>NW_027411592.1:41680000-46680000 GCF_049639745.1 Rhodnius prolixus
AGGTCGATTCGTGAAATAAAAAATACACCTCCCAAACAAACTTCCCGCTCCATTGGTTACGGCTGTTGGTGAAGATAAAGAATCTGATGATTCACCTTTTGACGACGACGACGACTGCATCAATATTTTTGCACCATTTGCTCAAAAATCAGCAAATAACACCGAAGCATGGAAGACAGAAATAATTATTACACCAAATTAGACCAAGCACCAGTAGACGTTGACATTTTAGAATGGTGGAAAACACTTGAGAATTCCTTCAAAAATTTGTCTAGAATGGCGAAAGATATTTTTAGTATCTGTGCAACTTCAGTGCCATCGGAAAGATTATTTTCGCAAGTTGCGATGATAATGACCAATAGAAGATCTTCTCTAACTTCTGACTCAGTAAAAGCTCTTTTATGTATCAATGCTTGGGCAAAGTGTATCTTAAAAACGAAAATTTGTGGCAATATTTTTTAGGTGCATAGATAGTCTTTTTTTTCAAATTCATAATTCTAAAATTCTAAAATATAATTCAAATAATATCAAAGTTCAAAGTATTAGATTATTAATAGTGAAATTTATGAAATTGAATAAATGAATGATATGAATAGTGAAATTTAGTGAATTTATGTAAAAATTAGGTAATTCGAAGGGGGCCGCCTCGGTAGCCGAGCGGTGCGAGACCTGCGAAGCTAATGTGTATTGTGGTACTGGGTTCGATTCCCAGTCTTAGGCTTTGGATTTTATTTAATGGTTAATATGAGAAATTTACAGTAAAGTATGTTTGCTAGTCGCCTCCGTCCGCGACACCTAATTGGTAGTTGGACGTAAAGCCCCGCCTGAAAAAATAGGCGATTACTTTACTTTGCTTACTTTACTTACGAGTATGTAATTCGAAGTCAAATAGATGTAGTAATATTGAACATATATAATAAAATCGTATCTTTTAATAATTAATTCAATACCCGTAATGATTATTTATTAAAAAAGAACACAATTTTATAATTTTGTAGCTAAAATTAATATTTGAAAAACCGAGACCGAGTCCGAGATTTGTCTCGTTTCTTGTGCAGCACTATAAAATGGACGCTTTAAAATGCTCTGACAGTTATAGTTTAGCATTGCTGAGATCTTAAATGATTTAAGGCGCGTCAACATCTGAGGTTATTGACGCCCGAAGCTTTTTTTAGTGCACTACCGGCCTCTGGACAGTGTTCTCTCGTTACAGACAACACTGTCCATCACCGAACAGTGAGCTGTAAGAAGCTCCTAGGAAGAGAAAATCTAAGGGTCCAGCAGCTGGATTCGAACCCGGGACCTCCGCTTGGGAGTACTGTTCAACGTATTGTATTATTTCAACAGCCAACGCTAAGTTGACTAACTGTTTAATATTTGTTTATAGTGTATATATCTGCATAAAGATTTCAATACTATAGTATCGTTGATGTATTTCAGAATTCTGATTCTGTTATTTAATTCCATTCCAACAGAATTTATTATTTTATGTTATTTTCAAATTTATAAAACTATGACAGGAAGACGTTTTGGGGAAATGGAAGAAGAACATTTCAAAGTTAGGCCCAGAGTGGCTTCTACAACAACCGAACTCTTACTTTATTCTAAACCTGCCGAATTCCTTTAGACTGCGACTTCACAAATCAATCAGAAACAAATCCTAAATCTGACTCTCTCTTGCTCTTTTACGTACGCTCCGGGCACCCCCATTCGTTTGTACAACCGATCGATTCTCTGACTCCTTCAATTCCGCATTACTTTCTACTGCGGCTGTCCATGTACCTTAAATAAATTCGTCTTAAGTCAATCATCTCTAAAGAAACCTGTGCTTTGACAATAAAATAAATCTCTAAGATTGAACAGATGTACATATTTCAAAAAGCATATCCGCCTAAAAAAGTTAATAAGTTTAGTTCCAAATTGAAGAAAATCTTTGAACTTCAATGTCTTGGTGGTTGGGAAAACCAAATTACGTCATTAAAATGTTCATACGAGTTTTTAAAGAACGTTTTATGTTTTCAAAAAGTAGGTAGTATAATTTTTTGTTTTTTGTTTTAATTTACCATAACACGTTTCGATTACCAAAATTCAAAGTTTCAAAACAAATTAAATACGTAGATTCAAAACTTTTAATACTGTCTTTGCTTTTAGAACTACAAACCAAGCAAGTGAAGTTAAAATTAATATAGCATTAATGAATAAAGACTTCAAAAAGCTATTTATTTTTTTTATTGAATTAAAATATAATCATTGTTAGAATATTTTTTGAAAGGCAATTTTTGCATTTTCTCCGTTTTTTAATTTGGAACATTCCTTAATTGAACTGAAGTCCTGGGTTGTCAAGTGCTTACTAATTTTGACCTTTTTGATTAGTAGTTGTGAAAAAAATGGTTAATTAAAATTCTTGTATCTACATATGTACTTTGTTATTGATCGTTAATCGATAGAAACGTTTTATTAAAAGAAAATGTCAAAAAAAATGAAAAGTATTTGTATTTAGTTTACTGTCTATTGACACAAATAAGTAACATTTCATTATAAAACAACGGACTTGATAGATTTTAATGAGGGTCATTCAACTATGACCATAATGAGTCGGCTAATCGAAAATACCGAAGAAGTGTCTTCGAAGTATGCCATTTTCTAATTTGCAATCAAGTGATTGGGAGGCTATCGACGCCTCAGCCTTCGGAAAGGATAATTTGGAACAGGCTCCAACTGTGAGGATTGAAGTATTATGACAGTTTTTTACTAAACTAGCGTAACGGGATTGGGCTAGGTTAAGGGCAAAAGGGATTTTTTCTCACTATTAGGGAAGAAGAGTCCCAGGGGGAGAGTTAGTTAAAGATTTACGTCAAGTTGTCTGAGGATGCGTTCCATATGAGGTAGGTCCTATTTGTCTTCATGAAGAATGTGAGTGTTATTGCTTTTTCTTCTTTGGGTTCAGTCCAACAGTCTCAGTAATAATAATAATAATAATAATCATTAAGTGTTTTATTTTGAATTAATATGTACATAATCTTATAAACAGCAAAACATATTCACACAAAGCATGGACAGCAGTCCATCTGCTTGACCAAATTCTATTTAAAAATTTACAATTTAAAGTAGCAGCCAGAACTTATCGCATAATTTACATTACATTCTAATATACACTAAGTGTTATATTCCTGTATGAGGAAACTTCTGTATTTTCATGCTCTAATATGATAATTATATAGTTTATCCCAGTCGCGAATACACTCTGTTTCAGATAACGCCTTCCTGGGGATATACCTAATAATTTCCCAAGTTTTCACGGCGATTGGATGTATGGTTTTTGAATCTATCGAGTACAAACAGACAGACACACATTCATTTTTATATATATATATAGATTTATCCGAAAAATAATTGTTCTGCTCTAAGTGAATATTTAGTTTTTTATACAATACGTGATAAGTAGAGTTTTGGGCCTTCGAAATTAAATCATTTCTAAACTTAGTTAACAGCCTCAGTACGTTTTGAGATTTGTAGATTTTTAATTGTGCGTTTGAGCATTTTTCGTGTAGCTGTCCACATGGATTGGTAGTTGGTAGATACAGATGCAGTGAATATTGTGTACTGGAGTTGTAGGATGTGTTCAGCAATTCTTTAGTTAGTTATCTGGTTAGCAGGTTAAAGAGGCGTTTATACGAAGAGTTCCGAGTAAGCTGGGCGCGACGCTATTCGGTAATAACTGCGAAGGCAAATTGATGAAAATGTTGATAATGATCGTAAAAATCAAGAATAAATGAAAAAGTGTACTTAGGTTAAATATGATCGCAAAGTAATGACATCCATTCCAATCTCTGCTAATCAACAAAATAGGTTAATCTAAACCGGAAGAATTTCCTTCATACATTTTGCAAGAGAAATATGTTATTAAGTATAGAAAAGGAAGATGGCTAAAGATTGGCAACACTGACTGCTGGGGAATATAGAGCGATATAAGTGAATCTGCAGGTGACGGCGCGCTCCGGAGGGGAGCTTACTCAAGCGTTTTATCCACATCCTCCAATAAGTACCATCCGGACTAGGACTAGAATATTTTACGAACAAAACGTGATTACTGTCTGAATTAAGAACGCCTCATTAACTTAACACGTAGCATGTATGCTGTTTAACTTAATGGTTTACCTTTTACTGCGTTACACAACATTCATATATATATATATAGATGGAGTCGAGCGTTACCATCACTGTTCTAGCCTAAGCACGTTTCCAGCTTCACGAGGCCTCTCTTTCTTCGTGCACTGCATAATCATTCATTTTTATAATTTAATTAACAAAAGATAAAATTGAAGCAGCAAAATATTAATGCATAATTGAGTAACTCCACTGAAAGAATATGCGAGTAAATTATTAAGTGTTGAAACCAACTTCTGAATTACATGAATCATGTCCTTGCATTATAAAGTAATTAATGTTCTAGTTATTGGAACCGCTTTATGTATACTTCGGAGAAAATGTCATTTTAAATTTGCAAATTATGAAATGTTTTGTTTGTAAAACTTTATTATGGTAAAAGGATAAAATGATTCATTTGTAATGAAATACGTGTAAAACTAATGCTTACATTTTGGTGTAGATATTTAGCTAAACCGCTGTATTTCTCGCAGTTACTACTTCTTTACAAAGTAGTCATTAGGCCGATGTTGCTCTACGACTGCTCCGCCTGGAGCCTAACTTGTTGTAGCAACATCAAGCAACTTCAGATAACGCAAAACAAATTTCTGTGACTCGCAACAGACTCTCCACGACGTACTAGATTTGACTCACTTCACGGAGACTACGTCCATTACTCCCGTACACTCCTTTATCCAAAATCGTCTGCTCAAACTCCTTTCCATCCTAGACTGCCATCCCAATCCACTATGCCGCGATATAGCCTCCTACGATCCTTCTACAGACACAGAAGACTAAAACATATCCTACTCTAACTCTCTACACTAGCTGCAGGTTTTTCCTCCTTTTTCCCTGCATTCCAATCCTCCTCATCTAACTTTTCTCTTACTTCACTTAGTTAAGAAGGTTGAAATTTCTTTATACATTTATACTTCTTTATTTATTTTATGTATTCTACATATTTATTATAATAAATATTTATTCTTCTTCGCAGTTACTTCTTGCTTCGCAACGAAGTCTGTGACAATCCAATTTTTCTCATTTTACCGAAAACATCTTTAAAAAAGAGAAAACCAATAAATACTCCAATAAAAAAGTAGCCAAAGCTCAAATCTTATTACCTTTAAAGTTTTGAGCTAATTAACAAGAAAATAGTATTTTGTGGCAGTAAATTAGTATGACAGAATTTCAAAGCACGCCAGGAGTACTCTGGACATATTAATGGTACAACCAAAATCATTGTCGTTACAGAACAACAACTACTTTATTAATGTAATTTGGTAGCAATGGAGTTACCAGCTTCATGCTGATTATTCCAGCTATAGAGGTAACAGCTAACTGGTAGGTATTTCCGGCGTAATGGTGTCAAATCTACCAGTCATGCTCCATTCATTTCTAATATAATGGGCTACCCTAACATTCCATTATGTGTGTAACACATACAGGAAATATTACCTCATAATTATGCAACTTATAGACTTAACAACCTATGCAACTTACAGTATCTTTCTTGGATTTCAGATAAAAAGTGCTCGCAGAAATTATAATTTATTCAAAATTTAATACACAATATGCAAAAAGGTTTTGTTAAGGAAAGTAATCAAAAAATCAATCAAAAGCGAGTTTAAATTGAAACTGAAATCTTACTAATTTTCAAGTGAAAACATGAGGATAGTTCCCTGGGTAAAAGCCTGTCTTAAGACTAAAATTTTGAATAAATCTATTATTTTATAAATGATCTATTTCCTAAAAATTAATACCTGTCCAAACATTTGTGGGTGATAGATTCAAAAATCATATAAATTTTGAAGTATATAACTTAACTTTCATTTCCTGTAACATCATCTCTTCAATTATTAGTGGTATTTCCTTTTTTCTTCTCAATGCAACTTAAGAATTATCTAATCTGCTGTAATATAGTATCCAAGGATTTGTCTGGATATGACAAGTAAATAAGTAAATAATAAGAAATGTAAAAACACTGTAAATCTCCGAAATAAAATTTAATTCATATACGAGTATTATTACTCGTAGTATTACGCGCAATGAAGTCTTTCAGCCACAGATACGAATTTAATTAAAATAAATTTCTCCATTATTTGCAAGAAATGTTTATATTTTCTGTATCTAATTTTTAAATCAAATTTTTGGGCTACTAGCTTAACCCATTAACTATTTTGTACAATTTTTTTTAATGATATTTTGTAGTATGCTTTAAAATGGTGAAAAATACATAAAAAAAAAGATTTTTGGAAAAAGTATGTTTTTCTCAATGTTGCCAAATGGCAACAAAGGGACTTAGGAGTGCAAAAAACCCTTTTTTCTTTTATAGGAATAAATATATTATTAAACAATGAAACCTAATTTAATTACTATTTACACGAATAATATCATTAATTACCTTTTTGAGAATGAAAATTAAAATGTATGAAATTCTGCAATGTAAGAAATATAGACCGACATAACATTTTTTGCATATTGTGCGGATAATTTATTTACTTCCGATGGCTGCACATCTCCTTTTCTTTTTGCCTTCGGTTTGCGCTACAAAATGCACCATTTGGTCATACCTAACTGAATGTCGGAAAACTAATTCAGCAGGAGCTGGTAACTGTTACCCCGGGTAAATGGGTAATATCCCCTCCTCCTCCTCCTCCTCCTCACCTGATTCTTGCTTTGTCAAAACAGAAGGCGCAGGGGGTACAACAAAAATTTAGTCGGTGAACAACTCATCGTCGTAACTTCAACAGAAAAACTTGGCCTAAAATAAAAGAAGTGGATGTAGCAAAAGGGCTCTTTGTTGCCATATGGCAACAGCAAACTCTAACTTGTTGCAAATCCAATGTAAACATTGCAAAATTGATTTTTGGTTTTCTTATGGTACACATAAATCCATTAAAACGAAAAACTTTGAGGAATTTCTCTTAAAATTAAACAGTAAACAAATAATAATTAACTAACTGAGGGTATTGGAGATCAGCCATTATTTTATAATTTTTCTCACTTGGTTACTCCTCATAAACAGAAACCAAGCCACTAATTACAAAGAGAAAGGTTTCTTCTAAATACCAATAACTGCTAATTGTCGATAAACCTATTACAAGATGCGTGGTATAGTTAGAAAATATAAAAAATTGCCATTTGGCAACAAAAGTCTTTAATGGGTTTAGAAGATAGTAGGCCTTCTTTAGAGGGTAGCTTCTCAGTAATTTTTCCTTTCTACCTATCCTCAGAAACAGTCTTAAGAAACACAGTTGTAGTGGTTGCAATAAGCATATGAAGCAAAATCGTTAAAGATACAGACAGGGCATTTCAGGTGACTGATTTTGTTCAAAAGCACACCAACGGATCCAATGATTGGTAAAAACAGGATTCAATAAAAGGATATTTCCTCGATATATGTATAAACCGAGAAAAATCGCACATTATACTAGCAATAGTAGTTGAGGGAAAAAAGTGTAAACAATTATGCTTAAGTATCTGATCGATATTTCATGGTTGTACAAGGCACTTCTTTGTCTCCAATATATCCTATTCTTGCTGGTGTCCCACAAGGGAGTATTCTCGCACCCCTCCTCTATACAATTTACACTGCTGACCTTCCACTGCATCCAAATACTGCTACCTTTACCTTCGCTGAAGACACGGCCATTTTATCGTGTGACAATGATCCTGTCATGGCAACTCGCCATCTTCAATCCCATATTAATATCCTAGAACCCTGGCTACGAAAGTGGAGAATTAAGGTAAATCAACAAAAATCCAAACATATAGTTTTCACACTAAACCGGAAAACCCTCCCTTCCATATATTTCAACCATATTGCTCTTCCTACCGTTACAAAAGTACGTTACCTTGGACTTCACCTCGACAAGCGACTAACCTGGAATTCTCATACTCGACTAAAACGAACTGAGTTAAATAACAGATATAAACTATTAAAAAAATTACTAGACAAAAGTTAAAAACTGACGCTACGTAACAAAAGACAGCTGTACTACACATTACTAGCCCCTATATGGACTTATGGAATAGATCTGTACGGGACAGCCAAACACTCGGACCTTCATCGTATCCAATCCCTTCAATCCAAAATCCTTCATACCCTTGTCAATGCTCCTTTCTACGTCTCTAACCATACTATCCACAATGACCTTAAAATTCCCTTCGTCTCTGTCCTCGCCAAATCCCGTTACATAAAATTCCATTCCCAACTATCCTCTCACATGAATCCTATAGTCCAAGCCCTCACAACCTCCACCCTCCCAACTAATCCTCCACGGCGGTTGAGGCGTCGGTGGCATCGCGACCATCTGCGAATGTAGCGTCGGCTGTCTAGTGTGACAGTCGTGATTCTCCTGCTATTATGGCATATTACTACTGCTATCGCTGGATGGCCGTCGTTCATGTCAGTCATGACAATGTGTGCTTGTTGGCCTAGCCTATCAGCACACTCTATTCGACCATCTGTTTTGCTTGTTGCATTGATTTCTGTGCAGTTGTAAAAATCTAAATAAAGGTTAAAAAAAAAAAAATATCTGGCTGCTTAATGTGAAATAAGCCTTTTTTAAGAAGAGAATATTACTTTACTCCACCTTTGTTATAAACAATTGCTATTAAAATTATTTTTCACAATAAAATCAGCGGGTTTAATGATTCAGTTCAGGAAGGTCTCAAAGGATTACTTCCTGTGACATTGGGTAGTAAACTTGACGAAACAGTAATTTCTTTTTATATGTAATAAAGAATTGCTATGAGCATGTAACAAAAAAAAAAATTATAACAATTTTTGTAACATATAACAATAGTTCGAAGTTAATAGTAAAACCTACAACAAAAGCACGATTTGTTCGTCTCAACACAAAAGGAAATAGCTCCTGGGGCGCTATTGTTTTTATCGTAATGGTATTGAATTTTATATAAAATTGCTTCCTTCCTTACACTTTATTTAAAATATAAAACAAATATATACGACAAAGGAAGGAAATATGAAAGGCTTCTATTCTATTCAATTGGTTTTGCCATGGCCCATTTAGAGATTTCTTTTAACATATAATACTCCGCTACAGTTTCCTTCAATAAATATTTAAGCATCTTTATATCATACTTAGGTTCTTATTTGTAAATTATACTTAGACACAATAATATAATTCATAATATATTTTGCCTTGCCACATTACATTCTTTCCATTTTTCTTTTCCTACAAAGCAGTTACTTTATACAAAGGAAAAGCCAAATACCGTTCAACCCCAATCGATTTCATATCAAGTGTTCACATTGTTATCCTAAAGTATGAGTCTGTCTTTATGTATTTTTTGAAATATGTTTATGTATAAAGGTCATTTTGCTTGGTTGGAATAAATAGAGAAGAAAGCTGTATCATCGTGCAACTAGGAATCGATTGTACTCAGCTTCCCCCCTATCACCACTATGTCACGTCAGGACAATCTACCAGAACATGGCAGGACTAAGAGTGTTTATGAAATGAAAATAAATTTGTTATCCTGGGACTATTGTCCCATCAGAATTAGAGGCCCTATGGGTTTGGCCTGTATTGTAGATATTTATGTACAAAAAATAAGCAAGTATTTACAAAAATAAGAGTTAAAATTAAGGAAATAAATGCACTTAATTATTACTTCGGAGGAAGCTGGTTAGAAAGGAGATAATTGAACAGCAGGGATTTAAAGATGGAAAGAGTAGGAGCATGGCAGAGAGAGGTAGCGCGAATTAAGAAAGATTTATCAAAGGATGAAGTACGGTGTGAGGTAATACGTATAGAGATCAGAGGAACGAGATCTAGAATTACGAGAATGGATCGAGGATTTTAACTTGAAGAGTTGGAAAGTATAAGATGGTTTATGGTTATTAAACCAAGATTGTTGTACGCAGCTGTTGTGTGGTAAAGTCTCAAAGAGGTAAACTAGACAGAATGCTCCTAGATAACGTTCAATGTTTGATTTGTCTGGCAGTGACGAAAGTACCAAGTCAACAAGCTGATGTAGTAACTGCTGGAACGACTGCCTCTTTCTTTTGAAGGAGAAATGCTTGACAACGAAAGGTTGTTACAGAATCAAACAGAAAGATTTTAAGAAAGGTAGACGATATGGCCACTCGTTCATTTATCGCGAGATAATACAATGGAAAAAACTTTTCTTTTTTTTTGGGTAGTTTTCTAGAGAAGACTGATTAACATTTCCAGAAAATAATTTTAGAAGGTAACAGGTTGGTTACAGAATGGACAAGAGGTCAGGATCTCTCACTAGCAAAGTTCCAATCATGCCTGATCTTTTCTTTATTAAGTTTGTGGGCAAAAAATAAATCCAACCTATCCAACTTATGGCAGACGTTTTAGAGTATGAGAAGTTCAAGTTTAGGATTTTTGCTGGACTATGTTGTAAGGTAGGATGTTTTCTTTAAGAGGATAGCTCAATTTGTGCGGACAGCTATGAATCTTAGTTTTCTCAGGCCTGAGACTAGAGATTCATTCTAGGCCTGTTACCATCGAGGTTTCATTTTGGGTAGCTGTATGATGGGCCCAGAGTGGCGTTAGGTTTCTCTCTACACTGATAAATTATACTAAGTAGCGAATTTTAAGGCTTAATTCGCACTTACTTCGTTGTATCAGTGGATTGAGATTAGATTATCAGTTAGGAAAGAATTTCTAATAATGGATTTAAGCAACGGCAAGGACTGGATTTTCACAGTTCGATAAAGCCATAAAACCAGAAGGGCTTTAATATAAATAAGTCTGTTGTTGTCCAGAGTGAATTTTGATCTGTTGTCTAGTAGTCTTTTCAGTTTTCGAAAGCGTCTGTTGAGTTCTGTTCTCTTTAGTCGTGTACGAGGATTCAAAGTAGGTCTTCTGTCGAGGTAAAATTCGTTGATACCGTCCAAAAACTAAATCAAATAAACATCATTAAAAATGCGACCTAATTGTTTATTTATAATGGTAAAATAAACATAAAACAAAACTTAAGAATAAACAGTTTGGAAGAGCTGAGACAATAAAACTTTTACCTATATAACCTATTTCATGGTTAACAAATAAATTACCCAGAGTTTCACTGTCAATACCAAACTCAGAGTACTGAGCGAGAGCACGTCCTTTGCAGAGAAAACCACACGGCGATATAACATCCGAGTACCAGTAATTAAGTCGGAATAATAGAAACAGTCATTTGCGGTTGTTTTGCCAACTTCACCACCAATCTTCATTTAAAACCGGTTTGATTACTTTCAAAGCGATTTTATCCAATCAAAGTTTCGACGTACACTTTTTCGATTAGAACAAAAAGTAGATGTCATTTAATACAACTAAAAAAAAAGAAAAGGCTGTTGAAATTTGTTAAGGAAAAGTTTTCTTGTGGATTGTGTAATGCAAGGAATTCACCTGTAATTGAATACAGGGAGATACTTGCTTTTGGTTGAAGCATAAGTAAATGCAGGGCTTGCTTTGCAACCCACTGGGCGTTTTGAAAGCAATGACCAACAACAAGAGATCAAAGTTGTTGGAGGATCAAAGTAATTCATGGTATTCCCTATTTTAAAAAAGAAATTTAGGGAGTAATTCGGAGAAAGGGAGGAAATTACTAGTAAATGTGATAGGTCTTGGTTTAATGCAACGGTCTTCAAGCTCACTTCTTGGAGATTATGGCTGAATATGTAACTATAGACCAAGAAGCCAATGGAATCATCGCAGGGTGCTTAAGTTGGTGAATAGGTATGATTTATTGTTGTAAAGGTGCTGCACATTATTTACTAGTGTAGTTGCCTTTTTAATCTGTTATTTATTGTTATTTTAATCCTTTTTTTTTTTTTTTTGAAAAGAATTTTATTCGTAACATGTACATACATATTTACAACTGTCTGACTTATTTTAACGGGTACAAGGAATAACTACTCCCTCATAGCCCGAGACAATCTGATACTACATTGAATTATTAATAAATAAATTAATAATAATACTCTGGGGTTTTGCTCCTGACCCTCCCTGGCTATTGCCCTCTGCAAAAGTCTGCATGGACCTGGCAATCCACAAAAAAGAAGAAACTTCCCCCGTTGTCTATAGACAAAAATTATTAGAAATTATGAATTTTCACTATGACTTCCGACCTGTCTTTACGGACGGGTCGAAGATTGGCAACGGTGTGGGTAGCGCTGTGTACACAGAGGGAGTTACCCTTAGTTGGACACTCCCTCATTATGCATCGGTGTACACGGCCGAGTTGTTTGCTATTAGCCAGGCCATAACGCTCATAAAAAACAAAAATTATAATAAAGCGTTGGTGTTAACCGACTCACTAAGTGCAGTCATGGCTCTCCGGGATAAGTTCTCGACGGACCCATTGGTCTCCAGAATATTTTATTATTTATCTGAATTGCGTTCACGTGGACAAAGGGTGACGTTCGCTTGGGTCCCGGGCCACATTGGTGTGTCCGGTAATAAACAAGCGGACGAGGCGGCCAAACGTGCCGCCTCTACAACTACTGATGAAGTCATCCCTGTGCGTCCCACTGACCTAAAAGTATATATGAAACTTCTAATAAGAAATAAATGGCAAGGGCAGTGGGATCGCACACACGAAAAATTAAAAGAAATTAAACCACGTGTTTGGAACGCTACAGTCGAGAACTACCCGCGGCACGAATCTGTGATTTTGACAAGGCTAAGGATTGGACATACACGTGTGACACATGGGTACCTCCTCATTGCCGAAAGAAGGCCGAGGTGCCCCCGATGTCGAGAAAGGCTGACAGTGTCGCACGTGTTGGAAGGGTGTCAGGCACTGCGTAGCCAAAGAGAAAGAGCAGGCCTGCCACATGACAAGTGCGCTATTCTTGAAGAGGGTTCTCCTTACATAAGGAGGCTATTTACATATTTAAGACATATTAATTTATATTGTAAAATTTAGGTTAGCATTTAGGTTAGTTTATAGTTTAGTTCTTTTAAAGGGGAAAGGAATATCGAGTACTTTCCCCTTGTGTGAAATATGGTGTGAATGTATTTATTGGCGTGAATGTATTTATTAGCGTGAATGTATTTATTGGCGTGAATGTATTTATTGGCGTGAATGTATTTTAAGCGTGAATGTATTTTAAGCGTGAATGTATTTATTAGCGTGAATGTATTTATTAGTAAGAATGTTGTATGAATGTTTAGGATAGATCACAGTACGGGGTTGAAAGAAATTTTATAAAAGTATTTCAACCCCTCTAGGTTAATTTTAGACTAAGTTTATTTTAGAATGTGCAGGAAAATTTGTTAAAAGTACTGCACATTATCATAGTTCTAAGGAAATAGCCTCCTTATGGTAGATTAGGTTTATTTATATTCGGTAATAAAACACTTTTGGTCTTGCGTTAATATCTTAAGTTAATGTAAATAGGGGAAGGCACGAATATGTCCCACTCTCCCCCTCGTCGACTGGATCGATGGACAAGAGGGGATGAGTGGGATATATACTCCAATATACCTTGGCTCCACCCTACCTTGCTCAGCAAGGTGCAGTATGTGGAAGCCCGAAGGTGACGCGTGCCGACCCAGCTCGAGTGGATAAAAGATGAGAGAAGATTAAAATGATTAGGGGCGCTAATGACCTCAGCAGTCGATGCGCCAAAACAAAAAACAAAAATACTCAATATACATAAGAATGAAATTAATAAATGCAAATCTAACAAAACAATAATCAAAATTTCCTTTATATCTGAATGTCTGCATCAGTCAAAAACTGGACACCAGCTTTATGTGTTCACATTTAAATTTGAATTCTGCGATAAAGGTCTAGTATGAGACCCATTAAAGTCATCTTTTGAAAGCCCCATCAAAGAATCCAGCCAGCTATGAAAAATACAACTAATTCCTAATTAACAAAACAGCATCTTATTTGTATCGAAAACCCAACAAAAAATATCAATATTTAGATCTAAACGAGCATTTTCCCATGAAATTTTGATTTCCACAATTCATGACAATCGTAATACTTGGAAAATAGAAATAAGGAAATAATAATGTTTACGATATCTTTGTAAAAACATGATTTATTTTTAAGTTTGAAAATATAAGGCCCAGGAGTACTACAATCAGGAGCGGCGCGGATTGCTACGGTGCACGACTGTTTTAGACAAATATATCCTGTCCAAATTACTGCCCAAAACACATTTCTGTGGAAAATACTAGGAATGACCAAAAGAGAGAGAAACTGAATACCACAAAAAAACAACTCTACTTTTGAACATAATGAAGGAAAAGAAGCAAGGAGATGATTTGGTGTATGTCTGTAGAAACGGAAAGCCGTAAGAATTGTTTGGAGGATTTTGATCTATTGGTAGAATCAGGGATAAGGATAAGGTTTCCTTTCAAATCTTTGGGATTGTGTGTCCACAGCGGCTTGGGTTCAAATTCTACTTATGACGGACTTTTTTTCTCATGATCTTGACTAAAAAAATATTAAAATTAGCTTCTTTTTTTATGACTACAATATCCTAACTCACGGTCAACATTGCTGAGGGTGTATGTACAGACCATACATAACCTGGTACAAGTTATCTTTAAAAAATTGCTAATAATTCACCCTTTATTTGTTCAATTAAAATTAACCGTCTATAACAGTCTGAAGTTTATTAAAATATATATAAGAGCACGACAATCGTAACAATCGACACAATCGAGAAAGTAAATTTGAGATCCTAATCTCTAAAAAACTAATGTTGATAGAATTATAATCTGCTTACAGAACTGTCCAGTTCCGAGCGATTTGTTAGAAGGAGTCAGAAAAGTAAGCTTTAAATCTCAAACGTTCATTTCTATTTGACGGTAAATTCTAGCTGGGGGATGCGTTTCCAAGTAGGAACATTTCACTTCTTGTACACCCCTAACCTTGCTTCTAATTAATATTACCTTTATGCAAATGTTGACCGAGCCGTTAGCAAGACAGAGGTCGGAACTAGCGGGGAATGGCAAGGAGTCCTGAGTGCGGGGGGAGACATTGAGCAGGAAGTAAGCCGCTTAACGTGGGTCCCTTCCACAATGCGTCAGCTTCCAAACTTTTCTTATCTCGATGTTAATTTACAAGTTCACTTCAAGAGGGAATTCCAAATTAAAACCAATTAAATGCAAAAGGAAAACCCTTTTCCAATTCAATATTATATATATATGTTTGTATAAAGATGGCTTTTAGTCATTTAGAATTATGCAGCCAGATATTTTTGGATACCAGTTTTACATATAATTAATAAACTAGTAGAACGAAAATAGAAAAGTCAAAAAGTTATTCTTGAAAAGTTACAAACCGGGAGTACATTTCACTTTAATTCCCCCAAACAAGGGCGTCCTCCTACATTGGTCACAGAGGCCACAGTAGGTGGTGGTAGAAGTTTTAGGATGGGGTACCATTGGCGTTTTGTTTAGACAATCTCTGATGTTTATCCAATGTTGAAGGATATAATGACAAGATACTCGTATTAAGACTTGTTTTGATCTTTACGGTCAAGATAGTTCTATCTTCAAAGAGACCTCGTTGCAAGAATTAGTCATATCTTTTTACAAGAAGAACAATTTGCGTTGCATAACTGGTTCTCTTGAAAAACTGTTTCTCTCTGAACAAAATTGGAAATGATGGGTCAACGCTATGGCCGTTCGCTCCTAACTGTCCTAAACTTCTACTACAAGAAGACTGCGATCATTTTATTCAAAGATGCACTGTCAAGATTGAAAAAAATAATATTAACTAAGTGTCGAAACGCAATGTAAATCTTATTCTTTAATTATTCACCAATCTTTCTGAGGAACTCAGGAGTTTCAAGCCTGTGACTGTATTCGTTCTTGGGATACAAGCAATTAACATTTGATTTACATCTTTTGTGGAGTTTTCACATGCCAATCCTATTGTCGTATGATAAAATACCCCTTTAGATACTTCTTTAGCTAAGAAAGAGTAGATACACTCAGGTTGCAGAAATGGTAGGTAAAATCAACTCCTGCTCAGAAGGAGGCAATAAAGTTTTCCATTAATTATTGGCTCAAACTTACTAAGACCATTATTAAAACAAGGCCGGGTGCCATCTTGAAAATCGCAGTTCTCTTGAAAACGGCTGTTATAGTTTAAAGAAACATGCATCGCCTATCAGAGGAATGCTTGTGTAGGCTCGGTCAGGTAGTAGAAGGAAAAGTGGATGAAGGAATGCGATATTATTCCATGTCTTCATGCTTGTACGCCAAGACTCCTCAGTCTAGTCAAATAGATAGGACTGGGATAGGTGCACTTACTGAGTGCCACATCAGTTACTTTGGGTCGCGCTGGCGATCGTATACTAACAGGTCAATCGTCATTGAACCTTTTTTACCAAAATCGAGCTATTCCACTTCAAATCAAATCAAACTCAAAATAAACACAAATCTAACTCTACATTACGCTCCTCTTTAGTGGTACATTTATTTATTTTATTTTTTATTTTTTAATCATCCCCCTAATTCTTCTTTTTACTAATATGAATCTCAAATTCTAAGTTATTTTGCTGGGATTCTAGAATATTTATACAGGGTGAACCTTAGACTACCTTATTTTAAGACAATCTACATTAAAAATTGACTACAGCTCCATCCACAAGAGTTTAATGAATTAAACAACACAATACAATATCACTGCTGTATGCTCGTGAACACGTTTTCTTGCAAAACAAACGCAATTTCTCATACGAAGATAAAAGGAATCCTGGAAAATGATATACCGTTTGAAAGCCCATTAGACAAGGAAACTTTTGTAAAAAGTGCCAGCACCTAGGTCTGAAAATGATCACATTAGAGCCTAATGAGTTTTCTTAAAAATTTCGATCACTTTTATTTTCCTAGGTTCCGGTGGAAGATTAAGGCAGTTTTGGGGAATAATTTATGCTTCAAAATGGTGTCAATTTTTAGGAAATTTATCTGTCTTTCTAACCAGGTTATCAGAATCGAATTCGGACTAAAACTTTCTGAGTAATAACATTTTTATTGGAAAAAAGTAATGATTTTAGAAAAAAAACTTTAATGTGACGTCACTCAAGAACAGAGGAAAATATGAAGTTGGCCAATACGTCATTGAACTCCACTTTAGATGTACTACACACAGTAGGCCTATTGACAATACTTACTGGTTCACCCTGTATAGTAAGTCTTTTGAATTATCCCCTTACTTGTAAAATTTAATATCCATCAAATAGCTCTCTGCAAGGTACTGTTAAAATCAAGCATACATTGAAAAGTAATGGCTAATTTTAGCATAAAATTTAGTGGAAACCTACTTCATTGAGCGGATGTCGCTGTGTATGAGCTACCGGAAGTGAAGCTACCGAGAATGAAAATAACCAGATATGTTAATTTACCTTTTTCCCACACTGTTGGAGAAATAAAAAAAAAAATCAAAGTAGGTAAATGGCGTTAAATTATTCAACAGAATTGAAATTTAACCTAAATTATATTAATATGTAAATTCAACAATCCAAACAGTTGTGGCATTTATTTTTAAATGTAATGAATCGAAATAAAACCCCATTTTAAATTGATATTACTTCCATACATCTAATAAAAATATATTTGGCGAAATAGAGTTATACCTATAGGTGAATGTTTTTTTATTAGGTAATTCGATTTATTTAGCTACATGTGCAAATTTTTACTTTGTTTTAACAATACTCTTCTTCTTGCAGTTTTTGGTGATAAATCTTTATGCAACGGTCCTGGCGAAGAGTTTTTTAATATATAATTTTTTAAATAAATGTGTATTATATACTATATCGGCGCCACGGAAGCTATTATATCGGAGTGGTTGGAAGCGAGGCCCGCAAAGCTAATATGTTTTGTGACATTGGGTTCGATTCCCGGTCGAAGCCTTGTGATTCTATTTAGCAGTGAATGTTTGTGCGTACACATTGGTTAAAGATTTTTAAAGATTGACTTGTATCTTACTTCTTCCAAATATTTGTTATGTAGACTCTAACAAACTCAAATGAAATAGGAATAATTATTTTCTTTTGGATTTGAATGAGTTAAAAGATAACAGCGCTTCTGAATCCTAGTAAACTATTTTTCGAATTTACTGTTACTGGCCGTTAATTCTGTCAGGACCTAACAGTCAGGTCTAAAAACTATAAGGTTAAGAAGTTCTAAATTGCCAGACAGAAAAACCTAACAAATTCCATGGAATCCATAAGTCAGTGGTCTATTCATAGATTCCAATATGTAGGGTTTATAATCTAACTTTGTAGGCTTAAAACCAGTAAAATACCAAAGCAAGAAGAGAAATGAAAAAGGTTTAGAGGATCTAAGTAAGTTTTTGAAAGAAATTCGTAAGAATGGTTTGATTAACCTTAATGTCGTTACTCAAGATCATTAGGAGATCGTTCCTAAAATCGTTATGAATTCTACGTAAACTTCTATTCACTGACACCAAATATAATCTGATGTAGAGAATTTGTCTTTTTAAATGATTCACTTGCTAATATGGTAAGTCTAAGTTGAATAGAATCATATCATCTTAAACCTCTGCAGCATTTACGTAAGTAAAAGGAGGATGTGAAAAAGCAGCGAATACATCCGGTCAAAATAGATGAGATAATATCAGAACCTCACATTAATTGAAACACAAAGACGACAATTATTCGCAAGAATCAATTATTTCCATGTTGTTCCCAGCAATATACCCAGGAGTAATCAAGGGTATTCAAACGTGATGGATCTGCATCATATCTTGGTACTGATGCTGTTGGCTGTGCTAGTAAGAGAAAAGCTACGGGTAGCTCTGTCTGGTTTTAATTTTTTACCTCTAACAAGAAAGTTACCGCGATACCCCTGATTAGTTAATCCCAGACAAAGCTAGTAGAGAAATCTCAGGTCAGAGGCCGAAGTTCACTATAAGTTACCATCGATAATTCGCTACGGAAACTGTAGGCAGCTAGGTTACTGTAGGCCATTGATTGAGACGAATATTCAAAGACGACGTAGCTCACTGACAGGCTCATGCATTCTGAGAAAACCCATCGCATGGGCCTAGCTTCTGCTTGGATCAAGAGAAAACAGGTTTGTATGATGCCAAAAGAGTTTGGCTCTTCGGAGTTTGCAGAGTAGAAAACTCTCTCTCTCTTCCAATACTTCGCCCTTCAGTCCCTCACCAGAGTTCTAAGCCTAATGAAACATTCATGAATGGAAGTGACGCTCTAAGTTCAGTTCAGTAGGATTCACAGCACATCATTTGGGTCGCATGTTGTACATATTGTAGTAAAAGCACACGGTATCTAACTATAGAACAACCCTTAGAAGCGAAACAATTGAATTTCTCGCCTAAGACATGTCTAGCAAATTCTCTACTCGTAATAAAACCGTTCAAGTTACAAAATAATTATTTATTAGAATGTGAAAAACACGATAAAAGGATGTATGCATCCCTTCAGGAGATAACGTGAAAACTTATTGAGGAGCTAACATGACCGCCGCCATTTCATCCTAATTAAATTTTAGCACAAATTGCATTGGTATGCATAAACTTGATATTTCATATCACGTCCTTTCAAACAATTTGCACCATTCTGATAATGCATTTAAAGCCAACTTATTCAATGAAAGTCAACGCTGGCATTTCAATATTCCCTCTTGTATCTGATATTTAAGACTTTTATTATTATTATTTCGTTATTTATTAAGCACGCTTAATGTTTATTGGCTTTTGTACCTGACATTTGTATTACAGTATAAAGACAATATTTGTACATATTGTGTTTATACTGTGCATTAAATACCAGAACTGCGCGCTTTGTTGTTCCAATGCAAGTGGTCGAATACAGGCCCACTCGCTATACACCCAACTTCTGACCACGGCTTGTAATTAATGAGATTTGTTGCTTCTCCAGCACTTTTGAGCAAAAACCTGTTCTTTTGAACATAAAAAATATATTTAATTTTGTATATGTACATGAATATGAGGTACATATACCTAAATATGGTTTGAATTTTTGCATTTTAATTCTCATCTAACCGTTTGTTAAGATAGTTATTTATTAACGAAAAGATTATATTTTGACATTTTCAATTTCAGTATCAAACTAAATATACAACATACAGTATACTATACTATCTGTAGGCGCGCGTGGCCGCCTACACCCAAATGCTAAGGTGCCCAAGTGGGCGCTGTACGAAATAATAGTAGACAAAGAAGAATAGAAAAAATAAAGAGAAATAAAAGAAAAAGGGGAAGGTACTTACCCTTTGCAAGGAGCGTGAGGTATGTTGATAAGCTGCCTGAGAAGCGTTGAGAGGAAAGGAAGCTGTGGAGCGGAAGCGTGTATATATGTTTATGTAAATGTGTGTGTGTGTGTGTGGTGAGCTTTGAGAAAGGGAGGCAATATTTGGGCTCAGGCTCAGAGAAGCGTAGCGGAAGTGGAAATGAGGTAAGCGGAAGAGTAAAGGGGGAATAGTGCAATAAGTGCACTATAAGCGGTGAAATATGCGTGAAGCGATATTCTGGAGAGGCGTTCAGATGCGGATGATGCGTACTGTTAGGTGTCAGCGGTAGTGAAGCGTAGCGGGTTGAGAGGCGTTAAGTTGCTAAAAGCGTGAGCAGAGAAGCGTCTTAAACAAGGACTAGCGGGGAACTGCCCAGACTCGAAAGGTGACCACATGGTTCAAAGGAAGTAGTGGGGCAAAGGGTTTAGAATATAGAAAAACAAATAAAGGAAATAGAAGCGGAAACAACAAGTTAATATAGAAAGTTTGAGAGGATAAAAAAGGTGTAAAATAATAACATAATAATGAGCGATAAGAAATATGTAGAAAGAAGGAAATTAAGGCGGATGCGTACATTAGTACGCGCGCGGGCGCGAGGCTGACTCGCGAGAGACGGACGCTAGCCAAACTAGCCGAATGGTCTCGGTCACGACCGAACACTATCTATATAATCTACAATATATATATAATCTGTTCTCATTTTTAAATATTATCAATATGTTCCCATTCAATTTTATATATTTAAACAGAATTAACTTATTTGTTGGTTATTAGATAACGCAAAAACTGTTTGCCTACAGATCTTTCTGGTTTTCATTTTATACCTCTAACAAGGAAGTTAACGCGATACCCCTGATTAGCAAAACAAAGCTAATAGAGGAATCTCAGGCCAGAGGCCGAAGTTCAGTATAAGTTACCATCTATAATATTCTTATATTGAAATGCAGCAAAAAAAATAATCCTTTATTTTGAATTCAATCGTCTGGCTATAGAAATGATGTGGCAAAATTATATATTTGACTTCGTTGTCATTTTTTAATTTTGTAAACAATTTTTAATAAAGTTAAAGTTTGTTAATGAAACGAAGCAATTGAAGAGAGAGCCATAAAATTAGAAACAATTGTTGTAAGTTAATAAATTTTGAAACAAAATTATTCCTTATTTTATTTAGCGGGTGCTAGCAGCAGATATAAGTTTGTTGGCAAGCTTAGATACGAGTATACGAGTATATGTATGATGGTACACCTTGCACAAGTTCTCTGCTTTAATTGGATTACCACGAGGGGCGCTAAGATCGTGTTAATTTCTAACTTTATGTGGGTAACGTGTGGGTAGCGGTTGGCCCTGCTTCATATTTACCTAAATTCACTATCTTTAAAGAGAAATTGCTACTAGGTCTGATGCTTTTCATCAGCTACAGGTAAGTTGACTCCGTACACTAGCCACTTCATTATGAGTCTTGGCTGTACCCGAAGAGTATTCCAGTATAACAATACGAATAACGTTTACACTTGGCTTGCCCAAAAACTCACACGTTAGAAACTGTTAGAAACAGTTGATGAGTGTTACTATTTGGGTTGGCAAACACAATGGCGAACTCTTAACTCATTATCACATGCATGCATTCACTCAGCCCGAAGTTAACACATTTCAGTCGTCTAAATTGATACACAAACCACATTAGAGAGCCACAATACTTTAGATCACTGAGGATAGCCACTCCTTCCACAATTTGGTGTCTAGAAAAGTTATTGAGGGAACAACGGGCAATAAACTCAAAATAAAAAGTGCAGTACAGTTTGAATAATCATTAGAATATTTTTGTGTAAAAAAAAAAGACATTGTGAAATTTTAAGTTGTAAATATAATAAGAGAAAAATAATTTTTAAAATAAAAAGAAAAATGGCTTTCTAAAGTTATAAAGTGGTATAAATACCTCCCGAATACTCTGAGACATTTCTTATATTTAAGTATAATTTAGGAGAGCCATAAAATACAAAAATATTACGATTACTTTGTGAGTCTTATTCAAGCTTTAAAATGTGAAAGAATATAAACGTCTTTCTTCTCCACGTGTTATCTTGGTGAATTTATAGTTCTTTTTCTCACAAAAACCATATTTTTGTGTTGCCGTGATATTTTTGTGAGTTCTATGAGAATAATCTAGACCTCCACCAGCTGTATGTGGATTTTGCCATGGCATATGATACTGTATCCCGTGTGGGACTTGTGAGCTGCCTCAAAGTATTGGGTGTCCCATTTAAAATTATAAGACTGATTAGAATGACCTTAAGTCACACAGTTGCTAAGGTGATGGTGCAAGGGGAGCTGTCATGTTCCTTCCCAATAAGCCAGGGCCTAAGGCAGGGTGACCCAATGTCGCCTGTGCTGTTTAATTTAGTACTGGAAATGGCCGTACGTAACAACAGCACCACGCGTACAAGTGGATCTATCTATAATAGAACGGTCCAATATCTGGCATATGCGGATGACGTGGCTATCATCGCAAGGTCTGCTGGAGCTCTAAAGGATGCATTCGCCGAATTGGAAAGTGGTGCTGCACCGTTTGGTCTAAAGGTAAATGAGCTCAAGACGAAGTACTTAGTAACAACAAGAAGGGCAAGAAGGTATGGCAACCTGCAGGCTTCACAGCACAGTTTTGAGGGGGTGAAAAGTTTTAAGTATTTAGAAGCTACGCTAACGTCCAAAAATGAAATAAGAGAAGACATTATAAATAGAATTGCTGCAGCAAACAGATGTCTGTGGGCGTTGAGCGCAACCCTCCGAAATAGAAATGTGTCCCGAAAGGCCAAGATAGTGATATACAAGACCATCATAAAACCTGTGCTCCTTTATGGCTCAGAAACATGGACTCTTACGGCAGCTGATGAACGTGCTCTCCAATGCTGGGAAAGGAAAGTATTAAGAATAATTTATGGCCCAGTAGTGGAGAATGGCACGTACAGAAGTAGAAAAAATGCAGAGTTGATGGCATTGTACGAGGAGGCAGATGTGGTCAAAGGTATAAAGATCGGAAGACTACGTTGGCTGGGACACCTACACCGGATGGAGGAAGGAAGAGCTCCGCGAAAGGCCTATGAGGGTCATCCCGGTGGGCGTAGACCTAGAGGGAGGCCGAGATTGAAATGGCTGGAGAAAGTGGAGGAGGACTTGGATAAGCTACGCGTCAGACAGTGGCGAAGGAAAGCAATGGATAGATCCGACTGGGATAAAGTGTTGAGTGAGGCCAAGGCCCTACAAGGGCTGTAGCGCCGAAGAGTGAGTGAGTGAGTGAGTGATATTTTTGTGAGTACATTTTTAGAAATGAATAAAGTGAAGTATATGTTCCCTTTATTGTCACAAAGGCTTCGACACAAGAAATCTTACAATACGCAGATAAAAAGTTTGTTGCATGCAAGGGCGTGCACTTCTCTAATACCTTTTCACTTCTGTAATTTTAATGGAATTAGAAATTACAAATCTTTAAAGTTAGACTTCTATTTTGTATTCTAGGATACCATACGGTTTTATTACGTAGGGTGAACTTTGATTCTCTGGACTCAATGGGCATATTACAATATCTTGAATTTGGCAATATCTTGAAACCTGTGTTGATTATATTTATATTATGTAAAAAATGAATTATAAGCCTGCTCACTAAGAGCTTCACACATATTGTTGCATTTTCCAAATGCAGATCTTCAAAGGCCTTGATCCAGTATCGGATTCACTCTTCTTGAAGGTGTAGCCTCACCAAGGCGATAATGAGATATACATGGCAATGCTTGCTGACAATACTGTAACGAAGTTGACCTGGGCAGTGAAGAAAGGCCTAGATTGTTCTAGGGGTTGAGCGACTAAAGTCGGTAACAGGCCGCCACTGTGTGAACAATAGGCCGGTCTCTACCTGAGCCAGAGGAGAAAGGGCTAGATTGTTGTAGGAGTTTAGTGACCGTAGCCTGTAACGGTCCACCGCTGTGTAAAAGCCAGCTAAGAGAAAGGCTTCAGTTGGGGTGGTGGCATATGTGTTTTCCCAGCCAGTGATTGACAGGTGAGAGTGAGACAGACGGAGTTGGAGAGAGACAGAGAGTTGGAGGAGGGCGGCCACAGCTGAGGTGGTGGCAGTATGTGTTTTCCAGCCAATGAGCGGCAGGTGGGAGCAAGACAGGCGGAGTTGGAGTGTGACAGAAGGTTGGAGGAGGGCGGCCCCAGTTGGGGTGGTGGCAGTGTGTGTTTTCCTCAGCCAGTGACCGGCCGGTGGGCGTGACACAGACGGAGTGGGGCAGTCGCAGTTAAAAGGAGGCAGACACAGCTGGAGAAGTCAGTTATTAGAGTTTTTAGACAGAGTTCTAGTCAAGTGTCGAGTGAGTTTTGAGTGAGTCTTGGAGAAGTTAGTTTGGAGAGACACTTTGGAAGTGACAGTTTGAGAGAGTCAGTGTTACGGAGTGTTTGGGAGTTAGCCAGTTAGGCGTTTAGTCAGTTAGTGAGTAGAGCTGTGTTAGTGCGGTTGAGTCTAGCGCAATTCGGTGCAGTGCGGACCAGGAGTCAGTCGTGGAACAGTTTTGTGGCGTTACGTAGTGAGTAAGTAACAGTAAACTGTTGGGACGGTTGTAAATGGTAACTGTAATGAATAGCGTTAGTTGCTAGTAAATGTTAATGTGAGTAATGTTAATGTGCTAATAAATCAGGTTATTACTTACAAATTTAGCGAGTTTTATTATTTAATCAAACCCACATATTATTTAAAGTAACTAGTGGCAGGCATTAGTTATAGTTGTGAAGTTTTTAGTAAAAAAAAGATAGAAAAACTTTACAATACTGTCCATCATTGGATCGTGAACTGTCGTATGCTGCTCTAGAGCCGGTACTCTTGTTCTAATTGCTGAGCAAATCCCTTCTCTTAATATTATTATTGTTATTATATTATTATTGCAACCATCAACATCAACTTAATCACTTAGGAAATAAACAGCAACTTAACGTAACACACATTGGCCACCATAAAACAAGAACATTCCTTTGTGCATACAACCGAACTAAGGACTTGTTCTACCTGTAACCCACATAATATCAGAACATGGACCTAATAAACTATACTAAAGCGGACATCATATTTAGCGTTCAATACTGCTTGTAAATTGCAATGTACAGCGTAGAATAGTGGCCTGTTTCTGAAGAGAACGAACGGTTAGGTAGACTTTTAATGAGGAAATACTGTTGGCTAAATTTATACGTAGATTGCCAGCAATATTATTGAAATATTATTTCCTACTTTTAGGTTGTTTTTTTAAATTAATTTAATTATTTGTTAACATTTGTGGATTTTATTGATTAATAATTATTATTGGGAAAAGGGCCAGATCCTGTTCCCAAAGTATCGCATAAAAGAAACTTATATTCCCATTTGATTAAGAATAAACATTTTGTAAAATATTTTAAACAATTGTATTGTTTCGCATTAAATTATTGTCAACAATTCATGCAATCATAGTTCACTTGAAGGTGTATCTGTTTGCGAGTGGTAAATAAATGCCCTGGTTACAGTACTGATGGGGGTGAGGTGACATCCTAGAAAAACGCAACGAAAAAATAGTAAAATTTCCTCGTTTATGGAATATTGCCACTAAAAACAATAACCAAAGATTTCTCTATTTTCCTATTTTTTAGAGATTTAAATATAATGTTTTTTTTTTTGTGTACTCGACTTGAGTTAAAAATAATATATTCCATAAGTTAATAGAAACTCACATTGAAGCCATTAAGGAAGACACATACTAAAAAATAAGTTTTCCTTTCCATTAACACCGGAAGAAGGGTTTCAAGAAAAACATGACCTAAATAAATACTTGCCGACTGGGTTTTCTTTTTTATATGGCGTTAAAAGAAAGAAAAATACTGGAACTCTAACGTTATTACGGTTTAGTGAGTTTTTCTTATTTAAATAACATTTTATACTTTTGTGTGCGTTGGAAAAGATATCACAAAGTTAGATCAGTTTCAGGAAACTGTGGATTGATGAAAAATAGAATTGGTCTTGGCTATATTCTCTTCACGATAAAAATATACTTTTATTTTTTTTGACAATTTTTAAAGAAAGATCATCGTTAACTTATTAAATTAAAATTAAACTAAGGTATTTTTAATTTTGTGCATTAGTTTTCTTTTACATTTGCTTTAATGTAGGTGATCTAGTTTATTTCTTGTTCATAATATTAATAATAATAATAATAAGGAAAGGGATTAGCTATGAGGTTAGCATACTGGACTCCCACGCGGAGGTCCCGGGTTCGAATCCAGCTGATGACCCTTAGATTTTCTCTTACTAGGAGCTTCTTACAGCTCACTGTCCGGTGATGGACAGTGTTGTCTGTAATGAGAGAACACTGTCCGGAGGCCGGCAGTGCACTGGAAAAAGCTCCGGGCACTAATAACCTCAGCTGTTGATGCGCCAAAAAAAAAAAAAAAATAATAATAATAATAATATTAAATAAATAAGGAGAGCATTTTAGGTTTATATTTATTGGCTAACTTGGCAGACAGACAGATTGTCCATTGTCCTGTAAGTGTTGTAATTTTTTGTTATCGTTATACTTTTACTGTACTTATTTATAATAAATCACTATTCTATTCTATTTTAAAGAAAAGTAATTATTTAATTCAAATTCAAATATTTCTTAATTACAGTAGAAGCATTTTTGAATAATGATTTACAGATTTGAACAGAACAGTTTAGAGCAGCTGATAAATTGTCTGTAACTGTTAGATAGGAAAGTCTTCACCTAAACTGTATTCGCTTTCTTTGTCTGCAGAAAGAAATAAAAGCGCTATTGATTGAAGTCGTACTGTATGCTTGCAATATGGAATTTCAGTCGCCTCTTCGCTTATCAAAATCCTCTAGATCAACGTCGATCTTTTTATGCTTTTACATCCTCACTCAAAAATTTGCCACGATATTTGTTCTTATAATGGGAGTCAGTATATAAATTTATTCACAAAAAGTGATCAAAGTATCTTATCCAAAACATATGCTTAACTATTCTGTTCCAAGCATATTGAGGATTGAATAAGTTAAAATAATGCGTGCAAACATTGTAATTTAAAGGGAAATATATGTAAGAAATGGACATTTCTGATTCACTAATTAATTAAAAGGAATATAAAGTATAAAAATATATACCGACCACGTTAGGAGCTACCGTTAGAGGCGAAGCTTGCAAAGCTAAGATGTATTGTGGAATCGAGTTCCATTCCTGGTCTAAGTCTTTAAGATTTTGTTTAATAATTAATATAAGAATTCATTGTAAAGCATGTAAGCTGGTCAGCTCTGTCTTCTACACCTAATTTGGTGTTGGACGTAAACGTAAGCCTGAAAAAATAGGGGTTACTTTACATTTTTTACTACATGAATTAGACATTATGAGGCCAGAGGTCGCCAAAGTGGTGTCAGGGGTCTATTTAACAAAAATAGTGGTCGATCTGAGCCAGAGGGTCGTTTGGGAGTCAAAGGAAAAACAATTTCGAACCCAATATTGCGAACCTTGCAAAAAAAAATACACCAGGCACATCATCTCATTAATTAAGAAGCAATACTGTAGTTTACTTATTTATAATTTCTTATTATTTAATAAATATTAAGTTATTTAAATTTCAACATTGAGATATTTTTCATAAAACTAATGTTACACAATTTAAATTACTTTTATAAATGTTTAAAATCATAAAATAAATGTACAAACACAGTACCTAATAGATACTTTTATTTTCAATTAACTGAAAATTACTTTTATAGGGGGTCGATGGAGATTTCGAAAAATTAAATAGGGGTCCATGAACTCGGGTCTATTTTAATGAAATCTAATCAGATTCCTCAATACGGCATTACGTTTTTTGTGGTGGTTGTCTCGATTTGAAAATTATGCTTACCATCATAGCTAAAAATACAAAACTTAGAGAATTTAAAGTAGTTTTAATGGAATCAAGATGATTCAAAACATGAATATTTAAGCGGATTATTAATATTGAAAAGAGCAACAAATCTCTTGGGATAACCCTTTAAAATGTTTTACCTTCTTAAAGTTCGCCAATCAGTTTGAATCATTCTTCTAAATACAGGTCAATCAAATTTATATTTTGCCTCATTAGGCAGAATTCAGTTTATATTTCGCTCATCTGGAGGAATAAGTTTGGCTAAAATCAAAAATCTTAGATAATCAAGTCATTAAAATCAGGAAAACCTGATTTATGGAAATTGTTCTCAATCGCTGTTTGTCTTTCACTCTTCTAGAGAGCATTTACTACGTTGTGGTGATATTATGCGAGCGTATAATCTGGTCTGAATACAACGGCGCTGCTGTGCTTTGTGACATTTTGATGCATGGAAGTATTAAAACAGTAACTGTAACTAAATTCCAAAATCGATGTATGTATAATTATTGTCATTGTTTTTTGCAACTATTTTTGGGAATATGATTACCTAGTATTGTGCAATTTCGTAATCCCATCTTTAATTTAATTGCTTTTTGAAAGAATTTGATTAAATTATCATATTTTCAGACCATTTTCAGAATATTCTTAACTTTTCTGCAATGAAATATTTTAAGCTCTTTATTTTATTAATCTCAGGTGAATTGTCACTTTACTTTCTAATACGAGACGAATGCAGTGGCCAAATCTTGAGCCTAGCCCACAGGAAAATGGCTAATGATATAGCTTCTTCTTCTTAACTGTAGCAAACAATTAATATTAGTTTTCCAGCATTTTAAACACCTTGATTTCTCTTTTAATGTCTTTAAGATTTAATTTGAAAGGGGTACTCACTCAATTACTTTTGAGGACACAGACTAAGGAGAAGATTTCGTTGCAAATGAAATATTAATTTCAAATGTGGTTAGGTTCCGCAGTGCTGGATATCTTTTTTATTTTATCCGTCGTGACACGTGTGTATACAATGTCAGCAAGTTTAGTGAGAGACGGTGACGTAAGTGAATTCGAAATCTCTACACTAAACTGGTTAATCTATATCTCTGATGATGGTCGAGAACAAGTAATGATCGATGTGCATGACTTTTGTACAGTTACTCTGAAAAATCTGATAATCAGAGTCCTTCTATAAAATAATTATTTCTTAATTTCTATGTTCTAAAAAAATAAAGTATTTCCACTTACGCCATTGAAATGACCGCTTTATTATGAAAGTACCAGTCATTTGAATAGATTTATGAAATAAAGTTATTAGAGCGCAAACACAAAAGACCATTATTAAAATTAATATTTTACTGAAATGTGTAGCAACAAAGACGAGATCTGTTACAGCAAAAAATGAAAGAAAGAAGAAGATGACTCTTCCATCATCAGCTATTTCCATTTTAAACATTCAAAAAGGAGTTTCAAGTGTTTTGTTATTAACGTTATTGATTAAAGTTTCTGTTCGAAAATAAAAAGTTTGGAGAAAGGAGCAAGGAAAATGAAGCCCCTTACCAGCAGGGTCGTTCTTCCACGTTAAGTTCAAGTTCAGTTAGTGAGAAACTGAGACGAGGAAAAAAAACTTTATTCTTAGGTAATTCAAGTAGCAAAGTCCAGGACAGAGTAAAAAGAAAGAAAGAATAAGGGGGAAGCTGAAGATTGACAGAGGGATGGCCCTTGGGGCAAACTGAGGTAGATTTTCCTCTTGAGGGCCGAGCTAAGTATTTGGTTAAGAAACTCACAACTACTTTTCCAACCCTCGCTCCGGACTGGCTTGTTGTTCCACTCCTTTCTCCGATCATCTTTACCATCATCCGTTTTTACCCTTCCTCTTCCATGTACCATATACCAGTCAACCTTTTTCCTTCCCAACCCCCTGAAGGCATGTCCGGATATTGTCGGGCAATAATTCTCTTTGGCAATATCCTGAGCACGTACTTCTGAATAGCAATCACTACGACATACACCCGCCAGTTTTTGACAAATCTACATCCGTCTAGTATAAACGTTTCCGGTGTATGAGTAGTAAAGCAAGAGGGATGAAATGTTTTCTAAATAAGCGGGACAAGATTTGATTCTTACTTTTAGCAGTTGCATAGTATTGCGCAGGGAGTGGGCAAGTTCCTCTTGCATTTAGACGAATAACAAGGTTATGGGCAGGGAATACACATCGTACATTTTTTAGACAACTTAGCTGAAGTTACGATTCAAATGAAATCACCACTAAAGTCGAATAGAACTTACCAATTAATCATTTCCAAGCTACTACTGTTGGCCATGGCGGACAAAAGAACAAACGGATTGGATAAAAAACACAAAAAACTCTTCTATTATATCGGCACAGTACATTCAATTTTTTTTTTTTACAGCGACATAATTTACTCTTTCTCCAACAAGAGGTAATTGTAAGGAGGTTGTAATTAGCAGATTTTCGATTAATAGTTTTACCAGAAATATCCGTTTCGAAGCCCCTGAGTCCGGTTAAGTGGTTTTTTTGTGTTTACATTTCTATGTGTGTTTCTGCGAATGTATCCAAGCAAACCTTGAAAACCAAAAATTGCAGCAAGATTAGTTTAGATGCTAACTGAGAATGCAGTTAAGATTTTTGGTCCAAATGGTTTAACCTGAAGTGTAGTGCTTATTACTTACGCAAGTTTTAATTTTATTATTTTTCAAATTTTTTGAATTTTCTTATAAAAGGCCCCTACGAATTTTTATTTTTTAAACATATTACCCACCCTAGAGTTAAAAGAACAGAACTAAACAAACGCTATCGACTACTTAAAAGACTCTTAGACGATAGATCAAAACTCTCTCTGGACTACAAAAGACTGATTTATACTTCTGATTTATACTTATGGAATAGAGCTGTTGGGGTTCAACCAAACGCACAAATCTCCAAAGGATTCAATCCCTTCACTCTAAAATACTTCGAACTATTGTAAACGCTCCATTTTATGTCTCCAACCAGACTATACCCACTGACCTTTTCCTTTTATTGCACAAGTCGCTAAAACAAGGTACAGAAAACTCCACTTCAACCTGCAATCTCTTGTAAATCCTCTAGCTAAAAATCTTTCTTTAAGAAATCTTCCTGATAACCCGAAAAGACGCCCTAAAGACAGTGGCCTCGTCATTTCCTCTCTAGTGAAGAGAGTGACTAACAGTCTAATGTTTTGGAGTGTTACCACTGGGTAACTTCTCCACTCGTTTGCTTCATTTGTTACGGTTACTTATAGCGGCAACGTACTAATTGTAGCACAAATAAACGCCCAAAAAAAACATATTGTGTTAATGTTAATATCACGAAAATTCGATCAAGGGCACATCTAAGGGAAAGAGATAGTTACGCTTCCCTCTAACGTGCCATTACTGTTCATTGTACTGCATTACCACCTATGTAATACATAATAACATTAAGAACCTAATTTAAGAATAAATTTCTGAAGTTGATAAAAAATGGACTGACTGGTATCGTCACTTTACCAAATAGAATTTCCTTAATTTTCCTTTCCACCAACCCTCAGTTGGGGCAAAATATTTATAAAGATTTAACTGTGAAATGGTCCAACTTTTGGTACAGTTTAACAGTAGAAAATGTATTGAATTCTCACTATAGTAACATTTATAGAAGTGTAGCCTGTTGCGGCGATGGTAATATCTAAAATCAAATCTATCGATAACAAAATGGCCAACTTCGTCTCTTTCATAGTAATAAGTATTGTTTGGATGGCGGCGTGATGAGCAGTTTGTGCGATAGATATGAATTGGAAAATATGGAACATTTCTTCTTTCACTGCTACACTGCTACGCGGTCAGTATATATTAAAATATTATATCCCTTCAAAGAACTTTGATATTGTAAGTTTGTTTGTATTTGACAGTATAGATAAGATTAAAGATATTAATTTATATTGGTTTTAGTGACCACAAAAATCTCATATTAAGGATTCATATTGGCGAAGAAACGGTCCAAATAAATACAACTCGTCTTTTTGCCAACGTTTCGACAAATATATTGCCTTCTTCAGGGCGTGGCTGTGCGAGTTGGTTGAGTTTTTATTTTGGCCGATTCCTTGCCAATTTGAATCTTTAATATTAATAATATTGTGTATTATGTGTTGGGTTCAATGAAGCTAAGATCCAATATTATAAATGGAAAACTACTAAATATAATCTATTAATAAATATAATCTAATATAAACTCTAGATAAATAACTCTATTTACTTATATTTTAGCGTATTATGTTGTGCTTTGTGAAATCCTTCCAAAATCAAATTAATACCGTAAAGGGCTTGTTTAGATTCACGTATTAAATTCACTTATTACTAATTCAGTAACTTTATCGAGATAATTCCACTGCTGTAAATAGGTATTAGATTTTTCAAAAGTCTAGACCACAGGATTTCGTTCTTATACATTGTGCTGTCACTTTTGGTTGCCTCTTGTAATTGTAAATTTTCTATCTTTCCATTATTTTTGTAATTAAAATTCGTTTACATACATTCATGCATATTCAAATTTATTTATTGCTTTTAAAATACAATTTTACTGCAAGAGTTCAGTTGATACAGTAATAAAAATAAAATAAAATAAACAAATAAGAATTAATAATATACGTTTTTTCTTCCTTTTAAGATGAAATAAAGATATATGTCCATCTTAAATATACATTAATACATTGATTTAAATGGGAGAGCTTAGAAATGCCAGGAGGAAAATGCAAAGCTCAAACTCAATATTCTGAACTGATTGTGTTGTCGGTGCAACTTTATTGAAGCATATTTCAGTTTTCGACGTTTTTATCGAAAATGATTCCAACAAGATTCTTTTTGTGCGATGGACACATTTGAAGCACATCATTTTTATATAAAATTTAAGAATGGTATCCCGTGGTAGTCCGAATTTATAAAAAATCATTAATCCTAAGTGTTCATTTGGACAAAAAGTTTCTGAGATTTTTAGAAATTTTAGCGAAACTGCTTGAACACGTAGTTTATTAAGCTTAAAGTGCTGACTTCTTATCTCAGAAATAATTACTTTTATTAGAAACTCTCTTCTAGATAAATTGATTTCCTGGCAATCTTAGTATAAGTTCGTCACAAGTTCGGTGCTAAAGAAAATATAGTATGCTAGTGACAATCAACTCTGGTCCTGGGGCAATCTAAGCTCTGCTAAAATCCTTTCTTTAATTTCGTTGATTGCAATGGCGACTGGTGTAGTGGTTATGAGTGCAGCAGACTAATATGATCCCCAGGTCAATTCCTATGGTAGTGACAATTCATTTTATTGAAAAAAACAAAAAATTATTTATAGTAAATGATTAATGCACTATTTATTATATGATTTTGATAGTTTGACATTAAGCTCCGCCTGAAAAAATAGGCAATTACTTTACTTCCGTTTACTGTACCAGGACTGGCCAAACTATTGTAATCTTTGTGTCAGCTAGAACTGTAGATAATTTATATAATTGTTTGTGTTTTTATGTAATTGTTCTTTTAGCTCCAATTTATATGAACAATCGTATAATAAACTTTAGAACTAATTGAATGAACTTCACTTCACTACTTACGAATTTATGTATGGAATATAAAGGCCTACTAAACAATTGAACTAAACAATTGTTGTAAGACAACTTGCTTTTAACAATTTTTTTTTTTAAATTAGATTTGTAGTAATCGAAGTAACAGAGAATCTTGTGATTGTATCGATTGTGATAATCGTACCACAAAACGTTAGTACAAGCTCATTTCAGAAATCCAACAATACTTTTTATTGCAATAGTTCTTCACTAATTACTGTTTCTAAATGTGTAATAGAGAAAATTTATTCCTAATAATGGAAAATTGGTAACTACAGTAGAAAATAAGCCATTGTAACAAAGTTTTCTTTGTACAGAAGGAACTATAGAAAGATAAGGATACCAACGAAGTAGGAGTTTTGCAAGAAGAGAGAATTGTTGTACGTAAGAAGGATGTGCCTCAGGTTACTCAACAAGTCAAAGACAAAGTTAACTCTCGATTAACTTTTGTCTGGAATGATTAACTTGCTCTTATACTTTATCATCTCACACCTTTAGAAGCGACCCCCAACATTCATAATAACACCGCTTTTCCTTGCTTCTTCTCTACAATTCTCTGGAGCAGTTTGTTCGCAAAATATTCTCGCAAAAAGAACAAGATGAATAAAAATAATAATACTAATAAAAAGAGCAGAAGAGTTAAAAAAGCTGTTTAAGTTGTCCGCTTAAGAAGCGTCAACGTATCCAGCCTGAGGCTATTACGACGTTAAACTCCTCCGTCCTAATTATTACATCTAAAAAGTAGTCTCTCGGGCACTTTACTTTGAATAGCATGCAAGATGTTTTTATTATCTTGAAAACAGATATTCCAGTGTTTAAAGTTTTCTACTGAATCATTAACCTCAGGCAATTTTACAATTATTGTATAAACTTTTAAGAAGATAAAAGTATTCTTTCGAAATTCGGTGAAAAAATATTTAAATTGCTTTTAAGTCAAGAATGGAGAAAATTGTCGTCAAAAATGATAATAATTAAATAAAATTAAAATAAAAACTTGAAATTTGCAACTTGATTCAAAAAGAAATAATCTTTAATTACAAAAATTTAACATTAAAAACCTCAATACGAACTTTTAGAAGCACTTTTTTGGAGAGAATAATTTTGATTAAAATTACCTGAATTCAAATTTAAAACTAAAATATAACAGTAATGAAGTGTAGGAGCGATCTACTGAATTTGAATTGTCAGCCGTATGTAGTAAATAAAGAATATCGGTGCTCTCTGTGTGATTTAAAACAAAATGAAGATACGTTCCAATTCATAGCAATCTGCCCGATGTTGAATGAATTTTAGAAAATCCGCCTTCAATAAGACTAACCTCTAAGGTCGTAATTCTCTCGGATAGTCAGGCTGCTCTACGGGCAATTAGTTCCTATCAGGTTAACTCAAAACTGGTTTGGGACTGTCTGGGTGCCCTGAAGGAGATTAGTGACCAAAATAAGGTCTTTCTGGTCTGGGTACCTGGTCATTCAGGACATAAGGGTAACAAAGCGGCAGATTTATTGGCCCGGGAAGGCTCTGCGAGATACTTCGTTGGCCCGGAGCCCTGTTTTGGGGTTCCGAAGTGTGTTAAGACTGCGAACATTAACTTATGCGTGCAGAGTAGGTCTCAGGAGTGGTGGCTTGCCACCACTGGGCAGAGACAGGCGAAGGAGTTTATTAAAGGCTATTCGCCGAGGCTGACTGCAGAATTAATCCGTCAAGGCCGTGGGGCTATCAGGATGATTGTAGGCCTGTTGACTGGCCACTGCAGACTCAGAAAACACATGCATCGCATGGGCCTGGCAGATGTTAGGCCTCTGTAGGTTCTGTCAGGAAGAGGAGGAAACGGCACTACACGTGTTGTGACAGTGTGAGGGGCTCGTGTGGCTAAGGATGTTACTTCTCGGGGAGGAAAAACCAAGGCCTGTGAGCTTTACCCAAAAGTCACTCTCCAGCATTAAGAGTCTAATTAAAAGGACAGGTCTGGAGGGTGAGCTTTAAAGTTAGAGGAGCCACAATAGACCCAAAGGGGTCGCAGTGGCGTAGGCCCTGAGGCCGCCCTAGTCTAATCTAAGACTAACCTGACACAAGAAGAATTAATTCAAATTTTAAATGGAATAGATAGGCAAAAATTGTGACTATTTGTAAAAATGGAGGGAAATTATAGAAAATTTTTAGTAAGCCATTTCAACTATTAACCATTTAGATTTAATTAGGGTATTTCTGTTTTGTTTGTTCCTTATCGGTTTTTACATTTTTGTTCTTTAGGAATATAATAGTTTTTGTTCTTTAAAAGTAGATTTTGTTTTTCACTTAAAACGGTAGGTCAATTTATTTTTTGTCAATCTATCAATTTATTTGTTAATTAATCTCAGAGATGTCATTTTATCTGTGATCAGCAGCTTCTGGCAGACGGATTAGTCCATGTCAGAAAAATGCTTAATTAATAATGTATTGTAATTATTGTGTATATTTTCAAAAATAAAGCGATTTATTTATCTATTTAATTTTGATTAAAAATGATGAAGAATACCGAGTGAAAATGTGTCCCTATTTTCATCGGAGTGTAGCTCTGATGAATTCATGGCAGAGAGCAAAGATATGCTCTCATATCAAAACAAAATGGACATACAAATAATTAGACGTAAGTAATCTTTTTCAACATCAATTAGTCCAGTTTTGTGTATAAGGGTATTTACCAGAAATTTTGTTATGGATGGTGCCTAAGTTGTAATAACTCAAAAAAGGTAAAGTCACATTAACTTCAAATTCGATATTTCGTTTAGATTCTGATGTTTTAGACAAAATGAGCCAACCAGAAGCAGTTGTACTGCTAATGTTTAAAAAAAAATGTCCAAGAAAATTGGATACCTGGCCACTGTGATATCTTGGTAAGAACACCGTTGGCTAAGGAAGGCTCAGGAAAAAACGCAGCCGCAAGCTTCGTTGGAGTTCGAAACAGTCAGGAGGATACTAAAAACGTAACTGAGACCGCTCCTGGAAGCTGATAGTTACATATTCCCTCTAACATGCCTCGAAACCAAAAGGTAGAATTATTGTAATATATTATTTCGATTTGTTTTGAAATCTCACTTCTCTATTTAATTCGATTTACCAAATTACGAATTTGTAAATATTTATTGAATACGTCGTTGGCAACTACCCTCTCACTTTCAGGCAAAGATAAGCCCCCACGAGGCCTCTTTGAAAAGCAAATCCTATTCATTATTATTAATTAAGCCCTTGATCATTGAAGTAAATGTTAATTACTAACATTTACCATTTAACATAATTTCTCTCCCTCTTCAAATTCCACTAAATGTTAAATAATATTAATTAAAACAATTATTTATTTATTTATTTCGTAATTTTAAGCATTACTTTGACTAGAATGTGAACATAGCATTAAAAAAACTTTCGCGCTATTGTTCTAAATCAATTTTTCGTCATTCGTCAAGATTGATGTAGACTTTGTCGAATGCCTATAAATCCTAGACAATACCATTAAGGGTAACCTAAAGAGTTAAAAACTATTCTAATATAATGTACTACTCTACCAATTTCGTCAGCAATATGATCCAATTTTTGATAGTTTAACCAGCGTTTTCTTAGACATCAGAGATAAATACTAAAATAGGGCTAAGAATAACAAGATAAATTAAGTTAATAACAAACAAATTATTCGCATACATTAGTGGTAACAGAAAACTGCTATAGGTTTTCTTAACTAATATGTTAAGTATGTACAGTTAATTGATTAGCAATTTTAGTAACTGTTGGTACATAAATCGGCACTTAGCGAACTTAATCTGGAACTTGGCCGAAAACAAAAGACCAATTTTTTCATTATTTTCTTAAGTTTTTGGTACGAATGGTGTCGTTTTCAGGAGCTTTTTTTTTTTTTTAAAGGTGAGTAGATTTGTAGGTTTCAATGTTGCAAACTGTATAAGATAACAAATGATTCCCGAATCGAAGCGAATATTAAAACAAATAATCGATTTTAAAGAAACAAAATATCTGACCATTGCCGATAAAACTTCTCAGAGTAGCACGATTCACTAACCAGCGAACACGCTTTTTATAGTTCCGTCAGCTAAAGGCACTTGAGTTAAAATATTCATTACTATTTTTATTAAATGTAAATAAAATAAAGACGAATTGAAATTAATTTCTTCTTTTACATGTCCTCACTAATCCTGTCAAATTATGTTCACTTTCATTCATGTTGTGGATTTCTGATTAAAAAATATCAATAATTTTTCCAAGCAGCATGATTTAAGGAACTTCTTGATGAATCTTGATTTGTAAATCAATTCGATTAATTAGCAAACAGCAGACTCTTTCTTTTGTCCAACTGGTACATATGGATTCGATAAAATCGAACGGTTGTCACAAGGAGGGCTGCAAAAAAAAAATAAAGCCATGAATCTGAGGCCAGAAGGCGCAAGACGAGGTCGTCCCGCGTGCCTAATATGGTGGGATGCTGTGGAAGAGGATCCTAGACAAGCCGGTGTGAGAACAAGAAACCAGAAAGTGGGACGCCCTATTAGTTTTGAACAGAAATATTGAGGATTTCTCAACCCAAATTCATTGATCAAAATTTGATGACCGAGAGGTTCTTGAAAAACTTCGAAAAAGGGTCATTTGTGTGAGACCAAACATCAAGAACAAGTGGGTGTTGCAACACGATAATGCTCCTTGTCACACAGCAATTTCAATAAACGAGTTTTACCTAGGTGTACCTCTTGCTTCCTCGGGCAAATTCAGATTAGCATGCGAGTTTTTTGTTTCCAAGAGCTCTGTTGCGATACCAAGAGTTTTAAACGTTCTATCATATTACAAATCTGACAGTTGGAAATCTAAAATGCTTCTTTATAACAGTATGATCTCTTCCGTGCTCTTATACTCCTCAGAAATCTGGGCGCTAAATTATTTTGCTCAAGTTGAACGCGTTCAGTTAAAATTTTTGAAGTTGCTCCTGAATCTTCCACTTCACACACCTGATAGTTATGTCCGCCTCGAATCTGAGTGTCTCCACATTAAGGTCAGAGTCTTTAGTAGAGTTTTGAAATTCTGGGTTAAATTGCTATCCGCGGATAACGATTCATTGCTGAGAAAGTGTTATTCCAGACTTGTGGAACTTTTGCCTAACTCTGATGTTCCCTTTAATTGGGCTGGTTCCCTGAGGGACCTACTGTTCTCCATTGGAGCTCAGGACGTATGGCAGATGCAATACGCGGATAGTTGTCATCTAAAAGACCTCAATTTAAAATTTTCTAATAATAGTTTCAGTAGGGATATCGATGTGGTAATCAACTCAACATACAATCCAAATTACCGATTATTATGTGCTCTAGGGCAGAATAATGCGCTTATTAATCTTAATTGTAATTTTGTTATGACCAAAGTAATTGTTCAGTTTAGAGTAATTAGCAATAAGTATCCAACCGTTCTGTACAATGGTGTGAAACACCATTTCTATCCTAATAGAACCTGTTTTACTTGTTTTAGTAATCAAAAAGATGATGTTTCACATTTTGTCCTAAGCTGTTCTTATTATGGAAAGTTAAGGGAGAAATGGCTTCACAAGTATTTAATTGCCAGTTCTGATCCCTTCCTCTCACTATTTGATATTGTTGACAATTTAAAATTGAAAAGTATTTTTTATTATTTGGCAGGCGCGTTGGATGAGAGATTAAAATTTGATAACTGTATTTTTGGTAGCTATAAGGATATCTCTTTCTAGAAATAAATTTGAATTTTCAGTAACCACTTAATTATATGAAGGGATTAGCACCAACACTAATTAATATTGTCATTTGAATTTTTGTTTTTTGCTCTTGTAATATTTATATTTTTGTTTCTTATGAAAATTTCATTATTTTTTGTATTTTATTTTATCTTTGTTTCCAATGTATTTTTTATTGTTTAGCAGAGGCCAACTCTCTTGCTCTTTGCTACAGAATGTAATTTCTATAAAGCATTATAAATAAATAAAATAAATAAATAAATAAATAAACGAGTTTTTGGACAGTAAAAACATTCCTGTGGCTCTTCAGCCTCCTTATTCGCCTGACTTTAGTCCTTGTGACATTTTTCTCTTCCCGAAGTTGAAAAAAATCACCTCAAGGGAACTCATTTTGGGACAGTCGAAAACATTCAAAAGGCTGTAACCGTCCAGTTGAAGGCTATTCCAGTATCATAGTTCGAGCTCTGTTATGAGGAGTGGAAGAAACGTCTCCAGCGTGTTTTGCTTCAGAAGGAGGTTATTTTGAAGGTGACAAGTAATCGCCAATTTTTCAGGCGATTTCAACTGACTTCAGTACATACGAGGGTCGTTTAAAAAGTCCGTGCAAAAATAAAAACTACTTAATTTTTTGGGGTAAACTTTTTTTATTTTTCAACATAGTCTCCTTTTAGGCTTATACACTTCGTCCAACGCTGCTCTAGTTTGTTGATCCCTTCCGAATAATAGGATTTGTCCAAGTCTGAAAAATAGCCATTCGTTTCTGCAATCACCTCCTCGTTTGAATAAAATCATTTTCCCGCCAGCCATTTCTTCATATTGGGGAACAAATAGTAGTCCGAGGGAGCCAAGTCTGGAGAATAGGGGGATGTGAAACGAGTTGGAACCCTATTTCCATTAATTTTGCGAACACAACTGCTGAGGTGTGAGCTGGTGCGTTGTCGTGATGGAAAAGGACTTTTTTGTGGGCCAATCGTGGGCGTTTTTCTTGCAGCTCGGTTTTCAAACGGTCCAATAACGATGAATAATTTGCACCTGTAATAGTTTTACCCTTTTCCAGATAGTCGATGAGGATTATTCCTTGCGAATCCCAAAAGACAGTCGCCATAATCTTTCCGGCCGAAGGAACGGTCTTCGCCTTTTTTGGCGCTGATTCCCCCTTGGTAACCCATTGTTTAGATTGTTCTTTGGTCTCAGGAGTGTAGTGATGTATCCATGTTTCATCCACAGTGACGAAACGACGCTTAAAGTCCTGCGGATTCTTCTGGAACATCTGCAAACCGTCCTTGCAACACTTCACACGATTTCGTTTTTGGTCAAGCGAGAGCAATCGCGGCACCCATCTTGCGGATAGCTTTGTCATCTCCAAATGTTGATGCAAAATATTATGTACCCGTTCATTCGAGATGCCCACAGCACTAGCAATCTCACGCACCTTCACTCTTCTGTCATCCATCACCATATCATGGATTTTATCAATGATTTCTGGAGTAGTAACCTCAACAGGGCGTCCAGAACGTTCAGCGTCACTTGTGCCCATATGGCCACTCCGAAAATTTTGAAACCACTTATAAACTGTTCTAATCGAAGGTGCAGAGTCACCATAATGTTTATCAAGCTTCTCTTTAGTCTCCTGAGGCGTTTTGCCTTTCATAAAGTAGTGTTTAATCAACACACGAAATTCTTTTTCGTCCATTTTTTGAAAATCACTCGACTTCCTCGATTCAAACGAATGCCAAACACAAAGAAATAGACCGATCTGGCTGAAACTTGGTATGTGTTCTTCCAAGAGATGCTACCAACTAAATATAACCTCGATACGCGCCAGTGGTGCTATCTCTCTGACTTTGCACGGACTTTTCAAACGACCCTCGTACTCGTACAGTCTAAGATCCTAAAAGTATTCATTGCTCCTTTTCTACCACCCTCAACCATGCAATTATCACTGATTTAATATTCTTCAGCTATGGTGATGTACATAAGCAAAGAATGAATCGTTGGGATAAAGTAAAAGTAAAAAAAAAGTAATGTAATCACCTATTTTTTCAGGTGGTGCCTAACGTCCAACTGCCAATTAGGTGTCGTGGACGAAGGCGACTAGGAAACATACTTTACTGTAAATTTCTTTTATTAACCATTAAATAAAATCCAGGCCTAAGACCGGGAATAGAACCCAGTACCACAATACATATTAGCTGCACAGGTCTCGCCTCTAACCTCTCAGCTATCGTGATTGAAGGTGACAATACAGAATTGTAATTCTTTTTGAATAAAAAAATTTGAAAAAAACCAGTCTCATTACTTAATTTACAGACCTTCTAGTTCTAATTTATGGACTGTAGCACAGTAAGTGACTAAACAAATAGTTCTACAATCTTTTCTAGAGTGTACTTAAAAGGAATTGGCTATATAAGAAGGAATCGTATTGCATTTGGCGGAGAATAATTAGCAGTGATGGCTATCTATTGAGGATTAAATCTACAGGGACAGTGAAAGATTCGAACTGGCCGAGCAACTGTTTACTGTGTCCCTACAGCTGTGAATACTGAAGTAGGTGTTGCATCTAACTTCTTTCAGCCTAGTCGGTTAATTACACCTTCGCTCTTGATTAGACAATTGTCCGGTGAAACCAGTTTCTATCTATAGTACTTTTAACATCAGTAGTTTTCTGAGACTATAGAATGTAAGAAAGTTAACTTGTGTATACACTTGCATACTGAAAGCCACTTATTAAATCTTAATTCGAAGTCTTAAGATAATTTGAGATTAAAATAATTAAGGGATAAAACACGTGTCTGCCCGCACCAATGTTTCTACACTTCTAATTATTCTGGAAAGCTTTTATTTACGCTAGAGTATTTGCAAAAATCGCCACAAGAAAATTTAGATTTAGAGGGTTACAACTAACCAGACTATCTAAAATTTAATTTTTTAAATGAATAAAAACTCGCATTCGTGTTACTGAGTTGCATGTATCTTTCAAATAAAATTTTGGTTATTTTCAGATTATAATGGACCAGGAGGAAGAATCATTTATCTGCTCAATAATAGCTCTTACTAAGTAGGTTAATGTAATCTACTTTAATGTGTCGAACGAAATTTATTCCTTGATATCCAATCACATTAGATCTTGTAATTACCCAATTAAAGCGGAAAAAAACATTAATTAAGATCAATAAATTGCTATAGTTTTGCCAAAGTGCCTTCGTAAAGAATATTATTGTACTACGTAGAAAGTGAAAACATTTTTATTGCTGGAGTTAACAAGAAATAAAGGGCGGTTGATCAAAAGACTAGGGTTCGATTGGAATGTTAGGGATTCAAGGAACTTTGCAGTAAGGAGAGTGGCTGTAAGCGAAGAGTCCTGCTGAGAAACAAACAAGTTTGCGACTGAAGTTCCATAATATCTTCTTTTATTCTTACTGCAAATAAACATTTCATATTTTTTGTGTTATCTAAATGTTCTAATTATGTATGTTACATTACAATCACTTTTTGTAAATAAAGAAATTAGTAAAAAAAAAAAAAAAAAAAAAACCTTTGACTTCAAAGCAAGCAAATGTCTACAGTATTTTTTATCTTTGCTTTTCTAGTTTTTATCTCTTTATTGAGGGATCGCTTACTTTAAGCCAGGATCTAAGGATATTCCCAGTCATTCCATTGCATACCCTCTCTTTCAAGCCTCAACCGATTCTGTTCTCTGTTCTGTTGTTAAGAAAACAAATAAAGAAGAATTTGCCGCCTCTAAAAATTGAATTTGCAAGATATTGAAGTATACAAAATTAATTTTGAATCTAGAAGTAGCTTTTGAAACGATTTTTTGCTCTATATGCCAAACGTTACGGGTAGGTATGGATGTGAGCCCTCATGAATGGCTGATATTGAAATAAGCAGTCGGTATATGTATACAATTGAAAATAGAATTCTAAAAACAAATTACAAAGAATTATTTATAACAGCAGCACAATCATGAAGAAGATATGAAAACTTTAAAAACAATCCCACGCTTTAGAAATCGAATTATTCTCAGAGTAAGAACGTTTACACAAACAACTCACCTAAAACATAATAACCAAAAAAAAAGAGTCTAAATACAAGATAACCAATGACAGAACACCATACAACCAACAGCTTAAATTCTACAGAATAAACAACTCTGAAGATACTGCAATCTTATCATTCCGATCCTCTTACCGCTACACGAACTCTTCAAACGCACATCAACCACTTGCAGGACTGGTTTATCAAATGGCGAGTCAAAACTAACGATACGAAAACAAAATATATAGTATTTACTCTCAGACGGAAAATCCTACCTCCCATCATCTTGAACCAAACTCCTATACCAACTGTGGACAAAGTACGCTATCTTGGACTGCACCTAGATAAACGGTTGACATGGAATCCCCATACTAGACTGAAAAGACAAGAAATTAACCAACGCTACAAAACTTCTCGCCAGACTACTTGACAAACGATCTAAACTCAGCCTAATTAACAGAAGACTTTTATATCTACTGTTACTGCGACCTGTTTGGTCATACGGCATCGAAGTATGGGGATCGACTAAACGTTCCAATTCTTTTTGCGCATTCAGAATTTACAATCAAAAATACTACGAAAACTACTAAACGCTCCATTCTATATTTCTAACCTCACCATTCACAATGACCTCAAAATCCCTTTCATTAAAGGCCTTACTAAAACTCGTTGCTTAAAATTTCATTTCTTTACAGCATCTCAGACCCATTAATTGAACACTTATCTTCTTCCACATTACCAGGTAATCCTACAAGGAGATTGAAGAGAAGATGGCCCCGCGATCTACTCTCCTCATAAGAGTATAGTGCATCTGTTCACGTTAATGGAGTATCGCCACTGGGTGCCTTCTCCAATCTTCATTAATAATCAAGACATTAGATTACATCACATTTGCTTGTTGCAACAACCGTTGCAGTCGCAAATTTCAATAAAAGATTAAAAAAAAAATCATATAAAGGCATAATTAGTCAAAGACGCCACCTCTCCTTTTGTCTGCAGGAATCTATTATTTCAGACTTCTTAGATTTTCCTTATTGCATGCATTGATGACAGCAGAGCGACATTCTCATTTATTATTATTATTATTATTATTATAATTATAATTATTATTATTACTATTTTATTAACAAAATAAGTTATCATTCTGTCTGGTTGGTATAGGAAACGAGATGTAATCATTACCGCATCTTTGACGCCAATAAAAAGTTCTGAATGGAAGGGATTAGTTAAGTAAGGAGAGGGGCAGGTGTTGGTCTAGTGGTCAAGAGCTTGGCTTTGTGAGTGGGAGATCCCCAGTTCGAATCCCGCGTATGTCTACTTTTTATTTTTTAGAAAAAATGGTTTACAGTAAAGTATGAGCTTCGGCTCCCGCCCACGACACCTGATTGGTAGTTAGACGTTAAGCCCCGCCTGAGAAAAATAAGCGATTACTTTATACTACTTTACTTTTTGTTTAGAGATGCCTAGTTAGAATCCAGCCGCTGGACCTTCGAATCTTTTGAGCATTGAGTGAGAGTCGAAATGTTGATGTCAGTGTAGATACACCAGATCCCGTAAGACCTTTTCTTCTGAGGCTCTAGTACACCAATTACCAAGCTACAAAGATTTCTTTTTTTAAGAATTCCACGAGGTGCGGCTATTAAATAACGAGACTAATGATGCTACAGAAAAACTATGCATGCGCCAAATTTTAACGACCAACAGCTGTGCAGCGTAAAGCCTTGTCTTTCGATTGCAGCGCCTCACATGTTTGTAGAGAAATCTGTCTGACCGGGACCGTCGTTTGTGTAAGAGGTGTTAGTTTTGTTTTGCCGAAAACATGATACTATACATGTAGTAGAGCAACGAATTGTCGTGAAATTTCACATCAAAACTTGATAAAACCGCTAATGAAACTTATCTGTTATTAAAAGAAGTTTATGGCGATGAATGTTTATCACATGCGCAAGTTTTTGAGTGGTTCAAGCGTTTCCAAGATGGCCGAGAAGACGCCGGAGATGATGACCGCCCGGGTCGCTCTTCCACGTCCAAAACGGATGAAAATATCGATCAACATTACTACCGTGAGGTGCTTGCTCACCTAAGAGTAAGGAAAAAACCACCCGATTTGTGGAAGAACAAGTAATGAGTTCTCCATCAAGACAACGCGCCGGCTCACACTGCATTCTCTATCCAGACGTTTCCAGCCAAGTACAACATCCCAGTTTTAGGCCATCCACTTTATTCGCCTGACCTGATCCCATGTAACTTTTATCTGTTCCCCAAAGTCAAATACGCATTAAAAGGAACACGATTTCAGTCCGTTGAAACTGTGAAAGAAAAAGCGGCACGCGTCATGCAGGAGCTCACAGAAAAAGACTTCCAGCACTGTTTCGAACAATGGTAAATTCGCACGGAGCGTTCTGGTGATAGGGGAGGGGTGTATATTGAAGGTTATACTAACTAAATATGTATAAATATAAAATAAAATGTTTTACAGCAATAGTCTCGTTATTTAATAGCCACACTTCGTAGTACAGGAATTTTTTCGTTTATAAAAAACAAACAAATACAAAGGAGGTAAAAAGGGTAAATCATCTTTTGTTTGACCGCCTGACACGCTGAAGCAGCGCCATATTCTTGGCGTGATTTAAGGTTCAGTTTCCATTTGTAAAGATTGCTTTGTACAGCAAATGTTAAAGAGTACAGAGTACAGTAAATAGTGGCTTCAATAAGACTCAAATATGCTTGAAAACATAATTTCGGAGAATTTTTTTTTTTTTTATGTCATCATAATTCATGAGGAAAATAAAAGTACCTAAATTAATCAAGAAATTGAAAATTTTGATTTTCCTGAGAAATTCAACTACTTGACTGAAATAATAATAAAACGGATGGAAACTTTGAAGAGATTTAATTGAAAGCAACTGTAGAGTTTAGGACAAAAGTTGTGGAAATTGCGAGTTGACTCTGTATCTTGAATATACATATATAGAGATATTTAATTGGAACAGTAAAGGATACAATAGGTACAAGGGGACTTAAGGCGCACAACAGCGTAATAGCTTACGTCAAGCACGGATGGTTAGACAATGAGGCGACAATGTTCGCAGTCGACTGAGGGATAGACTAGTTGTGAAAGCACGGTGTGTGGAATCATCGTTGATGTGTGGGTAGGAGGAGACGTAAAGAAGAGAGTGTGTAAGCCATTCAGCTTGAGACTAGCCGGGTAGTTTAGCTTAATTAGTTACAGCACAATAGGTAGATTGTGTAGAGAGTAGTGTGCAGTAATAAAAGATTTTAGAATGAAGATATGTGTATACGCAACACACACTTTTGGAAGTGTGTGCATATAAATAGAGGTACAGAGAGATAGCTAAAGGTGTAAAAGAGCATCATCTCTTCGGCTGACTAACTAATCTAACTAAAAACAAGAGCGTAATGTAAACCACAAACCAGCAGAGAACGACGACTAACTTGTGCGCTAAGTAGACAACCCTAGACAATGGAAAATAACCGCTCGCACACAAACCACTATGTTTTTCATACCTCTAGGCTTCATTAACCTAGTGAAATGATTTCAAACCTTGCCTGTATGATAGTAGCATCCCTGATTCAGATATCCGCACACCTAATAATTAAGTAAGAATATAATATATACGTGCGGGTTAGATATGAATAAACGACTTAATATAATCTTCTACAGTTTTCGCTCCAATAAATGTTACCATTTATTTCTAGGACTTAAATTAAGTAGATTTAATGAATATTAAGATAACTTGTGACCCTAAGTCCTAATTTCTAGGTTAATTAATCTGAATTAATAGTTAATTAATATTAATATTTGGAACAAAGTTTAGTAACTAAGTGAATATCCAGATTTCTGTAAAAGCCATTGAAACTAATCATTTTTTTACATGATTCGATTAAATTATAACATAATTTAGATAAAAATACTTGACTACTAATAAATAATAATAATAATAATAATACCTTGGACTGCACCTAGACAAACGGTTGACATGGAATCCCCATACTAGACTGAAAAGACAAGAAACTAACCAACGCTACAAAACTTCTCGCCAGACTACTTGACAAACGATCTAAACTCAACCTAATTAACAGAAGCCTTTTATATATATATTGTTACTGCGACCTATTTGGTCAAACGGCATCGAAGTATGGGGATGGACTAAGCGTTCCAACTCACTACGCCTCCAGGCATTACAGTCAAAAATACTTAGAAAACTTCTTAACGCTCCGTTCTATGTATCTAACCTCACTATCCATAATGACCTCAAAATCCATTTCATTACAGATCTTGCTAACATTCGTTTCTTCAAATTTCATTCCTCTACAGCAGCTCTCATAGAACACCTATCTTCCTCTCACATTACCAGGTAATCCTCTAAGGAGATTGAAGAGATGGCCTCGTGATCTTCTCTTATCGTGAGAGCAAAGCTCGCTACTGGAGTGGTACTACTGGGTGCCTTCTCCACTCGTGATTTTCTTTTATTTCTTTTTTCTTTTACCATATTTGCTTGTTGCAACAACTGTTGCAGTGGTAAATTACAATAAAAGATTAAAAATAATAATAATAGCCATTTATTAAACTAATAAATGATATTGGTAGAAAATATCAACAGAAATTATTATTTAATATAATATTTAATTACTACTGTAATAGTAATCTTAATGTAAAGCATTTGCTAGCTAATGGAATATAAACAACCTGCAAGTTTATCAACTGTATACTAATGCAGGAGTAAATAATAAAATAAGAGCAATCGTTCTTCGAGGAATCCCTCGAATGCACCTATCAAATAAAAAAGAAGATGAAAAGGTAGTCCAATCTTAACACAAAACATGAAAATGTAATTTGTACCGAAAGCAAATAGAAAAATAAACCTATATTTACTCGCCAAAATAATAACTGAAAAACATTATTTAGAGCAAACAAGGTATAGTTTAACCAACATTTTTGGGGTTCATTGTATTTATTTCTTATTCAGCGTAGTTCTCTTCTTAGTAATATTTTATTGGAGTTGGTAAATATGTTACTTAAACATCCATTACATAAAGAAGTAAATGGCGGTTTAATAATATTTGGATAAACCTTTTTTCAATGCTATTAATATAAACCGAAAAAGTAAAAATATTTTTTCATTTTAAAGAATTTAATACAATTTGGTGATTCAACCGCTTATTTTCTGGACCATAAAACTGGAATTAAGCATCTTCAACATACTGGGTTGAAAAATAAAAATAGTATAGTAGTTTACGGGCAGATCTATTAGTATGAAGTAAAGCGTACATTATTACTAAGTCCAGCGCAGGGTCATTGTGAAACTATTCAACTTACCGGGACACTTAATGTGAAAGAGTAGTTATAGCTGCTGGCACTTTTAGTTTAACAATGGGCAAGCAATACTGCATGCATCAGAGTTCTGCACTAGTTTACAACAATACCTTTTAGTCATACATAAATTGTTCCAACGATTTGAATTGATTTTAATTTCCAGGTCTACACTACTCTAGTTTGTAAGTAGTTATACTATGCAAACCTCCTAGACCAACTATAGGAAAAGATACGCGAAAAAAAGGCCGGAAGAACTGACAGCCGAATTGGAGAGGTATTTTGCAGGCCTGGAGGAATCTCATTTTCGAGATGGGATCAAGGCATTGGAACATCGCTGGACCAAATGCATTAGTCTACAGGGAGACTATGTTGAAAAATAAAAGCAGTCCCACCGAGGTAGGACACTTCTTTCTAGTACATTCAGAGAACTTTTCAAATCACCCTCGTATTTATGCTTGTAAAGTCCTTCAAAGTGGAGGTTCTGCTAGTATTATAAAATAGGATGCCTTTGCCTATGACTTCATGAACGTCCAACTACGAACTAACGTGGACGGAGACGGAAGCAAATACTTTACTATAAACATTTTCTCTAACAAATAAAAAAAAATAGCTTTACCGAGATTCGAACTGGCGATCTACCACTTACAAATCAACGCTTCATAACCACTAGATCAACACCCGTCTCAACATTAAATAAATTAATCAATTTTAACCTCTAATAACAGTGTCAGGGATGAGATATGTGAGAGAATCGCAGCCGGTAACAAATGTCTCTGGGCGCTGCAGCAATTTTTCAAATGTAAATGCTTGTCCCGAGTTATAAAGATAAGAATCTATCAGACGACACTGCGTCCAATCGTTACCTATGGTTCGGAAGCATAAATATTAACCGAAGCGGACGAACAAAGGTTCTGCAGGTGGGAAAGAAAAGTATTAAGAAGGATTTTTGGATCTGTAAGGATGCAAGATGGCTATTAATTCAGAACGAACCGAGAACTGTTCGATGAGCCTGATATAGTGGCCATTATAAAGTCTAATAGACTGCGACGGCTGGGACATTTGCACCGAATGGAGAAGATGAGAGGTCCCAGGAAAACGTTATATGGACACGCTGGTGGAAAAAGGCCCAAGGGGTAGGCCTCAACTTGGATGGTTGAGCAATGTCCAGGACGATTTGGAGGACAGAGATGGAGAACGTCGGGCAAGGAATAGAGATAGGCGGAGAGCTGTGGTTGCTGAGGCTCGGGTCCTTCATGGACCGTTATAGCCCTAGAGCAGTGATGGCGAACCTATGACCCGCGGGTCAGACACTGACCCGCGCAAGCTTTTTCACTGACCCACAATTGCTAGGCAACCATTTGTTTGTTTACGCGGGTTGATTTAGATTTTCTAATTGTGTGGATAATTTATATTCTATCTGTATTTTTTTTTTTCAATCACGCATTGACACAAAAGCAATTTAAATGCTATCTATAACCTTTAGTTTGATCATTACAGTTCTAAAACGCAAATAACGACAAATGTATTTGAAATAAAGCGAAAGTGTTTACAAATTATCAAATAATTTAGGTATTAATTTTAAATTTCACAACTACTGCTCGTAAATGTGGGTAAAACATAATTATAAAATTAAGCATCACATCCGGTGAGCTAGTTCCAAAGCTTATTGTTAAATCCAATGGTTACTAGATAACGAGAAAACTACTTCCTATTAATTTTTCCTTTTGAATTAAATTAATAACAAACTCTACAGACAAAGGCAGTGTGCACTTTTTTTTTGGTGAAAACGGGAAATGAAAAATTTGACAAATCTAATGTAAGTAACAGAAAAAGTAAAAACATTCATGTTAATAACGAAATAATTACAAAATTTAGGAATTAAAATTACTTCGCTGTCCTTCTTTTTTAATTAATTCTCTGTAAATAATGGATAAATGTTTGGCAAATAATTTTAACCAAGATAGAAAAAAAAAGTTTCAATTAACTTAAGACCAAGATAAAAATTAATGAAAGAACTTTTTCAATTTAATTAGAAAAGAGAAAAAGTATAAAGATTAATTTTGTCAAGTTGACAATTTTTCAGAAAAAATTGATTGTCCAGTTTTCTCTATTTCTCACTTGTTTTTTTTTCTCACTTTAAATAACACACCAGGTTTGTGTAAAAAATTACCAGAGCCTTAGTATTGATTTTTTTATTTTTTCAACGGACATCAGTTCGGTGTAAAACCATGTTATTTATGCGGCCCAACATGTTGGTTTTTTAGTGCTATTCAAGCAATAAAAAAGTAAAAAGTAAAAATCCATTATTAAAACAACTTTTTTGTTTTACGAATGTTTTTATGATTCGGTAAACTTTGCTTGTTTTACCAGTTTCTTTCGTTTTTATTTTTTGTTTTTTAATGAATTTAATTACAATTCAGGCCCCCTGTATGTCTGGTGGACTTCATTTCTCTTGTAAAATGAAAGTTATTTTAAGCAATGCTTATGAGTGATTTCATTTATAAAAACATATTCTTACAAATCTTGCCTTGATTATTCTGATTCAAAATTCACATCTACTCAATCATATTTAAATGATCTACTCTTTTTGGAATTCTTATTTGTATATTTTTCATCACTGCCATAAATTATAGTTTCAATCTAGTATTTTCGTCAGTTTTACAGGAAATCCTACTAAGTGGAAGCCTGTAATTTTAATCAATACTTCAAGTACTAAGGAAGTCAGTGAAAACCAGATAAACGGAATAACATCAGCAAAGCAAGCTTTCAGAAATATGATATCGAGTGAAACTCTGTCTTATTTTTTTCAAGCAAAAAATTGTATCAGAAATTAATGGTAAACTGAATCAGTTTGAGCAGGCTGAGATTCAAAATTGGATAAGTGCTCACCAGTAATGGGAAACTTAGATGAAACTGATACGTGGTCATTAAGCGAAGCAGATTTCAGCCGTGTGTAATCCGTTTCAGCTGACGTGTGGGATGATGGCTTCGTCCAACCCCACAAACATACAGTTCAAATTACAATGTTCTTAACTGGAAGATCGCTGAAACCATTCTTGTTTTTCTAGGTACCTACTACTCACTACATCCATTAAACCTATAACAACATAAACTATATTCTCCATATATTTATATTTTAAGGCTATGTTTATATCTCCTTAACAAAAACTTACAGTTTAAAATGTTAAGTATAAGGGTTGATTAAACGCCAAAAGGTACACAAATCAGCGAGTACCCAACATTTCATTAATACTTCATTAATATTTAAGTAATTCTACTGCATTAATTTTCATTAATAAGTTATTTTTTAGAATTTATTAGATATCACAGACCCTTATGCTGGCCATTTTCGTCTACAAAATATATGTTCAAGTAGCACTGTAGATTGACTGTAATATCTAGTTATTTATAATAATCAAACTATTAATTACAGGTTAAAAAGAAAAACGTTATAAAAAATAAAATAAAAATATGAGGCTAAAAAATTCAAAACCTTGTTTAAAAAAATGCTTACACCAACTTACATCAATGATTTTGTTTATTTTATTTATTTATTTTTATTTCTTAAATAAAAATCGTCGGTTTAAGTTCATTCTTCGATTAAAGCAATTGTTATTTTATGAAGTAGTCAAACGTTTATAATAATAGGTAATAATTATCTGGCTTTATCGCAAATAATATAGTTTTCTTCAATTACATTCTCCATCTAGGTGTTCTTCCCACAATGTTGTATATATGTAATATAAAGTAAATAAGATATGCATATATTTAGGACAGCTAATTATTCCAGTATTTTACTATAAGTAAAATTAGGGGGACTAAATTAAATTACAATAGAGAAATGAATAATTATTGTTTAATAATCTACTTGTTATTAACTGTGTGTTAATTGTGCTCACGAATATTTCGGTAAGGCGAATTCAAGACAGTAGCCTACTCTAACTTTATCTTTACTTTAACATGCATGTACGTATATGTGATTTATCATAATTATAACAAAAAAATAATATAAATGAAGTGGCCAGCATAAGGGTCTGTGATATCTAATAAATTCTAAAAAATAACTTATTAATGAAAATTAATGCAGTAGAATTACTTAAATATTAATGAAGTATTAATGAAATGTTGGGTACTCGCTGATTTGTGTACCTTTTGGCGTTTAATCAACCCTTATACTTAACATTTTAAACTGTAAGTTTTTGTTAAGGAGATTTTTGTACCTTTTGGATAGATTTTCCTTTTTGTCTATTTTACAAAGTTACATATCTGCTTTACAGATTTTTTTAAAATTTGGAATAAGCAATTCTATCATTATAACCTGATAAGGTGTTAACTACCACTGGAGAGATCTTTTTAAAAAATGATTGTAGTTGCGGCTCCCAAACCATCCTCAATAACAATTTTTTCGAGAAAGCGTTTTGAATAACATAGGAAGGTATTTGTACGTAAATAGCAAAATTAAACTGCGATTTCAGTACTTCCTTTTAAGAGGAGTAAGAAAAATAAACTAGGATTGCAGTACTTCTCCCTAAAAGGCAAAGAGGCAAAGATTTTTTAATCGAACAATTCATTGATTTAAATCGGTTCACTCATTGATAATTTAAACGATTGCAGTACTTCCTCTTAGTAGGAGCAAGAGAATCAGCAACGTAGAGGAGCTTTAACCACTTATTCGAGCTGAATTTTATCAAAATCGGACTAAGCGTTATAGAAATATTGGTAATAATAGTTTTAGAAAGGGCCTTATTTGGGTGGGGCAAACTCCCCTCCTTATGAGGCACGGTGCCGAGACTTTTAAAGTGCAAATCTGTATAAAATTTCGATTCGAATGTCACTTCATTCATAAAAATCGGTTCACGTGTCGATAATTTGAAACGATTGCTACACTTCCCCTTAACAAGTGTAAGAGCTGATCGCCGCTTTAATGTTACGTAGGGGAGCCCTAACCCTATCATCCTACCAAATTTTATCAAAATCGGGCCAATATTTACAGAGTAATTAGTAATAATAATTTTGGAGGGGGCCTTACATAAAGGGGGCTAACTCCTCTCCCATTCGATGTACAGCGTCGAGACCCCCAAAAGGCACATCTACATAAAATTCCGAATCGAATGACACCTCATTCATGAAAATCGGTTCACGCGTTTAGGCGCTACGTTGTTTACAAAAAAGGTAACAAGAAGAAGAAGAACAACAACAAGAACAAGAACAAGAACATTTTTTGAAAAAGCCGTTTTTGCTCATTTTCGGCAACTTTTTTCTCGAAACCTATTAGATGTGGGTGGTTGCAAAAAAATTACAGTTATAAAGGAGGGTTTGTCCTACAATTTAAAGAAAATTTGGGAATTTTATCTTTTATAGAAAAAGAGAAAAAAATTGTCAAAGTTGGGTGTTTTTCAACGTTACGCTTTTTCGTGTAGTTTTTGATGGTCAACCCTTATACAACTGTCCTACCGGACAGTTTTAATCTAACCAACAAAGGCCTCAAGCAAGAGTTTACTTTAATTTCTGTTCGCTTGGTGTAAACGATATTCTTTTAGTTGTTATTAAAACTGTCCGGTAGGACAGTTGTATAAGGGTTGACCATCAAAAACTGCACGAAAAAGTGTAACGTTGAAAAACACCCAACTTTGACAATTTTTTTCTATTTTTCTATAAAAGATAAAATTCCCAAATTTTCTTTAAATCTTACTCCAAATTCTCCTTTATAACTATAATTTTTTTGCAACCACCCAGATCTAATAGGTTTCGAGAAAAAAGTTGCCGAAAATGAGCAAAAACGGCTTTTTCAAAAAATGTTCTTGTTCTTGTTCTTCTTCTTCTTGTTCTTGTTGTTGTTCTTGTTGTTACCTTTTTTGTAAACAACGTAGCGCCTAAACGCGTGAACCGATTTTCATGAATGAGGTGTCATTCGATTCGGAACTTTATGTAGATGTGCCTTTTGGGGGTCTCGGCCCTGTACATCGAATGGGAGAGGAGTTAGCCCCCTTTATGTAAGGCCCCCTCCAAAATTATTATTACTAATTACTCTGTAAATCTTGGCCCGATTTTGATAAAATTTGGTAGGATGATAGGGTTAGGGCTCCCCTACCTAACAATAAAGCGACGATCTGCTCTTACACTTGTTAAGGGGAAGTATAGCAATCGTTTCAAATTATCGACACGTGAACCGATTTTCATGAATGGAGTGTCAATCGAATCGAAATTTTGTACAGATTTGTACTTTAAAAGTCTCGACGCTATGCCTCATAAGGAGGGGAGTTTGCCCCACCCAAATAAGGCCCTTTCTAAAACTATTATTACCAATATTTCTACAAAGCTTAACCTGATTTTGATAAAATTTAGCACGAAGAAGTGATTAAAGCTCCTCTACGTGGCTGTGAAGTGCCATCATGCTCTTACACCTACTAAGAGGAAGTACTGCAATCGTTAAAATTATCAATGAGTGAACCGATTTACATCAATGAATTGTCGTTCGATTCAAAATCTTTGCCTTTTAGAAAGAAGTACTGTAATCGCAGTTTATTTTTCTTGCTCCTCTTAAAAGGAAGTACTGAAATCGCAGATTAATTTTGCTATTTACGTACAAATACCTTCCTATTTTATATAAAAAGGCTTTCTCAAAAAAATTGTTATTGAGGATGGTTTGGGGACCGCAACTATAACCATTCTTTAAAAAGATCTCTCCAGTGGTAGTTACGGTTCCGATTTAACACCTTATCAGGTTATAATGATAGAATAGCTTATTCCAAATTTTAAAAAAATCCAATCTGTAAAGCAGATATGTAACTTTGCTAATAGACAAAAAGGAAAATCTGTCCAAAAGGTACAAAAATCTCCTTAACAAAAACTTACAGTTCAAAAAGTTAAGTATAAGGGTTGATTAAACGCCAAAAGGTACACAAATCAGCAAGTACCCAACATTTCATTAATACTTCATTGATATTATTTAAGTAATTTTACCGCATTAATTTTCATTAATATTTTTTAAGAATTTATTAGATGTCACATACCCTTATGCTGGCCAGTTCATTCATAATAGTTATAATTGTGATAAAATGTATATTATATCTTCGTATAAATAGGTACTTTATTTTAACTCTATTCCAAATTATTCTTCTGATTCTGAAGTTGTCACATATACATGCATGTTAAATGAGAAAAAGACAAATTTAGAGTCGGCCACTGTTTAAATTTGAATCACGGAGGATTTAAAGCAATATTTCAGTCTTGAATTCGTCTTACCGAAATATTCGTGAGGACAAATAACACACAGTTAATAACAAGTAGATTATTCAACATTATTTATTCATTTCTCAATTGTAATTTAATTTAGTTCCCCTAATTTTACTTATGGTAAAATACTGGAATAATTAGCTGTCCTAAATATATGCATATCTTATTTATTTTATATTACATATACACAACATTGTGGGAAGAACACCTAGATGGAGAATGTAATTGAAGAAAACTATATTATTTGCGATAAAGCCAGATAATTATTACCTATTATTATAAACGTTTGACTACTTCATAAAATAACAATTGCTTTAATCGAAGAATAAACTTAAACCGACAATTTTTATTTAAGAAATAAAAATAAATAAAATCATTGATGGAAGTTGGTGTAAGCAATTTTTAAAAAAGTTTATGAATTTTTTAGCCTCATATTTTTTTATTTTTTATAACGTTTTCTTTTTCACCAGTGATTAATAGTTTGATTATTATAGATAAATAGATATTACAGTCAATCTAAGTTAAATGGTGTGCTACTTGAACAAATATTTTGTAGATGAAAATGGCCAGCATAAGGGTATGTGACATCTAATAAATTCTTAAAAAATATTAATGAAAATTAATGCGGTAAAATTACTTAAATAATATCAATGAAGTATTAATGAAATGTTGGGTACTTGCTGATTTGTGTACCTTTTGGCGTTTAATCAACCCTTATACTTAACTTTTTAAACTGTAAGTTTTTGTTAAGGAGATTATAAACGTTCTTGCGGGCTCATGTATTTCGAACACGCCGTAAAATATTTTAAATAAAAGCTGCAGATTTTCGTCTACTTCAAATAGAACTCAAAAATCAAATGGTAAGACTTAGGCGGTGATAGGAACAGATTTTGAATTATGTACATGTAAAAGTGAATTATTGTTTAAAAAAAAAAAATAATAAAATTTAAATCAGTTAAAGTTATACGTTTCTTCTATATAATTACCAAAAGCAAAGAAACCGCGATAAATAATCTTTAAGTAAGCCAAAATAGCCAAACTTACCAAGGAGTTTGGAGTCCACATTCACCACTCCAGTATGGGAGCCACCTGGACAGACAAAGAAAGATATTTCATTTAAATAATAGAGTAAAGAATAAAGTAATGCCTATTTTTGCAGGCGGGCTTATGTCCAACTACTAAAATTAGGTGTCATGGACGGATGCGTCTAGCCAACATACTTTTACTATAAAGTTTTCAATAAACATTGTTAAACATTAAATAAAATCCAAGGCCTAGACCGAGGAATCGAAATCAATATTACCACAAACCTCTTAGCTTTGCGGGCCTCGATTTTAACTGTAGAGCTAACGTGGTGCCACTTTCATTTAAATATAATGCAGTGAAATAGAAAGCCAAACTAACGCCAATCTTGCTTGATCAAAACGGACATATTTTGTTTAACATTGAATTCTAGTGACTTACAGTTTCAATGTCTTCTGGGGAATGTTCTGGTCAGGATGAAAATGGAAGTAAACGAATACCATCAACAATCTCATTTCTCATCAACAGCGAATTTTCATCCTTACTTCAGTGCGATCAATTTTAACAATCTCTAGGATTCTTTATTATTTAACTGTTTAAGCTATTCTCAAGTTAATTGACTATCAGATCCGTGGTGGTCACCTTTGACAAGTTTCCACCATTTAGAAGTCAATATACTCCAGAAGCCAATAGAGGCCTTGAGTGCTGTAATAGACCAAGTCAAATGGGCTTCCTTAGTAACAGCATTAATTCTCTATGCTCGCCTGCAACCTTTCATTATGTTCCTTCATAATGTCCTTAAAACTAGCAACCTTTATACTTTTGGTTTCAAAATTTTTACTTGGCAACCAAAAACAGCAGCTGTTTGCAGTTTTTCTGACCAAGAAAACGGAGAGTGGCGCACCTATAGATCTTATTCTTTTGCCGGCTATAGTTTTCCATATCAGCAGTCAAGTCTACCTTAGTTATTACCTTCAGGAACAACTTTCAGAGCCTTAAACTTTAACCTGTTTAGAACTTCTTAGTGTCCTTTTAAATCTGGTCTTCTACAACTATCTCTTCTTCAGTAAACTAGCGTGCAGAATGCAGATCCATCACCTGTGACGAAGGGAAATATTTACTGTCTCTCCCAAATATAGCCAGTAGCCTGCTTTTGTTGTGGTTTATTCTACAACGCCTTAATGGCGTAACTTGTTAAACTTTTTTATTTAATTTTTACTTTTTAAAGGTATTTATGTTTAAAAGATCGCACAAATTAAACTTATATAAACTGAAATTTGATTTTCTTAAAACGAAATTCGAAATTTTATTAGCTAATATAACCTAAGAAGCAAAATATCTTTTTTAGGTCATTAATTTATTCGGAAGTCAAGCAATATTTTCTTTTCCCCATTATTCTGGACTGATGCCCAGATGGAATCAACCGACTTTTCATTTCCTTCAGATCAATCACGCCATTGTTGCTAAAATGCTTTTCTCCTACTTAATAATATCTTCCAATCATCTTGCCCGAATAAAAAGTCAAAAACAAAATTGTACTTGCTTTTTTCACATTTTTCACGAGCCTTTACACTTTTAGGGAGAAAATTGATGCTCAAATTTTATTCTAATTTAGACAATATCAGTTCTGAAGAGAGTTATAGGTTTTTCATTCTATTACGATTCTGAACTTCCCAAAGTAATTAACAGAATTGCTGAAAAGATATTTAGGACAAATTTAAAGTAAAATAAGTAGGAAGTGACGTCAAAAAAAGTTCTATATTTTAAAAACTTCAACTGGGACTTGTCGTAACTCGGGTAAAAGATTTACTCGTATTTGCTCGATTTACTATCCCCTAGCAACAGGGTCAGTAAGCCACCAGGGTTCGCACGGTTTCTTAACTAAAACTATTTTCATATTAGCTTTGAACTTTGAAGTGTGCCCGAGGTTTGATATTTTGATGTTTATAACTTTTGTTTACCATCTCAATTTTCGAAAAACTTAACGAGTACTCCCAGGAGAATTGGCGTAGTAAAGTTTGAAAGGAAAATGTTGCAACTACATCAAATAGAAGAGCAAAAGGCGAACAGCAAAAGTATTTTTTTTTCACCTAAAATGAGAATTCCCTTCTATGTATAATTGGAATGTAGCAGTAATTAAAAATGAAAATTGATTTAGTGCCATTTGCATCAAGCAAAAGGGAAAATCTTTTAGAAATATTTAATTAAATCTGAATGTGACCTAGAAATGAATTCGCTTGCTATAACTTTAAGAATTGAAAAGAAGATTGAAAAGAATTAGAGCAGACAATCCTGAAATTAATTATTAGAGCCGACCAAGTCACTAGTTAAAGCTCTGGGCTGAGTAGCCGTATTTGTTGCCAACTACTTGTCAAGTTTTAGCGTAATTTGTGAGAAGGGAACTAGAAGTACATAGCTCGTTGGAAAATTAAACCCAACGCCGAGAACTACGGATTTACTTACTGCCTTAATTCGTTTAAACTTACTATTATAGAATTAACATTAATCTATTAAACTCTTAATTTTTGTCTAATATAATTGTTATTGTTAAAAAATTCAATTATCTTTATTTAAAAAAAGAAAAAAAAAAACACTAAATTCTATAGAAAAATATTTGCTTAATAAAATTTGGAATTACCAATTTTCTCCTTTTTAATTACACTTTCTATGGGTAGCAAGTATTGCAGTAGGGCGAAACTTCAGAAATCGAGGTTTCCTCGGAGAAATTACATTTTCTTGGCCCCTTAGTCAATTTTTTTTAGCCTTTTTTTGAAAAGATTTATAGCAAGCCATTTTTTTTCGAAAATGGATCTAACGGGTTTACTTTAAACTTAACATTCTCATTTACTGATTTGAAAATAATAATAATAAATAAAAATTATGGAAGGTATTAGCTCAGGGTTTTAGAGTGCTACGGTTTCGAGTCTGCTGGCTCTTAGATTTTCACTTCCTAGGCATTTCTTAAAGCTCACTGTTCTGTGATGGACTATGTTACTATCTCTAAGAAGGATTTAACACTTTTTTTTTAGAAAAGATTAACCGCGTGTTAGTCCTTTCAGAGTTTGATTTGCAACGTTCATCAGTTTCAATAAATCTGTTCTCTGAAAATTAAGTGCAGTTCTGTAGTGTACTTTATTTCCTTCAACAGTACTATTTTATTAAATCACACATGTACGAGGTGTGTTCAAAAAGTAACGGGAATTTTTAAATTTCGCGGGTTTGGAGAGTCTGATTGTAAAATTTTTGTTTTATTATGTTGGTACACATGCCCCTGAAGTACGATAAAATTTTCAGTAATATTCATTGTTTACTTCTTAATTGGCAGCCGTTAAGGTTAGACGTGTTTTTCGAGCTTGGCGATTTTTGTTTGTTAAAAAAAATGGATCAAAGAATTTGTATTAAATTTTGCGTAAAAAAGAAATAAAGTGTGTGAAATGTTAATAAAGGCATATGGTGAGACTGCTATGAGTAAAACAAGGATTTACGAGTGGTATAAGCGTTTCCAAGATGGCCGCGAAAACGTTGAAGATGACGAACGACCTGGACGTCCAAGCACATCAACAACCGATGAAAACGTGAAAAAAGTGAAAGAAATGGTTATGAACGATCGCCGAATCACAATCAGAGAAGTCGCTGATGATGTTGCCATATCAATTGGCTCATGCCATGAAATTTTTTCGGATGTTTGGGTATGAAACGTGTGGCAGCAAAATTTGTTCCAAAATTCTTGAATTTCGAACAAAAACAGCGGAGAATGGAAGTTGCTCAAGAGTCACTCAATGAAGTCGACAACGATGCGGATCTACTGAAACGTGTTATTACAGGTGACGAAACATGGGTTTACGGATATGATGTCGAAACTAAGGCTCAATCGTCCCAGTGGAGGCATTCTGGATCGCCAAGACCGAAAAAGGCTCGACAAGTGCGGTCGAATGTGAAGGTTATGCTCACTGTGTTCTTCGATTTTAATGGCATAGTGCATCATGAATTCTTGCCACAAGGTCAAACAATCAATAAGGAGTACTACCTACAAGTTCAACGCCGTTTGCGTGAAGCAAGCCGAAAAAAACGCCCGGATTTGTGGCAAAACAATTCATGGATTTTGCACCACGATAATGCACCTGCTCACACTTCATTGCTTGTTCGTGAATTTTTGGCCAAAAACAAAACTTTAACGATGCCCCAGCCTCCATATTCGCCAGACATGGCTCCATGTGACTTTTTTCTATTTCCAAACATAAAGAGAACATTAAAAGGCCGTCGTTTTACAAGCATAGATGACATTAAAAGCGAATCGCTGAAAGAGCTGAAAGCTATCACAAAGATCGAGTTTCAGAAGTGTTTCGAGGATTGGAAAAAGCGCTGGCACAAGTGTATTGTATGCGAAGGGGACTACTTTGAAGGCGACAATATTAATGTAGATGAATAAATAAATATTTTTTTCAAAAAACGAAAATTCCCGTTACTTTTTGAACACACCTCGTATTATATTAAAAACAATGTCTGTTAGTATTCAGAACAATATACATACAAGGTGAACCAGTAAGTAATGTCCATAGGCCTACCGAGTGTAGTACATCTGAAGTGGACTTCAAAGACATATTGGTTAACTTCATATTTTCCACTGTTCTTGAGTGACGTCACTTAATTTTTTTTTCTAAAAACATTACTTTTTTGCAATAGAAATGTTATTACTCGGAAAGTTTTAGTCCGAATTCGATTCTGATGACACGGTTAGAAAGACAGATTAATTTTCTAACAATTGACACCAAAGTATGAGTTATTCTTCAAACACCCTCAATCTTCCTCCGAAAACTGGAAAAATAAAAGTAATCGAAATTTTTAAGAAAACTCATTAGGCCCTTAAGTGATCATTATCAGACCTAGGTGCTGTCACTTTCTATAAAAGTTTCCTTGCCTAATGGGCTTTCAAACGGTATATCATTTTCCAGTATTCCTTTTATCTTCGTATGAGAAATTACGTTTGTTTTGCAAGAAAATGTGTTTATGAGCACACAAGTGTTAGTTCATCAAGTTGTTTAATTCATTGAAAACTCTTTTAGATGGACCAGTAGTCAATTTTTAAAGTAGATTGTCTTAAAATAAGGAAGTCAATGGTTACGAATTGCACTTTAAACATTTAATTCTGATCTCCCTGAAATATTTGAGTAGGCCTGTGGACATTACTTACTGGTTCATTCTGAATATATAATATATTTTTTTTACTTTCCACATAGATACCGTCTTCAGATTTAATTATTCTTAACTAAGTGAAAGTTGTGTGACTTTTCCTTTACGAACAGATGTTGAGGTGGAGATTTTGTATTCATGGTCCCAAAGAAATTCAGCAGACATTCCTTTTTTGGGGCAGAGGGGCAAATAAAATGAAACAGGCATTTCCATCACGACCACAAAACTATAGATAAAATTTTGATGGTTAAAATACAGTTTTACCACCATCAAGAGATGAAGATGGACAGAGCACATGTAGGCAGGGAATATGGCAGATGAATAATGAAAGTGACATCCTTAAGAGAGTGAGTGAGAAAGAGGCGACTGTGTAGTAGAGGAAATGGGAGAAGGTTAGTGGAAAGGCTACCTGGCTGGTTATAAATGAGAGAAAAAAAGGGTTGGACAGAAAGAAAGGTCTGAAGAACTTTTTAAAATTCATCTTCATTAAACAGTAAAGAATGGTCGTTAGTAGGATGGTTTTATTCACAATTACTTTTGGAATAAATCTTAAAGAATATTATGACCAAGAAGTAAACTTAGTGTGACATTAAGTTAGGAAAGAATCAGTAACTTGTAAATCTAATCAAGGAATCAAAATGATGAAATTCGTGAATCATTATGTAGCCTAGGTTATTCTCAATTACAAAAGCTTTATAAATAATGTTTACCTCAATAATTTTGAACTTGGAATTGCTTCTTACACAAAATAGTAAAGTAATGGCTATTTTCTCAGGTGGACTTTAAGTCCAATTACCAAATTAGATGTCGTGGACGGAGACGAAGAAAGTAGATACCATTATGGTAACGTTCTGTACTGTAAATTTCTCACATTAATCATAAAATAAAATCTAAAACCTAGTCCGGGATTCGAACTAGTTACACAATACATATTGCAGGCTCGCCTCATACAAGAAATATAATCGCGGAATACAATAGAAGCAAGAAGTCTCCAAAAGTTTATTGTTATAAATCGCTTCGCTTAAAATTGAATCTGCTGTAAAAACTTAAGTTACACTTTACTCTAAAGGAAACATAAAATCTGGCTTCTCTTGGCATCACTTTATATCTTCAGTTGTCTCAATTTTCTCAACTATGAATCTCAATTAACCTTTGATATGCATGCAACTGTGTATTAAGCTGCTGCTCAGTATCAACACTTACAAGGAATCTAAATAACGAGAGTTGGACTCGAATCCACGATCTGCTCGTAGGAGTCCAAGTTCTCTAATCCTTAAGCCAATCCTTTCCATAAACATTATTAAAGAAAATATCTTTAGAACAAGGAAATGGAATCGCATAATTAAATAGCAAAGATTCTGTCAACTCTTAGCAAGCTTGTTTTGAAACTTCAGTTCATTTTCGGAGTAACTTTCATCTTCAGATACTCACAAACTTTCTGTAGTCTCAGCTAGTGACTCAACTCTATCTGTTTCCTTACAGCTATCGCTTTAAGTTCATACCTATTTGTTATGTGTTGTTCTTAGAGCCTGAAGATATTAAGAACCCAATATCTTCTAATTAGAACTTTATATTATAGTAATCCGCTCACGTTTTACATCGTAAACAAGCTAAAATGTTATTCCGCCTTAAGTAAAATTCAATATCAACTATCATTACAAGCTCCAGGCTTGTCTCACACAGCTCACATCAATGTCACTGTCTCTACTCTAAATCATACTTTCACATTGAATAAAGGAAGACTTCTCTAGCACATTCCCGGCAAGTACATGGTAAGTTTCAAGGAATCAAGAGTTTCTTGGGCACAGTTGTAGAAAAGCTGTACTTGTTTTGTGGTTCTTCATCAAAACAAATTCTGGCCGTGAGACTTCTAAAGGATTCTCACACCTGATCAGAACGCAGCTGCAAAGCTGTATACATATAATTAAAAAAATCATTCTACCACGACAAACAATCAAACTTACTTTACTGTAAATTTCTTTTATTAACCATTAAATAAAATCCAACGCCTAGAACTGGCAGCGAACCCAGTACCACAATACGAGTACATATTAGCTTCACAGGTCTTGACTCTAACCGCTCGGCTACCGTGGCGTCTCATCCTACCTCGTTAGCATCAATAAGACTTTTCGACGTTTAATGTCTGCTTTGAGAATTAATAAATACAAAAAATAATGTGCTTTTACTAAGTTATTTACCATGTAAGATGGTGCCCAAGGAAAGAACCAACGGCAACAGATTGCGTAGTATTCCATAATCAAATTGTTGTTGAGCACTGCATGGATTATTGGGCAAAATGTTTATGAGATTTCTGAAAAATGTCTATGGATTTCTTCCAATACACACATTTAACACGCTTTTAATAATTTATTCAATCGCTTTTCTTGCAATCACTTTCTTTAAAAATCAACTAAATTGCCATTTATTTATTTTTGTTCCTCTGTGAATATTGGAAATGTGAATAAAGCCGTAAAATACCATTTTATTTGCCTATAATGTTGGATACATACCAAGAAATGATAAAGCATAGAAAATAATATGACCATGTGTGAAAACTAACAAGTCTGCTAAGTTAAAAGTAACAAACAGCGACAGCTTCATAACGAGAAATATATAACTTTCAAAACAAATTTACAAGTAGCAAGGAAATAAGGGAGAGCCAGTTTATAGAGGGAACCAGGGAGTAGAAATTTTGTTAAGGCTAGAATAGCGGTGAGCTACAGGCTGTTAGAGGCGAATAAATGGTCCCTTAAGCGACGTCCAAGGACTAGGCAAAGGGCACAACGGCGTCATAAAGCTAACTGCAAACCAAGATATATGTGCGCCACAAACTTGATATAAAACATAGAAGTAGCAAATTATTAAAAGCGATGTTTCTCTATTGCATTTGTTTTTGTTTTTTCTTTCTTTGAGATAACTTTGTTTTTTTAACCCTTTTTAGTTTTTATATTAAGAAAGGCCATATTTTGGGTTATGTTGATATCTAGTTTAGATGTAACTTTATAAAGAAATTAGACCGCGAATAACTTCCTATTATCGAGTTGATTCATAACTTCCGTTTCGATAAACAAAACTAAACTCTATAAATCAACTTTACAAGTTTCAGTGAGTTCTAATTGAAGAGATATTATTTGAAACTAGTTATGAATCAATACTAAGAAAGCGGAAATTATTAATTGAATAAGCCATTGACGGGCCTTGCCCATCACAGTTGCACAACCCACCAATTAAAATGCAAAATTTATAACACCTACCGTATTATTGGTATTTTCTGATTGTCATCAACGCTAGGAACGTTAGTATGATCAGAAATACGCAGGGAACCACGTCAAATTCCGTTTGATTTCGTGCAATGAAAGAAAAAAAAACCACAAAATACCCTTTTTTTTTGCGAAATAAAACGGATTCAAGTGCAGTCTTGCAAACCCTGACAGTGAGCTGAATGAAGCGTCCAGAAATAGAAACTGCCAGCTGCTGGATTCGAACCCGGGAACTCCGCGCTGTTCGTCCCAAGTTGGTTAACTGGCCTAATGTCCATTTTTTAAGGATAAAAGGATAAGGATAAGTCATTTATACAGATTATTCTTAAATATCTCATCAAGAGAGAGTTATTTCATCACTGATTTAGTATTGACTGGGACTGGACGTAACTTATATTTGCAAATGTTATTGGAACAAGGTTTTGTTTTGATATGAAATTTTATATAAAGATATATTTTATTAATAAAAAGTAATGTATTTGTGATCAGCATGTTCTGGGTAACAAATTCGGATTGCAAAGGATTCTAAGGAATTCAATGAAAAATCAGGAATTTGGCAATGCATTTGTGAAAAGAGATCTCATCTTGAAAAAGAAATACGATTGGATTTTCTCTTTTAGAAATTGAAAATCAACGATTAAGTCTCAAACTTTACCTTAATTTTTTTATTTTTTAAGCGCGAAAACAATGTTGTCACTTCTCTATTAGCTTTAGAGTAAATATTTTATATTTAAAACAAGAGTGGAATTTCTTCAGCTAAATCATTTACTTATAAGAACAGATACAGAATTCATTAGGCCTATTTTGTTTATTATTGCTGAGGATATGACCTATTTTCTACGTACTAGCGTACGCAGAAAAGTATTTCGAAAGGTAGAAAACTTAAAAGAAAAAAAATCAATAACAGTCAATATTCGCTAAAGTTCGAGACAAGGTTATGTAACATGGGTTTCCTGGATGAGCGTTTCATTGCTGTCGGTAAATAAATAAATAATATCCAGATTCAATAATAATGTTGGTTATTAGACCAAGAAGAAGTCGGATTTGTGGAAGTGGAAGAAGTCTTGAGTGGATATTGGGTAAGGAGATACGAGGTGTGGCTATTAAATAATGAGACTAATGATGCTACAGAAAAACTATGCATGCGCCAAATTTTAACGACCAACAGCTGTGCAGCGTAAAGCCTTGTCTTTCGATTGCAGCGTCTCACGTGTTTGTAGAGAAATCTGTCTGACTGGAACCGTCGTTTGTGTAAGAGGTGTTAGTTTCATTTTGCCGAAAACATGATACTAACACATGTAGTAGAGCAACGAATTGTCTTGAAATTTCACATCAAAACTTGATAAAACCACTACTGAAACTTATCTTTTATTAAAAGAAGTTTATGGTGATAAATATTAATCTCTTGCACGAGTTTTTGAGTGGTTCAAGCGTTTCCAAGATGGCCAAGAAGACGTCGGAGATGATGTCCGCCCGAGTCGCCCTTCCACGTCCAAAACGGATGAAAATATCGATTATAATTAATCAACATTACTACCATGAGGTGCTTGCTCAACCCCGTGAAAGAGTAAGGAAAAAACGACCCGATTTGTGGAAGAACAAGTCACGGGTTCCCCATCAAGACAACGCGCCGGCTCACACTGCATTGTCTGTAAAAATGTTTCTAGCCAAGTACAACATCCCAGTTTTAGGCCATCCGCCTTATTCGTCAGTCCTGGCTCCATGTGACTTTTATCTCTTCCCCAAAGTCAAATCTGCAATAAAAGGAACACGATTTCAGTCCGTTGAAGCTGTGAAAGAAAAAGCGGCACGCGTCATGCAGGAGCTCACAGAACAAGACTTCCAGCACTGTTTCGAACAACGGTAAATTCGCATGGAGCGTTATAGAGATAGGGGAGGGGTGTATATTGAAGGTGATAATAACTAAATATGTATAAACTTAAAATAAAATGTTTAACAGCAATAGTCTCGTTATTTAATAGCCACACCTCGTAGAAGTACATGGCCGAATGGTGAAGAGTTACGCTTTTAGGGCTAAACAAATCAATTATATGTTTAAAAATACAGGGCACCTAGTTCAGTAACATTCCAGCTGTTACCAATTGTTAGTAACATACTAATTTTCTTTTATTAATCTGAATAAACATTCCATCGCTTTATAAAACAGGAAATAAAATTGAGATAAAACTGATTATTAAACTGAACCTTTTTATTAATTTTTCATTGCATTAATTAATTTTGTTTTTCAATAAATAGCACACTATTCCAGCAAATGTGAACATGTGTTAATTAAAATTATAATATTTCCCTGGTTTTAAATAATTAATTTGCCGGATATGAATACGACAAATAAAAGTAAATTAAAAATAAAGAAAGAAAATAGTGCAATAAATGAATTTCTAATATAAATTTGTCGTTTTCGAGGAACCATAATTCAATATTTGTTCTAATTAAATCCAAAGATCAGTTTTATAGTAGTTTAAATGGATAAAATGAAGCATTAAAACTGGAGAAAAGGTATATATATACAGATATAGCGGGACTTACACGGGAATTTTGGTAATGAAGTATGGTATATACAGGGGGTTCATTTTAAGACGGCTCAAATGCATTTCATGCTTAAACGGTTGTTCTGAGCGAAAAATGGTAGAGGTAAAATTTGTTGTCCGTCACCTCTAGTTTCAGAATATGTGACTTGATTTTAGATTCCTGCCCGCATACGCGGCTGACGCGCGACCAAAAGTGAGGGTTCGCAGTTGACCCCCATTTTCATATAACAGTTATAAAGAGTATAAAAAGTAATGAAAGAAACCGGAAACCGCAATTCGATATTTTCGAAATTAAAGGTGCTAGGCCATTTCAAAATCTGGTATTTTTAATCATATTTCAATATTTTTAACTTGTTATCAAAGAGAAAGAAGAGCACGCGATAGGTCATTTTTATGTATTTTTGCATCCCCTTTCTACTAAAAATATTGCCAAGGCAGTAAAGCTAGTATTTTTCTTAATATCGGGAAATAAGTCGTTTTCCGAGTGATTTTTCTAAGAGAAATCAAATGTTAAGAGCTTTAGTTCTCAAACACACCCAAAATGGCTAAAAAATAATTTTACATCTGTTACAAACAAGAAGGTTTAATAATTATTTGGTAATTTTGGGAGAGTTGCGTTTAATTATCAAAAAAAATGGAAACCTCCTGCCACATATTTAAGTGATCAATATCTTTCATGTAAAGGATCAAATTTATTCTTTAATTTACCAAATAATGCACTTTACTCAACTTGTGAAGCTTGTACTGTGCCTTCAAAGGTGCCTCTTCAGATACAGAGAGCAGTTGATAACCTCCTGGCTAACCTGCTTGCGAGTCTGAGGAGGCACCTTTCAAGACACAGTTCATGCTGCAAAAGTTTCAATAAAGAATTTATTGTATTTTACTTTTATATTTTATATTTACTGATTTTCTATGTTACTGATTCTCTAAATTGTTTGTATTTTTGTATTTGTAATAGGCCCTGAAGAAGGCAATATATTTGTCGAAACGTTGGCAAAAAGACGAGTTGTTGTTTTTATTTGACCGATTCCTCGCCAATTTTGAATACTTACTTGAATAATTTACGGTCACGAAACCTATATATTCATATTAGTAATATATAAATAAATAGCTCTTCTTCTACAGGAATTTCTTGGAGTGTTCATCCGGAGCATCATGTGCCAACTACAAAAAATACACCTACACACAAATGCAGACCAATTTTTAAGAACCACTTAGGCGTGGAAGGAGTAAACGCGAAATTTGACATAAGCGGAAGTCCTGTTTATCTGGTCTAGCAATTGATCTTAAACATTAACAGCATTAAAGATACCATAATGGCTGATTTGCTAAGCTCAAGAGGCCAAAAACAAAGAGGGTGGAAAAAAAAAGAAGATACGACAAACACAATACACTATCATTGACATTAAGTAGGCGGAAGTGGGTACCTGAGTCAGGGAGACAGAGTGGTCCAACCCAGCGGCCATCAACGCACTTAATCTTGCACAGCCTTCTTTCCGGAGGAAATGGCGATGGAGCCGGCAACTCAGCAAGAAACTTAACTTCTCCCAGAGATTTATAATCATCAGCTACTTTTCGCCTTGCCACCACTTTTACCCCTCGCAGACTGAGAGCTGGAGGTGGACATCCCAGCGTACCTGCAGCAATTGTTTTCTCTGTAAATGACAAACAAAAATAATTATTTATTAATGTCTAATTTAATACAACATAAGGTTGTGTTTTATTTTTATCTTTACAAATATAAGAATACAGATTTGCACAAATACAGATGGAAAGTGGTAATGTGACTTACATTTTATTTACACAACAACTCAAAAGTATTAATAGACAGTCAATAAGAAATTAAGGTTCTGTTTTAGATATATTAGATATATATAAATTTAGTAATTTACAGTCACGAAACCAATATATTCAAAAAAGTAAAAATAAAAAAGTAAAAATAATTGGCCATCTATCCCTACTGTTGGTATGGCCATCTGTCCGAATGCTAGAGAAAAATGGCCAACATGATAAACATAACTCAACGCATACTTTTTGACAGTTTTAGAAGTTAGGATTCATTAATGTATACTGTAATTTCCTAATACGTAAAAAACAACACTAAAATTTCGATAAATGCATTCGCTGCAGCACGCAGTATGTAACTATCATAAAATTTTGTGTTGAGACGATAATGTTTTTATTCTCTGAGTTAATTAATAACGCTTTGACGCAGACCAAAATGAACTCACTGTAGTCAGACATGAAGGTTAAATCACTTGAGAGGTCACGCAGCGCCGTCGGACGACATTTCGGTTAAATTTCGGTTGTTGGCCATCTCTCCCGATCGGCCATCTCACCCGATTTTACCCTACATTATCTGGTTAGTGATTGTTAGTGGTTTCGACGCGTGAATTAGTCGATTAGTTCGGATCCAGCGAGTAGCTACTTTTTACAAAAATATTAACCGTGAAATTTGAGTTTTCGCCCCCCGTCCATGACACTTAATTTGATAGTTGGACGTTTAGCCCCGCCTGAAAAAGTAAGCGATTACATACGAGGTCTGTAAGTTAAGTAATGAGACTGATTTTTTTTTTTTTTAATTTGTTTATTTATTTTGCAACTATAATAGATATAACAAGCAAAAGAGATGAGAGTAAGGAAATGGCGCAAATACACGGGCACGCATATATATGCACTTACATACACGTGCGCGCACATGCATGTGCGCCAAGAGGCGTGAGTGGAGTGAACGACGACCATCCAGTGATGGAAGCCGTTAGTTCGCCAGATTGGCAAGCTTACACAGCAACCATCCTAGGAGGTCGGCGTTGTGTTGAGATGGTCGCGTGGCCACCGCCGCTTTAGTCTGCGCTGTGGATTTAAAGGAAGTGTTGTTGTAGACATGTTGTGGATCAGAGGGTTGTAATGACTGTGTAGATTTGAGTGGAGTTTTGTGTAACCAGATTGTGCTATTTCAGAAACGAGAGGAATATTGAGATCAGAGTGTATAGTATGATTGGAGACGTAGAAGGGAGCGTTAACTATTGTTCTTAGAATTTTTGATTGTAAGGTCTGAAGTCGGTTGATGTTAGATTTTTTGGCGCTTCCGTAGAGCTGTATTCCGTACGTCCATATTGGGGCAAGTAGAGCGGTATACAGTGTTCGTTTGTTCGTCAGGGTCAGTTTTGATCGTTTGTCGAGTAGTCTTTTCAACATTTTATATCTGAGATTGAGGTCAATTCGTTTGAGTCTCGTGTGTGGGTTCCATGTTAGTCGTTTGTCAAGATGTAGTCCGAGATATCGTACTTGGTTAGTAATTGGTATAGAATTGTTGTGGAAGGAGAGAGGAGGGAGAGTTTTCTTGTTTAGAGTGAATACTATGTATTTAGATTTACATTCGTTCACTTTGATTCTCCACTTTTGCAGCCAAGGCTCTAGAAGATTTAGGTGGGATTGGAGTGTACGGCATGCTGTTACAGGATCTAGATGAGGAGAAAGAATTGCAGTGTCGTCGGCGAATGTGGAAGTAATTGTAGTCGGGTGAGTTGGTAAGTCGGCAGTATAGAGAATATAAAGTAAGGGGGCTAGAATGCTTCCTTGAGGAACTCCAGCGAGTATTGGAAGGATAAGAGAAGAAGAAGAACCTTGTTTGACTTGGAAGAAACGGTCGGAGAGATAAGACTTAAGAATGAGGTAAAAGGTAGAAGGCAGTAGGCGTTTGAGTTTATAAAGCAGCCCTACGTGCCATACCCGGTCGAATGCCTGAGATATGTCAAGGAAGACACCCGGGCAATACTGCTTTAATTCAAGGGAAGTAGCGATTACATCCACTATTCGATGTACCTGGAGAACAGTCGAGTGGCAACTCCGAAAACCGAACTGATGGTCAGGAATGTTATTTAAAGGGGCTATTTCAGTTTGGAGGCGGAGTAGTAGAAGTTTTTCGAGGATTTTCCCCAGGATGGGTAGAAGGCTGATGGGTAGACTGATTTTTTAAAAAGAATTTATTCAAAAAGAATTACAATTCTATATTGTCACCTTCAAAATAACTTTCTTCTGAAGCCACACAGCGCTGGAGACGTTTCTTCCACTCCTCATAGCAGTGCTCGAACTCCGATACTGGAATAGCCTTCAGCTGGTCGGTTACAGCCGTTTTAATGTTTTCGACTGTCCCAAAATGAGTTCCCTTGAGATGATTTTTCAACTTCGGGAAGAAAATAAAGTTACTAGTACTCAAGTTAGGCGAATAAGGAGGCTGAGGAGCCACAGGAATGTTTTTAGTTACTGGCCAAAAACTCGTTTATTGAAATATATCAAGAACAAGTGGGTGTTGCATCACGATAATGCTCTTTGTCATACAGCAATTTCATACTCGTACTTTACACATAAAGCCCAGTACCACTATTGGGCCTTAATCCTATCGCCATGTTTATTTGATAAAACAACCAAATAAATTCATTGCCATCTTTATGATTTTCGCCACAATTTGGATCTGATATACCCAGTTAAAATATTTCATCCTTCAAGTCTATGTTAAGTTAGGCAGTTCCTAAATTCTGATTATTAAGTGTAACATGCTCTTCGCACAATCTTAAACTTCTTAAATAGCGATAAATTGGTAGATAGACGCTAAGCCCCGCTTGGAAAAATTGGCGATTACTTTACTTGGCGATAAATTAACATTAGTAGTTAAGCTGTTTTACACCATAAAATACTGTTAAACTATAAATTTGCTGCAGCGTATATTTCCTAATCTCATTAAACTTGTATGATACAATCTTAATAGAAATTGTGCGTTTAATTTTATAAAATGTAAAACACAATCTGCCACTTCGCGATGTGTTATATTAATCCTAGAAAGAGATCGTTTGCGAGCAAATCGCAGAAAAGATGAAAAAAAAAGTACAAAATAATTTAAAAAACCTCACTTCCGGCTAATTTTTTTAGATTATGGCGAAACAATGAAGTCACCCAGTTAATTGAACCGTACCATACTGTGAAATAAGCTTTAGAGAGTGTAGCCATACTTTTCGGCCAAACAATTCCCTAGAGTTTAAACATATATATTCATCTTGTAACATCCTTAACTTGGGTGATAATATTTAGAATAAATTGTAGAAATGTGCAGTCATTAATATCCGATGTATCGTAGTTTGTCCGTAAAAAATCGTTTAGCTAAATCTACAAAACGAACTAGAGCATAGAGCAATAGCAAGAACTGAATTTTTCGGTGTAAACTGTATTCGTTTAGTGATTCACAGAACGATCTTACAGATAAATGCTCTTGTAAGCACGCTATTTAGACTAAAAGAACATTTTCCGGATCAGTTTCAATTTACTGTCCTTTCGAGTGCAGTGGTTTTTTTTATTTTATTTTTTTCCAAGACGCAGCTTTAAAAAAAAAAAAAAGTTGTTTTTTGATTACTGATTGACGTAAAGATTTACCTAAAGATATTTCTCGTTAGATAATATTCTTCATTTTATCCGTTTTGGCAAGCATGTTTGCTGCATCCCTGGCCGGTTTCCGGCTTTCATCAAAGGTGATTTATCAGTTTGATGTAGAGATTTCGACTTCACTTTTGTTTCCGTGATTGCAACGCACTTGTTGATTCCAAGCGACAAACAAGAGTTATAACAAGTGAAAAAAGACGAGACAGAAACATACATAAAATCGAAATCTCTACATTAAACTGATAAATCACCTCTGATCATGGGTTAAAATACGAAACCGGTTAGAAATACCATAAACATGCGTGATTCGTGGGATTAGTGATACAAGACGAAGACTAGGTTAAAAAAAACACACAAAGAGACCACTTTAACTAATTTTTCATTCTCTGAAGTCGCCAAAACGGATAATTCTGGTGGGAGCTCAATAAATAAATAAAAAAATGGAACGAAAATAATACCTTCCTTACCTAGAAATAGGAGGTAGAATGTAAAGGTTAGGTTAGAAGATAATGGTTTGCTAAAGTAGTTTTTCTACAAATAAATACGTTAAAATTCTATCTCTAATAAAATTCGATAGCTATTTTATGATAAATTAATAATAACAATAGATGTGTATAACAATAGAATATTAATAACAAAAGATTTGAATTCATTTGTTAAATAATGATGGACTTTATTTTTGTCTGCTGACTAAAATTATTAATTTTTAAGAAGATCATGTTAAAAATACTATAATGTTTTAAATAATGACAACATTTGACTTAATGTTATCAATGGAAAATTGAAAGAGAAGTAATAATTTTCAAGAAGAATGTTCTTTTTAGATAACTATAGAAAGAACTTTAAGCAATTAGTTTTACCTTTATAGAATTAATGCTGCCAATCAAGCTTGTGTAGGTTCGAAAAGTTTTAATAAATAGAAAGTTTAAGAGATAAGAAGTGCGATTATTTTGCAACCTGCTTCACATAATAATCCGAAAGGTCAATGTCGATTATTCATAGTGAAGTTACGTAAGAAAATAGCTCGAGAGGCGATTAACACTGGTCTTAGATGTGGAATAAGACAAATATATTGTAATTGCAAATCAGAAATAATGAAAGAAATTATAACAAAAATTCAAGGTGACCTGGTTATTCTCCACAAAGCTGTCAATATCGCCATCCATTTATTAACAATATTATTTGCAAATTTGAAATGAGCAAGCAGAAAGCATCAAGTAAATGTTTGTAATGTGCCATAATGCAATGTTCACTCCGCATTAGTACATAAAATGATATGTGATATGTGAAAACGTGCTGTCACCTATGATTAGATATGATATGTTACAACTTTAAGAGTATATTATAATGTGGCCTATATCCTATATGTGCCTGTATAGTCTCAACGGATTCAGTGGGATTACATTTAGGTATCAATCAATTGGTTGAAAAAGATTAGAATATTAAGGCGTCACATTTACGATTGCAATGATTTAGACAGTTCACAGTACATTCGTTAATATAAATAGAACTCTTGTTTAGATCTCGCATTGTAATATATACAATTATATTATATAATGACGTCGCAATGGAATCTAGGTTAAATGTGAGCAGTGTGGTTGGTATAAGAGAGATGCGATGCCACAGAAATGTAGGAGAATTATTGTGACATACTATTACACAGCTGGCTGGCCCAGGGTAGATTTATATGTTTGTAATAATTTAGAAAGGCTCATTTAGCTTACCTATTACTTAGGCTGTAATAGTTGGAATTTTGGCTTTAATTTAACGTCTCATATTTGTCTAACAAATACCATCTTTTAAGCCAGTTATCCGTTATTTACATGTTTTGTTTAATCATTTTAACAAAATTTTTAAGATTGATTGACAAATAGGATGACTTTTACAAATATAAATATTATTGCAAAATAAAAAGCACGGGTTCAAAGGCAGATTTCTAGTTAAAAAGATTTTAGGCAAGCTCGTATTATATTATAAATCTGCTGAATAGGCTAAAAACTGCAACTGCAACACTTACGTGGCGAAGAACCAAGTATCATGTGGTTAAATATAATATCGTAAATAATATGCAGGGTGTTCATATTAAGACGGCTCAAATGCATTTCATGCTTAAACGGTTGAAAATTTGTTGCCCGTCACCTCTAGTTTCAGAATATGTGACTTGATTTTAGATTCCTGCCCCCATACGCGGCAGGCGCGCGTCCAAAGGTAAGGGTTCTCAGTTGACCCCCCATTTTCATATACGCAGTTTTAAAGAGTATAAAAAGTTATGAAAGAAACTGGAAACCGCAATTAGATATCTTCAAAATTAAAGGTGCTAGGCCATTTCAAAATCTGGTATTTATTAGTCATATTTCAATTTTTTAACTTGTTATCAAAGAGAAAGAAGAGCACGCGATAGGTCAATTTTATGTATTTTTTCATCCCCTGCAGTTGCTACTTCCAGAATGAAAAGATTTATTCCAATGAACGGAATGAACGAAAATGGCCAGCATTTAAATTTATTTTTTTAATAAATTATCATAATCTATTGAAATAGGAATCAAAAACTATACCAAAAAACTTGTATTTGGGAAACTAGATTTTGAATCTTTTGTATGAACGTGGTTGCAGTAGCAAGAAGACCGGAATAAGTGAAGAATGGTGATGGAGTAACGAATAGCGAACTGTATTAGACTGATGTTTACTGTCTTAGGCGCGTTATGAAGAATAAGAAATGTCATCAATCCACAGACTTTATTGGTGATACAGTCCATCTACTGGTCGAAGGAGAACGCATAAGATAATCTCGCTGATCTTTCAACAGTGTTGACTCCAGTAATTTCAGAGCATCTGTCAGGTGATCTAGAGATGTACATCATTTTACAAGTGCCACTAATAAATGGGTTGTTACGACAATAAGCAGGCTGAGAGCGAACCACGCGGTGTGCGGATCATATCTACACAGGATCAATAAAAGGTCCTCCTCTCCTCTTTGCATAGATTGCAATGAGAAGGAGGATTTCAAACATATAATAATGATATGTCCACGTTATGTGGTAGAAATTGACGACATATACAGGTATTTAGATGCACCATTTCGTTATGAAGACATAATATTCTCCGCCAACATCTATGTGTTTAAATCTATAGCAGAGCTAGCAAAGAAATATGAATGTATTTAAAAGTTATAGAATGAATGCAAGAAAATGATTTACCTGATTTTAATTTTGGTTAAGCTATAAGGATGGCAGGAATATAGAGTACTGATCCATCCATTAGTTGTAGTTTATGTAATTGGTTGTATATAGTAGAGGGATGAATGTGTGAAGCGAATATATTAATAAGTAAGAGTGGAGAGTGAGTTAACATATATTCTATTGATAAGCACCTAGACGATGCTGGCTGTATGACGAAAGCCAATGCCAAAAAAAAAGAAAAAAGTTTCACATTCAGTTAAAATTAAACTATCAAAGGTATCTTAAGATTTACTTGTAGCGTCATCTAAAGTGTTGATTTAAAAAAAAAAAACATTTCAATGCTGTATATTTAAGATAATATCGCCTATCGAGATATGAAAGGAATAACAAAGGACCCTAAATGAGAAGCTTGAAGAATTCCTTTGGTGTCCCACGCGGAGATCCCGTATTCAAATCCAGCTACTCGAGTTGCGAATCCCATTGCGAATTCGGTAAAGTTGAAGACGGCCAACTATTGCACACAGAGGAAAACGAGATTTATCTGAAAATATTACGTTCTTTCCATCTCTCTGTAAAGATGCAGTTTACTTTAGAAAAACTAAAACTGATTCTACAGTGAGGAGTCTGATCTCGTAGGCAGTAAATTCATTCCTAAAAGCCTTCTTCTCACAGTTTTTAGCGCTGACTGTTATTCCACGGTGTCTTTTAGTCGTTTCAGAAACAATGATATACGATTACGGGGGGGCGTATATCATACAAAAGGGTTCTGCAGCGCTTTAGTCTCCGTATCTCTTGGGAACGTTTTGGTTCTATAGTTTCAGGTAATCCTAACCTTTTTTCTGCTCACCGCTTGAATCCGTCCATCTTCTAGTTCAGCAATGGCTCGCGCTACTTGTTCAGCAGAATTTCCTAATCTAGACGGAATTACAACTGTAAAAATATATATAAATGTTAATTTATTTATGAAAAAAGGTTCATGTTTTTTGTGAACTCTTATGATAGTAAACGCTCCAATATCGGCAAACATTTCATTATTTACGAGAAAATAAGTTTTCTGATCCCAGTCATTATTCTTTAATACTTTTTAAAAGTAATAAATAAAACATGGTGTTCATAATATGATAAAGTAAAAAAAAAAGAATAATGTATTTTTTAGAGTACGCCACATTTTTTGTGAAGCAATTTATTTAGGGGCAATCTGGTGTTGAAATAATGTACAGGATGAAAAGAAAGTTAAAGCAAGGAATGGAGGAGTGCAATCAGCTTTATTCCGGCCGTTGGTTATTTATTCCCCGTGGGTAAAACAAAAAAGTAATGCGTCAAATTTCTCTTTCATTCTGTTATTTCATTTATATAATAGAATAATAGTACTCTTCATTGTATAGCGTAGAATAGGCTGCCTCATTTTTCTAACCTTTACACAATATTAAAATTATTATATTTTCTTATTTAGGTACTCCTAAAAAGTGTTGGAAATTTATTTGAGAATACATTTTATAATACAGAAAAAAAAATCAGATTTTGTATTGTTAATTGTTACAATATTCCAGGATAATGAGGTTGTCTAAGGTTAGACGCCGAACAAACATTTAAGTATTAAGTTTCAAACAGCTTTCATTCGTCAAAATACAGACAGTTCCTATCACAATAACTCAAGAATTTCTAATTTTTAACCCTATTTTGCTTTCCACTCTGCTGTAAATGCCCTATTTGTTAAATTCTCTTGCCATACCCACAGATTGGCACAATTTATTGAAATAGCAATTTACTCGTATAAAGAAATCTAATTACAATTACCCTTACCCAAAATTACCATGCATAAAATGAATTTTATGGGGGAAAAAAAGTTGTTAATTCGATGCTGAAAGTATCAAACTTTATGTAAGTAAAAAGAAAATATAACTCAAAAGTTTAGGGTTTCGAAAATCTACTTTGAAACTGTGTATCAGTTGGAGAAAGTCGTAAGTATGGCGATCAATGCGTAATTTTACGATTTCCAGAGGATAAAATATCTCTAAAATGAAGAATAAAAAAAAAACTATAACTTTATAGATATATTCCAAAAGGCTAATTCTGTGATTAGTTGCCAATTGGTTTGAGATTACTGAGCGCGTTTATGCGATGTCTGTATTGGTTAAAATTCAAATTAAATTGAAACACTTAAATTTACTTTTCGCAAAGAAACGAACAAGAAAAACGTTCAAATGTTTCTTACAACAGGGGGAAACAAACTTATAGCATATCGTTGGTTCTTTGACTGAACTAATCCATCACAAATCAGTTCGAAGTTAGTTTGGGATTTGTTGGAACAGCAGACGAAAATTCTGTTGGAACACCAAACTGCTAACTGCTTCGCGTACAATCGCAAACCAATTCAAGGGTACTGATCGAACAAACAAATAAGCAAAAGACAGACCACTCTTTAATGTAAACAATGTAAAACAAATTATAATTGACAAGTTTGTCTGTTGCAGGAACGTTTAAATTGATTGTTTTCTTGTTAGTTTCTTGCAAAAAGTAATTTAAGAGTTCGTTTAGTACAAGCCTTGAAGATGGCCTCAGTCTCTTCGTCAAAACTTTGGCAATGAAAAAATAAAAAATATAATTACTGAAATTAGCACTAATATTTCTAATATTAAGGAAAAAGAGTTAGCTATTTGAAATGAGTGAATAACTAAGAAACCTTAAGTTCCATTGATATACATACACATCTACTTTAAATTTACTTTTTAGAAAAAAATTACCTGCTGAAGATCTAAGACGAAATTTAAATTGGATCCTAAGCTTTATGTCAGGCGATTAACAAACTGAATCATTTTTAGGATGCTTAGATTATTTTTTAAATAATATTCCTAGGATATTTTTTTAAGACACTTTTTCAAAAATGTTTTTAGTAGTTTAAAGCAATAAAAAACTAACAACATCTAAGAGAAACCAAAAAGGGAGTTTCTCTTTTGATTAAAATGTGCATGAGAAATGAATTAATTAGGAACAACTTTTCCTCTTCATTATTCAGATAATTTTTTCAGATATTAGAATTTATAATTCTCGGTCCTAGAGTTGAGAGAGTTTAGAATGTTTTTAGAAGAATGATATTGTAACTTTTGATTTAAATGTTGAAAGTTTCCTTTCTAATAATTTTTCCTTTCTTTTTAAAAAGGAAATGAAATCAACATAAGGAATGTTATTTATCGATCTGCCAGGACTGGAAGGAAAGAGAGAAGGTGATAAAAAGAAAAAGATCTCCTACCGTTTAGTTGTTAGGAGTAAGAAGAGGTTTGTACAGAAATGGGCAGAAAAAGAGAAAAAAAAGAGATAGAATCCTAGCGCTCGTAATAAAATCAGAGCTGCCCATTACCGCAGTACAAATCTCCAGTATCTCCAGGGATACCATGTTTACAGTTTAACGTCTTTTAACGGATTCCATTACATTTTGTTTGTACAACTTTTACAGATAAAGTGAGTGGGAGATTAAGTACAAGGGCGAGAAGTATTGAAGCGGAAGGGTGGAATAAGTAAAGAGTAGTTGGAAGGAAGAGCTTCTGAATTGTTAAAGAAGGGAATAAATTAGAACTAGAGTTAGTTAGATCTAAACCTTCGCAAAGAATTTCATTTTAAGATGATCTTTTTGAAACAGAAAACATTTTCATTACCAATCCTGTAAAGTTTGTTTTCGCGGTTCGTTTTGATCTATGAAAGTTTCGTTGGATGGTTAACATTCCACTTCTTTCTTTTTCGTACGGCGCATCGACTACTGAGGTCATTAGCATCCCAAATTATTTAAGGTTCATCCTTCTTGTGGCCCTCGAGTTACCTGTCGACACGCGTAAGCTTCTGGCTTCCACAGACCACATATTGCAGAACAAAGCACAGGATGGAGCCAAATAATTTGCATTATTATCGCTACGTTCTTCTTGTTGAAAGGTTTCGCTGATTTTGGTTAGGACATGGAGTTTAGTGAGATCTCGTTCCAGTCATAAAAGTTTTAGTGGCAGAGGTCGGATGGAGCGTCGAGATCAAGAAGGTGTCTCTGATAATTAATTAGTGCTTCGAGTATCAGAATGCCACTGGTTCTGTTCTGTAATTTTCAAGGTGTAGAATTACGAACAGAACAATACATCCCCCAAGAATATTGTAATATTTGAACATTCTATTCTTTGAATTAAGTCGTTAGTAACTCGTGATCGTTAGTAAATCTTTAGTAACTCTAAATTTCATTTATTTTACTGCGTCATTTATTAATTTTTTACTGCGCAACTTTTGAAGTTGCCTCGTCTTTTCAAAGCTATACAGGGTTAACCAGTAAGTAATGTCCATAGGCCTACTGTGTGTAGTACATCTAAAGTGGAGTTCAATGACGTATTGGCCAACTTCATATTTTCCACTGTTCTTGAGTGACGTCGCTTTAATTTTTTTCTAAAATCATTAATTTTTTTGCAATAAAAATGCTATTCATTAGAAAGGTTTGGTCCGAATTCGATTCTGATGACACGGTTAGAAAGTCAGATATATTTCCTAATAAAAATTGACACCATTTCGAAGCATAAGTCATTCTTCAAACATCCTCAATCTTCCTTCGAATACTGGGAAAATAAAAGTAATCGAAATTTTTAAGAAAATTCATTAGGCCCTTATGTGATCATTATCATACCTAGTTGCTGGCACTTTTTACAAAAGTTTCCTTGTCTAATGGGCTTTCTAACGGTATATCATTTTCCAGGATTCCTTTTATCTTCGTATGAGAAATTACGTTTGTTTTACAAGAAAACGTGTTCACGAGCACACAACAGTGTTAGTTTATCAAGTTGTTTACTAAACACAGTAGGCAAATGGACATTAAGTACTTACTGGTTCAAGCTGTATACCGTTGCCGCAGAAACCAATTGCTACTCATTACTCAATTAACTGGACGACACAGCAACAAAGTAAGTGGGCTCAGAGGCTCACAAAACTTAATTGAATTAATCAAAATGGCTTCTGAAATAAATTATTTTTTATTCAATGGCCAAACAATTTTCGTCTTTTTATGTGTTAATCTTTATTATTTGGGAAATTTATTATACATATATAAAGCTATGACTCAACCAAGTGCTTTGACACTTCAGTTTATGTTATTTCAAAAAGTGGAGTCAATCGATTTGTGCAATGAACCGCTTATTTATCACAATTCTAGAAAACAATTCGTTTTGTGGCAGTTCCTGAAGAGGTGCTGGAGTTGGTTGTTCATAAGGTTTACTGTTTGGTTTTACAAACTGTGTAATGTTAAAAATAGTATAGCAACAAACAGATCTCGAATGCCCGGATTGTGGAGAAAATTGGTAAGCTAGAACCTTGAGAATAGCATTTAGAGAAAGGCGTAAGAGTGGATTTTCTTTATTGAGAATAACTTTTTATGTTTCAGAATGCCCGGATTGTGGAGAAAATTGGTAAGCTAGAACCTTGAGAATAGCATTTAGAGAAAGGCGTAGGAGTGGATTTTCTTTATTGAGAATAACTTTTTATGTTTCAGTTGCCAGTGTTGTGAACCATTTAATGAATTCGAATGCTCAAATGGCACTTCAAAGTATGATGTTCTGATTGAGAAGGCAATGAAACATGATTTAATTCATTTTTAATGATTGCATGAAGAATTGAATTAACAATGTATAGCAAGCAATAAAAGCTTAAAGGTTGTTTTGTTAGCCGCCATTTTGGGTGGTAGGGAATTAGTCAAATTTCTAGCAGTAACGCGATTTGGCAAATTTATTTTTATGTTTTTGTCGCTTTATTTTAAAAAAGTAAAAAAAAAAAAATGCCAGTTGTGTACCAAGTTGAGTTTTACATCATTGAACAAAATGCCTACAGGGCACAAAAGCTTTCGCCTATTATCACTTCATACCTCTCTGATCGTAAACAAAAACCGCAACCCTTTCTACATCTCTGAATCGTACTGCTAGTGATAATGTTTTTGTCTCTCGCTAGCTTTACTGGATATACCATGAACATCAATTTTTTTTCTCTCTTTTAACGGAAAAAGAGAGAGAATAGGAGTGTAACAAAATATTATTACTTGTAATAGATTTTATTCATCGTATATATTAAAACTTATGTTTCACGCAGAGAAACACGCATAGTAGGTCAGAATAATGTATAGCAGCAGTTTCAACTTTTTTCATCACCAAATTAAGACAATTACTGAATCAAGGCCATAAGTTTAAATTGGAAATATCTGTTTTTTAGACCTACTGACTTCAAACAGCGATTTTTACAAATTCGCTAATATATCAGTTTGCTTATAACTGATATACGTTTCTAACCATAAATCAACAACGAAAAATGACAGAGTGTAAAAATTGGAAATTTGATTTAAATGCTTCTTTGAGCTTTCCGTCAAGATAAATCAGCTTGAAGAGCCACCTAATCAGCCGGACATCAAGGTTTCAGACTTGTTAGGAAAAAATATTGATTTTACAGAGGAAGGACGTCACTCTTCCTTCAACGTTATTTACAACGGGAACTTTAACATAAAAGTCAAGTTCCTTTTAATACAAATACTACTTTCTTATGTACAAGAAACTGTACTACTAATAATGCTCCAAGTGTAAGAAAACTTCATCACTGAAAAATGCACAAAGTGTAGGAACCTGTACAGCTAATAATGCACAAAGTGTAAGAAAACTGTACCACTAATAATGCACAAAGTGTAAAAAACCTGTACCACTAAAAATACACAAAGTGTAAGGAACCTGTACCGCTAATAATGCACAAAGTGTAAGAAACCTGTACCATTAATAATGCACAAAGTGTAAGGAACCTGTACCGCTAATAATGCACAAAGTGTAATGAACCTGTACCGCTAATAATGCACAAAGTGTAAGGAACCTGTACCGCTAATAATGCACAAAGTGTAAGGAACCTGTGCCACTAATAATGCACAAAGTGTAAGAAACCTGTACCACTAATAATACACAAAGTGTAAGGAACCTGTACCGCTAATAATGCACAAAGTGTAAGAAACCTGTACCATTAATAATGCACAAAGAGTAATGAACCTGTACCGCTAATAATGCACAAAGTGTAAGGAACCTGTACCGCTAATAATGCACAAAGTGTAGGGAACTGTACCGCTAATAATGCACAAACTGTAAGGAACCTGTACCGCTAATAATGCACAAAGTGTAATGAACCTGTACCACTAATAATGCACAAAGTGTAAGGAACCTGTATCGCTAATAATGCACAAAGTGTAAGAAACCTGTACCATTAATAATGCACAAAGTGTAAGAAACCTGTACCGCTAATAATGCACAAAGTGTAATGAACCTGTACCGCTAATAATGCACAAAGTGTAAGGAACCTGTACCGCTAATAATGAACAAAGTGTAGGGAACCTGTACTGCTAATAACGCACAAACTGTAAGGAACCTGTACCGCTAATAATGCACAAAGTGTAATGAACCTGTACCACTAATAAATCACAAGGTGTAAGGACCTGTGCCACTAATAATGTTCCAAGAGCAGTTATTACAATATAAAAGTGTAAGGAATAATAGTAATGCTCAAAGTTTAAGTCATCTTTATGACCAAGAGGAAGAAACCTGTTCCTCTTACCGGATACGGAATAACGGAAGCTCTGAGAGAATGAAAGAAACTATGTTTGAATAACTGATGTATCTCGAGTACAATACCTGTTTCAAATTGTTTTTTTTTGTTAGTCCATATTAAACCATAACTTCTCACTCTATGTCCTTGGCTTGAAATTATTTAAATGACTTATTTTTATAGTAGCTAACTCATTACTTACATTGAGATAGCTATAGAAAGTGTTCAGAATATTTCACATTGCATGAGTTTGTGTAGTGGCTCGTAATGTGTTTAATTTACAAAATAAGGGAATGCATGCGAAGTGACTGAGTGCGCAACACGTAGAATCTTAGTTTAAACACTTTCAGCATCCAAATAAATTAATATATAGACATTTTTAAATATAAAATTTGAGAAAATGTAGAATTCTCGATTAATTTTCATTTATCTCTTTTCTTTTCTCTCGGAATTAGCCGTCCTTTTCCTGAAGAGATGTGCATTGAAACAGAGCCTATTCTTTTCTTTTTCTTCTTCAATTTGGTTTTTCTTTTCATTTCGCCAGCTATGATTGGTAGAATTCCCCAGGGAAATATAGCTTATTGTCGCATTCTTGTAACCTGCAAAGTAATCACCTCCCACCCGTTTATACTGACTCCATTTTTCAACTTGATGCTCTTCCAAGCAAATTCCTATTCAAAATAATGCGAAGCGATTTTTCTTTTCGTATTTTATATTTTAATCAACTTAACAAGTTAAAGTAATTTATAATAATATCATTTTAACAAATATTCTATATCTTCTTTTCTAAGAATATAAATATAAGAATAATTCTGTTTTTCCGTTTTAAAGCGTCTTAAACAGTCAGTTTACATACACAAAATTATTACTATTTTGAAAATGAATCACAAATTATAATCCCACATAAAATGTAAAAGTCTCAAATGAAAATGAAGAACGAGGATACACAAGTTAATTTAGTAAGATTTGCCTATTAAAACTGTCCAAGATGGTTGTATGAAGGTTGATCGCCAAAAACTGCACACCCAACTTTGACAATTTTTTTCTTTTCTTTCAATAAAAGATAAAATTCCCAAATTTTCTTTAAAATATAAAGCAAATCCTCCTTTAAAAGAGTAATTTTCTTGCAACTACATAGATTTAATAGATTTCGAGAAAAAAAAGTTGCCAAAAATGAGTAAAAACGGCTTTTTCAAAATTGTTGTTGTTGTTGTCACCTTTTTATAAACAACGTAGCGCCTAAACACGTGAACCGATATTCATTAATTAGGTGTCATTCGATTTGAAATTTCATGTAGATCTGACTTTTGAGGGTCTCAAAGCTGTAACATGCAATGAAAGAGGAGTTAACATTATTTATGTTTGTATCCCTCTTAAAAATTTATTACTAACTAAATAACTCTGTAAATCTTATCCTGATTTGGTAAAAATTTGACAAAATGATGGGCTTAGGGTTCCCCTACTTCTGTATTTACAAGTTCTACCAGGAAGAATAGCGATCGTTTCAGATTATCGATTCATGAGCCGATTTTTAAGAATGAAGTGTCATTTGATTAAAATTATATAGAACGTACCTTTAAGAGAGAAGTATGCCCCACGCGATTAAAGCTGTCTCTTAAATTTTTAAGACTAATAACAAAGAAAATCTTAACCTGATGTTGAAAAGGTTTGGAAGAAAGAAGTGACATTAAAGTGCCATCCTGCTCTTACAACTACCAAGGAGAAACACTGCATTCGTTCAAATTATCGACGTATGACCTGATTTCCATCAGTACTTCTAAACCTCTTGTACAGACCAACTATGAGTGAGAACTCAACATCATAATAGCCACAAATATCAGTTACACCATCAACATTATTAATAAATTACTAAGTACAAACAAACATTGCTAATAAACAAGGCCAAAACAATAACCCATCTAACATATTCGCCACTTTCACTTAGACAGGAAACGAGACATTCAAACTAAGTAACCTTTCCAAGAGACTAGGCCACAAAACCGCATTTAGGACCATCAACACTGGGAATCTGTGCACAAATCAAAACTAAAAACGTTTATGACTTCAGCGGTATGCCCAGACTACGATAGTACCTACATTGACCAGAGCGGGAGAAAAATCAGAGGCAGATACAAAGAACACATCCGCTCGTACAAACATAACTTACGTAAACCTCCTTAATAAACTCAGTCATCAACTGGACAGTATCAACAACACAATGACTCTGTTACATTTATGACAAAAGTTATCAATATGGCTCCACAATGGCAATAACTCTGACTAAATGCGAGCTTTGGCAATGCAGTGATAATAAGTGTCTATAAGTGTCTCAGTTAGGTTATGATTTTTGCAGTTTCGTGATTTTGCATTGTCGACGTCCGAGTTACGTCCTGCTAGTACTCCTGGTACTTTCAGATTCTAAGAGATTTCTCGGTTGTTTATAGGGATCTCAGATCTTCATTTTTAACCTTCTTAGAGGGAAGATTTTTTTTTTCTACGTTTTCGATAGGTTTAAATTCAATTTCCACTATTTTTCGATCCATTTTGGTTTTATTTACAATGTTAGTGGTGTATCTTCTATTTGTGGCTAATGTGCGAGTGATGTTCAAGTTCCCATTCATAGTTTGGTCAGTACAGGAGGTACAGTTTTCAATCTGTCAGTTGTCTGAGAGCGACTAGTTTACGTTGAATAGGATGGTGTGGGAACTGTTGTGTATAATAGTGTCAGTGGACGTGGGCTTTCTGAATATTCCGAATTCTAAGTTGTTGTCTCTTACAGTAAGTGTGATATCCAGCAATTTAAGAGTTTTGTCGTTCTCATATTTATGTGAAATTTATGTTAGGGCGATGTCTGTTTAGTTACGAGAATAATTTATATACCTAATATGTAACTTTAGACATACTATGTCTACATCTATGTTAGTTAGAGTATGAGTAGTTAGTGTACACCTATGTTAGTTAGAGTATGAGTAGTTAGTGGCCTATATAAAATGGTCTACATAACGTTCGTAAAATGTTACACCGAATTCATTATTTAACTGTGGAACACACGTTCATGTTGCATAAATATTTCAGACAAATTGCCAATGGGGAGTGTTCAATTCCTAATTTATCATTAGCAAGGTAAAGGTTATTGTTAAATCTAAAGTAATACCCAAAGTAATACCCAAAGTAATATTGTATTAAATAAATCTAAAGTAAATATTGTACCTTTTATCGTTTAAGCATTCCTTAAACTTAACTTTTTAAGCAGTAAGTTATTGTTAATGAGCACGTGTTAGAACAATAAGTAACGACTGGAGATTTCTGCTAATGTCCATATTTAAATGAATTTTAAAAAATTCAGTAGAATGTAATTCTACTCTTTGGTTCAGAAATTAAAATATAAATTATTTACAGAAATAAATTAACTCAGAAAGGTGTAAGGAATAACACCTTTTTTTTTAACTAGAAGGAAGAGAAAGGTGCACTTTAATTTACAAGTTTAATTCAGAATCTCTATGCATATTTAACCCTGGTATCTTTAATGTAATTAATCTTAATACACTGGATAATGAATATGCAAATTTTTTAGCGGTTGGCAGATTTTCTACATCTTTTTATATTTATTTTACAAAAAGATGTTAAATTATAATTTCTAATATTTTTGTTCATTTTTATTAATTCGTCGCTTTGATTTAATTCCAGTTCTTTATTAATTTGAGGGTGTTTAATTTTTAATTAAATCTAGTTTATTTAGCTTGCTGTTGATCGACCATTGATAGAGGACTCTTGAAAAATGTAATTTCAAAACCTCTTATACCCACTAAGAAAGTTATATTTTCAACATTTCATTAGCTACTTGTTACTAATTCTCTTACTTCCTTTTTTCAAGAGTGTTTTCTATTTTGTTTATCTGCTTGGGATCCTAATGATACCACTGTAAAACAAATGAATCAAAACTGTGATATTGGGTGGAGATGCAAACTCTGCTCTCTCATGGTGCCGTAAGTAGAGGGAAAATGGCGGTTCTGGCGCACCTAAATTGTGCCAGATCCAAACACCTCCAAATCTGACCGGGTAATCATCAAGTTCAACGAAGCTGTAAGCCATACCCCATCAGCACCACTCTACCACCACCTATCATCGAACTTGACGAGGCTGAAATCCGCACCATCACAAAAAAAAAAAAAAAATCGTTTTAAAAGATCTAAAGATTTAAAAGATTTAAATCGGTATAGATACGATATACTCAGATCTCGGAACTGTTTAATAATTTTGTTCAGAATAATGTTTGAAATAAATAGGTTTATGACAGAGAAGTATAAAAAAAAAGCAGACTAAAGGGTTTTTTTAAGCGTATGCTTATTTTATTCGAAAAATGAGTTTAAAAAAACACTCACACAAACAAATAGGGTGAAGGGACCGGTAATTTAGAGCTTAAGAAAAAATTCGAGTTTCGTTTAGAAAATCATCCCTTATTTTGGCTCCAGGTGTTGGTTGGTACAATTGTGCCGCTCCTTTAAATTGTATTATGTATTCAGTAAATTCGATTTTTATGTCAACCAAAAATTATTACTTTTTTTTAAAATATTTCAATGACCCGGTGATTGACACACAGAATTTTCGGTGGTACCAGTGTTTGACATGGGGTGGAAAAAGTGATTGACAACAAGTATATTCCTAAAACGACCTAAAAAATTCAAAATACCTAAATCACTGTTCCACTTAGATTTTTAACAAAAAAATCAGTCTTATTCATAATTAATAACAATAGGTTTTTAAATAGGGCCCTTATAACTCCCACAGTAAACAACAGATTATTCGTATGAAATTTCGTGCTCTTACACACTCTGTTTTACTGAGTAGTATGCTATAGTTTTCTTGAGTACAGATCCATTAGTTGAGAAGATATTGAGAGTTGAATTTTTTTTAGGTCATGGTTTTACTATGAAATAGGGCACTTATAACTCCCACAGTAAACATCAGATGAGAAGATATTGAGAGTTGAATTTTTTTTGGGTCATGGTTTTACTATGAAATAGGGCACTTATAACTCCCACAGTAAACATCAGATTATTCGTATGAAATTTTGTGCTCTTACACACTCTGTTTTACTGAGTAGTATGCTATAGTTTTCTTGAGTACAGATCCATTAGTTGAGAAGATATTGAGAGTTGAATTTTTTTTGGGTCATGGTTTTACTATGAAATAGGGCACTTATAACTCCCACAGTAAACATCAGATTATTCGTATGAAATTTTGTGCTCTTACAAACTCTGTTTTACTGAGTAGTATGCTATAGTTTTCTTGAGTACAGATCCATTAGTTGAGAAGATATTGAGAGTTGAAATTTTTTTGGGTCATGGTTTTACTATGAAATAGGGCACTTATAACTCCCACAGTAAACATCGGATTATTCGTATGAAATTTTGTGCTCTTACACACTCTGTTTTACTGAGTAGTATGCTATAGTTTTCTTGAGTACAGATCCATTAGTTGAGAAAATATTGAGAGTTGAATTTTTTTTGGGTCATGGTTTTACTATGAAATAGGGCACTTATAACTCCCACAGTAAACAACAGATTATTCGTATGAAATTTCGTGCTCTTACACACTCTGTTTTACTGAGTAGTATGCTATAGTTTTCTTGAGTACAGATCCATTAGTTGAAAAGATATTGTGAGTTGAAATTTTTTTGGGTCATGGTTTTACTATGAAATAGGGCACTTATAACTCCCACAGTAAACATCAGATTATTCGAATGAAATTTTGTGCTCTTACACACACTGTTTTACTGAGTAGTATGCTATAGTTTTCTTGAGTACAGATCCATTAGTTGAGAAGATATTGAGAGTTGAATTTTTTTTGGGTCATGGTTTTACTATGAAATAGGGCACTTATAACTCCCACAGTAAACATCAGATTAATCGTATGAAATTTTGTGCTCTTACACACTCTGTTTTACTGAGTAGTATGCTATAGTTTTCTTGAGTACAGATCCATTAGTTGAGAAAATATTGAGAGTTGAAATTTTTTTGGGTCATGGTTTTACTATGAAATAGGGCACTTATAACACCCACAGTAAACATCGGATTATTCGTATGAAATTTTGTGCTCTTACACACTCTGTTTTACTGAGTAGTATGCTATAGTTTTCTTGAGTACAGATCCATTAGTTGAGAAAATATTGAGAGTTGAATTTTTTTTGGGTCATGGTTTTACTATGAAATAGGGCACTTATAACTCCCACAGTAAACATCAGATTATTCGTATGAAATTTGGTGCTCTTACACACTCTGTTTTACTGAGTAGTATGCTATAGTTTTCTTGAGTACAGATCCATTAGTTGAGAAGATATTGAGAGTTGAATTTTTTTTGGGTCATGGTTTTACTATGAAATAGGGCACTTATAACTCCCACAGTAAACAAAAGATTATTCGTATGAAATTTTGTGCTCTTACACACTCTGTTTTACTGAGTAGTATGCTATAGTTTTCTTGAGTACAGATCCATTAGTTGAGAAAATATTGAGAGTTGAATTTTTTTTGGGTCATGGTTTTACTATGAAATAGGGCACTTATAACTCCCACAGTAAACATCGGATTATTCGTATGAAATTTTGTGCTCTTACACACTCTGTTTTACTGAGTAGTATGCTATAGTTTTCTTGAGTACAGATCCATTAGTTGAGAAAATATTGAGAGTTGAATTTTTTTTGGGTCATGGTTTTACTATGAAATAGGGCACTTATAACTCCCACAGTAAACAACAGATTATTCGTATGAAATTTCGTGCTCTTACACACTCTGTTTTACTGAGTAGTATGCTATAGTTTTCTTGAGTACAGATCCATTAGTTGAAAAGATATTGAGAGTTGAAATTTTTTTGGGTCATGGTTTTACTATGAAATAGGGCCCTTATAACTCCCACAATAAACAACAGATTATTCGTATGAAATTTCGTGCTCGTACACACTCTATTTTACTGAGTAGTATGCTATAGTTTTCTTGAGTACAGATCCATTAGTTGAGAAAATATTGAGAGTTGAATTTTTTTTGGGTCATGGTTTTACTATGAAATAGGGCACTTATAACTCCCACAGTAAACAACAGATTATTCGTATGAAATTTTGTGCTCATACACACTCTGTTTTACTGAGTAGTATGCTATAGTTTTCTTGAGTACAGATCCATTAGTTGAGAAAATATTCAGAGTTGAAATTTTTTTGGGTCATGGTTTTGCTGTGAAATTGGGCCCTTATAATTCCCACAGTAAACAACAGATTATTCGAATGAAATTTTGTGCTCTTACACACTCTGTTTTACTGAGTAGTATGCTATAGTTTTCTTGAGTACAGATCCATTAGTTGAGAAAATATTGAGAGTTGAATTTTTTTTGGGTCATGGTTTTACTATGAAATAGGGCACTTATAACTCCCACAGTAAACAACAGATTATTCGTATGAAATTTCGTGCTCTTACACACTCTGTTTTACTGAGTAGTATGCTATAGTTTTCTTGAGTACAGATCCATTAGTTGAAAAGATATTGAGAGTTGAAATTTTTTTGGGTCATGGTTTTACTATGAAATAGGGCCCTTATAACTCCCACAATAAACAACAGATTATTCGTATGAAATTTCGTGCTCGTACACACTCTATTTTACTGAGTAGTATGCTATAGTTTTCTTGAGTACAGATCCATTAGTTGAGAAAATATTGAGAGTTGAATTTTTTTTGGGTCATGGTTTTACTATGAAATAGGGCACTTATAACTCCCACAGTAAACAACAGATTATTCGTATGAAATTTTGTGCTCATACACACTCTGTTTTACTGAGTAGTATGCTATAGTTTTCTTGAGTACAGATCCATTAGTTGAGAAAATATTCAGAGTTGAAATTTTTTTGGGTCATGGTTTTGCTGTGAAATTGGGCCCTTATAATTCCCACAGTAAACAACAGATTATTCGAATGAAATTTTGTGCTCTTACACACTCTGTTTTACTGAGTAGTATGCTATAGTTTTCTTGAGTACAGATCCATTAGTTGAGAAAATATTGAGAGTTGAATTTTTTTTGGGTCATGCTTTTACTATGAAATAGGGCACTTATAACTCCCACAGTAAACATCAGATTATTCGTATGAAATTTTGTGCTCTTGCACACTCTGTTTTAATGAGTAGTATGCTAAGTTTTCTTGAGTACAGATCCATTAGTTGAAAAGATATTGAGAGTTGAAATTTTTTTAGGTCATGGTTTTACTATGAAATAGGGCACTTATAACTCCCACAGTAAACATCAGATTATTCGTATGAAATTTTGTGCTCTTACACACTCTGTTTTACTGAGTAGTATGCTATAGTTTTCTTGAGTACAGATCCATTAGTTGAGAAAATATTGAGAGTTGAATTTTTTTTGGGTCATGCTTTTACTATGAAATAGGGCACTTATAACTCCCACAGTAAACATCAGATTATTCGTATGAAATTTTGTGCTCTTGCGCACTCTGTTTTAATGAGTAGTATGCTAAGTTTTCTTGAGTACAGATCCATTAGTTGAAAAGATATTGAGAGTTGAAATTTTTTTAGGTCATGGTTTTACTATGAAATAGGGCACTTATAACTCCCACAGTAAACATCAGATTATTCGTATGAAATTTTGTGCTCTTACACACTCTGTTTTACTGAGTAGTATGCTATAGTTTTCTTGAGTACAGATCCATTAGTTGAGAAGATATTGAGAGTTGAATTTTTTTTGGGTCATGGTTTTACTATGAAATAGGGCACTTATAACTCCCACAGTAAACATCAGATTATTCGTATGAAATTTTGTGCTCTTGCGCACTCTGTTTTAATGAGTAGTATGCTAAGTTTTCTTGAGTACAGATCCATTAGTTGAAAAGATATTGAGAGTTGAAATTTTTTTAGGTCATGGTTTTACTATGAAATAGGGCACTTATAACTCCCACAGTAAACATCAGATTATTCGTATGAAATTTTGTGCTCTTACACACTCTGTTTTACTGAGTAGTATGCTATAGTTTTCTTGAGTACAGATCCATTAGTTGAGAAGATATTGAGAGTTGAATTTTTTTTGGGTCATGGTTTTACTATGAAATAGGGCACTTATAACTCCCACAGTAAACATCAGATTATTCGTATGAAATTTTGTTCTCTTACACACTCTGTTTTACTGAGTAGTATGCTATAGTTTTCTTGAGTACAGATCCATTAGTTGAGAAGATATTGAGAGTTGAAATTTTTTTGGGTCATGGTTTTACTATGAAATAGGGCACTTATAACTCCCACAGTAAACATCAGATTATTCGTATGAAATTTTGTGCTCTTACACACTCTGTTTTACTGAGTAGTATGCTATAGTTTTCTTGAGTACAGATCCAGTAGTTGAGAAAATATTGAGAGTTGAATTTTTTTTGGGTCATGGTTTTACTATGAAATAGGGCACTTATAACTCCCACAGTAAACAACAGATTATTCGTATGAAATTTTGTGCTCTTACACACTCTGTTTTACTGAGTAGTATGCTATAGTTTTCTTGAGTACAGATTCATTAGTTGAGAAAATATTGAGAGTTGAAATTTTTTTGGGTCGTGGTTTTACTATGAAATAGGGCCCTTGTAACTCCCACAATAAACAACAGATTATTCGTATGAAATTTCGTGCTCTTACACACTCTGTTTTACTGAGTAGTATGCTATAGTTTTCTTGAGTACAGATCCATTAGTTGAGAAAATATTGAGAGTTGAAATTTTTTTGGGTCATGGTTTTACTATGAAATAGGGCACTTATAACACCCACAGTAAACATCGGATTATTCGTATGAAATTTTGTGCTCTTACACACTCTGTTTTACTGAGTAGTATGCTATAGTTTTCTTGAGTACAGATCCATTAGTTGAGAAAATATTGAGAGTTGAATTTTTTTTGGGTCATGGTTTTACTATGAAATAGGGCACTTATAACTCCCACAGTAAACATCAGATTATTCGTATGAAATTTGGTGCTCTTACACACTCTGTTTTACTGAGTAGTATGCTATAGTTTTCTTGAGTACAGATCCATTAGTTGAGAAGATATTGAGAGTTGAATTTTTTTTGGGTCATGGTTTTACTATGAAATAGGGCACTTATAACTCCCACAGTAAACATCAGATTATTCGTATGAAATTTTGTGCTCTTACACACTCTGTTTTACTGAGTAGTATGCTATAGTTTTCTTGAGTACAGATCCATTAGTTGAGAAAATATTGAGAGTTGAATTTTTTTTGGGTCATGGTTTTACTATGAAATAGGGCACTTATAACTCCCACAGTAAACATCGGATTATTCGTATGAAATTTTGTGCTCTTACACACTCTGTTTTACTGAGTAGTATGCTATAGTTTTCTTGAGTACAGATCCATTAGTTGAGAAAATATTGAGAGTTGAATTTTTTTTGGGTCATGGTTTTACTATGAAATAGGGCACTTATAACTCCCACAGTAAACAACAGATTATTCGTATGAAATTTCGTGCTCTTACACACTCTGTTTTACTGAGTAGTATGCTATAGTTTTCTTGAGTACAGATCCATTAGTTGAAAAGATATTGAGAGTTGAAATTTTTTTGGGTCATGGTTTTACTATGAAATAGGGCCCTTATAACTCCCACAATAAACAACAGATTATTCGTATGAAATTTCGTGCTCGTACACACTCTATTTTACTGAGTAGTATGCTATAGTTTTCTTGAGTACAGATCCATTAGTTGAGAAAATATTGAGAGTTGAATTTTTTTTGGGTCATGGTTTTACTATGAAATAGGGCACTTATAACTCCCACAGTAAACAACAGATTATTCGTATGAAATTTTGTGCTCATACACACTCTGTTTTACTGAGTAGTATGCTATAGTTTTCTTGAGTACAGATCCATTAGTTGAGAAAATATTCAGAGTTGAAATTTTTTTGGGTCATGGTTTTGCTGTGAAATTGGGCCCTTATAATTCCCACAGTAAACAACAGATTATTCGAATGAAATTTTGTGCTCTTACACACTCTGTTTTACTGAGTAGTATGCTATAGTTTTCTTGAGTACAGATCCATTAGTTGAGAAAATATTGAGAGTTGAATTTTTTTTGGGTCATGGTTTTACTATGAAATAGGGCACTTATAACTCCCACAGTAAACAACAGATTATTCGTATGAAATTTCGTGCTCTTACACACTCTGTTTTACTGAGTAGTATGCTATAGTTTTCTTGAGTACAGATCCATTAGTTGAAAAGATATTGAGAGTTGAAATTTTTTTGGGTCATGGTTTTACTATGAAATAGGGCCCTTATAACTCCCACAGTAAACAACAGATTATTCGTATGAAATTTCGTGCTCATACAAACTCTGTTTTACTGAGTAGTATGCTATAGTTTTCTTGAGTACAGATCCATTAGTTGAGAAAATATTCAGAGTTGAAATTTTTTTGGGTCATGGTTTTGCTGTGAAATTGGGCCCTTATAATTCCCACAGTAAACAACAGATTATTCGAATGAAATTTTGTGCTCTTACACACTCTGTTTTACTGAGTAGTATGCTATAGTTTTCTTGAGTACAGATCCATTAGTTGAGAAAATATTGAGAGTTGAATTTTTTTTGGGTCATGGTTTTACTATGAAATAGGGCACTTATAACTCCCACAGTAAACATCAGATTATTCGTATGAAATTTGGTGCTCTTACACACTCTGTTTTACTGAGTAGTATGCTATAGTTTTCTTGAGTACAGATCCATTAGTTGAGAAGATATTGAGAGTTGAATTTTTTTTAGGTCATGGTTTTACTATGAAATAGGGCACTTATAACTCCCACAGTAAACAACAGATTATTCGTATGAAATTTCGTGCTCTTACACACTCTGTTTTACTGAGTAGTATGCTATAGTTTTCTTGAGTACAGATCCATTAGTTGAAAAGATATTGTGTGTTGAAATTTTTTTGGGTCATGGTTTTACTATGAAATAGGGCACTTATAACTCCCACAGTAAACATCAGATTATTCGAATGAAATTTTGTGCTCTTACACACACTGTTTTACTGAGTAGTATGCTATAGTTTTCTTGAGTACAGATCCATTAGTTGAGAAGATATTGAGAGTTGAATTTTTTTTGGGTCATGGTTTTACTATGAAATAGGGCACTTATAACTCCCACAGTAAACATCAGATTAATCGTATGAAATTTTGTGCTCTTACACACTCTGTTTTACTGAGTAGTATGCTATAGTTTTCTTGAGTACAGATCCATTAGTTGAGAAAATATTGAGAGTTGAAATTTTTTTGGGTCATGGTTTTACTATGAAATAGGGCACTTATAACACCCACAGTAAACATCGGATTATTCGTATGAAATTTTGTGCTCTTACACACTCTGTTTTACTGAGTAGTATGCTATAGTTTTCTTGAGTACAGATCCATTAGTTGAGAAAATATTGAGAGTTGAATTTTTTTTGGGTCATGGTTTTACTATGAAATAGGGCACTTATAACTCCCACAGTAAACATCAGATTATTCGTATGAAATTTGGTGCTCTTACACACTCTGTTTTACTGAGTAGTATGCTATAGTTTTCTTGAGTACAGATCCATTAGTTGAGAAGATATTGAGAGTTGAATTTTTTTTGGGTCATGGTTTTACTATGAAATAGGGCACTTATAACTCCCACAGTAAACATCAGATTATTCGTATGAAATTTTGTGCTCTTACACACTCTGTTTTACTGAGTAGTATGCTATAGTTTTCTTGAGTACAGATCCATTAGTTGAGAAAATATTGAGAGTTGAATTTTTTTTGGGTCATGGTTTTACTATGAAATAGGGCACTTATAACTCCCACAGTAAACATCGGATTATTCGTATGAAATTTTGTGCTCTTACACACTCTGTTTTACTGAGTAGTATGCTATAGTTTTCTTGAGTACAGATCCATTAGTTGAGAAAATATTGAGAGTTGAATTTTTTTTGGGTCATGGTTTTACTATGAAATAGGGCACTTATAACTCCCACAGTAAACAACAGATTATTCGTATGAAATTTCGTGCTCTTACACACTCTGTTTTACTGAGTAGTATGCTATAGTTTTCTTGAGTACAGATCCATTAGTTGAAAAGATATTGAGAGTTGAAATTTTTTTGGGTCATGGTTTTACTATGAAATAGGGCCCTTATAACTCCCACAATAAACAACAGATTATTCGTATGAAATTTCGTGCTCGTACACACTCTATTTTACTGAGTAGTATGCTATAGTTTTCTTGAGTACAGATCCATTAGTTGAGAAAATATTGAGAGTTGAATTTTTTTTGGGTCATGGTTTTGCTGTGAAATTGGGCCCTTATAATTCCCACAGTAAACAACAGATTATTCGAATGAAATTTTGTGCTCTTACACACTCTGTTTTACTGAGTAGTATGCTATAGTTTTCTTGAGTACAGATCCATTAGTTGAGAAAATATTGAGAGTTGAATTTTTTTTGGGTCATGGTTTTACTATGAAATAGGGCACTTATAACTCCCACAGTAAACAACAGATTATTCGTATGAAATTTCGTGCTCTTACACACTCTGTTTTACTGAGTAGTATGCTATAGTTTTCTTGAGTACAGATCCATTAGTTGAAAAGATATTGAGAGTTGAAATTTTTTTGGGTCATGGTTTTACTATGAAATAGGGCCCTTATAACTCCCACAGTAAACAACAGATTATTCGTATGAAATTTCGTGCTCTTACACACTCTGTTTTACTGAGTAGTATGCTATAGTTTTCTTGAGTACAGATCCATTAGTTGAAAAGATATTGAGAGTTGAAATTTTTTTGGGTCATGGTTTTACTATGAAATAGGGCCCTTATAACTCCCACAGTAAACAACAGATTATTCGTATGAAATTTTGTGCTCATACACACTCTGTTTTACTGAGTAGTATGCTATAGTTTTCTTGAGTACAGATCCATTAGTTGAGAAAATATTCAGAGTTGAAATTTTTTTGGGTCATGGTTTTGCTGTGAAATTGGGCCCTTATAATTCCCACAGTAAACAACAGATTATTCGAATGAAATTTTGTGCTCTTACACACTCTGTTTTACTGAGTAGTATGCTATAGTTTTCTTGAGTACAGATCCATTAGTTGAGAAAATATTGAGAGTTGAATTTTTTTTGGGTCATGGTTTTACTATGAAATAGGGCACTTATAACTCCCACAGTAAACATCAGATTATTCGTATGAAATTTGGTGCTCTTACACACTCTGTTTTACTGAGTAGTATGCTATAGTTTTCTTGAGTACAGATCCATTAGTTGAGAAGATATTGAGAGTTGAATTTTTTTTAGGTCATGGTTTTACTATGAAATAGGGCACTTATAACTCCCACAGTAAACATCAGATGAGAAGATATTGAGAGTTGAATTTTTTTTGGGTCATGGTTTTACTATGAAATAGGGCACTTATAACTCCCACAGTAAACATCAGATTATTCGTATGAAATTTTGTGCTCTTACACACTCTGTTTTACTGAGTAGTATGCTATAGTTTTCTTGAGTACAGATCCATTAGTTGAGAAGATATTGAGAGTTGAATTTTTTTTGGGTCATGGTTTTACTATGAAATAGGGCACTTATAACTCCCACAGTAAACATCAGATTATTCGTATGAAATTTTGTGCTCTTACAAACTCTGTTTTACTGAGTAGTATGCTATAGTTTTCTTGAGTACAGATCCATTAGTTGAGAAGATATTGAGAGTTGAAATTTTTTTGGGTCATGGTTTTACTATGAAATAGGGCACTTATAACTCCCACAGTAAACATCGGATTATTCGTATGAAATTTTGTGCTCTTACACACTCTGTTTTACTGAGTAGTATGCTATAGTTTTCTTGAGTACAGATCCATTAGTTGAGAAAATATTGAGAGTTGAATTTTTTTTGGGTCATGGTTTTACTATGAAATAGGGCACTTATAACTCCCACAGTAAACAACAGATTATTCGTATGAAATTTCGTGCTCTTACACACTCTGTTTTACTGAGTAGTATGCTATAGTTTTCTTGAGTACAGATCCATTAGTTGAAAAGATATTGTGAGTTGAAATTTTTTTGGGTCATGGTTTTACTATGAAATAGGGCACTTATAACTCCCACAGTAAACATCAGATTATTCGAATGAAATTTTGTGCTCTTACACACACTGTTTTACTGAGTAGTATGCTATAGTTTTCTTGAGTACAGATCCATTAGTTGAGAAGATATTGAGAGTTGAATTTTTTTTGGGTCATGGTTTTACTATGAAATAGGGCACTTATAACTCCCACAGTAAACATCAGATTAATCGTATGAAATTTTGTGCTCTTACACACTCTGTTTTACTGAGTAGTATGCTATAGTTTTCTTGAGTACAGATCCATTAGTTGAGAAAATATTGAGAGTTGAAATTTTTTTGGGTCATGGTTTTACTATGAAATAGGGCACTTATAACACCCACAGTAAACATCGGATTATTCGTATGAAATTTTGTGCTCTTACACACTCTGTTTTACTGAGTAGTATGCTATAGTTTTCTTGAGTACAGATCCATTAGTTGAGAAAATATTGAGAGTTGAATTTTTTTTGGGTCATGGTTTTACTATGAAATAGGGCACTTATAACTCCCACAGTAAACATCAGATTATTCGTATGAAATTTGGTGCTCTTACACACTCTGTTTTACTGAGTAGTATGCTATAGTTTTCTTGAGTACAGATCCATTAGTTGAGAAGATATTGAGAGTTGAATTTTTTTTGGGTCATGGTTTTACTATGAAATAGGGCACTTATAACTCCCACAGTAAACATCAGATTATTCGTATGAAATTTTGTGCTCTTACACACTCTGTTTTACTGAGTAGTATGCTATAGTTTTCTTGAGTACAGATCCATTAGTTGAGAAAATATTGAGAGTTGAATTTTTTTTGGGTCATGGTTTTACTATGAAATAGGGCACTTATAACTCCCACAGTAAACATCGGATTATTCGTATGAAATTTTGTGCTCTTACACACTCTGTTTTACTGAGTAGTATGCTATAGTTTTCTTGAGTACAGATCCATTAGTTGAGAAAATATTGAGAGTTGAATTTTTTTTGGGTCATGGTTTTACTATGAAATAGGGCACTTATAACTCCCACAGTAAACAACAGATTATTCGTATGAAATTTCGTGCTCTTACACACTCTGTTTTACTGAGTAGTATGCTATAGTTTTCTTGAGTACAGATCCATTAGTTGAAAAGATATTGAGAGTTGAAATTTTTTTGGGTCATGGTTTTACTATGAAATAGGGCCCTTATAACTCCCACAATAAACAACAGATTATTCGTATGAAATTTCGTGCTCGTACACACTCTATTTTACTGAGTAGTATGCTATAGTTTTCTTGAGTACAGATCCATTAGTTGAGAAAATATTGAGAGTTGAATTTTTTTTGGGTCATGGTTTTACTATGAAATAGGGCACTTATAACTCCCACAGTAAACAACAGATTATTCGTATGAAATTTTGTGCTCATACACACTCTGTTTTACTGAGTAGTATGCTATAGTTTTCTTGAGTACAGATCCATTAGTTGAGAAAATATTCAGAGTTGAAATTTTTTTGGGTCATGGTTTTGCTGTGAAATTGGGCCCTTATAATTCCCACAGTAAACAACAGATTATTCGAATGAAATTTTGTGCTCTTACACACTCTGTTTTACTGAGTAGTATGCTATAGTTTTCTTGAGTACAGATCCATTAGTTGAGAAAATATTGAGAGTTGAATTTTTTTTGGGTCATGGTTTTACTATGAAATAGGGCACTTATAACTCCCACAGTAAACAACAGATTATTCGTATGAAATTTCGTGCTCTTACACACTCTGTTTTACTGAGTAGTATGCTATAGTTTTCTTGAGTACAGATCCATTAGTTGAAAAGATATTGAGAGTTGAAATTTTTTTGGGTCATGGTTTTACTATGAAATAGGGCCCTTATAACTCCCACAATAAACAACAGATTATTCGTATGAAATTTCGTGCTCGTACACACTCTATTTTACTGAGTAGTATGCTATAGTTTTCTTGAGTACAGATCCATTAGTTGAGAAAATATTGAGAGTTGAATTTTTTTTGGGTCATGGTTTTACTATGAAATAGGGCACTTATAACTCCCACAGTAAACAACAGATTATTCGTATGAAATTTTGTGCTCATACACACTCTGTTTTACTGAGTAGTATGCTATAGTTTTCTTGAGTACAGATCCATTAGTTGAGAAAATATTCAGAGTTGAAATTTTTTTGGGTCATGGTTTTGCTGTGAAATTGGGCCCTTATAATTCCCACAGTAAACAACAGATTATTCGAATGAAATTTTGTGCTCTTACACACTCTGTTTTACTGAGTAGTATGCTATAGTTTTCTTGAGTACAGATCCATTAGTTGAGAAAATATTGAGAGTTGAATTTTTTTTGGGTCATGCTTTTACTATGAAATAGGGCACTTATAACTCCCACAGTAAACATCAGATTATTCGTATGAAATTTTGTGCTCTTGCACACTCTGTTTTAATGAGTAGTATGCTAAGTTTTCTTGAGTACAGATCCATTAGTTGAAAAGATATTGAGAGTTGAAATTTTTTTAGGTCATGGTTTTACTATGAAATAGGGCACTTATAACTCCCACAGTAAACATCAGATTATTCGTATGAAATTTTGTGCTCTTACACACTCTGTTTTACTGAGTAGTATGCTATAGTTTTCTTGAGTACAGATCCATTAGATGAGAAAATATTGAGAGTTGAATTTTTTTTGGGTCATGCTTTTACTATGAAATAGGGCACTTATAACTCCCACAGTAAACATCAGATTATTCGTATGAAATTTTGTGCTCTTGCGCACTCTGTTTTAATGAGTAGTATGCTAAGTTTTCTTGAGTACAGATCCATTAGTTGAAAAGATATTGAGAGTTGAAATTTTTTTAGGTCATGGTTTTACTATGAAATAGGGCACTTATAACTCCCACAGTAAACATCAGATTATTCGTATGAAATTTTGTGCTCTTACACACTCTGTTTTACTGAGTAGTATGCTATAGTTTTCTTGAGTACAGATCCATTAGTTGAGAAGATATTGAGAGTTGAATTTTTTTTGGGTCATGGTTTTACTATGAAATAGGGCACTTATAACTCCCACAGTTAACATCAGATTATTCGTATGAAATTTTGTTCTCTTACACACTCTGTTTTACTGAGTAGTATGCTATAGTTTTCTTGAGTACAGATCCATTAGTTGAGAAGATATTGAGAGTTGAAATTTTTTTGGGTCATGGTTTTACTATGAAATAGGGCACTTATAACTCCCACAGTAAACATCAGATTATTCGTATGAAATTTTGTGCTCTTACACACTCTGTTTTACTGAGTAGTATGCTATAGTTTTCTTGAGTACAGATCCAGTAGTTGAGAAAATATTGAGAGTTGAATTTTTTTTGGGTCATGGTTTTACTATGAAATAGGGCACTTATAACTCCCACAGTAAACAACAGATTATTCGTATGAAATTTTGTGCTCTTACACACTCTGTTTTACTGAGTAGTATGCTATAGTTTTCTTGAGTACAGATTCATTAGTTGAGAAAATATTGAGAGTTGAAATTTTTTTGGGTCGTGGTTTTACTATGAAATAGGGCCCTTGTAACTCCCACAATAAACAACAGATTATTCGTATGAAATTTCGTGCTCTTACACACTCTGTTTTACTGAGTAGTATGCTATAGTTTCTTGAGTATAGATCAATTAGTTGAGAAGATATTGAGAGTTGAATTATTTTTGGGTCAATGATTTACTATGAAATAGGGCCCTTATAACTCCCACATTAAACAACAGATTATTCGTATGTAATTTTTTGCTCTTACACACTCTGTTTTACTGAGTAGTATGCTGTAGTTTTCTTGAGTACAGATCCATTAGTTGAGAAGATATTGAGAGTTGAATTTTTTTTGGTTCATGGTTTTACTATGAAATAGGGCCCTTATTACTCCTACAGAAAACATCAGATTATTCGTATGAAATTTTGTGCTCTTACACACTCGGTTTTACTGAGTAGTATACTATAGTTTTGTTGAGTACAAATCCATTAGCTGAGAAGATATTAAGAGTTAATTTTTTTTTGGGTCATGGTTTTGCTGTGAAATGGGGCCCTTATAACTCCTACAGAAAACATCAGATTATTCGTATGAAATTTTGTGCTCTTACACATTCTGTTTTACTGAGTAGTATGCTGTAGTTTTCTTGAGTACAGATCCATTAGTTGAGAAGATATTGAGAGTTGAAATTTTTTTGGGTCATGGTTTTACTATGAAATAGGGCACTTACAACTCCCACAGTAAACATCAGATTATTCGTATGAAATTTTGTGCTCTTACACACTCTGTTTTACTGAGTAGTATGCTATAGTTTTCTTGAGTACAGATCCATTAGTTGACAAAATATAGAGAGTTGAATTTTTTTTGGGTCATGGTTTTACTATGAAATAGGGCACTTATAACTCCCACAGTAAACAACAGATTATTCGTATGAAATTTTCTGCTCTTACACACTGTTTTACTGAGTAGTATGCTATAGTTTTCTTGATTACAGATCCATTAGTTGAGAAAATATTGAGAGTTGAAATTTTTTTGGGTCATGGTTTTACTATGAAATAGGGCCCTTATAACTCCCACAATAAACAACAGATTATTCGTATGAAATTTCGTGCTCGTACACACTCTATTTTACTGAGTAGTATGCTATAGTTTTCTTGAGTACAGATCCATTAGTTGAGAAAATATTGAGAGTTGAATTTTTTTTGGGTCATGGTTTTACTATGAAATAGGACACTTATAACTCCCACAGTAAACAACAGATTATTCGTATGAAATTTTGTGCTCATACACACTCTGTTTTACTGAGTAGTATGCTATAGTTTTCTTGAGTACAGATCCATTAGTTGAGAAAATATTCAGAGTTGAAATTTTTTTGGGTCATGGTTTTGCTGTGAAATTGGGCCCTTATAATTCCCACAGTAAACAACAGATTATTCGAATGAAATTTTGTGCTCTTACACACTCTGTTTTACTGAGTAGTATGCTATAGTTTTCTTGAGTACAGATTCATTAGTTGAGAAAATATTGAGAGTTGAAATTTTTTTGGGTCATGGTTTTACTATGAAATAGGGGCCCTTATAACTCCCACAATAAACAACAGATTATTCGTATGAAATTTCGTGCTCTTACACACTCTGTTTTACTGAGTAGTATGCTATAGTTTCTTGAGTATAGATCAATTAGTTGAGAAGATATTGAGAGTTGAATTATTTTTGGGTCAATGTTTTACTATGAAATAGGGCCCTTATAACTCCCACATTAAACAACAGATTATTCGTATGTAATTTTTTGCTCTTACACACTCTGTTTTACTGAGTAGTATGCTGTAGTTTTCTTGAGTACAGATCCATTAGTTGAGAAAATATTGAGAGTTGAATTTTTTTTGGGTCATGGTTTTACTATGAAATAGGGCACTTATAACTCCCACAGTAAACATCAGATTATTCGTATGAAATTTTGTGCTCTTGCACACTCTGTTTTAATGAGTAGTATGCTAAGTTTTCTTGAGTACAGATCCATTAGTTGAAAAGATATTGAGAGTTGAAATTTTTTTAGGTCATGGTTTTACTATGAAATAGGGCACTTATAACTCCCACAGTAAACAACAGATTATTCGTATGAAATTTTGTGCTCTTACACACTCTGTTTTACTGAGTAGTATGCTATAGTTTTCTTGAGTACAGATTCATTAGTTGAGAAAATATTGAGAGTTGAAATTTTTTTGGGTCATGGTTTTACTATGAAATAGGGCCCTTATGACTCCCACAATAAACAACAGATTATTCGTATGAAATTTCGTGCTCTTACACACTCTGTTTTACTGAGTAGTATGCTATAGTTTCTTGAGTATAGATCAATTAGTTGAGAAGATATTGAGAGTTGAATTATTTTTGGGTCAATGTTTTACTATGAAATAGGGCCCTTATAACTCCCACATTAAACAACAGATTATTCGTATGTAATTTTTTGCTCTTACACACTCTGTTTTACTGAGTAGTATGCTGTAGTTTTCTTGAGTACAGATCCATTAGTTGAGAAAATATTGAGAGTTGAATTTTTTTTGGGTCATGGTTTTACTATGAAATAGGGCACTTATAACTCCCACAGTAAACATCAGATTATTCGTATGAAATTTTGTGCTCTTGCACACTCTGTTTTAATGAGTAGTATGCTAAGTTTTCTTGAGTACAGATCCATTAGTTGAAAAGATATTGAGAGTTGAAATTTTTTTAGGTCATGGTTTTACTATGAAATAGGGCACTTATAACTCCCACAGTAAACAACAGATTATTCGTATGAAATTTTGTGCTCTTACACACTCTGTTTTACTGAGTAGTATGCTATAGTTTTCTTGAGTACAGATTCATTAGTTGAGAAAATATTGAGAGTTGAAATTTTTTTGGGTCATGGTTTTACTATGAAATAGGGCCCTTATGACTCCCACAATAAACAACAGATTATTCGTATGAAATTTCGTGCTCTTACACACTCTGTTTTACTGAGTAGTATGCTATAGTTTCTTGAGTATAGATCAATTAGTTGAGAAGATATTGAGAGTTGAATTATTTTTGGGTCAATGTTTTACTATGAAATAGGGCCCTTATAACTCCCACATTAAACAACAGATTATTCGTATGTAATTTTTTGCTCTTACACACTCTGTTTTACTGAGTAGTATGCTGTAGTTTTCTTGAGTACAGATCCATTAGTTGAGAAGATATTGAGAGTTGAATTTTTTTTGGTTCATGGTTTTACTATGAAATAGGGCCCTTATTACTCCTACAGAAAACATCAGATTATTCGTATGAAATTTTGTGCTCTTACACACTCGGTTTTACTGAGTAGTATACTATAGTTTTGTTGAGTACAAATCCATTAGCTGAGAAGATATTAAGAGTTAATTTTTTTTTGGGTCATGGTTTTGCTGTGAAATGGGGCCCTTATAACTCCTACAGAAAACATCAGATTATTCGTATGAAATTTTGTGCTCTTACACATTCTGTTTTACTGAGTAGTATGCTGTAGTTTTCTTGAGTACAGATCCATTAGTTGAGAAGATATTGAGAGTTGAAATTTTTTTGGGTCATGGTTTTGCTGTGAAGTGTGGCCCTTATAACTCACACAGTAAGCAACAGATTATTCGTATGAAATTTTGTGCTCTCACACACTCTGTTTTACTGTGTAGTATGCTATAGTTTCTTGAGTATAGATCAATTAGTTGAGAAGATATTGAGAGTTGAATTTTTTTTGGGTCATGGTTTTACTATGAAATAGGGCCCTTATAACTCCCACATTAAACAACAGATTATTCGTATGTAATTTTTTGCTCTTCCACACTCTGTTTTACTGAGTAGTATGCTGTAGTTTTCTTGATTACAGATCCATTAGTTGAGAAGATATTGAGAGTTGAATTTTTTTTGGTTCATGGTTTTACTATGAAATAGGGCCCTTATAACTCCCACATTAAACAACAGATTATTCGTATGAAATTTTTTGCTCTTACACACTCTGTTTTACTGAGTAGTATACTATAGTTTTGTTGAGTACAGATCCATTTGTTGAGCAGATATTGATAGTTGAAATTTTTTTGGGTCATGGTTTTGCTGTGAAGTGTGGCCCTTATAACTCACACAGTAAGCAACAGATTATTCGTATGAAATTTTGTGCTCTTACACACTCGGTTTTACTGAGTAGTATACTATAGTTTTGTTGAGTACAAATCCATTAGCTGAGAAGATATTAAGAGTTAATTTTTTTTTGGGTCATGGTTTTGCTGTGAAATGGGGCCCTTATAACTCCTACAGAAAACATCAGATTATTCGTATGAAATTTTGTGCTCTTACACATTCTGTTTTACTGAGTAGTATGCTGTAGTTTTCTTGAGTACAGATCCATTAGTTGAGAAGATATTGAGAGTTGAAATTTTTTTGGGTCATGGTTTTGCTGTGAAGTGTGGCCCTTATAACTCACACAGTAAGCAACAGATTATTCGTATGAAATTTTGTGCTCTCACACACTCTGTTTTACTGTGTAGTATGCTATAGTTTCTTGAGTATAGATCAATTAGTTGAGAAGATATTGAGAGTTGAATTTTTTTTGGGTCATGGTTTTACTATGAAATAGGGCCCTTATAACTCCCACATTAAACAACAGATTATTCGTATGTAATTTTTTGCTCTTCCACACTCTGTTTTACTGAGTAGTATGCTGTAGTTTTCTTGAGTACAGATCCATTAGTTGAGAAGATATTGAGAGTTGAATTTTTTTTGGTTCATGGTTTTACTATGAAATAGGGCCCTTATAACTCCCACATTAAACAACAGATTATTCGTATGAAATTTTTTGCTCTTACACACTCTGTTTTACTGAGTAGTATACTATAGTTTTGTTGAGTACAGATCCATTTGTTGAGCAGATATTGATAGTTGAAATTTTTTTGGGTCATGGCTTTGCTGTGTGTGAGTTATAAGGGTAGGTTATATAAACCATGACCCGAAAAAATTTCAACTCTCAATATCTTCTCAACTTATGGATCTGTACCCAAGGAAACTACAGCATATAACTTATAACTCAGTAAAGTGTAGTGTATAAGTGAGCAAAATTTCATGCCAATAATGTGTTTTTAACTGCTGGAGGTAGTCGTAGGTCAAGGAACATCAATTAGTAAAGCTGCTAAAAAGCACCCAGTCGCTCGAGTTACCCTGCTGTATAAGGTGAAAGGTAAATCTACTGTCAGCAGACGAATGGAGCCATGTAAAGTACTCTCCTCTGCGAAAGAGGATTTTTTTTTAGTTTTGTGGATCACGTCCATTGCCAGAGCTGAGTTTCCCATCACTAAAAGCCTTCTACTGATGAGTGTGTGGCAACTTATTAAAAAACTAGATATTCTGAACCCTTTCAATAATAACCTGCCAATGACTGTCATTGTCCAACCCAAGGCAAATGCGTCTAGGAGAGTATTTGACTTCCACAGGAAGTCTTCGTACATTTAGAGCAAACAATATACACTCTACATTGGGAAGAGATGTCGTTCAGGAGTGATCTCCCTAATTTTCTCACAGATTCTGCAGAAATATTGTAATAATATGGCTCAACTTCTGAGATTGACAACTAAATTTTTGTTAAATATCACCACCTAGCGACTTACCCATTCATCAGGAAGTTTTGGAATTTGATGGTTTTTTTATATTTCTAGAAGGTCATCGACCAAAGAAGATATTTAACATTTTTTAATACACCGATCTTAGCGAGGCTATCAAAGCGTCATGCTACCTGTACCCAAGGTTAGATTGCACTGGGGTGACTATGAGGTAACGCGCATCTCCTCAGAACTCGTAGTTTTTAACGCGGGCTGGGCACAGCAAAATTCAAAACAATATTAATTATATTATTTTTAAAACATTTTTAAGCACATTCATTCTTTTTGTCTACATCATTCTTTCTCTACTTTGGTTTAGATACAATGGGTGACTTTATTTTTTAATTAGATAATTTTATAATTTTTATCAACAAGAATTTCAATTATAATTTTCGTCAATAGCCAAACCTAATGGTAGAAGGTTTGAAAGTCTAGACAAAGTTTGACAGAGTTCAAAGTTACTGGTCGGAAGGGCGGTGACTAGATTGTCGTTACAGTCACCGAAACAGGGGTGGTGGACATTTGCGGTAACCATCTCTTAGAGAATTTGATCTGTCAGATGGTACCCACTGACCATTCCTACTGCTCCCGGGCACAACATCTGTGATTTTCTAACATTGTATAGAAATGAGGATTCATTAAGTCAGAGCAGTTTCACTACTGTAGTATTCTAGATTTTACGTAGATTTCAAAAGTTAGATCAGTGGTTAAAGTTTTTGAGCCAAAGGTCTGCAACAAAAGATATTTGTTTTCAAAATTTCTATTTCAAAGAAATGAGAAGTATTTAATGCAGCAGCAGTGCGATCGGTTATTTGTTACACAGGACAGGTGGTGGGGCCATCAACATTTTGAGAAAGTAGAACAATTAAATGTTTTTTTTTGTCAAAATACAGTATTCGCTGCCAGCTACGTATCCTACCTTGCATCAGATTTTTTACCAATTTATTTCTATTCGATGCAGCTTTATTTTAAATATTTAAAGGAATTGTTTACAATACCGAACACGAGATTGCCGAGGGTCCTCGCACACGGATGGTATTACTTTTTCAGATTACGATAATGTAAGTTTAGAGATGCAATGATTGTTGTGCAATGAGTCCGATTTCTGTTTGTACAAAGATTTAATACTGGATCCAGCAGGCAGGCTCTACATAAGTGATGTGAATAACTTGAACTTCGTAAGAGTGATCTTTAAATTACGTTGGCTACTAATCTCTCTTAATAGCAATGTAATCAGATCAGAGCAACATAGACTATGTGCCCTGTGTAATAGAGAAGAACAGGAGAATTCATTTCACTATGTAGAGGTGTCTGTCCAGTCCTGACGGAATATAGAGGTAAAAGGCTGGGGAGAAAGTATCTGACTCTTTCCGAAGTTATATTCCTGTTGAAAAGTGGAGGGATGGAAGCAGTTACTCTACTTCCATATTACTTCTTATAAGTACCGGGTCTTTCTGATATCTGAATATAACAGCTAAATAAATATTTACTGCAAATCAGGAGAGATATAATTTTGTGCATATTTGAACTTCGCTTATTACTACTTTTTTCAGATATGCAAATATACCTGCAACTCCAGGCTAACGGTAATTTACCGAGCCGAAAATGCTTTTTGTTTTTTGTAATCTTTTATTACATAGAAAATTGTATGTATCTGTTTTTTCAAATATAGGTATTCTATTCTCCTATTTACCCATTTAGGTAGGAGAAAGTATTTTGTTTCGTACGATGCAGAAGATATATCTGGATAATGCTTGCTGCGTTAAGCAGGGAAATCATATATCTAAAGAATTCCAAGGTCAAAGATAAAGGAGTTTGCCTATCTCCCAATTTAGGCAAAATATATCTTGATAGAGCCGTTTATGGCTGGCTCACGAAGTGTAAACTTTAGGTTTATGATTGAAGATAAAAGCTCGTTTGTACTTTATGCTTTGGAGGATGGCCAGAAGTTATAGCCCAGGACAATGAATATTTAGAACAGATAATTAGGAGGCTTTACTATTCTTATTTAAGTAGGGAAATGATAGAGTGCAGGAGCTAGCTGAAAGAGTTTGATTTGTTTGTAGATGTAAGAATGTTCAGGATTTTAAATACTTGGGTTGAGTTTTGGAAGAGGAGTGAGATTGTGATGAGAAAGTTTGGGCTCTTTTATTCAATAATGGAAGGAAGAAGGAATCCTGGCATAAAAAAAAAAAAGAAGAATGAAGAGGTAGAATCAGAAATGAAGATATAACATAAAGAAGGAAATGGTGATGAAGGACAATTAGGAGGAGAAAACAGTTAAGAGAAAGCTAGCTGAATTGGCATAGACAGAGATGGTAGGAAGTAGAATCCTCAGAGAAACAGAAGGCGATGAAGACCAGCCCGAAATGAAAGGGGGGAGCTGGCTGGCAGTCGATTGCGTGAGGAGGTTCGAGGAACAGAGAATTTGAAGGGATAATTTGACCTGACGGCAACCCAGCCGAAGAGAGACGCTGCGACGAAGAGAGACGTAACTTTGGTTAAATAAGTAAGCTAATTAGAAGCTAGTACAATACGATTAACACAAGGCTATTTTGTTATGACTTTCCAACTCTCTGTCTGGTTTATTGTCAAGATAAACCAAACCATATTTTGGACTTTAATTATTTTCTAGTAGTCCATTAATACTAATCTACAATTTAAAGCGAATCTTCAAAAAACTTTCATTATTTGTTCTTGAAATAAATTATAGTCCAAGTGTTGCTGCTGGAATTAGTACTTGCCTCTCCAACTAGCTTTAGATTTGTCTTATTTGAATATCTATAATTGTTCAAAACAAATGAGCATTTTCTTCCAATGAAATAATTATGCAAGTGAGAATAGCTTCAAGAGCAGACTTGAAAATTAAAGAAGTGCTGTTTAATAATTAATGACTCTAGTAGAATGAACTTAGGGGAAACGATTCCAGTCTAGGAGGTGACAATTCTAATGAATCAAGTGTCTTATCATAGTTTGCACTGTTCTTCTCCTAATGACATTGAACCAAAATGGTAGTCTAATTGGCGTGGCGATTAAGGGAGCTTTTCTAAAAACTACGAGTAGTTGTTGTAGCGAAAAGGTTTAATGCAGCGAGGAATAGTTTTACTGCATAGAGGTATTCATTGCTATTAAGCTGTAGTTGTTATTGGTAAAATGACATAAATTGCAAGCCTAATGAATTAGATTTTATGGATTGTCTTTTATTAAAGGGGATCCAATGGTTGATAGAATAATAAATGCACTGCGGCCAAATGACGGCTTGCTGTGTCAATAGCCTTTGACACTTCATTAGGTGATTTTTTTGGTGTCAATTCGGAGTCCCATGACTTAAATTACTCTCTCACCAAGGAAAAAATAAACAACTTCCAAAGAAGTCGTTTTCATATTACCTATTCTGGTCTCAAGATGTCTAAGATCATTAGATTATTGACAGTTCATTAAAACTGCAACGCAATCAACAAGATTTGAAGAGATGTTTTCTCTTTCAGACTGAAATACCTTACAGCTCTAAGTTGATTAAATCTATGGAGTAGAAGTGTACCAAAACCAGTGTGTTTCTAACCAGGCCAATCACTAGAGCAATAAGGTTCCTATCTGGCTTAAGGTAACCTCTAGTCACGATTTAATTTAATAATCATGAACTGGTAACACCGATTTGGTGTTAACTTTATATTTTTGTAATCGCTGAAATTTAACATTCTTAAATCTTTTTGCAAACAATAGAAGTTTATAACCTATACAAAAAAAGAGGTAAAACAAAATCTAGTGGAAACCGGTCACCTCGCTGAATTCAGGTCGATGCAAGCCTCAAAACTCTTTTTGGTTTGTAATTATCCAGAAAGATATCTTCGCCAATCATAGACCAAGAAAGCTGGTCCATGGCTTACCTCCTCCATCTCCTCCTCACGGAAGAAAACCATCGCCTACCCCGAGAAAAGTTACAGGTTCCAGAAAGGGGTTTTGAAGCCTTCCAAATGCCCCTAGGTCGTTGGCCATCTTAAATCCACTACACGCCATTATGATCCCGCATATTAGTCTATGGGTCAGCTGTCTGCAACAATAAGACTACTTAAAGGATAAACAATTTTTCTCGTGGACTTGCATCTGAAGGATAAACTGATTATTTAATGAACGGGCAACGGGATCGATTATCGATTTTTTTTTTTTTTAAGAAGAAAATATTTAAAAGTCCAAAATATGCTTTTTAAATTAATACTATTTTAATGATTAGGCTTATGCAAATTATTAGTTATTTTTTACCGCTTTTGCAGCCACTCCCAGATTTAGGCTGAGACGAAGTAAACAGTAAAGGACCAGTCACTGGAAAAGAATAAGTTTTTATTACTGTCATAAGCTATTTTTTTAAAAATTACAGTGGTACCTCGGTTCAAGACCACAATTCGTTCCGGAAGTGCGGTCGAGAACCGAAACAATTTATCCCATAAGAAATAATGTAAACTGTGTAGTTTATTTCGTTTCTAAGCCCCAGAAATATGCCGTTTTCTGGCCTAATTTTTATATTTTATGTAATAACATGTATCTAAACAAGAAATAAGATCTATAAGTGAAAATATAAAAACAACTCGGCTCATCTCGGGTGTTCGAGTTCAAAATGTTTGTTCGGATTTCAGGACAATATTTTCTCGAATTTCTTGGTCGAATACCGATTTGTTCGAAAGTCAAGTGGTTCGAAAACCGAGGTACCACTGTATATTAAAATTTTTTAAATGTTTGTGATCCCACGTCAAACTAACTTTAATTTTTTATCAAAAAATCTAAAAAATAAATAAAAAAAAAGGAAAGTGGCCTACCTTCTACCTTCTATAAAGAAACGAAATTTGACAAATACTTCCTGCTCAATCAAAATTTTTCCGAGGATTTCATAAGTAGAAAAAACTTCTTTTTTCTGAAATCATGTAGGGAAGTTCTCATTACTCAATTAAAGTCAGCTGTGTAATGCCCAACTTCTCACACTAGTGGGAAAAAATTCCCATTAGTGTCACTTTCCTCACAAGTGGAAAGTGGTATTGTGCTTCCTTGATATAAGAAGTTTTGTTATTAACATAAATATTTTCTGTAAAACTTTAATAAGCTTATTTAACGTAAATAATTAAAAAACGAATATTAAAAAATAAAATAAAAATTGAAAGGAATATAGAAATAAAAATAATACTTTAATAAATAATTAGATATTTTTAATTATAACAGTTAAAAAGGTTACAGTGTTACTTTATAGAAATTTAAAATGGATTCTAGTGATTCCTGTTTAGAAAACACTCCTCCATCAATAAAAGAAACAGCAGAAAATGTAATAAGTAATGTAAATACGTAAGTAATGTAAATAATTGTAATATAACAATAAATGTTTATAATAAATAAATTACTTTTTGTAGACGGTAAAAATGAAATTTTTAATTTTTTTAGTTAATAAATCTAATGGTTGCAGAAAAAATATAATATTTAACTCGAGTGTCAAGTATTTTCCTACTTGTTAAGTATTGTACTACTTTCCACACTTGTTAAATAAATAACTATTTTTTTTTTTTTTTTTTAGCAAGTATCTGGTTTCAAATCAAACAATGAACCTAAGCTTTACAAACAATAAACTTCTCAAATTTAAATTGTATGCGAATTTAAAACTTTTACTAAATCAAATATATTTTATGGTGCTCTACTAATAAAAATTAGATTTTTAATTTCACAAAGTTGTAAATTTTATGTGAATATGTACTTAATTTCGGTTCCAACTACTAAGATGAACATGCTATTTGTAAGTTAAACAAGGACAAGTACTCTATATTTTACGAGTAATATTAATGGAAATTTTAAAAAATTAGGATTATATTGGAAATTTAAATTAAATGTGTTAATATGAGCTTTTCAAATTCATTATTAATTTATACTTTATTGTAAAATATAATGATGAAACGTGGTGATCATAATTAATCATAGCATAGTGGTCATGTAAATGATAAATTTAAAACAAGGAAATGCAATTTGGGAACAAAATTTCCTTCATTAGTAGCTGTGTACAATGCAATTATAATTTGTACTGTATGGTTGGTATTTTCAAATGGTTATAACAGAGAAAAGAAAAAAAAAAAAAAAAATTTAGCGTTAATAACCTCATAAGCGTACAGCGTTGTTTGTTCTGGCTTCCGCCGTACCCAGCTCGCGGTTCCCGCTTACATATGTTATATATAATAAGCAGTGGGCAGTCCTCATTAGGAGTGTTAGGGGTTAAAGTTTTTAAAAATACTGTATATCTTCCCCTTTTATTTATTTTAATTTTTTGTAAAAATTTAGGTCTCATAATCTGATCAATTAAGAACAAGTGGACCTTCAGTAAAATTCAACGACATAAAGTTTCTTGAATAAATAATTTTAAATAAATTTGGTATGAGTTCAAGACATATTTTTTTAGCCAAAGCGAGATAAATAGCTTAAACATACTACGAAAAAACCAATCCAATCAACTCGTCAAGAACAACAAACCTACAAACGCACAACGACACCAACCTATCCGTAGAACTGAAACTGGCAGTTATTTCTTTCATCCTATTTAAGCTTAAACATGTTTAATTAAAGTATATATATTAAATTACGTACACATATGGCCAGATTATATAGGTATGTAGCAATATAGCTTCAACGCCAAATAGATAGAACATTACCGTATGTTCGTGCACAGTTTGGGAGTGTACATTAGATAGATGGCAGCACTGCCAGTCTCTGCCTGCCACTAGCAAACCTATCAGAAACTCAATTTACATACGAGGCTGTGCCTAGATAGATACAGCGGCAAATCCACCACCAGCAGCGAACCTTCGCTAGTCCGCAATACATGTTATTGCATTAAATTCTATCCTAATATTATTATTATTATTATTATTTTGTTTTCAAAACATTACTTTCACTAGATAAGGCAAGTATCGCGAGTTTGTTTAGAAAAACATCCACATTGTGGTTAAAAAAAAAGTTTGAAAGGTAATTTTAAAATATGTTCTGCGTGAACTAAATATCTCAAGAATTATAAAAACGCTGGAAGATGAAAGGTTTTTATTCTGATAGATCCACAAAAAGAGGCCAGGACCGAAGCGTTGTGATTAAAATCTCTCAATCAAAACAACCACTTCACTCAATAAATTGTTTTTTCCCATTTTTTGGAAATTGTTTCGATTATTTCTCCAACGATTACAGACTAAAGGTAGTCTGTAACTTTGGAAACATTTGATGTACCTTTTTCTAAAGATGTAATTGTATATAATGTGCGCTTTTGGATCCTAAATACTATTTAATAGAGCTTATTGCGTTGGCAATTCCAATAGTCACTTAGTCACTCAAAATTCACTTTTTTTTTAGAGAGAGAGATATCAAGATGGTTCCAAATATTTTCTTAAAATATTTTATTTGAATTACCAAAGTGTTGATTTAACTATTTATTTTACGTCATCTTTCCATGACAATTTGATTCAGTTTCTTCACTCTAAACTACTCTTCCAGGACAATGTAAGGCTCAGCGAGTGTTATAAAACTTCTAGGATTAAACATAGTATTCGAAATTTTCCCTTTATTGAAGTAATTTTTTACTTTTATGAGATTTTTTTTGCGAAAATGCCTCATTTTCACAAATCTTGGTAGATAAATCTTATACTTCTTTATATCCGAAAACCCTTTCTGAGAAAATTCATTTAGGCCATTTTGAAGGTAGGTTTAACTGTTCTTCTAAATTAGCAACTCCAGAATGATAGTGTAGTCATGTAAATGTTCGCAGTAATTTGTTCGATTTTTTTGTTTTTTATTACTACATAATGGGCTTATTGTTATTACAAATCTAGGAAGAAAGTTCCAATTTGCATCACTAGTGATTGAAAATAATCCTTTACAGTTTTGTGAACTATTGTAAAGTGTTCTTATTTAGAAATACTTCATTTTTAAAGGGAAGGGATTAGCTATGCTGTTTGCGTATTGGATCCCCACACGGAGGACCTGGATTCGAATCCAGCTGCTGACCCTTAGATTTTCTCCTTCTAGGAGCTTCTTACATCTCCGGAGGCCGTCAGTGTACTGAAAACAGCTATGGGCGCCAATAACCTCAGATGTTGACGCGCCTTAAATCATAAAAAAAAAACAGTTTTAGAAAAAACATTTAAAAAAAAACTAAATCATAGAAGCAAACCAATCTAATACTCTTAATTAAATAGACTATTAAAGTCAGTACGAGTAAATACAGTTATAAGTTTGAAATTAAAGGTTAGAAACCCCTGAAGTTGTGGACACCCCACGTAATGCAACCTTCTCGCACGCTGGACTAATATCACAATGCAGCGACTAAATTCACGCGTTAATGGTGAATATTTTTATGAAAATACCTAAAATTAAAGCAATTGCTGGACACTAATAAATTACTTACTTAATAAGTAGCAACTAAACAAGTACCACTGCAAGTAACAATAGTAAGTGTAAATTAACACAATATGCTATTTCATATTAGAAATATAACCATCAATTTTCATTAATTTTTAAATTGTTTACGATTCTAAAGTTACAGTTAATCCATTATTCTAAATTCAATAATCAACGTAAGCTTTAGTGGGTATCCTTTACGTCTAAGTTTAGAGTTTGCCTTTTTAGTAATTGTTAAGATTACTGAAAATATTTAATATTGAACCCCAGAGGGAAGAGTTCTTTTTCCACTTGCCCACTAGCTACGCTCGTGTGCTGAAAACGGAGTCTAGTGAGTGAAAACTCAACTTGCCACACTTGTAGAATGAAGAACTAATTTTTTTGCCTTTTTTTTTTGGGTACATTATTCAATTTAAATTCATATCATGATCCACATTTTTAGGCCGGCCTTCTGGAATTTTAATTGCATCATGATGAGCAGGAATATTTATATTTACCCTTTACTTTAGGCTCCCTCGTCACAAGAACGTCAGGATGATTTAAAAGATTATGCACTAATCCAGGGAGGATTCTGTTCGCATTATACTTCCTACATTTACCCCACACTGTGTGCTGATGAACATGCACATTTAATACATAAACAGAATATATGTATTATATTCTGCATTGAATAAAACTACGAGGTGTGGCTATTAAATAACGAGACTGATGCTGCTACAGAAGAACTATGCATACGCCAAATCCTAACGACTGACAGCTGTGCAGCGTAAAGCCTTCTCTTTCGATTACAGCGTCTCACATGTTTGTAGAGAAATCTGTCTGACCGGAACCGTCGTTTATGTATCCGAAAACATGATACTTGGTAAACATGAAACTTGGTAAAAACCGCTACTGAAACTTATCTTTTATTAAAAGAAGTTTATGGCGATGAATATTAAACACGTGCGCGAGTTTTTGAGTGATTCAAGCGTTTCCAAGATGGCCGAGAAGACGTCGGAGATGATGACTGCCCCAGTCACCCTTCCACGTTCAAAACGGATGAAAATATCGATTATAATTAATCAACATTACTACCGTGAGGTGCTTGCTCAACACCGTGAAAGGGTAAGGAAAAAACGACCCGATTTGTGGAAGAACAAGTCATGGGTTCTCCATCAAGACAACGCGCCGGTTCACACTACATTGTCTGTCAAGACGTAGCCAAGTACAACATCCCAGTTTTAGGCCATCCGCCGTATTCGCCTGACCTGACACCATATGACTTTTGTTCTGTTCCCTAAAGTCAAATCTGCATTAAAAGAAACACGATTTCAGTCCGTTGAAGCTGTGAAAGACAAAGCGGCACGCGTCATGCAGGAACTCACAGAAAAAGAGTTCCAGCACTGTTTGAACATTGGTAAATTCGTATGGAGCGATGTAGGGATAGGGGAGGGGTGTATATTGAAGGTGAGAATAACTAATTATGTATAAATTTAAAATAAAATGTTTTACAGCAATAGTCTCATTATTTAATAGCCACACCTCGTATTCTCTAACAAAATGGAATAAATATAACTAAATAAACTTAAATAATATAATGAAATTGTGAAAAGAAATTGATGAATGCTAAGAGCTCAGATAAATATTCAGAAGAGCCAAAACAATTTTAGCAAATTTCTAAATTTACTGCTTATAGCACTTCTTAATACACAATTTTTGATACCCCACTGGACTGTATAGTACTTTTATACACACATTAGGCCCCATTTAATAGTAACTGTAAATGTTTTTCGCAAATAATAAATGGCGCAAATCTATATTAAAACTATGAGCGTCTTTGTATAAAATTGAAGAGGAATAAGCCGGTACAATATTAGAAAAAAAAAGACGGTCACGTGAATGTCATTTGACGAGATTTACTAATTAGATGACGAGGCTTAAGAAAGCTAGATATCAGCGAGTAGCTTTTAAGTATATTGTAGGTCCTATTACCTCATGCCCTTCATTCAGGAAACAGAAGTGTCTATAGATTACATTCGCCACCAGTTTCAAAAAAAAAAAAAAATATGACTTCCGTCCTAAAAGGCAATCAAGAGTTGTATTGAAACTAATTACTAAAAACGTCCATCTTCACTAATTATAATTAACTTAAAAAAAAAAACTCGATGGAGCACAGCGTTCATGTCCTAACCTGCTTCATTCACTAGAGAACTTACTAAACAATTCTAAAAGCCATTTTCACGTTGTATAAAAGCAACGAAGGAAACACAAACATGAATACCTAAGAGTTTCAACTTTCTGGGACGGTACTCCATGTAAATAATAAATGACTATTTACCCTTAATGAATCGGATTCGGACTATCATCTATAATCAGAGGTAAATTAGTCAGTTTAAAATGGAGATTTCTACTTCATTCACGCTATAGTCTAGCAATAAACTTGCTGAAACTGAGTCCATTAAACAGCGCTGATGCCATATAACTAACCATATTTTCAATGGAGAAGTAATCAATGACTGTTGAAAAATGGACAGAAGTTTTCTAAAACCACTTTTTACTACAATATCTTAAGGTGTAGTCCAAATCGTCAGTTTAGGCTTTAGTATAAATAAGCAAAGTAAATTATGTGGAAAAACGAAATTATTTAATAACATGACTATAAATTAAAAATATAATGTAAATAAATGTTTTAATACGTATCCAATTAGTTTCAAGAAAATAAAACTGTTTATGTTAAAATAAGTAAGCAGAGATGATGAGTTAGAAGCATTCAATGATGAGTTAGAAGCATTCAATGATGTCTAGTTGGTAATAAAAAGTTTATGATTCAATAAAATGGAAGAAATAATGAGGGATTCAATAGCAGTAGAGACAGCAAGAGACGAAGAATGAAAAAGCAATGAAGGGGTCACCCAACTTGTATGACGTCAGAAATTGGTCTTAGGGATTCTGCTTTCAGTATCGCTCTTAAGTACCCCTCTACAGCCCCAGGAGGGCAGATTAACTAAGCCCTGCAGACTTACAGACCTACTAACACAGTGAAAAAGTTTTCCATCTCTTTTTATTCGCTTTATTATTACAGTTCAATTCATTCAATAAAATTGAATAAACTTAAATTTTATTCGACTAATTCTTATTGAAAATTTTATTACATTTGTTTAATGTAACGACTTTTCAAGTTCGGGTTTCCAAGGAGAGAATATCGATCATTCGGATCGATCGTAATCTTTTTTTACTCTTTCGCAATGGAGTGAATTGGTAACTGTAGAGACTCTATATAAGTAGTAAATTAGAATTTAATTCAGTTAAATGGTATTGCATTTGAAACAATTTAGATAAAATTCAATAAAAATGTTAATGAAAAAGCCATTCTTAATGTTGACCCAAGCAGAAAAATAATATTTCACTGCTAAGTTAGTAACGAAAACAAGATAGGTATCCTGCAGATTTGCAGTATTAATGTAAATATATAAAAAGAAATATATTAAATAAATTAAAGTAAATATATTAAAAGAATTTTTAATATAATAAAGAATTTTTAATTATTTTTAATAATACTTTTAATATAATAATAATAAAAATCCTTGGGTATTTTAATTTTTAATATTTCAGTTAAGTGCCCACAGAGTACGCCACGATGTAGTTTTGGTCAACCGAAACTATATTGAATTGTTTTTCCTTATTTTTTTTTATTTTCCTCAAAAAACGGTTCGAATGATCTTTTCCTAAACTTGATTGTACATATGCAGGTGATTTTTATTTTCCCAGGGAATTTTGACTAAGAGCACTTTCACAAGAGAGAATTGACTTGGCTTATTTTAAAAAGCTATTTTTGGTATATTATGCTGTTAATCCACTAATATAATATTACAAAAAAAAAGTTGATTACAATTATATTATTAATAAATTAATAAAGTATGTTGAACATTAAACTTGAGTCTACAAATTAACCCCAACAACAAAAAAAGGGTTATAAGCATATTATGTAATTTAATATTTCGAACTTACATAATTATAACATAAGTCGAAAGGGATATTAATCACATGAAAATTTGCTCGATTATCCTGAATTTTTCTATCAATATTTTCTGAACTGTAAGAAATACATAATTTAGGCCAAACCTGACATTTTACGCCACTGATAAATTAATTTAATTTAAATTAATTGTTAAAATGATAGTAAAAATTGAAAATATTGTCAGAAAATATTAAAAAAAAAAAAAAACTACGAGTTATACGGCAATATAGCATATACGTGGAATTATTTGAAAGGTAAGGTCGTGAGCAATTTGCTGAAAAAAAATTACACCGCCTCAGTACCAATAGCCTGTTGCCCAAGAAATAGTCTATAAATTTCACCAGCACTCAACTGTACTTTTATTGCTGCTTGAATCAAGTTCACAATTTATTGACATCACCTTAATTCAACTAAAAATAAACTATTTTACCTTAACAGAAAATATAACCTACGTGTTAAAGTAAATAACTAATTCCAATAACAATTACTGAGTAAAAAAACTTTAAATATTACGAGCTTATTTTTTTATTTTTTAAATTTTATGGCGCGTCAATATCTGAGGTTATTTGAGACGCCCAGTGTTTTGTTTTATCTTTCTCTGTCGGCTTTTGGAAAGTGTTCTGTCGTTAAAGAAATCATTGTCCCTCTCTGCACCGATATACCCTTCACATAATAGGTACGGTCTTTAAAGATCCCTGAATACATTTATTGTAAAAGGATTAGGTAAGCTGTAAGAAGCTCCAAGGAAGAGAAAATCTAAGGACCAGCACCTGGATTCGAACCCACGATCTCCTAGTTGGAATCCAGTATACATTACTCGTAACTACTAAGCTAATGTTAGCTTATTGATTTAATTTTCTAATTAGATTTTGAATCAATTACGTACACGTATATCTCACACTGATTGCTCATGTAAATGAATTTGTATCAGAATTTCAAACATATTTACTTGTTACTCTTCTACTATTTATTCGCTCACCGTCTTGAAAGACACTTTAGAAACAAAGAATCTTCCAGCCTTCCCTCTGAATCGCCCAAGAAATAATTTTGCTATGAAGTTAATGTAAAAAAATAATTAACTGAATTAATTGGATGTATGGCATAAACTATTGATTAGTGGGTTCGATTCTCGGTCTATGCCTTGGATTTAATTTGTAAGTTTATAATATAAACTTATAGTAAAGTTAACTATTCGCCTTCATCCACAACATGAAAAAATGGGCATTATTTAATTTCTTTATTTTTACTATAATTGGACATTTAGCCATTCTTATAAAAAAATTTAAAAAAGTTCGATTTTAATAAAAGTTATACAATAATATCTTCAAGTAAGGTTCCTGAAAATCAGAGCAGCCATTTTTAATAGAATCACTATTTAATAGTGTCACTATAGTTGAGCCACATTTTAAACATGGAATTTCAAATACACATTTAATCGTTTTTAGTTGTATAAAGGTGTTACAAACAAAAGTTGTAGATCTATGCTGAAAACCAGTTTTTTTTTTAATTTGAAAAAGAATCATTTTAGAGTAAAAACTTCAAAAAGTGAAAATCTCTTGAGTAAAATGCTTTCAGATGTGAGACATGGGCCGTTAACTTTCTGCCAGATCCACAAGGGAGTGCCCAAACGAAATTTAACTTTTGAGCTTCCTAAAAGTTTTTTTTTGTTTTTGTTTTTGAGCTCAAGTATCACTTGCACTTTTTTTTTTTTTTACTAAAAATCACGTTCCTGAACTCAAAAGAATGGAATATACTAAAAGGGAGTAAATTTAAAGTGATAGTAACGAAGTAAAAAGTTGGGAATATAATTTGGAAGTAAAACAAGACAGTGGGCTTCATTATAAAAGAAGGAATGCAGTTATCGCTAAAAAAATAATTGGTTCAAATAAGAGTTATTTACAGCTGTGAAATTTTAATCGCTAAGCAACAGTTGGATCCTTTTAAGGCCAATTTGAAAGATAAATCCTCTCACAATTTCTATTTTTGAGATACTATCTCAAACACACACGAATTGAGAGAAAAAATCAATTTTTATAAAAAAACTATTTCTTCTTTTTTTTCGAATTCTGTGGATCTCTAAATAAATATTTACGGTCAACAATCATTCTTTAAAATTTGGTTCTAATTACCAAACACCTTAACTTATGTGAGGAATTAAAAAGTCAAGACTCCTATGAGAACTATGCAAAATTTTGCGACTTCTCCCCCTTTTTTTTGACAAGATTTTGCAGCTACACTGCGGCTGCATTATCTTGGTTTCAAAGATGAAAACCTCGTACATCAATTAAAGTTTCAAGCGATACATTTAGCAATTTAAGTGATTTGGTGGAGATAGATAATAAATGATGCACCAGAGAGAGAGGGAACTAAAGTATCTCATTCACTATCTCTCTCAGTTTTATATATTTAATAAAAAATAGATAAATTCCTTAGATATCCTCTTTAGATTCAAGGAGGACCACATAAAATGAACACCATTTTCCTTTTTTATAACCCCATACTAAGTAGTAATGATGGAGATATTTTATTGCAGAGTAAGTTTGATAATACCTTGGTGTATTAGTGTATTGCCAGGCGAGAAGTCGAAGAACATTGCCATAGAGGCAGAGAATCTGTTCGCTCTATTTAGACCAGTTCTTTCCCTCCGCCATCAATTATGTACCCCTCAAAGTGGGAAGGCATAAAAGTAAACTTCTATCACTGTAATGTAGGTATGTCTTATTTGAAATCTCCTCGACATTTCTTTTATAAATATTTCAAGCTGAAATGTTGGTGTTTAAAAAATGTATACAAGTTACGTATCGACTGTAGTTAAGACAAGTGACTGTCATTAATATAAATAAGCATTTAGAAATAATAATGGCGGTACTTTAATCGTACAAAATTTAAAAATAAGTTGAAACATTCCGACGCGAAGTATTAGCATAGTTAAGGTATTCAGCCACTTCAGCTTCTTCTAAAGGAATTAATTCTTGGCTCAAGACCTTCTTTCTGCAAGTTCTGAATGTCTTCTTGAAAACCTTATTGCAACTTCTTTTTTTAAGCCTTCCATTTGCTCTTTTATCCTTCCCTTTGTTAGGACAAATCTTCTTAACTTCCTTTTCTTTCTCTGGGTATTAAAATCGCGCACAATTACTCTGTTTTCACATTCTTAATGCTTGTTTACTTCTTGTTACGGTTTTTAAAAAAAAAAATTTACGAATTGTCAGTGAATACTACAGTTGACTTAGCAGTGCAGCAAAAAAGTGCGGAGATTATTTTAGAATAACCAGATTGTTTTCAGAAGTGGTTATTATTTTGTTTGTTTACTAGTGAATGTAATTACTTAAAAAGTAGGTTCGATTTTGATAAAACACGCCAGTATTTTAATAATGCAGATGTATTGTGCAAAACTGTAAATTAATAAATTGAAGTAACATAAGTGTCTGCACAATACTTTCACATTTCGAAAATATCACTGCCTCCTCTATATTAAAACCATCCACTGACGTCTTCCGCTACCTTGGGCTGTTCGTCGATAAAAGACTAACAGCAAAGCCTCGACTTAAGCGACAAGTGATGGCGATGCACACGATACAGACAGCTCAAAAGGCTATTAAGAGGTGTGGCTATTAAGTAACGAGACTATTGCTGTAAAAAACATTTTATTTTAAATTTATACATATTTAGTTATTATCACCTTCAATATACACCCCACCCCTATCCCTACAACCGCTCCATGCGAATTTACCACTGTTCGAAACAGTGCTGGAAGTCTTTTTCTATGAGCTCCTGCATGACGCGTGCCGCTTTTCCTTTCACAGCTTCAACGGACTGAAATCGTGTTCCTTTTAATGCAGATTTGACTTTGGGGAACAGATAAAAGTCACATGGGGCCAGGCCGGGTGAATAAGGCGGATGGCCTAAAACTGGGATGTTGTACTTGGCTAGAAACGTCTTGACAGACAACGCAGCGTGGAGCCGGCGCGTTGTCTTAATGGAGAACCCATGACTTGTTCTTCCACAAATCGGGTCGTTTTTTTCCTCACTCTTTCACGGAGTTGAGCAAGCACCTCACGGTAGTAATGTTGATTAATTGTAATCGATATTTTCATCCGTTTTGGATGTGGAAGGGCGACTCGGGCGGTCATCATCTCTGACGTCTTCTCGGCCATCTTGGAAACGCTTGAACCACTAAAAAAACTCGCGCGCGTGATATACATTCATCGCCATAAACTTCTTTTAATAAAAGATAAGTTTCAGTAGTGGTTTTATCCAGTTTTGATGGGAAATTTCACGACAATTCGTTGCTCTACTATATGTGTAGTATCATGTTTTAGGCAAAACGAAACTAACACCTCTTACACAAACGACGGTTCCGGTCAGACAGATTTCTCTACAAAAACGTGAGACGCTGCAATCGAAAGAGAAGGCTTTGCGCTGCACAGGTGTCGGTTGTTAGGATTTGGCGCATGCATAGTTCTTTTGTAGCAGCCTCAGTCTCTTTATTTAATAGTCACACCTCGTAGACCATTTCTGTTTAACATTTCTGTTACAACAGTTTAATTAAACCAATATGGACCTACGGCATCGAATCCCATTGCAATCGAAAATCTTCTGCACAATTGTCAATGCTGCTCCTTACGTATCTAACCGAACCATTCATTATGGCCTCAATATTTCTTTCCTTTGCTGACTATAAAAATCCACTATAAAAAAAAAAAAATTCCACAACATCTTACCGATCTTAACTCGAATCCTTAAGTTTGTCGTCTCTCTGGCCAAAGAATTTCTGACGAACCTCCTAGACGTCTTCAACGCCACTAGCTTCGTGATTTGCTCGAATAAATGTGTGGGATTAAAGCTACCAGATTACTTATAAGAAGTGCTATCGATCTTTAGTTTCTCTACTCATTATATATTTTTCCAAACAGGTGTATTACTTATCGCAATATTTGGTTGTAATAATCAACTGATTTAAAATATAAAAATCAATAAATTACATACGCAAGCTACAATTAACATATACTGAATAATACAAAAAAAATTGTTTATCAGTTCGCTACTTCTATCAAAGAACTTTACAGTAACTGTTACGATCCAGAACTCGGATTGACTGGGGCTCGTTAGAATATTCTTGAGTTATCTGAAACACCAAGAACCACTTCTACCTTCTCTATAAACTCAAAATCACACTAAATACTTCCTACAGTGAGTGAATACAAGCAATGGCCTCTCCAAGGATTCGAGTCCAATTGTCTGTCCTTAGATTCATTCTTCTTAGATGGCTCTACAGTCAGATGAAGGAGATACTCGTACAATCCGATAGACTGACTTATAAACAGTCACGTATACTCAAACTGTGGGAATGAATGAATAAGAAAGTGAGATGGAAAAAATTACTTTATATTCCACTGGAAATAGTTCACTGGGGTAACGGAAAGAAAAATAAATATGTTCAACAATAATTCAACATAATACTTTGAAAGATTATTATTATATATTTTATATTTATTTTTTATAAGCACCGAGATTTATGAATGAAAAAATGTCAAATAATAAATGAAAGTTATGGCGATGAAAAGTGGTAAAAAGTAGTAATAAAAATATATATATTCGGTAATACATATAGATATATATATTTATTTTGTAAGCCTGGATCCACCTATGTTTTATATATATAAAGTTTATAGTGGGGAAGCGAAGAAGGAGGTCTTTACGGAATAATACGGAGAAACATGGAAGATGGGGTGACTTATGCGGGAAGGAGGAGAAGAAGCTGGTGCCATATTGATATTCACGGCTCAGCTCAAATTCTAATCCTTTTATTAAAGCCTGTTCTGTATTCAAAGGCAGTCTCATGGACGGAGATGACAGTGGCTGTATCGCTTTACCCTCTAGATAGAATGGACGCGGAGGAACTAGGATGTAGGCCTACCCATCGCACAAGGAGAGTATGTTCACTCTATACTATCGGCTCCAATAATCTGATTACCTCCTGCTGCAACACGGTCGCCTCTTCTTCGCCTGATGCTTTTCTTTCAGCTATTACCACGGATGGGAGTGTCCTTACTATGATTAAAGAGAGTGAAAAATCAACTTAGATAAGCACCATGTTTTAGATTCCTTCGAAGATTTCTTTTTAAATCGATAACATTACCATATTAAAATAACTAATGCTGTTTTAACATCAAATACAATTCTTCACTAACTTCTGAATAATAAAAATTGCTAACAATTTCAGAGATATTTTATTTAAAAATACTGGGAAGGCATTAGACGATCTGGAATTCAACTTGGAGATCTCATATTTGATTCCAGCTACCCGTCCATCAATTTTCTCGTTCCTTTTCGAAAGAACAGTGTTCGCAAAAAGACAGTGGACTGGAGAAAAGACTCGGACGTTAATAATTTCAGTATATGTCTTTATAAAAAAAAAAAGCAATTAAAAATCTACAATAAACTTAATTATATCTTATTTAATAGAGTGTGGATTCTCAATCAGAGATTCGAACCCCATTTTCAATGGGTAGTTTCTGTTGAAAAGGTAAAGTATACGAACATGTAGAAATAAAATAGATATTAGATAATACATTTTTTTTTTTTTGCACATTACGAAGTCTATACAAAGGGCGAGCCAAAAAAATAGTTAATTTTTCATAATTATGAATTTCAAATTTATATTTATGAATCAATATGTAAGACAGTGGTAAATTTAATAGAGGCAGTGGTAAATTTAATAGAGGCTTCTATATGTAAAACTTTTATAAAAATTAAAAAAAGTAGTTCTGGATTTTTTTAAGGGTTCTTGCCACGTATAGTCAGAAAAATAGAAGCTGCCCAAGTATCAGGGTATATTAGGACACTGCTCGGGACGCTCAAACGCATTCAGGCATTGCAGTTACTCATCAAGAATTCATTCTTAACACGCTCTTCAAGATGTTACTCTACTATTCATTCAGTTCAGCCAATTCTTTTAGAAATAGTTCATATTTAGTTTACCCCAGATAGTTATCATTTACGCTCTTAGTGCAAGCCATCAAACTCTTAGCGACTAAATTTATGTTATTCTTCTCTTCAGTTTTCCTAATCGAATTCAATTTTCCGCTCGTGCCTGTATTAATCTAATTAAAACTTCTTTTCGTGGTTGTACTCATCGATATCAACCTAACAACCGGCGATATATGCAATGTATAAAGATAAGGTGACCAATTTTTTTACAATGAAAAAGAGGGAAAAAATATTTAAGAAAAAAGTACAACGTAAAAAAGTGAAACATTTTATTAATTCAACAATTTACAAAGGGAAGGGATTAGCTATGCGGTTAGCATACTGGACTCCCACGCGGAGGTCCCGGGTTCGAATCCAGCAGCCGACCCTTAGATTTTCTCTTCCTAGGAGCTTCTTACAGCTCACTGTCCGGTGATGGACAGTGTTGTCTGTAACGAGAGAACACTGTCCGGAGGCCGGCAGTGCACTGGAAAAAGCTCCGGGCGCTAATAACCTCAGCTGTTGATGCGCAGAAAAAAAAAAAAAAAAAAAAAATTTACAAATTATGCTTACTATAATTATTTAATTAAACGAGTATTTTTCCATTGAATGGATATTTTTTGTCAATATATCATTTTTTAACAGTATATTGGAAATTTCGGAGCAAGAAATATCCTTCATATTGAACTTTACAGTAAGTGCTGCAGCTAGAGTATCAACAATCAATCTTGATTTCTCACTTAGCCAAAAATCATTACCCATTGAAAAAACTCTTTCAACTGCTGCATTTGTTCCCAGGGCAGCACAACGTAAATTCAACAGGAATTACTAAATTTTCATAGGGAATGTGTTCATTTTTGAAATGGTTAAATATTTCCATCCATCTTTTATCAATTTCAACATGTTGATTTTCCCATTGTTCTAATTTATCAGAATTTAAATATATATTCAGTCTTCTACTTTCTTCAAACAGACAATTGTCATCGATTTTAATATCAGGCATTTCTCAAACTCAACACAATTTCTGAATACAGAGATTAACATATCAAAAAGGAGGTCAAGTATCGAAAAGGAGGACAGGTAGGAGGACATTTTTCGAGGGAGGACAGAACCTACAAAAGGAGGACTGTCCTCCCTAAAGGAGGACGATTGGTCACCTTAATAAAGAAGAAAACTAAGAAGATGCTGTTGCTCTTTCTTTCGGGTCGAAAGCCGGCTGCACTTTATTAAAAAAAATATTATGGTTTTTTTTAAGTAATAAGAATGACTGCATACACGGATTCGAACTGGGGATCTCTCACTTACAAAGCTACGCTCTTGACCACTAGACCTACACCCGCCCATCCCTGGCAGATATTCTTACCATAATCATAGGACAAGACGTCTCGCATACGGGGTACATTAAAATGATGTGATGATTGCTTTTATTTGATGATAAAACAAATTTATCCTGATTCACCCACAAACATTACATTACGCTACATTTTTTTAAATCTTCCATTATTATTACATTTCTTCTTTGTGTCACAAATAACATTTTTTGAAGTCAGAGGACCTCCCAAAACGTGTATTTCTGGTGGAAAATTAATATTGAAAAACGTTCACGAATAAATAAAACTGTAACTTTGATCTTAAGTATCACAACTAATATTAGGGATATCGATACGGGGTTAACGTCATTTTTCACAGATTTTTATGTAGTTTTCATAGTCATTATGTAGTTATATGTAGTTTTCAAGTACCAGTGGTCCTTATGTAACCCAGATAAAGTTTTTGCCCGTAACTCCGACAAAAATAGAGATACAGCATCAGGGATAGAAAATTTAAAAACTAGACCAAAAAGAACATATAGTTTACTTCGTGGGTTTTTTCGAAATTCCGCTTTGCTAAAAAGTTATTAGCGATTGGTGCGTTTTAAATGGATCACCCTGTACGAGGGTCGTTTAAAAAGTCCGTGCAAAAATAAAAACTACTTAATTTTTTGGGGTAAACCTTTTTTGTTTTTCAACATAGTCTCCTTTTAGGCTTATACACTTCGTCCAACGCTGCTCTAGTTTGTTGATCCCTTCCGAATAATAGGATTTGTCCAAGTCTGAAAAATAGCCATTCGTTTCTGCAATCACCTCCTCGTTTGAATAAAATCTTTTTCCCGCCCGCCATTTCTTCATATTGGGGAACAAATAGTGGTCCGAGGGAGCCAAGTCTGGAGAATAGGGGGGATGTGAAACGAGTTGGAACCCTATTTCCATTAATTTTGCGACCACAACTGCTGAGGTGTGAGCTGGTGCGTTGTCGTAATGGAAAAGGACTTTTTTGTGGGCCAATCGTGGGCGTTTTTCTTGCAGCTCGGTTTTCAAACGGTCCAATAACGATGAATAATATGCACCTGTAATAGTTTTACTCTTTTCCAGATAGTCGATGAGGATTATTCCTTGCGAATCCCAAAAGACAGTCGCCATAATCTTTCCGGCCGAAGGAACGGTCTTCGCCTTTTTTGGCGCAGATTCCCCCTTGGTAACCCATTGTTTAGATTGTTCTTTGGTCTCAGGAGTGTAGTGATGTATCCATGTTTCATCCACAGTGACGAAACGACGTTTAAAGTCCTGCGGATTCTTCTGGAACAGCTGCAAACCGTCCTTGCAACACTTCACACGATTTCGTTTTTGGTCAAGCGTGAGCAATCGCGGCACCCATCTTGCGGATAGCTTTGTCATGTCCAAATGTTGATGCAAAATATTATGTACCCGTTCATTCGAGATGCCCACAGCACTAGCAATCTCACGCACCTTCACTCTTCTGTCATCCATCACCATATCGTGGATTTTATCAATGATTTCTGGAGTAGTAAACTCAACAGGGCGTCCAGAACGTTCAGCGTCACTTGTGCCCATATGGCCACTCCGAAAATTTTGAAACCACTTATAAACTGTTCTAATGGAAGGTGCAGAGTCACCATAATGTTTATCAAGCTTCTCCTTAGTCTCCTGAGGCGTTTTGCCTTTCATAAAGTAGTGTTTAATCAACACTCGAAATTCTTTTTCGTCCATTTTTTGAAAATCACTCGACTTCCTCAATTCAAACGAATGCCAAATACAAAGAAATAGACCGATCTGGCTGAAACTTGGTGTGTGTTCTTCCAAGAGATGCTACTAACTAAACATAACCTCGATACGCGCCAGTAGTGCTATCTCTCTGACTTTGCACGGTCTTTTCAAACGACCCTCGTATACCGAAATTATTACTTATTAATCAGAAATAGCGAGAAATATTCTTTTACCGTTTTGCCGTTACGTTAAAAGAAACAAACTTTTTACTCAAGATTGCTTGCAAAGCTTTAATCCCTTAAGTAGGTGTGTATTAAAAATTTAGAAGCTTTGCTTATCTTCATTCCCTGTTGGTTTGAAAGACAAGACAGGCTTCAATGAGGAAGAAGAAGAAAGAGAAAGAGTAATTAATACTCTCCCAATTCCAGAGTGGGCTGGATGTGAACTCCTCCTCCGCACAGTCTGCGAAGGACCGAGCTACTAGATTAAACATTCAAAGGATCAGTTTATTGTAGTTGCAGCCCTACAGGTTATTAAATTATTTACAAAGATGGATTTTTTTATTATTGTCTGCTCATTCTAGGTTTATAATTATGCTATTTTGTTTTTTATTTTTAATTTTTTTGGAAATCCAAGGTTTATTTTTCTTTAATTTCCTTCATTAATGTTTGTCTGGAATTAAGATGCACAAACATTGCTAATTAATTTTACACTTTCCTTGGGGGAGAATATTCTGTCATTACTTAATCTTAGAACGCAGGAACACATTAGTTATTCACTTGGAAAGTGGATGTAATAGCAGCAGATTTACAACTCCGAGTCTACGTCACAGAAACTCCAGGAGAGAATGATGGCGAGTGACACCCTCAGATGTCCACTTCAATAGAAAGTTTGGTATGGAACAGTTTTAAATCTTGACATGATTTATCCTTACCGCGATTTTCGTTATTAAATTTTCTTGGCGCTTTTATATTTTATTACAAACAATATGAACTTTAATAAGATTAACCAATATTTTGAAATAAGGACGACTATGACATTAAAGCTGAGGACTGGTCCGGTAAATGGTTAACTGAGATAGAAATTACTCATTTCTAGACAATCTAGGTCTATATTAGAGCTTTTTCCTGTGTTTTTGAGTATACATTACTAAATAAGGGCGACCCAATGTGTGACGTCGAGCACTGGACTCGCATTAATATTAATTTCGAATCCAGTATAAACATTACACACATTCAATATCACAAAAATTCTGATTTTCAAGTATTTCCGTCTTCTGGAAGTGAGTCTGTAGAACACATCTTATTAAACTAGTCATGATAAAATAATATTGAAAGAAGTGAGTCGTCACAGCATTCTCATAACACTTTAAGGATTACATTCCCACTGAGAAAACTTCAGATCAAAAATAAAAGGTCTAACAAACATTTTAGCCTTGTTTAAACTAAACCCTTTCACTAGAGACAAGAAAATGAAAATGTTATGCTGTACAGTCGTCACTTTCATGTAACCAATATTCTTGAACTTGGAATTTTTGTTATATACTCGTATTTTACTGATATTGAATGTAAATTTTTATTGTATTCTTCACTTGTACAATAAATTATGAAGATAAATATCTAAAATCCTAATTAACAGTTTATTTATTGAAAAGCAACTAGAAAAAACAACAATTAATTCGATAACAAACAAACAACTTATGTACCATATTCTAGTCAAGAATTTTGTTGAAACTTGAATAAATACATTGTTTTCAAATTGTTTTCCTAAAGAATGACAAAATATTTTAAAATTAGAGGAAAGAATTATAGTATAATCGTAAATAAATGAATTTCACTCAGTTTATACAAAAAGGTAATAAATTATGGAATTTAAAATAAGAAGATAAAAAGATATTATATTAATATTATATGTTGAAAATGGCGTTAACTAAATTAAATTTAGGGTTTAATATAAAGAAGTGGAAAGAGATAGCGATAAATAAAGATAAAATGTGTGAGAAATATGACGGAATGAAGGGAAATGTGACCCATATGCTGAAGACAGCGAGGTCGGTAACGTTCAACTTTATTGTAGCATTAACTGACACCGTAATACATCTGCGTGCGATAGTTCTACATTATAAGTGTTAAATATACTCTTTGCTATATTAATCCACTTTTATAGCTTGGAATAAAAATTAAAGTAAAATAAAAACAACGTAAGTATAATATAAAACTTTTTTTTTGTTGTTATTCATAAAATATAAATTTATGATGATAATATAGTTCAACTTAGAGCAGGAAAGCTTTAAATAATAAAGCTTTAGAGATAGATATGGGGTGAGTAAACTAATTTGAGATATCAGTCAGGGGAGGCCATATTTCTTCCTGTTTGGGTGCTTTTATGAGGATTATTTAATTAATTTCAGATAAATTCAGATCACCAAGGTTAAAATTAAAGCTATTTATTAATATTTGTTAATTATTAGTATTAGTTTAGTTTATTTTGTTTTATCTTTGGGCGCATCAACTTCCTGGCCGTTTGCGCCCTTATTTTTTAATTATTTAACAATTAATTAATATTTTACGCCCAAATAAGACCACAACTGCAAAGAATTATTGCAGTTATAGCTAAGAATTTAAGCTCGATTCATGTGCGGCTTTTCTTTACTTACGGTCCTGTAAGGACCTTGGCCTCCTTCAGCACAGCATTCCACTCGTCCCTATCCAAATCACGGAGTCTCCATCTTCTGACTCCTAGCCTTCTGATGTCGGTTTCGACATCGTCTAGCAATCTTAAGCGAGGACGTGCTCTTTTTCTTCTGCCCCCCTGGATTACCATATAACAATTTTTTGGGCATTCTTGTTTCGGGCATCCTTTCTACGTGCCCTAACCATCTTAATCTGGCGGCTTTAATGAAACAAACCAGATCCGTTTCGCCATATATGTCACGAAGCTCATTATTAGTCCTGATCTTCCAAATATTATTTACTTTTACGTGACCAAATATTCTTCTTAAAATCTTTCTTTCCCAAATATTTAGAAGACGCTCATTATCCTTGGTCAATACCCATGCTTCACAGCCATAGGTAACTACCGGTCGGATAATGGTCTTGTAAACTAGCAATTTAGCTCTTCGTGACATCATTTTGGACAAGATAGTTTTCCGAAGGGAGAAATAACATATATTTCCTGCAGCAATTCTAGCTTTTATATCTTGTTCTATTTCATTTTTCTCAGTCAAAATGGTCCCCAAATATTTGAATTGAGTTGCTGCTCTAAAGGAATAATCTTCCAGTTGGATATTCTCCCTATTTAATAGGGATCTAGACGACTTCATATACAAAGTTTTCTCGAAATTAATTCGAAGTCCCAATGTTTTGGCTGCTGTTTCAAATTCCTGAAAGGATCCTGCTAGTGCCGCTTTACTCTTTGCTGTGATCACATCATCCGCGTAGGCTAAATGTTGTCAATCTATTTAGAATCGTACCATTCGGAATGGTACGAATGGCTCTTACCGCAGACTCCAATTCAAGATTGAAAAGTATAGGTGACAGTGGATCTCCTAATAAAATATATTTATGATTTGATTCACGCAACTTTGTGATGAATTTGAGATCAGAGCTACTTCTCAATCTTCCATTAAAATGCATATAACTTTTTTCATATTTGGTTTTTCCAATAGCTTCTTTCATGAGATTTTTAGTTAAAAAAAAAATCTAGAATGACCAATCTGGAACACTGACCACGAGGGCTGAGTTTGATTGGAAAAAAACCCTTCCTCTAGGGTTTAGTGCACTCTAAGGTGGTTAAAAGCTTGGTTGGCTAAAAGCGATGGACGCCATGATGACTCACAACCAAGGAGGTTCTCATCCATTACCACTCTACTTCTACACCTGTTTAGCAGGGCCTTCACATCTCTAGGCTAATGAAGGGGTCAGCTCCTATTTGTTCTAGGTGTAGTGAAATATTTTTATAGACAGTTTGAAGAGCATGAGATGAAACTCCATCCAATCCAGCCTCTTTCCAATGGCCCTCAAACTCAGTTTCGAAAAATCAAAGACCTCACAGACCGGACAGAAACTATCAACGTTAAAATATGTTGTAAGTTTAGAATTTGGGCTGGACATCACAATGTTATAACTATCAGATTAACTGGGAAATCGTGATTTTAGGCAGCATTCAATCTCTTGAAAATTTATTTGTGAGCTATGGATATGGATTTCATTTTACACACTTTGAAAATTTCATTTTAAGCTTTTGAATCAAAGAGTCTTTCAATAAGATTTGTGAGACGGAAATGGACAGTTTTCGTGACAAGAGAATACTGTCCAAAGGCCGGCAGTGCAATGGAAAATTGGTAAAGCAAAATAAATAAAAAGATAATACTTCATTAAACCCCTTGTATAGTAAACCAAAAATAATGGGAATCTCGAGATGAGTATGTTTACTCTATTGTAAACCTTTTCTTGCCATAAAAATCTGGAGAGAACCAAAAATATCAGCCATTGTGCACAAAAAATAATCGAATAAGAAACAGCTTTAAAGCGAAGCAAAATTCTGGAACAATTCATAATATTTGTGCAGACCTTAAACAATGAAAAGTCATTCACTTTAATCACAGCCAGATTTGCTAAATTTTAATTAAGACTTTATTATTTTCCTAGATGATGAAGCTTGCTCAACCATGGTTAAGCGTAAGAAATACCACTATAAGCTCATGGCTTTATTATCATTCTAACAGAGCCAATCGAGATTACACAAAGAACCATTCACGAAGAGGTCATATTTCGTTCGCAAAATTTACTTTAAAATGATTTTCGCAAAGAACAAAATTTCACAAAGAGATAATTTAAAAGAGACCATTATATCCACTTCGTTTAAACTTTATAAACTTATTATATTTTTAAATAATATCGTCATTATCTTTTTACAAAGGGTAGTAAAAGAAATGTATATATATAAAAATATAGATAATATCAGAAAGGCAGAGTTAAAGAGGTTTTATCTTTTTAATGAGGAAAGCTAGGCGGGCGGAGTTAATTGTATTTGTCCGGTTGGAGGAATTAAATAAGGAAATAAAAATAAAAAGGAAAAGAAACAGTAGGAAGAATTAAATTCTGTACCCAGAATACAACAAAGCGCCTGAAGTTAACTGGAGAGTCAAGGAGATACAGTACTAGGTAGAAATGCTAATGAGTGAGTAACGTTTTAATGATGATTTGTGAATGAATGAGAACAAGAAAATTCATAGCACAATGCCAGGATACTACGAGGGTCGTTTGAAAAGTCCGTGCAAAAATAAAAATTACTTAATTTTTTGGGGTAAACCTTTTTTATTTTTCAACATAGTCTCCTTTTAGGCTTATACACTTCGTCCAACGCTGCTCTAGTTTGTTGATCCCTTCCGAATAATAGGATTTGTCCAAGTCTGAAAAATAGCCATTCGTTTCTGCAATCACCTCCTCGTTTGAATAAAATCTTTTTCCCGCCAGCCATTTCTTCATATTGGGGAACAAATAGTAGTCCGAGGGAGCCAAGTCTGGAGAATAGGGGGGATGTGAAACGAGTTGGAACCCTATTTCCATTAATTTTGCGACCACAACTGCTGAGGTGTGAGCTGGTGCGTTGTCGTGATGGAAAAGGACTTTTTTGTGGGCCAATCGTGGGCGTTTTTCTTGCAGCTCGGTTTTCAAACGGTCCAATAACGATGAATAATATGCACCTGTAATAGTTTTACCCTTTTCCAGATAGTCGATGAGGATTATTCCTTGCGAATCCCAAAAGACAGTCGCCATAATATTTCCGGCCGAAGGAACGGTCTTCGCCTTTTTTGGCGCAGATTCCTCCTTGGTAACCCATTGTTTAGATTGTTCTTTGGTCTCAGGAGTGTAGTGATGTATCCATGTTTCATCCACAGTGACGAAACGACGCTTAAAGTCCTGCGGATTCTTCTGGAACAGTTGCAAACCGTCCTTGCAACACTTCACACGATTTCGTTTTTGGTCAAGCGTGAGCAATCGCGGCACCCATCTTGCGGATAGTCCAAATGTTGATGCAAAATATTATGTACCCGTTCATTCGAGATGCCCACAGCACTAGCAATCTCACGCACCTTCACTCTTCTGTCATCCATCACCATATCATGGATTTTATCAATGATTTCTAGAGTAGTAACCTCAACAGGGCGTCCAGAACGTTCAGCGTCACTTGTGCCCATATGGCCACTCCGAAAATTTTGAAACCACTTATAAACTGTTCTAATCGAAGGTGCAGAGTCACCATAATGTTTATCAAGCTTCTCTTTAGTCTCCTGAGGCGTTTTGCCTTTCATAAAGTAGTGTTTAATCAACACACGAAATTCTTTTTCGTCCATTTTTTGAAAATCACTCGACTTCCTCGATTCAAACGAATGCCAAACACAACGAAATAGATCGATCTGACTGAAACTTGGTGTGTGTTCTTCCAAGAGATGCTACTAACTAAACATTACCTCGATACGCGCCAGTGGTGCTATCTCTCTGACTGCACGGACTTTTCAAACGACCCTCGTATGTATGTACGTATGCCATGCGCAGAAGAATTTCGAGAGAAATTAATAAATCCAAAATATTATAGATTCGGCTAAAATCAGGTTGTTCTAATGCGAAGGTTAAAGCAGGTGTACTCAGGAAACAATGGCGCTGACCTCAAAAGCTAGCGAGAATTCACTGTTTTCTGTCTTCATAAGTGCTCCTCTTTTGTCGCCTAACTGTTAGTCAATTCTTAAGTTTATATTTTGTTATATCCCTAGTTTTTGGTGTAAACTATTTGTTAAAAAGCAACTAGTGTTAATTGGTAGTTCATTAACGGTTGGAAAGTATTCCATCTTAGGCTAATTATCTAGAAATAGCTAGTAATCATTGGGTAACTCAACACCACATCACACGGTGTATCGAAACAAACGTTTTTGAACTAAGTATGGTTCACCAGGGTAGGTAAAAAGTAATTAGCCTTCAATTATAAACTGTGCTTTTTAAAAAACAAATTTAACAAACGGGAATTACCTATTACAAATTTTCTTTTATTCGTAATGCTGGAAACAGGAGTCTATTCTAAGAAATATCGTTAAGGTGGTTTCAGTTTGGCTTAGAAGATTGACGAGAATAAATTGCCTGGAGTCAGTTACAATAAAGTTTGATCTGTCCATTTCCAGGGTAAATGTTCTAAACATAACTGGGTATACCAGGTGGTGACATTGTTAGACACGTCACATTTGGTCAAATCTGATTAAACTAGACCTGTTGACACAACCTGCAGCCCATCACTTCGTTTCCTGCGGTCTGACGCTGAATTTTAAACTGTAAAAACTCATTTTTATTTTTTGTTACCTATTATTGGAAATGACAACTAATTTTACTTTAAACGTTGTGTACATCAAGATCAGCTGTGCGAACGACAAATAAATAATCTGCATAAATGATTTTATGTTTTAAACATTTTCTGGAAAAAATTATTTAAAAATTCTGATATCTAAGAGTTAGACTTGATAATGGAGGAGAGTTCGAAAGGATGGAGTTCGCGTGAGGGATACAGATTGGTTTAGAGGTATCTAAACACAGTATGAACAAAAAATATCAAAAGATAATTAATATTTTTGACGCTAAATAATAATGCAGGGTATCAGTTTCACACGTTTGGTGTGGAGTTTTAGGAAATCAACTAATCGGCCCATACTTCTACAGAGAGAACTTAACTGGTGAGAGTTATCTAACTTTTTTATAAGAGACATTTTGCCAGTTCTGCTTGAAGATGTTCATCTATGTTACAAAGCCGGCTAGATATGTATTTACAACAAGATGGTGGCCCGGCACATAATGCGAGAGTTGTTCGAGGTTTCCTGGACAGGAATTTCCAAGAAAAGTGCTTAGGGACTAATTGTCCCATCCAATGGCCACCTCGATCTCTGGACTTAACACCAATGGACCATTTTTATTGTGGAGATATAAAAAAAAAAATAAAGGTTCAGTAACCTTAATCCTGTGGCTTCAGCCGATGATCTGAAACGTCGAATAACTCTAGCCTGCGTAGATCTTGACTTTGCCACCATAAGTACTGCTACAAGCAAAGCGTGGGAGTCCAGAGTTTTTTTGCTTGCCTATCCGTTGATTGTGCCCAGTTTGAAAAGATTCTTCAGATAACGTAATTTTGACAGTAAACTGAAATTTGTTTTTCATATTTTAAATCACCATAACTTTTGAAAAACCTAACCGATTACAAAAATTTTTTTTTTGTTTGTTTTAGGAGCTCAAATAGTATAAAAATATGCAACAAAAAATATAACGTTCCATTTGAAAAACAAAAGTTGGATGCTGTATCTCGAGATACAGGGGTTTAAAAAAAAAAATGGGTCAATCACTGAAAATAAACTGGACCAAAAATGATTAAATACGTGATTTTTATTTTTTCGAAATTTCCCGCCGTTAAAAAAAAAAGTGGGTGGAGCATATATCTCTGGTCACTCTGTATATATAAATCGTACATGATTTCTGTGACATGTTTTTCATTTTGACGTTTTCGGGACTCATTAAAAATTTAATTTAATAATATTGGCAGGGGATTTAAAGGTTAAGAAAAGATGTTAAGGATTTGTACGATATATTTGAACATACTTTACATAGTGTTGCTTTTACATTTTGCTTCTTGGTAAACAACTAAGTTGTATTACCATAAATAATAACTATGGATTAGACTTGTTAACTATTCAGATGAACTAAGAATATGGATTACTAAGAAGACCTAGAAATGTCCTGGTTAATGAAGAATTCAACAGGAACGCAAGGAATCCAGAGAGTAGATGTTTATGAAGTAAGGTGAGTAATAGGGAATGGAATGAGACTGATGACTGTTATCTTGTGCACCTTCCTCATCTTGGCAATAGCCAGAAGGCACAGCTAATACTAGCTAAGGAACATGGTATACCATTGTAATGGTAGTTGGATCGAATCTCTGAAGTTAACTTGCACAAAGGCTTTCTAGATCATTAAAGGCACTGAGTAAATAGTTTTATTTACTATTCTATATATTATGTTAGAAACGCAATACTGAATATATTACAAATCAACATTTTCAGTACAAAATTTTCATTAAATTGTCACGTTTTTCCCCTTCTTCGACCGACGTGATTAGAAATTACTAATTTGTAACCTAGTATTATCAATAATCAATTAAATATATTCAAAACTTAATAATACTTTTACATCGTATCTACTCGGCAAAGATAAGGATCGGAAAATGCAACACTTCTGGTTTTTCCCCTCTCTTGTCTCTAAAAGGTATCAATTCGAAATGTCCTAAATTTTCAAATTTGAGTTTATATCAGAAATACATTCGAGATCCACTTAAACAGAGGTTTTGGTTATGAGATTGGTAATACATTATTGAGATACAATGAAGCTTATACGAAAATAGCGGAGTACGATAGAATTTAATAGTTAGCTTATAATAGGCCAGGGTAATTAGTATTAAATAAATTTTTAGCTTAATGTAGTCAAATTGTTACAGTACTATAATTTCTACTAGCTTTTACGGAATAATGTGAAGTAAAACGGAAGCAAAACAAAATTCAAGTGGATATTTATTTTTCCATTAGAAATTTAATGGAATAGTGTTTCAATGTTAAAAATTTATGTATTTTTAATGGATAATTACTGTCAATACAGTGAATTGAAAACATCAGAACTTGGTCTATCTAAATAAAACGTTTGGTAGCATTACCATACATTTTGTCCAAAATTAATTCAGTTCTTGTTCATTAATTCTAATCTAATTAATTTCTTGCCCGGTAATTTTTTTGAATGCAAACAAAATGTGTTGCATAACTCAAGTAAATTAATTACTATTACTATTCAAGCCCTTCTATTATCTATTGTTGATTAAAATAATAGTTATTGTACAGGTAAAAAAAAAGTAATTTTTCAAACACTTGAGATCAAGGCAAACGAAAAAACAACAAGTGTTCAATATTATCATTGCAATTATTTTTGCAATAGATTTAATTCTAAATTTAGCCGAAAGGGCTACCCGCATAAAGTTATGAAGAATATTTTTTTTTTTCCTTTATTCTTAAATTCGCAACTGCGTAACACATAAACGCAACAAGCAAATATGATAGCGTATAGAACATCATAAATGTGAAATATAGAACAAAAAACAATAATAATAATAAAAATAAAGTAATATATAAAGTAAAAACAAAATAAATTAATAAGTAAATAAAAAAAAAATCTCAGGAAGGGCTTGAATGAGGGCCATCCAACGATGACCATCATAAGTCGGTTAAAGTAAGATACCGAATGGATTGAACTCGAAGGATGATCATTTTAACGTTCGACCAGGTCAGGGGTCGGCAACCCGCGGCTCGCGAGCCGCATGCGGCTCTTTTATCCAAATTATGTGGCTCTTCAGCCTGCACAAAATATATTATACATTTTAATTTTATTGAAACGAATGAAAATTCCATTTATTAAAGGTATTTTTTCAAAAATAATTTTAAATGTGCTAGGTTCGAAACTGAATAGAATTATACAATATCAAAATAAAGTACTTGATTTATATTGTAAGACTGCCGCCTTTTCATTCGTTATTATTTATTTGTTTATTTACTTTGCAATATGTGAAAATAAATATATAAAACATTTAAATGTTATTGAGTATCATAAAATAATAATTTGCGAATATAGATGATCTACAGAGGTTTTTTACTCTATCATCTCTGCGGCTCTTGGTAAGATTTATTAAAATTATTTAAGGAAAAATGGCTCTCTACTTAAAATAGGTTGCCGACCCCTGGACCAGGTGATCGCGAGGCTATCGGCGCCTCAGTCTGCGAGGAGGATTTGCCGGGAGGTTAGTGCAGGACAGGTTGCTGATTAAGGGATTATGGTGTTGGTAACGTTTGGAGTGGAATTTGATGTAGCGGGGACTGGGCAAGGTTAGAAACAATTGGGATTCGCAGGTCAGTGTAGATGGTATGGTTGCTGACGTAGAAGGGTGCGCCAGTGATGGTTCGAAGGATTTTTGACTGGAGGGTTTGGATTCTGTTTAGGTTTGAACGCCTAGCTGTTCCGTATAGTTCAAGTCCGTAAGTCCAGATAGGAGCGAGTAGGGCTGAGTATAGTCGTTTCTTGTTTGTAAGAGTCAGTTTTGACCGTTTGTCAAGTAGTCTTTTGAGCATTCGATATCTCTGGTTTAGTTATGAAGAGCATTAAATTTAGAAAATAGAATTAATTTGAGCTTTAGACGTGTAAACATTAATAAATAAATAATAATTGCTGGAATATATTTTAATGGTTTACATTTTTTTGAAATTGATCTTTATTGTTCTTATAACTGAATTTCCCTTGGCATTTTTCAACACAAAGTTAAACGGACTTTAAAACGTTTAGTTTCGTCTTCCCTATTACTAAGCATAAAATTAGTTTTCCTAAATTTGTTCCTTAAGTTAATGCTCAACATAAAAGTGCATAATCAGTTCTACGTTTAAACTATTTAGCTCTTAGGTATAATTAAATTATTATAAATAACCGGCCGAACTTTGTATGTAATCGCTAACATAATATGTTTACTTAACTGCAGTCATAAAAACAAGTGACTCCAGTCACAAACAATTTACTCAGGTTGTAGAATTCTCTGTTACACAATGTCATAAAATGTCCATCTAAAATGTAACATTTTGTGTAAAAATCAATGTGAAATTAAAAATAAAAATAAGCTGGAATATTCACTACAGTAATTTCACTGGCTGATGTGTAAAATCCTGTTTTTTTTAAATTAATATCGAACAATCAGTAATTTAATTTGACAAAAGTGGTCATAGCTTTCAAACTCGGCGAATAGTGTTAGTAGAAACTAGAATTTGATTGGTAGAAGGGACCTCAGATGTGTCAAGCTAATTGTGTTAGGGGAAAGATGGGGAAAGTCTTGCGAGAGTGTGGTGAGTGAACAAGTAGAAGGCCGAGTGGGCAGTGGTTTGGTCGCCTGGTTTTAGGCGGAACTGCCCAGGAGATGGGGTCAACTACGGCACAATAATCAAATAATACAAGTGGTTGGAGGTCAAAGTGGCGATTTGGAAGGCTTGTAGCGCTGCCAACTATGATCTTAATTGGTACTGAATTGCTTGGCTGGCTTTACTCTCAGCAAAATTCAACATTTACTAATAGCTAAGATTAATTATCGTAAGAGAAATCAGATTTTTTTAAAAATTATTAACATCTTTTTTTCCCTTACGAGGAAAAATACGGCGTCTTTTTGAGTTTTGTCCACACTTGACTAAGAAGTTCCTTGACTAAGATAAAGTGATTTTCACTAGTACATCCCCGTTTTGGGGAGTGCGATCAGTAATGGTCAGTATGAGTAAAATACATAAAATCACAGTTAAATTTGTAAATATCATTTTGGTGCTGTAACCTCCTAATTTAAATCCAGAACTGGTCAAAATTGAAGAATAGAATGTGCCGCTGAACTGAATCGATTTTTCAGGTTTTTTCAGCGATTTTTTAGTAAACGCGATAACGATTTGTTTGAAATAGATCAATTCAGTACAACATCGAATAACCGGCCCTCGGTTAACCGGGATTCAGATTAACCGGGATCATGTTGAGTCATCATAAGAACACCTGGATCGGCGCCAAAACAAAAGTTAATTTTCGATGGCGACAGGAAAATTTGTTGTCTTCCGATGTAACAAAATTGTAGGCGTGGCAGCAACTCTTTTATACCTGATTTTCTTGAAGGGTGATTATGTATGTATGTAAAAACCCAAAGTATGGACATTTTGGAGTGGTTGGATTGTGATAGAGATGCTCCACAGTTTGCGCGCCTTAGACCTGAAGAAATAGTCTAGAAACATCCGAGAAGACGAACCGGAAGAAGGAAATGAAATCGACGAAGAAGAGAATGATCACCCTGGATTTGCAGTATCGAATTCAGTTGCTGAATTGATTGAATTTTTTCACGGTAAGAACATTCCAATCAGCGGCAAAGTTGTGCTTTTTAAATTGCGTACACTCATCAGTGAGTGGTCGTTTGATTAAAAAAAAAAAGCAAACAACAGTTGAAAAGTATTTTTCAAAAAGTTAAACGGCAAAAAAATGAAAAAATTTTAAAAAACGAAAGAAAAGAGAAAAATTTAAAAAAACAAAAAAATTAAAGCATAAGAAAAAAAGAAAAAAAATATGTATGTAAAAAGTAAAAAAGAAGGATTGCCGTCTAAGATAGGAGTTGATCTCTGGGACGAAACAGTAATGTATTACTATGTAATACTGTGTATTCGATTTAACCGGGATTTCAGTTTTCCTCGGTGGGTATAGCAGGAGGTCAGCCCGGTTAATCCAGGTTGTTACTGTATATTTGTATTTTTGGTTAACTTCACGTTAAGGTACAACTATAAGTACGCTGCCTTTTAAGGGCCATTTCAATGAAATGCATCATTCTCTATCGGTGGTCAAACGAATGCCAGAGTTTTAGATTTCTGAAAGTTGTGTGACCAAAAATGATTTTCTTTTTCTTTGTTTCTGTTAGTTGAGTTTATAAATTTAGTGCATCAACTAAGTGAAAAGCCATAACTCAAGTTTATAAATCAATTTCTTTTTAGGCCACTTTTAGGTGGAGGATGGACCAAACTAAAAGCTTACTAAATAACAGATTAACTAAAGAGGTTTCTTCTGTGCTCTTGACAGTGCTTTCTAGAGAAAGCAACACTGACATTACAGCATAATCTTTTAGCCGTTGTCCATGCCAGAGAGGGTAATCAATTACACTGGTTAATGGAACGCTACAGTTGTATTGTTCTAGGCCATTGAAGGTCCTAATCAGGGCCACTCTGTACATTTAGCCAGTGGTTGCACTTTGTGACCCTTCCACTGCTCACAGACTAGCCGGTTATCAACGTGTTTCTTCGCTCCTTGTAAGGTGAATAGGGGTGGGGATGATTGAAGATTCTGTTTCTGTCATAGAGTTCTTCTAGTGGCCTAATTACTCCCGGGTATTCCGTCTAGGTATCTGGTACTCCTTTATTAGACACACTGTTTCAATTCTATATTTATTTTAATTAAAATTTTTAAAAAGTAATTTACAGGAATGTGTAAAAATAGCTAAACCTGGTTAGGGAGAAGCTGCTATTTCTAGATTGTTCTTCTGATCAAGAAAACTCTTGTTACTGGACTCCTATTCCGCTCAATTGAATACCACTTTCCTGTATATCTCATTAAACTCCTTCACTCTTAACTCTCCAACAGAAAGTCCGTCAACCACCTCATCTCTGCCACCTCATACCCCTATCCAATCGCAGCAAGCGTTCTCCAAGGTTCCATCATAGGTCCTATCCTGTTCATCACCTACATAAATCCTCTACCCAAACCTCCTCTTGTCAACCTTGCCTTGTACGCTGATGACGGGGCCTTTTACACGTCATCTTGGAGAATGGACACCATCACCAACAGACTTACTCTTGCAATAAACAGACTTACAAAATTCTGCAGCAAATGGAAAATTAAAATTAACCACAACAAGACAAACGCAAAACTCTTCACAAAACGCAGACCCACTTTTAACCGACAAATCAGATGTAATTACACTCTCATACCGTGGTCTACCCACGTGAAGTACTTAGGGCTAACTTTAGACAACAAACTGACTTTCACTACTCCACGTTCAGGACAAAGTAAACGCAGGCAAACTGACTATACGACTATTATTTCCTCTTCTCTCACCATGACTCCAAAATGACTGTGACCAACAAACTACTTCTTTACAAAGTAGTCATTAGGCCGATGTTGCTCTACGCCTGCTCCGCCTGGAGCCTGACTTGTAGTAGCAACATCAAGAAACTTCAGATAACGCAAAACAAACTTCTCAGATTCGCAACAGACTCTTTAATACGCACTAGAATTGACTCACTCCACGAGACTGCATCCATTATCCGTGTACACTCCTTTATCCGAAATAGTCTACTCAAACTCCTTTCCATCCTAGACTGCCATCCCAATCCACTATGCCGCAACATAGCCTCCTACGATCCTTCTACAACATACAGACACGGAAGACTAAAACATATCCAACTCTAACTTTCTACGCCAGCTGCAGGTTTTTCCTCCTTTTTTCCCTGCATTCCAATCCTCCTCACCAAACGTTTCTCTTACTTCACTTAGTTAAGAAGGTTGAAATGTATTATACATTTATACTTCTATATTTATTTTATGTATATATTTATTATAATAAATATTTATTCTATTCTATTCTCCTATTCTAGAAAACTCTTGTCTAGTAGTGGGCGTCAGGAAGAATTTCCAGTTATAGGCAATATGGACAAAGTGAGGGTTTTGACCCGAGGACTTTGACTCGAGCATTGAAGAAACATTTTTTTTTCAATTTCTTGAAATAATCCGAGGTAATTTTTGCGATAATAATCCAAGAGACACCTCTTGGTCTCTTGGATCGTCAGAGTGGAGTCTTGCCACCATGAATAAATATTTTAATGAAATAATTGTCAAAGAGCCGAATGCAAAGAAATAAAAGGAGACTGAAATTGAAGAAAAACAAAACAAGTTCCCGACTTAAATTTGTAGAGAAAAAATAGAAGTCTGTACCGTAGGACACCGATATACAGGCAAAATTTTAAAGTAAACTAAACCTTAAGTTGATAAGCATGCTTATCATATTTTATTAAACATTTCCAATCTTTCCCGTTAATGTACTCAAATATCACACTGTATCAAGTATTTATTAAAGCAGTCCTTTCTTACTTCGCATAATGCTGGACAGATAGCTACAGAGTGAAATACTCGTAAGTCCTCGTTTTCAATAGAGCCACTCATCTCAACTTAGCACCATTGTTAATAATTCAGGTTCAATAAATCCCTACATTTAAAAACCCAACTAATACTTCTAGTGTGTATTTGTTCATACTATAGTTTTGAATAATTTTTTAATGTAATTTAGTTTCCTTCTAGCTTTCATTTTTTATTTTGTTATACTTTTATCCTCCAAGGAGATTGAAGAGGAGATGGCTCCGCGACCTACTCTCCTCATAACAGTACAATAGTTCACGTTAATGCAGTGTCGCCACTGGGTGCATTCTCCAATCTTCATTAATAATCAAGACATGATATTACACCACATTTGCTTGTTGCAACAACCGTTGCAGTCGCAAATTTCAATAAAAATTAAAAAAAAAAAAAGTTATACTTTTAGACTAAACTTTATTTCCCAAGATATAAATAAATTTATTTATCAAATGTTCTATTATGTTGTAAAAATAGTAATAGTAAAATGTATTTGGTACATTATAAAATGTTAAATGTGCTAATACCGAACTGATTTGTTGCATAGCTACGGTTATTGTCGCTCCCAGATGGGAAAAGTAGTAAAGTCAACTCCACTTTTATACGAATCACCGCCAAAATAATCTTTGTAGTGAATTGGTGTTTCGTTATGTAATCTGTAAAGTATTATTTTAAATTCAGCGCAATTCTCTTGTTCTTCCTTACAACAATAAGGTGTGTTTCTGAACGAACTCCTGTAAAAAAAAGGGACCTTTGAAACGGCCAGCGCAAGAGTAAAGGGGTAGGGGTGGAATAATTCCGAACTAGTCAGCACGAGAGTATGAGCAGCTCCCAACGAGGATGCTGGAAAGTCTGGACCTCCTTAAATAGATAAACTTGATTCATTATCCTAATGTATGCCGTCCGGTTCGTGCTCCACTCACCCAGCATCCAAGTTGAACCTTGCAGATGCTTCCCTAATTCCCCTACTAACTTGACCACTAACTATTGTTCTAAGCCTTTCCAGGACCTAAACTCTGGCACAACCAGACTCTTGCTCAAAACTCCTTTGCTATCCAGGAGAGGGGCGTTGTGTATTATTATAAAGTTACAACAACTATTATCTTTGTTTATGTTCACATTGTATCGCCTTGTAAGGCAATAATTATCATATGCTTCTCATGTTTAATATGATTCATTATTCAAAAATAAAGTAAGGAATTTGGTTAAAACTGAATATTATAATCACTTGGTGACTTTTGCTATTTTTAAAACGGAATTACCGCGGTTTTTAAAATAAAAATTGCATTTTTGCTACAAATTTAAAACTATTATTACAAAAAATGTGAAAATAATAATTAGAATAAGAAAATTTTAAAGAAGCAGACATAATGTTGTTTAAATCTAATTTGTTTCGGGTTTTCATGCATGATCAGGGGTTGATTCATCACTTTGGGTAGAGAATTTGATTCTATATTTCTGTTGCACAATACACTTCTTATATACTGACCTAATTCCACCTTGCTGAGGCTAATTTCACACAATAGAGGTGAATATTTGTCTTGAAAATACTTCTCCTAACATTAAATCAATAGTAGAAAGCTTACTATTGTAGTATCTAAAGCAGGGCTGGATATTGCAGGAAGTGTCTTGCTTATTTCATAACATGAGTTAAAAACGTGGAAATAGTCTGAATAGCATGGACTGTCAGAAATGGATTTTTAGGGTCAAATAACCATTTACTATAGCAGGGATGGATGTGTCGTCCTTAAATCATAACTTAAGTTGAAAAAACATCGGAAATTGTTGGAATTACGGACAAGATCGTCCGAAATAAGAGATTTTTATAGCCTAATAACTGGAAACTAAAGCAGCACTGAATGTTAAACACGGTGTCGTCCTTAAATCATAACTTAAGTTGAAAAAACATCGGAAATTATTGGAATTACGGACAAGATCGTCCGAAATAAGAGATTTTTATAGCCTAATAACTGGAAACTAAAGCAGCACTGAATGTTAAACACGGTGTCGTCCTTAAATCATAACTTAAGTTGAAAAAACATCGGAAATTGTTGGAATTACGGACAAGATCGTCCGAAATAAGAGATTTTTATAGCCTAATAACTGGAAACTAAAGCAGCACTGAATGTTAAACACGGTGTCGTCCTTAAATCATAACTTAAGTTGAAAAAACATCGGAAATTGTTGGAATTACGGACAAGATCGTCCGAAATAAGAGATTTTTATAGCCTAATAACTGGAAACTAAAGCAGCACTGAATGTTAAACACGGTGTCGTCCTTAAATCATAACTTAAGTTGAAAAAACATCGGAAATTGTTGGAATTACGGACAAGATCGTCCGAAATAAGAGATTTTTATAGCCTAATAACTGGAAACTAAAGCAGCACTGAATGTTAAACACGGTGTCGTCCTTAAATCATAACTTAAGTTGAAAAAACATCGGAAATTGTTGGAATTACGGACAAGATCGTCCGAAATAAGAGATTTTTATAGCCTAATAACTGGAAACTAAAGCAGCACTGAATGTTAAACACGGTGTCGTCCTTAAATCATAACTTAAGTTGAAAAAACATCGGAAATTGTTGGAATTACGGACAAGATCGTCCGAAATAAGAGATTTTTATAGCCTAATAACTGGAAACTAAAGCAGCACTGAATGTTAAACACGGTGTCGTCCTTAAATCATAACTTAAGTTGAAAAAACATCGGAAATTGTTGGAATTACGGACAAGATCGTCCGAAATAAGAGATTTTTATAGCCTAATAACTGGAAACTAAAGCAGCACTGAATGTTAAACACGGTGTCGTCCTTAAATCATAACTTAAGTTCAAATAATGTGGAAGAGTCATATCAAACATGATGTAATATGGAACATTTACTAGAATTAATTACAAGTAGTCTATAAAAAAGTAACAACATACGAGTATAATACAATGTTTTTATAAAAATAAAGTAATGGCGTATTTTTTCAGGCGGGGCTTCTTAACGACCATCTGTTTTGTTTTTATATAATATATATATATATATATACATATAAAATAATTTTAAATCATTTAGCAAACGTAATTATCCATGTAAACATGGAAATCGGAATATGAATCGATTTACAATTAATCGCAATGTGTCAGGAAAACGATAGATTTCCTTTAATTTTACACAATTATTCATATAAACACTAATATAAGTTTTCTTGATGGTTTTGAGTTTATGAGAATCTTTGAAAATGAGTTAGAGTCATTTTTATTTTATTCAATATATCTCAAACTTTTTGCTTTCTCTAACTAGGCCAGCAAAGTATTAAGATCAAATCAAAATTTCGATTTTAAAATATTTTGCTTTATTACAAAATAAAGTACGTTTGGTTGAACTAAAAATCTCTAAACTGAAAAATCGCAGCAAGCTGAAACTTTATATTTAAAATAAGTAATTCTTTTTCCTCACCATCAAGTTACTGAAAGAAAAGTTATCAATGAAAATTAGGTCAAGGAAACCTATTGAATGGAGGAACTTTTACAGAGAGGGTCTATTCATCATCATTTCTTTTCTCTTCTTTTTGCAAAACTAGAGTTAAGTATTCCTGAATAAGTATAATTTGCTAAAAAAGTTTAAATTGTATTTTGTAATTCAGATTTAGTAAATTAAAAATTGTCTTTAATTTTTCGCAACATTCGACAGGAAATCTATGCCGTCTAATGTTATTTAACTATTTTTAAATTATTTGTGCTAATTTCTTTTACTCTATTAGAAAAGACAAATTGTAAACATATAGGAAGAGGCTAAACAATCGAAATTAAGAAACAACCTTAAATTGCTAAGGTATATTATAATTTATTTTGTAACAACTTCTTTGATGTTTATTGTACTTACGATAAATTGTTGCCAAAACTGACATGGTTGGCAATCTTGCTGATGATTTATTTTTTTCTGTAATCTAATGGTTATGCGACAGTAGAAATCACTCCTTTTCTGACCATCTAGACAGGCATTTCGGACTTTTCCATTGTAACAGTGATTATACTCCATTTTATTTCGGTATTCTTTAGGTATAATCAAAAGTTTGCTGCTCCTCTAAAGTTTTTATTTTTAATTATTTTAAATAATGAACATTAAATATGCATGTCTGATGTAATATGCATATTCAGATAATATAAATAATAATGTAATAGAGAGGGAGTGTATGTGTAAGGTTGAATACTGATGTAGAATGTAAATATGGTCCCAATTAAAGGCATTATATACTAAGTGGAAGAATGGTTTACGGCGGCGAGCAGAGCGTATGCTGGGTACGCTGTATGTTAATGTAGCCCTGGGGTAGGAGTTCGCCGACCGTGACGCAGATAAGTAGCCCATTTCTCGTTTATATTGTAACTGCAGGACAACAGGTCTACTCTTCCACATTTATATTAGCCACCCTCCAAGGACTGGCGTACTAGTAGAGGGACACAGCTTTATCAGCGCTTGACTCTCACTTCTACAGAATATACAATATATTCATCACATTTGTAAATAAATATTTTTCTTTTTAAATGAATAATTAGTGCTGCTCACAACTCGAATACACTGTAAATGAACGCATTTTGAAATGCTGTCTTCTTCTTTTAATGACGCTTCATTAACAGTTCCTAACCATCTTAATCTGTGTACGCTTATTCTATTGAAGCTGTCTTCCATTCGTTCTTGGGTCGATTTCTTATTCATCCTCGTCCGTCGAGCGGATACACTTTCTTGAAGATCTTAACATATCATCAGAAAATATCCTGGCCATTTCAATCGCTACACTCTTCTAAGGTATATCATTGAACAGAAGCAAGCCTTCTCCTTTCTCCTTTCAGTACAAATAAGTCAAGTTGCGACTTCATAATCAAACCATGCAACAATGACCATCTCGATTATCAAGAAGCACTTAACCTGTAGTTTCTTTTATTTTTTGAAATTCCACAGTAAATGATAATTATACAGGGCGATCCATTTAAGACGCACCAATTGCTAATAACTTTTTAGGAAAGCGGAATTCCGAAAAAACGCACGAAGTAAACCATATGTTTTTTTGTATAGTTTTCAAATTTTTCATTCGCGTTGCTGTATCTCTATTTTTGGCTGAGTTACGGGCAAAAACTTGATCGGAGTTTCATAAGGACCACTGGTTTTGACAATGATTATGAAAACTACATAAAAAACTGTGAAAAATGTCGTTAACCCCGTATCGATATCCCTAATATTAGTTGAGATATTTAAGATCAAAGTTACAATTTTATCTATTCCTGAACGGTTTTCAATATTAAATTTCTACTACAGATACAAGTTTTGAGAGGTCGGTCCTTTGACTGCAAAAAATGTTGTTGGTGTCGTAAAGTAAAAAAATAATGATAATTGAAGATCTTAAAACATGTAGTGTAATGTAATGGTTGTGGGTGAGTCAGGATAAATTGGTTTTATCATCAAATAAAAGCAATCATCACATCATTTTAATGCACCAGTATGCAAGACTTCTTGACCAATGATTACGGTAAGAATATCTAGCCAGGGATGGGCGGGTGTTGGTCTATTGGTCAAGAGCGTGGTTTTGTAAGTGGGAGATCCCCAGTTCGAATGCCGCGTATGCAGTTATTCTTATTACTTAAAGAATCATAATACTTTTTTTAATAACGTGTAGTCAAACTAAATTGTGGAAACATTTGGAAACATTTCCCTCAAGAGTTTTTTTGCAATAATTTAAATTAATACATTAAATTAAATTATTATTAAAGTATTGCGGCGATTGTGCCGATTTGCGGTGCGAAATACCACCGAAAATAATCGTCTTGAGGTCCTCTTAGTGCGCAAAGCGTTTTGAATTTCACGTTTTTTTTTTTTGTGCCTTTATTCTAGTGGTTTTCAGTTGAGATCCGAGCTGAAGGCTCAACCGAGCCGAGCTTCGACTCAAGTCTTTACGGCTTGAGCCTTCAGAGCTCGAGCCTTATAGCCCTCAAAGCTGGAGCCGTGAAGCTCAAGTTGGAGGCTTATAAACCTGGAGTTGAAGGCTCATAAAGTGCAAGCCTTTTAAAATACTTAAGGAATGATGAGTAATCAATTTCAATGAGCAACGAACATTTTAGGAATTATTACATTCATTTATGCAAAAATAAGTTTGAAAAATTCATTAGCTGCTATAAAGATCATTTTATTTTAAGAAATGAATTTATTAATAGTACAAATAAAATACTTCATATAAAAAAGAAAAAACTCGAACCTTTTGAGCCGACCCTTGGAGGCTCACCGAGCTCTCTGTGAGGCTTCAGCTCAAGCTCTGACTCGAGCCACCCGCTGAGTCCTGAGATCTCGAGCGCTCAAAGTTCGAAACTTATAGCCTTATAGCTCAGCTCTTGTACAACACTACTTTATTTCATACATATTACTTGTAAAGTAAAGTAAAGTAATTGCCTATTTTTTCAGGCGTGGCTTAACGTCCAACTACCAATTAGGTGTCGCGGACGAAGGCGACTAGCAAACTACTGTAAATTTCTTTTATTAACCATTAAATAAAATCCAAGGCCTAAGACCGGGAATCGAACGCAGTACCAAAATACATATTAGCTTTGCAGGTACATATTACTTGTATTTGCTTACTCGAATAACTAAAGTTTTAATAATTTTACTTGGAAATTAATATAATCACAAATTAATAATTAATTAATAAAAATAATATTTAATTAATAAAAATCACAAATTAATAGTTTAAAAAGTGGTACATTGCTAATTATTGGCCCAATTTGCATACGATGCACTTAAGCAGTGCACTATTTACACAATGCTCCCAAAAATGGATTATTGCCAGCACACTATTCACTTTGTTTCTTGGTATTATTTAAAAAAAGGCCAAATTAATCAATAAAATCTCGAAATATCAACTCTTTTCACTGGAGTGGCCAATTTTTCCCCTTACTGTTACTGCCTTTCTTATAATCGTAACTTATTTCCTTGTCAGTAGTAGAATGGTCCCAAGTTTGGTCACATACAGCGCCACAGGTATCAGAGTGCAGTGGTCTAATGGACCAAATCTGTGGCGTTAAGCCTGATTATGTGGAAGTGTTCGAATGTGTGTAAGAGTGGTGGGAGAGTGGTGGGAGAGGTGAGGGAGTAGCATAACTCAAAAATGAAAGTTGAAGGTGTGAATTGAAAAGAGAGAACCCGCATTACGTGCAATAACCTCCTGGATTCTGCTAAATTGATCTAATCATGAATGTCTAATCTTGGAAAAATTCAAATAAAATAAACCAAGCTCTAAATATTTTTTTTTTATTGGCAATAACAAAAATAGATTATTTGTTGGAATAGATCAATAATTGCGTTATATGCACATATTGATACAATTTTTTACAAAACATTCGTTTGCCTTTTACTAACGCGATAACTTTATCTTCTCTCAAAACCGATAAGTTATCTGCTAAATGGCATTTAAAGATTTAAAAAATACAAACAAAAATCAAATTTAATTAGGTAGCTATTAATAAATGCAACATTATGCGGTTTAAATGTAATAAATGGTTCCCTTTTTGTTGTTTAAATTGTATAAATTGAATTGAATAGATCAAAGGAAGCCCACAAAGACCGTTCTTATAATTGAATTCTGCAAATGCAGGCTATACAAATGAAATTAATTTAAAAACCAATAAATATGGCAAGCAATGAAATTGATATCGACGCCAAAATATATGCATAATACAATAGTAATAAATGAATAAATAATGAAAATTTAATTTAAAGTACAAAATAAGTTTTTATCATCAATTTTACAACTGTACAGTAAGTACAACAAGTAAAAAAGTTGAAACATACATTTAAGTATGTGCGTTGAATTAGCGCCAACGAACTTACAACAGATGGCAGTCATCATCTGGCTTTAGGAAGGCTACCACCTCTCTGGATAGTCGAGATATTATGGCAACTTCAGAGGTGGCTCTCTAGAAGAGTTCATGGGGAAGAGTTTGAGTTAAGTGGATTCGAATGAAGAGGATAGTTTGGAATGAAATTCCAGGTAAGAAGAGTTCGGGCTTTGGCGGAAACGAATGGAATTTTTAATTCATTAATGGTGAGGTTTAAGATGTAAAAGGGAAGCATTGACTATGGTACGATGGATTTCGGATTGTTGGGATTGAATTGACCGTATAGTTCAAGTCCATTTGAACGTTTGTATAGTTAAGTGAGTTTGAAACGTTTGTCTAATAGTTAACATAACATTCTGTATCTGTGATTTAGGTCATTTCGTTTAAGTAGAGTTCCATGTTTGTCCAGGTGGAGCAAACGGACTTCAGCAACTGCTGGGAGGAAAGTGTGATTGAACAATATGGTGGGAAGGCATTTACGGTTTAAGGAGAAATCAATGGTCTTGGATTTCTGATGATTGACTATTATTGACTTAGTCAAGATGGGATTGGAGATGGCGAGTAGCCATGATGGGACATTACTAGGAAATTAAGTAATTTTTTTCGGTAAGTAATATTGTTGTTTTTAATCATAAAAAAATGCTTGTCCCTAAGTGCTTCAAGGGAGAGACTAAATTGATAAAGGACGCGCCAAAATGAAATGAAATTAAATAAATTTAGAGGCAGGAGGGCCCGGAAGTAAATTATGTGAAAAACTAATAAAAGGATACTGGCCATATAAAATTGCATGTAGTGCAACAAGTCATTATACTGGTGGATATTGAAAGGTTTCTTCTGCAGTATGTGTAGCTAAGAATTGTTAGAAAATAAAACCAAATCAAACAAAAAGAAAAACTGAATCGAAATTCTACCAGAAAATAATTATTTTAAGAAAAATAATAATCTGTTTTTCTATTCTGTTCGAAAAAAATGATTGTTGAAGCTTTTTTTAAAAAAATAATGTTTCGATTTTCCAAAAAATTAACATTTGTTTGAATTTTTATAGAATTCTATTATCATATACTTTTTATACAGTAATAAAAATTCCTTAATATTTTAAGATCTTGCTTCAGCATCTTTCTGCTAAAATAGATAATGTGATCAATTTAATAAACCACATGTTTACAGGCACATAGCTCTTGTTTAAAACAAAGGAATGGGGAATGGGAAAAAAAAAAGAGATAAAACTCGAGTGGAAAAATTATTGGTCCCTAAAGTAGGTCTACAAAAGTACTTACTCATGAGATTTTACGAGTTACTTATCTACCATCTAATTATCTCATTTAAAATAGAGCTCATTCACCTAAGTTAGAAATAACTCCCAAAGTACTTTGCAGTCGAGCACTCATAAAGTAAAAAAATAAGTATTAGATCAGAGTCCCTGATTTAAGATGATTGGGTCAACTTAGACTTGCTGGTATCCTGTGTAAAAATAAAAAAACTTGAAAGGGCATAGATAGCTTTAAGGGATAGAAAATTATAACAAGAAAATATAAAAAATGTCATCAAATTAATCAACTAATTAATTAGAAGTACATAAAATAGTTATGAATGCTGGAAAATTGAATATATTAATGAAGTGTATTCATCCCAGAGATGTTTAATATTTTTATACTAAAGGAGTGAATTCTTCGATCAGCGTACAATGAGCTGTAAGTAGCTTCTAGTAAGAAAAAAAAACCTAAGGGCCAGCAGGTGGATTCGATCCCGGGGTTGGATGCTGTTCCAAACTTCACTGGTTTACTTATTAAGTTCCCTATTATTTTAAGCAATTTTGTAGAAAGTAGTAGCTTTAAAGGTGACCTTGCTTAAAATTGAAGTTAACTGCTTTTAGTACAAATTGAATTAGTACAAAATCGATAAAGAATTCTTATTATATTTCAATTATATTACAGTGCTTTTTTTTTTCAAGTCAAGACTGGTTTGATCAGGAAAACGGTTGTGGTAAATAAGTATATTATTTTAAAACTACATTTTAAGCAAGAAACGTGATGAAAAAAACAAACAAATAATTCAGGAACCACATAAAAAAATTATAAATTTCAGATTTGAAAAAGCAAATTACAAATATGCACGGTATAAAAATAAAAAATACAAATAATGAGAGTTATGTAGATTACCGGAGAAACAAGCCAATAAAAACATTATGACATGCGACATCTCCTTACAAACCAAACCTGTCATCTATGGCCTTAGGGGAATTAGAAGCCTGCTTGATTCATGACACGTTCCGTACTTCTATTGCATAAGAGATGGATGGCATTCTAGGTTGTAGAATTCTAGAGCTCTCAAAATCGTAAGAGAAGTAAGAGTAAATTTTTGTTTACCATCTTTTATTACTAGAAACTAGATAAATTATTAAATTTCAAGAACTCTTACTTTGTCTATTATTTTCAATCATTTTACTTAAGAAAATTTACCTTAAGAATGAAACAATGATGAAATTAATTTCTTACGTTCTTATTTTACTTTGGAAGCAAGAACCCATTAAAAATAAAGGAATATAACGAGAAGACTAGCTAAAATATTCAAAATAATTGTATTTTGTTACAGTTACCAACGCCTTCTTGTTAGCGTTAAATCTAAAATACTGCTTAAGGGAGATATTTACTTTTAGCTTGTAATATTGTAACGAAGTTGACCTGGGCAGAGAAGAAAGGCCTAGGTTGTTCTAGGGGTTGAGCGACCAAAGTCGGTAACAGGCCACCACTGTGTGAACAAAAGGGCGGTATCTACCTGTGGCAAAGAAGAAAGGCCTAGATTGTTCTAGGGGTTAAGCGACCAAAGTCGGTATCAGGCCACCACTGTGTAGACAAAAGGGCCGGTCTATACCTGAACTAGAAAGGAAAGGGCTAGATTGTTCAAAGAGTTAGTGACCTGTGTAAAAGCCAGCTAAGAGAAAGGCCTCAGTTGGGGTGGTGGCATATGTGTTTCCCAGCCAGTGATTGACAGGTGAGAGTGAGACAGACGGAGTTGGAGAGAGACGGAGAATGGGAGGAGGCGGCTCACAGCTGAGGTGGTGGCAGTATGTTTTCTCCAGCCAATGAACGTCAGGAGGGCGTGGAAACTTATGCTCAGAGAGTTGGAGGAGGGCAGTCCCAGTTGGAGGGAGGCACGCAGTTAAAAGGAGGCAGACACCGCTGGAGAAGTCAGTTTTTAATCAAGTTTCAATTAAGTTTTTAAGCAAGTTTTAAGGAGTTATTAGAGTTTATAGTTATTAGTCAAGTTTACGAGTTAGTCTTGGAGAGACGTTAGTTTGGAGAGACACTTTGGAAGTGATAGTCTTGGAGAGTCAGTGTTGCGGAGTGCTTCAGTGGTAGCTAGTTGGGCAATTAGTTGATGAGTAGAACTGTGTTAGTGTAGCTGAGACTAGTGCAATTCGGTGCAGTGCGGACCAGTGGTCAGTCGGGGAACAGTTTTGTGGCGTTACGAAGTGAGTAAGTAACAGTAAACTGTTGTGACTGTTGTAAATGGTGACTGTAATGAATAGCGTTAGTTGCTTGTAAATGTTAATGTGAATAATGTTAACGTGTTAATAAATCAGGTTATTACTTACAACTTTAGCGAGTTTTATTAGTTAATCAAACCCACATATTATTAAAATAACTAGTGGCAGGCACTAGTTGTGAAAGTAAAGTTTTTTTTTTTGGAAAAACTTTACAATATTTTAAATTGTTACAAAATTTTGCTCTAAAATTATTTAAGCATTATTTCCAACATGTGTCTTAGATGTTATGCATTACATTGTTTACACGAAGCATTCAAAAAATTGGAAATTTGTTAAGATAATATCGTTGATTTATTTCTGATTGACTTCGCCTTTTTTGCCATGATCAGAGGTTTATATCTGTGTTTGGTGTAAAGTATTCGATTCCATTGTATTCTGTCAAACTTTTTAAATTGGATGAGAAAATGAATTGTTTTTCGATTGATAAAATTAACAAGAAAAAAAATCTAAGTTACTTCTGTAACAACAATTCAATACAATATTCTATATTTCAAAAAGAATAACATCAAGACTTGCTTTTGTTATAAAAAATTCTTAAAACCTATTATGAATGTTGAATACAATATATCAGCAAACATTTTTATAAAAAGAATTTTTCAGCAGAAATACTAAATAAATAAATATTAATATTGCAAGCTGAACATTTTATTTTATATCGCATAAAAACCTACTATAATAAAATCTCAACAGGGAAAACAATATAAAAGATTCAATAAAATCCATCTAGGCTTTTATACATATATATAATATATAACAAACAAAACTATGAAGCACTAACTCGAAAGTTTTTCAAGTGTTTGGAACATTTAAATAAAAATTTAATTTACAGAAGGATGAAAAAGACGAATTGAACTTGCAGAAAACAAAGGCTTTTTTTTCTTCAGCGCCAGCAATTCCAATATTCAGTGAAGCCTGAATTAATTTTTTTGTTCCTCAGATGATTGCTTAGAAAACATAGTCTAGCTGAATTTAGTCCAGTGCTTTGTTTTTTGTTATAGATTTCAAGTCTGGGCTGATTTAAATCGCTAATTTAGATCTAAAGTGGGGTCTGTGGTCAATAACTCGTTATATTTTATTGCAATTTACCACTTTTTTTGTTGTTGTAAGTATTCCACACTATTGAGGTTCATATCAAACAAAATATTCGTTGCATAGGCCCAGGGCCGGATTTGCCTATAGGATAACTAGGCTTCAGCCTAGGGCCTCAAGATCAAGAGGGGCCTACATTCAAATTGTTAGCAAAATTAAAATTACACTATACGACCACAACTGCTGAGGTGTGAGCTGGTGCGTTGTCGTGATGGAAAAAGACTTTTTTGTGGGCCAATCGTGGGCGTTTTTCTTGCAGCTCGGTTTTCAAACGGTCCAATAACGATGAATAATATGCACCTGTAATAGTTTTACCCTTTTCCAGATAGTCGATGAGGATTATTCCTTGCGAATCCCAAAAGACAGTCGCCATAATCTTTCCGGCCGAAGGAACGGTCTTCGCCTTTTTTGACGCAGATTCCCCCTTGGTAACCCATTGTTTAGATTGTTCTTTGGTCTCAGGAGTGATAGTGATGTATCCATGTTTCATCCACAGTGACGAAACGACGCTTAAAGTCCTGCGGATTCTTCTGGAACAGCTGCAAACCGTCCTTGCAACACTTCACACGATTTCGTTTTTGGTCAAGCGTGAGCAATCGCGGCACCCATCTTGCGGATAGCTTTGGTCATGTCCAAATGTTGATGCAAAATATTATGTACCCGTTCATTCGAGATGCCCACAGCACTAGCAATCTCACGCACCTTCACTCTTCTGTCATCCATCACCATATCATGGATTTTATCAATGATTTCTCGTACTAAAACCAGTACCAATAACAATATATTTCATTTAACATATTGATGTGTATCACAGTAGTGATGTATTTTATTATCTCTCATGTAATTTACAAACTCAAAAATGAGTGGTGAAAGGGCCTCATAAGTGGAATAGCCTAGGGCCTCTTTTCATCTAAATCCGGCTCTACATAGGCCTTTGTCCTTTTCTAAGTGTCCTACTTAAGATAACTTCCTATTCATTTACCCACTGCTCTAAATGACTACAATGATCTAATGTTCTAGGTCTAAAACCTTCGCCTTTTAGTTTCCTGCGTCCCCAGTTGGTAACTGTCTTTGGAATTCTTTCTTCATCTATTCGCCAATTTGGTGTTAGATGTTAGGCCTTTCTCCAGAAAATAGGCGATAAATATAATAGTATTCTAAGCTGAATGTCCTATTCTAAACGAGAGACGTCTTCTTTGGCTTGGTCGCCGCTTATCCAGATCTGTTTTATTTTTATCTCCAAATTGAGAATTGTAAACCCCTTATATCTTACGCTCTTCACGCATGGCAATACCGCTATCAATTTGTACAAATCTTCAATCATTAACAAATTAATTTTTTTTCATTCTGCTTTTAGCTCTCGCTTTTACGCTTAATACTTTGTTCAAATTTTTCTTTTATTTAATTCATTTAAATTCAAAGGAATGTATTTTATTTTTCGCACAAGTTCGTCTGTACTTTTTTATTTTTCTTTCTGTGCTTTTTATATCTGTTTTTTTTTTGGGGGGGGGGGGGTATATGCATGTCTACTTCCGGCAAACGGATTTATCCATGCCGTAAAATACTTATTATAATATATTTCTTTTTTATTTGTCTACAGTTTTATAGAGTATTATTATTGTTCAGTCGTACCCAGTTTTTCTGGCGGCCCTTTTAACTTTCCCGCCATGCTTTTTCCCGCGCTTCTAGTTACCGCCAAATTTCTGTAGCCTCGCATCTTATAAACCTTTGCTGGGTTTTCATTTCTGTTCTTTCCACCTCGTTCATGGAACAAGAAGAAGGAGCAACAACCGCCTTCCTGTATCCTTTACATTACATATTCATCTCTTCAGCGTCAGTTTTTCTCCATCTTCATCTGCAGGGGTTGTCTCAGTGTCTTTTGCTTGCCCCCTTCTTTACGGCCCTTGACCCCGCTTGGTGTCCAACCTTGTCGAGGTGGTGGAGCTAACGCACTAAGGGCACTAGAGACTAACCTTCTTTAAAACTCTCGCGTCTTCCGCATCTGGGCGTAGGCGTCTTCGCGCGCTTACAATTATTATTAATATTATTTGTAACCTATGGTGGTCATATGATCTTAAAATTTGTAATTTTTAATCAATTTTGCAACACACTTTCACTAATTAACTACAGAATAGGTAACTTGTGCATCGTGGTATTTATCTTTATTATAAATATTTCACAGCATATTACATAAAATCCGAGGCTAAACGACCGGGACTCGAATCCATCGATCTTTAACCAGTTAAGCGTGGAATTTAGTTTAAAAAAAAAAAGACCCAATGTGCGGAATTAAAATCAGACAATGAAAAACTCCCGGACGTGGTTTAGAAACACTTATCATTAAACAACTATTTCAGAATGCCAAATCTAGAAAGTCCAAATAGGGAGCTCTAGCTCAGGCTGCAGACGTAGAGAGGAAAAACGTTAAATTTTTGAAAAACTCTACGTACGTATCTATGATCGTGGACCCATATGACCTAGTTTGATAATGAACTATCTATTTGGGATTTAGAAAAATAAGTGATGCAAACTTTGAAAAGAAAGCTTTAGACAAACAAACATGAACTACGTACAAGAACAGACTGCCAAGAAAAGCAGTCTGCCTCCTCATAGCCCAACTTGGTGAAGACAAGCTTGCTTCCAATAGCTTAGTATTCTATAAGTGTTGCCCCCTCTATCCATCTCATACTACCCCAGTGCTTGTTCGCCGTACCCTCACCTTATTATTATTTTCCCAGTGTGCCAAGTTCCTCTCGTCCTCCTAAACTTCCCTCTGCTTCTTTACTGGTTGCCACGTATTTTCGCAGCCTCTACCACTGATTGGCGCCAATCCTTGTGTAACACTAGCGATTGAAAAATTGTATTTTCCAACCTGGTTTTATCAATCACTTACTGCTAATGGGAAATTTTTGTAAGGTTAAGCTTTTGAGTGTACAAGATTTTCTTTTTATTAAAAAATTCGCAAATATTTACTACAAATAAAAAACAAAATGCCCAAAGAAATATTTCAATAGAAACATTTGTTCAACATAATAACCTGATTACTTTTTACAATTGGGGAAAAAATGCTTACTTAAATAAGTGATGAGCTAGACTTGCATATTGCAGGGAACTCGTCAGTGATGTAGTAAGTCCTTCTACTACATTATAGGCTACTTCTTACTCTTCTACCACCTGGCCGTTCTTGGGCTCTCTTATCTACTCTTGATACGCGAAAACGCAGCGTGCTTTCTTTCACCTCTGCCTCCAAGTGATTGCATTTAGTTCTGCATTTTTGTTTCCTTCTCCAGAGGTCTAACCACCTTTCTTTCCCAGTTTACCTACGCTAAGGCGCCACGGTAGCCGAGCGGAAAGTTAAGAAGCGAGACCTGCAAAGCTAATATGTATTGTGGTACTGGGTTCGATTCCCAGTCTTAGGCCTTGGATTTTATTTGAAGATTAATAAAAGAAATTAATAGTTAAGTATGTTTGCTAGTCGCCTCCGTCCACGACACCTAATTGGTAGTTGGACGTAAAGCCCGCCTGAAAAAATAGGCGATTACTTTACTTTTTACTTTTTTTTCTACTCTAAACTATAAACGTTAAAATAAATTTGTATTCTAAAAGTTAAAATTTCTATTTCTAATAATTTTTAGATTATTTAGTCAAAATTTTTATGGTATGAAAACATTTCCTTTGGTTTCTTCAATAATTGTGTAAAGGAAGGAGTTACTGATATAATATTATCAAAAAATAAAAATAAATGAGAATTTGAATCACAAACTGACAATTTACAAGACTCTGTTAAGACCCATATGGACATACGGAGCAAAAGTGTGGGGCTCAACCAAACCCTCTAACTCCAAACGCCTGCAGGACACTACAGTCAAAAATCCTACGGAAAATCCTGAATGCTCCATACTACATTTCTAACCTTACAATACACACTGACCATCACATCCCTTTCGTCACTGATCTAATAAAGTCTCGCTACCGCAAATTTCACAGCCTCCTAGCTCATATAGACATAATTGTTTGTAATAACTGTTTTCGTAGATGTATTAGACGAATACTACAACGTCGAACCTATTTAATAAAATGTTGGAGGTGCGCAAGTGGCCATTTAAGACTAGAGCATGTCCCGAGTAGGTAAACAAAGAAAACCTACGAAAATGAGACTGTACTTCGTGCTATTGATAGCTGGAAGCTGTTTTGTTCATATTCTAGAAAATGCGAGCAATCAAAAGAGAAGCGATTAGAAAAGGAAAAAATTGGAAATATAAAACCCAAATATTGGCCGTCATAACATCGAGATAGTTATTCAAAGAGACATACGAGGTCTGTAAATTAAGTAATGAGACTGAAATTGAGAAAATGAGAAAAATTTTATTCAAAAAGAATTACAATTCTATATTGTCACCTTCAAAATAATTTCCTTCTGAAACCACACAGCGCTGGAGACGTTTCTTCCACTCCTTATAGCAGTGCTCGAACTCCGATACTGGAATAGCCTTCAGCTGGTTGGTTACAGCCGCTTGAATGTTTTCAACTGTCCCAAAATGAGTTCCATTAAGGTGATTTTTCAACTTCAGGAAGAGAAAAAAGTCACAAGGACTCAAGTCAGACGAATAAGGAGGCTGAGGAGCCACAGGAATGTTTTTACTGACCAAAAAACTCGTTTATTGTAAATCTTTTTGAATAAAAAAATTTAAAAAAAATCAGTCTCATTACTTAATCTACAGACCTCGTATACATACAATATATAAATGCAAACACCACAGCGTGAAAGTGATGGTGGCTGTTAATTTGATATCACAGTCAAATGTGATCCAACCTAAAGGTCTGGCGTCAAGCAGTTAGGAGATCGCGAGGCCACCAGCCTAAATCTTCGAGGAGAGTTGGATAGAGGTGATCTGGAAGTTGAACGGATTAGAATGGTAGGATAATTAGGAATTTTTAGCGGAATAGGACTTGATTGGATTGGATTAATTGGACTAGAATACGTCAAGTAATAGTACCTAAAACCAGTCAACTTCCAAACACAGTAGTCAGGTACAGGCAGCCGAAATGCGTTTCCTCTGAAAAATAGAGGGAAAGACGAGGAGAGATAGAATAAGAAATTCTACAATAAGGTCTAATCTCGACGTCAGGCCGGTGGAAGAGCTGCTGAGAGAGCACAGGCTAAGATGGTTTGGACACATGATGAGGATGGACACAAGCCGTATAGCAAGACTTTGCTATGAGGCTAAGATGCAGGGTCAAAGAGGCAGGGGCAGACCGCGCACAACATGGGAAGGGATAGTGAGGGAGGAGTTCGAAAGGAAAAACTTGGATTGGAGAAGAAGGAGAAATTTGACTGAGGATAGGGATAGCTGGAAGGTTTTAGTAAAGGCGCCTCGACACTGAAAGGTAGACGAGGATTGACTAAGAAGAAGAAGGACTTGATTGGATTGTATTAATTGGACTAGAATACGTCAAGTAATAGTACCTAAAACCAGTCAGGACAGAAGACACACTAATCTTTTTGTTTCAGACCCACAAGGTAAAACAAATTACAAATTGTTAATAAGTATAAACTCTGAAGTTAACTTAGTTCGGAATCTTGGCAATAAGAAATAATAATGACTAAAATTGGCAATAATCTGTCTTACCCTTGGATTAAATAAAGAATCAGAGACCAAAAAAGATGTACAATACTTTAAAATATTTTTATTTATACGAGTAATATTAAGGCAGACATACAAAACATTGAGCTAAATTATTCTTTCATCAAACACTTAAAAAGTGAAATTCTATTAACATTTTACAATGAGAGAGTATTATAAACCAGTTGGTAAAACTAATTTGTAAGGGATTGTAATGAACAATATTCTGAATATACATGAATAATACATTGAAACGTGAGACAAAACAACATGGTGTTCTAGAACTGTTGTGAAGTCTTTGTGAACGATTGTTAGAAATGGTCTTATTCCATTTACAGTCAATAGAGTTGGATTTCTGCAACTTATCTGTAGCCGTGTATGTTAGTTGTTTGTGCCAGAGTAAAATACTCAACTTACAAGTTCTTACAAATCTCTCGACTAAGTTCACAAACTAATTTAGAAATATAATATTCATGCTTTCCGTAAGAATGTTTTACAATGTTTAAACAGTCCTAGAGTAACAAAAATAGTGATAAGAAATGTTTTTTTATCAAGAAAAGAATTTGTAATTTAATGTCTAAAGTTAAGAATGCTAATCTATTGATTGTTGAATAGATCTGTGTAGTAACACTACGATTTACCGCCTTGCAAAGGAAAATATAAATAACATATACAGCTACTTTAATGTAGACCTATTTAAATATATATACATTACAAAATGATTTAAAAGGTAAATGAAAACAACATACAAAAGTTTGGGATTTTTTTTTTTTTAATAACATTAGCAACATCTGTGGAAATTATATATACCTAAGTATAAATCGATGAAATTCCAAACTGTTAGGTAGCACTTTTTGAAAAAGTGTAAAATAAGGCTCTCAAAAATATTGGGACACCAGAAGTGCTAGAGTTTAAATGTTCAATATTTAAAATCTCCTACTATTTAATAATTGGTTGGTAATAATTTAATAATTGCTTTTTGACTTACAATAGCCCTCAAACGATCAGGCATAGGTGAAACAAGTTTTTGGTTAATTCAGGTGGTGTTTTTTTCCTATTCTTCCAGGAAACATAGTTTTAATTCATTTTTGTTAGATATTATTCGTTTTTCTTAAAGCACTGGCTAAATATTGCCATAAATGTTCAATGGGATTAAGATCTGGTGACTGCGGAGAGGTTTGGAATACTTTTGGGCAATTGTATAACAGTCACTGACGTATCACCCAAGCCGTAGGTTTGGGGTCGTTATCTTGGTAGAATTTAGAAGACCCTAAAATACCAAATGTTTGGGCACTTTTTTCAAATTATATTTTAATATATTACTATAAACCATTTTGTGCATCATTCCATCAATAAACATTAATTCTCCAAATCCTGATGCGGACATCCAGCCCCAAACCAGAACTGACCCACCTCCACCCGGAGGTGCAGCTTTAAAACCCTTTAAAGTTGACTGTAAATTCTTCTTTTCGAGTTCAGCATTCGCTTTCCTCCAGACCATAACCCTTCCATCTGACTGGAAAACATTAAATTTTGATTCATCGCTAGAGTATATCATTCCAAAAGTCACTATTTACATTGGAATATTTTTCGGCAAATTTCACTCTCAACACGATTTATCTTACTGACAAAAGGATTCTTCCAGGCTACTCTACCATGATAGTCGAGTTTTCTTAGCACTCTCCGAACTGTTTCTGTTCCTTTTTTGCTCTCTGAACATGTCAAAAATTTCACATAGAAGTTTTGGAGCACTAAGTCGGTGATCTTTTTTAATTCTTTTAATATATAACGCTGCTCTCTCTCAGAGAGCAGTTGAGGACGGCCTTTTTGTGGGGTTCAAACAATTCTTTTTTCTTTTTGGTAACGCTGAATGATGTTCCACGCAGTAGATGTTTTAGGTCCGATCAGTTTTTCTGTCTCTCTAACACTTTTTATTGTCTTTGTGCAAAGAAATTATAATATTTCTTTGTTCAATCGTTGAATTTGTATTTTTGCGCGACATGTTACACCTGGCTTGATTTATATAAACTAATTTAATTATTAATTTCATATTGAATATATGCTTAAGGTATATATTTACAAATTGTATAAATATTCGGGCAAAACCTTGGACAAACTATAAATTATAATAGTGTCCCAATATTTATGAGAGGTAGAATTTGCTCTTATTATATATATTTTTTTTAATCTACCAAAACATTTTTATGTACTTATTTAAATAGATTTTATTTAATTAATAGTAATTATAAAATGAAATGAATTTATAAAAATTTGAATAAATGGGTGCCACTTTTAATTTTCGTCAATTTTTAACTTCTGTATGTACTGTCCCAATATTAATGGGAGTCACTGTATATATAAATTGGCAGTTTAAAACCATTTACACAACCCACTATTACGAACAAGGGACCGTCTGGTTGAAGTTTTACTCTAAGAGTGGGAAAAACTTGATTCCAATTTTTAAAAACATGGTTAATTCAATCCCTAGAAGACTTCAGGCCTTAATTGAAGCCAAGGGACTTCATACTAAGCTTTAAAATTAAAATTCTGACATCATATTTGCAAAATAAATTTGTTGTGCAAATACTTTTGAACTGCCAATATTTTTTAGTTTCTGAATTACTAATTTACATGTTAATGTTTTTATTCGTTTTGTTATTAAATGTACATAAGTTGAACTAAACAATATAATGATAAAAGTTTTGGGATCCTATTTCGTGTACTCATTTAGAAACAGGAAATAATTCACTTGTGCAAATACTTCTGGGCGCCATTGTATAACAGGGTGATCCATTTAAAACGCACCAATCGCTAATAACTTTTTTAGGAAAGCGGAATTTCGAAAAAAAAAACACGAAGTAAACTAAATGTTTGTTTTGGTCTAGTTTTAAAATTTTGCACCCTCGATGCTGTATCTTCGTTTTTGGCGGAGTTACGGTCGAAAAATCAATTAAGATTTCATAAGGACCACTAGTTTTGACAATGATTGTGAAAACTACATAAAAAACTGTAAAAAAGGACGTTAACCCCGTTTTGATATCCCTAATATTTGGCGAGATATTTAAGATCGAAGTTACTATTTTATCAACTCGAACGGTTTTCAATATTAATTTTCCACCAGAAATACACGTTTTGGGAAGTCCTCTGACTGCAAAAAATGTTATTTGCGACGCAAAGTAAAAAAATTATAATAATTAAAGATTTTAAAAATGTCGTGCAACGTAATGGTTATGGGTGAGTCAGAATAAATTTGTTTTATCATCAAATATCGTAAAAGCAACCAACACATCATTTTAATGTACTCCGTATGAAAGACTTCTTGAACTGTGATTACGGTAAGAATATCTTGCCAGGTTGTTGGTCTAATGATCAAGAGCGTGGCTTTGTAAGTGAGATCACCAGATCGAATCCCTAATGAAACCCCAATTGGGTTTTTAACCGTAACTCCGCCAAAAATGAAGATACAGCATCGAGGGTGCAAAATTTGAAAACTAGACCAAAAAAAAAAAAACATACAGTTTACTTCGTAGGTTTTCTCGAAATTCTGCTTTCCTAAAAAGTTATTTGCGATTGGTGCGTTTTCAATGGATCACCCTGTATACAATATTCCAGCAGTGATTTTTATTTTTTAATTGAAAGTGGGAATTAAGTTAACTGGGTAAAGAACATAAATTAAAGCCATATTTTTGGGTATTTTGGAGAACCAGAATAAGCTGAGTAGTCCGTTAGTTTCAGCATTGAAGAAGAAGCATTTAAATTGAATTCAAAGACGTTTTGCTAAGCTGATGAAACAACTTCTGACCAAAAATGATAATCTGAAACCAGGAAGGAAAGAAGAACGTGCTTGTCGTACTGGATAGAAATCAACTATTATTATCCTGTACAAGTACATATTTTCTAAAGTAAATATTACTTTGAAAACAAATTATTAAAAAAACAAAAATCAAAATTATCTAATATTTGTTAAATTGTTTTGTATGAGTCAGTAAAAGATGGAGAGAATTGCCAGATATTCAGAATTCTATTGGACAAGATTAGTGTAGATGATAAGGGACCTGAATAAGGTGCTACTCGCGCTGCAATCCCCTTCAAACTTATCTCCCAGACACGTCTGATTTCACAAGTCATCTACCGACCGGCATTGCTCTACACATACACATGACTTCCCTTTCTACATTTCCTCTTCATCCTTCATTCGCATTTCTCTCAGCAATCCTTGGATGCACCTATTTTAGCCGATACAAAAGAACATCTCCATTTTGCTGCCTGAATACTTGAAACTCTCTGCAAGAGATAAGTATGATTTGTTGATGCTTTGGGTGTGGTGCCAGTTGAAAGCGTTTAATTTCACAATGTGCTTTCACGTTGCCAGCCACGATCCATCCTATTTTTCTCAAATCTTTTCTTGAATGAATTCATTCATCTGTAATACTAGGAAACATTGCGATGTCCCCTTTCATAAGCATTTATTATTGTATACCAAACGTAAAACTTTCTTATCGTTTCTTTGAAAGAATATTAAGCAGTAACCTTACACATTGTCCATATCTATCTTCTAAAAGATTTTTTTTACCTTTAGATTATATTCTACAAGGGCTGGCGGGAATGCTTACTCCATTAGTATCCAGGGGCCCTGCATAATGAAGCCCTGGATTGTGGATTTTTATTTACCATGATGATATATTTCTTGTTTTGAGCGAAAAAACAAAAAAAAAATGCTATTAAAAATTTAAATAAATGTGCAGCTAGTCGTCGAATAATTTTTCATTGTGCTGCCCTCAGCAGGAACAGCCATATTATTTTTAGCAATGGTCTCCAACTGGTTTTTTTTATTTACCTCCTTCATATTGTTTAACCACATCGTGTGACCCAAGACTCGCAAAAACGCCTGAATAAAACAAATAAAGTAGTAAATTCATAAAGTTCACTAACTTAAACTTATTCCCAAAACTTAACAATAAATAAATATATGAAAAATTGTATTGTTTTCTGTTATTTCCTTTTCTATGAATAAGGAGAACAACAAAAAAATCAGTGCAGCGATGACTGTGTATTTTCTAAAATACCCCTGCCAAAACTGGTTATTCCTTGTTATGTGGCAAGCAGTTGCAACAAAGAAAACGTAGTGTTTGAGAAATGTGGTTACGATTGCTTGTTAGGTGGCAACAAGTTGGGAGAAAAGAAAAGCAATGTTCGCAAAGTGCGGTTATATAATCGTAGTTTTTTCATTTTGTTCTGTGTTCACTGTGATTTGTTCCATCGAGTTTTTGTTTATTTCGGTTAGCTAACTATACAGCAACTAAACACTAGTTAATGATTTGTGCCAACGTAGTTAAGCAATAAGCCGATTATGAGTATACAACTTTTTCGGAATATTTCTTGTTTATTTTCTCTACTTTATACGAACCACTGTTTTGGTGATTAATTCGGTGGTCAATCTTATCTTTGACGCTGTGACGGAATATTTTATTAAAATTTATTCATTTAACTTGTGCACAAACTTTATAAATTATTTTATTGATCTACTTAAAAGTAAATTGCATTCCTTTTTTGCAGTTTTTTAAAAAATTAATTATGGGCCCTTTAAACCCGGAGTGCAATATTATTATGGAGCAGAGGTGTCAAAAGTGGCGGCCCACGAAGTAATTTTTTGTGGCCCACGTTGTTCTGAAATAAAATGAAAATAGAAAAAAAATGACTAAATCAGCGTTTAGTGGCAATACCGCACACACAATTGCTGTCAACCCTTTAGCTACTATTGGAGGCCTGCGGGCATGTATAAACATGTTGACTCAGTTTCGGCGACATTTGGAAGCGATATGTCTGCCATTCTAAGTGGAATCCCTGAATGGTTCGGCTTTAAAAGACAGAAATATATAGGAATTCCCAAAATATATCCTTACGTTCTCAGTCTTTGAATCCAGATATACAATATAATTATATACCTAGTGTTTTAAATATCCTCTACATCAGGGGTCTCAAACTCGCGGCCCGCGGGCCAACTGCGGCCCACGGGACAATAGTTTGCGGCCCCCACCTTGCTAAAGCAGGAGATGATTGCTAAAGCAGGAAAGTCATTCAATGGAGGTGAATTTGTAAAAAAGTGCATATTACATGCTGCAAGTATTGTCTGTCCAGAAAAGAAAGGTCAGTTTAGCAACATCAGCCTTTCGGCCAACACCGTAGCAGAACGCATTTCTCACCTGTCAAGTGACATTTATGATCACTGCCCATCTCGCAATCTATGTTCGCGGTGTTGATGACAATTTTGAAGTCATAGAGGAGTTGCTCACAGTGATTGCAATGCACGGCATTTATTTATTGCTGATTCATTTATTTTTTTCTCATGAATTTGTTATTTTTATTTTTTAACACAAAATAAGATGAAAAAATAAAGGCATTTGATAAGATTGGCATGTTTTTGTAAGAGCTTTTCTTGTGGAAAACCTGATGCGGCCCAGCCTCACCCAGATCCTACCTCCAGCGGCCCCCCGGGTAAATTGAGTTTGAGACCTCTGCTCTACGTGTTATTGTATCCTCTCTTTAGAATATAAATTTAACAAAATTTGTTAATGTGATTTGGCCCTCGTGAATCTTGCCTGTAGCACCAATTGGCCCGTGTTTTAAATGAGTTTGACACCCCCTATTAAAGAGTGTCAAGAGCAAAAGTACATTACAAAAGAAGCGCATCAGTTTAGATGTTCCAGTAGGTAGCAGGCTCTCCTGGAATGTAAGTTAATGAGAAGACAAACAGGCCGAAAAAGCAAATTCTTCTTCTAAGTGGTTAAAAAAAAGGCTAGTTGAAAAACCGAACTTAAAAGATACTGACAGCAGATAGCGTTTGGTAAGCAATGGGGTTATCTTAAATCCTGGAAGAAGTAAGAATTTACTTCAAGTCCCAGAGTCTAGTTCGTAGCCTGTTTAAGAAACATCTGCCTTAAATATGTGTATTGGCGAGTGCATATTCGTGTGACCTCTTTGGGAAAGAGCCTGAATATTCCACACTACATTTAGACTGTTGTTCTTCGTTGCTGGACATTCGCAGCTAATTAATAAATTAAACACGATGAATCTGGTGCTATGGCCACGTTGGTCAAGTTACAATGCGGCTGCAAGATTGCGCATGATCGAAGAAGTAGGCACTCTCGATTTTGCCTACATACATATATTTCCACTTTTTTTTTTGTTTAATAAATATTTTCATTTTGATTTTTTTCTTGTTAAAAATAAATGGAAAATATTCGTTTTGTAGAGAGACAAGTAATAACAATAAAAGCGGAGAATATATACATGGCAGTGTAATATCAGTGTTTGATGTTGTTTGAGGGTAGGATACCTGAAGATGGAACTTTTCATGCATACTAAGTGAACTGTTACAGCTAGCAGGGCACACAGTTGGATGTTATCAGTTCTCCAGGGTGTGCTCAACCAATATGCTCCGGAAGCACCAATGAATAGAGCTAGCTCTTCTAGCACAGATTTTACTCCTTCCTGCAAACGAATTTTACTAAACTATTACCTAGATATGGAAAACTAGGAAACACTGGAATACAGAACGTTTTTACTTGAAAGTCTCGCGGCAAAATTATTATTATACAAATTAAACTAAGGCCCACAAGCAGGTTTAATAACAGGCTAGTCCTGTAGAGGATTCTATAGGCAGAGGTTTAAATTTTAATTAGGTGATCCTTTAAAAATTATTTAATTTTAGAAATGTCCTTTAAAATTTAGATTTACGCTCAACTGGGTATGGAAAATGAAGTTTCAATTCCCACCGTTCCAAAGGTGCACATTGGAACGCTTATGTCGCACGTTGCTAGACTTAGTTCCGTTTCCGTTTTTGTAAATAACGAAAACTATGGAATATCTATGTTAACACTTCATTTCCTCGCTGATCGCGGCAGTTTCACGCGATGGTTGATCATAGTTTTCAGAACCGGAATTGCTAGGCTGCCATTTCTCATCTACAGTTACCCTTATTACTTATTTTATTACTTTATTATTTATTTATTTTTTTGGAGGTTTTATCACATAATATAGCTAATTAGATAGCTTAATTTGTGCATATTTCTGCATTTTATTTGCAGTTTTGTGTATGGTGTCTTCTATGTAATTCCAACTGCCTGACGAATAATGGAATTCTAATAAATACATTTTCATTTCGAATATTTCCCTTTTTTTCGGGGTGTTTACCACCAAATAATGCATACCATTGCTCGAAAGAAGGGTCCAATACATGTTCCTGATGTAGACCTCTAGCCACAGTTCTCTCCACGTCGGCGCCCATCCTGTTTTTTTCCGGAATCTTGCCGTGTCTTCTCTTCTCCAGCTTGAAGTCCATTGTTTTATTCAGTAATCTATTTTTCTCAGACTAGTTGCCAGGTCACAATTTCATGCTGGATGATAGTTTTTCTTCGCATGCAACGTCGCATTTCCTCTTTTGGAATATGTTCAATTACCAATACTTCCATTTCTGTTGCTAAAATAGCCTTTGCTTCTCATCTAGTAACTGCCCAATATTCCGAATCATTCCAGGTTATACAGAATCTGCCTGGAGCTCAAAACAGAATTTCAAGCTCATTTCCAGAGGGATTGACATTTCTTTAAAATGTACACGACTTTCTTTTTTTTTTTTTGCCTTTAATTTGGCATTGGCTTTCGCCATACAGCCATCATCGTCTACGTATACAGCCAGCATCGTCTAGGTGCTTATCACTAGAATATCACTCACTCTCCATTCTTACTTATAAATACATTCGCTTCACACATTCATCCCTCTACAATATACAACTATTTACATACAAACTTACAACTAATGGATTGATCAGTACTCTATATTCCTGCCATCCTTATAGCTTAACCTGAATTAAAATCACGTAATCCTTCTCTAATCATTTTCTTCCATTCATTCTAATTGGCTATAACTTTTAAATACATTCATATTTCATTGCTTGCGCTGCTATAGATTTAAGTACATAGATGTTGGTGGGGAATATTATGCCTTCGTAGCGAAATGTACACGATACTGACTCACAATTTACTCATTAAAAAAATGAATTTGAATTCATTTTGCGATCAACCCTTATACAACTCACCTACCGGTCAGTTTTAATGAGTAACCCTGTTTTTATTTTGTAAACCCAACTTTGTATAGGGCGGTTGCCCTTATATCAAATAAAATTATTATTTTTCTTATTGTATTACTAAGAAGTAAATATATTTAAAAATTAAAATATTAAAAAATAATCATTTAAAAAAATGTAAAAGTTTGGAAGCCGACGTATTAGAATGAAAAAGTCGTGCGAGTCATCTAATCAAATATTTTTTAAAGAAAAGATTAACAGACCTCATCTATAAGAAGCAATTTACATTGTACATTCTCTCTAAATGCACATATATTAGAGCGGCAAGACCAAGGGAGTTGTTTATTAACTGGCCTTCAGAGTCTGCTTGTTTTTCTGACCCCAGCTGGTGGAATACGAGACAAGCCAGGTCTGGCCGAGTCTAGTTCACATGGAGAGTATGCTGCTGATTTATCTGCAGTCACAACCCACTGACAATCGCCCGTTCCCAGTGCATAGAAGTAAGATGCTGCCCAGGAGCAAACCACTTCCTCACTCTCTCTGCGACTCCTTTCATTCTCTGGTCCTAGAGGACATTCTAGACTACACTTCTTACTGCTGCTCTTCAACTTCATCGCCAACAATAGTCTATACACTACCTCAACTACACTGCTCTAGTGCCGCCTCTACTGAAATACCTTCTGCTCCAGGTAACTATGCCTTACACGTACTGTTCTTCTCACCAATTCACTATAGTGTCCTTTTACCACCATCTCTGTTCTGGTCAACTTGCCTCACGTTTCAACAACTCCTCTACCAAGCGACTCCACCAATATGGTATCATTTCTATACTACGTACTGCAAGAATGTCGGAAAAATTATTTTTTATTTTAACTCTTCGACCTTCGATATTTAGTAGCACCTTTCACTATTTAGGGCAGTGACAACATCCTTCGATATTCAGCAATATCGCTTATCATTTTTAATTGTTTTCTTACTTTCAAGTTAATTTGGGTAAACTACGGGATATACCAAGTACAAATATTAATATTAGGTCGAATAATATCATTCCTGGCACCCACTAGTTTAATTTAGGCAAGACAGAACATTTCGTTGAAATGTTTACCAAATTCACAAATTAAGGCGTATTTTATTAGACGGTAAAGTACTAAAAGTAATTACAATGTAGTAATATAAATTTGCTTTATGTAAAACTCATTTCATTATTTACTTCAAATTCCTTTTTGTACTATACTTCAGTACAAATCAGTCAAAATTCCGTCTAATTTAAATTCTGAATTTTTTTGAATTTATAAATTCTTATTTCAAAATTTCGGTTTTTTTCAAAGATTATTGGAAGTGGGTAATAATAACGTAAAATAATCATTTAAAGTGCTACAAATTGATAGAAAACAACAATCAATTTACTTGATCTGGACCTCAATCCGTCTGCCAAGGTTGCCATAACTTTTAACTATATTCTATAAATAAATAAAAGGGAAGATAAGGTAATACAAACTATAAAAGCAAACTAAAAATTTGTATTTATCTACACATTTGCCATTATGGCTAAAGCTCTACGCAAACCTAGTGACATTCATGAAATATTTAGGTACATGTATGATGCATTAATAAAAATAAATGAGCATAATCGAAAATTTAAATGAAAACAACTGAAATTATTAGTTTATTAATTCTGGACCCTAGATTAATTCTATAATCAATAGACTAGTTACAAAACAATGCCTATATCTGTAAACTATTTTTTTTTTCTGCTTTCCCATGATAACTACATTCAGATGACGACAGAAACTTCGCTTCAACAGTTCGCCCCTGAAAATGAATCATCAATTATTAAGAAAAGTATTAATTAATCTAAGTTCTTGGGCACACAGAATGCGGTCTGTCGCGGCGGTCAGCGATCCAACGGTCGTCGCGGCGGTCTGCGATATGTTTTTTTTTTTTTTAGAGTTGTCCAGTTTGGTAACTTTCTTCTTATGAAGTAGTAGTGCGTATTTTTGTTATTTGTTTTAATTTTTATATATTGAGTATGAGCTCGGACGAAGAACAACTCCTTCTGCTACTAGCTTTGCAAAGCTAAAAGAAGAAAAGACGAAGTTGGGTGCTTGAAATCAATAAGAAGAGAGAACAATTAGAGGAATACCACCGCTTATGTACCGAACTGGAGTCACATGAAGATGGGTTCTTCTAGTATTTTCGTACGTCGCGAGGATGAAATAAAAAATGAGTAATAAAGTTTCTTAACATTAGAATCTTTATTTCGTACTTACTAGGTGGAAGGCGGTCACGTTGAAATCTGTAATTTTGTTCTACCAGATCGCTTGTCGTCGCGACAAAGACTAGTCCGCGGCGGTGGTAGACAACGTTCTGTTTGACAGAGATGATGAAACATTGTGTAATACAACTAGACCTCCTGACCGCCTCGGTCGGAGATCGTTACCCGCCGCGACAGACCGCTTTCTGTGAGCCCAAGGCCTAAGAATATAAATATCTAACTTTTCTTCAGCAGAACAAATTTTTCTAAATTCCGTAAGCTTCTTCTGTAGTAACTTTTATTTTGTATCTTCTTTATGTAAATAATTTAATTATTTAATTAATTGTTTAAATAAATTTGAGTAGGGTCAACAACTGAGCTGATTGGCACCCGGAGCTTTTCTCTGTACACTGTTGAAACCATCCCTGCGATTGGTGAATAAGTCAAAGCTTAAATAACAGGAAGAAAGACTATTGCCAATTTCAGTAATAATTTTTTATTAACTTTTTGTCAAGCTTTCCACCCAGGAACTAGGTCATCTTCAGGGATTATTATTTATGATCAACTATAGTAATTTATTTTACATGGTCAACATCAAAGATTAGATTCATTGGTTCTGGATGTTTGTTTAGGCCCTGTGTCACGTTTTTTTGGCGATTAATTCATTAATGCAAAGCAAGTTTATATTACTGGTACTCTGAACAGTTTAAATGACTAAATGCTAATCACAAGTTCCGTTTTTAATTGGTTTGTCTGTCAGTATTGAATGAATTGCGGTTGGGAGATGATCATTAATACTCCAATCCAGATTAATACAGAAATTAAATTAATTTAGAAAAAAATTACCTATTTTCCATAAGCACATCTTCCTTGTTTCAATGACATACCTCGCGAGCACAGATCTCTTAATGGGACGTTTATAAGTACAGCATACGGGCCACCATAACTTCCTGTACGGTTTACATCAAGAAGTGATGTAAGGTTTAATTGCTCAGGTATAACTTTATTTAGCCGTGTAGGCACATGTTTTGAACTGTTTGTTGGAATTTGTAAAGAAAAGTTCAGAAATATTGAAACAATCACAAACAATAAAACTAAAGTGCGCATGTTGCTATTCAGATGGATGCAAATTAACTACTGATTGTCAATCGGCAATACTGTAAGGTTATCAAGATCATTAGATGAAACAGCATAACGTCTATTTGTGTAGACAAACAGATAGATAATATTTAATCTTTTTACCGATATTCCTGGCGTATACAGCACGATATGAGCCAAGGAGCTGTATCTAGTGAAGGAATAATCTATTTAAATTAATATTAAATTTGTTTCACTTATTTTTTCACACTAACAAATTTTTGGTATTGAAGATACCTAGATAAGATTATATTATCTTATAATATACTTCTCGAATAAGATAATTCATTGAAATTTAAGTAATTTCCTTATTGAAAGTAAAATATTTTATATTAAATCCGTATGAATAGAAGATAATAACAAATTAAGCCGTTTTATTAATAGACAGTTAGCAGCGTCATAGATCTCTATAACATAAAAATAATAATTTACAGACATGGGTTTTCTTAAAAATGTTATCTATTCCCAAATTATTGCATAGAATTTCTGTCGAAGGTTGGCAAAGATCAATGTCTTTCGACGAAATTTATAAAAATTGTTTGTTTAATCTCCATATATATTATATAAATGGTGAGCCTATATAATGTAGGCAACATTACCTTTCCGTGCAATGGTGCATCGGCATAAGTAATCATCCTGCAATCTGATTAATAAAATCCATCAAACGAACGTAAGAAGCGTATTTACAAGAAATGCAGTGAGAAAGAGATTTCACCGTGATTCTGCATGATACTGTATGAAATTACAACTTAGTAATATGAATTTGCTTTATATAAAATCCATTTCATTATTTAACTCAAATTTCTTTTTATTCGTAAGATTTGCTATGTATATTTTAATTTTTAAAAAAGTTACTGTAAGTCTTGGTAAGTTCATGGTTTTAAAAAAAATAAATAAAATAACATCTTGTTTGCCTATGATTGTTTATTAATTCATAATTAGATATTCAGTTTTAAATAAAATAGCTATTTCATTCAGTTGTGGTAACACATTCTTGAAATATAGGTGCATATAAGAATATACTCGTACATTAGCTATAAGCCTTGGCGCAATGCCTTACAAATTTCACATATTTCTAAAAGTCCATTATATTACTAGATGTAGTAATTACTATTATTATATAATTCATGAAACAACTTTTTTACAGCTCTATTTTAAGTAATTAACTATAATATAAACGTTTCCTGTAATGATTTTTGGTTTTTTCGACCGTTGTTGATAGATGATTTTTTGGTGAATATCGAGGTGCGGTCTTAAATAAAAACAACTTTTTTGCTTTATACCAACGTTTCGGTAATGTTTACTACCTTCTTCAGGGTATTATAAAAAAAAGTTTGTGAAGTTCAATGTAGAGCTAAGAGTATATCAACAGTTATGATGACATACTCGTAGCTCTACATTGAACTTCACAAACATTTTTTTATAATATCCTGAAGAAGGTAGTAAACATTACCGAAAAGTTGGTATAAAGCAAAAAAGTTGTTTCATTCAAGACCGCGCCTCGATATTTACCAAAAAATCGTTTCCTGTAATATTACTGGAAAATATTTCAAAAAATTGTGTAGTCGGTTTTATATAAAAACTAAAAGTACTTTATATAATTGAATTAAAAATGTTTACTAATTAATTAAATTTTATCAGTTAGAAAATACTCTTTTTTTATCCTGCGGTATTTCTATTTAATTATAATTATTTTAATTAACGTTAGTAGTAACCGCAAATAATTGTGTTGTAACTGAGTGCGTTGAAAATCCGAGTTATGGCGATTGTTTTGTTGATTCACACGTGTTTTAATATCCTGTAAAAAGAACTTATGGAAGCGCAATTCTGTGCGAATCCTGAAGATGGCAATAAATTTGCCGGAACTTTGGTAAAAAACCAAAAGGAAGTGTTTTTAAATTATATTTGACCGCCGCTCGATTACCAACTAACCGGCCGAAATCAACCATTATTGATTAACTTACAAAACTTGTTTCGTACAATTCCGTGTATTTTTGTTTGTCGTTTCTCCGACGTTATTAAGTTTTTAATGTATTACTCACAAAACTTTGGTGCAGGAGGAAAAAATAAAAAAGGAAAAAGTTTAAGTTTGTAAAGTAGTAGTGACATGCAGCTAATAAAGTCTACAACTTGCTGAAGTGAAAAGTTATAAGAATTGAAACAATTGGCAAGGATGCTGAGGAGCGCAACTGAACTTGTGACTGAGTTTTAAGAGGAATACGTTTCAGAAACTTTTTATCTAATTGCAATCGCCGGAAATAGTGTTTTTTTTTTTCTTTTTAATGAGGAAGATTCTACCAGAGTACTACGAGGGTCGTTTGAAAAGTCCGTGCAAAAATAAAAACTACTTAATTTTTTGGGGTAAACCTTTTTTATTTTTCAACAAAGTCTCCTTTTAGGCTTATACACTTCGTCCAACGCTGCTCTAGTTTGTTGATCCCTTCCGAATAATAGGATTTGTCCAAGTCTGAAAAATAGCCATTCGTTTCTGCAATCACCTCCTCGTTTGAATAAAATCTTTTTCCCGCCAGCCATTTCTTCATATTGGGAAACAAATAGTAGTCCGAGGGAGCCAAGTCTGGTGAATAGGGGGGATGTGAAACGAGTTGGAACCCTATTTCCATTAATTTTGCAACCACAACTGCTGAGGTGTGAGCTGGTGCGTTGTCGTGTTGGAAAAGGACTTTTTTGTGGGCCAATCGTGGGCGTTTTTCTTGCAGCTCGGTTTTCAAACGGTCCAATAACGATGAATAATATGCACCTTACCCTTTTCCAGATAGTCGATGAGGATTATTCCTTGCGAATCCCAAAATACAGTCGCCATAATCTTTCCGGCAGAAGGAACGGTCTTCGCCTTTTTTGGCGCAGATTCCCCCTTGGTAACCCATTGTTTAGATTGTTCTTTGGTCTCAGGAGTGTAGTGATGTATCCATGTTTCATCCACAGTGACGAAACGTCGCTTAAAGTCCTGCGGATTCTTCTGGAACAGCTGCAAACCGTCCTTGCAACACTTCACACGATTTCGTTTTTGGTCAAGTGTGAGCAATCGCGGCACCCATCTTGCGGATAGTCCAAATGTTGATGCAAAATATTATGTACCCGTTCATTCGAGATGCCCACAGCACTAGCAATCTCACGCACCTTCACTCTTCTGTCATCCATCACCATATCATGGATTTTATCAATGATTTCTGGAGTAGTAACCTCAACAGGGCGTCCAGAACGTTCAGCGTCACTTGTGCCCATATGGCCACTCCGAAAATTTTGAAACCACTTATAAACTGTTCTAATCGAAGGTGCAGAGTCACCATAATGTTTATCAAGCTTCTCTTTAGTCTCCTGAGGCGTTTTGCCTTTCATAAAGTAGTGTGTAATCAACACACGAAATTCTTTTTCGTCCATTTTTTGAAAATCACTCGACTTCCTCGATTCAAACGAATGCCAAACACAAAGAAATAGACCGATCTGGCTGAAACTTGGTGTGTGTTCTTCCGAGAGATGCTACTAACTAAACATAACCTCGATACGCGCCAGTAGTGCTATCTCTCTGACTTTGCACGGACTTTTTAAACGACCCTCGTAAGTGTATACTTCTTAGAAATAAACATAAAACGAATCGTCTGGTTAAATGCAATTGATTTAACAATCATTAGGCGTGAATTAAGTGGAATCTATTCTTAGACGTCGTTAAAACTCTATATGACGGAACAAGCACGACAGTGTGGACAAAGAATGGACTATCCCCCTTTTTTGAAAGTAGTATGGGAGTGAAGCAAGGATGCTTGCTAAGTCCCATTTTATTCACACTGTTTATAAACGACCTAGAGGATTTTATTGACGGTGGTCTGGTCATAGGCGGAAGAAGAATTAAATTCTTAAAATACGCTGACGATATTGTTTTAATGACTAGTAATGCAACTACACTTCAGTGCAAGATTAAGGACTTGGAAAAATATTGTGAACAGTGGAATTTAAAAAAGTCCCAGATTACGGTATCTAGAAAAGGTTGTGGCAGATATAAGAAAAATGAAAAATGGTTTTTATAGGAATCAGCGGATTGAGGTTGTGCGAAATTATAAATACTTGGAAATAACCTTGACCCCGACCTTGTCATTATCACCACACTTTAAAGAAAGATTGTCAGCCGCCAAATTTGGACTGAATAGTGTTTGGCATCATGTAATAAGTAATAACGCGGCAGCTCTCAGCAGCAAGATGCAGTTATTCAAGTCTACCTCAAAGATGGTGATGTGCTACGGAGCTCAAGTGTGGGGTGGTGAGGAGCATGATGATGTGGAGAAGTTACAGCGATATTTTCTGAAGAAATTGTACAAACTGCCCAACAACACGCCTAACTACATGTTGTTTCTAGAAACCTCTAGTCAGCCACTCTACAATTATACACTCAGGCTACATGTTAATTATTTAAACAAAATACTGAACCAAAGCCCTGATCGCTTAACTAACTTACTTGCCAAAATTATTATTGAAAACAAGTTGTCCTGGTATAAAGCTTTATTGGTACAAGCAGGAAAATATAATTTGGAAATATCTGTTTCACTTCTAATGGACCAGCATTTGAGATGGTTGAAAGAGTTTACTGACAAGTTATGTGAACAACAGGCCACAATATTACAGGAAAAAGTTATAAACAGCGAATTCCACCAACAGTATAAATGTTTAAATTTGGAAAGTAACTGGTATATTAACGATAGTAATAATTTCCATCTGATTCAGACTATTTTCCGTGTCAGAGGGGAGTTATTGGAGTTAAATTACCAGCCGTGGAAAAGAGACAGAATCTTCATGTGCTCCCTCTGTAACATGAATGTGAACGAGGATACCTGCCATTTGATATCAGTATGCCCTGTACTTAATGAGTTTAGGTTACAGTTTTTTGGGAAAAAGAGATTGGAGTGGCAGGAATATATTGATATACTAAATGGTATTAATAATGTCAATGGTTTATATAATTTATATAAATATGTCCGCGATGCATATCGTTACAGGAAAATATTATGCTCGGAATTTAATTATAATAATTAATATATAAATAAAAAATTAAAATAAATTAATAATACGCCATTGTAACAATTACTATAGCCCCTCATCGCTTGTTGTGCATATTATTGCTCTTATAGATTACATACCATCCACTTTCAAACTTATATTTATAAAGTTAAATAGCACTACTCGACAGACGGCCTACGAGCCATTGTCTAAGATGAGAAATTTATCTTATTTGAAAAGTTATTCTTTGAATAGTGTACTTTTATTTATTTTTTTACATTATTTATAATTTAATTTATTTTTAGTTGGATATCATTTTGTAATTAGTATTACTCTTCTGTTTATGTAGGTATTTTCATATATTTTGTAAATATACATCATTCATTCATTCATTCAAGTGGAATCTTGGATTTCTAGGATAACTTCGTGGTATTGAAAACACCAGGGCGCACCCAAATTTATTTCTTTGTGGGAATAACTTAGAGAGAATCCAGGGTGTACGATGTTATCGCAAGACATGTTATTTAGGCAAATCTATGAAAACTGTCCAATACGTAGAGTTAGGCAGAACTAGTACAATATATCTGGGCTGCAGAGATTATTGGGAAGTTAACTGTTCACCAAATTCACAAATTAACGCATATTTTATTAGACAGTAAAATATTAACAGTAATTACAATTTGGTAATATAAATTTGCTTTATGTAAATCACATTTCATTATTTAACTCAAATTTCTTTTTATTCGTAAGATTTGCTACGTATACTTCAGTACATCGGTCTAACTTAAATTCTGATTTTTTTTTAAATTTAAACATTCTTAATTCAAAATTTCATTTTTTCTAATGATTATTGTAGGTGCGTAATAATAACGTAAAATAATCATTTAAAGTGCTACAGATTAATAGAAAACAGCAATCAATTTACTTGATCTGGACCACAATCCGTCAGCCAAGGTTGCGACAACTTTTAACTATATTCTATAAAGAAATAAAAGGGAAGATAAGGTAATACGAAACTATAGAAGCAAACTAAAAATTATTAGCCATTAAACACATCGAGTGACATTTGTGAAATATTTTGGTACAAGTATGATGCATTAATAATATTAAATGAGCATAATCGTAAATTTAAATGAAAACAACTGAAATTTTTAATTTATTAATTCTAGAATCAACAGGTTAGTTACCAAAAATAAAATCCAATAACTGTAAACTATTTTTTTACTACTTTCTCATGATAACTACATTCGGGTGACGTCAGAAACTTCGCTTCAACAGTTCGCCCCTGAAAATGAATCATATCAATTATTAAAAAAATTATTAATCAATCTAAAAACATAAACATCTAACTTTTCTCCAGCAGAACTAATTTTTCTTAATTTCTGTTAGTCTCTTCTGCAGTAACTTTAGTAACTTTTATTTTGTATCTTCTTTATGTAAATAATTTAATTATTTAATTAATTGTTTAAATAAATTTGAGTAGGGTCAACAACTGAGCTGATTGGCACCCGGAGCTTTTCTCTGTACACTGTTGAAACCATCCCTGCGATTGGTGAATAAGTCAAAGCTTAAATAACAGGAAGAAAGACTATTGCCAATTTCAGTAATAATTTTTTATTAACTTTTTGTCAAGCTTTCCACCCAGGAACTAGGTCATCTTCAGGGATTATTATTTATGATCAACTATAGTAATTTATTTTACGTGGTCAACATCAAAGATTAGGTTATCAAGATCATTAGATGAAACAGCATAACGTCTATTTGTGTAGACAAACAGATAGATAATATTTAATCTTTTTACCGATATTCCTGGCGTATACGGCACGATATGAGCCAAGGAGCTGTATCTAGTGAAGGAATAATCTATTTAAATTAATCTTAAATTTGTTTCACTTATTTTAGTCACACTAACAAATTTTTGGTATTGAAGATACCTAGATAAGATTATATTATACTTCTCGAATAAGATAATTCATTGAAATTATAGTAATTTCCTTATTGGAAGTAAAATATTTTATATTAAATCCGTATGAATAGAAGATAATAACAAAATTTAGCCGTTTTAATAGACAGTTAGCAGCTTCATAGATCTCTATAAGTTATAAATGATAATTTACAGACATGGGATTTCTTAAAAATGTTATCTATTCCCAAATTATTGCATAGAATTTCTGTGGAAGGTTGGCAAAGATCAATGTCTTTCGACGAAATTTATAAATATTGTTTGTTTAATCTGCATATACTATATTATACAAATAGTGAGCCTATATAATGCAGGCAACCTTACCTATCCGTGCAATGGTGCATCGGCATTAGTAATCATCCTGCAATCTGATTGATAAAACCCTTCAAACGAACTTAAGAAGCGTATCTACAAGAAATGGAGTGGGAAAGAGATTTCACCGTGATTCTGAACGAAATTACTACTTAGTAATATGAATTTGCTTTATATAAAATCCATTTCATTATTTACTTCAAATTCCTTTTTACTTCGTAAGATTTGCTGTGTATACTTCAGTACAAATAAGTTACTGTAAGTCTTGGTAAGTTCATGGCTTCAAAAAACTAAAATAAAATACCATCTTGTTCACCTATGATCGTTTATTCATATTCATAATTAGATATTCGGTTTTCAATAAAATAGTAATTTCATTCTGTTGTGGTAACACGTTTTTGAAATATAAGTGCATATAAGAATATACATTAATTATAATTCTGGTATCCTGTTAAATACAATTGATTTAACAAACTTTAGGCGTGAATTAAGTGCAATCTTAGATTTCCAGGATAAGTTCGTGGTATTGAAAACACCAGGGTACACCCGAATTTATTTATTTGTGGGAATAACTTCGTTTAAAAAGTAAATGCGTTATCTTTTATTTTAAAACTATTCTTTCCCTAAAGGAAAGAATACAATCATATTCTTAATGAGATTAATTCTGAAAATTTGTTCACAAAAATAATTTAGGCTAGATGATCTCTTAAGGCTATAAAATAAACATTAAAATTTAAGCAATAACTTAAAATGAGCCTTAAGTGAGGCTCTCGGTGAGCTCTAAGACGGAAAGAGAGGGAATCCAGAGTGTACAACGCTATTGCAAGACATGTTATTTCGGCAAATCTAGGAAAACTGTCCAATAGAGTTAGGCAGAACTAGTTCAATATATCTGCGCTGTTGAGATTATAAGAGAAGGGTAAAACAGTCGCAATGTTCTCAGGCTATAGGCTGCCATGTGCTGCGAAGTCAATTCAAGGCAGTGCCTGGATAAACATTCAAAATGGAAGGTCTTTACGATCATTTTAAAGGACCTAGGGGCCATTTGCAGTTAACAAAACGTTGGCGCCAGCTTGGACTTTGAAAAAGTTTATCAGCTACTCGCGTATTTACGTTTACTGGCAGTCCATGAGTCCATCAAGGCCTTAAGGCTAATCGGACAGTAGATTTTTTGTCAGGCAAACTAAAAGTAAACAGATGGATTGCGTGGAGCTGACAATAAATAGCCTGTGTAAGTTTGTCAAAAAGGAGAGGAAACCTAGTATACTATAGTAATAGTATTGCGTACTTCCTGTCAGGGTAGATGATAGTTCGTCACTCTGTCGCTTTCAAGCATTAGTGTGAACCCTTTCATCAATATCCTCTCCACACTTTTAAGACTAATCAAAGAGACAAGACTGGTGGGTTGTTCCAAATAGAAGATCCGCAGCAAATCCCTGAATTTCGCTAGAACAGGCTACATGGCCAGCACCCAACCAACGTTATTAATTCTAAGCATACGTACAATATTGAGGGTAAAGAATAAAAAAGTTAAATGCAGGTTATTAATGTCTTTAAACAACGCTTCTAGATTGCTCTTTTAGGCAGGCTCGTGGTTTACTGTTAACCTAAATAGTTTGCAAATATTTTATTTATTTATTTTTTTAATGATAGTTAAAAGATTATGGGAGTATTAGAAATGTAAATATTTTATTGTTAACATTTCTATTCACAAAAAAATTGTTTGATTGTTTTCATCTTGAAGGGTTCAACTGTGAAGCTGAGAATTTCATACTGCAAGGATTGGATAATAGAAAAATGTAGAAAAGGTTAACCAGTTAAAAATGCCTTAAAGCATGAATTTCCTTAATAAGAATACAGTGTATAATTAAAACTGTCCGGTAGGACAGTTGTATAAGGGTTGATCGTCAAAAACTACACGAAAAAGCGTAACGTTGAAAAACACCCAACTTTGACAATTTTTTTCTCTTTTTCTATAAAAGATAAAATTCCCAAATTTTCTTTAAAATAAAGGGCAAACCCTCCTTTATAACTGTAATTTTTTTGCAACAACCCAGATCTAATAGGTTTCGAGAAAAAAGTTGCCAAAAATGAGCAAAAACCGCTTTTTCAAAAAATGTTCTTGTTCTTGTTCTTGTTGTTCTTGTTGTTCTTGTTGTTACCTTTTTTGTAAACAACATAGCGCCTTAACGCGCAAACCGATTTTCATGAATGAGGTGTCATTCGATTCGGAATTTTATGTAGATGTGCCTTTTGGGGGTCTCGACGCTGTACATGGAATGGGAGAGGAGTTAGCCCCCTTAATGTAAGGCCCCTCCAAAATTATTATTACTAATTACTCTGTAAATCTTGGCCCGATTTTGATAAAATTTGGTAGGATGATAGGGTTAGGGCTCCCCTACGTAGCATTAAAGCGGCGATCAGCTCTTCTACTTGTTGAGGGGAAGTATAGCAATCGTTGCAAATTATCGACACGTGAACCGATTTTCATGAATGAAGTGTCATTCGAATCGAAATTTTGTACAGATTTGCACTTTAAAAGTCTCGACGCCGTGCCTCATAAGGAGGGGTGTTTGCCCCACCCAAATAAGGCCCTTTCTAAAACTATTATTACCAATATTTCTAAAACGCTAAATCCGATTTTGATAAAATTCAGCTCGAATAAGTGGTTAAAGCTCCTCTACGTTGCTGATGCTCTTGCACCTACTAAGAGGAAGTACTGCAATCGTTTAAATTATCAATGAGTGAACCGATTTAAATCAATGAATTGTCGTTCGATTAAAAAATCTTTGCCTCTTTGCCTTTTAGGGAGAAGTACTGCAATCGTAGTTTATTTTTCTTACTCCTCTTAAAAGGAAGTACTGAAATCGCAGTTTAATTTTGCTATTTACGTATAAATACCTTCCTATGTTATTCAAAACGCTTTTTCAAAAAAATTGTTATTGAGGATGGTTTGGGGGAACGCAACTATAATCATTCTTTAAAAAGATCTCTCCAGTGGTAGTTACGGTTCCGACTTAACACCTTATCAGATTATAATGATAGAATTGCTTATTCCAAATTTTAAAAAAATCTGTAAAGAAGATATGTAACTTTGTAAAATAGACAAAAAGGAAAATCTATCCAAAAGGTACAAAAATCTCCTTAACAAAAACTTACAGTTTCAAATGTTAAGTATAAGGGTTGATTAAACGCCAAAAGGTACACAAATCAGCGTGTACCCAACATTTCATTAATACTTCATTAATAGTCAAGTAATTCTACTGCATTAATTGTCATTAATAAGTTATTTTTTAGAATTTATTAGATGTCACAGACCCTTATGCTGGCCACTTCATTTATAATATTTTTTGTTATAATTATGATAAATCACATATATATGGACATGCATGTTAAAGTAGAACAAGACAAAGTTAGAGTAGGCTACTGTCTTGAATTCGTCTTACCGAAATATTCGTGAGCACAAATAACACACAGTTAATAACAAGTAGATTATTCAACAACAATTATTCATTTCTCAATTGTAATTTAATTTAGTCCTTCTAATTTTACTTATAGTAAAATGCTGGAATAATTAGCTGTCCTAAAAATATGCATATCTACATATATATGTACAAGCATGTTAAAGTAGAAAAAGACAAAGTTAGAGTAGGCTACTGTCTTGAATTCGTCTTACCGATATTACATATATACAACATTGTGGGATGAATACCTAGATTGAGAATGTAATTGAAACTATATTATTTGCGATAAAGCCAGATAATTATTACCTATTATTATAAACGTTTGACTACTTCATAAAATAACAATTACTTTAATCGAAGAATGAACTTAAACCGACGATTTTTATTTAAAAATAAAAATAAATAAATGAAATAAACAAAATCATTGATGTAAGTTTTTTATAAAAAAAAAGTTTTGAATTTTTTAGCCTCATAATTTTTTTTTATTTTTTGTAACGTTTTTCTTTTTAACCTGTAATTAATAGTTTGATTATTATAAATAACTAGATATTACAGTCAATCTACAGTGCTACTTGAACATATTATATTTTGTAGACGAAAATGGCCACATAAATAGGGTCTGTGACATCTAATAAATTCTAAAAAATAACTTATTAATGAAAATTAATGCAGTAGAATTACTTGACTATTAATGAAGTATTAATGAAATGTTGGGTACTCGCTGATTTGTGTACCTTTTGGCGTTTAATCAACCCTTATACTTAACATTTGAAACTGTAAGTTTTTGTTAAGGAGTTACATTTTCTAATGTTATTTGAAAACTTTTAGTTTTTCATTCATTTTCAATATTAAAATTTCCCTGGGAGCCTGTAACACTAAAAATAAAAGGAATTCTGATAATTCAGCTACAGATTGGTTTTCATCCACCATCTTTTTTTTTCGTAGATAGAAATGTTAACAATAAAATATTTACATTTCTAATACTCCCATAATCTTTTAAATCCGATTAAAAAATAAAAATAAAATATTTGCAAACTGTTTAGCTTAACAGTAAACCACGAGCCTGTCTAACAGAGCAATCTAGAAACGTTATCTTCTGGAAGAGTCCTGATTGCCAGGTGATATATCTATAAATTGGAATCTGACTCTGAAATAAAGAGGAATAGATATTCTATATCAGGTTTGAGGGACTTTTGAGGTGATAAAAACTATATGTTAGATGTAGATTTTTAGATTTTGAAAAGACGGCACCGCAGCCACAAGAGGTTTATTATGCCTTCCCCTTTAAGTGTAGTAGGTGAAACCTCCCCTTCTAAAAAGGTTGAGAATTTTCCCTAGCAGTTCCTTCTGCGCTACAATATCCTTTGGCCTCAAAGTTCCAAAGATATCGTAGCGCAGCCGCTCGATTGCAACGCAATCGAATAACAGGTGAAAGGCAGATTCCTCCTCTTCCTGGCAAAATCTGCACAACGGTTGCGAGCTAATAAGCCCCACCTTGTGCAGGTGCTTTCTGAACCTGCCGTGCCCCCGTGAATAGGCCTGTAATTAGAGTGATCTGATTGCTGCCCAAGCCCAGAGTCTCTTTGGTACTTTGTTTACACAGCGAGGGCCGTGTTTAAACCCAGGAAGCATTACCCAATTCATTTCATGTTCTCTCCAGATCCAATCTCTAAGAGTCTTACGAACTGCGCCCTTAATGAACCCCAGGACTGATGTTAGATCTAAATTGTTTGATTGTTTTTCATCTTGAAGGGTTCAACTGTGAAGCTGAGAATTTCATACTGCATGGATTGGAAAATAGAAAAGTTTACATAGCAATGTCCAACCGATAAGTTCTTGTGTTTACCACAGTTGAATGCGCTAGGCCCGAAGTACCTTAAAATACCTCTATAAGTAATTTTTAAGATCCTGGAAGAATTTCGTCTACTGTGTTTTCAAGTTGTCGAAAGTGTCAGTAGAGTTCTTCACTCTTGCATCGTTAATTAGATTGCAGGTAAGTTTCTATCATTGTATAGTTCAAGACTTAGGTGAGTACTTTGCAAGGTAGAATATGGCAGAAATGAACAGCAATCGTTATGTATTAGGATTTTGTCAAAGGCAAATACCTGACTTAATTTTTAAATCTTTTTTTAATGAAGTTGTGATGGAATGCAGCATTTCAATTATTTTAATATTTTAATTATTTATCTTTTTTGTAAACAGAAACAGAAAAATACGATATATTAAAAAAATTAATCGATGTGGCATAATATGCTGCTAACAATAAGTGAAGTATTGCCCATTTTTTCAGGGGAATTTTACGTCCAACTACCGATTAGGTATCGTGGACGGAGGCGACTAGCAAACATACTTCACTGTTAATTTCTTGTTAACCATTAAGTAAAATCCAAGGCCTAGAGCGGAAATCGGACAGTACCTCACAATATCTTAGGCAATGTACGGTATAACGGCCTGGTATCATGGCGCCTTTTCGGTGGAAATATATTTTAAATCAAAGTTATAGATACACATGTTTGGAATGAGCCTACTAAGATTTAGTACGAAGACATATTTTCGGTAAGCTGACTGTGTTTGTGGGTACTGTCGACATCAAATTTCGACGTTCTGAGTTATGCTCGACCATATACTCACTGACTATTCGTTACGACCTTTCCAAACGATATTTCCAGACAAAACACTGCACGATTACAATACGTAACGTTTCTCATTTGTAGAATAAGAGATAATTTAAACATCTTTAAATAAATGTAGCTAGAGGCCATTAGTCGAATGAAAATAGCGTGGAAAAACCATTGTTAAGGAACAGTGGATGAAGGACTGGGGAAGCCAGATCAAAGAGAAGAAGCTGTTTCTTGGGGATTAAAGTGGATTAACGTGGAGATTCACTGTCACAGCAACATCATCTACTTCCTTCCTGCTGGACTTTTCAGCCTTCACCCCTCCTTAACTTTAAGTAATTTTTATAATACCTTTTCTTCGTATTGTATTGTAATATATGTATATATCAATGCTAAAAATAGAAATACCTAAATAGATTCAAAAATTTATAAAGTATTTACATTTATTTCTTTATGCCAAATATTCCAATCTAAATTTGAGTTTTGATCGATAATATGTGTTTCAAGATCTCTAAAAATATTGGAACAGCTTTACTTGAACACTTATGGTTTTAAAAAACGTAGAACCGCTTAAAAGGACCAACTAGCGAATTACGCGCCAGAGATAAGACCACTACAGATTACGAGATAAAACTAGATGCTCAAAGGTGGCCCATACTTCCAACTAAATGTCAAACACCAAATTTTTTGTACGATTCTCAGTAATGATATTATTTATTTATTTTTTTATATAACGCTATCTTAGCTACAAATGTTCTTTAGTGTATTATACAGGGTGTTCTTTTAAAGACGGCTCAAATGCATTTCATGCTTAAACTGTGTTGATCTGAGCGAAAAATGGTAAAGGAAAAATTTGTTGCCCGTCACCTCTAGTTTCAGAATATGTGACTTGATTTTAGATTCCTGGTCGCATACGCGGCAGACGCGCGACTAAAAGTGAGGGTTCGCAGTTGATTAAGGGTTGCAGTACCCTCCACTGGCTCGCAAGCCAGCTTAGCCAGGAGGTTATCAACTGCACTTTGTATCTGGAGGAGGCACCTTTGAAGGCACAGTACGTGCTGCACAAGCTGCGTAAAGTGCATTATTTGATAAATTAAGGATTAAATTTGATCCTTTAAGTGAAAGATATTGATTACTTAAATATGTGGCAGGAGGGTTCCAATTTTTTTGGTAAATAAACGCATCTCTCCCAAAATTACCAAATAATTATTAAACCTTCTTGTTTGTAACAGGTGTAAAATTATTTTATAGCCATTTTGTGTATACTTAAGTACATCTAAAGCTCTAAACATTTCATTTTTCTTAGTAAATCACTCGGAAAACTACTTATTTCCCGATATTAAGAAAAATACTAGCTTTACTGCCTTGGCAATACGAGTACTTTCAGGAGAAAGGGGATGAAAAAATACATAAAAATGACCTATCGCGTGCTCTTCATTCTCTTTGATAACAAGTTAAAAAATTTGAAATATGATTAAACCAGATTTTGAAATGGCCTAGCACCTTTAATTTTGAAGATATCGAATTGCGGTTTCCAATTCCTTTCATAATTTTTTATACTCTTAAAAATTGTGACATGGTAAATGGAGGTCAACTGCGAACCCTCACTTTTGGTCGCGCGTCAGCCGTGTTTGCGGGCAGGAATCTAAAATCAAGTCACATATTGTGAAACTAGAGGTGACGGGCAACAAATTTTTCCTCTACCATTTTTTGCTCAGATCAACCGTTTAAGCATGAAATACATTTGAGCCTTCTTTAAATGAACACCCTGTATATGTAAATAAATAAATTCAAAATAATTTTCTTTGAAAATTGTAAAAGTAATAAAAAAAAAAACTTAATAAAAGTTAATAATAATACCAGTGTAAAAATAATAATAATAATAATAATAAAGTAGATATTAAGAAATACCCACTTAGAGAGTGAAAAATATTAAAATAAACAAAAAATTAATGTACAGCGTTGTTGGGGAAAACTTTCTTGCTGACCTCAGGGTAAAGTCTGGCCCGATAATCCAGAGTAAGAGGTTGGAGTTAAACCAACTTACCGAACTGAATGGAATAAAAATGATAAATAAACTCACCAGTATTGCGTATCTTTCAGTTATATAAACAAATAAACTGATGAGTAGTAAAAATTATTCTTCCCTCTAAAAGAAGACTCTTCTTGTGTAAACTATTTTCCTACTTTAGCCAGCTTAAAGATAATTCATGGAAATGGAATTATATTATCATTTTTAGACGTTATATTTATTTCCTGTAAAATCAATATAAATTATGTTTACAACTAATGTAATTCTATTCAGAATTAGATGAAGGAAGTCGTCAAATTGGGTTTAAAGTGAAATTGTATTAGAAACGATGATTCGCAAAATAAAGAAGTTAGGTTTTCTTTTTTATTTCCTGTCTACTGTGATTACTAGGTCCCAGAACTACTGGCTCGGCACAACAAAGTTAGGCTGGAATGGGTGCCGGGTCATGTGGGGATTGAACGGAATGAGACTGCTGATTATCTGGCCAGGAATAGTGCTAACACTCCATTCATTGGTCCGGAGCCTGTCCTGGGGGATCACCAGGGGCTCGATTCGTGCAGCTCTCCGAGAATGGATATGGAGAGAGCACGAAAAGAACTGGGTGTTGTGTCCTGGGGTTAAACACAGCAAGACCATGATGCCTTTTGGCTGTGCAAGCAAAGAGCCAAAGAGACTCAGTGTTTGGGGTAGAAATCAGATCACTCTGATTGCAGGCCTATTCACGAGGCACGGTAGGTTCAGGAAGCATCTGCGCAAGGTGGGGCTTATTAGATCGGGACCGATGTGCAGATTGTGTCAGAAAGAGGAGGAGACGGCCTCTCACCTGTTGTTTGATTGTGTTGCAATCGAGTGGTTGCACTATGGAACTTTGAGAACAAAGGAGATAGTAGCGCTAAAAGAACTAGTAGGGAAAGTCCTCAACCTCTTTAGGAGGGGAGGGTTCGCTTACTAGAACTAAGAAGGGGCTGGCACAATAAGTCTCTTGTGGCTGCGGTGCCATCGGTACATCCCGTACCATCTACTATTCTATTCTACTGTGATTCAGTTTGGTAAACCTTTTCGGAAACCATTTATTATTTTCCTGAAATTAATCATTTCAAAATACTTATCAAATTTTATAGTAATTTTAGACAGAATTGTTGATACTGTTCAACCTTTCTTATTCTGGTTATTTAATTTTTATAATTCATCATCCTTTTGTAGCCTTTTCCACTGCACTGCCGGCCTGTGGAAAGTGTTTGCATATTAAAAACACTATCCTTCGCTAGAAAATAAGCTGTAGAATAAAATTTAGACCACTGGGAAGAGAAGGTTTTCCTTTTTTGGGGAGCGCACTTAGTCTGTAGCCTTTCTGTGTCATGTACTGAATTCCTGTGTGTCTTCCATGACCGGGATTGTCTATTCATTGTGACAAGTCCATGGCAGATAATGACCTCTAGAACTGACTTAACTTGTTAATAGGAGGGTTACCGAAGTTCAACGGCAATTTGCTTGATTTTAACCTATTTGTTAATTTATTATACAGACAAGAGATGTAAAGGACTCCAGAATTAGAAAATATGCAAGAATATGCAGCTGGCTTTGAACCTGTGGTATTTACAAGTGGAAATCCAATGCATTACCATTGAGCTCATAATCCCTTTCTTTGCAGTGCGAGTTGCGTATGTGCAGCCGCTGGGTTATGCACGCTAAAATATCTGTCTTACCATTAACTGGCGGATTGTTGTTGTTTCCAACTTACCTAGGTACCTTCTCACTGTGGGCACAGTGCTTAATCTACCTTCTTTCGAGGGCAATCTTCTACGCAGAAGCGACCAACTCAGTTGAGAAGATGCTGTTTGCCCTGATTTATGAAATTTCTACAGACTTCGAATACCCGCTTCACATAATCAGCAAATTCTACTGCCTTGCACGGCTTCTCTCGTCTTTGCCATGGTGGGGCATTGTTACGACTCAATAAAGATGGTAATGTCCACGTACGCCACACTTCTGGAGGCTTGTCCAGCTTGATTATAACTAGCTTCTTGGCTTCGACCACCACAACCTGCAACATCGGATTTTGCTGTTTTCAGCTATCGGCTCCGTTGTGCACTTACAAAGGGGACTTTCCACCAGCCGATTTTCTGACGATTTACTAATACACCTTAGCGATATCATTGTTCTTGCCAACGATTACTATTATTATTTTATTTATTTATTTATTTAATTTAAAATGCATATTCATCCAAGTTTATCGGTGACCGATAAATAGCTTCTTAGCGATTTTACCAGACTAATGTTTGTTAAGTTTAATACTTAACAAAGTAATCAGAAATGTTTTTATTATAATATAGAACGAGAAACCGATAAGCGCAACTCGCAATTTGATGAGATCATGAGCTTTGCTTGTAATGGCTTCCTGTAAATCAGAGTTGTTCACATTTAAAGCTGCTTAGAAAAGAAAGAACCTAATAAGAAACTCAGCTTTCTTTTTCGGAGAAAAGCGGAAGTCATTTATTTTTTATTTTTTTTAATTAGAATATGTAATTAAATTTAATGTTCAAAATGGGCGTTTCTGACCTGATTAAAAATAAAAAATCATAAATAAATAATAATAAAAAAAATAAATGATGACTGAATAATAATGATCCAAATAATTGTGTGTGGGGCGTGCGAAAGGAATTTTAAAATTTAATTATTTAAGCATAAATTTTACGAATGAATATTTATTTAATATTTTTCCAGGCGGGCTTTACGTCCAACTACCAATTAGATATCGTGGACGGAGGCGACTAGCAAACATACTTTACTGTTAATTTCTTTCATTAACCATTAAATATGATCCAAGGCTTAAGACGGGGAATCGAACCCAGAACCACAATACATATTAGCTTTACAGGTCTCGCCTGTAACCGCTCGGCTAACGTGGCGCCTGAATGTTTAACTTATGTACAACCGATCGTCCACAGATATAATAAAATTTTGATGCCAAGAATACAATCAAGACAGCTTACTTTACGTTCAATTCAATTTCAATTCAATTTATTTATTTGTTATAGGGGTATAGTCCCCATACAAAGGAGCAGGGTGTTGTCGGTGTACAGATCAATAACATAGAATTATAAAGAAACCAAAGATTAATAATTACAAATACAGAATTAATAAATGAATTATCTTATGCAGACCAAAGTTATGTATAAGTTTTTATAAAACCATTCATACTTATATTGAAAGAAAATGTCTTAATTTCAAAATGGATGTTACATATTTATACAAAACATGAGCTGAATCGATAGTGTCTGGGTTCAACAATTTTTCAATGTTCCCCTACATTATCAGAATGGTAATACTCTCTAATAGGTTTGTAGAATGGACATTCAACAAGAATATGTACCAGGTCCTCTTTCTTTTGTAACTGACAACCCACAATCCAACTGAGCATCTATTTTGCTTATTAATCAATCATAAGTTAGCTTTATTGAGTATTTTCCAATTGTCTTAAGTTGGAATAATAGTTTGCTACAATTAAACGGCATATGTTAGGTACGACTGTGTTTCAATTGAGGGGTTAAAAACTTTTACATAGTGGCTGTTATATCTAGACTGTTGAATACTTGTATTATCCAAATTAGTTAAATACTCTCGGTACAACTTTAAAATTTCTGGATTTTTTTTTTTTAAATTAAAGGCATCTTCAATTTATACTATAACAGATCGGTTAATTGGTTGCAGGAGATCTTTTAACTGGACTGCCCAGTTATATCGCGAGTCCGAATTAAATAACGAAATACTCAACAACTTCCGGTAACATATTCTCGGTAATTTTTGATCACTCATTTCCAAAATATTCAACAACCAATTTAGGCTTAACTTCAAGATTCTGTAACTTATATGTAGTTGTCCAGTTTCCGAACGAATCATTGCTTACTTTACGTATTACTGTTAACTTTGGTATTATAAGTTAGAAGTGGAACAGAGTAGCCATTGGGAATAGATATGTAAAAAGGTTTCCTCTTTTAATGGTTTTTGTGATATTTATATAAAGAAAATGGTTTCAACAGGGAAGTAGCCTGCCTTATTTTTAGAAATATTTTTTTTAGTGTCTGTGTAAATTTGACTGTAAAAAACATGTGATATTTTCAAGTCACTAATCCTAGACAAAATATTTTTGAAAAAAAAATCTCCACAAAGATGGAGATATTCAAATGGAGTAATAACACTCCTGTAACAACAAATACGAAAAGAAAGAACTTTATAACTCTGCCATAGCCGTTCCCAAGCCCGGTTGAGAAAGAAGGAGGGTAAAAGCCACCTGAATGGGCTAGAATAACCAGCCGTCTCAGGAAGTAAGAGTTGTGTTTTAGAATGTATTATATTAACTCCGAAGTGCTACAAGGCAAGCATGAGTGCCTAAAGGAGGCGGCCGCTCCACTGTGCTATGCGCCAATCCTTCCGTATACTTGAATGTATATATTATTAAAAGAAAGCACCGCTTTCGGAAGAATGGCTACGACTTGACGAGAATATGGAACTTCGAAGTATGGAACCTGGAATGTAAAGGGCCTTACAAGTCAAACACCAGAGCTTGTGGAATATATGAAGAAGATGAATGTTACTGAAACAAAGAAAAAGGGCCAATGCTGTGAGATTATACATGATGGATTTCTACTCCTCTATTAGGGTGTATCTCCTACTGAAAGGGCAAAGGCTTTGGAGTAGCCTTTTTAATATATAAAGATTGTATAAGCCAAATTAAGGGCTGGAACTCTGTAAATGAAAGGCTAATGACGGCACAAGTTTTTGATGTAAAAGCAGAATTAAAAGAATCCTGATAATCACTTACGAATAAGAGAGTACAGGAATGGACAGTTAATTTTACCAGAGGGCCACATGAGAAATTGGAATGGTTCTCGAGGGCCGCACTAATACAGTTGCTTCTCTTGTTAGTAGAGTAGCAAAGAGTAAAATAAAAAACTTAATAATACAAAGCATTCACACTGATCTCACAGAGTTTTTCAACACGGTTCACTCAACTTTTTAAAGAAGTTTTAACCTTTTACTTCGTAGTGCAGTTTACTACAAGTTTTCTTGTCGCGATCCACTAGTCTGTCAGCAAAGAATAACTTCGACTACAACTCCGCCGTTTAGCCTCCTTAAGTCTGAACTATGTTTACTTTCTAGTATCAAAGACAAAATTGAGTACAAAACCTATTTAAGAATTAGAAATTGCTCAATTGTTAGGAAGAAAAACGAAGAATTGGGCGAAAGCAACAGGCAAATGGGTTTTTAATGGTTGTCAATCTTTGTCCAATGTGTTAATCGAATCAATAACCGCCCAAATCAAATCCAAAGGTCAGCTATCTAGAATAGCATTAAGTCTTAAGATCATCAAGATTACTAAACAAGGAAAAAAACACAATGTTTTGCTTCGCTACCAATAAAATAGTTGAATTCTAATATTTATTGATAATATCGCACGTAAATACGGTTGTTCCTATGTAAACTAAAAAGAATCTTATTCAACTCGCCAACATTCTCAGTTCATACCGCTGCTAAGTATCCCAGCCAAAACTAGATTCTTGATGCGTCTTAATTTAAAATATTAACTATTCTTAGTATTAAATACAGTGATCCCTCAGTTATCGCGGTTAATAGGCGATAAACCGGCCGCGATAAGTGGAAAACCGCGAAGTAGTGTTTCCCTCTCATTTTTAGTGTATATGAAACCATTTAAGTGCATATGTTATCATTAGAACTTAAAAAATAGTTTCAAACATGTAAATAAAATATTAATAGTGTAAAGTTTTTCTTGTCCTTTTACTAAGAAAACTTTACTTACACAACTAATGCCTGCCACTAGTTACGTTAAATATGTGGGTTTGATTAAATAATAAAACTCGCTAAAGTTGTAAGTAATAACCTGATTTATTAACACATTACCTTTACACACATTAACATTTACTAGAAACTAACGCTATTCATTACAGTCAGCATTTACAACAGTCACAACAGTTTACTGTTACTTACTCACTACGTAACGCCACAAAACTGTTCCCCGACTGACCACTGGTCCGCACTGCACCGAATTGCACTAGTCTCTGCTACACAAACAAAGCTCTACTCACTAACTGACTAACTGCCTAACTGGCTAACTCCGAAGCACTTCGCAACACTGACTCTCTCAAGAACTGTCACTTCCAAAGTGTCTCTCCAAACTAACTTTACAAGACTGACTCAAAACTAACTGATTAAAACTGATTAACAACTCCAATAACTCCTTAAAACTCTAAAAACTGACTTCTCCAGCTGTGTCTGCCTCCTTTTAACTGCGTGCCTCCCTCCAACTGGGACTGCCCTCCTCCAACTCTCTGAGCATAAGTTTCCACGCCCTCCTGACGTTCATTGGCTGGAGAAAACATACTGCCACCACCTCAGCTGGGGCCGCCCTCCTCCTACTCTCTGTCTCGCTCCTACCTGTCAATCACTGGCTGGGAAAACACATATGCCACCACCCCAACTGAGGCCTTTCTCTTAGCTGGCTTTTACACAGGTCACTAACTCGTTGAACAATCTAGCCCTTTCCTTTCTAGTTCAGGTAGAGACCGGCCCTTTTGTCCACACAGTGGTGGCCTGATACCGACTTTGGTCGCTTAACCCCTAGAACAATCTAGGCCTTTCTTCTCTGCCACAGGTAGATACCGCCCTTTTGTTTATGCAGTGGCGGCCTGTTACTGACTTTGATCGCTCAACCCCTAGAACAATCTAGGCCTTTCTTCTATGCCCAGGTCAACTTCGTTACAATAGTATAAATAACATCCATAAAATAATGTATAAATGATATTAATATGATACGTGTGTGTAACACACGTAATGGCGGGACGCTAGCAGCCAATCAGAGACGTGTATTTTGAATTGTGTGGGCACTACCTGCCTTCTGCTGGCGTGCGGGCAACTTTCGCGCCATAATTCCTCAATTTTGAATTTTTGAACAATCCGCAATGTACGAAGGCCGCGATAAATGAAACGCGAAGTAGCGAGGGATGACTGTAATTGGTTATCTTATTAAAATATACATACATCAAACAAAATTATAATTCGATTGTAATAAACTTTTAATAATACTTCATCTATTTGAAATTAGAAAGAAATACTTTTTTTGCAAACATACATAAGTAAAATTACTCAGAATATAGCATGAAAAGAAAGAATAAATTATATTCATTGGATTAAATTATAGCGGAGAAAGGTATGAAAAAATGAACTCATCTGGAAAACTAAGTCTGAGAGTTTTTTTTATAATGGAATTGTTATTATGGTGAGGTTTAAAACATTCTTCAATTATTTCTTTCATTTCGTTATAAACAGGAACTTTGTAATCCTGAGAGGACGAACATGGATTAGCCGTAGGGCGAAGGGATATTACAGTCTAGATTACATTTCATCCGTAGCCTTTACAATTATTAATTTAATAATCATGTTTGCGAGCTTTTATGTGTAAATGTATATTTATATAATTTGGTCAATTAAGATTTGCTCAGGCTAAGTGAAATTCTGGACTTTCTCTTTTATATATAAAGAAAATGAATATTAGTCAGAGAAAAGAGGAAAATTAAATTGTGTAAATCTCTTATTTGTTGTAGATAAAATTTGTAATTAATAACTATTTTCGTTCGAATATTGAAGCAAGATTTTAATAACTCTTAACTTATCATTTAATAAAAAACAGTATACTTATCAGATTAAAGTCCTGAGCAAAGTTTGGATGAACATATCTAATAAACATTTACGAAAGAAGACGAACTAAAGGAAAAGCAACATAGAGTTACAATAAAACAATACAAACAAATGATTCAATAACAGTTGAGCTGTAACTACAGTTCAGTTAACACCGCTGCCAGTGCTCTTGACTATTTCTTTATAAAAACGAAGTTTTATTGGGATTTCCATTTTAATATTTGGTGTATAGTTTCTTGTTAAATCTGTTGAAGTTTTAAAAAAAATTATCGAGTGGTTTTTGTGATATTTAGAAGATAACTTCCTCTAAATATCTTGAATTATGTTTTTATTTATTTAAAAGAATCTCGCTAGAAGAAGAGCCGAACTTTATTGACTTCATTGATTTAACTGTAATTTGTTTATTTAATCCCAAATTTTATGTAATCTTACAGTTTATTAAGTTTCATTTATATTTTTTTATTAGTATTTATTTAATGAAAGTTTCTTTTTTTACTTATTCTGTTTTTGGTAGAATTAGTTTTCCTGTGTATTCAATTGCTCAACTCTTTGTATGTGATTCACAAAACGAATAAATAAATAAATAAATGATTCAATAAAATTAAACAGAAAAAAAAATGCAAATCACAGAACAAACAATGATCTTATTTTGATATTACTTCAAAAATAATTAAATAAATTTCTCAAGTAAAGTTTACAGAACTTAATTTAAAGGAAATCAGGATATAATCAAATTCTCCACAAAACTATTCATAACGCGATAAACTGTTGCGAAAAATTTATAAGATAAAAACTAGATAATATTATGATTAATTTGTTTTATTGCTCCGTCCCTATAATTGTAACTTTTTTTTTCCTCTATAAAATTATAATTTATTTTTCCTTGACTTCATATCCGGTCTAAGAGGTTTTTAGGCGTGATTAAAATCAGGCTTTTGGAAACAAATTACGTTAAAATGAAGTTCATCAATTTATTATTATGATGAAGTAAAAGCCGTAAAACAAACGAGAATTCCTCTCTTACGTAAACCATCTGCGACAGCAATGATTTATACGTAGTATAAATAACACTAAGAATGTACAAAAATTGATTTTAAAAAATTTCAATCAACTTGGCAGTAAATTTTGTTGTCAAAGAACATATTGACTAATAATTTTATATAATTGAATCTTACGATGAGTAAAAAATACAGTCTTTCTTGGTTCTAAATACTCGTAAAAAAAACAGTATTTTATCTATAATATTGTACAGCACCGATCTACAAGTAATTTTATAGCCACGTTGGGCTAATACTTTTTGTACTTAACTATTCTTAGAGATCGCAAGTTTAAAAGTTTTATTTTCATTTCAACATCTATTTGTCATCACTAAGGAACGGATTTTTATGTATTTTAAAATGCCAAATATTTAATTAAAATATGCATTTATTTTCGTCAATTATGTGGAAAATATGTGATTTTCTTAAAATATTTTCTGGAATATTTAAGTAAAATGGACATTTTTTTTTATGAAAATGGAATTTTGGGGGGGGGGGCAAGTTATAATTATTTATACAAGAAAAGAACATTTTTACAATTTATAATAATTTATTAGGAACAAAATAATTTGTTTTTACAAGTTATAATGATTTATACAACAAAGAACATTTTTACTATTTATAAAAAGATGTGTTAAATTTTCAATTTTGAAAACTTCACTCTTCGAAATTGTTTGCAACCACATGAAATTTCAAATGTTGGAACGTAAAGTGACGACGATCTGGGCGTAAGATGGATTTGTAACGACTAAAATCTTTTGAAATGAGGATTTTTAAGTTTGTGGAAAGGGATATCTGCTCTAACCAAAGCCCGACACAGATCTGTACTCAAAGTAAACTTACTTGATGGTGGAGATGTAAGGAAGGCTTGATAGGACGTCCTCTCTTTCTTTCTGTTTTTATTCTCTATTTGCGATCCGGTGGCAATATGTTGAGAGCAAGAAACGCGCTTGTCACAAGCTATGCAGTACAAAATGACTCCATCACTTCGAAAAAGTTCTGCTGGAAACTCGCGAAGATATTTAGCAACCAGTTGTTTGTTTGAGGCCGATGTTCGTGGCATTTTACCCAAAAAAGAATACACTAAGTGACCGAACGAAATGAATTGGACACTTCAACGAACAAGCTGAAAGAACAGACAACGTCAGAACACTTCAAAGAACTAACAAGTGCCCGTCACTGTTTAGCAGCATTCTGTGTAAATTACAATAACCATTGTACCCACTGTGATTCACAGCCCTACAGTCTGTGGTTCACAGTTCCTGTCAACCACCTCCCAATTATGAAAATATGCCCAAAATGAAAAATATGTACATATTTTGATTAAATATGTAGAAATATTTATTTATTTTAATCAAATATGTATAAATACGCGATAACATCCAAATATGTGGAAATATGTGAAATAAAAGTAGACTCAAACGGCTTAAAAAGTGTCAGTATGAATACTTCTAGTTGAAAAACGTCTGTAAATTGCCTAGAAAAAAATATGTAAATACATACGAATCCGTTCCCTAGTCATCACCATCAACGCGCAAAGTCCTTGTTGGAGGAATAGGTTTTTGAGCTTTCCAATCCTTTATCCTACTCAAAAGTATAAGGAAAAAAATCAGCTACTCTTAAAAAAGGAAGATAAGTAAGAAAAGAATTTTGGAACTTACTGTGAATGGAACTTGAAATAATTGAAGGAAACGTGACGATGACTTAACAGATATTTGGCAAAGACAGAGATAATGATGGTACTAGATTAAGTCCCTAGCTAGAAATACTAGAGACAAGCGGGATTAAGAGGAGCCAGAATAAAGCACGATAAAAAATCCTAGATAATAGCACTGAACCTAGGAATACAGCAACCACAAGGGAAATATCATATTGTAAAATCTCGATACTTTCAAGAGTTTAGATAGGAAGATAGACCATCGCTTCGACTATGTGGCATTTCTACATTTGGGTCCTTCAAGTTTAAGAACGACATCTATCTTTATTTATCGCTGCGATCTAAAAAACCAGAGACACAAATTTTTGGCCTGCTTTTTTTCTTGTACCTCCTGGTTTATCTAAAGTATTCTTTTCGGAATAGCCAAATTTTGCTAATTTGGATAATATTTCTTTAAATATAAAAACCTATAAATCTTTAAATCTATAAAAGAAAATATTATGACTTCTGCAGAATCTTTATCTTAGTAACAAGCAGCTTGTTCATTGATTCGGCTTCATGAGTTAGAACAGGGCGTCTAATCAAGTGGTCCTGGCTTTTCAAAATACATCGGGAATCCGTCTAATCCTTCTATAATTGGCGTCAATGAGCCTCTAGTTCCGTGGGTTTGGTTGTTAATTAGCTTTAGAGAGTGTAAAAGTAAAAGAAATCTTGAGATGAATTAGAGTTGGATACAATCATAATAAACAAACAAAAAATTTCATTTGGTAAGTAAAGTTTTTGACTGTATAATCGCTACAATAAAAGATACTTTAAGGTAAATCTTTCAGGTAAAGAAGTCTACTACAAGATATCTCTATGAAAAATTAATGCGATGGTTTTTCCAAATTTTCTAGATATATAACATTGGATTCAAGGTAATTTTGCTTCCAATCGATTCTATAACTTTTCCTAAGGGACTAACAGTATCGTTGCAATTTATTTTTGTACCTCTAGCGCATAAAGATTGGATTTAAATTTTTTTTTGGGCCAATTTCCTTTTCCCCAGGTTTATAGTTTTATCGACATACTTTATCAAACAACTTTGTATTTTTACTTTCATTTAGTCCTTGTAGGATGAAAGTATTGGAATCGTGAAGATTATCTGTATCGTAAGGATTTACAAATTTATCGGATTGAGGGTGTGTTTGTGTGTCTGGTATAGGATCAAGAGTAGTAATTTATATAATACTTGGCTGCAAATTTTTTTTATCAAAAATCTTTAAAAAAACCGGAATGAAAAACCTTATATTAAATTTAGGTGCCACCAGAGGACACCATACAAAGTTATGAAAAATTTTAACAGCTTTTACTAAGAAACCACTTCCACATTAAACGTTAAAGACTAGAATTATTAAAAACATTTTTTTTTATATTTTCAGAAAGTGTTTTTATAGAGATTCTGACAAAAATATTGATAAATTGGTTCCTGAAAAGAGTGACTCTTTGAGTACAGACTACTCAACAACTTGATGACACTAAGAACTCTCTCGAAGTAAAGACTAAACTCTAGCATGATGAAACTCAAATCTACACTTAAAGTGCAGACTACTCAACAACTTGATGACACTAAGAACTCTCTCGAAGTAAAGACTAAACTCTAGCATGATGAAACTCAAATCTACACCTTAAGTGCAGACTACTCAACAACTTGATGACACTAAGAACTCTCTCGAAGTAAAGACTAAACTCTAGCATGATGAAACTCAAATCTACACTTAAAGTGCAGACTACTCAACAACTTGATGACACTAAGAACTCTCACGAAGTAAAGACTAAACTCTAGCATGATGAAACTCAAATCTACACTTAAAGTGCAGACTACTCAACAACTTGATGACACTATGAACTCTCACGAAGTAAAGACTAAACTCTAGCATGATGAAACTCAAATCTACACTTAAAGTGCAGACTACTCAACAACTTGATGACACTAAGAACTCTCTCGAAGTAAAGACTAAACTCTAGCATGATGAAACTCAAATCTACACTTAAAGTACAGACTACTCAACAACTTGATGACACTAAGAACTCTCACGAAGTAAAGACTAAACTCTAGCATGATGAAACTCAAATCTACACTTAAAGTACAGACTACTCAACAACTTGATGACACTAAGAACTCTCTCGAAGTAAAGACTAAACTCTAGCATGATGAAACTCAAATCTACACTTAAAGTACAGACTACTCAACCACTTGATGACACTAAGAACTCTCTCGAAGTAAAAACTAAACACGATGAAACTCAAATCTACACTTAAAGTTGTGTCCATTTGAAGATGCAGTTAAAATTGCCCTCTAGAAACTTTACTAGCTATTTCTATTATTCCATAAAAATATTATTAATACTAACGCCAAATTTTTATAGAATTAATTTTTCGTTTAACAACTTCGCTACAAGATTGTTTCATGAAGTATTTGTAAATTTAATTTTACTAACAAAGTGACAATTTGAGGAAATAAAACCAAATTAATTGAAATACAAGATCATTGGACATTACTTTTTAAATTAATAAAAAATTCAAGCAACGTTTCACAAAAGCCTGTCCCGTCGCCTGTAAGAACTAGTATTAGACACAAGAAAACGAACTTGGTAAGTATTTGGAGGAAATGAGGATTAAGCACGCAGTCTAATCGTTTAAACTCTTCACGAAGTCCCAGCTAAACTGTCCTAATTATGCTTGAACTGAATAAATCGCAACTAAAGATCACGTCAAAGACTCAATTGTCAGTTCTTTCAAACTAACGGGACTCCATTAGAATAATAGAATTTGTTAGATAATTCTTTTAGATTAAATTATTAAAAAAAAAAAAAACACTTAACTTAGTAAGCTTTTAATTTGAATTTATGGAAACGATGAGCATATTTTAATAAGATAAATTTTAAAATCAAACAAATGATGAGGGTAAAGTGCTCCTGGCAGGGCTCAATAGTTTGTAGTGTAAAATTGTTACCAAAACACGCAAGAAACCTACAACATGTGCACTATATGGCGAAGAGCAAGTGTCAAGCTGGTAAGGATGCGAGCTATTAAGTAGAAGAGGATATCTTGCCAGTGAAGCACGTTTCGATCAGCAAACAGAAGCTGGACATCGGAAGAATTCACAGGCGGTAGGTCAGGAAGTAACTGTTATAAGCAGAGATTTCCCATCCTTTGGAGCATTTCATCATTAAAACCGGCTCCAAATCAAAGAACATACGCACGTTTGCCGTCATCCCATGGTGTCACGCCCGTTTCACACCGAACTCTTCACTCGCACAAGAACTCAACTCAACCAATTCATGCCATCAACAGCAACACAACCAATTCATGCCATCAACAGCAACACAACATTCAGCATTCATCACTTAAACTCAATCAATGTTTTACACCCCTGTTAACTCTACTGACAAATTGAATAGGCAAACTGGCACTAGTTTTAATCACTACCACTAATTCCGTGAAGGAGAATAGGTTATTTATATTTCTGTGGAATGTTAACGTATTGTGGAAACTCTCTCTTGGTGTACGAATAAAGGATAAACATCGGGCTTATAAATGAAACGCATAACACATCAACTTTACTGGCTACACACTGTTTACTGCACTAACCATCATGCCGGTATAACATGGCGGCACTGCAGTCATTGTCCGCAATGGTGTTCGCCACACTTGTTACCTCCTTACGTAGAACCATTTCTTCTGTCAACGGCTGTAGAAATTTCTACGAGCGGCTTTACCTTCTCTAATCCAGCAGCATATTGCTCTCATAGACTGACTGCCGAGTAGTTTCAACAGTATATTTATTCTCTTGGAGTGTTTGCTTGGCTGGGAGGGCTTTTAATTCCGAAAATCGAGAACAGAGTTGCAGAACTATCTGTCTCGAAGGTCAAATGTTAAGTGATGAGGGTTGAGATATTGCCCATTCCAAGAATTTTCTCCGTTATTGTCTAACTGAACAAACCATTGTACAACTTCGCGTAAACTACCAGATATGCTAAAAATATTCGAAGCTACCATTCCGACAAACTTACATACAAACACTAACCTTAACTATCTCTCTTCTGACTGCAATATCGTTCTCCACTTCTTCACGCATTACCAGTGCCCACAACATATCCCCGCTTTTGATAACAGAGAAAATGAACAATCTTTTTTCAGATAAGTCTTAACACAAACTTGGTGCTCGAGAACGCCAAGTATAAAAAAAAAAAATTGCACAAAATCTGATCCTAAAGTCACTCGGCACGTTTTCACCTTACCTACTACGTTTCGATAACTTATTCAGAATAAACAGCGACTTATACATCTGTGGGTGGAAAATAGAAATCTAAGAATAAAGATTTAACTCAACAAAATAACCTGATATCTAAAAAAAAAAGTAATTGCAGAATATAATGCTGACGGATTGTCTTCATATTAAAGCGCAACGGTAGCCGGGAGATTTGAGAAAAGGCAAAGCTAAGATGTATTGTGGCTCGATTCCTGGTCTAGGCCTTGGAATTTATTTAATGTTTAATATGAGAACTTTGTAGTAATGCATGTTTGCTAGTCGCTTCCGTCTAAGATACCTAATTTATATGTTTGGATGTAAAGCCTACTTGAAAAAAAATTGGGATTACTTTACTTCTTTTTTTTATCTTCATACTCCGAAAGTCTGTCAAACGAAGATAGGATAACCCTAGGGCGAGTTACAAAATCCAAATTTCCATAGCAAGAGATTGACAGAACTTGGGCAAAATCTGACTAACTAAAAGCTCAACTTCTCATTTTGGGGGAAAAAAATTCTTCTGCTCAACTTGCTTATCTCACGAAATTAACCCATCATTTCAACCAGACATAGAACTCTTTCATGACTCTCCTCTATAATTAAGCCTTTCTTAAAATTTCAAAATCAAATCTAAAACTGCCCAAAAAGCCATATTACAACTACCATTTTACCAAAATCTTGGATACGCCTCATTACAGCCAAACTATAACGGTAACTACCAGAGAAAGCTCTATTCTACATTACTAATATCTTTAACTCAGTTTGATTTATACTCCAATACAGGAAATTTTCAATTATAATTGTGGTGCCGAAACCACACAGAACCAATTCACTTACTGTCATCTCACAGACCCACTAATCTCTTTACGGTAATTTCCAAAATTTAGAGCGGTTACTACTACCTGACCAAGAACCTATATGAGGCGGTAAAATTATATTGTATTTATTACACAACTCACTCGACATCAAAGCAATTTATAGTCTAAGAAACTTCGTCTTTTTTAGAAAAAGTTTACGTCTGGTAACTTCCCTAGATTTAACTCAGGCTTTCGACACATCGTCTCCTTTTCAAACTGAAACAATCCAACTTGACGGGTATTATCGAGCACTACATCAAAGATACCTATCAAACAGATTCTTCTCCGTCAAAAATAGTGGTGAACAGTTTGCAGTTCTTCGCATCAAGGCAGGTGTATTGCAGAAAAGCCTACTTGGACTGACTTATTCCATCATTTCAATGTATATATCTAACTGAACTTACATAGCCATTCTATGAACTGAAAGAGACGCTAGGACAGCAACCTCACAGTTGCAAGGCCAATCAACTTCCATACAAGAACTTTTAAGAGTCTGGAAGTTACAGATAATTAGAAAACCGATTTTTAGTATTACAAGTTTCCGTCAGATTAAAAAAGAGATCGTCTGTTTATGGTATAGAACACGAAAACTTGTTGACGAATGTAACCTCTCGCATGGTAAAATTAAAACACTCTATGTAGAGAATATTTACATGTGATCTCATAATATGGATCCAGGTTAGACGGAAAGTTGGAACAGGTTTTCATTTCACGGCCATATCTTCATTTGCATATAAATTGATGTTTAATAACGAAATAGAGATAATTTTTTTTTACTTTTAAATTAAATGTACAATAAAAATATTATTGTTTTATTAATTAAACACTTAAATAAATTGAGAATGATCAAAAACTAAACTATATTTTGAAAATTATCACTTATTTTATCTAGCGTTGCACATATTATGTTTATTGTGCCCCTGACCTTTCATCCGTTATCTAACGTAGATTAGTTATTTTAGTGCAGAGAATTCGACTTCACTTTATATTTCCGTCTCATATTAATTTAACCAAGTGAAAATATCATATCAATCTCGATAAAAACTGTGAACTGTGTCAAAAAGATAAAGGCAACGCATCCCCCAAATGCTCATCGTATGCCCCCATAATAAAAATCTTATCGTAGTATTGACGTTCCGTGGGCGCTTTCAATTTGAATATGAATGTGTTCAATTAATGAGTTTTTTATGTAGATTAATTATTTTTTTATCAATAAGTCAAATAATAAAATAGAATGAATCAATTAGTCAAATGAAATTTATAATTAAAAAATACATATCAGTGAACACAGAAAGGAAAATAGAAAGATTGTATATCAGAAAGCCGATTTAAAGTTAATTGTATTCAGTCGAGAGATATTTACTGATGATTTTGATGATGAGAGTAGGCTGCAGCTGGCTTTTAATGATTTGTTCCAGGTCGAGAAAGAAGAGCAACATTTTTTCTAATTCCATCTCGTGGTAGCTGATTTATTCAAAGGGAGCTACCTTGACGTGCGTAATAGACTTTGGGAGGGAGCAAACCATTGAAGCAGAAATCCTTTGCCTATAGAGTATAACAAATCGGAGCAGCAGCTTCTCTGCTTTCTGGCAACAAGGGAAGACTGCATAGAATTGCAGCGAGTCGATACAACTATCGGCATATGCTAAAGATAGTGGCTTAATTTGTAGGTCGGTAGATGACTTTAAAGAAGGTTTTAATCACTGAAGACCACAGCAAATTAATGGAGTTAATGGGGTCAATTCAAATTGTTGAAAAGCCAAGTACTTCCAATTACGTTTAGCAAAGCCTGTAAATAACATCACCCTCCAGAATTGAAATCATATTGTCAAAATGATGAAAAGATAAAAATATTTTGGGCACATTTTTGAGCTTATCCAATGATATATCTCAGAAAATAAATTTGCGATTAATGGCTACCAATCAACCAAGAGGAGACCATTATGGTCTCGTGAGTCTCACTGTAACTTATTGCTCAGAATGTTGGGTGTTTCCTAGATTATTATGTTTCCCGGATATTATTGAGTGGCGCTTAATGGACGTAAATGTAAATGGAGAATAGAGGAATAGACATATAGAGCAGCTGTATAACCACAAGAATATCTCCGTTGCAATTTTCTTAAAAATTAAAAACCTTAGATGGATAATACTTCGTACAACTTGTGGCAGATGACCACATACTCACATAAGATTACATAAATAAACTTTATTATAAATATATACAATAATTATAAACATGAAGTTTCGATGTGTAATTACATTACGATAATAATGTACTATAAAGGAAACTTTAAGATGGGAAGGATTCAGAATGAAGGGAAAAGGGATGGAAAAACCAGCAGCAACCAAATACACCAGAAAAATCTATCTTTTAAATCAATTGGGAGAAGAAAAATAGGAAGGCTCAGAACTAGATTGTTCGAGACCAAGTAGAAAAGACAGCTGCAGGAATGGAGATTCGCAATGGTGGCCATTAAGACAGTGAGCAAGAGGGTAATTTCTGAAGAAGGTCAATGGCATGAGCTGGGCTGTTGCGCAGGATATGTATATATGGATGCAGGATCCTAATTATAATCCTTCGTATTACACTTGGAGACGAGACTAAATCCTCTTTTTGTGTACACTTTTGAACTTCATGCCCGGTACGTAGGAAAAGTTTTGAGTATGGACCTTCATAGATACTCTCGGATGATCGCTGAGGAAATTGTAAAAAAAAATAGGTATCTTATGGTCAGGTAGATGGAGCGATTTGGCCGGTAAATGTAGAGTGTCTATCAACAACTGACCGTGCCACCCTCAGTTCTCAGATTGTAAGCTTGGCAGTCCAAATGAGGGTAAACGCAAACAAACAGTTTAAAGAAAGGCTAAACTCTGAAACGTTGAGCTCTGAAGCTGAGAGGAGAACTGGCGAAACTTAATTATAAGCCCTATGACTAACAACCTTCTGGGTGTAGAATGTCCTCTATATGATCTTGAGGAGAAGGAAGATACTTTCCATTCTGTTGCTACAAGCCCCCTGTTCTGTCGCCTATTCGTTTGGCAGTTTTTGGAGAAAGATATCTCTCTCTAGAAAGATGTTTAAATTCGATGAATGGTATATATTGGCCTCAACTGATCCATTACGCAACTGAATCTTGGAAGTTCAGAATAAAATGCCTCAATGAATCTGTTCTTTGATTTTGTAGTCATCTCAGAGGAGACTTTGTTTAGTTTGTCATTAATAATTAATTACCCAATAATACTTAGCAAATAAATTAATGTACTTTCTCTGTTTACCTCCTTCTGTGTCTTCCTTTCTGTATTTAAGATGATAGTTCATTGCACTTGTGTTTTATTAATTCTTCCTGAAGGTTTCTCAATTTCTCTGATTTTAAGAAGTATTCATGTTATTTTTTGTTTGACCATTTTTACGTTTTGCGATGTCAAATTTTCAAAATTGTTTCTATTCTTCTATTGTTATATATTTATTAATCATAACTTTGTTTACTTAATTGTGCAAATTATGTTTCAAACTCCGGCAGACGGTAGAAACCATGCCGTTTATAGTATTTTGTTCTGTTTCAAAAATATTGTATCTTGTATTTTGTGTTTTTCATTTAAATAAACTTTATTACTACTACTTCTCTGGATGCAGGATTTGATGGTTAATTTAGAAGCAGTCCCAAAGTGCTTTCCGGTAGAAGAGCTTGCATTGAAATGATAGAAATTTCCACGAATAATATTGGCGTAATATAAACAAAATAAAACTAAAAACATGAGAAGTATATGAAATTTCACTTCAAAAAATACTGTATATTAAGTCCCTCAAACGGCTGAAATTAATAAATAATATAAATTATAATTTTATACACTTAACTTCAAAGAACTTCGCTTTAATAAGAAATTGTAGAGAAACCACAACAAGCTGCAAAAGCTCATGAATACATTATACAGGTTTTAATAAGTTTGAAGTTATAAATAGTGCTAGACAGAATGGATGTAAACTTTGTGAACTTTCTAGAGTCTTAGATTGACTCAATCTGATTGTAATGCAGGCGCCATCTCTCTACCTGGTAGAATAGCTCCTAGTTGCCGCCGTAATGAACCGACATGTCGTTCTTGTGTCGCTCAAGCATCAAATACATTATTCCATAAACTTATTGTTCAGTGTTCTCACGTGTTTATTGGAACATCTCTCTAATTATAATTTGTGACAAAACAAACCGCCGCTGGGGTTCTATTTAGCACATCTTTACAGACAAAGAGGTATTTTAGATATAATAGTAACATACCCAAGCACTCTTCGTGTTACGCTATTTCTTTTACATTATGCTAAAGGTACTTTGAAGCAATATTGTATTATTGAAATCTTAGGGAGCAACAATAGGTAAAATACTTGCAGTAATCTGTACTAATGTGTAAACATTATTGTAGTAAATCTGCGTCCATTTTCTCTTTTCAAAGTTTTTGAAACTTTGTCAAACGATAGAGTTTCACTTACAGGCCTTCTTGAATGGAAGCGAAATTCCAATCTCTACCAATTCGAGATTTCTTCAAAAACATCATCTACCATGAATAGGTTAATAGAGACGGCATAAAAGACTTGTATTATAGCTGGGATTGAGGTAATCCACAATCACACTCATCTTCTAGCTGTGCAGGCTACAGTCTTGCTAAGAGATGGGCAAAGGGAGTCATCCTCAGTTTTTTTTGAGGGGGGTAGGGAAGCTTCCGGGATGGATATATCCTAGACTGCTGGAATCTTCTTTTCTCGAAAAACCAAGATGTCACGAGATCCATGCTAAACGGGCCAATGGAACAGGGATGGCGTCGAAAACTAAACACAATAGATTTAATAAAGGTCGCATCTGACTAATAGAACGATTGTCTCACCTAACGGTCTTATGTCCATGGGTTTGTTACAGTATATTGGAATGGATTATGTATCCTTTTTGCATTAAATAAGTAAACGTAGTTAAATAAAATAAATAGAGCGATTGAAAATTAAGAAAAATAAGCATAAGAAGCATTAAAATAAATAATAGTTATTTATATAACAAGTGTGGAAAGTAGTACTTTTCCTCACACAAGGCAGGGTTTGCACGCACGAGCGAAGTAAAATACTTTACACTCGAGTTAAATTTTATATTTTTTCTGCAACCATTAGGGTTATTAACTAAAAAAAAAAAAACTAAACAGGAATCACCAGAATCCATTTTAAATTTCTATAAGGTAACACTATAACCTTTTTAACTGTTATAATTAAAAATATCTAATTATTTATTAAAATATTATTTTTATTTCTATATTCCTTTCAATTTTTATTTTATTTTTTTAATATTCGTTTTTTAATTATTTAGTTACGTTAAATAAGCTTATTAAAGTTTTACAGAAAATATTTAATAACAAAACTTCTTATATCAAGGAAGCACAATAAAGTTTTTCCACTCACTAGTGAGGAAAGTGACACTAATGGTAATTTTTCCCCCACTAGTGAGGTAAAGTTGGGCATTACACAGCTGATTTTAATTGAGTAATGAGAACATTCCTACATAGTTGCAGAAAAATATTATTTATCAAATTTCTGTTAGCAATCAGAAGTGGACAAAATGATTTTTATCAATAAATGTCCAACACACAGTGTACTGTAGATTACAAAAGAGGCATAATGGACAAAATGTCCAAATCTCCCAGACAGTAGTAAATGAAAACAATCAGATTTACTCATATTACGCAATCTTCATGTTTTTGACAGCACTTAACAGATGTTTGGTTTTCATTGATTTTCTGTTCAAATAAAATAATCCATTTCATAGAGGTACCTCTACGTAAAATTCTATTATCAAAGACAAAAAAAAAAATTCCCTTAATAATTTGGGGGTGACGATGTCGTTGGAATAAATACTTGCAGCTCTTACAGGATATTTTTTTTAAAAAAAAAACAATATGTGGTAAATAACTAGGAAGGGAGTGTTTTCAATTAGTAATTTTCCCAACTTTCCTCTCACTTTGGTGATGGTGGTTTTATAGGAAATTCGGATTTTGAGATTCGAAATCATGAAAAAATAGTTTTAAAACTTAGTCTCAGAGCATATGTGTGACTTTTTCATTTCCAAATGTTCAAATTAGAAATTGGGTTTAGACTTATTAGTTTTAGATTAAGATTAGATCGTAAAACAATGTTATGTTTTCCATTACTAACATAAAAAATCCTAATTATTTGGCATTTAAGTGTGAAACAGAAGACAAAGTACTTTGATAGAAATTCTTTTTTAATGTCAAAGCGAATGTGAAACGCAAAAATAACCATTGCCCCCAAAAAAGGCTTTCAGGGGGCCAAGAATCACCATTTCAGGTGTCCATTTTCAGACGGCTCAAATGCATTTCATGTTTAAACGGTTAATCTGAGCAAAAAATGGTAGAGGAAAAATTTGTTGCCCGTTATCTCTAGTTTCATAATATGTGACTTGATATTAGATTCCTGCCCGCATACGCGGCTGACGCGCGAGCAAAAGTGAGGGTTCGCAGTTGTTCCCATATTCATATACACAGTTTTAAAGAGTATAAAAAGTTATGAAAGAAACAGGAAACCACAATTCGATATCTTTAAAATTAAAGGTGCTAGGCCATTTCAAAATCTGGCATTTACTAATCATATTTCAAGTTATTAACTTGTTATCAAAGAGAAAGAAGAGCACGCGATAGGTCATTTTTATGTATTTTTTCATCTCCTTTCTACTAAAAATATTGCCAAGGCAGCAAAGCTAGTATTTTTCTTAATATCGGGAAATAAGTCGTTTTCCGAGTGATTTTTGTAAGAAAAATCAAATGTTAAGAGCTTTAGATGTTCTCAAGCATACACTAAATGGCCAAAAATTAATTTTACATCTGTTACAAACAAGAAGGTTTAATAATTATTTGGTAATTTTGGGTGAGTTGCGTTTAATTACCAAAAAGAAATTAGAAACCTCCTGTCACATATTTAAGTGATCAATATCTTTCATGCAAAGGACCAAACTTATTCCTTAATTTATCAAATAATGCACTTTACTCAACTTGTGAAGCATGTACTGTGCCTTCAAAGGTGCCTCCTCAGATACAGAGAGCAGTTGATAACCTCCTGGCTAACCTGACTTACGAGCCACAAGTTTAACCGAAGACGGAGCATCTTCGGTTAAGATATCAAAAGCTTGTAAGGGCCTTCCCAGAACGGCTTCGTAAAATATCGGATGGTGGAGGTATTCGATAAAGAAGTGGAAGATGTTATTAGGCTTTACGGAGAGATTATCTCAACCTTCCAGCTCTTTTTCTTCCAAAGAATCCTCAAAGATCCTGCTGGTCACCAGGACCACTTTCTGAAAAGTTGGGTTTTTTTAGTCTGGCGCCTGGAAGAGCCCATATTTTATTTTTCCTAATTAAAGTATTTTTGTCTATTTTAAATTTATTTCTTATGAATTATCATGTCTATCTGTCTGTTATATTGTATTCAAACCAAACTCCTCTGTAAAAATTATCGACATAATAAAGCACAATGGGCGGGTGTTGGTTTAGTTCTAGTGGTTGTGAACGTGGTTTTGTAAGTAGGAGATCCCTAGTTCGAATTCCGCGTATTTGTTAGAAAAAATTGTTTATAGTAGAGATTGGGCTTTCGACCCCGACCATGGCACTAAATTGGACGTTAAGCCCCGCCTGAAAAAATAGGCGATTACTTTACTTTTCTTTAAAAAAGCAATAAAACAAATTATATTAAAAACCAAATTTATATTTAAATAAAATGGCTTCCTTCAAATCCATAGCGCAGACTAAAGCGGCGGTGCTCAACGGTTCCAGTCTAGAACGAATACTAAATATTTGACGGGGTTCAGCGACCTAATGCCGATATCGAACTTCACTTAGTTAAGAGGTAACTGAGCCAACCATATATTCTATCTCGAGTTATTTTCCTTAGACATCTCAATTCCAGCTGCCAATGCCATGGAGTAGGCATATTCACCGTAAGAGACAGCGATTCTGGCACCGCGCCTTGCGCCCATTGTAGTAGCCTAACCCAATTTATGAAGCTATTTCGCATCACATATTTGCTGGGCTGAAAGAGAGACCTCATTCTCCATTGACCTTTTCCTTTCACAATTTTATTTAAATATTCCCCACGTTAGCTACTGTAATTTTCAATAAAATATTTTTCAATGTTTAAATGAAATTTTGGTTAATTAAATATTTTCAAATTAATTATTTAATTATTCTGTCTTTATAAAATATTAAATATATTTCGGTTAGGTTAAAAGCGAATTAAAATTCATTTTCATTTTAAATAAATTTAAAAATATACCCGTAAATAAACCATCATTATTTTAACAAATTATAAAATATTGGAATATAATATTTATTTATTAGTCCCGTATATCTTTACGAACTGCTCTGGCAAAGTGATTGACAAGTACTAAATTGCAGAACGTTATGGCTATCGTCAGTTTTAATTGTCAAATAATCAATAAAATACGAAAAGCAATTTGTGCAAAAGAAAAAGGAATAATTGTGCTTTTAAAATTTGGCAATTATTGATTTTATTACTCGAAAGAAAAGCAATTATTGATTTTATTACTCGAAAGAAAAGCAATTATTGATTTTATTAATCGAAAGAAAATTTCATTTTTTTTTTAATTTTTTTAGCATAAATTCTTTGCTCGTCAATTAAAATTTTTTTCCATGAATATTCAAAGCATACTTCTGAGAATTTGTTGAAACAATAGTGTGCTTTGCCTGGCCAACTCCACACCAATGTTAACCACAAAATTAAGTTTAAACCAAAAACATTTATTGGCGAATATTTACATACTCTTACATTTTCTATAAAAAAAAAATATTTTTTAACAAATATATGAGGAATTTTCCCCCTGAAATTTCTTTTACAAGTCCCATATACGATGTTTAAAAAATTGAAAAATGATTTTTTTTTTTTTTTTTAATCTTTTATTGTAATTTACCACTGCAACGATTGTTGCAACAAGCAAATATGGTAATAAAAAATCATGAGTGGAAAGTGGTGTCACTCCAGTAACGTGCTACTCGTATACTGCTCTCACGATACGAGTAGATCACGAGGCCATCTTCTCTCCAATCTCCTTAGAGCAGAGGTCGGCAACCTATTTCAGGTAGAGCCATTTCTCCTTAAATAATTTTTATAAATCTTACCAAGAGTCGCAAGGATGATAGAGTGTAAAAAACCTCTGCGGATCATTTGTATTCACAGATTATTGTTTTATGATATTCAATAACATTTAAATGTTTTATATATTTATTTTCATATATTGCAAAGTAAATAAGCAAATAAATAATAACTAAACCTGTGTTTGAATGAAAATGGCGGCAGTCCTATATATTACATACGGTATTTTATATATACGGTATACAATTCTATTCAATTTCTAACCTATCACATTTAAAATTCTTTTTGAAAAAATATCTTTTCTTTAATAAATGAAATTTTCATTTGTTTCAATAAAATTGAAATATAAATTAGTTTGGACAGGCTGAAGAGTCACAAAATTTGGATAAAATAGCCGCATGCGTCTCGCGAGCCGCGGGTTTCCGGCCCCTGCTTTAAAGAATTACTTGGTAATGTGGAGGAAGATAGGTGTTCTTTGAGAGGGTTAGAATGAGCTGCTGCAGAGGAATGAAATTTGAGAAAACGAGTGTTAGCACTCGAAAATTTAAATTTACAAAATAGATTAAAAGTATTTCATTTTTTTTTTTTTTTTTTGGTGAATGTGCAAATATTTGGTTAATTTTTACATTAAAAGGTAAAGAAATCTTGAATTTTGAATGAAGATTTTAAATGGAATGTTTGACTGATATTTTAACTTCATATTTAGAGGCAGCACAAACGTCATTTAGTAGATTCTACAACCAATCTAAGAAATTCCCGCTCTAATATTTGATCAGTTGGCCAGCCTTTGAAAATAAAAGTCACTCAATTAGTGAACTAAAAACAGTAGTAATTAATTATTACTTGGCCGCACGTTAAAACGAGTCAACGCTGAGATCCGAACGCTGTAGCCGGCATAAATTCTAAGTAAAGAACTATGAGGCTAAATATCACTGAGATTGCCGTGAGAGAACAAATAGTGTTCATTTACACTCAATCAATCAATTACTGTTGTACGGTACTAATTTTGATTGTAAACCGTGCTGAATGCGTTGGCCCATTAGAAAAGCAGAATTTGGCATTTCATTGGATTCCTGGTCACTGTGATTTTGAAGACAATGACAATATATATCGCTTTCAGTGAGAAATTTGAAAAAAGCTCCCTGATAAATCAAGGAGACCACCTCTATTCATGGACACAGCTATTGAAATAATAAAATGAATCCATCGGAATCTAATCCTCCACATCAGAACTCTGTAGCGCTTAAAGAAGATCCAAGAAGAATTCCGTCCACTCTGCCAAAGGAACACTTTTTGTAGCAACTTCAAATTGCTGATAGGGCACCCTTATTTGCAACAATACAATACCAATCTGTTAAGCATTGTGGTGGCTATACAAAGCCACAAGTATTTGGGCAATTGCTTTAAAAGTAGCAATGTTTCCTCTTAAATTGATACCGTGTTATTTCAACATTTTGTTTTTTATTTTTTTTTAAAAAAACGATCACTTTTTTATGTAAACCGCACATTTTTCAATTTAAATATCTGGAAAGTGCTCATGCAGAAATACAGAAGTTCGCAGTATTTATGCGGAAATAACACTAAAAACATTTTGTATATATCAAATTTAAACGTTTACCCACATACTATTGTTATGTTTTACGGTACATAGAGTTCCGTATATATAGCATGTGCATAAGAACTTATACAGAGGGTTTATGGCGGAGAAGTGAGGTATTACTGACCCTTACTTACCCTTTGCCACCCTTTTTCCATTGTTTCAGTGGGAAATTACACAAGCATACGCGATAAAACGACTTTAAGCCCTAACGCTCACAAACAAAAGATGACAAATAAACGCTTTTCAACAGAACCGCTTGGATGAATTGAAAGACGGTGGGATGTTCGCCATAAACAAAGGGGGACTCAAAACTGAAGCTTGTGCAGCTCAATAAACTGTTTGTCTAAGAAAATACCTAAATGTTAACTATTTTAATGCTTAATTAAATTTATACATAAACCTTATTTTTTTTAATTTTACACACATCAAGTACTGAATCCGTTACAGCCAAGAGCTTTTTTTCAATGGACTGCTGGACTCCTGACAAGCGAACCTTAGTATTAATAGTGAGAGGATGATGATGAAATGATGAATGGAAAGGCTAATGAACGCTTTAAAGACGTGCCATCTTGGATTGAGAAGCCCCACTGGATGGTTGAGTATGTCCACTGCTTTCTTAAGAGGGCATACCGGAAATCAGGAAGATGATAATTGTCTCTGCTGTCTCGGTGGGTAGGGGAAACCATGCACAACTTTTTATCCCCTGTATTCGGTGGGTGTGGCAAAGAAGTTTACTCATTCAGAGAAGGTTCGCTGGATTCGGGCAAAGCCTATTCCATTTTCAGATCTCAGGTAATTTAACATTGCTCATTAGTTTTGATAACAAAATTTGAATTGTAATTTTTCTTTTTACATAGTAGATGTCTGTAACAATGGTAAACCTCACAAGTTAATGATATTTAGTCAAAACCTATGAGTTAATTGTTAATGTTAAACTTTACAAACCTCGAAGAAGATCTGGTCCCTAGATGGAAAGCTTGGAAAACCCTATAGAAAATAAGACTAAACATGACAATCAATTTCTCTTTTCTCTACTTAACAATTAGTGCTCCACAATCATTATTACTAATCTATGTTTAGCAGGGCACATTCAGCAGATTATCATCCGCTTGAACAACAATGCTACGTCTAACTCGCTTTATAATCTAATAATCTTTATAATATGCTTTATAATCATTAATTTCTATTTATTATTGCAGATTAATCTTCTAGTCATATTTTGTTTTTGTTTTTTGTTTTTTGTTTTGCCTTTTTTTGGCATTGGCTTTCGCCATACAGCCAGCATCGTCTAAGTGCTTATCTCTAGAATATCACTCACTCTCCATTCTTACTTATAAATACATTCGCTTCACACATTCATCCCTCTACTATGTACAACTATTTACATACAAACTTACAACTAATGGATAGATCAGTACTGTATATTCCTGCCATCCTTATAGCTTAAACTAAATTAAAATCACGTAATCCTTCTCTAATCATTTTCTTCCATTCATTCTAATCGGCTATCACTTTTAAATACATTCATATTTCTTTGCTAGCTCTGCTACAGATTTAAGAACATGGATGTAGGTTTGTCTTCGTAGCGAAATGGTGCATCTAAATATGTCGTCAATCATTCGTTTCCTTTCTACTACATAACGTGGACATATCATTATTACGTATATGTTTGAAATCCTCCACCTCATTGCAATCTACGCAAAGAGGAGAGGACCTTTTGTTGATCCTGTGAAGATACGATCCTCACCCGTGTGGTTCGCTCTCAGCCTGCTGCTTATTGTCGTAACAACCCGTATTTTAAGTTGATTCGGTGTTTGTGCTTAACACGGCACTGTATTTACAAATATTTATTATACATCCAATCACATATTTCACTATTTTACTCTTTTCCGTTCATGTTTCAAGTAACGTATCAATATTTTGAACTTAACATGTGTATTTATTATAAGTGAGCTTTAATTAATTTGTTTTGTTGTAAACTATTTATTTATAATTTGACTAAGAATGTACAAATGTAAGAATAGTTTCACGGTATACGAACTTTATTATAAAAGAAATGTTTCCGTTTTATGAGATCACTTAGTTTAGATATGTTCATAAAATGGACATAACAATCCCTTCTAGTGGTCTCTTTATATTCTCACTTATATAGCAATATCATTTGTCTGAATGTTTTGATCCAGAGGGAGTTTAAACTATTGCTTTTCGAGGGATCGCTGCACCTGCCAACCCTTTACTTTATTACACTCTTTAGTAACCTTTTTCGCCCAAGATCTACCATTCTTCTGGAATATAAGGAAAATAAAAGTGAATAAGTTGTTGAATATAAGTTGGTAAAACTGTAATATTTATTTTATTGCATTGGTCAAAAATAAAGTCATAAATTCATAAAACGTTCGTTTACATCAGGGATTCTTAAACAATATCATAATTTTTAAAAGAATTGGTTCTTTATAAATAGCATAATATTATTCATACAGAAGTGTTAATATTCTATATTTATAGTGGTATGGTCCTTACCTAATACTTAAATTATTTCGGATGGTTCATTTTGGAAAGACTCGTTAAATTCAAGAATTCGGCGTAATTTTATCTTAACTAAGGAGCGTCACATCTTAGCGCAAGGAGAATTTACTAGAGCACAGCCGGTTTTTAAGCAGCTTTCTCTCGTTACGCTGACTTACACGTAAGGCTCTAAGGTAGGCAGGTTTCGAACTAGGGTTCTTCGTTCGGCAGTACAGTGAACTAACCACTCAGCTAAATCCTTCCTTATCGTAACGATATTATTATTCAAACTGTAAATCAAATTGTTACGAGTTTTCAAGTGTTCTCTGACGTAGATGCTCGTTGGACAAAATGGGCGCTCTAGGCATTTTTCAAATTATTTTGATACTTTGACTGAAACAGAAAATAAGCTGAAAAGATCCCTTTAGATCTAGAGCTGTGATCCTCGCCATTAAAGAAGTAATTTGGTGCTAAAATTAAGAAAAATCTATCAGTTAGACAATACATTAATTTATTTTATTACATTCATAACAACTCTGAAGCTGAAACCGGGTACTGAAATTGCTCGATTCCAAGCAATAGAAAAATTGAAAATGTGGTGATGTCCGCACTGTTGGATAATATCGCTGAACTTTTTCTCTCATAGCAAGCAGGTTTTTTTGTATCTTTGATCGGTATCAGGTTTTCCTCCACAATGGAAGGTTGACTGAACAGTTTGGTGTAGAGAAATTGCTTTCAACTATGTTTCCGTCACGCACTTCCCTTGCTGAAAAAGAGCAAGTTGAAAAGATAGGAGTCAGTGAATGTAATACGAAAACGTGGCTTTATAAGTTTTGGATTACGGTTTTGAGAATCAGGTTAAAACGAAACAAAAAAAGAAAAGTCTTCAAAAAAAGACGTTGTTTATAGGAATGTCAGGTGTACAAATGCTGTTTTAGCAGAGGACTAAAAATACTTTCTTGCCTTGTTAGAAGGTTTACTGAGAGAGAGTTTAATGTTATGACTGACTTGGAGGAATGGTACTGTAAAGTAGAATTTGAGGAATCAAGTACTTGAGGATAGAACAATCGGCTAGACCTTAAAGAGGGAACTTAGTTGCCACACTCGTTCAATTGCCTTTGAAACGACTAAAAAATCCGCCGAGCATCACTCTGGAAGAGACCATACTGCGATTTACCTGCTGTGTTTGCTCCCAGAAACCAAACTGGTGTTTTAATTGGTGAGGTACTACAGAAAGAAGGCGTTTAATTTAAAGTCGTGCAAAAAAAAGAACCTAAATTTACATTATTCAGTTACTGAGCTGTACTTAAGTAGATGAATTGAAGTATAATGCGTACTAATTCTTTGTAAAATGTCAAATTTCTCGTCCTAACTCGAAGTGGACAAAATTGAAGTGAGGTTGGAAGTTGGTTAGAATTGAAAAAATTGTTTGAATTTAATAGAAAGTATGGCTTGCAAGATGAGAAATGTTGTATGGAAACAGTAGGGTAGTGAATGTCGTGGGTTCTAATGTAGCTTAAGGCATCAGGACATGGGTTTTGAATGACAGAGAAATAAATTATGCAAACACAGTGACTTGTGAATGTAACCGTACTTGGAGGAGACATTGTAACCTGTTCCAGCTGCTCCTACGGTAGTTTTAGAAGTTATTTTTATTCATGGCGAAGATTCGATACTCAGTTCTTAAATAACTAAAGCTCCACCCACATTATAAGTGAATGCGAATGGCTTCTAGAAGATTGTACTTTGGTCACCAAGCTTTGTATTACTTCTGCATCTATTTATCGTCCCCCTATCTGAATTACTGCGATCGTTGAATATTAAACTAATATCAACAAAGTACCCGCCCGCTGATCACCTCCTCGTTAGAATTGATAAGGGAATTTGCTATTTGGCTGTAATTTGCACCGCCACCAACAGCACCAAAGGGGGAGTTCCGGTATTTAAACTTCCGTCCTATGCCTGTACTTTTTTTTTTTTTTTTAATTTCTGACGAGCTCAAGTCTCGATTAAATTAAGAGTGAATTTAGGGTGGAAATGCTTTTTGGTATTCTGAACTCGTTCCAAATGAACCAGACATAAAACGTAGCTTAGTGAAGGGGAAATTCCACCATCAAATGGGTCTGACGAAAATATCTCCTACTGTACAATCTAAAAATACAATTCAGTACATTCTGTTGGTGGGTAAACGCCCATCTTTGTTGATGACCACAAAATGAAGATAGCTATTACGGCGAAATTTTTTTTTTTAATACTGCTAGAAATAGTTGGTTTTTATTTTACGATATTCTCTGCAAGATGTCTGTGTATGTTCATATTTATCCGTAACTTTTCGTAAATCTGTAATTTTAAAGACCTTATTAAGCAATTCTTTTTTATTATCTTCGACGTATTCTCTTTTTATGACAGCTAGTTCTTCATTTTACTAAAATCTGTCTCAAAATTAATTACATTTATTTTACAAAAAAAATAATAATACAGTAATCGGAGACCAGTATGCTTGGGCGCTTTTGACCTTAATTATTCATCCGCGTTAAATTAAAAATAAAAAAAACTTTGGGTAAGCTTTAAAATACATTTTTGTTTCTATCATTGATGTCTATAGAAGAAAAACACATCGCTGAAAAATACAGAAAAGATAAATTAAGTATTCATTGTATATTTAGTAACCTAAGCAGTGTTCGTCAGAACTTAAGTTCAAACTATAAATATGTACACAGAATTATTTGATTACGAAGTAATAATTACTTAATTAGTATTTTTTAAAGGGAAGAAGCTTCAGGCAGGAAATAGTTAAGATGCCTCTGAGAAGGCCGCGTAGAAAACAGAGAAGATTTCTTCTTAATTGGGGCAGCAAGCCCTTGTGGATTCTCTCTGGCCTCTTCAACAAATGCCAAAAGTTCTACTTCGGGCGAGCGATACACTTTACTTTCTCTCTTTAATTTTGCTGAATATCAGTATCAATAATTGGGGCAACCTTTGGTCTCTACACGTCAGGGGAAATTAAATATATTGTAACGAAGTTGATCTGGGCAGAGAAGAAAGGCCTAGATTGTTCTAGGGGTTGAGCGACCAAAGTCGGTGTAACAGGCCACCACTGTGTGAACAAAAGGGCGGTCTCTACCTGAGGAGAAAAGAAAGGCCTAGATTGTTCTAGGGGTTAAGCGACCAAAGCCGGTAACAGGCCACCACTGTGTAGACAAAAGGGCCGGTCTCTACCTGAACTAGAAAGGAAAGGGCTAGATTGTTCAAGGAGTTAGTGACCTGTGTAAAAGCCAGCTAAGAGAAAGGCCTCAGTTGGGGTGGTGGCATATGTGTTTCCCAGCCAGTGATTGACAGGTGAGAGTGAGACAGACGGAGTTGGAGAGAGACAGAGAATGGGAGGAGGCGGCTCACAGCTGAGGTGGTGGCAGTATGTTTTCTCCAGCCAATGAACGTCAGGAGGGCGTGGAAACTTATGCTCAGAGAGTTGGAGGAGGGCAGTCCCAGTTGGAGGGAGGCACGCAGTTAAAAGGAGGCAGACACAGCTGGAGAAGTCAGTTCTTAATGAGTCGTTAATAAGTTTTAATCAGTTAGTTTTGAGTGAGTCTTGGAGAGACGTTAGTTTGGAGAGACACTTTGGAAGTGACAGTTTGAGAGAGTCAGTGTTGCGGAGTGCTTCAGAGATAGCTAGTCAGGCGGTTAGTCAGTTAGTGAGTAGAGCTTTGTTTGTGCAGCTGAGCCTAGCGCAATTCGGTGCAGTGCGGACCAGTGGTCAGTCGTGGAACAGTTTTGTGGCGTTACGTAGTGAGTAAGTAACAGTAAACTGTTGAGACTGTTGTAAATGGTGACTGTAATGAATAGCGTTAGTTGCTAGTAAATGTTAATGTGAGTAAAGGTAATGTGTTAATAAATCAGGTTATTACTTACAAATTTAGCGAGTTTTATTATTTAATCAAACCCACATATTTAACGTAACTAGTGGCAGGCACTAGTTGTGTAAGTAAAGTTTCTAGATAAAAGGTAGAAAAACTTTACAATATTTCCATATTGGTCCATCCTCAAGAGGTTCTACAGCCGTTAAAGTCGCAGCAGTCTTAAATACGGGGATAAGTTACCTAATACTCTCGAATACTTCAGCTTAATGCCTATTTTTCCTTTGCCTTGCACCCCATTCTTCCTTACAAGGCTCAAACCAATCAATGTACTTGGCAGTCATTTTCTTTAGCGCCCACGTTTCCTTTGCGGAAGTGACGACTCTTCTGAATAGAGATCCTTATTTAATGCTGCATCCGATAAGGCGACTTCTTAGGTCCCTGGTATCCTGGTAAGCGCAAAATACGACCTATTACTTATGGGTAAGATTCTTTGTTTAACTCCTTTTTCCTTTAACCGCCCTGTTACAGGTTACCCTGTTTACGCAAGATGGTTAAAAAACATCTGCAACAAATTTCAAACCAGATTTGTGTTTGCATTTGGGTTTGCCTTCCATTTCACTGAAAGTGTAAATATGATAGACCTCTAAAGCAAGATCAGTTTTCCAAGATAACCAGTACTTCTCTGGATGCTCAGGAGTTTCAGAGACATAGAGAGTTTTTTTTAATTGAAATTAATGTGAATGCAAAAAAATAATTGATGGTAGTGAGAGCTTTACAGCATTAAATAGGAGTAGCAGTCATCTTTATGAACAAGTATCCAACATTGCGGATGGTGGATCTGTAGAGGGACTCTCCAGTCCATCAGTGATCAGTGGCTCTTCAATTATTCTATGCTAGTGGTACAAAGCAGTCTTCCAGAACGTCGGCCATCTAAGAAGAAAACTCATCCACTCCCGTCTGTCTTCTCTTAGAGCAACCTTCGTGATCTGTCGCTTTCCCTAATCATGTCCTACACAATCTCTTGTCTCTTTCATCATCCAGGAAACCAAATCAGAGGTTGTTTCTTATCCCCCTCAACTTTGTAAATCGCACCTTTCAATAATTTTACTAGTCCAATAAGTTTTAATAGGTCTAACATATGAAGCAAAATACAATTATTTTTTTAAAAAATGTTTGCAAGTGACATAAATACTACCCCCTTTACTTCGGATAAAAAAATTAATTTAATTTAAAATTTAAATTAGGTTTAAGTGACAGGGGGTGGAGGTATTTCAAGTGCCCCTCTCTCCCACTGGTTTGAGTTTGAGTGACATTTTGCGCACGTATATTTATTTATTAGATTGGAAGTATTTATTGGTGGGGTTGTTTAATATGGATTATGTTGAATAAATTTAGGATTTTAGAATATTGTGTCATTTTTCAGCGTGCATATAATTATTAGGATGAACAACTAAAAAGCATGGATTTATTTTGGTGACAACATGTGACATATGTATGAAAATATTTTTAGAATCGATTTGGAAATAGGTTTACTGCAAACTTCTTTCATGTAAACATATTTCGCTGTTAATGAATTAAATGTGTAATAGTTTGAGGACAGTTATTTGTTAATTAAACGGTCTGATTATGGCTACAGCCGTTGAGAAACAAGTGTTTAGATTTTGATGTGGAAGATAATTTAACGAAAATGAAACTTTCAAAATGAAAATAACCTCCTTAACAATTCTGGATTAATAAGGAGCCATCATTGCGGGCTCAAGAGGGTCCTCATTAACTGGCTAAACTATATAGTCTTTGACTGATTAATAAAGTGAATCAATGAGCTGTGAACTATGTGATTAATAGTAATTTAGTTACCAAATAGCTAACAGCTAACCAAATAGAGCAGAATACTAGCAGAAGCGGAACAAATTCTATAAAGACCTTTAAAGGCAGCTTTATTTGTAGAATAATAGTAAAATAATAAATATTTTTAATAAATAATTTAAAAAAGTCTCATAATATAGCCGTATACATAATAAAGCGCATCAACAGAGTTCAGAGCCTTCTCTGGTCATCGGATAGTGTTTTCTCGTAATCTACTGTTTTTTTCTTTTAAGAACAAATATTTTTTTAATTTAATTTTTAGTGTGCAATAATAATAAGGTTCGCAGGAAAGGGATTAAGCTGAGTGAATTCAGCAGCTGGCTCTCTTCCTAGGAGCTTTTTACCGTTCATTGTCCGATGATGGAGAGTGTTGTATGTAACGAGTGCACACTGTCTGGAGGCTGGCAGTGCCCTGAAAAAAGCTCTGAATTTAAAATAATAATAATTATAATAAGCTTCGCATAATAAGCTCGTGCGAACAGTTGACCAGTTTACCACCTTCATCGGCACAACAATGTGGCGCGCTTATTCATCAGAAGTCAGCAAAAGGAAATTAGGTCAATCAATGGAAATATGCCTTCCTAAAAATATGAGCCTCAAAAAGTGCTCGAACGTGGCTAATAAAGATTGTCCATCACAATCGACTTGACGTTCAGCCAATGTTAGGAGAAACGAGAATTAGAATAGTGAAAAAGAGCTATATGGTATTTATACCTTGTCCTGCTAGTAAGTAAAGGTTGTTAAGGTCGTTGTGAAGAGTAAAGTTTGAGGCATAAAAAGGATAGTCTAGGAGCTAACATTTCTATTAATTTTGATTGACATGTCTGAATAGTTCGTGCGGTTTTCCTGAATCCTGCAATTCTAGTCCGTAAGTCCGCAGAGGTTAGGTTACTGTGTTGTATATTAGTCTTTTTATTCCGTTGTTCATTCAGAACACCGTCCTATAAGTCTAAGATGTTTAGCATGTTAAGACTTGAATGAGAGCTCTACGGGAATCGTTTGCCTATGAAGTGCCTAAGGTTACGCATCAAGTCTGCGCAGCAAAGAGGAGTACAATTAAAAAAAGACAGGAGCCGTGACGGAAGTACATAAAGCATAGGAATATTAAGTAATATTACATCTTCTTTTTTTTGTGTCTATAGTTAAATAAAATTTTCTGTTTTATAATCTGTTAAATTTTATTTAAAACAACATTTGTGTGTTAGGGGGAGGAATTAGTTCAACAGCTGTGAACTAGAAAGCCAATGGTTCCGGGTTGAAACCCTTACGGTCTACCCTTGGATTTTTTCCATTCCAGTAGCCTTTACAGCCCACTGTCAGATGGTCCATGGTATTATCTGTAGCGATAAAACTCATCTGATGATGAATCTTAAATCGATTACTATTACGCAATTAAGAAAATAAAACGTAACTAAGACGTAAGTAAATATGCTATTTTCTATATAGCATCATCCTACCGTAATTTGTTTAAATAATCTCTTAAGCTTTAGAGACAAATTAGGTTAATTTAAATCATTCTTTAATTATAAAGATTGTTTTATTAGTTTAAATTCAGACAGAGAAAATGAGAAAATAATTTTTGTGGACAATTTGTGTGTACAAGATTTCATATTTTGCAAAATATAATTTGCAATTTTATACAATTGCTTATTTTGAACAATTACTTAGTAAAACGTCGTAACATTCTTTAATAAAGATATACTGGTCCCTAAACAAGGAATTTTTAATTTTTAACTTGAAATTTCACTTCTAAAGGAAATGTATTCATAGCTACTAAAAAAAAAATTATATATTTCTTTATTAAGTATTAAGCAACATACATAATAACCTAAAATAAATAAATTATGAGTAAAGCTGAAAGTGAAGAGAAGCGTCCTTTGTAGGCGAAATATTTAGGGATTGCTTTACATTTTAATGAGGTTGTCCAAAGGGTGGCGCTGACGATGACCGAACTAGCCGGCCAATTCGGGGGCCGCTCATGCGCCCCTGTTCTGTCCTAACACCCCAGACGAGATACATTTTTTTTTGTATACGGAAACAAGCTTATTAAATAACAAGCTGGACACAGCGAGCATCTAGTATCATCATACAGCATCATACTAGCGAGCATCATATTTATTAAATTATCTCTTACAAAGTATGAAACTACAATAAATTGAGTTAAAAATTAAGAAAGTATTCTTCTACGAGAAAATTATTCTTAAAACTTCCGCCATTTGCAAATAATATTCATCTAATTTATGTTATATTAACTATAATTGTGAACAATTCGTCTCGAACATAACAGTGTCAAATTCATGATGCAAAGATATCGCAAAAATTCTTTATTTGCAATTTACAACCAACTCTCACAATTTGGAAAAGTAAGTCGTGATACAATATCAAGAGAATAACTTTCTTTACTTCTTTAAGCCTATTATTTCAGGCGGGAACCAGGTGATCAGGTGTCAAACAATGGTATCGTGAAGGAGAACTCGCTCTGCATTTGTTTTGTGTGAGCATGATGTAAAAAGTTCATCTTTTTGAATTCTGAAGTACAATTCTATTTACTCAAATGCGCCAAGTTTACTCTACGCCGGGACTTTTGTCATCCTGCCTTCTTTAACAGCAAACCACTTCCTGCACAAACCTGGGGCGTTATTTTGGCCCATTAATAAACACGATCACGTGGAACTCACACTAATGACCCAAAAGACAAAGACTAAACGTGAAAAACTTTAATACCGATTACTTGGACGAAGTTTATCAATTGAAAATTGAAGACTAATTTAACTAAAGTAAGATAATTCAAACTATTTGAACACGCATACTACAGCTGTGGAGTCCAACCGAACCTGCTAATGCCCCTAACTATTCGGACATTTCAATCTAAGCTGCTCCGCCAATTGCTGATACTCCATTTTATGAACCAAACTTTCAACACTATAAATGTCATCCTGCCCCCTTTTCATTCCATCCGTTCATTTGTTCGCCTCTTCTAGCATCCCTGACAATCCTCCAATCCGCTAGGGCTTTCTATCGGTACTGTTTAGTGTCACTGGTTCCCGGAGATCGTACTACCAAAGGGTAGTATCCCTCCTTATTGCTTACAGATATAATGATTGCAAATTGGACACTTGGGTCTCTGCCTAGGGGACAACAACAGCAGCGCTTCTAATCACATTTATGTGTTTGAATTCTGTCTACACTTAACACATAGTGTGCCAACTGTAGTTTTGAAATTAGTTCAAAGTTTTGGTCTTGGCCGAAGTCCAAAAATGAGTTAAGCGTTCACTGGGAAATTCTTTGATAATTGAAAAACTTCAGATCCAACAAATTATGGACTTTTTTGTTTCAACAAATGCACTGAAACGCCCTGTGTAAAGCGATGAGAGATAGGCCCTGCTTGTTAGCATTGGTACTGCGTAAGTGATCTGAGTTTTTGGTTAGCGTTAGTTTAAAAGCGGGGATGGTAAAATAGATCCTTAAGAGTCTAGTGATATTCCTCCAGTTTCCTTACCAATGATGCAGTAATAGCTCACAAACTTTAAAAGAAAAACTAACTGGTAACTTCCGTGTAATGTTATAACAAGATAAATTTTTCCTTAGGTAGAGCTAATGTAACTGCTAATGTCTCCTCTGTTGTTATATTTTGCACTTGATTAACACTGACAAACACAAAAGATGGACAAGAAGGTCGTCGACACAGAGCAAAAAAGAAGATAATTTACATTCAAGAAGCGTGTTTAGTTTGTCACTGGACAGTAAGAGTTTGCCAAAAGGTCTAGGAAGTTGAGGGTCTCTGCTACTGCAAACCTGGGAAGATGAAAGGGAATAGAGAAATGTTAGACCCGTCTTGGTACTACGCGTATCCCAAAATAGAAATTCAAATGAATGCGTTATTTTGTGTAACCATTGATTTAATTTGTGTATTGAGTGTTTCGAGAGACATAGCTGTAGTTGAGAATTGAGAAAGGCTAAAAAATTACGAGATTTGCAGAAAATAATGAATAAAAACACTCAATTATTATTCTTCCAAAAATATCTAGACGCAATGCATCTAGAATAATGATGAAATGGTGGTTATGTTTGATAGAGAATGACTAAAAGTAGTAACGTATGCTTAAAGTGTTAAGCGCGGCACCGTCCATGAAACGGTGTGGCCATAGGCTCTGACTGAACGCAAATGCAAACTTTAGAAGATGCGACTATCGGCTGGCTGAGTTGAAACACCTATTCGAATAAAACTTTCGAATCAACAATGTTTCTGAACGTAACCAACTGAGACACTTAACTAAAATACGGTTTTTAATATGTTTGCCGTCTCATTTTCTCAAAGAAAAAAAAAGGCAAAAAGTAATTTAAAAGAGATGAAGTTAAATAAAATAAAAAGTAAAGAAGCATTAGTAGGTAGTGTGATGTTTAGTATGTGTGATGTTTGGTAGTTACGTGAAAGAAAGTGAACTTGGAGGAAGTAGTGTTGAACCATTAGCTCTTGGCATTGGAGTGACGGAAGGCAGGAGCTAACGACTGGAAGAGCAGCCACCGCCAACTGTTAGCACTCCCACACGAATGTCAGCGCAAGACGGATGCCTATCCCTAATTCTAGACCACTTAGTCTTCCAAGTGCATCATCTTCTTTTCAAAGACCTTCTTCCACCTCCAACTTCACTTTTTTTCTTCATATTCCTACTTTTTCTAACTTATTCTTTAGCCTAGTTCTGCTAATGTCAAACTAGGATGGTGAACTTATAATTAAGAACAACAATGGTAACAATAAAAAGAAGAGATTGGGTCAGTAGTCGGCTCATTCGAAGATTCAAGTGCTCTTAGAATTCATCCCATTAAAAGCCACATACAGCTCACTGCACCAGCCTTTATGTATAACGAGAAAAATTAGACCGAAGATCGGAACTGTATTTAAAAAAAAAGAATCATACGTTGATGTTGAGGCGCCTTAAATTAAGATAATAGAGTGTTGGCAATAGCGAAGCATGGTTATTTCATCAAGGTACGCAGTAGTTCGAGGAGAATCTTCAACTTTTATGAGCTCGTCAGAAAATTGCACTTACTTGTATTATGGTTACAAAGTATAGTTCCTGAAAATCTACAGGGAAATGCCTTACTGAGGAAGAACTCCCTTAGTGAGGAAGAAAATACTTCGGATTTTCAAAAATTTTCGAAAATCATTCGGATTTTTTTTTTTTTAACCTAGATGTTATTGCGGCCTTCTGAGATAGACCTTAAGCGAAACACCAAATGAGATCTGTTTGCAATTTTTTTATTTTTAAGTTGCAGTGGCTACACAGAGAGCAATTTGTAGAAATCAATTTTTTGGTTTTGTTCGGGGGGTCAAATAATCGATATTTCCGCTGAAAGCTCAAAATCGAAATTCTGTACGATTATTATAACCTTGCCATACTATAACTGTGTTAGAGGAAGTAAAAATTTAAGTAAATAATATTTTTTCTTTTAATTTCCTTTTAATAAAAGAAATATTTGTATACAAATAATGTAAAGATCATTATTAATAAAATGAAGAATCTACGTTTTATGTTGTGTATTCATCAGTTGCTGCTACAGTTTGGTGGAAGTGGTGCAGCCCATCTTAGCGGAAATCAATATATTCATCTGGGACCCTCTAATAGAAACGTCAGTGTTGACAAGTCATTGTAATCAAGCTAACATTTGATTTATAAAAAATTGATTTCGTTTATAGAGCCGACTGTCTGCTTAGTTTTGTGTTTAATCACAAACAAAATCTTTGGAATAAGTGACGTGGAAGAGAGATTTAACTCAAGACAAATATTCTCTCTCTTCATTGAATTGTTAGAATTTTATAGATCTAATTTAGATTTTCTAACAGTAATTGTAATTAAAATTGTCAACACCTGCGTATAATTTTGAAACATATTCATCCATTTGCCTCCAGAACTTGGAGCTGCCCTTGACAAAATCAAGTCTGATTTAAACTCTATTAATTACAATTTAATCCCAAAAAATCACTGGCTCAAGTTAACTCACATTGTGAATGTAAAATATTTAGGAGTGACTAATACTCTTACTTCTTGCTAGACAGGTGAGGATAAAAGAAATCTATTCAGGTCCTGCGTAAAAATTCAGGTCCTGCGTAAAAATTCAGCACTAAAGATAAAGTTTTCACGGTTTTTTTTCAATTGACGTTTAAGATCAAAACTCATTGGGTTTCACACCAAAAGGTGGTCCATGGGGTTTAAAGTGTGTTCCATGGAGGTTTAGGCTTCAAAGCTGAAGTTGGTCAAAAAGCCTACCGATTTAGTTGAAGTAATAAGATTTTTTTTTCCTTTTTTTTATTGAAGACTTCAAAGGCGCCACGGTAGCCGAGCGTTTAAAGGGAGCCTGCAAAGCTTATATGTATTGTTCGTAAAAGAAATTTACAGTAAAGTATGTAAAGTATGCTATCCGCCTCCGTCCGCGACACCTAATTGGTAGTTGGACGTAAAGCCCCGGCTGAAAAAATAGGCAATTACTTTACTTTTATTTATTGACGATTTCTAAGACTCGATAGAAATGTGGACTGAATCCTCTCCTATTTTTATTACTGTCCTGAACTCGGCACTTCGAAAACAAAGCTTCAATTTAATTCTTAACACCATAGCTTGAAAAAAATAGTCATTTTCACTAAAGACGTCCTCTTCTAGCAGAAGACAACACAAGGTACACACCTCATTCTTATAATTCATACAATTCAATAAAACCTCATTCTCATTCTTAACTTATTGTTTATTTAGTGCGATTGACCATTTAAATTGTGACAGAATAATGTAGACTTGATAGAAATTGTTATTGACTGATACCACGATTTACCTTTTTATTGCCAAGGGGTAAATTATTCAAGGATGGCCTGAAAAGGATTGGTAAAATTATAGATCTGGATAGTTTAGTGGCTGGCTTTAACATTAGCTTCAAAATAGAACTAACTACAATACTTCGCTAGATAACTAAAGTACAATTCAAAACTAAGAGAAAAGGGTTAAACGTAAATAACGGTAGTGTGTAAAGACTGAATAGCAGAACTACAATGATGCTTGGATAGCTGGACAGTTGTTGTTGAAGACTCATTAGAGAATGTGGTCATAAGCTGATCTCAATCTGTCTTTCTTCTTTATCTACCAGAGGCTTTACACGGATATCACACTTATTCCCAAATTTATAAATTCTGTCAAATTCTTTGATTCATTGGGCGCACGGTAGTCGAGCGGTTAGAGGCGAGACCTGTAAAGCTAATATGTATTGTGGTACTGGATTCGATTCCCGGTCTTAGGCCTTGGATTTTATTTAATGGTTAATATGAGAAATTTATAGTAAAGTATGTTTGCTAGTCGCCTGCGTCCATGCCACCTAATTGGTAGTTGGACGTAAAGCCCGCCTGAAAAAATAGGCAATTACTTTACTTTTTCATCGATTCATTATATCGGTCATGTTGTATAATTGGGCATTTAGTTAATCAGAAGGATTTTAATCCCATATTTCTTCTTAACATACTCACTTACACATTACTTACACCATAAATTTGTTCTGCAAATAGTGTTGGCATATTAAGTCCATGCACATGTCTGCTTTTACCTTGTGCATTCCATTGTTGCTAAATAATGATATCTTGTAATAATGGGATCTTGCCATAGGTTGCCTTTTATGTGGCTTGCTATTGCTGTTTTAGACAGCAGGGTATAACATTTTGCTGCAGTAAACAACACTGAAACAGTCGCTTCTATTTCTTGATCCATACCGTTAGTAATTTCAATGACAGGATAGAATGATGTGATTGTCATCATGCTTTCAACTTTGACATCAGAAACAGACAGACTTCTTTTCTGATTGCCATCATTATCTGAACCTATTTATTACATTTCAAAAATTGTCTCTGTCGTTTAGCAATTATTGTTATTATTATTAGTAGTAGTAGTATTTATTTATTTATTTTTTTAAAGAAATGGCCAGTAGAATATTCAATTTATCATGGTTTTTTAGTCTTTGCTACCACTGAATCTCTCAGAACTACAAAATTTGTGTTTTTCTGTCTTAAACGGTGTTTGAATTTGTCTGTCCGCCTATTTGATTCTTTAGAAAACATCTCAAAACGAAAAATTGCAGGCAGCTGTAAGTTTACCTTCCCTTGTAAGTTCCCACCTGTAACTTAGCGAGCGAAAAACTGAGCCCAGCTTGACTGTAACATCTCACGCATTGTTAGTAAACTCTTTTTAATAAAGCTCTGATCTCTAAACTTTTCTACACAAGATTAGCGTTTTCAAGTGGGACCAATTAATGTACATTTTGTACGATTAAATTGAAGTCTAAGTCCAGTAAGTGCAGCCTGCTGATGTTCGAAGCTTGATTAATTCAATGATCTGATAGGAATGGGAAAAAATGACGTACCAGGAATCAAGAGGATGCTGGACGGATAGGCCATGTGCTGAGAGACAATCCGGAGAGGTTGACAATTATCTTGCCCATTTCCTGAGTTGATATGGGTATTTTATATCGTAATTATGGGTAATTTAATTTATATCGTACCTTCACCAAATAGTAAATGAGGTTTCACCTGATAGCTCTGGTGAAAGGATGATTCGGATCACATGTTCTTTGTGTGATGTAGGTGGGCGCTGCCGATCATTAGAGAGAGAAATCGGAAAGTTTTGCCCAAACACAATCATGGAAAAGACGATGGGTAAAGGAAGATACCAGGGACGATTGTCGCATTGCTCCAGAGAATTCTACAGACAAAGAATGGTAATTTGGATTAGGCCAAGAAGACAAGAGAAGAGTAACGATATACCTGCCAAGCCAGTGTTCCGGTTGATAAGAGAGAGTTTGGGTCGGTAGTTCAAATTCGGTGGAGTAACCAACTCTGCATTTAACCTTCTCCTCAATAATAATAATAATGTGTCCTTCCATTGATGGGCGTCCCCGTAATTCCAATTGGATGAAGCTAGAAACTTAAACCTTTAAACGAATTGAATTGTACCCACTGTAGCATATGCTTCAGTCTAGCGTTACTTGATTTCCATTTGCTCCGATCGCTAGCAATTTATAACTGCTGATCTGCAGAACTTGATTTGTCTAGTTTGAATAAAATACCTACAGCAAGATCTGTTTTCTGAGAGTTAAACTTGAAGCAAATGAAAAGGAGTTTTAAAATTCTTATATCTTATATTTCATACCATTTTATATACTCGTATTTCTTATAAGCTCAGAAAATTAGAAAATTAATTAATTAGTATGTTTTAAAAGTAAAATATTAACATAAAATTGTTTAAAAAATGGAGAATTGAGCCAAACGATTAAGCCAAATCTCTGAATGTCATGTTACTCTTAGAATTCCGTTTCATTTCATATTAATTCTCTTAGGATGTACACCGTCAAAAGCTAAAGAACTCCAGCTATAGACCACAGAAACAACTCGTCCACAGATTTAGACTCCTGGACGCTTAATAGCCAGTGACATGGTGAAATCTTTCTAGTGAAAGTGCTAGTGACAAGAGTAAATCACTTTTTTTGGATTGCTAACACGGGGTAGTCATTATTTCTGTACAATTTACTAATAGCAAGTTGTTTAAATTTCAATTAAAAATGAAATAAATAAAATTAGATGACGTATGAATCACTGGCAAGATTGTCTTTTATCACAATTAACATAATGATATTGTATAGAAACCAAAAATATATTCAATAAAGAGGCAATAATGCTTAAACAATTTAACTTAATCATTTAATTACTAGTGAAATCTCAAAACATGAAATCTGTTCGATCACAATACCTCCTCTTGGTAGTAGAGTGAGAAAAATAAAAAACTTAATAACTGTTTTAAAATAAAATAAATTTAAATAAAAAATGAAAGCGACGTAACACAGCTAAAGTAACTTTTGATCATTTAAATTACAATTGAGCTAATTACAAAAACATAAATAAAGGCTAACAGGCTAAGAAGATCACGTACTTTGAAGGAAGATGGAAAAGGGCTGTGAACAGAATGCTAAAAACTTATTTTCTAAAAGCTGACGAAGATGGTTTTAGTGGAAACACGCCTCCATTTGATGCAGTACATTGAACTGGCTTCTAAAAGTCTTCACAAATTTTCATAAACAGACTTTTCTTTAGAGTGTTTAAGACGAAGAAAACTCCAGCAAATAAATCTTAAGTTACAAATGAATTTGAATTCTAAATCAAATCTAACTTTTTAAGGTATTTGTATTATAGCTACATTAATAGACATCTAGAAGGAAGTTGTATTTGAATAAAATTACAGTCCATAGTATTCTGACATACTGTAACTTCCTTACATTCTTATTATCTGTAACACCTGTCTCAAGAAAACGATAGCGCTTTAAAATTAGAATAATACATCCACAGCGTGCCATAGTAGATCCTCTAGTTCGCGGAGGTGATCCTCTAACACGCCCATCAAATTTCCTATCGAGATAAATTTTACAAGCCTGATGGTGTTATATCGACACGGGGGGCGATTCAGTGGCCACCTCGTTCACCGGACTTGACACCTATGGACTATTTCCTTTGGGGATACCTGAAAAACAAGGCGATTATTCATAACTTTTTTCTTTCTTTTCTTATTTCTGGTTATCTAAAAGCATTTCTAAATCCAGGTGTATCAGAGTCAAGCCGGGATTGCATCTGTAGATCAACTAAAGCAGAGAATAATAGATGCCTGTTACTCGGTTAAAGCCGAATCTATTTCTTTGGCAGTAAGGGACAATTGGCAGGATATGCCATTGCATCTCTAACGGTGGAGGCCAGTTCGAGCATGATCTGTAATATTAATGAGGAGTAAAATTTATAATAAAATAGAACTTTTCTTCTTATTCAATCAAAAAACCGTTATAATATTATTATTTTGAAATTTCTTATAAGAATCAAGTTTTCATTCATAACTTGTAAAATATCGTTCACAGAAAAAAACCGTTCGAGTAAATTTTTCTTAAAAAAAATAGAGGAATCTATTTCTGAAATAAAAACTACACCCTCCCCATTTGAAAAAATGAAGTTGGTGCCTGTATCTCGCTTCTGGAAGCACTGAAAAAAAATTGCAAATTAAATTTGGATTTCTAACAAAAAACTAAGGGAACTCGTATTTTTTAGTTGTTTTTCTAGCTATCTTAGTTTCCGAGAAAAAGTCGTTATCCATATAGCTTGGGACACCCTGTATATTTGCGCATTTAAGATATATAGTATATCTATAAATTAATAGAATATGAGCTAATTGGTAATATGTGTAATACGTGTACTTATCGGAGCCTTTCACGATGGCCACTCTTCAGCATATATTTTTCTAGATCAATCTTCGAATAACTAAGTTTAAAGTGGTTAGAGTCGGTTCTTTTAATCGTTAATTATACTTCAATGATTTAAATTAATTACAATTCCAAACTATTTGGAGTAAGCAATTACGTACGGCTTCTGCTCCCACGCATGCGAACAGAATTATTGCGCTGCGAATTAATGTTTTCTTTTTTGTAGTAATTAAATTTATTATACTTTCCAGAAATGAGCGTTTTCTCAATATATTTTCTTTGAAAGAAAACTAATTTGATTGTCAAATCTAATTCTAAAACTAATTTGTTGTCTTGATTACTTATATTTTTCTTATTATATATAAAAATGTCACTGATAAAAGCAGATAGATCCAGCTTTGTTAAATTTTGAACAATACTTAAGATGTCTGATATGGTTAGAGACTAGGAAAAGCAGGTCACTGATTATAAGTGGATGGAACGTTCTCAAGGGAGCAGAAGATATTGGAGGTGATAAGCCTCCAGGAAATCCTTCAATCTAGTTTAATGATGTTAGAACGCTTAATGATTTTAGTAACACAACACTAAACGAACTTTTCTTGCTCAATTCCCATGGCCATAATATATAGTTTAAACCTGTGTGGAAGTTCATTATGACAATGTTCATTAAGAAGTTATACAGGCTCTTTTTTTTTATTTTTAGATAACAGACTAAAAACAAATATTTCATTTAATAGGACTAATAAGCGATAAGGCTGAAATTTGGCAATATATTAATAGAACTTTTCAACATGGGAAACTGGTTCCACATCCTTTATTTTTTTAATGATTTAAGGCGCGTCAACATCTAAGGTTATTGGCGCCCGGAGCTTTTTTTTCAGTGCACTGCCGGCCTCTGGACAGTGTTCTCTCGCTACAGAAAACACTGTCCATCACCGGACAGTGAGCTGTAAGAAGCTCCTAGGAAGAGAAAATGTAAGGGTCAGCAGCTGGATTCGAACCCGGAACCTCCGCGTGAGAGTCCAGTACGCTAACCGCATTGCTAATCCCTTCCCTCCCACATTCTTAGGTTAGTATTTAGAGCAAATGGTGGTAATATGGATGCCTTCTATGTTTCCGACTTACCTATGCTAGCCATTCCAAAAAAATTGTGTTGCTTTCTCTGGTAGTAATTATTAGCTTTATATATTAGTCTTGAACTATTGTATTTTAATTCATTCTCCTCCAACCACCAGATGAGCAACCTTCAATTTTAAGGAAAAAGTGGAAGTGGTTCCTCTGACTTGAGGTGCGGGTAATATGGAACTCCTTAGTATTTTTATCAGGCGCCACGGTAGCCGAGCGGTTAGAGGCGAGACCTGCGAAACTAAAATGTATTGTGGTACTGGGTTCGATTCCCGGTCATAGGCCTTGGATTTTATTTAATGTTTAAAAATGAGAAATAGTAAAGCATGTTTGCTAGACGCCTCCGTCTACGACACCTAATTGGTAGTTGGACGTTAAGCCCCGCCTGAAAAAATAGGCGATTACTTTACTTTACTACTTACTTTACTTTAGTATTTTTATCGCAAGTCGCCGTATTTTTGCACCTTTTAAGCCCTATTTTAGATTCTTCTTTTTTCCGCAGAAAAATAAATAATTTGCTTGTAATGTTTATAGTATGGAACCCCATGAAATTTTTCTAATGCGAGTGTAGAACAGGGTTCCATATTACCAGCACTCATTGGGGTTCCATAAATCAAACATCGCTATCATGGATTTGATATGTCATCAAACAAAAATTGGGAGACATAAGTACTGATTCATAAATGAAAATCGCTGCAATACATCCCTTTGAACCAATATACAGTGCGGATAACTACCACTATTTTGATAACAAAAGAAAAATAACAGTTTGAACTTGCCTTCTTAAAGTTTTCAAGAATCGATAAGAACAAAATTGAAAATTTTAAGTAGCAACTGAACCAACCACCTGCTTTGCACACCACCGCTATCTAGCGACAGTTTGAGCCAGTTACAGATAACACAAGATCACTTACTGCCAAAGTATTATAGGGATCCATTATACCAGCAGGGTTCCAGATTGCAATCACTTCCTCAACTGTTTACTATAGTTAGTTAGGTAAACTATTTTTATTTTGGTCGAGTAGAAATATTTGTTTTTTTTTTACCAAAACATGATTTTGAATGCGGAAAGAACTTTCATTACCAAAAGAATTTACTCCGCAATAATATCATATCAAACTTAAACATTTTCCGCACGCATATTTATCACCAGTTTAAAATTAGATTTCCATGTTATATTTTACACAAATATTATATATTTCGTTTAATCAACTTATTTATTTCAATTAAAATACAGACAAAAACTTGTTTTTAATTAATTAATTTTAATCATGATGTATAAAATGTTTAAATGAATAATTAATTCGAATTCTCGTATCAGCATTGTATTTGGTTTTGAATTGTTTCCTACTTTATTAAGTCAAATTGTGATATTTTATTTCTTATTCTAAGTAGATGTTTTAAATTGAAATTACAGCTTTAATATTGCATTTAAATCAGTCTATCTCAACCGTGTTAATTCCATGTTCGTGTATCAAATAATAATAACAAACAATATTATTATTTTTATTATTTATGTAACATAATATTACAATATTTGTAAAATAACTATTGCGAAGTGTTTTCTTATGGGTGCGGTTACTGACTCTCATAGAAAAAGAATCACTTTACGCACTAATCACCCAAATAACACTCATATTACTATTAGTTTAGTGTAATTTCATTCTAGTTAATATTGCTATACCTATAATGATTAAACATGATTACAGTATAACTGTTACACAACTATCAAGGCAGAACGGAATTGATTATGATGAAGTGTTAACATTTCCACTTGACAGGATCGCCAGCATTGTTCTCGTATCCTCCATGTTAAGCTAGTTCAAGTAACTGTTAATACCATCATTTAAGGTGGAGTGCCGGTAGTTGTATTAGAACTTCTGGCTCCTTCCTCTTGGGTATTATTGTAATAAATCGACGATGAATTTTGTAGTTTCATTCTCACAATAGATAATTAGATCTATTGTTATTTATTTTTATTTTTTTAATACTTTAAATACTAAAAATATCTGCTTCTTTTACTTTCTAATATCTCACAAGTTTTTCTTTGGACTTTGAATTTTTAGCTAATATATCTGAAAAAAAGAATGAAATATAAGGAATCATTCAAGAAATTTAAGCTTTGAAACTGATTACTTCAAGTTCTACAATTCAGGGCGCTGTCTTGAAAGGCTAAGCTCTTCATGTATAAGACGATCATCAGACCAGTGATATCATAATATACTTGGGAAACATGGAGTTCCTACAAAAGAAAGCGAAAGAGTGTAGGAATATAGAAAAGAAAAGCGTTCAAGAAAATATGTATATACGAGACAACTAAAGAAAAACTAAAGTAAAGTAATTGCCTATTTTATTAAGGCGGACTTTTAGTCCAACTACCAATTTGGTGTCGTGGACGGAGCGGCTAGCAAACATACTTTACTGTAAATTTCTTTCATTAAATATTAAATAAAATCCAAGGCTAAAGACCGGGAATCGAACTCAGTACCACAATACATATTTGGTTTACAGGTCTCGCCTCTAAAACCGCTCGGCTACCGTGGCACCCATGAAGAACACTATTTGACAGATCAAAGTTAACCACAAAATACCATTGATATTATTACCAATTCTTTGCTTAACCGAAAACTGTTTACGTTGTCCTAGAATTCGGTTCACACCACTGTGAGCGTAAAACCAATTTTGATTTATTCTAATTAAATAATTGTCGGTACGGATGTGTGACGGTAGATTATGTTTTAATTTTACTAGTCTTTTATGTAGTAATACATATAAGTTTAGGTAAATGTCTGTGCAACTCAGTATAGTGTTTAAGTTGGCCGGAAGTGGGTAGTTCGTCTGTAATATTGCATGTTCTTGCTGCAGGCTAAGATAATGAGATTGACTTCAGCTGGTGATTCATTATAACAAGGGCACCTGAAGCTTTCTTGGATGCTAATAAGTACTGAATGGTCAAGTGAGTAACTGTGTGGTTGAATCTCAACGTACTCATGGTACTGTAAAATGCTCTGCTGTCTGAGTATTTAATGGAACCATTTACCAGCATGGAGGTTTGTATGGAGAAGTAGAAGTTTCCTTCGACGGTTTTAGAAATCGAATAACTTTTAGCCCTTTTACTGCAGCAGATTATTTTATAGTAGTAATTGCTGTTATTATTTCTCATAGTTAGAGAAGTATTACAAACGTGCTATTTACTATTCAGAGTGCCTCCGAACTTGTATTTTCGGTAGTTGCTTCCTTTTCAAGCGAAAAAGCACGAAATATGAAGTTCAATCAAAATATGTAATTGAAGAATTAATAATAATTAATAAAAGGACTATTATTGTATAGTAAATCTAATTAAATTTTAATAAATCTTTTTCTTTTTTTTTTTAAATATTTATCGCTTTAGCCAGTCAGAAAAGGTCCCATTGGACAACAATGATTCCTTCAGAATAACAACTTTAATGTGTGTTTGTTCGCCTAGAATAGCAGGTAGCAGCAGCCAATGTCTGTAGTTGGAATGCCCAGATGGGAAACTAATCTTGATTAATTAAAAGACAAGAGACTACTTCACTGTTAATTTCCTTGATTGGCTTAGTGTCCCAAAGAGGAATCATGTGACCAATAAGGGCACTTTGACAAATTGAAAATCCATACGAGACTCTTGGAGTCATCAAATATTCAATACGATTTGGTTCAATAATTAATTAGAAAAACCAGACTTAACCTTTTTAAAACCAGACTGATTATGTTTTTATTTATTTCTTTATTATTATTGTTATTATTATTATTTTTTTTGTATGAAAATTCGATTTTGGAAAACTTCTACGCTCGCATTAATTGTTTTTAAGATCTGAAGAGAAAATAAAGATGAAAGCGAATTAGAAGTCAATGTATCAGAACACCCTTTAAAATATAATTTTAATGATGAACATAAAGTGGAGCGATAGTTTTTGAGTTTATTTATTTAGGGTACACCATAAACGTTCTCTTTCTCTTAAAAACAACACAATTATACCTATTATTAAAAAAAAAAAAAGTTGTATAAGGTATCTGTTTGCATTTTCAAATTATAGAATGCGAACTTCGCTAATACAATTGTTTTCCTGTTAATGCGTGTATTGATCAGATCCAGAATTTCTTGAACTTTTGAAACCTTAAATCTAGAACAGCATCTTTATTAAAATTAAGAACTATTAATTGCATCTGGAATAGTTGTTTTATTTCGAAAATTCCGTGAGAAATTGAGGCAGTATCACATTTAGTGTTCTTGATAAAACAGAACTAAAATCAATTTTTGGAATATCAGATAAAAAATATATTTAGGGTAAAGTCGGGTGATTTGGCCATCAGCCGAAATTTAACCAAAATGTCGTCCGACGGCGCTGCGTGACCTCTCAAGTGATGAACATTCATGTCTGACTACAGAGAGTTTGCGTCAAAGCGTTATTAATTAACTCAGAGAATAAAAACATTATCATCTCAACAAAAAATTTTATGATAGTTACATATTGCGTGCTGCAGTGAATGTATGTGTCGAGATTTTAGTGTTGTTTTCCACATATTAGGAAAGTACAGTATACATTAATGAATCCTAACTTCTAAAACTGTCAAAAAGTACGCGTTGAGTTATGTTTATCATGTTGGCCATCTCCCTCTAGCATTCGGGACAGATGGCCATCAAACAGTAGGGATAGGTGGCCAATTATTTTTACTTTTTTATTTTTATTTTTTTGAATATATTGGTTTCGTGACCGTAAATTACTAAATTAAGGATTTAGAATTGGCGAGGAATCGGTCAAATAAAAACAAGAACTCGTCTTTTTCGCCAACGTTTCGACAAATATATTGCCTTCTGCAGGGCCTGGATATTACAAATACAAAAATACAAACAATTTAGAGAATGAGTAATATATAAAATCAGTTAACAAAATTATCAATTAACAAAAACGTTAAACACAGAACATCGGAAAAACCAAACTTCTGTAGCGGTATCTGTGTGTATTGTTTTATAGTGTTCCATTTTTTGGGCAATTCTGTTGTCTACTAATTCTGTATCTACTCGTATATAAAGGTTCGTAAGGGTTTTTGGTTCTTCCGATGTTAGGCGTTTAACGTTTTTGTATTAAAAGAAATTTCCCTGTATCAACAGTATTTACTCTTCTGTCAAAGTTTAACATTGTAATTAGTCTATTGAATCTGTCCCCTCTCTTTATAGTCATTACCGAAATACCGAAAAAAATTAAATAAATAAAAAATATATATATAACTCTTTAACAAAAACTTACAGTTTAAAATGTTAAGTATAAGGGTTGATTAAACGCCAAAAGGTACACAAATCAGCGAGTACCCAACATTTCATTCATGCTTAGCTGATATAATTTAAGTAATTTTGCTGCATTAACTTTTTCTTCACATTTTTTTAGAAATTATTAGATGTCACTTTGCCTTATGCTGGCCATTTTCGTCTACAAAATATTTGTTCAAGTAGCACTGTAGATTGACAGTAATATCTATTAATCTATAATAATCAAACTATTAATTACAGGTTAGAAAAAAAACGTTATAAAAAATAATAAAAAAATATGAGGCTAAAAAATTCAAAACCTTTATTTAAAAAGTGCTTACATCAACATACATCAATGATTTTGTTTATTTTATTTATTTATTTTATTTTATTTATTTTTTTAAATCGTCGGTTTAAGTTCATTCTTCCATTAAAGTAATTGTTATTTTATGTAGTAGTCAAACGTTTATAATAATAGGTAATAATTATCTGGCTTTATCGCAAATAATATAGTTTCAATTACACTCTCAATGTAGCTGTTCTTCTCACAATGTTGAATGTATGTAATATAAAATAAATAAGATATGCATATTTTTAGGACAGCTAATTATTCCAGTATTTTACTATAAGTAAAATTAGGGGGACTAAATTAAATTACAATTTATTGAGAAATGAATAATTGTTGAATAATCTACTTGTTATTAACTGTGAGTTATTTGTGCTCACGAATATTTCGGTAAGACGAATTCAAGACTGAAATATTCTGTTAAATCCGTGATTCAAATTTAAACAGTAGCCGACTCTAACTTTGTTTTTCTCTACTTTAACATGAATGTATATGTGACTACTAAGAATAAAGGGCATATTAAAGATAAATCCAAAGAATAATTTGAAATGGAGTTAAAATAAAGTACCTATTTAAAAACGAAGATATAATATACATTTTATCATAATTATAACAAAATAATATTATGAATGATCTGGCCAGCATAAGGGTCTGTGACATCTAATAATTTCTAAAAAAATGTGAAGAAAAAGTTAATGCAGCAAAATTACTTAAATTATATCAGCTAAGCATGAATGAAATGTTGGGTACTCGCTGATTTGTGTACCTTTTGGCGTTTAATCAACCCTTATACTTAACATTTTAAACTGTAAGTTTTTGTTAAAGAGATTTTTGTACCTTTTGGATAGATTTTCATTTTTGTCTATTTTACAAAGTTACTTATCTGCTTCACAGATTTTTTTAAAATTTAGAATAAGCAATTCTATCATTATAACCTGATAAGGTGTTAAGTCGGAACCATAACTATCATTGGAGAGATCTTTTTAAAGAATGATTATAGTTGCCATCCTCAATAACAATTTTTTTGAGAAAGCGTTTTGAATAAAATAGGAAGGTATTTGTACGTAAAAAGCAAAATTAAACTGCGATTTCAGTACTTTCTCTTAAGAGGAGTAAGAAAAATAAACTGCGATTACAGTACTTCTCCCTAAAAGGCAAAGATTTTGAATCGAACGACAATTCATTAATGTAAATAGGTTCACTCATTGATAATTTTAACGATTGCAGTACTTCCTCTTAGTAGATGCAAGAGCTTGATGGTCCTTCACAGCCAAGTAGAGGAGCTTTAACAACTTATTCGAGCTGAATTTTATCAAAATCGGACTAAGCGTTATAGAAATATTGGTAATAATAGTTTTATAAAGGGCCTTACTTGGGTGGGGCAAACTCCCCTCTTTATGAGGCACAGCGTTCAGACTTTTAAAGTGCAAATCTGTACAAAATTTCGATTCGAATGACACTTCATTCATGACAATCGGTTCTCGTGTCGATAATTTGAAACGATTGCTATACTTTCCCTTAACAAGTGTAAGAGCTGATCGCCGCTTTAATGTTACGTAGAGGAGCCCTAATTCTATCATCCTACCAAATTATTTCAAAATCGGGCTAAGATTTACAGAGTAATTAGTAATAATAATTTTGGAGGGGGCCTTACATAAAGGGGGCTAACTCCTCTCCTATTCGATGTACAGCGTCGAGACCCCCAAAAGGCACATCTATATAAAAGTCCGAATCGAATAACACCTCATTCATGAAAATCGGTTCGTGCGTTTAGGCGCTACGCAGTTTACAAAAAAGGTAACAACAACAACAAGAAGAAGAAGAAGAAGAAGAAGAAGAAGAAGAAGAACAACAACAACAACAACAACAACAATTTTTGAAAATGTAATTTTTGTGCATTTTACGCATCGTTTTTCTCGAAAACTAATTAATCTATGTTATTACGAAAAAATTACAGTTATAAAGGAGGGTTTGCCCTACATTTTAAAGAAAATTTGGGAATTTTATCTTTTATAGAAAAAGAGAAAAAAATTGTCAAAGTTGGGTGTTTTTCAACATTACGCTTTTTCGTGCAGTTTTTGACGATCAACCCTTATACAACTGTCCTACCGGACAGTTTTAATATATTATTAAAATATTAAAAAAAGTAAATATTAAGTAACCATTCATTTTTCGCTGTTATTTTTACGTTTTACTAGTGCAATTTCATTTACAATATGTGGCCATCTCTCCCAAGTTACATTGGCCAACTCACCCAACCCAGTGGGGATAGATGGCCAAATGCTATATTTTTTTTTTGTAAGAATAAAAAAATGTTTCTCTTAGCATTTTTTATGAAATTTTTACCTTACCTTATGTTTGTGAGTGTATGAGGTTTCCAAAAATAATAATAAAGTAAGCCTAGCCCTTACCAAAATTTTGCAGGTACCCTCCAAATAAAATGGTGGCCATCTCATCCTACCTTTACCCTACATTTAAATAAAATTTTAAAAAATCTATAAGTTTTCCTAGTTAAATCTGTGAACAACATTCTCAGGATATTTACAAATGAGTGACTTCAAAGGATATACGTAAATAAAAATTCGATTCATCGAACTGTATTTATTGAAAGTGAATGTATTCACAATAAAAAGGATTTTCTTTTAAAACAGTTCGTTATCAGCAAAGTCATTCCTTTATTGTTACACAATGTCGAAAGGGGTTCGAAGCGGAAGAGAGAGAAATGATGAAGCAAAAAAATAAAAAAGAAATAAAGAGGTGGCCAGTCCCTGAAGCAATCGATGAGTCTACGGGGACGGTGTTTTTGTGCTGGAGTTTTACAACAAGGGGTCAACAGGGTGTGACACAGACATGACCAGTTTTGGGTTAGGACAAGGATTGACGTCTCCTAATGATGGTGGCTGCAACGACAGTACCCGGGTGCTGACACTGGTATGAAGGTAAAGGAGAGCGCGACAGGACTCTCCCTGGGTTGGCTTTAACGGTTTAGTAACTGGGAAATAATTGTGGAAACCCTTTTATGTGAACGTATGCAACCTGGTATGTGTGAGTGAGCGTGCGCGTGTGTTAGTAAGGGCGATTCCAACACAGAACACACTCATGTGTTGGACTAAAGGGCTGTACTTTTGTAAGGGAAAGAGAGTCCCTGAGGATGACGTCTTTCACAAAGACTAGCTTGCCTACAACAACCACTGCTGCCAGCAAAATGCCTACAAAGAGCGACACAAAAGCGAATATATTTGCACACGCGAATTGCTTTACAAAAAAATGAAATAGAAATAAAATGCCTCCGTGCTACTACACTTTGTCGCATTAAGCTACATGTATGAACCTCTTGTCGGTGAACAATACCTATTGTAACATTACTACCAATTCTACCTCATTAATTTTCTAAAAAAAAAACAACTCAGTTTTTGTAATGTACATTAGTCCCAAAAATTTCATAAAAATATTTCTGTTTGTAATGTTCAGAATTCTGTGAAATTCAGCTCTATTAAAGACAATTTGGACGTCTACAATTGAGAGAAATTTTAGCATTGCTGCAGCTATAATGAAGGAGATGTAGTGTGTACAATATTACTGACACTCAAACTGTCAACTCAAGTGCGTATCTAATCACATTCAAATTGCAAATCGAAATATTTATGTTTTTAACGTCCAATAATCTATGGAATTTCGCTGCCTTAAAGAAAACTTTAAACCCAAAAATTGAGAGAAATATCAACATTGCAGGTATAATGGTAAAGGAGATGTAGCATATTGAATTTTAGTTACGTCTTTTCACACTCAAATTTTGGATCAAAATATTTCTGCTTGTTATGTCCAGAACTCTTGTGGGAATTTCGAAATTTTATGTCATTTAACTTTTATAAAAGTTTTTAAACATTATTTATGGACTTCCTTCCTATTTCAATTCCAGTTTCAGTCCTGAAGTTGGTCCTAAGTAAATTCTTCTGTAAAGAACTCATGATGGTGGTATTTTATTTAATTATTTTGTATAAACATTTTAATTTACAGCAGCTAATTTTCATTTGGTTTAAACCACTTAAAATAGTTTTGATTCTTTTAGAGAGTATCTGAATATTTTCTAGTTATACACTCAACAGCAAAAAAAGCCGGACACTCAGATTTGGTCTCATAATTTTGTTAAATACGCTAATTTTTTTAATTTATGGTAAAAACTGGTTTATTTATAAGTTATTTACACAAAATCTGCCACAAATGACTAATTTTTATTAATTATTAACACAAAATTATAAAATAAAGAAAAAATAAGAAATTAACTCATTTTTTTTTCAAACTTTATTCTTCATTTTTATCAGGTTTTCTGACAAGGGATGTTCTATTAGCGGGCATTTCTCTCTCTTCTACGGCGAAGGGCCCCAATCCTGTCAGGCATAGAAGAAATTAAATTTTGGACGTACGCCACCGGCAGAGCATCCCATTCTCCACGAAGAGCAATTTGGAGCTGATTTAAGTCACTAGGAGGAGGATGACGATGTCTAACACGCCTTCCTAAATTATCCCATAAATGTTCTATGGGATTCATATCGGGAGTTCGTGCAGGCCAGTCCAGAACTGTGATTCCCACTTGCTCCAAGTATTCGGCAACAATTCTGGCGGTATGTGGGCCTGCATTATCCTGCATCAAAATGAATTGGTCACCAATAAATGGAGCCAACGGGATCACAGCCTCTAGGAGCACTTTCTCAATGTACCTCCGAGCAGACAGAGTCCCATTATCAATGAAAATCAGTTCAGTACGGGCGCGGAAATTGATTCCACCCCAAACCATAACTGATCTCCTTTCGAAAGGTCGTGACTCGCGAAGAGTACATTGAGCAAATCGCTCCCCTGATCGTCTGCACACTCTGTCTCGATCGTCTGAGTGGTATAGACCAAAGCGAGACTCATCTGTGAATAAAACTGTTCCCCATTGCTCTACAGTCCAATGAAAATGCTCGTCGGCAAATAATCGCCTTTTTCTACGATGCTTTTCCAGGAGTTGGGGCCCTGTCGCGGGGCGCCTTGCTTCCAGTCCACGCTCCCTCAGCCTCCGCCGTACTGTGCCCGAGCTAACACGCGTATTTCGTGCCACTTGAAGCCTGTCCCGAACCTCAGGAGCAATTAAATGGCGGTCCCTTAATACTGAGAGCGTGATAAATCGATCGTCAACTTCAGTTGTGGCCCTTGGTCGGCCACTGCCAGCCCTCCGTTCATAACTGCCAGTCTCCCGGAAACGCCGGAGTGCATCATTAATGGCCGACTTCGCTACTCCAAGGGTTTCTGCGATAGATCGGACGCTCCGGCCTTCTCTTGCCAAGGCATCAGCTCGGGCTACGTCTACATTCGAAAGAACCATTATTCTGGACCAAAATGAAAAAAAATCACGTCTATTAATGACAGAAAGGCGCGGTTAATAAGTTAAAGATCTTTAATGGTGCGAAAACCTGCTTACAGTTTAGAAGGGTTGCGTCAGGTAAAGCAGCCTCAAGACAAATAAGCCACATCTGAGTCTTATCTCATGCCCTAAGTCAATGGACTTAGACCCTTCCTTCTCTGTAATAACCAGATTACCCACAAAAACAAACACATTACTGATAATCAGCTTTTAATATAAAAAATATTAAGTGTCCAACTTTTTTTGCTGTTGAGTGTATGTTATTTTGTTTTTATTTTATCATCATATACTTGCAGAAATTATTTAATTTGCATTTTATAACACATAACCATTGCAAGAAGTTATTATTAGTTAAAAGGCAGAAATTAATTATTATTTTTTTAATGGTTAAACATTTCCTAGTGTTTTATGGATACATTCCATCACAAAAACATAATAAATTGATAATTTTTTTTTTATACACATAAATCTTTTATTGAAATTCACAACTGCAACTGTTGCAGCAACAAGCAAATGCGATATAAAAATAGAAATATCATAAATATGATCGGAGAAGGCACCTAGTGGTGTCACTCCATTAACGTGAATATATTATACTGCTCTTATGAAGAGAGTAGATCGTGGGGACATCTTCTCTTCAATCTCCTTGGAGATAACCTGGTAATGTGGAAGAAGATAGGTGTTCTATTAGAGGGTTAGGATGTCCTGCGGTAGTTGCAATACAGAGATAACAAATTTAAATTAAATATTTATAAAAACTCAATATTAATCAATAATGAAAAATAACAAATAAGAATCTAAATAAATTGTTTATATAAAAATACAGTAATTGTGAATTTTGAAAAGAACTTTTTTTTTTTTTTTACCAAAGTACAACAAAATAACATTTCTAAACACATTATTACCGGTCCCTTAGTCACCCTCCAATTATCTACATCGCCAGCAATTACTGTACGCGTTGAAGGTTCTAGGGGTTCCTAGGGTGTATACCCTTCATCATCTACACCCCTAAATCTAAACCAAGCGTAAAATACATCAGATACTTGATGAAGGACCATATCCTAGCCTAAGGGTAAAGTTCCCTCACTTCTGCTATTATTATGTCGAATTTCGCAGAAATATGTTTAACGTACCAGAAAGAAAAACGTAATGATGCAATGAAAAGAAAAATCTCCTGAATATCAATGAAGGTAGAATCTTTTTGTTTATATTTAAAGTAACTTCAGCTACTGATGAATATGGCGTTTGTTTTTCTGTTAACACAAAATGCGTAAAGCTTTTATTGACGGTTTCCTTGATGCTGGATGATTTTTTTTATTTTATTACGTTAAAATTTCTTAAAGAGTTGCAAATAATAATCTATTTGGGATTTCATAATCTCAATAGTAATGGATTTACATTGTATATTCCGAAACAAATGCACTACCCCTCTTCAACTACACCATGAGACTCCATTACAACTACATAAAGAAAGTTATGGCAAGGCCGCAGCACCGTTTCCCAAGATTAATAGCTCAAAAAATAATTAATAAGAAAATATATTGGTATAAGGATTGCCAAGAGTTATGTAATCAATACGGATTGCCAATGTTTAATTATAATATAAATAGTAATAATCTAGATTCATTTGAAAACTTTTTAGAACGAGTAAATCTAGAATTTAAACAAAACTTAATGTGCAACGCTAATCAGTCGAGATTTCATACTCTGTATAAACTTTTAGATACCAATTTACTTGAAAATCATTATATTAATGATGTAAACAGTGTTCGGGTGATGTCAACAATCTTTAAGTTGCGGGGCGAGGCGCTGTACTTAAATTATAACATCACTAGAGAAGAGAGAGCACATAAATGCGCATTGTGTAATCTAAATGCTACAGAAAATTTGGTACACTTTTTAGGACTTAGTCCAATTTTGCAGGAGTTCAGAATGAGGTGGTTAGGTAATAAATTCATAAGTGTTGATGAAGTCATAAAATATCTGAATGGTGATTATGGTTGGGAAAATTTATATAAGTACACCGAGTATGCCTGGAAATATAGAAGTTTTCTTATAAATGAGTTTAATTTTTAGTTTAATGAAAGTATTATAATTTAATTTCTTTTCTTTTAAAATAACAACCCAGTTTTAATTTTTATTTTAAAATAAATATATTTTCGTTTTAATTAGTTTTGTATATTGAGTAGCGGAAAGTATGGAAGTCTAGGGTTTAGAAGTTCAATTCTAGTTTATTATATTTATATTCTGTAAATTTATTTAAAGAAAAGAGAAAGAAAAAGAAGTAAACATCTTTAGTTATAAACTTTTATTTTTGCACTAGACAACTTGGTCAACATGGCGGACGGACTCTGGAGTCCATGCCTAAAGTGTTTGCAAATTTGTTCGTATTGTAAATATGTTATTTTTGTTCAATAAAACACTATTATTATTATTATTATTATTATTAGTAATGGATTTTTTTTTCCTTTTTTATGGCATACATGAATGGAAAAATATATAGATGCTTTTAAAATTAAATGGACGTTTTATATAAGAATTGTCCATTCAAAATAACCGCGAGATTATTCTATAGGGGCGACTCATTCTTTTAAAGATTTTTCAAAGAAGATGGAAACTTGTAGATCCTCGGCATCGCATAGTCTTGGAGCACCTTGTTCGACAAAAGTGTGCTAATGCAATAGACTATATTTTTTGATGTAGTTTGTGTGCATCTACAATCGTGGAGTCTACAATTAAAAATAATGTAGTAAACGAAAGTTATCTTTTTTATCGAAAAATATTTATTTAAAAAACAATAAAAATAAAAAAAAAAAAAATTATAATTATATTTAGGTAGGCTCAGATTTGTAGCTTAAGGGAAAGCTATGTCATTGCTTACATCACTTGTCGGTACTAACCAAAAGATTCAACCAACATAAAAGGATGTACATTTAAATAGATCAACCACTTCACTAACTTAACATGGCTGTACAACCTCAATTACAAAACCCTCAAAGAATTAACCAAAGGAATATCGCCCTCAAAATTATGTAATGAAGAAAATACTTTTACTTATTTATTTATTATTTCACGCCATTAGCAAAAGGTGCAGCAGATTTCTTGAATACAATAGCATGATCAATTTGTTTGTAAAAGTAAACATTATTAAAAGTTTCATTTTTTCTTTTGCCGCTTTAAAACCCGGTCCACAAAGACCAGGTCCTTGCCTATCGCTCCCTTTAATACCATATATAGATTCACTTGAGCCTTGGCTAAAGAAATGGAGAATTAAAATCAATGATAAAAAATGTAACGAAATTGTAGAATAATTGTGGAAAGAACTAAACTGCCGACCCAAATTGCTCTCTAGGGCTTCTCGACAAACGATCTAAACAACAAACGACTTATCTACACCTGTCTGGACACACTGAATAGAACTTTAGAGTTCAGCCAAAGCTTCCAGTATCTATAAAATCTAATGCTTCGTCTAAAACACTGCGTCGAGTAGCTAATGCTCCTTAATTTGTATCTAACTTTATCTTGCACTGAGATCTCCTTGTTTCCTACGCTTCTGAAGCTGCCAGATCCTGCTACGTCAAGTTCCATGACTCAATTGCCTGACATCCTAACCCTCAAGTTTCCCAGCTTATTCATGTCCAGGAAACCCTCCAAGACGGTTGAAGTGACGGTGGCCACGTGATCAGTAAGAGCATAATATTGAAATGTTCTTCTTTGGGAGTTTCATCATTGGGAAAATTCTCCCCTCATGCTACACCTGTATCGGCTTCACTTATCACAGAAATGTACTGCAGTTGTGAAAACAATTAGCTTCAATCTTGAAAAATCATGAATGATATTTATGTAGAAGTGTCATAACTTAAAAGTTAGACAATGTATTTATGTGTGGAAATATTGATAATTAATAATAATAATTAAGTAATCACATTTAAATCAATAGAATTTCAGCATTTTTAGGTCATTGTGAATGGTGCGATTCGACGTATAAAGTGGAGTGTAGATGATTGTTGAGAATAATTCGGACTGTAAAGTTTGGATACGATGGGAGTCAAAACGCTTGGAAGAACGTTACAATTCAAAGCCGTAAGTCCAAATTTGTTTAAGGAGATGAGTTGATGAGTTGTTTGTTAATGATAACTTGGATCATCTATCCAAAAGTCTCTTTTTAGAAGTCTGTTTCATTTCTTATCTTTCATTCGTATTTGTATGTGGGTCCATTAAGCCTGTCGTCGATGTACAACACAAGGTAGCGGATGACATCCATCTACAGAGTTTGTGAGGGATTATGAGGATGAGGATTTATTATTCAAGGAACAAAAGAGTAAAATTCTCTGCAGAACACTAATCTGCACCGCCAAGATTCACACAATGCACATGCAGCGTGCAGAGAGTTCGTTGATTATGCAACTGCTAGGGTTTAATGCAACCACTGGTTATACTCTAACAAATCATAACAATCATAAACACTCACAATTCTCAGTCCAACTCATGCCTAAATTCTACGTGCTTATAATGATATTGAATGAAAGATGTAAAGGCTTTTGCTTTATCACTATTCCCTCGAACGTGCTTCTACACAGAATACTCAACACTAGTGTAAAACTTATCACCTTTGATTTATTTTATCACTTTACAGTTTTATTTTCAGTTTGTAAGTGTAGTGCGAGAGGGTGACGTAAGTGGAAATCTCTACACTAGACTGATGATGGCTGGAAGTCCGATATCAGTCAGGGAAACAATAAACATGCGTGCTACAACGGATAAATCAAAGATTATATCCAGCACTGCCAACCTAACCACATTTTGAATTAAATAATTTATCTAAAACTCAGATAATTGTTGAAAATGGTGTCGTTTTAGGGTTCCATACCATATTTTGTTAAGGCAAGTCACAATTTCGTTGATAATCAATATCAAAATGGTAAAAATAAGTCAAATTTGGAATGAAACATGAAAATTTCTAATTTTCCGCTGAGTAGATTCAAAAAAATGGAAAAAGAAGAATTGACCTTATAAATAAAAATGAAATAGCAAACGAAATAATCTATTTAAAAATAGTTACTAGAAGTAATAGTGAGTAGGTCGTGGTTAGGGAAAATAATAATTTGAATTAGTCGGGCTACTTATGTACCTATCTAATTTATACATATATTTGAATAGATCAATTTTTATCTTTCTACTTCTTTAATTAAAAATTATATTTTAATTAAAAAATGTAATTTTATGCGAAAGTGATAACTTGGCTCTAAAGTGCAAACAATATCACCCTGGAATTGGTCTCTCCTTTTAGCCACTTCTAGAAGCATTTCAATGTTATTTGACTTGGCCATTAAAGACCACTTCGCTTCAATTTGCGAGCACAATTATGCTTGACTGGGCCATCTCAAGGTCTAACCTCAGTACCACACTCTACACTTCTGGGTATATACTATTCAGTTTATAGTAGGAACTCATTAGAGAATTAAATACTTAAATATTAATCCGTAACTTCTTGGAGGCTGTCAGTTATTTTGGTGACTAATTTTAAATCAATGAAATACCAGCATTTAGTTTATTATCTCTGTCGCAATTAGTAGTTCTTTTAAATACAAAAGCCTTAGAAAACTTGTTCAATTATTTTCATCAAAGAAGACTCATTACATGGGGTATAATGAAAATTAATTCAATTATTGAATTTCTTCTTTACTTCAGCAAAAACTACCAAAAATTTAATGCGATCAAAGCAAGTGTCCCATAAAACAAAACAAACAAAAAATACAAACAGCGAGGAAAGAAGATATTAGATCAATGGTTATCTCAGAATTTGAACCGGATTAGCATCCAACGGCGGCCGATCTTAGATTCTTCTCTCGTCTCGAACCTTTAATGTTCACTAAGTCCGAGAGAACGCTCTGGAGATTAGCAATCAACTCAAAGCACCTCCGGCCGCCAATTATCCATTAAAAAAATAAACAAACAAACAAACTGAAATTTCTCAAAGAATTTTGGTACAGTTTGTAGAGATAGTGGAGGAAAAAGCTGTTCAATTCTGTAATGAGCACACAAAGTAATAATTTATATTAAGAATAGTTATTTATTTAACAAATGTGGAAAGTAGAACTTTTCCTCACACGAGGCAGGGTTTGCACGCACGAGCGAGCGAAGTGAGGCGAGTGCAAGTGCAAATTGCCGAGTGTGAGAAAAATACTTTACACTCGTGTTAAATATTATATTTTTTCTGCAACCATTAGGGTTATTAATGAAAAAAAAAAACTAAACAGGAATCAATAGAATCCATTTTAAATTTCTATAAGGTAACACGATAACCTTTTTAACTGTTATCATTAAAAATATCTAATTATTTATTAAAATATTATTTTTATTTCTATATTCCTTTCAATTTTTAATATTCGTTTTTTAATTATTTAGGTAAAATAAATTTAAATAAGCTTATTAAAGTTTTACAGAAAATATTTAATAACAAAACTTCTTATATCAAGGAAGCACAATAAAGTTTTTTCACTCACTAGTGAGGAAAGTGACACTAATGGGAATTTTCCCCACTAGTGAGGTAAAATTGGGCATTACACAGCTGATTTTAATTGAGTAATGAGAACATTCCTACATGGTTGCAGAAAAAATAATTTTATTTACTGAATTATAATATAAGAAAATAATTTAGACAAAATTATGGACTTTCCGAAGGATGGACAGAATAATGGAACCGTTAGGGGTCAAATTCTTTGTCCTTAGGTAAGGTTCCATTGTTCTGGATAAGATGTAAAAGCAATATGCTGTAATTAAGGGAACAGAAGTTTAAGAATGGTATGTTGTTACGTAATCCGAGAATGAACAGTTGTTTAAAGACTACAGTGTTAAGCAGCCAATAATAATAGTCGAAAGTTATCTATCATAGTTTAGTACTGTGATATACAGTTTAGATACTGCTTCTAAGTGAGCTTTAGGGTCGTGTGGAATGTTTTACGTACAAGACTGAACAAGACTAACATTCAGATGCAAACTTGTAGTAAGTTTCGTTAGATGAAATAAATATTCCTATAGTAACGACTAAATTTAATCATTGGCAAAAATTATATATTCTGTATTATTATTTTAAATTACGTACTTTACGTCATACGGCATCGAGATATGGGGATCGACTAAGCGTTCCAACTCAATACGCCTTCAGGCATTACTGTCAAAAATACTATGAAAACTTCTTAAAGTACCGTTCTATGTATCTAACCTCACTATCCATAATGACCTCAAAATCCCTTTCATTACAGATCTTGCTAACACTCGTTATCTCAAATTTTATTCCTCTACAGCAGCTCATCCTAACCCTCTCGTAGAACACCTATCTTCCTCCACATTACCAGATAATCCTCTAAGGAGATTGAAGAGAAGATGGCCTCGTGATCTACTGCTATCGTGAGAGCAAAGCACGTTACTGGTGTGACACCACTGGGTGCCTTCTCCACTCATGATTTTCTTTTATTTCTTTTTTCTTTCACCATATTTACTTGTTGCAACAACTGTTGCAGTAATAAATTACAATAAAAGATTTAAAAAAAAAAAAAAATTACGTACTTATATTTGTTTTCACAATGAAGAGTACCAGACCTCAGAAGAATTCGGTAATGCTGATAATTAATAATAGGAAATAAATTATTATATTCTATTATAATTAATATTGTAAGAACCTCAAAATATTACATTACAATAAGAAAATATTTTCATCCCGAATTAATTGATAAACAAAAATAATTTATATGAATTAAATCGGTAGATTAAGAATTGCACAGTATATTATCTATCTTCTGATAGAAATATTTTTTAGGTGGCAAAATTATGCCCAAATTTTAAACCAAATTGAAATAATGGCAGTGCTGGGTAACGTCACTTTTTTTTATACATCGAAGCATGCCTGTACTCTGACGGTTTCGGACATTCATTCATTGTCAGAGGAAAATTAATCAACAGGATTAATTAGTGTTGGACGGAAACTTAGTGAAGTCTAAATTTGGACCCCAAACTGGTTAATCTCTGATAATGGATGCAAGTTTGTAACCGATCAGAGATATATTAAATATGCATGCTACGTCGAATAATAAGTATATGAAGATATTTTTATATTGTAAAGGAACTAACTGCTTGCCCCAAAATGTTACATTAACACTCATAACGAATTGTTATGGTTGTGAGGAGGCTAGGTTCAGGATTTTTTAATTAGAGCAAGCTACTTCTGGAAGATTGCTTCTACTTAAGGTTATTATTCAGTTTGTTAAGTGGCTCAAGTCTGGGTCTTGAATATTGTACTATATTTTTGTTGCTGTTATTATTACTATTATTATTTTTTTTAGGGTAGCTACTTGGGCCAAGAGGGACTTGGATAGCACAGAGCAGTGGTTTTCTCCAACAGTACGGAGCACCTTCAGAAAGAAAAGAAGTTCCACGCGGAACTTTTAAACTACCAAAATATAAACATTACGTAGGTTACCTCATTAGACCATAAAAATCTTCATAACCCCAAAAAAAAGTTGAGTGATGAGGGAATAAGAGTTTATATTCGAGATAAAGGTAAGTATATCTCAATTAGCCTACACTAGAATAAATACAATATTTTTACCTTTGATTTTATCCTAGCAAGCACATTTCTCGTATCCGTGACTGTTTTCAGACTTATCTAACTTCAGAAGTAGTTTAATCAGTTTGTAGTAGAGATTTTGATTAAGTTACGTTACCTTTTCGCACTAGACTTGCTGACTCAGTCAGAATTAATAAGGAAATTTTTGAAGAAGTCAATAAGAAAAGTTTATGGAGCGAAAGACATGAAGCAGTCAAATGTTTCTGTTAAAAAAAAACACAAATTTTAATTACTAATCCGCTGCAATACCTTCTAATATTAAAGTTTAAGTAAACTGCAGGGATAATGCATCAAAATGTTAAGAGATACATTCATCCAAGCGCCAGAAAACAGGCCGAAACAGCTGATAGCCCAATACTAACGGACCTATCGATAAATCAATGGCGGCGAACAACAGTGTAAATGATCAATGAATAATTGATGTCATTGCGAATCAATGGGTGATAGAGAAATGGTAGTGCTTCATATTGCATTAATAGTAAATATTACAGGTGCACTAACTGACTAACTGATTGCCATGCATCACTAATCACATCACTTGGTGTTTAGTCACAAAATGTGAGTATATGTTTCATACAAATATTGCTTAATTTATTAAATATTTTATGGTTAAAGATTTCATCAACTTAACTTGGTGAAAGATGTTCTAGATTTTATTAATCTGATGATATTCTCTGCAATTTTTAGAATATTGAATTAAGGGCTAAACGATAAACACGCTTGAATAATTTTCAGCAGCCTAACAGACATTTCATCAATGATTCTGCAGCATGTACTTACACAGGATTCCATTAGTTTATTTGTACAAATATATTAATTTATTGTAAAAAGTAAAAATCGTATTAAAATAGTAATCACAAAATTGTAAATTAAAAATGTTCTTTAGTTAATATTTCGCTAAAACGACAATTCACAGCCAAAGATATTATTGCCCACCAATTTAAAATATAATTTAAATAAGTTATTATAATTTTATAAAATAAATATATAATATATACTTTTTTTTATTTAAATAAAAGATTAACCCGGAAGAAGTGCACTTTTGTAACTCTTCCGGTGTTCCGCGAGCATTTCCGTCAAATGACTCGGAATTTTACAAAATATTACTCGTATTACTTATAAATTAAAGAAGTACATTAAAAAATTCTTTCGACCTTATTTAAAATTGTAAAAGGACCCTATTTTATGTTGCTATATAATTTCCACATCTATTTTGTTGCCACTGTGGAATATTGGTAATAACAACACGTTTTTGTTCTTCTTGGGTTTGTAAAAAAAAAAGGTCAGTTTTGTTGAAAAATCATGCAACTATTTGTTTGCCACTACACATTCGAGATGCTATCTTTTTTTTCCGAGAATGTAGCCAATAAAAATAAAGTAAGTTTTTCTGTGAGAAAAATACTGCAAAAAACAAAATGGTACTTGAAGAGTTTCAAGGGAAACCCTTTATACGAAGTGTGGCTATTAAATATCGAGACTATTGCTGTAAAACATTTTATTTTAAATTTATACATAATTAGTTATTCTCACCTTCAATATACACCACTCCCATATCCCTACAACGCTCCATGCGAATTTACTATTGTTCCAAACAGTGCTGGAACTCTTTTTCTGTGAGCTTCTGCATGACGCGTGCCGCTTTTTCTTTCACCGCTTCAACGGACTGAAATCGTGTTCCTTTTAATGCAGATTTGACTTTAGGGAATAGACTAAAGTCATATGAGTCAGGTCAGGCGAATAAGGCAGATGGCCTAAAACTGGGATGTTGTACTTGGCTAGAAACGTCTTGTCAGACAATGCAGTGTGAGCCCGCACGTTGTCTTTTCCTTACTCTTTCACGGAGTTAAGCAAGTATCTCACGTTAGTAATGTTGATTAATTATAATTTTCATCCGTTTTGGACGTGGAAGGGCGACCCGGGCGGTCATCATCTCCGACTTCTTCTCGGCCATCTTGGAAACGCTGGAACCACTCAAAACCTCGCGTACGTAATTAACATTCATCGTCATAAACTTCTTTTAATAAAAGATAAGTTTCAGTAGCGGTTTTACCTAGTTTTATGTGAAATTTCAGGACAATTCGTTGCTCTACAACATGTGTAGCATCATGTTTTCGGCAAAACGAAACTAACACCTCTCACACAAACGACGGTTCCGGTCAGACAGATTTCTCAACAAACACGTGAGACGCTGCAATCGAAAGAGAAGGCTTTACGCAGCACAGCTGTCGGTCGTTAAGATTTGGCACATGCATAGTTCTTCTGTAGCAGCATCAGTCTCGTTATTTAATAGTCACACCTCGTATAGTTACTGCTTATCAACCTAATCAAAGATTTATAGATCTGCAATTGACCCAAGCATGAACAAACGTGACTCATTATCGTGTTTTTGCTTTGTCTCAAAGAAAAATATCACGTTCTAAAATTTTATCCGACGTAGAATGACAAAAGTTATTGAACCCCAAGCCACTTTCTGACTTTATTCTACCATCAGAGTTAGATATTTCGAATTTACTTACGTCACCGTCTCACTCTACACTTGATCACTCGCCCCCTTAAAGAGAAATCAAGATGAGTACATGAATGTGTTGAAAGAAAAACTGCTGTTGAGGCATTACTTAATTAATCAAAGATACGAAATCTTTTTTTTTATTTTTAAATAGTTTAAACTTCTTTTCTTTAATATAACAATGTTTCATAAAGAATGTAAATTAACAGAAAGAAAGAAAATTAGATATTATTTTCAGGATGCTTTCAAAACGTACAGATAGGAGTTGGCCAGTAATTCAGATAAAAACAATGAAAGAAGTTTACAGGAAAGAAGAAGAGTGGAAAATGAGAAGAGAAGGAGCAATCTTGTAATAAATTAGGAGAAGTTTGACGTGAGGACAAGGCAACGGAAGTAGCCGACTGGAAAAGCTCAAGTAGGGGCTGAATAAAGCAGGAACTTGTCTACATCGCCTCTCTACGTCAATATATTAACTGACATTGTGTTTGGAAACCAGCGGCGACAAATCTTATTTCAGCATTAATTTCGTATCAGGGGAAATATTCAAATAAATTAATCATTTAAATAGGCTTGAATTAAGTAAGAAGCATGTTCACTGGTAATGGAGTATAAAAACACGCCCGTATTCGAACGCAACGTTGTGTGAAAATTTCAAAGCAATCGGTGATGAACTTTCGGAGATTAAGGATTTCGAACAAACGAACATTTACATTTATAAAGTTGTTGATATTATCAATTAAAAGATAACTATTAAAAAAATTAAACTGTGGCTGTGTCATGTACATAGGGTTATATTTTTTATATAAAATATTTTTATTTATGTATTTAGGATGAAATCAAGGAAACAAATAATTACTGCGTTACAATATAACTTTATTAATTATAGGTCTGTGATACGAAAAGTACGATACAAATGGCATACAAGATACATCGAGATTTCTGGTAAACGTTAAATCAGTATAGGTATTAATTACCTAACGTTTTGGAGACGTTTCAATATAAGACAAATTGAACTCGCTGAGCATGAAGTCGGGCAATGAGCGGTTTTGTGAGACATCAACATTAAAGTCTCCAACTATCATAATTGGTGTAGTAAGATCTGGCTCTTAATCGGGTATAATTTTAGAGATGTTTTTGGAATATTTTAACAACGATCGTAACATAAAGAGTTTAATTTCTGCTAATGCTGTGCCCGGATGGATATACACACACCCGAGTACGAATTTGAAGATGCCATTGGCCTTTTTCGTTTACTAGACAGACATCACCAGCTTTTGCGTCTTTCATTTCCAAAATGTCAATGTTAACTCTATTACAATCAGTGAAGCTATTGATGTTGCGATATATGGCGACTCCATTGGCTTTGCGACTTTTACCATTCGATTATTCTTGAGAAGCCCTTTCCAACCGTATACGATCTCGGTATTTGGTTTTGGCTTTTCGACGCGTATAGGCCGACATTATATATTTTTTTATTCTAACACCTTATTATATTAACTGTCACTATTTTACACTAATGTTTTATACACAATCGATAGATTGAGACGACAGCTAACGATTAAAACTTAAACGAAAATCGTAGCTTCTCCGAGTCAAAAGTTATACTAATTGCAAATCTCGATAAGCAGCAAAATTATCTCAAAATGGCGACGCTTCTCCCTCCTTCGCGCGCGATGCGTCTCAGTCCTCGCTTATCGTAATGAATTCTTTGATTCTTTAGCTATCCAGTGGTCTAATTTAATTTTGGATGTAGACGATAGATTCGAAACTATAATGCCAAACTGTATCCCCCGATTTTGTTATCATTAGATTTTTTGGATTGCCACCATATGATTCAAATTTAAAAACGTATTCACGTCAAAATTTGTCTACAATCTACAAATAATTCCAAATATTTGAAATTTTTCGTCCTTAGTCATTGATGAATGTGAATATATGTGATTAAAGCAGTAAGATCGATTTATGTGATGAATCTTTGCCAAAAAGACGGGATGTTCAATGGTAAAATGTACCTAAAAACATTGGAAAGTGTGTTTCAACAAAAACATGAACGTTCTGTTCAAGTAGTAGAAGCTGATTTACATATGTAAGTATGACTGTGAAAGAAAGATAGCATAAAGCAGTGGCAGAATCCCACTACACGAGATTAAATTAACGAAGAATGGCGACAAATTGTTCCCTGCTTGTGTACTGCAAAACAAACAAAACTTATGCATCTGCCTATACCTCAAACATACTGTTTGATAATATGACATTGTTAGAAATTAATTTGATTTGTACAAGTCTTTTAGTAAAAAAAAGAATTGTATACTTTTGAATTTTTAGTTTATCATTTCTGAACTTGATAAATTATTCGTATTAGTTTGCAATGTTCTGTAGAGATTCTCTTCAGTAAGAATGATTCAGAGTCAAATTAGATTTGATGGTACAAAATTAAATAAGCAAAACCAACTTATGTTAACAGCCAAGCTTATTTCGACCAAAAAAACCTTGAAAACCTTACGTTTGTTCAGGTGGATAGACCAAAAAACCTACCCCACTGTGACCTAGAGGGCACCACTAATTAGAGCACCCTTTGCAACCCTGTCTGATTGACTAGAATTAGGAGCCTGGTCAAGAGGCTTCTGGGCAAAAGTATGGTGGCATGGATTTTTCTTCTCCGAAGGACTGGACCTCGAGCCAAAATTAGCCTTGCACACTTACACAATACGTACAGTGCAGTTTTATCTTCCTCGTGATAGAACCTTCACAGGCTGTCCTCTACGAGCCCCGGGCATGTGTTTATTCAGTACACAATGGCCAGTGAAAATGGCGTTCGATCAACCTAATGGCCGCTAGGCATAACTGAAGTAATGCCACAGTATGTTTCAGCTATTACTTGTAGATAAACTTGTTTGCCTGCCACTGGTCTTTCCCAAATCACTCCTACAACCTGATGTGCACTCATTTTGATGGCTGCACTAACAAGGCATTTTGCGATGCCACAAAACTATTTAGATCTCGTGACGACTCGTAGGAGCCTTACAGGCTCCAATTTCTGAAGCTCACGTAACTCAGACTTCAAATTAAAACGCCATCCCAGCATCATTCTTGAAGAACAGTTTGGGTTTTTAAGTTGCATGAAACTGTTTGCAAACACGACGTTTAGTAGAACTAACCGTCTAACTTTCTATTGTTGTCAGGTAGTCTTCTAAAAAATACCTTAAGATTTTGGACGGTGAATGGTATTCGCCAAAGGAAAGGTTTCATCAACTCAAGTGCATCCTGCATTGTTAGGATATGTGTCAGCTGCATAACTAAAAAAAAGGTAAAACCGCAAAATGATCGAATAAGATATTTCGACTCGGTGTGACCATGGAACCCATCAATAAACATCATATCAAAATATGCTATCCTGCTGAATCGCCTTCACGAAAAGTCTTCGACTATTTGGTTTAAGTTTCCCATTATAAAAGCGTGAGTGTAGATTTTTTTTGAAACATAATCTTAGAAAAAAAATCCAACTTGCTGTTCTGAGGGAGTGTTGACCCTTAAAATAAATATATAAAATTTTATGTACTTCATAAATTTTTTTTTTACGAAAACTGACTTTATGCATGATAACTAACAAATATTCATAATACATTTTGTTGAATAAGTAAATAGTTTTATCTTGAAAACAGAGTTGCAGCATTTATTTTTCATTTTGTTTCTTTTTATTACTTTTGTTTCTTTTACACTGTACGTAGCCATTCGGAATGTACGATTTCCATATAAGTTGGGAGTCCCAAAAGAATTTACATATATATTTACGCGTGGTTGAGATGGTAAAAGTAGAATAGTAGCACCTCAAAAATAAAAAATAAAATAAAATAAACAATAGAAGAGCATTCTGAAGATACCCCGGAGGCTGTGGACTACTTCGCTTACTAAATCTCAAATATATCTTCAAACACAGCGGTATTTTTTTTTTTTAATTTTCATCACTTTCTTTTACTGCAGCAGTTAATGGAGGTGGAAAGTTTAATTTCCAGCATCAATGAACCCTTCGCTTGACAGTACAGCCGCGAGAAAAAATAATTACGAAAAAGCTTTTTAATTAATTTTCAAAAATATTCTAGAATTATGTTAATAGTTTTGGTGTAAATGGAAGATGTTGAATTATAACGTAGATATAGAAGAGAGTTTAATTTATTAAAAGGACATCATTTCAATCTAGGGACTTATTCAAAGAGGAAATTCAATTAAATTATTTAAGCGCAATTTGAACGTAAATATAGAACTAGATAATTGTGAACAGCTCGACAAACTGCGATTAAAATTATACTCAGCTTTTAGCTTTCAAGATCCTAGAATTTATATTAACTTTTTTTCCGTTCACTTATCAAACTCCCAAAACTTGAGTTTTAATAATGTTTAAATTATTTTAATTTATGAATTCTTTTTTGGAGCAATTCTTAGACATTTTTTTCCCTCAAAATCTGCAGCCACTGCAATTAGATGTAAATGTTATAAGAAAATAAATCGATATAAGAAAATATTTCCTTAAGTGTATATTGGCTTCTGTATAATGCATCTAACCTATGTTGAATAAGTAAATGCGTGACTTAACTATAGAGTCAGAACATGCCCAATATGGTACAATAGGGTTTCATTTCATAATTTCCAATAAACTGTTTATATAAATTCGCACCATCTCCGAGATTACGGTCTCTATCCGACGAAGATGAAGCTTATATCTATCTTCTTTTTCTCACACTACACTTCGACCTGATCAATGCTTAGCTGCAAGTATCTCTCTTAAAAGAACACGATATATTTTCGCTTCTACCAAAGCCATACACCTTACATACAGATATAGTTGTACCATGTCATTAAAGTTTCCATCCATAAAGAAGACATCCGGATTCGATCTTGAAGGTGAGATGCTTGAAAAAATACTCTTCCTTTAACGTGTTCTTCCAATCTTTATATTATTCCAGACTACCAACTGACGAAATTAACTTATCAAAACTCTTTTTCATCAACAAGAGAATTCAGATTTTAGTATTAATAGAGCAATCAATCACAGTCTAAAATTCTTCACTCCATAGTTACCAGCTTCCTATCTATGTCATGATCCTTAAACATTTCTTTGGTCCATCAAGTTGCTATAAATGATTAAAGAACATTGCACCATAGCTTAGAATCTTCATGGTACGAGGGATAAATTCAGCGACTCTTGGTAATTAATTACTAAGTTTCCAATACATGTGTAATTTAGGTTTAATTAGGAATTCTAGATATTGTGTTGATTTAATGTTTGTACGTTAATGGAAGCAGTCAATATTGAGATTGGACTCAAATTATTTTAATGGAGTTAACGAACAAATAATTAGAAAAACCAATCAATAATTTAATTACTAGGTTTTCAGGTAACTATGTTCAAGTAAAAGTTTCTATCGGTAAAACTTCTCTTCTATCTTTTGTTAGAATTATTTATTACAAGCGAAATTGCCCATGCGCTCCTTTTTCATAAAAAATAAAATATCTTTTTATTTTCATCCATATTTATTTGTTTTGGAATATTGGTAGTTTTGAATTCAGGTCCTTTTGTACACCGCGATTTGTACAAGCAGTAAAATCTGTAGGAGTTGGTCGAGAGTTTTGGCAAGATAACATCGAAGAACCTATTAGAAAACTATTATTTTTATAGTTTTCCAGTTGTAGAAACGAATAAACATATGTGAGAACGATCTTTGAAACTTGCCCAATTGAAACAATTACTTAATATGATTAGAATCTAATCTAAACTCTCATATGATTAGCTGTTACACGATTATCACAAAAATAATCGATAAATTTTCTTTAAAGAAGGCTTCGCAAAATCAAGACGTTAAATTAGTTTACCTCAAATAAATGAGTGGGATGATTTGAGTTTATTTATAATTATTTTATAATTTAAGACGCGATATCATAAGAGAACATTGGAGCCCGGAGCCTGTTCTCTCATTTTTGTATTAATTTCGCTAATTTACAATATTTGCTTACATATTGGCAATGCCCACTTTCACATATTGCATTGTACTGTCAAAAACAATTTGCATAAGAAATTAAACAAAATAATATTCAAATATTATACAAAATAAATAGATATTATTTTCTAAAAATAATTTCTGTGTTCATTGCTCCAATATTTATATAGAGAGACCAGAGGCCAGCTGGACTGAAACCCAGGGCTTTCTGGTCCAGTGTCCAGTGCTCTGCTTCTGACCTAATATCTTCCCTTTACTCTAAATATGAAAAATATTGTTTTTATTTTTGCTCGATATGCAAATATATATTTTTGTTTCCGTAGTTTTTTTTTAAATAAACTTAGCATGCTCGTCTGGTTTTGTAATATTTTACTCGTTTGGCATAAACAATATTTTTATGTATTTATTAATTTAATTTCATAGTGCTCACAAACATCGTTGGTCTTTAGAGCTTCTAAATCTTTGTCCTACACAACAGAATTAGTATTCTTCTTTAGTTCCTCCTGTTTGGCATCAGCACCTTGGCCAGCCAAGTGAGGAAAAGTCCCAGGCAGTCGAACTGGTGCCACACGTCCTCTCTTAGTTCATCAATACATTTATTCCCATGTTAGGTTCATTAAATATACATAACATAATTATGACGAAAATCTATATGCTTTGGGTCCCCAAAGTTTGGATGCCCTTTTGCTAAAAATTACACGGCAGTGCTGCTGAAAAACCAATATTCTCAAAGTTTGTTTCCCTTTTTTAGAAGTTAAAGGGCGAAGCTTTTATCTTACCGCAGGTAACCGCAGACTTGCCCAAGAAAAGGACTGTACGGAAGAAAAATTTTTTTAGTTCATGCATCCCCATGTTCGTGATATTGCTAAACATTCTATTTCTTTTCATATTAATCTTTCGTATTAACATTTGGTTAGATAAATGGTCGTTAATCGCCTAGTACAGGGGGTCGGCAACCTATTTTAAGTAGAAAGCCATATTTCCTTAAATAATTTTAATAAATCTTACCAAGAGCCGCAAGGATGATAGTGTAAATAACTCTGTAGATCATTTGTATTCATAAATTATTATTTTATGATATTCAATAACATTTAAATGTTTTATATATTTATTTTCACTTATTACAAAGTAAATAAACAAATAAATAATAACTTAACGAATGAAAAGTCGGCAGTGTTACAATATAAATCAAGTACTGTTCGGTCGTGACCGAGACCATTCGGCTAGTTTGGCTAGCGTCCGTCTCTCGCGAGTCAGCCTCGCGCCCGCGCGCGTACTAATGTACACATCCGCCTTAATTTCCTTCTTTCTACATATTTCTTATCGCTCATTATTATGTTATTATTTTACACCTTTTTTATCCTCTCAAACTTTCTATATTAACTTGTTGTTTCCGCTTCTATTTCCTTTATTTGTTTTTCTATATTCTAAACCCTTTGCCCCACTACTTCCTTTGAACCATGTGGTCACCTTTCGAGTCTGGGCAGTTCCCCGCTAGTCCTTGTTTAAGACGCTTCTCTGCTCACGCTTTAGCAACTCTTAACGCATCTCAACCCGCTTCACTTCCGCTGACACCTAACAGTACGCATCATCCGCATCTGAACGCCTCTCCAGAATATCGCTTCACGCATATTCCACCGCTTATAGTGCACTTATTGCACTATTCCCCCTTTACTCTTCCGCTTACCTCATTTCCACTTCCGCTACGCTTCTCTGAGCCTGAGCCCAAATATTGCCTCCCTTTCTCAAAGCTCAACACACACACACACATTTACATAAACATATATACACGCTTCCGCTCCACAGCTTCCTTTCCTCTCATCGCTTCTCAGGCAGCTTATCAACATACCTCACGCACATCGCTCCTTGCAAAGGGTAAGTACCTTCCCCTTTTTCTTTTATTTCTCTTTATTTTTTCTATTCTTCTTTGTCTACTATTATTTCGTACAGCGCCCACTTGGGCACCTTAGCATTTGGGTGTAGGCGGCCACGCGCGCCTACAAGTACTTTATTTTGATATTGTATAATTCTATTCAATTTCGAACCTATCACATTTAAAATTGTTTTTGAAAAAATATCTTTAATAAATGGAATTTTCATTTGTTTCAATAAAATTAAAATATACAATATATTGAGGGCAGGCTGAAGAGCCACACAATTGGGATAAAAGAGCCGCATGCGGCTCGCGAGCCGCGGGTTGCCGATCCCTGGCCTAGCTGATTTTGGATAATATTTCCACTTAGAAGTAAATTTGATTATCTCGTTCACTTTGATCATTTTAAATTCATCCTTCAATGAATTATCTTTTCATTTCCACAAAACAGTCCCATTAAAATCACTTATCTTAATTCAATTTTAAGCCAATAATCATTTTTTAATGAATAATTTCTAAACTAAGAAAAATACCTGAACATTGTGGTAATGAAGCATAAAACAGTCTTCTCGCAAACGTACCTGGGGGAAAAAAAAAATTATTCATTAGCAAAAATGTATTTAAAGTACATAATACATCATAATCTTCTGGAGAATATGTCAAAGAAATTATTCTCATTTTTTCGTGACTCTCTAAGAAAAAGATTTCCTGATATACAGCATTATTTTACATGATTGCATTTTACATTCAGCATTGTTAGAAATTAGAAAAGCTGCCAGTTGCTGGAAAACATCTGCGCAATTGTCAAGGTGAGGATGAAAAAAAAGTAATGTTAGGCGATGGAGTATCCAAACATTTCATTAAATTTTACCTTAACATGACTTTGATCATTGCAAGGCCATGACATTTTTGTGTATCTAGATCAAAGGCGAAGATAAAATGAAATGAAATAAAATGGAAAACTGAAACAATCATGTAAATGTAAATGTTTACACCAGAATTTTTTATAAAAATACAGGTTTTGATTAAAAAATTGTTGAAGAACTAAATGGGACTAAAATATGAGCAGAGGACTTTATTCTAAAAAAGTCTTTTTGGCAGTGCTTTGCTTTACTAAACTTTATTATTTGTACATCGAAAGATCGAATAAATTATTCAGATGTTTCTGTAAAGTTTGCACCTGATTAATATTATAACATAGAAGGATTAATGTATAAACAACAGTTGGGTAAACCACTAAGATTTCACAACAAAGGAATTCTTTATGGACCCCTTGCCGAGAGAAACTGATAAATCTACTACAAGACCGCAACTACGGCTCTCGGAAATGTTCCTATTGATGGCCTCATCTCCCTCCTCCATGTACGCCCCTCTCTTACCCCTGTAGAGTTTTCCACTCACTAACTTTACCCGTGATGCCGCTAGTTTTCCTGCCAGAGGCCGGAACTTCTTTCTTTCTACTCTTTAAATTAATGTGTACGAGTACTTTCTACAATGTATAGAGCCAAAGAAGTTTTAATTTGTACTTTTCTTTTGAAATTTAATTTCAATATAGTTCTAGCACTTCGTGAAAAACTCGAATTTTTACAAAACTCTTTTTATGGAGAAATATTATTAAATAAAACTGACGGTTCAGAGAGAAAAGTTAATTAAAATTAATGAAGCCGTTTCGATAACAGCCAATTAATCAGAACTTCCATTTTTTTTGTTTCGTTGTTTTCTCAATTTTTTTTTTTTCGCAACAAAAACACAAAAACACATGGAAACTAACCAATTTCTAGAATTCATTATTCCACTGAAAACAAATTTAACCTAAGCAATTTGAACCGAATGATTCTCTAACATGCCTGATGGGAAATAACGAACACAAAAAAATAACCATCAAAATAGTATATTATTACATCAGAAGAGAACAGAAGATATACGAGGGTCGTTTGAAAAGTCCGTGCAAAGTCAGAGAGATAGCACCACTGGCGCGTATCGAGGTTATGTTTAGTTAGTAGCATCTCTTGGAAGAACACACACCAAGTTTCAGCCAGATCGGTCTATTTCTTTGTGTTTGGCATTCGTTTGAATCGAGGAAGTCGAGTGATTTTCAAAAAATGGACGAAAAAGAATTTCGTGTGTGTATTAAACACTACTTTATGAAAGGCAAAACGCCTCAGGAGACTAAAGAGAAGCTTGATAAACATTATGGTGACTCTGCATCTTCGATTAGAACAGTTTATAAGTGGTTTCAAAATTTTCGGAGTGGCCATATGGGCACAAGTGACGCTGAACGTTCTGGACGCCCTGTTGAGGTTACTACTCCAGAAATCATTGATAAAATCCATGATATGGTGATGGATGACAGAAGAGTGAAGGTGCGTGAGATTGCTAGTGCTGTGGGCATCTCGAATGAACGGATACATAATATTTTGCATCAACATTTGGACATGACAAAGCTATCCGCAAGATGGGTGCCGCGATTGCTCACGCTTGACCAAAAACGAAATCGTGTGAAGTGTTGCAAGGACGGTTTGCAGCTGTTCCAGAAGAATCCGCAGGACTTTAAGCGTCGTTTCGTCACTGTGGATGAAACATGGATACATCACTACACTCCTGAGACCAAAGAACAATCTAAACAATGGGTTACCAAGGGGGAATCTGCGCCAAAAAAGGCGAAGACCGTTCCTTCGGCCGGAAAGATTATGGCGACTGTCTTTTGGGTTTCGCAAGGAATAATCCTATTCGACTATCTGGAAAAGGGTAAAACTATTACAGGTGCATATTATTCATCGTTATTGGACCGTTTGAAAACCGAGCTGCAAGAAAAACGCCCACGATTGGCCCACAAAAAAGTCCTTTTCCATCACGACAACGCACCAGCTCACACCTCAGCAGTTGTGGTCGCAAAATTAATGGAAATAGGGTCCAACTCGTTTCACATCCCCCCTATTCTCCAGACTTGGCTCCCTCGGACTACTATTTGTTCCCCAATATGAAGAAATGGCTGGCGGGAAAAAGATTTTATTCAAACGAGGAGGTGATTGCAGAAACGAATGGCTATTTTTCAGACTTGGACAAATCCTATTATTCGGAAGGGATCAACAAACTAGAGCAGCGTTGGACGAAGTGTATAAGCCTAAAAGGAGACTATGTTGAAAAATAAAAAAGGTTTACCCCAAAAAATTAAGTAGTTTTTATTTTTGCACGGACTTTTCAAACGACCCTCGTATGTACGTATCTGCGGATGAATTCAATTGCTGAACTTAAAAACTTAGAGCTCATAGAAAGAGAGAATAGACAAAGTTAACTATCTTGTTCTAGTACTGTGATATAGTAATGCTTCTAAGTAAGCTTTAGTGTCGTGTGAAATGTTTTACGTATCAGACTGATCAAGATCTAACATTCAGGTACAAACTTATGGTAAGTTTCGTTAGATGAAATAAGTCTTGTTACAGTAACGACTAAATTTAATCATTGGAAATAATTATATTTTAATTTATATTAAAAATGCTTTTTCCCCACTCTCCAATGAAGTGTAACCCAGACCACACGAGACCTCTTTGGCGAAGTCTTCAATAATGCGAATAATTAATAATTAGAAAATAAATTATTTTAATATTGTAACTTTACTAACCAGCCTCTAAAAGTGTTACATTACAATAAGATCATATTCCAATCCCGCATTAATTGATAAACAAAAATAATTTAAATAGATTTAGTCAGTAGAAGCGCAGTATGCGTTAATTTTCTTAACTCCAAATTATTTTTTAGTTGGCGAAATACGCCAAAATTTTAAATCAAACTACATAACTAGGAATTGAAAATGGCAAGAGTTGTTAGTTCTTGAGCAGAATATTAGTTTTTTGGAAGTTGCAGCTAAAAATTTAATAAATATTTATAATAAAATAATTAATTATTAATCTAGCTGATTATGATAAAAAGAACCATAACAGCATAAACGATGTTGTTTTTTTTTAAATCTTTTATTGGAATTTACTACTGCAACGGTTGAAACCTGATGAAAAAATAAAAGAAAATACATGAAAATCAACGGGCTTTGCTACACTGCTCTCACGATAAGAGTAGATCACGAGGCCATCTTCTCTTCAATCTCCTTAGAAGATAACCTGGTAATGTGGAGGAAACTAGGTGTTCTATGAGAGAGTTAGGATGAGCTGCTGTAGAGGAATGAAATTTGAGAAAACGAGTGTTAGCAAGATCTGTAATGAAAGGGATTTTGAGGTCATTATGGATAGTGAGGTTAGATACATAGAACGGAGCATTAAGAAGTTTCCAAAGTATTTTTGACTGTAATGCCTGGAGGCGTAGTGAGTTGGAAGCTTAGTCGAGCCCCATACTTCAATGCCGTATGACCAAATAGTAAGTCGCAGGAACAGTAGATCTAAGAGTCTTTTGTTATGTAGGTTAAGTTTCGAACGTTTGTCAAGAAGTCTGGCGAGTTGTTTGTAGCGTTGGTTAGTTTCTTGTCTTTTCAGTCTAGTATGGGGATTCCATGTCAACCGTTTGTCTAGGTGCAGTCCAAGGTAGCGTACTTTGTCCACAGTTGGTTTAGGAGTTTGGTTCAAGATGATGGGAGGTAGGATTTTCCGTCTAAGAGTAAATACTATAAATTTTGATTTTGAAACTATTTAAATACTTTTTTCTGTTTACCAAAATAATTTGGTGCAATTAGAGCTGCCCTCTGCAGCAGCTTAATTATTTGGAACCTTAAGAAAAATCTGTACCTTGGAGGGAAAAGGCACCATGTCCATTTTTTTCGATTTTCAGATTTTGGCATCATTTTACAAATTTTTTGTTGCTCTCTCTAGCGATGTAAAGCACTATGACCTATTTTTACTATTAAGCGATTTATGTATTTTTAAAAAGCACTATGATACTTCATTGCTTAAGGGTAAAAGGCACTACTCGGACATAATTTCTTTTCACAAATGGAGATCAAAATAAAATATTTTAAAATATGGGAGGTTAAGTGGCCATACCAACTATAATAATCATAGTGAGAAGTACAGGAAAGTGTACAACCGGAAAAGTAGAACAAAAAATGAATTTGGAAAAATATCTTCATTTGGCTCCCCTGTAAAATTTACTTTTTGTGATATGGTGCCTTTTCCCTCCGAGGTACAGAAATATAATTGGGGTTAACTGAAAGAGAATAGATGGAATATTTTGGTGCACTTTCGTGCAATTTTATGTAAATTTGATGCTAAATAAATTTTATTACTTTTATTAAACCTTTTGTTTTTACAAAAATGAAAGAGAAAAAAATTGAAAAAAAGAAATGAATGCAGGAAAATCCGATGAAAGTTTTCTTGCTACTGGTACACAAATTTTTCCCTTCTTCTCTTGCAAAGACGGAAGTAAATACTGAAAACTTTGTCCTTTTACTGGCCCTCTAGTAAGAAGGTTCTTTAACTCGTAGTTTGGCCATCTTGGCGACTTGTTTAAAAGTTAGTTCTTTCACTTGTGAGATTATACTTTTTGGAGGCAATATAGGAGTAACTTGTACAGCGCTAAGTAAATCTATCTTTACTTAGTTTTCTCTCTCTTTTAGTATTAAATTGTTAAATAAAAAAACCTTTTAAAAAGTAATTCTAAGTGTTTTTCAATGTATTTAGGTAGAAGAGCAGTAAATTTAGAAGCAACGAGATAATTCAAATGATTCAGTTGGTACAATTGGAACTATTCGTCGTTTTCTTTCAATGATGAACAATGCCAAAAGTCTTAAAAATCAATTGGGTTGTTTCGAAAATAGATTAATTTTCAACATGTGAATAAAGAATTCAACTAAGCTCGAGGAAATCATAATCTCAAGATCTACTTAAACATGGTTAAAAATTATTATTATTTAAGCTCGTAACCATCTTTGTAAAAGTGGACGCCCGAAGTCATCTTAGAGCATTTGCTGAGTCCCGGATCGTGCTCTCTCGTGCTATGGACAACACTAGTACTGGACATTCTTTACATTTTCAACACGTTCTTTCTAATCAATCTTGCTACCTACCAATTAAGGTGAATATCTATCTTTATAAAACTTTTCTTTTTTTTGCAATTTAAGGCGCATCAAAAAAACTAATTGGCACCCGGATCAGTGCACTGTCGGCCACCAGGCAGACAACAGACAACTCTATCCTTAGGGTACGTTCACAACGGAACTGTGAGTATAGATGATAGCAGAGATGATAACTGATAGAGTAAAATATAATCGCTGATTAGTGTACGCAATGGAGCTGTGATACATGCAACATGTCGAGTAGTGAAGAAGAGATTCCATTTATATAAGGAACTTAGAAATTATCCGGATCATTTCTTTGAATAAGTGAGGATGGGACCACCCACATTCGACTATATTTTAGAAAAAATAAGGTCAAAATTAAGAAAACGGAAATCCTATAACCATAGAAGAAAAACTAGTGATTACTCTTAGGTAAGTAATGATTTTATTGAGAAAAAAACAAATAAATACACATGAAAATAAATGTAAGCACGATTTAAAAAACAAAATATTGTTTAAAAGTAAATAATAAAATAATAACCAAAAATAATGAGTGAAGACAGCACTAATTAATTTTTCTACGTCCATTTTGAAGCACCGATACTGGAGTTCAGCTAGCAGAAAAATGAAATATTTAATTCCATCATCAATGCTCGTTTATACCGGCGCGTATGAGTCACTAGTCGCAGCTTCGTTGTGCACGCTCACATTCGAATGTATTATGGTATTCTATAAGCGCTGATGCATCACTCCTATCATCTCTGCTATCATCTATGCTCACAGCTCCGTTGTGAACGTACCCTTACAGTGAACTTTAAGAAGCTCCTTAGATAACATATAAGAGACCATCAGATGGATTCGACCCCAGTATAACCACTGAACTAATAATCTCTTCCCTCTTAATATATTAATCTTAGTGAAACATTCTACCATATCCTGTTGCGTACTTATCGGTTCTATTGGTTACCATAACACGACGAAGATTGAAGTTCTTTACCAATATTTAGTTCTTTTTTAAGGCCATCAAGCAATTCGAACAGAAAAGTGGAAAAAAAAAAATTCAATTCACTATTTGTTCGGAATTAGTCACGTAATATTATTGAAAATAAAGTTCGGAATCTGAAGAAAATTACTTCACTGGATTAGCAAACTCTTAAAAGATCACTCAGTTCAGATCAGGAGTTCTTGCCACTTTAAGAAATAATTACAGATATGAGAGCTGAGGAAATACTAAATGACCGTCCCAGCTTCACGGAAATAGAAATTGAGTGATCAATTTAATTATTACCAAAACTAAGCGTCAGCAGTTACACCCCCATGCGACAGCAGTCACTAATTTTGCCACTCACTTCGTGTGTACTTTCACCAAGTGTTCAGCATTATTTATTACATCATCATATTCATAGACACATCATCACTTCCCCACCAAGAGTTAATACTGCATTAGTTTGCTTTTAATACCATTGTTTTTTAATGAAAAATCTTTCATTGAAATTCAAAGATTAAAAAAAGATTGTTTAGTGGATCGCATCTTACAAAAGTATCTTTTATTATAATGAACCTATTTTAAATTGTTAATGAAGCACCTCAATGTCGGCAGAAGAAACGCAGTTATCTGAAGTTAAAATTTCAAAAAAACTAATGAAACAAACAGAATTTTTCGCCTTAAATTTTTTATTTTGCGTACGTAAATTTCGTATTCATGTGTCTTTCACTGAAATTTACAACTGCAATAAGTAAATGTGGTACATCATTTCAGAATGTAATGAATATTGTGTGGAGAAGACATCCAGTGGAGTTACTTCATTTATTATACTGTCTTCATCTTCTCTGAAATCTCCTTAGAGCAGGGATGAGCAACACGCGGCCCGCCAAGCATTTCTAAAATTGAATTTATTTTATCGACTTTCTCCCATCAATATATTGTTATAAAATTAATTATAATAGAATGGTAGTATATACTAAACCGAAATATTTTTTTATGGCGAGTTACTTGTCGACGACGTTTTTAAACATGCAATACGAACGCGCCGCGTCTGCGCGATTTTTTTGTGACGAGATACACACTTGTCGGTGACTTGTTCAAACATGCAATACGAACGTTTCGTAAATTATTAGTAAGAGTTAATCTATGTGCGGCCCGCAAAAAAAAAAATTAAATTTAAATTGGCCCATTGATTAAAAAGGTTGCTCACCCCTGCCTTAGAGGATTACCTAGTATTGTGGAAGAAGATAGATGTTCGATAAAAGGATTAGGATGAGCTGCTGTAGAGGAATGAAATTTGAGAAGAACGAGTTTTCGCTATATCTTAACCCAAAGCTCATTTTTTTTTTTTTTTTTTTTTTTTGGCATTGGCTTCCGCCATACAGCCAGCATCGTCTAGGTGCTTATCACTAGAATATCACTCACTCTCCATTCTTACCTACAAATACATTCGCTTCACACATTCATCATTCTACTATATACTGCTATTTACATAAACTACTGCTAATGGATGGAGCAGCACATCATGGATGGAGCAGCACTCTGTGCTCCTGCCATCCTTCTACGAGCTTAACCAAAATTAAAATCACGTAATCCTTCTCTAAGCATTTTCTTCCATTCATTCTAATTCGGCTATAGATTTTAAATACATTCATATTTCATTGCTAGCTCTGCTATCGACTTAAGCACATAAATGTTGGTGGAGAATATAATGTCTTCGTAGCGAAATGGTGCATCTAAATACCTGTATATATCGTCAAACATGCGTTTCCTTTCTACCACATAACGTGGACATATCATTATTACATGTTTGAAATCCTCCTCCTCATTGCAATCTACGCAAAGAGGAGAGGACCTTTTGTTGATCCTGTGTAGATACGATCCGCACACCGCGTGGTTCGCTCTCAGCCTGCTTATTGTCGTAACAACCCATTTATTAGTGCCAGTTCCCTTAAACCATGGTTGTCTAGGTAACTGATCTGCCATAGTTTTATAGAATCTACCTTTATCACCATTATTGTAATCTGTCTGCCATTTTTGTAGTGCTGCTTTTGCAATTATACCCTTGATATCGGTGTGTGGTAATTTATTATTAGCCATTTCCCCACTATTGGTGGCTTCCTTTGCAAGTGTATCAACAATTTCATTCTCTTTTATACCACAATGACCCCTTACCCACAAAAAATTAATGCAGACTCCCTTCTCTTTAAAAATGGCAATAGTTTCTACAATCTCTGCGATAATGTGATTCATTCCTGCAGACTGGTTGTGTATATGTGATAATTTACACAATGCACTCTGGCTGTCACTAATAATGGTATATTTTTTTCTCCGACAACGAATAAATATATTTTAAAGCCGTTCAAAGCTCATTATAGATACAATAACTTAAACTTTTTTAAAAATTAATACCTAAGATCCTTGTACAGTTCTGGTGCGCTACCTTGGGCTCTACTTAGACAAACGACACACGTGGAACCCACACACTAGACTTAAAAGGACAAGCAATGACGAAATGTGCGAAACTGCTTTACTATCCTCAAACCTATGTGGACTTACGGACTAGAGCTATGGGGTTCAGCCAAACCTACAAACATACGGACAGTACAGACATTTCAGTCAAAACTACTTCAATAGATAGCTGACGCTCCATTCTACGTGACTATCCTCACTCTTCACAACGACTTCAACGTACACCAACTCGCCAAAACTAAATATAAAAAATTATCAGACTGCTCTCTTCACTTGCTCAAATCCTCTAGTACAGTCTCTCGCCTCCTCTGACATTCCTAACAATATGCGCCGACCGAATCGCCAGTGGCCCCGCGACTTCCTTGCAGTCTGAAGGCCTAGAAATCATTTCCTGTAGAAAGTGCTACTGCTGGGCAGTTTCTGTGCCTTTCACGCATCCATTTACCCTTCATTCTCCCTATTTACTCATTGTATATTATATTATACAGATTGTAAATAACAAAATAAATTTAAAAAAAAAATTCTTAAGAAATTTGAGCGCATAAATTTTCTCACGAAAAAAGGCCCCCCCAAATGAAATAGGTTCGTTAATGAAGTCGACAATAAAGTATGAAACCAAATGATTGTTTTATTGATGTACACCAACCCGCCGCGTTGTAGTGACGACTGTAAGGCATATTGCATTCCACTTAACAGATCTCCCTAAAATTATGGCATTCTTTAAGCTATAGCCGATATTTTAATTTATAAATGATATTGCTCATTTATTAAATTATAATTGCCAAATCTAATTATACAATTCAATGGCTAATTGAGTTTCTATGCAATTAGCAAATTAGCTCCAATTTATAAAGAAGAAAAGGCATTTAAATTTATTATTAATAAATAAAATATTGATTTATGACAAAATGTAATAAAATCTATCATATTATCGTTTAATTATTAGAAATACATTGTTACCTATAAATTTAAATTACAGAACTTACTTTATTATTAATATAAAGTTGAAAATAACAATATTACAATACATTCGCCAATACAAAAGGTCGTCATAAACGAATAAAGACGAATTTATTTATGGTGAAATAATATAGGTATTGAGAATATGTTACATTGTTAGCAACAATAAACAGAAATACTTTGAGATTAATTTACATGTTTTGATCGTTTTATATTCCGGGTTTTTTAATGGAAAAATTCAAATAGAGAGATGTATAATGTGTATATTTGTGTATGGGTATAAAAGTGCCTTGGCGAATTCATTTTCCTATGTGCGCACGATGAAATACAATTATAAAAACTTGTACGCGGGGGTGTGGAGAGGGAATCCATTTTAATATTGCAGAAAGAAATCAAATAAAAGAAGAATTTTAGATGACAGTGACAGATTACATATTACAATTTATCTGCCAGGACAGTTGAAGTCACAGACAACATTACTGTTTGTAGTTCACTCTTGTTCCCTAGAGAAAAGTAGCGTTTGTGCTTATCTTTGCCTGAAATTCTGTTTGTCTCTGGTTTTTCTTTGAAAGCCTCCGGAAAAAGATAAAAATTCTAGTTTTTTTCGTTTCAACTTTGGTACCTTATTAAATAATCATATAAATATTTTTACCTTCTCTTACTTGATTTCACTAGTATTACTTGGTTTACCAGGATTAGAAAAATATGTTTAGCACGTGGCGTGCGTCTTTGAACACGTGGTGTGGACAGAATAACTCAAAAATGAGATTTGCACGGAGTTCTTTTATTTTATAATAAATAAAAGAGAAAGATTGGAGAGAGAGCGAAAAGACAAAAATCAGAAATTTGAAAAGATTAATTTTCTAAATACCGCCATATTAACAGAATATTTTCCGATTCATGCACAATTAAATCAAATTTGGTAAATTAAAATTAAAAGAAAAACAGTAAAAAAGCTAAAAAAGAAGAAGAAAAAAGTGCAATCAAAATTTCTATAAAGAATAGCTTTCAAGATTTAGGTCAAAATTCAAGGTAGCCCAATAAATATAAAGCCTGAAACCGCTGGTAAAGAAATCTCGTCAAGAAATCTCGGTCTCGTCTCGGTTTTTCAAATATTAATTTTTAGCTACAAAATTATAAAATTTTATTCTTTATTAATAAATAATCATTACGGGTATTGAATTAATTATTGAAAGATACGATTTTATTATATATGTTCAATATTACTACATCTATTTGACTTCGAATTACATAAGTAAAGTAAGCAAAGTAAAGTAATCGCCTATTTTGTCAGGCAGGGCCTTACGTCCAACTACCAATTTGGTGTCGCGGACGGAGGCGACTAGCAAACATACTTTACTGTAAATTTCTTTTATTAACCATTAAACAAAAATCCAAGACCTAAGAGCGGGAATCGAACCCAGTACCACAATACATATTAGCTTCGCAGTTCTCGCCTCTAACCGCTCGGCTACCGTGGCACCCCCTTCGAATTACATAATTTTTACATAAATTCACTAAATTTCACTATTAATAATCTAATACTTTGAACTTAGATATTATTTGAATTATATTTTAGAATTTTAGAATTAGTGAATTTGAAAAAAAAAGACTATCTATGCATCTAAAAAATATTGCCACAAATTTTCGTTTTTAAGATACTCTGCCCAAGCATTGATACATAAAAGAGCTTTTACTGAGTCAGAAGTTAGAGAAGATCTTCTATTGGTCATTATCATCGCAGCTTGCGAAAATAATCTTTCCGATGGCACTGAAGTTGCACAGATACTAAAAATATCTTTTGCCATTCTAGACAAATTTTTGAAGGAATTCTCAAGTGTTTTCCACCATTCTAAAACGTCAACGTCTACTGGTGCTTGGTCTAATTTGGTATAATTAATTATTTCTGTCTTCCATGCTTCGGTGATATTTGCAGATTTTTGAGCAAATGGTGCAAAAATATTGATGCAGTCGTCGTCGTCGTCGTCAAAAGGTGAATCATCAGATTCTTTATCTTCCCCAACAGCCATAACTAATGGAGCGGAAAGTTTGTTAGGAGGTGTATTTTTTATTTCACGAATCGACTTGATATAGGAGGCAGATATGTTATTTGGGTCTTTCATTTGGTGCGTTTTTAACATCTTTTTGAAATTATATAAAGATATGTAACAGTAATAGTAATATATGATGCATTGAAGTGTAAGTAGTTGTCTTCTTTTACACACATTTTCATTACCAATATATAAATTAAAATAATTATTAGAAAATAATAACATTTTTTGAAAAGATTATTAATAACAAACTATTTTTAATACTTAAAAAAAAATTCAAAAAACCGAGATATCTCGACGAGTCCGAGAACGAGACCGAGACCAAGATTTGAGCGACCGAGACCGAGATCGAGACAGACTGCATAAAGTCTCGCCTCGCCTCGGTCTCGTGCAGCACTACCTTAAATGTACTAAAAGATTCACACTGACCCGCGTTTCAAACGGATAAGGACAATTTGTTTTTCAATAAATTTCCATTTCTGGAAGATACTTGGAAAATGTTTTTAAGAATAAAGTGTTCGAATTTTGAAAAAAATATATCCTGTTGGAGAATTGGAAAAGTTCTGTAAATCAATTAATCCTTGGCTTACCAATTAAACCTTGATTTAGTACGGTGAACTCTAGTAAGGGCATGTGGACAGATTAATTAGTTGGCTTAGTGGTTTATGTGGAGCACTTTTGTTTAAAATTGGAGCAAAGAGCCCTTCTCAGTATCATGTTTCTCTGGGTCGTATAGCCAAGCCCAGAGCGTAAATAAATCTTCATTCCGCTTCCCCATCGATATGTTGGCAGATGGTAATGATCTGCGCAGGTAGATTTTTTTGTTTTTGCAAAATTAGTGATAGTAATTGTAAAATGTAAGTTATCAGAGATTCTCAAAAGAGTTTTACCCTCAATTGATTGATTTTATTATCAGAAAAGACTTAGACCTTAATAGAGATAATTATAATGAAGATAAAGTTAGTTCTTTTTACTTTACCCATAGGGTGAAGAGGATTAGCCTCTATTAGAGATTAGAGGGTACTTGGGTATCCCAGCCTAACAACATGAACATGAGCAGCATACACTGTAACACCCCATTACATTTACACAGTACACATAGGACATAGTGGTGGTATACCCCCACTGCTAATCATCGATTCCATCCCTCCTTTGATCCTGTCTATTCCTCTCCTGACCGCCTGGATCTCTACGCAAGATAAGATGAGGACTAGTGCTGAGCAAACGGAAGCTCGGATTGCCTTGCAATGGATAGCGTTGCAATCGAGTGGTAGCGCTATGGAACCTTAGGAACTTTAAGACCAAAGGAGATAGTAGCGCAAAAAGAACTAGTAGGGAAATTCCTCAAACTCTTCAGTAGGGGAGGTTTCGTTTAGATCCGAAGGAGAAGCAGCCTCTTTTGGCTGCGGTTCCGTGGGGCATAGGCCCCGCCCCGCATTTTAATCTAATCTAGTTTTTCACTTCTGTATATCTATTTTCTTGTCATTTGGTGTGTTTACAAGATTTAACGCAAATGTACTTATTTGACATTGTCCACTATTTTATCATTTCAGAAAATTGACTTCACATTCAAAAAATATAAAAACAATAATTCAGTTACTTTTTAAATCAATATGAAAAACTTGTGAGTAAAATTAAGTTCTTCGAAACAGTTTCTTAATATAAAACCAAGTTCCAGCAGTAAACAGTTACAGCGAAAGTCAATTACAGGTTGGTGTAGGAACAAGTCTTCTTGTATAACATATGGGTCCAAGTTGGTAATTACTTGGCCTCCGTGGGCAACTTCTTAACGAATACCAGCTCCTTTTTCACACGCTAGTTCACCCTCCTAGACTGTGGTATAGCCAAGCTTTTTGCCAAGTCAGATAAGTTCTCTTAGTGGTTGTTGACGCGACCAAGTCCCTCTTTTTCCTTAGCTTCTCATATCCCAAGGCTTCCTGGAGAAAACTCGAAGTTTTCCCATTTATAAACTCCCACCCTTCTTTTTTTGGATGGAAGGGCAGTTGTTAAGGAAAAAGGTTGGTGGGTTCGTGTATTAACAGGCAATTACGATGCCCGAATTACTAGGGAAGTCGACGTCGTCTCGCCTGCCGGAAAGTGGTAAGCTTGCGTCCTTCCCTTTCCATCATCCTAGATAGAAGAAGGAAGTCACCGCAGGCGGTAAAGAAGTTACTGTAAACAAGTCCTTCCGCTTCTTTTCCACAATTAACAAAGTTTTTGTTAAGTCACACGCTCCATAAAATTTCACTTTATATTTCAATATTTTTAATTTTAACTTTTACTTTTTTCTTCGCCAAACTAACTGCAAATAAAATATTTAAAACGTTTGCAGATGAGTAGTTTTAACATTGTTTATTTTAAAATTTTATTTGAAAGGATGTATGACTTTTTATTGTATTTCTATTAACACCAAAGCGCCAATAAAACAGCGAAGGTTAATCGCCAAACTTAGAATGAAGAGTATAACTTTATCAGAATCTGTATAGTCAAGCTATTTATATTGACAAATGTTCCTTCCTTTAACATTATAGGACATTATTTATTCGGAAATATCTAAATTCTGAGACGAATAAAAAGATCAAACAATCAAACGGAAAGATTAAACAGATCTCCTTTACAAAAACTTAAACAAGGTAAGTATAAGGGTTTATTAAATGACAAAAAATACACAAAGGGGATTCCAACTTGTATTTCGGATGCAATATAAAATAAAACCAATTTTGCTAGCATTTGGCTAAAATAACTCCTTAAGGAGAAAATTAGTTTACGGTGCTTTAGATTGTAGCTAAAGTACCCCAATCATAAATTGTGTTCATAATTTCCAAAAGCGTATTTCTTGGAACACGTATGTGAATGTTCGCTTTACCAGACTTATCCAGCTGTCTATACTGACTTTGATGAGTGTCAACCGTATGTTAGTCAAATAACTATCTGACGTCAAACGATGTCAGTCGGTAGTATGTTAGTTTGATGGAACGTGTTTTGTAGTTGACAATTTCAGAACTTGATATGTTTGAAAAGGGACCTTATGGCCAATTCCCTCTGTTCGTAATATTGTGGACATTTACCTCAGTTATTCTGAATGTTGATAGATTATTGACCGCCTCACTGGCCTAGAAGTTGTATGTAGTAGATTCTGGAGGTGTCTGCAGATTTTTTTTTGGAATAGTTTTTTATGATACCAGTTCTAGTGTGTTTTTTTTTTTTTTTTTAATCTCTAGGGAATATCCAGAAAGTGGTTGTTATCTTCGTTTGAATTCACTGAGCTTTTCTAACCTACTGCAACGATCCCTTCATCTCATTGAGCAATGATGATTTCTGAAACTTGGGTTACCTTTGGTCATTTAGTGTAAAATTGCAGATTCTTTTGTATTTTATCTTAATCAGTTTACAAATAAAATTCATAATCTTTGTAATTTCTGCCTTAAGATGTTCCTTCAAACCTTGTATTTGTTTTGTAGTCGTGATTACCAATTCTATTGTCAAATTCTGTGGGATCAACGAGTGTGATTTAGACTTAGATGGTGCGCATTGCTAAGCATTAAAAAAAAATAAATGAATAAAAAGTTATGTCGACAAGTAAGCAACCCTCAATCTTATCAATATAGCGGGAATCGGAGAGATAAATAATTTGGAATAAGTGAAGAATAAAACATTTTGCAGCTGGTAGCTTTAATTTTATTTTTTATTTTATTTCCTTTTAGTTTCAAATTAATATTTATACTGTGATATTTTGTTTGTTTAGTACAAGTGGCTTTATAATTCTTTTTCTAGTATAAATTTTGCTAGTACTTTCTGGTATAAATTTTGTAAAATAAATAAAAAAAAATTAGTAAAAACTCGGGATTTGTGCTGATCTCTTTTTTACAAATATATTATATATACTCGTATACTTGTAATATGTTAAGTATTAGTGACTGACAAGCGATCGTAAGATTAGCTCCTTTATGAAGTTTTCTAAAATTATTATTTTCGAATATAAATTATAACATCAAATAATGGACCAGCAACAAATGTATACCTACTATAAAACTGAAATTCAAATTCCATTTTAAATATTTCAAACTGAATTGATAAGAACATGTGTGGAATATAGAAATGCAGATATGTGGAAAAATCTGTTCGAAACTACAGTACTGGAGGGAAGGAAATAAAATAAAGATGGCATTGTTATTCCAAACGAATGATTTCAGATTGTATTATTGATCTTCTAACTCGTTAGCGAATGCATTAGAGAGAGCATATATTTTTGAAATATTAAATATTTTGTTACTTAAAATGTGTAATAATACATCATTAGCAGCGTAAGTAGAGGTGTTTTTCCGAATCTACCGTGCCCTTATTGTGACCAGAATAATCTGAAACCCTACCTAAGTTCAGGGTCTTCAGGGTGTTAACGTATAACGTGATGTAAACGCAATCTATTAGATTGAGTTTAAAATCACAAGGAATTTATTCAGAGAGGAGTTCATTGCACCATATCTTCTATGAGATCTAATTTATGAGTCCTTATTTGTTTCTGCAAGGTCTAGGTTCTTTTTCCGATTCTGTTCATTGCGAAATGATTTCTTTTAAGAGATAATTATACGATAATGCAATGGCAACTCAATGAAACTGAGTATGACTAGGCATTTCCAAGCAAAGTCTACGCAGAGGTTACAGCTTAAATAACCCATCCGATTAAGTTTTCAGAACCTACCTTGCTCTGTAAAGAAGCCAGTCACCAGAATAACCTGATACCTTAACTTCATGGTCACCTTACTGCAGATTTTCCATCATAAATTGGACACAAGTCTCATAAGACATAAGGACATAAGTCTAAAAAAATAAGTACATAATTGAACAAAAGTCTCGTAAAACTTTTGCCTTGCTCCAAACAGCCTTCCACGATTTTTGTGTCCTTTGCAAATAAAGCGATTTTCTACATTCCTCAAAAATAGAAAAGAATGGCTATTCGAGGAAAACGAGAATCTCCTCATCTCTAATGCCTTTTTGGGAGAGTTCTCCTTAGCGCAGGTTTTTACAGAAGTTAAAACATAAAATCAAAGGTGCTCCATGTTAGTCAAGAGGATTTTAGCAAGAAAATTTCAGATAAGTAGTTAAATTTGGGAACCGCCTTATTTAACGCCATTAAGCAGAGTAATATCAAAGATCATGCGTTTCTTAATGTTGTAATGTTTGTTGTTCATTCTTTTTGGTGACTGAATCATAGTTTCATTAGGATGAAAAAATAATTGCCATTTCAGTCGAGTAAAATTTATTTTGCCGAGCTTTCGACCTAGGGACTAGGTCATCTTCAGGGCTTTCTATTGTTTTCTTCGTGGTATATCCAAAGGTGTGCTCCACTTCAGTGAAAAGCTCGGCAAAATAAATTTTACTCGACTGAAATGGCAATTATTTTTTCATCCTAATGAAACTATGGTTCAGTCACCAAAAAGAATGAACAACGATTACAAGACGAAAGCTAATCGAATCAACATTTTCACTGAAGTGGAGCAGACCTTTGGATACACCACGAAGAAAACAATAAAAAGCCCTGAAGATGACCTAGTCCCTAGGTCGAAAGCTCGGCAGAATAAATTTTACTCGACTGACATGGCAATTATTTTTTCATCCTAATGAGTTGTAATGTTTGCTTAAAACATCTCACTCATTACATAATATTCTCAAAAACATCCCTTTTAAGGATCTCAAAGCTTAAAATAACCGAAAAGAACGCATTATTTAATGTATAATTAATGAACTGTATTACATACATTATGAGAGATTAAAATCTGATACAACAATTAATGCCCTTGAAAGAATGATCTCGATAAATATTAAAAGTATTTAGAAAATTTACGAAATGTAAACAAGAGATACAATAGCAACTGAAACTGGGCCAAAACTTAGCGATTACCAAACAGGAAGAAAATACTTTAAATCACTGTTATCAATAAATGTGAAAGTTTTTTGATGTTTGAAACGATGAGCAGAGATTATAAAAGGAAACGGCCAAGGCGTAGATCTGACGAAATATGGCAAGAGTTGAGCGAATATAAGTGAGTGGAAGTTAGTAAGAAAATACATTTATAGTAGGAGCAGAAGGTGGTGGACCTCTGCCACCAACGAGCCCAGTTAGAAGAAGCGGCCATTATTTTATGTGCAGATCCATAACTTGAAGCGAGAAAACTGTTTGGAAGTGAGAAAGATAGATATAGAAGGAGATGAACTAAAGGAGATAGAGGAGAAAAGGTGGACCAAGTATACAGAGTGCAATTTAAGAAGCACCAGCGCCTACTACTTGCCTGCCCCCGAGGGCGGTCTTTCTGGCCCGGATGGCAAAGTTCTCCACCCCCAAGGTTATATAAGTACCTCTACAGTGTACCATCCTTTTTGGTAGAAAGTAATGAATGTCAGTCTACAAATTTTCTTTCACTCTGGCGGATTAGATTTCACCAACTTATAGTAGCACCCATAGATTCCTTAAGTTTTCTTTCTCTACCAATATCAGCCAGTATCTCCATTCACTAACTATTCTACTAAAAATTATAAATATTTGTCACCAACTTGATGAATAACCAATTTGAATAGTCAACATATAAAAGCGTTTATCGTAAAATCCTTACTACATAAAAATAAACTGAATCCCTTCGAATCACTTTTTAGTAAAACTAACGAAACGAATACTATAATATTTTCAAAATTTGAGCTTGCAGCGAGTTTATAAATTTTGATGAATACTAAGTAAAGAAGAATGTTTTTACACTCAGTTATAAATTTCCCTCATTGCCTTAAAAAGCTATAATAAAAAATAGCATATTTATATTCAGAAGTATGTAAGAAAACAAGTAGATAAAAAAGAAAAACCTTCATAGTAAAAAAAATCTTTTAAAAAGATTCATAGTCTCCTTTTGGTCTAAATTAGAACTTTAAACAAAACCAAAATAAAAAAATCTTAAAACAAAAAATAAAAAGGAATCATTAACACCGCTCTTTCTTTGTTATCATTCTTGCCATCATTAATCTTTGCAAAGGGGGTTGTAATGCAACTCGGTCCTTCTGAATATTGTTAAGATTCTTTAAGAAAAACTTTACAAAATAAAAGACTTCTTTTCCAGTTTTTGTTTTCAATATAAAGAAACGTCTTTTAAAAGAAGAAAGAAAAAAAAGATAAAGGAGAAGAAGTTTTTGTCTAAACATAAATTTTTTCATTGTTTGTATTGTACTTATTATAATTTAGGTAAAAATATAAATTACGGATGAAATAAAAAGAAAACGATTGTTATAACTAAAGATTTTGATGCATAAATCGTTAAGAGTTAAAAATATTGGAGAGACAGAGCATTACTTTCTTCTGAATATTCTTCTCGTAGCTATGTGACCATCCCTTGTTTTCTCTCAGGTATTTAATAACTTGAAACGCATTGTTTGGAATAACTAGTTTTCCGTAAAAATGACTACTGCATTGTGTGAAGTAAAACATTAAGCGGTTTGATTTACCTTAAATTAACTTTGATTAATAATTATCAGTAAAGTTTCTGTTTGCGCTTATCTTTTTATTTCTTTTTAATGTGCTTCCTTTTGCCAGAAATCTTAAAACAGATTTGTCAGCGAAAATTTAAAATCAACCATATTATCTTCAGATTAAAAGAAAGTATCAGAGTAAAAGTACATTACATTAATTGATGGGCGTAGAAATTTCAATTCACGATCAATTATAAGACCTACCGGACAATTTCAATCTACATTATTCAGTTTATAAAATCTTGCATTACCCTGAAATATAACCTTAAAGGGAAGGTTATTCCTGCTCCTCCTCAAGAACTGTCATAAAACGATATTCTGATTAAATAAATGAAGTTTAAAGAAACATCTAGAAGCCGCCACAATCAATAGAATTTCCAAAAATTGAACAACCCAAAGTGTAAAGAGTTACTTCCGTTGGTCGAATTGTCTTCAACTTCCAGTTTTTGAACTATACATTAACAGTGCCCAAGAAACAGGTCCGTACATTGCAAACAAATGTTTTTTGAGTAAATCTATCCCTCTATGTCCCAGAGGTGCTCTATTGCAGAGGTGGCCAACTTTTCTGTAGGTATACGTATAAGATCTACTTTTTATCTTAAAAGTGTCGTGATCGACTTGTTGTCTTAGGAGTAGTCTAAGGGGTGAAGAAGGGGTGTGAAATGCATACTATGTTTATACACTGGGTTTCTGTATAAGGTGCATTCCAGCGAGGTATGGGTAGTTAAGTAAAATATATTAGTTTTTTAAATCACTTACTAAGTTTTCGAGATATATGTTCATGAAAAAATAAATAGTTTTTTATCAACTGCAATGTATAAGTTGTACTATTTGTTCGTAAATATGAAAAAGTTGTTATAAAAATGCACAGTATGGTTGATAATTTGATTTCAATATTTCACTTTCGCGTTTTTTTTTGGGGGCCAGGAAAATTTATCATGAACGAATAACATGACTTACTTTTTCCTAATCTATCAAAAGCTCGCTGAGTACACCTCGTACTGAAATATAGATATACGGCTTAACTACCTACAGTGACTCCCATTAATATTGGGACACCTATTACAAAATGATTTAAAAGGAAAATGAAAACAACATACAAAAGTTTGGAATTTTTTTTTTTTAAATTACATTAGCAACATCTGTGGAAATTATATATAAGTATAAATCGATGAAATTCCAAACTGTTAGGTAGCACTTTTTGAAAAAGTGTAAAATAAGGCTCTCAAAAATATTGGGACACCAGAAGTGCTAGTGTTTAAATGTTCAATATTTAAAATCTCCTACTATTTAATAATGGTTGGTAATAATTTAATAATTGCTTTTTGACTTACAATAGCCCTCAAACGATCAGGCATAGGTGAAACAAGTTTTTGGTTAATTCAGGTGGTGTTTTTTTCCCATTCTTCCAGGAAACATCGTTTTAATTCATTTTTGTTAGATATTACTCGTTTACTTAAAGCACTGGCTAAATATTGCCATAAATGTTCAATGAGATTAAGATCTGGTGACTGCGGAGAGGTTTGGAAAACTTTGGCCAATTATATAACAGTCACTGACGTATCACCCAAGCCGTAGGTTTGAGGTCGTTATCTTGGTAGAATTTAGAAGACCCTAAAATACCAAATGTTTGGGCACTTTTTTCAACTTATATTTTAATATATTACTATAAACCATTTTGTGCATCATTCCATCAATAAACATTAATTCTCCAAATCCTGATGCGGACATCCAGCCCCAAACCAGAACTGACCCACCTCCACCCGGAGGTGCAGCTTTAAAAACCTTTAAAGTTGGCTGTAAATTCTTCTTTTCGAGTTCAGCATTCGCTTTCCTCCAGACCATAACCCTTCCATCTGACTGGAAAACATTAAATTTTGATTCATCGCTAGAGTATATCATTCCAAAAGTCACTATTTACAATGAAATATTTTTCGGCAAATTTCACTCTCAACACGATTTATCTTACTGACAAAATGATTCTTCCAGGCTACTCTACCATGATAGTCGAATTTTGGAGCACTAAGTCGGTGATCTTTTTTAATTCTTTTAATATATAACGCTGCTCTCTCTCAGAGAGCAGTTGAGGACGGCCTTTTTGTGGGGTTGAAACAATTCTTTTTCTTTTTGGTAACGCTGAATGATGTTCCACGCAGTAGATGTTTTAGGTCCGATCAGTTTTTCCGTCTCTCTAACACTTTTTATTGTCTTTGTGCAAAGAAATTACAATTTTTCTTTGTTCAATCGTTGTATTTGTATTTTTGCGCGACATGTTACACCTGGCTTGATTTATATAAACTAATTTAATTATTAATTTCATATTGAATATATGCTTAAGGTATATATTTACAAATTGTATAAATATTCGGGCAAAACCTTGGACAAACTATAAATTATAATAGTGTCCCAATACTTATGAGAGGTAGAATTTGCTCTTATTATTATATATATTTTTTTTAATCTACCAAAACATTTTTATTTACTTATTTAAATAGTTTTTATTTAATTAATAGTAATTATAAAATGAAATGAATTTATAAAAATTTGAATAAATGGGTGCCACTTTTAATTTTCGTCAATTTTTAACTTCTGTATGTACTGTCCCAATATTAATGGGAGTCACTGTACGTTAAAAACAACAACAATAATTATTTAAAGGGCCAAAAAACTCACATCCAGGGAAATTAAAAGAACATGGATAATTATTTATAATATTTATTAATTCTACCCCGGACATTGCGAGCGATCGACGATCGACCAAAACTGGCCTCGCGATCGACTTGTTGGCCACCCCTATTGCACTATTGTTCACTTCTCCCTTCAGTGGAAGAGAATAGTGATTCACCGCACTGCTAACTTTTAAGAATGGTCACTAGTATAAATTATTCGTAAAACTTAATTTCGTGACATTTCTTTAACTAATAATCAATTTTCTTGAATTTCTAAATAATCAAAATAGAACAAAAACTAAATAACTCACACCAATTTCGTGTTAACAACTATAAAACGTTAAATATTAGTTTTGAATGAAAAGCGATGTGATCTTACTCACTACTTGCACAGAACTCCAAGATAAAAATGTACATTTAGAATATTTTTCATAGTTTTTGGTGACTTTATTATATTATGTAGCAGGACGAAAGATTATTGCCCATAATCAGCCATAATTTTTTAATTTATTTTTTAAATCAAGCTTTCGACTTAGGGACTAAGTCATCTTCAGGGCTAACGCTTGTAGACAGTATTTTTTTACTTTTTAAACATCAATGGTTGGTGTGTATGTACTTCTTAACAGTCAGGGTAGAAGGCATGCCACCTTTGTGGTTAAAAATGTAAAAAAATATTGAATTAGTCCCTAGGACAAAAGCTTGTTCAAAAATAAATAAAAAATGACTGAAATTCACAATTACCTTTCTTCCTATTGTACATTTATATGTTAGTCATCGAATTACGATGTTTCAATAAAAATGTCAAAACCGTTTTTTAAATATCTCAAAATACTAAAAAATTCTATGCAGTAAAGTAGTAAATTGTTTTGTGAAATTTGTGAATTTATTGTCACAGTTGTTTATTAATACGTATAATATACCTGGCAAGACAGTGGGTTTATTAAAAGTAATAGCACTTTAGAGGGTTGGTCTGGCCACACCTTTTCTCAAAATGGCCCTTAAATCTCATTTTTCGAGAAAAGTATTTTAAATAAAGTTAAAAGAAACCTACACATAAGCAACTAATGCTTTTGCAGATAAACAGATTCATGGTTTTTGAGAACATTATAAAACTAAATAAATTTAAAGAATGAAGTTGTACTTCATTTTCACCATAAATTTTGAAACGTCTTCTGTTTGGCCCTCTTTGCGATATATTAAATTTGAGCTTACTTGCGTCTTTTCGCATAAGTCAAGTGGATACACCCACAGAGGGAGACCAAATTTGTAAAACCACTACTTGTGGGCTTCAAAAAGGGATAAGTCTGATAAGAACATAAAATGCTAAATCTACGCGATTTACAACAGCTTCGCTTACTTCGCCAGAGTAAGTGGACAAGCAAATAAGAAAAACATGAGAAAAGAAAACTTCTTTACATTAAATTTAGTTTTTAAAACTCTCAGTAGATTCCCTTCCGATTCATTGGTGGTTACTTTACTTTTTTTGGCTCAAACATTTTTAATAATTCAGTTTTCCAACTAAAACGAGTTGGAACTTCATCGTTTGATCTCATCTCACTACCATAACCAGCAGCGAGTGATAGTAAAGTATTCCTCACTTTTTTAGGTGCCAGACATCCACAAATATAACTCCTCTCTCTTGCAACCATACACAAAAAACAGATGTACATGTGCACAGCTTCCAGGCTGTTATCCACAATTCCATTTCAATTTCACCCACACCCCTTCTTTCATTTATCTTTTCTTAAGGATAGCATTCACATTCTGCATTACCATCTCAACCACATCTTTTCTTTATAATCCTTTGCACACTTTGCCTGGAAACCTTTTATTACCTCACGCATTAGCTCTTTCAGTGTTTCAACATTGCTTTTATATTTATTCTATTGATTAACTTGACTTATGGCTTTATTTCTTTCACAACTTGTTTCACTACTTCAATTCTTTCTTCTTTTGCGTGTGCTATCTAGATATTATCTTCTCACTAATCTTAAAACAAATATTTCCGCTGAAATCTTGTAGTCGGAAGTAAAACTCTCACTTACAAGAGAGATTAAAAATGCATATCGTTAGCATTTCAATTAAACTTAGTAGACTTTGTGAATTATAAGCTTATATCAAACATTTTTTGCAGGAAAATCAATTATGGGAACATAGAGTGATTGGATCCCTTCCGAAGTCAGATTCTGCTGTAATAAGATTCCCACTACTTGTGCTCCATTACTGCGATTCTTAATTAAAAAAAACAAAATTCTCAGCGGCAGACTGGTTTCCTTAATGATTTTTTCAATTTTTGTTTTTAGAATACTCGAAAATGTGTCTACGTACACATGGATATAAATTCTTTATTTATTTTTTTTTAATAGTTTTAAGGCAATTCTGGAAAATCGTACAATGTTGGTATGAATTAAATATTTTATTAAAATATATTGTTAAAAAACTAAATACTTTCAATAAGTTAAACATTTTGTAAAATGCTTTAAGCCATGAATACGGAAATAATTATTTATATTGACTTCTATGAAAGTAAGAAGAACTGTGGTAAGTAAGAAAAACCGGAGAACTGATGGTTATAGGTACGCTGGGGTAGTAACAGAAAGGAACATTAACTGCCTTTGAAGGGAAGTAACTAAGTAGAGGTAGTGGAGCAAGTTAATGCACGAGATGGAGGGCCGTTGAACCACAATAAAGGGATATAAAGGTCTTCAAATGGGTCCGTCAGTAGGCAAGAAGTAATGTCCAAGCATTGACCAACGTTACAACACAGTGCACCCAATTTTGGCCTTAACTATTCGCCACTAAACTATTGGATAAAAAAAATCAGTTTGGTCTACTTTCGCGACTTACTTCTCTCCCAATTTACTCACCTACAATTTTGTGTGTGTGTGTTTTTTTTAAGCAATTAGAATTTAATTCGGGTTTTCCCGAATCAAAAGAACAGACTTTCAAAAATGCGATTTATCTATAAGTTACGGTAAGAAATGATTAATTTCGAGGAGATTTAATATCAAACTCCTTAACAAAAACTTACAGTTTAAAATGTTAAGTATAAGGGTTGATTAAACGCCAAAAGGTACACAAATCAGCAAGTACCCAACATTTCATTAATACTTCATTAATATTTAAATAATTCTACTGCATTTATTTTCATTAATAAGTTATTTTTTAGAATTTATTAGATGTCACAGACCCTTATGCTGGCCATTTTCGTCTACAAAATATATGTTCAAGTAGCACTGTAGATTGACTGTAATATCTAGTTATCTATAATAATGAAACTATTAATTACAGGTTAAAAAGAAAAACGTTACAAAAAAAAAAAAATTATGAGGCTAAAAAATTCAAAACTTTTTTTTAAAAGAAACTTCACCAACATACATCAATGATTTTCAAAAATCGTTGGTTTAAGTTCATTCTTCGATTAAAGCAATTGTTATTTTATGAAGTAGTCAAACGTTTGTAATAATTATCTGGCTTTATCGCAAGTAACATAGTTTTCTTCAATTACATTCTCAATGTAGGTATTCATCCCACAATGTTGTATATATGTAATATAAAGTAAATAAGATATGCATATTTTTAGGACAGCTAATTATTCCAGTATTTTACTATAAGTAAAATTAGGAGGTCTAAATTAAATTACAATCGAGAAATCAATAATTGTTGTTGAATAATCTACTTGTTATAACTGTGTGTTATTTGTGCTCTCGAATATTTCGGTAAGACGAATTCAAGACAGTAGCCTACTCTAACTTTGTCTTTTTCTACTTTAACATGCTTGTACATATATGTGATTTATCATAATTATAACAAAGAAATATTATAAATGAAGTGGCCAGCATAAGGGTCTGTGACATCTAATAAATTCTAAAAAATAACTTATTAATGAAAATTAATGCAGTAGAATTACTTAAATATTAATGAAGTATTAATGAAATGTTGGGTACTTGCTGATTTGTGTACCTTTTGGCGTTTAATCAACCCTTATACTTAACATTTGAAACTGTAAGTTTTTGTTAAGGAGATTTTTGTACCTTTTGGATAGATTTTCCTTTTTGTCTATTTTACAAAGTTACATATCTGCTTTACAGATATTTTAAAATTTGGAATAAGCAATTCTATAATTATAACCTGATAAGGTGTTAAGTCGAAACCGTAACTACCACTGGAGAGATCTTTTTAAAGAATGATTATAGTTGCGGTCCCCCAAACCATCCCCAATAACAATGTTTTTGAAAAAGCGTTTTGAATAACATAGGAAGGTATTTGTACGTAAATAGCAAAATTAAACTGCGATTTCAGTACTTCCTTTTAAGAGGAGTAAGAAAAATAAACTACGATTGCAGTACTTCTCCTTAAAAGGCAAAGAGGTAAAGATTTTTTAATCGAACGACAATTCATTGATTTAAATCGGTTCACTCATTGATAATTTAAACGATTGCAGTACTTCCTCTTAGTAGGTGCAAGAGCATCAGCAACGTAGAGGAGCTTTAACCACTTATTCGAGCTGAATTTTATCAAAATCGTACTAAGCGTTATAGAAATATTGGTAATAATAGTTTTAGAAAGGGCCTTATTTGGGTGGGGCGAACTCCCCTCCTTATGAGGCACGGCGTCGAGACTTTTAAAGTACAAATCTGTACAAAATTTCGATTCGAATGATACTTCGGTCGGTTCACGTGTCGATAATTTGAAAAGATTGCTATACTTCCCCTTAACAAGTGTAAGAGCTGATCGCCGCTTTAATGTTACGTAGGGGAGCCCTAACCCTATCATCCTACCAAATTTTATCAAAATCGGGTCAAGATTTACAGTGTAATTAGTAATAATAATTTTGGAGGGGGCCTTGCATAAAGGGGGCTAACTCCTCTCCCATTCAATGTACAGGATCGAGACCCCCAAAAGGCACATCTACATAAAATTCCGAATCGAATGACACCTCACTCATGAAAATCGGTTCACGCGTTTAGGCGCTACGTTGTTTACAAAAAAGGTAACAAGAACAAGAACAAGAACAAGAACATTTTTTGAAAAAGCCGTTTTTGCTCATTTTCGGCAACTTTTTTATCGAAACCTATTAAATCTGGGTCGTTACAAAACAAATACAGTGATAAAGGAGGGTTTGCCCTATAATTTAAAGAAAATTTGGGAATTTTATCTTTTATAGAAAAAGAGAAAAAAATTGTCAAAGTTGGGTGTTTTTCAACGTTACGCTTTTTCGTGCAGTTTTTGACGATCAACCCTTATACAACTGTCCTACCGGACAGTTTTAATGAAAGTGTTCCCTGTTTTGCAGGAATGTACTGGAGAATGTATACATACGTACCACTTCCTAGGTGAATCTGGCGTGTTAACTGGATTCAGGCTATCAGTTTTCAATAATAAAAAAAGATTAATTTAAGCGAATGTATAGCCGTTCACAATGGAAATGTTCGCGAAAAATTGTTTAACTATTTAAGAGCCGCTACCACCTAGTAAAATTTCACTTTTTTCTAGCGAAATAGTTAAATTATTTAGTTTGCGAGTGTCTAGCTACCATTCTATGAGAACATGTCTAGTTTGTTGCCTTGTCATTTTGTCTGCTTTTTAAAAGTTTTTTTCTTTATTTTATTTTTAATTTTTTTATAAAACTTTGCATACTTTTTATTTAAACAATGTTTAACATTTTGTGAAACTTTTGTGTTTATATAATTGTTAGTTTTGCAGTAATTAAAATTTCAAGTAATTATTTTATTAGGAATTTTAGAAATCATTATTTTAATAGCAATCAATAGTAATAGATAAAGAATAATTATACTTACTTTTTTTACTAATGAAAAAAATAATTGCTTATTGCGTATAATTATTTTTTTTTTAAATCTTTTATTGAATCTCCTTAACAAAAACTTACAGTTTAAAAAGTTAAGTATAAGGGTTGATTAAACGCCAAAAGGAACACAAATCAGCGAGTACCCAACATTTCATTAATACTTCATTAATACTTAACTAATTCTACTGCATTAATTTTCATTAATAAGTTATTTTTTAGAATTTATTAGATGTCACAGACCCTTATGCTGGCCATTTTCGTCTACAAAATATATGTTCAAGTAGCACTGTAGATTGACTGTAATATCTAGTTATCTATAATAATGAAACTATTAATTACAGGTTAAAAAGAAAACGTTATAAAAAATTAAAAAAAATTATGAGGCTAAAAAATTCAAAACTTTTTTTTATAAAAAACTTACATCAATGATTTTGTTTATTTTATTTATTTATTTTTATTTTTAAATAAAAATCGTCGGTTTAAGTTCATTCTTCGATTAAAGTAATTGTTATTTTATGTAGTAGTCAAACGTTTATAATAATAGGTAATAATTATCTGGCTTTATCGCAAATAATATAGTTTTCTTCAATTATATTCTCAATCTAGGTATTCATCCCACAATGTTGTATATATGTAATATAAAGTAAATAAGATATGCATATATTTAGGACAGCTAATTATTCCAGTATTTTACTATAAGTAAAATTAGGGGGACTAAATTAAATTACAATTGAGAAATGAATAATTGTTGTTGAATAATCTGCTTGTTATTAACTGTGTGTTATTTGTGCTCACGAATATTTCGGTAAGACGAATTCAAGACAGTAGCCTACTCTAACTGTCTTTTTCTACTTTAACATGCATGTACAAATTTATGTGATTTATCATAATTATAACAAAAAAATATTATAAATGAAGTGGCCAGCATAAGGGTCTGTGACATCTAATAAATTCTAAAAAATAACTTATTAATGAAAATTAATGCAGTAGAATTAGTTAACTATTAATGAAGTATTAATGAAATGTTGGGTACTCGCTGATTTGTGTACCTTTTGGCGTTTAATCAACCCTTATACTTAACTTTTTAAACTGTAAGTTTTTGTTAAGGAGATTTTTGTACCTTTTGGATAGATTTTCCTTTTTGTTTATTTTACAAAGTTACATATCTTCTTTACAGATTTTTTTAAAATTTGGAATAAACAATTCTATCATTATAATCTGATAAGGTGTTAAGTCGGAACCGTAACTACCAATGGAGAGATCTTTTTAAAGAATGATTATAGTTGCGTTCCCTCAAACCATCCTCAATAACAATTTTTTTGAAAAAGCGTTTTGAATAACATAGGAAGGTATTTGTACGTAAATAGCAAAATTAAACTGCGATTTCAGTACTTCCTTTTAAGAGGAGTAAGAAAAATAAACTACGATTGCAGTACTTCTCCTTAAAAGGCAAAGAGGTAAAGATTTTTTAATCGAACGACAATTCATTGATTTAAATCGGTTCACTCATTGATAATTTAAACGATTGCAGTACTTCCTCTTAGTAGGTGCAAGAGCATCAGCAACGTAGAGGAGCTTTAACCACTTATTCGAGCTGAATTTTATCAAAATCGTACTAAGCGTTATAGAAATATTGGTAATAATAGTTTTAGAAAGGGCCTTATTTGGGTGGGGCGAACTCCCCTCCTTATGAGGCACGGCGTCGAGACTTTTAAAGTACAAATCTGTACAAAATTTCGATTCGAATGATACTTCGGTCGGTTCACGTGTCGATAATTTGAAAAGATTGCTATACTTCCCCTTAACAAGTGTAAGAGCTGATCGCCGCTTTAATGTTACGTAGGGGAGCCCTAACCCTATCATCCTACCAAATTTTATCAAAATCGGGTCAAGATTTACAGTGTAATTAGTAATAATAATTTTGGAGGGGGCCTTGCATAAAGGGGGCTAACTCCTCTCCCATTCAATGTACAGGATCGAGACCCCCAAAAGGCACATCTACATAAAATTCCGAATCGAATGACACCTCACTCATGAAAATCGGTTCACGCGTTTAGGCGCTACGTTGTTTACAAAAAAGGTAACAAGAACAAGAACAAGAACAAGAACATTTTTTGAAAAAGCCGTTTTTGCTCATTTTCGGCAACTTTTTTATCGAAACCTATTAAATCTGGGTCGTTACAAAACAAATACAGTGATAAAGGAGGGTTTGCCCTATAATTTAAAGAAAATTTGGGAATTTTATCTTTTATAGAAAAAGAGAAAAAAATTGTCAAAGTTGGGTGTTTTTCAACGTTACGCTTTTTCGTGCAGTTTTTGACGATCAACCCTTATACAACTGTCCTACCGGACAGTTTTAATGAAAGTGTTCCCTGTTTTGCAGGAATGTACTGGAGAATGTATACATACGTACCACTTCCTAGGTGAATCTGGCGTGTTAACTGGATTCAGGCTATCAGTTTTCAATAATAAAAAAAGATTAATTTAAGCGAATGTATAGCCGTTCACAATGGAAATGTTCGCGAAAAATTGTTTAACTATTTAAGAGCCGCTACCACCTAGTAAAATTTCACTTTTTTCTAGCGAAATAGTTAAATTATTTAGTTTGCGAGTGTCTAGCTACCATTCTATGAGAACATGTCTAGTTTGTTGCCTTGTCATTTTGTCTGCTTTTTAAAAGTTTTTTTCTTTATTTTATTTTTAATTTTTTTATAAAACTTTGCATACTTTTTATTTAAACAATGTTTAACATTTTGTGAAACTTTTGTGTTTATATAATTGTTAGTTTTGCAGTAATTAAAATTTCAAGTAATTATTTTATTAGGAATTTTAGAAATCATTATTTTAATAGCAATCAATAGTAATAGATAAAGAATAATTATACTTACTTTTTTTACTAATGAAAAAAATAATTGCTTATTGCGTATAATTATTTTTTTTTTAAATCTTTTATTGAATCTCCTTAACAAAAACTTACAGTTTAAAAAGTTAAGTATAAGGGTTGATTAAACGCCAAAAGGAACACAAATCAGCGAGTACCCAACATTTCATTAATACTTCATTAATACTTAACTAATTCTACTGCATTAATTTTCATTAATAAGTTATTTTTTAGAATTTATTAGATGTCACAGACCCTTATGCTGGCCATTTTCGTCTACAAAATATATGTTCAAGTAGCACTGTAGATTGACTGTAATATCTAGTTATCTATAATAATGAAACTATTAATTACAGGTTAAAAAGAAAACGTTATAAAAAATTAAAAAAAATTATGAGGCTAAAAAATTCAAAACTTTTTTTTATAAAAAACTTACATCAATGATTTTGTTTATTTTATTTATTTATTTTTATTTTTAAATAAAAATCGTCGGTTTAAGTTCATTCTTCGATTAAAGTAATTGTTATTTTATGTAGTAGTCAAACGTTTATAATAATAGGTAATAATTATCTGGCTTTATCGCAAATAATATAGTTTTCTTCAATTATATTCTCAATCTAGGTATTCATCCCACAATGTTGTATATATGTAATATAAAGTAAATAAGATATGCATATATTTAGGACAGCTAATTATTCCAGTATTTTACTATAAGTAAAATTAGGGGGACTAAATTAAATTACAATTGAGAAATGAATAATTGTTGTTGAATAATCTGCTTGTTATTAACTGTGTGTTATTTGTGCTCACGAATATTTCGGTAAGACGAATTCAAGACAGTAGCCTACTCTAACTGTCTTTTTCTACTTTAACATGCATGTACATATTTATGTGATTTATCATAATTATAACAAAAAAATATTATAAATGAAGTGGCCAGCATAAGGGTCTGTGACATCTAATAAATTCTAAAAAATAACTTATTAATGAAAATTAATGCAGTAGAATTAGTTAACTATTAATGAAGTATTAATGAAATGTTGGGTACTCGCTGATTTGTGTACCTTTTGGCGTTTAATCAACCCTTATACTTAACTTTTTAAACTGTAAGTTTTTGTTAAGGAGATTTTTGTACCTTTTGGATAGATTTTCCTTTTTGTTTATTTTACAAAGTTACATATCTTCTTTACAGATTTTTTTAAAATTTGGAATAAACAATTCTATCATTATAATCTGATAAGGTGTTAAGTCGGAACCGTAACTACCAATGGAGAGATCTTTTTAAAGAATGATTATAGTTGCGTTCCCTCAAACCATCCTCAATAACAATTTTTTTGAAAAAGCGTTTTGAATAACATAGGAAGGTATTTGTACGTAAATAGCAAAATTAAAATAAACTACGATTGCAGTACTTCTTCCTAAAAGGCAAAGAGGCAAAGATCTTTTAATCGAACGACAATTCATTGATTTAAATCGGTTCACTCATTGATAATTTAAATGATTGCAGTACTTCCTCTTAGTAGGTGCAAGAGCATCAGCAACGTAGAGGAGCTTTAACCACTTATTCGAGCTGAATTTTATCAAAATCGGACTAAACGTTATAGAAATATTGGTAATAATAGTTTTAGAAAGGGCCTTATTTGGGTGGGGGCAAACTCCCCTCCTTATGAGGCACGGCGTCGAGACTTTTAAAGTGCAAATCTGTACAAAATTTCGATTTGAATGACCCTTCATTCATGCAAATCGGTTCACGTGTCGATAATTTGCAACGATTGCTATACTTCCCCTTAATAGTGTAAGAGCAGATCGTCGCTTTAATGTTACGTAGGGGAGCCCTAACCCTATCATCCTACCAAATTTTATCAAAATCGGGCCAAGATTTACAGAGTAATTAGTAATAATAATTTTGGAGGGGGCCTTACATAAAGGGGGCTAACTCCTCTCCCATTCAATGTACAGGATCGAGACCCCCAAAAGGCACATCTACATAAAATTCCGAATCGAATGACACCTCATTCATGAAAATCGGTTCACGCGTTTAGGCGCTACGTTGTTTACAAAAAAGGTAACAAGAAGAAGAAGAAGAACAAGAACAAGAACATTTTTTGAAAAAGCCGTTTTTGCTCATTTTTGGCAACTTTTTTCTCGAAACCTATTAGATATGGGTTGTTACAAAAAAATTGCAGTTATAAAGGAGGGTTTGCCCTATAATTTAAAGAAAATTTGGGAATTTTATCTTTTATAGAAAAAGAGAAAAAAATTGTCAAAGTTGGGTGTTTTTCAACGTTACGCTTTTTCGTGCAGTTTTTGATGATCAACCCTTATACAACTGTCCTATCGGACAGTTTTAATTTACAACTACAACAAGATTGTTGAAACAAGTAAATGTGGTACATGATTAAAAAAATAACGATGAAAATATACGATTGGAGAAGGCACCCAGCAGTGTCACTCCATTATCGTGGACATAGTATGTATGCTCATATGACAGGCCATCTTCTCTTCAATCTTCTTGGAGGATCACCTGGTGATTGCAGAAGAAGATAGTTTTTCGATTAGAGGGTTAGGATGAGCTGCTGACTTTTGAGAAAAAGGAGTTATAGCGTATAATTGTGTTCAGTATTTTAAAGATTTTTTAAAATTTATTTGCTAATTTACACCAGCGCTAGATACACTATTAGTAGTCAATGGCAATAACAGACACCACTACAAACTCACTAATTGAGGGGAGAAGGGGAGAATTGAGAGTGAAGAACGAAGAAATAATTTTAAGGATAAGTTAATTTTTATCAAACGAATAACTTAGATTGTTTTTATTTAATTTTATAAGAAGAACCCCAAATGAAAAACAATAGCAGTCGATCATGTCTAAAGTGAAAATCCTAAGGCAGCTGTTCGAATAAAATCCTAAGGTAGCATAAAATTATGAAAGCAGCTCTCATTTATTATTATTTTCTGTATATTTTGCGGGCTCGGAACCAAGGTTTGGGAAACTTGGTTCCGGTCCTCTACCTAAAGTGTTTAACCGCTTCGATTCCGCTAGATAAAACGTAACTTTACTAATTTTTTTTTTTTTTTTTTCTACGCTCGCTCTTTTTCTCGAAAATAGTTAGTCTTGCCTTAAGCTACCTTCATGATTTTTGGCTCCTTTCACCGCCTCAAATAAGGGTATAATTAAGGTGTCTCCATAGCTTACCACAGAACATACAAGTTTCTGATTAAACAAACAATCTCGACATAGAACATTGAAGCATTCATGACCACTGCCCACATTCCAAAAAAAAAAAATACTAGGCAATAATTTTGGAAAAGATAACATTTTTAAGAAAACCCATCGGAAAATTATCATTTTTAAGTTACAGAGATCTACGAAGAGGCTAACTATCTATCAAAACGGCTAAATTCTGTTTCTATCTTCTATTCATACGGATTTAATATAAAAAAATCCATTTTCAATTAGTAAATTGAATTACATTAGTTTTAATGTATTATTTTCTTCAAGAAAAATATAATAAAATAATGTAATCTTATCTAATTATCTTCCTTCAATACTTAGCTTGACAACAAACAATAAACCTCTAAAAAATTACATTGATTCCAAAAATACCCGCCAGCTCAGAAATCCTTATTATTTATTTGCTGATGTTAGTGTGACTAAAATAAGTGAAACAAATTTAAGATTAATTTGAATAGATTATTCCTTCACTAGATACAGCTCCTTGGCTCATATCGTGCCGTATACGTTAGGGATATCGGTAAAAAGATTAAATATTATCTATCTGTTTGTCTACACAAATAGACGTTATGCTGTTTGATCTAATGATCTTGATAACCTTACAGTATTGCCGATTGACAATCAGTAGTTAATTTGCATCCATCTGAATAGCAACATGCGCACTTTAGTTTTATTGTTTGTGATTGTTTCAATATTTCTGAACTTTTCTTCGCAATTTTCAACACAAATTTCAGACCATGATGGAAGAACTTATCATATAATAGATTCGCCATATAGGTGCCCGCAAGGTGCTTCATTCCAAAATGGAAGATGTATATATGATACGCGATATAGGCACGCGTGGTGCCCGCAAGGTATGTCATTCCAAAATGGAAGATGTGTATATGATAGGCCAAATGGGTACGAGTGGTGCCCGCAAGGTATGACATTCAAACAAGGAAGATGTGCTTACGGAAAATAGGTAATTCTTTCTAAATTAATTTAATTTCTGTATTAATCAGGGGCTTGAAATATTAATGAGCATTTCCCAACCGCAATTCATTCAATACTGACAGACAAACCAATTAAAAATCGGAACTTGTGATTAGCATTTGGTCATTTAAACTCTTTAGAGTACCAGTAATATGAACTTGCTTTGGATTAAGGAATTAATCGCAAAAGAAAAAGACATGAACACTACAAACATTCAGAACGGAAATGAATCCAATCTTTGATGTTGACCATGTAAAATAAATTACTATAGTTGATCATAAATAATAATCCCTGAAGATGACCTAGTTCCTGGGTGGAAAGCTTGACAAAAAGTTAATAAAAAAGTATTACTGAAATTGGCAATGATCCTTCTTCCCGCTATTTAAGCTTAGACTTATTCACCAATCGCAGGGATGGTTTCAACAGTGTACAGAGAAAAGCTCCGGGTGCCAATGAGCTCAGTGTTGACCCTACTCAAATTTATTTAAACAATTAATTAATTAAATAAAGAAGATACAAAATAAAAGTTACTAAAGTTACTGCAGAAGAAGCTAACAGAAATTTAAAAAAATTAGTTCAGCTGAAGAAAAGTTAAATATTTATGTTCTTCGATTAATTAATACTTGATATGATTCATTTTCAGGGGCGAACTGTTGAAGTGAAGTTTCTGACGTCACCCGAATGAAGTTATCTTGGGAAAGTAGAAAAAAAAAAAAAATAGTACAGATATTATTATACAGGCATTTTTTTTGTAATTAATCTATTGATTCTAGAATTAATCTAGGGTCCAGAATTAATAAACCAATAATTTCAGTTGTTTTCATTTAAATTTTCGATTATGCTCATTTATTTTTATTAATGCATGAAAAATATTTCATGAATATCACAAGTTATGCATAAGGCTCTATCCTTAATACCAAATAAATAAATAATAATTTTTAGTTTGCTTCTATAGTTTTGTTTTGTCTTACACTCACTTGTATTTCTTTATAGAATATAGTTAAAAGTTATGGCAACCTTGGCAGACGGATTGAGGTCCAGATCAAGTAAATTGATTGTTGTTTTCTATTAATTTGTAGCACTTAAAACAATTAATTTACTTTATTCTTACTCACCTCCAATAATCATTGCGAAAAACTGAAATTTCTGAATAAGAATTTATAAATTGAAAATAATTTAGAATTATTGAAGTTAGACGGAATTTGGATGTGGATTTTATTTTTTTGAAGTCAAGATCTTACAAATCTTATATTAAGTGATTTTATACTGAAGTACACATAGCAAATCTTCCGAATAATAAGGAATTTTACTTAAATAATGAAATGAGTTTTTTATAAAGCAAATTTATTTTACTAAATTGCAATCACTGTTAATATTTTACTGTCTAATAGTTAAATACGCCTTTAATTTGTGAATTTGGTAAACATTTCAACGAAGTTATACTGCCTAGCCTAAATTAAACCAGTGGGTGCCAGGAATGAAATCATTCGACCTAATATTAATATTTGTACTTGGTATATCGCATATTATACCCAAATTAACTTGAAAGTAAGATAAAAATTAAAAATTATAAGCAATATTGCTGTATATCGAGAGATGTCGTCACTGCCCTAAATAGTGAAATGTGCTACTAAATATCGTAGGTCGAAGAGTTAAAATAAAAAAATAATTTTTCCGACATTCTTGCAATACATAGTATAGAAATGATGCCATATTGGTGGAGTCGCTTGGTAGAGGAGTTGTTGAAACGTGAGACAAGGTGACCAGGACAGAGATGGTGGTAAAAGGACACGATAGTGAATTGGTGAGAAGAACAGTACGTGTAAGGCATAGTGACCCGGAGCAGTAGGTATCTGAGTAGAGACGGCACTAGTGCAGTGTTGTTGAGGTAGTGTGTAGACTATTGTTGGCGATGAAGTTGAAGAGCAGCAGTAAGAAGTGTAGTCTAGAATGTCCTCTAGGACCAGAGAATGAAAGGAGAGTCGCGGAGAGTGTGAGGAAGTGGTCTGCTCCTGGGCACCATCTTACTTCTATGCACTAGGAACGGGCGATTGTCGGTGGGTTGTGACTGCAGATAAATCAGCAGAATGCTCTCCATGTGAACTAGACTCGGCCAGACCTGGCTTGTCTCGTATTCCACCAGCTGGGGTCAGAAAAACAAGCAGACTCTGAAGCCCAGTTAATAAACAACTCCCTTGGTCTTGCCGCTCTAATATATGTGCATTTAGAGAGAATGTACAAAGTAAATTGCTTATTTTAGATGAGGTCTGTTAATCTTTTCTTTAAAAAATATTTGATTAGATGACTCGAACGACTTTTTCATTCTAATACGTCGGCTTCCAAACTTTTACATTTTTTTAAATGATTATTTTTTAATATTTTAATTTTTAAACATATTTACTTTTTAATAATACAATGATAAAAATAATAATTGCATTTTTCCGGTAGGACAGTTGCATAAGGGTTGGTCGTCAAAAACTGCACGGAAAAACGTAATGTTGAAAAACAATCAACATTGAAAAATTTTGTTTTTTCCTACAAATGAAACTCCCAAATTTTTTTAAAAATGTAGAGCTAATCCTCGTTTATACGAGTATTTATTTTATTTTATTATTCTTTTTTTTGCTACTACGTTGATTAAATAGATTTTGAGAAAAGTGTTACCAAGAATGGCATTTTTAAAGATTGAACTTGATCTTCTTGCTGTCGTTGTTTTTTGTTGTTACCTTTTTTGTAAACATCGTCGCGCCTAAACACGTAAACCGATTTCCATGAATGAGGTGCCATTTGCTTTTGGAATTTCATGTAGCGGTACAACGAATTGGAAAGGAGTTAGCACAATTTATGAATGACTCTTTCTTAAACGAAGAAAAGAAGAAGTGACAATTCTAGTTTGATATCTCTTTGCTCTTTTCGAGACAAGAATTGTAAATGCAGTTTAATTTTTTATTACTTTTCTTAAGGGGATGCACTGAATTCGTGGTTTAATTTCCCAAATGGAATTTCTATTTACTTACAAATGCAACAAATACTTTCCATTTTTATACACTAAGCTTCATTTTAAACTATGTCTCCAATGGTAGATAAACTTTCTCAGTACCAAGTTATCGTAAAAATATTGCTTATTTTAAATGTTAGGTAAATATGCAAATCAGATATGCCGGTAAAAATATTTAGTGTATAAATACTACAATATCGCATTGTGGTACTTGGGTTCGATTCCCGGTCTTAGGCCTTGGATTTTATTTAATGGTTAATAAAAGACAGTAAAGTATGTTTGCTAGTCGCCTCCGTCCACGACACCTAATTGGTAGTTGGACGTTAAGCCCCGCCTGAAAAAGTAGGCAATTACTTTACTTTTTAGTACTATAATGTAACCGTGGCAAACACAAAAACTAACTATCAGCCCAGTCTGAAATCCCAATCAGTACTTCAGATTGCCGACAATCCACTGAGTTCATACATAAGGAGTAAACCAAGTGTAAACCTTCCATTTCTAATAGTTTATTTGACAAAAAGCCCTTCAACCAAATGATTACATCAGAAATTTTTGCCATTTTTCTGGTTTTAGATTTGCTCGCGCAAATGGGCAAACATTAAATCTATTTTCACACGTTAATAAGAGAATGAAAAATATATTTAAAAAATAAATATTAGTAATTAATATGTGAACCTGCTTTGACATGAGTTATGTTACGCAGTATACAGGGAGTAAATGATAATACATGGTCGTAAAGCAGGCAAAGAATGTAACGTTATATGTTATATGAGGCTGGTGCTTGTGTTATATTAACAGATATTCACAGTTTGAAGCGCTTACCTGATATGAATATTCATACCATACATAAGGTTGATCTTACAAGGATAAAGTCTGCAATCTAGTTAGTACAGGAGAACGTATAACATATTGTTCTATTCATTATACAAAGTACACAAATTAAGTAACACATATACAGAAACTTGTAAAACATAACCAAACAGGTTGCAATTTAAATAATATTCTAATCAATGTTAGGCGAACTAATCCTAAAAGAAGGAGGAACAAATTAATTTGGATAGAGTGAGGGAATTTTATTTGCAATAACATGGTCTCATGTTTTTCGTACCCAATCCTAATTCTGACAGGATCTAACAAGGTTAGCTAGGAATTTGATTTCACTTGTTAGAGGTTATAGATCGATGGTATTATAATTTGGTTTCTAGGAAATAGGAAGGCAGTGGAAGGTTGGCCCCCTTAGATCAAATTGCATGAGTGCAATTCTATTATTTTTTCATTCCAAGAGCTCAGCGACTCACAGCTAAAGAACTACAGTCGCAAATACCCACACCTAGATAATAAATTATCTTCAAATTCGGAACTTCAAAATATACTTAATTCTTGTATAACAGAACCTCTCCATCTCTTTCCAGAACTGCCCTAAAAGAAATTGTCCAACAAAAATGGTACGAGTACAAGTTATCGATTTAAACTGGTAAAGGATTTTAGAATAATTGCTCAATGAAATAGGACAGATCAAAGCAGCTAGACTATTCTGGTTTTCTAAGCCACCAAGAAATCTTGCGTTCGCAAAAGTCACAGAAGCTTTGCCACAGAAGATTTAGCTTAAGGATTTCTTTAGAGATTAAAAACTTGAGAAGGAATGATCTAAGGAACCTAGTGGCGCTGATTAATTGCCGAACATGCACTTGTAGCTTGGTCACTTGTTCAACAAGAATAACGACAGACACAGTGTCAATAGAGTAGACTGAGGACATTGTTCCACGCTTTCTGCAATGAACACTGAGCAACATTGAAGAGGATGTTATTCAAAAGGACAATTTTATAAAAGTAGCTTTAATGGATTTAAAGGCAGATAGGCTTAGAGATAACTAGTGTAAAGATTGAATAAAAGAGTTCCATAGAAGATAGCGTTCCCTGTTAGGTAGTTAGAGTATTTTTGCCGTCTGTGCATTTGCCTCAGCGCCACCTACTCGAAAAACATCAATTTTTAAATACCAAATTTATTTAAACTTCTTACCAGTATTTTATACCAAATGTCAGTCAACTCAGAAATTGTGTGATAAAATAATGAGTAACATAAATTATTAATGAGAAAGTTTTCTGGTCCCTTCAAAAAATTATTTGCGAAAGACTTACATATTTAATATTACATTATCTCGATTAAAAAAACACACAAATTACCCTAAAAGGACAACTTCATCCCTTCTCAGCTCTAAATCGAATTTTTAGAAAACTTGTGGTTCAAATAAATGTTACAGATGTGTTTGCTGTTCGTAGAAAGTTTAAAAAATAAATTAAAATTGTAGAATTCTTCAAATGGAGAAGTTGAGAGTCCATCAATTTAAAGTGGTATTTTCAGTTTCGATTTTTTTTTTTCAAATTTGGAAATTTAGCGAGAACACTAAACCCTTCTTAAAAATGGAAAAGACCCAGGACCGGACATTACTTCGAAATGGTGCTTTTTAGAAGAAGCTACCCAACCCACAGTCCTCAAGTACCCTTAATCGAATTTACCAAGTGTTTCAAGAAAACGTTAGTGGCGAATATGTGTACAATGAGAATGCCTCTCTCTCTTTTTTTAGGTTTCTACAGAGATCCTAGTTACCCAGGTTTTGGGAGCAGTTATTAGGGTTTAAGTTAAACATAGGAGAAAATCCTTTAATTTGGGGTCAACAATCTATGGAGGACTGAGCAAGGAGAGATGTATGAAACACAAGTTTATTCGCTTCCATTATTTCAAATATATTTACATATACACTAGCTAAATGAAAATAATCTTTACTCAAGTGAAATCTGGGTTCCCTGTTTTAGAGATTTCGGTTTCATTCATAAATGTGTTTCATAAACACCTGCCACCTAACTACCTGCTTCATTCTATTCCTAGAACATCTTTGAAGAGCATGGTTAGATCTATCAAAGACATTTTAAGAACATAAGTTGGCGAATCTGTACTGATCAAATGTGTGGATATACTGGCGAAACAAGCCGCATTAAACGGTCCGTTACTATCGGTGTCTCTGCCTTATTCTGATTTTAAAGCCTACTTTAGAAAGAAAATAAATGAAAAGTGGCAAAGGTCTTACACAGAATTTCCTAAGGGGAAATTTTTAATAAATCGTTAGTCCCTAAAGTAGGTCATAAACACTGGTTGCGCGATAGATCATGCTCCAAACAGAATGTCTCCATTGTTAATAGACTACGCAGTGACCATTATGTAAAAAATATCTTCATAAAATAGTTAAAGAGGCTTCCCCTCTCTGCACAACTTGTGATTGTCCGGAAGACATTGTCATGACCTGCTCCAAATATACGAGTACATACCCACAGAGTCCTGGCTCTTTAAAAATTTAACAAATCAATTGCTGGCTAATATAACGTACCCTAGGATTCTAAAAAAGAGAAAAGCCTATGATGGAACTGGTGCACTTCATAAACATTCTTAAGGCCATCTTAAATAAAAATTAATAACTAAAAAGACAATGTTCTGGCTAACAGTGCAAGCTGATGTCAAGGGGGATTGGAAATCTGTCTCGAACGCACCTTTTTCCAAAAAATCACATTATTTTTGGACGCCGGGGTTTTCCAAACGGATATTTCAAGTTAAAACTCAAAATCTAGAATTAAAATTGCGAAAATCTCCGTTACTAGCGGAAGTAAGAGAAAGTTATTATTTACAAATGTTATTTCTGCAATATATTTGCTTTTATGCTGAAAATCTTAACAGATCCTGGGATTGGATTTATTATGTGCACTTTGTACTTTTAATTTAATTTTTTTAATACGTATGAAGTTTTTGTTTAATCTTAATACATAAATATATAAAATTTATTCTCCCTGTGGATGGGTAGTAAGATTACATCCACACAAGGCCGGATTTTCCTATAGGCTAACTAGGCTTCAGCCTATGGCCTCAAGATCAAGAGGGGCCTACATTCAAATTGTTAGCAAAATTAAAATTACACTATTCTAAAAACAGTACCAATAACAACATGTTTCATTTAATTTACTTTTGTCGATCAACCCTTATACAACTGTCCTACCGGACAGTTTTAATATCACAGTAGTGATGTATTTTATTGTCTCTCATGTAATTTACAAACTTAAAAATGGGAGGTGAAAGGGCCTCATAAGTGGAATAACCTAGGGCCTCTTTTCATCTAAATCCGGCCCTACATCCACAGTATCTCTGCTTGTTGTAAGAGGCGACTAAAAGAGAGACCCTGAGACAGCTGTCCGTGGACTCAGGTATTTTCCTGTTCTCCGTCATTATTCTTGCCTCTCCTTTTATCCTACTTTGTAATTTACTTTTCCTAGGCCGTCAGGAGATTAGTTTTAAATATGTTTATTCATAGATTCAAAAATGTTCATTTTTTAGTGCTAAAATGGACAAATAAGATTCAAAGGCTGATTTTTACTCAGTCAGTGCACGGATTTCACACATATCTCGGCGAAAGTGTCTGAAACGTGGCACTTGTTTTACGATTAACTAATAGAAATAAGTGATCTTAATTATTGTCTCTCATGTAATTTACAAACTTAAAAATGGGAGGTGAAAGGGCCTCATAAGTGGAATAACCTAGGGCCTCTTTTCATCTAAATCCGGCCCTACATCCACAGTATCTCTGCTTGTTGTAAGAGGCGACTAAAAGAGAGACCCTGAGACAGCTGTCCGTGGACTCAGGTATTTTCCTGTTCTCCGTCATTATTCTTGCCTCTCCTTTTATCCTACTTTGTAATTTACTTTTCCTAGGCCGTCAGGAGATTAGTTTTAAATATGTTTATTCATAGATTCAAAAATGTTCATTTTTTAGTGCTAAAATGGACAAATAAGATTCAAAGGCTGATTTTTACTCAGTCAGTGCACGGATTTCACACATATCTCGGCGAAAGTGTCTGAAACGTGGCACTTGTTTTACGATTAACTAATAGAAATAAGTGATTAAAACTGTCCGGTAGGACAGTTGTATAAGGGTTGATCATCAAAAACTGCACGTAAAAGCGTAACGTTGAAAAACACCCAAGTTTGACAATTTTTTTCTCTTTTTCTATAAAAGATAAAATTCCCAAATTTTCTTTAAAATAAAGGGCAAACCCTCCTTTATGACTGTAATTTTTTTGCAACAACCCAGATCTAATAGGTTTCGAGAAAAAAGTTGCCGAAAATGAGCAAAAACGGCTTTTTCAAAAAATGTTCTTGTTCTTGTTCTTGTTCTTGTTCTTCTTCTTCTTCTTCTTGTTGTTGTTGTTACCTTTATTGTAAACAACGTAGCGCCTAAACGCGCGAACTGATTTTCATGAATGAGGTTTCATTCGATTCGGAATTTTATGTAGATGTGCCTTTTGGGGGTCTTGGCGCTGTACATCGAATGGGAGAGGAGTTAGCCCCCTTTATGTAAGGGCCCCTCTAAAATTATTATTACTAATTACTCTGTAAATCTTGGCCCGATTTTGATAAAATTTGGGAGGGTGAAAGGGTTCGGGCTCCCCTACGTACCACTAAAGCGACGTTCTGCTCTTACACCTACTAAGGGGAAGTTTTGCAATCGTTTTAATCGGTCGTCGCTATAGAACCGCTTTTCGTGAATGAAGTGTCATTATTTTCCAAATTTTATGTAGATTTAAATTTTAGAGGGCATCTTTGGAAGGGGAGTTCGCCCCACGCGCGTAAGGGCCACTGTAAAACTATTATTACTAATAACTCTGAAAATTTGAGCCAGATTTTGATAAAATTTAGCATGTAGGGGTAGTTGAAGCTTTCCTACGTGACATTAAAGTGCCATCACGCTCTAACATCTACTAAAGGGAAGTATTGCAAACGTTACAAATCATCAACGCGTGAATTGATTTTCATGAATAGAGCGCCATTAGAATGAGAATTAATGTAGTAATGACTTTTGAGGGTCTCGACACATTATATACTTTCTGTGGGAACTTTTCTTACGTAAATAATACCGCCTCAAACTAATATATTATTATTATTATTAATCATTTTAATAACACTGTGAATTTTCACCCGTTTTTGATTAAATTTCGCAAGAAGAAGAATTTAGAGTGCGTGACACTTAAGTGCCTTCTGATCTCACACCTACAAAGGGGATGTATTGCAATCATGCCGTTATTGCAGTTTAAATTTTAGGCAGAAGAACTTTAATTGTAGATAACTTTTCTTTCCCTCTTTGGAAGAGGTTATTGCGATCAGAGCTCTACTTCTCTTAAATCCCTCAGAGGAAGCAATGTAATCACAATTTATCTCACCGCTCTTACTAGAAGGTAATGTAATCACAATTTTCTTTTTACTGTACCTCTTCATGGGATGTGAAATCATTCATCATTTCATCCCATAACATTTCTCTCAATATCCATTTTCTTACCTCCAATTTGTTACCATTCCCACATAACTTATAACATTTTTTTATTTTCATTCTACACCTTCCGGCTAGTTGTTCACTAATCCCCCATAACTTTTCCCAGTCTGCATTTTCTTCATAACAACTTGGCAATATTCCTCCCTAACTTTTCTTTAGTCTTTATCTTCTACTCACTAATTTGATACTAATTTGATTTGAGATACCTTCCACTAACTTGGTATAATAATAATATAAAGTATTAAAGTACAGTGCATAAAACTATTGCTTATCCCAAATGTTGACAAAACCTGTAAACCAGAATAGAAACTTTACAGAATAGACTTTTAATGGTTTAGAATATTTTGGAAAATGATAAGAAGATAGTCAAGGAGGGGAGTTTGCCTCACCTAAGTTAAGCCACTCTAAAATTATCATTATTAACTCGGTAAACCTTGGCCCGAATTTGATAAAATTTGCGAGTGCCATCTTGCTCTTACTCTACTAAGGGAAAGTATTGCAATCGTTTCAAATTATCGATGGGTGATCTGATTTTCATGAATGAACAATTAAACACAAAAGAATGTTTAAAATTAAAAAATAAACATACAACGACTTTATTATTACAGGTTTGTTCAAAAATCTTTATTAATTATTATAAATATTACACCATTGTTTGAAAAAGCACGCAGACACACCGTATTATTTATTTTGCATTGTAACCTTCTGTGTATCTAAACATTGTTACCTGCTATCTACATCAACTAGCGCGCCCCACTGTGAAAACTTCTAAAATTTTAAAAAGAACAACGATATGTCTATACTGATAATATATTTACAACTAATTCCTAACTTAATAAAATATATTTTACTATACTTTATTATTTTGTCTGAGGTTGTGAACAAAAAAATAGTGTTTTACTTAATAAAGGTTATAATAGTTGATTCCCCTCTCCTTTATGGTTTGTACACACTGTAAAATAGAAGTAAAGATAAAACCTAACCTAAATCAAACGTCTTTTAACAATTGTTGAAATAAGTGCTAGCAATTTTTGCGATATTATTATTTATTAAGCAACTTTGTTGAAGACTTCATATTCATACATTCTTCTTAATTTTGTAAGTAGATATTTTGTTATTTCTTAGTTTCATATAATTTACTTCAAAAAGTAGCTGAATATTCAAAGTTCGTGAGAAGCTTGTTTTAGTAAGATTGAGTGCACCTTAATTGCTGATGTCTCGTCAAAAACTAAGCCTAGTTCTGATTAATTGTTAAATTTCAGTTTCTTATTTCGACAAGTTATTATTATATTGCTTAGATTGTTTTAGTTGCTTGATCAAAAGAATAAAGTAATTACCTGCCTGATGTAGTTTTTAGATGTGGATCCCCTAATTTATTTATTTATTTCTATCTGTTTTTCGGAGTGTCACCTTTGTTTGATCTACTTGCAACATTTTTTTTGCCTGCTTCTGGTGAGGAAAATATTCCAATCGCCCAAATTAGTTCAAGTCGATAATAAACTTGTTACCGAAAGTGTCAACCACTTTACTAAGTAGTTTTTCACTTTCACGATTACTAGAGCTTAGTTTTATACTTCAATAAATAGGTTTTATTTGAAACATTTTGTCAAAGTGCTTTATTATATTTAGTGTGAAATACGATTACATGAGTCCTAAACTTCCAAGATTGAAGATACTTCCACAGTCTTTTTTCAACTCTCGGTCATTGAAAATTCATTCTCGTTTGAGTTCAGGTTTTTTATTTACATAATTTTAATTTTCCTTTTGTTTTTTTTTTATTTGTGTAAGTTGCAAATCTGATATATTCCATAAATCATATTCAGCTTGGATAACTAAAAATTTTTTTCCTCCATTACTGTTTGTAGTTATGGTCAACTATTGTTCTGGCGGTCCATTTTTTTTTTTTTTCTATACTAAAATATTCCCAATCGGATACATTACTTTTTGAAGTTCTATTGCAACAAACCAAAATCACTTCTTTTTACAAAGTTAAAAAATAATTTTTGTTTTTGTTTTCAGAATCTAAGAAAAAATATACGTTAAGTATTTATCTTCTATATTAATTATTTACTTATGTTTATATTTTTACAAAAATGCCTTCTAAATATCGAAAAAGAAAGCAAATAATTAAAAATTTAGTAACGGGCATTAGACAGACAATTGACAGCACTGCTGAGCTCGAGAACTACACTACTGTGACTCCCGCCGCCACTAAGCAACAACGGTACTACGTTAAAAATCGCGAGGGAATAGTAAGAAAACAGCAACAATATAATTTTAGACAAAAAGAAAAAATCCAAGAGAAACAGAAAGAGTACAATTTAGAACATAAAGAACACATTAAAGAGAAACAGAAAGAGTACAATTTAGAACATAAACAAAAAATCCAAGAGAAACAGAAAGAGTACGATTTATTTCATAGAGAGGAAATAAACAAAAAACAGAGAGAGTACGATTTATCTCATAAAGAGGAAATAAACAAAAAACAGAGAGAGTACGATTTATGTCATAAAGAGGAAATAAACAAAAAACAGAGAGAGTACGATTTATCTCATAAAGAGGAAATAAACAAAAAACAGAGAGAGTACGATTTATGTCATAAAGAGGAAATAAACAAAAAACAGAGAGAGTACGATTTATCTCATAAAGAGAAAGTAAAGAAAAAACAGAGAAAGTATAATTTATCTCATAAAGAGGAGATACAGAAAAAACAAAGAGAGTACGATTTATCTCATAAAGAGAAAGTAAAGAAAAAACAGAGAGAGTATAATTTATCTCATAAAGAGGAGATACAGAAGAAACAGAGAGAATATGACACAGCTCATTCAGAACAAAAAAGAAAGAAGCAAAGAGTATACAATGTTGTCCATAAAGTTGGCATAGCAAGGAAGCAGAAACAAAAAGACAGAATAAACAGTGAAAAGAAAACTGAAACACAAAGAAAGTACAATGAAAAGAAAAGAAACAAAGTCAGCAGTAGACAAAAACGTTATGATGGAAGAAATCGAGCTGTTATCAACTTAAAAAGAAATATCCGGTACTTTTTGACTCGACAAAACGTAAATAAGCCCTCGGTGTCATTCGCTAATTTATTGAAAAAACGGATACAGACACGAAAAAAGATAAATAGGTTTCAAGGTGAATGCGCGTTAATAAACAGATTATGTGCAAATTTAAAGCTAAATAGTAAAGTTAATAAACATTATATTGTCAAAAATAAAACTAAACGCACAGTGTTTTATTACCTGATAAAACATTCTAATCATTTAGTCGGAATCGCTCGATCATACTTAAGATTTCTAAACAATAAATTAAAAGCCGTTGTTGATGAGGCCGTTAATAAGTTCGAAATCAATAAAATTAAAACTCTAACTCCTAAAAATATCGTGAAAGTATTCGGAGGTAAACAGAAACACACTGCCCATTCTGAACCTTATTTCTTCGAAAGCTCTTATAGCGCGATTCCTCCCGGTCATACATTACTTGCTAATAGTCAGCACGTTTTCGTGAACGCACACAATTTAAAAAAGTACATTACTAAAGGTAATAATATTGTAGAATGGCCTTGCGGTATCACGTGTAAATTTTCAAAACAATGTATGAGCACTATTTTAAATAAATTAGTTGAATTTGTTCAGGGCGGTATAAATACTGTGTCAATCAAAAAGCTTGCAAACACATGTCGGTACAGACATCACAATAAAAAAGGTCACACCATACACTGCGCTTCACACAACAGTATATTCAAATGCAGTACACTTCTACAACTTCTTTCAGAATTGTCGGTACATTACACCGCGTTTAGGAACATAAAAAGACAGATTTACATCATACGTAATCTATTTTTCAAAATTAATCGTGTAAGTACAAGAATTAATAAAGCAAATAATGTCGACTCTATTTTACGGTCCGTTAAAGATTTAAAAAAGTTTCTCGGAACACTTAAAATCGACACCAATAAATTTAAGAAGTACGTACCATCTACTAGTTGCGACACCAATGAAATAAATATTCTTCATAAATATAAAAAAAACCTATCTTCCTTAAAACGTACAGTCTGTTCTTTTCCGGAGAATTTTTGCGCGTGTTGCAATGTGTTAACTTATGACGAGGATTTAAAAGATTTCGTAAATTTTAAGAAAAACAATAACAAATCATGGCAATCTATAATTCTTAATATTAATAAAAACTATGATAATATTCGCCGACGCGGTCTTAAAATTTGTACATACTGTGCACGAAAATTGAATCAAAATTGTATTCCCGGACGCGCCGCGTATAACTGTTTAGAAGTAGATACCGTGCCAGAAGAAGTTGGTAAGCTGAATATTTTCGAAACAATGCTGACCCAATTAGTTAAATCGTTCCAATGTGTAATTCGTCTCCAACCGAAAAAAGGGAAAATTGCGGTCAGTGAAAAACTTAAAGGGTTAAAGGGTCGCGTCACTTATTTACCCCTCCCTTTGCAGAAAAACGTGGACCTACTTCCGAATGAATTGCCCCAAAATCATGAAGTGGTTGTACTGGTTAATGGCGTACCTACTCAAAACCGAGTCATATGGCGAGATTTAGTGAGCGCGAATAAAATTTACAAAGCGATTGCTGCTTTAAAAGAAATTAACCCGTTGTACGCGAACGTAAATCTAAATGTAAAATTATTACCGAATATTAACGAAAATATAGGTAACAAATATACTTTTAAGGATGTATCCGGGGCATCCATAAAAAAAGTAGATAGTGCAACTTTTTATAAAACCGGATTTTATACTTTTCACTCCCTTCATCCGATAAATATGAGCGCGGTTGAATCGAGCGAAATCGAATCGTATCAAATGCAGCAAATGAAGGGAGAGTATGTGTCGGTTTTTGATAAAAATTTAGATTATTTAACATTTCCGCATCTATTTCCTAAAGGCAGGTTCGGAAAATTTGACATAAATAGAAATATTCCTCTGTCGGATGCTGAGTATCGTAAAACGCGAATATTGAATAAAGACGGGCGATTTCGGCGGATCCTTGTTATTTATTTCATTTGTTAAATGACAGTGAATTTAAATACCTTGGCGGGGCCATTGCCCACTTGTTAAACGTTCGCGCGTACAAACCGTACACGGTCAATGATATTTTAACTAAAGTTACCGTAAACGATGAACAGTTGGAACAACATTTAATCAATTTATTTAGTTCGTTACGGGGTACTAAGGAGTATTGGCAACGTCGTCGCCAAGAACTCAATGCCATGACACGCGATTTTGGGGCGCCGACTTTTTTTGTAACTTTGTCATGTGCAGAATATGATCATTCCGAGTTATTGCAATACATTGTCAAAATTAATAAAGATGTTCCTAACGTGGAGAAAATGTCCGCCGGGGAGTTATGTGCGTTAGATCCGACTAGCGTATGCAGATATTATCACCGTCTCATCCGAAATATGTTCAAGTTCCTAATTAACGATAAAATAAACCCGGTATTAGGTTTCGTAGAGCACTATTTTTGGCGCGTAGAATATCAAGAAAGGGGAGCGCCGCATTACCACATGTTATTGTGGATTCGGGATAGTCCGGAAATTAATAACGTCTCCTTAAAAAACGTTGCCGATTTTATTAATACATACATTTGTGCTCGGTTGCCGGATCCTTTAGAGTCACCTGTCTTACACTCGTATGTTCGGAAATATCAAATGCATAAGTGCAACTCATACTGTCAACGTAAATATCGCGTTAAACAAAAAATTTATACCAGATGTCGGTTTGGATTTCCGCGTAAAGTTACTGACGAATTAATAATTAATGACATAATTTCTACAATCGCGTCTAGAGTTAAAGGTTTCGGTCCGAAACGTGTTTATGACTTGCCTAGACAGAGAAGTGAGGTTCGCGTTAATGACTACAACCCTGTCCTTCTATTAGCTTCCGGCGGGTTTAACGTTGACGTGCAATTTGTTAAAGACGGTGATTTGAGATTAGTCATTTACGTAACTAGTTATATATCTAAAAATGAAAAAACGGAATTAGAAGATTTGTGGGCTGATATATGTAAAGAATCGAATAAAAAAGCGTTGTGGAGTTTAGGCTTAAAAAAATTAACGCATCGGCAGATCGGGTTATACGAAACAGTGGATCGGTTACTCGGGCATCATTTGTACGGTAAATCGGAAGATATGAGATATATCAGCACCACGTTTCGCGAGAATAGAAAACTATGTTTAAAACCGTATAATGAACTAAAAAATATGCCGGCTAATTCCACGGATATATATTTGAAGTCATGGCTGAACGACTATTATCCGAATCGACCCGACAATCTAGAAACATTAAACTTGTACGATTTCTGTCGTTATCACGATCTTTCCCGCGATCAATTAGAAGCCGAAAACCGAATAAAATTAAAAAATAATGTTATTTTAAGAAAGCGCGGTAAACCTTACGTGATTCAACACCCCATTTACAAAACGTTAAATACAGAACAAGACCGCAATAAGTATTATCATTCCCTTTTACTTCTTTTTAAACCGTGGCGAAATGAATCGGATATTTTAAAAGGTTTTCGGACGTACCAAGAAGCGTTTGACCATTATTCCGCGGAATTAAAAGAGGCCATGACTTACCACGATAAATTAATTATGATTGAAGAAGGAATCAAAGAACTTCAGAGTAAAATTGCGGAATTCAAAGAAGAGAATTTCATTAATTTAGAAGAGGATAATATTATCCGAGAAGTGCAGGATGCAGACGTGGCGATGTTGGAAGTTTGCGCGGCGATGTATACTAACATTGATGATCGCGATAGTAAATTTAATTTAAACGAAGATCAGAGCCGGATTTTTAATAAAATATCTAAAACACTTATCGACCAAAGTCAAAAAAAATGCAATAGTCAAATAAAATTATTCGTATCTGGTGTGGGCGGTACGGGTAAATCGTATCTCTTAAAAGCGTTAAAAGTTTGGATTAATAATACATTTCCGCCTAAGAAAGACACTGTTTCAGTGGCTATAACGGCTCCGACCGGCCTGGCTGCATATAATGTAAATGGCGTCACCATTTACCGGCTTTTATCGCTCCCGGTAGAGCACCAGCAAACCGCCGAATATAATAAATTAAACGTCGAAAGCTGTCGGGCGATTAGGCACGTTCTTCAAGACATGAAATTGTTGATAATAGATGAAATTAGTTTAGTTTCGAGTCTCGTTTTCGCTTATATTCATCTTCGGTTAACGGAAATTGCCAAAAATAATGAACCATTCGGAAATTTTAATATTTTACTTTTCGGTGATTTGTTACAATTGCAGCCAGTTAAAGGTAATCAAGTTTTTAAAAAATTAACTCGCATCGAATGCAAATCCAAACTCGGGTCTATCGGTTCTGCTGATCTTTGGTCGATGTTCGACTACGACGAATTAAAAATTAACGTGAGACAGAAAAATGATAAAAGCGGTTTCGTAAACACTTTGCTCAATATTCGGTCAGGTAATATCTGCGCAGAAGACATCGCACTATTAAACTCGCGTGTTTTGCCAAAAAATGATTTAAATAATGTAATTGAAAATTATAAAGAATTACTCGATTCCGGTAAAAATCCGTTATGTCTCTTCGCGACTAAAGCTCAGTGCACAACTTTTAATAAACTTTATTCACATAAATTTGCGAAAGAAATAGTCACAATAGATAGCATCGATGAAATTGATTATAATTTTAAACTCTCGAATAAAAAAATAAAAGATTTGAACGTTTTAATTAATAAAATTTCGGAAGACGTCTCTCGTACGGCTAATTTATCTAAAACAATAAATTTATTTGTTGGCGCGAAAATAATGGTTAAACGAAATATCGATATTGCTAACGGAATTGTAAACGGAACAATCGGTACAGTTGAACGGTTTGTTTATAAAGGAAACGTGGTAGATACTTTAATAATTCTCGTGAATAACAAGCCCTTTTCTTTAGAAAGGGTTAAAGCGCGATTTCTGTTGTTAAAAAATATTTACGTGCATAGGAAACAATTTCCGGTGACTCTTTCGTACGCGGTAACCATCCACAAATCTCAAGGCTTAACCTTGGATTGTTTATTCACGAGTTTAGGTAAAGAAGTGTTTGCACCGGGTATGCACTATGTAGCTCTCTCGCGGGTCACTAATTTAACCGGTTTGTATTTAATTGATTTCGATTCGTCAAAAATAAAAGTAGATACGGACGCGATAAGTGAATACCGTCGTTTAAATAAAATGATCCAATCACCACGTTTGCAAACTGCGAATAATAATATTCGCGTTTCCCCCACCATCAATTTAACAAAAGAAGAATCCCTTCTCCAATCAAATGTTAATCGCGAACTTTGTTCTAAAACGGAAATATTTGGCTTACCGAATTCTGACGGCGTTTCGTGTTACGCGAATGTTGTGGCACAGTGTTTGATTAATATAAATTCCGTTAAATTTAACCTAACGAATAACCTCGTCAATAATATAAACTTAACTTTCCCGGATCCAAAAACTCGCGATAACTACCAAAAAGTGAGTGTAACTTGCGAATTATTTAATATTTTAAAATCCGGAATAACTCGTGGAACCAAAAAATCTAACACCAAAAGACTCCGCGAATTAATTGCTCACGGTAGCGACATAAACTTCAACGCTAATATTCAGCAAGACGCGCAAGAATTTCTATCGTTCGTAATAAATGCTTTAAAAACAGAAAATTACATTCCGAGCAAGTTATTTGATTGCACAGTTAAATTCGTTAGAAAATGTTTCAATTGCAATCATTATTGGGATGACGTTCCCATTAATCCTGAAGTAATGTACTTCCTAGAATTCGGGGTTGTGCAAAATAACGAACCGGTTAGTTTTCTATCGTTATTCGACTATAAATTATCGGATATAACTTGTTCAGAATGCGGGGAAAATAATATTTATATTAAAAGTAAATTAAATTCGGTATCGGATTATCTAATAGTAATATTAAAGCGTTACCAAGGAAATCGTGTTTTAAATGAAATTCACTCTTTCGATGAAAATAATGTTAAAATTGACGGCTTTAATTTCACACTGGCGTCCGTGATTTACCACTACGGTTCAGGCCTTAATTCCGGTCACTATGTTTGCGCGATAAAAAGTCAAAATAATTCGTGGACTTCGTTAAATGACGAAATTATAAATTATAATTTTAAATTCAATCCGGGATTAAAAGACGCGTACATTTTAATGCTAAAAACAATGTAAAAACAAAAATCGAAACCGATATATTTTTAATTTAAAATATTTCATTTCGGTCGTTAGAGAGCCAGCAGGTAACGGACATTAGGACTGACTGCATGTGATTTCTATTTAATGATAATATTAATTAATATAAGGGTTGATAATATTAATTAATTTGTTTGTGCATGTTTCTCTTTTAAAAAAATATATGATTGAAATAGAATTTGTTTTTCGCAATGAATCTTTATTGTTGTCCCGATATATTTTTTATATTGACACGGTCAATACAATGAAAATATGTCATTTTAGTTTTAAATAAGATATGGGCCAATTTAGGCCTAAGCCTTACAGTGTTGTCTGTAACAAGAAATCGAAAAACACACTATATATTATTTTTCCATTGAACAAAGAAATTTATTTCATTGTAATTTACATATATATTTGCGATTAAAACAAATTCAATGTCATATTCTACAATATTTATTAGTTAATTTCTTTATTTTATTTAATTCCATGTTTTCAACAATTTTACTCAATAATTTATTTCTACTATTCATAAATTTTTGAAATTCCTTTGATGAATCTTTCACAGCTGAGTAATAAAAACGTTAAATTAACTAACTTCCAACTTCTTTAACTATTTTTTGAAATATTACGCTCGTAGTTTTTTTTAATGATGTAGAAAACTTTAAGATAACCAACTAAAATTAATTAAATTTGATGCAGTTCTAAGGATTGTAGACCTAATTCAGAGGAAGCAATATACATAATGTTAAATAAATCCTCCTCACTGTGAAAGGTTTGTTGTATATAATTATTTTATTACATCAATTGCAATGTTTTGTTATATTATGTGTGACTAAAACTAACTGACGGACTAAATCCGCCGAAGCCGGTCCCAAGCCCTGGTTGTAAAAGGATGAGGGGTCCGTTTCATTATGTTGCAGATATAAAGGCAAACTGTACGCAGAGAGATCATATTCAAAGATGTCTATGAAGTTTAAATATTGTTCGTCATAGGACTATGAAACTATAATTAAAACTGTCCAAAAGGTACAAAAATCTCTTTAACAAAAACTTACAGTTTAACATGTTAAGTATAAGGGTTGATTAAACGACAAAAGGTACACAAATCAGCGAGTACCCAACATTTCATTCCTATTACAGCTCGTAATAATTTGAGCAATTTAGAAAGTTTTTGAAAATATTTATGTTTTTTTTAAATTTCTTTCTAATTTTTCCCCATTTTTATAAAAGATTTCTCTTACTATTAGGTTTTCTGATAACATTCCCCTATGAACAGTGTCTTGTTCACATCCTTGCAGAAGATATTAGAAAAAGAATCCATTGTACTTTTGCAAAATTTGATATCATTTAAGTAAAATTTTACTGCATTAAATTTTCATTAATATTTTTTACATTTTATTTCACGTCTCAGACCCTTATGCTGGCCATTTTTTGTCAATAAAATATTTTTGCTCAGTGAAGAGTAGCACCCATTTAATTTAAATAGATTGTAGCAGGAGTTATTAAACGCTTAAAGCAAAGGTTTTTTATGAGACGCTATTCTATTAAACAATAGAAAAATTCATCACGTTTTTAAGAAAATTCACCATCACCAACATACATTGACAAATTCATTCTTATTATTACTTTGACATTAGATTCAAGTACAATTTAAGAACTTCTTTACATTGTCGTTTAAACTTCATCCTTTGATTAAACAGATAGGCCCAATACTTTGCCAAATGGTCAAATGTTAATTAAAAAATAAGAGTTAATTAATTATACATATTTATAATTATACAGTCAATTTATACAGCTTCCTTTACATCTTTCCTCATCTGATTATACACATGATTTTTTGTTTTTTTATTTGCTTTTTAGTGCAACAGTCTGCATAGGAAGTTGACCTTCAGAGTATTGGTTCTCCAAGCATTTCTGGCCAGAGCTTTTTTTCTCCATTACCTGATTTCCAGCTTTCTGAGGTACTCCAATTCCTCAGTCTACCTCCGCAGGCTTGTGACAACTTCCCCCCGCTACACGCGTATTATAGACTTACACTCTAACACCTACATGGACTAAGTAGTACATTACATCAAGTACCTCGCTACTGGTTTCTTCAGCAAGTGTGAATCAAGTCACAACCACCTATGTAGACTTATAGGGGACTATAGCATGGACACGGTGCACAGGCACAGGATAGTTAAGGACTCCCTGAAGTAAAACTTCCCTTAGAGGCTGAGGGTTTTTCATTGTTTTTCCCCTCAATACTTACTTTTATACTATATCCTGTAACAATTTATGTAATTAGCTGGAGGTTATAGTTATGGCACTCCTATGTACATAAGTAACATGTATATACCTTCAATTGTTAAATAAAGTTTATTCTATTCTATTCAGTCTAGCTCCTTCTAGGTCTGCCTACTTTCCGTCTACTCACCAGTCAGTCCTTCCACAGCTTTTTAACTCATCAGTAAAATGGAAGACAACGTATACTTTTAGATGAGGCCATTACTATTACTTTTACTGATTATTTGATTATCAAAATTTTATACAAGTACTCAATTAAAGGGACTTCATATATTTATAATTTAGAAATCAATTTTTATTAAAAATAGGTAATAAACAATACCTATTCAAGACTAAAATTTCTTTTAACTCCGTGATTCAGTTTATAACTGTGATAGACCAACAAAGTTTATCTTTTTTTTTTATATCTATTTGAGTGTTATGTGAGTATAATTTAATGATTATTCAAAATAAAGAGCGTAGTAAAGATAAAAAAAGAATAATTTGGAACAGAGTTAAGGTGCCTGTTTATTGACATTTATTAAGCCTTAATAAAATACATTTCTATATTAGCAGAAAATATTTTATTGACAAAAAATGGCCAGCATAAGGGTCTGAGACGTGAAATAAAATGTAAAAAATATTAATGAAAATTTAATGCAGTAAAATTTTACTTAAATGATATCAAATTTTGCAAAAGTACAATGGATTCTTTTTCTAATATCTTCTGCAAGGATGTGAACAAGACACTGTTCATAGGGGAATGTTATCAGAAAACCTAATAGTAAGAGAAATCTTTTATAAAAATGGGGAAAAATTAGAAAGAAATTTAAAAAAAACATAAATATTTTCAAAAACTTTCTAAATTGCTCAAATTATTACGAGCTGTAATAGGAATGAAATGTTGGGTACTCGCTGATTTGTGTACCTTTTGTCGTTTAATCAACCCTTATACTTAACATGTTAAACTGTAAGTTTTTGTTAAAGAGATCTTAATAATGATTTATTGAAAAATCCATTTAAAATTTTATAAACGATTGAACACTGATCCGCCGCTACATTTTTAATCATTTGCAATCATCTCGTCAATGTATCTTTCAAGTGCATATTTACTAATGTCCAACTTTTTCTATTTAAGTAATTATTTAAATTTATGAAGCATAGTTTTTTTTATTTATCCTTTTATTGTAATTTCCACCTGTACCTACAGGGTACAATAAGTAAATGCGATAAGTGTATAAATAATTAACGTGGCAGACGTGAATGACGGTCATCCAGTGATGGCCGCCATTAGTCACCCAGTTGGTCACGGGGCCAACGGCGCCTCAGGCGTCTTCGAGGATTGGAGGGTAGCGTAGTTGCAGACAAGTTTGCAGCTAAAGGGTTGGGATGAAATGAGAGTTTTAGATGAAAATTTTTATATCGAATTTTGGTAAGTTCGGAGGTGAGTGGAGTTTGGTGATCTGTATGTATTGTGTGGTTGCTAACATAGAATTGTAGTGTTGGAGTGTTTGCAGTCTATTGATGTTGGATTTTTTAGCTGTTCCGTAAAGTTCGAGTCCGTAAGTCCATATTGGTGTGAGTAGAGCTGTATAGAGTCGTCGTTTGTTCTGTAGTGAGAGTTTTGAGCGTTTGTCGAGTAGTCTGGCTAGAAGTTTGAATCGTTTGTTTAGTTCGGTACGTTTAAGTCTCGTATGGGGGTTCCAGGTAAGTCTCTTGTCTAGGTATATTCCAAGGTACCGCACATGGACGGCTGGTGGGATAGGTGTGTGATGTAAGAAGACAGGTGGTGAAGTTTGACTTTTGAGTGTGAAGACTATGTATTTAGACTTAGTTGGGTTAATGTTTATACGCCAGTTTTCTAACCAAGGCATAGTTGAAAATTTATTATTTTAATAACCGAAACATCAAAATTCTTTTGCATGAATATTATTTTCTTCAAGCGAATTTAAATAAATTTGAAACAATTCAAGAGAATGAATTCTTGAGTCCATTCCAGACTCCTACCAGAAATTAGAAGTGAACTGAAGAATTTCGTGGTTCAGAACCATGCGACATACGGTAAAATATTCACTCCCTTCTGATTTATTTCGGACTGTTCTTTTTTTTTGAAAAGAATGCATTTCTTGTAGATACGCTACTTACGTTCGTTTGATGGATTTTATCAATCAGATTGCTGGATGATTACGAATGATGATGCACAATTGCACTGAAAGATAAAGTTGCCTACATTATATAGGCTCACCATTTGCATAACATATATGCAGATGTTCACTTTAAAGACTTACATTCCTTTCTCTTTGAGCTAATCCAGGCACTTCCGTTTTACACGTATGAAAGAAGCTAACCATGAGAATACTTCACCAACACGTTTATCTACCCTCCCTATTTGTTTGCCAATATCCCGCCTACCTGAACGACCATTCCTGTATTCACAAAGCGGAACATAATGTACGTTCAATTTCGAGGTAGCACTAGGACCATTCTGATCGAGTCAGGATTTGTTTCAAACAAACGTTGAATACTAAAATAAGAACTGTCATATATTCAGTATCGATTCATAAAAATGTAACTTATTTATTTATTTTTAAAGAAAGATACATAGAACAAGAACAATGCACAGACGTAAAAATAATTGAAAGAAAATCGTTGGACACATTTTCAAAGAACATTCATAAAAACGTATAAAATCCTTAATGTAGTGCAGTGATGTCAAACTGGTGGCCCGCGGGTCACATGCGGTCCCCGAGGCAGTTTTTGTAGCCCACGATGTTCTGAAATAAGGTGAAAATAGAAAAAAATTGTTTTGAAGAAATATCGTTCAAAGAATTCTCTCGTTAACCCTTTAACTACTGAAGACTAGGATTTGCGAGGCCCAGTGCTTTTCCTGAGGGAAACGCGCTGACTAGTTCCGGCGATGTTTGGAAGCGATATGTCTGCCACCCTCAGTGCCATGTAATGTCAACAGATCCCAATAGCGAAAAGTTTAAAAAGAGCACTCCGCGTTCTGTTGTTATGAATCATACCTACTAAATCAAATTTGTAAATGTGATGTGACCCGCGTGAATCTTGCCTGTTGCACCAAATGGCCCGTGTTTTGATTGATTTTTCGTCACTCCTGCTGTAGAGTAATACTCTGGTTGAGAGGTTTGGATCGCTACTGTATCCTGATGTAACAAAATATATGTTACAGTAGCAGCTATACAACCTATGAGAGGGTTAGAATGAGGAATGAAAAAAAATATTTAAATTTCAAATTTAAACTAGAGAATGTTTTAAAAGGTTGTAGAATAAAATATTTCGGGTTTCTTGGCCACCATGTTCCATTATTTAACATATTCATTTTTTTTTTCTTAAACATTCAACTATTCCTTACTTAACTCAAATCTATCTGCTACAGCATTTGAATTTTAAATTGCATTAAAATAAAATGTCTATAAATACGTACACGGTACACCGAACTAAAAGTCCATTACCTTCCTACATAATCCACTAATCTATAGCATCTTACAAATTTGCCTAAAAAGAAAATTTTGTATTACTATTATATGTAAATCATTAGTTTGTAGCATATAGAACTTTTTTGTATGAGAGAAATGAAGTGTAATTTAAGTTGAAGAAAAATATGAAAATTGAGGTAAAAAGAAATCATATGGACCAGCTAGTGTTGAATAATTCATGAAAGGTTTGGTTCTTTTAAGAATATATATAAAGTACAAAGCTCAATTTCGATCTTATACTATAATACCGGCTGTGAATAGTTTGAATATCAACTTATAAATATTTTGTACCAGCTAGGAAGCTTTTTTGAAGGTTATGCATGGGCACAATTGTTGCATTGTTGGCTTGATGAAATGCACATTGTGAAGGATTGTAGCTCAGGCAATATTTTTAATGCATGATTATTGAGCAAATATTAGGATTTGTGCACGATGTACACTGGATGAGACAAGTTAGTGTGATACAGCAATGCGAAGGGCTAACCACAGATATTTGAAATCAAAATGGGGCTTTCCATTGACTAGCGAATAACAACATCGATTAAGTCAATAAAACTTTATTCACGGAAGTACAAATCTTCAGTACAAGACTTTGGCGTTTCCAGTACTTTGACACTTCCAGCTTTAAACCCTGAGAAGTTATTAGCCAGCATGTCCTAGCAGCTTCATCCGCTTGATCCCAACAAATTCTAACCACAGGGTTCGACAAGGAGAAGTGGAAATCGGCAGGTTTAGCTATTCCTTGTAGTCAACTCATTCCTTCACCCCTTCGCCATCCTAAATGTTCTAAAGAAAGCTACCCCAAGAGTGTTCTACGTAGAGGGTATTCCCTTCTAACATCTACCCAGACTTTTAGTTTATTTTATATTTTCAATTTAAGGCGCTTCTCCATCTAAGTTCAATGGCGCCTAAAGCTTTTTTCAGTGCATTGCTGGCCTTCGTGTTATCTTCGTTACACTGCATTCGAACCCCCTGATCTCCATGTTGAAATAAAGTATACACTAATCTTTGAGCTAATCTGTACCATCAGATTGAGGTTATGATAGTTTTAGTGGAGACGGAAACCTTACAAGATCTATCTAGAACCCCAAATGAAAAACAATAGCAGTCGATCAAGTCTAAAGTGAAAATCCTGAGCTAGCTGATCGAATAAAATTGCAGCATTAAATTATGAAAGCAGCTCATATTTATTATAATTTTATATAGATTTTGCGGGCTCGTAACCAAGATTTTGGCCCGGTCCTCTGCTTAACCGCTTCGGTTCCGCTAGATAAAAACGTGACTTCACTAAATCTGTTTACTTTGCTCGCGCTTTTTCTCGAAAATCGTTAGTCTAGCCTTAAGCTTCATTCATCACTCTTTTTTTAATCCTTTATTTTTACAATAAAAATAATAATAATACAAAATACAAAATTTAGGAAATTGTGTGGCTTATAACCGTCTGTAGTAGTTAGCTTTTATAGTACAAAGAAAAGGACATGAGTCAGGAAAAGATGAGAGTTGAAGTACAATGGAGAGTCAAAGAAGAGCAGCTAACCAAATTCTAAAGCTTTTACGAAAGAACAAAATGAATCAATTTTCTTGAAAATAAAAAAACAATAATAATAATAAATAAAATATATTTAAATTTTAGGTTCTTCATTTATAATTCTATATCTTAGATTCCAGGTACTCCTGGCAAAAGTAATCAGTGGAAGATAAACCAGGTGGAAGGTGAACAGGAAATTAACAATATAATGGCCAGAGAGACTAGAACTACCCATTATACTGAGTCGGAGATCACCTAGAATTGGATATAATAGCTAGAAAGTGATAGAGATCCTCCTGTACCCCTAAAGAGCACATACCATCATAACCAAGTCCGGACACTATTTAACCTGAGTAGTTCGCCTCGAATTTTAAAGAGCCATCTATGGTCACTGAAATTTAATTGCGCGTTGGCAATATGACCGTCTATATCGTCTATGTCCTCCATAAGTGTCCTGTAAAGGAGGAAACGCTCCATCTTTCTGGCCCTTCTCACAGACACCTTCCGAAAAGCACCCTGCGCACTCTATCCGACAACGCCGCCAATTGTGATTTCCTTCATGACTTTTGGCTCCTTTTATCGCCTCATGCAAGAGTATTAGTAAAGCATACCACAAAACATACAGGTTTCTGATTAAACAAACAATTCTTATAAAACTCGCCGTAGAACATTGAAGCATTCGTCATCTCTGAATACATTCCACAGAAATTCTAGGCATTATTTTGGGAATAGATAACATTCTAAAGAAATCCTATGTCTGTAAATTAACATTTTTAAGTGTCCATTAAAACGGCTAAATTCTGTTTTTATCTTCTATTCATACGGATTTACTATAAAATTTTCTATTTTCAATTAGGAACTTAATTACAATGAATTATCTAATTCAAGAAGAATATTGTAAGATAATATAATCTTATCTAAGTATCTTCAATACTTAGCTTGCCAAAAAACAAAAAACCTCTCAAAATTTAAATTGAATACCAAAAATTTGTTATTGTAACAAATTTAAGATTAATTTAAATAGATTATTCCTTCACTTCAGCTCCTTGGCTCATATCGTGCGGTATACGCCAGGAATATCGGAAAAAAGATTAAATATTATCTATCTGTTTGTCTACACAAATAGATGTTATGCTGTTTCATCTAATGATCTTGATAACCTTACAGTATTGCCGATTGACGATCAGTAGTTAATTTGTACCCATCTGAATAGCAACATGCGCACTTTAGTTTTATTGTTTGTGATTGTTTCATTATTTCTGAACTTTTCTTTACAAACTCCAATAAAGTATATTGAACGTAATTATAAACAATCTCGTATTCTGGTGGCACCAGATAGAATAAAAATAAAGATTTGCCCGAAAAATATGATACTGAAACAAGAAAGATGTGCTTACGGAAAATAGGTAATTTTTTCTAAATTAATTTAATTTCTGTATTAATCTGGCTTGAAATATTAATGAGCATTTCCCAACCGCAATTCGTTCAATAATGAAAGACAAACCAATTAAAAATCGGAACTTGTGATTAACATTTGGTCATTTAACCAGTAATATAAAATTTCTTTACTTTGGATTAATGTATCAGTTGCCAAAATACATGAACACAGTACCTAAACAATCATTCAGAACGGAAATGAACCTAATCTTTGATGTTGACCATGTAAAATAAATTACTATAGTTGATCATAAATAATAATCCCTGAAGATGACCTAGTTCCTGGGTGGAAAGCTTGACAAAAGTTAATAAAAAAGTATTACTGAAATTGGCAATGATCCTTCTTCCCGCTATTTAAGCTTTGACTTATTCACCAATCACAGGGATGGTTTCAACAGTGTACAGAGAAAAGCTCCGGGTGCCAATCAGCTCAGTTGTTGACCCTACTCAAATTTATTTAATCAATTAATTAATTAAATAAAGAAGATACAGAATAAAAGTTACTAAAGTTACTGCAGAAGAAGCTAACAGAAATTTAGAAAAATTAGTTCAGCTGAAGAAAAGTTAAATATTTATGTTCTTCGATTAATTAATACTTGATATGATTCATTTTCAGGGGCGAACTGGTGAAGCGAAGTTTCTGACGTCACCCGAATGAAGTTATCTTGGGAAAGTAGAAAAAAAAATAGTTTACAGATATTATTATACAGGCATTTTTTTTTTTTTTTTGTAACTAATCTATTGATTATTATAGAATTAATCTAGGGTCTAGAATTAATAAACTAATCATTTCAGTTGTTTTCATTTAAATTTTCGATTATGCTCATTTATTTTTATTAATGCATCATACATGTACCTAAATATTTCATGAATGTCACTAGTTATTAAAACTGTCCGGTAGGACAGTTGTATAAGGATTGATCGTCAAAAAGTGCACGAAAAAGCGTAACGTTAAAAAACACCCAACTTTGACAATTTTTTTCTCTTTTTCTATAAAAGATAAAATTCCCAAATTTTCTTTAAAATATAGGGCAAACCCTCCTTTATAACTGTAATTTTTTTGCAACCCCCCAGACCTAATTGATTTCGAGAAAAAAGTTGCCGAAAATGAGCAAAAACGGCATTTTCAGAAATTGTTGTTCTTCTTCTTCTTCTTCTTCTTCTTCTTCTTCTTCTTCTTCTTGTTGTTACCTTTTTTGTAAACTACGTAGCGCCTAAACGCGAGAACCGATTTTCATGAATGAGGTGAAATTCGATTCGGAATTTTATGTAGATGTGCCTTTTGGGGGTCTCGACGCTGTACACCGAATTAGAGAGGAGTTAGCCCCCTTTATGTAAGGCCCCCTTCAAAATTATTATTACTAATTACTCTGTAAATCTTGGCCCGATTTTGATAAAATTTGGTAGGATGATAGAGTTAGGGCTCCCCTACGTAACATTAAAGCGGCGATCTGCTCTTACACTAGTTAAGGGGAAGTATAGCAATCGTTTCAAATTATCGACAAGTGAACTGATTTTCATGAATGAAGTGTCATTCGAATCGAAATTTTGTACAGATTTGCACTTTAAAAGTCTCGTCGCTTCGCCTCATATGGAGGGGAGTTTGCCCCACCCAAGTATGGCCGTTTCTAAAACTATTATTACCAATATTTCTATAACGCTTTGTCCGATTTTGATAAAATTTAGCACGAAGAAGTGATTAAAGCTCCTCTACATGGCTGTGAAGTGCCATCATGCTCTTACACCTACTAAGAGGAAGTACTGAAATCGTTAAAATTATCAATGGGTGAACCTATTTACATTAATGAATTGTCGTTCGATTTAAAATCTTTGCCTCTTTGCCTTTTAGGGAGAAGTACTGTAATCGCCCGTTTATTTTTCTTACTCCTCTTAAAAGGAAGGTCTGAAATCGCAGTTTAAATTTGCTTTTTACGTACAAATACCTTCCTATTTTATTAAAACTGTCCGGTAGGACAGTTGTATAAGGGTTGACCATCAAAAACTGCACGAAAAAGTGTAACGTTGAAAAACACCCAACTTTGACAATTTTTTTCTATTTTTCTATAAAAGATAAAATTCCCAAATTTTCTTTATAATATAGGGCAAATCCTCCTTTATAACTGTAATTTTTTTGCAACCACCTAGATCTAATAGGTTTCGAGAAAAAAGTTGCCGAAAATGAGCAAAAACGGCTTTTTCAAAAAATGTTCTTGTTCTTGTTCTTCTTCTTCTTCTTGTTGTTCTTGTTACCTTTTTGTAAACAACGTAGCGCCTAAACGCGTGAACCGATTTTCATGAATGAGGTGTCATTCGATTCGGAATTTTATGTAGATGTGCCTTTTGGGGGTCTCGGCCCTGTACATTGAATGGGAGAGGAGTTTGCCCCCTTTATGTAAGGCCCTCTCCAAAATTATTATTACTAATTACTCTGTAAATCTTGGCCCGATTTTGATAAAATTTGGTAGGATGATAGGGTTAGGGCTCCCCTACCTAACAATAAAGCGACGATCTGCTCTTACACTTGTTAAGGGGAAGTATAGCAATCGTTTCAAATTATCGACACGTGAACCGATTTTCATGAATGAAGTGTCATTCGAATCGAAATTTTGTACAGATTTGTACTTTAAAAGTCTCGACGCTATGCCTCATAAGGAGGGGAGTTCGCCCCACCCAAATAAGGCCCTTTCTAAAACTATTATTACCAATATTTCTACAAAGCTTAGTCCGATTTTGATAAAATTTAGCACGAAGAAGTGATTAAAGCTCCTCTATGTGGCTGTGAAGTGCCATCATGCTCTTACACCTACTAAGAGGAAGTACTGCAATCGTTAAAATTATCAATGAGTGAACCGATTTACATCAATGAATTGTCGTTCGATTCAAAATCTTTGCCTTTTAGGGAGAAGTACTGTAATCGCAGTTTATTTTTCTTGCTCCTCTTAAAAGGAAGTACTGAAATCGCAGTTTAATTTTGCTATTTACGTACAAATACCTTCCTATTTTATTCAAAACGCTTTCTCAAAAAAATGGTTATTGAGGATGGTTTGGGGACCGTAACTATAATCATTCTTTAAAAGATCTCTCCAGTGGTAGTTACGGTTCCGATTTAACACCTTATCAGGTTATAATGATAGAATAGCTTATTCCAAATTTTAAAAAATCTGTAAAGCAGACGTAACTTTGCAAATAGACAAAAAGGAAAATCTATCCAAAAGGTACAAAAATCTCCTTAACAAAAACTTACAGTTTTAAAAGTTAAGTATAAGGGTTGATTAAACGCCAAAAGGTACACAAATCAGCAGTTCCCAACATTTCATTAATACTTCATTGATATAATTTAAGTAATTTTACTGCATTAACTTTTCCTTCACATTTTTTAGAATTTATTAGATGTCACAGACCCTTATGCTGGCCATTTTCGTCTACAAAATATTTACTCAAGTAGCACACCATTTAACTTAGATTGAATGTAATATCTATTTATCTATAATAATCAAACTATTAATCACAGGTGAAAAAGAAAACGTTATAAAAAATATAAAAAAAATAAGAGGCTAAAAAATTCATAAACTTTTTTTAAAATCAATAATTTTATGCATTTATTTTTATTTTTAAATAAAAATCATTGGTTTAAGTTCATTCTTCGATTAAAGTAATTGTTATTTTATGTTGTAGTCAAACGTTTGTAATAATAAGTAATAAATAATCTGGCTTTATCGCAAATAATATAGTTTTCTTCAATTACATTCTCAATCTAGGTGTTCTTCCCACAATGTTATATATATGTAATATAAAATAAAGAAAATAAAGATATGCATATTTTTAGGACATCTAATTATTCCAGTATTTTACCATAAGTAAAATTAGGGGGACTAAATTAAATTACAATTGAGAAATGAGTAAATATTGTTGAATAATCTAGTTGTTATTAAATGTATGTTATTTGTGCTCACGAATATTTCGGTAAGACGAATTTAAGACTGAAATATTGTTTTGAATCCTCCGTGATTGAAATTTAAAAAGTGGCCGACTCTAACTTTGTTTTTTTCTACTTTAACATGCATGTATATGTGACTACTCAGAATAATTCATCACTCATTTTATCATAATTATAATAAAAAAATATTATGAATGAACTGGCCAGCATAAGGGTCTGTGACATCTAATAAATTCTAAAAAATGTGAAGGAAAAGTTAATGCAGTAAAATTACTTAAATTATATCAATGAAGTATTAATGAAATGTTGGGAACTGCTGATTTGTGTACCTTTTGGCGTTTAATCAACCCTTATACTTAACTTTTAAAACTGTAAGTTTTTGTTAAGGAGTTATGCATAAGGCTCTATCCTTAATACAAAATAAATAAATACAAATTTTTAGTTTGCTTCTATAGTTTCGTATTGTCTTATATTCACTTTTATTTCTTTATAGAATATAGTTAAAAGTTATGGCAACCTTGGCAGACGGATTGAGGTCCAGATCAAGTAAATTGATTGGTCTTTTCTATTAATCTGTTGCAGTTAAAACCATTAATTCACTTTATTCTTACTCACCTCCAATAATCAGTGAAGAAGCTGATAATTGGAAATAAGAATTTATAAATTGAAAACAATTTATAATTTAAGTGAAACGGAATTTAGATGTGGTTAGCAAGCTGAGGTCTAGAGAGACAAATGTTATTCACCCAAAAACCTTAGGGATTTTTCTAAGAGATAAACCACAAAGTCAATTAACCTAGATTGTATAAATACTGTAACTTCGCCGGGAGACATATTGTCTAAATACAAACGCGTTGTTACGCTGTCAGTTGGTTTAACCGTTTTAAATATTAGCCTTGTTCTATAGTTTATATTTGGAAATAGCTTCTTATTAATCTTATCATCAAACTAGTTATTTAAAATATTTCTTAACTTCAAACTTCTTGATTTTTGTGCAACATAACCCTCCGAGCTCAAAAGGTGTGTCCACAATACTCCAAACTTCTATCTTAAGTAATTTCCGATTTATTCGTAAGATTTATTTAATTACTTCCTGCTCTTCATGAAGTTTATATATTGAAGAACAAAAGACATGTGCGGGATATACAAAATGGCCTTGTTCAATGTGATACATTTTTCCTTCATTTAAGTGTATATAAGAATATACATGAACTAACATATAAGCCTTGGCGAAATACCATTATTTTATTTAAAACTGAATATCTAATTACAATATGAATTAATAAACGATCGTAGGCAAACAAGATGTTATTTTATTTCATTTTTTTGAAGCCACGAACTTACCAAGACTTACAGTAACTGATTTGTACTGAAGTATACATAGCAAATCTTACGAATAAAAAGGAATTTGTGTTAAATAATGAAATGAGTTTTACATAAAGCAAATTTATATTACTAAATTGTAATTACATTTAATGTTTTACCGTCTAATAAATACGCCTTTAATTTGTGAATTTGGTAAACATTTCAACGAAGTTATACTACCTTGCCTAAATTAATCTGATAGGTGCCAGGATTGAAATTATTCGACCTAATATTAATGTTTGTACTTGTTACATCCCATATTATACCCAAATTAACTTGAAAGTAAGACAAAAATTAAAAATTATAAACAATATTGCTGAATATCGAGAGATGTCGTCACTGCCCTAAATAGTGAAAGGTGCTACTAAAATCGAAGAGTTAAAATAAATAAAAAAAATCCATAATTTTTCCGACATTCTTGCAGTTCGTAGTATAGAAATGATACCATATTGGTGGAGTCGCTTGGTAGAGGAGTTGTTGAAACGTGAGGCAAGTTGACCAGGACAGAGATGGTGGTAAAAGGACACGATAGTGAATTGGTGAGAAGAACAGTACGTGTAAGGCATAGTGACCCGGAGCAGTAGGTATTTGAGTAGAGGCGGCACTAGAGCAGTGTTGTTGAGGTAGTGTGTAGACTATTGTTGGCGATGAAGTTGAAGAGCAGCAGTAAGAAGTGTAGTCTAGAATGTCCTCTAGGACCAGAGAATGAAAGGAGAGTCGCGGAGAGTGTGAGGAAGTGGTCTGCTCCTGGGCACCATCTTACTTCTATGCAATGGGAACGGGCGATTGTCAGTGGGTTGTGACTGCACATAAATCAGCAGCATACTCTCCATGGGAACTAGACTCGGCTAGACCTGGCTTGTCTCGTATTCCACCAGTTGGGGTCAGAAAGACAAGCAGACTCTGAAGCCCAGTTAATAAACAACTCCCTTGGTCTTGCCGCTCTAAGATATGTGCATTTAGAGAGAATCTACAATGTAAATTGCTTCTTATAGATGAGGTCTGTTAATCTTTTCTTTAAAACATATTTGATTAGGTGACTCGCATGACTTTTTCATTCTAATATGTCGCCTTTCGAATTTTTACACTCTTTTAAATGATTATTTTTTATTATTTTAATTTTTAAACATATTTAATTTTTATTAATAAAATAAGAATATAATAATTTCATTTTTTATAATTGCGGTAGTTTTTTTGAGAAAGTTTTATCTTTAAAGAATTATTTCTTCCATCATTCCTTTTCAGCCAATTATTTTCAATTATATAATTGACGTTTGACAGGTGCAATATCTAAATGTGAATATACTTCATTCATACTAAATTGGATAAATATCACTAGAAGTGACAGTTCCAAATTCTACCATTTTGCTTTTAGGTCAAAAATCAAATAAGTTATTAAAATACTTTAAATTTTTAGAGCGAAATTTCAATTTAACAATTCACACTGAATTTCAGCACTAATTCATCACAGTATCGTATATATTTGATAACCTTCGAATTACATATTCTGAATCCATTTATTATTATAAAATAAACAGTCCTACCATTATTATTAATTCTTAAATGAAACTGTCATAATTATTTATTACTATAATTAATTTGTTATTCAAATCGGCTAATTACTGGTTAACTTTCTTTAAATTTTTAATAAAAATATTGCGATCGTGTTTAACTTTGAGATTTGCCGGAAACAACTTTTTTTAGATATCTTGAAGCTCGAAAAGTAGTTTTTAGTAAAATAGACTGTATGATGTGAACAAAGTATGTCTTACAAGTAAAAGTCATAAGAAGCTCAAATGAAGCTTAATTGAATGTATTTTTCACTAGATTTGTGATTTTTTTTATTTTCGATTATGGCGTCGACATTTCTCATAAAATTGAGCGCAAAATGAAGTGAGTTACTTTTCAGGCTGCGATTCTTTTTGAACTTTTCAAACATCTTTTTGTAAAAAAATAATAATAGTTTTTTTTTTAGATTAAAGAACTGATAATATAAAAATTGGGGGAAAAACACTGCTTTATTTCTGCGTTAATATCGTTAAAATGAACTTTGCTATATATCATTAAATATTAAGTAATTAAATAAGTAATAAAGGGGAATGTTCATACAAAGTTTGGTAATAGTTCGCTGGATATTAATGATTGTTCGGCTAACCGCTGGCGCCTCGTTTAATTACTACATACTGGCCTCTGTTTCTCTTACAGATACGGACCTTTATTTCATCGATTCAACAATGAAAATACAGTGTTCACTCGATTATCACACCTAAAGATCCGTTGCCTTATAGCATTAAGAGCTATATTTACCGGACAGTTTAATGAAAAACGTAAATAAAATAAGTACTTTTTTTTTTGTATTTTTAATTATGTATATAATGTATTTTCAAATAATATTATAAAAGTAATAGTTTATTTTCAAAACGGTGACCAAAAAATTTGTTCAAACTTCAAAAACTTGTATCATATTTATTTCTTATCAAAATTGCCACTTTTAAATACTCCTCTTCAAGTGGTTTTTCGTCCCTATTTTTTCCTTAGAAGAACCGTTTACTTTATATGCAATAAATATAAAAGATTATATTGTAATGTAATATAATATACAAAACTTACACATAAAAATATTATAGTAATTATAGAAAAAAGTTATGAATCTAATTGCATCTAAACAGGGCCGGATTTAAATGAAAAGTGGCCCTAGGCTTTACTCACTTATGAGGCCCTTTCACCTCCCATTTTTAAGTTTGTAAATTACATGAGAGATAATAAAATACATCACTAAATTAGTGTTTTAGTGTTCACTGTTTTTAGAATAGCGTAATTTTAATTGTGCTAACAATTTGAATGTAGGCCCCTCTTGATCTTGAGGCCCTAGGCTGAAGCCTAGTTAGCCTATAGGAAAATCCGGCCCTGTATATAAGAAGTTTACGGAAAACCTAAAAGCCATTTTCGATAAAACTATCCAATGAGTGAAAATGGGACTGCGGTTAAAAAAATTTCCTCCATACTTATATTAGCTACAAATTTTACTCTCTAACAGTGCCCAAGAGATAGAACTGCACATTACCCCAAAAAATGGCCATTAGTGGGAATCTATTCACTAGATCTCCTAGAAGTACCCTCAATCGAATCTTCCAGGGAGAAATTTCAAATATTTGCAGATCTATGTGTTACATTGTCACGTTTAAGGGCATCGTCAGAGCGGTTTTCAAGAGAATCCTTACAAATTGACTCAGTAAAGTGTATTTCCAGTTTTTTTTTATTCATAACTTTACTGTAGCGTCCTCCGTTTGTAACTAGGCGAAATATTAAATTTGTGAACAGTTCAATTTCTTTTTGTTTTCGACTTTGCAGTTTCTACAAACAACACAAAGACACCAATACTCCACCAATAGAAATTCACTTCCTTCCTTCTCTAAGAAAACTCAATTGGCAAATCTGGATAATTACAATAACTTATTTCCTACGAGGAATAAGGAAAAGAGACATGTTAGTTTTGTGTAGTTGACTAAATACTCTGGTAATTCCCGCTCTGAGAAAAGATTAAATGGCCTAGTTCTTCTGCATTTGCGAAGAAACGAGGATCCATATCTTGTCCACATTATTAGTTTGGACTAAGGATACTGAGTTAAATAGCCGAGCGGATAGAGATGAACCCCGCAATGTTAAGAAGTATTGTGGCACCGGGTCTGATTCCCGGACTAGCTCTTTGGATAAAATATTTAACGGTTAAAATGAGTAATTTATACTAAAGTGTGTTTACTGGTCACCTCCGTCTACTAATTGTATAGTTGGGCGAAAAGCCCACCTGCAAAAAAAAGTAAGCTTTACTTTTACTTTTACGTAGAGTTGGCCAGCCTCGCTTTGCCAAGTGCATTAGTTGAGCAGTTTGGAGCTCTCCTGCAGTCCTAACTGCAGTTCACTGAGTGCATTAAGCAGCACACAAACGCCAAAAAACCATTTTCTTCCCCCCCCCCCAAAAAAAAGTTCAAAATATGAAGTGTTACTTTAAACTAATGGATTTCGACCTTAATCTTACTGACAGATTACCAAATGATGGAAGAGGATAACTGAGTTTTAGGACTTTCAATTTGGACCTCTTATTTCTGACAAATGTGTACACACAAAAGGAACACGTACTTCTTCATAAATGGTGCTACAACTCATGAAGAGTCTTGGCCTCCTCAAGACGTGCCCGCCAGGCGTCTCTTTCCTGCGCAGCCGCCCTCCAGTTTCTGAATCCTAACATTACAAAGCATCTCTTGCCACACAATCCTGCCATCGCGTTCTTGGTCTGCTTACCCTCCTGGGACCGTGTTCGCTACCATCCATAATTTTTTTTTGGGTATTTCTTCATCCCCCATCCTTGCCACGTGCCCTGCCCATCTCAGTCTTCCGAGTTTTTTTATAATTTTGGCGATATCAGGTTCCTTGAACAAAGCATATAGTACCTCCTGGTTATTCCTGATTCTCCAACTCTGTCCAAAAGGAACACATAGATCACTTTTACAAAATTCTTTATTCGGGTTATGGGGTACTACGGTGAATAATCAATTTCAAACATCCAACACCAATGCATTTATCCTTGCAGTAAATAAGAAAAAGTAAGTTTAGAGCGAAATTAAATCAAATTTCAGCGAGCTTTTAGCTATATTGGATGGTAAATTTCGTATTAAACTCATACTGCAACATCATCAAAAATGCCATTACTTTTACGACAGCTGTAATTAGAGTGGCAAAACTAATATTTTAAAGCGTCAAATTAGTTCTGAAAAATGTTGAATAATTTATTCTTTTTAATGGAACCTCTTATAACCTTTGTTACAAAAATAAACATTTCTTGGTTAAAAAATGTGGTTAGGTCAACAGTACTGCTTAATTTCTTTGATTTTAACAATCGTATCATTCAAGTTTATTGTTTTTCTGAGAGCTCTCAGAGTTTCATCTTTCATCAGAGGTATACGAGGTGTGTTCAAAAAGTAACGGGAATTTTTAAATTTCGCGGGTTTGGAGAGTCTGATTGTAAAATTTTTTTTTTTATTATGTTGGTACACATGCCCCTGAAGTACGATAAAATTTTCAGTAATATTCATTGTTTACTTCTTACGTGGCAGCCGTTAAGGTTAGACGTGTTTTTCGAGCTTGGCGATTTTTGTTTGTTAAAAAAAATGGATCAAAGAATTTGTATTAAATTTTGCGTAAAAAATGAAATAAAGTGTGTGAAATGTTAATAAAGGCATATGGTGAGTCTGCTATGAGTAAAACAAGGATTTACGAGTGGTATAAGCGTTTCCAAGATGGCCGCGAAAACGTTGAAGATGACGAACGACCTGGACGTCCAAGCACATCAACAACCGATGAAAACGTGAAAAAAGTGAAAGAAATGGTTATGAACGATCGCCGAATCACAATCAGAGAAGTCGCTGATGATGTTGCCATATCAATTGGCTCATGCCATGAAATTTTTTCGGATGTTTTGGGTATGAAACGTGTGGCAGCAAAATTTGTTCCAAAATTGTTGAATTTCGAACAAAAACAGCGGAGAATGGAAGTTGCTCAAGAGTCACTCAATGAAGTCGACAACGATGCGGATCTACTGAAACGTGTTATAACAGGTGACGAAACATGGGTTTACGGATATGATGTCGAAACTAAGGCTCAATCGTCCCAGTGGAGGCATTCTGGATCGCCAAGACCGAAAAAGGCTCGACAAGTGCGGTCGAATGTGAAGGTTATGCTCACTGTGTTCTTCGATTTTAATGGCATAGTGCATCATGAATTCTTGCCACAAGGTCAAACAATCAATAAGGAGTACTACCTACAAGTTCAACGCCGTTTGCGTGAAGCAATCCGAAAAAAACGCCCGGATTTGTGGCAAAACAATTCATGGATTTTGCACCACGATAATGCACCTGCTCACACTTCATTGCTTGTTCGTGAATTTTTGGCCAAAAACAAAACTTTAACGATGCCCCAGCCTCCATATTCGCCAGACATGGCTCCATGTGACTTTTTTCTATTTCCAAACATAAAGAGAACATTAAAAGGCCGTCGTTTTACAAGCATAGATGACATTAAAAGCGAATCGCTGAAAGAGCTGAAAGCTATCACAAAGATCGAGTTTCAGAAGTGTTTCGAGGATTGGAAAAAGCGCTGGCACAAGTGTATTGTATGCGAAGGGGACTACTTTGAAGGCGACAATATTAATGTAGATGAATAAATAAATATTTTTTTCAAAAAACGAAAATTCCCGTTACTTTTTGAGCACACCTCGTATAAATCAGTATCTGCAAAAGGACAAATGTCCATTGTCTATAGTGTAACATGTGTATTTGAATTTTTGTTTGTATTTTGTAATTTGAATAAAGACACTACTTATCTATCTAATTTAATCAGTTTGATATGAAATTTCGTCTTTTGCATTACACTTATTGATCTAAAATTTGGTCCTTGATACAAAAAATAAAAATTAAAAACATGTTTGCTATGACGGATAAAATCAAAGCAAAATGGCTATCTCTTGGTTACTTTGTCCAAGCGTGCTAAAATTGGTTACCAATCAAACTTAAGCTTTCTAATTTAATAAATTGAAGGTGACATTTCATCCAACGGAATCACAGAGGGCTTTAATTTCCTCGTTTCAAGATAAATATTTTTCTCTCTAACGTACTTGAGAACTCTCTATAAAATTAAATTTGAAAATAATTTTTGTGCCATTTTTTTACACAATGAGATTGTATTCCGCGCTAGAAAGGTTACAATTCACCGTTTTCACCAATAAATAAATATTATTTTCCAATTGCAATGCCTTAGACGTTTGGTTATTTTATTGAAATTGGGTTCAGTATAGAATATACTGAGTTTTATGATATTTATACACTCATGTGCTTCTTCCCTTTTGCTATATTTTATTTCGCAACATCATCACCTGCTTATGCTTAAATTTTATTTTTACTGTCACTTACCAACTATATTGTGCAGATTGTCCATATTCAGTTTAGATTGGAATATCCATTTAAAATTGGTTTTACGATTTTTTCTGTGTGTGTGTTTTTGTGTATGTAATTACCTACACTATCTCAAAAAACAAAAAAATCCAGAACATTCAAATTTGAATTATTCTCCAAACAGCCTCAATCTTCCACCGAATGCTGGAAAAATAAAAGTAATCGAAATTTTTAAGAAAAACTCATTAGGCCCTTATGTGATCATTATCAGACCTAAGTGCTGGCACTTTTTATAAAAGTTTCCTTGCCTAATGGGCTTTCTAACGGTGCATCATTTGCCCAGGATTCCTTTTATATTCGTATGAGAAATTACGTTTGTTTTGCAAGTAAACGTGTTTACGAGCACTCAAGAGTGTTAGTTATCAAGTTGTTTAATTCATTGAAAACTCTTTTAGATGGGCCAGTAGTCAATTTTTAAATTAGGCTGTCTTAAAATAAGGAAGTCAAAGGTTACAGATTGCCTTTTAAACATTTACTTCTGATCTCACGGAAATATTTGAGAAAATGTAATGAAATATTTTAAACAAGTACTTAAACAAAAATTCATATAGTTTGTATTTACTCCAAATTACAATTTCTATAAAAAAGAAATTTTTATAAAAAGTGCCAGCACTTTTAAGTGACTTTTTTAAGTGAGTTTTCTTAAAAATTTCGATTACTTTTATTTTCCCAGTTTCCGGAGGAAGATTGAGGCTGTTTGGAGAATATTTTATGCTTCAAAATGGTGTCAATTTTTAAAAATTTATGTGTCTTTCTAACCGTGTCATCAGAATCGAATTCGGATTAAAACTTTCTGAGTAATAACATTTTTATTGCAAAAAAAAGTAATGATTTTAGAAAAATAATTAAAGTGATGTCACTAATGAATAGTGGAAAATATGAAGTTGGCCAATACGTCATTGAACTCCAATTTACGTAGATGTACTACACGCAGTAGGTTTATGGACAATACTTACTGGTTCACCCTATATACTCGTATCCTTCTAGGATGTAGTGTTCTGTTTAATTTTTTATATTTTTTTTACTCTACACTGTTTTAAGGTACGTTTTAAAAGGGAGGTATAATTGATCGTGTCCTAGACGAATTACGAAATAATTGAAGGGAATAAAAAAGTTACTTGTAAATGCGTCTCAGGTATGAAGTTTTAGGGAAAAAAATAAGCAGAAAAATAAGTCGCAGGATTATCTTAGGCTCAGGTCTGTCTGCCATTGGCTGCTACCTTGAAAATTTCCTCTACCCCCTCCTTTGATTTATTTATTTTTTAACATTTCCTCCAGGAAATCCTTTTTAAGGCAGTTCTAAAGGGGTGGTTGACAATGTGCGGCCGTATCACAAAAAGAAAATATCCAAATCCATTCTATAAAGTGACATCCGGTTTAGTCGGGTCTACTAAGGACGCCAAATAGAAATTAAAGTTTCCACTTCCGGCGAATTTCCATGTTTTTGTGACATTTTGCTTTCCACTGACTCTGAGGGGGACCTCTAAGTGGTAAATTCCAAAATTCCATCTCTCCGATGAAAAATCGAAATCGAAACTTTGGCGTGATCGCAATATTTTTCTTACATTAGTAAGCGAAAGTATCAAAAAGTGACGTTTAACTCCCTCAATTCATTACTCAAACCAAATTTTAATTTTATTTTATCTCCATTAGAATAAAAATAATTGCTTCCATCCCAGTCGCATCATGGCTGCTCATCCTAGAGGTTACATGATTGAGCGAGCATCAAACCTTCTGCATGTAAACCAATTGTACCTGACCTCATTATAAACTAGAATCGGTCTTGAGATCTGGTCCAGACACGCTCTAGGACAGAGTCTGTTGGTGACCATCAATTAACGTGAAGATGCAATTTCCAACCAGCTCTAACAGGTGGATTTCCACGCCGGCATATGTATTATATAAAGGGGTTACCTTTAGGCGTCTGTGTGAATTGAATCGCCACACAGATTAAACTCGCCAAATATATTACACCAATTAAAGCGCGTTTTACATGGAATAATCACTAATATAAATACAATAAGTATTTAAGATAATAGAAAATAAGTTAAGATTTATAAGAGTTGCCATCTTACTAAGGTACAATCTCTTTGTAAATTAAAGGTGTCCATGACAAAACCGTCACCCTCAATCTCAAGTCGTCTAGTCACAAAAAAAAAAAAACTACCTTAATCAAGTATTTATAGAACGCGAACCTCAAGCTAGTATCTTACGATGATGGCTTTAATTCGTAGCTATTTCACAGCGTGGGTGTTAATTGCAATGAAATTAGATGCAATTTGAAAACTAAAGCCTAATCATCCTCTACCAAAAGTGAATCGAATTTCACAGAGAAAAGGTTTGAAATAAACATCACAGTTACCAGTATTCTGAAATTTAAGAAGAAAACTCCATGGAGTCATTTTCAAAAAAAAAGAGAGAAACCAAAATTTTGAAACATCAATTCAATTAAGTATTCTTTACAAAGAGCCACTTCTGTACAATTTACCAATCTACCACCTTTCTGCTTTACTAAGCATTAAATCTAAAGTTAAATTACGGATTGGTCGATAAAGTATTTGATTGAATTTGCTAATTTTCAGAATTGTTTTCCAGTTATCCGCGTTTATCTTGAAATCCACTTCATCATTCAATTTGGGTACCAACTACTCCTAAAAAAAAAGAAGCTATAATGTTTATTTGAAATTTTTGCTTTGAAAATTCACTTTTAAGGAGTATTGTGATGGGGGAAAGGCACTTGGAACTTCCACTCTAAAGTATCATTTCAGGGAATTTAATTTATTTACCATTTAACGGGAATTCAAAAATTAATTTAATCTAATTGTCCGTCCAGGTAACGGAGCGATCAGAGACGATGACCGCAAAGCTAAAATCTGTTTTGGTTATTGTGTTCGATTTCTGATCATTACCTGTTTCCGTCCAAGGTATAGGATCGGTAATTGGATGTAAAGGACGCTTAAAAAACTATGTAATGTATTAAACTTTACATAAATTAAAAGTATAAATAAAGATAAAAATAAAGCAATATAATAATAAAATAAATAAATATAAATATAAAACATAAATATTGTATTTATTATAAAATAAAAATAAAATGACGTAACCGTTGGTACTAATTTCGCGAAGGACTTTTGGTTTGTTTTTTGTTTAATTTTAAACAATTTTCTCTAAAATCGAAAATCTGGACATCTTCAGATTCTTTAAACTTAGTATATTAACTATTCCAGATAAGGGTTTGTTTGTTAGAAGCAAGAAGTTAGTTCAATTGCTACCACTGAGTAACATATATGAGTAAAATGGGCTTCTTCACCAGGAGTGATGTTAAGAGCGGGAGAACGTTCATACTTTCTTGTAGTGCGCCGAAAAGGCACCGAGCGCCAATGCCTTGGGTAATGATGAAAATTGATAACAAGAAAAGTATTAATAGCTATTTTTTGAAAACTGCCATAAAATATTCAATTTTAGGGCAGTCGCCCTCCAAAAGTAAAGGTATACTTACCTCCAAAGTGCAATTTCTTTGAATTTTACAGTTTTACCAAAACATTAGTGAGAATTAAATGAAGATTTTTTTGATGGAAATTGATCTACAAGAAGTGAGCCTCTTGATGATATTGGATTTTTGCAGTCCTAAAGCATCCATCAAGATAAAGAAGACTGTTGGAAATACTATCCATAAATACCGATTTTATGGAAAAGTTTCTACAAAAATGAATTAAAGTACTTATAATTAGCTTTAGCTTTTAGTAAAAATTCGAGATATAGAGAAAACTGAGAATTATAGTGTTCACGCCACAGGTTTATTTCCATTTCTCCTATTAGTAGTACGAATTATAGTTTTTTTTCTGTTCACTACGTCATCTGCGTAAATACTTATCGTTCTCGAAGCATATTTAACATGAATATTCGTTTTAAGCGGATTTCTAAGAAGTTAAGCTTTACTCAAAAGTCCTGCTTCATTACTTTTAAACCGATATTCAAGCCACTTAATTTTATCGCAATAAGCGAAATTAAAATAAAATTTCATTCTAAAGATGGACTTACGATTTAAATTTACAGTATGATTCAAATTTTAATATCTACTTTAGGAATTCTATGTAATTAATACGTGTGTGTTAGCTAACACCTTTGGTATTTCAAATTTATTCTTAAATTAGCACGTTTGTTCTCAAATTACTGCTTGTTGCCTATAATTTAGAACTAATTTATAACTTGTAGGGCAAATTTATGTTAATTTAAATAAGAATGCGAGTTATTAGGGTTGTTTACACCGGCGTCTCTCACAAACAAGAATTGATATCAAGTTTTATAGGTTATATTTCCATTTTTATATTATTTATTTGTTTTGAAAATACCTTTTTAGATAATTTTTTTGTTAGTTCTTACGAAAATCAAATGAGTCCCTTCTTCGTATGAGTCCATAAAAGCTTAAAAAAAAATATATTTTACATAGACATAAGTTGCTAATAGTTTGTAACCATGGATACAAAATAAAACAAAAAAAATGTTAAATTTATTGTAGATAGCCGTAAAATAATCCAAAGGAAATTTAATAAGAAAATTTTGATTTTTATTAATCAAAAATAAAGTAAAGAAAAAAGAATAAAAATAAATACGTAAATAAATAAAAAAAAAGATAAAACAAGACCCAAATATTAATTAAATTAATTCATAAATATAAAAAAACTAATAACTTCAAAACAAGCTTCATTGTTGACTAAGAGCCCGTCTGAAGAGCCATGTTTTTAAAGCAAACTTTGAATGCATTAATCATGATGAAAGGAAAATTTATTTTCATCTTTAGAAAAGCTCAAGAGTGAACAGTTTTATAAAAATTTGATTTAGGCCCATAATAAATTAATTTTTCTTTTAAAAAATTTAATTTTTAATATAGGAATTTAATAAACGAATTATTTTCCAATATTAAAAATTCTTTCATATAAAACTGTTTTCCCAAAATAATTATCTTTTCTCAGAAGGTTATTTTCATTTATCAATTTTGTTTTGGAGGTAAAATAATTAATTTATTTAAAAGTATTCTTTTTTAACAAAATACTATATTAAATATATGTATAGATTAAATTCTTTTGTGTCACAATTTAATTAAACAAATTTAAATATGGTGATAAATAAAAAGACGAAAATTAATTGATATCTAGACTTATCTAAAAAAAAAAAATCTCAATATAAAATTACTATGGAAAGCAAGAATTTCCAATAATTAAGAAATAATAAAGTAAAAATCAAAAAAGAAAAATGGAAAATAACATCAAATAGGAATAGTCAATGACTAGATTCTGCAGGGTAACATCGCCATCCATCAGAAGTGGCAGTATTGAAGGAAGAATTCAAAACATGGTACCATACACAATCCGGAAGTTGGTAGTGATTTTGGGGCAATAGAAATTTGGGTTATAATTTATACATTTTGTCATGATGGGTTCACTAATGCACCAAAATATGTGTAATTTTTAAAAATAATTTGAAGCCGATGTAAATAGTATTATTGCAAACAATATTTAAAATATTAGCCCATTAAATTTTTTTATTAATTCCTATATCCGTAAATACCTGGATCAGTGAGTTTTGGATGACCATGCGTGGCAGCCAGGTAGGAGAAGAGTTGCACAAGAAGTAAGAACAGTATGGTTGCCAGTGTCATGACAATGTTATCGCGACAATAGCTAGGGCCAGACTACCGGCCGTACATGGCCCGAGAACACTGGATCACTACTGAGCGGCTAGAAGTGAGTGTTAGCGAGGCTACAGCTGTGAGCCTAGGCAAGACGTACGGGATGTGATGGGTGGCGAAGTGGTGGTGGCGCAGGCGTTCAACCCAATCCATAACAAGCCACCGCGCCAACCAAACCAAGCCACCTCCTGCCTCCTGCTCAGCCTCCACAATATACAACCCGATCCGTCTGTGTGTGTGTGTGTGTACTTCCTAAACTCACTGGTATCTCCATCTACTCGCGCACCGGGTGCTTCCCGCGGGACGCCTTCAGGTGTCCCTCACTCTAGTCTACTTTACCAGCTTCCGCCTGCTGCCAAACTTCACCACCTTCGGACTCATTCTTACTTGAAAGCGTTTCCCTTTATTCTTTACTACTGCATAGATGGGATAAATACGTACAACTTCTACAAGAGAGAGGTGATGTCACTATTAATGCAGCTAAATGTAGCAACATAAAACTATGCATGTACAACAGCTATGTTATATTACACTGACTTCCATAATTTTCTCATTTCTAACTTAAATATGTTACAAAATTAACCGAATAAATCTGTTGTATATACATTTTGGAATTTTATAGCTATAAAGTTACCATCTGCTGCTGGAGAACGATAAATCCTTGGGTGCTACCAAACCGCATTTTATGATTTTCTCGAACACACTTAATTATATTCCCTATAGTCTCGACAATTCTTCTTTTTTATGACTTTTTTTTGAAAGAGAATATTAAACCACGAAGTCTAATTGGAGCAATCAGAATGTTCCGTCAAACAATGACTTTCTTAATTTACATTTTTTAAATTTTTTATTTTTGCTACATACAACATTAAATAACATCGACATTTAAGGAAGAATAAGAATTCATTGTGGCTGTTTTCTTTCTCTTAGTAAATCCTTCAACGCCAACTTACTACAAAATACTTGACAATTGGAAACACTAACTGCCTTACAACAAAACACATATCACACACAGACCGATAACACGCAGTCCATGAACAGACAAGACAGAAGACATACCAACCCTCTAATGATGTAAATAGTACATTGTAAATTAGGTAAATAATTTTGTAAATTTCAATATATAATACATATTGTAAAGTTTTTCTTGTCCTTTTACTAAGAAAACTTTACTTACACAACTAATGCCTGCCACTAGTTACGTTAAATATGTGGGTTTGATCAAATAATAAAACTCGCTAAATTTGTAAGTAATAACCTGATTTATTAACACATTACCTTTACTCACATTAACATTTACTAGCAACTAACGCTATTCATTACAGTCACCATTTACAACAGTCACCACAGTTTACTGTTACTTACTCACTACGTAACGCCACAAAACTGTTCCCCGACTGACCACTGGTCCGCACTGCACCGAATTGCACTAGTCTCTGCTACACAAACAAAGCTCTACTCACTAACTGACTAACCGCCTGACTAGCTATCTCTGAAGCACTCCGCAACACTGACTCTCTCAAACTGTCACTTCCAAAGTGTCTCTCCAAACTAACGCCTCTCCAAGACTCACTCAAAACTAACTGATTAAAACTGATTAACAACTCTAATAACTGCTTAAAACTCTTAAAACTGACTTCTCCAGCTGTGTCTGCCTCCTTTTAACTGCGTGCCTCCCTCCAACTGGGACTGCCCTCCTCCAACTCTCTGAGCATAAGTTTCCACGCCCTCCTGACGTTCATTGGATGGAGAAAACATACTGCCACCACCTCAGCTGGGGCCGCCCTCCTCCTACTCTCTGTCTCGCTCCTACCTGTCAATCACTGGCTGGGAAAACACATATGCCACCACCCCAACTGAGGCCTTTCTCTTAGCTGGCTTTTACACAGGTCACTAACTCCTTGAACAATCTAGCCCTTTCCTTTCTAGTTCAGGTAGAGACCGGCCCTTTTGTCTACACAGTGGTGGCCTGATACCGACTTTGGTCGCTTAACCCCTAGAACAATCTAGGCCTTTCTTTTCTCCTCAGGAAAAAGACCGCCCTTTTGTTCACACAGTGGTAGCCTGTTACCGACTTTGGTCGCTCAACCCCTAGAACAATCTAGGCCTTTCTTCTCTGCCCAGGTCAACTTCCTTACAATATTCATTGTAATAAAACACTGTAAATATGTTCCACAGCCCTGAAGATGATCAAGTCCCTAGGTCGAAAGCTCGGCTTAATAAAAATATAACAGGACTGAAACTGGCAGTTATTTTTACATCCTATTAAAACTATGAATCAGTCACCAAAAATAATAACAGTAAAAAACTATTGTGGATTTACCTGAGCAAAATATTAAAATTTCAATTTCCTTATGAGTTTAGGTAGTTACGTACATAACTTATCCGTACTATTTTATATATACATAAAAAAAAAAGAAAAACATTTTTTGCACTCTGGAGACCTAAATTTCTCAATTTATTTATTTCTCAAAAAATAAAAATGTGATTATACGGCGGGAAAAAATGATTCTGGCCACCTTTTTTTGTTCTGGGGTCTTACAATATATTATAAAAATCAATCTTCACTGAATTTGACTGATTCTGTGTTTGCATATAACACCTACTAATAACTAATCTGCTTGATGAAATTCATCAAACATTATGTATAATAAGTGAGAAGCGTATTGCTGAGCAACGTATGTAAATTAGTTTCGTATAAATAGCCAGCTGAAGGTATGAGTCTCTAGCTATCTAGTTATTCCATCAGTTAACACTATATACATGCCAATCTAAAACAATCAATGTCCAACAGTGATTATTATCAAAATCATCATGCTACTAGATAGCCCCAACATTAAATAATGGACTATATCCATCGGCAACGTCCAATTTGCCGTATCAGATAGATGAAATATTTCGCTAATTAAATCGCCGAATATCATATACCACTTAGGCTGGCGATGTTGACATTGGGACTATCTTGTCATGAATTGAAGACTGGCAGCTTTGTCAAAGTACACTTCTCACGCTCAGGGCAAACTAATACAATGAATAAAAACTATAATAAAATTATTTAAAAAAAAAGTGATCCTATTGAAAGAGGCGAGACGTCACAGTATGCCACAAAATTCTAAATTATTTAGAAAAAATGGAACTTAGGAAGATTGCGTCACCAACATTAGTGGAAGATAATTAATATAAATCTGACTCACACAATCTTGCAGCCATTAACTAATTCTTCGCCAGTTTCTGTGCCGATCCAGAATTCTTTCCACCAACACTTCGCTAAACTGTTGGTCTTCCATTTCTGCCCACATGAACAGATAATAAGCCTTTCCATATAAATAAAAAAGGTAATGATTTCATCATGTAATTGATGTTTTGGGTAGTTTTGAATCCATAAACTATCTTAACTTAAAGAACTTAGATTGATGCGTCATGATTGTCAAGTCAAACTTCTAGAACGTTGTAATCTACTTTTCAGCTGCCCAAAAAAGCTTCGAGATTGTTTACTTCATCATAGGAGCAGATGGTATCCGGTATATCCAGAATTATAATTAAGTAGAAGATGAATTCGATGCTTACTTTTATTAAAAATACTTTTTTCTCAAAAATTAACTCAAGAAATGAGAAAATTATGTTCTACTTTTTAAAGAACTATCCATTTACACTTCAGGTTAAGCTATTTCCCTCTACAATAATTATGAAATGGAGCACATTAATTAGAAACTCTGTAGTTAAAAAGAGTCAATCATGTTTAAGTAGGAAATCACTTTTCTAATCTCATTAAGAAAAACTTACAGTTTTAAAACTTTTAAAGTTTTTAAAACTAAGTTTTTGTTAAGAAGTAGTTATGAAGAAGGCCTGACTTATGAAGGGCAAACTCCCCTCCTTAAGATTCACAGGCGTCGAGACTCCCAAAAGGTACATCTACATAAAATTCCGAATCGAATGACACCACTTTTATAAAGAACGAAAACGTTCTCAAGAAGAACAACAACAAGAACAAGAATACCGTTTTTACCAATATTTGGACACTTTTTTTCTCGAAATCAATTAGATCTGGGTTGTAAAAAAATTACAGTTGAAATCGACGATTTGTCTTTTATTTAAAAAACAAAATTATGAATTTTATCTTTTTCAAAAAAATTGACAAAGTCAGACGTTTTTTAATGTTGTGCTTTTTGACGATCAACTCTTATACAAGTGCCCTACAGTTTTAATTAATTTCTCTCACTATTCCATTAAATAAAATATAAAAACTAGATCGAAAATCAAACTTACGCTACCATACACCTTATTTTTTAAGTACGGTACTTCATGCAATTTCTTTGTTCATTTCGTGCATAACAATTCGTTAATGTAAACATATTTATTGTAAGACAAGTTAAAGACCCAAGATGAACAAATAATGAATGAATAAATAATAAAGCAATCTTTTTTAAAAAATATATAGATTAAGAGAAGTTTTAAAGACTACATAAGAAAAACAAAGAAAGTAAAAGAAAGTTGTCAAAATCAGCTGTTTAACATCGTCTTAAAAACTTGAATTACTTTTTTAAAAAACATTCTATACTATAATATAATCTTTTAATTAAAGTTTAAAAAACTTTGAAATTATTTAATTATTAATTAATACTATTTTATTATTAAAAGACCGCACTGTTCCCATCAGCCTGTAACGTCATAATTATTAAAATTATTAAAAAAATATTTCAACTTGGAAAACTACTTTTTAAAGATAAAATTTACATTTATTAAATGATTTTCAATAATAAAAAAAAGTACCTTATGTAACTACGCAGTAGGTAACAGTCCTTATTACCTCAGTTATAGGCTGTTATCAGTTTAACTCGCATTTTGGTGGAGGTAATGTCACTTCTGCGCAGTAAGTACATTTTTTTTTTTTTAAATTGATAATATTCCATCAAATTCTTATAATTATTAATAGAGTATTAGAAAGAATTAATGATGCATAAAAAATTATGGTTTTACATAATTTTACTTAAAGTAATTAAGGAAAAATAGAATTAACCCATTACAAACATGTCAGTGCAAACATGAATTGTTACATCTAACCATTTATGTACGAGTATATGAATATATTTTTTTACTCTTCGATATTTTTAAACTATTGTTGACTGTTTTTTTATGATAATTAAGACTTTGTGATAAAAACATTGACGGATGAACACCATAGTCTTGCCTACGACTTTACAAGCTCTTCTTATGATCTACAGACACCTTCTATTGTCCTATTCGTCAATCGTCTAAGCTATCTATTGTTGTCCATCGTTAGAAAATGTTAAGTTTAGTTTTAAGTTATAATATATTGTTTTGATTGAGTTGATTGACAGGATGGGTTGTTTTCTTCTTAATTAGAGTGATTTTTAAAGTGTTAGCGTTACTTGGAATATTGCTGTATGAAATATATTATCGTTTGCTATTTCTGAACAAAGCTGTTCATAGTAGTCGATTATTACAGAATGTAAAGTTTAGTTTTAGATTATTAGTTTATAGCTTTAAATTTGATTTCGATATGTAAGTTACTATTTTTCTTAATTAAAGGGTCAGCAACTATTGCAAAATAAGTTACTGCTTGTCTGTCTAAACTAGTTAATAGTTCCTAATTTATTTTTAGATTTTCTTAATAGATAAAAAAATTCGGTCATTTCCAGTGAAAACCAGCCAATCGATCTTAAAATACTACTAGGTTTTCGTGATAAATGAAATAAATTAGGTCTACAACTATTGTAAAATATATTATTGGTTTAAGAGGTGTTATCTCTACCAACAATTTCATGATTTCAAATTATACTTGCTGAGAAATCCTTAATTACCTTCACTTTTCTCAAATTGTTTAATGACTCCAGTAACTCCAGTTGCTCTCTATAGAGCAGACCTAAATAACTCTTATATTTGTCACAAACACTCTATACTCGTATTCCTGACTTACTAACTGAAACGAAATTTTTCATCAGTTTTTCTATAATGAGTGAAATAAATAAGTTGTTTTCCTTACTAAACTAGCTGATCGTTCTAAGCTCTTGGTTTCTGAAGAAAATAAAAATAGAGTTTAAAACTATATTCTGTGGCGCTAGTCGACCTTATCCCTTATTCTGCTTGCTGATGGTATCTTAATTGCCTTCATTCCCTGTAATGTATGAAATGAATGTCAATTCCACTTGTTGTTAGTAGTGTTCTTAGTAGAGATTGTATTTGTCACAAAATATCATTTTACAGTACAACCAGATGATTGTTCCTAACAATTTTTTTAAATTTTCGTAATAAGTGAAATGAATTTAGGGGCACAATTGTTGTAAATTATATAACTGGTTTGAAACTATTGTCTATATCGCAATCTTCCTAACCTTATTCTAGTTGCTGATAGATCCTTAATTGCTTTCATTCTCTGCAATGTATGAAATGAATAATGTTCATTCTAGAGGTTGTATTTAGAGTTGGCCTAAGTAGGTGTTTTATTGGTCACAAATCACTTTTTTTCTGTCAGAACTAGCTGATCATTTTTAAAATTCTCGTAATTTTTCATGGTACTTTAAATGTTTTAGGTCTACAACTGTTGTAAAATATAACCCTGTTATAAATAAGTATGATCATTTTCACAAAAACTCTTTTTTAACTTTTTTTTTTTAAATTTGTTTGTCTTTTTATGTACCTCAAGTAAACAAGTAAAAAATAAACTACAATATATTAATTGTAGTGCTGTTCTGAACAGTTGTATTTGTCACAAAATACCCTTTTTCTATACAACTAGCTGATAGTTTTTAATATTTTCTTAGTTTTTGTAATCGGTGAAATGAATTAGGTCTATAATTGTTGTAAATTATATTATAGGTTTGAAACTCTTGTCTGTATCGCAAATCTCCCTTATCCTTGTTATACTTGCTGATAGTTCCTTAATTCCCTTCATTTTCCGTAAAGTGTGAGCTGAACAATATCCTTCCCTCTTGTTGTTATTGGTGCTGCCTTGAATAGATGTTGTATTTGTCACAAAATACCCTTTTACTGCCCAACTAGCCTAACAGAGTCGTCAAAGCAACTATTTTTGGTTCCAAATATATCTATCTGTATTCAATCAAGTACAACGAACTAATTGCTGGTTAGTAATGGAGGCAGAGATTCGCTGTTGCTTTTCCATTATTTCTTTATAACGCCCTCAAGTAGTAAATTCGGAAATCACCATAGCTATTGGATTATGTGGACATCTTAGTAAGTTTTTAGGTCTTGGAAATTTCTGCTAAAACAGAAATTTGTACGCAAATGAGGGGAAAACTAAGAATATAGTTGCTGGAGTGCAAAGAAACCAGAAACGCTTTCTCTTCAAGTTGGGTTAAGGTTTTCGATAGGGTCGACAGCTTTGTTTTCTAGATTTATTGATGGACCCATAAAATGACTTCTCAAAAAAATCCCACTGATGTGATCTGGCAGCTAACTGGTTTTATTTTGGGTTTTTGGGGCGTATACCAGTACAATGTGTAAGACAAATGATCTTCGTTAAGTTTACTCTTGGTTGTAGTCAACGTTTGTTAATGTTTAGTGCTTTTTTATTGGTTGGTTGTTAGACATCAGTTCATCGAAAGAACGACTGTTAACAACAGTTCCTTCCGATTTCTTTGCTTGTTTAGGCACAATCATCAAAGTGTTTTTGAACAGTTTAATATCGTACGACAGTCCTAACACATTTTGCTTTTTCAAGAAGTAATCCTTCTATGGAGGAATTTATTTATAATCTCTCTCTCTGTTTCATTTCACATTATACATAATGAGTCAAAACATGGTACACAGTGAAATAATCGCATCATTAATCATCTACTAATTAAAATAAAAAATTATCTCTTTTATGCAAGAAGACGCAAATCTATACTAATTAATTTGACATAGTTTGTAAATTGTAATGCAATAAGAAAACTATTGTTCTACATCTTAAAATAATATGCGCTACGTATTTATTTTATTTACAAACTTTGCCAAAGTTCACCATTTACTTTTAAAGTTATTGATGCTTTGTTATTGGTTCTGTCCATTGCACAATATAAATCTAATTAAATGTTGTCTGTGGTTTTGTAGAAGTGATGCAATTGATTGCTAGGTGATAAAATAAGGTGATGCATATAATTGAACATGTGGTTAGGTTTACTGTGTTATATAATCTCGTTGATTTTATCCCATCATGGAAGGGGTTTATTTTCTATTTTTTGATTGATTTTTGGATTTATCCATCATTACAAGTTGATTTAATCAGTTTGAGAGTACAGATTTTAACTCGTGTTTATACTGTTTTATAAATATTACACGATACAGATTGTAAATTACAAAATAAACAAAAAAAAAATTGATCTAGATCATGTTAATAAATGAAGACTGCACGGAAAAAAGGGGTTAAGTCCAATTTTGACTAAAATGAGTTTTTGGCATCATTATGCAGTTCATCACACAAACTTTCAGTTGGGCCAACTTAGTTGAATGTAATGGTTTTAGTCTCAGAGTTATAGCCAGATGAATATATGGTGTACACTGAGAAAACGGGTGAAGTCCCATCCAAAACATGGACAGAAAGGGTGAAGTCCTTTGGTGTGGATTTCTAAGCTGTATTAACCAGTAAAGCGTGGAATTTAGTTTTAAAATCCCCCACAGTGTGCGGAATTAAAATCAGACAATGACGTGTATACACGTCGAATGCAGGGCAAAAACAACCAAAAGTTTACAACATCGTAATAGTCATTGCAAGCGATTTTTTCTGCAATCACTGGGGCTTGAAATTACAGAGCATTCTGTGCATTTCAAAATCTTGCACCGCTTCACGTATGCATTGCTCTAGTTAACTAGGGACACAAGAGCTTTTACAAGGAAGAAAAGAGCTTTGAATTCTGTGCAAAATGAAATCATGCTCGTACTAAGGTCTGAACCTCTATCTAAGGTAAAAACGGCATTGCACAAGGGTTGAGAGTTTCTATTTGTGTGCCTAATTACCAATCTCTAATGCGGAGACCAAACATGTACTAACCACTTATCATTTGGCTGACTCCTACCACCTCCCTCCGTATAAAATACTTGGCAGTTCTATTGGTAAGATAAAGAAAACATCCCACCAAATAGTATTCTTATTGTATTTTATTAAAATTTTGAGTTTTTATTGTTAATGGCAATTTTATATTTTTCACAACGAGTATACACGTCGAACGCACCGTATTAGAAATTTGGTTTGACTTGTATACACGTCAAACACGCTTAACTGGTTAATTTTTTTGTCTGGTTTTATAAAAGTTATTTATGAAAGGTAAATATATTATAATTTACATTAGTATGGTAGATGACTAGTCTTACAGATGAATAGAATTTTGTCGTGTGAGTTGTATGAAGTTTATATAGTGAAATATGATTTCTAAATTACTTTATATTCTTATTTTTACAATCTGATTCGAGGGTTATACTAAGAAACTGGAAAATAGACATAGAGACAGACAAATAGACACAGAGGCCCCAATTTTTAAATATATTTGTTCGATACTTTTAAGGAATACTAAAGAATGGTCCATTCAATGCACTGTATAAATTACAAAAGCATATTTCAATAAACACTGAAAGTGTAACGTTTCAAACTTTAAAGCTGCTCTCCTGAAAAATCTATAAAATGGACTTAACCCTTTCTTCCCGTGTAGTCTTCAAATAATAAATTAAATGTTGTAAACTCTCTCGCAGAGAGTTTTATGAAGTGAAAATGTGTGTTCACACGAGAAGATTTTCATTTTGAACTTACCTGATGCATAGAGTTGTGGATGCTAAATCTAAGGCTGGATGACCTTTGGTCTCAATATATATGCCAAAGAATGAGAGCAATCTCGAAGGTGTCAATTACTCGGTAGACCCACCAGATTGGCTGGCCATTCACTCTGTCCTTTGCTTCTAGCCATTCTGTTCCTATCTTATTTCCTTGGATATAGGAATACCTACACATTCTATAGTATTCTTCCCAAACGGGGCTTGTCTTTTATCACTTTTTCTTGAACACTCCCTCATATTTCACTTTATTAGTTCTCTTTATCTTTCTGTCCATCTCACCATCCAAAACCTTGTCATTTCATTCGCATCTTGCTTTCTCATATCGTCACTTAAACGATGCAGAGTTCGGTCAGCATTTATAGAATTCTAATTTAGATAAAACACATTTATATGTCTCCTTACATGATTTGAGAATCTCTATTAATTTTAACCTAAACTTCACTTTTTTAAATCTCGCTTACATTCACTAAGAGGAAGTACTAGAACCTTCCTTCTGAGAATTTTAATCTGAAATTCACTTTTTAAGGTCCCTAATTATGAAAAGATGGTTTTTACAAGTTGTTGTTATGTGTATCTTAGATGAAAACAAAAAATATAAAATAAGATATCAGGTTTAGTTATAACGATGACGCCAGCGTTAAGATTTGGAACAAAAAGTGCCACTTTCGAGCTTAATTAATGGGGATTGAACGTGCCTCAAAGCATCAAAGCTTTCCACTCTAGATGCGGATTTGGTTGCTTCTTAAATAAATGTATCATCTTTCCTTTGGTCCATTAATTTCAATAAAGAACAATACTGAGATGAGTACCCTACCCGGGTTCGAATCCAGTTTTTTCTCTTCCTAGAGCTTCTTACTGCTCACTTGCCCGGTGATCGTTACCAACTCGTATAACGTGAGAATACAGTCCAATGGCCGCCAGTGCATTGAAAGAAGCTGCGAGTGCCAATGGATTGAGATGTTGACGCGACCTACATGAAAAATAAATAATGCAGTGATTTAAGTGCTCTTAAATTTGGGGCACCAATTGAATTTGAAGATCTAAATTTTATATACTCAAGGTTAGTTTTGATTGTAAGGTAAATGCAGGTTTTTTCTTCTTCTAAACTTTGCAGTTCAATGGAAGATCTTCTAACCTCCATTAATAATAATAATAATAATAATAATTTAACAAGGGTACGTCGTGCTAGTGAGAAGGCAAACGATCTTGGTTTACTTTGGTGAATGGCTTTTTGTGCCTCGCATTGGGACAGAAAATTAGGATGATAGTAATTTTATAAAGTGTTAATGTTTGATTTATCTCTGCCACATACAAAAATAACTATCGAAGATAAACATTAAAACAATAATAATTATTGTTGTAGAAGATAGTACTCTTCAGAGAAAAGTCGCCGATTGCAGAGGATTTCGTAGTGGAATTGCATGATTTGCAGGATTTAACGGCATCCAAGGTGACGCCTGTGTTCATTTTGGTGAATAGTCTAATCCCAACTAAGCTCTTTGCTTTTGCGGTGAGAAGAGTCGAAGGATAGGCAAAGCGGGCATAGTGAGAATCTTCTTTATATATAACATATCTTCTGTGTCGCCTTTATATTTATGTAGATCAATAGTCCGCGAAGTACTCGTATATGGCAAGGCAATAGGCAGATTATTTTGGCATCTTTCAACCGAATGGTTGATCCCTTGCACTTTGCAATGCGAGAGAAAGAATTAGATTGATGATAATAATAGTAATTACTGTTAGGACTTAGGCGCCACGATAGCCGAGTGGTTAGAGGCGAGACCTGCGAAGCTAATATATATTGAGGTACTGGGTTCGATTCCCGGTTTTAGGCGTAGGATTTTATTTAATTGTTAATAAAAGAAATATACAGTAAAGTAGGTTTGCTATCCATCTCCATCCACGACACCTAATCGGTAGTTGGACGTAAAGCCTGCCTGAAAGAAAAGGCTATTACTTTACTTTTTACTGTTAGGACTTACGACACCCTACGCCATACGAGATGCAGTAGGCAATTCTAGCTAAAATTTAGTTACAGCTCAAGTTTGGTCCCAAAGAGCCCAGCCACATAGTTTCGAGCTTAATTAATGGGGATTGAACGTGCAGCATCAAAGCTTTCCACTCTAGATGCGGATTCGGTTGCTTCTTAAATAAATGTATCATCTTTTCTTTGGTCCATTAATTTCAATAAAGAACAATACTGAGATGAGTACCCTACCCGGGTTCGAATCCAGTTTTTTCACTTCCTAGAGCTTTTTACTGCTCACTTGCCCGGTGATCGTTACCAACTCGTATAACGTGAGAATACAGTCCAATGGCCGCCAGTGCATTGAAAGAAGCTGCGAGTGCCAATGGATTGAGATGTTTACGCGACCTACATGAAAAATAAATAATGCAGTGATTTACGCACAGCTGCATCTAACATGCAGGAAGAGCAAAAAATAATGCAATGTTGGAAACTGGAAAAATAGAAAACGTAAATTGGTTGCTACTATTAAAAATATATAGTATATTTATTGCCTCTTTATTTGGTTACAAGAGTTTCATGTTTTCATAGTTTATACATAGAGGTAAAATTACACAAATTTTATAATCAACTAATTTTAAAAACTCACCGTTTGATTAAGCAATGGCGCCCGAAGATCGGCAAGTTAATTTACTTTCACCTCAAGAATGTAAAGATTTTAAAATTTTGAACATGGCAAAATAAATACTACTAATCTCGCATAATATTAATAAAATATCCTTGCGATATAAGGCTTGCTTGTGTAAGGGGAGGACTGTAAACTTGAAGGATCAGCGCATGTACAATTGTGGCACTTACTAGCTTACTCGCAGGTAAACCCATCAAACCGAGGATATTGATTGAACATCGCGGCTTTGCATCTGAGGCGTTTATTCAAACAGTAATTTGGTGATGATTTTCACTAGCATTTACTTTTAATGGCGCTACTTGAAAGCAAAGGCAAACGAAAGCTATAAAAGAAAAAAAAGAGTAATGGCAAAGCCGAGATCTCCGAACAACATAATTATTCGTTTTACCAAAATAGTGATGCCGTATGAAACAGAGCAATGAATCACGGAAAAAGTTTTAATATTAGAAATAAAGTAATTTATTAAAAAGTCAACATAAACGAAGCAAATAATGTAGTATTGATATTGATTTTTAGTAGCATTGAACAGAATTTAATTAAAAAAGGAAGATTCCTTTTAAAGAAAAAAAATATAAGTATATCCTCTGGAATAATGAAGAATTATAATTTAATTCACTCACAGTTTCATTTTATATTTAAAATGAATAACATCCTGTTACTGATATTCTAATTATGATTTCCTGATATTTTGTTCACTAATATTTCCAACTAACCTAAAGAATTTCATATTATTTACAATTTGTACTTATCTGGCGAACAGATATTACATTTCCTGATATACCGTCTACTTCAAATGTTTCCAGAAGTAATTAGGAATTAATTTCTGATAAAATTGTAACTAAATATGCCCAATTATTGTTAGGATCTAGTTTAGGAGTCCGCCATTATCAGTTTACTATTAGGTCAGAACTTCAGTCGAACCCTTTAATCGCTTGTAGTCAATATAATAACAAATTTGGCAAGATTAGGGATATTTTATGGAATTGGGAATTTAATGATGTGGTCTTTACGGCCATTTCACATCTTTAGAGAGTCTGCCCAATTGGGTGGATGATTCTACAGCAGTGGAAGCACTCGTAAATATTAAGAAGTATACATTTTGAAATCTTGTAGGATTTTTGGGTTAGTCTTTAAGTTGAATTCTCCTTCGCTAATGATACTTTTGAGTTGTGAGATATTATTAAATGTATATAAATACATATTATTATTATTATTTATATTATTATTATTTATATTATTATTATTTATATTATTATTATTTATATTATTATTATTTATATTATTATTATTTATATTATTATTATTTATATTATTATTATTTATATTATTATTATTTATATTATTATTATTTATATTATTATTATTTATATTATTATTATTTATATCATTCATTATTTATACCTATTTTTTTTTAATGATTTAAAGCGCGTCAACTTCTAAGGTTATTGGCGCCCGGAGCTTTTTTCAGTGCACTCACTGCCGGCCTCCAGACAGTGCTCTCTCGTTACAGACAACACTGTCTATCACCGGACAGTGAGCTGTAAGAAGCTCCTAGGAAAAGAAAATCTAAGGGTCAGTAGCTGGATTCGAACCCGGGACCTCCGCGTTGCTAATCGCTTCCCTATTTATATTCTTATTTATGTACATAAACCTACGAACGTTAAACTGCCTTACTTGCTTATCGTCAAAAGTCCACTGCCAAATTAATTACGGGGCTAAAATAAACCTTTATCTTTCACTTGAGTTACTCTTAATGCCATTAAATTGCTTCAAATAGAAAGCACATTCATTTTTATTCCAACCTTAATTAAAAAAAATTTGCAAGGTTTACAAGGTTTGATTGACGGTCTGACCTGGGGGGACAAACTCTGAATGGACTACGCCTTTGGCATCAAAAAAGCAAATCAGCATTGTTTTGATGTTTGACTTGACTTGACGACATTTTTTTGGTCGGGGTGAAGATGACGTCTTCCATTGGCTCGACTGTTGCTTTGTTTCTGGGTCATAACCATAGCACCATGACTCATCACCAGTAATGACCTTTGACAGAAAGTCTGGATCAGTTTCAAGCTGTTGTTTCAAAGCACGACATGTTTCAACTCGATGTTCTTTTTGATTGTCAGTCAGAACTCGAGGAACAAACTTGGCAGCAACCCTTTTCATCCCCAAATCTTCCGTTAAAATTCGCTGAACCGAGCTCCAAGATAACCCACTACTCTCTGATAGTTGATCAATTGTCTGTCGACGGTCTGTGAACACCAGCTCTCGAATTTTTTCAACATTTTCGTCGATTCGGGCAGTTGATGGACGTCCAGAACGAGGTTTGTCATCAATCGACATGTCGCCATTTTTAAACCGAGTAAACCACTCGTATACTTGAGTTTTTCCCACAGCGTCATCTTTGTAAGCTGTTTTCAACATTAAAACACTTTCAGCAGCATTTTTGCCGAGTAGAAAACAAAATTTCAGAGCTGCACGTTGTTCACTTAAACTTGCCATCATAAAAAAGAACAAAACAGCGCTGGTAAAAACAATCACTGCAGATGAACAGAACAAGCCAGGCAGACAACACAGGCAGGACTGAACTGGCAAGGAATTGCGCTATACACGTCTAGCGGCAGAAATGCGTACTACATAAGCTCCATGCGCGGCAACGCAATTCCGGTTATTTTTGGGTACCCCCTCGTACTTTGAAGGATCGTCAATTTTCTTTTAATAGAATATTGGAATTAGGAAGGGGTTAGCTCAGGGGTTAGTACACTAAATTCTGACGTAGAAACTCTGGGTCCAAGCAACCTGACCTTAAATTTCAGTTTTATTGTACCCATATGGGTCTCTTACAACTCAGTGCTCGACGCTGAAAGGGTTGTCTTTAATAAATGAACATAATCTGGATACCAGCAATGCTGTGAATATTGGTATATACTTATGTACATTTACGTTAAAAATGAATTGACATGAATATAATCCTGCTTTAGATTATTATTGAATAATTATTAAACAAATTAATAATATTAAGCAAAAGTTTTAAGATAATACAGTATTACAAATTTAATTTTATTCAAAGAAATTATTTTGCACAGAAAGGAAACACTGTATAATTATGGATAATTAATTTAAATAATTATTTAGATAAAGTTGGTTGTTATTAAATTTTTGCAACAGAACCTAATAGGCTTTTAATTTAATTTGAGCTACCCCAAATTGTTACTCGGGCCTGTCTCCTTGAAATTATTAGAAAAACAGCTTTTTTAAAGAATTTTATAAGCGCTAATTAGTTTAATTATCTTGCGAAAATATTAATTATATCAAACTACTATAAAATCTTATACAGAAAAATGAGAAGTATTATTAGATGTGACGTACGCATCAATTTTATAAAATATTTATAGATTGAATTGAATCAATAGCTCTCTTAATTTTCTTCATTCAAAGAATCAAATTAAATTACTATAAAAAAAGGAAAGAATGAAGGAATAGGAGATGACTGTCGGCTCACTAATTGCTTTTATATTGGGGTCCTTCATTAGTCAACAGTGTTTCGTCCCCGTGGAAACGAAATAAAGGTGAAATTAAATCTTGAAATTGTGGTACAATTTTTAAACGAACTTTGTGGTACAATCTCTTTAATTACTAAGTCCTTCTTTTTTATTAATACATTTTTTTTTTAATTTTCACTTTTTACATAGTTTTCTACATTTGAAAATATTTTGGTAGAAAAATAGAATAGTTTGCAACGCTATTAGAGGATTAATAAATGCTAAATGTGTGCAGAATGTTTATAATAAACAATCGCTTAAAATCAACTTAAAAATGAAATAGAAATTATTTGAAATAGTTAGGAAAACAAATGACGGTAACAATAGTAGTCAGCAAGCGAAAATATAAGTGAAATTGAATTGTCTAATCCAAACTGAGTAATGTACCTCTGTTGAGGGATTAAGATCCAGAACCGGTCAGGAATACAAAACATACTTGTTCCAGGGGATATTGTTAACACTGAGGTCCTATCATTTTCGACGGTAACTAAATTGATCAAATTTATATTTAGACTTGGTCTGCCTCTGGCGCCTTTATATCTGGGAGGAACTGTAGTTCTCGGTTCAATCATAGCTAGAAATTGATTAAGCGAATCGAAGAGAGATTATTATCTTTCCGGCTCGCTGTTTAGAAGTTGTGCGAAAAACCGTCTGAATAATAGACATTACATTACTTTTTTTTGCATTTTCCTTACAATGCATTTTTCCATCCAATCGCTAACGAACTTTTGCCCACTACAAGATTGTTCATTATAACATGATGAAAAGTGGTGATCACCCTATCCAGTTTTCAATTTATACAAGTAAAGTAATTGCCTATTTTTTCACGCGGGCTTTACGTCCAACTACCAATTAGGTATCGTGGACAACGAACATACTTTACTGTAAATTTCTTTTATTACCCTTTAAATAAAATCTAAGGCCTAAGACCGGGTAATCGAACCCAGTACCACAATACGCATATTAGCTTTACAGGTCTCGCCTCTTAACCGCTCGGCTACTGTGTCGCCTTCAATTTATACAATTTTTAACTAGGTCAAAACCAATATTAGCAAAACTTCAACTGTATCAAAATTTTTCCCAGCACTCGTTGATAACTCAATAATCGTTATTTATTGAAACTTTACTTATTCTTATGTGGTAATATTCTGACATATTTATTTTTTGGTAATGAGCATATTACTAAAACAGTTTGAGATTATTGTATTTGAAGAGTGTTAGTTTACAATGGTATTGCATGTTTTCAAGGGTATCACTGTTATTGTTTTGTCTTTGAGATATAATATTTTCTTTCTTTATCTAAGTAGGAAAAGATCTCCTTTCAAATGTTTTTCAAGGCATAATTTACATTGTAAGATATTCCATCTTACTTTGCAAACTAAATAAAAAACAATAAAAGATAATTAAACTTTCTATGATAAACATAAACATACTTAAAAAACAAGTACGCGTTTTTTTCTATTTTTATTATTATTAGGTATTATAGTAGAATGAATTGTTCTTACAAACGTACCACCATTGAAAAGAAATGTAACTGAGAACATAGAGTTGAATAATATCGTTTATTTTAACCTTAAAAGCATGCAAGTTTTTTATTTTTCTATTTTCAGATTTTCAGAGGTTGATTTTAGTTAATTATTTATTATATAATTAATAATTATTTATGCGAAGGGTATACTGAAACATAGAAGAAGTCAAATTGCCTGCACCATACTGATTAATCAACATCTCTGCTGATGAATGATAATATGACACACACACACACACATATAATTGCGTGCCATGACAGATAAAAAAGTCAACATTATCTATCTCTACAGACACAAACCACAATATAATGTTATTTAATTAGGTTTTGATTATATTTATTTTTTTTATTTATTGCTTACAATTTGTAGTAAAGGATTGATATGATACAATCAGCATAGTAAATCTAAAATGAATTTGTAAAAGTGTGGAATTAATGGTAACAGTAGCACATTGATGACAAAAGGAAAAGAAATAGGGCACTGCTCCAGTTGCTGGCCCTTTTTTCTCTTACTAGGAGCTTCTTACAGCTCACTGTCCTGTGTTGTCTGTAGCGAGAGAACTCTGTCCGGAGACCGGCAGTGCACTGAAAAAAAGCTTGGAGCGCCAATAACCTCAGATTTTGTCATACCTTAAATACAAACAAAATTAGTGCCCTATTCAAAAGAAGACAGAAACAAAACACCAAATATTTACAATAAATAAAACCAACATCTATTTATTCTTTAGGAAAAATTAAAAATGAAACTATGAACACATCGTTAATTTTTTTTGCGTTTATTGTGCTGCAATCAGCGCGTTAGCGCTATAAGTAACAATGATACAATAGAGTAATAAATGACAAGGTAACGAGTGGAGAAGTTACCCAGTGGTAAAACTCCAAAACATTATATGGTTAGTCGTCACTCTCTTCACTTGAGAGGAGATCACGAGGCCACTGTCTTTTAAGACGTCTTGTCGGGTTGTCAGGAAGAGTTCTTGAAGAAAGATTTTTAGCTAGAGGATTTATATGAGATTGCAGGTTCATGTGGAGTTTTCTGTATCGTATTTTGGGCGACTTGGGTGACAAAAGGAATGTTTAAGGTCAGTGTGTATAGTCAGGTTGGAGACATAAAATGGAACGTTTACAATAGTTCGAAGTATTTTAGATTGAAGAGATTGAATCTTTTAGGAGATTGGAGCGTTTGGTTGAACCCCACAGTTCTATTCCATACGCCCAGATGGGTTTCAAAATAGAAGTATAAATCAGTCTTTTGTTGTCCAGAGAGACTTTTTATCAATCGTCTAAGAGTCTTTTAACATCGTTAATAAAGTAAAATAATAATATTTCTTGTTTTTTTACAATAAATAAAGATTGAGAGGAGAGGACAATCTTAGACCTACGAGTATGTCTGCGGCTTGCTTTAAATGTTTGCAAATTAACCTCATTACTATCGTGATTAGTGCTTCTTTTTTATTCGTTGGACGTCAAATTAGCTCGCTTTTAACGATATTTGAAATAACTTATTTCTAAAGATTATTAAAAAAAAAAATTATTTCAAATAATAATTTGAAAATAATTTATATGCCGCATTATCAATGATCCGAAAAAACTAAGTTAATAAAGCAGTATATTTCTAAAAAAAAAAGTTGAGGAGACCAGGACTTTCCCAATCCTTGCAACATTTCAAGGGAGGAAATAAATGAGCCTTGAAATAGGACCTAGGAAACCCAGAAGAATCTCCTTAGTTTCCCTAGAAAACTTGCAAACAGATTAGGATTGCCTCACTCAACTATAAATAGATTTTCTTATAGTAATGGGGATTTAGAATACCCAATATTGAAGACACATTTTAGATTCGGTAAACTGTTTCTTGCGATTCAAGGATTCGCTGAAATTCCATCAGTTCCCATCAGGGATACCCAAAAGGAAAATCAATTTTTTTCGATTTGATATAGTGATCATATTTTAATAAACCATTTGCGAAGAAACAAAAACCACAATTTCTGACTCAGGGAACCTCAATGATGTTTTGGTATTAAACTTGAGATATTGTTCGAGATATTAAACGAGATATTGCCAGTAACAAGTAAGAGTGAGAAATTAATGCTAATTCGCCAGGCATAATGCGATAAAATTAAACACAACGTTCACTCGTTTCAGTTTTTATTTACAGAGAATACGTCCTAGGGCAATCGCCCTGAACCCTAAGTCTAGTAATCACCCTACAACATCTATCACGTTTGGTAATATTGAAAATTATAGATAAAACTTTATACTATCAACCAGGATATTGAATAACGATCAAAGGCCATTGCTAATTCAATTTTGAAGCCATTTTGGTGTACCAATTTTCTTCTCAATCTATTGCAAAGGAGGTGATAATAAATTATGAGTTCTACTTTATTTCTAAAGAGATGTTCAGAATTTGCATGCTCTTATTTTGCAGAATACGTTAATTGATAATTTTTTTTTTAAAAAAAAAAGTAGCTCTAAGATGAACTCATAAGGAAGTAAAATGAGAATAGTGTATGATGTCAAAATGTTAAAAGTCACCTGGCCTGTGTTATATTAAAATTTGGAAGTCAAGTTATAATCCTGACGGTAGAAGTGATAAATGCACCAACTTTTAAATACTAAGTCATGCAAATGCAAATAATTTGAATGGCTACGTTATAAAGATTTTAGGACGAATAAATTAAAGATCGGCTCAAAGTAGATCATTATACTTTAGAAGTCTTGTGCGTATTTACAGCTTTGAATATCATGATCAAATATTCACTTTGAGGTTTAGGATTAAGATATTAGGATATTGTGTGTTAATTCTGACGGAAGAATTAAGGATGAGTTAAACTTAAGATTAGCAGGTTCCGGAAGATTGTTCCGAGCAATGAATAAAATCTTTCTGGTCAAAAAATGTGTCCAAAAAGGCTAAAATGAAGATTTACCGAACAATATATTCTCATGTATAAACATACGAAAGTGAATCATGGTCTATCACTAAAAGAGTTTATTAAGACGCATTCAGGCCTCAGAAACAAGGAATCTTAAGCGAACAGAGGATAAAATAAGGATTAAAAAAACGAGGATGTGAGCCCTAAATGTCAAAAAAGTGCAGTTCAGATGTACAACTGTCTAAAATGAACACAGAAATTTACCCAAAAAAGAGTATTTGAAGCCAGGGAACAGACAGCGAGGAAGGAGACGCTTGAAGTTAGTAGATAATCTCTCCGACATTTTCAGGGATCTAAATCTGCCAATGACTAATAATAATAATAATAATAATAATAATAATAATAATAATAATAAGGGAAGGGATTAGCTATGAGGTTAGCATACTGGACTCCCACGCGGAGGTCCCGGGTTCGAATCCAGCAGCTGACCCTTAGATTTTCTCTTCCTAGGAGCTTCTTACAGCTCACTGTCCGGTGATGGACAGTGTTGTCTGTAACGAGAGAACACTGTCCGGAGGCCGGCAGTGCACTGGAAAAAGCTCCGGGCGCTAATGACCTCAGCTGTTGATGCGCCAAAAAAAAAAAAAAATAATAATAATAATAATACTGTATTTATGCAATTTTACATATTACAAAATTGTAAGCAGTGACTAAGGCCAAGACAATATTAGCAGACAAAGAAAAATGGCTTCTTGTTTGTTCAGATACTCTACTCTGTGAAGAAGAAGAGAATTTGGAAAAAGTAAGATGGTGTGTCCAAGGTTATTGTTGTGGCATTAGTGAGCCCCATGAGGCTATATCCAAGGCAATTTGAGAATCAAGAAAAACTAAAACCCCCAACAAGTAAATACTCCCTGCAGAGCGGCCCTGTTACCGGTCCATGTGCAAAATCTATCTTGCGAGAATGGAACAGAAAATACCACAAAATACGAATTCAAATTGAGAAAGATTTGATGACCATACTCCTTTGGCCAGTAAGAGAGTCAGTCAGAGGAAATAATAGCGTTCAACACATTGTTGAAAACAGCTCTGCAGCCAGAGTCCTAACAGTTCTAAACTAATTCCTTAAATTCTACAAATCCTGCATCACTAATTTGCGAAACTGTTGTAAGTAAATTAAATTGTAAAATTACATCGCACTTCTTTTAATTAAATCTTTTGTTCACTTTGAAATTTAATAACAATTAACTTTCCCTTACACTTTTCTCAACCCATTCCTTATTTTAGAGAAAATGTATAGAATGAAATTTCCGCTAAAACATTTTCTTTATATCTTCGTTACATTTTTTAAATAGCAATTTTAATTTTGAATTAAATTAAAATTTGAATATTTATAGACATCGTTTTATTCTCGGCTTTTGTCGTCTTGATGATTTCTATTGGAAAAAAATTGAGAAATTTGAGCTCCTAAAGGTTCCCTTAGTATACCGGTTTCCTTTTGCCATATTTCTCTCATTAAATGATAGAGGGATCACTTTTTGCTTCAGGTTTATCTCCGACAGGACAAAGAACATCTCTGGCGCCCATATTCCTTACTACAATACATCACGTCCAGGCTCGCTGTTTTACGCACCCTTCGCAGCGTATCACTTTGTTAATAGGCTGAAGTTCGCTATTTCATACTTCAAAGTTATATACGCTAAACAAAACTTGATTTATAGGTCTTGGTTCTAAATTCCAGCAAGATGATTGCATGCTATACTTGGTAATTTCCACTTAAATCTTCTTTTTACACCAAAAATCCTTCTTAAATAGCTTTTTTATTCAACCATCCCAGGGTGTACACTTCATTCCCTGTTATTAAACATTTTTTCTTAGTGGTGGCACTCTGATTTCCAGGCTTGTCCATGGGACATATTTTTCTGTCCCATCCCATCCCATCCCATGGCAATTTATGCCTGTCCCATTCCATCCTACGGGATTCCCATTATAATATTAATATGGAATACAGTTCAAATAAAATTATTAAATTTATGAAAGTTTACGTTTAGTGTCTACTAAATAGGACTACATGTACAAAGAGACATGCAAAACGACAAAATTTATTAACTTTATTAACTTGAACACTCAAAAGTACGTATAATCTAAGTATGACAATTCAGAATCATTCTGACACTCTCATTCTATTTCTGAGTCACTCTGCACATTCAGCACACTGAGTGTTACCGCTCGTTAAATTGAGAAAACCTAGACAGAGCCTTTAAAAAATCTAGGAAAACCTGAATTATTCTTTAGACTCGAAATCCTTCTCATAGCACCATGCAGTTACATAGATGATGAATGCATTCTATTTTGTTGCACTTACGCAACTGCAAATTTCAGCATAAATTTATTTTACAATATCAAGTATCGACTACCATGGGAAATACAAATGTGTGCTGTCCCATCCCAGCCCATCCCATGGAATAACATTCCTATGGACAACACTGCTGATTTCCTCTCCTTACCCGCTGTTCTTGCAACAGCAAAGAGTTTTACAAGATTTGTAAATCATTCTTTCATTATTTTTGGCTTAGGAATTGAGTTGTTCCATGTGTTTTGATTTCTATTAGTAATAAATCATAAATTTACCTTGAGTTTTGATTGCTGCACAAGATGTAGCTCTCATAGTGCAGCAAGTGAATATTGCAGAACCAAAAATCCTACACTTCACATGTGTTCATCCTGTTTCCAGTCTAGCATGATAGTTGGGTGTATTTATGGGAAAGGTTTAACAAGATTTTCTAAACTTGTAAGTTGATTCTGCATATTTCTGTGGGAGATTATTGGAGTCAGGATCAGAGGAGAGTGTAACAGTGTCATCAGCATACGTGATGAGGATAGTAAATGGGTCGATAGGGATATCTGTAGTGTCTACCTGGGTAGAGTGGAGGGCCTAGAATATTCTCTTGCTTCTGCTATAGAAGGGACACCTGCTTCCGCCCAACGAAAAGGAGATAAAGAAGCTCCAACCATTACCTGAAGAAAGTAACGACCAGATAGGATGAAATTTGATCAATTAAGGTGGAATTTTGCAATATTGTAAGAAAATAAATTAACCTAACCCATACTAACTTACGTATAACAGTTCACTCAATGATCTGCAATAAAAGCAAAGCTAATTCGTGCGTACATAGACGGCCTCATTCATTCTTTACTCAACATCGAAATAATACCCACCACTTTTATATTGATGACCAAACTACCATATAGTTTGTTGGCTAACAAGTGAACCCATAATTTGTGAACCATCGCGTCGCATTGAATCCATCGAGGTCACTGACTGGAATCTATTGAAACGCTAGAATCACTTCCAGTTCATTAATTAGTTGGGCAATCAGAGTGTATTCTCGTACATGCTTGCACTGCATGCTTTTGAATTATTTTTACATTTTATTTATTTTGGGCGAAATTATAAACGATCATAAAGTGTACCATAAAACAGTTTTTCAATGCACGCCCAATTTAAATTCAATTAATTTATTTTATTTTTTTAAACCGTACATTAGCTAAAACTTCGGTAGTAATGCTTGAATGCTTTAGATTACAATTCAAGAAAAGCCAATGCGGGAAAACATCATTTCTAAGGCATTGTAATGGCTTAGGTGTAATAAAATGTTTTCCTTATCCTGGCATGAAGTCTTGCCAAATTATATTAATAAAGAGAATAATATATTCAAATTATCTATAAAATTTTAAAGCACAAACACTAAAGATCTAATGATTGAACAGGCATCCTTACATTGCACTAAACGACATTTGAGACGATATGGTTCTGTGATTGCGCACAATGAGCCATCTCACTCGAATTGCCACCTAGTCTTCTGGTTTGGTGTTCTTACTAGCGAAGATTAAATGTTCACTTCAATGCTTCCAAACATTGCACAACTCCATCCGAACAAAAGATCTTGTTTTGGAATTACTATCTCCTCGTTCAACCATTTCAAACAGTCGGCACCGTAATCATAATTGTATTGTATAATCCCTTCATCTTGATACCTTGCTATAACACATATACACACGCACACATACAAGTACAATAATAATTAATATTATTCGTCTAAGGGAAGGGAGATTAACCAGAGCCAGAAACCAATGTTAAACACCATTTTAATTTACACATTAACACCTACATCTGACAAACTTCTACTCATATCACTTTTCTTTTGACGTCTTTCAATTATTTTATGTTGTTCTCACTTATTGGCCATTGGATTGAATCGTAGAGGAAATTGTGGCGAGCATTTTTTCAATTTACTTTTATTATTACCTCATCACATTTCAGAGGTGTTACGTGTTACAACCAAAATATATTATGTTAAAATAATGGTATCAATATATTTATTGCTACTGCTATCAAGGTTAAGAAGGAATGGACTATAGATAGCGGAATTTAAGGAAAGATTCACATGAGCTCTAATTCGACTCATCAACCAATCGAAATTCCAGCTTTAACATAAGCTATCAATCTAAACACAAACTTACAAGAGCAAGAAATATTAAACGCTAGTTTTAGTTATAATTTATTTATTCGTATTACTACCAAGTTTTCGAGTTAGGTATTAGGTCATCTTGGGTTTTTTTTTCTTAGTTTGTTTTAAACTGTTTCTATGTTGGGTTGATTTTATGAAGTATTGTAGGGCATTAAGAATTAGAGATTTTATTTTTTATTTTAGAAAGTAATTCAGTGAGATGGTGAATGTCCACTGTGTTTGATTTTAAAGTGGACATTCAGTAAGTGCAGGTTTTGTGATATTTTTACATTTATTGCTGATGAAATCAAGAAAAATACTATTATTTTTACATTTGATTAGAAAAATTAAGTCTCTTCTTCTGTGGTGGCTTTTTTATACGAGGTGTGGCTATTAAATAACGAGACTGATGCTGCTACAGAAGAACTATGCATGCGCTAAATCCTAACGACCGACAGCTAGGCAGCGTAGAGCCTTCTCTTTCGATTGCAGCGACTCACGTGTTTGTAGAGAAATCTGTCTGACCGGAACAGTCGTTTTTGTAAGAGGTGTCAGTTTCGTTTTGCCGAAAACATGATACTACACATGTAGTAGAGCAAAAAATTGTCGTCAAATTTCACATCAAAACTTGAATAAAACTGCTACTGAAACTTATCTTTTATTTAAAGAAGTTTATGGAGATGAATGTTAATCACGTGCGCGAGTTTTTAAGTGGTTCTAGCGTTTCCAAGATGGCCGAGAAGACGTCGGAGATGATGACCGCCCGGGTCGCCCTTCCACGTCCTAAACGGATGAAAATATCGATTATAATTAATCAACATTACTACCGTGAGGTGCTTGCTCAACTCCGTGAAAGAATAAGAAAAAACGACCCGATTTGTGGAAGAACAAATCATGGGTTCTCCATCAAGACAACGCGCCGGCTCACACTGCATTGTCTGCCAAGACGTTTCTAGCCAAGTACAACATCCCAGTCTTATGCCAACCGTTATTCGCCTGACCTGGCCCCATGTGACTTTTATCTGTTCCCCAAAGTCAAATCTGCATTAAAAGGAACACGATTTGAGTCCGTTGAAGCTGTGAAAGAAAAAGCGGCACGCGTCATGCAGGAGCTCACAGAAAAAGACTTCCAGGACTGTTTCGAACAATGGAAAATTCGCATGGAGCGTTGTAGGGATAGGGGAGTGGTGTATATTGAAGGTGATAATAACTAAATGTGTATAAATTTAAAATAAAATGTTTTACAGCAATAGTCTCGTTATTTAATAGCCACACCTCGTATGTTTCTAAATATCAACTCTTGGTATTGAATCCGAAATTCCTCAAATTCTTGGCAGTGAATCCAAAAACAAGTTCCACTTTGGTAAAATGTTTGATCGTTTAGATGTGGTCTTACATTGTCACTCTTTTTTGGTGACAGAATAATTAATCCAAGAGGAAGAAAGTGTTTTACCAATTTCAGTTATAATGATTTTTATTTTTATTAATGCCATACTTTCGACGTAGATGACAAAAAAACCTAGCCTCAAGATCGAAAGCTTTGCATTAATAAATATATATATGACTAAAATTGGCCACAACCTTTCTTCCCCTTGAATATATGAATCACCAAAAAGATTTACAGCACTCTATTTAAATAAGTAAATACACAACCAGTTTCAAAATACTCTTCCTTCGAATCCTCCGCGAAGACTGAAGCGTCGGTGGCCTCGCGATAACCTGATCTCACGATAGAAAACAGGCATCCTGGGGATTCACTTCATATGGTATCCTGAGTTAGCCGACCCATGGTGGCAATCGTTCGATGGCCCTCATTTAACTCCTTCAATTAATGGGATTGAAAAAATAACTGCCATTTCAGTCGAGTAAAATTTATTTTGCCGAGCTTTCTAGGTCATCTTCAGGGCTGTGGAACATATTTACAGTTTGTTAACAATGATTCTATTGAAATGAATATGTATAATAAAAACGAAATTTACAAAAATTATTTACCTAGTTTAGAAAGTAATATTTTTACATTACAGGGTTGGTGTGTCTTCTGTCTTGTCTGTTCATGGACTGAGTGTGATCGGTCTGTGTGTAATATGTTTTAGGTTGTGTGGAAGTCAGTGTTGCCAATTGTCAAGTATTTTGCAGTAAGTTTGCGTATATGTTGTTTAAATTGTTCGTGTTTGTTTAGAAATTTAAACTGTTTTCTGTCTTAGATATGTATATCATTTCCAGAACTTTCCTTTTTTGTGTGTTGGTTTCTGATTTAAGTATCTTTGTGTTTGGAAAATCGAAAGTGTGATGATTTTCTGTGCTGTGTAAGGAAAGTGCTGTGGTGTTCTTTTTTAGTTTTGTGTCGTAAGAGTGTTGGTACAGTCTTTATTTTAAATATTGTGATGTTTCGCCTATATATTTTTTGTGACAGTCTTTGCATTCAATTTCGTATATCAGATTTGATTGTTTGTCTTTTTCAGTCTGGTCTTTTAGCTTCGAAAAAAATTGTCTTTTTGAGTTGTTGGTGTTTTTTGTAGTGATTATTGTGTTTGTCGTGTTCTGTAGTAATGTTTTTAATTTGTTTGTGAGTGGTTGTACATTATGGTAGTGAGGCATATTTTTTGGGTTCTATGGATAAGTTGGTGTCGTCGTGGGTTTGTAGGTTTGTTGTTCCTGATGAGTTGGTTGGGTTGTTTTTTTTCGTAGTATAATTTGATGGCGTGGTTGATATGTTTGAGGGGGTAGTTGTTGAGTTGAAGAATTGTTTTTGACCTTTCTATTATGTCCTGATGATATTGGGTTGATGTAAGTTTTAGGTTGCGTGAGATGAAATTGTTTGCGCAGTTTGTTTTTTTGAAATAGGGGTTGGTTGGAGTAAAAATTAAGGAGACGGCCTGAGTATGTAGGTTTTGTGTAGTGTTTTGTGTTAATTTGTCCTGTATCTGTTCTTATGAGCAGAAGGTCAAGAAAAGAACTTTGGTTGTTGGTTTCTTGTTCTATTGTGAATTGTATGGAGGGGTGATAGTTGTTGAAAAGTGCAAATATTTCTTGTGTTTTTGTGGAATTAATGCATAGAATTGTATCATCTACGTATTTTTTGGCAGAGTAAATATGTGGGTGGTTAGTTGTAATTTGGTCGAAAAGGTCGTCTAATACTATGTCTGCAATGACTGGGGATAAGGGGTTTCCCATCGTTAGTCCTTTTATCTGTTCATAAAAATTGTTCTGGTAAGCGAAATAGGATGTGTTAATGCAAAAAATCCTTCAATTAATTAAGATTATATATTTACGTAAACATGTTTACTTCTTTGCCTGTAGCCAGTTTTATATTAAATAAAGAGGGTTAAAAAAAATAAGTAAATAAAAGTTAGGAACAAATAGAGTAATAAATAAATAAAGAGTAATACTTAATATAATTAAATATTTATTAAAGAAATATCAAAAAGTAATGAAAACTTACCCTTATAAAGTTATACAAGTAGGCAATAAATCATGCAAGCTTTGCCGATGTAGCTTTTAAACTAATTGCACAGCATATTAAAGCACACACGCGTTCTTATGTATTTATTTTCCTATTTCTTATTTGCTCTCACTTGGTATTGAGATGGTATCAAATTTTCGATTTCCAGTTCCAACGGAAACAACCGTTTAGTAGTCCTTTGAATTTAAAAAATTATTTAGCTAGAAAATAGTTTGGGAAACGAACTTACGATCGTAACTGTCGCCGGAAGTTTAAATGTGATATTCGCCATCCGGATACTCCAATAGAAGATTTTGGGTCAAAATCGGGTATTTACGAACATTTGTTCGTACGAATTTACTCAATCAACGATTCCGCTACAAGCAGTTCGCCATCCAAAGAATTGTGTCGCTAGCCTGGTATACCAAGGAATATCAGAAACACTGATAATAAGGCAAATCCATTTGCTGCTAAGGGGTGTCGTCTTGGTGGACTCTTCGCCCAAGAGAGTAGCTCCAGGAATATTACCTAAGGAAGTAGTCATTTATTTAACAGCATTAGTTCCGTAATCATCAATACACAATTAATTTTAAGCATAATTTTTTAATTATTTATAAAGTTTCATTATATAATGCACTCGTTAAAGTTAACTCTTATATGAGTATCTTAAATAATAATTTGCATTTCTGATTGTTTCTCCTAAATTTCTAAAATAATCTGCGAGTAGTAAATGAAATGTATTATTATTTAAAATTATCCGTTTCATGGCCTAAAAATAGGATTTTTTTTAAAAAAAGTTATAAATCATAAATAGAGAACGTTTCATCGCGGCACATTTCGAATACATTCCAGGTACTTCAACTACTTCGTCATTGTCACATATGATTCATCGCTTTCTACCAATCTATCTCTTGCTTTGCTTCACTAACTCACTCCTAAACTGGACATCGTTAATATGGACGCCCGTTTTTGTTTTTGCTTCGTTTAAATAAATATAACATTTACATTCTCTTTTTTTTTTTAATCTAAAAACATAGTTATTGCATCCTACGCTGTACTTTATATTCAATCCATCAACTGGAGTCATTGCAGTCATTAGCTGCGGATCATTTACCTGATTCCTTTATATGATTAGCTTCTTGCTATCAATACAATACCTTGTTCAACAAAGCAAGCCAACTTCCTTGGTGTACCTAATTTTTCCACTCATCCAATATCATGATCTACCAAATTTCATGTTTGTTAAATAAATGTTCCAGGCATCACGATATCAGGGAGTGGCGTGGTTGAAAATTTTTTGGGTCATGAAATTCAGTAAAATTATGGCCGTTCTATATCTCCCACTGTGAACCACGTATTGATATGGAATTTTGTTCTCTTGTAAACTTTGTTTTTCTCAATTATAAACAATAGTTACTTTGTGCACAGATCTATAAATTTAGAAGATATAAAGGGTTGAAAATTTGTTGGGTCATGAAATTCTGTAAAATTATGGCCGTTCTATATCTCCCACTGTGACCCACGTATTGATATGGAATTTTGTACTCTTGTACACCTTGTTTTTCTCAACTATAAACTATAGTTATTTTGTGCACAGATCTATAAATGTAGAAAATATAAAGGGTTGAAAATTTTTTGGGTCATGAAATTCTGTAAAATTATGGCCGTTCTATATCTCCCACTGTGAATCACGTATTGATATGGAATTTTGTTCTCTTGAACACTTTGTTTTTCTCAATTATAAACTATAGTTATTTTGTGCACAGAGCTATAATAAATGTAGAAGATATAAAGGGTTGAAAATTTTTTGGGTCATGAAATTCTGTAAAATTGTGGCCGTTCTATATCTCCCACTGTGAATCACGTATTGATATGGAATTTTGTTCTCTTGTACACTTTGTTTTTCTCAATTATAAACTATAGTTATTTTGCGCACAGATCTATAAATGTAGAAGATATAAAGGGTTGAAAATTTGTTGGGTCATGAAATTCTGTAAAATTATGGCCGTTCTATATCTCCCACTGTGACCCACGTATTGATATGGAATTTTGTTCTCTTGTACACTTTGTTTTTCTCAACTATAAACTATAGTTATTTTGTGCACAGATCTATAAATGTAGAAAATATAAAGGGTTGAAAATTTTTTGGGTCATGAAATTCTGTAAAATTATGGCCGTTCTATATCTCCCACTGTGAATCACGTATTGATATGGAATTTTGTTCTCTTGAACACTTTGTTTTTCTCAATTATAAACTATAGTTATTTTGTGCACAGAGCTATAAATGTAGAAGATATAAAGGGTTGAAAATTTTTTGGGTCATGAAATTCTGTAAAATTGTGGCCGTTCTATATCTCCCACTGTGAATCACGTATTGATATGGAATTTTGTTCTCTTGTACACTTTGTTTTTCTCAATTATAAACTATAGTTATTTTGCGCACAGATCTATAAATGTAGAAGATATAAAGGGTTGAAAATTTTTTGGGTCATGAAATTCTGTAAAATTATGGCCGTTCTATATCTCCCACTGTGAACCACGTATTGATATGGAATTTTGTTCTCTTGGACACTTTGTTTTTCTCAATTATAAACTATAGTTATTTTGTGCACAGATCTATAAATGTAGAAGATATAAAGGGTTGAAAATTTTTTGGGTCATGAAATTCTGTAAAATTGTGGCCGTTCTATATCTCCCACTGTGAACCACGTATTGATATGGAATTTTGTTCTCTTGTACACTTTGTTTTTCTCAATTATAAACTATAGTTATTTTGTGCACAGATCTATAAATATAGAAGATATAAAGGGTTGAAAATTTTTTGGGTCATGAAATTCTGTAAAATTGTAGCCGTTCTATATCTCCCACTGTGAACCACGTATTGATATGGAGTTTTGTACTCTTGTTCACTTTGTTTTTCTCAATTATAAACTATAGTTATTTTGTGCACAGATCTATAAATGTAGAAGATATAAAGGTTTGAAAATTTTTTGGGTCATGAAATTCTGTAAAATTGTGGCCGTTCTATATCTCCCACTGTGAACCACGTATTGATATGGAATTTTGTTCTCTTGTACACTTTGTTTTTCTCAATTAAAACTATAGTTATTTTGTGCACAGATCTATAAATGTAGAAAATATAAAGGGTTGAAAATTTTTTGGGTCATGAAATTCTGTAAAGTTATGGCCGTTCTATATCTCCCACTGTGAATCACGTATTGATATGGAATTTTGTTTTCTTGTACACTTTGTTTTTCTCAATTATAAACTATAGTTATTTTGTGCACAGAGCTATAAATGTAGAAGATATAAAGGGTTGAAAATTTTTTGGGTCATGAAATTCTGTAAAATTGTGGCCGTTCTATATCTCCCACTGTGAATCACGTATTGATATGGAATTTTGTTCTCTTGTACACTTTGTTTTTGTCAATTATAAACTATAGTTATTTTGTGCACAGATCTATAAATGTAGAAGATATAAAGGGTTGAAAATTTGTTGGGTCACGAAATTCTGTAAAATTGTGGCCGTTCTATATCTCCCACTGTGAACCACGTATTGATATGGAATTTTGTTCTCTTGTACACTTTGTTTTTCTCAATTATAAACTATAGTTATTTTGTGCACAGATCTATAAATATAGAAGATATAAAGGGTTGAAAATTTTTTGGGTCATGAAATTCTGTAAAATTGTGGCCGTTCTATATCTCCCACTGTGAACCACGTATTGATATGGAGTTTTGTACTCTTGTTCACTTTGTTTTTCTCAATTATAAACTATAGTTATTTTGTGCACAGATCTATAAATGTAGAAGATATAAAGGTTTGAAAATTTTTTGGGTCATGAAATTCTGTAAAATTGTGGCCGTTTTATATCTCCCACTGTGAACCACGTATTGATATGGAATTTTGTTCTCTTGTACACTTTGTTTTTCTCAACTATAAACTATAGTTATTTTGTGCACAGATCTATAATTTTAGAAGATATAAAGCAGTGGTTCTTAACCGGTGTTCCGCGAATATAGTCCAAGTGTTCCGCGAAATTTCAATTTTAATGAAAATGTATTGAAATTTAGAAACTTTGGAAAGATACGAAAACAAAAAATTGTTCTTTTTTTTAATTTGAATTTAATTTTAAGTTCTGGCTAATTACCGAATTTCAAATTATTTAATGTTAGTGTTCCGCGAGAAAAACATATACATATAATTGTGTTCCGCGTCTATGAAAAAGTTAAGAACCACTGCTCTAAGTATTGAACTCTTTGAGGCTCCAGGTAATGAAGCCTCTGAGGCTGTAGGTAAAGTTCCTGAGTCCTCGAGTTATTGAAGTTTCTATGATTCCAAGTAATAATAAATAAATAAATAACTTTATTGTTTATAAGTTTACAACTTTCTGCAATGAGTTGGCTAAACTTAAATAAACTGCAATGTACTACATGAAATGAATATAATGTAAAAATAATATACGAGTAATATAAACATAAATAAAAATAATGTGATACCTTTCCCTAAAAATTATTATTACTTCAATTTATTTTCTAATTAATAAACTAAACTGAGAACTTTACTTGAGCCCTAATATTTCACCTGCTTTTTGCCGCTTTTCCAAAGCTTGAGTTACAAAATGGTACAAATTCTGTAACTCTAATTTAGAAACCATTTCCAATGTATATCTCCTTAACAAAAACTTACAGTTTAAAATGTTAAGTATAAGGGTTGATTAAACGCCAAAAGGTACACAAATCAGCAAGTACCCAACATTTCATTCAAGCTTAGTTGATATAATTTAAGTAATTTTGCTGCATTAACTTTTCCTTCACATTTTTTAGAATTTATTAGATGTCACAGACCCTTATGCTGGCCAGTTCGTTCATAATATTATTTTGTTATAATTATGATAAAATGTATATTATATCCGTTTTTAAATAGGTACTTTATTTTAACTCTATTCCGAATTATTCTTCGGATTTAGCTTTAATTTGCTTTTTATTCTGAGATGTCACATATATATGCAAAAGTAGAAAAAGACAAAGTTAGAGTCGGCTACTATTTAAATTTAAATCACGGATTTAAAAGAATATTTCAGTGTTGAATTCGTTTTACCGAAATATTCGTGAGCACAAATAACACACAGTTAATAACAAGTAGATTATTCAACAATAATGATTCATTTCTCAATTGTAATTTAATTTAGACCCCCTAATTTTACTTATAGTAAAATACTGGAATAATTAGATGTCCTAAACGTATGCATATCTCATTTATTTTATATTACATAACATATATTTAACATTGTGAGAAGAACAGCTACATTGAGAGTGTGATTGAAGAAAACTATATTATTTGCGATAAAGCCAGATAATTATTACCTATTATTATAAACGTTTGACTACTACATAAAATAACAATTACTTTAATCGAAGAATGAACTTAAACAGACGATTTTTATTAAAAATAAAATAATCGAAATCATTGATGTATGTTGGTGTAAGCATTTTTTTAAAAAAGTTTTTGAATTTTGTAGCCTCGTAATTTTTTTAATTTTTTATAACGTTTTCTTTTTAACCTGTAATTAATAGTTTGATTATTATAGATTAATAGATATTAAAGTCAATCTACAGTGCTACTTGAACAAATATTTTGTAGATGAAAATGGCCAGCATAAGGGTCTGTGACATCTAATAAATTCTAAAAAATGTGAAGGAAAAGTTAATGCAGCAAAATTACTTAAATTATATCAACTAAGCTTGAATGAAATGTTGGGTACTTGCTGATTTGTGTACCTTTTGGCGTTTAATCAACCCTTATACTTAACATTTTAAACTGTAAGTTTTTGTTAAGGAGATTTTTGTACCTTTTGGATAGATTTTCATTTTTGTCTATTTTGCTAAGTTACATATCTGCTTTACTGTTTTTTTTTAAATTTGGAATAAGCAATTCTATCATTATAACCTGATAAGGTGTTAAGTAGGAACCGTAACTACCACTGGAGAGATCTTTTTAAAGAATGATTATAGTTGCGGTCCCCAAACCATCCTCAATAACAATTTTTTTGAGAAAGCCTTTTTATATAAAATAGGAAGGTATTTGTACGTAAAAAGCAAATTTAAACTGCGATTTCAGACCTTCCTTTTAAGAGGAGCAAGAAAAATAAACTGCGATTACAGTACTTCTCCCTAAAAGGCAAAGAGGCAAAGATTTTGAATCGAACGATAATTCATTACTTAATGTAAATAGGTTCACCCATTGATAATTTTAACGATTGCAGTACTTCCTCTTAGTAGGTGTAAGAGCATGATGGCACTTCACAGCCATATAGAGTAGCTTTAATCACTTCTTCGTGCTAAATTTTATCAAAATCGGACAAAGCGTTATAGAAATATTGGTAATAATAGTTTTAGAAACGGCCTTACTTGGGTGGGGCAAACTCCCCTCCATATGAGGCATAGCGTCGAGACTTTTAAAGTGCAAATCTGTACAAAATTTCGATTCGAATGACACTTCATTCATAAAAATCGGTTCACTTGTCGATAATTTGAAACGATTGCTATACTTCCCCTTAACTAGTGTAAGAGCAGATCGTCGCTTTAATGTTACGTAGGGAAGCCCTAACCCCATCATCCTACCAAATTTTATCAAAATCGGGCTAAGATTTACAGAGTAATTAGTAATAATAATTTTGAAGGGGGCCTTACATAAAGGGGGCTAACACCTCTCCCATTCGGTGTACAGCGTCGAGACCCCCAAAAGGCACATCTACATAACATTCCGAATCGAATGACACCTCATTCATGAAAATCGGTTTACGCGTTTAGGCGCTACGTAGTTTACAAAAAAGGTAACAACAACAACAACAAGAAGAACAAGAACAACAACAATTTCTGAAAATGCCGTTTTTGCTCATTTTCGGCAACTTTTTTCTCAAAATCTATTAGGTCTGGGTGGTTGCAAAAAAATTACAGTCATAAAGGTGGGTTTGCCCTATAATTTAAAGAAAATTTGGGAATTTTATCTTTTATAGAAAAAGAGAAAAAAATTGTCAAAGTTGGGTGTTTTTCAACGTTACGCTTTTTCGTGCAGTTTTTGACGATCAACCCTTATACAACTGTCCTACCGGACAGTTTTAATTTATTTAAATGTTGATACCTTAAGGGACTGTAGTAAGGGCACTCTATTAAGAAATGTTCTAACCTGTCAGATTTAAACAAGGAACAGTAAAACAGAGGTTTTCTAGCTTAAATTTAAATTTCCTCCCCATTATGAAAAAAACTAGGAGATACTCGTATATTGCTAACAAGCCTTAACTGCACAAATAATCTTAAAATAGCAATGTTCATGTTGACATTAAGAAAATGCTTCTCGATGCCTAAAGCACTTACTAACCTGGTAGAAGTTAAACCTAGAATTCAGAACATTATCTACATCTTTACGCAAAAGGTTATTCTGAAATGCAATTTTTAAATTGGTTAGGTTGTTCTTTAGTAAGGCTGGATCTTGACTGTTCCAAATATCTATGGCACCGATGCTATACAACATATTTTTTAAACCTGAACACCAATGGAATATTTGTATTATTAATTTCCTGAACTAATTTTACATAACAGATTTTCTGAATTTGATTATTAGGTAATGTTAACAGTTTGTGCCAGAATTTAATCATTCTACTGAATATATAACATTTTAGGTGACAACTATTTACTTCTAAGCGGAGATTCCAAGTAGTGAAACCTCTGAGACTCCAAGTAATGGTACCCTAGACCAGTGGTTGGAATACTCGTTAGTCAACTAAGCCAAATAATAACAGTACGATGATTGAATTTTCTTTTGAGAACCAGAGTTTTTAATCTTGAATTACTATTGTTATTAACTTAATTGGGGCACTCCTAAGCTGGCCTTTGATTGAGGTAGGTTCACTGAGGCTCCAACTCTTCTATCCTCACTCGTCTTGAATACTTATTTCGTCTATCTCCTTTCGTTCATCTCCCCGCCTAACGTGACTTCTTCAAAATAGACTTACCCAGACCGACTGCGCATGGGCCATGAAGTTTCAATCGCACTATTCATGCGTTCCCACTCTTGGTATTTAATCGGGGAGCCACAATCAAGGAGCCAAAGAGCTGCTGGATGGCTTGCGAGCTGAGGTTAGCCGACCACTTCCCTAGAGCATAGAGAAGTGTTACCAATTTACCAGTAAGTTTCAAATATTTACAAAAGTTTGTTTAATTCATTTTAAATTGCTATAAATATGAATATATTAACAATGATAATTAGAAGTGTTTATCAAGAATATGATTACTTTAGAATTAAATATTTAAACCTTAAAAACTTTTCATTTATGAATTTCCAAAGTTGTTGAAATTAGAAAGCGTGAAATTAACTTAGCTTAACTTGGGAGAGAAATGGCGGCTTGAACAAAGCGTTACTCAGGAAAGAAGTGGATTGTCCGCGCCAATGGAGCAGAAAGAGGATGAGAAACCAGCTCTATTTCCGGCCATTTTCATTACTTTTCGAGAACCACATACACACAAACGAAGCCCCTAACTTACTAGCTTTGCAGTTAGATATACCCACCTCGAGCTCACTTTACCAGATTAGTGACTGTAACTAGAGTAAATGAGAATAATTTGCAACAAATCAGACTATGCACAATGCTTTGCTTCTGTTCCAAAGAATACCACAAATCGCAAGGCAACATGACAAAGTGTAGGCAACTACACATTGTTTAGTTAATACTATAATTGCTATTGCACAAAATGAGGCTACTACATGAGTGGAGTAGCCATCCATTGACGGCATGGCAACGTTCAGACAGTTGCCTAAGATATTCCTACATCTTTTCAGTCTTTTTGTTGTGTGTTCTGCGTTAAGGAGAATTAGCTACTCTATAAGAGGTTTGTTGTGTTCTGCTAAAGTTTTGAGAGGCTTTTAGTACTTCTGTTGACAAAAAAAGTACGTTCGGTGCTTAACTCTTAACGTTGGAGATGTAGCAAATTGCGTCAATAATGTTTCGTAACAGAATAGACTGAAAAGTCTTCATTCTGTCGAGTCTGGAAGGTTCAGTGCATCCCCAAACATCAGAGCCCTCCTGCTTTCCTTATACGTATGAATATGGTCTTAGAAATTAAACCATGTTCTAGAGTTATAATTTTTTGTTGTTGTTCTTCCAGTAATCGTCTGTTTTCTTCCAGTAATAGTCGAATATTCAATATTACTCTAGTCATAAAAATTCATTTTTCTCTTTCTTTCTGTACTTATTGTGGCATATGTTACATCTAACATGAAGGCCCTCAAATGTACTTGTGTTTGCTACCTCAAATTTGGACTCCTCCACTACGAAGGAATTATTTAAATAATGCAGGACGGCATTATTGCGACATATTAGGAGTTCAGTCATGTAAAACTCATGCCTACAAGTTTTACTCAGGAGCCTCTCTCCCAAGATTAATCAAATACTAAGATTGGATCGGAGATAGCCGTAGATTTTGGGTACCATAAAGAATCTTAGAGCCGGTTGATTTACTACCGTTGAAGCTAAAAGTATAGATAGATCACAGAAGCAAACTATGTTTGTTTTTTTAAGTATTTTGCTCATAAAAATTACCTAAATTTGGATTAGGAGTTCGTTGGGTCTCATTTTAGCCTTGTGAACGAAACAAGGCAAATAACATTAGTAACAAAATGTACAAAATTTAAAAGTAAATTTTAATTACATTTAGATGAGAATAATGAAAATATTTTCTATGAATCTCGGAGATTTTTAAAGAATTTTGTGAACTTTGCAGCCTCTCTTCAGAACGGAAAGAACAATCCATGAAAGGATTTGCTGCAAAACCAAATAGATCAATATGACCCTTACATTCAAAATTAGATTTAAATTATATTTAAAATTAAAATTAGAATTTTACAACAAACCCCAATTTTTCTATTTCCCACCAGTTTTATCTACCAATTTTCACAAATTCTTAAAAGGAAATTTCTTTTATTCGACCTGTAAAGGAAATGGAGTTGGATGAAGAAGTTTAATTAAAGTAGTGAAATTGGAGGTCCTTAGCACATAGAGAACTCGCAAAACTTTGTTTTAGATCTCTGATTGCTACACATCTAAAGTAGAAGTTGAGGAGAGTATTCTTCGGGATAAGCTTAGATGCACTAACCTTATTCCAAATAATAACCTTCCCTTATGACTATTCTACAACAATGTTAATACTTCTACAATAATAGTTAATACTATTCTTAGTTTGTAGATAACAGCATCCAAGCTTTTGTTTCCCTTTTGTTAATTAAATCAGACAGGTTGGATCTAATAATTACAATTCAAAAATTAAAATGTAAAAGTTTGACCATTCTGCCTGAACTCTCAAATTCCAATTGTTAATTTCTCTTAAAATTCGGCAGGTTTTTAACATAGAATAGTGTTCCATTGTTTGATAGCGTTAGTCCTCCATTAGATCACTTTATTTTATTATTTTTACAGAGGAAACTTTTTGACATTAGGGACATAAAAACAACAAAAAATTATATAAAATCTACAAATAAAAGGAAACATAATAATAGTTCCCAATGCTAACTCTTTGAGAAGCTGTGAAGCAGAAGCGGAAATCTTGAAAAAGATCTTCTATTAAAACTCTCACGACTTCTCTTAAAACAATTTTAGAGATTCCAATTCATACATTTGTTCGAACTCTGAATACTTAAACTTTTATTTCCTCCTTTCTCAGAATACCCTAAAAGGAATGTACTGAGAAAAAAAAAATTAAATGAAATTTAAGGATCTAAATGTATGTAGAACGCATGAAATTTATAGCCAATTTCAATTTTTTCAATCCAAGTAAACATAAGGTAGAGGATCTCCTTGTTTTGTCTCTTTCAGTGGGAGTATTGGCCATGGCATTGCCCTGCCGTCTTTACCGATTGAATAATTCAGAAGTGTTTCAATTTTTCAAAGAATAGAAAAGCAATGCTTCAGTTGCGGTTATTGTTATTTTGATTAAATCAAGTATTTTTCATGGAAAATTAGAATATACTATCTGATTAAGCCCAAATGCCCGTTTGCTCGTTTAGTATTTAGGCACAAACCTTAACTTTGCAATTAAGTTGGATTGTTTTTAAATAATGTAGAACGATATATCGCACGTCAAATGTTCAATTACAATATCCTAAGATTTTACTATGTAAAAATTATTGTACTAACGTACGTTGTCACTCAAAATAAGCCCTCTAAGAATTGTATTTGATTTTTAAAATTTAATTTCGGTTTAAACCGGTCTTCATTGGCTAGTCAACATTCAAGATAGAAATCTATCCAAATTGCTGGTGTGACATAACTATTTCGAATATATAGTTTTGGACTTTCTTAAGTAACTCCTAAGGAAGCGACTGCTCTGTAGCGACTGGGTTACCATAAGAAGAACCCGTGTTCATTTTTAGCTTTCGGCCCTTAAATTTTCTCTTTTCCAGGTCCACTATCTGTTGGTGAACAGTGTGTCTGTCATGAGAGAATACTTTCCGAGGTTAGGTAGTGTACTGTACAAAGCTCTTGGGCGCTAAAGAATTTAAGAAAAACAGACGTTACTACCCGTTAAATTTACAATAGTATTTAAAAATAAAGGGAACGAAGAGGCCCTTATTGCCAAAAGGGATGTGTTCTGATGGAAAGAGAGCTAGTGGTAATCACTTGCGAATTGAAGAGAATAAATCGCATTCTTCTTAATTGTTAAGCTACCTTGCGTTTTTATTAAAATTTGGGGCAACACGATAGCCGGAGTGGTTAGAAGCAAGGCCCTCAAAGCTAAGATATATTGTGGTATTGAGTTTGATTTCCGGTCTAGACCTTAGATAGATAGATAGATAGATTAAACTAAGGCAGCCTCAAGGCCTACGCCACTGCGATCGCTTTGGATCTGTTGTGGCTCCTCTCACTCTAAAGCTCACCCTCCAGACCTGTCCTTTTAATCAGACTCTTGGGTACAGCTCACAGGCCTTGGTTTTTCCTCCCCGAGAAGTAACATCCTTAGCCATACGAGCCCCTCGCACTGACACAACACGTGCAGTGTCGTTTCCTCCTCTTCCTGGCAGAACCTACAAAGGCTATCATCTGCCAAGCCCATGCGATTCATGTGTTTTCTGAGCCTGCAGTGGCTAGTTAATAGGCCTACAATCATCCTTATAGCCCCACGCGGGCCTTGAAGGATTAATTCTGCAGTCAGCCTCGGCGAATAGCCTTTAATAAACCTTACATTTTATTTAACGCCTATTTTTAAATCTGCCGTTAAGTATGTTTGATAGTTCGATAGCCTACCTCGACATCTAATTTTGGTAGTTGGTAGTAAAGCACGCCAGGAAAAAATAGACATTACATTAATTATTCTCTCGTGATTTTGTTATTATTTTAATTTCTAGATTCTTTGATAAAAGTATTTTTTCAAATATTTATTAACCTGAAGAAAGGCTGATTAGTATTTCCAAAGTTGCCGCTAGTTGAATAATGTTCTGTTTAATCAATAACCACGGATAAATTACTTTCTCTCGCTGGTTATAGCTGGAAGTAGCTTTCGTTTCAGATTTCGATGTTATTTTTTGCTTCTCCTCTCCTTCCTGATAGGACACAAAGGCTCTCTCTAACTTGAGGGAAGAAATATTACCACCTGTCAGTGACAACCTTTATCTTCTTAATATTTATTCACTGTAATAAATTTTTTTTTTTCTCCACCAGCAGCTTTTAAGCACTAGAAGTATTCCATTGCCAATGCTGAATATATATTTCCGCTGTTACTGTATTCAATGAATTGTTTCCAATCAACTGCCTCTGCAAGAGTATTCGATCTTAGTCGAATTTATTTCGACGGTGGTAATTTTGGTCTTCGGTTAATGGTAAGTAAACATTTTAGTTCTCTAAGACTTTTATCAGATAATTCAGAAAATATGATTAAAATTAAAGTTGCTGACCAAATTAGGTACAATGTGTGGTAATCTAGAATAATCGTTCGAGGGAAAGTTTGTGGTCAAAATTGTCAAGCCGGAAATGATATTTTACTTTAATTTTTCAAATGATTCACTCCGTAGGTTAAGCCTAAGGACTTCCGCGAGATTATTAAATGGAGCAGAAACGATCTAAGAGACTTTAATCGCTGATTAAGTAAGTAATATAGAAGATACTGTGACAGTCTTTAATGGCGTCTCTTTTAGGGAATGGGATTATGGTGGAAAAGATAAAGCATGCTGGAAATGTAATCCAGAAGAACCAGACCATCGACTGTAATAGAAGAGTGAAGCGATAACAAACATTTAAAAGATTAGTTTAGTTCGAAGGCGTCTTTCAAAGCCTGCTAACAGTTCTATTTCATGACAGAATCTCATAGAGCAGAATTTGGCCCTAAGTGAAAACAAAAATAACAAAAAAAAAAGTTTTAATTTCCGACCTTGTACGACACTTAAGCTGCAAAGGTTGGTTAAAACTATTTGCTGAGAATAGCTAAGGTTAACGCTAAAACCATTTTCAGGGCAGAGCATGGCTATCTCATCTCACGTACAAATTAACTGTTTTGTACTGTTATATTCAAGCCAGGTTAGTTTCGTTATTTTCCAGCAAGGTAGACATGTATGTGTAAATTAATTCTCTTATTACTAACTACATTAAAGTTGCAAAATTTAGTTGTTCCGCCCAATAGTTCTCTTCTACAAAGATGGTTACTGACCAAACTAAGCGTAATTGTTATAAATTAAACTACTTTGTTAACAGAAATATGTTCAACAAAAAGTTTTGGGTTATCATGTATTAACTTTGGTAGTTTAATAAATTTATTTATACAATTTTAAACAAGTGAAACTGGTTTCTGAGCTGTGAAGTTTTATTTCACAAAGTTCTTTGTTTTGTTTTTTTTATTTAATTCCTCTCCCGAATTTGCGGAAAATATCTACGAGTTATAACTTGAACAGAATAATGTTTTCAATCCATTTAAAACGCACCAATCGCTAATAACTTTTTAGGAAAGCGTAATTTCGAAAAACCCCACGAAGTAAACTATATGTTTTTTTGGGTCTAGTTTTCAAATTTTTTACCCCCGATGCTGTATTTTTATTTTTGGCGGAGTTACGGCCAAAAACCTGATTAAAATAAAGGAGGATTTGAGGGAAAAACTAAAAAGAGTAAATCTTAGGGCATGTAGATGGATTCGAACCCGGGTTCTCCTCATAAGTATCCAGAATCCACTAACAACTCAGCTAACCCGTCGCCTAATTACGTTCGAATCCATCTACATGCCCTAAGATTTTCTCTTCTTAGGCGCTTCTTTCAGCCAATTTAGGGATATCAAGAAAAAAAAGATCTAAACCTTTAACTAATAGTAATCATAAAGTGGCCATATTTTTAAAAAATCCATCTTTATTTCAAAGAATGCATCAACATTACAAAAATAATTTATTTACAATAAAAGTTGACATGTTGAAATAGGGTTAAAAGTGGGTAGTAGCAACATGTACCAGATTGATCATTAGAACCAGTATATATATCCTGCTGAAGTGTAGAGAGGCTCATGAAATAAAGATAGGCTACTCCTGAAGTCATCTATCACTACAGAAAACCTTGTGTATTTCTTCTGAGCTTGCTAGCAGCATCTCTGGTCCAATCCATACCATTCTCACCTCTTGCAAACAGCTATTTACACCGATTTCAAACTTGGTCCCGTCCACTTGCTTACGTAAAACGTTTTTGCTTTCTGTAGCTGTACGATTTCTGTCGCCATATTGAAAAATAAGTTTTATATTTTTGACGATTTTCTTAGTGCGCATACGTGCAGAATTTTGATCGATCGTAGTAAGTGCTTGTACTTGGAAAATAGAAATAAAAATAATAATTTAGCAAATGTCTATTCAAGTATATTATTATTATTATTATTATATTTTCTTATGCTTAAAGAAAAAAGAAAATTAGATATAATGGAATTTTTATAGTGAAAAATCAAGGAAAAAATAAAATCTACACAGATATGAGTCAGATACAATTTCCGCCATGTTGTGACGAATGAACAATGGCGGATTACCTTTCAATTAAAACTGGTTTTATACATTTTTTGTATAAACGTGTTGTTTAAGATGTGATTGTTTGTTCAATGCTTGTTAATAGACGAACAGTAATAATAATAACTTTTTGGGGCAGGGAAGGGATTAGCTATGAGGTTAGCATACTGGACTCCCACGCGGAGGTCCCGGGTTCGAATCCAGCAGCTGACCCTTAGATTTTCTCTTCCTAGGAGCTTCTTACAGCTCACTGTCCGGTGATGGGCAGTGTTGTCTGTAACGAGAGAACACTGTCCGGAGGCCGGCAGTGCACTGAAAAAAGCTCCGGGCTCCAATAACCTTAGACGTTGACGCGCCTTAAATCATAAAAAAAAAAACTTTTTGAGGTAATTTCATCAATTCATCGACCCAGAGATTTAACTGTTGGGAGTACCAACTTCTTTCCTTCAAACTACAAACTGGTGTATGAGCCCCTTAATGTTGAGATGTCTTATGATACCAGAATGCAGAAATTGAGCAATTTCTCCTCTCCTCCTAGTGGTAATATCGACCCTTTTGTAGGAGCAGTTACTTACTATGCATAGATATGTTACTTTCTATGGGTAAAATAAAGAAAGGAAAAAGCTCTCTTCGTCAGCAGGTTTGCTGTGAATGAAGGCATTATGTTAGACGTCATAAGTGTGGTATATGTGCCATCCCAGTTTGTGCATCCTTGCTTAAGAAAGAAAATTAGTTAGGGGCGTTAATAAGAGGTAAAGCATACGTGTGAAGCCCTATCTTTTACGATTGAGTGTAATATTATGTTATTAGCTGAGAGCATTCATAAAATGAACATATATTTATCAAAATTAACTGTTGACAAAGTATGCTACTTGGACTGTACCTAGACAAACGGTTGACATGGAATCCCCATACTAGACTGAAAAGACAAGAAACTAACCAACGCTACAAACTTCTCGCCAGACTGCTTGACAAACGTTCGAAACTTAACCTACATAACAAAAGACTCTTATATCTACTCTTATGCGACCTATTTGGTCATACGGCATCGAAGTATGAGGATCGACTAAGCGTTCCAACTCACTACGCCTCCAGACATTACAGTCAAAAATACTATGAAAACTTCTTAACGCTCCGTTCTATATATCTAACCTCACTGTCCATAATGACCTCAAAAACCCTTTCATTACAGACCTTGCTAACACTCGTTTCTTCAAATTTCATTCCTCTACAGCAGCTCATCCTAACCCTCTCATAGATCACCTATCTTCCTCCACATTACCAGGTAATCCTCTAAGGAGATTGAAGAGAAGATGGCCTCGTGATCTCTTATCGTGAGAGCAAAGCACGATACTGGAGTGGCACCACTGGGTGCCTTCTCCACTCATGATTTCCTGTTATTTCTTTTTTCTTTCACCATATTCGCTTGTTGCAACAACTGTTGCAGTGGTAAATTACAATAAAAGATTTAAAAGATTAAAAAAAAAATACTTAATAATTAGGATTATACTAGCGAAGATTCGGGCAAATGAAAAACTGTATCTCAGTCTTTACGCCAACGTTTCAACAAATCCATTACCTTCCTCAGGGCGTTCTTATGTGATTAACGAGAACAAAACTCTTTGTAACTCATGTAACAACGCCCTGAGGATTTTGTCGAAACTTTGGCGTAAAAACTGAGTTGCTGGTTTTTATTTGATCGAATCCTCGCTAGTATAATCCTAAATATAAATAGGAACGGAAATAATTCCAAATCCGTAGTCAATGGTCTTTTTCGTTACAAATTAAAGAATATCAAATTGTATAAAATGTAACAAAAAAAATTAGAAATGTGAATCATAGAAAATCTACCTGTTTACTAGGACATTGACCTCTGTTCGACGCATATATTATATATTATGTGTATAAAAGAGTGCTCAGAGAATAGATACACAATTTAAAGAGCAATTTTACCGATAATGTTCTTAAAATTTATCCAAGTGAGTGGAATTGCTGTGAGAAACGGAAGTAAAAGTAAATGTACTGAATAGAATTAAGTAAAGAAACGTAATGGTCCAGAAGATACGTCATCTCGCTTATGTGTGCGAGTAATATATTTTGCGACTATGCGGGAGTGCTATTGTATGATTAGGATCGAATTTACGGGAAAAATGCTTCAAATAGTGGGGAAAACAGCGCAGCTTTGATGTATTTAGAAGTTAATCTAGTGCAAGTGGTTAAAATACACCTAATTATAACTGAATAGGACCAATAATTCTATGTCGGCAATTAAGGAGCTCAGTTTATTTATTTAGAAAATACATTAATTGCATCTTAGAGGAGAAGGTGGTAATATGGGACAGTCTTTTTTTATCTTGCATATTTTGAACACTACTGAATTTAAAATCTATTCTGAAATAAAATCATAAACATACATTATTTGTCTTTGTAAGTCTGGAGTTACACTGAAAAAGTCTGTAGTGGTGCCATATTGGGTTTTTCAGAAAGTGTGGTCGTAATTATGGAACACACATAATAATTATATTTAATGTTCTCGTTTCTCCATGAATTGTAAAAAAATTGTGTATATTTTACACAATTATCGTACATTAAGGATAAAAATTAGGGTGTAATCAGTTTTCTTAGAGAAATGTCAAGACATGATAGATGGACTAGACACAAAAATCAAAAAAACAAATGACTCGTTTTCACACGCAGTGCATTCCATATGAGCCAAACGACAATAAACAATGCACTCAATCCACATTTCTCCGAGCTTTGAGTTCTTGAACATTTCACCGCAAAAAAATGCAATCCGCATCTTCATTATCTGGTGTCGAATTTTCGGGTGGACAAATCCGATTCACCTGTTGAAACTGAAAGATCAGAATCGTCTTCAGAATCTGTTTGTTTTGATAATAGGCGATGCAATTTTGATTTTGAGACCCTGAAGTGAAGTGCAGCTTCTCGAATACCAAGTTTTTTTCTCCCTTACAGTTTTAATAGCTTCAACCCCTATTTTTATGCCTTTCGACGATGGTTCTAATTTTGTTCTAGGCATATCTTTTTAGGCCCTTTATAGTAACCCTGTAGAAAAAAAAAAATATAAGACACTAGTTTCGTCCTCAGTTTCACACTTGTTCGGCAGACGATTAACGAGGTTGTTATATGGGATAACGCTGTCCCATAATACTACCATACACCGCGTACAATATATATTTTTTTTTTTTTGCGTTTATTGATGCTAAAATCAGCGCGTTAGCGCTATAAGTAACAATGATAACAGTGACAAATAAAGCAAACGAGTTGAGTAGTTACCCAGTGGTAACACTCCAAAACATTATATGGTTAGTCACTCTCTTCACTAGAGAGGAGATCACGAGACCACTGTATTTTAAGGCGTCTTGTCGGGTAGTCAGGAAGAGTTCTAGAAGAAAGATTTTTAGCTAGGGGATTTATATGAGATTGCAGGCTGAAGTGGAGTTTTCTGTATCGTGTTTTAGCAACTTGTGTGACAAAAGGAATGTTAAGGTCGGTGTGTATAGTCAGGTTGGAGACATAAAATGGAGCGTTTACGAAGTTCGAAGTATTTTAGATTGAAGAGACTGAATCCTTTGGAGATTGGAGCGTTTGGTTGAACCTCACAGCTCTATTCCATTCGCCCAGATGGGTTTCAAAATAGAAGTATAGCGTACAACATAACCTCATTTTTTTTTTTTAATATACATTCATATTTGAAATCCATAATACTGGCAGTTAAAACTCTCTACTTTCTACATTTTTAATGTCTAAGGGAAACTATTCTAACTTTCCTTGGTATTAACCAAAAGCAGAGGAAAATCAATCTGAAGAAAACTTTTTAGCATTGACAAAATCAACCCGCTCCTCTCTTGGACAAAGCTGCCACTCGATTGACGCGCTGCCTTCTGCAGCAGACAAAGCCTACCCCAAAGAATAGTAAGCCACCAAAAACTAACCAGATAGCACTACTGGTTTCACAAAAACAGGGGTGTCCCAAATTCCAACCCCGTCCCACATTACCACCTTCTCCTCTATACAATATATGTTTAAGTCCTGTTCTAAATAAAACAAAGAGCTGCCCTCAAAAGAAGTTAAAACAATTTAAGTGCTACGAACAAAAATAAAGTTAAACATAACAAGTAAATTCTTTCAAGTCAAAAAAAAAGAATAAACATTTAACTTTACGTCATAATAAAAGAAGAACGAATAAACAAGTTATTAAATTACAGTACGAAATTAATGAATCAAAACAATGTTATTTGATAAAATAAATAAGATAATAAGGGCTTTAAAAATACTAACACCTAATGCATTAAACAAATGTTTATAATGGCCACTAGAAATGGCAAAATAATGATAAAAATGATGGATAGACTTAACCTTTTAATGAAGAAATACACTTTTAAATATGTGATTATTGCAATAACTCCACTAATATCTCAGAAAAGAACTCTTGTAATGTTTTAAACAATTCTTTATTTATTTTTACAACAGGTGCAATTTATTATTGCACATTATACACATTATATTGTAAAGTTTTTCTAAAAAAAAAACTTTACTTACACAACTAATGCCTGCCACTAGTTATTAAATATGTGGGTTTGATTAACTAATAAAACTCGCTAAAGTTGTAAGTAATAACCTGATTTATTAACACGTTAACATTATTCACATTAACATTTACAAGCAACTGACGCTATTCATTACAGTCACCATTTACAACAGTCACAACAGTTTACTGTTACTTACTCACTTCGTAACGCCACAAAACTGTTCCCCGACTGACCACTGGTCCGCACTGCACCGAATTGCACTAGTCTCAGCTACACTAACACAGCTCTACTCATCAACTGACTAATTGCCCAACTAGCTACCACTGAAGCACTCCGCAACACTGACTCTCCAAGACTAACTCATAAACTTGACTAATAACTATAAAACTCTAATAACTCCTTAAAACTTGCTTAAAAACTTAATTGAAACTGACTTCTCCAGCTGTGTCGGCCTCCTTTTAACTGCGTGCCTCCCTCCAACTGGGACTGCCCTCCTCCAACTCTCTGAGCATAAGTTGCCACGCCCTCCTGATGTTCATTGGCTGGAGAAAACATACTGCCACCACCTCAGCTGTGAGCCGCCTCCTCCCATTCTCTGTCTCTCTCCAACTCCGGCTGTCTCACTCTCACCTGTCAATCACTGGCTGGGAAACACATATGCCACCACCCCAACTGAGGCCTTTCTCTTAGCTGGCTTTTACACAGGTCACTAACTCCTTGAACAATCTAGCCCTTTCCTTTCTAGTTCAGGTATAGACCGGCCCTTTTGTCTACACAGTGGTGGCCTGTTACCGGCTTTAGTCGCTTAACCCCTAGAACAATCTAGGCCTTTCTTTTCTGCCACAAGTAGATACCGCCCCTTTTGTTTATGCAGTGGCGGCCTGTTACTGACTTTGGTCGTTCAACCTCTAGAATAATCTAGGCCTTTCTTCTCCGCCCAGGTCAACTTCGTTACAATATTATATAATACATAGATTATATTTAATTGTAACTTTGTGATTTCTCGTAATCTAAATAAATAAATAGAGTTGTTTTATATCTCAACTTCAACATGTGATCTATTTATTTATTTAAACATGTGATAATTTATTTAGTTAGTAACTATATTACACACCTCTCCATTTAATTACGCCTTCCAACAAGCTTCTCGATTAAGATGGCGACTAAACATTTTCTGAAGCTTAAAAGAAAGAAAGCAGACAGAATATAAAAAATTAATAATTGTATTGATAAAGGAGGGGGAAAAAATGAATAACTTGAATAATCGGAGTTGACAAAAACAACTTATTTTTCGTTTACATGAAGCAGCCAGAATCTTCTGCCATAGTGCATACTGTATCCATAGTATGCAGTTATCCTTCACTTTACGGGTGATGCATGGCTGGGCGAAGAACAGTAGAGCCTTCAGCGGATCTCTTTTTTTTTTTTTGTTGCCATAAAAACAGGATCAGTCTCCTTTACGACTTGAGTGACGTCAAAGTCATCTCACTCTTCACCACTACATTTCTTTCCCTTTTCTTATTTATACCAAAGTTCCAACACCAGTCCTTCCAAATTGGAAATAATTCAAACTGAAGATGATTCCTCTCTTAACTTAGCTCTCTACGATTCTTGGATGTCCTCTACAAATATAATTCCTCATGTCATTTAAGATAAATTTCTTAAATCGTTATTTATAATGCATTCATTCTTAATTCATTGACACATCTAACACTCCTTTCATCGATCCGGAGCCTGTCCTAGGGATCACCAGGGGTTCGGTTCGTGCGGCTCTCAGAGATTGGATCTGGAGGAAGCACGATAAGAACTGGGTGATATGTCCTGGAGATAAACACCGGTTCGATTCCCGGTCTTAGGCCTTGGATTTTATTTAATGGTTAATAAAATAAATTTACAGTAGTGTGTTTGCTAGTCGCCTCCGTCCACGGCACCTAGTATATGGTAGTTGGACGTCCCGCCTGAAAAAATAGGGATTACTTTACTTTACTTTACACAGCAAAACTATGATGCCTTGGCTATCTAAGCAAAGGACCAAAGAGACCCTGTGCTTGGGCAGAAATCAGATTACTCTGATTATAGGCGTATTCACGGGACATGGTAGGTTCAGGAAACATCTATACAAGGTAGGGCTTATTAGCTCGGAACCGTTGTGCAGATTATGTCAGGAAGAGGAGGAAACGGCCTCTCACCTGCTGTTCGATTGCGTTGCAATCGAACGTTTGCGCTATGAAACCTTTGGAACGCTGAGGCCGAAGGAGATAGTAGCGCAAAAAGAACTAGTAGGGAAAGTCCTCAACCTCTTTAGGAGGGGAGGGTTTGCTTACTAGAACTAAGATTGGTGCTGGCACAATAAGCCTCTTGTGGCTGCGGTGCCGTGGGGCGTAGGTCCCGTCCTATCTATTATCTAATCTAATTCATTGACAGCTTCGTCCAACCGTTCAGCAAAACCTAATATTTCGTATATACATTCATCATAAGTTAATGTGAAAGTATTTTAAAGATGTTTTTAAGGCACCACGATATCTGAGCGGTTAAAGGCGAGGGCCGTAAAGGTAATATGTATTGGGGTAATAGGTTCGGTTTCCGGTCTGGCCTATGCTGTGATAACGGCTAAAAAAAAATTAACCTAGCAAAGTTGGGGTTGCAGATAAATGTCGATATAACGGTGTATACGATAACCTCTAGTAATTGCTAGGTTTCAGTTTTAGAGAGCACGTCGTCCGGGCGGTAACTAAATTTAAATATTCGGTAGCTTTCGTTTCCAAGAAAAATTATGAATATCTTGAAGTAATTGACGCAATAGTGACACACAGAGTGAAGGTCCTTAAAGTTACAAGGCTGTGAAACTTCGGTACTTACCAAAGAAACGAAAGGATTTTGAATATATGGGAAAAGAAAGTACTTTAGAAGAATATATGGACCTGTCTGTGAGGAATGGCACTAGAGAGTTAGAAAGAGTTAGCCGAGAGATGAACAGCGAACAGGATATGGTGTCTTTCTTAAGAAGGAATCAATTACAGTGACTGGGACAAGAACAGAAGATGCCAGCTGAAAGAACCCCCAACCGAGTTCTTAGAAGGTTAGCTTGGAGGCAGTAGAAGTAGAGAACATCCACTTAAAAGATGGCTGGACGATTTAGAGGAGGTTCTCTGAAGATTAGGCATGTAGACGGGAGGAGACTTGCCCGTGAGAGATATAGGAACAATAATATAGGCCCAAGACTGGGAATCTAACCCAGCACATCTTAGATTGACCACCGCCAGTGTCGCTAGTCTATCTACTAGTAAATTTATGTTTATTCCAAATTTTAATTGCTTAGATAAATGCGAAGAGGTTTTTATTTACACATCCACGTTACTAAAATATCAACATTATACAGGTCACACATTTTTTTTAACCAAAACTATTGAAGAAGATATTAAACTGCAAGGGGAAACAGAATAGATGTATGGGAATATGTGGAAGATTAAGGGTAGTTGAACTGCTATCACTGGATTGTACCCACTCTTAGAGGCTCTGTAAGTTGGTAATGGATTTTTAGGCCTCTCTCTGGTTCCATAATAGATTGGCGCGAGGTTTCTCTCCTGAAACTGAGCGCTTAATTCTCTCTCTTTGTCGAGAAAAAAAAAAATCTTTATCCCTAACTGCCTTTTCAAGCCCGCATACGAATACGCGTGCATGCCTTTATGTTTGTACGTGCGTTTGTCACCGAGGGAGTTTTTGTGGTTGCCCCTGAGTACATGTATCTCACAATATTAAGGACAGTTGTATAAGGGTTGATCGTCAAAAACTGCACGAAAAAGCGTAACGCTGAAATCCACCTAATTTTGACAATTTTTTTTCTCATTTTCTATGAAAGATAAAATTCCTAAATCTCCTTTATAATATAGGACAAATCCTCCTTTATAACTGTAATTTTTTTACAACAACCCAGATCTTGCTCGGAACAAAAATCGAGCCCTTCTTGAACCGGATGATAACTGGGGATGAAAAGTGGATTACCTACGAAAACATCGTAAGGAAAAGGGCATATTGTGAACCCGGAAAACCTAGCCCTTCCACCTCTAAGCAAACCAAAGTTGACTCTGAATAAGTGAATGTTGTGTATATGGTGGGACTTTCGAGGACCTACCCATTATAAGCTTTTCAAACCGAACGAAAAGCTCAATTCGGAGAAGTATTGTCAGCAATTGGATAGCAATCCAAGAAAAGAGGCCGGCGATGTTCAGTAGGAAGAACATCATACTGCATCATGATAATTGCAGAACTAGGTTGGGAAATTCTGTCGCATCCACCATATTCCCCAGACTTAGCACCCACCGACTATCACTTGTTTTTGTCCTTACAAAATTTTTTGAAGGGCAAAAAATTTAAAAATGATTGATATCAAACAAGCACTGTATCAATTTTTCTAGAAACGGGATAAACAAATTGCCCTTACGCTCGCAAGATGTTATTAATAATAATGGCAATTATATTATTTAATAAAGTTTATTGACGGTAAGAAAAAAACCTCGCAAAGCAAAGACCTCGTGGTCACCTAAATCCTGTTAATTGAAGAATGGTACCCATATATGAACCTTTTTTCTGCTTGGTTGGAGCCATAGCACTGACATCTTTACTGTTCGACCCCAAGGCTGACTTGGCTGCGCGGTCACGTTCACGAAACTCAACTAAATTATCGATCACATATTGTCGATCCTTCTGCTTGAATGCAATAAATCTTTACAAACCATGTGCAACGATTTTTTCTTCTTGAGTCGCATTATTTCACACTTCACGTTGTCTTGGCGATGCATGATCAGGAAGCTCTTGATTGTCACTGTTGATGTACTTTATTTTGTATGTTTTACATTTTATGAAATCAGTAACATTTTTATTATTAATACACTATATACTGTGTAATGTTAATATAGATTCAAATATAATGAATTAGAATCGTGGTTCTTTCGTAGATCTCCTAAACATAATCTAATTTATGATTATAATTTGCGCAGAGGATCGTATCTAATCTATTTCCGGTGAAAATTCTGAATCTCCATTGTAATAATTTCTCTTACAGCGGTAAGGGAAAGTGAAGAATATAAGAATGATGTTGTAAATGGGTTTGTTGAATGTAATACTACAATGTGGTGGTAAATAGACTAATGCCTGTACTGGAGCAAAACATTATGGTGCCGTTGAAAGGTATTGTCTGGATAAGAATGAAAGTGTTAAGGTAGAGACGAACATGCGGGAAATAACTTCAAGTGCACTTTCCAAGATGAGGTCCGCTTCGTAATGCTCACACGGCTTGCTGTCTTCATTTATACTTGTTCCTTGTATTTCTGGCAGTCGGAATAATAGTGAGAATAAAAACACTAAGAATAAATGAGAAGTACAACGTAGGCTACAACCGAGTAATGCGTTTTATTAAGTGCACCTTCAAACTAATCAAACTAATAAGTTAACACTAATTAACTGGCCATATGCACCTTTAATGCCAGAAACAACCTGTAATGCCAACAATTAATGCCAGAAAATTTAATATTATAACTCTCTCTCTTAGATAAACTGAAATATTGCGATCGGATTCAAGTTTTCATTTTAAGACTGCTAAGTCTAGAAAAGTGGTTCTGTATTCATATTGTTCTGTTTGTTTAGATTATGTGGAGCCTCTAATTTATCAAACGTGCCACTTAAATTAACAAAGCACTAAAATTAAATGAAAATACAATTAAAAAATTAAACTAAATTAAAGGAAAAATTAAATATATAATTGAACTGGATTAACACTGCATTGCCTATCCGGAGTCAATTTGACTCCAAAAAAATATGAATGGTCTCTGTTGCCTCATACTCATAGCTATCCCGAAATGCTCTCTCACCCCACTCTCTCACCATTCGATAGTCACGAGCTGAAGACCGTGGAATTCTTAGTTTCTTTTTGCAGATTAGTTTACTTGAATCATAAAAGTCATTTTGACTCCCGATTGGCATTACAAGTAAATATATCGGAGTCATTTCGACTCCTGATTGTTAATATAAGTAGATTTTCTGTCATTAACTTGACTCCAAATCATTGCCTAAATGCTTATTTGATAAATTTACATAATTTTCATAGAAAGTAAACAAAGCACAAAAAAAGCCTCTTTCTAGAACTGATTTTCTGTCCGAATTGCAGCAAAACTTGTAGCGAATTGGATCATTTCCGATCCGTGTCAATAGCGCACAGTAATGGAAAAAATATTTTTATTTATTTTTTATTTTTTTGGCGCATCAACAGCTGAGGTCATTAGCGCCCGGAGCTTTTTCCAGTGCACTGCCGGCCTCCGGACAGTGTTCTCTCGTGGAAAAAATAGTGAATGTAATTAAAAAAATGAAAATGTCCCTGATCAGAAGGCAGTCAATCAGGGTTCTAGAAAATACTGAAATTACTGCGATCCTAAGTTGCAGTTAATTCCTTCTGCGTGAAATGTTAAAGTCGATTTGTGGACAAAATTTGTTTTTTCGTTCTTAATTCCTATTCTTTCTCATCCTTTAATGCAAATTTTATTATTAAAATTGAAATCAATATAAAAAAAAGATGAAAATAAATTATGGAGTTAATATGAATCCACATTGGCAATAACTGACTAAGTTCGAGCATTGGCAATGCAGTGTTAATCATTGCCCATTGCTGAAATAACCCTTGTTATTTAAATCTTGTGCTACCAACTGTCAATTTTCATTTCATTTTATTTCTGAGGTGGGATTGAAATTGAGTGAAGTAATGGAGAAATGAACGAAGATAAAGCAAGATGCGTAATAACCGAAATACTTTTAAGTATTTTGGAATGCATTATTTGCACATATTTGAGGAACTTTATGTTTTATTTGAGCCTCCCCACTGATTCTTATATTAGTTTCCCAAAGATGTTTCTTATAGGTATAGTCACTGCAAACTAAAAATGCAAATGGTACTTAGTAAATAAAACTAAATTCAACCGTAGCTTAGTTTAGAAAATAATATCAACAAATGTTCCAAATATTGCTGCGATTTCATCAGTTCATTTTTTTGTTCAATTTTATGTTTGCCATAAAGTAACTTGTGCATAATGCAAAAGATGGTTGGAAAAAAACTCTCAAACTAAAAACTAATAAAACTTTGAATGAAACTTTCATCACAAATAATACTTTAAAATATACAGAGAAATAACAATAATGGCCGTTGCAAAAAGTAGTTCAAAATGCTTACTATTCAAGAAAAAGCAATAATAGAAAAGTTAGAAAATAATAAATAATGCCTTAGCAGAAAATTGTTAGTTCAATGCAATAAAAACAAAATATAAGAACAAAGTTTTCTTTCACTGCAACATCAACTGTTGGGGAAAAGGTCTGATGCATTAATTCGTTCATACAATAGAAATGAACTATTTGAAATAATATAGCAAAATGCATTAATATTGTGCTACTTAGGAACGAACTGTGTATAGCTGGCACCCTTATCGGGTCAGTTCGATTCAATAGGCCGTGACAATTTAATATGTCTAGATCAGCGTTTCCCAACCTGTGGTACGCGAAAAATAATCAATAATGGGGACATAAAAAATTTTAAAAAAGAAAAGAAAATAAAGCTTAAAAAATATCATAAAAAAGTTTTTTCCTATAATACATAAAAATTATTGTAATTAATAATATTATACCGTAAAGTTTTTAATATGTACAGTAATAAGGTTGGTCTGTCCCAAAGATATACGAAAAAATATAATACGATAGCACACTTAACAGAGCAAAACCCAAAAACACAAGTGATAATTGGATTTCAAACCCCTTCTATAGAGAAAACTTAAGAAAAGCTACATCATTAAAAATAAAAGATAAAGAAAATTTAATAGAATTATAATGTCACAGAACTTAAATAACTATGTAAGAATCTGCTTGAAGAGACTGATTGTAATGAGTAAGCTCTATCCAAGCAACATTAAACTTAATTGGTACTTACAAGCATTTGAATGCTTAAAAGAAATTAATTTAGAAGATTTGGGCACAAATATAATTATCCTAAAGAAGAACTTTGTAAATTAATTAATAATTTTGAAGAGAAAAATATGTACGCAATTTTTTTTTTTTTTTTTTAAATGTTAAAACTAAGATCTTACAGTTTATAAAGTGAACATGAACTTGAACTCCTTTGTAACAGATACATTGTAACTCTATACAAATAAAGATAATAAAATAACACACTCGGAATAACAAAGTTCACGAAATACAGTCATTTTTACGAAGTGCTTCAATTTAGCATGATGTACTACCAAGTTGTATGCGAGCTAAAAAAAAAAAAGGTTGGGGAAACGCTGGTCTAGATAGGATTAAAATTTGGAGTTCAAAAAAATTTACAACTAGCTAAAAATTGTCTTGAGACAATGAATCTTTTAATGTGACTGCAGTTCACGGTTTCCGACCAAAAGTAGTGAACAGCTTCTTGATGGTCAATATCTATTTCTGATGGTTAAAACAGAATCTTTCTTGGTAGAAAGAATTAATGATTCCTAATGGATTGGTTCAAAACTAATCTGTAAATCTAAACAAACTGAAATGTTATATAGATAGATCGATTAGAGACGTCAGCCTCAATGAGTTTTTCTAGAATTAAAGTATTGATAAGAGTTTTGGTTTTCTTTTTAAACAAAAGCACTCATAAAAAAAAAGAAAAAAAGAAGTATAACAATGGAATATCAGGAAGTTTTATTAAGAATATTTATATTCTGTACAGGTTAGATTTATGTAGGGCAAAAGAAAAGTGGAGAATAAAGTTTAGATAGGCCAGGAATGGAAGCTGGGAATCAGAGGCACAAAAGTGAAAAAGTTTACCATAATTAGTTTGCTATCTGCAGAGTGGAGAGTGGCCGAGAGTCACCAGGGCAAGCATAACTTATCCAATACAACCGCAAAGGCAACAGCGGCGCTACTCTTACTCTCTGGTGATCCATATCCCAACAGCACTTTAACCTTCCCCACTATGGCCGCCCTTCTTCCTTTATTGCCACCAAGATCTTGCGAGATGCGTCTAAACTTTCTACCTATAGGCGGCTAGTAAAAAAACTTATCGCGATAACATAAACCCATGAAACTGCATTACTAACCCTAGCCATCATTTCTAATTCTACTTCCATTCCATTTATAGGTAATATTTGGGCGAGTGTCTAAAGGCAAAATATCTTGGGAAAAGTAATACACTTTCAAGTATCTTAACGTTGCTGGCAGAGTCATTTACTTAATTTCATTAATGGCTAATTAATTTATAAATTTCGGCTAATTGGCTTGATGCCTTGTAAAACGGCAGGAAGAAAATCAGAAATTTTGCGAAATATTTGAGCTTGAAATATTTGAAAAACCCATTTTTTATTTTATTATTAGAATGGCAGAATTTTGTCATAACTAATACAGCTAATTCTAAACAATAAATAAAATTAATGAATGGAGAAACAACCCGGTGATAGCACACGGCATAAGGAATCTGATATCTTTTAGTCCCATATATTCGCTCTTTTCAAATCATGAGACCATTAGACGACTTATTATGAGACATGGACATCTTATGAGGTAGGCGCCACGGTAGCCGAGCGGTTAGAGGAGAGACCTATAAAGCTAATATGTATTGTGGTACTGGGTTCGATTCCTGGACTTAGGCCTTGGATTTTATTTAATGGTTAATAAAAGAAATTCACAGTAAAGTAGGTTTGCTAGTCGCCTCCGTCCACGTCACCTAATTGATAGTTGGACGTAAAGCCCGCCTGAAAAAATAGGCAATTACTTTACTTTACATCTTATGAGGTGCCTTAAGTCGCCCGGGAAGATCGTCAGGCTTGTTCGGGAAGACAACAAAGGATTCCGGTGTTCAGATAAGATTTGAGGATTTTTCTTTTGAATAGCGGGTTAAGATTAAGTCGATCAGGAAAGGAACATTGACGTCATTATAACTGGTTCGGTTGGATACATTAAAACTTTCCGGTAGGACAATTGTAATGAGGGTTGATCGTCAAAAAACTGTTCGATAAAGCGTCAGGAAAATATTGTAAAGTTTTTCTTGTCCTTTTACTAAGAAAACTTTACTTACACAACTAATGCCTGCCACTAGTTGCGTTAAATACGTGGGTTTGATTAATAATAAAACTCGCTAAATTTGTAAGTAATAACCTGATTTATTCACACATTACCTTTACTCACATTAACATTTACTAGCAACTAACGCTATTCATTACAGTCACCATTTACAACAGTCACAACAGTTTACTGTTACTTACTCACTACGTAACGCCACAAAACTGTTCCACGACTGACCCCTGGTCCGCACTGCACCGAATTGCACTAGTCTCAGCTGCACTAACACAGCTCTACTCATCAACTGACTAATTGCCCAACTAGCTACCACTGAAGCACTCCACAACACTGACTCTCTCTAACTGTGTCTCAACACTGACTCTCCAAGACTAACTCCAAAACTCACTGACTGACTAGAAACTACAAGACTGTAAAACTCTTAGAACTCGATTAAAAACTGACTTCTCCAGCTGTGTCTGCCTCCTTTTAACTGCGTGCCTCCCTCCAACTGGGACTGCCCTCCTCCAACTCTCTGAGCATAAGTTTCCACGCTCTCCTGATGTTCATTGGCTGGAGAAAACATACTGCCACCACCTCAGCTGGGGCCGCCCTCCTCCTACTCTCTGTCTCACTCCTACCTGTCAATCACTGGCTGGGAAAACACATATGCCACCACCCCAACTGAGGCCTTTCTCTTAGCTGGCTTTTACACAGGTCACTAACTCCTTGAACAATCTAGCCCTTTCCTTTCTAGTTCAGGTAGAGACCGGCCCTTTTGTCTACACAGTGGTGGTCTGATACCGACTTTGGTCGCTTAACCCCTAGAAAAATCTAGGCCTTTCTTCTCTGCCACAGGTAGATACCGCCCTTTTGTTTATGCAGTGGCAGCCTGTTACTGACTTTGATCGCTCAACCCCTAGAACAATCTAGGCCTTTCTTCTCTGCCCAGGTCAACTTCGTTACAATATTTTTTTGCAAAAGATGAAATTCCCAAATTTTCTTTAAAATATAGGGCATATCCTCGTTTATTAGAGTAATTTTTCGCAACACAGATTAAATATAGAAGTTGGCACTGTCATAATTCAACCGTACTGTCCCAATTTTATTGTGGATACTGAAAAGTAACGCATCGAAACAATAACTTCATATAATTATAAACAAACTCAAACATTAAATAACAATAGAGAACACTAAAAACACACAATGTGGTATAAGAAAGAAATTATGGTCATTTTCTTTTAATAAATAATTAAATAATTTGTAGAGATTAAGTTGAACACAAAACTATTCCATTTTATATTTAATGATTTAAAATTAAAATAACTTTTCAAGATGTGTAGCAAAAAATACAATAAAAAATGCGAAAAAGTAGTATTTATAAGGGCATTCTACGTGTACATGTCTTTAGTATTGGGTGTGACGCATATCATTAAAAAAATGAATAAAGTAACTTTTATAAATGGGTCTCCATGGGAAATCGGAGAATTAACTTTTGGACAAAATTAGCCCAACCAAATTTGCCATTCACTGAATCAAATTTACAATTTATTAGGATATTCTCCAAACGACTTCAACGATTTTATTTAAATTTTATACGCTTTCTGTATAAATGTAAATATATAAGGTTTATTCGAAACGTTTTCGAGGAAAATGTTTTGGGATAGAGAGAGATTGGGTTAAAGGTGAGTTAGGTTGTGTACTCCTATTAAAGAGGTTACGTAGATATTCAGTTATTTATTTGTGACAGACCAAATAGAATACTAAGGGAAAATAGAGATAAATAACCAAAGATCCAATTATGTACAACATGTGAGATCCAACTACAACAATGTAACACTGGCTATACTAAACCCAATATAACTATAAAAATAAATAAAATCATAAATGAATCTATGTACTTATAAATAAATAATTATTTAAATATAAATAAATACAACATAGTAAATACTGCTTGCAGGATAGTGAAAATCGTCGCCGGAAAGCTCAATAATACATAAACAAAATATATTATACAAAAATATAAATAATTATAAACAACTTCAATAATTCATATTTAGGTTACCTAAATAAAACGCTTATTTTTGCGTTATTGGAAAACACTTCGGTAAACAATTTATTTGAGCTCTAAATTTTATATTTCCTATATTTAAAGATGGTGTCCACTCATGTAGACATTTAGACATTATTTAGCTGTATATGTTGAAATTGATACCAGATAGAGCTGCCCTGATCGTTCATGATTGATCGATACGTTCGTGATGGAAGTGCGAAGATTAATGATACAGCATCAAGACCATTAAGATGCCACAACTCTGTTCTCTATATCTGATGATAAAATTTAACTGTATAAAATCTATTATTGACAATAAGAAAAAAATATAAAGTTGAAACTGGCTGTATGCATAGTCGATAAGGGTGCCACATTCGGTTATCAGAATTTTAAGTTCAGGTTTCATGTTAAAAAGCATGCTTTTTACATGTTGCAAAATTTATCTGTAATTATATTGTGGGTATACACCCATATATTTATAATACACATAAATAGTTGTAAGCTAGTTTACCGTTTGATGCGTCTTGTCTTTTTTATTAAACGAAATTCGTCAATTCGAGCAAAAAAAATTAAGATCTCGGTAGCCGAACGGTTAGAGGCAAGACCAGCAATACCAATTGTGGTATTGTCAAAGGCCAAACGATTTCACTTAATTTAAGAATATTAATTTATAAAAAATTTCTGAAAAACACTTATTTCTACTGCTAAACCGTAGATTGGCCCGCCCCCTGCACAAGGCTCAGTCTAGATCAGGGGCCCCCAAACTACGCCCCGCGGGCTACATGCGGCCCCCTGAGGACATTTATCCGGCCCCTGCCGCACTTCCGGAAGGGGCATCTTTTTCATTGGTGGTCAGTGAGAGGAGCACTGTATGTGGCGGTGCCGCAAAGCGCTGCGTCGCTCATGTACAGTACTACTTCCGGTGACGCGGGACGCACGCGTCACGGCTCCGAAAAATAACAGCAGAAGTAGGAAGAAAGACAAAGCACTATAACTAAATCGGACATTGACCATCTCATTAGCCAAAAGCAGGTCCATAATTCCCATAGAAATACTGGGCATTTTGTTGATTTAAATTTACTCGTTCTTTATTTGAAATATTCTATTCGTTTCCGTTTTGTTTTTTGTACTTTAAAATAGTTTGTTTTATAGTCCGGCCCTCCAACGGTCTGAGGGACAGTGAACTGGCCCCCTGTGTAAGAAGTTTGGGGACCCCTGTTCTAGTTGGTATCCGACAATAGAGTTATTTTTGGAATTGGTTATTTTTTTATCTTAAGAAGCGGCAGTTCTGCCATCCGATGTCGGACTTCCCAGTACATAAATGATTTCCGTCTGAAGATACTGTCCGATATAACAGAATTTCTTTTGTCTTCGATGGAAGGATATTTTTGATGATAATTTGTAATAATTTTGTAAGTTATGTCTATGAATTTAATGAAGGATAATTCCCAAGGAGTTTAGAAATTTTCAAATTCGGAGAGCAACGGGCTGGGGCTTTAAGTTTGTGCCATTCAAGTGTTTGCTGAATGTTCGAACCAACATGCACTCAATTCCTTCTCGCTGCACTTCTTTAAAAAAAATATATATATATTCTATATATTCTTCTTTTCTTTAATGAAGTCTATTGTTTGATTTAGTTTATAAGACTAATTTACTTTTCTCGCCAAAAATACTTTGTCTACGTATCTTAGGATACCACCCGCATCTTGGAGTTGTCCAAGAACTTTTTCTTTAGCTTTATAGTTCACAACGTGAAGCAAGAAGCTTTTTGTTGCAACCATTTCGGTGTTTAAGCGTAACTGCATCAAAGGATGGCCAAGAGTTCATTCCTCTTGTACTGCTTTATTAAACTACTGTCATTCACCTTAGCAATAATTGCAGTAAAGGAAAGTAACGTAATGTTTTATACCTGATTTTTGCATCATTAATTGCAGTCTGTGACAGCTACAGCTAATGAAACTCATTGCTTATTTCTGTTACTTGAATTTTACAAATCACTTTCACATAAGTACAAAATATTTTATCATCGAGATATTATTTACTATTAGATGTTCACACTAACCTGACTAGCAGATTAACTCTAACCTTCAGGTTGATTGATGAAAACTGTGAAGAGTAGTAAGGCAACGCTGACCCTCTACAGAAATTAATGGAATTAATTAGAAATTCCGTGGTCGAGAAGAGACAATTCTCACTTTAGCCCAAGGATTGGCAGATTGAAATCAGAGGTATTAGAGAGAGCTTAAGCGAAGAGATTGATGACTGAGGATAAATTGTCGTAGAAATGATGGGATTTTCAGATTAGTTCTAATATGAATGGAATATTGAGGTAATGTTTAAATGTCGAGGTTTCATTTCGGAAACGAAACCGCGGCTAATGACTTTAGATGGAAAGACTTGGATTTTGCTGTGGTGAGTTGAGTTTTGTAATGAGTGAGTTGATTGGCTTGACAGAAACATTTTGGATTGTGGGTTCCAGTTAAGTTTTTCTGAATAGATCCGATGTTTCCGTACTAGATAGATCTGCCTACTCATATTATTGCCACTGAAGGCCACAATTCCCTTTTAAATGAGAAGGTACTGACTCACTCACTTCAGTTTTTATGTGCCATACAACAACATCTTTACGTGGAGATCAAGTTGGTTTGGATGAGCGGATAGGAGATCAGGACAGGCTTGCGATAGGAGAAAGAAAGAATCGAGAATTGAATTAATCCCTTTTAAGGAGGTGTCCTTTTCTTTGGTGTATGTAGTAGGAATTTGTATGGGTAGGAACTAAGTTCATTTAAAGGGATTTGTGGATAAGCGACATAAGGGAGATTTCCCATTAGGAAGGTAAGTAGATGATCGGAGGATGTGGCTCATCATGAGCTCTGTTGTTTTTCTTGATATTTTGCTCAGAATTTCACAGGGCAATTTCTTCGATCGAGAACTATATACCTTATTTAAAAAAGATCTGATTATAAGAAGTAAGTTAAATTAAGGAACGAAAAAATATGGTTACAGAGCCTGTAGTGATGAAAATTACAATATCAGAAAACAAGAACCAGAAAAAAAAAACACAAACTATTCAAAGTTGAGTCTTATTGCAGAATATATTTCAAAAGCAATATTACAAACAATTTTGTTGGACAAAAAGAAACCATTAAGAGTATCTTGTAAATTCCAGCTGCTCTCCAGATATATACATAATGAAGTACATAAAAAATTAGATGAGAAGCAAAAAAAAAGAAAAATGGAATGTAAATTCAGGCACATTAAGTACAATAGAATGTACTTTATAATTTCAAGTGCTTTAAAAGACAATATGGCGTGTGTAATATTCACGCTGAGAGTTTTAAGTAATTTAATTCTTTTTTTACTTTTTACTTTTTTAGAAACATTCCTTAAAGGAAAATGTTTTATCGTTCTAAATGTACAAACATTCTGTTTAAAGATTGGTTAGATTATTTAACAATGTGGTTAGGTCCGCCGTGAAAAATAATATCTTTGATAAAAACTAACAACGGATAAAGTCAGAGATAAAATTGTTTAGCATATAAATTATACATTTAGATCCAAGTTGTTGATTTTAAAAGTAATTGCATTTTTTGTTTACTTCTGAAAGTTAAACATCACTCCCGATTTAAGATAAGCCATAAGAATAACCTATCATTTTTCGAAGCATCATAGAGTATACGTATGTAAAAACTGAACAAAGACGAGTTGTAGCTTCCTATGTCTCACTGCACTGGCTGCATTCTAGTACAGCTTCACAATTTCCGTTGCAACCACTTAAAAAGCTTTAATCAATAAACAGTCACCATTACACTTAATTATTTATGTCCTCTTCTATACTGAGTTTTTGAAGATTTATAAATGGTTTACCACACCTCTTTAAAATTGTGTCCTTTCATGTAATATTCTTCATTTTTGCCACCCTAGTGAACTCTCTGTCCGAAATCTTTGCCTCCAATGTTCTCCAGCAGGGGTGGCTTGTATAGATCGATTTATTTTATTAAAAATGTGTGGCGGTCTATTCACCAAACTCATGACTTTTAAGATATCCATACTCGTGTCTCGTGTGCTAAAGCAATATAATTATTAGTAATATCAGTTAATTAAAAAGTAGTTATACAAGAAACATTTACTTCTTATTGTTACGTACTGTATATTTATATATACAGCTAAGAAATGAGTAAATCTAACTACAATACATATAGTTATTTTCTCTCTCTCAAATTACAAACGTTCCTGCAGTATTAAATTTACGATGATTTTTTAATTTGCAAGAACTTTTGAATATTGAATCCAAATAATACAATATTAAAGTACAATCAAAATATTCAATTACGAGGTCTGTAAATTAAGTAATGAGACTGATTTTTTAATTTTTTATTTATTCAAAAAGAATTACAATTCTATATTGTCACCTTCAAAATAACTTCCTTCTGAAGCCACACAGCGCTGGAGACGTTTCTTCCACTCCTCATAGCAGTGCTCGAACTGCGTTACTGGAATAGCCTTCAGCTGGTCGGTTACAGCCGTTTGAATGTTTTCGACTTTCCCAAAATGAGTTCCTTTGAGGAGATTTTTCAACTTCGGAATGAGAAAAAAGTCACAAAGGACCCAAGTCAGGCGAATAAGGAGGCTGAGGAGCCACAGGAATGTTTTTACTGGCCAAAAACTCGTTTATTGAAATTCCTGGGTGACAAGGAGCATTATCGTGATGCAACACCCACTTGTTCTTGATGTTTGGTCTCACACGAATGGCCCTTTTTCGAAGATTTTCAAGAATCTCTCGGTAAAAGTGTTGATTGACCGTTTTACCTTGAGGTAGAAACTCTTTGTGGACTTCGAAAAAGGGTCATTCGTGTGAGACCGAACATCAAGAACAAGTGGGTGTTGCATCACGATAATGCTCCTTGTCACACAGCAATTTCAATATACGAGTTTTTGGCCAGTAAAAAGTTTTTTCGAGTTTTTTCTCTTCCCGAAGTTGAAAAATCACCTCAAGGGAACTCATTTTGGGCCAGTCGAAAACATTCAAACGGCTGTAACCGACCAGCTGAAGGCTATTCCAGTATCGGAGTTCGAGCACTGCTATGAGAAGTGGAAGAAACGTCTCCAGCGCTGTGTGGCTTCAGAAGGAAGTTATTTTGAAGGTGACAATATAGAATTGTAATTCTTTTTGAATAATTTTTTTTTTTAAATCAGTCTCATTACTTAATTTACAGACCTCGTATAAAGCTGTCGGCCAGAGAGCCTTGTTCAGTCCACTATTAGCAACCTTCTGAGACTCTATCCTCATCCAATTGTACCACAATTGCTTGCTGTACCTTAGATGCTGGGTACTACCCTAAGATATTTCAAAGTGGAAGACACATTTTATGAAAACTTATCTATAGATATCCGTCGAGCCGGCTAGATAATGGCCAGTAAGTTATCAGTTACACTGCTTTACTTCTATTTTTAGTAACCTAAGTGTAAACGCTATACAATTTAATATTTTTTTGCATAGGTGGTGTTTTATTTAAACAAATTGCAAGAAAGATAATGTTTCATTTCCATTTAACCATTACCGTGATGTTTAAGCATTTAACTGTTGCTGCTGGCAGACTTACCTGAGTCCAAAGCGACGGATGACGTGGCCATCAGAAAGCAGTGAAATGCTGTTGCTGGTAGTTTAATCTCGTAACATCACTTCTATAATTCAAATCATTAAGTTAAGGCAATTTTTTTTCATTTATGGTGACAATGACCTGGTGAAAATTAGTAATCAATTCCTTGGTAAGATAGTCTTGAAACCGTTCAGTTTTCCCTCTTTTTTTCCAAATACTTATTATCTAAACTAAAATTATTAATTGAAAACCAATTTTAGGAAATTGAAGAGAAAAATCGCTTTACCTCTCTACAACTGATTGATTATATAGACTCACAAGCCGAGCGTTTACTGTTGAGGATTTATTGACGTACGTAGGTTCGAGCGTTATCACAAGTCATTTCGCACATGACAGGTTGAACTATTGGATCTCTTCCAATTTGTATTGATGTTTCCTCGCTGGGAATATCCATAAATTACTTTTGGTAGCATGAAAGATGCGATTTGAATGAAATTTCCGAGTAATTGAATATCTTTGTTAACATTGTATTTATCATCTTCTGAACTCCTTCTAGATTTATTAATATAAATATTATTATCATTAATATTATCGGAAGTTTGCAATAATGATAATCGATCACTCTCAATGTTTGTTAAAATTATTATTCTCTTGCAGCTCCTAATATTAGTACAATTATGCCCTTGCATCTTCCTCATAAGGATGTAATTTTCTGTTAAAATTATCATTTTTACTCTCTCTTTTGTATGTAAGTAAAGATTGCGGGCTAACCAAAATTTTGTAATTGTGTTTCCACTGAAATATACGATTTGAAGCCACCTGAGTATGAAAAAATAGTTTTTCGAAAATGTTCTGAATGAGTTTGTTTAAAATAAGTGGCGCATACAATTGATTATATATTTTTCATTAATTTAACTCTACATTATTTCTTTTTATAGAACCTAGTTACCTTACATCAATTTACTAACACTCTATTTATGAATAATTAGTAAAACTTAATTAGCACAATTAAAGTATGACAGAAAAGGTAAAATAACGTAGTCTATTTTTTTCAGGCGAGCTTTACATCTAATTACCAAATCAGGTGTCGTGGGCGGAGGCGACTAGCAAACGTTCTTTACAATTAAATAATATCTAATTAAATGAAATCCAATAAAATAAAACGCGTAGAAACTAGGAATCAAACCCAGTACCATTATACATCTTAGCTTTACGAACCTCGCCTCTAACCGATCGGCTACCGTGGCACCTGTGTGACTGAAACGTTCTAGGTGAGTATGAAATTTTCTACTCTAATCTGATGAATCGACTCTTGATAATAATCTGAATTAAAAAATAATAATAATAAGCTACCAAAGACGAATTAAATCGATCAAAATATATCCAATTCTTTTGACTTTTCGTTTAGGTCGATAACTCGTGCAAACTGCCTCCAGAAGGACTTACAGAAATAAACTTACTTGCGGAAACCGCCTTTTATCTTTTGTTGTCTAATTTATTACATTGCATAAAGTTTTAAATGATTTTGTTCAAAGCTTGCTCAGCGGCTTAAAAGTATCAGCTAGTTCCCTTAAGAAGTGCAGTCCATCTCTTCGCTACGTGAAGCTCAAGTCCGAATCGACTTCCCTGTTAGTTTTACAGCTTGTTTATCTTTATCTTTCATTTTATGGACGAGTATCATTAATGTACTTTACATTAATGGAAATAGAAATTACAAATACAACTTTAAATTAAGCTTGAGTTATGAAGAACCATATGATCGTTTTGGATAGTAAAATTATTTTATTTTGCTCTCTTAAATAATCAGTTTAAAAGAGTTTAAGTTGTGTTAATAGATGATTGTAAAGTACTTTTAACCAGTTTAACGGTGTGCAAGAACAATGTAAATATAATTATTTTTATTTTTTTTTTTTTTTATTAGTTTTTTTGTGCAAAACATTCATAGTGACCTCTAACCTTCAGTTCTGTAAGTATTTGACCTTCTGAGTGTAAAACCAAGTGCTAAGACAATTTCTCACCCCTCTTTATTTATCTTCCAATTCTCCATTCTCAACTCTAAAGATGAGCAACACATCTAACTCCAAATCATCTCCCGCCAGCTTATCTACTTCCTCTGTAAGTTCAAAAACAACTAAAAAAAGAACAATCTCACCTCACAGCTCTCCCCCCAAAGACAAAAAGAAAAATGCTCCGCCTGCAGCAACTACGAAAACAAGCCTAGCAAGCAAACCCACTCTGTTCCCCGAGCTGAATCCAGAGCCTAGCAGTGCAACTGCAAATTCCATGCCAGACACAATAGTAGCTCCAGGAATACTCACCTACAACCCGTTCACTCCCCTAGCTACTCCAGATGAAATGCCTGCATCTGTGCCTACTCAGTCTCAGAAAATACCGAAACCACCGCCAATATATTTAAAAAACGTAACCAAGTACGCTGATCTTTGTAAAGCACTGACACAGTTAATTGGTCCAAACTGTTTTACATGCAAAGCCCGAGCAACTGATTTAATTATACAGGCGAAAACAGTTGACGGCTACAGACAAATAATCCACTACCTCAGGGAGAAAAAAGCAGAATTTCATACCTACCAACTTGAACAGGAGAAAGCATATCGGGTAGTAATAAGGTATCTGCATCAAAGCACACCTCCCGATTTAATAAAAGAGGAACTAGCGGAACATGGGCATATTGCCCGCAGTATCACTCCAGTTATTCATCCTGTTACAAAGCAAACATTACCACTTTTTTTCGTTGACCTCGAGCCAAATAATAATAACAAGGATATTTTTGACCTAGAATTACTTTGCTACACGAGAATAACAGTTGAGGAACCTCACAAACAGCGGCTTATTGTGCAATGTAAACGTTGCCAAGAATATGGTCACACCAAAAGTTATTGCCAGCATCGACCAAGGTGCGTCAAGTGCGCTGGCGAGCACTTCACTCAAGAATGTGGCAAGCTCACCATAGAACGTCCTAAATGCGCTCTTTGTGATGGAGAACATCCTGCGAACTATAAAGGATGCATAGTCCACCGGGAACTTCAACGCTCAAGAAGAAGACCGCCAGTTTACGACCATCCCTCAGCCCTCAACAGAGTAGCTGCGTCTGTTCAGCAACCTGCTGCTTCGGCCTCATCAGGGAACCTCCCACGGAACAACATTTCAGCCAACGTCAACGATTGTTCATCTTATGCCCGAGTGGTCGCGGGTCCGCCGCCGCCTCAGCAGTCAGCCTCTCCTTCCGACATTACCACTTTGCTAAATTCTTTCCTTTCTGACTTCAAATCGCTCCTTACTCCTCTCGTCACTCTTCTCACCACCGTTGTCAACACCTTACTTCCCCGTCTCGCTCCTTAATGCCTCTAACTCAGTTCTCTCTTACTATATTATTATGGAATGCAAACGGACTAACTAACCACAGACAAGAGCTGGACATCCTCCTACACGACAGACGGATAGACATTGCCCTTATAACAGAGACCCACTTCACTGAGAAAACACGCTTCTACATCAATGGCTACCAAACCTACAGAACTGACCATCCTGATGGTACTGCACATGGCGGTTCTGCTATTCTCATAAAAAATTCATTATCTCACTTTCCCATTCCATACAATGCCTCAAACTACATACAACCTACTGTGATCTCTCTCCAAAGTGAACCCTTCCACTACAACATTGCTTCAGTGTACTGTCCACCTAATCACACAATCCTTCAAAACCAATTTCTATCCTTCTTCCAGTCTCTGGGTCCCAGGTTCATAAGCGGTGGGGACTACAATGCGAAGCATCCTCGCTGGGGTAGTCGGGTGGCAAACCCAAGAGGACGCCTACTCTACAATGCACTCTCTCTAACTAGCTTCTCATACATATCACCTTCTCAACCAACTTACTGGCCGACTGCTCCCAATAAACTCCCTGACTTGCTTGACTTTTTCATCTGCTCTAACATCTCATCATTTCATACTCACTCATTCACCTTAAATGAACTCTCCTCTGATCATAGTCCAGTCATCCTCACAATAGACATCCACCACAAACTTAGACCACCAAAACCAACGCTAATAAACGGACCTTTAGACTGGGACTTCTTCAGAGACTTACTTGAGAAGAAAATTGACCTCAAAATACCTCTCAAAACACCCCAAGAATTAGACAATACCGTTGATCACTTCACTGCCGCCATCCAGCAGAGTATCTGGCAAGCGACGACTAACTGCACCGCTAAACAACCTGCTCGCATACCTTATAACTTACCCCTCTATTTGCGCACACTCATAACTAACAAACGACGAACGAGATCTCTCTGGCAACGTACAAAATACCCATCTCATAAACAACAACTTAATCACCTGACAAACCAACTTAAAAAAGAACTCCGTAAATACTACAACAAACAATACACCGAATATACCAAATCTCTGACTACTGAAGACAACTCCCTTTGGGCTGCCACTAGACGTATTCTAAAATTTCAACCTACCTCCTCTTCTCTTCGTACTACTGACGGTTCCTGGGCTAAATGTGACTCGGAAAAAGCTGAACTATTTGCAACGCACCTTTCAACTGTCTTCATTCCGCATCCTGACGTTCTCAACTCACAACATACTCAAGACGTTATTAGGGACTTAGACATACCTTTACCTCTTTCTATGCCTCCAAAACCGTTCACACCCTCCCAAGTCAAGCAAGTCATTATTAATCTCAATAAAAAAAAGAGCCCTGGTTACGATCTAATTACTGCCAACATCCTACTCCAACTACCCAAAAAAGCAATAGTCTTCCTCACTACCATTTACAACTCTATTCTCAGAACTACTTACTACCCTATACTCTGGAAATTTTCTACAGTTCGAATGATACCCAAGCCCAACAAACCGACTCAACTACCTTCTTCCTATCGACCGATAAGCCTACTGCCTCTCTTGGGCAAAATATTCGAGAGACTTCTGTTACCACGCCTCTACGAAATTACAGAATCTCTCGAAATTATACCGGACCATCAGTTTGGTTTCAGAAGCTGCCACTCGACGATCCAGCAGGCCCATCGTGTTGTAGACACCATCGCTTCTTCACTCGAGCGAAAACAGTACTGCGCTGGAGTATTCCTCGATGTTTCGCAAGCCTTTGACCGAGTCTGGCACGAAGGTCTACTGTGGAAACTAAAACACATCCTTCCTAGCACTTATTACCTCATACTCAGCTCTTACCTCTCTGACAGATTCTTTCAAGTTCTTCAAGGCACTACTCACTCTTCCATCTATCCCGTCCTTGCTGGTGTGCCACAGGGAAGTGTCTTAGCTCCTCTTCTTTACACAATCTACACTGCCGACTTACCTTCTAACCTTAATACCTCTATTTACACCTTCGCTGACGACACTGCCATTCTCTCCACACACTCTGACCCTATCCTCGCAGTACGCTCACTACAGTCCCACCTTCACTCAATAGAACCTTGGTTAGAAAACTGGCGTATAAAAATTAACCCAACTAAATCTAAATACATAGTCTTCACACTCAAACGTCAAACTCCGCCACCTGTCTTCTTACATCACACACCTATCCCACCAGCCGACCATGTGCGGTACCTTGGAATGTACCTAGACAAGAGACTTACCTGGAACCCCCATACGAGACTTAAACGTACCGAACTAAACAAACGATACAAACTTCTAGCCAGGCTACTCGACAAACGCTCAAAACTCTCACTACAGAACAAACGACGACTCTATACAGCCCTTCTCACACCAATATGGACTTACGGACTCGAACTTTACGGTACAGCTAAAAAATCCAACCTCAATAGACTACAAACACTGCAATCCAAAATTCTCCGCCGCATACTAGACGCTCCTTTCTATGTAAGCAACCACACTATACATACAGATCTCCAAATTCCACTTATCTCCGAACTTGCCAAAATTCGATACAAAAATTTTCACCAAAAACTCTCACTGCATCCCAACCCTTTAGCTGCAAACCTGTCTACAACTACGCTACCCTCCAATCCTCGAAGACGGCTGAGGCGCCGTTGGCCCCGTGACCAACTGGGTGACTAACGGCGGCCATCAATGGATGACCGTCATTCACGTATGCCACGCTATTGACATACTTTCATCGCATTTACCTATTGTACCTGTAGGTACAGGTGTAAATTTCATTAAAAGGATAATAAAAAAAAAAAAAAAAAATTAAGCTTCGTTCAAATAATTTAAAATGTAATTGTTATTTTAAATATTATATAACTGGATTAGTAATCAAATGATTTAATATGCATTAAATTTCCAATTATAAATTGTAAAAGGTCGTGTTCCATCAGTCTTGCAGTACTCAATATATTTCACCTTTGTAAATAAACTTCTAATTAAACTGTTAGTGATTAATGAATGGTTTTAATGGAATAGCGTATTTGTAGCTAAATTGTCACTACCGTTTTGAATTATTTGCTCAGGTTGTTAAACAGAGAATAAATCAACGTCGCAATAACTACAAAAAAAATTGAGTGACAAATTCTGCTACTGATGTTCAGAAAGAATCAATCCTGAAAGTTTGAAATAAGCTGATTGAAAAGGCCATGGACACTCAGTCCTATATAGATTGCTCAAGCTTCGCTTTTTCTCCTTATCTCTGTTCCTCGCATTGTAGTTCCATTTCCTACCTTCGTTGTAACAAAAAAATAAAGTGGATAACCACGATATCTTGGCTTTCCTGTACCAATACAGTGACCTATAAAAGTTATGAGAAGCCACAAGGAGGGGTTTACGAACTAGAGAGCAGTCCGATTAGCTGGCAGCAATATCTGGGGAGCCAATGGAATGTCGTGTCGTAATAGATATTTAAGCAGAAGCTCGTTGTTATCAATGGTCGCCGTAAGCAAATCCGTCACTTCCACACACATTTCCTGCCAGCCAAAACTGGAGTTACTCTGTGCGACTATCTGTCCGTGGCGTATCTTCCCTCTCTCTTCTGTTCATTCTACATCCTCATAGGTCCCATGGTAATATCATCTGGCTGTAAACTATTTTGCAATAGAAAAAGTGTGTGCTAATTCACACATACGGTTATTATGATATATTTATCTAAAATTCTTTTTGTCACACAAGTTGCTAAAACAAGATACAGAAAACTCCTCTTCAACCTGCAATCTCATATAAATCCTCTAGCTCAAAATCTTTCTTCTATAACTCTTCCAGACAACCCAGAAGACGCGTTAAGAGACAGTGGCGACGTGATCTCCTCTCAAGTGAAGAGAGTGACTAAACAGCCTAATGTTTTGGAGTGTTATCACTGGGTAACTTCTCCACTCGTTTGCTTCATTATATCTGTTATCATTGTTACTTATAGCGCCTACTCGCTGATTGTAGCGAAAATAAACGCAAAAAAAAATATCTAAAAATTTAATGAAATATATTCATTGGGTAGTCGATTTATTCTGTATCCACTAAATGGGGTGCGTACCAAAGTTGATTTGGCGCCAAGGGGCCAAATTAAAAACCACAAGTGATTTCCCCCCAAATTTGAAGAAAGTGCCACTTTACAAAAAAGATCTTCCAATACTTTAAGATTTACTCGCAAACGGCGGTTACAATTTCATTTAAACTTCAAATAGTGATTACAAACTAATTCAGAATCAGAAAAAATTTGATGAAGCTTCAATAAGAGCGCTGAGTACCACTCGAAATTGAGTTGCAAAAAAATTCCTCTGCCAGAACTACCTTTCTTATTTCTCTGAATACTTTAATTTCTTGAAAATAGCTCCTAGACATTTTCGGTAAACTTCGTACTGTTTTGAATCGGCTTCCCTATTACGTTTTTTCTTTGGCCTTCTGTGCGTAAGATTAGCCATTAATACGGTGTGGGGGGTATATTTAATCGACCTGTAGCTAACTAATTAATTATACTGGAATTTGATTATGTTTGATATAGTTTACTATTGCCTCCAGTGTTACTACATTAGCTTTTGTCAATATCTGCTGTAAATTAGTCGGTAGTTCCAACTTATTTTCCAATATGGCTTTCCTAAGAATGTCCCGGCCTTTACTCCTTTGGTTCTCTATTACCTTAGGATTCAGTGTACCACTTTTACACACTATAAAATTGATGAGAATTAATATGGCTCAAATATCCTGTTTTAAAGAATATTAAGGAATCAGAACCCTGAAAATAGCAACGAGAAATAGTCGAGTGAACTTGCAGGTTGTCGTGCTTGGTAACTTGTATGGAAATGGGTTTCTAACAGTAGAACTGAAGCTGTTTTATTTTCAAAAATAGATCTGTACTTTGGAATGAACTACTTACGAGGACTGTCAGTACTATGGTCAAATTCTGTCCGATATCTAGGTGTCACTTTCGACCAGAGACTTCCCTTTCCTCCTAGCGTAAAGGATGGTATTAACAAAGACAGGTCGGCTATCCAATCACTATTTCCGCTTCCCTGCTGAGAGTCTAAACTGACCACAAGTAACCAGCTGTCGATGTACAAGATAGTGTTCATACCCAAGTTATGCCCCTCATGGAGCATCAACTGCAGAACCAATATTGATGGTCTGATGGTCTGCAGATAATGCAAAACAAGTTTTTAAGGCTGGCCACGAACTCGCCACAGTATTAAAAGATTTGCACGACTCCTGTAAGATGGTCAAAGTGGGAAAATGTATTTTCTCGCCACAGGAAAGGTTTTTTCTCTTCTACCAGCCTTAGTAATGGCCCCCTCTTTGTGGAAACTTAGGGAACTATAACGGAGTTGAGTGTAGACATCTGAGAAAAGTAAAGCTCTAATATAAAGTGTGCTTACAATGATTTTGTTAAATTTTTCCCTTAATTTAATTGTCTGATTTTGAACCTTTTATGTTCGTTAGTTATGAGGTTATAGGGTGTTCCAGAATTAAAGCTGTACAAATGTATATTTTTGAATGAAGTATCTTTTGCCTTTGTCTTTTAAGAGTGTATCAACTCTTAAGTTAACTATTGATCAGGATTTCCTGATTTTTTTTACTGTTACTGCAAGAAATTTATGAACAACTATTGAATACTTAAATAATAGACAGAAAAAGAGTGTACACACACATGATGGGTGTTTGTTTATTTAGCTAACACCTGGAGAGCACGCTGTTAGTTGTAAACATGAGCACAAGACAGTTACTTATTTATACCAAAGTAAGAGTTTAGGCAAGTACTGCATCTCACCTCCCATTGTACACTTCTTCAATATATATAACCCCTCCTTCACATTCACTAGGCCAGTGGAAGATACACTGCTCGCCTCTTACAATCTTTACCACCTCGTTGTCCATAACTCTTAACCTTCCACAGTTTGGAGAATGGTCTGTTTGTTCACTTGCCTTTATCCCCTCACTTACAAATGTTCCTCAAACTGATGAGTTTTCTATTTCAAGAGATTCTCCTCTCCACTTCCATATCTAGTGTTTACTTAGCAAATAACCATCCTCTAATGTACATCTCCTGGCTACCCCTCCTATAAAATGATCCTCTGTTTAAACAGAAACATTCTAGTAAAACAAATAAGAACAACTTAACTGGTATGATTGATTGTTAGCATGATGACTAAGTAATATGTATGCAAATTGTTGTTAGATCCAACTGCAGTTATTTAAATGATATTTTTCAGTTAAGATGATGAACTGAGTGACACATCATCGTTGATGATGATATCTTTTTAGTTAAATATTGAAAGTCACTAAATGTACAACAATTTTACCTTGACACTTAAAGACTTGTCAGCATTGATGTCGACATTGCCTTCTTCAGGAACTGCAAAAAAGGTTTAAAAAATCTTCTAAACAGAATCGAAATTATCGTTCTCTTAATACGATTCAATGAGTTCTAACAAAACTCAGAATTCTTAAACATACACCCGTCCTTCTTTGCTCAGAATTTCATTGGAAAATTATCAAATGAATGTTATAGATCAATTTAAAATACTATTTATATGAAATTTTCAAGGTTTTAACTTGTATTATTTCCAATTCATTATTTAATTTTATAGTTTTGTACAATATTATCTCTACATTAAGACACTGGACGTGGTACTGAAGTGGGCAAATCTCACCCTTGATAAGAAGAACTGAGCTAGATTTAAATTTTGCCACAAAAGTGACAGTTAAATTGTAATTTTGTTCTTTCGGAATAAGTAATTTTTATCATTTGTCAAGTTGTCTTTTGATATTCGGCATATAATGATTTCAAGCCTTTTTTGAATGCATCAGTAAGTAAAGATTAATTTCCGTGTAGAGCAAATTACAAAAAGGCTCATAAGCCTTGAATTAATCAGCGAGGTTTAGCCTGGAGTTTCTAAGCAGTCATACTAGGTATACTTAAGCCTTTTTACTGAGAAGCATACAATGCTCTGTAACTGACAAAGTTTCTTTTAAAGATCAAGATTCATCTATGACTAATACAGTAACTAAAGAAAGAAAAACATATTTCCAATTTCAGTCAGTCTTTTATAAGTTTGGCAAGCTTGCGACCTAAGGGACTAGGTCACCGTCAGCCAACACCAACCTTACATATGTTATAATAATGTTAAATATATTTGGCTCTGAAGATGACCTAGCTCCTAGGTCGAAAACTTGCCAAAAATAAAAAATAATGACTGAAATTGGCAATATTCTTTTGTTTCTGTTAGATTAATGAATCAGTCACTAAAAACGATAAACAATGCTCTATTGTAACAATAAAACTGAATTTGTTTCAGTTAATTTTTGAATTTACGTTGTGCTACGTAAGTGTATAATATTTAAATGACTTAGTAATTTATATGTCATTGTTAAGGTAGAAATTAGCAAACATGCTTAGAATTAAATTCCCAAACATTACCAGAATGGCAGAAGTGTTAGACTAAAATCTCTAAGGGTTAACTGCAAGTTTAAGAACTACCCTAAGGATGTTTACCAATCTTGATAACTGCCAAGAATGTATTTATTAGCCACAAGGGATTAATTCCAAGACTAAGGTCTTTTGTAATTACTATACAGAAATATGCCTACTAGCTAAGGGCACATTCTCTTAATGAATACTCTTTGACTATCTTCAACTTCTTAGACCTCCTTCTCAACCTCAAGGACACTGCTTCTATCTCAGTTTGCACATCTAGCTCTCCTTTTGCAAGTTTACATCAACCATCTAAGAGTTCTACTTATTCTCCTAAGAAACTACTGTTTCTACCAGAAACTTTTACATTTCAACCTCTACTATTTTGTTACCACTGTCTCAAAGCCTCGAACACAAGTAGGAAATCCTAAAAAAAAATAAAAGCTGTATGAACGACTTTAACTGCTTTTCTCAAGTTTCTGATTCACAAATTTTCTTTGACTAACACACAAGTCACCAAAACGCGATACAGGAAACTCCACTTCAGTCTACAATCACAAGCAAATCCTCTAGCTCAAAATCTTTCTTCAAGAACTCTTCTTGAAACCCAAGACGTCTTAAAAGACAGTGGCCACATGAATTCCTCCTGTCTGGTGAAAAGAGTGACTAATAGTCTAATGTTTTGGAGTGTTACCATTGGGTAACTCGTTTACTTCTGGGTTCCTTATTATTATTATTATTATTATTATTATAAATGTTTAATTGTAAAATAATTTGTTACATGTTTAGTTCATACATTTAGCGCCTTGATCAAATGATCGTCAGGCGAGTTCCACACTTTTATTTTATAATTCAACATAACCCACAGAACAATCAAACTAACTCATATGCATAAATATATTTGTGAACAATTGATTCCAGTGTAATTCCTCCCAGTACCAGACAACTATTGTTGGAAAATGACGCATCGTAGACTATTATGGGCAATACAATTCTTTCTAAATGTATTTTCGCTGATCTTCCCTTGTCTAAATTTATAAGCGTGTTTTATAAATGATGCGAGCGCAGACCTGTTATTACCATCAATTAATTCTAAGCATTGTTGATCACATTCCCAAAGGGTTGCTGCCTACACTCCGCCAACTGGGTTCCCTTATTCCATTGTTACTTATAGCGTCAATTCTACCCCAAATAAAGGAGAATTTTTTTTTTCTAGTTCCCTTGAAAACGACTGAAACAGTTCAATGCTTCTTAAGGTAGTATTTTAGGGAGAGGTAGACAAGGCTGCTTTCTAAAGTGACAGTGAAAGTGATCTGTGATTATCAATAATAGAATTTAAGTAAAACTACAAAGTTGCTTGAGTGGAAGTACCTTCAAGATTATTTCCGCACAAAATAGTTACAACAAAAAGTTTATTTTCGTGATTTGAGGTAAGACGGGGTCATCTGGTGTTCCACGCCAGACATCTTCATGCAGAGATATCACGAAGATTGTAATTTAAAATCTCATAACTCCATCATAATTCAACCGTAAAAATAAATTGAAGAGATTTTAATTATGAAAATTATCTATGAAACTTTGTTTTGAAATTCGTTTTCCCAAGCGTGGTTTTTCTTTTAAGTAAAACACCCCACTCCCCCATACATTTCTCACATAAGTCTTTCTAATTATGGAAATTTTCAAAATTGAGAGAAGCACAGTCAGTATCATCAAAATTATTTTATGATTAGCAGAAATTTTTGAACAGCTAATTTCTAGAAATCAGAGCTACAAAGTAAGAGATTTTTTTTCAATTTGAACTATTCGATAAGCATTGTTTCTTAAATTGTAAAAGTGCCTTTAAGTTACTGACTATGCCTAGGGGACATAAATCTAAGACAGAGAACCAGTTTTTACAGCCAATCCCAGAGCACGAATTCTAAAAGAGACACCTCTTAATCTGGGTACATAATGTATGCACCCTCTTTTTACTAGTACTGGAAGCAGTACGTTCCTTCAGGCCGTCTCCGTTTCCAAGATGTATTGATAAACAAACAGAAGCGATGACACAGATGTATTGATAAAAACAGTTGTGATGCCTTGAGATTTATACAGAATGCAAGTTGCACACTTTTCGAATATCAATCACCATACATGGTAGTATTTCATTGCAGGAATCTTCAGTAGCACCGTATTAGAGGCAGTCAAAGGCAGAAACGGCGAGCACAGATTGAAACAGATTATCTGAACGACTTTTTCTTAATACTATTTTCAAGGTTCTAACTCATGAATCAGATTTGAGTCATATTTAATCTTCACAAACATTGTTTAGCTTACCTTAACAGGAAACCTTCCTGAGAGCAGCCCTAAAACGAGGTTATCTAGAAAAATGATAAAAGAAAACCTCTTAAATCTATTTCTATCTATGGCGTACAGGAGTTTTACTGGCAAGAATAGGAGCCATTTATTTATTTATTTTGTGGGAAGTGAACAATCCATTGAATAATGATGTACTAACAATACCACGAAATTTAAACTTGGCTTTAAGCAACCTCCCCGTTCAAAAATAGATCCGTACTACACAGGAAACTGGCACTTCAAAAGGAATCTAAGCCACTCTAGAAAACTGATCCAAATTAAAATTATAGATCCACACATCGTCGTTGTCAAAACAATATCTGTTATGTGCAAAAATATAACTTTAAGATATTGAATAAAAACGTTCTCCTGTAAAATTTTATACGAAGCAGATTTTTGAAGACTAATTTAAATTAAAGTTATTTGTATTTTACGTTATTTTATTTGATTTTTAGTTATCCAAATGTAATAAATTGCTTATTATTACCAAATTAGAGTGATTTGTGCAGATTATAAATTGTCAATTATTGGCACATAGCAGGTATTAGTAAAAAAACATGTCTAATTTACATTAGTATTTTATTATTCTTGAATGGAAATAAAACTGGCATTAATCAGACTTATACTTTAACCAACCATAAAATGGATGGTAGACACGGTCAGCAAACGGTTTTAAGTTCCTTTAACTGATTGAACTTAGATGGAGTTATTTCCAATGGGCCGTCATACAATGTTGAAGGTTCAGGATACTCTCGAGGAAGACGCCTTCGTTGAGGAAGTATTATATAATCATGTGGACAGGCGAAGTTTGAAGTACATTTCACTATTAGACCTGTATAAAAATCCTCTGATATCATTCACAGTGGGTTCACCCTTTTTTACCAGCTCTGATAGACTGAAAATTGGTGGTTAGATGCTCGTAATCTTATTTGATTACGTTAGTTTTCATTTGACAATATTCTGGCTGATGCACATAGCATATTTAGCGACCACAGTTTACCGTGAAATACTTAGAGTCACATAGCAGTCTTTTTTACGAAAATTTAGTTAGTAAACTGGTCATAATAGTCTAAATGTTGAAATCTCCAAAAAGTGCACGTAGCGGATATTGGTTTTACAACGACGACATTTACAATTGGCAAACCAATTCTTTGAAATATTTAAATTGTTGGAATGGTAAAAAATAATTTAATAAAGCGTTATTTCCGGAAACGGTTTTTTCCTTTTTCGTTCTCAAAGGACCTTATTTCGGGTTTAGACTAAAATTTGAAAAACAGCACAATAACAATACCTACTCTTATTAGTAGGTTAAGAAAAAGTAGAAAGAGTTTTGAGAATTCATTTTCTGATATTGACCGCCAAATTCTTGTTCCAAAAATTTAATGATTTCTATCAATTATTGACTCAAATTGGCAATAATATTTCTTCCTTTTTGAACAATATTCTAGAAAAAAGAAGAACAATAAAAAAAGAACAATATTCTAGGATTTCGTCAAGGTTTTTAAATCTGAAAAAAACAAATTCTGATAATAGATGAACCTACGAAAAAGATCAAGAAGTAGCCAATTCTTTTTTTTCGGAAAAGTTTAGCGGAATAAATGTTTTAATGGATTTTTCGGTGATCCATACAACAAGGGATTTTACATGCGGGAGAGCTCCATTGTTTTGGCAAAGTTAATTGAAATGGGCTTACCTAAGTGCTCTTTCAAATTAGAAGCAATTTTTCCATGTATTACTAATGATCTGCATGTGTTGAACCTCTGGCTGGTAAGTTGAAATCGTATTTCTCTTACTTTTATCTCTGAGTGGTTTTGATTTGTTGACTTTTAAAAAAAATAATAATAATAAAATGTACTTCATTCCCTAAAGGTAAAAAAGTTTCACAATAATTGAACATTGGCAGTTTATACAAAATAGAATTCTCTATTGCCTTTCTAGTCCAAAAAGTGGACCTACAGAATTCACTTCTACAGAATCTTCAAGGTTCCAATCCTGTAGTCTAAAAATTCTAAGAAAAATTAATGCACCGTTCTACGGTTTAATTTAAGCAACCCATCCTAATCTGGGTGTTCAATACAACCCTCTGATTCATAACATGTTCACCAGAACTTTTTCTTCAAATCCTAACGGCAGACCTGGGTAAGCTTGCCGTTATGGCGTCCATCGCTGGATGATCGTCCATCACGCCCCACATATTCTGGGGTTTATATATGTGTTTATTTACTGAACCATATTAGCACCACCATTCCTCGTTTTCTTAATCCATTTGGCTTGATAGGTATTCTGTGTAGTTGCTCAATAAATAATCAAGCGAAAGAAATAATAACAATAATTATATTTACAGAAATAATCCATAATATAATTGAATTGAATTAAGAGATTAACTGCGATTCAGTGGTTAATATGTTATTTCATCTAATGCGTAGTTGCTTTGAAAATTGTCTTATCGATTAACGCCCTTATTAATATGTAGAACTCTACAATGACAAAATGTCTAAAGCGTAAAAGTAAGTATATAAAATAATAACATCATATATTAAACTACTTTACGTTTTTAAATTACAATATTAATTAATATAAAACTAACTAAGGAAAAGTAAAAATTAAATTAATTTTTTTTAATAACATCTCATTACAAATAAATTTAAATTAAATAAATTATCCTAATACTTGAATCAACTATCAAGTAAAAAATATTTTAAAAACACTAACAACTAACTGCAAATAACATGTAAAACAAATTAAATAATTTAAGGTTTCATTAATTTATTTCATTTAACTGCTCTAAAAAAATACACTTTCAATACCAATGAGGATTTAAGGAGCCGAACTTTAGGGCTCTGCTAAATTCTTAAAGTTCATTGAATACAATTCTTCTAATCTTATGTCCTTCATCGTATTGTCAAGGCTCTTTATAATGTTTCCAATTTAATGTTTGTGTTCAAACTCTGAATGCTAATCTTTGTTTTGTATTTTATACTAGGCATTACGTATTAAATCTAAATAATAACCAAATTTAATAATAACTAAATAACAACAAAAGATTTAGTAATAATGCCATTTTTTTAAAGGCAATTTCTTGAAATCATTGTTTTTTTTAAATTTTATTTTATGATTTTAGGTGCGTCAACATCTGAGGTTATTGGCGCCCGGAGCTTTTTTCAGAGCACACGTTACATGCAACACTGCCCATCACCCGACAGTGAGCTGTAAGAATCAGCAGCTGGATTCGAACCCGCAAAGCTAATCCCTTCCCTTGAGATCAATGTTAATTCAACAATTGCTAGTGAAGTCATGTGAGTAATTTAAAAATAAGTATTTGTTGATTATATCTTAAATCAAGATATATAGTTCTTGAATTAACACTTAACTTAGTTGAATTTTGAATTTGTTGAAAGTAACAATCATGGAGGTGATGTAAGTTATGCAGTGCAGAAATGTACAGTAATTTGGCACAGCTAAACTAGGTCCTACATCCACACAAACGCGTGCATGCACGTACGCACGCACACACACAAAATAGGTAACAAAGTTTAGTTAGCCCTTTACTCACTTTGGAAAGTGTTAGTGCCCTCTCATCTAGGCTAGACTCAGTGAGCACTGAAACCAGCCAAAACTAAGGACAGAGTTGGCCCAACTGAACTACCTCTCCCAAAACCGCAGTCCCGTCCTAGCCCTTTCTAACTCACAGAGTAGATAGACCCGTCTATATCTATTCTGGGTAGCTCCCCTTTAATCAGTTCTCTAATACCTTTCAGTCACTATCAGATCGTTCAACTTCCCTCTGATTATATATATATATATAGCTAATACAACGAATAACATTTAATTAGCCCTATGGGTCACCAACTTCGATCACAATTTAGCTTAAAACTATCTTTGCAACAATTTCACTTTGTTATGTAAAAAGACCTGATTATAAGTCCCAAACCACCAACTCAAACCACTAAATCATTTAACGCTTACTAGTAGTGCTAGGACCATAGATTCGTCTGATTTTAGGAGAATAGAGGCCAGCTTGCGAAACTAGCTGCAGCAATCACAAGTCGAAAAAGGATTATGCCGACTCTAAAGCATACAGGGGCTTCAGTTTTACTTAATTTCCATTGAAGGGCTTAGAGAGGACTTTGGCTCAGTTTCTGATGGACCAAACAACTTAGATCAGAATCATTATATATATGCACAAGGTAAATCGACGGATTCAGCTTTCCAGAATCTTGTTGGCAGAATAAAGCCAGTATTTGAGAAAAATGAAAACGCCATGCAGTGTTTCTTCGATCACACAAGGAGCAAACTTTTGAAAGTCTGATGAGTGGATTGTAACCTCGGAATGCTTACTCTAGACCGGTGGTTCCCAACCTTTTTAAGACCAGGGACCATTTTAATATTTTTTTGTTGGCAGGGGCCACAAGGTTCAATATCACAGTAAACTACTTTTAGGTTTTAAAAATAAACTTCAATTAACATTGTGATTATGTTTTCAGTAACATTAATTTGCTTTTTGAGCTTGCATTTACTTAACAAGATGGGTAATCCTGATTGATGAGATTGCTCAAAGCGGCACGCACATTATCATTTGCTTTTAGTCGACTCTTGGACTTGTTTTTAGGCGCTCTAAGCTCGCTCGACGTCCCACTCACCGCGCCGTTGCCGCACGCGGACGCATGTAAAATAATTATTATTTTAAAAATGTTAAGTGTTTCGCGGACCATATTTTAGTTCTAGCGGACCACAGGTTTGGAACCACTGCTCTAGACCATGGAATGCGGAGGTAGAGGTACCGGTAAGGCTACGTTTACTTCGGGAGAAAGCTTGTTTCAGCTCTGTTCGCTCCTCATGAGAGGTGAAATCCAAGTTTTTTAGTGGTTGCAACGGGGCCAGATTTAGCAACAGGATGGTGCCAGAAACGTGGCTTTTCATCATTACCAAGATGTGTTTCCTTTTGATTTTCATTACGCTTATGAAAAGAGAGTGATTCAAGCCGCTTTTATTTTCAGAGGATTCTCTGGATTTAATGAAAGAAGTAAACCATCTTGGATTATTGCTCAACGTGAATCTAAATTAGCTGCAAATTGAAATGATATACGTACTAAAGAGTAATTGGTAAGTCATGTGGACTGAGCAAAAGAGTAAAATACTGACTCGGCAAGAAAGTAATTGGAACTTGAATTATCAATGTAGCTGATATTTGGTGGTCTGCAGTATTAGCACAATGGAACAATAACCTCCTCGGAAAGATCCAGAGATTTATCAGTGGCAAGGCGAGTTATTGGGAAGCGAGATTTTCATCATATCTTGACCAACCTAGATTCTACCGCTTGTAAGCTCATCAGGGTGGTCTAGATTTACATATGCGTATACATAAAATTTTTTCACAAATGGAACGGACAGTTCTACAGCGCTAATTATTATTTGATATCCGGCTCAGTCCTGCTCCACTACTACCAACCGTAATGGAATTGCTTTAAAAAAAAAAAGAAAAAAGATTTCGTTTCACTACAAAAACCACTCACAAAATTTGCATAAAACCTTCAAAATGATAAAAATATGAACCATAAATATAAAAATGGTATTCAGGAAAGAGGCGAGATATGTTATTGCGAGATATAAGTGTAATTGGAGTTATTTTATAATATGGTGTCGTATTTTTGTAAAGTTATTCCTTTTAATTATTTAGTGGAAAAAAAAGAAGTGGTTCTCTTTCCGTTTACAATGAAAATGGAAGTTTAATTTCTTCCTTTTGGTGTTTTTATTTTTGTTTTATTACAGCTGACATAAAATACTGATGACTGGATAAATCAGAACAGAGTTAAAAAGGCTACACTGTTATGTCACTTCTTGTAAATCAGATATTCTGGCCACAAATATTACTATTATGTTGTTACCTTCTTGATTTGGTGCAAATTCATTTTGTCCACACTAATTCATTCCTTGATTTCTCTATCCCTCTCTTACTGTTTTGAGTAGGGAGTCGTTTCGAAATTCTTTTATTTATTTAACTTGATTCTTTTTTTTTGAGTTGTTTGAAAAGCTGGAACTTTAACTTTCGAAACAATCCATACTAATCAGCTCTAGTCTGCTGACCTATTTTAATAATGTAAGGGTTCTAATTTTAGGCACATCGAGTATTGTATCGAACAGGAAACATTGACCAGTATATTCTAGTGCCAAGGACTCCAAGAAGATAATAAATCGAAATCTTCCGTACAGGTGGATAGTCATTTATTCTGACAATTCAGGTGGCAACAAGAGTCAACAGTGCTATCAATTTGAAGGCTGAAGTGGGTCGTATTCAGCCTCTCTCCGAGATATTTGGTATTAATAAGGTCAATCTGTCTAGGGTACCAGGGCAAGAAGAAGTAGCCTGAGTAGATGCGAACAAAATATCTTACTCGCGCGGAGACCCTTGGAGTTTCTTTCAAATCATAGGTCTGCAACAAATATGAGACTTGGTGGTGTAACAACACTGATTAGAGGCCGCCAAGAAATTTATTCGATGTTTCTCGCCAAAGTTTTACAGCGGGATTGGTGACTCTAAACAAAAAGTCCTGCCGGCTGACTAGAGGCACTACAGGCTTAGAAGTTTCTAATTCTAGTCAATGGTGGTCTTCGCAGATGTTGTTTGTATAAAGAAGAGTCACCGTTTGTCATCTAGAGGTCGTAGCAAGAGCCAGACTCTTCACAGTGGATTGAGACAACCACTGCATTAAGCTACTCTGGAGGCGCCTCTCAGCTTGCTGTGGAACAGCTAGTGAGCGTTAGTCAAAGTGCACTGAGCGGTCGGTAATTCGGACAGCTAACTGGGGAATTTCACAACAGATCCCTCTACAGATCATCGGCGGTGGTTGAGGACCGTTTTGGCTTACTTCCTTTTTGACATGGGTTATATTACCACTTGTTTAATTTTAGCAATATTTAAAATTTCAGTTGAATGATTAATTACACAGCTGCAATCCAATAATTCCTTCATATTGTTTTAACTATTGAGAACAATTCACAATAAAACAATAAAATGGTAAGTCAACGGGGCGTTTGTACTCTAGTTTCATGATGTCAAACTACCATGAAAGCAACTCCATAATTTCTGTATTAATGCTTCCTCTAGAACGCTATTTTTCTTTTTTGTTATTTGTTAGATATTCCACTTAATTAATTTTTCAACTCCAATTTTGTATTAAAGAAAAAAAGAAGATTTTAATCAATATGATTCAGTATTGCTTTTTATGAGAATCTCTAGCCACATTGTGTACACCACTTTTACTATTTCAAGTACCAAAAAAAAGAAGAAGAAGTTTTTGATTTCCAATATATCCCCTAACGCTTCCTTCAATATCATACTTCCATTTAAAGGAAATGACGTAACTCTATTTTCTGTCGAACAGAGAGGGTGAGATATTCTGGCACCACTGCAAGCACTCTCTTTTTCTCCTCGACATTCGTTTGAATTGACCCTTTATTGGATTTGACCGGACTCCCACCAGCAGAGGAAAAAAAAGGAGAATTTTCTTCTTTCGCAGCTACTTTTTCCTTATAAGGTCTCTGTTTTCTTGCAATAGCCTCCCTTCATATAAAGCTAACACGTTTCACTTTATATTTTGGCGAAAACTTTCCTGCTGCAGATTTCCTTTTTTTTTTCTTTTCTTTTCTTTTTTTGTAAGAAAAACTTACACAAACTTAACCTTTACTACTAACTTTTTCACAAACTGGGCAAAATATTCTTGGCAAGTGGAAGACTCCTCCAACAGAAATTATTACTTGAAACTAGTATTAAAAATTAAGTTAAAAAGTATTTTTTTGTCAATGAGGGTACAATTAAATCATTAAAGGTTTAAATGCGTCAAAACATTATAGCTGTATTATAAAAAGTTTCAAAAATGAGCAATATCTAATCTCAAGCGCAATATAAATAATTAGTAATAAACTTTAAACCTTAACCCCTTTTTTACCTCTACCTTTGAACATACTGGTTTTATTGTACAGTAAAGATAAACTTTTGAATAAAGTAAAAATAGTAGGGTGATAAAATAAATGCCATTTCAGTCAGTAAAATTTATTTTGCCGAGCTTTCGACCTAGGGACTAGGTCATCTTCAGGGCTAGTTTAGAACTAGAGAAGATGACCTAGTCCCTAGGTCGAAAGCTCGGCAAAATAAATTTTACTGACTGAAATGGCATTTATTTTTTCATCCTATTGAAACTATAAATCAGTCACCAAAAACAATGAACAACAACGTAAAAATAACGTTATTTATGAATGATTTTATTGATTTCTTTCATTGAGGACTTATCACATTACCTTGGACATTATAGATTTTGAACAAGTATATGTGTCTTTAACTGCCTCTTAATAGAATATTGTAGCTCCAAAGAAGAGCAAATTTGGTTCCCTGTTGTCTAAATGAACTCAGAAACATCTTCAAGCAAGTTCATCGCGCCACTATACTGCTAAGCTATTCTCTTTACTTAAAGCAAAATATTATGACATACATTTTCCCATTTCTTTATTTAAAAAAGTCTTCTAATTTATTGTATAATTACATAATTTGTTTTTAGTTGCTTACGTTAGTGACCATTACTGTAAATTTACATGTAGGTAGTTCTTTATAAAAGATAGAAGGTATTTATTTAACAAGTGAGCCAACTAGTGCTTTGCCGCTGTTCTTCTGCGATCAATACTCTGGATTCGAGTTATTCAGAAAGAGCTTCTTAAAAAATTAACCTAACAACTGAGAGCACTCCCCAAAATATTTCTTTCAAAAGCCTAGCTATTCTGGGTTCACAATTGTTTTCATTTTTGGTCGCTAACTAATGAAATTATTATTTTTTTTTTTTTTACTGCCGGCCTCCGGACAGTGTTCTCTCGTTACAGACAACACTGTCCATCACCGGACAGTGAGCTGTAAGAAGCTCCTAGGAAGAGAAAATCTAAGGGTCAGCTGCTGGATTCGAACCCGGGACCTCCGCGTGGGAGTCCAGTATGCTAACCTCATAGCTAATCCCTTCCCTGATTATTTATTTGTTCACAACATGTAATGAAATAATTTTCCCAATAATTTGCGCGATATTTGCGAACTATTTCCTTTATTTTGAACTAATTTATTTTCCCTTATCGACAGAACATATATGCAGTAGGAAATTTGATAGAAAAATGAAAAAATAAAGTGGCCGAAAAAATGAACATTACAGGAAATGAAGCGGTTTGCCTATTTTCCTTGATAGTTAGTTGAACGTGATGATTTAAATCAGTCAGATGTAGAATCGCAGCGGAACGTTAGAGTAGGCGGTTTGTGAGAATGATGTGTTTGTGTAAGAGAGACAGAGAGAGCTCTCTCTGTATCTTTGCTAGCAGTATGTTGATAAAACTTCCTCACTTTTACTTTTACCATACCCCGCCATTCTTGCCAACATTACATCTTCATATTTCAAATGATAAAAGTAGAACACCAGTCGGATGTTTCCAAAACTGTTCGGATGTTCGCAAAACTGTGTCCAGCATTCACACGGACATTTTACAAATTTGAACATTTATTTCACATATCCGTGTAATTGTTTAATTTCTAAATCAAAATATTTCTCCCTCTTCCTTTCTTGATACTTTTTGGTTTCCTTATCCTCTTCCTTGAAGAGTTTAAATACAGATTTAGAGGTTCTCCGTGTATGAAAAACTGGATTGTACAAATTGGGGTGTTTGTCCCACCCAAATGTCATGAAAAACTGATATCAAGAGAAAAGTCAAGAACAAAATTTGATGTGATCGCAGTTTCGAATATTTTACTAGTTACAGTATTAATAAATTATGCCATATGAGAAAAACATGTTTAGCTTTAGATGTGAAAACTAGTATTGTAAAAAATAAAGAATATCTTAAAACAATTAAGAGTAAAGTAATGTGAGTGTTCTTACATCAAGTTTTGTCAAACCAAAAATTATTAATTTTACCATTTCACAATCTAAGCACATAGTTCTGTTCACAACAGAAAGCTTAATGATTAGGTACGTTGATGGACATACATATACATTATGGGTACAGTAATGTATCACTTTGAACGTTATGAGGTTATGTAGTTAGACATCATTTGGACATTATTAACTTGCTCTGAGTGAATATTAGAGATACTAATGCTGGGAAATAGGTACTTCCAGGCTAGTCACCATTTTACTCTTTACACCTTAGTAAGTTCTATTTTTTTTATGTTAATTTTCAGTATATTTTCTGAACAGAAGTCGTTTAGTTGCTTTTATATACATTTTACATATTACTGAGATATGTAGTTATTATTCAAAAAGAGAATAATACAGAAATATTAAAAGAGAAAAACAGAAGTCAGTATTATTTTGAAATTGGAACGAGATGTTTATAATGAAATAGTAGAATCGCCAGGGAAACAACACTGAAGCGACAGAAATATGCCATAGCCAAGCCAGGCGGAAGAGTAAAAGACAAAATAAAAATAAAAAGAAGTAAAATAAGGTCGGTATGACGTCAAAGATTCAGCGTAAAGGGAAGATGAGATGATGATAGGCGAGGTATAAGAATATAGAAAGAATATGGGTCCATTAACCTGGCGGCACTTTGGTTGAATTTTGAGACAAAACTTTTGCACCGAGCTCGAAACACATTGCACTCTTATGCACCACCAAAAAAAAATCTAAATTCGCCAAGGAAAAGCCACAATAAGCAATTAAAGTTTTTTTCCCGCCAAAAAAAATTTGGCCGGATTTGATTGAAACTTACTTCATTATGTTAAGTACACTTTGCACTCCATTGCACCACTTAAAAAAATTCATTAACTTTAATAATTACGGAGATATGGCCATTCAAAAGATCAAAGGAATTTGCCGCAAACACTGAATTTCGAACCGCGGCTTAGTATACAGGTAGAGGAGAGCTAGCACCAGCTAGAACCACAAAAAAAATCTAATAAAATATGCACACATTCAGAAATATAAGGAATTAAAGTGCTAAAAAAAGCATTAACTAGGCGGCACTTTGGTGGAATTTTGGGTAAAAAATTATTGCACCCTGCTCAGAACACTTTGCACTCCTATGCACCACCAATAAAAAAGCTAGCACCACCAAGGAAAAGCCTCAATTTTCCATTTAAAGTTCCGCGCGAAATTTAAATTCAAAAAAAATGAGTCTTATTTGCGGGAAAATTGGAGCGCTTTTTTCCAAAATAGCAAGTACTAGTATTAGAACAACTAGCCCCACACAGGAAATGCCAAAAATTAGCATATTTTCAAAGTAATTTACAAATTATTCAACCGATTTTCCCGCCAACTTACCTTTAACCGGAAGTGCTCTAAATTGAATTGAAACTCATCCTATTTTGTTCATGGTAGCTAGCACCAATATGCACCACAAAAAGAAATTTTGAATTTACACTAAAAGCTGATATATTGATAATAAAAGATGCACTGACAGACGTGACCATTAACTTTGCGGCACTTTGGTGGAATTTTGAGAAAAAAATTATTGCACCCAGCTCGGAACACTTTGCAATGCCAATAATAAGCCAGCAACACAACGGAAACTGTAAAAATTCACCAATTGTACGCCAAATATAACTTTAACCGGAAGTGCCCTAAATTGAATTGAAACTCATTCCATTTTGTTCGTGATAGCTAGCACCAATGTGCACCACAAAAAGAAATTTTGAATTTACACTAAAAGCTGAGATATTGATAATAAAAGATGCACTGACAGACGTGACCATTAACTTGGCGGCACTTTGGTGGAATTTTGGGTAAAAAATTATTGCACCCAGCTCGGAACACTTTGCACTCCTATGCACCATCAATAAAAAAGCTAGCACCACCAAGGAAAAGTCTCAATTTTCCATTTAAACTTACGCGCGAAATTTAAATTCAAAAAAATGGAGTTTTATTTGCGGGAAAATTGGAGCGCTTTTTTCCAAAATAGCAAGTACTAGTATTAGAACCACTAGCCCCACACAGGAAATACCCAAAATTAGCATATTTTCAAAGTATGTTACAAATTACTCAACCGATTTTCCCGCCAACTTACCATTAACTTGGCGGCACTTTGGTAGAATTTTGAGAAAAAAATTATTGCACCCAGCTCGGAACACTTTGCACTCCTATGCACCACCAATAAAAAAGCTAGCACCACCAAGGAAAAGCCTCAATTTTCCATTTAAAGTTACGCGCGAAATTTAAATTAAAAAAAAAATGAGTTTAATTTGTGGGAAAATTGGAGCGCTTTTTTCCAAAATAGCAAGTACTAGTATTAGAACCACTAGCCCCACACAGGAAATGCCAAAAATTAGCATATTTTCAAAGTAATTTACAAATTATTCAACCGATTTTCCCGCCAACTTACCTTTAACCGGATGTGCTCTAAATTGAATTGAAACTCATCCTATTTTGTTCATGGTAGCTAGACCAATATGCACCACAAAAAGAAATTTTGAATTTACACTAAAAGCTGATATATTGATAATAAAAGATGCACTGACAGACGTGACCATTAACTTTGCGGCACTTTGGTGGAATTTTGAGAAAAAAATTATTGCACCCAGCTCGGAACACTTTGCAATGCCAATAATAAGCCAGCAACACAACGGAAACTGTAAAAATTCACCAATTGTACGCCAAATATAACTTTAACCGGAAGTGCCCTAAATTGAATTGAAACTCATTCCATTTTGTTCGTGATAGCTAGCACCAATGTGCACCACAAAAAGAAATTTTGAATTTACACTAAAAGCTGAGATATTGATAATAAAAGATGCACTGACAGACGTGACCATTAACTTGGCGGCACTTTGGTGGAATTTTGGGTAAAAAATTATTGCACCCAGCTCGGAACACTTTGCACTCCTATGCACCATCAATAAAAAAGCTAGCACCACCAAGGAAAAGTCTCAATTTTCCATTTAAACTTACGCGCGAAATTTAAATTCAAAAAAATGGAGTTTTATTTGCGGGAAAATTGGAGCGCTTTTTTCCAAAATAGCAAGTACTAGTATTAGAACCACTAGCCCCACACAGGAAATACCCAAAATTAGCATATTTTCAAAGTATGTTACAAATTACTCAACCGATTTTCCCGCCAACTTACCATTAACTTGGCGGCACTTTGGTAGAATTTTGAGAAAAAAATTATTGCACCCAGCTCGGAACACTTTGCACTCCTATGCACCACCAATAAAAAAGCTAGCACCACCAAGGAAAAGCCTCAATTTTCCATTTAAAGTTACGCGCGAAATTTAAATTAAAAAAAAAATGAGTTTAATTTGTGGGAAAATTGGAGCGCTTTTTTCCAAAATAGCAAGTACTAGTATTAGAACCACTAGCCCCACACAGGAAATGCCAAAAATTAGCATATTTTCAAAGTAATTTACAAATTATTCAACCGATTTTCCCGCCAACTTACCTTTAACCGGATGTGCTCTAAATTGAATTGAAACTCATCCTATTTTGTTCATGGTAGCTAGACCAATATGCACCACAAAAAGAAATTTTGAATTTACACTAAAAGCTGATATATTGATAATAAAAGATGCACTGACAGACGTGACCATTAACTTTGCGGCACTTTGGTGGAATTTTGAGAAAAAAATTATTGCACCCAGCTCGGAACACTTTGCAATGCCAATAATAAGCCAGCAACACAACGGAAACTGTAAAAATTCACCAATTGTACGCCAAATATAACTTTAACCGGAAGTGCCCTAAATTGAATTGAAACTCATTCCATTTTGTTCGTGATAGCTAGCACCAATGTGCACCACAAAAAGAAATTTTGAATTTACACTAAAAGCTGAGATATTGATAATAAAAGATGCACTGACAGACGTGACCATTAACTTGGCGGCACTTTGGTGGAATTTTGGGTAAAAAATTATTGCACCCAGCTCGGAACACTTTGCACTCCTATGCACCATCAATAAAAAAGCTAGCACCACCAAGGAAAAGTCTCAATTTTCCATTTAAACTTACGCGCGAAATTTAAATTCAAAAAAATGGAGTTTTATTTGCGGGAAAATTGGAGCGCTTTTTTCCAAAATAGCAAGTACTAGTATTAGAACCACTAGCCCCACACAGGAAATACCCAAAATTAGCATATTTTCAAAGTATGTTACAAATTACTCAACCGATTTTCCCGCCAACTTACCATTAACTTGGCGGCACTTTGGTAGAATTTTGAGAAAAAAATTATTGCACCCAGCTCGGAACACTTTGCACTCCTATGCACCACCAATAAAAAAGCTAGCACCACCAAGGAAAAGCCTCAATTTTCCATTTAAAGTCCCACAAATAAAACTGATTTTTTTTTAAATTTAAATTTCGCGCGTAACTTTAAATGGAAAATTGAGGCTTTTCCTTGGTGGTGCTAGCTTTTTTATTGGTGATGCATAGGAGTGCAAAGTGTTCCGAGCTGGGTGCAATAATTTTTTTTCTCAAAATTCCACCAAAGTGCCGCCAAGTTAAAGGTAAGTTGGCGGGAAAATCAGTTGAATAATTTGTAAATTACTTTGAAAATATGCTAATTTTTGGCATTTCCTGTGTGGGGCTAGTGGTTCTAATACTAGTACTTGCTATTTTGGAAAAAAGCGCTCCAATTTTCCCACAAATTAAACTCATTTTTTTTAAATATAAATTTCGCGCGTAACTTTAAATGGAAAATTGAGGCTTTTCCTTGGTGGTGCTAGCTTTTTTATTGGTGGTGCATAGGAGTGCAAAGTGTTCCGAGCTGGGTGCAATAATTTTTTTTCTCAAAATTCCACCAAAGTGCCGCCAAGTTAAAGGTAAGTTGGCGGGAAAATCGGTTGAATAATTTGTAAATTACTTTGAAAATATGCTAATTTTTGGCATTTCCTGTGTGGGGCTGGTGGTTCTAATACTAGTACTTGCTATTTTGGAAAAAAGCGCTCCAATTTTCACACAAATTAAACTCCATTTTTTTGAATTTAAATTTCGCGCGTAATTTTTAATGGAAAATTGAGGCTTTTCCTTGGTGGTGCTAGCTATCTTATTGATGGTGCATAGGAGTGCAAAGTGTTCCGAGCTGGGTGCAATAATTTTTTACCCAAAATTCCACCAAAGTGCCGCCAAGTTAAAGGTAAGTTGGCGGGAAAATCAGTTGAATAATTTGTAAATTACTTTGAAAATATGCTAATTTTTGGCATTTCCTGTGTGGGGCTAGTGGTTCTAATACTAGTACTTGCTATTTTGGAAAAAAGCGCTCCAATTTTCCCACAAATAAAAGTCATTTTTTTTTAAATTTAAATTTCGCGCGTAACTTTAAATGGAAAATTGAGGTTTTTCCTTGGTGGTGCTAGCTTTTTTATTGGTGGTGCATAGGAGTGCAAAGTGTTCCGAGCTGGGTGCAATAATTTTTTTCTCAAAATTCCACCAAAGTGCCGCCAAGTTAATGGTCACGTCTGTCAGTGCATCTTTTATTATAAATATCTCAGCTTTTAGTGTAAATTCAAATTTTCTTTTTGTGGTGCACATTGGTGCTAGCTATCACGAACAAAATGGAATGAGTTTCAATTCAATTTAGGGCACTTCCGGTTAAAGTTATATTTGGCGTACAATTGGTGAATTTTTACCATTTCCGTAGCGTTGCTGGCTTATTATTGGCATTGCAAAGTGTTCCGAGCTGGGTGCAATAATTTTTTTCTCAAAATTCCACCAAAGTGCCGCCAAGTTAATGGTCACGTCTGTCAGTGCATCTTTTATTATCAATATCTCAGCTTTTAGTGTAAATTCAAAATTTCTTTTTGTGGTGCACATTGGTGCTAGCTACCACGAACAAAATGGAATGAGTTTCAATTCAATTTAGGGCACTTCCGGTTAAAGTTATATTTGGCGTACAATTGGTGAATTTTTACCATTTCCGTTGTGTAGCTGGCTTATTATTGGCATTGCAAAGTGTTCCGAGCTGGGTGCAATAATTTTTTTCTCAAAATTCCACCAAAGTGCCGCCAAGTTAATGGTCACGTCTATCAGTGCATCTTTTATTATCAATATCTCAGCTTTTAGTGTTAATTCAAAATTTCTTTTTGTGGTGCACATTGGTGCTAGCTACCATGAACAAAATGGAATGAGTTTCAATTCAATTTAGGGCACTTCCTGTTAAAGTTATATTTGGCGTACAATTGGTGAATTTTTGCAGTTTTCGTTGTGTTGCTGGCTTATTATTGGCATTGCAAAGTGTTCCGAGCTGGGTGCAATAATTTTTTTCTCAAAATTTCACCAAAGTGCCGCAAAGTTAATGGTCACGTCTGTTAGTGCATCTTTTATTATCAATATATCAGCTATTAGTGTAAATTCAAAATTTCTTTTTGTGGTGCATATTGGTGCTAGCTACCATGAACAAAATAGGATGAGTTTCAATTCAATTTAGAGCACTTCCGGTTAAAGTTATATTTGGCGTACAATTGGTGAATTTTTACCATTTCCGTTGCGTTGCTGGCTTATTATTGGCATTGCAAAGTGTTCCGAGCTGGGTGCAATAATTTTTTTCTCAAAATTCCACCAAAGTGCCGCCAAGTTAATGGTCACGTCTGTCAGTGCATCTTTTATTATCAATATATCAGCTTTTAGTGTAAATTCAAAATTTCTTTTTGTGGTGCATATTGGTGCTAGCTACCATGAACAAAATAGGATGAGTTTCAATTCAATTTAGAGCACTTCCGGTTAAAGGTAAGTTGGCGGGAAAATCGGTTGAATAATTTGTAAATTACTTTGAAAATATGCTAATTTTTGGCATTTCCTGTGTGGGGCTAGTGGTTCTAATACTAGTACTTGCTATTTTGGAAAAAAGCGCTCCAATTTTCCCACAAATTAAACTCATTTTTTTTTTAATTTAAATTTCGCGCGTAACTTTAAATGGAAAATTGAGGCTTTTCCTTGGTGGTGCTAGCTTTTTTATTGGTGGTGCATAGGAGTGCAAAGTGTTCCGAGCTGGGTGCAATAATTTTTTTCTCAAAATTCCACCAAAGTGCCGCCAAGTTAGTGGTAAGTTGGCGGGAAAATCGGTTGAGTAATTTGTAAATTACTTTGAAAATATGCTAATTTTTGGTATTTCCTGTGTGGGGCTAGTGGTTCTAATACTAGTACTTGCTATTTTGGAAAAAAGCGCTCCAATTTTCCCGCAAATAAAACTCCATTTTTTTTGAATTTAAATTTCGCGCGTAACTTTAAATGGAAAATTGAGGCTTTTCCTTGGTGGTGCTAGCTTTTTTATTGATGGTGCATAGGAGTGCAAAGTGTTCTGAGCAGGGTGCAATAATTTTTTACCCAAAATTCCACCAAAGTACCGCAAAGTTAATGGTCACGTCTGTCAGTGCATCTTTTATTATCAATATCTCAGCTTTTAGTGTAAATTCAAAATTTCTTTTTGTGGTGCACATTGGTGCTAGCTATCACGAACAAAATGGAATGAGTTTCAATTCAATTTAGGGCACTTCCGGTTAAAGTTATATTTGGCGTACAATTGGTGAATTTTTACAGTTTCCGTTGTGTTGCTGGCTTATTATTGGCATTGCAAAGTGTTCCGAGCTGGGTGCAATAATTTTTTCCTCAAAATTCCACCAAAGTGCCGCAAAGTTAATGGTCACGTCTGTCAGTGCATCTTTTATTATCAATATATCAGCTTTTAGTGTAAATTCAAAATTTCTTTTTGTGGTGCACATTGGTGCTAGCTACCACGAACAAAATGGAATGAGTTTCAATTCAATTTAGGGCACTTCCGGTTAAAATTATATTTGGCGTACAATTGGTGAATTTTTACCATTTCCGTTGTGTTGCTGGCTTATTATTGGCATTGCAAAGTGTTCCGAGCTGGGTGCAATAATTTTTTTCTCAAAATTCCACCAAAGTGCCGCCAAGTTAATGGTCACGTCTGTCAGTGCATCTTTTATTATCAATATCTCAGCTTTTAGTGGAAATTCAAAATTTCTTTTTGTGGTGCACATTGGTGCTAGCTATCACGAACAAAATGGAATGAGTTTCAATTCAATTTAGGGCACTTCCGGTTAAAGTTATATTTGGCGTACAATTGGTGAATTTTTGCAGTTTCCGTTGTGTTGCTGGCTTATTATTGGCATTGCAAAGTGTTCCGAGCTGGGTGCAATAATTTTTTTCTCAAAATTTCACCAAAGTGCCGCCAAGTTAATGGTCACGTCTGTTAGTGCATCTTTTATTATCAATATATCAGCTTTTAGTGTAAATTCAAAATTTCTTTTTGTGGTGCATATTGGTCTAGCTACCATGAACAAAATAGGATGAGTTTCAATTCAATTTAGAGCACATCCGGTTAAAGGTAAGTTGGCGGGAAAATCGGTTGAATAATTTGTAAATTACTTTGAAAATATGCTAATTTTTGGCATTTCCTGTGTGGGGCTAGTGGTTCTAATACTAGTACTTGCTATTTTGGAAAAAAGCGCTCCAATTTTCCCACAAATTAAACTCATTTTTTTTTTAATTTAAATTTCGCGCGTAACTTTAAATGGAAAATTGAGGCTTTTCCTTGGTGGTGCTAGCTTTTTTATTGGTGGTGCATAGGAGTGCAAAGTGTTCCGAGCTGGGTGCAATAATTTTTTTCTCAAAATTCCACCAAAGTGCCGCCAAGTTAATGGTAAGTTGGCGGGAAAATCGGTTGAGTAATTTGTAAATTACTTTGAAAATATGCTAATTTTTGGTATTTCCTGTGTGGGGCTAGTGGTTCTAATACTAGTACTTGCTATTTTGGAAAAAAGCGCTCCAATTTTCCCGCAAATAAAACTCCATTTTTTTGAATTTAAATTTCGCGCGTAACTTTAAATGGAAAATTGAGGCTTTTCCTTGGTGGTGCTAGCTTTTTTATTGATGGTGCATAGGAGTGCAAAGTGTTCTGAGCAGGGTGCAATAATTTTTTACCCAAAATTCCACCAAAGTGCCGCCAAGTTAATGGTCACGTCTGTCAGTGCATCTTTTATTTTCAATATATCAGCTTTTAGTGTAAATTCAAAATTTCTTTTTGTGGTGCACATTGGTGCTAGCTATCACGAACAAAATGGAATGAGTTTCAATTCAATTTAGGGCACTTCCGGTTAAAGTTATATTTGGCGTACAATTGGTGAATTTTTACAGTTTCCGTTGTGTTGCTGGCTTATTATTGGCATTGCAAAGTGTTCCGAGCTGGGTGCAATAATTTTTTTCTCAAAATTCCACCAAAGTGCCGCAAAGTTAATGGTCACGTCTGTCAGTGCATCTTTTATTATCAATATATCAGCTTTTAGTGTAAATTCAAAATTTCTTTTTGTGGTGCATATTGGTGCTAGCTACCATGAACAAAATAGGATGAGTTTCAATTCAATTTAGAGCACTTCCGGTTAAAGGTATGTTGGCGGGAAAATCGGTTGAATAATTTGTAAATTACTTTGAAAATATGCTAATTTTTGGCATTTCCTGTGTGGGGCTAGTTGTTCTAATACTAGTACTTGCTATTTTGGAAAAAAGCGCTCCAATTTTCCCGCAAATAAGACTCATTTTTTTTGAATTTAAATTTCGCGCGGAACTTTAAATGGAAAATTGAGGCTTTTCCTTGGTGGTGCTAGCTTTTTTATTGGTGGTGCATAGGAGTGCAAAGTGTTCTGAGCAGGGTGCAATAATTTTTTACCCAAAATTCCACCAAAGTGCCGCCAAGTTAATGCTTTTTTTAGCACTTTAATTCCTTATATTTCTGAATGTGTGCATATTTTATTAGATTTTTTTTGTGGTTCTAGCTGGTGCTAGCTCTCCTCTACCTGTATACTAAGTCGCGGTTCGAAATTCAGTGTTTGCGGCAAATTCCTTTGATCTTTTGAATGGCCATATCTCCGTAATTATTAAAGTTAATGAATTTTTTTAAGTGGTGCAATGGAGTGCAAAGTGTACTTAACATAATGAAGTAAGTTTCAATCAAATCCGGCCAAATTTTTTTTGGCGGGAAAAAAACTTTAATTGCTTATTGTGGCTTTTCCTTGGCGAATTTAGATTTTTTTTTGGTGGTGCATAAGAGTGCAATGTGTTTCGAGCTCGGTGCAAAAGTTTTGTCTCAAAATTCAACCAAAGTGCCGCCAGGTTAATGGACCCAAAGAATATTGTTAGAAAGAAGCACTATAGTTCCTTCAAAGGGCTCTCATAAAGGTACACAGAAATACTAAGGGAAGAAGGAAACCTAGTAAATATACAGAGGAAGGTTACACAGTAATACACATGTTCAAACCTCTGTGTTATGACATTTTTTTTTCTTTCATAAATGACAAAAAGAGTGAGGACAGGCTGTCTTGAAAGACCTTGTCCGAGAAGTAAACAACATGTCCCGCATATTGCGCTTTTACCTTTATATGTTTATTATAATTTTTTTGTTTTTCAATGTAAAATTGGTTAGAAAAAAAAAATTAACCTGGTTATGAGAATATACCCAAAAAAGCTGAAACATTTGACCAGGAATGATTCCAAAAAATAAATAAATTTTGAAATAACTTTCCATTATTTAAAAACATCCCATAGAAAAATTTAAACATTACTAAGGAATTAGTAATCTGAATTAAAGAATTCTTTAGTAACGCCAGAAATGTTGATTCCTGGGATTCAATTTAAATTGATCATGTATTCAATTTCAATCCTTTTTTGCAAGCGCATAGTTTTTGTAGTAATTGAACTGAAAAAGCATTAAAAATACCTGATCTTTTTCACAAAAGAGTAATAATACTTTTTTTCTTAAATAAGTTGCAGTTCATCCACTTGAATCTGCAGATTTATTTCATTAAATGTCTGCTAAAAAGCTTTTTCACTTTTTGAATTAAAATCAAATTGCTTTTCTAAGAGCTCTAGCTTTGAAACGAAGAGGGTGCTCAATTCATTTAATCAAACACTTTTTGAACTCTAACAAATCAGTGACAAGCGACAAATTATTGAATTCTATCATTTAACGAAAATGTTTTAGATTTGGTTAACTGTTAATAACATCTAAGATGTTTACCAAGACTTTAGCTGCGAAAGGTTTCAATTTTGCATCTTTTAAAAGAGGTTTTCTATGCTTTTGCCGCCCCATTTATTTTAGGGAACCACCACCTGAAATTCCACCGTACTCACCGTAAAGTACTTTTTACTATACATTTTGAATGAATGAATGAATGAATAAATCCTTTTATTCGCAAATTACATAAATAAAATTGCTTTTACAAAAAAGAAGCGTATAAGACAATGGCTTTTGCCGTCTGTCGAGTTGCCTACTTTAATTTTTTTTTTAAATTTAATTCATTCTTACCTTCTAATTACAGAATTTATTGTCATACATATATTAATTTAATTGCTATATTGGAAATGCTCAACCAGGAACTTCCGATATTTTATAACCGTGTTTAAATATTTGGCGAGTGTTACCCAGTTAGTACCATTCAATAAATTGACCACCTCCTCTTGACTTAATTTAGTTTTACCAAAATGTGCCTTTCTAAATTCCCCTAGAATTGGGCATATTCCTAGGAAGTGAACAGTATCTTCAGGGACATTTAGATTGCACAAGGAACACATAAACACCCTATTCTTATTCCATGGTTGGTAGTTCAGGTCTAACAGTTCGCCTCTAGCTTGTAATATGAGAGATTTACTATATAAATTTATTGCGTCATTGTGGATATAAAATTCTGCTTGGTGTGGATCTAATTTTGAATATAATTTGTGAAACTCACTTTTATCAGCTCTGGTTAGCATTTCCATTTTACTATTTAGTTCAAGTTTATTTATTAGGTTTTCAGGCTGGAATGTTTTGAGAATTTCTTTGTTAATTTCTATTTGAAACTGATCACCTAAATCTTTAATGTGCTTATACCAGGATATTTTCTTTTCTATTATTACATTGGCTAAAAAATTAGTGAGTATGTTTGGTGGTTGATTTACGGATGTAGTCTATGTGCATTTTAAGAGTGTAGCCATACAATGGTGGGATTGAAGTTTCCAGGTATAGGACATAATCGGGTGTGTTTGGAGGCAGATAAAATAACCTCTTTAGGAAGTATTTCTGTAGCTTCTCAACTTCTTGTAAATTTAAGTAGCCCCAAACCTGTGCGCCATAGCATAATACCGCTCTTATTGCACTATTAAAGACTTTAATTTTGTTATTTAATGTGATATTTTTATTCATTATTACTTTACGCCAAACACTATTCACAGCAGATTTAGCTTTGGCTACTTTTTCTTTACTGTTTTGTTTGAAATTAAATGATGGATTAACTATAATACCCAGATATTTATAGGAATTAACACACTGTAGTCTGTCTCCCTCAAAGAACCACTTCTCATTTTGTTTCAATCTCCCCCCCGTCTTACTGCAGAACATGATCTGGGATTTATCTAAGTTTACTTTTAAATTCCATTTCTTACAGTGGTCTTCCAAATCCTCTATCATGATCCTCAGAGAAGCAGGAGAAGAGGCAAGCAGCACAATATCATCGGCAAACATCAAAGTTTTTATTTTACACCCATCTATAATCACACCCCCAGTTAGATCATCCTCCAGGTCGTTTAGAAAAATCGATACTATACATTTTACTGCAATTGTTTTCTTTATCGGCCTTTTTATTTTCTAAAAAGTAATGCATACTTTTTTTTCAAGAGGTGTCACGTCCAACTGTTGGATCAGGTGTCGTGGACGGAGGTTGATAGCAAACATACCTTGCGAAAAATTTAATAAAATCCAAGGCCTAGATCGAGAATCGGAGCCAATACCACAATACATATTAACTTTGTGCACCTGTCTCTAACCGTTTGGCTACCATTTGTACCTTTTATTGCCTTATTACATTGCTACATGTTATTACAAGGCGTATTTTTAAATTAAGTAATACCGTTTTGAAATTCGGGCGATGCAGTGCTGCGGTCGGCATTTGGCTCATGATCGCGGTGGTGTACATGTATCTATCAGTAAGAAACCAGACACTATTACGGTAGCAAGTGCTTACGTTTGTTTTCGGGTACGAGGTGTGGCTATCAAATAACGAGACTATGGCTGTAAAACATTTTATTTTAAATTTATATATATTTAGTTATTATCACCTTCAATATACACCCCTCCCATATCCCTACAACGCTCCATGCGAGCTTACCATTGTTCGAAACATTGCTGTAAGTCTTTTTCTGTCAGCTCCTACATGACGCGTGCCGCTTTTTCTTTCACAGCTTCAACGGACTGAAATCGTGTACCTTTAAATGCAGATTTGACTTTGGGGAACAGATAAAAGTCACATTGGGCCAGGTCAGGTGAATAAGGTAGTTGGCCTAAAACTGGGATGTTGTACTTGGCTAGAAACGTCTTGACAGACAATGCAGTGTGAGCCGGCGCGTTGTCTTGATGGAGAATCTATGACTTCATGACTTGTTCTTCCACAAATCGGGTCGTTTTTTTCCTTACTCTTTCACAGAGTTGAGCAAGCACCTCACGGTAGTAATGTTGATTAATTATAATCGATATTTTCATCCGTTTTGGACGTGGAAGGGCGACCCGGGCGGTCATCATCTCCGACGTCTTCTCGGCCATCTTGGAAACGCTGGAACCACTTAAAAACTCGCGCACGTGATTAACATTCATCGCCATAAACTTCTTTAAATAAAAGATTAGTTTCAGTAGCGGTTTTATCAAGTTTTGATGTGAAATTTCACGACAATTCATTCTTCTACTACATGTGTAGTATCATACTTTTTGGCAAAACGAAACTAACCTCTTACGCAAACGACGGTTTCGGTCAGACAGATTTCTCTACAAACACGTGAGACGCTGCAATCGAGAGAGAAGGCTTTACGCTGCACAGCTGTCGGTCGTTAGGATTTGGCGCATGCATAGTTAGTTCTTCTGTAGCAGCATCAGTCTCGTTATTTAATAGTCACACCTCGTATTTAAAATGCCTCCGCCGACTGTGATATACGCGCTTTTGATTCATTTTTCTCAGAGCAAAAAGTGTGGAAGCGGCTGAAATTCATCGTGAGAACAGTGAAGTTTTTTAATTAAATGACATTAATGAGTTAGGAGATTATTTCAAAAAAACAAATCACTGAAATGAAGAATATTTTGTATAAAGCTCCTCTTGCAAAAATAAAATGTATTACAAAAGATGCTAAGGGACATTTATCAACCAGATATTTATGCAGATATTCAGCTATTATCTGATGCAACATCTTGTAGGTGTATAAAGAAATGAAGATAATTTGGCGGATATATGTGTGGAAGAATAGAAGAAAGCTGTAGACTCTTTAAGACTTTCATGACAACAAATATCTCCAAGGTTTGTGATGTAAGAACCAAGTTTACTTAGCATGATTTCCCTTTTTCTTTTTTAACAAAAAGTATTACACATTCTACGTGAGTGGCGGATCATGTGCTTTGGATGCTGTAACCCTGAGAACACGTTACCTCGTTCTAGTTGTTAGTGTGTTTTTAGGAGACAAACAGGGTCTTTTTGCAGGAACTCCTCACCATTCAACCTGTTCTTCTCCCTTACTTTATGAAAGTGATAAATCTAAAGAGTGGTTATGCGAACAAACATGGTCTCAGGTGGGTTGCTATCATTACAGAGCTATTTAATCCCTCCGCTCCTGTCATACTGCGATCTTCTAAACTTCTTTCTTGTACTCACAAAATAGAATGTAAAAATTCTTGCATATTTTCCTTTTAGTTCATACAAAATAACCACAATAGCGCAGCGAGCTGTGCTGAAGTTGGGGTGAATTTTCAATTTCATTTCAGTAAAACTTCTCTAAACAAGCTCTGCCAAATATCGGATTTTTCTGAGTCATAGTGAAAAATTGCAACTCATGAGAACGTCTAACAAGATGGTTTACTATAAAAGAACTCCCTACAAAACTTTTATTTAGAAAAGAAATCTAAAAAAAAATTGAATTTCCTGACAGAAATAAATATGATTTGTTTTTAGAAATGGCGCTTAAATTTTGCGTAAAGAGAACAAGAGGGATTTATAGTTGATTAATTTACTTTTAGTTCATTTATTAATATTATTTATCTATTTATTTTTTATTATCAAAGAAAGGTTCTATTACTTATTACTTATGGTTGTCATTTTTAATTAAAGTTATGATATCTGTCGTACAAAAATAATTAAATAATTTGGTAAGAACTAATTTCAAAGAAAATTACACCCTTAATACTGCGTGACAGCCCTGATACGCTAACCAGGATTTAAAAAATTAATTTTTATAACTGGACAGTAATCAAGCACTAAAATTTAATAAAAGTTTTTCGTTACAAAATGACTGTGATCAATTTTTATTTATTTATTTATCCTTTTATTGAAATTTCCACCTATACCTACAGGGTACAATAAGTAAATGAGATAAATGTAAATAGTAACGGGGCAGACGTGAATGACGGTCATCCAGCGATGCAACTAATGTCACCCAGTTGGTCAAGGGGCCAACGGCGCCTCAGCTGTCTTTGAGGATTGGAGGGTAGCGCAGTTGAAGACAAGTTTGCAGCTAAAGGGTTGGGATGAAATGAGAGGTTTTGATGAAAATTTTTATATCGGATTTTGGCAAGTTCGGAGATGAATTTGGAGATCTGTATGTATTGTGTGGTTGCTAACATAGAATGGAGCGTCTACTATGCGGCGGAATATTTTGGATTGGAGTGTTTGCAGTCTATTGACGTTTGATTTTTTAGCTGTTCCGTAAAGTTCGAGTCCGTAAGTCCATATTGGTGTAAGAAGAGCTGTATAGAAACGTCGTTTGTTCTGTTTGTATCGTTTGTTTAGTTCGGTACGTTTAAGTCTCGTATGGGGGTTCCAGGTAAGTCTCTTGTCTAGGTACATTCCAAGGTACCGTACATGGTCGGCTGGTGGGATAGGTGTATGATGTAAGAAGGCAGGTGGTGGAGTTTGACGTTTGAGTGTGAAGGCTGTGTATTTAGACTTAGTTGGGTTAATTTTTGAACGCCAGTTTTCTAACCAAGGTTCTATTGAGTGAAGGTGGGACTGTAGTGAGCGTACTGCGAGGATAGGGTCAGGGTGTGTGGAGAGAATGGCAGTGTCGTCAGCGAAGGTGTAAATAGAGGTATTAAGGTTAGAAGGTAAGTCGGCAGTGTAGATTGTGTAAAGAAGAGGAGCTAAGACACTTCCCTGTGGCACACCAGCAAGGTCAGAATAGATGGAAGAGTTAGTAGTGCCTTGAAGAACTTGAAAGAATCTGTCAGAGAGGTAAGAGATGAGTAAGTGCTAGGAAGGATGCGTTTGAGTTTCCACAGTAGACCTTCATGCCAGACTCGGTCAAAGGCTTGCGATACATCGAGGAATACTCCAGCGCAGTAATGTTTTTGTTCGATTGAAGAAGCGATGGTATCTACAACACGATGGGCCTGCTGGATCGTCGAGTGGCAACTTCTGAACCCAAACTGATGGTCCGGTATAATTTCGAGAGTTTCTATAATTTCGTGGAGGCGTGGTAACAGAAGTGGAGGCGTGATCAAATTTAAAACCAATTTTCCATTGCCACTGAAATTAACCTCAAGGCTATCCTTCAAACCATCAATTACTGTCAAGCAGTAATCACAACTGCGCAAGTTCAAGAGGCTGCAATAAGCTCCAGCCTTTAGTATAATTCTTAAAATTTCATGTTCATTCGTAGAGCATGTAAATTCAAAATGAACTCATTTTATTGAAGTTGCGTTTGTTTCCGAAATATGGGAAGTTATCAAAGTTATAATCGAAGCAATAATTGTTGCCTTATATTATTGTAAAAAAAGAGGCTGACATTCCAAAAAATGATTTACTTGAAGTCAGTCGCCAGAATATTTTTATTTGGTAGCCTTTTTCAAGGCAATACCAAAAAATCTATTCAATTTTTCATATAATGTACCATTTAATGTTAAATGATTTTCATTAAGCTATGAATTGTAACAATGTTTTCAATAACAACTTAATTGATTTTATTAGTATAAACTTTTATTTTATTTTTTTTTAAATAAAAAATTACTGGAATTGAGTACAGTACCTAAACTGAATATTAAGTATAAGTTTTCTCGACTTTTTCTGTATAAATTATTTTAATAGTATATAAAATGAGCCGAATGTAATAATCTTGCTGGCCATTAACTTTTTTTAAACTATATTTTCAGGTTAAACTAACATTCTAAATTGAAGTTTGGATGAAGACTGACCAAGAGTATGGAAGTAGAGGCACGAACACCGATGAAACTTCTCACTCCTTTAGCTATTAATCCATCAATCTACAATCACTGTGTTTCACTGCACATCAAAGCCAAATTCTCGACTTTTAATCAAACGATGCTTTTAATCAAACCATTCGACATATTGTATCATTCTTATAGTTAATCATAACAATCTATCACTCTACAAATTGCTTAATTATTGTGATTTTAAAACTATATGCTCTAGTGATAATTGATTAATAATGTAACATTGTTCAACCTACTCAGCATATTTTTACAATTACATATCTCTAATTCTTAAAACATAGACTTTGTTTACTATTCTAGACTTGTAATAATGTTATCATTATTAGTAAGTACTTAATTAATGATTGCTATTTAATTCCCAACAGTGCCCATCTTTATTTAATAGTCACTTTCTTATAAGAAAGGTCATTCCGTAACTCAAACAACCCCTGTTGCAATAATTTAGTCGTTTATTTTCCAACCTCTCTTTTCTTTTTACAGTAATTTAACTTATCCTTATTGTAAATGTTTGTGGTGGCTGAGGATTTGGCTTTATTGCCTCACTAAATGAAGTTCCTTGTCTCTAAGCAGGGTTTAAGCCGCTTCGAAAACCAAATTAACAATGTTGAGTAACTTTTTTGTGATCTTCTACTTTTTAGAAAATATTTTCCTTTCAATTAATTTCCTTAAACCCATCCTGCACTCTAGATTGTTTGCATACACTATTCAAAAACTAGGTTAAGCGTGGTTTTTAGGTAATAACTAATACAAATTTAACAGTAATAAGAATATAAAGTTCTATATGTTGCAATGAAAACAAATCATTTCCTCCATTTAATAGAAATTTATTAAACTTGTTTTTAGTTTTTGCGATGACATTTATATGCACCAATTTGTTTTATGGAAAATAGCTAGCCATGCAATTTTTCCAAACATATGTAAATCTTATATAGGAAGGGACTTATATTGGAATGAATTCTGGCTAACACAATTGAAGTGTTGAAAAGAATGATTTGTAGCGTTGAGAGTTTCTAAGCAATAGGAAAAGGACCAAGTTTTTACTATATAATGTGTGCGTGAATGTCTTACCAATAAAGCCCTAAAAGATATCCTTTTGGCCGTTTATTTGTATCCCAAGTATTGGTGCAAAGAGATGGAAGAATGGCTGTACGGTCCGAAGCCTTAACAGATGTGTCTGAACACGCGTTTCATCCGTCCTATTTCCTATTCACCCTTTCCAATATCCTTAACGTCTCCCAACATTATGCAGGCATATATTATATAAATAGTATGTGTGTGTATGTGGTATAAACTTTTCAAATATCCCCAACTATTTCTACACATATAACTAAAACTGCAAAGGTTGGCAAGCATTAAGTTTATTTCCATTGTAATTTAACTTAACAAATAAAGTTAACAATCGCAAATTACTTGAATAAACTATTACCCATAAAAACGACGCTTTGATTTTAAAGTTCGTTTATGTATTTAAAAAAGTAATAATAATGCAATTCTTAATGCTCAAAATAAAGCCAAAAGTAACTGAGAGTAGAAGGCTCCTGTTGATAAATGGATACCTCATTGATACCATTCAGTTTGAATCATAAAAATAGGAGTACATCCTGCTTATACTCCAGTTTTAGCTTTGATAAAGATAATACCCCCTCCCTCAACAAAGAAAGTGTACCTTGTACCAAATAAATGCAACACTCTGATGGAGCAATTTATTTATTTTATTAATTGGAACAAGGAACGGATCCTGTATACCCGAAGGAATTGCTACAATAGAAGTATACTGCAGGTAGAGCAGATACAAGCACTTCGCTTTATGTGGTCCATTGACTTTTCCAACTAACCGTTTTGTGACATGATCTTCTCTGGTCTCAATATACAACCAAAAATCCACTGTTTGAAGAATTGTGCCACAAACCACATTCTATTTCATTGGAAAATATTGTTGGTTATAGTGATGAATAATTTTTTTTTGTGTTTTTTTAACACATAATAGTTCTCATTTTACACCTTTTAGCATTCTGTACTGATGTGTAATTTAATATATTGAAGTGTCTGGGTAATTTGATGATAAATTAATTATGTAAGTTTTATGTCTAAGGGTCATACATTGCACATCTTCTCTGGTCAGATCCTTAGAACCAAGCTTGAAAAGTAGGTATCGGCTGGGAAAGTGACACAGAGTGCACATTTGTGACAGGAAGCCGTGTGGGACAGCAGTACGAAATGGAAGTACTTCGTTCGTTTTAATTCTAATGGAAAAATGTAAAATTTCCGACCACTATTTTCGAGTTTTGAAAGATGTAAGGTAAGTGGGGGGAAGATGCCACACTTAACACTTATTTCCGTTTTGTAGGAAACTGGGTTATCGAAAAAAAACACCAAATGTATCAACGTCCAGGTTGTTATTTATTCTTTAATTACATATATATATATTAGTATATTTAATTAAATGCAAAACCATTAAAAATGCATTTGAATGAAATTTGTCAAAACTGGCATCTTCCCCCATCATATGGGGAAGATGCCAGTTGATGCGGGGGAAGATGCAACAATATCTTAAGATATAAATTGAGAAAGAAAAAATTACAAATTTAATGTTAGGTAAACAGCAAAATATTCTCATTAAACACTGAGGGGAAGGAACACCGAACAAAAGACATTTTTTGTTTAATTTTTAACATTTTTTGCAATGCAAATTGTCTTTGCTGCAAATTTCATGTAGCCACTTCTTGCATGTTATGCATTGAAGCCAATCGCATTTTGGGCCCTTCCTATCACAAAAATATCCTTTACACTCAATGTAAAATCATCGTCCTTCTCTTCAATATCACTCTCACCACTGGTCATTACCAAATTATCGGGAGCGGAGGATGCTGAAGATGAACTGTCCTTCCTTTTCTTTTTCTGCAGTACTTTTCCCCTTTTTTTTTTGTCGGCAGAGTAGCCTCTCTTCTCAATGGCTCCCGTTTCTCCACCGTCGTAGGGACTTCAGCAGTTTGTTTCTTTCTTCGAGTTTGCTTGGGTTTCTGAAATCTGGGGATAGGACTAATTTCTTCAAAAGAAGTGATGGCACCGCTGCTGCTTGTTGAAGCTATTGCCAGAGGTGCGTTAACTCCTTGTGTGGCATTCAAATTTTCTTTCATATTGTCAGAATGGTATAAGCATGTTCTGGAATTTTTTGCGGATCGTATGGATTTTTTTTGTAAAGGGAATTTAAAACAAACAAAAAAATAGGTACACAAAATAGTAAGCAAAAAATTGTTTAGAAGCAATTTTATTAGTAAGTTTGGTTGCAATTTTTTTTAAAGATATATTTACAAAACAATGAACACATTTTGGTTTTATTATTAGTGACAATTATTTTCATTTACCTATTTCTAAGATTGGTAGATTAGAATCTAATCCTGTGGTTAGTAAAAGTACAATACATCTAAAATAATTCACTTGTAGTTAAATTAAAAGTTGTGAAAAAATTGCTCTTTTTAAACCAGTAACAAGCATCTCGTGACATCTAGTGAGATACTAGTGAAGCTCTGGTAGATAATTTGTGGCGCAACGGATGATTTATTTTCTAAGACAATTGCAGCGCTTTTTCTAAAATTACATTTTTATTTATTTATTGCTGTAACAATATCTCAGCAATAACGCAAGTACAAAACTAAATAACATGCAGAATTCAATCCAAATTTATTCTTTAATATTTACTTCATTTTTTGAAGAATAAGTTTTTAAATATAGATCCATACTCTTAATTTTTAACCATTTCCTTTTCTTTTTTTTAATGTTGAAGTAAATTAATATTGATATCGTTATTTTGCTATTACTTTTTTAATAACATTATTATTGCACAGTTTTTTTAGATTTTTTTAAAAATCTAAGTTAGCTATGCTTTATAAACCTTCAAAATCAAGAGTAAAAGTCAAAAAGAAGGACCGTACAAACTTATTTGACTACTTTTATTTAAATAAGCCAATTATTACTGGTTTTTGGACAGTTGTAAATAGTAGCAATGTATTTTTTAAAAAAAAGTGTATATCTGAATGAGAAATGACTAAATTTGGTAAACACAGGTAGGTAACTATTGCATTTTTCTATTTCTACAATGAGCATCTCTAGAACTAAAGAAGTACAGCACGGATACTTTTTCGACATTGCATTTGTAAGTAGTAGATCGAGTGTGGTATCCGAGTGAACCTCATGCTTTCTTTCACTTCTCTAATTGACTTTCAGGGTCTGACAAGTGCGCTCAAGTTCTTCCATTTATTCTGTAAAGGCCAGGGCAGGGCTGATTCTCAAGGTAGTGTTGACGACAAGACCACACACTTCCAAACTATAACTTTAACTTAACCACATGAAATTACCACTCCACTAACTGATACTGTAGAGTCCAATAACCTCTCGCAACACATACTCTCTTTTGTGCAATGGTTCGTCAAGTAGAGCGTAAAAAGTTAATATTCATAAGTGTTCAAAGCAGAACTTGATCAACAATGTGCTGATTTAGAACGCATTTATAAAACCAATTTAGATTTATGGACTCGAAATGTACGAGTCAGAAAAACATCCCAATACATATGTATATTACCTTCAACATGTGCTGTCAAAAATTCTCCATCAAATAACAAATGCTCCACACTGTGCAACCAATAAAACCATTTATGGTTGATGATATCCCATTCACGTGAACCTGGTTCGAGATTGTCGTTATAGGCTTAGGCTATCACGTAAGTTTCGCTATGTTGTGCCCGTTTTATGGCAGTATTGCAAGTTTTTTTTTTTGCAAGTGCATTAATTAAAAAATAAAGTTTTATTGCCTACTTCTTTACAAATAAGGCACTTTTATTCGTGCGCAGGTGTCAGATTTTTATTATGTTATAACTTTGTATTCAATAAAATTTTAAGAATAGATATTTTTGATGATGATAAACTTTAGAAAAAATGAATAGCTTAGCTAATTGAATTGGACTCATAAGCAAATTATTTATTGAAATGAGTGTGCGTAGAATTATTTATTCGCAAATAGACTGAAATTTGAATAACAAATAAAATATTTTTATTTTAGATAAAAATAAAATAAAATTACCAAAAAGTACCTTTTTAAATGTAGTTGAACTCTAGCTAATGGTTATTTTTAATAGAAATCACTTTTTCGGAGAACCCAGGCTGGAATTCCAACTTTTCCTACCATTTTTTGTATTTTATATAATTAAGAAAGGACAACACAGTCTGTTTGACACTAAAAATCACTTTTTTTTAAATGAACCAAGACCGGAATCCCGAATATTTCCATGGTTTTTTTAACTTGTATTATGGATTAAGCATGGCAAAGTTCATTACATTCAGCCTTGCTCTAGTTAATGGTTATTTCAGATTCATTTTTCCTGTTATCAAGGACGGAAATTCCTAATAAATAAGTCATTAAAGGTTTGAATTTAAAGCTCTTTATTGTTTTTCTGTTTTTCAATTCAATGTATACATATTAAAGAAAATTTGTTTCTTGCAATAAGAAAATTAGATATTAGTAGAGAGGATTTGGGGGTTCTGGCGCACCTAAAATACAAAATGGCGGCCATCCCCTCCCCTCCCACCCCCTCCCATAACCCTACCCCCACCCCTCCCCTTTTTGACCAATCATCGATTTCGACGAGGGTTTAAGCCACGCCCCCTACCCCCACCCCACCTTATTGACCAATCATCGAACTCGACGAGGGCTTTAGGCCACGCCCCTTCCCCCACTCCACCCTTTTAATCGACCAATCAGCGAATTCGATGACACCCCTTTTACCCCCACTCCTTCCCCCACCCTTATTAATTGACCAATCAGCGAATTCGACGACACCTCATTACCCCCACCCTAGCCCTACTCCTATCACATGACACCTACCTTTACCCCCTCCACTCCCACCACCCCTAGGTCGTCGTATTCGTTGGCCTCCTAAGCTCCTCCTATAAGATGGCGTCTCTTCTAACAGCTGTAGTACACAAGATGGCGGACCTCGTACCATCTGATGACCACAAGATGGCGGACCTCATACCTCCACCCCCCTCGCCCATTGATAGACAGGAGGGGATTTTTTTTTTTTTAATTATTTTTACTTACCTGGGATTCGATCCTACAACCTTCGTACTGGTAGACACGTCATCTGCACCAGTCGGCCACAGTGGTAGTCTCGCTTACTCTAGTTTTGAATGTTCTCTTATGTTTTAACTTGGAATTATTTTTTAAAAAATCTAACCCCCCTCACCAAGAATTTTTTTTTATTTAAATTACCCCCACTATCACAAAAATATTGAAAAATAAAAATGGATAACCTCACTTTAGGTAATAGAAAAAACTATAGTATTACTAAAAACTATTTACTTACCCCCTCCACCTGGACTGCTTCCGCTGCTGATGACGCGACCTACACTCACTGAAAACTAAACCCGAACTGACACTTGGACTGCGATACTAGCATTAACTCCCCACCACAATTACGTCACACTCTAACTAGCCAATAGAATTGCATCTTTTTTTCCAAATGATTACCTCTCTGGACAGGTCTCTGTAGCAAGCCACCCCCTTTCCCTTCCACATCTTTTATCATACCTGTTAATTTATATATATGCCAACATAGCTGAACATGCTCCAACAAGTCTGGACATGTAGCCAGCTGTTTGAACAGGCAAGTAAAAATAATGATGACACATACCATTGTCATATCCTCAACGAGCACAAACATGCTCCAACAAGTCTGGACATGTAGCCAGCTGCCTCTTTCGCTTTAACCGTTTTTTTTTTTTTGTTATTATGAAGTTAAAAGTAAATTGAACTTTGAACTTTCATATATCTTATTATTATTTCCGTTTACCAACTATACAAACCTGTATGAACATATCATCGGTGTAGTCTCAATATGTGTGATTACCTGAACATGCTCCAACAAGTCCGGACATGTAGCCAGCTGCCTCATTCGCTTTAACCGTTTTTTTTTGTTATGTGTGATTACCTGAACATGCTCCAACAAGTCTGGACATGTAGCTAGCTGCCTCTTTCGCTTTAACCGTTTTTTTTTTTTTGTTATTATGAAGTTAAAAGTAAATTGAACTGTAGAGAGGATTTGGGGGTTCTGGCGCACCTAAAATACAAAATGGCGGCCATCCCCTCCCCTCCCACCCCCTCCCATAACCCTACCCCCACCCCTCCCCTTTTTGACCAATCATCGATTTCGACGAGGGTTTAAGCCACGCCCCCTACCCCCACCCCACCTTATTGACCAATCATCGAACTCGACGAGGGCTTTAGGCCACGCCCCTTCCCCCACTCCACCCTTTTAATCGACCAATCAGCGAATTCGATGACACCCCTTTTACCCCCACTCCTTCCCCCACCCTTATTAATTGACCAATCAGCGAATTCGACGACACCTCATTACCCCCACCCTAGCCCTACTCCTATCACATGACACCTACCTTTACCCCCTCCACTCCCACCACCCCTAGGTCGTCGTATTCGTTGGCCTCCTAAGCTCCTCCTATAAGATGGCGTCTCTTCTAACAGCTGTAGTACACAAGATGGCGGACCTCGTACCATCTGATGACCACAAGATGGCGGACCTCATACCTCCACCCCCCTCGCCCATTGATAGACAGGAGGGGATTTTTTTTTTTTTAATTATTTTTACTTACCTGGGATTCGATCCTACAACCTTCGTACTGGTAGACACGTCATCTGCACCAGTCGGCCACAGTGGTAGTCTCGCTTACTCTAGTTTTGAATGTTCTCTTATGTTTTAACTTGGAATTATTTTTTAAAAAATCTAACCCCCCTCACCAAGAATTTTTTTTTATTTAAATTACCCCCACTATCACAAAAATATTGAAAAATAAAAATGGATAACCTCACTTTAGGTAATAGAAAAAACTATAGTATTACTAAAAACTATTTACTTACCCCCTCCACCTGGACTGCTTCCGCTGCTGATGACGCGACCTACACTCACTGAAAACTAAACCCGAACTGACACTTGGACTGCGATACTAGCATTAACTCCCCACCACAATTACGTCACACTCTAACTAGCCAATAGAATTGCATCTTTTTTTCCAAATGATTACCTCTCTGGACAGGTCTCTGTAGCAAGCCACCCCCTTTCCCTTCCACATCTTTTATCATACCTGTTAATTTATATATATGCCAACATAGCTGAACATGCTCCAACAAGTCTGGACATGTAGCCAGCTGTTTGAACAGGCAAGTAAAAATAATGATGACACATACCATTGTCATATCCTCAACGAGCACAAACATGCTCCAACAAGTCTGGACATGTAGCCAGCTGCCTCTTTCGCTTTAACCGTTTTTTTTTTTTTGTTATTATGAAGTTAAAAGTAAATTGAACTTTGAACTTTCATATATCTTATTATTATTTCCGTTTACCAACTATACAAACCTGTATGAACATATCATCGGTGTAGTCTCAATATGTGTGATTACCTGAACATGCTCCAACAAGTCCGGACATGTAGCCAGCTGCCTCATTCGCTTTAACCGTTTTTTTTTGTTATGTGTGATTACCTGAACATGCTCCAACAAGTCTGGACATGTAGCTAGCTGCCTCTTTCGCTTTAACCGTTTTTTTTTTTTTGTTATTATGAAGTTAAAAGTAAATTGAACTTTGAACTTATTAATAAAATATAAATAAGTTTTAATTTCCTTTTTTTTTATTTATCACATAATTTGTATATGGCTTAATATTGCTCAACTTGCACCTTAACCCCATAAAACTTTCCTGTAATTTTAAGTGTAAAAAGGAAAAATACGAATGAGCAAACATTAATTAAAACATTATTTTTATTTAACGGAAGTATACAAGTAAAATAATAACATTTATTTCACAGTATAAATTTATTTCAGTTTACCAACTATACAAACCTGTATGAACATATCATCGGTGTAGTATCAATATGTGTGATTACCTGAACATGCTCCAACAAGTCTGGACATGTAGCCAGCTGCCTCATTCGCTTTAAACGTTTTTTGTTATTATGAAGTTAAAAGTAAATTGAACTTTGAACTTATTAATAAAATATAAATAAGTTTTAATTTACTTTTCTTTATTTATAAGTGTATAAAGTAAAAATAAGAATGAACAAACATTAATTAAAACATTTTATTTTTATTTAAAGGAAGTATACAAGTAAAATAATAACATTTATTTCACAGTATAAATTTTATTTAAATTCTATGTCATATCTTCCATTATTAAAGCCTTTGTACATTATTAACAGTTTTTTCTTTGATTGTTGGTAATCTTCCACCATTTCATCAGTTATCACTGCCGCAAATCTGCGTGGAAGGAAGATCCTCGTTGGGTAGTCCATTGTCGGGCCAATATAATGTAAATGGGCAACGATGGCATCTCCAAATTTAGTGTTGAATCTTTCGAATTGCTTCACTTCGTATGAGTATCCGGTTCTTAGATCTGATAATTTGCCAATGCCCACAGACCTTGTATTCACATCATTTAAAAAGCTTGCCAACTTAGACATCTAAAAGAAGAATATTATATGAAAGTATCACATCATTATCAATATATTGTTTCAATAAAAAAAAGTATTATTACTTACCTTTGAAGTATGAAGTTAACCTCTCGAGCTGTGGGCAACGAATGACGAATTACCTTACAAGCTTCACTACTCTACCGTTACGGATGTCCCCCCCCACTCTATGACGTCACTTATAGTTAGCCAATAGAATTGCGCGCTTGTCTTCCCTCTCTCTCTCTTGCAAGTGTCTCTCTCTCTATAAGGTGAATCATACCTCCCACCTTTGATGCAGGACTCAACCTGTCCGTTAACTTCATATATGTTTCTTAGAAAAAACAATATTTTTGAAACTGAACTTTGCCCTTATTAGCTTTTATTGCTTTATAAATAATAAAACTTTGAATGTTTGTAGACTTAAAAACTTACTTTTTAAAAAATGTAAACACGCTTGCACAACATGTTTGTACAGCCAAGTAAAAAATAATGATGACTCATACCATTGTCATATCCTCAACGTGCAAAAGCTGCAGCTTAGTTTTTTCTTCTTTTTTTTTAACTAAATAAATTTTGTATATGCGCCCCTCTTAGTTCGGCTTCCGCCTTAAGCTTCCTCACCACGTCAAGGTGGAGGTCATCGAGGAAGTTTTTATTTTTTTTTTTACTTTTTTTATTTTTTTTAAATAATTTTATAATAATAAAAGGAATACTTGAAAAATAAAGCAATAATTTAATTTAATACATTTATTCAAATTAAACTTTAAAAAATACATATACCTCAGAAAAATATATAAAAACTTAAAAATCAACTTCAAATACAAATAAAATATTTAATTTCTAATTAGTACATTAAAGTGAAATAAATAAGAAATGTTTTGCTATCGAATCAGTTTATTTTAATGGTTGTTGGAATTTTAGCTGCCTTGCATCAATCGCATTCATACATTGTACAGAATCTGCACAAATCCATTCATGGTTTACGGGGATTTTACACCCCGCCAGTGACCAACATTCAGGTTTGTGTGCAACTCAATGCATTCGCCAGTGACCACATTCGTTCTTCAAGGCAAAAATATTTCCGTCTCATTCCAACCAAATTTACTGTTGAGCCAGCAATTGATGGCTTTAATTCGATATTGCGTACATTTCTCTTTACAAGTATTGTGTATAATACACTGATTTCCTGCTGTTTCTAATGAATCAAGTTTTGGACAGTCATAATCTTCTAAATTAATTACACAACAACTGTACAGATTTTGTAAAAGAAATCTTTTCTTTTCATAACCCTTAACAAACACAAATTTATAATTACAATCAATAAACTTGAAAATATCTCTAATCATTTCATATTCAATATCCCCGTCATTCCACTTAATTTTATGATAATAATTTTCTAACCAATAATTGGTTCTTCTACTTTTTTCACATTGTTTATGTTGGACAGGTGGCTTGAATATCCAGTGTCTGACTGATTGAAAATTATAGTCTAATAGAGAAAGCTCTTTAACAATATAACCTCCTACACTGTCTACAAAGCACTGGAAGTCAGCTATCAGCACGCCTGTCTGAGCCATACTGAACACTGAACTAGCTCTTCAAGCCTTCTTATACCATACGACGTACAATACCTGTTAGAGGATTATATTCTACCACCCTGTCGTGAATAATAAGGCAATAAGCAGTGGTGTTGGGCGGGAACATTTCTTTTGATTCAAATTCCAATCTAACATCTACCGGGCCACATTTGATAGATTCACACTGTTTAGAACAATCTATTACAATTAAGGGTGTTTTCTCTTTAAAATTTTGTAAAGAACTTAGAGGATACATTTGTTCTCCATAATATGACATTTGAAAGGAAGCATACATATGATATAGAATGGCAAAACGGTTAGAGGAAAAATCTACATTCAAATCGCCGTAGGGGAAAGCTTTACAATTAAGATAAAGTTTTACATTTGAAATTGAACAGTGGTCAAAGTGACTAGCGTTGCTTTCCACATTATTAGCACGTCCGGTCTGAAAAGCTAGAATGATATATCGGGGCTTTTCCATTTGACTAGAAGTCTTTACTGACCAGATTTGCCTCTGAGTGGCCGGCAACAAAGGGTAATCATAGAGTTCCCAACTTCTAAAACTTAGAGCAAATACCTTAGCAGATTTAAGATGACGCATAAGAGCCAATCTCTGATGTTCGTTGACTGTGACATAGGGCAGCATCCAGCAAAGCTTCACCATTTCAATTTTACACCTCTCCACCGCTTGTTCTTCATTCAATCTGTTGAATTTATAGGCATTTCCATCTTGTCTGCTTCTAACAAGTATCAATTCTTGTTTAACATTAATCACAATTTTCTGGTAATCTTCACAAAATCCCAGCAGCGATGATAGCGGAATGCATAAATTAAAACATCCTTCTGCTGAAGTGATGTTGAGAGCATCGCTTTGAGGATAGCACCAGCCCCAGTTTGTAATATACTGACAGCCTGCCTTAAGCGAAGCCAACCCTTTAAGTGTACAAGCTATTCCTGGGTTTTTTACTCGATCTATTTCAACTCCACTTAGTTCGTATCTTATTTCATCAAATAGAAATGCAAAAGCATTATTGGTCAATTTGGATGAAACAGGAACTGCAGAGCCGTCTTCCTTTAAAAACTTGCCTTCCAAGTAGAGCAAACTTTGACTGGGTAGCGTATATAGATCTTGATGTTGTACACTAATGCGTATTTCATCGCCTGGCAGTAGTTTTGAAGAAGCATATGGGTGATGGGAATGCAATTCTATGCACTCGATTGAATTGTCAAACTGACATTTCTCTTCCAAATCTAAGACTTCCATGATGACGATAGAACGTAGTAACCTGCAGACTGAAGAAATCGAATACTACTGTTGGTCAGCGATGTTCGCTCGGCAACTGTTCTCACTGGAATGATGCTCTTTTTCTCCGCAACTGTCCTTTTATCGCCTCTTCTAAAGTCTAACCCCATCTCCGTCTAGTGATCAAATGGCCAACTTCAGTTGTGAGCCTCTCTTTTATAAGACATCCAGCAGGAAGAGTAGACAAAGCTGGCCGCAGTTGTTAGTGCCAACTTTCTGATACTGCTTCCTGTTCCATGAAATTCGACTTCCCTTTACATATCGGACAAATTCAGCAGGGGGATTGGCACCACTGCTATCGAAGAATTGAACATATTCTCCTCTCTTCTTGTAACAAACCCAGTGAGTACCACTGCCAACACTGCTATCCAAATTAAAAATGGCTCGTTCATTTTTCCAAGGTTTCTTTGGAAATTCATCAATCATGAATACTCCTCTGAAATGAGGAATTTTATTTGATTTCGCCAACTTAATTAGATCAAAATTACTTAACCGCAGGCGAGGTAGCGTATCCAGCATTCGTTTAGCTTTTCCACTCAATTTTGAAGATTTGCCACCCATTCGTCTAGGAGTGGGGATGATTCTCTTCTTTTTCTTCTTATCTTTAGCACGTCTCATGATAAACTAAAACGTTGTTAGTTGTTTCTGGCTTTATATATGAACATTTTTAACATTCTCCCAACTGTTGTGTGAATTATCTAAGCCCAACCATTTCACCAAAATTCTATCACCTTTCCGTTTAATAACCTTCTCCACTAGGTAACTGTCGGGATGTTTGGCCAGCTGCAGTTCCTCTTGATAGAAACCTCCAGCAATCATTTGCCCCTTATAATCTTTCAGATGATAGGTGATCGGTATGGTATTTTTCACTTCAGCAACTTTAAATATTTCTGTAGACCATGAAGGGCAGTAGCCTTTAGCAAATTGAGCTTTATATTTGGATATGCGTACATGATCACCAGCTTTGAACTTGGGAATGCTGGCATTTTTCAAAGTTTTCTTCGCATATACTTCACGTAACAGCTGTTCTTCTATTTCTTTTCCCCGTACTGAAGCCGGCGTCATTTTGATAGTTCTGTGTTTAGTGTTATTATATTTGTTCACTAGCGATTTAATGCCGGTTAGCCATTCGTACGATCCTTGGAGACTAAATTTTTTCCACATTGCCGCTTTCAGAGTACGATTGAATCTCTCCACTATTGAAGCTTTTAAGTTACTATAGGTAGAGTAGTGATTTATACCGTTCACGTTCATCAGCTTGCCAAATATCTTGTTGTAAAACTCTTTTCCATTATCCGTTTGCAAATTGTTTGGCTTCCGATCGGCTAATACTTTCTCGAATGCTTGACTCACTTCCAGGGCTGACTTATTCTTCAGAGGGATCGCCCATGCATATTTGGAGAAACAATCAATCACGGTCAACAGATATTTATGACCTTTATTGAATCTAGCGTAGGGTATTAGTTCCACCAGGTCGGCTTGCCATAGGTCATCTAAGCCCTTTAGAAGAACTGCTCTTCTCTTGAACACTCTTCTTGCTGGTCTATGCAACTCGTTTACAATCTGTTCCTTAACAGAGGCCATGATGAAATGAAGCTTGCTCATGACCACACTACGCTATTATACCTCCATCTCTCAGCTGGGCTTCAATACTTTTTATTTCCGCGCTGGCATTGTTGGTGCCAAGTAACCTTCTTAATCGATCTACAAGCATGTTAGGATCTACATATCCGGCACCTCTTTTTGTTGAAAACAATTTTGAAATCACATTCTTGTATTTCATGTATTTCCGCGCTGGCATTGTTGGTGCCAAGTAACCTTCTTAATCGATCTACAAGCATGTTAGGATCTACATATCCGGCACCTCTTTTTGTTGAAAACAATTTTGAAATCACATTCTTGTATTTCATGTTTGTGTTCAGAACTTTAATTGGTCCGGAAGGGCTGTGCCCTTCTCTATGAGCGTTCGTCTGTTGCAGTATGCTCTTATAATTGATATAATCCGTCTTTTTCACCATAGACAAGTTTGGATTTGTCAAGAATAATAACTCGAAAAGACCTGGCGTGCCGAAATAGGTATTATCACCAACGGATAGAATATCTTTGCTGATGGAGACCACTGAGTCACCAATACTAAATCTCCGGCCGTCATAAACTACACCATATATCATATCCAAGTCCTTGGTCTCATTTTTAATAAATTTTTTGATATATTTTGAGGACATTTCTCCAACTTCCTTCAAATATTTTGCTGAAATTTCCTTCCCTTCGGGAGTTTGTGCTTGTTCTCGTACCTCTTGAAGCGGGCTGGTTGCTTCAGCAGAAGCAGAAGAAGATAACTTTAGAACTTCCGGTCGCTTTGGGGTTGAAAGTTCTTCATGCCATGTTTTTGTAAATCTTGACGGCGGTGTTGTAGCCGATTCCAGCCTCAGAAATTTTAGTCTCTTTGGAGGTGGAAGGGGTGTTTCACAAGTAGCTACTTCCGGTTTAGGAGATTCTTTTAATTCAAGTGGTGGCTTTTCCTGCTTTTCCACCAATGCTTTCAATGGACTCAATAAAGGTTGATATTTCATTTTCAAATATTCATCGGTCTCTTCTCTGTTTCTCTTCAATAAATTACACTTTTCTTGAATCGCCTTTCTGGTTTCGATTATTTCACGCATTACAACGTCACTAGTTGACCCCTCCATGGCTCAATGAACAATGATCTTCAAGTACATAGTTAAGGTATTATATAGGCTTCGAAACCTTTTCGATACCTTCCCTCAGTAATCTGTCTATCTTTGTCCAACACTAGAAAACCATATCTATTTTCTTCATGCTTGTAGATCGATTAAGAAGGTTACTTGGCACCAACAATGCCAGCGCGGAAATAAAAAGTATTGAAGCCCAGCTGAGAGATGGAGGTATAATAGCGTAGTGTGGTCATGAGCAAGCTTCATTTCATCATGGCCTCTGTTAAGGAACAGATTGTAAACGAGTTGCATAGACCAGCAAGAAGAGTGTTCAAGAGAAGAGCAGTTCTTCTAAAGGGCTTAGATGACCTATGGCAAGCCGACCTGGTGGAACTAATACCCTACGCTAGATTCAATAAAGGTCATAAATATCTGTTGACCGTGATTGATTGTTTCTCCAAATATGCATGGGCGATCCCTCTGAAGAATAAGTCAGCCCTGGAAGTGAGTCAAGCATTCGAGAAAGTATTAGCCGATCGGAAGCCAAACAATTTGCAAACGGATAATGGAAAAGAGTTTTACAACAAGATATTTGGCAAGCTGATGAACGTGAACGGTATAAATCACTACTCTACCTATAGTAACTTAAAAGCTTCAATAGTGGAGAGATTCAATCGTACTCTGAAAGCGGCAATGTGGAAAAAATTTAGTCTCCAAGGATCGTACGAATGGCTAACCGGCATTAAATCGCTAGTGAACAAATATAATAACACTAAACACAGAACTATCAAAATGACGCCGGCTTCAGTACGGGGAAAAGAAATAGAAGAACAGCTGTTACGTGAAGTATATGCGAAGAAAACTTTGAAAAATGCCAGCATTCCCAAGTTCAAAGCTGGTGATCATGTACGCATATCCAAATATAAAGCTCAATTTGCTAAAGGCTACTGCCCTTCATGGTCTACAGAAATATTTAAAGTTGCTGAAGTGAAAAATACCATACCGATCACCTATCATCTGAAAGATTATAAGGGGCAAATGATTGCTGGAGGTTTCTATCAAGAGGAACTGCAGCTGGCCAAACATCCCGACAGTTACCTAGTGGAGAAGGTTATTAAACGGAAAGGTGATAGAATTTTGGTGAAATGGTTGGGCTTAGATAATTCACACAACAGTTGGGAGAATGTTAAAAATGTTCATATATAAAGCCAGAAACAACTAACAACGTTTTAGTTTATCATGAGACGTGCTAAAGATAAGAAGAAAAAGAAGAGAATCATCCCCACTCCTAGACGAATGGGTGGCAAATCTTCAAAATTGAGTGGAAAAGCTAAACGAATGCTGGATACGCTACCTCGCCTGCGGTTAAGTAATTTTGATCTAATTAAGTTGGCGAAATCAAATAAAATTCCTCATTTCAGAGGAGTATTCATGATTGATGAATTTCCAAAGAAACCTTGGAAAAATGAACGAGCCATTTTTAATTTGGATAGCAGTGTTGGCAGTGGTACTCACTGGGTTTGTTACAAGAAGAGAGGAGAATATGTTCAATTCTTCGATAGCAGTGGTGCCAATCCCCCTGCTGAATTTGTCCGATATGTAAAGGGAAGTCGAATTTCATGGAACAGGAAGCAGTATCAGAAAGTTGGCACTAACAACTGCGGCCAGCTTTGTCTACTCTTCCTGCTGGATGTCTTATAAAAGAGAGGCTCACAACTGAAGTTGGCCATTTGATCACTAGACGGAGATGGGGTTAGACTTTAGAAGAGGCGATAAAAGGACAGTTGCGGAGAAAAAGAGCATCATTCCAGTGAGAACAGTTGCCGAGCGAACATCGCTGACCAACAGTAGTATTCGATTTCTTCAGTCTGCAGGTTACTACGTTCTATCGTCATCATGGAAGTCTTAGATTTGGAAGAGAAATGTCAGTTTGACAATTCAATCGAGTGCATAGAATTGCATTCCCATCACCCATATGCTTCTTCAAAACTACTGCCAGGCGATGAAATACGCATTAGTGTACAACATCAAGATCTATATACGCTACCCAGTCAAAGTTTGCTCTACTTGGAAGGCAAGTTTTTAAAGGAAGACGGCTCTGCAGTTCCTGTTTCATCCAAATTGACCAATAATGCTTTTGCATTTCTATTTGATGAAATAAGATACGAACTAAGTGGAGTTGAAATAGATCGAGTAAAAAACCCAGGAATAGCTTGTACACTTAAAGGGTTGGCTTCGCTTAAGGCAGGCTGTCAGTATATTACAAACTGGGGCTGGTGCTATCCTCAAAGCGATGCTCTCAACATCACTTCAGCAGAAGGATGTTTTAATTTATGCATTCCGCTATCATCGCTGCTGGGATTTTGTGAAGATTACCAGAAAATTGTGATTAATGTTAAACAAGAATTGATACTTGTTAGAAGCAGACAAGATGGAAATGCCTATAAATTCAACAGATTGAATGAAGAACAAGCGGTGGAGAGGTGTAAAATTGAAATGGTGAAGCTTTGCTGGATGCTGCCCTATGTCACAGTCAACGAACATCAGAGATTGGCTCTTATGCGTCATCTTAAATCTGCTAAGGTATTTGCTCTAAGTTTTAGAAGTTGGGAACTCTATGATTACCCTTTGTTGCCGGCCACTCAGAGGCAAATCTGGTCAGTAAAGACTTCTAGTCAAATGGAAAAGCCCCGATATATCATTCTAGCTTTTCAGACCGGACGTGCTAATAATGTGGAAAGCAACGCTAGTCACTTTGACCACTGTTCAATTTCAAATGTAAAACTTTATCTTAATTGTAAAGCTTTCCCCTACGGCGATTTGAATGTAGATTTTTCCTCTAACCGTTTTGCCATTCTATATCATATGTATGCTTCCTTTCAAATGTCATATTATGGAGAACAAATGTATCCTCTAAGTTCTTTACAAAATTTTAAAGAGAAAACACCCTTAATTGTAATAGATTGTTCTAAACAGTGTGAATCTATCAAATGTGGCCCGGTAGATGTTAGATTGGAATTTGAATCAAAAGAAATGTTCCCGCCCAACACCACTGCTTATTGCCTTATTATTCACGACAGGGTGGTAGAATATAATCCTCTAACAGGTATTGTACGTCGTATGGTATAAGAAGGCTTGAAGAGCTAGTTCAGTGTTCAGTATGGCTCAGACAGGCGTGCTGATAGCTGACTTCCAGTGCTTTGTAGACAGTGTAGGAGGTTATATTGTTAAAGAGCTTTCTCTATTAGACTATAATTTTCAATCAGTCAGACACTGGATATTCAAGCCACCTGTCCAACATAAACAATGTGAAAAAAGTAGAAGAACCAATTATTGGTTAGAAAATTATTATCATAAAATTAAGTGGAATGACGGGGATATTGAATATGAAATGATTAGAGATATTTTCAAGTTTATTGATTGTAATTATAAATTTGTGTTTGTTAAGGGTTATGAAAAGAAAAGATTTCTTTTACAAAATCTGTACAGTTGTTGTGTAATTAATTTAGAAGATTATGACTGTCCAAAACTTGATTCATTAGAAACAGCAGGAAATCAGTGTATTATACACAATACTTGTAAAGAGAAATGTACGCAATATCGAATTAAAGCCATCAATTGCTGGCTCAACAGTAAATTTGGTTGGAATGAGACGGAAATATTTTTGCCTTGAAGAACGAATGTGGTCACTGGCGAATGCATTGAGTTGCACACAAACCTGAATGTTGGTCACTGGCGGGGTGTAAAATCCCCGTAAACCATGAATGGATTTGTGCAGATTCTGTACAATGTATGAATGCGATTGATGCAAGGCAGCTAAAATTCCAACAACCATTAAAATAAACTGATTCGATAGCAAAACATTTCTTATTTATTTCACTTTAATGTACTAATTAGAAATTAAATATTTTATTTGTATTTGAAGTTGATTTTTAAGTTTTTATATATTTTTCTGAGGTATATGTATTTTTTAAAGTTTAATTTGAATAAATGTATTAAATTAAATTATTGCTTTATTTTTCAAGTATTCCTTTTATTATTATAAAATTATTTAAAAAAAATAAAAAAAGTAAAAAAAAAAATAAAAACTTCCTCGATGACCTCCACCTTGACGTGGTGAGGAAGCTTAAGGCGGAAGCCGAACTAAGAGGGGCGCATATACAAAATTTATTTAGTTAAAAAAAAAGAAGAAAAAACTAAGCTGCAGCTTTTGCACGTTGAGGATATGACAATGGTATGAGTCATCATTATTTTTTACTTGGCTGTACAAACATGTTGTGCAAGCGTGTTTACATTTTTTAAAAAGTAAGTTTTTAAGTCTACAAACATTCAAAGTTTTATTATTTATAAAGCAATAAAAGCTAATAAGGGCAAAGTTCAGTTTCAAAAATATTGTTTTTTCTAAGAAACATATATGAAGTTAACGGACAGGTTGAGTCCTGCATCAAAGGTGGGAGGTATGATTCACCTTATAGAGAGAGAGACACTTGCAAGAGAGAGAGAGGGAAGACAAGCGCGCAATTCTATTGGCTAACTATAAGTGACGTCATAGAGTGGGGGGGGACATCCGTAACGGTAGAGTAGTGAAGCTTGTAAGGTAATTCGTCATTCGTTGCCCACAGCTCGAGAGGTTAACTTCATACTTCAAAGGTAAGTAATAATACTTTTTTTTATTGAAACAATATATTGATAATGATGTGATACTTTCATATAATATTCTTCTTTTAGATGTCTAAGTTGGCAAGCTTTTTAAATGATGTGAATACAAGGTCTGTGGGCATTGGCAAATTATCAGATCTAAGAACCGGATACTCATACGAAGTGAAGCAATTCGAAAGATTCAACACTAAATTTGGAGATGCCATCGTTGCCCATTTACATTATATTGGCCCGACAATGGACTACCCAACGAGGATCTTCCTTCCACGCAGATTTGCGGCAGTGATAACTGATGAAATGGTGGAAGATTACCAACAATCAAAGAAAAAACTGTTAATAATGTACAAAGGCTTTAATAATGGAAGATATGACATAGAATTTAAATAAAATTTATACTGTGAAATAAATGTTATTATTTTACTTGTATACTTCCTTTAAATAAAAATAAAATGTTTTAATTAATGTTTGTTCATTCTTATTTTTACTTTATACACTTATAAATAAAGAAAAGTAAATTAAAACTTATTTATATTTTATTAATAAGTTCAAAGTTCAATTTACTTTTAACTTCATAATAACAAAAAACGTTTAAAGCGAATGAGGCAGCTGGCTACATGTCCAGACTTGTTGGAGCATGTTCAGGTAATCACACATATTGATACTACACCGATGATATGTTCATACAGGTTTGTATAGTTGGTAAACTGAAATAAATTTATACTGTGAAATAAATGTTATTATTTTACTTGTATACTTCCGTTAAATAAAAATAATGTTTTAATTAATGTTTGCTCATTCGTATTTTTCCTTTTTACACTTAAAATTACAGGAAAGTTTTATGGGGTTAAGGTGCAAGTTGAGCAATATTAAGCCATATACAAATTATGTGATAAATAAAAAAAAAGGAAATTAAAACTTATTTATATTTTATTAATAAGTTCAAAGTTCAATTTACTTTTAACTTCATAATAACAAAAAAAAAAAAACGGTTAAAGCGAAAGAGGCAGCTAGCTACATGTCCAGACTTGTTGGAGCATGTTCAGGTAATCACACATAACAAAAAAAAACGGTTAAAGCGAATGAGGCAGCTGGCTACATGTCCGGACTTGTTGGAGCATGTTCAGGTAATCACACATATTGAGACTACACCGATGATATGTTCATACAGGTTTGTATAGTTGGTAAACGGAAATAATAATAAGATATATGAAAGTTCAAAGTTCAATTTACTTTTAACTTCATAATAACAAAAAAAAAAAAACGGTTAAAGCGAAAGAGGCAGCTGGCTACATGTCCAGACTTGTTGGAGCATGTTTGTGCTCGTTGAGGATATGACAATGGTATGTGTCATCATTATTTTTACTTGCCTGTTCAAACAGCTGGCTACATGTCCAGACTTGTTGGAGCATGTTCAGCTATGTTGGCATATATATAAATTAACAGGTATGATAAAAGATGTGGAAGGGAAAGGGGGTGGCTTGCTACAGAGACCTGTCCAGAGAGGTAATCATTTGGAAAAAAAGATGCAATTCTATTGGCTAGTTAGAGTGTGACGTAATTGTGGTGGGGAGTTAATGCTAGTATCGCAGTCCAAGTGTCAGTTCGGGTTTAGTTTTCAGTGAGTGTAGGTCGCGTCATCAGCAGCGGAAGCAGTCCAGGTGGAGGGGGTAAGTAAATAGTTTTTAGTAATACTATAGTTTTTTCTATTACCTAAAGTGAGGTTATCCATTTTTATTTTTCAATATTTTTGTGATAGTGGGGGTAATTTAAATAAAAAAAAATTCTTGGTGAGGGGGGTTAGATTTTTTAAAAAATAATTCCAAGTTAAAACATAAGAGAACATTCAAAACTAGAGTAAGCGAGACTACCACTGTGGCCGACTGGTGCAGATGACGTGTCTACCAGTACGAAGGTTGTAGGATCGAATCCCAGGTAAGTAAAAATAATTAAAAAAAAAAAAATCCCCTCCTGTCTATCAATGGGCGAGGGGGGTGGAGGTATGAGGTCCGCCATCTTGTGGTCATCAGATGGTACGAGGTCCGCCATCTTGTGTACTACAGCTGTTAGAAGAGACGCCATCTTATAGGAGGAGCTTAGGAGGCCAACGAATACGACGACCTAGGGGTGGTGGGAGTGGAGGGGGTAAAGGTAGGTGTCATGTGATAGGAGTAGGGCTAGGGTGGGGGTAATGAGGTGTCGTCGAATTCGCTGATTGGTCAATTAATAAGGGTGGGGGAAGGAGTGGGGGTAAAAGGGGTGTCATCGAATTCGCTGATTGGTCGATTAAAAGGGTGGAGTGGGGGAAGGGGCGTGGCCTAAAGCCCTCGTCGAGTTCGATGATTGGTCAATAAGGTGGGGTGGGGGTAGGGGGCGTGGCTTAAACCCTCGTCGAAATCGATGATTGGTCAAAAAGGGGAGGGGTGGGGGTAGGGTTATGGGAGGGGGTGGGAGGGGAGGGGATGGCCGCCATTTTGTATTTTAGGTGCGCCAGAACCCCCAAATCCTCTCTACAGTTCAATTTACTTTTAACTTCATAATAACAAAAAAAAAAAAACGGTTAAAGCGAAAGAGGCAGCTAGCTACATGTCCAGACTTGTTGGAGCATGTTCAGGTAATCACACATAACAAAAAAAAACGGTTAAAGCGAATGAGGCAGCTGGCTACATGTCCGGACTTGTTGGAGCATGTTCAGGTAATCACACATATTGAGACTACACCGATGATATGTTCATACAGGTTTGTATAGTTGGTAAACGGAAATAATAATAAGATATATGAAAGTTCAAAGTTCAATTTACTTTTAACTTCATAATAACAAAAAAAAAAAAACGGTTAAAGCGAAAGAGGCAGCTGGCTACATGTCCAGACTTGTTGGAGCATGTTTGTGCTCGTTGAGGATATGACAATGGTATGTGTCATCATTATTTTTACTTGCCTGTTCAAACAGCTGGCTACATGTCCAGACTTGTTGGAGCATGTTCAGCTATGTTGGCATATATATAAATTAACAGGTATGATAAAAGATGTGGAAGGGAAAGGGGGTGGCTTGCTACAGAGACCTGTCCAGAGAGGTAATCATTTGGAAAAAAAGATGCAATTCTATTGGCTAGTTAGAGTGTGACGTAATTGTGGTGGGGAGTTAATGCTAGTATCGCAGTCCAAGTGTCAGTTCGGGTTTAGTTTTCAGTGAGTGTAGGTCGCGTCATCAGCAGCGGAAGCAGTCCAGGTGGAGGGGGTAAGTAAATAGTTTTTAGTAATACTATAGTTTTTTCTATTACCTAAAGTGAGGTTATCCATTTTTATTTTTCAATATTTTTGTGATAGTGGGGGTAATTTAAATAAAAAAAAATTCTTGGTGAGGGGGGTTAGATTTTTTAAAAAATAATTCCAAGTTAAAACATAAGAGAACATTCAAAACTAGAGTAAGCGAGACTACCACTGTGGCCGACTGGTGCAGATGACGTGTCTACCAGTACGAAGGTTGTAGGATCGAATCCCAGGTAAGTAAAAATAATTAAAAAAAAAAAAATCCCCTCCTGTCTATCAATGGGCGAGGGGGGTGGAGGTATGAGGTCCGCCATCTTGTGGTCATCAGATGGTACGAGGTCCGCCATCTTGTGTACTACAGCTGTTAGAAGAGACGCCATCTTATAGGAGGAGCTTAGGAGGCCAACGAATACGACGACCTAGGGGTGGTGGGAGTGGAGGGGGTAAAGGTAGGTGTCATGTGATAGGAGTAGGGCTAGGGTGGGGGTAATGAGGTGTCGTCGAATTCGCTGATTGGTCAATTAATAAGGGTGGGGGAAGGAGTGGGGGTAAAAGGGGTGTCATCGAATTCGCTGATTGGTCGATTAAAAGGGTGGAGTGGGGGAAGGGGCGTGGCCTAAAGCCCTCGTCGAGTTCGATGATTGGTCAATAAGGTGGGGTGGGGGTAGGGGGCGTGGCTTAAACCCTCGTCGAAATCGATGATTGGTCAAAAAGGGGAGGGGTGGGGGTAGGGTTATGGGAGGGGGTGGGAGGGGAGGGGATGGCCGCCATTTTGTATTTTAGGTGCGCCAGAACCCCCAAATCCTCTCTACAGTTCAATTTACTTTTAACTTCATAATAACAAAAAAAAAAAAACGGTTAAAGCGAAAGAGGCAGCTAGCTACATGTCCAGACTTGTTGGAGCATGTTCAGGTAATCACACATAACAAAAAAAAACGGTTAAAGCGAATGAGGCAGCTGGCTACATGTCCGGACTTGTTGGAGCATGTTCAGGTAATCACACATATTGAGACTACACCGATGATATGTTCATACAGGTTTGTATAGTTGGTAAACGGAAATAATAATAAGATATATGAAAGTTCAAAGTTCAATTTACTTTTAACTTCATAATAACAAAAAAAAAAAAACGGTTAAAGCGAAAGAGGCAGCTGGCTACATGTCCAGACTTGTTGGAGCATGTTTGTGCTCGTTGAGGATATGACAATGGTATGTGTCATCATTATTTTTACTTGCCTGTTCAAACAGCTGGCTACATGTCCAGACTTGTTGGAGCATGTTCAGCTATGTTGGCATATATATAAATTAACAGGTATGATAAAAGATGTGGAAGGGAAAGGGGGTGGCTTGCTACAGAGACCTGTCCAGAGAGGTAATCATTTGGAAAAAAAGATGCAATTCTATTGGCTAGTTAGAGTGTGACGTAATTGTGGTGGGGAGTTAATGCTAGTATCGCAGTCCAAGTGTCAGTTCGGGTTTAGTTTTCAGTGAGTGTAGGTCGCGTCATCAGCAGCGGAAGCAGTCCAGGTGGAGGGGGTAAGTAAATAGTTTTTAGTAATACTATAGTTTTTTCTATTACCTAAAGTGAGGTTATCCATTTTTATTTTTCAATATTTTTGTGATAGTGGGGGTAATTTAAATAAAAAAAAATTCTTGGTGAGGGGGGTTAGATTTTTTAAAAAATAATTCCAAGTTAAAACATAAGAGAACATTCAAAACTAGAGTAAGCGAGACTACCACTGTGGCCGACTGGTGCAGATGACGTGTCTACCAGTACGAAGGTTGTAGGATCGAATCCCAGGTAAGTAAAAATAATTAAAAAAAAAAAAATCCCCTCCTGTCTATCAATGGGCGAGGGGGGTGGAGGTATGAGGTCCGCCATCTTGTGGTCATCAGATGGTACGAGGTCCGCCATCTTGTGTACTACAGCTGTTAGAAGAGACGCCATCTTATAGGAGGAGCTTAGGAGGCCAACGAATACGACGACCTAGGGGTGGTGGGAGTGGAGGGGGTAAAGGTAGGTGTCATGTGATAGGAGTAGGGCTAGGGTGGGGGTAATGAGGTGTCGTCGAATTCGCTGATTGGTCAATTAATAAGGGTGGGGGAAGGAGTGGGGGTAAAAGGGGTGTCATCGAATTCGCTGATTGGTCGATTAAAAGGGTGGAGTGGGGGAAGGGGCGTGGCCTAAAGCCCTCGTCGAGTTCGATGATTGGTCAATAAGGTGGGGTGGGGGTAGGGGGCGTGGCTTAAACCCTCGTCGAAATCGATGATTGGTCAAAAAGGGGAGGGGTGGGGGTAGGGTTATGGGAGGGGGTGGGAGGGGAGGGGATGGCCGCCATTTTGTATTTTAGGTGCGCCAGAACCCCCAAATCCTCTCTACTGATATTATCTTACTTAAATAGAATTTGTTACCTATTTTGTCATTTACTTTTGTCAAAAGCATTCTTGTAAGAGGCTGGGTTAATTTTAAACATAGACTATCGTTAATAATATATATATATATATTAACTCGAATTAAAAATGAGTGGACAGGATTAATTTTATGTAAATAAAATGGATCCAGAGTAAGTGGACTGTCCTTCTGAGATACTGCGACCCTATGGGCAACCCTACCATACAACCTCACATTCACACATGGCAGCACAGAGGTATTTGAAGTGATCAACTAACTTAGGTTGAGCTCAGCAGACTTTAGTCTCACAAATCACCACCCACCACTTCTACATACTGTACACTCTTCGGGACTACTATTTCTAGTATAAATAAATTCAAGGACCCAATAATTAAATTTTATATTCGCATTGATTTAGCTTCTCTCCCGCTCTTTTCTTAGCCGTTTTCTCTCCTATTTAATACCAACAGAATACAAAAAATAATCTCCGTTCAAAAATTATTTACTTATCTGGTTGACAATTTTTTAATAATAAAATACACAATTAGAGATATAGTATTATGTATAGCGGTTAACGTTCGCATGTTTTATGGTTATTAAGAGTCTTTATTTTAATTTTCATCGAATTGGTTAAGAATAAAATAAACGTTGGCTCTCAACATTGAAATTTTAAGAAGTCAAACTCATAGAAGACTACAAATGTCCAGTAATATGAACCTAATTTTCTCTTCTGCCAAGTTTTTTGCCTCCTCTTCCCTATTAGCCCAAATTTTTCTCAATGCAGATACATTGTTTCTATAATTGACGAATAACTTTATTAATTAAAGAATAACCAGTTAGAGAGCGCGCTAGCACTTTTTACCTATTTTGCCCAAGATCTATCAACAATATATCTCAAGTTGGCAAATTAAAATCAGTTTAATCCCATGGAATATTCAAAATAAATTACTGAAGATAAATTTCAAGGAAAGTCGAAAATCCTAGATAAATACTTTGGCTTTTAATCCATGACCAAAAAAAAAATAATACTGAAAGATGATCTGCAGAATTCAATTGTCCATAGAGTAGAGATTTTCCTACTTCCCTCTCTTATCTTCCACATTGTTTCGGTCTTTCATTTGCTTGTTTATTCAAGGCTCTTTGACCATATTGAATTTCTATTCTCCAGGACTTCTAGGTTATGCTACTTTTGCAGTACTACAGTTCTGTTGACAATTCTGATCAATAACTGCGGTGAATTTCTTATGTAAATAGTAGCAATGGATTAGAACTCAATCATATATCTAAATTTCCCTGGAATAACGACTCAACAAAAAATGGTATGCTTCTACGCTATATCAATTTAATTAATATCAATTCAAGTTGTTATCAAATAAAGTTGTTATATCAATTTAATAAATTCATATTGAGCCGTTTTGCGCATAATGCTACTTACTAAAAAATGGTCTGGCCATTTATCATTTTCCTTAATTCCGAAAAAATGTTATTATAATAAAAATTATTATTATTTAAATAATAAGTCATATCATACGAAATTTATTCAAACTATATGATATTTATTATTTTATTTTAATTTATTTACATTTACCTCTGTTCTAGTCAACAAGACATTCAGAGGGGGTTGACTTATTAATTATACAATTCATAGAATAACAAAAAAAGAAAAAAAAATTAAATACAGAATAAAAAGAACAGAACAAAAAACAAACAAAAATGCAAATTCAAAGCAGAAAAGATAATAGAATACTAACTAAATTTGAAATTTATAGAAAAGAACAAAGAGTCTATAACTAAGAGTATTTACAAAATAAACTAAAAATACTTCCTGCATATGAAAAAATATTGATGAATGAGAACTTCTTAATAATAGTAATAAGAATATATGATATTTATTACACAAAAATGAAACTAAAATTAGGTAGAGTTTGCATAACTTATTATCTTATCCTATCGAAACTAGTTTTCCAAAAATGAACGTAAATAATTTATTATTTATTTATTTTATATTTCAAAAATAAAGCTATTTGTGATGTTACAAGTTCTGATTAGTTTGACACTCTCAGGAATTTGCTGTAATTGAATGCCATAGTAAGAGATTCTATTAGCAAACTGCTACAGAAAAATTGCTTAAAAGTCTAGAAAAAGAATCCTTTTTTGATGAAAAATTAATATTAAATCTTGGTGAACTATAATATGAATCAGTAATTAATGTTTGTTGATACAGAAGAAACAGTTTATTCAGTTTAAGTGTTTATTTTCGAAAATACTTTTGAATAAAAAATAAATAGTTTTCAAACTGGTTATTTAATGTCCTGACTCGCTTGCTGTCCAATGAGTTTGTCCCGCAACTTTAGTGGGGGTAAGGAATGGCAGTTGTCCAACTTGCTTATCCTTTAAATAAGAAGTTGTTTTTATTTTACTTACAAGACGAGAACAAATACTTAGCCTTCTACTGATAGTTTGGAGGAAGAAGAAATAAAATGGACACTGGACATTCTTATAAGGTAATGCAATCATTTAATTACTAAAACAATTAATTGTAATTAATTTAGCCTCGTGAATGACAAGATTTGATTCGCACGATCCATAGTTTGTTTTTGTCGCTTAAAACGTAGCAAATAAAATTCTGATTTTCTGTGATAAATAATTTGTTTAACCTTTAGGACACTTTTTTTCATAATTAAAACATTTTATCCCAAAACTATTATTTTCAGATATAATTCATTTATCTGATGATTATAGTCTATGGATACATAAGTAGGTTGATAGGGGAAAATACTAAAAGAGGCATTTGAAAACTTTATTTAAAAAAAAAATTACTAACACAATTCCACCTCTTAGTTTCATGGAAAGAAATAAAAGTTCTTTGGTTTTATTATCTCTAAAGGTGTAGGATGTACATACAAGATATCTCATCCTTAGCTTAAAAGAATTGAAATTGATAACAGAATTGGAAGAAATATTTTATATTTTGTAGATATTCTAATTTTTCTGGAAAAAAAAATTGAAAAATAGAGTTGCCAATATTTTTGAATGGTAATATTTATTTTTCGCCAGAAAAAACTTCTCTGAATTGAATTATATACGTAGTGCAACTGCTGGTTCTCGACCACATTTAAACTTATTCCCTGACATTCTTATACTAATTTTTCCGACGATCTGTGTGCACATTTGTAAATATAACACCAAAAAATTTAAGTCGATATTTTAGTAGACTTCATCAGGAGCTCATAATCCGTGGTGTAACTTTCTGTTGGGCTCCAATGCCCAGGCTGAAGAAAACTTCGCTTTTAATACTTTTTAAAATTATATTTTTAGCATAACAAAAGTACCATTTGTCCGATACAGTTATTTTTAGATATGCGTCAATAGGCTACGAGGGTAGACTGGTTGTATACTTAAGTCTTGAGGAAGATGGGCACGTATCGCTTACAACTGCAGTCGTTTTTAAATGAAAAACCTATCGATCTGATTTCAGTAAGACATTTCGTCCATCTTTCTTATTTACTTTATTAGTGAGCATCCTTTTTTATAGTTATGTTATGCTTAAAGTTCTAAGCGTTACTCAAATGAGAAATAGAAATATTTTCATTTATCCCTTTTTGTCAACATCTAAGGTCATTGGCGTCCGGAGCTTTTTTTAGTGCACTGCAGGCCTTCGAACAGTGTTCTCTCAGAAAACACTATCTATCACCTGATAGTGAGCTGTAAGAAGCTCCTAGAAAGAGAAAATCTGGATTCGAATCTGGAATCTCCGTGTTGAAATTCTGCATACGGGAACCAATGACTAATCCCCACCCTAAATAGAAATTATTCTTATTGCTTTTGTATTATAAAATTATTTGTACTATCTGAGTTTATTAGATGTTATAGCTTTAACGGATTGAAAATTTAATAGATATTTTAGAGTGCCCATCTTTCTTCACCCTAGTAGTGAAGAAGAATTGCCTTTTTTTAACTTTATCCAACGTTTTTTTTAACTTGGCAATTTGGCCATTTAGCGCCGTCCCAGGGCTCTTTGCTGCTTTGCAGTTAGAATGGACGTTTAGCGTAGACTGAGGGATACCAGCGAAAAGGCGATCACGATGCCCTCCCTGAATTGAAAATTAAAAGAAAAAAAAAAAAAAATGTCCAGATAGGTCTGAACATATCTCCACATGGTTTTCCGCAATAGATGGTCCAGCCTCTATGGAAGCAAGAGAGGAAAAGTCTCTTAACCTGCCAGGTTGCACTTGTAACTGCCAACTTGCTTTCTGAATCTTGGAGGCAAGAGGAGAAACCCTGAACCATGAAAGTTCAGTTTTTGTACTGAAATTGTAAGGGTTGTCACAATTAGTATCTTTTCTTGTGCTGTCTATTCCAGTAAGAGAAGAAATATACCGATAATGCAATCACTAAGTGGCGGTATGAGATTTTGGGTATGTTGAGACTAAAGAAGATGATCATGACGTAAAAACGAGGATGGTTCAAAAAAACCTGACCTGCTAAAGGTAAAGTTTTTTTCCGCTGGACCTTTAAGTAAAATAATAATTTTTGGGCTGCAATAGCTAGAGATCACTCCTAATTCTGATAATAGTTTTTGAATCCAAAAACCTATATTTATCGTATTCTTGAAAAATTTGTGCATCATTTGTAGATTAAATGAGTTATCCGTAGAATAATATACCGTTTAGGAGGCAAAATTCTCCATTGGTAGTTTTACGCGGACTTCTCTTGGATTCCTCGATAAAATTCTTGAAACATTGGGATTTAGAGATGCACCTTTCATTATTGTGTTTTTTCACCCAATAATTGCTACATTCTAGATCTATAGTTTTTGAAATATAGGAAGAAACGTCTATTTTTTTTCTGGAGCAAAGAAACACTGAGGAAGCAGGAAGCCTAGGAAAACACAGGCTATCTTATTTGGAGGATTTGAACATTAGAAAATTCTTTAGGAGACGAGAAGCAAGGAGTTGTTCAAGAATAGCCAAAAGTTTTAGTCCTTCTTCAATTTTAATAATCTGAAATCTAAGGTGCAGAACAAAGCTAATATAAGTTTCATCATAAATTATTTGATGTTTAATATTAAATTTAAAAATAAAACTTGACAAACAAGTCTTTTGTGTTGGGGAAGAGGACGAGATCTGAATTTATAATTTACAAATGACTTTTTTTCATTATATAAATGCCACATGCAAATATATAAAGTTGTTTGTCAACATTTTATGTTTACAAAAATATTTTATACGCTTAAACATTTCATCGTATATTCTTTGATCAACTGAAAAACAATTATTTCTCTAACATAAATGAGAATCTTTATGCAGAGACTACAATGCGTAATAATTTAAACAATAATGTAAAATAGGGTAATTTGTTAGTACAAATGTAAGTGCGGTAACAGAAAAAAAAAAAGAAGAAGAGATTTAGCAATTACTTAAAATAATTATTTTGACAATTGAGTCTATTATTTTGAGTTCTACTCAAAAATTTAACAAGAATGCAGTTAATGTTCCTAGGGAACCATTCAAGTTCCACAGAAGTGGTGGTGATGTACACTGCTAAGTTAGTGTATTGCTTGGAATTAAATCCATTAATTCTCAGTCTTGTTTCCAGCCCCACTTGATGTGCAATTATGAATAATAGCTAAATATGTTTGATTCTCATCACCTCCGCCTTTGACACATAAAGCCCGTCCAAATAAACACAATACTAAGCGAAAATAAATATAATTAATTGTTAAAAAAAAAAAAATTAAAACCTATTTAGAAAATTTAAAAAGCTCATTACCGTTCTACTTAAATTAAGAATTTCAATGAATTCAGTAAGTGTACCCTTGAAAATAAAATATAACCAAGTTTTAAAAGTTTTGAGTAAGCCATCTTTATTATATAATACTAATACTGTCGCACAAAACATTTAAATGAGTTTCATTTCAATACTAAATAGTGAAGTAACTGGCGGCGACATATCAAGGACAATATTTCTTACATATCTTTCAGAGTAATTCAGCCTTTTTATTTTCTACATAAATTCACGAAGTAACATTTATTTGAATCGACGAAAATAATTCTTTTCTTAATATGTGCTGTAGTAATGTACGAATTATAGTGTAAATCGGGTTTAATTTGGGCAATTTCACCATGTGAACATTTGACCCAACTTCCCTATTAGACTCAGATGACCTCGTACGCTTGTTTTAATCAAATCTCAATGTATACATCTTGATGAATTCTAATATTCTTCCTTAATCTGCTTAAAACGAAGTAAAATGGTTAAACAAATTACGTTTTTTTTTTTTTTGCAACTGAAATCTTCTTTACTAGTTTTCTTTCTGAATTCTGCTTTTTGTGGATGAATCTTTCCACCTCCTCTTAGCTTGTTCTTCACAGTTCTTAAAGTTATTTGGTTAGAGTTAAAGAGTTAGCTACGCAAAGATAATCTCCATATAAATAATTATGCTTAAATAATATTTAAAAACAACAGTCAATTTGCATTTATATAAGGGTAATGTAAATAGCCTACGGAGATTTCACTATAAAGGGATGATTACTATGTTAACAGTTTAAACTCCAGCTCATTCAACAAATTCAAATACAATTGAACACAATTGGCTACAAATAAAAGTTCTGAATATCATTTAAAAAACAAACAAACTTTGAGAGCTGCGATAAAAATTGAAAAATTGCGATAAGAATTGAAAAAGATAATGTTTTAACTTGGTTCAACGCTTTAGGATTTAAAAAATGTATTTAGATAAATAAGATTGCATTAAAAATATTTAATCTTGAAATTAAATAGATAAGTATGTCCGAATATTTTTGTAATCAGTATCAATGCAATGAAGATATAAAAACTTATAAAAAAAAAAAAATTAAAAAATCCTTCAATGTTGTCAACTCAAATTATAAATAAATAGTATACTTTAAACATTTACTCTTTTGAATAACAATATTTTTCAACCAACAATAATTGGTTTTTCAAAAAAGTGACTGATTGTACTTAGAAATGAGATTATTTTTTTAAAAAAAGAAGTGTATTTATTTTTATTTGTTCATCTCTTAACAAACAAAAAATAATGCGCCCTGTTAAATTGCAAAATGAAAAAATTATTCCAACAAAATCTTTTAAAGAAGTGAGAAACTTCAAACTGGTTTACATTTTTGAAGGTCATGTATAGTGGCCGCGCCTTACAAAGTATACTATTTAATTCATTAAATTATAATGCTATAAACAATATTTTACTTAATTAAATTTTTTAAACAATTTTATTTTAGCTGTTCAACACTTGTTCACAGCCTTGAAGAAAGAGGCCTAAATTTAAGTGTGGTGTTCAAAAAATTAAGTAAACAAATGTTTCAAATATTTAGATTAAAGCTATTATCTCCAGTTATGTTTGAGAAGATATTGTAGTTTATTCTGGAATAAGAATAAGTTTATTTAATTAAAAAGGAGAGAAATATTTATTTTTTATGTAAAGAAAGCTTGTTGGAAATTATGTACATTTAGATAAACATGAAGTTCATTTGTATGTAAATTACTTTACCAGAGAATCCTGAACATACTAATTAGATGAAACCTTAAAGTTCCTTTAGTCATCCTCTTAAACAAAACAAAAAAATACCCTTTTTATCATCATCAAATAAAGGAATTTTTATCTACCAAATACTCTTATTTTTAACTAAAGTTGACCATCTTAAAGATTTCTATTATTTCACTTTAACACAAATAATTTCTATTTAGAACCATTTGAGAGAATCATTGTTAAAACTTGTTTGTTTACCTCAGTGGAATCTTGGATTTTTGTATTCATTTATTTTTATTTATATATTCATTTTCATAGTGATTTTAAGAGTTTGGACTAGAACTTTCTTATTAGAGTGGTCGAGTGCATAAAAACGATATTTTAAAACCTTGTGTGCTTAAGAGCCGAAAAAAATATCTCTACCGCTCTCGTGCTGAAGGCTTTAAACATCTGAGGTCATTAGCGCCCGGGACTTTTCTCTGTGTACTGCTGATAGTGTTCTCTCGTTACAGGCAATGTCCTAATGTCCTAACGGTAATCCAGAAGCTGAATTGTAAGAAGCTCCTTGAAAAAAGAAAGAAAAGGAGCTGGATTTTAACCCAAGATATCCGCGTGGCGATCCAGTACGCAGACTATTTAGCTAATCTCCTCCCCCGCTAATCTAAATTCAACTTTTAAGACAAATTAATGTGATGATCAAACATTTTATAAAGTTCAATAATATTTGAGTTTAGCGTATCCACTGCCAAACTCTAGAGAACTACAAAGCACATTCACTTTACACATTGCACACTACTGATGCTAAATCTCTGACAAAAACTGCCACTGGAAGGGACGATAATACAATACATGTTTTAGATTGCAGTGGATTAGACTTAATTGACACCTTCTTCATTCTGCTATCACCATGTAATAGTCCTATGAAAGTCTAGATGAGTTCGTATAAAACTGTGAAAGGAGAATTAAGTTATCGGGTTCTGATTAAGTAATCATGTCTCTAGGAAGGTGGAATCAAGTTGAGTGAAGAAGAAATAACAAATGTTTACTCCAAGGGAAGGCTTTAGCTGTGCGGTTAGAGAACTTGATTCCACGTGGGTTCGAATCCAACTGCTAACCCTTCGCTTTTCTCTTCCTAGGAGCTTCTTACAGCTCACTATCCGGTGATAGACAGTGTTGTCTGTAACGAAGGAACACTGTCGAAGGCCGACATGTTCTTGTGGAGACTTAGTGGGTGGCGTATCTATTCCCGAAGGCAAACCAACCATCCTCCTCCCACACAATAGATCATGGGGACTCTACCATCATCATTGCAATACCTCGACCACCACGAAACCTTTCCTCAACTCGTGAGGCTTGAGACAAAACTCCAACGGGCTGACTCATCCTGTGGTACCATTTCTACAGTAGAGACTATGTCTCTTACTTAAGGCCTAGAATGGTCACTGGCCCAGCCCATGACTACGCACCCTCCTGGTGTCATCTTGGGCTTACTACACCATTCCAAGTGAAGATGGTTTTCCGTACCAATTGTCGAAGGCCGACATTGAACTGAAAAAAGCTCCAGGCGCCAATAACCTCAGATGTTGATGCGCCATCATAAAAATAAAAAAGAAAAAGAAAAAAATTACACCAATTTTTGTTACTTGTTCTTCAAGGCTTTGTTTTGTGATTAATATCTATGCGTACAAATTTTGCAAAAGCTATTGCTCATAATATTATTAAACAAAATAATAATGATAATAAAATAAATAAAAAAAATTGTAACTACTTAAGTTACTCAATCTCTGGTAAAATGTTATACAATAGTTTTTTGAAGTGCAACAAGTTATATTACACGCAATAACTTCTGTAAATTTTAACATAATCCCTGAAGATGAACTAAATATTATAACTGAGCCAATCTCAAGGATTCTCAGAAACATTATTTTATCAAAGACTGGTCAAGAACTGTTACCATCTTGAAAAGTCTATTTTTTATGTATTTATTTATTTTTTTAAGAAGGAAATTTTGCTGGAGAATATTTTTATTATGAAACTAAGATGTGATTTTGTCAGTTTTTGTGTAATCAGCATATAATACAAATATAAAAAAAGATATTGCATCTATAAATATCTATCATTTATACCAACCAATTCACTGTCTCATTAAAAATGACAAACTTTAGAAAATATAACCCTTTAGGTTTGATACCTATAGAAAGTCTCACAAACATTTTTTTATAACAGAATCACGTGTTTAGTATTTAATTAGTTTACGTGGTTGAAGGCTTCATGAAATGATAGGTTGTACTCCTAATTCTCCAACTAAACCTTCAAATAAAATATATAATGATGAAACTAAATTAGTGTGTTACATTAGAAAGAAATTATTGTTAAAAAAAAAAAATACTACTACCTGTTATTTTTTCTGGTTAAACGCTAGCAATCATTAATGATTGCAGCAAGTTAAAAGTATAAAACTAAACCACAAGGTAACCAGCTTCTCAGAAAGTTTTATTACATCTAGTAATTCACTTCCCTGGTTTAGTGATTGTGATTGCTACTTTTTCATAAAAAATCAAAAGTTATTTTTGTTAATTTATTGCTTAGGAACCGAAATTAATGGACGGAGGAAGTTACATCAAAGAAGCCTCTGATAAAGGAAAGAATTTGATAATTTTTTTTTCGCCAAAAGCACATGATGAGGTTGGTGCTTTGGTCAGCTATCTGGAGCCATTCAGAGTAAGTTAATGTTATACGTATAATTTTGGTTATTGCAAGTTTTCAATAATTCGTATTCCAAAATTAATTTTATTATTCTTGTCACTAAAACTTTTTTATCCCAACGTTGTTGAAGTATTATTTTTTTGGAGTGCTTTAATTTCAGCTTTTTTTATTTTTCAAAAATGCCCACTTTCGTTTAAAGATCATAGGTGCTATTTTCTTCTGTTCGGCATCGCGATAATCTTATTTTAATTTTAAGTAATTTGTTGTGAAAATTTCTACCTAGCTTCGCTTTCCACAGGAGAGTCAAAAGCCACTATTAAAGAGATTAGCCTCTCACATTGTAAGCTGGCAGTCTTTTTTGACACAAGATAGTAGAGAGGTAATCGGATGGAATTTTTGCGGACAATAGTTTAGTGTTAACCATGCTTGGTTGAGACTGGAATGATTCGTACGACAGCTCCAAGATACCGAAACGGGAATTACATTCTTAGTAAAATCTCTAAAGTGTTTGTGATGCGAGAATTGAACTCCGCCAGCGCAATCTCTTTATCAACAATTTGGAATTTCTGTTGTCTGTCTTCGCAGAGCTAAATGAAGAGAGAAAAGTCAGTTTGCTATCTTCTCCTTGGTTGATTCGGTATTATTCTTCTTTTTTATTTATTTATTTTAGGGTTGATCCTTGCCAAGGTTATCTCTTTCCTAGATGATGTGTAACAAACTAGATTTTAAGAACAATTAAATATGGTCGTACACTTGGATACGGAATTATCCAAGCATTGCATAGATATAAAAGATTTACTACTATTAGAGTGATATGCTAGTTTATGATCAAATCCTAGAGGATCAATGGATTGATCGACTAGTTTAAGGACGGGATAATGAAAACTCTGAAGCATTATCAAGATGCTTGGGGTCTCACCGGGATTGCTCACCTTCACTTTATCACCGGCCAGTGAGCTTTAGAAGCTCATATGAAGGAAAATCTAAGAGCTACACTTGCAGTTTGTTTATCAGCATCTAAGACTTTCCAGAAGCCTTGTTTCTCTAATAAAAATAGTAATTATCCCCTTCACCATTGACTCAGCTCATATCTCCTAAATTTGGGATGGGGCGTTGATCATATTTCTCTTCTGGCCTATTAAAAATTTGTACTGGTGATCTTTGCTATATTATGGCAACTAAGTACATTAGTTAGAGAACCCAATTAATAATCTTCACTTTTAACTTAGTGCTTCTCATCCTACAAATTTCAAACAGCTAGTCCTATTAGAGGTTTGGGGCGGGAAGCAAGGCTTGTATATCTCTTTAGATTCTCTGTTTAGATAAGCGATAAATGCACCCTCTGTATGCGATGGTTGGAATGCTATAACTAAGAGCGTAATAAGTTATACATCTTAAAACATTATTTAGGAAAAAGAATATAGAAAAGTTTATGCTTTTTATAAATACTAAAAATGAAAACAAATAAAAATAATTATTAAAAGTTCTGAGGGCAGGTTTGTAAATATTAATTTATTATAATAGATCACCTTTCAACAAATCAAACTAAGCACAAAGATGTCAAAAATGAAAAATATAAAGTTTTTTTAAATAAATAATTTGTATGCGTGTTTTTTTCAGAAACACAATGTAAATTTACATCATATTGAATCAAGATCTTCGACAAGATATGAGGATAGATATGAATTTAAAATTGAGTGCTCTTCACGAGACGAAAAAGGTTTAGATGCTGCCCTTGAAGCTTTAAAAGATAGATGTGAATATTTTAATGTAATTTCACGGAATCATACAAACAATGATGGTTAGTATTTTCTGTAAGTTTATAGAATGCATAAAATGTTATTGGATGTTTCAAGAATTGAATTAAAATCCAAATGTATTTGTATTTTAGATGCAAGGCCTTGGTTTCCAAGAAGAATGAGAGAATTGGACCAGTTCGCCAATCAGATTCTGTCCTATGGGGCTGAATTAGATGCAGATCATCCTGGTTTCACGGATGCCGCATATAGAGCCAGAAGAAAGTATTTTGCTGATATAGCTTATGGGTACAAGCAGTGAGTATCTCTACATTAACAGCTACATTATTTGACCACCGAATTGTGTCGAAAATTGAGTATTTATTTAACTTTTCATCCTTATCTCTTTTTAGCGGTGAACCCATCCCTAGAGTGGAATATACCAAAGATGAGATAGAAACATGGGGAAAAGTATTCAAACAATTAGTTACATTATATCCAACTCATGCGTGTAAAGAACACAACCATGTATTTCCTTTGTTAATTCAAAATTGTGGTTACAGTGAAAATCGTATTCCGCAACTGCAAGATATCTCCGATTTTCTGAGAGGTACAGATTTAATAAAAGTTGTTAATTTTACTTAAATTGTATTGTGCGTTGGTTGGCAAATGTCAAAGTAACAATTAACTAACAGAAATCAAACTAAATTGAAGCAAACAAATAACTCTGGCGTTAATTCTTGAAATTTTTCGCGATAATGGTTGGTGAAGTAGCAAATTTATTGTTTGGTGGCGAGTAGTTAGATCTGAGAGAACGCTGTCTGGAGACCTACTTTACACTGTGAAGTCTTCGAGCACCAGTAAATGACCTTCGTTTTTTTTTTTGAAAAAAACGAGAATGCACTTTTGTAGTAGCCAATCCGAAAGTTTAGGAGAATTAGTGTAAAAAATTATATAAAATAGTTATTATTTAAGTTTTAACTAATCAAGAAAAAGAACTACCATGATATAGAAGGTTAAATTTTGGTTTTAAATTCCTTTAAACTTCAAAACTTTACATCTCTTTTCATATTACACTGAATTTAATGAATTCTTTACTGAATTATAAAGAAATGTTAGCTCTATTAAAACTGTCCGGTAGGACAGTTGTATAAGGGTTGATCATCAAAAACTGCACGAAAAAGCGTTAGGTTTAAAAACACCCAACTTTGACAATTTTTTTCTCTTTTTCTATAAAAGATAAAATTCCCAAATTTTCTTTAAAATATAGGGCAAATCCTCCTTTATGACTGTAATTTTTTTCCAACAAGCTAGATTTGATAGATATTGAGAAAAAAGATGCTCAAAATGAGCAAAAACGGCATTTTCAAAAAATGTTCTTGTTCTTGTTCTTCTTGTTCTTCTTGTTGTTGTTACCTTTTTTGTAAACAACGTAGCGCCTAAACGCGTGAACCGATTTTCATGAATGAGATGTCATTCGATTCGGAATTTTATGTAGATGTGCCTTTTGGGGGTCGCGACGCTGTACATGGAATGGGAGAGGAGTTAGCCCCTTTTATGTAAGGCCCCCTCCAAAATTATTATCATTAATTACTCTGTAAATCTTAGCCCGATTTTGATAAAATTTGGTAGGATGACAGGGTTTGGGCTCCCCTACCTAACATTAAAGCGACGATCTGCTCTTACACTTGTTAAGGGGAAGTATAGCAATCGTTTCAAATTATCGAAACGTAAACCGATTTTCATGAATAAAGTGTCATTCGAATCGAAATTTTGTACAGATTTGCACTTTAAAAGTCTCGACGCTGTGCCTCATAAGGAGGGGAGTTTGCCCCACCCAAGTAAGGCCCTTTCTAAAACTATTATTACCAATATTTCTATAACGGTTAGTCCGATTTTGATAAAATTTAGTAAGAAGAAGTGGTTAAAGCTCCTCTACGTGGCTGTGAAGTGCCATCATGCTCTTACACCTACTAAGAGGAAGTATTGCAATCGTTAAAATTTTCAATGAGTGAACCGATTTTCATCAATGAATTGTAGTTCGATTCAAAATCTTTGCCTTTTAGGGAGAAGTACTGTAATCGCAGTTTATTTTTCTTGCTCCTCTTAAAAGGAAGTACTGAAATCGCAGTTTAATTTTGCTATTTACGTACAAATACCTTCCTATTTTATTCAAAACGCTTTCTCAAAAAAATGGTTATTGAGGATGGTTTGGGGACCGTAACTATAATCATTCTTTAAAAAGATCTCTCCAGTGGTAGTTACGGTTCCGATTTAACACCTTATCAGGTTATAATGATAGAATAGCTTATTCCAAATTTTAAAAAATCTGTAAAGCAGACGTAACTTTGCAAATAGACAAAAAGGAAAATCTATCCAAAAGGTACAAAAATCTCCTTAACAAAAACTTACAGTTTTAAAAGTTAAGTATAAGGGTTGATTAAACGCCAAAAGGTACACAAATCAGCAGTTCCCAACATTTCATTAATACTTCATTGATATAATTTAAGTAATTTTACTGCATTAACTTTTCCTTCACATTTTTTAGAATTTATTAGATGTCACAGACCCTTATGCTGGCCAGTTCATTCATAACATTTTTTTATTATAATTATGATAAAATGAGTGATGAATTATTCTGAGTAGTCACATATACATGCATGTTAAAGTAGAAAAAAACAAAGTTAGAGTCGGCCACTTTTTAAATTTCAATCACGGAGGATTCAAAACAATATTTCAGTCTTAAATTCGCCTTACCGAAATATTCGTGAGCACAAATAACATACATTTAATAACAAGTAGATTATTCAACAATATTTACTCATTTCTCAATTGTAATTTAATTTAGTCCCCCTAATTTTACTTATGGTAAAATACTGGAATAATTAGCTGTCCTAAAAATATGCATATCTTTATTTTCTTTATTTTATATTACATATATATAACATTGTGGGAAGAACACCTAGATTGAGAATGTAATTGAAGAAAACTATATTATTTGCGATAAAGCCAGATTATTTATTACTTATTATTACAAACGTTTGACTACAACATAAAATAACAATTACTTTAATCGAAGAATGAACTTAAACCAATGATTTTTATTTAAAAATAAAAATAAATACATAAAATTATTGATGTAAAAAAAGTTTATGAATTTTTTAGCCTCTTATTTTTTTTATATTTTTTATAACGTTTTCTTTTTCACCTGTGATTAATAGTTTGATTATTATAGATAAATAGATATTACAGTCAATCTAAGTTAAATGGTGTGCTACTTGAGTAAATATTTTGTAGACGAAAATGGCCAGCATAAGGGTCTGTGACATCTAATAAATTCTAAAAAATGTGAAGGAAAAGTTAATGCAGTAAAATTACTTAAATTATATCAATGAAGTATTAATGAAATGTTGGGAACTGCTGATTTGTGTACCTTTTGGCGTTTAATCAACCCTTATACTTAACTTTTAAAACTGTAAGTTTTTGTTAAGGAGATAACTGGTATAAATTGCAACGTTCTATTTATAATAAGACCTAGTCTCTAGGCCGAAAGCTTGGCAAAAAATAATACAAAATTATGACATAAATTGACAATAATCTTTTTCAGCTTTTTGGATTAATTAATCAGTTCTTAATTAGATATAGAAGATTAAACTTTGGAGGTTTTGTAAATCGTTCAAATTTCAAACCTCTATACTTCTCTTCGTATTCTTCAGATTTCAATGAATTCTTTACCGAATTGTTGAGAAAAGTTAGCTCTATAATTAGTATTAACCGCAATGTTTTAGCGATCTGAGGTAATTAGATATAGATGGTTAAATTTTAAATAAAAGATATGGCTGTTGTCGGTCTCGACGCTGAACATAGTTAAAGACAGACGTTTGCCCTACGTATGTAAGGCCCTCTCTAAAAGTAATAATACCAATTATTATGTAAATCTTAGCCTGATTTTGATAACGTTTGACAGGAAGTTGGGGCTTCTCTACGTGGCATTTTAATAGTTTCCTGCACTTGCACCTACAAAGTGAAATGCTGCAATCGTTCAGATTTATTTACCAAATTATTATTGGTTTACATGAATGAATTTTCAATCGGTTCGAAATTCTTTGTGGATATAGTTTTTGTGGATCTAGATGTCTATAACATTAGAAAGGGAGTTTGCCCCACTTAAGTAAGGTCCTTCTTAAAGTATTATCAATCACCTTCGCCCGATTTTGATTAAATTTGTCAGGGAGAAGTTATTCGAGTTTTATTTGAGTGCTATCCTACTTTTACAGCTATTAAAGGGAAGATCAATGAGAAAACTAATTTGGAATAGAGTTAAAATATTTATTTATGAAGTTGTAATATACATTTCATCATTATTATAACAATCAATTATTGTGAATGAAATGGCCAGTATTAGGGTATGTGTGATCTAATAAATTCTAAAACAATATTAATCAAAAGTTAATGCAGTAAAATTACTTAAATGAGTTTAATGAAGTATTAATGAAATTATGGGTACTTGCGGATTTGTGTATCTTTCAGCGTTTAATCTACTCTCATACTTAACATTTTACACTTAGTTTTTGTTAAAGAGATTTATACAAGCATTTTACCTAGGGACTAAGATCAGGGCTTATGCTAATTGATAATTATATTTTTTACATTTTTAACTTCAAAAGGTTGGTATACCTTCTGTCCTGATTGGAAATTTGTATTTCCACTTACAAACCTAAGACAAAAGAATTACCTCAAATAAGATTTTTGCATATTTTCTTAGATTGCACTGGCTTCACTCTGAGGCCTGTAGCTGGCCTGTTGTCGTCTCGAGATTTCTTGGCAGGCTTGGCATTTAGAGTATTCCATTCAACGCAGTATGTGAGACATCCGAGCAAGCCACTCTATACGCCTGAACCAGATGTATGCCATGAATTATTGGGCCATGTACCACTGTTTGCTGATCCCGCATTTGCTCAGTTTTCTCAAGAAATAGGCCTGGCTTCGCTGGGTGCTCCTGATGAATATGTAGAAAAAATAGCTACGGTATTTTATGCAACTTTATCATTTATTTTAGTTTTGAATGCACTATATTATATTTTTTATTATAAACAAACGGGAAAAGGTGTTTTGAATTCAGTTACTTTTTATTTCTTAAAAAACTATTGATTATGGTACTCCTCCACTTAACTTAATTTGCTAGTTGCAGTTAAATGCCTTAAAAAATAAGCGATTACTTTACCATAATTTACCTTTTATAATAAAAAAAATTACATCAATGAAGTGCTAAGTTTAAAATCTAACTGCTTTTATTCTATCAAAAGAAGCATTTCTCTGGAAAAAAAAAAGTTGATTTATTGATATTGTAGAATTTAGTTCACTCATTGTTCAATGCAGTTACAATTTTATTTCAGTGCTATTGGTTCACTGTTGAATTTGGTATTTGTCGTCAAAATGGCAAATTGAAAGCATTCGGCGCTGGATTATTATCTTCATATGGAGAATTAGAATATTGTCTCAGTGACAAACCCATGCTGAAACCATTTGATCCACCGTCAACTGCGCAGCAAAAATATCCAATAACTGAATATCAACCAATATATTTCGTAGCCGAAAGTTTTGAAGATGCTAAAGATAAAATGATGTAAGTGGATAAATGACTATTGCTTAAAATTTATCATATACTCGTAGTTATCATTGATTCATAAAACAAAGTTTACTATTAAAATTTAACTGTTTATGCGAAACGCTTTATGAATTGATTTATGAAAATGAGCGTATTGATGTAAATTTTAATGAATGTGAATTCTATCGTAAAGTATATTATATTCTACTTTTTTTGAAGGCAATGTTGATTAAAGATTTTTATGCGTAATTTTCTCATAGCTCACAAAACAAGAGACGAACTGATCACTTGGTCACATTTTCACAGCCAAATCAAACAAATCTTTTAAATCGAAATACAAAGATATGTGCAATTCCTTCAATGCAATGAGTATTTGAATTTGTCTACAAATTTAAGATTTTTTCTTTCCCATATTCCATTTAGAAGAAGAGTTGTTTTTTCACGCTGGCACTCCACTGCTTTACTGATTTTCTTAATTTTTGCCTTTTTCTGAAGATATTGAATAATTCTTTTTTGTCATTATTATTTTATTATTCGACTATAAGAAAAAGAAGAAATTCGAATATAAGAAGGGACTATGCCCTAAGATTGAAAGCCCCTATGGGCCCACGCAACTGCCTCAAACAATGATCAGATGAATCAGCATCTCCTCTACCAAACAATTCTATGAAATAGCTTTTTCTTTTTTTAATTTCGATACACTATCTAGTCCTCCGTGAAGAGGTTTACAAGTCTAAGAATTGATACCTAAGAAACATCTGCTGTCACATTTCGAGGTTAAGATGAGGCTCACTTAAAGCATATTATAAATTTATTGTTGAACTGATAGAAGTCTAACATTGTAATGATGTAAGAAGGGAAGTTGTACTATCAACCGGTAGACCAAACCAATATGTCACTAAGTATCAAAATGCCTTTGGAAGTCATTCAAAATAAGCCCTGGATATTTTTCCTTGGTTGAACGTCTCAATAATAAATAAAATGACAAGCATTTATTTAGATCCTGATTCCTCATGATTAAATACATGTTTTGAGAAAATTTAGGGGTAAATCGATATTTCCGCCAAACTCCAAGGCGGAGCAATAATTAGGAGGTAAATTCCGTCTGAAAAGATGAGATTTCTTTAACTTTACCATGTTTGAAGTGTGACTGTACTCGTATGAGTTGTATTAAATGTAACTACTTTGATTTCAGTAAATATGCCCAAACTATTCCACGGAATTTTGGAGTACGTTACAACGCGTACACACAGACTGTTGAAGTTTTGGATTCGAAGACTCAAGTAAAGGAATTACTTCAGAAAACCGGACAGGATATTATTTTCCTAACAGATGTGATGAGCAGAATTATGATGAATACATAAACAGATTTATGAAAATGAGCGTTTTGATGTAAATTTTAATGAAAGTGAATTCTAGCGTAAAGCAAACTTAAAAAAAGAAAAAAATTATCATCTCATATCTTGTTAACATTTTTTTAATTTTAATTACAATTTCACAATAAAAACAAATGCAATTTTGTATTTTATTTAAGTTTTAAGAATATATTCGCTCAAAAACCAATTTTTTTTTATGCGTCACAGTTTAAAGTTTATCTTTAAAAACCAGACAAGAAATACGATCAAGTTTTCAAAATCGTGTTTTACGTAATCGAGAAATCGCTAATACATCCTTCAGATGTCTTTCTGTATTGCCGCGGCCAGATATTTTCGATTGAATCGAAAATAAAATGTAGGGATTTCTTTCTTGCCTTGGGGACACTTCATCCAGAGGAAGACCATTGTTAAATAAATAAAATTGATGTTAATACATAGTTTTAGTAATTAAATTATTGTTATTATTATTATTTTTTTTTTTTTTTTTTTTTTTTGGCGCATCAACAGCTGAGGTCATTAGCGCCCGGAGCTTTTTCCAGTGCACTGCCGGCCTCCGGACAGTGTTCTCTCGTTACAGACAACACTGTCCATCACCGGACAGTGAGCTGTAAGAAGCTCCTAGGAAGAGAAAATCTAAGGGTCAGCTGCTGGATTCGAACCCGGGACCTCCGCGTGGGAGTCCAGTATGCTAACCACATAGCTAATCCCTTCCCTTATTATTATTATTATTATAAAAATTATTGTTTTGTTTCGGCGCATCGATATTATTATTTAAGGAGCGTTAATATGTGAAGTCATTGACGCTCGGAGCTCTTTTCAGTCCACTGCCGGCCTCCAGATAGTGATCTCTCATAACACTGTCAACACTCTCCTCGGACACTAAGCTGTAAGAAGCTCCTAGAAACAGAAAATCTGAGTGTGCCGTGGGATTTGAAGTAATTGAATTGAATTGAGAAGTGAAACAGAGATTTAATCAATACAATAGGTTCATTTAACTTAAATTCGCGACTCTTATACACAAATTTGTTGAATTATTTTCCATTAATGATCACTCTTGATTCTACTGTCGATTTAGATTCTTCTTTATTTCTTAGTAGCAATCTGCCATTTGAATTGCATTTGTCATTTGAATTAAAGTAGAATACTTTAATGCTTTAATAATTAAATTATTATTGTTATTATTATTATTATTTTTTTTTTTTTTTTTTGCGCATCAACAGCTGAGGTTATTAGCGCCCGGAGCTTTTTCCAGTGCACTGCCGGCCTCCGGACAGTGTTCTCTCGTTACAGACAACACTGTCCATCACCGGACAGTGAGCTGTAAGAAGCTCCTAGGAAGAGAAAATCTAAGGGTCAGCTGTTGGATTCGAACCCGGGACCTCCGCGTGGGAGTCCAGTATGCTAACCTCATAGCTAATCCCTTCCCTTATTATTATTATTATTATGAATTTTTTCTTTCAACAAGGGTACCGTATGGACGAATCCAGCTGCTGATAAGGTGGAGAATGATAATCAAGGAACAACGATTGACACCGCACAGTAAAGTTGTTGAGGCTCCTAGAGTAAATCTAAGAGCAAGTAGAACTGGAAACCGAGATTTCCTTGTAGAAGACAAGTGCACTAACCATTTAACTAATATCTTTACGAACTAATTCCATTTTGCATTTTGTTCTGTATTAGAGTTATTACAGTTGGTTATTCAAGTGTTCTCATTTCTGCAGTTCCTTTCTCTTCTTCTTAATATTTTAAATAAAGGTCTTTAGCAAATAACTGAATTGGTTTAAGATTATCTAACATTTTTGAAGTTCTTACTAGGCATTCTAATACTTTAATGGAGTATTTTTCAATTGAAAAAATATATATTTGTATGAAGCATATTTTTATTAAATAATAATAACTCTTACAACTGTACCAAACACTAACACTTTAGAAACTAGAAAGTCAATACCTAGACCTTTTCGCTTGCAATAGACTTGGATTAAAGCCACTCACACTCTTTGCAATTTAGAATATATTCTATTCAAATCTATATTCTAGACAAATAATATCTTGTTAGTTGTTTCCACCTTTGGTTTTTTCATTTCTTTGATTATTGTTGAAGACATTAAAAACTAAACTGAGCTACGACAAAAAATGCAGTTAAGAGTACTCTATCGGAAATTTTTATAACTACATGCATTTATAGTTTTTAGATATTCCGCTAGATCGCATGGGTAAGTAGATAACAAAACTTGTTCTTTGCCTTTTTATTAGCCAATCAGTAGTTAACAGGTATAACAAAGTTAACCTTTAGCGGTTGAAACCTTCTTGGAGTTGATGTTTTAAAATATGAAGTTGCATAAAATGTTGGAAATTAATTATAAATTTGTGTTGGTTTTATTAGTGATTTCGATCAGCTTAGTGGTATGTTATTTTGGAAATTTTATCTTATTTGTCACACTTTTATAACTTTGTAATTGTACAAATTGCTATTAGTTGAGAAAGAAAATTTATTACAGTTCCATATTTTAATTTAAACAGTAAAATCTGAGGTTTGATTTGGAATTTGTGACTTGAAAATGTCATCTATATTCATAGCATATAGACACTTTTTGAAAAATCTAAATCAGAAAATAATTTCTAGAATGTAAATTATGGAGAATTCACTGCTGAAGATTGTTGGGCCTTGGGCATGAATAAAGCAAGTTTACTTTGTTCAACATGTGATCAATTAAAGAAGCATGATTTAGATATAATGAGGTAAGTGGATGTTTTATAAAAATGATGTTTTTGGTGTTTTCTTTTGGATTAACAAATTGCACTCTCCTCTTAGACGTTTTATTTGCGTATAAAACTGTAAGCCTTGTAGAACTAAGCCAAGTTTGCTTTACTTGATTCTAGGGAGCATTGCTTAAATTGTTGTAATAAAGATGAAAGTGAACCTGCTTTAAAGCGATATCCTAAGGCATCCTTAGAAGTGTGTACCTGTAAATTTGGAGCATACCCTCAAATTCAAGGTATTCTAATTGTGTTAATTCAGTGTGAGATCACATTTTCCAATCTTACTAAGAGTGTTGTTGTAATTATACTTTCCAATGTTGAAAGATTTTAGTAAAAAAAAAATTATTGCAGCATTTGTGAAGAGTGATAAGCCATCAAAATTCCCAAATCTGACGATTCGTTATGTGAGAGGATTAGATCCTATTATCAAACTTTTTGACGAAAATAACAACGTTCAAGAGGTAAGAAACTTCTTTATGTGTTGTTTATTGTCGTACAGTGCTTGTAATTTGTTTACAAAGAACTCAGAAAGAATGCAATGTTTAATTTCTGGATTTAAAAAGAAAAATCTCTTTGTATTTCAGGTTTTAGCTATAGAGAGGTGGGATACTGATGCCGTCGAAGAATTTTTAAAGACTCACTTACATTCTCCTTATTGATGTGTACTGTGTGAAAGTTTATTGTGATATAATAACAGCAATTAGATCAACCTGCATGAAGTACCTCTCTCTTCAACTTATATTTGCTCATCTAAATATGTACCACTGTACATTACATACAGAAATAATGTTTATTTGCTAAACATTCCTCTGCAACTACGATTGCGGACTCACGGACATTTGAAAAAAAAACTTGTGTTTTTTGGTTATGTTTGAAAAAACAGGGGTCGAGAACTTGGTTTTAAATAGTATTTGGAGACAAGTTTTGAACTTTTTCTTCCTCTAGAAACGGATTTTCTTATTTTTATTTTATTTTACTATTAAGTAAAATAGATTTAAAATAAAGTACTTCAAATAAATTTTAAGTAAAATCATTAGATGTGTATATGTTTTGTATTTCATGTAGTTAGAAGTACCCTAGAAGAAGAAAAAATTCTTAACTTTTTGTCGAATAATTTATATTTCGTAGAAGTTGCTACATTTTAAGTAGCAGTGTACTGTATTATTTATCAGTTCTTTGAGATCAGAATGCAAGCATAAACTGACTAACAAGATGTTCGCTATTTCTTTCTTAAGAATGTTTAATGTTTTTATGTTGAATTACTTTAATTATACATTACTTACCTATTTTGTTTAAATTAATTTACTTATATATTTTATGCCCACATGGCCTTCATTTATTTTTAATTGATTTTTTATTATTTTTATTTAATTTAACTCAGAGGTTTTACTCAGTTTATCACATGTGCGGCATTATATATCATGTAATATATTGTAATATCTGACATGTGCAGACATATCACTTAATCATAGTTTTGTTTCAATTGATAAACGGCTTAAGACTCTGCCAAAGAGCCTTTTGAGACTGTTCCATGAATTGCCTACGGCCCCTTCTTCTTTGAATGGGAGAACATGGTTAATAAATATAAGTTCCCTTTGACCAGTTCTGGCCTTCGCCTCGCTACAAACTATAGCTTCTTCTTGTTACTACTGGAAATCAAACCTTCTTGATACTGAAAGTTCTCACTTTAAATGTGAGTGCGATTGCCATTAAAATGTGAGATGGGTCTGGCTCAGGTGACTGCTAAGGTACAATTTTTGTAATGTCTCATTGCAATTCCCGCAGGGGTAGCAGTTGTGCGCAGCTACTGGGGCATTACGGTCTCCCCAGGTTCCTGAGTACACTTCACCGTACACACTCACCAGAACACTACAATATATACTTATAACGACACAAGCACACTAATAGTACGCACTCTAGGGCTACCTTCCCTAGAGCTCCGAAAGGAGGAGCAGAACTAGAGGCTCTAAGAAGGTAGCCCTTTCACTAGTCTCGGGAGCTGTGGGCTGATAGCCCGCTCTCCTTAAAAAACTTGTAACACCTAACCTGGAAACAAACTTATCTAAGTTAAAAAAGTACTCCTTTATAAAACTCTTCTCCGTCTTGTCCTTATGTGCGGATCCGAGACGTGAGTCATCACCAAAACAAACAAAACTGACAAAAAAAAAAGAAGCGCGTTAGCTATCAAGTATAAAAAACTTTTGTAGGATATACAGACCAATAATAGAAGGTGCAATCTAGCGACGGCACACAAATCGGGAGGTGTTAAGATTGTACTAGGGGCCAGACATCGCGAGAATATTAAGCTGGGCAGGACATGTTAGGATGGACAGTACTGAAATCCCACAAAAAAGTTATGGCTGTTGCGCCATTAGATCATCATCATCATCGTTGTTGTCATAATTTAAATGATGCAATACTCTTGGTTTATCAGTCTCTGTTTTTTGATGCAGATTCGTCTATATTTATTTTCCAATGTGTTTCTACTAAGGGATATAATCATATTTTAATGAAAGCTGTAAGAAGGATGTTAACATCAGAACTGTTTGTGTTGCTTATTCTTTGGTTTGTTGCATGTTGGTTGTTAGAACTCTTCTTTACATATCAAACATTTTGACTTTCATCAGTCGCTGATAAGAACTGACTGTAACAACAGAGTTTATGACTCTTACTTGGATCAGAATTCTCACCGGCGTATCTTCAACGGCCTGTCCTTAATTATCACCTCCTAGGAGTTTAATAGTTATCTTTAATTGTCGCTTCTAATGTCCCGAAATTGACAATGTTTACTTTAACAATAGATTACTGTCTGAAGGTCGGCAGTGCACTAAATGCTGTCCATGCACTTAGATGTCGCATCTCTTTTTTTAAAATAAAAACAATCGTTTTCTCATAATTACTGCCTGTACAGTGAAGTGAGATTTCATACAATATTTTTATAATTGTGGTTCATAATTGCTGATTGCCTCTCAATGCACTGATTGTCTTTAAGATGCTTTTGTTATTTTAGATAAATCATGGGTCTGAACTATGTTTTGTAGGTGCTATCTTCATTGTTATTGTTATATTTTGGTTAACATTTTTTCACATCCTTTCTTTGTAGTTTTACACGTTAATCTATAGTACCTGTAGGAGGTAGCCTGAAATCTTACATTTGTGCAGACAATGCAGGGTCTGCTTGGCATGTCTGCAACTTCATTTGTTTAATCTTACCCCTGTCACAGACCTTTTTGTTTCTTTCTCTTTCTTTTTATTTATTTATTGCTGTAAGTTCTACAATTTCACAGTAATATTTACGCCTGTAAAATGGAAATTTATCCTGTTTGTGTGACCTTCTGGATGTATCTAATAATTTATTTATTTTGTAAATACATTTCAGTGCCTGTAATATCGCAACTAATCAAGTCGTATAGCTGGATGCACTTTTATCTGTTTTAGCTACCATAAAATACCTTACCACACCGATTTCTTTGCCCTTTCTGGAACTTTTTTTATGTTTAAAAACCATATTAACCTTGATTTCATTTAAAGTATACTTAAGTTTCAAGTTGTGCAGGTAATTTGTTAATTCAGTCCAATCGTTCTCGAAACCGAAAAATTTTATGAATAAGGAGAACGAATTTGTTAAATCCAATATTTGTAGATGAGAATTTTATGGTTTAAATGAAAGATTTGGGTTATAGGTTACCTCATTGGTTATTTTCCAGTTTTAAAACAGTGTCAGTGTTTGAAGTGTTTAAAAGTGAGAGGTAAACTCAATATGTTTATCGATGTTGAAAAAAATGTAGGGACCAAAGTGGATTTGTCGGCCTGATATTCAAGAAACAACCATAATCTTGATTCTGTATTCGTTACATAGATGGGGTAAAAAGAATTGCGCTGATGATGCTGTTTACTGGTGGTACCGTTAGTACATTGTTAATATTGATTTAACTATTCCCATTTAATTCCATAATATTGGGAAAAAAGTTATCAGACAAATTTAATGCCCTACCTCCATCTTAAGGAACTTGTAAATTTAAAAGTAATGCTAGTGTATTTGTTTATAGTGAAGGCCACCCTTTACACAGGAATTTAGCAATTTGGTAGTTTCAGCAAGGATTTACTCTTGCACAAATTAAAATATTGGCACATTTTCCTTTTGTATTTAAGGCACGTCAACTGACAGCATTGAAAAGTGAAAGTTAAGATTCAAAGAACTGAAAACTTTTTACATGCTTAGTAGAGGAATTGTAAGTAACTTTTTTATCAAAGCTTTGTCTTACAAACGAACATCAAATAGTTTTACTGTTATTTGGTATTTTTTGTTATTGCTCATAAACATCTACCCGTCTAAAATGGTTCTTGTTTATTGCACAACAATAATACAAGAAATATGGCAAGGATTTTAATTAAACTCAATTCATTGCTTTCAAATATTTATTAACAAAAATTTGTAAGTACACAAAATTTAGAAAACTAATACTAAAAATAAATTCAACTTTGACACTGGCGGCAAAACCATTAACAGGTACATAAATGACAATTATAAGTATATAACGCCAATGTCTTATTAAGATTTAGTTCATCATAAAGCTAAATCCGCTTCATTCACAACAGTCTCAATCGATATCGTTCAATCATCTTTGCTAGAGGTAGCTAACATTCAAAAAAATAATAATTTGCTAAAAAATAATTATCTTTCTTGATCATAAAAAAAAATATACAAACTCTTAACATATATAAAAAAATACCATGTCAATTAACTTTACAAAGTTAACATAAATAAATACAAGCCTACAGAGTTTAATTTTTACTTTGGCCGACTTTTTTTGTTTTTAAGGAAAAATAGAATACTTTTAAGCGTTCAACGATTTGTTGAATAAAATTAATTTAGTACACAGAGATTAGTTAATTAAATGACTAGAAGTACTTCGCATCAATCTTAACGCATTATAGGAGTGTGTTTTTTCGTATTGATTTTTAATCATCCTAAAACGAAAAAAAAAAGGTAGTTATAAAAACAGATAAGCAAACTTATTTCACAGAATCTATAAATACTGTATTGTAAGATAAAACTTACCAACATTGGATACAAGAATGTTGAAATTATATCTTTACCGACGCTATTCTCAGCGACACACATATATACACCCATGTCTGGCCATCTTAAGTTTCGGATTATCAGATCACCAGAATCTAGGATCTGAAAGGAACAGTAAAATAATTTAATAATTTCTATTCAAAAAAATTTATGTATAAAAATAGTGATTTAGTTTGCCCTTAACGTTTTCTGTCATAATAAATCACTCCATTCAGAATTATTTGAATTAAAATTAAAAAAGAAAATTTTTTATTTAAAAACCACAGTGGCCGCTAACTTGATGAGAACATGGACACGTGAAACATTTAAAATGAAATGGTTAAAACATTTCAACACTTCAATGTACAAATTCAATCGTGGTAAACAAATTCAAGTTAAACTGCTTGTGAAGTAAAAAGATAAGAAAACCCAAGACTCTTAGATTTAATTTGGAATAAGAAAAAACAAGTAGTCGTAATGTGTTTTCGTACGATTTGTGAGACGATAAGTGGCAATTGTCTGGGAAAGGATTTGGCTGCATATTATATTATTTTTCATAAACTTTAGTTGTCTATTTTTGAGGATTAATTTGGGTGTAGCTGGGTGAATTAGTAGCGCGACGGAGGAATTTTTTTCTGTATGATTAAGAGATTTGAAATTTTTATAGATTGCCAAGCTAAATGAATGTACAGATGGCTAAGTCCAAGTTGCTAGAGAATATCTGAGACAATGTCCTTACTTCGTTTTCTTGGTGCAGCTAAATACTACCTACTACACCAAGTGTGATCAGGTGACTTACTCTTTGTAAGGTTCTGTCAGTACCAGTCAAATGACTCAAAAACAATATTCCGATCATAGTCGTAAATTCGTAATTACCAGCTCATAGAGAAACATGATCTCAGATAAAAGAGTGATGCCACTATTTTTTGATGCACTTTTTATTAATAATAATACTAAAATAATATAATGATTATACTCTTAAAAAATGTTCCAGAATTTTGGTTAAAGAGAGGGGGGTTTAAAGAAAGAATAAATGTCGGCAACTGTGGTCGGGTTTGGTGTTGTGGTTATGAGCGAAGACTTATAAGTAGGAGATGCCCAGTTCAATTATCGGGTGAATACACTTATTTGTTAAGAAAATGTTATTGGAAAATAAGTGCTTCTCTCCCATAAACGGCACCTAATTTGGTTGTAAAACGCCGAATTGTTGCTTTTGTTTTACACAGATAATCACCATGGAGTGATGTGCCAGGAAGAGCTAATGTTGCCTATGATATGGACAAGTGTTCCATTCAATCTTTAGATACACTAAGTTAATAAATAATAGATCTAATAAATTCTTAAAAAATATTAATGAAAATTAATGCGGTAAAATTACTTAAATAATATCAATGAAGTATTAATGAAATGTTGGGTACTTGCTGATTTGTGTACCTTTTGGCGTTTAATCAACCCTTATACTTAACATTTTAAACTGTAAGTTTTTGTTAAGGAGATTTTTGTACCTTTTGGATAGATTTTCCTTTTTGTCTATTAGCAAAGTTACGTCTGCTTTACAGATTTTTTTAAAATTTGGAATAAGCTATTCTATCATTATAACCTGATATGGTGTTAAATCGGAACCGTAACTACCACTGGAGAGATCTTTTTAAAGAATGGTTATAGTTGCGGTCTCCAAACCATCCTCAATAACCATTTTTTTGAGAAAGCGTTTTGAATAAAATAGGAAGGTATTTTTACGTAAATAGCAAAATTAAACTGCGATTTCAGTACTTCCTTTTAAGAGGAGCAAGAAAAATAAACTGCGATTACAGTACTTCTCCCTAAAAGGCAAAGATTTTGAATCGAACGACAATTCATTGATGTAAATCGGTTCACTCATTGATAATTTTAACGATTGCAGTACTTCCTCTTAGTAGGTGTAAGAGCATGATGGCACTTCACAGCCACGTAGAGGAGCTTTAATCACTTCTTCGTGCTAAATTTTATCAAAATCGGACTAAGCTTTGTAGAAATATTAGTAATAATAGTTTTAGAAAGGGCCTTATTTGGGTGGGGCAAACTTCCCTTCTTATGAGGCATAGCGTCGAGACTTTTAAAGTACAAAATTTTGATTCGAATGACACTTCATTCATGAAAATCGGTTCACGTGTCGATAATTTGAAACGATTGCTATACTTCCCCTTAACAAGTGTAAGAGCAGATCGTCGCTTTATTGTTAGGTAGGGGAGCCCTAACCCTATCATCCTATCAAATTTTATCAAAATCGGGCCAAGATTTACAGAGTAATTAGTAATAATAATTTTGGAGGGGACCTTACATAAAGGGGGCTAACTCCTCTCCCATTCGATGTACAGCATCGAGACCCCCAAAAGGCACATCTACATAAAATTCCGAATCGAATGACACCTCATTCATGAAAATCGGTTCGCGCGTTTAGGCGCTACGTTGTTTACAAAAAAGGTAACAACAACAAGAACAACAACAAGAACAAGAACATTTTTTGAAAAAGCCGTTTTTGCTCATTTTCGGCAACTTTTTTCTCGAAACCTATTAGATCTGGGTGGTTGCAAAAAATTTACAGCTATAAAGGAGTGTTTGCTCTATATTTTAAAGAAAATTTGGAAATTTTATCTTTTATAGAAAAAGAGAAAAAAATTGTCAAAGTTGGGTGTTTTTCAACGTTACGCTTTTTCGTGCAGTTTTTGATGGTCAACCCTTATACAACTGTCCTACCGGACAGTTTTAATACCTTATATCTTGATCCAGCTGATGTATCTAAAATATTTCCACTTTTATCAGTCCAATAAACATAAGGTCGTGGAAATCCTCTAGCCCTGCATAATAGTTTTGCATCAGTTCCCATCGTGTGCATCACAACTGGGCTATACCTTGTGATTCTAGCCAGTTTCTGATCTTGTTTACAACTCCCTCCATTTTTCAGCATTCTTGGCGACATTTTCTCTGTTAGAAACATGAATTATTTAATAATTTACAACAATAAGGAAAATTAAGTTTCTTCAGTTCCATAATTTAACTTTAAAATTTAAGTTATCGTTAGATTAAAACACTATACAATTTAAAGTATATTTCTATAAAATAAGCAGTTTAAAACACTAATAAGTTTTAAAATGAAATTACCAGAAACAAAAACAGTCACTGACGGAGACGTCATTGAAGCACTGCCAGACTCTGCTTGGCAAGTATAAGTACCTTCATGTTTTAGTTGGGCACAGTCTTCTATATATCTTACAACCATCCTTGTTACACCAAACTTGGTAATATAATTGTTGTCCTCGCCCTGTAATTTAGTTCAAATTTTCTATAAATATTAATAGCCGTTTTAAACTTACTTGTAATAAATTCTAAATTTAAACAAATTAGTGAAGCAATGGTGAATTTATCACCATAAATTGATATTTAGAGGACAACTATCAATACTCTTCTAATCATCCATGTATTTATTCCTCCTTGAGGCAAGTCACGTTTAGATAACTTCAAGATTGAAGAATATGATATAGCTATTACAAATTTCATTGAATTCGCTTTATTTAAATAAGTTGGGGAAAAAATTTTAACTTATATTCTGAATAAAATTTCAAATGTATATATCTATATTGATTCACGCTTAAACCATTAATATTTTATTAAATAAAAAATAGCTTTCTTCTTTCTTACATAAGTTACAGGAATATCTCCTTTGTACCAATCCACCGATGGTGTAAAACTGCCTACTGCTGTACACTCTAACTCAATAGTGTCCCCTTGTTTAACCTTAATTACTCCTTCCGTGCTCGAGGTAATCTTGACGAAATCTTTCATTAGTTCGTTAGAATCTGGAAAAATACAACTTTTTTTAAAAAATATTTTTACACCGACAAAGAAATCGCAAATTAATTTGTCATCAGCTTCTTCATGTTAATTATTATTTTAGAAAAATACTACATAATTTAACTTACTTTTCCTAACCCCCGTTCCTCCTGATCCAACTGGAGACAAAGAATTCTGAAAAAAAAAATATATATATATTTTATACTTTACAAAGTTTCTTAGTATTTATTTTATTTCTAAGATATAATTTTAATTTTTAAGTCATGGGTAAGTCATGTAACTGAAAACAATTGGTATTAAACTTCTCAATATATTTTAAGTTTGAGCTGAAAGCGCACATAGTTTTATTTTATGTAAAAGGGACATTTAAGAATGGCCTAAAAAGACGTAATAATAATAAAAAATAAAAGTAATGCCACATATGGTACCTTGTTCTTAACATGCAAAATTAATACTGCATTTATTGACAAATGTAGTAGAACAAACAGTAAACTTTGTCTTTACCGATAAGTGCCTCTCAGAAGCTTTTTTTTTCAAATTCTTTTTATTTAAAATTATGCAAAACGGATTTATTTATTTATTTTATTTCTTGAGAATTGACTGCTGGAATACTCCTGATTAAACTACCTACGATTTGCTAATAAACTAACAAAATATACCTAAATGCACTTTCCTTCTGTTTAATAAATGTAATTCTATAAAAGCAAATAAACGAATATAGCTTTTAAACTTATTATATATTTTGTAAATGTACTAGGTATGTCCAAAGAACGTTAGATTTTTTTTTATTTTCGCAGCTGATCTTAATTTTCTCCAAAACACAGTTCCAACGTTTTACTTCAAGCTTGGTATAATAAAAACAGAAATCTTTACTTTATATAAAAGCATAACTGAAGTATTGTACTAAGACAATAATTTTAAAGGGATTTTAAGGGCGATGAGTTTATGTAATTGTAGATGATATATCTATGACTACTGTCTTGATATACCAATTTCATATATTACTTAAAAAATTTCCCTGTAGGCTCTAAATTACCTTTCACGTCTATTTGAAAATCGAAGGGAATGTTTTTTATGTAATGTTACAAACTTTCATCAAAATAGCTGGACTCAATTTAATTTCTGTTTAAGTAACTAATTTAAAAGATTCAAATTATTTTTTATAAAATATTTAATGCTTTAGGATAATATGAAATTTGATTTTGATTTATGAGAATAAAAAGTGAGCAATTCCGCTAAATTAAAGAGTGGGAAATATCTAATTGTTTCTTTGGTCAATGCACTATACGGTCTCTTTTCAAAAGGAAATTAATCATGCTTATATAGTATTCAATTGAAAGAAAAGAAGAAAAAAAAAATCAAGTATTCTAGTTGTAATATGTCAACTGAGACGGCATTATGTAAGGTCAGCGTTTCTGCCTGACACATAATTGTGAATGTTGCTGAGCCGTGGGATATCTACAAACTGTTTGAATCTACAGAAATAAACAACTGACTAGCGCATATCACTTACCCACTTTTACAATTAAACTTTTTTTTATTTTTTTCCCTGCTGCACTGTTTCATTAATAATTAACAAAAAAATTTAACGCGATTCTAATAAACATTAGAATAAATTCTGATAAGATAACTAATCTTTAAACTTCTGGGTTACAACTCTTTTATCATTTTAATTCTATCTATCAGCTTGCTGTAATTTGATCGAAAAGAAAAAAAACTTTTGTGATTATTTTGCAAACCTATTCAGTCCAAAATCTGGATAAATGGTTAAGAATCATTGATTTCATTAATTGTAGCACGCATGTTCATTGCATCTCTGAATGGTTTTGCTGAGTCAGCAAGTACAGTGCGAGACATCGTAAGTGATGATCTCTACAACAAACTGGTTAATCTATTACCTATAATGGGTGAAATAACGAAACCAATCTAGGATACAATAATCATGCTTTCTACTCAACGATCTTATCTAGCACTGTGGACCTAACCAAATTTTCAAAAATGATTGTGTTGCAACAATATTGACTGACCAATTTTGACGGATATTTTCTCAGAAATATAATAACGATAAAAGGAATCACGTGAAAGCCACAGAGGTTAGCAGTTATGAGCACATGTATTCCAGTCCGAGTTGTCATAGAGAGAGGAAAAAATGAATTAATACAGGAACGCCAATAACCTTTCAAAAAGACAAATGAACTGAAGAGAAAAGGTTATGACCAAACTGATGTTCAAAATAATAAGGGAAGATATTACCATTTGGTATCCTGGTGAACTAATAAGCCCTTTCAAATCCAGGCCGAGCTACCCTTTTATCTCTTCGAGTTTCCACAGTTCTTTGTTTAATGTTGTCTGCAGTGAGAATACAGTACGTATCAGAAGGTTTACAGTACACGAAGAGTATCCGGTTACCAATTTCTTAAAATGTTGACGAGTTTAAAGTAATAATAACTACACAATTTCTTAAAGGATTTTAAACAATATTTATACTCTATTTTTTAAAGGCAATTTTATAAGGGCAGTCTTTTAAATAATAATTATCTCACACTCTTAAACCATTATTTAAATAATTATTACTCATCGAAATATTAAAGAATCAAATGTGATTATTAAATAAGTGAGCCTAGCTAATATGAAATACTTTGATCTTAGTAGACTTTTCTCTGAGTGAATATTTCTATTAATACCTTGGAAATAATAAATAAATCTTGCAAAGCGGATCTGAGTCAACATAATTTATTGTAGCTTAAAATCAATATATTTTTTTTTATATCAGATAAGTTGATCTCTGAAGATGACCCATCCGGAAGTTTATTTTATTATTTTTTTGTCGCAATATAAAATCTCATCCAACTTTTATTGGTGCTAAAATTTTATTGTTTACTCACTGTTCTTTAAAACGCATACATGGAATATGTTATTAAACCAATTTTTCTCGTCTCATAAACTACCATGGATAAAATTTTGGTGAATGATGGTTATGAAAAGTGATAATGGATGGTTAGATTTTTTGTGGGAAGGTCATCAGAATTGTTTTAACTTTCGTACTTTGACGAAAATAGATTTTCATTTTTTTTAATTGTAATAGTCATTTTTCCAATCAATTTAATTAACATTTTCTTCGGTCCTAAGATAAAATATGAGAACAATGGCTGTGTGATAACGCTATAATAAATTTCTATTGAAATTAAAGGCGAGCTTGTATTTTCATAAAAAATTGGGATCACTAATTTTCTTTCACCAGGTTTAATTAATGAATCAAACTGAGGTGGAATGTGAAAAAGATTTAGATTTAGACCCACTCAGAAGTGATGAGAATCATTTCTCTTTATAAGTCTTTTTGTGACTCCTAATTTTCTCAATAAATCACAAAGCTATACTTTAAATAAAGTGAAAAATTAACAAATATTCCAAATAATACTATCTTACAAAGAATACTTGATTAACTACATTTTCTAAAACTAAGAACTAACAGAACAATGTTATTACAATAATCATATTGTACAGTTTAGAGAAAAATAACAATAAAATTTGTAAGGCTTTAAATTTCGAGATTGTTTATTCGCCAATGAACGGATAATTACTTTTAAAAACATATTTATTGTTACTTTTCATTTCAAATATCATCTTGGGATTACAGGATTTAGATGAGATTCCAACACTTTAGTTGATTCGTTTAAAACGTATACTATTCTCGACCGTGTCGTTAGAAAGTATTGGTGAATTATTTGACCGTAGATTGAAAGTATTCAGCGAAGGCTTGCCGTCGAAGGAAGACTTTAAAGCACTAGTAGATAAAGTGGATTGTTTATTAGTAGAAAATAAAGCATTAAAAAAAGAAATAGAGGAGATAAAAATCAGAGAGAGCAGGATGAATAATATTGTAGAGAATTTGGTTAATAAAAGTAAAGCAAAAAATCTGATTTTTAGAGGTGTAAAGAGAAATGCCGGTGAAGATAATGTTAGAGTTGTGAAAGAGCTTTGTGAGGGCGTTTTGCAGGTTAAAAATGTTGGCATTATTAAAGCCTATAGTTTAAAAAGCTATAATAGCCAAGATATTATTCTGGCGGAATTTAATACAGAAGAAGTAACCTGGGATATATTAAAAAGTGCTAAGAAGTTAAAGGGTACTGGCATAGTTATACATAAAGATCTTTCTGGTAGGACCAGGCGAAGAAGAGGTTGCCTAATGAAGATTAGAAGAAAGATAATAGAATTTGGTAGAAACGCATTGATTCAGATGAGGAATGAGTTCTTTATCTTAAAAGGAAGGAGGTTTTATTGGAATTTTGAAGAAGGTTTGAAGTGTGGAGGTAAGGATGGGTTCGAAATATTGGCGAAGGAGTTGAATATTGTTTTTCCTGAGGAGGACTTACGAGCTTTTAAGAATATGTTGGAATTAAATACTCAAAGTGGAACCCAGGAAAATGGCGCATCTATAATAGTGGACGTGGAGATGAAGACGGCTGATAAGAAGGTGTCAAAAAACGAGAGGAAATAGTGATTAGTAATAGTGAAATAGAGTGTCAGGAAGTGAGAAGTGGTAATGATAAGTGTTGTTCAATTTTGAGCTATAATGTTTGCGGTTTAAGAAATAAAAAAGAAAAAGTATCCTTTTTTGAGTTTGTCAAAAGTTATGATATTTTTTTACTTTATGAAACCTTTTTGGTAGAAGAAGATTTTGTTTATTTTGAAAATTGTTTTACCGGTTTTCAGTTATGCTGGGTGCAAGCTTTGAGAAATGTAAAGTTTGGCAGAGCTATAGGCGGTAATTTATATGGGATTAGGAATCAGTTAATTTCGGAAGGTTTCAGTTTTCGAAAAATAGAAAACCAATTTGTTATTCATTACAGTGGTCGGGATTTAAATTTTTATTTACTTCCGGTTTATATACGAATTAACGAATGGAAAGAGGATTTAGATAAAATCAGTAACATGTTTCGTCAGGCTGATAGCGCAAATTTAATTTTGATTGGGGACTGTAATGTACGAATCTCTGAGAATCAAGTCATTCCTGAAGAACTGGATATTGTGGGGTTGAATTTAAGTTCCGAAAGAAAGTCGAAGGATGCCATTATTAACAATAAGGGAGAGCGTTTTCTTGAATTATGTTCTGACTTTGAGTTGATAGTATTGAATGGTAGAACTCCAGGTGATCGGAAAGGAGAATTTACATTTTTAGGACCAAGAGGTAACTCTGTTATAGATTTATGTAGCGTCTCCATGAGTATATTAGTATTAGTAAAGGACTTTCAAGTAAGAGCAGAAATCTTTTCTGATCATATGCCTCTGCATTTGTCTTTAAACTTGGAAAGAACCCATAAAGAAAATTTGTTTCCAATCTTACCAAAACTTTAATGGACTGGTTATGATGCCTTAAATTTTAAGGATAATATAAATAATTTAATGCAAAACATGCAGATAGATATCCCGGATGATCCACAAGAAGGTGTAAATCTGTTTGTAAATATTATTAAGAGGGCATCGTATTTAGGGAGTACTAATCAAATTGAAAATAAGTTTAAATGCCAGTTCAGAGAGAAATGGTTTGATTTTCAGTGTGTGGCTTTAAGAAAGAAAACTTTTAATCTGTAGAATTTATATAGAAAAACTAATTGTTATTTAATTAAAGAACTTTATGTACAGTCTAATCAAGATTATAAGATACTGTGTCAGAATAAGAAAAGAGAATTTCATCTAAGAATTGTTGATAAATTTAGAACAGTTAAGGACTCGAAAGGCTTTTGGGAATTGATAAATATTGTGAAAAATAGAAAATATATTGGTTGTCCAGGAATAACTTGTGAGCAATGGGTTAACTATTTCAATCAGTTGTTGAACCCTCCTGTGCAGGCCTCGCCCATTTCGTATGCCCCTCCCTTTATTTCAAATGAGACTTTAGATAAAGCTTTTCAATTTCAAGAACTAAAGCAAGTGTTGAACAGGGCTAAGAATGGTAAAGCTCCAGGATACGACCGTATTCCATATGAATTCTTTAAAGATTGCCCGGATGTTTTTTTGGAAAAACTTTTGCACTATTTTAATTTGATTTACAATAGTTCCAATATCCCAGACAGCTTTTCAAAATCAATAATTTTTCCGCTGTTTAAGAAAGGGGAAACCAACATTGTAAGTAATTACAGAGGAATATCTTTTATGGATTGTACTGCCAAGTTATTTTCTGGTTTGCTATTGTTGAGATTGCAACTGTGGATGGAGGAAAATAATGTTTTAAATGAATGTCAGGCGGGGTTTCGGATCGGATATTCTACTGTAGACAATATCTTTAATTTGCTTGGTTTAATTAAACTACAAACTCGTAAAAAAAGACAAAAAATGTACTGCTGTTTCATTGATTTTAAGGCTGCCTTCGATTCACCTGATAGAAACTCATTATTTTATAAACTTTTTACATTAGGCGTGTCAAATAAATTTATAAATGCCCTTCAGGCTTTATACAAAAATACAGAATCATCTGTTTGGACCAGTAAAGGACTATCAGAAGCATTTGTTACGTCGGTGGGGTTGAGGCAGGGATGTTTACTCTCTCCTAGCCTTTTTTCTTTATTTATAAATGATTTCTATGATTTCATTGAAGGTGGTATTAGGATGGGGGGTGTGAATATCCGCTGTCTCATGTACGCTGATGATTTAGTTTTGGTAGCTCCTGAGCGAAAAGTCCTGCAGATGATGATTAATAGGCTGGTGAGTTACTGTAATGCTTGGAATCTTGCAGTTAATTTAACAAAATCCAAAGTGATGGTATTCCGGAAGGGTGGGAGATTAGCAAATAATGAAAAATGGTACCTAGAAAAGAAAAGACTGGAAACTGTTAATTTCTACAATTATCTTGGTATTGGTCTTACCCCACTAGTAAATCTTAAACCACACTTTTTGGATAAATTGCATAAGGCCAAGTTGGCGATAAATATCACTTACAGAAAGTTTATAAATGAAAATGTAATCCCCCTTACAAAAAAATTAGAAGTATATAATGCCGCAGTGCGTTCAGTTATTTGTTACGCAGGTCAGGTGTGGGGCCATCAAAATTTCGAGGAAGTAGAAAAGTTAAATCTATTTTTTATAAAGAAACTGTTTTCACTACCAGTCCATACCCCTCGATATATAGCTTACCTCGAATCTGATTTTCTGCCGATTTACTTCTACACTTTGCAGCTTCATTTTGATTATTTAAAGAAAGTGTTTGCAATGCCGAATACGAGATTGCCGAGAATCCTCGCACAGGAGATAATTAAATATAATATTTATTGGCACAAGGATAACCTTGATTTGTGCACCAAGTATGGTGTTACTTTTTCACATTATGATGACATTAATTTAGATGACATTCTTGCTAACCTTAAAACAGAATTTCGGAATGCGATGGTTGAGAGGGCAAATGAGTCCAGATTCCATTATCTATATAAAGATCTTATGCTGGATCCAGGAGGCAGGCGCTACATAAGTGATGTAAATAACTTGAACTTCATAAGAGTGATCTTTAAATTACGTGGGCAATTAATCTCTCTTAATAACAATGTAATTAGATTAGAGCAACAGAGACTATGTGCCCTGTGTAATAGAGAAGAACAGGAGGATTTGTATCACTATGTAGGTGTCTGTCCAGTACTGACCGAATATAGAATAAAATGGCTGGGGAAAAAGTATCTAACTCTTTCCGAAGTCATATTCCTGTTGAATGGTGGAGGATGGAAACAGTTATTTTATTACCACATTACCGCTTATAAGTATCGGGCCTTTCTCATTGCTGAATACAACAGCTAATAAATCAAGAAATATTACGTTTTAGTTGAATTTTGCCTATTTTTTGTTATTATTATTATTTTTTATTTTATCAGTTATGTAAATATAGCAGCAACTCTAGGCTGACGGTAATTACCAAGCCGAAAATGCTTTTGTTTTTTAGTAGCTTTTTAATTTGTAATATGATTGTACAAATATTTATCCAATAAAGCTATTCTATTCTATTCTATTCTATATTCTATTCTCGACCGATAATCAAGATCCTGGTGAATAACAATAATAATTGAAACAAAGAACAAAATTACAGAAACTCTTCCTAAATATTGCCGAAAAATGAACCTTTATCCTTAAAATGTTAAAGAAATCACTTTAGTTTTAGTCAACAAATGTTTTAATAATATGCGCATAAAACTAAAACAAAAATCTTGTTTACAACTAAAGTAACATCTTATCCTACAAGGGATCCATACTGATATTATTATAATTATTTAACTGGTACGGTAGCGCTAAAAAAAAAAGCAAGTGCAGAAGACACTTGATAGAAAGAAGAAAGATGAAAATTGTTAGGTAAGGTGAGAATTCTAGAGATAAGGTCTACAATTTTTAAGAGACGAGTGTATTCAGCTTGTTCCCACAGAGTTGCATACTCTACTTATCTACTAATGCAGAGATTATTCTACAACATATTCACAATATATCGCTCATTGTCACTCGTTAGCAAAAGGCATTACCAAGCCAGTTAACTAACTTTTTCCAAAGTAGTGCGAAAATAATAGCGCTATTTATCACCTGGTTATTGCGTTAGCGGTTTGGAAACATACTTCTTTGCGTTAACTGATTACTTTTTCCACATGCCAAATTTTCGGTTCCCTGAGTTTTTACTAAATGATATGTGCATGTTTGAACGATCAAAATAGAAAAGCGAAAATAAATTGCAGTCAATCTAGAGTTTTGACTTCAATTGAGCATTCCCATTGGATCTGATAGTGACTCAGCGAAGATAATAATCCAACCGAAAATGCCACTTAACTGATTTCATTTCTTTCACCTATTTTTGTTTGGATAATCCACTTTTCTTTAGCTTCTAACTCAAAATTTCTTTTAAGTCCGAACATTTGGGACACATATTAAATTTTTACGAATATTATAGTTCCTAAAACCTCTACAACGAAAAGTACTTAACAGAGAAGCATAACCCCTGAGAACAGCTATAACGGATTATTCTAGAATTCTATAAATTTATAATGTATATAAAAAGTTTATTCATCCTAGGAGCAATTTTATAAAAAAATCTTAAAAACATGAAAAATCCATTGAGTAGAAAGGTAACACCGGTTAAAAAATTCCCTTCAATTTTGGAATTTTAGCAAGATTGTTTAAACCTCCTAAACTGTACACAAGATATAGGATGGAACTTTTTACCGAATTAGCACATTGGAGGGAATCTACTGATTACCTTTTTCAGAAGTAATCTTCCGGGAAAGATTTTTCAAATAAATCGTAGGAATCGTTATTAAGGAAAATCTCAAAATAATTAAAAATGAAATTAATCAATATGAAAAAAATAAATTCTACAAAGAGGCTCTTCTGCTTAATTTGATTTTTATTAATGTACTACTGTTGGCAAGGTTGTGCAATATTTAGAAGTGGAATGCTTTTTAGATGATAGCCTAATCATCCTCTCTTCAAGAAATGCCTAATCGAAATTGCTTGTAAAAATGAATCAACTAAAAGTTATGGATCCATATGAGTGTATCATGTTTAAAGTAAACTGTAGGAATCGTTTTCAAGAAAATTTTAAACAACTGAAAAAAAACGAATCAGTTAAGTGGTACTTTCAATTTACCGTTTTTGACCTAATTCTTATCGTGAAGTCCTTTGTTTACACATATAGGAATTATCAAATTTTTAACTTCTTGTGATTTTGAGAATTACGGTGAACTCACACACATACACTTTCAATTTTTTACTGTAAAGGGTATGAAAAACAAGCAGAAACCAAGCAGAAACTATGTTTCTTCAACTAAGTGGTAATAATCTTCAACCTAATAGTGATAGAAACTAGGCCCATCCTAAACTTTTTAATATATTCCAAGGGGGACATGACGTCAATGATACCAACCTGACCGATGACGTCATACATAGGTAGCACTGGCCCTGAAGGTACCTGGGTACGCTGGGCCGGTCACGTACTAGGACAGCAGCAAAGGACAATGTTTAAAAGTTACGTTTTTTCCCCTCTTTAGGGAGAGGCCATAAATAATCCACCTGTTTCTGGTCCCCTCAATCTTCTTCTACGAACTTTAATTGAGTTGTAATTCTATATCAACTTTCTTCACAATGGTTGTTCTTTTAAAGTAACAGCATATTTCTTTAGTAAATTGAATAGACGCATTTTTCTTATAGTTTAAAATTATGTGTAATAGATTTAAATTTTTGAAAATATTAGAACATTAAATACTTAATTAGATCTTACTTCTTTTTTTAAATGTAAAAATGTGAGTTGATAATCAGATGACTGTCTCAACTTAATAATCGATAATAGTTTATAGTCGATAGTAAAAAAGAAGAAGAAGAAATTAGTATCACTTGATGGAAGTTACTGTTAATAATTTGTAAGCATAAATACCTCTTTTCATCGGCCAGTTAAAATCTTTAAGAGGTGGTATTTGTAAATAGATTAGATTTAAAATTATGTTTTTGTGTAAAATACAAAACACCGAATGAAAACTACATTAATCTTACTTGCAATGACAAAAATCATGAAAATAAAAATCAATTTGAATAGCCTAAAGTATTTATTTCAGAAGTAAAATTTTTAAAAATCTGTCCCCCAAACTCTAAGACTCATTTTAACCAAAAAAAAAAAAAGAAGTGACATATAAACAAATTGAAATTTAAACTAAATCAAGTGGCTCCTTAGGATCTGATTAAATCTGCAAAATCACTCAAAAGGTAAATTACTGTGAATGAAAATATAATTTATAGTTGATATGTTTCTAATTGATAAGTTGGACACGAATACAACATGTTATAAAAAGATAAGTTTATCTCGATAAACAGTTATCAGAATTTTTTTTTTTTTGTGACTGCTCATTAAATGTATATATAAATATGTATATAGATCCAAAGAAGTAATACTATTCAAAAATTAAGTTTTATGATTAAAATTCTTCTTTAAAAAAAAAAAACAGTTTTAACATGTACGATAAATATACAAGTTATTGAGCTAAAGTTTAATCTTTAATGAACATGGCAGGATCAAGAACTGCAGAAGTATCATCTTTTCAAACTTTGCTTGCCCATTCGAAACAGGTAACTGCTTTTAGAGGAGTAATTCTCTTGCAGTATTAAGCGGAGAAATAATAATAATAATAATAATGATAATAATAATAATTACACGTTTCCAACACCATTAAAGCTCATATTGTTTGAAAATAGTGTATGAATTTTGGCAAGCCACTCAACTAGTGCTTCTGCATCTAGCCCGAATTTTAATTCCGGTTCTAAAATGTAGAAGGCAATACAAAATTAAACTGACAATAATAAGCCCCCAAATGAAATTCACAGTATAAGAAGAGTATACAACTTCGGCTGAAGTGCCAGGAAATACATTTTTAAGGATTATTTGTTAGGTATAATAGTTCTTACAGTAAACTTTGATTTTATATTCTACTCGGGACACTGATCTCAAGAGAACATATTTTACTTTACATTTTTCTATAATCAGCTTAAGTTTTCTGAAACTGAATTAAAGGTACTTTTTTTCTGAGCACTCTTAATAAGAGAAAAGGCTCAACTATTAATACGTTTCAGTAGCAGAATAATTAAATAAATAATAAATAGAAAATTACAGAAACTTAGATATTCCACAACATTGGTAACTTCCAGCAGAAGTGCTTCAGTCCAAATCCAAGTACCACAAGTTCCAGTACCCCAAAAGAAAAGGGATTACATCGATTTCTATAAACTTTTGATCTTGTCAAATTTTGGGTAGACCTCAAGGAGCTTACATCAACAGTATACAGTAAGGTTCAGTTCGATCAGTCTGTTAATGTTCAAGACAAATGAATGGCCTGCTTAAACTAAGTCACCGCGGTAATTCTCGCACCTCTATAATAAACTATTATACACAATCGCTGATTCCGTAACCCATAATGGACTTCGTCCATCAACAAAGGTAGATAAATCGCTTTGGTTTTGAATCGCATAGAATTCGGGTTCAATTATGTTCCCGTTTCACACTACAATCGCTAATTGCAGAATGATGCCCGAATCCGACCCAATTCCGGAATAAACACGCATGCTATTTCGAACAAAATCAGCCATTATTAACCAGCACTGTGTACCACCAATATCATGCACAACTTTTGACAGCATTCCAGATTCCAGCTTTATTGGACCAAGATCCTACTCTTGTTCACTAATTGCTTTATACTTGGACAGAGGTGAAACATTTTACCACTTTCAGTCATGGAAATGTTCATTTACAATGCATCCAAAACGAAAATGAATTGAATCATCTGCCAGGGTCTAATTTTACTAAGAAAAAATTCCGAGTTTCATGTGTTACTTTGGTTTGTTCCCGTTCAGCGTAATACTGATTATTTACGTTTAAGGAAATATTTTCTTATTTTTATCTTTTTAGATAAGATTATGGAACTAGATATTTAAAAGAATATAAAGAAAAGAAGCTTTAATTGTGATTAAAAAAATTGCATCAGCCATATTATTTTAAAAAAACAAGAATTGAGTTTTGATGAAGAAATAATAATAACAATAACAGTCTTGAAAACGTTACGAAATAAAGGTCATTTTTTGCAGTCATTTCTTCAAGAAAAAGTTTTGTGTACCCACGTAATATAAAATAATCAAATTTTGAATACGTACATATTTTTTCCGTTGTTTGGAATCCAACATTTAAAAGTTGATTGGTTAATTTCTGTATTTATTTAATCTTTTTGATAACATTTTTAAATTAATTTTCAGTTATTAACCCATCAATGCTGACGAATTGCAGATAACTAATAATGTAATTGAAAGTCTTTAAAATTATTTTATATTAATTTTTCAACGTTGTGGTTTAAAGGAACATTTCTATAATGAGTTCTATCCTCTGATAGATCAACAACTCTTTGTTTCGTTCGTTTTGGTCAGGTACTATCTCAATAGAAACTTATCAATAGATAAGAACATTTTTACGACCTTGAATAAGATCAGTGTGTGGCAGCATATATTTGAAAATGCAATAAAATCAGATGCATTCCTTGAGAATTCTTTTCAGATATTAACTTAAATTTTATCCTTAAAACAAAAATAATTAAATTAAATTAAAATTAGAGAATAAATGATTCCGGAAAACTTGTTTCCTTCACCAAAATTCTCTCTTTTGCGGATATGACCTAAGCGATAACTTAAAGAGATGAAAGTGTGCGAGCTTAAATCATCACTGGGTGTTTTCTCCGCTGATCGGTTTATTTAATGGTTCATTCAGAGGTTTTTCTTGCAATAAGTTTTACTTCAAAATAAAATAGCAAGGCACAGCCTTACAAATAATAGATCCACACTATATAAAGCTAATTTACCTTGACAAATATTCCTAAATCACAGATTAGGGGATTGAAAAGAGGCATTTTTTTTTTTTAAGTGTAGGGAGGCTTAGGATTCTTTTAGGTAATACTTAGTATCAAAAGAGGTTAAGTTAGAATTAAGGGTACCAAAGATTAGGTAACAATTCTCATTTTAAGGAAATTTTATTAGCGTTTTCAAAATCCAGTGAGACAAAGTTTTGGGAAAGCTTGGCACCCAGTTTTCATTTTATTACTTTTCATCTAGAATATAGATAATCTGGTCACAACAAACTTTATATCCGTGCCAATAAAACGACGAACGCAACGGAATGTAGAATAGAAGAAAGATGAATGAAACACAAATCTTTAAAACAAACTAAATATTTATTTAAAGGAAAATAAAAGAAAATAAGTAAAACAAGGTTAAGTTCAAATTCGGTCTTTGAGGTTAAGTATTTCTACAAAACTTTCTAACCCAAAACAACATTTCAGTTCATCCTTGCAGTTTTATTAACTACTTAAAGAAACCTTTCGATTGTTTATTAGTTAATAAAACTGAATTATCTGTGTAAACGGATGTTTTACAAAAAAAATATGTGTGGTAAGCCTTAGACAACTTCTAAGTGGAAGTGGGCAGAAAGAAATAGAAACCTTGATTTTCAGCGCAAAACCTCAGCGTAATATCAAGAATTACTCGGAGCCTTGGCAGCCGCTGGCCACAAACCCAAAGTCCTGCAGAAGTGGTGAGTGAATTTAATGAAACATTAACCCCATTTTCATTAGCGTTCCGTGCCAACAATTCTTTCTTTAAAATATTTAAATGTTTTAAAAAATATTTTATTTTTTTTCTTTACGCATTTTAACATTATAGAAACACATTGAATAAGTAAAAACAAAAAATACTTCTTAGAGTAGTTCTGTACCAATAATAGCGTTACTCAAAGAAATTGTTTCAACCTCAGTTACAAAACAAAATGGATTTTTTATAAAATATTTAAGGAAATTCTAAATATATGAACGTCTATTATTTGAAAAAATGACTAATAATAATAATGCATAAGAACTGGAAATTTCAGGAAAATATCTTATATAGAATTATTTTTTCGGTTTCTCAACTCGTAGGATGGTGAGAAATCTGGCGAGAAACCACACGTGCCTTTCTCTTACTGCAATAACTAAAGTTCTAGCCAATAAAGTTCATTCAAACTGGGAATTTCACAACATATTGAACTCTTAATTCCTCTAAAAGGTTTTCTAAAATATTATTCGTATAACGAAGTGACCCTAGAGAAGAGTCTATAACTCCTAATCTCGCCTCAAAATTTTCCAAAACCAATTATCCTAGGAAAATAATTCGAATAAAAGTTATAACTGATTACGTGGAAAGTAAATATCAACTTTAGAGGACATTATAGATGATATTTTCAGAGAGAATTTTGAAAAAGTGAAAAATCCATTTAGTAAATTAGTATTTTGATGTTCTGAAGAGACATTTTTTTATAATTTAAAATTTTACGAGTACTTAAATTATTCATTTCTATTAATATTTTATTAGAAATGAGGCCGCACATTGTACAGGAGTGGCACTTTAGAGTAAGGCCTTTCTTTCCACAAAATGTTCCATTATAAAAAAGGTTATACAACTACATTATATGCAATTAGTCCATCGAATTAAAAGAAAATTATAAAAGCCATTTTCAACGGGAAAACTCATTTTCAATGGGAAAACGTAAAAATTTATTTCTTAATGTGCCACTTTGGGTTTGCTTATTTTTTTTTAAAAAAAGGTTATAATTGGGTCTAATAGTGGAATTTAATTAGGAATAAAATTTATTAATTTTCTGTGATATTTCATTTTTTGAGTGTGGCTAACCACACAACAATTGCACAGATAGAAGACACAGTCTAAAGCAGGGGTCCCCAAACTACGGCCCGCCGAGGATATTTATCCGGCTCCCGCAGTACTTCCGGAAGGGGCATCGCACACTCTATGGCGTCGCTCATGGTACAGTACTACTTCCGATGACGCGGGATGCACGCGTCACAGCTCCGAATACAGTGTAAAATAACATCCAGAAGTAGGAAGAAAGGCAAAGCACTAAAACTAAACCGGACATTGGGCCATCTCATTAGCCAAAAGCAGGTCCATAATTCCCACAGAAATACTGGGCAGTTTGTTGATTTAAATTTACTTGTTCTTAATTTGAAATATTCTATTTGTTCTCGTTTTTTTTTACTTTAAAATAGTTTGTTTTATAGTCCGGCCCTCCAACGGTCTGAGGGACCAAGTGAACTGGCTCCCTGTGTAAAACATTTGGGGACCCCTGGTCTAAAGCTACGTAAAATCCCATTTTTAAAAACTATTTTTTTGTACTCGAGTCCACGAAAGGGATCACTTGGTAAAAAGTATGCTGATGCGATAAGAAAGAAACTAATAACTGTTTTTTATTCAGAAATAATATATTTTCAATTTTTTTCAAGAATCACAACAAATATGTTGAGATTACGTCTAGTAAAAATACAATCAACTTCCAAAAAAATCATAAAAATGCAGTCTTAGATTAATAATTATAAAATAAATAAAAAAATGCTGAATACTCGGAATTCCGTGTTAAATGGAACAGGAAACTTAATTAAAAAATAAAAAATAAACTTGAGCTATATTAATGAAAATCATAGCATGAATGAACAGAAAGAATTTTGTCAAGTGCCGAGAACAGATGAATGAACTTACGCCAGCTGGTTAGTGTATTACATCATATAATCAAGTGAAAATTACCGGCAGGGGGCGTGCTGTAAAACAGACGTTAATATTCTCACCTGTTGCTTCTCCTACCCATTCTAAATTGTCATCTTGGATACTTTGTTTTAATGATCCTAAATTGTTATCCACTTATAACTGGCTGGTCACGTTACAAATAATAAAGCGATTTTAAGTAAACTGCATTTATCGTTCAAAAGTGACTTAGTGATCTCGACTTTATAATCACTTATTTTAATGTCAACATTTTTCTTTTTTAATGCACAATTGATAAGCATAATAATTTTCAGTATCATTTATAAATTTGGTTAAAAAACGTTTACTCATATCCTGTAAATACAAATTCAATGGAAGTGAATTTCATGCAGGCAAAATAACTGCTGGATTTTATTTACGTTTAAGTTTTATGACTGTATTGTTTAAGACTTTTTTCTTTTATAGATAACAATGAATATTATTGGTGAGTTATTTCTTTAGGAGATAAGTATCACTAGTTACAAAGTTACAGGGGAAATAACAAGAAACAATTTATTTTATGAAGTTAAAAACCTTTAAACCTAAATATTCTAAAATAAAGCTTAATCATAATGAAATGACCTAGGTCGAAATCTAAAACACCTTTTAGTTATTCTATTTAGATTAAAAAAATAAAATAAAACAAGTTAACGATTTGTTACAAAATAAAATCTAGCGTAGGAAATGAGACTGCTTATAATGGGGCCGGAACTGGTAGGATTACTAAAAGCCTAATATTTTTTGCAAGCTGTAAAATAACCACTCTTTTTAAAGAAAAATAATTCAAATAAAAAATCCTACCTGTTGTTCATCATCTTCATACGTTGAGGTATAATCATCTCGTTGAAAATAGGATCTCGCTTGGACATTTAGAAACAGTACCAAAAAGGTAGTATACGTAACTAGTACTTTCATTTCTGTAACATAAATTTAGACAAAAACAATGTAAACTAAATTTGTTTATCTAATGAAAGATTAAAGTGAGATGACGTTTATTATCTGAAACTTTGTACTAACTTTTAACGTAAATGTTGGCAGATAAAATATGAATTAAATAAAAAAAAAACTGTTCCTGTATACTACAAGGGCCTCAGCAATTGTGAATCAGAAGTGATGCCCGGCATCTACTTATATAGAAGTCCCCACTACGGCTGAAATTAGGTACCCCCTGACACTCCCCACTTGGACAGCGCCGGTGTACATGGTCGGAGGGTCTCTGTCTCTCATAATTTCTGGAAGCATTTCTCTTCTTTTTTTTCCTCTCTAATTAAAGTATTGTATTTTTCCTTCAACACTCCCTGGAACACCACCTGTAAATAATTTACATTTTTTATCTTTAATTAATTTAATCAAACTAATGTGAAATTCATGGACATGAATTATAGACATATTTTATCTGGTTTTTATCATTCTATTAAAGTTTTCAAATTATTTATTGAATGAATTATGGAAGAAATAGTTGTACAACTTTAGAGAACAAATTACACGAAATTCATTAACAGAGCTGTTAATCTTCATTAATTGCGTAGAAACATATCCAGTGAATTCCAGAAGATGATTAGAATTGTCTGATGAAATGGAGTACACAGTTTACATAAAATATCCCTCCTTACTTTCTTTCCTACAAACAGGTCTCTTACGTCCTATTTACAATTCTGTTAATCACGTTAAATATTTTTTTTCTTTCACAGTTATTTGGTAGTGCGTATTTTAGTGGAGATACTCGTAAAGAATACTAGCTTACTATTTCCAGATTTAGTTAGTTTGCAGCTAATTATTGTTTTATAATATGGCCGGGATTCGATCTAATCGATTGAAGTTAATAAGCTTTCCGCATTTCAAACCATAAATTTTTATAACTTGTCACAAATTTTTAAATGAGGAATTAAAATCAGAACACTATTATTTCGACAATGTCAAAAATATCCGCTTTTATTATAATAAATTGTTATTACAACCTTTTATTCCACAAGTATTTCGAAATTACAAAATTACTGAACAAATCAATTCAGTTTTTTTCGATTTTTTGTATGACAATCGAAATTATTTCTATTAAAAAGTAATATGTATATGAATTAAATTATTTATTTATTATTAAAACTGTTGGTTTGAAAAAAATTGAGATGGGTTTTGCTTGAAAGCATCACCTGTATCTATCTCGTTTGTGCTTCTTTTTTTTTCTGCAATGAAGCAAGCATTGAGGTTGTCTAAGCTTACCAGATCGTACATTACTTTCTAACTAGCCTTTTCTATTCAGTCGAATGGGGCTGTAAAAGCATGCGGGCACTAAAATTCTATCTTTCGACATTTCCAAAATTTCATATCTCACAATGGTGGCAAATCTATAATTATCAAACGAAATTCAAATTAGCAAAATTAGGAATCTTATTATGTGACTCCTATGAAATTCTGATTTGAACTTAGGATAGACTTTGGAAATTTATTCAAAAACTTTATAAATTACGAAGCAGAATTCAAATTCCAGATTTAGTTAGTTTGTAGCTAATTATTGTTTTATAATATGGCCGTGATTCGATCTAATCGATTGAAGTTAATAAGCTTTCTGCATTTCAATTGATAGGGATTAATGATTCAAAAAAAGAGAATTCAAATTTAGGGAGAACCGATTCCAGTAATGCTTAGGATACATGATGTTACGTTCAAAATTATTAACATTGATTACCATTCAAATTTCTCTGTTGAGCAAGTGATCATCCTATATTACGATGAGATCTTTTTTGTCTTTTATTTTTGCCTTGACTCCTTTATTTTATTAACGGAGTGGATCTCGACTGCTTTATTTTATTGCTGGGTTGGTCTTGACTCCTTTATTTCTAGACTAGATTGGTGTTTTGTTCGATTTATTTTATCTACTTCTTCTTGACATCTTTAATATTTTATGGCTCCGTTTAATTGATTCTTTTTTTCGACCGTAAGGTTTATTTAAATCAAATTTTAATAGATACTTTATTTCTCAAGGCCAATTTGTTTTTAATTTTAAATAGTGAAGGTCTGGACTTCAGACTGGCAAACATTATTTTAACTTTTAATTTATTTAAAACAGGGCACAGAAGCTATAATAAAAAAAAAATATGTAGTATTATACTTTTGGTTAGATGGGCATTGCTTTGCGGTTTGGATATATTCTGTGCCAGCAACACAACCTGGAAGGCAGAAAATTGAAAGATCTAAGAGGAAATTTCTGCAGTGTTGCCAGAGAGATTTGAGAGAGGCAATGCCTACACTTGAGATGTATGCCTGCATTCGACATTTGGTTGCAAGGAACCCTGATTGGTGGAAACAGCTGGACGAAGATGAAAATATTCTTTTTAATTATCGTGGTTGTATAAGATATATAATTGGAAGCATAAAATTTTTATTTCGACGTCACAGAAGAAGGGGTGAAAAGCACATTTTTTTTTTGTTTTTTGTTAATGATCCCAGCGGTACGTTGTGAAGTAATTGTTGATGTTGACAAAAGGCGACATCTTACGCAATGGTCCTATGTCGGAAACCTAATCTCGTAGCTCTGATCCTAATTAAGTTCCTAATTAGGAACTTAGATTTTTCCAAGTTCCAACCTCGCTTTACCTATAATTTCCTGTATACAGTTAAGAATGGGTATCCAATGATTATAGTGTTGATTGGCTGTCAAATAAGGTTACTTTATGATTTTACCAAAAGTTGCGAAATATCCACATCACACATATTTTTGGTCCGCAATTTCCTTGCTACACAACATGTGCTGTCTCTCTTCTAGTCTAATGAAATCGATAAAGCCATCCAAACAACTTCAAAAAAAAATCGCCATCCTTCTAGTTGACTGCTGATGCTTACAGAAAATTTTGTAACGTATTATTTACTGGTTATTCCCAAAATTAATATCCAGACTGATTGTATGGTTGTCCTATTAAGTTTGTTCACAATGCATAACATTTCTACTGATTTGTAACTATAAAACGTTCAAATTTTAAACATTTAATGATATTTATAATAGTGTTTTTTTTTTTTGTCTTTATAAAATGTTCTAAACAATGCCAAAGACTTGGGAAATAAGTGAAAAAAAAAGGTTTGAATCTCGTTCGTTTTTTGCATAATAATATTAACACACCAACAACCACATAGAAAGTTTGGTAAAAGTGGTTGGTTTATGAGTGGTAAGGAGTGTAGCTGACAGTACTATAATACGTTTGGGGTTGCATGATTAAATCTATCCAGATATTTATACTATGCACCTTCAGCCTAATTTGCTATTGAATTCTATTGAATAGCATGGTACTACTAGATCAAATTATTGAGTTGGAGGTTTTTGAACGAAAGGTTATTTTCTTTTTAATTATTATAATCACTTTTAAACGATAGACTGACGGTAAAATCTTTATTGTAATTTATGTTTGTACAATGCATAGATTGTCCGATTAAAAGTTTTACAAAGTAAAAGTTTAAGCAATAAAACTTGACTGAAATCGTAGTATACTATTTATTACTGAACTCATAATAAAGATGTTAATTGGTAAACAAATAAAGAATTTTTTTTTTTTTATATATATATCTTTTATTTGAAATTTACACCTGCACTCGTGCAGTACAATAAGTAAATATGCTGTGCGTACAATAAAAATGGCGTGGCAATCATGAATGATGATCATCCAGTGATGACCATCATTAGTCTACCAGTTGGTCACGGGGCCAACGGCGCCTCAGCCGTCTTCGGGGGTTGGAGGGAAGTGTGGTTGAGAATAGGTTTGCAGCTAAAGGATTAAGGTGAAATGATAGTTTTTGGTGGAATGTGTTGTAGCGGGTTTTGGCAAGTTCTGGTATAAATGGAATGTTGAGGTCTGTGTGTATGGAGTGGTTACTGACATAAAAGGGAGCGTTTACAATGCAGCGGAGTATTTTAGATTGGAGTGTTTGTAATCTGTTGATGTTAGATCGTTTAGCTGTCCCGTAAAGTTCAAGTCCGTAAGTCCATATTGGAGCAAGAAGGGAAGTGTACAGTCGACGCTTGTTCTGTAATGTTAGTTTTGAGCGTTTGTCCTGTAGTCTAGCAAGGAGTTTGTATCGTTTGTGTAATTCAGCCCGTTTAAGTCTCGTATGAGGGTTCCAAGTTAGTCTTTTGTCTAGGTACAGTCCAAGGTACCGCACATGGTCGGCTGGTGGGATAGGAGTGTTATATAAGAAGACAGGTCCAAGAGTTGTTCGTTTGAGTGTGAAGACTATGTGTTTGGATTTGTTTGGGTTGATTTTTATTCGCCATTTTTGTAGCCAGGGTTCTAGTGAGTGAAGGTGAGATTGTAGAGAGCGGATAGCGAAGACAGGATCAGTATGTGTGGAGAGAATGGCAGTGTCGTCAGCGAAGGTGTATATGGAGGTGTTGGGATTTGAAGGTAAGTCGGCTGTAAAGATTGTGTAGAGAAGAGGAGCTAAGACGCTACCTTGTGGTACACCAGCAAGGACAGGAAAAATAGATGATCGAGAAGAGCCTTGAGTTACTAGGAAGAATCGGTCGGAGAGATAGGATTTGAGTATAAGATAGTATGTGCTTGGTAGAATACCCTTAAGCTTCCATAGCAAACCCTTGTGCCATACTCGGTCAAAGGCCTGTGAGACATCCAAGAATACTCCAGCGCAGAAATGTTTAAGCTCCAGTGATGTAGCGATGGTGTCCACAACGCGATGGGCCTGCTGGATTGTAGAGTGGCAACTGCGAAAACCAAATTGATGATTTGGGATAATTCCAAGGCCATCAAAACTTTCTTGAAGGCGTGGTAGGAGGAGTCTCTCAAAAATTTTGCCTAGAATCGAAAGGAGACTGATAGGGCGGTAAGAGGAAGGTAGATGCGTGGGTTTTGAAGGTTTAGGTATCATACAGATGGTGGAGAATTTCCAAAGAATAGGATAATAGGTAGTTCTCAGTATTGAATTGTAGATGGTTGTAAGGAGGACTATTGCTTTTCTAGGAAGTTGAAGGAGAATGTGTGCTGTGATTAAATCATAACCTGGACTCTTTTTAGGGGGAAGAATTTAAACAATCTCTTTTATTATTTCTGCACTCGCTTAGTTTTAGGAGGCGATAGGTTTTGCGAGGTTGGAAGCATAATGTGAGCAAAATTGGAGAAATTAGAAGTAACGTGATAGAATTGGATTTCATCTCTCAAATATTAGCAATCTAGTTTATTTAGGGAGAGGTTTAGCTGAGTGGATAGCGAATGCTAGATTCTAAAACGCAAAGATCACGGTACCGAATTCAGCTGCTAATCCTTAGATTTTCTCTTCCTAGACGCTTCTTACACAGCTCACTGTCCGCTGATAGACAGTGTTGTCTATAACGAGAGAACTCTGTCCGGAGGCCTGGCAATGCACTGAAGAAAGCTCAGGGTGCCAATAACCTCGGTTGTTGAAGCGCCTTAAATAATAATAATAAATAGTTTATTAGCTGAGACTTTATAATCTAGTGCCATGTTTCAGGTATGCGTGCATCTCTAAACTGCACTATCTATGGCAGCGGTCACCATTTTTGGATGCACTTACTGTTCTTAGATGTTCCTCGTATTCCTTTCTTAACTTCAAATTGACGTGTCTATTATCCCTAATAATTTGTGCGAAGTACTGTCCAATCTCTTAATAGATCTAAGAATCTTCTTTTTTTACTCTTGACAATGCCCGTAAAGACATAAGTTGTTCTACCACACCTATTCTACCACGTCTTAGGAACATCTCCGTCGATTGAAGCAGAGCACCAGAGCTGGCCAAACAGCTTGTGACGGATCTGAAAAGTTTTTATCTCAAGCCGTTTTCATTATTTTCTAAGAGTTTACTCTGTCTCAAATCTTACTAGGTTTAGAAGGAATCTTCGTTCAACAAATGTTTTGATAACTTTACAAGAATCTGGTAGTAGATAGCTTTAGATTACTGCCTTACATAGCTCTAGATTGTTGAACAACCTAGCCTCTCTCCATAAGAAAAATAATTCTCATATTAACAGAATGTCTTAACCTGTACTAAATTAAAAGTCCGGCAGAGACGGATCTGTGCCAAGTTTCCTAATTTAGCTTTGCTATTTAATTGAAATTTCATTTTTTTTTTCTTCTATCATCAATAAGTATAGTGAATAAACATAACAGTATTAAGCTCGATACTTAACGAAATAACTTAATTTCTATTTATTTACTTTTGAAAAATCTTACCACAATGCTTTCTTTGCATGATGCGACTTAATGCTCAATCCAGTCTCTATTTGTAATGCAGACATTACATTACTCAATAATTCAACAATCAGAATCATTATCTTTTCTCTTGAAAAGTGTGGAAATGATCCGGCTTTCAAAACCTCAACACCTTCAAAAAAAAAGCATAAAACTTGATAGCACAAATAATTGTTTTCTATAGTATTCCCTCTTAATTCAATTGCAAAGGTTGAAGATTCATGAATTTTCAGTTAAGAGGATCAATAGACAAGAAAGAAAATATAATGCTGAAAACTAGCTTTACATAATAAGCTCAAATACACTTCAAAGGAAATCTGAGAAAACAAATAATGCTGAAATTTTCAGGGACACTCCCAACTAGGTAATTTCCAGATACCAAGTCCATGAACCAACTGTATAATTCCAATTCAATTCGCATTTTATTAATATTATATTATATTAAATATAATTAAATATGTAGCATATTTTTTATTCTTATATATCCTGCTGCAATCTTATTAACTTTCTAAATTGTGTCGCACATAAATTTAAAATTATAAGTTTACTATTTTTTATGTTTGAATATTTGTTTTAATTACCTCATTAAAGTTTGACATTCTTGAGAAAATAATTTTGATCGCTTATAGTACATAACGTTTATCATAGCGTTTTATTATAGTGAAACAGTGATAAAAATCGTAAGAAATATTGTTTCTTAAATATTATTATTATTATTTTATCTTGATAAAGTAATTTAGATGTTGTCATTCTCTTCGTTGTGCAATACTTTTCCTTTTAAGTTATAAATATTCCTGAGTAAGAAATTAATTATTTAATAATAAAGTAATGTAATAAAATTATTTAATTGATAGAATTGTTCTTTTTCGTTGTACAACATTTTTTGAAATATAGGGTAATTGGATTAGTGCACTTCTAACTCCCAGAACTTCAAGTTTAACCTGGCCCCTAACCAAAAGAAACAATCAGAACTAAATTATTAACTTTATTTAATAACATTAACCGAAAAAATTAACCCGTTTTCCTTACATTGACGCAAAACAGCTTAAGTTAGGTTTTGGTTGAGCAGTTTTCGCGATTTTTTTTCTTTGATCTTGTTTAAAACTTCGAATACTATTCACCCATATTATTCCTCTCAATTTTCATGTGTAGCTTTTTCTCGGGAAAATTAATTTTTGTAGTAACAGAGGACTGTAATTTCCTACATTTTTACCCTGGCCAACGGAATCTTGTTTAAACCACCGGGACGTCACAACCTTATAATGTTCACTTTAGTTCTCTATTTTTTTTCTAGCCTCTTATAGACCGTTCTGCTAAATATAACGCAGACCGTTCATACGAAGTCTGGAATCAGCTGCTGTCAAGAGTGCACGTTTTGGGATAACCATACAACTTTTTCATTTTTCTATGTGGTGATTTTCACATTTCATACGCCGACCGAAACATCTATCCACAACCGCAAACCTGTGCTGAATGCCATTTGCAACCTCATTCCTATTAGTCAGAAGAGATCCGTAAAGTGATGGAGAGTAGAATAGAACTGGTTATATTTGCTTAGCCACTTATACAATTTGTAGCCGATTGAACCAACTTGTTGGTTGGCAAATGATGAATCAAAAAGGTCAGTATTAAAATTAAATTTATCAATCAAAAGTATTGTGTGTTCGTCAGGTTTTATTTATTATTTTGACATTTGCTTACTGCTACGTCCTTATATTATTAATTTTCCTCATCATTTTACAAAGAAATATTTATTTTTATATTTATTTCCAATACTTGACTTTGAATACACAAGTCTTGAATGGAGTGCACTAAACTAATATTTTTATAGTTCTAGAATGTGTTTGTGTAGAAAACTATATAAATCACGATAGAAGTGCGAACTTGATAATCTATCATAGTTATTCCCACGCATAGGACCGTCTTTGTTGCGGTGCCTACGCGTACATAAAACGATGTTCCTTTTAATTTAAGAATTAGGTAACTGAACAGCTAGTAGAACAAGTAAAAAAAGATGTATATAAAGTGTGTTGGTTGGCTTAACTATTTGATTAAACCATTAAAACTAGTCAGTAAAAGTATTTGATTAAAGGAATGACAATACAAGCAATTTTTTTAAACAATATCATATATCTGACTTCTGGTAATTGGACTCAATCTGGCCTGTACAGACTTGTTTACTAATATTGCTTAGGTCTCTTAACAATTTAATTTTCCTGAGAGATGCACTCTGAATGCTCCCCAGATAGGTGACGGCCAACTTGGCTTCCACTGCTATACAGTTTGGATAACGACATATGCATGTAACGCCCACCTTAAAGTTCTCAGGGAGAGAATGGCAAAAACTTGGATCTATAACCCTGACGAAGAAAGGTTATCAAGATTGAAGCGGGATTAGATATTCTGAACTGTCTGTTAAGGAGGTTGGCTTTTGCTATATTAAACTACGATATTGAGGAAAGTTAGATGCTGTGCTTTAAGCCGAGAGACAATAGGTATTGAACGCCTTCTGAATATCCTTCAATACACCCTATTAGTGGCCTAGTAATCTACCTATTAGTAACTAATCCTTGGCTGAACTGATCCTGAATGTTCTCCCATAATTACTGAATAATTCTACTCAATAGGATCGTTTTCAGAGAGCCAAAAATCTGAAATTTTATTTAGGCCAGCTAGAGAACCGAAGAAGTATTCAGTGAAGGCTTGAGTATTAAAATTAAGTGGGAAAGGTAAATGGTTGTTGAATTTAATGAACACAATAATTAAGAATATTACCACTCTAAGGATAATATAATGTGATATTAAACGGACTAAGAGATTATTTGTTCCCCTTCTCAGTAGATAACTGTCGCAGTCCTTGTGGCTGGTAAGATCAGTTTCGGATGGCCAGTTTGACAGCATTATAAACAAAATTTCGCTTTCTGTTCCATTTGTTCTTCATCTGTATTTTGTATTTGACTTTTTCCATGTCTGAAGTGGCTCAATTATTGATCTAAAGATTTGCGAGACCTCTAATGTGTTATTGAATGAGGCTTTGAAATATTATTAACCCTCTAAAAAGCAGGATTATTAGTATCTTTAAAAGATTTTAAGACGGCTAACTATGTCTTTCCACGATTTAATTCAATTATTAATAATGTTCTGTAAGTGATTTAAAGCATTGCAGAGGTAAATGGGCTAGCTACTTCATCAGAGACCTTGGCGTCCCCTCCTGGTATCTCAGCTTAACTACACAAACAATGATAGCCATAACACTCACAAAATATACTTAGCATTCAATGATTTGCACGTTGTTATCGTTGGCTGGGGCTAAGAAGCACAATTTATTTTATATTAATATTTTTAGATCTATCTTTAACCAATAATCTTTATTAATGAAAATTGTGCTTCTTTGCCTCAGCCAACTAGTACAACGCTAGTAGTCTTCCATTTTTATTTCCAGTCATTAAGTTGAACCTCTGAAAATCTCTTAAGAGTGCCGCAAAGAAATCTTCGGAAAAAATTGGACCAAATATCTCTAAGACTTTCTCTAATAACAATTTTCAAAGACTTTTCCTTAAAATTTGAATTAATTGGCCTTATTATTGTAATATAAGAGCAAAAAATAATGTAGTGTCTATGAATGGTGCTCATGAGTTGGAAATTGGTGACTATTTCTGTCAGTACTTAAAAACACACAAATGCTGTGAATGGTTACTTACAATGTCTCTTATGAACAGGTAAGTAACTTTAATAGAGCAAAAAATAAAAATCTATTTTTCATACTTTATAAATTTCTAAGTGAATTGAATACGAGTACTTACTTATTCTGAACTACTTCACAAGTTGCAACTATATTTTTAATTTCTCTTGCTAGGTAATTTTTCATTATGGCGTGGTTCATTTTTCATTTTTTTGCGGTTCAACTTCCAATAATTCACCGTAGTATCAACACAAAAACAAGATTATTGTATTTAACCAATGGTGTCACAACACTGAGAACATTAGTTACTTCATTTAAGTTCTTTTTGCAAATTGAAAACAAATAGAATAGTCACTTTTAGCAATTGATTTTTGGACCATAATTTAACTAGACTTTTTACCCTCTTCAAAGTTTAAGAGATCTAAAAAAAATAAACGATTTTATTTAGAAATGTACACATTCTGCTTTCATAATAAATTAATTTAAGTTTAAAAAGTACATTGTTATGCACTAGAGCTGATAACAGTGTTGAACTTTCTAGTTAATTGAACAATTTCATACTTTTTTCAATTTTTCACTGAACAATTTCTAGAAAAAAAATGAAAATTGTTACTTATATTTTCCCAATCGTTTCTGCAGGCTCACCAACAAATTAATTTGTGGATCATAGCCTGATAATCAGAGTAGAGCATATACTTGAGAATGCTTCAATTGTTCAAATTTCAGCATTGTTTCCAGGTGATGTGAGAACTCGTACATTATAAATAAATAAATAAATAAAATTGCCAGTTTTCTGAAAAAGACTTCCCTAATTAAGGATTGTCACACTAGAATCCGTCAACAGTGCAGTTTGATCAGGAATCAGTCACTTATGTTTGCTGTGGTGGGTGTTACTATGTGAAAGATTTAGTTTTAGAAGTTTGAACCCAAAAAACAATTGTTTTGGTACATTTAACAATGATAGAAAAATCTCTTGCAACTGTAACAACTTTGAAAATCCTTGCAAAAGTGACTTAAAAATCCCAGTTATCACTTTAGATATTTCAGAGAATGTTTAGAATGGATCCGCTTGGGAGTATACTGTACTAACCAATGAGCTTGTTACTCTGATGAAATATAAGTGCACTTAATTTGTTATTATTATAGTAGTTTAAAATTTGTCAGTTTGAGTTTTTAGAATTGTTCAACATTATCAGACATTTCAATTTGTGCCAATAAATTAGTACACTTCGTATCGTTCAAAAACTTTAGTCTATGTAAGATCTTAACAGAAGTGAATAATAATTGCCTTACACATGTTTTTAATAAAGAGAAATATTTTTAGCTTAGAAGTACATTCAAAATATTAAACACTTTAATATTATTATTTTTATTTGATGATATAAACAAAGAGCTTTTGTTTGTTTAGCTTCTTCAAATGATTTATTATTCTGTGAATTGAGACTCGGTGAGTTATTCATTTATTTATAACACGACTATCAATCAGAAGCAAAGGTACCCATTCCCAAAGAAATTAGCATATCGCTAAACCTTGACTTCGGATTCCCAGAAAAACCTCCCCTAAACTCAAAAGAAAATTAGAATTATTCGCCCTTGACATTGTTCAGCACTCTTGGCCATTTAGTATTGGCAAGGTTCATCTTATTATTGAATAAATTCCTGTCTATCTTAGGTGATTAAATAAGCTGAGATCCTTTTGTTTTGGGAATTGAATCAATCTTCTTGGGGAAGTCTCAGAAAGAAGGATTGCACAATTGAAGTTGAATTGAATGTCACGTCACATGTTTTATTTATTTGTTTTTTATAGAACAGGCGACTGCAGCTGTTGATGAACACTTGATATCTTCAAATGAGAAACTTGTTCTTCAACTTTAGATGCTAGGGGAAGGAACCCCTGGCAGTCATCTGGACGAAATTTGAATACAAGAAGAGTGATACTCAAAGAATGATTCCAGGGGATCGTGGGAGAGATATAATTGTCTTTAAAATTCGCTCTAAGATCTAAGATGAACACTTGGAGATCGTACAGTTAGGATTTGAATTCGACCCAGGAGTCATCTAAACTGGTACGTATTAATCATCTAAACTAAGATTACTAAATTGGCACCTTGAGGTATTCTGATGCTTCCTTTGCAGATGAAATGGTGGAAACGTTATAGCTTTTACTAAACAGTGATACCTAATTCCCGGATTATGCAAATGTTTTAGGGGTTGTTAAATTATCAAATGGTGAGCTCCTCATTAGGATCTTCAGGATTAAGATTAACAATTAATTAAAATAAGAATTAGGATCAGATAAATTAAGAATAGATACATTTTTATTTTTAAATTTTATAATTAGCAGCCCATATTACCATTTGGGTAGCCACACGTTAGCTGATTTAAATGTTTAAATGTATTATTTACAATATTTAATAAATGGCTTTCATTTCATTTCAAAATCCTTATTGCTGGAGAGTACTACCATTCCGCTATAGAACGTCTGTTTCTGTGATTTTGACAGGTTTCGGTTTTATATCTATCTTTAGAAATAGACATCAGAAAAAATTTAACTTAACCTTTAAAAGCTTCTGTTCTTGCTCTATAATATCTGACTGAATAAAGATGTTCTTCTAGTCTGGGTCCCTAATATTTGGGTATTTTGGTGGACTTGTCAATTCTGTTTAGGCTCAGTTTGTTACTCTGATTTGTTTATATTTAGTAGCTGAATGGGTTCGGAAAGGCTTTTGCTCTTAACTTAAATTTTCTATTTTTTATTTATTTATTTATAATAATTTTATTTCTCAGAAAAAGATGACCACTTCAATTAGGATAGTAAAATTGAATTAAACATCTCTTGACTAATGGACCGGCGGACAGTTTAATTCCGTACAACTTATTGTAACATTTGTTTCTTTTAATTTTGGCATTTTTAGCCGTTTGCGCCCGTATTATTATTATTATCTATCGCAAATCTTTTTTTTTTTAATTTTTGTTTGTTTTAGAATGTTGCAGATAAGAGACCTCTCAACAGTAAGGCAAATTCTAATCAAACTAATGCGCATCACAACGAAGAAAAACACAATCACGCCTTTATGCCGTCACAGATTAGCGATTTTTTTTTTTTTTTCTCAGCAGGAACGAAATGAATAAACCAAACACGTTTTTAAGGACTAATCTCTTCTCTTTTTTGCGGCATTGTAGGTTATATTTAAAGTTAGATTGATGAAATAATCTCCTTGCTTGCATATGGTTTGGCTAAAATCTGCTGTGTTCACATTTTTAGCATTCTTCATTTTGTGCCCAAGCTTTTTAGCCTTATGAGAAGGGTGCATTATGAGAATCACTAGCAATAATAATAAAGCGCATTTTTCTCGAAAACAACTTTTTTGATATTTATGTGTTGGGTTTAAAGATAAATCTGTAGCTTATTTAGAGAAAGCATAAAAAGTAAAAGGTCTCTTTTCAGGTTATAATTTTATTTTTTCAAATTGTTTAAGTGTTAATGGTAGTATCAGGATAAATGCAGTTGTTAGTTACGAATACCTTAGTCCAATAATCCAAAGATTTGCCCTGTCCTACACACGATCCGGCGATTCACCAGTTTCATATATCTAGCCGTCACATTATTCGCTACATTATCCTTGCACACTGACAACTGCTCATCGTAGGCCTTAACTTCCTTCAAAACTGTTCCACGATTTTACCTCGGTTCATGGTTTGTCTTCTCCAGTTCTTCGCATTTAGCACAACTATGTTCGTTTCCATAATCTAGAAGCAGCGTCTTCTAGATTTTATTGTCCATCATTTTTTAAAATCCACTATTAGAAACTTTAGATAACTCTGGTCCCATACAGTTCGTACAACTCACCATTATTTCTTATTTTCCACGCAATCTGCTTAAGTAAGGAGCTACGTATTCTTCATTGCACTACTACATTAATTTCTCAAATGCTTTTCTTGACTGATTGACCTGATCTAATCTATTGTCTAAATTAATTCACTTTCATACACAAGGAATAATTTGTTGGCTAAGACAAAAATCACTTGGGCATTGAAGAAAGGTTTTTCCAGACTTTAAATCGGAGTTTGTAACGTTGTGATTTATTTTAAAGAAATGACAAAATCTTCCAAATATTGTAGATTCAGTAGTGTCACATTTTAAAATGTGTAGATCTTTTCATAAGCGGTTACAACTACAAACTAAAATTAACTAGAGTTATCATTCAAGATAATGTATCATTTAAGAATGTGGTATTTAAGAATATTGTAATGGTTATTAATATAAAAATTAATATATGGTAAAGAATGTGCTATAAAAAAATTGCCTTTGCAGTTTGCACAAATATGTTGTTAAATGAATAAGTAGTGCATAGTATGCGCATTAACTATAACAGTATATAAGTTTTAAATTTTCCTGAAGTACTTTTCTTTTTTTTTAAGTTAAGTGTTCTCGTGGTAAACAATTTTCTACCCACGCTTAACAAATATATCCTTAACAACCTCCACTTCCAAGTGGCACCAATGGGAAAACGAAAACTCACCGAGTAAACCAATCAAATATCTCCTTTAGCTAGGACAAAAAGATTGGAGCCCAACGCGTTCAGATTGTTCTACTTAAACACACATTGCCTTTCGCTAAATCCATTTTATTTTTATCTACTCAGGTGACGTCAAACATGTACTTCTCGAGAAAACTCAATATGTGTTATTCATTTAAAAATCTCCCGACTAATGTTTCTCTTCACATCCTTACAAGCAGGTTATTTGGAGCGTCCAATAATTTTTCTCAAATAATCAAATCAAAATGCTGGGTACTCTACTAAATAATGTTCTAGAGAAAAGTGTAAGTAAAGGGTCAAAAAGTTGGTAGAATAAAAAAATTAGCAACACTCACCTCCTGTAGGCCAGCTGCCTGTGTACACAAGCAAAAATAATAATAAAATTTGTTGTAAGTTAAATATTAAGCATATTTACAAGTTAGGAAAAACAATAATATTTAAAAAAAAAAATCTTTGCTCTGCAACCATGTAGGGAAGTTCTCATTACTCAATTAAAATCAGCTGTGTAATGCCCAACTTCCCACACTAGTGGGGAAAAATTCCAATTAGTGTCACTTTCCGCACTAGTGAGTGGAAAAACTTTATTGTGCTTCCTTGATATGTTTTGTTATTAACATAAATATTTTCTGTAAAACTTTAATAATCTTATTTAACGTAACTAAATAATTAAAAAACGAATATTAAAAGAGAGAGAAATAAAAATTGAAGGAATATAGAAATAAAAATAATACTTTAATAAATAATTAGATATTTTTAATTATAACAGTTAAAAAGGTTATAATAGTGTTACCTTATAGAAATTTAAAATGGATTCTAGTGATTCCTGTTTAGAAAACACTCCTCCATCAATAAAAGAAACAGCAGAAAATGTAATAAGTAATGTAAATACGTAAGTAATGTAAATAATTGTAATATAACAATAAAAGTTTATAATAAATAAATTACTTTTTGTAGACTGTAAAAATGAAATTTTTAATTTTTTTAGTTAATAAATCTAATGGTTGCAGAAAAAATATAATATTTAACTCGAGTGTCAAGTATTTTCCTCACACTCGGCAATTTGCACTTGCACTCGCCTCGCTTCGCTCGCTCGTGCGTGCAAACCCTGCCTCGCGTGAGGAAAAGTACTACTTTCCACACTTGTTAAATAAATAACTATTGCACAGCATTGTTATAATTCACAATTTCGGCAATATGACTATGTACACTGTTCGAAGAAGGCTGAATATACCTTTCGGTTGTGTTAGAAACAGTGGTAAGACACACTAGCAAAATCTACTAGCATAGCGTGCATATGGTTTATCTATGTCCATCTGGAAAAAAGCCTGACTAACCGCAAGCATTTATTTTATACTCTTCACAGTTTTTGGTAATTGGTAGCGCAAGCGTTAGACCATGCAGGAACTGCATATAATTATTCCGGGTGTACTTATAGGTATTTGTTTCTTATTGAGACTACTAAGATGTTGTGGTTCTGTTCAGATGAAGGAAACAACTGCACAGAAGATCCAAGATCTATAACAGACTGAGTTAATATGTTTAGAAAATGTTAACTTGGAATGTAGCAGTAACCCAACTGTACTTCACTTCGCTTTTTCAAGTAATGAGTTGCCATTAACTTTAACAAATTTATTAATAGCAGGTCTTCTGCGAGTAAACAAATAATTTCAGTACTTTATTCGTTTGGTTTTATTCTCCTACAATTTTAAAAGCATTGAAGCTTTTAATTCGCAGGTGTTATTAAAAGTTAAAATTAAAATTGAGCAAACAACACCATACCAAGTGATAGAGTGAATCGTTGCGAATTTGTGGCTAAGAGATTTTTGAATGAGCCTGCATTAGCAAGCAGCAAGCGATCCGAAACTTCTGTGCTCAGGGAAACTTTAAAAGTTTTGCGTGAAAATTTCACACAACTTCAATGGATTTTTCCTCCTTTTTGGGGAAAAGGAAATAAGAAGAACGAAAGTGGGAGTGATTGGGTAAACAAAAAATGACTAATTAAATAAACAATCAGAAAATTTAAATTAATTTTAAGATTTATTACAAAACTTTTATTGGCCCAAATTTTATACAATTAAAATTATGTATGATTAATCCAATCATCAATAATACTTTAGATCATATAAAACATTAATTAGGACATCGGAATTTACGAAAAATAAATGTTGAAGTTGAAACTGGGATGGAAAAGTAAGTGCTAAATTATTGTCTTAAAAAAACATCATATTAATCAATAGTTTTCTACGCTTACGGGTCGAAGAAGTCACGAATCAGAAAGAAATAATTAATAAATAATTTCTTTTAAAAAAAGATTTATGTATTGGGACTGTAGTATAAAAAAAAAAAAAGTCAGTCTGAACTGTGTGAGATACATAATGGTAATATTGCTCCCCATAAAATTTTGACTAATACATTTTTAACAAGCTCATTGGAATACATCTTCAATAAATTTTGTGGCATCAAGGACAGAACTGTCATTTATTAGAAATAATCAAGCCACTAATGTTTATTTTAGACTATGGTAAGAATCACTTAAATGTCCACACTTTCCTTATTTTAACCTGTTTAACATTTAAAAATGGTAATTTATTAGAAAGACTGCTTCTACACCTAAAAGTCTTTAATGGTCTTCTAACTTTTAGAGTTTGTTCATAGATTGCAGGCATCTATCAAAGTGTACAATAAGTAAATAAGAGTGTGTAGATGTGAGGTTGATTTAAAGTTTGGCTCAAGTAAATTCTTCAAGCCCAAAGAGCACACATTAATTGTGAAAAAACTGATGTGAACTCTTACATTACTTTCTCTTATCATCCTCAAGGCCCTATTATATAACCATGGAAAACCTTTTAAAACTATACATTACACCGAAATGTAACTACAAGAAAGCTTAACCAAACCCCAACAATCTAGAACGGCTCTAAAATTAATTCCTAGCATAAATCTATATGAAACAATGTATTAGTAAGTTTCATTACCGTCTTATTACGGTTTTGTCCCGAATAGCCGGTCATCCAGACAATCCGTACCGGCCAAACAAAAATTTAAAAAAAAAGAAAAGAAAAGCTGCCTGGATAATTCCAGCAATAAAAAAATATGTTGCAATTAGCTCTTCCTGAAAGAATGTCGCCAATTTTTCTTGGCTCACGAAGATATCATTCTTCGGATTAACGCCACACATCTTGGCTTCTCCTACTACTGACTTGGAATCGTCCGGGAACACTCAGAGTGAAAAGCACAAAGTAATTATTTAATTAACAATGTATATTTCATCGTTTAAAGAAAGCATACCGTCTAAATTATTTTGTTCATGTTCTCAGAAACAATCTCATTAAGAAAAGTTACTGTGTCATATTATAAAAAAAAGAAAAAAGAATAGTATTAATGTGTACAAATAATACAATTAAAGGCACTCAAAAAAAAACAAATGTAGACCTACCTTTAAAAAAAAATTTAGGAAAACAAAAAGCTAAAAGTAGGTAAATTCCTGAACGATATTAAACAGGAGAAAGGGGAAAATTCACAGAGAATGTATTGCCCAGTTCTAATAAATCTTGTTGCTAACGCTGAAAGTAGAAACAGAACCGGTTCAAATTGGAGATAGTGTTGCTCTAAATATGGTTCTGTGGAATTCTTGCAATAATTAATTACCTAATTTAACGTTTATTAATTTTATTTTTTTTTGTATTTGATTTTTGTTTCTCTTTTTAAGCAGATTTTACTGAACTTTTATTCTATGTGAACTTCTATTGAGCTATAAAATACAGAAATCGAGTTTTTAGACAGAAAACAGATGCATGCAAAGATTAAATTAGAAAAGTAGAAGAAAAATGTAAGTACATATTACTCGTAAATAGAAGATTTTTACAGTGTCTGCTAAGAGGAACTTGTACCTGAAATAGAAGCTGTAACTAAAGTGTAGACATTCATTGAAGAGTGATAAAATCAATTGAAAAATTAAGAAATAATATAATAACCATGAAACCCCGTAGGGGGAAGTGGACTAGCCACTTCTTCAGGGAGCTTGGCGTCCCTGCGGGTATCCCAGTCTAACAACATTTCAACACTTACACTAACACCCCTTAACACTCACACACTACACTTAGGGCCTGCAGAGGTAGTTGATGTGTGCAGCTACTTGGGTTTAGCGAACCCACAGGTAAACTCGAGCTCCCTACCACACACACTCATTTACACCTAAACACTCACACTTTACAGACGACTACACACACTGCACGAACAAGGACACGCACTCGTCGAGAGTCAGAGTATAAATATCTCTCCCTCGCGTGCCGTGGCGAGGCTTTGGGGCTAGGGTGGAAAAGAGGATCCTGGGCATTGAGGGAGACGTCGACCTGTGGGCTTCTTATCCCAACACATGTCTTCGGCCTCGGCTTCACCCGAGAGCTCCACCTGGAGGATACCCCTACTTCAGGAAATCGGCTAGGGAACACTGTCTCAGACAGGTTCCTAGGGGTAGGAAGGGGGTCGCGGGGGCACGGGTCGGTACCTGGTACCGGAACGTTGTCTTCCGCGGCACCGGTCTATATTGGGGTGTGATGATCCATCCGGATAGTAACCGGATCCAATTGAGCGTCCGTGGAGGCGGGATCACGTGCTCTGATGAATCTTCGTTGATTATTATGGATAATCAATCAACCTTTTTCGGGCCTAGCCCACCAACTACCTCCCTTCACCCCACGAATCCCAATCCTTTCCTCTTACCTACATCATCCCAAATCCTCACCGTTCCTACTACCAATAATCTCCAACTCCCTAACCCTCAACCCCCTACGATGGATACTAACGGCGGAAAACTCGGCATGGACATGGACACCGATTTAGGAATATCGACAACTAGGGAGCAGATTACACTGCAACCCTATAGCCCTTCTTCCCCGCCAAGGAAGAAAGCCAAGGGTGGCCACAGGAAGGTAAGTGAATCAGGTTTTAAATTTATTAATTTAGATGAAGACAACTGGGGAAGATTTTTTGTTTTGAAAAAGAAGGAAGGAACATTTTCAAACGAATGTTCCTTTAAGCTTCATAAGTTTATTAAAAGTACTTTGGGTAAGACTAAGAGTATCAGAAAACTTAATGATGGTTCAATCTGTATTGAAGCGGATAATCGTAACCAAGTTAGAGCTATCTTAAACCTACAAAAATATATGGATACCGAATTGGAAGCTGGTCCCCATAAACGTTTAAATACTTCGCAAGGAGTGATAACTTGCAGGGACTTTCTCAATAGTAGCATAGAGGACATAAAAGAAGGACTAGCCGACCAAGGAGTTATAGAAGTGAGGAGAATAAAGAGGAGGCAAGAAGGGTCCCTAGTGGATACCGCCTCTTTGGTCCTCACTTTCGATCGTCCGCAGCCGCCGCAAATGGTAGATGCAGCCTTCTATAAATTAAAAGTGCGCCCATACATACCCTCGCCAATGAGGTGCTTTAAATGTCAAAAGTTTGGTCACACTGCTATGAGATGTAAGGTTGCAGAACCGGTGTGCATTTGTGGTAAATCTATTCATGAAGGAGATTGCACACCACCAATTACATGCGTGAACTGTGGCGGAGAACATACTGCCAGATCATCGGGGTGCCCAACTTTAGCAAGAGAAAAAGAAATACAAAAAATAAAGACTTTGCAAAACTTGCCCTACCTTGAAGCTAGGGCAATAGTGGAAAGCAAATCGTATGCGACAAAAGAAATATCCTATGCAGAAAAGATGAGGGCGCCCCTACCAGTGCCACACTCAATCGTAGCCCCTGCAAAGACCCGAATAGATCAAATAAATGGCCCTTCCTCGGGCTTAAAGGATTCTATCATCAAGGTGGGAGAAATCCCACCACCCCAGAGGCTCTCCCCATTTGTGGGGAGAGACTCTTCAAAGGTGGGAGTAATCCCACCACCAATCCAAAACGCCCCGTTAGGGGTGCTGGTGGTTGAAAGACCACCAGAAAACATTCCCGCTACTAGCGGGAGTGACTTAAAGGTGGGATCACGCCCACCGGAAAAAATGAATCCCTCTGATGGGGAGTGGAAGGTGGTAAATCCACCAAAACGCTCCCCCAAAAAGAAAACAGCAAAACACTCTTTGCCACCCCCTTTAAAGACAAGGGGGAAAACTAAAACATTAGAGCAACAAGCGTCCTCTCAGCTTGTTGTTAGCCTTCCAAAACAGCAAAGAGAATTGATAGAGACAGACATGGATGCTTCGGAATCGGAAGGTGGTGAAAGCACCTCTTCCCTCCTTCCAAGAAGAAAGAAAAAGGGTCTGCCCAGGGGTAAAACTGGGGACGATTGTGGCACTGACTACGAGTCAGCAAAATGAAGTATATAGCTCTTCCAATTCGGTATTTATCTACAAAATATTTTAACATGTATTATCTTAAGACTTTTATCAAATGTATTGTTATTCTTGTAAATAGTCTATCCTTAGTATATAGAATATTCCTGCCAGGTCAGGCTACTAATAATACTTAAATGTGTGAGTCCATTCTTCAATGGAACATGCGGGGTTTCAAAAACAACATGGAAGGTTTGCGCAGAATTGTAGGAGAACACCGACCATTCGGGTTGTGCCTCCAAGAAACCAAGATTCGCCCAGGACAAATTATAAGAATCCCTGGGTACACTGTTTACAGTAAAGAAGTGCAACCAGCCCCCGGTGGGAGGGCGCATGGCGGAGTTGCCGTCTGTGTAAGGGAAAATATCTCCAGCAGGCGGCTACCTCTTCAAACTAATTTACAAGCCGTTGCCGTGCGCCTAGCTACACCACTGCAGGTCACTTTAGTTAGTATTTACCTACCAGATATCTATTGGCGAAGAGGTGACCTGGAGAATCTACTCTCGCAACTCCCTGCACCGGTGCTGCTAATGGGTGACTTTAATTGTCACAGCACCTGGTGGGGTTCCGTCAGAACTGACGCTAGAGGTAGAGCTCTTGAGGAGATTATAGACAACGCTAACCTGATGCTCCTCAACAGTGGTGAAGTAACTCATTTTAATGCACACTCAGGAGGATTCAGTGCAAATGACCTGAGTGTGGCAACTCCCACAATTGCAATTAGACTTGAATGGACCACACTAGAAGAATTATACCACAGTGATCATTTTCCAATATTAGTAGCAAGCTCCATCTCCAGGTCAGAATACGTTATGCCCTGGAGATACGACATCAGAAAAGCAAATTGGTCTGCTTATGCTGCCAAAGTGTTGATACCACCCCTTACAGGGGATGTCAACCTTGATACAAATTTGTTTACTAAAGGATTGACTCTTGCAGCTAGCTCCACTATTCCTAGGGTGGGCGGGAAGGTCACTAGACCCCCTGTCCCCTGGTGGACTTCGGAATGTTGGGCAGCTAATGCAGCAAAAAAGCGGGCCTTAAACAGATTCAAAAGACATCCGACGGAGGGAAATCTTATAAACTTCAAAAGATTAAGAGCCAGGGAGAGGCGTATAATTAGACATGAAAAAAAGGAAACTCTCACCTCATACTTGTCAAAAATCTCCTCAACATCGACGTTGAAAGAGGTGTGGAGTAAGATAAGAGCCCTCTCTGGTGGACGTAAAACCCCGTCGATACCAGTCTTAAAAATAAATGATGTCGTCGTCACCGAGGCAGAGGAAGTCGCTGAGGCCTTGGCTAGGCATTTTTCTCAAGTGTCTGGCTCGGGGAGCTATTCGGCGGAATTCCTTCGGCGAAAAGGTGACGTGGAGCAACAGCCACTCGATTTTGATGCCGCTATCAATGAAACATACAATGAACCGCTAACCATGCACGAATTAGACAATGCCTTACAGAAATGTAAAGACTCTGCCCCAGGAGTGGATGGGATCCCATATGCAATGATCAGAAATATGGACATAAATGGGAAGGTAGGCCTCCTCCAATTGTATAACAGCATATGGGATACCGGCCAATACCCTGATGGTTGGCGGGACGCTATTATTATACCGATCCCAAAGGAAGGAAAAGACCCTAGTAACCCCTCCAGTTACAGACCTATTTCGTTGACCACCTGCTTAAGTAAGGTCCTTGAGTCTATAATTAATTATAGACTAGTGTATTTGTTAGAAACGAGAGGACTTTACAGCCAGTATCAGGCGGGATTTCGCAGATATCGTTCCACGTTGGATCAGATGAGCCGCCTCGAGATCTATGTGCAAAACGCTTTTATGCGTAGAGAACACGTGCTGGCCGTGTTCTTCGATCTCGAGAAGGCCTATGATACGACGTGGAGATATGCGATTCTGCGGAAGTGTCACGAGTGGGGACTGAGAGGGAGATTGCCGAGGTTCCTCCGTAGCTTCTTAGAACTGCGAAGGTTCCGAGTGCGACTGGGGTCGGTCCTTTCGGACCCACATGAACTACAAAATGGCATACCTCAGGGGTCGGTATTGAGCGTTACGTTGTTCACGATAGCGGTAAACAGCCTTGCTGAAGTTGTAGGTGACCCACTACAAGTATCCTTATATGTTGACGACCTCGCTATTTATTTATCAGGTAGTGATATCGATGAGGTCGGGGAAACCCTACAGCAGGCTGTAGAGAGAGTGGCTGAAGAGGCATCTAGGAACGGATTTAAATTCTCTGAAACTAAGACCGTGTGCCTTCATTTTTGTCGCCTAAGACGGAACTGTAATCCTCCGACACTGGTACTAGATGGCACACCGATCCGCTATAAAGAAAGTGTCCGTTTCCTGGGCCTCGTATTTGATAGTAGGTTGACCTGGCAGGATCACATTGATTACATTAGCACTAAAGCAAGGAGAACCCTCGATTTATTGAAGTTCCTTGGAAGATACAAATGGGGGACGGAGCGGGAAATCTTGAAAAGTATTTTTATTTCACTAACCCGTTCCAAGTTAGAATATGGAGCCCCGGTGTATAGTTCTGCGCGCAAGTCTCGCCTGAAATTATTAGATAGAATTTACAACGAAGGAATTAGATTATTCACAGGCGCCTTCCGGACTAGTCCTTTGCAAAGCCTCTATGTGGAGTCAGGGATGCATCCTCCTCAGCTGAGGAGAGAGCAGCTCACCCTGACTTACATTGCCGGAATATGGGGAAAACGTTTTCATACTTTGTTTCCTGCCATATTTGAGAGCCCACATGAAGATGAATTTAGAAGACAACGCTCGCGGACGCGCCCACTCGGGGTTCGGGCCAAAGAGCTCTTAGACACGGAAGGAGTGCAATTGTGTTCGGTGATGGATTGGGGCTTCTCGCCTTCCCCACCATGGACATTACCTTCCGCATGCGTCCGCATGGACCTGGCAATATTTAAAAAAGATGAAACACCACCCGTCGTTTACAGACAAAGACTTCTAGAGCTTTTAAACTTTTATTATGACTACCGACCGATCTTTACAGACGGCTCGAAGGTAAACGACGGAGTTGGAAGTGCCTTGTACACGGAGGGAGTCACCCTCAGTTGGACACTCCCGCATTTTGCGACCGTGTACACGGCTGAGATTTATGCTATTTGCCAGGCCATAGAGTTCATTAAAAGAAATTATTGCACAAAAGCATTAATACTTACCGACTCCTTAAGTGCAATAATGGCTCTCCGGGATAGATTCTCGACAGACCCAATGGTCATGAAGATATACTATTTATTGTCCGAGCTAAGCACACATGGTCGAAGGGTGGTGTTCGCCTGGGTGCCGGGCCACATTGGCGTGTCCGGAAATGAAAGGGCGGACGAGGCTGCAAAACGAGCAGCCTCTACACAAACTAGCCATACCATCCTTGTTCGGCCCACTGACTTACAAATATATATGAAAAATATTATAAATAACAAGTGGCAAAGTCAGTGGGATAATATTGACGAAAAACTTAAAGAATTTAAACCATGTGTGCGAAATGCTAAAGTCGAGAACTACCCGCGGCATGAATCTGTAATTTTAACGAGGCTAAGGATTGGGCATACACGTGTGACACATGGGTACCTCCTCATTGCCGAAAGAAGGCCGAGGTGCCCGAGATGCCGAGAAAGGCTGACAGTGTCGCACGTGTTGGAAGGGTGTCAGGCACTGCGAACACAGAGAGAAACAGCAGGTCTGCCACATGACCAGCGCGCAATTCTCCAAGAGGGTTCTCCTTATGTAAGGAGGCTATTTGATTTCTTAAAAAATATAAATTATTATAATAAAATTTAGGTATAGATTAGGTTAGCTTATAGTTTAGTTCTTATAAAGGGGAAAGGAATATCGAGTACTTTCCCCTTGTGTGAATGAGTAGTATGTTCTTTTTAATAGCGTGAGTGTATTTATTGACATGAAAGTATTTATTGGCGTGAATGTATTTATTGGCATGAAAGTATTTATTGGCGTGAATGTATTTATTAGCGTGAATGTATTTATTGGCATGAATGATTTTATCAGTGTACGTGTATTTATTGCGAGAATGTTGGTATGAATGTTAGATTTAGTTTTGTTTTTTTTTAATTCGGGGTTGAAAAAAATTTATAAAAGTATTTCAACCCCCCTTAGATTTAAATTCATTTAGGATTAGGTCACTTTTAGAGTGTGCAGGAACATTTGTTAAAAGTACTGCACACTTGAGTTAGATTCTACGAAATAGCCTCCTTAGGATAGACTATGTACATAATCTAGATTAAGCGTTATTACATATGTCATATATAATGTATTTGTATATTATTATGTATTATTATATAAATCGTTACAATTTTGTTTATTAATAGTTAAAGCAAAACCCAAAGTACTTTTAATTGCTTGAATTTTGGATAAACGTCAGCTTATGAAAATAAGGGATGGTACCATCGGCCAAATCGCATTCCCCCTCGTCGGCTAGACCGATGATGTAAGAGGGGAGCGCGGTCTGCTTCCGTTTGCCTAGGCTCCACCCTGCCTTGCTGAGCAAGATATGTGTGTGGCAGCCCGATAGGACAATAGGGTACCATCCCAGCTCTAGTGGCCTTCATGTGAGAAAAGAAACTGTGAGCAGGCGCTAATGGCCACAGACGTCGATGCGCCAAAAAAAAAAAAAAAAAAAAAAAAAAAAATAACCATGAAAGATCACCTTGGTTCTTCCCCAATCCCTTAATCTTGGCAAAGAAGAACAGATAAACCAAATGTTCTTGTCGTTAGAGGAAATTTGGGAAAACAAGTTAGAGTGGCCTAATAAAGCCGTAAATGTAATAATAATAATAAAGGAGACAAACTACTCAGCAAAAATGTCTGGAACTATCACTCTTGGAAGATACGTACAAGATTTTGTATAGTGTATTGGTTTAAAGGCTTAACGAATTTCATCTAAAAGTTTTATTAAGGTTGGTTAAAGGGTGTTTGGGTATTAGATTACATTGGATGTGTTTCCGAACGCCAAGAATCAAACCTCAGTGAAATAAATATATTTGTAGGAAGAAGTGAACAACAATCAAACATGAGGCCATGGAGACAAAAAATTCTTCATTAAAAATTGGTCCAGTAAATATCTTATCACAATATGAAGTTCGTTTTTTCTGCAATTTTCCATTTTACTAACCATTCACACTCAACAAATTAAGATTAAAAAAATTTGGTGGACTCAGAATTAAACATCTAGAATCGAAGTGATTGCCTTCTCACTCTTAAGGAAGTAAGAAAATCCAATAAAGATACGAAGTCCAGTAAAAACTTAGATGTTTGAAAATAAGAAGAATAAAAACAATGAGAGTTCTCATCTGTTTTTTTTTTTTTACTAAAATACCAGAAAAATAAAAAAATACTGTTAAATGTACTTTGAAGCTGTTGCTAAGATCTGTAGAAATGTTAATAAAATATTTTGAATAATGAAACGTAACAATTCGATTCAACGTTGCCCCAAAATGATGGCCTTAAAAGAGGTATTTAAGGCGTGTAATTATTCATAAATATCACACAATATTACAAAGGAATAAGGAAGAAGCGACAGGAATAAGTCTCTCCAAAACCTGGTAATCTCCCAGGATCTCTATAGCGAAATATCAGCAGTCTGAAAATTGAGGATAACCACTCCTATTGCCAGATATTCCTCCTCCAATGCTTCTCAGTGAGGATATTTTATTTCAGGCTTGAATGTCTGGTGTCTATTTAAGCTGCCTAATAAGGTGCCAGAAAAAGAGGGAAGTCAGCAGGTTGTGTGGGATATCCACTCCCTCGTGCTTAGACACTACTCCGCTTCCTTGAAAGAGTTTATACTTCTCCATGATCATAACTCAAGCACTCATTAACTCGGAAAGGCTACGATTTCGGAGGATACGTCTGATACAATCACCTCTGTGCCCATCAACCCATTCAACATCAATTCAGCTAAAGAACGACATGTTGAGTTGGCAAAAGTTAAAAAAGCTCTGTGTGTCAAAATGAGGTAGATTACCACAAAAAAAAGCGCTTAGTATAAACAAGTTTGTAACATAATCAGAAACCAGAATTTATCCGCTATCATTTTCTTTAAATACATTCTAATAAACTCCAGTATTATTAACAAAATGTTCTAAACAAAATTGAATTGAGACTATGGACAAATTAGTATAAATATTAACATTTGTCTTAAAATTACACATAAATGTAGAGCATTTTAAGAACTTTTAGTTTTAAGGAAAGGCCAAGATATTTTTACTACAAATACAAACTGAGTGAATTCACATTAAATCAAATTTAAAATTAAATTAGTTGTTCGTTGTTCCTGTTAAAAATTTATTTACCTCATACCTCATATTTTAACATTTGGTTAGTATTTCATAAGCAAAACAATGATTACAAAGAAATTACCCTGATTTTATTTAAATGATGTAATAAGGAAAGTATCAGCTGACAGAAATTCCAAGTGATTGTTATGTCCAGTGTAGAAATAAAAAATTATCAGTAAAAGGTAATGAAAAATAACTAGAAGAAAAAATTTTGCAAGAAATTCATTCGCAATATTCAACAAGAAAAGATTGTAAAAAACAATACTTCCTAAAGCCTGTAAGAGAGATAACGCCTCTTTATTTTACAGTCCAGAACCTCCGAGACAGCTTTTCTCATATATTCTGAAACTCTAAAACGTTCTAGACAATATGAAATACGTTCCCACTTTCATTAAGATTACCCAGAGAGCAGTTAAATAATTGCACGTTTCTGAATCATGAGGAGTATATCTGGGTGAGGAGGATGAAGGACCCTCTTTGTCCCTAGCGCTCTTCCACCAGTAGAAGGATTCGAACTGGACTTACGGCTGTAGAGTTATGAACTAAGTCAATGCTGAAGAATTAAAGCTGAAAAAAGTATTTCGAAACATTGGCGGCGGCTGGACAGACAGAAAATTTGATTCCAGAGTCAAGAAAAATAAACATAAATCTTTTATCAAACCACTTATGGCCGAAATAATCACGAACAGGAGTCAAGCACACAGTTTAATAACGAAATGTCACAGACTAGATAATTATTGGCGCTATCTCTTGATAAAATTGTAGAAATAAACCAATCAATTAAAAGTTCCAACAAGTTAGGCATTCAAACAATCTTTACGACCTTCAAATTTAATCGTATAAAATAATAATTAATTAAATAAAAAAATATATACATTTATTATATCAGTTGAGAGAGTTGTAATATATATCTAAGTTATGCAATTTTTCAGATACTCACATAATCTTTATAAAAATCGTGTATCACATGTTACAAACTGCTCTTTTATCTTATATTTAAAAATTGTATACTCGTATAAGAGGCTCTAGGCACTTCGTTTCACCTGATAAAATGATAATTTAATCAGTCCTTGGATTGAAACTGAGAATCGTGAACCACTCTTAACTTACATGTGATTTTCTATGTACATTTGCACACAGCCAGAAATAAGTTTCTTCTTCTTCCACTTCTTCTCCCTTTTGAACGTAGAGAATGCTCTGTTTATGTAATTATGTAACAATTCTAATTTCTTTAGACTGAAAAATATTTATACATTAAATTCTGACTAATTCTTTTTTATAGACGGAAATATTAAATTCTTATAGATTTTTTTTTCTTTTGATTCACCTAAATATTTTATTATTTATATGCTTCTATTTATTTGTTTTCTTTTTTATCTTTATTGTTTTTAATTAATTTTCTACTAGATTTGTTTTTATTTTCAAAAAAGCTTTTCTTTAATATTAAATTTAAAAATCTTAAATCAAAAAACTTGTAACTTAAAATAGCCGGTTAAATTTGGCCTTATTTTATCATAATTCTGTCAAGAGTTGAATTTTCTACTACCACAATACTAATGTGCTAGGATTAGGCATTAAACGGAGTAATTAGGATTAAAGTAAAAACTCTAACCTTGGTTTTATCCACTAGATGAGTTACTCAATGCTTCCCTATAAATGAAATGACTAATAAATACAATCAGAGTTGTTGAAACAAGTATTAATGGGTTTAAACGAGTGAATGTCTCTTATTTCGTCACCGGCTTTTCTATTAATTCAATAAATGTAATTAAGATGGTTTTTTATTTCTACTATTTACTGCTCTGGTGTTTGATCACACTCCGCTTGTAGCAATTGGGAGTTTGCTCTCCGGCTGGGCACTGCTTTTCCTTTGTGGCCTCAACTACAAGTCTTAAATTGCTCTTTTCAAGCTCTGAGTACTTCCTTGGCTTTCGGTTTGAATCATACCAACAGCATGTATCTTGCTCCCCTGCATCATATATCATAATACCTACATGGCCGACAATTTGTGTGCCTAAATTCCTTAATGTTCCAAGTTCAAGTCTAGTTAGTCCAGATCTGAACCAGCCTTCAATTCTTTTTGTTTAGTACAAATGATAATGTGCAAATATTGATTCTATTATTTTAAAGAGTGGTCTTCATTCTCCTAAAATTTCAATAGTAAGTCCCGGCTGGTCTGATAATTGGATGTTGCATCTTCTAGATCACTGCACAGACGCCTGGTTGAATCTCCCCCTAGGATTGAGGCATTTCAACAAAACGGGCATCATAATATGGACCTTTTTTTAGAGAGAATACTGTAGACATTTATTTACCAACGATATTAACAAAATTATAAATGATATAGAGTAGTGGAGATAAAATTATGCTGTAGTTCAGTTATATATGCTGTAGCTGCTATTAAATCGACAGACATACTTCTTCTTAACCTTCCAAAAAATAATAAAAACATATTTTGAGTTACTAGAATTAGTTAATGAGTGGAATTAACACAAAAAAAAAATGTATAAAGATATTTTTAGAACTCCAAAGTGATTCATCAAGTTAATTGAAATAAGTGCTTAATTTTTCTGATAATTATTTCTTATATCAATTTATTATCAACTAACATTGGCAAATCATGTCATATCAGTGACTATTAAGCATTATTTGTTGTACATTGTCTGTTAAAACAATTATCACCAATATTTTAACTAAATTTTTGGTATCACATATAGTAAGATACTCCGATAAATTTGAGCTATTGGCATTTTTTTAAGCAAGAACTTGTTTCAAAATATCAAAGAGGTTACCATAGAATATGAAAGAAGTTTACTTTTTCTACCACTATTTTTGGGGGCCCAATCGAAACTGATGTTTTTTTACTCCTTTGCTTACTACGTAAGAGTAGGTACTGTAATCGTGCAGGTTTTCCATTTTAAGTTTTCACTGTAAATATCGGTAAGTCCGCAAACTGGATTTCAACAAATCGATCTGTATTTTATTTAGATTTAGATTTTGATTTTATTCTTGCTTTGGGACGAGTTCGTACTTTTATCCATTATAAGAAGTTGATCGAATCAGTTTTGTGTAGAGAATTTGTTTTCAAATATGTTTTCTACTCACATTACACTTTCTGACTCAGACATAACATGCGATATCAACCCGCACTGCAGAATTAATCTAACTGTGTGAAACCTCCTTAAAATCCACCTGAGTTTAAAGAATATTCTTGACACTATTCGTTCGGAAAACTTTAGAAAATTTGAGGGTTTATGCTGCAAAGTATATTTCTAGTTATTTCTAGTTGACTATTTTAGCTAAAAAAAGAAGTAAAGGAAATATTAAGATGACCTTTTATTAGTTTTTATTTTAAGAGCATGAGAAAGAGAGAGAGAGATTAATTCAAAAAAATAATTTTTCGTGATCGTCAAAAATGTTTTTGTGAAAACTCATTTTGAAGATCTGAGTCGGTTATAATATCTCCTATAAAACCTTTTAATGAAGACCTAATGGTTTTTCAGCGCTATCAAAAAATAAAATAAAATAACAAATCAAAAGGGGAAAAAATGATTGCCAATGTCAGTCATAATTGTTTATTTAGCTTCTTTACTTCAACTTAGCAACTAGGTTATTGAATTAGATTCACAGACTAGACTCATTAGAATCAGTTCAGCAAGAAAAAAGTGAACAATCACCACAAAAAATTAAACAATTTTCCATTTATAATTCTTAAATGTTAATCTTAAATCATAATAATACCTTAACAGCAGTTAAGAACCCAATAACAGATCAATAGGTTACTAATACTGAGGAAATGATACACGAGCTGGTTGATGATGTCCTAAATTGATCATTATAATAATGCAAAATGCATTTAAAAAAATAATAATAATTTTATCTACAAACATTAAAATTAAAATATCTCTTTATTTGTCTAGGATGGGCTGCAGACTTTTCAAGATTAGCGAAGAGATGATTATCACAATGAAGCTGAAATGTGTGTCTATGGTTGTGGGTGTCACGACAATGAACTCCGAAGTAATCACGCTCAGACCTCAGTATGTTACTTCTGATAAAATCAATTCGATCTTCTTTGATAATATGTTCCTATTTCTATATACTGTATTATATTTATCTTTCTCTTGATATTGACCGACAGATATTGGGACCAGTGATGGTTTCAGGTATTACTTTGAAAATAGATAATCTAATAAAAACATTGTTATCGATAATATATTACTTAGTACAGCACATTGGTAATTTATTGTTCAAAACAAATAACAGATAAGTATTTTTTCTCATTTTATTTTATTATCTGGGCAGGAAATGATTTGCATTTCATCCTAAACAAATTTGGGGTATCCATTCATAATTTTAAAAGTTTTATTTAATAATGTTAGATAAAAATATTTGTATCAATTATAGGATAAATTTTTGCAACATCTAAATTTTTAATAATGTATTATTTTCATTTTATTTTTATTTATTAATTTTAGTACGTGAATATAATAATCTTGAGCCTTCGGAGTTACCCAAGGAAGGTCAAGGATAATAAAATACAATGTTATTCGAGGACGAAAATCGATGCGCTCGCATAAAACAAAAAATAATTTACCCAATAGTTGCTAACTTTTCACCGCGTGATGTGTCAGAGACTTTTTTTTTGCGGCTTTTAGAGCTGATTTTAGGGTACTTTCTTCCCTTAAAGGATTTTAACTACTTATTAAGCATTATTGTATGCAATGATCGAAATTGATGGAGAAATTATTGCAGAAATAGTAAAAAAAATTAATAAATTTATATTTCCATTCATTAGTTCTTATTATTATTATTATTATTTGTAAGAATTTGTAAATAAAAAAAAACCTATTTCTTCGGGCGAGATTAATGTCCAACTACCAAGTTTTTAAATATTTGATATGTGGTCATTTTGTTGGGATAATTATCATTTTCATGTTTTATGGAGATATGCATAAAGTGTGTGTAAGTGTCCACAAATCTACAGAAAATGTCAAAAGCTGTTTTTTAGGTAGGCGTACGAGATAATTATTTTATTTTTTACACTTTTAATTGCAATGATTTTATTATTTTAATTTTAAAAATCAAAAATTTGTAAAATTTTAAACTTCTTAATCATTTTTTACATATTTAATGCAACAAGAAGTGTTGAAGTACTTTAAAGAGAGTTCTCCGAACCACTGAACAATCCGTAGTGGGGCAGAACGTTACACCACCTAAAGTGGCTACAGAAAGTGGCTATGAAATAGAAGTCTTAATCAAGCTGCTGCCATTATATCACATATTTTCACGATGTATTGTCTGATCCTCGGCCTGGCTACAAGATCGCAGTCATCGTTCAATGTTCACTGCCTTGTGCTGGACATGGCATGAGCGTGGCCTCGAACTAGGCTTTGAGGCAAGCACTGAAGAATCTCTTAGATGGTTTTGGATCCTTTCTCGCAAGTATTGGACATACGACTGTCTTTAAGCTATGGGTGAACGCTAGACCTCACAATCAATTGCTAGAACCACTACTACTACTACATAGAATAAGTCATATTATATTACAATAAAAAAAAATGTTATAAAGTCATGGATCTTTGAAGAGTAAAATTGAGAAAGAAGGAGGTTAATGACTGCAAAAATTACTTAAATGTAGCGGATGCTTTTTAAATGATTTCCAGTAAGCTATTTACTTTATTTCCTTCATAACGTAAAAGTTTTAAACGAAATATATCCGAAATGTTATTTATTTTTATAGCCGGTAATAAACTAAAAGGAGCTTTAATTTTTTTGTTTTATTTCGGGCTGAAAAACCGGCCTTTAGGCTTTCAGTCATGAACATAATATGTGAATGGATTATTGCTTTTATTTTAAAGCTTTGATTGGTATCGTTTCCTTTTGTTTCTTTATTCTCGTGGTATACGAGTATGCCAATTTTACAGAATGCAAAATTCTGAATCACTAGCATAATTTTACTTATTTAAGATTATCTTTAGTGTAGGAAAGATTACTACATTGAAGATTATACATTCTAGAACTAGGAAACTATCATCGATAATTGCTTTGTATCCAGTTTTCATATCCACTTTCTGATTTTAAAAGAAATCTATAAGATTCAAAAGAATTGTATAGTCATAATATTTCGGTTCCTAGTTTAAAAAAATATTCTACTTTTAACTGGAAACACTAACAGATCAAGTATTTCTTTCTACTTTCTTATAGTCAAGGCAACATTGTCCAACTTTATTCAATACATTGAGCCTGTAAGATATAAAACTGTTGAAACCACGTTAACAGGAAACATTTGATTAATCCATGAGAATAAAATTTTTGTATAAACAAAACAACATTCCATAACTTTGCAAATAAACAATATTAATGAAGTCATAATATCTGTTTCCCACGGAACATATTGCTGAACACACATACAACAAACTTATTCTATGTCCAAATTTAATCAGAGCTTAGTAAGCTAAATTTTTTATTTTATTTTTTTAAACGGACGATGGGAAGCCTGGCTGTAAAAATAAAAGAGGTAGTAGATTAAAAGATGTGCCATGTTAGGAATGTTCCAGTAGTGAGAATTAAATGTATATAAACAAAGATGAAGCAGCTTATTAAAAAAGTATTTGATCTTTTTAGATATCAATCAAGGAATCAATCTAAACCAAGGAAGAGCTTTTCATGCCCGTTTATAAAATTATTTTTTTTACGTCGACTTTGTTGTAAATTTTAGCTCCGATTCCAAAAAAAAACGCATCAAAAAATAATTATCCTCTTAATCATTGCCATTTTTAGCATCTTAGAATAAACCTAGAAAATATCTACATATGTGTTGAAACATGATCCATCTGTTTCTGCTTTCTAAGCGTAATTCTCTAATATAAATATTGGATGTAAGTCTAGATTCAATTCCGTAGAGGTTGGCTTGTCAGACCCCATGTTTTGGGACTCTCTAGTTGGAATACCTCTCCAATTGTTTAGACTTATGAGTTTGGAGAGGTACTGCTGCATTATGCTTGATGACTTTTTCTCCTCCAAAGAGACGTCCTCTCACAAATCTCTGACATGAAATACTAGTTATGTTTCTTCACCCTTCTGTCAAATCTAACTATACGTTTGCAGACTAGTACGAAGTAGGTTTTCACTTATTTGTTGTGGTCGTCAAGAAGCCTACGATCGTCTGAATGGCCTTCCATCTTTTTTGGAGTAACGCCTTTGTAGATTTACGGAATTGGCTAATGAAATTTTTCACCAGCTTGGTGTTCCGCTATAGTGATACTATTTGCGCCAATTCTTTATTGGCTGCATTACTTGTGCATTTTGGTCATAAACCCTCTAGGGCCAGGATGACTTATGTCCTAAATGCAGGGCACCAATTCAACTTTGATCTATACATATTAGAAATGTCCTTTCAGGAATCGTCACCATGATTTGAATTAGCATCGTAGCATTGGATAGCTAGTGAATCAGTGATCTTCCAACCCTTATCCAATTGTGGCGGTGAGCCTAGCTCATTGACACTATCTACAATGCTTGTGCATATGTATATTAGAAATATGAAGGAAATGTAATCTCATCTCGGACCTAAAAACTCAGTAAAGATAGTTGACCTCATAAAGAAATTGTTCAAATTAATTTCCTCATTGGTGCGTTCATGTATTAATTTCTTTAGCATTTAAGGTGGGTCTATGTCTTAAGTCATTGATATCCGGAGCTTTGGCATGTTTATTAAAACGTCTATTGATTGATTCATGATCAGTGTATATTCCTTTCTTCTATCATTTTACAGCCACCTTCACATTAAATAATTGAATAAAATATATGGTGCAGCCTAACCCTACAATGAAGAGAGGAATCTATTACTTAGAATGCAGGAGACAAGTAGTGTGCATATAAAATATTTTTTCTGTTAAAATTACTAAATAACAATTATTTTATCTCTTGGTACCTCCTCCACGCTAAGTGTATTGTGGACATTGTATGTTACCCTTATTGCTTATAATGCTAAAATGCGTTGATTGTGATTAAACAAACAATAAAAAAAAACAGCGATTTTATCCAGCATCGCTTATCTAAAAATTCATTCAAAACTTATGAAATGTTATTAAATTTTACTATTCATCACTTTCGCCATTTTCTTTTTTCTCTTATTCGACAAATTTACTCCTGCATAAGGTGGATTTTCTTTATTTAATAGCTGTTGGTGCATAAAAATGTATCAGCTGACTAAACATGATTCTTTTTTTTTTAAGCCGAAATTTTAAGTTATAAAAAAATAACGTACTCTTACTAATGATAAACAGAAGTAGTAAATTTTATTTAGCTGAAAATAGTAGAATAGGAACTCACTAGGATGGGATGTAAGAAGATCTCATGGCCAGTGACTTTCTAAACGTCTCATTGGTTAATCGTAGTGTAAGGATGTTCTGAGAGAGGTGTCGGCTGTTTAGATGGAGCTGAGGGTGGCCAACCACTGCCCACCTTGTAGGCATGTAGCCCGCCTTGAATAAATTGATTGCCCGCCAGATTCATCCTAATTTTACAAAATTAGTTTATTATCTCCAAATGGTACTGATTGAATTACAATGTAATAATGAACTAAAGCATATTTTTTGAAACATTAGAATCCAAAATACATTTTTATAACACTTTTCTCACGCGAGAAAAATGTTTCAATTTGAGAGATATGGCACATATCGTAAAGTTGTGAGTGCATTTGGATAAACTTAAAGCTGCGAATCGTTTTTTCGAAAATGAAATTTACCAAATATAAAGTTACACTGTAAACGTCCCGAAAATACAATACATATATACTCATTTACCTTTACAATTGTGCGTAATTGCAGCTGTTTAGCTGTATTTATTAAAACTGTCCGGTAGGACAGTTGTATAAGGGTTGATCGTCAAAAACTGCACGAAAAAGCGTAACGTTGAAAAACACCCAACTTTGACAATTTTTTTCTCTTTTTCTATAAAAGATAAAATTCCCAAATTTTCTTTAAATCTTACTCCAAACCCTCCTTTATAACTGTAATTTTTTCGCAACAACCTAGATTTGATAGATTTTGAGAAAAAAGATGTTAAGGAGATATAAGGTGATAAAGTTTGGGAGCTTTACATTTCCTTCAAATTTCGAATTGCTGTATCTCCTCTCCTATTAGTGTAATCTCTACGAAAATGTGTACAATTATAGTACTCATTTATCTCAATTGTGTACAATTCCCGCTTTCTACCTGTATTTATATTGGAGATTATAACTTAAGTTCTCTTGGTCATAAAAAATACAAGCACAAAAGGCTAAAGTATATCTTGCTTTAATTAACTCCATGTAGTAAGGTTTTTTGTGTTTTTTGCCTTTGTATGTAAGTTTGGACCATTTATCAAATACCTAAATATTAAGATTGTGGAGTTAATATAGGCACTGCAGCCTGAAACCTCCTTTGTATTAAAGTACAATTTGTATCTTTCTTTTAAATTGTAAATAAATTCTCATTTCAATTCAATTTAATTGGAGATACAAGGTGATAATGTTTGGGAGCAATTTATATTTCAAATTACAGTATCTCCTGTCCTACTGGCGTTATCTCTGCGAAAATATGGGCTATTATAGTACTCGTTTACTGAACACTTTTAGATCTACTTTCACCTGTGAAAAATGTGAATCTACAAAACATAAATCACTCTCGAACTTAACGGAAGAAAACCTGCAACATGAATTACGTTGTGCAAATTAAAACTGTCCGGTAGGACAGTTGTACAAGGGTTGACCATCAAAAACTGCACGAAAAAGCGTAACGTTGAAAAACCCCCAACTTTGACAATTTTTTTCTCTTTTTCTATAAAAGATAAAATTCCCAAATTTTCTTTAAAATCCTTAACAAAAACTTACAGTTTTAAAAGTTAAGTATAAGGGTTGATTAAACGCCAAAAGGTACACAAATCAGCAGTTCCCAACATTTCATTAATACTTCATTGATATAATTTAAGTAATTTTACTGCATTAACTTTTCCTTCACATTTTTTAGAATTTATTAGATGTCACAGACCCTTATGCTGGCCATTTTCGTCTACAAAATATTTACTCAAGTAGCACACCATTTAACTTAGATTGACTGTAATATCTATTTATCTATAATAATCAAACTATTAATCACAGGTGAAAAAGAAAACGTTATAAAAAATATAAAAAAAATAAGAGGCTAAAAAATTCATAAACTTTTTTTACATCAATAATTTTATGCATTTATTTTTATTTTTAAATAAAAATCATTGGTTTAAGTTCATTCTTCGATTAAAGTAATTGTTATTTTATGTTGTAGTCAAACGTTTGTAATAATAAGTAATAAATAATCTGGCTTTATCGCAAATAATATATTTTTCTTCAATTACATTCTCAATCTAGGTGTTCTTCCCACAATGTTATATATATGTAATATAAAATAAAGAAAATAAAGATATGCATATTTTTAGGACAGCTAATTATTCCAGTATTCATGAATAAGGTGTCATTCGATTTGGAATTTTATGTATATGTGCCTTTTGGGGGTCTCGGCGCTGTACATCAAATGGGAGAGGAGTTAGCCCCCTTTATGTAAGGCCCCCTCCAAAATTATTATTACTAATAACTCTGTAAATCTTGGCCCGATTTTGATAAAATTTGGTAGGATGATAGAGTTAGGGCTCCCCTACGTAACAATAAAGCGACGATCTGCTCTTACACTTGTTAAGGGGAAGTATAGCAATCGTTTCAAATTATCGACACGTGAACCGATTCGAATCGAAATTTTGTACAGATTTGCACTTTAAAAGTCTCGACGCTATGCCTCAAAAGGAGGGAATTTGCCCCACCCAAATAAGGCCCTTTCTAAAACTATTATTACCAATATTTCTACAAAGCTTAGTCCGATTTTGATAAAATTTAGCACGAAGAAGTGATTAAAGCTCCTCTACGTGGCTGTGAGGTCCCATCATGCTCTTACACCTACTAAGAGGAAGTACTGCAATCGTTAAAATTATCAATGAGTGAACCGATTTACATCAATGAATTGTCGTTCGATTCAAAATCTTTGCCTTTTTAATTTTGCTATTTACGTAAAAATACCTTCCTATTTTATTCAAAACGCTTTCTCAAAAAAATGGTTATTGAGGATGGTTTGGGGACCGCAACTATAACCATTCTTTAAAAAGATCTCTCCAGTGGTAGTTACGGTTCCGATTTAACACCATATCAGGTTATAATGATAGAATAGCTTATTCCAAATTTTAAAAAATCTGTAAAGCAGACGTAACTTTGCTAATAGACAAAAAGGAAAATCTATCCAAAAGGTACAAAAATCTCCTTAACAAAAACTTACAGTTTTAAAAGTTAAGTATAAGGGTTGATTAAACGCCAAAAGGTACACAAATCAGCAGTACCCAACATTTCATTAATACTTCATTGATATAATTTAAGTAATTTTACTGCATTAACTTTTCCTTCACATTTTTTAGAATTTATTAGATGTCACAGACCCTTATGCTGGCCATTTTCATCTACAAAATATTTACTCAAGTAGCACACCATTTAACTTAGATTGACTGTAATATCTATTTATCTATAATAATCAAACTATTAATCACAGTTTAAAAAGAAAACATTATAAAAAATATAAAGATATAATATACATTTTATCATAATTGTAATAAAATAATATTATGAACGAACTGGCCAGCATAAGGGTCTGTGACATCTAATAAATTCTAAAAAAAGTGAAGGAAAAGTTAATGCAGTAAAATTACTTAAATTATATCAATGAAGTATTAATGAAATGTTGGGTACTGCTGATTTGTGTACCTTTTGGCGTTTAATCAACCCTTATACTTAACTTTTAAAACTGTAAGTTTTTGTTAAGGATACACTATTTGGAGATCTCAACGTGCCATTTTACATTGAATCATTCAGACAGAAATCGGTCAGGCAGGAAGTTAAGGTGGAGTAGTAAAGAATTTGTTTAAATTGTAGAGTAATCCTGGGTGCCAAACACTGATGAAAGCTTGATGACACTATTTAAAATAATGCACCAACTTCCAAAATGAGGTTAAAGCAAATAAGAACAATGTATTAATTTGAAACTGCAACACTTTGCGTCATACATTATCTATCAAAGTAAAGCCTCTGAACTTAGCCGATGCGTAAACTTTTTATCAGATCTGACAACGACAAATCTTGAAGAATTCTGCGTGTTTGAGCACTTTTGCAGCAAACTTGAATTAAGTTTGAAGGATCCACGAATACGGAATGGAAGAACTTCTGGTCATCATGGAAGGTCCTTTTGAGGAAGCTTTCCCAAAAAAAAAAATAGGTATCAAAGTTTCCTTATTGAAGAGGGCTATTCAAGGAGGCAGTGATTAATTTTATGAGATAAACAATAAAATGTTTACAGCTCAAGTTGGGTGTTTTTATAGTGCTCCCCTAGTTAATATAAAAATAGAGTAGTGAATCATATCGAGTAATTACAAAAAATTTTTTTTTAAAAAAACTTGTTTTTGAAGCATTACTGAACCAAAAAAAATCATTTATTTACCTCTTAAATTTATAATTTCTGCATTTAACGTACAAACCATTCACATTTTCCGAGGCCTACGATACCAATGATGAGAAAAATTTAGGTGTTAAGATTTAAAGTTGGATGGTTTGGTGCTGAAATGGGTCCGATATCTGAGTTGGAAGTTCAACGGGGAAGATTATCATTGTAGAAGCTACGAGCGGAACATCCAATATTTCTCTGTATAATCATTCGATTTTTTTTTAATTTATTTAATTTTTTCCCTGAGCGAAATAGTAAATTTCTTTATTAAGCACTTATATATAATTTAAGAAATAACTGATACTTTTAACCGACCTCTAATTTAGCTGACAGAATAAGGTAGTAGATTAGCATATCTCTAAAACCAGTTTTTTGTTACTTTTTTTTTAATATTAGGATTCAGGTTTTATTGGATATAATATGCCTGTTTTATTGGAAAGCTTTTCGGTTTTAAATGACTTTTATGTTCTGTAAATGATTTTAATCAATTACTTTCTGCCTTTTTGTAACAGTTTCTAGTTTTCAACGATTTTTATTTGCTAAACTAAAGCTGTTCCTCTATTAGTGAAAGGTAAAAATAAAAAAAATGTATATACTTAAGATTTATCATTCAGCGTCCTCAGCAAGTTTAATCTACATAATGATGTCATTAAGCAGGATTTATTAGGTAATATGGTACCAACCTTTCTATCTCATTAAATGATCAAAGATTGTCATAAAGATTGTTATTTGCATTATTGACTATCCTTACCTTTACTTTAACATGTCCCAAATATGCTTACACCTGCTTAAATATGCTTAATTTGGTCAATTTAATCACGCAAACAAAAAACTGTGTTAACATTCTCACACAAATGTCCGTGTTAGTCCGTTACATTGTCTTCACTTAGTGTAGTAGCCTTTATGCACTTTAAGAAAATGCATTTAACGGCTTTAAAATATATTTATTCGTTGTCGGAGAAAAAAATATACCATTATTAGTGACAGCAAGAGTGCGTTGTGTAAATTATCACATATACACAACCAGTCTGCAGGAATGAATCACATTATCGCAGAGATTGTAGAAACTATTGCCATTTTTAAAGAGAAGGGAGTCTGCATTAATTTTTTGTGGGTAAGGGGTCATTGTGGTATAAAAGAGAATGAAATTGTTGATACACTTGCAAAGGAAGCCACAAATAATGGGGAAATGGCTAATTATAAATTACCACACACCGATATCAAGGGTATAATTGCAAAAGCAGCACAACAAAAATGGCAGACAGATTACAATAATGGTGATAAAGGTAGATTCTATAAAACTATGGCAGATCAGTTACCTAGACAACCATGGTTTAAGGGAACTGTCACTAATAAATGGGTTATTACGACAATAAGCAGGCTGAGAGCGAACCACGCGGTGTGCGGATCGTATCTACACAGGATCAACAAAAGGTCCTCTCCTCTTTGCGTAGATTACAATGAGGAGGAGGATTTCAAACATGTAATAATGATATGTCCACGTTATGTGGTAGAAAGGAAACGAATGTTTGACGATATATACAGGTATTTAGATGCACCATTTCGCTACGAAGACATTATATTCTCCACCAACATTTATGTGCTTAAGTCGATAGCAGAGCTAGCAATGAAATATGAATGTATTTAAAAGTTATAGAATGAATGCAAGAAATTGATTAGAGAAAGATTACGTGATTTTAATTTTGGTTAAGCTATAAGGATGGCAGGAATATAGAGTACTGATCCATCCATTAGTTGTAGTTTATGTAATTGGTTGTATATAGTAGAGGGATGAATGTGTGAAGCGAATATATTAATAAGTAAGAGTGGAGAGTGAGTTAACATATATTCTATTGATAAGCACCTAGACGATGCTGGCTGTATGGCGAAAGCCAATGCCAAAAAAAGCAAAAAAAAAAAAAAAAAATGCATTTTTAATGCTGTTAGTAATAATATTAGTATATAAACTTTTCTCTGGTTTACATTTTGTTTTAGCACTCTGTATAAAATTAGGGGTTGGCGAAGTGGTTAGTTGTTAAATAAGTTGACATCTAGAAGTTTTCATCTTTTCCAAATTTTCTTTTAAATAAAGAGCGTATGTTCGTTTATGAGTGCAATTTTTAGTAACAATGCAGGGCAAATAGATTTCATGAAAAACTTTGACGAAAATGGGCAAAAATGATATTTTCAGAGATTTGTATTTTAGTTGAAATTGTTCTCAAGGTTTACCTAACAGTACCTCAGTCTTTGTGCCATTTGGACGAATTTTCCAGCCTTTTTGTGTGTTCTTCACCTTGATATTATTACAATTTTTGACTTGCGAACAATACTAGAAAAATGGTCGGTGCTTAGATGTCCAACATCCCTTTAGCAAAAAGGGCGTCCGAGAGAATGTGCGACTCTTATCCGATCAAGAGCAAGATAAGTCTGAAGATGCCGTGAGACGGAACTTATGAAAAGTACTTTCTTGAATGTAACTGTAAGACTTATCAGCTATTTCCCTATTTACGACTTATCAGCTTTCTCTCTATTTACGACTTATCAGCCTTCCCCCTATTTACCATCCATCTTATCCCTAAGAAATGCGTTCGAAAATAGTTTATTACTTTCGTGAAGACATTTCCTTAAGTAAAGAGTTAAAAGAAGGAGCTACCAGAGTAGGCGCTTTGATTGTCCAGGAATTCATCCAAAAATTATAATGTATTAGCTTTAAAAATCCTCTAATATAGAGTGTCTAAATGGCTGCCTTAAATTCAACGAAATATCATATTTCCATAAGAGAAAAAATTGTTAAAATAAGCCTAAATCACAGCCTAAATTCGCCATTCCAAGATGCTACCATCAATAGAAAGATGCATTCAGGAAATTTACTAAAAGAAAAACTTGTTTTTCTAAAAGATGATTTAGAACTAAAATATTATTCATAAATTGAAGTGTATATTTTAAAATAAGTTTAATATGAAAAGAAATTAGCATTATTGAAGGTGAATAATTCCTAAAATGTAATAAAATAAATGAAAAAGATAATATGTCATCTATTCCTATCTAAATTCGGAAAAAAATGCGAATTTTGAATCAGTAGAACATAATGCACTAGGAGCTCGCTGCCAGTTCTTGGTGAATAGGGATTTTCAGATTGGAAGAAACAGTCAGCCAATCTGAAGTGGTAGAACCTGCTTTTATTGAGCCCAGTACGATTCCAGTATATCATTGGCTAAATTGAAAATGGGCAAAATGGAGAATATCAGTTTTTTGATGTTTGATTGGCTGGAGGTTACGCCCACTCTTTCACACCCTTCCATTGTATATTCCACTACGAGCTCCTTTACTGTCATGTTCTACTGATACTAAAAGTGAATTTTACCTCAATTTTAGATTGGAATTTTGACAATGTAAGTAATTCCGTAGGTTTTACCAGGTTTTTAAGTTTAATTGATGACTAAACCTTTCGATTAAACCGAACATGTATTCAAACTGTGTTTTTATTTATTTTGAATGATATATTTAATCAAACAACAAAATTATGAGGCTAAAAAATTTAAAATTCTTTTTTAAATAAATGCATTATGATTTTGTTCGATTTTATTATTATTATCAATAATCGTCGATTGATGTTCATTTTTTGAATTAATTGATTGTTACTTTATTTTATGTAGCAGTCAAGTGTAACAATTATTCTGTTTTAATATTGAATAATATAGTTTCCTTTAATTACATTGTTAATCTAGGTGTTCTTCCCACAATTATATATATATATATTCGTATATATATATATATGTGTGTGTGTGTGTGTGTAAGTAATATATAATAGAAAGAGATATGCTCAATGAAAAGGACTACAGTAAATTACAATAGAGAAACGAACCATTATTGGTAAATAATTTTTTTTTTTTTTTTTTTTTTTTTGCGCATCAACAGCTGAGGTCATTAGCGCCCGGAGCTTTTTCCAGTGCACTGCCGGCCTCCGGACAGTGTTCTCTCGTTACAGACAACACTGTCCATCACCGGACAGTGAGCTGTAAGAAGCTCCTAGGAAGAGAAAATCTAAGGGTCAGCTGCTGGATTCGAACCCGGGAAATAATTTATTTGTTATTATCTGTGTGTAATTTGTGCTCTCGAATACTTCTGTAAGAAGAGTTTAAACTGGTTTTGGCGATCAACCCTTATACAACTGTTCTACCGGACAGTTTAAATAATTATGTCGCTAACGCAATATTCCTCATTTTGAGCGGGAAGAGATTAGAGATTGTAAAATTAATCAAACTTAAAATGTACAACTTTAAATTTTTTTTTGCAAAAGTTGGCGGTTTATTTCTGCTTTAAAACCGGTATTGATGAAATAATGAAAGGAATTTGTAGAATATCGTTCAGGAAGTTAGTGTGCAATATGCAATGCACTGAGGTAATAAAGATCGTTTGGATTACATTCTAGAAAGAGTTACACACAAGTGCTTAATTACCACAAGGCGTTTCCATTTTGTCCTGACGTCAGTAGTGTACTTGTAATTTGGACTAGTTCGAAGAAATATTGCCTCAGTATGAAACGACGTGCTGAGCAGCACGAAGAGTTTAACTAATTTTTGACGTCATAAATTACAAGAAAGTTACTATTAAAAAACAGTATTTCTTGTAATTATTAGAATTTTTTTTTCCGCAATAATAAATTAGCTTTCTAATTTAAAATATTCCATCTCTGTCTACTTTCTTCAGGGGCTGTCTTTCCTTATGTAAGAGTAAAGTATGGTTGGGGCATATATTCTAAATAAGCTGACCTTTATATCACTTGTTTCTAAATAACCTGACTAATTGTAATCTAAATCAGGTGTGTGCTTACAGGAATTTGACCTCATTTGCTTAGCTAAATTTTTTTACTATAGAATTTAAAAATTTTTACTAAACATTAAAATCGTTCACTACTATAAAAGTGAAAGAAGAAGAAAGCGAATCGTTGAAGCTCTTCGAGAACCATCCTCCAATCAAAATTTCTTAAAAAAGTTTTAAACCCAAGTATAGATTGATTTACTTAAGTTCAAATAAAACTCTTTGGCTACTATCTTTAAAATAATAGAAAACTAGAGAAAACGGTTTTTGTAAGTTGCACAATTAAAAGGGCAGGGGTTGTAGGTGTGGTCACCATTATACTTGCAGCTTCTGATTTGCCAATCCAGCCGCCCACATTTTACACCTCTATCAATGCATTCTGATTGGTTAATTATTTAACATTAATTAGAAAATTATAGTTAAGATTTTTTTAAAATAATTTTTTATATTATTGCATAAAGTAACTGATGCAATAAGAATTTGTTTGAAAATATCTATCCATACGTTATATATTCACATTATTTTATTTATTCCTAAGAGATAAAGAAAATTATGTAGATTTGTAAGTCTTTAGGGAAAAAGAAAGAAAATCACAAATCTGCTAAGATGTGGGTAAGGTAAAGCAAGTCAACAATGTTGTGATTTAATACAGCGAATTGTATTATTTAAATAAAAACTAGTTTGCAAACCTTGTTTAAATAACCATGTAAATGAAGATTAATAGTTCATTGCTGGGAAATATTCAAACCGAAAAGTAATGAACGATTTCGATAGTTATCTTATGGGGGAAAACCCAAAATTCTACGACATATGATCAGAGGCCTTGAACCTGATTTCCTTAATTAAACCCTAAGCAACCAGAGATTCACTCTTTTTACTAAAACTAATTAAAAAAACAACAAACAAAGATAGTAAAGAACTTTCTGAACTCATATTAGGCCATCAAAAATGAATTTCTACTACAAAATCCAATTCAAAACTCTTTGATGAACGATTTTCTTGGGAAATGAAGTAAAGGAAATATTATTTTCATAGACTTTTATTGACTACTATGACTACAAATATAACATTTTACATGTTTAAAGGTAAAATTACTTTTTTATGATTCATGAATCTATTTAATTATTCGCCCGGAAACGTTTTTTCAACACGGAAATAGAAAGTTATTTCAGTAAATTTGTTTACAAGTTGTTCAAGGTCAGGGAAGCCCTATTTAATATGGCAAATGAGGTGGAAAAAAACATTTGGACTTATGTATAAGGTTTCGTTCGAGTAAAAAGAAAACAGAGTCGCTAATATAAATTAGATTGTAAGTAAATCAATTTCTGTAATGCGTAATACTAATGAAAATGGACAATTAAAAAGAATAGAAATTTTCGTTTGTTCATAATTTCAGGGGTAACTCTTTAACAACCAGTAACTCGTCGTAAAAGAGAAAATCCTTATCTTCTAAGACGTTGAAATGGATTACAAGAAGGTGTCCAGGAAGGAAGGTGTTTTCGCAACGATTGGAATGAGATTCTAAGTAGGATTTTTTAAAAATAAATTTGAGTAACTTAGATGTCCAAAGGAAAGTTTGTCTGTTTGAATTGATTGACTGGGGGACAAAGAAATTGGCGTGAACTATGGAGCGAAGAGTCTAGATAACTAGTTTAGATTACTTGTACAATAATTGGATCAGTATAGAACTGATCGTAGAGCATAGAGCTTTATCCTCATACGAACTTTAAAATACTTGCTTAAATTTATCTTTTATACGACATGGAAAGTTTAGGAGCTGAAGAGTTCTAGGAAAGTTAAGACTGCTGTTGTTTAATAATCTCTATAAGTTGTCTAGCATCTGTTAAGTCTATTCTCATAAGTTGTGAGGGTTAGGAGGAAGTCTTCTATGTAAAGCCCCAAAGTAGCGGAATATGTTGGTTATTGGTACAGGAATTAGGTTCAAAGAAATGATCTTTTGATAATGTTAAAACAACCGAAATGTAATACAAAACTAACCTTAAAATACAAAAACCTTAATTTATAAGAACGATAGAAAGGTGCTGATGAAAAGAGAAGAGAGCTGATCTAACGTCAAAGAAAGTATATTTCCAAAAAATATTACAGTAGATTATGTTTTTTTTTGTTTACATTCCTTTGCATCGTCTCAATTATTGTTACGATCTGTTGATTGAATTATTAAATCCACAGGATATAAAGCAACAAAAATAAACACTATTCAGTCCCAACTGAACACTCTACCCTATCATCATCGTCGACTTTTGTATCAATTCACAAATCACTGCCGTAATTTTGTAGTAATTATTTTACCGTAGCTCCTTAATTTTTTTACTTCTCTGTTACGGCTAGAAAACATAGTTTATAAAAAATCAGGTTATATTTTTATTGATCTATTATTTTATTTTTTTCTAACTTCTGATTTATAAAATTCAAGCTATTCTTTGCTAGTTGTACTAAGAAATTGCAGTTTAATCTGAGTCTTTTGCTACCTTGGCCTTGAAAGTTCTACGGAGGGATTACTAATTTACAATAACAATGATAGTTGATCTCTACAGTTGAAAAATATTTGTAAAAGTTTCATTAAAATGATCAAATCGTTTATGAATACGCATGAAACGTTCACCCCAACTCTGCTGAAGTTTTTAAAATTTGTATAATAAAAACAAGCCTTTAAGGTTTTCTCTAATTTCATTTATATTTTTTTTAAAAAATCTTTCTCAACGTTTAATTTATTTAGCGCAGACCCAAATTGTTAATATGGTTCAGGAAGTTCAGGAAATTACAGAAACATCAAGGGCAACCTAGATGGTTGTAGATATTCCATTGGATTTTACATAAAAATAAAAATAAATTAATTAAACTTCTAAACAACAGTTACTTAAAGAAGCCATCAACAAAAATGTCACGATTGGTTTAAATTTGAAAAAGAAAATACGATAATTTAGGTTTATCTGAATGAAGAGTACATTAATTCCGGTAAAATATTCTTTTTACTTGATTTTTTTATTTCTATGGTATTTAAGAATTCATTATACTTAATAAGAATTTGCTTGTTAAGAACAGGAAGAGATTCTTGGATAGAGAGACTGAATAGCTTCTCTCAAAAGTAGAATTTTTGTATAATAAGCGTTCTCTTGTAAAAAGGATCAAGTGTGTTCCTGCGGAATCCGTGTAAAAAGAAATTGTTTTAAAAGGATGTACTTTTTTACTTGAAGGATTGTTCATTTTTTTGAGATTCTTCCGAAAATGGCTGTTAGAATTTCCTGTAAACTTCTTACGTACATTACATAGATTTATATCTTTTACTAATTAGTATTAGGGCAGTTTCCAGGTAGGTTTGAGAAAGCCTTCAATTTAAGATTAAATTTCAGAGTAACTTGCTGTTTTAACAACTGTAGAATTAAATTTTTACTGAAATTATTTGGAGAAAATTCAGGAGTTTGGATCTTTTTATCTTGGAGGAGTTAGAACTGTCAAAATTCTCACCAGATATCATAGATTTCTCTAACGTGACTAACTGGGAGTAATTTGCCGTTAAAGAAAACGTTCGAGTGTCATACAACCAGGTCTGTTTTGTTAAATGACAGCCATATGCAAAAAATTAAAAAAAAATCTTTGGCGATTTTAGATTTACAGGTAAACAATGGACACTTTACCTTTTTTACGAGGGTCGTTTGAAAAGTCCGTGCAAAGTCAGAGAGATAGCACTACTGGCGCGTATCGAGGTTATGTTTAGTTAGTAGCATCTCTTGGAAGAACACACACCAAGTTTCAGCCAGATCGGTCTATTTCTTTGTGTTTGGCATTCGTTTGAATCGAGGAAGTCGAGTGATTTTCAAAAAATGGACGAAAAAGAATTTCGTGTGTTGATTAAACACTAGTTTATGAAAGGCAAAACGCCTCAGGAGACTAAAGAGAAGCTTGATAAACATTATGGTGACTCTGCACCTTCGATTAGAACAGTTTATAAGTGGTTTCAAAATTTTCGGAGTGGCCATATGTGCACAAGTGACGCTGAACGTTCTGGACGCCCGGTTGAGGTTACTACTCCAGAAATCATTGATAAAATCCATGATATGGTGATGGATGACAAAAGAGTGAAGGTGCGTGAGATTGCTAGTGCTGTGGGCATCTCGAATGAACGGGTACATAATATTTTGCAACAACATTTGGACATGACAAAGCTATCCGCAAGATGGGTGCCGCGATTGCTCACCTTGACCAAAAACGAAATCGTGTGAAGTGTTGCAAGGACGGTTTGCAGCTGTTCCAGAAGAATCCGCAGGACTTTAAGCGTCGTTTCGTCACTGTGGATGAAACATGGATACATCACTACACTCCTGAGACCAAAGAACAATCTAAACAATGGGTTACCAAGGGGGAATCTGCGCCAAAAAAGGCGAAGACCGTTCCTTCGGCCGGAAAGATTATGGCGACTGTCTTTTGGGATTCGCAAGGAATAATCCTCATCGACTATCTGGAAAAGGGTAAAACTATTACAGGTGCATATTATTCATCGTTATTGGACCGTTTGAAAACCGAGCTGCAAGAAAAACGCCCACGATTGGCCCACAAAAAAGTCCTTTTCCATCACGACAACGCACCACTCACACCTCATCAGATGTGGTCGCAAAATTAATGGAAATAGGGTTCCAACTCGTTTCACATCCCCCCTATTCTCCAGACTTGGCTCCCTCGGACTACTATTTGTTCCCCAATATGAAGAAATGGCTGGCGGGAAAAAGATTTTATTCAAACGAGGAGGTGATTGCAGAAACGAATGGCTATTTTTCAGACTTGGACAAATCCTATTATTCGGAAGGGATCAACAAACTATAGCAGCGTTGGACGAAGTGTATAAGCCTAAAAGGAGACTATGTTGAAAAATAAAAAAGGTTTACCCCCAAAAATTAAGTAGTTTTTATTTTTGCACGGACTTTTCAAATGACCCTCGTATTTTTTAATAAAATAATTAATATCTCTTAACTTTTCCATTTTCGCTTTTATTAATAATTCTAAACCAAAAATTTGTTGTACCCTAACATTGCAGTCGATTCCATCGCTTTTTTAGTAACAATTTTTCATGAAAATGACTTACAGGTGTTTGAGAATTACAAGCCTCTTGTTATAATATAACAATTTAATATATTATATTACATGACTATTCAAGATAATTTATGTATTATTTTGTAAATTTTTCATCTGTCTATTTTATTTTAATAAAATAGCTAATATTTACTAGAAGTTCTGCATTTCATAACATTAGACAGCGGAAAGATTGTTTTAACCAAGGTTGAACCAATCGTGTTAGTAATGTTAATTCCAGCCGGCTTGGCACCAGTTTGCCCCACCACTAGGTCAGATCGTTTGGCATCATTCTTATGAATCACGAACTAGTTCCTGCGTTACGGTCAATTGCCTTCTTATTTCGTACATCTGGTTTTTAATGCCACCATTCAAAATTTTTTACGTCTGTGAAGCTGCTGTAAATGAAATTATGGTTAATGTGAAAATTTGAAGTATTCACCGTTTGGGTATGAAATTTTTTCATAATTATTATTATTTGCAAATAAATTGTGTATTTGTATTTGGTGTTCATGATGAATGCATTTGTTTGGATACGTGCGATTGATATTAAAACAAAACGTTGCAGTAATTTCCTACTGATAAAATTTGATTCGCTGCTTCGCTCAGTCTCAGTCGATTCGGTTGATATTCGAGAACCAGAAGTCGACTTTATTGAAAGTTATTTTTAATTACGGTTTTTTGGTAAACAGTACAAATGATTTCTTTTAAAACAACTCTTCAAACTTCGCATAAAAGTTTATTTGTAATTACATGATCATTTTAGTTATAATTTTTTTTTATTATCAGATCTCTTTAAGTAATCTCTTTTTTTGCACCCTCCTGAGCCTTGCTAAATATGTACTACTTAAAAATTGCTTACCAATATAATTATTTTTAAAACAAGGTGCATCAACCTTGGTTTCCTTTGTAATGTTCAACCTTGAGACTATTTGAATCGAAAAATTATTACCTACAATGCGTTATTGTGCTCATTAGATAATGCTGGAACCAGGTATTTTATATCTTGTTATTGAAGTTGTTCTATCAATCTCTTACATTGTATATATAGGTGTCATCGTCGTAAGTCTAGCAAACAAATGTAAACATAGTAATCAACGAGCTCAGTTGTAACCGATTTGAAGGCGCCCACACCCAGAAGCGGAAGACACGAAAGTTTTAGAGAGGGTGTAGTCTCTAGTGCCCTTAGTGCGTAAGCCCCACCACCTCGGCAAGGTTGGACACCTGGTAGGGGTCAAGGCCTGAATGGCCAGGGCCGTACAGTGGGCAAACAAAAGACACCAAAGACACCGAGAAAACCCATGTAAATGAAGATGGAGAAAAATTGATGCTGAAGTGATGAATATGTAATGGAAAGGATACATTATCGATAAACTAGGTGTACTGTAGCCTGGAAGCAACAGAAATGAGACACAGAGAAGGTTATAGAATGCGAGGCTACAGACGTTTGGCGGGAACCAGGAGCGCGGGAAAAAGCAAGGCGGGAAAGTTAAAACGACCGCCAAGAAAAGCTGTGTATGACTGAACACGATTTAATATGATTCTACCTTTCTAATTGGACCGGATGATAGGTACTTCCTAAATTACTAACACTTCTAAACCTACGAATGAAGTTGACTCTTACATACTCTTAGGCTTGGACTAAAATTTGAGTGGTTCTATGCAAGTATTCTACTGTTTTCTAGATCAAGTTGTAGCAAATTTACAACTTATTTTTACAATCTGGCGACATTTAGGGCAATCAGTGTCTGGGCTAATGTAGGATTCTATTCTAATATCGGATGTTATGCCTATTTCATAAATAGGCAAAGGAAAGAAAGGCACTGATCCGTTAGGACCTGTGTAAGAAACTCATCAGTGGTATTTATAAGATTATGACTGTGTTTAAACTCAATGAGAAACCCAGGATTGTAAAGAAATCAAGAGTAAGTGGCCTCTGTCCGGTAGAGGTCGTTGCAGGAGGACACTGTCATTGCGAGGGTGTGCCAAAAGCGAACCCCGAATCTCTACCCCAATAGGGTGTTGAACCAACTTCATTGGGCTGTGAAGTGACGAACTCAGTGGTCTTGTGAGCAAGGGACACTGAAATTATTAATGAGATTTCATGAATTCTCTGTACTATTTCCGAATACAAAGCAAAAGTGAAAGAAATATAAAATGTTTGAATAACCTAATTTCGACGGGAAGTTAGTACAGTTTAGATAAATATAATTTTATTAAGACATCCTTAGTGGAAGTTAAATTACTATCTAATATGGAAGGAAAGAATTTGAAAAAATTTTCCGTTCCCTAATTTGTATGTATATTACCGCCGGTCTACATAATGACAGGGCCGAGCAGAACATGAGTGGTGTGACGTGAGACCGTGTGGAATGAATAAGACAGCAACGAACTGCGTGATGACTCACTCACACTTAGAACATGATCCTACTAGGCTATACGTGCCTCTATCCACGAACATATAACCTTATTACTATATAACCTTTCCTCTATTCCACCCTTACTAATTATCTATTTCGGAGGTCAGTTTAGCTGGTCTTTCTCTTTTTAATGACTAGGATTGGCACACTTTTTTTTTTTTTTAATGTCCTTAGCGTAATCAAGTGATTGTTCATGTAAATGAATGTTGCTACGTTCTAATTAAATATGATGGAAGATGTGTTAGATCGAAATGATTTATTCCAAACTACTAAATCCTGATTCTGATCACAAAAATACTTTTTTCTTTCTCTTTCCGCAAGGGAAAAAGGAAGTATTGTAATCGCTTCAGGTTTTCAATGCGGTGTTAACTACTAAAATAAAAGTTATATGTTTTTAGGTTATGTGCCCAACATGTGGTTTGTATGTGTTTTTTAATAAGTTTGCTAATGTTGCGATAGGCTTATTCCTCTTCAAAAAGATCTTAGCCTATTCAGAACTCTCTCGGAATTGTTCTGATGGAAAATGAATAAAGAATTTATTAAAAGAAAATGTCACAGGAAACTAGGGTTGCCAACTCTATGAAGTTCCAAAAAAGGATACCCTAAAATATTAGGTACAATCAGGGCCGTCGACATGATTTTGGGGCCCGGGTATATACTCGTATATCATTTGGTTTCCTTTTTTTATTTAGGTGTACATGCAGAGACTCCGGCTCCGGGCCCCGGGATAAGTCCCCTCTCCCCCTGTCTGTAATCTGGCCTGGGTACATTTATATCTTACATACTTATTTAAAAAAAGTTCTCGTTACATCAATAACCTGTTGACCTATTCAGTTTAGTTAGAACAGAAAAACAACACGCCAAATGAAGAAGTCTCAAAAGTCAGAACTTAAATCAAAAATACAATAAAATAAATTAGATTTGTGTGAATAATATCTGAAAAAAGGACAAAAGGCGTCCTTTCCTAATTTAAGAAAGGACAAGGACATCCAGGTGTTAAAAAAGGGCAGTTGGCAACCCTACAGGTAACTCTAACTTAAATATCTTTTTATTTGTCGACTAATCTATGTAGATTTCCTCAAAATCCATTTATCAGAAAATGGATTTTATTGAATGGTTTTCCTGGTTTAACTTTTGTTTTTGTTTTTCTTTTTTTTTTAAGGCGCATCAACATCTGAAGTCATGGGCGCCTGGAGCTTTTTACAGAGTATTCCAGCATAAGTACAGTGTTCTCTTGTTGCAGACAACACTCTTCACCATCGGGGAGTGAGCTGTAAGAAGCTCTAAGGGTACGTTCACAACGGAGCTGTGAGCATAGATGATAGCGGAGATGATAGCAGTGATGCATCAGCGCTTATAGAATAACCTAGTACACAACGAAGCTGCGACTAGTGACTCATACGCGCCGGTATAAACGAGCATAGATGATAGAATTGAATTTTTCATTTTTCTGCTAGCTGAACTCCAGTATCGGAGCTTCAAAATGGACGTCGAAAAATTATTTAGTGCTGACTTTACTCATTATTTTTGGTTATTATTTTATTATTTACTTTTAAACAATATTTTGTTTTTTAAATCGTGCTTACATTTATTTTCATGTGTATTTATTTGTTTTTTGTTTTTAATAAAATCATTACTTACCCTAGTTTTTCTTCTATGGTTATAGGATTTCCATGACAATTTTTCCAAAGGTTTCTTAATTTTGACCTTATTTTTTCTAAAATATAGTCGAATGTGGGTGGACCCATCCTCACATATTCAAAAAAACGATCCGGATAGTTTCTAAGTTCCTTATATAGATGGTGAAATTCACCCAAAGTACTTCGTTTTTTATTTATGGGATGTACATGATATTTTCTAAAGCGTTTTTTCTTTAAAATATACCTTTTTGTTGCTGCTGAACATAAAAACTCTTCTTCACTTCTCGGACATGAATCACAGCTCTGTTGTGCACACTAATCAGCGATTATATTTTACTCTATCAGCTATCATCTCTGCTATCATCTATACTCACAGCTCCGTTGTAAACGTACCCTAAGGAAGAGAAATGCAGTAAGGGCCAATAGCTGGTTTCGATCACGTGTTCTGCACGTGGCTACCTAGCACACTAAGCTAATTCCCACGCTGTGTAACGCTAACTTCCCCAAAACAGAGTAATCAATCGCTTGCTATTGAAGTCAGGACTGGTGCAACGACAATCTAAAGAAAGTGCAAAAGTATTTCGATTGTTTGTGCCATCGAAACTATATACTCGGCTAAAAATCGTCAAGAAATTCGTTATCGAAGACTATTATAACATAAAGAAAGATATCAAGCACTAATTGCGCAATCGTCCGATGCAAACTTGCCAACACTGTTACCACTGGGTTATCTTAGTGTTAATTACTCTAAAGAATATAAGAAATTTTCCAGTTTAAATTAGTTTAAATTTTAGATGAAGTTTTTATCTATACTTTGTTTTAAAAAGAATTTTTTTTTAACTAGTTGAAGAAACCAAAATTTCTCATTTTATTTTGGCACCGTTTCATTTATTAAAATAAAATATAATTACTTTTTATTTTTCGATGATTTGTGAACCCTTTTTAGCCGTATTAATGATCAGGTTAATTAAAAACATGGGTAAATCTATTAAGATTGTGCATTAAACTATTCCTAGAGCGTAGTTACTTTCTTAAAAAACATTTTAAAAAGCAGCTAATGTCCTTTGAAGTAGTATAAAGCTTACGCAAGATTATATTGAGTCATTTATTTATTTCTTTGTATAAAAGGCTGAACATAAATCCTCATAATAATCGAGGTTGATGATGTCTAAAACTGATGTCGAGAAAGAAAAGAGCTTACAAGACAAGAGGCGTCTAAGTGGTAGTGTTAGTTATTTGAATTAGGATTCATTCAAAGAGTTAATGGAGGATAGATTTGTCTCAGTATACAGTTATTTTGATGGAGCAAACTAAACTGCCCGAATATTGATATTAATTAGAAACAATTGAAGAGTTGGGCTCCGATTTTGCTGGCCGAGAATCAATGGGATAATCAGGCTGCTCTGTGGCTTTGAGCAAGCTGAACAATAGCTCCAAATGCCAGGCTAGAAAGCAACGAATATTGGCTAAAGTGATAATTGCTGCCATTAATCTGTAACAAAAATTAACATTAGTCATAAAAGAGAATCATTAATGGGAATGTTTTAGTAGCCTTAATGGTTATATGAGTGTCTCAGGCAAAAGGAAGCGATATTTTTTTCGCCCTGAGAAGGATGTTTCCAGCCTTAGAGCTTCTTACAGCTCACACCCCGATGGTGAAGAGTGTTGTCTGCAACAAGAGAACACTGTACTTATGCTGGAATACTCTGTAAAAAGCTCCAGGCGCCCATGACTCCAGATGTTGATGCGCCTAAAAAAAAAAAAAAAAAAAAACAAAAACAAAAGTTAAACCAGGAAAACCATTCAATAAAATCCATTTTCTGATAAATGGATTTTGAGGAAATCTACATAGATTAGTCGACAAAAATTAAGTTAGAGTTACCTGTAGGGTTGCCAACTGCCCTTTTTTTGGAAAGGAGAGTCCTTTTTTAACACCTGGTTGTCCTTGTCCTTTCTTAAATTAGGAAAGGACGCCTTTTGTCCTTTTTTCAGATATTATTCACACAAATCTAATTTATTTTATTGTATTTTTGATTTAAGTTCTGACTTTTGAGACTTCTTCATTTGGCGTGTTGTTTTTCTGTTCTAACTAAACTGAATAGGTCAACAGGTTATTGATGTAACGAGAACTTTTTTTAAATAAGTATGTAAGATATAAATGTACCCAGGCCAGATTACAGACAGGGGGAGAGGGGACTTATCCCGGGGCCCGGAGCCGGAGTCTCTGCATGTACACCTAAATAAAAAAAGGAAACCAAATGATATACGAGTATATACCCGGGCCCCAAAATCATGTCGACGGCCCTGATTGTACCTAATATTTTAGGGTGTCCTTTTTTGGAACTTCATAGAGTTGGCAACCCTAGTTTCCTGTGACATTTTCTTTTAATAAATTCTTTATTCATTTTCCATCAGAACAATTCCGAGAGAGTTCTGAATAGGCTAAGATCTTTTTGAAGAGGAATAAGCCTATCGCAACATTAGCAAACTTATTAAGAATTTTGATAGATAAGATGACTGGCACGCATAGCCCAGGGATTAGGTCCTAATATTTACGTCTAAATACAAAAAGCGATAAGCTGCATGGACCACAAATTTCTAGGTGGCCAAATAATATGCTTGCTGATAATCCGAATATTATTATTGCATCGACGGGCTTTCCGATTACATTTGACAACTGCCTTTTAAAGCAATTAACATTTATAAATAATAAGTCAACAGATTCATTTTGTACTTATTAACGTTTTTAATTTCCTTTTTTAAATTGTTCAGTGCGCGATTAAAGGAATATATTCATAAAGAACTAATTTCTCACGTGAAATTATAAAAAATGAAATCACATATAAAATCTTATAGAAAACGGACTTTACCGTACAGGAAATGAATCCCTCAATAATATTACTTCCTTCGTAAAAGATCAACCTAATGCACTCAAAACCTATAAAACGTAAAATATACTATTTATTAAAAAACATTAATCAATTTTCTAATTATTTTTTTTAAATATAACACTGTTGATAAACTAATAACTGATAATTTGTGTGAAAGTCAAAAGGTTATTTTATTTTTAGACTAGTTCACATTTATTATCTAGAAACTTAATTTTTATATTTCGGATTCCGCGATAAAGAAATCGGCTAATGGTTATTAGTTATATTGCTCATTTTTTTCGAAATTCTTTCATTAAATATAACTTTTAAACCTTTTCACTTAGAAGGCTTCCTTTCTAAGTGAATATTAAAAAAAAAAAGAAGATAAACTCGCTGAGAATTGTGGACTAGATTTTATGCAGATCCTGAATCTAGCAGGTAGAGTGTTTTGTACCGCAGGCAAAATTGTTTGTCGCTCAAGCATGAACAGGTAACAAAAATACATCCTTCAATGTACGTAGTAGATATATATACTATCGCAAAATCGTGACAATATCTGGCAAATCAAGAGCATGTTTAAAATCTGAAGGCATCATGAGTAGAAGTCTTTCGGCACACTGCCTACCGCATTAAACGAACTTTCAACTACATCCTTGATTTCTTTTTTTGGGATAATCCAAGTAAAATAGAAAATGTAAATTTAAAAAAAAATTATTTAGACAAAAAAAAATAATAGTTTGTATATTATTATTTTTAAAAGGCGTCGGTAGTCATCAATAACGAATATAATTATAAAAATAGCTGTTTCTATTTGTTATTTATTTAAATGTTATGTGACATTAGCACTGTTGACTGTGTGAGTCCAGGATATCGTGCCTATCAAACGGTTTAATTTTAACCCTCAAACCACAAGATGCGGGTCGGATCCGACCCGAGGCGAAAACATATTTCCATTGTTCCCCCCACAATTAACTCTTAGCGATTAGACTCGGTATACCCTTTCTGTGAGTCCTTAGGAAGAGGCCACACTGTTTCCGCCGATTCGGTAAGGGTCTCTCCGCTCTCTAGGTTTGTATTTCTTTCAGTAAGTCAGATTCTAGGTCGGATCCGACCCGACCTTGGTATTAACGTTATACGTTTTGTCCTGCACAAGTGGAACAAAAATGAAGAAAGTTACTCTGGAGATGCACGTTCGACGTTTCTCAAGAACCTCGCGTTTGCCTTGACGCTTCCTCTAGAAGAAAAAAGATTGAAAAACGAGCGTTTTCCAAAGGAATTACTCCTTACGATTGGAAAATATGTCCTACTTGTTCCCACTGATAATGGCGAACAATCAAATGATTTTTTCCCATAACAATATGATAATTTTGTTACCACACAACTAATTTACTTTAATTTTCATTCAACCTTTTTGTAAACTGTTTTGTTTTTATTGAAACAAAGTACCTTTTTCAAGTTCATTTCTTCACTTATTAGTCCATTCTAAATAGACTAATGCCATAAAATCATACAATTTATTAAAAAAATTATACATTTTATGTAGAAATAAATGTGTTATTTTGAGTTATATTTGAGTTTTTCACTGTAAGCAAGAAAATATAGTATCGGGTCGGATCCGACCCTATCTTGGTGTTCGTGTCGGGAAAATTCATCTTGTGGTTTGAGGGTTAATAATTTTTAGATAAACTCAAAATATCCCATAGTTCTGGGACTCCAGAATCTGGGCTCCAATGGTCCAATGGATCGTCAGCAAATCAATACAAATTTTCCGAAGGGAACCACCATTTTATGAATGACCTCAATGTTTAGGGCTTATTTTTACATGAAAATCGTTCCCCATACTGAAGTAAACTGAAGGAAATTGTCTATCGAAAACCTATATTTTATTTAATACTACAAACTAAAAATTTTGATATAATGGTTTAGCTGAAAAAGATAGAACAATTAAAAAAAATAAAGAAGAAGGAGAAATTTGGAAGGAAGTATAACTTTTCTTTTTGCCAGGAGCAATGAACCTATAAAAGGATATGTAGTGCTCATCATAATAGCAAGTGCATTGGAAGTGCAATTCTAAAGTGCAGTATACAGTTTCTTTGCTATTGAAATGAATACTAAGCATGAAATCATGAATAAATGTAATAAATGGTAAAAGCTATAGGATATTGTGTATGAGAAGGAGGTCTATTAGGAATAGGAAACTGGTTTTATGGCGTCATACAGGCTGTAGTGATGATGCTGACACAGCTTTTATTTCTTTTGAAAAATTCCAATGAATGAATGTGTCTTTCTATTCATTCGTTTGTGGAAATGTTTTATAGCTTTATTACATCTATTCAGAACATAATTACCGCCTGCTAATAGATGCTCAATAAGTTGGCATTTAGTGGGTACTAAAATAGGGTTATGATTTTATAAAAGAACCTATACTTTACATTAATAACGAGAATATGGGGCCGGCCCCCGGTTGTACCTCTCAAGTTAACATTGAACAACCAGTTTACACCAAACTATTTTATTGTTCTTTGAAACAAGACTGCCGCCATTCGTTTAAAGTTCTGTAATTCTTTCTTTTAAAGTACTAATTAGAGCAATATTTAAAAGTAAAGTAAAATTGATAACAAAATGAACAATCTAGGAAGGTAAGCACTATATATGACTGATTATCATCACTAAATAATTGGAAAAATCAAAAATAGTTCAAAGTAAAACCTACAATTTAAGAAACATTTGCAAAGAATTAAAATTGTAATTTTATTATATTTTTTAGTCATTGCTTTTAAAAATGGCAAATGCAATCTATATAATATATTTTATTAAATATATTGCACAAATCCTTTAAAGAGAAGGTGAATTAGCGAGCCAGTGCATCCAAAGTTCTAACTCTTCGATTTACTCTTTCTTCGAGCCTCTTCAGCTCTCTGTCCAGAACTGTATTATCCAGCAGACGGGAGGCCAGCACTGAGATGTGTTGCGCGCTGATGAACTTTAGTGTCGAGCCATTTCTATAAATAAATGAAAATCTTTTCTTTAGATATTTGAGCTTAATAAAAAAAAGACTGTGTTGGGCTTTTGTAGATCGTGCGTGTATGATTTTGGTTATTTCAGGTTCAAAAATGGATCTATTAATGTTTTAGCTGACCATTAAGTTTGGGAGCTGACGACGCACTTTTTAGTTCAATAACTATTTCCGATCACTTTTGAAGTTGATGTGAGATCTGTCTATTTATTGTCTATTTTCTATTTCTACATTACAAGCTATTTTTTTTAGTCTCAGATCTTTTCAAACAAAGATTACTAGCCGCGCATCATGGTCGATAGATCCCTAAAAACTTTTTCATTTTTCTACAAACATAAAAAAAAACGAGTACGAAAGGTTTTGATCGTTAAAAACTAATTACTAAGACAAAAACTATTTTTGGCAAGGTGTCTTCAAGCTCTGGATTTTTTGATAGGAACCTGAGTTCTCCAGGTCCATTTTTAAAAACAAAAAATCCGGCATTTAGCTTACTTTTTGGGGGAGAAGTGGCCGTCTCATTTTTTGCCAAATTCATCTGCGATTTTTATATCTGCGATTTGGTGATGTCACGAAGAAACTGAGATCAGTTTTTGGAGTAAGTTTTCTAGACTATGACTGTGCTATTAAATTTTGCATATACGGCGGCAGGGCACCTTCGTCAGTAGTTTGGCATCCAACGATGGATGATTCCATTCAATGAGAACCAATGGCAAAGACCTGGTTGCTCTACCGAATGACTCTCATCCTCCTTTGGCCCTTGGAGCTTTTATCTCACGTGTAATTTATTTAAGTTGTATCGTTTTTTCGAGTGTTTACTCGAGCAATTCTGCTGCTGCTCGAGTGAGGCAGTGATATTGTCTGCAGAGCGAAGCACCTGATGAGTAGTTGAATGATGTCTCCGAAACATGAATTAATGAACCCTAAATATTCTTTTTTGCTCTGTCACTAAGGATACAGTCTTTATAAAAAGAGCTTCTATAAAAGTTTAAAAAGAAGTGGTAACAAGCAGATCGATCTACAAGAAGTTATAGTTGTAGAAATTATCATTTAAAATTCCACTTTAAAAATCATTTACGCTAGATTTCAGAACTGAAAGAAATAAAGTCTTTAAATGAATAGCGTGTAACTTGTAGAATGTGGAAACAGCCACAAATATAACTAGAGAAGGTATGTGGAATTACTGTTTCATCTGTATTTATAAATTAAATGTAATTAGAAAAAATTCTGAGATTTACAAAAATAAATAGAAAAATAGTGATCAGTTTACATCAGCCCAAGCATTGTTATCTTTTACCAATAACATTAACGTATTTTGTATAAGTTTGCGCAACATTGTGAAATATTGTAAAATACCAATTTTGTAACTTGGACTTATTTCCTTAAGCAAGGATTCAATTCATTATCATTCTATTTTTATTATTATTATAATTACAATTATTATGATAAAAGAAACTATGGTAATATTAAAGAATACATTTCAAAACGATATTATCTAAATTGACATATATTTCTGGTTTAGCTTGTTGAGAAGACCTTGAAATGTTGAATGAATAAGTTTGAAGATGTATCTTATTAGCAGTGCACCAGTCCAAGGGCGAACAAATAAAAGTAAAACTTCCCTTTTAATTTTAATGAGCATTACTACTTTATCAAAGCATAATATTAGATTATCATTAGTTAGTATAATTTTTATTGCCTCGCTTTTTGTCCTTTGGTTTACTGTAAATCCGACAGCAGAAGAAAGAGGATAAGAATTTTTCTCAATACTCTTAAACTCTTCAATACTGTCTTTTCTTCAGAATTCTTTAGTTTAATGTTTAATCAGATTTAAAGTTTTGAGATTTCTGAGTACAAAAAGAAGAATAAACGAATCGCAGAGATTTCTGGGTAGGTTTTCTCTGTGAAAGCAAGTATTAAATTTTAAATATTAGGAAGTAATAAATAATTATTTAATGAGAATATTATATTTCTAAAATAAACCAAACATTTGTCTCACTTCTCTTTATGAAGAATTAAGTAAATTTCCTCTGATATAAATTTGTGTGCTTAAAAAATTCATTTTGTGAAGCAGAGTGACCTCTAAAAGTACAACTTGATTATTTTTTCTTTCTTTTAGTTGCAAAAAAAATTAAACCAAAAAAGTGGTCAAGGGCGGGCGAGATTTTCGATTCCTCTTTCTTCTTATACTTTATAATCAAAATTTCACTATGAACTGAACAGTACTGTTGAAACATTGCCAACTTGTACAAGGAAATGTAGAGATATTTAATAAAACATAATAACTGGAAATGTAAGATAAAAACCTTTATCCTAGAAACCTATAATTTCAGGCTTTTATTTAAGGATGTTAGTCTATTAAAATTTGAACGGAAATTTTCAAGGTTACTAGCCAACATTTTGGTCACTATCGGTTCCAGAATCAACTTTACAAAAAACATTGTTAATAATTATATTATGATTATAATCTTACTCTTTCTACTTTACTGTTTTAGGAGTATTCGATATGAGTGTGTATATGTTATCAATGAAGATTCTTTGCTCTGAATTCGATATCACTTGAATCCAATTACTCACATTGCTTCAAGTTGGTGACAAGTCGTGAGTACTGAATTTGTTCTGGCTGCTTAGGTCAGAATTATGTTATGGTAGGATGAATTTGGTGTAGACCTAAATAACAAAACTCTATTTGTAACAGGTCATACCTAGGTACAAATATGGATGAATAAATATTAAATAAATAAAATATTTCAATCTTTTTCCAAATTATATTGGTATCTGCAATATTAGAAAACATTTTAAAGTAAGTATAACATCACCTCACTTGTATTGTTAGAGAGGGCTTGCCTGAGCGACAAACCTTGTAATCACCAAAAGATTTTTGTTCGCTTAGGGCGTACCCCCAAATCGATTAAGCAGGAATCTATAGTGATAAGTAAATTGGAAATAAGTCTTACATCATTTTTATAACCAAACAAGCCATTAATTCACATTACTTTTATTAAAAACTACTCGCATACATATTTATTGTTCTTATTATAATTTGATGTGAACAAATGGGCTTGCATTGTTTAATATCTAAAAATGCTGATGGTTTTTTTATATTTTATTTTTTTAATACTGCGGTACCAAGTTTAATTTATTTCTATTGGCTTTAACAAATTTCATTAAAAAAAAAGATATCTCTTAAATAAGTAGAACCAAACGGTTGGGATGCATTGGTTGCTAGGCTTGGGAATGTTTGGATTTCAGTTCTATCCATCAACCGTGAAGATATTTTGTTGAAATTCGTTTTACAATTATGAATTGTACCTATTTAGCAATTAACTGCTTTTAAAATTGAATCGCAAGGTTTCCAGTTTTATAGAATATTAAGGAATGATTTGTAATATGTTTATCTTTGGTTAGAAGTACTTTTTTCTTTTTTAATTTCTTTTGTACAATTTGTACAAGTATATACAATAAGTAAATAGGATGTAAATAAGATGAACTGGTGCGGGAAGAGCAGGAGGAGAGAAGCTACCCAGCGGTAGCACTCTCTAGATGAGATAGGGGAATGTGAGGAGGAGAGAGTAGAGATAGGAGAATAATGACGTTTAGTTCTTCAGACTGTAAGGAAGTCGCGGGGCCACTGGCGATTCAGTCGGCGAGGATTATTGTTAGGGATGTCAGAGGAGGCGAGAGACTGTACAAGAGGATTAAAGCAAGCAGAGAGAGCAGTATGGAATTTTTGATATTTAGTCTTGGCGAGTTGGTCTATGAAGGGAATGTTGAGGTCGGTGTGAAGAGTGAGGTTAGTCACGTAGAAAGGAGCATCAACTATCTGTCGGAGGAGTTTTGATTGAAATGTTTGTACCGTCCGTACGTTTGTTGGTTTGGCTGAACCCCACAGCTCTAGTCCGTAAGTCCACATTAGGATATCCACATATTATTGTGTAGTAAGCATTTGAGTTCAATGGGTAATTTAGAGCGTCGTTCAAGTAGTCTGTAAAACAGTTTCGCACGTTTCGTCATTGCTTGTCTTTTAAGTCTAGTGTGTAGGTTCCACGTGAGTCTTTTGTCTATGTAGAGCCCAAGGTAGCGCACCAGATCTGTATAAGGAAGAGGATTGCTGTTGAAGAGGACAGGTGGACAGGAGACCCGCCGGAGAGTAAACGTGGCATGCTGGCATCTATGTCGGTTCATTTTAAACCTCCACTTCTTTGCCCAAGATTCTATTTTATGTGAGTGTGTCTGTAACTTGTATGAAGCTGATGAAGGATGTGTACTTGTAGCTAGTATGGCTGTATCGTCAGCATATGTACAGGGTAGTGTAGGGGTTGTATCGTATAGGTATGTCTGATGTGTATACTGTGTAGAAGTACTTAGTAATTTATTTAAACTATTTCAAGTTTTTTAGTAATAATAATTATAAATTGTTAATTTTTTAAAAAAATTATTTATCTTAATTACAGTAAAAGTTAGTTTCTACAGAGAAGGATTAATGCTGCCCAAAGAATATCAAATTGTGTGATTAAAAAAAAAAGGCAGTAATGCCAACCGGGTGTACTGCAATAAGTTGTAAAACTGAGAGGAGTGAATTAATGTACTGCCACTCAGCAAAATGATCTTCAGATAGAAACTATGTAAGAGTTTTTATAAGGGAAATAAATGGTTAAAAAACGAAAATTATTATAATTTGAATTTGATAATATTTCTCATTTTGATTTATATATTTATTATTCCTACAGATTATCTTAGTAATTACTTTACCTTTATCCATTGAAGTAAAACACAAACCTCACCATTAAGTATTGCTGAAATTTGCTTGGAAACTGAATTAGATCGGTTTTTCATAAGTTCTTTTCATTATTTTCCTCTGCTTGGTAATGCGATAGTTGTTAAAGATACTCTTTTCTTTTCTTGCAGAAGAATTGATAAATGAAATGATAAGCTATAAATGGAAACAAATCTTGAAGATTTTTGTTTTATATAAACAACTTGTTAACAGTGCAGTTATAAAAGTAGAGAAGTTAACTCTGACTATAGTTACCAGATTAATTGCACATTTTTAATTAATCAATGAAATATTTCAGTGAAATTGAAATTTAGATAATTATAGTGCTAATCCCACTGACCAATGAATCTTGGAAGAAATGACGTAGTTGATTAAGGGTTTTATCCTGCCGGTGAATTTAAATCAAAAGAAATAAATCATTTATGTATGTATATATATTCTTTTTTTGGTCTTCAACAAAGGGTTTACAGAAATAATTCTTAGAAATAATCGGCTCAGTTAATTCTGCTCCCGAAGCACTTAGTATGCAGCCACCCTTCCAGGTGTGGTGTTATGATTTTTGAATAAATTAAATTATATTCTAAGAATTAGAATACCCTTTGTGCGTCAAACATAATTATGCAAATTTATTTAAGTCTAGTTTTTATTAAAAAAAAGATTTATTTGAGTTATTTCTTTAATAATAATTACATAGAATTATTATATGCAGAAACAGTGTGCTCGTGGATATTATTACAATAAAGGGGGATCTTCGGCACTTTCCTCTTATAGGCATCTTAAACGCTACCATTATTCAAGATTTGTGACATATAATTATTATTCTACATCGAAAGTTTATGAGCAGGTTAACTGTGCAGCTAAAAAGGTACAAGAATCAAAGGCATTTTATTTGAACAAAACACTCTTTCAAAGCAAACAGTATTTCAAAATAACCAGAAGTCATGAAGTAATTGTCTATTTTTTTCAGGCATGGCCTAACGTTCAACTACACAATTAGTTTAGGTGGACAGGAGCGCGTAGCACATACTTTACTACATTTTTTCGAACAGATAAAAATTAGCTACTCGCGGTATTCTAACTGGGAACTTTCCTCTCACAAATCCAAGCTTCGTAACCACTACTCCTACACCTACTCCCAGAGCCTCAGGTCATTCAAATCCCTTAATGTGTTAAAATCAAAAGCCTCAAATCTTCTAAGACAATTTATGCAGTTAGTACACCGCTGATATCCTTACCCCGATGATATCTACAATTCTAAAAACAGGTCATGAAAGTTACCAAGTGGAGTGATCGCCTTAGGCAGCCTTCAACCTAATTCTTCTCTTTTTCTATTTCTCTTAATCTATATTCTCTTTTTAATTATTAAATAATGGATACTAATATTATTCATAATTACGTTATATTCGAAGAATAAGACATTGATCTCATGCAGGCTTATATCCCTTACAGAGAGATAACTATAATATCATTTATTTAATTTATTATCAACTGATTTCATTGACGTCTTCTACACCTCCATTATTCTAGGGATTTCCTGTGGAATTGTTCACAAAATTCACCATTTTCTTTACATCCTTTCCTTACATCTGTTACGTGGGGAGTGGAATAAATATAAGCGATCCTAAAGTGGAGGATCTAGCAAAAACAAAAAGGAGCAACTTCTACTTAAATAACTTGGATGTGTAATGATTCTTATCTAGGGAAGCCTGATGACGGTTTGTGGTTATATATTTCGATTAAATAGAAATAGTCAAAGAAGTTGTAAGTGTTCATTTTCAGGGAAATAATTTATTGTAAGTTTTCAAATAACGTCTTGTAATGTGAAGTTATCATATTGAGTGTGGCTTCCTTGTTTGATATCAGCAGCATTTAAAAAATTCACTCAAAGGAGAAAAATTTCTATATCTTTCTCTTGTTAGCATTAATCCCAAAAAGTCAGTTTCTTTTAATACTAATCCATTTTACTTCTTAAAGCCCATTAAAAGAAATATTAAATTCCTTCTAAAGGCTAAATATAAGTACCCGTCATAGAGCAAGTACAGCAGACACACGCTAGCCAATTTGTGCCACTAATGGTTTGGTTTGTGCGTAACTTGTACTGTTTGGACGGTCTCTAGTAGCGTTGATGTTTACAGTCAACATGGCAATAGATTCTTCTGGGACCGACGGGGGGGAGGGGGTCCATGGACTTATTGAAAAATCTTCATTTCTTAGTTTTACCTTCAAGTCCTCCATTGTTTACTTTTTTTACAGCACCCAAAATCTTCTTTTTATGGTTTAACATTGCATGTTTTTGATCTCTGTAAGCTCCTGGTTAGTTACGTTTATGATAATTGGAGGTCAGTACTTAAGATCGGTATGGACATTACTTTCCAGTTGGTTCTAGAGGAGTAATCGGTTCACTGTTTTCTCTGTCTGTCGTAAAAGGTAACTAAAGGAGAACCCATCACCTGAATTCGTTGCAGATGATGCACCTCATAGACTTTGTAGCACACTGAAATGGGAAAGGCTGAGCCAGAATCCTAAAGGAGGCCAATCCAGATTTCTCTGGATCAACCAAAAATGGCAATACTATTGTGGGAATCACTTCAGCTAACTAACGCCTGTACTCTGACTCTCTAGAACGATTTTTCTTTGTTTCAATTCCCTGTAAATTATGCTAAACCTTTTAAAGACCTAGTTAGTGGAAATGCTTTTCATTTAAACTGTTTTTTAGGAGAGAGAGTTTCCGTAATGTTAGGCTACCTTCAAATTCGTTTCGTTATTGTGATCCTGTAGCAAAGTCAACTAGCATTTAATGAAGATCCAAAGTTGGACGAAATACTGGAAAATTCCAGTAAGATTAAGTCATGTGAGTGTGAGACACAACAGATTGTGTCTGCATTGGTAAGATATTGGTTATGTAAGCATTACCCGTTACATTTGCGTCACAATCTCAGATTACATTAATGTAGCTACAGGTACAGATTTGAATGTCTGATACTACATTGATAATGTATAATTTATCAGAAAGGGGATTATTAAACCAAAAACTTGTTCAATGTATTAAAGACAAATAAATAATAACCTTACTTTTACTTTTTAGGTTCATTAGCTCTTTTTCTATAGCAATAAGCTGGGAGCATTGACCGTTGGCGGATGTCAAGAGAGAAGCCCAGCCCTCGAGACCAACCTGCCTCCAGTCCTCCTTGACAGCCACCGGCTTAGCTTTTTCAAGAACGGTAAAAAAGAACGAAATAAATAGAACGTAATTCAAAATAAGAGTGAACTTGCTTTGTGTGCGTAATTAACACTTTTATATTATGATTTATAATAATATTCTTTAAATCAAGCCTTGATGTTTCTTTGAAAGAAAGCTAATTAATGTTAGATCGATACTCAGTTTAAAGAATTGAAAGGAAGATTATGTTTTGTACGTGTGAATGTAAATTTATTCCCCTAACCTTAAAATATAAATGTGGGGTGCCTAACCGAACCTCAATATGGTTCTTATCTCCTTCATCCTGAGCTTCTTGAAATAAGCGGGGATGAGTGCCAACAAGGTTCTTTGAAATTCCTTGCCGGCTTGTTGCGCTACCTATTGCGTCGAAGTCGACAGAAGAAGCTCTAGTTATTTCCTTAATGCGGGAAACGAGATCAACTAGTAAGTTTTTATTATCAGACAAATGAAGTAAATCAGTTTGAAATTTAGATTTGAATTCCAAAAGTCTTATTCTTCTTTTAATAGAATGCGTAAAGCAAAGATCTGTGATCTGTGTACACGGAAAAATCACTACCTGCGAAATTTTTTATTGAAGAATTTACAACTAGGTGTCCTTACCGTAAGAGTTGTCTTTATTTTTAAAGAGCTTTAAGGCTTGTTATGCCTCATCTGTTAGCTGATCTATTAACTCTGCTAATGGTAATTGGTAAGTCAATGGAAATGTGAGCTTCCACGTTAACAGCCTCTTACTCCTGATGACCAGGCTGCGAAATCTGTCCTTTCCTGTTCGGTAATCTGTAAGAACATAATCTTAACTTTGGAGTTTGCGCCAATGTACAGCGCTTAAAATTCCTTATCGTACATCCTGGTGAGAACAAAGTGTTTCGCTGTTTTTGTTTTCTCGGATATTCAGAGGAAAATCTAAGGGCCAGCAACTAAATTCGAACCCGGGGACCTCCGCGTGGGAATCAAATACGCTAACCGCACAGCTAATCCCTCCTTACCTTCGTTTTATCGTTTTCCATTTCAAGTTTTTATCTTGGTTAATTACGTTTATGTTTAATTGCAGGTTACAACTTTAGACCTGTCCAGTGGATGTGGGTTCTGGAGAGTAATAGGTTTACGGTCTTCTCCGTCTGTTCTTAAAAGACAACTAAAGGAGAAGGAGAACCAATCACCTTATCGGAATCGCTCTGAAATCAACTCAGGTGACTCAGACTCTCTAGCCCACTGAAGACGGTAAGGCTGGGTCAAAATCCTGAAAGAGACAACCCTTGTACTGCGATTGGGTTTTGAAACTAATTCCCTATGTATCTAAAACTTAAACAGGTTAAAAGAAATAAAAACAAAAGGTTAATACAGAGATACTTGAATTGTTTGCAATTAATTTTAAAAAAAATTCTTTTAGGGCATTCATATATTTCAGCTTTTTCTATCCAATGTTTCTTTTCAAAGTGCCAAAAATGTATCTCCCTTTAATTGCTTATTCCTTTATTCATTAATTTTTATTTTGATAAAGGCAGCAAAACTCTGACACTATACTCCCAACGTTTTTTTTAACCAAGGTCGCCAAGTCGGTCTGAAAAGCAAAAAACTGAAAGCAAAGGACAGTTTAAACTGGGTAAAATTGTTACTCTGTTCAAATCTCCGTTACTATGTTCTATACTCTTTTGTCCTTAAAAAAATAATAATAAATGAAAATACAACTTCTATATGAAAAGAGTTTTACAAAACTTTTTAAGAGGATCATCACTTTTTGAAGGTCATCTCCAAATTGCCAATACTTTTTATACAACTTATTCTTAATAAAAAAAAATAATTCAATACAAATCTCTGGTCTTTTATATGAATCTTATTTTTGTCACAATAAATTCTCGGAAATTATTAAAACTTAAAAGTGTATTTCTAAATGGGATTTTAACTTCATTTTTCCCCTAATATTCTTTATAAACATACATCTGTAGATTTTCTTTTGATATCTTTCAGTTTCAATTTTTTGATTTGTAATCTTTTCTTCTATTAACATTCGAATTATCTCTATAAATAAATTTTTATCTATTGATTTTTTTCCCCCAAACGATGTTATAATGTATGAAACCGCTCATTTATTACCGCCTAGCAATAATTATTGCATTTTTCATTGATTAATAATTGCCTGAAGCTCTTCAGAAATCTGAACACTCATTGCTACCTTAGGCTGAAGTCTACAAATGTACCCAAGCAAGTGATGAAAGTTAGAAGAAATGGTGCAAATACAGAAGTACATATATGTAGATAGCCAGTGGGCGGTAGCAAGCTTACACCACAAACATCTTAGGAGATCGGCGTTATGTGTTGAGATGGTAGCCACCGCCGCTTTAGTCTGCGATGTGGATTTGAAGGAAGTGTTGTAGTAGACATGTTATACATCAGAGGGTTGTAATGACTGGGCAGATTTCAGTGAAGTTTTGTGTATCGAGATTAATATATTTATGAAACGAGAATAATATTTTAGGACATTCAAAAATATTTTAGTAATTTTTGTCAAAGATATTCTTGAGATTTTTCTTCTACAAAAATAAAATAATTATTCTGAGCATTTAGAATCATATAGGCCTTGTTGGGATTAAGTGATATATTCAAAGGCACTTGCGTTGAAACGTTTTTCATCAAAGTAAAACTGTAGTCACAAAATCTTATTTTCGCTCCTGTCCTGATTACATCAATCCAATTAATAAAAATGGATTGATTGCGACAATACTTTTTTGACAAAAAATTTATTGCTATGTAATCCTAGGATCCGTCCGCTAGAAAGAAATTGACTCTCAACTCTATTAATGAATGAATTCAATTCTTAACGCCTTTTTTTTAGGATAACTGTTATTGTTTTTATGGTCTCGTCTCTTATTTATTGGTCAAATCAAAAATAAATGTTATCAATAAATATCAATTTAGATAAACTCGGTAAGATTAGTCGATGAGGTCAGAGACTTTAAGTCACCCTGGTTAAAGACGTTACGATAATGACATATAATTTCCATTAATCTATTAAGTTGTCAAAAAAGATTATTGGCTATGATATATTGATGAAGAAATTAGTTACCTTCTACATGACTTATAGTTGGGTTCTTACCGTTTATACCATCTATTTATTGCTTTATAATCAATATCTCTAGAAAACATATTTATTGTTCTCTCATCTCATTGATCTTAAATACTAACAGAATTAATTTAAACCTTTAAAGGCGAAACCATTCACTACCAAAGCTCCAATAGGACGAAACAACTTCCTCAGTGTGACAGTCAATATGAGTGCTGTGAGGTAAAAGTCACGAGATTTTATTAAAATATCCGTTAAATTTTTGATTTCATATAAGAAAGGATCTCTATAAAATACATACAATGTACAGAACTCTAAATGATTTTTCATTTAACACCGGACATTACTCTTAAATTTGAAACACTCTTAAAGTAATTGCACACTAATACAGTTGAATATGTTGCCATTGTAAAAAAAGTAGTTACAATGATTTACTGACCAAGATAACAAAGGTGTAGTGGTTTTTCAATTCAAAATGATCTCAAACTATATTTGATGAGCACGACGGATTTTCAAAGACTTCCAAAGGTAGCCGATACTGAATCTTCTTATCCACATACTTCAAACCGACAAGAAGGTGACGGTGACAATTTCATCCTTTGTTCGTAAAGAAAATTTTGGCCTCGTTCATTTGTAGAACGCGAAATGCCAAAGGGTTAGATTATAATTATATACAATATAATGAGGTTCTAACAGCCTAATTTAAAGTTCCGTCAATAATTGATCTTTATTAATATTACATATACCTATAATCTTGAATACAAATGTATAGTTACCATTACGCATAATTAGAATCTTATTGAGTTTATCGCCGCGTATGGGGAGCTCATCTTGTGATGACAGCTCTTGATAGTCTTCAATTCTTTTTTAATATCTTTGTGGTGTTGTGTAATTGTAGGAAAAGTGTGCTTAAATTTGAGATGAGGATTGTGCCAGTGTGTTGGAGAATGAATGAAAATATCTCATAAAATGTTTAGAATAATTCCTACCGAGGATTTTGAAACTTAGCCCACCTTCAATGTCACTAAACATAGCAACTACTGCGCCAGATCTACACTTGTAGATAAAGAAATAGTTTAATCACTTCAAGTAAGTTAATTGTAACAACTGTAACATGTAATAAATACATTATTTGCTGAAAATCTAGTCTATTTTTCTTCTCTTTATTGCCTACTGCTTTATTCAACCGATGTCCACCCAACTTGTTCTAGGAACAACTTCTTCACTGGGAATTTTCCTTAAGATTCCAGAAATGCTATTCTATCTAATCGGTCATCTGACTTCTTGAGCCAAGGACGAACAATTTGAATCATTAGCATTTTAAATAGGATAGAATTGAAGATACCCTATATTGTAGGAATGCAATTTCCTATTTTTCTTTTTTGGTCAGCTATAGTTCTCACTTATTGTTTCCAAGATTCTCCTGAGCACTTTTCGCTCAAATTTGTCTAACTCTTTGCAGGAGTAATAAGATTTCACTGCCCCAAGGGCGGTTCTCACCAACGTACTGGCGTGTCTTCGTCACTCGGAAGGCAGCACTTTTCTTCATAATTTTACCCGGGTAAGATTCCAGGATCTTAACGAAAGAGAATCATTGGATTTATTTTCGGAAAAATCTCAAAATACTGCAACTTCTGCAAAGGGATAGTTCAGGATGGTTGATTTCGTCGAAAAGCTTTTTTTAGCTGCCTAAACCAATTTCTTTGATCTTTTGTTTTTGAGTAATGGTGGATAAAAAGACAAGGGATCAGCTCAGTAGGGCACACAATTTCTCTGCTGATATCCCGAGTTCGAATTTAGAAAAAAGAACCCTGTACAGAAGCCGGTCGTGCAGAGTAAGAGACTCCGGGTACAAATGACCCAATATGTTGAAGTTTATTTTAGTAACAGAATAAGAAAAATTGTTCAAAATAACAGTAACTAATAAACAAACCGATAAAGAAATGGAGAAAATTCTAAAATAAAACTTCTTTTCTAATGTTTCTTAGAAGCATGCATTGAAAGAAAACTATTCACACTTACCTATTGAATTTTTATGAGTTTATGTTAAAGAAATCCACTGCAAAAGTATTAAAAATTTATTTCTTCAGTGATTTCGTTTTAAAAAATCAAATGATCTACATAATGTTTAAATGTACAATACCCTTTTATTCGTTCAATAAACTTTTAACCTCGAAATCAGACCTTGAAAGTATTCTTCGCTTTGCTTTAATTGTAATTAAAACCAGTAATAAGATAAGATTGCATACTGATCTAGATTAACACACGTCTGGCATTTGTAGGTTTTTAGGTCTACTGATTTGATTAAAAACATTTTTTACATATTTACAAAAAAAAATTTATTTATTTAATTTTCTTACAAAAGGCGATTGATCTTGTTGTAGTTTTAACATCCACAATAGAAAAGTAACATATTTTTAATTTTTCTTATAAATGGTTTAACTCTTCCGGAATTTCTTTGGGTTCTTTTTACAGTTACAATTATTTTCTTCTAGTTTGATGTTGCATTACATATTTATAGGTAAGGAAGTGAACATTTGACTCTAATAATTTCTTAAATTAAGGATATCCTCTAGCTTAGAAGTACGATATTTATTGGATAACGAAGTGCAAAATAGTATCAGCGTTTAGATTATCCCTAGATCGTGGTTGACGAAAATAAAGGTACGAAATGTTTTTTTAAAGGAAAACAGCTGATGCAAAATCCCATTCAATCGATTCAAGTTTTATTATTTATATGTAACTTTATTTGTTCAGGTTATGGTAGTATAAAAGATACTGGTGCTGCTGTTTTCAATAGAATCGTGCAAAAGTGAAGAACTATTTCTCCTCTCTGATACTGAATTTTACTAAAACCACTGTGATTCACTTCTAGGCAAGTCAACATTTATGGTCATTTAGATGGGTATTATATAATTTCTTAATAGAAACCGCACGCTACGACTCCACTGAGGTATCAAGATTAAATTTCAAAGTTGCTTCTTTTGTTTTCGTGTTATTGACCCAAACAAAACTAAATAATCCTAAGAGATTAATGCTGAGAACTGTGAAGTGAACTTCTTCTATCCTTATTGTAATCACTTCTGTGACCATTGAAGAAGAGAATTCTTTCACCAGTAGAAGGAATCGTTAATTGTATTGCATACCATAGACCGTCATTTCAGAAACTGTATTAACTTTGAAAGCTACACGCACCCACTTAAGTCTATAAAATCCTTCTTCAAAGCCTATGTTTTTTATGTTTCATTAACTGGCGATGCAAATTACATTTATTTTGACAATTGAAACAAATAAACACACTAGATCAAGCCAAGCAGCTAGCTTCACCTGCCCTTCAAACAGAAAGATTTTAAAACAAACAAAAATTGGCCATGTTCGTGTAGAGGAACTTCTGCAAGAGCGTCATTCATTTTCAGTGACGGTTTTGCAGTCACTACGAATTCTACACTATTCAGCTAGAATTTCGTTGCAAATATCCCACTGTGGTACTTAAAAATGAGTATTCCGAGGCCTTTCTCATCCAGCTTACCTGGACTTACGAGGGTCGTTTGAAAAGTCCGTGCAAAAATAAAAACTACTTAATTTTTGGGGGTAAACCTTTTTTATTTTTCAACATAGTCTCCTTTTAGGCTTATACACTTCGTCCAACGCTGCTCTAGTTTGTTGATCCCTTCCGAATAATAGGATTTGTCCAAGTCTGAAAAATAGCCATTCGTTTCTGCAATCACCTCCTCGTTTGAATAAAATCTTTTACCCGCCAGCCATTTCTTCATATTGGGGAACAAATAGTAGTCCGACGGAGCCAAGTCTGGAGAATAGGGGGGATGTGAAACGAGTTGGAACCCTATTTCCATTAATTTTGCGACCACAACTGCTGAGGTGTGAGCTGGTGCGTTGTCGTGATGGAAAAGGACTTTTTTGTGGGCCAATCGTGGGCGTTTTTCTTGCAGCTCGGTTTTCAAACGGTCCAATAACGATGAATAATATGCACCTGTAATAGTTTTACCCTTTTCCAGATAGTCGATGAGGATTATTCCTTGCGAATCCCAAAAGACAGTCGCCATAATCTTTCCGGCCGAAGGAACGGTCTTCGCCTTTTTTGGCGCAGATTCCCCCTTGGTAACCCATTGTTTAGATTGTTCTTTGGTCTCAGGAGTGTAGTGATGTATCCATGTTTCATCCACAGTGACGAAACGACGCTTAAAGTCCTGCGGATTCTTCTGGAACAGCTGCAAACCGTCCTTGCAACACTTCACACGATTTCGTTTTTGGTCAAGCGTGAGCAATCGCGGCACCCATCTTGCGGATAGCTTTGTCATGTCCAAATGTTGATGCAAAATATTATGTACCCGTTCATTCGAGATGCCCACAGCACTAGCAATCTCACGCACCTTCACTCTTCTGTCATCCATCACCATATCATGGATTTTATCAATGATTTCTGGAGTAGTAACCTCAACAGGGCGTCCAGAACGTTCAGCGTCACTTGTGCCCATATGGCCACTCCGAAAATTTTGAAACCACTTATAAACTGTTCTAATCGAAGGTGCAGAGTCACCATAATGTTTATCAAGCTTCTCTTTAATCTCCTGAGGCGTTTTGCCTTTCATAAAGTATTGTTTAATCAACACACGAAATTCTTTTTCGTCCATTTTTTGAAAATCACTCGACTTCCTCGATTCAAACGAATGCCAATCACAAAGAAATAGACCGATCTGGCTGAAACTTGGTGTGTGTTCTTCCAAGAGATGCTACTAACTAAACATAACCTCGATACGCGCCAGTGGTGCTATCTCTCTGACTTTGCACGGACTTTTCAAACGACCCTCGTATTATCAACTCTTAAACTTTTTACGTATTAAACTGTTTACTTGGTGGAAGAAATGGAACGTTCCGAGTTTATTTTTAAGGGTGAGTTAAACAATTTTTTGAAAAGAGAAATAAGCGACAGAATTTGGTTAAAGATGATAATAATGAAAGTAAGAAAAAAGGAAATACATACATATGTAGGTTATGGTAAACCACGTATGAGGAGGTTGAGTAATTTGTGAACCCTGTAAAGAAATATCTTGAGCACAATAAAGGTTGTAAAGTTTTTAATCTTGCTAACTATTAAATATTTGCTATTAATTCTATCTGTAACATTAAATGCGCATTCTTTATGTAAGCAATATAAAAATAGATGCTATTAAAACTGCTTATTGAGCTAATAACTAACAAAGAATTATTAATAGAAATCACATAAGTGCAGTGATAACACAATAAGTACTGCAATAAACAGTAAGAAAAGTATTTAATTAATAGCTTACACAAATAAGTTAATGTATAAAAAGAGAAAAAAGTTACACTCTAAACTAATTCAAAAATTTAACACGTTTATATCTCCGAAGAGAATGACGAACATGTGAAGCCAAAGCTTCCGTTTAAAAGTTTGGTACCTTTATACCGGGAAAGAAAGTAGTTCTCCAAGGATCACTCATTTACAATCCAAGAAAGATCACTCGTTTCTCTTTCCAGAGATGTAAGGTTATAATTCAATACAATTAATTTAACCATAGCTTCAAACTCCAACGGCGTGAATTTGTTTTTTAAGAAATCTGTGTAGTTTCCCAGTGGATTCGAACTTCATAAGCTAGCTCTTTGTACAAAAATATGTCTCCATTATTGATTTGCTTCAGCAGCATAAACATCCTGGCATTCAGATGTTACTAAAATTAATATCTCCTGTAATAGAGCCTGCCTTAGATTAAATAAATCAGTTATCCTTTATTTTAGATGAGGTGTGTACATATGTATCTTCAATCTTTCTCATTTGCTTTGCTTTATGGTTATGCGAGCCACGAAATTTGGATATCTTCTCTAATTTACTTAACGAGAGATCGGAAATGAAAAAGAAGTGATTGGCTTAGTGATTAAATCAGTGGATTCTCACCCAGATTCGAATCCAGCTGTCTGGTCTTAGATTCTATCTACCTTGGAGCCTCTTATAGCTCACTGTCCGGTGATTGAAATTGTTTTTCATAGTAAATTAGAAAAACTGGACTCCAAAGAGATCAGATTTAAACACGTCTTAGATTTGAAAAAAAAGAGTAGGTCAGGAACCGTCTGAAGATATAAGAGAATTAGGATTGAAGGTCTAGTTTCCTGGCACAGAATCGCAAAACGCTGTACTCTAAAAAATCTTCACACCTCTTGATATGGGCAGCATAACTGGTAAACTGCTCACGCCATAGAATCCAAAACGTGAATATTTACTAAAATATGAAGTTATTAAAATTTTTACTTACAACCAGACCATTTTCATTTAAAATTTACACAAGGCATCCTGAGGACTTCAGCCTCCCTCTCCAATCTTATTTTGTAATTCATAAAAGTAATATTGGATTTATATTTTCAAGACAAAAAAAAATCAACATTTCATCTTACAAAAGTCGGAATGCGATTCCCAAAATTGTGTTTCTTTTTATTCGATTTCGTGGAAAACCAGCAAAGATTTTTTTTTTGAATATACTATGCAAAACCACTTACCATAACGACACATTCTTTTTCAAAGACAGAGAGATTATTTGAAAGTCAAACATCATTTACACTGCACTAGAATGTAGCTATATCATTTATTACCCGTACGGAGAATTACACTTGCCACTTCTGCGGGGACCTTAGCACGTCTGCGGGTATTTCCAGACTCTCTCATAGTTATAGTGACCCCATAGGCAAATCGAGCTCTAACTTCCCGTACGTTGATTACTTTACAGAGGACCATCCTATACACTAATACATACAACAATTTTTAGAAACTAGAACACATATTGAGTTTCATGGATTTTTTTTTTTTTTTTAACATTTGTTAGAGAAAATTAATAAATCAGAATTATTGAAATCAAATCAGAAAATATGGTATTATTGTTTCCCACTGACCATATATATTTTTTTAATATTTATATTAAACGATTTTTATTATGCAGGTAAACTACGAGGGTCGTTTGAATAGTCCGTGCAAAGTCAGAGAGATAGCACTACTGGCGCGTATCGAGGTTATGTTTAGTTAGTAGCGCCTCTTGGAAGAACACACACCAAGTTTCAGCCAGATCGGTCTATTTCTTTGTGTTTGGCATTCTTTTGAATCGAGGAAGTCGAGTGATTTTCAAAAAATGGACGAAAAAGAATTTCGTGTGTTGATTAAACACTACTTTATGAAAGGCAAAACGCCTCAGGAGACTAAAGAGAAGCTTGATAAACATTATGATGACTCTGCACCTTCGATTAGAACAGTTTATAAGTGGTTTCAAAATTTTCGGAGTGGCCATATGGGCACAAGTGACGCTGAACCTTCTGGACGCCCTGTTGAGGTTACTACTCCAGAAATCATTGATAAAATCCATGATATGGTGATGGATGACAGAAGAGTGAAGGTGCGTGAGATTGCTAGTTCTGTGGGCATCTCGAATGAACGGGTACATAATATTTTGCATCAACATTTGGACATGACAAAGCTATCCGCAAGATGGGTGCCGCGATTGCTCACGCTTGACCAAAAACGAAATCGTGTGAAGTGTTGCAAGGACGGTTTTCAGCTGTTCCAGCAGATTCCGCAGGACTTTAAGCGTCGTTTCGTCACTGTGGATGAAACATGGATACATCACTACACTCCTGAGACCAAAGAACAATTTAAACAATGGGTTACCAAGGGGGAATCTGCGCCAAAAAAGGCGAAGACCGTTCCGGAAAGATTATGGCGACTGTCTTTTGGGATTCGCAAGGAATAATCCTCATCGACTATCTGGAAAAGGGGGTAAAACTATTACAGGTGCATATTATTCATCGTTATTGGACCGTTTGAAAACCGAGCTGCAAGAAAAACGCCCACGATTGGCCCACAAAAAAGTCCTTTTCCATCACGACAACGCACCAGCTCACACCTCAGCAGTTGTGGTCGCAAAATTAATGGAAATAGGGTTCCAACTCGTTTCACATCCCCCCTATTCTCCAGACTTGGCTCCCTCGGATTACTATTTGTTCCCAATATGAAGAAATGGCTGGCGGAAAAAAGATTTTATTCAAACGAGGAGGTGATTGCAGAAACGAATGGCTATTTTTCAGACTTGGACAAATCCTATTATTCGGAAGGGATCAACAAACTAGAGCAGCGTTGGACGAAGTGTATAAGCCTAAAAGGAGACTATGTTGAAAAATAAAAAAGGTTTACCCCAAAAAATTAAGTAGTTTTTATTTTTGCACGGACTTTTCAAACGACCCTCGTATATCATGCAAACAAAGATCTGAGTCAAATTTTATAATTTTACATAACTGCAAATGTATATAAATATATTTAAAAATTAGGCTTCAGCTTCATATCATCAATTTTGCCATAAATCTGAAATTATATAATACCGTTGCATTTTTATCATACAATGCATTTTCCTATGTTAATTATTTATGTGGAATTAAATTCTTCAGAAATTTCCTATTTTGCTGAGGAGTAGTATTTGCAGTAGTAAAACAAAACCCATTTACTTTATTTAAATCAAGAACTGAAAAGCACTTGTATTGAAAAGTAAATGAACTGAAAATAAAAAAAAATTGGTTTCCAATTTAGCCGCTAGATGGGAGACTAAACCAATATCAATTTTATAGCAGTTTTACATTGTTGCTTCTTTAATAAGCAAAATTAATTGTTGTTTTAGACTGTATAACCAAAATATCTAATATAAATGAACAATTAATGATTATGAAATTCAGTTATAAGATCACTTATTAAGCGGGAGGTCTGTTTTAGTTGTGTTACTCTTCACTTCTAAACATTTGCTAATTGAAAATTTACTTATTCAGGCATTTAACAGTTGTTTAAAATTTCATTATTTTTTCAATTTGTTTCACTAAATTTTAAAATAAATTTATGCACAACACTAAAAGTTGTTTAAGGGAAGTGTAAGTTTAATGCAGTTAGTGGGACGAAGAATTTTGTTTGGAAGCTGAAGATGAATATATAGTTCATTATAATTCTCTATAATTATTGCAGTCTAGAAAAACTTTAAGTAAAATCACAGTAAAATTGGGGGAATTTGCTAAAAGTGTGAAATGGTACTTTATTGGTGAAAAAAATCAAATTTATGAAAAGTGAGTTTCGCTCACTTTTAGATTAACACTCTGATTCATCTAAAATAAATAAATAACTAAATTAAAATAAATAAATAAAAACTGGCCTTACATTCTACTTGGAAATTATATTTTGAAAATATTAATATGAATTTTACAAGAAGAACAAAAATTATAGTACGAAACTGAAGTAGGATAGACGTTTAAAAGAAGGAAAGCTTCTTCGTTGTTTTATTTTAAAATGACTTTTAAAGGCAAATATTAATTATTTTATGGGCGCCAATAACCTCAGACGTTGACGCACCTTAAATAACAAAAAAATATTTAAGGTGCCAGACAATAGACTGCCAGTTTTAATCTAGGTGCTCGTCACTTCCTTCGAGGATAATCTCTCTCCGTAGAGATAATGAAGTGGGTGATGATCACGAAAATTGGGCATTATAGGACTCAATATTTCTATGATATAATAACATTTCTTATTCTGGTGAGGATTAGTATTTAAGGCGATAAGAAAATGCTCTTGACTCATTTAAAAAGAAAGTAAACTTAAGAACTGAAAAAGCAATATGGTAAATTGGTTGGTACTTTTGCCGCTAGAGTGGATACTAATCCAATATCTACCAATATCTGTAAAATTAGATTAAGTTTAGCAAAATTAATTTTTTTCTCCTTTGTGTAACCAAAAGATCTTTTATGTATATATAAAAAAATATTGATTTTTATCAGATTCAGTTAGAAGGTCACTAATAAGCAGGGAATCTATTTTAGTTGTGTTAATGTTCACTTTCTAAAATATACTAAAAAAAGAGTTCAAAAATGGAAAGCTGAAACTAGAGCTGAAAAACTTTGTTGCTACTGATCCCAACTGTGAAAAATAATTTATATTATTATTATTTTATATTATTAATAGAATTATTAGTCTATGATAATATGCTTCTTGATAATAATAATTTCATATTTCTCTCAAAATATCTTCGCAAAGTATTGCCCTTATACAGTTGCTAAAAGATTCACACTTTTTTTCACGATTCATTCCAACAGAAAAAGATGGAAATTCATAGATTAATTAAGAAACTTAATGTATTTGTGCTAACTTCGTAATTTTCTATTGTATTATATCAATGAATCGAGACTGCTCCAAACCAATGGTTTGTTCTTTTTAGTTTTACAAAGTATAGACATCTTTTTTGTCTAGTATTCAGCAGCTTAATAAGTTTGCTTTGTTCCTAAATCAATTAAATCCATTTGCATTCATTAATTAACTAGACACTTGGGCTTCAGTTTTTCGTGGCTGTGTTCAATAAAATCTGTTTTGTTTTTTCTTTCTCTCTCTTTGGTTTGCCCACTGTATCGTTAGTGTATTTTTAAAGATATTTTAAATTGCATCTTTCCATCTAGCAATGGCAATCTTTACTTTATTAGAATGAATTAAAATTATCTCGTTAGGTTCAAGAAACTGCAGTTTATTTTTTGAATTGTAAAAAAGAATGTTAATTCAACTCTGGAAATTTGGTAGTTACTTTCGAATTAATAAACTTAAGCTGCTGCTGCAAGTACACTGATACAGAAGCAATTAAACAAAGGTAAACAAAGGAACCGAAGGATGAAAGTTACTAGTGTTTTGTTCTAAACAGTTTATGCAATCTTCTTCTCAGTTTAATTCTTCGCAAAAATTGGTTATGGTTTGGATTAGAAGGAAATTTAAAGGAGAGTGGTACTGGTTTAAAGCAGTGTGAGGTGAAGCTTAAACTCCAGCTATTTACATTATGCAAAAAATAAAAATAAATAAAAATAACCTCTGTTAAATTTAGAGGTGTAAAAGTTAGCTTGAATCACTTAAAAACTTGTCGTGAACGAGTTTTGATGTGGTAGTTCGGCCATTGGAAACCGACTAAAAAAAACACACACAAAAATGCAGACTTTTGTAATGCCCTAACAATATTTTCTTTAGTCAGGCCTCCATCTACCTTCTTTTAGGTTCGGTTCTTTACTCCATTTTTTATTTTATTTTTTTGCAATGAATCTCAGAGGCTCCATTTTCAACAGTCACCTTTGTGCCATTTAACCTTCAGCATATTAAGAACTTCATTCAGAGAAGATTGCAGTTCAAGTTTTTTATTTTTTTTCCTTATAAGTGCTTCAAAATTTGAGGTCGTTGGCGCCCGGAGCTTTTTTCAGAGCACTGATGGCCTCCGGACAGTACTCCCTTATTACAGACAACCAGCTGGATTCGAACCAAGGACCTCCGCGTAATAATCCAATACGCAAACCGCATAGCTACTAATCCCCTTCCTTCAGATCTGTCAATTACATTTTTTTATTGTAATGACCATTGATGTTCTTATGACCTATTCGTTCTCTATTTAAAAGTTGAAAACTTTAAATAAAATCGAATATTGTGAAATTCATCGTTGATTCTAAGAATTCTGTACTTTCGTTCCATTTTTTTGTTAGAAGTTATTATCAAACAGCTACAAACACGCTAAAGTTCATGAAGTAACCTACATTTTTCTAGGAAGCAAACAATTATTGGGAAGTGCATGTTTAACAGCAATGGGAAAATAAATTAAATGCACTTACTGTTTGGCCTGGTAATTTCCATTTTAAGATTTATGGGTTGTAGCTAGCTTTGCTTTATTGATTAATATTATTACTTGTTGAAATATTTTTTGGTTATTGAGGTTTTTTGGTTAGAAATTTAAAAAAACTTCTTTTAGCTTATTTACTGTAACTTTGGCCAATTTATTGCCTTCTGCAGAATTTCAGAACAATTCAACAGAATTCATGCACTACATAGCCGTATACTACGAACAAAAAAATTATAATAATAATATTAATAATAAATTACTTTGACGAAACGCTGATATGAGTTTTTTTTTAAATTTATGGCTTCAACTCAGTAACTAAAGAAATATTTCATTAAGATATTATTACCCATTATTTTAATTTTAAGGTGCGTCAGCATCTAAAATCATTGGCGCCTGGAGTCTTTTTCAGAGCACTGCTGGCCTCTGCAGAGTGTTTTCTCGTTACAGACTACCCTGTTACCCTAATCATCAGTGAGCTATAAGCGGGTTTGTAGGAAGAGAAGTGATGCACACTGCAAATTTAATAATCTAGAAAATTTGTTGCACTTAATAATTCAGTTTCAAATTCACTCACACTCTTATAGCTGCTATATTCTTTGGTTAAAGAAAAATTCTCTTCCTCCAGATCGAAATTAAGCATTTTCACTTTTTTCTTGCATCCTAAAAATCACAGTTTTTCTAATAGGTTCTTTATGTATGAAATTTAATTTTACCATTTCATGAATTATCTATTCTAATCCCGTATGGATTGCCCCACGGTACAATGAATTATTATTTTTATTATTATTATATTATAATTATTATATTATTATTATTTAAAATAATTATTATTTTAATTTAAAAGAAAATTATTGTACCTTATGTTCTTCAAATAAATTAACTCAAATATAAAGTCGAGTCAGCTGTAAAGACCTAATAAGTTTAAGAAGTCAGAGTTCAAGGTCTGACAAATTACAATATGAGGTGCAGCGACAACACAATACCCTTTTAGCATGCGAGATGGAAAAGACTGAGTGAACATTGTTGTATTACATTAACAGAGTTGACCTTTACAAATATTACCCACTAGCCTACTAGCCAACCAAACGTTCCTTCTAATATCGGCTGCCCTTATTAGTTGCTGGTCTCTCGTAATTTATTTCTAATTTAATCCAACTCAGGTGAGTATTAGTCTGATAAATTACCTTATCAAACTGACTGTGTCTCGAAATAGTATACTTTGTACTGGGTAATGTGTAAATTGTGTCACCTGGGACATTCCGCCAGAAATATCATGCTATGCAAGCAAGGACGATTAAGCGATTTCTGTAGGAGTTTATTATTAATGTCCAAGTAAAGCCATTTGTGATTTAAGCCAACATTTTAGCTGTAGGGAGAGTACCGAAGTGTAGGGCCATGAAGATTTCCATTTTTCTCTTTAATATGAGTGTGTGACCTAGCTTTATCTTGCAGGAATAACACTAAGTCATTTTTAACAACATTCTATTTGGCTGTTGACAGAAAAAAGTCAGAATTTATGTTAAGACGGAAATGAATTAGTGTTGCCTAATAACTTTTAAAAGCCATAAAAGCGCCTTATTTTCAATTTTTCCTGCAAGGTACAGCCATTGATCACCTGACTCGTGTCCTTTTTATTACATCCCATTCTAACCATATGTTCTCTTGTGGTTTTCAAGAAAGATTTGGAAGTATCTATTCTGCTAGTTCTGGGTGAAATCTGATTAGTTGAAACAGCAAATATTCTCCTTTTAACCGTCCTGAATGGAGATGGCGACTAAGAAGATGTTTATACCCTTCTCAATAATTAAAGGGGGTCACAAACTTTTGGGTGGATGCAGTTTGTGCTGCAACCCAAAATATATATATATATAAAAAAAATATCATCATCAGGTCCCTGACGACTTCTTTGAACCTGACTTTCTTTTCTACGTTCGTACTACAACTTCTGCGTTTTGGCAACAACCCTGCAGTGCTTTTATCAAGGACAGTGCTTTCATCGAGGATGCCCCTCACAGATTTCACATAGAAAAAGCAAACCTTAACATCAGCAGGCTGAACATGTAGCTCCATACCGAATAAAATTAGAAATAAATAATTGTAACCTTCTTGCGGTTTTCTGAATAAGCTTACAATTGATTTGACAATGTGAAGATAACATAATATAACTAGAAAGTTTCCGTTTAGTCCAAATATCATCTGGACATCATAATGTTGCAGGATGTCTAGTCATTGAATTTCTTTTGTTAGAGATACTTCTTAAGCAAGCTTAGTTTCCTTTACAAAAATTTATTTCTCACTAATCTCTGCTTTTTCATTTAGATCATTGTCTGGTTTGTTTTTCTCTTATCCCACAGCTGTAAATTTGTAATCTATCAGGTTAGAATAGTTACAATATTACGAAAGGTAATAAGGAAAAGCAACAAAATATATTCTTACAATGGATTTATAGACGGATATAATATGTATAAGGTAGTTTGCATATTTTCACGTAACCTTAACCAACTGTAAATGGTAAAGATATAAATTAAGCTTACAATAGAGTCGGCTTTCTCTGTGACTGATATAATAATCTTTCTTTTTCTTTTTGTAACATTTAAACTTCACATTGGATTTAATTCTTAAAGTTTAGTCTTTTCAAGGACCTCTTAAAAAGATTATTATACACTCATATTTTACATTCACTTTCTATCCTAGACATTCGGTTCCAAATTTCTATTTTGAGTGTTTATCACAAATGTCCGTTTTGACTCCAAAAAAAAAAAGTGGTTTTTACAGATAGGTTTGCCTGTGAAATTACCGGAAGGTCACATTTAATATCCAGTTCAGATGCCATCATTGAACAGGGTAAGTTATACAGTGGTTTTAGAATTGTATTTCATTTTTTAAAAAAAAACTCGATTAAGGATTCTTTTCAGCGAGAGGAGCTACCTCTAAAGTACTAGTTTAGATTAATTTTTGAACTTGAAATATAAATAAGCGTTAGCTGAATGGTTTAGCTAATGCTGGATTCCAACGCAGAGATCGCTGGGTTTATTCCACCTTTCATTTTCTCTTTCAAGGTGCTTCTTACAGCTCTCTTAAATAAAAGTATATTATTATTATTAAAATTGGTTAGAACTTCTTCGATTTACAAAGTTATTCAAGATGAGCCATAATCTGGAGCGAACACTTTTGCTTTCTTTATTGGAACAAACAAAATTTATTGTTTACAATATATTTTTATTGTTCTTATGGACAGCATCAATAAGTTTATTTTATTTTTACCCTTCAGTTTTCATGGAACTAACTGGAGTTACATGTTATTTAAAAAATTTTATGCCCTAGAAGTGGGGCAAGGTGACTGTTGAAGTTTAGTTAATAAAAAAAAAAACCAAAACGGGGGAAACAGTTTAGTAATAAAGCGAAGTGCAGTGTCAGTAGGTCCGGTGTTCCGCACTCGGAGCGATCAATATTGTGCTCGCTCCGTGGACACCCCCCCACGCAGGTTACTGCTACGGCTGCTGTTGCACTTGCGCTCTGGATCTCTACTGCCTTCGTTCACAGTTGCTTGCTTACACTCTTCCACTCCTGAGGATCACCTGTGCAAAGGTAAACAATGGAAGCTGTTGGCTTGGAAACCTCATTATTTTCAACTGTTGGCGAACATCCAGTCTTACTTTTTTTTAATTTTATTTAACCACTTGGAATTTAGTTTCTCAATTCATTCTTGTACATATTTTCAGATTTGAATTGAATTTTTAATTATTATTATCTAAAACAAAACAAAGGTATAAATAAATCAAACTAACTGAAGATCTATTAAGAAATTTTGAAAAAGTGAAATTAATAGAGTAATTTTCACTACATAAAAAAAAGTTTCAATTAAAAGTAATCTCGTACCAGCAGGTAGTGCAATAAATTTTTGCCGTCCGTGAAAATCAAAGATGTCGTCTCGTTGTTAGTTATTTTTAAGTTTAGTCGAAAACAAAACTCTTTTAAGAAAATACATTTTTACGCTAAATCTTGAGAAAATGGATTAACTCTAATGCTTCCATTTCCTTGTCAAAGGACCCCAAAGGTTTTATTTTTCTTTTAAACCTTTAAAACACAGAATAACATTAATTAATTGTTTTTAAGCGTTAAATTGGCAAACATTAGGAACTGGGAACAACTATAATTTAAATAATCTAAAAATATGACTACTTAAAACAGTAAAGATTAAAAAAAAGAAAGGATTGGACAAAAAGCCCCTTTTGAGTTGGCTACTTGGAGACAGGGACCAATCTAAAGAATGAATGAAAGAATGCGAAATAGATGTTTGCTGAAAAGTTTCAGCAAATACTATCCTACATCAATAAACAGCAATAATTCATTTGTGGGAGTATCTTCATTTTCAAGAAAGCAATAAGAACTTGCTTGAAAAGCTGATTAAACTTAAAAAAATAAAGCAGGATTGAATAGTAACAAGTTTCAGAGACAGAACTTGAACTTTGAAGAAACAAAGTTGATTTATGAACTTAAACCGTTAAAGTTAAAAAATAAACTTATTCAAGAAACAAAATCAAAACTGTGTAAGATTTTATTGGTTACAAATGAATGCGCTAAAAATCAATTAGTTTGTTGTCTAAAATATATTTACAATAATGGATTTTATTCTCATTAACTTGTTTATATTGTCTATTTATTCTTGACATTGAAATAAATATGAGATTAAAGATCGGAAATAAACTAAAATATTAGTTAGCATTAGTGTGTATAACTTTCTACAAAATTGAATGCAGGCATTATTTCTGTTTAAGAAAGCTGTTGCTCCCTGTTTGAAAAGGCAGCGGTTAAAGTTGTAGTAGACATTGTGGCTAAATCTATCTAATTTTATTTCCTCCTTAAAACTCTTTCCTGCTTTAAAGGATGTAAAATACGTGACTAGCCCATATATTGACCAAAATGTTTAAAGCTCTATTTGGAATTCATTACTTTTTATTAATGACAAATTTACTTTCATAAACACCTTGTGAACAGAATCTATTTCTTGTTTTTTGTTTCTTTAAATGAATGTTGTGAAGTATTAAACATTACATTTTCAAATTTTTTTGAGATGCCATCAACCCAAAAAAAAAAAGAGGTATTTGCAGGAAATCTTCTGATTTTCGTCATTGAAAAGGTTGAGTTAAGTTTTATCGAATGTCATAGTAGAAGCAAGTGTGATCGTCGCCCTTGTAATTCTTCCATATTACTCGAATTATTCAATAATATCTCAATCATTAAAAAAAGTATACTTTTACAAAATAACCCTTGTTTTAAATTATCATTGCATTCTTTTTAACGAAGGTACTAACCAAATAAGTTAATCTATTTTGGAAGAATTGAATTTTGCATTTCTCAAATTTAAATAAGGGAATCATTGACTAATCCACAGTTAGTAATTAAATATTATGCTTTTTCAGGCCATCAAAGAGATTTATATTTCTTAATATTGAGATCGTACTTACATTACTATAGAGTAATAGTATAATTCATAGGAATGAAGTATTGATTGCAATGCTAAGAAATTTCTTGCCCTACTTGGAGATCAATGAGTTTTCTGCTCAGGGATAGTAATTTGAAACAGTATATTAATCCAATATTTGCGAGAACATAATCAGAACGGTGAGCAGTTACATTTTATGTGTATTAGTTACAATAAAAATCAGTGCAGCACTTGTAAGGAATAGGTAGATCACTCTTCAAAGAAGTGGTAAAGTAATACTTCCTTAATTTGATTAATAAGGATTGTTTAAGTTATTATTATTATTATTTTATTATTATTAGTGAATATATAGGTTTCGTGACCGTAAATTGTTAAACTTGGAATTCTAGGTTAGCGAGGAATCGGTCAAATAAAGGCAAAGAAACGAGTTGTTTTTTATTTGACCGATTCCTTGCTAACCTAGAATTCCAAGTTATTATTATTATTATTTTATTATTATTATTATGAATTTTTTTATTTATTAGATAATATTTATTGTATTAGACTTCAGAATTTAAGAAGGTAAGATTCACTTAAGCCTTACTTTGGATGGAAATCACCTTTGGGAGAATTTGAAAAGAAAAGTTATTTCTCAAACACCGAGGCGAATCCATTTGCGGCAAAACGGATTTTTCCTTCGCTGGTAATTTTCTGATTTACCCACCTTAGTATTCTATTCGGATAAAGGCAAAGTCCCAGTTAATAAACAAACAAAATAACGAACAAAAGAAAGAAACAAGACGGTTAAAAAAAAATAAGAATTATAAACTATTTTGTGAAAAATATTACACAGGAAAGATATGACAAAATTATCGGTGGGATATTTAAAGAAATGAGCCTAAAATGGTTGTTGATCTTAATCAATTGATTTCGTAATATGAAAGGGACCAGATAGAATAATCAAGTTAATATAAAATCTAAAATATCTTAAGATCGGGCTGTAACTTAAAATATTGTTTAAAAACTTTCTGTTATTTTGATTTGGCCAAAAACACCTAACATAGCTGAACTAAGTTGTGAGTCTTCTTCTTCTTCTTCAGTTTTTGGAGGACCTAGTTCTTCTCAACCACTCATTCCTTCTCTTCTCTCACAGCGACATTCCTACTCCCTCTACTTCTCAAGTCCAACACCACCTCAGCATGCCTCCTAAAACTCGGTTGCGGTCCTTCTACTATTCAACATATTCTTGGGAATTCTGGATTCCTTTATTCATGCAGTATGTCATAACCACGTTGTTACTATCTACCATTCAGATCGTTAACAAGATCAGATGTGACTTATTTACTTATCTACTTTTAGATATTTCTCAGCCTTTTTATACTACCGGCTCTCTTAGCCTGTAATAAAATTTAATTGTTTCTCCCGCTCAACCCCTTCCCCACCCAAATAAAAGAATCCAATTGCTCTCTTTTTTCTAAATTTAATTAAATTGTTTTTTTATTATATTGTGAATCAAATATTAACACGAATTAAATTTCATTCAGTTCAAAAGGTCACTCAGTTCTAGGAATGCAAGTTTAGTCATTTCAAGAAAAAAAAGCCAAAAATTAGAAAGTCAATTTTGGAAAAAGGTACTTCATAATCCTTTCTTTTAGATTCCTGGAAATATCCTTTCGAATGTTACACAAGGACTTTCTATACTTTGAAGTATGCCGGCCAATCAATGAGTGGCTATTTCCTCATTAACCATTTTCTCGAGTCTAAGAAACCACAAATCGGTTTTCTATGGAAAACTCAATATACTGTTGCCAGGAAAGCAGTTTTTTCCTTTATCCAGCCCCAAGGAAAGTAATAATTCAGATTGGTAGTTATTTTGAAAAGATAATTACCAAGTTTTATCGCTAACTGTATTTGAGAGGTTATCAGGATCTGTCAGGACAAATTACATGGTTAGATAGATTCAATTATTGAAAATGATATATTACGTAATAGCTATAATATATTTAGCTGAGTTGTGTAACTCTGAATGTCATTAAAACTTCATTTAATAAATAAATAACGTTAATGGTTTATTATTTATTTAGTACTATTAAATTTAGCGAAGGTGGTTGTTAATCTTGTATTTTGTTAATTCTTTATTCAGGAATTACGTAAATTGTAAAAAAAAAAATCCATTTCCACCGAGTTTCGGCAAATTTATCCCCTTACTCTTGTTCATAATTGATTAAACAAATATTCTCAAAGTAAAAAGAAAAAGTCAATCAATATAAAAGCAGAAATAAATACATTTTTGGTTACTTTCTCTTACTAGTATATCTGTTTAATAACTCGTATTTACACTGACCAAAAGAAGGCAGTCAATTCGCCGAAATGTTAGTAATTAAAGACTTTTTGAAAACTTTAGGGCAAATCTTTTTTTTGTGCTAAGCTTTCAGTAAGTTTTTGTCATTCCAAAATTCTTCTTTTGTGGTATCGTTTGCTGTCGCTTCTTATGTTTGCCAGAGAATTTTCTTCTCGTTTATAATCATGAAATGAGATCTAATCGTCTCATTTGATTTACAGAATTCTTGCATAAAAACTATATATTGTTTAATTTTGTACTAGTTGTTTTATGCTTTTTATAGTTGTTGGTTTAGTTAAACAATTATTTCATCACAGTTTAGTAGTAATCGAAGAATGATAACGGGAGCTGGTGTCTCAATTTAGTATTTGAATTTAAGAATCTCTGTATAAATTACTATTCTGAATAGAAGTAATAAAGTGTATAGAGGACTAGAATTGTCTGTTGCACTATTTTTGTCAGTAAATAATTATTTACTGACAAAAATAGTGCAACCAATTGGTCATAGGTGAAAAATTCGTTGGACTTAAGTAAATGTAGTCTTCAACACGATATGCTGAAGTCATATTGACATATGTATGTAGATATACTCATTTTATTGTTGGTTTTGTGATTTACGAATTTTTGTGAAGTTTTGTTTCATAGGAAAGCTTGAGCACCCCGAGAAACCAAACTGCATTTGCTGAGTGCAACATCAGTACTTCAGTTTTATTCATCATTGCAAACATGTTCTTTTTTTTTTTATATAATGAGAGCAGTTTTTGTTAATAATGACTTGTGACTGAAACTTTAGAATTGAAATTTAAAATACTCTTTACGCAATCTTTGGATCTGTGAAGATGGAATTAGATCCAAAAGCAAACAACACCCGAGCATGCTATAACTGATGAAGTGATGGATGTTTCAAGCATTGCTGCTTCATACAAATAGTTTATTTTATTTTCACTTTAATTCATACGACTTAAAAATGGGCGTCCAGCAAAAATAATGGGGTTACTACAACACTGAAATTGTAATTATTTAGTGCTGAAAAACCTAACGGATAAAATTTGTTTTGTTTTCGAAAGAGAAGCAGAAGGAAAGAATAAGTATTTAGGTCGGTAAGGGAAGTGAACTAGCCATTGTACTTTGGAAATTTGCATCCCTGCAGGTCCACTAGCCCAACAATGCGAACAGCTTCTCGATTCTAACATCTTCAACGAGCACACGATGCATATAGAGCTTCTTGGTATAGTTGATGGTGCTTCTCATACATAATATTATGCTGAACACTTTTCAGAAGCCTACATTCTATCCAAAAACATTGCTTCTTAAGGAAGGCATTAGTTTTTTCAGGACGCAATGGATTTGGGTTTATTAAGCCACTCCTGCTAATAAATACTTTCATGCCAATAAATACACTCACTCTATTAAACACAACATACGTACTACTCAGTCATACAAGAGGAAAGTACTCGATATTCCTTTCCCCTTTAAAATTTCTAAACTAAGCTAACCTAATCTATACCTAAATTTTATTATAATAATTTATATTTTTCAAGAAATCAAATAGCCTCCTTACATAAGGAGAACCCTCTCGAAGAATTGCGCGTTTGTCATGTGGCAGGCCTGCTGATTCCCTCTGAGTTCGCAGTGCCTGACACCCTTCCAACACGTGCGACACGGTCAGCCTAGGCTAGTAAGCATTTGTTAAAAGTACTGCACACTTGAGTTAAATTCTACGAAATAGCCTCCTTAGGATAGACTATACACTTGAAGCGGATAAGTCAACATGATTGTATATTTGTCTAAATGAAGCTAAACCCAAATACAATACTTTGATTGATTCTTGACGAAATGTGAGTTTTGCAAAATGTGTGTTTTGTAAAATGTGAGTAATGAATTAAGGGATGGTACCATCGGCGAAACCGCATTCCCCCTCGTCGACCAGATCGATGATGTAAGAGGGGAGCGCGGTGCGATATCCGATAGCCTAGGCTCCACCTTACCTTGCTATGCAAGATATGTATGTGGCAGCCCGATAGGCCAATAGGTACCATCCCAGCTCTAGTGGCCATTGAATAAGAAAAGAGAAAATGTGTGGTGGGCGCTAATGGCCATAGACGTCGATGCGCCGACAAAAAAAAAAAAAAAAATTAAGCCACTCCTACAAACCATAATGATCTACTTTCTTTGGTTAACTGTGACAGTAAACTTTTATGAAAGCTTTAAACTTTTGCCTCTGAACTGAAGCGAATTACGATAGCTGGTTTTTGATAGCAGTTACACGTACATTCAGTTAGTAGATGCAAATGTAAAAGATATATTGCTAATACTTTGCTTTTTAGATCATATCGGAGAGTTCATGGTACATTTGAAATTAGTATTACCATTCAACGGAAACGCCCTACAATTTCGCCTTATCTTTTGAGTCCTTTCTCTTATCCCAGAGGGATAATCAATCTCTTGGTAACATGTAATATCTAGAAGCTCCTGGGGCTCCACCAATACTTTCTCTAATGCTGGTTACAATCTCGGTTCTTTGTATTGACAACTTCTGAAATGAAAAAAATTAAACATGATTTAAGGATTGTATATCCAGTAAAATGTAGATAAGTTATCTTGGTAAGATTAGCATATTAATCATTTGCATAAATATATGTGTCCGATTCCCTTCCTGGAGGAAGGGTCGTAAAATGACGAAGTCCTTCTGCTTTAAAGTTTTTTTTTAAATGTATTTATTAATGGTTGACATCACCATTGCCAAAATAATATACAATTAAGTATGACTATTTCTAGTATAATCTACAATAGTAAAAGTAACATGTGCGCTTTTAGCAGTTTTGGTAAAGGGCGTGATTAGACCATAGTAGGACGTGCCACACGTACCGCTCGTGACTTTACATACAGATTGTGCAGAGTAAGCAAACTTTTTGCTGCCCCCCATAACACTGGGGCAATACCTTTAGCTGCTCATGACTCATGACTCTACGTGCTATCTTCGCTTTGGTGCCTGTTTCAGCCAACTTACACGTCTGACTATTTATCGAAAATATCGTACATAAATATCTTTAGTAGTAGTAGTACTTGATTCTCACTTTCCCTTATACCTATAAGAGAAGGTATTCAGGGTAAGAGCAATACAATGAGTCTGGACATTAGTGTTGATATTCTATCTCGAGTTTAAGATACTCTTTGTCGAGAAACTTCTGTTCACAACTTCCAATATTTTGCGAGTAAATGGCCAAAATATAAGTCAAAAGCGCAAACCAAGAGATCGACAATGTTCAAAGACAATACATCAACTAGAATTTTACCCCTTTATTGAATCGATTTTATCGTTGTTGAGTATTTTCCAAGAAATATCTCTAATTCCCTAACAATATTTTTAATTATCTAGTACTTAATTACCAATATGCATTTTTCATTTTACGTATGCCAAAAAAATCTTAAAGTCTTGCAAACCACTTAGTTCCATACATTCACAAGCAAATATACCTCACCAACAAAATAAAAAACTTGTCAACAAACTAACTTTTGGAGACGACTTTGTTGCAACTGAAGTAGACTAAAACTTACTGACAAAGAAATAACTTAAAACGAACGTAAGTTATCATTTAATTTGACAGTATGTATATATGTATACCACTACATCAATTTGGTTTTCGAACAGCTTAAGGTAGAATTCAACAACTAAAAACGAATAACCGATTAAAGGATAAATATTTAGAACAGAAACAGAACTCTGTGATTAAATTACCAGTTGCACCTTCAAGTTTGAACTCAGAATGACAAGACGAACACCTCTACAAACCAGACTCAATACCAACAAAAACTTTACTAAGCGTTTTACCAAGTTCGGGATTCCTCAGGACTCAGTTTTAGTCCAATACTATTCACAATGATAATTAGATACATTATCAGGGCGTAAAACAATGTATAAATGACAGCCAAAAAAGTAACAAAATGCCATATCAATAATGACTAGATCTTGGCCATTCACTAATATGGAGTTCAGGTTTAATTCACAAATTATTTTGCTGCACAAAATACAAACTATGCAAAAGTAGCTGAATTCTAAAATATCCAATTATACATTACTCTATGATAATCAAAGAACTTGAGAAAACACGATTATAAAGCAGAAATGTTATTCAAAAATTCTGAAACAAGACGTTACTAGAAATTGAAGTTTTCTACCAAAAAAAATGCCCTATATTTTCATGCAGGAAGATTATAAGATTTCTTCAGTCTGCTGCAATTCAGCAATCGAGCATTAGGACATCAGTTAGTGTCTTTGGCCCTAAATTCTTCAATATAGGCTTCAAAATAGGGCAACCAGCCAGCAAATGAAACGTATCCTTGAATTCATTTAAATTGCATATGGAGCGCAGATAAATTTTATTTTACTAAAGGGCTTGTAGATGAGATTTCATATCTTTTTACCTTAGCTTTATTCTGTAGCCCTTACTGTCACAACCTTAGGGCAATTCTGTTTTCCTTTCCATTGGGCCTAAATTGATTTTTTTTCTAAATGGTCTAAATATGAATATGATATAGTCAGCACTGATTTTATTTTTAGCCATGCATTTCAGGACCAACCCGTTACTTTTCTTTCCAATATCTCCTACCGACAGGCTAAATGTTGGTACCACCTGGATGTACTTATTGTAGGCACAATTTAATTATTTCTTGTTTAATTGTTTTTTGTACAATCTTGGTTGTTAAAAGCCTGCGTAATGCCTGCGTGGAGCTAATCTATGGAGAAAAATTTAAGGCAAAGTAAAGGACACTATGCAGTGAAAACTAGTAATCTGCTATACTCGTATATTTTCTGTTTTGTTAAATTCGACTTAATTTGGTCGGAAAGCTAACGAAAATATAGTGTGTAGGAATTCCACCGTAAGTGTGAGTATGTAAGGAGAAAAATTGAGGAATACCAGAAAAAGTTCTGGAATTTACGCCGAAAATCTATGGTTCCTATCAAGGTCTTATTCTTCCGGCGAATAAAAGGTTAGGAGCTACAACAAACTTCTAAAAATAATCTTCCATTTAATCTAGGACATTAGCTAAACCCCTTCAAAATAGTAAATGCCATTCGCATAATCCAACTGTAAACACACAATCGAACTGAAATGGGTGAATCACTTAACATTTCCTAGAGAAGTGTTTTGGCTATAGATTATTTTGTATTGGCAGAAGGGGCACGGATAGATAGGTTAGAAAGGGTTCAATACTCGCTTGCAGTGCCTTCTATTAACATGTCTGTTTAAGTGCATGTTCTATTCCTTGTTGTAGTAGTCACGAGTTACAATTATTTTACAGATAGTGCTCAGTGCTTTTCTCACCCTGTGACATCGGATTGATGGATGAACTGAGATCCATTATAAAAGGGGACGTGGAACAACCCCTTCACTCTTCAATTCTAAAGCGTTGCTGCTTCTAGCTCAACATGCTCACACATGTTCATTTAGTTGAGTATATAGAGTTTTTCTACTCGTGCTAGCATTAACTTGATACAAGTTTTCTATATAATTATTTTTAGAGATGTAATTCGATATAATTTAAAGAGCAAAGCTATAGCTATTACACAGGTGAAACAATTTACATTTACAACAAATATCTGAATGCACTTGCAAACAACCAAATGTTACACTTTCTCCTTTAAGTATACAAACGAAACAATCAAGGGTATACCCTTAATATCGAACAACACTGGAATTGTGGAAGGGATTTCAAAACAAAAGTGCAGTGTCCATTCTTAGACTGTGATCAATATTATCAGCAATTGAATTCATTTGAACCCAAGCAAAGTTGGTTTTAATCCACAAAAACTATATAAGACCCGTGTTAGAATATAAAAGAAGAGCTTCTCTCTGTCACGACTTGCAGTACTCCAAAAACACGGACTTCAACATTAATAACAGGAGTATGGAAATCAACTTCTGTCTTAGCTAGGGAGATCCTCTGTTATTCAGAAGATCCTGAAGACAAGGGTGGACAGCTGCCTGTTGAACGCGCAACATGAAGTTTATCCATCCTTCTAAAGATCTTTCTTCCAAAAATGTGAGACAGTAATATTAAAAGAAGTTTATATTTGAATGGAACAAAACAGAAGTTTTTGCTCACAAGGATTTTAGGGAGATTTTATATTTTTATTAATTCATGCTGCATGAAACCTTGAAATTCCAATTACTATTCGCCAAAGAGTTAATTTCAATTCTAATTTAATAAATTTCTAAATACCGGATAATGATTTATAAAGTGGAAAGTTGTTGAGAATATATTCAAGAAGTGAATGGTTGTATTTAATCAAGTACGTTGTGAGCATAGTTCATAAGAGGAACTTCCAATATTTCACTAGATATGGTCCATTTAACTTACGCACCATGGAACAACCTCCATTCCTGACAAAAGGCAACGCTGGCGAGACTAAAACTTATCCAACCGTGCCATATATATAAACAAGATTCAACAGCCAACTTAATTTCATCTATCTTAATATCCAAGCTTCAATGATAGTTTTTTTGTTTTTGTTTTGCTCTACTTAAAAGACTTTAGATCTAAATTATTATTTTCAAGTTTATTGAAAAATAGTTCGCGCCCATATAAGGTTGTTATTTACTATGATTAAAAGTGGGCCGCAACATGAAGAATCTTACATTCATTTAATGTTTTGCGCTTGAGAAACGTGAGAAACCGTTAAATTTGACCGCATTAACCTTCATAAAATATTGGAATGTGACTTATTTTGCCTAAATGTAACTTCTAATTTTGCAGGAAGCAGAGAGACAAAAGTATTCTTTACCCGTCCTTATTAAACTTACTAATTAGCAACAAGTAAGTCCAACGCCAAATTATAGTTAACCTTTTTTTTTTCCAGAAATTTGCATCTACGTAGCACTTAACAGAACACGTAATAAGTAATGAGCTGATAGCAGCTATGGAGGAGTGTCTGCCGGAAATAGTAAGTAATATATTTATATTAATAATACCTAATATATATAACGCATCATATCCCAGGATCTAGTTATCCTCCCCTAAGAAAGTTTCCCCTTTTGGCTAAGACGACATGAAGGGTGTTGGACTAGCGAACTTTCATGAGGGTGTTGTTTATTGACAGGGCAGTAGCTGACTGATGATAGCTTCTGCCAACCCTCACTAGAATCTCTCCCCATGTATATTTCATTTACGAAATGTTTGGATAAAAGTGCACGAAATCCTAAAAGAATAAACGCCTTCAATTTTAACGATTGCTATTATTTATGATTTGTTTATCCAGTAAAAACTTTACATTTTTCAGTCAAATATAATTTAAATTGTTTATCGTGTATCACTTTTTATTTATTTTAATTTTTTTCAGAAGTATTTGCGTTTGAATGGTTTCCCTTAGTGTTGGGAGAATGGTTGAATCCGTACTAACAGCTCACAGTGCTTCCAGAGTTTTATACAGCTACCTGTTATAACTCTTTTTCACTTCAAGTATTTCTCGAAATCCAAAATTCTAGTGACTAACTTGTTTGGAATGATGATGTCAAAAGCATAAGAAATAATTAGAAAGTTATATATAAATAAATATACGAGTGGAAGACAACAAATTAGATGGATAGCCTACCAACTAAAAAATAATGGAGAATCCAAAATAAACCAAGGAATCGGGATGTGAAAGCATTTCAGGAAAGTAAGGATGGACTTTATTAACTTTAAAAGCACGGATTCTATCCATACTGATAAGTGCTACTGATTTATGTTTATCTTTTTTGTATAATGTATTCTATTTCTTAATAAATGCACTATTATTATTATTAAATTTGGTTAAGGGTAAAAATCCTATTAATTTAGGAGTATTAAAACAGAATTAGTAAATTTCTCTCTCCAATAACAATATAACTCGAGATCTTGAAGTGTTGCTTGACCATACAGTAACTTTCAATTCACTTATTGATCGTATAAAAAGCTATAGTTTAAGAATGTTAGCGTTCATCTCTCATTACTTAAAAAAAAGCTTTAAGCTTCTCAGACCATGCTCTACACTACAATGGCCGAGTCTATTCTAAAGTACTGTTCTTCAGTTTGGAATCTGGACAATATTGCAAAAAGTGTAAAACGAATTCTCCCGATATTATTCTATTAAACTTGGACTTCAGCTACCACCCAGACTCCCCATGAAGCTCTTTAGAATCTCATCTGCAGACTCGCAGACAATGACTCCCTTTTAAAATGTTTCATCTAGACTGGCTTCAGATCCTCAACAAAATTATATTCTTTATCTTAATTGCATTTTCATTAGGACTGATCTCTACATGATAAATTTTAAATCTGACTCTTAGGTCTACAAGAAATGTTTTTACTCAATGATTTGATTTATTATGTTTTGCACTATTCTTCTCTGAAATCTGGAGTATTCTGCCATGCTGATATAACAGAAAAAATTCCGCTTATATTCTATAAAACACTATTAGAAACTGTCCATCCTCGCTTTCTGGGCGTTGTTCATCTGGTTCTCAAAATCTTCTTGCAGACGGTTTCTTTGGATCAAAATATTAGAAATGTTTCAAGAAAAGTCAATTCTATTACAATGAATTATGTTACCCCGCAGATCACATTAATATGCCTTTGCATCAGCGCATTCGCAAAGTTTTAATTTTTTGTATGTTATTGAAGATCAGAATCTGTTGGATGTACTGCAATTAAACATTTGAAAGATATCATGTCAAAGGTAAATAATCATTCTACAAGTCTAGACGTGGAAGACGTCCAAAATGCTACAAAAGTGTTCAGGTGAATAGGAGAACTCTAATTCAACTTTAACTGTGGCAATGAAATGATCAGAATCGCTGTTCAGCCTTGGCTAATATCTGAAAAAACATTTCAATTTTTTATTCATTGTAAAGATAATAGATTCTAGCTGGTCTTTATGCGTTATAAGAAAAGATATTTTTCATTTTCTTCTTTATTTATCCATTTTCAAACTTCTTAGAACAAAATAATCTTGAAAAACTATCCTAACAAGTCTTATGTACAACAGTTGAGAATATTGTATCAATTATTAACTTTCTAAGCTAACAAGTATTTATTATTGTTATTAATAAAAGTTTAAAAATAAAAACTTTCTTTCCATGAACAACTTAGCTATATTACTAATGAAATATATATTATATGTTATATAATTTATTATACATTGATTATTCTTAAGATTTGCTATTATTAGCTATGGCTATTTAAACTATAACTTATTGCTTTTTTTATTATAACTATTAGCCCGTTTTTACTTAAATTTATTTGATAGAATATATTTCAATAGTTGTAGTTTATTATCGTTTCTTTATATAATATTATTTATGTTTGCCATTAAGAAAATTTGCAATTTATTCACTCCATTTTACGCTTATTTTCTTCTTTTTTTTTTTAAATTATTTTTAAAAGACACTTTCGTTTCGTTTTTGCTTTACTTTGATTTTTCTTTTTTGTTTCACTGCAATTTTTAATGTTAATTATATTTTGTTTTGTTTCATTTTGTTTATAATGTTCATCTTTAGGCTATGAATGTACTTCATAAGCTTTTAATAAGTAAATAATAGGTGCAAATTTGATCCAAGTATCCTGCCTTATGTATATGGTTTTTTTTTTATCTGTCTGTTCAAAATAAATAAATACTTAAGCGAATTTACTGGTTCGTTCTGGGTAGCTGACGCATTCCTCAAGATGTTTTGTATACGGTTTATTAAAAATCCTAATGTGATTGAATAATTGGATATAAAATGCTGCAGAATTTATTATAAACTTAAGATATTACTAATAATTTAAGAGTTATTAAACACCAAACCGTAAATTTAATTCTTAAGAATATGTCGTGCAGGTTGTATTTTTATTAAGATGACATAATTTCCTTGTGGCATACCTTCCCCGTAATTGTGTCATTCGAGTTTAGTTGAAAAGTGGCTTTAAATTGATTTACATGTACCAATTTCTTCACTCCCCTTTGTTCATAGTTCGGTAAATTAATTTCGTCGCCTTGAAATTAGAATAGATACCATCTCTTTACTTTGAAGCCTCGGTAGTGCTTCATCTTTACACTTAAATACTCACTTTGATGGTACAGCTTGTTTGTCTTCTTCAGTACTGTTCATTCACAAGCTCTATTCTTCTGTTTATATTTCGTATCTTGAGAAGGTAATTACACTATTATAATTTAAAAGTTACTAAGTTAGCTAACGGACATCAAAATTTATCGAGGAAATCTTATGGCTGATTATCTGATGGTTTTTGTTTGAGTAACATGTCTTAGCGTTCTGAATTGTAAGACCTGATATTATGTTGAAATTTAAGATGAGTACCAGCTTGTTATTGCGGATATTCTGAAACAAACACCTCTTGGTTTCGGGATAAGCTGAGTGGAATGTGATAAGTGTTTATCCCAAGTAAGCTCTATTGCCTTTCCGAAGCATACTTCCTTTTTCTTCAGTTTGGATAAGAGAAAGCCTGCTGATTGTACCGAACTTGTGGATGTTTTTCACTCCAACTTTACTTTGACAAATCGGTCGGCGTTTTCAATTCTTTAAATACAAAGTTGGACGTTGCAAATTGAACACAAACTCCTTAAGCCTGGACATCAGGCCAATATTTACGAATAGTGAATCACTCACTTTTGACGAATGCTGTCAGTGTTGCTTGCTAGTCCACAAATAGCACCAGTTTACTTGGAAGTTAATCGTCCTGCTTTTAAAAAAAGAGATTGGTGATGGGCAAAGGCCAGACAACGGTCCAACTAAAGAAATAAAGCCTGATATTTAGGTTCAGATTTTTTTTAAAAAAATCTCATATTATTGATAGATATGTATTTTAAACCGTATTCAGAGTGAACCAATTCGTTCATTATTTTATGATAGATTGACTTTCTTTTTTTTATTCCAATTCCAAAAATTAATTTCTTTACGCATAACTACAGCTTTCTCCACGTACGGCTCGGTTAGATTTATATCAGAGTTATAAACATTCAGCTAGTTACAAGCGGAAAGGTTTTGATTAATCTGACAAGTGAACAATTTGTAACATATTTCAAAGGGTGTGCTCAGAATTGTTAATCAAATTCGCTGTCTAGATTTATTGCCCTTCATATCATTTACCACGACTTAAACATGACATGTTTATAACAAGATCAATTTATTTTTATCTAAAATTAACGAAATACAAAATTAAGAAATCAAATAAAATGGACAAGTTAACCAGGTTTTCTTGGGTACAATAAAAATCGCAATTCCCGCTCTAAACAAAATAAATAATATTAATAATTTTTGATCTTTTTAATAATTATTAACAATTTTCTGTATTTCAACTTTTCATATCAATGAATTTATTGTAGTAATCGATTCAAATTTTCAAAATTTGCTTCCATTAAAAATATGGATTTTCTAAACAGCTAGGAATTATAATAATACTAAAAAGTTGTATAACAAAGTATTCCAAAAATAAAAATAAATATGTAATAGAAATATATTAGATTTCTGTTCTAATTTACCAACATTGTCAAGTTAAAATGTCCAACATTTAAGCCCTATTAATTTCCATCTCAAATAGTATATGCAGGTGTTTGTTTAGCAATTTTATTTATTTAAATGTCAAATCATGAAGTAATAATAAAAATAAGAATAATAATATTTGCAAGGGAAGAGATTAGACGCTGGATCTCACGCAGAGATCCCGGGTTCGAATCCAGCAGCTGGCCGTTAAATGTTCTCTTCTTAGGAGCTTCCAACCGTTCACTGCCCGGTGATGGATTGTGTTGTCTTTAACGAGAGATCCGTTCGGAGGCCGTAAAAAAAAATCTCTGGGCGCCAATAACCTCAGTTCCTCAGCTGTTGATGCAGCAGGTTGGAAATACTATCTTAAAATTCATATGTCGCTAGCCCAAAACGAATTGCTACCTTAACTTGAACGAAGCTTTAGGAAGGTTTAGTAAAACAAAACCTCAAATTATGTCTACTAATAAAATACTAAAAAAATAATCTTGTGTCTACTATCTTCGGACGGCTGGCAATTTCCTGTTTGTCTTACAGTACTAGATCATCAACATGAGTTTGCGCAAGAAGCACATCTTAGTTATTGAAATCAGCTGACTCTGCAAGCAAACTGGCTAATTCTCAAGGTATATCAACTGCTTTGGAAACTCGACCTTAGCTCATAGCAACTATCTTCAGATGGCGAAGCATCAGGCGCTTGCCCAAAGTAATGGAGATACATGAAAAGAGGTACCTTAATATAAGAATTATACAAGACAGAGTGAGTGTGCTTCTAAATAACCGAACTTCTTCGTTACTGCCATTATTCTGATCAATTGAGAAATAAGCAATTAAACTGAATATTCTTGATTACTAAAGGTAAGCGCCAGCTAATTATTATGGGCATAGTCCGCAATCCTTCTATGCAACAAGTTATTTCAAGCATTGGCTGGAAAGAAACGCAAATACCACTCGCCGTTCACATCGGGATACATAAGGTAAGTGGGGGGAAGATGCCACACTTAACACTTATTTCCGTTTTGTAGGAAACTGGGTTATCGAAAAAAAAACACCAAATGTATCAACGTCCAGGTTGTTTTTTATTCTTTAATTACATATATATATTAGTATATTAGATTAATTGCAAAACCGATAAAAATGCATTTGAATGAAATTTGGCAAAACTGGCATCTTCCCCCATCATGTGGGGAAGATGCCAGTTGATGCGGGAGTTGATGCAACAATATCTTAAGATATAAATTGAGAAAGAAAAAATTACAAATTTAATGTTAGGTAAACTTATACTTATACTAGTTTCAAAAAGTTGCATTAGTTTTGCAGATTCAATGATGGACTGGTCACAGAAAATTGGGAAAAGACAACAGTGAAGCTGAAAGTGTTAGACTGAAATTCCTGAATTATGCAGAAAATATTGCTTGCCACCACTTTTTTTTCAATTGAATGTCTTTAGAAATGATAATTTTTGCAGCTATCCTTCTGAGTCTTTCCTAAACATCTTTGGGTTAAAAACTCGAATAGTTGAGATACAAGTAATTTTTCGAAACAAAATTGTAATAATAAATGAACACCGGAGATCCTGAGTAGAACACTTCTTAGGTTTTCTCTTTCTAGCAGTCTTTAAAGCTTGTAAGATGTTGAAGAATGCTGTCTGTAACAAGATAAAACTAAATGTCTGAATGTCAGTATTCAAATGAGAATACTCCCAGTGTAGATGGTCAGACATGACACAACTTTATTCATTTATTGAAAATCTTCCTTATTTTGATATTGCCTCCACGAATTTTTGGTTCCCACCGCTTCAACTGTATGAAATCCTTCTTGTTATGGTCTGTCAAAATCTAACCATAAAGTTTTATTTACCAAAGTCTGAAGAGAATTCAAGTAAGTTGATAAACTTAACCTTATTTTAATTTACCTAGTGCCATAAAATTATTACTAGAATTTATGCAGGTTCTATTTTTTCATTTTCTAGAATTTTTTTTTACTAATGACAGTGTTTTCTTTTTAAACGTCACCGAACACAATTTTTCTATTCACCAGGTATATAAAAGTAACATTTAATATCATGAGACTAATTTTTTTGTCTATTGCAAAACCGTATTCATTTTTAGACGATTCATTTTACTAAAATAAAATAAAGTTCAGGACATAGTCCTAGCATTCATTCTCACATTAACTTTTCAGCAATAGAGCATTCTTCATAATTATTTTTTACTTTGGGATTTTAAAAATGAATTCATGTCCTTTCTTATTTGAAAGCATATTATTAAAAAGACATTTTTTTCTTTTTATTATTCTGCACTCATTTAGATGGTAGAAATGTTTATTCTTTGTTATTTTTTACCAAATAAATGATTTCTTCAGCTAACATCCCTTCTTCCATTTACTTTTAATTCTTAGTATTATAAACTATTCAATAAAAATAATAAGTCGTAGCAGCCACTTCTTTGGAAGAGTTGAAGCGAATTTTGAGGTAGTATAAGTTCATTCAACTTGGAAGTAGTAATAAAAGACAACAATTGGTTCATTCGGTCGAAAACAAAGAATACAGTCAGCCTCAACATCTACTAATATGGAGTTCTTGTCATCTAGAAAGTATCCAAATTAGACTTTATACTTAATAAAATAAAAAGTTCCGAAAATATAGTTATATATGAGCCGTTCACTGCACAACTCAATTGACTCCATAAAACAAATAATGGAGAAATGCGATGAAATAAGGTACATTGTATTTTATAATTCTATTTATAATTTTAATTTAACGTTATCTTTTTACGGCTGCTGCTGAATTTGAGTTGAATTATTGCAACGATTTACATTAGAGCACGGATTAATCAAAATGGCTTCTGAAATAAATTATTAACTATACAATGGTCAAAAATGTTTTGTCGTTTAATGGTGTTAATCTTTACTATTTGGGAAATTTATTATAAATATAAAAATCTATATGACTGAACCAAGTGCTTTGACACATAAATTTAAGATATTCCAAAAAGTGGATTTAATTGATTTGTGCAACGAACGGCCTAAACAATAATATATCTTACATAGTCAGACAAGCTAGTAGTTAAGGATTGAATTTAATAAATTAGAGTAATAATTTTGGTGAATTATCCTTAATTGGCTAAGTGGCCGGGATGTAAATTAACATTTTGCCTCAAAAGTATTTTTTACTTCAAGGAATTCTTGTTTTGTATTCAGAGGAGTGAATGAACACTTAAGTTAAAAGATTTGTTGTCCTGTTACCATGACGGAAACAATCTATTATCTCTTCAAAAAGAAGTTTTAGTTGCACTTTAATTTTCGATTACAGTGTCATCACTCATCAGTATCCGTCATCTTCGATCTATTCCTTCTTCGAGTGCTTCATAAAGAGGTGAAATCATAAATAAGTGGTCCTACCTTGTACTAAAGTTTTAACTAAAGGAAATATTCTAGTCTTTCAAGTGAATTAATAATTAATAGCATTTAATTTTTTTTTTTGGAAAGAGAGCAACCTGTCTCAAGTAATAACTGTCTCCGACTCACTATTTGGAGACTTCTCATAACTTGGAAGGCCCTGATCCTTGCAGGCGATCCCATTTCGAAATCCTATGCTCTTGATCTGGCGGATGATGCAGAATGAGGAATTAATAACCGTGTGCAAAGTTCTTAATTTTTCAAGGATAATATTTTATTCATCTAAATATCTTGACGACCTTAAACAATTCAAAGTGTTTTTCTAAGTGAAATAAGTCTTTTGTTCTAAGTTAACTATTGCCAAAAATAACAATAGAGGCTATAAAATTTAATAAAGAATATTAAAGTTGTTTTTTTTTTTAGATAGAATCATACATACGCCGGAAGCTAATATGAAAACACAATACCATCCAAAAGAATAGACTTCACGTAATCTCGGCAAGGAGACGGTATATGTCAGGCGAACGCACAGGAGCATGACAGAGTTTTTATAAAAAAAAGCCATTCATAAAAAGGAAAAAAAAATCAATAAAGACATTATCCTCACATATAAATATTCCTCATATATAAGGAAATAATTCCTCCTCACAGTCTAAGGACTAAGGAGTAGAGATTATCAGAACTAAATTATTTATGTAAATGTATATTTCTGATGTTAATAAATCTCTCTGTTATTATTATTATTATTATAAGGAAATAATATTTTTATTTACATTTTTTTGTTTTTTGTAACCTGAATCACTGATGCTACTTTTAGTAGAAACAAAACCCGTTATATTCCATCCATATGGCAAATGCAATTGTTTTGGTTGCTCTCTAAAAACAAAACTTAAAAGCTATGTTGCGGCATTTAAGTGGCAAGTTGCCAAAACCTGTTGTCAGCATTAAAGGATAAGCAACTTAGCCGGGCCAAAATTGACATTTTAAAATTATTGTTTGAACAAATGCAAGCGGCACATAATGTGAATAACCTGATTTTGAATATTGTCAAGAAAATCTTTCTTCTAATCAAATGTAAATTTTAGAACTTTATAGTTGCATTTGCCATTATTTGTATTATTTCACTGACATTCTGGAAATAAATATATATGAAAGCAAAAATCATTAAACAAAAAGTGATGCACAAACATATCATAGAGGTACGATATTTCCATTGGAAACGCAATGCAGATAATTTGCACAAAACAATAACTTCTTTTACTTGGTAGACTGAGTAACAAAAAATTAGACTAGATTATCAATTTTTTGAATCAGCTTATTAAACAAATATTTCTACAGTGTTATTTACCTTGTGTCGTACATAAATAACATATTGTATCTATATTTGTGCAGCAAATAAAGCTTGCTAAAACATTGTTGCTCTTTAAAAGTTTGTTCCTGTTTATAAAATATTTGTTGATTCGTTTGTTGTGATGTGTTTTACTGTAAGCTAAATGTTAACAACTAATTGTTCTACCAATCACTACAAATTTAGTAGTATAATATATATGCTACGTCACTGCCCTGAGAAATGAGAATAACTTATTCCCTAGCTTGAAAACTTGGCAAAATATAAAACATTTGTGAATGCAATTGGTAGCATTTTTTCCCTATCTACAGAATCGTCCAATCATTAAATAACAAAACTTGGACAATGATTCTATGTTCATTACTTTCATCAAAAACTTTAATTTTTTTTAATTGAAGACACTATCCGTATTATTATAGAATTAATGGAATCGGTACAAAGCCTTTTACCAGATTGACTAAAGCGGAGTGCCATAAGTTTTATCAAGTTAATTAAATTAAAGTGAAAACATGCAATGGTAAGTTTCGAATGGTGAATTGGAGACATCGACTCTATCCGGTTTTCAGGTGTCCAGTTTCAATCTCACTTGCAACGCAAGTTATATTAGCTGATACATATCTAAAGAAGAATGTTAAGAAAGTGAAGATATATCGTAAAAAGTTAACTCAACTTTTTTTATAAATTTGTGATATTAGATTTCTAGTTTTGTTGTCCACGCACACGGTTTGTCAAGTTCAGTGAATGTAACCAGAAAGCTAGTAATATTCCAGGGAATGTACAACTTTTCTGGTTTGGCTCTCTAGCAGTTGCTCCTTCTATCTAACATATTGTCATTATCTTGTAAAAAATAATAAATAACATTTTATTATATTTTCATTATAGAAATTGAAATGGAATCAAAACTTTCTCTTCTTAAAATTTTATTTAAAACAATAATCTGACTCTAATGAGTAAAGTTCCTAAAATAAAATCGTTTAGAAATTTTTTTGATCTAATCACTTTACTTGAAAATAATAATAAATAGAAGGGAAGAGATTAGCTGTGCGGTAGCGTATTTGATTTCCACCACGAAGATCCCAGGTTCGAATCCAGCTGCTGGTCCTTTAGATTTTCTCTTCCAAGAAACATATTACGGCCCCCTGTCCGGAGATGGACAGTGTTTATCTGTAATGAAAGAACACTGTCCGGAGGCTGGCGGTACACTAAAAAAAACTCCGGGCGCCAATAACCTCTTAAGCGTTAAGACGTGCTCATTAACTAAATTAAATAAAATAATAATAAATTGAACTCTAAAAATTTCTTTTCCGCCTGAAAAGTTTTATAAAAGTACATGAGAAACACTTCTTGTGATGTTACTAACGAAATATCAAATTTGAAGAAAAATGGCTGAACGGAGTTACGATTTCATTGCACAGATTTATTTTTAGTTTTAGAGTTTTTTTTTCCAAAATGGCAATTAAATTGAACAAGTATATTAAGGATTCAATTAACGAGGAATCGGACCAGAACAAAAAACTCTGTCTTTTGCCAACATTACGGTAAATTTTATTATTTTCTTCTTCAGGGTCTAGATGTTACAAATAAAACAAATACGTACAAAAATTTAGAATATTGAACCACATGACTACAAATACAACATATTAATACATGTAGAATTTATTAATTAGAACATATTAATACTGAAATATAGAACAAAATTGTTCTATATTTCATGAGATATTTAAGATTACATTTTGGGACGTGTTCAGATTCGTTTCGAATACGGTGAAATTTCAAACGTTTATATCTCTTTTAATACTTATCAGAATTCTATGATTTCTTTACCGAAATGTAGAAAAAAGTTAGTTGTATCAATGATACAAATTGCAATGTACTGGAGGTAATAGTTAACGAGATAAAGAAGGTAAAATTTGGTGGTTTTCACCTTCGTACAAATTCCAAATGTTTATATCTCCTTTTGTATTCGTTGATTTCAATGATTTTTTTACCAAAATGTAGAGATAATTTAGCTTTAAATGTGGTATAAATGGCGAAGTTTTAGTCATATTATTTCGTGAGATATTTGAGAATAAATTTTGGTACGTTTTCTTGTTTGTTTCGAATTCGGTTAAATTTCAAACGTTTATATCTCTTTTCATATTTATCAAAATTCTATGATTTTTTTACTTTAATGTAGAGAAATGTTAGTTGTATAAATGGTACAAATTGCCATGTTCTAGAGCTGCGTTTCCCAACCTGCGGTACGCGAGTGGCTAGGTAAGCGAATGTCAATAATAGCGAAATAGAAAATTAAAAAAAAAAATTAACCTTAAAAATTTCGTAGAAACCTTTTTTCCTATAATACATAAAACTTATTTTACTTAATAAATTAATTTACAGTAAAGTTGTTAATATGTATAATAATTAGTTTGGTTTGTCTCAAATATACGAGAAAATCGAGAAAATATAATGCACATTTAACATTATCAAAGTGGTCTTTTATGCAGTATTTTCTAAAACCCGAAAAGAAAAATGATAATTGGATTTCAAACCCTTTCTATAAAGAAAATTTAGGAAACGCTACATCATTATCGATAAAAGATAAAGAAAAGTTAATACAATTATCATGTGACAGAACCTAAATGATAACTATGAAAAATCTGCTTAAAAAGAATGATTGTAATGAGTAAGCTCATTTAATTGGTACTTAACAGGTAGTTGAATGCATAAAAGATATTAATATTGCACAAATATAATAATCCTAAAGAAAAACTTTGTAAATTAATAAATAATTTTGAAGTGAAAAATATGTACGCAATTTTTAATTATTTAAAAAAAGTTTTAAGATCTTACAATTTACAACCGGGCTTAGGCCTTGGATTTTATTTAAAGGTTAATAAAAGAAATTTATAGTGCAGTATGTTCGCTAGTCGCCTCCGTCCACGACACCTAATTGGTTGTTGGACGTAAAGCCCGCCTGAAAAAAAAAAAAATTAAAGTTGATAATACGATAATAATAATACTCACATTAATTAAAACTGTCCGGTAGGACAGTTGTATAAGGGTTGACCATCAAAAACTGCACGAAAAAGCGTAACGTTGAAAAACACCTAACTTTGACAATTTTTTTCTCTTTTTCTATAAAAGATAAAATTCCCAAATTTTCTTTAAATCTTACTCCAAACCCTCCTTTATAACTGTAATTTTTTTGCAACCACCCAGATCTAATAGGTTTCGAGAAAAAAGTTGCCGAAAATGAGCAAAAACGGCTTTTTCAAAAAATGTTCTTGTTCTTGTTCTTGTTGTTGTTCTTGTTGTTGTTGTTACCTTTTTTTGTAAACAACGTAGCGCCTAAACGCGCGAACCGATTTTCATGAATGAGGTGTCATTCGATTCGGAATTTTATGTAGATGTGCCTTTTGGGGGTCTCGATGCTGTACATCGAATGGGAGAGGAGTTAGCCCCCTTTATGTATGGCCCCCTCCAAAATTATTATTACTAATTACTCTGTAAATCTTGGCCCGATTTTGATAAAATTTGGTAGGGTGATAGGGTTAGGGCTCCCCTACGTAACATTAAAGCGACGATCAGCTCTTACACTTTTTAAGGGGAAGTATAGCAATCGTTGCAAATTATCGACACGTGAACCGATTTTCATGAATGAAGTGTCATTCGAATCGAAATTTTGTACAGATTTGCACATTAAAAGTCTCGACGCCGTGCCTCATAAGGAGGGGAGTTTGCCCCACCCAAATAAGACCCTTTCTAAAACTATTATTACCAATATTTCTATAACGCTTAGTCCGATTTTGATAAAATTCAGCCCGAATAAGTGGTTAAAGCTCCTCTACGTGGCTGTCAAGTGCCATCTTGCTCTTACACCTACTAAGAGGAAGTACTGCAATCGTTTAAATTATCAATGAGTGAACCGATTTAAATCAATGAATTGTCGTTCGATTAAAAAATCTTTCCTCTTTGCCTTTTAGGGAGAAGTACTGCAATCGTAGTTTATTTTTCTTACTCCTCTTAAAAGGAAGTACTGAAATCGCAGTTTAATTTTGCTATTTACGTACAAATACCTTCCTATGTTATTCAAAACGCTTTTTCAAAAAAATTGTTATTGAGGATGGTTTGGGGGAACGCAACTATAATCATTCTATAAAAAGATCTCTCCAGTGGTAGTTACGGTTCCGACTTAACATCTTATCAGATTATAATGATAGAATTGCTTATTCCAAATTTTAAAAAAATCTGTAAAGAAGATATGTAACTTTGTAAAATAGACAAAAAGGAAAATCTATCCAAAAGGTACAAAAATCTCCTTAACAAAAACTTACAGTTTAAAATGTTAAGTATAAGGGTTGATTAAACGCCAAAAGGTACACAAATCAGCGAGTACCCAACATTTCATTAATACTTCATTAATATTTAAGTAATTCTACTGCATTAATTTTCATTAATAAGTTATTTTTTAGAATTTATTAGATGTCACAGACCCTTATGCTGGCCACTTCATTATAATATTTTTTAGTTATAATTATGATAAATCACATATATACGTACATGCATGTTAAAGTAGAAAAAGACAAAGTTAGAGTAGGCTACTGTCTTGAATTCGTCTTACCGAATTATTCGTGAGCACAAATAATACACAGATAATAACAAGTAGATTATTTAACAACAATTATTCATTTCTCAATTGTAATTTAATTTAGTCCCCCTAATTTTACTTATAGTAAAATCCTGGAATAATTAGCTGTCCTAAAATATGCATATCTTATTTACTTTATATTACATATATACAACATTGTGGTATGAATACCTAGATTGAGAATGTATTTGAAGAAAACTATATTATTTGCGATAAAGCCAGATAATTATTACCTATTATTATAAACGTTTGACTACTACATAAAATAACAATTACTTTAATCGAAGAATGAACTTAAACCGACGATTTTTATTTAAAAATAAATAAATAAATAAAATAAAATCATTGATGTAAGTTTTTTATAAAAAAAAGTTTTGAATTTTTTAGCCTCATTTTTTTTTCTTTTTAACCTGTAATTAATAGTTTGATTATTATAAATAACTAGATATTACAGTCAATCTACAGTGCTACTTGAACATATATTTTGTAGACGAAAATGGCCAGCATAAGGGTCTGTGACATCTAATAAATTCTAAAAAATAACTTATTAATGAAAATTAATGCAGTAGAATTACTTAAATATTAATGAAGTATTAATGAAATGTTGGGTACTCGCTGATTTGTGTACCTTTTGGCGTTTAATCAACCCTTATACTTAACATTTTAAACTGTAAGTTTTTGTTAAGGAGTAATATCGTAATAATAAAATAACACACTCGGAATAACAAAGTTCACGAAATACAATCATTTTTACGAAGTGGTACAATTTAGCATGATGTACTACCAAGTGGTACGCGAGCCAAAAAAGGTTGGGAAATCATAGAATTCTGATAAATATGAAAAGAGATGGTTTAAAACGCTGTTCTAAATTAATGCATTTGTTTTATTTGTAATAACCAGGCCCTGAAGAAGGCAATAAATAAACTTGCCGAAACGTTAGCAAAAGACGGAGTTGTTTTTTTGTTCCGGATCGATTCATCATCGCTAATTGAACCCTTAATATAATTTTTTGTGGTCACCAAAAAGTTAATACAAATTGATATATGAACAAGTATATTATTGAAGTCGATTACTTTTTAGTCAAAAATGTACGTTTAAAACGGAATTTAATTACGCAAGCTGCAGTAAGAGACAGACATATTTGTGTTCACATTAAATTTCTTAACGAATGATTAGTTTGTTTGTAACAGTGTCATGTACAAGGCTGTTACGGAGGTTTATATCTTTAGAATAATGCAAGATTAATGGTATCATTTAACTCTCTTTGCAATCTTAATTTGGTGTTTTTAGTTTATATTTTTTTTTAATAATTCGCCGAAGTATTTGTAAACAGTGAAAACGTTGTAATACTTAAAAAATTTTAAAATCAGCGAACATTTCTGAAATGGATCAAAATTATGTAACGACGAACGGGTGCAGAGTAGAGGTGCATGTGAAGTAGTGATGGGCTATTTGAGCGGACTCGTTCCATTGGAACGAGTCCGATGGTGGAACGAGTTGATTCAAATCCCTATTTTTAAAAAAAGTGATTCCGCCCCGCCCCAAAAAATTTAGGCAAATAAAAATGAAAATGAGGCAGCAGAAGGTTTGGAACGATTAAACATAAGAACAAATGTCACGCAATTTATTATATTATTATATCATTAAATGTTAGCTTTCCCAGTTAATAACAAAACTATATTTCTTTAACACACATTGAGTACTATCCCTAATTTCCAATTGCTCTGATAAATATAAAATTAACAACGTAATACAAATATTAACACAAAAATAGGCTAGTCAAATATAAATTAAAGCAATGCAGTTTTGTCATTATCTAGCTTGACCACTAGAAGACTGGAGTTAACTTACTTCAAGAGTATTCAAGGTAGAGAAACGGAAATGGGTAGGAAATTATTCCATAAAAATTCTAACCCTTCAAAATTATAATTACTCATAATATTTATTAACTAAGAATTGAATATCAAGCTTTTAAAATATTATCTTATTGTTTTACAAAAAGAAAAAGCTGTGTGCTTAATCTTAAACTTAGCGCTGGACACTCTTACTCTCATCTTCATTGGCGTAAGCTTGAACGTGTACATGTCAGCTAGACGGTCAAAGTAAAACTGGGCCAAAATTTAGTATTACCTAACTGGTTTACTTAGTGTAGTATCCCTCCCACTCTATCACCTATTTCACAAACATTCATCGATTGAAAATATTTTTTAGTTAAATATTCGTTTCATTGGAATACAAAAAACATTATAACGCTTTCTTAAGATGATTTGAATTTTTAAAATTTGTTTTTGTCCATTACTCTTATAAAATACGAAGAATTTCAAATAAAATATAATATACAAACACAGAATGATCTAGTGTGCAGGTGGAGTCAGTCGTAGTTTCCATGACAACGGAACCGTTAAACGACTCCGGCCCAGCTCTAGCATTTTCATTGGTTAAATCCACTGGAGTTGGTGGAGTCGAATCCGGAGTGATTTAAATCCTTTTGAAACCGGACTCGTTCCATTTTTTCGTTCACTGAATCTAGCCAATAGAAATTGCTGGAGCTGGAACCGGAGTTGTTTAACGGTTCCATTGCTATGGTAACGAGGACTGACTCCACCTGCATACTAGATCATTGTGTTTGTATATTATATTTTATTTGAAATTCTTCGTATTATATAAGAGTAATGGACAAAAACAAATTTTAAAAATTAAAATCATCTTAAGAAAGCGTTATAATGTTTTTTGTATTCAAATAAAACGAATATTTAACTAAAAATTATTTCCAATCGATGAATGTTTGTGAAATTGGTGATAGAGTGGGAGGGATACTGCAGTAAGTAAACCAATTAGGTAATACTAAATTTTGGCTCAGTGTTACTTTGACTGTCTCACGGTTATGTACACGGTTAAACTTACCCAATGAAGATAAGAATAAGAGTGTCCAGCGCTATGTTAAAGATTAAGCACACAGCTTTTTCTTTTCGTAAGATAATAAGATAATATTTTTAAAGCTTGATATACAAGTCCTAGTAAATAAATATTTCTTTATTTATGAGTAATTATCATTTTGCTTGAAGGGTTAGAATTTTTTTTATGGGAATAATTTCCTACCCATTTCCGTTTCTCTACCTTGGATCCTCTTGAAGCACGTTAACTCCAGTCTTCCAGTGGTCAAGCTAGATAATGACTAAACAGCATTGCTTTAATTTTTATAATTGACTAGTCTATTTTTATGTTAATTTTTGTGTTACGTTGTTAATTTTATATTTATCAGTGCAATTGGAAATTAGGGATAGTACTCAATGTGTGTTAAAGAAATATAGTTTTGTTATTAACTGGGAAAGCTAACATTTAATGATATTTTTTAATAAATTGCGTGACATTTTTACTAATGCATAGGGTAAGTACAGAGACCGGAATCGGTGAACGAGTTGTTGGAATCGATTCCAACCCTGGAACTGATTCAAATCCAACGAGTCCAAAGACGGACTCGTTCTGCCCATCACTAATGTGAAGTGAAGTGGTTGGCGCGCATCAATAACAGGCGGCAAGTGCGGGCGCGCTGAATAGAGGGGAGACATGCGCATACAGTCGTCGTGAATGCCGGCGCTGCGGCCAGTCACTGTCAAGGCGCCGTCCTGTTCTACACTAAATTATAAAAATATATATCTCTTAACTACAAATATAAATACACCTTTTATTCCAATAAATTCAAGTTGTTTCATAAACAATTAAAATTATTTTGGCGCATTATTTTTCAATTTTATTTAACCATTGAACTGTTCATCGAGTAAATCTGTTCTACTGTTCTGTACTGAACGTATTCGCGATGTTATCAAATAACCAGTAAGTGATTGGTTTATTAACAATCAGTCCTATATTTCTCATCAGGTTGTCATAGACTTTTCCTCTACCTGAGAGCAGACTTTGTTTTTTAAGTGAGTGTTGTGACCAAGTGCATTTTTGTTCAACTTGACTTGTATCTGGCGTAAATCTACCTGTAATCAGCAACGAATAACAACCCACTTGGATATTTGGGACATTAAATATGGTGCGTCTTAATGTTTATATTTTATTCTAATTTGTAATTTAACTGCCTAGAGATTACGTTAACTGATAAGGAGGTGTTAATGTTAGTAAATAGTGAATGAACAGCACTCTTGCCACAACATTCTATCTCACCGGCCTGACTGAATCGATATTAAAGCAGTTTGCTTTATCGCTAAATATAAATTGGGTATTTCTCTGCAAGTTTTATCGTTACTTTTTATTTACTTAAATACCCCTAATTATTATTTTTTTCCAAAAATCCTTAAATATCCCCAAATACAACAAATATTCCTTATATTTCATTTCAATTGCATTGTAAAAGTATTCGCACAGTTCTAAATATCTTTATCTCCTTTTCTTTGGCGCTTTTGCCGAACATTAATGAGAAATTAACTAATACACTAATTGTTTTCAATGAACCCTCTCCCTTTTTGTTGTTTACTAAATGCAATTAGTTGTATCATTTAAAAAAAAACATCAGCCAAAACCTCTCGAAAATATTAGCATTATGATAAAATCTCAAAACCCCAATTTTCTTTTTTGGCAGACTGATAAACAAGCAGGGTCACAATATGGCGCAATATAGGGCGAACGTAAACAACCCTTTTATAAGGGACTTCACAACCTCCCCTACCTCAGCTATCTCTTCCTGCATCTTCAGTTTTTAACCCTAGCAACTCCTCCAGTTCTGACGGTAGTATTTCTACCTCCTACTGCTCTCTTTCTACCTAGTTCGGCTGCTTCTGGAGATAAATCTGAAAAATTCTTTCTCTCTCAAGGGACATAGACATATATACACACTCATACTTCTACGCTTCCTACGTGTTATATAATCAATATTTACAAACAAATAAATAAATAAATTTTTGGTTTATTTTGTTTATCCTAAAATTTGTGACTACTGAATGAAGTAGTATAGTGTATTGAATATCTTTTATTAACAGATTTATTTATTTTAATGGAAAAGTTTGGCGATTCATTTCATTATTTATTATTATTATTATTATATTTAAGAAAAAATACATTCTTCTTCGTGGGTATTATGTTTTTCAAACAAAAAATAATGCTTGCCCATGGAGTGAATATTATATTTTCCTCACTCTTTAATTTTGAGGAAACATGTATTATTTGAGGAGTTACTTAACACTCGAGTTAAATATTATATTTTTTCTGCAACCATTAGATTTATTAACTAAAAAAATTAAAAATTTCATTTTTACAGTCTACAAAAAGTAATTTATTTATTATAAACATTTATTGTTATATTACAATTATTTACATTACTTATTACATTTTCTGCTGTCTCTTTTATTGATGGTGGAGTGTTTTCTAAACAGACTTCACTAGAATCCATTTTAAATTTCTATAAGGTAACACTATAACCTTTTTAACTGTTATAATTAAAAATATCTATTATTTATTAAAGTATTATTTTTATTTCTATATTCCTTCAATTTTTATTTTATTTTTTAATATTCGTTTTTTAATTATTTAGTTACGTTAAATAAGCTTATTAAAGTTTTACAGAAAATATTTATGTTAATAACAAAACTTCTTATATCAAGGAAGCAAAATAAAGTTTTTCCACTCACATTTACATTTTTCTGCAACCATGTAGGAATGTTCTCATTACTCAATTAAAATCAGCTGTGTAATGCCCAACTTGACCTCACTAGTGGGGAAAAATTCCCATTAGTGTCACTTTCCTCACTAATGAGTGAAAAAACTTTATGTGCTTCCTTGATATAAGAAGTTTTGTTATTAACATAAATATATTCTGTAAAACTTTAATAAGCTTATTTAAATTTATTTTATCTAAATAATTAAAAAACGAATATTAAAAAAATAAAATAAAAATTGAAAGGAATATAGAAATAAAAATAATACTTTAATAAATAATTAGATATTTTTAATTATAACAGTTAAAAAGGTTATAGTGTTACCTTATAGAAATTTAAAATGGATTCTAGTGATTCCTGTTAAGTTTTTTTTTTTTTTTTTTTTTTTTTTTTAGTTAATATCCCTAATGGTTGCAGAAAAAATATAATATTTAACTCGAGTGTAAAGTATTAAAGTATCGCTTCGCTCGCTCGTGCGTGCAAACCCTGTCTCGTGTGAGGAAAAAGTACTACTTTCCACACTTGTTAAATAAATAACTATTATCATTAAAAAAATTTGTTTTCTTATCATCGCTCGTATTGATTCCTTTCCTTTTGAAAGAAGTGGTAGTTAAGGATTACCTTTTGAAAAGGTAATTTAGGATTATTTCTTCATTTGAGGGGGGGGAATGTTGCTAAGATTTTGAATTTGTTTAGTTAGTAACGTGTCCAGTAAACAGTTGCTATGATTTGCATAAACCTCGTCAAAATATGAGATTATTGTGAGGGAATAGCAGCAGCTTTTGGTTAGTATTGCTCCCGTTTTATCTTAAAGTTGCATTCAGTTGTCTTTCCCCCCCCCTAGTAAATGTGAATTATGAAACAAAATGTAAGACGATCACCCAGGTATGTACAGGAATTTCCGAATTGAATAGTCTTAAAACTTTAATAAAGAACATATTTTGTCCATTCGCAATGGATCAAATTATACAGCCATGTTTCGTCAACATCCTTCTACTTCTTCTACAAGAAGTATTTTTTCTGTTATCGTGTATTAGATTTTATTAATTCCATTTTTATTGGAAGCAGAGATTTAGCCAAATCCTCGAAAACAACTGACGATTTTCTATAACATTGCCCTCTCGAATTTTACTTGTTTTGTGTATAGGTGGCTAAAAAAAAGACGCATCTAAAGGTGGACAAAATAGAAATAGAGATTAGAATATCACCATAATTTGCATTCCTGTTTGTTCCATCGTCGATCGCGTCTGTCAGTGAGGGTTTTCAACGAAATTCACGAACAGGAAAAGTGACCAATATTTTCTTTTTTGTCTTTTATCCACTTCATAACACCCAATATTGGTCTTAGAACTATTCCTCTGTAGCTAGCTACTGGATTCACAAGAATTTCTGTCTTTTATTTGAAACATTTACAGAGCTACAACTTTTTGTCTGAAGTGTTGATCCTGTACTGTATTATACAAGGTGTTCATTTTAAGACGGCTCAAATGCATTTCATGCTTAAACGGTTAATCTGAGCAAAAAATGGTAGAGGGAAAAATTTGTAGCCCGTCACCACTAGTTTCAGAATATGTGACTTGATTTTAGATTCCTGCCTGCGTACGCGGCGCGACCAACAGTGAGGGTTTACGGTTGACCCCCATTTTCATATACACAGTTTTAAAGAGTATAAAAAGTTATGAAAGAAACCGGAAACCTCAATTCGATATCTTCAAAATTAAAGGTGCTAGGTCATTTCAAAATCTGGTATTTATTAATCATATATCAATTTTTTAACTTGTTATCAAAGAGAAAGAAGAGCGCGCGATAGGTCATTTTTATGTATTTTTTCATCCCCTTTCTTCTGAAAGTATTGCCAAGGCAGTAAAGCTAGTAGTTTTCTTACTATAGAGAAAATAAGTCGCTTTCCGAGTGATTTTTCTTAAAAAAATCAAATGTAAAGAGCTTTAGATCTTCTCAAGCATACACAAAATGGCTAAAAATTAATTTTACATGTGTTACAAACAAGAAGATTTAATAATTATTTGGTAATTTTGGGAGAGTTATATCTTTCATGTAAAGGATCAAACTTATTCCTTAATTTATCAAATAATGCACTTTACTCAACTTGTGAAGCATTTGAGCCGTCTTAAAATGAACACCCTGTATAATACTACCAGTCATACAATGTTAAGCAATAGATACAGCTGGAATTTTAATTTTAAAAGGAAGAAAAGTTAAAGGCAATTGTGGTGAAGAGGTTCTTTAAATCTTGGGAACTTTATCACGAACTGCTTCACCGATTGGACAGTTATTTGAAACATTTTTCTGCACTTAAAAAATGAATCGACTAGAATTCTTACAGTTTAAAGTTACTGCACTTTTTAAAATGTGGGAATTTGATAAACGGGTTGTAAAAAAACCAATGACATTTTTTATTGCATTTGCACATTTCTTTCGTTGCTTTTTAGTTTAACTTTCAATGATGGTTTTTATCAAAAAGAGCAAAATTAACAAAACTGTATCAGTTCGATTCTATTGGCTGTTTTAATGATGAAATATTCAAATGTTCTGCAATTAATAACTGTATTAGGGAAGTATTTACCTAAGCATCTCAGTCCAAGCATGAACATCATCTACAGGGAATGGTAAAAACCATTTGAGTTCAGCTTATCCACTAGCAGAACTTTTTGCTCCCAATACATTTGATTTCCTACTCATAGTTGCTTGCACTTGTGCATATTTTAGATGGCTACATTCTATGAACCAATATGTTTTTTACAGCTGACTTAAGACTGCATCTTATTTATCGCTACAGCTCGACTATTTTAATGTATTTTAAATAATTTTTTAGACGTTCACAACTAAACAAAAAAAGTATTACAAGTGAAATAGGAAAACATGTGCATCCTTTTTATTGAATGATGCCACTGCCTTAGTGGGAGAACTCTCCATTAAATCTTCAGATTAGTGGTTGATGGCCTTTTAGGGAAGATGGTCGTGATGTAAGCTGCGTTTTACTATGTGAATGAGCAGCTTATAAGGATGGTTAGATGTAGATTCATGGATTTTTCTTATTCATATGCGGTTTTCATTAGTAATTCATTGTGTAAATGTAATTTCGAAGTCAATATGAAAGATTCAATTTGAAACAAGGAGCCTAGCGCTGGCACTTTTTCTGAGTTCTGTTGACAGGAAGATTGGTTTACGACACCAAGTTGAAATGCTTCTAATCCTCAAAGGAATTTAATAGCGGGTTACATAGTCTTTTGCTTTCAAGCGATTGTCGAAAACAATTTTTAATTAAATTACTATTAAAAGATGTTTTTTGCTAGAAAAAAAATATATTGAAAACTACATTGAAGATCAATAAGACAATAATGAAAATTGCCTTGCAGAAGTACGCGCGGTCTATGCCAGTGACCTTAGAGGCACGTCTTTTGCTTCACCGTTACTGAAGATTCTTCGAAATCAGAAGGTTTTTAAACAGAGATTTCTTTTCATTTTTTTAAATCCTGCAAAGTGGATTTTACTTCGATTTCATCCTTTTGAAACCTTTTTATTGAACTTTTTTTTTCATTTAATAATGTTTTGTTAAAATTAATATTGTAATGATTTTACCTGTAAAAGTTTTTCATTACTTATTTATTTAAATGAAGTTATTATTGTACGTTTCTTTCAGTATAGACTTTTGGAAATGATTATCTCTCATCGTAACCTCTCTCTAAATAAAATTTTAAGTGTCAGCGATCTGGTTGCAAATGGAAATGAATGATTCATTACAGTTTGCTTAACAATTACGAATCGCCAAGCTAGTTTTAAAGTGTTGATCTAGATCGAACTTGCTTACAAATTATTTGTTCGTATTTATTCTTTCTAATACGTATGTTACATATTTTTGACGTATTTCAAATTGCTTGTTACTTTTATCTAATCTTTAATTTGTTTAGTTGATTCTATAGTTAAACACTTTTACTGTAACCATATAATTATGTATTCAATTAACAGTAAAGAAAACAGTTGCGCTTAACAAAATCGAGCGCAGAAAGCGGACAGCAGTATTGAACTACTTAATTAAACTAGATCCTCGCTACCATGGGTTAGCAAGCTGTTAATGACAGAGTTATGGACAAGAGCTGAAAAAAATTATTAATGGAAGTGAAACACAAAATGAAGTTACTATTTTCTCATTGCATACCTTAAGAAATGACCTAGGCTTCACTTCCTTGCGAACTTTCATTTACTTTGGAATATAAAGTAAGGCTGCACTTGTCAATAAATAACTTTATTGAATCACAGTACTGCCAATTTTTTACTCATGCTTTCCAGTTAATCGAAACTAATTTTATAAATATCGTTTTCAAAATAAAGCCAACTAGGTGTTACTTCGGCACCGCATGTTAGCTCTGTCTTGCTGGTCAGCAGACCTTAACTTCATTCAACTTGAAGTCTCTTAACATAAACATTCACGATTTCAATAAAAATTCTTTGAATTGAGTAAAATAGTTTTTATTTTTAAAATACTAATATATGTAGATTCTTTAGTCGTATTCTTCGATTAGTTATTATTTACTTTACAACAATTTTATATTTTTTTAGTGTTGAAAGTATTATTTTGATTTTTCGTAAGACAAAATCATTTTAAATTTTAGATTTACTTAAACATTTAAAAATTTTTGTCATTGCGCATCTATAAATTATTTAAATAAAAAACAAATTAGAATAATTTGTCTACTTCAATTAGATTAAGATACAAGACTGTGTCTTGAAGGGCCAGAGATGTGTCAAGGGCGTGTACACTCCTAAGACAAGCCCTAAATTAGAATCCCACTAACCCTTACTCATCAGCACAGGCTATTCATAACTCTGAGGTTTAAGAATAACACAATCACATCTTTAATTTTATTTCTTAATTTTACTTTTTTAATTAAAAGTTTGTTTTAAAATTTGATACCGTTACAAATGCGTACTTATTTGGTCTTGACCAATAGGACAAGAGGTACAACTATTCGAAATATGAAGGAAAATGCCCAAACTATATTAACTTATATCTCCTTAATGAAAACAGCTAGAAAGCAAGAATTTTGTACAATTGTAAAGGTAAACGAGTACTATAATCGTATGTATTTCCGCTGAGATTAAGCCAATAGAACCGGAGATTCAACATGTCGAAATTGAATTGTAATTTAGATGGGACAACGACAACAAGATTTGGACCAAGCAAAACGATCACAGAATCTCTTGTGATAGTTGCAATAATTTAAAAACCACTAACTCAGGTTTTCGTTTTCTAAAAATATTACAAATCTGTACCATTCGTTCGACTTCTATTTTCGAGCAATTATTAGAAAAATTGTTATTGTATTGTATATAAATATTCAGACAATGAATATGTCCTGGAATTTGTTGCCATTTTTTTAGGGCAATGGAATTTTGGTTTCATTAGTTTCAACCAGTTGAACTTGCTGGTTTCATTATCTGATAGTATCATAATTTGTTGGACTATTTCATTAACAGCCTTCCACTTCACTTAGTAAGTACAATCGTTTTTTGGGGGGTCTAAACCAGCAGATCGGTGAATATCCAAGAAATAATTTGTGGTGTAGTTGTTAAAGCTTCTTAAACGTGCTTGCGTAGAGACAAAAACCGAGGCTCATTTAAAATGTATGAACTGAAACGTTTGGAACAGATTTATTCCTTCAACTTTTTCAAAATTATGTAAAATTTTTTTGATATCATGTTGATTATAAATTTTATTCTAGATTGAATTTTCTTTCATATTCTCTTAAGAAAATTGATTCACCATCTTTCTAAATTAATATTTGGACTTGAAGACATTACTTATATACTGATCAAAGAAGTGAAAATCAAGAAGGCAGTATTTACCTTTTCAAATTGTTGAAACGAGGGAACTTTTTGACGTGATCTTTTTTCATTTTAAAATAATAAAGTTAGATTAAACTTAAACGCTAACCGATCTAAGTTTATTTGGACTTTTATTTTTTTTTAGTTACACAGGCTCCCTTTAACTGATGAAATTGATTATTATTGTTTCAGTAAACTTTAAAGCGGAATTAAAAAAAAAGAAGAAAAAGTATTAAAAACATACGGACCGTCTTAGTATGTTTCTATATTTGGTTCTCCTTTAATGTGGTTCATTTTTAGTTGTAATTTGGAAATTTACCAAATTTTTTAAGGAATGTGTATGTTTTTTTCTTTTTTAATTTATTTATTTTACAATTTACAAATTCTTTTAGCTAGAAATTTTAAGTTGTAGAAATCTTTCACTCAAATTTGTATTAAAACCAATTTATAAATCAAAGGCTGTCAGTATAGTTAATACTATTTATTTCTAGGTACTGAAAACCAGTTTTTGGGTGATTTCAATAAAAATAATATAATTAAAAATATCTTGTTCTTTTTGGTACAAATAAAGGCTGCATTTTTGACATAATTAGCGAATGTAGTTAGTTGACAGTTTGTGCAAAGGGCCGTTTCGAATTTGTTTTGTTTTCTTCAGTGCTCTTTTCCACTATACTAATTGGTGGAATCGAGTACATAGAATCAAAAGTAAAAATAAAAAAATATTGATATTTTAAGGAAAAGATTAGCTTAGTGGTTTTTGAACGGTTTCTGTCCCAGAAGCTCTTTGCCTCGAGAGATAAAAACAGTATCAGAAATGGAATTTTATTTATCATTTATTGAAATTTTATAATTTCTCGCTTCAATGTTTTCACGTTCTCAATCACCTGTGGTTCTCAAATTTTGGAAACTGAATGTTCACACATAGGTGTCAGCATGCCACGTTTCCTCTCCTCCCGTGGGACTCCTGTTCTCCTGACTTCTTCAATAACTATCTGCTTCCTGGCACAGACCTGGTACATTACCTTGGGTGATTCATGTTAATGAACGATTATTATGGAACTCACATAAGAAAAAATTAGTTAAAGCATGCCAGAAGAAAAAGAATAAATATTTATTATAATAAATATGTACAATACATAAAATAAATAAAGAAGTATAAATGTATAAAAACATTTCAACCTTCTTAACTAAGTGAAGTAAGAGAAAAGTTAGGTGAGGAGGATTGGAATGCAGGGAAAAAGGAGGAAAAACCTGCAGCTGAAGCATGCCAAACTTCTTTAACGCCTTCTTGGACAAAGATCTAAACTAGCGATGGAGCTAAAAAGACTAATTCACAACTCTGTAATTAAACCTATGTAAACCTTAGTTTTATTATTATTATTATTATTATTTTATGTTACTCTACCAAATAGATGTATTCCTGTATTTTCAGAACCTTCTGGGAAGGTCCCATTGTTGTTTTGAGACAAATCTGGGATATTAACTGCTCAGTTTTTTTAAACCCCGTTCTTTAGTTGGGAATCTATATTTTGGAAAGTATTTTTTAGGAATTATGGGTAATATATAGTATATGAGTTGAATTTTTTTAACTTTTATAAATGAGGGAAGATTATGCATGAGTTCAAAGGAGAAAAGAAGACCCAGGAGAAATGCGCTATCTGATTTAGACCCAATCAGAAATATTTTTTTAAAAAAAGTAAAGCATATTTTTTTCAGGCGGGGCTATACGTCCAACTAATTAGGTGTTGTGGACGGAGCCGTCTAGCAAACATACTTTACTATAAATTTCTCATATTAACCATTAAATAAAATCCAAGGCCCAAGACCGGGGGAATCGAACCCAGTACCACAGTACATATTAGCTTTGCAGGTCTCGCCTCTAACCGCCCGGCTACCGTGGATCTTTCAGTATTAAGATTACAACCGAAATCCTCCCTATCTTATATTTGTACGCTAAGCACTTTGAGCTTTAGTTATTAGACTGTTTCTGAAGTAGAATAACTTCTGTGATAAAAGGCCATAAGAGTTGAATACAAAAGTTTTTGTTATAAAACACATTTCTAGACCACATCGTGTCACCTATTCTTCATCTTGTTTTATAATCAATTCTGATTTCACAACATTAGCCATAAATAATGTTATAGTCTACAGATTATTAATAAAAACTTCCGTTCTATTGCTTCTAACTAGATCAGGTGAGATGAAGTCTTATTTAGAAATCAGGTTAACCTAAGTTTGACTTCTATTTCTAATTGAAGAATAATGTTGGATGAAGAGGTCAGTAAATGTACCTTTTTTTTTTAGTGCAGTTTTTGAACGGTATTAAGATCATCACGAACGGGTGAATGGGTCAGTGAAAGGCAGCGAGCGAATGATTTATTAAACAGTTCAAAAATATAGACAGGAATAATCAGATACAGTCGAAGTAGAGTAATTACTTTGTGCAGTTCTTATATACTATGCATGTATCAGACTTTGATTTAAAAAAAAAACAAAATATTGATTTAGTGATTTAGAATCTGTTATAAATGTATACAAAAAGTAAATATGGTGATGATGTAAATGGCGCGTAAAGAGCAGTAGGAGAGCAACTACCTATCGATAGCACGTTTGTGCCGTTGAAAGGAGCATCAAACTGTCGTAACGAATAAGTTTTGATAGGGATGTGTGTACTGTACAGCCGTATGTTCTAGGCTGAAACCCATAACTGGCCGAAATGAGCAACATAATACCATTTCTGAATCTATCGAGTTTACCCAAGAAAGAATACAAAACAGATATTTTTCAGTTCTTTATAGAAAATCTCAATTAGTTAATATCAATTCCATCCATTTAAGATGTAGTTTTAGGAATACCCACAGTTCATTGCAATAAAATAAACCAAAACTAAAGAGCCCCATTATTCATTTTCAAAATAATGTTGACTGGCAATCTGATTTAAAGAAAGACAAGCTGCTTCTTTTTAATCAAATTATGTGAGAATTAGTTTATATATTTCTTGTAAACATAGACCTAACACGCGAAATTAAAAATTAATTAAGCAAATCATTTAATTAAGAAAGTACATAATTATATTACTAACTGGGCGATTATTTCTGTGAAGCTTCTGATAATTAATAATGAAAACAATTACTTTTTTATGAAGATTAATGCGTACAAATGGAGCTCAGAGCAACGTGTAGTATAATAAGGTTATTCGTAAATTATGTTGATAGCATTAAAACACTATTTTGTATAGTAATCTTTTGATCTTTATCTTCTAAATACAACATGTACTTCCTTGATATGACTGCCTGAGAATAATTCAGTTTTGTTTTAAATATTAAATATATTAGGTGTAGAAATTACTCTTAGGCGCCTTGATAACTATTGGAGACTTCACTGCAAAGCTAAGGTGTAGTGAGTTCGATTTCCAGTCTTGTCGTAATTTCTTGTGTATAATTGTATTGTGAACACTGTATTTGACATCAGTCTCGAGTTTAGCAAAAGGAATGGAAAGCTTGGAAAAGTGTATTTCTTAACTTATTCTTCCTCTTACTAGAGTTGTAAAAATAAAAGTGGATTTCCACCATTTTCTGTTCCATTACTATCCATTATATTGAGTGGTGCCCCAACTTAGACCGCGATCTTAAAACGGCTCGTTGGCAATTTTTATTTGGTTAGTGATCCTTTTTTATTTTAAATAATATTTTAATTACTCCCTAATAATAGCAAAAAATAAGAAATACTATTTTGTCAAAATGGCTACAGACGTTTTAGTTCCAAAAAACTTTAACAATTATTAAGGTATTAAATCATATCATAAACGGTGTAGATTTTATGAACTGAGAGAGTCAATTAAACGCTCAATTACGGATTTTGGTCTCTAGTGTGTTTCTCTTTTCTTAAAAAAGCAGGATAATTGAGCTTTCTAAAGGTGAAGTTTTTTGACAAACTTTTGAGTTGAGGAGCTAACAGGAAATAATTAAAATCTAAAACTCATAAAAAATTAAAATATTTTGTTTAATAGCATTTTTGGTTGATTACTTTATGGAGATCAATAATTTTAATCAATTGCTCACGGTTTTTCTCTCGTTGCAGACAACACTCTTCTGCATCAGGGCAGAACAAAGAAGCTCTTAGCGAGAGAAAGTCTAATCAAATTTTTAAACAAAGAATTTGCAAATTCGTTAAGTGAAAAGCAAGTTTTTGGAATCTTTAATATTAAATTGGCGTATTTTTACAGCATGCTGCTAATCTAAATATTTTACTGTATAATTCTTTTCATTTAGTAATGTTATTGCTTTAAAACTGATTTCTGTATCTTTAGAGATCAAATTTAAATGACTTTAATTGAAAAACTTATAGAATTCTATCAATAGCTATTTCATTAACCTTTGTGATTTTTCATTTATATTTATTGAATCAGCAAAATCTTAATTTTTAAGGGAGCTGCTGTATATTTTGTGGAATTGCAGGATTTTATTTCTTTTTGCTGAGTTACATTTAGGAAATTTCCAGTCGTGAGAATTAATGTTTTTATGTACTGCTCGTTGTGTAAACGAACTACATTTTTTTATAATTTAGCACCTATTTGAAAATTAATGATGAATAACAAAAACAAATTATGGAGGCTTAATTATTTTATCTTATTAAAACTCATTAAAATTGATGGAAAATTGACCATCGTCTCTTTCTACTTTTTAAGGCGATGCCAAATCAGGTTCGGGCAAATATTTAGCCAAGTACAAACCTTAAAAATGTTCTTAGAATGATTTGGATGACTGGTGATGATGAGTGAGGTTGTGTGGAACATTTGTTTGAAGGCGGGCGAATAATCCAAGAATAATCATTAATAAGGATGAATCCGGCTTAACATATAATCATGATCATCAAAAGTAGTTCTACGGTAAACATATATAATTACTATTAATAAATCCGATTTTAAAGTACACATCACTTTGTCGAAGAGAGTATAGATTTGATTTAGATAATAAGTCAAAAAGAACTAGTTGATCTTTCCCTTCATAACAAAGAAACTTTTGAAATCAAATTTAATTGTTAATTTAGAAATGTTTTGACGTTATAATTTGCCAACGATCAAGTTGTATGTAAGTTCCACTTAGTGCAGACAGTTGAATACATAACTAATGATGAACTGGAAGAACGTCTGTCTGATGGTGGAAAAAAAGAGGCCATCCTGAAGTGTATAAATGATTGGCCTTGCCTTCTATTATGTCGTCGGCGCAATAGTCATTTTGTGCGGACATCTGAAATTACCTACCTTTTTTTTTACTATTCTCAATTCTGTTCATCAGATAGTTATCTCACTATTAATATTACTATCATAGTACAAAAATATAAGTTTTCAAGTTGCCAACTGTTTTTGTCTGCCTCTGAGGATTAATAATATCCTGTAATTTTCTGTTCCTCTAATTTATAGTTTTGTTTGTTCGTTCCTTTTTGATTCTGTACAAAATAAATACTTTTTAAGCCATTGATTTAAAGATTTAACGAATTCAACCAATATTTTGAAAAAAAATAATAAAGCTGATAATGTTATAATAATTTATACCATTTGTTCTGTTTTTAAAGCTCCCATTACGTCAAAAAAACATTACTTCATTAAAAAGATATTTTTATTTGCTTAAATCAAAGGTATTAACCTATTTCATTTGGAATTTCATTATGTGCCTTCGCAATGCTTGGAACAATGACATCTTAACCATTAAAGCAGATTTAAATAGTCTTTTCAGTAAGAGATAAGATTTTATCAATATTGCTGTAAATGTTTTAATGACGTCTGAGATTCCTTATTGTTATTAGCTTTATTGTAAAGCTAGCTTGAAAAACATAGAACGATGTTAATCTAATTATGCTTAGTGATAGAAATATCTATTATTTCTTACCCGGCGCATCGACAGCTTGGTCGTTAGCGCCATCTCGTTACATAAAATCCTCTCATAGTCGGATGGCACCTCCTCCTTCCTCGTTGCATCCTTTACAGCTTCCATTGGGAAGTAGTGTGGAGCCGAGGGTCAATGGAGCACATCCTCCCTCGTCAACCCTTTGACCATCGACTCCAGTCAACGGAGGGGAGAGATTTACTGACATGTTGGCATCATCCTTTCTGTTCTTGTACTCGCATGTTTTGGGTAGACCACATAATGAAGGGCTAATCTCTTGAGCTAAATAAGTAAATAATCCATCCACCTAATCTATTTGATTCACTATTAATAGGGACGAAGTACTTTGCTTAAATCTCCTTCACCCCAGATAAAAAACCTAAATAGACTAGAAACATAAACCTAAAAACCTTACACAAAAAACAACTCGCATCCAATAGCTTCATTCAACATAATAAATTTATAAATATCTATTGTTCAGTGATCAATTTAATTACTGTAAGTTGACCAATTTTAAATGGTTTGGCCGTTACATTTTGCCACCATGTTACAAAAGAATCGTTAGTTCGTAATTACTATTGCTGGAGCACTTAACAGCGTTTATTCTCTAGATTGTAGAGAGTACAGTGACAACTTTAATAATAACTAGACGGTGTGTGTTAACTACCTGGTGAGAAACTTAGGACTTTCAGAGCATGAACAAGTCCCGCCCCAGATCCGTTACGTCATCATACTTCACCGATATCATTCTACCGAAACATAAATCTTTAACTGTTAATACCACCTGTACGTTTATAGCATTTCTTTTATTTTCTCACTGTTATTTATTAATTTCCTTGTTATAATTAACGTTTTTTGTTGTAATCTATTTCATTAAATCATAATATTAACGTTTAAAGTAAAAATTATTATTTAAAAAGTCGAAGGAAAATGCAATTGTGGGAATTATTGAAATGGCTTAGTTTGCTTTAATTTGAAGGAAGAAATTTTAACTTCAATGTTCTTTTTTAAGTTGGAAAATGGCTTTTCCGTTCTCCTTAGTCTCTTTGTTTAATTTTTGTCCAACCAGTTATTGAGAGGGCAAAAAATCCTTTATAAATTTTAAATAAAATAAAAAGAAATCCTACATTTATTATTTAGGTTTCAATATTTTTTCATTTCCAGTTAGAGTTGATTTTTTTTTTATTGAATTTATTACTTCTTTATCCTATTTTTGTTATTTTTTAGGTTATTTTGTTTATATTTTGCAAAATATCTACACATTCATTTGCTGTTAAATGATTTGTTTCTAATTAGCATAAAGTTGGAAATCGATTCTTTCATGCGCAACAACGTGTGACGTATTATTAATCGAATCCGCCAAATACACAAGTATTTTTATACAATTACATTGTTCGTATTGTATTTAACATTTACGAGGTGTGGCTATTAAATAACTGATGCTGCTACAGAAGAACTATGCATGAGCCAAATCCTAACGACCGACAGCTGTGCAGCATAAAGCATTCTCTTTCTATTGCAGCGCCTCACGTGTTTGTAGAGAAATCAGTCTGACCGTCGTTTGTGTAGGAGGTGTTAGTTTTGTTTTGCCGAAAACATGATACTACACATGTAGTAGAGCAACGAATTGTCGTGAAATTTCACATGAAACTTGGTAAAACCGCTACTGAAACTTATCTGTTATTAAAAGAAGTTTATGGCGATGAATGTTTATCACTTGCGCAAGTTTTTGAATGGTTCTAGCGTTTCCAAGATGGCCAAGAAGACGTCGGAGATGATGACCGCCCGGGTCGTCCTGCCACGTCCAAAACGGATGAAAATTAATCGATTATAATTAATCAACATTACTACCGTGAGGTGCTTGCTCAACTCCATGAAAGAGTAAGGAAAAAACGACCCGATTTGTGGAAGAACAAGTCGCTGGTTGTCCATCAAGACAACGCGCCGGCTCACACTGCATTGTCTGTCAAGACGTTTCTAGCCAAGTACAACCATCCCAGTTTTAGGCCATCCGCCTTATTCGCCTGACCTGGCCCCATTTGACTTTTATCTGTTCCCCAAAGACAAATCTGCATTAAAAGGAACACGATTTCAGTCCGTTGAAGCTGTGAAAGAAAAAGCGGCACGCGTCAAGCAGGTGCTCATAGAAAAAGACTTCCAGCACGGTTTCGAACAATGGTAAATTCGCATGGAGCGTTGTAGGGATATGGGAGGGGTGTATATTGAAGGTGATAATAACTAAATATGTATAAATATAAAATAAAATGTTTTATAGCTAATAGTCTCGTTATTTAATAGCCACACCTCGTATATATTTTATGTTGGCAGTGCGAAAGCCGAACGGTTAGAGAAAAGCAGAATCTAAGATGTAATGTGTGGTACTGTTTAATAGTGAAGTATGTTTCCTCATCGCCTTCGTTAACGACAACTGATTTGGGTAGTTGTTCATTAAAGTTCGCCTAATGAATAAATCGGCATTAATTTACTTATATTTTATATTATCCGAGAGAAAGATTGATTATTGCCAGTTTTAGTCGTAATTTTTCTATTTGTTTTACTGCCAAGCTTTCCACCCGGAAACTAGGTCATCTTCATGGCTGCGGAACATCTTTTTTTTTACTAGAAAAAAATTACAATATACTGGATGGCATAGAAAATAGTTAACCACAATTATCTACCTTAAGCGGTTACTGTTAAACATAAATTTTGCTCTGGAAATTCTTGATCAAATTGGAAATTACGTTTTATTGCAATATTTTTCACATTATTAATATTTTTATATTCCATTTTCTCTTTTATTGCTCTTCTTCCGCTGGAGATGTCATTATAATTAAATATAAGTGCAGTTATTAACTTTTAAGCTGAATAAGCTTTTACATTCTAAAAAACTATAAAAGCATTTTACTTTTGATCTTCTTCTTCTTTCTTGGCATTATAGCCCACGAAGGGTCCTAGCCTCTTCAATTTTCCAGTTGAGATTTCAAGACGTATTAAGGTTTTGCAGAACAAGATTTTCGGCCCTACGCCCAACCCCCGATACAACAGAGGGCCTTGAATTAAAAGGGTTTACTCCCTTTGCCGAAGCTATTTCTATGGGAAGATAGCCCTTAGGTGTGTAATGCTTGTTTACGTAAATGTATTGTGAGTTTATTGCATAGTGAAAGTGCATGGAGTACTGTGCTAGGAACCCGTGGGATTGCAACACCCAGGAATCTGCAAGCGATCCTCTGCGGGTTTACTTTGTTTGATTTCAGTCTATATCCATTAGTGAGGTTTATCACTGCCAGTTACTCCTATTTTAATTTGTTTACTGAATAAGAGTTGGCTAAGTAACCCATAAATTTGTTCAAAGTAGTCAAATATAACTTAGAATTATAACTTGAAGAAGGATTGGAGCCCCATATTAATAACATGTTCGTATAAGAAGCGCTCGCTGAGTAGATTAAATCCTGTTTTGTTGTGGCGGAGATAAGACAATGGAACGTAGCAGATTGCCTCCGGCCTGTTGTCCATGATCCTCCTTGTCGGCGGGATTACAATGATGGCACATCTCTTTCCCACCCACAAGTCTGCAGCCTTCTCAACACGCAATAGAATTATCCTTTAAACAAACATAATGCTAATTTATTTACCCCACAATGTAAGTGTTAATATGTTTACTTATCGCTCTAAAAAACTATTATTATCTCTTTGTTAAATTATAATTTATTTTATATTTCTATCCAACTAATCTTAAACTTAAGTTATATTTATGAAGCTATAATATCAAGTTGTGTTTTAAAGCGGTAGCGCGCTTCATTAATTATGTATTTTCTATTTATTTATTACCGCTTTTGATTCCTTTCTACTTCTTAATTTCATTCTGAATTCAAACTGATTTCTTTTTTTTTTGTTAAGATATAGTGACATTCGGTATAATGATTTCAATTTAATTGTAGCACTTAATTTTGTTAAAATCATCTGCAAAAATAATAATTTAAAAAAACATTGCTAGCCTAAAGCAGTTTTGTTTGTTAAGAATCTGAAAATGACTAGTTTCTTCAAAATAAATTAGCATTTTTATTCAATCTAGACCAAAACTAGATCATTGATCGTATAGAGATGAAATTTAATAGTAACCAAATAATTTCTAACTAGAGAAAAAAGTCTGTAATATACAATTTTAAACTGCGAATAACGATTAGGATAAACAAAATGATGATGGCTCTACTAGAAATGATTATAAAACCCAAATACGTACTTCTCGTTTCCTATCTTTTGTTGATAGTATCTTGAGGATTATAGTTTTATTGGCACTCCACCCACTCTAGATAGATGTTAAGTGTTACTAAGGGTCGAGAACATGATGCTTGATGTTTATTGTCGACCATCTGTACCGCTACTGTGCAGTTAGTGTAGAATAGGCCAGTAGGGGGGACCATCTTGTAATGCATGTAGTATTAATACGTACATCGATAATAAATATAGACTTACCTCTAATGTGCCATTTTAGGGAGCTGTACGGCCTCAATGTCTGTGTAATATTAATAAGAATTAAGTATGAAAATAAAATTAGAAGTTGGAATAGAATTTTCTAGTTATTAACTATTTTTATAGAAATTGGTTCCTAAAGTGCGCACAATCGGTTGAGCGAGAACTTTGTGATTTTACCCACAAAATTGTTTTAACAAAAGTATAATTATTTAAAATTGTGTAATATTTTCTTTAAGTGAAAGTCAAGTGAGTATTACATAGGTAAATCTAACTTTTTTATCTTATAAAGAAAAACTTACAATTTACAAAGTTAGGTATAAGGGTTGATTAAACGACAAAAGATACATAAATCAGCAGGTACCCAAAATTTCATTCATACTTCAGCTTGTAATTTCAGCCATTTAGAAACGTTCGAAGAAGCTTATGTGTTTTATTTAAATTTTATAAGAACAGTATCATTTAAGTAACATTACTTCATTAAATTTTCGTAAATATTGTTTAGAATTTATTAGATGTTACAAACCCTTATGCTGGCTGTTTTCATATATTACGTAAAGTATAGAAAATTTTGAGGAGAGCGGAACCAGTTGAAGCCAAACTCGAATTGATTAATCAACCTCCGCTGTTTGTTGAAAATTCAAAACCGGTTAGCCATGATTCGACGGACAAAAAATCGGTGATTAACAACAATTTAAGTGTAATGTAAATTTACTGCCGGATTTACACGCCAACAAAAATCAAATTGACAAAATATAAAACTGTTTAAACGTTTTATTACAAGGAGAAAAAAATCTTGTATAAACTCAAAGAACAATTAACTACAATTTCTAAATTTACTTCTTAATTTCTGAATTAAACGTAAAATACGATATACTCGTATAACTGCAATGATTGCATACATTTGGCAATTTAATTTCACCAAATTTTGTATAAAATATCTTTAAAATGAGACCATCAGTTTCAGATTGGAGAGAAACTAAACATTAAGAATAACAAGAATAGTTTTAAGCACAAGGCAATAACAAGTTATAATAATTATAAAAATGGTGACTAAGTGATGATAGTTGGAAATAGTGCAGTAACTTAAAACAGGGCAACATTTGGCCCAGAAAGTGCACCATTTAGGGAGAGATGCTTGAAATCTCTCAAGTTCACCCTCCTCTAGAGGGGGAGTATCACTCCAGTTCTATGACTCACACAGACATTCCAAACGGCCAATTATCTTTTCGTAAATATAAAAGCAAGCCCACCCTTGCCCAATATGTTCTTGTAGTCTGTCTGCTAGCTTGGGGGATTTTAGATCTCTTGCTACTGGAATCAGCAGTCCGCTGCCCTCCTCCATTCCATTTCTCCACAATCACCCCTTTTTGAGGGTACTTTAGAATATTATTTTTAGGGTTATAGCTGTGGCATAGATTATTCGATTATTATGGCATTCTACAACTACAAATTGGCAATGTTTTGCTTGATAAAGCTCGTTCTCATTTTTTCTCGTTTTTTTAAATTTTTAATCGTACCTCTAATGTAGGATTTTTTCCAGTATTAGTTGGTAAGTTCTCAGTTTCAGAACGACAACTAAGCTTTTACTCATTGTACAAACTTATCAGAAACTTCCAAAGAAAGTAAAACGATTTCTAACCAATAAAAAGTAGCTCAATCGGCATTCGAACGGGTGATCTCTCAGTTATAAAGCCACCCTTATATCCACTAGAGCAGTGTTAGCGAACTTAATGAGCTCGGTGAGTCAAAATTTTGAAAAACCCTAACTTAATTCTGATTCTGTGTCACATATAAAAATATTCATCTTTTTTTATATTTATAACCAAAGCAAAAAAAAAAAAGATTTATTAAATGACCCACTTCAAGATCCATGATTCATGATCTGAGGAAAGTTTGCCAGATCTTTATTCTCAATAAATACCATAATTTCTTCAAAGTACTCTAGAAATCGCTAGTATTCTTTAAAACTATATAATAATTTTTTGTCTCTATCAGTGAGTATCACTCGAAATGAGTTCGCTTGTCATAGGTTCGCCAGCTCGGCACGACCAATACCCACGATGTCAGCACCCATGTATATACATGTGTTTGTAATCATTATACAAAATTTAAATAAATCAAAGGAGTCGTAGGTAAGAATATCCTAAAATATTGGGATATTCTATTCGTTTTCAATTATGATTCTAGTTATCATATTGCAGGTGGTAAGCCTGTACAGAAAGCGGTAAAGGCACTTAAGAGAAAAGTCTAACCCACTTTTATTCTCCCGGAAGTGGCTCAATGTGCATTTTCCTGGAAGAATGTTATAAATAGAAGTTATCGATCTACGGTCTATACGATTCGTACTCTTAGTTAAAGTTATGTCTTCGGAGTTGTTTCCTAAGAAAATCATTAAAAAGCTGAAAAACGTTTTAAAGTGGTTTTTCTGGTTGAAAATTAATTTGGACCAAAATGTTATTCTTAGTCTTTAAGCTAAATATTAATTTTGAACTTAATTGTATTTTATTACCATTGGGTTTTATTGCTACTGTATTTTTTACTTCCGTTTTATTAAATATTAATGGTTCAAAACTAAAATGGTTATTTTCTGTTTGCTCCTTCTCCAAAAATTTGCAACTTCTCAGTTTCCTGCAATGACAACCCTCTGTTCGAGGTAGGGTAATATTTAAATAAAAAAAAAATCCATATGGTCTTGAAGCTCAAAAAATGCAGAACTTTTTCTGCAATTGGGTGACTCCCTTGATTCATTAATCATTGAAAAAATACAGTTGAAAATTTTTACAAAAATCATCGAGAAAGAATTTTTTAGATAGTAAAGTAGAAATGTCATGGTTTATAAGAAACATTTTGTGGATCTGGGTCAAGCAGATTTATAGGATGCTCTTTCGTTTAGAATAAGCAGATTTGTTGTAGGATAAAGGACAGAAAAGTTAAGGCCATTTTTATGGTGGAAAACGTGAATATCGACGAAAAAGTTAAAAATGCAAATATCTTGGACACTATTGAGAATCGGACCAAAGTGAATATAATATTTTTTGTTGCATTTGAGCTACTGAATTACCTCCTGAAGTTTCGATCTCTTCTCCGTGTACACTCTGTATACTAGGCCAATTTGTAAAAATCAATTATTCGTACTCAGTGAAACTTAAGAACCTGCTGAAAACTAAAAATTGGAAATCTATTCCATTACGATAGCAACCCTTACCATTGTACGAGCATCTAAAACATATTTACTTGTATACAATATCATCTTGAAGCTTTATTACTTTATAGACAGCAAAGCGGTCACTGTCCGCTGTCTACAGAGTGTGACCATGAAATGCAGAGTTGTGAATGCTTCATTTACAATTGTACGAGCAGTTCCGTCTAGCCGAGCTTGTCTTTCTTCTCTGTTAAGACGCATTCTTTTTTTTTTTTTTAAAAAAAATCAGAAATAAAATATCATATTGTTGATCATCTTCAAAATATTTTCAATTAAAATTGGAATTAGAGAAAGCGTTTGGACTTTTTTTCGTCAGATTTGTTTTCTCATATCTACATCCACTAAAATGCCTACCACTTTAATGTGTAACCAGGTACTGTTGGTGAGAAGGAAGGTATTTTAAGGCATGTTCTGGCAATCGAACCTGTTTAAAATTATTATTGTAATAATTCTTTATAAGTGTTTTTTTTTGTATTCGCCAGTATCCACCTCGAAACGCAGAGCACTCGTTATGATTGAATTTGATTTTTATAGCTGTAGAATTGTGCGGGAGAAACATATACTACTTTATGCCATATTCTTTAGAAAGAGAGCTTTACATTTTGCTCTTAAATTCATTTTAGCATAAAAATTGTGTTTTGCTCTTTTCCTTGAAAGAGGAATAACGAATGCTCCAGAGCATAGAAGTATAGCAAACATATTTTAATAAAGTTACTGAAACGAATACGATAAATAAAATTCAGGGTAACCTCCTGGGCTGAAACCTACTACCATATAGTATACTCTCGGCGATCCTAGCCTGTAAATAGCTCGTGGCGCCTTGAATACTTCAATATTCTTTAGAACAAGCATTTTTGCTTATATTGGTATTTTATATTAGCTTTTTTTTTATATTTATGCTGACAGGCATATTTAATAAAAACTACTTAAACTTGATTCTTACATAATTAAAGTAAAGCGTACTTTTTCAGGCGAGCTTAACGTCCTACAACATATTAGATATCGTGGACGAAAGCGACTAGCAAACATACTTTACTGTAAAGTTCTCATATTAACATTAAATAAAATCCAAGGCCTAAGTCCGGGAATCGAACCCAGTACCACAATACATATTAGCTTTACAGGTCTCACCTCTAACCGCTCGGCTACCGAGGCGCTTTTTTTTACATTATTATTATTAGCTCATTACTTAAAAATAAATCTATAAAAAATATTTTAAAATTACGAAACAATTGCTAATTAATTGAGAGAAACAACACTAAATCTGCCTAAAAACGGTTCGTCGAAAAAATTCTTACCAATCGTCCATGTTGAATGAGGTAATAATATACTTATCTAACATCGCCCAACTCCGGTGTAGTTCCCATAAAGTATTTTACTATGCACCACCACAATACTCATGTGTGTTTACTAGTCACCAAATGAACGAACACACGCTATACGTGACCATCGGTAGCTCACGAATTTAACCTATCTTTTTTAGCTTCCGATTAGTCATTAGTTAACTCAGGAAATTGTTAAAGTAAAGGGCTAAATTTTGATAACTAGTTCAACAAACTTTTACTGCAATTACTCTTACAGTTTTAATTTTAACGGTGTACTCCGCCACAGGTAGTTTGCCTGCAATCTACTTCTTATTCTTAAAAGTAAATTAAATCGTTTTGAAAATTTCTCTGGAATGTTTCGCAAACTAAAGCGGGCCTCTCAGTGTCTTAAGGTTAATCACAATTAGTAATCAAATTATAATGTTTAATTTTATAAAATAGTTGGTTAAAAAAATGTATTATTACATAATTACTGAGGTCACAATACGTCATATCCGCAGTAAAATCCAATCATGCAGGCTTTGGTCTGTAGATATCAATGGATATACGAGGGTCGTTTGAAAAGTCCGTGCAAAGTCAGAGAGATAGCACCACTGGCGCGTATCGAGGTTATGTTTAGTTAGTAGCATCTCTTGGAAGAACACACACCAAGTTTCAGCCAGATCGGTCTATTTCTTTGTGTTTGGCATTTGTTTGAATCGAGGAAGTCGAGTGATTTTCAAAAAATGGACGAAAAAGAATTTCGTGTGTTGATTAAACACTACTTTATGAAAGGCAAAACGCCTCAGGAAACTAAAGAGAAGCTTGATAAACATTATGGTGACTCTGCACCTTCGATTAGAACAGTTTATAAGTGGTTTCAAAATTTTCGGAGTGGCCATATGGGCACAAGTGACGCTGAACGTTCTGGACGCCCTGTTGAGGTTACTACTCCAGAAATCATTGATAAAATCCATGATATGGTGATGGATGACAGAAGAGTGAAGGTGCGTGAGATTGCTAGTGCTGTGGGCATCTCGAATGAACGGGTACATAATATTTTGCATCAACATTTGGACATGACAAAGCTATCCGCAAGATGGGTGCCGCGATTGCTCACGCTTGACCAAAAACGAAATCGTGTGAAGTGTTGCAAGGACGGTTTGCAGCTGTTCCAGAAGAATCCGCAGGACTTTAAGCATCGTTTCGTCACTGTGGATGAAACATGGATACATTACTACACTCCTGAGACCAAAGAACAATCTAAACAATGGGTTACCAAGGGGGAATCTGCGCCAAAAAAGGCGAAGACCGTTCCTTCGGCCGGAAAGATTATGGCGACTGTCTTTTGGGATTCGCAAGGAATAATCCTCATCGAATATCTGGAAAAGGGTAAAACTATTACAGGTGCATATTATTCATAGTTATTGGACCGTTTGAAAACCGAGCTACAAGAAAAACGCCCACGATTGGCCCACAAAAAAGTCCTTTTCCATCACGACAACGCACCAGCTCACTCCTCAGCAGTTGTGGTCGCAAAATTAATGGAAATAGGGTTCCAACTTGTTTCACATCCCCCCTATTCTCCAGACTTGGCTCCCTCTGACTACTATTTGTTCCCCAATATGAAGAAATGGCTGGCGGGAAAAAGATTTTATTCAAACAGTGGTGGTGATTGCAGAAACGAATGGCTATTTTTCAGACTTGGACAAATCCTATTATTCGGAAGGGATCAACAAACTAGAGCAGCGTTGGACGAAGTGTATAAGCCTAAAAGGAGACTATGTTGAAAAATAAAAAAGGTTTGCCCCAAAAAATTAAGTAGTTTTTATTTTTGCAAGGACTTTTCAAACGACCCTCGTATAGCGATATTAATGTTTAGATATTTTTTTTTTTTTAAGAACACCATCTTTCCCAATTAATTTCTATTAAGCGAGAGCAAACTAGAACCTATTCTATTATACAAAAATTTTGAAATTTAAAAATAAAAGTTATTGATGAGACGCATTATTGATTATTTTCCTTTTTTTCTCTTTTGATTGAAACAAGTTATATCTTTTGAAAGAATTACAAGTAAAACCTTAATGTCTCTCTAAAATTCTGCACAACTACTTTAAACACTAAAAATTAGAAAAACAGTAATATTTGATTTTTTATTCCAATTGTTAGCCTTTTCCAGAAAATTTATATCATTTCTTTGGCAGAACTCGTAATAAATATATATATATATATACAGTCTTTATTTTAGAAATATTATTGCCAACATTACCTTGGAATAACCATTTCTTTTTCAAATAGATTAGGTAAATTATCCAGAGTTGTAAACATAATGGTTAATAAAAACGCCTTTGCACAATCATTTTGGTTACTGATGTTATTACAGTTACGAACAGACTATGATGTCACCATCCCATAATTGGTACAATCCTTTTTTACCCACTGTATTTTACACACAATGAAACTTTTCCTTATTTGTAAGTTATGTGGGTTGATATGTCAGCAAAGATTAGCAAGTTTTGTGCGACGTAAAATTTTTTTTGATTTTCTTTTATGTTTTATCTTACTAAAAAACACCTTCAACTGTGGGTTAAATAATTGTTATTTAATGTTTCTATGATTATTATTTTAATTACAGTTTACTTAGTACTATTTTGCTTTGTTTCAGGTGTGTACAGATTCTCTATTTATGGAAGATGACTATAGCGGTTAGTTGTTGTTTGTTCTGCATAAATTAAAAATGATTCATATCAGAATTTAGTAACGCTCATTTTTCGCTGAATATATTTTAGCATCTCACTTGAGGAGAAATACATGAGTAGCAAGCAATATAGCTTTTTCTGCTACACTTCCAGCCACAATATATCAACTGTTGGTTCCTTCTACCCAGTGTTATGTTCTTCTATTCGCAGTAACAGCGCAGGCGGCCCTGAGCAATAGATTTACCATCCCAGTAGTTCTATTCACACCTATAGTCGGCATTCTATCCTACACTTTTAAAGTACTTGGCTCAGTTCATGTTTAAAGATATATTTCATTTATTTAAAACTTACCAAATTTTCTTCTCTTTAATTATAAAGAATTATTCTTTCGGATGCATAACGAGAAACTTTCGTTATTATAAAATATAAAAAGTGTGTTGCGAAGTCTCCAGCTACAAATTTCGAGATGCTAACATTTTAGCTTATATTTCAGAGTACCCTTGAAAAATGTTTCCTAGAAAAATTTCGGAAAGAGGCATTTTCAAAATATTTCAAAAGAAAAATCCATCTAGTAAAATGGATCTTTCGGATTTGGAATTTAAAAAAAAAAAAAAACTCGGAATTTTAGCTACACATTAAAGCCTTTCTTTTTAAGACATAGAAAGGGACATTACAATGAAATGGTTCTCTTAAGGCAAGCATGAACCCTCTTTCCATGAACTGCCTTGATCGAATTCTAGTGGAAATTATTTTCAAATTAACGTTTTAGACCAACTTAAGTGCACTGTGGATATAAAAGATTAAAGAAAACATACCAGTTTAATAATAATCTAATTCTTGAAACCATATTCGTCCTTTTGTTCGCACTTATTTAATGCAAGTAATAGTAAAGACAGTCACATGAAACTATTATACTGCAAATGAAGACAAAGACGGTCCAACCGGTATTCCAAAATATCTATGAGAACAGCCTTGAAGCAAGTGTGCCTCTACATTGAGTTATCATTATCAATCAATTTTTAAAAAAACTGGAATCCAAACAGTAGGTAAGAATAGTGAAAAATATTTTTTCTGACAAGAAGTTTGATTACGTTGTTATTGCTATAGACTGCTCCAGCGTGATCGCGTATTAGAGTCCAATTTTTCTCTCCATAGTTTCTCTTTTACCAGGAGCTTCTTAAAGCTCTCTGCCTTGGAGATATGAAACTCCAACTGGATACCGTCTTAGAACAGAAAAAGGCTACGTAATGAGATACATTCCATTCTTCATCCAGTTTGCCCATAAGCTACCTCTTAAGTCTTAAGTTCATTATAAGTAGAATTGATTTCGGATATATTTTAGAATAACTTCTATCCATTAAATTAAGTTCATCATCCAAGCAAATAATCATCATTTGTAAATTCGTTCTGAAGTTGGATTGTAAGAATTATTTTATAACTATTGTTCCGTTTTTTAGTGTCATATTTTTATGCAAAAATTATGGAAAACGAATGCTAAAAAACAGTAAATTGCAAACTAATGCAATTTATTGTAATAAAATACAAATTCATGGCTAAATGCTGTAGTAGTTAGGAGAAATTGCTCTCACATTGCAGAAATACAATAGTTTTAAATAAGTAATACTAATCGAAACAAAACTGTAAATGAATTGTGTTGTGTTAAATTCGATCTTATGCAAAAAGTCGAAGTTAATTAATACGATATATCCTTGATTTGTTGTTTACCTGTAATATTTGTATTAAATTGTTACTTTCCCTTTTACATCGTCAAGATTTTAGACTGACAGTTTTTACAGAAATACAAGTGAATGGCTCCAGGTTACAAAAAAAGAGAACTTCTGTTTAATTGATCTAAGTTTGCTTGCACACTGAAAAACCTAACTGAAAAAGAAAAATCGCAGAAATTTGAACTTAGAATTGAGCTTTTTTACTGTAAAACTCGACCAACTCCATAAAACAAAACAAAAATAAAGAAATGTGATAAAATAATGTACATAGTTTTTTAAAATTCCGTTTATAATATAAATTCAAATAAATTTACCGTTATTATTCAGCGCCCTGCTACAGAATTTGAGTTGAATTATTGCAACGATTTACATTAGGAGCACGGAGTTAATCAAAATGGCTTCAGAAATAAATTATTTATTACTTAATGGCCAAAACATTTTTTTCTCTTATAATGGTGTTAACCTCTGTTATTTGGGAAATTTGTTATAAATATAAAAAGCTTTGACTGAACCAAGTGCTTCGACACTTAAATTTAAGATATTTCAAAAAGTGGAGTTACCAAAATTCCAAATTATTCCTTAAAATTCTTCATATTAGCTTACTTTGTTAAAATATTTGTTTGATAAACCGAGGTTTGCCAGAACAGACTGGCAAAATTTCACTTAGAGATAGTGTTGAGTTGGTTAAGACCGAGAGATTGAGTCGATTTCTTTGTTATTCTAATCAAAGAAATCTCCTTCATCATGTCAATATATCACGCCTCAGAGTTGCGCCTTCCAACAGTCGATGAACTACTTTTGATTATGACAATTCACGAAGTACTTTTTAGTCACTCAGTGGATGAATAAGAACATTTTGTTAACAATGCATGTTTCTCATTTGTTACATTTATCTCGCTTCTCACTCTAACTCTTTCAGTTCAAGACTTCATAATGCGAACCACACTGTTTCACAGATACAGATACACTAGTGCTGATGTAATCACGACCTAAGACATGAGGGTCATATCTCTGTTGCCATATGATGCTAATTGACCTACTCTTGTTTTAATACTATGTGTATTTAATGACGACTTAGTATTTTGTCTTCGCAATTCAGTGCTGTTAAATCTTTTAGATTCGTTGTATTTTTGCGTCAGACGTAATTCATTAATTTCATATTTCATTTCACCAATGAAGTTCTTGCATTTCGTCAATGAAGAACCCTTCTCCTATCGGACAATTTAACTCTTAAGACTCCAGCAAAGGTACCATTAATTTCTTGCTACAACATAATCGTATTTTATTTTCAATGGATAGGCTTTTTATGGCTTAGGATATTGCAGAAATGTTTAGAAGCGGAATGGCAGATATTGTAAAGATACGAGGGGGTACCCAAAAATAACCGGAATTGCGTTGCCGCGCATGGAGCTTATGTAGTACGCATTTCTGCCGCTAGACGTGTATAGCGCAATTCCTTGCCAGTTCAGTCCTGCCTGTGTTGTCTGCCTGGCTTGTTCTGTTCATCTGCAGTCATTGTTTTTACCAGCGCTGTTTTGTTCTTTTTTCGTTTTTTATGATGGCAAGTTTAAGTGAACAACGTGCAGCTCTGAAATTTTGTTTTCTACTCGGCAAAAATGCTGCTGAAAGTGTTTTAATGTTGAAAACAGCTTACAAAGATGACGCTATGGGAAAAACTCAAGTATACGAGTGGTTTACTCGGTTTAAAAATGGCGACATGTCGATTGATGACAAACCTCGTTCTGGACGTCCATCAACTGCCCGAATCGACGAAAATGTTGAAAAAATTCGAGAGCTGGTGTTCACAGACCGTCGACAGACAATTGATCAACTGTCAGAGGGTAGTGGGTTATCTTGGAGCTCGGTTCAGCGAATTTTAACGGAAGATTTGGGGATGAAAAGGGTTGCTACCAAGTTTGTTCCTCGAGTTCTGACTGACAATCAAAAAGAACATCGAGTTGAAACATGTCGTGCTTTGAAACAACAGCTTGAAACTGATCCAGACTTTCTGTCAAAGGTCATTACTGGTGATGAGTCATGGTGCTATGGTTATGACCCAGAAACAAAGCAACAGTCGAGCCAGTGGAAGACGTCATCTTCACCCCGACCAAAAAAATGTCGTCAAGTCAAGTCAAACATCAAAACAATGCTGATTTGCTTTTTTGATGCCAAAGGCGTAGTCTATTCAGAGTTTGTCCCCCCAGGTCAGACCGTCAATCAAACCTTGTATTTGGAAGTTTTGAAAAGATTGCGCAATAGTGTTCGCCAAAAAAGACCCGATTTGTGGCAAACAGGAGACTGGTTCTTACTCGCCTGACCTGGCTCCGTGCGACTTTTTCTTATTTCCACGCATGAAAAAGGGCATGAAAGGTCACCGATTTGACAACATTGAAGAGGTCAAGAAAAAAACGAAGAAGGAGCTGTCAGCCATTTCTAAAGATGACTACAAAAAATGTTTCGAACAGTGGAAGCACCGGTGGGACAAATGTATTAGTTGTAATGGAAAGTATTTTGAAGGGGATAAGGTTGTTCTGTAAAAAATTTGTAAATAAATAGCTTTTAAAAAATAATTCCGGTTTTTTTTGGTACCCCCTCGTAGCTGCGTAATTGTAAATATGAGGTAATATCCCGCCTTTGGATGTTCGCTCTTATTTAGTAAACATAATAATTTAAACTATTTTAAGTACTGTACTGTTAGTTCTGAGATATTCGTTAAAAGTGTTTAGCTCTAGTTTTTGTTTGAAAATCTTCTTTAGATTAGTTTATGTTCTATCTATAAAGCTGAAAGGATGCTCACAAATTTTATAAATCATTACAAAAACAGAATCTCTATTTTCCATCTTGAAAAGTCAATCTAAGATAAGAGTATTTTTACATGGTTACGTTTTTATGGTACAGAAAGCTTATCTGAGATATGTACTACCTTGGCACGCTGATAAAAAGGACATATTTATTATTGTTAAAAATAAAGTCGGACGTCAGAATATAGTTGGCCAACGGTTTTCTGAGTTTGTTGCGTGGTCAAATACTATTGTACTTTGTTAGCAAAAATAATAAAATAAGAAAATTGCATCTTGTTGACACTTGACTATCTTTATATAGTTTTATATCTATACTTATCCTCTAGCTGCGAGTATTCCCGTAGAGTAATGTGAATGATTCACAGATGGAGTTCCGTGCAAACCACCTCTTTGGCTAAGACCTTGCGTGTTTCGCAGCTGCATTGCCTGCCAGCAACGTATTGGCCACTTTAATAAAAGATTTCTACAGTTTCTATTTATTCTTGCTTTCCACATTTATTTGTAACTTGTTATAGAAAACTTTATTTGAAATTATTTAGAATCTGGACGTATTTTTGATTAGTATTATTTAAGAAATATACTTTAGTTCTTAATTAAACTGTTTACCTACATAGTTTCTTTTTCAAATATTGCTTCCTGCTTGTTTGTGACAACTATCTTGAGTGGACACAAATGAGAAGTCCGGTCTATAAGCTTCATGGAAGGCCGACCAAAGTAAAGTAATGCCTATTATTCCAGGCAGGCTTTACGTACTATTAACCAAATTAGGGTGTTTATAAAAATAGTGTGTAGAACTGAAACTCGTAAGTGAGATACACCAAAAAAGGACAAACTGTCCGTATTCAACCAGTTGTACAGAGACTTCCACCATAAAGAGTAATTTTAAGTTAGAACTCTGATTTTAGAAGTCAATAGTTTAGAACTCTAGTTCGTTAGTTTTGACTTCACTTCGACGAACGATTAATCTGGAATCCTCATACTCGACTAAAACGAACTGAGTTAAACAAAAGATATATATATATATATATATATATATATATATATATAATTTTGAAAAAACTACTAGACAGACGTTCGAAACAGTCATTACATGAAAAAAGGGCACCCAACTACTCACTACTAGCTCCTATATGGATTTATGGAATAGAACTATTCCATAATAGTACGGGACAGCCAAACACTCGAACGTTTATCGCATCAAATCCCTTCAATCCAAAATCTTACGCACCCAAGTCAGTGATCCCATCTAACAACATGCCTTACATATTCTGGATGATCTTAAAATTCCCTTCGGCTCTGTCATTGCAAAATTCCATTTCCAACTGACCTCTCATACGAATCCTTTATCTAAGTGCTCTCAGCCTCTACCATCTCAACTAATCCTCCCCAACGTTTGAAGCGTTCAGCTGCGTGCGTATGCAGCGTCGACTGTTCATGCTTGATTCTTCTCTTTTCCGATATTTTTTACTCTCCTAAAAGTTAAATTTTGGTGTATGTAATAAGTAGTTTTTATAATCTAGGTCAGGGGTCGGCAACCCGCGGCTCGCGAGCCGCATGCGGCTCTTTCATCCAAATTTTGTGGCCCTTCAGCCTGTCCAAAATAAATTGTATATTTCAATTTTATTGAAACAAATGAAATTTTCATTTATTAAAGTAAAGATATTTGTTCAAAAAGAATTTTAAATGTGATTGGTTTGAAATTGAATAGAATTATATTAAAATACAGTACGTAATATACAGGACTACCGCCATTTTCATTCAAACACAGGTTTAGATATTTATTTGTTTATTTACTTTGCAATATGTGAAAATAAATACATAAAACATTTAAATGTTATTGAATATCATCAAATAATTGAATATATCAAATTATAATTTTTGAATACAAATGATCTACAGAGTTGTTTACACTATCATCCTTGCGGCTCTTGGTAAGATTTACTAAAATTATTTAAGGAGAAATGGCTCTCTACTTGAAATAGGTTGCCGACCCCTGATCTAGGTAATACTTTTAATAATTAAAGGTATTTTGAAAATTGGTATTTAAAAAATGAATAAGTTAGGAAATCGAAGATTGTAGCAAGAGAAATACTGTGAGTATTCATAATGATTAATGAATAATGAAGTAATGCGCAAGAGTTTTAAAACTCAAGTTTTCTAAAATAAAATAGAACACCCATTATTAAAAAAAGTTTTAAGCTGCACTTATTAACTTTTTAATTTAGGCTGTTAAAGTTTAAATGCCAAGGCTATTCATAAAAAGCTCTTTTACAGGAAATCTTTACTTTGTCTTGATTTCCTAATTTATTATTGGTATTAACTTTCAAAGCTTTTTTTTTTCTTTTATTTAAAAAATTAAAAGAATGATTTTATTAAGAAATTTCATTAACCACTTCTTCAGCATTCTTATTAATTTTTCATTATTAAACCGAACTTTCAGTTCCCTTTTTCTGTTTTTTTTTTTTAATTCCTTTATAATTATTTTTAACTCAACGTTTCATAAACATCTTCAGTTATCAATTTAGGTGTTTTTGTTATCAAGTTTGGTATCAATTTTTATATTAGTCATTTTTTTAATAATCATCTAAGTGACTTTGCCAAAAATTTTGGAACCATTTGTTTTTACTCGAACTACAGTGGTACCTCGGTTCTCGACCACAATTCGTTCCGGAAGTGCGGTCGAGAACCGAAACAATTATCCCATTAGAAATAATGTAAACTATGTAGTTTATTTCGTTTCTAAGCCCCAGAAATACGAGTATGCTTTTTTACTGGCCTAATTTTTATATTTTATGTAAAAACAAGGTGTCTAAACAAGAAATATCGTAATATCTAAAAGTGTAAATATAAAAACAACTCGCCTCATCTCGGTGGTGTTCGAGTTCCAAATGTTTGTTCGGATTTCAGGACAATATTTTCTCGAATTTCTTGGTCGAATACCGATTTGTTCGAAAGTCAAGTCGTTCGAAAACCGATGTAGCACTGTCTTTTATTAATTTTTTAGCTGTCTCTGTTTGAATGAATGAATGAATGAAAAAATATACAATAATGCAGTGTTTACAGTAGAATTTAACTACAATATAGCATCATTTCTCTTACAGTTCTAGTTAAAACATTTATTTGTACGAGGGTCGTTTGAAAAGTCCGTGCAAAAATAAAAACTACTTAATTTTTTGGGGTAAACCTTTTTTATTTTTTAACATAGTCTCCTTTTAGGCTTATACACTTCGTCCAACGCTGCTCTAGTTTGTTGATCCCTTCCGAATAATAGGATTTGTCCAAGTCTGAAAAATAGCCATTCGTTTCTGCAATCACCTCCTCGTTTCAATAAAATCTTTTTCCCGCCAGCCATTTCTTGGGGAACAATAGTAGTCCAAGGGAGCCAAGCCTGGAGAATAGGGGGGATGTGAAACGAGTTGGAACCCTATTTCCATTAATTCTGCGACCACAACTGCTGAGGTGTGAGCTGGTGCGTTGTCGTGATGGAAAAGGACTTTTTTGTGGGCCAATCGTGGGCGTTTTTCTTGCAGCTCGGTTTTCAAATGGTCCAATAACGATGAATAATATACACCTGTAATAGTTTTACCCTTTTCCAGATAGTCGATGAGGATTATTCCTTGCGAATCCCAAAAGACAGTCGCCATAATCTTTCCGGCCGAAGGAACGGTCTTCGCCTTTTTTGGCGCAGATTCCCCCTGCGGATTCTTCTGGAACAGCTGCAAACCGTCCTTGCAACACTTCACACGATTTCGTTTTTGGTCAAGCGTGAGCAATCGCGGCACCCATCTTGCGGATAGCTTTGTCATGTCCAAATGTTGATGCAAAATATTATGTACCTGTTCATTCGAGATGCCCACAGCACTAGCAATCTCACGCACCTTCACTCTTCTGTCATCCATCACCATATCATGAATTTTATCTATGATTTCTGGAGTAGTAACCTCAACAGGGCGTCCAGAACATTCAGCGTCACTTATGCCCATATGGCCACTCCAAAAATTTTGAAACCACTTATAAACTGTTCTAATCGAAGGTGCAGAGTCACCATAATGTTTATCAAGCTTCTCTTTAGTTTCCTGAGGCGTTTTGCCTTTCATAAAGTAGTGTTTAATCAACACACGAAATTCTTTTTCGTCCATTTTTTGAAAATCACTCGACTTCCTCGATTCAAACGAATGCCAAACACAAAGAAATAGACCGATCTGGCTGAAACTTGGTGTGTGTTCTTCCAAGAGATGCTACTAACTAAACATAACCTCGACACGCGCCAGTAGTGCTATCTCTCTGACTTTGCACGAACTTTTCAAACGACCCTCGTAGGTCTGTTTTCTAAAATTAAAAGATTTAAATGTTCTGAGATAAATATATTTGTTGTAAATAATATAAAAATGGAAGAAGATTATTCAATACTTTTGGAGCGTAAATGAAATAATTTAAAGCCCAATACAGCCTCCTCAAATTATGAGTTTAATAATTTTAAATACTGTTTTTTTTTTACCTGTCATTCCATGTCGTAAGACGCTTGAGGCTAAGATGGAAACGGATGCTGTGCCGTAGGAGAAAATTTTCAGATTCATTATCAGATTCAGTTTTAACCTAATTTTCTGTCAATTTATTAATATTTTTGCAATTTTTTTTCCATCGAGATGTTATGTTTATTTTTTATCATGATTTACTTAATAGGAATTTCATTCATCTATTCTATTTATTAATCTACTTTTAGCAGAAATAGTCTGCGGTAAAGAGAGTTGATTTCTTTACACCTCTATGAAAACAGTAAACAATTCTTGGCCGTCCAATAAAGTTCAACCTTTTATCGAGCAGAGAAGCATGTTACTTCCGTTTAATTTAGCGTTAACTGAAGAGGAATCTTACGCGGTTGGTTGGTTATCCATCTGTTATGGTACCCACCATATCGTATCTCAGGTTATTCTTGATTATATTTCTCAAATCTAATTTCCAATGTTATAAGATATTTTTGAAGTTTTTTTTTTTATGTTATTTTGTGACAGAAAGTTTTAGTCTTTTTTTATTATTTTTATTAACTTATGCACTTATGATCTCCAATGAAGTTGAAGCAAAGACTAAATACAGGTTTCACTTTTATGATACAATTCATATTCCTATTGAAGAAGTAAATGTGTATTCTTAAAAGATGGATTTTCAAGTTGTTGGATGAGAGATTTTTGGTCCAGGCTGCGTTTACAATCCCTTTACATATTATCTTCCTTTTCATAGCCGGAAGTTAAACCAAGAACCTTTCCGGTGGCTACCAGAGCTCAGAGTCAGCCCTGGGTGTTATTGATCAGGGAAAAAAATGAGTAAATTTAGAAGATGTTCACGTAATTTAATCGTATATTGAAAATCGACTGGACATTTGCAGCCAACGGTGTTGACCAATTAAAGATACTTATCACGAATGTACGAAAAATAACTTTCCTTATGTCCTAACTCTTCCTCAAACTCTTAACATATCTGTTTGTATAAATATCTGTCATTTTCTTCGACGCTAATAATCACAAACTTCGTGCTTTTATAATACATTTCTTTCTTGGAAGACAAATATCTGTATAGTCTCCTCTTGTTTGTCACGATTTTTTTTTTATTTTGTTTATAACTGACAATTCAATATTACTGTGGATAGTGGGACCTTTTCGTGACTTTACTTTTTGTGTCGCCGGAAAAATATATGTTATCATTGTTTTGTCAGCATAATGAGTGGGTGTAAGTAATTTCTAACTGTGCTTCACTTTTTCCATTTTTATCTGACTGCAGTAATCAAGAATGCATCATTTTTTCCTTCCTCAGTTCAGTTTCTTTGTGAGTCCATTTCGATTTCAGCTTTTAGAATTTAGAAAGAACTGATATATCATTTTGTCTACTCTGAGTTCAAAGTTTGACAATTAAATTAAAATGTAGATAAAATCTAGAGTACTGTAGGGCAGATTATTCATAAAAATCTAAATTACTATGTAGATATTTTCTTAACTCACAGCTATTGTCAGTTTTAACAAACAATTTACATAAATATTTAATTAAAAAACCTGTTTGCTATTTCTCTTCTCTTTAAGTTTCAAAAACTGCCCGGTATTAAGGTTCAGCGTCGAATAAACTGCTTGAAAAAACGTAATGTTGAATTGAAAAACACCTAAATTTGACCATTTTTTTTGTTCTTTTAAAGTTAAAATTTCATGGGTTCAGTATCCCTAATCAAATACATCTAATTCTTTAATTTTCTAGTTTAATAACTCTCATATTTAACTTGAGCAAATTAATTCCAACTCAAAATATTTAGACAATGTTATGTTACATTACATTTCTAAAGAGTGATTTATGAAAATGTTTTCTTTTTAAAAAGTAATTTCAGAACTCTTGAATTGAAGTCGTTATTTTTTTACTGCACTTATCCTGAATTTAGTAATCCTGAAGAATAATTCCTTCAGAAACAGTTGGCTTCTTTAACTATCTTCATTCAAGTCAAATTACTATTTAGTCCTATTCGTTGAAAACTTCTATGTAGTAGAACTGTTTGGGAAGCTCAGAGCTTAATGAAATCCTTATATAAATATTTGGTGTAAACAATGTTTACATTACGCTAGCGAGAGCGTATTCACTTTATTTACAACTTGATTAAGAAAGTAAGAATTAGTTTGTTATAAGAAAATATCCTTATATCCAGAGAGGAATATAAACTAAATGCAGCAGCATCTTAGTTTTAATTTGATTAATTAGCCAACAATTAGTTGTACTTTAATTGCTTTTAATTGTTTAGTTGCCAATTTAATTTTTCTAACAAAGTTACGAGTTTTAATTTGAGATTTTAATAAGGAATGATTGAAGCTGGACTTCCTTGTAATAGCTTTAGGACATCTCTTTACATATATCCATCTGATGTCTGCAATAGGGGTGTCATCAATGTCAGTTATAGAGGAGAAATGTGGATGGGATCTTTATTGTCCGTGTCCCAACACACACAGCAGGCTATATTTACAAGGAGGAAGTAAAATAGCCTAGGAATGGTGGGTGCAATCTTACCATTTTTTTTTACGGTCGTTCTAAAATTACTTCTCTCTAATGGAAGTAATATTTACATTTGCTCCCTTTTAGGTTATTATGCAAATATTTTTATAAATATCAAGCCAGTTATTATGTACTAAGTGCGAGGTGAAATGATTTACGGAATACATTTGATTTAATATATTCTTTGCAAGTTATGTGAATATTTTAGTAACTTTTAATTTCTAAAAAGTAGTACTACTTCCGTTTGTGAAATTCTTATTAATTTCACAATTTTAGCTGCATATTCAGTCCTTTTTGGTAACATGTAGCACTCGAAACTGCACATTATCCTCGAATGGCCCTCTAGAAGAAAACTCTCCCCCATCTAAAAGCAATTTTAGAATAGAAGTTTTAGATCATCATAGGTAACTTTTGATCACAATGTTAAAAGAAAATAGTTTTGCCATTTTCAAAATAACCTCAAAAAGAAAAAAGAAAACTCCATTCAACGAAGTGCACCCTTCCTCCTTCAGGCAAGGGATTTTATAGCTAGGTTATAAACAGGTCTGTAGGTTATAAACAGTCCTGATAGGCCAGATTTTAGCTTTCTGCAATCCTGTTCTTGAGCCATTATTATTAAAATAACAGAAACTAAAAGAAAAAGAAATTCCAATTTCTCTTACCGACGTGAGCAGATTAACCTCCTACAAGTCAGAGAAAATAATGGTGATAACTGATTTCACTAGATTTATCGTCTAACTTTACCCTCAACTTTGCCACATTGTCTTAATACTTTTAAACTATTTCAGTCGTATAAGCCTGGAATAGTCGTTCAATACTTTGGACTGTTACTATTACCCACAGAAAGTTAGTATAAAGTTCTAGGATTTACTGAAATTAGGTGCTGTTCTGGGTAGTATATATTCGATTTGTTCTAACTGGGCTCACTGGAACCTTCCTAGCAAACCTAGTTACTCTATTTCCTAGAAGTTTTTACAAGAAGTTATGCACCTCAGTTTTGATTATCCCCCAAATTTTGTTTATTTCGCCATTCCGTGATAAATGATATCGCGTTTATATTCTCATAAGTATATTTTTAAAAGTTTTTGCGGAAAAGAAACATCAATCATTACTAATTTTTTAACTAAAATTATTTTAATTATGTGTTCACTAAAAGATAAATTATAAAATATCGTGAACTCAGACTTAATAATTAAATAGTTTATAGTTAAAAAAAACTTCTAATAACTAGAGACAAGAGTCATGAAAGCAATAGAACATGAACAGTTTGCTGTAAAATTAATATTTTGCTTTAAGGTTTTTCTTTTAAGAAGATTTCATTTTATCAGAACTGTTAAGACTTTTTTGGATTTGAGTATCTATATTTGCAATATTGTATAATGGTCTGGATAACATTGAGCCTATGATTGATTACTGAACTTGGGAAAAAGTTTAACAATTCTTTTAATACAGCAACCCGAATGCTTATGGTTATTATTTCGATAAAAGCATTCTAGGATATTCAATCTCAATTTTACTCCATAAACTAGACACTACAGTACTTTTTGTTTTTGTAATACTCCTATATCATCTTATGATGAACCATGTATGAAAGTGTTAGTATTAAAAGTTAAAATTGAAGAAGCCACTTTATCTGTTCTCTGTTGTCAGATCGTGAAGAAGGAAACGTTAAGACATCCTGTTGGTTGTTAGGAAAAGTTGTTACAGTATTGATTGGTTGCTCTGCAGCCAACCTTAGGCTTGCTCGCCATTATTCTTCACCAATTAGTTTCCCATTCTATACTCATTCTGCCCACATGACCTTTTACTCACCTCACCAGTAAGTTAGTTCGATTTTTGATTGTTTATTTCAGTAACCAATCAATTGATATAGACAAACTCTGTTTTAATTTGCTCGTCAAGCCTTAATAGACATTAATGACCATTTCGCTTCTAATTGTCCCATTTCTAAAAAAGAGCTTCAACAAAATGCTGTATGAATAAAAATGATTAGACAAAATGTGCACAAAATAGGACCATCTTGACTAAAAAAGATATCTGCTTAAATTACCAAATAGATTTTGTTTCATTAGATTTAAAAAAGTATTTTTAACTGTTGAACAAGAATTTTGTTTCATTGAGGTAAAATTAAGTTTAATTTTAACGATAAGAGACGTTAAGCCTCCTCTGAGTGTCGTAAGAATCTTCTAAGTGGCAACCTGGTTCTTCAATCCTTACAAGAGCAAGATTTGTAGACTTGGAAAATGAATTCCGTACACAACTCAGAAACTTTATGCAATTTTTAGTTTATTAAATTTTTTTTTTTTTTGTATCTAATTGATATAAAAGTATATCTTTCGGAAAAAAAATAATCTTTTTCTGCAACCATGTAGGAAAGTTCTCATTACTCAATTAAAATCAGCTGTGTAATGCCCAACTTCCCACACTAGTGGGGGGAAATTCCCATTAGTGTCACTTTCCGCACAAGTGAGTGGAAAAACTTTATTGTGCTTCCTTGATATAAGAAGTTTTGTTATTAACATAAATATTTTCTGTAAAACTCTAATAAGCTTATTTAAATTTATTTTATTTAAATAATTAAAAAACGAATATTAAAAAATAAAATAAAAATTGAAAGGAATATAGAAATAAAAATAATACTTTAATAAATAATTAGATATTTTTAATTATAGCAGTTAAAAAGGTTATAGTGTTACCTTATAGAAATTTAAAATGGATTCTAGTGATGCCTGTTTAGAAAACACTCCTCCATCAATAAAAGAAACAGCAGAAAATGTAATAAGTAATGTAAATACGTAAGTAATGTAAATAATTGTAATATAACAATAAATGTTTATAATAAATAAATTACTTTTTGTAGACTGTAAAAATGAAATTTTTAATTTTATTAGTTAATAAATGGTTGCAGAAAAAATATAATATTTAACTCTAGTGTAAAGTATTTTCCTCACACTCGGCAATTTGCACTTGCACTCGCATCGCTTCGCTCGCTCGTGCGTGCAAACCCTGCCTCGCGTGAGGAAAAGTACTACTTTCCACACTTGTTAAATGAATAACTATTAAACATATTATTGGTGAAAATTTCGAAAAAGTTGGAAGAGATTAGCTAATACTGGATTCCAACGCGGAGATCCCAGGTTCGAATCCAGTGGCTGGCCCTTAGATTTTTCTCTTCCTAGGAGCTTCTTACAGCTCACTGCCAGGTGGTAGACAGTGTTTTCTGTAACGAGAGAACACTGTAACACGGCAGTGCACTGAAAAAAGCTCCGGGCCGCCAATAACCTCGATGTTGACTCGCCATAAATAAATTAAATAAAAATGATAAGTTCTATCAGTTTGCACCCTAAAAGTTTCCCATTAAAAGGGCGTGGTTAGCATGATGTAGCACGGCTGTTCTAAAATTTTGATTGAACCGTTAAAACCATCCAAATTTCATAACTTGAATAATTTGTAGTGATTGGTTTGTTATTTATTGATAATTATTTGACGTTGAAAATTGTTTTAATTACTCATAATAAATTTTCCTCGCAAGAATTATCACTTGAAATACACACTAAAAACAATGAAATAAACAATTACTAAACCTAATATTTATGTTTTACGCTTTGAAGGAAACATAAAATTTAGAAATACTGATAATTTTGCTGAAAAATTGTTGCCTGAATTATATTAAGCAAAGGACATCAGCAAACAGATTTTCTTCAAATTTATTGTAACGTACCTTGATACTGCAGTCACTTCCACTAGAACTTTATTCACCAAAGGATTTCCATTTTAATTCTCTAGGCCCAATCTTAGTTTAGATTAGAAAAGTATAATGAGGTTTTCGTTTGTGGATTAAGAGCATTTACCAACAAGACTGTTAGCTTAGTTTAGTAAGATTTAATTTGTGTAAGTAAAGATAAAAATAGAAAGAGAAGAAAACAATAGGAGAAGGTTGCAGGAAGTCTAGAAGGGTGGACGAGCCCCTGTTAAGTTTTATTGTGATAGCGCAGATGCAGCAAATATCCCGTCTATGTGACACTCCCTACGTGGTCATAAATACACTTTTATAGTCTTTGAAGAATTACTAACAACACTTAACCGCAGTAGCTCTCTTTTATGTTTTATGCACTTTCCTAATCGCCGTGTACTATTCATCAGGTTTACTGTGATCTTTAAATTGTTACGGAGTAAAACTGGGAGCATTGAAATGTTGATGTTCAAGAGTTCTTGAAGAAGTGCATTGTTGAATATAAACAAGTTTTGAAATAGATTTATTTAAGAAACATTACACTAAAAGCAAACCCCTGAACTGATGACTTCAGAGACTGATCATGGAATTTAAATGATAGGGTTAAGATAAGGTTACCTCTGACCTTGATGACACCTGAGAACATCTCAACTTGGTGTTAATAGATTTGCTTTTATAATCAGTAAACGGTATTTCCTTATCAGTTTTACTACTTCCTTTCTGATGAACGGTACAGTGCGCGTATTTTTCTATCTATTTTGCTTATCATAAACGGTTTAGAAGGTTCTTTTCCGTTAGGAATTCGCAAGAGGGATGCTTAGATTCTTGTTGAGATCTTACTACAACCTTTCATTCGCGAAAGAGGAGTTTTAGTATGCATGATGAACTAGCCCTTTAGTCGGCACATAAAAGAAATTGCATCTTATCACGAATACGTGAACAGTTCCTATTTATCGCACAAAGTTTAAAATGTTTTCATTCTTAAGGAAGAAAATACCAGTTTTCAGCATGATAACTGAACTACTTTAAAACCATTGATGGACGCGGGTTTGTATCCTCTTTGTAGACATGGTAAGGAAAGGATTTGTTGGCCCTTCCTAAGATTTCGTTAGAGAGCCAGGGATACACCAGGCGTTGGAAAGATTTATTCTAAAATCTAGCAATCTTCCCGTTTCTTTTATTTTAATGGAAGTCTTCTTCGAAGTTTCTTGCAGGGCATTTGATGAAGAAGCGTACTTTGGCACAACGAGTGATGCTCGCTGACTCCCAGCACCTGCCACTCTTGCTAGAAATTCCCCTGAGTGCCTGGGTATGTGATTCCATCACCTGAGTGATCAATTGAACTTTTACGTGCTGCGGGTCGAACAAGATACTGTAACTTTGCAAACAACTTGGGCCAACAGTTTTAGGAGCCTCAAAGTTCCTTCTAGTCTCAGAACTTCGTAAAGCAGAGCGAATGTAAAACTAAGGTCAAAATAGTTCACAAGTTTCTTTTTTATAATTCAGTGAAAATGATAACCAGTTTTTAGTTTATGGTATGGCTCAGTGATGTTAATGGAAGTATAAACTTTTTCCACGCCCCTTCATGGACCAAAACCACCCTTGAAGCCCCTTTATTAATCCTATTTTCCTTCACCCTCACCATTGTACTCTGTTCTATTTACATATTCATGTTTCTACCGCCATCTTATATTTAATCAATGATTCTGAAACACAAAGGGGAAGTTTTATTCCCTTTAACAGAAGTTTCCGACTTATTCTTTTATTTAACTTGGCTAATTATGTAAATACTTTTAAATAAAAATCGCAATAATAACATTCTTAGGGATTTGATTAGCTTAGTGGATAACTCAGTGGGTTCACTGCGTGGACATCTCTGTTTCAAATTCAGTTCTCTGTTCATAGATATTCATTTTCAACGAGAATCTTTTATTTGTCTGCAACTTTGAGACACGGTCCGGAAGTCTGTAGTGAACTGTCAGAAGCCCGGATCGCCATTGTTCTCAGATTTAAAGCGTCTCTAGAATTGTAAAGGAATATATTAGCTTTATATTTTTTACTAGCTTGAAATAATAGCTATAGAACGAAGTACTTAGATATCAACATTGGAAACCACATTTCTTTTATTAGCCAGGGGGACTTTCATTGACTAAGTACTTCTGAAAACAGAAGGAAATGAACTAAGTAGATTAGTGGTTGCAGTAGATGCTAAAAAATGGGGTAAACCATTTTACTAGCATCCCTGGTCTCTGCCTAAAGTTATTTTACTGGACGATGCAAAAGACCATAGGAGGGACTGATTCTCCTCTGACAAGTTCTCTACCTTACTTTGCGGTTTTCGGCCTTTAGGTGCCAGCTTCTCAAACCAACTCGACGTCATCAAGGATTTCCTCCATGTTATGCAGTTGTTTTTGCTTCTTTTCCTGCTGTAAGATAAATAAATATGAAGGATATTTTCCAATAATATCTGTAATTCTATTTCAAACAATAAATTCTATTGTGGACATTGGCAAACTGTTTCACGATTTTAATATTCTTATTAAATATACATAAATAAATATCTTATAAATAACTTGCACATTATGATCCTATCATCGTTTTAAAGCGCCACTTTCTTTGAGAAAATACTAATAAGAGAAATGAAGAAGCAGAGAACTCGATGAAAGACAAAACGTTCTGAAAGTATTGATATGACTTACTCAAGCAGACTATAAATAACTTGCACATTATGATCCTATCATCGTTTTAAAGCGCCACTTTCTTTGAGAAAATACTAATAAGAGAAATGAAGAAGCAGAGAACTCGATGAAAGACAAAACGTTCTGAAAGTATTGATATGACTTACTCAAGCAGACTATAAATAACTTGCACATTATGATCCTATCATCGTTTTAAAGCGCCACTTTCTTTGAGAAAATACTAATAAGAGAAATGAAGAAGCAGAGAACTCGATGAAAGACAAAACGTTCTGAAAGTATTGATATGACTTACTCAAGCAGACTATAAATAACTTGCACATTATGATCCTATCATCGTTTTAAAGCGCCACTTTCTTTGAGAAAATACTAATAAGAGAAATGAAGAAGCAGAGAACTCGATGAAAGACAAAACGTTCTGAAAGTATTGATATGACTTACTCAAGCAGACTATAAATAACTTGCACATTATGATCCTATCATCGTTTTAAAGCGCCACTTTCTTTGAGAAAATACTAATAAGAGAAATGAAGAAGCAGAGAACTCGATGAAAGACAAAACGTTCTGAAAGTATTGATATGACTTACTCAAGCAGACTAATTTCGGATTAGTGTCAGGGAATGTTTTTTATTAAATTGATTTATTGATCAAATAATTCAAGAAATTGAGGCTCCTTCACAGAAAAAAACAATTTAATAGTTTTATATTGTAAAATATTAAAATTAACTTTTTTGTATATGTACCGCCGTTCTCTACACAGTATACACATCAGACAACCCTCTACACTGCTCTGTACATATGGAGACGACATAGCCATATTAGCTTCAAGTACTCATCCTACATCAGCTTCATACAAGTTACAGACACACTTACATAAAATAGAATCCTGGGCAAAGAAGTGGCGGATTAAAATGAACCCACAGAAATGCCAGCATGCCAGGTTTACTCTCCGGCGGGGCTCCTGTCCACCTGTCCTCTTCAACAGCAAACCTCTTCCTTATACAGAACTGGTGCGCTACCTTGGGCTCTACATAGACAAGCGACTCACGTGGAACCTACACACTAGACTTAAAAGACAAGCAATGACAAAACGTGCGAAACTACTTTACAGACTTCTTGCTCCAAAATACCCATTGAACTCAAACGATTAATATAAAGTACTATCCTCAAACCTATGTGGACTTACGGACTAGAGCTGTGGGGTTCAACCAAACCTTCAAACATACGGACTGTACAGACATTTCAGTCAAAACTCCTCCGACAGATAGCTGACGCTCCTTTCTACGTGACTAACCTCACTCTTCACAACGACCTCAACATCCCCTTCGTACACCAATTAGCCAAGACTAAATATCAATAATTCCATACTGCTCTCTTTACTTACTCCAATCCTCTAGTACAGTTGTTACGCTCTCTCTAGGGCGAGAACGCAATATGTTCGGGCTCGCCAGCTACCAGTGGAGAAGGGGGTGGGTCGAGAAAAAAAAAAAGCGAAAACAAAAAAAAAGTTGAGCGCCACGCCGTTTTTACTTATGGCTGTGGGGTATACGACGAAACCCAAAAGAAAACAAAAGAAAATTGATATACCAAGTATGGCTTGTATTAAACAATTACAAGGCTGAACACAAAAATAAATAATAATAATTAAAGTAATCGGATATTCAACGTTCCCAAAAGTTCACTCACAACAAAACTAAATAAATCAAAGGAAAGGTGTTACTTCTGATCCTCCTTCTCTCTTCGAGCTGACAGCCTGTCCTTCGCCAGCCCCTTTCAGGAATTTCTTGAGGTGTCCCCCGATGGAAGGAATTGAGGAGTAAGGCGATCACCCAATCTTTTCTTGCCAAAGTACTCCGCTCGCTCTTTCCACCTCAACCTTGCTCTCGTCTAGCCCAAAACCAGATTTTCCTCTGTGTGGCCACACACAACTTGTCGCTCCTGTCACCAAAACTCAACTGTCTCGTTATTTTTTTTTCTTTTTTTATCCAGGTGACCCTTTTTTTAAAAAAACACATTCCCATATGATTTAATTGATTTCCCAGGCAGCACTGAACTCAACAAAATAAACACAAATAATTACAATCTTTAGGAATCCCAATACCCCTACAAAAATGAAATCCAAATTTCCTGGGCCTCAGGTAGCCACTATTAAAACAATCACCACAACCACGAACAACTTCTATACCGCCATTTTTCTTACCCTTAAGTGATTTACTAATTTGAAATTAGTAACATTTTCTCCTCTTTCCCGGAAAGAAAAATGGCGGCATAGGGTGATTGCCAAGAACCCAGGGATATTATGTTAGATGGAGGGAAGGGACAACCTATTCAGTCCTCGGCCGGATGTAACTTCAAATCTTTCGCCCCCCAAATCCCAGCGAAAGCTCCTGTTTTTGCGTCCTCGAGTTCATACGCGGCTTGCGAAATCTTTTTCCTTACTCTCCGCTGCACGAATTTTGGTGCCAGTTTGCCCGAATAGTAGGTGGTCGCATCCGACTGTGGGTGAGTTTTGCACCATACCAACTGCCCCTCGGCATACTCTACAGGCCTCCTCCTTAAGTTGTAGGTCCGGCATCCTTTCTCATAAGCTCGGTCAAGTCTATCTTGAACCTCTTTGTACAGCATCGGCATTCGTTTTATTGCCTCGAGTCGGGGCTCTTGGTTGGTGATATCCGTTTCGTCTCGCCCTGTGGGCTCTTGTTCGTAGTCGGAAGCTGTTCTAGGTAATTCCCTGCCGTAATTTAAGTACGCTGGGGTGTAACCTGTTGCTTCGTGCACTGCCGTCTTTAGAGCGAACTCTAACTTCGGCAACTGGCTATCCCATTGCCTGTGGTTATCCTTCACATAGGAAGACAGCATGGTTTTCACGACTCTGTTGACTCGTTCCGTCGGATTAGCTTGTGGGTGGTACAAGTTAGTGAACCAGATCTTTGTTCCATATTCACCCATTTTATTTTGAAATTCACGTCCTTTAAACTGGACTCCATTGTCGCAGATGATAACTTGTGGCACTCCAAATTTCAAAAATACTTGATTTTCAATCAGTTCAGCAACCTTCTTCGCTGTAGCGGCCCTTAAGGGCAAAAGTATTGAATACTTTGTGAAATAATCACATACAACCAGTAGCATTCTATTTTGTTTAGTAGATAAGGGAAGAGGTCCCATTAGGTCTGCCGTAATTATCCGCCAAGGCGTTCCGGCGACTCTCTGCTCTCCCATTAAACCAGCTGGTCCTTGCTGACTGGGTTTCAATGAAAGGCATGTAGGGCACCTTGCCACGTACCTTGCAACATCCGCTGCCATCCCAGGCCAGTAATATTTCTCCTTCAATCTTTGTAGAGTTTTGAACGAACCTAGGTGACCTGATGTCGGTCTGTCATGGTACTCGAAAAGAAGGTTCTTCCTTTCTGACTTTGGCACAACTGCCTTCCATGGTCGATCTTCTCCAAGGATTTTCTTCGAATCTACAATTCTTTTGTACAACGTTCTTCCCTTTACCTTCCAAACAGGGTAGGCTTCAGGTTGCCGGTGTACCTTAGCACACAAATCTCTGTACCAATTGTCTAGCTGTTCTTCAGTATATTCAACTGCAGAGATATCCTCCTGGTCCTCTTCCAGCCTAGACAAAGCATCAGCAGCTTGGTGTAATTTGCCTGCCCGATGGTGGATAGTAAAATCGTATTGTTGCAATTTCACCGCCCACCGGGCCAGACGTCCCTGAGGGTCCTTTAGATTATTCAGCCATTTGAGAGCCATGTGATCCGTAACGACGCAAAATTTCATGCCCTCTAAGTAAGGCCTAAACTTTTCTATAGCCCACAGAACCGCCAAACATTCCTGCTCCGTAGTTGAAAACTTTCTCTCGGCTGCAGTCAGCCCTCTACTCGCATATGCGATCGCCTTCTCGCCTTCCAGATAGTCTTGACTGAGTATTGCCCCTAACCCTGAAGCTGAAGCATCAGTCTGTAAGATAAAGGGTCGATTAAAGTCAGGACAGGTGAGAATAGGAGCCGAGATCAACTTATCTTTTATTTCTCCGAACGCCCTCTGCTGATCATCGCCCCAAAAATACTTTCTCCCCTTTTTTAATAAACTTGTCAGAGGCGCCACTATTGTGGAGAAGCTGGGAACAAAACGTCGATACCAGGACGCTAGACCCAAAAACCTCCTTACTTGCCTCACCGTTCTTGGAGCCGGGAAATCCATAATCGAAGATACTTTTTCAGGATCCACTTGTAATCCATTTTTGTTGACGATATAGCCCAAATATTTTAGCTGAGGTCTACAAAAACAGCATTTCTCCCAATTCAGAGAAAGGTTTGCTTCCGCAAGACGTTCGAAAATTTTCTCCAAAATTTCTATATGTTTGTTAAATTCTTTTGTCACTATCACAATATCATCCAAATACACAAAAACATGAGGTTCCAGATCAGCGCCTAAGACATTGTCTATGAGCCTTTGCCATGTAGCTGGCGCATTGTGTAGTCCGAACGGCATCCTAGTAAAATGAAAGAGTCCTCTACCTGGAACTGTGAAGGCGGTTTTTTCGCAGCTGTTCTCCTCTAGTAAAATTTGCCAGTATGCACTCTTTATGTCTATGGTCGACAGATAGTGACCATCTCTAAGACTGTCTAAAATTTGTGTCACGAACGGCAGCGGATATGCATCCCTCTTCGTAACTGCGTTCAACTGGCGATAATCTACGCAAAAACGATGTGTTCCATTTGGCTTCTTGACAAGAACCACTGGGGACGACCAAGGACTCTTGGATGGTACTACTATTTCCTGTGCTAGCATTTCGTCCATTTCTTTATTCAATATAGCCTGTACGTGCGGAGAGACTGGGTAATACCTTTGCTTAATGGGGCGGTGGTCTGTCTCTATTACATGTTTTACTTGGCTTGTACAACCCAACTTACGCGGTCGCCTTTCTTTCCATTTCCCAACAAGTGCCTCTATAATATTCTTCTGATCTTCTTCCAGAGAAGAGTGACTAATGATCGCAGGGGTGGATTCCAGAGCCATTACTGAGTTATCAAAAGACCAGGTCCCCTTTTCAACATTAGGCACCACACTCATCTTCTTCCAAAAGTCAACTCCGAGAATAAGTGGATATTTAAGCCTTGGTACCACCAAAAAACTGATCATTCTTACCTTTTCACACAGTTCTACCGGTAAATCGATAGATCCTGCTACCATCACTTTATAGCCATCTGCCACTGATACTGATCTACTGGACGCATCCCCCAGTTCCATACCTAGTCTTGCGAATTTTCCCCATGTGTGCTGGTCTATTAGAGATCTAGTTGCTCCTGAATCTAGCAAACCTATGACTTCGTTGCCTAGTATTCTTACTTTCAAAAACGGACGCCCATCCTTACTACTCAATTGATTTATTGGTTTCGAGCAACTCATGTGGGACTCTTTCAACGCAGCCAACCTTTCTATCTCTTCTGTACTATCCTGGGTGGTCTTTGGGGTTACTTGCGAGCTGCCCCCTCCTTTACTCGCCCCCTCAAAGAGTTTTCCTGCCTCTGCTGGCACTGACAATTATTTGTCTCTACCTGCTTTCTCCCGCAGCGTTCGCAAAATATTTGTTTCGCCGCCTTACACCATCTAAAAGAATGTCCGTTCTGGTCACAGTTCCAGCACTTACCAAATGTGGAGCGGCGTTCCTTCGGACTCTGAATCTTCTCGGTGGCATTGGAACTACTGGTCGCTTCTGTCCTTCCTACGACTGCCACACTGGCTGTACTGGGCGTCTTTCGGTTCGGTGGAAGGTAAGCTAGGTCGGGTTCTAACAATGTCTTTTTTAGAGGAGGAGGTCTATACATCTGCATCCTCCAGCGATTGTCTTCGATTCTGCGACCTTTCTCAACTAATTCTGCCAGGCTTGAAATTTTTTGCAAGCCTAGACGTTCCAAATAATATGGGTGCAAATTCCGCAACACAATTCGGAGCACCTCATTCTCAGTAGGCTTTTGGGGGAGTCGATGAAAGTAATTTCTCATCACACTGACGTAAAATCCGATTTTTTCGTCTTCTCCTTGGGTACGGGATCTTATTTCTTCCCATAATCGTTCAGTGTAGTCCAACGGTTCAAATTCATTCCTCATTTCTTGAACGATTTCTTCCCAAGAAGAGGTCTCACGTCTAATTGCTTTTAGCCATATGAGCGCCCTGCCTGAAAATAAGTCAAAAGCTGAATTAAAAAGATCAGCATCACTCGCATTACGGGCAGACTTCATCTCTTCTATGGCTTCCAAAAAGGCGTGAACGCTCTGGTCATCTCCAGAAAATTTAATTCCCCAGTCTTTCAAAGGAACTTGTATTTTCTTAATCACGGGCTCACTGCAAGGATCTATTCTTTCAACTTTTCCTGCTGTCCCTGAAGTCATTCGTCGGCCAAATTCTTGCAAACATTCCATTGATTCCTCTAAGTAGCCCAGGCGCACATTCTCTTCTTCCTCATCCTCGGTGGAAAGAAGTGTGAGTCTGGAAAGTAGATCGGCCAGCCTATCCTCCAATTGACGAGCCACCGGGCTTCCTCTGTCTCCGGTGATATATGCCACCTGCACCCGAATAGCTGTCAAAATCTTACCAAAACGGTCCAATTCTATCATGTTGCCGCTAGGTCTAGAAGAAGTTTCTTCGACTTCCTGTTTTACTTTAGGATCCCTCTCTTCGCATAGGGCCCATAACTCAGCACATTTGTCAGCTAATTGCCTCTTCAGTTGCCATGCCTCAGTATTACTATCTTCTGGTCTAACTCTGTTGACCCTGTTAGTGACATGTTGTAGCCCAGTATCTATCTTTCGCAGTTCGTGCTCAGAAGCTGTTTCATCTAACTCGGTAATTAGAGCTTCTAAAGCGTTAATTTTTCCTTTGCAAATGTCCAAGTCTTCAGCTGTAGAAGTCTCATAAACTGGCAACATAGCCTTGCCTTCCCTTTCTAATCTAAGTAGTGGTCTAATTTTCCGGCGCATCTCATCCACAGTCGATTCAGCGGCAAGCCCTCTAATACGAAGCTCGTATGTCAGTTCCTCCTTACTCAATCTATTCGTATCCATTTTATGGGCTATTTAAAAAAACCAATTAACCCAAAATTACAGACAATAAAATTCAATAGTCAACCAAAAAAAAACAAAAATTAATTCGTCCACAAATCAATACTTAATCTTTAAAGTTATTAACCACTTAAACGTGTGAAAATATTAATCTCTTTTCTTCTTCGAGCCCCACGTTGGGCGCCAAAACTGTTACGCTCTCTCTAGGGCGAGAACGCAATATGTTCGGGCTCGCCAGCTACCAGTGGAGAAGGGGGTGGGTCGAGAAAAAAAAAAAGCGAAAACAAAAAAAAAGTTGAGCGCCACGCCGTTTTTACTTATGGCTGTGGGGTATACGACGAAACCCAAAAGAAAACAAAAGAAAATTGATATACCAAGTATGGCTTGTATTAAACAATTACAAGGCTGAACACAAAAATAAATAATAATAATTAAAGTAATCGGATATTCAACGTTCCCAAAAGTTCACTCACAACAAAACTAAATAAATCAAAGGAAAGGTGTTACTTCTGATCCTCCTTCTCTCTTCGAGCTGACAGCCTGTCCTTCGCCAGCCCCTTTCAGGAATTTCTTGAGGTGTCCCCCGATGGAAGGAATTGAGGAGTAAGGCGATCACCCAATCTTTTCTTGCCAAAGTACTCCGCTCGCTCTTTCCACCTCAACCTTGCTCTCGTCTAGCCCAAAACCAGATTTTCCTCTGTGTGGCCACACACAACTTGTCGCTCCTGTCACCAAAACTCAACTGTCTCGTTATTTTTTTTTTCTTTTTTTATCCAGGTGACCCTTTTTTTTAAAAAAACACATTCCCATATGATTTAATTGATTTCCCAGGCAGCACTGAACTCAACAAAATAAACACAAATAATTACAATCTTTAGGAATCCCAATACCCCTACAAAAATGAAATCCAAATTTCCTGGGCCTCAGGTAGCCACTATTAAAACAATCACCACAACCACGAACAACTTCTATACCGCCATTTTTCTTACCCTTAAGTGATTTACTAATTTGAAATTAGTAACACAGTCTCTCGCCTCCTCTGACATTCCTGACAATCCTCCTCGCCGACTGAATCGTCAGTGGCCCCGCGACTTCCTCGCAGTCTGAAGGCCTAAAACCTGTAGAAAGTGCTACCGCTGGGCAGTTTCTTTCCTCCTGCCTTTCACGCCTCTATACTTCAATCTCCCTATTTACTTATTGTACAATAGTGTATTATACAGATTGTAAATAACAAAGTAAATTTAAAAAAAAACTTTTTTGTACTAAAAGTAAAATTGTTTTGATTAGGGAACCAAAATTTTGAATGCTATTCCACTTTTTCCAAAAAATTGTTAATAATAATAGTACAATTCGCTAACTAGTGACTATTAATTTGGCAGCTAATTCAGGTGAACCCCATGCAGTTCTCAATTTCATTATAAAAGAGGCAGTCTGCCAGAATTTACTGCGTCCCAACTAATATCTATGCAAAAATCTTTACCACATACTTATTCTAAAATAATCTCGTTTTATTTTTAAGTTTAAAAAAAGAGTACGAATTATAATTTAATATAAATTATAACTGCTTTATATTATAAAAAAAGTTTCATTTTGCTAATTTAACAGGAAACTTTGATAGATATCGCGAAATCCTCCAACAAACTGGAAGATGTTCTGCATCTTCCAGACAAATATCTGAAGTCTGGATTGTAGACGTCATAGTTCTATCTCAATCTCTATGCAGAACATGAAGGTTACGAAGACCCATAGTTTTAAGATGTCTACTTCAGAGAGATTCAACTCGTTTCTGTTGACATTTAAAGAGCAAATTATTATTGAATTCCTCAATGAAGGTGTAGGAATCCTTAAAAGATACAAATGAAGCCTATGAAGGACTATTGAATCTTGTATGGGGCTTGATTCAGTTTATTCTTAAGTAGATATTTCCGTACTAAAGCTCTCCCTTTACCTTTATAATATTCTCATGGAAAAGACTATAATTTGCGACAGAAAAATACCAGTATAGAGAACGTCTATAATTGATTGTACAATTATTTTATAATCTTCAGCTAGCAGATGACAGCTAAGAGAAGGCACCACTTACGAGATTGAAAAATTGGTCGAACTCGGCTAATAGTTGCTTGGAAAGTGAACCGGCGAAAGAAGAAAGCAAATGCTTTTCTGGAGCATAAGATCTATTTTTTATCAAAATATTTCAAATAATAAGCTAACTTTTGTGGTAAATTTTAAAATCAAAATTGTAAAAAGGACTTTAAACCGAGAATAAATTCCAAATGATTCTGAAATAAACACTAAATTAATTAAATAATTAATAGCATAGAATCAAGGAAATTAAATAGCCTGCGTTAAAAGCAGTTGGCCTAAACTCATTAGCTGGAGGTAAAGAACTTACAGAGGAGATTTGATAATTGACATCTTTATATTAGTAATTTTGAATGTTTGAGACCACCTCATTTCAAAACCCATACCTTGGCTTCAAAATCGTTGAGAATCTTTGAACCATGAAATCTTTTTTAAGTTCTCTCCCAGGAAATAAGTTCAACAAGCGCTGCAATAATTTCAGTAAAAACTAAGGCAAGAATTTTGGTAGAAAACATTCGATAATTTTTGGTGGTAATACGTATTTTTATTAACAAGGTAATAAATTATTATTATTATGTACGCTAATATTGGAGCCCACCTGAAGTCAATTAAGAAAACACTATTTAATAAAAAATATATAACTATTAATTTAAAAAACTAGCTAAAATTAGAAATAAATAAATTATTGAATATTACCTTTAAGATAAATAACCTGGGCATACGATCTAAAAATAGTATGAAGGAGAGAAAATATTTGTAGATCTCTAATTTTACTAGAAGGGCCAATGTGGCCTGCTTATTTACAAGTCACAAATAGCATCGAAGGGCAAACTTTGTCGCTAAGAATAGGCACATATCAGTCATCAGTGTAAACGAACTTGTAAAATTTATCAACGAACGAATTTGTAACGTCATCTAACATTACTTGAAGGTTATTACTTTTCTAACTGTATATTGCGATCGATATTTAAGTTGTCACTGTCAATATTTGTTTAAGGAGTTTCCCTCTGACTGAAGAAGGGTTTTTTTTAAGGAAAATGGGATGACACTGTATTTCAACAACTTAAAAATAGAAGTTCATAATTATTATTATTATTTGGGTACACCCTCGGGATCTTACTGAAAGTTAACCATCAAAATCCCTCAGTCAAATACCACTTCAATTAATAGGTTGTCCACTTTATTTTAGAAAACTGCCGACATTAATGACGGCTGCCAGGCCGCATCAGTCGAAGATAAAGCCGCTGTTTGTTCCTGTACAGAACACGGACGTCCTTAGTTCCAAGCCATCGTGCAGAAAGACTTTAGAAGCCCTCTTTCTCTCTTTCCCTACCTCCTAAAATTTTCAGCCCATCAAATGTTCTATTTATTATATTAAACGTATCTCTCCCGAAGAAAACCCCTCATGAAAACATGAAAACTCTTAACTACTTCTTATAACGAAGTTCTTAAAGCAGCCCTCTTCCTACTCGAGAAAACTCTCCTTCATCCACCCTAATCCGAAGCTAAACGTAATCATTGTTCTTCTAGTTGAGTCCCATAAGCCTTTTGCTTTCGGATTTTGTTGAAAATGTTTTGAAAAAATTCTTGAAATCACACCTTTCCATTCTCAAATTCAACATCATCCCGAATCATCACTTTTGATTCAGACATCCCACTCTACAATACAACAGTGTCATCTGGTTGTGGACGTCCTATCATTCTCTCTTAAGAAGAAGGAATGTGATTCGTTTGTCTTTCTCAATTTTAAGCAAGCCTTCGATCGTGCATGGCACCCGAACCTACTATGTAAACTTAAGGGTATCTTTCCATTCACCAATTATCTTATGCTAAAATCTTTCTTGACCAGTGGATACTTCTGTATGAAAGTTAGCCTATCTCTCCTATTGACAATGCCTAAGAAGATGTTACACAAAGAGGTATCTTTGGTCACATCCTATGCAAAATGAACACAGCGGAAATCTCTATCCATCAAGAAACTAACCTTCTTACTTATGCAGATATTACTGCAGCTCTTTCTTTTCACTGAGGTTCAACAGTAGCGTACCAAAACCACAACTCACATGCTTAAAAAAATGTAATGAAAGCTAAATGAAACCATATCCCAATCCATCACGCCGTATCACTTTCCCTAAAATTTAATTCATATACCATCCGCTAATGTCGCCTCCTACCTCAGACTGTTAATAGACAGAAGTCAAAATTGGGGCCCTCACAGACCGCAAAAGAATTCAATTCAACAGACGTTACCAACTATGCAAAAAGGACTGCTTGGCGACAGATTCTTACTCACTCTCTAAACATTCAACTACGTATACACAATTCCATTTTAAACCTATCGAAACTGAACTGTGGGGTCCAACCAAACGTTCTAACCTCCAAAGACTAAAGACTCCTTCAATCCAAAATCCTTTGAAATCGTTATTAATGCCTCCTTTTATGTATCTAATTTTCACTGTTGATGTCCGATTCTGCTATAAGAAATTCCATTAACCCTGCATTTTTAATCTAATCCTTTATCCCACCAACTACCATCCCAATCTTTACCTTTAAGGCTTTAGATTTATTCTTTGAAAACTCATCTCCTCAAATATTGTAGTAGCTTCTCAGCGTACACATCTTGAAAATTATTCTTTTCACTTGATATATATTGCAATAAAATGATTATTTTTTCTAAGTCCTTGAATTAAAATTATTAGAATTAATTTTATGCAAAGAGAATGTTCAAAGTAACATTTAAGTCTGCAAAAGTTTAAGTTACTTACTTTCACTGAATTTATTGGCATAAAACTTGTACACAGAGTTTATAATTCTTATGTAATTTTCCCTCTCACCCTGCTACTGTTATTAATAATGGAGTCAGGTTTTTCTTCGTTTTAATGTTCTTTAATATTTATTGTTGTAATGTAATTTACCCTGTTTGCCTTACAATTTAAGAAGCACTAAATGATCTCCTTTCAAAAATGTTAAAAATTATATTCCTGGTAGTATTTCATCAATAAAGTTACCAGTCAATAAATTTTTAGTAGCTAGTTATTAATCTTCTTGTTGCTAAATAATTCGTCAAATCTTATTTGAGATTTGATCTTATAGACGTTTCTATTTTAGCTCTGCATCTGTAAAGCCCCTTTGTTTATTTACAGTACCTAAATATATTCCCTAAGTAAGTTTGTTAGTGCAATTACAGCAACTTCAATAATATAAAGCATTAATTGCACTCTACGATTAATGACTAATATCCTTTAATAGAAATTTATGCTTTAAATTCATTTTACGTGGGAGTTGTTTGAAATTTAACAACCTGTTTGAATGAGTTGTTCATTTATGTATATTTGTAATTATTTTTAAATCCACTTTTTAGTTTACAGTTTTTAATTCCACATTAAACTTTATTTGATTTTTCCCCTTTTTTGAACGATGGAGCGCTACTGGTGCGAATTATTTTCCTTCGAGAATTTAAATGTGCTGATTGAGCCACTTAGTTTGAAGGTACTGATGATTAGAGAAACCCCAGATTTCTTTGAAAATTTCGTAGTGATTTTAAGGCAATTCTTCGCCTATTGGTAATGTGCTTCCAATTTTTCTTGATTTTCTTAATAATAGTAGTATACACTGAAATCTGAAATATTTTTAGGTTGTGGAAAAACAATCTCTTAATCCCTATTCATTTTATCTTAGCAATAATATATTATTTTGTAACATTATTCCTTTAGCTAGGTCTCTATTATTATCGAGAATGATATCGTAACTATTACTTCCTTGGGGTTGAAATGTGTTTGTCTCAAGACGCAACTGAAAAGGTAATTGAGTTTCCTAGTGTGGAAAATAAAAAATTCTTTGAAGTATCTTTGATCAGCATCACTTCATCAGCATGAAGATCAGTAAAAATCTCCTTAACAAAAACTTACAGTTTAAAATGTTAAGTATAAGGGTTGATTAAACGCCAAAAGGTACACAAATCAGCAAGTACCCAACATTTCATTCATGCTTAGTTGATATAATTTAAATAATTTTGCTGCATTAACTTTTCCTTCACATTTTTTAGAATTTATTAGATGTCACAGACCCTTATGCTGGCCATTTTCATCTACAAAATATTTGTTCAAGTAGCACTGTAGATTGACTTTAATCTATAATAATCAAACTATTAATTACATGTTAAAAAGAAAATGTTATTAAAAATAAAAAAAATTATGAGGCTAAAAAATTCACACTTTTTTAAAAAATGCTCACACCAACATACATCAATGATTTTGTTTATTTTATTTATTTATTTTATTTTTAAATAAAAATCGTCGGTTTAAGTTCATTCTTCGATTAAAGTAATTGTTATTTTATGTAGTAGTCAAACGTTTATTACAATAGGTAATAATTATCTGGCTTAAACGCAAATAATATAGTTTTCTTCATTACATTCTCAATCTAGATGTTCTTCCCACAATGTTGTATGTATGTAATATAAAATAAATAAAATATGCATATTTTTAGGACAGTAATTATTCCAGTATTTTACTATAAGTAAAATTAGGGGGACTAAATTAAATTACAATGGAGAGATGAATGTTTAATAATCTACTTGTTATTAACTGTAAGTCATTTGTGCTCACGAATATTTCGGTAAGACGAATTCAAGACTGAAATATTGTTTCAGATCCTCCGTGATTCAAATTTAAACAGTAGCCGACTCTAACTTTGTCTTTTTTTACTTTTAACAAGCATGAATATGTGTCAGAATAAAGGGCATATTAAAGATAAATCAGAAGAATAATTTGGAATAGAGTTAGAATAAAGTACCTATTTAATAACGAAGATATAATAAACATTTTATCATAATTATAACAAAAAAATATTATAAACGAACTGGCCAGCATAAGGGTCTGTGACATCTAATAAATTCTAAAAAATGTGAAGGAAAAGTTAATGCAGCAAAATTATTTAAATTATATCAACTAAGCATGAATGAAATGTTGGGTACTTGCTGATTTGTGTACCTTTTGGCGTTTAATCAACCCTTATACTTAACATTTTAAACTGTAAGTTTTTGTTAAGGAGATTTTTGTACCTTTTGGATAGATTTTCATTTTTGTCTATTTTGCGAAGTTACATATCTGCTTTACAGATTTTTTTAAAGTTTGGAATAAGCAATTCTATCATTATAACCTGATAAGGTGACCGTAATTACCACCGGAGAGATCTTTGTAATAAAGAATGATTATAGTTGCGGTCCCTAAACCATCCTCAATAACAATTCTTTTTTAGAAAGCGTCTTGAACAAAATAGCAAGGTATTTGTACGTAAATAGCAAAATTAAACTGCGATTTCAGAACTTCCTTTATGAGGAGTAAGAAAAATAAACTGCGATTACAATACTTTTCCATCAAAGGCAAAGAGTGAAATATTTTGAATCGAACGACAATTCATTGATGTAAATCGGTTCACTCATTGATAATTTTAACGATTGCAGTACTTCCTCTTAGTAGGTGTAAGAGCACGATGGCACTTCACAGCCACGTAGAGGAGCTTTAATCACTTCTTCGTGCTAAATTTTATCGAAATCGGACTAACCGTTATAGAAATATTGGTAATAATAGTTTTAGAAAGGGCCTTACTTGGTGGGGCAAACTCCCCTCCTTAAGAGGCATAGCATCGAGACTTTTACAGTGCAAATCTGTACAAAATTTTGATTCGAATGACACTTCATTCATGAAAATCGGTTCACGTGTCGGTAACTTGAAACGATTTCTATACTTCCCCTTAACAAGTGTAAGAGCAGATCGTCGCTTTAATGTTACGTAGGGAAGCCATAACCCTAGCATCCTACCAAATTTTATCAAAATCGGGCCAAGATTTACAGAGTAATTAGTAATAATAATTTTGGAGGAGGCCTTACATAAAGGGGGCTAACTCCTCTCCCATTCGATGTACAGCGTCGAGACCCCCAAAAGGCACATCTACATAAATTCCTGAATCGAATGACACCTCATTCATGAAAATCGGTTCGCGCGTTTAGGCGCTACGCAGTTTACAAAAAAGGTAACAACAACAAGAAGAACAAGAACAACAACAATTTCTGAAAAAGCCGTTTTTGCTCATTTTCAGCAACTTTTTTCTCAAAACCTATTAGATCTGGGTTGTTGCAAAAAAATTACAGTTATAAAGGAGGGTTTGCCCTTTATTTTAAAGAAAATTCGGGAATTTTATCTTTTATAGAAAAAGAGAAAAAAATTGTCAAAGTTGGGTGTTTTTCAACGTTACACTTTTTCGTGCAGTTTTTGACGATCAACCCTTATACAACTGTCCTACCGGACAGTTTTATCAGCATGAAGATCAGTAAAAATAACAGCAAAAGTGAATCAGCTTTGGAGAAGTACTATATATCTTTCCGTAGAATTCTTCTTCGTATAAACAGGCTAAGCAATCCTGTTACAGATGCCTCGTAGAAGCACTGGTTAATTCAATTATTAATGAAAACTAGAATATAAAACTACAATAGTGCTAATTAGAGTGAAAAACGCTTAAATAGAAATTATAAATAATGTTTTAAGTCTAATCCTGCACCTATAATCTCAAATTACAATTTACATTGTGTGCTAAATAGGCATGTAATCGATGATTTACATACATAGAATTTTAAATTACCATTAATTCATGAATATTCATTTAATTGATTGATAATTGAAGAAGAAATGTTTAATCATGAACATAATTGATTCATTAAATCAAGTAAAGACAGTTCAGGTAACGGTTAACTAAATTAATAAAATAAAACATTAACTTGAAAAAATAATTGTAAACGCATAAAATATTTACTGTCTATTAGTTAAGTAATAAATATTTTGTTTTCAATTTTGATGTATTTTTTTTTCAAACATAGACCAATGTCTCAATAGTTTCATAGAAACTCAATAGTTTCATTAGCATTCATGCGGGGCGAACATGTCACAACATGTTAATTTAAATAATTTAAAGTGATATATTATTTTCTCTTTTGTTGTACATTTTATAATACTAGTTTCGAAATTAGTTTTTACTTTTATATATGTATATACAGCTTTCTTTTGTACAAATGTTTTTAATATTTAAAAAATTTTAATTGAAAAAAAATGAATTAGACATAACTTTGTAGTCAAGTATTTTTACAAAATTCTAGAAAAAATATAGAAAACAATTGGAAATTGTAGATTAAGTGTAGCAATTCGATCTTAAGAAGTAAAAGAATAAATGATGATAATGATTCCTAAATACTAGTCACATGTTCTCTTCGTAAACCTCTTTTTTTAAAAATTTGGGGATCCTACCTTTGATTCCTTTATGGTGATTTTGATTCCTAAAAGGTAAAACCACCTTCATGCTTATAAATCCAGGCTTTAGTCGTGAAAAAAACCCGGAAAATAAGTGCAGGATGTCAGAAGAAGATTGTAAAGGATAAACGGAAAGCAATTTCAAGAAGATTCCAGTTCCTCTTCCTGCACCAAAGAATACAGAACGTCAATAGCCGACTTTACCCACTACGGTCCCTGCTACACTTGCCTTCCACTTGTTCATTGTACATTGGACCTGCTATATTACCTCTCTAAATCAAGGTTTTACTTAGCCAGTAATCTTACTGCTCTTCTTGTTGCTTGTTATTCACCCAAACCATATGATATGGATATTTCGCTTGAGTTAAAGCTCATACAGTGCAACCCCCTCTCTTAAGTTCCATTTCCTATGATTTCTATTTACATTTATATTGAATTTGTAAATCAAACTCCACGCTGCGCAAGGGGAGAAATAAATTAAAATCAGCAAACCTCTTTTAAGATTTTTTCTTTTTTTTGTTTAGGTAGTGATTTAATTAAAACATTTTTATAGTTATGGAAATGATTTTTGATGAAGCAAAAAGTCCTTTCATGCGAAAATTAATTCTAAATTTATTTGATTATTTGATAGATTGTTTATTGTTAAAAAAGTAAAGTACAATTTTGTTGTATTCTTTAGTAATAATAGTAATATTCATACCACCCACTTCAAAACTTTAGGTGAACCTATTATTCTTTTTCGATGGTTCTTATATCGATTCCTACCTAGTATTCCTTTACTATGGAAGAAGTACTTCTTTCAGGCTCCTAATTTCAGGTTTTCAACGGGGAGTAACGGTACAAGTTAATTTTCAAAGTGTATCATCTTCTATCCATTTCTAAATTAATGTTTCATATGCTATCTCTTTGTATAAATTAAGAAAGTAATACGTTAATTCCAAATTTTGCTAATAAGCTTCATTGTTCATATGTTGGAGTAATTTTAGAGAGTAAGAAAAGAGCTACTACACACTATGGTTATAAATCCAGGCTTTAGTCGTGAAAAACCCGGAAAATAAGTGCAGGATGTCAGAAGAAGATTGTAAAGAATAAACGGAAAGCAATTTCAGGAAGATTTCAGTTCCTCTTCCTGCACCAAAAAATACAGAACGATTCTGATGAAGAAAGATTATGAACGATCATGCTGATGAAGAAAATACCGCGAATATTTGACGACATACTAAAGATCCGGAGCAGTTTTCTGTAATGAATCCCAAGAAACGAAACTCTGATTATATTCCTTACAAATCCACTAATGCAACAATAATATTGACTTAGAAGTAGAATGTGAGAAACAAAAATCTAAAATCGATGATATTAAAAAGTAAAAAGAAGTTTACTGAATGAAGTAACCAAATATACTGTGAAAGAAATACTACCTGTATGTCTCACTTGCGTCGTGGTATCTGTATATTTTAATATCTACGTGTTTTTTTTATCTAAGTTTTAGCGTATGTTGCTGCGAGATGATGAGTTAAAGATTATGTTCGTGGGAACCCTAAACCCTAATTAATAGCACACATCAACTTCAACTGCGAAGTAAGAACTGTTATAAGCTTATAAGGTTCAGTAATTAAAAATATTACAATAATAATTCATTCAATATAAAGTAATTCAATGCACAATACCTTTATTTTCAGATTTGAATAGTTTTATGATTTCACAACGCATAAATAAAGGATGTTGGGCTTGATCTGGCGATAGAAGGAGTAATGTAACGCCCCAGCCGTCAAAATTAACTACAATTCTAAGGTGTAGCGGCAACTAGCCATTGTTATACCAGTTTCTAGTAGTGTGCTCATAGATTGTAATGTTTTATAATTAGAGCAATTCAATGGTTTTAATTGTATAATGACTTTTACCATTTAATGGGGTGCAATCAGGGCGTGCGTACTAGAGAGTTATTGCTTACGGTATTCCACTCTGATGCCATTACGATTTGCAAGATAAATGATTTTGATAGTACAGGGAGTTTTTTTTTTTAGTGTTAGTATTGTTACAGTCGACCTTGTTTTGGGCTAATCTTATTTTAGAATGCGTTAGGTTAGTTCCCTCTGTTACTAATTATCACCTCCTTCTGCCGACTGTTGATCTAACTTTTAGCTGTTAAAAATTCTTTCATTTTAGGAATATAACCTACATTTACTTTCTTTCACTTATTCTAACTGGATTATTAGATTATTGCATTTTGGAGAATCTCGAATTAGTTACTTTGAATACATTTCAGATGGAAATGATTGAAAGTGAAAATCGATTTTAAAGAGGTCATTCTACAAAGTCAATGAAAGCATAACTTTATTTGAAGTACCTAATAGTTGTTTTAATAAATTCTAAAATTTATTTTAGTACCTTGTTTCATAATGATTTTATTTTTTATTACATAGATTTATGGTCGCTATTAACTAAGCTAGGAAGGTAAGTAATGTAGCTATTGTACAAGTTCGTGAAAGGTTAAAATACAACTTTTATATTTATCTAGTTGCGTAACAGTTAATTATCGCAGCTAATTTTATTTATTAAACGAAAGTAATTTCTTTCCTGTCATGAATGGTGTATTTTAAGATGTGCCAATACTTTAGTTGTGCAGCCTTTAATTCAGTGGAATAAACGTATTTATTGCTTTAGAAGAATATTTTTTAAATGATACCGATTGAATTTCACATTTTACTTCTTTAAAGTGGCTTTATTGTTTTATATTTATGTACGTACCTTACTTAGTTTCTAGTGCCAAGAATTCTGTCTATACTCGCATCTTTAATTATGTATTTCTCTTGCTGAACGAACATGACGCCAGAGATAAAATTTTTCCACCAGTACGGCTACAGATTCAACATTAACCACAATACATTGTTACTTATTACAAATAAATTTTAAAAATTTAATGTTTTATGTTGTTAAATACGAGACTATTGCTATAGAACATTTTATTTTAAATTTATACATATTTAGTTATTATCACCTTCAATATACACCCCTCCCCTATCCCTACAACGCTCCATGCGAATTTACCATTGTTCGAAACAGTGATGGAAGTCTTTTTCTGTCAGCTCCTGCATGACGCGTGCCGCTTTTTCTTTCACAGCTTCAACGGACTGAAATCGTGTTCCTTTTAATGCAGATTTTACTTTGAGAAACAGATAAAAGTCGCATGGGGCCAGGTCAGGCGAATAAGGCGGATGGCCTAAAACTGGGATGTTGTACTTGACTAGAAACGTCTTGACAGGCAATGCAGTCTGAGCCGGCGCGTTGTCTTTTCCTTACACTTTCACGGAGTTGAGCAAGCACCTCATGGTAGTAATGTTGATTAATTATAATCGATATTTTCATCCGTTTTGGATGTGGAAGGGCGACCTGGGGAGACATCATCTCCGACGCCTTCTCGGCCATCTTGGAAACGCTTGAACCACTCAAAAACTCGCGCAAGTGGTTAACATTCATCGCCATAAACTTCTTTTAATAAAAGATAAGTTTCAGTAACGGTTTTACCAAGTTTCATGTGAAATTTCACGACAATTCGTTGCTCTACAACGTGTGTAGTATCATGTTTTCGGCAAAACGAAACTAACACTTCTTACACAAACGACGGTTCCGGTCAGACAGATTTCTCTACAAACACGTGAGACGCTGCAATCGAAAGAGAAGGCTTTACGCTGCACAGCTGTCGGTCGTTAGGATTTGGCGCATGCATAGTTCTTCTGTAGCAGCATCAGTCTCGTTAATTAATAACCACACCTGGTATAATCAAGAAAAGATTAATTATTAATTGGCTAAATTCCGTTAATCTAAATTTTGCTCTTTTAGAACTGAGCTTTCAGTGTTAACTCAGAGGGGAGTTTTTTCTACGGCAATCTTACCGAAACTTCCAAAAGAAGGGTATTTTCCTAAGTGGATCCTTTTAGCTAAAGGAGGCCAGCAGGTTATTTGAAGAACCTACTCATCTGCAAATTCTTGAAGAGATGATGATTGGATAGCTATTGACTGAGGAATTTTTAAGTGAGTTTTTTTAAAGAAATAGAAATTTTTAAAAAACCGAACAATACACAGGGTATAAAGCTGTTATGTCTGATGGACTAATAATGTAATTAGATGTAATTAAAGAGCCAATTAAAAGGAATGACAATTAATGTAGATTACTTTGTTTTAGAGCATCTATTAAGTGATATATTCAATTTTAAATAAAATACATTTTTAAAATCCTTGAACAGAAACATATGTTAGGAAAGACAAAAGGAAACTCATCAACAACGACTCACTCTCAACACCCCGACGTCCCTATTCATCATCATCTCTATCAGCACTTACTGATCCAATCACCTCTGACATTTCTTGTTCAGCCTAATCCTTCAGAGCGCTACGGTAGCCGAGCAGTTTGAGGAGAGACATGCGAAGCTAATATGTATTGTGGTACTGGGTTCGATTAGGTAAGTATGTTTGCTAGTCGCCTCCGTCCACGACACCTAATTGGTAGTTGGACGTTAAGCCCCACCTGAAAAAATAGGCGATTACTTTAGTTTACCTAATCCTACGTCTATTGCTTTCATGCAAAATGTTGATTAGCTTTTCAGAGGTTTTTAGAGACATAGGTTTCTACACGGTGCTTTGTGAAGCATCATTGATGAAATCGAAACACCCTAGCTATCTCTCCATTCTTCATAAACTCAATTATTTGAAAAAAAAAATATATGAAATATATAGTAATTAGCACACCATATTAATTAAAACCGTTAATTGAGGTAATTCTAAAAACTAGAAAACAGTAATTCATTAAAATGTCACATTTTATTGAAGAGTTTAATTTTAATATGTGTAAAGCCAAATTATTTTAAATGCCTGGTATCATTTTAAATAAATACCAAATTCGAACATTAATATTTTTTCGATTTTAAGTTATGCTCATTGGTCACATTTGTTAAAAACCACGCAGCTCAAAAACAGTAATTAAAAAACTAATAAATAAAAATTTGTTGAGAACTTACGATCAAAATCTCCCCGAAAGCAATATTCTATTTTTAAGAATTGCGAGGTAGGAAAAAAAAAAAATTATAATTAAATAGTGCGATGAGGACACGTGTAGAACACGTGGGAGTTAGGCTAAATGCATTCGGCCAATTAAAGGCCCACGCTGGTGATCTTACCACTTCCCCTAGGAACTGTATGTGTCCACTTTTTATTATTTGCTTCTGACATAACTTTTAAGAATCTCTAGTCTTCGGATATTCTTCTTTTTTTAAAAAAATAATATGCAGTAGTTGACTGATTAAAACCTTTCTTGCAAAGTGTTATTTGTTGCATTTGTCAATGAATGTATACCTGGACAGTATTCTTGAACTAATGTCATAGTCATTCTAAAATGTTTAACATCCTCCTAGAGTGAGCTGCCAACTGTTTGTATGATGCATTTAATACTATTGCGACAGTCTTACGACTGCTGCAATCTGTTATTGCAGTTACTTTATTCGCAGTCTGTTATATTTATACTTTCATATGAGAGAGTAGAGTTTTATTTATTTTATGGAAAAAATTTATTTAAGAAATTCACTAAAATTATAAGTTTGATATTGTGTTTCTACTGTAAAATTGCTATACGTATAACTATTTATATCAATAAAATATACATAAGAAATTATTAAAGTGTAACTGTTTTTCTTCATGTAAAGTGAATATTGCTTATGCGGGTAAGACGTAATTAATTTGTAAAATATGCAGAATAACTGGCTGCAAGTACACGTTGCTTTCAGTTAACCCTGTGTTAGCCTCTCCTAATTTAATTATAATTTTTTTAATTTACAATTCACCACACTCGGCAGCAATGCACGTACTCTAGTAAGCTTTGCATGATTAGAAAGCTGATAATTTATTGCAAGTATATTTCAAAAAATAAGATATGTATTAGTAACGCATAATTTTTAATGCAACCTTTCAAATTCCCATAATGACTTCTTTAAAACCATAATCCCACTATTTAAATATTTTTTCGCTATTTCTTTTCACGTTCTTTCTCTTGAAGAAGTCTTAACAGATTACCGAAGTAGTTTTCAGTTGTTTCAAATTTCAATGCAAGAACTATCTGATCAAGAAAGCTGACTGCTTACAAAAGCTTCCGTTAAATAATGAATCAATATAAATTTTCATTTTAGACAAATTCAGTGCAACAAGCAAAACTAACGTTAGTGATTTCTGCAACATCCTAGGGCAGTCTCAGACGATCGACGTTTTTTTGCTATTAAATGGCCTCAAAGCCATAGGCGATTCGGTCAATGAGGAAGGTTGGTCGGTGTTGTTCTGGAAGAAAAAGGAACGGGATTAAAGGATTATAGCAGGAGGCTAATGTAGAGTAGCGGGATTAGGCTATGTTTGAGACAAAGGGAGATATTTGTCTGAATAGATTGTGAGGTTGGGGACATTAAATGGAGTAGTCACTGCTGCGTTAGAATTTGGGATTGAAAGGTTTATAATCAGTTGTGGTTAGTTCGTAAAAAACAATCATTCTCCGCCTTCATGACTATCCTAAATCCATGAGCTGTCATTTCTTATTCTTCCAGATAATCCTATTCTATGAAGCGGTTTTCCTCGGCAATGAAGATCAGCAGTTAATTTTGGAGAGTCGCCACTAAGAGATGACTCTTCACCCGTCTGACTTGTTGCAGGATATTATGGTTTTGCTGTTTTTAATTTCAAATTAATTTTAACAGACCTAGATTGCCATCACACTAAAGTTGGTAGATAAGTATGGACCTTGAAACAGAATTTAGAAAGAAAAGTAGCTTTAATATATAAAGTTAAAGTTAAATTAATAAAGTTGTACATAAAATTGTTAACGTTAATAACTTTGGTGGTCAGGCTGATTAGATTAAACAACTGTGTGGTTTCCACAATCGTCTGATGAAAACTAGGCACGAGTTAATTATCTACCCAAAATTACCAATCAAAAATTATCGCTCGATTAATATTTAATTGGATAATTACAAAAAACACTTAGCTGATTAGTGTAAGGTAATTTACTTATAAAATAAGATGTTTAACAAATGGAGGCTTTGCAAAATAGAAAACATTAATTTCATTTTTTTTACTTTATTTTTATCCATTATTTTGTTTTATAATTATAATATATACCCTTGAATACATGTTCATTCAAGAAGTACGTATCAATGGTGTAGATGGTAAGGGAAATATTGTATCTATTGACAGAACTTGGTTGAATACATTGTGAAGGGCACCTGATTGACTTCAATCATTCAATCACACTGATTGTCGATAAGTTTGTTGGCGAAATTTATCAGTGAGTTCGTTTTCATAATTTCACAAAGAAAACGAGCTTGGCTGTTATTTACTGTTTTTCATATATTTATACTTTTCTACGATTTTTGAAATTTGATTCTCCTAAAGACATTTATTTTTAATTTGAATAAAATATACTAATAAAACAAAATTAGTTAAACACTTGAGGGAAGCGAAAATTCTTTTCAGAAGAGCGTTCATAATTTACTTTGAAATAAAAACCATCAATAGCACACCTGTTGTGTTTTATCATTCTTAGATACTACAATTGGCTAAGTCATCCTCTTGTACTGTTATCATCAGGCGATTTAAGAATGGAGATATCTAATCAGCGGTCATATTACAAGATTTCAAAAACATAGGGTTATATTCCGCTGCCTTTAGGTCTATGGGAAAATGAAACTACGTAGTCTAGGTACTTTTTTGATGTTTGTGGATTTTTATTTTACAATTTTTTTATTACTTTTTTAAATCTTTTATTGAAATTTACAACTGCAACGATTGTTGCAACAAGCAAATGCGAGTGTATACGAGTGGAGAAGGCACCCAGTAGTGTCACTCCATTATCTTGCACGTATGTTAGTCTGCTCTTAAGATGACAGTAGATTGTGAGACCATCTTCTCTTCAATCTTCTTGGAGGATCACCTGGTATTGCAGAAAAAGAAAAGTTCTATAAGAGGGTTAAAATGGCTGTTGTAGAGGAATGAAAGATCTGTAATGAACGGGATTTTGAGGTCATTTTGGATGGTGAGGTTAGATATGTAGAATGGAGTGTTAAGAAGTTTTCGAAGTACTTTTGGCTGTAATGTCTGGAGACGTAGAGAGTTGGAACGTTTAGCAGATCCCCATACTTCGATGCCGTATGACCAAATACGTCGCAGTAACAGAAGACCAAATAAGTGACTTATGACCAAATAAGTCTTTTGTTATGTTGGTTAAGTTTAAGTTTGTCAAGTAGTCTGTCGAAAAGATTGCAGCATTGGTTAGTTTCTAGCCTTTCAGTCTAGTATGGGGATTCCATGTAAACCGTTCGTCTAGGTGCAGTCCAAGGTAGCGTACTTTGTCCACAGTTGGTACAGGAGTTTGGTTCATGAAGATTGGAGGCAGGATTTTCCGTCTAAGAGTAATAAATACTATATATTTGATTTGGTAACGTTAGTTTTGATCCGCCATTTGATAAGCCAGTCCTGTAAATGGTTTATCCTAGGTCCTCCTCTTAACTCCTTATATACAGCCGATATACCTCAACATCCAAATACCTTCCTACCTTTGCTGACGATACTGCACTCTTATCTCCTCATTTTACAATTTGAAAGTTAGATTTGCAAAAATTGCCAGGTAAAAGTAATGCCTATTTTTCTGGCAGGCTTTACGTCTACCAAATTGGTCTTAGATGAAGACAATTAGCACAAATACTCTACCATGAAATGAAATCCAAGTCAACTCAGAACCATAATATATCTTAGCTTTGCGGGCCTTAAACATTACCAAATTAAAGGGACAAAATATAAATATTAGAGCTCACATCATCTCTCTTGGCTCTACTGGCAGTTTGTGAATAATAGAGGTTAACTAGATTGAGTTACCATGTTACCATACTTGATGTTGCCAAGGTGATGCTGTCTTGTAGTTGTAAACCCTAAATATAAACTTTATGCATGATAACTGACGTAAAAATTATACGATAATTTGTTAACAGCTATTAGCAATTTTTCATTGTTACTAGTTACATCATTGTTTTTGTTTTTTTATGTCAAGAATATAAAGAGAGTAAAAAGTTTCGCTTGATTTCTGATTATATATTAACACTTTTTCCATCTTAAAATACTTCACAGTTTTAATTAATTACGAAATAATGTTACGTAATGAATGTTTTTAATTATCATTTTTCTTTGTAGTAACATTAATATTTATTGGGTTTAGCCTTGTATGATCTAATAATCAATTATTAACGGAAGGAAGCTCAACAGATAGTACGATAATAATTAAGGAAGAAATGACCACGACAGGACTGAAAATATAATCAGATATTACAGTAGAATTTACTTTAATAAAAATCTATAATCATAAAGCTGTTATCTTAATTTTATTATATTTAATAAATCCAATAACTGAACTACTGTTGGTGAAGCCCTCAAGTGGCGATTTAAGATTCTCTATGACAACAAAACGCCGCGAATCCCATTGCTGTTTTCCTGAACATTTGTACTTATTTATGTTTCCTTAGTAACAATCATGATTCGCTAGTTTTTTAAAAATTCGTGGGCTAGTTATTAATAATTTGTTGCTTGCTACAGCACGATGCTATCATGTAGCAGGCAGGACATACGGTTTGACAAGATTACAGTACGGTCTGTGAGTTTATATGGTCCCGGTCATCAAACTCCCAACTTCTGCTGTTGTTTATATTTATCTACTACCGCAATATAGAAAAGTTGGCGTAAAAAATAATATGGTGTCCAGTTCGAAAAATATTATATTTAAATTAGAAATGCTTAAATGGTCAGAAGTTATTTACTTATTTCCATCTTTGTAACTCTTATTATACAAAATTTATTTTCTGAATGCGATTATAAACTTTAAATTACTATCCTGTACTTAAGTTATATGATTAAGTTGAATTACGTTTCTTAATTTCTTCACGTTTTCACCTCCTACTTGTGTAGCTTATAAATTAGCTTAATTTGGATTTTAAACAAAATGCATATATTTAAAAGAATGAGTACAAAATAAATTCAAGTAAACCACTGGCAACTGTAGTTTATATTCCTTCTTGTAAAAATAGTGTTACACCATTTACAACCATTTCCTATCAAGTTTCCTTTACAAAATCCTTGATTAATAAACAGGTAAAATCTATAAAATTTAAATTAATAACCAAAATTAGAATTATACCAATCTGGTAGTTAGGGGAAGATGCAGGATTTAGAGTTTCAGAGTGGAAGTGCTTGATAATTTAGTTAATACCGACGGGGTAACGAGAGGTCAGAGAGATGCGAGAAGGGTGACTCGTTAGCCTGAAGGCTTCCTAACTGGGCCAACACCACCTCTACTCCACATGTAGCCGATCAATATAAAGTGTGTATAACTTCTATTTTTAGTGATATAAACACGTGGTGCAATCAGAATTACTTAAAAAAAAGCATTAATTCATTAAATTTTAATATGTGACTCAATAATTGCGAATTCATGTAGTTTTTGGATAATTATAATATGTTTTAGTTTATAAATAATAATTCTTTTTTTATTTTTACTTTATTTTCACAACTGCAGTATATTTCTGCAATAAGTGAAGCTGATACAACATGATATAAGTATAAACATGAGTAACGTGAGGGGAGAATTCACCCATTGGTGAAACTCCCAAAGAAGAACAGTTCAACTATTGTACACTGGCACTTACTTCATGAAGAAGGTCACTGGGCCACCTGCGCTCCAGCCGTCTTGGAGTATTTTCAGGCAATACAGTAAGTTGGGATATACTGGTGGATTAGGATGTGAGGTGACTGATGTATGGAATTTAATGTAACGGGATCTTACAGCTTCTGAAACATAAGGAACAAGGAAATCTCGGTGCAAGGTAGAGTTATAGAGACATAGTAAGGAGCATTTGCGATTCGACGGAGTGTTTTTGACTGGAAGGATTGGATTTTATGGATATTGGAAGCTTTGGCTGAATCCCAAAGTTCCAATCAGTATGTCCAGGCAGGTTTCAGTATCATTGTGTGGATAAGTCTTTTATTGTTTAGTGAAAGCTTAGATCGTTTGTCTTCAAATAAGAATTAAAATAAAAATTGAGAACTATCTACAATCAACTTTATTTTTATGTCTTTAGCTCTCATTTTCAATTATTTAAATTTATGAATGGTTTTTACGCAATTTTAAACTTTTATAGTAATACTTAAGATAAAGTACATGTGTTTATTTAAGCCTCCTTATTCCCATGTAATGCGCTGTTTTTAGAAACAGACGAATTTAAGAAAAAACAACTTGAAACAACCTCAAGCAATGAGAATTATAAAAGAAGCTCAGTTAGTCTGAAACAGTCGTACACCTTGAGTTTCAAAAAATTTGTTCTCTCATCTCTGTGTCTTCTTGTCAGCTGGTTGGCTCCTTGTCAGTTGGTTGGCTCCTTGTCAGCTGGTTGGCTTCTTGTCTTCTTGATGATGGTTGAGAAATGTCTACCATAAAAGCAATTTTTAACATACATATGTATATTGAATGAAATATTTAGACAATTTGTTGCTGCTTAGTTCGGCTTGCAGAATTTGATAAACAAAAAAATGGTGTCAGAATTGTTATGTTTGTATTAACATAGAAGTAATTTAGTCTCTTTGGATCAACTATGAGGATCAAATACTCCACGCAGATTAGAAAGAACAGTTTAACAAACTTTATGATACCCTGATACCATACTTATTCAGTCTTGAGAATGTTCTAAGTGTTCAAACAAGAAGTATAAGGATGTTAACTTAGAACAGAAGGTTCTTTATTAACTTGTCCATACTTTTACGCTATAGGGTGAAGGGACCAGTAATTGACTGGGCACCAGTAATTGACATACCAGAAATAGACTGGTATTATAGGGGATATGAGCCGTTTTTAGTGGTGATTCTTTCAGTTTCGTTATTAAGAAGCCTTTGGGCAGCAGTTCCAGAAAAATATTAATTATTGGAAGGTTCCTAGGTATCAGTGGAAGGTTATTTGTGTTAAAAGTTCAAAATCAAGGAAAAAACAAGCCGTTGCTAAGGAGGATTGATAAGAAAATAATTTTTCTTTTTTCTTATTTTTCGTTTATTTGTTCATATATTCGTGAGGTTATCAATGTTCTGTTATAATTAGTATTACTTGTAGATTTCATTTATGTAGTTTTTTTTTTAATTATAAGAAGCATTGAGGATTAAAATTGGGCTGTCAATCACTGGTCCTTGAAACGGCAATCTGCCCAGTAATTGACATGTATGTCAATTACTAGTCCTACAGCTTTTTTGTTTGAGACCAGTGATTGACTTCCTGGGAAAATGATAAGATAGGTTGATAAATTTTATTATAATTAAAAATTCAATACATTGTAAAATAAAATCATTGATAAAAATCGGCAAAATAAATAGTAAAACTTCCAACAAACTATGTTTAAATTAATGAATTAGCAAATGTACGCCTTATTTCAAGAGGGCATGCAGAATGATTATTCTGTAGAGATCAACAATGGTATGAACAACAAACTGGAATAATCGTGATCGCCGAACAGCTTCCGAGGCCTACGTGATTGATAAAAACGACGCCCACTTATCGGAGTTGGAAAATCTCTCATTCTCCCTCAGTTTTGGGTCCTAGCCACATGACAAAGAAGAAAGGGAGGAAATGGCTGAACCATAGAATTCCATCAAATAAAACGGCCAGGGGAAAAATGAAGCTCCCTTAAGAGAAGTACCAGGTGCGAAATCAAACATACGAGTACGTGGAGAGTTGGTGACTTTGTGATGTTACACAATAATAACATAAAAAAGATTGTAAGATCTATTGTATTTACTAATTGACAGACATGTTGACCGAAGACGAATATATAGCATCCCATAGGCTAAATAGGCTAAACTGTATTTTAAAAAAATGAAATCGGTATGAAAACCATTTTTAATTTCTAAACACGTGAAGGTTGGATCGCCCTGTACTACTTTATGGAGAACGTTACCAATTTAATAAAACCGTTGATGTGTGAGGTTTTCAAATGGCTTGTGATTTCAAGTGGCTAATTATCAATTACATAAGATATATTATGATGTTCATTTCCTATGGATTCCGAAAGAATATTTTGTTTTTTCATTCATTTTTTCTTTTATGGTGTGCCTATTTTAGTAACACATATTTTTGTCAATTGGTTACCTAGTTATGTGAATATCAGTGGTTTATTTGTAGGTATGTGTATTTTAATACCTATCCTTTCCAAGTTAAAGAGTCAATAACAGATATATATTTTTTAATCTAGTTTTTTTTTCATTGACGTTTCATTTGTTAATTACTGTTATAAGTGCGAATGCTTACAACCTGTGGCGGGGCGCGATGAACGTGCACACAATGTATATATACATGTGCCCAAGAGGTAACTCAGTAATAATAAACAATAAAATACTGAATAGATGCAGAAAGTAAGAATGAATTACATTCAGATAGTTTGGTTTCGAAGCAAATGACACTGGCAGCACAGATTGTGGAAAATATTAGCGAAGCGCTCCAAAAGAAGGGAAGTGTAGGAGAAATTTGGTTTACTAGAAGGCACCAACAACTCGAACTCAAAGACGCGTAGATACGATCGGTAGCAGCGTTATAGGTGGAATGAATGAAACAAGGATGTGACCACATAGTCTAATCGGAAGTAGAGAGTTTGGTAAAGTGAGAACCAAAAAAGTTCCCAAAAAAAGGTTTAAGTAACAAAATATTTAGCGGAAACTTGAAAGGATAAGAGAGCGGAGAGAAAGAGATAAAAGCGAGCCGACAGGCATTGTGTGCGATCTAACAAGTAAGTTAGCTAATATCTCCTTGGTACTATTGAAAGTAAGGGCTGTTATTCAAATTACCTGTCTTGGTTTGGACTTAATTAAAACTGTCCGGTAGGACAGTTGTGTAAGGGTTGATCGTCAAAAACTGCATAAAAAAGGGTAACGTTGAAAAATATTAGATTATTTAGGTTTGCCTATTTAAAAACTGATTGTAATGAATTATGAATAAGACTGATTTTTGTTATAAATCTAATTGAAAAAGTGATTTAAGTGATTTATTTAGATTTAAAAGTGATTTTGAATGCATACCTTATGTCGTTTCATGAATATATTTGTATGTCAATTACTAGTCCCACCCCATGTCAAACACTGGTTCCACCGAAAATTCGGTATGTCAATTACTGGGTCATTGACATATTTTCAAAAAAAATTATTTTTGGTTGACATAAAGTTCGAATTTACTGCTTTTAAAATATTAATAAAATAAAATACATCCTACTGGAGCGGTACAATTTTACAAAATACACCTGGAGTCAAAATAACGGAAGTTATTCTATCTTAAACTCGAATTTTTTCTTAAGCAGTCAATTACTGGTCCCTTCACCCTATACATTAATAAATTGTTTAAAAGATTGTCAAACAGAAAATAAATATACGCTATAAAAATTGGTTGTCTTAATTACAGGATGTTTGAAGTCGTATTTATACAGTGTTTACATTTATATATATATGTATATAAAATGCGGTTGTTTTATTTTTGTAGTGTAACAATAACATTGTAAGCACCAAGCACGTGTGTCAACATCCCAAGTGAAATAACTTGTACGTTACCCGTACAACGTGGATATAACATGTAATAAACTGTGATTTATATCTCCATATATATTATTCCATAACAAACATATGCTTGGCTGTGTAAAGCTTACTGTGATTCATGTAACACTATTCACAACTGAGTGTAATTCTTCTCGTTTAAGTTTCAGTATACTAAAATATTCTAAATCAGTGATTTCAAAATTATTTAAATTTGAATATTTAGAAAGAAACAATGGCATTATTAAGGGTTCCCTTATAATATTTAGTATTCAGTATTCTGCATCAATTGATGCTCTCAACAGAGACATTGCAGACAGTAATGTCAAGCTCCCTGTACTTCAGAGGGCCTTATACTCGTATACACATTTTTTCCTTTTAGTTTCAATCTAATATATATTTATAAAAATTCTTGAGAATTAAGCTAACCGTTCATTAAGTTTTTAAGTTTCTGTTGAAAAGTAATTTCGTGTGAAGGTTTTGATATCTATGCCCACTTCAATTGAAAATTTTTCGAAAGATTGTAAAATTTTTTTTTTTTAATTTTAGACGCGTTAACATCTGAGTTCAAAAGTCATGATGAACTTCTATCGCTGCAGACAACACTGTCAGATCATCAGGTCCTCCGTGTGGAAATTCAGTTAATTAATCATCATTGTCCTTAAATCATTCAATTCTTATTTTTTGAATAACTACTGCTATTGATAGGAAAGCGATAAAAATTACTTCCGGAACCCTTAATGACTTATTTACAACTGCAAGCTCGAACCTTCAACCAAACGCTCCAAATTCTTCGTCAAATGCTCGGTACAGCGTTTCCAGCTCTACTCTTGACACCAAAATCTCACCATTTCCTACATAAAGAAAGTGAAAGTAAAAGAACTGGAAATGGGATTCGAACCCAGGATCTCAGCGTGCAAATCCAGTGCACTAAACAACTAAACTAGTTTCTTCCCATACTGTCCTTTTTTATTTATTTATTTATTTATTTTTACTTTTGTTACATAACATTTTCAGTATTTTTTCAAGTTTTTAGTTAAATCTAATAGTAACTTACAATACCATAACTTTAAAATTTTTATTTTGTTAAAATCTGCGCCAATTTTTATTTAGATTATTTTAGATGTTTCATTCTTTATTTCTAGATATAAGTGTGATTTCTTGACTAGAACTGTTTTAATTCATTCGATTAATTAAGATTCGATTTATCTACGCGCTCTCGCCCTATGACGTAATTAAAATATGGATTCGTTTGTTTGTATTCGTTAAGAACAGGAAATAAGAAACAATTTGGTATTTTTATTATTATCATAAAAAATGAGTTCCACCTATTTGGTAATTATACACCTACACCCACCTGACCTTTAATTAACCTTTTATTTTGAAGCATTGAATCAAGTCTTACATCATAACTTGAACACTCAGAGTCATATTTCATTCACGATTTTCGTTGAAAGAATTGCTTTAATTGGAAATTCTGAACATTCCACTGTTTTAGCGCTGACGTCCATTACGCGCATAAAAAGAACTATTAAAAATAAGCAGCTTTAATAAGGAACTTATGCTTCCTTGTATCCTCTAACAGTCGAAGCTCCTAATTTGGTCTACAACCAAATGATATTCTAATAATTACGGTCGACTGATAAGTAATCCTAGTAAATGAATTCTCAGAATAATCCCTCTTAAAATCCCACTTATTCCTTCAATTCTGGAACGCAGGACAAAATTAAACCACTTTCTTCTGCTACAGTAGTGTAGTATAGTGAAATTCATTCACAAAAAGAAAAGGAAAAAGTGCACAAAGCCTCATTTTTAGAAAGTCACAAAAGTAACAATCCTTAAGTTTTATTTTAAAAAGCAAAAAGAAGTAATGACTTTCTGTTATTTTTTATTACTTTGTGCAAATAGCGTGCTTTTATAAAATCGTAAATTATGGCTTTTAAGAGATATAGAAATTTATTTTAGTGAACTGTAATAAGCTACAGTAAGGATTAACGAGGGAAAGGATTAGTTAATTGATTGAGATCCTGAGTTCGAATGCAGGCTGCTGACCCTTAGATTTTTTCTTCCTAGGAGCTTCTTACAGTTGACTATCCGGTATTGGTCAGGTTGTTAGATTAGATTAAATTAGGGTGGCCTCAAGGCCTGCGCCACCGCGACCCCTATGGATCTATTGTGGCTCCCCGGCTTTAGAGCTCACCCTCCAGACCCGTCCGTTTAATCAGACACTTAATTCTGGCGAGTGGCTCCTGGGTAAAGCTCTCAGGCCTTGGTTTTTCCTCCCCGAGAAGTAACATCCTTAGCCATACTAGCCCCTCACACTGACACAACACGTGCAGTGCCGTTTCCTCCTCTTGCTGACAGAACCTACATACAAAGGCTATCTTCTGCCAGGCCCATGCGATACATGTGTTTTCTGAGCCTGCAGTGGCCCGTTAACAGGCCTACAATTATCCTTATAGCCCCACGGCCTTGACGGATTAATTCTGCGGTTAGCCTCGGCGAATAACCTCTGATGAACTCCTTCGCCTGTCTCAGCCCAGTGGTGGCAAGCCACCACTCTGGTCAGGTTGTTAGAAACAAGAGAATAGATGTCCGGAGGCCGGCAGTGAACTGAAAAAAGCTGCGGTAAAAATTATACAAAAAAGAAGTTACTATAATAAAATTTAATGAATTGTTCTGTTAAAAAATGTAATGAAGTTAATCAATTAATGAATTATTTTAAGCAGATCTTAGGGAACAGATTTCCACCAATCATTAACGCCAAGCCACATTTAATAATAAGAATTTAAAATCCTTAATAGCACTAACCTTTCCAATATCGTAACATTTAGAAAGTTCGCTTTCAATGTGATCAATGAAACCAGGGACTAGCTCATACTGTGGACATTGTTTGGAAATAAAGAAGCAATTGTGCAATATTGCATTTCCCTGCGTTTACTCAAAGGCTTTTTAAGGTCAGAACAATTCAGACTGCAATTACTGTTACCTACCCTCTCCTTAATTTTCATGACAATTTTACTTTCATGTTATTCCTGTAAAAATGCTCTTATTGTTGATGTAAACTTAGTATCTGTTTTCTCTGTTGGTTGCAGGTGAGTCAGTTTGAGTATTATACTTTAGACTCCAATTTACGTGAGTAAAAAAAATAATTTATTTCAATTTGATGCTAGAGAGCTATCTCACGTTTTAAAAACAAGTTTTATGCACTTATAGGGCATGAAACTGGAACCTTTACATATTTCAATTTTTTATCCAGTACAACTGCAAATTATAATTATCTAGTGCCCTTAAACAGCTCGATTCAGAGACGGCTTACCCAATTTTGTACAAGGTGAAACTGCAATTTAGTTAAAGATAAGCAATAATTAAAGATATCTATTCTTGAAATGATGTACGAGTATCTTCTGTGAAATAGAAGCATAAACAATAGCGAGAGTTATCCTGGAACAGACAATTTTTTTGCAGGTTTTTGTTACAATTGTAAATGATAAACTGGTGATTATTTGCGTTTGCTGATAACCTGCACAAGGAGAGCAAGAAAGAAGTTTTGGAGTTTGAATATCTAAGAAGGAAATTAAAGACCTGGTGTTTAACGACGGAAGACTTTTGAACACTCAGGCAATTTGGAGGCTTCGGTCCTGTTTTGAAGTCATTTCTTTTCTTAAAACAATTCTTAAATTAAGAAAACATAAAAAATTATACGAAGAAGAAGTTACTACAATAAAATTTAATAATTATTCTGTTAAAAAATGTAATGAAGTTAATCAATTAATGAATTATTTTAAGCAGACCTTAAGAAAAGTCTAAGGGAACAGATTTCCACCAATCATTAACAAATTTTGTTTTCCAAATTATCTCCGAGCAGAGTTTTTTACCAAAACATTCCGTCCCGTAGTGAGTAACGGTATGTAACTATAACATTATTTAATCTCATCAATTTGACATTAATCTGACAGAAATTGCTGCCATATTTACAAACAGTCAAAAATTTTAAATGCTTCCTACATCATAATATAAAACTCATTAATCATTCTTGTCTAACAGAATCGTGTCTTGTAGTCTGCTTTTTGATTTGTTTTTTTTCCAGAATGATTTCAATCGCTCACTTTCTTTGTAAACAAACTTAATATTGATTCAAACTATCATGTATCACAGTAATCAGAATGTTTGTTGATTCTGTTCTCTCCCTTTGTTTGTTTAGTACGATCATGTTAAGATGAAAAAATATGGAATTAAGAATGGAAATAAAGCTTTAATCCGACTATTTTTAGCGAATTCCTTCTGTTTTATAAATAGTTATATGCCTTTAGCACATTCTTTATTACTGAAGAATTTACAACTTTCTCTGCAAAACAACTTCTAACGAACTTAAATCTTATTTGTCTAATTAATATACCAGTTCAAATAATACATCACGCTTTTACCTTCGCAGCCACAGGGTGCATGCTCTCCACTCTAAATTCCCTCTTAAAGTGCATGTATTCGCTTATACGAGGGTCGTTTGAAAAGTCTGTGCAAAGTCAGAGAGATAGCACTACTGGCGCGTATCGAGGTTATGTTTAGTTAGTAGCATCTCTTGGAAGAACACACCCCAAGTTTCAGCCAGATCGGCCTATTTCTTTGTGTTTGGCATTCGTTTGAACCGAGGAAGTCGAGTGATTTTCTCACGCTTGACCAAAAACGAAATCGTGTGAAGTGTTGCAAGGACGGTTTGCAGCTGTTCCAGAAGAATCCGCATGACTTTAAGCGTCGTTTCGTCACTGAGGATGAAACATGGATACATCACTTTACTCCTGAGACCAAAGAACAATCTAAACAATGGGTTACCAAGGGGGAATCTGCGCCAAAAAAGGCGAAGACCGTTCCTTCGGCCGGATAGATTATGGCGACTGTCTTTTGGGATTCGCAAGGAATAATCCTCATCGACTATCTGGAAAAGGGTAAAACTATTACAGGTGCATATTATTCATCGTTATTGGACCGTTTGAAAACCGAGCTGCAAGAAAAACGCCCACGATTGGCCCACAAAAAAGTCCTTTTCCATCACTACAACGCACCAGCTCACACCTCAGCAGTTGTGGTCGCAAAATTAATGGAAATAGGGTTCCAACTCTTTTCACATCCCCCCTATTCTCCAGACTTGGCTCCCTCGGACTACTATTTGTTGCCCAATATGAAGAAATGGCTGGCGGGAAAAAGATTTTATTCAAACGAGGAGGTGATTGCAGAAACGAATGGCTATTTTTCAGACTTGGACAAATCCTATTATTCGGAAGGGATGAACAAACTAGAGCAGCGTTGGACGAAGTGTATAAGCCTAAAAGGAGACTATGTTGAAAAATAAAAAAGGTTTACCCCAAAAAATTAAGTATTTTTAATTTTTGCACGGACTTTTCAAACGACCCTCGTATTTGGTTGTGTAGCAACCTAGAAAATCTGTTCAGGAATAATAGTAATAATAATAATATACGCTTTATTCATATTACACTATTTTGTACAATATTTACAGTTTGAATTAAAGCAAAATAAGGCATGGCAGCCGTCTGCCAGAAGTCCGGTATTACTCCAGTTCTACAAATTTAGATAATAAAACGTAAATTATGTTTTCTTTATGAAGACTGTTTATAAAGATTACTTATTACAAAAGATTAAGGATCATAATTGAATTGTAGTATTAGAAATGCTCGGTAACGCCCAGCTTCAAGAGTGTATCTGTGAATACTCCGCCAACCGTACTGTCCATCCAGGTAGTTAATAACCTCCCTCCGACTGAATAGGAGACCTTTCCTAGCCATCTGACACGGAACTCTCTCAGAACAGGACAAGTTCCCACAAAATGGACCGTATCTTCTATATCTCCAGTATTGTAGAGCGCACAAATACATCCTCTCACAGATCTACTGACACTGCAGTTCAGCGATAGTAACTCCCCTCTCAGTTTCATTACAGTACTTATTAAATTTAGGTAAATCTAAATAAATTGATTCAATTAATTTAGGAATAATAATAGGGCATAATTTAAAACTTTTGGCCGAAAAGTGTAGCGCGATTCACAATCACAGTGCCAGAAACAATTTGTATGCCACCGATTGCCCTATTATTTATTTGTAATGATAAAAAATAAGGTTACAAAACACATGTATTACTATGTTTTCAGTTCTTTCGTATTTTGTACCGAATTTGCTAAAGACAGCAAGGATGTCCTGAATTTTGAACTGAAATTGGCGTCTTGAACCAGATATCAGGCGAAGGGTTCTGCCGAGATTTCTTTTCTAACCTTCATTGACTTGGTTTTATTTTAAATACATTTTTCTTTATTTTACCTCGAAAGTTTAGGTTAGTTTATTACTACAGTGTATTTTACGTGCAAATTTATTTAAAGTAATTTATATGATTATATTCGTATTATTTATTGGTTAAACATTTTTTTATTTTAATATTTTCTTTTGATTAATGATTAGTTCAATAATTTACTAGCTGAATATATAAACATAAATTAGTTGCAATGAAGAGATTAACCAGATGTTATGTATTTGATGCGTGATAGAGCGTGCTAATAACAAATATCCAAAATTTATTTTTTGTTTCCTGATCCGCCATAGAGTCATTAACTGGAAAGATATATTCAAATGTGTGCTAACTAAACGTTACAAAGATATAAATGTTCTGTCTGAATTTATAAATTGACACATAAAAACATTAATAAATAAATTCTAAATGTCTCTGACCTTACGCATAAGGTCATAAGAATTGTAAGTTCAAATACTCGCCTCCAGTAGTCTTTATGGATTGAACGTGAGGTGTTTTAAATATATACAAGTTGATCTTTAGGTAGGCCATTAGTTAATGGAAACTAGAGATACAAAATGTTTGCAATAAAATTTGCTTTCATTGATAACCACCACACAAATTCACTTCACACTGTTTCTAAATGTTATCTTTGTAAACTTATTATTTATTAATTTTTACTACCTTTATTGAGATTTTTTGTAACTGCACAGAAATAAATGCATCACAGAAAAAAAAAACACTGAAATGTCTGACGAAACCAAAATATCAGCCTCCACCATGGCAGGAGTTTCTCGACTGTAACCCTAGAGACAGTCGACGCTACATATACGCAGTTTGGACGCAAGGCGGCCACCGACGCTTCAAACATCATGGAAGATTAGTTGGGGAGAGTGGAGGCGGAGAGGACTTGGACTAAAGGATTCGTGCGGAGTGGATAGTTGGTACTAAAAATAAAATATTACAGCCTGTGTCATGTTTTTCTGCAACCCCAAATAATTTTTGTCCCTTATTTATTGAGCGAACTCTGTATTTGGGGATTGTTTGTCCTTCTTCTAAGGGCTTCCTCAGTAGACACATCATAAATCTGATAAATGTTTTTGTATTCGTAGTAGAAATACAGACCATTCTCTTGCCGATTAACTGAAGCTCAAACGAGTTATTTTTCTCATAAATTTATCATTTTTCTTTTTTCAATACTTACCAGTTCTCTTTCTTTAATCGCACTTCCATAAATGTGGTAATTTGATCTTGAAAGAGTGTTAATGGTTTACAAGATTTTATTACACAAAAACACTCTTTCCCTTAAGTATGATTCCTTGTCTAACCGTTCAGAAGATAAAGTACTGCGATCTTGTTCTGTATCAGTAAGAGTTTCTAGCGTAGATACTCGTTTGTATTCTTATTAGTTCGAAAAAAAATGCTTTAGTATGTGATCTGTACGCTTAGGTATTAAAAGACCTTGCCTGTCCGAAGTATAGCAATATTTCAAGAACGAAAAGTCGTAATTGTAGTTTCTTTAACACAACTGAATCTGACAATAAGTTCGAATCTACTGAATGATTCAACATAAAAAGCTTGCAATTTAAACAATTTGCTAGTAAAACTTACTTTTTGTTCTCTCAGCGAACTCAGATTTTATACAAACTATCTGTCGAGCCTTAGCCACCAATAGAAACCTCTCCTATTCATCTCTATCCATTCAGGAGCCACTCTCCAGAATTAAGAGTCTGATTAAACGGACGGGTCTGGTCGGGGAGCCACAATAGATCCATAGGGATCGCGGTGGCGTAGGCCTTGAGGCCGCCCTAATTCAATCTATTCTATTCTATCTATATCCATTGCGTTCCACCACCATGTTGTGGCACCCATCCTTGTCCGTTTACCTTGCTAACCAGGTACAGCCATCATGTATTCCAAGATCTACCACCTTTATTATATTTAGGCACTGAATGAACTCCAATTTTGATAAAATGGGATGGTCAAAGAGTGACGCGGCTTGCAGAATAGGCTTCTTCAATTCTCTCTCATAGGTTTAGTGGTTAGCGTCCTAGATTCCTACCTTGCGTATTCCCTAGCTGCGAACTAGATTCCTCTTCCTGGGAGCTTCTACATCTCATTTTCTGGAGATGGAATTTTTTATATAAAGAGAATACTGTTCACAGTCTGCCAGTTCAACCGGGCGCCAATGACTGACTTCAAAAATTTTAGTAAATAACTCAAATTTTTTTTGCAATATATTTTGTATTGAATAAAAGCCTATTTTCTGGAAATCTTAGATTTATCTGTAAAAAATTTTACAATTATCGAACTCATGGTAGCGCCTCTTGTGGTGAACTATGCAATTACCAAACTTCAGTTTCTTGCAATGAATAGAAAATTTGCTAAAACTGCAATCATTGATGTAAGAGTAAATTCTACAACTGTTCTATGCCGAGTTTTTGTTCAATATTTTCCCTATTTTATGCGAGAAAGTGTGGTTTCAGTTGTAAATAAATTTCATTGCAATTCCTAGCATTTTTTAGCTACAGACTTTTTGTGAGTTCTTTTTTTTAATGCTTAACCTGTTAAGCGCGTATGACGTGGATACACGTCTAACCAAATCTTTGTTTCGGTGCGTTCGACGAGTATTCTAGTTGTGAAAAATATAAAATTACCATTAACTATAAAAACTCGAAATTTTAATAAAATACAAGAAGAATATTATTTGGTGGGATGTTTCCTTTATCTTACCAATAGAACTGCTAAGTATTTTATACAGAGTGGGTGGTGGGAGTCAGCCAAATGATAAGTGGTTGGTACATGTTTGGTCTCCGCATAAGAGATTGGGGAATTACGCGTACAAATAAAAACTCTCAACCCTTGTGCAAAGCCGTTTTTACCTTAGATAGAGGTTCAGACCTCAGTTCGTGCATGATTTCATTTTGCACAGAATTCAAAGCTCTTTTCTTCCTTGTAAAAGCTCTTGCGTCCATAGTGAACTAGGCAATGAATACGTGAAGCGGTGCAAGATTTTGAATGAGCACAGAATGCACACAAGCCCCAGAAATTGCAGAAAAAGTGCTTGCAGTGACTATTATGAATTATGACGTTGTAAACTTTTAGTTGTTTTGCTCTGCGTTCGACGTGTATACACGTCACTGTCTGATTTTAATTCCGCACACTGTGGGGGTTTTTTAAAACTAAATTCCACGCTTAACTGGTTAAGACGCTATTTTCTCAGTAAATAAAAAGATCCTTACTTTTATAATGATAAAGGAATCTGGAGATACTTCTTGTCTGGTAGAAGTCTATTGAAATGCATCGCTCCCTTATGCAATTTATAAAGTAAAACAAATTCTTTCAGCACTTCTATTTTGCTCTCTAGCCCTTAGTTCTATATTGCACTTCAAATATCTTGTGGAGTCTAAAAAGAAATCGGAATAAATCAAACCAACTATCGGGAAGTTGTTTACATTAACATACATGAATGTATCATTTGAATAATGTATAACTTTCAATTCTGTTGTAGGTTGCTATATCTGTCTATACTTAAATTATGTATTTGTCTAGTAATATTACATGTTACAAAATTAATACTGATCCTTGGCAAGGAAATTCTAAAAGAACTTCATAAATAATTTATTCCTTCGAAGAAAACAATTCAACGATGTGATTATATTTTCCTCAATGCTGAAGTAGGTAAGGAGTGTCTAAAAATGTTGCCAGCGCATGACTCCACATGAACTACTCGAATTCATTTCTCATTGATACGAGATGTCCAGTCCAGTTGGTGCATTAAAGATCCTCTTCTTTGGCAACCTCCTCTACTTTGTTACCTTGTGATGCTCCGGCACCAGAATAGTCAGTCGGAGGCTGTTGTTGTTTGCCTGTAATGCCTAAATTAGGTAAATAATATTGGGTTGTAAGCCAAAATAATGCGGGTACAAATTGTATATCATGCAATTAATTCTTATTCAGTATAAACATCGCTGTGACCTGAACATCTTTCCCAATAAGAAACAAGATGATCCCATTACGGTAACAATTGGGTTCTCTGAGGTAAACTATTTACGATTAAGAAATTTATCCAGTTTCTTGAAAAGTTGATAATCTAGGTGAGAGATTTCTGAGGAATATCGTAAGTAAAGTAGATATTGAGCTCCAAAACGTTCAATTTTGGGACGGTAATTTGTAAAACATGCCGGCGAGCATTGCCATTATCGGACCGATACTGTTTCTGACCAATTCGGTTATAACCCAAGTCCGAAGTATTAGCATAATTTCGGTTAATACCATTTTTTGACAACTCCTTTTTAAATTTTTGGTTTTACCGAATTTCAAAAACGTTCAGTAGCTGATACCAGCCGCGCACTACCTTATTGTAGCCATATATATCTTCGGAACGAGTCTTACTACTGCAAAGAACGTTTCCTATTGTCGTAAAGGATTCACTTTCCATACCAAGTACGAATAGATCAATAACCAGAGATTTTATTGTCAAATGTTCAAAAAAACAAACCTCTAAACGCGATAATTTTTGCTGATTATTCAACCATCCACAAAACTGTACGGTTAGCGTATTGGATTCCCTCGCAGAGATCCCGGCTTCGAATCCAAATGCTGACCTTAAGATTTTCTTTTTCTAAGAGCTTCTTATAGCTCACTTTCCGGCGATGGACATCCTCAACAAACAATGTGGCTAACATCTGTTTCCTCCACCACCTCCTTTACCATTTGAGATGGCTATCATACCATCCTTGATTACTGAAGAATCAACCTGATACATGGGCCTCCAAATCTACGGACAGTAATTTCTGGAACCAACGTTGCACATGGTAATGTTTAAGCCGCAAACATCAATTTTTTGATTCTCAATAGGGACAAGGTGGTGCCATCATTCATGATGATCGCCATGTATCTTCAGTGATACCACTCTTACGACTCTTAATATCGTTTTTGTCCCCAAGTAGAGGGGCGTAGTTGATCATTAGACTGTAAGGCTAATCCTTCCCAAAATATTTGCCAGAAATAGAAAACATTGCTTGTTATAAGTATGGAAGGAAAGTTGAGAATTAGCCTTCAAGAAGTGAACTTAGCCTGAGTAGAGGCTTGAAAATTAAACTAAGGCTCAGTTAGGCTGGTGGTAAGATAAGTTGCGCATTAATCACACTTCATTCTGAACTGAAAATCTAAAAATGTGTTAAATGCTTTGATAATGTCTACTCCTCTGAAAAAAATAGCCACGCTTCACTACAGCTATTTTCACTAAGTTAACTATTCACCTCTTTCTATTTTTTTTCTTTTTATGAGAGCAAAGAAAGTAAATTTTTTGTTTTTTGAACATTGGAGAAAAGCAGATGGTCACTTGTAAGAAGTTCACGAGCTGATGTTCTTTGTTGTCCTACATAGTGAAGTTATAAAAGTTCTGGTTCCGGTAAAACAAGTTCCTCATTCTGAAACTTAACCTCGGCATTTAAATAAAAAAAAAAAAAAATCCTAAATATCAAACTTGTTACTATGCAGCCATATTTTACTTAGTAGATGCAATAAAAAGCCTGCATTCTCCTTTCTCTATAAATTTGAAGTATAACTGAAATTAATAAAGCAAAAAATAAAATTGGGGTTTCCTATTATAAAGCATTAAATTACATTAATTTAAACAGATTTGTGAGAAGGTAAGAACTATCTCTATTTTGGTTCTGTTACTGTTTTAAAAACACTGTATCTTTATTTGTTGATGAGTCATGTGTCATAATTTAAAATTATAATTGTATGAATCATTTTTTAAACTTATAAATATTTAATTATAATTTTTTAACAAACTTAAGTGAATAGGAGATAAATAAGATGAACTGGAGCGGGAAGAGCAGGAGGAGAGAAGCTACCCAGCGGTAGCACTCTCTATAGGAGAGAGGGGAATGTGAGGAGGAGAATATGAGTGGGAGAGAGGAGAGATTTAGTTCTTCAGACAGTAAGGAAACCGCGGGGCCACTGGCGATTCAGTCGTCGAGGAGTATTAGGGATGTCAGAGGAGGCGAGAGATTGTACAAGAGAATTTGAGCAAGTAGAGAGAGCAGTATGGAATTTTTGATATTTAGTCTTAGCGAGTTGGTCTATGAAGGGAACGTTGAGATCGTTGTGAAGAGAGAGGTTAGTCACCGTAGAAAGGAGCGCCAGTTATCTGACGGAAGAGTTTTGATTGAAATGTTTGTACGGTCCTTACGAGAAAAAATAAATAAATCTAAATTTGGGTAATGAAAAGAAGTTAGGCAAGCTGATACAAAATATTTAAGACCCGTCACACCGTAAACTATTAAATAATTTAAACATATAATATTTATATCCTCTATTAAGTGACAACAGATGACCTGTTGGCATCACTGAGCATTATAGCATCACTTCTAGGTGAATAATTTTGGCGCACGACTCTTACAACTTTCTGTAACTTCGAATTACGTATTTAAACTTTACGAAATAGAAGACAGTACTTTTATCTATAATTCTCAAACTTCTCTATAACTTACCCATCTTTCTGTTAGTCTACATCAGGGGTCCACAACGTTTTTACACAGGGGGCCAGTTCACTGTCGCTCAGAACGTTGAAGGGCCGGACTATAAAAGAAACTATGAACTAATCCCTATGCACACTGCACATATCTTATTTTAAAGTAAAATAACAAAACGGGAACAAATACAACGTTTAAAATGAAGAACAAGTAAATTTACATCAACAAAGTGCCCAATATTTCTATGGGAATTATGGACCTGCTTTTGGCTAATGAGATGGTCAATGTTCGGTTTAGTTATAGTGCTTTGCCTTTCTTCCTACTTCTGCTATTATTTCACACTGCTACCGGAGCCATGACGCGTGCGTCCCGCGTCACCAGAAGTAGTACTGTACGTGTGCGACGCCGCCACATACCACCGATGATAGAGGTACCCTTCCGGAAGTGTGGCGGGGGCCGGATAAGTGGCCTCAAGGGGCCGCATGTGGCCCGCGGGCTGTAGTTTGGGGACCTGGTCTAGATTTATACACTGACAAGAGAAAATCTTTTCAACAATTTGTCAAAAATGTTAATTGTTGTCTAATGAAATTAAAGCCATTCATGTGCGCAAGAATAAAAATAATCTCTATTTAAAAAATAAAAAAAAATAAAAAAATGAAAAAAGAAAAGATTTTCGAAATTGAGTTTCCCATAAAAAAATTCTTTGAGATAACATCTGGTGAGTCTGTTCATGAGAGCGAGCGAGCAAGAACAGCTTAACTCCAAAAAAGAGGCACAAAAGCAATCACCGGTGCTAATTATTTATCATGGACGAAACTTCTCTAATGCTTATTATTTAAATATGTTCACCAGTCACTCCAATTATATTAGAGACATTTTTGTAAAATAATTCCAATCTTAAGTAATGTGGGCGGACATTGAGCAAAACAGGACCGAAAGTTTTAGTGCGTTCAAAAATATATTTTTTCTAATAAAAACAAGGTGCTCAGGTTCGCTTGTACACTTTAATTTGAATCAAATTCCAGCTGAATATAGCAACTATATTTCTAGTATCTGCTTAGTCTAGCGACAGGTGTGGTCAGATCTGTCCAGTAATATGGAAATAATAGATAAAGACTAGCCTTCAACTTGGCATTGGGCATTGGGCTACCGTGCCAACATTGACTAAATTATAGTTTCAGTTTGAGTTGTGGTCGAAACTCAAAGCTATAAATATGTGGCAAAACTATTTCATTCTTTAGCGCCGCCTTTTTTTGTTAATGCTATATAATTAATTTGAATAATTGGAAGTGACGCGCTGTTTGAATAAATGAAGTTACATTTTCTATCAAGCATGATTGGAAGGAAGTAATCAATCATTATTTTGCATTATTCCTGTGCGTTTTCATTTTACATCATACTTACAATATAGTGTACTGTTATTTTAATTGTTTATTAGTTTAATAGACTCATAAATCATTCATAAGTAATTAATATAATTGCTAGCAATTAAATTAATAAACTGTAATTAATTAATATTAATAGTAAATTAATAACTTTAAGAATAACTGGGTTTATAGAATCATGGAACTGCAGAGCATGTTCAGGAACTGCTTTTAGCAGTTCTGTTGCTGGCAGAGTACTTGCATCACTGTGTCTAACAAACATAGATCATTGACTTTACCACAAAAAGTTTTTCATCGCTGCATTTTCACTTGAAATAACATATCGACTGAAATCGTGATTTTTACGCTGTGGAACAATGCACAATCGTCCCCCCGCAGTTTTCAATGGGCTAAAGAATGATACGTGATTTTTAAGTAACCCTGCTTCTACCACTTACGCGTCAAGAGGGATGTCAAGTATCTGCGACATTTGCATACAGTAAATACATAAAATTAATTTATGATTCTTATGATTAATTCAGTATTTTACTTACCAGCTGGTGAATATAAAAGTTTGTGCAGAAATAGCTTCAGTATTAATAACAGATTTTTTTTTTTGACTAATAATTTCAGTGGCACCATGTTCAGCTTTTGATTGGTTAGTTTGTCCATATGCAGCTCTGAAAATAAACAGTTCTGTACATAATTATTCTCCCACAACTTAATACATTTTTTGGTTATTCATTCAATTAAGTTAAAGTGAAACTATTAAATACTCTTTCTAATATTCAACCACTGGTATTAAAGTAAACTTTGTATTTGTTTCTAAACGTTAATTTTTACGCTAAATTCGACCTTATATTAAAAGCACATATTAATACAGCTATATTAAACATTAGCGCTACCAAAAATTATGAAATGTTGACTTAAATATAGTTCCGAAATTACCCCAACGTTGCGCTCCATTCGGTACTCCCAATTCCCTGCATTATTTTTAATTATTATTAAATAAAACTGCATTCATATTTAAATATTTTTTAAAAATATGTTTTCCACAAAGTGCAGATAAAGAAATCCATTCCGACTGTACCAAGTGTAGGCGAATCTGTTAAGGATTACAATAGAAAAAGGGGAACATATCGCTGATAATGAAAATACGAGTAGATTTTCAATTTCAAATTATATGTTAGTGGTAGATTGTAAATATTATGTGAAATTTTAGACACCCTTGTTATTTAATTTAAGAGAAAGCTTTCTACTGATCTAACAACTCATGCTGCGAAAATGTCACTTGATCGTGATGAATATTCTGCAAATATTACTCCAAACGTTAAAACAATGTAGATCACATGTAAAACTTAATCGCGTGATAGTAGCAATTAGTCAACAGCAAGATTACCGCTGTTCTCGAAAGCTAATGAAAGTACACTTCCATGTTTTATGATGAATAGTTAGTTTCTTAATCTAGTGTTACATTACTCTAATTACAAATTATTAGATTAGACTACGTAAATCACTAGATTATTCTAGTCCCTTCATAAACAACACATTTATATGAATTTTTTAATATATTTATCAAACAAATAATATGTGCATTCGTATTTCTTTAATTCAATGTTCTTTTAGACTTTGAGGGCAATTTTCAACTTTAAAAACAGTTAGTGTACTAAAGACTTCAACTGTATACTTTTGACTTGCTAGCTAACTAAAGAATTGAACATTTTATTTAGTCCTTCTTTGGCTTTGCGTTTCTCAGACGAAAAAAAAAAGAAGAAAAAGGAAATACACATTAGAACAAAGAACAGGAAGTAAAAGTACCGAAGAATGAACAAAAAAAGAGAGAGAGAGAGATAACGTCAAAGAATAGTAATTGTACAGAACAATGCGGCTGTAGTTGTGAAATTAATTGCCGCATTAATCGATAAGATCCTCACATGATGATAAAAGACGTCGCGTTCGTGAAGAATACTAGAGAAGCAGATAAGCCACAAAAGATCCAATCAATCCTGAAATCTTTCCGGTACTTTCCATCCACCTGGTTAAGAAGTGAATAATTTTGCTAATAGAAATTCGCGTACAGTCTGGTTTAACTTCTTCAAGTGACATCATTTCTTTAATTTTAATGTTCATTTATAATTGTTAAAAATAATTTTTTTTTTTTTTTTGCCTTACTTTACAGAAAGAGAAGGTGCTGTGATCGGGATGGTTTTCTATTTTGAGTCAACTTCAGAAATATCCTTTTTTAAAGTCCCTTGAGTCCAAAAGCAATCTTTACAAACAGGGATTGTGTAAGCAGTAGAAGTAGAAAAACAAGAAACTGTTGGAACTTCAAATGATATTTCGAATCAGAAAGACCCGATGGAGTTTTGGGGAAAAATCTAAATAAATTTGGGAAATGCTTCTTTAAAGAAACACCAATCGGTCTTTTGGCAATAACTTCGTAAGCCAGTAGCTTTCTTTAGATCTTAAACTGTTTCCTTTAGATCTAAAACTATTTCCTTTAGATCAAAACTGTTTCCTTTGGATCTAAAACTGCTTCCTTTAGACCTAAAACTGTTTCCTTTGGATCTAACACTGCTTCCTTTAGATCTAAAACTGTTTCCTTTAGATCTAAAACTGTTTCCTTTAGATCTAAAACTGTTTCCTTTAGATCAAAACTGTTTCCTTTGGATCTAAAACTTTGATTTGAACCATTAACCCTTTTTAAAGCAGTTCGGTGAAATGGTGGATCCTTTTGGTATTTATGTGCAAATAAATTTATGGGCTCAATAAACTATGAGGAATTAAGAAAAATTAAATATGTAAAATTCCAATTTGGAGAAAATCGGTTTATTGGAAAAATGTCATTACTAAATAAATCTTGCATTTTTTAGCGATTTTTTACGTAAATTGCGGTGAAGAAAATGTCAAAAATGTTTTCCACCCAACAAATTTTGTATACTTGTGCAACAGTATCTTTTGAAGGAAGGTTTGAAACTAAGGAGAGTTAAGTTGGATTAAATTCCGAATTAACTCTGTTAACTTTTCTGTAAGGTCAACAAAAAAAAATTAATGATTTGTCAATACATATTTTCTTTCAGCTGTAAATTAATAATAAGCGCTTTGATTTTAAACGTATCAGCCAATTTGATCTGGAATACAAGAAGGGCACGTTTATACGCAAAAAGAATAAGGAATCACAAAGTTTGTTCCCCATCTGTAACAGGATGCAACTAAGACTATTAAAAGGATGCCTAGGTTGCAAAAAAGTAATTTCCAGGTTTATAGATTTCCTACAGAAGCAAATGTTCTGCTAACTTGGTGGATAACCGGTGGTTATAACAGCTGACACTCCATCTGTGGCTTCGTGACGGAAGTTGACTACTAGCAGAGACTTTTAGGATATGTCGGCCAAAGTGGTTTTTGAGGCCCGCAAAGCAGTTTTCAGAGTACAGTGAGTATTATGTCCGTAAGTTCCTGCAAAACAAATACATAGCTTTTAAAAGCAAAGATAATGAACTTAAGGGAGGTCTTTATGTAAGGAGTTTCCCTAAAACCCAGCACGCTAATCAGGAGATTAAATAGACAAAAGAGAAAATACTATTTTTAAACCAATACGATTATAGTTAAGTAAAGCTAAGTTACTTGACACACATCATAGTTACAGTAATAGTAGATTACTAACAATAGTCTCATGATTATTGTAAATTAATTTTCTTGTAATATTTTGTTAGTATAAATAAATATAACGTGTCAAGAATCAATAAAGTTAAGTAATTGGTGAATTACAACCACCATGTTATTTGCGCTGGCGCCTAAAGTTACTGACACACAATACCCAGTGTATTTATCAAAGTGTTCAGAGCAAAGAAGCCTAGGCTAATACCCAGCTAAAGAGAAAATCATCCTTTTCCTTGTGTAAAACATCCCTGGAGCCAAACAACAGAGCCTGCTCTTTGATCTCTCCGTCGCCGAATCGCTCTAGAAGTTTTTATCTATAAAAGGAGATTCCCTTGGTGTATTTTATTCTCCTTCTCTCGTGTATTTTTTCTAGTTTAACTTTGTTACTTTCAAAGCGGATTGTTGTATCTAATATGGAAGCTCTATAAATGTTATTTTATCATTTACAGCATATTGTTATTGCCTCGTTATTATCACGCCAGAACCATTATCGGCGTAAACCTCCTAAAAGCATGCAAATCCCTTTTCTCATTAATAAATCTACTATCGTATGTGGTGACATCAAGTTGTGAGAGGCATGTTCTATGTTATCTGTCCAAGCACATGTTCTGGAGTTCCCAGGCACCCTGTCGCTTCTGCTGCAGACGGGACCATTAACCTTTGCAATCTGTCCGCTGGCTTTGCTGAAACATCTCGCAAAAAGCGTCTTGTTCTAGTTTAATTTCACGGAATTGGTCCAGTCTGAGCAGTGCAATATATTCTTGTCGTACTTAAATTAGTACTAACTTTAGGGTTGCTTTTGAAGTTACAAAGCCTCGCCTTGACCACTATAAGCGATGTTCAGCCGTCAAATAACTTTTCTCTTCAATGTTTTCTTACCATTCGGTTTTGGGAAAAGTCTTCTGCTGCGCTAAGGAATAGCGGTAATCTTGTGGCATATGCTTTTATTTCGTTAACTAAAATAATTTGGACAGTAATTAACGTTGAAAATAGCTATTTGGGAAATGGCAATCGAATATTTGGAAAAGAAAACTTCGAAAAACAGACCAGTTTCAATTGCTGTCACACAAAATTTCTTGGTGCTTTTTGCACATTAGAGAGCTAATATTAATGTTATAGTTATTTTTGTGATTATATCTGAGCATAGATAAAATCAATAATATTTGAGTAATGTTTGTCTAGACTAGACCAAACTCTACTAGACTATATTCTCTACATATTCAGGAATTACGACGAATGAAAAAAAAAACAAATCTTTTTATAGATGCAATTAAGGCCAAAAGTACTAATTGATATTTAATTAACAATAAACACTGGTGAATCATTTCTTCTCAAAGCACGAAGAATGGGTGCTCATTTTCATCATATTACAAACCCATTTCAAAGATCAATAAAAAATAATTACCTTGGTTGCTAGGTAACCATCAATCAAGAAAAACTAAAGGGTTACCCACCTGGCGTGTGGTGTATCAACCTAATTGTATCAACTGTGATTGGACGGATTGTAATTACCATATGTTAGTTTCCATTCAGGTTATAAAAGCTGCCATGTTGCTATTCTTTACCGAAACTCTTCACCATGCATGGTTCTCATTTCATCTCAGACTTCTCATAATTTAAAATTTAGTACAAATCGTATATCCTCATATAATTTTCCATTTTAGTTGTAATTTACAACTTACTTTCGAAACAATTTTACCAATCTTATAAATGAATCAGAACTCATTGTGTTCTTAGGGTTTTTAATTGGATTTGGGATGGACCCGAAGTGCGTTCAGTGACTATTGGCAGATTCTCCTTCTTCTGAGCTTGTACTTCTAAACTAAAATATACTTACTTTAATTTGACCTAAACCTTTATTAGTTTTGGTGTTAAACATGTGTACTCGAGCTTGTAATAGGCTCTCTTTTCTTCTCAAATGATTATTCCCGAAGACGTTCCAAAATAGTAAATAATACCATTATTTTACTAGAAATAATTATTTGATTACAATATTCTCTCTTATCAGAAATATTGACAAAGAAAAAATGGAGCAACTTACAAAGGATTTGATATGGCGAAGGCGCTTGTAAGTCTTATTTGCTTGTGTATTACACGAAAGTGAAGCAATAGTACCAAGTGGGATGTAGTACTACAAGACAATGTTTAGAGAATCTGCTCAAGAACTAGGTGAAGGTTTCCCAACGGTCTACCAGAAGGGAAAGAATCAAGCAGGACTGACAGAATCAAATTCATTATTAGACTACTATTATACTTTATACATCTTAGCAGTTATTACATTATTATTAGAGGCCGGATTTTTATGTATTAAAGAAAGATGTTTATGGGCATAAATACATAAATATTAATTTTTTATCGTAAGTTAATTAAAAAAAAGACGAAGCTCGTGTACATATATTCATAGTACACATTTAAATCAATTCTATTCAATGTAGAAGTGTTATTCCTAAATCGGCCTTCCCTTTTAAGTCTTTTACCCGCTACTTATCTTCGACAAGTATTGTTTGGAACAGCTCGAACCATCTTTTGCCTTTACCATTTGGTGCGTCAACGTATTTTAAGCTCTTACCATTTAATTCGTTCCCTAACACAATAAATCTCTATCTAGATACTTGGTAAGTAATAAATATAATAGTATAACCTCAAGAGATAGTTAACAGCAACAGTTAACATTTGTAGCTGTTGAATTATTTTTAAACAAAACTAAATTTATATTATAAATACTCGTAAACTTGTGGAGTTTAACTTGAAAATTATTAGAGCCTGTTACCCAGTAAAATTTTAAGAGAATTTTAACACCATGCTAATAGGAGAGTAAATGAAGTACTAATTACTTAAAATAGGTTTATTTTGATCTGTAACCCTATTTAATATGATTCATAGTTTGCTCTGTGTTTGCAACAACTACAGTAAGGGAAGGACCTAGAAATCAGCAACTAACAATTATTTTCATTAAGGAACCGCACTAATCAAAACTAGAGAAATTGTAAATAATATTTACTGTTTTCTTTTTTTTCTTTTAATCTAAAGTGCGTCCAAATCTGAGTTTATTATTGGCTAGAGCCATTTTCAGAGCTCTGGTATACATCTGGGCAGTATTCTTCTCAATACCGCAGTGACTGCTACATCTAAGGGTTGACAGTAGCACTCGAAACCGCGATTTCCGCGTGGGATTCCAATCAAGTGATTGGCGAGATATTTTTGTTTATATGATAGGGTAACAGTGTGGCAACCTTCCACACTTTTCTTGTGTTTCCAATAAGGGCCAAATTTTAGGGCTTTGATTTTTATTTTAGCCTTGTGTTACGCCAAAATTTCACGTTAAAAAAGAATTTCATTGCGTACATTGTTGCCAGAGAAAACCTTGAACAGAGTTCATGCCAGATTATTATTAATTTTATGCATTATAACTATGGTTAGAGTTTCTCTAATTAATATATATTTTTTCCTCAAACTTTTTCTGCTCAATGATGCGACAGATGTTCTATTTTATAATTTATTATTGCTTTCTATTCTGTCTTATTTCATCTTTTCGTAGTTTCATTAGCTTCTTCTTCATCGTTCATACAATTTTAGATGGTCATTTCCCATGCGCACGTGTACTACAACTTAACAAGATTTCATTGTTAACAGCTAAGATTGATAAGAACTGAACTTTGGTAAACAAGGGTCTGCTCTGGGGACTCCCTCTCTACACCAAAAGTGATTGATGTAACCCAACCCTTGTGTACACTAAAGTGATGTATGTTGTGGCGCAAGATTTCGACTCTACCCACAACAGAAATGTATAAAATTAAAGTCTTAATTTAGTCAATTTTATTCTTTTGATAAATAAGATGAAACTTCTCAAAAACTTGTTTTAAAATAACCTTTAAAAATATAAATTGACTGATTTAATATTTTTACGTATAGACATTAATAACTCTATTTCTTGTATTTTTTTAACATTTTGAGATGACCAAATACTAGCTTAAAATATTAGGTTATAAAAAGTGTTTGTTTCACTTCACCCAGTGATTTTGGCCATCAGATAACTGAAAATATTCTAAAGGCTCATTTCTTATATTTAACCTCTATAATATACTGGTTTAGGCGGTTCCACATTACTCACCAGCATCCTTTTGGAAATCTTTTAGCGAGATAATACATTATAATAAATATGTATTACACTTTGTTGATTTTTTTACCATAAAACTGCTCAGGTAAGTATATGTGCATTAACACACATCAATCTGAATATTTCCCTGACCTAGTCCCCGTAGAACTAACACCTCATACATGCCTGGTTTTACAGGTCAACAGACTTTGAAAAACTTTCTAAGACTGTCTGGCTCTGATACGTTCCGCAGTAATGTTAAGGTACCGCTGCTCTTTCACACATGTCACGTTAACTAGTTTTATACCATAATAATCCGTACTTCAACTAATTTGTGCGTGATCCACAATATTTTAGTTTCATCTAGAATGGTCCTGAAATTTCAATCCTTTTAGAGCATTTTCTGGGCTTTTCTAATTAATTGATTTTGTAGAATAATAATAGAATAATTTTTCATTTAGGCTGGAAACATAGTGGAGCGGCGAGCAAAGCGGCGATGATAGCGAAGAGCGGAGCGGCGAAATCAAACACAAGTTAACATATGGGACCGCGCATAGTGGCGAGCAAAGCGAAGATAGAGCAACTCTATCTATTTCTAGTTTTTGTTTTTGCCGCTTCGCTCTTCGCTATCATCGCCGCTTTGCTCGCCGCTCCACTATGTTTCCAGCCTTAATGAGTAGTATTCTTACGCTTTGTTATATGGGTAATTCAGCAAGTTAGTTAATTATGAGAAGGCTTACATTTTTTCATTATATATATTGTAACTCGAATGTTGCTATTTTACAAAAAGTTGATCGTCGTACATCTACTGACTTTTACATTTGCTACTTCTCTTTATTTTAGAACTACATCTTATTTCCTAATTACTTCGGAAACAACTCAAACGGAAGTAACTGCATTCTACATTTAACAGTGTAGTAACAGAATATAATAGAATTAATTACAATTGGTTCTTGTTGTTGTTTTTGATTAAAGTTGTTAGTTACCTCAGTAGCCGAGCAATTGGAGGCGAGGCTCGCAAAGCTAAGATGTATTTGTGGTGCTGGGTACGATTCCCAGTCTAAGCCTTAGGATTTTATTTTATAATGTTTAATATAAGAATTTAATATTAGAGTTGGATGCCTCTCTGTCCGCCCACAAAACCTGGTTTGGTAATTTTACGTAAAGCTCGACTGAACAAGAAACATTACTTTACTCTTACTAACATAATTTGAATTTTAACTTAGTTTTTTCTTTTTTTTAACAAGCAACAAACTTTAAAAGGACGACAGTTAGCTAGATGATAATTTTCATCCAGGGAAGATGATAAATACGCGTGTTTCAGCTTGCCCTTAAAGCTACTATCCTGCCTTGAAAAAAAGGCTTCATACTTATCTCTCCATTTTTTTCTTTTGATGTTCGTTAAACATTTTTATCTTCCACCATGAAACAATCCTGAATTCTGGTACCAGAAAGCTTAGCTTATGAAAAATAAGATGATGTCTTGAATATGATTGGACGGTTATAAAACATAAAACGATTTTTAAATCGCCTTGAACAGATTATAGAATCGCCTTGCAAGAGCACCATTAGACGTTTTACTTGTTGCTTTATCATATTTCCCTCAAATTTCTGTTTGAATTATAAATTTAACTATCACTATAATTTTAAGAGATACAATTTTTGTTAGAAATGTAGTGAAAAAATTAAGAATTGTTGAATAATAAACCAGACAAAACGGTAATTTGGCTTATATTAAATTTACATAGATATAAGCACAATATGAATGATAAATGTGATTTCGGGTTGGTGGTATAATTTATTAGTGTCCCGTTGGTCTCCTTAAGTTTCATGAATGGAGATATTGTACGAGATGGTCGAATTTAACACAAGGTTTAGGTCTATTCAGTGCCAAGTAACCGCTTGATTTATATCATTGTGCGAATATATGTATAAATTTTGTCTTAAGTTGCACTTAATTATGTTGTTTAAAAATACTAAAATAATATATTTAATCAATTTGCCTCAAGTTAGAAATTCATCTGCTTTAAACTTTCACTCTAGTTCATTTATTTTCATTAATTTTTGTTTCTCTGTCTCTTAGGATGTCGCTTCTAATAGTTATTTTCAGTTACTCGAAGTGAACTAAACCGTTTGAATCGCAAATTTATTTAGTTTTCGAAGATTTGTAAATAAGAAGCGCGTATAGTATCTTTGTCAACTAGAGAGGAGTCATTGAAAAATCAGGTGAATTGTTTTTTAATCAATGTTTATCTTACAGGGATAATATATGCGTTATTGCAGTTGCTAAAAAAGCTAAACCCAGTGCAAAGGTTCATTGTACTCCATTGGAGACAGGTTTTCTTTTTCCAGTTTCTATAAAGGGGACATGTAGTTGACATCGAGATAAGAGTTTGTCAGCCGTCAGTGAAATCGTAAGAAATTACTAGGGGACCTCTGAAGGTCCTGTGCGAGAAGGGATACATTAAATAGCGAAGCCAGAATGTGGGTTTATTTATTTGTATTTTTAATTTGAAATGAGATCTAATATCACGAATTAAATAAACAGTTTAATTGGCTCTCTAACAAATTCACGTTACGTTTGTAATGTTTTGAAGAATAGTCCAAAAAATATTTTGTTCACTTACTTCTGTAAGTAGTTTGATATGTTTTATGGTTAACAATTTTATTATTTATTAATGGGCTCAACAAGCAAGTCAAGTTTCTTTCCTGAGACTGCTGCAGTACGAGACTTCTTGCACATAAAAAAAGCAATTTGTGGAGAATAACCACTTCTGGGGAGTTTCATGAAAGCTTTTTTTGTAATGATATATTGGGTAAAAGGTTTAGTATTTCACCGGGATACTCCCTGGAAGAGTAACATTGTTGGGCTCCGTTGAGAACCGTAAACTAGATCATTGTTATGAGATATGGGGAAAACGTGGGTCTGTGAACTGTGCATATTCCTAATAGAGTCTTCTGTAATGCAGTTAAGACTTATTTAAAAAGGATTTGGGGAGAAAGGGATTAGACAAGTGGTTAGCGTACCGAACTCCCTATATGGACAACACGAGTTCAAATTCAGTTGCTATTTCTAAGATTTCCTCTTCCTAGTAGCTTCTTCTCTTCCGGTGATGGATGGTATTTCCGTAACGAGAGAACACTTCCCGAAGGTCGGCAGTGCGCTGAAAAAAAGCTCCGGACGCCAATAACCTCAGATGTTGACGCGCCTTAAATTAAAAAAAAAAATCAAAATTTAAGCGACAACAAAAAAAAACAGTCTTTGTGTTACGTAACAGCGAATTAGTTGATCTTTGGATTCCAGTAAATTCTTCAAAATTTCCAAATACAAGGCGTTTGTAAATATAATTTAAAGTCAGCGTTCTCTCCAGTTAGCAAACAATCTTTACAGGACCACTGCGGAAACAACGACCTCCTTATAGCGGTACTCTGTAGAAGACTCATATTTGAAATCTAAACATTTGTTCTACATTTGAAATCAAGTGGGGGAAGGAAATCGACTTACTTTTTTTAAGATACACGTTTTATTAATATCAAGCTACGGTTCCTCTTGCATTTTGAGAGACATTTGACATTTTGAGAGGCGTGAGAGATATTTTTGTCTGAAAATTATTTTTAAAAAAATAAGATTCGATAAATTCAATTATTAGAATGGTTAGAATTTGGATTTCTTCCTTACATTGCTAAAAATGCAGTGAACAAGTTTTGACCTAAATTTTTAATTAATACTACTTTCAAAAGTAATTTTTTTCCATAGCATTGCAATAATCAATTTAAAATAAAAATTTGCAGTTTGGAAAGTAATTACTAATTTTTAAATTACTACATAAAAAATAATTGCAATTTATTGACCAGGAAGTACGTTCAAATATTACGACACGGGGATCGCAATGTTAGCTAAAATTAAAGCAAACCATAATGAGATCGGTGGAATTTATATTAAACTAACATCATTGAGAGAATTTCATAGTACTCGTATTTTAGCAGACCGAACTCATTGCACCAGTGTGTTGCAACACGGCAGCACAGCAGTTTGGTGCTACTGCTTTGCTCGCTCTGGACTTAGGGCCTTAAGGTTTTTTTCTTTTTATACTTTTTATTTTATTTTATTTTTTATTCCATTATTTTTGTTTTATTTACGGTTACTGTCTGCTAGCCCAAGAGCACGTTTTGCAAACCCAGCTGGGCAAAATAAAAATTCTACAAACTACAACAAAACTTAGTCATACTTTTGAGAACAGTACATTAATACTGAGTCATTATTATGTCACCAAATATCACTTTACCTTTTCTACTCAACAGTACAAAAACCTTAAACCATATTAAACTTCGTTCTCCAACAATTTCTGGCTCAAAATAAAAATGGTTCCAAGTTTTAACCGAAGGTTTAGCCTGAGATGCAATGGTGTTAGACTGTGTTTTAAACCAGTGAGTTACGAATTATTTAGAACTAGTTGCAGGAGTAACGCTTCTGGATATACGAGGGTCGTTTGAAAAGTCCGTGCAATGTCAGAGAGATAGTACCACTGGCGCGTATCGAGGTTATGTTTAGTTAGTAGCATCTCTTGGAAGAACACACACCAAGTTTCAGCCAGATCGGTCTATTTCTTTGTGTTTGGCATTCGTTTGAATCGAGAAAGTCGAGTGATTTTCAAAAAATGGACGAAAAAGAATTTCGTGTGTTGATTAAACACTACTTTATGAAAGGCAAAACGCCTCAGGAGACTAAAGAGAAGCTTGATAAACATTATGGTGACTCTGCACCTTTGATTAGAACAGTTTATAAGTGGTTTCAAAATTTTCGGAGTGGCCATATGGGCACAAGTGACGCTGAACGTTCTGGACGCCCTGTTGAGGTTACTACTTCAGAAATCATTGATAAAATCCATGATATGGTGATGGATGACAGAAGAGTGAAGGTGCGAGAGATTGCTAGTGCTGTGGGCATCTCGAATGAACGGGTACATAATATTTTGCATCAACATTTGGACATGACAAAGCTATCCGCAAGATGGGTGCCGCGATTGCTCACGCTTGACCAAAAACGAAATCGTGTGAAGTGTTGCAAGGACGGTTTGCAGCTGTTCCAGAAGAATCCGCAGGACTTTAAGCGTCGTTTCGTCACTGTGGATGAAACATGGATAAATCACTACACTCCTGAGACAAAAGAACAATCTAAACAATGGGTTACCAAGGGGCAATCTGCGCCAAAAAAGGCGAAGACCGTTCCTTCGGCCGGAAAGATTATGGCGACTGTCTTTTGGGATTCGCAAGGAATAATCCTCATCGACTATCTGGAAAAGGGTAAAACTATTACAGGTGCATATTATTCATCGTTATTGGACCGTTTGAAAACCGAGCTGCAAGAAAAACGCCCACGATTGACCCACAAAAAAGTCCTTTTCCATCACGACAACCACCAGCTCACACCTCAGCAGTTGTGGTCGCAAAATTAATGGAAATAGGGTTCCAGCTCGTTTCACATCCCCCCTATTCTCCAGACTTGGCTCCCTCGGACTACTATTTGTTCCCCAATATGAAGAAATGGCTGGCGGGAAAAAGATTTTATTCAAACGAGGAGGTGATTGCAGAAACGAATGGCTATTTTTCAGACTTGGACAAATCCTATTATTCGGAAGGGATCAACAAACTAGAGCAGCGTTGGACGAAGTGTATAAGCCTAAAAGGAGACTATGTTGAAAAATAAAAAAGGTTTACCCCAAAAAATTAAGTAGTTTTTATTTTTGCACGGACTTTTCAAACGACCCTCGTACGAGGCTTTAAAGAAGAATTCCTTGAACTGTACCGCCATTTTAGTTGAAACTTACGCAGCGCTAGTGCCATAGACGGTGCTCTTCGGCCCAGCAGAGTACTTCATTATAATTAAGAACAAAGATGGAGGTTACGATAAGAATAAAAAAAATTTTACCTCTAAAAACGGATACAAGAAACTGTGCGGTATATTTCAGAATTAAAGAGATTCTTCTGCTTGAGAAGAGAGAAGTAGAGTGATCAATCGTTACCCTTGTAAATGTCTAAACCGACAGCAGAGACAGTCTGCAAAAAAAAAAAAAAACTAACTAAAGAAAAACGTATTTGGTTAGCAAAAGTTTTGTTGACCCAGGTGATCGAATACTAACTTGTCGAAGAAGACCGCCGGCTGCCATCTCCTCGTAGGACATGATTATTTAGAGGTCCACCTGTACCCCATAAACATAAGTAGCGGAACTATTATCGAGACAGGAAATCGAAGGCATACTTGTCGACCATCTTGACACTTGTCCTCCTTCAGAGAGAAATATTGATTCAGCTAACTGGGAAAGTTAGGCCACGCTGGCATATAAAAAAAAAACTTTTATAATTAAAACTGCAAAATAATATTGATAATAACTATTCTTATTTAAAGCGTCATTATTAATTAGAGATTTGACTAAAGAAATATCTATTGTCGAGGCTAATCGGATTTATAAAATTGGAAAATTCTAGTTCAAACAATAAAGGTTTACCTTTCAATTCCTCCACAACACTCTTTCACAGATTCTAAAGGAGGACTGTGTTCGTAACGTCGAACTTCAAAAGAAAATTAACACTAATTGGCTCCAGAAATATAACTACGGTCTTCATTGACATCAAGAAATTAAAACCTTTTGTCTAAATAAGTCTGGACACTATTTTCTTATTAATTACATTTTGTTTAACCATTATCATCTACCGCAGAATTTTAATTAGTAATTTTGGTAAATAGTAATTTTGACTAAAATTTTAACCTAGTTTTATTATATTCTAATTTCTAATAAAATCTACGAATTATTATTATTTTTGTGGCAACTTCTAAGTTGCTAATTATTTCTTTATTCTATTATTACTCACAGCCTCAAACTACGAGTACATACTTATTTTGTTTAGCTGGCATTTTTTATAAATTGAGTTTTCAAAGATTTTTTGCGAATGGCAAACCAAAACTGATTCCTTCTTAGTTTCATTCCATTTTAAAGAACATTACTCACTTTCTCTCCCGCGCTCTCTCCTACCCACTCTGGATGAACTCCCCTACTGAACCCCCAAATTTGATCGCAATTTAACTTTGATTGAGTTACAATTTAAGATCATATTGATTTCCAGTGAAATTTTTAAATTCGTTCAAGGAACAAAATTCAAAAACCTTTTAGAATTAAAAGTAACGATCCTCTCGATTTACTTTTGATCCAATCACAAAAACAGCTTCAAGAAATTGGATTTAACTGGCAATAGTAATAGCTAAAGCTCAAGGCTAACGCTGGGATTGTTTTACGTTTGGACATTTGGTATCTTTCATTGACTACATAACGAAATTAGACACAATCTGTATCAATTGAATTATATAGGACATTGCCTATTTAGAAGTAAGGAGCTGTAATTGGTAAGATTGCTAAAAATCTGGGGTAATCACTCAGGCGGCCTTCTTGAAGCTACTCAAAAAACCTCAAAGGTTCTACCTAAAAGTTTTCCTCAAACCCCAAATATTTGAGTCCTATTTCATTCTTAAGTGCATTACACAGTTAGTAAACCCGTATATTTCGCTAAAATTTATCCTTAAAAGGAAGCCCATTCCAAGAACTGTCTGGAAAAGAATTTTTGCAGAAAAATGACCAAAGAAAAAATTATACATCTATCTGTACGTAATGTTCGTTCGCAATTAACAGAAAAGCCCAGGAGCCATTTTGTTGAAATTGGACAATCTATTGAGTTGGAACAAGTTAACAGTACACCAAGAGAAGGTTTACAACAATGGCACGTTAGAGGAATCCTACTTATACTCTTTCCCCGAGGTGCCCTTTATGGAATTGGTTAAGAAAGGCTATCAGTAAAAGCTATACTCGTAGGTCTACTCACAAACAATTAATTCATCAAGCTTAAAAAAAAAATATTTCAAGTTGTTTTTGAAAAATCTCAAAATACTTAGCAATTCAATATTTTTTTTCTTCGAATTTCGAAATTTAGTTCCATACTTGATTATTATTAAAGTACAAGTGGCAAGACTGTGAAATATACAAAAACTGCTGATTGGTTTTAAAAAAATGCCCTCGGTGTATGTGTGTGTGTATTTCAAAACCAAAATCGCAGAAAGCTGAAACTTCCTGACAGGAAAATTTCAGAGTGGAAGGAAATATCATGTTAATGAATAGAATTTTCATTTTTTGTTTAATTTTTCTCTAAATCCTCTCAAAAGATTTTCTTTATTTTTATTTTTATTTTTTTTTTTTGGCGCATCAACAGCTGAGGTTATTAGCGCCCGGAGCTTTTTTCAGTGCACTGCCGGCCTCCGGACAGTGTTCTCTCGTTACAGACAACACTGTCCATCACCGGACAGTGAGCTGTAAGAAGCTCCTAGGAAGAGAAAATCTAAGGGTTAGCAGATGGATTCGAACCCGGGACCTCCGCGTGGGAATCGAGTACGCTAACCACATAGCTAATCCCTCCCCTTCTTTAATATTTGTAAACTTATTCTACTTCTTTTTTTTTTCGGCGCATCGACTGCCTCAGTCATTAGCGCCTATAGTACTCATCCTAATCTACAACTTCAACTTTTATTTGTAAAATTGATGTAGGACAATCAATTTAAGAGCAACACCTAGGTGAAGGTGTGGAAGACAGAATTTTTTTGATTCCATTTTGTGTAACCAACTTTCTTTAGAAAACGCGTGTGTATTGCGTGATTACTAATCATCTTAAAATCTTTCTCATTGAGATGGTTTTTTTTTTAAGGAAAGTAAATTATTAACTTTACATTTTCAACTGTAAAAACTTAGCGTGACTTTAATTTACAAATTACAGTTCACTGTTAAGAGTTAAGCTGTAGATTATCAATCAAAAGCTTCTGTCAGACAGCTAGAGTACATTATTCAAATTGAATGCAATGGGTTTTACGCTGTACTATTGTCGCCTGACTTACAAAGTAGAAATATTTCATTCATTTGGCCATTTAAAAGAATGTAACAGTTCTTTATTCTGTAAATTGCTTTCACCTACTTTAGCTCTCTTAAATAAATTTATTACTTGTAGTAGATTTTTATTTAAAATTATGGCAAATTATATTTAATAACAAAATATGTGGTGTAATATTTGTTACACGATTTTCTCTTGACGGAATTTGTATAATTAAATTTTTCTACCCGAAAAACGATACAAGTTGACTCAATCGAAAATGCTATCGCCCAATCCACACTGACGGAAAAATCCCTTTTGCATTTATTCAAATTCCAAATTTTCTCAAAAGTTAAGCCCTCTCATATGTAACCTGTCCCAAACTACCCCTTGAATCCTCCCCAAAGGCTGATGCGTCGTTGGCCACGCGATTTCCTGGTTACATGAAAGAAAACGGCTTCCTCCGAATGGTCCTCATTCAATTCTTTCTAGTCATTTTACTTATGTATTGTATGTAATACTTGTTACCAACTAGAGTTACCAATTTATTTATTTACAACCTGTACATATACATATACATTAAGTAAATGTGCCCTTAATTGAGTTACGCACAAATTGTAGGCTGAATCCTAGTGGATCCAGCTCCACAATCGGGAAGGCATGCTGAGAGGGGTCAGCCAATGCTGGAACTCTCTAGAGGTTGGAAGGAAGTTTAGGAAATAGGTAAAAGTTCACGGGGCCAACGTCGTTTCAGGCGTCGTGGAGAACTGTCAGGATGGGTTGTTGTGGATAAGGCTTGTGCGGTGGGATTAGGATGTATGGTTAGGCTATTATGGAAATTAAGGAAGCGAGAATGGATTAGATCATTGACAAAAGGGATATTGAAGTCTGTACGGAGGGTTAAATTGGATACATAATAAGGAGTGTTGACGATTTGCCGAAGGACTTTAGATTGAAAGGATTGGATTCATTGGATGTTGGAAGGTTTCGCAGAGCCCCACAGCTCAGCTCCGTAGGTCCAGATGGGTCTTAGTAGTGTCTTGTATTAGAGTCAGTTTGTTCTGTACGTTCATGGCTGATCTCCGCCCAAGCAGTCTTCGTAGTTGTCCGTATCGTCTACCATGCAAGAGAGTAAAACAACATTTTTGAAAGTTAGGATTCTTTTATAAAAAGACAGTTCAACTTCAATTTATGTTCCCTGTAATAAAATATGACTGTTGAACAGTCTCCGAACTCTGACAAAAAGTTTCAATCCAAATATAGCTTTATATTTCTAGCAAGCTTTTTATTCACGTTCAACTTAATCTTTTACACAACTGCCTAAAAAAATTACATAAAATAAGGAAAAAAACAACTTCCTTAAAGTGTGATCATTCCGCTTTTGGTTAGACATTTCAACATTTAGTATTCAACTCAGGTGAAATACCTGGACACATATCCAAATGTAGATCTACACTTATGCAATTAGTTGGCCAACTTTGTGGAAAATCAGAGAAGCCGTTTTCAAGAAACGTAGCAAACGGAAAAAACTAATTATTTTTTTAGTAGCCAATGGTCTACAGTCGTCTACTGAGTCCAATAGTTGTAAATAAATGTAAAATTGGAACTTTTTGAGTCTTAACAAATTCTCTACATGTTCTACATGTTAAACAGAACGGTTGTTAACTTACAGGAGGCTCCGTTTACATTTTCTTACAATTGTCCGCATCCAATTTAGATTGTTTGTAGCTGTTGATTTACGAAATTCTACTTCTTCTTTTTTGCAACCTTAATTTAAAAAATGTGTCGACTTAAATTCTTGGTTTAAATGAAACTGGCTCCTTAGACAGCCGAGATCACAGAATCTGCCTTTATACTATAAAACCATTATATTGATAGTAGTGAGTTTAATTACAACTTTTGGGTAAAAAAATTAAGAAATTAATTTATGAAGACTTATTTTTCTAAGTATGAAACTAAAGTTAAATATTTCAGGAAATCATAGGTTTCTTTATTACGGTAAACAGTCCTTGGTTCAAGTAAATTTAAATTAAACTGAGAAAAGGAAAAATCGTGAGACGGTTTGCACAAGTTTTACTACTTTTTCTTTAAATAGAGACGTAGCTTAATAAAACAAATGTAGCGTTATATATTATTTGTTTCGTATTTGCATATGAGTGCTAAAAAAAAAAACTGTTGAACTTGAAGGGGACTCGACAGGGTAACCTTGAGAGTGACTCATTCTCACGTCCGATACATAATTTGCAATATGTTCTCTATTTAGTTGCTTGTCCCATTCGACTGTGAACTATTGTTGTGAACTTCGCCGTCATATTTACACAGTCGCCAGCCAATTGGGGTGATCCCACGTCTTGCATTAATTCCAGTTAACATTGGTATTGTCAAGGACTCTAATAACTTCCTACAATTTCAGATACAGTTTAGTTGTAAACAAGTCTAGTTTGAATTAATGGTAATCATGTTGAAGTAAAAAGTTTGGAAAATTATTAAATTAGTTAGATATTTTACTCTTTCGTAAAATAACTCTTAAGAGTTCCAGTGCCTTTCTACAATAATAATTCATTATCATTCGAATGAAGTGAAATTATACGTCCATAACAGCAAAAAAAGAACGTTACGTCAGTATCTTGGATTAACTATTTACGTGCGAATATTAGAGTTGCATCTTAAGCTTGCATTTTAACTTACTTATTTACATAATCGTTACATAAACCTTACGCCAGAAAAGCTAAACGTGAACAAAGTACCGGCTGTCTACTTTTAAGATATTTATCTTTGTCTTTTGTGTTTAAACTAGTTATTAGCTGTTAGACGAGCCCAATTACGTCATGATTGACTTTCGAGGACCTCTTAAGTTCATCTGCCGGGTCACTGCATGGTCCAGTTAATTACATATTTAGTTTAGCAGCTGCGTGTTTCTGTAGCAAAGAGGCTAAAGGTATGAAATTCTGCATTAAGTGAGTCTAATGAAAAGTTTATAAAATATTCAATAAAATTGTACACAGGTACGAAATAAATATATCTAATTTATCAAATAATTTTTCATTTCATGTAGGGAAGGGATTAGCTATGAGGTTAGCATACTGGACTCCCACGCGGAGGTCCCGGGTTCGAATCCAGCAGCTGACCCTTAGATTTTCTCTTCCTAGGAGCTTCTTACAGCTCACTGTCCGGTGATGGACAGTGTTGTCTGTAACGAGAGAACACTGTCCGGAGGCCGGCAGTGCACTGGAAAAAGCTCCGGGCGCTAATGACCTCAGCTGTTGATGCGCAAAAAAAAAAAAAAAAAAAAAAAAATCTCTCTAATTGTTATGAATTTGTACAATATTGAAATTATAACGATTGTTGCTTTTCAACAGTATTAACAAAATTGAGGGCCTGATCTGGGTATTGGTTATAGTATTCAAAGGATAAAATGTTACAGCATTACAGTCGAGACATTTTTAATGTAAGATCTAACAGTAATAAATCCAAGATATCAAAACTCAGATAGACTGGAACATTTAAGATGATATACGAGCATTATAATTCTACTTACAAAATTTAATTTAAGATCACAGCTTATTATTCATCAGCTGATAAATTGTATAAGAACAGTTAATATTAGTGTCCCGCTTTAGGCGACAGTTAAAGAGTAAAGTTTGCCTAAAGATATTTAAAGACTTTTAACTAAATACATTTAAAGTTATACAAAGTTAAATTAATTTCGCCAACTGAAACTTCGTCTCCTGTATTATAAATTCTTGAAGGAATAATATATTTAATGTAAGGTCGGCCAACTAGTTTTGATTACAAACCTTTTAATACAGATTCTGCATAATTTAAATATTCATTCTAGTTTCATAAAACAGATAATTAGACATTTTTTTAAAAACTAAATATAACGAATTTGGCTACGCTTCCTTATGTCTAACTTGTAGTTTAAAAAAGAAATAGAACGCTATGAAGTTGTAGTTTTATTTTATTTCATATTTGAGATTTAATAATTGTAGGAAATAATTATGTATACTATGATGTCTATTATTATTAGACAAAAAATTATAGGGAATCATCGAAGTATATAGTTATTTCAATTTTTTGATCTAATTAATTTAAAGTAATTACAGTTCGTTTTAATGTTATCCTAGCGCACATCTTGAAAATCTCAGCGTTTCAATTTTGTATTTCATTCACGTTTTCAAGGTTTATTCTTCGATCCTGATAAGTAACTTCTAATAAATCGTGTAGAATATCAGCTTTGGGTGAGGTAAAAGTAAGTTTTTGTTATAGTTCACGAAAGGGTTGTAACAAAAAGGGTTTATAAGATATTATTGATCGATTACGGCAGCAGCTGTTGGTCAATTATAACCACGAGGTCGGTTTCTAACCGGAACAAAGTATTGTTTCATCAACCAGTCCAAGTGTATAGGGTTCTTTCCCAATTGGAGACATGATGGATTACTTATTGGGTTAGCAATAAGTTGAGTAGCTGGTAAGTTCGTTTTCATTATCTTTTATTTTTCTAATTTCTATGACCTTTGTCAGAGATACTTAGTGTTTTCGAGAAATGTTTATAGTCCATCTTTTGATAGCAATACATATTCTGAGGACTGTAGAGAGAAGATACTTTTTGCGGAGTCTTTATTCTAGATAGGTTTTTCCCGAATTTTTTAAATTTTCTTGTACATTTTTCACTTAATTTTTTATTTACATTACATTTACGTAGATCTAGAACTTCTTTGTAACTCATCGGACTGTGGGTTATAAGAAGGTAATTGTTATATCCACAATTCATTGTTGCGTTAACCCTCAAAACATCTGTGATCTAGGGATACTGTTGCTGATTATGGATTTCGATTTACTTGCAGACTGGGTCCATGTAAATTTGCTGTAACTCAGTGTTTGTAAAAGGATTCAAGATTTTGTTTGACGATTCATTTCTAATAATATACTAATTTAGTTTTTTACCTCTTAGCCATGCTATCTAATCATTGTATTATTCTTTTCACTACCAATCCTCGCATTCAAATCACCCAGCATCAGAATATCTTCCTTTCTACTCTTAACACAAGTCTCAGTTGCGACTGATTGCGTTTCCTTCTTTGCTTTGGCGTCATTGTTGGTTAACTCGTCTTCCGTAACATGCAAACTTCATCTTCATCATTCTTTCGTCAATTTTATACCAGAATTTAATTTGATTTTTAAATTGCTTCCTCATCACGTTGAATTCTTCTCCCTTTGCTCTTTCCCGTTTGCCACTCCACTTCAACCATGCAATTACTCCCCCTTCATTTTCTCTACGGTTCCTTTCTTTTGCGTCTCTGTTATCACTGGTTATTCAAATTCCTTTCTTTCTCCACTTTCTCCAATATTTCATCTCTTTGCAAGTGATTTGGGGGGAATTCGTTTTAGGGGAGAACTTAGGAGGAATGGTAAAAGGCTTCCCCTCTATCGTTTCATTGTCGTGTATGCTGAGTTTAAATTAATTTTTTACATTCTGATTTTGAAGAAAAAAAAATATAATCACGAGAATCGAACAAATTCGTGTGAGTGTACAAACAGGATATTTGTGTTAGATTGGAACCCCATACTTGAAACACGAACAGGGACACATACTTTGATACCTTTCTATAGAGACATAACGAGGACTTGTAATTACCCTAACCCCTTTAAAGTCTCCAAGCAAAAAGGCACGTGGCAGTTCACCCCCTCAGGGCGTACGCTGTAATTTAAATCAAGGGAATTGCGTTTACCAAGGGTCAGGGACAGCCCTTTCATTAGTCAAATGTAAAGAGTTGGACACTATTTGCTTGCTACACAGGACAGATTAACAGTTTAGTAATCAACTTTTAATCTTACACCACCAAGCTATCATTATGTAGGGCTGCTGTAATCTTTCTGATTGCTTGCCGTTATTATGTGAATTGTTTGAGTTTAATAATGCAATGAACTAGTTACTTTTGGATAGATAGCATTCTTCATAATATTCAGTTTTGCTAATTCATATAAAATAACTGCAGTTGCAGTTGAGAAATCAACATTCCATCTCCCAGATTTGTTCCTAAATTTCTTTCAGATGAAAAAGCGCCGAATCATATATAAACCTTAAAATATTGTGAGTATTTTGAGTTATTGTGGTTTGCTATAATAATTTGTAATTAACATTTTTTCAAAAAGTACCCAAGACATCTATTTCCGGCGAGAGTTTACTGTAAAAGATTTGCACGATTTCAATACTTCCTCCAGCGAGAAGTAAATGAAAGTGAAACTTTTCCTTTTTAGGTTAGTTCTCGTTTAGACGTCAGTTCTGTATTTTTTTTTTCTATATTTTTTAATTACAGTTCGCTGTTGAGCAGCTTTCATTTAAACGGTTCCAGTAAATCCGGTCTAGCTGCGTTTTTTTAGCATAAGTTATTCTCTAATAATAAATTAATCGCTTAGAACTTGAATTTATATTTATAATTTCTAATTGTTTTATAAATTTCTCGCCATTCCGTAGACAAGCTGCTGAGATTTGATAAACTTTATATTTGCCAAAGAAAGTTAAGTTAGATTTTGCACTATTTATAGTCTATCTGTGCCCTTCCGCTTATTGCATTGAAATATTTTTGACGATCAACTCTTGTCTTACCGGGCAGTTTTAATAAAATTAGATAAAAAATTAGACCTTGGTTTTCATTCACAATTTAAAAATACCGACTTAATACAACAATTTAACAAATAAAATAAAGTAAAAACCAAAAACAAACGTTATAAATGTATAATACATAACCCAGATTTGACCTTAACCGTTAATAACTTGTTTTCTTTTTAATTCTTTCACCGCTATTTATATCGTTTAATTTGTTAAAAATAGACTAACAGTGCATGTTTGATCGCCATAATTCTCGTAGTATTTATTTTTACTGTCCGCAATTTAATGCCTCTCGAATAATTGTACTAATTTATCCAACCTTTTCTAATTTAGGTTAGAAACTTTTGCTTATTGCTATGTTTTATTCTTTATGGCCACTTTGCTTCTTACAGGGAAGTATTCCACTTACAAGTTCCTTAACTCGTAATTTAGGTGTGGCCGCCTAATATAGTCAGAGATTTCTTTGGAGTAACGTCTGTAATAAGCTTCAGTCTCTTCATGGAGTCTGACGTTCATGATGGCATTGGTTTCACAAGGAGACAGTAGGATGTTTCTCTTATCCCAATCTTTGCAGAGATAGGCTTGGAAATAATCTTACTCCATCTGTTCTCCAGAATTTACTATTAAATTACTTTTGGGGGAAGGAGGCAGATCAGGGGAAACACTAGTACGTAGTAAAGGTGAAAGTAACAATGCACGATAGACTAATCTTATACTTTGTTTTAAAATAACCTACAGGAAAGGTTGCAGTACTTAAAATGCTCTAAGTTTGTAAGCATGCTCGGACTTCGTATTTTATGCGTAGAAGTTATGTCCTCGTGTATGAATACGTAAATATTGTTTACCACATCAAGGGACTTTTTGTTTGAACAGTTTTACCGCCGAAAAAAGGCGTATAATTCAAGCCTGCAATTGAAGTTATGAAGGCATTCATTCCACATTTAAACTAAAATATAATTATTTTACTTGCAAAGTTTTATGCAATGATTAATTCTATTCAGAAAAATTGACTTTTATTCACAAAATAAAATTACGTGTGATAGCAATTGATCGCGTGCCACCATTTTGGTAATAAGTTTGCCAATTTTGAGAATCGTTCGGTACATCTTGAATTTTAGATATATCCTCTGGAAGGAAAGTGTGATCGTATTGGAATAATATATTGATTTTTAAGCATATTTGGAATAGCAGGGAGCCAAAGAATTGTTGGGGACAAACGAGTAGAGAAGTTATCCCAGTAGAACTTCTCCAAAATACAGTAGATTATTCGCTATCTTCTTTTGTCAAAAAGAAATATTTTGTACTACAAGATTTGCGATTAAAGTGGAGTTTTCTGTATTCAGTTTTGGCGACTTGAGTGTTAAACATACGGACTATACAGGACATTTCAATCAAAACTACTCCGACAGCCAATCGATCTAAGCTATGTTGCCTACTATGGAACATTGCTAAACGCTTAAAGAACAGAAATCGTATTAGAGTTTTAGCCTTGATCATTTCGAATAAAAGATAGTAAGAACTCTGTAGGGCACAACTGGCCCTTGGAAGAAAGACTCTTTAGATTTGGGAGCTTTGAAGATTAAAGCGTGACTCATGCGGTGAGTAACGTGCAAAATAAATTGCCCAAATAGCGTGAGAGAGTGCAGTTGCCTTTCATGACATCCGTTGCCATTAATGTGTCCGAGCTGATAATTTTAGACTCTTTTATAATAGATTCTCTAATAATTAATGACTTTCACTGAATTAACATTATTTGAAATGAATCGCAATAATTATTTTATGCTTATTTTTAATCCTATAATTATTGTAAAGAAAATTTAAATGTATTAAATCAGCTTAAAGATACAACCAAGGGCACTGACAATTGAGGAGTCGTATAAAATTGTAGACATTTTGATTCTTACAATGCTAGTGAAATCACTTACAAAATTGAAAATTTAACCGGTTTCGGAATCAGAAGACCTCAAAATAGATTTCCGGTGAAATCGAAATTTGATTTGCTCATAATACTTTGCTGGCCCAGTTTAAGAAAGCAAAAAGTTTGAGAAATACTGAATAAAATAAAAACGAGTCCAACTCATTTTCAAGAATTCCATAAACTCAGATCCATCAGTAAGACTTATATTTGTGTTTATATGAATAATTGTGCAAAATTAAAGGAAATCTATCGCGTTTTTTTCTGAATCATTGCGATTAACTGTGAACTGATTCACATCTGGATTTCCGCATTGTTTAAGAGACGGCTAAGTGGAACTACATGTTTGAGATCGCTATTGATTATTTTATTGTATTTTATCATTGTCTTTGTCGACATTAATCCGGGACAAAAATTATTGCCAAGTTCAGTCATATTTTTCTTTTTATTGGTTTCATTGTCATGATTTCGCACTAGAGACTAGTTCATCTTCAGGTCATATATTTATTAACAATTGCAATTTGTTTAACATTGTGTATGTTAACCGTAGACACTGACTAAAAGGTTCTAGAGGCCAGAGGCGGATCGATTTTCTAGAAAAGAACATGTCATCCTTCGCTCGAAGCTTCAACATAAAACCTTTACTTTACTCGCTACCTTCTTCCTACATTGCTAACACTCATTTTAGACACTATTATTCAGCTCGGTAGTTTTATTTGGAATACGAGGACTTTCCCTACCAGTTACTTCTGTGCCACAATCTCCTATGGCCTCAAAGTTCCAAAGATATCGTAGCGCAGCCACTCAAGGGTCAATATATTCTGGTGTTTTAAAATTTACTTTACGAGGTATAGTTTTAATTCCTATGTGCTCAACATTTATTCGAATAATTTACATTTCCCTGTGTACTTTACCACTCATTGAACGATAGAGAGTCTAACTTATTAAGATAATGTTATGTTTTGTTACAGGCCGAGTGATGTTGGAAGGGCACCGATGATGAGCTGCGAGTACCGCTGGTAGTACTTGGCTACCGCGTTTGAGCGCCTTCGCACCCCCTAATCCCGGCAGTGCTATCCGTCCTTAGAGGACGCCATGCTTTCTTACATGGTGCCCTCGGTAGAGGAAAAACCTCCTCCTGTACCAACTAAAGTTAATCATCTGCAATTGGATTTAGATCCACCTACAGCAAATAATAATACACCAAACACAATTCCTGCCGATCATCTTACAAATGGCCATCCAAAGAGAATAATCAAAACAACTAGTAAAAGCTCAACAATATCTGGCGAAAGCAGCGCCAGCAGTTTGAGTTCGGTGCTTGGCGGCGAAGTGGCCGGCACCCATGCTACTCAACAGTCTCAGGACAAGAACAAACACAAGATCATCACTAACGGACCAGCTAAACATCCTACACTCAAAAGGTGGGAAAATCCAAACTTTTGGAATAGTTTTGCTAAACTAATCTTTCTTTATATTGTAAATGTATGCTATATATCGCCGGACTCTAGATAATACAGAGTGAAATAAAATCTTTAGCCTTCTTGTCGCACAAATTACCATCCTTTCATAAAAACCATCCACTATATTTAAGCAAGAAAATTACGTCTTAATATCTCAGTTCCTTCCCTTTTATTAATCAAAAAAAATATGTGAAATAAACATGAACTTCTGTTCATTTTAATTAACTTCAAAGAATACAAAACTTTGAAATTAGAGAGTTTTAAAGAAATTAAAAATACTTTTTCAACCTGAAGTTTTAGAGCACGTTCTTAGAAGTTTGTAACTTATTCTCTTCCATCTTTGAAAATTGTAAAAGTGATGGACCTTTTATCCTTATTAGTCTTATTAATAATGAATTAATAATTATTCTTACCCATTAAAATTATAAATTATTCTTATTAATCAAAAAGTTTTATCATTGTTGTCTTGACATATCACAGATATCCTCTGTTATATTAATTACTAAGTACGTTTTAGCGGACTTGTTTACTATTATTGGTCACCTAAGAAGTTTACGTTCAATGTGGCTCGTTTTCATAATCTTCATCGCTTTTAGGAGTTGGATGTAAATATTTAGCTACTTTATGGGTTCCAATGGAACTATACTTGTAGCCAAAAGAACTATAGTCACTACCTGGACATACCATACTTCCCTCAGCTTCTTTATTTCGTACCCTAGTTCGGTATACTTTTCTTCCTCCCCTAAAACTTAAAGGTAGTTAGTTGATGATGCACAGAGGATAACCATTTCTAAGCTCCGGCCTGCATTTGAAGTATAGAACTTTTGCTACACCAGCCCCCGATTTCCTGCAATTAACTGGTAGACCACCTTGGCTACATCATTGCGATGAGCCAGATAATCGGGTTGTGCCAAAAAAAATCGTGGAGCCACCCGTTGAACTCTCCGGCTGCAGAAGCCACTAGCGGCATCACCCAGCTGATGGTAGTCAAGACAATTCTCTTGCCATTCACCAGAACTTAGCAACTCTTTGAGAACAATTCTTTTGTACGTCATTTTGGGTTCTAGTATTTTCTAGTAGTCTAGGAGCTGCTGCAGACCGTGATTGTGCTACACTTCAGCATTACTTTGTCTAGGTTAGGGTTTCGTACACGGGCACCCAGTGTCTCAAGTTCCTTATGACAAAAATCGCTAAACGACATAACAAGTTCCAGCATCCAACTGATGATCTCCAGCGACTTTCGGGCTTTTCGCCATTTTTTTCCGTAGCCCTTACCAGAAGCCTAAAGTCGATTGTGTTGAAATGTTCTGGCAGTAAGAACCAAACGGTCATCGTTCAGTTTCATTTTCAAGCATAGATTGAGGCTCAAATTACTCGAATAAATAATTATTATTACTTGCTTGCAGAGTTAAAGAAAACAAGTACTTTTTAATTAAAAGAACAAAATAAATATTGATTAGTAATCTTTTTTCACTTTTTAATGTGATAATTGGGCTTTGATAATTAATTTTAATAATTAATTTCTCAGGGCATTTTAATTATCAATTATTATTTTTAAAAAAATCGCTAATTAATCTACTTTATACCCTTATATATCGTACATTATGCCCTCTTGTAAAGAATAGCAAATAAAGTTTTAGTTAACATTATACCAGAATTCAATAAATTATCATTAAAACTGAAATTGTGTGTGTAAAAAAATTTTACGGTTTCTCTTAATGGTATCATAAATTTTTAAGGCTAAATATTTTTATTTTATCCCATTAAATTTATGTAGAATTTTATTGCATTCTTTCGTATCTATTGTTATTAGTGACATCCATTTCCAAGAAGCTTCATAAATTTCAGTTTCATATCAAAGCAAAATACTGTTATTTTTTGTTCTTTTTATTTCGGCGATCTTTATGTTAACATTCTGCTTTGATATTAATTTCTGTAATTTAAGTGTTTGCATACCATTTTCGCCGTTTATTTTTTTTTAAATTCTAAATAATATTCAGTTAATGTTCAAGGACTCTTAAAAGAAGTAAATTTTGCCAAGTCGTAAACCTTTTAATAACCTTTCCTTTTTCAAGGCCCTGCAAGTTTTATTCCAGTGGTTTTTGCATATTACCCTCTCTTGTCTGTTGGAGATAAACGTTTCCATTGGCAACCAGCGATTGCAACGTATTCTGGCAAAGAGAATGTTACCTTTCCTCTGGCCAGACTGTGTAAACGGCTAGACTTCAAATGAGGACTGCGCCAGTTAGCGGAAATGGGCGATTTACCTGAATGCTGGGATTGGCTTATTTGCCGCGTGACGGACCTCAGTAAAAGCTTCAAGGGCACATAAGGCTTTGTAAGTCAAAAGGAGGTAACTTTCTGAACATGGTTGCTCAAAGAACTAAAGTCGTACCGGTGTCTCTTTGGAGGTGATGGTAATATCATTACCCAACATGTAAGTTCAAGAGTGATCTTTCTTTATGGACTTATCTGCAATAGTTTCCCTCTTCAATTAACTAATGAAGACGTCCTTTCAAACAGACGTTTCCAAATTGGAAAACTTATTCCAAAACAATTGACGTAAAAGAAACTTTCTCTGCCAGTTAATACGGAAACGTTTCTCAGGACCGCTTTTTCAAAATCCGCTTTTCAACTTCTTTTTTAACAATTCAGAGATCTAGACTGGTCTTCCAGGTAAAAACATCCTTGTTTACTTTTCGTAGAATAGTTTTCAGAAATCCCAGAGATATTCAGTGTAAATATTGGGTCTAGAATTGACCAATTGGGCTCTCTTTCACTGAAAACCCAGTTTCCATTCACCTATAAAGAACTCGGAAGACTTGAGAAATATACAACCTTTTCTAATGATGCATTTTTGTATGTAATATTTTAATTTAAATTTTGTCCTTAGAGCAGGAAGTTAAATAAGTCGATATTAAAAAATAAGTTCTATTTTGAATGGGAGGTAGTCTTAACTGTTGCTGAAAGTTAATGTTCATTTCCCCTAAATTTGAGCTCGAGTTTTAAAAAAAAATCCTTCGTCAAAATCAGATATTTACTTCAGAACTTCATTAATTAGGTCCTCTAGTAGTAGAATTTTTAAGTGCAAAGAATTAGGCGGTATTATTTTAGTTAACAATTCAGAAGTGTGACCGCATGTTTACTTTAGTACCAAGTTTACAATGAAGCAAATTGCGCAGTTATGTATAATATAGTTTAATAGGTAAATTGTGCTCAATTGGTGCTACGAGCTTTTTACTCGTCCGCAAGATAAAACAATCATTAAAATTTATTAAAATTCTTAAATCTAAATTGTTTTAAATCTTGTTGCTGTTCATAATGTTATCTCTTTGTTTTTCTCTCTTTCTGCTTATGTTATCATATTAAATTATATTTAATTACCATTCTTGACCTTCTGGCTGTAATTTAAGATTAGTGATCTTATTTTCTTTGATTGTAACTTTGTTTTCTTACTTTGTTAATCCAACGAATCTAACTCTCTCTCCTACAAGAACGAGTTAATTCATAATTATTTCTTAAATTTTCATCGCCAAACTACAGGATCGTCCGATCCAATTCGCACATGATTATCTATCATCTCCAATCATGGCATTCCACCAAGTTATAGAGAAAGACGTGTTTTCTCTATATATTGCTGTAGAACGCTCAATTTCAAATCTTGTTGATAATATTTATATTGATTTGTATATAACAAAGCTAAAGTTAAATGTAAAAAAATAATTTATAAAAACTTGTGATGGAATTGGTATTTTTAAAAAAAAAATGTTGCAATTGAGAGAAATGTTGCAAAATAAATTTAATAACTAACAGAATTTATTGAGCCAGCAAACCATAATGATATTTTCATTGTAATAAAAAAAAAAAGCAAATAAGGTTATCAATACTGGCAGTGAATTCAATCATTCGTGTTAATTTATGACTCCGTTTCGTAATAGTTTATCAGAATTACATTTAATGTATTGTTTGTTGGTATTTTAGAGTCTTTAAACGTTCCATTCTAGGCTACTTAAATAGTTTAATTGAATGGAAGACTTCCTAACCATCAGTGCCATATATCACAATGTTGTAAGCTATTTAGTAAATAGTTTTGATTTAATACTATTTTCCCATAATCATCAGATTGAAAGCATAATTTACAACAGTAAAATAAGCGACTATGATAATATATACGATATTTACGAATAGAATGTTCTATTTCCTTATCTCAATAGGAAATACGCTAGATCGCATGTTGCCTTGGCATGTTACCTTCCTTCGTTACAAGATCATGAAATCCGGCATCGATTTCTCACTCATAAAGAGGAACAGATCAAGATTTTATAAGTTCAGTATTAAAATAAACATTTTATATTAATTTATTCTGTAATAGAAGAAAATATGAGCTACAGAGATTAATTAAATCTTTTAAAAAAGTTGGGGACAAATGGAGCTTTTGTTCAGAAGTTTTGTATGAACTGGCATGCATTGGAAAATAAATTAATAGAAGACGAAGCTAGAGATTAAAATAATTGTAATGAATTCTCTTTTATAGATAACCAAGATTTCCTGTCTAGAAATTACAGTCGGAAATTGAATTAAAGACATGCAACAAGCACTATCTTTTAACAGCATACACAATAATAATTTATGTACTTATCTATTTACAAACACATACGAACAAATATTGATACCCTGTATTTCTGCATCCTCAGAAGAAAAACAATAAAAAATGCATTGTTTAAACACGTTTCTGAGATTTTTGCAGTAAAGAAAAACACGGTGTGCTTTACCGATTGTAGCGGTTGCTGTTTGACCCAGTTCTTCCAATTTATCTGCATTGAACCCAATAATCAGTTTAAATGTAACTGCTCTATCCAGGGAAACAATAAGACTTTAAAATATTTATTAACACAATTATTTATTTTGTGTCCTTAATACGGCCAGATATTATGTGCAATCGTTGTGATCACAGTAAGTTAAAAACTGAATTATTTTCTTTTTAAGTTTTCACCACAGAATTATTTATCAAGTCAAGAGAAACTTCATGTTGCCTAACTTCAATTAGTATTACATTAAGTCAAAAGTCTCCCATTCTAAAACGAATTAGTAGTTAGATAATATGTTGCATTTTCTTTTCTTTTTAATTGCTCAAGATTTCCTCACTGCGGCTCTTCTCTTTCAAGGCCGCTTTTCTCAACTTCCTCTGTGATTTCATTCGCCAGCATCCTAATTACTCTCATTTACCTTGCATCATACTAAGCAATTATACTCTCGGAGCTTTTGAAGCACATTGTGATGATAGCAGAACCAAAATTTATACCTCCTAATAATTTAGAATTCTTATCGAATCTCCTCACTTAGATTAGCTATTACGTATTAAGATGAACAAATAACTGCCAGTTTCAGTCATTATATATTTTTATTATGCTAAGCTTTCGACCTAGGGAATAGGTCCATCTTCAGGGCCAATTTACAATGTAATATTTTACATCATTAAAGGATTGGCGTGTCTTCTGTCTTATCTGAACATGGACTAAGTGTCACTCACTCAGTAATCACTAGATGAAAGCCAATCGAACACACTCATGAATCAGTCACCAAAAATAATGAACAGTAATGACAGAAGAGTGAAGGTGCGTGAGATTGCTAGTGCTGTGGGCATCTCGAATGAACGGGTACATAATATTTTGCATCAACATTTGGACATGACAAAGCTATCCGCAAGATGGGTGCCGCGATTGCTCACGCTTGACCAAAAACGAAATCGTTTGCAGCAGTTCCAGAAGAATCCGCAGGACTTTAAGCGTCGTTTCGTTACTGTGGATGAAACATGGATACATCACTACACTCCTGAGACCAAAGAACAATCTAAACCATGGGTTACCAAGGGGGAATCTGCGCCAAAAAAGGCGAAGACCGTTCCTTCGGCCGGAAAGGTTATGGCGACTGTCTTTTGGGATTCGCAAGGAATAATCCTCATCGACTATCTGGAACAGGGTAAAACTATTACAGGTGCATATTATTCATCGTTATTGGACCGTTTGAAAACCGAGCTGCAAGAAAAACGCCCACGATTGGCCCACAATAAAAGTCCTTTTCCATCACGACAACGCACCAGCTCACACCTCAGCAGTTGTGGTCGCAAAATTAATGGAAATAGGGTTCCAACTCGTTTCACATCCCCCCTATTCTCCAGACTTGGCTCGCTCGGACTACTATTTGTTCCCCAATATGAAGAAATGGCTGGCGGGAAAAAGATTTTATTCAAACGAGGAGGTGATTGCAGAAACGATTGGCTATTTTTCAGACTTGGACAAATCCTACTATTCGGAAGGGATCAACAAACTAGAGCAGCGTTGGACGAAGTGTATAAGCCTAAAAGGAGACTATGTTGAAAAATAAAAAAGGTTTACCCCAAAAAATTAAGTAGTTTTTATTTTTGCACGGACTTTTCAAACGACCCTCGTATTTATTAGAGTCTGGCCCTGGCCAGTGTAGTGTTCACATCTGTGTTTAATTGCTTGGTACAAACGTACAAGTGCATGTAAAATTTTGAAAATTCCCTGCTTGATTTTTGCAGTTGATTGAATCATTGAGTTAAAAAATATGTATTTATTAGAGTCTGGCCCTGGCCAGTGTAGTGTTCACATCTGTGTTTAATTGCTTGGTACAAACGTACAAGTGCATGTAAAATTTTGAAAATTCCCTGCTTGATTTTTGCAGTTGATTGAATCATTGAGTTAAAAAATATGTATTTATTAGAGTCTGGCCCTGGCCAGTGTAGTGTTCACATCTGTGTTTAATTGCTTGGTACAAACGTACAAGTGCATGTAAAATTTTGAAAATTCCCTGCTTGATTTTTGCAGTTGATTGAATCATTGAGTTAAAAAATATGTATTTATTAGAGTCTGACCCTGGCCAGTGTAGTGTTCACATCTGTGTTTAATTGCTTGGTACAAACGTACAAGTGCATGTAAAATTTTGAAAATTCCCTGCTTGATTTTTGCAGTTGATTGAATCATTGAGTTAAAAAATATGTATTTATTATTTTAGTAAATATTATTAATTCGATTTATTGAATTATATTATTAATTCGTTCTTAAAATACTTAAATTTACAACTGTAAGTATAACGTAGTAGCAACATAGTGTACATCAGTCCTTAAATTTTAAAATTTAATGGTTGAGCTGGAGCAATTAAGTGGGACGTGAGTTTTGGGGAATGAGGGAGAAGGGAGCAGCCGTCCTGAGCCGAACTTCGGAAATCCCTAAAATCAACTTTAGCGAACATGTTTTTCTTTAAGGATTATTCTTCCCGATTCATTATTTTTATGGCTTCCAAAAAAAAAATCTTTTATTACTTTACTTGAATGAATAATTTTATGTAATATCATATTATTTATAGTAATAACATAAAATAAATACAGAATTATAAATGTATTATACATTTCAACCTTCTTAACTAGTGAAGAAAGAGAAAAGTTAGGTGAGGAGGATTGGAATGCAGGGAAAAAAGGAGAGGAAAAACCTGCAGCTAGCGAGAGAGTTAGAGTAGTTATATTTTAGTCTTCCGCGTCTGTATGTTGTAGAAGGATCTGTTGGTGGCTATGTCGCGGCATAGTGGTTTTGGATGGCAGTCTAGGATGAAAAGGAGTTTGAGCAGACGATTTTGGATATAGGAGTGAACCAGGGATAATGGACGCAGTCTCCGTGGAGTGAGTCAATTCTAGTACGTCGTTGCTAAGTCTGAGAAATTTGTTCTGGGTTATCTGAAGTTGCTTGATGTTACTACTTACAAGTCAGGCTCCAGGCGGAGCAGGCGTAGAGCAAGATCGGGCCTAATGACTACTTTGTAGAGGAGGAGTTTGTTGGTTAGGGTCGTTTTGGAGTCACCTAAGAGAAGAGGAAATAATAGTCGTACAGCCAGTTTGCCTGCGTTTACTTTGTCCAATTACATTACTTATTGAAACTTACAATTTGTAAAGAAGCCATCGTAAAAATTTTTTTTTTTTTTTTTTTTTTTTTTTTTTTTATGATTTAAGGCGCGTCAACATCTTTGGTTATTGGCGCCCGGAGCTTTTTCCAGTGCACTGCCGGCCTCCGGACAGTGTTCTCTCTTTACAGACAACACTGTCCATCACCGGACAGTGAGCTGTAAGAAGCTCCTAGGAAGAGAAAATCTAAGGGTCAGCACAGCTGGATTCGAACCCGGGATCTCCGCGTGGGAGTCCAGTATGCTAACCACATAGCTAATCCCTTCCCTGTAAAAAAATTAGCAACAAGAGAATCGCAATTTGGTTTTTATACTGAAATCGAGTATTTAACAAAAATTACTTTATTTAATTACCATAAACTATTAATTTCTAAAACAGAAAATATTTATATCAGCCATTAAATGGTAATACATGACTTTTACATCTAGTTAAAAAAGACGCCGTCATTTCGCTGAAATTGCCCTGTTCCTTAAACATTTTTGTCGTGCTTTATTTATTACCGTGACTTTTTTTCCTTGCAATTTTATTACCTTGATTCTTTCAAACAAATAAAGAACAATCTATTCAAGTTGGCACTGGATAGTCTCTACTGTCATAAAAAGTATTAATATTAGAAAAGTTCAATAGAGTGAAACACAAAAAGATATAAAATTGTAGATAATGTCCAACGAGTTCAAAATGCAACTAAATTTTGTTAAATGAAAGTAGTTAGTTCACTTTCATATTATAATAAATACTTTCGGATTAATTTACTAGTATTAAATAAAAGCAGGAAGTATAGTTTAAAATAAAAGAAGAATCAATTGGAAATACTGGCTTTACATATGAGAACGGATATGGAAAATGCTTTCATCATTTGGACATGCTAAAACCTTTCTAACGTAATGCGGAAATGAGGCAAGTTAAATTAACAAACAAAACTTGTTTTGAAAAGAAGAAATCATTGTTCTGAGTTGTTCGACTTTTTTCACCATTTTGAACAAATTTTGTCCGTAAAAATGAAAAATTAGAAAAGACCTAATGTAAATTCTTACACAAACTCTGGATGTGTCGGGTGAGGTCAAGTATCTGGGTATTGTTCTGGACACGAGACTCATTTGGAAGGCGCAGATAGAGAAAGTCACACTAAGGGCGAAACAGGCCCTTTGTGGAATAACTAGAACCTATGGGGTCTTAGCCCAAAGATGGCTCTACACACGTACAGTCATACCTATCATCACCTACGGTTCAGTGGTGTGGTGGAGAAAGACTGAACAACAGACGGCAATTAAGGCTCTAGCGAGGGTGCAGAGACTGGCCTGTCTGATGATCACGGGGGCCTTTAGTAGTACCCCTACTGCAGCGCTGGAGGTACTGCTGGGGTTGGCTCCGCTTCAATATGTTATTCAGGCGGAGGCAAGGGCCAGTGCGTACAGAATGGCGAGCAATGGGCAATGGAGGCGTATCAGCTCCTGCATTGGCCATATGAGTATTTCAGATAAGGTCGGCCCTGGGCCGGTTATTGACATGGCAGGGGACAGTATCTGTCCTAAATACAGTTTCGAGACTCCATTTCAGGTATGTATTAAACCGAGGACTGAATGGAGGGTGAATCGAGACTCCATTTCAGGTATGTATTAAACCGAGGACTGAATGGAGGGTGAACTGGACGGACCAGTACCGGAAGGGAGGTACTTGGTTTACCGATGGCTCCAAGATGGACTGTGGGACTGGGTCTGGAGTTTATGGGGTTAAACCCGAGGTACTCATTGAGAGATCTCTTGGGAGATACGCCACAGTCTTCCAGGCCGAGGTTTTTGCTATTAAAATATGTGCTGAGGAAAACCTGCGGATGGAACCTAGAAATAGGGTGATTCGTATCTTTTCGGACAGCCAGGCTGCACTGAAGGCTCTCGTATCCTTCAGAATGACCTCTTCCCTGGTTTGGGAATGCAGGAAGGCCCTAGAACTACTGGCGCGGCACAACAAAGTTCGGTTGGAATGCGTGCCGGGTCATGTGGGTATTGAAGGGAATGAAAAAGCGGATTATCTGGCTAGGAATGGAGCTAACACTCCTTTCATCGGTCCAGAGCCTGTCCTGGGGATCACCAGGGGGTCGGCTCGTGCGGCTCTCAGAGAGTGGATCTGGAGGGAGCACGAAAAGAACTGGGTGATGTGTCCTGGGGTTAAACACAGCAAGACCTTGATGCCTTGGCTGTGTAAGCAAAGATCTAAAGAGACCCTGTGTTTGGGTAGAAATCAGATTACTCTGATTACAGGCCTATTCACGGGGCACGGTAGGTTTAAGAAGCATCTGCGCAAGGTGGGGCTTATCAGCTCGGAGCCGTTGTGCAGATTATGTCAGGAAGAGGAGGAAACGGCCTCTCACCTGTTGTTCGATTGCGTTGCAATCGAACGTTTGTGCTATGAAACCTTTGGAACGTTGAGGCCGAAGGAGATAGTAGCGCAAAAAGAACTAGTAGGGAAAGTCCTCCACCTCTTTAGGAGGGGAGGGTTCGCTTACTAGAACTAAGAAGGGGCTGGCACAATAAGTCTTTTGTGGCTGCGGTGCCATGGGGCATAGGTCCCGTCCCATCTACTATCTTAATCTTAAATTCTTACACAGGTTGATCCATTTAAAACGCACCAATCGCTAATAACTTTTTAGCAAAGCGGAATTTCGAAAAAACCCGCGAAGTAAACTATATGTTTTTTTTGGTCTAGTTTTCAAATTTTTTACCCCCGATGGTGTATCTTCATTTTTGGCGGAGTTACGGCCAAAAACCCAATTGGGGTTTCACAAGGACCCTTGGTTTTGACAATGATTATGAAAACTAAATAAGAAACTGTGAAAAATGACGTTGACCCCGTTTCGATTTCCCTAATATTAGTCGAGATATGTAAGATCAAAGTTACAATTTTATCTATTCGTGAACGGTTTTCAATATTAATTTTCCACCAGAAATACACGTTTAGGGAGGTCCTCTGACTGCGAAAAATGTTATTTGTGACGCTAAGACAAAAATAATAGTAATTGAAGATCTTAAAACATGTAATGTAATGTACCTAATGGTTGTGGGTTTGTCAGGATAAATTTGTTTTATCATCAAATAAAAGCAACCATCACATCATTTTAATGCACCCAGTATGCAAGACTTCTTGACCTATGATTACGGTAAGAATATCTTGCCAGGGATGGGCGGGTGTTCGTCTAGTGGTCAAGAGCGTGGCTTTGTAAGTGGGAGATCCCCAGTTCGAATCCCGCGTATGACTACACTTTATTAAAAAAGTATTATGATTTTTTAAGTAATAAGAATGACTGCATACTCTCAGGATTCGAACTAGGGATCTCCCACACAAAGCCACGCTCTTGACCATTAGACCAACAACCTGGCAAGATATTCTTACTGTAATCATAGGTCAAGAACTCTTGCATACTGGGTGCATTAAAATGATGTGATGATTGCTTATATTTGATGATAAAACAAATTTATCCTGACAAACTCACAACCATTAGGTACATTACATGTTTTAAGATCTTCAATTACTATTATTTTTGTCTTAGCGTCACAAATAACATTTTTCGCAGTCAGAGGACCTCCCTAAACGTGTATTTCTGGTGGAAAATTAATATTGAAAACCGTTCACGAATAGATAAAATTGTAACTTTGATCTTAAATATCTCGACTAATATTAGGGAAATCGAAACGGGGTCAACGTCATTTTTCACAGTTTCTTATGTAGTTTTCATAATCATTGTCAAAACCAGTGGTCCTAATAAAACCCCAATCGGGTTTTTGGCCGTAACTCCATGAAAAATGAAGCTACAGCATCGGGGGGTGAAAAATTTGTAAACTAGACCAAAAAAAACATATAGTTTACTTCATGGGTTTTTTCGAAATTCCGCTTTGCTAAAAAGTTATTTGCGATTGGTGCGTTTTAAATGGATCACTCTGTACATTTTTTTGTTTTGTTTTGGTAAAACAGTCCTAATTGAATTTGATGACAGATTTCTAGTACTCAGTGTACCTTGTCTGGAAATTCGAAAATCTAGTGCTGGAGAAAATTATTATCTTTGATGGAAGATAAGTCAAAAAATTTTTTGCTATTCTGATTAAAACATAAGGAAGAAAACTCTTAAAAACAGGAATAATGGACACGAGAATTATCAAGGCCACTAAAGTTTTTTCGAAGAACAATGGATTGAAAAATATGAATGGATTTTGGTTGAGGAGTATTTGATTTGTTTGATTCTGCATTCTGAAAAAATTGCGGCAGAAAGCGCTTCCCAATTAGGGAGTAGCATGGCTTCGGGTGGAAAGTGCATTCTCGAACAGAGGTGTCCATCATGGCATGGTAGGAAGAACATTAGGCATTTAATGTCGAGGAGTTTATGAAAAAAAAAGAAATGGCGGATCACCAATAGCAGCAACCAGGCTAATTCGTAGCGCGTTGTATGGAAACCATCTACCGCGTTGTATGGAAACCGCGCTATAAGAAACTCGGATTTAACTGTACAAACCAGGCTAATTCGTAGCGCGTTGTATGGAAACCATCTACTGCCAGATCTTACACCCCTCCGACTTTTTTCTTTGGGGTTATTTCACTGCAAAGGTGCACCAAAGACGTTCCCTAACTTTTGATTCTAACTCTGAAATAGGCGATACGAAAAAAACTCAAAACTACCCGACCTATTACAAACATTCCTCAATCAAACTAATAAATCATTGACGAATCCACATGACATTCGACGTGACAAACTTTTTATAAGTATTTTACACACTTCTATTTTCCAGCAACATCAGAAATTTATCGTTGTTTACGTTAACGTCAAAACCCAAGAGTTAGTTTGTAGGTCCTCAAACGCGTACATTTCAAAATTATTTGTTTTACCCATCTAAAACCCATCCCGCAGCACTATTTGTTGTTATCTTATTGTTTGATTGATTTTCAAAGCTCCAATTCAAGTAACTCTAAATCAAAGTGAAGGACTATGGCTTTAAACTCCAATATCAAATATTAAGAATCGTGTAATCACATACTTTTCTTGATATTTTTTCAAAAAGTGGTGGCGTAAAAAAGTCCACGGTAATTATAGCTCTATCTCAAGCTTGCCTCTACTTGTTTTTTATTATTTAAATTATTTTTACTGAATTTAGAAGAGAGAAGGCGTATTTCCAATGACTAATAAAGAACTAGGTATTCAGAAATATTTCTAGAATACATGTCTAATCGAAACATTTTTAAAATTCCTTTTTGCCTGATCGATTTCCTAAACTAACCTATCTTTTTACTTAGTAAATTTACGGAAGTTTCTGCAGCGTGACTATTTTTAGAACTAGAGATAAACAAGAGAAGCCCTAGATAGCAGGAAAGTTTTGGTTGTGGGCTGCTGCACCTACGATTTGGGCGACATTCAATCAGGTTCGGCTAGTCTCATATTACAAACTAATTGTGGTCTCGATATCCAGATGGGAAGTGGTAATGCATTCTATTGTCAAGTCAATGATGTAATCCATTCACAGACCACAAACTTATGCAGCAGACAGTGTTGCAGAGAGCTTTGCGGTTTAACAATCCAATTTATGTTATATTTTCTATCCATTTCAAACACTAACAGCCATTATAATATCTTTTTTATTTTAATACCATACTCAGTATCGATAGCGGTATTATTGACAAACAAGTTATTGCCCACTTTCACTAAATTACTTCTATAAATGAGTAATAAAAAATTATCTTAAGTCTTGTTCTTTGAAGTTTATGTAGAATAATTATAATAATTATTTGCTTTAGAAAAAAAGCACACCATTTTGGAAAAGAGATGATCATAAAACATTATTGTTAAACAAATTTTAATTTCTATCCACAACAATTAAAAAGGCACTTAACCTATTTTAGCCCTTCTAAAAGAACTAACTATGCAATAATTAATGCAGCACTTAGTATAAATGTGAGGTTGGCTGCAGTAGTGTTGAAATATTGAAGCATTTTTTTGCCTTGTATTGTTGTAAAATGTACATTCTTAAACAAAAAATAAAGTTTGTCTTTCTGATATTAAAAACAATTCAAAAAATTATTTTACGATGAAACTAATTTTTTATGGAAAATATAAAGGATAATTTTGTTGGGAGTATTGAACCGTAAAAGACAAAAGCTTTTTAAAAATATTAATTTAATGATTTAACTAGTTCGAAATAATTTAATGCTTAGCATTTGAGTCAAAAATAAGTTGTGAAAAATTACTAAATTTTGAAGCAGTAAAGAATATTAGCAAAAGCTTATATTATTGTTCCAAGGTCCAAGACTATTCTAGACTACCTAATGCCTCCCAAAATTAATTAATTTTGATTTTGGAATTTATTAATTGTTTTTATAACCTTATATTGATCGCGTAGGTGTGAAAACATACAATATACTAAAATAGATCTTTAGTAAGATGCTTAAGATTCAGTTCGCAGAGAACACCCAAAAAATAAAAATCCAAGAGCCAAGATTTGATCTCCTACCTAAAACTCCCCAATAAGAAATAAAATAGCTGAATATTGGATAACAATCCTGTCCAAGACTTCAGTCACCTTAGAGAGTGTATAGGAGTCCATAGAGATAGAAGAACAATCTTAGGCGGAAATCGTCCTAAGCTCTTCCACAGCCATTTTGTTCCGATCAAAGCTTCACAGCCCAATATTTTATCTCCTGCATTATCTCGCAAATTCGATGTATCTTTAGATACAAAGTCGAGTAAAGAAAGAGAACCAACAGAAGTGTAAGAGATGCATAAAATTCTCTAATCAGCATTTTGTAGTGCAAACAACTTTTTAAGCTCAACTTTTGAGGATTACACTGTAAAACAATCCATTATTGGAAAGCTAGGTAGATATATATGTGCCCAAAGATATACCAACAGCAGAACTAGGCCAATGAATGGCCGATAGACGCCAAATAGGGTCAACTTACCCACCTTCTCATTTCCTGAAATACCGACCCATGGCTCTCAGACTATTGGAACATCTTTGGAAATTGATGCTCCTTTTATCTCCTTGGAAATTCCAGCACCATTAAATTCAGATTTTATCTTTGTTAATATAAAGCAGTATTTAAGTAGAAAAACATAATGGCGATACCATCTAAGACCATTGACAATTCTTTTTCAGGCAACACTTTCCACCACTGTAAGAAGCTCCTAGGGAAGAGAAAATCTAAGAGCCAAAATTAGATCTTCATTATCAATATTTTTAATGAATTCCTCGGAAAAACAATATACAATTTAACTGAATTCAAGCAAACTAAATTTTTAACTGGCGCAATCTACAGTCAACCCTCCTATAACGCGGTGAGTGCGTACCGCGTTGTATGGAAACCGCGCTATAAGAAACTCGGATTTAACTGTACAAACCAGGCTAATTCGTAGCGCGTTGTATGGAAACCCTCTACCGCGTTGTATGGAAACCGCGCTATAAGAAACTCAGAATTAGTACAAATCACATCATTCGTAGCGCGTTATATGGAGACCAAAAATACAAAAGACAAGATAAATTATAAATTATTTTTATTGAATTGAAGAGTTCATAGAAGGAAATGATAAAAAAAATGAAACAAAAACTGAACTAAAAAACTGTTTTCCAACAAGAAAAAGAAAGACTTTTGTAAAATTATCTCCACTCATCCTCGCTGTCAAATATGAGTTGCCTAACTCGTCTTCTTTTAACGTTAAAATGTCTTCCTCAGTTGGTTCATCTTCACATTGGTTTTCGAGTGTAGCTTTTTTTTTCTAACTCCACTAAAACCTCTCTATAGGGAGATAAGCAATTTCTTAACTCTCTTTTAAACTTTGCGCTGCGCACCGTTGAACGATCAGTTTGAATGAAATGTAGTTCTAATTCTTTAGCCAAATTTAGGCCTTTTTTCATATCTTTTAAATCAAGATTGGTCAGCCTGGTCAGCAGTCAGGAAAAAATTAGACAGAGCGCACGTATCTAATTGACTAACTACCCCTAAATTAATTTTTAACCCGAATGTTGGGAGAATTTGATATTATTTTGTATGCTATTTAAGTTGTATTTTTAGTTACTTTATATAAGACAATTAGGTGAAGGATACTTCCTTTATGTTAGTAGGCTTGTATATTTTTTCTTTCTTGTTTTGGTCAATATAATTGTTCACCCTAAAGGCCTAGTTATTGCTAACCTTTTATTGTGATGGTTATCTGGTTCCTTGCTGGTCAACACTACCATTAGTAGTGTTACAACTTACAGTATTGTGTAATGTTGTCCAATTATAAACCACAAATAAACCGTTTGAGTGCCACGGAGCGATTTTGCGCATCTTCGCTGTCGCTAGAACAATGCCAGCAACAAAATTTTACAAACAATTGGTCACCAACGAAACGTACTGTGAAAGAGCTCTGAGACGACTGAAACCGATGTCGTAAATGGCTAAGAGATAAGCTTGAATGTTTATATAAACATATCCAGTTAAAATCTTTCATTGGGTGCACGGAAAGAACTGATGGGACGTTATTGGAACGGAAAACGCGCTGTAAGAGTACCGCGTTATAGGAGGGTTGTCGCAATTTCAGCTTCGCGTTATATGGAAACCGCGTTATAAGAGGGTTGACTGTATAAATGTAAAGAAATGGTAAAATGTATAAAATAAGATTCGTGATATTGATTGTAATCTTAGGCATGACCGTTTAAGGCAAGCTCCCTCTATAAGTGGGACAAATATAACTTCAGCACAAATTAGAAATGTATGCTCTTTCTTATTGACCGTGCATTGATTAAAAAAATAAAAATTGAGAAAAAGATAGCCCATTACTTAAAAATAAACTTACACCACTGAAACAATTAGATTTCATAATTTAATATCGTCTAATGTAAAAGCGACCTTAATGAAAGGAGGCAGATTTAGTAATAATAAAATAATAATAAATGTATTATATAAAGTACCGATAAAAGTTGAATGACTCAGTTGAGTTGGCAGGCAATCAGATGACCTGCGGAAACTGAATGTTAAGTGCTGGGATATAAATAGGAATACGTCAGTGTTCATTTACATCGTCTTTGTATATTGGTACACAAAATGAAAAAATAAATACTTTGGGAAAATAAATTTATATTTAGTTGTTATAAAGCTTAAACGAGGTTTTCTATTATTAGAGTACGTTTTAATAATATGAATAAATTAAAATAATACATAAAACTAATGTAATTGTTAAATGAAAGGAGGAAGTGTAATAAAAATGGATTCAACTAAACTTCCGTTGGAAGTTGATACCGGAACTTGTAAATAAATTATATTACAGCTTTAAGGTCGGGAGTGCCCCAAATGACCGATTTAATACTACTAGCAGTTTATTAAAAGAGAAAGCATGCAAAAATGAAAATTATATTTTTAGAGTTATAATATTTGTCCATTCTTTTGTAAATTTACAACCTTTCCTTTTATCTCAACCTTTTATTTTTTTATTTATTTTATTTTTATCTTATACCCATAACCTTTAAAAAAAATTTATTTGTAAATATTCTGTTTGAAATAGACAATTGAATTCTATTTTTGGCTGACCCCTAGTTAGCCAGGTCAGGCTGATAAGAAATCTTTTTTTTTTCTTTTCGTGAGATTAGAAATGCGACCTTTAATGAGATCTATTGTGGGCGTTATACTGATGTAGATGAGATTCTGCAGGTTTCTCCGGTGATTTTTAAATGCATCAGGATTCAAAGGTGATTTTAATATGGGTTTATTACTTTTAGGCTGGTTCGAAATGAAAACGAAAAAATTTAAGTAAAAATAAATGAATTTAGCTCATTGGGCCTAGAGCATTTTTAGATTTGCCTGCAAAGGCCTTCCTCAGATACAGAGATCAGTTGATAATCCTGGCTAACCTGGCTTGCGAGCCAGAGGAGGCACCATTGAAGGCACAGTACATGCTTCACAAGTTGAGTAAAGTGCATTATTTGATAAATTAAGGAAGTTTGATCCTTTACATGAAAGATATTGATCACTTAAATATGTGGCAGGAGGTTTCCAATTTTTTTAGGTAATTAAACGCAACTCTCCCAAAATTACTAAATAATTAATAAACCTTCTTGTTTGTTACAGATGTAAAATTATTTTAAAGCCATTTTGTGTATGCTTGAGAACATCTAAAGCTCTTAACATTTGATTTTTTTTAGAAAATTCACTCGGAAAACGACTTATTTCCCGATATTAAGAAAAATACTAGCTTTACTGCCTTGGCAATATTTTTAGTAGAAAGGGGATGAAAAAATACATAAAAATGACCTATCGCGTGCTCTTCTTTCTCTTTGATAACAAGTTAAAAAATTGAAATATGATTAATAAATACCAGATTTTGAAATGGCCTAGCACTTTTAATTTTGAAGATATCGAATTGTGGTTTCCGGTTTCTTTCATAACTTTTTATACTCTTTAAAACTGTGTATATGAAAATGGAGGTCAACTGCGTACCCTCACTTTTGGACGCGCATCAGCCGCATATGCGGGCAGGAATCTAAAATCAAGTCCCACATTCTGAAACTAGTGGTGATGGGCAACAAATTTTTCCTCTACCATTTTTTGCTCAGATCAACCGTTTAAGCATGAAATGCATTTGAGCCGTCTTAAAATGAACACCCTGTATAACTTATTACAAATAAGAAACGATTTTTTTATTTCCCTTAACCCCTTAACGTGCACGCTCGAGTTAACTCGAGCGCGCTAAATTGGCCAAACTGTGCACACTCGAGATAATTCGAGCGGCGTTGTACTTTATGCTGCTATAATTTTTCACACTCGAATATAATCGAGAATTGAAAATAATGTGAAAGCAAAGAAAAACAATCGTTTTATTGATATTTATCATTTACATGGGATTGCAAGCTATAACACTTACTTAATCGTATAAAATATAGCGGTTTTTTTCAAAAATACTGTGCATTAAGAGGTTAATAAATAAAAATTGCATTTAAATATTTTAATGGGTCAAAATTATTATTTATAAATTATTTTAATAAAATTTTCATTATTCCCTCTCTTAAGTTTAATAAACACAACATCAAGTTAAGTGAGTAACTGAACATATCTTGAATAAAGTAGAATACAGGAAGTACACTGCAGCTGTATTACTTGATTTAGTTGATGTATTTGACAATTTTGACACGTTGGACTGCTTTGCAACATTAGACTTACGCTCTTAATTACATTATTCAAATCAAACTATCCTTTTTACAAGTCCTAACTTTCTGGGTGAGGTACAATAACATTTACAGTACGCGGCGGCAGTTCTTGAGCGTCTGCCTCAGGGAGCATTCAATTTATTTTCTATGGACAGATCTAAACCTCGTGTAACAATTTTTAGCTACTTACGACAAAATGTCATAGACAAAAGACGACAACACAGAAATTTACAAAACATCACCGACATACAGACATCAACTAATCTTATAACTAACTAATAAGATTTAAAAAGGGAACTGAATTAAAACCTATCGAAAATGTGAGCAAAAATATCTCTCTAAGAAGATTACAAAATGAAGATCTAAGAGTGTGGCTAGCTCGACGAAACTCTGGAAGTCGACACATCAACACAAAACTGCAACAATCATAACCCAACTGAGGCAGTTATAGCCACTTATTAACTTAAAAACACAAATAACGCACTAGAAACTACAAAAAACCCTATTCTGACAAACCCCTGTCAAATTTGGATAACAGCTAGTAAAGACAGACCAAACTACTGGACATTACAAAACATAATTCACAGAACGTTTCTTCGTTCACCAGAAACACAAATTCATGCAATGGATTTTGAGTTGTATTAAATAAGAACAGTCTTCTAACTGTATACCTGTATTTTTGCTACTTGAAAGAAAATTATATAATTTGGTTAGCAGTAATCGAATTGTTGTTAGTAGTTACGTAATTCTTTTTGTTAAGTTTATGGTAATGAATTTGATAACATTTCTCGACAAGTTACTTATGACGTTAATGCATCAGAAAATCTAGAAATCAATTCCAAAAAACAATTCGGGGAAAAAAGAATGATTTGAACTTTTAGTAGATTAAAAAGAAAAGATTTAAATATTCATCAAAAAGGACTAGAAATTAATTCCAAAAAACAAATTAGGGAAACCAAGAAAAATAATTTTTAAATCTTAGCCGAATAAAGAGAAAATATAGATTACATTAAAAAATCCATTCCAAAAAACCATTTGGGGAACAAAGTATGCAAATATTGAAAGTTAAGTTGATTTAAAAAAAAACAAACATTAAATAATACAGTAAGATTATAAATTATTTCCAAAAACCACTTCAGGAAACCAAGAATGTTTAATTTTCAACTAACTATCGATTAAAAAGGAAATATCAAAGAATACTCAAAAAAACTTAGAAAACTATTTTGGGAAACCAAAACGCTATTATTGAACTTACAGCCGATAAAAATAAGAGATAATCGAATACATTAAGGATTAGATATTAATTCCAAAAAAGAACTAGAGAAAACTAAAATGCTAATTTTGCACTTATAATCGATTAAAAAGAAAATATTAGAAAATGCATTAAAAACGTTTAGAAATTACTAACTATAAAAAAAAAGTGAAACCAGTATTGAAAATTATCTGCGAACTGTCGATTAAAAAGAACAATATAATTTCGGAAAACAATTTGAGGCATAAAAAATACTAATATTGAACTTTTAGTCGATTTAACAAGATCAGATTAAAAAATACAATATCAAAACCAAAACGCTATTTTCGCTATAGTCTTAGATATCAATTGCAACAAACATTTTGTGGCAACAAAAATATAAGTAATAATTAAATGATGAAATGTTATTTGCATGCAAGAATAATAAAAATTTAATTGGAATTTAAATTATATAATTGATAATAACGTCTTACCTTGTTTAAAAAAATATAGAAATTCATCAGCATCTCAATAGATCACCAGTCCAATAGCACCTGGCACTTGACACTAGTTAAAATAATTCACAACACTATTCGCACTAAAACTGTATATCACGCACTGAGTATAACAAACACAATTTATCAAATATAACTTCACTTTAACGCGCACAAATATTCACTTAAAAACCCTCGTTAAGAAAGAAAAATCGCTAACGAGTTAAAGATGGCCGTCGGTTACTGGCTAGGCAGATCTGCTGGTAAATTAAGGTTTACCAACTTTACCAGCTGGTTTACTGACCAATTTTTTCTTCATTTATTTTCATCACTAACCTACAAATATAAAATGTATTTATTGAATTAGATATTTTGTTTCATTCTTTGATGTCGACCTTAAAATATCAAAGAAGATTTAAATAAATCGATGCTAATACAGACAAATCTGGTATGAACACTCAAAAGAGTTAAATTTTTTTTCAGCTTAAATTTTTCGTGACATTTTATTTTTGTAAATTATAAAGGAAAATAATAATATAAAAAAAAAGTTGGTCACAATGATCTTCAGCTGATCTGCCTGGCCAGTTACCGGTGTCCATCTTTAACTTGTTAGTGCTGACTTTATTAACGTGATTTTTTTAGTTCGTGTTAAGGTGAAGTTCTATTTTATAAATTGTGTTTAAGTTATACTTAGTGTGTGATGTATGGTTTTAGTGCAAATAGTGTTGTGAATTATTTTAAAAAGTGCCAAGTGTCAAGTGCTATTGATGATCTATTAATGTGCTGATGAACTTGGATATTATTTAACCAAGGTAAGACGTTATCAATTACTTATTTCAGATTTCAATTATATTTTTATTATTCTTGCATGCAATTAACATTTCATCACTTAATTATTATTTGCTTCGTCTTGACTAAGTTCAGTGTTGGTTAATTCTTTTATATTGAATATTACCAAAAGTACGTATTAAATTGATTCCTCAAACTTTTTGATGTACATATCCTTTAATCTTTTCCTTTTAGTCGACTCTAAATTCAAAAAATAGCGTTTCAGTTTCTCGAAATGGTTTTCTAATCCTTAGATGTATTCTTTGATTTTTTTTTTTAATCGACTTTGTTTCTCGCCTTAAGTTTCAGTCTATAAAATACTATACTAGCTACACAGTGGGTTGTTCTGAACTTGTTTTGCACGAAAGTTTTGATAAAAATCAGGAGGTTTAAGTGAAAGCACACAAATGTCTGTCTCACTCAAGAGATTTTTTGTTTTATTATTATTTTTTTGATTGGAGGAGTGTTTGATGGATGAACTATAAGATTTGTTGGGAAAGTTCTAATTAATATCTGCTTCTAGTCTAATAATTAATTATACCTTTGGTTTACACCTAAAGGAGATCATTGTATTTTTATCTCTCTTAACATGCCTTTAAGTTAAAAAAAAGTACAAAAACTAAGTTATTTTCTCTAAATTTTGATTCGGCGATAAATGAGGGTTCCTACAGACATAAGAATCATTTTTGTATTTAATTATTAGTTATTAACAACTTAAATATTTAAAAGAATAGTAATGACCTATAATAAATAGATTTAACTCTGATTTACTTTACTTTATTTAGTTTATTGTCTCAGAAATATGTTCATTTTGGAAATGTTTGTATTCATATTTCTATCACTTGTTAAGTGCATCAAGCTTTAAAAAATCAGCATTGTATTCATAGCGTACTGGCTTTTCTTGCTATAAGAACCTAAGTGCTTTCAATTCATCTACTTCAGCCACTTATTTCAGAGCTTTGCAACAGTTGTGCCATTTTTTCGGCAACAGGTATGCAGCGAGTCTATTGAATTAAGCAGAAGAATTAGATTCTTTTCTAAAGTACGGAAATAGCAGTCTTCGGCACAGCTTCAATTCTTTGCCTCTTTCAATCTATCTGATTTGATAACCTTGTTATTGGATGATATGACCTATTTGGGAGCATTGTAGAAAGAGGAGGAGGAGATGTATTGGCATTAGGGATTTGTTATCACCCAATTTCTTTTGATTGATGAAGGGAAAGGGTTTGTTGCTGCAGCGAGTGGTGATCCCTGATTGCCGCCTCACTTCGCTCTTTCCAGGAGCTTCCCTAGCGTACCTGGGTACTGCGTAGTTAAGTCTCCTGATCTGGGTAGGCTCAGTCCGATCTATTTTGGTAGTAGTGTAGTGAAAAAAAATGGAATCCTTCGACAACGAAAAAAAAATCTGTATTCTTTTTGCTAAAGTTCTGTATTAGTTCACTAAATTTTTTAAAATTGCATGTTCTGTAATAAACTAAAAACGTTTTTGACGTGCATAATGGCAAGAAAATGGCACACAGGATTTGGTGTGACGCCGCTGGTGGAAAATGTTTGTGAACCAATGATTTGTGTGATTCAGGGTTTACACAAAAACCCAGTAGAATACCAAGTTACATATACAATGTTTTGTAAATTCAATGTAAACTTAAATTACTTTTTCTCTCTTTTTTGGCAATAAATCTTTTGACGAAAATAAAAACCAATTTCTAGGTCATCCATTATTGTTTGTATTTTACACATTTGGGCCCAAATCAGTTAGGGTGTGGAGACTATTTGTTTTTTTGTACGTATTCTGTATTCATGTTTCTTTTATTTATTTATTTATTTTATTATTGTATCGTTTTTAAGGCCGCCAGTTATCTAAAGCTAACTTTAAATAATGTAATGCACTTTTAAAGATAAAATGTTAGCGATAGCCTTGTATTTTATACAAGCTAAAATAACCTTGACGCTATTATCAGTTGATAATCTCATTCATTTAAAACAATAAATAAAGGTTATACCTGTCTTTTCAATTTTCATTGTTTATTTTTTTACGGTATTCATTATTATATCATAGCTTCCCTTCATACTAGTAAACACTGAAAGTATTTATGTATGTATTATGTTTTACTGTTCTTCAGAAACAATACCATATTAATTAGAATCGCTGAATCAATATGTACCGTTGATTGCTAACCTATTTTGTTTGAGATAAATCAACAAAGGTTTACAGCTGAATTCGATTCGCGACAACTGGTGAATCCTATATTTTTAAACCTTAAGAATATAAAGATTAAGTATTCAATCACTGTTTCTTCCGTAATAAACCTTAAAAAGTTTTACAGTCAATTGATTTGAAAAAAAAAAAAAGCAAAAGTCTTTGAATTCTAGCATTATAGGCAAGCTGTATGATTGGGCACTACCGCTGCAAACAAGCACTTGGTAATTGCAATAAATTATAAGGTTCATATTGCAGACTTTCTAATTGGTCATTGTTATTAAGTATCACCGTCCATCGCTTGTCGTGATTTGTTAGAATTGAACTTTATTTCATGGAGGAATAAAAAAAACATCTTTCTGCCAATTTATCTAGGTATTTATTTCCTATTTTTGAATTCTTTCCGTCTGCTTTTTTCTGGGAAATTTGAAAGTTACAACTGCAATAATTATTATAATAAGTAAATATGCTGGTGTGAATATATTGCTTTGATGTATTTGAATGATAATGATGGTTTTAAGTTGCTTATAAGATCGAAAGATGCTTTAAGCATCTTTGAGAATTTCTAGGGAATTAGTTCGAAGGAAGGATTAGGATTAAGGATTTGAGTGAAGAGTGTGGTAAACAGGTTTGGCTACGGAAATTACGAAAGGAGTATTGAGATTTGTGTGTACGGTAAGAGTGGTTACATAGAATGCGGAGGATTCTGGGTTGTGGATGATTTTGATGAGGTTTAGATTAAAATGATTAGTAGATCAGTATCGTTAAATTCTATATGTCCGTAATGGCCTCAATAAGAAGATGTAAAGCTATCTCTTGTTAACAAGTTAGGCTATAGAACGGTCAGGTTGGAGAGATAAGAAACAGTACGTTTGAATCGAGTATGAATCGGTACCTTGTGAGCCTCTTGCCTAGATTGAGCCTTAGGTATCCTACATGATCAGCAGGAGGAATTATGGTTCCACTCAGGTAAATAGGAGGAAGCTTTTTGCGATTTAAAGTAAGCATTACTCATCTGCATATACTTAAACGCATTTTGTGTAAAGCTAGTTTTATTCAGTTAATTGGTATTTAAGATTCTGTTTTGTAACTATAGTAGAATTGTTCATTGTTTTTGGCGATTGATTCATTAATCCAAAAGCAAGAAAGAATATTGCCAAATCTCAGTCAAAATTTTTTATTTTTACCAAGCTTTCGATCTAGGAACTAGGTCATCTTCAGGAATTATTGACAATATTATATTTTTACACATAAGTTGGTGTGTCTTCTGTCCTGTTCGTATATCTTAGTGTTTAATATTTATTAAACTTACTGAAGAAATGAAATACGGCTTCTTTTCGCTCCAGGAGGAACAGTTTCCAGATAGACTGGTTTAACTCCATCATTTCCAGTCTGAAGTACACAGTTCTTGGAGAATAAGCGAAACGAAACCTTAATAATTGAACCTCTTTTTTTGCTCTGTTAAAGTGAGAAAATATTGAAAGAAAACCATTTTAATAGAACTGTAAATGTACAACATTTAAGAGAGCAATAAGAAAAAAATGAAGGTCATCTAGTCATCAATCACTTTCACAGACAAAAGAATTGATTGAGCTCAAGTCGTTGCAGAATTGTGTTGATTAGAAGGAAACATTTTTACCTTTCCATTTCTCGTTTGTATGAACTTTAGTGTAATAGTGATTGTAACAAGCGCTTGACTAGAATAGTTAAAGGGTAACTTTGGTAACATTCTCTATTTTATTACGATAATGTTTATTACTACTACTTTTATTGTTAATGCCACTGTACTTCAACTCTTTTTATGTACAGAATAAGTTCAAGGCTCCCTAAATCTAGAGACTATAGTTATACCGTTGATTTTGTACATTGTACTCTTTCAATTACATTACTAGGTTAGAATTACCTCTTCTTCTCTTGATACAAAGATGGTATAACAGAAGTAAGTGCCTACACGCCAAAAATTATAAGGCAGCCATGAGATTATTATTTGTTAGCTTTGATTCCCCTTACGAGAGATTATATGTATATCCCTGCAAAAGCATAATGCATTTTACCTCACCAATATCGGGAGCATATGTTACATATAGGGTAAAGTTGGGTGAGATGGCCACCATTTTATTTGGATGGTGCCTGCAAATTTTTGGTTAGGGCTAGGCTTACTTTATTATTATTTTTGGAAACCTCATACGCTCACAAACATAAGATAAGGAAAAAATTTCAGAAAAAATGCTGAGGGAAACATTTTTTTATTCTTACAAAAAAAAAAATATAGCATTTGGCCATCTATCCCCACTGGGTTGGGTGAGTTGGCCAATGTAGCTTGGGAGAGATGGCCACATATTGTAAATGAAATTGCACTAGTAAAACGTAAAAATAACAGAAAAAAATGAATGGTTACTTAATATTTACTTAATATTCTTCTTTTTAAATGCGCTTTTACTATTTGGCAAGCGTATGCAAAAGAAGAGCAATTTTCGTGGAACCACTTCCGGCATATTATGCATTCCAACCAATCTTTTTTTTCTGGTCTTGTTGTAGCTTTCCCCATATCCTGTACATTCAGTTTCATCGATTTCTAAAATGGCATCACTTTCCTCTTCAAATTCGATTCCTGTTTCGTCCTCTTCATCGGAACTTGGGGAAGGTGAGCGTTTTCTTTTTCGAACAATCCTTTCTTTTAGAATTGTCTCTTTGGGGATGGTATTTCTTGTTGGTTTGGATTTCTTTGTAACTCTGTTTTTCACAACAGCAATATGCTCGAGAGAAGTTAATAAAGTGGCAACAGACTTGGCTCGTTTTCTTGCAGAGACGACAGTTTGGGTGTGGGATTAATACGATCTCAAATTTTCTTCAGTATAATTTCCGCGGTTAGTGTTCTGCCTTTTATGCTGAGTTGGCATTTTTCTGCAATGAATTGGAAACTGAGCCAAACTATAATAGAAAAAAAAAGTAAAAATAATTGGTCATCTATCCCTACTGTTTGATGGCCATCTGTCCCTAACGCTAGAGAGAGATGGCCAACGTGATAAACATAACTCAACGCGTACTTTTTGACAGTTTTAGAAGTTAGGATTCATTAATGTATACTGTACTGTCCTAATACGTAAAAAACAACACTAAAATTTCGACACATACATTCGCTGCAGCACGCAATATGCAACTATCATACAATTTTTTGTTGAGTCGATAATGTTTTTATTCTCTGAGTTAATTAATAACGCTTTGACGCAGACCAAAATGAACTCACTGTAGTCAGACGTGAAGGTTCATCACTGGAGAGGTCACGCAGCGCCATCTCTCCCGATTGGCCATCTATATACATCACTTTTATTAAGCGTTGTACTGATGCATCCTTGGGCTTTATTCTCTTCCCCTAGGTTTGATTTGTTTTTAGTTCTCCAAAATCTATGATATTTCTATTTATATGAGAACTTAGATCAACCGAAGCTTTAATTAGGTAAATTAAAAAAAAAATATTCCGGGAAAAAATAGTGAGAAAAGAAAACAATGTATCACAGAACTAATAATAATAAAATGTAATTGAAGATTCAACATTCCTCTGGTGAACGGTACACCTGTCTTCTTGATAAATAGTAAGGCGAGACTAGAAATAAATCGAACAATCTAGACGGAGAGATCAATTACATTGCGTAATAAGCAGATATTGAGATATTAGAAAACACCGGACTACAAGCTAGATTGATGAACGCGTGGGAAGGGTTTAGTGAAGAATGGGTGCTGCTGGCAGTCAGCTCTTTGAATTCTTCTGCTGTGAATGGAGAAGGTTACATTTCATTGAGGATTCTTCAATACAAAGGTATTGCCAACTTAAAATGTCGCAAGTTATAGTTTCTATTTTATTTAATTATTTATTGAATTTTGTTTGTTCCATAAGTTTTAGTTATTTTTTCCCCTGCTAAAAACAAGAAACTAGGTTCCTTTTATTTGATCATTGCCTTGCAGGTGATGGTTTTGTTCTTTTTGCTGGATTTTCATTCAGCGACTTCTTTCGGAATTTTCAAAATATTTCCTTTAAAGTAAAGTAAAGTAATCGCCTATTTTATCAGGCGGGGCTTAACGTCCAACTACCAATTAGTTGTCGTGGACGGGAGGCGACTAGCAAACATACTTTACTGTAAATTTCTTTTATTAACCATTAAATAAAATCCAAGGCCTAAGACCGGGAATCGAACCCAGTACCACAATGCACTATTGCTTTACAGGTCTCGTCTCTAACCGCTCGGCTACCGTGGCGCCTTATATATATCCTTTATTAAAAGCCCTTCTTTATTTCTCTTATTTTTGGTAAGAGCGGTTTATCCTCATGAACGAAGTGGAGGCAGTGAAAACAGTTTCTGTCTAGACCGTAATTATACTAATGTGCATTGATATGCTATTTTACCACATACATATCTTATACATTATACGAGTACATTGCGTATATAATAAAGAAAATACAAGTTTTGTGGTAATGCTTCATCCTGGAGGGACTCCTTAGTTTAAAGGCGTATCTGTTTTCTGACAGAAGTACACGGAAAAGTGTTTTTGGAAATGATGTAAAAATTTCCATAAAAAAAAAAATCTTGTCTTTCATTTATGAAGACTATATCTTTCCATTAGATAAAATATCTTGTCAAAAAATTGTTTTTAATGGTCATTTTATTTGGTAAAACACTCTTTTAAAAAACAAAACAAAAACGAATACTTTTTGAGATTTGTATTCATTTATTTATTATTTATTGTTTTTTCACATTTCGACACTTAATGCCTGAAAAAAGTTATATTATTTGTTGATTTCAAAGCCAGGAGAATCAATGAGTCAGAGACGCTAAACATTTATTTTAGTTAGTTTCTTTACTACTACATTTTATTATTGTTTTTATTACTGCTGGCCCTGGCTGTCAGAACGTTGGGAAACAAATAATAATAAAAAATTTGTGTATGTTTTACCTGCTGGAAGAGCCTAGCCACTTAAATTTTTAAAAAGATACAGGTTTTTATTAACAAGTACGAGGGTCGTTTGAAAAGTCCGTGCAAAGTCAGAGAGATAGCACCACTGGCGCGTATCGAGGTTATGTTTAGTTAGTAGCGTCTCTTGGAAGAACACACACCAAGTTTCAGCCAGATCGGTCTATTTCTTTGTGTTTGGCATTCGTTTGAATCGAGGAAGTTGAGTGATTTTCAAAAAATGGACGAAAAAGAATTTCGTGTGTTGATTAAACACTACTTTATGATAAGGCAAAACGCCTCAGGAGACTAAAGAGAAGCTTGATAAACATTATGGTGACTCTGCACCTTCGATTAGAACAGTTTATAAGTGGTTTCAAAATTTTCGGAGTGGCCATATGGGCACAAGTGACGCTGAACGTTCTGGACGCCCTGTTGAAGTTACTACTCCAGAAATCATTGATAAAATCCATGATAAGGTGATGGATGACAGAAGAGTGAAGGTGCGTGAGATTGCTAGTGCTGTGGGCATCTCGAATTAACGGGTACATAATATTTTGCATCAACATTTGGACATGACAAAGCTATCCGCAAGATGGGTGCCGCGATTGCTCACGCTTGACCAAAAACGAAATCGTGTGAAGTGTTGCAAGGACGGTTTACAGCTGTTCCAGAAGAATCCGCAGGACTTTAAGCGTCGTTTCGTCACTGTGGATGAAACATGGATACATCACTACACTCCTGAGACCAAAGAACAATCTAAACAATGGGTTACCAAGGGGGAATCTGCGCCAAAAAAGGCGAAGACCGTTCCTTCGGCCGGAAAGATTATGGCGACTGTCTTTTGGGATTCGCAAGGAATAATCCTCATCGACTATCTGGAAAAGGGTAAAACTATTACAGGTGCATATTATTCATCGTTATTGGACCGTATGAAAACCGAGCTGCAAGAAAAACGCCTACGATTGGCCCACAAAAAAGTCCTTTTCCATCACGACAACGCACCAGCTCACACCTCAGCAGTTGTGGTCGCAAAATTAATGGAAATAGGGTTCCAACTCGTTTCACATCCCCCCTATCCTCCAGACTTGGCTCCCTCGGACTACTATTTGTTCCCCAATATGAAGAAATGGCTGGCGGGAAAAAGATTTTATTCAAACGAGGTGGTGATTGCAGAAACGAATGGCTATTTTTCAGACTTGGACAAATCCTATTATTCGGAAGGGATCAACAAACTAGAGCAGCGTTGGACGAAGTGTATAAGCCTAAAAGGAGACTATGTTGAAAAATAAAAAAGGTTTACCCCAAAAAATTAAGTAGTTTTTATTTTTGCACGGACTTTTCAAACGACCCTCGTAAGTGTTCAGCGAGTAAAGAAACATGAATTAATTAAAATTCACTATTAATTCAATTTAGGCCAAATTTTCTGTTTCAATGAAAGCCAAAACTCTGGTATGCACGTCTTTCTCTTAATTCTATTCTTCAAGTTCTAACTCTCAAATTTCCTTCAAATTCTTATCAATCAAGGAATCAAGAAATCTTGCGGTAAAATAATTTTGACGAAAAATCTTATCGTAGCAAACACCCTGGGTGTGGGTACCCAAGCAAAAATTAAATATTAACTTTTTGCCAATTTTTATTATTTAAATGACGATGGATACACTTCTCAAAGAACTTCGTGAATATCACTTTTTTTGGACTCAGCTGACCTCAAAACGAATATTTTTCGGCAAAATCTCAAAATCTAGAATCTGAACGATTACACCTTCTCTTATTTATTAGTAAAATTATTCAAAAATAAATAGTTTAAATTTTCTATCTAACTATAGCTTTAAATTTATTTATTATTTATTTATTTATTTTTATGCGTTTATTGTGCTACAATCAGCGCGTTAGCGCTTTAAGTAACAATGATAACAGTGAACAGTAGAAGTAAATGAGTGGAGAAGTTACCCAGGGTAACACTCCAAAACATTATATGGTTAGTCATTCTCTTCACTTGAGAGGAGATGACGAGGCCACTGTCTTTTAAGACGTCTTGTCGGGTTGTCAGGAAGAGTTCTAGAAGAAAGATTTTGAGCTAGAGGATTTATATGAGATTGCAGGCTGAAGTGGAGTTTTCTGTATCGTGTTTTAGCAACTTGTGTGACAAAAGGAATGTTAAGGTCAGTGTGTATAGTCAGATTGGAGACATAAAATGGAGCGTTTACGATAGTTCGAAGTATTGTAGCGATTGAATCCTTTGGAGATTGGAGCGTTTGGTTGAACCCCACAGCTCTATTCCATACGCCCATATGGGTTTTAAAATAGTAGTATGAAACAATCTTTTAATGTCCAGAGAGAGTTTTGATCTATCGTCTAAGAGTCTTTTAAGTAGTCGATAGCGTCTGTTTAGTTCTGTTCTTTTAAGTCTAGTGTGGGGGTAAATTTTTTTATTAAAAAAAAATAAATAAGTCAGCTAGCTGGTTTTAAAATGTACTAACTAAACTAGACCAAAATACTTTCCCTTGTACTATAGTGGAGATAAGTGGAAGTATTGTGATCGTAACAAAACTTTCAGTTTCCAAATTCCATCAGAAATAAGCGCTTGAGTCCCCTAATTCAAGAACAAAACAAAACACAAAGTTGTAGGTAACAAATGAGTAATGATATTCCGAGTGCATCATGGTAATTTTATATGCTTATAAAGCTGTATTGTGCTTTTTAATGCTGAAGACCGAAAGTGATTATGATAGGCGGAAGTGATGTCGAGTGATCTATAGTGTTGTTCCGTGGGCTTGACTTCCTCCAGGAAGTACGTGCTCTGCCGTTTAGGAATGGCAATGAGTTAGTACCAACAACTCTAATACTCTCTCTCTCTTCAGATCAATATATCATTGCCAAAGTACTATACATATCTTTTGTTTCTTTGTATATAGCTTTCTAATTATAAGATAAGGTAGGTGCTGATTTTCCATTATCATTTTTTCATCGGTAACATCCGGTTTGATTTATGTGGTAAAATACCTGAAAATCTCTGAAAATTCACACTCATTTTGACTTCAGATTTAGAAAGTGATTGTATCCGACTTGAATTCTCTTAATCATTCTAGTTTTAGGATTTTACTGATTATTCTGGATCCAGAAAGAATTCTTCCTATTAAAAATTAGCAGAACTATAAATTTTACAGCCAATATTAAAATTAAACAGAATTTTAGAACAGTGTTTTTTATCAGCGTATTTACGTAGCATACCTTCTCTACTCGTATATTCTGCAGCACTATTTTATTAATGGATTGGTCAATATTTCGTTGAAGATGAAAGGGCTTGTTCCAATTTTAAAGTGAGCAGTTTAACCACTTAGATAAAGATTGATAGGGCTTTCAGGGCAGAGGGAAATTGGTTTTTATTATTAGTTCGACTGGAAACTAGATTTGTGTTCAGTCTGTTCGTGATTTGCATCACTTTGTCCTTCACTATCACCTCTAATTGTTCATAACTCTTCAAAAAATTGCTACTATATTGATTTAGGATGAATTAATTTACAGTTACGAGCTAGCTAATTCGCTTCTTGCTTTTTTTCAAATTATTACTGAAAGCACATTATTATCGAAATTGCTCACTAATGTTACGTATTTTTCAATATTTTAAATGTAAAACTTATTTCTTTATTTATAACTTTACCTTACTTCAAGAATTAGATGGTATTCAAGAATGCACAGGATTTTATATATTTTCAGATTTCACTGGGTATGTCCGTTTTCAGGTCCATTAAGGCCGAAAAAATGCAGTTTTGTTTGACTGTTTGTATTCATTACGTATGTAACTTTATTTAAAACGCTATTCTTCTCTAGGCTGCGGTTTTAAGATTAGTCGGGATTAACCTTTCCTCTAAAATTTCATTGAAGTGTAATTTACGAGTACAGTAATTACCATATTATTTATAATAATTAAATCAATTAGAAATTTGAGAAAAATCTGAGGGGTGAAAATTACTATTTCACTGAGAACATTTTGTGGTTTTCATTAACCACATGTGAATTTCATCGCGAAATTGCGAAGTGAGAAAGAAGAAATGATCGATTTTTCAGATCTTTTTGAACAGTTTTTAGGATTTTCTCGGACATGGCTCCAACAGTTTTTTCTTAAAATTCCTTTGCACAATTTTGTATATACGTACATATATAAGATTTTTCACAGAAATATTTCAGACATTCTTTCAAAATTTATTATATGGGTTATGCGGCTTTACATTTGCATATTGGCGAGTATTTAAATGCGTTGCTAAAACATCAGACGGTATTCTTTCTAACGGGGGGGACCGGAAAGTAATGTCGTTTCTGCGCATGTCGATATTTGGTTGTCATTTGTCAGCTCATTGTGCATCTCGAAGGCGCGCCAAAGTCAATTTAAGGTTATTGTGATTTGTTCACTTCTAAATAATTCAATATTAAACTTTTCTTTTTTTTTGCAGTTTGGGGTGAAATAGCCAACCAAATACCAGAAGAGCATATACGGCATTGTATGCTTTTTGAGTTTCGCAAGGGTAGTAACGCAACAATTGCGACCAAAAACGTTTGCGATGTTTATCCAAGTGCATAAGATGTTCGTAAATGCCAAAGATGGTTTTCCTAGTTCAGATCCGGTAATTTTGATCTCTCTGACTCCTATCGATCAGGAAGACCAACGACATGCTAAAGGCAGAAGTGGAAGCAAATTCATGTCAAACAATCGAGGAACTGTCAAACACCCTTAACCAACCTTGGTCGACTGTCCAGGAACATTTAAAGTCTTTGTGTTTGGGTCCCTCATAATCTGTCCGAAGAGAACAAAGCCAACCGATCCATCACATGCAACGTATTGCTTCAACGGCACCGTACAGAACCGTTTTTTGATCGTTTGATCACTGGAGACGAAAAATGGGTCCTATATGATAATCCAAAACGTAAAAGGTAGTGGCCAAATGAATCACCACGAAGTACTGCAAAGCTGGGTTTACATCCCAAAAAGGCACTTCTGAGTGTTTGGTGGAGTATTCGCGGAATTGTTCACTTTGAAGTGCTGCAACCTGGACATACTGTTAATGCAGACCTTTATTGTGTACGATTAGATCAAGTGAACCAAACATTAATCGAAAAGTATCCGGCGATTGTCAACAGAATGCCATAGAAAGGGCGTCATTCTGCAACACCGACAATGCAAGACCACACTGTGCAAGGTGAACCCTGGAAAAAATTAAAGAATTGGGGTGGGAGGTACTGCCTCACCCGCCATACTCCCTCGATGTCGTACCCTCGGTTTTCCATTTATTCCGATCTCTACAACATTTTCTTGGTGGCAAACAATTTGAAAAATTGGATGATGTCCAAATTGCCATCTCGAGATATTTTACTCAAAAACCAATTGATTTTTATCGGTCCGGGATTGAAAATTTGCACACTAGATGGCAAAAGGTTGTTGATAAAGAGGGTGATTATATTATTGATTAAAAATAAAGACTTATTCGTTTGAATAAGAAAGCGACATTACTTTTCGGTCCCCCTATTATTTTGAAAATAAGGTTTAGTTCTTTGTTTAAGTTCTATTTTCTTTAAAAAAAGAAAATTTGAATTTTTATGCATACATCTTATTAATAAAGGAAAGTTATTATTATTCGTTTTTCTTTTTTCAGTGACTTAGTCTAAAAGTACGCAAGTTTATTTCTTTAAATGTGGTATATTTTGTACTCTTTTAAAAAAGCTACTTTTCTTCTAGTCAATTTGCAGAAAATCCGATGGTAATTTGTCTAAGAAAATTTTAATTTGAAAAGGAAAAGTCAAGTGTACACACCAGATTTCTTCAACTTTTAGCGAATTAAAGATATTAAAATCACTTTGTTTTTCACTTTAAACCAGACATAAGTTTTATCTCAAGGCGTGTTTTAACACTCAGATGGGTAGGTTAGAGCTATAACCAAACAGACTAGAAATAAAACAGTAAACGATTTGTTTTCCCAACAAAAACACTAGAATAACTTAACATTTCACGAATATCCGATCTCTTAAGTGGCCTAAATCTTGGATAATAGATGACCTATAAAGATAGCCCTATAAAAGCAGTTTATAAGTAGTAAAGAATAAGATTTTTTAACCAATTGAAATATGCGTTTTAAAAATGAATTCTTCTTTGCTCACTTTTAGCTGAACTATATTTTTATTTAATTATTGAATAAACATTTATTTCTAGTTAACAACTCACAGAAACCCAATGTTTAAACTCGTTGGAATTCCTCTTGTTGTAAACCCTAGTTTTTTACTCCAGTTGTTACTTAACAATAAGTTGCTCAAGTTTACAAAATATTTACAAAATAAAAAGCGATAGATTCTAGTTGTACGTCTACAAAACTTGTTCTAGTATTGTTCCAAATGAGCACAATCCATCTTAGCTCTAATTTTCATTAACTTCATTTGCATACTACAGCAGCTTTCCGCAACACTTTCTAAACTGCGGCACGATAAATTGTATACAGGACCATGCATTTGCAAAAATATAATGATATATTTTTATGCACTAATACTGTTATTTTTCATTGTTCGTGGAGTACTTAGCTGTTAAACTAAAGTAGATTCGTTGTGTTCGTACTATTTTCCGAATATCTAGCGTTAATAAAAGATATTTTTGAAGAAACAAAGCACTAATTGATATTGATTGAATAAATTTTTCTTCACTTATGAAAATATCAAAACTAAATAAGAAAGGATTTATACAGTTCAAGAAAATGCGACAGGGCCCTTGGATATTACACAAAAAGTTATTGTAAAAGTTGTTTTACAAATTGAAAACCAGACACTCAAGTGTTTCTCTTATTGTAGTTTAATTTTCGTGAAACTTAGTTAATTGACTTTTAATAACTAATGTCCATTTTAAGGGAACAGAATCGAAAATAAAACTAAAAACTGAAATTATATTCAATAAACTAGTTCTTCCCAGACAGCTAATTTAATTCATATTTGGAATTTCGGTTAAAAAATTTAACTTTTATTAATATTTTATGTGTCATAAATCCTTGCATATGTAGAAGGGACACATTTTAGGGATGCCCAAAATCATCCCATCTCCTAGAAGTGCCCTTAAATTGTATAAGGGTTACGGGAAGTAGTTCGTAGGAGCCGTTTTCGAAAAGTATCTCAAAAAACTGATAAGTCCATTCAGCAAAGAGGTAGTTTCGGTTTAACTCTGGCGGTACCTAAGGTAAAATATCTAATTGTAAGCTTTCTGCCATTTTTTAACTTTTTAGTTAGGCGGAAAACGCAAACCCAATTTGTGACAAAAAACCTACTTTACAAAATTAAAAATCTGCTAAATTACAAGAATTACTTTTTAAGAGAATATTGAGAAAGTAAAAATGAATATAAATTTGCTTGTTCCCGTTTTGGAGTAGTTTTGGTGGGTCTATTTTTTGTTTGTTAATAATTAAAAAATATTTTATTGATGATCCTTATCAGAGGCTGTTTTCAATTGATAAGGAACCTTCAGCGGCGAATTCTACAGGAAGTCTGAAGTTATTGGATGTTTTTGTTTAATTTACTGTTGACTACAAGGTATTGAACTTTTTACTTCTAGCTAGATTATAGGCGCTCTTATCAGTGAAGCAATAAACATTTTATCTTAAAGAATATATGGAACAAACTTATTATCAAATAAGGAAGGAAATAATAAATAAAATGAAATTTACTGTCTTTGGTACAACTAATATAAGTAACCACAAATGAAAAAGAACGAAAAAATAAATGAAAATATTGCATTATTCAGAACATCTAGGAGTTGGACGACAGATTTTTTGTTTCTTGAAGATTGGTCAGCTAGAATATTTGTCACAAACAGGAGGTTTTTCATTTTGTATCCGAGGATGGACAAGTTGCGCAGGAATATTGAAAGATAGCAAAGGGAAACAGAAGTGTTCAGTCAAGAAAAGCAGCCTAAAATAAATATATATAAATTCATATAAAAAATATACGAGGGTCGTTTGAAAAGTCCGTGCAAAAATAAAAACTACTTAATTTTTTGGGGTAAACCTTTTTTATTTTTCAACATAGTCTCCTTTTAGGCTTATACACTTCGTCCAACGCTGCTCTAGTTTGTTCATCCCTTCCGAATAATAGGATTTGTCCAAGTCAGAAAAATAGCCATTCGTTTCCGCAATCACCACCTCGTTTGAATAAAATCTTTCTCCCGCCAGCCATTTCTTCATATTGGGGAACAAATAGTAGTCCGAGGGAGTCCGAGTCTGGAGAATAGGGGGGATGTGAAACGAGTTGGAACCCTATTTCCATTAATTTTGCGACCACAACTGCTGTGAGCTGGTGCGTTGTCGTGATGGAAAAGGACTTTTTTGTGGGCCAATCGTGGGCGTTTTTCTTGCAGCTCGGTTTTCAAACGGTCCAATAACGATGAATAATATGCACCTGTAATAGTTTTACCCTTTTCCAGATAGTCGATGAGGATTATTCCTTGCGAATCCCAAAAGACAGTCGCCATAATCTTTCCGGCCGAAGGAACGGTCTTCGCCTTTTTTGGCGCAGATTCCCCCTTGGTAACCCATTGTTTAGATTGTTCTTTGGTCTCAGGAGTGTAGTGATGTATCCATGTTTCATCCACAGTGACGAAACGACGCTTAAAGTCCTGCGGATTCTTCTGGAACAGCTGTAAACCGTCCTTGCAACACTTCACACGATTTCGTTTTTGGTCAAGCGTGAGCAATCGCGGCACCCATCTTGCGGATAGCTTTGTCATGTCCAAATGTTGGTGCAAAATATTATGTACCCGTTCATTCGAGATGCCCACAGCACTAGCAATCTCACGCACCTTCACTCTTCTGTCATCCATCACCATATCATGGATTTTGTCAATGATTTCTGGAGCAGTAACCTCAACAGGGCGTCCAGAACGATCAGCGTCACTTGTGCCCATATGGCCACTCCGAAAATTGTGAAACCACTTATAAACTGTTCTAATCGAAGGTACAGAGTCACCATAATGTTTATCAAGCTTCTCTTTAGTCTCCTGAGGCGTTTTGCCTTTCATAAAGTAGTGTTTAATCAACACACGAAATTCTTTTTCGTCCATTTTTTGAAAATCACTCGACTTCCTCGATTCAAACGAATGCCAAACACAAAGAAATAGACCGATCTGGCTTAAACTTGAAGTGTGTTCTTCCAAGAGATGCTACTAACTAAACATAACCTCGATACGCGCCAGTAGTGATCGTAACTCAAGCATTATTATTGTTAAAGGTATAATAATAATTATAATAACAATAATAAAAATAATAATAGTAAGTACTAGTGCTTTAAAAAGATCAGTATTAAAATCTGTAATGTAAAATAGAAATGAAAGTTGTTTATCTTAAATTTCTTTATAAATAATTGCCAAAGGGTTAAAGTTCACAATAAAGATTTGGCTTCTTTGTAATCAGATAAGCAATACTATAAAAATTGAATATGGTACCTGCAATCACCGGAGCAAATCTTTATCTTTTATATTTTAGTTGAATACTTTCTATAACTGATATTATCTTTTCTGTCTAGCGTTTCTTTTTGTTAGAAAAGTTTTAAATAATTTTATTATTTCTATTTCCTGTATAGAATAAAATTTATTTATGCGCGTATTTAATACATACACTCTACGTATGTTGAGAATCTATCTAATAAATGATCTGATAAGGCCCACAAGTGACGGTAGTGACCGTTATAATTTCAGGCCTCCGCGAGAAGGTACACTGTCTCCTGTGGCCTTAGCACAACTCTGAACATTCGTAGATGTATAGAATTAGTCAGTTTGGGACAGCTGTCTGTTTAATTCTGACAGATGCTCTTTCAGGGGAACAATCATGTGTTTTCTGCCTTCTGTTGCTTCTTTGAAAAGTTAAGGATAATTGAGCTACCTCAGAACTGAAAACTGACTAAATTCAATGGCATGTACTCTCCTGTTAGTTTTATCTTCCTGAATTTGTCTTATCTTTTTAAATCTTTGATTTGGTGATCACTTTAATGATTTATTCCGACGTACAAATAGTTTCAAGCTTTAAAGGCTTCAATTTTGATTTTTGTAAGAGTTTTTCTACGCTATCACTGCCCCCTTAATGTAGAAAATGCCCCCTCTAATTGAACCCGAACCGCCTTTCTGAATCGTTTCGCCGCTTCCTAAATCAGTTCACCGCACTCAAGGGAGTGAATCACCTTTTTGCAACCTTTAAGTATAGATGATACAAATACGTCGATTTAGAAACAAGATTTGTGCTTTGACATGACAATCATAAATGAGAAAGGAAACAATCTGAGAAACCTCAATATACTCGTAGCTTTTTTTAATCCATTTTTCAATTTTTTTTTTTTTTTTTTAAAGAAATTCTCTGAGATCTGAAAAGTGTTCTGAATATTAAAGTTTCTCTAAAAATTTATGTTCCCCATAAATTTCAGCAGCTACTTTTTTAGCCTACTGCCTCACGTAAATTTCATAAGAAATTTACTCACTGTCTCCTGAAAAATTTAACTTTTACGTGCAAACAAGTCAAATGAAAAATTTAGTTACATCCTAGTAGAAACAAATAACCCAAATAACGCCTAAAAATAGCACACATGAACTTCTTGAAAAGATTTTATTGTAAACAAGACATCTTGGAATATAAAATAATTAATAAATGAATTCTGGGAATGTCCGGCTTCACTTTTCTCATCAATAAGAGACAATCATGTGAGTAGATTTTAAAAAAGAATGATTAACATCATTTAGATTTTCTATTTAAGTGATGAGAATCCAAAACAAATAAACTTACTTCCAGCAGTCATTATAACAGCTGAGACTGATTGCACTTTTACGAACTAGTTGGAAACTGTTCTTAAACCAAAATGAGTATGTTGCACTTGAGTTGAATTGTTTCGGCAGGTATAGAATGTTCAAGTCGCCATTAATGGTCTTACTTAAAGATTATTTCTCGCATTATTCGGACCCCCCATAAGAAACCTTAATTATTTGCTATTTAAAAAAAGTGATTTGTAAATACAGTGACCCCGCTGTCAGTAACGCTTCTGCCATTGTTGAGTTCAGAATTGAAGGAAAAGAAATAATTTCTTGCACGAGAAAAATTATAAATTACTTTATGAAAATGACAGACAATATGACGTAAGGGAAACTGCAATTATTTTTACAATTGTATTCTTATAATTAAATGAAAACTCTTTTTTTCTACGGAAGAAACTTATAAACTACGCTTTTCCGGCGCCGAAATAAATTTCTGGCTTTTAGTTTTAAATACTGCGAAGCGCATCTTTATAATTTTGTTTCTTTCAATTTAATACCTCAAACGTTAACCTATTTCACATCTACCGTCATCCTATTTTCTGACGCTAATTAAAGTAATTAGTAAAGTAATTGCCTATTTTTTCAGGCGGGGCTTAACGTCCAACTAACAAATTAGGTATAGTGAACGGAGGTGACTAGCAAACATACTGTAAATTTCTTTTATTAACCATTAAATAAAATCCAAGGGATAGACTAGGAGGGGTCGGCAACCTATTTTAAGTAGAGAGCCATTTCTTCTTAAATAATTTTAATAAATCTTATCAAGAGCCGCAAGGGTGATAAGAGTGTAAAAAGAACTCTGCAGAACATTTGTACTCACAAATTATTATTTTATGATATTCAATAACATTTAAATGTTTTATATATTTATTTTTTACATATTACGAAGTAAATAAACAAATAAATAATAACTAAACCTGTGTTTGGATGAAAATGGAGGCAGTCCTATATATTACGTACTGTATTTTAATATAATTCTATTCAATTTCTAACCTATCACATTTAAAATTCTTTTTGAAAAAAATATCTTTACTTTAATAAATGAAATTTTCATTTATTTCAATAAAATTGAATTATACATTGTATTTTGGGCAGGCTGAAGAGCCACAAAATTTAGATAAAAGAGCCGCATGCGGCTCGCGAGCCACGGGTTGCCGACCCCTGGACTAGGGAATCGAACCCAGTACCACAATACATATTAGCTTTACTGGTCTCGCCTCTAACCGCTCGGCTACCGTGGCGCCTAATTAAAGTAATTAGCTTTACCAAAAACTTCAGAAATACCCAAATAATTATACGCGTTTTATTATTAATATATTTCTATAAAAATACCTTGATCTTCTTGAAGTAAAACGGTCGAACCCAATTTCTTGAAAATTAAAACATAAGAATAAGAAGTATGAATGAACTTGATGAAGATAATCGTTTTGTGTCTAGACAACATTGAAATGTATAATTTTGGTAATTTCTCCCAGTTAGTCTTTGAATTCTTTCCTGCAAGGACGTAGTTATCATGTAACAACTCTTCGGAAGGTTTATTAAAATTGTAAAAATATGTTTCGAGTTTTTTCTTGTTTGTTTTTTGTTTTATAAATTGCATAGTGTTTTGTTATTTGCATTTCAAACAGATTCCTAATTGTAAACCATAATAATTTAAACACATAGTTCCCCTATATTATTGACTCACATTTTACTATACAATTACTGCGCAGATGGATTTAATAAAATAAGGGAAAGTAAGAATGAAATAAATTTAGAAGGCATTGCAAGTGTGCATGTAGTTACAGAACAGTTCTATTTTTTCTTTTTTGTCACTGGTTTGCGCAACATCTGTTCAGAAGTTTTGTGAATATTTTTTTACCCACCTCTAGCAACGGAAGTTAGTGTTCTATTTAAAGGGATGGTTCAAGGTTTTGGCCGGTCACCTTGGGAGTGAATTTACGCGACATTTCAGGGGACATACTGCTGTGATGAAACTTCTGAACAAAATACATTCTGTTTTATTGTATGTGTAATGTGAAATTTACATTAGAATAGAGTTGATAATATCAGAAGTCACTTCTATCTTATTTATAATACAATAATCAAACCTAAATGACAGTATGTTCATTATAAATAATATGGTAACAATTTTTTTTTTTTAAATATTTTATTAATTTTTTGTTTTTAACTGCTGGTAAGATAATGTATTGCAGCCGGTTATCTCTATTTGTTGTAATTATCTAGGAACTCAATAAGACGACTTGGGCAAAGCCCAAGCGAACATTTTTTTGGTTTAAAGTTCCTCGAGTGAAGTACTTGTTGCCCAACAGCTCGAGTTGGACTCCTTAACACTAAAACTACCTACATTTATGCATAACTATCCCTACCGTGACCGAGCGGAACTGAAGGTTCTCTGCTTTCACGTTTTCCCAAATATGGAAAGCCTTTTATTACATCTAGTACATGCATGTACCGAGTGAATCTGCATCTTGACTTTGTTGGGAACAAACGTCCTTGGAAGAGATATATGCTCTTGGTTAGAACAGTTTTGACTGTTCTTTACGAATTAGTTCCAAAATTTAGAAATCAAAGCAGATTTATCAGTTTATAAGCGATGATTTCTTTGATCCACTCGAATAAACATAACAATTTCCGTCTATACATTTCTGCTCACTATATTTGAGAAGAATGCTGGTCCCTATTTTTCGTTCCATAGAAAAGGGCAATATCGTACATTTTTTGCCTCATATGCACCACATGCAAACAATAATCCGATAAATGCATTATCAAATTGAGTTTTCGAGAGAATTCTGTTACAAAAATAAAATGAAATATTAAAATAAGTAAATAAAATGAAAATATTCAGCCGGTCAAATGACCGGTCGAGGTAGTTAAGACGGACTAAATATTTTTCTCAAAAATCAAATAGGAAAAGAAGTGAATATTAAAAAAACAATTGTATACATATTTTAGGAAAAGTCGTGAAGTTTAATGGCGGTTACGATAAGTTGTAATTTGAAAATTTAAACCAAATTTAAAAAACGGTCAGTTGACCGGTCGTGGTACGTTTAGTGTTAAATAAATTACTACACTAATCGTAACAGTTAAAAAAAATTGATGATTAAAAAAGTCTATTAAGTTAGTGATACAATGAGATCGGCCCACAGACCTAGAGATTTACCATTCTTCGCATGATTAGTCCGTCCTCAATCCTTGCTGTTATTACTTTATTTCCTGCAATAAGGACCTTTACATTACAATAATCCTCTTCGCCAGGAGGATCATCTTACGACAGAACTTGCTTAAAAGTATCGGCATAATCATTTGCGAATATTAGAGCTTGGAAACAACCTGCAAGTTTGGCAAATATATAAGAAAAACCTGCAACCAACAAACCAGAGTTCAATGCATAAAAGATACCCGGATATCAGTAGAAACTAGGACGATTTCATTCTTCTCTGGTACTCTGGGAAATTAGCTTAGAAACCGGAAAGTTTTGGATTTCCTGTTAGTCTGTCATAAGGCAGGCTCTAAAATTGGGCGAACTTGAAAGTATTTCAAATCAAAGGATTTCAAAGGTTGGTGAACACAGAGCCGGATTTAGATGAAAAGTGGCCCTAGCCTATTCCACTCATGAGGCCCTCTCACAAACGAACCGACCCAATGAGCCGAACGCGTTGCTCTTAACCAATACATTTTTATGTTTGTTTATTAGTCATATGCGTAGAATTTCTCCTTATTTTCGGTACAGTATTTTAGTGTTCACTGTTTGTAGGACCCTCTTGATCTTGAGGTTCTAGGCTGAAGCCTAGATAGCCTATAGAAAAATCCGGCCCTGGGTGTACACAAGAAGTTGTAGAGACTGAGTTTTTTTTTTTTTTTTTTTTTTTTAGCTTCAACTGCTTACATTGATAGATCCGGTCTGACTTGAAATTCACTCTTGGTTAAAAGAAATTCTATAATTTGAACATATTTTTTTAAAAAAAAACAGTTATTCTTATTTTGCAGCAGTGATATTAAGATAAAATAAGCAAAATTCAATCTTAAATTGATGTTTAAGATGCCGACGGCTCCATTGAGATAAAGGAAAAATCTTTGGAAGCGAAAGGGAGGACCGAGAATGTATAACTTTTTTTACATTACCGTTAGTCATGGAGTCGATGCCAAAAACAAGTCTAGATTGAGGAAACAGCTTTTTGCTTTCTGAATTTTGTTTTATTACAAATTTAAAAGACAAAAGTCACCTACCTTTTTACAAAACATTGTTTTTTACATTTGTCGTAATCACATTCTGCTCTCATCCGATAATATCCTATTAGTAGGTCTAATAATAAAGAAATGAAATTAATACAAGCTTCTTTATCGAAAAACAAAAATCAGTACTGAATCAAAACTTTAAACTGAGTTCCACAAGTGCTACATATTCAAAAGACAACGCTGACTAGAGCGGCCTTAGGAGGTAGATATACCTCAAGTCTAAAATATGCATCTAACTGACATCTAGTGGGAAAATCTGAAATCTCTAAAGAAATCGTTTTCTTGGAGTCTTTTACTGGGGAATCCTTTTATTTTATTTATTTATTTATTTTTCTGCTCGGTACTTCTTATTTCGTAATTTTTTATTGAAATAAATGTTAACAAATTTTACAAAATTTAGATTAATCAAATTTTCTAATAATTCGATATTAAATTATTCCACAAATAAAGTTGGAGAAATAATCATAGGGAAATCGCTTGGAAAACAAGAAAAAGGCTCCAAGAAGGAAGTTTCCCAGGCAGAGGCGATGAATGTTGACGCGACATTTGTGGTGCTGAAAACTAGACAGCTGACGCACAATGGAAATTTTTTGATTATTGTTTTACAATTGTTTCAATTAGGAAGTAATGAACTCGGCAACTGATGTAGACGACTTGCAACTTGTGACTGAGTTACTTTTAGGCACCGCTTTTAAGTGGCAATTTGTTGAAATTGCAGAAAATTAAATCAGATTTCAAATGGAAAATAATGAAGTTTTTCAATCTGCCTATTAAGTTTTTCTATTCTCCATTGCTATGACTTATTCACACTTTGTTGGTTGTACAGTTGTAGAGCATTTTGCTGTACAATAAACTATTTGTGAGCTGTCTATTGAGGGACATCCTGGGCCAACCAGGTTAGAGCATTTTTTCTTTTGTCCTAAACGCTCTGGCACGCAGAAAATGGCTAATGCTCCACAAAATGACCTGTAGTCAGACTCTAGATTCTAGTAGGGTGGGTCGTAAAGGCACCACGACCCAATGGATCTATTGTGGCTCCCACTCAGTCTTACACTGCCTTAAATTAACTTTTTAAGACTTAATAGATTAATAAAAATAAATAAATAAATAAATAAAGTCTCTTTTTGTAAAGTTTCTACAGTCCACAACCAGTGGCATCCACAACTTACCAAGTCCTTAACGTTTGAGTGAACATAAACATGAAGATCACTTATAAGAACTCGTATGAAATAACATGTTGCAATACTCATAAATAAAAATTTATGTAAATTAGAATTCAAATCTAAGCAGCTTAGTAGTTAAAAAATAAAAATAAAATAAAAAATAGTTTAAAAAAAGAAAAAAAGCGGTTAATGTGACCTTGTGGAAGCGGATAGTTGTTGCTATGTTATAGTAATATAGGTCAAGTTTACCAAGGTCAGCAAGAGAGAGATGCACTCTATCGACCGTCCAATGCCTTTACAATCGTTTCTCCCACTTTGGTCAAGTCTTCAACGGAATCCTAATACCTTTACTTCCGCTTTCTATTAAAAATTCTACTAACAAGTTTTAAATTTCTTATTTTCTCATTATTAAAAAAATTAATTGGTTTAAAGTAGGTCTACTTGTTTGAAACATAATTTAAGCCGTGTATCATTTCCGGTGTTTATTTAAATATTTTCAATTAAATATAATAAGTACAACGGAAACATAAATAACTTCCGTAGATATTAATTACAGTTTCGTTTATAAACTAAGCATTATTTATTTTGGACAAAATTATTTATTCGCCACAATAATTTCAAACAGCATTCTTGCTTCATTTGTGCACAAAATAAACAGAATTCTAAGAAAATACCTGATGCCTAAGAAATCCCAACCTCTCTAGAAAATTATTGCCTTGCAGTTCGCAGAAATATAAAAAAATCTTATCCACTAATTTATTATTTAGTACTTACTTTCAGTTTGGTTACAAAATCTCTTTTGTATCTAGTAATTTTTACTTGAAGTATTTGTAAGAGAAAAGTGCCCACTTTTATTTGTATAGCTTTGCGCATGCGTAGATGTGTAACATAGAACCACCATGGCGGGTAGTTTGACTTGTAGAGTGCGGACATTGTGCATTGTAACGAGCTGAGTGTTATTGGGGGTACAAAAAAAGTAAAAAGATATCCAGAAAGTACTATTAGTTTGGTTAATCAAAACAGATTCTTCTGTTAAAGGTAAGATTTCATGTTTAATGAGGTTATAACAATTGTTAAGGTTATAATAATTGTTATTTGAATTGTAGAATGCCATATCTGTTACCTGGATTGCAATTTGTTAATGATGTTATTCGATATTACTAAATAAATTTGTGTCAAAAGATCAACTCGGTCTACAGCTGATAAAAATAAAATAAGCTCCTACATTCATATTGCCTTAAATATTGCGTACTTATTCAATGGAATCTTCCTTAAAAGAATAAATTAATTAAAACCAATTTGAAATTATTAACTAAGTTTAATTATTAATGCTGGACATTCTTTTTAAAAAATTTAGGTTAGAAAGCCTATTCATTCATTATTTCTAATTATCAAAAAATTTGTGAAATGGGTGTAGAATGAGTTCATTGTAAAAGGATCTCGTTATGGAGAGTTCAATGAGGTTTCGCCTTTCCCGTTTGTCCAACTCAGTTCACTAATTAGACTAATCACATTTCTAACACATACATTTTGTAATTGACCCCCGCTAACATTTGTAAATTAAGTCTGAAAGAAGGTAAATGATTAAATTCCATAAATAAATAAATACAAATTACAATTTAACTTAATAAGCAGAAATTCAACTAAGAGTGGAATTCTGCTATATTTGGAATGCTTTTATTGTTTCTTTCGTTATATTAATATATAATATTTGTATTAACGAAAATTTGGGCCAACAAAAAGATCTAGTGTGACTCACACGACTTTTCATTGCCACAGTTTATTTAGTTACATTTTCTTGAAACCAAAATTCTGTCTAGGAAGTTAGTCGACCTAAATATAATCATGTTCACTTTAATAAAAATATTTCTGTTCTTAACAGATCGGCCAAGCCGGTCAAATCAATCCCTTTCATTCCACAAATTCCCAGCAATCATATTAACATTCTCGCCAGCAGCTAGCTTCAAGGGACGCCAATATGTCGGAGTGTCCATCAGAACGCTCTCACAGGTCTAAGCGCAGAAGATGTTACTCTTTAGTCTGTAATTGTTGAGATAAATTTATATTAATTTCTTGCTATTCTCTCCACTATCTTTTTTTTGGCATTGGCTTTCGCCATACAGCCAGCATCGTCTAGATGCTTATCACTAGAATATCACTCACTCTCCATTCTTACTTATAAATACATTCGCTTCACTCATTCATCCCTCTACTATATCCAACTATTTACATAAACTACAGCTAATGGATGGATCAGTACTCTATATTCCTGCCATCCTTATAGCTTAACCGAAATTAAAATCACGTAATCCTTCTCTAATCATTTTCTTGCATTCATTCTAATCGGCTATAACTTTTAAATACATTCATATTTCATTGCTAGCTCTGCTATAGACTTAATCATGTAGATGTTGGTGGAGAATATTATGTCTTCGTAGCGAAATGGTGTACCTAAATACCTGTATATGTCGTCAAACATTCGTTTCCTTTCTACACACATAACGTGGACATATCATTATTATATGTTTGAAATCCTCCTCCTCAGTGCAATCTACGCAAAGATGAGAGGAACTTTTGTTGATCCTGTGAAGATACGATCCGCACACCACGTGGTTCGCTCTCAGTCTGCTTATTATCGTAACAACCCATTTATTAGTGACAGTTCCCTTAAAAACCATGGTTGTCTAGGTAACTGATCTGCTATAGTTTTATAGAATCTTCCTTTATTACCATTACTGTAATCTGTTTTTTTTTTTCTTTTTAGTCTTTAAAAGGTCGAGGTTCTGTCAGTGTTTGCAACACCATAGGTCAATAAAAGACTAAGAAATGCTTTTTAGACCGTTTCAAAAAATTGTTATAACAGTCCGTAAACATTTTGTTGCTGTTCTCCATTGTATTATTAACAGTGGATACAGCAAAAGTTTGCTTACTTCCTCGTTAATAAAAAGGGTTGCCCTGACGACTTTTCCCTTCGAGTAAAATTTGGAATGCACCGAAATTATCTCGAAAAACCAACGCTGGAATTATTTTTCTGAACCCATGGCGTGAGAGAATCCATGAGATTAATGCTCTGGGCTTCCACGCGATTCTACCTGCAAAAAAGCCCAGGACCTGTTATAGACACCATCTTCCAAAAACAGTCCTAACCTCCTAGAACTTTCTAGTAAATCGAAGTCGATTATTTCAGTGAGAACATTTTATAATGTCTTTATTATTATTATTTTTTATTTAATCGAGTAGTAAGTAGCGCCCGGAACCTTCTCGATTCTTTGCCGGTTCGCGGAGAGCATTCTCTCAAAGAAAAGGGAGTCTTATCTCTTTTCAAAACACACAGAAGTCGCATTTAAACGTGAAGCTCTAAATGTTCACGTTTATTAGAGTGTATATATCGTTTCTTTTGCAGTAGTCCAAACTTTAAACCTGAGTAAAAGTAAGTCCGTTTCTTATCTTTATATTAAAACACAAATCTATGGACAGGATACGCTGTTGGAGCACCAACCAAATCGGTACTTTTTAAAAAACAATCTTAACTTCGTGTTTATACTACAATGAAGTCCCGTTACACTCGTTAGCATCTAAATTTAAATATATTCTCGAACGTCATGTTGTGGGTAAACTTATAAGTGATGCATGCTCTATAAAAGAATACCTCCTCTCCCCTAACAAAGAGTTCCTAAACCAGGTGGGCGTGTCAGTAACGAAAGAATAAAGGTGCTAGTTGTGGTCTCATTACCAGGTCCAGGCACAGAGCTTGGTTACAGAGCGGCAGGTACGTGCTTTAAGAGGTCGTGATCTTCCAGTAACGGGAGTCATTGGTGCTAACTTCACCAACGCCAAAACCACCTGAACCAGGTGGTCCAATTTTAAAATTACTAATTTTTCGTTTTAGCAGTTTTGGATTATCTGTAGGATTTATTAAAAGTTGCCTGCAATTATAACTAAATATAGAGCGGACTAAGGCTGATTTTTTTTATATCTCTAATTGCGTGAGATTCTATTAATACTGTAAGAAGTTATTTATAGATCAATTTTAACTCTGTTTTTGTCTGTCGTCTTTAGCTACTGTAATTGCAATCACACCACCTCTAAACTTATGGGTTTGGGTTTTGAAAGAGGTTTTTGAATGTGGGCAATCTTACTCAGTCATTGGCGGCTCATGTGTGGTTGCCCAATAAAAAATTAATGTCTGATTAAAAGTTATTTCCAATTAGGGTTTACGACGTTGTCGTGGTTTTGTTTTAATAAAGATATTATTAATAAAGGGTCATACATTTGTTTACCAGACTTTGTACTTAAACTTGACGAATACCATGCTAAAAGAAAAGCTATGGCGATTATTTCTAAAGAAAGAGAACTCATTTTGAACAAAGAAAGACGAATGGATTTTCCTCTTTAAAAAACGGTGCATTGAAAGGATCGATTGAGTCTTAAAGCCTCAATTTAATAACACTGGCCCTATAGAGATAGCAGTGCAAATGGTACTCCATGAGTTACGTCGGTAACTGTTCTTGTGCCATGAACATGCCGAGAACTTAGGCCGACTTCCGCTGTAGAGGTCTGCAGATTATGATCGGAGGAGAGCCAAGCATCTCTTTCAACAAGCATCTGTAAATACACATTTGCTAAATGTATACAGGGTGATCCATTTAAAACGCACCAATCGCGTTTTTTCCAAACTTTTTAGGAAAGCGGAATTTCGAAAAAAAGTACGAAGTAAACTATATGTTTTTTTTTTTGTTTAGTTTTCAAATTTTACACCCCCGATGCTGTATCTTCATTTCTGGCGGAGTTTCGGCCAAAAACCCGATTGGGGTTTCATAAGGATCACTGGTTTTGATAATGATTATGAAAATTACATAAAACACGGTGAAAAACGACGTTAACCCCGTTTCGATATCCCTAATATTAGTCGAGATATTTGAGATCAAAGTTACTATTTTATCAACTCGTGAACGGTTTTCAATATTAATTTTCCACCAGAAATACACGTTTTGGGAGGTCCTCTGACTGCGAAAAATGTTATTTGTGACGCAAAGTAAAAAAATAATAACAATTGAAGATATTAAAAGATGCAGTGCAATGTAATGGTTGTGGGTGAATCAGGATAAATTTGTTTTATCATCAAATAAAAGCAATCATCACATCATTTTAATGCAAGACTTCTTTTGCTTGATTGGTTGCTTTTATTTGATGATAAAATAAATTTATCCTGATTCACCCACAACCATTACACTATACTACATGTTTTAAAATCCTCAATTATTATTATTTTTTTACTTTGCGTCACAAATAACATTTTTTGCAGTCAGAGGACCTCCCAAAACGTATATTTCTGGTGGAAAATTAATATCGAAAACCGTTCACGAATAGATAAAATTGTAACTTTGATCTTACATATCTCGACTAATATTAGGGATATCGAAACGGGGTTAACGTCGTTTTTCACCGTGTTTTATGTAGTTTTCATAATCATTATCCAAACCAGTGGTCCTTATGGAACTCTAATCGGGGTTTTGGTCGTAACTCCGCCAAAAATAAAGATACAGCATCGGGGGTAAAAAATTTGAAAACTAGACCAAAAAAAAACATAGCTTACTTCGTATTTTTTTCGAAATTCCACTTCCCTAAAAAGTTATTAGCGATTGGTGCGTTTTAGATGGATCACCCTGTATATGTACAGTTGCAAATGAATTTAAAAAAAAAAAATCATTATCTAAAAATCTCAGAGTCCCTCAATGTACGAGTATGTGGCACCTTAAAACGCAAACTCGCCATAATTTCTCTAACAAAAGATGAAAAGAGATAAATATATATAAAAATCAACAAAAATATTAAATATTTCATATTTACGAGAATATTGTTTGCACTGTATAATTGCATTCTTTGGGTAAAAGGGAAAAATCAATATTCTTATGGGGTAACGTGACATCTGTTACAAATTGGCACAACATCTGTTCTATTTGAAGCTGGTCACATAATACACATCACAGAAGTAGAAGAGAGGAGGTATTGGTCAATATGCGTTTGTTCCAACAATTGCATTACCAAACATATCCGACGATCAAAAGTTAAGGCTGAGAATGATTTCAATGAAATCGCTTTTGTTTTAGTTATTGTAGTGATAATCGTTTTTACGAGTTTTCTCGGCGGTGTAGTGCTTCCACAATAGCTGTTATTGTTCTACATATTTTGTACTCTATTCCTGTTAAAAAGTTGATTGCTTAATCGACAACTATCACTGTAGAATAGAAATCATTAAATAATTATTAAAAGTTCTGAATCATAAAGAAAATTACGCAAACTATTATATTAAAGTGCAGAAGGTGTAAGACGAAAGGCAGAACATTTTTTTCAAGTATTAAGAGAAAGTAAATGTGCTGAATTTTTATTGCTTTGATAGATGGTCTTGTTGGTTCAACACATCAGTTAGGAAAGGGAAAAATTGAAAAATGTTAATAGGATTCTAAAATAAGAGTAGTCAGTAATTATTCGTTAAAATTGTTTAATTATTTTGTAAACTGGTGAACATTACTTTGATGGGATTGCATTAGAATTTCTCTAAAGTGGACTACTTATGAAAGTCGGCGTCGTTAATTTACTAGTTTTAGGTATCGTATTATCTTTAGTCTTCTTTATAAATTTCGGTACTTAAAACCTAATACTTTTTAAAAATATTAATTGAAAAGAATATCGTTACTAACTTCTACTATGTTCTATTTTGATGGCTGCACTCTCTCTATTTCCTAAGTATAGTTACAAGTTTAGTTACTACAAAATCCGCTAGATGTCTCTAAGCGCTTTATTTAGGCTTTACTCGAACAGTGCTTGAAATGCCATAGTAACTTCCATACAAGCCCATTATAGAACAAAACTCTGGAAGTATTAAACGGATAATTCAATAAAAGTAAGAACTATTAAAAATTTATTTTTTAAATATCACTGACATGTCTTTTTACAGGTTTGTCCCAGCTTTTCATAAGTAGAGATTTCATTATTTAAAATAAATTAATTTCTGAAGTAACCTAATGAAACTGTTATTCTGTATTAATTCTAGACATATTATTGAAAATGTTGCGGGTTCTGATTTCCAAGTCTCGGCAGCCATAGAGGTTTATTGTTACATCTTGAAAGGTGTACTAGATCACATCTCCTCTTTTTTAAGAGATCAAGGTTTTTGCCAGCATTAGTTTCTGTTACATGATTTCCTCTTATCTCTAAAGTTCTAAAGATCTTAAGCAGCAGTCAAGCGATTGCCAGCTGAAGAATAGAGAGGTGATTTCTTACTCCATCTTATTGTTTCCTCGTAATCAAGCTAGATTAATCAATCTCTTCACCTTGTGAAGAGAAGAACAGCGAATGGTGTGTTATCTGACAGGTTTTAAAAGACGTTTTCTCTCCCCCATTTCTTCCCAGGGAATTGACCCATCTACGGAAGAGTATTCTGTGAAGATGTTTTATGACCAATCGTGCCTTACAAGAAAGCATCAGCCAAACGGATTGGGCCGAGTTTGTCAGAAGGTAGTAGGAGGAATTTGTATATCTCTTGCTGAATCTGTATAGTGCTTTTTCAAGCGTTCAAAGCTCCTGGGGTCGCAGGTGGAAGGTTGTCTATCGACTCGGTCTCCATGTTTTCGCTACTAGAAATCAGGTTATCTCACTCAATGTCCCGACAACTCCACATCAACTTAAGTTTAAATATCAAGCATCCCAGACTGAATACCTAATTCTGAATAGTAGTCCCTTAGTCCCACCAAAGTCTCGAAACTTAAAGAAGAAATCTGGGCTCAGAGAGATCAGCTACTTCCCGCCCTTTTAATTCTAAATTTAAGTGAAAATAAAATATTTTTAATTTTTTTTTTTTAGTTTTAAGTTAATCCATTTTTTAACTTATTCCAACATTTAAATTTAGTAAAAAAAAAATTGCTTTGGCCTGAAAAAAAATACCTACTAAAGGTTACTTTAACAACAAAGGGTTTCCCAGATGAGTACACTTGATAAATCAAGAAAATGTCTTACTCATTTTCCCTTGACTTAGTCGAGGAGAAATCTTATCGATAAATTTTCATCATAGTTTTTATATTTTGTTCTTCCTATCGATTAAAATATTTTATAAAGTTATCAATCAGGTTTTGCGGAAAGTTTGTTAAATTATTCGAACTAAAAATTACTCACACTTTTTAAGGAAATATCTTTTCTAACATTACCTTCCATTTTATTTTGTGTGGCTATATCATAACCTGATCTCAAGTAAACTTGTTGAAATGAAATTTGGCAGTAGTCCATCAGTTTCAACTAGGTCACATTCGCTTGTTTTAAGTCTATTTTTAAAATTAAGTTGAATATTTATGTTTTAATATAGATTATTAGAGTCTAGAATATATATTTCTGAGAAATTTCGCAACTAATTCTTACAAACTGCGCACATTTCCCAACCCTTCCATTAAACCACATTTAACTTGAAAATGAGATTTTGTTTTGTTTTTTGTTAGGGTTCTCTGATTGACTGATATTGTCGATCAGTTGTGTGATTGATTCTCTGATATTGTCAATTTGATCTTTGACCTCTTAAAGTTTTTTTTATATATCATTTAAATATCATTTATTAAAACTAAAGAAGAATATAGATTAGAATTCAGTCAAAAATACAAGCATTATTGACCTACAAATTATTGATTATAATATTTATTAATTGCAAATTATTGGCCATTAAATTAATTGAAAAATATTTTTGATTTGTTATTAATAAAATGAGTTAAACATTAAGTGTAGTAACTGGTCCTTGAAGTATTTATTTTTTACTTCTGTTCTTTATCGTTTAATTGTATCCAAAGTTCAAGCCTTTTTTTAGTAATTTTCACATGAATTACAATCTTACAAATGATTTACCCGAATTACATAATTTACCGTGAGAGAATTTCTTATTATGGAAAAGATTTCCATAGTTTTTTTCTTATTATTAATGAACTACTTTTAAAGAAGAAACAAAAGCATGTTTATAATGAACATGTTATCTTTGCTATTGTCGGACAAAATTGGTTGAAGTTTGTGGGAGTATATTTTAGCGAACAGCCTTAACAGTATTGCATTTCAACAACAGTAATACTGATCTTATATTTAGATAATTTTGAGCCACCCAGCGTCTAGACTTCATCCAAGTGGTAGGTGGAGGGGGGAAATAGTAAAAGGCATAAATACCTGTGTACAGTAAGTACTATGTAGCATTACATCTATACACAGTGAAATGTTTTTTACCGTTACGAACGTGATCGGCTTGCTCAAGTGCTAGCGAACGAGCGTTCACTTTGTCTGGACAAGAAACCTCGCAACATTCTGTCTTAAAATAGAGTTTACATCAGATTCTACTAAAATATAGATCATGTCCACCAGTTGCCCTCTGCCTCTGCCTAAACTTTCAATTACTCTGGTCACGCTATTGTTTATTTTTCTTCTTTTTTTTTTTTTTGTAAATTTAAAAAACATTTAAATTATTCTAGTTGCTTAACATAAAAGATGAATTTTTAAGAATTTCTAATTGGAGCATTTTAAAATGTCTATTCTAATCACGTAGAAACATTCTCTTAATGCTAAGATTCTAATTCATGCTTTACTTCTAAATCAGAAATTCTTCAGATATATTCTCTCTCATTGTAGATTGTATTAAAAGGGCGGTTCCACCAAAAAGGGGAAGGAACGCAGGCAATCCAAAATGCCCATTGTTTCCCGCCCACCACTCATCTCATGAGAGATACCGGGGCTTTAAAACAAATTCGGCTAAAAGTTGCCAGATGCTAATATAATAAACTAATAAAGTAGTAACAGGACACTAGGGAGCATGGCGACTCAATCGCTCAGTGCACTGAATAAACCTAGAAAGTTCGTTATGATTACCAGATGCCACAATCTCGGGGAGGAAAACATTTAACCTCCCGAAGACGAGAAATCTAGTTTTAAAATAAACGGGGCACACCTCTACAAAGTGCCGCACAGTCTCATTGGACTCACCACAGCCAGCGCGAATTGGCGACTGGATGAGGCCCGCATTTGGAAAGATGGTACGCTAAATTCGCATGTCCATTGGCGGATCCGGGACCTGCTAAAACCAACTATAGCCGTTTTTGACAGGCCAAGAATTTCTTTAGCTTGACGGCAGTCAGCTCGGGATCTCCACCGTTTCCGCACTCGCTTCGGCGGTACATATACTATTCTTTCTCATACAAACTACCTCATCCTCAAATCCTACCTAAAAGATCGGTATTTCAGAGTCAACTGTGGAGCAGCAGACTCTGATATCCATCTAGCTCGACCTGGTGTTCCTCAGGGCAGTGTCCTAGGTCCTCTTCTTTACTCCTTATACGCAGCAGATGTACCTCAACATCCAAATACCATTCTTTCCACCTTTGCTGACGATACTGCTATCTTATCTCCTCATTCCGATCCTCTTATCGCTACAGGAGCTTTACTAACACAAATCAACCACTTACAGGACTGGCTTTTCAAATGGCGAATCAAAACTAACGTTACGAAATCAAAATTTATAGTATTTACTCTCAGACGGAAAATCCTACCTCCCATCATCTTGAACCTAACTAACTCCTACACCAACTGTGGACAAAGTACGCTACCCTGGACTGCACCTAGACAAACGGTTGACATGGAATCCCCCATACTAGACTGAAAAGCGCTACAAACTTCTCGCCAGACTACTTTAACAAACGTTTGAAACTTAACTTACATAACAAAAGACTCTTATATCTACTGTTACTGCGACCTATTTGGTCATAAGGTATCGAAGTATGGGGATCGACTAAGTGTTCCAACACACTACGCCTCCAAACATTACAGTCAAAAATACTTCGAAAACTTCTTAACGCTCCGTTCTATGTATCCTAACCTCACTATCCATAATGACCACGAAATTTTTTTCATTACAGATGTTGCTAACACTCGTTTTCTCAAATTTCATTCCTCTACAGCAGCTCATCCTAACCCTCTCATAGAACACCTATCTTCCTCCACATTACTTCATCCTCTAAGGAGATTGAAGAGAAGATGGCCTCGTGATCTACTCTTATCGTAAGAGCAAAGCACGTTACTGGAGTGACACCACTACACTCATGATTCTCCACTCATGATTTTCTTTTATTTTTTGTTATCAGGTACCATATTTGCTTGTTGCAACAATCGTTGCAGCAGTAAATTCCAATAAAAGATTTTTAAAAAATATATACTTATATATTTTTTAGCAACATTGTATATTTTTTAAAACAGTACTGAAATGATCTCTTACTGGAAAGCTTCTATAAGAACTGTGATAAACAATTTTTATCAAGGGAAATAATTGTAGTAAAAGTTATAAAACTTAAGGGGGTGTAGAAATTTTTTTAAAAAAAGTGACCACCACTCCATTGGGCAAACAAAAAAGTATTGAAATATGTTCTTAAATTTCAGAATTTTTGCAACACATTTAGCCCTCATTGTCAGTAAACAAGAGTTTGGAGTACGTACATATCGCGAAAATGACGCTTTAGAGCGAGTATATGCTGAGTGTTGGAGAACCCCTTCAATTTTCTTGAAAGTTTCTTGATTCATGAATATTTCAATTCAGGGGGAGTTCTTTAGATTGAGAGGTCTCACCCAGTCCAGTTCATGTTGATCACATGCCCCAAAGGTACAACTTTTCATCTTTGGAACTTCCTAAAGTTTTCGTAGACGTATTTTTATTGCCCTTTGCAAGCGCAGGCATTAGAAGAAGACCTTTTATATAATCCAAATTTGTATTTTGTAGAAATGTAAGTTCTTCCTTTCCCTAACAGAGTTCATTAAAAAAAAAACTATATACTAAAATGTAAATATGATGAAAGTAAGTGATAATTGAACCGCTCTAAACGGAAACAATGTCAAGATCTCTTTCTTGACCTCTGTTCCGCCTGAGTGAGCCTGTAAAATTGTTCTGCAAAGACTGACTAGAGGGACCTTCACTAATGTTTTTGCCTCCGGCCGAGAAGGTTTCAATTATCTATCTTTATAAAAACCTTTCACTTTGTGAACCACCCGTGGGCTACATTAGGAAATACCTTTTCTTTTTATATAAATGCTGGGATGAGATCATTGTTTATGTTTTAAAACTCGTACTCGATATTAAACATTTTTTTTTTCTTTCTCTTAACACAGGTAAAACTAGTTCTTCCTGTCGCCGCACTTAAGAGGAAGTATTACAAACGTGTATTCGATTTTGAGTCTACACCGGAAATATACGGAAGTGAGGTCCTCTAACTGAGAAAAAGTGTTGGTTATCATTGGATGTATTTATACATTGTTCTTATTTTCTTTGTTCAGAAAGTTCTTGTTATCTGATTTTATTAATTTAAATCTACAGATTGTAGAGCCACAGTTAAAAGTGAGCAAAGTATGTACATATATTGGCATCTGATTCGCATCTGGGGGTGTCGCTTTCTAGTTTCTTGCAGTTCAAGGCAATGAAATTGCATTGAATGGACTTCTAAGCCTCTTAAGTACCAGGGAACGTTTTGTAGTTTCAGGAACGGTGGTAGATGATAATGAGGATATCAGAGGATGGGCACAGGATATTTTAATTTATTTAGCTGATGGGAGATTATAAGAATTGAGAAAACCTTGGGACCATCGGCGTTTTAATCTTCTAGGGGATGGTGAGAGAGGAGAACATTTGTATAACTGGGTTAGAATGGACAGATTTGGAGTCGTGGAATTCTTTTTATTAGCTGGTAGACCAAGGGGATTTTACGAGCGGAGTGGGGGAAGAAGTTTGACTTGAGACAAGTTAGGGAGCATGGCTGCTACGAAGGATCATCGACTGGGATGTCTGGATACGATTAGAAGTGGAATTCTGGTTGAACCTCAGTCAAACATCCGTGTCAACGGTGGTCGAATGCATGTTGTTTATGTTAAGTCTTTCATTTTCTGTTGATTGATCAGAACGTTGGTCAAGTTGTCTAGAGATAAGTATTTACCGTATGTTTAGTTCCAGTCTCTTCAGCTTTGTTGAGAGGTAGAGATCAAGATTATTACCATCTGTCAACATTGGAAATCGTGGTTCTGTAGAGGCTAAAGAATTGCTCTTCTGAGGGTGAAAATATTTCTTAGAAACGTAGAAACACTCAATACCTAAAATGGAACATTAGAAGCACTTCTACACTTTCTGTGAACTTCGCACAAGTTCTCGCTGAAAAGAAAAAATTGAAAACAAATTTAATAGCTCCACTCAGAACTGGTGAGTTTAAAAAGTTAACGGAAAATTAGCTTCATCCCATCAGAATCAGGCTAGGATGGATGAGTGGTTCGCGTTCGTAAACAAATTCTTTCGTCAGTGCAGTATTTGTGCATATATTCTGGACTTCTGCGTAAACTAAAATAGTTGCACATCTCAGGCTCTGAAGCCTGGGGTGATGTTAAGGCTGTCTTTGGAAGGACTCTTCCCATTAGGTTTAGGTAGATTAGATTAGGCTTAGTTAGAGGAATCTGTGAATTAGGAATATTATCGTACTTCCAACATGGGCAGAGTCTGCTGAAAACAACTTACAATAAATAATTTTGAATATATTATTGATAGAGTTTCTTAAAAATTTGAATTAACGGACCTAAATAAAAAAATTTTCCTGAAAACCAATGTAATTTGTGTAATTAGGCTAGTTCTAAGGGTAACTTTTGTCATTTCTTTACTGAATGTAAAATTTTAAATTGCTGGAGAAATAAATTTTTACAATATTATCTTCAAGAAGAGGAGGAGGATTCTTATCTTGGTCCAGTTTGATGCATTATTGTGTTCAGATGGCTACAACAAAGTAAGCAATTTTTGTAGGACATACGATTGAGAGATAAAGACTGAGATCAATATTATTGTAGGCTACAAACATGTGCTACTGTCACTTTATTATTAGAATGATTCTCCAGCTTAAAATTCACTCTTTTCAGAATATTCATTCAGTACATATTATCATTTAATGAGGTGATAAGTGCCAACCCTTGCTGTGGTTACATTATCTGAAAGCAATAAATTATTACTATTATTATTAAATTATTCAGTTTTTTTTTTAAATAGTAAATTAAGAAACCACATTTCTAATTATCCGTATTAATAAAACGTAGTCCCTTATTTCCACTGTGGAATTAAATATAGAATCAGAAGGCTGCTGTCTATCTGCATTGTTTATAGTCGCATCGCCAGCTGAATATGGAACATTTAGCGTCTGTCTGCTGCTCACAGATACTTCTATTTATACATTCTATATGCTTAGGGCGTTTTTTTTTTTTATTAAATTTAAAAAATAAATAAGTAAAGCATCTGTTTCATCATGTCCGGCTATGCATGTAAATAAAACTAGTTCCCAGTCAAACTGGAACATATACTGCGTAGTACCAAATCTCGCGAGTTCATTCATAGGGGAGACCTTGGTGAATACGATGTGAAGGTCAGTGCAATAATGCGTTGTACAGAAGATCTATTGCTGTAATGATATATTAATTATCTGATCTCCATGTCAGCTTCCCATTTCCAGATATTAATCACTGCATAAAAAAACCTAATAATATTTCCTGTGATTTCGTTTTAATGAATCAACTTTTATTTTATTTACTTGGGAAATGTGAATAATACGAGATAACCATATCAACTGGTAATCCATGGAATGTAATTTAATCCATCTTTAAGACCTACTGCTTCATGAAGTGCTAAAGAGGTTAATTAAGCGTTTCCCACATTATCTACACAAATATTACGTTCCACTCCGTGTGAAAATTGCTGGCTCTTATTGCTGGCAGTTATGTAAAATCAAAACGTTTTCTAGTATTAAATTATCCGGCAGTTGAGTAGGTGGTGAATTTCATCGATTAACACCTCCTCGGCTACTTATGTGTGCTATATTAAAGAGGTACTCATGGACCTAAATCTAATTGTTTCATCCTCCCTAACATCGAACCCAAAAATAGATCTCTTAAAGGTTTAATTTCATTCTGTTGGCTCTCCTACCTTTATAGGGAGTTCCCAAAAATCGGGTTTTGGAAAGGCATATCCTGAGAGAATAGGGCTGGCATCTGGCGCCTAGGAAGTGGTTATCCCATTAGAACATTCCCAAATTTAATTTGTGGTCCAATTTTTTGATATACTTTAATTACAGAGGAGCTGCGTGGGCAATACGGTGTATGTACCTGCTACCGGCTTATCCCTATTTCTAGAACTGTCCTAGGGAACTTGATTCCTTTAGACTGAAGAAGGCTTAGAACATTTGGGGAGCTTTGGGGCGATGCTTATAACCCTAACGTTTCCTATACAGGTGTTGGTTCATTAATTCATTCTCCTTGATTCATTAATCATTGAAAAAATACAGTTGAAAATTTTAACAGAAATCATCGAGAAAGAATTTTTTAGACAAAGTAAAAATTTCATTATTTATAAGAAACTTTTTGAGGCCTTGGGTTAAGTAGATTTATAGTAAATTTAATGCTCTTTCGTTTGGAATAAGCAGATTTGCTGTAGGATAAAGGATAGACAAGTTACGACCGTTTTTATGATAAAAATTAAAAATGAAAATATCTTGGACACTATTAAGAATCGGGTTAAAGTGAATAGAATATTTTTTGTTGCATTTGAGCTGCTGAATCACCCTGTATAGTAGTTATCACTGTATAGTAAGGTGATATAATAAGCTGTCGGGTTTCCTCACGGAGCATTGCCGACTTTAGAGGGCACCTGCAGACTGTAGGAAGATGGATGAAGCTCCAATACACCCGCTGCTTGAGGTGGATATAATTTTCCTTCCTAGAACCCACTCAGATCCTGAGATTTCTTTGATATCCTGGTCCAGAGAAGAAGTGTTGTAGGGTTTCGCAAATAATAATAATAATAATAATAATAATAATAATAATAATAATAATAATAATAATAATAATAATAATATAATAAAACCTGACACCTAAAGCAGTTTTCGCGATTTGCCTGCAAGATATTCTTCAGTTGTGAATCCTCCTGGCAGTTTTTTATTAAGTTGTGGGTCAGGTTTATCCAACCTTCCTGTCTCAAGCGATTGATTGATCAATCAATCGTAGGCAACTTTATTTTTGCGTGATATTTAGAAGAGAAGTGAAATAAAGTATTCTTCTAAAGTGCAATTTTAGGTATTGCGCAGCATTTAACCATTTAATACTTGATTAAGAAATGTCCTAACTTTTAATTTTGAGTAGGAAGAATATTAACATCTGGAAGCACACCATTACCAGAGAGTTGTCTTTGCGTTTTCTTTAGTATTGAAGGCAATTGCCAAAGTGATTCATTTGATCGTGGACAAATCTTGTGTCTGGCCTTTCTCAGTTTGGTTTTAAGCTTCCTCAGAGAGAGCAGTGGTTCTAGGAGAGCTATGACATCAACTTTCCTTTAATAATATTTTATTACTTTATAAAATATTTAATTTAATTCTTTTATTAGGGCTAATTACAAAAGAAGAAGATTTAATTACCTAAATTGTGGTAACAGAGAGTCGTTTGTGGGTTCATACCAGACATTTTACTGAATGAAAGAAGGTGGATTCATAATTCCTTTTGTACAAAATTCAAGTTCTGGCCAACAACTCCTATCTGCAAAATTATAAAACATGTGGGTATTTCAGTTAAAAATTTAATTTACCAAGAATTTATTTAATTTTCATTCCATTTGGGGCTACGTTAGCAAATTGGTTAATAAAATGAAAGTTAAAAAAAAAAATAAAAATAAATAAATGATTAAAATAAAAAATGAATTCACTCTCAGAAAAAGTGCCAAGTCTTAAAAATAGAATTTCATAATATTATAAAGTTTAGAGAGCCAAGTTTAACACATTTCTATCTAATGTAAAAACTAATAATAATTTCTTCGTTTTTATTTGAAGGGAAGAAATCTGGTCAATTTGAGGTGGCTGTTAGATTTCTGCAAGTAGTTAGATATTGACAGTAATCAAGTAACAGTTATTGCTGAACACTTGTAAATGATCTAGAGATAATAATTGTGTTGATCGTACGTCCTACAAAACGCACTGACATTTAGAATACCGCTATCGCCTTTCTTGAAAAAAACCCAATTGTCTTTTACTGCCTTCTCAAAAGAGCATAAAGCGCCATGGATCGCTGCATAATTGAAGCAATAAATATTTTATTTAAATTTATTTGCATTTAATCTCAAAGCCGTTCGACCTGATGATAATCGCCCTGTTTCCCAACTCATCCACATTTTTATTTACACTTTCGATCGCCTAATTTTACTTGGCCCTCTTTTCTCCATTTCCTTGAACTTTACGGTCCTTATTCGACTTTTCCTGCAGTGTCTCAGATTTTAAAGACTCTTCTGAAACCTGACTGATTATTTTTTTACACTTTCATCAGGTTTGACTTCTTCTACTTGTCCATAATCAAAAATGCCTGTAAGAATACAATACCTCGCGCCCAAGATCAATAACTTCAGCTGCTTCTTCATGTTCTTCTTCACCAAAAAACTTTTTATCTTCGTTGAGCTATACATCTATGTTATCTGCTTCTATATTGGCCTCTTCCTCTTCCGATAGTCCAATTCTATCAGTTATTTTTCATCATGTTCATCTTCATTATTTGTAATTTTATATATCTCATCATCAAGGAAGCTCAGTCACCATGCTTACATAATTGGTTGGGTTCTACATGATTTCTTTACCTCTCACAGACTGATCTACTTTTTTTAGGCTACTCTTCTAATTGTAATTCATTTAGTATGTGTAACAATGGATTGTTTCCTTGATCTAGGATTCTCAAACAATCTCAAAAAAGGATTGTAATGTGTGATTGCTCTAAAAGCAGGCCAGCTGGCCGGTATAACGTGTTCTCGTGCAATATTAGCAGCCGTGCCGCTGATAGTTCGGTTCCTAAAGAGCCTAACAGTGCCTTGTTCCTTAATTTATTGAGTTGATCGGTGCTGGATGGTGTGAAGATGAATTTTTCGAAAATAAAAACTGTATTATAAGACAAGAAGCATGGATATAGTAATCCATATAGTCTTCCCTCAACTCACAGTCCAGATTCATACTTCTCAGTTGATATAAAGATTTAAAAAAAGTCAGTCTATAAGTGACCTCTTTTCATCTTTGTAACACTCTAAGAGGTAGCAGAAAATCTGTTTATTGAACAAATACATCTCTCTTCTTTGTGACAATATGTGTTTTTTGAATACAATTAATAATATATGTAATATTTATCTTCATAGCGACTTATTTACCTACTTAACTAATTTATTTTTAGAATTGTGCTTTCATAATTTGCTCTTTTTAAGTGTATAGTTCATTGACAACCAATGTAAATGTAGTAAGTAGATAATTGAAGCCAATAAACTTACTCAATGTAACTGCCCTTTAAACTCCAAGACTGAATCTACCCAAAATATTAAATAAAAAGGGAAAATTCTTTTTATTAGTCTTTTATTACTACTTATATTTAAGCTTGCGAATGCAGCTTTGCTACGATTTCGCAAAATTATATTATTTTTCGCGAATTCTCTCTTTTATCTTTTAAATCGATCTTTTGCATTAAAAATGAAAAATTATTCATAATGGTCCTGTAATAATAGGTTTTTCGTTTGATCTCAATTTGTCTAAACTATAATATTTGCAAAATAAACTAACCGACCTTGTAAGCATTCTAAAGTAGGTAATTATTTCACAAAATGATAGTTGTTAACACCTACGCGAGTGACTTAATTAACATTTTTAACTGTTAGACGTAATAAGTTTTGGGTTATAATAAACAAAAAATTTAATCCCAATTAATTAAATTAATACCTGCAACAGATTGGCCTGTAATATTTACTACTAGATCTAACAACACCATCTTAGTTTGTTAGTTACACTTTGAATTCAAATTAGCTACTTAAAACTAAATGGAGAGAATGTATCAAAGAATCTATTGAGTTTAATGAATCTAATCTGCGCTCTAAGCACATTGTAATTAATAATAATTAGTTAATTTAAAGTCTACGTTGAACTTTTACTGATTATGGAATTCTTAGATGAATTCTCTTTCATTCTTAAGGTAAAACGAGAATACCTACGACGGTCCTAGATCGAGAGAAATGTTCGTTATGTAAACCCTTCGAGTTAACTTGACTATCTTTTATTTCTGAACAAAGATTACTGCGTTCGTCTTCGTTTTTCAAGATTACCCTAAATTAGTGGTTTATGAAAGAGGCCCGAATACTGTATCAGGAATATTTAAAAACATAAATAAAAATAAGTTTCATAATTGAAAATATTAGAAGGGGCTTAAATAAGTTATAATATAAAGATGAAAAATGTTGAAAAATAACCCCAAAAAGAAGGTATATTCCGAGAAAATTGCAAGCTTGTAATTGATTATTTCACTACACTTTTAGACTGGAGGAAGAATCGCACTCTAATGGCTGAAAACGATAGAAGTTACAATTCAAGCTCATTGTTCGTAGGGAACAAAGTTCTTCTGAATTCTATTTAAAGATTTATTTGAACATGTTGCTAATAAATTTCAGCTCATCAAGAAACACGCCTGAATTGTAGTTTTGCTTTTTTTATTAATCTGTATATTACATACACATGTATTTGGCAATGATGGTCGTCTTGGGCTTAAATTGTCCAAGATTTCTAGAATAGCGCCTTTATTCTTGAGTTCGAACATTTACTACTGAGAAGATAAAAATGTTGAAGAAGTTTGATAATGTAACGAGACGGTTGTTGAAGTAACATATAGGTACAGTTCTATTTTAAACACTTCAAATGGACATTTATAAAAATCATTTCAATATCTTGACCTAAACTTTTAGTTTAGATTTCTCAGTTGATTATCCCGAGCTATTTTTTGGGGCCAAGCTACAAAAATCATTATACGAGGGTCGTTTGAAAAGTCCGTGCAAAAATAAAAACTACTTAATTTTTTGGGGTAAACCTTTTTTATTTTTCAACATAGTCTCCTTTTAGGCTTATACAGTTCGTCCAACGCTGCTCTAGTTTGTTGATCCCTTCCGAATAATAGGATTTGTCCAAGTCTGAAAAATAGCCATTCGTTTCTGTAATCACCTCCTCGTTTGAATAAAATCTTTTTCCCGCCAGCCATTTCTTCATATTGGGGAAGAAATAGTAGTCCGAGGGAGCCAAGTCTGGAGAATAGGGGGGATGTGAAACGAGTTGGAACCCTATTTCCATTAATTTTGCGACCACAACTGCTGAGGTGTGAGCTGGTGCGTTGTCGTGATGGAAAAGGACTTTTTTGTGGGCCAATCGTGGGCGTTTTTCTTGCAGCTCGGTTTTCAAACGGTCCAATAACGATGAATAATATGCACCTGTAATAGTTTTACCCTTTTCCAGATAGTCGATGAGGATTATTCCTTGCGAATCCCAAAAGACAGTCGCCATAATCTTTCCGGAACGGTCTTCGCCTTTTTTGGCGCAGATTCCCCCTTGGTAACCCATTGTTTAGATTGTTCTTTGGTCTCAGGAGTGTAGTGATGTATCCATGTTTCATCCACAGTGACGAAACGACGCTTAAAGTCCTGCGGATTCTTCTGGAACAGCTGCAAACCGTCCTTGCAACACTTCACACGATTTCGTTTTTGGTCAAGCGTGAGCAATCGCGGCGCCCATCTTGCGGATAGCTTTGTCATGTCCAAATGTTGATGTAAAATATTATGTACCCGTTCATTCGAGATGCCCACAGCACTAGCAATCTCACGCACCTTCACTCTTCTGTCAACCATCACCATATGATGGATTTTATCAATGATTTCTGGAGTAGTAACCTCAACAGGGCGTCCAGAACGTTCAGCGTCACTTGTGCCCATATCCATATGGCCACTCCGAAAATTTTGAAACCACTTATAAACGGTTCTAATCGAAGGTGCAGAGTCACCATAATGTTTATCAAGCTTTTCTTTAGTCTCCTGAGGCGTTTTGCCTTTCATAAAGTAGTGTTTAATCAACACACGAAATTCTTTTTCGTCCATTTTTTGAAAATCACTCGACTTCCTCGATTCAAACGAATGCCAAACACAAAGAAATAGACCGATCTGGCTGAAACTTGGTGTGTGTTCTTCCAAGAGATGCTACTAACTAAACATAACCTCGATACGCGCCAGTGGTGCTATCTCTCTGACTTTGCACGGACTTTTCAAACGACCCTCGTAATTAGTCCATTAGAGTAATTTATTTGGGGAATTTTTTAACGGTTGGATCTTGATTAGAAGGAAGTGGATTTAAAATGAAATACAAAAAACAGTCGGATGTACATGACAGAAGACGTTGTTTTGAAAAAAGTTTTGTATAAAATGTATTGTGTTAAATTTGAGTATCTTCTATTTCAGTCTTTGTACGAGGCGTTGAAATATTTTGATTTAATTTTATAATTTTATAAAAAGTAGGTTTACTATTTTAATTGTTCGTTTCCTCGTCTTCTGCTTCCTTTTTATAATTTTCGATTTTTAATATTTTTTCTTTCTGAGTAATATTAATTTTCTTAATATACAGGGTGTTCATTTTAAGACGGCTCAAATGCATTTCATGCTTAAACAGTTAAAATGAGCAAAAAATGTTAGAGGAAAAATTTGTTGCCCGTCACCTCTAGTTTCAGAATATGCGACTTGATTTTAGATTCCTGCCCGCATACGCGGCTAACGCGCGACCAAAAGTGAGGGTTCGCAGTTGACACCCATTTTCATGTACACAGTTTTAAAGAGTATAAAAAGTTATGTAAGAAACCGGAAACCGCAATTCGATATCTTCAAAATTAAAGGTGCTAGGCCATTTCAAAATCTGGTATTTATTAATCATATTTCAATTTTTTAACTTGTTATCAAAGAGAAAGAAGAGCACGAGATAGGTCATTTTTATGTATTTTTTCATCCCCTTTCTACTAAAAATATTGCCAAGGCAGTAAAGCTAGTATTTTTCTTAATATCGGGAAATAAGTCGCTTTCCGAGTGATTTTTCTGAGAAAAATCAAAAAGAGCTTTTGATGTTCTCAAGCATACACAAAATGGTTAAAAATTAATTTTACATCTGCTACAAACAAGTTAGTTTAATAATTATTTGGTAATTTTGGGAGAGTTGCGTTTAATTACAAAAAAAAATTGGAAATCTCCTGCCACATATTTAAGTGATCAATATCTTTCATATAAAGGATCAAACTTATTCCTTAATTTATCAAATAATGCACTTTACGCAGCTTGTGCAGCATGTACTGTGCCTCCAAAGGTGCCTCCTCTGGCTCGCAAGCCAGGTTAGCCAGGAGGTTATCAACTGCTCTCTGTATCTGAGGAGCACCCTGTATAGTACCTTACCACATTGAACCTTAGAATGGTCTAATAGCCGTTCTTGAAGCGCAGAAAAAATCTGATTGATCACAAATGAATTGTAACAGCCCAAGGACAAAAACAGCAAAGAAGACAAGTTATTGATGGCTGTAATTGAACATTTTCTTCAATTACTTTATCTCTTTCTTATCACCCGCAAGATTGAATTACTTTGATGCCATTTATATAATTATTTATTTACAGATCTTTAATTGATATCAAAACTTTAATAACTAGCTTTTTATGAAAGTAGTTTCTTTGTAACAGTTTGAAATTATGTTGAGGAATTTATATAACTGATTCTCTTCATAGCCCTGAGATCTAGCGTACATTTCCAGTAATTGGCCTTAAAACTATAAGATCTCCCATTGTTCAATGAAGTGAATTCAGAGGAAAACTTCTACAATGGGAAATAATCCAATTATTTAAGATATGTTGTTATCATTTCTAACAAATCTTGGGAAATATTTATCGTACATTTCTAGCACTTTAATTAGTATCTCTTGAAGGAAATATTTCCTTAGCGTTCCCTACCAGCAGTAGCGCTAGTATCCTTCACGTCAGCTTTTCAGCTTTCTTCTTTGGAGACTTTGAAGTGTGATTATTGTTGGAGTAATATTGTTTCATTTTGAGCACATCATGATACTTTTTTTAATAAAATGTAGTCATACGAGGGATTCGAGTTGGGGATCTCCCACTTACAAAACCACTCTCTTGACCACTAGACCAACACCCGCCCCTCCCTGGCAAGAGATTCTTACCGTAATCATAGGTCATGAAGTCTTGCCTTCAGGGTTCATTAAAATTATGTGATGGTTGCTTTTATTTGATGATAAAACACCCATAACCATTACATTACATTTTTAAAGTCTTTAATTATTATTATTTTTGTTCTTTGCGTCACAAATAACATTTTTGTAGTCAGAGGACCTCCCAAAACGTGCCACTTATGGAAAATTAATATTGAAAACCGTTCACGAGTTGATAAACTAGTAATTTTGATCTTAAATATCTCGACAAAAATTAGGGATATCGAAACGGGGTCAACGTCATTTTTCACAATTTTTTATGTAGTTTTCACAATCATTGTCAAAACCAGTGGTCCTTATCAAATCCAAATCTGTTTTTTGGCCGTAACTCTGCCAAAAATGATGATACAGCATCGGGCGTGGAAAATTTGAAAACTAGACCAAAAAAAACATTTAGTTTACTTCGTGGGTTTTTTCGAAATTGCGCTTTCCTAAAAAGTTATTAGCGATTGGTGCGTTTTAAATGGATCACCCTGTATAATTCACCATTCTCACTGTGATACGAATATGTAAATGACTTGATACACATTACATTTTTGCGTGGATCTATCTATTTATCAATGTTTTATAGAATGAATAATTATTTTTTAAGTTCTTCGTAAACTTTAAAAACATTTTTGCGAAAACTTTTAACTCAATCGACGCCCAAAATCTAACGATCGCTCATCAACCAGTAACTAATCCGTTTAAAATTTAAAGAGAAAACTAGTTTGACTAATGAACAAACCAGCCAGCTTTAAATACCACAAAGCCCTGGTTAATTGCAACTGGAGATGTAAGGGTTACTTTACTCTTTTTATAACTTCTTGGCTTTAAAACTTCTTTTATTTAACTATCTTTCCATGAATAACTTTTTTTTCTACAATTCAAACTTAAGGTTTCTTATTTCTTACGCGTATCTCCTTCGAATCTCTTTTCTCTGTAACTCGTCTTGTCCTAAAGTAATGCTACTTTTTCCACTACCGATGAATCGGATAGCAAACTTACTTTATTTGATTTTCCTTTTTAACTTATTAAATAAAACCCAAGGTCTTGCTTGCGAATCAAACCCAATACCAAAACGCATCTTATTTTGCGGGCCGCTAAAGCCGCTAAAGCCTCTAATCTCTCGGCTATCATGGCTCCTTAAGGACCCTCTTTGTTTCTTCTTTTAGTTACTTCTTTCGGCTGAAACTTCTTTTTTTATTTATTTTTTCTAAAAATCCAAGAATCATATTTTTATATGTAATCTCCTTAACAAAAACTTACAGTTTTAAAAGTTAAGTATAAGGGTTGATTAAACGCCAAAAGGTACACAAATCAGCTAGTACCCAACCTAACATTCATACTTCTAATATCATATTAGGATGAAAAATTAATGCCAGTTTCAGTCATGATAAACTTTATTACGCCGAGCTTTCGACCTAGGCACTAGGTCATCTTCAGGGCTAATTTACAATATACTGTTTTACATCATTGGAGGGTTGGTGTGTCTGTTCATGGACTGACAAGACAATTAGCCAGTAAACCCAGTAAATTAGCCCTGAAGATGACCTAGTCTCTAGGTCAAAAGCTCGGCATAATAAAGTTTATCATGACTGAAACTGGCATTTATTTGTGATCCTATTGAAACTATGATTCAGTCACCTAAAATAATGAACAGTAATTCTAGTATCATATTTTTTAGAATGTATTAGATGTCACAGACTCTTATGCTGACCTTTTTTTCAATCACAAATATGTTTCTGTTAGAATAATATGTTAAAAAATGTATCTCATCATAGTTAGTATTAAAAAGGCACTTTATTTTAACAATATCCCAAATTATTTTTGAAATTTATCTTTATTCTAAATAATCATTCTAAAAACTCTTACAACTTTTTAGAATTTGCATTAATCAATCATTAAATAAAGATTTGTGCTAGTTTCCAATTGGAGGTAACTAAACTAAATTAAATTAAATTAAAGCTACTTTCTTATTAATTTACCAGCACAAACGATTGTAGTGATTAATAGTAATCTCATGCTATAATCAGTGAAAGATATGAAGCTGGACTTCGGTTATTTGTGATTTAAACAGACAATAATGCTGTTGAATTAAATCATCACCTAGTAACTTGCTAGTCAACTATAGCCACTTCATTTTTGTCTCTTCTTAATTTTTACTTAGAATAATGTCAAAGATTTGATATTTGTCTTTCACTTTTTAACCACTAGCGTAGTGGTTTACTATTGTAACGTAGTATCTAACTTATCACATTACTTTGGTAAATGCGAAACCTTCAATTACCACAATTATTCCACTTGAATCTCGTTTCCCTGTTGGTTCTATAAAAACTTAGTTTAATTAAACATTTAGATTATATACTGCGGTTTCAGCAAACCTTGAAACATTGGTAATTGATACCTGAAGTCCTTTCCCAAATAAATTACGTATCAAAGAGTGGGCGTTATACTAAAAATAAAAACATATTTAATTACTTTAATAATAAACGAAAATAGTTATTAATAGGTGATCATTTCTCTTGAGGGAACATCCTATATAATAACATATTCATTTAGATAAAAAAGAAAAACTGGTAAATCTTATACGGACTTATTGTTTCCAATGCAGTTTTCGCACTTCTGAGTGAAGACGTTTCTTTCGAACAATGAATTCTTATTTCATACTAAAAGGAATGCTTACTCAATAATATGCATTCTACCTGAGGCGAAGATCTGACCACTGTTCCAAAGATACGAATCCCCATCTATCTGCTGTGTTTGCAGCGTATGTGTTGAACTGCTACAATACTTAAGGCTAGAATGCATCTTATAAGTTCATCCCCCAGCCTTTGCTGGTCAAGACCAATGGTACACAACCAAAAGATGCGGTCTTGGCAGAGTGCTGACTTAATCTAGCATTATTCCTACCTGTTATAAGGCACGACAGGTCACAGAATACATATAGTGTATCGCCGATGATGGGTTCAGATCCTATGGTTTCAGGAGTAGAGAAATCATTTTTAAAACTCAGTAAGGGTTGCTGAGGAATCGTTAGTTTGGGTATGAGGCCACCACTGGCACTTGATAACCACAGAAGATAATTCACAAAAACGACTGGTGGGGAAGCCACAAAGAAACTTGTAAGTGGACAAAGTTTATCCTACAAGAACTGTATGAAGTCTTTACTTTAAAGCCTTCTTTCTTCACAGGGAGGGTTATTAACAGGTTTGTGTGGACCTGAAAGAAATGGAACTGTTTGGCCGGCCCTGTAATCACTAGGCTGCGATGTGATACATGAGGAGATCATGACGTTTTAAACGACTAATGCTCTAGACCTCGTAAAGAGAGCAGGTTTTATCTCCTAGATCTATCTATGTGATAACAAAATAAGACTGTTTAGTTGCAGTGCCTTGGGGAAAAGGTCCCGCCCTGTGTTCGAATAATAATAACTCAGAAACTAAATGTTGCTTTCAGTAGAACGACGTGAGACTCAATTCAGAATCAGTGTTTTTTCTCATTTAAAAAAACTTGGCATTATCATTTGAGACGTTGGTTTTTAAATCGTAGTCATCACCTTTGTTCAATTTTTTTTTACCTTGTATATAAAGGCAATAGGTGTTTCTGGGCAATACAGAAGGTTTTAAGTTTTCGAGAACTATCTAGGGAGGCAAAGCTAAACGTCTATTAAAGCCAGTGAAATGTGGCTGTTCACAAAGGAGGATAAAAGACTGCTACATGCGTAGGAGAAGAAGATTCTAAGAAAAATCTTTAGCCTAGTGAAAGAAGGGGAAAGGTACAGAATTAGGAAGAACAGCGAATTAAGAGAGCTGTACCATGAGCAAGATTTAGTGGATTGGATTAAGAGGGGAAGATTGAAGATTCCGGATTTCTCAGGTAAATAATGAATGGGCACAAGGGGGGGGCGAGAAAAGAGGAAGACCGAGGATTAGGTGGCTGGATGATGTAGAAGAAGTCATTAGAAGTATGGGATTAAGGACATGGAGGAGGATTGCTTTGGTGAGAGAGGAGTGGGAAAGGGCGATAGAGGAGGCAAGGTCCTTCGAAGACCATACAGCCGGAGGAGAGAGAGCGAGATAAAGTAATCAATGAACTGAGTGAGTTTTTAAATTGTTAAGTAATCAAGCGAATTACCAAAAGAAGAATTTGCTGGCTGGACTATAAAGAACTAATGGCAGGACGACTAATCCAAACTTCTAGCAAAGCTTTCCCGAAAAGAATAGAGATGACCCAGTATTAATAGTAATGATGGTGATGATTGACTGCCTGAAAATCAGTCGGATTAATAATTTTAACTAACTTAGCTACTCGCGAGCATTACGATATCCTTTGATGGGCTACCCCAAAAACCATTAGATCGTCATCAACTTCTCATGCCTATTGCAAGACTACTTTAAACCCAGAGAAATTTTAATGAAGTCTAGACAAAGAATAATGTTTACAGAATGTTTCACAACTGTTTTTGAACTTTGTGAAATTAGTTGAGCAACAATGTAGAGTTCTGGTCTTTGCCTTTTTACGTACAACAAACGTAGAATGTTTTAACTAAACATGTTCGTAAATATAACTATTTTGATGTACATGGACAAGATACATCTAATGTGATTCGAAGCTTGTCAGGCCTTAATACAGTACATACTTTAAGACGTTCGTTAATGGCTAGAAAAATTCGTAAAATAATACAAAAATTTTGGTACTCCACGTTTCGAAAACCATTGTTGTCCTTCATTAGAAGCTTCTGCAAAATTCTCTTACTTTTTTTTCCGAAAAAACATGCTGTGGCTACCACCCTACACCCTCTTCCTTTTCAAATTACACCAATTTTACTCCAACGTTGATTTGTAAACTAAAATTACAAAAAAACAAATCAGGCCGACATAATTAATATTTTTTGTTAAAATTTTGTCCAGTTGAATGTTTATTTAGTCTACTCAGATTTATAACAGTAAAACAAACAACCTCCCGTTAAGAGAGACAAGTCTTTGGAACAATTCCAGCTTTCCTTTGCCCCCCCCCCATATCCTTCTACTTTCAACCACATTGTCACAATAGATTTTTTGGCTACATTATAAAGTTCTTGTTTTCCTTGGGCTATTCTTGTGTATTTTCACTTCGTCAAGATTAAAACTTGATGATGATTATTGCGAATTAATGAAGATAATAGCTGTTTAAAATGTAAGACTGTTCTCAGTTCGACCGATTTGTTTTTACCATTTAAATCGAATTAGATATTGTTTTGCTGCAAAAAAGATAATCATTATTTATTCTATTTGCGATCTGAATAAACTCAATTCTGTTCGCCATTGCTGGGTTTACTCTTCAGGAGCAGAGAGTGATATATTAAAGACAATAAACTGTATTTATCAAGTTTTAATCGTGTTATTTCCCTCAAATAATATGTACATGTTTTGGCAAATTTTCTAAGACATTAAAGAGATAATATTATATGTTATACAAAATAATAATAGTAATAATAAAACTTCATTCTCAGTTAATAGATGATGTAACTTAGGGTTTGCTCAGTTAATGACAAAAATGTTATATAAAAATAAGCTTTAGTGGAGAGGAGCACATTTGAACAGAATTTACATTTTCTGCTACAGAGTGCACAGAATCGTATTACTGAACCTTTTTATTTTGTTTTCTACAATTTTAAGTATTCTGAACAGATCTATATCAATAAACAGTTTGGTACTTTACATACATATCTATATTTTTTTAATTTAAAAATGTTGTGTCAAATGTTTAATTTAAAAATGTGTCAAATCTGTCCCACTGGTGGGGTACGTTTGAACACAATATAAAATAGAAAGAAATGATATTACTTCACTCTGAATCTACCTTCTATCAGTTATTTCTCTCACTACTACATTACTTATAAACCACTGATATCTAGTTCAAAAATGAAGAATGGCTCAGTTCGGGATGTTGTACCCGAAGTGATGGGTTTAGGAAGTTTGAACAAAATACTCGGTTTGTTGCGCTTCTTAATGTAGTAGGTTCGGACCACTTTCCCCTTCTCTGCGATTAAACAAAAAAAAGTCACAAACTTGCAGGTCGGTAGGGCGGCACATTTTAACTGGTGATGTTGAAATGTGCCCCCTCTCCTTCCGTAAAAGAAAATATAATATCCAACACTTTTTGCAAGCAAATAGACTTTTGTAAATACTAGATTTAAAAATACGAATTCCAAATGTTAATATGGACTAACAATACTTACACCTTGTCCACTACAATCTTCACAATACACTTCCAAAGCTGTAACAAAAATTTTACTTCTACCTTACAAGATATAACATTCCTCAATTCTGGACTTTACAAACAATGAAAACGAAGGGAAACTCTGTCAATTATACAACAGGTCTGCCACAACATATGGAGAAAATTACCAATCATAAATGTTTTAAATAATTGGCGAGAAATTAAAAAACTTTTCAAATGTGCCCCCTCTCCTCTATACATCCAGTATGTTATATTCAACTAGAAAACCAAGTTTAAAGAGATTCAGCAAGACGGTATTTTCGGTTCACCAGTATTTACCAATACCTTAATGTCCTTCAGCTTTCGGCGTTTTTTGTTTCTGAGTTACAGTGTCAATTGTTAATATCTGCCCCACTTGTGGGGTACCTTTGAACACAATATAAAATAGAAAGAAATGATATTACTTTACGCTGAAACTACCTTCTATCAGTTATTTCACTCACTACTACATTACTTTCTCTTTTAAACAACTGAAATCTAGTTCAAAAATCAGTTCGGGATGTTGTACCCGAAGTGTGATGTGTTTAGAAAGTTTGAACAAAATATTCGGTTTGTTGCGCTTCTTAATGTAGGTTCGAACCACTTTCCTTTTCTCTACGATTAAACAAAAAAAGTCACAAACTTGCAAGTCTAAATACTAGGTTTAAAAATACAACTCTAGAAGTTCACACTCTGTTTATAGCCCACGATGGTACTCAATATTCTTGCCTTCGTGGCTTACCTTCGCGTTCATCCCTTATCCAAGAAGCATCCTCACACTGGGATAGTCAAGCAGACTCAGAGACCAATTAGGGAAAAAAAAAATTCTGGCCAAGGTTATCCCCGATCGTAAAACAGAAATATTTCTCATGAAAACTCAAAAATCAACATTCTACACGATTAGGCTAGGCTTCCTCTTAGTAGAGTAATGGGAAGTATTAAACGTCTTGGTCAACCTGTCAGGAGTTAAACCCCATGATTGGAACCTTGGAAATAATCTCGCAGTTGATGGCAGAACGACAATACCATTTACCTTGCCAGTTTTAAGTTTCCATGACTTGCCTTACACAATAATGGCGTTAACCTTCGTTAATTAAATAGTAAATTTTTCTAAATCAATTTGCGCTCTCTTTTAAGAAGAGAATATATTATTTCATCTCTTTAAAAGTGCGTAATTACAGTTATGATTAGTGCATATAAACGGTATTTTTCACAAAATGAAACTGAAAGTCGCCGTAACCTTGTCCTGCCCTGATGGAGGAGTTCTTGTTCCCTTTTATACCATTCACTCGGCTCATGTTAAAACCTGTTATGCAAATTCTCAAGAAATTGCTTATATGGCATAGGTTTCTATGAATGTGATTTATTTGACCTAATGCGGATTCTCAGACTACTCCATACTCTGCTTTCGTTTTAATAATTACTTTTATTTCGCATGTTTTGCCTTCATTAATTATTGTATTCCTTAAAAAAAGTAATTAAATGGATTTTAAAATTGAATGATAACAACTTTCACTTCTGTTTTTTTAGGGTGTCATTTGGCAGTTCGAAAGGTTCAATGGTTGAAACTTTGATATACGAGAGCCCTCTGCAGGAAGAACCCGAACTAAGCCCGTCCACCGACCAAGCATCTGTCGACAGCAATCAGGGGTAAGTATTTATCAAATTCAAGCTCTCATAAACTTTTAAGTTTTGTTTATTTTTTATTCTTTCGACATTTAAAGCTAAAAACTTCTTTTTTTGCAGCTTTTTGGCCTTGCCTTTCATTATCCAGCCATTCTTAAGTCTAACCCATTTCCTACTTACATCTGAGTAGCCACCGTTTACAGCTATCATCCTAAACCTATTATAACACAAGAAGTACACTCTCTGTTTACAACCCACGATGGTACATTCTTGCCTTCGTGGCTTCCCTTCGCGTTCATCTCTTATCCAAGAACAATCATATTTATTGATAAAGTCCACAGTGGATTGTAGTAGATACTATCCTCATACCGGAAGTATTTCTCTAAACACTTTTTATAAAATAAGGAGCACTTCCTTTCTTTCTCTTGCTTAGCCTTGGCATTTCATTTACATATTTGAGATCTTGACAGTTTAGAAGAACTGGTATGAAGTTCAGAATAATTGCACTAGGTATATTTTTTGAAAGATCCTAAATGTTCAAAGCTGTCATGGTTGAAACTGGTCCTTTAACGTTATATCCAAATAAGGACTTCAATAATATTTATTAGATCGTTTCAAAAGAAAATTTTTTGCCAGATTTCTTATTCTTCAAAGACAATAAAACGAGTAACACCTTCAGCCTGCATTCCTCTTAAAAAATGAGAAGAGCAAGTTTTGTTTATTGAAATAATAATAGTTCGTAAATTACTGCAACTATTAATAAGAAAAAATTAAATTAACAATTAACTAAAGAATAAAAAGTTGAATTTTTAAACCGATTAATCCACTACGAATTAAGTTAGACAGTTCGTTTTGTTTTGTTCAATTTCAAATACTCATTAGCAGATTATTGTACAACTAGATCCTCATTTGGTAGTTCGTATTTTATTTTTATGAGTCATATAATAACCCGATTAAAGTTCTGGTTTATGTTTTTGAGTATAAATTAAAACGCTTATAGTGTTGCCTTACTTAAGAGATCTGATTATGGGATTACTTACTACTACAAGACCACCTTGAACTAAAGTTTTGGTTTGCATTTCTATCTTCAGTTCCAGTTTGTTTACACTTGTTCTTATCCTATTAATTAAATGAATTTAGATTTGTATCTGCACCAGTCAGTGCTTAACAATTTAATATCTCTCTCTTCCGATGCTTGAATGGAACGTGTGTTTCGTATTCAGTTTGACTAGAGTTGGTAGATGTTGATACAAGTTCACCTCAAGCTTTTAGTAGTTTTTGACGATCAACCTTGCATAAGTATCGTACCCGTCCGCTATAGTCCTTTCCTATTATCCTCGAAGATCTTTCGGACTGTTCATGCTGTGTGAGTAGACTCCAAGTGCTACAGAATCATGAGTGTTAAGTTGGTAATGGAGGAGAGTTTAAAAAAGGAAGAATACTGAAGGGCCCGATATCTGACGACAGTTAGATCCATTCATCAATCTTACTCAATATCTTTTTAATTGCAGTCCCTACCAACTAAATTTAGGTAATAAATAGTTATAGTTTTAAGATAGTTCGTAAATTAGAATTGCTGTGAGAAAAACAACGCAGGGCACGAGCGAACATTTCTTTAAAAGGATTACAAACCTGAGTTAGAAAATATTTTCTCTGTATTCAACCTCAGACCAGGAGTCCCCGCAGGCAAGGAGTTATTTGCAGATAAGGATCATATATGTTGGTCTATCTATGTTGGCTAGTAATCGGATCAAAAATAACAAGAGCAAGGTACTATTTTAACTGTTGATATTTAACCATCGTAATATATTATCATTATAAAATATATTTTAATTATTTAGCATGTTATTTTTCTATATTCTATTCGATTGGCGCCCTTTGTGGGTGCACATTGCTTCATTCTCACCTGCCTTCGAGAAGTACATTTCTTGCAATGCAATACAGAGCACAGTGTTTGGGTGAATTGTTTCTGTCTGTGAGCAAATAATGGTCTCAGTCCGGGTGTTTGCTGGGTCTAGCAGTTTGCAGTTCTGCCTAGTGAATCTTGTGCCCCAGGGTTCCGCAAAGATAGCAACTTCCCCAGGTCTTTCTGATTCCAAGGAACTTTATAGATTTTAGTAATGAACATTTTTTGCTACCATTTTTTGATGGGTTTCAGCGCAGTTTCCATTTATAGATCCAGATTGTTATGAAGATTAGTAGACGAATTAATCCTATCATACGATTTTAAACATCCATCATGCGTAAATAGAATTTAATCAATGACTTATTTTAATGTAACGTTTTTTGAAGCATTAATGAAATTGAGTTGACAATTGAAAGCCAAAAATAAAGTCGCTCGTCTTGAACCAATCATTAGTTGATCGCAAGTATGTCACTTTCAAAGATTGTATGTAAATCACGATTTCCAATTCTTACTTTAGAAATTTAATAATCCCAGTTATTTCAATATCAGCTAATTTTCTAATTTTACTAACTCGTTGAGAGAAATCACTCTTTCATATGTACAAGCGTTGTAATTATAATGATTTGAAATGGTCTGCGTAGAAAGAAATGTTTGTCATTGTCATGTCCTTATTAATCTTATTTATAAACTGATTGAATTATTGCTTCAAATTGCATGAATCAAAAGAATTATCGTACTAATGCTAGCATAGTGCATCCCGCGACTGTACTGTACATGAGCGAAGCAGCGCTTTGCGGCACCGCCACATATAGTGCTCCTCTCACTGACCACCAATGAAAGAGATACCCCTTCCGGGAAGTGCGGCTAGGGCCGCATGGAGCCCGCGGCCCGTAGTTTGGGGACCCCTGATCTAAGTGCTTAGAAAACAAAGTACGAGACCTTGGACTATCGACAAACGACTACGTGGAATCCCCATAGTCGACTCATAAGACAATGACTTTAAAAATCTAACCACTTGCTAACACGATGGTCAAAACTAACAATAAACAATATGGGAACTGATTTATAAAGCACTTCTGAAACCATTCTAGACTTACAGGCTCAAACTGTAGAGAATTTATTATAAAATCTCCCTCAATCACAGTCTAAAATTCTTCTTTGAATAACAAATTTTCCATATTTCACCCATATAACACCATGTCCTAGATATACGAGGGTGGTTTGAAAAGTTCTCGGAATGTACTAGAAAGAAGTGTCTTACCTCGGTGGGACTGCTTTTATTTTTCAATATAGTCTTCCTGTAGACTAATGCGTTTGGACCAGCGATGTTCCGATGCCTTGATCCCATCTCGAAGATGAGATTCCTCCAGGCCTGCAAAATACCTTTCCAATTCGGCTGCCAGTCCTTCCGTTGTAGGAAATCTCCGTCTACCGAGAAAAATTTTCAGCTTGGGGAAGAGATGAAAGTCTGATGGTGCCAAATCAGGTGATGGCAACAATTCGTACCTCAGTTCATGAAGTTTTGCCATGGCAATAACACTTGTGTGCGGGCGGGCGTTGTCCTGATGAAAGATGACTTTTTTCCTTGCCAAACCAGGCCTTTTTTCGCGTATCTTTTCCTGCAGTTGGTCTAGGAGGTTTGCATAGTATTGTCCCCGTAATTGTTTGGCCAGTAGGAAGATAATCTATCTGCAGAATGCCTTTTGCATCCCAGAAAACTGAGGTTTCCGGCCGAAAGTACTGCCTTTGCTTTCGTATTATTCAGCCTAAGACTTTTTGTTAGATCGTTATAATATATTTCATTCGCATTGATTATCTCAATTCTCTGTCATCGGCTTCAATTCTTTTTTCCTTCCAAACAGCTCCATTCAACGTCTAAAGCGGCGCTGATTCCGCGATTTCCTTGGCGTTAGGAGACAGGTAAATAAAGAAGGCACTCGTAGAGTCGCCACTGGGTTACGATTCCTCTTACGTCACTTTCTCGGACACTCTATTTACTTGTTCCTGGAAATCTACTTTTTTTTTGTTGCTCAAATTACAAATGGAATTTATAATAAAATTTTTATGATATGCATTACGAGGTGTTCTGAAAATCGTAGAGTGAATGTAAAATAAAAATACCATTTTTTGAACGGTTATGGTGAAGTTTAAATTTCATTTTCTTAAATGTGATGGCCTATGATCTGGGAAATGTATTTCTTATTTAAATTATTCTGTTTACATTATTCTGTATAAAATTATACTACATTATGATAAAATAAGATATTTATCTCAGGTAGAACCCTGAATGTTATTGTTAAAACCGCCCATTATTAAGAATAATAAACACAGAAATTCTCTCAGATAAAACTGCTAAATAACGTGTACACACAATAAGCCCCGCGTTACAAGGAGTGTCATAGTGTGTTGTTTGTTATTGTACAACATCGTAACTCCCCGTCAGATAATGCGCTTCTCAGTCAACAGTGTTCACCCATTCTTTGTGCTCGTTTCTTAACATACACCTTGTGATTTTTTTTTACTCTGTGCTCTGTTGTGACTTTTAAGGCCAAAATTATGGGTGTGACAAATTTTGTTGGGTAAGTTCCAAGTTTTTTAATTTGAAAATTAAATGTAAATGAATTAATAAGTTTTATTTGGTTTTTGGAACTATTCCCATTCAAAATTGTAGGTGTAAAAAATATCAATTTTTTTTTTAGTGACGCTATTTAATGTAAAAAACTGATGTAAACATTTAGATAACCTTCTCTTACGCAGTTTAAGAAATTAATTTTTCTTGCTACATAATTTTTACTAAAAAATCGGTAACTTCAATAATTATACTACACAAATGCCAATAAAGGTTCTATTTTCGAGTGAAAGTGCTACCAACTGCAAAAATAAATCAATAAAATGAACTTCCTTCCGATCAGCCATTTTCTTTGAGTTTGAAGGTAGCGTTACGTATTTTGTCTTTAATAATATTTAATAAATGGACTTACATGACATTGAAATGGTACTTTAGTTCCGATTAAAACTTGGTACAGTAAATTTGTGATGATTGTCTTTAAACTTAAAGATACAGTACAGTAAAGACTTATTACTGTAAAGTATAAATAAAATGAAATTTCTATTCATTGATTTGATTTATTGTAAACTTATTCATTGTTTAATCGTTTAGTTTGCCAATTTTTTGAACAAACAAATTTTTGCAGACTTTGTATCTATCCTTCATCATTTACTGCTATTTATTTACTAAATAATATCTTTAGAGATTTTAGAATTTGCTCGCACTAATTGCTTTTAGATTGTAACAAATGATGATCACAAAGTTGATGCTTTTTTCTCTATAAACATTCTTTTTGAGACATCATAATTGTGAAAATTACATTTCCATTGTCTACAAATAATTATTCTTCAAGTGGAAACTTCTTGGCGGAACGACCTTCTCGCTACTGTACTCCTCAAGTTTCTAATACATTCTTTTTTTCCTTTAAACCGGAATTTTAGAACAGATCCAATTGTTACTGAATTTAAAAAGTTCCATATCCTTAAATTGTTACTAAATTTCACTAGAGGGAAATCTAACACTCCCCGTCCTGATACAAGATTTCCTACCAAGAGTTAGCCATTTGGCCGAAGTTAGAGATCTGCAAGAATCTATGTTTCCTGAATTTCGAAGATCACAAAGCGAATATTCCCGGAAAATAGAAAATTTAATACGATCTCAATATTTTCCTTTCCTTGAAAAGAAAAATTGAAAAATTAATTGAAGAGCTTGGTGCAAAAAGGAGTTATCTACATTTTTTTTCAGAAAATGTGTTTAGTGGCGCCCCCTATTGTATGTTCAATTCTACATCTTTTGGTGCATAAACGAGTCCTTATGCAGACTCGTTTATTATTACTTATTCTCTAACCTAGGTTACATTTGGAGCAAAAATGAGTTTTCTACTGCAGATAACTATCTTTTGCTCCAAACAGAAAAGATGACGCCATCAATCAAACAAAAAAATTTTTATTAGGTTTATTTACTGTTTATGTTAGGTAGATATTATTATTTTTTTTTTTGACAGGCATAATAATATATCTAACATTCGCTCCGACAAGACACAAAATGCCACTTAAAAGCTCAAAAACTAGAAATCTGTTGACTAAAGTACTTAATATGTACTCGAAGTTTTACTGAAAATTATGATTTTGGTGCAAAAAAGAGTTAGCTGCAAAATAACTTTTGCTTATAGCAAGCTTACAAAATGCCCTAGAAAGTTCAAATTGAGCCCCAAATGACCCCATCACAATATATTAACTTATCCTTACAGCAGACACAACATAAGGAATACATCTTAAAGCATGTTAAGTTTTTTGTCCCTACTAAAAAATTTTTAAAAAACTGTAGATAACTCCTTTATGCACTAAGCTCTTCAATTGGCTACCGAAAAAATAACTGATTTATTATTTAAAGTCTTGACATTTCACCAGCAATTCAAAAAATGGATTAGTATGGCCTTCGAATAAAACATGTTTAAATTTCAATTATGATGTAATCATCACAAATATAGGTAGCTATCGATTACTAACATGTAAAGGCGATAAATTATTCTTTGGTTAATTCGAATCGTGCCAATTTAAATATGTCATTGTGTTGGAATAAAAATTAACGTTTGTGATTACTACAACAAAACGTTAGGTTTCCGAAGTTGAAGTTGGTTTCTGCCACAGAATTCAAATTTCCTTTTCCTTTGATGAATCCATCAAATCTATGGTGTTAAATATAAAAGTATTTACATTTTTAGATCTTTAAAGCGCCGAAGTAAAGTTATTAAAATCATCCGAATTTAAGTTTCGCCCCGAAATGCTGGTTTGAAGTTAATAAAAGTATGAAAATTTTTAATAAATCTTCTCTCTGTAGTTCACGAGGTAAAAACAAGTATTATCTTGTCATGTTTCTCCTGGTGAAAACGTATTTCGAAGGCACGCAATAATATCTCCTGCTCTTCCACATCCTTAACATCCTTAAGGAAGCACAAGTACGAGGGTCGTTTGAAAAGTCCTTGCAAAAATAAAAACTACTTAATTTTGTGGGGTAAACCTTTTTTATTTTTCAACATAGTCTCCTTTTAGGCTTATACACTTCGTCCAACGCTGCTCTAGTTTGTTGATCCCTTCCGAATAATAGGATTTGTCCAAGTCTGAAAAATAGCCATTCGTTTCTGCAATCACCTCCTCGTTTGAATAAAATCTTTTTCCCGCCAGCCATTTCTTCATATTGGGGAACAAATAGTAGTCCGAGGGAGCCAAGTCTGGAGAATAGGGGGGATGTGAAACGAGTTGGAACCCTATTTCCATTAATTTTGCGACCACAACTGCTGAGGTGTGAGCTGGTGCGTTGTCGTGATGGAAAAGGACTTTTTTGTGGGCCAATCGTGGGCGTTTTTCTTGCAGCTCGGTTTTCAAACGGTCCAATAACGATGAATAATATGCACCTGTAATAGTTTTACCCTTTTCCAGATAGTCGATGAGGATTATTCCTTGCGAATCCCAAAAGACAGTCGCCATAATCTTTCCGGAACGGTCTTCGCCTTTTTTGACGCAGATTCCCCCTTGGTAACCCATTGTTTAGATTGTTCTTTGGTCTCAGGAGTGTAGTGATGTATCCATGATTCATCCACAGTGACGAAACGACGCTTAAAGTCCTGCGGATTCTTCTGGAACAGCTGCAAACCGTCCTTGCAACACTTCACACGATTTTTTTTTTGGTCAAGCGTGAGCAATCGCGGCACCCATTTTGCGGATAGCTTTGTCATGTCCAAATTTTGATGCAAAATATTATTTACCCGTTCATTCGAGATGCCCACAGCACTAGCAATCTCACGCACCTTCACTCTTCTGTCATCCATCACCATATCATGGATTTTATCAATGATTTCTGGAGTAGTAACCTCAACAGGGCGTCCAGAACGTTCAGCGTCACTTGTGCCCATATGGCCACTCCGAAAATTTTGAAACCACTTATAAACTGTTCTAATCGAAGGTGCAGAGTCACCATATTGTTTATCAAGCTTCTCTTTAGTCTCCTGAGGCGTTTTGCCTTTCATAAAGTAGTGTTTAATCAACACACGAAATTCTTTTTCGTCCATTTTTTGAAAATCACTCGACTTCCTCGATTCAAACGAATGCCAAACACAAAGAAATAGACCGATCTGGCTGAAACTTGGTGTGTGTTCTTCCAAGAGATGCTACTAACTAAACATAACCTCGATACGCGCCAGTGGTGCTATCTCTCTGACTTTGCATGGACTTTTCAAACGACCCTCGTAAGTGTACTATGCTGAGATATTCCAAGCATTTATAGCCAAAGACCTTGACCTATTTAACATCATAGAGCTATATTATTCTATCAATGTATTGGAATTTTGAAGGCGCATAAAAAGAAGTAGTAGAGAATTTAATTTTGACTATATTTGATTGATTCTAGTCCTTTCTACAAATTTGTTTGTATAAATAACAATTCCAAATAATGAATCACCAATACGTATATACAGGGTGATCCATTTAAAACGCACCAATCCCCAGTTCGAATTCCGATTATGACAATACTTTATTAAAAAAGTACATATTATGATTTTTTTTATTTTGGGATTCAAACTGGGGATCTTCCATTTACAAAGCCACGCTCTTACCGTAATCATAGGTTAAGAAGTCTTGCATATGGGTGCATTAAAATTATGTGCTAGTTGCTTTTGTTTGATGATAAAACAAATATGTCCTGATTCACCCACAACCATTACATTACTCTACATTCTTTAAAATCTTGTAATTATTATTATTTTTGTTCTTTGCGTCACAAATAACATTTTTTGGGACCTTCAAAAACGTGTATTTCTGGTGGAAAATTAATATTGAAAACCGTTCGCGAATAGATAAAATTGTAACTTTGATCTTAAATATCTTGACTAATATTAGGGAAATCGAAATGGGGTTAACGTCATTTTTCACAGTTTTTTTTTTATGTGATTTCATAATCATTGTCAAAACCAGTGGTCCTTATCCCGATCAGCTTTTTTAGCCGTAACCCCGCCAAAAATGAAGATACAGCATCAGGGGTGGAAAATTTGAAAACTAGACCGAAAAAAACATATAGTTTACTTCGTGTTTTTTTCGAAATTCCGTTTTCCTAAAATGTTTTTAGCGATTGGTGCGTTTTAAATGGATTACCCTGTATATTCTGAATAGAAATTATATATTTATTTAAATAAAAAAAAAATATAGAAACAGAGTATATTCGAATAAAATGTTTTGTATAGTTCGTTAACAAGTTTGTTATGCTAACACGGTTGTTTTGAATGACTAAGTCACAAAATTTAGCCACATTCTAAAACATCCTATATGCCCTCACTTGATGACTCATAGTTCACTTGCATAATATTACCCGATTTAGTTCATTACAACATTTCTGACGTTGCAGCTACTCCTACACAGTTTATTTAACAAATTTTAAAATCTTAAATGCAATTTAACTTACTAATTACTTTTTTAAATTCTTTATTACTGACTGGGGAAAGAAAAGTTCGTTATTACAATCGATTATTTAAATTTCTAAATACGACCTCGACAAATTTGAATCTTATTCAGGTGAATAAGGAATTGTGTGGCCAGAATTTTATCTACTCGCTGTTCCACCGGTTGGCCATGAATTCTTTTTCTTTCCTTTTTTTCTCTTCAACTTGAATATTTTTCCTCCCCATGGGAAATTACCTCAGCGTGTCTGGCTTGTTAATAATTAAATTTTTTAAACATTTTTTTTATTTAATCTAAAATTCTGAAGGGCAGTTCACTTTATAGGTAGATTGTGCATGCAAAAAACGTAAACAAAATCTTAAGACCACAAATGTCGAACTGATGGTTAGGAGAGGTTCAACGATTAAAGGTATTCTTTTTAAGAGTAATTTTTCTTGGAAGTAGACTAAACGGACGGTATGAAGATGGCCTAGGAAAACTAGCTACAGTTTTTCAGGCTGAGCTAGCTGCAATTTGGTTCTGTGCTGCCGAGATTGTTGGACGAGGAATTATTAATTCTAAGGTCGTGATTTTCTCGGATAGTCCGGCTGCTCTACGAGCTATTAGTTCCTACCAGGTCAACTCAAGGTTAATATGGGACTGTCTGGGTGCCCTGAAGGAAATTATTAGTGACCAAAATAAGGTCTTTCTGGTTTGGGTACCTGGTCATTCAGGACAAAAGGGAAACGAAGTGGCAGATTTATTGGCCCAGGAAGGCTCTGTGGGACACTAAAGTTAGCTCGGAGTCCTGTTTTGGGGTACCAAAGTGTGTGAAGACTGCGGCCATTAACTTATGGGTGCAGAGTAGGTCTCAAGAGTGGTGGGTGGCTTGCCACCACTGGGCTGAGACAGGCGAAGGAGTTCATTAAAGGCTATTCGCCGAGGCTGACTGCAAAATTAATCCGTCAAGGCCCGCTTGGGGCTATAAGGATGATTGTAGGACTATTAACTGGCCACTGCAGGCTCAGGAAACAAATGCATCGCATGGGGCCTGGTAGATGATAGCTTTTGCAGGTTCTGTCAGGACGTGTTGTATCAGTGTGAGGGGGCTCGTATGGCTAAGGATGTTACTTCTCGGGGAGGAAAAACCAAGACCTGTGAACTTTACCCAAGAGTCGCTCTCCAGCATTAAGAGTCTGATTAAAAGGACAGGTCACTGGTGGGTGAGCTTTAGAGGAGGGGAGCCACAATAGATCCAAAGGGGTCGTAGTGGCGTAGGCCTTGAGGCCGCCCTAGTCTAATCTATCTATCTATGAAGATTGTAAACGGCATTGTATATTTGTGAAGTGTAGAGGATAGCTTTTTGTGGTAAATTTCTAAAGATTGCAGGTGTATTGAGGATCTTCCCCAGTTATTTATTTTTTTTGAAGATGTTTAATGATGAAAGCGATTTCTTTAGCGTGAAATACGGCTTGATAACTAAATCTATGAACTTTATTTTGCATTATAGAGCGGCAAAAAGTTAAACAAAACAGAATTGCTTCCGACTGTTACTTCATTAAGAATTTTTAATATAATCCCAGTGATTGTAAGACAGTTTGAATTTCAAAAATCCCAGTTTGCGACAACCCTGTTTTTATAGCGCAAAAGAATTTACTGAGGCAAACTGGTGCTCTGACCACTTCCAACTTGATTGAGTAGTCAGTATTTTGGTTGTTGGTTAAAGCGTTATTTTTTTTATTTTATTTCATTTTTTTATGATTTAAGGCGCGTCAACATCTAAGGTTATTAGCGCCCGAAGTTTTTTTCAGTGCACTGCCGGGCCTCCGGACAACACTCTCTCGTTACAGATAACACTGTCTATCACCAGACAGTGAGCTGTAAGAAGCTCCTAGGAAGAGAAAATCTAAGGGTCCAGCAGCTGGATTCGAACCCGGGACCTCCGCGTAGGAGTCCAGTTCGCTAACCGCCTAGCTAATCCCTTCCCTAAAGCGTTATTACTTCAAGACTACATTATATCACAGTCATTTACAAATTTGTTTACTTTATTTTACTGTTAAGAATTGTATTATTATTGACGTGACTTTATATGATCACGCAATAAATAAATAAATAAATACAAATTCTTGGAAGAGTTATAGGTATTGACTGACTTCATTGTTAATATACTCAGATTAACTAACAATAACTATAATGGGAGTATGTGTTTTTATAAGATTGATATTTTTCACATTTTGAATAAATTCACACAATAGAACTTTAGTTATTACAATAAAATTAAGTACATCATTCATGGTTTAAACGTACTGGTGCAAATTGCTGTTATCATTTAATTAATATAATATGTGACGTGAGATTTGTTTTGTATAACAGAACTTTGAACAGATAAGATGATAAAAGATTATTTCTTATGTTATTCACATTAAATTTTATAAGCAGAAAAGCGTTTCTTTTTACAGAGATAACAACACAGGAAAATCGTACATCGATAGTTCTTTTAAATAACTTTTCGATTTTTCCTATTCGATTCTTTTGGAATTAAAGATGAGGAAATTTTTTGGTTTAAACTTCCTCATGACATCATTATTATGTGAGTTCTCTCTGAAGGTACTACAAAATTTAAAGGTACAATTTTAAAAAAATAATCTATTCTGTGAAATAACCAATTTTCTTCAATTTGAAATTTTGTTTACATATTTAATCCTTATTTATATTTAATGGTGGTTAATGTGTAAATAGTGAAAAAGGGCTTTAAATGACAGCCATTACCTCTCTCGCCCTCATGTACCCTTCTTCATTGAATGTTTTCAATAAATGTTAGGTAACTTATGCGTGATTCCAAAACAAAGTTTATACTCATTTGACCAAATTGTAAACTCGGCAATGTACATAAATACTTAGATCAATTTTCCTGTTAATATTCGAGTCCAGGAATTTGACCAGATCCATTTCCTCCCCGTCATCATGCCTTAATATTAAGATTAATAGGACAGAAATATATATTTTCCGCCGTGCTCCTGTCACGTTAAATTGCCAAGTCCTGGAGTTTCTTATTTAAGTAATTACTTAACTTCAACAACATCGAAACTTCTACTGAAATCATTAATTGTAACTTAATTGCTGCCAAAAAAAATAAAATCTACTGCCCATCTAGAAAGAAATAATTCAGTTTGGATTATCTGCAAGCTGTATTTACAATCTAATAATCTCGCTAGAGATTCGAAGCAAAAAGCGTGAAATTATTCTTGAGGTATTGGCTGGTGTTGTGACCTTAGTTAAGGGAGAGAGAGAGAGAGAGAGAGAGATGAGTTCCAGTTCCACTGGCATCTCCTTCGATGGTTATATCATCATCTCCGCCCTACCGGAAATAACGCCTATTTCCTCAGAGTAACTGCTTGCAGATAGCTTGGGCTCTCTCTATTCGATTGCCTTGTGCGTTTGGCTCAATACTTCAGTCTTTATCCACTATGTAATTCGTATTATTTAGCTGAATTTCTAATTAATATTTTAGTTGTACCATTATTATTTCGTAAAGTTATTGAGGAGATTTTAGCTTGCTATAGAGTAGAAATAAGACGCTATAATTTTAGTCGGAACATTTACGTGTCTCCCTGATTACAATTTCATTTATTTTTTTATTTAATGACGAAGCCCAGAGCTTTTTTTTTTAGTGTTTTTTTGCATTGTTTTAGTGATAACAGTTATTGAGATATAGAAGGTTAAATTCTGCAGGTTTTCAAATTACTTCAAATTTCAACGTTTATATCTATTTTGGTATTGTTCCAATTACAATGAATTCTTTATCTAATTGTAGAGAAAAGTAAGCTCTATAACTAGTATAAATCACAATGTTTACGTTATAATAGTTATTGAGATGTAAGAGGTCTGTAGATTAAGTAATGAGACTGATTTTTTTAAAAAAATTTTATTCAAAAAGAATTACAATTCTATATTGTCACCATCAAAATAACTTCCTTCTGAAGCCACACAGCGCTGGAGACGTTTCTTCCACTCCTCGTAGCAGTGCTCGAACTCCGATACTGGAATAGCCTTCAGCTGGTCGGTTACAGCCGTTTGAATGTTTTCGACTGTCCCAAAAAGAGTTCCCTTGAGGTGATTTTTCAACTTCGGGAAGAGAAAAAAAGTCACAAGGACTCCAAGTCAGGCGAATAAGGAGGCTGAGGAGCCACAGGAATGTTTTTACTAGCCAAATACTCGTTTATTGAAATTACAGTGTGACAAGGAGCATTATCGTGATGCAACACCCACTTGTTCTTGATGTTTGGTCTCGTCCACAAAGAGTTTCACCTCAAGGTCAAACGGTCAATCAACACTTTTACCTGGAGGTTCTTGAAAAACTTCGAAAAAGGGTCACTCCTTACTTGAGTCCTTGAGACTTTTTTCTCTTCCCGAAGTAGAAAAATCACCTCAAGGGAACTCATTTTGGGACAGTCGAAAATATTCAAACGGCTGTAACCGGCCAGCTGAAGGCTATTCCAGTATCGGAGTTCGAGCACTGCTATGAGGAGTGGAAGAAACGTCTCCAGCGCTGTGTGGCTTCAGAAGGAAGTTATTTTGAAGGTGACAATATAATAGAACTGTAATTCTTTTTGAATAAAAAAAATTTAAAAAATCAGTCTCATTACTTAATTTACAGACCTCGTGGAATGTTAATTTTTGCTGGTTTTTAAAATTTCAAACGTTTATATCTCTTTTCGTATTGTTCCGATTTCAATGAATTCTTTACCGAATTGTAGAGAAGCATAATCTCTATAGATGGTAAAAATGGCAATGTTTTACTGATCATAGTTATTGAGATATAGAATTCTTTTTTCTGGTCAGTGTTCTCTCATTATAAACATTATCCAATACCGTACTGTAAGAAACTCTTAGGAAGATAATATAGAACCGGTAGCTGCATTTAAACCTAGGATCTCCAGTACTCTAACCATTTAGTATCATCCCTTCCTTACAATTTTCAACGTAATAACTTAAACATAACCCAATAACAGCGAAAATTGTAAGCAAAATTATTCATCTAATATAGTAAACTTCGTATACTTGATTTTCATCTAATTCTATCATCAGTAAACAAACCTGATTCTAATTAATATTATACAGAATTCAGAATCAAATAGTAATTCTGGAGTTTGGAGGAGAATCGAACTTCATCGTTCCTTAAGTAATACTTTAGAGCAGGGGTGAGCAACCTTTTTAATCAATGGGCCAATTTAAATTTAAATTTTTTTTGGCGGGCCGCACAAAGATTAACTCTTATTAATAATTTACGAAACGTCCGTATTGCATGTTTGAACAAGTCTCCGACAAGTGTGTATCTCGTCACAAAAAAATCGCGCAGACGCGGCGCGTTCGTATTGCATGTTTGAACAAGTCTCCGACAAGTGTGTATCTCGTCACAAAAAAATCGCGCAGACGCGGCGCGTTCGTATTGCATGTTTAAAAACGTCGTCGACAGACAAGTAACTTGCCATAAAAAAATATTTCGGTTTAGTATATACTACCATTTTATTATAATTAATTTTTTAACAATATATTGATGGGAGAAAGTCGATAAAATAAATTCAATTTTAGAAATGCTTGGCGGGCCGCGTGTTGCTCATCCTTGCTTTAGAGTTATTATTATTATTTTTTAGAAAATGCTTTCCTCATTTGCAGTTATTTATGCGATAGTTGCGGAAAGTTATTATAACCTTCAATATTTTTCCGAGAGTCAACAAATGAACAATAAAAACATTAGTTATTTATTTTCCAAGTGAGAGAAGTTGAGTTTTCACCCAATCGATTCCAGATTTTGCCAAAAGAGGGATTTAAAAATGGTTCACTTTTTTTTGGCAATTCACATGCAGTCTATTTTATACTTACCTTCTATGAAGGGAAGGGATTAGCTATGAGGTTAGCATGCTGGACTCCCACGCGGAAGTCCCGGGTTCGAATCCAGCAGCTGACCCTTAGATTTTCTCTTCCTAGGAGCTTCTTACAGCTCACTGTTCGGTGATGGACAGTGTTGTCTGTAACGAGAGAACACTGTCCGGAGGCCGGCAGTGCACTGGTAAAAGCTCCGGGCGCTAATAACCTCAGTTGTTGATGCGCCAAAGAAAGAAAGAAAAACTACCTTCTATGCAACTCCGATCACCACAAAAATAATAAATTACCTACACATCTACTCTTGGACAAGTAATTAATTAACGAAAACGTTTCTTTTCTGTAACACCAGTTATTGCCTGAGCTCTTTCTCGATAATTAGAGCTTCATCGTTGCCTTTTCTTTGTGTATATAAGAAATAAGTGCATGAAAACGATTGCACTTTATTATTGATTTTTTCAATAATAATATCTTCATATCTTAAAAGATACTAATTATAGTATCTTTTAAACGGTCCTTGAGCAGTGATTAAATGTTTACGTTCTAAAATTTGATTTCAAAACGTGCCACTTTCATGGCTGTCAAGTATCCCAATGTAATATTAATGTACAATGTTGGGTGTACGAACAATTACCTAAGGGAAATTTGGTACAATCAGCCAACTAATAACACTGGAACCTACATGTGTACATTATGGGATTATAGCCTGTAGTAAGCATGTTTCAACATGTTCAGCTCTGGTGGAAACCCAGGGCTACTGGTTACTGCTCATCCGAATTAATTGGATTCTGTTTCTATTGAATAGACGCCGCATTAATATTCTATATATTGATCAGTCTCCCATAAACGGCTTCTTACTTTATTCAACACTCTCTTGTAATCTCTTATAACTTTTATTTATATCATCTTCCCCGGCAAAATTAACTTTTGGAAAAGGTTCACAAAGGTCCTACCCCTTGTGTAGTCTTAAGAAGGGTTAAAACTATTTCAAAAAACGTCATTCAGGAAAATTTCTTAAGCAGAAGTACCTCTTTGCACAATTGATTGTTTACTTGATGGAAAATGGCTCTATTCTGTGAACTTCTTTTACACTTAACATTAAACATAGATTTAAATTATTTTGCTAAAAAAAAAAAAAAACTCGTTTTAGTGCAGTTTTCGAGGATGAGACACGGGATAGGCTACCCTGTAAGGTAACATTTCAGTTTAATGTGGGGTTATATAAACTGGGTAATCTTGTAAACCGGAAACGAGTGGAAGCCGAGGAATAGGAAGCTAATGAGAGGAGAGATATCTGGGAAAGCCTCAGAAAATCGGCCACTGCCTTTTAGACATACCTAAAAAATTTGTGCTGTTGCGATTATAAGAGTAGGATAATCATCTCCAGAATTGTAAGTTTCTCAGATATCCAGCAGTCAGTTCCATGAGGTTTTAATTCAAACCAGCGTTAATGTGCTTAGACATTCTGATGAGTATTGGTATGTAGTATCTAGTGCTCTGGCATTCAGAACTTAAGCGTAATGAGACAGTAGCTTGCCCGGGAGAGTTTCCAGTATACTCTCAAAAGAACTTGAGCCATTTATAGCGTAGGAAAGAAGAGTGTAGCCGACAAAGCCTGGTCATGCAAAGAGTTGCAATAATAGTGGTGAAAACTGAAGGTTTCTCTCTGAAGGTCTCTCCTACTCTTAGGCAGACGAAAAGTTCATTATGAGCTTGCCTAAATTAAGCAGACTTTCGCTTAGAGACCACTGCCTGAGTTAACAACACACGCGTTACCCTCGGCTTAACAACGGTTAGCCTTGTAGATTTATCAGAATGAAGAAGAAACGGCACTGTACTTATTGAATAGATGCTATTTCCTGATCCTGGCTAAGAGCTCGGCCCTTTAGTACGGGAAACTCGTGCCTTCAAACTTTACCTAGAAATCCCTTTTCTAACTCTTGAGTCTAACTAGACAGGACTGAAGAGGTCGCTCCTACTAACCAGGAGGTTGCTACTAGAAACTCCCGGTGTAACGAGTAGTCTACCTTCACGGGAACTAATCTAATTTAAACTTACGTCCCAATTATTAGAATAAAGAATTAAGAAGCGGACCACAAAGATGAATTCAGGGAAGGGAATTAATATGCGGTTAGCGTATTGGATTCCCACGCGGAGTTCCTGGGTTCGAATCCAGCTGCTGACCCTTAGATAGGGTAAGCTCCTTCCTAGGGGCTTCTTATTACAGCTAACAGTTCATGTTGACGCCCTTAAATCATTAAAAACAAAATAAAACAGAAGAATTCATGCATCTAAGAGACTTAATCTAGTTTTGGAGCTAGATGCCTATAGTGTACATTAAAATTACTTTTTTAATAGCAATTTATGGGAAAACTTTAAAATTTACAAAGATTTTCGGGAGATTTCAACCAACCTATTAAAATTTATAAATTTTATGTGGTGAATAGTGGACTGTCTACTGAAATGTTAATGCTTATTAAGTAAAAACTACCTAATTCTTGAAGTCGGAGAAGGAAAAAAATTGCAGCGTGGGATTAATAATTTACATGTTTATCGCTATTTTACCTGAATTTATTTTCATTTAAATTCAGTTTATCGTTTGATACATATATATTTTTTATAATTACAGCCAAGCCCGCATTATTTAAATATAATAATAAGATAATATTGCTTCGTGTACGTTTTAACTCGTTAAAGTGAGGGCTACAAACAGCATGTGTTTTAGTACAAACTATGCATTAGATTACAAAAATAAAATAATAAATTCTATATGATGCGAAGTAAGATCATAACCGACTTTAGCTTGCTGACGTAATAGCTTGTAAATCTACCAGCTAGTAAAAGGTTTGTTTTTTTTCTAGCGTGGGGGTGGAATACTTTGTCCGTGAGTTGTATCTCTTAATGCATTTTTATGTTTCTGTTACACTGTAGGCGATCGGATGTTAATTTAAATTGTTCCTTATTTCTTTAAGTCGAGTCCCTTATTCCCCGTTCGGGCAGTCTTAGTTTCATTATTTAATTAAGTTATTATGTGATCCTACAATTCTGTGTCAAGGCGGTAAATTACTCTCTCCTACTCTTGATCTCAGAGCTAGCGTTCAACAAGCCAGATATGATATTACACACGGCGGATATTCTTACCCATTCACAATCTATAATTTAGTTAATTAAAATTTAATTCCAATCCCACAAACGAATGTCGCCCGCTAAATTGGGCTGTTCTTTAATGAGAAATGAATTAGGAATCAGTACGTACGACAGAAAAGGAAGGATTGGATACGACGATAGAAGACATCTATTGAAGAGACTCATTGAACCCATCTTTCATATCCAACAAATCGCAGTTTAACTAACTCCATTTTAAAACCTATATGGACTTACGGAATTGAACTATGAAGTTCAAGCAATCCTCAAAAGACTGCAATCCCTTCAATCCAAAATTCTCTGTACCACTTTAATGGGTGGGTCCCTTCTATGTTTCTATGCATGTGAATAAGTAAGTGCAGTTTTAGCAGTGCACCAAAACTGATGTAAAAATATCAAACAAATGAATGAATGAATAAATAGTGATTAAGTTTTGTTTAGAATAATTACTTCTTTTAGCTAACAAAAATAATATTAATAAAGAGGGAAGGGATTAGCTATGAGGTTAGCATACTGGACTCCCACGCGGAGGTCCCGGGTTCGAATCCAGCAGCTGACCCTTAGATTTTCTTTTCCTAGGAGCTTCTTACAGCTCACTGTCCGGTGATGGACAGTGTTGTCTGTAACGAGAGAACACTGTCCGGAGGCCGGCAGTGCACTGGAAAAAGCTCCGGGCGCTAATGACCTCAGCTGTTGATGCGCCAAAAAAAAAAAAAAAAAAAAAAAAAAAATATTAATAAATTTCGATTGTGCTCAAATTGTGTATTATGCAAGTGTTGATTTCTAAAACTTCTTTTTCGTTTGAAATTTGGTTGAATTTAATCAGAAGAATTACTTAGAAAAATACTTTTCTATGGTGCTAAAGGTTTTTTTTTTTTTTTTTTACTTTATTTATTTCCACAACTGCAGTATAATTCTGCAACAAGTGAAGCTGATACAACATGATACCTAGAATAGATACATGAGTAACATGAGGGGAGAATTCACCCATTGGTGAAACTCCCAAAGTGGTACAGTTCACTATTGTACATTGGCAGTTACTTCATTTAGAAGATCGCGTGGCCACCTGCGCTTCAACTGTCTGGGAGGATTTCCTGGTAGAGTAGTAAGTTGGGATACTAGTGGATTAGGCTGTGAGGTGATTGATGTGTGGAATTTAATATAACGGGATCTTACAGCTTCTGAAACATAAGGAACAAGGAAATAGGAAGGTAGAGTTATAGAGACATAGTAAGGAGCATTTGCGATTCGACTGAGTGTTTTTGACTGGAAGGATTGGATTTTGTAGATATTTGAAGCTTTGGCTGAGCCCCAAAGTTCCATTCCATAAGTCCAGGGGCAGGTTTCAGTATCATAGTGTAGATAAGTCGTTTATTCTGTAGTGAAAGTTTAGATCGCTTGTCGAGAAGTCTAGAGAGAAGTTTGAATCGTCTGTTCAGTTCTTTCTATTTAAGTCTAGTATGTGGATTCCAGGTTAGGCGTTTGACCATGAAGAGTCCTAGATAGTTACCACAATCTGTTGTGGGTAGATGAGTGAGGTTTAGGTAAACGGGTGGAAGGACAGTTCGCCTTAGGGAGAGTGTAGCGTAATTACATTTGTAAGGTTTTGTTAAAATGAATGAATCTAGAAGCAATCATACGTTTTCTTAATAAGCGTGTAGTGAAGCGCTAGCACCAAGATATTTAATCCTTATAAGAAGATTAATTATATTAAATCAAAGACTAATCCAAAAAAAAAATGGATGGGTATAATTGGAATGACCGACAATAAAAGACAAGAAGACACAGAAAAAGATAATTAGGAATAACGAAATGGAATTGCGTATTACTGCAGGCGTTCTGCGGAGAAGCCATTTGACATATATTAGATTCAGAGCTATTGGTTTTTCTTGCAGGCTCTTATGGAAATGGAAGATTCAGGTTGCTTGCTCTTCAGATGAGCTAGCTCTTCACCAGTGCCCTGGATATTACAGCAATTTTTTTTTTTTATATATACATTCCTTTATTGGGAATCAAACTTGAAGTTAAATTTTCGAGATGAAATTGAACTTTTTCTGAAAAATACATATTTAAGGCTCCCCTGAAATTGAAAAAAAAAAATGCATTTTTTTTGGCGCCAGGTCTTTCATTATGATTACTTGAAAATTATCGTAGATTAAATCGAGTAAAAAGTTAGTGTTTCAGTGCAAATAACGTGATTATTGAGTGAAAATAGAAACAAATTGGTCCAGATACTGTGAGAATTATTGTGCCTTAAGTAAGGTATTCAAGATAAACTGTGGAAGTTGCAAATTGGCTGGTATTATTTCTTCTTCTTTAGCATTTACCTGCAGTGAATGTTCTCTCTAATAGGGCTGGAATAGAAGAGAGAAAGGAATTAGAGGCGGCCATCTTGCCGAAGAGAAGGGTTTTCTTTTGTAACGGAATTCAACTTCGAAGACATTTCTTCTTTTTGTGTTGTTTGAGTCACGAAGTTGTTACAGATCTTCATCTCATTTCATCTTCTTCTCAGTGAAAATATTAAACTTAATTTCTTTCACTTTTAAGCTAATAAAGTTGTTACAATCTCCTTTTAAACTTTAACGCTCAAATCTTTACATTAAACTACCTCGAGTTGAAATAGAAACTGCATTTCTTAGAAAGTGCATTGTGAACTCAGAATTCTGGCCTGAATATCTCTTTGTAGCTGCACATTTTTTTTTTTTACTCTTGTTTGAATGAGAAAAGTGCAAGATTTAAAGCTAGTAGCAACTTACAGTAAGTGCCTGAAGTCTTAGTTAACGTAGAACTTGAAAGAGAAGAAGCCTTAAATAATTGGGAACAGTAGCATTACTCTCAAAAAACCATAATAAATGTCTACAGGAGACAGAAACTGAATCTAGTGAATGACTGCAACTAATCCACTTCCTAACAGGCGCTCCATGCGGATATTTCCTGCACCATTTCCATATGCTAGAATCATCTTTTAATGTCTATATAATCCGGTGGGATGTTCAGTACTTTACCCAGCTAATTTATTACTGCCCACTCTTAGTACAGAGCCTGGTTTTATCAGCTACGTGCGAACGCTGGCCCTTGTTAGAGCACAGTGCTGATGGAGGTGTAGAAAATCCAGGAATTCGTAAAAGGAACAGTATATTTACGTAATTACTGCTTTAAAACAAAATTATTACTTTATTTAAATTTGTCTTTGGGACCTTATCTTTTCATCTTCACTATCTTGGGCGGCCCGTCTCGCATCTTCTTTATCTTCATTATCTTTAAATCAGCCTCAAAGCTGCCGTTCACTCATTGAAGCATGGATGGCTCTTTCTATCTTCGCCTGGATAACTTGGCAGCATTCTTTTGTACTATTGTCCCATTTCCCAGGGCGCTGTAAATGTCCTAGCCACTTCACATTTCCCTTTTTGATAAAGCCAGTTATATTCTGATCTGCGTACAGATCCATTATCCCTCAAACCCTCTATCACATCCATAAATTACCATAAGTCACAAAATCAATTTGTAGAATTCTTGTATTTCAGTTTTAATTTCTATAAAAAACTTTATGATAAATTTTATATATTAGCGATTCTGTGTCCTGGTACGTTAGAACTAGCAGTGATTGAATTCAATTTTCAAAGAATTACCGAGAAATAATGGCAACACTGACAAGTGATTGGACGTACTTTAGCAAACATCTCCATTTTGGGAAGACTTGTACTTTGAATGAGGATGCGTACTTCCGGTACCGGAGGCAAAACGATATACGTTTTTATAAGCACTTCTTCTACTAAGTTAATTGCCAAAAATGTTGGAACTTTCTCTAATTCTCTCATAAAGTTATAATAGAAACTATTTATTAAAGAAGCACTTTCGGTCAGCATTAGCTTCAGATTTGGAATTTCGGTTACATATTTAATATTTAATTCTTATAAATATTCCTATGTGATTAGTAAGGAACGGATTTTTATGTTTTTAAAAATGCCAAATATTTAATTAAAATATGCATTTATTTTCGTCAATTATGTGGAAAATATGTGATTTTCTTAAAATATTTTCCGGAATATTTAAGTAAAATGGACATGTTTTTTTATGAAAATGGATTTTTTTTGGGGGGGGGGCAAGTTATAATTATTTATACAAGAAAAGAACATTTTTACAATTTGTAATAATTCATTAGGAACAAAATAATTTGTTTTTACAAGTTATAATGATTTATACAACAAAGAACATTTTTACAATTTATAAAAAGATGTGTTAAATTTTCAATTTTGAAAACTTCTCTCTTCGAAATTGTTTGCAACCACATGAAATTTCAAATGTTGGAACGTAAAGTGTCGACGATCTGGGCGTAAGATGGACTTGTAACGACTAAAAGATCGTTCAACATCTACAGATGTTATAGGTGCCTTGCTGAAAGAAGTTATCTCGTTGGTTGTAAAGGGTACACGATGTTCTGAGGTGACTTCTGTTCCACTGATAATATCAGAAATCTTTGTTCTTGCTCAGTACTTCTACCAGTTTTGATCTGATCAGATCTCCCTTACTCCCAGGAAAAAGTTCGGCTGGAAACTTGCGAAGATATTTAGCAACCAGTTGTTTGTTTGAGGCCGATGTTCGTGGCATTTCACCCAAAAAAGAATAACTAAGTGACCGAACGAAATGAATTGGACACTTCAACGAACGAGCTGAAAGAGCAGAGAACGTCAGACAACTTCAAAGAACTAACAAGTGCCCGTCACTGTTAAGCAGCATTCTGTGTAAATTACAACAACCATTGCCCACTGTGATTCTCAGCCCTACAGTCTGTGGTTCACAGTTCCTGTCAACCACCTCCCAATTATGAAAATATGCCCAAAATGAAAAAATATGTACATATTTTGATTAAATATGTAGAAATATTTATTTATTTTAATCAAATATGTATAAATATGCGATAACATCCAAATATGTGGAAATATGTGAAATAAAAGTAGACTCAAACGGCTTAAAAAGTGTCAGTATGAATACTTCTAGTTGAAAAACGTCTGTAAATTGCCTAGAAAAAAATATGTAAATACATACGAATCCGTTCCCTAGTGATTAGTGTACACATAACAATGAAGTGGCCCTTCAGATAGAAGCTAACTCCTTGCTCAGAAGTATCTTAGATGTTGAGACGCGCCTTGAATTCAAAAAAAATATTTATTTTGACTTTCAATCCTCAAAACTGTACACTTACTGAAGAGAATTTAAGAATGTGAAAATCGTTATAAAAACATAACCACGTTTTATCGATTGTATTTCCCACAATGTATTATTACCTAATCACTGTTCCTATAATTCATTGATACGGTCCGTTGCACTAAGCCGCTGTACTGCTTTGTAAACCTCTGCTTAAGCTTGTTGGCTGTCTAAAACATTTAACGATCATTTAATGATATTTGATAAACTTGAGATTACAAGTTAAGTATTTAAGAATTTTATAATATTTTTTAATATATTTTCATCTTTTTTATAATATAATATGATGCGCATATTTCATAATATTTATATCTAAAGTTTTCTTCGCTTGTTTATTTGCTTTGCAACTGTACACATTGCAAAACAAGCTAAAGAGATGAGAGTTACAGGAAATGTGTCCATTATATGTAATTTGTGCTTAATAATCTCAGCTTGAATAGAGAAATTAACGACCATCCAGTGATGGAAGCCGTTAGTTCGCAAGGTAGGCAAGCTTACGCAGCAACCTTCGTAGGAGGTCGGCGTTATGTGTTAAGATGATCGCGTGGCCACCGCCGCTTTAATCTGCGATGTGGATTTAAAGGAAGTGTTGTAGTAGTAGACATGTTGTTGTGGATCAGAGGGTTGTAATGACTGTGTAGATTTGAGTGGAATTTTGTGTATCGAGATTGGGGCTATTTCAGAGGCGAGAGGAATATTTAGATCAGAGTGTATTGTGTGATTGGTGACGTAGAAGGGAGCGTTAACTATTTTTCTCAGGATTTTTGACTGTAAGGTTTGAAGTCGCTTCAAACGACACACATTGAAGCTAGAAGGGCTGTTATCACTTTCTATTCATTAGAGTCAGTCTTGATCGTCACAAGAGTATTCTTTGTAACCTTTTTCTTTTTCCGCCTGTGGTCAGCTCGTTTGGGGATTCCATTTTAGTCGTTAGTCAAGGTGTAGTCCGAAATACCCATACTTAACGGGAATGGTTGTGTTGTGGAAGTGGAGAGGAGGAAGAGTTTTCTTGTTTAGAGTAAATACTATGCTTTTGGATTACAGTTCATTCATTCTCCACTTCTGCAGCCAAGACTCTAGAATATTCAGGTGAGATTTTAGAGCACGGCTTGCCTTCACCACGGAGCGGATAGAATTGCAGTATCGTCGGCGAATATGAAGGCAATTATTGTTGTTGGATAGTCGGCTGTGTACAGATTGCAAAGTAAAAGGGCATGTACGGACCCTCCAGCGAGTGTTGGAAGGATAAGGGTTTGACTTGGAAGAAATAATAAAAAGTGCAGTCTGGTGTGTCCTTTATCCACTTAGTTGAATAAACAACCGCTAGGGTGTGCCACTGTTGCGGAGTTTGCGGCTGTCCCGCCTCAGTCGAAGCTGTTGGTCGGGTGCTGTTAACACTAACATCTTTACTCTTGTAACTTTTTTATCTACTTATCTATTGCATTTTTTGTATTAGTTTCAAATTTATTAATTATTAGAAATAACTGTTCTTATTGTGCCAGTTAATAAGGTAAGATTTTTTTACATATAATATTCTATCGGTTTTTACTTAATTCCCGCTGTTGTAAACCTGTATTACTTCACTAGGAATTGTTACTGGTGAATGAAATTGTAATAATATAGAATGGAGGAGGTTACATCATCATAACTATGTATACGTTTCGTTGGAAATATGTGTAATGTGCATGGTGGACACAATAAACAATATTCGGGTGAAGGTTATGTTTTCGTAGGCCTTATTGATCGGACCGCCTTACCCAACCGGGGCAGAGCCCATTTACTTTACACACCACTTTCTATACAGATCGCGTAGCAGATTACTTAAGTTTTTTCCATTTGACTATCTAGTTGAAGTTACTAAGTATTTTTTGAAAATTTGCTGGACTTTAAGAGGGTTTTATGTGACTGCAAAAACAAAAAAAAATTATTATTGGAAAAATCGTCAGTTTGAAAAACTTTATTTTCTATGATTTGATAGAAATGTCTTCGTAAAACTACCATCCTACTTAGCTTAATTAATGTTAGTCATTTCCTCGAAAATCGTCTTCTAGAAGATTGTTCAATTTCGTATTAGGGGCGAGGTTATGGCTGTAATAAGTGCACAGGACCCAGAATGTGGGGGAACCCATGTTCGACTCCAGCTGGCTGTTCTTAGGTTCTTTCTTCGTACTTCTCATTTTGTAGTGACGGAAGTGTTGCGTTTAGACAGAGAGAAAACTGACCTTAGTCCGGAAATGCACTGAGACTCCGAGCACTAATGAAGTTCTTATGGTAAATGGATTTTTCGAAAGTATGTTTTTTTTTAAACAATGGATAATTTTAGGTAACCTTCCTGAATGAAATTGTTAGACTTCCGAGTGAATTTATTAAATTTGTAAATTTGAAGGATTTTTCATTTAAAATGTAAAAATTGAAGTGTGTTTGTTTTCAAAGGATTATTGGGTTAGAAGAAGTGGCGTGTATTCAGTTGGCACATTTTGATTATTACGAGTTGGCACTTCAAAGAAAGGCAGTTAATTGAAGATTGTCTTATTTTAAACAATGAGAGCTTCTGTAAACAAAACCAAAAATAACGCTTCTACATCTGATGTAATTTTGAATGTAGAATGAAGTATAAAGCATGAACATGATTAAATTCCTTTGAGGAATTATAAATTCTTCAAATACTACTGCTAATAAATACTTATATTATCTTGAAACTCATTGAACGTATCACCCATACTAACTAGCAGAAGTTATATAGGTATTTTCTGGTTGCTTAGCAACTGCCCTACATCCCCCCCCCCGTCACCAGCGCAGTTAGCCCTTGACCTCCAAAGAGTAACGTTTTAAAGCAGTATTGAATAACCTGTGTAGAGATGCTGTAAGTACACTAATTGCTGCAGCACTAATCTTTTTAAACTGCTAGATCATCGCATTTCTCTGTGGTACTAATTATTGTGTGTACAACCAAGTATCGCGTGTAAATAGTTCACTAACTAATCTCTTCTAGTTCATTCAGTGGGTTTGTTGATCCAGCAGGTCAACTGTTATTCAATTTAAGAATGCTGACTAGATAACAGGGTTGTCCCTGAATACTTACTAGTCTCTTTTTTCTCCCCTCCCACTTAAGAGTTTCAAAGCCAAACATAGAATAAAAAAGAATGAACTATTGATTTGTCTAATTACTCATTTTTCACATTCTCTTGTCCTACTAATGAGAGAAGTATTGAGATCGTGCTGTTATTCGATTTTGAGTTATAAGGTTTCTTTTACTTTAAATTGCTTTTTTTACTAACTGGTCTGTGTGTGTATGTCTACGTGAGCATTACTCCAAAAAAGGGCAAATTGCAATAAGAATTATTAAATTAAATCAAAGAAATTTTCATTGATGGGTCAATCATTGACTTTCATCATTGATAGTGAACGAAAGATTGAAACCGTTAACAGATGCAGTGAGCATGCGTCAAGATGCAAGTCAATCAAAGATGCAAATCTAATTTCTAATCTAAGTCAAATTTATTGATGATTCGACGGCAATTTTATGAACACAATAGTATTGAAAAATAAGTTTGAAAAGTATATAGGGTAAGATTTGGTCTATAAACGTAAACATTCATTCCACAATAGCACAATTAACGGCGTGAATGAACATTCGTTTTCATCAATAATTATCGCTACATTCAGCTTAATATTAGACTTCTTTTAGCAGATTGATGGAGTGATTTGTAAAACCAAAAGAACGTCAATTCACATCAATAATTGAGCAAATGCTGTTAAAAAAAAACACAGTTTAAACAAAAATTTTGTTGAATGAATGTTTCTAATTAGCAGTTATCATTATATAAATTTAAGGGAAATTTATTATGCATAGCTTTTTGATTATTTAATAGACACTTTGTTTTAACCAGTACACGTCATACCGAATCTCTATTACGGTGCGTTAGACGTGTATACTCGTTGTCAAAAATCTAAAATTCCCATTAACTATAAAAACTCGAAATTTTAATAAAATACAATAAGAATATTATTTGGTGGGATGTTTCCTTTATCTTAACCAATAGAACTGCCAAGTATTTTGTACGGAGGGGTGTGGAGGGAGTCAGCCAAATGATGTGGTTGGTACATGTTTGGTCTCCGCATTAGAGATTGGGAATTACCTCACACAAATAGAAGCTCCTTAACCCTTGTGCAATGCCGTTTTTACTTTAGAGATTCAGACCTCAGTACGAGCATGATTTCATTTTGCACAGAATTCAAAGCTCTTTTCTTCCTTGTAAAAAGCTCTTGCGTCTCTAATTAACTAGGCAATGCATACGTGAAGCGGTGCAAGATTTTGAATGAGCACAGAATGCTCTGGTAATCTCAAGCCCTCAGAGATTGCAGAAAAAGTCGCTTGCAGTGACTATTATGACGTTGTAAACTTTTGGTGGTTTTGCCCTGCGTTCGACGTGTATAGACGTCATTGTCTGATTTTCATTCCGCACACTGTGGGGGGTTTTTTAAAAACTAAATTCCACGCTTAACTGGTTAAGGTGAAGCTTATCGATATTATTTTACGTATCAAAATAATGGAACTATTCGCATACATCAAAATTATTTTACAAAACTTACTTAGCTCAGTTCACCTGATTTACTTGATTACTGAATCACTTACCATGATTTAGCATTTTATAATTCTACACCTAGTCTACACGCAGTTTTTCTGCCGGAAAGAGTATTTTTAAAACATTCTATATTTAGGTTAGACGATTCAACGAAACTTTATCTTTACTTACTATACAATAATTTCATTAAAATGCGTGAATTGTAAGAAAGAGATTTGAATCACTCAGACAGTTGATTGTGCCTTTGACCTGAATGAAATCTTTTGTGACAATTATTTGTTTAATTAATGCGCATTATAAAGCTAACAGATTGTGAAATTTCTGTGTTTTACTTATTGTATACGAGAAGACTTAGATTCAATGAAAGAGGGATAAAAGTACTTCAAAGTGATGCTGCCCTCCCTGCTTCTCTATTATCGTCCTCTGTGACTTTATCCTTTATCCCTATCCTTTTCTTCAAAACTTTTTGCGTCTCCTTTTCTAGAGAGATAATTCGCAGGACTTTATTTTCTTTTGTCTTTTTCTTTTCAATTAGTCCTCTTTTTCGCAACCCAAAAAAAGTTTTTCGATTTTAACTGTTTTCTTATTATCATTATTATTTAATTTATCACCTGGTCTCAAATTGAAAACCTTCCAGAACTTTCTATAACTTCCTGAATTGTAAAAAGGATCAAATTATCCACGGGATTCGCCAAGAACGACGGCATACTACTCTACAGAACTGTTATTTCTTAATTATAAGTTAGATCTAACCTGAATTCTAAGTTTGGAGTAACACAACATTAACTAGAAGGGTTTTCGAAAAAAATTGTTCTACAGTTGTCCACCAAATTTGAGTTTTTAACTATACAGCTCTAAACCTATCGATCTATTGCATTTTTTTTCTGGAAAAACTAGTCTTAGAGAGTTTTGAGGATTCTGAGAGAAAGTATAAGTGTAATTGCAGTGCACTGAGGTTAAAAGAGACATTTTCTCTTCTCCTGTCACAGACTCCACAGGAGATTCCGTCGCAGGTGGATCCAGCTCCTGGGATTTTCTGGACCGTTCATGCCTTATAAGAAGGCGTATGATTAGATAAAGTTAGCATGGACCCTCCTGTCTAGTCCATGTCAAGATCAGCGATCAGTTACCACTGGACTGCTTTGAAGGTCTGCCGATGGCTTCTCCAGCAGGGATTATAATGAGAAGAACTATTTTGTCGCATGCCTGATCCTTAAGAACTTACCAGTAACTAAACTGAAACCAGTACCTACTGGGCCTAGTAGATACATCTCTCACGTTGGACTAAAATTTGGTAGCTAGCATCGGAATCTGTAGAGGTAGCATAATCGTTTAATGTTAGCTACTTTTTGTGCCCCTGAGAAACCTCAAGCTCCACAGGGTATCTTTTTGAAACTAGTAATAAATTCTCTAGGATCTATTCTTATCGGAGGATTATCTACTCTTCTAATTAACTCTTTTTAGAGAGGAGAGAGTTTGAAAATCATACAATTCTAGAACTTTCCAAGATAAATGGGCAAAACTAAACCACAATATTGTTATAAGTTAGTGCTCACAAAGCAAGTAATGAATTTTTGTCAATAAAAATAATAATATCCTGTTAGAAATCTTGTGATAATAAAAACAAATGGTGGCGAGGAATGCCAGAGTCTCCGGAGACTGTACAGATGCTCTGCAGACTTCAAGCACACGTGTGATCATCCATGTATAAAACTCTCGCCATAAAAACAAAGATTGTGTTCTTCCACTTCGTCTTTCGCTAAGAATAGAAACAAAAAAAAAAATTACAGCATTCCTAGTTGGCTTTGTATCAGTTCATTCCTAACTAGATAGGGTCACCCTGATAACTTCACTATGTGGGTTCTATCTCACTCTCTACAAGGGGCGTCCGTAGTAGGCATAACTTCTTCTAGTTTTGATTGATCATTGCAAGCAGGGACTTAAGAAATTCTTAAGATAAATTTGATCTCTTTTGAAGTTTCACAATGGTTGTGTTCATTTTGCCCTTTATCGCAAGAATGGAATCAGCTTTCTAGCTTAAAGAGAATAATTAATATTTAAGGAGTTATTTTTAAATATTATTTATATTTTATTGCTAAATTATTAATTTTTATCAACTTTTTTTTTATCAACGATAGTTCCAATTTTAGAGAAGGCGGTCAATGCTTTCTTTGTATTAGTTAACTTTTATTGTTTATTTTGAGAAATAATATTTCTCTTATTCTGAATTCAAATAAAACAATAATTAAAAACACGCCTACTTTACCCCAACCTGGAAAAGAAATTAACCCATTTTGTGTTATTGAATTAGCTGCTTAGATTATAATTTGAAATCATCTATTTAAATTATCGAACATTTATTCGATTTTGAGGTTTTAGGTTTAGTGAGTAGTGAAAAAGTGGTTTTCTTAAAATAGCCCGTATGCGCCTTAATAACTGTATACACCAAAACTCGAAAACGATGAATTGCAGAAGGCTTTATTTATTTATTTGTAATTTACCATCTGTGTACATACATGTATACAATTAGTAAATGGGATAAATAAGATGAACTGGTGCGGGAAGAGCAGGAGGAGAGAAACTACCCAGCGGTAGCACTCTCTATAGAGGAATAATGACGTTTATTATCTTAAGACCTGAAGGAGGTCGCGTGGCCACTGCCGATTGTTAGGATTGTTAGGAATGTCAGGGGAGGCGAAAGACAGAACTATTTAAGATTATAGCTAGTAGAGAGAGCAGTGTAGAACTTGCGATATTTAGTCTTGGCGAGTTGGTCTATAAAGGAAATGTTGAGATCGTTGTGAAGGATGAGGTTAGTCAAGTAGAAAGGAGCGTCAGCTATCTGTCGGAGGAGTATTGACTGAAATGTCTGTACAGTCCGTATATTTGTAGGTTTGGCTGAACCCCACAGCTCTAGTCCGTAAGTCCACATAGGTTTGAGGATAGTGTTGTATGTTAAACGTTTGAGTTCTAAGGGCAATTTGGAGCGTGGTCCAAGAAGTATGTAAAGCAGTTCCGCACGTTTTGCCATTGCTTGTCTTTTAAGTCTAGTGTGTGGGTTCCACGTGAATCGTTTGTCTATGTAGCGCACCAGATCTGTGCAGGGAAGAAGATTGCTATTGAAAGCAGGAGGTTTAAATTTGATATTTCGCTGAAACGATAGCAAAAAAAAAAAAAAAACCGCCACAGCTAGATTTTGGTGCGGAAATAAGTCTACTAGAAGTGCCTAAAAAAGATTTATGAGTCCTAAAATTTCATTTAAACTTCATGTAAATTATAATTTGTATAAAAAGATCCTGGAAATTCTTTTAATGAAAGGTTCTTTTTAGATGGGGACGAGTAGATTTCCTTAAAAATGCTATTTTTCTGTCAGGGGCCTCTCTTCTGAATCCTGTGCTAAGGGGGTAAAATTTATTGTAGAAAAAAAAGAATTTGAATACAATTTTTCAAACGGAAGTAACTCGTATTTATTCAGTGGATAGTTCACTTTCTCGAAAGTGGCTTTTAGGCATTTCTGTAAACATTAAATTGGTTGGGCTGAACTCTCTCAGTCAAGTTATATGAATATTTCAGTGTAGTGTTATTACAAAATTTGTATCGTTGGTAAGAATTAATGGGTTGAACATTCCTAATTGTGAAAACAGTAATGAGCTGAAACTTTGAGAAATCAGTAAAAGAAAGTCGTTTAAATGTTCAGATCATTTGTCTCAACTCGAAGATCTAGGGTTCGAATCCAAAGTCACTTTCTCCTCCTTAGGAGCTTCCTACAGCTCACCGAACAGATAGTGTTGTCTGTAATGAGAGTACCATCTCCAGGAGGTCGGCAGTGCCCTGAAAAATTGCTCCGAGCGCCAGTGACCTTCCTTAAATTAAAAACAAACTATTTTATAGGCAATTTATTTGGTTAAAAATACTAATACCTTTGATTTTGGTCATAAAATGTTTTAAGTAATGGTAATTAAAACACCATTTAAAACATATACATCTTACCCATTGATGAACCCTACTTTTTCTCAAAATGTTTCGAACCTTTTTGGTTTCGTGATTCAACAGAAAATAAACACTAAATAATGCAACTAATGAAATTCTACTTTTTCTAATTTTGCATCTACTAGCATTAAATATTGGTGTTATTTTTTATGAATCACCTTTAAGGAATAATATTGCCAAAGATATATTTCTTATTTAGTCAAGATTAATTTGACATGATGTCATCCACTTGAATAAAAATGACCACCCATTTATCTTGCAATGAGAGGCTCGAATGGTGCAATGCTGAAGTTTTATGTACTTCTAAAGTATTTATAATTAATTAGGTTGAGAAATATCGGCAATTTCTTCAATAAAAATTTAAATATTAAATGGTCGTTGTGAAATATTAGTGATATTTACTGATATTTATTTTTATTTACCTTTTTGATTTCCTTTTTTTCCCTGATTAAAATTGGTGACGTCAGTTGCAATGTTGGCTTTCTGCAGTAGATATCAGTTATTTCAGAACTTTGATATTGTTTTTGTTTGATGTGAAACAGTGTTCTTGAGAGAAGCCTGGAGACCAGCAAACACTCTGATATCAGTTTTCAAAGAGATCTAGTTTAACCCTTCCCTCTCTAGTGGCGAAGCACTCTTATTGAATCTCCGTTACAACTGGAGTGGCGTATTAAGAGCCCTTATCCAATAATCGCTCGCTTATTTTATAAAATTATCATCGTAAACATCAAAGTCCAATATCAGAAAATAAATGTGACCTAATCCTAGCCAAGTTTTAGTTCTCTCAGAATGTATAATTAGGAAAAACTTGTTAGCTGCGTCGATGAGTTTGATTTTTCACGTTTTATTGAAAACTTAAATATTACAGATGCACCTGAGTTTCATTTAATAATTCATTTGATTTGTTATTAAGAATTTTCGAGGGCTGAGTTTGTATTATTTGTTAGCGAATTGGAATCCATCTTGTGGCCCTTAGACTCTTTCTTCCTAGGAGCTTCTTACAGATCACAGTCCGGTGATGGACAGTGTTTCCTGTAACGAAAGAACACTGTCCGGAGACTGGCAATGTACTGAAAAAAGCTCCGGGCGTCAATAACCTTAGCTGTTGACGCGCCGTAAAGCTTAAAAAAATAAACAGGCCCGGTGAATTTTTAGTTTAACTAGGTATTTTTCATAATCTTGTTTGTTAATCCTAAATAAAAAAGGGTTGCTACTCTAACCACTAATGGTTGATGGCACGATAATCTTGATAATGAAGGCAATTTAATGTTTTTGGAGGGTCGTTTCGGTTGTTAACATCTTTAGTTATCTGGAGAAAATTGGAGGTAGGGTCTTTTTTCTAAACTTAGTGCCCGGAAGGTCAGGATACAAGAGAAATGAAGTAGCAGATTACTTGGCCAAGTATTCTCAGGCCCCCCAAACTCTTCTGAGTCATTGCCACAACAGTGGAGAAGAAACCTCTAATTCAGAGACAGGAGAAAAAGTTATCAACAGCTACCATGCCCAAACTTACTGGGATATTACTTCAGGAGCATTGAACAGCTATTAGATTGATCGTGGACCTCTGTACGGACCAAGGAAATGTGGACGTGACACATTATTGCCTGTTTAGGATCAGACAGAAATAAGAGGAAACGCTTTGGACATGCTATGTGTCAATGTGATGAGCTGGTGTGTGGTTCCTTCCTTCTTCATTCTTTGCCCAGAAACTTCCGCTAGAACCCGAAGAATAATTAAGCTGACATGATTGGTCTTTCCACAGAACAATAAGGGCCACAACTTTTTTCTCCAATTGAAGCTCTCTTTTCAAAGGGCAAGATCTTCTCAGTGTTTGTCCGTTGTGTCTTGAATCTGTTCCTACTACATCTCCAATATATTTTCATATATATCTACAGCGTGTTTATGGAAAGAACGCTTATATTGTCCAACCTGAATTAGAGTAGAAATCTTTTCCATCAATGCAGTTCCCGCCATGTTTATTTTATGCTAATGTACGTAATCAGTTCCTCCTCATCCTCCTCAAGAACCATCATGACTTGTCAAAAATTGGGTAAAAATTGTGGAAGATCAAAATTTGGTGTCTTCAGGCCATTCTGTTGAGGCGATTCCACAGAATCGTGTTACAAGTAAGAAAGTTAATTATCATGGGATTTGTAATATGCAATTATCCTAATATTTATAATTTATTACTAATGTGATAAGAATTACAAATACAAATGGACAATTATCTTCTTTAATATATAATTATAGTAAATTATCTAAAATTTACTACCCATTAACAACACATCTAATTACGGATGTATGACATTTTTATAAACATTATATTATCATTTAAATAGGTTATAATTATTGTTTTTGATTTCGTTTGCCACGATATTTAATCGTGGAAGAGCATTGAAACAAGGAAACTGTGCCATTTATAAGATAAACATATTTCGAGAGGTCTTTGCTGAGTTTATATCATAAAATAATTGTCTGGGAATTTTAATAGGACAACTTTTAGATGTTTATTCGTGTCCCAAATAATTTTTTGGGTTGTCAACAAAGTAAATGCAGATTTAGCATTTGACAAATTCTCACCGTTCATTTTAATCTCCATCGAACCTTACAAGGATCAAAATATTGTCATTGTTCTCTCTGCCTGGCAGCTATTAAAGCTTGTTTTGTACTGCACCGTCTTGGCGTACTCATGGACGTGGGTAGAAAAAAAAATTAGTTCCACTACTCTGGGAACTGTGGTGGAATTGTGGAAGGAAAATAAGACAGCTATGTCTTGGCAAGGCAATTTGACAAATCACCTTTTATAGGGCCTGAATCCGTAAGCGCTTTTTGGATCGTAGCCTCAAATATCTGACGAAGCGTAGATATGCTGGGGGGCAATTATAAACAGAACAGATCTGAGGTATGCTTCTTCGTTCTAATAAGTTCCGCAAGCTGGACGGGTTTCATCACAGTGCTCGACTGCGAGGACACCTGAAGATGCTGGGTGTGGATCACGTTGGCTCTTGCCTGACTTCTTGGGGAGAGGGAGGATACTTCGACACTCCTAACTGTCTGCAAGGCTCAGTTCAAGGTAGACCCCTGTGAAGTTACCAGGTGCTATAGGAGGACTCACTTAGGATCCTTCCCACATTCTAAGATTTTGTTAGATTTCTTGGAACTTGAAGGGTTATTGAAGGGTTTCTCTAGCAGCACCCATACCACTAGCAGATCTTACAGCAGCGGAGCTAAAAGATATTGAAGTATCGCAATTCTTAACAGTACTAAAACTAAACTAACAAAAGCATTGCCCCCTTTTAACTGTTCATTTCATTTCTCGCCAACTAACATTACATCTTAAGAACTAAAACAACTTCTGTGCAAAGGAAACTTTTGCACAACCTATAAAGTCAGAACAGGCCTTCCAAAATTCATCAAATCTCAAATCAAATTAGATTTATTAGTGCAGATCTAATCTTATTTCTGGTCGTCGGAGTGGTTTTAATGATTGGTAATAAAAGAAGTGTTAGCCTGTTAACCAGAACTTGAGATTCTTGCCCAGGAACAGCAATTACATTCTAGACGACTAATACATTTTAATCTTGAAGTAAATTTATCTTTACGATTATTTTGTTTGGAGTTTTTATTATTTATTTTCTTTTCTATGTTTATGGCCTAACAAATCTATATAAACTTCCTCAAAATCACTTTGCATTTAAAATAACTACCTGTTATGTAAATTAAATGTATGGATTTCGAATGATTATTATGGCTTACTGCTCTTGTTAGAAGATCTAACGTAATTAATGTATTCTCTATTTCAGTTAGTTAACAGGCGATTGGTTTTCAATCGGTGAAAATTCCATTTTAAAATAGCTATTCTATTTCCGTAGCACGATTTTCTAAAAATTGTATTTATCTTTCAGTCTTGCTTTCTTTTATTACATCAAATTTTAATTCGGCTAACACTAAACTCAAACAAATTGACGTCAATCTCAGATACAAACAACTGACTCTGACGAACTAACTAAAACTGATTACCATTCTACTTGCCCCAATAATAGGCATTCGGAATACAACTGTACAATCTAAACAACAGACTTCAAACCTTACAGTCTAAAATTCTGTGAACAATTAAAGCTCCCTTCTACGTCACCAATCACTCAATAGATTCTGACCTAAATATTCCTTTCGTTACTGAAATAGCCCAATCTCCATTTCAAAAAACTCCACTCAAATCTACACAGTCATTACAACCCTCTGATTTAAAAACATATCCACCAGAACCACCACATGTCGTTGGCCACGTGATTATCTCAGTACATAACATCGATCTCCTAGGATGGTTGCTGTGTAAACTTTCCAATTCAGGAAACTAACGGTTCTCTATCACTGCACTCATATCTCTGGGTGCATGTATTTGCACATTACCTGTATCTTCTTTTGCTTATTGTATATGTACAGTTGCAAAAGAAATACGAGTAAGTAAACATTTCGTATCAAAATTATTGATTAAGTCATTACATAAAATATAAATTTATAGATTTATACTTTGATCAGAATTTCTCATTTTCATTTCGCTTTCGTTAGACGAATTTAAAATTAATTTTTAAAAATATTAAATTTTCCGTATTTATAATATGAGTTTAATAAATTAATAGTTCGTCACAATAGCTTATTAGAGATAGGGACTCTGTCCAATAAATGTACAATAGTACAATTGAAATGTTACAGAAGTCAGTAATTCGGGCATTGTGTCCCATTATGTGTAGCGGTTTTCATTCAAGGAATCTGCGTATTAGTTTATTTAGTTCCGGATATGTAAGTTAACATTGGGAGAGGAGTAACTCAAACGCTAGCATCTTCATGCGAATACTTAACTTCATGGGAGTTCATTAGGGGCGTTTAATACAGTTTAATAAATTGAATTTATTTTTTAAGCCGGCCAATGTTATCTTCGGCTGTATTTTGACAAAAGACTGACTTGGAACTCGCACACAAGACTTAAACGGAATGACGTTAAGCGTTATCGCCTGCTTAAAAGACTACTAGACCACTGATATACACTTCTACACCAAAACCCACCTGAACTTACGTTATTGAAGTGTAGGGTTCAACTAAACGCTCCAATTAACAACAAATTCAATTTCTAAGATCACAAATTCTCCGCACTATCGTTATCGCTCCGTTTTACGTTTCAAATCCACCCAGATTTAGAAAATTCCTTTTTTGATTCAGGCAGCTAGAACTCGCTATATAAACGCTTTCAACAGAACTTATAGTTTCAGTCCAATCCTCTTGTTCGCCATTTATCATCTCATTACATCAGAAATATCCTCCTAGGCGATTAAAACGCCAGTGGCCTCGCGATTAAAACCCTCTTCTGAAGAGAGTAGTTAACCCTAGAGATGATTACCATTGATTAGTGCGTTTGAAGTGGTGTCAGTTCTGTCATTGTTACTAATAGTGCATCTAGCACTGCTGAAATTTGACAAATACATTCGTAAATTCTTTACAGTCATATTGTTCAATAGTAATGTTGGCGTAGACCTTTTAGGGTAGTCAGTTCTCCATTCTTTGTACATTTGCTTTCTTTCATTTCTAGTTACAGCAAGAGTATTGCAATCGTCCGAATACTTGGGAGCATGTTGCTCACAGCCGGATTTTTTCTCATAAATTTTAAAATTTTACTAGAAATTTAGAACCACATTAATATTAGACAAAATAAATAATTTATTCTGTTAACAGTTTACTAACGTTTTATGAATGACTATTAAGTGCACCAGTGTAGGTTGGTTACTGTTGAAGTAATGTAGATCATACACAGACATGTGGGTGGACGCTGAATATTCTAATTGAGAGCTAGGGAATTCTTGGTATATAAATGAACACGCTTTGTCCATGCTAATAGTAGCGACATTTTAGAATGGTCACGCTTTGATGAACATTCACAGAGCTATGGTCTGTCCCAGACCGCTGAATGTAGTCTCTCGCTGGCCACCCATCAAACACTACTTATAATGACTTATCAGACATCTTCATTCCTTTCCATTAGGGTCTGTCAGTTCACTGCACTCTCGCCGATTGCTGCAATGGCTGCTTCTATGATGCGCCAAATTTTGTTGTATTTTTAACTCTTTTTTTTTTAATGCGTATTTTTCGTAAGAGGAGCTATTGTTTTTTAACATTGCCACGAAACTTTTCAGGATTCCGGTCTCAGAAGCCAATTTAATTTAATCATATTGTATTACCAAAAAACTTTAATTATAGTACTACAAGATAACTCGTATTTGGCGTCCTAGGCAAGTAAACAACTTACGAGATATCTCGTAGTTGGCAGTCAACGTGTTAAGTAATTAAAAACATTGTAAATTACTCATAATCTTGGCTACTGCCTTTAAACGCACTGAGAGGGTCACAATTTGCATAAAATCGCTTTCCAAAACGCTACACACGCTTTTCCGTTCTTTGATATTTTCTCCAAAAAGGCTTTTCTTCAAACAACGAATATTTTCTTCACACTTAACAGGTTTACGATCTTTATTTGAAACATTTTCATGGGAAATACATTTGATGGAAGTATCCTTTGAAGTCCCAGTTTAAGAATACACGAATCTAACACCTGTATAATAAACATTAAAGGATAAAATGACGAACATTAAGAACACAGGTTGACGATTAAGGGGACTATGTAAGTAAAACTGATAAGTTATTACAAGAAAAACAGTACAACCATACCGAGAAGATGCAGCAGAAAACCTGTGCATATGTGCTGGTTTCGTGCTGTGGACGCTCTTGATCATGCAGTCGCCGGTCTGTAATAGAAGAAAGGTTACGATGAATATTTAGGGGAGGTGTATGGAGTGAACAGCGAAGGATCGTCAAGGTTCACTGACATTATTACCTTGGAGACATGGATGATTGACCAAACAGTGCGCTATGGAACGAACGACAGAGAGCAAACAATCAGGGTTCGTTCACCTAGAAAGGAAAAGCAGTATACGACTAGTGCGTACTGCTACGAAGAGGGCTTAAGGGGAGCACTTTGGGCAGGAGTAAGGGCAAGTAGTACAGTGTAAGAGAAACTAAACCCCTATTAAAAAAAGGAAGCTTGCTCGATCGATTTGATGCCTACTTTAACAGCGTGACACCTCTTGCGGAATCAATTATAGTTGTTTATAATTCACCATTCACTTATATTGAGGTGAGTGAAAAAGAATGACCGTTTTTAATTAGTTAATGTATTTTCGTTTCATTAAAAATGGTTTCACTGGCGCAATCCTAACTCATCAGTACAGTGGATAGAAGAGCGGTCGCAAGGCGATGTCAATTTAAAAAGAACACAGTGCTGTGGATTTTTTTTTTGGAATTTCGAAGATAAAATCCACTACGAGTTTGTTCCGGAAGGACGTTCTGTCGATTCTGATCTTTATTCGGAACAACTGCATCGAATGCACGAAGTTTTGGAGAGGCGATACCCGGCTTTGGTGAATGTTTTGCTGCAGTAGGACGACGCCCAGCCGCACTCTTCCCGAAACACAAAGCAAAAACTTGCTGAAATGGATGCCACTGAAGTTCTACCGCACCCTCCCTATAGTCATAATCTTGCGCTTTCGGACTTATATATTTCCGAGCAATGGCTCACTTTCTTAAGGGCAAAAGATTTAAGACGTTGGAGGAGGTAAAAATTGGAGTAGAAAGACTTTTTCCTATCGAAACCCAAAGAGTGGTACCGGCAGGGAATCGATTCTAGAAGGCAACTAACCATAGAACATAGTAAACTGTACTTCGAAAGTTAGAAGAAATTTGATGTAAGAAAAAATAATAATTCGCTTCAAACCCTTGAAACGGTCACCTTTTTTTTACTTACCTCAATACATGGAAACTGAACTTCTTTAATCACAGTCCTCATTAAGACTTCGATGGGACTTATCTGCAAATTCCAGGATTACAACTCGGTGATAACATAATCTGTGGCTTTTCAAACTCCACACTCATTTTTAAACTTCTTCATGTCCTTCAGACTGATTTAAGAAGATTTTTTCGAATAGTTTAACACCGTTGAACATCCAAGCTATGATATCTTAAAGTGTAACCACTAAGGCGTCATGATCACACTAGCCAATAACTGCAAGCGGCTAAAGGATGTTGGGAGTAGTGGTTTATAGCGTGGCTTTGTAAGTGAGAGATCCTCAGTTCGAATCCCGCATATGACTACTTCTTATTCGTTAGAAAAAATGTTAATAGTGAAGTATGTGCTTCCACCTCTCCATGCATATGACACCTAATTTGAGAGTATCCCCTCATAATGAAATAGACCATCACTTTACTTCTTGTTATGCCTATCGAAAATAATATCTGCATTACCGATGCTGTATGCGGACTCCTAAAATTTGGTGCACCAGGATGCAGTCAGGTCTCTTATTGGAGTAAGGACTGCCCTGATTGTTTCCTATGGACTTGACAATGTAAAGAATTTTCTCTACTATTCCTCAAATACTATTGTACATTTATATCATTTCTTCTACTGGAATATATATATTATGTATATGTATATATAAAAGTAATTGCCTCCATTTTTTTTCTGTAGCCCCAAGTTGGGACGAATAAATGTCCGAGTGTAAGGTAGATACAGTGTTTTACGACTGACACTGTACAAGAAAGTGAATAAAACACAACTTGGTAGAAAGTCTGAACTAAGGCGAAATACTGCATCTCCAAGTCAGTCTGTAATAAATTCTTGTTTGCACTCGCAATATTCATTACATTTTGTGTGTTTCTTTTCTTTATGTTATTTGGCTCGCTGTTTATTTAATAAAATAATTATATTTATTGCAAAATAATATTTAATACATACATTTATTTATTTATTTATTATGGTGTAGTCTGTAGTTCACATACATTATTTGCACTTCTTGGGCCGCAGTGGATGCCAAGGGTCATAACCAGCTGACCACAGCTCCTACAAAAGGTGGCTGGCTGATTTATTGTTCTCCTTCTTTCTGGAATTTTATTGTCTCATTAAGTTTTATTGCCAAAGTTTATTCAACTTGAACCGTGAATACTATATTAGTTTTAATGTTTTTTTCTATTTATTTTTTGCAGAATTACTGCAATTATTTGAAATGAGAGAATAAGTGTATGAGTTAATAACATATTTCTAATTCTATGGCCGAGAGTTATTTTAATTTAATATTTGGATTTTCTGGATGTACATAGGTGATGGCTCTTCAAACTCTAAAGCTTTTTTACTAAGAAAGTGACTTTGCAAGCAAGTGCATTCTGTTTGTAGTAAACTGGAGGTCAGAAGCTCGTCCGAGAGTGAAGTTTATGTTCCGAACGTTTACTTTCATTTTCCATTTGTGAAACCATTCTTCTCGAGAATTTAGATGTTCTTATAAGAAGAGAGGAAACTGGACTGACTGCGAATGTTAGAGAAGAGAATGGCTAAGTCGTCTGCGAATGTGAAGATGATGGTTTGTGTCCATCTAGTTGGAAGGTCTGGAGTGAATATTAAGAATAGAATGGGTATTACGGTTTTTAATTAGACAATGTATAAAAAGTAAGGGATATTTTTCATTAATTTGTCTTTCATTTTGATTGCATTAAAAATAAAAACAAATAAAATGCCCTGCCAGTTTTGTGCAATAAAACGAAATAAGTTTTAATTATAGCTACAAGTGGAAATTAGATTAGATTGAATATGGAAGGATGAAAGAATTAGGGTGAGTCATGTCTAAACTAGTAGAGTCACTCAAACTTGATGAAGACTCACTTTCAAGAGGCTGATCTACAAAAGTAATGGCTGTGGAATAATTAAAGTTTAGAGAAGTTAGAGGCTTTGTCTCTCCTATACTCTGCTAGTTTGAGGGCGGACTATGTGTGAGTGTTTTCTGTTTATATTGTAGAGGTGGTTACCGGAGGCGGCAGTCGGATGTGCTGCCTCCACTTGTTTATCGATTGTACCTGGGTTGCACACAACTAGGCCACTGCCACTCGTATCTCTGTCACTCTAGTTCCCTCTCTCCTCCTAACCTGTATTGTAAATAACAGGATGCCTAGTCACCTCGCTCGCCTAGATGTATAGCTGTTCGTGCGCAATTACATTTCTATCTGCTATGGTGTCGTAACAAACTATCAGAGGAAAAGTAATCAATCATTTTTCTTAATTGTTTTTCTGAAAAAACATGCAACTTATGAATGAAATAAAAGTGAAACTGCACCAATCAGTACAGAGGTCTTAAACAGAGCTAAGAAAAAGAAAATAATGAATCCATTCCGAGCGGTTGGAGACTAGACCCGCAAAGTTAAGATGTATTGCGGTACTAGACTATATTCTCGGAGTAGGTCTTGGATTTTATTTATTGTTTAATATGAGAAGTTTATAGTTAGGTACGTTTGCTATTCGGCTCCGCCCATTTTGGTAGCTGGACTTAAAGCCCGCCCTGAAAAAATAGGCATTACTTTACTTAGCTCTAAATATCTTGTGTAGGTAATGTGGTTGAATCCTAGAACTGTCAGTCTATCCGGAATGGGCAAATTATATTTAGATGTTGAAAATGTGACTAGGACCACAGTTCAGCTAGAAAATATTGCTGATTGTTGTTGTTATTGATTCTGCAAGTTTAGAATGAGAAGTAATCTTAATTCAAGACAAATTCTCTGCACCAAACCGATTATTTCACCTTTAATGACGGATGAAGGTACCAAACCGGTCAGGGATACAAAGAAAAAATACAAGGGATGCAAGTGCTAAGACGAATATTACCTAGCTTCGCGTACCTAGCCACAGTTTCAACACCTAAGCATTAATAGTCCTCTCTGGATGAACTCTTAGTTCAAAATTCAACCACGTTACCTTCAAATGATGTCTGTTTAATTTATAGTGTGCATGAATTTAAAGTAATTTTAAATGGGCAGTTATTAAATTGGGATATACATACTATATTGCAAACAATTCTAGAGCTACAGTTTAACTTAATTGAAGAATCTCATTATTCTAGAAGAGTTTAACTAAAAATTATCTATTTTTTTACACGATTATTGTTATTTTTTTAACACTTAATGGTCTGCTGACGTCTGCTTTTTATTGTTCTAAGATTGAGATGTACGAATCACTTCATCGGTTCTTCTATGAGACAGTTAGCCCACATTATCATAAGAAAAAAAACTTAACAATTTTCAATTGTTAGAATTCAGCCAATTTTGGAATGTAATCAAAATGAATTTTTAATAATTTATGTAGTTCAGGCATGTCTATATCTTATATTATTGTTGCCCGGAGTTTATTCATTACACTGCTGGCCTCTGGATAGTTTTCTCTCGTTACAGACAGCATTGACCTATTACCGGATAGTGAGCTGTAAGAAGCTCTTAGGAAGAGAAAATTTAACGTCCGGCAGCTGGATTCAAACCCAGATCTCTGCGTGAGAGATCTCATCTAGTTACAGAGCCCGTTTTTGTTCGGCTGAATTCACTGTCGGGTTACTTTTTTAACATCTATTCCACATCCCCTCCATGATTGTTCCTTTGTTTGCATTTCACACCCTGGTAGATCAGTCAGCTGCTTTCATCCAATTCAGTTTTACTTCCTTCCATTCTTTGTTAAACATGTTCAAGTACTAATTGTCAGCCATTAATGATCAGCGAAATAGAAGAAGTCCCATTTAACAACTGACTTAGGAGTAATTGTTGAAGGGGGAATTTTTAACAAAACATTTCATTGATGCACGTGGATTATCAACAAAGTACTCCATCTTCAAGCCCACATAATGAGTTCTGAAACCGTTAATTCTTTACGCGCCATTTCATTACATTTACGTCACGTATTTAAAACTAGCATTTCTACTATCGTCTTAAGAGAGTACGGTATCCGAAGACTAGCAGCGACCCAGAAGACTTTTTTAAGGCGTTGCCTTTAAACATAGTCCTTCCGTTATACTCCATACTTCCGTCTCCAGCTGTAAGAGGGTTCTAGAAAAGGAAACATTTTAGTGAATTCAGCTGATATTGAACCCGAGCTCTCCGCGGAGGAGTTCACTGCCCGAATCACTGGGGCCAATTCCAACTCCCCAACTTCTATATTAGAGGTTAGTTTAATATTAAACATATTGAACTTCAGGAATTTCTCACGCGTAATCACGTGACCCTTACTTATATGCTTGAGACAACAACCCCCCAACAAATAGAAATATCATTTACTAAAACATCTTTCTTGCACTTTTCTTATCACAAAACTAGTATTGTGGATATATCCTCTATTACAAAAAAAAAGTCTAGCATTTTATTTTTGTTTAGTAGCACAGCACTCAAAAGTTAGCTGCAAACAGTTTTGATGATGTAGCTCAACAATAAACTTCACAAATTTCATAATAATTTGAAGAAGGTAATATATTTACCGAAACGTCGGGTTGAGAAAAGAAATTTCTCCACAATATTTGGACCCAATTCTGTAATTTCCCTATGATAATTTAATCGTATAAGTTTTGTCCACTGTTGGCCGTCAGATAACACAATTATGAAAAACATCGACTATAAACCACTTTAACAGTAAAAATCAATTTATTGAAAAAAAGCGTTATCGAAAAACAAATATTGCATAAAATGATGATAAGGTGCGCAAATTTAATAACAAATTGTTTTTGCTCTAATGTTTTATTATGTGACAAATGTTGAATTTCGTTATTCTCTTAAAAACATTTCGTCCATCTTTAAAATTTGTAGAAAGATGTTTACTTATTAAAATTTCCTATTAAATCTGAACACAATAATGGAACTTTTAACCCTAAAAAAGAGCTTTCTGTTGAATATGTTAAATTCTGTTCAAATCTAAGATGTGCTACTGGGTTCGATTCCTGATTTAGGCCTTAGACTTTATTTAATGGTTGAGAATTTTATAGTAAAATTTGTACGCTAATTGCCTTCACCACGACCACTGCCCGCAGCAAATAGCCATTATCTTAGATTTTACTTGTCGTAGCAATTCATATTTATTGTATCCCTGGGCGGTTTCGAATTTTTATCCATTGTCAGAGGTGATTAATGAGTTTAGTGTAGAGATTTCAACTTCATTTATGTTTCCGTCTCGCAATACACTTGCTGACTCATATTGTAATATAGTAAAGTTTGTATTTTACTTGTATAGTGCGTCATATTCAGAAAATTGTTGACACGAACGCCTTATTTAGCTTATTTAGTTAGATGTGGAACTATATGGAAATCATAACGTGATACAGAAATCTTATCAAATCCTTGACCCCACTTATTTTTTTTGTTAACCCTTAAAACAAAAATGAATTTTATATGTCACGCGAACATGATTATCTTTCTTAATTTGATCCAAATTTAGAATTTAAACAAATAATAATAAATTAATTAAACAAAAAAAAATGTTGAATATTAAATTTCAGTTAAAAGAAAAACACTGTTCAACTTTACGTGGGCAATTCTTACAAATTTTCGAAATACGTACAAGTTATAAATCCCTTTTTTTAAAAAACAGGGCTTCCTTTTTTGGTAGCTATTATATTCTTGAGGGAGTCTCCTAAGAATCAGGTTACCATGAATTGTTCTCCTCCAGTATTACTTTGAAGGACTTCCTTCAATGTTTACTCGTTTAATGTTAATAAAATCGCAATATTTAATTGAAATAGCATTTTAAGTAAATTTGTCATTCATATAATGTAATTCATGCACGCGACCCACCTTTACCTCCACATTTGACGCAACATCCCTTGGAGAGTCAAAGCTTTTTGGAGGTTCTTATTGGGGGCGTGTACCAAAAGATCACCGTGGCTACCGCCGCTTTTACTTATTGTCTCAGTTACCAGGTGCACTACAAACTCAAAGCACCTACCTCCTACCTACATTGTCTTTTAATCCTGGGCAAACTCTATTTGGGTTACCAGAAAATTGTCAAGTTACTTTAATCTTCAAAGAACTAAAAGAAGAGTAGGTTGTGGTCACTAGTAGTCCCAGACTTGATGAGGCAAACAAAGAATTAAGCGTACTTTTTTTAAAAAAAGAGGAAGAATTGTGTTTTTTCAAATCAGATGATTGTCCCCTGATCTAGGAGATTGTGAGTAATTCCATTTCTATAAGTCATAGTTATTTAAAAAAAAAAAAAGGACGTTCAAAGAATGTGATACGGTATCGGGGACAAGGTTGAATATTTAAATTAAACAAATATGGCTGCAGAAGGTTAAATTTTATCACCCATCCTATTGATTAACACCTATTGTGATTTGCCTTTTTATTTACTTTTTTTGTTTTATTACTACAACTTACTTTTTTTAATGTGTGCTAAGTAATGATGGTTTAGCATTATTTTTATAATAATAATAAAAATAATTCCCTCCCTCGAGCGAAAGCAGAATTGCCCGAGTGTTTTCCTTGATGTCGCTCAGGCGTTCGACAGGGTGTGGCACGAGGGACTACTGTTTAAGCTGAGGGAGATTCTTCCTCGTACTTACTACCTCATCCTCAAATCTTTCCTAAAAGACTGATATTTCAGTCAACTGTGGAGCAGTAGACTCTGATATCCGCCTAGCTCGAGCTGGTGTTCCTCAGAGTAGTGTCCTAGGTCCTCTTCTTTGCTCCTTGTATACAGCAGACATACCTCAACATCCAAATACCATTCTTTCTACCTTTGCTGACGATACTGCAATCTTATCTCCTCATTTCGATCCTCTTATCGCTACACGAACTCTACAAACACACTTACAGGACTGGCTTTTCAAATGGAGAATTAAAACCAACGTTACGAAGTCAAAGTTTATAGTATTTACTCTCAGACGGAAAATCCTACCTCCTGTCATCTTGAACCAAACTCCTACACCAACTGTGGACAAAGTACGCTACCTTGGACTGCATCTAGACAAACGGTTGACATGGAATCCCCCACACTAGACTGAAAAGACAAGAAACTAACCAACGCTACAAACTTCTCGCCAGACTACTTGACAAACGTTCGAATAATAATTTAATAAGAAAAAAAGTATAATGTTTAAAATTCTTAAAGTATTGATATTTCCTACAATTTACTAAATAAGCTGAATTGCAATACTAATTTATTGAACTTGGAAATTACGTAATGCCGAAATATTCTATAGTGCAGAATACTCATATTCTACAGTGTAAGCTCCAAGCAAATCAGGTTGCGACGAAAAATTGAGCTTTTATTTATTTGCGAATTAATAATGGTTAAATCTCTCTTTCATTTGTTAAGATCTCGTGTAATTATATTTGTTATCTTTTTGTAAAGATAATAAAATTATCAGTTATATTTTAGAGATTAGATTAGGACTGCCTCCAACATCAGTTATATGATATTCTTGTCCCGAGAATGCAGCAGGATTGTGCATCCCTGCTCTTCAGGATTAAGGGGATAGAGCCTTAAATTTTCCCTATGATCCAATTTGAATTAACAAAGAATTTTGTTCTCATATGGAGCAATAGGTGTATCGTCCGCACCACGAACTAAACTGCACAATCTTTTATCAAGATAAATGTGGCTACAGTAGAGTAGTATTACTTAACAAGATTCTCTGATTTCATTCTTAGCTTTGAAAAGAAACGTCAACTTCACACCCTACTGGCATCTTGTTCGTTGCTCCCCTAGATGTCCCTCTCTCAACATCATCACTTCTTAACATCTGCTAACATTGCTTTGTCATACAATTGAATGACACCTTCTTACCACTGGTTACCTTTGTAACATCGCACCCTACAGTTACATCTTGTAATCCTCTCCTTTTAACTACGTAGGGTACCGAAGTTTTGTCCTACACGCCGCCAGTAAGGCGTAGTATTATTTGTTTTTATCTAATTTAACGTAGTAAAGAACAAACGAAGGTCTCATATGTTTAGACGGTTTCTCTATTTGGTGATTATATTGAGAGCACCAAAGCCTAATTCTATAAAATATAAGGTAGAGAAAGATCTTTTAATTTTCCACATATTTGGATTTAATGTAGGCATTGAATGGCTTTAGCATCTGACAAAAACCTCTATCGCCCGCCATGATGAAAGCTAGACTTCGCCCTCTAGTAGGGGTCGATAGGGACTAGATTGGCTACCTCTGCTTTAAATCTTATCTTGTATCATTGAAGGCAGCTTAAATATTTAGTAAACAATCCCAGTTTACGGAAGTAAAGCCCAGTAGATCGTAGGAATGGAGTGTGGGAGGTAATTTTTGTTAGTATATCGCTTCAGATTACTTTTCTTATTGCTGCAGGGAGTTTATTTTTTTTAAAAAAAGATTTACGTAATTTATTTTAGCGCTATACTTTTATGCTCCTCCATTTTTAAATTTATAACTACTTTTCCTAGCAAACAGAGGTTTTAAAATGGTCACAAAAAACTATAGTGCCTTCAATTCATTCCATAAATCTATTCAGACAGTGCGTCAGTAATATGCTATTAAGCCTTGTTCGTATTCATAAATGGTTGTTGTCACTTTGCTGCACTCTGCACTAAATTATTATTCCTACATGAATTATTTATTAGAAATTATTTATTTTATGCGAATAGATAAGTAATACATTTACACCTGTTAAGGCACAATTTTATTGGTAGAAATGTCGATTGATAAGCGTTAATTGTCAATAACACTTTCTAGCTTAACTAACTCTATTTGAGATTCTAATCTGTAAAATGCCTTAATGCTCTATATTAATATATTGTTTTTTCTTCTTTTTGCAGGTATGTGACGTTTGAAGTATCTTGTAGCCAAACTTGTGAAACTGAAGGTTTGTGATATGTCAATACAGAGTATTTACTCACAATTCAGTATTATAATTTTTGGCCTATTGGATCATTAATATAGTTTTTAAATAAGTTGATTGGAAGAAACAACCTTGAGTTGGCTAAAACAGGATGACCTTCTCCTACCATAACAATAAGTCGTTAAAATGAAGCCGGTTCAATATATTTTTTTTAAAATGGAACAACTCCTAATCAATAAAACATTGCTTTACTTTGAGTTAAGACTATCTGCAAAAAATATTGTTACTGCAATTACTAAAGTATAAGGCTCTTTTCTTGTAGTTATTTCCTTCATTGTAATTTGCTCACATTAAGATGCGGGGTGAAGCAGAATCAGTGATTTAAACCAATATTACTTTATTCCTATAACAGATAAAATTAAAATTTGCTTTCATTTTCACAATTTCGGATGTTCATCTTTCTTCAGAGATTCGATTCAGTAGATTCGTGTACAAAAACTGATCTGATTGAATCAGAATTAAAAAATAAAAACTAAAATTCACTGCAACACTTTTTGCAGTGAACCTAAAGGCCAGAATTTTAAAAACCGAATATTGAATGTAAGATATATACATATTTTTTTTTGCATTTATTTATGCTACAATTTATGCGCGTTAGCGCTATAAGTAACAGTGATAACAGAGTAACATTGAATATACGAGTGGAGAAGTTACCCAGCGGTAACACTCCCAAATATTAGGCTATTAGCCACTCTCTTCACTTGAGAGGAGATATCACGAGGCCACTGTCTTTTAAGGCGTCTTGTCGGGTTGTCAGGAAGAGTTCTAGGAGAAAGATTTTTAGCTAGAGGATTTATATGAGATTGCAGGCTGAAGTGGAGTTTTCTGTATCTTGTTTTGGCAACTTGTGTGACAAAAGGAATGTTAAGGTCAGTGTGTATAGTCAGGTTGGAGACATAAAACGGAGCGTGTACAATAGTTCGAAGTATTTTAGATTGTAGCGATTGAATCCTTTGGATTGGAGCGTTTGGTTGAACCCCACAGCTCTATTCCATACGCCCAGTTGGGCTTTAAAATAGAAGTATAAATTAGTCTTTTGTTGCCCAGAGAGAGTTTTGAACTGTCGTCTAAGAGTCTTTTAAGTAGTCGATAGCGTCTGTTCAGTTCTGTTCGTTTAAGTCTAGTGTGGAATGTAAGATTTAAAATTGAAAATATAAGTTGTTAAAGTGATGGTAAGTACCAGTTTGAAAATGAAGTGTGTAGTGTAACTGTGATTGTATCTTATGTTAGCCACTTCAAACGCGAGCGATTAATTTCTTTAAAGAAGTAGAATTACAAAGTAAGGATTTAGCATTATATATTGTAAGAACATTTAGAGTAACTAATTTAATGGTAACTTACTTACTTACTTACGGCGCTACAACTCGCGATGAGTCCTGGCCTCCCTCATTAGCATCCGCCATCTTGCTCTATCTTTCCAGTTGGAAATTTCCAAAAATCCTTTTGCGTCAGCCGTCACTCCATCTGCCCACTTCAGCCTCTGCCTTCCAGCCCTTCTTGTTCGGTAAATAGTCTCTTCTAACACTTTCCTTGGGATCTCGGATTCCTCGGTTCCATATACGTAGGTGGCCTGCCCAGCTCAGCCTGCCTATCTTAACAACTTTAACAATATCCGCTTCGGCTTACAAGTCGTATAGCTCCCTATTCTTTCGTATTCACCAGACTAACCCCTCTTTTACTGGGCCAAAAATTCTCCGAAGGATCTTCCTCTCGAAAATGAGCAGATACTTCTCATCTGTCTTACTTAAGGTCCAAGTCTGGGAAGCATATATAAGTACCGGGCAATTTAATGGTAAGAATTACAAATATAAGATATAGAACTAAACAATTATATAACAGACAAAATGGCTTAAGGTTCAATGTCCACTTGCGATATCTATCTATTTATGTAAGATGTTCTTTGTCTTCTTTGTGTATTTTATTCTTACAACTAGTAATTGCAACTTTGTTTTAAAAGAGAATCCTCTGTAGGGTTATTGTGTGTAAGAAGGTGAGATTCTTCTTATCTTGCATTCTTGCATAATGGCCGGACCCACTTTTTGTGTACGTGCGGTGGTTAAATGTGTTGCTAACTGGAATAAGAAGGAAATGTCTCAAACGGAAGTACGAGTACCTTATTCATTACGCAATAGATTGTTCATTGTCTCAAAAATAGTAACTCCTAGACTTCAGATATAGATTTTATAACATTTTTATTCGAAAAAGACTTTTTATTTCGAACAAAATTGAAAAAATTACGTCAGTAACCTGGATGATCCTGTATGTTGTTATTGATCCGAAACCATTATTACTGCATCCCATGAGGGGCACTGGTTTAAAATATTAAATTTGAACTTTTTGCCGTTTTTAGTTATGCTACTTCAAAATTAATATTATCGTTAAAAACTTCGCATAAAAAATCGCAATTTTACAATAACTTCTTCCAATGGTAGAGTAAGAGAAAGTTACAATATGTATTGTTACGTACAAATACCATGTTTGTAGTAACCAATAGTATACTTTCATTTCAGCGCCTCTGAAATTTAGATAGGAACTGTTGCATAAAACTGAACTTTCACCTTGTTTTTTATAGCCAATAGATTGTACTGAGTTGTTATTTAAGTATTCATTAATAGTGTTCAGATTAGTTTCTTTAAAAACATTTACTATTACACCTTGACATATCTAAATTATGCATTACCCTTGAACAAATAATAGCTTCGTTTCTCCATTAAAATAGTATGTACTTAACGATTTACAATTCTGACAGTTGTTCCTGGGTAGGAATTAGGTCTGCGATTACAAAATAAGGTGCATCAACATCTAAGGTAAGAGCTTTTTTCAGCGCACTGCCGGTCTCCGGGTAGTTTTCTCTCGATACAGACCACATTTTCTATCACCGGATAATGAGCTGTAAAGAAGCTCCTAGGAAGAGAGAAATCTAAGGGCTAACAGCTGGATTCGAAACCGGGATCTCCGCGACGGAATCCAGTATCGCTAACCACTACTTTGATATTATTGCAGTTAGGTTCAGATTAAGTTAAACATAGATTTAACTTTCAATTGATGTAGTAAAATCAAAGACTTTTCGTGTATTTTTGAAAACAATTTAGTGCATGTTAGAGTAATACGACACACTCGTACATTATAGTATATCAGATTATCGTTGGAAAATCTTTTCTTTTTTCAGATCTGAATGTTTGATTAGAAGATCATTTTACATTAAAATCAAATTCGAATACTTCTTAAGAATGGCCGGTAAATTTAGGTAAAATTTTTGGACAACTTGTTTTGGTAATCTTTCCTAAGGTTGCAGCTGAATTTAAGCAGTTGTAATTACAGTGGGACAAAAAAGTATTCATACACTAAGTTTTTTTACTTTATCTACTGAACTTTTGTTTCTAGGATGACTATTTCTTCAGCACTGAAATCGAAGATAGTAACAATGAATTTAATGCTCTCATTTTCTTTTATAAACATAAAGAATTGATTAAAAAGCAGAAAAATAATTTATTGTATAAAATTGAGGCGCTATTTCAGCAAGGGTTTAGTTATCGCCACATAGGGGGGGGACTTACATTATCTCATGCAACCGTCCAGGATATAATTAAAGTGTTTAAGACAAGTTCTACTGATAACGCAAGACGTTCTGGGAGGCCGAGAAAAGTTTCTGTGAGAGGAACGCGCAATCTGGTGCGGCAAGTTTCCAATAATCCCATGATAAGTGCACGCCAACTCTTGGAAAGCCTCGCGTCAACTTCAGGGACCCTTGTTACGCCATAGACATCCGAAATTGCCAGTATGCAGCGGGCTACTAAAGTTGAACTGCAAGGAAGAAACCATTCATTATTGAAATCAATAGGATGAAGATACTGGATTTCGCTCGGAAGTTTGCCAATAAGCCGCTGGAATTTTGGAAAAATGTTATCTACTCTGATGAGAGCTAATTCAATATTTTTGGATCCGATGGGCGAAAGTTTGTTTGTAGAAGGCGTAATAGGGAACTTGAAGCAAAAAACATAATAAAAACTGTACAGCACGGAGGAGGCAGTGTGATGGTATGGGGCTGCAGGAGTGCTGTGGGAGGGGCAGAACTTGTCGTCATCGACGGAATTCTTAACACTGAAAGGTACGTGGACATATTCCGCCATAATTTAAGCAAAAGTGCTGGTAAATTGGGGATCGAAAGCGCATACTTCTTTCAACAGGCTAACGATCCCTAACATACAACCAAAAAAACGAAGGAATGGCTGCTTTATAATGCCCGGAAACAACTTGTCACCCCTCCACAGTCTCCGTACATAAACCCTATTGAAAATTTAAGGTCTTATTTGGGACGGAAAATTCGAAAATTGCAATGTTTTTCCAGAGAAGTCCTCATAACCAATTTAACCAAATCATGGGAAGAAATCACTTCTCAAGAGACACTGAACCTGGTGGAATCTGTGCCAAGGGGGCTTCAATCAATAATAAATGCAAAGGGATTGCATAGAAAATATTAGGTCTTTAGTTTTGCGTTAATTATAACATTCAGCCTGAGTGTATGAATACTTATTTTGCATACAATAAATTATTTTTCGGCTTTTTAATCAATTCTTTATGTTTATAAAAGAAAATGAGAGCATTAAATTCATTGTTACTATCTTCGATTTCAGTGCTGAACAAGTAGTCATCCTAGAAACAAAAGTTTAGTAGATAAAGTAAAAAAACTTAGGGTATGAATACTTTTTTGACCCACTGTATACGAGGTGTGTTCAAAAAGTAACGGGAATTTTTAAATTTCGCGGGTCTGGAGAGTCTGATTGTAAAATTTTTTTTTTATTATGTTGGTACACATGCCCCTGAAGTACGATAAAATTTTCAGTAATATTCATTGTTTACTTCTTAAGTGGCAGCCGTTAAGGTTAGACGTGTTTTTCGAGCTTGGCGATTTTTGTTTGTTAAAAAAAATGGATCAAAGAATTTGTATTAAATTTTGCGTAAAAAATGAAATAAAGTGTAATAAAGTGTGTGAAATGTTAATAAAGGCATATGGTGAGTCTGCTATGAGTAAAACAAGGATTTACGAGTGGTATAAGCGTTTCCAAGATGGCCGCGAAAACGTTGAAGATGACGAACGACCTGGACGTCCAAGCACATCAACAACCGATGAAAACGTGAAAAAAGTGAAAGAAATGGTTATGAACGATCGCCGAATCACAATCAGAGAAGTCGCTGATGATGTTGCCATATCAATTGGCTCATGCCATGAAATTTTTTCGGATGTTTTGGGTATGAAACGTGTGGCAGCAAAATTTGTTCCAAAATTGTTGAATTTCGAACAAAAACAGCGGAGAATGGAAGTTGCTCAAGAGTCACTCAATGAAGTCGACAACGATGCGGATCTACTGAAACGTGTTATAACAGGTGACGAAACATGGGTTTACGGATATGATGTCGAAACTAAGGCTCAATCATCCCAGTGGAGGCATTCTGGATCGCCAAGACCGAAAAAGGCTCGACAAGTGCGGTCGAATGTGAAGGTCACTGTGTTCTTCGATTTTAATGGCATAGTGCATCATGAATTTTTGCCACAAGGTCAAACAATCAATAAGGAGTACTACCTACAAGTTCAACGCCGTTTGCGTGAAGCAATCCGAAAAAAACGCCCGGATTTGTGGCAAAACAATTCATGGATTTTGCACCACGATAATGCACCTGCTCACACTTCATTGCTTGTTCGTGAATTTTTGGCCAAAAACAAAACTTTAACGATGCCCCAGCCTCCATATTCGCCAGACATGGCTCCATGTGACTTTTTTCTATTTCCAAACATAAAGAGAACATTAAAAGGCCGTCGTTTTACAAGCTTAGATGACATTAAAAGCGAATCGCTGAAAGAGCTGAAAGCTATCACAAAGATCGAGTTTCAGAAGTGTTTCGAGGATTGGAAAAAGCGCTGGCACAAGTGTATTGTATGCGAAGGGGACTACTTTGAAGGCGACAATATTAATGTAGATGAATAAATAAATATTTTTTTCAAAAAACGAAAATTCCCGTTACTTTTTGAACACACCTCGTATAACTTTCATTTTTTATTTTTAGAAAGAGAATTTTCATTTATGGTTTCCACTTTTTTAATTTCCTTTATTCTGTTTTATATAAATCTAATTTTTAAATAAATAATAAATTAATTTTGTTGGAGACAATAACATTTTCTTGTATAGAGATATGTTGTGGTGAGGTTACTTATTTAATTTGATAAGTATCAAGAATGTGTTGATACAAGGTATTTTTTATCTTATGTCAGAGATGCGGCGCTGTTTAAATTACTTCAAGTTATCTGAATTATCAGTTTTTATTTTACACCCTCGCTAAAAAGCCGAGTAATAAGTTTCTTCCTAGAACTTAACATAGCGAGTTTTGCTCAACCTGCTGCTCTTACGCCCAGCAAGGGAAACAGTTGCAAATCGTCCCAAATTTCCAAAATTATAGTTTTTTTTTTTTTTTCACTTTATTTGTGTATTTACAACTGCAACAATTGTTGCATCAAGTAAACATGATCTTACTGGTTCAGTTCACTTGTTATGACATGATTAGAGCAATCACCCACTGGTGAAACTCTTTCGCAATGATTTAGTCACAACAGATCTCTAGGCCATTTTCGCTTCAAGCGACGAGGAGGATTGTCGGGAAGGTGAGGAGAGGAGAGTTGTTGGACAAGAGGATTAGGATGGAGAGCTAGGAGGCTGTGAAAGTTGCGGTAGCGAGACTTTATTAGGTTAGTGACAAAGGGGATGTGAAGGTCAGTGTGTATGGTAAGGTTAGAAATGTAGAATGGAGCATTCAGGATTTTCCGTAGGATTTTTGACTGTAGTGTCCTGCAGGCGTTTGGAGTTAGAGGGTTTGGTTGAGCCCCACACTTCTGCTCCGTATGTCCATATGGGTCTTAACAGTGTTTTGTAAATTGTCAGTTTGTGATTCGAGTTTGGATCTGCGGTCAAGTAGTCTAGTAGCTTGTAGCGTCTGTTCACGTCTTGTCGTTTCAGTCGAGTATGTGGGTTCCACGTGAGTCTCTTGTCAATGTACAGTCCTAAGTATCGTACTGCGTCAGCTGGAGGAATCGTTACACCGTTCAGTTGAACTGGTGGACTCGCAGATTTTCTTAGAGTAAACGTAATGTTTACTGACTTTTGTTCATTAATTTTAATTTTCCATTTTCGGAACCAGGTTTCGAGAAGCTTTAAGTGAGTTTGAATATTCTGACTGGCTTGCACCGGATCGGAGTGAGATGAAAGTATAGCAGTATCATCAGCGAATGTTGAAACTATTGTATTTTGAAAAAGAGGTAAGTCAGCAGTGTATATTAGAAAAAGGAAAGGGCCCAGTATGCTTCCTTGAGGAACTCCAGCTTTTATAGGTATAAAGGATGAGAGGGCCTGCCCTTGACGACGCGGCAGAAAATTATAGTTATTGCTAAAATTTAAAATAAAACTTTTAAAAAAATTAAAAGTTACAGAAAGTAGTATTTCTTGTGGGTGTTCGTTGAATGTTGAGGATTATATTTGTGCGGATTTAGTCAATAAAAATCTCGTAATTTTTCGCCAACGTTTCGACAAAATTGCTGGGCCTACCTCAGAACATAGTGTGTGATTTATAGAATACAGTTTTATGACAATTTAATAGTAATATAACTCATTACTAACCCACACAATAACAACAATAAATTCGTCAAAACGTCGGTGAAAAATTGAAGTTTTTTAACCGAATCCAGGCGTACACTACCCACAATATTACAGAAAATATTCTGGCTTACTCTGGTATTGTTAGAATTCTTTATTACCAACTTACGTACAGAGAAGGATGTTGCACTTTTAGACTGGTTAGTGTTGCACATGTTAGAAATAATGCGCCTAGTTCATATTACTTTTCCTTTTGTACTAGTTAAATGTTCAGCTTGATTTCTGAGACAACGTTTGTAAAATGTAAATAAATACTATAAATAATGTGACAGTTTGTTTGTAAGCTTTCTTTCCGGAGATTTATAATTAGAGTTCATATAATTTATTATTGTTAATAAATATGTATTTGCTATTTGTTCATTTAACTTTTTGCAAATTTTGTCATAATTGTTTCTGTACAATTCTGGCATAAATTTTAAAGTAATTGTTTTTGATAGTCTTAGAAGTCAAAGTATTTTGTAGTTGCTATGGAATTATAGCTTTAAATGGAGTAATGATTAAATTTTACTTCCTAATGAAGTCGTGTACTCGTTGTCGTCAGTTGGCTGTGATATACTCGTAATTCCCCATACTGATTGGTTCAACATTAATCAGAGTTTGGTGATAACGGACCAAAATTTTCCTTAATTTTGCAGGTTATTTGAAATTTATCAATTTAGAAAATTCAGGCGGGGCTTAACGTCCAACTACCAATTAGGTGTCGTGGACGGAGGCGACTAGCAAACATACTTTACTGTAAATTTCTTTTATTAACCATTAAATAAAATCCAAGGCCTAAAGACCGGGAATCGAACCCAGTACCACAATACATATTAGCTTCGCAGGTCTCGCCTCTAACCGCTCGGCTACCGTGGCGCCTTAATTTAGAAAATTATTACACCTTGAAGCAAAATATGAGCGGTAACGTGAAAGCAGTTACTGCATACACTTGTTACTTTAACTAATTAATAACTTGTATTTATTTTTCCAATTTTTGGCAACGTTTTTCTGGAAATCTAATTTTTTGTAGTGCTAATGAGGATTTACTATATTTGAAGAAAATTTTACCTTTAAAGAATTTTACCTTTTATATAATAAGAAAACTGAAATTATTTAAAAATATATGTTTTTTTCAACTTACCGCTTTTTCGTCCAGTTTTTGACGATCAACCCTTATACAATTGTCCTACCGGGCAGTTTTAATATATTATACTACTAAGCTGTAGTTTGTGTTTTACAATTAAAAATATAAGTACGCTATGATATTTATATAGCACGGTAAAAGAGATAAGTTAATAGTTGCGTGTCTAGCTGTAGATTCATGTCAGATATTGTTACTATATTTAAATCTATGCGTGCGACTACCTTACATGCTAGGGAACAAATTATATAGCACATTAAAATATGTGACAGCATCAGTATCATTCCACCAATCTGGCTGTCAGGACTGCTTTATAGTTATTCCCTAATACTTAACTTTTTAAACTGTAAGTTTTTGTTAACAATTTTCAAAGGATATATAAGGTGATAAAGTTTGGAAGCTTAACATTTCCTTCATATTTCGAATTGCTGTATCTTCTGTCCTATAGATGTAATCTCCGCGCAAATATAGACAGTTATACTACTCGTTTACCTCTACAATTGTACATAATACTGGCTTTCTAGCTACATTTATCAAGGAGATATAAGGTGATAAAGTTTGGAAGCTTTACATTTCCTTCATATTTCGAATTGCTGTATCTTCTGTCCTATAGATGTAATCTCCGCGCAAATATAGACAGTTATACTACTCGTTTACCTCTACAATTGTACATAATACTGGCTTTCTAGCTACATTTATCAAGGAGATATAAGGTGATAAAGTTTGGAAGCTTTACATTTCCTTCATATTTTGAATTGCTGTATCTTCTGTCCTATAGATGTCATCTCCGAGCAAATATAGACAATTATATTACTCGTTTACCTCTACAATTGTACATAATACTGGCTTTCTAGCTACATTTATCAAGGAGATATAAGGTGATAAAGTTTGGAAGCTTAACATTTCCTTCATATTTCGAATTGCTGTATCTTCTGTCCTATAGATGTAATCTCCGCGCAAATATAGACAGTTATACTACTCGTTTACCTCTACAATTGTACATAATACTGGCTTTCTAGCTACATTTATCAAGGAGATATAAGGTGATAAAGTTTGGAAGCTTTACATTTCCTTCATATTTCGAATTGCTGTATCTTCTGTCCTATAGATGTAATCTCCGCGCAAATATAGACAGTTATACTACTCGTTTACCTCTACAATTGTACATAATACTGGCTTTCTAGCTACATTTATCAAGGAGATATAAGGTGATAAAGTTTGGAAGCTTTACATTTCCTTCATATTTCGAATTGCTGTATCTTCTGTCCTATAGATGTAATCTCCGCGCAAATATAGACAGTTATACTACTCGTTTACCTCTACAATTGTACATAATACTGGCTTTCTAGCTACATTTATCAAGGAGATATAAGGTGATAAAGTTTGGAAGCTTAACATTTCCTTCATATTTCGAATTGCTGTATCTTCTGTCCTATAGATGTAATCTCCGCGCAAATATAGACAGTTATACTACTCGTTTACCTCTACAATTGTACATAATACTGGCTTTCTAGCTACATTTATCAAGGAGATATAAGGTGATAAAGTTTGGAAGCTTTACATTTCCTTCATATTTTGAATTGCTGTATCTTCTGTCCTATAGATGTCATCTCCGAGCAAATATAGACAATTATATTACTCGTTTACCTCTACAATTGTACATAATACTGGCTTTCTAGCTACATTTATCAAGGAGATATAAGGTGATAAAGTTTGGAAGCTTTACATTTCCTTCATATTTCGAATTGCTGTATCTTCTGTCCTATAGATGTAATCTCCGCGCAAATATAGACAGTTATACTACTCGTTTACCTCTACAATTGTACATAATACTGGCTTTCTAGCTACATTTATCAAGGAGATATAAGGTGATAAAGTTTGGAAGCTTTACATTTCCTACATATTTTGAATTGCTGTATCTTCTGTCCTATAGATGTCATCTCCGAGCAAATATAGACAATTATATTACTCGTTTACCTCTACAATTGTACATAATACTGGCTTTCTAGCTCTACATTTATCAAGGAGATATAAGGTGATAAAGTTTGGGAGCATTACATTTCCTACATATCTTGAATTGCTGTATCTTCTGTTTTATAGATGTAATCTCTTCGGAAATTTGTACAATTATAGTACTCGTTTACCAGTACAACTGCGCACAATTGCAGCTTTCTAAATGGATTTTTGAAAGAGATATAAGGTGATAAAGTTTGGTAGTTTTACATTTCTTCATATTTGGAATTGCTGTATCTTCTGTCCTACTGGTGTAATCTCTACGGAAATTTGTACAATTATAGTACTCGTTTACCAGTACAACTGCGCACAATTGCAGCTTTCTAAATGGATTTTTGAAAGAGATATAAGGTGATAAAGTTTTGCATCTCCTTCATATTTCGAATTGCTGTATCTGCTGTCCTATTGGTGTAATCTCTACAGAAATTTGTACAATTATAGTGTTCGTTTACCAGTACAACTGTGCACAATTGCAGCTTTCTAAATGAATTTTTGAAAGAGATATAAGGTGATAAAAGTTTGGTAGTTTTACATTTCTTCATATTTCGAATTGCTGTATCTTCTGTCCTACTGGTGTAATCTCTACGGAAATTTGTACAATTATAGTACTCGTTTACCAGTACAACTGTGCACAATTGCAGCTTTCTAAATGAATTTTTGAAAGAGATATAAGGTGATAAAGTTTGGTACTTTTACATTTCCTTCATATTTCACTCCTATCTTACTGGTGTTTTTTTAACTGTATAAGCCTTTTTTTCTATAATTTATATTCTGCTGTTTTTTAGGAGGGGAGTTTCAAAGTTTGACTTTCCTTTAGAGTGCCTTTCAATATATCTTATAGTTACACTAAATGAAGTTCAGATGAACGTTTTGTACATAGGTAAAGAGTACAAACGCTGGTAAAAGTAAGTGCCTAAAGAAAAACGTTTTAATTACACTTAAGAGCTGCAAGTCGCACATAAGTTAGTATTAGTGTGTATTTGTGAGAGTGTTGCCAATAATGTTGGGAATTCTTTGAATCTTTAATTGATCGACGATGTGATCTAGTGTCTTTTAATAGTACGCCATAAATTGTTATTTCTTTCAGTCTGGATAAATTCTATTGCTAGATTATAAATGTAATAATAATTATTACAAATGATGATTCTACATTATCTGAATATTATTTTGCGTTTTACCATTATTACACTGTATAAATCAGAAATAATCATCCCATTATCTTTATCTGATAATTATTTGTAGTTATTACTTAATGCCCTTGAATGTTTTGTACTGGGTACGTGCAAGAATGCTGCAATACTGCACTTGCATTTATCATAATTGCATTTTTCTATTTTTGCCGGATGTTGTTTTTCTTAAAATTTGCATAATTTTTAATTAATTTTTTGTTTTGTAAAAATATTCCTTCAAAAATAAGTTGGGAAATCTCAGCCTTAGAGCCCTTAGGGAAACTACGCCACTGGTCATGGGATGCCCAAAATAGAAAACAAAATGATTCTTTATTGATTGACCTTAATTACAATACTTTATTTAGTTTTGGTGGCAGGGCATATTTCGCTAAAGAACAACAAATGTTATTCTAAACTTCTCAGAACAAGTTATTTTCTTTTTTTTTTTTTGGTAAAATTTAAAATTTAATCTTTAAAAAACTTTCCTTTTGTTCGCAGTACTTTGTTGCCAAACTTTGCTAATTTTTTAATGAAAGTCGGAAATTTCTTTCATTAAAGTCCAGCCACTGCTAATTTATTTGGAGAAAACTTCACGACAGAGTTAGTTACACTATCATGGAGTGAGAGATCTCTAGAAAAGTAGTTCATCTGTTTTAATCACTATTTCTAAAACTTTTAACTTAGCTTGATTATAAGGAGCAAAATTAAATCGATTAAAATAAATAAATAGGTAAATAAGATATTTATTGTGCTACCCAAAAATTCAAAAGTTTAACTAATAATTCAATAGGTTAATTAATTAACGCAAATCAGCTGGTAAAATTGACGCCTCTTCTTAATGATGGGAAACGGATACACCTCATATAAACTTTTTTTTTCACTTTATTTGTATATTTACAACTGCAACAATTGTGCATCAAGTAAATTTGATCTTATTGGTTTAGTTCACTTGTAATGTCATGGTTAGAGCAATCACCCACTGGTAAAACTCTTTCACAATGATCTAATCACAACAGATCTCTAGGCCATTTTCGCTTCAAGCGACGAGGAGGATTGTCTGGAAGGTTAAGAGAGGAGAGTTGTTGGACAAGAGGATTAGGATGAAGAGCTAGGAGGCTGTGAAATTAGCGGTAGCGAGACTTTATTAGATCGGTGACAAAAGGGATGTGAAGGTCAGTGTGTATTGTAAGGTTAGAAATGTAGTAAGGAGCATTCAGGATTTTCCGTAGGATTTTTGACTGTAGTGTCCTGCAGGCGTTTGGAGTTAGAGGGTTTGGTTGATCCCCACACTTCTGCTCCGTATGTCCATATGGGTCTTAACAGTGTTTTGTAAATTGTCAGTTTGTGATTCGAGTTTGGATCTGCGGTCAAGTAGTCTAGTAGCTTGTAGAGTCTGTTCACTTCTTGTCGTTTCAGTCGAGTATGTGGGTTCCACGTGAGTCTCTTGTATCTTATAAACTTAATTAACAAATTGTCATTAAATTCAATATTAAACTCTTTTTTTTAGTGTATACTTCATCAAAACTGTCCGGTAGAACTGTCTACTTTATTTACAATATGTTCAGTTACTCGCTTATCTTGATCTTATTGATAAATTCTTTGACCTGAACCCAAATTGGTGAGATGGTATTTTGTGTGAATTAGTTAAGTTATGCAACACTTGTTAGCAGATAAATTTGTTCAACTGTAATTATTTAAATTAATACGTAAATATCCAATGCTTGAGTTGCAAGTGATTGTCGACAGGAGCACTTTACTCACATTACATTACTCTAACGTTTACAAGTTTGTTTTACTTTATTTCACCCTGGCTATGTGGAAATATTACAATCGTAAAGATTTTTGAAATACAGGAAATTATTAATTCTCGGTCCTTTTAAATGACGGAAGTAGTTGGTACAAACCCATTCTATGTGAAAGTCTTTTTATTGTACAAAGGCCGAAATAAAATTAAAGAATCCTAATAGGTATTTAAGGGATATGCAGGTATTTTGGGCGTAGATAATGTTTTATTATTTCTTTATTTATTTATTTGCAACTAAACAAAAATATACATTTAGCAAAAGTGCAAAAATACTAATAACATTCGATTGTGCCACTGAGCTGGCTCAGTACCACAACCAGGATGACAGGATGAGAGAAACCAGCCAGCGCTGGAACTCTCTAGGAACTTATTGGGGGTTTAGGCGGCAATGAGGTCACGTGGCCAACGCCTCTTTAGACGACGTGGAGGATTGTCAGGATGGGACGATGTGGATAGTGATTGAGCCAGAGGATTTGGGTGATCAGAGAGTCTGCTGTGGAAATTTAGGAATCGGGTGTGGATTAACTCATTTATGTAGGGAATATTGAGATCATGATGGAGGGTGCGGTTGGAGACATAGAATGGTGCGTTAACGATTCGGCGGAGGACTTTAGACTGGAAAGATTGGATAGGTTGGATGTTGGATGGTTTGGCGGAGCCCCACAATTCTGCTCCATAGATAATGTTTTAGAATTTTAAAATGGAAGTTGTGAGAACGTAAGCTGGTAAAACTGAATCAAACCTAATTCATTTGTACTGGGAAATTAATTGTTGTTAAATTAAATATTTATGTGTTTATCAAATAATTTGCGTAAATAAATACAACCTTAAATAGAATACTTTTAGTAGTAGAGAACATGCTACACCCTCGTTAAATTCATGCTTTTTGTTGTGAGGTTTGTCGGTGCGTTTGGCACGGAATGAATTTGAAGAGCGTATCAGTATTATAGTTAATTTGGTCTTTCATAATGTTTTGGTGAGTTGATTTCTGATTGTATATTTCTAAGATGTCCGTAAGTCTTCTTTTTTCCTGAATATAACAAGAGTCATTGTGTTGTTGATACTGACCAGTTGATGACTGTGTTTGATATGGAGGTTTGCGTAAGTTATGTTTGTACGAGCGGATGTGTTCTTTGTATCTGTCTTTGATTTTTCTTCCGCTCTGGTCAATATAGGTACTGTCATAGTCTGGGCATACCACTGTTTTCATAAGGGTCGTAAGTTTCGATTTGTGTACTGTTTCCGAGTTTGTTGGTTGACTTAATAATTTGTTTAATACCGTAAATTCTAGAAACCTCTCGCCTATTTCATTCCTTTCGGCCAACCCAAAGTTTCCTATTTCTTTATCTTCTCTTTTTTTTCACCAACTTTAGGATTTAGGTCGCCCATTATTATTGTAATTCTGCACGGATCTCTATGGAAGCTTTCTTGTAGCCTATCATAAAATAATTCTTTTTCCTCTTCTGAGCTACATGATGTTGGGGCGAACACCTGTACTATTTTAATATTAATATTTTGGATTTTTAAATAGATTGGTGATATTAATCTATCTGCACCTTGAGCACAATCTATTTGCTTAATGTACGCTTTTAGATTTTTATTGATTAGGAAACCAGTACCTCCCTGTCCTTTTTTGAATCCTTTGTAGTACAATCTATTGCTACTACTTCATTGAATACAATTTTCGGTTTAAATCAATTATCATTGCTAAATAATAGAATTATTTTGACTAATTACATATTGATAGTATAGTTTCATATTGTTAATTACTACTCTCCTTATCAAGTGACGCAAATAATTACCAGTCAAGTGTACAGTTAGTTTAATGATTAATATTACTCGCACACATCGAGGTCATTACAGTAGTTGCCATCTAACTTCTATTCAATTATGTTTAGAATTCATAATATGTGGGCTACGAAGTTGTTTCATCTTAACTCGTAGTCCTATCTGGTTTTAAAGACTTATTTGAATGCAAGCCAGCCTTAACTTAAACGTGATAGCATTAATGGGCAATTGCTGTACGATTCGCATTGCTGTAAATACGTAAGTTGTTGCTAGCCCTGGGTGAATTTAGTGTTATTTAAATGATTTTAATTATCGATTATCAAGGTTTATTCCATAAAAAACACAAATAATCCTTTAAATAATTTCAACTGAAAAGGTTTTAATTCTAATATTCATCAGACATGAAATATTTAAACCATATTAATCGTGAACAGTATTTAGGCTTTTAAAACCTTACATTACTCTGAAAAACCTTAAAGAGAAGGCTATCCCAAGCTGGTACCCTGGAACATATTCGAGAACGTTAACTATCCATTAAATAAAAGGGTATTTCAGTTGAGCAATTTTCTTCATATTCAATTTTAAAGTGGAAAATGGCGCTTTAGAGGGAATCTATTCACTTCCTTTACCAGAACTACCTTTCATCAAATTTCCAAATTTCTATGTTCATAATTACTATATTAAGTTTAAATGAAATCATAGAAGCTGTTATCAATTAAATTCTAAATTAACTGGAAAAGTGTAGTCCAAGTAAAGTGGCGTCATCGTCAGCCATTGTGCTTCAAGTTTGGAAATTTAATTTTAAATTGTTTCTTATTATTATATTGCTTGCAAGATAGTACAATGAACAGACTGTGACTTTTTAGAAGTAAGACTAATCACAACCGTCTTCCAGTAGTGCTTATAATCGAATTTATCTGGGAAATTTATCATGCAGAACTTATATAACTTCATTTACGAGTATATAATTAATGCATTATGTTTTTAGAAAATCGGTAGAATCCTTTTTGAGTAAAACTTTTAAAAAAAAAAAATGAAAAATTTATTCAGTGAGGTGGTACTTTTGGTTGATTGATTTTGGCCAAAAAGTATTATGGTTTCCTCTCTTAGCGAAATATCAACTTTCAACTTGATTTTCGTTTTCGAATTTCGGTGAATCAAACAGACAGACAGATACACACACAGATAGTGGTGGAGAGGGTATTGTAAAAGGGGTGGGGCAGTTTTGTAAAATTCACTTTTTCATAAAACGAAGACCTGAAAACAGATATTTCTGGTGAAGAGTCCAAACCAATAAATCTGTACGGTTACAGTAATCCACTATAATAAAGAAAGAGCAAGTATTATCTCCGTAAAAGGAAGAAATAGGGTACAATTAGGTGGAACAGTCGTCAAGACCAGTATTCTAGTAAATATCTCGGAATTACAAGAAAACATTACAGTACCGTTCCAGTACCAAGGTATTCACTAGAACATTCTTGTATTTCGTCTTCAGTTACGTCCCAATAAATAGTAGACGCTTCCTCTCTCATTTCTGTTACCACGGCCTAGAAGAACATACACTCGAAGGTATCCTTTATCAATTAGATAGAAATGTTAATATTGTTCTGGAATTTAAAAGTTTTACTAAAGCCAAGCCACAAAACACTTTGCAATTCCCATGTCATCTTCAAGTTCATATTTTTTTTTTTTACAATTACAGAATTAAAGTTAGTTTGAGTAGCAATTGTGATTGGCTCATACACGTACAGAAGACCTCCGCAAATAATTTTAATTCTGGAGTTTAAATTGTTGCAAACAAAACGTTGATCCGGCCAGTGCTTATATACGGCTCTGCAGCATGGACCATGTCAAAAAGTAGATGATCGGTCCTTGGCGATATTCCAGCGGAAGGTTCTCCGTAGAATTTATGGCCCTGAACGTGATGGACAGAGTTGGAGAATCAAGAAAAACCGGGAGGTATATGCTTTGTTCAAGGAACCGGATTTTGCCAAAATTATAAAACTCGGAAGACTGTGGATGGGCTGGGCACGTGGCAAGGATGGGGGATGAAGAAATACCCAAAAAAAATTATGGAGGGCAGCGAACTAGATGCCAGGAGGGTAGACAGACCAAGAACGCGATGGCAGGATTGTGTGGCAAGAGATGCTTTGGCAATGCTAGGATTCCGTAACTGGAGGGCGGCTGCGCAGGAAAGAGACGCCTAGCGGGCACGTTTTGAGGAGGCCAAGATTCTTCATGAGTTGTAGCGCTATTTAAGAAGAAGAAGAAGAAATTGTAGCAAAATTTTACATTTTTTGTTTCAAGAGATTAATTTATAGTTAATATTGACGATCAGTGATTCATTTATGTGTTAATATTCAATGGTTTTCTTTTTCAATTAAATTGTATATGCTCCGTTCTAAGTATCTAACCTCACTATCCATGATGACCTCAAAATCCCTTTCATTACAAGATCTTGCTAACACTCGTTTCTTCAAATTTCATTCCTCTACAGCAGCTCATCCTAACCCTCCCATAGAACACCTATCTTCCTCCACATTACCAGGTAATCTTCTAAGGAGATTGAAGAGAAGATGGCCTCGTGATCTACTCTTATCGTGAGAGCAAAGCACGTTACTGGAGTGACACCACTGGGTGCCTTCTCCACTCATGTTATTTCTTTTCTCTTTCACCATATTTGCTTGTTGCAACAACTGTTGCAGTGGTAAGTTACAATAAAAGATTTTTAAAAAAACAGAAAAATTGTATGTATTAAAAATTTAACAAATCATATATCACGGAAATAACTTAAAGAAATCGAAAGATTTGCAACGAGTTATTTTGTGACATTTGTAGATTTGTTTTGCCTTCACATTCCATTTTGTTTAAATCAGACCCGGAGTCAAGGTAATCTTGAATTCGACTATAAGGCGATCTTTACCGCCCTCTCGTTCTTTTATATTTTGTTTTCTTTTGTCTTTTAAATAAATTTCTTTACCGTATTTGAGAAAAGTTTTATTTCATTTGTTTGTAGCTTTTTGTGTGTTATAACGTTATATGTTTAACAGTGGTCTTCTACAGTTAGAATCGACTAGGGGACTAAAGAATGTACAATGACATTGAAATTAAAGTCAAGAATAAACTAATGGATACCGATTAATGAAATTAATTGACAGTAAGAAAGGAAATGAGATAATTACCCTTGATATAGTCTGAGGCGAGGAACTGGTCAGTGGACATGATGACATCATTCAGTTCAGCTGTCGGTGGTGCGAGTTGCTTTTACTTTCATCTCCGCACTTCGATATTCTGTCTGCAACTTGGTGACCTCACTTCTATCCTGCAGACACTGGATGTGGAATTTAATTCTTTTTTATTGCTATTTATTACTTACTATCTTGTTGGCTTTATTTTAGTATTTCTTTATATTTGATTGAATTCAAACTAATAATCGATTGATCGAAAAGCCCAATAGATTTCGTTTTTACAACATTACCTTTTCAGAACATTTTGAATTGTTAGTTTTCTACCTTTTCTATATTCTCGTATAGTGGAGCAGAGTTGTGATCTAGTTAAAATGTTGGAATCTTAGAAAAACAAATTTTGGGGTCAATGCCTAACATAAACGTTGATTGATTACGTTGGCAGAAAGACAGAGTTGTTTTTTGTTCTGGATTGATTCCTCTCTAATTGAATCCTTAATATAAGTATTCACAATGTTTTGAATGTACTTTTTATTCAAGACCTTTAAACACTTCTCGATGCTAAATCAGAGAATCCTATCCTCGACTAAGAAAGCGGCGATAGACACACGATTGTCTCAGTCAGTAATTGAATGGAGTGTGAATTGACGAATGCGTGGTAACTCCACTTATCCACGGAATCAGTTATTCCGATTTACTTTTTGCAGTAGCAATGCACCTATAGTTTGCAAGTTTCATTAAAGTTATTAATCAAAATAAATAAGTAAAGAAAGACAGAAATACTATAAAAGGAACGTTTTTGAAAAATATTTTGGGTTATTCTCATCATTGGAGGAGGGAGCTTATTGAGTGAGAAGCTGTATCAGGGTTTTTAAGGTAACCTCATTCCATCTTGTAACGCTTTATTTTTTTAAAAAAGTCCAAGAGATACTTCAAAAACTGACAAAAACAGTTTTTGGCGTCCATTGAATATGCGTCTCAATTATTCTGTACTTTTTTTAAAAAACGATAAATTAGGTTAGTTATAATTAGAAAAGTAAAGAACTGCTGTTATTTCTCTTGGAACAATAATACTAATGCATTTAACATTATTTTTGGTTTTTACTTATCTTCAAATGTTACAACAGCTCTAATTACCTAGGTTTTTTGTAATGTCCTTATTTTGAAAGTGAAAACAACTTTCTACGCATTTATTTTTACTAGTAATTAGCTAGTTTTGTCCTCTGGGTGCGCAGTAAAGGCAGTGCAATTCTTTTGGTTTTGATAGCTGTTTAGATTTGGATGCTACTAATTAAATCTAAAGCAAAACGATTTAAATTTAAAAATAAAATACTCCTGCTTGAAGTTCAAACAGAATTGGTACGATTTTTCTTTTTTGGTAAGTACAATTCAAGGGTAATAATATTTTTTATATCAATAGCAATCACAACTACATATTAGATTAAAAGTAATTGTGAAGCAAAAGTTATTTCCTTCTGTCTCATTGTTATTATTATTCATTAACTGGTACAATTCATGGCGTAAAACAAAACTAATAATAATACCAGTGGGTTGGTCCCATTTTCGAATAGAAAATAATCCGGCCATAGTTTTCCTACTACCCAGGCTGCAATTAACTATTCGATATGCTAAATAAATCACGTAGATAGTTTTCCCAAAGGCCTTTAATTTCAGATCAACTATAATATAATGAAACTGTAGCGTTGGTTTTGAACTTATATTGATATCTATAGTTATTTATTTTTAATATTTCTTGCTGAATAGTTGATCCACTGACAACAAGGGTGGAGAAATTCGAAACAAATATGAATTGAAGCATTTTTCAGATACAAATCTCTTCCTTAAATTGGATTTCTGAACGCCATGTTTATCAATGATTAATGACAGTCTAGCTTTAAAGCAGAATATGTATTTGTTTTGTTTTATGGCATGGTTTTTATTACAAAAATGATGGTTAATCTCATCTACAGAGATTACGTCATTAAATTGCAAAGTTCTTGTCTCTTACCAGTAATTTTATTTATACTACGAGGGTCGTTTGAAAAGTCCGTGCAAAAATAAAAACTACTTAATTTTTTTGGGTAAACCTTTTTTATTTTTCAACATAGTCTCCTTTTAGGCTTATACACTTGGTCCAACGCTGCTCTAGTTTGTTGATCCCTTCCGAATAATAGGATTTGTCCAAGTCTGAAAAATAGCCATTCGTTTCTGCAATCACCTCCTCGTTTGAATAAAATCTTTTTCCCGCCAGCCATTTCTTCATATTGGGGTAGAAATAGTAGTCCGAGGGAGCCAAGTCTGGAGAATAGGGGGCATGTGAAACGAGTTGGAACACTTCACACGATTTCGTTTTTGGTCAAGCGTGAGCAATCGCGGCACCCATCTTGCGGATAGCTTTGTCATGTCCAAATGTTGATGCAAAATATTATGTACCCGTTCATTCGAGATGCCCACAGCACTAGCAATCTCACGCACCTTTACTCTTCTGTCATCCATCACCATATCATGGATTTTATCAATGATTTCTGGAGTAGTAACCTCAACAGGGCGTCCAGAACGTTCAGCGTCACTTGTGCCCATATGGCCACTCCGAAAATTTTGAAACCACTTATAAACTGTTCTAATCGAAGGTGCAGAGTCACCATAATGTTTATCAAGCTTCTCTTTAGTCTCCTGAGGCGTTTTGCCTTTCATAAAGTAGTGTTTAATCAACACACGAAATTCTTTTTCGTTCAATTTTTGAAAATCACTCGACTTCCTCGATTCAAACGAATGCCAAACACAAAGAAATAGACCGATCTGGCTGAAACTTGGTGTGTGTTCTTCCAAGAGATGCTACTAACTAAACATAACCTCGATACGCGCCAGTAGTGCTATCTCTCTGACAAACGACCCTCGTATATTAATTAATTTTCTAAGTTGATTTAGGAGAAAATCTGAGGTAAATTAGCTTCTCTCTGACGGCCAATTCAAATAGTTGAAATTGTGGTTAAGTCCCCAGTACGGGATAATATCTTTGAGTTTAACCATTTTAACGCGCATATTTCTTGTATCCCTGACTGATTTTGGAATTCCATCCATTTCCAGAGGTAGATCAATCAGTTTAGTGTAGAGATTTTGACTTCACTTCACTTCCGTTTCTGTTTCGCACCCCCCCTGGTTGTAAGTCCGAAACCCCGGTCTGGAATACAATAAACATACAAAAGTGATGATTCAAAATACATTATTTGATACTTTTCTATTATTTACTTGGAGTTTTCGCTTGTACAACGACTTTACAAAGATCTAAAGATAATTTCATAATAATATTACCTAATAATTTTATAGAAAAATAGAATAAAATTGTCAATGTTAGGTGTTTTCAACGTTTCACTTTTTCGTGCACTTTTTGATGATCAACCCGTAAACAACTCTCCTACCGGACAGTTTTACTATCTATTATTGTTAATGGACTAAAAATCCTAAGATGTGTCTTTATGGACTGCTTAATCATGCAGCTTGAAAAAGATAGTGATAGTTGGAAACAGTATTGAAATGATAGCTTATAATGAACAGATTTTACAAAATTCTTGATTTATATTTAAGACATCCATAGAATTCTTCAATCTATAAATTATATTCCACTTTAATTTATAATAATCTTATAAAATCCTAACATCACTAATTTAAATTTAATAAATTTAGTCTAAATGTATTTTTATTTTTTTTAAATAAACAAAAAAATCAATTGATAATTATAACCAGCAGAAACTATTAGTTTACGTAGTAAGAAATGAGGTCGCAGAGTATCCGTTATCGGCAAAGAGGCTGATGACCTCTTACGCAACGCCGCGTATTCACATCCCTTTACTTTCCCTATTTGTAAAGCCGTCACCTAGAGTGAACACTGTACATACATTCTGCATTCTGTTCTAGATTGTTTTTTATAATATGGGCACATCAGCAGAGTTATTTCTAATTATTTTTAAATTTTATTGCAGAGTTTGTATTATTGCAGGTTGCAGGTACAGTTTCTTTTTTCTAATTATCTTATTTTGCTGCAAAAAATGCAATTAAATTGGTTATTACATAACCAACAAAATCATTTTGATTTATAAGTGGTTAATAATAAAATCTAATGATACGACTTCCAATTCAAGGTATATTCCTGAATTGTCTAATGTGACCAATTCAACACAACCATCCGTCGTTGTTGGCCTTCAGCCGATCAGTGCACTCACCTATGGACTGTTACAAGTCTTCTGTTTTACTTGTTGCAGTTTATTTCTGTGTAGCGGTAAAAATCTATGTAAAGATATTTAAAAATGAAATATCTACACGATATTTAGTTACTTAAAAAGCTATAAAATTTGGGTCGTAATTTTAATTTAAAGCCACTAAGTTTTCCAAAAGATTCGGTTACCAGAAAGTTTTCAAAAAAATCCTTGGGAACGGCACCGGAATTAATATTTAAATTATTTGATAAATTAGCAAAAATCAATAACAGTCTAATACAGTGTAATTTGTTCCTTTCGCTCTGCTGTATTCTAGTGAAATTGGATTGGTTAGTTAAAGTAATGTATCTGTAGTAGAATTATTTCCAGACATCTAATACACGTGAGGGAAGGTTGCTTGGCTGTAATAAAGATTAGGGAATGCATTCTAGTCACGGTTGGCACTTTCTTTATTTTTATCTATTAATCAAATAGAGCTAGTTCGTCTGTTATTCTTTTATTTTTCTCCTTCCTCGTGATTCGCCGTATTTTTTGAACTTCACAAGTACAGATCATGGAGCACGATATGTTATCTCCTCGCGTACTTCATTCTCCTATCCCTCTTTGCTCTTTAGTTTGTTGTTTGCTTTTCATATTGTATTGTTCCTAGTTCTTTCCATGGCAATTCATGATTCGCTTTCGCCATCTTTTAAAGACTGGCGGATAACTCAACTTTGATTATTTATACCAACAAATTTAAGTCATCTTCAATGCAATTCTGTTGCTATTAGTTGTATAATATGATATTGATATCTTTGATTTATAGCTATATATTATTTTGAAGTTCTTCATTGATTTATATTGTTTCGAAGTGTTCTTTTGAATGTTCTTTATTTTCAGTCGGTGTTATTTCAAATTAATTTTTGTAATTTGGTTATTTATCTGTTATTTCAAAATTCTTAACCACATTTTGAATAACTCTGTAGAATAATTTTCTTTTTAACAAAATTTGGATTAATTGAAATTAGCCAATTAAATGCTGTAATTAAATTTGAAGACATTTGTAAGAAAGATGCTCTTCCTCACTGTTATAATCTGTTTCAAATTTAGAAATTAATAGTAAAGGAGATAGTAAGCGGATATTAGGATTAACACAAAGATCCCCAGAAAGAAGTTGGGAATAAGACAGGAATCGAAGAATTAATGTGAAAGAAAATTTCGGATACCAAGATAATGTTGGTAACTATAGGCCCTTCTAAGAATGTATCCAAACAATGGACATAAGAAGTCGGTTATTGTGGCAATTTTCTGATTCTAGTTATAGCTGGTCCATCAATAGATCGCTGTGCAAGTTCTGGCTAGAATCGTTCTTACGGACGGTGTCAGTGGCTTCGTAGATAAGCTGCTAAACATTTTTTGAACTTTCGAATAATCACACAGCTTTCAATTGAATCATTTTGTCGAAAAATGTGTAGTCGACATAATTGGAGAATTGTAACGTCTGGTTTTTCCATTACTAAGTAATAATATTACAGTAGTTACACAGGTTACTTTAACTGTTAGCAATTAGTAAAAAGAATTTGGGGGCGGATGTTGGTCTAGTGGTCTAGAACGTAGCTTTGTGAGTTGGATATCTCCAGTTCGAATCCAGCGTATGGCTACTTTTTAATTGTTAGAAAAAAATGGTTTATAGTAAAGTATGAGCTTCCGCCCCTCGTCTGCGATACCTAATTGGTAGTTGGGACAGTAAGCACCGCCTGGAAAAATAAGCAATTACTTTTACTTTAGTAAAAAGAATTCGTGTCAGTTTTTTGCCTGCCTCTCGCTTTGACATTGGTTGATGTTTGCTAATAATGCCGTAGATATTTTTTTTCAACGAATAGGTCTTAAGAACTCCTGTTACTTTCACGTTCTTACTTCTTAATTGTGTCCTTATATGTAAGAGTATTGCCATTACAATTGTTATTTTATTAGTTTTTTTTTCAATTAAATTTTTGAAATAAAATTGGAGATATCAGTTAGAAAATTGATAAGACTACAGCCAATAAAGCAATATTGATTGCAACCTGTGAGGCAAGTTAGTTCCTAAAAGAATTTTTATTTTATTTTTTCACCTGGCACGAACCCAAAATAGGAAAAAAACTGTAAGTTATTTCTGTAATATAAGGATATATACCATGAGCCGTCATCTGGGCGATCGTTTTGATTTAGTTGAATGTGTATTTTTGGAACGCTCAGCTGATGTGCTGCGGTTGTTAATAAGATGTAATCATTTCAATTATACAGATTTTATAGAAATGCTTGTTACATAAATTGAAGATATTGTTTCTAAATGAAATACAAAGCAATTTAAATTACATCGTTTGGAAAAAAATTAACTTTTCTGTCCTAATTTGTTTTTATTTAAATTGATGCGAGTTTTCAATAAACGAAAGTTTAAATCAGATACAAAGTTGTTACAGATGAAATCTGAAGTTGTTACGTACTGTACAAATCATAGACTTTCAACGTTCAAATCAGGGACTGAAGTTGTAACCGTTTAAATCAAAGGCTGGGAAGTTGTTACAGTTTAAATCAAAGACTGGGAAGTTGTAACAGTTTAAATCAAAGACTGGGAAGTTGTTACAGTTTAAATCAAAGACTGGGAAGTTGTAACAGTTTAAATCAAAGACTGGGAAGTTGTTACAGTTTAAATCAAAGACTGGGAAGTTGTTACAGTTTAAATCAAAGACTGGGAAGTTGTAACAGTTTAAATCAAAGACTGGGAAGTTGTTACATAAAAAAACAAAAAAAAAGGTGATATTTTAATTTAATTCGAATGAATTAACTTCTCAATACAAAATATCCTTTGCAAATATTCTGGGAGATTCCCTAAATATAGTAGTGTAAATTCAGAGGCCATAGTGATGAACGCCCTTTTGTTATCTAATTCTTTTGTCCTTAAATGTCGGACATGAGAAAGTGCGTGACCTTTAATAGTACGAATATCGCTCGAGTTTCGAAAACTAATATTTCATTTTGAAACTGTGGACTGCTAAATCTAGTTTAACCATTCGGCCATTTACTTATTATTATTATTATTTATGATTTAAAGCGCGTCAACATCTAAGGTTATTGGCGCCCGGAGCTTTTTTCAGTGCACTGCCTGCCTGCGGACAGTGCCCTCTCGTTACAGACAACATTGTCCATCACCGGACAGTGAGCTGTAAGAAGCTCCTAGGAAGAGAAAATCTAAGGGTTACTTATTATAAATGATATTAATTACGTAAAGGGGTTGTTTGCGTACCGAACTCGTGTATAGGAAGTCGGCGATGAAGGAAAAATAGATTTCTCTTTGTTTTAAATCTGACTCACACAAAGATTGAATGTATACTGTAATTTTTACACAATTATGTATGTCATGTAATATCATTTTCTTAGATTGGTATATCTTAGATACTATCATCTCATTGTTTGCTGAATGTGCGAAGTGTTGACTTATCATGCTCCCTGTGGCCTCCATTCCGTGCATTCATCATGCTATGAGGATGCAACCTCGGCGCTCCAAGGATGCTAAGGTCGGCTGGTCCATCTATCTTGCGTGTAATGACGAGGTGGGCGAGTCCCCTGTGCGTCCCGTCGCTGGTAGTTCCTTTGAGCAGTGCGTCCTGCAGCGTAGATCAGGAGAGCCGGTTGGCTCTGCTTTATGTTTGTACCAGGGTCACCAGTTTGGTACTGTTTGTTTGCAAAATACTCAACTGTAGAAAGTGATCAATGAAGTATAAAACTGTTTTCTCTTTATTTTTGAACTTATTCGTTCAAGGTTGAATATTATACTGTATTGTTCACCTAAAGGAATAATATATATCATGTGTATATTATTTTTTTAGACACATTTAACGTATCGTAGATCTTGGCGAGTTATTTACTTGCTGTGGCCCAAATAGCCACCACACACGCATTTATCATACAACTGATAATGATAATGCTATATTTGAGGCAATCTTCTTCATCAAAATTAATAACATTTGCCATTTTGAACAGATAATTCAGTTTCTTTTACATATTTTAGAAAATTCATGGAAAAATAAAATAAACTGCCTGTAAACTGGTTAAACTATATGAAAATCAGCCAAAACATTGGAATGGAGGTTCGTGATGATAGCCATTATATAAATAGCTGAAATGGATTAATGCATTGCGAAACTATTAAGGCGAAGTTTATGCAATATTTTTTCTTAATATAAAACTGATGAAGCTATTTTTAGAAGTAATCTGTGTTAATAAACTATAAATAAATGGGGCATATTGCCGTGAGAGTTAGTTAAATCACCCAGTCGCTTCTTTCTATTCATTCGTAGATTTCGAAAATTTTATTTTTAAGAGGATTTTTTGTTTTAATAATTTAAAAAAAATTTTGTAATTGCCAAAATTATTTGCACCAATTTGTTTTATTTTAAACGATTAAAGATCGAATTCAATCTTACAGTTCCAAAATTATTTAATAATTTATAATTTCAGTGATTGTTATAGAAAATGATTTCTAAATGTTTATGTTGTCTGAAGGTTTTTCATTTTTTTGTTTCTTCTCAAAATCAAGTATTAGGCCTTAAATTACAAGAGGAAAACCATTCAACAATGGCCTGTGTTGAGATATTTTCTATTGGTGCTCTACGTTTCGGGTACCATTATGCCTGCCCTCCATCTGTAGCTCCGGGAAAACGATTACAGCATTTACACACAGAGTAAAAAGAACAAGATAAATTTTGCAAAAAAAGAAACGAACTAGACATTGTGAACAAGAAAACTGGTAATTGTAATTGTACCAAATGATTCCTGTCCGAATCCGTGTCACCTTCATCCTGAACACCATTAACTTCAAGAAAGACAAGTCATCTCATCAATCTACCATATCATTTCCACATTTTTATTAAAAATTTTATAATTTACAATTTACTGGGTTTTTGTTTTTGTTCTACCTTCTACCATATTTTCCTAGTTTTGTACGTCATAACGTGCACAACGCTTTAACGTCCAAGGTATCTAATCTTTACTCAATTATTTTCGTGTTTTCTTTTATTTTAAACATTATAAATTAAATATAATTTTAATTTATTCATTATTTCCCAATTTTATCTTTATATTTATCAAATAATTTTTAGTTTATTTTATTTCTCTTTCACAATTTTGCTTGATTACTCTAACCACGTATCAGCAACAATTCTAAACCCTATTATCGTTTTTCAGGAGCTCCTGATGAAGGGCACCCAATGATCTCCAAAACCTAGAGCACCAATAAATTGTTTTCTTTAATAAAGGACTTTCTCTGGCCTTTGTCGAACCACCCTACCTCTTTAAATTGCCTATATTTTATTGTCAAAATTTAGGTAAGGAGGTCAGTGTGGTGTTGCAGCCTACTTTATAATGTTTTGCTTCCAAATCTATTTTTGACTTAAGTATCTCTGTACACTGAGAGGTTGCACCCCTTTAAGTTGTTCACTTCTGTCCTCTCTTAATAATGCATATAATATTACAGAGATTGCCTTATTTTCTTCCCGGCCATTCTAATTTCATTTGCACTATAATAAAATTTTAAAAATATCTTTTAATTTGGAAATTTAGCCGTCAACATTTTATTCTAGATTATAATGGTGACGAGGCAGTAAAATTATCAGTGGTGGCACTTTAAATTTGGAAAAACTGAAAAATTGATACAGTAAACTGGTCTTGTCGGAGGACCAAATTTTGACTTATTGTACGATCTGTGTTGGCACCTAACCGAAATATCACATTATAACTCTCTATTTTTTTATTTATTTTTTTTAATTTTCAAGTTACGATGGTGACAAGCTACATATACAAACAGACAACAGTTCTTACTAACCGCTCTTTCGATCTCTGGGCACCTCAAAATAAATGTTTTCTTTTTTAAAACTGAAAATCGAACATCTGCTACTATACGGTTATAATCATTTTCATTAGTGAGTAAATATTAAAGCGATTACGGCTCTCCTGGAATTTTCCGTTTTCCTGTAATTTTCTGATTCACATTGTTCAGTTCAAATTGCGGAATAATGAAGTTTTACAAGAAATCATCTATAGCAGCGGTTCTCAACCTGTGAGTCGAACGACCAAAACACAGTGGTCGCCTAAAGCCATCGGAAAATACATATTTTCGATGGCTTTAGCCGCTGAGAAGCGGCGCTACCGTCTGCAGCAGCGCTATTCAGCTGGAACGCAAGCCGTTATGCCCGTTAATGTTATTTATTGGAATTAGTAATAAATATTCCTCAATGTACAGGGTGATCCATTTAAAACGCACCAATCGCTAATAACTTTTTTGGAAAGCGGAACTCCGAAAAAACTAATGAAGTAAACTATATGTTTCTATTGGTCTGGTTTTCAAATTTTTCACCCCCGATGCTGTATCTTCATTTTTGGAGGAGTTATGGCCAAAAACCTAATCTGGGTTTCATAAGGTCCACTGGTTTTGACAATAATTTTGAAAACTATGTAAAAAATTGTGAAAAATGACGTCAACCCCGTTGTGATATCCTAATATTAGTCGAGATATTTAAGATCAAAGTTACAATGCGTATGCAGTCATTCTTATTACTTAAAAAAATCATCATACTTTTTTTAATTAAGTGTAGTCAAACGCGGGATTCGAATTGGGGATTTCCCACTTACAAAGCCACGCTTTTGACCACTAGACCAACACCCTGGCAAGATATTCTTACCGAAATCATAGGCCAAGAAGTCTTGCATACGGGGTACATTACAATGATGTGATGATTGTTTTTATTTGATGATGATGACACTTTCAACTAACATCGGTTAATAAACTCGGAAATAAGCTGGCTAAAACGGATCTATCTCCATCGTTTTAGAATAAAATGACTTCAGTAATGTAACATGTTCACTTGAAAAGGTACTATTTCGAGGGGAGAGGGGCTGCAAACTTCTATTCAGTGAAATGGATTTAGTGAAAATGATGAAAATTTAGTCAGCCAATTTTCTTCGAATTATTATAGTTTATATTTTGGTAATATATTAAAATAATTTTAATAAATGATATATAGGGAAGGGATTAGCTATGAGGTTAGCATACTGGACTCCCACGCGGAGGTCCCGGGTTCGAATCCAGCAGCTGACCCTTAGATTTTCTCTTCCTAGGAGCTTCTTACAGCTCACTGTCCGGAGTGTTGTCTGTAACGAGAGAACACTGTCCGGAGGCCGGCAGTGCACTGGAAAAAGCTCCGGGCGCTAATAACCTCAGCTGTTGATGCGCCTTAAATCATTAAAAAAATAAATAAATAAATGACATAATTTGGGTAAACCATACATAAGGGAAAAAACGAAATTTTAGAATTTTGATAAGATCTTTAAAATTTCTTTACCTAAATTGTTGAAGATTTAATTGAAATTAATTTTCTCTTATTTCATTTTAATCGTGAACAAAACGAATATAGCATCCACTGCCAACATTTCAGAACATTTATTACTTTACTGGGGCTTAGGATCACTTTAACTAAGTAATATTACACGTTCCCGTAATGGTTTGGGGAAGAATAAGTTTAGAATGTTATTAGCACTTGCCCACTATTTAGCGAATCGCTCCACTTAAATAATATCTTCAACTTGGCACAAGAATAAATTATCTAAATTGAGAAGATAATGTTCTAAAGTAGTTCCTAAGCACTTAGCAAATACTGCACACTTATGAACAGTATACAAACTACACTTTAATTAACACTATGAGCTTTTCATACAATTAGCATTTATTAAGACTAGTATACAAATGCTTGTTAAGTACCACCTTTAAAAGGAATACATAATTCGTATAAAAAGATAATTTTTATTATATTAATCCGAAAACCGAACCAGTTAAAGGATTTCCTAATGAACAGCAGCGCTATTTGAATCAATATTTAGTGAAACTTGCAAACAGAATATTATTAGAAATGTTCTGCTTCAGCTTAATTTTACTTCTATAAACAGTCCATTACATTGTAGACCATTATAAAGCAGTAAATAAACAATTTCAGACAAGCGGACAAGGTAACAACACGGAGAAGTAGGCGATAGTGCTGCTGCTGGCTCCGTCTATAATAAGCGCTGATGTAAACCATTTCAATGTCAAGGTTTTACAACCTAGCCAAATGGAAAATTATTTTTCTTTAAAGTGTTTCTATTTTGCATCATTGTATAGCTGGCCTTATTTACACCTAAGATATGTATTAGCATTATGGTGCTTTAAAAAAGTGTTATTGTGCGTTTTTCGCACACTTTTTAACATCACAACTATAAAATTAGGTCACAAACAAACACCTGCATATGTTGTGTTCATGGCCGCTCTTTATTAATAGAACGTATTGGTAAATAAAATTGTGTTAAATACCATTAATACCAACTTGTTAAATAGTTATGTATGCTTACCCACGGCGTAAAATAGCCAAAATGGATTATATTTTTATTAAATCACCTTTACGTTACTAAATACAGTTTGTGTTTAATTATTGCTATTCTCGTGGATACTTTTCTGTGAACGAATGTCAATTATGGTTATTTATTTTAATTTAAGGCGAGTCAACATCCAGAGCTCATTGGCGCACGGAGCTTTTTTCAATCACTGCCGGCCTCGCCATTGCACTTGCGCATTAACGTGAGACGGTAACGTTAATGAACTCAAAATATCTACAATAAATTGATTAGTCTACCTCTGATAATTGATAGAAGTCCAAAACTCGTCAAGAATGCAAGACGAATAAAATCAAATGATATTATTCAGACTGCGGACCTTACCGCATTTTCATAGAAGCAATCATTGAGAAGACATTTTATATTTCTTGAGTTTTGGTCAGTTCATAGATCAAAAAATCTCATCCAACGAGAGGTCGAACTATATTTAGTTCAACTTCACAGTTTTTGATTACTAATCTATGTGTAAATATTTTGCTAAAATTATTGCCCATAATATTAACTATTCTCGCAGGGGGGTCGCTGTTGCATGCTGCCTCCTGGGTGTTGCAATCCCATGGGTTCCTTCTAGCACTGTACTCCATGCACTTGCACTGTACAATACGGACACAACACTTCTTACACTACATTCACTATTACACTCCCAAAGGGGTCGGCAAAGGGTGTAAATCCTTTAAATCAAAGGTCCTCCATTTTATCGGGGGTTTGGCGAGCGTAGGGTCGACAAAAAAGTAAAGTGATCGCCTATTTTTTTCAGGCGGGGCTTCACGTCCAACTACCAATTAGGTGTGGTGGACGGAGGCGACTAGCAAACATACTTTACTGTAAATTTCTTTTATTAACCATTAAATAAAATCCAAGGCCTAAGACAGGGAATCGAATCTAGTACCACAATACATATTAGCTTCGCAGGTCTCGCCTCTAACCGCTCGGTACCGTGGCGTAGGGTCGACAACCCTATCTTACAAAACCTTAGAAACCTCAGTTGAAAAATAGAGAAAGCTAAGACCATTCTTGGGGCTGTAAGACCAAGGTAAAAAGATAGAAATATTAACTATTGCTCAATAAGAAGAGAAAAAAAGTCAAAATTTAGTTAATCTAAAACTTGATCATTTTCACCCACTATTGGAGAATTAGCTTCATTTAGAGCCCATCTATCAGTGATATTGATTTATGATCGAAATGGACAGGTTTTGATAACTGTCGGTAAAAACGGCTATCTTTCTATCCAAGTATTAACTGCCTTGTTATCAATTTAATGTCAACTCTTATCTATATCCCGATTACTTACTCCTGTCACTTGTATTGGAAGCTAATCGTTATTATTACATTGTTCGTTGTTTAGTGTAACCGTTCCTCACTTAACACTGTCTATACAGGTAAGAGATGTTTTTAATTCTGTTATTTTAGTTTATTCATGAACCAATATTCAAGAAACAAATGTAAAATTATTCACAGTTAAAACAGATGTATAAAATTTAGTTTATTTTAAGGTATTACCTGTAAATTGCATTTAAAAAGTGCTGCATCTATCTTTCAAAAGCTTGTTAAAATATGCCGAATTTCTTTTGACGGTATATCGTGTGTCGCAAGCGCTATTTTAATGTCTTTTATTCGCCTTTGGCTTAAATCGATCTTTTCATCTATAGTCTACAGTTTTGAGCCTTCCTCGAAGATTGTCTTCAAGAGAAGTATTATCACATTTAGATTCAGCTGTCCATTTGTTTTATTGTTAAAAAAGAAATAGCGATTTCCTCTAAACAAATCTTTACCATTCAATTTCTGTCGATAATCAACTATACTGTTCGTAGAATTTTATAATGGCGTAATATTTCAGTTTATCCATTTCAATGAAATGCACACACTTTAAAAGAAAACTATTTTGACAGATAAAGTTATAAATTGTTATTGCGACCAAATTTTGTTTCTAGAGGTGTCAAATATTATTGCTGGGGGAGTCGATCTTTGTGCTAGATGGAGATCTTTTCACTTGCACTTAATCCCGGAAGTAAGTGGGAAACTGAGTGCTGAATTATCTGTGAAATCATGTTCAGAATTTTTATGTATATATGTATATATAATAACTGCGAGAGAATCACCTGCATGTGCAACCATTCATCTGGCGTAAATAGAGTCAATTCTAAGTGAACTGGTTAAACCACAAGGGAAAATGGAATGATTGGTATATGATTAAATATTGTATTTTAAGCTTTATTTTATTTGCTTATTTTTATGACACAGCCTTGTAAATAAGAATATATTTTTGCGAAGGTTAAACTTTTTATGGCGTTTAGTCATGGTGTTATCTACATTTTAAGTTGAATAGATTCTTTACTTTAAACGCAGTTTAATGTACGTAATTGTTTATAACCACTTTTTTCTTAAGTAAGAGACTAATTTCAAATAAAATAAATGCCATAAACACATTAAAAAACGAAGTTGTATTGAACAATTTATAATTTTTTATTTTTATATTGAAAGGCCCATTTTAAACTGGAAATGAAAAAAAAAAAAAATCTGTTCTCAGACTGAGAAATTTATTTAATAAACGTTATAATACACAATATGAACGCTCAAAAACGATCATAATTACTTAAATTAATTATCAAACAAGGAGCAAAAACTGTCGTGTGTATTCACTAATGTTAGCACCTAGCAGATCGATTGCCTGTTATTGTAAAAATGTTAACTTCTTTTCCACTGGAATTTACTCTCCGTACCTTTTTGTACGATTTAGTTGTTTAGTTATTAGAAATTAGTTCATTCAAAACCTAAAAAACTTTTTTAACTTAAGTTTATGAATTCAATGCAGAATATCCAATATCATCGAATGAATATTTTCAGAAATAGTTCAGTTATTACAAGATGTTCGAATACTTTATTATTAACAATAACAGCAGCCGTAGAATTTAGTGGCAATTGAAGAACTGAATTAAGAATGAGATAGTTAACTTGGCTAATGATACAAATAATTATGACAAAGATGTGCCAAGATAGCCGAGCGGTTTAGAGGCAAGGCCCTCAAAGTTAAGAGATGTATTGTTAAAACTGGATTCGATTCCCGGTCTAGGCCTTGGACCTTATTTAATAGTTTCTATGAGAATTCAGTAAAGCTTGTTTTTGCTAGTCTTCCTCATCCAATACACCAAAAATGGTTGTTGGTCGTAAAGCACGCCTTAAAAAAAATTAGCCATTACATAAAAAGGAAATATTGAAAATTGGTCTCGGATAGGTTTTCTTTTTCCGCTCCTTTTAGGTTGATAATAAAAATGTTCATTATAGTTCATGATTCAGGGGGTCAAGTTTCGCGAAATAAAAAGTAAGATTTTCTTAACATTTTGATTAATCATAAAATTTATTATAATAAAGAGCTAAACTTTGATTTGTTGCCCCTTTTGTGAGCGTAATCTTTAGATAATCTTTTTATGAAATGAGAAACCTAAGAAAATGGTGTCCTGAAAATGAATATAGTTGTGTTGAGATTTAGATGCCATCTTTAATGTTCAAATGGTCTGCTCTACAAATCCAAGAGACATTTGATTAAATCTAGTCGCCTTTGAAGTTTAAAGAGTGAATAATTTGCAACATGTTGTCCCTGTAAAGTGAACTATGTAACATAGTTATCGCATCTTCGTTGAGATACCCTCTCGTTATTACCGAATTGGTAATGCTTGAACTCGCATTGTGAAAACCATACTTCTCTCACCTGTACAATAATTAAATACTCTTTGACACAAGTCCCAAAAAAAAAGGAGTTTTACAGCTTTTGTAAGATTTGTCTGTGTCATTCAAGGTAGAACTCATGCTGATACAAAATTAGAATTCTGCTTCTTGTTTTTAGCGCCTCAAAACTTGTATTTTAAGCGAAAATTCTATTCCTAACAATGTTTAGAGTTAGAATGTATAAAAAAAAAAAATTAATTGCACGAAAAAGAATTACCTGGATGAAAGTAGATTCCCCTAATAGAATGAGAAGATAACAAAAGAGTTTGCTTGAAGGTCAGTTATGCGCTGTGTTTGTGCTATTGTATCATCCAATTATATAACCGATGCCCAGACAAGGTTCTATAAGAGTGTATTATACAGGGAGATGGTAGAGAGAAAATCAAACCTGAGCTATACCTCTTTATCTAACAAACTTCTTGCAAGTTTGTGATATCCTTTACTCTTTTCGTACAAATTGGCCGAGTTAGTCACAAGAGTATGTGCGTAATATGCAAACCCTTAAGTGAAGGTCGTAATGAAGAACATATTTCAGAAAAGTCGTACTTAAGAATGTGTGTTTTTATTTATGGATGTTGGATACTGGAATTAAAGGAACGAAACTGCTGTTAAAGCCGCAAAAAGTGTAGCATTGTCATTAAACAAAGAACTGAATGGAAAAATATTGATGAAGAAGCCTACCTGTAGTAAAGTCCACTAAGAAACTTCGAAATATCAAAGCCACACCTACGAAATGGTTGAAATCTTTCAAAAAAAAAAAAAACAACGAGAAGAAATTGTGCTCGCTAAACTGCAAGTATTTGTCATACAATGCTAGCTAGCACAAGGTAATCTGTTATGAAGAGAAAAGCATCCCCAATAGGTGAGGTCTATGGCCACTCCGCTGACGGTACGATATATGTATTACCCTGAATAATGTAAAGAATACGATTGAACATGAGTATATTGACAGAAAGAAGAACGTATTGAATAATGCCAGTAATTCGTTACAATATTTACGGCAAATATCGTTATCGCTGCACATACAAATAAAATGGTAAAATTATGTTTTTTGTCATTATTTTTTTAATTAGGTAATTTTTTAAGGATATATGTGCATGTATAATGCATTAGGAAAGTTAGGATTAGAAGAATATCAAGAACTCTATTCTATTTGTGCACAGTTACGTAAGTTTGTGTTTGAATCATAGTTATGTATGTGTAATTTGATCGATTAGGCTCTTTTTTTGTGATTTAAGGCGCGTCAACATCTAAGGTTATTGGCGCCCGGAGCTTTTTGCACTGCCGGCCTCCGGACAGTGTTCTCTCGTTACAGACAACACTGTCCATCACCGGACAGTGAGCTGTAAGAAGCTCCTAGGAAGAGAAAATCTAAGGGTCAGCTGCTGGATTCGAACCCGGGACCTCCGCGTGGGAGTCCAGTATGCTAACCTCCATAGCTAATCCCTTCCCCGATTAGTACTAGGCCGAATGTATTTATTAGCAAGGATAGATAAAGTAAAGTAAAGTAATTGCCTATTTTTTCAGGCGGGCTTTACATTCAACTACCAATTAGGTGTCATGGACGGAGGCGACTTTACTGTACATTTCTTTATTAATCTTTAAATAAAATCCAAGACCTAAAACCAGGAACTCAGTACCACAATACATATTAGCTTTGCAAGTCTCGCCTCTAACCGCTCGGCTACCGTGGCGCCTGGATAGATAAGATAGAATTAGAGCAGCGGATCGCATCCACTGGGGCGCGCCCTACTTTGGGTCCTAAGAGTTTAAAAATGTATCGCGACTTGAGCCCAACTTATGTATATGAAAAACCCATTGCATTCTTAACTAAATTTTATTGAAACTAGCTAGAGATGATTAAAACCTATACAACTAAAATAAATCACTTTAAAATAACCTGCGTTACTTTGCAAGAAGCAAGAATGGACAAATTGTTGAAGGAGCATCAGAAGCAGAAGAGCTGTTAGTATGCATTGGTATAAAATTGTTATATGCATGTAAAATAATAGGTACTATTCGCCTGCATTTGCATCATTTTTTTCCCCTCCAACGCACAAGGGTCACCTTATAATTTTGTTCTTATTTTTGGGCCGACAGACACCAAAGAGAGCGGAACGCTGGATTAGAGTACAAAGGAGACTAATGTACATATGGATGAATGGAGTTAAGCTTGGCACGTGTAGATAAGAACGTCGTGAATAAACAGGTCTTCACTTCAGTGTTCAGTTGGTGCACAAGATTTAAATTGTTAAGCACCTGAACAAAAATAATCGTAACAAACAAACAAATACCTTATTAAAGTGTTCATTATCACCCTAAAGGGGGATCAACTTATGAATTGTGAATGCCCAAGCTCATTATATAATACATTTGTTTCATATGTACATATACAAGTAATCTAAACTAGTGTTTGTTGCTGATTATTAAATGGTAACCAATCAAATAAATGGTTACCTGGGTCGGTAATAATGCAGAATATCCAGCTCGCCTTCGCTCGATAGTGAATGTCCCCATTTCAAATTGAGCTAATATAACTCTCCTGTATTTCTGGATCATAAAATTTATTGCTCATAATTTATGTATTTTAACTGCTGGTAAATATATATATATATATATATCTGCTATTAAAGATGAATTCATTCTTGAAATTACGTTCATATTAGGTTTTCCCTATAGCAAGATGGTCATTACTTTGTTAATGTTTGATTCTTTCCTTGTTCAACAAAGGCAACTGTTTTTTTTTTATCTAACATTCATTAACAATGCACAATATAAAGTATACACTAATGATGGGATGATGCAAGTCTAGGAAATGGCACATAAATTAAAAGAAAAAATAAAAATAACTTGATAAAAAGTTACGAACATATATGATGAATTAACATGGCGATCTAAAGGAAAAAGGATTGCAATTTTACGTAGAAAATAGAAAGACAGAATAACCTGCAGGTGTTACAGATTGTTGCCACACATCATAGCCACATTGGTGACTAAATGTAAGCTCTATATCATTTCTAAACGTCCAAAGTATTCTTGTGAGTTAAATTTCATTTTGTGGCAGTGTAATACTCGTATGTGTGCCGCCCTTGCTAGCACGTGATTTTGTAGGAGTGAATGAGAATCCTATTTCAGACGGGTTTTGCGACAAAGTACCAAACTAGAAATCGTGGATGGAGTCATATATCTAGCTACTTTTCATCTATAAATTTCCCAATTTATTGACTTCATGCTAAGGTCGGCAATCGATATCACAACACATAAGTGCTTTGAGGACTCCATAGTTTTATTCATCCAGCCTTCATGGCGCCTTATACCTTTATTTGATAATAAAATAACACAAATTTGAAAGTTATCTTAAAATTTTTTGAAGCGAAAATTGAAAACAAATTCTTTTATTCGTATCAAACATGTGAGATTAAGTTAGTTGCTTACAATAAAGTTATGTTTAAAAAAATGGTAAAGGTCCTTGGTTATTTGTAAAGAAGGTCTAATCAAAACCATGCTAGATCCTTCTAACATCTTTTAAAATGAATAAAATCCCAGACAAATGTATTATACAGTTGATTGATGATGTTTTTGTTTTCGGTTAGCCAAATTTGGGAAAATTTCCCCAATTGCGTCAAGTTTATGTCCATTTTAGAAAATTATTCTTTAAAGTACACTTCAGGTCGATTTACCCAGACGCCATTTTAAAGGATTCAATTAACTACTTCCTAATTTTATTTAGGCGATAGATGTGAATGAATGTTCAGACCTAACTCGCTTCTTTTATTAAAAAAAAAAAAGTATTTCAGCTCCTCCAAACAGTTAGAATCTGATACACCATTTTAGTGTACGATATTACATTTCACATAAATCAGGCTGAGAAATGTGAGTTGAATGTTAAACACTCCAACTGAGCAAAGCAGTCCGAATCCAGCTAGAATTTAAGAAACAAAAAATGCTGCTATATATTTCCTCAGATATTATCCAAATCGTGGAACTGACCATATTTTTGAGAGTAAGAACTGTTCACAGTGTAAAAGTTATGATACTTGATATCAACAAAACGCATTTTAGAGTGTCTAATACATCCATCTTGTCATCTTATCTCATGAAAGGTACTCGAGTTAAACTTTCTTGTGCATAATGAGTGAACATCGTTCATTATTTTACTCAAAATATTCTTAAATGGAGTCAAAGCCGGCAGATATAAAATATTAAATGGGATAGAACAAAACATTTACATTACTTTTTTGAAAAAAAAATTCGGAGTTAAAGGTTTGAGTATTTTTTTTTTTAAATTTAAGTGAATCAGTATGTAAATTTATTGGCACCCGGAGCTTTCTCTGTGCACTGCCGCCTTTCGGGTCGTGCTCTTTCGCTAAAAACAAGACTGTCTATCTCTGGACAGCCAGCTGAAAGGCTCTTACGTGGGTAGCGCGGATGGATTCAACTCGGAATCTCCTATTTGTCTACCTCGCAACCAACTGAACTAATTCGCAATCTTTTGCTATTAATATTGTTGCTAAACATTGTTTTTATTATATCCTTCTTATTTACAAATTTCACTGAACTAGACGAAGTTTATTTTGGTTGATCGCAACTTCATTATTGCTAGATAATCTCATTCAATCTCAGATCGTAATACATGAGTGATTTCCATGAATAGAATTAACTGTGTAGCCTCTCCATCCATTCATGAACTTTCTCCTAGACTTACTTCGAATTACATCACCCAGCTTTTAATTGCGTAAGTACCTCTTACATCACATATAAAGAAGAGTGAACAAAAAAACAAAAAAATCTGTAAATTGTAATTAAAGTTTGTCACTTTAAACATCTAGTCGGTTTTTTTTTTGTTATCATAATTACGTCATTTAACTTACTTCAGTAAGTAGGAAGTTGGTTTCATTATCTACAAACTTAGTATATTAATAAACTTTGCTAGATCATAACTTACATGAACTTGGGCTATCTGATGTTTCGTTGTTAAAGAGGAGGAAAACCTTTTAAGATTGTCCCAAAGTTTCGGATGAATTATTTATTTACTTGTTTTACACAATGTTGTCACGTTGTTCTTTACTGTAAACTTTTGTTTCCGGAGCTTCGTGTAGGCCTTTTACATATTATGTAATTTTCGTTTCCTATTAGTTAGGGTCAAATTTTCGAAATCGTTTTGAACCGGAAATTCCGTTTTAGGTTACCCTTAGTTCGAAGATGTTTTTTTTCGAAAACTCTATGAGTATGTATCACAACACATTAGTTCACAAACGAAAGCTTGCGGGAGGCTTGGACTTTTTTTATATCAACTCTCTGACAGTAACTTAACGAATAGAACCTCTACTTATTTTTTCTTAAAATGACTCCATGGTTTTTGGTTTTTTATTTTTTACAAAAAATTGCACACATCTAGATCTTCAAATTTTATTTTAATTATTTTCGAGAAAAATTTGTTTCAAGGGCGCTTTTAGGTGAAGAGGGAGGAGCAGGCATCCCTCTAATGATTCATTTCAGTATAATGTACGGTCATACCACTTTCATGTGGGATGGAATGAATACGTTTGTAAATATTCTCAGTTTAAAGAAAATTCCTTATCTCGTTACTGAACAGATTTTTCCTTCTTTTCGAAAATGTTTTAGGGTTTCCTCTGTAATTAATGACTACAATAATTACATGTAGATTTATAAGTTTTATTTGCAAAATTTTGTCTGGCATAATAATTTTTAGGGCAATTATACGAGGTCTGTAAATTAAGTTATGAGACTGATTTTTTTAAATTTTTTTATTCAAAAAGAATTACAATTCTATATTGTCACCTTCAAAATAACTTCCTTCTGAAGCCACACAGAGCTGGAGACGTTTCTTCCACTCCTCATAGCAGTGCTCGAACTCCGATACTGGAATAGCCTTTAGCTGGTCGGTTACAGCCGTTTGAATGTTTTCGACTGTCCCAAAATGAGTTCCCTTGAGGTGATTTATCAACTTCGGGAAGAGAAAAAAAGTCACAAGGACTCAAGTGAGGCGAATAAGGAGGCTGAGGAGCCACAAGAATGTTTTTACTGGCCAAAAACTCGTATATTGAAATTGCTGTGTGACAAGGAGCATTATCGTGATGCAACACCCACTTGTTCTTGATGTTTGGTCTCACACAAATGACCCTTTTTCGAAGTTTTTTAAGAAGCTCTCGGTAAAAGTGTTGATTGACCGTTTGACCTTGAGGTAGAAAGTCCTTGTGACTTTTTTCTCTTCCCGAAGTTGAAAAATCACCTAAAGGGAACTCATTTTGGGACAGTCGAAAACATTCAGACGGCTGAAGGCTATTCCAGTATCGGAGTTCGAGCACTGCTATGAGGAGTGGAAGAAACGTCTCCAGCGCTGTGTGGCTTCAGAAGGAAGTTATTTGAAGGTGACAATATAGAATTGTAATTCTTTTTAAATAAAAAAATCAGTCTCATTACTTAATTTACAGACCTCGTATGTACATATGTATTCGATAGTAATTACGTATGAAACGGAACTTGAGAGTTGTAAGAAAAATTAATCTGAAAGTTGTTTACAACAGATTATTTACCTTAAATTTTAAATGGTACACTCAAGGAATTTTATTTTACCACTTTTATATAGGTACGTACTGGGAAATTCAAAGCTAATATTCAATCTCTTTTCACAAGACATCTTGTGCGATGAGGTCTTAATATAGTTCAGTAATCACCTAATAAGGCAGACTTCTGATCTCACATTATTGAATAAATTATAACTTTTTGTTCTTCTGTATATTCCTAAATCACTTTTTGCTAAACAGTCCAAAAATCACTTTTATTGTACCGTTTCGTTTGCCATCTATTATTATGGAACTGTTAACAAAATAAATAAACAGTGGATAATTCCATCTCAAGCGGTCATTCGCCTAGTTAGTAGAATATTTTCGCCACTTGTGTCTAAAGTGCGCTAGATGTTTTGGACATTATCCAAAATATATTGGGTAGATAAACCTTATTTAGTTCACCACATATTGATTTATGTATTTTTTATTATCATTAAAAAATTTGTATGATATTTATTTAGCAATTGTAATAATTTCTTACAAGTTTATATTGATAGGTCAATAGTTGGCTGTCTACGTAGATAAAAATAGTAACTTTTTATAGAATTAGTTTGATAAATTGTTTGCCTTCGGCTATCTTATCCGATGTTAACCATGTTCTTGTTTTTACTGAAGTGTCCCGTTCAAAGGTAGTGCGCCAAATTTGGTTCTTTAGTCACAGCGACCCAATAAAGATGTATTGAAACACTCAACGCTTAACCGAACTCTACCAATGTCCACCAATTACATGGCCATCCGTGGACCTTGTAATTACAATGTCTGGGACAGACGCCAAGTTCCTGAAGAAGTGGCTACGCCACTACGGGAAAGTAGTAGAATTAAAGAGAAAACTACGACTATTCCATGGTTTTTTTTTCCTATTTCATAAAAACTAACAGTATTTATTTCTTCATTTTTTTGATGGAATGAAGTTTAAATTTTTATGTTTAAATTTTATCATCATTTTTCCCCAAAAAAGTTGATACATTGTTTCATTTAAGATGCTTGGGACAGGACTCTTAGAAAAGCTTATTACGCCGTGCCCCTGGAAGTCTAGTACGTAAAAACTCGAAGATCTTTTACCACAATCTAGCGATTACAAAACAAAACCAAACAGGATGTGGGTAACCGCTTCCTGCTCTTTCAGTCTTAGCAGAGAACTTCATCCTTACCCAGCGAAGGGAGCTCTGACGACAAGCTTTCTCGCGAAATGCCCTTTTTTTTCATTATTATCTGTTGATCGTGTCAGATACAAATTATAAAAGTTCCAACATTTAACTACACTTTAGATTTAACATAAGATTGCATTCAGGGAGAAAGTTCGAATAAAAAAAGCGCGTGCTTTGCTTCATACCGTTGCAAATGGTTACTTTACCAAAATTACTTTCACTAAGTAATACAAAAAAGAGAAAAACTTTATTTGAACTTCTTTATCTAATTCTCCAAACTAAACAACAGCTGTGCGACCACCAAGCACGCAACTTTCAACTGGATGAAGTTACTCCACATCTCCACAGTCCTTCTAAACTATCCTACTAATTAGAAGGACCATATCCAACTAGATCTTTTAATAGACTGCGATATGTTCTTTATAGAGTTGGAAGTCAGCATTAGAATTTATTATCGCCCTTGTAGTAGGTGGCGCCGTCCTGGCTTACACTAAACCATATCGATCTATCTTCATTGATTTTAATCAATCTCCTCCGTCCATGATGTGGCCTCTTTTTGTGTGGTTAATGTAATTCCCATCTAAAAAATAATGCTCTATTACATAATCTTGTTAGATATCTAATATATTTAGTTAATATTGTTTGCTTTTAGCCGCTTATTGAACATTATGTTGTCTAAGGAAATGTTCTCTTATAATTAAAACTTGTATTTTGCGTGTTCTTAACTTCTATATCATATGTAATGTTTTTTTGCTAAAATAATTTAGGAAGAATTTACAAATTTACTAGTACCATGTTGGTACACAGGTTGTAACGCATATACAGGGTGTCCCAAGCTATCTGGATAATGACTTTTTCTCGGAAACTAAGACATCTAGAAAAAAACTAAAAAATACGTGTTCCCTTAGTTTTTTGTTAGAAATCCAAATTTAATTTGTAAATTTTTTTCGGTGCTTCCAGAAGCGAGATACAGGCACCAACTTCATTTTTTTAAATAGGAAGGTGTGGATTTTATTTCAGAAATAGATTCCTCTATTTTTTTAAAGAAAAATTTACTTGAACGGTTTTTTTCTGTGAGCGATATTTTACAAGTTATGAATGAAAAATGATTCTTATAAGAAATTCCAAAAACATAATATTATAACGGTTTTTTGATTGAATAAGAAGAAAAGTACTGTTTTATTATAAATTTTACTCCTCAGTAATATTACAGATCATGCTCGAAATGGCCTCCACCATTAGAGATGCATAGACATGCTCTTTCCTGCCAATTGTCCCTTACTGCCAAAGAAATAGATTCGAATTTAACCGAGTTACAGGTATCTATTATTCTTTGCTTTATTAGTTCATCTACAGATGCAATTCCGGCTTGATTCTGATACACCTAGATCTAGAAATGCTTTTAGATAACCAGAAATAAGAAAAGAAAGGAAATAATTATGAATAATCACCTTGTTTTCAGGTATCCTCAAAGGAAATATCCCAATAGGTGTCAAGTCCGGTGAACGAGGTGGCCACTGAATTCCCCCTCATGTCGATATAACACCATCAGGCATGTAAAGAGATATCTCGATAGGCAATTTGATAGGCGTGTTATATCGACACGGGAGGCGATTCATTAGCCACCTCGTTCACCGGATTTGACACCTATGAACTATTTCTTTTGGGGATACCTGAAAAACAAGGTGGATTAGTTTCCAAGAAAAAGTAGTTATCCATATCCCTTGGGACACCCTGTATGTATGCACATTGGTGTTAATAATTTTATTCCAAATAATTATTCATTATATAAATTACAACAAGTTATTTCAGTTTTTTAGATTTTGATTTATATTACAAAATAATAGCGATTTCTGAAGGAAATCTCTTAATTTCTAGTCAATTTAGTAAAATCAAACTCCCCTTTTGATCGATTTTGACTTCACTGTCGCGTCCAAGAAAGACGCCTAAGTGAAATCAAATTTGGACTTTTTCTGTCCTTCTTGCTAAGTATGGTCGATTCTTAGTCATAAAATCCCACAGGCCAATCTATAAAAACCACTTTTACGCCCTCAGTTGACCTCAAAACAGATTCTTCTAGTGAAGAACTTAAAAGCGAAAATCTTCACGATTACTTCCTTTTTTCGAGGAGTTCAAGGAAATTAAAAACCTAGTTATTTAGTTCTAATCTCTAGTTTATTTTAAAATGCCGAAGGTGAAGTTTGACAGACAGTAGTTAAATAAGTGATGAGCCAGCTGTCGGGAATCGATTGAATAAATCAATATCTTACCCATTACCATCCCCATTCTAGCTGCCCATTATCACGTAGCACCAACAGAATTTTTTAATAAACGATAGAAATTCATGACTACTTGTTGACAAATAGTTTTTACTAACCTATGGTTATTTTCATACGAAGTAATGAATATGGTAAGGATATATATTCCTGCGGAATGTTTAAGAGCAGAATAATATCATTGATTTTTTTATATAACAATATCATTGTAGCACGCGGTATTTTTCATTTTTCCGACTAAACTGATGAGTCAATCCCTGTTGATGGATGAAAATACGATGAAAGTTAGAAAAAGTACAACACGTGCGTGCTTTGACGGATAAAAGTAACGTTAAATTGTTACTTTTGTTGTTGAGTGTTCACTCTGGACTTTTTTAAAACGGTTTATCGCGTTAAGTTTCGCGTAGTCATATCTGACGTAATTCTTGCTCACTTAATTTTTAAAAATGGCAGTTCAATCTCAGGTTCATTGACTAGGCCAAGTAGGAAACGAAAAGCAGTGAAACTTGGTTCTATTGAATGTTTTAGGTCAAAATAAGCCGTAAATGTAAAAAAAGAGGTTAATTAATATGGATTTATGGAATGTTAACGTTTTCAACAAGCTTTCCAACCTTACTAAATCTGAAATTGAATTTTTGCTTTCAAGTGAGAGATTATTTACCTGCCTGAGACCTGGTTGTATTCTGAAAATGTGAACTTAGCTTTGCTTTTAAATGACTATTCTGTGTATGTCTCGAATGCTTTGAATTTTCATAATACAAGACGAGCATCTGGAACGTTAATGATTCTACTCAGGAAAAGTTAAGTTTATCAATTGGATTCTTGCTCACTGCTCTAAATACTTAAATAATCAATTGTAAAGTCATGCAAATTCATCTATACAATTAACTTTAAGCAACATCTTTTGAAACACAAAACTAAAAAGGTACTAGTTAAAGAAACGAACTTATACGAGGTGTGTTCAAAAAGTAACGGGAATTTTTAAATTTCGCGGGTTTGGAGAGTCTGATTGTAAAAATTTTTTTTTTATTATGTTGGTACACATGCCCCTGAAGTACGATAAAATTTTCAGTAATATTCATTGTTTACTTCTTAAGTGGCAGCCGTTAAGGTTAGACGTGTTTTTCGAGCTTGGCGATTTTTGTTTGTTTAAAAAAATGGATCAAAGAATTTGTATTAAATTTTGCGTAAAAAATGAAATAAAGTGTGTGAAATGTTAATAAAGGCATATGGTGAGTCTGCTATGAGTAAAACAAGGATTTACGAGTGGTATAAGCGTTTCCAAGATGGCCGCGAAAACGTTGAAGATGACGAACGACCTGGACGTCCAAGCACATCAACAACCGATGAAAACGTGAAAAAAGTGAAAGAAATGGTTATGAACGATCGCCGAATCACAATCAGAGAAGTCGCTGATGATGTTGCCATATCAATTGGCTCATGCCATGAAATTTTTTCGGATGTTTTGGGTATGAAACGTGTGGCAGCAAAATTTGTTCCAAAATTGTTGAATTTCGAACAAAAACAGCGGAGAATGGAAGTTGCTCAATGAAGAGAGTCACTCAATGAAGTCGACAACGATGCGGATCTACTGAAACGTGTTATAACAGGTGACGAAACATGGGTTTACGGATATGATGTCGAAACTAAGGCTCAATCGTCCCAGTGGAGGCATTCTGGATCGCCAAGACCGAAAAAGGCTCGACAAGTGCGGTCGAATGTGAAGGTTATGCTCACTGTGTTCTTCGATTTTAATGGCATAGTGCATCATGAATTCTTGCCACAAGGTCAAACAATCAATAAGGAGTACTACCTACAAGTTCAACGCCGTTTGCGTGAAGCAATCCGAAAAAAACGCCCGGATTTGTGGCAAAACAATTCATGGATTTTGCACCACGATAATGCACCTGCTCACACTTCATTGCTTGTTCGTGAATTTTTGGCCAAAAACAAAACTTTAACGATGCCCCAGCCTCCATATTCGCCAGACATGGCTCCATGTGACTTTTTTCTATTTCCAAACATAAAGAGAACATTAAAAGGCCGTCGTTTTACAAGCATAGATGACATTAAAAGCGAATCGCTGAAAGAGCTGAAAGCTATCACAAAGATCGAGTTTCAGAAATGTTTCGAGGATTGGAAAAAGCGCTGGCACAAGTGTATTGTATGCGAAGGGGACTACTTTGAAGGCGACAATATTAATGTAGATGAATAAATAAATATTTTTTTCAAAAAACGAAAATTCCCGTTACTTTTTGAACACACCTCGTATACATATCGAATTTTATTATAGCTTCTCAAATCCATGCTTCCTTTAGAAATGTTACATACGCAGAAAGAAATATAGAGTTGATAGGTGCACTGAAGGAGTAGAAGGTTGGCAATAAACGTGTTAAATTGACCGGAAACTGCCTGCTTCTTTGTATAACCTGTGAAGAATCACCTATCAAAGAAGGATGCACCATGAGATCAATGTAATTGTTTTGGAATTGGTTTTAATCCACTCAAAAAACAGGATGTCTGCTAAAAAAATTTTAAAAAAATTGTTGCCACAAAATACTTTGTACTGTTAAGTATTTTTATGATAGAAAATATTTTGTACTGAAATTCTTCTTCTTTTTTTTTATTAAGCAAAATTACAGTGAAGAAAAAAAATACTTAGAACTTCTAATTAGGACGAGAAACTTAATTAATCCTCCTAAAAGTTTGGTACGGAGAGAGATTCTAAATTAGATATTTGTACAATAGTTAAAGAATTCTTTGCTGCGGATTTTCGCGATCGTGAGAGATTTACAAAATTAATGTTTTTCACCTCTCTGAAAAATACTTTCCAAGACCCCTTAAGCTAAAAAAATAAAGTTTTTTTGTAAAATAAAAAAAATAATAATAATTTTTTTCCATTTTTTAGCCTCATTAATATAAATTAGTTTTAGAAACTATTGTACTGCAGTTAATGTTGCAAAGTTACCATATTCTAGTTGATGCGATAAAGTTTGCATTGCACATTTACAGCAACGACACTTTATTCGTGCGACCACATTTATCATCGTAAGTTCGTGTCAAAACCAGAAACCTTTTCATCATACTAATGTCCAATGCTCTCTCTTTCTACTCGTGTATAATGCAGTTGTATCCTATAAAGCCGTAAACACAACCAGGAACCTGCTGTATTTGTAATAAACATGATGAATGCAGTCTCTGGTGCCGTTCTAATTCACTTTGTATACAATTTTTGTTTTATGGTGCTCATATTTTTAATTAAACTGTAACTACTCTAATTAACTTAACAAATCTACAAAAGTAATAGAAATTAACCTTTAAAGGTAAAAAACTAATGAGTTGGGTATATTTACTCGTAGAAACAAGAATACCTTAGAGCCTTGTTCTTTGTTCTTAAATTCTTTCTATCTTCGGGGCCCCCTTTTGATTCTTCATCGTTCAGGCAGACCTGAAAAAATGTTAACATTGTTTTCTGTACAATTAAACAGTGGTACATTTGGGGTAGATAAATAAAAACTTAAAAATTATTCTTTTTTCAAAAATGAAATCTAATTTATTTTGTAAAAATTTTCTATTTCATAATAAAATTAAAAAGATTTAGTGTGTATTTTTTACACCATTAATTATTTCCGCATGTTACAACAATATTTTTTTCATCAAATAGTAATTACAACTAAATATTACATCAATAATATACATATAAGAACCAAAATTGTAAAGATTACAGGATGGAAGCTGGGTTACTGTAATGTACCTCCTAAAATCACAAAATTATTCTTTGGATCCCTATTTCTAGTTACAGCTCTCAGAGGCTTTTATTTTTCATTAGGGGGATTGAAATAAAGGGTAAATTGGGTGAATTAACGTTAAGTTCAGAGTGAAAAACTGGTTGAGTTAACCATGCAGTTTAATCAACGTATTTTAAAGATTTAGCTATGTTACTTAGAGTGCGACAAGTCACTCTACTTTGTCAAGCCTTAGCTGACCAAAAGCGAATAATACTAGGGCTATTTGGTTAGATTTTGTAGATTATTTTGGACAGGAGCTACGTTACTTTGATCGACTGCACTCGTGAAGCTTGGCCAGTTAAAATAGGTTGCTTATCTGCAGTCCTCGTTCTGCAGCTCTTCACTTATTTCTTAATGCATGCAATTTTCTGAATGTTTTCCTTCTCAACATTATTCAGTTTTGTCTTTATTCAAAATTATCTTTATTTTTTACCTAATGATTTTATTGATTTACTTTGTTTACATTCTCTTACTTGGCGTAAGAAGAAGAAAGCATTGTAATTAGGCAGATATCTTATTTAGAGTGTTGCTGGAAATTGTGGTTGTTTAAATCTCTCGCTTCTCTCTAACCATAAATACATGGTTGGTGTCAAGATACAAACGGTACCTACAATTCTGCTGTTCCACTGTCTGCTCTAACGTTCCGCTAGAGATCCTAAGTAGATCGTCATAAGGCATGGTCATTATACTTGAGGAAAATAACGGACTTAATATCACTAACCAACCGGTCATTCACGCTGTGTGTTTTAATTTTCAAATTAAGATAATATTTTGTTGCCTCTCAATTAATAGAAAACGAGATTTTAGGATATTTTTGATTAGTTTAGTTATAGTGATACCATAATGAGGTATCTTAAAGATTTGTACTTATTTATGCTCATATTATCTTTTTGTTGTGATTTTCTGTGCGGTAATTCAATTTAAAATAGGTTTTCGTTTACGTTTTATTAGGTTAGACCAGTGGTCGGCAAACTTATTAGCCAAAGAGCCAAATATGAACATTACAACAATTTAAAAAAAAATTGGGAGCCAAATCTGCTTGTTTAGTAAACTTTTATTACACTAAATAAGTAGTACACTAAATAATACTAAATTTCGTACTTAATAAATATTTATTAATGCGAACAATGTGCTTGCATCTTCTTGGAAAGTTTGAGTAAGTCAGGTTTGTATGTTGTTGTTTTTAATTTTAGGCATGATTCCAAGTTCTCATCAATAAGACGACTTCTCAGTTTACTCTTGATAATGTTCATGCTTGAAAAAGATTGTTCGCATTTATATGTAGAACCGAAAAGGGAAAGAATAGCCAACGCGAGCTTTTTCAGCTGATCGTAAGAGTCAGGAATACTATTCCAAACGTTGAAAATGATCATGTCTTCCTTCTCCAGGTCATTCAAAGCAGACCACTTGTGTTTGTGAACTAAGATCACATTTTTTCTTCTCCAATATTTCCAATTCAACACAAAGACGTTCGAATTTAGAGCGCCATATCTCCTTGTTTTTTAAATCCAGCAATTGTATTTCAAAGCTACCAATGTCATTTTCAAAAGGAGAAAATTTCAACTCGGTTATCGTAGCATTAAGAGGATTTTTGACAAATGCTAAAGTTGCTCTGCTGTTTTTAAATTCCAGAAACCTGCTATAACATACGAACAATTTCAGCCGGTAGCTTGTACATGGTTTGTGTTTACGTTTACGAAAACTAATAAAATTAAACTCGATGTTCGTTACGTATTTTTACAACAATATAAGATTTTAATTACCTATCTATCTTTTAACTTAAACAAAAAATTATACATGTTCTCGATTTATAGGAGAATTTTAATTTATCAAAATAAGATGTAATTTTTTTCTTACCGTTTTTTTTTTAATTGAAAATATTATTGCTTCCGTGGATATTTGTGCCAGAGCCGCACTTAAGGAGCCAAAGAGCCACATGCGGCTCTGGAGCCGCTCTTTGCGGACCACTGGGCTAGACCAAACTGTACCACTATTTGTAGAATTCTTCTCCAAAGGACATTTTCCATTTTCTACTAACCAATTTTATACCAATTCGGGCTTAGTTGTTTCATCCTACTCTCAGTTGGAAATTGATTAAAACATCTCTTTCTTTGATTGTGTATACTCCGTGAAATCACAAACCAACCCCTACGTTTTTGTGGTAACAAACCTTTTTTTAACCTGACTGATGCAATGTTCAGTCCAAACCTTCTATTGTGTTCAGCCAATTTATTATTTTCAAGGACCGGATGGTACAAAAGAAGACCATTTTGAAAAAAGAAAACTGAATTTTAAATACATTTTTAGAGTTCAGGGTTTTAGAGTTTTAGAGTTCGGTTCATTTTAGAGTTTTTTTAAACTTTAAACATAAAATTGAAGTATGATCAACAATTTTGCTACAGTACTGAAAGAAACATTTTAATCTTTTAGTGCTTATTTGTAACCCAAAACGAAAAAGAGATAACTATGAACTTCTTTTGCCAAAAGTTCAATACACAAACGTACCAATAAATTTGTCTTTTTTTTTAATTAACAGCTCAAAAGTAGATATACGAGGGTCGTTTAAAAAGTCCGTGCAAAAATAAAAACTACTTAATTTTTTGGGATAAACCTTTTTTATTTTTCAACAAAGTCTCCTTTTAGGCTTATATACTTCGTCCAACGCTGCTCTAGTTTGTTGATCCCTTCCGAATAATAGGATTTGTCCAAGTCTGAAAAATAGCCATTCGTTTCTGCAATCACCTCCTCGTTTGAATAAAATCTTTTTCCCGCCAGACATTTCTTCATATTGGGGAACAAATAGTAGTCCGAGGGAGCCAAGTCTGGAGAATAGGGGGGATGTGAAACGAGTTGGAACCCTATTTCCATTAATTTTGCGACCACAACTGTTGAGGTGTGAGCTGGTGCGTTGTCGTGATGGAAAAGGACTTTTTTGTGGGCCAATCGTGGGCGTTTTTCTTGCAGCTCGGTTTTCAAACGGTCCAATAACGATGAATAATATGCACCTGTAATAGTTTTACCCTTTTCCAGATAGTCGATCAGGATTATTCCTTGCGAATCCCAAAAGACAGTCGCCATAATCTTTCCGGCCGAAGGAACGGTCTTCGCCTTTTTTGGCGCAGATTCCCCCTTGGTAACCCATTGTTTAGATTGTTCTTTGGTCTCAGGAGTGTAGTGATGTATCCATGTTTCATCCACAGTGACGAAACGACGCTTAAAGTCCTGCGGATTCTTCTGGAACAGCTGCAAACCGTCCTTGCAACACTTCACACGATTTCGTTTTTGGTCAAGCGTGAGCAATCGCGGCACCCATCTTGCGGATAGCTTTGTCATGTCCAAATGTTGATGCAAAATATTATGTACCCGTTCATTCGAGATGCCCACAGCACTAGCAATCTCACGCACCTTCACTCTTCTGTCATCCATCACCATATCATGGATTTTATCAATGATTTCTGGAGTAGTAACCTCAACAGGGCGTCCAGAACGTTCAGCGTCACTTGTGCCCATATGGCCACTCCGAAAGTTTTGAAACCACTTATAAACTGTTCTAATCGAAGGTGAAGAGTCACCATAATGTTTATCAAGCTTCTCTTTAGTCTCCTGAGGCGTTTTGCCTTTCATAAAGTAGTGTTTAATCAACACACGAAATTCTTTTTCGTCCATTTTTTGAAAATCACTCGACTTCCTCGATTCAAACGAATGCCAAACACAAAGAAATAGACCGATCTAGCTGAAACTTGGTGTGTGTTCTTCCAAGAGATGCTACTAACTAAACATAATCTCGATACGCGCCAGTAGTGCTATCTCTCTGACTTTGCACGGACTTTTCAAACGACCCACGTAGATGTAGATTTTCGGAAAATTCGAATATAATTTACTGGTGCACCAAACATTGGGTTTTGATAGATGACTCGACCTCAGCCCTATTTATTAACTTCTTATTTCTTAGTTTTTCCTTTCCAGGCTGCCCTGTGTCTGATTTGCCCTTATTGCCCAGGAAAAAAAGTGAAATAATCTGAAAATCACTTACTTCGATAAATTTCATTAATTAGAAATCAATTTTAAGTTCAACGCTTTGATAGTTTCTCTTTCTCAATTCCGTTTTAAGTTTACCATTACTATTTCAATTTGTCAATGAAATTTAAATTTTTTAACTTGACAAATTCATTAAACATCATAATAAAGCTACGAGGCCTCGCAGTGGCAAAGTTAATAATGGCAAGCTAACATTACCCAAGCTTCCAATGACACCTCAAACCACCCAGGAAAAGAAAGAGGAAAAATGTTTTTAGAGAATTCTAACAGTAGAAGAAACAATGCCTACAAACACAAGGTTTATAGCCTACAAACAGGCTGTTGCTATACTAATTTGTAATTGAAACAAGCTCTAGCAAGCCTACAACGTTTAAGGGAACATTTACTACTAAAAACTGCTCCAGTCGCTTTTTATGTACTTTTCTCCTTTATTAGATTTATTCTTGTTTTATTAGGTTTACTTTCTTTTTCGATGTTACAGATTTAGTTTTTATCGTTCATTTACTTTGCGCATCTTTTATAGCTTTAATTGCTACGTTTTATGTTTCTAATTACATTTTCCATTGGTTATGACATTTTTTTTAATTTAGTTCAGGGATTGTGAAAAATGGTTTGAAAATAACGAAATGAAATATATTCCATCCTCATTTTTAACAAAGATTGCCAAGTTTTGGTGTTTCTAATTGAATAAATCGAACTGGATGATCAAATAAATCAGCTACCCTCATTTCTCCCTAGGGAAGTTGAATCCGGATGTCCAAGAAACCTTAGTTGAACGAAATGGTCGGTTTAGGATTCTCCGCTTGTGGTTTGATCAATTGTTACAAGTTTACAGGTCACACATTTAATAAATGTTATCATTTCTTAAAATATTTTATTAGAGGGATTAGCTTAGAGACAAGAGCTTTAAAATTCCATAGCGACGATCCTAGGTTCCTAGCCAAACTAGCCTACCTTACTTTATTTTTTCCTGAAAAGCCTCTTAAAGCTCACTATTTGGAGACAGTGATGCCTTTGACGGAAGAACATTGTACGGATGGCAGCAGTGCTCCAGGGCCTGCCGTGAAAAAAACTCCAGTTAATTTTGTTACTATTCGTAGCAATCGAGGCAGTTAGTTTACATTCATTAACTTACGTGCAGCACTTAAGTATTTTCAATACAAGTCCGGTTTTTAAGATTACTACTTAAATTTTAAAAGAGTAGTTAGTTATTACTGTTTTCAGATAGTGGAATTAAATCTGTGGCTTGGTGCAAGAAGTGCAAATGTCAGACTTTTGGTAAAAATGAGTAAAAAATCTGTTTTGATATATTAAGCATCAGAATTTTTCTTGCAAGGAGTGCCGAAGTCAATTTCAAAGTAGTAACTGAGTTACTAAAACTTACTAGTGCCAACGTCAAAATTTAGCATCAATATTTGGGGGGCCCTCCAGGTAAACCAAAGAGGACGTACACTCGTAATCCTTTTTTTTTTGACATTGGCACTTCTTGCACCAAGCCACAGAAATAATTCCAACCTGTTTTTATATTAAAGTAAATACTGTAAGTGCGGGGCCATATGAATTAGTCTTTCGTATCTTCGTATTTAGTCATCAATCCCTAGCTAGATCTTACATAGGTCTTCAGCTCACTTCCCGGATTTAAAGATCATCAAAAGAGTAAGACGAGAACTTCAGTAAATTTAGTTATCCAGAAGTTAGAATTTACTGTAACTTCTTCGATTTTCAAATGTTTTGGGGTTTTCCTCGGATTTTCTGCCAACTAAATATCTAACTGTGTGCTATGTAGATCTTAAACTTTTAAACGTAGAAGCTTACGTATTCTGTTCATGCTTGAAATGTTTTCACTTTATGTTTAACACTTCTATTTCGCTACGCAAGTTCCTTTCCCTAGTTTATACAGCCACTTTCATCTATCTTATCACACTACTTCTACACTTTCTTTTCAGTTATGAAAACAGAATCCTTACCAAAGGAACATTTAAAAGTCAAGGACTAAAAGTTCTAAGGACCTTCAAAGGCCAACGATTAAGATATATGTGTGTTATCATTCAAATAATCTTGACATTGAACTAGTTCTTATGAACAGTACTCAAATATTAACATGTTACGAATTAAATATCCAATTTCAACCTTTTTTTGCATTTTAACGGTACACCATGTGAATGTCAGCGTAGATTTGAAATTACTATTTAATAATGAATAAACCTGTTTGAAGGTGATTATAGAATGTGTTGGAAGGCTTGGCGATTGTAAACTAAATCCCTAAGGCATAGTTTGACCTTTGACTAACAAAGGAACATCATTAAAGGCGAACGCCTAGAAAGTGATTAGCAGTTGGCTGTCCATCTTTTATATATACACCTTTCATAAAAGTTCATCCAATGATAGTGGATGGCGTCTCCAGATGGTTGTGTACTGGTCTAGTCATTTTCCTTTCTTGAGGATGAATAGAAACTAGAAGTTAACGGAGGAGCTTAGTCTAGTGGCCAGAACTCCTTCTTTTCCATCATTTTTGACTTTATTATTTATTATTTCTCTTTATATTCACTTTTCATTTCTTCAAGTATCCAGGCTGCCGTTATGGAACAGTTTTTGCTTTTCTTGCAGTTAGTAAAATTCTTACAACCTTTTTTTCTATTTTATGTTGAGTGCCCTGAGATTTTGCTGAAATCATTCATATTGATGGCTTGAAGTTGTTACTCTCCAAGCTCAATTTTCTCCCTTTATTCCTGTCGAGAACATGCAAATGGCCCTTCGAACTTTTGAATTGATGGGACAAGTTATTTGGAGTAAGCAGTACTTTAGTTCATCCCATTATCCTCAGTTGGTCACGGCAAACGGCGTACATCCTAGTGGGCGCGCTGAAAACTGGTCACGAGTCTTGACCCTGAGTAAGTCAAGTGTCCATTGATTTAATATGACCTAATGCCTTATTATAAGGCGCGATAGGTTCTCAGGACGTTTTGACGAAGGTAGGTCTACGATTTGAGGTCTTCAGGATATAGAAACCAAAGGAGACTAGTTGCAATCCCTGGTTCTTACGAAAAAGGAGGTTTTCTGTTTATTTTACCAGAACAGTATGGGGTAGTCACAGTAATACCACTGAGAGGTGTATATCCTCCTTCAACACCATGAAATTTCCAAAGCTCTTAAGGGAACCTTCTGGAAGTATGGGAAGTCAGAAGATTGGGGATGATTTCTGCCAGATATTGATGTACTTCGCAATGTCATAGATTAAGGACGCCCTAATTTAGTATTTAATTACTACAAGTTTCTAATATGTTTTCCATTGGTTTGCAGGTCGGACAGCAGTAGAGCGTCCAAAGTAAGAGTAACATTTTTCGAGTGTGAAAAACCACAAGTTGTAAACTCTCCAGAACCGGGAGACAGTGCAGACGAACTGGACGCACCAGTAGCAATGAGCGGTGGTCAGCCAACTGAAAATACCTCACCACAGCCGTACAATCGGCAAGCCAGGTAACTTTTTATATTTATTAATAATTGGTCTTTGCTTATATATAATCGTACATAAAATTCCTTCGTTTAAATCGTGAGTCAGTTTATAGATTTCCATTTTTTCTCGACAAAGTTCCGCAAACAGTAACAGCTGGTTCCTTGATATGTTCTTGTATTGTTTTTCCATTATCCTTTTTATGGAGAGTAGAAGGCTGCACTTTTGCAACCGTAAATTTCACCAGAATTGTAAATGTTTATAAAGTAGCTAGAACGTAATACCATGATGCAGATCGCTACCCTAATACTATTACAAATACGAATAAATAATAATGAAATATTGAAAATATTTTCCGGCCACATGTTGACAGTTTTATTATTAATTGTACGTGACAATGACGTAGTAGAGCCATCAGAATGGTAAAAGCTCGCGGCTGACACGCTCGTATATTATTCCTAATTTGAAAATGATAATTTTTTTTACAAAACTATTTCTACTTTCTTTTATGACTTAATTAGAATATTGTTGCAATTACCTTACATATTTCAAATTGTTTTGTATTGTTTCATTATACAATTGCAGAGAGAGTTACATTTAAAAAAAAATTTAGTTCTTTACGAAAGTAAAGGTCATTCTAAATTTAGAAATTGTTGATTATCACAAATTGAAGTTATCGTTACATTGTGCACTATCTTGCGGTCTCAAAAAATAATATAATAAGTTCTTCGCTATTTTAGAATATTCATTATTATGTAGGTTAAGAAAGATTTTTTAAAATTTAAACTAAACTTTTGTGCCTAGTAGATCACTCTCGTGATCTGAACAGTTTTGGTTTATCTCATCTTCCAGAGAAGTATTTGCTGTATTTTATAATTATCGCTAAGAATTGACATCTGTGCTTTTAGTAAGTTCCAATAAAACCTTTAAAATTCCAAATGTATGGGAAGGAAAATGGTACTGAAAATAATCTTTTTGATTGTTGATTGTCTTTGGCAACTCTTTTATTAATGAAGCCATTCAAATGGCTTCTTGTTTATAACTCATTCTTGGATTAAGATGGCAGTAAAATTTACTTATTTATATTTATTTTTAATATAAATATAAATATTAATATATTAATAAAAATAAATATATTTATTTATTTACATATTTAATTTACTGCCTATTGACACTTGTAAATAAGAACACATTGTCAATCCATAAGACTAGAAGACTTGAATGATTTCAAAGAGGAACATTGCAGTATGAAGGGCGAGTCGATTAACTCTTTATTAGCATATTTATGTCTTCTTATACTTGAGTTGCCAGTAGACATATGTAAAATACATTTGTATATTAAAAATGATAATGTTATCCAAAAATTGTAAGAACATTTATCGAGTATGATTTTACTGCCATCGTAATACAAGAACGAGTTATAACAAAAAGCTAACTGTGCAGTAAATACAAGAATACTGATGAAGTGAAATCCCAGGATGCAGCCATAAGTTTGTAAGACCATCGAAGCTTCAGCTGCTTGGAAGGATTCGAAGAAAGGGTAGCTTGCGTTAGGTTGCGAATGAGTGAGCGGGTTGTGATGTGGAGAGTTTGGAATGAGATTTGGAGTAACGGGATTGGGCTAAGCCCGCTAAGCTAAGGGCAAATGAAATTTGCTTAAAAGTTCTGTTTTGCGTCCAATGGGACTTAATCCATTATTTAATTAAAAAAAAAGATTAAACCAAAGAATCCCGAAGAGATATATTATAGTGGAATCTTGTTCTCATAGTTCGGAGCTTGCAATAGAGCAATAGTTTCTTAACAAACTAGTTTTTCCTCTTTTATCTTTCTAACTTCCTTTACTCATTTCCCACAGCTAGAGTAGATATTTAACCCGTCCATTCTGTTCAGAACAGCTCTATCAAATATCGCTTTTTACTTCTTTGCTAATTGTTGTGAAACTTAATTTAGAACAACTCAATTTCACTGTTAATATTCTCTTATTTTTATAATGTTAGGTTCATAAATTATTATAACCAAGAATAATATTGTCAAAATCTTATATTTCATTGATTTTAATACATACCAGTGGTTTCGGCCCTCAAGGTTATCATCAGATATCATTCATTTAGTGGTTTATTGAAATTAGTGAAACGTCCAGCAAGTACGTGTAAAAATGAATGAAAAGTAATATTAAAATAGCATAATTTGTGTTATAATTGATAATTTAACTTATCAAGAAAAGTAAGTAGAAGCAAGTTTTGCAAATTTTTTGGAATGCTAGCTGTAACCTTTCTTTTAGCTACTTGATTGCTACATTGAAGGTTAAGCTTATATTTCAGTTTGACAAAGAAAGCTTTTGATTTCTTTTAAGTAATGTTTCTTTAATTTTAATGTCGCATTTCACAACAGAAGCTAGTTAAAAAAAAAATATTGTTTAATTCTTTTTTATTATTTGTTCTAAAATAGAAAGTCATTTCACGCAACAATGATATTTTCTTACTTTTATTAGTTTTCATTTTATGATCCTCAACAGAATTTCATTACTGTAATTTCGTTAATCCACCATGAACTCCAAACCACCATTCACCCTGCACAACAGTGTCAGAAATGTAAAGTATCGCTTTTTTACTTTGTTAAATTACGACGGGATGGGTTTGGTGTAGAGTAATATGTATAAGTTCGAACTAGTAAGAGGCTGATTCCAGTTCGAGTACGGAGAGGAGGAACCAAAGAAATTCACCGTCGAAGATTCAGTTCTAAGATGTGCATGTTTCGAAAAATAGATTTTATCGTTTTTATAAAGTTAACAATCGCGTTTTAAAATTTTTTTTTTTTTTGCGCATCAACAGCTGGGGTTATTAGCGCCCGGAGCTTTTTCCAGTGCACTGCCGGCCTCCGGACAGTGTTCTTTCGTTACAGACAACACTGTCCATCACCGGACAGTGAGCTGTAAGAAGCTCCTAGGAAGAGAAAATCTAAGGGTCAGCTGCTGGATTCGAACCCGGGACCTCCGCGTGGGAGTCCAGTATGCTAACCTCATAGCTAATCCCTTCCCTTTTTAAAAATAATTGATATCATAATTATTGCATAAATGTAAATTTCATCCTTCTTTCAATGATTTATTAAAGGGGGAAAAAAAGGATCGAAAACGAAGCAAAAAACATGAATATTTGTGCATTTATTATCACATAGTTATTTATTTAATTTTAAAAAACAATACTAGACTTACTTACTTACTAGACTACTTGACCGCAGATCCAAACTCGACTTGAACCACAAACTGACAATTTACAAAACACTGTTAAGACCCATATGGACATACGGAGCTGAAGTGTGGGGCTCAACCAAACCTTCTAACTCCAAACGCCTGCAGGACACTACAGTCTAAAATCCTACGGAAAATCCTGAATGCTCCTTACTACATTCTAACCTTACCATACACACCGACCTTCACATCCCTTTCGTCACTGACCTAATAAAGTCTCGCTACCGTAAATTTCACAGCCTCCTAGCTCTCCATCCTAATCCTCTTGTCCAACAACTCTCCTCTCTTAACCTTCCAGACAATCCTCCTCGTCGACTGAAGCGAAAATGGCCTAGAGATCTGTTGTGATTAAATCATTGTGAAGGAGTTTCGCCAGTGGGTGATTGCTTCAACCATGACTTTTCAAGAGAACTGAACCACTAAGATCAGATTTACTTGGTGCAACAATTGTTGCAGTTGTAAATATAAAAATAAAGTGAAAAAAAAAAAAAAACAATAAATGAATTATAGCTTTATATTTCAGATAAAATACATAAATTTAGTGTTGAATACAAATCATTAGCTAAAAATAGACACTGTACATGCATCAGTTAAACACTGAACTAATCAGTATAGGATTTCCACATTTTGCTTACGCACTTAAGTGTGTTGTTTTATTTTTATAATCCGAGTCTAAATTTGGAAAAACTGTTAGCTTCAGCGCTTTTCTCATGAATTTTATTTTTTAACTGAATAGATGGCTGCGAATCATTTACATCAGATTAAGAAATGTTAACATAAAAAACTGCGCACATGTTTCTAAAATTAGAGATACTTTCTTTAATCTTGGTGCTAGATTCTATTTTAATAGTATAATGTGTGATAGTTTTAATTTAGTATTCTGTTGAAAACGCTCGGAAGATTTTTATCTTGAATCACAGCTTTGGAAGGTTTCTTCAAAGTTTCAATTTTTACTGAATATTTTTAATAGGGTTCAATAAATAGTGCAATTGGATTCAATTTGAGCAGTGGTGGATGTTAACAGACGGGGTCTTCCTTATTCGTAATATAAGTGGATGCGCTGAAAAAGGCTCCGCGCACAAATAGGTCACTAAATTAGGCCGCCTTAAACAGTCTCTTGAATCAATCTCATGATTACTAAAAGATAACCTTGCCTTCATTGATGATTAGCAACTGTCGCGCAGAAAATAATGCTGATGTTTTTTCGAAAGAGTGAAATGATTTTATTGTGTTACTTTCTATATTTGATACAACGTTGATATTTACCATTAAGACCTTTCTAAACGTTTATCTAACCAACTTGGCTGTTTAATTTATATTAGATTTTTAGTATTATTTTCACTTGCTCTCTAAAGAGGAAATAATGGGGTCTTAGCGAGATTTGGGAAATTATAATTATAATTTGGGTTTTCTATCTAGTGTGCATGTTCGTTTCAGTCAGTGTCTTTACTGAATAAGTTCTCAGTTTACTAGTTTCGAGTTATTATGGGCCGATCTAAATCAAATTTAATGAATTTGAAATAGACTAATTAGCTCTTTCTATACGTTTATTTTAAAAAATAATAATAATTTCTTGAAAAATAAACGAAAGGTTTTTAAATGAGGCGCCACGTTAGCCGAACGGTAAGAGGCGGGGCCCGCAAAGCTAATGTGCAATTTCTACTGAGTTCGATTCCCGGCCTTGGCCTAGGATTTTATTTAATGATTGGTACAAACAATTTGTCGTAAAGTATGCTAGCTGTCCGCCTCCGCCGTGACTTCTGATTGGTAGTTGGACGAAAAAGCCGTGTTTTTTGGTATGGTTGAAAATGGCAATTTTATAACTGCGTTTTTGCGACTCATTTTCAACCATAACCTTACGCAACCTCACCTATTCAAACTTGATGTTGAGATAACTTGATATTCAGCGCTAAATGCGAGAGCGGAAGTGGAATGGAGGGCGTCATGGATCATTTGCTTTTCTCCTGCTTCAAGTGCAAAAAAGCGACAATTTTATACACGTTTTTTTGGAGTGCTCCAAGTATTCTAACCATAAAGATTGTAGAAGCGCATTTACTATTTCATTATGTAGAATAAAATACAGATTCAGGAAATGTGAATAACTTTTGTTTAGAAAGATTTGTAGTTTGTTCATTGCTATCTTACTGGCCCCTATCCAGACTGTGGTTTCTGTGGGGTCCGTCTGTTAATTAGAGAGTAGACTGTCTCTAAAGGTTTGGTAGACACGTCTTAATTTTAAAGTCAAATAAGGAGTCATTGCCAGTCTAGTGTTGAGTTGTACACCAGGTATTTTAGGTTTTTGTGTGAACGCCATTCCATTGAATTCAATTTTAAAGATCTGAATGCGTTCCTCGCAAAGATTTTTATTTGTGTCCTCTGTAAGTTTAGTTGCAGTTTCCATTAATGAAATTTGGAGTGTTATTTTTACCAGCAAAGTTTATAAATTACCAATGGTCATGCCAGGAAAGCAAAAGAATATCATGTCAATATAAGTTGCGAGAACAACAGGGCTACTAAATATAGGAATGTGAGTGCAGATTGTGAAGTTTAATGAATAATTAGGTACGAATTAAAAGCTGGTCTTAAGACTGTGTTATTTTTTTAACACTTTTGGAAATAGGCATTTCTTATTCAAGAATACTTCCCACAGACCGACACTGTAATCAGTAGTCATCATATTTCGGAATTAAAGAGTTATTCAAGATAGTTTTAATGTGTATTTGTATCAATTCTTTAATAACGAGTAATAATCCTTCTTAACCAGTTAAGCGTGGAATTTAGTTTTAAAAACCCCTACAGTTAGCGGAATTAAAATCAGACAGTGAAGTGTATACACGTCGAACGCAGGGCGAAACAACCAAAAGTTTACAATGTCATAACAGTCACTGCAAGCACTTTTTCTGCAATCTCTGGGGCTTGAGATTACCAGAGCATTCTGTGCTCATTCAAAATCTTGCACCGCTTCACGAATGTATTGCCTAGTTAACTAGAGACGCAAGAGAGCTTTTACAAGGAAGAAAAGAGCTTTGAATTCTGTGCAAAATGAAATCATGCTCGTACTGAGGTCTGAACCCTCTATATAAGGTAAAAACGGCATTGCACAAGGGTTGAGAGCTTCTATTTGTGTGCGTAATTCCCAATCTCTAATGCGGAGACCAAACATGTACCAACCACTTATCATTTGGCTGACTCCTACCACCTCCCTCCGTATAAAATACTTGGCAGTTCTATTGGTATGATAAAGGAAACATCCCATCAGATAATATTCTTATTGTATTTTAATAAAATTTCGAGTTTTTGTAGTTAATAGCAATTTTATATTTTTTCACAACTGAGTATACACGTCGAACGCACCGTAACAGAGATTTGGTTTGACTTGTGTACACATCAAACACACTTAACAGGTTAATTTTAAACTATAACTTCCTTTGGTCCCCGATAATCCCAAATACATGTGCATGTTTATTGTAACTATCCACCGATTCTAGTGTAAAAGGCCAAAATTCTAATGTTAATGATGAATCAAGCTACAAATTATGAAATCTCTAACACAGCGAAGAGCTACAAATACTTATTTATTGATTGGCAACTTCCAGTGACTTGGTGTTGTCCAGTAATTCGAACCTCACCAACTTAAGAAACAAGGAAAGTAGAAGAGAAATGAGGCCGCGCTGTTTAATTTTACATTGAAAATCATGCAAATCTAAAACATAAACCATATGTTTTGGTTATTTAGTTTACAAAAATAGAACTTCTGCCAGTGTATATAAAATTCGATACAGAGCACACCAGTATTTACGTAAATTAACCATTGTTTACAACGTCCTTGCCAAAGATAGTAAGCTGGGGGAGGCCTGCAATAAATGTAAACATTGCAATGGTGGCAAACAAGTACGGAGTTCGCGGTGGTGTTGGTGTATGAGACTGTAGCTATTTCTGTCCACAGGCACAGTGACTGTACTGGCCCGTTTAGCGACATCAGGAGGGATCAGAGTGGGAGATGGTGGGACTATTCTTAGAAAGTTGACAAGCAGGGTACATCTACATTGGGCTTGTTGGTCATGACTCTTCATGCCATTTCTGTTGGTCCTCCAATCTTGAAGTACAAAAAAATAGAACCAGGATTCATGAATATAAAGCTGAAGTTATATGACTTCCTCATGTCTTCCGTTATAATGGCTGTTGTCCAGATTTAAAGAAGAAAACTTCTTTACTGACGCGTGATGTGGTTCTTCGAGCTTTGGAGATGGTCTTCGTTTCTTTCAAAAAGAAGAAGGATTATTGCCAATTTCAGTTATAATTTTGTTATTTTTTGACCAAGCTTTCGACTAGTTCTTGGACTAGTTCAGCTTCTGGGCTGTGGAACATATTTCACAGGTGATAGAATCGATTTCCCAAAAAAATTCAGAGATAAAACCTCACTAAAATGAAATAATTTACGTATCAAAGACAGAAAATAGTATAAAAACAGATACGTACAATCTAAACATGTACGCCAACTTACTACAAATCATGTAAAGAACATCTTATTGATAATTGGCTACACTGATCTGTTCACTTACCAAAATATTTGAAAAATGACCGCACTCAGTGCCTAAACAATCATGGCAGAAAACACGCTGACAATAGATGCAGCAATGTTAATTAATATTATAATTGTTAATAACATGAGGTAAATAATTTTTTTGAACCATTTTTATATTCTGTTACTGTAAAATATGTTCCAATTCCCTGAAGATTGCCTAGTTTCCAATTACCTGAAGATTGCCTAGTTCCTTAGTTCGAAAGTTTGGCAAAAAAAATATATTTTTTTTTTTTTTTGCGCATCAACAGCTGAGGTTATTAGCGCCCGGAGCTTTTTCCAGTGCACTGCCGGCCTCCGGACTGTGTTCTCTCGTTACAGACAACACTGTCCATCACCGGACAGTGAGCTGTAAGAAGCTCCTAAAAAATAATATTATTATTGAAATTGTAAATATTCTTTCTTGCTTCTGGATTAATGAATACTCGTAAAGTCATCAAAAACGAGAAGTGTGAACACTACATAGTTTCTTTCTTCTGATTCTTCTCAAGCTTAGAATTTCTTGTGGGTATCACACTCTCAATGTGGGTGCTTTTAGCTGAACCATCTCTGGTCTTTGTAACCATGAGTATTGTTCGCTCCACACACACCTGGCAACGTGATTGAAGTAGCTGTTAGAATAGACAAACTGCTCGCATCTCTCTTTTACTGAAATATTCTTGTAGATTTAAAAGATACTGCATTTTTTGTTTAGTTTTTGTTTTTATTCATAACTTGAAAATTATCAAATCTAAAAATAAAAGTGGAAGAAGAACTCCTGTAGCATGGTGCATTTGTTGCAACGTTACGAACGCGATAACCTTTCCGTCCTGCAGCGTTTTTAATAGTTAGTCCTAGAGTCTATCAGATTTTTAGCAATAAATGTTAATTAGACCCTGAATCAGAAGTATTTTTTTTCTTTTGATTAAAACAGCCCGGTAGGACTATGAGGATAAGGGTTGATCGTCAAAAAGTGCACGAAAAAGCGTAACGTTGTAAAACACCCAATTTGTTTCTCTTTTTCTATAGAAGATAAAATTCCCAAATTTTCTTTAAAATATAAGTCAAATCCTCCTTAATATTAATAAATATAGAATTCCTGAAAAGTAAAAATTTAATGAAGATAAACATTTACTGAGCAAACAGTAGCCTCTGCTCTCGGCTCTGAAATAAAACCTTGACAAGAATTACCAAAACTCTTGTACTTTTTTTCCCCCTCTCCAAAAGTGTCGACATCGAACTAAATCAGTATTCATCAGGTTGGTTGAACGTGTCACGTAATGGTACACCAGTATAGTATCAGAGAGTAATTGAGTTCAGTGCACATACTTTTCTATCTCTTCCAATTTGTACATTATTACTCGAAGTCTTCTTGACCGACTTTACGGAATGTCTATCATTATGGCGACTACTCCTATAACTTCAACTTTACTTGAATCTTATATCTGGTTCACTTAGAAGTTTTACGTGTTCTTTTACTATTTTTACAATTACCATCCTCAGTTTCCCTATCTTACCGCTTGATGCATCTTCTTTCATTACTCTTTTCATAATAGTGCGAGATAGTTGGCCTCTCGTAAATCTACTTTCTCCAATTTACCAGTAGTGGCACACATTGGCTAGCCAGGAGGCTTAAATTAATTTGAAGAAATTAAACTGTGAGAAGCACTTGTCTTGTCAATTTTATTTTAATTAGGTTGTATATAAGTTATGTGCGACTTCCTGTAATGTTAATTAACACTCAATATCTTTGAGACGGTAAAATGGGCGAACTATTTTGGGCTAATTATGTCAATGATGTTTGTTAACTGGGTTAAACAAAGAAAAATGATGAGAATTCTCAACTACTTATCTCTTTGACATCAATTCTCGAAGTTCTAAATCTTACATTTTTAATTTTCAAATCCGAATTGGAAAACTTACGTATATATTACTATCTTTATCTAGATTAAAAAAAAAAAAAAAAAAAAAAAAAAAAAAAAGCTGAGCATTACACCGAAATGAAATGATAACAATATTTTTAGAAATTTGAGTGGGAACACTTTCGGTAAAATCTCAAATAAGTGCGAAAATCGTTTCGTATACTATAAGAAACTATACAAATATTTAGCGATTTTGGTGGCTACGTTACAGTCGGATGCTCTGAAGGGTCCAAATTGAAATATAATGTTCCAGCTTCCTGCGCGTTCTCTTTTCGCAAATTCATCAAAACCATTTTTTCCGCACCTCAATCCCAATATTTCTGGTAAAAACTCCATTTCGAAAACCCGGCATGATTCGCAGTACTTTCCTTGCCTAGGTTTAGTAAAGGTAATAAAGATTCAAAAAGCAGGATCATTGATTTCATTCCTAGTGAGAGAGGAGAAGGAAAGGAAGGCCTAAGAAAACTTGGATGGAGGGTATCTCCGAAGGAATGGCCTCTAGAGGCCTCAACGTCTCATTTCCTCCATCTTCTGCAGCACATTTTTTGAAACGTTCATTTCCATTTTTGTTTTTTCGTTTCTTATTCTTTCAATCATTGATACTCGTGCTGCCACGATTCCAGTAATACATCTCGGTGGCTAGAACCTTTTCCCTCAAAGCCTTATTCTTTATGTAATTAATCAAATTAAGGTAAGGTTTGATTAAACTGACTTTTCGTCAGTGAATTTTGAGTGGTAGTTCAATATATTACAAGAATTTAAATGTAATATTACTAGATTAATGTGTCTTTAGGGGACATGGGAAATTGCAAATTCTTACTATAAGCAGTGGAGGAGCTCTTCGAATATTCGTCGTCAGCAATCAGTGATGTGGAGTATGAGTTATTAATTAACGAAGGCGTACTCTGCCAAATAAACAGGACTTTAATTTAATTGTAAAGCAGGAGTTCAGTTGGAAAGCTGAGTTAGTGCATTGTAAGGAAGACATATTCCCGCCGGTGCTTCTTTAAAGTTTAAATATGAATGTCATTAAGGTAGATGGCATCTGAGGAAGTTCACATTCTGAGCGTAATCTGGGTGAACTAAGAGAGCCGTAATTAGAAGCATCAGTAATAGAGAAGTTTTGCAAGAGCGGTGAGGATAGCAAATCCTTGGAGACTCGGCACTCAGGATGGTGTACTCGTCGGAAGAATGGAAAAACGGTTGGAGGAGGAGGAGGGCCGGAAGTCCTCATCCCGTTACCCAAATTTCCAGAAGAAGAAACTATTATTTTTTTCCCAAACTTCAAAATATTCATGTTTGTTCATGAATATTTATTATTCATTATCAAATTCCTTAATATTCGCTCATGATTTTAAATTAATTGTTCATTTTTATGGGTACAAAAGTGTTACGCATAAAATGTTAATTCGTGCATGCGATCAGGCCGTTAGTAAATTAGCGTTGAATACGCCTTTTTATTTTTCGTAACGCTGTAAAACTTAATTCTGAATTAATCAGAAAATCATTATTTTAAATAATATACTATCTAAAACGGAACCACATTTTTGTAATCTTAATGTTTAGTAAGCTTCAATTATCTTTCCTCCCTATCACTGTAAAGAAGACACGTTCATATAAATTAAGATTTAATGTTTGTTAATTATATAATTATACATTGTTGTATTATGATTATGATGTTAATTTCATATTTTCTTTATAAAGGGAACAGAAATTATTAACAACAACAGAAATAGTGAAAGTTAAGCGTGTGCTCGTACGTTAATTGGGTAATTATTGTGATATGTTAATTATTATTATAATATTGTCAAGTATTATATTAATATATTCGATGTCAAGTAAATTTTATTGATAATAACGTTTGTTTTTGTATCTTAATTAGTTGTCACTATTGTGCTCAACTGCTAGGATTTCACGTTATTTATAGTTAATAATCTGTTTTATAACTAATATTCTGTTTTATACACTTTCATATCAAAAACAAATATTATGTTATTAGTAGTTTCATACATTCTGGAAGAATTACACTTCTTTCATTTGAGAAATTGGGGAAAAAAAAGTTCTTGGAAAAAAACTTTAGATTCTGTTCACGTAAACAATTGTTTGGTCAATACTTGCTAACCGGAATGGGACTTAACAATCGTGCTTGTAAGTTTCTTGTAAGTCTAAACAAACTAACTGCAAGTTAAACGAGAATATTGAAACTATATTTGGTAAAAATCTTAGAAATTGGTCAAATTAACGCTATAAATTTTGAAAACATGCTTAAAAATGTGTTTTTCCCAGCAGCGGAATTGTAAGAATGTAATTAAGAACTAAGGATTCAAGATGGGCGAGGAATCGGTCAAATAAAAACAACAACTCGTCTTTTTGCCAAAACTGTTTTCTGTAACTCAACCAACCCGCATAGCCACGCCCTGAAGAAGGCAATATATTTATCGAAACGTTCGCAAAAAGACGTTTTTTTTTTTGTTTTTTTTTTTGCGCATCAACAGCTGAGGTTATTAGCGCCCGGAGCTTTTTCCAGTGCACTGCCGGCCTCCGGAAAGTGTTCTCTCGTTACAGACAACACTGTCCATCACCGGACACTGAGCTGTAAGAAGCTCCTAGGAAGAGAAAATCTAGGGGGCAGCTGCTGGATTCGAACCCGGGACCTCCGCGTGGGAGTCCAGTATGCTAACCTCATAGCTAATCCCTTTCCTAAGACGAGTTGTTGTTTTTTATTTTACCGATTCCTTGGCCAATCTTGAATCCTAAGTTAAATAATTTACGGTCACGAAACCTAGATATTTATAAATGTAATAAGAGCAAACAGGGTGAGGAGTAGATGAAATAATCCATTACTCTTTAGTGCAATATATGTATATTTGTAAATATGTATTCATCGTGAAACAATTTCGATCCATTTGATTAGAATTTCCATTTTGTTTCATTTTATTTGTTTTGAGATCTCTTCCCTAAGAAATTAACAATGATTGGGATTTAAAGTAACAGTATATTTCTATAACTTCAATTTTTTTTTATAGAAATAGAAATAATAGTAATTTAATGTGCAAACAAGACCATAAAAACACTAAGTAAATAAGTGCAAGAAGAATAAGAACAAGTATTGTTCATTGCACCTTAAATGTTTAAATATATTAAATAGCTTTATCTCTTGATCTAGAATTGTTTTTTTTTTTTTTTTTTTAGAATTTTATAGAGTTGAATAATAAAATCAACAAAATTTATGTAATCCTCGAGAAACTATATCTCTGATGGTGAAAGAAAGTTAAGTGGTATGCAACTGCAATAAAATATCAAGGAAAGTTGTCCATCCATATAAGTGGTATGCATACAAGGCGGAAGTTGGTGCTATTTTTGTATTTATCGGGGAGAAAGTAAACGTTGATTTAGTATTTATGTAAAGGAAGTCTGTTCAAACTGGAATTTAATTAAGACCAGTTAATTGCAGTCTCGTTAACACTAAATAAATAACATAATTTATAATTTTATTTTTCTAAAATAAATCACCATCTTTGGGATAAAATTTCTTGTAAAAACTGTTGAAGCAAAAAAATTGGAACGTCCGAGAAAACAGAAAGTGTACCAGAAGACATTTAGAATCGCTCAGAGCATTTTTTGTTATCTTACTCTCTTTACCATATGTAATTGTAAATAGTACGAGGGTCGTTTGAAAAGTCCGTGCAAAAATAAAAACTACTTAATTTTTGGGGGTAAACCTTTTTTATTTTTCAACATAGTCTCCTTTTAGGCTTATACACGTCGCCCAACGCTGCTCTAGTTTGTTGATCCCTTCCGAATAATAGGATTTGTCCAAGTCTGAAAAATAGCCATTCGTTTCTGCAATCACCTCCTCGTTTCAATAAAATCTTTTTCCCGCCAGCCATTTCTTGGGGAACAATAGTAGTCCAAGGGAGCCAAGACTGGAGAATAGGGGGGATGTGAAACGAGTTGGAACCCTATTTCCATTAATTCTGCGACCACAACTGCTGAGGTGTGAGCTGGTGCGTTGTCGTGATGGAAAAGGACTTTTTTGTGGGCCAATCGTGGGCGTTTTTCTTGCAGCTCGGTTTTCAAACGGTCCAATAACGATGAATAATATGCACCTGTAATAGTTTTACCCTTTTCCAGATAGTCGATGAGGGTTATTCCTTGCGAATCCCAAAAGACAGTCGCCATAATCTTTCCGGCCGAAGGAACGGTCTTCGCCTATTTTGGCGCAGATTCCCCCTTGGTAACCCATTGTTTAGATTGTTCTTTGGTCTCAGGAGTGTAGTGATGTATCCATGTTTCATCCACAGTGACGAAACGACGCTTAAAGTCCTGCGGATTCTTCTGGAACAGCTGCAAACCGTCCTTGCAACACTTCACACGATTTCGTTTTTGGTCAAGCGTGAGCAATCGCGGCACCCATCTTGCGGATAGCTTTGTCATGTCCAAATGTTGATGCAAAATATTATGTACCCGTTCATTCGAGATGCCCACAGCACTAGCAATCTCACGCGCCTTCACTCTTCTGTCATCCATCACCATATCATGGATTTTATCAATGATTTCTGGAGTAGTAACCTCAACAGGGCGTCCAGAACGTTCAGCGTCACTTGTGCCCATATGGCCACTCCGAAAATTTTGAAACCACTTATAAACTGTTCTAATCGAAGGTGCAGAGTCACCATAATGTTTATCAAGCTTCTCTTTAGTCTCCTGAGGCGTTTTGCCTTTCATAAAGTAGTGTTTAATCAACACACGAAATTCTTTTTCGTCCATTTTTTGAAAATCACTCGACTTCCTCGATTCAAACGAATGCCAAACACAAAGAAATAGACCGATCTGGCTGAAACTTGGTGTGTGTTCTTCCAAGAGATGCTACTAACTAAACATAACCTCGATACGCGCCAGTAGTGCTTTCTCTCTGACTTTGCACGGACTTTTCAAACGACCCTCGTATTTTCTAGTATATTAGTACTGCAAGGATTCATACTAATAATACTTAATAATTACTTGTGTGCTGAGACAAGTTTTGCAAAAAAAAAAAGCTGCTCCTTGATGAAGTAAAGCAAAAAGTGAAAATTATAATTTAAAAATTTTCATAATTTGTAGAACACATTTTGGGGCGTACTCTACTTTTCTTATCTATATTCTTGTTTACCAGCGTAATTTCAGAAATATTTCTGCGATAATGTTAATATGTTTGAACGGTATATCATCAGATGACCTCGTTCAATTGAGCATCTCTTAATTTGTTTTAATTGATAGATTACACTTTTTTTGTGTTTCTGGAAGCTTGTTAGTTTATTAAAACTATTTCGTGACCAGAATATTTAGTGAGCCAGTTTGACAGTTTATGGTGTTTAAACATTAGGACTGCGGTATCTTTTAATTATTTAGGGCTGCAATAACAGTACAGTGCCTACATGCATCCGTTTTTACTATCTTATTTTTTGTGACGTTGATATAAAAAGGAAAAAGGTGCCCATTAAATTAGCTTTGTACCCAACTTGTACTTCCATGCGTTACCATATTTTCTTTGGTGGTATTTGAGAGGTTTTGATGCTCGGAAATTCAAAAATTGTATTTTATATTTAAGAAATGGTGAGTAACAAAATAATCGTGAGATAGTCTAAAATTTTGTTGCACCTGCAATCCATCTTCTTGACTGAACGAAAGCTAAACTAAAGACGATTACTACCCCTGGCTTTCGAGCATAGAAACATCTTAATAAGTAGCAATAAGTCGTAAAGGATACCAGGAATTAGAGTCGTTGGGTCAGAAAAGAGAAAGAACTGCGTTTTTTTTCTCATGAGAAATGCAGCATAATTCTCGCTGCGATTTCAAAAAAAATTGTTGACCATATTCTGTGTCCCATCTTGAGGTTTTTTTTTAGGCGCGTCAATTTCTGTGGTCACTAGCGCCCGGAGCTTTTTCCAGTGCGATGCCTGCCTCCGGGCAGTGTTCTCTCGTACAGACAGCACCGTCTATTACCGAAGCTCCTATAAAATGTAAGTGCTAGCAGCTAGATTCAAACCCGAATCCACAAAGGTAATTCTCTTGAGTTATTGATTGTTAGGGATAATATGAACGGTTTCTGTGGTAGAAAAAAAGAACACTTCTTTTCACTGCGCAATGGCACTTACTTCATTAAGAAGATCGGACGGCCATCATTGCTTCAACCTGTCCTGGCAGGTTAGAATTTGTAAAAACTGAAACATAGTGGGTTATCGTTGCTTCCAACTCATCAAAAAGCAAGAAGTACAATTAGACGGAATGGTTTTGCTTGGAAGGATTGAATTCGATGGATTTTGGAAGAATTGGCTGAGCCTAATGTTCCATTGCGTATGTCCAGAAACGTTTGAGTATTTAGTGAAGATAAATTGTTCGTTGTTTTATGGAAGTTTCGTTCGTTTGTGCTTGAAATCTTCAGTGAAGTTTGTCTCGTATCATTAGTTCTTTCTGATTAAGTCTGGCATATGGATTGCAGGTTAGACGATTTTGTCTACGAAGTGTCCAACTTAAACAATCTACGGTTGGAATAGAAGTGTGTGGTTTAGATAAACAGATGAAAGGATTATCCTAACGAGAATTATTTCTCATTTATTTTACTTCTCCATTTCTTTGACCCTCAAGAAGATCTATAGAAGAGCGATAGGCTAAGGCCAAGCTTCTTGAGAGGAGAGGATTACCATGTCTTCGGCGTAAGGAAAAAAAAAAAAGTTTGATGACGGGTAGCGATATCAGCGGTACCTTTTACAAGATATTCTGCAGGTCATCTTCATCACTTTACGCATCATACTTCCTGCAAATAATATGTAATATCTAAAGAACCTGTAGTTGTGACTATAATTTCAACTTCTTGATCGTTTCTTTATCTCTTGTTATTTCTAAGTAAGGCGGTGGCTAACGGTAAGTTAATGGATCATATTATTACATGAAGATATAAACTTAAGGAAAGAAAGAAGTATTCTAAGGGGATGTAAGGTGGCTGGCGGTAGTTGTGATGGTCCATAGTGCTTACTGCAGTTTTAATCCGCTGCACCGTTATTTAGATGAAGAAAAAACGGTATCAAACTGTTTCCCACTCAGCGAATCTTTCTTTTGCAGGTACATAAATTATACACCATAACTCTCCATTTCTAACTACAAAAAATGAAGAAAGAAATATTATTGCTAGTCGGTCAGTAAAAACAGATGTTCACAATACTGTACAATAAAGTTTATACTTCTTAGACAGTTCTTTAAATGTTTATATTTTCTAGTTTTATTGACCCTTGTTTATTACTTTGCAGTTCATTTTTACGTTTACTCGTTTTTGTTTCAAGAAAATTTTCTCATTGTTTACTTAAAAATCACGTTGTAACTATTCGCTGGTTATAGCACTCATTTTATCTTTGAATATAAGTATTTACTCCTCTTTCCTGATTACTCTTGGAAAACTGGTCGCTGCTATAATACTTTTATTTAGGAATAGTATATTCTTATTACCCAATTGTTCAAGTAGGGAAATTATCGTCTAAATGGATTTAATTTGCATATTACTTGATAAAGATTGGGGGAGGAGAGATCCAATTACTTTTCTTGTTCTCAGGATAATACTATTTAAATTAAGATTTCCGTTCGCTTTAAAAGACAAAAGGATGGTTAATTAATATGCCAACTGTAGTAAGATAACTTTCTGAAAATATAATGGTTGATTAATATTGCATCCAGTAAACAAAACAGTCAGCCATTTTTTTATACAGATGATAAATTGTTCGCATTTGAGTAGATGAGGTCACGAAACATTCATTATTTATTTCTTTTTTTGGCCGTTTGTTTGTCTATCCTCAACACTATTTTTAAGATTATGAATAATGAAACTGTTTTAACTAATCTACAACGTAGCTTCTGAAGGACGTTATTTGCTTAGAACCTAACTAAGATTATCTAATAAAAACGTATATAAATATAAAAATATATCCAAAATATAAATAAAAAAATAACCTCAATTCTGATTTGATTGAAAATCGCAAGAAACTTTGTTGCCAGAATCACAATGTTGCACTTGATGTATTATATACAAACGTAATGATACTGCGCTTGTTAAAAGATGTTGGTATACGAGGGTCGTTTGAAAAGTCCGTGCAAAGTCAGAGAGATAGCACCACTGGCGCGTATCGAGGTTATGTTTAGTTAGTAGCATCTCTTGGAAGAACACACACCAAGTTTCAGCCAGATCGGTCTATTTCTTTGTGTTTGGCATTCGTTTGAATCGAGGAAGTCGAGTGATTTTCAAAAAAAAATGGACGAAAAAGAATTTCGTGCGTTGATTAAACACTACTTTATGAAAGGCAAAACGCCTCAGGAGACTAAAGAGAAGCTTGATAAACATTATGGTGGCTCTGCACCTTCGATTAAAACAGTTTATAAGTGGTTTCAAAATTTTCGGAGTGGCCATATGGGCACAAGTGACGCTGAAAGTTCTGGACGCCCTGTTGAGGTTACTACTCCAGAAATCATTGATAAATTCCATGATATGGTGATGGATGACAGAAGAGTGAAGGTGCGTGAGATTACTAGTGCTGTGGGCATCTCGAATGAACGGGTACATAATATTTTGCATCAACATTTGGACATGAAAAAGCTATCCGCAAGATGGGTGCCGCGATTGCTCACGCTTGACAAAAAACGAAATCGTGTGAAGTGTTGCAAGGACGGTTTGCAGCTGTTCCAGAAGAATCCGCAGGACTTTAAGCGTCGTTTCGTCACTGTGGATGAAACATGGATACATCACTACACTCCTGAGACCAAAGAACAATCTAAACAATGGGTTACCAAGGGGGAATCTGTGCCAAAAAAGGCGAAGACCGTTCCTTCGGCCGGAAAGATTATGGCGACTGTCTTTTGGGATTCGCAAGGAATAATCCTCATCGACTATCTGGAAAAGGGTAAAACTATTACAAGTGCATATTATTCATCGTTATTGGACCGTTTGAAAACCGAGCTGCAAGAAAAACGCCCACGATTGGCCCACAAAAAAGTCCTTTTCCATCACGACAACGCACCAGCTCACACCTCAGCAGTTGTGGTCGCAAAATTAATGGAAATAGGGTTCCAACTCGTTTCACATCCCCCCTATTCTCCAGACTTGGTTCCCTCGGACTACTATTTGTTACCCAATATGAAGAAATGGCTGGCGGGAAAAAGATTTTATTCAAACGAGGAGGTGATTGCAGAAACGAATGGCTATTTTTCAGACTTGGACAAATCCTATTATTCGGAAGGGGTCAACAAACTAGAGCAGCGTTGGACGAAGTGTATAAGCCTAAAAGGAGACTATGTTGAAAAATAAAAAAGGTTTACCCCCAAAAATTAAGTAGTTTTTATTTTTGCACGGACTTTTCAAACGACCCTCGTAAGTATAGTTAACGCAACTAAAGTATTATTTATCATTTTTTTAAATTGTTATTTGTTTTACTTTTATTTATTAATTTAGAACCGAAGTAAGTGATAATTAGGGTTGCCATCTGCCCTAATTTCCATTTTTGGAAAGGGGAGTCCTTTTTTAACACCTGTCCTTTCTTAAATTAGGAAAGGACGCCTTTTGTCCTTTTTTCAGATATTGTTCATACAAATCTAATTTATTTTATTGAATTTTTGATTTAAGTTCGGACTTCCGTGACTTCTTCATTTGGCGTGTTGTTTTTCTGTTCTAACTAAACTGAATAGGTCAATAGGTTGTTGATGTAACGATGAACTTTTTATGAATAAGTATGTAAGATATAAATGTACCCAGGCCAGATTACAGACAGGGGGTGAGGGGACTTTTGCCCGGGGCTCGGAGCCGGAGTCTCTGCATGTATACCTAAAAGAAATAAGGAAACCAAATGATATATATTCCCGGGCCTCAAAATCCTGTCGAGGCCCCTGAATGTACCTAATTTTTTTAGGGTATCTTTTTTTGGAACTTTATAGAGTTGGCAACCCTAGTGATAATTCTCACAGACTCAACTGCCAATCAGTTTACACTAATTCAATCATTTCAATTAAGAGGGTGCGTTTTACATCGATAACTTTAGTCGACATTGTAACTCCATTAATCAGCTAATACTATTGTTAGCTTATTCCTATCATGTTAGCTGTAATTTATGAAGTACTTTACTGAACATTAACCAGCAAATACTTAACTATTTAACTTACATGCGCTTTAATATGTAATAAATACTTTCTATTTTAAAAAATATTGATTAGGTGAACATTATCAGTATAATAAGTAATCTACAATAAGTCATTTACTCCAACCATTTGCGACTTCATGAAGTGATTCAAATGAAAATATCATTGATGTAATCAATTTTCTTCGGTATAATAGAACCAAAGCAGTCTTTTAATGCCATTAATAATAAATAATTATAATAATTTAGGAGTTAAATACTTTCAGTTGACAATTCTTTTTCGTTTTAGGACAAGAGTTAACTAAGTATCACTTAATTATATCAGTAATTCCAGAAAGAACAGTAATTGAAGTACAGTTATTGCCTTAACAAAGATGAACAAACAGCATTGCTGCAACATTCTTTGAATTATCCTTTAGGAATCATCCTCCTCTTCTAGATAGTAGCACCTTAATATTTCCTATTTGTTACTTAAATTTTAAATAAAAGGATGGACATTTTAAGAAATGCAATAACAGAAAGTAGTCAAGTGGAGGCATGGCTACTTTGAGTGAAGTTATACATTTATTCATGAACTTTTTCTTATGGTATTTGCGTAGAAGTATAATTGATAGTTACTTTAAAGTAATTGACTGTAACATGGAAGCTTGTGCTCCCAGTCAGGTGACCTGTAGAATATTCAGAATGTGGGCAGCTGAAAAGGTGGGCTGAAAGTATTAACTTTGCATTTTTCTTTTATTTTTTAGTGTGGAATAGACATTCATATTGTCATAGTTACCATAGTTAATTCCAATTTTTATCGTGAAGTAAACAAAAAAGTAATGGAATACAAATTGAACAGGGCGATACCTATCTACCCACCCTATTCAGCCTAAAATAACCGCAACTAACAATTCAGTTTAAAGTATTTCAGTTGTTTACTTTAAAGTAACCAAACAATATAATCTTTACCGGGTGGATGGAATGCATTTCCTAATTCTAACAAACCTTCAAGCAGAAGATCACTTTGGCCAATTGCGTCCATGTGTTTTATCATTAATAACCTGCTTCCCTATCAATTGCATTTATCAAAGAATCTTCTGCACAGGTAATTTTAAATTTGGCTCGCGAATGTACCAATTTTAATTCTGAAAATCCGGCGGGTCTTCCTGTATTAAATAGTAATTGATGATTTTAACGTTTAATGTCTTGCGGAATCTCGGAATTGGGTCCACTCCAGTCCATCCTAAGAAACAGTAGACGTAGTATCTTAATGCTATTTTAATTGTACCCTTTATTAAAACTGTCCGGTAGGACAGTTGTATAAGGGTTGATCGTCAAAAACTGTACGAAAAAGCGTAACGTTGAAAAACACCCAACTTTGACAATTTTTTTCTCTTTTTCTACAAAAGATAAAATTCCCAAATTTTCTTTAAAATATGGGGCAAACCCTCCTTTATAGCTGTAATTTTTTTGCAACAACCCACATCTAATAGGTATCGAGAATTAATGTAAAGAGAACCGATCAGACGGAAAGGTAAGATGACGAAATAAGAATTCAGGAAATAAAAATAATTTAAAAATTTTACAAACTGGAACTAGATGGAGTTTTTTGTACGGTTGGCTGGAAATCGAGGTCAAAGGACAAAATCGATTTATCCAAGAATCTTGGGCTTTACTAACCAAACAAACTAAGGACAATAAACCATCTTTGTATAAAAAAAAGAGATTTTGGCCATCGTAGATATTCAAGTTCAGCAGTTATTCAAGTTATATCTATGCAGAGCCATTTTGTAATTGTTATCTAGTTCGATATTTTATATGAAGTCACACATAATTTTTAAGTCATTCGATTAGTTATATCGAAAGTGTCCTTAAAGTAAATTTCCTAACTAATTTGTTTCTAATTTTAATTCTTTGAACAATTTATCCGCTGGCCAATTTAAATAGTTTACAAATTCTTGCCATTACTATTTACTTGCCACCGTGATTTGAAACAAAGGAATTTCCTTCACCGTGGTCCCAGCTCTCTTAAAACAGAACCAGAACTTGTTATCTATTCATGAGGCTGCTGTGTTAGAGATCGAGAACAGTCGGTATAATACACCCATTTGTGACCTAGCCTTTCCGGGATAGTCCAGAACCTTTGTGGTTTGTGCTTTTTCCGGCCGTAGGAATTCTTAATTTAATATTTACATATTCATATATGTGTCTCTTATATACGAATACACCTGAATATGTGAACCATGCAATAGAGAAATCTTGTGTGATTTTTGTCTAATTGTGACTGAAAATGAAGATAATGCTCAATAATTGAAATTTATTCATAAAGTTTCCCAGTTGATTCTAAATTTTATTGAAACAATTCCTTAATATTTGATAAGCAAAATTTAAATTAACTAGCAATTTCATCACAAAGAAAATAGATACTCATAACGAACCGCTTAAAATATGTGAGTTGCCAATAATAAACTAATTGATCCTTCATGTCAATTCCTGCTACATGAACTTCTCTGAACGCGTTTATAGTCAGTTGCTAGAGAACCACAGCTTTCCAGACAGGGTGCTGTGGAACACGGTTGAAGAATTATTAAAAAAATAGTTATTTATTTAACAAGTGCGGAAAGTAGTACTTTCCCTCACACGAGGCAGGGCTTGCACGCACGGGCGAGAGAAGCGAGGCGAGTGCAAGTGCAAATTGCCGAGTGTGAGGAAATACTTTACACTCGAGTTAAATATTATATTTTTTCTGCAACCATTAGGGTTATTAACTAAAAAAGAAAACTAAACAGGAATTACTAGAATCCATTTTAAATTTCTATAAGGTAAAACTATAACCTTTTTAACTGTTATAATTAAAAATATCTAATTATTTATTAAAATATTATTTTTATTTCTATATTCCTTTCAATTTTTATTTTATTTTTTAATATTCGTTTTTTAATTATTTAGTTACGTTAAATAAGCTTATTAAAGTTTTACAGAAATACTTCATATATCAAGGAAGCACAATAAAGTTTTTTCACTCACTAGTGAGGAAAGTGACACTAATGGGAATTTTTCCCTACTAGGTTATAGTGGAGGTAAAGTTGGGCATTACACAGCTGATTTTAATTGAGTAATGAGAACATTCCTACATGGTTGCAGAAAAAAAAAAGTTTACCTAATTGAGAGTCTGTAAGTTGTTCTGTTTGAAGACTTGCTAGAAATGGAATCTTAAAAAATGGTGCCATAAAGAAGTGATATTATTGTTTCTGGGATACAAAAAAAATTTTGGTATTTGGAAAAGAGAACCGTCTATCATGCTATCTTTAAGTGAAGAAGTTAGTTAATCGTTTATGTCCGTGTCATGTAATCGCCTAAACATTCTGAAAAGCAAAAACAAAATTATCAGTAAGAAATAAAATAATAATTATCGTATCCTTTCGCATCTTTACTTTGGTGTTACAATTTGGTTTCTACAATAGAAATGTTAACCACCCCCAAATTAATATTTAATTGGTAAATTTAAACTTTAATCAACAGTTTGCATGAATTCTGCTTCACCATGTCCACTAACATTATCTCCAAGAATCTCAAACAAAGAACGAAATATTTCTTTATGTTAGATCAAGATAATTTCTTTATCATACATAGAAACGTCGGTTTACCTTAATGTTGTTCATTGAACTTCCAAAGAGAAGGGGCAAAGTCCCTCTTGAATGGGAAAAACTTGTTCAGGAAGTTGAATGTCATTTGATTTACTACTTTTTTTTTAGAAGAGTTCTTCCGTATTATAGTTGCGTGTGAAACATGATTAACAAAAAGAGTAACCTACTTGGCTTCCTATTTGTATGAGTTTAGATTTGATTCCTTAACCCAGTAGATAACAAAGAAAAAGTTGAAATCCCAGCAAGAAATAATCCAGGCAAACTACTGATTACACATCTTCCTTATATTTAGGCGAGAGTTCAATTAACAATTATTCTTCTGTTTATTTTAATAAATAGTAACTAAGCTGAGTAAATGTTTAATTTTACTTGCGCTACTGCTACATACACTGATCTTTTTATATAACAACTCGGCTGGTACAGAATATTCTTAGCTTGGTGCAAGATGTCGGTAGTTAGATTGGGAAGTTATTCCGCCTGTGTAAACATTGAAATAGTTGGACCGTTCACAGAGCCTATATCGCCCTAAAAAGGTATTTCAAACACCCTTCCTTTTTTTCTCCCTTCTTTTAAAAGACTTCTTTACAAGTTATTTTTTTAAAAAATAAACATTCACTTTTTATTGACATTCTTTCTTTCATGTTGAATAGCTTAACTTATATAAAAAGCAGAAAGTAATTCAAAATGAGCATTAGTACAAGCTTTGGTCCTCTTCTTAGTGTTATATTTCAGCCTTTAAAGTATGATCCAATTTTAAATTTATAAAAACAACTTTGACTTTAAAAAAAAAAAAACTATTTTGGTCTTTATCACTTCCTTGTCTTATTAAGAGATATTTGATAAATACGAGGGTCGTTTGAAAAGTCCGTGCAAAGTCAGAGAGATAGCACTACTGGCGCGTATCGAGGTTATGTTTAGTTAGTAGCATCTCTTGGAAGAACACACACCAAGTTTCAGCCAGATCGGTCTATTTCTTTGTGTTTGGCATTCGTTTGAATCGAGGAAGTCGAGTGATTTTCAAAAAATGGACGAAAAAGAATTTCGTGTGTTGATTAAACACTACTTTATGTAAGGCAAAACGCCTCAGGAGACTAAAGAGAAGCTTAATAAACATTATGGTGACTCTGCACCTTCGATTAGAACAGTTTATAAGTGGTTTCAAAATTTTCGGAGTGGCCATATGGGCACAAGTGACGCTGAACGTTATGGACGCCCTGTTGAGGTTACTACTCCAGAAATCATTGATAAAATCCACGATATGGTGATGGATGACAGTAGGTGCGTGAGATTACTAGTGCTGTGGGCATCTCGAATGAACGGGTACATAATATTTTGCATCAACATTTGGAAATGACAAAGCTATCCGCAAGATGGGTGCCACGATTGCACACGCTTGACCAAAAACGAAATCGTGTGAAGTGTTGCAAGGACGGTTTGCAGCTGTTCCAGAATAATCCGCAGGACTTTAAGCGTCGTTTCGTCACTGTGGATGAAACATGGATACATCACTACACTCCTGAGACCAAAGAACAATCTAAACAATGGGTTACTAAGGGGGAATCTGCGCCAAAAAAGGCGAAGACCGTTCCTTCGGCCGGAAAGATTATGGCGACTGTCTTTTGGGATTAGCAAGGAATAATCCTCATCGACTATCTGGAAAAGGGTAAAACTATTACAGGTGCATATTATTCATCGTTATTGGACCGTTTGAAAACCGAGCTGCAAGAAAAACGCCCACGATTGGCCCACAAAAAAGTCCTTTTCCATCACGACAACGCACCAGCTCACACCTCAGCAGTTGTGGTCGCAAAATTAATGGAAATAGGGTTCTTACTCGTTTCACTTCCCCCCTATTCTGCAGACTTGGCTCCCTCGGACTACTATTTGTTCCCCAATATGAAGAAATGGCTGGCGGGAAAAAGATTTTATTCAAACGAGGAGGTGATTGCAGAAACGAATGGCTATTTTTCAGACTTGGACAAATCCTATTATTCGGAAGGGATCAACAAACTAGAGCAGCGTTGGACGAAGTGTATAAGCCTAAAAGGAGACTATGTTGAAAAATAAAAAAGGTTTACCCCAAAAAATTAAGTAGTTTTTATTTTTGCACGTACTTTTCAAACGACCCTCGTATGTTTGTGAGTTGTGTTCATAAATGGTGTAAGAATACTGTCCGAATGTTCTAAAAAAAATTATTCCAATAAAAGTTATTGATCCATATGTAAGCCATGGATGTATGAAGTTCCAAGACAATTGTCCCCATCGACCATTCAGGGAAGGGGTACATCTGGCTGAGGAATTTCGTTTACTAAAAGTCGAGGGCTTTCCTGAAGGATCATCTTCCAGCGATCTTTTGTTTTTGGATATTTTATATACAAACCATTTTTTTTTTTTAGAAAACCTACATTTCCGGTGTAGCAAAACTTAACATTTTCAGCATGATTGCTAAAATGTGCTTACCTTGCAAAACAGATAGTGAATAAAGTTGTAATTTACAACAACAGCCAATTGTTAAAGTCAATGCTTTAGTTTAGCAAGAAATTTATTTAACATTTTCATTTTATCGTTAAATGTCGTTAATGTTAAATAACATTACTAATTTTCATCAAATTTCCATTCCTAATGAAAAACTACAGGAAATTTGGAAGAATTACTTGCTTGACGTAAGTTGCTTTAGCTGGTTTTATTTATTCACTTTACCTTTCAAGCATAGAAATTGCAAAATTCAAATCTGGGTAAATTACATTTATGCCCTCACACAGTATTAGGTAATCTCTTTTAATTCTAATCACTATTTCACAACGATCGAAAATAAATTAAATCATATTTTACGAACAAACCTCCGAACGAACACATAATTTGCATATATAATGAAATATAAAAAGAATACATAATTATCTTTGGTGAGAATGGACGAATATAAGAATTTACATTTATTGAAGTACAACCAAAACTAGAACGACAATAGCAGTACATATATTGATTTACAGCTGTTAACGAGAAAATGTATTTGTTTTACTAATTTCTGTTCAGTTTATTGGCACAGTTGGCTCTGGTGTTTATAATAAATGAGGTAACTACATTTCTTGACTGTTATAAGGAAGGTTTACAGTTCGAAACTGCATTACAGATAAATTTCTCTCATTTTAAGGGGTGGTTTACATGTGAGTTAGCAAAGTGGTTTAATGGCAGTTTCCAGTTACAAGGGAAACCCTCTGAGAACGATTTCTCTTGGACTATTTTTTGAATTTAAAATGCCAAAGTTCTCTTCGGGAAAACTCCAAATCAATAACCTGGACGATCACAACGCCTACGTAATCTCTCTTACAATTAATAAGGGGAAATAAAAACAGTTTTGGTAAGTCATGAAGTTCCACATCTATCTGGTTGCGAAATAAACATTAACAGTATATGTTGTTTTGTTTAGGAATATTAGGCATTGCATAAAGAAAATGCAAGACTTTAGTAATCATCTGATTATTCTTTTCTTTAAATTAGTTTATTCAATTTTTAATTTACATTGCTGATCATTTCAACCCACTTAGCCGTCCAATTTAATTTGTTTGGTCCATCCTAATTATGAAGGCAATTAGTTATGTAAGGGATAATCGTCAAATCTAACTCTTGTTGTAACAGTAATTATTTAAAATCAAGAATTAGAATGAGCGATAATTTATTAATACTTTCATTTATTTATGGATACATTTACCCTACAGCTGAAAGTAAAACTGATTAGTAATTGATAGAAACCAAGGTACAAACCAGTTTCCAGAGTGGTCGCAATTTGCGATGAAAGTTATTTTAAATGATTTACTGTAATATAAGCATCTTTTTTTTTTAGCAGTTATATAAGCATGAATTAATAAGAAAGTATCCCTAATTAATAAATTGTGTAGAGTTGGTGGCTTGATTCCAAATTCTTGTAAAAATAATATTTAAAAAAAAAGAAGATAATATTTTAGAATGTTAAAAATGATCCTTTTATTAAAGTTTTATTAGTGGTGAAAGCCAAGTAATTCTTTTGATATTAACAGCTATGATTCCTACTTTTATTATTCTATTTATTGGGAAACTTTTTAAGAATAAATATTTTAGTTTCCAACTTTAAAAGAAGCAACTTTCTCTTTAAATAAAGAAGTTTTGTAAACTTAACATTTTCGTGGTTACTATCTGAAGTAACTTATTGCCTAACACCACTTAGTTGGGTTTAAATCACTAAACTTCACATTTTAATAATATATGTTTTGTCAAATAAAAGTATATTTTCCTCGCAATTAACGTAACGTGTCTTGAATCTTAGAAATTATACTTTAAAAAAAAGTTGACTTCAATAGTGTTAACTATATATAAATTATATTGTAAAAGAAGCGAGACGTCACAAACTTTTCCAGAACGCTATTAACAACCATATTCTCTGAGGAGAAATTTGAAACCTAAGTAATAATAAATGAAAATCAAAATTAGATAAAAAAAATAACTTTTCTTAATCAATAATCGTAAAATTTGTGTTTAAAAAATAATACCTAACAAGAAGTTATTTCTCCCAAATGTTTTGCGCAATAATTAAAAGAACAAATATCAAAATTAATTACCTAACTGCCTTTGTGACAATAACAAACACAGAATAACAAGATTATTATTGTAAAAAAAGGATGAAACGAACAATAACAATTACTGGAGAAACACACACATGTGGGTAAAAAAAAAAGACAACTGAACCTATTATTTACTGTAGTGTCAGCACTTCTATATAAGTTGGAGGTTTCACCATTGCTATTTGAGCGTGTTATTGCATCAAACAGGTTTCTTACTTTTAGACATTTTTGTTGCAAAATTTTGTATTATCATTTACTACAAATTTTTCGTGGATTTTAACAATAGGTTTTTTTTTTTTTTTTAAGTAGACAATATAACTTGAAATAAAAGCGCCATTTTGTTACTTTTAGCTATTTGGCGATAGATTTGGGGATGTTATAATTGAAAACGGTTAATGTTAGAATGCTTGCGCAGACCAAGTGGGTTTCAGTAATGCTTTGTATAGCAGAAAGTTTTGTCCACCGTTAGTTTTGAACGACTGTTCTGGTAAGAACTATTATTTATTTTTTCTTGTCGTTTGAGAGATGTGTGCAGATTGCAAGTGAGTTGTTTTGCTGATATAGAGCTCTAGGTATATGATAGTGCCTACGCTAGGAAGTGTGGCCAGATTTAGATGAATTAGGGAGCAATTAGTTCGCCTAAGAGTAGAAGTTATATTCTGACTTGCTTTGTAATTGTTTTCAGGCCTTAAATTACAAAAGGCGTGATGTTGACAAAGGCTAAGGAAAGTCTTTATTAAAAGAAAACCATTTTATTGGTGTTTTACGTTTCGAGGATCATTAGATTAGATTAGATTAGACTAGGGCGACCTCAAGGCCTACGCCACTGCGACCCCTTTGGATCTATTGTGGCTCACCCTCACTCTAAAGTTCACCCACCCTCAAATAAGCTCAAGTTGAAGATTAGGGTACTTGAATAGATGTAGAAGTAAACAGATGCTAATCGAAAGGACTTCTCGCTAACTTAGTTTAAATTTGTTTATTGATCCTAGCAGATAGAATTGAGGACAGAATTGACTTTTTTTTTTCAAGAGCAAAAACCTATGATTGGCGGATATCGTTCTGACGTATTTTGACTCTGAACCAGTAAGTTGTTAGAGCCTCCTACAATAGCAAGAGGAAGTCTAAGAAAGTGCAGCTGGAATTGCATAGATCACCGCCTGGAATCCCCTTCTTTTATCCTATTCTTTATCCTATGCAGCATCATATTCAGCTTAAATAGAGTCAATCACTTTTTTCGCAGCCCTTAACAGTCCTTCTTGTCGATCGATATATGCGAAATTATCGATTGTAGTTAGTATTTACTCAGGTTGCTTCCTTGCATACAATAAAGGTTGTTGAAAGTACCTTTAGATAACACGGTGAACCTGCGATAACAAGTTAATCATAAAAGTGCAACCTGCTGAATTTTATAATATAAATCTACATAAGACTTGGTGCACTGTAATATGCACTAAGTAAATACTGATAAATATTGTTACATAATTTCAGAACTTGAGTTTTCGTGAAGTAACAGCGATCATTCTAAAACATCAAAACAGCTTTTTTTTGAAGAAATAAGCCATAAAATGAAATTATTTTTCTTGTAACTGTTTAAAGGTAAATCAACTTGTCCTTATTCAAACTCTCTTTTGTGTAAATTACACAAAATAAAGGTGCGCCAGTTCGCTGCGGTAGTGAGAGAGGAGTATAGTCGATATATATATTCAGATATCGATAAAAACATCGTGCCGAAAACTCGATATCGAAAGTTGGCAACACTTGTAACCAGTTTAAGAGAACTTAAAATACAGGTTATTTATTCCTGCGATCAAGTTCATCCCCCAGTTAGACATTGGAATTGCTGCATATTGTTTCTGCTTAACTATACAACTGTATATTCTAGTATATTTACGGTAAGAATACAGCTTTGTATTTAGCAAATAATATGGCCGCTTAGGCAGTGAAAATTAGTTTTTTAATTAAGTTTTTTCCGGGTTTATTGAAGTCAATTTTTTTAAAATTAATTAATGATAGTTTCTCGTTAATTCTATGAAATTAATAACTTTCAATAATCATTTCTTAATGCATTCTGTAAATAATAAAATTGCAGTCATAAAGATTTGTTATTACTTGTCTCTCACGCTGCTGATTTCAATTTTTTTTTTTTAATTGTCATAACTTTTTTGCAAATCATTTTTTTATTCTGTTAAGTAAACCTTGGAAAATTGACTTAACTTTTCATTATAAAATATTAATTGAACTTCTCAATTAATTGAACTTTTTTAACTTAATCGTTCCAACTTTCATTGCTATAAAAATATTTTTTTCTGCAACCATGTAGGAATGTTCTCATTACTCAGTTAAAATCAGCTGTGTAATGCCCAACTTTACCTCACAAGTGGGGAAAATTCCCATTAGTGTCATTTTCCTATTAGTGAGTGAAAGAACTCTATTGTGCTTCCTTTGATATAAGAAGTTTTGTTATTAAATATTTTCTGTAAAACTTTAATAAGCTTATTTAAGTTTATTTTATCTAAATAATTAAAAAACGAATATTAAAAAAATAATATAAAAATTGAAAGGAATATAGAAATAAAAATAATATTTTAATAAATAATTAGATTTTTTTAATTATAACAGTTAAAAAGGTTATAGTGTTACCTAATAGAAATTTAAAATGGATTCTAGTGATTCCTGTTTAGTTTTTTATTTTTAGTTAATAACCCTAATGGTTGCAGAAAAAATATAATATTTAACTCGCCTCGCTTCACTCGCTCGTGCGTGCAAACCCTGCCTCGTGTGAGGAAAAGTACTACTTTCCACACTTGTTAAATAAATAACTATTATCCCTAAAACTCATTTAGGCCCTCACACTTTTTAAAAAAAATCAGTAAATTTTAATTTTCGAGTTGAATTTTTGTTGTATTTCCTTTCTTAATTCAATACAAAAAGTAATGCATTTCATATCCTTTATCGGACAAATCGGATCTGTATGAGATGCTCCTAGAAAGAGAAAATCTAAAACGGATTTTGGATCTAAATTGGAGCTTTCACGTGGGAATCCAGTACCCTAAAGAAACCATTCAGCTAACCTTTCTCTCCTTCATTAGATTTTAAACTGTAAGGTGGGACAAAAAATTTCCTTCTGATGAATGATTGGTTCAGGAAGCGGAAACAGGTAAGCAAAATAATAAATGTATAAATAACTTTTATAACCGTGATATCCGTTGAATATTTTTTTCCACAGTTCATCTGTATTTCCTATTTTGCTATTCCTATTTCCGCTTTAGCCTGAACTGTAATTTTATTTCCTTATTTAAGTGTAATTCGATATTTAGATTTTAAAGCAGTTCACTATTAAATTATCTATTTCATTCCGTATTATTGAAATAAAATATTAATAAATTCCCCGTAAAATAACATTTTTAAAAATAGGAAAGTTTAATAAATGACAAGAGTATAAAGTAGAGGCAATGTTAACTGTTACCGAGTGAGGGTATGTAAGTGAGATATTAATTTAGAAATGAGTAGTCGCTTCATTAGAACTAACCAGTGAATAAACACATGATCTTAACAATTGGGCTACGAGTAAAAGGCGTAGTTTACAAAGTTGTTTTTTATTATTATTACTGCCGAATTTTACTTGTTCATTATATACGAAGGTCAAATGCAGGAAATGAATTACGTGAGCAAGAACTATTCTACATTATGTGGAGCGGAAGTAATCAACAAGTCTGTAAAGGACAGGCAGAGTAGATAAGTTTTTAGTGCAAGCCAGTAAAGTCCGGATTGACTTCCAGTGGATTGTTTGTTATATTTGTAATTAGTCAGCTTGCATTTGTTTGTTCGCTGTTGTTTACCTCATTTTGCCATATCTAAATTATTACAAACAATCCCGAGGGGAATTTCACTGAAATAATCCATAATTTTTGTTTTTACGTCCAATATTGATTATTGCTTGTAAACTTTCTGGCGCTTTCATGTTCTCCTGTTGTGATAAAATCTTTCGTCACGACTTTTCCAATCGATAGGTCATGTTATTTATTCTTCAGTTCCTTACTGTAATCGATCTTAACGATAAAAATGTAAATATTAAACATTTTTATTTAAATAAAATTCCACTCTTGAACTTGAAGGTTGTTAAAAAATAGTTGAGCAACTTTTTTATTAAAAAAAAGAATCGTCGCTCCTTTTTGGTAATTAGTAGAACAACATTCAGTCTCTCATTCCTGTGAATTTCATCCTATAACTTATCAAATCAGCTGAACTGTGAGCCGACTGAAATATTTGCGGTCCATTTTTTGCATTTTTAGTGTTTTCATTTTCCAAGGTTTTGTTCTTTTAACTCTGGACTGCACAAAATCAATAATAAATACCCATTTACTGGAATGATGAATTTCTTATTGTTTACTTTAAACGTGGCTTACATATGGCTTGAGTTCCCATTGAAAATAATTGTTTTTTTGGATCTGCTTAATCTTTGGGCTAATCATAATCCTTAGCAATTAAATTGACCCCGTAGTTATGAAAATGATTTCTTTTTTAAATTCCTAAATCTTTTTGATTCTTTTGATCTTTGCACTTTACTATTTTCCTAAAATTGTTTTGGGTTACAAAATACAAAAAAAAATTACTTTGTATTCGGTAATAACGTGTCATAAAGAAAAAATCCAAAGAAAAGTCCAAATTTTGGGCTAAGATTAAGATTCTTATAGGGCGGCCTCAGGGCCTACGCCACTGCGACCCCTTTGGATCTATTGTGGCTCCCCTCACTCTAAAGCTCACCCTCCAGACCTGTCCTTTTAATCAGACACTTAATTCTGAAGAGCGACTCTTGGGTAAAGCTTACAGGCCTTGGTTTTTCCTCCCCGAGAAGTAACATCCTTAGCCATACGAGCCCCTCACACTGAGACAACACGTGCAGTGCCGTTTCCTCCTCCTCTTCCTGACAGAACCTACAAAGGCGATGCATGTGCTTTCTAAGCCTACAGTGGCCGGTTAATAGGCCTACAATTATCCTTATAGCCCCACGGCCTTGCCGGATTAAATCTGCAGTCAGCTTTGGCGAATAGTCCTTGATGAACTCCTTCGCCTGTCTCTGCCCTGCGGTGGCAAGCCACCACTCCTGAGACCTATTCCGCACCCATAGTTTAATGGTCGCAGTCTTAAGACATTTGGAGACCCCAAAATAGGGCTTCGGGCCAACGAAGTGTCCCGCAGAGCCTTCCCAGGCCAATAAATCTGCCACTTCGTTTCCTTTATGTCCTGAATGACCAGGTACCCAAACCAGAAAGACTTTATTCTGGTCACTGATTTCCTTCAGGGCACCCAGACAGTCCCTAAAAAAATTTTGGGTTAGTTAAATAATTCATTATCAATATGTAGTAACCGACGAAAAAAAAAGAGTCAACATTTTGACTGTTGAAGTAATGTTGATGGCATTTATGTGGATTCGACTTAGCAAGGAAAAAATCGCCATTTATAGAATAAAATGGCATTTCCGCCCTATCTTTATTTAATATATTTATATTTGTAATGTAACTCAAATATTTAATCCCTATTAAGATTATAGAGGCAGTGCGGTCGTACATTGTACTTGAATCTTTGATCCTTTAAAAAGGGAGCTATCCTCCTTCTTTTAAGGTACATTCTTTTCTTTTTAAAAAAAAATCCAGGTGCATCAACATTTGAGGCCATTGGCGCCCGGAGCAATTTTACAGTGTACCATCGTTCTCCGGACAGTGTTCTCTTGTTGAAAATAACACTTTCCATCACCGGACAGTGAACCGTAAGAGGCTCCTAAGCAAGAAAAACAATCTAAGGACCACACAGTTGGACCACCGCGTAGTAGTTGAATTCGCTAATCACTAATTCTGCTAATCCCTTTGCTTTTTATTGCTACGATTTAATCGTTTGGAATAATTGGATGAAGATGCAGAGTAAGAGGAAGATATGAGGGGAATGGTTGCCCATGTAAAGAAGGTGGAAGGACGCTGAAACAAGTGACTAAGATTGTCTTGTTCTTTCATTCTAACACTTTTACCCCGTTTCATATTTTCGTGTTACTTTTTTACCTGAATTGTTCCTGAATTCACTGTATAGCTCCTTAATTAAGATTTCGAATCCAAAATTTCACTATTGTAATTGATATGCATTAATATTCCTTTGGAAATTTTTTTTTTTTTTTTTCAATACACTCCTGATCCTGTTGAATGTCTAAATGTTGTTTGATTTATTACGTCTGTTACTCCCTTTTTTGATAATTAAATTCCCGAAGGATTCCATTAATCATTGGTACTAATCTAAGAAGTGAAGAACATATATTTGAAAGTTCGTTAGTCATTCTCTGAGTTTATGAAGCGGACAGAAGCAAGAAGGCTTGGCTAATGACTTGCTGGCTATGAAGACCGCCTCTGCCGCCTTATTATTCCGCCATCCTTTTTCATTAAGAATGAAAGAGTGAGTAATATAGTGCGATAAAATTAAAAAGTATTCGAATATTGTGTTATTTTAATCGTAAGTGGCTTTAAACTAATCCAACGTAAGTGATATTAATAATGTGCATTATTTATTTGCTTGTTCTGCTTTTAAAGAGATTTATATAAAATATAATTCTATGTACATCATTCCAAATTGGTTGTTAACAAGATGAATCTAGGACAAAAGTGTCGATAAAAAAGAACAATGTTTTGAAACAGGAAAAAAGTCACACAATGAGTGAACAGTTACCGTTAGCACTTGTGTCTTCCTTACCACTAACAATTGGGATGAATAATAAACAGTGATTACAACATGTTTCGCTCAAAATTTCAAAATCGTTCAACAACAGTTACAAAATATTTTTTGCCAAAATAATTTTGGCCCGCTTAAAAGGCTGGTTTCTTTAAATTTGAAGAGAATATTGAGGAAATAGATTTAAGATTAAATGCAGAATAATAATAATAAAATTTAAAATTCACGTAGCAGTTGTATTTGAATTATTTATTAATTTTTTTAACTTGATTTATTTTCACAACTGCAGTACATTTCTGCTACAAGTGATGTTGTTGGTACAACGTGAGACATATGTACAAATTCGTGAGTAGCATGAGGGGTGAATTCTGCCAAAGGTGTAGCTCCCAAAGAAGAATAGTTCACTATTGTGCACTGGCACTTATGTACTTCATTTAGAAGATAACGTGGCCACCTGCGCTTCAACCGCCTTACGAGTACTTCCAGGCAGTGCAGTAAGTGGGGAAACTAGAGGGTTGGGATGTGAGCAAGTTGAGGTGTGGAACTTGGCTTAGCCCAGGATCTTGGAGCTTCAGAAACATAGGGAACTAGGAAATTCCCAGCGGAAGCGACGGGTATTCATACTTAACAATTAAATTCTCATATTAACCATTAAATAAAATCTAAGGGCCTAGAACGGGGGGATCGAACCCAGTACCACAATACTTCACAAGCTTTGCGGGCTTTGCCTCTAACCACTCGGCTACCATGGCGCCTTCTCAAGTAAAAAGTAAAGTAAAGTAATCGCCTATTTTTTCAGGCGGGGCTTAACGTCCAACTACCATTTACTAGGTGTCGTGGACGGAGGCGAATAGCAAACGTATTTTACTATTTACTCATTTAACCATTAAATAAAATCTAAGGCCAAGACCGAGAATCTAACCCAGTACCACAATGCATATTAGCTTTGCAGGTCTCGCCTCTTAACTCGCTCGGCTACCGTGGCGCCTGCCTTCTCAAGTATTATATAGAGTATTGAGAAAAAATAAGTTATTAGTAATAAATTTAAGGATCTCTATCCACTTGGCCTAATTTCTATCATCTATGTTAAGGTAAGATAAGAACATAATAGTTGTCAAGCTGGTTTACCAAGTGATCGATATTGTTGTTTGCCCATTAGTTAAAAAGGTTGTGAAGTTCGGTTATAAACAGCGTCTCATTAGTCTTTCTGCGAGGATAAACAGCGTTAAATCTAGGCCACTAGCTTAGAGCCTAGAATAACTCTTCAGAACATAATTTGGCCTAACCTGAAATATTTGTACAATATTTTAGTTAAAATTTAAAGAATTTAACATTAATTACTCCTAATCATTCCTTTAAATTTTTTTTATTTATTTTGAAAGTTACAATCAGCGCTAGACGCACTATCAGTAACAATGACATTATAGGCACACTCAGTACCTGAGGAAAGAAGTAACCCAGCGGTAACACTGCCTAAGTCATCTTAGGGTTAACGACTCTCTTCAGAAGAGGGAAAATCGGTGGCCACTGACTGATTTTAATCGTCTGGGAGGATGATCTGGAAGTTGATGAGGTGATAAATGGCGGACAAGAGGATTGGTATGAGGGTGTAAGTTCTGATAAAAGTTTTTTTAGCTAGTTCCAGCAATAAATGAAATGTCTAAGTATTTGTGGATGGTTAGATTTGAAAGGTAAAAATGAGCGTTAAATGTAGCGCGGAGAATTTTGGACTGTTGAAAACCGTACGACCAGATGGGTTATAGTGTGGAAGGAAATGAAAATCAACCGATTTTATTAAATGGAAGATTAGGTCGTTGGCCTAGTAGCTTTTTAAGTAGTCGATAGTGTCTGATAACTTCAGTTTGCGTAGGTCACGTGTGAACCTTTGAATTAAAATTCTATTATAATTAAAAAAAAAAATCCACGAATACTAGTAAAGATGCTGCAATCATCTTTCACAATACAAGTTTTAGGAAGGATCTTTTAGGAGAAGCATTATCCGCTCCTGAAGTTACTCCCGCAGTAATGGTATTTTTTCAGACACATTTCTCTCTTAGTATTCCAGAACCTAGGGAGTAGCTTATGAGCGCTACCATTTCCTTCGTCGTACATCGGTACGCATACTCTGTTAGATGTAAAATTACTCATTTTACAGACTACATTACACATCTTTCTACACCCAAATCTTGATTCAGAGGATATGTTAATACATTAGCAGCAAATAAAAGTCACATTGCAATCGTAGTAGCCGGAGTAGTGGATATTGAAAGTTTCTTGAAACAGAATTCGCACAGAAAATTCGCCGGAAACCATTAAAGTTTTACGATTTATGTGGCACTTCTGCCCAACCGATTATCGTCATATTTGCATCTTAAATATTAATTCTCTATTAAGATTTATTAATAAAGTGCCAAGATTGTTCTGTTCTTTCATTCTATGAGTTTATTTCCTGTGACTCTTTTGCCCTTGAATTCTACCATTAATCGATAAAGATTAGTTGCATTAGAAAATTTATGGCAATCTAAGAAAATAAATTATATATTTGTCGCTGTCTGCTTCATTCTACTCGTCTGTAACTATTTTTAATATAGCCACATCTGAAACATTAGCGAAAGAAATTTATAAACTTTTCCAAAACCTTTAAATTATAAATGAATTAGTTGAAAGCAAGAGCCGTTAAATTGACTCATCGATAATTCAACAGACATAAAACTCTTTAAACTTTCTTACTTCCAATAAAAGAAGAATTTCAGTCATTGAATAATGTGAGTTAATCATTTGTTATTATTTAAGCAAAACTAGGTTGCAGAAATTGGAAAATTTGTTCATTTTAATGAGAGCGTTTAAATTTTCATGCCGGCAATAAAAAGATGCTTCTTTTTATTAAAGTTTAATGTGGACAGCGTTGGTGTTGATGAAGGGAGCCATGTGACCTGAATAGTTAAAACATTCGCACTTATTAACTCAATTGGAATAGAGGATATGGTGACGCCCTTAACCTCCATTAGGCGCTGGCGGAGAGAGGAGAGGCAGCAGATATATATACTCCTTCATTCAATTATTGTAGAGCAGTAATTTAATTATTCCGCTCTTTTGGCTAACCTGGTCCTCCATCATTCAATCTGTTTCAATAATTTATTACGCCGCTTTTGATTTCATTTTATTTTTAATGAAATATTTAAAGAACTTTTAATTGTGGGTCAGGTAGAGTAAAATCCAAAAAAAAAAATAAATAAAATTAAAAACGCAAGACAGCTCCTTAGCTCCTCTTATCATGTACTCCTTTTATGTAGCAAACATCTTTTAAGAAGCGAACATCCCTACCATCCTGATATTATGATGATGCCTCTCGCTAATGATTCTGCTATACTTTATTCACATCCTTTTCTATAATATCATCCTTGAAGCTTCCCGGAATGTAGATATAGATATAGATTAGATTGTCGGGGTGGGACCTATGCCCTACGGCACCGCAGCCAAAAGAGACATTGTGCCATCCCCTTTGGATCTAGTAGATGATGAAACCTCCCCTACTAAAGAGGTTGAAAACTTTCCCAACTAGTTCTTTTGCGCTACCATCACCTTTGGACTCAAAGATCTAAAGGTTTTCTTAGCGCAATCACTCAGTGATCAATCAGCCAGTGAGAGGCCGTTTCCTCCTCATCCTGACACAATCTGCACAATAGTACCGAGCTAATAGGCCCCTCCTTGTACAGATGACTATGCCCTTTGTGTGGTTGTGTAAATAAATGTATTGGGGTGTAACAAAGGGTATGTTGCACATGTTCATGTTGTTAGGCTGGGATACCCGCAGGGGTCGCCAAGTACCCTGAAGAAGTGGCTAATCCACTTCCTCCTACAATGTTATAATTGAATGATCATTGCGTTGGCGAATTTAACTGAACGCCAACAAGCGCACAAAAAATTCTTTTACACTAACATCGCATACTTGGCCGAATGTACAGATAAATAATCAGGGGGGAAAAAACGACATTCAAGTGTGCAATCTGGGGTTGTACCTGGAAGTACATCAGGCATAGTACCTTGGGTTCACTCGACTGAGAAGACAAGAACTAAATAGGTGATTTTGTCTTCTAAGAGGGTTTCTTGTACTGAATCTTACTGCGAATAACTGCCTATCTAATAAACGCTTTTACGTCCCATTTAGACGTTCGGAGCGGAACAATCCCTCTTACATCCATAGAATAAACCCTTCCAATCCAAAGTCCTCAGACGAATCCTAATGTTCCTTTCTAAGTTTCCATTGACACCCTCCATCTCAACATACCGTTCATTTCTTATTTAATCCTCTCTTGTTTCCCTATTTTCCTCATTAATCTATCTAGACATCTTAATTCTGTTGCCCAAACCCTCTCTTTCAATTCTGACTACTTCACGTCACTTGCAACAGCGATTGTTCCGTGTTTTCCTCGTGTTGATCAAACTTGATTTTAATTGCTAGTGAGTGCCAATATTCCTGTTGCATCTCTTCATCTCCTATGATCGTCATTCTCGTGCCTCAACTATTGGTAAATATCTTGGGCTCTTACAGAGCATCAGCTCCATTTTGTTGGGACATATATTACATTCTACAAGATTCTTTTTTTTTTTTTCAAAAAGCCTTCGCAAACAGAGAGATACTTTGAGGCAGGTCTCAATACAGGTGATGCAAACCTGTGGAGAAGCAAATATTTTAGTAAATAATAATTGAAACAAATGAATGTTTAAACTGCTTTGAGTAAACCTTAAAGGGGTTTTATGAATGTTTATGTATTCTAATCCATTTATAGCAAATATTTGCTCAGTTTTTTTTCTCTTTTTTAATTAGAAGTAAATTCATTGTTTCGTAAATTAGTTTCTGAACTCTAAAATTGGTCTAGTTGTTGGGAATTATTACCTCAGAATTCCTGTTAAGCTAACTACCGAATGCAATTAAAAATATGCCGAATAAAGACTCTTTTTTTATGGAAATAAATTTTAGCTTCGTTAATTGTAACAATGATCTACTAACCTGTTACATTTATTACACTTTCCCAGCATTTTTCACATCACTAATGATCGTTAAATGTTTTTGTAACAAGTTGAACTCATGACACAGTAATTTTACCAAAATAAAAGAATGTATAATGGGTAAATCTGCTTCTTCTTTTTTTACGTTAAAACTTTATCGAAGGCACTTATCATTTTGGGGCTTACCTTTAACTGCGTATAAATTCTTATGATAACCTAATCGTTGAAGTAATCATTACAGTTATCACAATTATTGCTACATTAAGAACGATTTTTGATAAACGAAATTAATAATTAGAGTAGGAATAACCAAAATTTAACCTTCAAATAATTTATTGTAGTAGATATTCTTTATCGTAAATCTCTTTTATCATTTTATAGCCCTACAGTTCAGTAAAGATGGCGAGAAATAGCCTCTTTTTAGTTTTATGTTACTTTCATATTTTAGAAATGCATGTAGCAATGGCAAATAATTGATAATTGCTTTGGCAAAGAAAAAAGGTCAACTTTCATTAGATACATTTTGTGTCAAAGAATCTCCCAGAAGTTGCAGCTTGCAAAAGTTTTTATTATTATTATTTATTTATTTGCAACTGTACTGATTGTGCCACAGAGCTAGCTCAGTGCAACAACCAGGATGACGGGATGAGAGAAACCAGCCAGCGCTGGAACTCTCTAGGAACTTATTGGGGTTTAGGAAGCAAGGAGGTCACGTGGCCAACGCCGTTTTAAGAGTGACGTAGAGGATTGTCAGGATGGGACGATGTGGCTGGCTAGTGATTGAGCCAGAGGATTTGGGTGATCAGAGAGTTTGCTGTGGAAATTTAGGAATCGGGAGTGGATTAATTCATTTACATACGGAATATTGATATCAATGATGGAGGGTGCGGTTGGAGACTTTAGAATGGTGCGTTAACGATTCGGCGGAGGACTTTAGACTGGAAAGATTGGATAGGTTGGATGTTGGATGGTTTGGCGGAGCCCCACAATTCTGCTCCATATATCCATATTGGTCGTAATAGTGTTTTGTAAAGTGTAAGTTTATTTTGTAAGTTCATGGAGGATTTCGGCCCAAGGAGACTCCTTAATAGTACGTAACGTCTGTTCAGTTCTTGTCTTTTAAGTCTCTTGCTTGCAAAAGTTAAAAAAAAAAAAGATGCATTGTATTGATGATGATGTAGATGTAAAAACATCAAATTTTTGCCTCCATAATGATTCTGCAGTTAGTTTAATTTTTTTTAAAAAATGAACATAATATATAAAGAAATATATTGTTCATTAAATTACTTGATTTGAATTACAGTAACATTAAAAGTCAATTTACAGTTGGGTTTACTGCTGCTCCCCCTTGTTAATGACTCTGCTCTTTACCACTCCAAAAGGTGTCCAGCTACGCTTTTGTTTGAGCCTAGCCATTCTGGAAAGGTTGCTGCAGCCGTTCAGAGGAAAGGTCATCGAGCTATACTACAGTCTTTCCGGTTTTTCTTCCCTTTAAAGATTGCTTTTATTACCTTCTCTTTATTTTTAAGTTTGGATAAAAAAAAGTATTGGATCGTGTTTTGATGTAATGTTTCTGCCCGAAGTATCTATTGTTGAGAAAAGGTGTTTTTTAAAAAAGCGGTCATATAAGGATTTTTGGCTCTATGTGAAAAACCCTAGCTCAAAATAGAAGACTCGCAGGAAGCTCAAAAACATTCCCCATAGGTTCTGATAGTAACTCTACGATGAATATTTCTCAAACGGAAATTGTCTCTTAACTGATATTTTTCTCCACAATTTCTCGCAGTCTACTTCAACGAATTTCTTCTAAAGTGACAGCATAAAATGTGTAGGTTCACTTAGTTCTATTTAGGGCTGTTTTGTAAAAACCTTTCTTTCTTTTAGTGATTCCCTTTTTATTTATTTTATAGCTTGAGTTTACAATAAGTTAGTTTAAATTTATTTCAATAACTCCTAAATAGAGGAAGAGTTAAAAACATAAGAAATTTCAGAGTCTTCATTTAGATTCTTAGAAAATTATTACGTTTCCTAAGTGAAGATAAATTCAGACAGATAGTTGTATTCAGTAGCTGCTTTCTTGAAAGTTTGGTTAATAAGGCACATCAGTTTATACCTTCCCTTTTTCAATTCTAAATGATTCACATTCACATGATACATTACTGTAATTCTTTTCGTCAGTTTTTTATTTAAATTAAAAATGTATTAATTTTTACAAGAATCATTAGAGTAATTTATATTAGTTTGTAAGTAGATATGAAAATTAAATGTCAAGATTGATAACTTCAATTTAAAACTGCCTGGAGTAAAATGCTAATACCTATTTTAGACATGCTAACTAGATATTATGTATAAATATCTATGTACTTGGAAATCTTCATTCCAAGATTAAGTTGTAACTCTTCCTAAGATAACACAGACATTCAATTTTTTTTTTTTTTTTAATTGTGCCTAAGGTTGATTTGGAACTGATTTTAGCTACACTCAACAGCAAAAAAAACCGGACACTCAGATTTGGTCTCATAATTTTGTTAAATACGCTAATCTTTTTAGTTTATGGTTAGAATTGGTTTATTTATAAGTTATTTACACAAAATCTGCCACAAATGACTAATTTTTATTAATTATTAACACAAAATTATGTAATAAAGAAAAAATAAGAAATTAACACATTTTTCTTTTAAACTTTATTCTTCATTTTTATCAGGTTTTCTGACAAGGGATGTTCTAATAGCGGGTATTTCTCCCTCTTCTACGGCGAAGGGCCCTAATCCTGTCAGGCATAGAAGAAATAAAATTTTGGACGTACGCCACCGGCAGAGCATCCCATTCTTCACGAAGAGCAATTTGGAGCTGATTTAAGACACTAGGAGGAGGAGGATGACGATGTCTAACACGCCTTTCTAAATTATCCCATAAATGTTCTATGGGATTCATATCGGGAATTCGTGCAGGCCAGTCATTCATGATTCCCACTAGCTCCAAGTATTCGGTAACAATTCTGGCGGTATGTGGGCGTGCATTATTCTGCATCAAAATGAATTGGTCACCAATAAATGGAGCCAACGGGATCACAGCCTCTAGGAGCACTTCCTCAATGTACCTCCGAGCAGTCAGAGCCCCCATTATCAATGAAAATCAGTTCAGTACGGGCGTGGAAATTGATTCCACCCCAAACCATAACTGATCTCCTTTCGAAAGGTCGTGACTCACGAAGAGTACATTGAGCATAGATTTTTACAAATATGAATTCCGTCAATTCGTGACATATATTATTAAAGAACTGCAATATGCAATTAGTGTACTAAGTCAAATGAAAATCGTGCAACGAAAAAAGCCGATTTTGAACGAATTCTAAAAAAAGAAAAAATTGACCCATTAAAGCGACGTTTTTGGTTGTCTAATATAGGGCAAAAACCATAGTATCTATTACTGTAGGCCCTAATATTTAATTTGAATTTTATTTGTTTTTTTGGAAGAGAGTGAGGTGGAAACTCTTTCAAATACTAACACACTAATAAATTTATAAAAATTACAAAAAAACAAAATACACTTTTTACGAGGGTCGTTTGAAAAGTCCGTGCAAAGTCAGAGAGATAGCAACACTGGCGCGTATCGAGGTTATGTTTAGTTAGTAGCATCTCTTGGAAGAACACACACCAAGTTTCAGCCAGATCGGTCTATTTCTTTGTGTTTGGCATTCGTTTGAATCGAGGAAGTCGAGTGATTTTCAAAAAGTGGACGAAAAAGAATTTCGTGTGTTGATTAAACACTACTTTATGAAAGGCAAAACGCCTCAGAAGACTAAAGAGAAGCTTGATAAACATTATGGTGACTCTGCACCTTCGATTAGAACAGTTTATAAGTGGTTTCAAAATTTTCGGAGTGGCCATATGGGCACAAGTGACGCTGAACGTTCTGGACGCCCTGTTGAGGTTACTACTCCAGAAATCATTGATAAAATCCATGATATGGTGATGGATGACAGAAGAGTGAAGGTGCGTGAGATTGCTAGTGGTGTGGGCATCTCGAATGAACGGGTACATAATATTTTGCATCAACATTTGGACATGACAAAGCTCACGCTCGACCAAAAACGAAATCGTGTGAAGTGTTGCAAGGACGGTTTGCAGCTGTTCCAGAAGAATCCGCAGGACTTTAAGCGTCGTTTCGTCACTGTGGATGAAACATGGATACATCACTACACTCCTGAGACCAAAGAACAATCTAAACAATTGGTTACCAAGGGGGAATCTGCGCCAAAAAAGGCGAAGACCGTTCCTTCGGCCGGAAAGATTATGGCGACTGTCTTTTGGGATTCGCAAGGAATAATCCTCATCGACTATCTAGAAAAGGGTAAAACTATTGCAGGTGCATATTATTCATCGTTATTAGACCGTTTGAAAACCGAGCTGCAAGAAAAACGCCCACTATTGGCCCACAAAAAAGTACTTTTCCATCACGACAACGCACCAACTCACAGCAGTTGTGGTCGCAAAATTAATGGAAATAGGGTTCCAACTCGTTTCACATCCCCCCTATTCTCCAGACTTGGCTCCCTCGGACTACTATTTGTTGCCCAATATGAAGAAAAGGCTGGCGGGAAAAAGATTTTATTCAAACGAGGAGGTGATTGCAGAAACGAATGGCTATTTTTCAGACTTGGACAAATCCTATTATTCGGAAGGGATCAACTAACTAGAGCAGCGTTGGACGAAGTGTATAAGCCTAAAAGGAGACTATGTTGAAAAATAAAAAAGGTTTACTCCAAAAAATTAAGTAGTTTTTATTTTTGCACGGACTTTTCAAACGACCCTCGTAGGACTCAAGGGACCAAATCATTAAAACAAATATTTGTACGATGGAAACTTAAATTCAAAGATCTGCACGATTACACGATACTGGTGTGAGATAAAGTAAAAAGAACATTTTCTGACGTTTAAACAATGTCTTGATATAAATACCCAAAATATTTAAAACGGAAATCTAATTATTTTTTTAATAAGACATCAGTGTGTGATAAATTGTAATGAATTACTCCCAGTGTATTTGTGTGCACATGTGAATGAATAGCAGAATCCCGAGGTCAATTGGGTGGGTCAAATTGTATATCTTACATTACTCCCAGCTCTACTACCCACTATAGTTTTATGAATGAGCTATCAAATGGTAATATTTTACGAAAGTCACCCCTGCTGTTAAATTTAAATTCGCTAAAAATGTAGTTTTATGAAAATTCTAGTTTATTCAGAGTTAACTTTGTTGTAAATTAGTAATTTTAGTATCAAATTAGTTTTTTTTTTTAATTCAACTATCGATAGAAATCTCTTGCATGAAGTTTAGCATATCCGGTTATTGGTGGAGGTAGTAATTTATTCCATTTCCTGTCTTATTAGTTTCCTAAAACGAGTTAGTTAATAAAAAAATAAAATAAAAACAAGATCACAATCAGAGAAAGTTGTAGAAGTATGTACTTGGTCTTGTTATTTACTTCGATCGATTTCACAATATCGTTCTTCTTAATATCTCAAGCATGCAAAGTGCACAGAACTACTGGATTGTTTTGCTTGCGGTTAGTTTGTCTAGTGCCTGTGCGGTTGTTCATTTCCGTTTTCGTGTAGACTCTAGTTCTAGATGCGCTTTTTTAAACCAAAAGACTGCTACTTAAATTATTTTAAATTGTAATAATGTGGTTATTATTTTTTTTATTTTATTTTTTATTTTTCACAATTAAATTTTGTAGAATGGCGAATTACCGCTCGCTTATAGAATAGAAGTACTGTCCGATCGATATGTCGTAATAAAAATTAGCCACGAACCGGATAATTTATAATAAAATAAGCCAATTAAATACCGAAGTACTCACTCACAAATATTGGACAAAAAAGAAAGGCCCCATTTACACAGAAAGTTTTATTAGAATCTCTACCTTTAGAGATAAGGTATATTCTAATAATAAGTTAGATGTGTACAACTTAAAATACGAACATTTATTGAGCGAATTAAGTGTTAACACTTCCTTCGACTTGATAAAGGTACCGGAAAAGATGAGAACCGCGGCCTTCGAAGATTACATTTCTTCCCATTATCCGGGCTCATATCGTTTATTTACAGATGGGTCCAAAATCAATAATAAAGTCGGAAGTGCTGTGTATGATCCGGTTCGGAACTATTTTACGATAATTAAATTAGAAGATGAGGCGTCCATCTATACAGCGGAGCTGATTGCTATTTTAACGGCTTTAAAATATATTTATTCGTTGTCGGAGAAAAAATATACCATTATTAGTGACAGCCAGAGTGCGTTGTTGTAAATTATCACATATACACAACCAGTCTACAGGAATGAATCACATTATCGCAGAGATTGTAGAAACTATTGCCATTTTTAAAGAGAAGGGAGTCTGCATTAATTTTTTGTGGGTAAGGGGTCATTGTGGTATAAAAGAGAATGAAATTGTTGATACACTTGCAAAGGAAGCCACCAATAGTGGGGAAATGGCTAATTATAAATTACCACACACCAATATCAAGGGTATAATTGCAAAAGCAGCACTACAAAAATGGCAGACAGATTACAATAATGGTGATAAAGGTAGATTCTATAAAACTATGGCAGATCAGTTACCTAGACAACCATGGTTTAAGGGAACTGTCACTAATAAATGGGTTGTTACGACAATAAGCAGGCTGAGAGCGAATCACGCGGTATGCGGATCGTATCTACACAGGATCAACAGAAGGTCCTCTCCTCTTTGCGTAGATTGCAATGAGGAGGAAGATTTCAAACACATAATAATGATATGTCCACGTAATGTGGTAGAAAGGAAACGAATGTTTGACGACATATACAGGTATTTAGATGCACCATTTCGCTACGAAGACATAATATTCTCCACCAACATCTATGTGCTTAAGTCGATAGCAGAGCTAGCAATGAAATATGAATGTATTTAAAAGCTATAGCCGAATTAGAATGAATGGAAGAAAATGCTTAGAGAAGGATTACGTGATTTTAATTTTGGTTAAGCTATAAGGATGGCAGGAGCACAGAGTGCTGCTCCATCCATTAGCAGTAGTTTATGTAAATAGCAGTATATAGTAGAATGATGAATGTGTGAAGCTTATGTATTTGTAGGTAAGAATGGAGAGTGAGTGATATTCTAGTGATAAGCACCTAGACGATGCTGGCTGTATGACGAAAGCCAATGCCAAAAAAAAAAAAAAAATTGTAGAACGTAGCCAGCACGTTTACAGTTGTGCAGCACTTTCTTTACTTTCAGACCTGCCTGCATCTGCAGATCTGGTTAATTTTGCAACATTTATTGCGCTAAATTTAAATGGGCCACGTGAAATATATTTAGTTATCGATATTAACTCAGATTAATTTATATATTACCTCTAGAATAATTTGTTTTTAAAAAAAATTATAGAAATTTGAAATCTTGTAAATGTTACATGGAAGTAATGTGTTCTACGCATTTTACATTTTGGATGAATGATTGTAGAAACTAGATGGAAGGAGTGGCCAAATCTACAGCGACTAGATTCTAGTGTTTGTCTAAGAATGTAGGTGTCTGTAAAGTGCATACTATTGTAACTGTGCATAAGCGCATGTGAGTGAGGTAATGTTTGCTTATGAGAACACTGAGCACAAGTATATTTGTACTTCTGCTAGCCGTAATTGAACTGGGCGAATATTGAAAGGAGGCAGTGTTGATTGTGTTTTGTGCTGTTAGAATTGGATATCCCCAGGGACGTCAAAATTTCTGAAGAAATGGCCAAGTGCGCTTGTTGCTATGTAATTGCTCGAGAATTGTCAAGAATTAGGGAAGGGATTAGCTATGCGGTTAGTGTACTGGACTGCCACGCGGAGATCCCGGGTTCGAATCCAGCTGCTGACCCTTAGATTTTTCTCTTCCTAGGAGCTTCTTACAGCTCACTGTACGGTAATGGACAGTGTTGTCTGTAACGAGTGGACACTGTCCAGAGGCCGGCAGTGCACTGAAAAAAGCTCTGAGCGCCAATAACCTTAGATGATGACGCGCTTTAACTCTTTGAGGCAGACGATTTTAAAGAAAATAAAAGCCCTAGCTGCACAGAATTTCTTCTATTATAAAAAAATGGAAATAAACGTTCATTGCCATTATTTTACGTATGTAATCATCCCTCTCAAATAATCATCACTCAAAATACGGAAAAAAGAAAAAGAAAAAATTAATAACATTTCAATAGTCCTTTTTTAGTGTGGGACACTGGTATTGTATAATACCACTATGCAACTAATGCTCTATATGATGTTCATTCAAACACAACTTTTTACCAAAACAAAGCGGAACTTTGCAGACAGTACAGCACTCTCCTTCAGCGCATTGTTCCTTGAAATGTTTAAGTTCCATGTTTTGACCCAATTTTTTATAAACAATATATGAATTGTTTATATATATACAGCTGCATCCAAATAATAGAACAGTATGCGGTGCCACCATTTTTTACTATCGGTCAAGTGTATAATAAATATAAAAATTATTTCACTTATTTACGCATTTACCATTGGTGCATAGCACTGCCAACTGAATTTTAAATAACATATTAAGCTGTACGTATGAATAACTTCAACTTTTCGAGGTGGGTTAAAATATATGCCACCATGCATCAAAAGCTAAGCAAAAGGTGGGACAGTTTTAACCCACCTTTTACTGTAGGCCCCTATTACTGTAAGCCCTATTACTGTAGGTTAATAGGCCTATTACTGTAGGCCCCAAAGAGTTAAACCAAAAAAAAAAATTGTCAAGAATTGTAGATTGCCATTTTTTGGGGGAGGAGAAAATAAATTGTTTAAAAAATAAATATTCAAAAAAAGAAAATATTTTTTGATGATCGTAAGAGTTAGAGTTTGAATTGGACATTCATCAATGAAACCATCTAAGTTGGGAATATTCTCTGTTTAAATTTGCAACTTTATTCAGAAGCGGAATTCATTCAGAAATTTGGTGGTGAAGTGACTATTGTGGCGGGAAACAGTAAGAAGGCAAGAAGAGAGCGTTGGTGGCGGCAGTATTTTGGCGGGGGCGGTCGAGTGGGGTCGGCCATGTTGAGCGGTGCGGGCGGATTGTGGCAGCGGGGTGAGTAGATCGATATGTGCTAGGGAGGGGCGCCTCCACTCAGTAATGTTGGCACACTGAGCGCGCTCAGTTCACTGTGCAGTGCAGTTTCCTACGCGCTGTACAACACACCGGTGTTAAAGAGTTTAACCAAGTTGTTCATCATCTACTACTGCCTTGCGGACGTGCTATGCCCAGCATGGCCACATCCCACGGCGGCATACTTTATTATGTGGTGAAAGTGCCGAAAGAGGAGGCGGCCATTCATCAACACCATGAACCATGGTCGCCAGGACAGAGAAGTTTTGAAGAGAAACAATTAGCGGCAACATCAACACCATTACTACAACATCAAAGGTGGGAATATAGTATAAATGTTTAATTTTGTGTGATTGCAGTGCCATTGCCATTTAGGTGCGAGATTATCTGTTTAGATTAGACAGCTTTATTGTTTGGTTGATACACCGTCAACATGGTAATATTGATTAATAAAATAGGACATCCCATTCTGATAACAAATTCTACTTGAAGGGAACAGTATTTGATGCCATATTATGTAAACAAAGGGTTTTTTTCTTTCTTTTTAAACAGCACCGCTAAAAATATTCTGACATTGTTTTACCTTTGGCTTCAAACCAAAATTGACAGCATTCCGTGTAATTCCCAGTCGCGGCACTAACCTATCATCAACTGTTTGACGTAATGCTTTACACCAGGCGGTAAGTTAGATTTACACAAATTATCATTCCACTTTTCACGTATTATATTTTGTAAATTAAAATCCAACTCACTACTTTCCATTACTGCAGTTTACGTAACTAAACATTCTTGAACTTACAATCTGTACTATAAAGTAGTTGACTTCAATTTTTTTCACAAGTTCCCCCCTTAAAAAGTGCAATTTCGAGAAAAAACAATCTAGAAAATTTCACCAAAATCTATGCACTGAAGTGGTGCAGTTCTGCTCAGCTAATTTTTTTTTTATTTGTTTTCCATGTTCAGATTTTGGGTTCATATTTAGGTCCTTTAGGTGATAAGTTCATACATTATACTTGGAGTGAGACGTTAGAAGAATTGCTAGTCACCACCACCACCCCCCTTACATTTTAGCGGCATTAATCTAATTTTCCTCGGGCAAAAATGTTCGAAATAAAATTTGTGGGACTACTTAAACGCAATGAGTATACTGTTAACTTCTACTTGTAACAGAGACTGTAACTTCTATTTGGCAAAGTGGCACTTCCGATTCTCTAAACTAAGAAACAATTCTCTAATATTTGAATTTATCGCGATTAATCGTAATTTTGTAAAGTCAACATTTTTCGACTTAGTGGACTCGCAAAACTCAAAATCAAAAGTGAAAAAAGGATTATCCTTACAAAAAATTTAAATTCAATCGTAAATATTGTATTTTTTTTACACAAATTTAGGATTTTTGAAACTTTATAAAAGATAAATGACCCAATTTCAAGTTATTATAACCCATTTATACTGCAGCTACTTCATAACGATCATTTCGAGCTGTTAGCCAACTTTTACAGTGTTCCCTTTGAGCAGAGAACACTTGGGCCAACTTCAGTTCCTCCGGTATAATGTAGGCCATTTGCATACGTTATATACGAGTATATATAACTCCTCACATCAGCCTTGCCCAACACCCACGACTTATGAATCTATCCAATTACTTCTTCTTAGAATTACTTGCTTAATAATTTATAAACAGGTTAACATGGCATGTTTCTAACACTGTTTTATAAAACAAGTTAACAGTTGCTAAGAGCAAAAAAGAAATATTCTGTGGTTTGCACGGTTGACCTTCAGTAGAAGCATTCAATGTCAGTAAAAGCTTCTCCCGCAACTCTATATGCACATCTATTGCATAATAATTTTACCAGAGTAATTATGTCTAGATTAATAAATATTTTAAACGCCTTTTTCCATTATTTTGTCCAATTTTGATAAACATAAAACTACAAATTCTAAACTGGTGTAATTTCACAAATTTATGTTATCTAATATTACATACTTTCTAATTAATTAATGGAAGGATATTAATTTACTTAATAGAATAATTATTTTAATTTTTTGTTCTAATTGTAGGTTTATTTTTAAATACTAGAATGGAATGAACAAAAATACGTTCTTTCGTTTATCACATAATTAAATCAAACCGATAGAAATCACCTTCAGAAGATGTCGGTCGCAGTTCCAATTCATGAAATCATTCTTTTAATAAAACTGTTAAAACTTTATTGACAAATCGTATGATAACGAAAATTCAATCAAAATTCTGATTGATTGAATCAGATAATGAGATGCCTATTTAGTATGATAAAATTGACATTTGTATTCCTTGTGATTGTCTATTTGTCTACTTAGATCAGAATAGAATATTTTCAGTATCATTTCCTTAGCTATCAGCAGCTTAACTAAGTTGTTTTGTCTTAAAAAAAAATATGGGCGATCTTAATTCTTATTCTTTTAATAAGTTAGTAATACGAGTAAAAATTAACAAAAAACTAATATTGAGTTTGTTATTGTCAAATTTATTTTGTTTAAATACAAATACAGAATAAAAATCATTACTTTTCGTAAATTTTGGTATCAGAGACCATTTTATTTTAATCTACTTGGTATTTTCATAATTCGCTTCATCAGGCCCTGCAGCCTCCTATTAAATTTGACACAGATTTCTCTAGTAAAAAATCCTGGAGTGAACTTTTAAGTTCGAGTGGAAGGGAAGGACAAACAATTCTTTGTTCCTCCTCTTCGCACCCTTAATACCAAAGCATCTTCCAAGATTCCCTGTCAGATTAAGAAACTTTCTTTTACCTTATAAAGCCAGATCGGATAAAAATGCATTAACAGAGAGCGTCTGTATGTTTATTTTAGATATGTGCAATTTTTTTTTTTTTTTTAATATTCACCAAAAAATTCTTGTTTTCTTAAAAAAAAAGTATGAAAGTGACTAACGGATTTTCTTTACTGTCACCTGATGTCATTTTGAAATTTTTGTTTTCGTACAAAGTTGATCTATGTTTTCAGTAAGTAGTAAACTTCCAGCCTATAAAGTTGATTTTTGGTAAGTTCGTTGTTGCTGTAACCGTCAAATTCCTTTATGGAGATTACTGGTCTCAGGAATATCGACTGGATAAACGGTAGTATAAATTGGGGGCCACTATCTAAGTAATTAATTACAAATCTAATCAAGTGATAAAGAGGAATTCATTAGTTAAAATAATATTAGAAATAGTTCTTAACTCGCGCATAAAACCGTAAAAAGAAATGTGATAAATTAGTTGTTAAAATTCAATATAAAATAAGTGTTTGGTTTGTGTAGGATTCAAAACATTTACAGTTCTCTCTTAGTAATTGTGGACTGTGCCTTTCTTATCTAAAACATAATTTGGAAATTGATAGAACTAATAAACAATACTTTTAAGCTAAACTATTTTAAATATTTAAATTAGTGTCAGATCTATACTTCCTGGAAAGCAGATTTGATTAAAGAGATTGAAGGTAAATTAGTGTTTCGTTTCCATGTTTATTCGTTAGAGAAAAATCTTAATAAATTGAATTTAAGTTAGTTGAAAATATGCAACCATACAAATAGAAGTGAGTTATGTTAGAATGCTGTTTGGGACGCTAATGTTCTTGAAGAAATGGTTATGCATTTTTATATTTGGAAAAGAATGTCAGTAGATCGTTTTAAGTATCATTGTCAGTAGATCTTTTCAAGTATCATTGTCAGTAGATCTTTTCAAGTATCATTGTCAGTAGATCCTTTTAAGTATCATTGTCAGTAGATCTTTATAAGTATCATTGTCAGTAGATCTTTATAAGTATCATTGTCAGTAGATCTTTTTAAGTATCATTGTGAGTAGATCGTTTTAAGCATCATTGTCAGTAGATCTTTTCAAGTATCATTGTCAGTAGATCGTTTTAAGCATCATTGTCAGTAGATCGTTTTAAGCATCATTGTCAGTAGATCGTTTTAAGTATCATTGTCAGTAGATCTTTTCAAGTATCATTGTCAGTAGATCTTTTCAAGTATCATTGTCAGTAGATCGTTTTAAGCATCATTGTCAGTAGATCGTTTTAAGTATCATTGTCAGCAGATCTTTTTAAGTATTTGTCAGTAGATCGTTATAAGTACCATTGTCAGAAGATCTTTTTAAGTATCATTGTCAGTAGATCGTTTTAAGTATCATTGTCGAAGTTTCTTTTTTAGGTAGTCTGAACATGCACACCATAAATCTTAAGTTCTTATTGTTGATAGCCGATCCACTCTTACACAATTAGCCTGGATAGGTACTTAACTTTTGAGGATAGATTTTGAGAGATCTGAAGTTAAAATACCTGACTTTCATTTAGATGTTGTTTTTCTTTTTGAAGGAGGAATTCCTGCAAAACTACATTCACATCTTAATTCAATGCTCCTGTTTAGTTAGGGTCACCTAAATATAAAGAAAGATGGCTTGAATTTTAAGAAAATAGAACAATGATATTAGATGTAATCTTTTTATTGGTACCACTTAAAGTTTAAACTAGGATTTCTAGAATGTAGGAGTCTCCCGGTACATTCTTTAACGTTTGATAATTGTGGGAGAACTAGCAACTGAGCCGGATAGTGAGCATCCTGATTAGAACAAACTACGTGCTTTCTGGGTTACTCCTTCTCTCTAGTTAAAGCTCAGTACCTACTAATTTGGTAAATTTGAAGCACCACGTTTCACCACGACTTTCGTTTCTTCATGAGATTTTCTAATCATTATTCTGACTTAGAGACTTCATTTTAGGACATTGTCGGGATTTTCTCTTTTTGTTGGGAGTAAATCTTTCTTGTACTAATTTAGAATGATATAGTAAAAGTTCACCACTCTTAAGTGTAGAGTTCTTCGACCTTTTTTTTGCAACCTTAGCTCACCAAATTCTGTATCTGATTCCGTCTGACGTACCACAAAGTTTTAGAAGCATATTTACAGATCATGCATTTTGAAAATTCTGAGACATTTTTAAGCAGTATCTGGTCTTTTACTTCTATTCAAATAAGCTTAAGCTAAAAGTGGTTCTAATATAATTCTATTATACTTAAGACGCCTTCTGACTGTTCTCTGTCCAAAGTTATTAGAACTCAAGTAGTCAACTCGAAAAGAGGTCGAGATGAAATCTGTAAAGATTTCGATTTCACTTATTTTTCCATCTCACTTTTTAGCATCTACATCTTATGATGGTCGAGATACCGAAATAACAAACACGCGTTCTACGATGAATAAAATCGACAGTCTCCAATTTTCAATGCATTAAATGTACTTAAGTGCACCTTGAAGCATCCAGCTTTAAACCTTTAAACTTTTTATCAAATCCACTTGTGGTTTCATAGAATTTGTGTTCGAGATAAACTCTCCAACATACATAGAGCGTAACTTGCGAATATTCTAATGAAAACTTTGTTTAACAGTAATTTATTTTCTGCAGACAAAAGCGGAGTCATGCTAGAGCAGCGGAAACAGTATTCTTATGACCTTTTTGGATTTATTAATTAATTAAACAGATTCATGTGGATGGTGGAGGTTAGTTTGGAGTGAAGCTGGGTCCAAGATATTTCACTGAAGGCGACCAGGGATTACAATATTTCCCAAGCGTACACTCCGTAAGCTTCCAATTAATTATAGAGGCTTCATACTTGGATAAATTTAGTTTTACCTTCCATTTTTTGGAAGAGGCCTTTACCTTAGAGTTGTGTAACCAACACCTTCCACCGAAATGCTCTTAAATTAATTGATAGCTGCTCCTTACGTATAATTTTAAATTTTAAATGATTTTTACATCTAAAGTTATTCGTTTGATCTCTTTCAAAGTTAAACAAACAAGAAAACTGCTAAATCGATGAAGGAAAATGGCTTTTTGATTGACTGTTGTTTAAAAGCTTCAGGTTTTGTGGCTTTACCAAAACTATGAAGAAGCTTTAACCTAATTTACGGATTTTTAAGTTTTATGGGCGTACATATTCAGACCAGTTTTTTTTATTACGATCATTTTTTCGTAGTAATTAAACAGATACTGTTCAATTTGCTCGCTTCTTACAACAACATCTACATTCTCAGAAGTATGGTTTCCAAAATGTAAAATGAATGTAAACATTCGGAACATAAACTTCACTCTTAAACGTGCCATTTCTACGGCGTAACTAATGTTCCATACTACGAGGTGTGGCTATTAAATAACGAGACTATTGCTGTAAAACATTTTATTTTAAATTTATACATATTTAGTTATTATCACCTTCAATATACACCCCTCCCCTATCCCTATAACGCTCCATGCGAATTTACCATTGTTCGAAACCATGCTGGAAGTCTTTTTCTGTGAGCTCCTGCATGACGCGTGCCGCTTTTTCTTTCACATCTTCAACGGACTGAAATCGCGTGTTCCTTTTAATGCAGATTTGACTTTGGGGGAACAGATAAAAGTCACATGGGGGCCAGGTCAGGCGAATAAGGCGGATGGCCTAAAACTGGGATGTTGTACTTGGCTAGAAACGTCTTGACAGACAATGCAGTGTGAGCCGGCGCGTTGTCTTGATGGAGAACCCATGACTTGTTCTTCCACAAATCGGGTCGTTTTTTTTCCTTACTCTTTCACGGAGTTGAGCAAGCAACTCACGATAGTAATGTTGATTAATTGTAATAGATATTTTCATCCGTTTTGGACGTGGAAGGGCGACCCGGGCGGTCATCATCTCCGACATCTCGTATGTCTCGAACAGAATCATTCACTTCGATCTAAAAGTAGCTTTTATTCAAGACTTAATCCCCACCCAATACGAGAATCATTTCTCGCCTTTCCACACATCCTAACTCCTCTCATTGACCAGTTTTCATCTTTCATTCTCCCTGACAATCCGAAGCGTCGATTGAAACTTCGCTAGCCCAGCGATTTATTCGGCGGTGTAGTTCAGTAATTGAACTATACCTCACCGATGAGGTAGTAAACTTGTCTCATGTCAAGTGCAGGTACAATTTCAAAAAAGTTATTTAAGCATAATTTAACTTATTCATTCTTTTAGTAAAATATAAAATTCTTAAAAACTGCAGATCGCATCAGTTCCTGAATCAAATTAAAAAAATTTACATTCGTGTGACGTTTAGCTTATGACGTCAAAAAAGAAAAAAATTTTGAATAAAAAACTAATCAAATATTATAGTTATACTCTAATTCACTTAGTTTTTTAAAAGTTCGGTTTTTAAATTTACTAGTTAGTATATGGTAGTTGCTGTGATGTTGTAAGTTATAAAAATACATTTTAAAATCTCTATAAATAGTAACATTTATGATTGGTTTTTCCCAGTTAATGTTATATTGCTCTCAAAGCCTTGGTGAGTTCAGCGTTTATTATTTCTGTCTTTTCTGTAAAACTTCGATTTATTCAAGAAAATTACCAAGTTAGTTTTTCTGTTTAAAAGATATAATTAAGAATTAAGCAGTTGTTTTCACCAATAATTTCTATGTGAAATTAGAATCAGCTGTTTTCATTTTTAATGTAACATAATAGCTTGTTATTATTATTGGAGAACAAATTACTACTATTTACTTGATAGAAAATATGCTCTTTATAATGATATCGATAATATATCATTATTACAGCTGAATATCCAGTAAATAATCACATTATTACAATTTATGCTTAGGGCTTCAGTCTAGTTTTATGGCTCAATAAATATTTGTTGCAATTATTTACTAATCGAACTGTAAGTAGTGCAGTAAGCAATGTATGTATTTTCTGTAGTTAATAACAGCAATGGAACTAATAGTTTTTTGCAGGATCTTTTTATTTATAACTATATTATTTATTACTTGAAGTAGTTATTTATTTTTTAATGTTTTGAAATCTGCTCTGTTGGGTGCTTTAGTCTTTTTTTTCAAACTGCATGACTGTCTTGAAACTTTTAACCAACTAATCCAGATTTCATAACACTAAAGAGGAACAACTGCTAATAATGTTTCAGACAGATATTATTGTACGTATAGTATGTCTAGAAAAAAATCTTCGATGCCATACCCTGACACAACTGTACTTTAATAGAACTACAGATTTTGTTTAAATCTTCATTGTTAAGGCGACAAAAGTAATTAAAAAAAAATTAGTTGCAATGCTGGATTAGATTAGATTAGATTGGACTAGGGCGGCCTCAGGGCCTACGCCACTGCGACCCCTTTGGGTCTATTGTGGCTCCCCTAACTTTAAAGCTCACCCTCCAGACCTGTCCTTTTAATTAAGACTCTTAATGCTGGAGAGCGACTCTTGGGTAAAGCTCACAGGCCTTGGTTTTTCCTCTAAGTAACATCCTTAGCCAAACAAGCCCCTCACACTGGCACAACACGTGCAGTGCTGTTTCCTCCTCTTCCTGACAGAACCTACAGAGGCTATCATCTGCCAGGCCCCATGCGATGCATGTGTTTTCTGAGTCTGCAGTGGCCAGTTAATAGACCTACAATCATCCTGATAGCCCCACAGCCTCGGCGAATAGCCTTTAATAAACTCCTTCGCCTATCTCTGTCCAGTGGTAGCAGACCACCACTCCTGAGACCTACTCTGCACCCATAAGTTAATGGTCGCAGTCTTAATACACTTCGGAACCCCAAAATAGGGCTCCGGGCCAACGAAGTATCTCGCAGAGCCTTCCCGGGCCAATAAATCTGCCGCTTCGTTACCCTTATGTCCTGAATGACCAGGTACCCAGACCAGTGCAATGCTGGATACGTATGTGTTATGGTCTCAAAGTGAACAGTCTCGAAAAACTAAAAATAGAGCTCTACAATTTGATATTCAATTTAAGAATTTTGTTGATTTCATTACTGAGGTTCTATGTTATCTAAAGAAAGGGAATTCCACTAAATTCTACTGAGGCGCCATGGTGCGGTAAGAGGCGCTATCTGAAAATCAAATTGAGAAATTTATTGTAAAGTATGTTAGCTATTCTCCTCTGTCTATGACACCTGATAGTAGTAGTTCGGTAGGTAGTCCTTTCAAAAACCATTTTGATGATGTTAGATACAAACAAATATGTTTTGAAAGTCGGTGTAAGAAACTTTTTAAAGGTAGAGAGATCTTGCATCTTGTAAAAAGAGTAAAGTTGCTTCAAAGAAACAAATATAAGATTGTTGCTTACGTTATGAAGAGCAGCTTCAAAATCATATTGACCTTAAAAAAAAGTAAGTAATCTTTACTTTCAGACGACACTACCCATCAATATTGGTTCTATCATTAGCCAATAGCGGAATCATTTATTGGAGTTCAATGGAGAAACCAGAATACTCCATTAACCGGGTTTCAGAAAGAGGATTGCTTAATTTGATGCTTTTTGCTATCAAGTAAGTCCGTACAACCCGCCATCTTTGTAAGAGTGTTCACACCAATAATTAACACAATTTTACGACGTAGAAAAGTTTTTCAATTATAACTTTTACTTACATAAATGTTATTTAATCGAGTAGAGCATAAGTTGGTGTAAAATTTTATTCTTTTATTTCTGTAACTTTGTTTTATAAACGGTTTAAAAGTAATTGCATCTATTTAGGGAGTACTAAATTATTTATGGATGCCAGTGGAGAAGAAATCTTTCTTGCATTTAGAGGAGCTCCAGATAGACTCCCCTGCTGACCTTCTCGCTGTCCCTAAGGCGTGTTCTTCGTACCCTTTCCAAATAACCTTTCCGTTTTTTTTAAAGTACGTGTAATTTACTGTTACTTGAGATGGGATTTGTATATCATAGTAATCCAGACGTAATTATTTAACACTTTCTGACATTCTCTATTGTTTAAATAACTTTCTTTTTGTTTTGTTTTATTCTTTATTTACAGTTACAGTAAGCGCATCGTCGCGTTACAAGGATTTAATGGAAACCATTCTTCTATTTTTAATTTTATGATCTCAAAACTGTATTTTTTAATATACAGGGTGTTCATTTTAAGTCGGCTCAAATGCATTTCATGCTTAAACGTTTAATCTGAGCAAAAAATGGTAGAGGAAAAATTTGTTGCCCGTCACCTCTAGTTTCAGAATATGTGACTTGATTTTAGATTCCTGCCCGCATACACGGTTGACGCGCGACCAAAAGTGAGGGTTCGCAGTTGACCCCCATTTTCATATACACAGTTTTAAAGAGTATAAAAAGTTATGAAAGAAACCGGAAACCGCAATTCGATATCTTCAAAATTTAAGGTGCTAGGCCATTTCAAAATCTGGTATTTATTAATCATATTTCAATTTTTTTAACTTGTTATCAAAGAGAAAGAAGAGCACGTGATAGGTCATTTTTATGTATTTTTCATACCCTTTCTACTGAAAATATTGCCAACCTCCTGCCTACATATTTAAGTGATCAATATCTATCATGTAAAGGATCAAAAACTTATTCCTTAATTTATCAAATAATGCACTTTACTCAACTTGTGAAGCATGTACTGTGCCTTCAAAGGTGCCTCCTCAGATACAGTACTAAAAGATCTTTAAAGTCCGTACCTATCCTTGCGGATTTACCGGACCCCCTGTGCAAGCACAGGGTCGTTTAACAAGAGAGGGATGTCACCACCACGGAGAGGCTGGTGTGCTAGGCCTCTTCGCAGCAGAAGTGTCCCGAAGGCACACCCCCGCTTGGCCTCCAAGGAGGCAGGTTGAGATTACGCCCAACCAACGCGTGAGCCCAGCACTCACTTCCAGATCGTTGAGGAGGCATACTCTACTTTAGCTCTGGTCAGCCTCACCTTCTAGCAACAGCACTTCCATCGTCAAGCGATGGCTGGTACTCATTTCTATGGCGGTGTACCCTTCCGCCCAGTTCATGTCCGGGGACAGCGGACCTATTGTTTAACGAACGGCCACTACGAATCTAACCTCAATTGCAAGTAATTGGCTTGGAAACTGGCGCTTGCGCCCGTAGTTCAGTAATTCACTAAATAATAAAATTATCAGTTAGCAGCGTGACTGATTGATCGCACGCCCGATGAACTGTCTACTTATTATCTACTGTTTTGACCCGTTGCCGGAGGGGTCAGGTATACAGTAACCTAGGAACCAAGGACCAATATAATATTAATCCTTGGGGGAAAGGAATAAAGGATGGGTTGTGGAAGGTTATTGGGAATTCCCTAACCTGGAGAGCCAGAAGCTGATTGCATTCCTTACGGAATGGGCGATGGTGGCGCTACTTACCTACGCCTCCTCCTCCTCAGATACAGAGAGCAGTTGATAACTTCCAGGCTAACCTGGTTTGCGAGCCAGATAAGGCTCAGATCAACCGTTTAAGCATGAAATGCATTTGAGCCGTTTTAAAATGAACACCCTGTATATTGTTTCGTTTGCTTCAAAGAAATGAACATAAAGTTACTTAAGGTATGGAGTGTAGTTTCAAAATCAAATGGGCCTTAAAAATAGTGTTCTCAACTTTCAGACGACATTACCCATCAAAATTAAGTTCTATCACTAGCCAATAGCGGAATGTTAGAAGGGTTATCCATTGTAACCAGAATACTCCATAAACTGTATATCGGAATGGTACTGGTTGATATGCTTTTGGTTATAAACTAAGTTTCTTACCGACCCGTTGTAGTAGTACTGCACAAATATCTAAAAAAAAACAAAAACTAGCATAAGACAAAAAGCAAATAACTTAATACACTATTAAATTTGACTATTGTAGTTATGATAAATGACGTAAGACTGTTGTATATTATACATATATGTATATGGATCTCTTTAAAGGATAAGTTGACCACCTTGGCCCTGATTTCTTGTTTCTACAGCGATGTGTACGTCTAGTCATCACAACTAGAAGGCCGGTCTATTCCAGAGGTTTAGTCCACTGTCACCTCCACCGGTACGACCGGTTCTTCACTGTTCTACCAAACTCTATGCGTTACTTTTCTTTCGTTGATAGGGAAAGTGGTTTTTTGATTACGTACTACTTCAGCTATAGAGTTCTAATACACCCAGGGGTTACCTTTTTTAGTTCTCATAATTCAGTTAATAAATAAAATTGAATTAATTGCTTATCTTTTTTTTTTTCCAAGACATCTGTCATATTTTGGCACATCCGAATAATAAATTGAGTGTAATTTCTGTCATTCTTATTCTTCGGAAGGGGTAAGAGATAGTAAGGAATAATGTTTAATTAATTATCAATAAAAGTAATTGATGTCTAGTTCAGCCAAAAAGAATTGAAGTAGTATAAACGTCTGGCCATTCGATCGATATTAATAGCTGACTGAATCCCCAAAACAAGGTCAGACCTAATGCTACGTTATTTATCCAAACAATAAAAAAAAAGAAGTATAAATTCCTGTGAATCATGTATTAAAAATGTATACGAATTTCTCCTTCTGGCTCTACTACGAGGGTCGTTTGAAAAGTCCGTGCAAAAATAAAAACTACTTAATTTTTTGGGGTAAACCTTTTTTATTTTTCAACATAGTCTCCTTTTAGGTTTATACACTTCGTCCAACGCTGCTCTAGTTTGTTGATCCCTTCCGAATAATAGGATTTGTCCAAGTCTGAAAAATAGCCATTCGTTTCTACAATCACCTCCTCGTTTGAATGAAATCTTTTTCCCGCCAGCCATTTCTTCATATTGGGGAACAAATAGTAGTCCGAGGGAGCCAAGTCTGGAGAATAGGGGGGATGTGAAACGAGTTGAAACCCTATTTCCATTAATTTTGCGACCACAACTGCTGAGGTGTGAGCTGGTGCGTTGTCGTGATGGAAAAGGACTTTTTTGTGGGCCAATCGTGGGCGTTTTTCTTGCAGCTCGGTTTTCAAACGGTCCAATAACGATGAATAATATGCACCTGTAATAGTTTTACCCTTTTCCAGATAGTCGATGAGGATTATTCCTTGCGAATCCCAAAAGACAGTCGCCATAATCTTTCCGGCCGAAGGAACGGTCTTCGCCTTTTTTGGCGCAGATTCCCCCTTGGTAACCCATTGTTTAGATTGTTCTTTGGTCTCAGGTGTGTAGTGACGTATCCATGTTTCATCCACAGTGACGAAACGACGCTTAAAGTCCTGCGGATTCTTCTGGAACACCTGCAAACCGTCCTTGAAACACTTCACACGATTTCGTTTTTGGTCAAGCGTGAGCAATCGCGGCACCCATCTTGCGGATAGCTTTGTCATGTCCAAATGTTAATGTAAAATATTATGTACCCGTTCATTCGAGATGCCCACAGCACTAGCAATCTCACGCACCTTCACTCTTCTGTCATCCATCACCATATCATGGATTTTATCAATGATTTCTGGAGTAGTAACCCCAACAGGGCGTCCAGAACGTACAGCGTCACTTGTGCCCATATGGCCACTCCGAAAATTTTGAAACCACTTATAAACTGTTCTAAACATTATGGTGCAGTGTCACCATAATGTTTATCAAGCTTCTCTTTAGTCTCCAGAGGCGTTTTGCCTTTCATAAAGTAGTGTTTAATCAACACACGAAATTCTTTTTCGTCCATTTTTTGAAAATCACTCGATTTCCTCGATTCAAACGAATGCCAAACACAAAGAAATAGACCGATCTGGCTGAAACTTGGTGTGTGTTCTTCCAAGAGATGCTACTAACTAAACATAACCTCGATACGCGCCAGTGGTGCTATCTCTCTGACTTTGCACGGACTTTTCAAACAACCCTCGTAAATATCTCTTTCGCCAATTTAAAATGTCATAAACTATTCGGTGCATTTAAATGATAATTTTACTGTGAGTAAAATAAAATTCAATACATTATTTTATTATGGCATTTCCTGAGAGAAAGTTCAAGTATTCCCCTCTAAAGTATCATTTCAGAACAACGTACGATTTTTACTTCTTGCAGAACATTAATTAGTATTAAAAATTTTATGTAGAATTCCAGAAATTTGAAGAAATTCAGTCGACCGCATGTGCCACTTTTCTTGTTTCTCTTTTTTGTCGCCTTTAAACAAACCTCTACGCGTTTTGCAAGATTTTTGTTGATACAATAGTTAGTTATTGATGTTATCTCTCGTAAATTCAGCCTCTTTCCAGTCCATAGAACAGAAGCCAGCCAGAAGACTGGATTTTTGGTCTTTCATGAATTAATATCCAGTTGCAAAACTCTACAAGGTGGCCATCATTTTTCTTGATTGTAATACCTGAACATGAAATGGATGTAGTTTATCTTAAGAGTTGTGTGACCGCCATCAAATTTTAGTGAAAGGTGTAATTACCTTGCAATGTGATTGTCCACAACTTGCGTTGATTACATTTTCTTCATTGCCAACATTACCACCCTTTTTTGATTGTTACCAATTATGTACAAGCAGCATTCATGCCTCTTGAAGTATCTGGAATTTACTGCCTAATAAACCTTTAGGAAGGTTGAGGATTCTTTATTGGTTCTCTCTTGATGAATTGCTTTCACAGAAACCATAAATAAACGAGTTATCAACATATTCATGCTCAGAAGCACTCAGTTCTCACTAAATGCTCCACTAATAGTAAATTATAATTTACAGATGACTGTCTTTTATTTTCAAATAAAACTCGCTATTTTAATTTTTTTTTTGTCTTAATTAGAAAATAGATATACATTCTAAAGTGTTTAAGGTTGGCTCTAAAATTGAAAAAATAGAGCAAGGAGACCAAAATTCTTCCAATATAATAAAGCAAAACCAATATAAATTTACCTGCTAAAAGAGTGATGAAATTGGAACACGCCCAGTACAGTTTCAGCTAGAATTTATTATAAAATATCACATATTTTACAGTTGCAAATAACTGAATTCAGAAGAACTGTTAATAAATTTTTTAATCGCCATTTTCATATTCTAAACTAATAAATCATTGGCGCACTGAATATTTCAAATTATTTATTACAATATTTGTGTTTTATAGCGTACCTAATGTATTTTTTAAACATTATGTTCAGGCAGTGGAAACAATTTCGAATCTTAAGGTAATGCTGTCTTGAACAGTTCTCGTGTTCATTCTAACTTGAGCCCTCTAAACAAACGTAGTACATCGTTTTGTTCACCAAAAAGTTACTATCAAAGAAATAAAAGTACCTCTTCAATAAAAAAGTGAATGATGCATTTACATGTTTTGTTGGGTGGTTGTTTTCACCCAGGTTCATTTGCATCAAATCGTGACTGTGGCTCATCGTGTGCATTTTATACAGGCTAGCCAACAGTGTACACAAACAGACAAAAAATTATTGTTTATGATAAAAATATCCACCAACACTCTAAAAAAACGAACACGTATTAATATTAAGTGACCTTGAATGTTTGCTAAACGACGCAAAACAAATGCCAACATAAATTGACAAACAATACCGTGCGCGCACTCAGTTCCCTTCTCATTATGTTTATATAAGGAACGACAGGCAGCGCTAATGATTACATCATTTTATCGATGTACATTACGATATTTAGTTTTATATTTTATTTACTTCAATAAGTTTTCTGGCTTCTTTTACTGTATTTGAGAAAATTAGGAACTGATAAAACTATAAATTGTGTGGAAATAATTTATTAATAAAGTAGAAAAAAAATATTTAGAGAAAAGGTAGGATTTCAAAAACACAAAATAACAAGAGTTAATAAGCATAGAAAAAGCAAAACAAGCAATTAACTGTGGTAATCGTACTAATATTACTGTTAATTTAACTTAATTGGCTCATTTGATTTTACCTCAGCCTAATTGCTTTCGACTGTATTTTCTTTTTTTTGTAAACTTCAGCTCTTAAATATGCATTCAAAGCCTGGAGTAGGTATACCCAGAAAATAGGAAATTCAAGTATAATATCAATTATACCTAAGAGCAGCTTCCTTTTTGAGATTCTGAGGCTGAGTACCTAAAAATATTTTTAGAAAACAAAACATCGCTTTCATTATTCTTTTAAAGAAACTGCCTATATTTCAGCAGCATACATTAGATTTGTTAATCAAATCGTATTGAATTACGAGCACTACAAATTGAAGAGCTAAGCCTAAACGTTCATCAACAATTTTTCATGACTGATTGTTTTTCACAGCCTTCTGCATTTGCGTAGTTCTCTACTGCAGTTTATACTAAATGCTTGGAAGTCCTATAGGCTACCGTAGAGGCGTTTATCAAGTTAAATCACGGCTGTTCTCTTGGAACTGAGAAAACTTTTTTGAAGGGCTCTGTATTTGGCCTTCAATCATTAAAATCTCTCTGGTTCTAATAAAAAATAATAATTTTGTAATTATTGTAAGATTTTTGTAGGACTTAGATCATATTTTTGATTGAAAACGAAAATTGAACAGATTTATGAACTCCTTTCATTTTTCACGAAATAAATTAAAAGAAATGATCTAATCTTAATTACTCGTAATGGATGCTGGTTGGAAAAATGAAAAATATTATTTAGATTTTTCTGCTGAATTAAAATTTAACAGTGGTTTCTCTACAATGAGATTATTATTACCTTTATTGTAATCCAGAAAACAGATGAATCTGATTCTTAAAGGAGTTTGTCAGGAGTTACAACTTATATTAAATAATCACCTTCGCCCAAGGCCTACCCAGATAAAATAATCACTCTACGCTACTGTTGTAGAAGTATTTTCTTTCTCTTTCACACAACCACAATTAACTTCGTCATCACCTTTAAATAGAATAAGAATTTCTGTGAAGCCATTCTTCGGAGACTTCTGGTGTAAACTCGTGCCCAATATCTCCAAAATAATCTTTCGCAGTTATCAAGAAAGCACAAAAATATGTACAACACTAAATTCTGATGCATTTAGCATAACATGGATAGGATACGCTTTGAACACGAAGTAAATCGTAGTGGCAGGTCGGTGAACTCGGTTCGCTAACAGCCAGGAAGTTAGAGAAAGGATGGCTGTAATGGGCATGGAGAAATGTCACGTTGAAAGAGTCAAGAATAGCAACTTTGCTGGCGCTTCCTTTACACTTATTGTAAGGCAAGTTTTATTTAAAATAAACTTGCAGAAGTTTTAAAATGATTTTCAGAGTACATAGGAATATGTTTCTGTTTTGCAAGAAATAGCGTTCAACCAGTTATTTAACCAGCATTATTAACCAGTTATCGGATTTAATTGTACGCTTTAAATCCGACGTGAATTTCATCTAATTATTCTGCTCAAGAAATGCTGAAACGTTCTTTAAATTAAAATTTGAAACGTGGGCATACCAGTCTGACAGCGCGTAACCAAAAAGCGTTACTTAGTTCGTTGATAGGTGACTCCAAATAAGTAAGATGTGTAGAATTGTTCGATAGACCTTCAAGCAAAGCTCTATTTACGATGATGTACATATGTGTCTTATGCTTGCGTTATTTACCATTATTTTGCCTTAAGATTTCAGGATATCTACGCTGCCTGCTCCATTAAAACTGTCCGGTAGGACAGTTGTATAAGGGTTGACCATCAAAAACTGCACGAAAAAGCGTAACGTTGAAAAACACCCAACTTTGACAATTTTTTTCTCTTTTTCTATAAAAGATAAAATTCCCAAATTTTCTTTAAATCTTACTCCAAACCCTCCTTCATAACTGTAATTTTTTTGCAACCACCCAGATCTAATAGGTTTCGAGAAAAAAGTTGCCGAAAATGAGCAAAAACCGCTTTTTCAAAAAATGTTCTTGTTCTTCTTCTTCTTCTTCTTGTTGTTCTTGTTGTTCTTGTTGTTACCTTTTTTGTAAACAACGTAGCGCCTAAACGCGTGAACCGATTTTCATGAATGAGGTGTCATTCGATTGGGAATTTTATGTAGATGTGCCTTTTGGGGGTCTCGGCCCTGTGCATCGAATGGGAGAGGAGTTAGCCCCCTTTATGTAAGGCCCCCTCCAAAATTATTATTACTAATTACTCTGTAAATCGTGGCCCGATTTTGATAAAATTTGGTAGGATGATAGGGTTAGGGCTCCCCTACCTAACAATAAAGCGACGATCTGCTCTTACACTTGTTAAGGGGAAGTATAGCAATCGTTTCAAATTATCGACACGTGAACCGATTTTCATGAATGAAGTGTCATTCGAATCGAAATTTTGTACAGATTTGTACTTTAAAAGTCTCGACGCTATGCCTCATAAGGAGGGGAGTTCGCCCCACCCAAATAAGTCCCTTTCTAAAACTATTATTACCAATATTTCTACAAAGCTTAGTCCGATTTTGATAAAATTTAGCACGAAGAAGTGATTAAAGCTCCTCTACGTGGCTGTGAAGTGCCATCATGCTCTTACACCTACTAAGAGGAAGTACTGCAATCGTTAAAATTATCAATGAGTGAACCGATTTACATCAATGAATTGTCGTTCGTTTCAAAATCTTTGCCTTTTAGGGAGAAGTACTGTAATCGCAGTTTATTTTTCTTGCTCCTCTTAAAAGGAAGTACTGAAATCGCAGTTTAATTTTGCTATTTACGTACAAATACCTTCCTATTTTATTCAAAACGCTTTCTCCAAAAAATGGTTATTGAGGATGGTTTGGGGACCGCAACTATAACCATTCTTTAAAAAGATCTCTCTAGTGGTAATTACGGTTCCGATTTAACACCTTATCAGGTTATAATGATAGAATAGCTTATTCCAAATTTTAAAAAAATCTGTAAAGCAGGCGTAACTTTGCTAATAGACAAAAAGGAAAATCTATCCAAAAGGTACAAAAATCTCCTTAACAAAAACTTACAGTTTAAAAAGTTAAGTATAAGGGTTGATTAAACGCCAAAAGGTACACAAATCAGCAAGTACCCAACATTTCATTAATACTTCATTGATATTATTTAAGTAATTTTACCGCATTAATTTTCATTAATATTTTTTAAGAATTTATTAGATGTCACATACCCTTATGCTGGCCAGTTCATTCATAATAGTTATAATTGTGATAAAATGTATATTATATCTTCGTATAAATAGGTACTTTATTTTAACTCTATTCCAAATTATTCTTCTCATTTCTCTTTAATGTGCCCTTTATTCTGAAGTTGTCACATATACATGCATGTTAAATTAGAAAAAGACAAATTTAGAGTCGGCTACTGTTTAAATTTGAATCACGGAGGATTTAAAACAATATTTCAGTCTTGAATTCGTCTTACCGAAATATTCGTGAGCACAATGACACACAGTTAATAACAAGTAGATTATTCAAAATTATATATTCATTTCTCAATTGTAATTTAATTTAGTTCCCCTAATTTTACTTATAGTAAAATACTGGAATAATTAGCTGTCCTAAAAATATGCATATCTTATTTACTTTATATTACATATACACAACATTGTGGGAAGAACACCTAGATGGAGAATGTAATTGAAGACAACTATATTATTTACGATAAAGCCAGATTGACTACTACATAAAATAACAATTACTTTAATCGAAGAATGAACTTAAACCGACGATTTTTATTTAAAAATAAAAATAAATAAACAAAATCACTGATGTATGTTGGTGTAAGCATTTTTTAAAAATTTTTTTGAATTTTTAAGCCTCATATTTTTTTATTTTTATAACGTTTTCTTTTTCACCTGTAATTAATAGTTTGATTATTATAGATAAATAGATATTACAGTCAATCTAAGTTAAATGGTGTGCTACTTGAACAAATATTTTGTAGATGAAAATGGCCAGCATAAGGGTATGTGACATCTAATAAATTCTTAAAAAATATTAATGAAAATTAATGCGGTAAAATTACTTAAATAATATCAATGAAGTATTAATGAAATGTTGGGTACTTGCTGATTTGTGTACCTTTTGGCGTTTAATCAACCCTTATACTTAACTTTTTAAACTGTAAGTTTTTGTTAAGGAGATTTTTATTTAAACATTAAATCCAGTCATTTTTCTTTCTAATATTTATAAGAATCCTGTATCATTCTTTATTAAAACTGTCCGGTAGGACAGTTGTATAAGGGTTGACCATCAAAAACTGCACGAAAAAGCGTAACGTTGAAAAACACCCAACTTTGACAATTTTTTTCTGTTTTTCTATAAAAGATAAAATTCCCAAATTTTCTTTAAATTATAGGGCAAACCCTCCTTTATAACTGTAATTTTTTTGCAACCACCCAGATCTAATGGGTTTCGAGAAAAAAGTTGCCGAAAATGAGCAAAAACGGCTTTTTCAAAAAATGTTCTTGTTCTTGTTCTTCTTCTTCTTCTTGTTGTTCTTGTTGTTACCTTTTTTGTAAACAACGTAGCGCCTAAACGCGTGAACCGATTTTCATGAATGAGGTGTCATTCGATTCAATATTTTATGTAGATGTGCCTTTTGGGGGTCCCGACGCTGTACATCGAATGGGAGAGGAGTTAGCCCCCTTTATGTAAGGCCCCCTCCAAAATTATTATTACTAATTACTCTGTAAATCTTGGCCCGATTTTGATAAAATTTGGTAGGATGATAGGGCTAGGGCTCCCCTACGTAACATTAAAGCGGCGATCAGCTCTTACACTTGTTAAGGGGAAGTATAGCAATCGCTTCAAATTATCGACACGTGAACCGATTTTTATGAATGAAGTGTCATTCGAATCGAAATTTTATACAGATTTGCACTTTAAAAGTCTCTGCACCGTGCCTCACAAGGAGGGGAGTTTGCCCAACCAAATAAGGCCCTTTCTAAAACTATTATTACCAATATTTCTATAACGCTTAGTCCGATTTTGATAAAATTCAGCTCGAATAAGTGGTTAAAGCTCCTCTACGTTGCTGATTCTCTTGCTCCTACTAAGAGGAAGTACTGCAATCGTTTAAATTATCAATGAGTGAACCGATTTAAATCAATGAATTGTTCGATTAAAAAATCTTTGCCTCTTTGCCTTTTAGGGAGAAGTACTGCAATCCTAGTTTATTTTTCTTACTCCTCTTAAAAGGAAGTACTGAAATCGCAGTTTAATTTTGCTATTTACGTACAAATACCTTCCTATGTTATTCAAAACACTTTCTCAAAAAAATTGTTATTGAGGATGGTTTGGGGGAACGCAACTACAATCATTCTTTAAAAAGATCTCTCCAGTGGTAGTTAACACCTTATCAGGTTATAATGATAGAATAGCTTATTCCAAATTTTAAAAAAATCTGTAAAGAAGATATGTAACTTTGTAAAATAGACAAAAAGGACAGTCTATCCAAAAGGTACAAAAATCTCCTTAACAAAAACTTACAGTTTAAAATGTTAAGTATAAGGGTTGATTAAACGCCAAAAGGTACACAAATCAGCGAGTACCCAACATTTCATTAATACTTCATTAATATTTAAGTAATTCTACTGCATTAATTTTCATTAATAAGTTATTTTTTAGAATTTATTAGATATCACAGACCCTTATGCTGGCCACTTCATTTATATTATTTTTTTGTTATAATTATGATAAATCACATATACGTACATGCATGTTAAAGTAAAGATAAAGTTAGAGTAGGCTACTGTCTTGAATTCGTCTTACCGAAATATTCGTGAGCACAATTAACACACAGTTAATAACTAGTAGATTATTAAACAATAATTATTCATTTCTCTATTGTAATTTAATTTAGTCCCCCTAATTTTACTTATAGTAAAATACTGGAATAATTAGCTGTCCTAAATATAGCATATCTTATTTACTTTATATTACATATATACAACATTGTGGGAAGAACACCTAGATGGAGAATGCAATTGAAGAAAACTATATTATTTGCGATAAAGCCAGATAATTATTACCTATTATTATAAACGTTTGACTACTACATAAAATAACAATTACTTTAATCGAAGAATGAACTTAAACCGACGATTTTTATTTAAAAATAAAATTAAATAAATAAAATAAACAAAATCATTGGTGTAAGTTTTTTATAAAAAAAGGTTTTGAATTTTTTAGCCTCATATTTTTATTTTATTTTTTATAACGTTTTTCTTTTTAACCTGTAATTAATAGTTTGATTATTATAAATAACTAGATATTACAGTCAATCTACAGTGCTACTTGAACATATATTTTGTAGACGAAAATGGCCAGCATAAGGGTCTGTGATATCTAATAAATTCTTAAAAAATATTAATGAAAATTAATGCGGTAAAATTACTTAAATAATATCAATGAAGTATTAATGAAATGTTGGGTACTTGCTGATTTGTGTACCTTTTGGCGTTTAATCAACCCTTATACTTAACTTTTTAAACTGTAAGTTTTTGTTAAGGAGATTTTTATTTAAACATTAAATCCAGTCATTTTTCTTTCTAATATTTATAAGAATCCTGTATCATTCTTTATTAAAACTGTCCGGTAGGACAGTTGTATAAGGGTTGACCATCAAAAACTGCACGAAAAAGCGTAACGTTGAAAAACACCCAACTTTGACAATTTTTTTCTGTTTTTCTATAAAAGATAAAATTCCCAAATTTTCTTTAAATTATAGGGCAAACCCTCCTTTATAACTGTAATTTTTTTGCAACCACCCAGATCTAATGGGTTTCGAGAAAAAAGTTGCCGAAAATGAGCAAAAACGGCTTTTTCAAAAAATGTTCTTGTTCTTGTTCTTCTTCTTCTTCTTGTTGTTCTTGTTGTTACCTTTTTTGTAAACAACGTAGCGCCTAAACGCGTGAACCGATTTTCATGAATGAGGTGTCATTCGATTCAATATTTTATGTAGATGTGCCTTTTGGGGGTCCCGACGCTGTACATCGAATGGGAGAGGAGTTAGCCCCCTTTATGTAAGGCCCCCTCCAAAATTATTATTACTAATTACTCTGTAAATCTTGGCCCGATTTTGATAAAATTTGGTAGGATGATAGGGCTAGGGCTCCCCTACGTAACATTAAAGCGGCGATCAGCTCTTACACTTGTTAAGGGGAAGTATAGCAATCGCTTCAAATTATCGACACGTGAACCGATTTTTATGAATGAAGTGTCATTCGAATCGAAATTTTATACAGATTTGCACTTTAAAAGTCTCTGCACCGTGCCTCACAAGGAGGGGAGTTTGCCCAACCAAATAAGGCCCTTTCTAAAACTATTATTACCAATATTTCTATAACGCTTAGTCCGATTTTGATAAAATTCAGCTCGAATAAGTGGTTAAAGCTCCTCTACGTTGCTGATTCTCTTGCTCCTACTAAGAGGAAGTACTGCAATCGTTTAAATTATCAATGAGTGAACCGATTTAAATCAATGAATTGTTCGATTAAAAAATCTTTGCCTCTTTGCCTTTTAGGGAGAAGTACTGCAATCCTAGTTTATTTTTCTTACTCCTCTTAAAAGGAAGTACTGAAATCGCAGTTTAATTTTGCTATTTACGTACAAATACCTTCCTATGTTATTCAAAACACTTTCTCAAAAAAATTGTTATTGAGGATGGTTTGGGGGAACGCAACTACAATCATTCTTTAAAAAGATCTCTCCAGTGGTAGTTAACACCTTATCAGGTTATAATGATAGAATAGCTTATTCCAAATTTTAAAAAAATCTGTAAAGAAGATATGTAACTTTGTAAAATAGACAAAAAGGACAGTCTATCCAAAAGGTACAAAAATCTCCTTAACAAAAACTTACAGTTTAAAATGTTAAGTATAAGGGTTGATTAAACGCCAAAAGGTACACAAATCAGCGAGTACCCAACATTTCATTAATACTTCATTAATATTTAAGTAATTCTACTGCATTAATTTTCATTAATAAGTTATTTTTTAGAATTTATTAGATATCACAGACCCTTATGCTGGCCACTTCATTTATATTATTTTTTTGTTATAATTATGATAAATCACATATACGTACATGCATGTTAAAGTAAAGATAAAGTTAGAGTAGGCTACTGTCTTGAATTCGTCTTACCGAAATATTCGTGAGCACAATTAACACACAGTTAATAACTAGTAGATTATTAAACAATAATTATTCATTTCTCTATTGTAATTTAATTTAGTCCCCCTAATTTTACTTATAGTAAAATACTGGAATAATTAGCTGTCCTAAATATAGCATATCTTATTTACTTTATATTACATATATACAACATTGTGGGAAGAACACCTAGATGGAGAATGCAATTGAAGAAAACTATATTATTTGCGATAAAGCCAGATAATTATTACCTATTATTATAAACGTTTGACTACTACATAAAATAACAATTACTTTAATCGAAGAATGAACTTAAACCGACGATTTTTATTTAAAAATAAAATTAAATAAATAAAATAAACAAAATCATTGGTGTAAGTTTTTTATAAAAAAAGGTTTTGAATTTTTTAGCCTCATATTTTTATTTTATTTTTTATAACGTTTTTCTTTTTAACCTGTAATTAATAGTTTGATTATTATAAATAACTAGATATTACAGTCAATCTACAGTGCTACTTGAACATATATTTTGTAGACGAAAATGGCCAGCATAAGGGTCTGTGATATCTAATAAATTCTAAAAAATAACTTATTAATGAAAATTAATGCAGTAGAATTACTTAAATATTAATGAAGTATTAATGAAATGTTGGGTACTCGCTGATTTGTGTACCTTTTGGCGTTTAATCAACCCTTATACTTAACATTTTAAACTGTAAGTTTTTGTTAAGGTAATTTATTATATTGAATTTTATAGTTAAATATTATGGGATTAATATTTTTCAGCACTTCTGTTTATGCATCCTGGATCTATGAATAAAATCATCCATAAATTGGGTAATCTTGTGCCCCAAAATAATGGATTTACTAAGATTTGAGGTTTTCATTGGTAATCCACGCTGGTAGCAAAAAAGTCACATTCTCACAAAAATGGCCTCTCTCTGCCTCATCCCTTCCGAGAAGCCAGCTTACTAAAAAACCGACAGTAGCGTAAAATGCAAATTTTATTTCCCGTTTTGTACTCGATAAAAGGCAGTTTGTTTTAGATTTGCAAATAGGTTCTTTTGATTTTTTTTAAACCTTTAAATATGCTTACCACACGCACTATTGAATCAATAACTTAAAAATCTTTTATCCTGGAAGATTTATTTTAGGGCAGTTTATTTAAATAAATGAAGGTTTCTGTGAAGAGAAAATTTTAGAAATTTTATATTTTATAGGAAAACAAATTGTCAAAGTTAGGTGTTTTTCAACGTTACGCTTTTTCGTTCAGTTTTTGGGCGATCACCCCCTATACAAATGTCCTTCCGAACAGTTTTACTAACCGATTTAGAGTATTGGTATGTAATATCGATAATATCGATGTGGATTAAATGGGCGGGGCTAAAATTCTGAATTTAAAGTAAATGACGTGACCACAAGAGAGAATGTAATTTGCTTCGCTAACTCTCATCTAATGACCTGTCAGTTTTCCATTAAACTGTTTTTCGTGAAAATTGATTTAAGGATAGTACCTGGGTGAGTTTTTCCTCTAATGTGCCTTTTACGTTATTTGTATTTTTTATACCATCAAGTATTAGTTAGTTTTTATTAAATCTTTACTAAAATTATGAGTCTGCAATTAGAAAAAAATTTTCACAACTCGTACAATAAACTCTGAACTAAGTTAAGTTCGTATGAACCATTCACACCATATTTTGTTTTTTAAATAATTTGTTACAATTCAATGCACTTTAGAACTCTAGTTGACTGTGTTCATCATTCAAGTAGTTGTAAGATAATCATGGCATTTAGTCTCGGATATGCGGAACCATATCAGATTTGATTCAATAGCTATAGAGAGAAGAATGGGATTTTAGCGTAAATAATCGAACAAGGACATTCAACCAAAGATTTCTTTCGAGCAGAGACTTCTTACTTTAAAGTGTTGTCTGGTTTCTCTTCTAACCTTAAACCAACTTACGAGGGTCGTTTGAAAAGTCCGTGCAAAAATAAAAACTACTTAATTTTTTGGGGTAAACCTTTTTTATTTTTCAACATAGTCTACTTTTAGGCTTATACACTTCGTCCAACGCTGCTCTAGTTTGTTGATCCCTTCCGAATAATAGGATTTGTCCAAATCTGAAAAATAGCCATTCGTTTCTGCAATCACCTCCTCGTTTGAATAAAATCTTTTTCCCGCCAGCCATTTCTTCATATTGGGGAACAAATAGTAGTCCGAGGGAGCCAAGTCTGGAGAATAGGGGGGGTGTGAAACGAGTTGGAACCCTATTTCCATTAATTTTGCGACCACAACTGCTGAGGTGTGAGCTGGTGCGTTGTCGTGATGGAAAAGGACTTTTTTGTGGGCCAATCGTGGGCGTTTTTCTTGCAGCTCGGTTTTTCAAACGGTCCAATAACGATGAATAATATGCACCTGTAATAGTTTTACCCTTTTCCAGACAGTCGATGAGGATTATTCCTTGCGAATCCCAAAAGACAGTCGCCATAATCTTTCCGGCCGAAGGTACGGTCTTCGCCTTTTTTGGCGCAGATTCCCCCTTGGTAACCCATTGTTTAGATTGTTCTTTGGTCTCAGGAGTGTAGTGATGTATCCATGTTTCATCCACAGTGACGAAACGACGCTTAAAGTCCTGCGGATTCTTCTGGAACACCTGCAAACCGTCCTTGAAACACTTCACACGATTTCGTTTTTGGTCAAGCGTGAGCAATCGCGGCACCCATCTTGCGGATAGCTTTGTCATGTCCAAATGTTGATGCAAAATATTATGTACCCGTTCATTCGAGATGCCCACAGCACTAGCAATCTCATGCACCTTCACTCTTCTGTCATCCATCACCATATCATGGATTTTATCAATGATTTCTGGAGTAGTAACCTCAACAGGGCGTCCAGAACGTTCAGCGTCCCTTGTGCCCATATGGCCACTCCGAAAATTTCGAAACCACTTATAAACTGTTCTAATCGAAGGTGCAGAGTCACCTTAATGTTTATCAAGCTTCTCTTTAGTCTCCTGAGGCGTTTTGCCTTTCATAAATTAGTGTTTAATCAACACACGAAATTCTTTTTCGTCCATTTTTTGAAAATCACTCGACTTCCTCGATTCAAACGAATGCCAAACACAAAGAAATAGACCGATCTGGCTGAAACTTGGTGTGTGTTCTTCCAAGAGATGCTACTAACTAAACATAACCACGATACGCGCCAGTGGTGGTATCTCTCTGACTTTGCACGGACTTTTCAAACGACCCTCGTACTATTCCTTTATAACAAAAAATAAAATGTACGTAGTTAAAAATACTTTGATCAATTTTTTATTATACAGACTTCATAACCATCATTATTGATTAATGATTTATTTTCAGTACATTATGCAAAGGATAAATGGTTCTAAATTTAAATAGTTCCTTTAATAGAAATTATAAGTACACGATAATGGACAGCAGAAATTCGTTTTATTCCCATTAGGTAATTTCGTTTTAAAATTACAAACATGTATAAAATTCAGAAATGATGTGTGTGTGCCGAAAAGTATGGATGATTTTGCAAACATGTACACTATATTAAAGCTGAAAAATTTGTTATTTTCCACCATTATACTAAAATTTAAATCATATTGTTTAAGAATTGCTGCTGTATAAGTAATTATTATTTTCCATTTTAAATTGATATTTGTAGCAATATGTAACACAAAATAACGAGTTATGATTAATTACTTTGAATGAAAGGTCATGTGTTTGTGACAGAGAATGAATTACTTTTCCTTTAACTGATATTAGAAAAATTACTGTACTCCAAAAAAGGATACAATTTCTAATCAATCATATTTGTGTTTTTTTAAATTGATTGTTTTTTTTTTAATCTTTTATTGTAACTTACCACTGCAACAGTTGTTGCAACAAGCAAATATGGTGAAAGAGAAAAGAAATAACATGAGTGGAGAAGGCACCCAGTGGTGTCACTCCAGTAACGTGCTTTGCTCTCACGATAAGAGTAGATCACGAGGCCATCTTCTTCAATCTCCTTAGAGGATTACCTGATAATGTGGAGGAAGATAGGTGTTCTATGAGAGGGTTAGGATGAGCTGCTGTAGAGGAATGAAATTTGAAGAAACGAGTGTTAGCAAGATCTGTAATGAAAGGAATTTTGGGGTCATTATGGATAGTGAGGTTAGATACATAGAACGGAGCGTTAAGAAGTTTTCGAAGTATTTTTGACTGTAATGCCTGGAGGCGTAGTGAGTTGGAACGCTTAGTCGATCCCCATACTTCGATGCCGTATGACCAAATGGGTCGTAGTAACAATAGATATAAGAGTCTGTTGTTATGTAGGTTAAGTTTCGAACGTTTGTCAAGTAGTCTGGCGAGAAGTTTTGTAGCGTTGGTTAGTTTCTTGTCTTTTCAGTCTAGTATGGGGATTCCATGTCAACCGTTTGTCTAGGTGCAGTCCAAGGTAGCGTACTTTTTCCACAGTTGGTATAGTAGTTTGGTTCAAGATGACAGGAGGTAGGGATTTATTTTTAAAATGAATTTTTTTCTCTTTTATAACAAAACAAACCACTATTTATTCTTAGCTAAACTGTCTCCCTGAGGACCAAGAGCTGACAATCCTGTCTCATCCTTCCCTATCCAACACTTTTACCCTACCTCAGGTCGTTCCCGAACATCCTCCAGTCATCCTGCCTAAGCTCTTTCTCATCTTTTCTATTTGCCATTCATCATCTTGCTGGTTGTTATCTCTTGTACGTGGTCTGACCATCACAACCAATTTCTCTGTGACTTACCAAGACAGGGTGGCGATACTTTTCTCTTATGTCAGCAGTGTTTACTGCTCTGGATCCTTCGTTCATCTAAATTGAACTATATATCTTTCTTAAAACGTTCCTCTCCCATAAGACGTTCGCTTTGTTTTGTGAGAACACGAGACTCACGTTACTAGGGGCCGCGTCATGGTTTGCTTCGCTAATCTAGGCAATTGGTGTTATATGTACGAAACTTGAATCACCTTTGGATCAATAATTAAATTTCTTTTTGATTCAACAAAGGTTCTTTGTCAGGAATTTAATAAAAACAAAACATTTATCATTAAAATAATAAATTATTAATTTTCCGAAGTAAATATTAATGTGTCTCATTAGTTGTCTATGAATTATTTATTTGTTAGATATAATTAATTTTTTGCAGTAATATTTAAAAGTAATTATAAAATGAATAAATTATATTCATTTGTAATACAGTCTTCTTCAATCTTGAATTTTTGTTGGCAAGATAAAGATCATTCTCCTGAAACAATGTTTATTATCCAAGACATTTATTGAAACGGATATGCCTTTTCCAAGCTCTCTACCCACGATAAGTACTATTTCCGTTCTATCCGATGTTGGAGATTACATCTTTAATTGAGTTGGTCTAGCGGTTACTACCCTAGTGCAACAAGGATGTGTCCCATTGTGAGTTTCATCAAAACACTGACATACAAAAGACTTGGTCAAAATTTCGCTACTCTGTTTTGTGAACTTAATAAACATTTAAGGTGGCCAGATGTCAAGGATAGCAAGGGAATTTTAGTACACTGACCCGCATAAGAGTTGGTTCCCGAAAATGTCACCGATTTTGTGAATTGTCCTGATTTATATTGGATTGATTAAGCGTATGTGGTTCATTTCTTCATCAAAGGAACTGTAAATTTTTATCTCATTAATATTCTTTCATATCATTGTTATTAAATATGCACCAATAAATAAATTATCAACTACAAAATTTAATGTTAATATGTATAATTAAGTACCGAAGTAAAAAGGTATTAGCAATACATATTTAATTAAGTATTTGATAATTTATCTGTTGGAATCTGAATTTTATCAACCGACTAAATAAAGTTAATTTAATATCAATATTTAATAGTAATAAATAGATTCACTGATAATGACTGGAGGTCGAAATATTTGGCTGTATTAAATTAAATGAATATTAAGACTAAGAAAAGAACACTAACGCCTTTATTAATAATCTAACTTATAATTATAAATAAAACTTGTGATTGAAATTTATGTTTACTGCGTACGTAACTAATTTTTATTATTTATTTGCAGTACGGATAGTGGTTGGGACAACCCATTCCGACCTGATGGTGATCTATCCAGGGAAGCTGACGAGATAGTGGAATTAATCAAAGGCGGAAAACCAATTACTCCTACAACAGTGAATGGCGAGGCTCCAAAATTACCGATCGACACACTATCAGAGAATGGTAAAGTACCTTCACCAAAAACTGGTAATCAAGAATTACCAGTCACAAAGAATTCTGCACCGACCACGACCACGACTAGCCCACCGAAAGGTGTAAACGGTACGAAACCAGTAAGCAATGGTGATAAGGCGCCTGGCCAAGTTGAATTACAAAGAGCTACAGTGGTGCCTGCTTCGGACGCATCACAAGTTGAACATGTCAACTTGAAGAAGAAACCGAAATGTAAGTGCTGTGTTATTCAGTGAGTGATTTGTTCGTATAGAGGTGAGTGTACATTGACCACAGTCATTTCTCGTGCTAAATGTAATGAAAGACCATTCGTTGGTACACGCCCTAACATTTCTAATAAAAGATTAGGGCTAGAATAACTAGACTATATTCATGGTCAGTCACCTATTTCGTACCGAAGGTTTAATGTATTTTCAATACAAAAAATAAAGGAAAGATGTAAACAAAAATAAATCGATTTCTTGTGAAGGAGGATAAGACGGTAAATAGCCAGAACGCTTTTCTGCTTGCTGACCCACCGACCTGACGACTACTTCGTTTTCTCTATTCCACTTAAACACATTGTAAGACCTGCTGCATGGCATTGCAACCAATCGCATGTACAAGTACTTTATTTTCACAATTGTTTATCGATTATTAATGAAAACAAAGTACATACTAATTTAGCACAAAATTCAAACCAGTTAGTTCATAATAATGGCGAGAATGGTTATTGAGAAGTTTCAACCTTTCAGACAAAATAAATATTGACAGTACTTGACTAAAATATATTTTTATATTTAATAAGACTATGCTACAGAAAATACTTAAAGTATCCTCTCTCTCTCTCTCCTCAGATTTTAATTTTTTTCTGCAGATGTTAAAAAAAAATGGAACTTTCAAAGTGTATTTTTAGAAAGAAAAAAAAAAAGAAAAAGTAATGAAAATTTACCTTACTAAAGGGTGATAATAATATTTGTACATAAACACTACTGTGAACAAAAATTAAAATTTGAAAAATCGTAAAATGCGGTAATATAAGTAAAAGTGAATTATATATCTTTATTTATATATTAGTATGATTGAATTATACATTATTTATGCAAAACAAAACAAAATGTAAAATATTCGGTTATTTTGATGTATTTATTTCAAATCAAATTTAGAAATTGTACATATTTATGTGAATTTGTGTGTATACTACATTGATTTGTATTCTCTGCTAGAAATAGACAATGTCAATAAATTAATACTTAAGAAAGAAGTATATATTACATACTAATGCCCTTAATTTGTAAACAGTATATAATTGCTTATAACATGGGTTATAAAATAAAATAATCTACATTTAAAACCTTAATGAATGAATAGTTTTTGTTGTTTTTCTTTTATCAAACAAAGAGAAGAATTTTTACAAAAATTGTAGCCTACGGTTTTAAATTAATCATTATTGATTCTAGGAAATAGTATTATTATGATTGTGTTGTTGTAATTATTATTACCTCTAGCAAGGAATATCAATTTTTTGTTTTTTTTTTGTTTTGATACCTTTTTAGAGGAGTTTGAAAATTTGGACCCATTGGAAGTTTTAAGTTATGAGAATGGTGCATATTCTATATAATTTTATATACTAAATGTATATAGGTAAAAATAATAAGAACTATTACAACTTAATTTCCTTATTATTTATTTCATCTTCCTGCAGCATACCTCCACTATTCGGGATCTACTTTTTAATAAGGACGTTTATTCCTTTTCTGAATTTTCCTGTAAAATAGTAGCACCTTCGTTCTGCAATAATGCGGCCTTTTTAATTTTTAAAAATTTTATTCACTTTACTTTTGAAGTCAAAAGAAGAGAAAAATGGTAGTTTCTAAAATAGAATAACTCAATAATTATGTCATGTAAAGTAATGCCTATTTTTCAGGCGTAACATACGTCTTCGACAAAGTTTTCACATTAAACATTAAAAATAAAATCCAAGGCCTAGACCGGGAATCGAACCCAGTGCCACATTACATGTCTCTAACCGCTTGGCAGCCGTGGAGCCTAACTCAATAATTATCTTTAAACAGAAAACTGAAAAATAATTTATTTTTTAATTAAAAGTAATAAAAAGTAGAGCTATTATATTGGTTTATACTGAATAATAAATTTAAAAATTCTGAAATAGGGAGCACATAAAAGTCAAGGAATGTAATAGTTATTTATTTAACAAGTGTGGAAAGTAGTACTTTTCCTCCTGCGAGGCAGGGTTTGCACGCACGAGCGAGCGAAGCGAGGCGAGTGCAAGTGCAAATTGCCGAGTGTGAGGAAAATACTTTACATTCGAGTTAAATATTATATTTTTTCTGCAACCATTAGATTTATTAACTAAAAAAATTAAAAATTTCATTTTTACAGTCTACAAAAAGTAATTTATTTATTATAAACATTTATTGTTATATTACAATTATTTACATTACTTACGTATTTACATTACTTATTACATTTTCTGCTGTTTCTTTTATTGATGGAGGACAGGAATCACTAGAATCCATTTTAAATTTCTATAAGGTAACACTATAACCTTTTTAACTGTTATAATTAAAAATATCTAATTATTTATTAAAGTATTATTTTTATTTCTATATTCCTTTCAATTTTTATTTTATTTTTTAATATTCGTTTTTTAATTATTTAGATACGTTAAATAAGCTTATTAAAGTTTTACAGAAAATATTTATGTTAATAACAAAACTTCTTATATCAAGGAAGCACAATAAAGTTTTTCCACACACTAGTGCGGAAAGTGACACTAATGGGAATTTCCCCCCACTAGTGTGGGAAGTTGGGCATTACACAGCTGATTTTAATTGAGTAATGAGAACTTCCCTACATGGTTGCAGAAAAAATATGTTTTATTTGCTTCTAATTGAGTACTCTTCTTTGTGAATATAAATATATAACAGAAATGTTAGCCTTTAGATTTATTTTAGTTATGAATTTAGAACTATCTTAATTAAATCAATAGTTTTATAAACTTAAAAGTAATTTACAGTCAAGAAAGTATGGTTGAAGAGTATGTTAAATTAAAATTCTATACATAAGCGCTGCAGTCAGAAAAAATTTACTAATTTGAAAGGTCCAAATATAAACACTGATCATCGTAAAAGAACCCACATTTAAAGCAATCCTCTGGCAGTTTTTAGTAGTGACGAAAAATTGTCTTATTTTCAGTCGGTTATGATAAATATTTTTGATTTTTTTTTTTTTACATTTCTTTTTATTCTTAATTCTTTCATATAATTCTGTTCTATAAAGCTCAACTTAAGGTCTATGCTTCAATAACATACATATTTGAAATAAATAGGATAAAAGTGACCTTTAACAAAAAAATTAGGGTAAATTAATTATAATTTTCATAAATTGAAACAATTTATTTTTTTTTTTTTACTAAATCTCTTCATAAAATTTAGAAATTCTTTATTAATATAAAGTTGTATGTTAGCTTTAACAATAAGATGAAAGATGCCAATTTTTGTGTGACCAAGTACCTACTACTTTCTTTTAATGGAATAATTTCCCTACACTTTAAGGTGAGAAAACTAAAAACAAGTTAAGGATTGGTGGTTGGTAAGTTAACAGATTTCAATGAATAGATGAAAGTCCTCTTAATTTTCTGATGGGCACAATTATTAGTAATTTCATCTGTCTTAGCCTGCACGTTTTTGTGATAATGACCTAGAGGGTAAATATAATTCCGATAGAAACTAAAAAGCGAAAATCTGCACTGTCGAATACCATTTTTTAAAAGAAGCAAGAAATAGTAAACAAAATGAATTCCTGTAAATAACTTATAACCTCAGATGCAGCTCTTTAATTAAAAAAAAAGAAAAATGTTTACTAATACAAATGTTTTCTAAATAATATATGTATTACTATTTTTGCTTGACCATTTACTTATAACAGGCCTGAGGAACTTATTTACTCTCTTTTATTTTCTATGTGCAGTACTTCCTTCAGAGTTAATTTATTCAGGAAAGAATTATAAGAATTTACTCGTATTACTAAAGTACAAAAGGAGGTCGATCACTAAAGTAAAGCTTGTTTTTTCAGGTAGGCTTTAGACTATCAGGTCAAGAAAGGGAAGCTAAAAAATTTTTGTGAACTTCACATATTAACAAATACACTGATTGAAATCCAGAAACAATACCAAAATCGAACCTGTCCCTGCCCAAGCTAAGCCATCGTAGCGATTTAACGCTTTCATTTCAATATTATTGAAGAGCCACCCGGCAGGAAGCGATTTGACAAATCTTCAAATCAAGATCTAAGTCAAAACAAAGGTCGTTTATAAACATGTATTTCTACTGGATGTGGAAGAAGGCGTACAATAAAAATAAAACAAATAACTTAGGCAGGAACTAAAGTTATTGTAATACATAGTTGAAGTTCGGAACCTCATACTGGACTGTAAAAAGTACTTACAGTCGATAGAAAAATCAAATGTTGAAGAAAGGTAGGTGTGTTTCTTCTTTTGATTTTAGTCTCAATATTGCAACATTATTATCGATCAACATAAGGCAACATAACTGTGTACTCCTTCAAAAACAATAAAAATTTCAAGACAATAATGCATACCTAGACAAATTTAGTTTTCCAATAAATATCCTAACCAAATAAAAAATTTAAAAAAAAATAAGTTACCATATTTTCACAATACTTACCTTTTGGAAAAAAAATTAACCACGTGAAATTTATAAGAATGAAAAGTGGTTGAATTAAGAGCATAAATAGAAAGTTATTTGCATTTAGAAATCACCTTAAATAAAACAAAAAGATCTTTCTGGTCAATTGGTGTGCTAGCTAATTCATTGTCGGCTAATAAAGATTGTTTTGAATTTGTTTTAATTTTAAGTATTTGTCGTCTAAACGGAGAATTAGTTTTAAGAACATTCTTACTCGTAAGAATTCATTTAAATAAAAAAAAAAGCCGATTCAACGGACATTTTAGAAATATGAAAGTAATACATAAGTCAGACATCTACTTTCAATAGTTTATTAAAAACTAATATTGTTATTACTAATATAGATTATGAGAAAACATAATCAAATAGGGGAAGGTCATTTTGATCTGGCAGGTCTCAGAAATACGAATCTTTCAGCAGTGTGATTTTCGAAATATGTTGAACCAGGTATTCTGTAATGTGAAAAAGAGTCCATTTATGATAGAGGATTTATAATAATAGCTACTTCGGTGTTGATAGGTGGAAGTAATTTCGAGCTCATATCCTGATGATGTAGAGTGATTATGCAGATCAGCTTTTCTTGGCAGATAACGGGATTAATTTTAGCTTCGGTTTGAACGTCGCTCTCTCTCAATATTCGTCGAAAGCTGACATTGCCTTGTCGAGGACGGGATAGCGTATAAACGGTTGTTTCTCGTCCATCAGTGTTCCAACTAATTTATTCATTCAGCTTATTACGGTTTACATTCCAGGTGTTCTACTTTTTCTAGAGGATCCTACTTGATTTGGCGAATATGTCTTTTCAGTAGGACTAAAACTGGTTACAGTTTATCACGTTCGGATTGATAATCCACAAGATATCTGTTTCAAGTGTTTAACAATACGATCGTGAGAAGTTTCTTTTGAAAAGTAGTGAAAAAGAGAGATCACATGAGTGAAGAGCGACCTGCAGCGGCGCTTCGCCCTAAATGTATGGTTCCAGATTAAAACTGTCCGATAGGACAGTTGTATATAAGGGTTCATCGTCAAAAAGCACCCGAAAAAGCGTAACTTTGAAGAACACCCGTTTAAAAATCCTCTTGTTAAGAATCGGGCCTTTCATAAAAATAATAAAAAATAAATCCGGTAAAATCTTAAGACCATTTTTTCCTCTTTTTCTATAAAAGGTAAAGTTTCCAGATTTGCTTTATAATATAGGGTAAATACTCCTTTATAATTGTAAATTTTTTGCAACAACCCAGATCTAATAGATTTTCAGAAAAAAAGTTGCCGAAAATGAGCAAAAACGACAATTTCAAAAATTATTGTTACCTTTTTTGTAAACAACGTAGCGCCCAAACGCGCGAACCGATATTCACGAATGAGGTGTCATTAAATTCGGAATTTTATGTAGACGTGCTTTTTGGGGAATTCGACGATATGCCTCTTAAAAAAGGGAGTTTGCCCCACACAATTTAGGCCTTCTCTAAATTATTTGTTAATTTATTTTGTATTAATTACCTATTATTTCTACAACGCTTAGTTCGATTTGATAAAATTTAGAACGAAGAAGTGGTAAAAGCTTCCCTACTTGAGCCTAAAGTACCATCATGCTCTTACACCTACTAAGAGAAAGTATTTGATGTTTAATTTCTCTTAGCATTTTAGGGAGAAATACTGTAATCGCAGTTTCACTTTGCTATTCACATAACTAAAATACCTTCCTATTTTATTCAAAACGTTTTCTCAAGAAAATTGTTTTTAAGGATTATTTGGGGACCGCAACTAAAAGCATTCTTTAAAAATATCTCTCAAGTTAAGGGTCAACCTTAATCAACCCATACACTCAACTTTTTTAACTGAAGGTTATGTTAATGGAAATATAGAAGATTAAATTTTGGTGGTTTTCAAATTCATTCAAATTTCAAACGTTTATATCTCTCTCCGTATTGTTTAGAGTTTAATGAATTCTTTACCGAATTGTAGAGAAAAGTTAGCTGTATAACTGATATAAATTTCAATGTTTTAATGGTTATAGTTATTGAGATATAGAAGGTTAAACTTAGGTTTAATTCGTTCTAATTTCAAACATTCGGATCTCTCTCCGTATTTTTTAGATTTAAATGAATTCTTCACCGTATCCGTTCGATGGTCGTCAAACCCTTGAATAGACAGATATTGCTATACTTCATTTACTCTATAAATTTAGAAGAAATTGAAGAGACTTAATTTTCAGTTTAGTCAAATAATGGGATTCCAAACGGTTGATGTTATTGATAAATAATTACACAAAGTTAGTAATAATAATTTATCTTAATTGCATCTATTACATTATATATGTGAATACTTTCTAATATACTTAATACTAATTAAAAATTACCACAAATAATGAACACCTTAATGATTCTCACTTTTTAGTCTTAAAGGTACAAGATGTAAAGTATTTTGTATAATCTAAGATTTTTGTAAACCATCGTGATTACAAACAAATCAAATGTATCACTCACAATAATATTTAAATAAAAATAAGAATAAAAGAGCTCAACAATATAACTCTGATCCAAACAATAAGAGATTATTTTATTAATAATCATGTCCGAAATATTGTCTATTAGCATGATTAAATCTTAATATCTGTTAATCACAATTTATATAATACGTCGACGAATTATAAAACTAAAACAAAATTGACTAACGAACAGACCACCAAAGTCAAATAAAAGAGTTATGTAGGTTCGTTGTAAGATACATCATTCTAACATTAAAATCTGAATCTCATTACCATTCTTTCTGATTAACAGTAACATTAAAAACATATTTGACAATAACAAAAAATTTAAACAAAAAAAGAGGTTTAAAAATATTCTGATTTTTATTTTTGTAATTTATATATATATAAATATATTTTAATATAAAACCAATGATATAAAAAAATAAAAAGAAATCTACCCAGTTTCTTATACTTTACTGCAGTTATTGTCTGCACATTTCATCTAATCTTCAAAATGTTTGATACAATTTTTTCTTTTTTTTTTAATGGCATTTAAGTTATATTTTATAAAAACATATTTTTCTCAAAATGTTGTACTTTTTTTTACATATGCATTACGCAATTGTTCCATTTAAAGTTAGAGATATTATTTATTTTTCACATTATTAACTGTATTAAGACTTACTTTTGATGCGAGCAAATTGAATTTAGACTTCCAAGTACTTTATCAAAATATCCTTTATCCCAATAACAACGTCCACACAAGTTACAAACTTTAAAATTTACCACAGAATTTATAATATCGTCAGGAATATTTTCAACCTGTAAAATATGTATTATTAAAATAAATAATAATTAGCGTTAACTGGAATAACAAAAAAAAGGATTTGTATTATTCAGGGTTTTTAATGATAACCATCTACATTTAGTTTATAAGATTATCCATTAATACCGAACTGAATATTGAGAATTCATTTTCTCTTTGAAAACAGTCAATTAATCACTCATTTAAAAATCCTCTTGTTAAGAATCGGGCCTTTCATAAAAAAAATAAAAAATAAATCCGGTAAAATCTTTTAAATTCGTTCGCCGGCCCTTGGTTCTGCCAAGGCAAATAGTGACCAATGGGAAACTTCAATACAATTATTCGAGAGTGAATAATAAGGCATCACAGGCGCCACGTTAGCCGAGCGGTTAAAGGCGAGACCAGTTAAGCTAATATGTATTGTGGTTCTGAGTTCGATTCCCGGTCTTAGGCCTTGGATTTTATTTAATGGTTAATAAAAGAAATTTACAGTAAAGTATGTTTGCTAGATGCCTCCGTCCACGACACCTAATTGGTAGTTGGACGATTACTTTTCTTTAATAAGGCATCTCGACTACTTATAAGAAAATAATAATTTTACAAGTAAGTAAGATTGAAGAGGGTGAATATTTTATTCCAAACAATTCAATAAAGAACGATTTCCTTCACAACCTTCTTTAAGACATACAGTCCTTGAATACTTTTTCCGGATTTCAGCAAATGATTTTGTAATTTAACTTATTTTAACGGAAGTGAAGCACACAAATCAGTTGTTAGTAGTACATTATTTTTTTTACTTAACGTAAAAAATGATTTTATTATAATTTCTTTTTAAATCAAAACTCACCATTATTCGAGTGCCCATCGGTGTACGAAGCACGTCTTCGAAATTATTTTTTGTTGGACAATATGTCACACAATCCCAATCGTCTTCAAACTCATATTCATAATCAGAATATACTTCATACCCAGCAGGTACAGCATTGCACGCAGCACTAGTTGTTGCTCTTGCATTAATATGAGAAATTATTCTTTGTTTGTCGATAATAATCATATTTGTTTCATTGCACCACTGCAATTGATATGTAATTTCATTAAATCTCCAAAAATAAAAATAAAATAAAAGATTTGCTTAATTAATGAAATGAAGTAACATTTAACTTCTATGTTATCTGTTTTACTATCATAATGGTAACACTAAAAGCGAATGAATGTAATGAACCGAAATATTAAATTTACCTGACATCTGCTCATGATATCTTCATTTTTAACAAGCACGTTGAAATAATTTAAAATACCAATCATTTCTTCTTCCCACAGTGCAGATTCTACTTTATAACAGTGATTAGGCGGTAACCTATTTACAACCTAAAGGACAAAAATGACTTCTTATATGCTTAAAAGAATTTTCAGTTCAAAAATAGGTTTAGAATCTCTTCTTAATCTAAATGGCAAACATACTGTGCATAGAACCTTCAGAAAGGTTCTTCTTGTAGTGTCAAATATCTACGATAAATGCTTTAATATTTTTCGGCGATCCATTATTAAACTTTTTACCTAAGCAGTAGCAAATGACTAAGCTATTGAACTCAGATTAAAATCCGAATCTACAGGCTAAGCCAACAGTTCAACATCATTATTTCCTCCATATATTAAGGAATTGGTATTTTAGAAAAATAGCTTTTGACTGGGTGCATAGCTTCTGCTTACATACGTAATTTTTTTATTTTTATTTTTGGCGCATCAACAGCTGAGGTTATTAGCGCCCGGAGCTTTTTCCAGTGCACTGCCGGCCTCCGGACAGTGTTCTCTCGTTACAGACAACACTGTCCATCACCGGACAGTGAGCTGTAAGAAGCTCCTAGGAAGAGAAAATCTAAGGGTCAGCTGCTGGATTCGAACCCGGGACCTCCGCGTGGGAGTCCAGTATGCTAACCTCATAGCTAATCCCTTCCCTTGCACATACGTAATTATTTTGGAAAAAGCCACAAACCAAGTTTTACTTTGTGCTTATATGCATGTAAGCAGTATTAGGCTTCTTTGCTAAACTTCATTTCTAGAAGACAAATATATGTATATATTTCTTAATGAATTGAGAGGTACTCACTAATATAGGATGGATTTACGCCTTAAATGCGCCATTCACTGCACTAATCCATTAACTCCACTTTTTGAAATATCTTAAATTGAAGTATGATAGTACTTGGTTCAGTCAAAGCTTTTTGTATTTATAATAAATTTCCCAAATAATAAATATTAGCACCATTAACCAACAAAAAATGTTTTGGCCATTAAATAATAATTAATTAATTTCAGAAGCCATTTTGATTAACTCCGTGCTCTAATGTAAATTGTTGCAATAATTCTACTCAAATTCAGTAACAGGCGCTGAATGATAACGGTAATTTATTTGAATTTATGTAATAAACGGAATTAAAAAAAAAAAGTTCATTATTTCAACGCATTTCTCCACTTTTTGTTCTTTGGAGGTAATGGAATTGTGCAGTGAACGGCTTAAATCTGAAAGATATTAAATTTGTACACTGAATCCCTAATAAAGGTCAATAAAATTTAATTAACTTTAATCCACTGGTTTTCAGATAGAACCAACGCAAACATTTCCATCAAAGCAAAAACATTATATTTGCAAAATAACCATGTTTGTAATTTTTATCACAATCCTTCAGATAACCTGAAATTTGTCTAAAATTAAAATCAACAGATATCTTATTAAATTGTAACAAAGGCAACAAACGTTTTTCATCAAACCATGGGTGTTGTCGTCTAACTCAAGAGACCCTAATGTTTTGTAAAAAATACTAGCGTGGGCCTGAAAGACTAACGTAGTCAAAACGTATCACGCCCAAAAGACAAACAAATGTATTTAATGAAAAATCCCTTCAATGAATAATTAATTTAAAACAAAGGTCACAAATAAAAGGTCATTTCAAGTTTTATTATATTTTTAGCAATGATTAAAACCTTAAATAATTTGCAAGAATTTATATACTACTGTTTTCCTTTACCTTATAATATGTATTGTTCGTTACAATTAAAATCCTTTGTTCATCAGTAGCCATTGAAATCATACGATCACGGGAAGCGTCCACAGGTAAAAGGAGTGTATTGACGCCACAACGTCGCAATTTTCTGGCTAATGGATGTAAACTTCCTTCGCACAGAACTTGCAACCAGTCTACACTCACTGGTGCATCTCGATTGACCTTAGATGATATAGGATTTTTGGCCTGAAATATAGGAATTTATTCAAATGTTCTATTTTAAATTTATACTTTTTACTGTTTTATTTTGTTTGCAGAGTTCATTTTGAGAAGGGGCAAATTGTTTTCCATTAAGGCAAAAATATTCTGCTAATTTATTCTGGTATGAGAACATATTCAGTTAAGCAATAAATGAGCAGATCACTGCACAACTCGATTAACTCCATAAAACAAAAATTTGAGAAAAACGTTGAAATCATTTTCATTGATTTTTTGTTAAATTCTGTTTAAAATATAAATTCAAATAAATTTACCGTTAACATTCAGCGCCTGTTACTGAATTTGAGTATAATTATTGCTACAATTTACATTAGAGCACGGAGTTATCAAAATGGCTTATGAAATAAATTATTATTTAATGGAAAAAAAAGTCGCTTAAGAGGAGTTAAGTCTAAATTATTTGGGAAATTTTTTATAAATATGAAGAGCTATGTTTGAACTAATTGCTTTGACACTTTTAAGATATTTCAAAAAGTGGAGTCAATCAGTTTGTGCAGTAACGGCTCAAATATGGTTATAATTATTTCAGAATAATGGATTACATGATTTTTTTTGGAAAATTTAATAGAATCTAATTACCTTATTTTATTAAAAGAATGCTGGGCAACAGAATATGAAAAACCCCATAAGACGCTCAAATTGCTAAGTGTAGACCTTGGACCAAATCATGACGTTAGTAATGGCAACATAGTGAATGTGATAAGTACTATCTTAATAGTGGGATACTATAATGTCAATAGATCGGTAAGAGAGTACTGCACATAGGGTGCTCTGCATCCGGAGGAACATTGAAGATATGGTTCACTTTGTGGAAACTTGTCCTGTCTTAAGAGAGTTCTGTATCAGGTAGGTAAGGAAGATTTGTATTCGTCAGAGGAAGGTTATTAACCCCATGAATGGTCAGCACGGCTGGAAGAATTTTTATAAATATGCTCGAGAAGCTTGGCATCACCTAGCTTTTCTCACTGAACAGGTCAATTATAATCCTAAAATCAGTGAGACATTTATAGGTTATCATATTCAATAAAGCTCATAATGCAGAATATACCGTCTAAATATTCCTATTAGGAGACACTTGTGGTTCGTATGTATGTTATTCTTTTTAATTGTGTATGTAAAAAATATTTTTTATTAATATTTTCCCTGGTGGTATCTTGGTATTCCTTTAAATTGTGCTTTCTGTTTATTGTTTCGATCGTATTCATCTCTTTGGTTATTTGGTTCTATGTTATGATACAATTAAGATTCATTATCAAATTTTTGATAAGGTGAAGTATTAAACTACTGGCAGACGGCTAATAGCTCCAATGCTGTATTCATTCTAACAATGTAGTGTTGTAATTGGGATTCAATAAACCTCTATTTTTTTTTTTTTTTTTTTTTTTTTTTTTTTTTTTTTTTTGCGCATCAACAGCTGAGGTTATTAGCGCCCGGAGCTTTTTCCAGTGCACTGCCGGCCTCCGGACAGTGTTCTCTCGTTACAGACAACACTGTCCATCACCGGACAGTGAGCTGTAAGAAGCTCCTAGGAAGAGAAAATCTAAGGGTCAGCTGCTGGATTCGAACCCGGGGACCTCCGCGTGGGAGTCCAGTATGCTAACCGCATAGCTAATCCCTTCCCTAATAAACCTCTATTATTATTATTATTACTTCAAAAATAGAAAACAAGAAGATGAAATGTACCTTTGGTTTATTCTTTTTTCCTTTGTTTTTTGGTGGTCCTGAATTCATTATTGTCTGTATTATTTCATATAAGGGAAGACATCGTTCATTGCATAATCTTAATATCACATCATAAACCTCTATAAGGCAATAAGCATCTAGCGCTAAGAAATAATAAAATACAGTCATGAATTAATCTATTTTATTTTCAATAAATATTTAAGAAATATTAATTAAAATAATAAGTAAATTCTAATTGAGGTACGGGCTTGCATTATGGCCTTTAAGGGCTTGTAGGCAACCAGTTCATATTAATCGTAAGGCATCTCATTCTCTTGGAGAGTAATGTTGAGATACAAGATATGTGCAGCTAAGAGTAAGAGTTTTAGAAGAATTTTTTGATGTTTCATAGAAAATGCTCTTCCTTCACATCTCAATGTTCTAATTTATACAATTTGTAAAACTATAATTTACTCTTCAGCGGGAACCCTAACACTATTCCAACCCCAGATGTGGGTCGGGGTCTGAGGGCGAAGACCCCATTTTAAAATAAAATATAGACCAGGGGTGTGGGGAAGAAAATAGAGGTTGTGTGCAGGCGAAGCTTCCAATTGAAATAATATTATCAATATTGAAGTGTTTTTATTAGTTGTTACAATGTGACCCGCCGTATTCAAATATTAAATTAAAATAATAATTATATAATTAAATATGGTGGTTTACATGGTATCAGCTAATCAAAATCCCTGCAATATTAGGCTAGACCCACAGGCGCTATTCTAAAGAATTACCTATCATTTTAGTAGCGTATAAGAGAAGTAAAAAGGATTAGGAAAACCTAAAATCCATTTTCTTCAATTTTTTTTCTTTATTACAATTTTATTTTAATTAGTCCGTCATTTTATAAATACTAACCTGCATAAATTTTCTGTGATAATCTCAGAGGCCTGATATCCCAATTAGAAAACTGTTCAGTCTTATTTAAAGGGTGCCCTAAGCATAAAGCTACAAGTTGACTTAAACTTCCACTCGAACAATTTTCATTTTCTAAAATAAAATTTCTTTTAGAAAAATTGCTGCAAATTAAATTTTAAAAAAAATTGTATTAACTTACTCAAACTAGTTAAAAGATTTTCTTTTAATAAACAACAATGGCAAATCATTGCCGAATTTAGAATTTTGTTCGTTATACTGACCTGTAAGTACTTTATAATTCATTCAATTATTAACAGTATTTATTTACAATAAAAAATAAAAGTAGTTTACCAGGAAACGGAAATTCAAAGTTGTAATCTTTGACTAGTTTGTTCCATAAGCTGGAAAGGTCCAGGAAGCCCATAGATGGAAGATGGCAGTTCTCGAAATTCAAGTAATGAGACAACATAGCTACATCCGATTTAATAGAAAAACCTATAACAATTATTTTTATATTGAAAAAGATGCTTTTTTACTCATTTATTCAAAAATTACAACCCATCAGTGAGTGGCGAATGGAATGCATTGAAAGAATATTTCCATTACAAAAATGTTGGACAAAAATATTTAAAGCTAATAAAGTAAAATTAATTATCTTTTTACTGAAAATGTTAGGTCCGCAAAGCTAGATAATATTTATTTTATACAACATAGCTCGCATTTTTTAAAATACATGTTTTCATATTTTTGACCGGTTTTTGATTTTCATTTATCATCAGAAACTGGTTCATCAGTTTGGTGTAGAAAATTTGACTCCATTTATATTTCTGACCAAATAGTGAATCAACCACTGATAAAGAAAAGATCAGAAGTGCTGAAAACAATGCTAAAATAAATGATATTGTCTCATTTCCAATTTTTTTACTTCCACAAAAAAGCTATAAATTTTACGATAAATGCTTTTTTTTTTCATTCTTTAAAATAAAGAACTAGTTGAATGAAATTTAAGACTATTATCTTGACAAGAAACAAGAACAACAACAATAAGAGGGAAGGGATTAGCTATGAGGTTAGCATACTGGACTCCCACGCGGAGGTCCCGGGTTCGAATCCAGCTGCTGACACTTAGATTTTCTCTTCCTAGGAGCTTCTTACAGCTCACTGTCCGGTGATGGACAGTGTTGTCTGTAACGAGAGAACACTGTCCGGAGGCCGGCAGTGCACTGGAAAAAGCTCTGGGCGCCAATAACCTTAGATGTTGACGCGCCTTAAATCACAAAAAAAAAAAAAAAAATAAGAAATCTTAAGCAATTTCTGAATATAAATTATCATCCCTCAATTAAATTTTCTTAAGCCCAAAACTGATGATATGCCTGATAAATTAAAAGGAAGATAAGGAAGACATCGCAGCAAGAAAGAAAAAAAAATATCCGTTTTATTTAATTAAAGAAAATATATATACCTAATTTCAAAATATTGTGATTACTAAATAAAACTTCTGTGAGATTACTCCAAAGATCACTATAGCGCGCAAGGGCGATTACATCCACTAAATACACATAATGTCTAGTAGCCAACTGCAGAAGCGATATTTCCGTTGATGAGCTCACCATTGTGGGTTTCCATTCTGCATCTACTCCAACCACCTGTTCAGTAAATAATATGGGAATTATTTTCAATAAAACTATTAAATTGGAAACATGAACGGCATGATGTCTACAATCTTTTTGAAAATAAATTTCCAGTAGTCCTTTTCACAATTTGAAATTTTTCCCATCGAAAACAAAATTTAAAAAAATAATTTAATACCCTATCAAACTTGATTTTATTAAAGGCTATCTCGTAAAATTACAAATTTTGAAGATTTCAATCAAGCAAATTACTACAGTAACGAACAGATCATAATCATAACCGCAAAGTCTTTTTCAACATAGCACTTTAACCATTTTGTGGATCTTTTCGAGCTCTTAAAATGGAATTGCATTTCTAACTTCGAAGGTATCAAACTGATAATTTGAATTTTTTTAAATATAAATAATTATACTTCTAAACAAAATCTACAAAACGAAGAGAACACAAAGATAAATTACAAGATAAATATTGAAAATATTGAAAGTGTATTATGAAAATATAAAGAAATTACAGTAGCACCGTCAAGAGCAGAGATAATTAGATCAGACAGAGCATTCGGAGTGTCGATCAAGATGACAGAAGAAGGTGGTAGCTCTAGCTTGTGATATTGGCTGTTATTAGACGGTTGGTCCCACCACGTCTCGCCGTCTACAAATTAAAATATTGGTAAAACAGGTTTGTATAAACATATCTTGCAATTTTACATTAACTAAAAAATCTATAAGGCCAGAAATTTACCAAACAAATTTAGCTCCTAGCAATTTAGAGAAATGTTTAAATAAATTTACAATCTCGCATGATAAATACACGATGAAAATAAAAATTATAGGATGTATGTATTTTATAAAAACATAATGGTTTATCGATTTATATTAAAGTTGTTAAAAAAAAATTGTTGCCTTTAAAGAAATATCAAAACCATTGAAGAAAATATTAAATCTAAATATTTTCCCCTACAGAAAACATTTACATCTCATTTCTAAAACAGAAGGTAAAATCAAACATTGAAACAAAATAATATACTGTTAGAGGTTGAAGAATTAATGGGATCATTTCCTTCGGTCCATGGCTCAGCTTCTCTATACAATTCTCTAACAGTGAATGGCATTTCTGAAAGCTGAAGTTTATAACGTTTAGCCCAATAAAATCCTTCCTTTGGATCTCCGGCTTCGCTAAGTCTTAAAACTAATTGTCTTTGAATCTCTCTATCTTCTCCGCATGCATCAGCTACTAATTCTCGAAAACCTTGTTGTCCTAGAATGGGATTTAATCTTATTAAATTTATGAATGAAAAATCCAAAAAAAAAAAATGAATTAAATTGACCCTTCGTTAACCAAACTAAGAAAGAATGTACGAAGAAAAAGGAAAACAAATTTCTAGAAAAGTTACAGTAAATTACACATCAAGCTGAATATTAAATCTTATACAGAAATTCTAATCTAAATATGGAAAATCTTATATAGAAAATAAGACATTAAGAGAGGAAAAGTTTATTTGGGCACCACTGGAACTCTTTCGCTACTGTGGTTTAAAGTCTTTGTTATACTATGTATATATGTGTAATATCACGTATATCATTTTCTTTCTTCCGCCTTAGTATAAATCTCTCTACATTATGTAGAATTAATTTAAACATTGGATAGGACGGAAAGAAGAAGCAAAATTTGCAGCATTGAGTCTAGCAAGCTACAAGACAATTCTTAATATAATGTGTTAACCATATTATCCGTACCTCCTATCATATAAAAGGCATTAATTAAGTCAGCAAAATAGATGACCGACAGAATTATATTTTCTACTTTAGCAAGGCAGAGATAGCTCGAACCTCTCTATCTCTTCAAAAAGAAAAGCAAGCGAGTGAAAAAACCTTCTCGATTGGGTTATTTAATACTATTGTGGTTGAGCAAAAGTGTGGAAATGAAAACTGTAGTCATGAATTGTAGAATTCAAATGCAATTACTTTACGAAAATTACTTTAGGTGACCAGTTTTTGGGTATTGAGTAGTTCCAGGTTTGACCAGACTACAAATTGTAACATCCTACGACTGTTACTTTTATTAGTTCGAAGTCAATTTTTAAACATTTTCGTGAAGTATACAGTTTATATTTGATGCAGCCGTGACGTTTCTGCAAATAGGTTTATATGATAAAATATCGAAGAGCACAGTCCTCTGAATGGCAATTAGCAATTCCTCTCATATCTATCACTAGATCATGATGAATATATATAAAAATAGAAATCTTTTTGAGTGAGAATGTACATAAAACAACTGAAATGCTATAAAAATTAATAGAACAAGATTAACTTAAATTGATACCAACCTAAATCCTCTTGAACGTATCTCTTATGAACAAGAAAATGTACAATATTTAAAGAATTTTTTTGGGATAAATTTGGCGTCACTTCAGGAGGAATTTTGTGAAGAGGTAATATCTTCTTCAAATACTTAGAAAGTGTTTTAACATGAGAAAATTTGGAAATAGTATTCATTTTTACTCCTGGTACATCTAAATCTCTGAAACATTGACAACACAATTTCATAATGAACATAATAACGAAGTGAATTAATTCAAATCTTCATCTGATTAGATGTTCAAATTTTATTACTGATTATAAATAGATGATTTTACTGCTAATATTATTTTTAAAATTTAATTATGCCTTTCGGCCTAGAGCTTTTTTCAATGCCCTGCTAGTCTCCGGACAAGTGTACTCTCTTTACCGAACAGTGAGCTGTAAGAAGTTCCTAAAAAGAGAAAATCTAAGTGCCAGCAGCTGGATTCCAGTAGGCTAACCACTCAGATGACTTACCTTACCACAAGCTACTGAATGTTCTTTTCTTATGGATAGAAAGATTTTGGTCTATAATAAAACCAACAACTCCACTAACTATTCTAATTATTCAAATTTAGATCTATAATGTTATTGTAAAGTCAAGACTAAAAGAAAATAATAAATTTGTCGAACGTTTGTTGACTGGTTTCTCAATAAGAAAAGAACACTCGGCATTTTAAACGCTGAAAATATTTTGCAACAATTTAAAAAGAAATTTTAGTTCATATATTGAAGGTTTCACTCGATAGTAAGTAAAAACTGTCGAGCAAACTAAAAATAATTATCTTGAATATAACTTACATAACTAATTTATTAACGAAGTTCGGTAAATTTTTTTCAGCCAACATATTATCCAAATACTTCACCAATTCTAAATGGTGTTCTGGAGATGTATTTAAAAAATTATCCACAACCGATAATCTATCTTGTAAAAGAAGAGGTATCAAAAAATGAAATATATTAAATTCTTTTTTTAAATTTAACAGTTTAGTCCATTCACACGCCTGAAAAATAATGAAGTTATTTAAAAGGATAGAAAAACATTTACAATAAAAACCACGTTACATAATATAATTATAAGAAAACAGTTATCATCCTTTCTCACCTCTTTATACATATTTAACTTTATTAGATCACGCAATGGTTGAATAAAAAGGTTCTGAGACTCTTTAAGCATATATATTCTAACGACAGCTTCACTAAGTTCCTTGTTTCTTTGGCGCGAAGCTACCTGAAAAGCTTCGTACTTCACTTCGCTAGTAAGACAGCTTGTCAATTCTTGCTGTGTGGGTGCTAGCCATACAGCAAACTGTTCAATAACTAAAATTAAAACTGGTACAATTAATATCTATCACATCTCTTTTTTTTGTAATTTTAATTTGTTGGTTAGGGGTATAATTTCTCAAGGTTATTACATTCATCTAAATAAATCATCAGGTGTCTCTTATATTAGAAAATAAAAATATTGACAAAACTTTCACCCGATTATTTTCATACTTTTCTTTAATGAATAAAAGAAACGTTCGAAATCTAGAACCACAGTTACGCCAATCAGCTTATGGCAAAAGTTGTATCTATCCTAAGGAAGTGAACCGGACGCCAATCATCCTTAGTTAATCCTCAATTCATCATTCATTCTTTCTGTTAATGTCGCACCAAAGAGGTAAAGTTCTAATCCATCATCTGAATGATCACTTGCAAATCTATCTCATGACAAATTCTATGGAACTTGATTTTTATGACATAAATAGTCATAATAGGGCCCCTAAATATGTCTAAAATAGAGATAAGGGTAGCAGAGGTTGTCACATAGAGACGCATTGTCACCATCTGGGCAATTCTAGCCGGTAATCTTTTAGCCAAACTATCTGCGAAAGGATTCTACTGCTTAGGATTCGTAAAGATATTGTTTTGGGGCCCTTACAGAAAGCGTTAGACGTGGAGCTAAAGATCTACAGGGATTACGGAAATTTTGAATGAGGCAGCAAATCGCTTGAACCAGCAGAAACGTTTACTTTTACACATCTGGAACATTCTTTAAGCACTTTTACAGCGGCACCCAGGTGCTTTTTGGGGCATTTTCCCAGTAAATTGCTATTGGAACAATTTAATGTACGTTCGATTTCCACTACAATAAATTGAATGAATAAATTAAATGACTGCAATAAATTTAAATCACGATTTCTAAACTTATAATTTGTTGCGAGATATGTAATCGGAATGTACATTTATAAAAAGAGGGATCTCGTTTAAAGACAAGAAAATTATTATGAAGAGAGACTGAATGGGAATTTTAAAGGTCCATTCACTGTTTAATTGTAATTATTGACAGAATCCGTGCTAAGATTGTACTAAACCGAACGACACATTTGCGAAAGTTTTTGAGTTCTGATAGTTAAATATATAAATATCATATTCAGATATTTTAATCATATTCAGGGGAGCATGCTAGAAGATAGATTCGATATGGCAATTTTCAATTCGTCTGTCTCATATTATATTGTTAATGACAAACAATACACTCAGTGCAAAACTTCATTTAACCAGACATGCACAAGGATGTACAAGTAGTTTGTCTAGCATTTCAGTACTGCTCGGCAGGAATGGCTCGATTCAAAAAGGCAGATAGTTACTCTCCCTGTAGTTGCAAAGTTATTTATAGTAAAGTATTTTCTAAGAGATCCTTTAGAGGATCCTTTGTCATTTTAGCATGAAACTTCTCATTCTTCGGGAATACAACTATCTACATTAGTGATGGTAACACTACAGAGTTTTGCTGACAATTAATAAGAAAAGTTGACTCTCTAAAAAACAATCTTAGACCGACATGCTATAATAAAGATATTTCAGAAATGTTTATCAAAAACAACTAGCAGGTTGTTTGAGAGTTTCCAAAACTGTTAAATCTGTAATAAGAGATCATAAATGTTGAGTATCAAAATAAAAAACTGAAAACACGTCAAATTATTATTTATTTATAGGGATTCAGGGCGGGACATGTTCCCCAAGACACCGCTGCCAATGAAACAAAGATCAAACATCAAACCCTGAATGGTAATTAGATAAAGCTTAGCCTTGTTACGCGCTCTAGATTTGCGATATGTTCTCCTCTCGGCGAACTTGAAGTCAACACCAAATTAGGTGACGTGGGCGAAGGCGATTAAAAAACGTGTTGAAGTTAATATTACTTGACTTTCTCCACATCTCAAAAATTAGGTTAAGGTAAAAATAAATTCCCGCGTAAACAAAAAGTTAAATTTTATAATCAATACATAACCTGCAAGTAAGCAACTAAGGAAACTTCACTGAAAGAAGAAAAGAGTTTTCAATAAACTTATTGACAAAAGTTCACTTATAGTAACGAAAATCAAAATCACTGGTAGAATTATAGTAAATTCCATTACGTTTCCAAAATAATTGATCAAACAAGCTGATAAAAAAAAGTTGTCAAAAATACAGCAAAAATAAATTCTGTTTATTCCCTTAAAGAGAGTTCGATAGTAATTCAGTTACCTGTGAATGCAAGACTACTGGATCTACTTGGTTTATAATCTGGACATCTCCTAACTAATGACAATGCAGCTTCATACGGATTATCCACTTTTTCAAAATAATTGTGTAGCATGGTGTGAACAGCATCACATTTTTTGCCTGATGTAGGAAAAAATAATTTATGAAAAAACCTAAGTAGAAAAAGTATTGTATAATAATAATACACAAATAAAAACTAACATTGATTCCAAACATTTTTTAAACTATTGATAAAAGCAGTTTCATCATCAAGTTGGCCTTCTTTAGCTTCACAATTTACTTCCGATTTACAATCAAGATATTCATGATATGTCCTTCCATGATCACTGTTATAATTAGCCATTGCAATTTGCTAAACACTAGAGAATTCAGAAAACTAGGTAACAGAAGTTCAGTTTGATGAACAAAAAAAAATTAAATAGGTCATAACACACATCAGTCTTTTGAAAATGGTTTAGAGTAATATGAATTTTTAAGTAATAAATTCAAATAAAAAATCTTTAATCAGTAATAAAAGAATAAAAAAATGATTACAAATTTGATTATTAGATGGTAATGTAGAGTTCAGAAGGTAACTCACTTGTTTCCTAACCTAACAGGACTCAGGGAATAATTCTTGAATAGGTTTCATTTTTTGAAACTAACATGATTTTTTTTTAATATGGATCATTTTTTAAGTTTGCAACTAGAAATAATGTAATCAAAAATTATTTAAAGATTACTTACTACACTGAAAAGTTATTCTTTTTTTTATTATATTTACTTTTTCTGGACGATTATCGATTGCAGCACATCTTATTTTTATTCACATAGCATGTAGGCGAATACAATAATTACAGCTCCGATCGTACTGTATTTTAATATTCAGAATGACCCTAAAATGTTTTCCTACAAACCCCTAAAGTATGGGTAGATATTGCTTAAATGGAAAACAGATATTTCTATTAAATCAGGTCTATCTTAATATTTGAATAAGTTTTGACAATTCTGGAAAAAAAAAAAAAGAGGGAAGGGATTAGCTGTGAGGTTAGCATACTGGACTCCCACGCGGAGGTCCCGGGTTCGAATCCAGCAGCTGACCCTTAGATTTTCTCTTCCTAGGAGCTTCTTACAGCTCACTGTCCGGTGATGGACAGTGTTGTCTGTAACGAGAGAACACTGTCCGGAGGCCGGCAGTGCACTGGAAAAAGCTCCGGGCGCTAATGACCTCAGCTGTTGATGCGCCAAAAAAATAAAAAAATAAAAATAAAAAAAGGTCAGATTGACGAACCGCGACCTTTGATACTATATATTTAGGAAGTAGTAGGAATGAATTATGTATTTATCAATGTTGATGCAACGGATAGTAGCAACCCACCCTCTTGTAAGAAGGCAAGGCCTAAATCCCTTTCATCAAATGTTCTGAAGACTCACCAAGAGGATTTCGGGTAGGGTAAATTTCTTCCTAACTTCTGGAAACTGCCTAGGCCACTAAGTATCAATAAGGATGATAACCATTCCTGACGAACGATCTCAGATATTCTGAGTATGGCATCCTAAAAGCAAGGCTATTTAAGGAGGTTCAAAGAAAAGAGATTTTTATCTACATCAAGTCAGTCGGTGGATGATGCGCTGATTTTTTTTTTAATACTATTTGAAAAATAATATTACATATAATAAATAATAATAATACTAAATAATATTTAGAAAGAATGTAAATTTAGCTAGATCAAGAAAAAAAAATATCTTCAAGGAGTAAATAAAAAGAATGAAATGTAATGACTGAAGTTTTTATTTAAATAAAATATTTTAAACCATAGGATCTGATACTAAGGCAATATATTACATATAAGTAAATTTTTTTACAAGCAAAATAGTTTTTTTTTATTGGCAGTGTAAAACTATAGTTAAGTTACAACATTAATTCTACTTTTAAACTCTACTTCGTAAGCACCGACGTTTTGCTTACTTTAGAATATTGGTTTTCGTTGTCTGCCGAGCCATTAATTAATAACAATGAGATATTTACACAAGTATTAAAAATAATATATATTTTTTTAAATAAAATCTAATAATTAAAATGTTTTTTTTTTCTGTTAAAATGCATATTAAATTTCAAGTATAAATACTATTTGTTAATTCCATATTAATTTGAGTTAGTTAGTTTTTAGTTTTTAAGGAGCCTCATTCATATCAACTCAAATTTTTGTATTTTATAAAAAGATTGTAAAGAACCCTCAATGTAGATTTCATATCTTTATTGACAATATCTGAAAAATTGAAAAAATAAAAAATGTTAATAACTTAACCAACAACACTTGACACAATTTTTATTTGTTTAATTTTTAGCAACTGAACTGACCTTCGGGCCTCGCTTTAGGTTTTGCCAAACCAACATCTTGCATTAATTGGAAAGCAAATCCAACATTGTGCACTTTTTGTTCAAATTCTTGTGGAGTTTGATGAAAAAAGTACAAGGGGACGAAGAATCCTTCTAACAAACCCATCAACAAAGTCAAATAGACACCATCATGAAACTGACTTTCAAGTTCCGTAACTTCTAAATGAAGTTTGTTTAGATGTTTATTTACAAAGGTCATTAGGGACTGCAACAAATTAAATAGAAGACATAACAATCAATGTATAAATATATTGCTGGTAATTTAAAAATATAAAATCTATGATTTAGAATAGTCTGAATGTATGGACCCACGTTTTTTACGACTTGCAATTTATCTGGTGCATGATCAAAAAGAGCATCAAATGCGTCCCTTTCACAGCGCATCCCTACATCATCGTAACTAGCGGTAATTTCCTCTATTACAGTTCGATGTTTAATTTTGCCATCACTTTGTTTCTGAAATGACGTTAGTAAAATACTTTATTAAAACATCTTTAATAACCCTTAATTTTATATTGGAGATAAGTACATATACGCAAAGTCTGTAACATTAAAGAAATTTCTAGCAAACCTGGGCGATGAGGACTTCAATTGTCACATGTTCTGGAAGTCTGACGGGCGCTCTGTAATGCCTGGCCAATGCTACCAATAAGTGTAAGATTGCTACTAGATTTTTGCTGTGTATGCTTTCAACACTCCACTTTTGCTGAGACCATCTAGCATGTCCGAGCACCTTACACACACAGTATGTTTCTTTAGGAATTATAATTAATTACTGAATTAAGTATGTAACATTTGACAACTCACTGTGTTTGCTTTATCCAAAACAATGCCAAGTTTTTGCTTCTGTCCATCTTCAGATTGCGTCACTTCAGGAGATTCAATTTTTTGTGAGGTTAGTTTTTCTAAAAAAGAACAAAAAGAACATTAATGAAAATACCAAATACTAGATTCCTGGTCGGTCAAAGGATAAGGCTGTGCTTTCGTTCAGGGTGCTATTATTTTAATAATGCATAATAAATTAAATTTATTTTTTGTAGTATTAATATTTCCAAGGTATTTTCTATTAAATTAACTGAATTTATTTGGCAATCTACATCAAAAGCCCAAATATTAAAGGTGACTCATTTTTAATGAAATTTCGTTCTGGAAACTGACTTCATTATATTCTGTTTCAAAAATTCCCACACACATACAAAGATGAATGAATAAAATTCATTAGTAAGTATGTCCAAACTTTTTTTCATAATTTTGTGACAAAAGTACAGATTTATAAAAAATGGAAAATACAAATTTCTAAGGGTACACAAATTAAGGAGGTAGTTCCCAGTTTTTTTCTTCTTCTTTGGACATCAGGAATCAATGTCTGTTCGAGACGTAGACGTTTTACATTGAAAAATCTTGGCTTATTTAACTTTTCATCAATATTTCATAACATTTTGAGAAAATTGTGCTCTACAATCAGCAAATAACTTCACGCTAAGTTCTTTTTTCTTTAAAAAGGAAGAATATTTGTAAAAAGCTGATATTTTCTGTAAACTGACACTAATAATTACTGTGTTTGAAAGTGAAATGAGTTGTTACAAACATTTTTATGGCATAAAATTCAAAAGAAAATTTCTATTTTAAGCTTTAATAATCAGTAGAATCTTAGTAAAATAATATAAGTCAATATCAAAATATATTTGGTTACTTCAGAAAAATGTTTAGTAAAAAAATTTTAGGGAAGGTATAGTTGTCTAAATTTACCTATTAGTTTTTGAAGCACTTGACCATCATAGAGATCTGCTTCCAGATCTTTTACAATTATTCTTTGATAGGCTAATTCATCATTAATCCAATCAATTAACACGGTGATTAAGTTTTGAAGTTTAGGATCCTTATATGAAGCGTGTTTAATAATTGACATTTCTTCATTTTCCTCTGTAAAAAAATAAAAAAATACTTAAGAAATATTCATTTACAATAATGCACTTTACATAACATTTTCTCAACTTAAATTTTGCATTGCAAGTAAGGGTTCTAAACAACCTACTATGCACTATAGCAAAGGTATCTCTTAACGGGGTAACTCTTATCAACTTACTTATCTCACTCTCAAAGCCTTTCAAAAAAATTGTAGATAACAAAATATTTAACACACCCAATTTTATACTTACAATACTTATATTTAACAGTACCAAACCACACCTTAATACTATCAATAAGTAAAAATAGATAGAGAAATCTGTTTAAAGTCAACTTATAATTTTCATTTCAAGTCTGTTTCTCTTAGAGATATGGTAAAATATGTGAATGCAGTACTAAAAAATCTATTGGAATTTGTTCCTGCAGGTAGTAAAGTATAATATTAACAGAAAGAGAGTATTCAATTTTTAAATAATTAATGGTAAGAAGAATCCGTTTTAAGATTGTTATTTTCATACTTTACTTGAAACTGTCGATTATATCCATTTAGGATCTAACAAAATGTTTTCATTAAATGAGAATACAGAAATAGTGCTGAGGAACATAAACTAAAAAAATGGAGGAACAACGCTGCAGTTGTTTTATCTACATATATTTTACTTATTTCTATCTGCTATTATTATTTCAATTCAGTTCTGATCACACAACTTCAGTGACGGATGTATATCTTACTAGAAATTAAAAAATTTAAGTGGTGGAATGAAACAATGTTAATGACAAATATTTCTTCTTCTTTTTTTTACCATTTGCAGCATCGCTTTGTATCAATTAAGCAAATCTTAATTTGAAAATGTTAGTTTTAAATACCATAAATCAAATTTTACAGATTGAGTCAAGATTTTCATCGAAACTATGGTGGCAAAAGTTTTGGAATTTTTGATGATCTAAGAACCTAGCTCCAAAGGTCGAAGCGATGCAAACTACGACAAAACACGAAATGAGAAAAATAAAACCTTTGTATAGAGGATCATTCATTTTTGTTGAAAGAGGTAATTAAATAGTTTCGTAATTTAATTTGAGCGATTTTCTCAATCTAATTCGTTTTAAAATATTAATAGTTCAATTTCAAAACTCGCACACACAGTAAATTTCTAAATGCACTAACTTGGTAGAATAACGATGAGCTTGGCGTAAAATTTGAAAGAGCCATGAATGTACAATTATTTTCTAATAGCTTGGAAATAAAAGAAGGCAAACTTACCCAATGAATAAATCTCTGGAGGAATATCGGCCGAAAGAGGGCTGCCTGGTGAATCAATAGCATGTTTTCCTTCCTGCTGAATTTCTTGCACTAAGAACATAAAATTATTAATAAGAATTTCACCTCACGCATGTATCCATTTATTTTCTCACTTTGAAAAAGAGTCAGTTCTATCTTGCAGATCTCCACTTATGTGTAGATCTGCACATCTAAACAGTGTTCTGTTTACTAACTAACATTTACTGCAGACCCTTCTTGAACTAAACCTACTTTACTTATTAACAAGGAACTAACCCACCAAGAGAACTATCTAATTTAGATTATCTAAATTACTAATATGTTTCAACAGCACAGCTTTAGGAACCTATTTCCTGGCTCAAAACAAGAAATTATGTATATAAAAAAAAGACATAATTTTCTGATTTCGCCAACTGTTTCCAATTTCCTCGCAGTAAACTTCATTGAAAAATATACTAAATTAAATTTAAAGGAGAGAATCTTAAGCATATCGACAGCAAAAAAGTATAACGGTTGGAGAAATAATAGATCTGTTCCCTGAACATTCTATTTAGCGACAATTTTATTACCTTGTTTTTCATTTTATTATTACTTGTTCGACTTTTGGTTAGGTGTTACCACTAAAGTAGAGAACAATGATGGTGTGCATAAAATGCGAATATTGCCTTATGATTAATTGTTTGTTTTTTTTTACATTTCTTGACTCCAGTGTCGAAGATAAGCTTTATAATGAATAATTATTAACGCTAGGTATCCTAGTATTATTTTTATTTAAAGTTCCAGAAAAAAAAGTGCCCGTAAGGAAAAAAGATCTGACATTTTTCAGTGATCTGGTGTATAGAAAGGGCAGAAACTGTCATTCAGCACCTTCATGATGTTCCTTGACAAATTTTGTACGGATTTTTGAGAAAAAGTATATGGTATCTACCGCCAAGTAAACAATACAAATACTGATCCCTATAAATCACAAATGCCTACAAGACCCGTTGCAGTAAGGGGTATGTACATATATAGAAATACTTGGGTGTAGCGTTCCCAAGGCAGATTCAAACTAAAAACGCCTCAAATTTACACTCTAAGTTTTGAAATTGTTTGTAAACACATTTAAGAGTTTTCCTGTACATGACAATTTTTAAGGTCACATTAACTTATTAAAATATAATATTTTGTTCATTTTATCGAGCACTAATGTGCAAAGCTTACAAATTAATTAAAGCTTAGATTTTTGAGGTAATAAATCCTGGCTATAATCAATTTAAAATAAATCTATAACTTTGTTTTTTCAGAAAGTAGATTCCGTTCTGTTTTGAGGGATTTTCGTTAATGTTATAAGAATTTCAATAGACAGCAACATTTTTCTGGGGATGATTTGAACTTGAATATCATGTAAACGGAATATGATTGAATTAGGACTCTAGGGGTTCTAGCAAATTAGATTATGACTGTGAGATAATTCAAAGAAAACATACATTACTGTTCCTTAAGTCCACCTACAATGTAGCTATGGCCGTAATCATAACCAAATAAGGAAGAGGAAAAATTCAAACCAAATACACAAACAATTAAACTTGATTAATCTAACAAAATGAACTAAACATGTTACTAACCTTCACGAATTCTCTTTTTTCTTCCTAAAGTGCCGATTTTCTCCCAGATTGTCTCTTCTTTATCATCTTTTCGTGCAACAGGAGGGCGCGGAGACTTCGGTCTAGGTGAAGCCATCTTTCATTTACCCAGTATCCATAAATGGCAATTCCTTTATAAATTCTTTTGTTTTTCAAAATAAAAATTGCCTTGTTATCGATATTTTTAAGAATATTTCCATTTATTTACGGATGATAATATTAATATGACACAATAATTTACATTTAACTAGCTCCCGCCAAATTAGGTTGAGTAGGTTTCAATTTGAATTTCTTTCAAGTGCTAAAAAGAAAAATCAACACACTGTCCAACTGTCCATTCGTTTGTGAGAACTTTAATCGTAGTGTTTTCTGTTTTATATTGTAACTCAAAAGAGTAGAGAACATTAATTATCCCTTCATGGATATTTTGGAACAGATATCATCACCTGATGAAGTGATCAAAAATCTTGAAATTATCTTACCTAAATTAATAGTATCCTTTAAGACTATTTATTACAGCTTAAGATATTCTCTATCATCTTTGTTGAAATAATTGATTAGTTAAACATCAACTTCTGCCTAAAAGCAAGATTTCTATATTTACATGTATGTGTAGTTCAATATTTGGATTTGAATATTTATGTAGTATTTGATTCTAAAGCCTTTGGGATTAACATTCGACTTAGCATGTGATTGTTTTGCCAGTCAGGATCTTGTGCCTTGACAGAAGAAGTGGTTGTGTAAGTCACTTTGATCAATTTTATTTTATTTTTTGCTTAGGTGACGTAAAAATAACGTTTGCTTCACTGAAACTTCATTTATTTTTATTTAAATCAAATTAAATTGAAATTGACTTACGAAATGGAAAAAGATTATTTTGACATCACATAAGAAAATAAAAAATGAAAAAAAGTGACGTCTCTTTAGTCCGAAGCTACATAATTTTACACTACATTCATTTACGGTTGATCTGATAGTCAAATAGGGCATTATTCAAATTAAAGTGCTTGGTCGCCAAGGTTTATATAATTGGTGTAATCAAATTTAAGATGTGTAGCTTACTTCTTAAAGGGTGAATAAGAAATACTTTACTTTTCCAAACTGATTTAAAAGCTTATTACTCCTCAACCATGATCATACGCTTTTGGAAAATGAATACTGCAATTCACATTTTCTACAAATAATTACAACTCTTTTGAGGGATGTTTTAAGCGATCTAAAAGTAGATATAATAGAAGAACGATTACTCAGTAAAGTCCTACCTTGCATAAGTAAAATATTTTCACAAGTAAGTAATGATTTCATTGGAAACTTGTTGTTTAAGATTTTTTAGTGTTAGTTAATTGATAATTTATTTAATAGAGTTTATCCGCTGTATGTGACTCACTTGAGGTATTAGAGGAAAATGAAGAGGAAATTTCAATAACAGTTAGTCAATATTTACAGGTATGTCTCTCTAGTATTTGTATTTTTCATTTCATTTTATAATTACAAAATAATTTTTTTTAAATAAATTCTTCAATTTTCAGTGGATTTGGCATAAGACCATTCCCTCTTCATCCAGTGGGATGATGCTTTACATATTAGATTTCAGCTCATATTTTTTTTCGAACCATCTCATCACCTGCTCTTATTTTTGATTTGTGAACACATTTCGTTTATTTTAATTGTCGTATCGTGCCCTATAATTGTTAATAATTTAAAAATGTGGTTAGGTTCGCAGTGCTTGTTTAACCACAGATGGTTTTATCCATTTAGCAAGCACGTTTATTGTACATTAACCGATTTCGGACTTTCATCCAATAGAGTTAGATTTACCAGTTAGGTGTAGAGAATTTGAAGGAAACATAAGACGAATCTCGTTTGGAAGACGATGTATTGTTTTCTAAAATTTCTTGTATATGTGAAACAGATCATAATCTAATACTAATTTATAATCCGAGCGTGTTTATAACTGAAAAAGTCGAAGATAGTTTGGATCACTCACTGTTCTGATCCAACTCTCTAATCAACTATTTCTCTATACAGGGTGTCCCAAGCTATATGGATAACGACTTTTTCTCGGAAACTAAGATAGCTAGAAAAAAACTAAAAAATACGTGTTCCCTTAGTTTTTTGATAGAAATCCAAATATACTTTGTAAATTTTTTTCGGTGCTTCCAGAAGCGAGATACAGGCACCAACTTCATTTTTTCAAATGAGAAGGTGCGGTTTTTATTTCAGAAATAGATTCCTCTATTTTTTTTAAGAAAAATTTACTTGAACGGTTTTTTTCTGTGAGCGATATTTTAGAAGTTAGGAATGAAAACATGATTCTTGTAAGAAATGATAAAATGATAATATTATAACGGTTTTTTGATAGAATAAGAAGAAAAGTACTATTTTATTATAAATTTTACTCCTCATTAATATTACAAATCATGCTCGAAATGGCCTCCACCATTAGAGATGCATAGACATGCTCTTTCCTGCCAATTGCCCCTTACTGCCAAAGAAATAGATTCGGCTTTAACCGACTTACAGGTGTCTATTATTCTCTGCTTTAGTTCATCTACAGATGCCATCCCGACTTGATTCTGATACACCTAGATTTAGAAATGGTTTTAGATAAGCAGTAATAAGGAAAGAAAGAAAAAAGTTATGAATAATCACCTTGTTTTTCAGGTATCCCCAAAGGAAATAGTCCATAGGTGTCAAGCCCGGTGAGAGAGGTGGCTACTGAATCGCCCCCCGTGTCGATATAACACCATCAGGCATGTAAAGAGATATCTCGATAGACAATTTGATGGGCGTGTTATATGGCGATTCAGTAGCCACCTCTCTCACCGGGCTTGACATCTATGGACTATTTCCTCTGGGGATACCTGAAAAACAAGGTGATTATTCATAACTTTTTTCTTTCTTTCCTTATTACTGCTTATCTAAAACCATTTCTAAATCTAGGTGTATCAGAATCAAGTCGGGATGGCATCTGTAGATGAACTAAAGCAGAGAATAATAGATACCTTTAAGTCGGTTAAAGCCGAATCTATTTCTTTGGCAGTAAGGGGCAATTGGCAGGAAAGAGCATGTCTATGCATCTCTAATGGTGGAGGCCATTTCGAGCATGATTTGTAATATTAATGAGGAGTAAAATTTATAATAAAATAGTACTTTTCTTCTTATTCTATCAAAAAACCGTTATAATATTATCATTTTATCATTTCTTATAAGAATCATGTTTTCATTCCTAACTTCTAAAATATCGCTCACAGAAAAAAACCGTTCAAGTAAATTTTTCTTTAAAAAAAATAGAGGAATCTATTTCTGAAATAAAAACCGCACCTTCTCATTTGAAAAAATGAAGTTGGTGCCTGTATCTCGCTTCTGGAAGCACCGAAAAAAATTTACAAAGTAAATTTGGATTTCTATCAAAAAACTAAGGGAACACGTATTTTTTAGTTTTTTTCTAGCTATCTTAGTTTCCGAGAAAAAGTTATCCATATAGCTTGGGACACCCTGTATATTGAAAATTACGAAAATCTGGATTTACTATATAACAGGGAAAAATTAAAATTTAAACGAATAAGATACATAGAATAAAAAATTAAAAAAATAATATAGGAAAGATGTAAAGGAAGAAAGATATCTAAAGGTAGTCATTAAAAAAATAGTACCACTTCGAAAATTATCCGGCATGGGAACAAAAAGATGATTAATAAGCAAACTTACTTGTATGCTAATAAATTTAACGATCACTTGACTAATTTAACTGATGTTTCCGCGGAAAATAGTTACACTGGTTCTACAGTTCATTTATGATCAGGGAGATTAATGAAAATAAAGTGTTCAAAGTGGTTTAAGATATGGGCAACAAAAAAAGTCAAGAGCACTTTTAGTTAAATACATACATAACGCCTCTAACATGATTGATAAATCGCTGGCTTAAAGAAGTAACTTTCCTGCTATTCTAATATTGCAAAAAAACATTCCTATATTCAAGAAGTGCAGTTAATTAGTTGTCGGGCCTCTTCTTTTTCCTTCATACATTATTGATCTAGTATGTTCATTTTAAAAAAAAAATGCACCTTGTATGTACATTGCACGACTCTCATAGCGTGAGATAAGCATTAAGTGGTTAGAAACTTGCTGATGAAAATATTGCGATTCCTGAAAACTGGTCAGCAAAAAATAAGCTAATATTAAATCAACAGAAGTAAAGAGATCAGTACCAAACATCTATAGACAGAGGAAGAAAAGGAAACTGTCATGTTCCTGGGAGTAATAATGGATTCTGGGATTCTGAATACAGAAAGTAATACTAGGCTGGAGGAAATATGTCCATGATTTAGCCGGTAAAATCTCTGAAGATATTTTCCTTTCGGAAACTATGGCCTACTTGTTGAGTTGATTCAAAAATAATTTTTAGGTTCAGAAAAACTTTATTAGAGTGATGCTGAGTCGACAATCTCGAGGCAGTAGCAGGCCTTTTTCGGAAATTGAATATAATGACTCTGGCATCAATATTTATTTATAAGCATGCTCTGAAACAAAAAGTAAAAACAAACAAGAATTAAGATCAACGCAAAACTCTCACTAAATACAAATTTCTCAAAATAAAACTTACCCAATCGTACGTTGGCAAAGTCAAATTAGAGCCCAAACTTAATATCAGCAAAATATATAACAGTATTCCTCATGAAATTAGAAAACTTGCATGAAATTCAAGAAAACAATCAGCAAGATTTTAGTTGTGAAATGTTCTTGTGTAATTATTTATTAATTAAATGTTTCTTTAGGAATTCTAAATTAAACTTTATTTCAATTTTTTTTTTCCTGATGTTTTATAATTCAATTATTTAGACCGAAATATTAAAATTTGGATTGGACAACTATTATAGGTGTGCTTAGATGTTCTTTCTGGTTATAATTATACTTTGGAATATGTCACAATCCAGAGTGAAGATATACGACTGGAATACATTGGAAGTTTACACAAAACATTGCCTAATGTATTGTTACAATCTTTCACCCATTGCAAAGACAGGTAATTTGCCGTGAAAAGCAATATGACATTACAAGTTTAGAGTGTTCTCTATTACTTTTTCTTACTGTTGCATAGACTTTTTCCCCAATAGAAGCAGAAAGTATAAGGCTGACAAATAGTTTCAAATTTCAAGAAAATAAAAGTGCTCGCAAGGGGTAACTGTTGCATGCAGTTACCTGGGGAGTAGCGTCCCTACGACTTCCTGAGCTCAGTACATCATGCACGTTCACCAGAACAGTCCAAGCACACACATACTACACTACAGATAAGGTCAAATACATTACACACTCTAGGGCTACCGTCCCGAAAGGGGAGTATGTCTAAAAACTCTAAGGAGGCAGCTACTCCTCTAGACTCAGTAGCTGTGGGCTGATAACCCACTCTACTTAAATATGAATTATTACGGGATCTAATTGAGGAGACCAAGCCAATAGTAGCAGTAGTAGTTGTAGAAAATTAAAGCAGTAAGAAAAAGTGTCCTCAGTTTCATGCCCAAACTTTTTTATGTAATTATTTGCGTTCAATGAATTATGTTTCATGATGGTGTTATATATTTTTTTCTTGTAGTGAAAGCAATTATGGACATTATTTTGTCACATGTACGGATATTCTTACTGCATTATTTCGCAATAGTTATGAAGTTTATTTGAAATACCTTCGAGCTTTGGAAGATAAATTATATTTTAGTTGCTCTTTTGAAGAAGATATAACGCTTCTTAATGATGGTAGTTATATACATACATTCAATTTTCATTAGTAAAATGAAATCTTATTTACGATGAAATTCGTTGGATTTTTGTTTCAGTGATGGACAAAACTGTTGCAATAATAGAAATTGTAACAGGTTTGGATATCAAAACAGCAGCAGAACAATGGAAAAGCTATTTAAAAGTTAACAGTAAATACGCTGAAAAAATAAGGGACAGATTAAACTTATTGCGTCCTTTATCAGTACTTTTATGCAATATTCAACAAATCATTAATACTGTTACTACAAATAAGGTAATTTGATTTTATTTTTCGTTTCTTTTTTAGTTATGAAATTTTTAAAAATGGCAGAAAAAAGTGCGACTTTTATTTGGTGTTAAAAAAAAAAAATTAGAAATAAAAAATTATTAATGTTTTAGTAATAAACTGGTTAACTTTCTTTCTTCAAATATGGAGTATTCTATTATTAACCATTTTATTTTAATGTTTGTACAGTCGTTATTCTTAACTAAAACGTTTAGTACAATAAACATTTCTGGTCCAGTTTAATTTGTATAGACAGTAATCATTTTTTCTGTGGTAACTTTTATTCGTATTAAAGGAAGTTTTAGATGATAAAACGAGGACTCGTCATTTAAAACTAGGGAGTTTTATATTAAAGATCTTCATTAAACTTTGTGATTTGCATAAAGGATTTTTAGATGATTGTTTGTCACTGATTTTAGAAATGTTATTGCTACTTTATAGGTAAGATATAATTACTTTTTAATCATTGATTATTAATCTTTTATCTTATAATAAAATTTTTTATTCTTCCTATTTCAGTTGTTCGAAAAATTGTGGAAATGATGGATTGATAAACCAAGAATTAGATACCTACATTTGTATAGGTGGTGCAGCTTTATTGAATCAGTTTTTTGAAGATGAACATTTTTTTAGAGTAAATATCAAAGTCGTCCATGCAGAGTAAGTAATACATTGTAGTACTAATGTTTATTTAAACTAGTTGCGTTTTCTAGGAGTTGCATAATCTTTTTATTCGTCGTATGGAGTTGCCTGTTAATCAATTTGGCATGCATAATGTTGTATTGATTGCCATGAAGAAATTGGTCGTTTCTCAGAGTAAAGCAATTCATGATCTTTCTGCTAAGTATCCATTTATAGAAATGGTCATTACGCTTTATAATGATGGTGAGTAGTAAATGTATTATTTTATATTTAAAACGTTGTTAAATTCATTGTTTTATTAGCTTGTAATTATGGAACCTTAATTAATTTATGGAAGGATAGTATTTGCGAAGTAAAATGCATACTTTAGTATGATTTGTGGAAAACAGAAAACGAAATAGAACCCCGTTTCATGTTAGTAATCCAATTTGTGAGAGAAATTTAATTAATTGCAATATAGTGCATAAAACAATATATATTACCCTGTATTTTATCTTTTATTTGCACTTAAGAGGAGAGATGTAGTCAAAGTTAGTGAGGGTACATTTATACTTTTTATCGCTTACTTTTCTTCTGAAACAGTGGTAAAGGGAAGTCGATGCTTGAGGCATATCTAACAACTTACAGAATTAAAGAATTTTATCCATATTGTTATTGCCACCCTGTCTATTACTGGCCGATTCTTTGGAGAGATATGCTTTTTTATAAGGAAATCCCTTTAAGAAATTTGTTAGATGTCCGGGCATTCAATAAAATATTTTTTGTATCCCTGTTTTACAACTGCAATACTTCTTTTTATATAATAACTATCTGAAAATGATTAAGTTCTGAATAACGTGTAATTTTTTCCATTTTCAGTTGGGCTGACAATTGGGACGAACTTCTTACTAGAAGGAAAAGATATGTATATGAGTACTGTCAGTATTCTAATGGCATTTATTCTGTCAACTGTGTCTGCTTCTCAATACATTCAAATTGAGAAATTACTGTTTGAATGTTTTTTTACATTCAATTGTCACACATCCCTCCTAGTATCAGACATTGTATGTCTAATAGCCAGGTGTGTTTGTATAAATCAAAAAGGTATTAGTATTAATAAAAGGATAGCATTTTTCAATGGAACTGGAGCCAATAAATCCAAACAAGAGCAAACTGTTAAATAATTTGATTATTTTTTAACAGATTCACTAACGAGAGCATTTGTTTGGAAATGGTGCAATATTTATGTGAAACCTTAATGTTTTGGCAAGTACACTTAGATACTGAAAGACCAGAATATGTTATCGCAAGTGCTACGCTTATACGACTTTGTAAATTTTTAACTGAAAAATCTTGCGATGTCATTAGTGATAAATATTGTCATAATTATGCAAGCCATTTAAGTTATTTGCTAGCAAGAGGTTTTTGTAAAAGAATACCTATACCAACGTTGGCCATACCAGATGTTAGCTCACTTAAAGAAGACTACATTGTTTTCGTAAGTGCAAATTTTAAAATATGTTTTAACTTATTTCATTGTCTTTTAACTCCTATCGACTTAGATCCCATTAATAAATAATTCCTTTCATATTTCTTGAACAGTTGGCGAATTAAATGGCGGTTTTATTTTTGCTCTTTTATAAGCTGCAATTTATTTTTTTTTCGCCTCTAACCGCCCAAGAATCTTGCTTTACCTAAAATCTGCCCTACTCCTACGACCAAATCTTTCAGCATATTTTTGCATAAACGTTTTGTAAATTGATAAAAGAGCAGTGTGATGAATGTAAAAAGAGTTAAATTTGCTGAGTTATTTCAATTTTCTTCTATTATTTGTTACTAATGTATGTATTGTAATTTGCGTATTTATGTTGCTGTGCAAGCCACGAGACATTGTGTGGTTCAATTTTAAATTATATGCTACATCCATCTACTAAAATTGTAAATATATCTAACTAGTAAATTTATTTTATTTGAAGGTCAATAAACTGAAGATCTCTGGCCTGAGAAAGTATGTTGAAGACAAGTGTGAAACTCATAAAATGTATAAAATGTTGATTGCTGGGTTCAATACTACAATTAATGAAAAAAATACATCTGAGTTGGGATGTAGTTGGAATCTTTTCTTGGTTAACCAGCTTCTTAGAATATTGCCAATTTTTCTCCCTAATTTAAGTAACACTCAAATTATTCAGGTACTTGTTTTTATTTCTCGATGTTAGTTATCTCGTACTTTTCTTTTTTTTTTTTAAGCCAAGTTATGGTGCCTTTTACATCACTTTCTAAAAGTATTAACCCGCTATCGTAGGGAAAAGCTTACCTCTAGAGACTGATTATTAAATAAAAGACGTGACCACTACTGCTCGTAACTGTAACTCGCCCTGCACAATACTATAGAAAAAAAAAAATTATATATTTTGTTTTTATTTTAATTTTACATTTTGCCTGCGACGAGAGACTAGTCCAAAGGTCGGCATGCACTAAAAAACTTCTCCAGGCGTCAAAGATGTTGATGCGCCTAACTTAAAAATAATAATTACAATAATATTAATATTACAAACTTATTACTTTCAGCATCTTTGACTGTAATTAAGTGTGACATCCTAAGTGGGCATTTGAGATTGTCTTATTTTTAATTGCTCCTTGGTTTGCAATAGTAACTAATAATAATATAAAGAAGGGACGTACGGGGTTAGCTTAGTTATTTGCGCTGTGTAGCAAGACGGGGAACCTAGTTTCATATCAAAGCTTATTATTCTTGGGTTTTTTGTTGCTAAAAACTTGGTAATGTTGCCAGTGACGAGAGAATACTGGACCATATGCTAAACCTTTCCTCTTCGTACAATGTTGGATGAATCATTTTCTTATTTCCGGAAACCTCCCATTCCATCAACATATTCATCTAATTTTTGTGGTTTCAACAATGTAGGATAAAAGAAAAAAATGACATAGTAATCCCTGTGAACAATACTTTAATAGGTAGGCTATAAATGCAGTTGAAATTTCGGCGCCCGAAATCGTCAGAAAGTAATTTACTCTCAGCAGATACATTATCTATAGTAGTCTTTACCTTTTTTTTTTTTTTGGTTTTGTAAGGTGCGCAACAACAAGGGTCCTTTGCACCTAAGTCTTTACGTGTCGTTTTTGCAAAATAATAATAATAATAATAATTTTTTTAATTGAATATTTTATTTTACATTATTGTAGTGTGTGTTTTGTCAATGGCTACCGCCAAAGAGCCATTAGTATTATTTAATATTAACCTGATTTTTTTCAGGTTTTATCTGGCCTTCATGATCTTTTGAAACATGGTAATACAAGTATAAGAGTAGCTTCAGCTAATTGTCTGCAAAAAAGTGCTGAAAATAAATTGCCATTAGATTTTGAGTCAAAGGACGTTTGTACCAAAATAGCTGATTTGTATGCCACTTTATTGGCAGATGAAGATCCATTAATTTGTCAGGAAGCAGTAGAATCATATTCTCATTTCGTTGCAAATACGGATAATAAAGGAATTAATACATTAGTTTTAAATCAGGACAATGATGTTCAAGAATTTCTCACATTATTTCAACAAAAGAAAATAACAATAAAACCAAAGCAAAGATATTTATTGTTATTCCATAACCGAAAATTCATTTATTATCATAAATGTTTAAAGAAAATCCAACTGGTTGATGACATACCATATCCGCCCCCTAAAAAATTAAAACATAATACAGAAGATGATTTCGTTCAGAGTTCATTTTGTTCCATTTTAAAAGAAATCAAATTGGTAAAAGATTATTTAAAATCTCACGAATTACCTGTAAACAGTAAAGGTTTACTGAAAGCAATAGGAAATGAAATTGATGAAATAAGAAATAAAGCTTTTAATGAAGAAACGTATGAAGAGTTTGGTTAAATGAAGAGATTTTTTATTTCATTTATTATGTAAATAAATATTTTGTACATTATTGTTGTTATTTATTTTAAATTCACTTTAGGTGAGATTTAGATTGTAAAATCTGATAAATAATAAGGGGCAATCTCAATAGAGTTTTGAAAAAAATTAATTGCCCACGCTCCACTTCATTAGCATAATGACAGCCCCATACTTCAGACAGGTTTAACTAGACAGGGACTCAAACAGTGAAATCTTAGAACCCCAGGAATCTGATTGCGTTTTTGCTAAAATGTTTATAACGGTTGAGATGGGTCGTTTATAAAGAAAAGATGTAAGCCGCAGCCCACGAGAAGCATATGAAGGACTTCTGGGGTGGTAGAAGATCTTGATAGCGATTGGTTCAGGACGTGGTAGAGGATTTGTAGAGAAGGGGTGCCAAGCAATGACGATGAAAAGCTGGAAGATCTTGTCGCAGAAGGTCAAGGTCGTAGAGCCGAGAGTGAGTGAATGGATAAAACAAGTAAATAAAACAACGTTTTCTCTTTTTTCGAAAATACTTACATTTATAAATAATAAGTGTAATCATAGAGCAGAACGTTTAACGACTGCATGGATTTTATCATAAGTAATTTTACAAAAATTTTAAATAAAGAAGAAAATGTCTTTGACTTTTAATACAATATTAATAGTTGTAGCAGAATAAAAGTCAGTATTCTCTTTATAAATACTGGATAAATGAAATTAGTTCTTAACTTTTATAGGTTTTTCGAGATGTAAAAGTACCACCACATTTATGGTTTTCTCTTGCTATAGTCTTAATGTTTCCTCAGTAGCGTGGCTGTAAAAAATGATATCAGAATTAATAATTTAAAACGTTTAATTGTTTGCAACATAACTGAAAAATAAGCAATGTGAGTGGTGTTGGCAGTACTAATTTTTAAAAGGAGTTTAGACAAACCAGTTCAAAGTCCGCTGAAAGGAGGCAAAACTTAAAACTGACTTAGGAAACCAAAACTGCTCAACTCAGTTATAAGAAAGATGTTCACTACAATAACTAATTTTCTGTCATTAACCACTTAGCCGATAACACAAATGAAACTTGTTTAAAAATAATCTAGGCCTATTTCATTTCTATTATCCTTTAAATGAGATTAAAGTTTAGCCGTAAATTTCTAGAATGTGGAAAAATTGTTGCAAACTAATGTTTATACATTAGGTTATCTAATATTACAGTATTTTCAACCAGACCATATTTCCTACCAAGGGTGATTCGGGCCTAAGTTGTACGAATTTCTTATAAGCTTGACTCCTAAGTAGTTGGTTAAGGGGTTTTAGGTTCCTCCAAAACATCGGTTTTTCTAAACCCCAAGCAAGTTGCTTATGTTTGCGAAGAGTACAACTTTGATTTTTCAAGGATGCTCTCCCCCTACATTATTTAACATACTGCGTGTAATAATTAATACTTATTCGTTATACAAATGGTAATGGTAAAGTATGTGCTTTCTCCAGACACCTAATTATAGTTGGTCGACGAGCCCGTGTGAACAAATCGGTTTTACTTTACTGATTTATGAAGAATTATTTATTACTCCTCGTAACAATTAAGATTGCAGTAGTTTACCTTGTGAAAGGAATTTAGAACGGAAGAATGCCGAAATTTTATAGAGTGGTAAAAGTCAAACAACAGGAAGAGCAAGAAGATAGATTTTTGTGCTCAACGAGAGTGGATACGGGCTCTGAGAATAAGAGATTCCAAACAGGGAGGAGTGAAAAAAATACAATACTATATTAGTCAGATACCGATCCTTTTATGATAGTATAGTTATTTAACCACATTTTTGTAGAAAAATTGTGAAAAAAGGGGCAATTTTTTAAAAAGTGTAATTTACTTTCTGAATAATGTATAACAGAAAATGTCAGATAATAATACCTCTTCTGCAGACACTTCTTGCCTTGTAATTATTATTCTCTCTTCAGAACGTTCGTAACCTTCCTCAGGATAGCGTCTATCTCCATATCTTCCGTACCCATCATGCCCTCTTCCGTACCCTCTTCCATATCTATCGTACTCTCCATATCGGTTATATTTTCGGTTATCGTGATGAGCATCAAATTCAGATGCAAGTTCTTCATTTTGTAATTTCACTGTTGATAACGCCTCATCCTTGGGAAATAGGAATACTTTTATTGTTGATACAATCACTCCAGTAAAGCTAATATGTAGAATAGAATAGAATAGAAATTTATTATTCTGGGACAATTGTCCCCTAAGAATAAATTCAGGTACAAATAGAGGTCTTAACAGTTTAGCCTGTGTTTAAAAGAAAATAAATAAATAAATAAGTATTTACAAAAAGTGAAAATAAAAATAACAGCAGAAATTAAGGAGATAAATTAAAACAATTAGAATTTCGGAGGAAGCTGAATAGAAAGGAGATAACTGAATAGACGGGATTTAAAGATAGATAGGGTAGGAGCATGGCGGACAGATGATGGTAAGGAGTTCCAGAGAGAGGTAGCACGTATTAGGAAGGATTTGTCAAAGGATGAGGTACGGTGAGAAAGAATATAGAGATCGGATGAGCGAGATCTGGTATTACGGGAATGTATCGAGGATTTAAACTTAGGGAGTTGAAAAATATAGGAAGGCCTTTGAGACTGGATAACTAGAAAAAGGAAAGAAGCCAAAAAATAATGGCGGCGATAGACAGGAAAAAGCCACTTCATCTCATCGTAGCAGTGCGAAATGCAAGAGTCTCTGGAAATACTGAAAATAAAACTTATGAAGCAGTTCATGAGACGCTTGAGCTTAGCTTCAATATCACCGGAAAGACCGCCATACACTAAACAACCATAGTCGAAATGGGGGAATATAAGAGAGGAAACTAGGAGTTACCGGGTCTTAATTGGAAAAAGGTGACGGGAACAATTAAACTGCTTAAGGATATGGATGGAACAACGAGAGATTTGGGAAACATGGTTTTTCCAAGATAGGTTTTGATCAAAAGTGATACCAAGGTTTTTCACAGAGGAACAATATTTTATTGGGATATTGTAAAGGAAAAGATTAGGAAAAGGAGCCAATGATTGAAGGAGTGGGTTGGAGCCAATAACAATAGCTTTGGTCTTTTCTACATTCAGGGTAAGCTTATTGTTCGTGGCCCATGCTGAGATATTATTGAGGTCTTCTTGAAATTTAAACACAGCTTCAAACAAATTCGATGGGGAAAAGGATAGGTAAATCTGAAAATCATCAGCATAGAGGTGATACTGGGAATGAGAGATGGAAAGAGGAAGGTCATTGATGTAAATGGAAAAGAGGGTGGGAGATAGGGAAGAACCTTGAGGTACACCACGTGACAAAGGAAGGAGTGAAGAAGGATTATTATCGGGAGTGACAACGAATTGGGAACGATTAGACAGGAAGGATTGGAACCAACGGAGGGTGCTATTGGAAAAAGAGAGGGATTGTAGTTTAGATAGCAGGATATGATGGTCAACGGTATCGAAGGCTTTGGAGAAGCCTAGGGGTATAAGGATGGTAAGTTTTTGGTCGTCAATAGCCGTCTGCAAGTCATGAGTAATTTTCAAGAGTGCAGATTGAGTGGAATAAGAAGGACGAAAGCCAGATTGGAGTGGATTAAGGAGATTGTTTTGTTCAAAGTAATTAGAAAGCTGGGATTGCACTAAACGTTCAAAGGGTTTGGAGAAATTTGATAAAATAGAGATGGGACAAAAATCAATAGGAGAGGTGGGATTTGAGATTTTATTTAGAGGACAGACTAGGGCTGTTTTCCAGCAGGATGGGAAAATAGAATTCTGAAGGGAGAAATTATAAATATGGTAAAGGACTGGCAATATCGCTGGGAGGCAGGCTTTAATTAATTTAAAAGGAATGTTGTCAGGGCCATAGTCATTTGTATTGTGTATGAGATCGATTCTCGGTCTAAGACTTGGATTTTATTTAGTTCGTTAAGCAGAAAGTTAAGTTTAAGTATAGTAGCTGTTCGACATTCTGACAAGTTTTGGACTTTTATTTGAACTCATTTTTCATTTGTTAATTTTTTGTAGCCTTATCATTTTATGATTTTGAGGAATTAAAAAAACATTTACTCTCTTAATTTTGAGTTCTCTAACTGTCAGTGAAGCTCAGAAAACAAATTCTTAATGTGCTACAAAGAAGATTACTTAGTCACGAACTCTATACATGCCTTCTTATGCTGTATACATACAAGCCATTTCCACTCATTACTCTGAATACATGCAGTCGACATAACCATATTAATGACTTATAAACATCCAACATCAGCTTCTCACAACACATTCTTTAATAACAGTCCCCTTCCTTGCAGAGACCTGGTGCGCTAGCTTGGTCACTTCATAGTAACCCACTCAAGTCTTAACAGACAAGCTATAACTAAACATGCCAAACTTTTTTACCGACTTCTGCGAACACATTCTGATTACTAACGGGACTGAAAAAAGAATAATACTGTGCAATCATCTATCCAATTTGGACTCGCAGACAAGAGGTTGGGTTCAGCCGTACCGACACCGAAATATTTAATATTCAGGTATTCCAAAACAAGTGAGTCCTTCAGATAAATCTTTTTATGTTCCAATCATTACTCTTCATGAAGATTTAAACAGTTCTTACATACAACATCTTGCTATGACAGAATATAATAATACAGTTCTCTATCCCGTTCTCTCTGCTTTAATCTTTTTGTGTAACCTCTCGTCTCTCTTACTAATCTTAAGAACCAATTATGCCGTCTGAAGCGCCAGTGACTCCGAGATTTCCTTCGGGATTGACCAGTGGCACTGGTTCACGAAGAGAGTGTTTCTTTCTCCCTATTCTCCACCTTAATCTTAACAGTAAATTTCTAAATAAATAAAACATAACTTTTAACTTCCTAAAGAAGAAATTCATTACGTGTTTTTTGAATTGTTCATTATTTACTAATAACTGGGTAAACTTTCAATCTAAATGGTCAAACTTTAGTTTAAAAATTACCTGCTTTGTGATATCTTTTCTGTATCTTCTACCCTCCTGCAAACATAAATAAGAGCTCACTATACAATTGCAAACTTATTTAATTTTTTTCGTCTGATTTCTCAAATATAAGAAGCGATATATATTACTTGTATTATATTTTATAAATTTTTACCATAATTATACAAATTTTAACCAATTAGAAGCTAATTTGAGTAGATTGTTGCAAAATCAAAATATATTACCAGTGAGTTCGTCATAAAACTCTGATAAAAACAAATATATCGCCTAAATTAAGAAAAAAAAAAGAAGAAATGTTGGATGCAAAGCATTAAGCCATATTTTTTAGAAACTTACGCCATCTCTTGTGCCATGTGTTCTTGAGCCAATTCGATCTTCCGCTAAATGACTACTACCTCCATTGCTAAAGTATCTGCTGTCTTCCCAATGACCATCTCCGTGCACCTTTTGTTGAGTACCAAATCTATCTATATTACCATCTCTGACCCATCTTTTGTTCAATCTGACTCTATCATCCCTTCCCTGAAACATCGTTTAAATAATAAAACTTTTGATTAATATTAATCTAACGCAAAAAGGCAACTGTTATGTCAACTTGAAATCCAAAGTAAAATAACTCACATTTCCACTTTGTTGAATTTGTTGCCTATATCTATCTGGCTACGAAAACAAAAATGTCTATTATTTTCATAAAGTTAAATTATACAATATAAATATATAATATCCGCAAATGAACGGTTTTAGATTTCTATCCATCACTAAAGAGATTGTTTCTTCAGTTTGGAGTAGAGAATTTAGAATTTGACTAATGATTTTTTTTTTTTGGTCATAGATCACACTTGCTGAGTCAAAAATCCGAAATTGGTTAAAAATGGGGAAATAAAACACGCTTGTAATGATGGATATATTCAAGATATTATCTAGCACTTCAGACCAAACCACATTTGCTACTATACAGGTAAAAGAAGCGGGCAATGTACTGAAATAGCACATCAGAGAAGAAATTTTTTCTTTATCTCTCCTAAAAAAGAAACGCGTTTTAATGAAGTTTTATGGACCAATAATTCAAATAAAAAAATGTAGATCATTTACAATCAGTGTGCCAAGTTAGAAGAAAAATCGTAGAAGTTGTACTTGAGGCTAAGATTCTGTCAAGCCCCAGGAGGGACACAAAATGAAATTCATAGCCTTACAAACTTTTTTTCTAAAATCCACATTTGTTTGAGGCCACTGGAGACCTTTAAACATTATTATCAGTGAAAACTTGGCATGTTCACATTACTTTACTACCTCTGGTAAGAAAATGTAATAAAATGGGTAGAGAAGGAAAATGTATTTATTCAAATATCCTATTCGAAATTAATCTATAAAGATATAGAGGTAATGGTTTTTTTAGATATATGTCATTCATATCAGATTTTTTTTTCTCAATTGTATCAAAGTATTTAGATCAAGACAAATTTTTAAAATTAATTTTTCAACTGATATTTCGAGACCCCGTGATCTCGAGCAATTTTTTTTTTTTTTTTTTTGTACAATACAGAGCCTCCGAGTACCGTGCAAGTAACCTTTATTAGTTTGGATCAAATACCCTCCCCAGAAAGCACGTGTAAGCTACAGTTAATGGAGGAGAATATAACCATTAATTTTAACTGAAAAAATAAATTACCTCATTGCTAGGCCTTACTCTTCCTAGTGTCGGTGTGGGAACATTACCCACAATAGCCCAACTTTCAACGCCTTCTCCAATATTTTTCTTATTCTCTATTAAATTTTGCCTTTTAAATAATCTCTGAAATAAATATTTATAAATTTATTACAAATTTAATAAACAAGAATCACAACAAACACTGTTTAATGAATATAATTTACAAATTATTTTCAATCTGTAATTTTACAAATATTTTTTACACCTTTGGTTCTAAACTTAAAGCATCCTGTAAAACATTTACAAATAACAAAAAAGTTATTGAAAACTTGAACATAGTTTGATTTTTTAAATAAAACTATAAAAAAGAAATGTACACACTGTTTATATATTAAAATTATTGATGTTCGAGATAACAAAATTCCCCCTACTAAATCATAATTTTGTATGAATTCATTGTGGTTATCTACAGGGTCAGTAAAGGAAATCATTTCATTGGAATAACAGCAACAATAGAATAAAATTAAATTTAAAATTATGGCGGCATGGGATTTCCCTCACATGTAAATCAATTAAACATATGAAATAATTGTAGTTGGTTTTAGAACATGTATTCATAGTCTATAAATATAAATTACTGATATACTGTCTGTAACCAGCCACGCATTGCTGTGGCTCAGTCCGCAGCGAAGCAGCAGCAGATGGATTGGGTGATGGCATTCCCAATTGTCTGAGGACGTTGTTCCCGATTTCTAAGCACAAATCTTCAATCATTATAATCTTCGTTACAGATTCCCGCTGTGAAATCTATGTTCATATTTGAATTTTCCTTGCGCATTTGAAGGAAAATATCTACAGCCATGTGCTATTTATATTTCTCCTATAACTCTGTTGGATGAAGAAAGCAGGCGGTCAATATGACTGCAAACAATGCACGAACTTGTTTTGGGTATGACGTGTTGACGCGTCATTAATGCGTAGTACAATCCCAGGGTCGGTCGCACTCCAATAAATTCAGTGCTTGACATGCACAGCGGAATATGGCATGTTTAACGCCGTTGACAATTCTCAATTGCTGGAAGACGTTGGTCCGGGTTCATTTACCAACCGCATGTGAAAAAGAAGCATTCATCTTGATTGGGATGCACGGTGAACAGTCAGTAGTAATTTAAATTTGACAGGTTGTCCGTCGACTTGCTCTTCTCGTTTGGGTCATTTAAATGATTTCTACTCGCATTCCAAGTGTAATACGTAGGCACAAAGAAGTATAAATGAAACCAAAACGTTGAAAAATAAAAGTTAACATAAAGTTAAAGTTATTTCGACAGCACTGATATGTAATATTTGAGGAGATACCACTCATTGGAGGCTCTCCATTGCATTCTGTCAATTATTGATCTCCATTATTGATTATAACTCTAGGTCAGAGTAGATTCAGTAGACGCCTAGGATTGTTGGTAGAGTTAAGAATGTAAGCTGTTCGATGAGAGGGTGGAAAGAGCGGAGAGACGAAACCGAAATTTCTTGGCCGGGCCGAGATTAAATCTTGGGCCAGAGGTAGTTTTCCGATCAAACTGAATGGATTAGACACGTAATACGGAACATTGATAGAATGACGTAGAATGTCTGCAGGAAAAACTTTTGAGCTTTTTAACTAAAAAAAATTATTGCAATGTCTCTTTTTAAAATAATTGGTGAGATATTAGTCAGGTATTTTCATTTGAATGTGTATTTTCTTTCAAGAGGAGCGTCGATTTAGGGTGTTAACAATTATACTAACTAAAAAGAAGCAGATTGCAAATAATTGAACTCGGCGACTTAAGATAATTGCAGTCCAAAATATACATTCGCAGAAAATATCACTGCACTGTTACTTCTAAGCCACTTAGTAACGTTGCTATATGTAGTGAAAATTCGATTTTGTTATTGCTTATTCTTCTTTTAAGATTACTCTATGATGATTTTAAATGTTGGATGAGGAGGATACATCAACGTTTCGATATGAACTGTGGCCATAGCAAAGAATGCGTGTTAAAGTCCTCCAAAATGTAGTATTTAATTGCTTACTTGCAATCCAAGATTACTAAAATTATTAATGCTCAACCAGGATTTAGATACCGTGAAATGCTTCTTTCAGCATTCTATGTGTTTTATGTTCATCAAGCAATATAGGAGGTAGGGAAGACTTATTCAATAATCATCAAAGTATAATTTTATTAAGAATTATTACGTTTTTGTTCTGTTATTTTCTAAAAATACAAATTTTGAGTTTTAATCTTTATATTAGTACTTTTATAATTGTCTTAGAAGGTGCTTAAGGGTCTACTCTACATTTTATATAACACTATGTATAATAAGTATAGATATGTGTGGCTGTTTGTATTGACATATTCTTAATATGTCTAAGGAAAATGCCAAAAAATATTTCCCAGAATATGACCTTGATAATGAAAATTGACAGTGAAAATTAAATGATATTTACAGGATGTCAAAACATCCTGTTTACTGTAACAATCGTACACTACTAATTAATTACGTCATTTACCTTCCTACACATTAAAAACGCAATCAATTAGTACAGTAATAGATCTTTATTTAAATATTTACAAACCAACAAATTTGTGTATTCAATTACATAGTGGTAGACAAATATACTCATAGTTCCTAGTTCCATAGTGGTCACTGCTTAACTTCAATCTTCATTATATGAGGAGAAATTGAAGAAAAGAAAGAAATAAAATAAAATATTTTTTATATAATCAGAAACTGAAAAATGAAGCAATATTTCTGACTGTAACATACATACATAAAGTAATAAATAATATTTTAAGCGATTTATTTATAGCTTACTTACGGCATTAAAGGGGACAAAATAAAGATATAAATACATAATGAAATACGTATATACATATTTATCCCCCCCCAAAAAAAAACTCGAAAAAAGTATAAAATTGTCGTAGTAGATTTAAAATTCTATACCAATGCGTATCTATCTATATGTTACTTTGCAATAATTCATACACTTTTACAACATTTACCAATTAAATGTTGCTCAATATCCTGTCTATTTACATTTTTCTTTAAGTATTAATTCCTACATTGTATCGCCGTTATAATTTGAAAGACACTTTCTTCTCTGATATCTAAATTACACAGCGAACTCAACCTGACTTCATTATGAAATTTGTATTTATTAAGCGAATCAACCCGAACTTTAATTAATCCACCCATTTGCACGAGCGCCCAAGTTACAATAATTTACTAAATTGAATTGGAGATCCAATGTTTTATTCAAAGGAAGGTGATGACTGTTTAGGGCTAAAAGCTTATATTTATCAAGTATGCTATTTTTAATATTTTCTAGAGTTGTGTGACTATGTTGAAATTAATTAAATCAGTGAATAAGATTATAAATAATTATCACACACTTTTTCCCAATCATTATACCTATACAAACACTTTTCTTTCAATTATCGCATTCATCTAAATTTTCGGGTATTGATTAGCAGTGATAGACATCTTTTTAAGTATTTTATGCGCCGTTAACTAACACAAAAAAATTAGGCAACACTCCAGTCTAAGATTTAGTTTACAAATATATAAAGAATAGACTATGTCAGTTACCATATCTGAGCTCAGATAATAACAAATTATAGCTTTATTGAGAGCATTATATTCATATTTATTATTATTTATATACCTTTATATTCGCAGAAAAAAATATAATTTTATTTAATATTGAATTATTAAAGGAATTCAGAGCATATCCGGATACTGCAGTTCTCCATTGAAATATTTATCCAAGTATAAATATATCCAAAACGTAATCAAGTTCTCTCTTTCCTTGTAATTTTTAGTGAATTACATTTTTCAAGTAATGCGTACTCCAATCACATGAGAATGTAATTCCCAAATATTTATACCAATTCACAACTTCATTGTTTTCTTTGTTATAATATCATTAGTCATTTTGCCCTAAGTTTTCCACTACTTCTGGTAACTTCTGGTCTTTGAATTGCATAAATTAATTTTCAAATTTTATTTTAAAAAATAGCTGCAAGGCGACTATGTCAATACCATGTTCAATATTTTAAACAGAGTATTGTTGATGTGAACTTTCTCATCGATTTAGTTCACTAAATTATTTATTAATATATAAAAACAAAGTACATAAGGACGCTCAACAAATACCTCTGCTTTTTACACAAGTTGTTTCGGAACATAGGTCAGAGCACTGGGCATCAAACACTAGCACAGATCCTGAGTACAGATATCTTATTACATTGATAACTTAACGTGAAACACCAATTTCCGACAGCTTGTAGAAGAATGCATGGCGATGAATTTGATCAAATGCTGCGGATAGATCTTTAAAAAAGGCAAACACTTAACCCCTCTTCCTATTCCTCAGCCTGATGTGAATTATACTCGTTTAACACATTACTGTGCCAATGGTTGTTTAGCTCTTCCTAGATATCTAAATCCCGTCTGGTAGTCACCAATTATACCATTTTTATCAGACCTCCTTAATACTTCCTTTGTCATGTAAAGGAACTACAATCGCATTTTTAAATGTTTCCGGCAGTTCTTTTTTTAAAAGTTTTATTGCAAACTGATATGCTTTTTCCTAATTAAATTTCATATTGGTTTATAAAATACGTTTAAGGTATTTGATAAATGCAGTCAGGTAACAATAATTTAAAAAAATTCGCAATATTAGTTTTCCTGTTAAGACAACTTACATTGAGGCAAAAACATAATTAAGTTCTCTCTCTTTTCCTCCCCCTAAAAAAAACCGATCCTGGGAAAAATATGATTACTTCTTTTGGTTACAAATAAAACGTATAATCTATATACATATAAATGTTATTTAAAACGTACTGGAGCTAACCTTGGCTAGAACTGTTTGACTATTAATTAAGACTATCATTCATTCTTCAGATAAGACCAATTAGATTATATTGTTAAGTTTTGTTTATTTATTAAAATATGGCCCAATTCTGCCTAATAGAAGATAAAAGACTAAAGTGATTAAAAACAAAAAGAAAATCGTTAAATGCCAAGAAAAATGTAAATTAATTCATTTCACCTTAAAATCTTGCTAAGTAGGATTAACTTATAATTTTAACAAAGGTTTAATATAATCCTAATATTATGTGACCCCAATTAATATCGACAAATCTAGATAGTTTCATTGTACAATATATGTATATCCTTGCACATTACATCAGTTTTGTATTAATTAGTTGAAATATGACAATAATATAAAATACTATGGTCTATGTCGCATTCTATGAGAGCTGCTTAACACTAAACACAGTATATATCAAAATCTGCGCCCTCGCAAAAAGATACAAGAATACTTTGCACCACGTGAGCCCTAAACAAATTATTACGTTAATTAATAATTCTTATGTAAATATAATCAGGGCATGCCATTTTTATATTTATTATTTTAATTTAATAATTCACAACTGTAAAAAAAAACAATAAGTGAATCTGCAAACGGTATTTAAAAAATGCAAGCCTTGGAAACGAAGAGGAGTTGCCTCCCAAGAGGAACTCTTTAAAACTTTAACGCAAAAATAACTCCTGGTGGAACGTATTAAATATAATAAATAACTAAATAATAGATATGAAAATAATGAAAACATAAAAACTAAAAATAAACTAATAAAGGAAAACACCGCTAAATTAAAAATCTTCTTTCTTTAATTCTTTAATTAACATAAATCTAGACAGCCAATCTTCCTTACAAAAATTTACAAGTGGTCTCCATTTTTCATGACCATTTAAATATACCAATTATTTATCCTAGAAAGAGCTATCTTTTTCAAAATGACGAAACTCCTTAAATATTGAACAGACCCACACATTATAAAAAATGATAAATATCTTCTGGTTCAATCTGTTACAGAGTGAGCATTATAAGTTTGAAGAATGTCTCAATAGCCCAACAAATCATTCAAACAAGTTGCCTCTAATCTTCATCACACGTCTAATAACTCTGATACTTGTTTCATCTTTAATATAATGTTTTTCAAATCATTCAAAATTGACTCGTCTGTAAGCCCAGATAAGAAGACTGCTTAATTTAAGAAGAGTCAATTCCCTTATAATGTGAACATCGCACCAACTGCCTAATAGTGAACCACCGACCAAAGGACAACATTTCTGCTGTCTAGATTTTCCTTCAGGTTGCTAAAGTAGAGATTAGATTTCCGTTCCTTACAGAAATAGTACCATACATTTTGCACTATTTTAGATGAATAATGTTAACTCTTCATCCCAGCATCCTGATGGTGCCATACATTAAGTGAAACCCCTGCAGTTTTGGTCAGATGTCAACCACGTAGAGTGGAGATAGATTTCCAGTCCCACATAATGCCGGCATGAAATTTCTGATGAAACAATGTCGATAATCGGAAAATCAGCTAAGCTACTCTCTTGTTTCATAACAATTTAGAAATAATTTCGCTTAATTCTTGAAATCTTAACATTTGCAATTTTAATCACAATTTAATAATTACTATACTTTGCAATTTGAAATATTTATAAGTTGGGCAATGGTGTATGAACTTTTTAGCCAAATTTTTTCCGATTAACGTAGTATTTAGTGGCCATTAATATTTCTAATAGATGTAACCGAAATTCGTAGGTAATTGTTAATTTTGATTTTGTAAATAACGCATCCTTTTAAGGATATTTTGTTGGCCAGATTATCTAGGAATCAGTTCAATTGGAACAAAGCCATCACCACCGTCCACGATTAGAACATCACCGAATATTCCCTTCCTTTTACTAGAGTTTAGTTTACTTAATGTTTATTGGCATCCATGACTTATTGGATAATTAACAGACCCATGTGGTCTTTCTGAGAGTATAAACAAGCACTTAGTTAAAAATTGTTTCTGGCGTTTGTACAACAAAAAAAAAGTGGCATTTTTTACACAAATGGCATTCACTGACAGTACAAAAAACTTTATTTCCTAATTAATATGACAACAAAAAAAGGAAACCGTGTTAATTGTTCTCTGCTGGATTTAACTTCTGTTTTCATCTTATTGTTATATCTGTAATTTTTTTTAAATAAATGTATTGTTTCGTGAAAACTTTGTATTTTTTGAAATTAAGACCAAAAAGATGGGCGTTTAAAATGAAGCTTAAATATAAAAAAATTGCAAAAAACGAGCATAAAAAAGCATTTTTGGCATATACAAATATGTATAATATAACATTCGGGATTTTCGTTTCTGTTAACATCATCCCAAGGAGTTAACCATTATAAAGAGGATTGATATAAAGGGTGTTGGATTGATGAGCCTGACCTGAGAAAGAGTCCCAGAAAAACCCTCAAATTTTTCAAAAAATATATCTATTGTTAATATCCTTTCTACGAATATGGAATACTGAAATATTGCGAGCGTCTATGATCTCACATGATGATGCACCATAATTTGAAAGACAAAAACGGAGAATATAATGTTGAATGTGATGGAAAAAAAATCATCCCTACACCAAAAATAGCCTCAAGCTGCCCTTCACTGACAAATTTGTTTTTAGCCTTTGTTTTCCCCCTATTTTTAACCCGAATCCATTAAAATATTTAAAGTTATAATCAAGGTTTGGAAAGCCAAAAATAAAAGAAAGTAGTTATTTGACGAGTAATGGCGATTTTGTTGGCTGTATGCCTTTAATGTAACTAATCCATCAGGGATTCTACTCTAGACAGCTGTCTAAATTGACATCTGTGGCTCAATCTGACTCTTTCAATTTGAAGGGCTCCTTAAAAATAAATATCATCAGCAACAATGCCACAGAGTACTCTGTAGTACAAATATTCAACTATTGTTTTCTTTCAGTCCATTGCGAAATTGTATGAACATCTTCAAAACAGCTACTTAAACAAGTGAGAAAATTTAAATGTGCTTTGAATTTGAAACAAAAAGAAGACATTGAGAGGATGGTTTCTATGTTTCAGTTCAGTAAATTAGGGACTACAAACGAACTCTATACCACACCCTTCAACTGCCTTGTTCCAGAAACTAAATGGGAAATACTTTCATTATTTACTTTCTTTTTTTGATATCTTATTTGTCTAACCGCAACTTACAAGAACAACTTTGGCAAGGTAGTAAGTACTTAGGGCCGAGTTTACGAGTACACATATTCTAATCAATCAAGATTTTTGCTTCTTACCTAAGCAGTGGTTCTCCGTTCTGCTGTGCCTCAGATCCTATTCCTCCTGACAATATTATTCCATATCTGTCCTGTACGTGGACAAAAGACTAAAATCTACAAAACTTAACAAAAATCTAATCTCTCACTCACCATAAACAATAATAATTCAATAGTTCAATGAATTCACTCTCTTCAGTCTGAAATTCTCCGCACCAACCTTAACATTTTATTTAACCATCCACGCAGCCTTAGAAATTCGTTTTGTCAGTCACATCGTCAGAAATGTTACAAAAACTTTCAGAGCTTCCACCCAGACGATTGAAGCATCGACGGCCTCACAATTTTCTGTTCTCCGGCAAACAAAGTAGTTACCGCTGGGTATCTTCTCCGAACAGTTAATGAGTGAACAATAATGTTGGTGTTTATTATAGTGCACAAGCGCTGGGCAGCTTTCAAAATAAATTTTTATAAAGTAAATTTATATTTTTCGTCCTTGATCTAAGCTTTACATCATCTGTAAAGTTTTTTTTTTTTTGAGAACATGATCTTATAGAGTACCACGAAGAGCTAATGGTTTTGTATACATCAAAAGAATGCTGTAACATCATTGATTCTTTTCAAGATATTCATTTTAAAACATCGGGAACAATGGAAAAGTTAACATTCCCTGAACATTAACGATCCGTAGAAACTTTTTCCTGCTTGAAAAAATACCAACAATAACCTCGAACTATCTTATTTTAGAACTATCTTTATCTGTATCCCATTTTGCCTTGTTTTATTGAAATTAAATGCAATTCATTGCCATATGTTCTAGGTGGGATTTGAATGTGTACCAATATTAAGGAGAATCTTATGGTTTTAAACATTTTATCTACACATATGAAATTTACCCTAACAGAATTGTGAAGCGGATCAAGACAAAAACTAATGAGAAATTAAAAAGATTTGGCTGAATGCCTTCTAAATAAAAAAAAAACAAATTTTTTTTGGCACAATCTTATAATCATTTTATTTTTCCCCCAACTGTGTTTCACGGTTACGTTTAATTTCATGATAAATGGAGCGAGATAATTTAAAAATCAAAAATACCTTCTTAGTCTCAAAAAACCTCAAAATAAAGTTAGCCGTATTATCCAGTGTTTAGGCTCCAACCACTTATTCAAAAAAAACTTTATTTTGTTGAGTACAATCTGCGTTTAAGATCAAGCAATTAACTTCCTACAACTTTTGTTAGACAATTATGCAACAATTTTTACTAAAAAAGAATTGTGATTCATTGCTAATTATTTGCGAACTATTGCTCAGATTTTATTATGAAGAAACGCATTGTAACATTCATTGAAATTTGAAAATGAGAAATATCCGTTCACATGTTTGTTTGGGTAACGAGAAGTTTTAGGTTTAAGATCTTCTGGAACAGGATATTGAAGGGGTCCTTAGGATTTTTCTTAAGACTGCAGTCTGCTTGACTTGACTGCTGTGGGATAGTTCTTGTGGGATTTGATATTTTTCTGAACTCTAATAGATTATTTTGTAGTCAAAGTACATTAACATCAGCGGTTCTAGGAATGAGGATATCATGCAGTTGGTAATAAAGAGAAAATTGAAAAGAATATATTCATCTAAAACAATCGGAAAATAATTTAATAGGATCCATTAAAGCACATAGCCATGAAAATAGACGTAGAAGGAAACTAACAAAATTAATGAAATAGTGGCCGCTGAATGAGATATTATCGCTATAAACAAAGATTATATAATAGTCAAAAAAGTTATCTATTACTAGTATTATTGATTATATATATTATTATTACTATATATTACTATACTTTATATTATATTTACATATATTGAATGATATTAATTTTAATTGTAACTGGTGATTGTATTGTAAATAAATAAATAAATTTTTGAGCCAAGGAGAAGTAGCTAAACTTAAAAAAAGTTAAACCAAGGAGATGTAAAATATCAATGAACTGCGTTGAATTCCTGATCATTAGCCTACTGGCTATGGAATAGATTTTTATAAATAGTAAAGATAAGAACGAAGGGGAACCGAATACAACAAGTTCTACAATTGAAGCGGAACCTCTTGTCCAAGCAGAGTAGAACAACAAAGATTTTTGGATTTTTGGTAGGTAGTTAGCTTTGCCAGGACTCGAACTCTGCTCCATCGCGTGCAAGTATATCGCGATATTACTAAGCTATTGCCTTTTCTTGTGATTTTTATTATTTAATTAAATTTGTATATTTTTTTTAGGTTTCTTTTATTCTAAGAGGTATTGAAAGCGAAACTGTTATTTCCTTGGGTCTATGCCTCCATTGGCATCTAGGAGCTTTGCCTCCGTTGTTTGGGGTATTCTTTTGGGGCAATAGGTTTAGTTGATAGTGTAGGGTACAGCTCTTTCTGCCCAGGTGATTATTTGTAAATTCAAAGGGGATTTGTCAATTAATTAAGTAAACTGTCATAGATTTTTATAGCAAGAATAGAATAATTATTTAATTCCATTATAATAATACAGAAATTAACGATTTGTCTTTTCTATCGAGGTAAAGAAGAAAATATCTTGGGAAGACATTGAACTAATTATGGTGTAATGTTATTAGGACGGGTCAGTGGGTCGAGTGTCCAATCATAGCAATCAACCTTTATGCCAATGTGTTGATCAAGGGCCAGATTGAAAGCATTGATATGTATGGAGGGGCTAAGAACATTCAGTTTACTTATTGATAATTTAGTGTGAGCTCTGATACCAGCCTAGTAAGTACTATACTGTATGTATATCCAGTAAAACCCAACTGTGCTCGTCTTTGTCCCTACCTTCCAAGACGAGGAATAAACAAGAACCGAATAGTCGCTACAAACAAAACAATTTATTATATTGTTTATTAAAAATAAGAGGTTCACAATAGCTGCTCATTAAACTCAGCTCATAGTCTTTAACATTTTGTAGAAACTTCATTGTTTTGGAATATTTCAGGTTGTGAAACCATTTATAAATAATAATTAGATAATTTATGTTTTCCTTTCGTTCATATCTTAGAAATTAAATGTAATTTTTTTATTAAGTAATTACATGCAATAATAGACTGGCTAGTAATTTCGCATTTTAGATGAATGGATTATTTTAAAAGATTAAAGTTCTTATTTTGTGAAATAAGAAAAGAAAAAACATGGTCCAACGATTTTTTTTGTTTTTTAAAAAAAGGCCAAATCTATAACATTAATTTTCTGGTATAGGAATTAGTAATTAATACGGTTTAGATTACAATGAATGCTTAAGTTTGGTTTCCAGGACTTTCCTAATCGTTATTTCTTTATACCTACTATTATTCTAAATGGAAAGGACATTTCGCAGTTTTAACTATCAGTACTGGAACTGCATGCCTTTTTAAAGTTAGAATTTTTATTGAAATAAATAGGAAGATAGCAGTCAATATTACAGGAACCTTTTCCAAAGAAGTAGGTGAAAACTAGAAAATCTATACAGTAAAGATGAACTTCGCCTCAACAATGTTATTTCAAATTTGGAATTTGTGTTACATATTTAATGCTTACTAATATAGCACATTAGAGGATTCAGTGCAAAACCATCTTCGCGTCAGCTCAGAAATTCCCTTAATGGAATTTCTGTGGGAAAATATTTTGAATAAAAATTGTAGATAGAACTGCTTGGGCGCAATACAAACAAAAAATAAAAAATCGAAGGATCTAGTTTAAAGCAAATTTTATTATTTAATGAAGTGATGTTCTCCGGCTTACTTCCTAGATGACCGATTTTATCCAAAAACTTCACGTCCTCTGGTGGCTCCTAAGCGAAATATAAAAATTAAATTTTCTGCGATTTATTTTGAATTGCGATGAATTACATCAATTTTTTTTTTTGTTGCACTCAGAGAGAAAAAGAAAAAAACCTTAAAACAAAAAACTTTATGATTACAGTACTTTCCTCTTACAATGGGTAAGGCCAAGTATAAATTAATACAAGAGTAGTATTTTTGGGAAAATATTAGCGTATTGGATTTCCACATCGAAGATCCTGTGTCTGAATCCAGTTATCGGCGATTTTTTTTTTTTTTTCTAGGCGCTTCTTGCAGCTCATATAGTCCATTGATAGTGTTACCTGTAACGAGAGAAAAGTGTTGAATGCCGGCAGTGCACTGTAAAAGATTCGATGTCCTCAGAGTTGACAAGTTTTAAATAATATTAAGAATAAAAAGTACACAATTTAAAGCATATTTGTTTGAATCTTGTTTTAACAAAATGTTTGTGTAGGATGCTAAACTAAGATTTCCAACCTTATCTAATTTAAAAAAAAAAACTAATTAAAAACAATGCAAAATCTAATATAGAAAAATTATGAAGGGGAAATCTTAAAATAACATTGAACGCAATTTTTTTTCTAATTTCCTGCAAACAAATTACAGATTCAAGTCCAACTCCTTAACCGCTCGGACACCGCAGCTCGCCTTAGATTTTCTCTTCCTAGGAACTTCTTACAGCTCACTGTCCGGTGATGGACAGTGTTGTCTGTAACGAGAGAACACTGTCCGGAGGCCGGCAGTGCACTGGAAAAAGCTCCGGGCGCTAATGACCTCAGCTGTTGATGCGCCCAAAAAAAAAAAAATTACAGATTGAAATTGAAAATGTGTAGGTGTTTACTTATTTGTTTATCATAATCGTGTTATTCAGAAGTGAAATATGAGGATAAGAAGCGATCTTGTAAAGGCAAAAGAAATTATGTTTTGCGCATTGAGGCTTTGGAGAATTCAAAATTATTAAAACTTCACATAATCTGTGATTAACACCTACTTCTTTTTATTCTTGGCAGCGAAAATAGATAAATATTTTTGTTCTGTTTACTAGTTCAAAATATTAAAATTTGATTTTTTATTCTGGTGCTATTTTAAGGACAGTTTTTACTGATTTTCTAGAAAATGATGGACGATGAGCCTTGGATTATTGAAGATCCGCAAGAGACTGCGGCGGCAGAAGAACCAAAAAAAGTAGATAGACCTCTTGCACGACCTCCTCCAGCTCCTCCAACTGAGGTAAGTATAGTTTTAATACTTTTTAAAAGATAGTGTTAAATATTAAATTCACAAAATATGTTTTAAGAGGCAGAATAATAATTTGCGAATTGTGATAAGTGATAACCATATAAATTTTTGGTCCTAAATTATTGAAGTCTAAACTAAAGACTTTTTTCCATCTAAGCCAAATACAATTCTAAATATTTGAAGATACATGTTTATTTTTGAACAAAAACTAAACAGATAAAAATGATGGCGCAAGTAGTTCTGGTTCAGATTTTGGTTAGGCTTAACAGCTCCTGGATCAAATGAAGGTCGTAGAGCCAAACTGTCAGCCAACCAAGCTCAAGCACTGACACAGCCCTTGTTTCCTTCTCTTCTTGACAGAGCTCATACAGGCCATCTTTTACTGGTCTATGTAGTGCTTGTGCTTTCTTCGTCCTTAATGACCTTTGAGGAGGTTTTCGAAAGCCGCCTGCTCCCTGTTATTGGGTAAACTTGATCGTGTAGCCAATAAATAAACCTTTTTCGTCTGCTTCTAGCTTGGGAATAATTCTACTCACCATACCTGTGACACTGCCTGTGCATCCATGCTTTTATGAACACTTGTAATGCAATTCACTGTGCTTGTAAGGGTTTTAGTCTGGCAGAGTTCCGACGGAAACTATTAGGATTTTTTGAAATTATTCTTCTTCAATTCATTGTTTGCATTTCTGTTATCTAAAGCTAGACTTGAGTAGGCAGATGTTAAAATTTCTTTTGTACAGTAAAATAAGTCAGAACTATGAATATTATAGTAAAATTAAGTTTTCTTTGAAACCACAGCTTTGGAATCCCATTAAGTGCAGAACCAAAGTTCATTAGCTTCTTTTTACATTTAACAATATTGTGCAAATCCATAAGCGTGTTCAAATACTCTCTCACATAGTTGAAAAAAATACATCCGCCATGCAAACGTGCCCTTACTTTACGTGGCAATCATTTTTTTATGTCCAGAAGATTTCTTTCCATCTCTCTTTTTAACGTTTGCACCCGTTTTAGCCGCGCTCTTTCGACCTTATCCAATGGCAACCGTCTGAAAGACCAAGGATCCTATGTTGTTTACAAGTCTGCTTCTCCTTGTTACGTAATATCTGGCGAAGGAGGAAATTCTGAACCATTGGCCAACACTTGCCAAGCTTGTTTCTGCGCTTCACGACACATCTCCTTCCACCGTACTGCACATGTAACACTAAACCCATTTTTTGTTTTAACCCTCTTTATTTAATTTACAACTAGCTGTAATAAGTGAAAATGATTGCGTATAATATATAAACAAAATTAATTGAAAGAATTGAATTAGGGCCATCCAACGATTGCCATCAACCATTGTCAGCTAACTCAGGATACTGATGAAACATTTAACGACATTTAAACACATTCAAAGGCGGAATCTAAATAATTAACACCCTATCTGCTTCCTTCTGTTTATAAATTATCAAGTTGTTTTGTTCAAATACCCATAAGGCAAGCCTTAATTGGGCGCCATGCCCGCACATTTCAAACTGAGAACACAGTTTATAAAACCCGTGATGCACGAAATGTAAAAAACTAAAATATTTTTAATGTTTTCTAAAATTATTTCTTAGTTATATAAATCAAATAGATTATAATTTAAATTTTAAACCCAATTAAGTACCTCTTAAACGAAACTCTGAAAAACTAATAAAATATTTTTATTTCCTGAACGCGCACGAACGCGTTTAGTTTTTCTTTTCTTTTTAATTTGTTAGTTTATTGGAAAATGATTGTCGAATTATTTTGAACTATATGATTAATGTTTAGAAGTATTTTAATAAGATTTCCTGCCTCTTTGGCACCCTTCCGTCTAATAAAGGAGTAACATAATTAAATGTGTAGGACTAAAACACCGAGCAAGGTCGTGTGGGCAGTTGGCCAACATCAATTTTTATCACTCTAGTTTTATTTTTTCAACACAATACTAAGATTTAGAGACAAAGACCTCACTACAAAAGGTTCAGTTGGCATTTATAAAGCATTAATATTAGTGGAATATTCCGGATAATGTGGAACTATTCATTTTTTTAAATTTATTTATTTGTTTATTTATTTTTTGTTATTTTTAGATTTAGCTAAGGATAGGAAAATATTGAAACTGCTTTCTTGACTTCTTTTCTGTCGCGTAGAGCCAATCGTTAGACATATTATTGGTTATCTATTTCAGCAGGGCTAACAATTAGAACTTTCTTGAAAGTTTGCAAGGCCAAGTATTCCAGATTTCAAGTTTTCTCCGGAGACCTACCTTTTGAAAAACATTGTTTTTTGGAAACTTGATTTTTGGGCACTTCTGTGGAACGGAAATTCCAACCATGCAATTTTATGTACATATTTATTGATTATTATAATTTTTTCGGACGGTTCGACAACTTCAGAAGTAAAGGAATAATGTTTTCATTTAAATACTTCTTACAACTTTCAGGCAGCAATATAACCACTTTCTTAATGAGTTTATTTGTGTAAATTTACCCAAAAATTAAGGAATTTTGGTAAAGGTAACTATTGTAAAATAGAATTTTATATGGAGAAACTCCATGGTAATTTTAAATGGTTTACAAATATATCCACATAAATTTGGGGAGAGAAACCTCAGAATGTCGAAAGAAATTTTTGTTAAACTTCATAGAAAGAATGTAAGGATGTGTGAAAGTAACACATCACGTTATTTTGTGTTAAACAAATATCAGCTAATGCAAGTGAGGACTTTGGTTCAATCATATTTCACCACATAGCAAATTAGACCGCCCAACGTATGCACCTTATGGAAAGTTAATACTATTCACTTATAGTGTTGTTCGTTCATTCGCTTCGAAACAAATTCAATTCTGGTTGGCAAAGTATTAAGTTAAACGTTTGTTGAAATTTTAGTGCGAAACAAGGCCCAAAGAATATTGAAGAGGAGCTGAAAAAGAATTCTTTGAAAATTTTTACTGTGCTTCTTTAAATGTGTAAATTTTTTTAAAAATAATAACTTGTTCAGCATTCCTAGAAGATGAGAAAGACCTACGAAAATAATTTGGCAATAGAATCAAAATTTTTATTGGCATTGTTCTACTAGACTTGAGAAATCTATGTGTATTTAAATAATTTTTCAAGCAATATAGCTGGTCGGTTTATAAATTTCATGATAAAAAAAAAGCTAAAATTTGTGCCATTTCTTTCCTTATATCTTTATTAAAAAAAGAAGAAGTTTTTCAAAAATAATTTGTAGGTAAAGCACAGTTAAGATTCTTATTTGTCACATTTTTTTTAAATTACTATTCTCTAGTCTTGGCACTAGGTTAATATGAATCTTAACGTGAGATTTGTTTGGCTGAGAACGTTCCTTTCTTTGGCCTGCTTAGCCACCTTTTTTGTTTGTAATCAGATTACAACGGGGGGTGTGCAACTTAATTTAGATAAATTTACTTTTTCTATAAATAACATTCTTGTTGGCACTAGTGTTGGATCTATTTTCAAATTGCAAATTTATTATGCTAATGAACTTAAAGTTCGTTAACTGTAAACAGTTTACCATGATTTGAGAGAAGTTTTTTTTAAGGTAACGCATTTTTTGAAGTCCAGACCTCAAGAAGATTATCCTCAGAATATTGTTTTGTTTCAGTAGTCATCATGGACGATGAAGTTATAAGTTTTACAAAGCGATCATAAGACAAGCTTATGTAGGATATAAAGACCTATAATTAAATTTGTGGTTACTACATTAATACAATCCACTCAGCTTTGATTCCGGAGTAGATTTTTTAATTATTTATAATTATGTCAAAAAACTTTGCTCTGAATTGAAATCGGAGCCACTGCTCATAAAGTAGGATGGTTATTAATTAAACAGCAACTTCAGCTGGAGAAAGAAAAACGTGAGAGGATTGTTGAAAATATTTCTGATCTACGAGAACTTCTCCTCGCACTAAGAGAATGTCTCGATTCACAGATATATTATTTTATGCTGCAACTCCCACCTTTAACAGGAAAAAAATGTTACTTTCTATCTCGAATTCTTTCTCTTATCTTGTATATTCTTCTTCTTATTAGTGTATTGACATTTGTTTATTTCAGAAGAACTTTAACCCATAACCTTATCGCTTTTAAATCTGGTTCAATTAAAGAAAAATACGTTTCCCTCGTGCAAGTAGTCTGATTCTTCGTAAATTCGTAGCAGAGAAAGCAACAAAAATGTAAAGAAGGCTTTCTGGTAAATTTTCCAGCAGGAGAATGAAATAATTTTTATGCAGAATGTGCTTAAATACTTAAAGGAAGTATTTGATTAAGAAATCAAAATATTTTGGGCTACGGTGTTCTGAATAACATGGATAACGCACATCATTGACTAAAAAAGCAGGTCCATGATGACCATCTCAGCAAAACTACTATAGCCCAGGAGTTTAAACACTGTTTAACTCCGTCTAAATTATTATACGAATAGGTAAAATAAGTGGTTGCTAGTAATAACAAAAAGATTGTAATTACTTTAAAAAGGAATAATTGAAGCCTATTTGAAGGAAATTAGGGCGAAAACAATGGATAAATGACCATAAATAATGAAATAAAATAAAGAAATGCCTTTTTTTTCCCAGGCGAGCTCTAGGCCCCATGAATCAATGTGAATGGAAGTTAGTTCCAAACATACATTAAATACCTTTTAGTATATGTAATATGCTCAGTAAAATAAAAGATAAAAATCGAATCCATTTCCAATTTATATCTTAGAATTTATATGTACTGGTCATTCAGTTATCGAGAGCCCACTACCATTTTGAAGGTTTTTGTTTGAGTTGAGTTGACCCCATATAGAACAAAATTAAGTGATTGTGAAAGTCAGGAAGAAACCCTTTTTAAATAATGCGATTCAGTGCCATACTTGAACTCAAATGGAACTCAAAAGTAGAACGTACAAGTCAGAAGAAAAATCTTCATGATTCTGTCCCCCAAGAAATTAGAAATATATATATTTTTTTTTCTAATTTTGTTTTTAAGACAAATCTTAATGCTCCAAATTGGTGCAATAAATAAATACATTTTAATAATTATTGATTACAATGAATAAAGTGAATTTCTAGGCCAAATTTAATCTAAATTATATTATTTAATGAAAAACCATTTACATTTTTTAATTGTTGTTTCATCCTCCCAACCTATAGTAAGACTAAGTGTTTTTTTAACAAACAATTTTTTGAAATCAACATTTGTCGTTTTGAAACGAGAATTAAGGGTAAACTATATCAATAACTAGATAGATTAGATTAGATTAGATTAGACTAGGGCGGCCTCAGGGCCTACGCCACTGCGACCCCTTTGGGTCTATTGTGGCTCCCCTAACTTTAAAGCTCACCCTCCAGACCTGTCCTTTTAATTAGACAATAACTAGATAAGTAGAGTTAGATAAATTAAAACGGACCAATTAGCTAAGCGTAGCTCATATATTCTCAGATTGTGATTTATTTCTGGATTTAAGTTTACTTCAGATAACAATATAGTAAACAAAGTTGTCACCTAAATAAATGAATAAATAAAAAAGTCTTTTAGAACATGGTTAAACTAAGCTAGCGATAAGAGAGGGGTACGATCCCCACTTCCTAGATCAGCTAGGAGCGCTAAAAAACTCAGTTTGTTAAGTGAGATCTTTCGCGGCAGATAAAGTGAAGATGGAGGGTAATATTTTGGATGAAGTAAGTAGAACATTAGGAGGGGGCGAAAATGCATTAATCTTGATCGGCCAAGTATTAAGGAAATAGTATAAAATGCTCTAAAAAAAAAATAATGATTCTAATTTTGTGTTTGTTTGTTTGAGTTAAATGTTTTCCGAGTGTCTTTGTAAAGATTTCATTAAGCTTTTATTGTACACAGATTTTATTACCGAATTATTTCCTTAAATGAAAATTTTAATCCCTCACAAATTATGCAGAAGACTATGCTTAATCTGTTTTTCGGAAATTCATTCTTAAATTTTCAATTCATTTTGAAATATTAATTTTGTTCAACACAACTATTTTTTTAATTTTTATAATGTTCAAAATTATTATAAGAGATAATATAATATATCACAAATATTAGGTATTATTAGTATTAGTATTTAGTATTAGTAAACAAATTAATAATATAATAGAAAATGATCAAAATATCGAAAAACGAAAAAAGATCCACTGTATCGTGATGAAGAATTCAAATAAACACTCCGTTTTCAAATCAACTATCATTCGTTATTTTTGTATTATTATCTTCTTCTTAACACAAACCTTGCCTACTTCTTAAGATGTGGGGCATTTAAAATATATACACTCAATAATTATTATATTTTTCTGAATAAATTTATATTTTTTTGGAGGTGGGGATATTAAAACTATATATTTTTGTAAATTTCATGAAGCGTACTTTAAAACACTACATTCAGTCGAGGGTGATGGAAAAACGAACAGTGGAGATCAGTTTGTTGTCTAATTTATTTGAGGAGAAAATTGTAGGAAATCAGAGAAATTAGATTCTGACTTTTGGAATTTCTTTTTTTATCTCATTTTTTCTTTCTAGTTTTCTTTCTAGAAAAGAGTTATGTTTAGAGAAAAATAGTTCTTAATTTCAACGGATACATTTATTTTTAAATTTGATTCACTATGTATTGAAAATAATTATATTTTAAATATTTTTTTTGTTATTAATCTTATTCAAATATTTCTGATTTAAGGTGACCTATATGAAGAAGAAATTGAACAAGCATTGGGCTCGTCCAACGTTTCTCCAATACGATTATATTTACACTTATATGCACAACTATTATGATGATTATATAGACTATTTGGACCGTCGGCAAAGAGGTTTGGAAGTAGAACCACCTCGGCCACAGACCTGGGCTGAACGGGCACTGCGTAGTTATGCTAGGAACACGTATCCATTCTCTTACTCTTACAGGCTTCCAAGAAGGCTGGACAGCGATTCTGCCCTAATGTATACATCACACTGGGCGAACACCTGGCACTCAGAACACACTAAGGATTTTTATAATAGAAAGTACAAATCTATCCTTTTCTAAACAGTGAGGTTTGTTTCACTTTCTTAAATAAAATGAATATAAATAAATATTGTCAGGTACCACGGTAGCCGAGCGATTATAGGCGAGGTCCGCAAAACTAATAGTATTGCAGCCCTGGGGTTCGATTCCCAGTCTAGGCCTTGGATTTTATTTAATGATTAATAGTGAAATTAATAGTAGAGTGAGTTTGCTAGTCACCTCATTGCTTTACTTTTTAGTAATTGCCTAATTTTTCAGGCGGGCTTTACATCCAATTAGGTGTCGTGGACGGAGGCGATTAGCAAACTTACTTTACGTAAATTTCTTTTATTAACCATTAAATAAAATCCAAGGCCTAAGAAGCGAATCCAGTATTACAATACATGTTAGCTTTACAGGTCTCGCCTCTAACCGCTCGGCTAACCGTGACGCCTTGCTTTACTTTTTATATATATTATATTTGAACAAGATAACATATATATTGTCAACCGCTTTTCAAAAAATAGTAACACTATAACTCAAAAAAAAAAAAAAAATTCTTAAAGTTGAAATTAATTATTTCGTTTAGACGACAAACAAATAACGACTACAATGAGGTCTGAGGCTAAATTGGTCAATCGGAATTCGGTCTTTACTGAACGTTTTTTTATTGAATGTTTTCTCGAAAACGACTCCAATTGTTTTCTTTATAAATGAACAGCTACATTTTTTATTTGAAATAATTCGCTAAGAAAATTCGACGAAGGATACTTCTTGGAGAAACAGCTGGTAATTTTTCTAAAGCTGACCTTAAAAGAGCCATTTCTATATTTTGTGATGTCTTGACATCTACATAATTTCATTAAGAATCAACTTTGGGACTAATTCTATCAAGAGTACTTCAAGAAGAAGGGATCATTAGGTGCTCTCTAAAATGTCTTCTTTTTTTTTGTAAAGAATAGTCCTATCTCTTTTGTATGGATAAAGGAGGGTTATGGGGGTATTAAAATTCCAATTTTGAATTGAATTTCTCAATCCGAAGTTGGTCTTTATTCCATTTTAACTTCACTTTTTTAAGATTTTCGGGATTGAATTTTTGAAAACTTAGTATGTACATTACATACAATCATTCTCATAAGTAACATTGTGGGGTAGGTTCCCTGTTAACTTTTAGTGTATTGTTTTAAAAACTCTGTAGGGTTGGTAGGAATAAATAAAATATTGTTTTTAGAATCTTGAATGCAAAAGAAAGAGTGTGTTCACACCAGATGATTTCAGAATGAGGTTGTCCTGTGACCTGAATTTCACAACAGACTTTGAATCCTAAACGGCTGCTAATATTTCTTTGAGATTTAACTTATTTCTTTTATTGTTACCCATAAACTATGTAAATAAAGAGCTTAAGAACCTAATTAGGACACACATTATAAGTAATTGCTCATTAATTTATAATAATATTTACTCGTATAATGCTTTGGAATGTCGAACACAAATTTAGCGAGTGTGCATGTACTCAGAGAATTTTTTTTTTCTTACAATTTTGTGGATTTTTTTTTTTTAATTCAAAATGATATTTTAATGATACTTTGAATTTCGTCAGATTAAGAGGAAAAATTATGATCATAATATCTTTAAAACTGATTTATGATTATAATTAGAAACTATTGATGAGTGCAATGTATTTTGACAATTTTTTCTATTATTTTTCAGAAAAGGCAACATTATCAAGAACGATTCGAGCTAATGTTATAATGGTGGAGTGCTGATGAGTTCAAATGTTATAAATTCAGTGAATGAACTTGTGTTGTACGTTAAGTGTAAGACCATTCCCAAAATGTAGTTAATAAACATTTTTTTTTTTCCTTTTCTGCTCAAGATAAATATTGTTTGCGAAAACAAACTATAGTTTCTTTGCAAACAGAGCAAAACCGGAAATAAAACACATTATTTACCTGCCTTATATTTTCATGTTTCTTTAAATAAATTATTTAAATAAAAATATATTACTTTTCGAAAGATCCTCAAAAGTATTTCAGCTTAAATCTAAGTATAGATAATTATTAAATAAAAATATTCAAGAAGGTGTTTTGTTCGATAAACTTACGTAGCTCTTAAATATTTTCAAACGAATATTGTAAATGTACTAGATTAAGTAAAGAAACTACATTTTTCCTATGTCGAATTTGGACAAGATATTTTTCTATAAGAAGCTGTTGGAAAGTTTCTTTTGTTAACTTTCAGGATTTTGAACCAGTGTGATTATAAAAAGGATTAATATGAAACTTGCCCTCCATGAGAGTTTGTGAATTGAAAAGGGTATAAAAAAATTCTCTTGAGTGGAAAAAATATTTCACTACTAGTTCATTATTTCACAATTATAGACCATTTCTCAATTCGGAATTTTTGAAATACAATCAACAATCAGTACAGTATTTGACGAATGTTCATAATGTGTGAAATGAACACGTTGGCGTTTGCTTAAGATTTACTTTAACAGTCCTGTACAAATCCTTATCAGTTTACGAGTTTAAAGTTAAGTCAAACAACCATAAATAATACTAATGAAATAAGCATACGTACTAATACTTATTTAATAATACTTACGGAAATAACAGTTCTTTATATTCTTCATAAATATACAACTGCTCTATTAAAGCTATTATAATTTCTATTCTTTTTTCCGCCTCGTTATTTATAACTTAATACTTTTACAAATAACAAAATCTGAGGTTATATCGAGAAACATATTTATCATAATAAATACAAGCAACTGGTTAAGCCGCAAATTAGGATAAAAAGGTTTTACAGTTAATGGAGAAAAGTACTTTTTGAAGATAAATTTTCTTTGGTATTTCACTCCGTTTAAGGTACTATTTAGGCACTTCATCTTTAGGAGCTTCATTAGAAATAAGAGGTTGTAACCAAACAAATGTATGATTAAAAATTATATTGAACGGTTGGATTCGTAGTGCTGGATAAAATCGTTAATTTCATTGGTCTAACACTGTAGATTTCTTAAATGCTAAAAATGCTTCTTTATCTTCATAGATTAGAAGATCAGCTCGTTTCCAGAATTTGTTTTTAAAGTATAAATCAGGGTATCAACAATATTATTTACATTTTAGTAATTAGTAATTACTAAAACCACATACAACCAAAATAAATTCTATATATATATTGTATATAAATTTGTAGTGAGCAATGTATTCGGGAATTTTAAGGGTTTGCGAGAGATTTATTTCTTTAGATAAACATGTTTTTCTCTGCTTCTTTTAACATAATTTGCGATTTCTTGTACAACCAGGGACAATTTTACAATGAAGATATGAAAGATTACAAGGCGTGAAAGATTTAAGTTCCTGATTATCAATCATATTTTTCTGTCTTACATATCCTAGAAAATTGGACACAAATGGAGAGCAACCACCTATACATAAACATGAAGAAAAAAATTAATACTTGCAATTTGAAAAGAATCACCTTTTATTATTTTTCAGAGATCAAACAAAAATGTTGCAACACTAAATCTATTGAATATTTATTGCCAACAATGAGTGCACTCATGGTATGGCAAGGGTATTAAACAAGTTTTGAAATCAAAACTTTTTTTTGCTTACTCACTCAAATACATTTGGGACATCTTAAACTCCGTGTGAAGATCCCAGCCAGCTCTCCAATTTTCTATTTCTAGAACTAGGAGCTCGATGTACGGTGATGGACAGTATTATCTGTAACGGGAAAATACTGTCCACAGTCGGCAGTGCACTGAAAAAGCCTCCAGTAACTTGAGATGTTGACCCGGCTTAAAATTAAAAAAGTGAAAATAATACTTTTAGATATATTATATATAAACCTGCAATTAATCACTAAATAATTAACAAGCCCCCTGAATGAAGGAATTTTGTCATTGGATTGATTGCTTCAAGTAGACTAGTCTATTTAGTCTAGTCTAATCTAGTAGACTAGACGATCTACGATCCAGCTGGGTGGGAATGCACAGATAAAATACAAAATGTTAAAAATGCTCAAATATACTACATTATCGTGTTTGCTAAATAGTAACCTAAGGATTTATTCATTCTTAGTTATAAAATGTAATTTATTAGGTACACACAATTGCCTTCGTCCTCAAGGCTGGCACATCAAATCCCACCCACCCATGCTCCGAACTTATCGGTGGAGGAAAAATCTTTTAATTCCCCTCTTTCGGGACTGAAGCAAAAACTGGTGTACCGGGTGAATACTATTTTATTTCCAGTTAACTATGAAAAAGAAGTGGAACTAGTATTGGCCAACTCGAGTACATTCCTGACAGATTTTATTGGAAACAAGTGCTGAAGACACCATAAACACTTACAGAAATAATGGTACCTAGGTAAGTAAGAGCATATAATCAAAATAAAAACGGCATAATGAATAAAGTACTATTTGAACACTACCGTTAATAAGAAAATTATTATTAAATACAAAAAACAAAACACTCATCGTCTATTTTTATTCGATTTTTATTAACAAGGAAAAAATTACACGCGCATAATTGCAACATTCTCACAAGATACATTGAAATTACATTCACACTTGATGCATACATTCTAGTTCATTACATTTACATACACAATATACTTATTATCAGATTTTGTAATAAAGTGATTTTTTTTTTAAATATTTTTTCATACATAATAGAGAAATTTTCAAAATCTACATTGCTTTTCTTAAGAGGGGAAAACTAAACAAAATTTTAAGTAAAGAATAAAAACTTACAAATCTAGTACATTTACAATATTCCTTTCAAAATATCTGAAACATACACACACATATTATCACATAAGAATTGTTAATTTGTTTAAAAATGTCGAAAAAGCTAATTTTATGAAGAAGAGAAGAAGAAGAAAAAAAAGAATTAAATCCAAGTTTTAATTTCGGTGATACAATACACATATACATTTATATGTACACTAATGAAAAAATTAAGAAGGTACCACCATTTATCTTTATTAAAAGATTATATGTTTCATTGACAGTTCCAATAGATATTAGACTAGACAAATTAAGATCATAATAACAAATAACTTTTTTTTTTTGCATTGCGATGCCACTTACTATTTTTATTTAAATTCCACTAATTTTACACTTTTTAGTCATTTTTAAAAATTATTATGTTTAAAAAAATGGAAGAATATGAATTTGCAAACATTAAAATTGTTATTTAAAGTTGTTTACATGTATGAATGTAAATTAGTGTACATATGCAACTTTTTTACATGGGTACGGGGAGAAAAAGTAGAGTGAAAGAGTGTGAAGAGAATACTTCTAAATTTATAAAAACTAAATTCTAACCACGCTCAGAAATAAGTGTGACGTGCTTTTATTATTTTTTGTTTCTAATTAATTCCTTTTGATGATAGCTATGCTTGTAACGAACAACACGTTGCAAATTTAATAATACATTCTGTTATTAATTGATAATTAGGCCAAATTAATTTCTATTGTTTTTGTTTTCAAAAATTTGACAATATATTATATAAACTTTAATAACAATTTATATGGACAAGAAATTTGGTTTCTTTTATTCTTGACATTTGCTAAGTAGGTTTCTTCCATCAGGAAATTCGTGATTAGTTGCCAATTAGTTTGTGATTTAGTAATTAGTGCGGATATACTATCCATATTAGAAATCGATTTGGATTTTGGTTCTGATGGAACAATTTATAATACTTTATGCATGCCCAAAAATTTTTGAAAACTTCCTACAGCAGGAAAAACTAGCGGTCAACTTGCCAAAATTGTTATGCACAGTTTGATTATCTGACTGCACTAATCGATCAAAAATCAATTTGAATTTGATTTGGTTTCTGATAAAATAGCGGAGGAAAAATTGGAAATCAGTTTGATCTCTGATGGAACAGACCTAATACAGTACAATCTAATAACAAGAAATGACTATTCTTTTAACACTTTGCCTATAAATTTGCATCTATATTGAGAAAAACTGTCCATGAAAGAACATCTTTCGGATCAATGTCAAGTTTTATTGACCTGTGAGACGTTCACTTGTTGAGGGGGCTTTGGAGACAAAAAATCCAATAATGTTAATAACTCAACTGCAAATTGATAATTTTTATACGCATTTGTTTGGATTAAATTCATTAATACGTGCAATTAGAAACAGAGTGTTGCCCCCACGGCGACAATAAGGTGGAAATTTTTAAAACATTATTTTTCCACCATTTTTTTTTCTCAAGTATAGAAAATTCAAGTAACGTTAATGGTTCTATACTTGGGTCTAGCATAAAATGCACTTAACAAGGAATCCATCGAAGGGATGAAAGGCACCGCGCCAAGCCAGGTCTATGTGTTCAGAGAGGTTGTAATAAGTGTTTGTCATGTACAATCAATGAAGACGCCTTACTTATTCTTGGTACAGTTAATTTTCTTTTCATGTATATCCATGGGGCCGTATTCATTTTGCTTCATGTGATTATTTCTACCATTGATGAAATCTACATTCCAAGAAGACTTTTAAAGAAGAAATAGCAGAATGTCTATATATTTTGGAAATAGTTTTTTGATTATTATTCGAAAGATGGATATTCAGGCTTTATATTCTGCAGCATTTAGTACTTCCCATTAAAACTACTCGCAAACATTTCTTACGTTAATATGATTGGCCTAAATCTAGCTCCCAGCTACAGAGTCTCATTTTGCCATGATTTCAGAATTAGAGTAAACAGCAATGGACAATAATTTACAGCAGAAATGATTCAGCCAAAAAATTTGGTATAATAACATACCGCAGGAATCTTGTTTTGCTATGCCATTTGTCAGAATGCTTTTGGATGTTGAACCAAACATATTGGTTTATAGGTGGAGGGGGTTTACACCAAACTTTTCAAGCAGAAATTGCAGTCAGAAACCCAGCACCTTTCTCCTGCCTTTTTATTGGCACTTTATCGCCTGAATTGAAAGCCTTAATACTAGCAAAAGTTCAATTTTTTAATTGTTCACAACGATGGCCTTTCAAATTCGCTCATGTAAAGCAAGTAAAAATTTAATAGTATATTTACTTCCATTTTAGGTGACGTGTTCGGCCAGAGGATGGTCACACTTAAATATTAATTTTTTCCTAACAAAAGCCAGCAAACTATTATTACTATTCCACACTCTTTAAACACGCCAAGTAACCCCCAAAACTGAATCATTATGATGCTTTTTAAATTTCGTATACTAATTAGGAAAAATTAGATCTATACAAGAAATTACATTTCAAGAGAGTATAATGTGCTTTTTATGTACCAATAAAAAAACAGAAATCATTCCAGTATGAAATCAATATACGCTTAATAATAATATAGGGATGACAACTGGTCACCACGACAATGTAAGTCATGGCAGCTAAGATTCATAAGTGAGAATAACAAGAGAATAAAGTAGTGAAAGGCATAATTAAGGGTGGGTATTGATCTAAAAAGGAAACAATACATCCCTTTATGACTAAAAATGCTGAATAGGGCAGTAAAAAACTCGGTACAGGACAGTGACTGTACTTATTGCAATATTAGAATGATTTTTGTTTCGTTTTTGCAATTGCAAAATACGCCAAAAATATCCTGAATGATTGCATTAAGTTTGTTTTTGTTTTGCTTTAAATTACAAAACTTGTTGGATTACATTTAACTTAATGATGTTTGAAGCGTTTTAAATGAATTTACTTCTAGATAAATCTTATTCACAGGGCAAATCAGGGACGTTTATTCAAAATTCAAGATCATCTCAATCAATAAATAAAGTTCTAAAGTATCTAATTCTATAAGAGTGCAGGCAAAGTATTAAAAGTACTTAATTTACTAAATCTAAAAAAAAGACCATAAATTGATAACAACCGTAAAATAGGGATTTTATCTATGCTTACATTTATATTCTCTGATAATTATTATTTTGAAGTATTGATTTTTTCTTTTTTGAACAGTAATATTTTACAAAACATGTTTTTTTTCCCTTTATTAAATATTAAGAAGAAAAGGCATCATAATTATTATTATTTCAACATTATATATATATTATATACATTTTATTTAAAAAAAAAATTGGTATATATTATTCAAAGAACATCTAATATTAAAAATATCACCAAATTAATTGTTTTTTAGGATAGTTTTATACATATATTTTTTATTGAAACATTTCTTTTTACTATAATAATCATTTATTGGATATAAAAAAAAAAACACAAGTAATATAATATCTTAAATAAATAATATGCGATCATCACAAACGATTTAATACTCATACATAAAAAAAAATTTCATTTTTACCCAATAAAAACTAGAATATGAGTTAAATAGGATGAAGTTGTTTTACCAATTATAAAATTAATAATTGAAAATAATTCTAAAATTGATTTATAAATAGTGAAATAAAACAAGATTGACGAAAGTCATTATTAATTAAATAAAGTAGATAAATTAAGTTAAAAAAAAAAGGAAGAAATAACAAAAACTGAATAAGTTATTTCACATAGCAAGAAAGATTTTTGCAAAGTTTCACTTCATTTCTTAATTAGACATTTGCATGTGAATTTGCAGAAGATTCGAGGACAAAAGTTGAAGTAAATTTCTTCTTTTTATTCAAATTTACTCTCGCCGAGATTGGGTGATACGAATAAAAAAAAGAAAAGCGCGTGCATTTCTAGTGAGAGATCTATCATGAGTCTAATACTGCTGAGCTTGCACTAAAGTTATTATGTGCAACGCATAATTATTCTCTTAGTCGCAAGCGTTGGCTTTTTCAAAAACGCCTTTTTATTTCCTTCTAATATGTAATCGTAAATGTGTGTAAGATTGCTCCAAATACTATTACTTTTAGGACCACTTTTACTCAATCACTTTTACTAATAATTAAATAATACAAATTTTGAAACTTCTTTAAAAAAAAAATAAGAAAAAAAAATAGTTTTTGAAAGAAAATATTTCCTAGTTGAGTGTAATTTTTGGGTAGCGAGGGAAGTACGTTTAGAAATGCGCCGGATTAAAATGAAAACTAAGTTTTAACTGAAAATTTCTTTATTCGTTATTTCTGTTTAAAAAATTATCAACTTCCTCCGTCCAATGCACTACAAACATTTTTTATGCCGTCAAAGTGTAGTTCAACTTTATGTTAACGCTAAAAAATACTGTACACTTCTCAGTTTTATTCATATTACCCAGATCATTTTTTAAGAAGGTAATAGACCAAATGTATGAAATATATTTTTCAAGATGTAACGGTAAATTTTTTCGAAAAACATTTAAGACAAAAACACATTTATAGTATATTTAGAATTTTATTAAAAAGATGAACATTTAACGAGAAATAAACATTCCGTGCAGTAACTTTAATTAAAGTGCTGTAATCATCTATTAATAAAATGGCATAAACATTTGTTTGTGGAAGCCTTGCCAATTATAATAAAAAAAAAAAATTAAAAAGTAGGATTTACATTTAGAAAATTAGATTGAAAAAAGTAGTATTTGGAGGGGTTGAAAAAGGGGGAGGGAGAAGGGCAGATTACACACGTATCTTTCGACACCGATTTGAAAAGTACTATGTTCTAAAAAAATTATTCTTAAAAATTAAATGTACGTATATTACAGAATGTTATTTTTTTTCCGTCATTTCATTACTTTAATTATTTTCAAATGAATTAATTAAAAATATTTCTCAAATTGGAGTAGCACGATTCATATGTTGCATGTGCATTACTTGAAGATGACCAGCAAGTCTGGTTGCAACTTCTGTACAATGATATGAACTCATGTCATAAAGATTTTTTTTTTAAATTTATTTACTTAGTTTTTGAAAAGTATTTTTTTTTTTTTAAGGCCACAGCCGAGAGAGTGAGCAATATTCCGTTCCCCCGATAAAACGGTCAATTTTATTAAATCTATATTTTTGTAGTATCCGAGAACTTAAATTTTGTAATTAAAACTAAAAAGTTGATTGAAAGGAATTATTATTCAAAAAAAAAAAAATAATAATAATAAATAAATAAACAAAAAGGAATTTTCCAAAAAATTAAAATAAAGAAAATAATAATAAATAATCGTGCTAAATATAATTTAAATAATAGATTACAGAACGCAGTTTGTGTCTTTCATTCAGGTGTCTATTTTGAGTCTACTTTCTAATCAATATACTATTAATACTATTTTTAAATATTCTTTTTTTTCCCCCTTTTTAGAAATATCTCTATCGCCGAAAAAAGTTTGATAAAAAATGTTTAGACTAATTAGTGTATTGCTTTTTTTATTTTAACAATGAACAGACGTAACCGTCTGTATTTTATTTACACAATAACTTTGTTATTACTAACTAATGTATAATTGATTAATAATTAAAAATATTCATTAATATATATATATATATATATATATTTCAGTTAATAACAAATCAGACTGTGATGAATCCTGACTGAGGAAGACCTTATAATCCCCCTCTTTTTTTTAAAAAAAGGGGAATAATTTTTTTTTTATTTTTACAAACTAGGCTATTCTCTTGCTAAATAGCTACTTCCATAAATAAAACTGTTTTCGAATTTTAATTACAAAAACAAATTTAAATCACAGGAGCAGCTTTATGCCAAAAAATTTTGGCTTTTATTTTTTTTGTAAATGTTTAATTTTCCATAAATTTTAAATAAATATTACTTAAACATGAATTATATACCTAGTTATTACTTTTTTTTTTAAATTTTCATTGGATCCAGTATTAAGATTCATTGCCCGGGCCGAAGATAAAAGTAGGCTCATACTAGTACACCTGATTTTATTTATTTATTTTTTAAAATACTATTATTACAAAATAAAAACAAAAATGAACTAAACGAAAATAATGTTACACGAGAAATAAATATTAATTATACTGTGAGCCTGCTATACTTATTAGCGTGGTGCGGGCGTCGGTGGTATCAAGCGTTTGATTTCTCTCAAAACAAATTTATATTTTTCAAATTACATCTAGATCTAAAACCAAAGTTAAAAGAACAGAAAATTTTTTTTATTCCTACGTTATCCTTGTTTTCATAATAAGAATTTCAATTAAGTTTCACAGTTTATTTTTTTTTAAATTTTATAATAAAACTTTATTTTTTTAAAAAAAAAAAGAAAAAAAAAGATCGAAAAACAAATAACTTAATTTGTACATTGCATAATTACAAGAGCCTTCGTCAGTCGACGGGGCAGGTGGGCGGGCGCGAGAATTTAAAACTTTGCACAGCGACACTCTCACTGGGCTTGCGGATCACACTGCAATAGTCGAACAATTGATGGATCACTTTTCGCTCCTTCGATAAATTCCTCCAATGATAATTTGCCATCTTGATTTTTATCCATTTGTCTGAATATTTTATCCGTCCTCTTTTCTGGTGTTGATTCGTCTTCAGGCATTTTCATTACTGAACCAACCATCTTATAAATGGCCTGAAACATTCAAAAGTTTATATTACATAGATCTGGTCTAATAATATGCGGAAGTAAAGTAATGGGAACATATTTAAAGAATAGTGCTTATCACAGAGGCAGGTTTTCAAGATAAATTGAAAACGAAAAAACTATTGTTAACAGCAAGATGTAGACAATAATTACGTTTGGTAATAATGTCCAAAAGAACGAAAAATGTTTTCGAAATCGATTGTTACTAATTGCTGATTGGACTGAGAATCAAAAATTAATCTGATTGAAGGAGTAGGTGTGGAATACGATGGATGAAAAATTGGAGCGTCGACTATTCAGTCCAACTAAAGTTTGAAGGAGGAAACTTGATGAAAAAAGTTGCTATGGCGTCTGTTGCAGTCAGCAAATCGCCTAAAACTGAAAGTAGGATGATTGAGAAGGATTTCCAGTATGGATTTATGGACTTGAACTGCCAAACGCATACTCCTTACAACTGTCCTTACAACCTAAACTCCTACATACTATAGTCAATGCTCCCTTTCACATCTCTAACCTACCCATACCGACTAAAAAATTCACTTCATTTTCGCCAAAGTCCAACTCCGTTGCCGAAAATTTCATTCCTAACTATCCTCTCATTCTAATCCACTTATCCAAGCTCTCTCAACCTCAAATCTTCTCACAAACCTTTCTAGACATTTAGGGCACCGTTAGCTGTGGACTACCTGAATGCCTGACTTCGGCTATCCAAAGAATCAGTATTCCCTAACGCCTTAAGGGCCTATTAAGGCGGTCATCACTGGATGGCCGTCGTTCAAGAAATCAAGTCAGAGCTGACGCTAAGTCAATGCACATACTTAATGTACATTCAGCTTTTTTACTTGTTATACTAGTTGTACAGTTGTAAAATTCTTCAATAAAGAACAAAAAAATTTCAGTCACTTACTGATCAAATCAAAAAACCTTTGATTTAGTCAATATATTTTTTTAAAAATCTTTTTTCCAAAATATGATTTATTTATTACCCTCAACTCATGTAAGCACAGTAAAACTAAACTCACCAAAACAGTAGTTGTAAAACTACTAATCAATAGTTTCTTCTGTTCACAAAATAAAAAAGATAAATTGAACTAGTATTGTAACCAGAAAACACAACTGGCTGCTTTAAAATTAAATTTAAAAAAATAAAATAAAAGTACAATTTACTTACAGTAACAATTTCCAGCATTTCTTGTCTGGATATAAAACCATTACCATCTAGATCGTACATACTGAAAGCCCATTTCAATTTCTGTTCGAGTTTGCCTCGAGATGTAACAGAGAGCGCACATAGGAATTCCCGGAAATCTATTGTTCCATCTGCATTTGCGTCAAAAGTGCGAAATACATGTTCCGCAAACTGAAAAAAAAAAGAATCAACTTATTGGTAAAAATGAATTTTGTCCGCAATCTGCTAAAACTATAGAAAATGGGAGATAAGAAATTAATGTTCATCAAAATGTATAGTTTTATTTTATAAAATTCAATTCAAAACTGGAATTGGGGAAACCCCTCTAAGGATTTACGGAAAAGAATCCCAGAGAAAATAGGCCTGCAGCTGTATATAAAAGATTGCACTGAGTTAATGTAAAGTCCATTACAGGCAAGCTCTCCTTTTACAAGTTAAATGCAAAAAACAGAGAGTTAAGTCAGTTCAAAACCTCCCTTTATTATCTGCTTTTCTTGAAGTCTATACATGGGGTTGAATAGGGAAAGGATGAGTCGCTCCCCTAGAGAATAATAATAGGCCGAAATTAACATTCTTATGTATTTAAGTAAGGCATACATAATTGATTGGTGTTAGCCCTAATCTAGATGATGCAATTTGAGAACACATAAACGAAAACAACTTCGTTTATATTCAGTGATTAGGAAAACGCTGTACTTAAACAGGTTATGAAGTTGGAATAAATTAAATATTTCACAATTATTAATTTAATAAGACATTTTAAAAACAAGATTCAAGTAATATACAAGTGATTTATAAAAGTTTGAATACAAAATACCGAATGCAATCAATAAATGAATACAATTATGGTAATTTTTGGTTTTATTTTTATGTTTTTTTTTTGCCCAACGACCACAATGGTCACTAGCGCCAGAAGACGGTTAATAATTTTACATCACGATAATTTAAACATATAATAATTATAGTCTAAATAAAATTGTGATTAAGAAAGGCAATTAATAAAAATGAAATGAAAATTAAACCTTTGACGCATCGCCATAAGGGAAAAAATTTCCATATATTTTCTTAAACTCGTCTACACTCAAATGTCCACTTGGGCAGTCTTTCAGAAAACCTTTGTACCATTCTTGAATTTCTGCATCTGAAAAAAAAAGAAAAGAAATAGCACTTGCTACTGAAGAAAGAATAAGGAAATTCTGTTGCACCTGTTTCTCTAGTAGTGGCCGAAGGGATAGGGCCTGCCATAAAAGTTGAAATAAAAATTACTATAGCTTAGGTAGGACAAGCAGAAGTGTACAGGTTGGTGGCACAGCAATGGACAGCCACGGTGCTAGAACTTGAAAGTATAAATTATGGAATGAGAGTCTTAAGGTTAGATACTTATTGAATAACTAGCAACTAAAAAGGGCTGGTCTTTTTGTGTGGCCCTTTCTTTGCATCATATCGACTTAGTACTTAAGTAGGGACCAATGAATAAGGTTTTCTTCTCTGGCTTAACAGCCGGATGGAAGTTTGATGATGGTGAATGTGGATAAAATCCTCTTCCAGCTGTTCTCAAGGTCCATAAAGCCTTAGGTTTCAAAACAGTTTTATAAGGGCGCTTTGCTTTCCCAAGTTGACAACACCAATATCTGGGAATTACGGTTTGACAAATTACAAATTAGCAGAGTAGCAAACGCTTGTTGAATATTGCAGGTAAGTCTGTTCAAAAGTGAATAAGTATGTGTCTTCTGCTGCCATCTATGGCTAAACTACCAAGCCTCGAGTGGTAGATAAAGGATTTTGTACTTCCAAATTCAGATTTTGGGCAACTTCACTGTCCAGACTATTCCATTATCCTCCTGTACAGCTTATAAGACGTACACTCCCTCTATAATTGGTATCGAAAATTAATTGGTATGGCATGTGCAAGCGTCATTGTTAAAAAGCAGCTGGAACTCTTATAAAATGCACCTCTCTACAGCCAATTGTCTGGCCATTTCAAACTAAGAGACATAAATATGTCCTTAACTTGTGAGGAAGGAGCTTAACGAGACGGAACCACATACTTTACAATTAACATTATTTATAACAAATAATGCTTGGGAACTTCCAAGACACTAAGCACAATTCCACACTTCATAACCACTACACCAACACTCTCTTACTGCCATTTTCAAACTAATCGTTCTTTGAAGTGAAAATAAGAACTGCCAGGTTGTCGCTTATTATTTCAAAACTTCCATATTTTTTCACCTTCTGTTTACAACACTTTTTTCACCTCCACCTGAGAGCGTGAACATAAATAAGAACATATTTGTTCCAGGAATGCTCCGTCTTTGAAGGCGATGAATTTAAAAGTTTATAATATCTTAATTTTGCTTATACAGATTTGCAAAAGTCAATCTGCTAAAAAATTTCAATTACAACATTTTCCGTAAAAATAATATTGAAAATATTTATAATGGCATAAATATAAGTAAGGTAATAACTTACCAGTAAATTCAGTATTCTGTCTAAGGTCTTCCAATACTTCAGGTTTCAATTTACTATTTTGCTTTCCCATTTTTATTAAAAATTAAATGAAAAAATTGATTCTGGTTTCACCTACAAATATAAACTTGTAGGTATCTGAAATAAAAAAAAAGAAATATTAAAATTAATGAATATATTAAAACTAATCAAACAATAAATTCTTTAAACTTCAATTTCCTTCAACAATAATAAAGCCGTTTAATGTTTTGAATTAAAAGAAAAAAATTAAAAATGGTTGGTAATTGTTTAAAAAATAAAAAGTATAAGGCTGGTGAAAGGTAAAATTAAAAATTTAAATATTAGAATTACATTTAAACATTGAATTCTTATTAGGAGAATGCCTTTTTCATACAACATTTTACAGCATACACAAAAAACAAATTATACAATACTTTTTTAACAAAACATTCTTTTTCGAAGATCCAACTTTTGTTTAAATAATGACATAATTACTAAATTTGTATAGATTATCGTCTTATATATTTACGAATATAAACAATTATTATATATATAAAACGATAATTCACAGTTTACAAGATGATATAAAGTTTAAAAAGTTAAATTTGTAAATCGAAACAAAAGTATGAAGAAAAGCAAATCCATAAATCTCCAATTAGCAAATTGAGAATTTATTACTTTATCGATTAAAGTATACAAAATAATGAAAATATACTCTTATGTAAAATAATTAAGTACATTTCAGGACTTTTATATTTTAAGCAAATGTAATTTATAAAGGTCTTTCTCATTTTTCTTTAAATGTTTTATGCTAAAAGTCGAATAGTGCACGTTTAGAGAATATATTCTTATGAAAAACACTGACATTAATCAGTTTATTTATTCTTATTTTTTTTTCTTTTTAAATTAAAAACATGTTAAATATTCCCAAGGAGAAAATGGATTAGAAGGGCCACTAAACATTTTTAGCCTAAAATACATCGTTCAAAGAAATGAAAATATAATTATAACTATTGTTCATTTTTATTTACTTAAAAATATTATTACTTTTACCTAATCTACTAAAAACAGCAGTGCTAACGCATTTGCGAAAAATTCTCTCAAATATTTTACTTAAACTGAATTTTTATTTTTTTCATTTAAGATTTAAGATATGCTCCGCAGAGAAAGAATAACTCGGTCTGGAAATGTTTGAAGATAAAACTGGTGATAGTACCGAGTTATGGACTTTCACTTTCCGAATTTTCGTTGTGAATGTTCTAAACTCTTGACTCAAAGCATCGTTGAAACGTTATGCTTATTTCGTTTTAATTCTTGCAAATCGATGGCCAATTAGTTCTTAGTCTCAACACGAGCCGGCAGATAATGTAGAATAAAATCTAGAGAGAAAATGCTGATGGGAAATCCTTTAACTGTGAAGAACAGCTTGTCAATGAAAGCAACGATACCCGAGAATAAAACTAAACTGGTAAGTCCAAATGGTTTACCCTTAAAATAACCTACGGAATGTTTTCTTGTTTATATTTATATTGTAGAATACAGAGTACATTTTATATAAAAGGCACAACAACAAAATTTATTTCTGCAATAATCTAAGAGAGAGAATTTGAAGTAAATGCAATAGCTACTTTCGGACTTTTGTAAAAGATTGTTTTTTAAAATCACAATCGTATACATTTATTAGTTTTCCAAAATTAATTAAAATTTTTAAATTTCGTTAATAAATAAAATATTTAGGTCCTAAAAGTATTTTGAACACTACTGTTATTTTATGTTTGTAACTTTTTTTAAAAATGTTTAAGTCCCACACTCTGAGTGTGAAATGAATCGGGTAAAATTCATTTATTATTTCATTTATATAATAAGATAAACTTTTATTTATAAATTGATTTTTTAGGTGTGCGCAAATTTTTCTTTTTCTTTAGCAAAAAATCGATTTCTTTTAAAAATGTTTAAACCCAATTGTTTTGGATAAGAAACCAAATGTAATTTACTTTCAGTTGTGGGAAAATATTTTATTTCTTATTATTAATTTAAATATTATATATATATATATATATAATTTATTTTAAAATTGCCTTTTCAAAATTGTGTCCAGCACTAAAATATTTTACAATTGCACAAAATAGGCATAAAATTGATTGTTAATTGAACACTTGTAGCCGTTTCTTTGACTCGCAAAAAGTTGCAGAAACACGTATTTACAATGCCGTTTATTTATTTTATTTTTGTCTTCAAAAAATAAAATAAATAAGAAGAGAAAAAACTTGCTTAAAGCTCGGCAATGTTACATCTTAACATTGGATACTTGTTTGAAATTTTCTTACTTTTTGTTTATATGTATTGATACATACATTTGTGTTTTTCTATTGAGCTCTGTACATTAAACATGCATGGGTACAGCAAGTACAAAACTTTGCTAAGTTATTTATTTTAAATTTAAAACATGTAGTATGTAAAAGATACAAAATTAAATAAAATAAATTATTATTTAATTCAAAAATGTTTGGTAATAAAAATGATGTGTGCATTTGTAGAGGCAATATTTGGAGAAAAAAAAATATCATTTGAGGTAGGCAGCGCTCAATAGCGGCCACTAAAGAAAAGTACTGTTTTTCTTTTCTTTTAATAAAAAACAAAAAAAAAAAAAAAGTAAAAAATACCTTTCGAACTAAACACTGTTTTACAGAACAGTGTGTCTGTAATCCTAATATAAAATTTTATTATTTACAATTTAAAAACATAAATAATAGGAGTTTTTTTTTTTTTTTATAATTCATCTTTTTTAAAAGCTCCTTTTTTTCCCAATTTATTAGAATTACTTTTTTGAAACATATTATTAATTGCATATTAAAGCGAAGTAATATTGGTCAGAAATAAAGCTTATGCATGAGAATGTCCTTCGTTGGTCCACAAGGGCCGAGCAGGTAGGAGTGACGAGATAAAATCTACTGTCGGATTCTAGGAGAGGTGGTGCCGTACTCACTGATACAATTGTTATAATAATATTAGATTAGTAGAGCCTACAAGATAGGGATTGATTGTGAGAGAGAGGTATTAGAGATTGTGAGAGAGATACATATCTTATGTTGAGACAATATTTTTATTTTACAAACTGGGCCGAGATTTCTTTCTTTATTTAATTATAGTAAATAAGATTATTTATATATATATATTTAAGCGAATATGGTTGGTATCACACAATGTTCAATTAAAAAATCATAGTAATAGTAACAATAAAGAAATTGAATTGTCCCTTTAATATAATCAATATATTTAGGGCGCCAACATTTTTGATAATTCTTCATCTTGGAGACATCCTTTAAGGAACTCATCTTGTGTTAGTTGACCATCGTTGTTTTCATCCATTTTGGCGAATATATTTTTTGCACGTTCCTCTGCTGAATCAGCTGGACGATTTGACGAACAAGCTCCCAACATGTCATAAATCGCCTGCAACAATAGGATCAGTTCATAAGAAAAAAAAGTGTACATACGTATATGAGAAAGATATAAATTTTGTTTCTATTTTGTTTTGAATTCGATGTTTCTTGGTGCAGCAGAGTCCCCAATGAACTGTTTCGAAGGAGAATTTAGAATTATTCGGTTCTTATTTCAAACTGCTGGAAGCTGATAAAATACTTTAAAGTTTAATTAATAATAAAATCTTAATTGCCTAATTTCAGCTATATACGAGGGTCGTTTGAAAAGTCCGTGCAAAGTCAGAGAGATAGCACCACTGGCGCGTATCGAGGTTATGTTTAGTTAGTAGCATCTCTTGGAAGAACACACGCCAAGTTTCAGCCAGATCGGTCTATTTATTTGTGTTTGGCATTCGTTTGAATCGAGGAAGTCGAGTGATTTTCAAAAAATGGACGAAAAAGAATTTCGTGTGTTGATTAAACACTACTTAATGAAAGGCAAAACGCCTCAGGAGACTAAAGAGAAGCTTGATAAACATTATGGTGACTCTGCACCTTCGATTAGAACAGTTTATAAGTGGTTTCAAAATTTTCGGAGTGGCCATATGGGCACAAGTGACGCTGAACGTTCTGGACGCCCTGTTGAGGTTACTACTCCAGAAATCATTGATAAAATACATGATATGGTGATGGATGACAGAAGAGTGAAGGTGCGTGAGATTGCTAGTGCTGTGGGCATCTCGAATGAACGGGTACATAATATTTCACATCAACATTTGGACATGACAAAGCTATCCGCAAGATGGGTGCCGCGATTGCTCACGCTTGACCAAAAACGAAATCGTGTGAAGTGTTACAAGGACGGTTTGCAGCTGTTCCAGAAGAATCCGCAGGACTTTAAGCGTCGTTTCTTCACTGTGGATGAAACATGGATACATCACTACACTCCTGAGACCAAAGAACAATCTAAACAATGGGTTACCAAGGGGGAATCTGCGCCAAAAAAGGCGAAGACCGTTTCTTCGGCCGGAAAGATTATGGCGACTGTCTTTCTTTTGGGATTCGCAAGGAATAATCCTCATCGACTATCTGGAAAAGGGTAAAACTATTACAGGTGCATATTATTCATCGTTATTGGACCGTTTGAAAACCGAGCTGCAAGAAAAACGCCCACAATTGGCCCACAAAAAAGTCCTTTTCCATCACGACAACGCACCAGCTCACACCTCAGCAGTTGTGGTCGCAAAATTAATGGAAATAGGGTTCCAACTCGTTTCACATCCCCCCTATTCTCCAGACTTGGCTCCCTCGGACTACTATTTGTTCCCCAATATGAAGAAATGGCTGGCGGGAAAAAGATTTTATTCAAACGAGGAGGTGATTGCAGAAACGAATGGCTATTTTTCAGACTTGGACAAATCCTATTATTCGGAAGGGATCAACAAACTAGAGCAGCGTTGGACGAAGTGTATAAGCCTAAAAGGAGACTATGTTGAAAAATAAAAAAGGTTTACCCCAAAAAATTAAGTAGTTTTTATTTTTGCAAGGACTTTTCAAACGACCCTCGTAATAAGTGTTACGATTATTATGTATAAATACGTGTACTGAAGAAACGTTTGCAGTTTTCAGCATTTTTGTTCGGCTCTGATCTTCGGAATAAAGACTAATAAAAGACTAACTTTGTAATGAAAATTGTCTTTGTAAAATTTTTCTGCATTTCTTTATTATTGTCTGTGGCCAAACATCGCGTCCCTCTCAGGAGCCTCCAAGGAACCTTTCGCCATAACGCATTTCCCCAATTATAATCAATTACTATTGATTTGATACTTATATTTAAAAATGAGGGATTCAGTTACTTGTAATGTTTGTCATGCTCGCATCTTGTTGTCTCATTGGGTCGTTTCAAGCATAGATCGTAATCATGGAAACAACGTTTAATCATTATGCTTTTGATTTTAAATGACATACAACATCATTCTGCTGCCACGGTATTCGAAACAACTATTGGGTGAAGTAAAAACGAAGCAAATGCAGCATCACAAAACAAACAAATAAGCAATCAATTCTGCAATCTACTTTTTTTTTCTTGGTACTTTTTAAAGCTAAAAATAAGCAAGGAACAAAATTTTGTGTTGTTATTAATAAATTCCCAATTTCCTCGCTGAATTCTGCTCTTCAAAAAACCATACTTACAGAAAGCGTTTACCTTTTTTTGTTAAAATCAGTAGAAAATATATTAGATATAAAACCAATGATACCTGTACAATCTTTGTCATTTCTTGAATGTCTATGACGCCGTTACCGTCAACGTCGTACATTCTGAACGCCCATTTTAGTTTTTCTTCTGGAGTTCCAGACGATGTGACGTCTATAGCCAATAAAAACTCCTGAAACATTGGCAAATTTTCTAATTAGAATAAGCATAATTAAATTAACGTCCTTGTTACAGCAATATATGTATATTATACTGATATATATAAAATTTCTAATAAATTTGACTGCGTTGCCTAATAAAAAAGAAAAAAAAATTGTGAGGGATTCTTTTTCGTAGTACAAATACTGACATGAATAAACAATAGAAAAATTATTTTTTCTGCAACCATGTAGGGAAGTTCTCATTACTCAATTAAAATCAGCTGTGTAATGCCCAACTTCCCACACTAGTGGGGGGAAATTCCCATTAGTGTCACTTTCCGCACAAGTGAGTGGAAAAACTTTATTGTGCTTCCTTGATATAAGAAGTTTTGTTATTAACATAAATATTTTGTGTACAACTCTAATAAGCTTATTTAAATTTATTTTATTTAAATAATTAAAAAACGAATATTAAAAAATAAAATAAAAATTGAAAGGAATATAGAAATAAAAATAATACTTTAATAAATAATTAGATATTTTTAATTATAACAGTTAAAAAGGTTATAGTGTTACCTTATAGAAATTTAAAATGGATTCTAGTGATGCCTGTTTAGAAAACACTCCTCCATCAATAAAAGAAACAGCAGAAAATGTAATAAGAAATGTAAATACGTAAGTAATGTAAATAATTGTAATATAACAATAAATGTTTATAATAAATAAATTACTTTTTGTAGACTGTAAAAATGAAATTTTTAATTTTATTAGTTAATAAATGGTTGCAGAAAAAATATAATATTTAACTCTAGTGTAAAGTATTTTCCTCACACTCGGCAATTGGCACTTGCACTCGCCTCGCTTCGCTCGCTCGTGCGTGCAAACCCTGCCTTGCGTGAGGAAAAGTACTACTTTCCACACTTGTTAAATAAATAACTATATTTTAATAAAATTTGACGATTACTATAAATTTAGTAATTAAAGAGGCATAACAGCACTAAATGAAGCAGTGTAATAGAAAGATGAGTTTTCTCAAGAAAACAAGTAGGTCCTTCTTTTCTTTCTTAGACTTACTACTTGTCTAAGAAGCAAGGACAGATCTAGATCGATCAGTGTTATGTAGAGTTTGGATTTCGTTGACTGATTAGTTAGTTCTTAGATGCTTCAATGAGCCGAAATAACGATATTAGCAACTGATTTTCCACTGAAGATTTTATTACATGAGATGGGCTTAGATTGAGATCTAAGCTGCAACAATATTCAGGAGACAACCATCTGAACAGATTCACGAAAATACAATGGCCACGTCTCAAAGAAAAGTGTCCCTTTGTTTTGAAACTTTATTTAAAAAGGAATGCTGTAGAGCAAATATATATTATTTGCAACGCACAACCTGCATCATCTTAAGCGTAACAGATTAGAGGAGATTCTTAACTGTTCCATTGTATCATAGAGCTTAAAGCTAAAGTTTAACAAAAATCTCCTTAAAAACTTACAGTTTAAAATGTTAAGTATAAGGGTTGATTAAACGCCAAAAGGTACACAAATCATCAAGTACCCAACATTTCATTAATACTTCATTGATATTATTTAAGTAATTTTACCGCATTAATTTTCATTAATATTTTTTAAGAATTTATTAGATGTCACAAACCCTTATGCTGGCCATTTTTATTTACAAAATATTTGTTCAAGTAGCACACCATTTAACTTAGATTGACTGTAATATCTATTTATCTATAATAATCAAACTATTAATTACAGGTGAAAAAGAAAACGTTATAATAAAAAAATATGAGGCTAAAAAATTCATAAACTTTTTTAAAAATTGCTTACACCAACATACACCAATGATTTTATTTATTTATTTTTATTTTTAAATAAAAATCGTCGGTTTAAGTTCATTCTTCGATTAAAGTAATTGTTATTTTATGAAGTAGTCAAACGTTTGTAATAATAAGTAATAAATAATCTGGCTTTATCGCAAATAATATATTGGGTTGGCAACTAAGTGATTGTGGATTTTAAATAAGAAGGAAAATTCAAAATTTTTGCTTAAAAATATAACTTTATTCAATTAAGCATTTTTCGTTTTTGTCGATGACCTTTTGCCATATTTCAGGCAGTGTCATAATTCCATGTTCAGAAAACTTCCGATTTTTGCCAGCAAAAAAACGAATTAATTGTGACTTTACATCATCAGCATCATTAAAAATTTTACGATTTAAGGAGATCTGCATGGAACGAAATAAATGGTAATCTGAAGGCTCAAGGTCTGGGCTATATGGTGGATGTGACAACACATCCCAACCTAGTTCCAATAATCTTTGGTGGGTGACCAAAGATGTGTGGGGCTTTGCGTTATCATGCTGGAAAACAACACCCTTACGCTTTGCCAATTCTGGCCACTTTTCTTGAACTTCATCGCTCAGTTTGGCGAGTTGTTCAACGTAGACGCTTGAATTAATCGTTTGGTTTCTTGGTAAAAGCTACCGGACAGTTTTAATACAACCTTCGCTCTCTTGAAGTGAGTTGGCACCTTGTAGCGCTCTAAAATCTCTTTTAGAGCTCTTTTTAATAGCACTTCCTGACAAAATAATCCTGAGCTTAAGTTTTTAATAATTATTAATATATCCTTAAGCACAAAAATGTTTCTTCTATATTCTGTCGTTTTTCCTTCCCTGTAAGGTGCGTAAAATTTTAAGCTACTTGACTTTTCTATTTTGTAAGCCGATAACGAAATTCATAAATCGTATCATGCAGTATAACTGTTAGTTACTCAAAGTAAATGGTAAGAAAGTAACGAGAGTATGGTAGGGAAAACTGCAGTAGCTTTCTAGAGAATGGAATGCTTGCAGTTCTGCGAGAGAACTGGTGTTGTGTCAGTAGTCCGGGCACGTGGCTACGCGGTGTGGTCATCCTAATTGAACACCAACCGCCACACGGACCCGCAATTAACCATAACTTCTCTACCAGACACTAGAGGAAATTGACTCTGCTGAAAATAACCAGTACGCTTACCCTTCACTTCAACACCCACCTTTTTAAAATAAGAAGAATTTTCTTTCAGTTTTAAAGTTGAGTTGTTTCAAGTCTCTGGATCCAACCCTACAGGCTTTTCTAAGCTTTTTTGACATTTTAAAAAGTACTTTTAAATATTGTATAATTGCAATAATAAAAAAAATCTGAGTCCATGAAAATAATTTAAATTTGTTAAATGAGGATTAATAACGCTTTCCACACTGGTTTTGCATATTCCCAAAATGGATAAATCAATTACTTACTTTGATTAGAATTCAGTCAATAAGTGACAAGAAAAAATCTCAACACTATACTTAAAATTATTATTAAAAAACTTCTTCTTTTTTTTTTAAATTATTTTGTAATTTACAATCTGTATACATTGTATATAATCAGTAAATGTGAAGAGTACGATGAACTGGTGCGGGAGGAGAGCAGGAGGAGAGAAGCTACCCAGCGGTAGCACTCTCTATAGGAGAGAGGAGAGTGTGAGGAGGAGAATACGAGGAGGAGAGAGGAGAGGTAGGAGAATAATGGCGTTTAGGCCTTCAGCCTACAAGGAAGTCGCGGGGCCAATGGCGATTCAGTCGGCGAGGAGTATAAGGGATGTCAGAGGAAGCGAGAGACAGTACAAGAGAATTAGAGCTAGTCGAGAGAGTAGTGTGGAATTTTTGGGATTTAGTCTTGGCGAGTTGGTCTATGAAGGGAATGTTGAGGTCATTGTGAAGATTGAGGTTTGTCACGTAGAAAGGAGCGTCAGCTATCTGTCGGAGGAGTTTTGACTGAAATGTTTGTACTGCCCGTATGTTTACAGGTTTAGCTGAACCCTACAGCTCTAGTCCGTAAGTCCACATAGGTTTGAGAATAGTGTTGTATATTAAACGTTTCGAGTTCTATGGGCAATTTGGAGCGTCGTCTAAGTAGTGTGTAAAGTAGTTTCGCACGTTTTGTCATTGCTTGTCTTTTAAGTCTAAGGGTTCCACATGAATCGTTTGTCTATGTAGAGCCCAAGGTAGCGCACCAGATCTGTACAAGGAAGAGGATTGCAGTTGAAGAGGACAGGTGGACAGGAGCCCCGCCGGAGAGTAAACGTGACATGCTGGCATTTCTGGGTTCATTTTAATCCGCCACTTCTTTGGCCAGGATTCTATTTTATGTAAGTTTGTCTGTAACTTGTATGAAGCTGATGAAGGATGTGTACTTGTAGCTAATATCGTCTGCATATGTACAGAGTAGTGTAGAGGGTTGTACAGGTATGTCTGATGTGTATACTGTGTAAAAACTAAATAGAAACTTCAATATACAATTTGATAATCATTCACAGAACTCTGCGAATTTAATTCTTTTCATATTTCATAAATGTTGCTTGCTGTCCAGAAAGCTGATGACCAATTTGGATGCTCGTCCTCTGATGGAGCTAACGCCCAAGTCTCCTTTATGGATATCCACTTGCAAAAATCAATGAGTCACGTTTTTCTCAATTAGTATCGCATGTTCATTGGATTTCCTAGCGTTGATTAGAAATATTCTTCATGTTCCCACTTTTGCATTTATCACAACTAAATCATCTTTATGTCGAAATTATGCAGTCCTTGGAAATATCTGTCAAGCAAAAATGAAAATCATCCATCTCGCTTATCAGTGTATGAAACCTCAAGAAAATGTTTTTCGTTTTAATAAATGTATATATAACTAAAATAAGATATAAAAATGTATAAGGTTTAAACTCGTTTTGGCATTTTATACACCCGTCTACATGTTTTATCGCCTTGTACTTTAGAACGAACAGCTGAGAGAATGAGGTGGGAGGGAACTAAAACGTCTGTCGATAAAATTGTCATCCAAAGGGCGTTAGTGTCAAATATCACCGGCCAAATGGGTTGATTATATCAACCGTATCTGCTTTAAACTTCTTGCGCTGCCAATGAATTCCTACCGCGAATATCGCGTTTCTCAACCAGTTCACACTTTCTTCTGAAACGGAGTTATTAATCATTTTACCACATTTTTTTTTTGCCAGCGTATTGACTGCGATGGTCATTAGCGCCAGGTTGACGATAATCTCCGTGATCGGGATGTCACTAACGATTTCGCGAACATACATGACGTCTTCTTTGAAGCAGTCGGTGATACTGGCTGATCAGGAGTTTAAACTCTTGTTTGTACTTAGTACTTACTTCGCCACTTTAATGGTGATTGTTTGGCCGCAAACAAATGTAAACTCAATTTAATAATCAAAAAACTTGAAGAGTATTAAATTAATGAGGTGCTCGTTTTGAAGCAGTGTAGCAAATCATTTAAGACTCAATGCGAACCATCTAAGCGCATTCCGAGTGGCGCAGCGATTATCTTGTTGATTGCCACATTAAAAACAAAAGGCATAATCACGCTACCATAATCTCCTAATTAATATAGTAGAAGGGGGATAAGAAAATCTACCTTTATCTCACTTTTATGGAAATATATGAGATGAATGATTAATGACACTGAGATTATTGTAGTAACTCAAAAAAGTGTGAAGAAATTGAGTGCAGCCCAAACGATGTTCTTGCAGTGGAGATGATTATCTATCTCTCGCCCTATCGTAGGAAACTTTGCGAATGAAAATGTTCCAATCAAATCAGAACTGGACATACTTCCAATAACAATCAATCAACATCAATTTAATCAATAGTTTCCCCTTTTCTATTACTGAAATTCCTTAAATCTGATAAAAAAAGCAGACTGGACAACTCAATATTTTTAAGCTATCAACAGTTGCTATAATACAATGCTATAATGCATAATACAAGAAGTTATATTTTACCACATGCAAAAGAAAGGCTTTAACCTAATTTTTTGTTATTTCTTCGATTTATAAACCATATCAAACTAGGCTATCTTTTAATGTTAGCCATAATAAATTTAGGGTTAAAGCTAATATTTTGCCCACTCCGCTAGGTTACTTTATTTTATTATTGTAACCAAAATATTAAAATTCACAAAAGTGGTTAATTTAGAAGCAATAATTAGTTTACAATTTAACACAAACAGCCAGTGTGTAAGTAAGTGTATTTGTTGTGAGTCCTTTACACAACTTATAATTCCTTTAGGAGAACATGAAATAATTTTGCTGTGAAATGAGGAGTGTTTTTGTATGGGAAATTGTGTTGGGACGAAGGGATGCAATCATTAAAACTTTTACCCCTGGGTTGGGAATAAAGTTTCGTACATACTTCTAGAAGTGTGGATACACATGCACATGACCCTAATGTGCTGAAAATGGGTATGGTGGTATTAATGCCGACATGTTATGATGGCTTTTATTTTCCATTTATCAAAAGTCTCCATTTTATTTCTCTTTTTGTTTAAATTCTTCAATTTTAATTTATCTATGTCACCAGGCCTCTGGTCGAATTAAACTTGGTACTTGCTGCGATATTTCGTCACAGAAGTAATATTCAAAACATATGTAACGAAGGCGTCACTTTTTTTTTTAATTATTAATCAGGAATCTTCTATGCCAAATATTTAAAGAAGAATTGGACTCCTTAGGAGAGCAAATAGCTAAGTTGTTCTAAATGATCATAGTTGAGGAGAAGATATTTTAGTGAAATGTCTATTTAGATTTTTGAATGGTAACAAATGGCTGAATTTAATTTAATTTTACACCTTTTGTTCGTTCTACAGCTGATACCAACGTTAAGAGGAAGTATTATAAGAAAAAGGAATACATTACAAATTGAAAGAAAGGAGCAACTGCAACTTAACTAATCATTTAACAAATTAAGTTCTCTGTTACAACGCCTCAGCAAAAAGGAAGTACAAATCATATTTACTTTGTTTCCTAACAAAGGAATGTAAATGAGCAGATCTTGATGGAGAATAAACAGGACAAGAAATTAGCAGATGATACAGATCCTCCAGTTCTTGCAGGCTACACGGGGTCAACCGTCTCCGACGGCAGTTTATACAGTAGTATTACTAGTAGGATTACTTCTGGAGAACCGAAGAATAAGAACCTTACGCGGCATTATTTATTTTTAATTTATAAAAAACCATTTTGTAGAAAACCTAGTTTAACTGAGGCAAAAACTTTAAGAATTTAAAATTTAGATGGCTGGATAAATAAATTTGAGGTTGTTGGTCCTTAAAAAGAAAAGAAAAGTGGACTATTAATTATTAAAATTGGACTCAATTATTTTAAACATGTCCAGCGCTAGAAGACAGCAACTGAGCTTCCCAGTTGAATTTAATATTGGTATACTTATACTGTTCACATACTTTCTGAAATCACACAGAGCGATACCTGTTTGTTATTTACCTGTAGTTACACCAAATTTGTTATTAATGATTAATTTTATTATTTTGTTCTTTAATAGGACTCCTAATTTAATCTCTAATGAAAGCCCAAGTAAGAGAAAACATTACTCTGAAAGTAGACTTTCACTGTTTGTCACACATTACTCAATTAATCACGCATTATTACTCAATTCTAAGCCGCACGATATCTTGAGACAAAATTAAGAGTGGATAGTACAGAGATGAGGGACTATGAAGTGGTTTTGAAGACGTAGATTTGTATGTGGGAGATCCACTGAAGTTCGAATCCTAAAGTATGCGATTACTACCAAAAAAACTGTTGAATTAAGAAACATTTTCGATTTACATTATTTAGTTGAGGATACAATTTTGAATAAATATTTATTGATTATGTTCTCAATCAATTATTACACATTTATCGTAATTTTTTTTCAATTTTGTTTCCTGTATATTATCTGCACAGAAATGGATAACTCTTTAGTGGCATATGCAAGCTCGTCCAATTTATCTCTGATTCTATCTGGAGTCCCGAAGAATAGGAACCTTCCAGGGTGTTATTTATTTGTAATTTATGCAAAACAATATTTCTTAAGTAGTGAAATATTTGTAAATTACTTTTAGCTGACCAACGCATAAGGTTGACCATTATCCTGTTTTAGTTTCCTCAATTCCCAGAAGGATCCAGTGCCGCAATCACCGGACCACTTTCAGCTCATGCGAGTCTCGGTCGTCTCGCCTACTTTCTTTCTGGCGACATTCCAATAAGTTTCTTGGCAGGCTCATCAGCTAATCTTTTAACGTAGCCGTAAAACAAATGCTTCCACGCCTCGATGATATTTGCTTTCCACCAGGAGCCTTAATTCGAAGTTTACGAATGAGATTGGAACCAACATATCGTTGCCTTGCGATGTTTAAGAGTAGTGTGACCCCTAAAGAGATTGTTGTTTACATTATATACTTAACAAGTATAACTTTTTTTTCTAACTATTCTCAAACTCACAAATTTTCTGCGAACTGCAAATGGTTGAGTTATAGTTAATTATTATTACTTTATAATGAATCTGCCAATACCCTCTCTCAGAAGGCACCTCAAGCCAATTTCCGGGAAAATGTTTCTCGTAAAAGTTGTAGATTTATTTGCTTGTAATCAATTTACAAAGTTCAAATAAAATCGGAGAAGCTGTTTGCAAGAAACAACGGAAAATTCTATAGGTAAAGTGGCTGTCAACTTAAGAAGAAATTTTCATCAAGTTTGGAAATTCAGTCCCGAATTTGAGGTTAAAAGTCAATTCAGTAAATACGTTCTATTCAAAAGACATGTAATCATACGAACTAATCCTCAAGAGATACAATGATTTTTAAATTAAAATTAATTAAATTAAACTCAATAAAGAATAATTAAATTATTACACAAATTTATTATAAAGCTTTCTAACGAATTATTATATCACACTTTTATTAATTTCATTTAAAAAGTTGGGAAAAAAATTAAAAATTTACCAAATAAATTCTATATAATAATGCAAATTAATTGCAGAAACTAGTAATATGCTTAAAAAAAAGTAAATTTAAAAAAAAACACCTTAAACAAACCACAAAAAACAAAGTTTGTATCCGAGAAACATAATGCTGTAGGAGTTAAGTGTAGAATTATGGTAAAGAGGTGTGGAAGATTATCAAGATATTGTCAGCCAATCAGAAAGACGTTCAGCGGCCATACTTGGTACAGATGGGCACTTAATGCGTATTGGCTGATTTTCCCTTTCCATCCATCACACACAGATTCTACTGTGAGCTCCTATACCATTATGTTCTACTGACGGGAATTTTTGCCAATTACATAATTATCTTTGGATATTATTGTTTTTTACAAATTATTCGTTCCAAAATATTTCATTTTGTCCTTTAAATACAATAGCCCAGTCAAATTAAGTAAAAAAGGGGAGATAATAAGCTATAATCTTGCATAAATCTTTATTTTGGCATTGAATAGGTTTGCTCAAAAATCTCATACAATCACGTGTACGCGTCACTGGAAATCACGTGTTCAAAAGTCACTAAACTCGTTTTTTTTTTGTACATATCTTGTTTAGTTTGCTTTAAACGCCATTTAAGGTCTCTACAAAAATAGAGTTGTAGAGCTTAAAGTTCTCTACAAATTTGGTTCTATGGAATTTTTCATACCATCAACCGTTCTTGAGATAGAGTGGGAGCCATTTTGCCTTATGTAGAGTAACGTTAGGTCTACTGTCTAATTCAGTCTGTACACTGTACGTTTTTACAAAAATTATAAAAATACTATAATTACTAGCTGTACCCGGCCACGCGATGCTGTGGCTCAATTTAGTTAAATGGAACTACCTTGGACGACTCAAGAGTTAAGGCTATATCATTTTGGGATCGAATTGCTGACAGCATCAATCTAATCTAGAAACGTTTTACCAGTTCTCTTGGCGCATCTAAGAGGAATATTTTTCCAATCCTGCGGTCGACCTTGCATTATTTCATCACAAATGTCTTTTTGCTCAAGCGTTAGCTTAGGAATATTTGTATGATGCATGAATTCGATTTGGATGTGGCGTTTAGCACGTGTCATTAATGCATACATCCCCGTGTCGGTCGTTATTCAATAAATTAAGAGCATTACATGCGGAAAGTGGCTTTGTAACGCCGTTGAAAATTCACATTTATCAACAGCATGGGAAAAAAGAAGCAATTCATCTTGATTGGGATGCACGGTGCACAGCCTGTCTATCATAGTTTCTTTAAATATGCCAGGTTTGTGATGTACGTGCAAGAATCCTACCGACGACATTGAACTTTGAATTTGAATCGATAGTAACCTGTTTCTTTCACTTGTCAAATATTTCTGTTATCATATTCATGGAAACTATGTGTAAAATCCAATGTAATCTTCACAAAAAAAGGGGCAAATCTTACCTTTACAATAAAAGATGTCAGAATTGAAGTATAAAAGTACCAGAAATGCTTGTAGACCTAAAGGAACGTCGGATCTGGAGAATGTAGACCAGCATCCAGTGTGGAATGTTTGGAATGCTATACACAGAAATAATAACCGCTGCTTCTTGCTGAACATAAGAAATTATCTTCAAAATTATGTTTACGATTCTCTGTCTCTCGTAAAACTTGTATTAAACTAAAATCACTTCTGATGATTCTTTTTCAAATTAACTAAAACAGAAATTGTTAAACAATCCTGTATTCTGAACAATAAAAACATAAAATCCAAAAATCTAATCATATTTGAGAAAAATATGCATCTTTGTTAGGGGATCGGATTACGTAGTTCAGTGGAACGACGCTGCTTTCGTAAACCGTAAGGCTCAAAGAGAGCTACTCTTAGAATTTCCCTTCGATGGACATCTTTATAGCTTATCCAGTAGTGAATAGTTTTGTTTTTTGGGTGAAGTAGGTATTGGAATTGTTGTTTTAAAGTTAGGGATGACTGTATGGATATTTGAGCAATATGGTTTTTCGAAGGCAGAGCAAATGTAGCAACAAGGTTGCTGACGGAAGCAAAAAACCAGATTAGTAAGTGATCAAGGAAGGTAGAGGGTTTAAAGAGAGATTTAACTAACAATTTGAAACCGATTTGTATGGCTTAGGTTTTAGAAACATCAAATTTAAACATAAAATGATCAGCCCAAAGCTTGTTGCGATTTTAGGCCATCTGGAATTTTTAAAAACGCATCTTGTAGGTCTGGAATGGAACGGAGAAATTAATCTGAAATAGCGTAGAGTTGATATTGACAATTCTAAACTGTAGGATTATCGTATTCACTCTTTTTCTCGTTCACACACCCCACCGTACCAACAGTTCTGCGAAAATTCACATATGGTAAGTTGGTGAAGATTGCTGGTGGATGAACGAGGCTAAAGGCTGTATTACAAGAAATTATAGCGAAGGGAATGCTGGAACATCCTTTTGAAGACGATCACTGAACTGTACCCTAATCGGTTTAGCTGTCGGTCTGTGAACAACCCTCTGCACCGACCTCCAGTTCGCAACCAGCGTCCCTTCAACACGTGCTGTTCTTACCCTTCGCCAAGAGAAAAACTAGCATTAGTTGAAATTTTCTTTTTCTTCTTTGTTCATTTTTAAATTAAATAAAAATTAATTTTTAAAAGCACACTTTTACTTCATCCGCGGATTACATACTTCAAGCTTCAATTCGGTGATTTAATTATTTCCAGACGGTTGCCCTAAGGCACACAGGAGCTAGGCCACAGATGAGCTCCTATCATATCCAATAGGAACTCATTAAATTCTAATATTTAATCTTCACACTGGTTTCCTTGAACCTTCCATTCTCTCTACCATCTTTTCAAACCCGTCAGTGAGGTTTACAAGATCACCCCTTCGCCCAAAGATCTGCATTGCAAAAACATTAAGAAAAGAAATGTGCCAAACATTCTGTTGACTACTCAATCTTACACTATTCTAATCTTATTTCAAGCTTCAACAAATTACTATGATTCTGTAATTTAAGATTTGATTACACTTTGTTCCTTGCCCATGTCCTTTGACCCTTTACACAAACTTTTTAACATAAAAACAAAAAATCACAAGTCCAGCTCTTTCAAGATCCTAAATGCAATTCTCCCAGAGAAAAGTAGCAATTATTTATGAGCGAATCATTCTTAATATTAAAATGCGATTTTGAAGAAGGGTTTTTCTCTTCAGAGGTGTCAAGAGGTTGGGGCGGATGAAAGCCTCAAACGAGAGGGTCGTTGACAAACTCGGCATTTATTTTTACTTGAAAAATAGAAATTGAAGATCGTAAAGAAGAGAAAAAACTTACGGTATTGCTGCAGTTTTAATTAAGTTCTGGAGTAGTGGTAAATTAAGATTGCTTCTTAAGTATCATTAAAGAGTAATGAGCAGAGTCATTATCTACATAATATAATTACGAACTGAATAAGTTAAGAAAATTGCAAATTCTAAGAAAAGTGCAATTTTACTAGGAACATTCTGAGTTCTTTTTTTTTTGCAAAATCTTTGCCATCACCTTTTATTTTTCTCTGATAGTTGATAGTTTATAAACTATTTACCTGTGTTTTACATCAAACGGTTAGGGTTAGAAAGACAGCAATGTACAAACTGAATTGATAGTTCAACAGTTTTTGTGAAACATTAAAAAAAGAAAATATAAATGGGCGAGAACATAATACAAGAAGAAGTTAGTAATCTAAGCAGATGAAATATAGATGGGAAAAACAAAAGAAAAATAGAAAAAGAAAGAAATATTTTACACATTTGAGCGCTAGTGCATGTAATGGCTCCCTAAAGACCGATTTAGCTCGAAATCGATAAAGATACTTCGATGTAAGGGGTAACGTTAAGGCACACATTATTGTAATTCTCCCTCTTGATGGTACTGTATTCTTCAATATAATCACATATTTACAGAGCAGGTAAATGCTATTACATTATCTAATGATAACTTCATTACATAAATTCTTTTGCATTAAAAATGTTCAACATTTAATGGATATAATGTCTCTCGGTTAAAATTCTTGCTTGATAAAGTCGGAGACAGCAATGGTTAAAGATTCAGTAGTCTTCAATCATACTTCTTGAAACTAGTAGGGTTTTATTTAACTTTTAAATGAACTTTCATTTCTGTTTGTCTAACCGGTTTCTTCGATTCGTAAGAACCGATTCCAAGTCTGGAGTTTAATTTCAATTAAATTAAACTACAGGATGAAGTAATTCTTAAAAAACCAGAATTACATCTTGGTTTGCAAATCTTCAAACAGCAGAGAAATAATAAACTAAAAGCTACAGCCCTTATAATAATTCGATTCTTTAAAATATATGTAAATTTTTTTAATTTCAAAATTTTTTGGAAGTTGGTGCTGCTGGAAATATTCATTAAATCAATTAGCTCTCATGGAGCTCTTCCCTCTCTGTGGTCCCAGTTTCATTAACTAAATAGCTTTTTCTTTCTCACGGAGTCTGCAGTCTAAAATTATGTTTTCCTGATCAAAATTTATGACCAACAGACTTATAGAGATTTATAGAGAGACTTTTATAGAGAGTAAAACATTGTTTTCCTTGATTTCTGCAATAAATAAAAAATTATGAATACTTTATCAGGTTGGTTTGATCTGCAAGCAGGAAAAGATCAGAGTGGTAAAAATGAGGTATAAAAATCGCTCATGTTAAAAAAGCGGACCAATGGAAGGGGCACTTTAAGCGGTTTTTGAAACCCACTGTGAATTTCTCAAGCGTGCTAAGCCTTTCTAGCAAAATGTCAACTGCACGCTGAAGAGGAGCTGAAGCTGTAAAATGAAAAATGATAAGGCCCTAGTACTATACAACCTTTGCGCTGAATTTGCAGTCCTGGACTAACCAAAATTTAGATCAGCATTTTGGCAAATGAACAGTGAGATTATCATAAAAAATTTGAACAATACGAATCCAGAAATTATAGGGGATATAATAACTGTTCTTTCAGCATTTTACCAAATACAGTCGAACATTCTCTTTCTTGGATCGCAACTCTAGGACTTAGGTTGGTACCTAGGGGGTCCATAGCGGCAAACGACCAGAATTAAGAATGATACTTGATAGAGCAGGGAATTTTAGGTAAACACCACCTTTTATCTGAAATCGGCATTTGGTCACTTGTAGCAGTCACTAGTTAAAAAAGGTTACAGTGTTTGTAACCGTTGTTTGTAATGGATGCAAACCGTTGAGTCTTCAGCAATACACAAGGAGCGTGGAAAAGTTATTAAAGAACAAAATATTTAAGAAGTTTTGCTGGCCAGAATTATTTACCCCAGCTTCAAGAGCCCTTGGTATCTCTGCACAGAAAATAAATGGAGACTCAGATTTTTTAAATTTTTTTTCTAGTGCAATGGAAGAGTAGAAATAAAGTTCAGCTATTAATAGAAAATGGGACGAGGTGCGACATCAATGAGAGTTGAGTAAAACAGGCGATAGCTCTTTCCTCGGCTGGATGTCAGGGCTTCATTGTTCTTACAGAGCGATATACAGCAATAGCAACAAACAGAATTCAATGGCAGCCATTCAAGTATACCCTGGCCAAACTGTAGGGTTACAGGCACCGCCCTCTTGCGGATAGTAATCGTGAAATTTAGGGGCACATAATACGAATGACTAAAATTAATTTCCCACAATGTGCCCATGCATTCACTGGAGTCTATTTACATGGAGCCCATATATGATGTTCAGTATGTTTATCTTTATAATAATAAAACTATTTACGTGATGAGCTCGTCGAATAATAGCACTGCCGTTTTCAAATATTTATCTAAAATTTATAACCTCCTGCACAACAACAAGTCACTGCTGCTAAATGAATATTTACATTGTTCTGATTTCCCGTGAAACTGTATCAAACAAATCCTCTTCCGTTAACAACCCAATCCTCGCCGGAATACAACTGTTCGTTCAATTATTGTGCTCAACAATCATTTTACAGAGTAGGAACAAAGTAAAAATAATGTAATTAGTTAAAACTGTAACAGTATGTTTGCTATTCGCTTCACTGTAACAGTTCATTTAATTTACAACTTTTTTACTTTACTATTGATTTCTCTATTTACTGTATTGACGAGATTTTCTCTTCCCAACAGCCTCTGCAGCTCAGTAACAGGTGATAGCCAGTATTTTCTGTAACGAGAGTACATTCTTTTCTGGCTGCCATTGAGAAGTATTTATCTTAAAGAGATAAGATTAGTTTAATGAAAGCAAGACTCAAAAAAATGAAAGATAAGAATAGGAGAGTAAAGATTAAGATATAATCTTCAATTCAAACTTAAGTATTACGTGTCAGTGATTGTCCAACTTGAGACATTAGACCTTTCAAGGAATTAATTTCAAGGGGGCCCAGAAAAGTAACTAAAAATGAGTGGCCACAGTAAATGCCTACGGGATCACAAAATACTTGAAAATAAACGAACTCGAAGAAACCCATAATTGGGAATGTCTTCCAGCCGATAAAAAAAACATTGAAACTGTAGCAATACGATCCCAGAACATCTTTTAGATTCACAACATTCCTTCCAATTACGATTTAAAAGAAGCCCCAAGATTTTGGATCTGTATCGAAAGAAAATAGATTATTTTTTTTATTCTTATTTAGGGAGAAACGTTTTTACTTTAAGTTTCCGAGTGGCTGGAAACTGGCTTACAATCAAAACGCAAAATTTACTACGGGATAATAAAGCTGAGAGTTTTCTTCCTTCATTAGTGGTAGAGCTTTGGATAATTCTACTTCTGAAATGCAAGCTGATACATCTATACAGCGGAGCTAATTGCTATTTTAACGGCTTTAAAATATATTTATTCGTTGTCGGAGAAAAAATATACCATTATTAGTGACAGCCAGAGTGCGTTGTGTAAATTATCACATATACACAACCAGTCTGCAGGAATGAATCACATTATCGCAGAGATTGTAGAAACTATTGCCATTTTTAAAGAGAAGGGAGTCTGCATTAATTTTTTGTGGGTAAGAGGTCATTGTGGTATAAAAGAGAATGAAATTGTTGATACACTTGCAAAGAAAGCCACCAATAGTGGGGAAATGGCTAATTATAAATTACCACACACCGATATCAAGCGTATAATTGCAAAAGCAGCACTACAAAAATGGCAGACAGATTACAATAATGGTGATAAAGGTAGATTCTATAAAACTATGGCAGATCAGTTACCTAGACAACCATGGTTTAAGGGAACTGGCACTAATAAATGGGTTGTTACGACAATAAGCAGGCTGAGAGCGAACCACGCGGTGTGCGGATCGTATCTACACAGGATCAACAAAAGGTCCTCTCCTCTTTGCGTAGATTGCAATGAGGAGGAAGATTTCAAACATGTAATAATGATATGTCCACGTTATGTGGTAGAAAGGAAACGAATGTTTGACGATATATACAGGTATTTAGATGCACCATTTCGCTACGAAGACATTATATTCTCCACCAACAGTTATGTGCTTAAGTCGATAGCAGAGCTAGCAATGAAATATGAATGTATTTAGAAGCTATAGCCGAATTAGAATGAATGGAACAAAATGCTTAGAGAAGGATTACGTGATTTTAATTTTGGTTAAGCGAGAAGGATGGCAGGAGCACAGAGTGCTGCTCCATCCATTAGCAGTAGTTTATGTAAATAGCGGTATATAGTAGAATGATGAATGTGTGAAGCGAATGTATTTGTAGGTAAGAACGGAGAGTAAGTGATATTCTAGTGATAAGCACCTAGACGATGCTGGCTGTATGGCGGAAGCCAATGCCAAAAAAAAAAACAAAAAAAAAAAGTCCAGACCCTGCTCCACCGCAATATCGCTTATTCCGAACTTAAAAAGCAAATAAAAACTTTTGCTGGATCTTAACAGAATAATTACACAATGTAGTAACAACGTTATCACCACCATCCTGCCACCAACCTTGAACAGAAGTATTTAGTAGACACTTTGCTGACCTAATTTCAAGAGCTATGGAATTAGCAGTCATTACACTCCCAACCCTACAACCTTAGAAAGAGAGGGGGGGAAAAAAGGAGAAGCTTTTAGAACAATACTTAACAGAGGCAGGCTCTCAAGAATGTAGTAAAACTAGGATTCCTAGTGAAATGGTGCAGAAAGATAAATGCTGGGCGAATAGAAGATCTGTTAAAAAAGTATTGATCTGCGCGAGTGACGGGCGGGAAATCAATAAATGGAAACCGGATGCTGAAATGTTCTTCTATAATGAAAGGTAAAAAATGAGGAAATTGCGAATGAATAAGATAGCTCAGAATTTTACCTTGAAATAAAAATTTTTAGTATAAATTTACTTTTTCATTTTATTCGCTCGCAAGCAATTATTTTTAATAGAAAACAAAGAAAAGATACAAAATTAAATAGAATATTTTTAAAGGAAGGAAAATAAATTTTTCTCTCAGAGCTTCCATGTTTGCTTGCCGATTGCATTCTGTTCAAAATTTCATTAAATTTTATCTTTCGATTATTTTTTATTTATTTATTAATTTAAGGCGCATCAACATGTGACGTCATTGGCGCCTGGAGCTTTTTCCAGTGCACTGCCGAGCTCCGTTAAAGACAATAGTGTCCATCACCATTTCCATTGGGAAGAGAAAATCTAACGGCTAGCAGCTGGATTCAAACCTGGCATCTCCGCATTTGAACCCAGTATACGCTTCTAATTCAGCTAATACTTCTCTTAGTTTTATTATTACTACATATTCTTGTAATATTTCATTGCCTAATGGCGGCCAAAATTGAAAGCTTTCTGTAGATGTCAACGAGACATAAACTTGCACATAGAAGACCAACTATTGCACGGACAACCTCACAATTTACAAGTTCAATTGCTGCTCTCAACGAATGAGCTCTCGGCGACATGTATACTCATATTTCGATTGGATACCTTTAAAGACAAATTGAATCTAATTTGGACACTTTCAGTCTACTTCTAAATTAATCAACAGAATAAAAAAATTGTTTTATTGATAGATGAAATAAAATTTATTGCGGTCATTTTATCTTTCGTAGCAAATTTTCAAAATCTGAGACCAGAGTTATTTATTTATTTATTTTTTTAAATTAATATTTCTAATTCTTCAAAGTAATGTATCACAATTCAATAGTTCAAGAGATTTTAACACTCTCAAAGCGTCGGTATCAAAACTAGGATCAAAAAGGAGGCCATGGATAGATAAAGGTTAAGAACAACTGTTCTAGATGTTCTGAAAACAATTTTTTTTGAAAGTTAGCTCATCTATTTCATAATAGATATCTAAGACAGTTGATAAATGTTAAGAACAATATTACTCAATAGATGCGAAATATTAATAATCAATAAAAGCTTTTAAAATATTTGATCTATAATTATGTCCGTCTATATTATAGACAGTCATATAGACTCTATAAGATAGATTATTTACTTTGGTAAGAGAAGTTTCTTATTTTATACAATAGTTACTTTATATTCGGCAATAAATTACTTAAGATATCGTTTGTTACTTAAGAAAGTTTTGTTTTATTAGGAATCCTACGCTAACTTCTCTCCAAAAGGAAGTCTTCATACGTGCAGTGAAAAATAAATAAATGTACAACCACAAGCAGAAGATGTTTTGCTTTAGAGTTTATAATAACTCTACGCTCCACAAACTAAGTGTTGGTCCATCTTACAGCAACCTCACGGACAAACTAATCCGAGAACAATATCAGTGGGAATTAGAATTAAACAAGTAAAGATATGAACAAAAAAACCGAGATTATTAATAAAAGAGAAGTATGGTTGTCGAACTGCTTTCGAGTTAATGCTACCTTCTATGACTGTGATAATGTTAGACTGAACTTTACGAGTGTTATTCAAGTTATTCATTAATTTTTTAATTCAATTACTACACGGTTGGGTTAGGTTTTGTGAAAATAATTGTTATCGAATTTTAAGAAATTATGCTATAAAAAACAGTAAACCAAATTTAGACTTTGTAAACAAGTTTAGTTTTAAGAACTTCGTGACTTTACCACGCCTTATTTTTGCTAAAACTTGTGAATACTGTACCGTCATTAATATTGAACCACTCAGTTAATAAATATAACCTCAAGTATTTGAATTGGAAAACAATTACGAGTTTTGCAGTCAATGATACAATGTCAAGATCACTTTTTATGATTGTTTACATCCATTAAATTTGAATTATCATCTTATTAGTTACGTTCGTAAAATGATTTTCAGTAATCTGGACATCTTAGAATTTGTAACCGAAATATCCTAGTACTAGTTTATTACAATTTTAAGCTAGAGGAGTCTCTGACTGACCTTTGGACTATTCCATGCAGTCAATAAAGAAACTGGCCAGTGCAGTTGCAACATTTAACAACCTTTGTGGGTACCTAAATTTACTTTGCCCTCCTTATCTACATACATTTCATGTAATTTTAATTTTTTACTAACTATTTTAGGGTTAAAGTTTATTTACTTTTCATCTGAGACACCCATTAGACTAGTTTCTTTGGAGCTTGCTAAGACTACCGTTCTCTGATAGCTTCGGCTGACTGGCGTCCAGAAACAGGTTTTGTTCCTCGACAGCAGAGTCAAAAAAGGTTCCGCCTCTCATCTAGCTGGTGAATTATGATATTATGTATCATTTTTATTCGAACCATAAAATTTACAGGGTTTTCTATAAAGCGTAAAACGTTTTAATAATCAATTTCGGACAATGACAATTCGTCCTGACAATGACCCATTGTTACAAATCTATAATAATTGAGGTTTACAATCTATTGGTAATTGATTAGAAAGTAAATAGATTTGGAAATTCTTAATGAATACTTATTTGTAAAGTTGATATTTATTAAAAGTTGATATTTTTTACTCAGAGATTAATTCAACGCAGAGGAAGCCTTTATTACAAAGCCCTGCTTAAAGTGTAGAAGTTTCTATTGTAACCTCTTTTCTGCCCTCTCCTTTCAAGGCTTCCTGAAAAGAGAAAGAAGAGATCTGCAGCCTTTCTCTCGCCCTTACAATTACTACTTATTCAAATTCTATTCCAGTCAATAAAGTCTTGAATCCAATTAAAAGACTGAACTAGTTTGAAAGAAAGTTTTAGTAAAAAGTTGATGATAAAAGAAAAAAGTAACTTGGACTACACCTGAATTAGTTGGTGATCAATATGTTGTGAGTTGTATATCTCCTACTAGTACACATTAATATGTATAATGAGCCGTTCAATGCGTAAACTGAATAACTCCAATTTTTGAAATATCTTAAATTTAAGTGTCAAAGTGCTTGATTGAGTAAAAAGCTTTTTATATTTATAATAAATTTCCTAAATAATAAAAATTAACACTATTAAACGATGAAAATATTTTGGCCATTGAATAATAAATAATTTATTTTAGAAGCCATTTTGATTAACTCCGTGCTCTAATGTAAATCGTTGCAATAATTCAACTCAAATTCAGTAGCAAGCGCTGAATCAAAACGGTAAATTTATTTGCATTTATATTATAAACGGAATTAAAAAAAGTGTACTTTATTTCAACGCATTTCTCCACTTTCTGTTTTATGGAGTTAATCGAGATGTGCAATGATCGGCTCCTACATCGCACAGCCTGCCAGGTCCGCTATAGGTTCTCACTTCTTCGGTTTTTTTCTGGAGGTGGCCACATCAGCACTTTCTTCGGCCTTCTTTCATCATTCACACTCCCACGTGGCCGCACCATAATATATTCCTTTCTTCTACATGCCTGATGATATCCTTTTTAGTGCTGTACTCTTGGCAGACTGGATGTTTTAAAATTATCACCAATCTCAGCTTTTAACTTGTTCTTAGTAAAAAATATTAAGCGAAATCTCCGCACTGTTACGTATTAATAAGGAATTAAATAATATAATGAAAACATTTTGGGACGCATTTGAGAGATCAACAACTTCATTGAATTAGTTTGCCAGAGTTTTCTCCATTCCAATGATTTTATTTATTCTTGTTGTACTAACTACATACAACTTGACAATTCTTTCCAGACTCTCTTCTAAAGTGTCACCATTTCACTGGCTCCTCATCTAGATGACATTAGTAGGAATCAATTTTTGTACTGAATTTCTTAATTCAAAGAATATCGGCTCACCATATATACTACTTTACTACACAGAATTTCCCGTATTTCATGAAGATCTTCCCACTAAAATACTTCTACGATTTTATTCGAATTTTGTACAGTGAAATCAAAAACTTCTACTGTATCAGTTCACCCGAATATTAGATTGAGGGTAACTTAGAGAAGTGATTATTTCTAAAGTTAGATTCCTTATAAAGCGATAAGAATAAATTCAACTCAAACATTCGAACATTAATTCAAACTTAGGAACTAAACATATTTCAGTATTAAAAATTAAAATGATTTATTAAAAAATGTCTATAATTCCAAGTGGATATTGATACTTGTATACAGCTTGCACCAATCAAGGCCATTCAAATAAAGAATAATCTCACTTTTCTTGAGTTTTCTATTTCCCAAGTACTGTACCCTGAACTCCTGTTAAATCGGACATTCCCCAATGAAATGGATGATATCTTCCACCTCTCCAAGATTACAATGAGAATAATAGTGTCTATTTTCATCCCTGTTTACACTAAAATTTAAATCTTACGGAGAGTATAAGGAACTACAGAGAAATGTCGGCATTTGTTTAAAAAAGTATTTATAATGTTTTAATTTAAATGTTTCTACAAAAAATCGGTTTAAAGAAGGTGGCGCTAGTGAGCCATAGGTTTAAGTTACATCTTGAAATAGTGGCCAATAAGCGAACCAAATGCATACCTTTGAGGAAAACACAATATTAATATATTCTATTTTATTAAATAAGACCTATCAACATTGCAAAAGCAATTCATGTACAATACCTCTTCCAACAAACCTTTCCTGCACCTAAATCGGTAGGCAGTGACATCTGGACAGTTACATGAACCGACCAGAAGATCATAAGCCTTTTTTATGTTTTCAAGTAATGAGTTCATATTTTGCATAAATAACACTTTGGAAACACAATCGTAGAATACAATTGGTGGACACTCCCTTCGGCTTTCATCTTTTAATGAACCCATATGAAATAAATTAGTTAATAGAGTGTGAATATTAATGAGGAATAATGAAGCAAGAAGAACAATAGTAGAATATATGTTGTGCTAGGGTGGGGTATGAGGGGCAAGTGATAGTGAATGGAACAGCGGTGGAGAGGAGGTGCAAGGAAAGGTCACAGACCCTCTGATCAATAAGTGGTCGCCGTTCTGAACAGAGCTCACTGCAGCAGCTTTGTGTGTATGTGAATGTGTGCTGTTACTACACATATAAGCAGCCCATGTGTCTCAGCACAACATTCACTAAGCAATAACAAAGGTACCACCTCGCAATGACGGCGATTCATTTTGTGAGTCGCAATGTTAATAATACAGACAACTAAATTCTTACAACTGTCAGTAATACATATATTAATGCAATCCAATAAAGTCCACCACATTACTACGCCATTCTGGAATCAACAGATTGTTCTACTTTAGTTACTAAATCTTAAAATGGAACAATTTTGAGCTACCAAACCAAAGACTCCTTCCATCTCTCTTTAGGCATGGTCCAACTATCTCACAATCTCTTTAGTAGAACTAAATAAAAAGTTGACTTTTATTTATTCGATTTTTTATTTTTTTGATAAGAAATGGATAGTTAAGGCTAATATTTAAAATATAGACCATCTACAGTAAATCATCAAGTTCTCCATCTTCAGCAAATTGTTGGATTTCTTCTCTGGACTTCTCTAGTTTAGGAGGGCAAGAATTCTTGAAATATTGATGAGGGAATTATACCCGTAAATATTATGTATAGGATAAAACTTAACTCAACAAAAGTACTTAAATTGATTTAGGACAGTAAGTTCTGTCTGTAATGAAGCTTGTCGCCGGCCATCAATACTTCACGAAATGATGTCCTTGGAGGAGCAGCCACCAACTCACAAAAATGCACACAATAAGTTAAATTACATTCTCAGATATCTTACACCACTAAAGTAGAACTGCAGCTTCCATCAATTTCTGCAGTAAAATTAATATTAACGCATTTAGTGTCTCAAGTTTCAAATTCTATAACATTCAATTTCGAACTTCATAATTCAAATTATAAAACATTCTTAAGGCTTCTTCTTGCAAATTGGCAGTTTGTATCAATTTGAGTTACGCTGCTTTGTTCCGCCTTATTACGGATACAGAGCTACGCATCAGTGCCAAATCGGCAATAAAGCTTTCTTTTTTCCTCAAAGAAATTACACAAAACAACGACATTTTGCAGCGTGGGTCGGTTTTTGGAATTTATACCCTGATTTTTTAAATATCTTTCTTTCCTAACTTAACCTGGACAATCCACATGACAGGGTACAGTTTTGCTATTGTTACTGATTATTTAAATGAGAATTTTATCATTTGTAGGAGAAAACTACAAAAATTGTTAATATTTGGTGTTGAAATCACGCTTTTTGGTGGTTTTTGACGATTAGTCCTTATTCATCTGTCTTATCGGATAGTTTTAATTATGTTATTTTTTTTTTTTCTACATTTACTCTTATTTTGAACTGGTCCATCATTATTACTGTTTGTTTTCTACAAAAATATCCACCAGTCTAAAATATAATAATAATAATGTTTATAGTTCAAACTTTACATCTTTTAACAATTAGTTTTTACACAGTTAATAGTATAATCAAAAAACGCCAAAATATGAATAGAAAATGAAAGTCTCGACACACAAATTGTTTTCCGAAACGATAATTATGAAAGACTTTAATTTAATAAATTAACAGAACAATACAGCCAGATGTTAACTGGTGTTGAAGCACCAAACCAAACTCTATGGAGAGCAGGAATGAACAGTCAATCGGGTCAATGTAGAAAATATATGAAATTCTATTCTGAACTCTAAACATCCTGGAAAAAATATGGTAGCTGATGCTAAATGATTAGGTGTGACCATGGCTAATTCTCTTTAATGTAATACTAGCTGACAAAAGCGGAACATACTGTGTAGCATCAGTTCTATGCAGCCTGACAAAATGAAAACAAGCTGCAGCACCATTTTGTGACAATGAGTGATGTTGCAACAATACACCTAGTTGCACCAAGTGGATACGTGGCTTTAGAAAAAAAATTGATGCTCATTTGAACTTGAACCTGTTGATTTTAATTTTCAAATTCTAATATACAATTACAAAATTAGTATTTCAAATTATAAGAGGTTCTAAAGGCATCTATCCACTTGTTGCAAAGTAGCGTTTTGTATTTTGAGTGTGCTTTACACTCATCCGCATTGAGATGATAAAAACTGTGAACTGCTGCAGTTTGTCTACCTGCAGTGCATATTAGATAAATTTATTCAACAGAATAAATAGAGTAAATTTATAGAATAATTTAATGCACTCAATCAATTTTACAGCAGAAACAATGGAAATGGTTAGCATTAATACAGGGAATAAGCGGGCCTAGTTTTTAATTTAGTGTTTAGTATACTTTGATTAAAATAACTGATACTGGCTTTTTCGATTCAACAAAGACACTTAGTTAAGTTGGGAAGATATGTACAGTTATCAGACGAACTTGTCGATAGCTGAAGGGTTAGTGGAGAGAGGGAAGCCCTAAGTTTTGGTAGTTCGCAGAGAGCGCACTCAGAGGCCCTAGTTGAGTATTCTGAATACGAGCGTGAAGGCAGCAATCTTTATTCTGCGACCCAGTGCAGATCCCATCAAATCTGAGCCTGCTGCCTCCCACATTAACTAAATAAATTCATTCATTATCTTGCAAGCTGCTTTGCACCAATGAATTGCAAACAAAATCCATGACTACGTTCTCCACCAACTGACAAAAGCTGTTAAGAAAAATGCAGTGGTAAAGGTTATCTTATGATGAACTGGTGCATAAATTGAATGTTTGGCGTTGTTGAAATTACAGTAACTCTACTCCACAAACCAGGTCCTGAGGAAAGACACCAAAAGTATCTGAAACGTCGAACATTTAAGAAAATTAAGTATTTTGGACTCCAGCTTACCAGTGAAGTTTGGACTCTAATTTTATTGTATTCTAAACCCAATTTCACACATCCTAATGCATTTTGGGTTCAATACCATTTTTCTAAAAGAGTGGAAAAACAGGAATAATTATTAATTAAAGAATTATTATCAAAAAGTCTTAGGTTTTAGCATCTAGGAAATGAATACGGATATTGAATGAATTTGTAAAAAATCTTGTAATTTTTTGGGACTTTTTTTGTAAGTTTTGGGAGTTTGCAAGGGTTGCTGTTCTCACTTTTGGGCTCCGCAATTTTTTCCTCTAAGCAAATCAGTGCTAGTAATGCCCAGAATCTAGAAGCTCCCGAAGAAAAATCACGCACTTGGAGCGCAGTTTCCTTTTCGATCAAGCTATACCCGTGAAAACCATTATTCGAATTGACCCAACAAGCTCATAGGTCTGCTAAACCTGCAGGACCCGATTAGTAGACTCTCAAAGACTATTATTACAACCCTTCGCCTCTGGCTCATCCGATCGGTCATTAACTTTAAGAAGGAATATTTTCCCAGGTCTTACATACACTGCGTATCCAGGACTTGTAGATTGATTTCGTCAAATTCCAAATCCTGCAGCGGCAGATTACAAGGATTATGAGAGATAAATCAGATGTTTCCGGGCCAGTACGTCTGTCTTCTCATGGTCCATCATAACTTCCACGCATCCAGGATAGAGTGAGCCCATTTTGAAAGCATTTGTCTTGATGAGGAGACTTAAGACCCACCTTAAATATTCAGAATAAATATTTGTCCTACTGTCCAGAAAATTTAGTTTTACTATCTATCTCCTAGGCAACCTTGCCTCAGTATATGAAGATGGCGGAGACGTTGGATGCTTGGAAGACTGCGGAGTATCTGCCTAGGTTCTACCAAATATGGATTCACAGAGTGCGGCAGTAAAAACTAGCCCCAGTCCCTTCCAGGGTTCTAGAGGCCGAGCTGGAGAGGCACAAATTAGTTGAAATATTAATAAGTACACCATTAAGTTGAACTTCCTGCCATGCAACACAGAACTGGGACGGCGAAATGAGCTTACAAAGCTTAATATAAACACCAAGCATGCTCACTACAACAAAAATTCAGTTCCACAAAGTTTAACAGAGCCTTAACAAACAAATCTTACGCCATTTCTCCTACTATTGTATTCTGGGGTGCCATTGTTTTAATTAAAACATCAGAATCTAGAATTTCCGTCTTATTTCTACTTTTGGTAATGGGAGAGACGCGATTATTTCCCCATCCAAACTAAAGTGGTTACTAAAGTTTCGACTTAGGGGAAAATTCCTCACCCAGAAGTACCACTTTGTTGCATAGTTTTATCACTTTTCGTAGAATTTCTCCTACGATTTCTTTAATTTTAAGTAAATGCATTACTTAACATTACTGTTAACTTTTATTAGACGCATTGCTCTGGAAAAAGTCGTTTCTGGGCAACTTTATGGAGGTTTAATGAGTTACTTTTTAGCGTGACATACGATCCTAACAAACTGAATAATGTTAGTTGTTTAGGAAACACACATCAATCTGCAAAAAGAGTACCGAAAATAAATGAAGAAAAAGATAAAGACAGTGAGAAACTCAAGTAAACAATTTGGTAAAACGAAACAAACCGTTCTTCCCATTAGGGTAATTGAATTCTTTGTGTTCCTTCTTTGTAACGTTTTGATTATGATGCTTCGAAGAAACAGGACGCCTTTTCACATTTCAGGACGGCCGAATCGTAGTATTTGACTAATGGCACATATTTCACTTCATTATCACTAATATTATTAACCAAAAACAAAACGTTTCTTTAGGAATTAGGATGTATAATGGGTGATAAGATTTAAATTATAATTCATATAAATAGATTCTCGCAGCTTCAACGTCAAAATAAGAGAGTGTGATTGCAATGACGTCGGATTACACAGATAAATCGAGACCCTCTTATACTCAGATTTATTTAAAATCTATTCAAAACTAATAATCTTAAACAAAGCAGTCAAATAATAATATCATTCACATATAGAAGGAAGTGACTTATGATTAAGCGACAATTGGTCAATATGTAGATAGCCCTCAAATTACCGTACAAACTTGGTTGGTTTAATTATGTTTCAAAGATAATTTTACATTTTAACTCTGAAAACCTCAACTGTGCGGATTGTTTTTAATATAATATTTCCATTCAACATAAGTTAAACATATGGTAAAGAGATTGGATCAAAGATTTGAAGATATTCTAGGTTGTAATTGGATTGGCTTAACGTACTAAATGTTTTGTTTTTTAGAATATTCGGTACTTCTTCAGAATAGCGACCCGGGCGTGGGGCCTATTTTGTGATTTTTACCGCCATATTTAGTTATATAAATATAAATATTTATTATTGGTATTATTTTCAATTCATATTTAAATATGGCGGGTTACATTACAACAGCTAATAATTGAATATTGATAATTTTATTTCAATTGAGGAGCTTTTCACACCAAACTACTGTAACAGCGCCAACTTGAGCAGTTCACCATTAGATTCATCAATTTGTGACAAAGAAAATACTTGCTTAAGATTTAATTGGATTAAAGTAATTAAGGGTATGAAAATGTAGAATTATTGAATATTTGTGAGGATAAGTTTTTAGTAAATTAGTGTAACGTGATGAAACAAAGTATAGAAGGGTGCCCAAGAGGTTGGTTTGATGAAGCAGCAAGGACGGAGTGTTGCGGGCCACTGGCCCTTACAGGAAATTGCTGCTGACCCAATTAGTATACCGTATATGCCCATCCTACTCTTCACTTTGTCTCTCTCTCCTTCACTTTTCTCTTCAGGGCGCCATCTATTCTCCTAGGTTGGCTGTGCCCTCAAATATTTGTTCCTTCCTTCGACCACCCTCACTGAAGATTGAAGCGGGGGCAGAGTGACGTTGGTTCTAGTTACAAGCATCCTGGAGGCACTACTCTGTCCATTCCTCTTGCCCCCAGTAGCATTCTCGCTTCGTTTATATATCAATTTGTTCCCCGGGCTCTCTCATTCTCCACTTCACACATCTACTCTATCATCTGAGTGCTCCATAATTTAAAATTTAAAGTTATAGCTGGTAATGAATTATTATTTCATAATTTAAACAATATTTATGCACGATACGACTTTAATTCTGTGGTTATAATTAGTTCTATAAAACGAGAAAACTACTTAACAATCACTGCAAGCTTTTATAAACATATTTAGCCAATAAAACCTATTCATTTCCAACAATTCCAAAATCTGAATAAATCTAAGATCAAATTTCCAACAATATCCAAAATCTGAATAAATCTAAGGAAATGGAAAACTACTTGGTGAATTCGAATAGACGCAAGTAGGTAAAATTATTTAACTTTTCATTCACATACCATTTTTCTTAACATGAAAAATCTCTAGCTATTCAAAATTCTAGCCAGCATATTATCTGCTATAATATACTCAGACTGGAACTAGGTTGGTGACATACAAAGCTTAAAATCTTCAAACATACGATGTGCTAAGTTGGTATGGCACCCTCTTGAATATGGCGGATGATAGGCTACCACAGCAAAATGTTTACAGTGATTAATTCAAATGAAAAAAATTTCGTCCTGCCTGCCATTTATTTAATTGGATCTCAGTCTTGAAGACTGCCATTTCCACGTTAAGTTTTGATCTCTAAGATTTTTCTTAGTAGAAAGTTTATTTGAATGTTAAGTTTAATTTTTTACATATTTATTTATGTCGTCATTTTAACTCCAAACTCTTTTTTTTGTTTTATTTCTTGTAAGCAAGTGACCTTAACTCTTTGCCATAAAGATGTAAATCTTTTGTGCAAATAAAGTGATTGATTGATTGAATATAAATTGTATTCAATATTTTATTTTTCTAAAAAACATTTTTGCTGATCAGTAGAACTCTAAATATAATATATTTCCTTCTAAAAAAATAAATTTGGAAAGAATGTGATGATAGCAATATTTCCCCTCATGCAGTTAGAGAACTGAAAAAAGTTAATCCTTAACAAAAACTTACAGTTTTAAAAGTTAAGTATAAGGGTTGATTAAACGCCAAAAGGTACACAAATCAGCAGTTCCCAACATTTCATTAATACTTCATTGATATAATTTAAGTAATTTTACTGCATTAACTTTTCCTTCACATTTTTTAGAATTTATTAGATGTCACAGACCCTTATGCTGGCCATTTTCGTCTACAAAATATTTACTCAAGTAGCACACCATTTAACTTAGATTGACTGTAATATCTATTTATCTATAATAATCAAACTATTAATCACAGGTGAAAAAGAAAACGTTATAAAAAATATAAAAAAAATAAGAGGCTAAAAAATTCATAAACTTTTTTTACATCAATGATTTTATGCATTTATTTTTATTTTTAAATAAAAATCATTGGTTTAAGTTCATTCTTCGATTAAAGTAATTCGTTATTTTATGTTGTAGTCAAACGTTTGTAATAATAAGTAATAAATAATCTGGCTTTATCGCAAATAATATAGTTTTCTTCAATTACATTCTCAATCTAGGTGTTCTTCCCACAATGTTATATATATGTAATATAAAATAAAGAAAATAAAGATATGCATATTTTTAGGACAGCTAATTATTCCAGTATTTTACCATAAGTAAAATTAGGGGGAATAAATTAAATTACAATTGAGAAATGAGTAAATATTGTTGAATAATCTACTTGTTATTAAATGTATGTTATTTGTGCTCACGAATATTTCGGTAAGACGAATTTAAGACTGAAATATTGTTTTGAATCCTCCGTGATTGAAATTTAAACAGTAGCCGACTCTAACTTTGTTTTTTTTCTACTTTAACATGCATGTATATGTGACTACTCAGAATAATTCATCACTCATTTTATCATAATTATAATAAAAAAATATTATGAATGAACTGGCCAGCATAAGGGTCTGTGACATCTAATAAATTCTAAAAAATGTGAAGGAAAAGTTAATGCAGTAAAATTACTTAAATTATATCAATGAAGTATTAATGAAATGTTGGGAACTGCTGATTTGTGTACCTTTTGGCGTTTAATCAACCCTTATACTTAACTTTTAAAACTGTAAGTTTTTGTTAAGGAGATTTTTGTACCTTTTGGATAGATTTTCCTTTTTGTCTATTTGCAAAGTTACGTCTGCTTTACAGATTTTTTAAAATTTGGAATAAGCTATTCTATCATTATAACCTGATAAGGTGTTAAATCGGAACCGTAACTACCACTGGAGAGATCTTTTTAAAGAATGATTATAGTTGCGGTCCCCAAACCATCCTCAATAACCATTTTTTTGAGAAAGCGTTTTGAATAAAATAGGAAGGTATTTGTACGTAAATAGCAAAATTAAACTGCGATTTCAGTACTTCCTTTTAAGAGGAGCAAGAAAAATAAACTGCGATTACAGTACTTCTCCCTAAAAGGCAAAGATTTTGAATCGAACGACAATTCATTGATGTAAATCGGTTCACTCATTGATAATTTTAACGATTGCAGTACTTCCTCTTAGTAGGTGTAAGAGCATGATGGCACTTCACAGCCACGTAGAGGAGCTTTAACCACTTATTTGAGCTAAATTTTATCAAAATCGGACTAAGCTTTGTAGAAATATTGGTAATAATAGTTTTAGAAAGGGCCTTATTTGGGTGGGGCGAACTCCCCTCCTTATGAGGCATAGCGTCGAGACTTTTAAAGTACAAATCTGTACAAAATTTCGATTCGAATCACACTTCATTCATGAAAATCGGTTCACGTGTCGATAATTTGAAACGATTGCTATACTTCCCCTTAACAAGTGTAAGAGCAGATCGTCGCTTTATTGTTAGGTAGGGGAGCCCTAACCCTATCATCCTACCAAATTTTATCAAAATCGGGCCAAGATTTACAGAGTAATTAGTAATAATAATTTTGGAGGGGGCCTTACATAAAGGGGGCTAACTCCTCTCCCATTCGATGTACAGGGCCGAGACCCCCAAAAGGCACATCTACATAAAATTCCGAATCGAATGACACCTCATTCATGAAAATCGGTTCACGCGTTTAGGCGCTACGTTGTTTACAAAAAAGGTAACAAGAACAACAACAAGAAGAAGAAGAAGAAGAACAAGAACAAGAACATTTTTTGAAAAAGCCGTTTTTGCTCATTTTCGGCCACTTTTTTCTCGAAACCTATTAGATATGGGTTGTTGCAAAAAAATTACAGTTATAAAGGAGGATTTGCCCTATATTATAAAGAAAATTTGGGAATTTTATCTTTTATAGAAAAATAGAAAAAAATTGTCAAAGTTGGGTGTTTTTCAACGTTACACTTTTTCGTGCAGTTTTTGATGGTCAACCCTTATACAACTGTCCTACCGGACAGTTTTAATAAAGATATGAAAGTAGATTTTGCAAAATTAAGAATATATTAAATCTATATTACCATTTTGTTCAAAGTTAGTATTTTGAGAATTTAATCATGTTTGAAACATTAAATAAAGCAATGCATAAAAATAAAGCCTGACATTTAAGAAGTTAAATACGATCACAATTCGTCAAACATGTGACATTTACAATGAGAATACTTCCTGAGTCTGCATAGCTCGAGCGAGTAGTGATTTTCAAAATGTCTAAACGGAAGCGTCAAGTTCATGGAACTTGGAAAGAAAGCGTTCACTATTTACTTTATTTTATTGTGACGAAAACAATATAATGCTAAATATGTATACTACAATTGTGTAAACTAACCCATCGAAAACTAACAACAGCTTTTTTCAGAAACTAATCGCCATTATTTATAATATCCAGAAATATTTGGAAATAGATTTCAGGAAAATTGTTATATGATTTCCACTGAAATGGTATATTATCTAGCCTATTCTGACTGACTTACCACTGTGGCAATTAAACGCTTGATGTTAATGTCCACGATTTAACAGATTAAAGATGGTGGTTTAGAAACAGGAGTGTTTTTTAATGGCAGACAGAAACATAAAATAGAAAAAATAATAAATAATTAATCGCTTTAATTGTAGTATTTAAATTAACTCTCTGAAGATCGTACAGTTTTACGATTTACAATGTATAATATAAATGACGTCACTGTAAAGGGTCCAGCTGTCACTGTAAATAAGATATAGTTCAAAACAAATATATATATTTTTATATATACATTCAATTTCTAACATAAAGGCATTAAAAAAAATAACACTAAATGAGAATGAATTGCGTTAAAATCATATAAAACTCCGGAATCCGAACAAAGTATTTAGTTATTCTTTTTTGGTGGCAGATTGACTCATCCAAGGAGTCGAAATCCTTGCCAATGTCAGTCTTATATTTATTTACTTTTGCCAAGCTTTTGACCTAACGATTATGTTACATTCAGAGTTTTGTAAAACACGTTTTCATTTGAGAAAAGATTTCATTTGAGTTTAACATTCGACAAATAATTTTCTTATTATGAGTTTTTTGTTCTGTGAGTTTTGTTGTGCAATTTTTTGAGTTGATTTGTTGTTCTTACGAAGTAGATTTTTTGTAGTATGTTTTTATGGCGTAGTTGATGTGTTTAGGAGGTAGTAGATTCCTTTTGAAGTAAATCAACAATTACCTATCAAAGCAAACTGCAAAAAAGTCTTTACCACTCAACTCCGAAAAAAAAAAATCAAACCGACCCAAAATAACAGCCCAGTGACACCAACCTTTCTACCTACAACAAAAACAAAACAGAAAAAAAAGAACACTAAAGCAAAGTCCTCACATGACAAAAATACTAAAATAAGAGACGAATATACAAAAAGAAAATGATTACTATATCACAGACAGAAAACAGTTTATATTTCAAAACAGATGCTAACAATCCAACGCCAAGTATCTATAGAAAACAGGAAAACATATCTTTGATGATTGGCATTACTGACATGATTCAAAAACAGGAATTTTGAAGCCTGCCACTCAATTCTCAAATAGTCGCAAAAAAATAAACAAACAATTGCTAAACATTGAGATTAACATACAGCTATCTAAAACAAAAAATGTTAAAAATGGTTTTAAATTAGGTATTCATAACCGATTGTTATTGTTACTTAATCAATAAAAAAAAAAAAAAAATTATAATATATAACATCTTTAATTACGAGGGTCGTTTGAAAAGTCCGTGCAAAGTCAGAGAGATAGCACTACTGGCGCGTATCGAGGTTATGTTTAGTTAGTAGCATCTCTTGGAAGAACACACACCAAGTTTCAGCCAGATCGGTCTATTTCTTTGTGTTTGGCATTCGTTTGAATCGAGGAAGACGAGTGATTTTCAAAAAATGGACGAAAAAGAATTTCGTGTGTTGATTAAACACTACTTTATGAAAGGCAAAACGCCTCAGGAGACTAAAGAGAAGCTTGATAAACATTATGGTGACTCTGCACCTTCGATTAGAACAGTTTATAAGTGGTTTCAAAATTTTCGGAATGGCCATATGGGCACAAGTGACGCTGAACGTTCTGGACGCCCTGTTGAGGTTACTACTCCAGAAATCATTGATAAAATCCATGATATGGTGATGGATGACAGAAGAGTGAAGGTGCGTGAGATTGCTAGTGCTGTGGGCATCTCGAATGAACGGCTACATAATATTTTGCATCAACATTTGGACATGACAAAGTTATCCGCAAGATGGGTGCCGCGATTGCTCACGCTTGACCAAAAACGAAATCGTGTGAAGTGTTGCAAGGACGGTTTGCAGCTGTTCCAGAAGAATCCGCAGGACTTTAAGCGTCGTTACGTCACTGTGGATGAAAAATGGATACATCACTACACTCCTGAGACCAAAGAACAATCTAAACAATGGGCTACCAAGAGGGAATCTGCGCCAAAAAAGGCGAAGACCGTTCCTTCGGCCGGAAAGATTATGGCGACTGTCTTTTGGGATTCGCAAGGAATAATCCTCATCGACTATCTGGAAAAGGGTAAAACTATTACAGGTGCATATTATTCATCGTTATTGGACCGTTTGAAAACCGAGCTGCAAGAAAAACGCCCACGATTGGCCCACAAAAAAGTCCTTTTCCATCACGACAACGCACCAGCTCACACCTCAGCAGTTGTGGTCGCAAAATTAATGGAAATAGGGTTCCAACTCGTTTCACACTCCCCCTATTCTCCAGACTTGGCTCCCTCGGACTACTATTTGTTCCCCAATATGAAGAAATGGCTGGCGGGAAAAAGATTTTATTCAAACGAGGAGGTGATTGCAGAAACGAATGGCTATTTTTCAGACTTGCACAAATCCTATTATTCGGAAGGGATCAACAAACTAGAGCAGCGTTGGACGAAGTGTATAAGCCTAAAAGGAGACTATGTTGAAAAATAAAAAAGGTTTACCCCCAAAAATTAAGTAGTTTTTATTTTCAAACGCCCCTCGTATGTTAACCTCAAGTGTTCTCTTTTTTGACGTTTCACAGCTCTGAAAGTGATTTTTAGCCTGCATATCGAAAGCTTAGCAAAATTAAAACATACAAACTGAAATTGGCAATAATTTCTCTTTCTTGGATTAAGTATTTAATTAAAATCATATATAAATTCTTCATATTTTTCCCCAATAAATGAATCAATTAATAAAATATTTATTTGAAATAATTACCTTGAAATCGATATAGCCGTTCTTGTCCATATCAAATGTCCTGAACACATGATCACAGAATTCTTCTGCGTTTCCGCTTGGAAAGAACATTTTGTACATATCTACGAATTTGGCGGGCGTTAGTCGGCCGTTAGGACAGTCTTGCTGTAACATTAATGGTTTTTTATTAATAATTATTATTAAATTACCTTCATAAACTCAAGATGAATAATAAATAAACATTTCAATTTTGCAAGAAAGTAGCCTATTTATTGCGTACGGTGAGAAAAAGAAATCTGTTAAATTTTTTTTTTTTCACTGAATCCATTTCATTAAATGTGGATACGAAACAAACATTGCCAAAAAAGATAACTTACTCTAAAAGTTCTGTAGCCTTGCCAATAGCCAAGGAAGTAGAGCGGAGGCGTCCTAAGTAGATTAATGGAGCAGAAACATTGGACACACGAAGACTGTGGAGAAAGTCAATGTAATTCTGTGGTAGAGGCAAGAGGAGGACTAACTTCGGGCTAGATGTAATTTACAGGACTTAATGCGGTACACATTTAATAAAGCTGGTGGGAAAATTACATCATGGCAGTGAACCGGAGAGGGTTGGGATAACCAGAGCTACAAGAGGAATATGTCATCAGTGGAATTTGGGACAAACTGATCCATTGCCCAATAAAGTACAGAGGACCAGAAATCACAAGGGTCATTAATTTGTAGAACATTTTATCCTAAGAGAATAACTGTGAAATCATGTACATTAATTAAAAAAATACAAAAAGAAGATAATTACGCCAGAGATTAGAATCTTTCATTAGACTCGAATTAATTACTCGAGACAAAGAGCTCCGCGTTCTAGGATTAAATTATTACAGGCTAATAGAAATTTGACAGAATTGCATTTTCCAGCGGTAAGAATTGTTGCTTCTGCTTTTCTTAGAAAACCCAAAGAATTATCACTTTTAATTTTTTTATTATTTAATTTAATTTAAGGCACATCAACATCTGAGATCATTGAATTCCTAAGCTCTTTTTCAGTACACTGCCGGACAGGTTCTCTAAATAAATATGAATATAAATAAAAAATTCCTTACAATGTCCGTTCCCATAATATTTCGATTAATGAAAGATATCAACGAATAAGATATTAAAATATTTAATAATTCTTAAAAGAAAACAACTGTATAAAAAATATAAAATGTTTAATAGAATAAAAAGAATTCCTAACCTAAAAATAATGATGCATAAAAAAAAAACTGAAATTATTATCCAGAATTACGTCATCAAGTTATGAATAAAACATAACATTATGGTAACAAAATGGATGCACAATTTTCTGGCTTATTTCCAGCGGATCAAGCCCCATATATAGAATGAATTCCTTGTCCTAGATTCCAAAATTTGCCTTACAACCTGATTTTATTATTGGTTAGTGAATCGTCAGGCATTAAACTATTATGAGAACGTTTGGAAGAGAGTCTTTTTTTTTTATTTTTGGAGGCCAATTTCTTTATTACTGAACGTTTCGAGTATCATTAGTGTACCCTTCATCAGGCGCTTCTATAGAGGTGAATGGTGTTTTAATGGTAATTAAAAATAATATAAAGCAGAGAGATCGGAGTGAAGATAAAACGAAATATAATGCAGCATAAATCTACATAATAACCAAGTAGTTAAATAGAAATTTATCTTTCTTCTACGAGCTTGTGGCACCCTCATTTTCCGTTGTTAGAAGGTGTTGTTCGTAATGAGAGACCACTGTCAGAAAGGTGGCAGTACACTAAAAAATGACTCCAGGCAACAATGTTGGCGCTTCATGAATTTAAAAAAGAAAAAAAAGGTGTGACTTGTAAAATTGAAATAAAATTTTTGGAGTCAGAAATGGAGGGAAAAAACAGAAATTGCTGAACATAATTAACAGCCAAAGAAATTTTGGTTTTACCAGTGGTTGTAGTAAAGGTACAGAAATTTAAGATTTCAGCCTACTTATTGAAATACACATTTAAGATCAGAATTTTTTATTTTTGTGTTGAGTCACTGGTACAGTAATCAGGGCCTACAATGTTCGTTGGATCTAAAAATTCTTTAGGCATACAGTTCCTTATGAATCTCTTCGTGTAGGCGCAAGCACGTTAAGCTGGAGCCATCTTCTCATGTATTCTTAGATTGAATTAAAGTAGATAAAAATGGCTATCCAGGCAATAGGATAGTCAGCGTGGTATTGAGTGTGATCAATTAGATAGCAGTAAGAAACAAATAGCCACTTCAATTCGTTTATCTAAAACAAAGCGCCCATCCATCTAGTCTGAGGCACTGCAAGCCAATTGCATTTCAGTTGAGGTGAATTAACTTGATTCGCAGTTTAAGGATGGCTTTTATTTGTTAGGCTTGACGATAAAAACTTGTGTGGAAGGAAGACCAAGTAGTGATTTACATTCAAAGCAGCAAGAATTTAGATTTCATTGTTTCAGTGAGTGCAGATAGTAGTAGGGTAGTCCTGAGTCTCAAAGAAGCCATTGAGGGTGCTTTAAATAAGAGCTGTAAAACTCCTCTTTAGGGAAGTAAATCTCTTATGGAGTTTTAACTACATCGCAAGTAGCAAGTCTGCCAATACCAAAATAACAATAGTTTGCAAAGTTTCTCTTCCCCTGATACTGAAGCTCCCTATAAGTTGTACCAGTACTTGCAGCCAAAGATGAAAATCTCGAAACTTTAAGAGAATTTAAACGATATCCAACACACATTTATCATCATGGCAATTTTGCTAAGACTTTTCTGCTCATTCGTCACCTTTTTTTTTTGCACAGGATAACATACAAATTACCTCCACCTATAGTTTAGTTAAAACCCGAAAATTCTTTTGGAAAACTTCCTTATTGTTTTCAATAGATCTCGAAGTAAAGAGGAAGTGGCGCTTGTGTACCTAGGGATGTTGCAAGGTGGACATTTCTTATCCAGATATTCTTCATGGGTCTAAGGCCAAGTTTTCTCAATAATCAACTTTAAATATTCTACCTTTGCTAACGGAATAGTGTTTTATTGGGGCACCAAAGGTTTCAATGTTAAAAACTTGGTGCCACATTTCTCACGGTTTTTTGGTTGCTTAGCCAAATCAAAGTCAGTTTGATTAAATAATATGTAATTGTTAGATGTAAATAAAATTTAAAAAAGAAGTTTTAATATCTAATTAATGTATTTTATGCCAAAACATAATTACGTTTAATTTACATCAACATGCAACTCTTTGCACTCATGGAATTTACCCAATGGGTTCTTTATAGATTCTATTTCTTCGACTAATTTAATGTTATTTTAGCGTTGTTCAGAACCATTTGTACCGCCCTATTGTTGTTTGATGTAAATAACAAAAAAGGGTTGTGTTCGTGTTTAACACCTTGCACACCAACGGTTTTAACGATGACCAGTTGCAGTAGAGATCGATATACCCTGTACTACAGTTCAAAATCAATAATGAAGTAGACAAGCAAACAATTAATTATGAACAGTTGAACAAAAAAACCCTACACTCAATGACAGCCGCGGAACTGTTAGTAATTAGTTTCCAAGTTAAAAACTTAATTAGGAACCTATTGTTCGTATCAACTTTGTTTCACTTACAGTAAAAACTGTGGTTTTCATTTTGAGTTTCTATGTTTTGAGATTTCTAAAGAAATGCAAGAGTCAACAACTTTTCAGTTAAAAAAAAAAAGTTTCTATTGGACGTAATTTTGTGAATGCATCTATGATATTAAGAAAAATCGTAAGAAGCACAAACTAAGTTCCGGTTAAGTACGTGAAATGGATTTTTTAGATGGATTAAAAGAAGGAAAGTTAAGTTTCTACTTTCAGCAACTACATTTGGAGCTCTGCTGTTGCTAAAGGTGGTGTAGCACCTAGGAGGTAAGTCTCTTACGGACAAGAGCAATGTGAGCTAATCATTCCTTACATTCTCGACTTCACAACTGATGAAAAGAAATTTAGTCTCCTCGATAGTGGTCAGCACCCTATGATACACTGGGAAAATTATTTTAGTGACCCAGTAAACATTCTTTTAGAAGAGAACTTGAAAGCACTGATGAAAATCATTTAAGCATGATTGCTACATGTTTGGGCATCACTTGGTTCCAAGTTTCCTTCGGTTTCACTCATGTGAAGCAAGTATTTTTCCAAATGACATCCATTCTCAGTTCATCGCGAAACAGGTTAACTTACGAAAATTGAGAATCAGGTTTTCTTTTAAAAACCAACCAACTATCACCCAAATACCTCAAACCTGTAAGGTGAGATGAAACAGCATCAAGGAAGTCATTAAATTGATTAAATATTCTTAATTAAGTAGGGATTCATTTTATTTACTTGTTTTTATTTGTCTGCTAATATTTTATGATTTCTTTCAAGATATAATTAACTATTTGATGATAATATATTTGTAATTATCTATTTAAGGCATATTTGATTATACCATCTGTGAAATTTTCTTATTTTCTGTACTCTGAGATAATATGTAAACTAAAGTAGTAATGATGTGACCCACCAGAAAACATTTTTGTAAAAAAATAAATAAATAAATAAATGCAAAATGACCCACTTTTAAGAAATGTTGCCGAGCGGTAAAAGAGGAACAAAACAAGTTCGAAGCACTAATTAGAGCTGTAATTTATACAAAAACTTCCTTCCTATCTCTCGAAACAGAATATTCATCCCACATGACAAACTTGCGACTTAATTGTAGACAACGGATTTACATGGAACACGATTAAACACTCCGAAGACAAAAACGTTTCCTTTTTCTCTACAGTCTATTTTAATAACCACTCTATGACTACTAATGGACGTTCAAATTAGAACTAAACCAAATTCCATTCCTTCTATCTGAAGTCCACATCATCCCAGTTGTCCATACCATTTATTCAACTTTATATTTCCTCAGATCTCAACATTCCCTCCGTCCAAGACTTGCCGCTTCCTTCTACAACAGATTTCACTCCACACTCTAAGCCCACCCTTTAGCACTGACACTTTCTTCTCGTATAACTGGAAATCCATAACGACGATTTCGGCGACTATGATTCCGCAACGTAATAATTGGTCAGTCAATGGATGAATAACATTCAAGTTAATCAAGATAAATATCCAACTAAGTGCATCACATTTACTTGGGCATTCAAATGCAGTTGTAAATTTCGAATTTAAAAAGAAAAAATTTAACAGACAATAAATAAACAGAAATAAAATGATTTAGCGTGATGAGGAACTGGTCTTAAAGGAGTCAATTTTATGTTAATACTTTTTTTAAAAACGTGGTTTTTGGATGTTTACTCCGCTTTTGCAATGTAAATACTTTAATTACTGTAATATCGTTTGTAAAGCTTGCCCTAATTACTTCTTACCAGTCCATTTACCCATTACTTGTTCTTACATCTCTCCTCTCTACTATTAGTCGTTTACTTGCCCTACAGTGTCCTTTATCACTTGCCTTCGACAACTTTGAACTAATAATACTATCGTCGCTCCTTTAAGATCCCCGGCAAACAGGTGTTTTAATCAGCTTTGTTAGTCTATTTGTTCCAACATCAAAGCTGGTAGACCCCTTTGACAACCACGAAGATAGTTTCTTCAGAAGTAGTACGAGTAGTACGTATATAAACTATTGTGGGATTCACTAATTCGGCCACTATTCACGACTTATGCCAGTCCTGCACAGAGTGTAATAGTATTAAAAATAAAATTTCAAGAGAAATTCATAATTGATGAATTGGATATTTGGCCGTTGTTACAGTATACGAGGTGTGGCTATTAAATAACGAGACTATTGCTTTAAAACATTTTATTTTAAATTTATACATATTTAATTATTATCACCTTCAATACACCCCTCCCCTATCCCTACAACGCTCCATGCGAATTTACCATTGTTCGAAACAGTGCTGGAAATCTTTTTCCGTGAGCTCCTGCATGACGCGTGCCGATTTTTCTTTCACAGCTTCAAAGAACTGAAATCGTGTTCCTTTTAATGCAGATTTAACTTTGGGGAACAGATAAAAGTCACATGGGGCCAGATCAAGCGAATAAGGCGGATGGCCTAAAACTGAGATGTTGAACTTGGCTAGAAACGTCTTGACAGACAATGCAGTGTGAGCCGGCGCATTGTCTTGATGGAGATCCCATGACTTGTTCTTTCACAAATCGGGTCATTTTTTCCTTACACTTTCACGGAGTTGAGCAAGCACCTCACGGTAGTAATGTTGATTAATTATAATCGATATTTTCATCCGTTTTGGACGTGGAAGGATGACCTGGGCCGTCATCATCTCCGACGTCTTCTCGGCCATCTTGGAAACGCTTGAACCACTCAAAAACTTGCGCATGTGATTAATATTCATCGCCATAAACTTCTTTTAATAAGAGATAAGTTTCAGTAGCGGTTTTACCCAAGTTTCATGTGAAATTTCACGACAATTCATTGCTCTACTTGATGTGTAGTATCATGTTTTCGGCAAAACGAAACTAACACCTTTTACACAAACGACGGTTCAGGTCAGATAGATTTTTCTACCGACACGTGAAACGCCGGAATCAAAAGAGAAGGCTTTACGCTGCACAGCTGTCGGTGGTTAGGATTTGGCACATGCATAGTTCTTCTGTAGTAGCATCAGTCTCGTCATTTAATAGCCACACCTCGTAAGTTGGTAGGGGCCAAAAAATAACTTTCTTTCAAAAGATAGATTTAGGATAACCTTGATGTCAAAAACTTCACTACTTCTCTTAACACTTTAAAGAGATCGTTAGCCACTGTTGCCTCAGAGGTTAAGGGGTATTATCAGGAACAGGTGATGAGGAAAGTTGGTAAATGAAAAGATTGCGATGATGTGTGAGATTGAAGTGTTCAGAATAAGATTTTTAATGAATGGGATCTGGAGTTCGAAACGGATGGTTATGTTGGATACATAAAAAGGAACATTTTAGTTATCCAAAGAGTAATTCTAAGTGAAGAGATTGGAGAGAGTTGGAGCCCCTGAATGATCCCCATAACTTAAATCCATAAGTGATAATTGGTCTTAGGAGTAGATGTTAGAATAGCACTTTGTTGGTATTTTGGTATAAGTAGTAACTTGGGTGGGTGGTAACTTTTTGTAGAGACTCAGGCACTTCACAGTACAGGTTTATTAAAAAGAAAATGTGATTAAGGAGAATAACGACTTGTTAATTTTTAAAGTATAATCTACTTGAAATATTTAGCCTAATTTTAAAACTAAAATATTGAGTAATAAAAAAATAGGTTATGAAGTGGATTAACTACTAGAAATTTAGAAAATCCTCATGAAATTTGAGTGTAGTTACAAGCATGAAATATGTGCGGTAACGATCACCTTGGGGCACCGGGCGAAACCCCATTGTATTGTAGCCTTCCTGTGGCAGTGGGGGTCTGTCACAGGTGACCGTCTATCCCCCGCTTCTCGTGGGAACAAGATGAACACTTACAATCAAAATTTAGTTTGTAAAACAACAGCCAGTGGTGTTCCTCAGGTCACTGAGGAAGGTGCACAGGCTGGAATAGAACCGAAAGGGGAAAGTGTGAAAGGCCCTAAGACGGATTTGGTGGGACCTCAGGGGAGTCTTTCTGGAGGGAGCGGCAACGCAGACCCCCCAGGTAAAGAGGCAGTCGCTGGAGTCTCCCAGAAGTTAAAGGGTATTCACATCACATCTAGGAAGCCGAGTGGAGCTCAGCGGAGGAAGCTGGCTAAGCTTAAGGTCGCTGAGGCTGGGAAGGAGTGGATTCCTGGGAAAGACTGGAGGGAAAGGGGGAAGGGGAAGAAGACCTCCAGAGTGGTAAACCAGCCAGGTGGGCAAGGTATAATTCCTTCGACCTCCTCGGATGGGGCAGGCATTGGGAAGGAGGTGAGAGGCGTTAGTTCTCTCCCTCCCGAAACAAGTCAGACCCCTAAGAGGCCTAGGTCGGAGGTCAGTACTCCAAGTTCGGCATCGGGGAAGGCGGTGGCACAGGGTAGCAAGAGGGTGAAACTCCCAGAGGAAGGGCCTACGGGCTCTTTCAGGGACGCTCTCTGCGCTCAAAAGATGGCCATCGTTCTTGACTCCTATCCGAATGACTTTTTGTCGGAGGAGCAAGCGGATCTCCTTCAGCAGAAATTGGTGGAGGAGATCTGTAGTGAGAAGTGTACTGGCAGCATCGGACCCCGGTTTCGGAGCTGCTTTCTCTCCAAAGGTGCACTCATTCTCGCTTGCGAGGATGAGGATGCGAGACTTTGGTTAGAGAGGGTGGTTCCGGAGCTCCAGTTGGGTGAAGGGGCTAAGCTGAGGGTGGGTCCTGCCAGGGATATCGTGAGGGCGGCTAAGGTGGCTATGTGGGTACCGGGCGCTCTCAAGAATACCTCTCCGTCCGTTATTCTGGACAAGCTCCTCGTTCAAAACGAGGGCTTGGATATAGCGGAATGGAGGCTCCTAAATAGGAAAATCGAGCCCAAGGGTCAAACTCTTGTGTTCGAAATATCGGAACAGGCCCTGAGTAGACTGAAGGGGACTAACTTCGAGGTTTATCTAGGACTCGAGGTAGTGAGACTCAGGGTAGTTTCGAGGGTTGGCTGTGTAAGCAAAGATCCAAAGAGACCCTGTGTTTGGGCAGAAATCAGATTACTCTGGTTACAGGCCTATTCACGGGGCACGGTAGGTTTAAAAAGCATCTGTGCAGGGTGGGGCTTATCAGCTCGGAGCCGCTGTGCAGATTATGTCAGGAAGAGGAGGAAACGGCCTCTCACCTGTTGTTCGATTGCGTTGCAATCGAACGTTTGCACTATGAAACCTTTGGAACGTTGAGGCCGAAGGAGATAGTAGCGCAAAAAGAACTAGTAGGGAAGGTCCTCAACCTCTGAGGGGAGGGTTCGCTTACTAGAACTAAGAAGGGGCTGGCACAATAAGTCTTTTGTGGCTGCAGTGCCATGGGGCATAGGTCCCGTCCCGTCTACCATCTTATCTTATCTTATCTTACAAGCAGCTCATAATTCATAAGTAAATGAAAACTCAAATACGAAACTATGACCCCTTCAAGAAGCAGAAAGTCACTTCAGTTATACTATCCAACAACAGTTGTGTGCAGTAAGGGACTAGCGGTCTAAGCCTGGACTACCGATTACAGAGGCGCCAAGCCAATATTCGTTTCTGAACAGTCTACAAAGATGAGGAGGTTTTTCTTTTAAGGAACATTGTCTGTGTTTTGCATGTACTAACTTGCAGGATGTTTCAGCTACCTTTTGTCTGGAGCTCTTTACCCGTGGAGCAATCATAAGACTCTTATGACCCACTTATCAAGTTCAAGGTTACTGTGTCTAAATTCAAACACTCATACACAAATAAAAGACAGAAATCAAATCCAAAACCCCCCAAAAAATATCGCAGCTTTTCAGTTTCGCGCCTAGGAAATATTTGCGAGAATCTTGTCCCAAACAAAATGAACGTCTTCACATCAGTACAACTTGATAACAACTGCCTAACTCAAGCGGATCTTCCACTCTAAAATACTTCTTTCCGCCCGTTTCCCTTCTATTCCAAACTTATCTTCCTCTTTTCCCATGATAAGTATATTATTTCGGATTTTTGTACCGTAGCCCTCAAGATGCGCTAAATATAGTTCGAAACATTGGTTTAAAGATTTGTTTTATTAATTACCTCAAAAATTCAATAATATTAGGCTAATAACCCACTTGAATGTATCATTACAAAGTTGTCAGGAAAGACTATACGAGGCTATTCAAAGTCTCAAGGACTAATTCAATTATCTAAAACTAGAACACAAGACTATCTAACCTACTACTGTCATTCAAATTAATTTTAATTTACTATTATCTGAACTATTTCAAAGGATTCAATTTACCAAGATGTAAAATGTAAATAATATCGAGAACGTTGATATTATTTTGCGAAAATGTGTACTGACATTTATAAATTTTTCGAAGACTAAAACTGCGACTTGAAATAAATAATCCAAATTGAACTAAATAGATTTTTAGATAATATAACATAGAATTCTAATTTTAAACGCGATTACAATATCATTGCGCAAAATAAGATCATGACGCAAAGAATTCTTTCCAAACCGGATTGGCAAAGTCCATATCTGCTCAACCGAAGTAAAACGCTTTGAAGCTATTAGAGTATATTCGAAACCTCAGAGTAAAGTTCCTGAGACAATCGGCAAAAAAAGAGAGAAGGGTTTCACGCATATCCTTCATGTACTAGAGTTCTAGACGGAGGAAAAACTGAAGAGTTATTACCGGAAATTACGAGTTGGGCTAAAATAATGGCTGAATCACTGCACAGAATCTTAACTTAATGTACCAAAATTGGCATGGTTAATGCCCAATCTGATAAATCTTGTACAGGTTAATGAACATTTGTTTTTCCTGATTTATAAATGCATTTACTAGATGCTTAATTTGGTTATAAGCCCAGTTAAGGGGACAGAGCCCCCCAAAATAGTAACAGAATGGTGTGATGGGTGAAAGGAGGCGTGAAGCTGCTCCTTAAACTATACACTTAAAAACCCTTTAGTAATTTCCCAAAATGTAAAAAAAACAACTCCTATTTCTTAATTTTCTGTTTTCAAACTAATTTTCCATTTTGTTTCTAAACACAAAGACCGCAGTTTCCATAATGTAGAAAAAATTGAAACTAGTTCTAAAGTAGAAATATGTATTTGATAACCAACACAGTACATTTCAATTGCTTACCAACTGGCAGTTTTAATCAAGAAAGATAATGTCTCAATGAGGATAAATGTACATTAATGAGAAAGAATGTTTGTCCTCATTTAGGGATGAATTTATAACCTGTGTTTAGCTAGTAATGGTTTAGCAACTGATGAAAATGACCTAAATAGATAAGGTAGGACTCAGTATTTGGGATATGTAGTCAATTAACATGAATAGGTATACCGGCAAACGGTCAACACACTTCCGCTCTGACGGAGTAACTTCAATAATTTACTTTAAACGATTAAGACATTTCCAGGTCAAAACCATTTATAATAGTAGGCATAATTTATTGATGTATCGATTTATTTACACCTGAATTGTGTTTAGCTCTGCCCTGATTTACAATGATCCAACTAAGTGTCGGTGATTCTCATCGATAGTAATTAAAATCACAAGGGCAAATCTTTCGGATCAATAATTTGCAAGAGATTCAAAAAGAAAACATATTCCGTACAATTGCATTTCTGGATTGATCGTTTAGCCTCAAAGTGGAATACTTTTTTGGTTTTAAAATTAGCGAAAGGCCAAGCATTTTGTAAACCGTCGTTAGTACGTAGTTTTTTTTTTTCTAAGTTCCTGACCAGTACAGATTTTTATCGATAATCAATGGGTTGAATTGATTGATCAGTTTGGTGGTAGATTGACTTGCACATATGTTTCTGTCACACAAAACACTTGCTGACTGTGACATTAACAACACACAAAGGCTTCTCTTACATACAAGGTACACACACATTCTCACAAATTTCTTAATAAGACCAAGCCTGATGACACTGAAAAGAAGGATTTTTTAAAAAAAATTTCCAAACCCATGCACTCTATCGTCAGCGAAGGATCAACCAACAGCTGGCACGGGATTCCCTCACAATAGGCAACCACCACAATCTTCGAATATAAACTGAAAAAAACCTGTCGTGAACCCTCCCTCTTATCACAAATTACGAACTTTGGGAATGATAAGTTCTAAAAATGGAATATCTACTGTAATCAGCAAAAAAGCATGTGCAATGCTCCATCTAAATGCATGCAATACTCTGTATGGATGGATATTATGTTTCTTTCAAATAGAGGATAATTACAAAAAAGCACGCTAACACATATAGTTCAGAGTAAATGCACTTTTCAGACCCAAGGTATCTAGGGAACAATATTATTCCGTAAAAGATCAATGCAAAAAATCTCACTTGCAGATTGCAAACTTTCGCTACACCCTCTCTCACAAACAGTGAAAGATAGTAGAAATTTACAATTAAAATAGTAATTAAAAAAGTAAACCTAAAATACAGGAGAGTAAAGTAAAAAAAGGAGAGTAGAGAGAGAAAAATAAACCCCAATTTTGGGGAGAAAGTTATACATCCATATTAAACACAATTAAGAAAATTTGACTTTATAAGAAGAAGATTTCTCATTTTCTAATCAAATTTGCACTACTAGTAACTGGACTGTAAATGAAGATCTATTCCTTACTGATTATCCCATAGATAGTTAGGAACTAATATTTTCATAAATTTAGGATGGAAGATTTGCGAGGAATCGGTCAAATAAAACAACAATATACGAGGGTCGTTTGAAAAGTGCGTGCAAAAATAAAAACTACTTAATTTTTTGGGGTAAACCTTTTTTATTTTTCAACATAGTCTCCTTTTAGGCTTATACACTTCGTCCAACGCTGCTCTAGTTTGTTGATCCCTTCCGAATAATAGGATTTGTCCAAGTCTGAAAAATAGCCATTCGTTTCTGCAATCACCTCCTCGTTTGAATAAAATCTTTTTCCCGCCAGCCATTTCTTCATATTGGGGAAGAAATAGTAGTCCGAGGGAGCCAAGTCTGGAGAATAGGGGGTGTGTGAAACGAGTTAGAACCCTATTTCCATTAATTTTGCGACCACAACTGCTGAGGTGTGAGCTGGTGCGTTGTCGTGAAGGAAAAGGACTTTTTTGTGGGCCAATCATGGGCGTTTTTCTTGCAGCTCGGTTTTCAAACGGTCCAATAACGATGAATAATATGCACCTGTAATAGTTTTACCCTTTTCCAGATAGTCGATGAGGATTATTCCTTGCGAATCCCAAAAGACAGTCGCCATAATCTTTCCGGCCGAAGGAACGGTGTTCGCCTTTTTTGGCGCAGATTCCCCCTTGGTAACCCATTGTTTAGATTGTTCTTTGGTCTCAGGAGTGTAGTGATGTATCCATGTTTTATCCACAGTGACGAAACGACGCTTAAAGTCCTGAGGATTCTTCTGGAACAGCTGCAAACCGTCCTTGCAACACTTCAAACGATTTCGTTTTTGGTCAAGCGTGAGCAATCGCGGCTTCTGGAGTAGTAACCTCAACAGGGCGCCCAGAACGTTCAGCGTCACTTGTGCCCCTATGGCCACTCCGAAAATTTTGAAACCACTTATAAACTGTTCTAATCGAAGGTGCAGAGTCACCATAATGTTTATCAAGCTTCTCTTTAGTCTCTTGAGGCGTTTTGCCTTTCATAAAATAGTGTTTAATCAACACACGAAATTCTTTTTCGTCCATTTTTTGAACATCACTCGACTTCCTCGATTCAAACAAATAGAAAGAAATAGACCGATCTGGCTGAAACTTGGTGTGTGTTCTTCCAAGAGATGCTACTAACTAAACATAACCTCGATACGCGCCAGTAGTGCTATCTCTCTGACTTTGCACGGACTTTTCAAACGACCCTCGTATTTGTCGAAACGTTGGCAAAAAGACGAACTGTTTTATTTGACCGATTCCTCGCAAATCTTCCATCCTAAGTTTAACAATTTGCAGTCAGGAAAACTATATATTCATTTTCATAAATATAGTATCACAGAAAACTAGATATAATAAACTCTGAAATAATAAAACGACTCTAAATATTAGTAGATAGTGTGTTACGTAAATATTATATTAAACATTAATAAAAGTGTTGTTCTGCTTTGTATAATTTTTTCATGTTTATTTAAGTTTTTTTAATTTATTTTTTCCCTTAACTTTTTCTTCATTACAATGTGGTAGTAGAAGAGTGGCAGTCATGATGAAGAAAGAAGTGAAAGAGGCTGCGCTATTCCTCAAATTGAATATTGGAAAAGATAGGGCTGGTTTTTTTCCACCAACATATTGGTAAATCGAGGCATTAGAAGCCAACTGTAACTGTGAGAATACCAATATGTTGGTTTTTTCCAGCTCTCATAAAATAATAATGGTTAATGTACAAACAAGACCACAAAAACAATAAATAATCAACAATTTAAAGATTTTTTTTAAAAATCAAAACTGTCCTGTAGGACAGTTGTATAAGGGTTGATCATCAAAAACTGCACGAAAAAGCGTAACGTTGAAAAACACCCAACTTTGACAATTTTTTTCTCTTTAAAACTGTCCGGTAGGACAGTTGTATAAGGGTTGACCATCAAAAACTGCACGAAAAAGCGTAACGTTGAAAAACACCCAACTTTGACAATTTTTTTCTGTTTTTCTATAAAAGATAAAATTCCCAAATTTTCTTTAAATTATAGGGCAAACCCTCCTTTATAACTGTAATTTTTTTGCAACCACCCAGATCTAATGGGTTTCGAGAAAAAAGTTGCCGAAAATGAGCAAAAACGGCTTTTTCAAAAAATGTTCTTGTTCTTGTTCTTCTTCTTCTTCTTCTTCTTGTTGTTACCTTTTTTGTAAACAACGTAGCGCCTAAACGCGTGAACCGATTTTCATGAATGAGGTGTCATTCGATTCAATATTTTATGTAGATGTGCCTTTTGGGGGTCCCGACGCTGTACATCGAATGGGAGAGGAGTTAGCCCCCTTTATGTAAGGCCCCCTCCAAAATTATTATTACTAATTACTCTGTAAATCTTGGCCCGATTTTGATAAAATTTGGTAGGATGATAGGGCTAGGGCTCCCCTACGTAACATTAAAGAGGCGATCAGCTCTTACACTTGTTAAGGGGAAGTATAGCAATCGTTTCAAATTATCGACACGTGAACCGATTTTTATGAATGAAGTGTCATTCGAATCGAAATTTTATACAGATTTGCACTTTAAAAGTCTCTGCACCGTGCCTCACAAGGAGGGGAGTTTGCCCAACCAAATAAGGCCCTTTCTAAAACTATTATTACCAATATTTCTATAACGCTTAGTCCGATTTTGATAAAATTCAGCTCGAATAAGTGGTTAAAGCTCCTCTACGTTGCTGATTCTCTTGCTCCTACTAAGAGGAAGTACTGCAATCGTTTAAATTATCAATGAGTGAACCGATTTAAATCAATGAATTGTTCGATTAAAAAATCTTTGCCTCTTTGCCTTTTAGGGAGAAGTACTGCAATCCTAGTTTATTTTTCTTACTCCTCTTAAAAGGAAGTACTGAAATCGCAGTTTAATTTTGCTATTTACGTACAAATACCTTCCTATGTTATTCAAAACACTTTCTCAAAAAAATTGTTATTGAGGATGGTTTGGGGGAACGCAACTACAATCATTCTTTAAAAAGATCTCTCCAGTGGTAGTTAACACCTTATCAGGTTATAATGATAGAATAGCTTATTCCAAATTTTAAAAAAATCTGTAAAGCAGATATGTAACTTGTAAAATAGACAAAAAGGACAGTCTATCCAAAAGGTACAAAAATCTCCTTAACAAAAACTTACAGTTTAAAATGTTAAGTATAAGGGTTGATTAAACGCCAAAAGGTACACAAATCAGCGAGTACCCAACATTTCATTAATACTTCATTAATATTTAAGTAATTCTACTGCATTAATTTTCATTAATAAGTTATTTTTTAGAATTTATTAGATATCACAGACCCTTATGCTGGCCACTTCATTTATATTATTTTTTTGGTATAATTATGATAAATCACATATACGTACATGCATGTTAAAGTAAAGATAAAGTTAGAGTAGGCTACTGTCTTGAATTCGTCTTACCGAAATATTCGTGAGCACAATTAACACACAGTTAATAACTAGTAGATTATTAAACAATAATTATTCATTTCTCTATTGTAATTTAATTTAGTCCCCCTAATTTTACTTATAGTAAAATACTGGAATAATTAGCTGTCCTAAATATAGCATATCTTATTTACTTTATATTACATATATACAACATTGTGGGAAGAACACCTAGATGGAGAATGTAATTGAAGAAAACTATATTATTTGCGATAAAGCCAGATAATTATTACCTATTATTATAAACGTTTGACTACTACATAAAATAACAATTACTTTAATCGAAGAATGAACTTAAACCGACAATTTTTATTTAAAAATAAAATTAAATAAATAAAATAAACAAAATCATTGGTGTAAGTTTTTTATAAAAAAAGGTTTTGAATTTTTTAGCCTCATATTTTTATTTTATTTTTTATAACGTTTTTCTTTTTAACCTGTAATTAATAGTTTGATTATTATAAATAACTAGATATTACAGTCAATCTACAGTGCTACTTGAACATATATTTTGTAGACGAAAATAGCCAGCATAAGGGTCTGTGATATCTAATAAATTCTAAAAAATAACTTATTAATGAAAATTAATGCAGTAGAATTACTTAAATATTAATGAAGTATTAATGAAATGTTGGGTACTCGCTGATTTGTGTACCTTTTGGCGTTTAATCAACCCTTATACTTAACATTTTAAACTGTAAGTTTTTGTTAAGGAGTTTTATATAAAAGATAAAATTCTCTAATTTTCTTTAAAATAAAGGGCAAATCCTCCTTTATAACTGTAATTTTTTTGCAACAACCCAGATCTAATAGGTTTCGAGAAAAAATTTGCCGAAAATGAGCAAAAACGGCATTTTCAAAAATTGTTGTTCTTGTTCTTGTTGTTGTTGTTGTTCTTCTTCTTGTTGTTACCTTTTTTGTAAACAACGTAGCGCCTAAACGCGCGACCCGATTTTTATGAATGAGGTATCATTCGATTCGGAATTTTATGTAGATGTGCCTTTTGGGGGTCTCGACGCTGTGCATCGAATGGGAGAGGAGTTAGCCCCCTTTATGTAAGGCCCCCTTCAAAATTATTATTACTAATTACTCTGTAAATCTTGGCCCGATTTTGATAAAATTTGGTAGGATGATAGGGTTAGGGCTCCCCTACGTAACATTAAAGCGGCGATCAGCTCTTACACTTGTTAAGAGGAAGTATAACAATCATTTCAAATTATCGACACGTGAACCGATTTTCATGAATGAAGTGTCATTCGAATCGAAATTTTGTACAGATTTGCACTTTAAAAGCCTCGACGTTGTGCCTCATAAGGAGGGGAGTTTGCCCCACCCAAGTAAGGCCCTTTCTAAAACTATTACTACCAATATTTCTATAACGCTTAGTCCGATTTTGATAAAATTCAGCTCAAATAAGTGGTTAAAGCTCCTCTACGTGGCTGTGAAGTGCTATCATGCTCTTGCACCTACTAAGAGGAATTACTGCAATCGTTTAAATTATCAATGAGTGAACCGATTTAAATCAATGAATTGTCGTTCGATTAAAAAATCTTTGCCTCTTTGCTTTTTAGGGATATACATATATGCATATAAATAATCATCCAAAGGGATGCAGAAAAGAAGTTGCTATTTACTTCTTCCTGCTTCATCTCTTTAACAAAACGCCAGAAAGGATCATTATGTTTGAACATTCTTTATCACAAAGTGAAAAGTGTTAAATAGATTAAAAGCACAAACTGAGCAACGTAAATCTGTAATATAATACAAAATAAAAAATTATTTGTAGACTGAACAGGCTTATCTTTCAATTAAAAACCAAAACGAACGTAATGTTTAAGAGGATAGAGCACGCACAAGTTGGGCTTCATTTTATCATAACAGTCACAGAATCTACTACACCAAATGTTTTTAGGAAATGAACAATAACTGCGTTCTACTATTGTGTTGACATTTGTGTTAAAGTAGGGTGACGTCAGCCTGATTTTTTTTTTGTGTTTTTTGCGAGGTAGGGGCAATTTTTTTGTTTATGCCTTAAACTGTATTATGTACTCTCGAGCATCATGCAGTGAATTTTAATGTATTCGTCACTGATTTATGCAATGTTTATGGTTGATCTACTTAACATCTACCACCAGCAGATGGATATCCATGTTGTGAAGTGGTGTGTTTTATATTTCTTTTCTTTAGTCATCCAAATGAGAGAGGTTTCAACGAGTCACTGCTTGTGCTCCTTCTCTTTTAAATATTATTTGAAAACATATCTAGACACCAATAATGGATAACGTTGGGTAACCTTACCGTTTTACTGCAGAATTAATAGGAGAAGCGTGTAATGAATCCAAAGTTTAAGAAATATTAAATTAGAGCATCAATCTTTCTGGAATACAATCAATCTTTGTTCTGTTGAAAATGTGGTTAGGTCCTCAGAGGAGGATATGGATTTTATCCATCGAAGCATGCTTCCCTCCAGTGACATTTAAATGTAATGTACCGATTTAAAAACTGTAGAAATTTTGGTAAGGATTCAACTTGCGTCTGAAATCCTTAGTTTGAACGATAAGTACAAGTTAGAATTTTGAGATGTGTCACACAATTTTTTTCAAAATTATTCCGAAATGTCCGTTTTATCTGTTATGCTTAATATCCTACCAAATATTCCAGAATTCTATTGTCTTTTTTTTGGCTCTTAATTTTCTGGATTTCCTGTGAATGCTTTCGCATCAGGCTATGATGCCTCTTTAGTCCCAGGCTAAAAAAAAAATTATGGTTTGTTTTACAATTCTATTTGCTTTATTTTTTTGATTAGTTTATTTAATCGTGACTTCTTGTAGCCCATTCTGATCACGCAAAAATAATAATATGAAAAATAAAAAAATGTATTTATCCTTTTCATGTTGTAAATTGAAATTGAATATTTATGAATTCGAATTTTCATATCAAATTCACGACTGAAAGTAAACATCGACATCCCGTCTGTTTTGGTGGTATGTAGCGATTATTGATTAAAAAGCAACATTAAATTTCCACCACAATTTTATCTGGCATCACACATTAAGTTCAATATGATAAGTAAAAAATATAAATCGTAGGACATCAGAACTGGTAGTTTTTACAATCGCTTGAGTGGTACCAATCGCGTTCTTTGTGAGAGAAAGAAATAAATGAAAGAAGAAAACACCTAATGAAGCCGGAGGTTGGGACCAAATAGCGACAAGAGAAGACAAAGAAGAACAATTTCTTAAGATAATGAGAGTCGTGATAGAACGAAGTTACACAGAGGCTTGAGAGACCGCAAGGTTCGAGAGGTCTTATGGGTAAAGTCAAGTACTATGACACTCAGTTCTTAGGTTAGCATTAGAGTACAGTACTACTTAAAGGAATTGGGAAAGCCAAAGCTGAGGATTGCCTCTACTGCCCCGAAGTTACAGATGACGTTGCATTTTTCCATAAGCAGTGGGCGCAGCAAGAAAAGTTAATCGGAACAAAGTTAGTTCGAGCAAAGTTATATTAGGGAATGCTTTATCGCAAGAACTCTGACTTGAACCACAGTTAGACAGACGTTTTATCTTGCACAGGAAAAGGCCTATCTCTGAAGTAATACTGGTAGCACCAATATCCAATATCCAGAAGTGCGAGAGCTGTATAGCCGGCAACTGTAGTCCAGCACTATTGTGCCTAAATGCATTTCACCTCCCAAGTATACGCAACAAACAATTGCCAAAAGCGCAACAAAGTAACAAATATATGGTACAAATATACAAATTACTTACTTTAAACCCTTTATACCATTCTTTTATCGTAGCTTCATCATAACGCGTGTGCGATTTAAGGAAGTCCATATCTTCTTTGGACAATTTGTCTTTACTTCCGAAACAGCCCATTGTCTGCAACATACAAAAACATGTGGTGAATATTCAGAAATAAATACAATATTAAAAACAGCAAGGAAATCCAATAGTGTACGTCATTAATAATAATAGTAACAAAAAAGAAAATAGATTGAAAGTGTTAGATGAAGCCACGAACAAAGCTATTTGTCTTACATAAATCTGGGCCAAACAACATAGCCAATGGAATATAAAATTGGTACGTCTAGTTAGCAATTTCCTGGTCAATCATTTGAAAAGGTGAATAAGAGAAATAAATGGAAAATGTAATAGAATTACTGCAAGAAGCTGATACACCAAACTCATGAGAGAAACTGCGACCAACTCAGCAGTGAGGACAATTAGTACTGTGTTCCCTAATTTCACGAATACTCTTCTAGTATATGAGACTAATCTTCACTACTGTTGCTTAACTCAAGTGGGAGCTGAAGATCTCGTACTTATCAATCATCAAATTCGTCAAAGTTTGGTAATCCAAGTTTCCTCAGAAAAATTGAAAGTTCTCGTTGATTATACAGAAACTAATTAAAATAATGATTTGTAACTGTTAATTTTACGTTAAATTTTCTACACTTTTTGGTTTTAGATTACTACTTTCAGGGGTAATCTGCGTACTTTAATCTGTGAGGTGCTTCTGATAAAATAGAGTTGGTATCACATATTACTAGCACTACTGCTATTAGCAACGCTTCTTCAACTTAAGAGCTTAAAGTGCGGAATGACTTTGACGATAAGCCATCATCTATTATCTGAAGCTGAATTTTAAAATCTAGCTGAGATTCATCTGTGCAGAAAGCTATTTTAATTATTTTATTCTCCCGAATAATGTCCTCAACTTCACCATGCACCTAACTAAATTCATTCCTTCTGTCGCAGACTTAGCCCAATCCCGCTGCAAAGGAATTTATTACAATCCTCTAATCAGCTCTCTTTCATATAGAATACTTTCGACTAATCCTCCTCACGCAGACTCAGGTATCGATGGCCTCCCCGTGAACATGTAACTACAACACCTAGGTCCTAGGTTGGCTGACAATGTTTGCAGTAACAGATGCTGACTAATGGCTACAAGAGTGATTGGTCGGCGTACACGTTACTATGGTAATGCGTGCATGTGTTTATATGTATGAGTATGTACGATATATTCTCACTTATTCATTAGTTTTGCTTGTTGCACCATTGTGTGCAGTTGAAAAATAAATAATTAAAACAAATATATACACATTTCATACAGAAATATTCTTTGAAAATTACACATGTCAAAACCGTCGTAACTTCCCTTTTAATTTAGAGGCGGATTGTAAAGTCAAGTGATACTTATTAACTCACAAAAATGCAATTAATAAAGCGAAGTGAAAAATGAGAAGTAATTTGATACATCTTGACGTCGTAACATTAGTATTTGGTGAAAGTGGACCGTACTAAATGATTTTGTTTTGGTCGTCTAAGACGTAACTCTACAAGTTTGGTAACATCTATGAAATGTTCTTTCCTTGTATAGAGATTAACAGAAATGTTCACCTATATCTGTAAATTAGAGAGTGTTATAAGCGAATTTATTTGAACATTTATTAAGGTTTTACATAGTTTACCTTCAATGGCTGCCATAGAGCGACAAAATGTTAAAATGAGATTACAAAAAAAACTTGGTGACAGCTTGATGAGTAATTAGTCGTTAATTGGAGATGTAGAGAAAATCAGAAAAAAAACTTTTTGCTCTTCAGAAAAAATTATTTTATCACAGTCATAATATTGGCAGCAGCTAAAACAATAAAGTAGAAAGGACGGCTCTAACCAAGAAAGGGGCGTTGGCAAAACACAAGTCACTAATTCCGAAGGGGATACCTGGAGCGTCTAGAAAAATCAGCTATGATACGAGATGATCGTAAATTACTGGATACTAGGTAATAATAGAGACAGCAGACTAGAATAGACGCGGTCTAGTCTCCCAGGGCTTAGTACAAACCTTGGAAGTACATTTAACAAACACGACGAAATAATATTGGAAACGAAGGCCATTTCTTTCCCGAGGTAAAGAAATTAAGTTCTGTAATAGGGGCAAAAATGCTGTGAGGCGCCTAGTTCCGTTCACACTGGCAGCACAGATAGTAGACTGGGTGAGGCCACAATTGAGGAAACGGTACACTAAATTGGACAATCGGGTGAATCCAGGAACTGCATAAAGTTTCTGAGTCATCCAGACCATCCTATGTCTTCTTGGCTTGGCGGCAGTTAGTATGGGATCCCCCAGTTATGCCAGAGTTCTATTTACAACTCCAGGAAGGACAAAAATAAATAGGTTACGAAGTCATCATGACTAAAGAAGCATCTTCCAGTGCAGCCACAACAGCTTATTCGTTATTTATAATCCTGAAATACTCAAGCCACCAGGAAACTGAAACCTCAAAAAATTGAAATCAGAGAGACCAATAGTTTCTTAACTTAGGGCTGTCTATTCTTGAACAACCGTATGAGCGAATTCCATCAAAAGAAGCACCTCTGCTTGAAAGAAAAACCATGCTAGAACGTTCTCGTCTGAATTCAAATTGATGGGCTCAGAAGACAAACCCGCAATCTGCTCTGTTCACCAATGACGCGTTTAAGTTCATTTACAAACAGAATTTGTAAAAAACAAATTTTTGGTTTGAGAAGAATAAATGAGATGAATTTTCTAAAACAAAAATAAATTTACCCAACTGATTCTTCTGAATTTAAAAACGAATTAATCTTCAAAATCTATTGAGAACACTCTCGTATATCAAATTGCAATAATCACATTCTCTAGCTGCAATTATTACAATTAAGATCTAATTGGTGTTAGCAACAATAGCTGTAAGATAACCCTAATTACAACGAGCTTAGGCTCTGAGATTGCTTTCAGCGCTGCCTGCCTAGTTTAAGTCGGATGATTTAGCGAACCCCCTCATCCACATACCACTATAGCACGCATATCCAATGTTTTCGCTCCAATTATCCATTCATAAAGATGATTATTACATACACAATTTACATTCCAAGTTAACAATCATTGGCGTTATTTTTCAGGAAATATAAAACTATTACTCAAGTGTTGTACTTGCAAACCACATAATTTTTGCCAAGTTATTAATTAAGAAGCAGCGAGAATAATATATTAGGCAGTCGTCCATGTATCTTTAACTTTACAGAATCTTCCCTCAGAAAATATCAGCTTTTCGAGGATAAAGTTCTCATATAAAAGAAACTGGAAATTCAATGAGTAGTTGCTTCTCGTAATTTGGAAAAAATTATAGTAGTTGTAGGTATTTCCAAAATAACTAATAATTAGGTATCGTGAATGTAAGCGACTAGCAACCGTACTTTAATAAATTTCTTACATTAAACATTAAATAAAATCCAAAGCTTTGTTTGGGAATCGAACCCAGTATACCACAATATATTTTACCTTTGCGGACTCCGCCTCTAACCGCTCGGCTATCGTGGCGCCTGTATTTATAAATATCTAATGAAAATACAATCAATCGACTGAATAAAATAAAAATTCCGTCTCTAAATAAAATATTACATTTATTACAATACTATAGGGACGTGACTCAATACAATGTCGAATAAACTTTTCATTCTAGTTTTAGTTGATTACAAACTTGTAAGATGACTGGCTAACTAATTCTTAAGATATTTTGCCTCCTTAATGCAGATAATGACAACATCTAACGATGAAAATGTAATTAGGCCATCTTCAGCTGGACCATTTCTTGCTGGCCATCCGTGACGATTTCCAGCCACGTGTTCAAGGAACTTCAGAGAAGCGTCTAGCTTATTTGGGAATCTAATTCATTTAGCAATTTCAAGTTAACAAGAACTTGTTAGCGAAAAAACACAACATTTTCAGTAATGTGAGAAAGCATTAGAATGATCGAGTTGTAGCTAGAAAGGAATTATAAGAATGACTGTTATTAATTTACAAAGAATCAGAGGTCATCAAAATTTTTGGAATATTTGCCTTTCAGTAGATACTCACAACATCTTGAACCACAGCGGACTGTTTGCGGTTAATGATCTCTTATCTTCACACTAGAACTTATTATATTGATAGAACAACAATGATCATTCAATTTTAACATTTCGTGTAATCTGTAATCGAAAGCGTTTCAGACTGTAAATTCAGATTCATATTTCGCTTTTGATGGCGATATTTGTTCACTTTGAACCTCAAAAACCCGACCTTATATTAAATATTTCCTTTTCCATCGAGACTGATTAAAGAATATTATCTTTATGCACACATTACATAACCAGAACACTGAATAAGTCCCGAGAAGTAGAATCTACCTCACAGACCAAGTATTTCTTTCTGTTGCGCTCCGGCCCGTGCTGGACCTTGCCTTCAATAAAGCCTGCCAATATTTCGCCTCCTACCTCCACTGACGCACCTTCACCTATCTAAGGCAAGGTAGATTTTTGAACCTTCGTTTCCTCGAATGTCCATCCATCCGATCACGACTTCTCTCTCTGCGGAGCAAGAACTCACCGGAGCTTGGAAATCATAGCTCTTGCCGCAAGATCGTTAAAGAACTCACCTTAAAATAAGTCTTTTAGCTATGAGTACTTCCTCGCACAGAATATCCAACTCTACACTATTGGACCAAAGATATTTACGTAATATTTGCCCCTCCGTTCAAATCGGCAAATCGACATGAACTCAGTTGTAGCAACCAGAGAATCCAGGTCTTTGTGGAATTGTTTTATAAATAGTCAATTTGGCACTTTAAAAATTATTCTAATTTTTTAGAATCGCCCTTAATGAAGCATAACACCAATTTCTGGTACAGACTGTTCCAAATTTTTCGCCGACATCTTTCTCCTTTCTCATAATCGAACTACAACTAATTCATTCATCGCTTCGAAACAATACTTTCCTACCAAAAGTCACCTTCTGTTTTTACCTGTAATACCTCACATCTGCAAATCTTCATAGGACTAAGAATGGTAGTCTAAACTAACCCCAAAGATTCTCACTTCCGGCGGCAAGGTCTCTAGGACAATACTCGTCTTAAACGTGTTAACTTACCGCGTATCACTGTCTTATAGTGGGCAGCAATTAAAAATATTAAAGTTTTAAAAATTTAAAGGGCAAAAGAGCAAATAGTTTTATGCCATTTGTCTCAAAAACTAATGGACCGGGGGCTAAAAGTTCGAAGAAAGTTTTTGAAGTCATTTTCAAAAATTCACGGACTTCGAACCAAAATTATTGGAAGTAACGATTGTACCAAAATATAAAATCGAGTTTTATGATTTATTTGATTATATGCTACTAGAAATTTTGTTTTAAACTCACGCAAGCGAGCACATGGAAGTACAATTTCGAAAATTCGACAGGTTCGCAAAGTTGTAAAAGAAAGAAAATAATAAAAATAGAAACACAACTTTATAACTGCATAAAATAACTTGAAAACATGAGATGAAATATAGTATTTTGAATGCGTAGGAGGTCGAAATGTTATTGTGTCAATGTCGTACGAATTATTTATCCGGGGGCAGGCCCAAAGGAATTTTAGTTGGGTAATATAATAGAAGTTGTAAAAAAGTTACAGTATAATGCTAAACTGTAGCAATGGATGCAATCAATAACTAAAATACATTTATCAATGCATCCAAAAATATGAGGCACATAAAGAAGAATAAGAATAAAAGATAATTCATGATATTTTATCGAGTATTTACATTCTCCTACCTGCTAGAAGCTAGACCAATTGCACACGGTTCATCCAAAGCTAGCTTATTTTCGATCATTCAGACTGGATTTGGATTTTCATCTATCTTCAGAGCCTCTATCATCTGAATTGTGCAGAGAAATTTGTCTTCAACTTACGTATAGAGATTCTGGCATCTTATCACACACAAACTGTCTGAATATTAGCTTATTATCATGGGAAGGAGATTAGTTCAGTGATTATTTTGTTTGCTTAGAGTTATTGTTTCTTGTTGTTAACAGCATAAATTTAAATTCATGATTTAAGGTTTTAATAATTTTGTCTTCACTCGTATGTGAATCGTTTTAAACTTTTAGTATTAAGAAATGAATTGTAAAATTCTGGAAGATAATTAAACAAATATGGTAACTGGACCGATGTTAGGAATACTCTTAGGTTTTTCTCTTCTCTGAAACCTATACTGCTCTCTAGGATATTCGGTAATGGGCCGCATTATCTGCCACAACAAAACACTGTCCTCAGGCCGGCAGTGAAAAGAAAAAGGCTCCGAGAATCAATGTCTCCAGATATAAAGCTCCTTAATTTAAAAATATAGGTAATAATAATTCCACATTCTTATTATTATATTAAATATAATCGATCTGCATGTTGATTAAAAGTTTATGTGTACAGGTTATCATTTAATTTTAATGTTTCAAGAAAGTTAAAACTAAAGTGTTTCGACCAATCAATCAAGTAGTCTAGCTTTACGGAGATCATCATCATCAAAGTAGCACTGTTAAGTCATTAACACATTGCAGTTTTTCTTGTTAAGAAATGCAAAAGTTATTCAAGTAATTAAGGGACATTCTGGTTGTAATTTATGAAAAAGAAACAAGATTCGACTTTCAGCCTCCATTAATGTCTGCAGGGTCCGCGCACTTAATCACATCACCAACACTATACAGCACTCCGCACTTAAATATTAAACATAATCAAAGGTAACACAAAATTTTTAAGCCTAATTTCTCTTCACAAACCTGATGATTTAGCCTAATAAAAGTAGATAAAAATATAAAACGGATGAAAATAAAGTAAAGTAATTGCCTATTTTTTCAGGTGGGCTGTACGTCCAACTACCAATGAATCTTCTAATTTCTTCTAATTTTCTTGAATTTTTAAAAGATCTGCTTAAGGGTTTTTAATTTGTTCGTAATTCCACCGCTTTCAATCTCATTTTCAAATCAAATTATAAATACTTTTTTAAACAATAGTACTATGTACTTCCTTATACTCTCCATAAGATGAGTATTACGATCGAGCGGAGTATCGATTTTAAGTTCACGCCAAAATTAGATAATCCTCAAATTTTCAATCTTTATTCTAAAAAAATTTTATATATTTTTTTATTTAATCAGTTTATATTTACATTAATGTATTATTCCTTTTGAACAGACCCTGAAGAAATTTGTCTACAATATTTATTGACCACACCTCTATAATTTCCCTATTATAATCTAATAACGGTCGAAAACCAAAACATCACACCAAAATTACACTTACTGAGGCTGCCTGAGTACCAAAAGTGGTATTTACAAATTTGTAAAAGGAATTTATGTCAGAATATCTCATTAAGAGTAAATAGCGGAACATTTAAATTCTATATTTGGTTTAGGGGCGAAAAAAACGTGGTTAAATTTGGTCAGCAAAAAGTGCCAATTCATTGAAACGATTTTTAAATGACTCTTCCGATTCATTTGTTTACTTGGTAGGCTCATTGGATTCAAGGTAGATCACTAATTATTATTTGAAACACTTTTCCAGAAAAAAAGGCAGTGCAGGACAGACGAGTATTTTACCACTGAATCACCGATTTGTAAAGTTTGTCTTCAACATCTTCGGCTTTTACTAGAAGTGGAAAATAGGTGGCTAGATTGATTAGGCAAAGTGTGTGATGCTGTGAGAGTAATTCATTGTTTGCATGTAGTGCGGTTGTGATTAGCATAAGGGGTTTATGGGTAGTCTTTGACTTACTATTAGATATTTTAAAGGTATATCAAATACAGGGAAATACTGTTTGTTTAATGTTTTTCTCTTTACTTGGGCATATCTTTTACCATTAGTGTAGTTGTGATTTTTTTTTTAATTTTGTATTAGCCTCAAGGATTTTTAAAAGGATAGGTTTCCACGGGCTGGATGGAAAATTATTTTTTATTTTTGCCTACGGGTAAACTAAGGACAGGAACGAGTGCAAACTGCGAATTGCCTTCAAAGGATAAAATAAAGGATAAAGGGAAGCGGGAGTAGTTAAAGCTTTTCTTTAATGTTTTATTTCGATTTTTGTTTTATTTATTTTCAATGTTTATAGAAGCAACAGAATCCCTGAAAGGTACTTTTGCTCATCGCCTGTAAAAGATTAATTGTACATGTTGCGTCTTTCTAAATTAAAAAAAAAAAAATCATTCGAACGAAAATGCAAAGATTTTCTTTTTTTCAACATTTTGAATAAATTTTTGCACATATAGTTTTCTTTTTCTATTTGAAACCTCTTTTTCAGGAGACATTAATCGAAAAGGGTTTTCTTATGGAGGGGTGAAGTTATATGTGCTGCAGTAAACAGAAAGCAGCAACTGCTACTTTATTTTTTACTTCCGTTTTATTAAATAATAATTGTTAAAAACTAAAATGGTTACTTTTCTTTTTGTTCCTTCTCCAAAAATTGACATTTGATTAAATTGGTAGTTAAAAGTCGGTTACGCAAAATCCCAGTTTTCTGCATTTACACCGCTTTGTTCGGAGTAGGGTTTTATTAAAAACCAAAAAAATCCATATGGTCTTGAAGCTCAATAAATGCGCAACTTTTTCTGAAATTACGAGTACGTGACTCCTTGATTCATTAACCATTGTAAAAATGCAGTTGAAAATTTTAACAATAATCATCGAGAACGTATGTTTTAGACATTAAAGAAAAAATTTCACTGTTATAAGAAACGATTTGAGGCTCGGTATTGAGCAAATTTATAGGAAATTTAATGATCTTTCGATTGGAATAAGCAGATTTGTTGTAGGATAAAGGATAGAAAAGTTACGGCCGTTTTTATGGTGGAAAACGCAAATATCGACAGAAAAGGTAAAAATGCAAATATCTTGGACACTATTGAGAATCGGGCCAAAGTGAAGAGAATATTTTTTAAGCTGCTTAATCACCTCCCCAAGTTTCGACTTACAACCTGTATAGAAATAATAAGTTCAGTGCTTATCTAAGCTCTCATTTAGTCTCAATTATTGTAATGGAAGTAATTTAGTTAGACCAGCAAACCCGGTGGAGATGGGAAAGAAGCAGAAGGAAGCACAATGCTTCTTAGTTTCAATAAAACCAGCTCAAAATTTACCAGTTGGAAAAGGATTCAAAACATCACAATAAATTCTGCCTTAATTTATAATACAGGCTTACCTCTGCATTTCTAAATAATATCAATATTTTCTGCTAAACTAATGAAGGGTAACGTCAGCCAAGGAGGCGAAGGAGCTCCTCCATCGTGCTCACGAAGTAAGCGCTAGAAGATACTATCTCCGGCGTCGTCCTTCTGAATTCCAACTAGTTTGGATGAAGACCAACCTTCAATTTCTACCAATTTCTTTCGTAGCATCCAAGTTACCGTTCTAGGGACTATCGCAAGGTTTCCTCAACAGTGTTCGAAGTAGTACCAAGGAATCTGTGTAGATGGCATGTTCAAGATTTAAAGCCAACTCCTGAGCTTGAGCAAAGAGCGGGCAAACTCAGCTCCTACTCAGTAGTTCGTTGCATAAAAATTGACCATTTTGAAACAATAGCTAAGTTAAAGTGAAATTATTGACATTATTTAAGGTATAGCTTATCGCAATGTCTTCCAACTTGTATTTCAGCTGCTAAATTTTGCGTAGCTTTTCTTTTTGTTGCTTCTGGAACAGATTTCATTTGAAGTTAAGAGGCTTCCTGATTTCAAAGAGATGTGCTGGGCCACTAAATAACTTAATAAATATAACAATAATCATTCTCTGGCTTTAGTGTTATTTGGTTATATTGAAGTTCTCTTAAAATAGATCCAGCGGATGTACATATGATGATAACAGCAGATAATATTTGATTTTTTTTATTTTGTTCCAAATTTTACTTAGAAATTAACTCTGTCAGATATACATATAGCAATTACACTTAATAATAATTCTGTATTATTACTTCTCCGTTAAAATGGCAAGTATTTGCATAAATAAGAAAGAATTCTAAAAATAATGTTGATTATTTTATTTATTTATTTTTTAAGAAACATATCGATTGCAGTTTTAAAAAAATGAATTATTTAAATTAGTACCGGCCTTACTAATAAAATAAAATAAAGAAATATATAAAAAAAATACCGGTTCTCCTCTATAAATGCTTTATATGTAAATCAAAATGTGCATCTTCTTCAAAACCAACATATTGCTAAATAATGAGGTTATGAAAAGAAAATAAGGGTTATGTACCAAATAAGGCGAGGGAATAATGCAATTCTCAATAAGCAATTCTATGTTCAATCATTTTAAAAGCAAGAATTCCTATGGGATGGACCAAAATCTGGTTATAGGCACTCTTAAGCCTAATAAGATCACAAAATATTATTAGTTGGCTGTATAAAGCTAGCCCCACTAGGCCACTTAATTTAGTGACGTTCTCTTTATCAACAAAATTTATCACCTTTTTGGTAAATAATTTATAATTTGAGGAAAGAAATTTAAAATGAAAGCCTTAGCGGATATGCATGATGTTTGAAAGGTCAGTTTAAACCTACTAAAACAAATGATTATAAAAACGTATCAAAGATTTAGCAAACAACTTGACCATCATATTAATCATTAAATAAAATCCAAGGCCTAGACCGGGAATCGAACTCATTAACTAACAATACATCTTAGCTTTGCGAACCTCGCCTCTAGCACATCTGCTAATTATAATAAAGTAATAACTCTGTAATTAACTTTCATAAAAAAGAAACAAACAAACAGGAAATAAAATAAAATATCTAACAAGAAATTATAAAATTTATAAAGCAGTGAATCTTAACGGCTTGCACATAACAAGTGTAATGGAAAACAGCGTCTGCAAGTGTGGGTGTACTGCAATATCTCCATGCATTATGCATAAGATTTACAACCCCCCACTTCGCACTTTCTATAGCAGATATAATGCAAAGGTGTTTTACTATGCAAATCTAAGAAAATCCTAACAGATTAGGAGAAAGATGTTCTTATCACAAAATGTTTGGTTTAATTCAAAGCATTCTTTTTCTATATGTAAACAATTCGTGCATCTAAATCTTTAATCTGAAACTTTAATAAATTTGTTGCATTGAAAATGTATTGTTCAATATTCTAATGTGCGAACAATAGTTTAGATTACCCCCGTTACTTTCATTGTCACAATCGTTTGTTTGAAATCACACTTTTTCATTAAGAAATAACTTTTATTTAATTTTTTTTTTATAAAAAGAACTTTCATGGAAACAGTAAGACTATTTCAACAAACTCCTCCAGACCAGGAGGCAATTTGGTGAACTGAACTCCACGATGCGTGCCAAGAAGTAAGGATGAACTAGCAAATTTATAAGCGACCACCAAAAAGAAAAATCAGCATCACCAAGCGATTAGAGACGAGAGTCTTCTTCTCTCTTTTCCTGAAACGGATATCCTATTTCTAGACAAACTTTAGAAACGGATGTAAGCTACAATGTCACAAAACGCAATTTATCAGGTAAACTGCTGCCAGTATCAATCACTTGCACTCACTCTTTGTGGATAAACGCAATATAAGTTCAGAAAGTGACTGTGACATCAATTCTCAAATCAAAGAAAACAAAAGTCAAAGAGATAATAATATAAATCGTGCTCCGCACCTTTAACGTAAGCAGGTTGTTTTTGCAAGGGATAAATTACAACTTAGCTCCCACTATTAACTACTGGGGGACATCTTAGCCGAGTTTAATTAAATTCAATAATTAATCATTAGTTTGACGCGATCTATAATTATATATACAATTATCTATTAATTTACCTTTGGTATACTCCTTACAATCAGTTAACTGCTTTTGAGGTAATGTGCGTGAATCTTACGACTTAACATTCCACATTTCATTTGGCAGCGCTTCTAACATGCACAGCTAACCAAATCAGAACATGCAAAAAAAAAACAAATAATGCGGCAGAAGAGGAACAAAAATGATTCCTAAAGGAAGTATTACAAAGGATATGGCATCGCAGGTCCAGTATTGCAATAGTAGTGAACTTAAGTTTGGAACAAAATGAAAGAATAATTGCTTGGAAAACACATGATTCAACAGCAATCTATTTAAGAGCTACTTAAAAAAGTATCAGCGGATACATAATTGCGATCAAAAAGAATGAATAAAGTATGAGAAAGATAAATGCTTTGTTCTCAAGAAGAAAAGACATTTTGAGATGCCGACAACTCAAAGTGCATATATTCAATAATAACAAAAGGATGTACAATACTGTTCATGAGGTGCTAATTACATGTACCTTGATAGGAGACAATATTCAATAAATCGATATATAAACTTTAAAATTTGATGGCTGACCTAGTACAATAGATATGGCAGCCCCTGGCGCTTCGGACAGAAGATTGGGAAAGCTGCGTCGTCATAATTTTATTACAAAGTGTAACAAAATCTCCATTTTTCTTACTAAATAACTTCGTAGACTTCATAAAAACCATCAGTAGAGGGAAAATGGCGGTTCTGGCGCACCTAAATTGTGCCAGATCCAAACACCTCCAAATCTGACCGGGTAATCATCGAGTTCAACGAAAATGTAAGCCATGCCCATCAACACCATTCTAACCCCACCTATCATCGAATTTGACGAGGCTGAAATCCGCACCATCACAAAAAAAAGAGGAATCGTTTTAAAAGATCTAAAGATTTAAAAGATTTAAATCGGTATAGATATACTCAGATCTCAGACCTATTAAATAATAATTTTGTTCAGAATAATGTTTGAAATAAATAGGTTTATGACAGAGAAGTTTAAAATAAACAACAGACTAAAGGGTTTTTTTAAGCGTATGCTTATTTTTTCGAAAAATGAGTTTAAAAAAGCACTTACACAAAACAAATAGGGTGAAGCGACCGGTAATTTAGAGCTTAAGAAAAAAATCGAGTTTCGTTTAGAATATCTTCCGTTATTTTGGCTCCAGGTGTTGGTTGGTACAATTGTGCCGCTCCATTACATTGTATTACATATTATTAATATTTAAATAACAGTAAATTCGATTTTTATGTCAACCAAAAATTATTACTTTTTTTTAAGTATTTCAACCAACAGAACTGACCATCCTGATGGTACCGCACATGGCGGTTCTACTATTCTCATAAAAAATTATTATCTCACTTTCCCATTCCACACAATGCCACAAACTACATACAACCTACTGTGATCTCTCTCCAACGTGAACCCTTCCACTACAACATCGCTTCAGTGTACTGTCCACCTAATCACACAATACTTCAAAACCAATTTCTATCCTTCTTCCAGTCTCTGGGCCCTAGTATTGGTTACTTTGGCTCAAGAAACAGTTCGCTTATCCTTCTTGAAATGATAGGATGACGGTTCCGGAATACATTCTACCAAGATTAACCTGGTAGGTTATTATTGAAAGGGTTCGGTTTATCTAGTTTTTTAAAAAGTTGCCACACACTCATCAGTAGATGGCTTTTAGTGATAGGAAAACCCAGCTCTGGCAACGGACGTGATCCACAAAAGTAAAAAAAATCCTCTTTCGCAGAGGAGAGTACTGTACATGGCTCCTTTCGTCTGCTGACTGTAGATTTACCTTTCACTTTGTACAGTAGGGTAACTCGAGCGACTGGGAGCTTTTTAGCAGCTTTACTAATTGATGTTCCTTGACTTACAACTATCTCAGGCAGTTAACAACAGATTATTGGCATGAAATTTTGTTCACTTATATACTACACTTTACAGTATATAAATTATATACTGTAGTTTCCTTAGGTACAAATCCATAAGTAGAGAAGGTATTGAGAGTTGAAATTTTTTTGGGTCACAGTTTTGCTGTGAAATGGGGCCCTTATAAATCCCACAGTAAACACAGATTATTCGTATGAAATTTTGTGCTCTTACACACTCTGTTTTACTGAGTAGTATGCTATAGTTTTCATGAGTACACATCCGTTAGTTGAGAAGATATTGAGAGTTGAAATTTTTTTGGGTCATGGTTTTCTGTGAAATGGGGCCCTTATAACTCCCATAGTAAACAACAGATTATTCGTATGAAATATGGTGCTCTTACACACTCGGTTTTACTGAGTAGTATGCTATAGTTTTCTTGATTACAAATCCGTTAGTTGAGAAGATATTGAGAGTTGAAATTTTTTTGGGTCATGGTTTTCTGTGAAATGGGGCCCTTATAACTCCCACAGTAAACAACAGATTATTCGTATGAAATTTTGTGCTCTTACACACTCGGTTTTACTGAGTAGTATGCTATAGTTTTCTTGATAACAAATCCGTTAGTTGAGAAGATATTGAGAGTTGAAATTTTTTTGGGTCATGGTTTTGCTGTGAAATGGGGCCCTTATAACTCCCACAGTAAACAACAGATTATTCGTATGAAATTTTGTGCTCTTACACACTCGGTTTTACTGAGTAGTATGCTATAGTTTTCTTGATAACAAATCCGTTAGTTGAGAAGATATTGAGAGTTGAAATTTTTTTGGGTCATGGTTTTGCTGTGAAATGGGGCCCTTATAACTCCCACCGTAAACAACAGATTATTCGTATGAAATTTTGTGCTCTTACACACTCGGTTTTACTGAGTAGTATGCTATAGTTTTCTTGATTACAAATCCGTTAGTTGAGAAGATATTGAGAGTTGAAATTTTTTTGGGTCATGGTTTTGCTGTGAAATGGGGCCCTTATAACTCCCACAGTAAACAACAGATTATTCGTATGAAATTTTGTGCTCTTACACACTCGGTTTTACTGAGTAGTATGCTATAGTTTTCTTGATTACAAATCCGTTAGTTGAGAAGATATTGAGAGTTGAAATTTTTTTGGGTCATGGTTTTGCTGTGAAATGGGGCCCTTATAACTCCCATGGTAAACAACAGATTATTCGTATGAAATATGGTGCTCTTACACACTCGGTTTTACTGAGTAGTATGCTATGGTTTTCTTCATTACAAATCCGTTAGTTGAGAAGATATTGAGAGTTGAAATTTTTTTGGGTCATGGTTTTGCTGTGAAATGGGGCCCTTATAACTCGTACAGTAAACAACAGATTATTCGTATGAAATTTTGTGCTCTTACACACTCGGTTTTACTGAGTAGTATGCTATAGTTTTCTTGATTACAAATCCGTCAGTTGATAAGATATTGAGATTTGAAATTTTTTTGGGTCATGGTTTTGCTGTGAAATGGGGCCCTTATAACTGCCATAGTAAACAACAGATTATTCGAATGAAATATGGTGCTCTTACACACTCGGTTTTACTGAGTAGTATGCTATAGTTTTCTTGATTACAAATCCGTTAGTTGAGAAGATGTTGAGAGTTGAAATTTTATTGGATCATGGTTTTGCTGTGAAATAAGGCCCTTATAACTCCCACAGTAAACAACAGATTATTCGTATGAAATTTTGTGCTCTTACACACTCGGTTTTCCTGAGTAGTATGCTATAGTTTTCTTGATTACAAATCCGTTAGTTGAGAAGATATTGAGAGTTGAATTTTTTTTGGGTCATGGTTTTGCTGTGAAATGGGGCCCTTATAACTCCCACAGTAAACAACAGATTATTCGTATGAAATTTTGTGCTCTTACACACTCGGTTTTACTGAGTAGTATGCTATAGTTTTCTTGATTACAAATCCGTTAGTTGAGAAGATATTGAGAGTTGAATTTTTTTTGGGTCATGGTTTTGCTGTGAAATGGGGCCCTTATAACTCCCACAGTAAACAACAGATTATTCGTATGAAATTTTGTGCTCTTACACACTCGGTTTTCCTGAGTAGTATGCTATAGTTTTCTTGATTACAAATCCGTTAGTTGAGAAGATATTGAGAGTTGAATTTTTTTTGGGTCATGGTTTTGCTGTGAAATGGGGCCCTTATAACTCCCACAGTAAACAACAGATTATTCGTATGAAATTTTGTGCTCTTACACACTCGGTTTTACTGAGTAGTATGCTATAGTTTTCTTGACTACAAATCCGTTAGTTGAGAAGATATTGAGAGTTGAAATTTTTTTGGGTCATGGTTTTGCTGTGAAATGGGGCCCTTATAACTCCCACAGTAAACAACAGATTATTCGTATGAAATTTTGTGCTCTTACACACTCGGTTTTACTGAGTAGTATGCTATAGTTTTCTTGATTACAAATCCGTTAGTTGAGAAGATATTGAGAGTTGAAATTTTTTTGGGTCATGGTTTTGCTGTGAAATGGGGCCCTTATAACTCCCACAGTAAACAACAGATTATTCGTATGAAATTTTGTGCTCTTACACACTCGGTTTTACTGAGTAGTATGCTATAGTTTTCTTGATTACAAATCCGTTAGTTGAGAAGATATTGAGAGTTGAAATTTTTTTGGGTCATGGTTTTGCTGTGAAATGGGGCCCTTATAACTCCCACAGTAAACAACAGATTATTCGTATGAAATTTTGTGCTCTTACACACTCGGTTTTACTGAGTAGTATGCTATAGTTTTCTTGATTACAAATCCGTTAGTTGAGAAGATGTTGAGAGTTGAATTTTTTTTGGGTCATGGTTTTGCTGTGAAATGGGGCCCTTATAACTCCCACAGTAAACAACAGATTATTCGTATGAAATTTTGTGCTCTTACACACTCGGTTTTCCTGAGTAGTATGCTATAGTTTTCTTGATTACAAATCCGTTAGTTGAGAAGATATTGAGAGTTGAATTTTTTTTGGGTCATGGTTTTGCTGTGAAATGGGGCCCTTATAACTCCCACAGTAAACAACAGATTATTCGTATGAAATTTTGTGCTCTTACACACTCGGTTTTACTGAGTAGAAGAAGAAGAAGAAGAAGAAGTCTTTATTTAATTTACAAAATTACAAAATTACATACATGTAAAATAGTATTTCAATTACAGTGAAATTAAATAAAACTAAAAATAAATTCCTTATAAAGACAAACAACATGGTCATTGACCGTCCGTGGAGTCTATGATTTATTGTTGCATTTTGTATTTATTTATTTTTGTATATATATATATTAATATATATATATATCAACATATATATATATATATTTTTTTTTTTTAAATTATTATTATTATTATTATTTTTATACTGTTATTATTATTATTACCTTATATACTTCCTTCTTTCTGTCTTAACTATACAATATAAAACATAAAGCATTAAACCGAAAATTGGAAAACAAAAAATAGATTTATAATTATCCTGGATTAATAAGTGATACTCGTTTTGCATAAGCTACAGTACAATACTGAACCAAAGCAACCCAGTCTTTGCCGTTTAAATAATCCACAAAGCTCTGTCTAGAAAGAGTAGGCGAACCAAAGTAACGACCGCGCAGTTCAGCCAATGCTGGACAATCCGCCAGGAAGTGAAACAGGTCCTCATACTCATTACTGACACATAGATTGCATTCAAGGTCGGTATTCTTAAAATATTTGAAATTCAACGGTAATAGATCACCTCGAATTTTAAATATCCATCTCATTGATTTCAAAGAAAAAGCATCAGTTAAATACAATTTATCCTCTAAAGTATAATGAAGTTCTTTATAAAATGGGTAATAACTTGTATTAAATACCTTCAGTTTGCAAATGTTATTAAAATCACTGTTTAAAGATTCAATTATAATATTAAGCGTAGTTTTCCACAAAACGCTATTGTTACAATTTGTGAAGTTTAAATTAAAATTAATATTAAATTTTTCAGCCTGACTCTTAATTTCTGAAAACCAAAAAATATTCTTTTTTATTATTTCAGTAGCTAAAATTTTGGGATATCTATTTTCGGAAAGGTTTAAGGATCTGAGTAGATATTTATAGTGCAGTTTTAATGTGTAAAGGAAAATAGGCGGTAATTTGGTTTCGAAATGTATTAACGCTGAGGGTGCGTATTTTGGGCATCTCATTAATTTCTTCATGAAAAAATAAAGAACCCTCTCAACCTCGTCATATCTTTTCCATCCCCACAATTGGGCACCATAGCAAATGATATTTCTAGTAACTGAGTTGAAAATTCTAATTTTTGATGAATATGAAATATTATTATTATCAATAAATTGTGACCATATTAAGTTTACGCTCAGTTTTGCTTTTGATGACTTGCTTTTTAAGTGTTTAGACATAGATAATGTGGGGGTAAGAACTATGCCGAGATATTTATATTCACTGACCACTTCAATTCTATTTAAGCCCAAAAACCATTTCTCATTTTTGGCTGGTCTACCGCCATTTCGAAAGACCATGACTTTGGACTTTTCTAGGTTGATTTTCAGGCTCCACAATTGGCAATATTCGTCGAGAGAGTTTATCATTAGTTGGAGTGATACCGGATCCGAGGCCAATAGGGCAATATCGTCGGCATACGCCAACATCTTTATCTTACATTTGCTGTTAACGACTACACCTCCTCCCAGATAGCTCTCTAGGTCATTTACAAACAACGAGAACAAGCAGGGGCTGAGAAGACATCCCTGTTTCACCCCTCTTTCAGTAAAGAAACTCGAAGATAGACCATTTTTACACATAACTCAAGCCGTTGTATCAGTTAACAAATTCTTTATAATCTTGACTATTTTTGAGGAGATACCTAAAGAGTGCAGTTTATAGATTAGACTAAATCTATCGATATTGTCGAAGGCCGCAGAAAGGTCAACAAAAAATACATAAACTTTTTGCTTTTTCATACTTAATTTTAGCTTAATTAGATTGGTCAAATTAAATATATTATCTATTGTCGAATAATTCGACCTGAAGCCAGCCTGCCACTCATGTAGTATATTATTATTTTCTACCCAACTAGTCAGTCTATTTAAAATTAGCCCTGAGAACAGCTTGCTGATGGCATTAATAAAAGATATGCCCCTGTAACTAGCTGCCTGATCTTTATTGCCTTTCTTATACAAGGGAAATATAATCGATTCCTTAAAGGAGGCTGGAATATTACCAGTTTCGAATAATTTATTAAATAATTTCAGCAACCTTATTACGAAATCTTTTGGAGCGTACTTGTAAAACTCATAACCTATTCGATCAGTCCCGGGCGCTTTGTTCTCTTTAGAATTACTCAGTATTATGTATAACTCTTCTAACAGAAACGGTCTGTCTAAGTGGTCATTGATAAAGCAGGGTTCAGCGTAAGAAAATCTACCAGTAATTAATGAGGGATTATGTAAGTTTTTAAAGTGCCATAACCAATCTTCGGCACACACGTTACCTACTGTCCAGGAATTCTCATGTTTAAATAACTTGATCTTTTGCCAGAATTCTTTACTGTTTTTAGTTTCGCACAATTGTCGAGCACAATCTAAGTAGTATTGTTTTCTCTTATCCCTACATAAAGTTTTATACATAACGTTGTAATTTAAATATAATAATCTATCTTTCATCTCATTTGTTTTTCTAAATAGTTTAAGTTGCTTAAACGATTTAGATCTTGCCGTGTTACAATCTTTATCAAACCAATTATTTTTACGAATAATTTGACGTTTGTTATTTTCATTAGATATAGACGCACTTTTAATTATGTTAGTTAAGAAATGAACTTCCTCTTCCCCATTATTAGAAACGAAAACAATAGAGTTTAAATAAAAAGATATTTTATGTTGATAATCTCATAAGTTTTGTCTAGCCCAGTTTAGTTTTGGCAAAAGAGGAAGCGTATTATTATTAGAAAAAATAATACTGAGTAGTATGCTATAGTTTTCTTGATTACAAATCCGTTAGTTGAGAAGATATTGAGAGTTGAATTTTTTTTGGGTCATGGTTTTGCTGTGAAATGGGGCCCTTATAACTCCCACAGTAAACAACAGATTATTCGTATGAAATTTTGTGCTCTTACACACTCGGTTTTACTGAGTAGTATGCTATAGTTTTCTTGATTACAAATCCGTTAGTTGAGAAGATATTGAGAGTTGAAATTTTTTTGGGTCATGGTTTTGCTGTGAAATGGGGCCCTTATAACTCCCACAGTAAACAACAGATTATTCGTATGAAATTTTGTGCTCTTACACACTCGGTTTTACTAAGTAGTATGCTATAGTTTTCTTGATTACAAATCCGTTAGTTGAGAAGATATTGAGAGTTGAAATTTTTTTGGGTCATGGTTTTGCTGTGAAATGGGGCCCTTATAACTCCCACAGTAAACAACAGATTATTCCTATGAAATTTTGTGCTCTTACACACTCGGTTTTACTGAGTAGTATGCTATAGTTATCTTGATTACAAATCCGTTAGTTGAGAAGATATTGAGAGTTGAATTTTTTTTGGGTCATGGTTTTGCTGTGAAATGGGGCCCTTATAACTCCCACAGTAAACAACAGATTATTCCTATGAAATTTTGTGCTCTTACACACTCGGTTTTACTGAGTAGTATGCTATAGTTATCTTGATTACAAATCCGTTAGTTGAGAAGATATTGAGAGTTGAATTTTTTTTGGGTCATGGTTTTGCTGTGAAATGGGGCCCTTATAACTCCCACAGTAAACAACAGATTATTCGTATGAAATTTTGTGCTCTTACACACTCGGTTTTCCTGAGTAGTATGCTATAGTTTTCTTGATTACAAATCCGTTAGTTGAGAAGATATTGAGAGTTGAATTTTTTTTGGGTCATGGTTTTGCTGTGAAATGGGGCCCTTATAACTCCCACAGTAAACAACAGATTATTCGTATGAAATTTTGTGCTCTTACACACTCGGTTTTACTGAGTAGTATGCTATAGTTTTCTTGATTACAAATCCGTTAGTTGAGAAGATATTGAGAGTTGAAATTTTTTTGGGTCATGGTTTTGCTGTGAAATGGGGCCCTTATAACTCCCACAGTAAACAACAGATTATTCGTATGAAATTTTGTGCTCTTACACACTCGGTTTTACTGAGTAGTATGCTATAGTTTTCTTGATTACAAATCCGTTAGTTGAGAAGATATTGAGAGTTGAATTTTTTTTGGGTCATGGTTTTGCTGTGAAATGGGGCCCTTATAACTCCCACAGTAAACAACAGATTATTCGTATGAAATTTTGTGCTCTTACACACTCGGTTTTACTGAGTAGTATGCTATAGTTTTCTTGATTACAAATCCGTTAGTTGAGAAGATATTGAGAGTTGAATTTTTTTTGGGTCATGGTTTTGCTGTGAAATGGGGCCCTTATAACTCCCACAGTAAACAACAGATTATTCGTATGAAATTTTGTGCTCTTACACACTCGGTTTTACTGAGTAGTATGCTATAGTTTTCTTGATTACAAATCCGTTAGTTGAGAAGATATTGAGAGTTGAAATTTTTTTGGGTCATGGTTTTGCTGTGAAATGGGGCCCTTATAACTCCCACAGTAAACAACAGATTATTCGTATGAAATTTTGTGCTCTTACACACTCGGTTTTACTAAGTAGTATGCTATAGTTTTCTTGATTACAAATCCGTTAGTTGAGAAGATATTGAGAGTTGAATTTTTTTTGGGTCATGGTTTTGCTGTGAAATGGGGCCCTTATAACTCCCACAGTAAACAACAGATTATTCCTATGAAATTTTGTGCTCTTACACACTCGGTTTTACTGAGTAGTATGCTATAGTTATCTTGATTACAAATCCGTTAGTTGAGAAGATATTGAGAGTTGAATTTTTTTTGGGTCATGGTTTTGCTGTGAAATGGGGCCCTTATAACTCCCACAGTAAACAACAGATTATTCGTATGAAATTTTGTGCTCTTACACACTCGGTTTTCCTGAGTAGTATGCTATAGTTTTCTTGATTACAAATCCGTTAGTTGAGAAGATATTGAGAGTTGAATTTTTTTTGGGTCATGGTTTTGCTGTGAAATGGGGCCCTTATAACTCCCACAGTAAACAACAGATTATTCGTATGAAATTTTGTGCTCTTACACACTCGGTTTTACTGAGTAGTATGCTATAGTTTTCTTGATTACAAATCCGTTAGTTGAGAAGATATTGAGAGTTGAAATTTTTTTGGGTCATGGTTTTGCTGTGAAATGGGGCCCTTATAACTCCCACAGTAAACAACAGATTATTCGTATGAAATTTTGTGCTCTTACACACTCGGTTTTACTGAGTAGTATGCTATAGTTTTCTTGATTACAAATCCGTTAGTTGAGAAGATATTGAGAGTTGAATTTTTTTTGGGTCATGGTTTTGCTGTGAAATGGGGCCCTTATAACTCCCACAGTAAACAACAGATTATTCGTATGAAATTTTGTGCTCTTACACACTCGGTTTTACTGAGTAGTATGCTATAGTTTTCTTGATTACAAATCCGTTAGTTGAGAAGATATTGAGAGTTGAAATTTTTTTGGGTCATGGTTTTGCTGTGAAATGGGGCCCTTATAACTCCCACAGTAAACAACAGATTATTCGTATGAAATTTTGTGCTCTTACACACTCGGTTTTACTGAGTAGTATGCTATAGTTTTCTTGATTACAAATCCGTTAGTTGAGAAGATATTGAGAGTTGAAATTTTTTTGGGTCATGGTTTTGCTGTGAAATGGGGCCCTTATAACTCCCACAGTAAACAACAGAATATTCGTATGAAATTTTGTGCTCTTACACACTCGGTTTTACTGAGTAGTATGCTATAGTTTTCTTGATTACAAATCCGTCTGTTGATAAGATATTGAGATTTGAAATTTTTTTGGGTCATGGTTTTGCTGTGAAATAAGGCCCTTATAACTCCCACAGTAAACAACAGATTATTCGTATGAAATTTTGTGCTCTTACACACTCTGTTTTACTGAGTAGTATGCTATAGTTTTCTTGAGTACAGAACCATTAGTTGAGAAGATATTGAGAGTTGAAATTTTTTTGGGTCATGGTTTTGCTGTGAAATGGGGCCCTTATAACTCCCATAGTAAACAACAGATTATTCGTATGAAATTTTGTGCTCTTACACACTCGGATTTACTGAGTAGTATGCTATAGTTTTCTTGATTACAAATCCGTTAGTTGAGAAGATATTGAGAGTTGAAATTTTTTTGAATCATGGTTTTGCTGTGAAGGCCCTTATAACTCCCACAGTAAAGAACAGAATATTCGTATGAAATTTTGCGCTCGTACACACTCTGTTTTACTGAGTAGTATGCTATAGTTTTCTTAATTAGAAATCCGTTAGTTGAGAAGATATTGAGAGTTGAAATTTTTTTGGGTCATGGTATTGCTGTGAAATGGGGCCTTTATAACTACCACAGTAAACAACAGATTATTCGTATTTAATATGTGCTCTTACACACTCTGTTTTACTGAGGAGTGTGCTATAGTTTTCTTGAGTACAGATCCGTTAGTTCAGAAGATGTTGAGAGTTGATTTTTTTTGGGGTCATGGTTTTGCTGTGAAATGGGGCCCTCATAATTCCCATAGTAAACAACAGATTATTCGTATGAAATATGGTGCTCTTACACACTCTGTTTTACTGAGTAGTATGCTATAGTTTTCTTGAGTACAGATCCATTAGTTTAGAAGATATTGAGAGTTGAAATTTTTTTGGTTTGTTGAGCTGTGGGAGTTATAAGGGTTCCATTTCCCATCCAAACCATGACCCAAAAAAATTTCAACTCTCAATACCTTCTCAACTTTTGGATCTGTACCCAAGGAAACTACAGTATATAACTTATAACTCAGTAAAGTGTTTTATATAAGTGAACAAAATTTCATGCCAATAATCTGTTGTTAACTGCCGGAGGTAGTTGTAGGTCAAGGAACATCAATTAGTAAAGCTTAGCAGCTTTTTAGCAAAAGCTCCCAGTCGCACGAGTTACCCTACTGTACAAAGTGAAAGGTAAATCTACAGTCAGCAGACGAATGGAGCCAAGTACAGTACTCTCTTTTAAGCATACGCTTAAAAAAACCCTTTAGTCTGTTGTTTATTTTAAACTTCTCTGTCATAAACCTATTTATTTCAAACATTATTCTGAACAAAATTATTATTTAATAGGTCTGAGATCTGAGTATATCTATACCGATTTAAATCTTTTAAATCTTTAGATCTTTTAAAACGATTCCTCTTTTTTTTGTGATGGTGCGGATTTCAGCCTCGTCAAATTCGATGATAGGTGGGGTTAGAATGTTGCTGATGGGCATGGCTTACAGTTTCGTTGAACTCGATGAATACCCGGTCAGATTTGGAGGTGTTTGGATCTGGCACAATTTAGGCGCGCTAGAACCGCCATTTTCCCTCGACTACCATCCACACACATTCGATCTGTACGACCCGATGTTATATTAATAAATTAGACTTTCTGCGGAGTGTTTATACAAACATAATATGTATTCTACAAACATTTATTCCAATATGAGGTCTACCAAGTAAGTAAAACATTTTAGAGCTTTTTCTTCAAGAAAACCGTAACAACAATGCCTTAAATTTATTAGTCACTTTTGGAAGAACAGTGTATAGCTATTGAAGCTTCTAGAGACCCAAAGTGAAATTGAGATATTGGATGTGCAGAATTAAGTAAACTCTCCGGTATGCGAACTTAGAGAGAAAGTTCGGCTAAGACTTCAAGTGTTGCAGGAATATATTACTTCACGAATTGCAGGATAACTCGTATTATAAACGGGAGACGATAGGGAGACATTTAGTCACCGCCGTTTGAAATAGAATTAATTTTGGCTGAAAGATCACCTTAGAGGCGTTTATAAATAAATACAGTTGAGTATAGCTTCAAAATCAAATTTAAAAAAAAAAGTAAAAAGATTAGCACCTCTTGCACTTTTCCACAAGGTACACACCTGACCAGAAAGTAAATCAGGAGATTATTCTCATTGCTATTCCTAGCACAGAATTTAAAGTAAATTAATGACTTTTTCCAGGCATTTGTACAGTCAACCACACAAATCAGTTGAGGTGGAAAAAGTAAAGGTACTTTACAAGTCATTTACCCTTGCAAGAAATTCAAGATCAAGATGGGAAATAAGTCTGTTTACATATTTCAACAAGGGAAAATCCATTCTGAGAAAATTCGAACGTTCTCCTGAGAGCCTTAAAGCCTGAAAGATCGTTTAGATCAGATTACATTGAAGCAGGAGTTCTGAACACCAATAATACAGCCAAATGTGAGCTAAGTAGAGTAGATAAAAGATCCTCTTCTTATAAATGTGTCAGAATTCGCTCATCAGTTTTTGTTTTTGCGTTGCGATCAACATTGTCTTAAAGTGATAAAAATTTCATATTGTCATATCAATTGCAAGCCTTCAAGCTAGATGAAGAGGCGTTTCCATTTATCATCTATAATCTGCCAGGATCCAGCCTGCCTCAGATGGCCTATACATTCCTTTCATGAGTTCCTTAAATTGTTTAATGTTAACAGATTTAAACAAGGTAACATCCATTCTTTTAAAGAGCAAATAATGAGAAGTAAAAACCTAATTGCCGGAAGCTGATGTAAGTTATGTGCTTGAAAACAGTGAAAATTGTCACAGGTAAAAAAGTCACAGAATAAAAGAAAAAGACAATATTAGCGCTACTCCTGCGTCTTCATTCGTAACATTAATAACGATTAAAAATTTAAGCTAAATTCAAAATATGAAGGAAATGGTTTAAGCAAGTGCTTATTTGCAGTATAAATTCTGTGGTTTTTGCCGGTTTATCCACGCAAATTCTAATTTTCAAGATACTTTCATCATGTAAATTGCGGCAAGAGTTTCCGAATTTTCCGCAAATGCCATCAACATTCCTTACACAGTCATATTTTGTATTTTTATGGGTTTTTCCCCTTACTTTACACCGATCGCCGAGTGGTTGTAGCTAGAATGAGCACGATGACTGTTTTTGTAAAAAGTAGAGTTGCAGGGATGTTATGTATTAGTGAATAATAATATTAAATTTGTTGAACGGAGAACCGTCAAAACTTCTATCCCTTCAAAATTTTGCTATACAGGGTGTCCCAAGCTATATGCATAACGACTTTTTCTCGGAAACTAACATAGTTAGAAAAAAAACTAAAAAATACGTGTCCTCTTAGTTTTTTGTTAGAAATCCAAATTTAATTTGTCAATTTTTTTCGGTGCTTCCAGAAGCGAGATACAGGCACCAACTTCATTTTTTCAAATGGGGAGGTGGGGTTTTTATTTCAGAAATAGATTCCTCTATTTTTTAAAGAAAAATTTACTTGAACGGTCTTTTTCTGTGAGCGATATTTTAGAAGTTATGAATGAAAACTTGATTCTTGTAAGAAATGTCAAAATGATAATATTTAACGGTTTTTTGATTGAATAAGAAGAAAAGTACTATTTTATCATAAATTGTACTCCTCATTAATATTACAGATCATGCTCGAAATGGCCTCCACCATTAGAGATGCATAGACATGCTCTTTCCTGCCAATTGTCCCTTACTGCCAAAGAAATAGATTCGGCTTTAACTGAGTTAAAGGTACCTATTATTCTCTGCTTTAGTTCATCTACAGATGCAATTCCGGCTTGATTCTGATACACCTAGATTTAAGAAATGCTTTTAGGTAAGCAGAAATAAGAAAAGAAAGAAAAAAGTTATGAATAATCGCCTTGTTTTTCAGGTATCCCCAAAGGAAATAGTCCATAGGTGTCAAATCCGGTGAACGAGGTAGCCACGGAATCGCCCCCGAGTCGATATAACAAGCCCATCAAATTTCCTATCGAGAAATCTCTTTACGAGCCTGATGGTGTTATATCGACACGGGAGGCGATTCTGCTATACTGAAAAATACTATTTAAATTTTTTTTACTAATTTTTCCCCCATAGGTATTTGATAAATTTTCGAATAATGCAATAAAAATTGATATAGTAAACACGTCCAAAATAAACATGTTTGGAACATTATATTTCCGGTTTCATACTTCTAGTGTAATGCAGAATCAAAAAAGTTAACGAAATATTTTTCTGAAGTAAAAGAAAGTAAAATCTAGATCATTGAATGAAAGGGAAAGAGCACCATTTTATGTACTGGATAACTGTGCTTTTATTGGTGAGGGAGTGGCTTACGGTGTCACTACGTCATCGGCTACACTCCGCCTACTTAACACATCCCGTTCGCCAATGAGATTAGCCAATCGTTTTTGGTAATTATTTCTAGGTAAAATACTATTTAAATTTTTCTACTAATTTTTCCCCCATAGGGATTTGATAAATTATCGAATAATGCAATAAAAATTGATATCGTAAACATGTCCAAAATAAACATGTTTGGAACATTATATTTCCGGTTTCATACTTCTAGTGTAATGCAGAATCAAAAAAGTTAACGAAATATTTTCCGGAAGTTAAAGAAAGTAAAATCTAGATCATTGAATGAAAGTGAAAGAGCACCATTTTATGTACTGGATAACTGTGCTTTTATTGGTGAGGGAGTGGCTTACGGTGTCACTACGTCATCAGCTACACTCCGCCTACTTAACACATCCCGTTCGCCAATGAGATTAGCCAATCGTTTTTGGTAATTATTTCTAGGAAAAATACTATTTAAATTTTTTCTACTAATTTTTCCCCCATAGGTATTTGATAAATTTTCGAATAATGCAATAAAAATTGATATCGTAAACATGTCCAAAATAAACATGTTTTGAACATTATATTTCCGGTTTCATACTTCTAGTGTAATGCAGAATCAAAAAAGTTAACGAAACATTTTCCTGAAGTAAAAGAAAGTATAATCTAGATCATTAAATGATAGTGAAAGAGCACCATTTTTACAAATTACATTACATTCTTGAGGCATTTTTCTTTTGAAAGCTGATTCATCCAACTAATCTGAGTAGAATCAGTGGATCAAAAAAGATACAACAAAAGAAAAACCCAATACTGGAAGCCACGATTACTAGTTGAAAAGATAATTAGTGAAAGCCATAAAATAATGAACGGTCGATAGAATTAATGTTAGTAACAGTGACAAATGGGTATAAAAAGAAAACATCTCTGGCCGAGTGTGAACCAATAGCCACCAGAACATTGGCAATTATTGTGGCGCGAGTTCCTGCCGCTGGGTGATTAATGGTTGTGCTACTCTCTAGTTTATGGCTAAAGATTAATTTGATACCCAGTAGATGGACTTCCTGCATTTTACTATTAATCGAAGACTCTAAACCAGACCGAGAGGTTTCCGAGCTACAGTTGAGATAAAAGTTAGTAAACCTATTGTGATTAGATATTGCTTAGAGTTAAATGTTCCTTTTTCATAAAATTTCGAGAAAATATTGGATCATCCAAAGTTATATTTGCAAAAAATAAAATAAATAAATAAATAAAAATAAAGCACTATTTACTAAGAATTTAAAGTTCAGTCCATCAAAAAGTATTAGACACCAAACTGAGTGTAGCTAATAATAATTTAAATCTATGTTTAATTCCCCAAATTACTTAACCAGTTAAGCGCGTTTGACGTGTATGTACGTTTGACGTGTATGTACGTTTGACGTTAAACCAAATCTCTATTACAGTGCGTTCGACGTGTATACTCGTTGTGAAAAATATAAAATTGCCATTAACTATAAAAACTCGAAATTTTAATAAAATGCAATAAGAATATTATTTGGTAGGATGTTTCCTTTATCTTACCAATAGAACTGCCAAGTATTTTATACGAAGGGGAGTGGAGGGAGTCAGCCAAATGATAAGTGGTTGATACATGTTTGGTCTCCCAATTACAGATTGGGAATTACACACACAAATAATAGCTCTCAACCCTTGTGCAATGACATTTTTACCTTAGTTAGAGGTTCAGACCTCAGTACGAACATGATTTCATTCAGCACAGAATTCAAAGCTCTTTTCTTCCTTGTAAAAGCTCTTGCATCTCTAGTTAACTAGGCAATGCATACGTGAAGCGGTGCAAGATTTTGAAAGAGCACAGAATGCTCTGATGTAATCTCAAGCCCTTAGAGATTGCAGAAAAAGTGCTTGCAGTGACTACTATTATGACTTTGTAAACTTTTGGTTGTTTTGCCCTGCGTTTGACGTGTATACACGGTCATTGTCTGATTTTATTTCCGCACACTGTGGGGAGGTTTTTAAAATTAAATTCCACGCTTAACTGGTTAAAAACAATTTTTTAATAAAAACATGAAATTTCAGTTTGCACGAAGATAATAAACTAGCAGATATCATTAATTACAAGTACAATTAACAAATAAATGAATTACTTAAGTCTAACATTTACTGGAAAAAATTGTAACCTAAAGTAAAAGCTCCTAACTATAAATCATTGATTACGAATGTATTAATATTTTTTATTGCAAAATACTTCTAAAGTTTCTAATAATTCTGATTTTATAGAACGATAAATTTGAAAATTATACTTATTAGAGAAGTAGCCCTAAATAGATTTAATATTGGCCATTTCATTTGAAAATGTAAAATCTCATAATTTTCTTGCAAATTAAGTAACCTAAGTCAGCGTTTTTTTTCCCATCTTCCAATCCACAACTTACATTGAACTGTGTTTACCAAAAGCGCTTATTAGTAACCTTTTACCTTCAATTTATGCTTGGATCAGCATCCCTTTAAAAAAAATGATGATCAGATTTACTGAATGAGTTGGCACTTTAAAAAAAACACAATAAAACCACAATCACCTCATCCTAAATTAATGAACATGAGGGGGAAGGCTGTACATGCTCAGGAGTCGTCTAAAGGCTGAGAATTAAATTTCGCCCAAGACGACCTCTACTTTAGATTCTTCACTTATGACGCTAGCTGTTTCAAGAAAGGATTTAAAATTCGTTAAGATTGGAAAAAACAAAAAAAAAATAGTCCCACCGAAAACTTCAGCGTATTTTACAACAATGCGTACGCTTGGCAATGCCACTGGGGTCTCCAAAGCAGAATTATATGAAAGCCTGCCTGCTTCTAAGCAGCTAAAATGCTTCTAAATAGTTGTAGTCTACTACATCAAAACCAAAGATATTTACATTTCGTTTAAAACTACAAAAGTTTCTTGCAAGGAAAAATGGATTCATTCCGACAAAGAGAACAAAACCATTTTTTAAAGTGACGCCAATCACCTAACTTCGTGTATCGAAAAGAAAAATTTGTATAAAGTAATAGTTCCCGAACGATGTTACGGTTATGCGATTACGCTAATCTACTCGCCAAGGCTCTATGCGTACAATCAGTTTTCATATTTAAATTTTATTAGGACTTCTTATCTAATAAAACACAATTAAAGTACCACGCAGGAACCAACGAGGATCAACACTGCGTAATGTGTTCAGCTATATTTAAAAATTACATTGTTTAAACAGAGCCTAAAATAACAATGCCCAGAGTCGGAGGTTTATTTAGAGGAAAGAAGATTTAATGAACGAAATGTTTTAGGCTCTATAATGTTTTATTAAAATATGTATATGAAAATTATTGTATTTCTAAATGAGAATTGTTATCTTTATTTTGAGAGATTAATTCAATCAACACCTGACTTTGAATTATGAAAATCTTTGCTCATAATGTTGGATACAACCAGCTGGCTAAGAATGTTTTTGTTAGAATTAATTGTATAAAACATTTAGTATTCAATAAATTGAAATTCTTCCACAAATCTTCTTTACTACTCCCCCCTCTAAAGATAAAAAATCTGGATGACTTCTGCTCGGAATGACCAACTCTTTCTGTAGCTGTTTAAAAAGGTTATCCTTAAATTATCAGTCCTTCCGCAGAAACCAAAGAGAATCAAGTTGTTTTAAGTAGGAAGAAAGTTGGGCAATTCAATTTATATTTTGGGTGTCAAAAAATGGTAAAAAAAGTCAGAAAACCAAATGGTGGTTGAGTACTTTCGATTTTCTAACCAAATTTTTCACTTTCTCTTAGGTCGTATCTAGTTTTTGGAAATATTAAGATGGCTTTTTTTACTTACAGTAATGACCAAACTATACACGATGAATTTTTCTATTTATTTATTCGGGAAATTCCATTGAAACAAAAAGGAACTTACCTCACTTACTAATAAAAAAAAAAATGTTCCGGAAGAAATAATATAAGAAAAGATTTTCAGTAAATAGAATCAGGAGTTAGATTTCGGAGGAATATAAATTCGAGGAGTATGTGCTCGAGAATTAAGACACAAACTATCTAGCAGAGATCTAGAAAGAAGTCTCGTTAGACAGATCTTTCAAGAATAAATTAGATTGGACGTGGTGTAGGCAGATATGTAAGCCTATGGTGAATGAAGGTACACGACAGTCATCACGGAATATAAAAATCTTCAATTAATACATCTACAATTAATACTTTTTAATACGCATAACTTTATTTTTTATTATTAGGTGCTTTATTAATTTATTGTGATTAAAATGAAAATAGCAACTGTTGCAACTTTTATTACTGAATAACCATTTTTAAATAAATGTTAACCTTTTTCGCAGGTTAGTAAGACTTGCGGCTGGAGATAGTGATGGCAGGCATTTCCTACGTTCAGATACATTTGACTTCTTTGACATCTTCATTACAAAAGGAGCACTACTCTTTCGGTACCACGAACTTATCTTGAAGGAAGCAGAATAGAGCACTCCAGCTACTTCCGAGAACTGTTTCTCGTAGTATGTTACCTTGGCTGACGTAGTGTTAAAACAGAGAGAGCAGCGGGGCCATCTTGAAATGTAAAGATAATATATTTTTCTTAACGGTGGAAAATGTGATGAAAAAAGAGAATATGTTTATGGCAGTACACGGTATGTTCCAACTGATTATGCCCAACATTAAGCTTAAGATCATTGACATCGGTATACCCGAGAACTTCTAAGCCATCCAAAGTTTAAGGCTTCGATTTTATGCATCACATGCAGAATTCCGGAATTCTCAATTCCGAAATTAGCTTTCGGACGGAAATCTCCTAATACAGAGTACATCGGTTCTCGACCACAATTCTTTCCGGAAGTGCGGTCGAGAACCGAAACAATTTATCCCATAAGAAATCATGTAAACTATGTAGTTCATTTTGTTTCTAAGCCCCAGAAATATGCCGTTTTCTGGCCTAATTTTTATATTTTAGGTAAAAACATGTATCTAAACAAGAAATAAGATCTAAAAGTGTAAATATAAAAACAACTCGGCTCATCTCGGGTGTTCGAGTTCCAAATGTTTGTTCGGATTTCAGGGCAATATTTTCTCGAATTTCTTGGTCGAATACCGATTTGTTCGAAAGTCAAGTCGTTCGAAAACCGAGGTACCACTGTACATTGATCAAAAATAAATTCTTCCTTTAACAGGAGGTACAGATTCATGTATGGCACCAATAAGAGCTCCTAAACGACCTAATGAAAATCAAAAAGAATTTCGAAACCCAAATTATCACATTGTTACCACACTTTTCGCATTAAAAAAAAAAAAAGTAGCAAACTAGCGATCTAAAGCCAATGTACACCAAGACCCGGCTTCAAGTCCAACTGACCTTAGATTTAGAGTCCAGTAACGGTCATGCCATGAGAAGGCTTCGGGCGCCAATGATAGAAGATTACAGAAAATTATTCGCGATTAATTCACTAAACTTGGGCCACTTTCCACAACACTTAAAAAACTTTTGACGCACTTAAGCTTGCTTAGAATCAGAGAACAATCTAGGGTTGTATAATATCGCTGGACATAATTAAAATTTTTTTTGATCAAAAGTATAAAAAATAAAAGTAGATAACATCACAACTATGCTTGATCCCCTAAAGTGTAGGGAACGTAAAAGTAAAAAGTAAAAATGAAATAAAAAAAAAGAGAAAACTAAGTGGAACACGAACAAATTTAAGTTCTGTGAGAGAGTTTAAATTTAAACCTAAAATTTTAAATGCAAAGTGTAGGCAAGAAAAATACCTGTTTACTTTTCACAAGAAGGATCTGATAAGATGGAAAGTTTTACTTGCGAGAACGAAGAAAAACCCGCCCTTTTAAGAAGCTAGCTGATAAAATTGATGGTGGTAATAATTTTCTGTTAGCAAACCTTCAACAGACGATAAGAAATTCTCCCTAAAACCTAACTTCTACGGAAAAAGGGAAATCCTTACGTACGTCACCTAAAGCGCAAAAAAAGCTTTTCTTTATGTTACTGCAAAAAATAGAAAAGTTAAAATGTAACAGAAATTAAAAACAAAAAAAAAATTCAGTTTTTTATGGCTACAATCGTGTCTAAATTGAAATATAAACTTCAGCTTGTTTTTGTTCTTCAACAACTCGTATTTTGCTATCGCTCCGTCCATTTTCTAAATCGAGCTAAGATTAACCGAGTTATTAGTAATAATAACTTTATGAGGGGGCCTCGTATAAGGCCAACCCTCTCTCATAAGATCTGTCGAAGTCCTAAAAAATTCAAATCAAATGACACCTCTTTCCAGAAAATCGATACACACGTTTAGGCGCTACGTTGTTTACAAAAAAAAGATAACAAGAAAAAGTACCATTTCTAAAACTGCGTTTTCCCATTTTTCGATAACTTTTTATGTACGAGGGTCATTCAATAAGTAACGAGACAAATTACTACTGCTCAAAAACAGCTTAATTGATCCGTATGAAACTTTCAGGACATAAAGTTGGCAACCTTGCGATGACATCTGATCAGCTGTTATATTATATATTTTGTAAACATAACCTCAAATTTACTCAGTTAACGATGGCGAGTCCGCTCGAGAATTGCACCGTGGAAGAACAACATGCCGTGATCAGATTTTTTGTCGAGGAAGGTGAGAAAGGTAGTAAAATCCACAAAACAATGTTAAAAGTGTTCGGAGACAATTGTTTGAATCGTTCGAACGTTTACAAATGGGTAGAACAGTTTCAAAGTGGCCGTACAAAAGTTTCTGACGAGCAACGCCAGTGGACGACCGATCGAAGTTGGGACTTCCTCTCTCGAATCCCGGATTGACGCGTTAATTCGGGACAATAGGCGTATCACCGTTGAACTGATAAGTGAAAAAGTAAACGCGAGTGTTGGAACTGTCCATAACATTATTCACAACAAGCTGCAGTACAAGAAAACCTGTGCGAGATGGGTGCCCAGACAACTCACGGTCGCTCACAAAGAAACCCGGCTTCAAATCAGTCAACAGTTGAAAAATCGATATTCGACTGAAGGAGAAGGTTTTTTCAAAAGAATTGTAACGTGTGATGAAACATGGAACCACCACTATGAGCCAGAGTCAAAACGACAGAGCCTTGAGTGGAAGCATACGACTTCTCCCATTCGGAAAAAATTCAGGACCCAGCCATCTGCCGGTAAAGTCATGCTTACAGTATTCTGGGATTTTCAGGGGCCAATTTATTGTGATTTTCTTGAAGGCCAAAGAACAATCAACAGCCAGTACTACAGTGACATGCTGGAAAACAAGATAAGACCGGCAATTCGAACGAAACGCCGTGGGCTCTTGACTGAAGGCGTGATTTTGCTTCATGACAACGCCCGTCCACATACGGCAAAGCTGACGAAAGAAAAACTTCAGAAACTGGGATGGGAGATCCTTCCACATCCCCCCTACAGCCCCGACCTCGCCCCTACAGACTTCCATCTGTTTGGACCCCTTAAAGATGGTCTACGAGGGATAAGTTTTCGATCCAATGAAGAGGTAAAAAATCAGGTGCAAAAGTGGCTTCGAGATCAACCCAAAGAATTTTATGCCAAGGGCATTTACAAATTAGCAGAAAGATGGGACAAGTGTATAAGTGTTGCTGGGGACTATGTTGAAAAGTAACCAAAGTTTTGTACTGATTCAATAAACCGTTTTTGAGCAATAATAATTTGTCTCGTTACTTATTGAATGACCCTCGTACTAGATGTTTGCTAACAAAGAAGAGAATTTGTCCTGTATTTAAAAGAAAATTTGGAAAAGTTGCAGTTTCTTCAAAAATTTCACTTTTTCGTGCAGTTTGTCATTGATTGAACTGTCATACCGGATAAGGAGACCTCAAAACGAATATCATCTTCAATAATTTCCTCGCTTTGTAAGGGAAGCAGAACATTTGTGTAATTTGAATTATGAATATGTAATTCTCGCTCATTGAATTTAAGGAAAAAATGAAATCCTGGTGGAGAAATCTAACCAGTACAACTGAGAAAGAAGTATGAATGAAGAAACTGAATTGAAAAGTAAAAAGCAGCAACCAGTGCTGTCGAGTGACAAATTGAGAGTTATTACATAATCCAATGGTGGTGACAGGACCAAACTGAACGAGCTTTTATGATCAAAGTATCCACAACAAAATACAAGGCGAGTTTGTTGACTGTGTTGGTAAGGGGATATTGTGAAAACGATAGAGCCTATTTTGGTCCTTATTTGCTTTGATCAGTGAATTAGGGGATATACTGAAGGGCAGATATTATATAGGCAGACCCGTACCCCTAGAGCGAAATGAAAGAGGCTGCGCGCTGCCTCCAGGCTACTCAGCTGCTCTGCATTATGCAGACTTGTCAAGGTAGATCTAACAGCAGGCCGTCTACTTGGTACGGCCAGGAGGCGAGTAGATGTGCTTGACTAAGTCCAAGATCGATACGGTCTGAGAGAGTGTGTGGGCGTTATGTGTCACTATAACGTCGCCTCTGCCTTTATTGCCCCTTCCCTTTATAACAGATTTTATAACACTTTACAGTTACCATTTAAATCATTATAGTTACCGCTTTAATTAGCTGTTAATACTCAAATTGTCTCTTAATCACAGATTAGAAAATAGTTACCTATTATACGAATGGCGGTATGAATACACTTCGCACAAGACCACCGAAAAAGCTACCCATTGACGTTTAAATAGAATATTGAATTTAGAATATCAGATTAACTTGAGATTTAATTTTAAATATTAAGTAATAAAATTGCTAGGATATACTCTAGATTTAATTTATTATAAAGTATTATTATTTTTTTTTTTTAAAACAATGTTCATCTATGGTACTGAAACCTGCCTGGACTTACGGAATGGAACTTTGGGATTCAGCCAAAGCTTCCAATATCCATAAAATCCAATCCTTCCAGTCAAAAACACTCTGTCGAATCGCAAATGCTCCTTACTATGTCTCTATAACTCTACCTTGCACCGAGATTTCCTTGTTCCCTATGTTTCAGAAGCTGTAAGATCCCGTTATATTAAATTCCACACATCAATCACCTCACATCCCAATCCTCTAGTAGCTCAACTTACTACTCTACCAGGAAATCCTCCCAGGCGGTTGAAGCGCAGGTGACCACGCGATCTTCTAAATGAAGTAACTGCCTGTGTAGTCAAGTAAAGTAATCGCCTATTTTTTCAGGCGGGGCTTAACATTCAACTACCATTTACTAGGTGTCGTGGACAGAGGCGAATAGCAAACGTACTTTACTATTTCTCATTTAACCATTAAATAAAATCCAAGGCCAAGACCGGGAATCGAACCCAGTACCACAATGCATGTTAGCTTTGCAGGTCTCGCATCTTAACCCGCTCGGATACCGTGGCGCCTGAGAGTGCCAGTGTATAATAGTGAACTCTACCTCTTTGAGAGTTCCACCAATGGGTGAATTCTTCCCTCATGCTATTCATGTATTTACCTATTATCATCTTGTATGTATCAGCTTCACTTGTTGCAGAAATATACTGCAGTTGTGAAAATAGATAAAGTAAAAAAAAAAAGTTTGTTCTTACAATTAATTGTTCGCATAACTTGGCAAGGGTCAGTAATATTGATGTTGATACGTTGCTACAACTATATTAGTCAGTTTTGTGTAAATTATCTATTGTTTTCAGCAATTATTTACTATCAGGAGTTTTCTCAGAACAATATTCAATACTGCATGAAATTAGTCTGAACTTCGTCATAGACAAGGGATATCCAACATGTTACAATAAATAATATTTATTATACAAATAAATAATATTTATTTATTGTATAATATAATTTTATTAATACTTAAAATGTACAACTGACACAATTAGTGCTGCACGAGACCGAGACGAGGCGAGACTTTATGCAGTCTCGATCTCGGTCTCGGTCGCTCAAGTCTCGGTCTCGGTCTCGTCGAGATATCTCGGTCTCGGTTTTTTGAATTTTTGTTTAAGTACTAAAAGCGGTTTGCTATTAATAATCTTTTCAAAAAATGTTATTATTTTCTAATAATTATTTTAATTTATATATTGGTAATGAAAATGTGTGTAAAAGAAGACAACTACTTACACTTCAATGCATCATATATTACTATTACTGTTATATATCTTTATCTAATTTCAAAAAGATGTTAAAAACGCGCCATATGAAAGACCCAAAATCTGCCTGCTATAACAAGTCGATTCGTGAAATAAAAAATACACCTCCCAACAAACTTCCCGCTCCATTAGTTATGGCTGTTGGTGAAGATAAAGAATCTGATGATTCACCTTTTGACGACGACGACGACTGCATCAATATTTTTGCACCATTTGCTCAAAAATCAGCAAATATGAAATAATTAATTACACCAAATTAGACCAAGCACCAGTAGACGTTGACATTTTAGAATGGTGGAAAACACTTGAGAATTCCTTCAAAAATTTGTCTAGAATGGCGAAAGATATTTTTAGTATCTGTGCAACTTCAGTGCCATCGGGAAGATTATTTTCGCAAGCTGCGATGATAATGACCAATAGAAGATCTTCTCTAACTTCTGACTCAGTAAAAGCTCTTTTATGTATCAATGCTTGGGCAAAGTGTATCTTAAAAACGAAAATTTGTGGCAATATTTTTTAGGTGCATAGATAGTCTTTTTTTTCAAATTCACTAATTCCAAAATTCTAAAATATAATTCAAATAATATCAAAGTTCAAAGTATTAGATTATTAATAGTGAAATATATGAAATTGAATGAATGAATGATATGAATAGTGAAATTTAGTGAATTTATGTAAAAATTATGTAATTCGAAGGGGGCCGCCACGGTAGCCGAGCGGTACGAGACCTGCGAAGCTAATGTGTATTGTGGTACTGGGTTCGATTCCCGGTCTTAGGCCTTGGATTTTATTTAATGGTTAATATGAGAAATTTACAGTAAAGTATGTTTGCTAGTCGCCTCCGGCCTCCGTCCGCGACACCTAATTGGTAGTTGGACGTAAAGCCCCGCCTGAAAAAATAGGCGATTACTTTACTTTGCTTACTTTACTTATGTAATTCGAAGTCAAATAGATGTAGTAATATTGAACATATATAATAAAATCGTATCTTTTAATAATTAATTCAATACCCGTAATGATTATTTATTAATAAAGAACACAATTTTATAATTTTGTAGCTAAAAATTAATATTTGAAAAACCGAGACCGAGACCGAGATTTGTCTCGTTTCTCGTGCAGCACTAGACACAATTTGAATTAAAAATTTATATTCATTTATAATGAATTTAACGATTTATTTCACGTAAATTATTAAATTATTTGCCCGTATGATTAATGTAATATTGAGAACTTACTAATTACGTATACGTAGCATCAGTTCTCAAAAAATCGAATGAAAATGTATTCACTAGTGATTTTAGTGGGGAATTTGGGTATTCTCTTGAAATGAAAATGTTTATTCTAAAAAGTTTCATTGGTGCTTTCTGTTGCAAATTTATAGAAGATTCTGATGATGCGAAACAATAAGAGTTTTTAATAAGCGACATTTCTCTAGCCACAGCTGAACGTGCTTCTTCTTATCTAATTTCTTGTACAAGCATCTAGTTTGAAGTTAGTACCACCAGATGCACCAATGTTCCATTATATTCCATAATAACAGCAAGTTATACCAAAGAAAATGGTTATTAAGGCATTTGTTATTCATAAATTTAAAAAATATCAGTCAACAGATTAACCAATAATAATTCTTTCAACTGATTTTTTGCTTTGTTTTGGATCTGTTTGCACCGTCGAACCAACCAGTAACATTTACTTATACCTAACAGTGTAAATAGTGAATTCGAAAATCTGACAAAACCTTCAACTTAGTACCTACTATTTGGCCCAATTAATCATCCTAAACCTATTTGCATCATCCGAAGGACACTCCAGTTTTATAATCGTGAATCTGAGTTCAAATTTCAACCAACAACTTCCTCTCGCATTAGTACACATATTAAATGTTCATGTTTAATTACTCAGCAAACTTTCTGAAGTATTAAACTAGATTTCCAGTAAGTATAATCTGACCTAAATTTCAAAACAGAAACTTTTATCGCTAATATCATCATACATACGAATAGTTTAGGGAGATTTTTATCAATTCCATTTAGTCGCTAAAAATAAAATTTAAAATCTGAACATGTAAATGTGAGTATATTGTGAATATAAGTTAGTTACCTTGATGGAACAGGGTCAGTTTATGGTGAACGTAGCTCCTTCTACTAATGTTATGCAATATTAAAATGTATGGAACAGTAATCTCATGGTTAATACCTAGTTAATATTTTTCTTTAAAAGAACAAGTACCTATTTTACCATAAATACCATTACTTGATCAACATTATTTAACATTGAATGTTCATGATTTACTGAAAATTATTCTAGTTTAAAATATTTAAAAAAGACGTTAAATTTAAAGGACTGAATGTCTTTTAACTCGTCCGATTGGTTATAAAAGAGAGAATTAAGATCGTGTCAAAAATTCAAAAAGCACAGAAGGTAACGAATGAGAAGAACAAGAAGGTGACTTTATGGATACCATAGATGGGCTAGAGCATCTTTTTTCATTTTGCATAAAACTGCCGGTGAGACTATTGAAAGATCGGTTCGGAAGCATGCTCTTTAGTAGATAAGTATGGCATTGAAGAGACACTCTAGGATCTAGGCTTGAAAAGACTCGCTCAAGCTACCTCCATAGCAAAACGGAAAATCGAAATGTCGAAGAATACTGGGCGCTAATTACAGGCTTTGGTTCTTGAGAAATTGCGATGTAGGAAATGTGGTCGGCGGGCTGAAACTAAGAAGGTAGAATACGAGCATTTTGCTAACGGTTCCTAAGGGCATATGCTTCCCAATGGAGGCTTCAACTCCAAACTAGAAGAGAGTGTTGTGGTTAAAAAACGGAAGAGGAAGAAATTGAATCTTTGGCAAATTAAAAGTGCAAAGTAACTCTCAAACTAAATGCACCATTCAGTAGTTTTATCTATGTAATAGAAGTTGACTGCAAAGTAGACTGAGTTGTCTGATAATGCTCAAACTACCGCGCAGGCTCTTTCATTTCCCTTGAGAATCAAATAAGAGAGATAAAAGAACTTAATAGGAAGAAAGTTAGACAACGTTGGCTATCCTCAGCTTGCCAATCTCAAGACACGGCTATCTCCCGACCCAATCTGACGCAGAAGCATTCATCTAGAACTTCAGTCTAGAAGTATGACTCCATCACTCTAGTATGTCCGAGTAGGGGTTGGGCAGTAGGAGGCTATAGTTCATTAACAGGAAAGCAAGATGAAAATGAAAGTAATTTATTTTTTGAAATAGGAGTGAGGTTAGGTTAAAATCGTATCCTAGCTTTAGGAGTGAAACTTCCTTCCTGGCATATAGAGTAATTGCGGTGGATTCAGTTTGCGGTAGAAAGGAAACTATTGTCAATGGTGGATCTCTGGTATGAAACACATAGCACTGGGCATAACAGAATATTAATTAAGCTTTCAGCCTCTAACTAGGGCGTTTACTTATTTAAGGATATCTTAAGAGTGAGTTTATTGGAAACTAAGAGAGTGAGCACTATGAATCTGTACCATAGTTGAAAAAATAGCCTAAAACCTGGGCTTGAATCCTTAAGGCTACGGCCGTCATAAACCTACTGCAACTACAATAAAAAAAACAACAAAATCCTTATGCTTCATCGTTATTTCAAGCTACAAGACAGCTACGTTAACTAGAATCTAATACTTTTAGCAAAAGAAAGGCCCCCTTTTCAAGTTTTGTACATTTTTCATCAACGACGTACATTCATTTCATTGATTACTTAAAAAGAAGGTTTAAAATACAATGATGTGTTTGCATTGATTCAGTCAACAATTCTACTTCAATCAACAATAATAGCACTCTGATATCAATTACAACTACTACAATAAGATTCCTTCTACGTGTAATTGTCCCGTGAAATTTGAAATTAAATTTAGTTAGAGGGAATTGAATAAATTTTAATTTATTTATTTTCTGTTTTTCCACAACAATCATGTAACCACATAATTTATGTAACCACTAGAGAGGTGGATACTTCTACAATTATGCACAATTGCAATTTTCTAGCTTAACTTTTGAAGCAGATACGAGTATAAGGGGGTAAATTTAAGGTGTTTTACAATATATTTCCTTCAAATTTCGAAATGCTGAATCTCCGATGCTACTGGTGCAATCTCAGCGGAAATACGTTCAATTATAGTACTCGTTTACCTCTACTATTGTACATAATTCCTGCTTTCTGACTGTATTTATAATGGAGATATAAGGTGATAAGGTTTGGTAGTTTTGCATTTCCACCAAATTTCGCGTTGCTGAATCTCCTGTTCTATTGGTGTAATCTCAGCGGAAATAGGTACAATTATAGTACTCGTTTACCTCTACAATTGTGTGGAATTCCCGCTTTCCAGCTGTATTTATTAAGGAGATATAAAGTGATAAAATTTGGGAGCTTTACATTTGCTTCGTATCTCTAATTGCTGAATCTCCTGGCCTATTAGTACAATACATTGTTGCAAGTAAATTAGTCAATAATTTACATAGATGCAAAAATTTTGTCACAATATGTTATATTATATAAAATATTATTCTATTTTCACTTAATTTTCTTGTAAATAAATTTCGCAGGTAAAAAATAAATGCTTTTGAAATCTTTGGAACTAATAATGGTATCTAGTGATAGTAGTAAATTGATTTCCTTATTGAATTTTGTAAAATGTTAATTGGGTCATTTATTGTACAAAGCATTTGATGACTGCATTTGTAGATTTAATGTTTCCTTTAAGTTTTTGGGACATTCACTCAAAAATCGTCGAAAATAAACCTGGAATACTCACTGTAAAAATATAAACCTGGGGACGCTTCTTCAAAGTTGTTAATAACAGAAAAAGATATGTACGTACTTGATACAACTCGTTTGTTTTTTGAATAAATTATTTTTTCATTTTTCATTTTTAGAAAAATATTTGTTTTTGTTTTTTTTAAACATTATTGAAAACTAATTGGGATTGAAAATATCCTGAGTTTTGGAGAATAGGTAAATTTACAGGACATAACCTTGGGAAATACAGTGACTATAGTGTACTTATCTCGCGAGCAGTGACGTCAAGTTTTATCAGTAAGCTGGGAGTTCCTCCCACACACAGAGAGTAGCTCTCGCCAGGACAGCCAACAGCATGTAACTGCTCCATCTCCCCGTCCTTAGTAGCGCCCACAATGTCTGTCGCCTCAGACCCTTCAACTAGTTTCTGCTTAACTGCAGGGATTCCTACTGAGCATGTTACCTAATATATGTACCGTTTATATTAAAAAAAAAACTACTATGTATCTCTGAAAAGTATCACTTTCTGCTTGGCGATTATTATACCTTAATTAGCCCAAGTACAAGTTAAACAAAAACCAGGGAATCTCGATTTTTAGTGAGTTATACTCGATACAGGCACGCATGGTGCTATTACTTTACACAATTACCAATTTTAAAAACGTTTATTTTCGTAGATAAGGTTAAAGGAAATACTATTATGCTTGAGCAGTTTTCAATAGGAATTAATTACTTAGGTGAAAAAAAGAGCGCACCAGAGTGAATTAAGTTGACTACGAGGTGCGGCTATTAAATAACGAGACTGATGCTGCTACAGAAGAACTACGAGCCAAATCCTAACGACCGACAGCTGTGCAGCGTAAAGCCTTCTCTTTCGATTGCAGCGTCTCACGCGTTTGTGTAAGAGGTGTTAGTTTCGTTTTGCCGAAAACATGATACTACACACATAATAGATCAACGAATTGTCGTGAAATTTCACATCAAAACTTGATAAAACCGCTACTGAAACTTATCTTTTATTAAAAGAAGTTTATGGCGATGAATGTTAATCACGTGCACGAGTTTTTGAGTGGTTCAAGCGTTTCCAAGATGGCCGAGAAGACGTCGGAGATGCTGTCTGCCCAGGTCGCCCTTCCACGTCCAACACGGATGAAAACATCGATTATAATTAATCAACATTACTACCGTGAGGTGCTTGCTCAACTCCGTGAAAGAGTAAGGAAAAAACGACCCGATTTTTGGAAGAATAAGTCATGAGTTCACCATCAAGACAACGCGCCGGCTCACACTGCATTGTCTGTCAAGTACTAGCCAAGTACAACATCCCAGTTTTAGGCCATCCGCCTTATTCGCCTGACCTGGCCCCATGTGACTTTTATCTGTTCCCCAAAGACAAATCTGCATTAAAAGGAACACGATTTCAGTTTGTTGAAGCTGTGAAAGAAAAAGCGGCACGCATCATGCAGGAGCTCACAGAAAAAGACTTCCAGCGCTGTTTCGAACAATGGTAAATTCGCATTGGAGCGTTGTAGGGATATGGGAGGGGTGTATATTGAAGGTGATAATAACTAAATTATAAATTTAAAATAAAATGTTTTACAGCATCAGTCTCGTTATTTGACAACCACACCTCGTATATTATAGTTTTATGACTTTGAAAGAATATATTAATTTACTTCATGGCTATCTGATAGTCTAAAATTGAAAACAAAAAAGAACTTCATGCCGAAAACAAACAAAATAATAAAAAACCTTTGGCCAATTGGCTGTCAAATACAGAGCGTTCATATTTTCCCAACTTTGAAGGATTTTCACCACTTCACTGTTGTAGGTATTGATTTTCACTTACTTCTGTTTGTGAAATGCTAGTTTTATTTTCTTCGTTTTTTTACGTTAAGACGCCCTGCGTAGTTTGATACGTATCTTACAAATTTATTTTATGAAACGTTCTATTATAAACTCTTAATTAGAATCACAAAAACCATAACAGTTCTAATTAACTAACAATAACATTCAATTTTCTGTAGATCAATTTTGAATCAATCAATTGGAGATGATTCGACTGCTAAACTGCAACTAGAATCCTAACTTATAATTAAATTGTGCAATATACTATTTGAGCATGTCTAGTCGCAACACCAACTACGTACTTGTAACCCAGAGTAAGCTTACAACGTTCAGCAAACTCATCATCCAATTATTGAAGAAAGGCAGACATACATATTTAAGCTTTTCCCTTCTCAATATCTTCTCAGATTAGTAAAAGTACTGGACGATACACCAATTCTGGATTGCATTATCACTGTAATAAGCATCTGATTAGTTGAAATAATTGAATTCGAGCAAATTAATTGGCGGTTGTGATTCTGAGTTTAATCATACTGATCATGCAACAACATGCGTGTTTCAACTTTTGTGCAAATTCTTGTGAAATTCACTTCTTCTGGTGACTCTTTCGTGGTCCATTACACTGCAAGTCTTGGGTACTTCAGATCAAGTTAACTTGACTTCATTGGGTAACACAGTTGAGCACCCTTTAGTATTATGTATATACTTTTATTATATTTCCCTTTTTACACAAACCAAGCTTTTTCAGTTGGTACACAGCTTTCTTAACAGCTTGGACAGTTTCACCTTTTTTTTTTTGCAGTTCTTCGGCTTCTCTCTAATCGACTGTCTTTACAACTTACTTAACTACATCTTATTCTTCTTCTTCTTCTTCTTCAGTGAACCAGAGTTTTCTACAGGATTTTTTCGTAGTTTTTTGAAGCCAGATCCGTTATATCGGTACGATGATCTTAACTAAAAGCAGCACCCAGATTGCGCAGTGGTTAGTTCAATAGAGCCCCCTGTTCTCTTACTGGTAAAACTCTATTTATCTACCATGTACACAAATATTAGTATTTTGATTTTTTATTTCTAGTTGAAAAGATTTCAATATTTAAAAAATCTACTTCAAAGAGGAGTTTCAAAGGAAAATATACAAAGGAAAGTAATTATTTCAGTTGGTATCCTTGAAATAAAATTGTTAATATTAAATACATTCAAAGAAGAATATGGTGGAAAGAAAACAGAAAAAAAAGGACTAATTTGATCCCAAATAAAACTAAAGGGAAATCCATTTTCCTGAAACATAAAAACTGGACAAAGGACTTCTTTTTTTATAATTAAAGAAGGAATACTTTTGAAAGAGGACAAGAAAAAACTTAGGGAATTATTTCCAATAATGAATTTTGTTAATAATTTAAATATCCCGCAAACCAAAATCTGGCTATTGTGCGCTTTGCTGGAATAGCCAGCTATCGCTTTAATGACAAAGACCATCTGAAGAGCTCAGTTTTAGTAAAGCATGCTTTGGCAGGCAAAACCTGGAAGTCATTTTAGAGCAGCGTTTCCCAACATTTTTTGGCTCGCGTACCACTTGGTAGTACATCATGCTAATTTGTACCAAAATGATTACATTTCGTGAAATTTGTTAATCAGAGTGTGTTATTTTATTATTATTATCTTTCTTTCTAAAATAGATATAAATGTATCTGCAACAAAGGAGTTCAAGTTCACTTTATAAACTTTGTAAACTGTAAGATCTTAGATTTAACAATATTTTTAAACAATTAAAAATTATTTTCTCTTCAAAATTATTAATTAATTTATAAAGTTCTCTTTTAGGATTATTATATTTGTGCCCAAATCTTCTAAATTAATTTTTCTTAAGCATTCAACCACCTGTAAATACCAATTAAATTTAATGTTGCTTGGATAGAGCTTACTCATTACAATCCAGTCTCTTTATGCAGATCTTTACATAGTTATCATTTAAGCTCTGTCACATGATAATTCTATTAAATTTTCTTTATCTTTTATTGATAATGACGTAGCTTTTCCTGAATTTTTCTTATAGAAGGGGTTTAAAATTCAATTATCATTTGTGTTTTCGGGTTTTGGAAAATACTCCATGAAAGACAATTTAAATCCTGTTAAATGTGCTGTTATATTTTCCCGTATATCTTGAGATAGACTAAACTTATTACTGTACATATTAACAACTTTACTGTATAATATTATTAATTAAAATAATTTTTATGTATTATTGGTATAAACGTTTCTATGGTATTTTTATGCTTTGATTTTTTTTTTAAAATTTTTATGTCCGCCATTATTGTTTATTTTTCGCGTACCACCAAACCAGCAACTCGCGTACCACAGGTTGGGAAATGCTGTTCTAGAGAAACCTTTTTTTCATAGAACCTAATTTTTCTCAACTTCTCAGGACATTAACAATATTTATTTGAACAGTTTTTTTCATAGAAAAATTCGCTTTCAGGCATTCCAAGGAGGGAAAAGTCAAAGATGTGTTAAAATTTGGTGCTTTTAAAAAATATAAAAGTTAGAAATTCTACAAAAAAGTCGTTTGCATGTTCACAACAGAAACATCAGATGAGAAAGAGTCTTACATATTTCTTTTACTGCTTTAAGTACTATTCTATAGTTAGAAGATTTATGAGAACTTGACGTTACAGTTTAGACGTTGTGGAAGCAATACTTATTTGACCACATGTCACCTTTCAAAAAACTCTGATTCTCTTAACTCCTACAAAAATAATTTTCTATTTGCTTCACTGATTATCAACTTTTTCATCTAGCATTCAGGCAATGTTTTTGTTGTACATCTATTAATAAGTGAAATGGTAAGTTGTTACTGAATTTTTCAAGAACCCCCGAAAAAAAAAAAAATTTCCAAGAATAATTTCTAAAAATAAGTGATTGGCATTATGGTGAATAAATGGTATAGGGACTTGTTGATGTTGATTTCAAGAGAAAAAACGAAAAAACTGCAAAATCCCTTCGAGACTTCGCTCTTACGATTGATGTACTTTTCGGCCAATACCAAATACGAGTACTCCAAAATGGGGTCCCAAAGAGTGCTCTCTGTTTAAAGTTATTCTGTTCACAAGCGCGCGCGCACATACACCATGCGCTAAAATCATTTTTGATCTTTCAATGGATCTGAAATATTTAATCCGGAAAATCTATTTCAAATATTTGGCACGAAGAAGTCACGATAGTCGAGCGGTTAGATTTATTGTGATAATAGGTTCAATTCCCCGTCTTGGCCTTGCATTTTCCATCCACGACACCTAAATTTTGTCATTAAACGTAAAGACACGATGGTAATATTACAGCGGCAACAAAGCAAAAAATAATGGTCCCAAAATCAGATACATATAATAAAAAAAACTAAAATGCAATCTTCCCCAATATAAATAGTTACTTCTCCATTCATTGGCGGATAATAACAGATATAGAACAGTGCAAAGAGTGTGGCGACAGCACGCGAATGCTAAAAAGAACGCACCATCGATCAAAGGAGAGCACTGATGAACTTGAGTCCCACTTGGTCTCCTGTCCCATCATATTTTGTACACAATATACCTATTTATTTACTTAAAACAAACTAAGTTTAAAATTATGGAACTTTATATTTACCACCAAGTAACACTTAACAGAGGGGGGCACATTTGAACAGAATTTACATTTTCTGTTACAGAGTGCACAGAATCGTATTATTGAACCTTTTTATTCTGTTTTCTACAACTTTCAAGTCTTCTTAACAGAGCTGTATCAATAATAAACAGTTGGTACTTTACCTACATATCTAAGTTTGTTTTTTAATGTAAAAATGTTATGTCAAATGTTAATATCTGCCCCGCTGGTTGGGTACCTTTGTACAAAATATAAAATAGAAAGAAATAATATTACTTTACTCTGAATCTACTTTCTATCACAGTTATTTCTCTCACTACTACATTACTTTCTCTTTTAAACCACTGAAATCTTGTTCGAAAATCAAGAATGACTCAGTTCAGGATGTTGTACCTGAAGTGGTGGGTTTCGTAAGTTTAAACAAAATATTCGGTTTGTTGCGCTTCTTAATGTAGTAGGTTCGAACCACTTTCCCTTTCTCTGCGATTAAACAAAAAAAAGTCACAAACTTGCAGGTCGGTAGGGCGGCACATTTTAACTGTGATGTGATTCTCTGTCATGTAAACTGTGATTCTATAAAGAAAATATCCAACCCTTTTTGCAAGCAAATAGACTTTTGTAAATACTAGATTTAAAAATACGAATTCCAAATGTTAATATGGACTAACAATACTTACACCTTGTCCACTACAATCTTCACAATACACTTACGAAGCTGCAACAAAAATTTTACTTCCACCTTACAAAATATAACATTCCTCAATTCTGGACTTTACCAAACAATGAAAACGAAGGGAAACTCTGTCAATTATACAACAGGTCTACCACAACATATGTAGAAAATTACCAATCATAGATGTTTTAAATATTTAGCGAGAAATTCAAACTGTTCAAAAGTGCCCCCTCTCCACTACTTTAAAATAGGCCGAAACTAATATTCATTTGGTAGCAAACTTAGTTGAAACATCTGTTTGACGCCGAACAGTTAGAATAACTAAAATTATTCAATTCTATACATGAGAAAAAATAAAACGTACATTCCGTATATAACTTCTAGTAAAGGATCAGTATTAGTTAATAACCTTCTGGAACACTGATAATGCTTTCGTGATAAAACCATTTTATGGATAGTAAAAAATGTGAAACTCATTAATTTTTAAATAGATTAGTGATTAGTCGTCAGGCATTAAATCCGCAGTTTCCAAATTGAATTGAAGTTCCCAAAGTCGGAAAAAATGTTTTTTTTAAAGAAACTAATCTCAGTATGATTACATAATTTCTGAAAAACAATGGAAGCTGCAACTTTATATTTTGATTTGGTGCAATCAGGGGAGCTGACTCTTTGAAATTATCAAAATTCAATCCAATCAGAAGTAGTAGTTTATTGAAGAAATTGAGATTTTCCCAAAACGGCTACGATTTTTCTGTACACGTGCTATGTGTAGGCTAGAACTAGCAAAAAAATTATAGTGGGAGAAAATTGGACCTTTACATTTCATATTAACATCCATTAAATTATTGTAAATAAAAAGTAGGTAATATTTATGATATGAACTATTTTAAAAAAAAATCGAGTGCAGTCGGCAATTTGTACTAAACAAGAAAAGGACGACGGTACAGAATGTTTGGAAACCACTGCCAAAGACCCACTGGTTACTAGAAATATTCGACTCGAAACAAATATTTTCGGTGATAAACTTGATCTCGAAGAAATCGCCATGACCGCCATGATAATACCTAAGTAAGAACTGTTTATTATTTCGAACTAGCGTGGTTCGCAAAAACATTTATTTCCAGATATCTGATCTATTTTTAACTCAATCCATGCTTTTTATATTAATTCAAAACGGCAAGAAGAACAAAATAGAAAATTAATGAACTGTTGAAATATTTCGAAGTGAACTGATGTTAGAAACTCAAGTGTAAGATATATAATATATTAGGACAGCCTGTTAAAGGCGAAACAAACAAAACCGTTTATACTAGCAAACAGATGAAAAACCGGTTAGTAATAAATCTAGCAGCCCAGCAAAATCTCCCCCCTAATGCTACCCCTTGTTAACAAAGAACAAAAAAAAAACAACAAATAGCAGCAATAAATCTAAATAGTGTAGAGGTATCGATTTCTGAATATCGATTAAATTTACATTAATAAATAACAAACTTTATTGAATAAGAAGTCAACAAACTGGGTCTCGTAAATTTCATAAAACAATATTTAATAAGATATTTTACGAAGACTGTTCATTAAAATATTTAACACACATTTAATTATTTGTTTTTTAAAAATAAATTCTATGAGAAGGAAGAAAGAATGTCAATTTAAGTCGTTAAAACATTGATTACCTTTCCGATGTTTTCTTAGTGGTATATTCAAAAGGGTGTTTCACATTATTGAATATGTTAGGTTCGTCTTACAAGGATTGTTCATTGTTTTTGGCAACTAATTTTTTCTACTTTCTGGATTAAAGAATCAGTCACAAAAAACAACATGTTAAATAGTAATAATTGAGATTTCTTAGTCTATTTTATAGTATTTGTTAAAAGACAAGACACTGCTGTCTATCTATCTGTATTTCCTGACATAAAAATATCAATATCATTTAATTACTAATTCTAACGTACTTTTAAATCCAAAATTAATTTACATTGTTTGACGCAAGAATGTTATGAAATTTGTTCAGTTAAGAAGCCCAGTTCGGCTCAAATATTTTGACAGAATAAGTTGGGTTCATAAACAAATAAAAAACTCTTTTCAACTTAGTTGGTTGAAAAAAATTAGAAGCATCTGTTATAAGCAAACTGAATGGATCGGCCTAAATAAGTACCAAATGTTTAGGAAGATTTCCAGGCATGATGAATGGAAATGTTAACTTAAATGGTGGATATATGTTATATCTAACTAGGTTAGAGTATCGCGATTAAGGCTGGAAACATAGTGGTGCGGCGAGCAAAGCGGCTATGATAGCTAAGAGCAAAGCGGCGAAAACAATCACAAGTTAACATATGGGACCGCGCATAGTGGGGAGCAAAGCGAAGATAGAGCAACGCTATCTATAGAGAGAGTAGAGCAACGCGTTGTGACATGGTCAAGAGCTATGGACAAACCTTCAAGGTCAGAGGCAGCCTTAAACACTAATCTGTAAAGATGGCCGACTGAAAGAGATCTTAGTTGTTGAGGCCTTAAATTGTGAATAAACAAAAATGTAGTTGAAGATTGGGTCTTGAACGCGACAAAAACTAAGTTTTGGAGGACTAGAACACCGACTACATCTAGTCTAGATCTAGAATGCCAGATACGAGTATTTACTACAGTTGTGGTGATTTTCTAAGGGATTATGTGACAGATTCTGGAATTTCTTAGATAAGAGATGGTATACATATCTCAACCTGCAGAGTAGGGTGCAATCTTACTTATTCTCCTCCTTAAATCTGCTGAGTTGAATGCGTATACAAGACGATATAGAAATATTCGTTTATATGGTTGGCAACCGTTTAATTTGAAGAAGTTATTCCCAGTTATTGTGCAGTGAGTTCGCCAAACTTGTTAGGGTCGATTCGTTACATTAATGTTCCATGTTAGATGACTGCAACATAATTGTCCCAAGAGATAGCAAATATCTTTCTACTGAGGGGGGGGGGTGTAAAAATTTGGAAATTAATAATCTTTTTTAGTAAACATTTTGTTTACGTGTTTTTATAGTTTTCAGTTCTACAAGTTCTCAGCTCCTACACGATTTTGTGAAGTATGACAATGCAAGGAAACCTCATCTAATTGCGTTTACAGCAAGCAAATGCTGGTCTTCCCACAGACAGTATCTCAGACATTAGATTTCACGTTTCAACACTTATATATTTATAACTCCTAGACGGTAATCTACCACTTGGCACTGCTTTTCTTCTTGATTCTTCTCTTAACCAACTGGTTAAAGTCAATATATAAGAGACTTTTCATTGCAAGTAGCTGTAGATGTACCAAGAACATAGTAGCTCATAACACTGTTTAACTATACTTTTTTATACTTACTTCACAATATCTCTAAACAGGCCTCTTATTCGACTTGTAAAATAGAATATAATCGGCTCTCTTGAGGGGATAACTCATCTTATATCCCATTTTTCAAGTAACATAAGAAATATAATTTTAGTTGAGCGCAAATTAATTAATTAATTTTATTTTGTTGCCCGCGGATGTTTTAAAAAGTCTGCTCTGCTAATTATTCAGCATTCGAAATAGATATTAGGGCAATTGCAGCGGACAATTTAGTGGTATTTAACATAGCGAGCGTAGGTTCTCAAGATATTGAGTCTATTCTAGTTCGTGTTATTTTGAGTACCGCCACCATTCATTTAAAATTCAACTCTAATTACAATTTTACATGAATTAATTAATATTCAGACTCTTAAACTACTCCTTTTCACTTCATATTATAAATATTAATTGACCGACCTATACGCCCAACAAACTCATAGACTACCTTCGCTAAACTAGTGAATGTAATGGTAATACTCGACTTGTATCATTCCAGGCCATCATTATTGCTTGTACATCTTATATAAATTCAAATTTCTCTCTATTGTCTTAGACTAGAATTTAACATGATCTCAACCACAGCCATCCTGGCTGGTTTTGCATTTCTTAATGAAGTTTCCATTACCACTTCACAATTTGCATGATTTCATTACCGTTTTACTTATCGCTATTTAGATATTTTCTTCCATTGTTTTAAGTATAATGATGGTGTGTTAGAGAAAGAAAGAGTTAGAAAACGGATACCAATTCTTTAAGTTAGTAGTATTTAGGAATGGATTCACAAGCAATGTAAGGAGGAATACCAGTTCTCAAGGCCTCCTGAAATATTTTACTGCTTTCTATTGAGAGAGTGTACGTGACAAACCAAAGTGTCCACAAAGTTCTTTGTCTTTGGTTGGAACAACTTCTTTAAGGTAGGTTATTTCAGTTTACCTATTGAAAACAGGGATTAGTCCGGTTTTTGCCTCTGCTAACAATATATAAGCAACAGCTTAATGCCGTAAACAGTCGCCAAAGATGACGGTCTATTTATAGATCAGGTTAGTTTTTGAAATGATTTGATTTTAATTTCATAAAAGAAAAGTTTAAGCAATAATTAAATTTAAAATAAAGATCCCAATTTGAATTAAAGTAAAACAAAACTAACTAGGTATGTTCCAAATGGAATACACATTCTTGTTGATTAAGATTACCAAATGTAACAAAATTTGACTTCGGCTTGTTTAATAAAATTAAAGTTTAAATATTAATTAAATTTAAAATAATAGAATAGAAAAGAAATTTATTATTCTGGGGCAATTGTCCCCTAAGAATAAACGCAGGTACAAATAGAGGCCTTATTAGTTTGGCCTGTGATTAAAAAGAAAATAAATAAATAAATAAGTATTTACAAAAAGTGAAAATAAAAATTACAGCAGAATTTCGGAGGAAGCTGAATAGAAAGGAGATAACTGAATAGAAGGGATTTAAAGATAGATAGGGTAGGAGCATGGAGGACAGATGATGGCAAGGAGTTCCAGAAAGAGGTAGCACGTATTAGGAAGGATTTGTCAAAAGGATGAGGTACGGTGAGAGGGAATATAGAGATCGGATGAGCGAGACCTAGTATTACGGGAATGGATTGAGGATTTAAACTTAAGAAGTTGAAAAAGTATAGGAAGGTCTTTGAGACTGGATGACTTGAAAAAAGAAAGAAGCCAAAAAATATTGGCGGCGATGGACAGGAAAAAACCACTTCAACTCATCGTAGCAGTGCGAAATGCGAGAGTCTCTGGAAATGCTGAAAATAAATCGTATGAAGTAGTTCATGAGGCGCTTGAGCTTAGCTTCAATATCACCAGAAAGACCGCCATACACTAAACAATAATGATAATAATATACTGATCACCAGATTTCTCAAAACTGACTTCGATAATACTCGACTTTAACATGATCGAATTAACTTTGTTCGGTTGTGATCATTAGAAACTGACTTTTACTACAACTGACATTATAAATCTAAAGAGGCTAACAAGCGAGCAAGTTGTTACGCTAAAAGAACGCAGGAGTTTGTTTAATAAGACGAGTTTTGACAGTCTGTATTTATTTATTTATTGCAATATAGATAATATTAATAATTCATGCTTATTAAAATTGACAGTTGAGATGTCAGCTATGTAGTGGCACGGCCCTCTGAAATAACTAACGAGTTTCTTTCTCTCTTTTTGAATATAATTACCGCTAACCGCCCTTCCAACGCTGTTCTACGGATAATTATAATAATTAAATTTAAAAAAATATATAATAATAACAAGTAGCTAAAAAATAAAATGTTAAATGTATAAATTTAAGAATTGGTGGAAAGTTTTAGGTTAGAAGAAAGATAGGTGAGATTCAGACCGGCTAGACAAGTTCTAAATGCACAACCGCGAATTGAAATGAAGTCCAGTTTTAAATGAATATACGTCAGCAAAGGTTATGAAGACCTGTCATTTTTATGTTATAAACTCACTACATTTAATGAGAACTGATCTCTCTTTTTTGCAATTAACCGCATAGTTTGATAAAGCGAAAGTTGTAATATTTGGGGGGATTAAGAAATACGGTTGTTGAGGAATCATAATTGATTTGGATTAATAAGAACAAAAATAAATTGCCAACCAATTTAAGAAAGAACGAAATTACTTCAAAGTTTCATGCTTTTAGAGAATCTTTAGTTCTCTTAGCTTTAGTTTTTTAAATATAGGAAAAGGATAACTTAGTGATCCACTGTCTGGTACCTTTTACAGCATCACTGTTCTGTGATAATAGAAGAGAACACTGTCTGGAGGCGGCAGTCAACTGAGAAAAGGCTCTGGGCGCCAATGACTTCAGATGATGACGTACCTTTTCGTTTGACATTATAAATTTTTAATCTACTAAGCTATCTACTAAGTTTTTCATCCCACTTTAAATGTTTTTTCTCACTTTTTCAGTAATATGTCAAGTTCTTTAAGCTTGCAAACTGGTTCTCTCCGCTAATCGATACAATAAGTATCATTTCGATTCTTTATATTAAACTTAATGGGGGTATGTTTTTTTATAATTGCTTTTGTACAGCACATCATTTTTTTAATCAATAAACATTAATTGCTTAAACAAGAATAGCGATAAAGAGGTCAGTCGAAGAAGAGAAAGAAATCAATTCGAATTGAGAAAGTAAATGTACAGCCACTTCTAAAGAACTGCCATTAACACCATTCTAAAATTATTTACGCACAATAATAACGCTAATTTTTTAATGAATTATACTGGCAAATATTACGAAATACATTTTCTATTAAGTCTCTTTGACATTAGATGAACTTACCACATGGTGTTTTCAAGATCTGTATGACATGATTACTCACCTGAAACAGTAAGAAATAGAATTTTTAGATTCTTGTTGGGTTGGTAAAATTGATAATGAATCAGATCATGCAATCATTGCTCATGTTGGTGAGAAATTTTAGATTAAAATTGCTTACATACGTTACGGCCTAAAGATTTCAGACTGAATACTGCATACATTTACAATGAAATCTAGCACCAACTAGAAAGTTATGTTCTATAACTTACTGGTGGTCCACCCTAACCCTATTGCACGTGATTGTTTTCAAGAATATATACAAAATATTAAGATTTACCAAACACTTTATAGTGGCACTACGACAGTCTTGCGGTAAGAGGTGCCGTCCGCAAAGCTATGTATCATTTTGGCAATAAGTACGATTCTCGGCACTGGACTTGCATTTTATCTAACGTTACAATAATTAATTAATATGAACTTCATTTAATGATGCAACAGATGGTTTCAAACAATTTGATTTCGAAAGGTAGAAGTAAATAGCAATAGCAAACCTGGCGATGTTAAAAATTTGTAATGAAGTACATTTTTCACGCCCAAAAATCTGAGCGCGAGACCGCTTAATTTACCCTTCTCAAAAGTTTTTTAAAAACAATTTACACAGAGTATACCTGTTTATATTTAAATTTGTGTTGTTACTGTCGAAGCTTACTCTAATCATTATTTTTAAGGCATTTTTCATTTAATAATTATCTGACAAGTGAAAGAGGTAGCTTCTTTATAGTGAAGGTCTGTAAGATGCGGCCGCTTAAAAACATTAATAACCGGATTATGGGCGCATCAGGGAGTTTGGTAAAAATTTAGGTCTTTAATCAGCAACTCTCCAGCGGAGTATAGCAGACGATAGTTTGATAATACCCAGGGCACTACACAGACAATCCTGGAATCCATAATCTAAAACTTAATGGAGTAAAAACAGAAAACGATAAAACCACTACTGGACGGACAAACGTTTGAAACTAACTCTAAACAACAATGTAATCTACAAAATCTACTCCTAAAACCAATTTATACTTACGAACTTAATCCATTGGGTTCATCCATGCGTTTCAACATCCATCGCTTCAAATCAATTCAATCAAAAATACTCCTTTCTGTAATAATAATGTTACCTACAAACTAATGCTCCTTTTTACTCGCCCATCAACACAATCCTCTAATCTATCAATTTCATCCATACCAGATAATACCCCTAATCCATGCGATCTCTTTTAGAGTGTGAACAGTGAAAAATTGTTGGGTTTACTGAAATGGAGAGTAATAAATAAAGGAAAAGTTAGCTGTAATTAATTATTCGTTAATTAATTCGTTTTAAAAGGCCTAAAACATTATTTATAATGCTTTTCATGTACATAATGCACTTTAGGTTTAGAAACTGTTAAGCAATGTATCCAAACAATCACAGAATATTATGCAAACAGCTGGGGCGTAATGACCGCTGGGCAAACTAACATGGCTTCTAATATGTACAGAAACAATGATAGTTCAAATATATTTAGGCAAGCAAGTTTTTGCAATATTTAGATTATATTATGCAAATCGTTTACAGGGAGGAAAACTTCCAAAATTGAAATAATGCACCTCCATTGACTAGGAAAGGAGAACCAACAAACATAGACACAAGAATCCGCTCTTACAAATATGTACAACAAAACAGCCCCAACTTACGCAAACCAACTTATCAAACAGTCACCAACCGGACAGTATCAAAGACGCAATGACGCTGTTACGTACGGGAAGGAAAGAGAGATACAAGCAAATCTTACAAATAATAGACATGTACAAACCCAAAGATTTACATTTACAAAAAAACATGAACGACCAAATTAACTCGGAAACGCTCTTTAAAGTCATTTCGTACTAAAACACAGACATGGCTAAAAAAATATCACACAAACACCCACAAAATAAGAATATAAGCAGGGAGGGGATTGGCTAAGTGATAATGGGGATACCCATGCAGAGATCTCAGCTATTGGCCCTTAGATTTTCTCTTCCTAAGAGCTTCTCACCAATGTTGTCAGAACACTCCGAAAGCCGCCAGTGCATTTACAAAAGCTACAGGAGGAGCCAATAACCTCAGATCTAGACGCTCTTTAAATATAAATATACAGTACAAACTACGGGTTCAATTAAAGGGTAACAAAAAATAAAAATAAAAAAAGAACAGTAATAGAAATAAAATTGCACTTGTTCTCTATTAAGATACACAAGATTTAAACCGTTGCAAAGAGCAAATGGTGGTTTGTATCAATTCTGTAAAGTGGTTTGTACGTCTGGAAGTAATCTGTCACCAGGGCCTTTCCCGCCATCACCGGAAATGAAATTGTTCTTCAATCCCCGCTGAGTTAAAAAGATTTCTCTCTTCACGAACAAGCAATAATAACATTCTGTTAATTTGCCAACGTTGTATAATTTAATTTGTATCAATAATAATATTCATTACGTTAATCTGATGTTAACACTAACTCGGTTTCCTCGGTAAGGGTAATTAGATGTTCTTAAAACTTCAAAGTTTTACTAAAAATAGTTAACTTCAAAATTATAGTACATGTTCGTTCAAGTTAAAGGTACCATTTTCGGCAAAAGGAACATACGGAAATTTTATTCTAATTTGGAATTTTGGTAAAAGTCTGAAAATGTGTACATACTACACTGAAGTGGGAGTTTAGAGGAAAACCCAACTATTCCCTCCTCTTAATGGAGTTTTTCTTAGAAAACACGAAAGTTATAGAGCTACTAGTGAAATAAGCAGGCAAAGTCTAAATAAAATAGATGGAGACGTTTTCGAGAAATTCTAAAAACAAAATAAAAAAATCGATTCAAGTGGAATGGCACTTCCATTTGGATGATTAAAATACACAATGCAATCACAAATTCAAACCAATTTGGGAAATCCAATATTTTGAACTCTAGAAGCTTCTAGAGCTTCTACAGAAAATTTGCAAGATCACTTTTCTTCCACTTATCGAGATTAGATTCTATGAAGGTTGGCCAGAAATTCTACGCAACTACGATCCAGAGAGAAAGAGTCTATTGTAGCTGCCTTCCGTTCATAGACTTGGAAGTCTGGTAAAAGGCTTCAGGACAGGCAAACTATGAAGACTTGTAGGATTTTCCTTCTCCGAAGAACCGTATCCTGAGCCAAATCAGCCCAAACACACTTACATAAAACGCGCAGTTTCATCTTCTTCCTAACCGAACCTACACAATACACGGGTTGATTCAGTCTACAATGGCCTACGATCATCCTAAGGGCCACCAGACTTTGTTGGAGTCATGTCGCTGTAAGATTTGGCTAATAACAGCTAATGTATTCGCCTGCCTCTGGCTTGGAATTCTCCCCCACATCTTGCGACTTACTATGAACCAATTCTTAGATAGCCTCACTGACAATACATTTCACAGCGCCGCAAAAGAGTTCAGGTCTAGCGAAAACAGGACCCTATCTAGCGATACACCGCCTCGAGGTCTTTGCAATCCGAATGAATGTCCAGATTACATCGATTATTATTTTGGCTACCAATTACCGTCAGAATTTTTAAGCAGTCCCACACCAGTTTTAAACCTTTTAATTGGACTTGAATGACTTGCAAAGCAGTCACTTCCACGAGAAGATTGAATTAATTATTCCTAGTCTTGGCAGCATGAAGATATATAGCAACTATTGTAGCTCCGCCTGTAAGACTGTAACTTCTACCAAGGTTAACCGAAATATCAAAGCACGGTAGCCTTTCTTTTACCTAGTGTAGTTCAAGGAAGTAAGCAATAAAAAAAATAGTAGTTAGAAGTTATTAATAGTTAAGGTTCTGGTTGATTACAAAGAATAGAAGAAGGAAATGTAAAACCTTGAAAAGACACAAGTAAAGTTAGACATTATTGACGGTATAGTGACTTCTTGAGAAAGATTGCTTACAATGAATACTTTCTGTAAAGCTCTTTACAGACATTACGTTTTGGAGCATATATATCCATCAGAGCAACGAGTTGCAAGTATAGCAGAATAAAAAGGAAACGGTCTCCCATCAATCAACTCAAGTACTCCAGCACGATCTCACTCTACATGTGAACACACACAGACAAATCCATTTTGTATAGATACAGAATCCAACCTCTTAAGCTTCAAGTAAAACAAACAGAAGTCTAAGGTGGATTTTGTTTTCTTATTTCCACTTTTTTTTTGTCACAGACTTTCTTTTATGGTAAGTCGATAGTGAGGCGTATAGGTCGATTACTTTTTTACGAACATAGTAAGCAATATACGTCAAAAATCTGCACGGTTAATCATGATTTACAGATCAGCTCCTAAATAGGTCTAAACTAATTGGCAGCTACCTCATAAATTTCTTGAATAATGTTTGTTAGAATAATCAAATAAAATATTTAGAACTACATTTGAGCAGGTAACCCAAGTCTAGATAAACTGTTGAGAGAGTTGAGTTGAGAAAGAGAACACATCTTAATTCCCTCTAGCAAAATTTTACATCCTTTACAAATTTAAACATTTCCCTTTTTTTTAACTTCCAACAAATTATAGTCTAAAAATTTACTGAATGGCCCCGTAAGAGATTAATTGTAAAGCTTACCAACAAACTCCACCAGAAAACAACGTTCCTTCTCACACATAAAGCATCTTTTTTGGGAAGTGAGGGAAAACGTTTCACCAATAAAAGTGGTAGACCTTTGAGTACGATGTTCAAAGAAAATGGTTAAGAAAAATGCGGAAAACTGACAGATGGCATACTCTTGCAGCAGGGACCTCTCTGATCTTCTCTGATGGGAAGCTATCAGACGGATTTTATTAACCCAAAAAAAGAGCGTAATAAATAGGGAACGGATTCGTATGTATTTACATATTTTTTTCTAGGCAATTTACAGACGTTTTTCAACTAGAAGTATTCATACTGACACTTTTTAAGCCGTTTGAGTCTACTTTTATTTCACATATTTGGATGTTATCGCATATTTATACATATTTGATTAAAATAAATAAATATTTCTACATATTTAATCAAAATATGTACATATTTTTTCATATTTTTCATTTTGGGCATATTTTCATAATTGGGAGGTGGTTGACAGGAACTGTGAACCACAGACTGTAGGGCTGTGAATCACAGTGGGTACAATGGTTATTGTAATTTACACAGAATGCTGCTAAACAGTGACGGGCACTTGTTAGTTCTTTGACGTTGTCTGTTCTTTCAGCTTGTTCGTTGAAGTGTCCAATTCATTTCGTTCGGTCACTTAGTGTATTCTTTTTTGGGTGAAATGCCACGAACATCGGCCTCAAACAAACAACTGGTTGCTAAATATCTTCGCGAGTTTCCAGCAGAACTTTTTCGAAGTGATGGAGACATTTTGTACTGCACAGCTTGTGACAAGCGCGTTTCTTGCTCTCAACGTTCCCAAGTCACCCAACATATTGCCACCGGATCGCACATAGAGAATAAAAACAGAAAGAAAGAGAGGACGTCCTATCAAGCCTTCCTTACATCTCCATCATCAAGTAATTCTACTCTGAGTACAGATCTGTGTCGGGCTTTGGTTAGAGCAAATATCCCTTTCCACAAACTTAAAAATCCTCATTTCAAAGGATTTTAGTCATTACAAGTACATCTTACGCCTAGATCGTCGTCACTTTACGTTCCAACATTTGAAATTTCATGTGGTTGCAAACAATTTCGAAGAGTAAGGCGCCACAGTAGCCGAGCGGGTTAAGAGGCGAGACTTGCAAAGCTAATATGCATTGTGGTACTGGGTTCGATTCCCGGACTTAGGCCTTGGATTTTATTTAATGGCTAAATGAAAAATAGTAAAGTACGTTTGCTAGTCGCCTCCGTCCACGACACCTGATTGGTAGTTGGACGTTAAGCCCCGCCTGAAAAAGTAGGCGATTACTACTACTACTACAATTTCGAAGAGTGAAGTTTTCAAAATTGAAAATTTAACACATCTTTTTATAAATAGTAAAAATGTTCTTTGTTGTATAAATCATTATAACTTGTAAAAACAAATTATTTTGTTCCTAATAAATTATTATAAATTGTAAAAATGTTCTTTTCTTGTATAAATAATTATAACTTGCCCCCCCCCAAAAAAAATCCATTTTCATAAAAAAAAATGTCCATTTTACTTAAATATTCCAGAAAATATTTTAAGAAAATCACATATTTTCCACATAATTGACGAAAATAAATGCATATTTTAATTAAATATTTGGCATTTTTAAATACATAAAAATCCGTTCCTTAGTAATAAATCAATGATTCGTTTTAAAATATCGAAGTTAGGTCAAATAGTAAAGTAAAAATAAGGTAAGCGCCGATTTTTTTTCAGGCGGTTCTTAACGTCCAACTACCAATTAGGTGTTATAAACGAGGACGGAAGAGTTCATACTTTACTGTAAACAATTTTTTGCTAACAAATAATAAGTAGCCATACTCAGGATTCGAACTGGGGACCTCCCACATACAAAGCCACGCTCTTGACCACTAGACCAACACCCGCCTCTAAGTTAGGTCAAATAAAAAGGTTTTTTGATTTTTATATTTAAAAAAAAAACATAATTTATGATTGCCAACGTTTCGCGAATGTGATGGACTTTTCTTGGCCTAAAAAAAACCATAGAAATATTTATGGTATTTTTAATACCAAAACAGAAATATAAAAAATATATTCAGTACACAAAATTAAAAGATAGTAAATAATTAACAGTTTTATATGATTTTCTTTAAATAATGCTACACCGAAACTTTTGTGTCTTACAGCTCTAGAAGTATCGTAATAGATGATGTTATTAGCTTAAAATCCCCTTTTTTAAATTTTTTTCGGCGCAACCATTTCTTGGGCATAAGCGCACCCCTCCTGAAACATATTCGTACCCAAACACTGACCACCCAAGATGTGATGGAACCTCTAACCTGTGTGACGTTGCAAGGCAGAAAGAGCTCTAGATTCTGCATTATCTACAAACGCCCTCTAATAACATCGCTCCAGTCAATATGGCTGATGTTTGTGCTATCCATCAATTGTTTACATAAACTCTGTGCCAAACTGAAAGCAAATTTTGCATTATGTTTTCCAATACCAAGCATTATTTTAAAATATGGAGGTCCTCAGTGCTCTAACCCAGATATGTGCCCAAATAGAAACAAACAACCCTTAAGACAACAGCGGTATTTACAAAGCTACTCTGTACTGCTTGCGATAGTACCGATATTGGACAGGAAGGAATACAAAACAATGACAGATACAAGAAACTCATCCGCTGGAACAAATATAACTAAACAAACTTATACAAACCAAGTTATGAAACTCAGTCACCCACCGTAAAGCATCTATCTACTGCATAATGGTACTAGCTGTTACATACAGGAACGAAAATAAGACGAATGGACATCTTACCAAAGAATAGAAATGTACAATCACAAACCTATTTACACAAACACATTAGGAACAATCAAATTAACTTTATTACGGATACACTACTTAAAGTCATTTCGTACCAAACACATTAACAGAGTTAAAAATACTTCACGAAATCATTAATAATAATAATAACTAGCAGCAAGGTAAGGGAATAGCTCAATGGTTTCAACGCGGTGATCCCGAATCCAGCTGCAGATTGATTTTCTTTTCCTAGGAGCTTCTTACAGCTCACTGTCCCGGTGATGGACGGTATTGTCTGTAACGAGAGAACACTGTCCGTAGCCAGCTGAAGAATGCTAGGCGCCAATGACCACAGACATTAACGCGCCTTTAATACAAAAATTAAATAAAAATGAAAATAAATAAATAAAATAATAAAATAGCATGAACCTAGTATACAGGGTGAACCAGTAAGTATTGTCAATAGGCCTACTGTGTGTAGTACATCTAAAGTGAAGTTCAATGACGTATTGGCCAACTTCATATTTTCCTCTGTTCTTGAGTGACGTCACTTTATTTTTTTTTTCTAAAATCATTACTTTTTTCCAATAAAAATGTTATTACTCAGAAAGTTTTAGTCCCAATTCGATTCTGATGACACGGTTAGAAAGACAGATAAATTTTCTAAAAATTGATACCATTTATAATGATCACGTAAGGGCCTAATGAGTTTTCTTAAAAATTTCGATTACTTTTATTTTTCCAGCGTCCGGAGGAAGATTGAGGCTGTTTGGAGAACAACTTATGCTTCGAAATGGTATCAATTTTTAGAAAATTTATCTGTCTTTCTAACCGTGTCATCAGAATCGAATTCGGACTAAAACTTTCTGAGTAACAACGTTTTTATTGGAAAAGAGTAATGATTTTAGAAAAAAAAATTAAAGTGACGTCCCCCAAGAGCAGAGGAAAATATGAAGTTGGCCAATACGTCATTGAACTCCACTTTAGATGTACTACACACAGTAGGCCTATGGACATACTTACTGGTTCACCCTGTATAAAGGGTTTCTTTAAAGATGTTTGCTTATTTACGAATTATTTATTAAGTGATTGGAAACAAATATTCATTAATATTAATTTTAGCGATAACTATTTTCCCGTACAAATGAACTATGCACCGTTTAGTGTTTCCGGTTTAAATTTGCGCGCCCTGTTTTTTAAAATACATCTCCAACTTTTGAGTTCTAATATCCTACCTACGTTTCCATCATAAGAAATCTTAAATGCGTTCTAGTTTTCATTAAATCTATTTCATCATTTTATCAAAAATGTTTGTTTATTAATAAGTAACAGTTTGATCTCGGGAAAAATCATTACTTACGTTGCAATTTGCCCTTAGAACACTTGCGTTGGCTAATGAAGACCCCCGAGCAGGTATATTGAAGTTAGGCAGCTCAGTTTCGTACCAATGAGCTGAAAATGACTCTTGCCAAATGTGCAATGATATTGTAGCTGACGGTAAAATATATCACTTCATAGCAAGCTGCCCGAGACTAACCGACATTAAGCTGAGATATCCTTGGCTAACTGCTACTCTCTTGGTGAGGAAGCATTGGCCTATATGAATGGTCGAAAATGGGTCTCAATTGTCAGTTACATCCAAGTTCATGTTCTAAACTATTTATAGTGTTTATTGTACTATTTGATGTCATATTTACGTAAGAATTTAGAACTTTAGTAAAGTAGGTATTTTTATTTAGTTAGCTCATTTTCTATTAATTTCGCTATGTATTTTTAATTTATACTTAATTTCTATTTTTTCTTTTTAATTTCTATGTTTCTTAAAGTAATATCGTATTATCTCACTTGTATTACGAGGGTCGTTTGAAAAGTCCGTGCAAAAATAAAAACTACTTAATTTTTTGGGGTAAACCTTTTTTATTTTTCAACATAGTCTCCTTTTAGGCTTATACACTTCGTCCAACGCTGCTCTAGTTTGTTGATCCCTTCCGAATAATAGGATTTGTCCAAGTCTGAAAAATAGCCATTTGTTTCTGCAATCACCTTCTCGTTTGAATAAAATCTTTTTCCCGCCAGCCATTTCTTCATATTGGGGAACAAATAGTAGTCCGAGGGAGCCAAGTCTGGAGAATAGGGGGGATGTGAAACGAGTTGGAACCCTATTTCCATTAATTTTGCGACCACAACTGCTGAGGTGTGAGCTGGTGCGTTGTGATGGAAAAGGACTTTTTTGTGGGCCAATCGTGGGCGTTTTTCTTGCAGCTCGGCTTTCAAACGGTCCAATAACGATGAATAATATGCACTTGTAATAGTTTTACTCTTTTCCAGATAGTCGATGAGGATTATTCCTTGCGAATCCCAAAAGACAGTCGCCATAATCTTTCCGGCCGAAGGAACGGTCTTCGCCTTTTTTGGCGCAGATTCCCCCTTGGTAACCCATTGTGTAGATTGTTCTTTGGTCTCAGGAGTGTAGTGATGTATCCATGTTTCATCCACAGTGACGAAACGACGCTTAAAGTCCTGCGGATTCTTCTGGAACAGCTGCAAACCGTTCTTACACGATTTCGTTTTTGGTCTAGCGTGAGCAATCGTGGCACCCATCTTGCGGATAGCTTTGTCATGTCCAAATGTTGATGCAAAATATTATGTACCCGTTCATTCGAGATGCCCACAGCACTAGCAATCTCACGCACCTTCACTCTTCTGTCATCCATCACCATATCATGGATTTTATCAATGATTTCTGGAGTAGTAACCTCAACAGGGCGTCCAGAACGTTCAGCGTCACTTGTGCCCATATGGCCACTCCGAAAATTTTGAAACCACTTATAAACTGTTCTAATCGAAGGTGCAGAGTCACCATAATGTTTATCAAGCTTCTCTTTAGTCTCCTGAGGCGTTTTGCCTTTCATAAAGTAGTGTTTAATCAACACACGAAATTCTTTTTCGTCCATTTTTTGAAAATCACTCGACTTCCTCGATTCAAACGAATGCCAAACACAAAGAAATAGACCGATCTGGCTGAAACTTGGCGTGTGTTCTTCCAAGAGATGCTACTAACTAAACATAACCTCGATACGCGCCAGTAGTGCTATTTCTCTGACTTTGCACGGACTTTTCAAACGACCCTCGTAATACTGCTTATAGTATATTTTTTATTTTGTTATCTTGAAGTATATTTTCTTTATTTAATTGGACATTTTTCTTTCGACTCCATCGACTATCTGTAACCATGGTTGATGTCTTAAAGGTGACTATTTAATTTTGATTATTACTTTTTTTTATGTGTTTAACATTTATAAATAAAGACTTTAAATAATAAAATAATACGAAACATATGTATTTACCCGCCGTATAACCTCCCGGGCTCATCGTCGGCAAGAGAAGTGTGAGACGGAAACTTAGTTGACCGAACTGATTATGAGTACTGTAGCTCTAATGATGGATGAAAATCCAAAACCGGACAGGAGAATATAAAAAAAAGAAGTGTGCCAAGACGGATAAAATCGATGACATTATTTAAACCTTAATTGGAACAAACATTTTCCTCTGGAATCTCCAATACGAAATTATGTTTTGTTATATTGTTATTTAAAATATTAATATTTTTACGTTTCAAATTTTCCAATTATGTTCAATTATCTGGTAAATGTAAATAATTAATTAATGTTCCATTTTAAAATTTATTTACAAAAATTATAAATAAAAATGCCAGTGCTAATTATTTTGAAAGTTGGAGGTAGCTCTGTCAACGCAGAAATATTTGTCTCTGTCAAGAGCCATCGTGAACACTCTCAAGCCCTACTTGACCGAAATACTCCACGTTAATATTCCACTGCACAACACCATCGTGTCAGAGCCATGTATTATAGCAGAACATTTCGGAAATTTAAATTATTTATATATTCCTATATATAATAATATAATATATAAATAATATATAATTATGGTGATCCATTTATAACGCACCAATCGCTGTTTTAGAACAGCAGAATTCCGATAATCCCACGAAGTAAACTATATGTTTTTTTTTGGTCTAGTTTTCACATTTTCCACTCCCAATGCTGAATCTTCATTTTTGGCGGTGTTACGGCCAAAAACCTGATCGGGGTACATAAGGACCTCTGGTTTTGACAATGATTATAAAAACTACATAAAAAATTGTGAAAAATGTCGTTATCCCCGTTTCGATATCCCAAATATTTGTCGAGATATTTAAGTTTAAAGTTTCAATTTTATCTATTCGTGATCGGTTTTCAATATTAATTTTCCATCAGAAATACACGTTTATAAAGGTCCCTCTGATTGCAAAAAATGTTATTTGTGAAGCAAAGAACAAAAATAATTTTAATTGAAGATTTTAAAAATAGTGTAATGTAATGATTGTGGGTGAATCAGGATAAATTTGTTTTATCATCAAATAAAAGCAATCATCACATCATTGTAATGTACCCCGTATGCAAGACTTCTTGACCTATGAATACGGTAAGAATATCTTGCCAGGGAATGACTGCAAACGTGAGATTCGAACTACGGACTCCCACTTACAAAGGCCACGGCTCTTGACCACTAGACCATCACCCTGGCCAGATTCTTCATTACACTACATTTTTTGAAATTTTCAATTACTATTATTATTGTTCTTTGCGCCACAAATAACATTTTTTGCAGCCAGAGAACCTCCCAACACGTCTATTAACTCACATTTATTTGTAAGGATTTATCCGATCCAAAAATTCCAATGATCCTACAAATCGAGTTTTAACTAATCAAATTTTCCCGGAATTTGTTACAAATAAAAGTTATAGAACTATGAGCAAAATACAACTAATAAACAAAGTTTAAAGAGAAATCGTTGGAACCATTTTTGAAAAAATAGTAAACACAGATATATTGAAAATGTAAAGTGATTTTCCGTACGTCCGATTACGATCCAAATCTTATATTGTTGCATGCCAATATTATCTTATATAATAGTGAAATAATGGCTGTGAGTGTCGTTTTATAACGTGTTTCGTTGTGACCACAATTTTGGAAATAACAACTAGTTTGCGTTTCTCTGAAATAGAGTTTTATTTTGATATTAGTAATATTTATAACAATTAATTTTTACGATAGATATTTATTTAATTGTTCTACATTACCTAAAAAAGAGCGACACTCACAGCTATTATTACTTCATTTCACTTAAGTTTTCAGGACGATGATTTTTGTATTGAGTGTAAAGGATATTTTTATGATAGGAAGGGCCCAAAATGCGATTGGCTTCAATGCATAACATGCAAGAGATGGCTACATGAAATTTGCAGCGAAGACAATTTGCATTGCAAAAAAATGTTAAAAATTAAACAAAAAGTGTCTTTTGTTCGGTGTTCCTTCCCCTCAGTGTCTAATGAGAATATTTTGCTGTTTACCTAACATTAAATTTGTAATTTTTTCTTTCTCAATTTATATCTTAAGATATTGTTGCATCTTCCCCCACATCAACTGGCATCTTCCCCACATGATGGGGGAAGATGCCAGTTTTGACAAATTTCATTGAAATGCATTTTTAATGGTTTTGCAATTAATCTAATATACTAATATATATATGTAATTAAAAAATAAAAAACAACCAAGACGTTGATACATTTGGTGTTTTTTTTCGATAACCCAGTTTCCTACGGAAATAAGAAATGAAACGGAAATAAGTGTTAAGGGTGGCATCTTCCCCCCACTTACCTTATATATATATATTTCAAGTATAAAAGGATATGTGTTTATAAATAGTAAGTCTCTAGGGTTATTTATCTACATGGGAAGCCAAACAGCAACTCTGTTCATAGGGGAGGCATCCTGGGTATAAATTTTTTATAAGGAGGAGAGAGAAAGGCGAGAAAAGAAGGCGCGCGAAGAGTGCACTTTTTAGCGGGAGGAGCCAGCTAGCGGGCGGGATGCTGCACACTTGTTCCCGCTCAGAACGTGCAATACCCCACTAGCGGCGCTCTTATTCTTCCTCTACTACAATAAACACCTAAAGTAAAACGTTTCTTTATCTGATTAATTTTTAAAATGCTCTCGCTTTAATGCACCCGTCATTGTTCACTTCGTCTCTTTTAACAACAAAACTGCCTAAAAATTGGTTTAATGTGAACAATTAAAAGTATTTTTTTTTAAAATAAGTCTATTTCTCTTTAGCAATAATGACAAAATAAAGGGTCTGTGCAAATTTTTAAGAAACTGCTAATTATAATTCATTCATTTTCATTTTAAACATTCCAGAAGTATTTAAAAATCCACAATTCTAGATGCGCTAATTTAAAAATGGTTCAAAATCAACTTTGCTCAATACAACCAATTAAGCCGCTCACTGCACAAATCGATTAACTCCACTTTTTGAAATATCTTGAATTTAAGTATTAAAGCACTTTATTCAGTCATAGCTTTTTATATTTATAATAAATTTCTCAAAAAAATAAAAGATTAACGCCATTAAACGACAAAACTTTTTTCACGATTGAATAATAAATAATTTATTTCAGAAGCCATTTTGATTAACTGCGAGCTCTAATGTAGATTTTTGCAATAATTCAACTCAAATTCAGTAGTAGGGGTTTGAATGATAACAGTAAATTTATTTGAATTTATATTATAAACGGAATTTTTAAAAAACTATTAACATTATTTCATCGCATTTCTCCACTTTTTGTTTTATGGAGTTAATGGAGTTTTGCAGAGAAAGGCTCAATTATTATTAACATTGTCTGCATTAGAAACTGACCCTTTTAAAAGTTAAACCGGTTAGAAAAATGAACAAAATTAAATTGAATAAAATAATAATTTCGAACCAGGGAATTTAGCAACACATTTATACCTTTTTTTTTTATAATTTATAATACCACAGGGTCGTTCATTATACGGAAATGGTTCCTCTAAGAAGGAAGTCATCACTCTTCCCCCGAAAGTGTGGCCCTTAATAGAATTTTCTTAGGAAATGTTTTAAAAAAAAAGTAATAGATCTTTATAAGCACGGATAGTTCAAACAAAACCGTTGGCTAAATTTTTAGCAAATATCTCGAAAAATTTGAAATTGAAGAAAATACAAATTACCTAAAATTAGACAAGTTCAACAAAATGTACTTTGAAGTGATATTTTTTGCTGTTCATTATTTTTTGTGACTGATTCATAGTTTCAATAGGATGGAAAAATAATTGCCATTTCAGTCGTGATACATTTATTCTGCCGAGCTTTCGACCTAGGGACTAGGGTCATCTTCAGGGCTAATATTACAAAGTAATATTTTACATTACAGGGTTGGTGTGTCTTCTGTCTTGTCTGTCCATTAAGATTTAATCAATTGGAAGACAAAGTTATTTCTCACCTATCAATTGCCATATACCTCACGCCAATTGATGGTCACTATTTTAAATAAAAACTGGGTTACATTCCCTGGAGCTGGTAGAAACCTTACCCAAAATCAGCGAAAACGGTTTTTGTCCAATTTCTTGAATTTAGAGGACGCAAGTATCTTCTTTTTCTTTCACAGTGCTTGGAAAAGTCGACGTTTTGATGCTAATAGTGCTTAATTCCATTAAACTGAACAAGAACGAAGTGCTGAACGAGTTGAGTTCAGAACTCTCTGATTCTCGAAAACTTTTCCTTCCTCTAATCATCTAATACCATGTAATTATTACAGCCGAAAGATTTGAATGCAGTGTCTTGGCGACACGTTTATTATAATTAGCCAATCGCGTGTATTATAGCTGTAAACTTGAGGTGTCTTTTACTGTTATTACCACCCTCTCTATTTACCCATGATTATTCAAGTATAATACAGGTGTAACCACACTTCTCTCTGTAAAACATAATTTCTAGAAGAAACACAGGATCCAACTATGCCTGTAATCTAGATTAATTATGATACATTAGAGCATAGGACGGCAACGCACAAGGTTGTTGCAAGTTTCTTTGCGGCCCACCAAGCAATATAACTTAATATAAGTAAAAATTAGGAAGACTTTTTTATGTTTTATTATATCATTATTCTATTCAGTTCTACCAGAAAATAAACTTCCTAATTTAAGAAATTACAGTCCCAAATAATTTGGATAATTGATCTGATAGATACGTTAAGTAAATATACGTTGGTTTGCATTCTGCCTCATTTGTTAAATCAACATCCTAACCTAACTAATTTGAAAAGTAATCAAATTAGTTTCTTTCAAACCAGTTATTGATCTCATTTCTTCATTGCTAGAGCACGCATTAAGTATGGTAAGACTCAAGAAGCAATATTCGTGTCGTGCCCACTATGACATTACTACAATATAGCCGAATACAGCAATAGCCGAATAAGCAGTAAAAGTAATTTGTGAAACATCATAAATTTCTACGCCATTTGCAAACACTTTTAGTATTTAAATATTAACAGAACGGTACTTGTAATTAATTTAAACCTCAAATTTACCTATAATGATAGCTAAAAGAGTTGGCGTGTCAAGGTCATCATACCACGCTTTCATATGGCATGTTTTTTATCCCAATTCATGACCACTTCATGCAGGAGAAGTTAGTTAATGTGATAATTTATTGATTTCATATACCTAGAAATTTTAAATACGATTTTAGATGACAGTCAAAACATAATTTACTATGTTTTCAAATTCTCAAGGTCATTGAAAAAATTGTTACATAAAAAAGAGGTTTAAAATTAATTTTGGGATATTACTTTAAAAACCATTCCAAAGATTTCGCTAAGATACCTCTGCAACAAAATGATTACATTTTTTTGTGACTAAATAAAGAACTATTGCTTTTTTTGTCATCCATTCATTGCTTTGCTTCACAGGAAGTGAAAATGAGATTGATGTCAGCCAATAAATGCTATTATGGTCTAAGCAAGCATTTTAAAAGTAAATTATTGACGAGAGGCACTAAACTGAGGCTCTATAAGACTCTTATTAGGTCCGTTTTTTATGTACGCCTCGGAAACATGGACCATCTCAAAGGCGGACGAAAACCGTCTGCTGGTGTTCGAAAGAAAGCTGCTCCTTAAGATTTATGGCCCAGTCACGACCTGGCGACGTAGGCACAACAGGGAGCTGTATACACTATTAGAAGAGCTCCCATTGGATCAAGTTGAGCAGATTGAGATGGGCTGGCCATATAGCGAGAATGGATGCTGACGAAATTCCCTCCAAACTTCTACGCGAGACACCAGACAAGAAACGAAGAATTGGAAGGCCCAGGTCACGATGGCAGGTCGGTGTGGCTCAAGATGCTAAGAGCATCCTTCGAGTTCGTAACTGGATGGCGGTTGCTAAAAATAGGAATGACTGGTGGAAACTTATTGAGGAAGCCAAGACCCACTTCACTGGGTTGAAGCGCCATGAAAGAAGAAGAATTTATTTCTTTGCAGTGAGAACCAAGAATGTACTGGTATGAGTGACATTTGACGAAGATACTCAGTGGTATCATTTCTTGGCGTTGGGATAGGTGAAGAGGATCAGACGGCCACTGGCGCTTTAGTCGCTTACAGGGAGTATTGGTTAAAGTTAAGTGTTAGGATAAGGAGTTTTGAAATCACTGATAGCGGCATTTTATCCGGTCAGATACAAAGGTAATGGATAGATCATTACGTAGGGTTTAATTGGAGAAATAATAAGATGATGTAGGTGGATTATTCGAAGGATTTTGGATTGTAAGAATTGGATTCGGTAGAGATTGGAATGCTTAACAAAACTGCACACATTTCATAGCTAAGTTTTCTACAAAGTAAGTTTGTTTTGTAACGTAAGTTTGGAGTTTGACGAGTAGTCTTGAAATCGGCTATTAGTCACCATTATTTCCAGTCTGGAACTATTGTTTAAACCAAATATTGGAATTTCCAATTTAAAAACAATATATTGTAAATAAATAAATTTGTTTTGTGAAAACTATTAAGCTGGAAATATTAATTTATTGCAAATTCCAAAATGCAACATTGCAACAACAAAAGCTGAGAATATGAATAAATATGACAAATATAGATCTGTGTTTACAAAGTCCAGCCATCAATATCGACTAAATGTGACCTTGTCTGGAATTAACTTATAAAGTGGTTGATTAAAAATTATCTCTCATTTTTTTAAACTTAACTATAAAAAGTAAGGGCGTATATTTTTTGGGAGAAACCGCTTTAAAAATGAAATAAAATTACTAAAGTTTCTTTAATAAAAACGGAATAAGAATTTAGACTGAGAACAATTTAATAAACTACACAAATGTAGGAATATTCGAATGACTGGTGTTTAGCAACAATGCCGTCAGATTTCCGGGCTTAAACCACATTCGCTCGAAATTCATCGAACGATCAACATGAACTTTATGAATGTCGCGAAGGTGCTTGTAGTAAGAAATGAGTATCATGCTGAGGTTACAACTCAATCGCGCAGTACATCGGTAACTACTGCATTTCGTCCATTAACACCCTATCTTGAGGCGAGTATGCAACGTTCAGAAAATCACATTAATCTCCACCCTAAGCCAATCATAGGCAAGGAAATGAAGTAGAAATAATGTCCCAAGTAAACTGATCTATTCAGCGGTTGATGACTTCAAATAAGTTCGTTTCCTTCCATTAATTGCCATTAAAACAACAAACATAGTTTGTCGAAGTGGAGCTGCTTGCAGATAGAAATGGTAAATGAAAAATAGACATTATTTTTTGGCAGCCGAGTATATTTGAACTCTAAGTGGTGTCCGATGACAAAGGATGATAGATATAGCGTCAGAGTGCCTCTAGGAAGTGTCCTGCACTTTTCCTCCACGTATACTTACAGACATATATCTTCCATCTTCCAGTAACAATCTACCTGTCATTGCCAATCCAGATCCTGTCCAAACAGGATCCTAAGCAATCCAAACCCACTTAAACTCTTCACCCAACTTTTTTACGAGTACATACTGGCTCAAAAAATGGAAGATTGAAATCAATCCAACATTACCCGAATGCGTTTCATCGCCACCAGATGAACAACCCTCTTCCACCTATCCTCCATCATAGAATCATAATCCCTACTTTTACGAGATTTGCATCTAGGTAGCTTGATTAGCGACTCACCTAGACCCACACGTACAAAATTGAAGTAACAGGAACTCAATTCTCTCGACTACTTGAATGAAGTTTCAAGTACACTTTCTTCAGAAAACAAAACCCTTATATACATGTCATTAAATGAACCATTAGCACCTAACAGATGCGAGTTCTGAGGTTTCTACCAAGTGTTCCAATTCCTACCGTATCCATCATTCCCGATCTAAGTCCGGCGAAAAATGTTTTCAACTATCTTTCAAAGCTAACCCTTTACCACAACGACCTGAAAACTCTTTTTGTCCACAGCTACAAAAAATGCCAAGTCTGTACCTACATCTGTCCATCCTAACCTATTTATTCAAAGACGGTCGCCTCTCACCAGCAAAGCCACTCCATCCAGAAAATTAAAACGCCGCTGAAGCCGAAAGTTCAACAGCTCCGCCTAATTCTCTACTGGTCACAATAACAAATTTATACGAGTACTTTGCCATTAGTTTTATACGCATATATGATATTTACAGGTGAAACTGTGTATTAAAGTGAGTCCCAACCTAACATGTATTTAATGAACGTATAAATTTTGAAAAACTGTCAATGCAGGCAATTTTACTACCGTTTGACTAGTTCCCTACTAATTCCTTAATAAAACCTAACATAATAGTTTTCTGCATTTAATTTAATTTCGCGAAGAATATTTTAAAAAAAAATGACCATCAGCAGCGAGAAGTGAGCTGCCATACCCGTGAAGTTAGACTAAAATATAATGATTCTTTTAGGCAACGGAGTAGGGGTGTCTACAATGTTATATAAAATTTAAAATGCATTGTTTATTATAACCTGAAAATACTATTTACGTTATTAATTAATACTTTTTGTTGGCCATGAATCCGAGGTTAAATTTATCTATATAAATGAAATAATTATTAATTTACGCATATATTATATTACTTTTTGTGATTAATGTAAAAACGAGTATAATAATTGAACGTATATTAGCAGAATTCTGTAAAACTAGCTGAAAATTTCTTTAGATCAGGAAATTATGCAAGGACTCAGTAATTTATGGAAATAACAAGCGTTAGCCTCTTCCTTTAACTACGTTTTCCCTCAGCAATTAAAAATACATCTTTAAAACAGTTTTTCAGGAAAATGTTTAAAAAACTAATGAAGTAAACTTCTATGGTGTCTAATTTTACAAAAAAATCTCTTTAGAAACGGCTTAGAAAAATTCCAAATGCTTGGAGAAACTATTTCTAAAAAGCCGCTTAAATTTTTAGAATTTACATTAAACGACCACAGTTTTTCAAACGAACGTAATTTTAAACGAGTGGTACAACCGAAATCTGATGATAAGACAAAGTTAAACAAAGTTATTCCTCGCTAATATACAGGGTGAACCAGTAAGTATTGTCCATAGGCCTACTGTGTGTAGTACATCTAAAGTGGAGTTCAATGACGTATTGGCCAACTTCAGATTTTCCACTGTTCTTGAGTTACGCCTCTTTAAATTTATTTTTTTTTGTAAAATCATTACTTTTTTGCAATAAAAATGTTATTACTCAGAAGGTTTTAGTCCGAATTCGATTCTGATGACACGGTTAGAAAGGCAGATAAATTTTCTAAAAATTGACACCATTTCGAAGCATAAGTATTCTACAAACAGCCTCAATCTTCCTCCGAATGCTGGAAAAATAAAAGTAATCGAAATTTTTAAGAAAACTCATTAGGCCCTTACGTGATCATTATCAGACCTAGGTGCTGGCACTTTATATAAAAGTTTCCTTGTTTAATGGGTTTTCAAACGGTATATCATTTTCCAGGATTCCTTTTATCTTCGTATAAGAAATTACGTTTGTTTTGCAAGAAAACGTGTTCACGAGCACTCAACAGTATTCATAAGTTGTTTAATTCATTGAAAACTCTTTTAGATGGACCAGTAGTCAATTTTTTAAAGGGCCTAATAAGTTTGCTTAAAAATTTCAATTACTTTTATTTTTCCAGCATCCGGAGGAAGATTGAGGCTGTTTGGAGAATAACTTATGCTTCGAAATGATGTCAATTTTTAGAAAAATCATCTGTCTTTCTAACCGTGTCATCAGAATCGAATTCGGACTAAAACTTTTTGAGTAATAACATTTTTATTGGAAAAAAGTAATGATTTTAGGGGAAAAAATTAAAGTGACGTCACTCAAGAACAGTGGAAAATATGAAGTTGGCCAATAGGTCATTGAACTCCACCTTAGATGTACTACACACAGCAGGCCTATGGATATTACTTACTGGTTCACCCTGTATGGCTTAACTGGGAAGAACTTATAGAGATAATTAACCTTACAGTTTGAAAACCTGCGAGAAAGTCAAATAAATTTCTAACGAGTCCAAAGAGGTAATTTTTTATCAGAAAAAATTATGATAATAATAAGCTGGTATTAGTCATTAGTAGAGACAAAGTACTCAGTCTCTTTGGTGGAAAAAAAGTAGTTGTATGACAGAGAAAATGTTTGCCCTAAGGTACTTTACCAACCTTCTTGTTAAGATGAAGGAAAGAAGCTGTAAGAGTTACTTTACTAGATTCTCGCTGCGACACTGCAGGTAGGTAACTTCGAGGGTTTGTATGCGCACTAACTAACCTTGTTGCCTTCTTTCTTGCCAACGGCTTGTACGTGTATTCTACTTTATACATTTATTTCCAATTTAAGGTGTTAGCTACGTTTCACCACTGCTTCTGATTACATGCAAAAATCTATATTAATCTATTATTTTTATTGTGTAACTTCTTTTGCCAATTTTCTTCCTTAAAGAAGAAAATAAACTTTTTGAGTTCTCATAAATGAAACTTTTTTTACTTCTCCTTCTAGTTCTTGTCGCATTTTCCGCAAGTATCAAAAACAGTTAAAGGTCACAAAAACGAAATGTCTTTGTACGTATACATCTTAGCCGGAAATGCGTCATTATTCATTTATGTTAGTTAAATGCGATGCCAACACATTGCTTCAATTGTGACAATTCCAGTTCGAAAAGTGCGAAATATTTGCTGTTTTATTAATAACCCTTATAATAAAAGGCTCCAATATTATAGTTAATTGACATTAGAATCACTATCTCGATGTACAAAATCTAAATTTTCGATTACTGTAGGTGTCTTTAAATTAGTTTCAAGTTGTAAACTAATGCTGCTGGGATGCAGAGTATGCGATAAAATGCATTCTTTAGGGAAACCTTACTGAAATACAGTCATGCCCACTTTATCTAACATAGAATTCTTGTAAAATGTTTTTGGAATATTTTAAACAAACTCCTAGAAGACGAACCGTTCTGGGAGCTCTTATACATTTTCTTATAGTTGCCAGTTTCTTAAAGTTGTCCCCTGAAATTCCACAAACCAGCGGCCAGGGGAGAGAGAGATAAAAAGCTCCATTCGACCAGAGACAGTTGTCGCTGTGTTGTCTGAATTTCATACTGGACGAGCTCAGATGTTATTAGCAAGGCGTATTCCGATCAGAAACGGTTTTTCTGAGCTTCTGGTGATGTCTAAAATTAATTTTAATTATAAATTTGAAAAGAACCCATACCTTTCCTAAGTAGATTATGGTTTTATTAATACTTGCCATCTCCAGGGAAGGGATTAGCTATGAGGTTAGCATACTGGAGGTCCCGGGTTCGAATCCAGCTGCTGACCCTTAGATTTTCTCTTCCTAGGAGCTTCTTACAGCTCACTGTCCGGTGATGGACAGTGTTGTCTGTAACAAGAGAACACTGTCCGGAGGCCGGCAGTGCACTGAAAAAAGCTCCGGGCGCCAATAACTTTAGATGTTGACGCGCCTTAAATCATTAAAAAAAAAAAAACTTGCCATCTCCTTAATATCTACAAAATCTTACTTTGTTATTTGTAATTTCAGGGGTTATTTACTTATTTATTCAATTTAAGTGCATAAGTAACAGGACAATGTAAATAACCAAATGTAAATATAAGCTGATGCTAAATTCCAAGTTAACCTTAACAACATATTCTTAGCTCAATAGAACTGAACGAAGAATGAATTGTACGTACTTACATTTACGATTTCTTGAGTTGACTTCACGTTTTGATATGTTACTTAATCATTAACTATCATCCTTTATTTAGGTAGCCTCTGTTTGTAATTTTTCTACGTAATATTTCCCCAATAAGTTAGTAGAGGAACAATCAACACTCTCAAAACATACAAGCGATCTTACCTTAAAACCATTTTATTTTATTAATTTTTTATCTTAACTGATTACCGTTAATATGTTCTCATGCTTTATATTGATTGAATAAACTATCCAGAACCAAAAAATTCTAATTAAAATACATTCCCACAACACTGGGATGATTCAAGGATAACATACAAATTCAAAAGGACAAAATGAGCCAGTAAATGATGAGATGCAAATTTGCTTGCGATGTAAAACTTAGAAATGCAAAGCACTAATCGATCAAGTTATTTCTAAACAAGTATTACTGGTTAAAATATTTCTGAACATTTGTAATAAAGTTCTAAAAAAAAACCAGGATTAGAAAAGACACGCTCTAAAACAGGTTTTGTGGGTCACATAACGAGAAAAAGTCACCGTTAGAATGTCCAAATTATAATACACTTTATATCTTCAAGAAAGATAGGGGGGTAAAATTATGTCCCCTTTAACCTCCGGCGAAAGGAAAGTCATTAATTTAAAACACATATGATCAAATAAAGAATGTTGATATATATAAAAAAAAAACTGACGTTCTGTTATAATTGCAATTTAAGGAGTAGAATAATGAGAGCTATTTAGAAGGCAAAAAGTAAATATCTATAAAATTTAGATCAAGTAGTTTAGTCACGTAATTATAGGAAAATAATTTATACGCTTATGATCTGATAGATGGATTCTTGTGGAAAAGAATTCTTCAGCTTTTAATTTAATTAACCAACCTTCAGAACAACTAACCAGAATAGTTATTAATCTAACAAGTGAGGAATGTTAGGTTTACAATGAATGAGTTCAGGTTTTTACCATGCCAGCTTAGCGAGAGGTTTTCACCTATGAGTAAAAACACTTCTCTTAACAGGGCTATCTATATTAATCTCGTTTTATAGAATGACTCTAAACTTAGATTAAAAGGGCCGTTGAAAGTTAGATTATTGAATTTAGAATATTGTTTTAACTATAGAAGTGTTAATATTAACAAAAAAATTAGAATTCTAGGTTAAATTTTCACAAATGAGTTGCTGCGCATGTAACAATTCTATTCCTTAACTGGCGGAAGTAATCTTGCAGTATATAAGTTGGTAATAGTCGATTAGTAAGTTTTAAGTAAAAATATCTGTGGCTTCAATTGGTATTAGAAGGGCAGTTCCACCAGAAAGGGGAAGGAACGCAGGCAATCCAAAATGCCCATTGTTCCCCTCCCACCACTCATCTCTTGAGAGATACCGGGACTTTAAAACAACAAATCCGGCTAAAGTTTGCCTGATGCCAATACAATAAACCAATAAAGTAGTAACTGGACATTAGGGAGCATGGCGACTCAATCGCCCAGTGCACTGAATAAGCCTAGAAAGTTCGTTAAGATTACCAGATGCTATAATCTCCGGTAGGGAGACACTCTTGACCTTCCGTACAGTCTCATTGGACTCACCACAACCAGCGCAAATTGGCAACTAGGTAAGGCCGCATTTGAAAAGATGATACGCTAACTTCGCATGTACACTCAACACCTGAACCTACTGGCGGATCCGGGGCCTGCTAAAACCAACTAACTATAGCCGTTTTTGACAGGCCAAGAATTTCTTTAGCCTGACGGCAGTCAGCTCGGGATCTCCACCGTTTTCGATGTTCCTTCAAAATCCACTGCTCCACCTCTGTTCTACAACATCGATAGGATACAGGGATAATGGGCTGAGGAATCATTGTTATCATCGCAGCTCCTTCCTTTGCTGTTTCATCAGCAAGTTCTTTACCCGGGATCCCGGAGTAACTAGGGAACCCGAAACAGCAACCGAAACAGTATTCAAAGCTCCCAACAAATTGAGAGCAGCATGACAAGAATTGACCGAAATTTGGTTCTTACTAGGAGAGGCCAGAGCTTTAATTGCAGTCTGGCTATCCGTGAAGAACCTAATATCAGTATCGGCAAATCTCTTCCAGCGGAGTAAGGTAGCTGCCATCTCAATGGTAGCCAACTCTGCCTGAAAAATGGATGCATAATTACCAAGATCTAGGCAGGTGCGTTCCCATCTGAGCCCAAACTGGAGTCCCCAGATGCAGAGGCCAACACGTGCCCTATCCATCAATGAACCAACCGTGAAAACAGAGATGGCGTTTATTGGCAACTCGACAGCCGAAGCACAAGCCTTGCTAGTATCTGAACCCCATAATTCCTACGGAAATCCAGAGTCGCAGGGAGGAAGTCCCCCGGCATGGAGAGCACTGCAATTTGCTTTTTATCTTACCGAACCAGATCAGCTTGACTAATAAGCCTGCCTTTCCGATCGAGAAAGTTCGTACACTTTCAAGTCTACGCGCGGCCATCAAAGCCTCTCCCCTATCCAAGGGAGGAAGCCGTAATCTGTTAGTTTGCTGTAATTTATTTAATTTTTGGGAAAGCATTTCCAGAAAAATATTCAAAATATTTTCAAGTGAAATTGGTCACAGCATTTTGACTTTAGTACAGAATGTAAGAAGGTTACAAGTGGCGTCTAAAATTTGAACAAGAGTTGTAAAAAGTAAAGTTCAGTTCACTTGTAATTACCCATGGGGGTAAGTCTTCATCAACAGGTTTCTAGGCCACTTCTATTTCAGGAGGTCTGTCTGAAAGATGAGGATAGGAGAGCTGTTGCTGTTGATTTGGACGGAGAGAGCTCTAGCAGGCTGTGAAACTGTAACTAGCTCGGTGACAAAAAGGATGTGGAAGGTTTGATATGCTGTAAAGTGCATTAAGGATTTCAAACAGTAGTGTTTGTATGCGTTTGAAATTTGAATGTTTGGTAAAAGTCCTTCACTTCTGCTCTGTAAGTTCGTGAAAATTTAAAATGGTATGAATTATTTTTTGAATTATAGGTTTTTGTATGATTAATATAAAAATAAAAACTTACAAATTAAAATACGCTTTTGGCAATTAAACAAGGATCAGAATCAAGTTCTCGATCTCTACTATTCTCTAGTGATAAAATTTGAACTTTCTTCACAAGATTTACAGTCATAGATTAAGCGATTAGATCTGAATTGCAAGAGATTTCTTGATGCTTCTTCTTCTTGGTAGAGTTGTTAAAAGCAACAGTATTTACTGGCTAACGACTGGCCGAGAAAAATTGGAAGTCCTGTTCAGCGAGAAATTAATTCCTCGGAGTCGATCGAAAGATTCGAACTGTAATCTTGACTATGTGTAGTTGTAGGGTTGTATATTGAGATAGAGCAGTGGTTGGCAATGCACTTACTTCGGTCTTGTCGGCTAACAATCCATCTTAACTCTTGTTAGGCAGTTGGACGAGTGACAGCTAACAGTTACAGTACTCTGTTACAATCAGGTTCTCTTAAGTTGTGCTTTAATCGCTTTTAGTTTTATTCTATAATTGGCCCCTGATACACGTTCAAAGTTACGATAATATTTTTAAAAGTTGTCACACTAAGATATTATTTTATGATAACCAGTAGGTTCTGTGTTATTACTAATTACTACCGGGGATGCTCAATTTATCTCACACATTGATTACATCCATCTACGACCAAACAAAGACTTTTTAACATACACGAAAGCCAAGACAAATAACTTCTTCATCAGTTAGTGGTCAAATTTTTTTCTCCAGATGAGAGCGGGTCAATTATAATTCGGTCTAAGGGAGTTTAATTTTGTAAGTTTACAAAGATTTTTTTCAAGGCAGTTATAGTGAGCAGGAATGTTGGAGATAAAGAGTGACTGAGAAATCGAACCCATTACCACAATGCACATTAGCTTTGCATAGGGGCTCGCATCTAACCGCATCGTGGCGCCTTCATTAAAGCTCTGTTTGGACCTTTATTGACTTTTACTGATTTATAAATTGGTGTTGCTGTTACTGCTGAGAAAGCGTCCTCACAGATTTCATAGTTCTCCGCTGAATTTGCAGATGCTGCTGCGCGTGTGTACAAATTCGATTACAAAAGTGTAAATTTCAGTCGCACCGAATGCGACAGATTTGTTTTAAGCAAATAATGAAATAAACGATGTTATATTTGAAAAATGAGATTTGTTGATTAAAAATAGTTAATATCTACCAAGTAACGAAACTAGACTATTACTTTATGTAAATACACACACTGAGCTAACCTAATTTATGTCTGAATTATGAATATGTATGAATAAATATAAATTAATGATTGTCTTAGGAGAGGTAGGGGTGGCATGATTGTTCGAGTAGATGCTGAAGGTACCCTCTCAAAATGGTAGTTCAGTTGGAGAACTGATATCACACTGAATTGGTAATTTTAGCGATTGTTGCTGAGCCTTCTTCTTCCAAGCACATTCTATTGAAGATGGGGGATAACGGTATAGTGGTTACTAGTAGCTGTTGACAGTGTAGAGAGGGCGAAGTGGTGAGGATACCACTTAACGTCATCCTCCAACTTTAAGAAAGAAGTCACGGATAGCAGCAGTGAGAACACTTACGGATTAACTGGAATAAGGCACTCACAAATTATAAGTTCAGCACGATATAACAGTCAGCCAAAATCAACACAACGCGAGCAACAATCACTATTCACATTACCACTGCTTTATCCACTAATTGTATTCAACAATGTTCTTAAACGTCATTTATTTTAGTTCCTCTGCTTTTGCATTAATAAATCAGAATATACATAGTGTAATATCGAAAAGGTTTATAAGTTTTTATTTTATTTTATTATTTTTAAATGATTTAAGGCGCGTCAACATCTAAGGTTATTGGCGCCCGGAGCTTTATTCAGTGCATTGTCGGCCTCCGGACAGTGTTCTCTTGTTACAGACAACACTGTCCATCACCGGACAGAAGCTCCTAGGAAGAGAAAATCTAAGGGTCAGCTGCTGGATTCGAAACCTATGATCTTGAAAACTTTGAAAAAGTTCCGTTAGAGTTTATTAATAATAATATTAAGATGTTAGTTAAAAGAATAATGATTTAGGTAAAATTATAAAGTAAGAATAGTTTCCTCGATGAATGTTCAGAAACTGAATTTGTGATGTGCAAAAAACCAAGTGCATTATATTGTTAACTACTGATATTGATTAAGAATTGAATCATGGAGATGGAGCACAGAGAACTAGGTTAGGTACGTTTTAAAAATTTAAAAATTGCAGAGGAGAAATGGAAGTAGCAATAAACAACAAGAAATGGAAGTAGCAATAAACAACAAGAAATGGAAGTAGCAATAAACAACAAGAAATGGAAGTAGCAATAAACAACAAGAAATGGAAGTAGCAATAAACAACAAGAAATGGAAGTAGCAATAAACAACAAGAAATGGAAGTAGCAATAAACAACAAGAAATGGAAGTAGCAATAAACAACAAGAAATGGAAGTAGCAATAAACAACAAGAAATGGAAGTAGCAATAAACAACAAGAAATGGAAGTAGCAATAAACAACAAGAAATGGAAGTAGCAATAAACAACAAGAAATGGAAGTAGCAATAAACAACAAGAAATGGAAGTAGCAATAAACAACAAGAAATGGAAGTAGCAATAAACAACAAGAAATGGAAGTAGCAATAAACAACAAGAAATGGAAGTAGCAATAAACAACAAGAAATGGAAGTAGCAATAAACAACAAGAAATGGAAGTAGCAATAAACAACAAGAAATGGAAGTAGCAATAAACAACAAGAAATGGAAGTAGCAATAAACAACAAGAAATGGAAGTAGCAATAAACAACAAGAAATGGAAGTAGCAATAAACAACAAGAAATGGAAGTAGCAATAAACAACAAGAAATGGAAGTAGCAATAAACAACAAGAAATGGAAGTAGCAATAAACAACAAGAAATGGAAGTAGCAATAAACAACAAGAAATGGAAGTAGCAATAAACAACAAGAAATGGAAGTAGCAATAAACAACAAGAAAAACAAAATTCAATTCCAGTATTTTTTATCATAGTTCAATTAATTATTTATAACCTTTAAAAGGGAAATTCCCTCTTAACGTCTAAAAACTTTTTTAAAGAAAACCAAAAAAACAAGCAATTGGAAAAAGAATTTAAATAAAACTTTGACCTAATTAGGAAATGAGGAAAAGCAGATTGGATGAAAAGAGGAGAAGAAAAGGTCAAAGAATTAAGAGTAAAAGAATTTGTCTTGAGCAGTAAAAGTTTGAAGTAATGGACAAGGTTAAAACCCTTAAGTACTTGTGAATAATAAAGATAAATTGGATTCTTGGAGGGAAAATAAGATGGTTTTTATAGAAAAGAGAAAAACCAGAAGAATAAAAAAAGATAAGGAATGCCATGAATAACAGCAAAATTTAGTAAATAAGACGTAAAAGCTGGTTTTCAAACATATTTATGGACGACAGTCCTAGATGACATTCTTGTAACATTCTTCAAACTTACTGAAACGAATTTGAGAGCATGGCTTGGAATAAAAAGAATCTTCAAATCAACTGACTATCACCCTGAGACTCTAAGCGTAAAGTGATCAATTTATCTGAGCAGCAAGAAAAGCTTCTAATGGAAATTACTTAATAGCGCCCCTTTAAATAAGTTTCAAAATATCAAATCACTTTAACCAAATCGAGTTTTTTGTATTTTAAGTTGGATTTTCACGAAAACGATTACGTTGATTTTTTTCAAATTTGGTATTCTTATGGCATAATTAGTAATACGACGCTTATTTGAAACATTTTTTCCGAAAAAAAGAACTCTCAAGGGAACTTAAGAGCAAATAGGGTGGTTGGAATTTACCTCTAAAGTGTTATTCCGGTAAAATATAAGGAGGATATATATTGATAAGTATCAAATATGGAACCAAACTTCCGCATTTGGAGGAAATTGGCTGAATTGGGAAAAGATTGCACGGAATATATCTTTGATATTTTCCAGCACTAACCACCATTTTGTACACAATATATTTTTCTATTTTATACTGATTTCCTTTTTTCTTTTTAAGAAAATGGTACCTTTAAAGTGAACGTGAAATTAAAGTCAAATACTTTTTTTAAGTAAACTACTTATGTCAAAATTGTAAACACAAAATGACCGATTCACTTTTCAGCCTATAAACGTCATTTTTGTCCGCACTTAATTTGAAAAATATTTTAACATTGCTGAGCCTCAGATCTATTTAAAGAAAGCTACACATTAAAAGGTATACGAACTACAAGATGAATATAATAGAAATGGAATTTCAGTATTTATAATTAATAATAGCCTTGACGATGTTTAATGGCCAGCTATTGTGCAATGGTGCGAGAACAGGAGATTTGATTTTCCCGAAATTCCTAATTGTCTATCCCTTAAATGCGGCCATCAAAGCAGAGAGCTCTTAGTAGCGTGCTTGACAGTGAATCCCCCTATAGTTAACCACGCCTCTACTATTATCTACCAACAAAACGCTACCTGTCAAGCTTAAAGCTGAATATTTTGCATTAAATCACTGAAAGGCTCCAAGGCCAGTCTGATGGAAATTATTGAAGGGAGTGTGAGATAACAAAATTGTCTAGTTTATTTTTAATTTTTTTTTAGAAAATTATCTAACCAAAAGTCAGACTTAATAATTTAAAAATATTGACCGAACTTCAAAGAAGCTAATGCGCCTAGGCTTAGCTTTCATGTTTAGGCTAATTAAAGTAACATTTATATTTGCCAACCCTGGAGATGACTTAGGGCAGGGGTAGGCAACCTATTTCAAGTTGAGAGCCATTTTTCCCTTAAATAATTTTAATAAATCTTACCAAGAGCTGCAAGGATGATATTGTGAAAAATTCTGTAGATCATTTGTATTCGCAAATTATTATTTTACGATATTCAATAACATTTAATTGTTTTATATATTTATTTTTAATATTGCAAAAGTAAATAAACAAATAAGTAAACAAGTAAATTAATCGCCTATTTTTTCTTGCGGGCTTTACGTCCAACTACCAATTAGGTGTCGTGGACGGAGGCTACTAGCAAACGTACTTTACTGTAAATTTCTTTTATTAACCATTAAATAAAATCCAAGGCCTAAGACCGGGAATCGAACCCAGTACCACAGTACATCTTAGCTTTACAGGTCTCACCTCTAACCGCTCGTCTACCGTGGCGCCTCAAATAAACAAATAAATAATAACTAAACCTGTGTTTGAATGAAAAGTCGGCGTCTTTATTTTAATAAAATTCTATTCAATTTCTAGGTAGTTGGACGTTAAGTCCCGCCTGAAAAAATAGGCGATTACTTTACTACTTTTTACTTTATTCAATTTCTAACCAATCATATTTAATATTAATTTTGAAACAATATCTTTAATAAAACAAGTGTTCATTTGTTCCAATAAAATATACAATTTAAATTTGGGACAGGTTGAAGAGTCATACGATTTGGATAAAAGAGCCGCTTGCGACTCCTGACTTAGGGCTTAGGGAGAGTTGAACCATGGGGAACTTCTCCCCTCAGTGAGTGGGTGGTGGTGTCAGTTATTGTCATCGTTACATCTCCGACTAAAGAGGATACTAAGGACAACCTCAAACAGGTTTATGGAACTTCTAAGGAAATATTTTATTAATTTTTTCCCCCTCCATATTTCTCATTATTAATATCTTTGAAATCAGACAGCTGGAAGTTAATTAAATAAATCTTAGAGAAGAAAACTTAGGGCATTGAGGAGCCCTCCTTGGTGGTGGAAGGGCTTAACTTTTATTGAAACCAAATTCTTAATAATACGAATACACTCGAATACAAACTTAGATAGAACGCGTGATGAATAATGAAAGATTTCTATTTATACACGTGTAGCCACAAGTGAAAAACCTTCATCTCCAACATATTACACACTCCAACATATTACTCGTACTACACAGTCTAGGAGGACTGGAGAACTCGCAGGAAACGTTATTGGCGATGGCAACTTTGCCCAGTTTAAGAGAGAGAATTCAGCAGCAAAGGGGCAATGTTACAGCTGTATACTTTATTTTATTACACTTTCCACTTTTCAACTGAAACTAAGTCGATGTAAACTAGACCCTCAACACGCCATCGTTAATCCGCTAGTTTTATTGCATTTATTTTCAAATATACACTGTCATTTTATAATAAAGATTTGTTTTTATTGCATCCATCGCCTGGTTTTACTTAAGTTATGTGTATAAAGTATAAAATATTTTAGAGACAAAAATATTCAATTTTTATTCTTACATGGAAAGAATTTAAGGTCTACTTTAAGAGAAATTTTAATTTGACAAATATTTTTAATGTTTTCACATCTTGAGCCAAGAACTGAAAGAATATACCTACTTAAAAATTAATATAACCTGCCATTCTGTAAAGTGAATGTTGAAATAGAGGCAGTTTCGCTTATAATTCATTCACGAAGTAGAAAAAAAAGATTAAATGCTTTATTAAATTAGGGGAATCCATAACTAAGCGGTGAAAATGCTTGTGTCAAAATAAGTGAAACGAAGCTCGATTAATATCTCTCATTAAACTCAATAAAAGAACCTGTCTTAATATTCAACGAACGAAAATGATAAACAAATACAGCTACAGAATTAAAAATTTGGGGGGTGAGGAAGAACGGAGGCATCGCCATTATTTTGGTTTTATTTTTGAATCAAACTGAGGCAGTTCTATTACTGTTCTACGTTTCGGTTATTATAGGTTCCCTTCATCAGGAGCTTCTTTAGGATGGAGACCTGTATAAGATATATTAAACTTTGTACAAAGTTCTTTCCCTAAGCCAGCGTTTCCCAACCTGTGGTACACGTATTGGTAGGACGCGAATTGCTAGTTGATGGTACGCGAAAAATCATCAATAATGGCGGATATAAAAAATTAAAAAAAAAATCAAAGGATAAAAATATCATTAGAAACGTTTTTACCAATAATACATACAAATTATTTTAATTAATAATATTATACAGTAAAGTGGTTAATATGTACATAATAAGGTTAGTCTGTCTCAAGATATACGAGAAAATATAATAGCACATTTAACAGGATTAAAATTGTCTTTCATGGAGTATTTTCCAAAACCCGAAAACACAAATGATAATTGGATTTCAAACCCCCTTCTATAAAGAAAATTCAGGAAAATCTACGTCAATTATCAATAAAAGATAAAGAAAATTTAATAGAATTATCATGTGACAGAACTTAAATGATAACTACGTAAAGATCTGCTTAAAGAGACTGATTGTAATGAGTAATCTCTATCCAAGCAACATTAAATTTAATTGGTATTTACCGGTGGTTGAATGCTTAAAAAAAATTAATTTAGAAGATTTGGGCACAAATCCCAAATAATCCTAAAGAACTTTGTAAATTAATTAATAATTTTGAGGAGAAAATCATTTTTAATTGTTAAAAAAAATTGTTAAAACTAAGATCTTACAGTTTACTCGTATAAAGGGAACATGAACTTGAACTCCTTTGTAACAGATACATTATATCTTTATACAAATAAAGATAACAATAATAAAATAAGACTCTCGGAATAACAAATTTCACGAAATACAATCATTTTTACCAAGTGGTATGCGAGCCAAAAAAAAGGATGGGAAACGCTGCTCTAAAGGTTAAATAATTAACTGGATAACGCAACAATTCTCATCATTAAAAGAGGTTAATGATACCTAAAGAGTAGAGCCAAAATAAAACCTTTTTTTATTTTTATAAAATACTGTTTACTGGTCTTTGCCGAAAACTGTAAGAGATTTCAGCCACCTGTCAGCAACATCCTGTCACAGAAAAAATGTCTTATCACAGGGCTATGGAGGAGTAAGAAGCTCCTGGAAAGAGAAAAATCTAAGTTCGATCAAGGATCTCCTCATGGGAATCCACCGAACTCTGCGCTAATCCAACCCTCTTTTAACGCCGCTGACCTCACGACTATTTATCTTACTTCAACCAGTGATCTGAAGTCCTGTGCAAAGTTCCACCACTGGGAGACAGAGACATCTTCCCTCCGATCTCATATTTTACGTACTAATAGATTTACTGCATAATTCAGTATTCCCTATTGTTGTATAATTGTGAAAATAGTGAATACCTACAATTTATAATGGAAAAAAAACTTAATTCACCCATTTTAAGAAATGAAAATAAGCTAATAGACTTGGAGCTAAAAACATTTGATTTTTACCACTCTCGAAAATCCGGCAAGTTAAAACAATTAAAATAAATATTTAATATAAAGAAGAAGATATTAAAAAGAGGCCAGATACTTTGCAATTAAAGAACAGATTTAGACGAAATTAATTGGAAATACGGGTTAAAGTTAACTTACATTCAATCAAAGATCTCCATCCAATCCTTTACTCATGAATTACTCAGTTGTAATACAAACTCTTCTTGTACGTTCCTACAGAAGCGGACTCTATTGCAAACCTAAGATAAGACTGGATTTAGACCACTGAAAAGACTGCACCCACGTAGTTCGCCTACGTTCTCAGCTACTTTCATTATCAGACTTGTAGCTGGACTTGAAAATGTAAATACATTTTATTTTTAGGTTTATTAAAAAAGAAATTTGTAAGAGGGAATCATCCAGTTTAAAGCGCTAAAAGTAAATGATGCTGAACGTTTAGATAAGATAGGGCAATCACCTTTTTGGCCCATCCCTTCGTGTGGAACTTGAAACCAAGTACGGCAATAAGGACATTAGCAAGGACTAAGTTTATCTGGATCAACCATATGCATGACAAGCCAGCGAAATGTATCGACCGACTTTCATGCTACTACACTCGTTCGTCTAATTATACTCATCAAAGTCTAATCATTGTTGTATAATCAACTGAACTGATTGTCTCTCTATTCTATTCTAATTATCAAATCTTCAACAATACCTACAATTATCTTGAAAACAGTTTTGAAGAGGGGGCGGGCCAATTACTTGCAATGATTGGTGTTTTTGGTGTCTGAAATATTTATTAAAATTTGAAAATTGAACAGTTTTAAGTTAAATTCCGTAATTCAATTTACATTAATTTATGCAAACTTATTTGAAGATGGAGGGTGACATTAAATAATTAGAAGGTCAAATCCAATCAAACAAAGTGGTAGCACCATCCATTCTAAAATCATTCTGTTATCTAAGAGAATTTATGATTGCGCTAGCCTTAATTTCATTACGCTGATTTTTGTTATTTAAATCCTTTGACCTTGATCATATCGTAATTTTTCGATCAAATTTAGAATTTGTGCGAAAAATTCTTTAAAATTACGAAATTTATCTAATAAAACAGCGTTCACGTGGAACAGGTTTTCCTCAAATATGGAATTATAATTGTATGCCTAATTTCTGTTGAGATAAACTCGTATAATAAGGTCACACAGTAAAAGGATACCTGAAATGGAACTTAATTTCACCTTTCAACCAGAACTACCTCTAGGGGAAATGTTTTACAGATTAAAGGAATAAGTATTTCTAGTTCAAGGAAATCGTGGAAGAAGTATATATGAGAAAATCTCAAACAGTTTATTAGATATAAAATATATATTGTAATTACCCTTTATCCACACTTTGCCTCAAGTACGTATGTATTATACAGGTAGCAATAAATAAATAATAAGTTATAAAAAAACCACTCTTTCAGGTTTAATTCCTTGTATATTTCCTCTTTCTGTATTAGATAAAGAGAAGTACGAGGGTCGTTTGAAAAGTCCGTGCAAAAATAAAAACTACTTAATTTTTTGGGGTAAACCTTTCTTATTTTTCAACATAGTCTCCTTTTAGACTTATACACTTCGTCCAACGCTGCTCTAGTTTGTTGATCCCTTCCGAATAATAGGATTTGTCCAAGTCTGAAAAATAGCCATTCGTTTCTGCAATCACCTCCTCGTTTGAATAAAATCTTTTCCCCGCCAGCCATTTCTTCATATTAGGGAACAAATAGTAGTCCGAGGGAGCCAAGTCTGGAGAATAGGGGGGATGTGAAACGAGTTGGAACCCTATTTCCATTAATTTTGCGACCACAACTGCTGAGGTGTGAGCTGGTGCGTTGTCGTGATGGAAAAGGACTTTTTTGTGGGCCAATCGTGGGCGTTTTTCTTGCAGCTCGGTTTTCAAACGGTCCAATAACGATGAATAATATGCACCTGTAATAGTTTTACCCTTTTCCAGATAGTCGATGAGGATTATTCCTTGCGAATCCCAAAAGACAGTCGCCATAATCTTTCCGGCCGAAGGAACGGTCTTCGCCTTTTTTGGCGCAGATTCCCCCTTGGTAACCCATTGTTTAGATTGTTCTTTGGTTTCAGGAGTGTAGTGATGTATCCATGTTTCATCCACAGTGACGAAACGGCGCTTAAAGTCCTGCGGATTCTTCTGGAACAGCTGCAAACCGTCCTTGCAACACTTCACACGATTTCGTTTTTGGTCAAGCGTGTTGATGCAAAATATTATGTACCCGTTCATTCGAGATGCCCACAGCACTAGCAATCTCACGCACCTTCACTCTTCTGTCATCCATCACCATATCATGGATTTTATCAATGATTTCTGGAGTAGTAACCTCAACAGGGCGTCCAAAACGTTCAGCGTCACTAGTGCCCATATGGCCACTCCGAAAATTTCAAAAACCACTTATAAACTGTTCTAATCGAAGGTGCAGAGCCACCATAATGTTTATCAAGCTTCTCTTTAGTCTCCTGAGGCGTTTTGCCTTTCATAAAGTAGTGTTTAATCAACACACGAAATTATTTTTCGTCCATTTTTTGAAAATCACTCGACTTCCTCGATTCAAACGAATACCAAACACAAAGAAATAGACCGATCTGGCTGAAACTTGGTGTGTGTTCTTCCAAGAGATGCTACTAACTAAACATAACCTCGATACGCGCCAGTGGTGCTATCTCTCTGACTTTGCACGGACTTTTCAAACGACCCTCGTACTCTGATGATACATCTACGATATTTAGACGTCGAGTTAACATCGGTGATATCAAAAGTTTTTGTATGGTCGCACTATCTACCTGCTTGACAGGTCGATTATCAGTGGATTCTATGGTCGAAATGACTCCATAATTAATTGATAATTGATAAATTAAAATAATAAGTCTTCACCGAGGCAACAGCAGAATTTCGTGCGTTAAGATAATAATAGATTACTAATTTTTGTTTTTCTTTTTTTGAAAATAGAAACCAAAGTGCGACACTGGCGTGATTCTTGTTGGGAGTTAGTTGGCGACAGTTTAACGGTGCCCAGGAGAGAGAGAACTGGTCAGAAGCTATGTGACGGTAACCACTGACCTTTAAAATTCGTTGGTAAGCAGCTTAATCATTTGTCCTTCAACTGGAATTTCGAAGAAAATTTTCCAAAATTATGTATAGTATTTTCTACTTCTTCTTTACAAAAGTAATAATTTAGATTTATCTGAGAAATTCTTATATTAACTGGATTCCAAAAAATAAATTAGTTGATAGGTGTGACACCTACATAACTTTCTTTAACCACAACTGTGACGTAATAAAAGTTTAGTAAAAACTACTTTGGGCTAAAAAAAAAAAAAATGGCAAATAATTTATTTCGTAAAGTTGTGGCACCAGTAGCCGAGCGGTTAGAGGCAATGATTGCTAAGAAGTATTGTGGTACTGGGTTCGATTCCCCGTCTAGACCTTGGATTTTATTTAACGGTTAATATCGCCAATTTTATAATGAGGTACGTTTGCTAAACGCCATCTCATTCGCTCTCTTGCTAATGCTACAGAGACCCAAGGTTCCCTCAAAAATACTCCCCCACCCCTTTCTAGCAGCTGCATCCCTCCTCCAACCTTTTAACACCAAATAAATTCTTAAAACACTAGTACAATCGGATTTCTGGATTAATTAATCCGTAACCTGGGGAAACAGACCTTATAGCCCGAACTAAGGCAGCCTGTCTAAGGCTGGAAACATAGTGGAGCGGCGAGCAAAGCGGCGAAAACAAACACAAGTTATCATATGGGGAGCAAAGCGAAGATAGAGCAACGCTACCAAGAGAGTGTAGAGCAATGTGTCGTAACATGTTTGATTTCTTCGCTCTTATCGAACTCAATTTTCAAGGTTAAAATGGACATTGCTTCATTTATTGGTGAAGTTTTTTTAAATAAACCTCTGTGGGATCAAAAGGATTTTCTACATCACAACCGATTTATGTTGGATAAGGAATGGAACAGGATTAATGGGGTTAACATTAAAATTTGTCCTATTCTTGATTAACATGCCTTCAACACTGGTTAGTATGTAATCAAATGTTGAAACAGACATTCGAAAATACGCATGAAACTTGCCAGGATGCTGCCGAAGTTGTTGGTACAAGTGATGGAATTCACCATGTTCATGTCTAGTCCTGTTTATATCATGAACACTGCTGCTCCTGCTACTAAGCTGCTGTAAATACCAAATTTTCAAGGAAGAATTTTCATATAGAAATAATTCCTCCACCATGTCTCGTCGAAAGGAGAAACGCGACTTAAACTCGTCACTATGTGCGTGCGATTCTCTTTGCTCGCTGTTTGTCGGTCTCTTTGATTTGAAGCAACTATCATGGCCGCTTGGCTCGCCGCTCCACTATGTTTCCAGACTAAAGGAAAGAAACTCTGATGGATTTGGTTGATAAATAAATTGAGAAAACGCAGGTTTAGGAAATGTGAAGATGTAATTAAAGTAACAGTTAAAGAATCCATAAAAATGAATAACTGAACTATTCCAAACTGGGACAATGTACGAGTCCAGAAAGTTAAAACATAAGAGAGTTCACTGGTTCTTTGATAATACCGACACTCAGACAAAGCAATCGACTCGAGATGGAGTTCCAAATAGAGTGATGTTCAAAACGGACTGCAAGTGGAGAGCTTAAATTCTCGGATATGGTTCGCATACATCTTGTATACATGCATGCAAGCCAAGAGTAGATTGCGTTCTGTGGTGAAACCAGCTGGCCTACGAGAAAGAAATCTCCAAAGACAAATGACCAGGGTTCTTCAGGAAGGAGTTTGAACGTGAGGCTAACGACATTACCTTAAAGTCTTAAGAAAGGAAACGGATTAAAGAAACGTTAAGTAAAGTAATCGCCTATTTTTTCAGGCGGGGCTTAACGTCCAACTACCTTTACTAGGTGAAACGGATTATAAGGAACGAAATTACGACATCTAAATTTGGTAAACCAGGTTGAAAAAGTAAGCGTTACTTTACTGTTTTTACATATTTAGTTCCTGTTCATGTGTAAGTTCGATATTTACACTTGAAAAATATGATAAAGAGCAAACAAATTTTTTAAAAAATAAATGGAGTTTTTTTTTTCTGAAAACTCTCACAAATCTGAGAAATAGATTCAGTTAAGTGTTAATGCCAGATTATGGCTGATTCTGTCCCATAGTTGCCCGGAAGTGACTCCGATTCGAAATATCAACTATAAACATCCTACGATTTGTTGTTTATATAATTATATGCTACATTCCCACAAGCGCGTGCCAATTGGTAAAAAGAAAACCTTTTCCTAACTCAGAAAAGCCTCCTAAAAAAAAGAAGTTATTGCTAGTAAAAACTTAAAAATTGAAAACCTGTTCAGACACTACGAAAGGGTTAGAAATATTCTAAAAAAGTTTTATAACAATTGTAAAATAATCTTGCCAAAAAAAAAGTACAGGTTGGAGAACTTTAAAAAAAGTCAGTTTAAAATTAACTAAAACTGCTGTGGAACACGTAGACTAAATCTTTAAAAATTCTACTAAAATGGTGGGTCACATTAAGCAGTATTGGTGGTTGTTCGTTCAATTTCCGGTCGTGGTCTTGGATTTTTATCTGTAATATTCAATAGTGCTGAATATTAAAATACTCTGAGGAATTATTCATCAAATATATGATTCGCGTGCATAAAACCAATTTCCTAAGTTCATATTGCTTGATTTTTTGTATTATACAAAAAAATGCTTTCTTCAATTAAAACGATATCTTCATTAAAATTTGTCAATATAAAGTTCTCATTCTTTTTTATATGATAAAACACCGATAATCCCGTTCTAATTTATGTTTTAAATACAAAATATTTACCGACTACGAAGCATAATTAACTCCAAAATTTATCTTTAATGCAAACTTAATGAATCTTACACTTAGTTATGGATTATTGCATTACTTATTTACATCAATAACTGACCCGTCCAATCGATCGCTAGCTGCAAAATTATTTACAATAAATCTCTAATCTTGCACATCCATAATATAGCAGTCCGTAGACAACTTTACTGCAACATAAGTTCAACAGACTAAATTGACAGAGTTTGGCACACCTTGATTGTGTGGAAGAAAAAGATAAGACCAAGAACTGCTATTTCTTACTACAAAAAAATTAATCAATCCTTTTTGAAAATAAGTTTAGCTTTAAAATCAGCAGCCTGGTGGTGATAATTTTTGTTGTTTTCATTTTTGTGATATTGCGAATTCATGGAAAGAGATCCTTTAAGATTTGTCGATTTGATGTGGTGATTTTTTACAATCAATTTTCTAGTGCGAACAAAGGTGGATATTAGTTAACAAAAAAAAAATTATAGATAGTTTTTCTTGAAATTGTAAGTTGGAAAGTAAATTTATGTAGGATATTATTTCTTTTTGGTGAATTGCGCCGTTTACTGCACAACTCGATTAAATCCATAAAATAAAAAAATGGTAAATTTCTTTTATTAACCATTAAATAAAATCCAAGGCCTAAGACCGGGAATCGAACCCAGTACCACAATACATTTTAGCTTTGCAGGTCTCGCCTCTTAACCGCTCGGCTACCGTGACGCCTCCAACAAAAGAGTATATTTAATAGTTTAATTAAGGTGAGTTACATCCCAGATTTACGCTTTGAAGAAATAAATTAGCTTAGAAAATCGGTAAAAAGACAACGATTAATCTAACAGCTAGCAATGACTTTTAAAATTGGGGAGCTACGAGGGTCGTTTGAAAAGTCCGTGCAAAGTCAGAGAGATAGTACTACTGGCGCGTATCGAGGTTATGTTTAGTTAGTAGCATCTCTTGGAAGAACACACACCAAGTTTCAGCCAGATCGGTCTATTTCTTTGTGTTTGGTATTCGTTTGAATCGAGGAAGTCGAGTGATTTTCAAAAAATGGACGAAAAATAATTTCGTGTGTTGATTAAACACTACTTTATGAAAGGCAAAACGCCTCAGGAGACTAAAGAGAAGCTTGATAAACACTATGGTGGCTCTGCACCTTCGATTAGAACAGTTTATAAGTGGTTTTTGAAATTTTCGGAGTGGCCATATGGGCACTAGTGACGCAGAACGTTTTGGACGCCCTGTTGAGGTTACTACTCCAGAAATCATTGATAAAATCCATGATATGGTGATGGATGACAGAAGAGTGAAGGTGCGTGAGATTGCTAGTGCTGTGGGCATCTCGAATGAACGGGTACATATTTTGCATCAACACGCTTGACCAAAAACGAAATCGTGTGAAGTGTTGCAAGGACGGTTTGCAGCTGTTCCAGAAGAATCCGCAGGACTTTAAGCGTCGTTTCGTCACTGTGGATGAAACATGGATACATCACTACACTCCTGAGACCAAAGAACAATCTAAACAATGGATTACCAAGGGGGAATCTGCGCCAAAAAAGGCGAAGACCGTTCTTTCGGCCGGAAAGATTATGGCGACTGTCTTTTGGGATTCTCAAGGAATAATCCTCATCGACTATCTGGAAAAGGGTAAAACTATTACAGGTGCATATTATTCATCGTTATTGGACCGTTTGAAAACCGAGCTGCAAGAAAAACGCCCACGATTGGCCCACAAAAAAGTCCTTTTCCATCACGACAACGCACCAGCTCACACCTCAACAGTTGTGGTCGCAAAATTAATGGAAATAGGGTTCCAACTCGTTTCACATCCCCCCTATTCTCCAGACTTGGCTCCCTCGGACTACTATTTGTTCCCCAATATGAAGAAATGGCTGGAGGGGAAAAAGATTTTATTCAAACGAGGTGATTGCAGAAACGAATGGCTATTTTTCAGACCTGGACAAATCCTATTATTCGGAAGGGATCAACAAACTAGAGCAGCGTTGTACGAAGTGTATAAGCCTAAAAGGAGACTATGTTGAAAAATAAAAAAGGTTTACCCCAAAAAATTAAGTAGTTTTTATTTTTGCACGGACTTTTCAAACGACCCTCGTATATATACCCGATTTGAATCCTGGATTGCCAGGTTGAAAACTTGAAAACGATCGCAGGTACTATAGTACCTAAACAGAGAGTCGTTCTTCCCGCGATTTGTATTTATTGAGGTATAATTTTTTCATGAAAAAAAATAATATTAAAATAAAATAAGCAGCGCTGTTATCCTTTAAACCCATGAAATTCAATAATAGTAAACTTCAATAAATATTTATACTAACTACAAATCACAAATAGATTGAAAGTAGATAAGAAGTAATGCTAAAAAGCAAAAAATATGTCAAAGTGAGTTTCGAAATAAAATGCCAACAGTAATGCTGTATAATATCGCTGTTAACGGAACCGCATTTTAATTAAACTAATTATACATATATGCTAATTAGTAATCTTTTTTAAATAAAAATTGTGCCGTAAAGAGATTTGTAATTATATTCTAAGCACATGAACAAATTAATATTGCAATCAACGAAGTAATTGAGGATGCTTTTCATGTCAACTTTTAAATATTCGAATCAGAAGTCAAAGTAAAATTGAAATTAGTCTAATAGGAACTTCATTAACATAAATCGAACAACTAATTTACTTCTATGCCCATGAGGAATAAGTGTTAACAGTGGTTTAATACAATAGAAAAATAGAACGGACGGATCGATTGTCTAACAGTGCGAACACCTTCATCAATATAGATAGATTAATGCATTTTTTTTTTTTTCTAAAGAGATCACAAACACATTAACAGCACCCTCTGTTTCACTTCTAACCAATCAATCAACAGTCTCGTCCGCTACATCTAGCAGGTTCAGGAGCTAAGGAACCATACTAACATTGGTGGTTTATAGAATTGAATTTAATATTGTTCTATCACTTCAGAAATCATGTGAACAGGCAAAAAAAATTATTTAGTTTTCATAGCATTAACGCTAACTAAATAATACTGCAATCGTAGGCGACCAAGTGCAACATTCATCCAATTTACTCAATATCTAACAACAAATTTTTTCTAATTTATAATTCTAATTTCACTTTTCTAAAAGTCAATGTATATAACAAAGTTTCACCAAATCAAAATGACACGTAAAAGAGATGCATAATGTCTCCAGAAAGTGAAAAAGTCTTGATACTTGAAATGCATTGCACTTTTTTGCTCCTCCTTCGCCCCCCCAAAAAAACAAAATGCCCAGTATAGATGCCTTTTCCGATTTGATTTGTAGCTCAGATATCTGTGACTGTACAACTGACAATGAAGACACATTAGATAAGTGCCCAAACTCACCTTTCCACCAGAACCAAATACAACAAATTTTTCAGAATTACTTTTCAAATTAACGAAGTAAAAATTATATATACAGATAAAACGTTATATATATTTTGAAGAATAAAAACCCCTATGGTGATTTCAGAGAAAATCGAAAATAACTGGAAAAATCGATGCATTCATGGCTAACTTCTGGTTAATCGATAGTGACGAAAAACACAGTGAATCCTTAGGTGGCGGTCTCTATCCAAACACAAAATTATAACTTTTCAATCCTGCTCTTTTTAGCAACACAAAAACGTAATCAAAAGTAAAAAAAAAAAACAAATAAAGACAAAAAATACCATTTTCATGTTCAAGATTTTGGAAATTGGTGTAAAAATAAAGTCGCAAAACATTAAGCATAGTAAGACAAGGGAAAATGATATTGTCCTTTCAGGAAAATGACCAGCATTAAATATAGTTCGAAGTAGTCTTATATATAGTTAAATTGGTGATAATGATATGCATATTTTTAGAAAAAAAGAAAACGTATGCTTTGCAAAAGTCCAATGGGGAACTAACCAGTCACTGGCAAGTATTATGCATATTAAATAGGGCCGCAAAACAATATAAAATGACCACTTGCAGTATAATGTGCAATCAAACAAAAAAACATCAATAATATTTGTGAACGATGTCGCACTTTCACTTAATCACACTCGTTAAACAGTAACTAAAATAACAATCTCCATTTTTAATCAGAGTAAACAAAAATGACGCAATCATGTAAAGCTGTCAATTTTAAAATAAATTAAATTTCAAAATATATTATTTTATATAAAAGCTGATTAATAAAATAGAACATAAATAAATAAAGTATAATTTCAAACCGGCAAAAAAGTCCGGGAAAAAGGTGCAATATGGCGGTTTCCCGCGCGTCTTATATATCGATTTTATTTACTTACCGGTGTGTTATGAAAAAAAAACCTAAAGGTGTATTCTAATGGTGATATTAGAGATTTGTTGGACAGTTGCAGTAGATTATTTCTCCTAGGTAATTATATTTACAAAAATATTGAACTATATAGCGCCTTTTGTGGACAGACGAGGCAGTGTTTGGCTCTCTCCAGCTAGATGGACTGACAGCGAGGACCCATGCAGCGGCAGTGTCCAGCTCCGATCAGTCCAATGCACAGCTTCCACACATTACTCACTTCAAGTTAATGTTTTCACTTTTTTTTTGCTTTTAAATTTGAATTTATCTTTTATTAACCAGGTTTAATATTTTCTTAAAAAAACCAATTGTTTACTCCCTTCTTTTAAATATATATTTCACTTTAATATCAAATTCTTGTATCAACTTTTTAATATTTTAGAAAAAAAAAATAAATTAAAAAAACCAGAACAAACTAAAGAAGAGAAGGTTTTCCAAAGAGTTGGTACCAGGACGCACACTATATTGAGGTGACCTCGGCGCGCTGCAAGGCGGGACTGCTGACTGCCCCACACAACCCTCCAACAACAGACGCACCCTCTACCGGCTTTGCTACAAACATTCGCTAAATCCTTCCCCACTTTTATACCATATACAACTTACTAGTCTGGCTAAAAATATAAGCTCATCTACTTTGGGGCATATATTTCGACCTACCCGACCAGCTTTTACACCTAGTGCACCTTATTTTGTATTTCTTAAAAAAAAGAATTGCATGAAATGGTCGCATGATCTGCTTCTGGTGCAATTATATCAAAAAAAAATCTATACGTACTGAAAAAAAAAAACATTTTCAAAAATAACAAAAATAGTTTATTTGTAAGACCAGTTCGCAAAATGATTCTCGTCATTGCGACTCGAAGCGGCTGTTGTATCCGCAATGCACAGCACTAGTAGCAGACCATATTTAAAAAACACAATTATTTCGAGTAAAACCTAAAATAATCTAAGCAACAGTTGCTATGGCAATAACAATGCGATATTTCGTAAGCGCCCTCAGATTTTCTCTTCCTAGGAGCTTCTTCTCACTGTCCGGAAATGGATAGTGTTGTCTGTAACGAAAGAACACTATCCAGAGTCCGGAAGTGCGCTGAAAAAAGCTTCGGGTAGGTGAGAAGATAGTAAATATGGGACAGTCTTTATTTTTTACCTTGCATATTTTTAACACTCCTGAATTTAAATTCTACTCTGAAGTAAAATCATAGACATAAATTATTTGTCTTTGTAAATTTGGTGTCCTGGATGGATTACAGCAAGGAGACTGGAGTTACACTGAAAAAGTCTGTCGTGGTGCCACATTGGGTTTTTCAGAAAGTGTGGTAGGTAATATGGGACACACATAATAATTATAGTTAATGTTCTCGTTTCTCCATGAATTGTAAAGATAAGCCTTAAATATGCCACAAAACTATATTTTACACAATTATCGTACATTAAGGATAAAAATTAGGGTGTAATCAGTTTTCTTAGAGAAATGTCAAGAAATCCTTGAAATGATCGTTTTAGGCCCTTTATAGTATACCCTGTGGAAAAAAAATAAAAAATTATAAGACACCTATTTCGTCCTCAGTGCCACTTTTCACACTTGTTCGGCAGACGATTAACGAGGTTTATATATGGGGCAACGCTGTCCCATAATACCACCATACACCGCGTACAATATAACCTCATTTTTATTACAATATACGTTCATATTTGAAATCCATAATACTGGCATTTAAAACTCTCTACTTTCACCATTTTTAATGTCTAAGAGAAATTATTCTAACTTTCCTCGGTATTTACCAAAAGCAGAGGAAAATCAACCTTAAGAAAACTTTTTAGCATTGACAAAATCAATACGGTCCTCTCTTGGACAAAGCTGCCACTCGATTGGATGCGCTGTCTTCTGCAGCAGACAAAGCCTACCCCAAAGAGTAGTATGGCACCAAAAACTAACCAGATAGCACTACAGGGTTTCACAAAAACAGGGGTGTCCCAAATTTCAACCCCGTCCCTTCACTTTTACCAATGGACCTCAGATGTTCACGCACCTTGAATTTAAAAAATACAAACAACGCGATACTTTCAAATTGAAATTTCTCTTTTTTTTCAAAAAAAAAAAAAAAGGAAGAAGGAGTCAAAAAATACTTGATAAGACAGGAAACGAGCCAGCTTAGTCTTAAGTATTAACACATGCCCAAATTGTAACGATAATTTGAACTTTGTTTGTATTTTTATAGAACAAAATAGATTTCAGCTCGCAGAGTTAGTTCTTGCCGAAAAGAAAAACTTTTAGTCCCCAGTGAATATCTGGATAAACACACTAACCATCGCAACAGTAGAAATTATTACCGATCTAGTATCTCTAAATCCAAACCACAAAAAGTAAATTCTTTCATTTTGCCACCAACTTGCCACACTATACCAGCAGCATCTCCCAACTTCATGACATCACGTACAGCATATAACTATTACTGGTTAAATTGAATTATAACTAAATTAAGTTACTGGTCAGAGTCACAAATCGAATCTAAATCCTTGCGTCAAATCCATTGTTTTCAATATGGTAAATCGACAGAAATGAATTCAAGAGAGATAAAATGTCATTTTCATATTTTATTACTTTGAATATTGTTTTTTGTGTTTTTTAAATAACCTCCTTGATAACTAATTAAAACTGCCCGATAGGATAGTCGTAGAAGGGTTAATCGTCAAAAACTGCACGAAAAAGCGAATTGTTAAAAAACATCAAACTTTGAAATGTTTTTTTTTTTTCATTTCTTTTGAATGAATAGTTATTTATTTAACAAGTGTGGAAAGTAGTACTGTAGAAACAGCAGAGAATGTAATAAGTAATGTAAATACGTGAGTAATGTAAATAATTGTAATATAACAATAAATGTTTATAATAAATAAATTACTTTTTGTAGACTGTAAAAAATGAAATTTTTAATTTTATTAGTTAATAAATGGTTGCAGAAAAAATATAATATTTAACTCTAGTGTAAAGTATTTTCCTCACACTCGGCAATTTGCACTTGCACTCGTATCGCTTCGCTCACTCGTGCGTGCAAACCCTGCCTCGCGTGAGGAAAAGTACTACTTTCCACACTTGTTAAATAAATAACAATTTCTGCAACCATTTATTAACTAATAAAATTAAAAATTTCATTTTTTACAGTCTACAAAAAGTAATTTATTTATTATAAACATTTATTGTTATATTACAATTATTTACATTACTTACGTATTTACATTACTTATTACATTTTCTGCTGTTTCTTTTATTGATGGAGGAGTGTTTTCTAAACAGGAATCACTAGAATCCATTTTAAATTTCTATAAGGTAACACTATAACCTTTTTAACTGTTATAATTAAAAATATCTAATTATTTATTAAAGTATTATTTTTATTTCTATATTCCTTTCAATTTTTATTTTATTTTTTAATATTCGTTTTTTAATTATTTAGTTACGTTAAATAAGCTTATTAAAGTTTTACAGAAAATATTTATGTTAATAACAAAACTTCTTATATCAAGGAAGCACAATAAAGTTTTTCCACTCACTTGTGCGGAAAGTGACACTAATGGGAATTTCCCCCCACTAGTGTGGGAAGTTGGGCATTACACAGCTGATTTTAATTGAGTAATGAGAACTTCCCTACATGGTTGCAGAAAAAGATTATATTTCCAAATTTTCTTTAAAATAAAGTGCACATCCTCTTTTATAAATGCGATAAACAATCAATTTGAACTTTCGAGTCTTTACATGAGACCACTAAATTCGATTTAAAAACAAGAAACCCTCTGCTAGGGCCAAAATTGTAAAAAAAAAAAAAACTCTAAGATAACATAGCAATATAAAGGACAGCTAGGAATAGCTTTTCTTGCACGTAAACGGACTTACGGACTCGTAAACTATCCGATACAAGGTATACACATTAAAACCGCTACAGTGCAAAATGCTTCGTAAATTGCGAACACTTCTTTTTTTATGGTTCGCTACTCTATTCATACAGAGCTCAAGTTTCCATTCATAACCTCGCAACACCAAATTCCCCAATCTTCTTGCAGCAAACTAGTCCCTAAGTCAACTTACGTTCAATCCTCGAAGACTGCTAAGACTCACGAATAATGATTTATCGCTGGATAAACACCATTCAAGCCTTTTTTTACTAAATTTGCGTACACCAACATCTGCACTTATCGCGTATACTTGTACACAATTGTAAAATGTTTTATGTAAACAAAATACATATTATTATTATAAAAATTGCCTCTTTGAAATAATTTTTTAAACCACCCCTTTTTTAACATATAGTCGGTAAAACTATCCGTTCACACTCATAAGACTGAATGTGACGCAGTAAAACTAAAATCTAAAATTTTTATGCTTCCAAATTTTACTCGATCGCAAAACTTCCACTAAAATTAAATTTCCCAAGTGGTCAATTGATTTTGAAGGTTACCCCGAAGAAAACTATTAGTGTTACGATTTTGTACCCCGCTAATCAGTAAGAGCTAATCTGATTCATAATCTTTTAATTAACTAAATCTCTTTCTCTTTTTAAGGCTGCTCCTGATAAAGGCCACTAATGGCATCCGAAACGTAGAGCACAAGTAAAAGTTGCTGTAATTTTTTAAGGCCATTACCGAACATCCTTACTCTTGTAATTGGCTAATCTAATCAATTAAAATTTTAAAAAATCAATTAAAAATAAAAATTATTCAACTATTTATAATATTTACAAATTTGACGACGAGCTTCAGTTATCATTAAAATTAATGAAAGTCTAAACACAAAAGATTGATTTACATTTATTTAATATAACAGATTGTAATTTCACATCTATTAATTACACTTTTGCCGACCAACTCCAAATTAATTTATATGAAATTTTTATAAATGAAGGAATCTTTCGCCTGAATGAATATAAATATTAGAATTACTTTACACATTTACCAATATTCACTCACTAGAACGATAACTGAGTCATTTTCATTCATTTCCAAGAGGTCATTAAAAAAATACTTTAAAAAATTGTTTATTTTATCTATCGTAGTATGTGACGTGTTTTTATTGATATGTCCGGTTCCCTCTTCCATTCATCATCAGAGATTAAATCAAAGAGGATGATGGATGAGAATCCGAACCCGGCCAAAACATGCGCGCCAGGACGGATAAAGTCTGCGAAAAAATACCTTATTTTATTATTTATTGTAAAAATTAATGCCCAGGAGTTACTCCGGCGTGTCTGGCACCTAGGTTACTTCTGTATTCAAGAGTATACCTACCAATTCTCTAATCATATCACTCCAAATTCCTGTCTAAATGTCGTTTATGGGACTATTTACTTCATTTCCAGTTCGTGCAGGTGTTCCTCAGGTGGATCCTTGGGACTTGTACTCAACACTACATACACCGCTGATATTCCTCCGCGAATGTGATGAAATTGGTATGTTAAGATGGAATATTTGCAGCTTTGTGAAGGCAGGAATGTTTAAGCCTGGGTGAATAGTTTGATTGGTGACGTAGAAAGAAGCGTTGGCTATTGAGCTAAGAATTTTAGACTACTAAGACTGGACCCTTTAAAGGTTTGGAGATTGAAGGTTGAACCCCACAGTTCGATTCCATATTTTGGTGCTTTAATATACTTACATAAATAAGTATTTTGTTGTCGAGAGTGAGTTTTGATCTGTTGTCGAGTTGTCTTTTCAGTTGTCGGAAGCGTCTGTTGAATTCTGTTCTCTCTAGTCTTGTATGAGGACCCCAAGTAAGTTTTCTGTCGATATAGAGCCTAAGAAGCGTCTACGTTGTCTACTGGAATTGGATTATAAAAGACAGGTCGAAGAGTGAAGGTAATATTTTGAGATTTTGTCTCGTTCAGTTTTATAAATGGTGACGAAGTGGCACTGAAGATGTGCCATGAAAAAAAGGTTAAAATAAATAAATAAAATTAATTAATTAGGAGGGAAATGTCATTTTAAAAAAATCGTTCATTGGATTAAAATCTTCATAATTCTCAAAATTTTTCCGAAACTGAAGGAAACTTTTAAAATATGCACCAGATACTTCAAAATAATCTTCTAAAAGTAAATATTCATAAATGCTGCGATGTATTATTCATAGATACAGTGTAGCACCACTATACTAAGAACAATAGGTGAAGCAACTTTATCAAGGGGTCGAACGCGTACGAGCGCAATAGTTAAGCTTTATTAGAATATTAAGTAGCAATGAATTTCATCTACTAAATAAAGGCGCTTATGCATGATGAAATAGATGAAGACCTAACAATAGACCACTTTTACGCGATACCAGCAAATCTGGTAGAAATAGTCTTGTCAAAATCTCTCAGCCAGAACTACTTAGTAGTTCTTAGACTACTTTGTAGTCACTAACAGAATTCTGTCTAAATGGCCGCAATGACAGCAAGCGAATATAACGAAAGTTAGGTATATTAAAAATGCGAGGAATTATAGGAGAACAGAATAATAAACACTAGATAAAGAGGAACGCCGAAGAGAACTTTGGATCAGGAAGTTCCAAGAGAGGAAACGGGGTAGAGAACAAAGAGTTGGTTGAGGTGGTTCGGGATAGCCTCAGCGAAGGAGTGCAGGCTCTCCACACACAGTGGCCGGTATAAGAGTAACAGATTAGCCAGTACCAGAAAATTAAACAGTTGCCATCGAAATCTAACGAAGAAAATTCTTTTCTTTTCAACCCTTCATTTACAAAAAAAAAATTATCAAAAAGGTATAGAAAACAGAATTTAACATATTTGTTTTGTGTAAGAATTCAGGTAAATATTCCATGTTTTATACGAGCCTATCGATGCACAATTCGATTAACTCCACAAAACAAAACAAAAAAATGGAAAAATGCGATGAAATACAAGGGTCGTTTGAAAAGTCCGTGCAAAGTCAGAGAGATAGCACCACTGGCGCGTATCGAGGTTATGTTTAGTTAGTAGCATCTCTTGGAAGAACACACACCAAGTTTCAGCCAGATCGGTCTATTTCTTTGTGTTTGGCATTCGTTTGAATCGAGGAAGTCGACTGATTTTCAAAAAATGGGCGAAAAAGAATTTCGTGTGTTGATTAAACACTACTTTATGAAAGGCAAAACGCCTCAGGAGACTAAAGAGAAGCTTAATAAACATTATGGTGACTCTGCACCTTCGATTAGAACAGTTTATAAGTGGTTTCAAAATTTTCGGAGTGGCCATATGGGCACAAGTGACGCTGAACGTTCTGGACGCCCTGTTGAGGTTACTACTCCAGAAATCATTGATAAAATCCATGATATGGTGATGGATGACAGAAGAGTGAAGGTGCGTGAGATTGCTAGTGGTGTGGGCATCTCGAATGAACGGGTACATAATATTTTGCATTAACATTTGGACATGACAAAGCTATCCGCAAGATGGGTGCCGCGATTGCTCACGCTTGACCAAAAACGAAATCGTGTGAAGTGTTGTAAGGACGGTTTGCAGCTGTTCCAGAAGAATCCGCAGGACTTTAAGCGTCGTTTCGTCACTGTGAATGAAACATGGATACATCACTACACTCCTGAGACCAAAGAACAATCTAAACAATGGGTTACCAAGGGGGAATCTGCGCCAAAAAAGGCGAAGACCGTTCCTTCGGCCGGAAAGATTATGGCGACTGTCTTTTGGGATTCGCAAGGAATAATCCTCATCGACTGTCTGGAAAAGGGTAAAACTATTACAGGTGCATATTATTCATCGTTATTGGACCGTTTGAAAACCGAGCTGCAAGAAAAACGCCCACGATTGGCCCACAAAAAAGTCCTTTTCCATCCCGACAACGCACCAGCTCACACCTCAGCAGTTGTGGTCGCAAAATTAATGGAAATAGGGTTCCAACTCGTTTCACATCCCCCCTATTCTCCAGACTTGGCTCCCTCGGACTACTATTTCTTCCCCAATATGAAGAAATGGCTGGCGGGAAAAAGATTTTATTCAAACGAGGAGGTGATTGCAGAAACGAATGGCTATTTTTCAGACTTGGACAAATCCTATTATTCGGAAGAGATCAACAAACTAGAGCAGCGTTGGACGAAGTGTATAAGCCTAAAAGGAGACTATGTTGAAAAATAAAAAAGGTTTACCCCCAAAAATTAAGTAGTTTTTATTTTTGCACGGACTTTTCAAACGACCCTCGTATACACCCCACACCTAAATATACGTACATTATTATTATGTAATCTTTAAAGTATCTACTTTCATAATATTTAAACGACAAATCTGAAACAGATTCTAAATACTTTGAAAGCCAGTTCTGGCTGCAGGTACAATCTAGTTATCGATTTGTTTTTCTTTAGTACGCTAGTCGTAACTGCGTATTATATTCACGCACCAGCCAATCTCATGAATAAATAAATGTATGAATCTTTTTCTTTTTCATATTTTACCCAGGTAAGTTAAATGTTTAAAAAAATAGGGCAATCGGTCTTCAAATCCATCCAAGTAGATGTTTTATTATACAATTCAAATGAACTTCTTGAAAACAATCTTACATTTTATGTATGTATATATCTACATTTATCCGCCGGAACTCAAAAACAAAAACAAAAATAGAAAAAGGTTCGAGTTTAAATGTTTCGTTTACGCGCCAAAAAAAGAAGTAAAAAAGTGAACCGGAAGTTTCGACGATTCTTTGCTAACTTATGCAATCATATTACACATATTATGTGTAAAACTATAACTTTTCTTTGAAATCTTGTAAAGCGCCATCACTTAGTTAGTGCCAATATTAACCAGAATCAGAATGTGGAACCTAAATTAGCAAAATTAAAGAAAACAGGCAGATCGGCACTATCTCTTCTCAAATCTAAAAGAAAATTTGTAAATTAGAACTACTTAAAAAGTTGTTTGTTCACACCAGAAATGTAGCTATTTTTTGCTCCTGAAATAATATTACTGTCAAATATCAACCACACTTCATCATTTTTATGGATTTGAGTCTCTCTCCCAGAAAAAATACCAGAGTAAAGAAATCTGTACTTAATTTCCAATTTAATGTAAAAACAATTATTCTGGCTTTGTAAAATGGAAAATTAACTTCTACAAAATGGGAAATAAAAGACAAATATGATTCGTTAAAATTTGTAGTTAAACACAATTTACAAAATTGTTTAGATTAATTAAAAAAAAAGTTGTAAAGTAAAATTGAACTGTAAGCTTTTTATTAAATCCAAGCTTTAAGCTGGGCTTATTCATTAACAAAGATCGTTAATTATTATGTAAGTGGTGGCGAGTTGACCGTAGCACAGGATAAAATAAAAGCGTTTGTTTATAAAATACTTTTCAATTAGTTGAGCTAATAAAAAAACAATTAAAAAGAATTGGGGATCCTCTTTCAAATTAAATGTAATTAAAATTTATTTTTTAATGCAGTCAAAATACATATTTTGAGCAAGGCCCCCCCCCAAATTGTTAAAATCATCGCCTGATAAACTAATGTTGTATTTTTATGACTAAATACCGGAAAGGGGCTTACATAAAAAATAATATCAGTTCTGTGTGAAAAGAAATAAGGAAAAGCAGAGCTATTCGTGTATTTGAGTTTTTATTGGACGACTAGTTTTTCTTTTTTTGGCATTGGCTTTCCAGCATCGTCTAGGTGCTTATCACTAGAATATCACTCACTCTCCATTCTTACTTATAAATACCTTCGCTTCACACATTCATCCCTCTACTACATACAACTATTTACATACAAAGTTACAACTAATGGATAGATCAGTACTCTATATTCCTGCCATCCTTATAGCTTATCCGAAATTAAAATCACGTAATCCTTCTCAAATCATTTTCTTGCATTCATTCTATAACTTTTAAATACATTCATATTTCATTGCTAGCTCTGCTATAGACTTAAGAACATGTATGTTAGTGGAGAATATTATGTCTTCGTAGCGAAATGGTGCATCTAAAAACATTCGTTTCCTTTCTACCACATAACGTGGACATATCATTATTATATGTTTGAAATCCTCCTCCTCATTGCAATCTACGCAAAGAGGAGAGGACCTTTTGTTGATCCTGTGTAGATACGATCCGCACACCGCGTGGTTCGCTCTCAGCCTGCTTATTGTCGTAACAACCCATTTATTAGTGACAGTTCCCTTAAACCATGGTTGTCTAGGTAACTGATCTGCCATAGTTTTATAGAATCTCCCTTTATTACCATTACTGTAATCTGTCTGCCATTTTTGTTGTGCTGCTTTTTCAATATTATAGACTAGAGTGAACATGTTTCATAAGAAATCTTTAAATACCTACATAACCATTAAATAACAACATATTTGAAAATATGTCTAATATTAATCTGATACTTAAATTTAAAAGTATTCAGTATCAGAATGAAGATAATAATAATAAAATTATTATTAAAGTTTCATCCATAATCATAAATGGATGAATCAGTTTGGTGCTGAAACTTGGACTGCATTGCCTGCTGTCAGTCACTTGTCTTGCTGAGTAAGCAAGTGTAGTACGAGATGGTAACATCAGTGAAGTTGAAGTTTCTACACCCATCTGATAAATCTACCTGTGATGATGGATTAGTCCAAAACCTTTCGGGAATGCAATAAACAGACGTGCTGCTAAGACGGATAAACACTAAAAATATCCAGTACTGCCAACCTAACATTTTACTTAGAGAATCAATGAATACCATCAACTGAAAGTGCCAATACCTTTTACTGCATTAACAACCAGCGGGAAATATTACCAATACTTATATATCTACAATTTTTATTTTCAGTAATTTTGAGGTAAGTGATAAACTTTAATAAATTATAAGCAATGAAATGCTTACTTGAATCTGATGAACTGCTCCATAAAAAGAAGGCACCAAGTTACAGCATCACTGACTTGTGACGATATTTCATCACCATCTTCCAGGTTTCTTTTAAATACAGTAGTTGACAGAACCTCGTTAAGGCAGAATATTATCTTCCATCTAAAAATGAAAAAAAATAAGCTTAAGTTAAGATTTGTACTGATTATGTTTTTAAGAGAAGTTTACAATGTTAAATGCGGGATAAAATAATTCAACTGCTCTTTATTTAAGATTTCCTAAAAGAAACATACTTTTCTTTCAAACTCTTCAATTATTTTTGTTTTAAACATATGATTATTTTGCAAAAAATGGTCATAAATAAATAATAAAAGAAAATATGAAGTGAATAAATATGTGAATAAAAAGAAAAGAACATTTAAACGGAAAACGTTCAACCACTTCAAAGAATAGACAAACAAGATATAAGTATTATTTATTACAAGTACATCATTTGACAAATCATACATTTTAAAATTAAATATCATTGTGAAAAGTAAATAAAATTTACAGTATTCAATATTATAAATTAGGTTAGCTACTAAAAACCGCTTCCGAGCTTATCAAGCTACTAGAATATATATATATATATATATATATATATATATCATATATATATATATATCATACATATATATATATATATCAAATTAAATATCATTGTGAAAAGTAAATAAAATTTACAGTATTCAATATTATAAATTAGGTTAGCTACTAAAAACCGCTTCCGAGCTGATCAAGCTACTAGAATATATATATATATATATATATATCATATATATATATATCAAATTAATTATCATTGTGAAAAGTAAATAAAATTTACAGTATTCAATATTATAAATTAGGTTAGCTACTAAAAACCGCTTCCGAGCTTATCAAGCTACTAGAATATATATATATATCATATATATATCAAATTAAATATCATTGTGAAAAGTAAATAAAATTTACAGTATTCAATATTATAAATTAGGTTAGCTACTAAAAACCTCTTCCGAGCTTATCAAGCTATATATATATTAAAAAACTTACTAAAGCAGATAAAATTTCCAACTGTTGAAGAGGACAATTTCTCTCGTCAAACCTTCTTATTTGTAAATCAGGTAAAGTGAGAGAGGATTGGCAGATGACGAAGAGAGCTATACATGAAGCGCTCTCACCATCTGAATGTTTAAAGTAGCGCGTGGTGGCTGAGCATTGCCTCCACTTAAGCCTTATCGATTTATGAACACTAACGCAATAAGTGAGTGAATTGCTGGCCAGGGAGGAATTCATTTTAAAAACTTTATATAAAGTAGTAAAGAGAAAAAATACTATCTATAAAAAAAGTCTGTAACCATTCAATGTGATGATATATACATTTATAATAAATTGGTGAGTTTCTCGTATCTTTTTAATATAGCGTTTTTCAATCTATGAAACGCACAGTCTCAAGGAATGAATAAGTGCAGTTTTTATCAAAAATATCCTGTCCTAAGTGCAAAGCAGGCTTTCAAATTAGCCGAATCAAATGTCCACAAGTTTTATTAAAATATTCTTGATTGCAAATTATGACGAATACATAAATAATACGGTTAGAAAGCAGGCTAAAGAATATAAGTTATTATTGAAAGTAAATATTAAACAAAAATTAAAAAATAAGAAGTGCATAAGAATGAATCCTAAACAAATGCGACATTGATTCTTAAAAATTAAAAATAAAGTAATTTGCTTAAAATACCTGTGCTCCTATCAACAAAGAGACGTAATATCGGAAATGAAAATGGAAAAGTGAATGCGAACTTAAGGAGAGCGATTGGGATATTAAATTCTAATTTAAGAAGCATCAATATTTAGATCGGCACTAAAATGACAGAAAATGCAAAAAATTTGGCGACTGAAATGGATAACTGGAGAGATTCAGCAGGAGGTTACGAGGTTATGTCGCAGATAAAGGTTGACGAATATGAAAATAAGAAGAATCGTAGATAAGCTGAGCAAAGTATTATAAGAAACCCAAATATAAACATGGGTTAATCCACGTGACAAGAAAGTAGAAAATTTAAACTCAATTGGTAAAAGTTTCAACTAGCAATAATTTGAATAACAGTTGGCACCACGGTAGCCGAGTGGTTAGAGGCGAAACCTGTAAAGCTAATATGTATTGTGGTACTGGGTTCGATTTCCCGTCTTTAGGCCTTGGATTTTATTTAGTGGTTAATATGGAAACTTTACAGCTAGTCGCCTCCGTCCACGACACCTAATTGGTAATTGGACGTTAAGCCCCGCCTGAAAAAATAGGCAATTGCTTTACTTTTATTAATCCAATTTGTTAACAATTTGACTTCCAGATAATTTGTTCAGCTTATCATAAATAGATAAATAAATAACTTTATTGCTTATATGTTTACAACTTTCTGCAATGAGTTGGCTAAACTTAAATAAACTGCAATGTACTACATGAAATGAATATAATGTAAAAATAATATACGAGTAATATAAACATAAACAAAAATAATGTGATACCTTTCCCTAAAAATTATTATTACTTCAATTTATTTTCTAATTAATAATCTCAACTGAGAACTTTACTTGAGCCCTAATATTTCACCTGCTTCTTGCCGCTTTTCCAAAGCTTGAGTTACAAAATGGTACAAATTCTGTAACTCTAATTTAGAGCGGAAAGTCAAAAGGGAAACTATTTCCAATGTACGAGGGGGTACCCAAAAAAAAACCGGAATTATTTTTTAAAAGCTATTTATTTACAAATTTTTTACAGAACAACCTTATCCCCTTCAAAATACTCTCCATTACAACTAATACATTTGTCCCACCGGTGCTTCCACTGTTCGAAACATTTTTTGTAGTCATCTTTAGAAATGGCTGACAGCTCCTTCTTCGTTTTTTTCTTGACCTCTTCAATGTTGTCAAATCGGTGACCTTTTTCATGCCCTTTTTCATGCGTGGAAATAAGAAAAAGTCGCACGGAGCCAGGTCAGGCGAGTAAGGTGCGTGGGGCAGCGGAACCATGCCATTTTTAGCCAAAAACTGTGTAACAGAGATGGCTGTGTGTGCAGGTGCATTGTCGTGGTGGAAGAACCAGTCTCCTGTTTGCCACAAATCGGGTCTTTTTTGGCGAACACTATTGCGCAATCTTTTCAAAACTTCCAAATACAAGGTTTGATTGACGGTCTGACCTGGGGGGACAAACTCTGAATGGACTACGCCTTTGGCATCAAAAAAGCAAATCAGCATTGTTATGATGTTTGACTTGACGACATTTTTTTGATCGGGGTGAAGATGACGTCTTCCATTGGCTCGACTGTTGCTTTGTTTCTGGGTCATAACCATAGCACCATGACTCATCACCAGTAATGACCTTTGACAGAAAGTCTGGATCAGTTTCAAGCTGTTGTTTCAAAGCACGACATGTTTCAACTCGATGTTTTTTTTGATTGTCAGTCAGAACTCGAGGAACAAACTTGGCAGCAACCCTTTTCATCTCCAAATCTTCCGTTAAAATTCGCTGAACCGAGCTCCAAGATAACCCACTACTCTCTGACAGTTGATCAATTGTCTGTCGACTGTCTGTGAACACCAGCTCTCGAATTTTTTCAACATTTTCGTCGATTCGGGCAGTTGATGGACGTCCAGAACGAGGTTTGTCATCAATCGACATGTCGCCATTTTTGAACCGAGTAAACCACTCGTATACTTGAGTTTTTCCCATAGCGTCATCTTTGTAAGCTGTTTTCAACATTAAAACACTTTCGGCAGCATTTTTGCCGAGTAGAAAACAAAATTTCAGAGCTGCACGTTGTTCACTTAAACTTGCCATCATAAAAAACGAAAAAAGAACAAAACAGCGCTGGTAAAAACAATCACTGCAGATGAACAGAACAAGCCAGGCAGACAACACAGGCAGGACTGAACTGGCAAGGAATTGCGCTATACACGTCTAGCGGCAGAAATGCGTACTACATAAGCTCCATGCGCGGCAACGCAATTCCGGTTATTTTTGGGTACCCCCTCGTATATTTATTTAAATGTTGATACCTTAAGGGACTGTAGTAAGGGCATTCTATTAAGAAATGTTCTAACATGTCAGATTTAAACAAGGAACAGGTAAAACAGAGGTTTTCTGGCTTAAATTTAAATTTCCTCCCCATTATGAAAAATCTAGAAGATTTATTGCTAACAAGCCTTAACTGTACAAATAATCTTAAAATAGCAATGTTCATGTTGACATTAAGAAAATGCTCCTCGATGCCTAAAGCACTTACTAACCTGTAGTGGAAGTTAAACCTAGAATTCAGAACATTATCTACATCTTTACGCAAAAGGTTATTCTGAAATGCAATTTTTAAATTGGTGAGGTTGTTCTTTAGCAAGACTGGATCTTGACTATTCCAAATATCTATGGCACCGATGCTGTACAACATATTTTTTAAACCTGTTATTCAGCTTATTATCAGCAATCATTATTTTCTGTAACCCTGAAATTCCATAAAAAAATTTCATAACATTTTCAAAAAAGTTATAAAGGAAATTAACGTATATTTCTTTTTTCTCAGGAAATTATGGTAAAATTAAAAAAAAAAAAATATTTCATAATTTTAAAAAATCAATTCCAAATAAATTCTAAACAGCAATGTGAAATAAGGTTAAAAGAAATAAGGAGGAGCCCTACATCACGATACAGCAAATCCAATTTCACTTCTGAATTTCCACTTGTCAAACTAGTAGGGTGGCGTGACCGATCACAAACTTTATCACTTAGTGAAAGAGAAGTAGTGAAGCGAATGAGCTCAAAGTGCGCGCTTTAAGAAATAACAGCCCTACTGGTAATGTTTTATTATATCTAAAATACATGTATATGCGATCTACTAAAGTGAATTTATTCGACATAAAAGTCTTATAAAATAAAGTTTTGTATACTGTTCGATATAGCTAGTACAGTCAAGTTTTATTGTTATCGAGAAAAAGATAATGAGATTCGGTGACGTAAATATCGATAAATATATTTTTGAATAGACCATGGAAGACCATGGGAAGATTACTGAGATATATAATGGGGATCGAACAAATATGACTGGCGAAATTATGAATACAAAAGCAGCCATTCGCTGCAGTTGCCGCTACAGAACAGCTAAGATCACACTGTGGCCTGTAGTGAATGAAAGAGAACCTCTCATCAACTGCAATCAGCTAATAAATACTTCCCAATCAGAAGATCTTTATCAATTTGATTGGTTAGGAAAAATGAAAGTTACCTCAAAATATGCACAAACTATTTCCATGCAAATCTTCACGATATATACTCAAAACGCAAAAAACATGGCTTTATGTTTTCTGGAGGACTCCCTAAGTAGCTGTACGGCGTACTTTCCGAATACTAGAGGGTGTTGAATGAGCGAAGTGGTCGTAGAAAATCTGATTAACAATGAATGGCGGATAACCTATCAGTACTACACAGTATGATGAAGAAACGCAACTGCGGATATGTTTACTAAAAAAAGTAGTTTTTTTCTCAAAATTCTCTGTTCTAATTTTGTTCAATAAAACCAATACTGTCATATTTAACATCCTGCCAAATTCAGGAGGCGTGAAATAACAGTTATATGAAAAACATGGAAGCAAATTTAATTATGCTTACCCAAATAAAATTTATAGCAAGCTATAGTGAATTAAGGATGCCCAAGGAGACAAGGCATATTTTCCATGTCCGAAGAAAACGTAGGCTAAGAAGGTGGTGCGGGGCACAGGAAGACTCTTTAATGTTTTTTTTTTGCGCATCAACAGCTGAGGTTATTAGAGCCTGGAGCTTTTTCCAGTGCACTGCCGGCCTCCGGACAGTGTTCTCTCGTTTCAGACAACACTGTCCATCACCGGACAGTGAGCTGTAAGAAGCTCCTAGGAAGAGAAAATCTAAGGGTCAGCTGCTGGATTCGAACCCGGGACCTCCACGTGGGAGTCCAGTATGCTAACCTCATAGCTAATCCCTTCCCTTGACTCTTTAATGTAATTTTACGCAAAAAGAAATCTAAAAATCGGATTTTGACCAAGAAATGAGTTTGGTTAAAGTTGCTCCAAGTCAATAAGTGAACTCCAAGCGCTCAAAACTAGAGATTTTCTGGACCAGAATTCTTTTAAAATCATATATCAGGAAAAGGATTTTAAATAAAACATATTTTTATCATTTAAACCTTAAAGAAAAACCTGCACTAAACTTGCACTCTAAGTTAAATGGATGTTACACATTATACTGAACAAATATTTTGTATTTGAAAATGGCCAGCATACGTAAGCGTCTGTAACATCTAGTAAATTCTAAACAATGTTACCGTAGATGTAATGCAGCAAAGTTATTTAAGTGATACTATTGCTATAAAAGTTGAATAAAACATAAGCTTTTTTGTACGTTTCTAAATGGCTGAAATTACAAGCTTAGGTATGAATGAAGTGATGGGTACCTGCTCATTTGAGTACCTTTTGGCGTTTAATCAACCTTTATACTTAACTTTTTAAACTGTAAGATTCTGTTAAAAGAGATTTTTGTACCTTTTGGATAGATTTTTACCTTTTTGTTTCACGATTTGAACAACTTTAAATCTATCTAATGATAAATAAATTTTGGAATTTCTAGAATAATTAGGCTGGTTTACAATTTCAATAATTGCCTTGCCACTTCTTTTTCTGGCAAATTTTATTAAAATATGGTCAAGATTTACTGAGTTATTATTTAATATTAGTTCAGGAGGGGATCTTCTTACCTGGGGAGCCAACACCGTTCCTAAAAGTATATACAATAGAGTACCCAAAAAGAAATTTCTACATTACAGTTCATTTATAAAAATCAGTACACTCGTCGATTATTTAAACGATGCCAGTACTTCTCCTTAATAAGTTCTAAGAGCGGAAGGTACTGAAATGTCACGTATGGTAACTCAAACTACTTCTTGCCAAACTTTTTCAGAATCAAAACATCTAAGATTTTCAGAGTTATTAGAATTAATAGCTTTAAAGGAAGCTCCCCTCTATAATATGTGCAACGTAGAGACCTCTAAAATGAAAATCTACACGAAATTTTTAATCAAATGACAATTCATTCTTAAAAAAACCGGTTCACGCTTCAATAATTATAAACAATTGCAATACTACCCGTTAGTAGGTGTAAGTACCCTAACTCGAATATCCTGCAAAATGTTATCAAAATTGGGATAACATTTTTATAGTTATTAGTAATAAATGTTCAAGAGGGGGGGGCATAATTAAATGAGGCTAACTCCTCTTCAATTGCATGTACAACTTTGAGACCACCAAAAGGCACGTCTACGTGAAATTCCGAATCGAATGACTCCTCATATTCATGAAAATCGGTTCACGCGTTTAGGCGCTACGTTGTTTCCAAAAAAGATAACAACAACCAGAAGTAGAAGAGAAACGAGATAAACAACAATTTTTGAAAATGCCGTTTTTGATCATTTTTGGCATCGCTTTTCTGGTTTGTTAGTTTTGTTTAGGATCAACAACAACAACGACTGGGAAACTGTGCACTATTCGAAACTAACGACCCTAATGACAAAGCAGTATTCACAAACTAGTTTGTCCAGACTATGATAGTTACTTATATTAACCAGTGTGGGAGAGAAATCTAAGACAGATACAAAGAACACATCCGCTCGTACAAACATAACTTACGCAAACCACCTTATCAAACACAGTCATCAGCTGGACAGTATCAACAACACAATGACTCTGTTTCAGTCAGGCAAAAAGGAAGACTTACGGACATCTTAGAAATATACAAACAGAAATCCATTCGCCAAAACACTATTATAGACCAAATAACCAATAACTCTGATACACTCTTTAAAGTCATTCCGTACCAAAGCACCGACACAGCTGAGCAGACCTCACAACAAAAAGAATGAATGTAACAAGTGTGTAGCATGTTCTCTGCTACTAATAGTGTTCTATCTAAGATTTTATTTATTTACGCATCATTTGTTAAACTATTAGAATCTCATATTCAATATTTAATTTAATAACAAGTAAACTGATTGAATGATTCAGTTTTCCTACTTACGTTCTCACAGCTTCCATTTTACAATTCTAAAACATTACCAACGCCCAATAACCTGCATATCCCTTAAATACCTACTAGGATTCTTTAATTTTATTTCAGCATTGATACAATAAAAAAAAAGAGGTTCACATAGAAGGGTTTGTACCAACTACTTCCGTCTTGTTCAACGACCGAAAATTATTTATTTCCGGCATATCGAAAATCTGCACGATTGTAATACTTCCACAAAGGAAGGGTGAGACAAATTAAAGCAATTTGAAAAATTCATAGTAAAGTAATCGACTCAAAGTGCTACGCTACTGTCGACAAGCATTGGTTATTTATGAATTCATTTAAATAATTATGATTGGACAAATTTATCTGCTACCAACTATTGCATAACTTGACTGACTCACAAAATACCATCTCACCAATTTGGGTTCAGGTCAAAGCATTTATCAATAACATCAAGTTAAGCGAGTAACTGAACATATCATGAAGAAAACAGAAAGCTATATAACTTGATTTAGCTGATGTATCTGACTATTTTGACTTGCTGGACTACTTTACAAAATTAGGTAGACTTGCGCTCTTACTTACATTATTCAAATCATACGGTCCTTTTTACAAGGCCTAACTTTCTAGATAAAATTTAATATCATTACTCGCAAGACTACTCGCATATTAAGTCCTATACTCTTCAATATCTACTCTATGGGCAGACCTAAACCCAGTATAAAGATGTTGGCTACTTACGACATAATGTCATTAACAAAACCATCGCCAACTTACAGACATCAAATAATCTTATAAAAGATACTGGTTAAAACCACTTGGGAAAACAAAGAATTATTTTGAACTTAAGGTCGATTAAAATGAAAAGAATAAAGAATACATCATAAAAAGGTTGTAAAGAAATTCCAAAAAGCAATTAGGAAACAAAGATAGCTAATTTGAAACTCTTGGTCGGTAAAAAAGAAAATATTAAAGAATAAATACAAAAATTTTACCATATTCTAAAAAACGATTTTGGTAAACAAAGAATGCATGAAAAAGATTTAGAAATCAAATTAAATGCTTTTTGTAGTACACAAAATTAAAGAACTAAGTTACACTGAACGTAGCCAAGACGTAGCGTTATTATTAATTTGTAAGTAATAATTAAATCATTAAATGTTATTAGCATGCAAACATAATAATATAATAGAAATTTAAAATGTAATTAATAATAAAGTCTTACCTTGTTTAAAGAATATCCAAGTTCATCAGCATCTCAATAGATCACTAGTCCAATAGCACTTGACACTAGTTAAAATATTTTTTTTTTTTTTTTTTTTTTGGCGCATCAACAGCTGAGGTCATTAGCGCCCGGAGCTTTTTCCAGTGCACTGCCGGCCTCCGGACAGTGTTCTCTCGTTACAGACAACACTGTCCATCACAGGACAGTGAGCTGTAAGAAGCTCCTAGGAAGAGAAAATCTAAGGGTCAGCTGCTGGATTCGAACCCGGGACCTCCGCGTGGGAGTCCAGTATGCTAACCTCATAGCTAATCCCTTCCCTTTAAAATATTTCACAACACTATTTGCACTAAAACTCAATATCACGCACTAAGTATAACTTAAACACAATTTATCAAATAGAACTTCACTTTAATTCACAATAATATTCACTTTAAAAATCACGTTAATAAAGAGACACCACTAACGAATTAAAGATGGCCGCTGGTAACTAGCCAGGCAGATCAGCTGGTAAATTATTAAGATTATCTGAGCAGTGTGACCAAGTTTTTTTTTTTTGCAGATGAATTTTTATATTCTTTAAACAAAGTAAGACTTATTACCTAATTATTTAATTTTAATATTAATTTACTATTATTAATTTCAATTTATGTATTATCTTGCATGTAAATAACACTTAATCATTTATTATTTCTTGCCAATTAATATTAATGCTACGTCTTGACTAGATTAATTGTTGGTTAATTTTTTAATTTTGAATACTTCAAAAAGTTATTAATTGATTTAAAAATATTTTTGATGTATTCTTTAATCTTTAAAAATTTAAATCAAATATTTTGTACTGCCATTAGCTGTGTGGCCACAAAGCTAGAGATCTTATCATTGTAAGAAATAATTGCAGTTGGAACAAGCAAGCACTGTATAGAGTGGAGGAAATACGAGGGTCGTTTGAAAAGTCCGTGCAAAGTCAGAGAGATAGCACCACTGGCGCTTATCGAGGTTATGTTTAGTTAGTAGCATCTCTTGGAAGAACAAACACCAAGTTTCAGCCAGATCGGTCTATTTCTTTGTGTTTGGCATTCGTTTGAATCGAGGAAGTCGAGTGATTTTCAAAAAATGGGCGAAAAAGAATTTCGTGTGTTGATTAAACACTACTTTATGAAAGGCAAAACGCCTCAGGAGACTAAAGAGAAGCTTGATAAACATTATGGTGACTCTGCACCTTCGATTAGAACAGTTTATAAGTGGTTTCAAAATTTTCGGAGTGGCCATATGGGCACAAGTGACGCTGAACGTTCTGGACGCCCTGTTGAGGTTACTACTCCAGAAATCATTGATAAAATCCATGATATGGTGATGGATGACAGAAGAGTGAAGGTGCGTGAGATTGCTAGTGCTGTGGGCATCTCGAATGAACGGGTACATAATATTTTGCATCAACAATAGGACATGACAAAGCTATCCGCAAGATGGGTGCCGCGATTGCTCTCGCTTGACCAAAAACGAAATCGTGTGAAGTGTTGCAAGGACGGTTTGCAGCTGTTCCAGAAGAATCCGCAGGACTTATACATCACTACACTCCTGAGACCAAAGAACAATCTAAACAATGGGTTACCAAGGGGGAATCTGCGCCAAAAAAGGCGAAGACCGTTCCTTCGGCCGGAAAGATTATGGCGACTGTCTTTTGGGATTCGCAAGGAATAATCCTCATCGACTATCTGGAAAAGGGTAAAACTATTACTGGTGCATATTATTCATCGTTATTGGACTGTTTGAAAACCGAGCTGCAAGAAAAACGCCCACGATTGGCCCACAAAAAAGTCCTTTTCCATCACGACAACGCAGCAGCTCACACCTCAGCAGTTGTGGTCGCAAAATTAATGGAATTTGGGTTCCAACTCGTTTCACATCCCACCTATTCTCCAGACTTGGCTCCCTTGGACTACTATTTCTTCCCCAATATGAAGAAATGGCTGGCGGGAAAAAGATTTCATTCAAACGAGGAGGTGATTGCAGAAACGAATGGCTATTTTTCAGACGTGGACAAATCCTATTATTCGGAAGGGATCAACAAACTAAAAGGAGACTATGTTGAAAAATAAAAAAGGTTTACCCCAAAAAATTAAGTAGTTTTTATTTTTGCACGGACTTTTCAAACGACCCTCGTAGAGGAGGAACGTCCCTCTTCCAGGTTGTGTCATCCCCACCTACAAGGAAGAAAAGTTGGAATCAGAAAGCACAAGAGTACAATAATTACCAATTCTGCTCGTCAGCAGATCACCAATTTCAAGTATTCACTTTGAAAGTACCTTCAGTATCCAATGTAACATTCATGCCACGTCTACCACTTGAATTACAATCATTTATTCATCTTATTCATAAATATTAATAATTAAGTCGTAAATTAAGTAAGCAGTGGTGTTTGTAATAATTAGAATTCAGTCCGATGTCCGTTACCTTTGTAATATTTACTATTATTTATCGAATCACATTCAAATTGCATTCATATCAACATAATTCTCGCTCTCTCTCTCTTCAGCCCACTGCAACTGTAACATTCTACAGAGATGATAATGAGCTTAATTAATTATATACTAAATGCGCACACCAGAAATGAGGTTTATAGCAGTACAATCTCCTGAATATAGAACCATCCTGCATAGATGGGTGAATATGAAGAGAACAAAGTGAGGTAGGAGGAAAGCATCGTTTCCTGGATTAACAATAAGACCTTGCTGGGTAGCTACCGGTTACTACCGGAGATAGCATACTATTCTGGTAGATGATGGTCCATAATTCACGCAGGCACTCGATAGCCCACATTCATCAGCGCTAGAGTAGAACAAGTAATACACAACAGTAATATTCCACGTTTCATTTTTCTCGCTAATACAAAAATTTGTTATTCAACTGTCTTTTGCAAAAAATAAACATTTTTAAATTTCCATAATGCGAGGAAATCTGTTGTGAAATGTTTCTTTAAACTTTCTGCACAATAGTCCCTCGGCGGAAGGGGATGAGAACGGAAGGAAGTGCTCTTATGTAAGCTCATCGCCCGGGAGGATATTGTGCACTTACTTGTAGTTTGTCACAGTATGGCGGAATTTTGTTTGCCTTATCTCGGCGTTCGATCTCTTTCTGTCCCTTCCTTGTTTGATTTTGCTCGTCTTGAATAGCAGTAACGGCACCAATTAGTACAGATATTGACCGCAGGAGTACAATTATAGAAATGGCAAAAAATATATTTGATTTTAATTTATTCATTTTTATCGTTATATTTTCTATTTTTATTTACTTTTTAGCATTTCAGTATAATGTCCATGCCAGCTAATAACATTCAAAATCCATCAGATTACGGTTCGGCTACAAAACCGATTAACCAACCAGTTTTTAATGCAAATCTGAAGAAAACTGATCGGACATTTGACTTTCTGGTAGATCCCTGAAGCTTCCAATTACAATACAATTATACTGTTTTCTCCGATCTTCAAGGCACATGTTTTATACGCATAAAACATAAAAAACATTTTAAAAATAAAGAAATATTAAAAATTAGCCACAATAGATACAGAGAACCAATCTAACAGGTGCACCAACAGGTTTCCTTGCAGTCAACATTTATTAAAGAGAAGCCATAAAATATAAAAAAAGAGATTTAACATAAAGCCACAATCCACATTTCATTACTTTTATGCATAAAACATGGGTAAAACCATCGTAAAAAGAAGTATTACTGAATAATTTGCGAATTATATTTTTATTATTATTACTATTATATAGCGTTTTATATCTTTGTTAAAGTAAAGTTATTGTATTTAATATTAAGGATTGACTATTTTTTATTATCCCTATCTATTGAAAAAAGAAGTCCTGTAAGGGGCAAATATGTGAACTTGAGTTCTTAAATGGAAGTACTTGTTTGATGACCCTAGTACCACGGTTTAAGGTCCCCAGTACAAGTCCCAAGACTTCAGTAGCAAATACGAATGCCAGGAATTGCTTTACCAGGTATCGCTCCAAGAAGAGTGAAGAGATGATGCCCTGGCGATCTACTCTTATCATGAGAACAGTATAATAAGTTTCTCGATAAAGGAATGACACCGCTGGGTGCCTTCTTCACTCAATAATCCTGATACAGTGGTACCTCGGTTTTCGAACGACTTGACTTTCGAACAAATCGGTATTCGACCAAGAAATTCGAGAAAATATTGTCCTGAAATCCGAACAAACATTTGGAACTCGAACACCCGAGATGAGCTGAGTTGTTTTTATATTTACACTTTTAGATCTTATTTCTTGTTTATAGTTTTATAAAATATAAAAATTAGACCAGTAAAACGGCATATTTCTGGGGGTTAGAAACGAAATAAACTACATAGTTTACATTATTTCTTATGGGATAAATTGTTTCGGTTCTCGACCACACTTCTGGAACGAATTATGGTCGAGAACCGTGGTACTACTGTATTGTGTAATCATGTACCACATTCAGCTGTTGTTGCAGTACTCCAAATAATAAATATGTTCTCCAGTGAAGACGAACTGAGTTAATGCGTGCTCTGACTTTGTTGCAAATAAAAACTGAACTTTTACATTACGTATACATTAGTTGGTTTCTTTAAACTATTTTATAAAAAATAAAGTTTCTTTTACAAATAAAAAACCATTTCAGAGAAATAAACAGGAAATAGAGCAGAAATTTTAATCATAAAAAACTCTGTTAAAAATAAAAATTGTTCTTCATGAGTCTAAATTTGAGGCTATGTACGAGCTGCAATTCTGTTTAAAATTTCAAGCACTTTTATACCAACTTAGTTTCAATTGTATTTTGAACAAGAATTTAGAATGCAAAAATGTTCAATAAATCAAATATTCCAAGAAAAATATGGTTAAGGGGAAATTTTGGGTAACCCATCCACAACGACTCTTCAATATTCTCAGAAAGTCCTTACCCAAGTACGAGCTTGAGGCAGAAGGGAAGCACAAAGAATAGCGTAAACTCATTAACATGAAGGCTGAAACAAAAAAGTTGAAATGAACGAGGTGAATAAGGCCTTATTGTTTTTTCTACAGATAGTTTGTAAGAATATAACTGCCATAAATAGATTAATAAGTCACTTAGAAAATTAGAACGGTAATTAAGGAGTTATTCATATATTGAAGTTACCAAATCGGAAACGAAAAGGATACTAAGTCCTTATATAAAGGGACATTGAAGGGAAGGTTGGTGACATTGGGAGAAAATTGCTAAACCGGTAATACCGCTAAACTGAAAGTAGTTGTTACTTGTTAATAGAATCTCTTCACAGGGTACGCACATCGTACGATATACGACAAAGATCTACAAAACTAAATGCAGTTACAAGGATAGTAAAAGTACCTATAAGATTAGGAGATTGGAAAGAAATAGTTTTGGAATTTGCCTTTAAAAGAAATAAAAATTAAGCAGACAAATCGTAAGTTAAAATTAGTGAGCATTACAGATATACAGTGAAGAGGTATGTTAGGTTGTAAGTGAGCTATAGAGATAGAAGTGAGATAAAGGAGAACGGGATCAGGAGATTGGCTAACAGTAAGCGGCACTGCCAATCACCATTGAAGTCGAAGGCAGAGCCACAAACACGCGATTACCCAGCTAAATCTCGGACCGTCGGTCTGTCTGGCCGCTATTGGCTCGGCATGAACGTCTGGTTGACAAGCGTGACAGATGAAATTGAATAATCAATGTTAGACAACCAGTCACGACAACCGTAAACGGAGGAATTAATCCAGTTTATTTTTAATAAAACTACGTAATAAATAATTCGATAAGTAGTAATCGCATATGCTAAATAATGCCCAACATAAATTTAATTTTGATTAATAACCATTCGTAGTTGCGATTCCTCTTGTTGACAGTATTTTTGAAGTGCGTTAACATTCATTTTTATACAGCCACTTTGGTAAATCGATTTTTTAAAAATTAAAATTGATTGTATTAAATTTAGTTTGCGATTATGACTATCTCATGATTATAATTATTTTAATTTTAACTCTTTCTATAAATAAATTGTAAATTAATTTCTTTGAAAGGCGCATATTAATAACACTGACATTCAATCTACTTCTCTCTTCGCTGTGATCACCTATGGCACCATGATTTAGACATGGAAAGAAGGTAAGCATTTCCAGACCGTCTTTCAAGCGACTTCAGCTCTTCTAGAGCCCAGGGGAGACCATTCAACCCATGGGTGAGAATGTGATGACACCAATAGTGTCAAAAGCCCTGACAACGATTAACGAATGGTACCCCCCTCTGAAGCACTTGCTCCAGCTACGCACTGGCGGCTCAGCTTATGATTACGTAATTCTCTCTGAATGAAAAAAAAAATACTAGTCAGGAAACTCCGGACTGTTTTATCAGCCTTGTAACAGCTGAACTTTACATCTGAAGATATGATCGTTAACTTCGTAGAACTCTCAAATCCTCTGATCTGCGGAAGTCAGTGAGTCTGATGACATTCATGCGAAGTAGAGCTGTTACAGCAAAACTGTTAAAGGCTGGATGGATCGTGATTCTGGATTGGAGCCTAAGGCGCACTGAAATCAGAGGATATAAGCCCGTTAGACTAACGACCATTGGCACGACAAAAAAAGAAAAGATAATGATAATTAGATAATTAGAGGCGACTCAAGCTAATAGTCTTATTACGGCAACCTAAGGGATGCCCTTGCTCTACGGATTGTAGATAGTCCTGCTGCAGATAGTCTTGCTTTAGATAGTTCTGCACGTATTTATTAAGCACATGCTGTCTGACTTGGAAGAGATCACCTGATGCCAAAAGATATAGTAGAGGAAAAAATTTTAAAACGCTGATTTGTTTGGTTCTATTTTCTAACTACTCTTAATAGCAATCAATTAAGAGTACATACGAGGGTCGTTTGAAAAGTCCGTGCAAAGTCAGAGAGATAGCACCACTGGCGCGTATGTTTAGTTAGTAGCATCTCATGGAAGAACACACACCAAGTTTCAGCCAGATCTGTCTATTTTTTTTGTGTTTGGCATTCGTTTGAATCGAGGAAGTCGAGTGATTTTCAAAAAATGGACGAAAAAGAATTTCGTGTGTTGATTAAACACTACTTTATGAAAGGCAAAACGCCTCAGGAGACTAAAGAGAAGCTTGATAAACATTATGGTGACTCTGCACCTTCGATTAGAACAGTTTATAAGTGGTTTCAAAAATTTCGGAGTGGCCATATGGGCACAAGTGACGCTGAACGTTCTGGACGCCCTGTTGAGGATACTACTCCAGAAATCATTGATAAAATCCATGATATGGTGATGGATGACAGAAGAGTGAAGGTGCGTGAGAAACGCCAGTGCTGTGGGCATCTCGAATGAACGGGTACATAATATTTTGCATCAACATTTGGACATGACAAAGCTATCCGCAAAATGGGTGCCGCGATTGCTCACGCTTGACCAAAAAAGAAATCGTGTGAAGTGTTGCAAGGACGGTTTGCAGCTGTTCCAGAAGAATCCGCAGGACTTTAAGCGTCGTTTCGTCACTGTGGATGAAACATGGATACATCACTACACTCCTGGGACCAAAGAACAATCTAATCAATGGGTTACCAAGGGGGAATCTGCGCCAAAAAAGGCGAAGACCGTTCCTTCGGCCGGAAAGATTGTGGCGACTGTCTTTTGGGATTCGCAAGGAATAATCCTCATCGACTATCTGGAAAAGGGTAAAACTATTACAGGTGCATATTATTCATCGTTATTGGACCGTTTGAAAACCGAGCTGCAAGAAAAACGCCCACGATTGGCCCACAAAAAAGTCCTTTTCCATCACGACAACGCACCAGCTCACACCTCAGCAGTTGTGGTCGCAAAATTAATGGAAATAGGGTTCGAACTCGTTTCACATCCCCCCTATTCTCCAGACTTGGCTCCCTCGGACTACTATTTGTTCCCCAATATGAAGAAATGGCTGGCGGGAAAAAGATTTTATTCAAACGAGGAGGTGATTGCAGAAACGAATGGCTATTTTTCAGACTTGGACAAATCCTATTATTCGGAAGGGATCAACAAACTAGAGCAGCGTTGGACGAAGTGTATAAGCCTAAAAGGAGACTATGTTGAAAAATAAAAAAGGTTTACCCCAAAAAATTAAGTAGTTTTTATTTTTGCACGGACTTTTCAAACGACTCTCGTATACTTTTTTTTTTTTTAAGGCGCCCATTTTCAAAATCTGAGATCATTGGCGCTCAGAGCTTTTTTCAGTTCATTGCCGGCGTCCGGGAAATGTTTTCTTGTTAAATTCAACATGATACATCACCGGACGGTTCCTAAGAGCTGCAAGAAGCTCCTAGAAGGAAGAGAGAAATCTAAGAGCCTGCAGTTGGATTCGAACCCAGAATCTCCGCGTTAAAAGATAAACGCAGTATAAGCTAAACTCTGAGCTAATCCCGTCCGTAAAATCAAAATATTTTTCTTTATCTCTTTGATTAGAATTAGTATGTATTAAATACAAATTGTTTAATGGTTCCTGTGTACCAATCTAGAATGGAGTTAGCCGTGTGTTGAATGTGAACATAGCGCAATGCATCATTTTAAATCTGACTGGGGACAAAAAGTACTATAAGACTGCAGTATTTTTCAAGTACAGCATTGCGCACAGAACTGAGGGATAAAAGAAAAACGAATGAATATCCAGAAAAAGCAAGAAGATAAAAAGTATATAACAATAATACAATCAAAATACGGCCAATAAAACACTGATTCCTACATAAAGATTTATTGGCGCTCTGCCCATCAGCCCACTTACGTGTCTATTCAAATTAGTGAATTGAATTATACTAAATCCATTGTATTACAATTAAAAGAAATCTAAATGAAAGTTGTCATACTCGATGTTTTTTAACCATTTATTAATTAAGTAAACGACAAGAAACATCATCAACATATGTGATCAGCATCAAGGGAGTTACGAATCAATAATGCTATTAACCATATGGAAAATTAGCAAAACCAAAATCCCTGAAACCGTAGGAAGACTATACTAAGATGTTGTCCAGATGAATGCGCCATTAGGGTTCTATCCGCCATTTTACTGTTCCTAACCTTTGTATAATATTGACGAGTAATGAATGAGTTGCTTCAATCTCGAGTGACGTAACTGGAAGTTTATATTTTCCTCAACAGTTTTCCTCATTTCCAAGATTTTATTGAAAATCGTTACAGCTTATTAAATTTAGTACATTAACTTTTAGAAACGCTGTAACTTTTTCCGGTAAAATCATTCTGTTGATATGGCAGTTTTGGCGGGAGAAGGCGGATAAGTATTTCTTTAAAGTTTCATTTCGTTGAATTGAATGTTTTATTATTGGGTTGGGAATCGCTGTAAAATAGAAAAAGTAAATGATTTCAATTTCGCATTGACTATTCACGTCCTTCGCTCTTGTCTAATATTCGTTTCATGATATGGATTTTAAGAAATCTTGAGTGGTACATTTCCTCAAAATTCTTCCTAGATTAAAGCTCCACAGCGATCAACTAGAATAAATAAAATATTCGAAGAAGAATTTGGTAAAAAGGAAAATTCTGGATCAAGTACGAACTTGATACAGAAGGAGATCCAAGACTTGAGGGACTTATCCTTGCTTACCCTATCCACAATACTCCAGAGCACTTATGCCCGTCCCAAAGCCAAAAAAGAATGTCGTAAACATATCAACCATGAAAGCTGAAATAAAAAAAAAAAAGTTGAAATATGCGGGGTAAATAAGACCTTATGGTTTTATATAGAAATGTTATACGAATAAAACTGCCATAAATGGATTTTGTAGGCACATAACGAATTAGAACTGTATTAAAAAAGTAAAATATATGTATAAAGTTAAGAAATGGAGAAACGCCTGTAGGCACTCAGAGATCCCATAATGAGTTGGGCGTGCCACTTGATCGGCTATAATTCAAGGTATCTCTCACTGCCAGTGACTATATTCACCTCGACCTACATAGCTATGGCTAACTATAACTTTCTTTCTGCAACACTACTTCACTATAGTGATAGGTGATCACTTATTAATAAAAACTGTCAGGCTTAACAGGTGAAACAATAGGTTTTTTTTTTTACTCTCGATTTTCGACCATGCCATTTATGTCGCTACTGTTTAAATATTCCGCACCATCAAACAGTGTCTCATACTCATCGATATATTGCTTAACATCTTATTAGTCTTCAATTACGCATTGACACTGGACTGAATTACTGGACATTGTCAGTTAACCACATTGGTGGAATCCATCACTGGCTTTTTGCCAAAATGACGCAAGAAAGAACCAAATTTTTTTTAAATCTTACCTCAACTAACTCATCTGTAATAGCTATTCATTCCTTAACTAGGTACACCTAAACATATAAATACAGTTCTTGCCCATCTCTTCAATGTAAAAACATATAATTACCGAACTTCAAAGTGGATTTCAAAGAACGTTCTTGTTAAATTAATTTCTAAGTAGTTGAGATTTATTTTAATAAGACAAAAGGTTTACTACGTTTAAGGAAGAAGTGTTAAAAAATTAGGTTTTAACAAACTGAGTAGCAATGGAGACAAATATTACCTCAACTAATGTAATACATTACGAGAGATTATATTATAATGAAGCTGATAAAGAACTCTACAACATTAGGTTTATCAAAAAAAGAAATGATTGATAAAATTTAAAAAAATAATAATCCCCTATAATTGACACATAAAATAAATAATTATGATACTTCCAAATAAGTTAAGAAAAACATCAGAGGGCTTAACTTGCATATAAACGAGCTCAAATAGATGATATTCTTGGCGAGATTCTTTTTTGGCAAGGGCAATATACACAACTAGAGAGATATGGACCACTGCAGTGACTGGCTTCTGAAGAGCTCCGCATCACTTCAACACATCCTCTCCAACAGAAGTGGGTACTCAACAAATTTTTATGAAGCTCGTTGTCTTACAAAAAAAAAAGAAAAGAAAAAAGAATGACGATGTAAATATAAATAAATAATATATATAATATTTCAAAAACCTTAAAAACTGCAAAGCCAAAAGAAAAAATTACGTCGATATTAGTGTAACCTTAGTCTGCACACAAAAATAATTAGAATTATTAAATTAAAGTACTAATCGACGCATTAAGTTGTGATAATATGTACAAATAGTCGAAAATATTTTTAGAGAAGGTGAATAGTCTGGATTGAATTAGGGTTTAAACATTTAGTTCAAAAAAGGTAAGATGGAGTGTAGTAGATTGTACGTACACCTTGCAAGAATTAACAGCTCCAATGATAGAGCGAACCGTTGCTCAAAACAGTCAGTTTCGAAATAATGATATTACTATTCATAATAACATCCTTGATAACAGAAATATAATAATACATACAATGTTTTAATTCGTAATAAAGCTGCCGAGGCGAAAGGATATTATTCAAGCAGTATACTAAATGAATAATAAAGATAAGCCTCTAAGGGCTAGCAGCAGCTTCAAAGGGAATATCTTCCATTCTTTGCATACATACATGCACCCTGGGCCTCCACATGTTACATTAATAAACCTAACAGGAGTCCGCTGGCTTGTCCTGACAAAGAAATTACTTACACAAGATGTTTGCCTGTTTAAACTAAAGCAGTTCCTGTAAAGTAACATCACTTCTATATCCTTTACTTATCTACAAAAACGGTATACATGGCCTCCATTGTTTTGTACTGTTACAGCTAATGGGCGCTTTACCTTTGGAAGTTTCAGGGCTATCTTTTTACAAATGCTGATCTAGGGAGTATTACCCTATTTTCTTATGTTCTATTTAAGCCTATTTCTCGGCACTTTACTACAATTAAATTTTTATATGAAAACTAATTTCAAAAAAGCCTTACAAACTGATGGTTTTCGAAGCAGTCAGAAATCAAAAATATCTTTTCCTGCTCATAAAGTCTACAATCCATCCAGTGATCTGACAGAAGTCTGTAAAAGAGACAGAAACTTCTTAACTTTTGCGTCAACAAACCAACAAACTTAACGACAAGGAAGAAGTCTAAAGCCTGGTAAAAATCTTTATTTCAGAAAATTGTGACGACCGCAATGTTTGCCTTAACGGGAAAGAAGAAATAAGATTGAAATCTGATTTTGTTGACCAAATAAATATAACAGTGGGCTGCAGGCAATGCAAAGCGATCCTAACAGTTGTGATGACACTGTTAAAGTTTTTCGTGAACGAATTTCCTAATTAACTTAAGAATAAATATCTGTAACCTATTCTAAGTTTGTTTATTAAACTTACAAATTGACCTTTAACAATCAACCAAAAGTAATTGAAATGTTACCCAAAAATAATCTTGAGGTGCAAGTGTTATAATTTTCTAAATTTCCTTTGAACCATGATCAAGGTTTTTTTAAAAGTCGAAATAATGAAAAATCAAATCAAATTAGTAATTAATTCTGAAAACATTTTTGAAAATTTTAAAATTAACATTTAAAGAAGATTCAAATGTAAAAACAACTGTAATCGCATTGTCCATTCTATTCAGTTAGGGCAGTGGTTCTTAACCGGTTTCCGCGAAACACTGGTGTTCCGCGAATATGGTCCAAGTGTTCCGCGAAATTTCAATTTTAAATGTATTGAAATTTAGAAACTTAGGAAAGATACGAAAACAAAAAATTGTTCCTTTTTTTTTTTAATTTGAATTTAATTTTAAGTTCTTGCTAAATACAGAATTTCAAATTATTTAATGTTAGTGTTCCAAGAGAAAAATATAAACATATAATTGTGTTCCTCGTCTTTGAAATGGTTAAGAACCACTGAGTTAGGGCAATAAACTCAAGTTATTTAAGTACCATAACTACTTGCCAGGCCTTGCGGTCAGAGCGGATCCTATAACACTGCGGAGTCTTGCGGTCAGGGCGGATCCTAAGACATTGCCGGGTCTTTCACATACCATTCTTAGGCTCCTTGTTGGAGATACATAATAGGGTTCATGCGGTTTAAACAGACACCTCTACCCTAGCAGCAATCAATCTTAAAGGTTGCGAGATTTGTTTCTAGGTAAGTAATTAGCCAATTAGGGTGATTTTGATAAAGTTTTATTAGTTGAAAAAACTAAAAATGTTACAAACGATCATACGACTGTTTCTTACCGTAATTAAGTAACAAAATTTTCTTTTAACTAAGAATTTAAACAAATTTTAACGATATGCCAAATCCATAAAATTAATTAATTAAAATGATTTTTCCACTCAACTGAATTTCATTCAAATTTTAGATTTGATCCGTATTATATCATACAGTTAATAATTGGGCATAATACACGCCTTGCATTCTACTTCTAATACGAGTATACGTATTACCACTAAGTAGACTTAAAAGCTTTGGCTGAAATAAAATTACGTGCAACGCTCAAAATCTATTAGTAAAAGAACTTTAGACCGGGACGCGTAATTGTTGTACAATGTAGAGCAGGGGTGGCCAACTTTTCTGTATATCTACTTTTTATCTTAAAAGTGTGTCGCGATCGACTTGTTTTCATAGGAGTAGTCTAAGGGGTGAAGAAGGGGTGTGAAATGCATACTATGTTTATACACTGGGTTTCTGTATAAGGTGCATTCCAGCGAGGTATGGGTAGATAAGTAAAATATATTATTTTCTTGAAATCACTTATTAAGTTTTCGAGATATGGGCTCATGAAAAAAATAAATAGTTTTTTATCAACTGCAATGTATAAGTTGTACTATTTGTTCGTAAATATGAAAAAGTTGTTATAAAAATGCACAGTATGGCTGATAATTTGATTTCAATATTTCACTTTCGCGTTTTTTTTTGGGCCAGGAAAATTTATCATGAACGAATAATATGACTTACTTTTTGCTAATCTATCAATAGCTCGCTGAGTACACCTCGTACCGAAATATAGATATGCGGCTTATCTACCTGCGTAAAAACCAACAACAATAATTATTTAAAGGGCCAAAAAACTCACATCTAGGGGAATTAAAAGAATATGGATAATTATTAATTGAAAGTAGCTACAGATAAAGACAGATTTAGAATTTACTTTGTTGCCTTAACATTAATGAGAAGACTGAGTTTGCATGTCTCTAACCAAGCAATCATAATTGCTAGAAAGTTTTGCCTTCTACAATCGCTTCTAAGTCCATGGTACACGGAATTCCACCCCAGACATCGCGATCGACTTGTTGGCCATCCCTGATATAGAGCGCCGCCCAATTTTACTTATAAGTAAAAAAAAAGAAAAAAAAAGTTACACTTAAAAGGCTTTGAGTTTAAAGAGATTATCGCAGGACTACCCGAGCTCGAAAATTATCTTTTCGGCACTAAATATATTTAGTTTTTGGCAGGACAAAACTAAAAGTTAGGCTGAAAATATGGTTAGGTCCGCAGAGCTGGATGATATATTTAATACTATCCGTCCTAGCACGCATGCTTATTGTATCCCTTAACCGGTTTCGGATTTTCATCCACCATCAGTGGTAATTAATCGATTTGGGATAGAGGTTTCGACTTCACTTCCGTTACCATCTCGCACTAAACTACACTACACGTGCGAAAAAGTAGAGTAAATAAATTATTTCCAGTTTAAAATATTTTAATAAATTTCCAAACTTCCAAATTTTAGCTCCGGATGTGCTAAATTCTTTGTACATTAACACAAGAAAAGTTCATTAACTAAATAGACTAGTAATTAACCAAGCAAATTAGGTAGGAGAAGGTGTATTTTTTTAATGATAAATTATATTTACATTTTATGAATTCTTAAAGCCAAATTATGGCGTAGATTCTAAATAGCACGAAGTTTAGAATTAAGTTTTTAACATTAATGAATTTTCAAGTTAAAATAAAGTCAGGTTGATCATTGAATTAAATGATAAAATTAAATGGAATAGTAAGATTTATTGGAAGACGTAGGTATTTACGGAGACATACTGAAGAGATTGTCACCAGAGATCTGGATATAGCAGGCTCACGTTTCTAATAGGAACACATTTGCATACCACTTTCACCAGGAAGGCGTCCGACCTCTTAAATGCGCGGGTAGTGACGCCAACGTATATTCCTCTTAAAGAAAGGAAACAATCCCCAGCCGCATAACAGGGTGTCCTACTTTATATTTATACATTTAAATACTTTTTCAAATACACTCCTTATCAAAATTAGCATATATTCACATTGCTATTCAAACAATTATTTTGCATAAAACAGTTTTTATCCGTCACAGGAACATTTTGTCCGGTTTCGAATTTTCATTTTCTTATCAGAGGCAATAAACATAATTTGATTCTTTGTGGAGGATCGACCTCATGTATTTTTTAAAATGTGATTAGTAGTGCTGGATGGATATCATCTCTGGTGGAAGCAATACCACCCAGTAGCCATCCTAGAAATATCTCAACCATTTGATCGGGTATAGCATCCGAGCTTATTGTGGAAACTCAAGAGCATCCTTTCCTCCACTTACTGCCTTATCCTTAGATCGTATCTTATTATCGCTCTTTTCTGGTCTCCCAAGGCACTTCTTTTTCCTTATTATTCGTATGCCTGCTGGGCTCCCCAAGGGAGTATTCAGTGTACAGGCCTGATCTCCCTCTAACTTCCATCTACATCGAGGATACAACCCTCCCCTCACCAGCAATGATCCCATCATGGCTATTCGCTACCTCTAACCTCACCTTAACATCTTCGAATCCTGACTCCAGCAGTGGAGTGTAAAAATCCACCAAAACAGTTCCAAGCAGCAGGTGTTTATTAAACCAAAAAATCCTCTTCCCCATAAATATTTTTCAGCCATATTCCCCTTAAAACAATCCCTCAAATCTGATACCCAGAAATCTGTTTAGACAGAAGATTAATATGGAATCCTTAAACTTGACTTTAACGAGCTAAAGTAATCTACCGTTGAAGAATGTTAAAAAGACTGTATTGGTTTTAGTGACCGTAAAAATATTAAATTAAGGATTCAAATTGGCGAAGAATCGGTCCAAATAAAAACAACAACTCGTCTTTTTGCCAAAGTTTCGACAAGTATATTGCCTTCTTCAGGTCGTGGCTATGCGGGTTGGTTGAGTTACAGAAAACTGTACAGGCCCCGCTGTGAAGAAGGCAAAAAGACGAGTTGTTGTTTTTATTTAAACTGATTCCTCGCGAATATGAATCCTTTGTTAAAAAGACTGATAGCCAAACACTCCAAACCTTACACTTCATAACAAAAGACAACTGTATATTTCATTTCTCCAAATGGAGGATGGATTCTAAATAGACGGAACTGCCAAACGGACAAATATCGCATTCTATCCTTACAATCTAAAATCCGACGAACCGGACAATGCTCCCTTTTACGTATCTAACGTAACCACTCACCATTCCCTTTGCAAGAGACTCAGCCAAATCCCGTCACCTAAAATAACATGCCAAACTAGCTCCTCTTCTAATCTGCTCACCCAAATCCACTCAATTGCCACTATCCTCACTAGCCCACCAAAACGTCTGCGGAGTCTTTGTCCTTCCACATGGGAGTCTAACAATGGATGTCGAAAGAAAAGGAGCACTCCATTATCTAATACCCTAATGGCTTATTGCGGCCAATCACGTCAGTCCAAACCATTGTGTGCGCAAGTTTTAAGCCAACGCACATACTTTATGTATGTACGTCCATCAATTTGCTTGTTGCACCAAACAGTACAGTAGCAAAATTCTTAAATTAATATATCACACAAATTTTTGAAAATTATTTGCTTTACAATTAACAACACGCTGAATGAAATGAATGTTTTAAGCTAAAAGTTTTCATAAATAGAAAGAACAAATTAGAAAAAAAGCTATATTAAGAGAAACAGCTTAATTAAAAATATATACGTTTTATAATTCACCATTTTCTGCCGAGAGAAAGTGTGTAAGAGATAAAAAAAAGTTAAGGAAACATTAAAAGCTAATTATGGTTATTGTATTGTATTTTAAATTGGACAACTAACTTAAAAACTCATCAAAGGAACGTTTATTTCAGATTTCATTAATTTTCTACCAGTCCTGGGGAACATTTGTTAACATTAAAGATGTTTTTGTTAACAGTATTACTTTATGTTATATTTAGCATTTATTTTAAAACATTCATTCATTATATGATTTTCAGTTGCCAAGGTAACTGATCTCCACTTCTTGGGATTTCAAAACATTCTTTACAGCTTTGTGATGCTATAAATTTTCGCTACTCTGTCTAGACTAACTTCAAATGTGGACATTCCTAATCTCACATATTTAGAAAGGGTGTATTGTACTTATGATGAATTCAAGAGATGTAAATATTGTTCCAAATATTTGTTTGTACAGCAAAAGGTTACCGCTTCCTTTCAAAGTAATGGAATTCCTGCAGTTTTTTCAAGTAAGTTTTTAAATCAGACCTAAATCTAGAATGCTTTCAATATTCCTCGTATATTTTCTTCCAACTAAAATGTAAGAAAAAAATTATTGATGGCCGTTAAATTGATGTGAATTAGAAGAGGCTGGAGGAGATTTTGTAGGACTAAAATAGAAAAATTAACGTAGAAGTTGGAATTGAAAACACTTCTGCTATTTGTTGCAGGAGATGCAAATCCAAAATCCAGAATATTTAAGGCACGCGAACCAATCTTGTCTCTCCAAAGCCATTAAATGGGTGAGATCTTCCTCGGTAGTGCTCGCCGAGTAACTGCTCCTAAGAGCAGACTAACAGATTTAGATGAGGATTTGTTTCACAGCTGGAATTGAGGCGCCCACTATATCACAACTTTCCATTTTCTTAGAAGGAAACTCTTATCCGACTAACAGCAGCAGCTCTTTTTCTAGAACTTCACCGCAGAGCTAGGCTCTGTTTTGATCTGCAGCTGTCATCCACAAAACATTCCTTAATACTCTGAGAAACGTTAAGCCCACACGTATCCTGCAAAACCAGCAGAGTTATCTGGTGTTAGAGTGAAGTTTAAATACCCTTTTCAAGAAATCTTTTGGGGGATTTTTCTTCAGGATAATTAAGGAGAACAATGTAGAGGTGGGGTGTATAGCTCCAGGAAGTAGTTTATCCCGTAATGCTGTTGGCTGCCACTTCTCATCCTAGAACTTCGCTAAGAATACCAAGATGAGTTGTTTCATTCCTTAGGACAGGGCCTTAACCTAGAACTGGTTAGGGGCACAGTAGATCTAAGGTCAGAGAGCAGATTACACAAAGAGAATGAGATATGGAGTTCTGAAGAGTGTAAAAAGTGGTTCTCAGCGTTTGCCGTTAAAAGGATGAAATACTAAAGACTACACTACTTTATCTGGTTTATTTTTAGATCTATTATATTCTTTAAATATGTGGCGTAGTGATTATATATATATTTAAATAGCTTTCGTAATAATTTGTATTTAATGTACGTCTGGTTTCTGGATTAAAAAATAATATTGAGAAATCGAAAATAAAGAAAAAAGATTTTTATCACAACTTCAAATCATTAAAGGGACAAATGCTGGAGAATAACGTGGTAGTTCAGCGACACTCTGATTCCAGATAGGTGGAAATACCAATTTCCTGTCTGCAACTCTGGTAGCTTGGCTATAGGACCTAAACAAAAGAAGATCTGTGAGGCTTTACAAGCTGAGTCAATAGTATCATTGGATGATGCCATCGGTTAGAGAACAGGATGAAAGATTAATATTATTTTCGCTCAACTAAAATCTCCCCACTTTCCGAATTGCCCCAAAAAAAATCTCTTAATCAAGAAATATAATTAAATTATAAATATTTTTGAACATTATAGATTAAAGCGCATGATGCGTCATGAACTGAGTTGATGGAAATTCAAATAAGTGCCTCAATCTTGCCGGCTGATTTGAGCTGTACTTTGATTATAATTGGATTTATACAAATTTGATTTACTTATTCTTTGTTAATTGTATGCGATTTTTGTGTAGCTCAATAAATAGCTTATTTATTTGTACAGCAATACTCTCCTTCTTTAGAGTTATTTTAGAGGAAGGAGTTTTAAATCATAGGGAACCTCTCTCAAAACTAATCTTTCTAGTCAAATACGAGGTTTGGCTATTAAATAACGCTACAGAAGAACTATGCATGCGCCAAATCCTAACAACCGACAGCTGTGCAGCCTAAAGCCTTCTCTTTCGATTGCAGCGTCTCACGTGTTTTTAGAGAAATCTGTTTGACCGGAACCGTCGTTTGTGTAAGAGGTGTTAGTTTCGTTTTGCTGAAAACATGATACTACACATGTAGTAGAGCAACGAATTGTCGTGAAATTTCACATCAAAACTTGATAAGACCGCTACTGAAACTTATCTTTTATTAAAAGAAGTTTATGGCGATGAATTTTCATAATGTGCGCAAGTTTTTGAGTGGTTCAAGCGTTTCCAAGATGGCCGAGAAGACGTAGGAGATGATGACCGCCCGGGTCGCCCTTTCACGTCCAAAACGGATGAAAATATCGATTATAATTAATCAACATTACTAATAGTGAGGTGCTTGCTCAACTCCGTGAAAGAATAAGGAAGAAACGACCCAATTTGTGGAAGAACAAGTCACGGGGTTCTCCATCAAGACAACTCACCGGCTCACACTGCATTGTCTGTCAAGACGTTTCTAGCCAAGAACAACATCCCAGTTTATAAGGCCAACCACCTTATTCGCCTGACTTGGCCCCATGTGACTTTTATCTGTTCCCAAAGTCAAATCTGCATTAAAAGGAACACGATTTCAGTCCGTTGAAGCTGTGAAAGAAAAAGCGCATGTTTCTAGCACTGTTCCGAACAATGGTAAATTCGCATGGAGCGTTGTAGGGATAGGGAAGGGGTGTATATTGAAGGTGATAATAACTAAATATGTATAAATTTAAAATAAAATGCAATACACAATACGTTTTACAGCAATAGTCTCGTTATTTAATAGCCACACCTTGCATTTGAAACGATTGCACAACTTCTTCTTACTAAGAAAATAAAAAGGAAACTAAAAATCAGTTAGCAAACTTTTACCACCCATTAGAGAATACAGGAGCAGCAATGATTTGGAATTAGACTGGTTCGTTCTTTCACTTTAAATTCGCTATTTTTTGTTTTCTTTCCTTTAAAGGCATCCTTTGTAAGCATGGGAGAGGATAAACAAAAAGGAGTAGTAATAAAAAAATCCCCTTCATAAATATAAAATTTTACAACATAACAAGTTACCTCCCCCAAAAAAAGTCTACTCTCGTGGAAGAAGTGAAAGTTTTTTAGAAAAAAAAAAAAAATATAAGAGTGGAACTATAAATTTACAGAGGGAAATGTCAAGACTACCTTAGGCCCTGATATTAGGTTTCTCCCGTCCTTTAGCCCAAAGAGAAACACTGGATTCCTAAATCCTACACCTTGCTCTAAAAAACAGCCGATCCGACACCAGCACAAAACAAATAAATATCCAAGTTGCAAGCTTACACTGGAAAAGAAAGAGACATAAACTTATATCTTTCTCTATTGAACACAGTTTCTATCTGCCCCTCATACATTCTGGCCTTGATTTTGAAAACAAATTGCTCTTTTTCGAAGTGGGATTGGAATTCATCTTAATAAAAAACGTCTATACTTGGAAACTGGATTAATTTATTAAATAACTTAAGAAGCCGAAATTAGAGAATTAAAGATAAAACTGTTTTGAATACTCACAAGTCTTTTCTTACTGATGTAATCAAAGTTTTTTGATTCATCACTACGGACCAATCAATCAAATTCTGTATTTTAGTAAAGTAAAGAAATCGCCTATTTTTTCTGGCGGGGCTTAACGTCCAACTACCAATTAGGTGTCGTGGACGGACGCGACTAGCAAACATACTTTACTGTAAATTTCTTTTATTAACCATTAAATAAAATCCAAGGCCTAAGACCGGGAATCGAACCCAGTACCACAATGCAAATTAGCTTTGCAGGTCTCGCCTCTAACCGCTCGGCTACCGTGGCGGCGCCTTTATATGTATTTTATTCAAACGTAGAACTAGTACGAATTAAACTCTTTACTGCCATTAACTTTTTGAATCCAAATATTACAGTTATAAAGGAGGATATGCCCTATATTATAAAGAAAATTTGGGAATTTCATCTTTTATACAAAAAGAGAAAAAAATTATCAAAGTTGGGTGTTTTTCAACGTTACGCTTTTTCGTGCAATTTTTGACGATCAACCCTTATACAACTGTCCAACAGGACAGTTTTAATGAAGTTATAATACGAGTATATCAGAGGAAGAATTCTTTCATATTTGTAATTTTACATACACAATTAATTCTACTTAATATTTTTGGGGAAGTGAAGCCGTAATTACTTTATTACTCGATACAGTCCTTTAGTGTAGGATAATACTTCCGCAACAAGCCTTTCTTTGCAAGCACTTGTAAGAAATCACGCTGGCAAAAAGTCACATAAATGCGGTGAAAGTGATAACATGAAAATTTTCAGGAAGTTAATAAAATTTCATATGAGATTACTTACTGGCGTAAAGCCATATCAAGTTAGCAACTGTATTTACGCTTAGGTTATTAAAAACATCAGTTAAAATAGGAATGGGCAAATTCAGGCAATGATATTGGATGGCCATCCGCAGTAATTGAATGGTAAAGAAAAAGAATAATGGTAGGTAACTGAAGAGGTGGATGGGCAAATTGAAGGCTGAAGAGGGTTTGTATTGGTTAAGGAAAGCTGAAGAGAGAAATTGGGGAAGATAACGAAGTGGATCTCTCTGTCCAAGACGGATGTCGCCATGGCAGTAAAGTGTCCTGTACTTTAGTGCCAGTAATCCAACTAAAAAAAATCTATACTACATTATTTTGATCATTTTCATTAATCCGAACAGGATTTGGCGAACATGGATGATAATCGCAGTGTACAAAGTAAATTGAGGCTGCAAACACCTTATTCCAGAATACTAATGATGGATTTAGTGATTAACGAAATATATACATAAATTACGATTGAGTCAACTCCGAGAGTCACACCGAGTTAAAAATTTGAAGGAGTTTAAAAACGTTCCTGGATTCGTGTCCTGTGATTGTGCTTGGGGTCAACGGAGAATTATATTACCCAACAAGTAAATAGTTGCTTACTGTTGTCCTAGATATGGACGCTAATATGGTTTTAGCAAGTATTCTAAGAGAAAACTGTGGACTAGATACACTAAACTGAAGCCTGACTAAACCCATGTTCGACCTGTGTTTTAAAGTAAACCACAGTGCAAACAGTGTCGAAGGCTGAAGTTAGTTCGAGAAATATGCTGCCCAGGATTTTCTGTCCTCGATGTTGGGATGTATTTTGTGACCTATAGCTCGGTTAAATTGGTGTATTGCTTTCGAATGTTTTGGTATAAATCTAAACTGCTGTGGTTGGTCTTGTGTTTGATTCAGACAAGTATTTTAGGAGTCATTATAGAAGAGATTGGATGCCTGGTAGCTACACTTTTCGACTTTCCAGCTTAATGGAGTATGATAACTACTGCATTGTTCCAACTTTTGTGGAAATATCCCAAAAGAATGCATGCATTGAATAGGCTGGGTAGGAAAGAAACATTTTATGCAGGTCGATTTTTAATTATTAGAGTATTCGGGATAAGATCGTTTCCTGGAGCCATTCTGTTGGGGAGGGATTAAACATGATCAAAATTTATGGATAGTGTTTTTACACCCAGATTTGGAGAAAGTAATACTCCAGAAACACAGTACACTGAGAAAGGATTGTAGAGAAGACAAAAATTTGACGAGAGAATTTAAATATCTGTTTAATAAATATATAAAAAGCATAATGGTACCTTGTTACCTTTGCCATTATTTTCTTTTATAAAGATTTTTTACATTTCTATTTTATTTAAAATTCTCTCATTAATTTTTATTTACTATGAATTCATTTCATAGCACAACTGCTGCATCATAATTTAAGGCCCGATGATTTACTAACAGTTTTAAAGAATACAATGTTGATTTGGGACAAAAAAGACCAAGATGGATAAATTGTATTTTAACAAATAATAAAAAAAAGAATCTCTAGAAGACTGTACAAAGGATCAAGTAATATGGCAAAAACTAGCTCAAAAGTGGTTGAAGAGTTGTGTATCGCTAAAAGTTTTTGTTATACCAGAAGGATAGAATAAAGTGACCTTTATATATTGTAAAGGAAGTGAGGTGTAATATGAGCTGCAAAGAAGACAAATATATAGCAAGGAAGAAGGGCTGGAGAAAAAAGGATGAACGGTTTAAGGACAAGAGTTATGTGATAAAGATAAAATAGAAGACTAAGGTCTCGTTTTTAGTTATTTGTTCGTCCTCTGTGATGACTCCGGCCTCTAAAAATGCAAATGCCCTCAGCACCACATAAACACACTACACGCTATACCCAAATTCGGAGAAATAAACTCTTTATGAATAATCATCACATTTAGCCCCGGTGACAATGTATCTTTTATTGTCCTGCACATAAAGAACGTCTTTTTATGAGTTCATCTTACGTCATATTATCTGGCTTTCTTTCAGCTTTCAGATATTTAGTCTTCACTGGAGATTATAAATAATAAATCCTTAAAACAGACCACATAAATCCTATTGTTTTCAACAACAATTGCTTAGTGTATAGGTTAAGTTGATGTGTAGAAAATGTTGCCAAAATAAACAAAAATTTAGGCGCGAACAATCATGACTTTCACAGACCATAATTTAAATTTTCTTGAAACAAATTTGGGCAACACAATTAGTGTAAAACACCAACAATTTATTCAAGGTTTCGCTAAAACAAACTACCTTCAAATTGGGAATTTTACTAACACATTTAAATCCTACTAGCATTAGGAAGATGATAATGATGTACTTTACAATTAACTGACACTTTAAGGGGCGCTAAAACCCCTTATTTCTCCATTAATGCCTCACAAGAAGTATTTTCCCGAGGAATTGTCTCTAATCAACGTTATTGATCTAATTTTGTTTTTATTTTTTGCCAAGCTTTCGACCTAAGGGCTTAAGCTATTAACAAATATAATATTTTTTATACCGTATAATTGTTTTTAATCTTTATAATTGTTAATAACGTGAGCCCTAAAATCATGATCCATTCTTAGTTCTTTTTGGATTAATGAATCTGTCACCAAAAACAATGAACATAATCTAAAATAATAATAATTAAAATAAAAACTGTTTTCGAGATGATTCCCAAAAAGTACAAAATTTACTTAGTAAATTGGCACTTTTATATTGGCTGGTTTCGTCAAAATGTTGCAGAGGTTCCATGAGCTCGGTGTCCTATGGTGGCACTGATTCGAAACTATCAAATTTGAACTTTCTGCAATATTTTGATTTTTTGTTACTCTGACCCGCATACACTCATATACGAGGGTCGTTTGAAAAGTCCGTGCAAAAATAAAAACTACTTAATTTTTTGGGGTAAACCTTTTTTATTTTTCAACATAGTCTCCTTTGAGGCTTATACACTTCGTCCAACGCTGCTCTAGTTTGTTGATCCCTTCCGAATAATAGGATTTGTCCAAGTCTGAAAAATAGCCATTCGTTTCTGCAATCACCTCCTCGTTTGAATAAAATCTTTTTCCCGCCAGCCATTTCTTCATATTGGGGAACAAATAGTAGTCCGAGAGAGCCAAGTCTGGAGAATAGGGGGGATGTGAAACGAGTTGGAACCCTATTTCCATTAATTTTGCGACCACAACTGATGAGGTGTGAGCTGGTGCGTTGTTGTGATGGAAAAGGACTTTTTTGTGGGCCAATCGTGGGCGTTTTTCTTGCAGCTCGGTTTTCAAACGGTCCAATAACGATGAATAATATGCACCTGTAATAGTTTTACCCTTTTCCAGATAGTCGATGAGGATTATTCCTTGCGAATCCCAAAAGACAGTCGCCATAATCTTTCCGGCCGAAGGAACGCTCTTCGCCTTTTTTGGCGCAGATTCCCCCTTGGTAACCCATTGTTTAGATTGTTCTTTGGTCTCAGAAGTGTAGTGATGTATCCATGTTTCATCCACAGTGACGAAACGACGCTTAAAGTCCTGCGGATTCTTCTGGAACAGCTGCAAACCGTCCTTGCAACACTTCACACGATTTCGTTTTTGGTCAAGCGTGAGCAATCGCGGCACCCATCTTGCGGATAGCTTTGTCATGTCCAAATGTTGATGCAAAATATTATGTACCCGTTCATTCGAGATGCCCACAGCACTAGCAATCTCACGCACCTTCACTCTTCTGTCAACCATCACCATATCATGGATTTTATCAATGATTTCTGGAGTAGTAACCTCAACGTCCAGAACGTTCAACGTCACTTGTGTCCATATGGCCACTCCGAAAATTTTGAAACCACTTATAAACTGTTCTAATCGAAGGTGTAGAGTCACCATAATGTTTATCAAGCTTCTCTTTAGTCTCCTGAGGCGTTTTGCCTTTCATAAAGTAGTGTTTAATCAACACACGAAATTCTTTTTCGTCCATTTTTTGCAAATCACTCGACTTCCTCGATTCAAACGAATGTCAAACACAAAGAAATAGACCGATCTGGCTGAAACTTGGTGTGTGTTCTTCCAAGAGATGCTACTAACTAAACATAACGTCGATACGAGCCAGTGGTGCTATCTCTCTGACTGCACGGACTTTTCAAACGACCCTCGTACACTGATTACGGTTAAAGATGACTCAATTCTGATTAGAACCTTTTCTAAGTATTAGTAAAACAAAAGAAATTATTTCAGCAACATTTGCTATATTAAGATCATTTCCCCGCTATTCAGTTTAACGGGAAATCTATCCTTTCACGGAATTTTAATTGAATGAAAATAAAAAGAAAAGAAGAAAAATTCTCTATAAAAGCGCTGGTTTTTAATTAAAGGTTTTCCAAAGCTATAGAACCACCAATGGGGTAATCTACTGCATCCGATCGAAGAACGATGTATTCTAAAAAAAGAACGAGTTCTCTTCTTTTTTTTTATTTTTTAAAAATTAAAAAAGATAAGTAATTATTGCAATCACCAAAACAGAATATCTTCATTCTCTGCTTTGAACAATCCATCGATCGGTTCAGACGCTAGACCACCATCAAGATAACTTGATAAGTAAAAGTAAGTAACGCCTATTTCTTCAGCTAGACTATCCAACCACCAAATAAGGCGTTGTGGACGAAGGCGACTAGCAAATATACTTTACAATAAATTCTTTTATTAACCATTAAATAAAATCCAAGGCCTAGACCGGGGTATCGAACCCAGTATCACCAGAATTCATCTTAGTTTTACGGGCCTCGCCTCCAAACCGCTCGGCTACCGTGGTGCCTAGATAAACTGATAAAATTATTGAAATATACTAAAGGCAGATTTGGAGGTGGTGGTTCATGGAGCAATGATTTGTGAGAGATTTCAAGGTTCCAATCTCTTATCTAATACTCGTAGTGGTTATATGCTAGAAAATGTTTTTAACACGAACACCAACCGTCCGCAAAATTTAATTGTTGGACGTCAAGCTGACAAGCGCCATATTAAAAAAATAAGCCGACAAGTTTAGATAACCACATGCTGAGTTTGCTTCTTTTTTTTGCAAACTGTAGAATCAAGAAGTTTTAGGAGTTGACCTCAAACTCGTGAATGTCGCGTGTGACTCGAAACTTTTAAAAATGACTCCGACGTTTACTGCACGCTGCTATGCAATGCGCCAATTGAGACATATTTTTTAACACACGAACGCTCTTCATTCTAATGCGTTAATTAATAGACAGTGAATTAGAGGTAACAGCATTAAATAGAGATACTGTAGCATTAAAAAAAGAATTAATTCATATTAATACAGTATAATTAATTAAAAGCATGTAATCCAATTAAAAAGTATAATACACGTTCAGATTATATTTTAAAAAAACATATAGATTATTGTTATATATATTTCAGCAATAACCGGAAACAGTATATTAATAATAGATGCAGAAATGTGCAGAGTAAAAGATAATTATAAATTTGTAACATTACAAATTAATGGTTAGATTTATTTATTTATTTTTTAATTAAAGCTTCATTTGTTCAGACTCTCGACTTTATGACATATTGAATATGCATATTGAACTATCCTCAGACTACAGCCCAGTACTGCTAAAACTAAAACAGTAGACCAATACTTTTTCTAACTCTAACTATCCTAATGAGAGGGTCGACTGACTGGAATTGTTCCAAACTCTACTTATACAACAGATAGACCTAAAGATATCACTGAAAAAAATCAATTTACATAGACGTCGCAGTTGACTATTTTGACCAGTTTGCAATTAGTAACAGCAGTAAATCTGAGATTATTGCAAAGACAGAAAAACCTATCTACCACCACACTTACGCACCTTGTTGGACAACAAAAAGCAAGCTAGAACCAGATAGCAACAAACTAGGTACCCATGAGGCAAACATACATTTAGCCAACCTACTCTACAAACTGAAAACAGAATTACGAAAATTAAGAACGAACGGATTTTAGAAGTACTTATTAACTTGACCAGTGAAAACAGATCACTTTTGAAAGCAACCAAAAACATTTTAGCCTACTCAACCGTTTTACTCCAGCTCCAAAAAGACTATAGCAGTTGGGCTAAATCAGAATAGAACAAACTGAACTGTTTACCTCCTACAGTACTCACCGCTCTTATAACAGATCAGTAGTAGAAAGAAAAAAATAAATTACTGGAAGCTTCATTTCCTTCTTCACCATTCCAAAGAGCCTAAGATATCATAGCAAATAGAATCGCAAAATATCCTGTGCTGGTAAGGAGGATGTACAGTCACGAACAGCAGTGTGCACTGAAAGTGAAAAAAAAAAGTAACAGCAAGGAAAGAAATATTGACAAAATAATCAGGAATTCATGGATGTTGCTTCCATATATTTCACCAATAATGGGATTGTACGATTGATATGCAGAACGTTAGCTTTAGGACAAATGGCTCAATGTGATATTGAATCGTGTAGAAAGAAGTACTAAGGAGAAGTACTTGTATTAAAACGAAATGTCAAGAAGTAACTGAACACTTAATTAAATCTTCCGACTTCAACTTCATTTTCTTAGATAGATATGATCCGATAACTTGTCTTTATTTTCAGCAAAGAAATATATTCATTATAACTGAATCACAATAAACTGATCTCTATGATCAACATGATCGTCGTAGGGATAATATTTTAGTTGTTAATTATTACTTATTTGTCAAATTAAATTCTACACTATAGTGAATTCTGTTATACATATTTGTCTAGTAAAAATAAGTAAAAAAGTTAAATGCCTATTTTTTATGGCAGGCTTTACGTCCAACTACCAATTAGCTGTCGTGGACGGAGGCGACTAGCCAACAAAGTTCTTTTATTGACCTTTAAATAAAATCCAAGGCTTAGGCTTAGTCATGGAATCAAACCAAGTATCACAATTCACTTTAGATTTGCAGGTCTCGCCTCTAACCTCTCGGCTACCGTGGCGCTTATTGTCCTAGTTAGTTTCTCTAGATAATATTGCAATTATCCAAGGGAAAAATAGGTTATTGGCAATTACAGGCAACAATCTTTCTTCCCTTTGGAATAATGGAATCTGTCACCAAAAAAGAGATGAACAGTACTGTCATCCTTTTGAGTTAGTGTTTATCCACGTCATTTCTTTTGGATAGTACTTCTATCGTTTCAGCTATTTAGCCCTTAATTCTCAGATAACTATAACTACTTAATGGAACTGACAATTACGTAATTCCAATTCATCCCCAGTATCCAGTTCAGTACTTCATAATTTCTGCAATCCGATTAACTAAATAAAACGAACTGACTAATTTTGCTCTGGCAAAAAGATGTTACCATAGTAAGCACTACTTGCAAGAATCTTTATTACATAAGAGATATCGAAAACTGTTTAAAACACGAATCAAGAGAGAAAGTGAATATAAAACACTGTATGGACTAAAATGATCAGCGATTTAGCTAACAGATTGTGGTTCTTTTCGCAAATCAAATGCTGGCATTGTCTTACAAGCCACCAGGTATACTGGACTGTCCTTGTGGCCAACTGTTGTTGACCAGTGATGATATTCTGAAGACAGAGACAAAAAAAAAGAATTGGACATCAATCCTGGGTAAAGAAATGGGTCTACCTATTTTTCAGACATTGACATTACACGGAGACAGATACGTCTCCTTTGAAAGCGTTTTACAACCACATAAAGGCTAACAGAATTTTAATTTAAAAACATTCTTTAAACTGAATTGCGAAAATAAATAACTAATAATGAAGTGGCTAATATGGTAACTATCTGTTAACCCGAAAATAAACAAGTTGTTTAATATAAAGTAGGCAAAGGATAACCAAGCTATCCTGGAAGAAAAGGTTGAAGAGTTATACAAGTTTAAACTACAAGAAGGATAAGTACTATACATTAGGCGGTGCATGGGTTGGGAAATCACATGGGATCCCTTATGTGGCGCACCAAACTGCAAACCTTCTCCCACAAGTACCTTTTTTGCCATAGCCATACTTACCTTCCGGTGCTTCTCTAATGGCTGTTTTTCTTTTCATTTGTACTTTTGTTTTTATTTCCACCACCTTCGTTGTCCGGGGGAAGTATTACGATCATGTTTCAGAGAAATACATGTTGTGAGCTCCCAAGGGTGTAGAAAACACGTTTTCAGCGCAGATCTCTTTCGTTCCTTTATCCCTTGCAGAAAGCTTACTATTTGTCTGTAGTAACACCCACGCCTCTTAAATTAAAGTTGTGGCTAACATTCATCCACGAAAGATTGGTTTTAACTTATACATTCATTTAATTATTAATGATTTCAACAAATTTCTTTAACGCCTCGTCTAAATGTAATTTTGGCAGGATCCATAAGATGTGTAACTCTTCTAAATTTCGAGCCGAGAGATTAGTTGTTTTAGAAGCCGCTTAGAAGGCTGGTTTCTAATTGTAATTACATTTTAAACGGAGTAGTAATCGCAGATGTAAGGGTGTCTATGTAGATCGGCCAGCAGCAGTTAAAATGTGGTATTTGTTTATTTTATTTTATTTTATTTTAATTTTTTCACTTAATTAGCCATATTTACAACTACAACAAATGTTGCATCAAGTAAATTTCATCATGCAGGTTAAATTCACATGAAAGTCGTGATAAGAGTAATCATCCATTGGTGAAACTTTTTCTCAGTGGAATAACTCACATCAGTAGATCCCTAGGCCACTTCCACTTCAAACGACAAGGAGGATTGTCTGGAAGGTGAGGTGAGGAGAGTTGAACAAGAGGATTAGGATGGAGAGCTATCTAGTAGGCTGTGAAAGTTGCGGTAGCGAGACAAAATGGATGTGAAGGTCAGTGTGTATGGTAAGGTTAGAAATGTAATAAGGAGCATTCAGGATTTTCCGTAGGATTTTAGATTATAGAGTCTGTAGCCGTTTGGCGTTAGATGGTTTGGTTATTTTTTAAATTTATTGAATTGAATATTACAATTAGAGCGCACAATCCCTTGTAATTATGGATGTACCTAATTATGTTTAAGATAATAAGAAGATTTTTGTGATTATTTAATTCTACCTTTTCAATGCTGGCGAGGGTCTTCTATGGAAAATGGATTGAATTAAAAACGTTCGAATAGAAAGAATAACAATCTAAAATAACACATTTCAACTGCTGCTGATCAGCCTACTTACTAAAAGTAAATAAAAACTTTTTATAATGTAACCTTAAAAATAAAATAAAGTAAAAACAGATCCATTAACGGCTGCACAAGATGGTAAGTGATAAAGTGCATGGAATTTATTACATTATATAAGTTTCTCTGTGTGTCTAAGGAATATACGAGTATAAAGCCAAAAGCCTGATATCCAGTAGTAAAAGAGTTGCAAGACATTCTAAGTCTATAAGCGCAATTTTTATACATTCAAAGTGGTTTTGAAATTAAAATTTAAAACGCATCGCTCCTAAATGGCTGCCTTAAAGAAATATTTTCAGACTACAATTTACATTTAAAAAAATAGCAGAAACAGAATCTCAAGAGAATGCTACTTTCTTTAATAATATTCAATTTATGTTAATGAACAATTTTTCTATTATATATATAGGTACATTTCAAAGATTCTTAGTTATTATTAAAATGCAAAAGAACTAAACAGAAAGAAGAAGGTTACAGTGAAGAGTTGATGATAAAGTCAGGCAAGCATGAATGAGTAATCAAGGGAAAAGAAACGGCAGCGGTTGGTTAGGGCATAGAGGTACGGTAGTCCTTTTTCATTTAAGGGGCATGTCCTAGGGGACAGGATCCGACATTAGTTTAGGGACGTACTCTCAAAGACATGAGGTCCTTCATTGGCTTCTTCTTCTTCTTCTTCTTCTTCTTCCACAACGCTTCTCCTCTCTCGCTCTCTCTCTCTCTGCCTAAGTTCTAACCTTCTGGATACAGTTCCCCACTAAGAAATCCTTAACACTAACTCGTTGAAACAAGTTGCACTAACTATACTCCTTTTCAACTGCTCTCTCTTCTCATCAAAAAAATAAGATGAGACGAAACTGTGAGTTAGAAAATTCCCGTTACAAGTATTTATAATTATTTGTTACAAAACTTTACATCAATTAATTACTTTTTATTTTCTATTGCAATATTATTGTAACAGTCAGTAATTCAATGAATTTTAACCCCTTAATTCACAGTTTTTTTTGAAAAAAACGCTATATTTTATATTTGAATAAGTAAGTGTTATAGCTTACAATCCCATGTAAATGATAAATATCTATAAAACGATTGCTTTTCTTTGCTTTCACATTATTTTCAATTCTCGATTATATTCGAGAGTGAAAAATTATAGTAGCATAAAGTGCAACGCCGCTCGAATTATCTCGAGTTTGAACAGTTTGGCCAGTTTAGCGCGCTCGAGTTAACTCGAGCGTGCACGTTAAGGGGTTAATAGAGAAGTTTCTATTTTGAGTAATATAACGTCAGATTTAACCGCTAGGTCTGGGCGATAGACGTAATTAGACAGATGAAGAAGTGGACAGGCCAGAATTTATTGGAGGCGAATTATTACAATGATTTTACCAGTAACGCATATATAAACCAACTTCTTTGGGACGCTAGGTGTGGATGTATAGTTAGTAAAAACTCATTTTTTACGTCTTCTAAACTCCTAGATTTACTCATCTGGACAACTCGAATACAGTAGCCCATTTTCATCATCTGCCAATGAACATCTGTATCGTACACAGTGAACACAATAATAGGCAATGAAGTCTCAATCGGATAAAATGGTTTGTCAATGTCGCAACTTGATATACCATATCGACAGTTTAAAAACAAGCAAAAATGTTTATTAGCAAACGGTTCATTGCCGTCAAAGCGACTGCAGTAGAAACATCATACGTATAACAACGGGCCCACTATGTTTTACAATAGAAACAAAATAGGTATCACTTAAAATATAACTTTAAACTGCAGCTATTTCTACATTCAGGTTCGTTATCTAGGGCTTTACCTAGACAGCCGCCTAACCTGGAGCCCTCACACAAGACTTAAAAGACAAGAACTGAACAGATGTTACGGAATACTAAGAAGACTCCTTGGACCGAAATCCTCCATGAATGTACAAAACAAACTTACACTTTACAAAACAATATTACGACCAATATGGACATATGGAGCAGAATTGTGGGGCTCCTGGAACCTGGAACCCTCACACAAGACTTAAAAGACAAGAACTGAACAGATGTTACGGAATACTAAGAAGACTCCTTGGACCGAAATCCTCCATGAATGTACAAAACAAACTTACACTTTACAAAACAATATTACGACCAATATGGACATATAGAGCAGAATTGTGGGGCTCCGCCAAACCATCCAACATCCAACGAAGTCCTCCGCCGAATCGTTAACGCACCATTCTATGTCTCCAACCGCACCCTCCATCATGATCTCAATATTCCCTACGTAAATGTGTTAATCCACACCCGATTCCCTAAATTTCCACAGCAAACTCTCTGATCACCCAAATCCTCTGGCTCAATCACTATCCACATCGTCCCATCCTGACAATCCTCCACGTCGTCTAAAGCGGCGTTGGCCACGTGACCTCATTGCTTCCTAAACCCCAATAAGTTGCTAGAGAGTTCCAGCGCTGGCTGGTTTCTCTCATCCCGCCATCCTGGTTGTGGCACTGAGCCAGCTCTGTGGCACAACCAAATGTTTCCTTCTACTACTCTTTTGCTAGATGTATACTTTGTACAGTTGCAAATAAATAAATAAAAAATTCTACATTCGACAAACTTAACGAAGGACTTTTAATTCCTAATTAAGGACGATGTTAGAATGTTCGCAAAATATGAACATACTCTGCAGTTGTAACTAAATCATAGTTAAACTTAATGCAAAATCAATCAAGATCCAATTTCCGCAAGACTTCAAAGGTGGGTAGGTTCTCAATACAAATGGGGGTAACCTTCTTGCTAATGTTAAAAATACACGGGAGACTTCAATTTTGCCACACACAACAATAACGACCGTTTTTTTTTTCACGACTGAAATCTTCGCAAAGAAAACGCCATGCATCTGAGTTCTGCAATATGCAACGTAAGGGAAAACCATAAATGTTTTTTTGTAAGGAATGTTATTTCTGTTTTTGGAACATCCGGGCGCAAACTATCACCAAATGTGATAATAATGATTATTGATTACATATTAAAATTGCTAACTTTTGTAGAAACAACAAACAATAAAATTTTACGGGGATCATTAATAAAACATTATAAAAACACAAAAAAAAATAGAGAAAAAATTACTTTAGAATAAAATGGAAGAATAAGAAATTAAAAGTGGGATGATGAAAACATCAAGAATATACGACAATGGACTTACCTATAATATTAAAAACGTAGCAAAAAAGTTCAATTTTTCTACACATACGACTGATTGAAATTACCTAGTGGAGTTGTAATGTTCTTTATGGTATGTTACGATTATTATAAAGGTAAAAAAAAAAACTACCCACAATAAAATTGAAATATCATATAGAACATGTATTACAACAAGTACGTAACATTTTCTGTAATAAAATACATGGTAAATGTTGACATCTATTTGATTGAAATGGTCTTCTTCGGAGCGAGCAAGGCAAAAAGGAAGATGTATTGTGACAAGCGATACAGTTGAAACTGTAAAGAAGAAAAATGAACCCTGAAGTGAAGAAGAGAAATATTATTTTTTAATTTGAAAGAAAGATGAATAGCAAAAAATTAAGTAAACTAACCGCTTAGCCACTGCCAGCTATAATTATACACTAATGATTGTTCTTAACAATAAAATTAAAAGATGAGCCCCCTATATTAATTAGAATTGCCTTTCAAACCAAAATTTCATGACAAGTACATAATAAAGTAAATGAATACAGGAGTTATTTAGATAAATTACAGGATAACTACAGATCAATGTTTTAGCATTTATATCAATTAACCAATGAAAAACCGAATCGTAAAATAAAGAGAAAAAATGGATTACGTCAGTGCATTTAATTTGGTTTCAGCTTTTGATAACGGTCGACATGCATCAAGAAAATACCATGGAATGCCAATTGAAGTTTTCATCAATACATGTGTAAAGCTGGCCCATATTTAATTTGTAAACATAATAAATAGAAGATTATACCTATATATATATTAAAACAGAGAGTTTCTCACATTAGGGTATTCGAACAATCCAATCACTGCAAGAGATAGCAACAACTAAATAATAATCGTGCTAATACCGGGGAAGTAATGTTCGCAATGAAGAGAATGTAAAATGGAGTTTTGGATAATTCCTCAATATGTACATCTAGGGGGCTCTTTCAACAATCGCGGTCCTTTCACCAATCTTTCATTGGCGCATATCACTGGGAAGTGCTGCATTCCTGTTAAGTCTATTGGGGGTCAGATTTTAGAACCAGAAAATTATCGGCAACACGTAAAGTTTGATACCTAGGTGCTATATATAGTTGTTACCGATGAGCCAAGCTGTGAACTAACAAGGTTCAATTTACGAGAGATATCATGCAGCAATAACTACTGTCTATAGTCTCAAAACTAATTGCCGAGCAACAGTTGCGATTTCATACAGTATTTTTTTTACATTTCTTCTCTCATCTAGGCTTCACTCTGTCCTGTCAATCGAAGCGTCATGAAAGCAAGGAAGTTACACGCACAATCCCAGCACGAGTAGCCTCAGAGATAAAAAGGCAAATAATTAGGGGTGTAAATAACTTCAACGCAGGCGAAGCCCCTTAAAAAGTCAGTTATTTTAAATACAAAATTTAGGCTCTTAAACATTTGAATTGTTACAATCTATCAGACCGATTCAATATACCCGAAGCTTCAGTATTTGACAAATGAGTACATGAGAAAGTTAAAAAGATGCAATATGGGTATTATACTTTAACAAATCCCTACAAAGACACAACGGTTATCATTGTTACGCGCAGGCAATTACAGGCACAAATATTTGTTTTTTACCTTAGAAAAATATAATTATATTCTCAAAGCTAGCCACTAAATGTTTTGGTTTAGACAAGTAGAAATCAATACTTTTATCAATCGATATTCTTCACCACTTAACTATTCACAACACCATCGCACTAAACATATAATGAAATGTCGCACGCTAGTGCATAACTGGATATCGCTTTGGCTCAGATAGTTGCATCGCCGTGAACTGTCACGGAGAGAATGTCCCTAGTCAAAATACAGACTTGGCAGACAGAAGCGGTTAGCCAGGGCTGACCCACAAGTGTGCTAACTAGTTCCACTAGTAATTAAATCTTCTCAGTTCTAATTAAGCACAGTAACCAGTTATTTTTTTTTATTTTATCTGAAGTAGCTGTGACATTACAATTTGAAAGTATCGGTTAGTTAATATTTTAATAATTACTATATATTCTTCATCGCATTACTCTTCCTCCAGTCTTCTATAACCTAACACCTCTACCAGTAGTAAACGTTGCCTGCTACCTTGGGCTTTACTTAGACCGAAGACTTTCTTGGAATTCCCACACTAGACTACTTCTATTTTGAAACCCATCTGGGCGTATGGAATAGTGCTGTGGGGTTCAACCAAACGCTCCAATCTCCAAAGGATTCAATCTCTTCTATCTAAAATACTTCGAACTATTGTAAACGCTCCATTTTATGATTCCTTTTTATGACGATCTAAACATTCCTTTTGTCACACAAGTTGCTGAAACACGATACAGAAAACTCCACTTCAGCCTGCAATCTCATATCAATCTTCTGGCTCAAAATCTTTCTTCAAGAACTCTTCCTGATAACCCGACAACTCGCCTTAAGAGACAGTGGCCTCGTGATATCTCCTCTCAAGTGAAGAGAGCGACTAATAGCCTAATGTTTTGGTGTGTTACCACTGGGTATCTTCTCCATTCTGTATACCTCTGTAATTCATAGTTCTGTTATCATTGTTACTTATAGTGCCAACGCGCTGATTGTAGCAGAAATAAACGCTAAAAAAAAAATTATATTTTTAAAATTATTTCAGATTCTTTGGAAAAGCGATTCTTTCCGAAAATAATTCTTCTAGTCTTGTCTAGACTAGTCTGCAAAGGTGGCTGACTAGGTCTGCCAAAAATGACATTTCAGATAACTAAAAATGAGTTTTTACAATGTATCACCTAAGAGCGCCAACGTCAAATTCAGAAGAATATATTTTAGAGTTAAGAATTTTAGAAATATATTCTGGTAATTGCCACGCATTACAGGCCGTCCTTACTTGCTCAAGCAGGACGTTATGTACATAGAATGTTAAGAAGTTTGAAGACGATACCTACGATTTTTAGTTTTTACAAAGTTAAGCCATTTAGGGTTCAGACAATTGTAAAAAAGACTAGATAGTAGAGGGGGTGAAAAAAAGAAAAAGGTTTATTTTTCAAGAAACAAAACAACAGAAAGTGTTTGCATTTTTTAGAATATAAGAATAAACATAACTAAAAAATAATAAGAACTGTTTTGAATTTAAAGCGGAGAAAACGTTTAATTAGAAAATGAGTAGAAATAAAAGAGGATGTACTGCTGCTCCCACCAGAGAGACTGGACCAACCTTCTGTTTTTTGTCCTCATCAATAGTAAAACCATTAATTAGTTTGAATGTTAAAGTATGCCACCAAAGTAATTAGCAAACACTCCCTATCTAGTTTTTTATTCCGAGTTCGGTTGTTACTGCCGAGTTCTGAAGTCAACTACACTTTTACTCCTCTGACTGAGGGATGATTATCTACTCCAACACTTCAGTTATTAATGCACAAGTACAATTAATCTACGCAGAGAATAATCTACATTTCTTTCGATATTAGGAGAGAAATAAACGGAAGAAAATGCCTGTTCCAGACAACAACACTCATTAATGGACTAATGAAAAGCAAAAAAAAAAAAAGTTCTGACAGGCCCTTGTGGAAAGTTAGACAGAGAATAACCTTCCCTGCTAATAAAAGTCAAGCTTAAAGATCAGTAGTTAAAAGAAACTTTAATTCAGAACGGAACCAATTCTCGCACCCTGTTTTTTATGCAAATTTGAGATGTTTATTTTAATTTACAGCGGAATAATTTAATAAGTATAAAAAAAATATAAAGTATAATAAGCGTACAAACTTTATCTCAACCTTGTTCGCCAGTAGTAGAAAATAACTATAATTTAACTGGTCTAATAAGCGATAAACACTAATTACTTACATTAGTGTTTTTATTACATTCCTAAGCTCCAGCGAATATTGTTTTACCTCATTCTGCGATTAATAAGGTAAGGTTACTCAACTTGTACCTCTTAAAAAAAACCTTCTCAGATACCAAAGAATATATAAACCAGTAAATACGTACTTATGGGTATCATTTGTAACCTTAGTAAACCCTGCTCTTAACATTATGTTATTTATTGAATAGTCTACGCACTTTTTCCTTAAAATCCTAAAATGAAAAAAAGTTAATCAGTACGATTAACGGAATTTAAATTTGCTTCTATTTTCTCTCGAAGTCTGACGTGATAATTAGGGGACTGAATCTGAGACAATAATATCGACAGTATCGACAGCAAGTGTTTCAATTTATGAATTTATCGCGACTTGTGTAGGTGGTTGTCCTAGATGTCGAAGGAAGTGGGTTGGCTGACGGACTTTCAGTTTCTGCTTCTTCTGTCTGCGCTCTTATGCCTTTCAGCGTCGAGCTTTAGACAACGGATGTACTCTTCTCTGTTATTTGCCAATTTTTGGATAGAAAACCTAGTCTGACCTCGCTTTTGGGCCAATCGATCGATGAAATCCCAATAGCCCAATCTTGGTCTGCCTCTTGGTCTGCGGCCTTCAGATTTGGCCTCCATCAAGCACCTAATCTTCTCTTCTCCACTTCTCCAGCAGACGTGGCCAAATCACCCCACCAACTGCCGATTCTCCAGCTTGGTTACGTAGGGTTGTATGTCTAAGCTGTTCCTTATTGTTTGATCACTCTCAGTTTCTTCAGTTTCAATATTCTCTTCTGGAGTTGGTTTGAACAAGTAGTGGGTCCTCGTTATTCATCACCGAAGCAGAGAAGTCTTCATTTCGAAAGACATGCCTATTTACATGACCACAATCCTGTAGATTTTAAAGCCGTTTATGGCGATATCCGTATGAATAGATTTTTGAGTATGCTTTACCTATGAACGGTACTTTGTTTAATTGTTTCGCCAGGATTAGTTCTTACCAAATTGCTGAGGCTTCGTAACAATAACAAGTGATTTAAAAAAGCTTTAGTTGGTACGCTCGTGACCAAGGGTGTAATTAAACTTAATTCTTTTGAGCTGTATCTTAAACACTGTCTTCATCATGAGTGTTAGTCTGCAAAACTATACATATAGGGGAAAGTCGCCAAAGTTGAGGTAAAGTTCATGTTGTTGTTAACACAAAGACCGAAGGGGATTAAACGAGGAATTGCTTCTCTATTTACAAGAAACTTTGGACCTTGATTCGATTAATTGTTCCCTGACAGGTTATGAAAATAATTAAAACTAATAATCTTTCCCCAAAATGTGATAAAACAAAAAATTAACGCTTTTTTCAAAGTGCGCCACTTTTTTTGTGGAGCAGTTTATTAATTTCCTACCACATTTACTGTAGCGATCGTGGCAATAACATGTTTAAAGACTGTCAATTCTGGTTGCAATATTTGCAGAAGAGGAAGTAATGTTAAGTGCAATCAAAATAAATATTTTTTTTAAAATAGTACTCTGTTTCCTTAAATTCTTGCCGAAGAATGCACTACTAACACGCAAAGTACGGTTAGGAAAGCACAGATGTTATTTAAGACAGTATAATGCAGTTCAAGGTAATGTATGCATGGCTATAGTGCCTTAAATCAATTCATCAAATGTACTTTGGCTACATAGTAATAAATCATATCTTAATTGGGCTTCAATGTAGATATATATATAATTACATTTAGCTATTTATGGACAGGTTGTAACTTATAAAGTGGAATTACGATGAGCCATTATAATTAATTGCTTACATTATGTTTCTCTTTCATTCAATAAATAACTTGTCTAGAACACATTTCAGACAACTGTGAATGTCTTAATAATTTTCAACTTAGTTGCAAACACATATTGCGTTCCACTTCCAATAGTCTGCGACTTTAGGCAGAAGAATAAATACCAATTTTGTTTGGGAAGTCAAGCTGTGTCTGCGAATAAAGGAAAAATGGGTGATGGAAAGTTTTGAAATGAGTTAATATTCTTCAAAGGTCTCCTTTTGACAAAATATTAGAATAACCTAGTTCAGGCATGGCCAACATACGGACTGCGTAATGAATTTAATTAAAAAAAAAAAATCCGTTATAAAGATATACAACTTTTGTACATTTGGAAGCTGTATTAAGAATAGCTACTACAAATATATAGCCGGATATTAACCAGTTAAGCGGGGAATTTAGTTTTAAACCCCCCCCCCCACCACCACAGGGTGCGGAATTAAAATTAGACAATGACGTGTATTTTGAGGTTGCACGTCAAACGCGCTTAACTGGTTAAGAGAATAATAGGCGATTCAAAACGCCTGAACTCGTCACAATCGTTTTTTTTTATTTTGTAATTTTCAAGAAGGAAGAATTATAATGCATGATTTTATAGTTTTCACTAGAAATGATGTTTAATCTATGTAGAAAATAAATAAATAAATAAATAAATAAAGGCCCATTTTATTTCATAAAAAACAACAAAATCTCGGAACAACCAAAATCTCTGCAGTCTCAGCCCACTAAGGCAACGAAGACGAATAGAGGGGATTTCTTTCAAAATCGGTGAAATAAATGATACTACGCTATTATTTCTTTTAATTTTTAGAAAAATGGCTGCCATAAATTTCTTTTAGCTTAAGCTGATTAACTAAAATATTCTACTGGGGCAATTTGCTTTTTGGGATTCTTAGAAGGGTTTCTATTCGTAAATATTAGTATTGAATAGCGATAGAAACTAAGCAATCCAGCCAGAGAGTGCAGTGTGCTAAAGTGTACCAGTTTTTAAGGCACCAATGAACACAAACTGAAAATAGAAATATTTGAAGGAAGTTAGTAAATATTCAAAAAGAAGGACACAGAATACTATGGTAATATAAGTTAATGTCGACGGTAAGGCAAATAGGACAAGTCAAAAGATTAACCATCTATTTGCACAGTTTGACAAACATGGTAGGATGCTGGTCGCAATTTAATGTTACTACGCCAGCTAAATTTCTCCTAAGTAACCTAATTTTCTACAAGGGGAATTTTATTAAATTATTTATTTACGTATATTACTTGCAAACTACAATTAATGTAAGTTTAAAAGTTTTATTCACTATTTTAAATAAGTAAAGAGAATAATAAGTACCGGATATTGTCCCAGAGTGTGAACAAGAGCTTTTTGTACGGTTTTCTGTGCGCATGTGTGTTGTGAGTGAGCATCTCAACCCTAGGAAACCAAATTGCAGAAAGTTCAAATTTTAATATTTCACTTAGGTACCACCCCCCACTAGGGAGCGCGACATCGTTTTGATCCAAAATTGTTGTCGGTAAACACGATCTTACAGAATCAATTTTTTTTTTTTTTAGTTAATCTTAAATTAAATTAAATTTAATTAATAATAAGTTTCTTGGCTTAAAGTACTATTTTATGTGCTAAGCAACATACAGAAAGTGCAGTGTTTAGAAAATAACTGCATTAGTGTGATTTTATTCGTCGAGGATCGCATGTTTATTGTATCTCTGACCGGTTTCAAACTGTCTGACGTCAGCACGTATAGGTGATACAGAAACATAAGTGAATTAAAGTTCGAAATCGGATAAAGTCTAAGATATTATCCAGCACTACGAACTTAACCACATTTTCAACTATATTTGTGCTTGTGTCGTAGTTAAGTAAGGGTCTATACCCGCCGGAAAAATATATTAAATTTTAATGGGAATTACAATTGTAATGCGAAAATAAGCAGAAAGTTAAGAGGGCTGCAAGCCCTTAATTTAACTTTGTAAAATAGATAAGTTCCTGAGATGCTTGTTCTCAATAACTTCACCGTTCCTTCTCTGTCCATCGTAACTGAGAATGCAGAACTAGAGGCGCAAAACCTTAAAAAAAAAAGAAAAGAAAAGAAAAAGAGGGTAAAAGTTTGCTTGCAAAGTCAATCTTCGCAAAATCAATCTAATGAAATCAATTTCATCCACAGAACAACTTTTCATGTACTTGAATATTGATTTCATCTCTAGAAAGTTAAGAGTCAATTAAAGAGCAACAGAACACCCAATTACAAATTTAATAATTCTAAACTTCCTTAATTAATTATAAGTATAACAAGTTTTTTTTTAATTTAAAATTTTAATCAATAATAATAATATTTCAGACTTATGGTTACTCTATTTACATTAATTACAAAGTCTCTTAGTTTTTTTTTTGGCGCATCGACTTCTTGGTCATTAGCGCCCACTTTCTTAGTTCTTCTTATTTCCTTATACTACTGGAGCTGGGATGACACATGTGCAGACCCATAGCTTCCAATCACAACACCTTGCTTAACAAGGTAGGGTGGAGCCTGGGGCTGCAGTCTCTTAGTTGTTAAAATCTTAATTTATTATTTTGAAAATAAATAAGAAAGCTTATGTTTGAAAGATACATATATTGGAAGAAGGCCAGAGGCACCACGTAATAGGTGATTCTTCAGATGCAGGGAGACCTCAGGAAATACAGCGTCAAAAGATGGAGAAAGAAAGAAGCAATGGCGGAGGATAAAGGTAAGTATCCACTTTAAAGGACCTGGAAAATCGAGCTAGATTACTAGGACAAAATAAATAAACTGGTTTCCTTAGGCGTAACTAAGGACAGTTTATGTAATCCTGCCAGAATGATTAGGACTGAAGGCGGCCATTTCCTTGATAGGCTACAATTGGGCCCCTTTTCTTAGTGTAGTAAGTGCTTGGAGAATAAGTGATTGCTGTGCCTCGAAAGATAGATCCTCTCTCGACGGCATAGAAAAAGTAGATTTATCATTTGAATGAATGAATCTATCTAGACTAGTATCTATTTCTAGATAAACTCTCCATAGTTCACCGCTCAATTACAAGTTTATTCACTCAATAAGTCAAGATAAATATTGCAGATCATCCCCCACGTACTTTCACAGAACAAGTGATTTCCAATTGCAAATCATTAGCAGAAGAAAAACAAAGTAGGGTATTCACAAGCAAATCGTATGGCCAATGTACAGAGGAGCTAATGCGGCTGACCTGAAATTGGCAATAAGCCATTATCTGTACGGAAAAGTTTATAAAGCCCACCGTGGCCATGGAAAGCGATTCCAACAAAACTTGTAGCTGGAAATATTTATTACAATAAATGATCCCTAATAATTCAGAAATGTGACCAAACTCTCGTTTTAATCACAATTACCGCCACCAATTTAAATTATACCGAGTAAAACAAACATTGCGAATATTATTGTAGCCCTCTTGTGTGCATACTAGTCTTTTTAAAAGAACAAATCTGCGACCAGAAATGAGCATTTGAATTGCTCTCCATCAAGAAAAGAAACAAACAGTTAATGGAAACCAAATAATTTCAGGATGATAGAACCATGATTTTTAAGTCCTTTCTGTTCCTAACAGTTTCTTACAGCTCGATGTCCTGTCATGGAATCGATTTCTGTAACGATTGAACATTGATCGGAGGCTTAAATTAAAAAGGTGAAAACTATGGCAATAAGATCAATCAAGCACTGAGACTGGAGATATAAAAGTGCAAGCTTATCTAAATTTTCATTTTGGGCGACTTCAAGCTTTGCCTAAAGCCTTGATTCCACTTTAAAACGTAAGTCCAGAATTCAAACACACTACGCTAAACGGTCCTCTTATTATGTCTTTATTAATAATGACCCCTGTTAATAATGAAAGAGGATTACTGTTTCCCTAAATTAATCCTTCTTCAAAGATCTTAAAGTACCGCTGGCTTGCTGACCTCACAACAGAACAATGCTTAACCCCTTCACTTACACAATACAGAATAAGCTGAAGAGGATATTCGAGGGATCGGAGTTTATCTCGTCAAGATGGCAACCCTCAGCTCTCCAAAAATGCTATTCACAATCAGAAACTATGCTTATTTGTTCTTTATCCTAATTTTACAAAACACTCAGCTAGAAGTTTAACGCCGGAAATCAAAGAACAAATTTAACGCAAGTGAGCGTAATATCAAGTAGCCCGCTGTATAATATCTATCCAAATAACATGGACATCTTAAGATTAAAGGAACTGTCTCCATCATTTCTCGACATTTTGATCTCATTTATTTGAAAAATATTGGAAAATTAACTAATTTATTTTATATCATTGTTTAAAAAGTTACCCGGCTCGTTCTTTGACTATACTTGCTTAACTTTAAACTGTTTTACCGAGTAAATTTTATTTTAGTGTAATCTGATTTCCTAAAAAGTAATAAGAGCTGGTTTCTAGCGTGCTAGGGTTCTAGAATGCTAATCTCATCGCTGAACATAACTTTGGCTCTGTATTACTGGTTGTACGAAGTCATGTGAGATAATTATACTAATTTCATTGCTGACTTCATATTTATGTATTGTGACCGTCTACTGAGAAACCGGGGACTTGCTTAATGCTTAATGATTTGTGAAAGCACGGAACGAAACAAATACAGACCAGATTAGCCGCTACCTGTTTGCTAATTAAAACGTTCTGGAATTCAGGGCGCTGTCTAGATAGGTCAAACTCATTTTATGCTAGGAAAACGTGGGTTATTAAGAAAAAAAAAAAGATTGCAGAAAAATGAAGAAGAAAAATGCTCAAGAAGATATATGGCTTTATAAATGAAGGTGGGAAATGGACGATCCGCAAAAATGGTGAACTGAGGCAACTGTAAGATGATGAAGACATAATAAGCTTCATTAAAAAAAGGGTAAGGTAAGGTGGTTGAAACATATGAAAAGAATGGGAGCAGAGAGATTCCACAGACGCATGCTGTACGGCAGAACTGGAGCTAGTAGTCCAGGAAATCTTTCAGGAAAGTAGCGCTAATTGAAGAGGAAGAAACATCTATTGATGAAAAAGGGGAGGTACCCAAAATGCTCCAATTCAACACTAGGCAGAGCTAGTGGCAGATTTACTCAAGAGTTGTTATTCTGATAAATTTATAGATAAGACAGACACGATTTTGAATGTTCAGAAGAATTCTAACGAGTACTTAAAGAGGACAAAGTGGCCCTTTTGATGATAAGCAGCGTTAAGTTCTGAGAGCGAAATAGTGAAATGATCGAAAATTTGAAATATTTGTTCAGTTTCAATAGTAGAGCGTTTTTTAATTTATAGTGCTTCGTAAGAAAACAAAGTTAATAAAAGTCTGGTATGTTTCATCAAATCGACCCACTTGTTAACTATAGCGGCAGACTCTAATTAAAACCGTTATAAATTGATATCAGAAGTGGGATAGAAGGGCAAAACTAGTAACAGGTAATAAATTAACGATTTGATTACTATATTTTAAAGTCTGCACTTGTTAGTCTAGATGGAGTCTCTAGTTAAAAAATATTACAGTTATGCATTTCCATGTACTTAACAATAAATATGTAATTAATAATATAACGAGACTATTGCTATAAAACATTTTATTTTAAATTTATACATATTTAGTTATTGTCACCTTCAATATACACCCCTCCCCTATCCCTACAACGCTCCATGCGAATTTACCATTGTTCGAAACAGTGCTGAAAGTCTTTTTCTGAAGTCAAATTATAACCCGGATTTTAGAAGATGCTCAAGAGATACTGAGCGCCAATTCATTAAACTTTAAATCATAAGTCAAATGAGGTTATGTCAGACGTTCTTTTAGAAATTACTTCTGGTTTTAGAAATAATTTTCAAGGAGATATCTCTAACTGTCCTGTATGCAGCATCCCCGGAAAAGGGTATTTAAATCATTTTTTTATTAAAATGTTTAAGGCTAAAAACTTATACGAGATAAATAATTGAATAAAAACTGTTACGCACTCTTTAGGGCGAGAACGTAAAGTATGAGTGTCGCCAGCAATCAGTGGAGAAGGGGGTGGGTGAAGGAAAAAAAAAGACAAAACCAAAAAAAATTGAGCGCCACGCCGTTTTTTTTTCGTATGTGGGGGGGTATACGACGAAACCCAATCTGAATAGAAATAAAACCAAAAGATTACGATACAAATTAGGCCTTATATTCAATAATTACTACAAGGATGAACTTACAAAAAAAAATTAATAAAAGTTATTGCTTAAATAAGGTTCACCAACAGTTCACACACAAAATGAAGTAGAATAAATAAATGGAAGAGTGTTTACTCCTTACTTCGACTGACCAGCCTTTCCTTCGCAGCCCCCTTTCGGGAATTCTCTCCTGGGTCCCTTCTTGGATCTGGGGAATAAGCAAGACTCAGAAATGTCAGTTCGTTGTCTCAGACTGGTTCTTCAGCTAGCCAAACCTTGACTGACCTCTCTGGTGACCAAAACTCGACTCCCCTTTTTTTCTTTTTGTAGTTTATAGATCTTGTTCAATTTTTTTTCTTTCCAGGTGACTTTTTTCTAACCCTCCATATCATATGGTTACATTTATTTTACTTTTTTTTTTTTTTTTTTTTGGCGCATCAACAGCTGAGGTCATTAGCGCCCGGAGCTTTTTCCAGTGCACTGCCGGCCTCCGGACAGTGTTCTCTCGTTACAGACAACACTGTCCATCACTTACTAAAGCACTAAATTTAAATTTACCAAAATAACCAAAAAGAATTACATATGTATATACAAACTTTGGAAATTAAAATTTCCTACACCCCAGTAGCCTCCATCTAAACGGTCACAAAACCACGGACCAACTCCATTCTGCCATTTTTCTTACCCCTAATAATATACTAATTTGAAATTAGTAACATTTCCTACATATCTAACATTTCAGATGTTGATAATAAAGCTCAAACTGTATTATATATGTAAGTAGGTATAATATATAATATAAGGTATAAATAAATTCAATTATTTATTTTATATCATCCGAACATATTATTTGCCTTAAAATGAGAAATTTTGTTTGATTTATAAAAGATTATTGAATATTATTATTTATGCTAAAAACTCCTGCGTCTATAAAAAAGAAAAAAAGGCAAATAATCCTATGTCGATGCCAATAACTTAATCCCAGTTTAAAGGAATGTTGAAAATTAGAGTAAAAGGATTATCCAGAGATATTTATTCATCAAAGTAGAAAGATTAAAAAATAATTATTATTTAGCACATAGCGAGTAAACTTAGAAAAATCTCTCGCACTATTCCAGAACCAGATCATGATGGAACATTCTGGTAGAAATAATGAGGTGGATGATTCCAGATTATGACAGCTACAAACTACAGAGCAGCCATCGGTATTGCCGACACAGCAATACCTTATTTTCGTAAGATGATAGAGATGAATATCTCGTACTTTTTCATCTTATGACATGCCAATATACCTTTATAATCAGATAACATTTTATTCTGGTTTGTCAGAAGGCATTTAATGAACTGGTTATAAAAACTAAAAACAACCTTAATTTAAAACTATACATTTTACTCTGAGTAGAATAAAAAAATAGTATTCAATTTTACACTAAACACTCTGTGGTTGCCAATTTCTCACAAATACACATAAATTTTACTCTTTCTCTTATTGTACAGTACATAGTATAAGAGATTGAATAATCGACATCGTGCAGATTCTCCATTCAGAGGTCTGCTGAGTTGGAATAAGTAGTTTTTACAACATGGTATGTGAGAGTGATCAGAAAACCAGTCTGTCTCTGAGTATCCACCGTAACTCAAAGACAAAAAAATCGTAGAAAGTTAAAAATTTGATATTTCCGTTAATAATACCAACAGACGAAGCCAAAATAAAGTTTAGGTCCAAATCAATCATCCTAAACTGAAACTTCACTGAGTAGATTTTCCACCTTTCTAAGGTTCTCTTAAAAACGACCCCAAAGAATATCTTGAAACTTGCTGATATAATATCTCAGCAACAGAAACTTACAGTATAAGAAGTTAACGTAAGGGTTGATTAAACGACGAAAAGTACACAAATCAGCAAGTACCTAATTTTAATTCATATTTCAGCCATTTAGAAACGTACGAAAAAGCTTATCTGTTTTATTCAAATTTTAGAACAATGGGTTTGTTTAAGTAATTTTACTGCATTAAATTTTTATAAATATTGTTTAGAATTTATTAGATGTCTCGCTGGCCATTTTGATCTACAAAAAATCCCACAGATGGTCTTTTGGACCCGGTGTATTTGTCTTTTATTTGTCATGTTTAAAGAAAGTCATTTTGTATTTATTGTTCATGTTCGAAAAAAAAGGCTTTATTATTATAATTTTTGGTGCCACGGTAGCCGAGCGGTTAGAGGCGAGACCTGCGAAGCTAATATGTATTGTGGTACTGGGTTCGATTCCCGGTCTTAGGCCTTGGATTTTATTTAATGGTTAATAAAAGAAATTTACAGTAAAGTAAGTTTGCTAGTCGCCTCCGTCCACGACACCTAATTGGTAGTTGGACGTTAAGCCCCGCCTGAAAAAAATAGGCGATTACTTTACTTTTATTATTTTTTTTAATTATTTAAGGCGCGTCAACTTCTCAGGTTATTGGCGTTCGGAGCTTTTTTCAGTGCACTGCCGGTCTCCGGACAGTGAGCTTTTAAGAAGCTCCTAGGAAGAGAAAATCTAAGGGTCAGCAGCTGGATTCGAACCCGGGGCTTCCGCGTGGGAGTCCAGTACGCTAACCGCATAGCTAATCCCTTCCCTATTATTATTATAATTATTTATTTTTTTTTTTTTTAGCGCATCAACAGCTGAGGTTATTAGCGCCCGGAGCTTTTTCCAGTGCACTGCCGGACAGTGAGCTGTAAGAAGCTCCTAATATTATTATTATTATTATTATTAATATTCTTTCTTCTTTTTCGATTAATGATTCAATCACCAAAAACGATAATATTCTACAATTGAATTATTATCTTTAACTACATTTTTTACCTAATATTCAAACAGAAACAATTACTTAATCGCTTTCAATATAATAACTAATTAATGTACAACAAAAAATATTTGTTTCTTGTTTTAACGAAAATTTTATTTTCCAAAAATATTAGTCTAAAATATGTAACCGAGAATATTTTCTCAATACGACGAAAGATCTCAAATTTTTAAGGCACCTGCAAAATAATAATAAAACTTGTCTAAATACCCTTCAATGGTAATCATTAAATAATTAATCATGAAATAAAGTAAGATTTCTAATAGACTGAAGTTTGGTTGGCTTTTAAATTGAAGAATGTTTAAGCTCATGGATCAAAGAAAAAAAAATACAGTAAGATCATAAATCAAGAAAAAGTTAAGTAATGGCTATTTTTTCAGGCGGGCTTTACGTCCAACTACCACCAATTAGGTATCGTGGACGGAGGCTACTAGCAATATACGTTACTTTAAAGTTCTCATAGTAAACACTAAATAAAATCCATGGCCTAGACCTGGAATTGAACCCAACAATACAAATACACTTAGCTCTTAGGTCCTCGCTTCTAATCGCTCGGCTACTGTAATAAATCAAATGCCTAATCTTTCTAGAACTCTTTTCTTGGCATTTCAATCCGCATGTGCTCGCTAAGAGTCATGGGCTATTCAAGAATCTTACTCCATCTCTACCAGTTCACTCTAAACACGATCTACCAATTCCATGGTATAGGTATACATGCAAGGTTGTACCACATCCTAATGCACCTTAGATAACCTACTCTTTACCTATCCAGAACACCCAAGCTACTGATATTCCTCCTATACATGGCAACCTACCCAGAGTTAAGCACTCTCTCTGATTTAAGAGAAACGAGATAATTTATCCGCCGGGTCTCAACATATTCCCATTATGGACAACATCAGGCTCTTCCCAACTTATATTTTACTAAAATTTCTACACAAAGAGAATTTTGTACTGAATTATTGGCAATGCTTAGATATATTTAGATTTGCAGGTCGATCGATTAGATCGATTTTATTTACAAATGAATACAAGGAATTTTGATTTGTTACTTGCACTAGTAAAGAAAGAACATATATATCTGAATTTCATATATCTAAATTATTGAGAAATGTATTTAATTAATGCAGATCAGATTGAACAGATAGGTGTTAGTAAGATCAATTTGATTGCCAAGTTAAGAATGTGTATTCTCGCCTAGGAAGTTATTTCCATCGCTGTTATAGCAAGCAGGTTAGAAGCATGACTACCGGTAGTTTGTCGGTTAGATATTTGTGGCCGTGGATTGCATGTCCAATACTGCTGTCGACGGCGCCTCCGCTGACCCCATCACACTTCCCAAACTACAGGCTCTTCTCTTTCTACGAGACTTCCTTCAGTTATTCTTACCTCAAATTCTAATCACTGCTATCTTCTAGACATAAAACGTATTTATATTTTAATCTATAATATAATTTTTATTTTTTATTTTTGCACTGAGTCCGTTTGCACTAAATTTAGATAAGTTCAACTTTTAACGGTAGCCGGTTCACTGCTATTTGTATTTAGCTTAATTAGTAACTTTTCAGTATGCAGTAATCAGTATTTAAAAATAGTATAACTCGTTACCAGCAGTGTTGTTGCCAAAGTACGCTTCGGACAGTTGCTTTATGAATGCTTGATAACTCTGTCAAATAATAGAGTACATTGAGAAAAACCAAAAGTGTAGCGATTAATTTTAGCTCGAAACAAATGGTGGCTAATATTAGATATTTTATATTGTACTATAAATGTTTAAAAAAATAACTCGCCCAAGTATCGATGATAGAACTGTTGGGTCTATATTCACTGTCTTAAACTCGGCTTGTTCTAACACGCAATTAGCAATAAGATGTTAACTGGTAGTGATAATTTAGATTTAGAATATACTGTTTTGAATCCTACTGATATTTTGGTTCTGACAGAAGATTTGAAGTTCTTTGCTTGTGCCCGAAGAATTTCAAAGACATTTTTTTCTTAAACCTTCCCACAGCAAAAAGAAATGAAGCGAATTACTAGCATGACCTAAACTTTTAACTTCTCTAACTACTTGATCGATAAGAAATCAGTTTTAAGTTGGTTTGGAATCTGATGGAACAACGAAAGTAAAACTAGGAAATCAAGTGTAAACTCAGATGTTGGGTTCTTTTTTACCCAATGCTACATAACTTCAAAAAATATGAGTGGAAATCATATTCTAAAGATGAAAAGGATTGGAAAAGAGAATTATGGCAGAATGGCCTTGAAGACAGGAGCATTTCTGATTAAAAAGAAAAAGTTTGGGAATGAGTTTCATAAACCAAAACATGTCCTTTAGTCAAGGGATCAGAAGAGGAGTTCAGACAATATTTGGCACAATGCCGCCTAAGTTTAATAAATTAAATGAAACACCTCTTCTAAACCGCTAATGGTCACATTAATGTTCATCTATATTTCTAAAGCACCAGCGAAGAAAGCAGTACTTCTCAAGAATCAATAATACGCAGATATAGTCCATTTTGGCAAGGCAGTTGCATCCAAAAATATTTTTTGCTACGGTATTTAAATTGAGTGAAATGAGAACTGCCAAATTAATGATCTGCTATCATTATCCTCCCAATAATCCATCTGAAGAATACGACAGCTTCTACAAACAGTTTAAAAATACAGCAGATGAACAGTAGCATAATGAAGCGTTTGGTTCATTCTTAAAAACAAAAAACAAAGACCTAGACGACGAAAAAGCTATTCAAAGTGACTGAAGCGAAGCAGACCTCGAAAGGTGGAACAAAATCAGTTGGGTTCTGATATGAGAAAATCGAAACTGAAAATGAAAACCCAACTTAATATAGTACGTTTCAGAAGGCGCTAGTTTGGTAGTTAAATGGACAAAATTATTGGCTAGTTCTAGGGAATCTAAGGGAGGAAAGATCTTGTTCAAAGCCAATAGAGCGAAGAAAAGAGAGGTCGCTCCCTTAATATCATCCCTATCATAAATTTAGCAAGATTATAACTACAACCCCACACTACAACCATGTTTACCCTCTAAAGATAAGAAAGAATTGTAAAATTTGCAGCAATAGACTGAGGATTTACATAAGATATTTTGGCTTATAAAAACTATACGTCAGTTGCTTTAGCTAAAATATTCCTCTCCTCACATAATCATTCCTCCTCCTCAGAGTAGAGATAGAGATCGATCCTAATCTATCGATCCAACAGACTCAGCGACTAGTAAGTACAATCGGTACCGGTCACCGTTAACATTCTCATCGGTTCTCAATGTCAATCAAAGCTTCTTCAAAACTCAACAATGAACAAAGTTTTGGTAGCTCTCACAAAATTAGCCGCCTGCAGTTGGCATTACGCACGAATCATCCAACAACTGTCTAAGCTTCCGTACCAGAGATCATCTATTTGCTTCAATTACCTAAGACCTACCGTTGTTTATATCATTTGGAAAAGGATGAAGATATTATAAATTTCAGGTACCTCTGAAGCAACTACACATGATTAAAATAAACTGCTCCACAAAAAAAGTGGCGCACTTTAAAAAAAGTGTTTATTTTTTGTTTTATCACATTTTGGGCAAAGATTATTAGTTTTAATTATTTTCATAAACTGTCAGGGAACAATTAATCGAATCAAAGTCCTAAGTTTCACGTAAATAGAGAAGCAATTCCTCGTGTAATCCCCTTCAGTCTTTTTGAGTAAACAACAACATGAACTTTACCTCAACAGTAAATAAATTTATTGACCTCTACAGTTGCGTTTCGACTTTTTTCAAGCTGAAAGCATTGCAAACTCTGAATTACAGCAGAGCAAGTGGCCCGTATTATTGCATTAGTTGAGGATAGACGGAGTCAGCGGTACGCAGCTCGAACGTTAGGGTTGCCTGAGACCACCGTCCGTAGAGCCATCCATTGTTACCAGGAGACAGGCCTCTGCACTCGCAGATAAGGTTCGGGTCGACCAAGAGCCACAGAAGCACTTGATGACCGATTTATCTGAATTCACACTCAAAGAAATCGTACATCAACTGCTTCTGAAACAGCTCAAACACTGCTTACTGTTCGTGGAGTTTCACTCAGTGCCGAAACCGTATGAAGAAGGTTTGCTGAAATGAATTTACGCTCTAGGAAGCAAGCCACGGGACCATTGCTCACCGTAGACCATCGGAGAGCCCGTCTAGAGTTCGCTAGGGAACACCGCAACAGGTCTGCGAACGATTGGAGAAACGTGCTCACTTCAGACGAGTCACGTTTTGCTCTCTATGCACCTGATGGGTTTACCCAGTTTACCGAAGGCCTGGGGAGCGCTACGCTCCGTGCAATATTTCTGGTAGACTACCATTCGGAGGTGGTTCAGTGCTGGTGATGGCTGGGATTTCTATGGAGGCTAAGACTGAGCTCCACGTGTTCAACAGGGCAATCTTGAATGCAGATTTGTATGTGAGGGAAATTTTGCAGCAATATGTGATACCCTATGCACCATTTATTGGGGAGAATTTTATTTTTATGCGAGATAATGCCCGACCACACACTGCCGCCTGTGTTGTTCAATATCTACAGGACACTAGCATTCGTGTTTTGAGGTGGCCAGCACGCAGCCCGGATTTAAATCCAATTGAACATCTTTAGGATGAGCTGGGTAGGCGATTAAGATGGAGAAATAATCCTCCCAGGAGCTTAGAAGAGTTGCGAGGTGCTCTGGTGGAGATATGGGAGGAATTAACACAAGATTTCATGAGAAATTTAATAAGGAGTATGCCGAGGAGATTGGATGCAGTAATGCGAGCAATACACGTCACTAAAACTCTTTTTCTCTTTTTTAATCGGAAGAAATACATTTTTTTTCTAAACTCATTTTTTGCCGAGAAGTACTTTTTTGTTAAATTAAAGGTTTTCATTTCTTTTAGATCATGTTTTATTTAATTTTAGCCCTCCCGTAACTTTATACTTCTTATATTTGCTAACTAAAATAAAATGTAGAACAAAAAAGTTTCAGAGAAAAAAAATAACGCATTTTTAAAGTGCGCCACTTTTTTTGTGGAGCAGTGTATATTTTTTCATTTGTAGAGTATTATGTTCCGTCCAAATTTGGGAAATGAGTTTCCACTAAGAAATGAACACTTTGAGTCCCTTAAATACAAAAAAAAAAAATAATTTCATTCATCAAAAAAACTCAGTCAGTTCTATTTTTACATCCTTTTTTGGATTTAATCAGGATATCAGAACAAAAATGTTTAATAAAAATTCTCCTAGCCGTGTTTTTACATTTTTTTAAAATCAAATATTTGCATCATTTTTTTATTAATTAGACTTCAATAAACTAAACTGGGCAAGTTCTTAATTACTGTATACGATTGTAATTACTGCTTACAAATAATCGATTGCTTTTTGTTTTCTTATCTATTGTAACAATACTTGGCCAGGAGCGGAACCTACGTGCTTACAACTTTCCGTGTGGAATAGTGAATTCCCATGAGTAATCAACTTTGACCCCTAGATTAAACAACTCTTGTTTGTCACTAACAGACCATAAGTCACCCAGCTTTATGATGAAACTTCATAGACAGCTTCAATCATCAGCTGAGTACTTATTCCCATAAGCCCTTGATTGATTTGTACGCTACCGTCCTATGCTTTTACCTTATGTAAACATTTGTGCTTAAAATTCAAATTTAAATAAAAAATAAACAGTCCTTGTTTTCCAAATTAACTATAAAATGTTTTATTCAATTAAAGCAACAGCAATCTTGAAATCTCGTAATTCTAAAACGCAGTCGTCAAAATAGTTATATTCTATATGTTCCATCTAAAAATGTCAATTTAATAAAATGTAATTACTAAAAGCGAACACCTATAAAACATGAACAATTCAAGAAAGAAATAATAAACAACTAGAAGTACTGTATACTACGGAAGGAAATAAAAGTTACTATGTAATAAAAATAATAAATGAAAACAATTAGTAAAATGGGCACATAATATGTTTACGTCATACCATAAACTAATTTATTAATTTTACCCTTGGGGAGATGACCTAATTAAGTGTTCAGTTATTAACTCAGAACACGTTGACAGAACACGCAGAGCACACCAAAGGGCAGAAATATATTCTCTAACAGTTATCTAATTTCTGTCGAGCATTTATGTCTAAACATATTATTATTGTTTTTTAATATCTTAAAAAGGAATATGGCGCGCCGCGGTAGGGTAGACAAGTGGCCAGAGGTTAGACTGTAACGCAATGACTTTATGATACTGAGTTCATGTCCGGTCTTAGATTTTATTAAATGAGTCCCAATGAAAAATCTATGGTGAAGAATTTATGGTTGATTTTAATCCGGGCCAGTTGATCTCTTCCACAAACAGAAGTTCTAAAGAAATTAATGGAAGAATTTCCTTTAGATTGGAGTAAGTACTGGTAGCATAAAAATATTTTCAAGTCTATAGATTTAAACATTACCATAAAGAAGAAAATTTTCAATAGTTTAGTTATTCCTCGTCTAACTTACGGAGCACAAGCGTGGTCCACGAATCTAGAAAGGTTAAGAGTTGCAGAAGCAATGAAATGCAATATGCTTGGCATCAAATGAAAAGATAAAGTAAAAATTTCCTTAATTAGGAGAAAAAAACGCAAGTAGTAGATGTTGTTCTATGAAAGAAAACGCTCAAATGGAATTGGGCAGGAAATGCGCAAAGATAGATGGACTGAATGGCCATCCGGTAGGAAAATAAAGAAGTCCTTATGAGAAATATTATATTTCAGTATATTACATGGAGCGACGAACTTAAGCTGTTCTGTGGATAAGAGAGGCAAAATAAAAATGAAAGATAAGGGACAAGGCCTATTCCACACTGGCCCAAATTCGGGCCTAATTCCGCTAGAAGAAAGATACTAAGTTTATCTTTTTTATATTTTATTTTATCAGTATTTTTATGTTGCTATTATTGCTGAAATATCGTAAATTAGATTAGATTAGACTAGGGCGGCCTCAAGGCCTACGCCACTGCGACCCCTTTGGATCTATTGTGGCTTCCCTCACTTTAAAGCTCACCCTCCAGACTTGTCCTTTTAATCAGACTCTTAATTCTGGAGAGCGACTTTTGGGTAAAGCTCACAGGCCTTGGTTTTTCGTCCCCGAGAAGTAACATCCTTAGCCACGCGAGCCTATTGCTGAAATAATAATTTATCACTTTTTCTAACTTTGTTCTTGAGGAATAAGTCATTATTATTTTACTTAATTATTTGCTTATTGCCTCGAAGCCCTATTCCGCGAAGCCAAAGTGGAAGTTGGAGTAAAACCCTTATGAAAAAATATAACGATAAGAAGATAAAATGTCATAATTTTTGGAATTGAAAACAAGGTGCAAAAAACAACATAAAGAGAAATACGAGGGTCGTTTGAAAAGTCCGTGCAAAGTTAGAGAGATAGCACCACTGGCGCGTATCGAGGTTATGTTAAGTTAGTAGCATCTCTTGGAAGAACACACACCAAGTTTCAGCCAGATCGGTCTATTTCTTTGTGTTTGGCATTCTTTTGAATCGAGGAAGTCGAGTGATTTTCAAAAAATGGACGAAAAAGAATTTCGTGTGTTGATTAAACACTACTTTATGAAAGGCAAGACGCCTCAGGAGACTAAAGAGAAGCTTGATAAACATTATGGTGACTCTGCACCTTCGATTAGAACAGTTTTTAAGAGGTTTCAAAATTTTCGGAGTGGCCATATGGACACAAGTGACGTTGAACGTTCTGGACGTTGAGGTTACTACTCCAGAAATCATTGATGGATGACAGAAGAGTGAAGGTGCGTGAGATTGCTAGTGCTGTGGGCATCTCGAATGAACGGGTACATAATATTTTGCATCAACATTTGGACATGACAAAGCTATCCGCAAGATGGGTGCCGCGATTGCTCACGCTTGACCAAAAACGAAATCGTGTAAGGACGGTTTGCAGCTGTTCCAGAAGAATCCGCAGGACTTTAAGCGTCGTTTCGTCACTGTGGATGAAACATGGATACATCACTACACTCCTGAGACCAAAGAACAATCTAAACAATGGGTTACCAAGGGGGAATCTGCGCCAAAAAAGGCGAAGACCGTTCCTTCGGCCGGAAAGATTATGGCGACTGTCTTTTGGTATTCGCAAGGAATAATCCTCATCGACTATCTGGAAAAGGGTAAAACTATTACAGGTGCATATTATTCATCGTTATTGGACCGTTTGAAAACCGAGCTGCAAGAAAAACGCCCACGATTGGCCCACAAAAAAGTCCTTTTCCATCACGACAACGCACCAGCTCACACCTCAGCAGTTGTGGTCGCAAAATTAATGGAAATAGGGTTCCAACTCGTTTCACATCCCCCCTATTCTCCAGACTTGGCTCCCTCGGACTACTATTTGTTCCCCAATATGAAGAAATGGCTGGCGGGAAAAAGATTTTATTCAAACGAGGAGGTGATTGCAGAAACGAATGGCTATTTTTCAGACTTGGACAAATCCTATTATTCGGAAGGGATCAACAAACTAGAGCAGCGTTGGACGAAGTGTATAAGCCCAAAAGGAGACTATGTTGAAAAATAAAAAAGGTTTACCCCAAAAAATTAAGTAGTTTTTATTTTTGCACGGACTTTTCAAACGACCCTCGTAACTGCATTTAAAAGAGTGCACGAATTCTGTTACAGAGTGCTCGATATTCATCTACTTATATTTAAATTAAACCTCAAATTTGAAAACTTATACAAACATGTACTTGCAAACTAACATAATTTAAAAGATAACCTTTTCGATAAATATCGTTACATTGGCTTTTAATAGAATTCATCTTACAATGGTCGTTTCCATGATCGATGTTTAACTTCGAGAGTAGTATAGTTTTGTGGATACAACGCTCCTGGCGATCACCAAGAGGGTGAGGATAACGATGAATGTTTCTGTGGTACCATTGAAAATCAAAACAAGGGTTCCGGGTGAAAACTATATTTAGAAAAATTCATTCAGATTTAACGGAAATCAGTAAAAAAAATGTTTTGTTTACCTTTATAATTACCTGCTAACAGTAAAAGTAAAAAAGTAAAGTAATCGCCTATTTTTTTCGGGCGGGGCTTAACGTCTAACTACCATTTACTAGGTATCGTGGACGGAGGCGATTAACAAACGTACTTTACTATTTCTCATTTAACCATTTAATAAAATCCAAGGTCAAGACCGGGAATCGAACCCTCCACAATGCATATTAGCTTTGCAGGTCTCGCCTCTTAACCCGCTCGGCTACCGTGGCACCCTCCCTGCTACCTGTATAATTACTCAATAAATAATGTAATCTGACTTATATGCCTCAAATTGGGAAGTGATTCCTCTAAGATTTAAGAGAGGCGTTTAACCAGCAATGAGGCGCTATGGTTAGGAATCAGGAGTAAGGCATTTAGGCGGACGAGTGGCCAACAATAGTTCAACTAACATGGAAAACAATAGTTCAACTAACATGGTAGAATGTCTGAAAAGTTGGGGTGGGTTACAAGAAGACTACTGAGGAAATTCAGGAAGCGAAGATTCACGTATCATAAGATATCGTATTATTAGATGGGAGACAAAAAAATGGAGGTTTTCGTGAAAAGTATAATTGGAGGCACGTAGGAAGGGGTGACGAAATTGATTTTGAACTTTGACATAAGATCGGAATTTGAAGCAAATCTCTGAGTTCGAACTTTGAGAATAGTAGTCATGAGAGTGTGCACAGCAGATCTACATTATTTATTCGCTCATTCTTAATCTAAAGAAAAAAGCCATCGAACAATGAAAAGAGATTGACGTGCAATAAGTTCCAAACAGCTGTTAGAGCTACTACTTTTTCCGACCACCCACCAGGAATTTAAGCTCCGAGGCCGCCATCTGTTACTAAAAAAAAAAAACTTGGAGACTGCGAACTGTCCTCCTCTACTTTAAGAACTGCCATTTCGTAGTTTTGCCTTCTTTTTCTTCTAAACTCCTAATTTCCCTCCTATTTTTTACCGCCCTAACTCTTAAATTTTCTTTGTTCTCACAAAGTTTTACTTCTAGCGCCATTATCCTATAAAGTCAAACCAGCGAGTCAAAAATGTTCTATTAATGTTTTACTGTACAATTTTACCAAACTTCCAAGCTTGAGAGTGAAATAGACACACATTTAAGGGACTGCCATTTCTTACAGTTTTATTTCTACAACAGCAATTTATACCTTTTTCTTTCATTCGAGGTTATAAATTAGAATGTAGGAGTATTCCTCGTACTTTCTCCAAAATACACAACTCAATAATTTTAATTCAACAAAAAGTAAATTATTTATTTGTTGTATTACTTTGAAATTTTACTTTATTTGTAATGTCAGTGTGATCATTAGCCCTTTTTAATTTCACCTATTTCAATTTCAATTTGACTAATTTTGGAACTCGCTTCGGCGGTACATATACTAGAAAACAGGACTAATTTTGATGACATCACTTCCTTAAAAAAAAGCCTTCAAGAATATGAGTAATGGTGATCTAGCTGGATTTGTTCCATCAATCCGATTTCGCTTGAAGAGTCCCCACCATGTTACAGTTTCAAGAAAATGAAATTGCTCATGTTCTAACGGTTAGGCTGGTAAAAATCCACAGCAGAAGACATGATTTCTATTCACGCTACTTTATCTTTACTTCTTCTTTACTAATACAATCACCGCTTTATAACTCAATAATTGCAAGACTGAAAATTAAACCATTCTAAACATAATCCTAGTCTACAAAATTATTCATTTGAAATAATTCTAATCCGATTTGAAATTATGGTAACAAAGAGGGTATTCTATGCTAATTCTGTCTAAGGATTACTTGCCGAAAGAGGATTTGTTTCATCTTCCAATAGAAAATGTTCCCCAAGCATTCATACTATGTACTGTGCATAATTTTAAAGATAGAATTCTATTTTACTTATAAATAATTAGCTTTATTTGGAGTAATTTCATTGTCTTTTATTATTTTGGCAGCCCAAACGCTGAGAGTCCCTATAAAAGGAAAACCTTTTCTGCACTGTATTTCGATGAGAATGTGTAGAAATAGAAAATTAAACCAAAATATTTACAATAACATTAAGAAACAGATGAGACTAAAGTGTCATAGAATAAATATATCAAAAGTATTGCTAATTTATAATTTTAAAAAGCTTTTAATAATTGAAAACTTTTCTAATTAAGCATACGAGGGTCGTTTGAAAAGTCCGTGCAAAGTCAGAGAGATAGCACCACTGGCGCGTATCGAGGTTATATTTAGTTAGTAGCATCTCTTGGAAGAACACACACCAAGTTTCAGTGAGATCGGTCTATTTCTTTGTGTTTGGCATTCGTTTGAATCGAGGAAGTCGAGTGATTTTCAAAAAATGGACGAAAAAGAATTTCGTGTGTTGATTAAACACTACTTTATGAAAGGCAAAACGCCTCAGGAGACTAAAGAGAAGCTTGATAAACATTATGGTGACTCTGCACCTTCGATTAGAACAGTTTATAAGTGGTTTCAAAATTTTCGGAGTGGCCATATGGGCACAAGTGACGCTGAACGTTCTGGACGCCCTGTTGAGGTTACTACTCCAGAAATCATTGATGGATGACAGAAGAGTGAAGGTGCGTGAGATTGCTAGTGCTGTGGGCATCTCGAATGAACGGGTACATAATATTTTGCATCAACATTTGGACATGACAAAGCTATCCGCAAGATGGGTGCCGCGATTGCTCACGCTTGACCAAAAACGAAATCGTGTAAGGACGGTTTGCAGCTGTTCCAGAAGAATCCGCAGGACTTTAAGCGTCGTTTCGTCACTGTGGATGAAACATGGATACATCACTACACTCCTGAGACCAAAGAACAATCTAAACAATGGGTTACCAAGGGGGAATCTGCGCCAAAAAAGGCGAACACCGTTCCTTCGGCCGGAAAGATTATGGCGACTGTCTTTTGGGATTCGCAAAGAATAATCCTCATCGACTATCTGGAAAAGGGTAAAACTATTACAGGTGCATATTATTCATCGTTATTGGACCGTTTGAAAACCGAGCTGCAAGAAAAACGCCCACGATTGGCCCACAAAAAAAGTCCTTTTCCATCACGACAACGCACCATCTCACACCTCAGCAGTTGTGGTCGCAAAATTAATGGAAATAGGGTTCCAACTCGTTTCACATCCCCCCTATTCTCCAGACTTGGCTCCCTCGGACTACTATTAGTTGCCCAATATGAAGAAATGGCTGGCGGGAAAAAGATTTTATTCAAACGAGGAGGTGATTGCAGAAACGAATGGCTATTTTTCAGACTTGGACAAATCCTATTATTCGGAAGGGATCAACAAACTAGAGCAGCGTTGGACGAAGTGTATAAGCCTAAAAGGAGACTATGTTGAAAAATAAAAAAGGTTTACCCCAAAAAATTAAGTAGTTTTTATTTTTGCGCGGACTTTTCAAACGACCCTCGTACATAGCAACAGTGCAAAAGAACAGTGTACTTTTTTTTACTAATGATTGATATTTGGACTTAACTTCACTCAATTTAGTGATGATGCAAACAGCAAATGATGGGCCAATTATTTAGATTGGAGAAAAAAAGAAATAGATTTGAGGAGAAACTCGAGAAGCACATTGTAATTAGTTCTACAGGACAGGCACAAATTTCTTGTACCGAATGTATTCCAAGATATAACAGAGTGTAACCTTCACACGTAGGATACCATAACAACGTAACAGAACCACTGAAGAAGAAACACATCCTTGCCGACACGTTTAGTTGGTTTTCTTTTATAAACCCAAGATCAATATAAAATAAAAGTTCAAACTAAGTATTCTACTATTGCTGTTAAATGTATTTTGTGAGCAGCACTGAGATAACTTCAAAACTTCATCAAATAATACTCGATAAAGTTTGCAATTACCTCAAAAAGTTAAATCCAAGAAAAACTACTACTAAAGAGTGTAAGTATAACTTTCTCAAATCTTGTTATAAGAGAAAATGTACCAGTTGTTCTTTTCATGAAAAAATAAACAAAGATAAAGGAAAAATAAAAGCAAAAAGTTCATTTGATTTGTTTGTCTGTAATAAGTCTTGAAGGCCGTCGGATCTTCAACTGAACTAACTGGCAAGATGGTACTTACCAGTCAGCTTCAGTTTCCATGGTAACACAGTTAAAAACAAGGGATTAGATGTTTACAACAGTGGATAGAAGTTAGGGAGTAAACAAATTGCATGAGAGTAAAATCGATAGAATACCTACACTCAACTATCCATTGACATTAAACATGTATGGGGCTTGGAGGATAAGTAACAAAAGAGGATTCGATTACTGCCTTCGGCAATAATCTTAAAGATACAATAAATGTTTTATTAATTAAATTATGCAGTAACTAGGGCAAACGCCAGAAAAGAACATGCAGAGGATTGGATGTTTAATGGACTTCGCAGTCGATCATTTTGTCTCTACATAGCAAAATATTGGTAATCGTTTTTGGCGACCGATTCAGAATCCAAACAGGAAGAAAGTCATGATTTTGTTTTTATTTTTTTGGCCAAGCTTTCGATCTAGGAACTAGATCATCTTCAGGTCTTACAACATATTAAGAGTAACTAAACAGTCAGGACAGAAGATACACCAATCTTTGATATTAATTCTGCAGCATTAATGTATAATATATTATATTAGCCTAGCTCATGATCAGATTTAAAGAGGAAGGTCCAAATCAATTATCCTCAAGTAATTGCCTACTTTTTCCGGCGGGCTTTACGTCCAACTACCAATTAGGTGAACGTGGACGGATGCGACTAGCAAACATACTTTGCTGTAAATTTCTTTTATTAATCTTCAAATAAAATCCAAGGCCTAAGACCGGGAATCGAATCTAGTATGTACCACAATGCAACCCTCTCAATCCTCATTTACCCTCAATTTGGACATTATTTTTTGCCACTGTTATATTTCCAATTGAAAGTTACAAGTTGGTTTCCAATTCTTGTGGTTCTGCAGCATTAAAAAAAATGATCAGATATTTGAATCCTTTGAATAAATTATGTGTTACGATGTACTTTTCTTATATGTATATTTCTATGTACAAATTGAGGATAAAGCGGGCAGAAAAAGTACTTATCTAATAATTTTTCTACATTGATCTGTAACTAAATAAAAGAGTCAATATGTTCCATAGTGCTCGTAAATATAGGAAGTTGACTGCATCCGTGCTTCTTTATTTCTGACTGGATTCGGACATTCATTCATTATCAGCTGCTAGATTTATTAGTTTTCAAATTCTACAACTACTCCTACTAAGTCGGCCTCGGACAGTAAATTATGTCCGAAACCAGGTGACAAAAAAAAAGAATCCTGGGTGCTAAGTCAATGAAAAGTCAGTGAAACTAAATACCAATATATAGAAATATATAAGATAAGAACTTCGCAACACTTATTCAAAGGTTTCAAATATCTGATCATTTTATTAATGCTGCACAACCACGGGAACTGTAGACTGTGCAAATCTAGCCGTTTAAATTCTGGAGTAATTAGAACGGTGGCAAAAAATAATGTCCAAATAAGATACGAAAGAGAAGAAATTAAAAAAAAACTGAAAATCTATGGACGAAAGAAACTGTTGGAAGAAGAACAGGAGATTAAGAGAAAGAGTTACGAAGATGAAGTCAAAGCCAAAGCTGATGGAAGCGATATGGCAATGGAGGATACAAGTGGGTTTAAAATACAAAAAACCTAAGCTTAATGATCAAAGTTACATCTAGTTGGGTCTGTTAAATAATGTTAATCCTAAAGGTAATAGCTCGAAGGGGGATTTTCAACCCTGAGAGGAATGTGCTAAAAATGTAGTTAATGTATTACCTTAATATCGTCGTAGCACGCATGTTTATTGTATCCCTTATCGGTTTCGGATTTTCGTACACAATCAGAATAATCAGTTTGATGTAGAGAATTCAAATTCAATTTAGTATAATCAGGAATAATCATCAGTACTTGGATGATAACCATTGATTATGTATGAAAGCATCCCAAACTGGTTTGGGATAAAATAAAAAATGTGCGCTTCGACGGATAAAATCAGCAATATTATGCAACACTATGGAAACTAACTCATATTTTCAACAGAGCCTTCATTTATTTATTTAAAAAAGAGGTTTTTGAGGAGGCGGTTCTGGTTGTTTTTTGTGAAAATGGTTGGGTATTTTTATGGATCAAATATTTCTCTAAAACCTGGATAGAAGTTAATAATGAACAGCGGGGTATTTAATAAAAATAAATACATACTATTTATGTACATTGTTACAAAGTTGTTGATGCGTACATTTAACATATAAACTGCTACATGAAAACTATAATGTACAACGCCAAAATAATATAATTTAAGATGTGCAGATGTAGCCATAAATATTCTAAAGATTTATATTGAAAATGGCGAAACAAAAAAAAAAAAAAAATCACGACGATGTCAAGTTAACAGTGGCGGTTGAAAGCACAAGGAAATAAATAGCTTTCCATGTTTATACTATCACGCTTCACACAAACATACTGCGTTAGTATAAAACGGAAATGAATGAGTGCCAGTAGATATGATGAAACGCTTTATTTTCTATTTACCTCAGTCAAGAAATGAGAGTAATGAATAACAGTCGAAATTTCCGTTTTTAGAATAACAAATCTTTTCACCAGTTCTATTCAAATTTAAAATCTGATATTAATTTAATAAAACAATTATTTTTACTTTTTAGGTAGGGATTAGCTCAGTGATTAGTGCACTGGTCTCCCATCTAAAGATTCTGGGTTCGAATCCCTGCGGTCTGCCTTTAGAGTAGTCTCATTCAGCTCACTCTACCTGTTGTTGGACTGTGTCGTTTTATAACCAATGATCACTTTCGAAGCACCAAAGAGCACTAAAGTATAAATTTTGGAAGGCAATGAATATTGAAGCTAAAGATAATATTGATGAAATTTTAATTACCCAGGAAGGTGAAAACATGAACAACTTAAACATTAGAATAAGCATTTCTTCATGGAGTCAACATGATGCAACAAGAGCAGCTTACCTTTTTGTTTTTAAATGTTTTTAAAACTCTGGTTTTTGGATTGTTGGACTTCAAAAACACTTCTGCTTTATTTTCTAAATCTCGGAACCAGTTTCGTTCAATTAAAATAGCTGCATATCTTACAATCTGACAGACTAGCAGCTTTTCAAAACCTATCCTCAATCTAATACTTTTTCATGTGCCACATAATTAACCCCGAACAACTAGCTACCTATAAATTAATCAATTGTTTGTACAGGTTAGACGCACAGTTTGTGTTCTTCGAAGAGACAAATAACTTAGTTAATTACAAATAAGACACAAGTTAGTTACGTTAAACAAACTTTAAACCATAATCAAAACTTAATCAAGAAGGAAGAGGTAAACATCTACCATTGCAGCTACCCAGGTAAAACAACAGAATATAACCTCTACATGAATCATACCTCTCGCAGTTACTATACACTCCAAATAATATTGTACCACTGATGAGGAAAATTATCCTACAAGAACCGACTGACGTATAGAGTGAAAACCCAGTTTTCAGCACGTATGTACTTTCAGAAAAGTAAAGGTCAAAAAAATAAAATTTTACCACTACCAAATAAAAGGACCTATTTCTAGGTCTTTTAAAACAAATTGCTGCGGAACTTAGTGGGAAAATATGGTGGTTATAACGAAATGAACAAAAACTTCATTGTGTCAGTACTCATTTCTAAATAACCAACCAAGCACTCAGAACCCCGTCAGAATCTCTAAATTAGGCAAAAATAATTGATGAAGGCTAAAATCTAAACCTGTTTTCTTTCTTTTCAAAAATAAACTCACTACACTTTTGTAGAACTGACCAATAATTAATTACTTAATCAAGTTGACAATTTAGATGTTCCTATCCTACTGACAGATTAAGTACAATATCTCGGACTCTACCTCGACAAACGCATCACTTGGAACGCCCATATCCGACTCAAACGGCATGAACTTAACTTTCGTTGCCGAATGATCCAACAAACGATCCAAATTGAATTCCAACGGACGAAAAAACTCAACCAAAACTTTACGGTACACCTAAGAGCACCAATCTTAACCGCATCCATCGTTAAGGCAACTTTTCACGTCAGCAAATTAAACTATCCACGGTGACCTAACTATCATTTTCTGCTGTTGACGCAGCCAAATCCCGTTACACCAAATCTCCCAACAAACTTTCCCAATACTTCATCCGCCGTTCGTACACAATCTTTCCCAAACTACCCTTCCATCGAATCCTTCCCCAATGGTTGAAGCGTTGATCGTATGACTGAAAAAAGGCATCCTTCTAATTCACTTCATTGGTATCCTATGTTAGCCGGCTCATTGAATAAATTCTTTCATTTTGTTTATATATTGTACACAATAATATTTACTTGTTGCCAAAAGGCAGTTGTAATTTAGAGTTGGAAACAAACAAAAAAATGAAAATGTCACTAAATCAAAGTAATGCAAGGATTACCAAAATTTTCAACAACTGGATGCAACATTTAGATATTTTTGAAACTGATTTTCGACGGGTTAACGTCTAGTCGACCAGAAATACTTTCCAAATATAAACTATAATTTCGGTTATATTGAATGGATTTATAAGAATCTCGCTTTACGTGTTTACGTGTTCCTTGTGCAATCTAAATGTCCCTGAGGATACGGTCACTTCCTAGGAATATGTCCAATTTTAGGGGAATTTAGAAAGGCATATTTTGGGAAAATAAAATTAAATCAAGAGGAGGTGGTCAACTTATTGAATGGTACCAACTGGACAACACTCGCCAAATACCTAAATACAGTTATAAAATATCGGAAGTTCCTGATTGAGCATTTCCAACATAACTATTAAATTAATTGCTGTATGAATAATAAATACTGTAATTGTAAAGCTAAGAATGAATTAAATTAAATAACTTAAAGTAGGCAACTCGACAGACGGCAAAAGCCATGGTCTTGAACCCTTTTTTTGTATAAATCCATTTGTATTTATGTAATTTGTAAATAAAAGCATTTATTCATTCATTCATAATTATACGTTATGTTTTTTATTGTATTTTAGTATGCGTTGTTTTAAAGATAACTTCCATTAGAGACTTTTAATTTCAGAACTCTCGATATAGCTTGAAATATCTCTAACGTTTAGTTTTAAATGTGGGAGAGGATGAAGATTTATTTTGTTGAGGAATAAAACTATTCATTAATTAAGACAACAATTCAATGGCTAAAAATTAATTTAGTTGAAAGAAAATACGTACCCCATAGTTAGGAGGGTGCCCACTTCTATTTCTGAGTGTCACTGACTGTCCTGAAAGGAGAAATGGATATAGTAATTATACATGACAAAGTTACACATTATTTAAGAGCAAAACTTTTTAATTGTATAAATGGGACCAAGCTCCATTAGAAGCACACAAAAAAAGTCTCCTAAAGTTCTGATTCACACACACATATATATATAGCTGTACATTAATTACTCTAATGAAGTTTCGTACTTAAAAGGCTGATTTGGTATAGTGGTTATGGGTCAGAATTTAAAGATTATAATAGATGAAATTATTAAAATAATGTATTAAATCTTTATTAATTTGATATAACTTTTTTTTTTTGCGTTTATTTCTGCTACAATCAGCGCTTTGACGCTATAAGTAACAGTGATAACAGTTACCCAGTGGTAACACTCCAAAACATTAGACTATTAGTCACTTTCTTCACTTGAGAGGAGATCACGAGGCCACTGTCTCTTAAGACGTCTTGTCCGGGTTGCCAGGAAGAGTTCTTGAAGAAAGATTTTTAGCTAGAGGATTTATATGAGATTGCAGATTGAAGTAGAGTTTTCTGTATCGTGTTTTGGGCGACTTGTGAGAAAAAAGAAATGTTAAGGTCCAGTGTTTATAGTCAGGGTTGGAGACATAAAATGGTGCGGGTACAATAGTTCGAAGTATTTTAGATTGAATCCTTTGAATATTGGAGCGCTTGGTTGAACCCCACAGCTCTATTCCATACGCCCAGATGGGTGTCAAAAAGAAATATAAATCAGTCTTTAGTCGTCCAGAGAGAGTTTTGATCTATCGTCTTAGAGCCTGTTTAGTTCTGTCTAGTGTGGGGGTTCCAAGATAGTCTACGGTCTAAGTAAAACCCAAGGATATAAATTTTAGAGTTTATAATTCATGTAATTAATATAATAACTTGTACTTTTAAAATATTAAATCAATAGGCTGGGGTTAATTAAGGAGGTGCGGAGAAAGTTCGTGATTTCTTGAAAAATGAAATAAATATTAGGGCACGAGATAATGAAGATGAGAAGGGTTCCTTTATTGGGGTTTCCGTTCGCATTTCTCATTCTCCAGATATTCAATATCCTGATTATTTTAAATTAATTTTATTAAAACAGAAATTTGTGGTAAAAAGAAATACACAAAACTTTGTTTCATCCTTACCACCGTCACATTACTTCAAAGTTGCTACCTATTTTGAATTTCTTTGTGAGAAAAAAAGTAAAGTAATTTCTTCAGGCCGGAAACTGCTAATTCAGATGTGATGAACGGAGCTGGATAGCTAGCTCACATACTTTACTGTATTTTTACCACATTTATAAAATTCAAAACCTAAACCGGGATCGAACCCAGTACCTCATGCATTGATAGTTTTAGATGGCCTTGTCAGTAATCGCTCGGCTACCCCAGCTTTCTTTAGAAAAGAAAAAACTGTATTTTCCGTCAAGGACAAAAAGTCTTATTATTACTATTATTATTATTGTAACTGGGCACTAGAATTAGTTGCTAGGTTTATGAGCACAGCTGGGTTTTGATTGGAAGAAAAGTATTTTATTGAATTTCGAGCATTCTGAGTTGGGACTTGCTGGAATACAGACGAGGATTGAGAGTTTGTAGAAAAGCCAAGTTTCCCTCTTGCTGACCTGCGACTTTTCTTGTCTGCGGCCCATGCGGCGTATGTATGTTTATTCATGTACCAAATATTTTGTTAAGTAAATCCGTTAAGTAAATTCATCAGACTTATTGTTATCATAGCTTTGTTCCAGTAGGTTAGTTGTCCTATCTATCTGTGAGTGTATGTACGTGTGTGTGAGTGTGTGCTTGAGTGTGTGTAAGTGGCTCTCTATAGAAGTGTAGTTCGTACGAGGTAGCGGCTGGCCTACATTGGTGTCAGGTGTGGGGTATAGTCGGAAACCCGTAACGTTTCCCCGTCCTTAGTATTAGTGCTCTGGAATTATGGAAGAGGTGAAGGCACTAAAGGAGGAGGTAGACAGGTTGAAAGAGGAGGTGCGCTGGATGAACTCCCAAAGGGAAGCAGCAAGCTTATCCTCTAATGAAGGGGGGGTTAAGCGAGATCTTTCCCTTCAATCTTTAATCATGCCTTGGAGTGGGGACATATCAGATAGGCCTATTGACCAATTTCTGCAAAATTTTTCCTTAGTGGCCGAAAGAGGCGGGTGGTCAGAGGCGGATAAAATTATGATATGTCGTCTTAAACTAAAAGGGGCTGCAGCAGATTGTGTGGCTTGTCGACCGGAGCTATTGCTACCTACGGCGACATTTGTGGATATGGTTGATGTGATTAGAACTCGCTTTGTGGGGGAGGCTACGCCTGAGCAAAAGCTGTTGGAGCTTAACTCTCTTGAACAACTGTCGGGTGAAGATGCGCGTCAGTTTGCAGATCGGTGTCGGCAAGTCGGGGAGAAAACATTGCCTATCTCGGCATCAGTAGCGGAAGCAGGGTGGGCTAGGGCTCAGCTTGAAAGAATTCTTATGGCTGCCTATATAAAAGGGCTCAAAGGAGAACCAAGCCGACAACTACAATACGATCCCCCGAAAACGTTTCACGAAGCGGTGGCACGGGCTTCGCGTATTGAGCAAGTGAGGGTGAAGTCAACCTCTCCACGGGAAATCTGGGCTGTGCAAGGAAGTTCCGGTCTAGAAGGGAAGACAACAGTGGAGCCCCAACGATCAGGGAGCATGTGCTTTCGTTGTGGGAGACCGGGACATTTTGCAAAGTCATGTGATCTGAGAAGGAGGAAGAGCCTTGGGTGGGGTAACCAACGCAGTGAGGCTGCTCCCTCAAAAAGGGAGACAGCCTGTTTTGTTTGTGGCCAAATGGGACACTATGCGCGAGATTGCGCTCGACGAGCTACCTTAGCAAAAGTCAGGACTTGTTATGAGGGAACAGGCCCGCACCCAAAAGCGGAGGGCTCGACCGATGGCCCGACGTCGAATGCCCGTTAAAACCGAGGGCCCCTGCCCTGGTGCCAAGTGTAGCAACGGGGAAGTCTAAGGGTTTAACAATACCTGTGTTTACAGGAAAGAGTCGGTTGGAATTACTTGTTGACAGCGGGTCAGAAATTTCCATTTTAAAACAAGCAATTCCTGGAGTGGTAGTCAAGCAGTCCCGTATTAAAGCAACAGGAGTTACGGGGAGTTCGGTACCCATTAGAGGTGAACAGGAACTGGAGTTCTTTGTAGAGGGGAGCCGGGTGAACCACACCTTTGTGATCGCTGCGGTAGCCACTCGCGGGGATGGTCTCATGGGTTGGGACCTAATGAGGAAACTAGGGTTGGTTGTAGACGCTGGCCGAGGTCAGGTCACAATTAAACCCAGAAACCCGTCAGTAGCACTGGTGGAGAATGGCTGCAAGGAGAAAGCAGTGTCCTATGGGACGGACAATCAGGAGAACAGGGAAAGGCACCCTAACAGGTCTCGGGAAGGCAGTGCAAGCGAGATCGGCGTGAAGGTAGCACGCTGTCAGAAGATACCAGGTCACAGCGAATGCTTAGTGGAGGGGAAGATAGCCCGTGACCTGGAAGGGGACATTCTTTTAGAACCCCTGATGCCGATTGAAGGGGGCTTGAGGATAGCGAGGAGTTTAAACCGGGCTGAAGGCCGCCGGGTTTGGGTGAAAGTGATAAACCTAACGGAGTCAGAAGTGAATGTTGGGAAGGGTCAGTGGGTAGCAACAGCGGAGAGGGTGGACTTAGGAAGCGAATCGTCTCACTCGAAGGTGGTAGGTGCCGTGGGTCAGGAAGTGGTCCCAGAGGGAGAAGTGGAAGTCGAATGTATTGGGAAGTTAAGCCACTTGGCCGAGGGTGATCGCGGTAAATTGATGAAAGTGCTACGAATGTATCTACAAGTCTTTGTGGAGCCAGGGCCAGAAGGGTGCAAGTTACCTGTGTATCATAGAATTAAGACAACAGAGGAAGGCCCCGTTATCAAGCGTCCCTACCGGGTACCCTATAATCAGAGACCAATTGTAGAAGAACATCTCCGCGAAATGCTAGATAAGGGGGTAATTGCACCTTCAAGCAGCCCATGGTCCGCCCCGATCGTGTTAGTTCCAAAGAAGAGTAGGGATGGCACGTGTAAGTACCGTTTCTGTACTGATTTTAGAGGGCTTAATAAAATCACGAAAGTAGACCCCTATCCTTTACCACTGATAACGGAAACGTTGGAGAACTTGGGTAGAAGTCGGTACTTTTCCACTATCGATTTGGCCAGTGGGTACCACCAAATCCCCATCCACCCAGAGGATTGCGAAAAAACCGCTTTTTCAACTATAGGGGGCCATTTTGAGTACAAACGGATGGCTTTTGGTCTGGTTAATGCGCCGGCTACGTTTCAACGATTAATGGACCAATTATTGTCGGAAATCAAAGGGGAGGAGTGCCTGGTTTACATGGATGATATAATTATCTACAGTCCTACTCTCGAAGAACATTGCCGACGATTAAGTAATGTACTACATCGCTTGGAGCGTGCGGGGTTGAAAGCAAATCTTGGGAAGTGTGCTTTTGCACAGCGAGAGGTGCAGTACTTGGGGCATATTGTATCTTCGGAAGGCGTAAAGCCAGATCCGAACAAATTGGTCGCCATCAACTCGTATCCCGCCCCAAACTCTGCGAAAGAAGTAAAGAGTTTCTTGGGTCTTGCGGGGTATTACCGCCGCTTCATAAAGGGGTTTGCTGACCTTGCGCAACCACTTACCTCGTTACTAAAGAAAGATGTGGCATTCACTTGGGGCAAGGAGGAACAGTCTGCGTTCGAGTCTTTGAAGGGTGCACTGTGTTCATCATCAGTGTTAGTATACCCAGATTTTCGGGACAGTTTTATATTAGCGACCGACGCTTCGGGGATAGCGCTAGGAGCAGTACTCTCCCAAATGTGTGCGGGGCAAGAAAGACCAGTGGCTTATGCTAGCCGTCAACTAACACCGGCTGAGCAAAAGTATTCCACCACTGAAAGAGAATTGCTAGCAGTGGTCTGGGCCACAACCCAATTCCGTTGCTATCTTTTAGGTCGGAAATTTAAACTCGTCACAGACCATGCTGCTTTGAAATGGATGCTAAGCCTGAAAGACCCCTCCGCGAAATTGACACGTTGGTCCCTAAGATTGTCCGAATTCGTGTATGATGTGGAACATAGACCAGGGATTAAACACCTTAACGCTGACGGGTTAAGTCGAAGGGTCGCTTCAGCTTCCAAGCCAGAGTTGTTCGGTGAAGTGCAGTGGGCCACGGGGAAAAGCGACCAGTTCGGGCAAGAGCAGTCTAAAGATCGCTGGTGTAGCCAAACCAGGAAGTCCTGGCCGGAGAAAACCTATGTTCACGAATCCGGGCTCTTGTACTGGACGGATGGTAAAGCCCAGGAAGACCAGTGGCGAATAATGGTACCAGCTAAACAGAGAATTCGTGTAATCAAAGCCCATCATGACACCCCCTGGTCCGGCCATCCCGGTATAGAGAGGACGTTAACTCGTATTAAAGAAAACTTTTTTTGGCCCGAGATGGCCAGAGATGTGGAACTGTACGTCAAGAGCTGCCAGTCGTGTAACGAACGTAAAACACCGAGTGGATTAGCAGTACCATTGGGCCGGGTAAATGAAGCCACTTATCCTTTCGAGCGGGTCTCGACGTGGTGGAGTGCCCGCTAAGTAGTAGGGGAAACCGCTACCTCCTTACTATGGTCGACCATTTCACAAGGTATGCAGAGGTTATCCCCATGAGGACGCAAACGGCTGAAGAGACTGCTCGGGCATTTGTTCATAATATTATTTTAAGACATGGGGCCCCTCGTCAGGTTCTGACCGATAGAGGTACGAATTTCCTGTCCAATTTGTTTAAAGCTGTCTGCCACTTGCTGCACATAAAGAAACTGCAGACCACCGCCTACCATCCCCAGAGCAATGGGATAGTGGAGCGTATGCATCGGACACTAATTGACTCTCTTTCCCACTTTGTTCGAAAGGACGGCCGGAATTGGGATCGATGGGTGCCATTTGTTGTGATGGCGTACCGCTCTACTGTGCATTCGTCAACAGGGTTTACTCCTCATTATTTGTTATATGGGCGAGACTTTGAAATGCCATTTGATTTTCCGTATACTTGGCAGCAACGGGCGGCGTCAGTGGAGGACTATGTGATGCAGTTAAAAGAGAGGCTCTCTGCGGCGTATGCCCAGGCCAAAGGGAGTGAGGCTAAAGCCCGAGAGTCGTGGACCCGTTTCTATGACGCGGGGAAGAAGGACCGGGTATTTCGCGTAGGCGACAAAGTGTATTTATTGGAACCGGCCGTACCACAAGGTCAGGCGAAAAAATTTTATAAACCGTGGACCGGGCCACATGAGATAAGTGCACAACTTCCTCCCTGTGACTATGAATTGGCTCTGAATACAGGGGGTCGATATGTGGTACATGCCAACCGCCTCAAACCTGCCTATCAGGCCAGAGAGGACCATGGTAGTGGGCAAGCAAATGTAGAGGCTCACCCCTCAAGGGTTGCAGAGGAACCAACCACCTCAGGTAGTAATTCCCCGGCGGATAATGAACAAGGGTGGTGGGAAGACTTGAGTGAAACCCCTCTCAGAGTCTCCCTAGCACCATCCACACCGGGTGAGGCGGTAGAAGAGGGGGAAGAAGACGCCCCCGAAAGTTCCGAATCTACGTTGGCAGAGGGAGATTCATCGTGGCATCCCACCTCCGGGGAGTGGGATCCAACAGAAAACCCAAGGTCTCCTTATTTGTTACGTGGGCAGGAGAGCGAGCAGGAATCTAACTCCATTCCTAGGGAGGTTAGGATCAATCTGCGGCCGAGGCATCGTCGAGAGTGCATGGAGGATGAATAACGGCGAACTACCAGATTCGGTTCTCATACCTACTGATTGACGGCAAAACTATTGGAATATAAGCTTATGAAACAAAACCAAAGTATTAGTATTGATAACTCGGGCTCAGATGAGCAGTATATGGATGGGCGTGTGCGGCGGTGGGGATGTGGACGGAGAAATGGCCGTGGGAAAATGAGAGGATCTACAGAGTAAGCTCAAAATGGATGTTCCACAAGCTGAATACCAGCAAAGAGAGATTTTGGTAGGCCAACTCAGAAATCCAGTCAGCCATCTAAGAGCGGAGTATCTTTGAGCAGGGGAGATCATATGGCTGAAGATTGCCTTACGTAAGCCACAAACATAGGCAATGAGATCGTCGAGGCACCTAGGAAGAAAGAAACTCACCCTGAAAACCTTACCCGAAGGGAGGATTAGCGTTGGAAGCTGTGCGGGAAAAATGGTAGGGCAAGAGGAGCCCTCGGAGCGATAGCTTTCCAGATGTTAGAGTTCGAGAAGTGGCAATATCCTCGCCAATGGGATACACCTACATCGCATCAACTGCGAAGAGAGCTACCAGGAAGATTCCAGGTTCAGCTGCCCATGTGGAGGGGCACTAGGAGTGAACCAGAAGCTGCGGAGTCAACTACCTCCCCTGAGCTTGAAAAGTGGAGTCCACTTTTCTTCAAAGGGGGGGATAATGTAACTGGGCACTAGAATTAGTTGCTAGGTTTATGAGCACAGCTGGGTTTTGATTGGAAGAAAAGTATTTTATTGAATTTCGAGCATTCTGAGTTGGGACTTGCTGGAATACAGACGAGGATTGAGAGTTTGTAGAAAAGCCAAGTTTCCCTCTTGCTGACCTGCGACTTTTCTTGTCTGCGGCCCATGCGGCGTATGTATGTTTATTCATGTACCAAATATTTTGTTAAGTAAATCCGTTAAGTAAATTCATCAGACTTATTGTTATCATAGCTTTGTTCCAGTAGGTTAGTTGTCCTATCTATCTGTGAGTGTATGTACGTGTGTGTGAGTGTGTGCTTGAGTGTGTGTAAGTGGCTCTCTATAGAAGTGTAGTTCGTACGAGGTAGCGGCTGGCCTACATTATTATTATTATTATTTTTTTTTTTTTGGCGCATCAACAGCTGAGGTCATTGGCGCCCGGAGCTTTTTCCAGTGCACTGCCGGCCTCCGGACAGTGTTCTCTCGTTACAGACAACACTGTCCATCACCGGACAGTGAGCTGTAAGAAGCTTCTAGGAAGAGAAAATCTAAGGGTCAGCTGCTGGATTCGAACCCGGGACCTCCGCGTGGGAGTCCAGTATGCTAACCTCATAGCTAATCCCTTCCCTTACTATTATTATTATTGTTATTGTTATTATTATTACTATTACTATTATAAACATGGAATGACATTATTAAGGAAGCCAAGGCCCACCCCGGGCTGTAGAGCTGTATAGTAAGTAAGTAAGTATTACTATTATTATTATTACTATTATTTCCCGCAAGGGGTAGTTATTGTGCGCAACTGCCGGGGTTTTTGGCTGTGGTACAAAAAAGGGGTGCACTTAGAATCGCTAGCGCATATAGAACGGTGTCTGAACCGGCGGTTTTAGTATTGGCTGGTGTTACACCTATAGATCTGCTCGATCTGGGATTCTGCCTATGATGATGCGCATCATACGTTCTTCGAATGTGAAAGATGGGCGGAGGAAAGAGCGAGGCTGCAGGAAAGAACTGGTCCACTTTCACCGCATAATATAGTTGAAACTGTGCTGGTTAGCCAAGACCTATGGGAGGAAGTTTCGTACTTCGTTAGGTCTGTGCTAAAAAGTAAGAAGAATGAGCTAGACCGTCGCTAAGACCTAGCCCAGACAATGAGATAAATTAAGATAGTTGAAATTTAATACGAGGCACCACCCTGAAGTAATGCTTATGGCGGTTCCGGGGTGGACGCTATGCCTGAAGAGGAGGGGTTTTTTAAGTGGGTAAAGCCCCACACACCCAGACTTAATCTGGAAATATTATTATTTTATTTTTTGTCCATCATCAGTTAACATTAGTCATCAGGAACTTCACTATTTATCTTAAAACTAGAAAATTTCCAAATATCTGTTGGAATGCTTTTTCAGTGCCAATTCTTTTTGGCTGAACACTAGTTTCATGGATTTTTTTTGGTTTTTTCAGAACACCTTTTTCCAGTTTATGGATTAAATTTGTCTATTACATTTACAATCTTACAAAATTTGCATTTAAATAAAAAACAAAATTGAAATTGTTGGAAGAATAATTAATAAAAACAGAATACATAAATCACATAAATACATAAAATAAAAAGTAAATAAATTAATTAATTAATCGCCTATTTTTTCAGATGGGGCCAAATATCCAATACTAAATCAGCTGTCGTAAACTGAGGCGGAACACATGACCTCCCACTTTCAAAATTGCGCCAAAATCACTAGTATTTAAATATTTTCACCCAAAATAAATGAATTCGTAGTTTTTTATTCAATTGTTCTTATAAAGGTATCATTGGCGTAAAAACTTTAGAGAGACTATACCCACCTCCTCTCGCAGAAGAAATCGAAAATCCCCAAGATTACCTTCTTTTTTTTTGCGAGGAGTAAGAAGCAAGTATAAAAAATGCGCAACCAGTAAACGCCGCCAAAAATAAATGGTCACCTAGGAAGGCGTGGGTATTCAAATCTATTAATTTACATCGTGTGCGCGCATTCAGTAGTGAAATGGGCGAATAGGGAGGGAGAGAGAGAGAAGGAAGATGAGATCAATGAGCGATGGAGAGCAGACTCCCTATTAAACCTGTGCTTACTGGACCATAACTTAAAGCCTGTTTTTCTAGAAAGGCCTGCACGCTGTAAACTCAAGCAGAACATCAACCCCCTTTTCTCAATTCACTCTTTATCCAAGTAATTTTCTTTGATAAATTTCTCCATTCCTGCAGTTTACTCGATTCAACTAAAAATGGTCGTAACTCTAACTTTACAGAGTAGATTTTTAAATAATTAATTTAAGGTCTCAAATGTTTCAATTTGTAAATTTAGTTTCGCCGATAAGCAAGGAAAACATCAAATTTATGTTATCTTCCAATAGTAATCATCAATTCTATTATATCATGGAAATATTGACAAAAATATGGCTCTCTAGAACTGAAAAAATTAAAATAGCGAGAAATAAAAAAAAACCTAAGTTAGTCCACGAAAATAGGCAATAAAAAGCGAATACCAGGTGTGAAGGAACAGATAAAGGATTCAGAAAACTACAGACAAAAGAAGAAAGAAAAATCCTTATCAGGAGCTGAAGTGATTAAAAAAAAAACGCCGGAAGCAAGATAGTTATTTAAATAGCAAGCAATCTAGCTAGCCATACTGCATCGCGTAGAAAATGGAATATTAAATTAACAACTAATGGAGTACACAACTGTTTCTCTAGTTAAATGAAAGAAGCTATCGCAATCTAACTTCACTGATGTTGAATCTGGGAATGGAATATATAGCTTGAGGTCATGAAGTAGTTTTAGGTCAACATTTAACGACGAACTTATGCAATTTGTTAATGAGAACTCAAAATAAATCATATATTTAAAAGCTATGCATAAAAATATTAACTGAATTGTATTCTTCTTAACAACAATTTTGTTTAACGAAATATACAAAAGCAAATCAAATTATCAACCACCAAAGAGTGAATCTCTACAGGGTAATTCCGATTTTAATGAGTCCTTGCGCTCTATTAGAAACACTTTGGAATCATCTCCTTATAATGACTTAACTAAGACTTATAATTCCTGTTCACCCAATAAGGAAGTGTTCGCATCCAAATTAAATTTCAGAATTCTTTTTTTCTCTCAACATATACATAATATGCCTTCCCTTGGCAAACTAGCTATTCAGCCTTATAAAGGCTGGATGCTGCCTTATTTTATCGAAGTGTTCAATTGCTGCTCTGTTAGTAACAAACGCGTTGTATGAATAGAGGAGTCCAGCGTCTATTCTACCGACAGATCATAGAGAGCAGACAGTCGAGTTGCCAGTTAGCTTGTAGGAAGTCTGGAATAGGTAGAAAGCAGCCTCTCCGACTAGCTATAGCAGCAGAGTGCTGTAGATGAATTCATCGTACAGCAAATCCTTCGCCTTTATGTCAGCAGCCACCACAGTAACTTTATGAGCTTCACGGATGATGGTAGATAGCGTACCCTGCCAAGTATTTTGCTGGACTTATAGACGAAGTAGCAAATAGCTGGAGAAGAAGCACTTTTAGTTTTTGGCTAAAGAGCTCAACCGTATTGTTTAACGAAATCCTCTAATAACTAGGAATATACTGAAAGAACAGGTTAAATGAGCTTATTCGCAAGCACTGACAGTTCTTTTCCGCAAGAAGTGGTAAGAGAATTATCTGTAGGCAGATAACTGCAGATTGCAAGGGGTAACAAACTGCAAGTCACTAGGAAGACCATCGCCAAGGAATAAAATTGGGCCTCAATTATTCTCAATGGCTGATATTTCTTTATTGAGAATGGCCCATAAGTATGTCCAGAACGATCTGAAATAATTACTATAGATGAAATTAACGCAATTTCAGCAAATGAATCAAATTTTTCCCACCTGTGAATAAAAAATGAATCGCAATATATCAGAACTTTTATACAGCACAGCGCACCTAAACATTCCTTCAACAAATAAGAACATGATTATTAACATTGTTTGTTGCTAACAATGGGTGTGGCCGTGATGTTTTATAACCCTCAATAAATGATAAAAGGTTAAAAACAAAGTGTAAGGAAGGAAAAAGTAAAAAAACAAAGAAGAAAATAATTAAACTTTGCAACTAAGAGAAAAGATGTAGTCGCTGAAAAAATGATTAAAGCGTTGAAGGTAGAGCGTAGAGAGGAGCAAGGGGAAAAACAACTAGATGAAAAGGAAAGTAAATGTTTAACTCCAAGATTGATGTTTGCCATGGGGCTTCTCAGTTCCGGTACCTTGCTAAAACGTTGGTCACCACTAAACTAGAGCGCTAATTTCTAACAGAAGTCTTAACACTAAACAGTAGTAGTAATGAGAATTTTTCCAGATATGTCTAAGTACCTAATTACATGTCGTGGCGATTAGCAAACGTACTTTACTATAAAGTTCTCATAATAAAACATTAATTAAAATCTGGATTTATAATAGTACTATAGCTTTTAGTAACAGTAAAAATATTATATTAAGGATTCAAATTAGCGAGGAATCGGTCCAAAAACAGATCCAACTTTTTACAAAATTATTGCTTTGTATTTTCAATTTATTTTTGACCATTTGATGAATTGTATTTAAAAAAATTCCAGTATTTATGCTCTTTTGTTAAACGAAACATTGTAATTACTCTATTGTATCTGTCTCGTCTCTTTATAGTCATTACCAAAATTCCCTTATAAGTCCCGTTATATTTGCATACACAGTTTAGCCATTTTGTCTATGCTTGAGAACATCTAAAGCTCTTAACACTTGATTATTGCTTAGAAAATCACTCGGAAAACGATTTATTTCCCGATATTAAGAAAAATACTATCATTACTGCCTTGGCAATATTTTTAGTAGAAAGGGAATGAAAAAATACATAAAAATGACCTATCGCGTGCTCTTCTTTCTCTTTGATAACAAGTTAAAAAATTGAAATATGATTAATAAATACCAGATTTTGAAATGGCCTAGCACCTTTAATTTTGAAGATATCTAATTGCGGTTTCCAGTTTCTTTCATAACTTTTTATACCCTTTAAAACTGTGTATATGAAAATTGGGTCAATTGCAAACCCTCACTTTTGGTCGCGCGTCAGCCGCGTATGCCGGCAGGAATCTAAAATCAAGTCACATATTCTGAAACTAGAGATGACGGGCACCAAATTTGTTCTCTACCATTTTTCGCTCAGACCAACCGTTCAAGCATGAAATGCATTTGAGCCGTCTTAAAATGAACACCCTGTATATTCCTGTTCTCCCGTTTTGGCTCTTAGTTTTCTGCGTATGTCCAAAACAAAATTGAAATTTTCACGTTTCTGCGGTATTTTGTTTTGAAATATTTTGTCCCAACGCCAAATTCATTTCCACTTGACGGATTTAAAAACCGGTGATTTTTCTGGTGAAATTACGTTATTTGCCTTGATTGCAATACATCTCTTTAACTTTAGTAAGAAAAGCTTAAATATCAATTGTTTATTTTATTCTTTTTTAAAGTAAATTCGCTTAATTTTTTGTTTGTAATTTTTAATTAACAGAACAGAATCTGCCGAATTAAGTGGAGATCAAGAAAAGGACCAGGGCAGAGATCACCCTTACAGTGAAGATAACTGGCTTCCACTCAAGTAAGCTCTTAAGATCAAAACAAGCAGCGCGCAGTAACAGTAGCTCTGATTAGAGGCATAATAAATGTAGACATCATAACTTCTACGATTTGCAGAGAGAGAGAATTGTGAATGAAGTAGAACTGAAACTCCACTTAAAGGTTGTTACTAAGCTAAGAGCGCCGATTAGCTAGATAACTATTGCTAAGGGAACAACTAACTTTACAGAGATTTGGATGAATGGAGGCTGGCCTTTGATTTTGGGCCAAAACTTACCATCAGATAAAATGATGGTATCCAAAACAGAATATCAAAGATAAGCTTCCTAGGTTATGGCAGTATTAGGATTAACTCTCCACACTTTTGGCTTAAAATATTTTAATCAAGGTAAAATAAAGTATGTGAGCGAGGAGAAGATTATTATTATTAAGTAATGCTTTATGAGTTTTGTACTCGTAATAACAGTAAGATTTATTAGAAACTGTTCACATAATTTTTGAGGGCATTAATAGATTAAATATCGCGATTGTACAAATACTTGTCTTTACCTTATGGATTTGGAATAGTTAATAATTTACAGGAGGAGATTATTAGGAAATTAATTTATTAGATTATGCGAGAATCTCTAAGTTGTACGGTATTTACTGGGAGGCATGAGAAGTAGATACACAAAGCACCAAGAGGAAGACAGAATATTCAGAGAGAAATAAAGTTATGCCAGTGATAAAGTTATAATTTCAGTATTAAATATGTTACAGTTTGCTCCCGTAATTCTATTCATCTTATAATTTGATTAGATTCTGTGCCTAGTTCCTCTAGTTCCTCTCCGCTAACATTACTGCAGGTAACTAATTTTTTAATATTATTTTCCCAGCTCTTTCTACCTTTAAATGCATTTGCTAATCTGACTAGCACCGTCATCCTTTTCTCTGATATACTCGTACGAGGGTCGTTTGAAAAGTCCGTGCAAAAATAAAAACTACTTAATTTTTTGGGATAAACCTTTTTTATTTTTCAACATAGTCTCCTTTTAGGCTTATACACTTCGTCCAACGCTGCTCTAGTTTGTTGATCCCTTCCGAATAATAGGATTTGTCCAAGTCTGAAAAATAGCCATTCGTTTCTGCAATCACCTCCTCGTTTGAATAAAATCTTTTTCCCGCCAGCCATTTCTTCATATTGGGGAACAAATAGTAGTCCGAGGGAGCCAAGTCTGGAGAATAGGGGGGATGTGAAACGAGTTGGAACCCTATTTCCATTAATTTTGCGACCACAACTGCTGAGGTGAGCTGGTGCGTTGTCGTGATGGAAAAGGACTTTTTTGTGGGCCAATCGTGGGCGTTTTTCTTGCAGCTCGGTTTTCAAACGGTCCAATAACGATGAATAATATGCACCTGTAATAGTTTTACCCTTTTCCAGATAGTCGATGAGGATTATTCCTTGCGAATCCCAAAAGACAGTCGCCATAATCATTCCGGCCGAAGGAACGGTCTTCGCCATTTTTGGCGCAGATTCCCCCTTGGTAACCCATTGTTTAGATTGTTCTTTGGTCTCAGGAGTGTAGTGATGTATCCATGTTTCATCCACAGTGACGAAACGACACTTAAAGTCATGCGGATTCTTCTGGAACAGCTGCAAACCGTCCTTGCAACACTTCACACGATTTCGTTTTTGGTCAAGCGTGAGCAATCGCGGCACCCATCTTGCGGATAGCTTTGTCATGTCCAAATGTTGATGCAAAATATTATGTACCCGTTCATTCGAGATGCCCACAGCACTAGCAATCTCACGCACCTTCACTCTTCTGTCATCCATCACCATATCATGGATTTTATCAATGATTTCTGGAGTAGTAACCTCAACAGGGCGTCCAGAACGTTCAGCGTCACTTGTGCCCATATGGCCACTCCGAAAATTTTGAAACCACTTATAAACTGTTCTAATCGAAGGTGCAGAGTCACCATATTGTTTATCAAGCTTCTCTTTAGACTCCTGAGGCGTTTTGCCTTTCATAAAGTAGTGTTTAATCAACACACGAATTTCTTTTTCGTCCATTTTTTGAAAATCACTCGACTTCCTCGATTCAAACGAATGCCAAACACAAAGAACTAGACCGATCTGGCTGAAACTTGGTGTGTGTTCTTCCAAGAGATGCTACTAACTAAACATAACCTCGATACGCGCCAGTGGTGCTACCTCTCTGACTTTGCACGGACTTTTCAAACGACCCTCGTACTTACCGATGTGTGCAGTAAGTGCACTTTCTTCTTCAAAATGTATGGTGGATTCTTAATAAAAGCAATACAAAATTTAAGCTACGAGTATTGCTCGTATTGTAGTAAAAATAAATAAAACTCTGAGTTCTTATAATTTATAACTATTTATGAGTATTAAAGCCAACACATTTCATCAAGCAGCCATTGTAATCTGATAGGAGAGGCATCATGAAAGTTGCAGATTCTAATCAGCCAATAGAATCACCCATATTTTACACATGATTCTCTACATTCTGATTGGTTAATTATCTGGAAGAAAGAAGAAAGAGATGAAGACCACGGTTGCGATGGCAGGATGTCGTAAAACCAGCCTTCAGGGCGGAGACGGGTGCTCAGGAAAGAGAAAGAACAAATTAGTTGAATAGAAAAGAGATAGAAGGTTGCTCAACAACGTGTAAAAACACGAATATGGACAAATCATTGCCAACAACTAATATTAACAGTACTACTTTAGCGGCTGATAGTCGAGCTGAAACTTAAGATTACCTAGTGAATATCAAATCGCTCGTCTGAAATGAGCTCTTCAGCAGCTCGGAGGGCAGGTTGCCTTCGAAAGAAGGCACATTGTCACTATGCTGAAGGATGTTGCGCGAAGTGCTTAGAGAGAAAGTTGTAGGAAACATTAGCAACAACTGGACTTCTTTTAGTGCGAAGTCTTCATTTTTGTGCTTTGGGAATAATTAGTTAATGCGCAATAGATTTCCACGAGGAGATCTTTAATTCGGATGCAGCAGCCGCCTGACCTTAGATTTCCACTGTCAAGGATCTTTCGAGTATGAAAGCCGGTAGTGCACTGAAAAAAGATTCGAGTAATAATTGAACACATTTATTGACACGATGTAAATTTAAAACAAAAAACAGTGTTGAGATAAGTTCAGGGTTAGTGCCTTGGTTTCTTAAGTAGAAGGACCCTGGGTTCGAATCCAGCTGCCTGCTCTTAGATTTCCTCTTTCTAAAAGCTGGATGTCCAGTCATTGACAGTCTGGTCTGCATCAGAGTCGCTATTGTTCACAACCTTTGTACACACATTCAGAGGAGCATTCTCTTAAACCGACAGAGAGATCTCAAAAAATATATTTTCGGTTTGAACAAAATGTGAAAAATTTGCCTTGATCACCTTACTTCCTCAAATATAATGAAGAAAAAAAAAGTTACATTCACAATGAAATAAAAATAAGTAAATGGTATCATAATTTCAATTATACACCTTCTTGAAATCGACTTTCATCATAATTTACATTATTAAGGGAATACATGGGGCGTTGCACTGTCTAAAGTTTTTATAAAACTTTTCTAGTTAAAACAACAACTAAACAGCGATAAAACTGTACATAAAGTCAATAAAGGAGAAGATTCAGTTCTCATTAAAATGAAAGAAATAGTTCGCTATTAATAATTAAAGAAACAATTTAATCTAAATCCGTTTTCGCTGGTAGTTTTGCAAAGTTTATTGATACTTTAACCAACACTTAAAATTTTTAGTTTCTGCAAGAAATATGTAAAAACTAACTTAAACATAAAACTGTTTAATAAAATTTCGGGATATGGTAAGATGGCCTGCCAACTTCACTTGTGATCTCTTTTATGCAGTAAAAATAACATTAAAATGTGCAATCAATACCTTATTAGTAAGGAGAGTTAGCAGTTTTCTTAGTCTGGACGTTCACAGTAAAGACGACGGTGTTTTGAAGAATTAGAAACCATGGTACCAGAAACTACGAAAAGATGTAAATGTAAAATCAAATATATATGCGGCATATTAAAGATATGATATAAAATGTATGACTTAAAACATTGACAAATCTATTTCCACTTCACAAGGGGCCGCAATCTCTCCTTATGGAATAGGAAAAGGAATCTGCACAAATGAAGATCCTATATATGAAGCTGCACTGCAACCAAAGGCATTGAGTTTCCCTTAAACGAATGAATATTACTGCTGATGTACAAAGGTAACTATGGAATATCGCTAACCAATAAACGACAGACACATATCAAGATAGATAATAGAATGTCAATAATGCCTTTCGGCTTGAAAGGTGCTCTTAACCGCAAAGGAAGGATATATTTTCAGACCTGAGTACCAACAACTCGAAGCTCGCTCAAAGTGGTTAAGGCGAAGATATGCTAAACAATTATAGGAAGTTAAGTACAATCATTTCCCGCAGTAATTAAATCAGATCAGATTGCTTTATTCAGTTACACAGTGGAAGTGATAATGATATAAATACAAGGAAGGGGCAATAAAATATGTTTTGCTCCAAATACGTAATCTCCATACAACATTACAGGATCAAATAAATTCTAAGTAGACTAAAGGGATTTTGGCCGTGCAGTCGGTCTCAGGTTATTGTAATTCTGTTGGATAAATGCCATAGTAGTAAATATTTTCTTAGGGGGCCGAATTTGGCGGCTCTCCTGTTGACCCTACGCCTCAGAACAAAGTACTCCACTAGCCCCACAGTAAATCAAACAAGAACCCAGATCCAGTTCTACTGTATTGCTAACGGCTCCTTTATCTTGGCTACAAACCACTTCTGCAGAATACGCAGCCTCCATTTGCAGCGTCAATACTGTATCGTATTTTCTGTTTTTTTTAGAGACGAAAATGATGAATTTGAAATTCATATTTACACAATTTAAGAAATTCAAGTCTATTTGGAGTAAAATATTTGCTTTGAAGCACAAATTGGTAAGACCGATTTTGATTGAAATGCTTCCAGAGAACAAAGTTATAAATGTTTGAGAATCCCTTACACGACGACCTTCTGTTACCTCATTTCTCATAATTGTGAACAACCAGTTAATTTTTAAAATTTTATGATGTATCGGAAATTTAGCTTCATTGAAAAATGAAATGTTTTATCCAAAAATGGCACCAGTGGGATGAATACGATATAAAAAGCTTCAGCATCTGCAATTATTCGTTTTTGAGGTATTAAGTTAACATAGTACATATAAAACACGTACAAAGAGGCTATTTACATAATAATAATAATAATAATAATAATAATAATAATAATAATGGAGGGAAGGGATTAGCTATGAGGTTAGCGTACTGGACTCCCACGCGGAGGTCCCGGGTTCGAATCCAGCAGCTGACACTTAGATTTTCTCTTCCTAGGAGCTTCTTACAGCTCACTGTCCGGTGATGGACAGTGTTGTCTGTAACGAGAGAACACTGTCCGGAGGCCGACAGTGCACTGAAAAAAGCTCCGGGCGCCAATAACCTTAACATAGATGTTGACGCGCCTTAAATATACTTTTATAGGTTCCATTCATCTCCACGACGATCGTCCCTCACCAGATCTAACGTACGTCGGTTTTGATGTCGTTTTTCCCCAATTGGGCAAGGGATAAAAATTTTCATTTAAAAAAGCATCATGTTTTACAACTACAGTAACAAGACATGTGGTTACGTTACGTCACCTTTTTTGCCAAAATGAATCCTTCCATAAAACATTTTCAGTGTTAAAAAAAATTAAAAAATTACTCATATAAATTAATGTATTTATGTATTATATGTAAGGGATTTCGGTAAATACTCAATTTTAAAAAGTCGCAAGCTAGCAGTACTTACTGTTGTAAGTAATAATATCGGAATTCCGGTCCCGGTATTTGGTTGAGTTTTACAGAAGGTCCATTTTTGTCTGAAAAAACCCCCTTCCTTTACTTCTTAGAGGTAAGACAATTAAAAGATAAATACAACTCTTTAAATTATGTCGAGAAGTTTTAATCGGTAATAAACAAAGAAAGCTCACTTTTGAGCCCAATTACTTTATTGTACTCGACGTTTCGGGAACCATTGTTGGCTCTTCTTTAGGAGATTCCTTTGGGTGGGCAGACGTATATACAATATACATATATGTTTCACACTAGAAACAAAATAAATAAATAAATAGAAGAAAAGTTTTCGAGACATAACGAGGACAAACATACAGAAAAAGCAATAATATTAGCTGCAGGGTTTAAGTTTGGCAAGAAAATAAAGTAAGCACGTGACGAAAATGTATCTAAACTACTTAAAACATTTCTTTCTAGAGTTGTAGCCGTTGCGAGTGGCTAGTGCTGTACCACCACATAGCTACATTAATAAGGATTAGGTTGGCTACACTGTTACCAGCACAATTTGTCCACAGATAATAATATTTCTTTAAAGAGTGAAGTAATAATGTCGGCATTTTTATTATTATTATTACACAGCGTACAACTGTACAAACTTTTTATATAGAAGTGCAGTTTAATGCATAAAGCACTTTTCCACCATGTTTCTGAGTTAAAATCATAATAATTCATTTACTCCATTCAAGGAATATCCCAGAATATGATTGAAACTAAGCCTTGAAGTTTGTATAAGGAGTTTCTTTAGTTCGGAAGCAAGTTTCTACATTTTTTTTTTTAAATTAAGGCGTGTCAGTTTCTGAGATCATTGGCGCCCGGAGTTTATTTCAGTGCACTGCTGGCCTCCAGACTGTGTATTCTCTTCCGTTACAGACATCACTTTCCATTATTACCGGACAGTGAGCTTTAAGAATCTGCTAGATAGAGAAAAGGGCTAGCAACTGGATTCGAAGCTCCGCAAGGGAATTCAGCTTGGTAATCCCTTCCTCACTAACAGACATCACGAGACATAACGAACATTAAGACGTCATCCTTTTCAAGCAGCCACTCACGAACCAGCTGAAGAAACTAAACCAGAAATTATTCCACGAATTCTCCAAGATATTATAAAAGCGTATACCTACATTTGATAAGAACTATTATTTGCTAAATATTATCTATTCTAACATTTTTGCTATAAAAACTGTATTTTTATAATCCGGAGTTAAAGAAAAACATGAACACATCTGAACTCGTAGTTTTATTAGAAAATAAGAAATCAATAGATTATCTCTTTACATTCGTCCGATACTCCTGTACGCAGCCCCTGGTCTGGTCTCTTACTTGTACAACCAATCGTAATAAAATACAGAGAATGCAAAATAAATGCGTCAGATGTTGGCTCATTTCCTAGATGGATGCCACACCTAGCAACTCTTTTTTGCATTTATTTGTGCTACAATCAGCGCGTTGGTGCTATAAGTAACAATGATAACAGAGTAACAAATGAAGCAAACGAGTGGAGTAGTTACCCAAAACAGACTATTAGACACTCTCATCACTAGAGAGAGGGGTCTTGGGTTGTCAGGAAGAGTCCTAGAAGAAAGATTTTGAGCTAGAGGATTTATAAAAGATTCAGGTTGAAGTGGAGTTTTCTGTACCGTGTTTTAGCGACTTGAGTGACAAAAGTAATGTTAAGGTCAGTGTGAATAGTCAGATTGGAGACATAAAATGGAACGTTTACAATAGTTCGAAGTATTTTAAATTGAATCCTTTGAATATTGGAGCGCTTGGTTGAACCCCACAGCTCTATTCCATACGCCCAGATGGGTGTCAAAAAGAAATATACAGTAAACGCTCTTTATTCGCGGGGTATATGTTCCATAAATATGCCGCGAATACAGAAACCGTGAATACGGAATGGTAATTTATATGGGATTATAGGGGATACGTTCCTAGGTGACAAAATAAAAAAAAAAACAAGTATATAAAAAAATCAATTTAATTGAAGTTTTTGAACATTTTGATTAATTATCTAAAGGCTTAGGCAATGGTTTGAAGAATTTTTTAATTTTCTCTTGCTTGGCAGTTTTTAAAAGCTTTTGTTTGCAGTCGAAGTTTGAACTTGCCACTACAACTACCAACAGGTTCTTTAAAATGAGCGTAAAGCTACTTTGCCTTCTCCCGGACCATTGGACCACTCAGGGGTACCCTTCCTTTTTTGGATGCGGTCTTCGATCCATAATGACAACGCCACTTCCATTTTTTCTATTGCTGGATCACGAACAATTGCTTTCATTCTGTGCGTTTGCATTCTCAAAAACACCGATCGCGGCGAAGGCGGCTTATGTCAAAGTCCTCGGCGATATCATTTAACAACATACTTTGGGCAAAGTTGTAATACTAAGATCTATTTTACTTTTTTTATTAGTCCATTTGACGGCATTTACAAAGGATATTGGGTTGGATACCTATTGGAATCCTTTTATTATCATAGTGTACTTCCGCGAATATAGGAATTGGGTCGCATTTTTTTAATCCGCGAATAGTGAAAACGCGAATGAAGGAAGCGCGAATAAGGAGCTTTTACTGTAAATCAGTCTTTAGTCGTCCAGAGAGAGTTTTGATCTATCGTCTAAGAGCCGATAGGGCCTGTTTAGTTCTGTTCTTTTAAGTCTCTAATTCTAATTATTATTTTTTAAACAACATTGTCACTACTTGTCATAAAAGTCCTTATCCACACATAGCAAACATTGTTAAAGTTCTCTTAGCTATTAACAGCTTAAAAACAAGAAGTTTAAAAGCATTCTGTTACAATTCCCTATATCTAGATGAGATTTTTTATTTAAATTTTCGAAAAAATACGTAAATCTATTTTCCTTTAATCTGTACCAAATAGTAGTTGAGTGTATATAGGCGCCAAGATTGAAACCTAAATTTACTTTACTTATTTTTATTTTGTGTGATTCTAGGCTAGAAAACAGACTTGTTCATATTTTTTTTCAAAAGTACTAGACAAATAATCATTAGCGTCAAGATTGTTATAATATAGTTTGAAACTAGTTGAGATCAGTAACAACATTATACCATATGTAATCATAAAGTTTGCTCGGTATTATAAACTTGGCATGTCTGAATGTCAAGTCTAGTGTGCTTACTGCTCAACTCAAACAACATTTGTAAGCACGCAATGTTATCATTATTACAGTTGCATATCAGCTAAATATGACTGTTGGAAACGCTATGTGCAAGCCATTTCGCTTAGTATTTAACTTATAAGTCTCTAATAATTTTATTCTCATTGGATTTTTAAAACTATAGAGAACAGTTTCGATGCCAGAGGCCCTTCTTCAATTTCCATCTTCCAATTTCCAAACTCAAAAATCGAACGATCCATTGCACTAAGTAAAAACTAATTGTTAGGAATTTAGCACGAAACGGATCACATAACGGACAATGAATTTCTGATAATGATTTTATTGATTTGTCAGTAGAATTTGAAATGTAAGATTAATAACAAAGATGACCCAATTGCTGTCGGCGCTGGTGCACAACGTGAACATTCTATGAAGCTCAATGCTGAGGCCACAAAAAAATTTAAGTAACACATAAATAACAGTATAAAGAATAGCAAACACAGATAAACATCCTTATTTAGACTTGCGCTATTTACCGTCAGCTAATGTAGCATACTGTAAATTTTCTACAATTATCCAGCTAATATTAGCATCTGATAATAAAATTATAATCTACTAAATCAGGGGTGGGCAATCTTTTTCTGTAAAGGGCCACATAGGGGTATTGGTTTATTACCGACGGCCGCAAAAGGTTATTGGTTTATTACAAATTTTTATATTTATTTCGGGTTCTTATTTATTAATTGTTTTTATCTATTTATAATACAGATTATTAATTAAAATGAAATTTATTAACAAATCAACAAAAAAAACGGCATTAGTTACTTCTATGAAATTGCTTCAAATCTTCCTTCATCATTTTTTTCTATTAAAAGGACAGACGAAATAAAAATAATGCGATTGCATTCACATTCATATATCACCAATAAATAAAGAGAAGAAGCGAAAATCCGCAGCTTCGTCGGCGACAACACGCTTTGTGTCGGTGTAAAAATGGCGTACTAAAAGTCGGGTGATCATACAAAGAAAGAGCGCGGATAACTAATATAAGATTTGAATGCTGAGACAATAATTGTACTAGCGAAAATCACCAAACTTTATTAACATAAAATGTGAAATATTTTATGATTTAAATTTTTATAATGCCGTTTCCTGCCGCGGGCCGCAGGAAAATGTTAAAAGGGCCGCACTTTGCCCACTCCTTTACTAAATAGATAACAGACAGATAATTAATGCACAGTTTGAGAGAACTACCTTAAAAGTCAAGATCAACATTAAAAGTAAAGATAGGAATGTGAGATTAATTTATTTATTAAAAATTGACAAGAAATAAATGACATTTTCAAGTCTACTGCACTCAAACTAAGTGAATTTCACTTCAATAAACGGTACGTTCAAGTAACATAGATTGCATCTGCCACTAGAAATCTATTCAGCTTAGCTTAGTTCAACTTAAATAAAAATTAATAATTAATAATTATTAATTTAATTATAATTAAACCAAAATAAAGTTTATTCTGCCTTCTCCTGTAGGAAATTTATAGCATTATTTTCTTTGTCTGTCTGCACATGTGCTCATTATCTCCTAGTATTTTGTTTTCATTATTTACTCTGCTCATCATTAATACATGTTTATTTTTGGATGTTGAATAATCATGTATTATCATATAAGTTTTATTTTATTTATTTTTTCATTTATTTGTATTTTTTTTAATTTTTTTATTTTACTTTAATCTTACATAAACAAGGTTTATATAATTTATATAACTAGTACTAAGTATCCTTACTCTCTTGCAATAAGATCGTCTTAAATACCGTCCTATCTGTCAAACTAGAATAAAAACCCATTTTATGACGATTTCAGTAAATACTGGGCCAATGCACCAGCTGCAGTTGGCTGAGAACTTCCTCACAACGCTTTAAATACCTGGGAGCCCAGAAAGAAACAGGACGTTGGAAAGTCGTTGGTAAAGGCGAGAATACCAGCAGGCAATAGGTGCCTAAAAAAAAAAGTTCTTCTGGGCTTCAGGTGTTATATGAGAAGGCTTTCGTACAAGACGATAATAAGAGACCAGTAGTTAGCTGGGTCATGAAAACGGTGTAAAGTATAAAGGCAAGGAATGTAGAGAAGGAAAGAGCTGTGGGGATATTAAGAGAAAAGAACTTCGGAGATACTAGGAGGAATCAGCTACGGAGATACACTAAAAGGAAAAAGCTATCTCCCTACAATATATATTTTTTTTTTTTGTAATAAAACATTTTTTTAGATGGTTAAAAGTAAACAACTTAATCAAAAGTAAGACTGATTATTCTTTTCCACGAAGTTCTAGGAAACATTCGGTAATGTAAGTAAACATAAGTCCCATCTAATGATCCTCTGTAAATAATATAAAGGGTGAGATAGTAGAAGGCACAAGTTGAAGTCTGGCCAAGATCCAAACAGAGCACCCTCAACTGGCTGACCTATAGCCCAACACGGAAAGTAGTCTACGAAATCATTTAGGTGAGTCACAGCTGTCTAAGGAAAAGTTAATTTTTAGGGTAATATTGTCTTTCCATTTATTCTCTTTAATCCAATTAGGTTACAATATGCAAGTGGAATGTTTAGCCAAGCATCAATTTGTTGAGAGCCGCCTTTACATACGAGGTGTGTTCAAAAAGTAACGGGAATTTTTAAATTTCGCGGGTTTGGAGAGTCTGATTGTAAAAATTTTTTTTTTATTATGTTGGTACACATGCCCCTGAAGTACGATAAAATTTTCAGTAATATTCATTGTTTACTTCTTAAGTGGCAGCCGTTAAGGTTAGACGTGTTTTTCGAGCTTGGCGATTTTTGTTTGTTAAAAAAAATGGATCAAAGAATTTGTATTAAATTTTGCGTAAAAAATGAAATAAAGTGTAATAAAGTGTGTGAAATGTTAATAAAGGCATATGGTGAGTCTGCTATGAGTAAAACAAGGATTTACGAGTGGTATAAGCGTTTCCAAGATGGCCGTGAAAACGTTGAAGATGACGAACGACCTGGACGTCCAAGCACATCAACAACCGATGAAAACGTGAAAAAAGTGAAAGAAATGGTTATGAACGATCGCCGAATCACAATCAGAGAAGTCGCTGATGATGTTGCCATATCAATTGGCTCATGCCATGAAATTTTTTCGGATGTTTTGGGTATGAAACGTGTGGCAGCAAAATTTGTTCCAAAATTGTTGAATTTCGAACAAAAACAGCGGAGAATGGAAGTTGCTCAAGAGTCACTCAATGAAGTCGACAACGATGCGGATCTACTGAAACGTGTTATAACAGGTGACGAAACATGGGTTTACGGATATGATGTCGAAACTAAGGCTCAATCGTCCCAGTGGAGGCATTCTGGATCGCCAAGACCGAAAAAGGCTCGACAAGTGCGGTCGAATGTGAAGGTTATGCTCACTGTGTTCTTCGATTTTAATGGCATAGTGCATCATGAATTCTTGCCACAAGGTCAAACAATCAATAAGGAGTACTACCTACAAGTTCAACGCCGTTTGCGTGAAGCAATCCGAAAAAAACGCCCGGATTTGTGGCAAAACAATTCATGGATTTTGCACCACGATAATGCACCTGCTCACACTTCATTGCTTGTTCGTGAATTTTTGGCCAAAAACAAAACTTTAACGATGCCCCAGCCTCCATATTCGCCAGACATGGCTCCATGTGACTTTTTTCTATTTCCAAACATAAAGAGAACATTAAAAGGCCGTCGTTTTACAAGCATAGATGACATTAAAAGCGAATCGCTGAAAGAGCTGAAAGCTATCACAAAGATCGAGTTTCAGAAGTGTTTCGAGGATTGGAAAAAGCGCTGGCACAAGTGTATTGTATGCGAAGGGGACTACTTTGAAGGCGACAATATTAATGTAGATGAATAAATAAATATTTTTTTTCAAAAAACGAAAATTCCCGTTACTTTTTGAACACACCTCGTATAATTTACCGAGTAACATTTAATCAAATAGAAGTTAGAGCATGTTTATAATCGCGATGCAGAGTTTAAAGAACATCGTAGGAGCTGTTTTCAGGAGAAATCTTAAAATACTGCAAAATTTATTCATAAAGTGGCGATTCCATTCATTCGATTTTCCAAAAATTCAGTATTTGTGTCTCATTATTATTATGCAGGTGTAGTAAGAGAGGAAAATATACAAAACCTGGCACTTCAGAGGAAAGCCTAAAATATTCCAACAACCGGAAGGGCCTAATCGAATTTCCTTGGACAAATGTTTCAAATAAAACCAAATAAGCCAAACTTGAAGATCTAAATCTATATAATTAAATCACCAACTTGAAGAAGATTGTTGACAGTTTTATCCAGATCTTTTTTTTAAAAAAAACGCTTTAGTGAACGTTTTGACAAATCTTAAGCTTCTCTTAAAAACGCTTCAGTGAGCGTTTTGAAAAATCGTATGCTTATCTTAAAAACGCTTCAGTGAGCGTTTTGAAAAATCTTAAGCTTCTCTTAAAAACGCTTCAGTGAGCGTTTTGAAAAATCGTATGCTTATCTTAAAAACGCTTCAGTGAGCGTTTTGAAAAATCTTAAGCTTCTCTTAAAAACGCTTTAGTGAACGTTTTGACAAATCTTAAGCTTCTCTTAAAAACGCTTCAGTGAGCGTTTTGAAAAATCGTATGCTTATCTTAAAAACGCTTCAGTGAGCGTTTTGAAAAATCTTAAGCTTCTCTTAAAAACGCTTCAGTGAGCGTTTTGAAAAATCTTAAGCTTCTCTTAAAAACGCTTCAGTGAGCGTTTTGAAAAATCGTATGCTTATCTTAAAAACGCTTGTATATATAAAAAAAAGTAAAAATAAACATTAGGAAAATTTTCAAATGGTACGTTAATCATTGGTTAGATAACCTAATGGCAGTTTTATGACTTAAGAATTTTGACCAAGTCAGTTTATGACTTTTTTGGCTAATATCGATGTAAAAGAGATTATTTTTATGGCAGTGATTTTCTTTGCATTAAAAATGAAAAAAAAAAAATCAAATTAAGGTGCATGTGATATTATTTTTTTACTAATACATTTAAAATTCTGTTGATACTGGAGATGGACTCTGGGTTCAGAAATAAAAGTTCTTATACTGAAGATGGCTGTAAAATAATTAAAATAATCATACCTAAAATCAGTCTGAATATTTAAACTTAATTAAAAAGTTTCAAGTAGGTATTTGCAACATCTTGAAAACGGATTTTAATTTTAAAGAAAGTTGATAAAACACCTATTTATAATACAAAATGCAATATATATATATATATATCTTGTAAATTTATTTAACCTAATTGCAGTGTTTTAAGAAAAATGCTAAGATTTATAGGCTGAACTTAACTGGAAAATACTCTCATAAAATTAAGAGCTCCTAAAAATTATGAAGAAAAGAATAAAGTAAATTAAAGATTAATCGCACAGTCAGTTAAAAGTGAATAAAATAAATTAAAGATGAACAATAAAGATTTAAAGAGAATCTACGCAGAGTTAATAATAATGACCAGCAATGGGTTTCGAAATACAGATGCTGAAGGCACACCACCTGTATGTACCTGGGTAAAGGAATATATGATCAGTAAGCCCGCACCACAGAAACACGCCTGTACACATGAAAACACCAGATAATGGAAGAACAAATCTCCTAAGCTTTGTTAACTTCGCCATACAAAGGATTCTCTTAACTAAGAACAAACCATGCGCTTGAAATCAACTTACAATAATGGAAACATAATTACTTTATAATCTGATTGTGATGGAACATTCATTTGTAGTTCTACTGAGGAAATTTTTATTTTATCCTTCGTTTTACAATTTAGAAACAATTTAAAGAAAGTATTTTGAATTAAGTCATCTAAATACTCATTTTAAGAAATAAATTTTTCATGAACAAAGGTCCTACGAGTATATCAAATCAGTATCAGATCTACCACAGATCAAAATTTTAGCATTTTCAACAATATTTTAGCATCAATTATTATTTAATAACAAAACGAATAAATGCAGAAATCTGTGAACAATAATTTAGTGTAATTGAAGAATTAGGTAAAAAAACAAAACAAAAATTAAGTGCTTCAGTAGAGCTAAGTATGCTGATACGTATTTGATTCATTTCTGCTATGGTAAAGCTCTTCAACACTCTAAAAAAGTTCTCTTTTACGAGGGTCGTTTGAAAAGTCCGTGCAAAGTCAGAGAGATAGCACTACTGGCGCGTATCGAGGTTATGTTCAGTTAGTAGCATCTCTTGGAAGAACACACACCAAGTTTCAGCCAGATCGGTCTATTTCTTTGTGTTTGGCATTCGTTTGAATCGAGGAAGTCGAGTGATTTTCAAAAAATGGACGAAAAAGAATTTCGTGTGTTGATTAAACACTACTTTATGAAAGGCAAAACGCCTCAGGAGACTAAAGAGAAGCTTGATAAACATTATGGTGACTCTGCACCTTCGATTAGAACAGTTTATAAGTGGTTTCAAAATTTTCGGAGTGGCCATATGGGCACAAGTGTCGCTGAACGTTCTGGACGCCCTGTTGAGGTTACTACTCCAGAAATCATTGATAAAATCCATGATATGGTGATGGATGACAGAAGAGTGAAGGTGCGTGAGATTGCTAGTGCTGTGGGCATCTCGAATGAACGGGTACATAATATTTTGCATCAACATTTGGACATGACAAAGCTATCCGCAAGATGGGTGCCGCGATTGCTCACGCTTGACCAAAAACGAAATCGTGTGGTGTTGCAAGGACGGTTTGCAGCTGTTCCAGAAGAATCCGCAGGACTTTAAGCGTCGTTTCGTCACTGTGGATGAAACATGGATACATCACTACACTCCTGAGTCCAAAGAACAATCTAAACAATGGGTTACCAAGGGGCAATCTGCGCCAAAAAAGGCGAAGACCGTTCCTTCGGCCGGAAAGATTATGGCGACTGTCTTTTGGGATTCGCAAGGAATAATCCTCATCGACTATCTGGAAAAGGGTGAAACTATTACAGGTGCATATTATTCATCGTTATTGGACCGTTTGAAAACCGAGCTGCAAGAAAAACGCCCACGATTGGCCCACAAAAAAGTCCTTTTCCATCACGATAACGCACCAGTTCACACCTCAGCAGTTGTGGTCGCAAAATTAATGGAAATAGGGTTCCAACTCGTTTCACATCCCCCCTATTCTCCAGACTTGGCTCCCTCGGACTACTATTTGTTCCCCAATATGAAGAAATGGCTGGCGGGAAAAAGATTTTATTCAAACGAGGAGGTGATTGCAGAAACGAATGGCTATTTTTCAGACTTGGACAAATCCTATTATTCGGAAGGGATCAACAAACTAGAGCAGCGTTGGACGAAGTGTATAAGCCTAAAAGGAGACTATGTTGAAAAATAAAAAAGGTTAACCCAAAAAATTAAGTAGTTTTTATTTTTGCACGGACTTTTCAAACGACCCTCGTATTTTCCATCAACTTCTCAAAGACAGGAACAAAATAATGAAATGGGTTAAATAGTGTAAGCGAAAGCTAATGTCGGAAATTCTCTTTATGCAGTAGAGACTTACCCTTCTTTAAATGCAATTAATGTAATTGCTACTTTGATGGAAAACTAAAAGAAAGAACTTTTTTCTTTGAAATATTATATGTTAATTTGGGGGTAAACTCTCTCTGCAGCATCTTAAAGAGACATCTGGTGAGCAAGTTTGCAAATTAAATCTCTACCCAGCTAATCTGGTAAAAGCCTGTAATTTATTGGCTTATTCCTACGATATTTTTAAGTTACAAAGTATTTAAAAAAATATATATTCAGATAATTATCTCAAAATTTATAAAGATTCTTGTCAAAAAAAGAAAAGAAAAAAAAAAGAGATTGAATAATTTTGAAAATAATTGAAGCTGATGCGTAGAAAGAGAGCATAGAACGGTCCAAGAGTTGGCTGGCAACAAGTATACCAGTGTAGCAGCTCGGCGTATCTCACAAATCGATGTTCCTTGGACATGCGTGCTACGATACAATTCCATTCCGTAACTGCGCTACGGTAACTGAACCACCAAACTTATGTCAAGGTATTTCGTCGCAGCAATACTACCAACGCATTCTTTTATTGCACAAAACAGTTATTTAGGGTTTTGCTAAATAGTGTCTGAATGGCAAATTTAGCAACAAACACACACAATATCCTCTTAGTTACATTTGTGGTAACCATATTGTGTAAATATATGGAATTATTTTGGTTTACAATATACTTATATAACTTTTAGTTTATATAAATAGAGATTTATATAGACAACAGTTTTTTTAATAGAAAATTCAGAAAACTATTATGTGAATTCGCGCGTGTAAACTTGTAAATCTTGAATTAATAATATTCGTCAATATCTCTCTAGGAAGGTATACACCTTAAACTACAAAAAAGTTTATTAGTTTTATATTTGTACTTCAATTACAAACATTACCACTAAATTTGTTTAACTATAAAATCTAGATTTGTTTAACTAAATGAAATTAATAAAATAAAGCGGATAACTGTTGACCATCTTCTCTAGCCCTATTTAACGGTGAATCCAAAACAGCTGGCCTTGAAAAACACTGTTAATAGTAACTGTATTTCTCAGCTCAGATCTAAATGAATACTCCAGCGGAATTCGAACTATGAAAATCTCAGGACTGGAGACTGGTAAAGAAGCTGGCTAACAAAGAGGAGTTGAAAAGTACAGTAGATGGGCTTGAGGTAATCCTCAATATCCTTTCTTTCCATGTTACTGAAAGGTAGGCAAAGGGAGTCATCCTCAGGACATCTGGGAGCAGATATATGAGGAGACGATGCTAGGAAACAAGATATTTCAGACTGCTATTTTACTATTTTCACAGTACATCTCCTAGCCTAACACAAGGCGCAACCCATGCCGAAAGATAAATGGAGTAGGAGTGACGCAAACGAACCCTTTAAGGCATGGTGGGGTCTATTTGGATTTAAAATAGCCTAAACTTGTTAATACGGGCTTGAAACGGCACTTGACCTCCACAGAAAACCTGTAACGGTGTAATGGTTAGTAGAGGAGTATATACTATTCCTTGTAAAGGGGAAGTGATAAGACTTAAGGGAATAGTTGCCCTAGACTACCGGTTCTCCAATCCCTAGGACTTTTCATACAATCCTGGTCAAGGTAGGACGGAATATCTGAGGAGGGTTTTGTAGGAAGGAAGATTATTACCTGCCTACCACTTCTCCCTCCTAATAGAACTTTTTTTTGGATAAACTGGTCCTCGTTGATCATTAAGTGCCATGCTTAAAACATCTAGTTGGAGGTGAGACCTGAGTGGTAAGTCCATGTTTCATGAAAACCTGGGTAGTCCCACAAACTTTAAAGCTCTTTAAAGTACGAAACAAATCAAAGCGGAACCTTTGACTTTGCTGACCAAAAAATCACAGTTGATCTCTATGTACTGGTATTGGATTTTGTGTAAGAAAGAGAAACCAGAAGAAAGATCGACCAATTTCAGGTAAAGACGGAATTATGAAAGTGATGTTTCTACGGAATGCTAAGCTATATACAAAGAAAGTATGTCTATCACGCCAGGAAAAAAGGAAGGTGTATACAAAAATGCTATTTCATGGAACTGGAAGGGAAAAAAAAGCACGGTCACTAGTGTCGTAAGGAAACAGATGTAAGAGGGTGTTCAGAAGAGGGAGATGAGGCGATGAGCAGGACAACTAGCGGTGGGTGGTTACATTGAAGTTTCCCTGTAAGTGGTGTGGTCTACTTAACCTACTTCTTTTATAAACTTGCCTCTGGCCTCTTTCTTCCACTAAACCACTCTTACCTTTCACAACTCTACGCACATCTAAATATTAAATACCAAAAATATCATTTCCAAAGCCACCTATAAACATGCACATTTAGCAATTTAAAAAAAAAAAGAAAAAAAAAAGCTGGTTTGAACAGTAACGTCACTATTTCTCCTACCGCCATTTAGGTAATAACATCCCCGTAGGCACCATCTTCAAGGTACGTGGCATCCCTGCATACCTGAGCCTAACGACATGAACATGAGCAACATATACTGTTACGCCCAAATATATGTATATTACACAGTACACTTAGGGCATACTCATCTGTACTAGGAGGGGCTTATTATCTCAAAACCATTGTGCAGATTGTGTCAGGATGAGGAGAAAACGGCCTCTCACTGACTGTTTGATTGCGTTGCTAGCGAGTGATTGTGCAATGAAACATTTGGATCTTTGAGACCAAAGGAGATGGTAGCGCAAAAAGAACTAGCAGGGGAAGTCCTCAACCTCTTTAGTAGGGGAGGTTTCGACTACTAGATCCAAAAAGGGGATGGCTCAATAAGCCTCTTGTGGCTGCGGTGCCGTGGGGCGTAGGTCCCACCCCAATAATCTAATCTAAGTAATAACATTTTCTTGAAGGAAAAAAAGATATTTAATTTCAAAATGATTTCATGACATCTTCACTACAATAAAATGATAATAAATAGTTACCTCAAAACCCGACCAAAATCAATACACTCTCGAAAAACAGATTCGAACCAAATGATAGGGCGAATGTACTGTAATGCCCACTTTTCACGAATCCAAAGGGAATTGCAAGAAAACTGTAAAATCTCGGTGAGTTGAATAGCATTTTCGTCGGAATGATATTTTCTCTATTCGTTATTTCATTTTTTGCCTATTTTTGCCGGCGAGGCGTAACATTCAATCACCAATTAGGTGGATGGATGCAATAATTAACAATTAACACTTAAATAATTAAAATCAACTAAAAAATTTGGTCTTACAACTTAAAGCAACCCATATCCATATTATAGCGTGTCTGTACACATATTATGCGAGGCATGCTTACAGGGTAAATGTAAATGAAGCATCGAATAGATCGAAGGCTGGTAAAACATGACTGGTTTCTACTCATTCAACCAAAAAATCTGAACTGACAGGGTTTTCCCGGTTTTATTCCTTGGAAAAAAAAAAAATGATAATCTGATGAGAAAAACTCAACAACATAATTTTCTTCCAACATAAATTTTATGTGTAATGGCATACATTTTTAATTTCAAGATAACTTTTTATATTCTTAATAATAAAATGAAATTAGTTGTTAGTTTTTTAGTATAATACAAATAGCTTCAATTCAGAAGATTTTACGAGGTGTGGCTATTAAATAACGAGACTATTGCTGTAAAACATCTGATTTTAAATTTATACATATTTAGTTATTAACACCTTCAATATACACCCCTTCCCTATCCCTATAACGCTCCATGCGAATTTATCATTGTTCGAAACAGTGTTGGAAGTCTTTTTTCTGTGAGCTCCTGCATGACGCGTGCCGCTTTTTCTTTCACAGTTTCAACGGACTGAAATCGTGTTGTTCCTTTTAATGCAGATTTGACTTTGGAGAACAGATAAAAGTCACATGGGACCAGGTCAGGCGAATAAGGCGTATGGCCTAAAACTGGGATGTTGTACTTGGCTAGAAACGTCTTTACAGACAATGCAGTGTGAGCCGGCGCGTTGCCTTGATGGAGAACCCTCGACTTATTCTTCCACAAATCGGGTCGTTTCTTCCTTATTCTTTCACGGAGTTGAGCAAGCACCTAACGGTAGTAATGATGATTAATTATAATCGATATTTTCATCCGTTTTGGACGTGGAAGGGCGACCCGGGCATTCATCATCTCTGTCGTCTTCATGGCCATCTTGAAAACGCTTGAACCACTCAAAAACTCGCGTACGTGATTAACATTCATCGCCATAAACTTCTTTTAATAAAAGATAAGTTCAGTAGCGGTTTTATCCAGTTTCATGTGAACTTTCACGACAATTCGTTACTCTACTACATGTGTAGCATCATGTTTTCGGCAAAACACCTCTTACCCAAACGACGGTTCCGGTCAGACAAATTTACACGTGAAACGCTGCAATCGAAAGAGAAGGTTTTACGCTGCACAGCTGTCGGTCGTTAGGATTTGGCGCATGCATAGTTCTTCTGTAGCAGCATCAGTCTCGTTATTTAATAGCCACACCTCGTATGTGATGTTTATATAATATTTCAAACTATAAACGATCGGTAATAAAAATTTTCTATCGTGACAAATGATAAAATGATAATTTAATAAATTCATCTACTGACTAGTTTCAAAAAAATTCGCTGAGAATTTACAAATTATTTCAACTAATTCTTTCTGCGTTAATGATAGCATTTTTTTCGCAAAAGATGATTCACACTAGCTTGTTTTATTTACTTTTATCTACCACCGAAGGAAGTGTTAGAGACTGAATAAATTAAGAAGAACTCCTTAGGAGATACTCTTTACTTATTATCACAAAATCTATTATCGAAAAGGAAAGCGTGTTGGGCCGAGGGGATAACAAATGAGTGCGAGGCAAGTTCTTGGCGAGTGCGGTGGAGGTTTAAATAAAAGCTGATGGAAAACGTAAACAGGAAACCAGGGCCTACACGATCAGGTAAAACGTGAGTGAAGTCTCAAAAAACATTAATTGCGGCAAAGTTCTTTGATAGTAAATTGTACCGTTGAATTTTCTCCCAAATGGAGGAACACGATTGTACTTCTACGAATTTCCATTTTATTACAAATGGGTTCTAAATGAATTGTGCATTTTCGAATTCAGAAATATTCAATGAATTTAATTTTGAAAATCAAAAACGATTTCATTACGATAATGTACCAAACCAAAGGATGATTTAAGAAGTGTCTGCAACAAACCAAAAAAAAAAAAAAAAACCTGTGATTTCCATTGGAATTGGTAGTTCAGAAAAGAAATCAAATCAACGATACTGCGATGTGGAGTGTGCGTTCGTTCGATGGAATCAATGAAACGAAGACTGTTGTGTGAGCCATATTTGTCTGACAGAAGAAATATGACAGGAATTTGTGGGCCCTTGCTATGACGATGTGTGACGTCAATTATTCATCCAATGATAAATGTCCACACGTGAACCTAAAAAAATGGATTGTCATTCTTCATTTGCATACAAATTTTAACACATCCAATGAGCATACATTTTAGATATTTCGTCGTTGGTTAGACGTAGTCTTAGTGATAAATCAAGTATGGACATGCAAACGACACCTTTTATTGGATTAACCAAAGTTCCAACCGATTTCTTTTTTATGCACTTAGAATTTTAAAAGTGTATTCAAATTTGTTTTCCATTATACAGTTTTTTAAAACCGCTCGTCTCGATGGAGCGACACTAGAAGGAGTGGATTTGTAAGTGGAAGATCCCCAGATCGAATATCGAATTTAGCTATAGTTTATTTGTTAGCAAAAATAGTATAATTCTGAGCCCCTAGCGATGGCTCACCTAACTGATAGTAGGACGTTAAGCCTAAAAAAAAAGGCAATTACTTTACTTTATTTTTTAACTTCAAGATTAAAGAAAACACCATCTAGACTTACAACACGAATTTGACTTTGACAACACTTCCATACTTGCAACTAACACCAACAGATACAAACGGAACATATTAGAAATGATACTCTCATTAAAAAACAACAAAAATCCATCAACTTTAGGACAGACACGAACAACCTTTCAAATTTCTACAACATTCTTCAAACAGTAACTTAACAAATTACTCACCACATTCCTTAGGTTTTTCCAGCCCTATTGTTTTCACCCCTCCCTTACCCCTATATAAACCAGCTTTTCCGTGAATCCTTAACAGTTATGATGATTTACTCGTACCTCTACATTAAACTTCACAAACTTTTTTTTATAATGTAAGTCTTTCCAAATTATATTTATCTATCTTTTTAATTTTATGTTTTAGAAATAATTTTTATTTATTTTTTTCTAATTCATCTATATTAGTGTAATATTCCTTTTGTACAGACCCTGAAGAAGGTAGTAAAAATTACCGAAGCGTTGGTATAAAGCAAAAAAGTTGTTTTTATTTAAGACCGCACCTCGATATTCACCAAAAATCATTAAAGAAAAGTACAAACCGTTTTCGAAAAATCGAAATAAATCGATTCAGAAAAATTGAACTTGCGATAGGCTGAATCTATCCAAAAGCTTCAAGAACCTCAACTAAAAAACAGAGTTGTTTATTACTTAAGAGAAAATATTATATAAATATATATTATTTATTTCATTTGTAATTTTGCGAACAAAAAAATGTCCCGTCTCAGATACTCGATGTTTGCATAATGTGCTGAACAATTCTCATAATTAACAGCAAACTTTGTAGTTAACAAACACCAAGCATTCAACAGCAAGAATAAACAAGAAAATTTAAATAGAAGTTTCAAGGTGTGGGAACAAATTCCAATTGGAATTAATATATCATTTGTTTTAGTTAATAAAAGAAAATGGAATATTAATAGAATGACACACTGTTCGTGCATTTAATAATAAATAAGGTTTAATTGTGGCATAATAATAGACATTGTTAAAGACCCGTTAAGAAAGATATGAGTTATATAGAAAGAAAATGACTCTGTAAATAGAGCAGAAGATGGGTTGTTCTAAGACAATGAAATATAGTAGCGAACATAGGCCAGGCGTCACTTCAAAAGACGTTCTTTGTTATTGTTACGGCGCTAGACAGTTTGCTCTTTAGAATGCACGCATGCATGTAATATATTGCCAAACGATATAGTTATACTTTAAGTGTCTTTTTGTCTGCATTAAGGAAGCTCACTTTTGTTACAAATTATTTCACAAATAAATCAAAAATCGAATCACACGAAGTACGAAAATAATATCTTGGTAAAGTTAAAATTAACGAAGGAAATAATATACTGATTTTTCAGCGACCTTTCAGCTATTCTAAGCGCTTTACTGAAATTTCTGCTTCAGCTTACTGAGATTTAACTAAAAGAAACCACACACCGATATCAAGGGTATAATTGCAAAAGCAGCACTACAAAAATGGCAGACAGATTACAATAATGGTGATAAAGGTAGATTCTATAAAACTATGGCAGATCAGTTACCTAGACAACCATGGTTTAAGGGAACTGTCACTAATAAATGGGTTGTTATGACAATAAGCAGGCTGAGAGCGAACCACGCGGTGTGCGGATCGTATCTACACAGGATCAACAAAAGGTCCTCTCCTCTTTGCGTAGATTGCAATGAGGAGGAGGATTTCAAACATGTAATAATGATATGTCCACGTTATGTGGTAGAAAGGAAACGAATGTTTGACGATATATACAGGTATTTAGATGCACCATTTCGCTACGAAGACATTATATTCTCCACCAACATTTATGTGCTTAAGTCGATAGCAGAGCTAGCAATAAAATATGAATGTATTTAAAAGCTATAGCCGAATTAGAATGAATGGAAGAAAATGCTTAGAGAAGGATTACGTGATTTTAATTTTGGTTAAGCTATAAGGATGGCAGGAGCACAGAGTGCTGCTCCATCCATTAGCAGTAGTTTATGTAAATAGCGGTATATAGTAGAATGATGAATGTGTGAAGCGAATGTATTTGTAGGTAAGAACGGAGAGTAAGTGATATTCTAGTGATAAGCACCTAGACGATGCTGGCTGTATGGCGGAAGCCAATGCCAAAAAAAGCAAAAAAAAAAGATCTTCGCTCCAATTTTTTTTTTTACAAATTGGGAATTTTACTTCCTTATTAATTTCGCCTTAATATTGCATTGTGCAAACGGAATCCGCTCACTGCCCTTAAATAAACTAGAGGTTCTCGAACTTATTTCAACTACCGCCGACTCTGAGAATAAATTATTTTCATGCGCCCTCAAAAATTTTTAACTTTACCACAATTTAATTTAAATATAGCGAGCCATATGAGTCTTATCCTGTTTCTGAATTCGAACTTACATTTTAATTGATACTGTCCTAATGAGAGAAATAAAACGCAACTTTATAAATAATATTTAGAAAAACTTTTATTCAAATTAAAGCAATCATTTCAATTTCAATTTTAAAACTAATCTAATTTGAAGAAGGATGAATCTGATGATTTTTTTTTAATATCAGGCTCGAATTTACTCAAAAAAAGCCGTAAGTCACCGCGTTCGATAATATGCAAACAATTTCTCTTTCTAATTAGCAGCACTAAATCCACTTTCATACAAATACAAGATAGAAATGCTATCAGAAATCGATTAACAATCTTCTATAATCTAGAGTACAATTGTGAGATGATTGGCTTTTGTAGCCAAAATTAAAGAAATACGCTATAAAAAAACAACGAAATAATCGATGTGGTGTAGATAGGTAAGTTTTGATTTTAGTTTAAAATATTATATTAGAAAAACACAAATCAGCCCTTTAAACCGCTTCAAAATCCCCCAATTTTCTCAGAGCCCTTTAACGCCCCTTGAAGGCCTCCAGCGCCCAAAAATGGGACTTTGAGAAAAACTGTTTTAGAGGGATGTGTAACTCGACTTTACCCCCACGAACTACCTTCAAAAGCATATACCTAGGAAAAATTTTAAATTAAAATTAAAAAACTGCATGTGTGCTATGAGTATACGAAGTTTAAAGTTCATCGAAGACGTTTTGGAAAAATCTCCCTTCAAAAAAAAAAAATAAAAAAAAATTGATGCGGGGTAAAGAAGCACTATCGGCTAGCTAATTTTTGACCAAATCTTATTACCGGATACCACCATTGTGGCGTATCAAAGTTTCAAAATATCAAATTGGAATATTCTGTGATTTCCGTTTCGGAGTCATGCTATTCATCACGTCAAGACCAATTTGTAAAAACTACAGTTTCAGACTTAGGGGTCCTTTAGAAGGATATCTATAGTGAAATGCAAGCAGAAAATCTGCCTGTTCGCAAAATGTTTTTCTCACACAATTAGAGAAAACCAAAACTTAAATCAAGTAACTTTTTAAACAGAATGAGATCATAATTTTTATATATTTTATTATTTTGCTAATTTCAATTAACCCTTAAGCATATTGTCTGAAATTATAATTGCCAATCATCTACTGTCAACTACTTACAAAACATTGTTGTCCGACCAAACCAATTTCTTTGTCCTACGTGATTTGAAACATAAACTCAATTCTGTATCCTAATTACTATAGCCGTTCCACCTCTACAGTAACTTTTCTTCAGCAGGTCGTCCTTACCGTGTCTTATAATCTGATTACGATCATGCTCCACTCAATTTCCTCTGCCAAGCCAATCCTTTCTTATTTCCTGGTGATTGATTGGAAACATTTTTGTGAGCCTTTCATCATAGAGCATCGTTGTTCATCTTCAAGACACTAAACTTATAAAAATCCACTTTTTTTTTGCAATCGTATTTTATTTATATCTCTTTTTTCGGTTTGGCAAATTTTTATTCATAATATTTTGATACCCAACACAATTTACCTCCATTAACCCACCCTCCAAATATTTCTAGTCGACATCATCCCCTCCAACACATGCTATAATACATTCCCGACATACTTTTTATTAGTTTGGTTTTCTTTGCAATCGATTTTGTTTTAATCGATTAAACAATACAATCATGTCACGAATATGATGACGAATAAAACTGACGTTACAATTAAAATGAAAAAATAGTTAAAAGGTTCCTTCCATGGTTTAATTTATTTGAACAGACAAAAAATTCGAGCTGAAAAAAATAGGAAACAAGCAGTGTTTTGATTTTCTGTAAAAATGTAGAAAGCAAGAACTGGTTCCTAACTAAAAGAAGATTGTTTTACTGGCCGGCCCGGCAAATTACAGTGTTCGTTCACAGATAAACGAATCAAAAGCTAAACAGGCATTCATGTCAAACCCAAACCAGAGATACACAATTCAAAAAGCGTCCACCCACCTTGACAGATAATGATACAGACAATGATGCAACTTAAATGCAAATGGAAGTTTAGTTATAATTAGCTAGATAAAAAAAAAAACATCGTTTTTCATAAAAATTTCAAGCATTGAAAATGTTTTATGAATCAATAGAAATTAAATTACACCCACCAATACAGGGTGACCAAAGTTATATGCTCCACCCACTTTTTTTTTTAACGGCGGGAAATTTTGAAAAAATAAAAAACACGTATTTAATCATTTTTAGTCTAGTTTATTTTCAGTGATTGGCCCATTTTTTTAAACCCCTGTATCTCGAGATACAGTATCCAATTTTTGTTTTTCAAATGGAACGTTATATTTTTTGTTGCATATTTTTTATAGTATTTGAGCTCCTAAAACAACAAAAAAACATTTTTTTGAAATCGGTTAGGTTTTTCAAAAGTTATGGTAATTTAAAATATGAAAAACAAATTTCAGTTTACTGTCAAAATTACGTTATTTTTTCTAAAGAATCTGTTCGAAATGGACACAATCAACGGATAGGCAAGTCCAAACTCTGGACTCCCACGCTTTGCTTGTAGCAGCACTTATGGTGGTGAAGTCAAGATCTAGGCAGGCTAGAGTTATTCGACGTTTCAGATCATCGACTGAAGCCACTAGATTAAGGTTACTGTACACTTTATTTTTTAGATATCCCTACAAAAAAATAGTCCATTTGGGTTATGTCCGGAGATCGAGGTGGCCATTGGATGGGACAATGAGTCCCTAAGCACTTTTCTTGGAAATTTCTGTCCAGGTAACCTCGAACCACTCTCGCATTATGTGCCGGGCAACCATCTAGTTGAAAATACATATCTAGCCGACGTTGTAGAGGAACATCTTCAAACTCCACACCAAACGTTTGTAGAAAGAACAATCTGAACGTCGAATTACTCTAGCCTGTCTAGATCTTGACTTCGCCACCATAAGTGCTGCTACAAGCAAAGCGTGAGAGTCCAGAGTTTCGGCTTGCCTATTCGTTGATTGTGCCCAGTTTGAACAGATTCTTTAAAAGAAATAACGTAACTTTGACCGTAAATTGAAATTTGTTTTTCATATTTTAAATTACCATAACTTTTGAAAAACCTAACCGATTTCAAAAAAATTATTTTTTTTTTTTTAGGAGCTCAAATACTATAAAAATATGCAACAAAAAATATAACTTTCCATTTGAAAAACAAAAGTTGGATGCTGTATCTCGAGATACATGGGTTTAAAAAAATGGGTCAATCACTGAAAATAAACTAGACTAAAAATGATTGAATACGTGTTTTTTATTTTTTCGAAATTTCCCGCCGTTAAAAAAAAAGTGGGTGGAGCATATAACTCTGGTCACCCTGTATATTTTAATTTTTTAACTTAACATTCTTTTTTTTAAATAGCAGTTAGTATATGGCCCCATTCAGGAAGGGGACAGAAGGAGGAAAAGGACCAACAGAGAAGTCAGAGATCTTTGTGCTGAATAGGACCTAGTTGGCCTCATCAAACAAGGAAGGATCAGATGTTAGGTCACTTGGAACGAATGGTGGAGGAAAGAATAGCGAAGATACTCTTTCTTGGACATCGAGGAGGGCTAGAAGGAGAGGAAGGCCCCGGGGAAAGATGGCTCGACAGTGTTAAACAGGATTTAGGAGATTTGGGCCGTGAGATGATGGAGAAGAGCGGTCAAAGACAGAGGACGAATGGCACAAGATTATTGAGGCGGCCAAGGTTCTTCATGGACTGTAGTGCGAAACAAGAAGAAAAAGAAACTTTAAAAGTTAAGCTAAGTTGTTTGTTTCTTTGATTATAACAGTTAAGGCATTCTGGAGAATTTACAATACTAATTTGATTCAAACAAGATGATGTTGAAATCTCTTATTCAATACACAGTCAAAAACATAGAAAAAATCAACTATTAATTCTGTTTAATTTTGAGAGTGCCGTAACCTTTAAGGTAGGAAAGCTTGGCAAAAGTAAATAACCAATAAAACTGAAACTGGCAATAATTTCTCTTGAATAAATGAACCTCAGTCACCAAAAAAAAAAGATTAATGAAAATACTCGACAAAAATATCAGAAAAACAATTTATCAAATATATATACCACAATTTCATACAATTTTACTCAAGACAGCAGAAAGTAACATAATTCATAATAAAAGAATCTGCAACACTTCATCAAAACAACACAATGCCGCAAACGTCATTTTAAACGTTCACAATATATCAAAGATTTGTACTTGGTGGAGCATCTGCTTCATTTCTCTCAGTTTTTATAGTCCAGACCTTGTAACTTCTGATTTATTATATATGTCCATCTCTTATACGTCACTGAATAAACCACAATTTTATCTGTTAAACGTTTGCAAGCACAATGGAATAGAAAATGAGATTTATGGTATTTTTGATGTATAAAGGTATGTAGTAAAACTCTCTAAGGAGATTAAGAAAGTGGTCCTTACTCCATCTATAAACCTCCTGAAATCCTCCACCTTTAAATTATCTTAATGAACAATGTTTTGGTACTTTTTCCATTAATAGTTTTAATTCTTGCAGTAACTAGCAGTGTGTTAACTACTAACCATGCTGAAATAATAAAAACCTATGGGCAAATATGTGGCAAAATTAATTTATTATCTTTATTAAATATTACACTCATATTGTTTAGTGCAAGTATATTACTAAAAGCTTCACGGAATTCATTGCAAACTTTGTTTTGAACTAGACTAGGAATAACAAGCTCTACCTACATTAATTAAGGAAATTTTGCAACAAATGTTTTTACAGGTTGATGAATACTTGGTACCAAGGAAAGTTAATTAATATGAACAGAACTGTACTGTTTTTACCGAAAATTTCCTTAAGAAATAAAAATGGAATAAATAATAAAGAAAAATTTAAAAAATAAAACATGCCAGTAACTGAAAAGAAACCAAATATGTTGGCTCAAAACTATTACAAATAAAGTGCTAAGTAAATAAATAAATGAAAAGTTTTATTTTATTCATTTAATAAAATTATAATTAAATTGAATTTTAGTTATTATTTCAATCGCTAGACAGTGACACAGCCTTAAAACAAGAATCAATGGAAAAAGCTGGCTGCAAAAAGGCCAGCAACAGCCATCTAGCGAGTATAAGTTGAACTAAAGTAAATGAGGTAAAAGGAAACATACGGGACTCTGCCAATCTTCTAATAGGTGTTCAGAAATTGGTGAGATTTTGGATAAAGCAGTAAATAATAATTAAAACAATTCGTATGGTGAAAAGTAATGATAAGAACAGTAAAATAAATCTAAAAGGAAGGAAAAATGATTTTTTAAGTTGATTTGATGATTAATTAGCGAAAAGTTACAGGTTCTCTTCCCAACCTTGCCTTTTTTTTAAACTTAGAATATTTAAAATAATTGCAATAATATGCGTAATTTATGGAAATAATTCAATTATACTATTTTTTCATCAGTTTATTAAAATGAACTTGGTTATCTTTTTAGCATACATTTTTTATTAAAGTGTGCTTAAAAGATAAAAATAATTAATTTACTGTTTAATTTTGGCGAGAATATAAAATAACAAAATTTCCACATACCATTCCAAATTATTTATTTAAACTCCTTTAGAAAAATAAAATAAGCGTTAATTTGATAAATTGTAAAATAAGTAGAGAAGGGAAAGATAAATGTTTGTAGTACAATCATGTAATAGACCCTATCAACTATAGTTTCCACAACATTCTCAAGTGAAATTGGATGGAAATGACTGATGATTTGCAAAGATAGTGCTCATTATTATTCATTTATTCAGCGGCAGTAAAAAAAAAAAATACATTAAGTGAGATACTAGAATCTTCTTCAATAGAAGCTTACTTCAGCAATAAGGGTAATAGAAAACGACTTATTTTAATCCATAGTTTCCATTTCGTGTATTTCGTGATGTTTTAATTTTAAATTATTTTTCCCTCAGGGCAGTGTCCTAGGTCATCTTCTTTACTCCTTATATACAGCAGACATACCTCAACATCCAAATACCATTCTTTCCACCTTTGCTGACGATACTGCTATCTTATCTCCTCATTCCGATCCTCTTATCGTTACACGAACTCTACAAACACACATCAACCACTTACAGGACTGGCTTTTCAAATGGCGAATCAAAACCAACGTTACTTAGTTTATAGTATTTACTCTTAGACGGAAAATCCTACCTCCTATCATCTTGAACCAAACTCCTGCACCAACTGTGGACAAAGTACGCTACCTTGGACTGCACCTAGACTAATGGTTGACATGGAATCTCCCCATACTAGACTGAAAAGACAAGAAACTAACCAACGCTACAAACTTCCCGCCAGACTAATTGACAAACGTTCGAAACTTAACCTACATAACAAAAGACTCTTATATCTACTGTTACTGCGACCTATTTGGTTATACAGCATCGAAGTATGGGGATCGACTAAGCGTTCCAACTCACTACGCCTCCAGGCATTACGGTCAAAAATATTCCGAAAACTTCTATGTATCTAACCTCACTATCCACAATGACCTCAAAATCCCTTTCATTACAGATCTTGCTAACACTCGTTTTCTCAAATTTCATTCCTCTACAGCAGCTCATCCTAACCCTCTCATAGAACACCTATCTTCCTCCACATTACCAGGTAATCCTCTAAGGAGATTGAAGAGAAGATGGCCTCGTGATCTACTCTTATCGTGAGAGCAAAGCAGGTTACTGGAGTGACACCAGTGGGTGCCTTCTCCACTCATGATTTCCTGTTATTACTTTTTTCTTTCACCATATTTGCTTGTGCAACAACTGTTGCAGTGGTAAATTACAATGAAAGATTAAAAAAAAAATATATATATTTTAAACGAAAGTTAAGCGAAGCTAAGTTAGAAACCACATTCGTTTCAGTGATGTACTAGTTTTACAAACTGAGCTGAAATTTCACTCTCAGATATTTTAGTTTGAATGCAACATAAAATGTGGACATTCACACTGAAAAATACACAAATTCTCCTCACAGTTTAAATCATATAATGTACATTTTTCTCTTGTGTTTAGCTTTTGCAACTTTGATAAATAGTTTGTAGAGTACTGTTAATTCTTTATCTATTTAATTTTTTTCTGGTGATTATTCCAAATTTTAGTCGTAATTCTTTTTATTTGAGTTAATGTCAAGCACTTAGGAACTAGATCATCTAGGGAGAATGGTAATAACCTTTCTTCCTTATGAAATAATTTAAATGAAGCAGTTGACTTCTCAGTTTGAAGTGCCTATCTTAGTTGACAATTTTCAGTTTACCAATTTTTGAGGGTTTCTCACAAAACGGCTCGTATTATTTTATCTAAACATTGTACAGCGATTAAAAACAAGAAAATTTACAATAATTTTCTAGAAACTTTTTCGATTAAAGTTCAAAAAGTCGATCAAGAGAGAGGTGGTTTACATTACTTCTAAAGTGATATAAATGTTAATATAATATTTTATTACTCATGCGTTCGAGTTTTTAAAAAATAATTACGGAGTAATAAGCAAAAGTCCAGTAACATCTCACACCAGATTCTTTTGTTTACATTGTATTTAGTTGTAGAATGTTTAGACCATCGACGGAAGGTTTCTACCTTCTACGGAAGGTTGCCGTATAATCGCATTATTTTAATTCCTTCATTCGGTTATTACATAAGTTTCCATTTTGGGTAAATAAAATAATTTATTTTTTTTTTAATTTAAGGCTCGTCAACATCTGACCTAATTGGCGCCTAGAGCTTTTTCCAGCGCAGAGCAAGCCTCCGGGTAGGGGTTTTTCGTTACAGATCTAACTGATGGTCGTTAACTAGAAAGTGAACTCTAGGTTGAAAAAATATAAAGATCAGCAGCTGAAAATGTCTGAACATTTTGAAGTGTTACTTAGATTCGCAGGATTTTAATTTTTTATATGCATATAACATATATATTTATTTATTTTTGCAACAAACTTTTGAAGTTACGGATGATCATTAAGTTTTAATTTTTCGTTTCTAGTGATCGGACCCATCTTAGTAAATTTAAACCGATGATAGTAACATCAAACATGAAATTCCTGCCATTTCCTAGTTTCCAGTTATGCTCATCACATAAGCAGACTGACACAAATCACAGACACAGACCAAATACAATGAGAGGCAAAAAAAAGTGGCCACCCTTTAAAAAAATGTATTTAACCATTCGTAATTGCAAAAGTAAAATATTTTTAGCATGCATTGTTGATAAACGTATGGTAGCTTAGGAAGTGATAAAGGAATTCAAAATAGGGAAATAAAGAAATATGGAAAAAATCAAAAATAATAACACAAACAAATCACTAGGACACCGTTTGTTTCTGTAAACTTTGATCTCTAATCCTTAAAATTCACAGTGATGTGGTTTGGAACAGGATTAACTTGAAGCTCGGACTGAATAAATCTTTATAGAGTGGTCCTCTGTAACAGCTGCTGGCTACATAGACGACATTCTTTCGAAGGCTGTTGGTCCCATTCGTACCACAACGTTGGCGAGGAATTTTCCGTTTATGTACGATAATGCACGGCCCCATACAGCAAAGATTGTTTCCCGCTACCTGGTAATTGCTTCAATCCAATGCTTAGAGTGGCCAGCACGTTTTCCAGATCTAAATCCTATTGAAAATCTATGGGATGAGTTGTCAAGACATCCAACACTAGCAGATTCGCTTCAGGAGTTAAGGGTTGCACTAACGGTAGAATTTGAAAATATCCCTCAGGAAATTATTCAAAATCTTGTTAGGTCAATGCCCCGTCGAATGAAAGACGTAATAAACGCAAGAGGTGGAAACACAACCCATTCATTGGAACAAAATAAAATTTCAATCTTACTTAATAATTTGGTGTTAGCCAGGTTGAGGATTGGCCACACGCTATTTACCCATGGTTACATCTTCAAAAGAGAAGAACCACCTATTTGCTCTGAGAGTAATAACGTCCCTTTAACTGTACGCCATATCCTGGTTGAATGCCCCAAGTATTCCAGAGCTAGGCAAAAGTGTAACATTTCCTCACAAATGGAAGAAGTATTGAAGGACGATGAAAACAGCGTACAAAACACTCTGCGATTTCTGAAGGATATTAATGTTTTTAATTCAATGTAACAATAGACACTTTACTACGCGAGGTCACTTTTAACATACAAACTTATAGAAATCGGTATCATACGAAAGTTTGGTAGCAGTAAAAATAACAGTAGTATTTGATAATAGTAAAAATTTAGGAAGGAGTAGGTTAGGCAGTGTGAATGTGTGTGTGTAAGAGGTGTAGGGGGGCCAATGCCGGGGCAGGGGTGGCAAACAGTTGTCTTCTTGTCTCGCAGGAGGTCTTCCTGCACTTTCTCGGGAGCCACTGCTTTCTAGGACGGGTGGGTCTGTGTCGGGATTGGCACCCTGGCACGCGTATGAATGGGCTGCGTAAATGTAAATAGATTTAGGATTGTAAATGAGTGAGAGGAATATAGAGTACTCCACTCAATGTATATATAGGAATATAACTATTAGGATGAATGTATTTATTAGGATGAATGTATTTACTAGGATGATTGTATTTATTAGGATGATTGTATTTATTAGGATGATTGTATTTATTAGGATGAATGTATTTATTAGGATGAATGTATTTACTAGGATGTTTGTATTTATTAGGATGATTGTATTTATTAGGATGAATGTATTTATTAGGATGAATGTATTTACTAGGATGATTGTATTTATTAGGATGATTGTATTTATTAGGATGAATGTAATTAATAAGATGAGTATATGAGTGTACATATAAATTTTGTGTAAATAGGTTTTTTTAAAATTTAGGTTAGATCTCTATGGGGTGCGAGGAATATCGAGTACTCCACCCCAACATTAGTTAGTTAGGTTAGAAGAAAATAGGAGTTAGGCCAACAGTTAGGTTTGTATCGATCAGATTGACTAGGTGTAGGTTAGGCTGTGTAGTAAAGTGTCTATTCTACAGTATAGTCTAGGTGCAAAGGACCCCTGTTGTTGCGCACCTTACAAAACCCCAAAACAATTTTTCTTTTTTTAAAAAAAAATACCACTTATTATTTACCTTTAATATTCCTAGGTATGTTACAAGTGGCCTGTTATTTATTCTAAAAGTATGTGGAGACGTTAATAAGAAATTGGTTGGAAATAAGAACACATCCTGGAGAGTGGCCACTTTATTGCCTCTCAGTGCAATATAAACTACCATGTATTACCTGGGAGGACTTTAAAATGATATTTCTAGTGAAAACCCAAATGGGAAATCCCCTAATTTAGAATAAGAAAGAATAAAATTAAAATAATAAACATGTCACGAATTTGGAGACCTGAGCACATTAAACCTAGCCTTCTTAGAGGCCAAGTTAAACAACAGAATTTTCTAGTTTCCGTCAGTGGTAGAAGTGGATAAAGCAGAGATATTTAACCTAACAAGGAATATCAGCTTTATTGAGAATATCTGAAATAGAGATACATTTAATGGAGAATGGGATGAGTATAGCATTCACCATCAAGCTTCTGCAATGGTGCCCTTATTTCCTGACGTAAACACATCAATCTTCAACCCCTTGCTCGCCCATAGGTATGTGCCTTGTTTTCCCAGCTTGTCTCTCAGTTGTCTTTACCTGAGTAATACTTCAAATTGCTTTTTCTTTTTAAACCTAACCATCAACGAAGCTCTAGATAACAACTGTTATTACAAAAGTCGTTCACTAAAGATTGTTGATTTTTTCTTTTAGTGTATCTTTCGATTTATCTTCATTTAAAATACAATAATAATTACCAATACCAAAAAAATGCAATAATAAACTTAAATAAACGAAAATATTTTAACGCAACGATAGACCTAATAAAAACTGCTTCCTACTTCAATTCTCTTTTGCGTGTAAATCTCTTGGCCAATGAGGTTTGAGGCGTCAGGAGGATTTTGTAGGAGATTCGAGATGAAAAGCAGCGAAAACAGGATAATAAAGATAAGATAATTTATCAAAACAGATATGGATAACTTCTTGAAGGAAGATTATGAATGTCCAGTTCGGGGAGTGAATCGTATTTTGTTGGATAATACGTACGTTGCGTTGACAATGGTACATAGAATTTCACCACACGAGAACTGAATTAGCTGAAGATTTTGGAACGACATAGTTGAACTCTACAGTTTGATTACATGAACCCAAACAGGTTTCTTTAAGGTGGGGGCTCAATCTTTACCTATCAAACTAGATACAGAAGACATTATTTCCGTTCTAGCCAATTAAATGGTCAATTGGATTCGATAAGTCAGCGAATTTTGGGCAACCTTATTAAGGTGAAGGGCTGGACTTAAAATTGTACGCAATTGGTGTACAACTTAGCTCATTGTCAGCGATGCTATGTACTTAAACCTCTAGGCTGTGCTCCGCAACGGGTATGCCGCCATGTTCATAGCATACCTCGCTGAGGTGGTTAGCCCGAGCTCCGCATGTAGTTCTACTAATAAATAATAAATGCTGTCAGAAATAAAATCACACCAATTTATTTTTACGGCTTTTTTACGTTCCGACTCAAACATGGTAAAAGTTATTTTGTACTAATTACAATCGTACAATTGACCGAATAGAACTGATTTTTTAAGCATTGTAGTAGGGCATAGTCCAACTTGGGCACCTTGATGTCGGAGGGATTTTTTTGAGAAAAGTGCTAATATTGACTGACAGTAATGTGGTACTAACTGATGAACCAATGAGGGGTTCCCTTTTCTTATTTCTTCATTGTTTTATCAAATTAATTTACAGGAATCACCCGGAATTACAGATAAGTTGCAATGTTAATCCCTTTTTGAATGATTACCAATTATAGGAAAATAGCCATAATCTGCAGCGATGCTGAATCCAAATACTGTAATCCTGTAACCGATCACTAAATGCATTTACTCTGCTCTACGAGATGAGGTTGTTGCACAAGATTTAGTTGACAAGATATCGGCTTAGTCGGAAGGGTATGGTTATACCTTCAAGTCGAGTTAATATGTTTCATTATATATTACGAGGGTCGTTTGAAAAGTCCGTGCAAAGTCAGAGAGATAGCACTACTGGCGCGTATCGAGGTTATGTTTAGTTAGTAGCATCTCTTGGAAGAACACACACCAAGTTTCAGCCAGATCGGTCTATTTCTTTGTGTTTGGCATTCGTTTGAATCGAGGAAGTCGAGTGATTTTCAAAAAATGGACGAAAAAGAATTTCGTGTGTTGATTAAACACTACTTTATGAAAGGCAAAACGCCTCAGGAGACTAAAGAAAAGCTTGATAAACATTATGGTGACTCTGCACCTTCGATTAGAACAGTTTATAAGTGGTTTCAAAATTTTCGGAGTGGCCATATGGGCACAAGTGACGCTGAACGTTCTGGACGCCCTCCCTGTTGAGGTTACTACTCCAGAAATCATTGATAAAAACCATGATATGGTGATGGATGACAGAAGAGTGAAGGTGCGTGAGATTGCTAGTGCTGTGGGCATCTCGAATAAACGGGTACATAATATTTTGCATCAACATTTGGACATGACAAAGCTATCCGCAAGATGGGTGCCGCGATTGCTCACGCTTGACCAAAAACGAAATCGTGTGAAGTGTTGCAAGGACGGTTTGCAGCTGTTCCAGAAGAATCCGCAGGACTTTAAGCGTCGTTTCGTCACTGTGGATGAAACATGGATACATCACTACACTCCTGAGACCAAAGAACAATCTAAACAATGGGTTACCAAGGGGGAATCTGCGCCAAAAAAGGCGAACACCGTTCCTTCGGCCGGAAAGATCATGGCGACTGTCTTTTGGGATTCGCAAGGAATAATCCTCATCGACTATCTGGAAAAGGGTAAAACTATTACAGGTGCATATTATTCATCGTTATTGGACGCTGCAAGAAAACCGCCCACGATTGGAACCACAAAAAAGTCCTTTTCCATCACGACAACGCACCAGCTCACACCTCAGCAGTTGTGGTCGCAAAATTAATGGAAATAGGGTTCCAACTCGTTTCACATCCCCCCTATTCTCCAGACTTGGCTCCCTCGGACTACTATTTCTTCCCCAATATGAAGAAATGGTTGGCGGGAAAAAGATTTTATTCAAACGAGGAGGTGATTGCAGAAACGAATGGCTATTTTTCAGACTTGGACAAATCCTATTATTCGGAAGGGATCAACAAACTAGAGCAGCGTTGGACGAAGTGTATAAGCCTAAAAGGAGACTATGTTGAAAAATAAAAAAGGTTTACCCCAAAAAATTAAGTAGTTTTTATTTTTGCACGGACTTTTCAAACGACCCTCGTATGTACGTTGGTGTGTCGTGTAATTCAGAGAAGAACTTGGTTGTGCCGTGAGTAAAGAATGCTAGGCATTGTTCTAACAAAGACCTCAATGGTAACCCAGTACTTTAATATCCGGTTTCTGTGCAAACTGCCCAACGACCCGTTGAAAGAAGGAATAACAATAACGAAGTTTTCCACCCAAATTCAGCATCTTGGATCAGAAGAAAAGTTAAATTTCTTCAAATTTTGATACTTTCTGCACCAACCATTCGAACAATTTAGAAGTAAAACCTTTACATAAAAATGTTTACAAGTTTAAACAATAACATGAACAAAAACACAAGAATTGAATTTAAAAAATAGAATAATATTTTGCAGAAATAAAGTTAGGCGATACCGATCTACATTAATAATCAACACGTAACGAAGTAAATTTGGCTGATTATTGCCACGAAACTGAGTTCTAGAACAATTCAAGCATCACAAATTATCTAACTAGTATATTATTATTATAAAAGCTAATTCAATTAAAAGAAAACCTAAGGTACAAAGTTCAAAACGGAAACTTTACATTTAATAAAACTTTTCCAGGCTCCATTATAAGGGTAAAAATTATGAAAATGGCAAATTTAACATAATATAATTTTATTAAAGCGAGACTTGAGGTTGTAAATTCAAATTATTAGTTAAGGGACTTAATATAAATTTAAGTCTAAAAAGGATTTTCAAACATTTAGAAACTGTATTTACTTATTTATTATATTTTGTCAGGAGTTAGCTGATCCAAAATTACTTAATGCAATTCACTCACGCGACTGTCTCTGGCCGGAATTCAAGAATAAAATTTTTTCTTTTTAAAATTTATTGTAAAAAAACAAAAAATAAAACTTGAATGATCACAAAAATTCTTCCTTTAAAATTGTTAGTTGTTCCCGAAAAATATTATTAAAAAAGGTAAAATTAATTCAATAAAATATTAGTTCTAGCATTGGGATTTACATAAGTACATCTGGAGGACCTAAATTAAAATACACTAGTTTATCTTTGTGCGATCTTTTGAGTTTTGAAACATATTATAACAACATACACCCGGTAGCGACCGTTTACTAAAAACTTAGAGAATTTTTTTTAAGATTCTGACACTGAAGGTCACTTACCAGTAAGAATAAGAAACTACAAGAAATGAAGAACAAAGGCTAATAAATTCAGGAGTGGTGGCTCGCCACCACTGGTCGGAGACAGGCGAAGGAGTTCATTAGAGGCCATTCGCCGAGGCTGACTGCAGAATTAATCCGTCAAGGCCGAGGGGACTATAAGGATAATTGTAGGCCTATTAACCGGCCACTACAGGCTCAGAAAACCCATGCATCGAATGGGCCTGGCAGATGATAGCCTCTGTAGGTTCTGTTAGGAAGAGGAGGAAACGGCAGTGCACGTGTTGTGTCAGTGCGAGGGGCTCGTGTGGCTGAGGATGTTACTTCTCGGGGAGGAAAAACCAAGGTCAGTGAGCTTGGAGTCTGATGAAAAGTGCGGGTCTGGAGGGCGAGCTTTAGAGTGAGAGGAGCCACAATAGATCCAAAGGGGTCGCAGTGGCGTAGGCCTTAAGGATCGCCCTAGTTTAATCTAATCTAAGGCAAATAAATCTTTTAATCAAGCAAGAACTCAGATAGATGCGAGATATGGGTTACGTGAAGAAGCGACCATACGAGAAATAGGGAGAGTTGTGATTCTAGTACGGGTTGCAGATGGAACAACTCCACAAAAAAAAGAAAAAAGAAGTCTTAATAAAGCTGTTCTAACAAGGTTGGCCTCATGAGGCCATTAAATGGAACAAAGGAAAGCAGAGATAAAGATCAAGTGCTAAAAGACATTAATCAACATTTTTATTCACGTAAAGCAAAGCGAGTAAATGCCAAATATAAAAGAAGCGCTGATATACTTGTATAGGAGGGAGAATAGTAAAGTGCAGACTTGTTGACACAAAGAGTTAGAGGAGCAGAAAAAGGAAGGTCACTTTCAACAAACTATGGAACATAAACATCAAAATGTCAACAACAGGGTCACCTTTCGCCTTCACTTTGCTGTCGCACAATAAACCTACATTATACTCTACTAATGGATTGTTTTAAATGATGGAATTAATTGTGAAACAAATGAACTGCTTATTGTTGGCTATTTTATTACTTTAACTTTAGACACATCACCATTTGAGAACATTAAGAGATTGAGATTCAGTCAGTACACTAGCTGTCACAGGAAGGTTTTCTATCATTACTAACAACTCTGTCCATCATGTATTTACGAATATTAGAAAACTAGGAAAAATTTGTAAATATGTTGTGGCCCGCATGAATGCCTGTTGCACCAAGTGGCCCGTGGTTTAATTGTCTTCGAGACTCCTGCACTAGAGTTTACACATATGTAGTGTGAGAGATAATTGAAGTAGAATTCTTTTACACCAAACTTGATTCATCAACTTCTGATGATGGTTATTAGTCCGAAACCGGTCAGACAAATTTTAAAAAAGTCTACAATTTATTGGGCTTAAATGTGCTCTAATGTTTATTTCTAGAGAGAGCTGTACCAAGAGCACCTTCTTCTTCTGCACTTCAGGGATTAGGCAACATGCCTGTTCCGTCTTCACAATATTTTATTTATTTTATTATTTTCGATCTCCATCTTTTCAATGGTCGTCCTACCCTACGATTTCCTCTAGGTCTGTACATATTGACCATTACAGGTATTCTTGTAGTTGACATACGGTTAAGATGTTCCCTCCATCTATCTCTAATTTCTTCTATAAATTCATTGATATTATATATATCCAATTCTTCCCGTATGTCAACATTCCGTATTCTCTCACTTTTTGTGCAACCCTTCACTCTTCTGAGAAATCGCATCTCTGCACTTTGTAGGTTACTTTTATCTTTAGCTCTGGTAACCCAAGATTCGCTCCCATAAGTGAGCAGAGGCACAGCCATAGTTTTGTAAAATTTTAGTTTTGTTTCAGGTCTCGTTTTATTTTTAAGTGATCTGTTTATTACACCACAGATAGCTTGAAATTTACTTATTTTATTTTGTACATCATTATCTGGGTGAAAACTAACCTCACAACCCAAATAATTAAAAAACGAGACCTGTTCCAGTGGCTTATCATCTACTACTATTTTAGAGCGAAGTGGGTGCTTTCCATGGTGGGTCATAACCTTTGTCTTTATGACTGATATATTTAAATTATAGTCTCTTCCAAGTTGATGTAGTTTATACACTATCTTCCTCATTGTTCTGCAGTATTATTTCATCGTCAGCATAGAGTAAGATGTTTAGATTGCTCTTTCTGTTCAGTTGGATACCTGAACTAACTTCTTTTTCCATTTTTTTTATTTTATCCATTTATTTTTCTTTTTTAAGAGCACCTTTATATCAAAAATGATGGAGGACTAAGAAATTGAAGTTCTGCGGTTGCGGAACTGCCAGCTTCAGTTCAATTTCCTCTGCTCTTAATTTCTCTTAAAAGGAGTCCAGTTCACGACAATTAGGTTTATGTTGCTTGTAACGAGAAAACCTGCCTGGAAACCGCTAGTGCCCTGAGAAGCGTAAATGCATTCAAAAATTAAGGCGCCTTTGATTTTCAATAATCTTTTTTTATTAATTTATCAGTTTCCAGTTGCACATCTGCCAATAATACTTTAGCACATGGCTGACCTCTTCTCTTCACAAAAAACCAAAGCATAATAAGCTCCCTTTAGAAATGGACGAAACCTGCCAATCGGAAAGGCATTTTACTGCTGGATTTTTAATTTTTTCTTAGTTCCAACATTGTATTGACTTTTATTTTGACAAAATGAAATGTTTAACTTCCTTTTTAGTAGAACACTAATTTATCACGAGAATAGCAATAAGAGATTGCGTGGGCCAATATCGTTTTGTCTTAAATTATTTTCTTATATAAGGAGGTTGGTAGATGTCAATTCATTTGTCATGATATTAGCTAAAGATTGAATGTTTAATTTTTGATACTATTTTGGGCTATAACTATGTGCTCTTTATTGTAGGCAGCCAGAGACATTAACTGAGTTCGTCTCAGGTAAGTTTGTGTACCCAGTTGCTCCTCTGCATGTTTATTTCAGCTTGACTTCCCTTATTGTTTGCCATCCAATGTTTACCAGCTGTTAGCGAGTTACTCCATCAATTCCTAGCAAGTAAAACTAAAGTCTCTTTTCTTCTTTTTAAACAATTATTTTCAAAATTTCCTCTCTATTATTGATTAATGTTTTATGTAATCGCAAAAATTACTCAGAAATTTCTTTATAAAAGGCTGAAGAAAGATGGTTTCTTTATAGAAATCTACTTACTATGAACTTCAAAGAAATTCACAAAATTTTATTACTGCTTGTAGAATTACAAGAGAATCATTATCTATCGCAAGCTGATCTTTTTTTTTTTTTTTTAAACTTTATTCTACATGCTCCATTTACATATTACATGTATATATTACTATCACTTAGTATTATAGATCACATAATCACAAATTTACATTTGAATAATTATAGGACTAGCAGATAACAAAAAGAAAATAAATGAATAGATAAATAAACATTGAAAAAATTACTTCAATTTATCACAACTGTCTGTCTACATTAATCTAAGTTGTTTAATTTGATTTTATTAATGAATTGGACAAACTGGCATACATATTGTTTCGATATCAGTTTCTGCTTTTGTAGTGGCCATCTTGATCCTGTTGAAAGCACATATCGAATCAACCGACTTCTTTCTCTTTCATGTTCTTGGCAATGGTATATCAAATGGTCCCATGTCTGTTCAACCTCTTCCGCACAAGAACAAAGCCCACTATCAGCCAAACCAAATCTATATAGATAGGCTCGATGTTTTCCATGCTCGCTCAGAACTTGAGTGAGCATGTATCCCAATGGCAAATAGACTGCACGTTGCCGATCAACAATATGAGGGAAATATTGTTTTGTAGCGCTTCCGTTCGCTGTATCATACCATCTTTTCTCCCATCCAGAATACACTGCTTGCCTGCAAATTTCCCTGAGATAAGATACAGGAGCTCTGGCGTAAGATACAGGAAGTGTGCTTAATGCAGCTTCCTTCGCCAACATATCTGCACGTTCATTCCCTTCAACTCCACAATGTGCCTTGACCCAAAGAAAGCCTAAATTCCATCCATCAGCAGATAAAGCATGAACAGATCCCCTGATACACTCCAACAATGGCTCCCTCCTGTTAGCATTATTAATACTTAGCAGAGAGACCCGTCTGTCCGAATTCAGCACAGAAGAACGTCGCTCAAGTTGTTCATATCTTTGTTCCAACCAGATCAAAGCCCTCTGAATCGCAAGCAACTCAGCCTGATTATTAGAGCAAAATTCGGCCAGCCTAAATTTCTCCTGATGTACAATGTCACCCTTCCCGTTGTACACTACGAAAGCACAACCTACACCTCCCGCAAGCTGATCTGTGCACCCTTTAGATGAACTGTAACACCATCTTCTTCCTCTGGCTATTTGTATGTCTCTTTTTTATCAATAGCCATTAGATGTTTAAACTTTCGATAAGGCACGCATCTAATAAGACGATATTTAGCTGGATCTTCAACAAAATAACCCTTTGGTACTTAAATAATAATAATAAATAATAAGACCAAAGTTTGTCATGACTTCGTTGAAGCAGTTCTACAATTTTTTCTATTAAATTATTACTCATTCTAAAAATTATTAAAACTGTCTAGTACAGAATTTCAATTTTAATAGCAAAATTTGGTTTCATTATAGTAAGAGTAGAACAATAGTTTTATGGGGTTATACAGTATTTTATAAATGGCGCAATCAACTGAAGTGGTATGCAAATGAATGCATGAATACAAAATGAATATAACATCGAATGCATACAACAGGTAGTTGGTGTTGACTTGGCGGATTTTATCAGCGATGCTAGCTGATTTTATCAGACAAAACGCGCATCTTTCTGGCCCAAGCGACTTTGATTGCTATCAATGGTGACAGTGAGTTCAAGCGACTCATACGCTCTAAAATGTGTCACACGATTAATAGCTTAATATGTCACTAATCGTTTAGTTCGATGAATTACGCCGCAGCAGTCACGCAAATCAACCAAATCAATCAAATCAAATCTGATTATAGACACGTGGTATGTCTGGTCTTTTGAAAGTCTCTCGTTGTTTTCTGTTTCTTACCCCAAATAACCTTAAACTTATTTTAAACGAAAAATGTGATGACTTATGCAAAGTTTTTCCCCTTATACAATTTTTATTTATTTATTTTTTATATCTTTTATTGTAATTTACAACTGCAACGATTGTTGCAACAAGTAAATGTGGTACATGATACAAAAAATATCAGGGTATACGAGTGGAGAAGGCACCCCCAGTAGGGTCACTCCACTTCAATCTCCTTAGAGGATTACCAGGTAATGTGGAGGAAAATAGGTGTTCTACGAGAAGGTTAGGATGAGCTGCTGTAGAGGAATGAAATTTGAGAAAACGTGTTTAAGCAAGATCTTTAACGAAAGGGTTTTTGAGGTCATTATGGATGGTACGTTAGAAATATAAAACGGAGCGTTAAGAAGTTTTCGTAGTATTTTTGTAATGTCTGGAGGCGTAGAGAGTTGTCATCTAAGTTTGGGGACTGACTAATTTTTATTAAAATTTATTTTTTAACCAAATATTTGATTAAAAGTAAAATTGAAATTTCGAAAGCGAATAAAATGGCTAATAACTATTAACACTAATAAGGAAGAACTTTGATTTGCTTAGTTTGGGCGATTGTAAATCTGAGGAGGTTCGTATGCGGAACTGATTTTCTCCTTTAGATTAACACTTATTTTTACTTCTTAAGTTCAGCTCCAGAAAAACAGAGTTACGTATTTATTCATATTTTAAATAATTTTATACGTAATCGCTACAAATTTAAGAGTAAAAAAATTATACGCAATTGTCACATGTTTTTTAGAAGAAAGGTCATAATTCAGATTTGAAACTGAATCAGATCTAGTTCGACACAATGCTCTTTAAATAGCCAATAGAGCCTACCTATTAGGTTTTACAGAATGTACTATAGTTACCAGGGAAATAATTTATTATTGAAATATGAACGACCAAATGAACTAAAGCAAAATTCTTGTTTAGAAAAATTAATATAAAGGTACTCACTCACAGAAATAAAGAAGCACCTGCTCATTCATCTGAAAAACAAAACAAAAAAGTAAGTTTAAGTCATTGTAGTAACTACATTGTCATAATCAAGCAAAAGGGGCGAGTTCATGGTAGTAAGGAGCGCTTTCAGGTTCGACTTCAGGCAACGGCCCTACAACAACAACCGAGTTTATAAAAGTGTAAATTCTAGAGGGTTTGTGACTGCTGGATTACAATCTGGCACTCAGAAATCTATCTTCAATTCTATCTTCTGGACTGTACAGACGGGTCTTAACGTCCAACTACAAATAAGGTGTTGTAGGCGTGGCCTGAAGCACATAGTTACCTATTAATTATTATTTCTAACAAATAAACAGTAACTACACTCACGGGATTTGAACTGGGGATCTCCCACTAATAAATCCACATTCGTAACCACTACACCAAAACCTTGCTCTCATGGACTATAAATATTTCAAGAAAAAGCTAAATAATGGACTACACTATCTAAATGTTCCTGGAACGCATTGTAAAATGGAGAGAAAATAATATTTATAATTTTTACAAGATCGAATCCAGTTAAATAACTTTCATATTCACATAAACAAAAAATTTAGTCTTTACAATGCTAAGAAAGTGAGAGGGGTATCAAAATTCTAAGTTTTAAAATCTTTAATTAAATTCCTAAATTGGGTTATCTAGTTACATTTTAATCTCCTATCACCAACAGTAAAAATGTACGTATTATTTACAGATATTCTATTTATTTATCGCATCCTCTACCATTGACTAGGGTGCCAGCTAGCAACTCACCTTCGGGTTGCTTACAGAAGGAAAACAGAAACAAGTATTTTCTAAAAACCGCTTTTCCTAACTCACGGGACCACGAATATTTTCAGTGATAACTCGATATCGAAAAATTTGGCATGATCGCAGTACTCCTACTTTCCAGTAGTAAGAGAATGTTGATGTAGTATACAGATTAAGAGAAATTAAGAGAGTAAAAATTGTTTTTCCAGCTAGTGGAGCTGAATAACCCATTTAATATGAAACTAAGAGAAAAATGGGTCTAAATTCTAATCAATGGAGTCTCAATTATTATTCCTGGCACTAACTGCAGACTAGGGGTGGATGGTGAGACAAACTGTGGGTGGATGGTGCCATTTGGTAAATCAGGCCAACGATTTATTTATCTGAACTGGGAGAGTATAGCGCCAGACTCTCCATATGGTGGGGTGTAAAAATGAGTCAGAGGAAACTGGCAGAAGTAATGGATTTGTGTGTACTAAATGAGAAGATGTGTGATTCGACTTCCGGGGAAACTGCAGTAGCTTAACGGTCGAGTGTTTCAAAAACCAAGGTTCAATTTAGAGCTCATACAATTAAGTACCACTTTGCTTTCTTAAATGTTAAGTTACATTAAATAATAAGGTCCCGCAAAGACTGTATAATTACAAAATCTGGTGTTAGGCACTCCACGTTCTCCTAATTCTCTGAAGAAGTTAATAATTAGAGCACATTATGAATAGTCGCTAGAATGGAGCAATGACAAGATATACTTTTTCTTCTTCCCGTGGTGCTGTAGTAGGACCTGGACCTCATTTAAGAGAGAGTGCCACTCATCCCTATCCTCGGCTTTTAGGCGCCATCTTCTTACACCCACCTTTCGCAGATCTCTTTCTATGTCATCTAGCCATCTTATCCTGGGACGACCTCTACGTCTTGCGCCCCCCGGGTGTCTACTTTTTTAGGAACTCGGTGATGGGGCATCCGTTCAACATGGCCTAGCCACCTCAGCCTGCCTTTTTTGTGATACAAGAAACTATGTCGGGTTCTCCGTATTGTTTCTTGAGTTCTTCGTTCTTTCGGAGCCTCCATTCACCGTCAATGTACACCGGGCCGTAGATTTTCCACAACACTTTTCGCTCCCAAATCCTCAGATATACTATGGAAGGTATTTCTGAAGGGTTAGGAAAAATAAACACATGGATCCCCAATCTCCTTATTACATATCCAACCTTAACCTTAATTATGATCTGATATGTTTATGATATAATTGTATGTTCCTAATCTTTCGTTATAGATCTTCTTGCTACTAAAAATTATTAAAAATTAAAATTATTATCCTCTTATTATTAAAAATCTCCATAATTCCCTTCTTGTTCATTCCAATCCTTCAGTCCTACACTTGGTTTCTTGCCTCATCAAAAATAACCCTTCCAGCCGCCTGAAGCGTTCGTGAGACCTACTGTTGCGATAGGTCAACTCACCAATTTTACTATTTAAGGATCAATGTTTAGAATCGAAATAGCCAGAATTCGGTCAAAATAAAAAACTACAATTCCGTCTTGAAGCCAAATTCATTTTCTTTTATTCAATGATAAATTCAACAATAAAAGACAATAAATTAACCTAGACTGTACCTAGACAAGAGACTTACCTGGAACCCCCATACGAGATGCTTAAACGTACCGAACTAAACAAACGATACAAACTAGCCAGACTACTTGACAAACGCTCAAAACTCTCACTACAGAACAAACGACGACTCTATACAGCTCTTCTCACCACCAATATGGACTTACGGACTCGAACTTTACGAAACAGCTAAAAAATCAAACATCAATAGACTGCAAACACTCCAATCCAAAATACTCCGCCGCATAGTAGACGCTCCATTTTATGTTAGCAACCACACAATACATACAGATCTCCAAATTCCACTCATCTCCGAACTTGCCAAAATTCGATATAAAAATTTTCATCAAAAACTCTCACTTCATCCCAACTCTTTAGCTGCAAACTTGTCTTCAACTACACTACCCTCCAATCCTCGAAAACGGCTGAGGCGCCGTTGGCCCCGTCACCAACTGGGTGACTAATGGCGGCCATCACTGGATGACCGTCATTCACATCTGCCACGCTATTCATGTACACTTATCGCATTTACTTATTGTACCCTGAAGGTACAGGTGGAAATTTCAATAAAAGGATAAATAAAATAAAAAAATTAACCTAAATTTTGGCGTAAAAACGAAGTTGTTTTTTATTTTGACCTCGCCATTTCATTCCTAAATATTCATAGTTTACGGCCACTAAAGGATAATACAAAGATCAATATTACTGAATATTTTCCCTGTAAATGTATATCAATAAACTATAAATAGCAGCATATTAATTGTTTTGCTTATTATTATTACATATTATTTTAAAGCGCATCTACATCTGAGGTTATTGGCGGCCGGAGCGTTTTTTCAGTGCACTGCCGGCCTCTGGTCGGTGTTCTCTCTTTACAGTGAACACTGTCACCGGACAATGACCTGTAAGAAGCTCTTAAGAAGAGAAAATCTAAGAGCCAGCAGCTGGATTCGAAACCCGTGATCTCCGCGTTTTGTGTTTATAAATAAATTGATAGAAAAATAAAAATCAAACAATTTAATAGCATTTAGAATGTTGCAATTATTTTATTGATAAGTCTTAATTTATTTACTGACTTGTTGATCAGTTTCCCATTTTCTGGAACGTGTCATTATTACTGGTGACGAGTCTTGGGTGTTTGAGTACGACCCAGAAACCAAGCGCCAAGAGCATGGAGTGGCACACTTCAACCTCTCCAAGACCCAAAAAAGCAAGGATGGCGAAGTCGAAGATCAAATGCATGCTAATTTATTTTTTCGATATCCACGGAATCGTCCACAAAGAGTTTCTACCTCAGGTCAAACAGTTAATCAACACTTTTATCGAGAGGTTCTTGAAAACCTTCGAAAAAGGGTCATTCGTGTGAGACCAAACATCAAGAACAAGTGGGTGTTCTTGGAACATCACGATAATGTTCCTTGTCACACAGCAATTTCAATAAAAGAGTTTTTGGCCAGTAAAGGCATTCCTGTGGCTCTTCAGCCTCCTTATTCGCCTGACTTGGAGTCCTTGTGACTTTTTTCTCTTCCCGAAGTTGAAAAAATCACCTAAAGGAAACTCATTTTGGGATAGTCGAAAACATTCAAACGGCTGTAACCGACTTCAGCTGAAGGCTATTCCAGTATCGGAGTTCTAGCACTGCTATGAGGAGTGGAAGAAACGTCTCCAGCGCTGTGTGGCTTCAGAAGAAAGTTATTTTGAAGGAGACAATATAGAATTGTAATTCTTTTTGAATAAAAAAATCAGTCTCATTACATAATTTACAGACCTCGTATACTTCGAATAAAAATGAAAATTTATTCTTCAATAATATAATTGACCCCTCTTGAGAAACAAATTAGATATTCTGCCTCAATAATTTCGTTGAGTTCTTGATTTGACAGAATTACACCACTAATTGAAGAGTCAATTATGAAGTAAACTCAACTGAAATAATACAAAATGAATATCTCTATTGAGCTCTCATTTTTTTTTAAATTTGAAATATAGAAATATAATTAAATTAATATGCATAAAATTACATCGCCCATATTATTAAACGTATTAAATAAATAATAATACGGTGTCTAAAATACTTATTAAGAACAGAGCCAATCAGATACACAATGTGGCCGTTGAGAGAGGAGGTGTTCCATAACTAGAGCTAGAAATTTCCGGTTAATTAAGCAAATAACACTTGCACGCGAGCCTCCATAAAAAAAGCTCTAGCACAACATGAAACATTTTAAAATAAAATAATGGTAATAATAAAAAAAAATATTTCTAAAAAATATTGCATGTTCCTGAGATATTTAATTATATTTTGGGATGGAACTTTGTTTTTTTTTTTTTTATTTAGTTTCACAAAATTACAATTTCGTTAATTAAGTGCAGCATTCATTTTGTACTAATCTATAGAAATAATCTTTGTTCCCCACTTCTTTTTTGTTAAAGGTGTCAAAGGTTAACCGCGCTGTACTTTTGGATATTATTCGTTTAGTGGGCCGCCACTGAGTAACAGAAATTATCAGCTAGGCACAGACTCTGTCGACGGAAACTGAACAACCAAATGGTAAGTCATAAAGATGCAGAGGACATACAACAAATGGACATGCAGTGAACGCGACAGGAGACAGAGATTCGTTGATATGAATGCGAAATCATTAAAGAGTATAATTAATACGAAACACTCGTAAAGGTAACGAATCAATATTGTATTCTATAGTTATAATTAAAAAGACCGAGCTAACTTAATCAATGACGTAATAATGAATATTTATGAATTAATTATTGGTTATTGGTAATGCAATTGGTAGACGTGCCGGGAATGTTCAAGCGGATGCTGAAAGTAGCCGAAATAAATGAGTGAATTGGTGTGATCAAATAGGATTTGATTTTTGTTCATAAAAAGTCTTATTTCAATAAAACATTCTAATTCAAATCTTCTTCTAAGGAGTCCTCTTTGGGCAGCCACACACTTCTTACAACGGTTCCGCGGAAGCAGCGCTGGAACGCCTTTACTGAGACACCGTTGGAGAGGCTTGACAAGAATCGCTAAATATTTCTTTTTGGCAGAACGAAAATTGAGTAGATAATTAATTATACCCCCTAGTTACAGATTACAAAGCTTGCTTTTTTTTAGAGAAAAGATCTTCATAGGACGGAAGTAATAGCAAAATCGGTCTGTAGCAAGTGCGACCAAGGGGACAAAACTTCGTTCAATCTCCTTGGGGAATGAAATCTCTACTTGGCTCGCAAAAACATTCCTAACTAGAAATGGAAGTCTTTGCTCGCCTCTGCCCTGGCGTTCTTATGTGATATAGGGGTGTTGTGGGCTGAGACCTCCACAGAGGGCCCAATGGGCCCACTTGTGCCCTAGGCACATATCCTACTACGGTGGTGGGCCAGATTCCACGTCGATTAGATTAATAAACTGTTATTAATAATTTTGTTGTTTTTTGTTTTATTGTGTTTTAACAATATAAAGCATTTCAACATCTGATATTGACGCCCGGGGCTTTTTTTCAGGGCAATGCTGGCCTCCGAACAGTGTTCTCTTATTACAGACACATTGTTCATCGCCGGTCAGTGAGCTGCAAGAAACTCCTAGGAAAAGAAAATTCTAAGGGCTAGAAACTGGATTCGAAACCTATGATCACCGCGTTGGAATCCAGTATACGCTGACCTCTGGGCTAATTCCTTCCCTAGTATAAGTATAAGTCACATAGATTTCAATTTTTCAATTATTTTTATTTTCTCAAAGAGGCATTGTTTGTTATTAAATAGCTCAGTATTCTTGTTCAAAACTCCCACATATAATAATAAATACAAACTTAATTTAAATGTAAAAGACTGACTTGGAACCAGCACACACGACTTAAACGAACTGAAGTTAACAGGCGTTATCGACTACTTAAAAGACTACTAGACCAACGTTCAAAACTTTCACTTAATAACAAACGACTGATTTACAATTCGTTACTAAAACCCGCCTGGACGTACGGTATTGAACTGTGGGGGTTCAACGAAACGCTCCAATCTTCAACGAATTCAATCTCTTCAGTCTAAAATTCTCCGCACTATGGTTAACGCTCCATTTTACGTTTCAAATCTAACTAACCACAAAGATCTGGAAATTCCGTTTGAAGGTCCAGGTAGCACGAACTCGCTATAAAAGTTTTCATCAGAACTTGCACTCTCATTCCAATCCTCTTGTCCGCCATTTATCATCTCATCACCATCCAGATCATCCTCCCAGACGACTAAAACGCCAGTGGCCTCGCGATTTTCTCTCTTCTGAAGAGAGTAGCTAATCCTAGAGACGACTAGTGAGTATTATCGCTGGGTAATTTCTCCCCTCAATTAGTGAGTTTGTAGTGGTATCAGCTATTACCATTGTTACTAATAGTACATCTAGCGCTGTTGTAACTTAACTAATAAATTAAAAAAAAAAAAAAAAAATTAAATGTACTCTGAACAGGCATTTAGAACCGTTCGAAATTCTGAAATACACTTTAGAGCAGTGTTTCCCAACCTTTTTTGTGTCATGCCCCACTTTAACCTTTATAAAATTTTTATGCCCCCCTATGTAACATATATAATATTTAACATTAAAAAATTGATTCTTCACTTAAGAAACATAAATGATAGGTTCTAGGAAGAAATCACTCTGAAATTGTTAACAAAACACAGTAAGTAAAATTTCAAAACATATAATGAAAAACTGAAATTCAAATTCCAAATAATTTTAATACAGATTTTTCTATATTAATTTATTATTTTAATTTAGTGAGATCCTTGCGCTTGATGCTTGCTGCACAGAGATTTTATATAAGGTTCCAATTTGGTTAGCTGCAGTCTCAAGTCTCCACGTTGTGTTATATCCAGCCGATTTCTTTTTTTTACCAGTAAATCATTTACAGTACTAAATCCACATTCAGCTAAAAATGAAGATGGAAACGGTAGCAATAGTTTTCTTGCACATTTGGTTGAATTTAGGTATTTGATTTCTGTTTCCTCACAAAGCCATGCCATCGCTCCTTTTATATTAAATAAAGTTTTAACTGACTCATCATTTTGCAATTCTGCGAGTTCTTCCTGATACTGCATATTTGATATGCAGCGATGGGCCAATTAAGTGCCAACAACTGCGCTGTTTAGCGAGTTTTTAAAACGTCCGGGGTTCCCCGCGGCAGACTGCACGCTCCGCGGTGAACCCCGGACGAAGTTTACTTGACGACGCCAATCACCCAGTTGATATTTTGGTCTCGTCAAACGGAATTATACCTAATAATTATTTACCGCAATTATTTAAGAATTTGCTTTTTTTGTTAAATTTAGCACCGATATCTAGCATTGCATTTAAATGGCTCGGAGCGAAAGTGTTAAAGTCGTGTCGAGTCCATTTTCGAATTGCCCCCCTTAACTATCAAATTGCCCCCCTGGGGGGCGTGGGCCCCACGTTGGGAAACACCGCTTTAGAGGAAAACCTAAATTCACATTTCCCTCAGAATTTCTCGAAATAAACTTTCCAGGGGAAATATTTTTTTAAAAAAATTGTGACAGCCCAGCATCAGTTTATTTCTATAGAGTGTATTCAAAGATAACATTGTTTTAAACCTGTGCATGAATAGTTTAATACCTGCCAGTGCAGTCAATCTAACTTAAATGGGTGCTACAATAAAAAATACTGAACAAATATTTTGTAGATGAAAATGGCCAGCATAAGGGTCTGTGACGTCTAATAAATTCTAAACAATATTAATTAATTTTTATTTTTAATTAATTTGTTAAGTTACACCAGCGCTAGATACGCCATAAGTAACAATGACAATAGCTGACATCGAACTGACTAATTGAGGGGAGAAGCTACCCAGCGGTAACACTCCCTAAGTCGTCTCCAGGATTAGCTACTCTCCTCAGAAGAGAGAAATCGCGAGGCCACTAGCGTTTTAGTCGTCTGGGAGGATGATCTGGATGGTGATGAGATGATAAATGGCGGACAAGAGGATGGGAATGAGAGTGCAAGTTCTGATGAAAACTTTTATAGCGAGTTCGTGCAACCTGGACCTACTACAAACGGAATTTCCAAGTCTGTGTGGATAGTTAGATTTGAAACGTAAAATGGAGCGTTAACCATAGTGCGGTGAATTTTAGACTGAAGAGTTTGAATTCGTTGAAGATTGGAGCGTTTCGTTGAACTCCACAGTTCAATACCGTACGTCCAGGCGGGTAATGAAAATTTATTGCAATAAAATTGCTTAAATGATACTATTGTTATAAAATTTAAATAAAACACATAAGCTTTGTCGATATTTCTAAATGGTTGAAATTACAAGCTTAAGATGAAATGTTGGGTACTCGCTGATTTGTGTACGTTTAGTCGTTTAATCAACTCCTATACTAAGTTTTTGTTAAGGATACAGATAAATATAGTTATGTATATTCGAATAATATGTGAAATATCAGATTTGAACTGTCTGCTATTTACATATCCACAAAAATTATCTTATGAACGTTATATTTAACTAGCGCCAAGAAAGTGCTCCATGTTAAGGTATCTTCTGGGATACAAGTAAGCACAGTATGCAATTAGTACAATATAAGATGGAAGTCTTCATATTTATTGGTGATATTAAAGCGCCCGCTAGATGTGTGCTTTAGTGTTCAATATCTGTTATGAGTTAGTGAAATTTGTGCGTAGAGTCAACAGTACGGACACTAACGACAGGATAGGCCTACGTGAATGATGATAAAAGCTATTGGTAAGTTGTAAAATGTTTGCTTAGAATAGGAAAGCTACTCCAGTAAGAAAGTTCGCTCCTCAACAGGCCTGAATATTTTAGGAATTGAGTTCTAAAAGTTAGGGGTAAAACGAGACAGAAAATGGAAGTTAAGGAGAGAAAGAAGTCTGAGGAGATAGTCAACTACGTTTTGAAGAAGACTAAAAAGAGAAAACCCACATCGGCTGGTCCATGCTGAGAAGACAATATGGGAAAGTGGATAGAAAGATCTAAATTGGTGAATATTGATACCAGTATATCCTGGTTTATACTTGAGGAGTTTATTTTGAATTTGATCAAGTATCGATCAGCCCTTCCGACTATAAGGCGACCTGAATCTAGAGCAGCTATTCAACTTAGTTATCACTGCAGAATAAAATCAGAAGACCTTTTAATGTTGGGACAACCACTACCTTTTCTAATAATACAGCCCACATTTTTTACATTCGATTATATACATTCATAAGGTTTTGGTCGAAATCGATCAACCGGAACTTTACTTGTTACAAATTCTTGTCGAAAACGGCTCCTACCATTTTATTTAAATTTAGTATACTAATTATACATAGAGAGAGATTAATTATAGATCTTGGACTTACTTGCCCCAATATGGACTTACGAAATGCAACTCTAAGGAAGTGCCAAAAAAACAAACATCAACCGACTTCAAACCTTACATTCAAAAATCCTGAGAACAATAGTTATCGCTCCTTTCTAAGTCTCCAATCACACAATACACTCTGATCTAAATATTCCTCTCGTCTCTGGAAATAGCCCAATCTCGATACACAAAACTCCGCTCTGATTACACCCCTCTGATCCACAACATGTCTACTGCAATACTTCCTTCAAATCCACATCGCAGACTAAAGCGGCAGTGGCCACGCGACCATTTCAACACATAACGCCGATCTCCTAGGATGGTTGCTGGGTATGCTTGCCAATCTGGTGAACTAACGTCGTCGTTTACTCCTCTCACGCCTCTTGGCGCACAAGCATGAGCACATACAGGGTAACCAGAGTTATATGCTCCACCCACTTTTTTTTTTAAACGGCGTGAAATTTCGAAAAAATAGAAAACACGTATTTAATCATTTTTAGTCTAGTTTATTTTTAGTGATTGATCTATTTTTTTAAACCCCTGTATCTCGAGATACAGCATCCAACTTTGTTTTTTCAAATGGAACGTTATTTTTTTTTTTGCATATTTTTATAGTATTTGAGCTCCTAAAAAAAAAAAAAAAAAATTTTTTTGAAATCGGTTAGGTATTTCAAAAGTTATGGTAATTTAAAATATGAAAAACAAATTTCAGTTTATTGTCAAAATTACGTTATTTTTTCTAATGAATCTGTTCGAAATGGACACAATCAACGGATAGGCAAGCCAACACTCTGGATTCCCACGCTTTGCTTGTAACAGCACTTATTGGCGAAGTCCTGATCTAGGCAGGCTAGAGTTATTCGATGTTTCAGGTCATCGACTGAAGCCACGGGATTAAGGTTACTGTAAACTTTATTTTTTAGATATCCCCACAAAAAATAGTCCATTGGGGTTAAGTCCAGAGATCGAGGTGGCCACTGGATGGGACAATGAGTCCCTAAGCACTTTTCATAGAAATTTCTGTCCAGGTAACCTCGAACAACTGTCGCATTATGTGCCGTGCAACCATCCAGTTGAAAATACATATCTAGCCGACGTTGTAGAGGAACATCTTCAAGCAGAACCGGCAAAATGATAAAATACGTGTTTTTTATTTTTTCGAAATTTCCCGCCGTTTAATAAAAAAGTGGATGGAGCATATAACTCTGGTCATCCGGTATATGTATCTACACAAATATTTGAGCAGGGAAGGGATTAGCTATGAGGTTAACATACTGGACTCCCACGCGGAGGTCCCGGGTACGAATCGAGCAGCTGACCCTTAGATTTTCTCTTCCTAGGAGCTTCTTACAGCTCACTGTCCGGTGATGGACAGTGTTGTCTGTAACGAGAGAACACGGTCCGGAGGCCGGCAGTGCACTGGAAAAAGCTCCGGGCGCTAATGACCTCAGCTGTTGATGCGCAAAAAAAAAAAAAATATTCGTGCATGGTATTTGCACAATTTCCTTATCTCTCAGCTCTTTCGTTATTTAATAGCCACACCTCGTATTAATAAGAAACAGTCCTGTGAGTGTTCACACCACATTCTGTTTAAATTTACCTAAGATTTAAATGAAATATTTCTTATTTCAAGGCTAACAGACTACATTTCTTTATGGTACGACTAAAGAGAATGAAGCGAAAGAATTGTTAGGCCTAAAGTGGAGCGGAATACAAGAAGAAAGACAAGAGGTATAAGCAGGACTGTGTTCTGAATTATTGTCTGGCTTATACGAGCTAACGTGGTGTGCAAGTGTACGCTGGTAGTTCGCTGTGTGTACAAGCGTAAACAATGTTTATGAGGCAAGCTCCACTGATCTGGTACTTTTATTGGTAGAGAAATATAATTTATGACATGTTTATATCGCGTCATACTAACACATAAATAACGTCAACTCTAATATAAATAACTATTTCATTTCAATAACATATTATAGTAATTGCTTTTTTTATATTATCTAATAATTCATTTTATAACTTCGATGTTATGAACCCTCATAAATAGAGAAATAAGATATTTATACTTGTTTTTTTTTCTTTATAGAATAAAAAATAATAATACGTTCCAGGAATGTGGCCATTATTCGGCATAATGCTTGTAACACTAACTTTTTACAACTATTTATTACAAAAATAAATAAAGTGTAAACTCGACTACCAATTTCTACTATTCTGGACATAATCATATACATACAGGGTGTCCCAAGCAATATGGATAACGACTTTTTCTCGGAAACTAAGGTAGCTAGAAAAAAACTAAAAAATACGTGTTCCCTTGGTTTTTTGTTAGGAATCCAAATTTACTTTGTATTTTTTTTTCGGTGCTTCCAGAAGCGAGATACAGGCACCAACTTCATTTTTTCAAATGGGAAGGTGCAGTTTTTATTTCAGCAATAGGTTCCTCTATTTTTTTAAAGAAAAATTTACTTGAACGGTTTTTTTCTGTGAGCGATATTTTACAAGTTATGAATGAAAACATGATTCTTATAAGAAATTTCAAAATGATAATATTATAACGGTTTTTTGATGGAATAAGAAGAAAAGTACTATTTTATTATAAATTTTACTCCTCATTAATATTACAGATCATGTTCAAAATGGCCTCCACCATTAGAGATGCATAGACATGCTCTTTCTTGCCAATTGCCCTTACTGCCAAAGAAATAGATTCGAACACGCCCATCAAATTGCCTATCGAGATATCTCTTTACATGCCTGATGGTGTTATATCGACACGGGGAGCGATTCACTGGCCACCTCGTTCACCGGATTTGACACCTATGGACTATTTCCTTTGGGGATACCTGAAAAACAAGGTGATTATTCATAACTTTTTTTATTTCTTTCCTTATTTCTGCTTACCTAAAAGCATTTCTAAATCTAGATTTATCAGAATCAAGCCGGGATGGCATCTGTATATGAACTAAAGCAGAGAATAATAGATGCCTGTAACTCGGTTAAAGCCGAATCTATTTCTTTGGCAGTAAGGGCAATTGGCAGGAAAGAGCATGTCTATGCATCTCTAATGGTAGAGGCCAGTTCGAGCATGATCTGTAATATTAATGAGGAGTAAAATTTATAATAAAATAGCACTTTTCTTCTTATTCCATCAAAAAAACCGTTATAATATTATCATTTTGACATTTCTTATAAGAATCATGTTTTCATTCATAACTTGTAAAATATCGCTCACAGAAAAAAACCGTTCAAGTAAATTTTTCTTTAAAAAAAAATAGAGGAATCAATTTCTGAAATAAAATCCACACCTTCCCATTTGAAAAAATGAAGTTGGTGCCTGTATCTCGCTTCTGGAAGCACCGAAAAAAAAAATACAAAGTAAATTTGGATTTCTAACAAAAAACTAAGGGAACACGTATTTTTTAGTTTTTTTCTAGCTACCTTAGTTTCCGAGAAAAAGTCGTTATCCATATAGCTTGGGGCACCCTGTATTTACTATAAACTCCGAAAATATAAACAATACCATGATCATTATACAGTTAATAAAACCTACATTAAACTAAATAACCTTACGGAGAATTCCACCCTGATCTTCCCTCTTAGCATTGTCTTGAGATGAACTTTTCTAGGAAAATGATTAAAGTAAATTTCAGGAAATAATTTATATTTAACTTTTTATTCCTAACATGTCAATTTATTGTGGAGTAAGGCTAAAACGAGATTTGAAACTAGTGCTCAGCTTTGAGCGGGTGGCTTCTTTGGTTCAGAATTTGATATATGGAGGACCAGAATGTTTTTCCTAAGATATACAACCAAATTTTAGTGTAATATGAAATAATGTAATGCCTACTTTTCAGACGGGCTTTACGTCCAACGTATACGAAGGGCACTATTATAAGCTAATATTAGGCACTATTTGAGCCTAATAACAAAAAAAAACAGTAATTTGTCGTTGAAAATGACTTTATTGTTTTTCAAAATATTCTCCTTTAAGATCTTCTGCATGCGTTCGAACCACTTGTCAAAGCATTTTTTCCATTCCGCTTGAGACACCTCCAAAACATGGTTTTTGAGTGTATCAACGGCTTCTTCTGCCGACGAAAATCGTTGTCCACGGAATTTATTCTTGACGTTCGGAAACAAAAAGAAGTCATTTGGTGCCAAATCAGGACTGTACGGCGGATGACCCATTAATTCGATTTTTTGGGTGCTCAAATAGTCGGTTGATAAACGAGATGTGTGACAGCTAGCATTTTCTTGATGAAGAATGATCCGACGGCGCTTGTTTGTTTTCCTTATTTCATCGAAGACTTCCGGCAAACAAATGGTTGTGTACCATTCAGAATTGACCGTTCTCCGTTCCTCTAAAGGCACTGTTGCCACATGACCAGTTTTTCCGAAAAAACAGGCGACCATTTGTTTCGAAGTGCTTCGAGCACGAACAACTTTTGTTGGATTTGGTTCATCTTGAAACACCCGTATAGTCGACTGCTGTTTAGTTTCCGGCTCATACGCATATATCCATGATTCGTCACCTGTTACAATCTTATACATGTCTTTTGAAGCACCGCCATTGTATTTCTTAAGCATTTGTTTGCACCAATCGACACGAGCATCTTCTTGAGATTTTGTCAGATTATGTGGGATCCAACGAGAACAAACCTTTTTCACGGCTAAATGATCATGCAATATTTTATATATGCTGATGGAACCAATGCCTAAGGTTGCCACAATCTCACAGTATGTCACATGACGATCTTGCATTATTAGTTTTTGCACAGCATCAATGTTTTCTGACACAACAACTGATTTTGGACGAGCTTCACGACTTTCGTCGGTGAGCGAACGACGATTACGATTGAATTCGTTATACCAGCGTTTCACAGTGGCAAAGGATGGGGCTTTATCGCCAAAAGTGGAAGTAAGTTGATCGATGCACTCCTGTCTTGATAATCTACGTCGTAATAAATCATTGCACGAAAATTTTCACGAGTTAATTCCATTTTTTCGCTGAGACACAATTTTCAAGTGACAACACAAATCGCGCTCAAATAACATAACCTTCTGAAGAAGTTTATGGTCAAAAATGTCAAACTTTCAAGTGGAAACGTCAGATAGCACCTGACAACACTCAGTGTTGCCAAGGCTCAAAATACAAGTAGTGCCCCTCGTATATATGTACATACATACACGCGCACATCCATTAAATATTAAAAATAAAATTTGTAAAACTCAGAATATGCACAATAAGCAAAAAAAAATTGATGGAACCGTCAGATAATCCCCCCAAAAAAACTGTAAAATCGATTCACAAAAACTTTCACTTCCGACTGGTCGATTTCATCAAAAAGCTTGACAGCGCATCTAACAGAGGCATCGATTCCAAATATAAAATTTCAACTTTTATACCATTTCCTATTTTTGAATTATTCTGCTCATACACGTATACTCTGACCAGCAGTAAGTGAAAGTAGAGATATTAGTACAGAAAAATTCAGTTTGGTAATGGTGATCTTATTTTACGAAGAATGATAATAAATTTGTTCACAGATATTTACAAAAAAAAAAACTTATTGTAGATTGTAAAGGTAAGGAAGGTCGGTTGCCAAAAAAGATTTGGCAAGATTCCCATTTGTAAAATTCATTCATCTATTGTTTAGTACGGTAGAATTAAGTGAAATGTGAGAGGTCTTAACAAAAGACAAAAGTACTAAGTAAGAGCGGAGGCACTGATGTTTATTTAAAATGATTAATGATGCAAATCACTAGCTAAGGTATGGAAAAAATCAGTGGGAGTTTTATTCACTGATCAATTTATTTTATGTAGGCGAACCCATTCCAATTCCAAATTATGCATTTAATAAAAAAAAATGTTTACAGAACACTAAATTACAGTTGTAAACAATTCAAGCATTACCCATTTTTCCGCATGGGATTAGGCAAAAATGGATTGATTTTCGTAAGAATTGTTGAATAAGTCTCCTGTTTAACATATCAATAAGTATAATAAACAGAACTCAATAAAACTATTTAATAGCAATCTAATAGTTCACCTAATTATCGGGCAGTCCTAACAAGTTTCCCTTACTTAATCAAAACACCACCTACTTAGTAACTGTACAAAGTAATGCCACTGTGATTAGTTTAAACAATAGTATCTCTCTTTAAGTGAATTCCTACAACGAGCATCATCTACACCATACTTCTTTTGAAGGACTCTTCTTTTCTACTTCAACTCTACCTTACCACTTCAAGCCCTTCTGCCACTCTACTACTACGCTGTCCATCAGAAAATGTCTCAAGTATATTAAACCAGATTTACATTTAATAAAATTTAACATTTAATACAGATCATTCAGAGTAAACCATAATAAATTGTTTACAATTTTACGAGTATTAAAAAATAAATAAATCAACAATATAAATCCTCACAGGAATTGTTCGCACCTCTGTTTATGTAATTCAATTTTCTTGAAACATACGAGGGTCGTTTGAAAAGTCCGTGCAAAAATAAAAACTACTTAATTTTTTGGGGTAAACCTTTTTTATTTTTCAACATAGTCTCCTTTTAGGCTTATACACTTCGTCCAACGCTGCTCTAGTTTGTTTCCCTTCCGAATAATAGGATTTGTCCAAGTCTGAAAAATAGCCATTCGTTTCTGCAATCACCTCCTCGTTTGAATAAAATTTACTTTTTCCCGCCAGCCATTTCTTCATATTGGGGAACAAATAGTAGTCCGAGGGAGCCAAGTCTTGAGAATAGGGGGGATGTGAAACGAGTTGGAACCCTATTTCCATTAATTTTGCGACCACAACTGCTGAGGTGTGAGCTAGTGCGTTGTCGTGATGGAAAAGGACTTTTTTGTGGGCCAATCGTGGGCGTTTTTCTTGCAGCTCGGTTTTCAAACGGTCCAATAACGATGAATAATATGCACCTGTAATAGTTTTACCCTTTTCCAGATAGTCGATGAGGATTATTCCTTGCGAATCCCAAAAGACAGTCGCCATAATCTTTCCGGCCGAAGGAACGGTCTTCGCCTTTTTTGGCGCAGATTCCCCCTTGGTACCCATTGTTTAGATTGTTCTTTGGTCTCAGGAGTGTAGTGATGTATCCATGTTTCATCCACAGTGACGAAACGACGCTTGAAGTCCTGCGGATTCTTCTGGAACAGCTGCAAACCGTCCTTGCAACACTTCACACGATTTCGTTTTTGGTCAAGCGCGAGCAATCGCGGCACCCATCTTGCGGATAGCTTTGTCATGTCCAAATGTTGATGCAAAATATTATGTACCCGTTCATTCGAGATGCCCACAGCACTAGCAATCTCACGCACCTTCACTCTTCTGTCATCCATCACCATATCATGGATTTTATCAATGATTTCTGGAGTAGTAACCTCAACAGGGCGTCCAGAACGTTCAGCGTCACTTGTGCCCATATGGCCACTCCGAAAATTTTGAAACCACTTATAAACTTTTCTAATCGAAGGTGCAGAGTCACCATAATGTTTATCAAGCTTCTCTTTAGTCTACTGAGGCGTTTTGCCTTTCATAAAGTAGTGTTTAATCAACACACGAAATTCTTTTTCGTCCATTTTTTGAAAATCACTCGACTTCCTCGATTCAAACGAATGCCAAACACAAAGAAATAGACCGATCTGGCTGAAACTTGGTGTGTGTTCTTCCAAGAGATGCTACTAACTAAACATAACCTCGATACGCGCCAGTGGTGCTATCTCTCTGACTTTGCACGGACTTTTCAAACGACCCTCGTACAATTTGACTAAAACGTAGTTAACTTCAAATAAGTGATCACTTTTTTCGAAAAATAAAACAAAAAACAAAACCTTCTATTCACCAAAGTGGTACTTACTGTCTGTCAGCTAATGTTCTTTAAATATGGAATATCGAGTAAAACTTTAATCCTTATTACAAAAAAGGTAACAACAACAAGACCAATTTTTGAAAATGCCGTTTTTGCTCATTTTCAGCATTTTTTTTCTCGTATATATTAAATCTGGGTTTTGACAAAAAAATTACAGTTATAAAGGAGGACTTGCCCTATTCTTTAAAGAAATTTTGGGAATTTTATCTTTTATAGAAAAAGAGAAAAAAATTGTCAAAGTTGGGTGTTTTTCAACGTTACGCTTTTTCGTGCAGTTTTTGACGATCAACCCTTATACAACTGTCCTGCCGGACAGTTTTAATTGATACGAGGATACAAAATTGATGAATCCTTAAGTTAAATTGAAAGGAGACTTTAGAAGGAAACCTAAATAACAACTCGCCCAGAAGTAATCTTAATCGAATGTTTTCAAAAAAAAAAAAAAAAAATGCCTCAAATAAAAGTGAGAAGAACAACTCATGCGAAAAGGGAAGGGATTAGCTATGCGGTTAGCATACTGGACTCCCACGCGGAGGTCCCGGGTTCGAATCCAGCAGCTGACCCTTAGATTTTCTCTTCCTAGGAGCTTCTTACAGCTCACTGTCCGGTGATGGACAGTGTTGTCTGTAACGAGAGAACACTGTCCGGAGGCCGGCAGTGCACTGAATAAAGCTCCGGGCGCCAATAACCTTGGATGTTGACGCGCCTTAAATCATTTAAAAAAAAAAAAAAAAAAAAAAAAAAAAAAAAAAATGCGAGATATTGAATTTATGTTTTATCATAAATGTGGGATCCGTTTCCGAGAAAGTCCTTAAAAAAACTGAAAACTTCCTCTCACCTAGTGTAAGTAGTAGCGAAAAAGAAATAGTTATTTATTTAACAAGTGTGGAAAGTAGTACTTTTCCTCACACGAGACAGGGTTTGCACGCACGAGCGAGCGAAGCAAGGCGAGTGCAAGTGCAAATTGCCGAGTGTGAGGAAAATACTTTACACTCGAGTTAAATATTATATTTTTTCTGCAACCATTAGGGTTATTAACTAAAAAAAAAAACTAAACAGGAATCACCAGAATCCATTTTAAATTTCTATAAGGTAACACTATAACCTTTTTAACTGTTATAATTAAAAATATCTAATTATTTATTAAAATATTATTTTTATTTTTATATTCCATTCAATTTTTATTTTATTTCTTTTAATATTCATTTTTTTATTATTTAGATAAAATTTTAAATAAGCTTATTAAAGTTTTACAGAAAATATTTATGTTAATAACAAAACTTCTTATATCAAGGAAGCACAATAAAGTTTTTCCACTCACTATTGAAGAAAGTGACACTAATAGGAATTTTTCCCCACTAGTGAGGTAAAGTTGGGCATTACACAGCTGATTTTAATTGAGTAATGAGAACATTCCTACATGGTTGCAGAAAAAATAATTTTTAAAACATATGAAATTAAAAAAAAAAAAACAATAAAAATTTATTAACCAATAGAAAAACTGTAACAATAACAAAATAACCATTCTGTTCAGCAAAATACTTCGAAAAAAAACAGTTCATGAATTGTGAATATTCAAACAATAAACTCAAATTGGACGTTAAAAACAATTTGCTTGGAACGTTACAAGCATTTGTTTCTTTTAACAATAACAAGTATTCATTAGCTTTTTGTAAAGACACGTTGTTCAAACAAACAATCCACAATAAAAACTAGAACTCTATTGTGAACCTTACCACAGAATGGTTGATAGTATCTTTGGTGTCAATATCAATACTCTATTTGATAATCCTTAACAAAAACTTACAGTTTTAAAAGTTAAGTATAAGGGTTGATTAAACGCCAAAAGGTACACAAATCAGCAGTTCCCAACATTTCATTAATACTTCATTGATATAATTTAAGTAATTTTACTGCATTAACTTTTCCTTCACATTTTTTAGAATTTATTAGATGTCACAGACCCTTATGCTGGCCATTTTCGTCTACAAAATATTTACTCAAGTAGCACACCATTTAACTTAGATTGACTGTAATATCTATTTATCTATAATAATCAAACTATTAATCACAGGTGAAAAAGAAAACGTTATAAAAAATATAAAAAAAATAAGAGGCTAAAAAATTCATAAACTTTTTTTACATCAATGATTTTATGCATTTATTTTTATTTTTAAATAAAAATCATTGGTTTAAGTTCATTCTTCGATTAAAGTAATTGTTATTTTATGTTGTAGTCAAACGTTTGTAATAATAAGTAATAAATAATCTGGCTTTATCGCAAATAATATAGTTTTCTTCAATTACATTCTCAATCTAGGTGTTCTTCCCACAATGTTATATATATGTAATATAAAATAAAGAAAGTAAAGATATGCATATTTTTAGGACAGCTAATTATTCCAGTATTTTACCATAAGTAAAATTAGGGGGACTAAATTAAATTACAATTGAGAAATGAGTAAATATTGTTGAATAATCTACTTGTTATTAAATGTATGTTATTTGTGCTCACGAATATTTCGGTAAGACCAATTTAAGACTGAAATATTGTTTTGAATCCTCCGTGATTGAAATTTAAAAAGTGGCCGACTCTAACTTTGTTTTTTTCTACTTTAACATGCATGTATATGTGACTACTCAGAATAATTCATCACTCATTTTATCATAATTATAATAAAAAAATATTATGAATGAACTGGCCAGCATAAGGGTCTGTGACATCTAATAAATTCTAAAAAATGTGAAGGAAAAGTTAATGCAGTAAAATTACTTAAATTATATCAATGAAGTATTAATGAAATGTTGGGAACTGCTGATTTGTGTACCTTTTGGCGTTTAATCAACCCTTATACTTAACTTTTAAAACTGTAAGTTTTTGTTAAGGAGATTTTTGTACCTTTTGGATAGATTTTCCTTTTTGTCTATTTGCAAAGTTACGTCTGCTTTACAGATTTTTTAAAATTTGGAATAAGCTATTCTATCATTATAACCTGATAAGGTGTTAAATCGGAACCGTAACTACCACTGGAGAGATCTTTTTAAAGAATGATTATAGTTGCGGTCCCCAAACCATCCTCAATAACCATTTTTTTGAGAAAGCGTTTTGAATAAAATAGGAAGGTATTTGTACGTAAATAGCAAAATTAAACTGCGATTTCAGTACTTCCTTTTAAGAGGAGCAAGAAAAATAAACTGCGATTACAGTACTTCTCCCTAAAAGGCAAAGATTTTGAATCGAACGACAATTCATTGATGTAAATCGGTTCACTCATTGATAATTTTTTATAAGGATTTTCCTCAACCTTGAGGTTTCCTCAGACCAACTTCCCTACATTAAAAGAAACACTTCACACATATACCGATAAGTGCACTGCAGGCTCAACTTTCATACCCTACTCAATCTATACCATTTCTCCAGCGCACTCTATCCATCGCGTCTTGCTCGCACAGCCCTCGTCCAGCCATTAGCTCTTCGATGCCATTTTGCCACCTGTTCCTAGGCCTGCCTCTTTTTCGCGTACCTGGCGGGCTCCATTGCATCACGGTCTTCAGCATTCTACCTTCTGGCATCCTCAACACGTGGCCGAACCATATGAGTTTCATTTTTTCAATTTCTTCCGTCACTGTGCTGTGCTTCTCTACTATTTTTCTTATATCCGCTTTCCTCCTCCTCCTCTCTCTGCGGGATATTTTCGCGGAACTCCTCCAGAAATCCATTTCAGTCGCCTCTATCTTTTTCTGCATTTTCTTGCTGACTGTTCCATGTTTCTGATGCGTAGAGCAAGACGCTTTGAACCAACGCTTCATAGATATGCTTCTTGGTGCTGATCTGGACATTGCTGCTCCATAAAATAGAATTCAGCATTCCAATCGCCTTCCTTGCGCTTGTCACCCTCTTTTCGATATCCATTTCGGATGTTCCGTCCACTTGTCCGTTCCATTAATCTTCTTTACGAAATAAATAAATAAATAAACTCCAAATTCTGCTGGCAAAGAAGATGATGAGTGAAAAAAAACTAAATTAATTGATAACCAATGGGAATTTGAGACAGACACTAACCGATATAACCATATTAAATTTCATCTACTAAGAAACTGAATTATAACACCAAATTGAAAATTAAGCCAACCCATCACAAAATTTCAGTTGGCTGATTACCAATGGAACTTTTAGTTAAACACTTACAACTATAACCACATTCAACTTTAAACTACTAAGAAATTGAATTACAACATCAAATTGAAAACAATAGTTAATTTAACCAAATGAGAGATGAGAAGAAGACTGCGTGGAAAGAGAAATACGAGGTTTTAGAACAAACTTAGAGGAGATGCACAACCGAGCAGAGAACTTTGTAATCTAATGATGCTGCCGTTGCAGAATTTAATTAAGGTCCACCACGGCGGCAACAAGTGATCTTAAACCCAATTAATTATAACAACAGATGTGCTATAATTATTACGGCCATGAAAGGTACATAAACAAAAATAAATCAAAACACAAAAGGAAATGTAGATACGCTTCTTACGTTTTTTTAAAAAAACAAAAAGATTATTTTTTGTAATTTTTCACAGAAATTAATTTGCAAAAGCTGCTGCTAGGGGCCAGTCAATTGAGACATTGAGAGGACTAGTCAACAAGCTGGGATTGTGACAATCCGCAATACTAATCTCTACACGTAGAATGGGCCAAGGGAGCTATCCTCAGATCATTGGCTCTATAAGTGATCCCTAAATAACTGTCCGAACAGAGGTAATTACTAGATGTTGGAAGAGAATACCCTCTTCCTTGAGAGAGATGGCGGAAGTACGTCACTCAGTTGTCCGCTCTACGTGAAGCCTTCCTCGAGAGTTTCATTAGCTAATTGTTTACAAGAATGTCAGCAGCAAAGAAACAGCCTAAAAAGTTCGTTTTGAAGAATCATCAATCGGATTACCAATGTTTAAGAAGCGTCCCAGAACCTATACTAAGCGCCTCTTTACACAAGTCTCTGTAAGTCAAGAAGTCTGTTAGTAGTCCATTATATGTTAGGTTTCATAAATCTTATCAGTTTATCACTCCTTAATACCTACACTTGGAATGAACATCGGTTCTTAATGCATAAAATTTGGCTAAATGCAATTTGAGTCAGCGAGTCCTTTTATACACAATTTCACCATAACCTGTTCCCATTTTCTCGTATAATATACTGACGGTAAAATCTGATGATGCCCGGAAATGTTTCCAAGGTATTAAAACTGTCCGGTAAAACAGTTGTATAAGGGTTGAAAAACACCCAACTTTGACAATTTTTTTCTCTTTTTCTATAAAAGATAAAATTCCCAAATTTTCTTTAAAATATATGGCAAATCCTCGTTTATGACTATAATTTTATTGCAACAATATAGATTAAATAGATTTCGAGAAATACGTTGAAAATGGGCGAAAACGGCTTTTTGAAAAATTGTTCTTGTTCTTCTTGTTGTTACCTTTTTTTCCGATTTTCATTATTACAAGATTGGTCTAACTTTAAATTTTCGAACTTTCTGAATTTTTGTTTTTGTTCTTTAGAAACAATGCAATAGAACAATGATAAAAATAATACAATCTTCTCTCAATCCATAAAGTACGCATTTCTAGGAACCACAACAACTACTTCTTACACTAATTTTCTTTGCCAGAAAAGAATGCCGAAGACTGAACAAATGGAACAGCATAACGGGACTGGTATTTGTGATGTTTCCTTTTAGCCTGGGTATGTAAGAGAGGTCATTGTGAGAAGGGAGGTTTGCAACGAATAGATAAGAATGTCTGAATAGTTAAGCTCCGCAGTCATGTTTTTGCAATAAGAAAGTTCTCTGTGATTTCAATTTCATGTGAAAGGATGATGTTTAAATCGAAATTAGTTTTCTATCTGTAGAGGAAAAAAATAAAATGAAAGTAAAGAAACAGAACAACGGATTCTTTACATTATCTTATTGATTCTAAAAGAATGAATCCATAGAAAATAACCAAGTCTTAGTAATATTTTGTATACAGAAATATTATATTTTATAAAATTAGTATTTTTATGTTTTTATGGAAGAGAATAGTTTATTTTTCAGTATGTTTTATTTTTACATATGTTTTCAGTAAGGCCTAATGTTTAATCCCAGCTTTACATCCGACTACCGAATAGGTTTCGTGGACGGAGGCCAATCGCTAAGATAATTTATTTATTTTCCTTATCTAACATAATGAATAAAATGGAAAGGTGAAGACCGGGAATCGGTCACAATACATCTTAGCTTTGCGGACAGCGTACTTATCAGAAAATCGATGATGAAAAGCTTACAGTAGTAGCTCAGTATAATAGAGCCTCTTTATAATAATTAACAAGATTCTCACAGGACATAACGAAATAATTTTAGAAACAACTCAAGGGAATGGTATTTGGCGCGGCTTTTGGCCAAGTAGTACTTGCCGGGGGACCGAGTTAGATTGGTTACAAAACATTTTGAACTTGAATTAACTACAGAATGTAACTGGAAACGATTGGAATATAATATATTTCTGGAGCCACAACTGCTCCAGTCCACCATCGAGAGACTCTCCATTCTGCCCTGGTCCTGCCCGTAGATGGAATTTTAAAGATCAATTCTATTGACCAAAATATGTTACCAAGATATCATTGGTAGGTTATCAATTCGAATTCAGTATAGCATTTAATAGTTGGGTACTGTTTCGTTGTATTTTATTGTATATACTGTAAAAATGTATTGCAAATATATATCTTAGTAAAAACAAAAGTATTAATGTATATACATTTTTTTTTTAAATATCTGAATGTTAATTCTGTATTATGATCATGATACATAGTATACTTAATTGCTCTCCACTTGTTTTCTCTAAATTGTAATTGTTCTGTTTAATTTTAACATTTCTTTATCGATATAACTTCAGCTTATTAATTTACTTATTTTGATATTAAATAGATCCTTCTTTAATTGCTTTTAACATATATATGGAACGGAACAGACCGATAAAATCTAGTGTGCCCTAGAGTGAAGTGCCAAAATTACACTTTGCGGCGAAAGGCAAAAAACAATAGCAATAAGCAGCAGCTGTACTGATGGAAAAAGAAATTACGACACAACTTGGGACAGTAAAAGTTTGAAAGTTGCCCTAACTTGGAGGAAGGAAGTGAAGTTGACATTTATGGATTGTACAACACGACTCCAGAGTGTTGAAGAACTTCTGCTTTATCCTCCTGAATTATATCACAATGGATGTAACAAAATTATTAAATCAATCCAAGACTATTATCAAAATTAAAATAACTATCTTGTTCATTAAAAATATTTCTTACAACTTAAACTGAAAACTATTCTTGCTCAAGTCTAATTAATTAATCTTTTCTTACTAATCGCTACTTATGGATTATTCATATAACAGAAAATTCTTCATATCACCCTGTGAAGGCCGGCGTTCCTCAAGGAAGCATTCTAAAGGAACCGTTCTGTTCAAAATATCCTCTTCAAACCATCCAATTCACCCACACATAACCATCTTCACATATACAGACGATATTGCCCATCCTCACCACACTGAGATCCAGATTAACACGCTTCTTACAACAGCACCTAAACTCTCCAGAAGAAGAAATAATGTTTAAAAAATGGAAAATTAAAATAAATGTTCGCAACATAATCTTCACTCTCAGAAGAGCCATTTGTCCATCTAGTTTAGTCTAGAACCGGACTGCACTTCCTTGCACAGATACTGTAAGTTATCTCGAGCAATACGGCGAAATACATGGAATGGAAACCATCAGGATTAATTTCCTCTTTTCAGGAGCTTCTTACAGCACTATCCGGTAATGGAATAACGACAGAACACTTTCTGGGGGCCAATTACTCCCAATGAAATGGTAGAGAGCTTCACACGCTTGTAGTTAGTTAGATCCAGCCAGTGAAATAGATGGAACATATTTTAGGTTAGTGCTACAACATAGGACCCTAACATTAACCAGAATTATTGTAAATATAACAAAAAGATAGCTTCTGAATTACGTCAAGTAATCTTTGTGTTATTTTATATATCTTGAATCATCTGTTATTGTTACATTTTTTTATAATTTCGTAAATTCGAGAAAAATGACAAGATGACTCTATAATATATATTTTACTGAATACAATCCTTAATTTGCTGTTTTTTTTTTATTTATTTAGTAATTTGCTATCTGTATACATGTATACAATAAGTAAATATAATGAACTGGTGCGGGAAGAGCAGGAGGAGAGAAACTACCCAGCGGTAGCACTCTATAGGAGTATAATGACGTTTTGGTCTTCAGACTGCAAGTAAGGCGCGGGGCCATTGGCGATTCAGTCGGAGAGGAGAATTGTTAGGAATGTCAGAGGAGGCGAGGGATTGTAGAGCAAGTAGAAAGAGCAGTGTGGAATCATAATTTGGTTAATTTAAATAAACTTGTTTCAATGTAGATTTTATTTTTTGAGCAAATAAATTAACTTAAAGCCCTGTATAGCTAGCTACAAGATCAAATAACAAGTTAATAATAAAATTATATTTAATTTAAAAATAATAAATAATATTGTAAAAAGATCTCAAGGGAGATACTATTGGTAATGAGTGGATAAACATAATAAAGGCTTCTAAAACATGGATGAACCATTAACACCGACAGTTTGATTATAAATTACAACTCCCAAAAGAGCGGTTATGCCAAACTAACATACTAACATACTACCTAAAACAACATACAAACATACACTCGCTTGGGTTTAAAAGCACACACTATCTGTCGGACACCTCCACCCACTAAACGGAATGGAACTATAGTAAAAAAAAACGTGTATAATAAAATGTTTTAAAATGTACCAAAAGTTATAAACATATAAGCGAAGATTAAAAAATTAATATCCACTTACTCCGTTGGATGTTAACTGCAGACAAAAATAAGAATTTCACAAATCGTTCTAGTTAATTCTAATTATAAAAGAGGTTTCGAAACAGTCCGAGATGGTGAACGTAGAAAGTAACTCGGATATAGGAAGAGATCTAATAAGCAAGGCACAAGACATATTCGCCACTGCAGTGATTTAAATTTAAAAGGCAAAACTGTTATCCAGAATTTGGGACTACAAGAAATACCATTTTATGACACAGGGTTCCTTTGTTTTGGATCTCCTGATCTTCTGATTTGGGTTGAAAGTGATTAGCTTTGAAACTCAATTTGGTTAGCGCCAGTTAAGCTGGTTTGCTAGCATGAAGTATGATGGTTACCAGTTAACTGAACGTTCCAAAAACTGCGCTGAATTTCTAAAAAATGTTTTATTGTTCCTAATAAAAAGGAATTTCGGTTAGGTTATTTGGAAGCCACAAATTTTTGTGCTAGTAAACTTTCCAGTGACGTACATTTTTTTCATAATTATTAATTAATAAAATTTTAAATAAATAATTATGAAGGATTAACTATTTTTTGGGCTCATTCTTTAACACGCCCTCGAAATAAAAAATATATATATATATATTTTGTTTACCTCCTTATAAAAAAAAAATAAACGTCTACATGTTTATGTATTCAACCTTTTTGGGGTTTACAAATCCCGAAATCTTGAAATTCCGGAAAAATTCACTAAATTGTAAGAATAAATTTATATTGGCTATTAGATAGTTTGGTAGTGGTTATAATAGTTGAACGTAGAAGCAGTGGTAAGAGAAGCAATAACAGCATGGTCGTGCTTACAATGAAGGGCGTTATTATCGAGGAACCCTCCATACCACGCAATGTGCATATTACACTCTCCTCAAGAGCGATAACCTTTCTCCAAAATCTGATCAATATTACCTCCTTCATGCTGCTACCACCAAATCTTACTGACATTATTTACGACCTCTCTTTGTACATTATAATAGACTTTTTTTTTCTTTTTTTTATTACGTTCTGTAAGCAGAACAATTCCTTATGGCTTTTATTTCTTATTACCACACATGCATACTTCATTGGCCACACCATAAATCGTAAAATTCTGAATTGGTAGGACGCTAAAGAATTTTTTGTAGAGATAATAATTTGAATTTTTCAAAAGATTTAAGAGACTGGAACTTAACAGACGATACGACATGTGCGACTAGAGCGGAAAGAATGATTTTCGTGCGAGAACGAGATATTGCGACATGGACCATATGAATAATGCAATTCCCATAACTTGAGGAACCATCGTACCTTATGAATATTATTGGACATACATTTTTTTTTCAAGGGGGGAAATGGTTGTTAGATGATAAATGGCCAATAATAGTTGCTCAACTATGAGAAACCAAAACGGCTACATTGATCAATGACAATAATAATAGCTTGTAAAGGAAGGGATTAGTTCAGTGGTTAACGTACTGGTTAGCTATTCACTCTTGGATTTTTCTCTTTCTAAGAGTTTCTTACAGCTCACTATTCGGTGAAGGGCAGTAATGTCTGTAACGAGAGAACACTGTTTGGAAGCAGGAGTTGCATAGAAAATAGCTTCTAGCACCAATGAACTCGATGTTGACGTGCTTTAAATTATTTTTTAAAAAAAGTAAGTAATAAATTCTTCAGAGTGAAAAGGAAATTGATATTTTTTTAAAAATAAATTCTGTTAGTCAAAAACCGAAGGCACATTAAGGAAATAATAATAACACTCCTAATTAGGGATAGATCTGGTGTAGTGGCTGTGAGTTCGAATTACATAGTAAGAAGAAGCTCCCCACTTCAATTCCAGAGCACAGCTATTTGTTATTCTATGGAAACAATGTTTATAGCAAAGTAAGAGCTTCAATCCCCCGTCCAAAACACCTAATTTGGTAGTTGGGACGTAACGGAAAATAGGCGATTACTTCAATTTTCAGGCAATCAATTATAATAATAATTACTTACTTTTGAATTTAGAATTACTCATAAATTCAAATTTACGTTCAATAAGAAAGATACAAAAATATTCCAACTGAATAATCTAGTAGATATTGTTTGCATACATCAAACTCAATATTATTTACATTTCCTTAACAAAAGAGAAAATGCACTTGCAAAAAAAATTGAATTCCTTTCAAATGTAACAATAAAGAAATAGGCCAACAGCCAAGTTGCTTGAAGTATATAAATTCTGGCATGAAAGAACTAGTGGCAGACAAAGAGTTGAAGCCAACATTTAATTATAAAGCCAGGACTTGACTTGTAAGAGCAGTGTCCTTCAAATCTTTAATTTGTGTGCGCACTCATAACAACTCGACTGCTAAAAGTGCTGCCAACTTAAAGGCACATATTTTACTCATTACTTCAAACGGTAGTTGAAGATTAATTAACCAATAGAGAATATTTTAATTTGTTTGTTTTATTTGTTTATTTTGTTTCTGCAATCAATGTACAACAAGCAAAAGAGATGAGAGATAAGGAAATGGTGCAAATAAATACGTGCTCACATAATACAAGTGCACCCAGAGACATGATTGGAGTGATGGAATGGTGGATCCAGTGATGGAAGCCGTTAGTTCGCAAGGTTGGCAAGCTTATACAGCAACCATCCTAGGAGATCGGCGTTATGTGTTGAGATGATCGCGTGGCCACCGCCGCTTTAGTCTGCGCTGTGGATTTGAAGGAAGTGTTGTAGTAGATATGTTGTAGATTAGAGGGTTGTAGTGACTGTGCAGATTTGAGTGGAGTTTTGTGTACCGATATTGGAATTATTTGAGAGACGTTTGAAAGTAGATCGAAAGGTTTGAAGTCGGTTGATTGTGGATTTTTTTGGCACTTCCGTGCAGTATGATTGAAAAACTGGTCAGAAGATTAGAGAGTTTTCTTAATTCGTTTGGTATAAAATTCGGTCAACTATGTGCTGTTTAACAGCTAGCCTTTCAGTTGATTATTGATGAACGGATTGAAAATAAAATCTTCTTCTTCATTAGAGAAGTAAAGTAATCGCTTTTTTATTCAGACCAGGCTCAATCTAGTACTCTGCCCTGAGATGAAATTCTTTTCAGGATTAGAGCAGGCTTGTTCGGCCCACGGCACTTATTTTTTAGCAGCCCATGTTGCAAATTAAATTTAAGAAACTTCTAACAACAAAGAGCAAATAATTTTTAAAATATTTCTCCTTAGTTTGTAAGATAATTTATCCGTTATTAAAATTGTCGCTTCAGGCTTCTTCACTTTATAAGTTTTTACATCTTTAGTTGAGTCTTCCGTTATGTAAAAGGCATGTGCGATTCCTGCTCTTAAAACCAAGTTACTGATAGACAAATCAAATATTCAAATCAGTATTATATTTATTTAAAGCAAGATAAGAAAATGCGTAGAGTTTCTTTTTTTTAAACTATTACCGATCTCCGAATATATAATATGAAAAAAAGTCTTTCAGTTCAAAGTGCAAAAAAAATATTTGCTTTCTAATTGAAAGCAATTCAGTAACACATTTGGATACAGAATAAAAAAAAGCAATGATTTAAGACAAAGAATATTTATTTGGCCCGGTAATTACTACAGGACTATTAGCTGACAGATTTTCGACTGAGATTTTTGACAGCATTAAATTACAAAAATTAAAACAACAAAAATGGTCAAAAAGTAGTTTTTTTTTCAAAAAAAAATACCAACACTAAAGTTTCAATAAGAAAAGTATATGGGAAGAAAGTAACAAATTCACCAAATACCTGATATTGTAATAGAAACCACAATGCTGGTATTGTAAAGTTTTACTAGCCAAGAAGCCCTCAAAGTATTTAAACTAAATTACTTTACAATCCTCGAAGTGCCATGAGATCGTTCCTATTGCCGTAGAAATAGTAGAAGCAATTAACAATAATAAAAGCAAAGCGAAGAGTGGGGGGTAGTTTGAAGATGGAGAGTGAAATGAAACTTCTTGAAGGAAGTTTAGCCAAAGAGGTGCAGCAAAAAGCGGCAGAGCAGCAAGTCTTGATGAGGCTCGTTTCTTTGCATTAATTGTTTTAATTAACCCCTCGGCAATAGTAACATTAAACACAGACGTTCTACTGTTCACTTCCACTTGGCTGAACCGTTCTACTGTTTACTTTTTCTTACTTTTAACAAATGATTATATTAACTTTATAATTTAATTAAAAGAGTGATTTGTAAATAACGAAGATATTACTAAATTAAATCAGTATTTTCTTACTAAGTGCAGCAGCATGAGAACAGTCGCTAGCTAATAAAAAGGCAATGTTAGCACCAATACTTGTATCATTTCGCCCAGACAAAAGACAAGAAAACCAAGAAAAAATATATCTAAAAGTAATTCCTCCATGCTAGTTCTTACGAGTACTATATTCTCCTTTTCACTTTGGTAGGAGAAAAGATAGGCCGAGAATTCGTAAAAAAAAGGAGAGCAACTTTAGCTAAAGACAGGTACCGCATTATAAGTCAAGAAAAATGGTGACCAGTGCCTTCCAATCAAACAATGTCAACTGTCTCGCTCAAAGTGTTCTGCTATTGAGCAAGAATACAAGGAATTGTTGGTAAGCAGTGTTTCAATTCAACATTCCATTACACTAAAACTTTGCATAAGCAGTACTTGGGTGCACTTAACAATATGGCCAAGCCTGAAACCACACAATCTGATTAATTCAATAGCCACAAGTACCTTTTAGTGAGCCTGGTAGCGCGTCGGTAGCCGAGTGGTTAGATATGAGGCCCGCAAAGATAAGATATATTGTGTTTACTGGGTTCGATTCCCGATCTTAGGCCTTGGATTTTATTTAATGGTTAATAAAAGAAATTTACAGTAAAGTATGTTTGCTAGTCGCCTCCGTCCACGACACCTAATTGGTAGTAGGGCGTGAAGCCCGCCTGAAAAAAAGAAGACATTACTTGTTTTTTAGTGAGCCTGATAGACTCCTTTAGAATCTTTGCAACATAACGTGGGGTCCCGGAGCTAATGTATTAAAAAGGAGCAATAATAGTGTTTCCTAAACTACAAAATTAGCAGACAATTCCACAACAGTAAATACAATTTTACGTAATCGATTTATCACTTTACAGAGATTTTTAGAAAATTCTCACAATTTTTGTTTTAGCCCTATACAAATTTCATAAATGTAAAGATTAATAACTTTTGTAGGAATAATTTTTCAAACAAAAATTGAGTTTTTAGAGCATTTTATGGACGAATTTAGTTACTCTTTAAACCAGGGATCTTCTTTCTTTTTTAGGAACCCTTCTAGCTCGTGGTTTTCTTGAAGGAACCTCATGTTTAAGTAGCAGATAAAATAGTTTATCAAAGCTATTTTCTACTCAAATTCGCAAAATTATTCTTGGATCTTTATTTAATCTTAATAGAAACATCTTAATGAGACAATGAATAGTGAGGAAGCGAATCAGGTTTTATTTTATTTTCTAGAATACAGAAAACATTGATCACTCGCGGAACCCTTGTCAACGTTCCAGGGAATCCTTGGGTTCCGTGGAACCCAGTTGGAAGACCCTGCTCTGGAGTAAAGGGTCATTATTATCGCTCAAATTTTTACCTTCTAGATGACGTCAGTGAGAATAAAATGTTAAAAAATTCGTAGTTAAATAATAATAATAATAATAATAATACGTAAATGCGTAACGTTGAGAATCGCAGTAAGACCAAATTTTTATTTACTTCTTTTCCTTATTAATAATTACAAACTATTGTGGCTCATCTATTTTAGAATTTTAGGTTACTAAGAATTTAAATATAATCATTTAGCAATAACATCCATCAAGGATTTCATTCAGGCAAACTCCAAGTTTAACCATTCACAAATAAGGAAAATAAAATATAATACAGGAAAGAGGCAGAGTTGGTGTCTAGTGGTTATGAAGTGTGGCTTTGTAAGTGGGAGATCCCCAGTTCGAATTCCGGAGAAGCTACTTTTTATTTGTTGGAAAAAAATGTTAATAAAATATGTACTTCCGCCTCCGTCCACGACAATAATCCTTCCTGAAAAATAGGCGATTACTTTGACTTTTTACTACAAAACACGAAAAATTGATTCTAGAAATAAATTATGGGGTTTTAATATGAAAAAAGGAAGGTTTTCTCAAAATCTTAAAAATGGAAATTGACTTAAAAAAAAAAAATAAATAAGCTGAGTAAATATTCTAGATGAATAAGCATGAACTACTGTGACACACTCACACTAAAGGAAATTATGGCCAGTGAAACCAGTTAGTGAATTATGGCCGGTGAAAACTAAGATAAGGTAGAACAACAACGAGAAAAAGTGTAGCTAGGTCTAGGATGTGGGGCCGGTGGAGATGAAACCGTCAAATACATAATTCACTTTAAAAACAGTACTAACAATGTGAGGAGAAAGAAGCTTAGGAGCATTTGAATGGGGGCGGTTGGCCGGAAAATGGAATAATAAAGGGGTCCCGGGGAAGATTTAATACTGCTGGAGGTTGTATTTGGTGATGACAGCATCCTATTATTTCTAGGGGTTAGCTAACGCCACTCATACATTTCCTCTATTACCTTTCACAAACTATAAAAGTAAAATTCCTAAAACTCCGCCAAAATTTAAATAACTGCCAACACCAACGACTTCTTGATGGAACTTAATGGACTCAGGCGAGGATTCAGGATTATTTCTAATTTACCCAAATTAATCAGGAATACTTCAAATTAAATCGTATCAGAAAGACCTGATCCTGTTTGCTTTCACTTACTATTGTGGTAACAGGAAGTGATAAGATAATTTCAATTTTTTCCGTATAAAACGGAAATATCCTTTTTAAGGCCACCTGTCGCTAAAATGGCTTATACAAATTAGTCTGTTATGTGTACATTACATACATACAGAAAATGAATCCTACTAATCAAAGTAAACTCTTGCTCTAGATAAATTTATCAATTTCACGATCAATATTAAACCTTAATTGATCTTATTCAATTGTTTTTTTTCACAAACATTTTTTATATCAACTTCGCGAACTTTACCAACGACTGGACTTTTATCCTCAACTTCTTCTTCAAAAGTTTCTTCATTAGGCAAGTTTATTTTCATTTTTTCCACTAAATATTTCTTCTGGATTTCGTCTTCAATTTCTTATTTAGAATTCCGTTTACAGCTGCCTTTTGCTTTCGCTTCGCCCCTTTCTCTACCTACAGATACGCTGTTCTCTATTATTGCAGTTTTCAGCTCCGTTCTTTTCAAATACAATTTCTACTTATAGATACCTTGCCTGACGGTCGTTATCATCAGCGACTCCAAAAAAAAAAGTCGCTGTAATTTTCCTTGACGTTAGCATGCTATCAATCCACCTTATAATTGGATTTGAAATTGAGAGACTGCGCTACGACATCTTTGGAACTTTGAAGCCAAAGGAGATAATAGCTAAGAAGGAACTAGTAGGGAAAGCTCTCTACGTTTTTATAAGGGGAGGTTTCACCTATTAGACTTAAGGGGAAGGCACAATAAGCCTCTTGTGGCTGTGGTGCCGTGGGAATAGGGTACCGCCCCGTCATTTCAAATCTAAAATCTAAATCTATGAAGACCAAGTGCATTACTTGGTTAATTAAGGAATAAGTTTGATAATTTAAATATGTGACTGGAGATTTCTAATTTTTTTTTGGCAATTAAACGCAACTCTCCCAAAATTACCCAAAAAAGTATTAAACCTTCTTGTTTGTAACAGAAGTAAAATTATTTGTTTAGCCCTTTTGTCTATGCTTGAGTACATCTAAAGCTCTTAACATTTGATTATTGCTTAGAAAATCACTAGGATATCAAGAAAAGAACTAGCTTTACTGCCTTGACGATATTTTCAGTAGAAAGGGGATGAAAAAATACATAAAAATGACCTATCACGTGCTCTTCTTTCTCTTTGATAACAAGTTAAAAAATTGAAATATGATTAAAAAAATATCATATTTTGAAATAGCCTAGCACCTTTAATTTTAAAGTTATCGAATTGCGGTTTCTGGTTTCTTTCATAACTTTTTGTACTCGTTAAAACTGTGTACATGAAAATGGGGGTCATCTGCGAACCCTCACTGTTGGTCGCGCCGCGTACGCAGGCAGGAATCTAAAATCAAGCCCCATATTCTGAAACTAGAGGTGACGGGTAACAAATTTTACCTCTACCATTTTTTGGTCAGATCAACCGTTTAAGCATGGAATGCATTTGTGCCTTCTTAAAATGAACATCCTGTATATTTTCCGCTAAATCCTGGACCCTTATTTCTTCAAAAAGGAAACTGTAAGTTTAGGTGTTACCGATGAATATATTTGGAGCTTCTCTATTCAAATTGTGGAAAGTTATCAGCACCATCTAATATAATACTAACTTATTTCACGGAGGGTTAATCAAATACCGCATTGATATTTCAAAGTACCAATCCTTCATCTGATCTCATGTTCCTGTTTCTTTCATTACTCCCAGATATCTTTCAGAGGTCTCTTTGCTTTTTAATTTTCTTTCCGGCAAGTAGAATGTCTACTTCTTTCAAATACTCAGATTCTCCAACCCCAAAAACATCCAACTTCCTTCATACTCCTTGGTAGCGCTACCTTATTCTTATTTTTTTTTTTTTTTTTTTTTTTTTTTTTTTTTTTGCGCATCAACAGCTGAGGTCATTAGCGCCCGGAGCTTTTTCCAGTGCACTGCCGGCCTCCGGACAGTGTTCTCTCGTTACAGACAACACTGTCCATCACCGGACAGTGAGCTGTAAGAAGCTCCTAGGAAGAGAAAATCTAAGGGTCAGCTGCTGGATTCGAACCCGGGACCTCCGCGTGGGAGTCCAGTATGCTAACCTCGTAGCTAATCCCTTCCCTCCTTATTCTTATTCTATTTATTTTTATGCTAAGAAATGACTCGAGCCAAAAAAAGATTGTTTACAAATTATTCAAATACTATCTGAAAGCTGTTATTTTCTGAATTAACTAATGGTCATTGTAAACATGCCAATGCAGTGAAAAGCAACATGTTCAGCAATGTATTAAATTAGTAGAGATTAGCTGTAAAATTCTTGGCAACAATAACAAGAGAGCCACTGTTCAGTCTAGCCAACTAGTCAGTTCTTAACGCTTAGTTACAGCCAAGTTATTCAACGTGTTCTTTAACAAAAACCAAACAATAATAATGGTAACATTAGTCGTTGTACGCATGTCCATAGTTTCCCTGGCTGGCTGCAGACTTTCATGCATCATCAGTGAGGTAGAATTAATCAGTTTGGTGAATTTAGTAAATTTGACTTCAATTATGTTTTCATCTCACAGTATATTTGCTGCCTCAGGGATATATGAGTGCAAATAGGGGATATAAATCAGCGACAATATCTCTGCAGCTTAAACACATGAATATGGACTGTAACGGAGAAGATCGTAATATTTGGTTAATTTAGTTTTTGGTTTTTTAACGTCAATGGCAGACAGTGACGATCATGATGTTTTGTAATGTAGGGCAGGATTAAACGACTTATTAAACTGGAAGGTCGTTCTACAGTCCCTAGTTCCTAGTCTTTGTAAGATAAAGGGAAATGAAGAGACTGCCCAGCCGAAGGAGGTACCACAAATTAAAAAATAATCGTAAATTAACACTATACGATCTTATAGTAAACACTATACACTCGTATCTCAAAGAGACTCCATTATAAGTAAAGTAATCGCCTATTTTTTCAGGCAGGCTTTACGACCAACTACCAATTAGGTATCGTGGACGGAGGTGAGACTAGCAAACATACTTTACTGTAAATTTCTTTTATTAACCATTAAATAAAATCCGAGGTCTAGTACGAGAATCGAACCCAGTACCACAATGCATATTAGCTTCGCAGGTTTCGCCTCCAACCGCTCGGCTACCTAGACTCATTATAACTTGTTCATTTAAAAAAAGTTTCTATATTTCAGGAAAGGCTTGCCGTCAAACAGGCAAATTAGGTGTCAGGAACGGAAGCCGGAAGCACATACTATTAACGTTTTACCTATTAAATAAAAATTAGCAGAATTGAAACTGGATATCTCCCACTTACAGGTCTAAACTCGTACCAACAACACGAAATCCGCCCCTCAATTGCTTAATTTATTTACTGTTTATTATCTACGGGTTTCTAATAAACACATAAAAAAAGCACCATACCTTAATCTTAAGCTTATCGATAGCATACAAAAATTTTTTTTTTAACAAAAGTGAAAAATTATTTATGAATTTATCTATCGTAATAAAAATCGAAAACAAGGGCAGGCAGCATCGTGGTCTGGAAAGAAAGCTGAAAGCCTCGGACAGTAAAGTTTACGCTCACGTTCCAAAAGAAAAACATCAGAAACTTGAACCGAACAAAATAAGCAATTTCATGGTAGAATACCCCAGAGTGGATATAGGTTATAAAAACCCGATAAAAGCAAAAGTGGTATTCAGTAAAAGAAAAAATTCAAGAAGAATAAAGGAATATGGCAGCCAATGTTTTAAAAACAAGTAGGACAGGTGAAGATAAAGAGGAAGTAGAAAGGAACAAAAACAAACGAAGAGGACAAAGAAGAAGAACGAAAGAAAAGGTTGCAGCATCAAAAAGTGGGCAAAGAGGTAAACCAAAATGACGAAACGATACGTGTCCAATGTTGTATATAAGGCTGATACACAGAAGATGTACCATTTTTAGATGAACAACTCAGGAAAAACATCAGTAGGAAATACATAATTCAGAAGCAACAAACTATATTCGATTTACCAAAACAAAAACAATCGATTCGCTGCAGATACGTTTTTAAATTAAAATAACTATTTTTGGGGGAATTGAGCATATTAAAAGCGCGTTATATCGGAAATGGACTGCAACAGTAATATCTATAATCCGCCTCCAAATTAAAATAACTATTTTGGGGGAATTAAGCATATTAAAAGCGCGTTATATCGGAAATGGACTGCAACAGTAATATCTATAATCCGCCTCCAAATTAAAATAACTATTTTGGGGGAATTGAGCATATTAAAAGCGCGTTATATCGGAAATGGACTGCAACAGTAATATCTATAATCCGCCTCCAAATTAAAATAACTATTTTGGGGGAATTGAGCATATTAAAAGCGCGTTATATCGGAAATGAGCTGCAACAGTAATATCTATAATCCGCCTCCAAATTAAAATAACTATTTTGGGGGAATTGAGCATATTAAAAGCGCGTTATATCGGAAATGGACTGCAACAGTAATATCTATAATCCGCCTCCAAATTAAAATAACTATTTTGGGGGAATTGAGCATATTAAAAGCGCGTTATATCGGAAATGAGCTGCAACAGTAATATCTATAATCCGCCTCCAAATTAAAATAACTATTTTGGGGGAATTGAGCATATTAAAAGCGCGTTATATCGGAAATGAGCTGCAACAGTAATATCTATAATCCGCCTCCAAATTAAAATAACTATTTTGGGGGAATTGAGCATATTAAAAGCGCGTTATATCGGAAATGGACTGCAACAGTAATATCTATAATCCGCCTCCAAATTAAAATAACTATTTTGGGGGAATTGAGCATATTAAAAGCGCGTTATATCGGAAATGAGCTGCAACAGTAATATCTATAATCCGCCTCCAAATTAAAATAACTATTTTGGGGGAATTAAGCATATTAAAAGCGCGTTATATCGGAAATGGACTGCAACAGTAATATCTATAATCCGCCTCCAAATTAAAATAACTATTTTGGGGGAATTGAGCATATTAAAAGCGCGTTATATCGGAAATGGACTGCAACAGTAATATCTATAATCCGCCTCCAAATTAAAATAACTATTTTGGGGGAATTGAGCATATTAAAAGCGCGTTATATCGGAAATGAGCTGCAACAGTAATATCTATAATCCGCCTCCAAATTAAAATAACTATTTTGGGGGAATTGAGCATATTAAAAGCGCGTTATATCGGAAATGGACTGCAACAGTAATATCTATAATCCGCCTCCAAATTAAAATAACTATTTTGGGGGAATTGAGCATATTAAAAGCGCGTTATATCGGAAATGAGCTGCAACAGTAATATCTATAATCCGCCTCCAAATTAAAATAACTATTTTGGGGGAATTGAGCATATTAAAAGCGCGTTATATCGGAAATGAGCTGCAACAGTAATATCTATAATCCGCCTCCAAATTAAAATAACTATTTTGGGGGAATTGAGCATATTAAAAGCGCGTTATATCGGAAATGGACTGCAACAGTAATATCTATAATCCGCCTCCAAATTAAAATAACTATTTTGGGGGAATTGAGCATATTAAAAGCGCGTTATATCGGAAATGAGCTGCAACAGTAATATCTATAATCCGCCTCCAAATTAAAATAACTATTTTGGGGGAATTGAGCATATTAAAAGCGCGTTATATCGGAAATGGACTGCAACAGTAATATCTATAATCCGCCTCCAAATTAAAATAACTATTTTGGGGGAATTGAGCATATTAAAAGCGCGTTATATCGGAAATGAGCTGCAACAGTAATATCTATAATCCGCCTCCAAATTAAAATAACTATTTTGGGGGAATTGAGCATATTAAAAGCGCGTTATATCGGAAATGGACTGCAACAGTAATATCTATAATCCGCCTCTAAATTAAAACAACTCCATTAAATATTATTCCTGAATAGGATGAAAAAATAATTGCCATTTCAGTCGAGTAAAATTTATTTTGCCGAGCTTCCCACCTAGGGACTACGTAGGTCATCTTCAGGGCTAGTTTAGAAAGTAATACTTTTACATTTCAGGGTTGGTGTGTCTTCTGTCTTGTCTGTTCATGGACTCATGACCTAGTCCCTAGGTCGAAAGCTCGGCAAAATAAATTTTACTCGACTGAAATGGCAGTTATTTTTTCATCCTATTGAAATTATAAATCAGTCACCAAAAAGAATGAACAACAATTATTCCTGAACATAAGTCGCCAGTGGACAGTCTTCTAAACCAGAGCAGTGAATGTAATTGCTCTTTGCCTTGATCTAAAGCAAAACTTTCCCGGGGGTCTTTCTAGGCTTATTTCCAGCATTCGACCGGGTAAGGTACTCAAGATTGCTTTATCAACTAAAACGCCTTCTATCTTTTAACTCATCCTTAAGTCTTATCTCTCCGACCGTTTCTTTCAAGTCAAACAAGGTTCTACTTCTTCTCTTATCCTTTCAATACTCGCTGGAGTTCCTCAAGGGTGCACACTTTTCTCCATTACTTTACAAATCTGTATACAGCCGACTACCCACTCACTACACTGCAATTCTATCACCTGCTTGAAGGCAATCTGTGCATTTCAAATACATCTGAATGAACTTCAGCCTTAAACATACTATTCACTCTAAATAAGAAACCTCTCCCTCCTCTACTTTCTACAGCCTGACAAACGGCTAACATGGAACCCTTCCACAAGAGATTCAAACGAACTGATCTGAACTTTAGATACAAAATTATAAAAAGATTACTCTACAAAACCTTAGCCAACGAATAAAAGAAAACTGCACTTCTATCCAGGAATACAGCACTCAACGAACGTCAACTGATCAACTGCAGTTCGCCCTTTCTTCAGCCAAAAATTAATAACAGAATAGGTTCACAACTTGTGAGTTAGTCCTGATGTTCAGATTGGTATGTATTATTAAAACTGCCCAGTAGGACAAATGTATAAGGGATGATCGTTAAAAAAATAGTTATTCTGTTGTAAAATTTCAAGTAACGTCACAAAAAAAAGAGTGTCACCATTCTGGGATTGCCTCACACACACACACTGTAACACTCTAGGAGATCAGGCTAACTTCCTGGCATGGAGGGTATTACAGAAACTCTTCCTTCTCTGCTCGGTGAATCATCGCCAAGCATAAGGGGTGAATTGGAACCCTGCCAGACCCTACGGAGTATGTGGGGGTATTTTTATAAGGCAGATATTTTTTTCGTTGAGTTTGCAATTTCATACAGTAATAACTATTGATCTACCAGAAAAAAGATGTGAAAGAAGATTATGTTCAGGATGAATTTTAATTAGAACGCAAAAATTTTATTTTCTGTGCGTTTATGGTTACTATCAAAATAGATATTTGATAGAGAATCATTTGTTAAAATGTTACTAGTTCAAACATCTTTCAAAGAATGAAATGAATCAAATAAAAGTAGAAATTAGTTACTAAAACCAAATGTTAGAAAGAAACCCAAGGCGAAAATAAAAAAAAAAAAATCATCCTTGGCAAGTGGATTATACTAAATTAATTTAATATTAGTATTAATATAAAATATGTATAATATAAATTTAGCAGGTTTGTGTGGCCTTAGTGACAAAGATAGGCCTGACTAGTTGTTCTTCATTTAGAATCTGTGTTAGATTTCTTGGCCAGATGAGAATCTTGAATAATAGCAGGTGATAATAATAAAAACTCAATTTGTATGATATTAAATAATAAAAACTTAAAAATGAAAACGCAAAAAAAATAAAATAAAAAATTACTTTACTGAAATTTATATAAATTATATTAAGACTTATTGATTAAACTATCTTTATTAACTTAAGATTCAAGATTGGCGAGGAATCGGTCAAATAAAAATCAAACTAGTCTTTTTGTCAACGTTTCGACAAATATGTACGAGGGTTGTTTGAAAAGTCCGTGCAAAGTCAGAGAGATAGCACCACTATCGAGGTTATGTTTAGTTATTAGCATCTCTTGGAAGAACACACACCAAGTTTCAGCCAGATCGGTCTATTTCTTTGTGTTTGGCATTCGTTTGAATCGAAGAAGTCGCGTGATTTTCAAAAAATGGACGAAAAAGAATTTCGTGTGTTGATTAAACACTACTATATGAAAAGCAAAACGCCTCAGGAGACTAAAGAGAAGCTTTATAAACATTATGGTGACTCTGCACCTTCGATTAGAACAGTTTATAAGTGGTTTCAAAATTTTCGGAGTGGCCACATGGGCCCAAGTGACGCTGAACGTTCCGGACGCCCTATTGAGGTTACTACTCCAGAAATCATTGATAAAATCCATGATATGGTGATGGATGACAGAAGAGTGAAGGTGCGTGAGATTGCTAGTGCTGTGGGCATCTCGAATGAACGGGTACATAATATTTTGCATCAACATTTGGACATGACAAAGTTATCCGCAAGATGGGTGCCGCGATTGCTCACGCTTGACCAAAAACGAAATCGTGTGAAGTGTTGCAAGGACGGTTTGCAGCTGTTCCAGAAGAATCCGCAGGACTTTAAGCGTCGTTTCGTCACTGTGGATGAAACATGGATACATCACTACACTCCTGAGACCAAAGAACAATCTAAACAATGGGTTACCAAGGAGGAATCTGCGCCAAAAAAGGCGAAGACCGTTCCTTTGGCCGGAAATATTATGGCGACTGTCTTTTGGGATTCGCAAGGAATAATCCTCATCGACTATCTAGAAAAGGGTAAAACTATTACAGGTGCATATTATTCATCGTTATTGGACCGTTTGAAAACCGAGCTGCAAGAAAAACGCCCACGATTGGCCCACAAAAAAGTCCTTTTCCATCACGACAACGCACCAGCTTACACCTCAGCAGTTGTGGTCGCAAAATTAATGGAAATAGGGTTCCAACTCGTTTCACATCCCACCTATTCTCCAGACTTGGCTCCCTCGGACTACTATTTGTTCCCCAATATGAAGAAATGGCTGGCGGGAAAAAGATTTTATTCAAACGAGGAGGTGATTGCAGAAACGAATGGCTATTTTTCAGACTTGGACAAATCCTATTATTCGGAAGGGATCAACAAACTAGAGCAGCGTTGGACGAAGTGTATAAGCCTAAAAGGAGACTACGTTGAAAAATAAAAATGGTTTACCCCCAAAAATTAAGTAGTTTTTATTTTTGCACGGACTTTTCAAACGACCCTCGTATATTGTCCTCTTCAGGGCCTGGATAATAAAAATACACAAATACAAACAATTCAGTAATACCAATCAGTAGAAAAAAAAAAACAGTAATATAAAAATAAAAATAAATAAAATAAATAAATAAAATAAATAAATAAAAATTAAATACAATAAATTCACTATAATTATTGAAATAATTCAATATCCAGGCCCTGAAGAGGACAATATATTTGTCGAAACGTTGGCAAGAAGACGATTTTGTTTTTTATTTGACCGATTCCTCGCCAATCTTGAATCCTAAGATAACAATTTAGGGTCACGAAACCTATATATTCATATCTTTATTAACATATTTTTTAGAATACTTCTCATAGAATTTATTAAGAAACCAATTAATTAAATTTCACTAAAAATAACGGTAAGTTGTAACTGTAAGGCGAAAATAATGTGGACTCACTATAAGGGAATTTAAAAAAAAATGAAAACGGAACTGAATAAATGCCATGCTTTGGGTTGATCTGTAAAATCAACCTGTTGATAAAATTGATGAGAAATCGATTGCCAAAAGACTCTGGTTGAATCAAAAATTTTTTGGATCCAACACTTCCACGACCAACTACTGCTCTCTTTACACCATTAATTTTTCTAGCCATCTCAGCCGCGCCCTGTCTTTCTCTAAAAAAGAAAACCGTCCGAATTGTTTTCCTCTAGAAGTTGCAATTGGTCCTGAAGAAGCGGAAAACAATAAAGATTAAATGAGAAACTTTGGCGCATTCTCCAGAGAAAATTTGCTATGAGAAAAAAAAACGCTTCTAGAAACTACTGTTACAAAACCTCGCCTTTGCACTATTTCTACCCTATTCAGGGTTTGCAAGGTTTTGATATAAATCACGCCCCCAGCTAGACCGGCCTCCAGCTAGCAGCCTACACAAGACGGAATTTCCTGTTTATTCATTTTTCTGTGGACCTACACAGTGTTCAACGACTTCCTTCGAACGTCTCTACTAGGATTCAATAACTTTTTACTTTCTAGGAGGAAAAAAAAAACTAAATTCGCTGGCATTGATGGTATCAGCCTCAAATAGGTTTTTGCAAGTACAATCGCGTTCTCATAGTGAAATACAAATAGAGAGGATCTGAATACGACTGGAAAAGGCGACTGCGCAGGACTAGTAATTTCCCAGATTTCTATTACTGATTATTAAGTTAAAAAGCAATTCACCAAACGATTACCGTTTTTTTATGTTATCATTAAAATTACAGTAAGTGAACAGAAAATAAAGCAAAAAAAAGGTTTATACCATAAAGGGTTGTACACACATCTTTGTGTGCAGTAAACAAGCAGATGCATGCTTGTGGACAGAATATAGCCAAGGAATAAGTGTGCACGGGTAAGAGCTTACCTTGCAAAGCACTTTCTGTCCGCAAGGTTATATTACCCACCTGTTTTAACAGCAGTGCATTATGAAGAAGTGAGGTTGGGCTATACATGCAAGCTGTACTGTACTTCTTAGTGGCAAGGTAAAACAGAGCCATTACCTTAAGTAGAAATGTAATGACCAATGCAATAACTAGGTTTATAGCCCACATCATCATCAACAACAAGCAGCATCATTAAAGAAAATGTCACTTCCTTTTATTTAAAATTGGCCATATTAAATATGTACTGTTCTTTTTCAAATGCACTTAATTCAGGAATCCCTTATAATTATTTCAAACTCATAAGATGGATGAGATTCTCTCAATTTTCACTAAAATTTCAATTTTTTTAAAATTTATTACAATAAAAAAAGAAGTCTTTTCCAAAAATTAAAGAATTCAAAACTTAAGTTGGAAAGATCACTTAATAGATATGATAAGAGAATTGAAAACAAGATAATGGCAACAATAACGGATTCAATAATTCTTAAAACTTCATACCAAAGAGCAAGTGTGTAACCCTTAGCCCTTAGTGAGAGAATGAATAGAACCATTACATTAAAAGCGCGTTCTATATGATACCAAATCAAGTAAAAATGTTTAGAATGAAGTAGTAAATATACTAAAGTTTATTTGAACACTAGGTTACCCACAAGTGCAATTAAGTGAGTACGCTATTCCGGAGGAAATATGGAAGAGGAACGAAAGTGCCTCTTATTCATCTTGGAGTATTTGGATATGTAAATTATATTCATACATTCCAAAACAATTGAGGCGAGAATTGCGATTCAAAATCCCAAGCGTACCCAATGATGGATATTGTGGAAATGCTAAAAGATATGGACCTTATGACGTTAAGATTTCCCAAGAGAGTTACCTGGTAAATTATACTAAGAGGGAATGCTCTCCAGACAAATTAAATACTATATTCCACATTCTATACTTTAGTTTTGCAACAAATACTAATTAAATACCCCATTTGTCACATTGAAATGTGTGTAATATATGTAGTAAGATAACATATTATCAAACCAAGATTAAAAACAGAACAAAATTCTTTTTTGAATATATTTTTGATTTCTGGACTAATTAATTATAGCTGCTTTTTGGCCGCCAAAACATGCAGCCACTTGCAGATCTTTTCATTTTTTTTTTTATCAGCGCAATGCTCAACTACCTACTACAATTAGAAGAAAACGATGCAGGGCGAGGTGTACACGGTTGTCTAACTATAAAGGTGTACGTGGTTGCAAAGGACGCAAGTTTATTTCACAAGACTGCTCTAAAACTGACCATGTCGCGGTTACCTGTAGCTGAAGTAAGCGCGCTAGGAGATACGAGTTAGAAACAATGTCCAAAAACGGGTAAACTTACACGAACGTTCTTCTTTGAAGTACTGACAAGTGGATAGAAGTGGATAGGCCAGAGATCAAAGTACGTAGCATAAAGTTGTGCAACATAGCATCAGAAATGTCTGTTCTACACTGCTCCATTTCTCAGAGAAAACCAGAGCGCTTGGTGTGAACTCGTCTTAAGGAGTTCATTTGTACTTCCACTTGAACAATGCCCAACAACTATACTCTTCTGAATCCCATGGACAACATCATAGAATACTCTAACCAACACTTAATTCGGCCATTTTGTGCACCGAATACAATAAAACTATTACTATCTTCGGGTACCACTTACAGCAATAACCATTAAACTATACAAACTAAAAAATAATAATAGAAAATATTAATAATACAACAGAAAAGTGGGGTACAGGATTCATTAGAATCCATTGATTTACCAAAAGCAGTTCCGCAGGATTAAACTATCAGAAATAAGTAATTTTAAAGTGACATCAAAAGGCTAGTAAGAATCAACAGCGACTAGACACTTTCTATTCCTAGTGCAATAATAAATATATATTTTTATAAGGTTAAGAAAATGTTGAGAAACAGCTATTGGTCTAGGCGCTTCAAAATAATGGTCGCTGGTGCTTCAAGCTTTTTCCACTGTTCTGTAGCCCTGCGGTTAGTGTTATTTCGGTAGAGACAACTGTAAATCACTGGAGAGTGTGCTGTAGGAAAAAGAAAATTAAAGTACTGCCTATTTGTTCAGGAGGTAATTTGGAAGGAGCGAATAGCTAACATACTTCACTGTGAATTCCCTCATTAAATAAAATCCAAGGCCTAGACCGGGAAATCGAATCCAATACCACTATACTTATTAGCTTTGCGGGCCTCGCCTCTAATCGCTCGAGATACTGTGGCGCCTTCAGTTACTCCTAGAAAGAGAAAAATCTAAGGGCCGGCCAGCAGCTGGATTTAAAACATGGAATTTCCGCATAGAAATCACTAAACAATGAGCAAATCTTTTCCTTGCCGCGAATAGCGAAATGCAATGATATTTCTCCATGAGCGCCATTCTATTATCTTTCGATAGCTAAAAAAAAGAAAAGCCACTAAAATGTATCTTACCACACGCCACAAACACGCCTCAATATGCTCCTCAACTACTGTTCTCCAGCACGTGTAAATTAGACATGGGATAAGATTCTGAAAGGGTAGGAATATTTACGAAAGTACTTTAACTTATGAAGCAAACACTCATTCCATAAAAAAAACAGGAGCAATTTATAGCAATAATATTTTTACTACGAGAGAGCGAGCAATAACTTTGTAGAAGATAAATATATTCCAACCAGCACTTTACTTAAAATTGTAAATATGATTGAAGCGCCAGTTATGTACAGTGCACTCATATGTTCAAACATGTACTTGTGAGATACGTATAGTATGCAACACTTAAAGGAACGAAGAGAATCTATCTTTCATAACTCCTCCCACCTCTAGTTTCTGCATTCCAAAGTAAAAAGAACAGCAACTTTCAAAGGTCTGTTCTAAAATAATAAGACGATAATTGAATCACCGACAGAAGAGACTGGCCAAGGAGTTTAAGGACAACTATATATATAAAAAGAAGGTTACGTCAAACTGAAAACATAAAACAAATAACAAGGACAATTACAATAGAACAGTTAGCTAAAGTGAACAATTTCGCGATCAAAGCAAACTATACGAAGAACCGTGGATGATTTTCAACTGAGTAAAACTTCTTTAGCCACAAAGGCAATTAACTAAAAATACTCCAAATAAAACGCGACGTCCTTTGATTGAATCCGTATTGAAACAAACTGAAATCCTGCTTTAATGTTAAAACTTGACAGGAAAGTTGGAATTTTCTAAGGAAACCAAATTCCTAGGGTAACTGTATAGCATTTTTTTATTTTATTTTTGGAATCGCTAAATAATGGGCTCATTATTATATATACTAAATTTAGCGAAAGAAATATAAATTTCAAGTTAGCTGCGAGAGTGTGGGATTTAGTTGAGAAAAATATACTTTCCACACTTGTACAATAATACAACATACAGGGTGTTCATTTTAAGACGGCTCAAATGCATTTCATGCTTAAACGGTTGATCTGAGCGAAAATGGTAGTGGAAAAATTTGTTGCCCGTCACCTCTAGTTTCAGAATATGTGACTTGATTTTAGATTCCTGCCCGCATACGCGGCTGACGCGCGACCAAAAATGAGGGTTCGCAGTTGACCCCCATTTTCATATAGACAGTTTTAAAGAGCATAAAAAGTTATGAATGAAACCGGAAACCGCAATTCGATTTCTTCAAAATTGAAGGTGCTAGGTCATTTTAAAATCTGGTATTTATTAATCATATTTCAATTTTTTAACTTGTTATCAAAGAGAAAGAAGAGCACGCGATAGGTCATTTTTATGTATTTTTTCATCCCCTGTCTACTAAAAATATTGCCAAGGCAGTAAAGCTAGTATTTTTCTTAATATCAGGAAATAAGTCGTTTTCCGGGTGATTTTTCTAAGAAAAATCAGATGATAAGAGCTTTAGATATTCTCAAGCATACACAAAATGGCTAAAAATTAATTTTACATCTGTTACAAACAAGAGGGTTTAATAATTATTTGGTAATTTTGGGAGAGTTGCGTTTAATTGCCAAAAAAATTGAAAACATCCCGCCACATATTTAAGTGATTAATATCTGTTTGATCTTTGCAAACAAACGCGGTAAGTGGACTGTATAGAATAGGGTGTAGTTCGTTAAGCGGGCAATCAAATGAAATTATACACATAGAATGAAATAATAAGGCTTACCTTGCAAGATGTGGACACTGGCGTGACACTGCTCTAAGGAAATGGCAACCCCAAAGGGAAAAGAGAGTCGACTCCCCCACCCCCTGGCCCCAGATACCTTTATGAGCGTAGATTATGTCCTCTTGACTAAAGGCGAGCTGATTGAAGGCCCAAATAGGCGTAAATATTCTTTTATAGCGGTGAACATGCTGTGTAGCGAGAATAGCGGTGAACATGCGGTGTAACGAATGGAAGTGAACACGGGATAACACTTGAAATTGCGGTGTAACAGGAAGAGTAGTAAACTGAACACTCGTACAGTTGCGGTGAACGTGCGGTGTAGCGAGAATAGCGGAAAACGGAAAACACTTCCGTACGAGCGCCAGAGAACAAACGTTACGAACAGACTGCGGTAAACGACGAAGAGAGACTTACTCACATACTCATACACATACTGAGAGGTGACTGCACAGAGCAATGAGCAGCCGAGAACTGTCGTAAACACGACAACAGCCGAAGTCGATGCGTGCGATGCGGTTAGCATACATTGGATGACAAAAAGGAGTAGGAATGAGCTTGAACAATATCTTTCATTTAAAGGATCAAACTTATTGCTTAATTTATCAAATAATGACTTACGCAGCTTGTGCAGCATGTACTGAGCCTTCAAAGGTGCCTCCTTTGGCTTGCAAACCAGGTTAGCCAGGAGGTTATCAACTGCTCTCTGTATCTGAGGAGGCACCTTTAAAGGCACAGTACATCCTTCACAAGTTGTGTATGCATGAAATGCATTTGAGCCGTCTTATAATGAACACCCCTGTATATATTTTTTTTTCAATTTTTTTACTACCGTCCTTAATAGACCTCGAACATATCAACGAACACTCGTCACTTATCAAGGCTTTGACTCACCATCGTCTTTATACTCTTTTTCTCCGCCTTCCTTCGAATTAGATCTGTCTCTTTTGCCTTATATTATCCTCTGTACATTCCTTTTTAAGTTATCTAGTCATCGGAATCTACTTCCTCTTATACAGGTGGCCATCTAGATGGAAAATTGGACCCCATCGCCCTACTTCTTCTGTATTAAATTCAAAACCTAATCTACATTTTTTTATTTGACCTCAAATTCAAAGAAAGAGACCAGTTCTTAAAAAGCACTTTAGTGAAAAAAGAAAATCCTGTGATTAGTGATTGCAAAAACTTAAAAGACGCCAAATGCTACAAGTCAAGAATCTGAAAACAATGAGGGGCTATCAAGCCGATATGTTTGCGAGCTAAAAGCCCTGTTATGACTTCATTCCAGCATAAAAAAAAAAGTGGTTGTCTGAAAAGTAGACAATTGTGCTGAATTATGGGGGCGGGTGACTCTGCGTGGGTGAGCCAGTGTTTACATTCACCCATGGATGCTATGAAATAAAAGAGTTGTTAGTGAGTAGGTTGTATAGAAAATGTAGAAGTTTATCATTTCCAAAAGATATAGATTGGTTACAGACCAATATCGTCATTAAACACGGTTTCGAAAATTGTCACTTACAAGTTGTACTATACAGATTATCACAATGGAACGAAACGTATGATTTTATTATCCCCATGGAACAATTAGGGTTTCGTAAAGGCAAAGGATCTTCTTCTACTTCTTCTTTCAAGATACCGCGATGGAATTTTTAATTATTTTTTTCTCATTTATTTGTGCTTCAATCAGCGCGTTGACGCTATTAGTAACAATGAAACAGTGAACAGAAGAAGTAAACGAGTGTTAACCAGCGGCAACACTTTAAAAGACTGAACTATTGGTCACCCTCTCCAATAAAGAGGAGATCACGAGGCTACTGCTGTTCAAGTCGTCTTGTTGGGTTGTCAAGAAAAGTTCTAGAAGCAAGAATTTGAGCTAGAGGATCTGCGTGTGATTGCAGGCAGAAATAGAGTTTCTTGTTTTCGCGATTTGGATGGTAATGTTAATATTTGTATGTACAGTCCAGTTAGAGACGTAAAAGAGAGGGTTAATTAGGATCGAAGTATTTTAGATTGTAGAGATTGGATTATTTGGAGATTGGTGAGTTAATTTGAACCCAACAGCTCTATTCAGATGGGTTATTATATTATTGAGAACCACTGAGAGTGTTCAATTGCGCCCAGCACGAAGCGAGCTGGATGAAATCTCTATAGATTTTCTCATGGCTCTCGACTCTGCATACCACGGTGAGCTTTACTAAATTAGGAATAAGCCAGAATAATCAGGGTAACCCAAAAGCCATATGAACAAGGAACAATAAATGTAGAAAAGAATAACTTACGTAGTCAAGATATCAAAATCTCCAAAGGTGTAATACAAGGTGAAATATCGCTGCGGTTATTCCCACGGTTTCACAGTGAAATAATCCTTTTTTGAAATCAAGGGTTCTAGAGGCATTAATATCAACAAAAAAATTACGTATTAACGCTACTCTAGGCAGATGATCCTATTCTGTTAGCCTCATCTAAGTGGGGGGGGGATGTTTTAAAAAAACTAAATATTTTGTATGAATATTGCAGTTTCAAAGCTCTAAAGACGAATCTGTTGAAAAAATACGTGATTTCTTTTAAAGAATCGGGAAAGTTGAAAATCTCATAAACCTTTTATTAAATTATTGATAAAAAACAGCTTCAACTGTCTTGGCGTACCTTTCTCTTCTAGCGGGAAATTTAGGAGAGCAGCGGAGCCTAAAGCCAATTAGCCGTACATCAACAGAGATACGAGTATGGGCGCCAAAATTAGGTCTTGTTTAGTGGGTACATCGTGTACTTCTGTTAAAATCTACTGTTCAGAAATTTGGGCTTCCATATATTTGGTTATGGTGGAAAAAGTACATGGAGCTGTTACTCTCCTAGGAAGAGAACATCTAAGGACAGGCCAGCTGCTTTCTAAACCGGGGATCTTTGCGTGGGAATGCTAAACACTGAGCGGATCCCTTCCTTAAGTGTTGGATATAAATTGAGAGAAAAGCAACAATCTAAACAATCAAATGCTACCCCCAATAAACAAGCAAGCAGAAGCTGGCCTAAAATACATAAATTCGTCAGTGTCCCAGCAAACAATCCAATTTTGGTGAAGGTTAAAATACAAATTATACAACAAAAAAGAATATAATTTGGTTTTGGCTTCATGAAAAGAAAGATTAAATTTTGTGCAAACAATAAATACAATACATAAAAACATACATAATCATAGTTTCGTTTTGTTTTTTAATTATGGATTCAGCTGTAGGCCCTCGTGATGAATATTTATGAGCTGAGGAATGTAGGGTAATAAAACAATAGTATTTGATTAATAATTACTTTAAATATATAAATTATATGGAAATACGTACTGGAGACCCTACTCAAAATATTATTTGTAACTGCAAAACTGCTTCATTTTAGTTAATTAATATGTGTAAAGCACTTAGTGAGCCGGCCCATATTTAATTTGTAAATAATTTATTTAAAAAATCAATTAAATAAAATAGAAAATAAATGAAATTTACAACTTAAATCGGAGTTGGGAGTTAATTTTGAAGAGAAATGCAGTAGTCATGAGTTTATAGAACGCCTAAACTACTAAATAAATTATTAGGTGGTGCCTGAATAAATTGTCAAGGAACCTATAGCCTAACATAGGAACGGAAAGAGGCTTAACACTAAAAGTGCATGATAATGTAGCAACATACCAGTTCTTCACTCAACAATAAATTGAATTTGCAACAATTTCTAACAAGTTGCAAAAGATAGAGAGAGAGGGTAGGCTGAATTTGGTTTTTATTAAACTTCACGTAAAAAAAAAAAACTGGTGTAAACAATCACATGATGTTGTTTCTGTAACGAGAATACACTGTCCGGAGGATGGCAGTACACAGAAAAAATAAAAATCATATGACTTTCTCTTGGTGCTAACTTATTTTCTTCGAAATCAACACTTTTCAAAACGTATTTAACTCTTACTCACAATATAAAGCTTTGAAAAACTAAAATTTCCTTAGAAGAACTTCCCAAAACTAATTTTTCCCAGGATCAAATTAAAAAGTTAAAGATCTAGGAATGTGAAGGTTAGGCGCCATTTTCAAGAGAACACTCCAAAAAAATGAAAAATACAATACAGTAAGTTGGTATTTCCGGTGGCTTTTTTTTTTAATATCTTGGAAGTCGGAATAATAGAAACTCTTCCTTAATAATGTTTAAGAGTTAGAATCGAACATTCTACTGAGACAGTACTATGAAGGAAAGCCTCCCTCCTCTCCTTAATCGAACTATTCTATTAAAAAATTGTTTCAATTAAAGTAGGTAGACCTGCACATGTACAATAGATATTCTTACATTTGGAAAAATCTCAATAAACTATTCGATAAAGTGGTGCATTGGGTTGAGATATTTTGAATGATATTGCATTCAGCTACTCTGGGTAGGACTTCATCCAAAGATAATATTTCCGCTTTCTGCGATTTTTCATTTTTGAAATAATTTCTAAACAAACTCACAGATCTTTTTCAAAAAAAAACCACGGGGCCTCGTTTGATTACAAGTTATAATTCAATTTAGGATTCAAGGTTTTTTTTTTTTTTTTAATTATTAAGGTAATTATATTTAGCCACTATCAAGGTCATTACGCTTAGCCATTATCAAGGTCATTTTTTTAACCTTGGACTTTTTCCCGAATGTTCACAGCTATTTAAAACGGAAGTGGTCAAACTAAAGGAGAATACCACATTAAAATTGCTTTAAAATAACAAGTTTCAAATAAATGAAAAAAATAAAAAATTCTTTTTGGATAAAATTAAAATCATAATTTCTGATTTAAAAAGGAACCAAAATTTAAATTCTACCCAATTATTAGATATACCTATACAGGGTGAACCAGTAAGTATCGTCAATAGGCCTACTGCGTGTAGTACATCTAAAGTGGGACAACTTCATATTTTCCTCTGTTCTTGAGTGACGTCACTTTAAAGTTTTTTTCTAAAATCATTACTTTTTTCCAATAAAAATGTTATTACTCAGAAAGTTTTAGTCTGAATTCGATTCTGATGACACGGTTAGAAAGACAGATAAATTTCCTAAAAATCGACACCATTTTGAAGCATAAATTATTCTCCAAACTGCCTTAATCTTCCACCGGAACCTAGAAAAATAAAAGTAATCGAAATTTTTAGGAAAACTCATTAGGCTCTTGTGTGATCATTTTCAGACCTAGGTGCTGGTACTTTTTATAAAAGTTTCCTTGTCTAATGGGCTTTCAAACGGTATATCATTTTCTAGGATTCCTTTTATCTTCGTATGAGAAATTACGTTTGTTTTGCAAGAAAACGTGTTCACGAGCATACAGCAGTGATATTGTATAGTGTTGTTTAATTCATTTAACTCTTGTGGATGGAGCTGTAGTCAATTTTTAAAGTAGATTGTCTTAAAATAAGGTAGTCAATGGTTAATTATCGCACATTAAAAAAAAAATCGATATAACATCATCAGGCATGTAAAAAGATATCACGATAGGCAATTTAATGGGCATGTTATATCGACACGAGGAACGATTCAGTGGCCACCTCTCTCACCTATGGACTATTTCCTTTGAGGATATTTCTGCTTACCTAAAAGCATTTCTGTAATATTAATGAGGAGTAAAATTTATAATAAAATAGTACTTTTCTTCATATTCAATCAAAAAACCGTTATAATATTATCATTTTGACATTTCTTATAAGAATCATGTTTTCATTCATAACTTCTAAAATATCGCTCACAGAAAAAAACCGTTCAAGTAAATTTTTCTTTAAAAAAAATAGAGGAATCTATTTCTGAAATAGAAACCACACCTCCCCATTTGAAAAAATGAAGTTGGTGCCTGTATCTCGCTTCTGGCAGCACCGAAAAATATTTACAAATTAAATTTGGATTTCTAACAAAAAACTAAGGGAACATGTAGTTTTTAGTTTTTTTCTAGCTATCTTAGTTTCCGAGAAAAAGTCGTTATCCATATAACTTGGGACACCCTGTATATTGTGGCGCTAAATAGGACAGAGGTTCAATCACATTTAGCCCTCTAATTCGCATATTTTCCAGGAAATGGAGTTTTGACAAAATGTGGTATTAAGCTAGCCTCAAGAATGCACTATTCTACCTCCAATATATAATCTAATCTAACTTAGGATCGAAGCCTTCCTTAAAAAGAAGATGCCAGGGAATTACTTGATTCGTAAATTTTTTTTTAGTTTCTCGCCTTGAGGGCTTGATAAAGCTTAAGATAAAGGTAAGTGCCTTAAACATTAAATCTTTATGAATTTTTGGAGAAAAGTTTAGATCTAAAACAGACTCACTTTTTCTGATTCTGTTCAAATAATTTCGACTAGTTGATCTATTGGCAGCCAGATTTCCAAAGAATACTCAAATTCCATGAAAGACAACATGGCAAAAAAAAAGAACATAAATCAATCCATAATTCTGGATCTTACTAATTAAAGCTCTTTGCACGAGGAAAATGTGTTAAAGTAAAAACCCCAAGTCAAGGTCGTATAACTCAAAATACTGGAGTATAGAGGAGATCGACATGCTGATTTAGGTGTCTTCAACTAGCCAAGACTAAACTATCGCCGCCTGAGAAGTATTTCAACACGCGTTATTAACGCCAAGCTATTGCAGTAATCCCAGGATTACCCGCAGCAGAGGAGAATACTGCCCAATTTATGAAGAAGGTATTACTCTGATCTTTAAAGAACTAGTAAAATTTAAGAACAAATTAAAATTAAGTAAAACCAAACGAAAATAAACGTCTAATAGATAACAAGAATGTTTTCTAATTAATATCAAAGTTGCTGTTACCCATAAGACCAATCGTAGAAAGTGAATATATCGTCAAGCTGAAATGGTCAGGGTTAATTGAGTGGTTGGATCGCTAAGAGAACGCATTCACCTCATGACCAGACAATGAACGAGCCTCTTCAATTATCGACTGAACTAGTGGCCAAAGTTTTCCCATTAATCGAGATTGAAAGCTTTCCGTTGTGCTTACCATCTCTAATGTCTCGCCGCGCTCTTCAACAACGTTTTCACCCACTTGTAAAAACAATTGCCAGCTTTTAGGCAACCACCTTAAACTATTTTACAAGTCTAAATCTTATTTAAACTTTCAAGCTTTCCATTAAGTTTTCTACAGAACTTTTGTTGACTACAGGCAATTTAAACTATTTTTTGAAAATTCTTGTAAAACTACAATAGTTTTCCTGGCAGGATTGTAAAGGACGCGACTAATGAGTGCAACAGTGTTCATTTTAGTAGAACTATTAAAATATTTTTTTCTCAAACAGGAACAATTTCGAGAGCTACCCAAAAACAGAGAAGTAACGCTCTTACGCTACATGCCAACAAATGAAAAGGCGAAACAGCTATTTAGTTACCAAAAAGCAACTACAGTTGAACCTCTCAAAAACGGACACTGGCGGGGGAAACCAGAGTGGCCTCTGTTTGGAGGTGGTCGTTAGAAGGAGGTAGGCAATTTCATAATGAAAAAATATGGGTTTTTTTTCCAAGCATCTATTTAAAAATTGTTTATTATTAATAGATTTCATAATTGCATAATTATTTAGCTATATGATATGCATCAAATTTTTCTTAATTATCCAAAAGATTTATCAAAAAACTACATATTATTGACTTATTTAATAATTTTTATAACAATTTTGTTAATAATCATCACACTTATTCATAACAATAATAATTTATGGTAAAATTATCATCATACTATCATCTATTATTAGAAAAATAGAACAAACCTTTCGGTAAATTGACGATGGCTCGAATTGGTTTTTGCAAAATCTTTCAACATATTTATTTTCTCTTCTAGAGTTAATCACTTTCGTTTGAGAGACATATCGGAAAAGTTCGTCCAAAGTAATATTGAAAAATGATTAAAATGGTACAAGATGTGTATGAGCTTATATAGAAAACTTTAGGAAAACCAGAAGAATAAAAAGAAAAACTTGAGAGGGGATAATTATTTTTATCACCGCGTCAAACGAACTATTAATAATAAGGTGGTCATTGGTGGGAGGTGAAACATATAATCCGTTCCCCAAAATCAATGTCCGCGGTCGCTATGTAGAGTGTCCGTTAGACGGAGATTCTTTTTATATAGAAAGTGTATAGGGGTAAAACGGGGAAATCCAAAAACTGTCCGTAGATGGAGGTGGTCGCTAGTGAGAGTGTCCTTTATGGGAGGCTTGACTGTAGTTTGTAATAATTTTTAGTTAATTTTAAACTCGACACGAGACTATCCTTTTATCCTCTAACTAACCGTCACGACACTTCTAAAACCACTACACTCGAGTACACATACATCTATACTCAGGCCCTTCATTACTGACTTAGAAAGATCAAGAAAAAGAGAAGAAGAAAGAGGAAAAGGCTGACATCGATGAAAAATCACCAGAGATTTTCAACTCTCCCACACATACCAGATCTAGCAGACCAGTAGTCAAGCCGAGCACATTTGAAATCAAGAAGAAAAGAAATGGCATCGGTGGTGACGGGGGAATCAAGTTACGGAGATTTTGATTGGGGGATTAAAGGATATGAGTTTGTTTCAGGCGGGCTTTACGTCCAATTACCAATTAGATGTCGTGGGCGGAGACTAGAAAACATACGTAGATCACTGTAAATTTCTTTTATTAACCATTAAGTAAAATCCAAGGCCTAGACTGGGAATCGAACCCAGTACCACAATACATATTAGCTTTAAAGGCCTCGCCTCTAACCGCTCGGCTACCGTGGCGCCTTTGTTTTATAAGTAATATTAATTTTAAAATCGTTTAAAAGGAAGAAGATGTGATATATTTCCAATATGTATGTCTTAGTATTAGTGACCCTTCCCACAATGCTTACTCCGTTTTTAAGGTCACTAGTAAGACTACAATGTAATACGTTTTCCAAAATAAAGTGCATATCGCCTATTATTTCACAAATGTTTGAAATTTGAAGAATTTGTTAGAACAATGATTAAAAAAACACTGAATAAAAAAATAAGTCGTGTTAACACGAGATTTGTCTACAAGTTGTAGTTGCTCCCAACACTCTGATAAAGAACTCCGTTCGAACTACTAGCACGCAAACAGATAACTATTGAAAATGTGGTTAGGTACGCAGTGCTGGATAATAGATTTGATTTTATCTATCGTAGCACGAATGTTTATTGTATCCCCGATAGCACTTTCAACCATCATCAGCAGTACCAGTTTAGGTTAAATAATTGGACTTCACCTATGTCTCCCACTACACTTCCTGATTTTAGTGAGAATGGGGACCATAAATGAAGTAAAAATCTCTAAAACATACGTATCTATCTCTGATAATGGATAAAAATCCGAAACCCAGTCATGGGATGCAATAAACATGCGTGCTGCAACAAGAATCCAAGAAACTATTGGCTCTTCTGCATTACTGAAGGTTGAATGCAGTTACACATGTGTAAAAAACCTAAAAATGGAAGAAGGAAGAAAAGAAAATGGATTGAAAGAAGTATAAGAAAGTGAAATGGATTCATTCACGCACAGTTAATGGATTGAAAGAAGTACAAAGGAGAGAACTGGATTCATTCAACCACAGTTAACAGTTACACAAGAGACTAATTAACTCGTTAAGAAGTCGGTCACGCTGAATTTTCTTGTTTAGCAAATACAGATACCAATAGGAGTAAAAACTCTATTTAAAGTAGGGAGATAGAGTTCTGGTATACTCTGCACCATTGGTGGAACAAGGCCAGAAATTGGAACTTGAATTTAATTGATTTCCGTTTTACTCAGGAGAATTATTTTTATTGGTCAGAAAATGAAACTGAATAGAACCAAGAAAAGTTATAGAAGTTAAGTCACTATAAACCGCACTGCATTTGAATTCAACTATAATATTAAATACATTAATTCGTAAGGAAAATATAAGACTAAAATTAATAAAAATATTGTGATTAAAACCAAAAAATGTTTTTAATACCAAATGACAGGCAAAATTCCAAAAACAAATTATGTAGATTTTTAGATGGCTGCACACAAGACAGCAGCTTAACAGAAAGGTTAAGTTTTTCACAATTCACGAAAAGACGATTATTAAAAAACAAAAAACTACCAAATAGATTTTAAAGTGTATTCTTTGCAATAAATATCACGTTATCTTGCCAATTTAAATGCAAATTAAAATTCTAAGAAGTTTCAGAGCCTTCACAAGCCAATGCAGAGGTCGTTGACCAGACCAAGATTTGGGAAGTCTCTTCGTGACGAAATGCTAACCTCCTTTGGTCAAAGTATAACACTTATACAATAGCCCCTATTGAGACCTTCATTCAATAAATGTCTATTATTCTATTTCACTTATCAAGGATTTGTCAGTTGAAATTGTGCTCCTGAATGGAAGGAATGAGGTGATCAGTTTTAGTTTCGGAGTAATTATTAACCAAGTTGAGAGTAGATAAGCTAGTGAATTGAAAGAAGAAATAACTTACCTCTTAATTCTTTCCAAGTTATTCGAGTTTTCTACTTTTACTTCTGAGACCCTGAAACAACAATAATAAATAAATAAAATATAGCTAAAAAAGGTAGATAAATTTCAAAAGTTTACACGCACTCTATTGGTGGATATTACACTAATAAATCGCGTGTTTTATTTAGTGAGAAAAAATTTGATGATGATGATGTTTAGGAAGCCCCAGCATGGAGCCTTGACTGTATATACTTATCTATATAAATTTATTTGGATTTAGTTGGGAAAGGATGTCCACGGATCAGGGAAGTTCATAAGGGCAGCAGAACTTCCGAAGGTATATTTCACCCGACCTAAGCTTGGGATGCTCTTCTCTACTAACATCCGCTAGGTCCCTGATCTTTATCAAACGCAGGGTCCCGCTACTAAATTTATATATAACTATGTAAAATAAACATGCTAACCAACCAATACTCTTCCACAAAATAATACATTTACCCCCCCCCCCCCAAAAAAACCATAATTCATGGTCAACAACAAGCTGATATTGCGTATTCTATACAAACAAGTTTTTCTTACAAATTTATTGACTGTAACTTTTTATGCTTTGATGTAACGTGATAGCAACAATAAGTCCATCCAAATAGGCTTACCACGCACATTATCCTTCGTACGGCTTTTTGCTCTTTCACATTCTGACTTTTTCTTACTATTGTCAATTTTCTTACTAATAAAGAGTAAACTGGACAGAACAATGCCGGAAGGGAGGTACGTGGTTCACGGACGGCTCCAAGATGGCCTGTGGGTCTGGTGCTTGAATGTATAGGGTTAAACCTGAGATACTCATTGGGAAATCTCTTAGGAGATTACTGTTTTCCAGGCTGAAGTCTTCGTAATTCAAACTTGTGCTAAGGAAAACCTATGAATTGATCTTAGAAGCACGGAAATTTGCATCTTTTCGAACAGCCAAGTTGCACTGAAGGCTCTTATTATTACATACAGCTAGAGAGCGGGAATGGTTACAATTGTAGAGGCAAACCAGTAATATAATTGTACATACTTCCGGAGAGATTAAACCAACTGAGCAGGAGCTACAGCAATTTGAAATTTGAAGAAAATACAAAACTCCCAAAACTTTATTAGCTTATATTTCTTTAGTAAATACCTAGAAAGCGGGAATAATGTACAATGGTAGAGGTAAACGAGTACTATAATTGTACATACTTCCGGAGAGATTACACCAATAGGATAGGAGATACATCAGTCCGAAATTTGCAGGAAAAGCAAAACTCCCAAAACTTTATTAGCTTATATTTCTTTAGTAAATACCTAGAAAGCGGGAATAATGTACAATGGTAGAGGTAAACGAGTACTATAATTGTACATACTTCCGGAGAGATTACACCAATAGGATAGGAGATACATCAGTCCGAAATTTGCAGGAAAAGCAAAACTCCCAAAACTTTATTAGCTTATATTTCTTTAGTAAATACCTAGAAAGCGGGAATAATGTACAATGGTAGAGGTAAACGAGTACTATAATTGTACATACTTCCGGAGAGATTACACCAATAGGATAGGAGATACATCAGTCCGAAATTTGCAGGAAAAGCAAAACTCCCAAAACTTTATTAGCTTATATTTCTTTAGTAAATACCTAGAAAGCGGGAATAATGTACAATGGTAGAGGTAAACGAGTACTATAATTGTACATACTTCCGGAGAGATTACACCAATAGGATAGGAGATACATCAGTCCGAAATTTGCAGGAAAAGCAAAACTCCCAAAACTTTATTAGCTTATATTTCTTTAGTAAATACCTAGAAAGCGGGAATAATGTACAATGGTAGAGGTAAACGAGTACTATAATTGTACATACTTCCGGAGAGATTACACCAATAGGATAGGAGATACATCAGTCCGAAATTTGCAGGAAAAGCAAAACTCCCAAAACTTTATTAGCTTATATTTCTTTAGTAAATACCTAGAAAGCGGGAATAATGTACAATGGTAGAGGTAAACGAGTACTATAATTGTACATACTTCCGGAGAGATTACACCAATAGGATAGGAGATACATCAGTCCGAAATTTGCAGGAAAAGCAAAACTCCCAAAACTTTATTAGCTTATATTTCTTTAGTAAATACCTAGAAAGCGGGAATAATGTACAATGGTAGAGGTAAACGAGTACTATAATTGTAGGTATTTCCGCTGAGATTACACCAATAGAACAGGCAATACAACAATTCGAAATTTGGAGGAAATTTAAAACACCAAAAATTTAATCGCCTTATATCTATTTCAAAAATAAACCTGGAATGCTGTAATTGTGCACTATCGAGGAGGTAAATGAGTAGAATTATTGTTGATATTTTCGTAAAGTTTCGTAAAGTGTAATTTTATGTTTGGTAAATTTCATTTTCGAAAAAAACGATTCGCAGGAGTAGAGGTTGATCCTTAAGCGCTAACAACTTTTTGTGCCAGATTTCTCAAATTGGAAAATTCTCTTTTAGTGACATGAGTGTAAGAAAAGTCTATTTTTGTTTCTTATGTTTCAAAAATGTGATTTAGTTCATCATTACATTGTGAGTCAATCCGTTCCATTCTGACGTAAATAGCAAATTTTGTAAAAATTAAGCTGAATACAGCGGGCCATAGAGTTGTTCAAAGCTGACTAGAAATGTTTATTGGAGTGGATTTGTACACGCGAATGTATTGAAGTTGTTTTTTTAAGAGTATATATTATATCTGTAAATGCTCAGATCAACACTTTGCTACAATTGTAATATTATAAGCAATTAACAATAAATAATCAAATAAATTATACTCATATCAAATAAAGAAATCGGACATCCTTGTATTATCAACACAATAACATGAAACTGAGTAAAAGTTGGTTAAAACGAGATAAGAAAAGAGGTAAAGTTGATCATTGCATGGAGTCTGAGAAGTTTTGTCCTGGACCAAAGAAACAATAACAAGTTTTGGAAGAAGAGGAACAACAGAAAGTGGCATTATTCATATAGAAGAGTCAGCCACTGGCATTTCCCTCTTTTATTGCAATACATTCCCATTGTTCTTTCCCTTATATAGCTCTTTCTTTGCATCATCCCATAAAATATTGTTTTCAGAGGGACCGTTCCAGCTATCTGCGTGCAGAGAAAATAAAGCATGTATTATGCATAGAACATGAATTTATTTTTTAACGAGCTCCTAATATAAACTACAGAGCCAAAACCAAACGGGTATCTACCAACTTAAAATCTAAAACCAACTATTCTCAAGGTTTTAACTCGGAAATATTCTTTAGACTATGATCGTTTGAGTTCTTTTATATAATTCTAATCACAATGTCAGAAATACCCTTAACCAAACGTTTGGACAAAATGTATCAAGTAAAAGTTATAGACCAAAAACGAAATCGTGTGAAGTGTTACAAGGACGGTATGCAGCTGTTCCAGAAGAATCCGCAGGACTTTAAGCGTCGTTTCGTCACTGTGGATGAAACATGGATACATCACTACACTCCTGAGACCAAAGAACAATCTAAACAATGGGTTACCAAGGGGGAATCTGCGCCAAAAAAGGCGAAGACCATTCCTTCGGCCGGAAAGATTATGGCGACTGTCTTTTGGGATTCGCAAGGAATAATCCTCATCGACTATTTGGAAAAGGGTAAAACTATTACAGGTGCATATTATTCATCGTTATTGGACCGTTTGAAAACCGAGCTGCAAGAAAAACGCCCACGATTGGCCCACAATAAAAGTCATTTTCCATAACGACAACGCACCAGCTCACACCTCAGCAGTTGTGGTCGCAAAATTAATGGAAATAGGGTTCCAACTCGTTTCACATCCCCCCTATTCTCCAGACTTGGCTCCCTCGGACTACTATTTGTTCCCCAATATGAAGAAATGGCTGGCGGGAAAAAGATTTTATTCAAACGAGGAGGTGATTGCAGAAACGAATGGCTATTTTTCAGACTTGGACAAATCCTATTATTCGGAAGGGATCAACAAACTAGAGCAGCGTTGGACGAAGTGTATAAGCCTAAAAGGAGACTATGTTGAAAAATAAAAAAGGTTTACCCCAAAAAATTAAGTAGTTTTTATTTTTGCACGGACTTTTCAAACGACCCTCGTATAGAGGTTTAAATTTCGATTTAGGGAAGCGACACTATTTGCGGAGCGATCTCTCTCTCTGTGAGGTGCGTTGGATTATAAAGGCACGGGCTTCAACATTAATTTTAGGTAAACCCCCTTATTTGCAAAATGGTAATGAAAATAATTATTGCCAATTATGTAATGAAACAGTACTGGATGGGACTTACCACTTCATTGCGGTCTGTATTAGACTTGCGGAGATGAGGATGAAATATTTTAATAAGCCGCAGCTTTCCGGAGAGGAGATGATCGCTTTGCTGAATGGTGAAGCTTGGAAGTTGTTTCAGAAATATTGCAAAGATGCCTACAACAGTATTTCCCCAAAATGATTTAATGATTTTACCCAGTTTATTGTATAATTGTTACGTATGTTTATCGTTATAATTATTATTAATTTTTTTTTTATTATTATTTTATTTTCAATTATGTTAATGGAAACTGTTGTTTGAGTTTGTTTTTATTTTCCTCGTCTTAATGTTCAGAGATTTTTCAGTTTTGTGCCAGAAGTAATTATTTTCTTTAATTTTATTTTCTTTATGATTCAATGTATTTAACGACTCCGCCGACGGTTATACCATGGTGCTGTCTTTATAGTTGATATTTTGTTGTTTTTCCTTAATGTATGTACTTAAAGTAAATAATAAAGACTAAAAAATAAAAATACTAAAATGAACCATCGTAACACAATTGAGGTTAGAAGGTTTTTACTGGTAATGGCAAAATTTTTTTGTTTTATTTTATACAGCAGCAAAGTGCACACCTCCCCAACTCAAAACCACTGATTAAAGATACCCAAAACGTACAATAAATAAATTGATTTCCAAAAAAACACTTGCCGATAAAACTTCATCAAAATTTAAGGCCTAGCAATTGACAAACCAGTACAGCTAATTTAAATATGATTTAAATATGTTAAATTCTCATTAAAGTAGAATATCTACCATATTCAGTAAGGCAAACAATATTAAAGAAAATAGTTATAGTGGTGAAGATAGATAATAAAATAAAGTTGATACTATGAAGGACAATTTATATAATAAAAAGTACAAGATGGAAACACTCAATATCTAAAGGTCAAAGTGAATGGACAAAAGAGTCAGTAAAAGGTTACAAATATTAGGGACAAGAGTATACATTGTTCCAAATATAACAATAATATAGACAGCAACCTGCTGTCCCCATCTGGATTATACCCAATAGAAAGGTAGTTTGGATTATAAGCAAACATAATACAGGTGTAAAAGACGAATAACAGTTCTATTATCTAGCCAAAACCTACAACAGGTCTAGGGCTAAATAGCCTTACAAAACTATTAGTTTGCAAACTTTAGGCTAACCATTAATTCTGTTAATAATAAAGCACGTTAACATTATAGGTAAACTTATAACAAATAGTGCATTTAACATTTTTTTACTGTGTTAAGTTAAAAAAGTAAAAGATGAAAAAGTAAATTAATTAATCGCCAATTTTTCTGGCGGTGCCCTTTGTACACATCAAAGAAACATGTTGCAAAAACTGCCTAGCATAGCCGTTGCAGATCGCAACCGGAAATGAGAAATAGCCAGAGCTAATAGATTAGATTAGATTGTTTAAGACGGGCGACTCCACCAGAAAGGGGAAGGAACGCAGGCAATACAAATGTCCAAATGTCCTCAACCACCCCTCATCTCATGAGAGATACCGCGGCTTTAAAACAAATCTGGCTAAAAGTTGCCAGATGCTAATATAATAAACTACTAATAAAGTAGCCACTAGGGAGCATGGCGACTCAATCGCCCAGTGCACTGAATAAACCTAGAAAGTTCGTCAAGATTACCAGATGCTACAATCTCCGGTAGGGAGACATTTAACCCCTCCGAAGACGAGGAATCTAGTTTTAGATTAAACTGGACACACCTCTACAAAGTGCCCGTACAGTTTCATCGGACTCAGAGAGCTAATACGTACTTTCGGGAGTTTTAGTGACTGGAATTGTCTAGGATAGGAGATCGCATGGCCAAAGTCATTTTAGGCATCGCGGTGGTTTATCAGGGTGGATTATATCGAGCTGTTAAACTGGGACGTTTTCTTACTTCCAAATTATTTTTTAACACATGCAATAGAAAAAACGGTGTCGCAGAATATTAGAAGAATTATCTGACGTCCAAAAACTGGGTTCTTATCGAACAATATCACACAACATTTTCCTCAAAGCGTTTTCTATAATAATCTGTATTAACTTTTTCCCTTATTTAGAATTTTTTCGCAGTACTTGTTTGTGATGTTCAATACTAAAAAAATACTGAAATCCACTTTGAGAAATGTTTGCTAAACGGAAGTTCTATAGCGATAAGGTTATGTCCGATATGGCATATCAGAATTCAAGTCGTATTTCACAGACCAATCTGCGCTTAAAATTCTTAAAATGTATTACATTATTTGTATAAATAATATTTATGAAGGAAATTATTGAAAGTCGTATGAGTGAGTCCATTAGATTTTTTTCTAAAATAGTTCTATTACAAGATATTGTATAATTTAAGGTAACTATTATTTGGTAAAAATTCCCGTTCACAAAAATTCGAACTGAAACTTTACCAAAAAAAATTCGTGTCAGTATGCATATTAGGTGTTAAATATTAAATTGGTAATAAAGCTAATATTCATGGTCAATTAAGCCGAAATTGGCCGACAGTAACCGATTGCATTCGGCTTCTCAGAGAGAAAAGAGAGAGAAATGTGATATTAAAAGCACGGATAAGGCACGATGGGTTAGAGATCTAGTAATTCCTGGAAATCTGCTCTTTTTTCAAACTAATTTGCTGTTCTCTAACCCATCGGTCATTGATGGCATAGGTTTGTGCTGACTTTACTTATCTGTAGTGAGTTTATCCACTATATCTCAGGAACGGATAATTGCAGAAATCTTATAAATTTGATATTCCGTTCAAGTGACACCACGGGAAGCGACAAAAAAAATTTTAGACCAAATAGGTACACCGAAAGTAACACTTTACTGAATAGATTTTACACTTTTTCAACTTTTCTTTTTAAACTGTTTCTTGGATTTTCTCTAAACTTGGTATAAATTATAGTTCGCAAATAGTTCTATAACTTTTATAAGGACATTTTTCGGGAATACTTCTAATAAGAGCACTTTTAGGGGAGGGGGTGGTTAGGCAGTCCGGTAGAATGCCAGTTCCCTGTAATATATGGATTTTTACTTCCTATTAAATATTAATAGGGGATTAAATTCGAGAAAAAAAAACCATATTGGAAGAAAATCGGTCAACCGGAAATAAAGGGTGACCCAGTGAAAATGACCACATTTCTTTTTTGAATAACTGTGGTGGTAACACTGCTACAGGGACGAACGCGCGCTCTATGGTTAGTAGAGACCTGGGAAATTCCTGTTATCAACATTTTAGTAATCATGGAACGTTACACTGCAAAAGAACGAGCATTTTGTGTAGAAGCGTATTTTCGAGATAAATCGGTTGTGAAAGTTCATAGAGCGTTTCGTAAACAGTTCAAAGTTAAAAGTAATGAATCTGTTCCTACGCGAAAATCGATCCTCAGGTGGGTTGAAAACTTCCGTGAAAGTGGCAAGACGACTGATAAGATTCATCCAGGTGCCAAAAGAACAGTTCGTACACCGGAAAACATCGGAAAAGTTTGCCAAGCAATAAAAATTAGTCCAACTCATTCCGCTCGCCGTCACGCAGCTTCTTTAAAGTTATCAAGGGAATCTGTGTGTCGAATTCTATATAACAAAATCGATATTACGGCTTAAAAAAATCGAATGGCCGTAAGTGACGCTTAACAAAATAGATTTGGTATTCCATGAAATGGAATCCCCTCTACTTCTCTCAACTTAGGAAGCGTACTTGCCTCTTACAGCTTCTGTTCAAACTCTACAGCAGAACTTCACATCTATTCGACGAATACTCGCAGTAAGAAAAACAAATATCAAGTTTTAGTATTTTTGCATTTTTGAAGTATGACTTTAATACAAACAGGGTACCCCAAAAATTCTAAATCGTAGGTACAAAATAAAAGAGTATTTGGTGTTTCCTAAACTCTCAATTTAGAAATTTTAAAAAGATATCAAAACATCTTATTAACAAGAAAAGGAAATAATGATAACATGGAATTAAAAAAAAACTTATTTACCGGTAGATAAATTATTTTTTTTAATAAAATTTATTACAAAATCAATTTGAAGTAATCTCACCAACTCTGGAGATTAAGGGACGAAGGAGATATTGTAAAAGAAGAGGGACACGATAGACTTTATCCCTTAATCCAGCTTTTATCTCCTCAGAGATGAAAATTTAAAGGAAAATTTATCTGGAGGATAAGATGAGCCAGTATGGGTAAAAGTGATCGAGGGATTGATACTTCTTGATGAACAAAAAAAGAAGCTCTCCGGGGATTTGCGGTAGTAGAAGCGGAATATACAAGAAGTATCTGTTCTACAGACTTACACGATGTTCTCCTATTACAATGCTCGAGGTCTTAAAATACGTATTTAAACTGTTTTTATTTTAAATTACGAATTCGAAAACTTATTTGTTAGCAAAATTTTCCAGCTTACAGAACTGCATATTATATGGAAATATCACAAATATGGCATACCTTCCTACATTCTCCTCATACCTCATTCTCAGAATGCCCTAGTAAGTAATTTACTAAATAATTTAAATACAAATTATTGATATACATATACATATACAGGGTGATCCATTTAAAACGCACCAATCGCTAATAACTTTTTAGGAAAGCGGAATTTCGAAAAAACCCACGAAGTAAACTATATGTTTTTTTTTGGGTCTAGTTTGCAAATTTACCACCCCCGATGCTGTATCTTCATTTTTGGCGGAGTTACGGCTAAAAAACCCGATTGGGGTTCCATAAGGACCACTGGTTTTGACAATGATTATGAAAACTTCATATAAAACTGTGGAAAATGACGTTAATCCCATTTCGATATCCCTAATATTAGTTGAGATATTTAAGATCAAAGTTACAATTTTATCTATTCGTGATCGGTTTTCAGTATTAATTTTCCACCACAAATACACGTTATGGGAGGTCCTTTGACTGCGAAAATGTTATTTTTGACGCAAAGAACCAAAATAATAATAATTGAAAATTTTAAAAAATGTAGTGTAGTGTAATGGTTGTGGGTGAATTAGGATAAATTTGTTTTATCATCAAATATAAGCAATTATCACATCATTTTAATGTACCCAGTATGCAAGACTTCTTGACCTATGATTACGGTAAGAATATCTTGCCATGGTGTTGGTCTAGTGGTCAAGAGCGTGGCTTTGTAAGTGGGAGATCCCCAGTTCGAGACCCGCGTATGCAGTCATTCTTATTACTTAAAAAATCATAATACTTTCTTTAATAAAGTGTAGTCATACGCGGGATTCGAGTTCGAATTTAATTCGAGTTTATCCTGATTTACCCACAACCATTACATTACACTACATTCTTTAAAATCTTCAATTATTATTATTTTTTTTACTATGCGACACCAATAACATTTTTTGCAGTCAGAGGAGCTCCCAAAACGTGTATTTCTGGTGGAAAATTTAATATCGAAAACCGTTCGCGAATAGATAAAATCGTAACTTTGATCTTAAATATCTCAACTAATATTAGGGATAACGAAACGGGATTAACGTCTCTTTTCACAGTTTTTTATGTAGTTTCCATAATCATTGTCAAAACCAGTGGTCCTTATGAAACCCCAATCGGGTTTTTAGCCTTAACTCCGCCAAAAATGAAGATACAGCATTGAGGGTGGAAAATTTGGAAACTAGACCAAAAAAAAAACATTAGTTTACTTCGTGGGTTTTTTCGAAATTCCGCTTTCCTAAAAAGTTATTAGCGATTGGTGCGTTTTAAATGGATCACCCTGTATAAAAATAGATCAATAATTGTGTAACATATTGCGTTTTAAAAGACATATGTTATAAGTATCTATCTACAAGTAGATCAGCTATGTAGCTTACTAATAAAAAAGAACCACAAAACAGGGAAGGGATTAGCTGAGTGGTTAGCATATACTGGATTTCCACGCGGAGAGCCCGGGTTCGAATCCAGCTGCTGGCTCTTGGATTCCTCTCTAAAGTACCAAAATATTCTTTCTAATTTGTCTGTTGAGGAAGGGACTATGTTCAGTAAAGAGTATGGCGTTAGCATTATCATAGTTTATTTCATTTTGCAGCGAATGAAGTGTTGGTTTATCTAATACTAAGTGATAGTGCCGATTCTCCATGATGTCGTGTTTAAATGGCACATCATCAGTGTACACATCAGTGTACATTGATATAAGAGATTTAGGAGAGGTTTCACGCTTGTGATGAACAGGATGGAACCTAGAGGAACGCCTGCTGCGTAAACATTATTTAATAAAAGTATAGCTTTGTGTATAATAGTAACGTTTATTTAAAAGACGTTAAGGAAAAAGACATTTTTACAAAAAATGAACCGAAAATTCCATTTGATTAAGTAGTATTATCGATTAATCAATTTTGAACATCAATTTATTAAGTGGCCACGTATTAGCATTTAAACAGTTCGATTTATGATGACTATTCCTGGAGCTGAAACCATCAACATTGGAAAATAATTAAAATCTACTAGGTGCAGCTGAATCTCTTGTAAGCTCATGACAGTGACAAAACCACTGCTATTAAGGTTAATATTAAGGTTTCTTGTTCAGTTCGCAGGAATTGCAATCTAATACAATTAACCCCTTAACGTGCACGCTCGAGTTAACTCGAGCGCGCTAAATTGGCCAAACTGTGCACACTCGAGATAATTCGAGCGGCGTTGTACTTTATGCTGCTATAATTTTTCACACTCGAATATAATCGAGAATTGAAAATAATGTGAAAGCAAAGAAAAACAACCGTTTTATTGATATTTATCATTTACATGGGATTGCAAGCTATAACACTTACTTAATCGTATAAAATATAGCGGTTTTTTTTCAAAAATACTGTGCATTAAGGGGTTAATTCAAATAGGCAGGTGTAAACCTATAATTTAATGTCGTTAAATGAAGAGAGACTTGAATCCATATAGATCAATGCGACGAAAACTGTTCATACAGAATTTATTTTGATCGATAAAGAAATAATATATTAATTGCTTGCCATAAAGTGAACGTCGATATATCATACAAAATATCAATTAAGCTAAATTATTCAAAATGGCTGGCTATTCAGTAAGTATTGAACAAAAATATTATGAATTTCAGTATCGCAGTTAATTAAAAAATAAGTAATTTGTTTTTAAGAATTCGTAAGCGCTATTTAGCTATTCGGTGTAAGTTCAGAATAGATAGTTCTGCTGCCCAAAATGCATTACCTCACTTCTAAAATGCAAAGCATGAGTTCTTTTTTACCTAAGAACCTCTACAAAAACAACCAAACGTTTACAACGTCGTAATAGTTACTGCAAGCACTTTTTCTGCAATCTCTAGAGCTTGAGATTACAAAGGAGCATTCCGTGCATTCCAAAATCTTGCACCGCTTCTCGTATGCATTGCCTAGTTAACTAGGGACGCAAGAGCTTTTACAAGGAAGAAAAGAGCTATGAATTCTGTGCAAAATGAAATCATGCTCGTACTGATTTCTGAGATATAAGGTAAAAACGGCATTGCACAAGAGTTGAGAGCTTCTATTTGTGTGCGTAATTCCCAATCTCTAATGCGGAGACCAAACATGTACCAACCACTTATCATTTGGCTGACTACTACCACCTCCCGCCGTATAAAATACTTGGCAGTTCTATTGGTAAGATAAAGAAAACATCCCACCAAATAATATTCTTATTGTATTTTATTAAAATTTCGAGTTTTTATAGTTAATGGCAATTTTATATTTTTCACGAGTATACACGTAGAAAGTACCTTAATAGAGATTTGGTTAGGTTAAATGACATTATAGAGAGCGCATTAACTCTTTCCCAGAACTGACTAAACATGCATTTCGCTAAAGAAAAAGTCAGCTGATCAGCATGTCTGCATTAAGTTTACTAAGTTACACACAAATAAAATAAAATAAAATAAATAAATAAAGCCGTTTTTGAGACGCTTCCTTCCTTTCAAAATAGATTCAGTTAAGTACTATCCCAAAACTTAATATAGGGATATCTAGACGAACTACCAAACAGAATAGTAACCGGGTGGTAATAGAGGTTTACAGAAAGTAGACTGTTTAGGAGCAAACTGGCGAAGGAAGTTATTTCTACAACTTCTAAATATCGTACTGTCCATATTCGCAGGTAAATTTCTACGAACGTAGAATTATGAAAACTGGTAGATTATTTAGATAGTTGATCAGCACGATAAACTGTAGATTATCTAACCACCACTTATGCGATCTAAAAATAAAAGAAAACCCTTACTGGTAACCACAGTTCCAGGATTCATCCTAGACTATCTGGACCAGCAGTTATGCTGAAAGTTTTCGTCAACTATTTGACACAAACATTTGCAAACATCTACACAGTCATACAACTTGCATACGTACACTTCATTGCGTTCTATATGAATGTTTTATGCATCCACAGTGATTAATAAGTAAGTAAGTAAAGTAATTGCCTATTTTTCAGGTGGGCTTTCGCCTAACTACCAATTAGGTGTCGTGGACGGAGGCGTCTAGCAAACATACTTTACTGTAAATTACTTTTATTAACCATTAAATAAAATCCAAGGCCTAAGATCGGGAATCGAACCCAGTACCAACAATATATATTACCTTTGCAAGTACCGCCTCTAACCGATCGGCTACCGTGGCTGGCACCTCAGACATTAATATCAGGCAAGGCAGATCTTTTAGAAGAAGAAGAGTTTGGTTAGTCTCTAAGCAGAACTAAAATAACGTGAAAAGGACTCTATCTTTGCAAAAAAATAAAAAAAAGTAATGTAGAACACATAAATAAGAGAATTTTGAAGCCTGAAAAACCACATAGTACGGATACTTGGATATACAGCGTTCTGCTTTCATAAATCCCACTTATAGAGCCACTTTTGAGAAAGCCATTCATAGAGAACTGCAATAAATCTATATTGAACGAACTGAGCGCCGAAAAGTGTCAAGTGCTTTGAGAAACAAGATTCTTTTCGTTGAACTACATTTTTTTTATCTCTTAAATGCAACAGCATTTCTGGTGCCACCAAAGACTTAATGGCCACTACTTCAACCCCTTTAGCCACCCTGTAGGTGGTTACTGCTGAATGTTTAAAATGGATAACAGTGGAGAGAGTTTCAGTATCACCTGGTTGTGGCCTTGGTTGCTAAACGACTCCGGGAAACCACATGGCAATCAATACAAATCGTTAGCCTCTTTCATGACTTGTTGCGCAACAGATGCACCTATTTTTGGAGAAAAAAAAGTATGGTAAACTCACACGACTTTTACTTTCTAATTGTAATGTAATTCTGTAATTGTCGTGGTCCTAAATTATATATTTTTTTTCATCTTATGAAAACGTATTTGTTTTTTGCCAGCTATACTATAATTACAGTACCGTACATTACACTAAAATGACACGTCGGAGTATTATTTAATTTTTTAACAAAAATCTTTTAAATCCCAATTAAAATACTGACCATTGGAGCTTATTTCAAGTCAGTTTTGGAAACATTGGGCGACAGTGCAGCATCGGAAGAAGAGGCCTAATTTGTGGCAGTCAGGAGACGAACGCCCCAGCGCACACAGCCCTGTCTGTGCGCCAACTTTTGACCACAAATGGCATGACGCCCCTCACCACCCCTATTCACCTGATCTTGCCACCAGCGATTGTTTTTTTAAATTTCTCTGAATGAAAAAGTGAGATAAATTTAAGCTGCTCAATGCCTTTAAAAAAAATAAATAAAACATAGGAAAGGGATTAGCTATGCGATTAGCGTACTGGACTCCCACGCGGAGGTCCCGGGTTCGAATCCAGCAGCTGACCCTTAGATTTTCTCTTCCTAGGAGCTTCTTACAGCTCACTGTCCGGTGATGGACAGAGAACACAGTCCGAAGGCCGGCAGTGCGCTGAAAAAAGCTCCGGGCGCCAATAACCTAACCTTAAATCTTTTTAAAAAAATAATAATAAAACATGTTCTGACTCAGGGGATTTTAAAATGAAATTTACAATGAAAACGTAATTTAGAAAATTTGTGAATGTTTCTTTAACACAAAACGCTATTAATAAACTTATTTCTCATAACTGAATGCAAACTATAATTGCTTGTGTTTAACCTCAAAACTTATAATGTAGCAAAATTCTTAAAAGAAATTGATATTATTAAATGAGACGTCTGTCTCTCAAATGCAATTTTTTTTTTTTTATGATTTAAGGCGCGTCAACATCTAAGGTTATTGGCGCCCGGAGCTTTTTTCAGTGCACTGCCGGCCTTCGGACAGTGTTCTCTGTCCATCACCGGACAGTGAGCTGTAAGAAGCTCCTAGGAAGAGAAAATCTAAGGGTCAGCTGCTGGATTCGAACCCGGGACCTCCGCGTGGGTGTCCAGTATGCTAACCTCATAGCTAATCCCTTCCCTGTCAAAGTGTAGTATCTCAAATGTAATTATTATTATTTTTTTTTTGTTTATATGGTCCATTTAAAGTCTCCAGTTTATTCAGTAAATCTATCGATTTTTTTTTTAAACTATTCTACCTCAAAGCGAAAGCTGTTATTAAACCAAGAGTGTAAACTTTACGGCCCAGCGGTCCCACATCTGTTGTATTAACTCGACTACGCTAACCCTTATGCAATCTTGCACCCATAAAATGGACTTGTCTGCCTAATAATGCAATTCACAGATTTTATCGGTCATAACCCAGAAAATAAAGCACGCTCTAAATGCAAATAATAAATAATACAATTTTCCTAGTGGTAACTATTTTTTTACTACGTTGTAATAATAATATCAATGATAATAATAATATCAATGATAATTTAGTCAAATTGACATTATAAGTTTATACGTACTATTATCGTTTACATTAAAATTGAAGAGCTTGGTGCAAAAAGGAGTTATCTACATTTCTTTCAGAAAATGTGTTTAGTGGCGCCCCCTAGTGTATGTTCAATTCTACATCTTTTGGTGCATAAACGAGTCTTTATGCAGACTCGTTTATTATTACTTATATTACTTATTCTCTAATCTAGGATAGATTTGAAGCAAAAATGGGTTTTCTACTGCAGATAACTTTCTTTACATTCCTTGGGGAAAAAAAATTATTAGGTTTGTTTAATGTTTATATTAGGTAGATATTATTTTATTTTATTTTTTTTTTTTAATGATTTAAGGCGCGTCAACATCTAAGGTTATTGGCGCCCGGAGCTTTTTTCAGTGCACTGCCGGCCTCCGGACAGTGTTCTCTCGTTACAGACAACACTGTCCATCACCGGACAGTGAGCTGTAAGAAGCTCCTAGGAAGAGAAAATCTAAGGGTCAAGCTACTGGATTCGAACCCGGGACCTCCGCGTGGGAGTACAGTATGCTAACCTCATAGCTAATCCCTTCCCTAGGTAGATATTATTATTTTTCTTTTTGGCAGGCATAATAATATATCTAACATTCGCAAATTACAAGACACAAAATGACACTTAAAAGCTCAAAAACAAGAAATCTGTTAAATAAAGTACTTAATATGTACTCAAGTTTTACTGAAAATTATGATTTTGGTGCAAAAAAGAGTTAGCTACAAAATAACTTTTGCTTATAGAAAGCTTAAAAAATGCCCTAGAAAGTTCAAATTGAGCCCCAAATGACCCCATCACCATATATTAACTAATCCTTACAGCAGACACAACATAAGGAATACATCTTAAAGCATGTTTAGTTTTTTGTCCCTACTAAAAATTTTGAAAAAACTGTAGATAACCCCTTTTTGCACCAAGCTCTTCAATTATGAGAAGACTATTTTGAGAACACTCAATACCCATTTTGCTGGTCAGTCCCGAAGGAGATCTCGGGGTAAGTGGAGCTTCAATTGGCGTGGAGGATTGTCACGATTGATAGGAGAAGCGAAAGACTATACGAAATGATTAGGGCAATGAAAAAGTGTAAAACGGTATTACTGATATACAGTACAACCTCGATTAACCAGGATTCGGATTAACCGGGACCATGTTGAGTCATCATAAGAACACCTGGATCGGCGCCGAAACAAAAGTTAATTTTCGGTGGCGACAGGAAATTTTTTTTTGTCTTCCGATGTAGACGTGGCAGCAACTCTTTTATACTTGATTTTCTTGAAAGGTCATTATGTATGATGTATGTAAAACCAAAATATGGTGCAATTAGTATTGAATTTCTTGGGATTTACCACGGCCTTACAAAAGACCATGGGATTTACGTGTCGTAATGGTTGATTTTCAACTTCACGGTTATATGTAATATTTTTATGGATAATTACCGGCATTATTTTAATCTTCCCAGAGAGCAGCCTAATCTCAAGCTAGTCTTCAGTGTTAATCAGTTCGTCCTACAGAAAACATCTTTCGTCTGCCCTTTCGGTCGAATTTTTATTTCATTTACGCAATGGAATCCGTTTAGAAAACTGGTGCTAAACGTAAACGTATTTTTGTTTATCTATCGAAGATAATATCCACATCGAAACAGTAATGTATTACTATGTAATACTGTGTGTTCGGTTTAACCGGGATTTCAGTTTTCCGGGTTGGGTATAGCCGGAGGTCAGCCTGGTTAATCGAGGTTGTACTGTATTCCCTTGGCTAGTTGATTTACCAACGGAATGTCAAAATCGATTTATAACGTAGATCGAGGTACCAACTATTTCTCGTAGTACGAGGGTCGTTTGAAAAGTCCGTGCATAAATAAAAACTACTTAATTTTTTGGGGTAAACCTTTTTTATTTTTCAACATAGTCTCCTTTTAGGCTTATAAACTTCGTCCAACGCTGCTCTAGTTTGTTGATCCCTTCCGAATAATAGGATTTGTCCAAGTCTGAAAAATAGCCATTCGTTTCTGCAATCACCTCCTCGTTTGAATAAAATCTTTTTCCCGCCAGCCATTTCTTCATATTGGGGAACAAATAGTAGTCCGAGGGAGCCAAGTCTGGAGAATAGGGAGGATGTGAAACGAGTTGGAACCCTATTTCCATTAATTTTGCGACCACAACTGCTGAGGTGTGAGCTGGTGCGTTGTCGTGATGGAAAAGGACTTTTTTGTGGGCCAATCGTGGGCGTTTTTCTTGCAGCTCGGTTTTCAAACGGTCCAATAGCGATGAATAATATGCACCTGTAATAGTTTTACCCTTTTCCAGATAGTCGATGAGGATTATTCCTTGCCAATCCCAAAAGACAGTCGCCATAATCTTTCCGGCCGAAGGAACGGTCTTCGCTTTTTTTGGCGCAGATTCCCCCTTGGTAACCCATTGTTTAGATTGTTCTTTGGTCTCAGGAGTGTAGTGATGTATCCATGATTCATCCACAGTGACGAAACGACGCTTAAAGTCCTGTGGATTCTTCTGGAACAGCTGCAAACCGTCCTTGCAACACTTCACACGATTTCGTTTTTGGTCAAGCGTGAGCAATCGCGGCACCCATCTTGCGGATAGCTTTGTCATGTCCAAATGTTGATGCAAAATATTATGTACCCGTTCATTCGAGATGCCCACAGCACTAGCAATCTCACGCACCTTCACTCTTCTGTCATCCATCACCATATCATGGATTTTATCAATGATTTCTGGAGTAGTAACCTCAACAGGGCGTCCAGAACGTTCAGCGTCACTTGTGCCCATATGGCCACTCCGAAAATTTTGAAACCACTTATAAACTGTTCTAATCGAAGGTGCAGAGTCACCATAATGTTTATCAAGCTTCTCTTTAGTCTCCTGAGGCGTTTTGCCTTTCATAAAGTAGTGTTTAATCAACACGCGAAATTCTTTTTCGTCCATTTTTTGAATATCATTCGACTTCCTCGATTCAAACGAATGCCAAACACAAAGAAATAGACCGATCTGACTGAAACTTGGTGTGTGTTCTTCCAAGAGATGCTACTAACTAAACATAACCTCGATACGCGCCAGTAGTGCTATCTCTCTGACTTTGCACGGACTTTTCAAACGACCCTCGTATTGTAGACTGAAATGTCTATATTGTGCGTAAGTTTGTCCGTTTGAGAGTCCGAATGTTAGATTTGATTACAGATAAGCGAATTATCAGATTTAAACTTTCTTTTTGGAGTTACGCTGGCTGTACAAACATCAAAATAGAAAATAATAATTTGCACGATTACAGACAACAATAGAGAAATGTATTTTCTTCGGCAAGACTGCCGTTTGGCTTCCTGCCGCACTGCCTACCACTTGCATTATCACCCACCACTGACAAGAGGAAACAGGTGTATTACCATAAATATAAACTCCTCCTAGGTGCAACACCTAGTAGTACCTTGGGTTGAATAAAACATTTATTATCAAGTCTCTGATTTCCACTTTAAAAAATTGATAACTTGGAATGACGTGCTCCACAAGCCAAGGACTCTTCAATTAAGTGTATATATTTAGCACGCTTATTTATATCCAAGTTACTCCGAGGTGGGAAGCTTTACCTTATAGGACATCTATCGCTTTCTAAGTTATGAGGTGAATAAATTATTTAATTATTTATTTTTTTAGCAATGTCGATTTAGATAAATATTTCCAGCTGCCACAGCCACATAAATATAGGGTTATTTTCAATTTCATCTTTCAATAAGGAAGTCGATCTACGAACTTCCTTTTTTCGTGAGACAAAGCAAAATAAGAATTTAAACCTAATTGGAAAATTAAACCAAAAAGAAAAATTAAATGTCCTTAAGCAGAAAGATGGGCTAGAAATCATTCAAGAAAATGACTGAAATTCACTTGTTAACAGCTAGCTTCACATTGTCACTGGATATTAAGAATACTCTTTTAGTCTCTACTTTTTAGAGAATATTTGGCACTTTATTATACAGTTTCAGGATAATCTTGTCTTATAATAATTGTTGACATAAATATGTATTACCCAGATCTGTGCATCTAGGCAGCATTATATTTTTTAGTATTTCTATCATGTATATGAATACACAGTTCATTAATTATTTTTATAGTATAACTTTATTATTTTTTATTAATATTATTACTGTATTTTTTTTTTTTTTTGGCGCATCAACAGCTGAGGTTATTAGCGCCCGGAGCTTTTTCCAGTGCACTGCCGGCCTCCGGACAGTGTTCTCTCGCTACAGACAACTCTGTCCTACACCGGACAGTGAGCTGTAAGAAGCTCCTAGGAAGAGAATATCTAAGGGTCAGCAGCTGGATTCGAACCCGGGACCTCCGTGTGGGAGTCCAGTACGCTAATTGCATAGCTAATCCCTTCCCTATATTATTATTATTATTATTTTTATTTTTATTACTACTTTCAGTTTTCATTTTGATTCCAGTTCTTAAATAAAATGTAATTTCAGTTTTCTCTATTAGTCTTAATTCTCTTTTCTTTATTAATTAATTTATTTAGACTGTTATATTCTTAGTATTTAATGAATGTAACTTGTGGTCCAGACTCACTGGCTGCAAAATATGTTTTAAAAGCCAAATAAATATCTAATCTAATCTTAACTACGAATCTTCTAACTGATCAATTTTTTATTTTTATTTTTGTCTAAATGCTAATTGATAAGGAAGGCCTATTTATTCAGGGATTTACTAAAATTCCAACTTTAAAGAACTAGTCACCCGTGGGTAGAAAAATTGTGTGTTCTTCTCAAAAAATATTAATCTATAAGATTCACCTCACCTCCAAAAAAATACATTTACTAACACTTTATTTTGTACAACTAAATATGGATTAAGTATAATTCTTAATTAGAAAAATACTTCATAAGCGGAAGTCCCAAATTAAAAAATTGGATTTTTCAATATTTTCCAAAATGTCCAGTTGAATATGTACAAATTTTATAAAAAGTTTAAAACTTTTTTTCCCCGAAATGAATATTTAATAGAAATTCAGGAAAGCTGAAAATAGAGGAGTTTATTGAATGATTTAAATGATAATAGATAGAACCAAATGGATGTAGGTCACCGGCTAAATGGCTGGAATGCGAAGTATAAACTGTGAATGGGAGGTTAAACTTCATTCAATAAGTAAACATATTTGTGACGTAAGAATTTTCAAATATACTGCATCATTTATGCAGTACATTGATTATTTAAACTAACGGTTTATGTTAGTTTTATACTAATTGTTAGATAATTTTAATCGCCCATTTCTCCATTTCTTAACATAAACCTTATTTACTTCTCCTTAACAAAAACGTAAAGTTTAAAAAGTTATGTAACAGTAGTAATAGTAACAATAATAATAATAAACTTTACTGAAATTTATTTACAATCTTAACAGTGGAAAAACAAAATGAAAGCACATACGGCTTGGTAAACGACAAAAGGTACCCAAATTGGTAAGGCTTTCTCTGATTAATTCACTGAACGGCTCTTCGTTCACCAGAAACACAAATTCATCCAAGGATTCTGAGTTGTATTAAACAAAAAACTCAGTTCTCTAAGAAACTGATATAATTTGGTAACTTGGACAGGGAAATTGACTTGTTAGTAGTTACTTCTTGTGAATTTTAAGGTGATACACCTGAGATTTCTTGACTTGTTACTTATAGACTTTAATACATCAACAAGGTTTAGAAATCAATTCCAAAAAAACCATTTGGGAAAACAAAAGAATGCTAACAAAATTAATAAGGAAAGATGAAAGAATACATAATTAAAAAGTGTTACAAATCCAACATAAAGTCGAATAAAAAGAAGAGATCAAAGAATTATTCAAAAAGGCTTAAAAAACAATTTGGGGAAACAATGACAATTTTGAACTTATAGTCGATTAAAACAAAATCAACATTAAAGAATTAAACAACACTGATCGTTGTAAACGTAGCAATAATATTAATTTGTAAGTAATAAGTAAATGATAACATGCTATGTTCACACTAGAATGAAAAATATAATTGAAATTTAAAATAAGTACTTGATAATAATGTCTTACCTTGTTTAAATAATATAATAGTTCAACAGCATCTCAATAGATCACCAGTCCAATAGCACTTGACACTAATTAAAATAATTCACAACACTATTCACACTAAAACTCAATATCACGCACTAAGAATAACTTAAACAATTTATAAAATATAACTTTACTTTAACATGCACTAATATTCACTTCAAAAATAAAGGAATAAATAGACAATACTAACGAGTAAAGATGGCCGCCGGTAACTGGCCAGCCAGATCAGCAGTGTGACCAACTTGTTTTTTTTTCGAATTAGGTATTTTTATTTCATTGATTTATTTTAAAGAATACTTTAAAATATCAAAGAAGATTTAATAAAATCAATGCAAGTAAAGAAATATTTGGTGTGAACACTCACAGATTTAATTTTTATTTCAGCTTAAAATTTAGTTATAAAAAGTCACTAATATCTTTTATTTTTGTACATTATGAATGAAAAAAATATTGACAAACTTAAAAGTGATATTTTATAAATTGTGTTATCAAATGTCAAGTGCTACAGGACCGGTGATCTGTTGGGATGCTGATGAACTTTTATATTCCTCAAACAAGGTAAGACGTTATTATCAACTACTTATTTTAAATATTATTATTATTATTCTCGCTTGAAAATAGCAAGTTACCATCTAATTATTACTTACAAATTAACACTACAAACGTCTTTACAAACGTTCAGTCTTGGTTGATCCTTTAATTTTGAATTCTACAAAAGTATTGAAATTTATTTGTAGTCCTCTTGATGTAATCTTCGATCATTTCTTTTTAATCGACTATAAGTTCAAAACTAGCATTCATTGTTTCCCCAAATTTCAACCAGGAAGTTCTATCGTTCTCATATTCATGTATGAAATTTATGTTGGAGTTAAGTAAAGGTGTTTAGGCTTTAGGAGTTTAGGTTAAGACGATAATTTGCATATAACACCAGGATATGTTTGAGTATGAGTTGTAATGTTTTAATGTTGTTACATTAATGAAATGTTTTAACATGTTTAAAATTTTCCTTTCAATTTTAGCATAAATATTTCAGAGAATTTTGCTGACGAGGAGTGTCCCATACCTAATGTGTTATTAGTAAGGAACGGATTTTTATGTATTTAAAAATGCCAAATATTTAATTAAAATATGCATTTATTTTCGTCAATTATGTGGAAAATATGTGATTTTCTTAAAATATTTTCAGGAATATTTAAGTAAAATGGACATTTTTTTTTATAAAAATGGAATTTTTTTTGGGGGGGGCAAGTTATTTATACAAGAAAAGAACATTTTTACAATTTATAATAATTTATTAGGAACAAAATAATTTGTTTTTACAAGTTATAATGATTTATACAACAAAGAACATTTTTACTATTTATAAAAAGATGTGTTAAATTTTCAATTTTGTAAACTTCTCTCTTCGACATTGTTTGCAACCACATGAAATTGCAAATGTTGGAACGTAAAGTGACGATGATCTGGGCGTAAGATGGACTTGTAACGACTAAAAGATCGTTCAACATCTACAGATGTTATAGGTGCCTTGCTGAAAGAAGTTATCTCGTTGGTTGTAAAGGGTACACGATGTTCTGAGGTGACTTCTGTTCCACTGATAATATCAGAAATCTTGCAGATGGTCTCCCACCCTTTGTTCTTGCTCAGTACTTCTACCAGTTTTGATCTGATCAGATCTCCCTTACTCCCAGGAAAAAGTTCTGCTGGAAACTTGCGAAGATATTTAGCAACCAGTTGTTTGTTTGGGTCCGATGTTCGTGGCATTTCACCCAAAAAAGAATACACTAAGTGACCGAACGAAATGAATTGGACACTTCAACGAACGAGCTGAAAGAACAGACAACGTCAGACAACTTCAAAGAACTAACAAGTGCCCGTCACTGTTTAGCAGCATTCTGTGTAAATTACAATAACCATTGCCCACTGTGATTCACAGCCCTACAGTCTGTGGTTCACAGTTCCTGTCAACCACCTCCCAATTATGAAAATATGCCCAAAATGAAAAATATGAAAAAATATGTACATATTTTGATTAAATATGTAGAAATATTTATTTATTTTAATCAAATATGTATAAATATGCGATAACATCCAAATAAGTGGAAATATGTGAAATAAAAGTAGACTCAAACGGCTTAAAAATTGTCAGTATGAATACTTCTAGTTGAAAAACGTCTGTAAATTGCCTAGAAAAAAATATGTAAATACATACGAATCCGTTCCCTAGTTATTAGCATGGTAGAAGTTATTGTTAAATCTAAAGTAATTTGGTGTGAAGATAGTTTCGGTATCGGTTAGGGCTATTAGTTGGTCAATGTACTGTAGAGTGTTTTCGTCTTTTAGATTCTGTTTTACAATATTTAAAGAGTCTCTGACAGGGTAGAAGTTTAAAGGTTGGTACAGTCAAGGGACATGAGGCATGATGAGATTGTTATTTCTGTTTTTCAATAAGCGGATAATGTGTTGTGTATTTTTTATGTGTAAACTTTGGGAACTGTGCCCAGGTTAGGTGCAGCGGGATTCATGGACACGTATTTGAGTACTCCTCTTTAGGTAGGATAAAGGTGGTTGTTTTTATAGCTGCCTTGATTTGCTGTTGTACTCATGTTGTCAGGTCGTACTTAAGTTAGGTTTGTCCGTTTTAGTTTAAAAGTCGTTTTGTTAATATAGTCTAAGTGTTGAAATTACCATAGATTTGCATTTGTCCGCTTAAGTTAATATGAGAGTATTCTTTTTTAGTTTCTGCCTTTGGTTATTTGCTGTGTACAGTAAAGTAATACCTATTTTTATAGGCGGGCTTTACGTCCAACTTCCACGTTAGGTATCGTGGACGGAGGATCAGTACGCGCACTTTACAATTAAATTCTCATATTAACCATTTAAATAAAATCCAAGGCCTAGACCGGAAATAGAACCCGTATCAAAATTCTTCATAGCTTTGCGGGCCTCGCCTCTAACCGCTCGGCTAACGTGGCGCCACAGTTCCTTATTATCTGTTTTGTTTTGTGTATTCGTTTTACAAATATATACATAAATAATGTTGGTCGCCAAGTGTTCTTGTGTATACTTCTCCAACATGTTATAGTAATGTTACTATTTCTGCGTCGATAGTTAGGTTTTTAATAGCTGGGTCTCAAAAACGCGTTTACGGAATAGAATAAGTGAACAAACCGAAATTAACAAACCCTAATGGCAACAGCTGACAGAATTAGTCTCTGTCCTATATAAGGTAGTACTTATTTTGGTTGTAGCGGGAGAAAAATCCAAGATTGACTAGAGAACATCTACTCTTACAAATATAACAAAGCAGACTTAACTTCCACAAACCACCTCATCAAACACAGTCACCAGCCGGACAGTATCAAAGACGCAATGACGCTGTTACATGCAGGAAGGAAAGACGTCTTAGAAAGAATAGAAATATACAAACAGTAAATATACAACGAATGAAATGGGCAATATTCTTTCATTTTTCTGGGATAATTATTTTTTAAAACTGTCCGGTAGTTGTTCAAGGATTCAATGTTCAAAAACTGTACGAAAAAGCGTAACGTTGAAAAAACTCAACTTTGACTTTTTTTCTCTCTTTTTCTGTAAAAGATAAAATTCTTAAATTTTCTACAAAAAGGTAAAAACCACTTGATCGCACTTTATCTTCGTTCATTCTCCATTACTTTACTTATTATTATTAAATTTTAAACGGAGATAAAAAATATTTTGCAAAGGATGAAATAATAAATCTTAACGTAAAGAGTTGCAGTAAGTAATAGAAATAAATGCTCCAATTCACCTCACCACTGGTGCAATGTCAGTGTGGAGAGCTGATATTTACACAGGAGTCGTGGACTTAGATGCTGGAATGAGTAAAAGTGGAGGCTGAGTAATTAAGCGCGCGGCCCAGGTGTTTCTGTTTCGATCTGAATTATTCTCATTATTTTTTACATTGTTTTAGCTTGAGCTTCACAAATGTTTCTTATTTAAATTTACTAAATTTAAATTATTTCTGTACAAAGTTAATTTAGAATGAACTTTCGACTAACTTAATTCTCTCATTACAAGAAGCAGTTAAATAAAATCCCTCAGAATTTTATTAAACGCAGTAATATTTCATTATAAACACAGGAAATATTCTGATCTGTTTTCTCTATACTTGACAAAGTCTGCGCAGGGACTGGAGCTTCTAAAAGTTGAGATCTTTATTGAGGGGATCGTGTCCTAATAAAAAAGAAGAAGAAGATTTAAGCCGGCTTGGGAATTACAGCATGACCCGATTGGAGATTCGAGGTGTGGATATTCGTAAATAACGAGACTGACGCTGCTACAGAACTATGCATGCGCCAAATCCTAACGACCGACAGCTGTACAGCGTAAAGCCTTCTCTTTCGATTGCAGCGTCTCAAGTGTTTGTAGAGAAATCTGTCTGACCGGAACCGTCGGTGTGTAAGAGGTATTAGTTTCGTTTTGCCGAAAACATGATACTACACATGTAGTAGAGCAACAAATTGTCGTGAAATTTCACATGATTCTTGGTAAAACCGCTACTGAAACTTATCTTTTATTAAAAGAAGTTTGTGGCGATGAATGTTAATCACGTGCGCGAGTTTTTGAGTGGTTCAAGCGTTTCCAAGATCGGCCGAGAAGACGTCGGGGATGATGACCACCTGGGTCGCCCTTCCACGTCCAACACAGATGAAAATATCGATTATAATTAATCAATATTACTACCTTGAGGTGTTGCTCAACTCCGTGAAAGAGTAAGGAAGAAACGACCCGATTTGTAGAAGAACAAGTCATAGGTTCTCCAACAAGACAACGAGCCGGCTCACACTGCATTGTCTATCAAGACGTTTCTGGCCAAGTACAACATCTCATTTTTAGGGCAAACCGCCTTATTCGCCTGACCTGGCCACATGTGACGTTTATCTGTTCCCCAAAGTCAAATCTGCATTAAAAGGAACACGATTTCAGTCCGTTGAAGGTGTGAAAGAAAAAGCGGCACGCGTCATGCAGGAGCTCACAGAAAAAGACTTCCAGCACAGTTTCGAACAATGGTAAATTCGCAAGGAGGTTGTAGGGTTAGGGGAGGGGTGATAATAACTAAATATGTATAAATTTAAAATAAAATGTTTTACAGCAATAGTCTCGTTATTTAATAGCCACACTTCGTTTGTGATCAATTTCGTTCAATATTGTTAATCCCTTAATAGAGGAGTCATCTTTTCTTTTTTTTTTTTTTTTTTTTTTAAATGGTTGGTTAATGAATTAATGATCAAGGTAGCTTAAATTTCAAATTTAGGCTAGAAATGTTCAAACATTTCTAAAAAGCTGTACAACGCCAGATCCTTTATAGAGGCGAAGAAATGGATTTTCGCCTGGCATGATGCATAATTTTAAAACTAAAAATTATACTATTTCACGATGAGCACTAAAATTAAGCAAAACTAGAACACTTCCAAAAAGAATAAGAAACAAAAAGGCTAAAAAATACACTAGAAAATACACTACTGGACTACTAAGTCCAATATTAAAACTAGAAAATACAAGAATCTCAGGCTAAATTAGCTCCAGGATTTGCCCGGCCACGTTGCTAGCCAATATTGTACTTTGTAGACTAAGTACAACCCCTAGTTATGAAGGAAATCTAAACTAAGTAACTCCGAGGTCACAAGAAAATTTGCCCTTTTTAAGTAATGCAGTCAGAATAAAGTTTTAATGTAGGTGCACAGAAAAGTTTTCTTAAAATTTTAAAAGGCTAAAAATCGATTAGTATCAATCAAAAGTAGTTGCAATTTTAGCATTTATTTTGAGAAAATAAAAATAAAAAATGAAGACGTGATCTTAAAGGATAAATAAATTTGATTTGTGATCAATTAAGATGAAGAGCATTTCTCTTGCCGCCTGTTTAATCGTGGACTAGTTTAATGGGCAAATAAAACTTGCACGCAGTGAAGTGGACAGCGGCTCTGGGAAGAGGGCCTGCTTTGGAAGTTGGGCTTACTGTTGTGCTTTACGTCGCGTAGTATAGAGAGCGATCAATAACACCATTCTTTGAACTACTTTCAGCCGCTTGTACTATCCGGCATCTCTACGTCTAGGCCGCTAGCGGCTAAATTTGATCTAGGAATATAACTACTATACTTTGGTTTGGTCAACGTTTGAATTTTCCATATAATAATAAAAATAGTTCTGTAAATTCTGTGTATGAAATAGCAAATTACAAACATGGTAATTTTTGAAATTTGCTTCTTAATTTTTATAAAAAATATAACTCTGATGAGAAATACCCAGACGATATCCTTCGGATTTTCTGCCAACTCGGACTGTAAGCTTGTTTCGAAGTAACACTGAACTGGAGGTAAAATTGGACAATACTCTATGAACGACCCATTAGAGATAATAATGTATTTGAATAACTGAGATTATTTGATGATTTGAATAATCAAACCAATCGTTCAGAAAGTTTGAGTATCCGAAGCAGGCGGAGCCAATGACCAATATGCACAGGCTGAGATCCTTCAGGATATTGGAGACACATACGCTCCTACTAATAAGATCGACCCAGGGGCCCCGCTTTGAACATGACCGGGTTGGTACCAAATTCTCAATTACAGTTTTCAGCACCTATTTTTAAATGACCTTATAACCAAAGATTGATTATCTTATAGATCAAAAGGTTCCAATTTGGTTGTTCAATGGCTCGTGGCTCGGATGCCGAAATCTTTAGAGTAAAAACCATAGATAATTTGAAAGCTATCTCTGGGTCTGTACAGTTAGCAAATAGTTCTTTTAGGTTGAAATTTTGGCGACCAAAACGTGTGCCGTGGATAACCTGCGGAGTTACTTAGCTATTTAATGGGAGTATTGTCCGTTCACGGTTTAGTTACAGTCTTTAGGATACAATTTCTTGGGGATCCAGAGCCACTTTGTGGGTCAATAATTAAAAAATCCAACCAATTTTAAAATCTATTAGTAATTACTTATTATTACTGGGGTTACTACGTATTATTACTTCGTTACTAAAAGTAATAGTGCAAAAATCTGGTACAACAGACACAGCTTACTACAATTTAAGAATTTAGAAAAGAAAAGTTAAAATTAGTAATCTAAAGTTAAATAAAATTCAAGACCGAGAATCGAACCCAGTACCACCCCATACATATTAGCTTCGCAGGTCTCGCCTCTAACCCCTCGGCTTTCGTGGCGCCTTAAAAGTACAGTGATAGACTTAACCCACAATTTTTGTCCTAAAGGCAATACCTCTAGAAATCATTATTAATCGATACCCTTCACCCGATTGGTTTCATGTCTACACAGGCGGTTCAGCCCTAGAAGCAAGACATAATGCGGGAGCCGGTGTGTACTCTGAAGACTTTCAACTATCAGCACCTGTGGGGAAAATATCCACTAATTATGATGGCGAGCTTGCCGCAAAATTATTAGCTCTTGACAAAGTGAAGCGGGGGTCCTTGGTGCCGTATTGTGGTCTTTGTAGATTCGCGTGCGGCGATTCTAGCTATAGCTGGAGCAAGCTATGCAGAGTCGGCAGTCATAGCGAAATGCAGAGCAGCGATTGAGGCTGCCAATGAAAGCAATAAGATTATAGCGCTCCAATGGATTCCAGGGCACTGTAGGCTGCTTGGAAACGAGAGGTGCGGATGAATTGGCAAAAAGAGGTGCGCAAATGGATCAACCTGAGCAACCGATCTCTATGCACGCTTTTAAAAAGATTACTGCTGTCTGTCTTCGATCAGAAGTGAAGTGTAGACAAAAAGCAAAAGCGGATGGAAAACGGTGGCAAGTATTGGTCGAACCAGGTGGACGAGTTCCACCAAATCTGACAAGAAGGGACGGCGTGGCCTGCTTCAGACTGCTCACGGGTCATGATTATTTGCAGGCCCATCTACATCGCATTGGGTTGGCGGCGGACCCGACCTGCACTCTGTGTGGAAGAGAGGACATGTCCTCCGAACACCTCGACGTGTGTCCTTCTATCGAGGACATAAGAGGTATTACTTTATCGGACGATATCTACAAAAAAAAAAGCATTTGTGTACTGGGAGGCCCGACGTCGGATGGCGGAACTGCCGTGACTTACGGGTGGCGTAGATAAAAAAAAAAAAAAAAAAATTGTCCACGTTAAGATAAATTTTCTTCTTTTTTCGCGGCCGTTTATTTTCATTAAAATAAATCTGCTAATGTATCAAAGTAGAGGCGGCCACCCGAACTGGCTGTTGGAATAGCAGAATAATTCATTAACGGCATAACAACCTGCTTTTTTTGTACATACCAGTCATTCGTAAAAATCAAGTCTAGACATTTTGCTACTCTCAGCACGACAAAGTAGAATGAAAAATTTATTACCACAGTAAGTGATTAAACTGATGATGAATAAAGATAAGAAGTAATTAAGTGTTTCAGTTCGCCACACTAAACTAAAAAAGTAATCACATATTTTTCGGACGGGACTTAAAAAATTAGGTGTGGCATGGATAAGGGCAGAAGCACCTACTTTACTAATTAATAAATTCCTCTAATAAATAAACAGTTGCTGTATACACGTCATAACCACTACACCGAACAACCAGCCGGTAATATAAATAACTGTGATAATAAGGAAGTGGGTGTTTAATTTAAAACTCTAGGCACCATTTAATAGCTAGTGTAGTGGGTCTATGAACATATGTACAGACGGATATTAATAGGTAAGAGTGAGGCCAGCTATTTAGTGTGCACTTTATGATTGCGGCTCTGCTATACTATATTGCATTTTATAGAACAATATTTGTGGTTTCAAAGTAATTATAGGGAAAAAATAAATAAAAATTGCCAAAATCTATTCAGTGAAACTGCACTACGTCAGTCAATTTTATACAAATATTGAATGGTATTTTCTTGTAACTTATAATTGATTGAAAAGTTAGTAGATTTTCAATTTTAAAATCATAATTTAAGATACGCCTTAATCGAGAAAATCGCTAAAAAAATTACCTCAATGATCTATTCTAATACAAGAAATGCACTGCCGTTAAGACAATTTTCGTCAAATTTAAGATTTCAGTAACATATTTAATCGTAACATATTTAATAGGTACCAAGTTTTCATTCATTACAAAAATAGATCTTTAGAGCAAAGCCCAATCACCTATTTTTAGTAATTAGGTACTTCCCCAGGTACCTAATTTTCACCAAAAAGCTAACTGTGGAACAGATGAAAGCACTTAAAGCTAGATATCAATTTTGGACGTTCAGCTATTTTTGATTCAGAGTTATGCTGCGCCACAGTCAGACACACAATTCAGCCAGAGGAGCAGCATGTTTTTGTTTTTTTTTAATCCCCCTGATCGCTTTTCGGAATTTCATCCATTTATCCGGTTTGTTGCAGAGAATTTGACTTCAGCTATGTTTCCATCTCACGTTAATCACAGGGGGAGCAAAAGATTACAGAGTGAGGGAGACAGTAAAGTAATCGCCTATTTTTACAGGCAGGGCTTAACGTCCAACTACCAATTGGGTGTCGTGTCACGGGGCTGAAGCTCATATTTTGCTATAAACAATTTGGTCAAACAAATAATAAGTAGTTATACGCGGGATTAGAATTGGGGATCTCCCACTTACAAAGCCACGCTCTTGACTACAAGACCAACATCCGCCCCAAAAGAGAGAGTATATGTGTATTTTAAAAATTTTAAAGTAATTTTAAAAAGTTTTTATATAAAATTTATAATAAAATTAATGTTTAGTATGCATTTAAGGGGTACTGTATGTTTGTTCATAAATAATGTTTTAGAGTGTCGAAGTATTTTAAAAACTGTTGTATTTAAACAGAAAACACTAAATTTTACTTAGCTCTTTTTTACTAAAAAATAATTATCTCTAAATTAAATATTGACGAACATATAATTCTAATCACTTAATAAATTATGCGTAAATAAGTTACACAGGGTGTTCAGCATAAGGCTACCGTAACTTCGGGAGGTGATTCTGGGCATCATTTGCAACAAAAAAATCCATATAAACTATGGCTCGATTCGGCTCCGTTTTATAGATATTTTTAATTTTATGTTTTTTCAAGAATTACTACTTTTTTAGCAAACAGTTGTCTACATTTCTTAAACTATTATAGCTGCAGCAATTTCAATTAGCTCATTAGAAAGAAGGTTAAATTTCCTTTTAAATAAGCTAATTTATATTTCAAAATAATAATATTAAGTATTTCACTTTGTGGCCCAAACATAAGAAATAGCAAGTTTCTAATTTTTTTCTTCATTTTTCTCAAAAATATTATATATGTAAAAAACGTGCACTATTCATGAAAAACATGTACATACAATCACCTTTCGAAAGATATACAATGCATAGTGGTTATTTTAAAGTAATTTTAGTTATTTCGAAGCGAAATGTTTCTAATACCTTGGTTCTGGGTCAAGATCATGAATAAAAGAAAAAGTCGATAATAAATACTAAACGTACTCACTTAAACTGAAGCCAAAGAAACGCAAGCTTACTCACCTGAGAAAAAGGAAAAAACAAGAATTAATAAAAATATTTCTCTTGGTTAAAAAATAAAATAATATTGAAAACAGACAAAATTATACTACAATATTCTCACTTATTCCTAAAATTTTAAAGTATAAATGTTGGTACACGAAATCAGGCACTGCCTAACATCGAATATTCTCAAGAGATTTCTCAAAAAATTAATCAAAGTTATGTTAATTTTGAACTAAGTGATCAAATTACTCGAATTCTCCCTCGAAACCCCATTAATAAGTTCGTGAGCAGATTGCCGTATTTTTAGAGTGATGAATTGAAAATGTAGTTTTGCAAACTTCAGCCGAATTTCTCTGATAATTTTCTAACTACCAACTGAAAAATTCCCTTCTAGTATTCAATTTGTTTTTAAAAAAGCTTATTTGCTCTCAATATGAACAACATTGTTTATCGCCGAACAGAGATAGATAGATAGATAGATAGATTTAAACTTCATTCCAAGATGTATACTTTACTAAAAAAAATAATGAAATTCCAATGTATTAACACTACAGTCTTCAATAAATAGTTTATGGACGTTTAAGGTGAGATAGTGGCAGGAAAAAGGGATAGAAAAACCTGCAGCTAGAGGAAAAAATCAGAGAAGGGTTTGTTTATTTTGTGCCTATGGGAAATGGAAGGATCACCGGTAGCTATTTCGCCGAACAGTTGGTTAGCAGGACAATCTAGAATGGTGAAGAGTTTCAGCAGACCGTTTTGATGGAGGGTCCTGGGTTTATTGAAGATATGTTGTAGAGGAAGTCGAATCAAGTACGATGAGAAGAGTCAGTCAGTCGCAAGTCTAAGATATTTGCTCCATGTTGAGTGGAGTTTCTTGTTTTTACTACGGCAGGTCAGGCTCGAGGCGTCGAGCGTAGAGTAGCTTTGTAGACCACTTTGTAGAGGAGGAGTTTGTTCTGTCGCTTCATCTTCTTCGAGTCTCGCGAGAGTAATGGGAAAAGTAGTCTTGTAGTTTATTTTACCTGAATTGACTTCGTGGATAGAGAATGTCAGTTTGTAGACCAAAGTTAAGCAAAGATACGTGGCTAGTCCTCGAGATCAGAATATTGTTGTGTCTAATTTGTCTAATAGTCGTTTAGAAAAGAGTGCTCTCACAGTTGATTTTAATTTTCAATTTAGAACAGTATTTAGCCAGTTTGTCTAATACTAAAGTAAATCTGTTATTGAAAGTGTCGATTCTTCAAGTTCAAAGCCACGTCATCAGCATAAACAGCAAGAATGATATGGGGAAAGTTTAGGGAGAGGGAGAGGAGAAAGGAGAGCACTCAGAAATTCTGTATCACCGAACAGTGGCTGTAGAGGCTCGGGTACAAATAAAGGTATTGAATTACCTGGAAAATATAGGAAAATCTCTACAATAAATAAACTAGTTTAAATAAAATATCGCTAATTACAGTACCAAAATAAATTTTTAAAAAAATATCTATTTATCTGTAAAAGACATTTAAAATTCAATCAAATATTTCAGAAGATAATGTAAATATTTGTGGGGGATAAGTCTGGTTTTGAAAGAAAAACAAAACCACTTGGTATATTATTAATTTGAGGTCTAGGTGATTTTATTACGTAGATCTATTAATAGAGCGCACTTGAAGACAGTTCTAACATTCCACACTAGTTCATCTCGAGTACAGATTTAGTATACAAATATAAGATTTATGTTTACGGTAAAAGCCACATCTCTTTATAAAATACTTAAAATAAATATGAATAAATCTCAAAAAAAATTTTTGCGTATAATTTAAGTTGGTTTAATAAAATATAATTATTTTATTCATAGACATTTAGTTATTTATTAACTTTTTAGATTTTTAATTGCCGTACAACCCAATGGTGATTCTCTACAGTTATGAAAACTGACTTAACCTATCGCCCAGGAAATCGTGCGGCCTGTACTTCTTAAAACATCCCTTGAGATGTTGGATATAGTCAAAGAAAAGAGCTGATAAATACACAGATCAAGATGACTAGTAAGATAATTTTTGATAAACGTGAATTAGCAAGTGTCGATGCTTCAGGTAAGATGGCGCCTCTCTCATGAGTCCATGATTTTCGTACGTGTTTATGTTTAATGTTAGTAGAAGTTTGTGTTCAGTCAGGAGAGGCAGCTTCTTTTTTGTAACATACTTAAGTACAATACGAGGGTCGTTTGAAAAGTCCGTGCAAAGTCAGAGAGATACACTACTGGCGCGTATCGAGGTTATGTTTAGTTAGTAGCATCTCTTGGAAGAACACACACCAAGTTTCAGCCAGACCGGTCTATTTCTTTGTGTTTGACATTCGTTTGAATCGAGGAAGTCGAGTGATTTTCAAAAAGTGGACGAAAAAGAATTTCGTGTGTTGATTAAACACTACTTTATGAAAGGCAAAACGACTGAGGAGACTAAAGAGAAGCTTGATAAACATTATGGTGACTCTGCACCTTCGATTAGAACAGTTTATAAGTGGTTTCAAAATTTTCGGAGTGGCCATATGGGCACAAGTGACGCTGAACGTTCTGGACGCCCTGTTGAGGTTACTACTCCAGAAATCATTGATAAAATCCATGATATGGTGATGGATTACAGAAGAGTGAAGGTGTGTGAGATTGCTAGTGCTGTGGGCATCTCGAATGAACGGGTACATAATATTTTGCATCAACATTTGGACATGACAAAGCTATCCGCAAGATGGGTTCCGCGATTGCTCACGCTTGACCAAAAACGAAATCGTGTGAAGTGTTGCAAGGACGGTTTGCAGCTGTTCCAGAAGAATCCGCAGGACTTTAAGCGTCGTTTCGTCACTGTGGATGAAACATGGATACATCACTACACTCCTGAGGCCAAAGAACAATCTAAACAATGGGTTACCAAGGGGGAATCTGCGCCAAAAAAGGCGAAGACCGTTCCTTCGGTCGGAAAGATTATGGCGACTGTCTTTTGGGATTCGCAAGGAATAATCCTCATCGACTATCTGGAAAAGGGTAAAACTATTACAGGTGCATATTATTCATCGTTATTGGACCGTTTGAAAACCGAGCTGCAAGAAAAACGCCCACGATTGGCCCACAAAAAAGTCCTTTTCCATCACGACAACGCACCAGCTCACACCTCAGCAGTTGTGGCCGCGAAATTAATGGAAATAGGGTTCCAACTCGTTTCACATCCTCCCTATTCTCCAGACTTGGCTCCCTCGGACTACTATTTGTTCCCCAATATGAAGAAATGGCTGGCGGGAAAAAGATTTTATTCAAACGAGGAGGTGATTGCAGAAACGAATGGCTATTTTTCAGACTTGGACAAATCCTATTATTCGGAAGGGATCAACAAACTAGAGCAGCGTTGGACGAAGTGTATAAGCCTAAAAGGAGAATATGTTGAAAAATAAAAAAGGTTTACCCCAAAAAATTAAGTAGTTTTTATTTTTGCACGGACTTTTCAAACGACCCTCGTACAAAACAAGCTGTACAATAGGGATGTTCATGTTTATACTTCGAAAAAACGGAAATAACTGTTCTAGTAAGTAACTTTTGTTTGCCTTGAAAAATCTACAGCGACCACCCCAGGCTCTATATCAGGACCTCCCAGCTCTACATCAACACCACACAGAGTGTCATGGCCACACAGGGTTTTTTTTCACCATCTCTTGTTATTACAAGTAACTTAGTAGAAGTAAGTGCGATCTGGTCAACAGTTCGAAAATGAATTTACACCGCTATTCGTTACTGAGTGCCAGTCAAGTCTCAAAAAAAATGAATTTTAGCAAAATTATTTCTAAAGTGTGTTTAAGTGAACACTCCAGTTTGGGAAAAAAAAATAAAATTGCGGATATCTTAAACCATTGACTTGATTTGCATTCAACCAAAATTTGCTGACAGTAAGTTAACGATAAATCAGGGAAAAAATTGAATCGATTGTTACTACATTTAAAGTTTTCTCGAAAACGTTACCATTGATTTTCTTTGCACTTCAGAAAAAAATGATGAGGTTATGCTTTTAAAAACACCTCTTCCATGTAACGTAAGATCGTACCTATCAGTATGCTGTGTACCAAAGCAACAAAAATCAAGCACAGTTAATAGCGATTTTACGTTTGGTTGGCGAGAGATCCCCAAAATGTTGTTATTTATTCTTTAATAAGTTTCCAAGTAACAGAAGATTTATTCAATACTTAAGACGTTTAATAAGGAAACTGGATTAATATTTCCAATGATGGCGCGTAACTTAATGGGCAAAAGTCACATTTCTTGCTTAAAGCATCAAAATCCAACCATAAAAATCACAATTAGGGTCCTCTCGGCGCGATTCAAAAAGGATTATCTCAATTGGACAGCTAAGTTTTCTTTACAGGAAATGTCAAAAATGGTTAAACGAACGGCTGGCTCCCACATAGCTCGAAAACAGTGATTTCATTCGTTTACATGGAGCGTTTTGTTTTTCTTCATCCACTCTGACTGGTTTCACTTTCCTCTTTCAAGACCATCTGCCTCATTCTTGGCTTCCTGTTTAAACTTGAACTCCTCTTGTTTACCATGTGGTTAAACATTTTATTTAAGCAGTTAAACTGTTCCACTGATCTAAATAAACACACTGTAAATGTAACAAGAGCCCAGTATTTAACTTAGTTTAAATTCTACGTCCCACGCGTTTCCTTAAATTTTTTAACTCTTTTCCAGTATCTCATTTACAGATCAATTTTTCTCATTAACAACTATTTTCTATTAAATTAGCAAAATCTACAATTATTACAAACTGCCTCGAGGGAAAAAAGGAACCAATCACTCGCTGAAATATCCCTCAAGTGAAAGACTAACTCAAAGTGATCTCGAATCTTTTTGCATAACACAGAGAAGAGGGCGAAACTTCATTCAGTTTCAGGTGATTCAGCAGCTCAAATGCAACAAAAAATAATCTATTCAATTTGTCCTGAATCCCAGTAGTCTCCAAGATATTTACATTTTTAACTTTTCTGTCAATATATTCCACATTACTAAAAAACTGTCGTAACTTGCCTATCCTTTATCCTACAACAAATCTGCTTATTCCAAACGAAAGAGCATTAAATTACCTATAAATCTACTTAACCCAAGGCCTCAAAACGTTTCTTATAAACAATGAAATTTTTACTTTGTCTAAAAAATTCTTTCTCGATGATTTCTGTTAAAATTTTCAACTGCATTTTTTCAGTGGTTAATGAATCAAGGGGAGCCACCCAATTACAGAAAAAGTTGTGCATGTATTGAGCTTCAAGACTATATGAAATTTTTTGTTTTTAATAAAACCCTACCCCGAACAGACGGGGTGTAAATGCAGAAAACTAGGGAAGTTGCGGAACCGATTTTTCACTGATATCAAATTATTAATTTACTCGTATGTCAATTTTTGGAGAAGGAACAAAAAGAAAATTAACCATTTTAGTTTCGTACAATTTTTATTTAATAAAACGAAAGTAAAACATACAGTAGCGATAAAACACAATAGGTAGATGCCTACCTAAAATCGATACAATGGTGGAAATCGCGTATATCGGCGGAAAAGTTAAAAAATGCAAATATCTTGGACACCATTGAGAATTGGGCCAAAGTGAAGAGAATATTTTATGTTGCATTTGAGGCGCTGAATCACCTCCCGAAGTTTCACCCACTCCGCCGCATACACCCTGTATAGTAATAAACCTTGTGTAATATAACGCACTGAAGGAAAATATTTGGAAAATTTTAGAAAATAAGAATTTAAAAATAATTTGACCTTGTCTGAGCATTTCCCAGTAGCCCACTTGGACAGAAATGAACGATATGTAACTTCAATGGATACATTAAACTTGGCTCTGTTCTATATCCAAATAAATAAGCAAAGTAATGCAACAAGAACCTACCTGCATCTAGTTTCATCAAAGAAATGTAACGGTACACAGTATTTGTATCAGGGACAGATTTTAGAAAATCTCCCACTAAAAATTACTTTATTTACATACTGATATCCTTATTGCATTTAAAAGGGAGAGAAGGCGTGCATTAAACTTGAATGTCCTTTAGAGGAAAACTGAATTTCCTCCCACAGAACTGTTACAAGAAACCTTTAAAAGAAAATTTTTCAACCAAAAGTTACCGATCTACATCTAGAATAAGATAAACCTCATGGCTGTGGTGCCTCAGGGAACAAGACTTCTGCTCCTTGTTCTAATAATAATACAGATCTGTATACAATGGGAATACGGCATTAAAAGAGAATTTATTGGAACTTTTCAATTTTTGTTTTCAATAACCAAACAATCACAAGCAAAGATACATCAAAATTTAACCACTGGAGATTAACTTCCAGTTTTATACCACCTATCGAATAATATGCACCTGTAATAGTTTTACCCTTTTCCAGATAGTCGATGAGGATTATTCCTTGCGAATCCCAAAAGACAGTCGCCATAATCTTTCCGGCCGAAGGAACGGTCTTCGCCTTTTTTTGGCGCAGATTCCCCCTTGGTAACCCATTGTTTAGATTGTTCTTTGGTCTCAGGAGTGTAGTGATGTATCCATGTTTCATCCACAGTGACGAAACGACGCTTAAAGTCCTGCGGATTCTTCTGGAACAGCTGCAAACCGTCCTTGCAACACTTCACACGATTTCGTTTTTGGTCAAGCGTGAGCAATCGCGGCACCCATCTTGCGGATAGCTTTGTCATGTCCAAATGTTGATGCAAAATATTATGTACCCGTTCATTCGAGATGCCCACAGCACTAGCAATCTCACGCACCTTCACTCTTCTGTCATCCACCACCATATCATGGATTTTATCAATGATTTCTGGAGTAGTAACCTCAACAGGGCGTCCAGAACGTTCAGCGTCACTTGTGCCCATATGGCCACTCGGAAAATTTTGAAACCACTTATAAACTGTTCTAATCGAAGGTGCAGAGTCACCATAATGTTTATCAAGCTTCTCTTTAGTCTCCTGAGGCGTTTTGCCTTTCATAAAGTAGTGTTTAATCAACACACGAAATTCTTTTTCGTCCATTTTTTGAAAATCACTCGACTTACTCGATTCAAACGAATGCCAAACACAAAGAAATAGACCGATCTGGCTGAAACTTGGAGTGTGTTCTTCCAAGAGATGCTACTAACTAAACATAACCTCGATACGCGCCAGTAGTGCTATCTCTCTGACAAACGACCCTCGTAAGCCTGAAAATGGCGCCTATGTTATCACTAGTTCCAAAGATTTGCAACAAAAAATTAAATTAAATTGAAAAACATAAATTTCAATTACCTATTATTATTTTTTATTTTGAATTTTTTAAAAATTGATTATTATTGGGGACTGTCGTGGACTCCATTCGAAATAACTTGGAAAAGAATTTCAAACATGCCACTTCCACTACTGTCCTAATGTTGAAGAAGCTAAATGCAATATGTAATAATGACTATCGGACATGTTTTGGCATGCACCAGAAAGAACATTGCTACTTGATTCTAAAACTTATCCATTTTTTTTTTTTTTGTAAAATTTATTTAAAGAAATTGCATTGTATATATTTTAGTTATTTTGGTATGTTGCGCGCAAGATGTAATCAGAATGTAAAAACGTCACACATTACGTGGTACGTGTGGAGACTATTTTTAATAAACTCGTTTTGATCAGGGTTACTGTTAGAAGGAGGAAAAAAAGGAAAATACCCACACACAGACCAATTATTAAAACGAGCTATTCCGTTCTCGGAGGTCCTGAAATCGAATATTTCTGGTAAAAACTTGAAATCAAAATCTGCCTTCTCTTACAGGTAAACTAAGATTTAGTACATTATTTATGTGAATTGGAACACCTCTACTCTATAGCTAGTGGATCTACCCAGCCAACTAGTAAGGATTTAGTCTAAGGTTTTCCTAATATTATAACCTCTAAGCATATCTCAGCATACACCACCATAGTGTACAAACAACCCTTGGAATTAATTGAAAACAAAGTTGGAACTGTTTACACAATGGCGGCATGAATATATAGCCTGTAAACCACTGACAACAACAGCTCCTTGAGTAACCACTGCTGGTAACCAAGATCGTTCACTACGATCTACGCAAAAAACCACATCAGAAAGTAGTAAGGCAAACCTGCTAGAATTTTGTGGAGATAAATGATTTTTTCCTTCTTTTAATTAAATAAAATTTTTCAAGATTTCTACTTCAACGTTTATAACATTACAAAGTAAAAAATTAAAGTTTTTTAGGCGGGCTTTCTGAAGGAAATTAGTGGCCAAAATAAGGTCATCCTGGTTTGGGTACCTGGTCATTCAGGATATAAGGGAAACGAAGTGGCAGATTTATTGGCCCGGGAAGGCTCTGCGGGACACTTCGTTGGCCCGGAGCCCTGTTTTGGGGTTTCGAAGTGTGTTAAGACTGCGGCCATTAATTTGTGGGTGCAGAGTAGGTCTCAGGAATGGTGGCTCGCCACCGCAGGGCAGAGACAGGCGAAGGAGTTCATCAGAAGCTATTCGCCAAAGCTGACTACAGAATTAATCCGATAAGGCCGTGGGGCTTTAAGGATAATTGTAGGCTTATTAACTGGCCACTGCAGGTTCAGAAAACACATGCATCGCATGGGCCTGGCAGATGACAGCCTTAGTAGGTTCTGCCAGGAAGAAGAGGAAACGGCACTGCACGTGTTGTGTCAGTGTGAGGGACTTGTATGGCTAAGGATGTTACTTCTCGGGGAGGAAAAACCAAGGCCTGAGAGCTTTACCCAGGAGTCACTCTCCAGAATTAAGAGTCTGATTAAACGGACGGGTCTGGAGGGCGAGCTCTAAAGTCGGGGAGCCACAATAGATCCAAAGGGGTCGCAGTGGCGTAGGCCTTGAGGCCGCCCTAATTTAATCTATTCTATGACAGGCGGGCTTTACGTCCAACTACCAATTAGGTGTCGTGGACGGTGGCGATTAGCAAACATTACATTAGATTAAAAATATTACAATGACAGGTACGCCGACTTCACTGAACAAGTAACCACTGAAAATAAATCTCTATGGACCGTTACTAGAAGAATATTGAAGTATAAGCAGATATCACCTCCACTTCGTCAGGATAATGGCTCTTGGACCAAGTTCGACGAAGAGAAAAAGCCAACTTATTTGCAACCTACTTTTCAAATATCTTCTCACCTCACATCGACATACTAGAACCAGCGACCTGCCACAGACGTTAACCACCGACTGGATATCCCCCTCCAATTCAGTTTACCCCCTAAACCCTTTACACCTGCAGACGTAATGTACGAAATACGCAGACTACTTAAAAAAAATCACCTGGCTACGATCTTATAACCTCAAACATTTTAAACGAACTTCCGAGAAAAGCTATACTATTCCTCATACTCCTTTACAACTCTGTCCTCAGAACGACGCAATTTCCCACTCTGTGGAAATTCTCAATCATCAAAATGATACCAAAACCGACGAAACCCATCGCTAGTGATACTTCCTACCGACCAATCTGCAGCACTAACAGTTCTTTCTAAAATCCTCGAAAAGCAAATATACTTTACTATAAATTTCTTTTATTAACCATTAAATAAAATCCGAGGCCTAAGACCGGGAATCGAACTCAATACCACAATACATATTAGCTTCACATAGGTCTCGCCTCTAACCTCTCGGTTACCTATAACATTACAATAGAATGAAACTGTTAGTTATAATACTCAGTTTATATGGAAAAAACGTTTTGTTTTTTTTGCATGACTAGCTCCTAGACCCAGCAGCACCTGTGCATAAAGAACTGGACTTTATGTAGAAGCCTAAGTGTGCTAAAAGGTTGAAGAGGAAAACAATTTGGAAGAATAAAGAGAAGAAGATTTGCAAACTAACAAAAGGACGGACATTACAAACAGGATCCTTTCTGGCGAGAAGCGACCTAACCATTTTCCACTGCGCCCAGTCCACACACCTTCCTGTGTTTCAGCACCATTAGAAAACTCAAGCGTTTTAGCTCTGCTTCCTTTTCACTTCCAACATCCTGTCTTTACGGATGAAATTGCAGGATCACAATACTCTTTAACTAGTAAGAAAATATTTAAAGGTTTTAAATTAAAAGAAAATATATACGCGTTCCTGCGAACTTATTTTTAACACAATCATTTCCTAAAAGTAACTTCGTAAAAGAGACCATTTTTTTGTTTATGGTTTTAAATTTATTTATCTATTTTATATTTACCGGACAGCATTTTGATTTGCTATTACTGCATAGGTTTGAGAGTAAATTTATCTTCCTTTAGCCTGGGACTGTATATCTAGTGCAGATCTCTTGACCAGGGCTTTCACAGTCTGCCAACTGGATTATCCGTTGGCTTAGTGGTTGTTAGATAAGGATTAAGTACGTCGCCGATCGCAGTAAGTCGGTAATGGAAGCTACGATAACGGTCTGTTATTTCCGTCTGTGTATACGGTATTTGCTAGTCTATTTGTAAAGTCAAGTTTGATACATAATATGGTGCGACTATCGTTTGAAATCTATCTGTATTTGATTTTTTTTTAATTCTTCCCCACAGCTTGATGCCATATTTCCATATTAGTTTCAGTATTGTTTTGAAGATATTAGTTTGTCAGTAAAAAAAAAAAAAAAAGAATTAATTTCGACTTAAGAGTGTATTCAGTCTTTTGAATCGATGTTTTAGTTCATTCTACATATGTTTCTTCTAAGTTAGACATTAATCCTGATTTCTCTCGTTACAGACACTAACTACTCTACTTCACCGGACAGTAAGCAGTAAGAAGCACCTATACTCCAATATATTTAAATAAAGCTATCTTCAAACTTCAAACTTAATAACCTGAACATACTTTCAAAAACTTTTAAAAGAAAAACGAGTGGAATAAATATTGTTCATCGTTTTTGGTAACTGATTCATTAATTCAGTAGTAAGAAAAGAATAACGCCAATTTCAATTCATGATTTTGTTATTATTTTGCTGAGCTTTCTACCTAGGGACTAGCTCATCTTCAGGGGCTGTGGAACCATATTTTACACTGTACGAGGGTCGTTTGAAAAGTCCGTGCAAAGTCAGAGAGATAGCACTACTGGCGCGTATCGAGGTTATGTTTAGTTAGTAGCATCTCTTGGAAGAACACACACCAAGTTTCAGCCAGATCGGTCTATTTCTTTGTGTTTGGCATAATGTTTGAATCGAGGAAGTCGAGTGATTTTCAAAAAATGGGCGAAAAAGAATTTCGTGTGTTGATTAAACACTACTTTATGAAAGGCAAAACGCCTCAGGAGACTAAAGAGAAGCTTGATAAACATTATGGTGACTCTGCACCTTCGATTAGAACAGTTTATAAGTGGTTTCAAAATTTTCGGAGTGGCCATATGGGCACAAGTGACGCTGAACGTTCTGGACGCCCTGTTGAGGTTACTACTCCAGAAATCATTGATAAAATCCATGATATGGTGATGGATGACAGAAGAGTGAAGGTGCGTGAGATTGCTAGTGCTGTGGGCATTTCGAATGAACGGGTACATAATATTTTGCATCAACATTTGGACATGACAAAGCTATCCGCAAGATGGGTTCCGCGATTGCTCACGCTTGACCAAAAACGAAATCGTGTGAAGTGTTGCAAGGACGGTTTGCAGCTGTTCCAGAAGAATCCGCAGGACTTTCAGCGTCGTTTCGTCACTGTGGATGAAACATGGATACATCACTACACTCCTGAGACCAAAGAACAATCTAAACAATGGGTTACCAAGGGGGAATCCGCGCCAAAAAAGGCGGAAAGATTATGGCGACTGTCTTTTGGGATTCGCAAGGAATAATCCTCATCGACTATCTGGAAAAGGGTAAAACTATTACAGGTGCATATTATTCATCGTTATTGGACCGTTTGAAAACCGAGCTGCAAGAAAAACGCCCACGATTGGCCCACAAAAAAGTCCTTTTCCATCACGACAACGCACCAGCTCACACCTCAGCAGTTGTGGTCGCAAAATTAATGGAAATAGGGTTCCAACTCGTTTCACATCCCCCCTATTCTCCGGACTTGGCTCCCTCGGACTACTATTTCTTCCCCAATATGAAGAAATGGCTGGCGGGAAAAAGATTTTATTCAAACGAGGAGGTGATTGCAGAAACGAATGACTATTTTTCAGACTTGGACAAATCCTATTATTCGGAAGGGATCAACAAACTAGAGCAGCGTTGGACGAAGTGTATAAGCCTAAAAGGAGACTATGTTGAAAAATAAAAAAGGTTTACCCCAAAAAATTAAGTAGTTTTTATTTTTGCACGGACTTTTCAAACGACCCTCGTATTTACGATAATTACATATCTTTCCACAATTCCTTTCTAATACAATTATTTACAAATATATTTTAAAATATGTCCTACAGCCCTGAAGATGACCAAGTCCCTAAGTTGTAAGCTCGGCAAAATAATACAAAAATCACGACTTGAAATTGGCATTAATCTTTTCTTCCTAAGGGGAATAATCTTTGAAAAATTCTGTCAGAACGTTGAACCATCCTGGTTTTATTATCGATTACAGAAAGTACTGTTAAAATTTAATGTCTAATTGTGATAAAATCAGTGATATCGATTTATTTAATGTAACAAGTGGACTTGTGAAATAATTGCCACCAAAATGTGCACTAATCTTTCCAATCAATTTCTCTAGTCACGTAAGAGCCTCAAACTTTGAAACTCTGATCTAAACGAAACGCAGGGAAAAAATCTGTGTGGTAATAAAAGTCAAAAAACAGGTGGGATATTTCTTTTAAAATTTTCAGTTTAGTTACATTGCGGTCAAAAAATTTATAATTAAAACCAATATTGTCAGTCCAGGAATGTGTATATAATTTTTCTTTTTTAATTTATCCTGTACTAAGAAATAGGTACAACTTGCAATTAGATTATTACACAAAGAATGTACACTTTGGCTCCAAGCCCCACATCCGCTGGAAACGTAATGAGACACCAGTCATTACAGAACTATCCAGGAAACAAGGCTTGATCATGCAATGAGATTTCGCTGGTGTAAGCGGCAAGGTGATTTATTCAAGATGGAAAGTAGAAGAGAGAGCTTGAGGGTCTAACAGGATAACGCGATGGCTGGATTAGCGAGGAAAACAAGAAGAAAGGAGAGGATTAATCTTTGTAGATTAGTTTAGATAGAGATCTTCGTAGAAAATTGAAAACGCAGCAAGCAGCATTAAAAATTTGTCTCGAGAACTCCAGATTAGAAGTACTCTATTCTCTGAAGGTTTGCTAGATCCTCAATGTTCCCTACGCCCTTAATGGTAGTAAATAAGACTTACAGATGGTCAGGTTTGTGTTCACAGTGAAACTTAGCCAACAGATTGGCCTGTAACTGTCTGTAACTCATATACAGTCAATATCTTTTAAGACGAGAATAAGAGTTTCAAGTTAGTCTACAAACTAGGTAGTACATCAGATAACGGACTCCGTTTTAAATATCGAAATGTCCTAACCATTTATCTGAACAGCTGGGCAGGTTTGTCGCCTCGGTGTAAAACTGATCAGAACATTTGTTTAAGTTGATTTTAATTTTCAGTTACAAGATCAAGGAAAAGGATATCCTGTAGAATTTAGTGTCGTTGTATCATCCTCGTAAGTGGTGATCATAGTATGAGGATCGTTATGGATGTCTGCTGTATAGGATATGCCCATTGGATTCTGATATTTATGGGATACCAGCTAGAAGTATTCAAGCCATATCGCATTTTGAAAGACTGATCGGAGAGGTAGGATTTTAGATGATCACAATCCCAGGAAATGTGCTGGGAAGAAGTTCTTTAAGCTTGAATAAGGTTGCCGCATGTCCAACACTTTGTTAAAGGCTCGTGCTAATCTTGAAGAATATTGAGTTTTGTATAAAACGATCGTGCAGAAACGTGTAATCATCAAAATCATCAGGTGCTCTCCAAAGTTTTTCATTTGATTGATTAACTGATAATAAAGTTACTGTTATTTAGTGTAATATTATTTATGAATGATGAACGTTGAATTAACGTAGGTAACCGCATTATTTTCATTGCCAATTGCATTGATGATGTAACGATCAGCGGTCAGTGTCACTGATAAATGGAGTTTAGCTATATTTAGCCCCAGTTAAAAAACCAATGGAATGATAAAGGGAACACGTATTCAATGGCACCAGAGAGGGGAACCGTGGACAAGTAAATAAGTGACCTTCATTCAACTGGTCACTATGTTTTCATTTTCGCTATGTTAAGAACTAATAATCTACAAAAATATTACTTTTTATTTTTAAATCCACAACTTTAAAAAGTGGACTTAGTTCACTGAAACTGCAAATTACAATTTATTGTGCAGGCAGCACCGCAAGGCACCAAACGCATAATCATTTGGGACTTGTTTTCCCCCTTCATTAACTTAATGGAAGATTTTTCCGGGACGGTTTTTATTTCGCCATTTTATACTAGCCGAAAAGTGTTCTGTATTCAGTTGTGCCATTAATGGTGGTAGAAATACGATTGGGTACAATTTTCTATCTCTCTGGTTTCGCGACAAATGTCTCCAAAATAGGGAGTTGGGAAGTATAGTTGCAGCATTATTTTTTTTTCGTCTTATGAACATTCTTTTTGAAAATCTCTTTAATGTAATCGATGCCATCTTTTCATTTTCTGCTCCCCAATTTCTACCGTAGATAATAATTATTCTAATCTACAACCAACCGTTTTATCTCAGCCATTCTTAGTTGCTGGTGACAGAAATTGACAGTTGTTAGGGGTTCTTCACATTTTCTAATAAATAAATTAATTGTACTGTTTTTGTCTATTTTATGCCTTTTTTTTTTAATTAGAACTAATTCTTGTTACACGCATATTCTAACAATTTTTCTACAAATGCAAGCAACTGTTGTATTGTAATTCTTAACAAAAACTTACAGTTTAAAAAGTTAAGTATAAGGGTTGATTAAACGCCAAAAGGTACACAAATCAGCAAGTACCCAACATTTCATTAATACTTCATTGATATTATTTAAGTAATTTTACCGCATTAATTTTCATTAATATTTTTTAAGAATTTATTAGATGTCACATACCCTTATGCTGGCCATTTTCATCTACAAAATATTTTTCAAGTAGCACACCATTTAACTTAGATTGACTGTAATATCTATTTATCTATAATAATCAAACTATTAATCACTGGTGAAAAAGAAAACGTTATAAAAAATAAAAAAATATGAGGCTAAAAAATTCATAAACTTTTTTAAAAATTGCTTACACCAACATACATCAATGATTTTATTTATTTTTATTTTTAAATAAAAATCGTCGGTTTAAGTTCATTCTTCGATTAAAGTAATTGTTATTGTATGAAGTAGTCAAACGTTTATAATAATAGGTAATAATTATCTGGCTTTATCGCAAATAATATAGTTTTCTTCAATTACATTCTCCATCTAGGTGTTCTTCCCACAATGTTGTGTATATGTAATATAAAATAAATAAGATATGCATATTTTTAGGACAGCTAATTATTCCAGTATTTTACCATAAGTAAAATTAGGGGAACTAAATTAAATTACAATTGAGAAATGAATAAATAATGTTGAATAATCTACTTGTTATTAACTGTGTGTTATTTGTCCTCACGAATATTTCGGTAAGACGAATTCAAGACTGAAATATTGCTTTAAATCCTCCGTGATTCAAATTTAAACAGTGGCCGACTCTAAATTTGTCTTTTTCTAATTTAACATGCATGTATATGTGACAACTTCAGAATCAGAAGAATAATTTGGAATAGAGTTAAAATAAAGTACCTATTTATACGAAGATATAATATACATTTTATCACAATTATAACTATTATGAATGAACTGGCCAGCATAAGGGTATGTGACATCTAATAAATTCTTAAAAAATATTAATGAAAATTAATGCGGTAAAATTACTTAAATAATATCAATGAAGTATTAATGAAATGTTGGGTACTTGCTGATTTGTGTACCTTTTGGCGTTTAATCAACCCTTATACTTAACTTTTTAAACTGTAAGTTTTTGTTAAGGAGATTTTTGTACCTTTTGGACAGATTTTCCTTTTTGTCTATTAGCAAAGTTACATATCTGCTTTACAGATTGGATTTTTTTAAAATTTGGAATAAGCTATTCTATCATTATAACCTGATAAGGTGTTAAATCGGAACCGTAACTACCACTGGAGAGATCTTTTTAAAGAATGGTTATAGTTGCGGTCCCCAAACCATCCTCAATAACAATTTTTTTGAGAAAGCCTTTTTATATAAAATAGGAAGGTATTTGTACGTAAATAGCAAAATTAAACTGCGATTTCAGTACTTCCTTTTAAGAGGAGCAAGAAAAATAAACTGCGATTACAGTACTTCTTTCTAAAAGGCAAAGATTTTGAATCGAACGACAATTCATTGATGTAAATCGGTTCACTCATTGATAATTTTAACGATTGCAGTACTTCCTCTTAGTAGGTGTAAGAGCATGATGGCACTTCACAGCCACGTAGAGGAGCTTTAATCACTTCTTCGTGCTAAATTTTATCAAAATCGGGTTAAGCTTTGTAGAAATATTGGTAATAATAGTTTTAGAAAGGGCCTTATTTGGGTGGGGCAAACTCCCCTCCTTATGAGGCATAGCGTCGAGACTTTTAAAGTACAAATCTGTACAAAATTTCGATTCGATTGACACTCCATTCATGAAAATCGGTTCACGTGTCGATAATTTGAAACGATTGCTATACTTCCCCTTAACAAGTGTAAGAGCAGATCGTCGCTTTATTGTTAGGTAGGGGAGCCCTAACCCTATCATCCTACCAAATTTTATCAAAATAGGGCCAAGATTTACAGAGTAATTAGTAATAATAATTTTGGAGGGGGCCTTACATAAAGGGGGCTAACTCCTCTCCCATTCGATGTACAGGGCCGAGACCCCCAAAAGGCACATCTACATAAAGTTCCGAATCGAATGACACCTCATTCATGAAAATCGGTTCACGCGTTTAGGCGCTACGTTGTTTACAAAAAAGGTAACAACAAGAACAACAAGAACAAGAAGAAGAAGAACAAGAACAAGAACATTTTTTGAAAAAGCCGTTTTTGCTCATTTTCGGCAACTTTTTTCTCGAAACCTATTAGATCTGGGTGGTTGCAAAAAAATTATAGTTATAAAGGAGAATTTGGAGTAAGATTTAAAGAAAATTTGGGAATTTTATCTTTTATAGAAAAATAGAAAAAAATTGTCAAAGTTGGGTGTTTTTCAACGTTACACTTTTTCGTGCAGTTTTTGATGGTCAACCCTTATACAACTGTCCTACCGGACAGTTTTAATTTGATTGTAAACGATGCCGTTAGATTGTAAAATTAAAATATCTGGTAGTGTGCTGTATTTCTGGAAGTTGCAGCCTCCCTTCCCTTGATTTTGAGGAATGTTCTACACTTTCATTGGCCAAAAAATCATTTGTTATTCGGCTCATTGTTATATTATGTTTAATAGCTTACCATATTTCCTCAGATTAGTACTGTCACAAAGAAATGACACGTTAAAAGAGAAAAATGAATAATTTCAAGGACGTGTTATCGTTAAAACCCCTTATTATTAGCAATTATTACTATTTGATAAGAATAATAATCCCTTTAAACCAATTTGTCTACGTTATCTATAAATGTTTTTTATTACATTTGTCATTTGATTTATTATTAGAATTATCATAACTTTATCAAAATAAATACCGTAGTAAAAAAAAATTTGCCGAGTCACATCGTATATTACAACATAAATTTAGTCATTAAATTTATTTTTATTAATAACATTTTATTATTAATAAAAAGTTTACAGAAATAAAATCAAATAAAAATAAAAAAGTTATAAATTACTACAGTTTCACTTTTAAAATCTCTTGATTTCCCGGAACTTCCAATTTTAACTCTTTTTTTTAGCAAAAATACAGGTTTTGAGGTCCCAGTCCCATAAATTTGGGGAAAAACATTATCACCGCTTACTCTCCCTCCTCCCTCACCCAGAGATGTTATGCTTTCAAGTAATAAGGGAAAACTTTATGAATTTCCCTCTTTGTCTTCCCATAGCCTATTAATGCGTTTGTTACGCGTAAAACTTTAAAAAAACGACTGACCACAATTACCCAAATTAGTTGTTCTTCATACCACTTATACAGCGTGTTCATTTTTAAGACGGCTCAAATGCATTTCATGCTTAAACGGTTAATCTGAGCAAAAAATGGTAGAGGAAAACTTTGTTGCCCGTCACCTCTAGTTTCAGAATATGTGACTTGATTTTAGATTCCTGCCCGCATAAGCGGCTGACGCGCGACCAAAAGTGAGGGTTCGCAGTTGACCCCCATTTTCACATACACAGTTTTAAAGTGTATAAAAAGTTATGAGAGAAACAGGAAACCCCAATTCGATATCTTCAAAATTAAAGGTGCTAGGCCATTTCAAAATCTGGTATTTATTAATCATATTTCAATGTTTTTAACTTGTTATCAAAGAGAAAGAAGAGCACGCGATAGGTCATTTTTATGTATTTTTTCATCCCCTTTCTACTAAAAATATTGCCAAGGCAGTAAAGCTAGTATTTTTCTTAATATCGGGAAATAAGTAGTTTTCCGAGTGATTTTTCTAATAAAAAATCAAATGTTAAGAGCTTCTATGTTCTCAAGCATACACAAAATGGCTAAAAATTAATTTTACATCTGTTACAAACAAGAAGGTTTAATAATTATTTGGTAATTTTGGGAGTGTTGCGTTTAATTACCAAAAAAAATGGAAACCTCCTGCCACATATTTAAGTAATCAATATCTTTCATGTAAAGGATCAAATTTATGCCTTAATTTATCAAATAATGCACTTTACGGAACTTGTGAAGCATGTACTGTGCCTTCAAAGGTGCCTCCTCTGGCTCGCAAGCCAGGTTAGCCAGGAGGTTATCAACTTCTCTCTGTATCTGAGGAGGCACCTTTGAAGGCACAGTACATGCTTCGCAAGTTCCGTAAAGTGCGTTTTTTGATAAATTAAGGCATAAGTTTGATCCTTTACATGAAAGAAGTCAAATTCGTTTACTGTTTTTTGGCACAAAATAAACTGGTTTTTTTTTTCAATCTTTTACGTTTATAAGAATGGTTTATTTCTCTAAAATAGGAAGAAAAACTGAACGTGATCATGCAAAATTTTCCAAATTGGGTTTTCACAAAAAATACACGGTTTTAGGTCCTCTGAACTTAAAATAATAACGCATGGCACGCCACGTTTTGAGTGAATAAATTTGGAAAATTATCTTAAATGGCGTTTAAAGTTAAAGTCTAACAGTAAAACGCACCCTTGTAGCATCCTTAAACCACATTTAGTTTCGATAATCGATATTGAGAACATTGTAGATTTTGAATACCTACTGTTGTTCATTGTTTTTGTTGATTGATCCAGAAAGAATAATGCCATGGTTTTGTATAAAATGTTTGCAATGTAATTGTTTTTGTTTGGATTTTGTTGGTTGGATCAGTTTTTATTCTTCTGTAAGTGGTAGTGTCGTCCTAAATTTACTCTACCCTCTAAGAAAAATTCCCATAATAGACTAAAAGATACTGCACCATCAACACCATCAACTTACCCTTAGACGAAAACAATTCGAGAAAAATCCACAAATATAAACGCTAAAACTGTTTTCGTACAAATTGGAAACGATAAGTGACCAAAACAACTCGAGTCACTTCCAGTTAAAAATTTTGACCTAAACATCACCTAACGTGAAATGAAGGTAAAAAAAATATCCAAATTGAAACTTTTCTGTCCTTTCCTTTGTCAAATATGGCGGCCGAATGCAGTCTCACAATTCATTCAATTCCTCAGCCAAGTATGCCGTCACGAGATGTAAAATTTATGCATTATCTCACTGATTTTGTTCCGTCATAACGACATGCTTACTCAATCCGTGGCATTTTTGGATTTTCATCCATTATTAGAAGTAGATTAATCAGTTAGGTGTAAAGAATTCGACTTTCTGTTTCAAACTAAACTTACTAACTCAATTAGGCGTCACGGTAACACCAGTTTGAAAAATAGTGCCACTCTAATGTAATATTTGCAACAGTTAAAATCTTTTTCAAATGTTTCACACCTTTTTTATTCACAAATAGAACCGTCCGAGGAGGGACATTGATAGAAATAAAGTAAGGACAAAGTTAAGCTTGTATATATTTCAGGTCTAGGCAGCCGAGCGGTTAGAAAGAAAGAGATACGTTTATTAATGTCCAGGGACATTACCCTTAAGGACAACAAAAAGTATATACATAAATTAATTAAACAAAAATTTCTCCTCTGAGTTGCTGCTAAATTAATATATACAATATATACAAGCTAGAGGGAGACCAGTAAAGCTAATTTGCATTGTGGTACTGGGTTCGATACCCCGGTCTTAGGCCTTGGATTTTATTTAATGGTTAATAAAAGAAATTTACAGTAAAGTATGTTTGCTAGTCGCCTCTGTCCACGACACCTAATTGGCAGTTGGACGTTAAGCCCCGCCTGAAAAAATAGGCGATTACTTTACTTTATATTTCAGGTCTATATTATTTAATATCGCTCTACGATAAAAATATGTGTGAACAACCAAGTACGAAATGCAGACTATAATTACTATAATTTTTTAATTAATTCATGTTACTAAGAGATAAGCTTCTAGATTTATCTTTAACTCAAGTGTTTTTATTTTCCCTTCCTGCTAAATTAAAGGAAGTTACGTGACCCTTTAAAATAAAAACTCCAGAGTTTTTATCGAAAATATAAGAAAAAGACAAAAGAAAATACAAGAGAAATTCTGAGACCAAAAATATAAAATTTTTGAACATCAACATCGCATACATGTGAGATGTGTAACATTTATTTCAAATATTCTTTCCATAAAAATTCGATAAGACTACTGGGGTGTGGCGCGGTGGTCACTTTTCTCCGCATTTAGAGAGGATCATTTTAATATAATAACTCTTACATAATATTAATGTGAAATAATTAAGTTGCTGGAAACAAAATCTGGAAATTACTTTTTTCCATGGATTTCTTGAAAATTGATCGCGCTCAAATAAATTAAACACCCATATAAATACTACAATAAGTATATATTTATTTTAGGCGGATTTGCGGAGGAAAGAGATAAGCTAGATTTCCTCTAACGTGCCAATCCTATTTCACAAAATTTTACGATTTAACCACTAACATATTGTAATAGTGAAATTAATAAGCTACTAAATTACTAGTTTTTTTTACTGAAAATCCGCTAAAATTTATATTATTTAGAAGGGGTAAGAGGTCAAGTGAGTATTTCAATGCCACACTTTTTATCTTTCGTAAAACAAACTGCTTATATCCAAACTTATTACATAAGATTTAAAACAGGGTCTTAAGTTGCTCTGTACAAAACCTATATCAAAAGCTAACTAAACATTTACTAAAAACTCCTAGTTTGAATAATAGCCACCAATTTCAGAAATGTCTATCTATGTCTAACTCCTAGTCTAACTACACAAACAGCATTCACCACTAACTCTCGTAAACAAAACACGTGTGTGTACACAGAACCAGCAATAGAAGATACTGAATTTATGGTTAAAAGTAAATGATGTGGCTTAGGGAAGGGATTAGCTATGAGGTTAGCATACTGGACTCCCACGCGGAGGTCCCGGGTTCGAATCCAGCAGCTGACCCTTAGATTTTCTCTTCCTAGGAGCTTCTTACAGCTCACTGTCCGGTGATTTACAGTGTTGTCTGTAACGAGAGAACACTGTCCGGAGGCCGGCAGTGCACTGAAAAAAGCTCCGGGCGCCAATAACCTAAGATGTTGACGCGCCCTAAATCATAAAAAAAAAAAAAAAAAAAAAAAAAAATGATGTGGCTTTAGCGCCTACATCTGTTTATCTATTGGTAAACTTAAGCTCGTCATTGAACAAAACTTGTTAATACTTGTACACGTACATCTTACACACTTTACAGATTCAATGAACTAACAATGACACTTATAGATGCAGTTAAATATTTTTCTTAAACTATTCAAAACTTTTGAAGAAAAAAAAAAATCTGTCCTTTTCTATTAATTCTTCCAATTAGTTTCTCAGTTAAAATATCAATCAGCAATTAAAAAATTAAATGTGAGCAAAAAAATAATTAAAGCGCGTTATAAAACATTATTTTTTTAGTATCATATCCCCTTACAAATTAAGTTTTAATTGAAAATAAAAAGAAGTTAAATTAGTGATAGTAATCTTGAAAGAATGGATATAAGGAAACAACAGGAAAATAATCACATTTTTATAAAGAAAATGGGCAAGTAAATCCAAGAAAATGTTTAAAAAAAAATTAAATACAAAAGAAACATGGTGATAACAAATGGAAGAATTGTAAAACATTTCTAAGAAATAGTAGAATTAATAAGAATATAAATTAAGTAAAGTATACAAAAGTCTGCTTAACAAAGATGCAATGAAAACAATGTTAAAAGTTACGAAACACAAGAGTAACTAAAGTCCAATAATTTTTAATATTATTTAACCCTGTGAACCCTCTCGAAGGAACAGAACTAGCCCTTTTTTTTTCAAGGTACAACAGACGTCACTGCGGGTATACCAGCCTAACAACATAAAGCTGTTGGGTCTACAGAGGTAGTTGATGTGTAAAGCTACTTGATATTAGCAAGCCACAGGCAAATTTTAGTTTATTAATACACATATTGTACAATTTACTACGCCTACAATCTTTCAATCTGACAATTAAGACACATAGTCGTGCATTTTTTTTTCTCTTTAAAGCACTTCCAACTCAAATTTATCTCAGGAAAAAACTAGTCCTCTATTAAAATTTAGGTATAGAACATCATAGGTATAAGAACAAAAAATAGCCAGAAGCATAGGCTTTATATTATCTCCTGCACGACTAGGGGACCCGACTGAGCAAAATCTCACGAAAAAATAGCTGAATAGGTTTCATAGATCTTATCGAAAATAGTTCATTCAAAAATACTTTATGTAGAGCTATAACACTGTAAAAGAAAAGTTCCAAACGTACAGTATTTAAGAAAATAAAATTTTTCAAAAAAAATTGCTTGACAACAATTGCATATTTTCTGAAAGCATATTTTTAATTTTCCCAAAAATTTTATCAGCTATTTTTTTAAATAAGTAAAAACAACTAACTACACGAATAAATGGCCAGGATTGTGCAAATTGTTCGTAGAATTATTTTTAAAAGTGCTGTTTTAGATGTGTTCTTGCAACTTACATAACGCTATTTGTAATAAAATATTCTGACGTTAAAGAAATTAATTAAACCAGAAATGTAAATTCTTGAAAGACTATTTGTTTTTGAATACTGTCTGTCTAGAAACCTTATGGACGTTACTCTTACAAGAAACCTTATGGGGGGTTCAGGGTACTGGTACTACAGATGAGGTTAAAACCAAATTCAAGGTTTCACAAGTTACGAGCTATTAAGAAATTATTCAAAAAAAAAAAAAATACTGAATCACAAACATCATTTTTAAACACAAGATATATAGCTGGCAATTTTTTATTAATTCTGCTAAATCAATGTGCACTAGCGAATTAAATCAAAAATAAAAAATTGCATGGTAAGTAAAATAATTGAAAGTAACTATGAGGGGACTGTAAGCAATCTAACTTTTTGTATAATCATTTGAAAAAATTTGTATAAATATGTTTTCTTAAAAGTTTCGTATGAAAATCTGCTTCTTACACTTATTTAAGCTCTTTTTAAGTAGACCAAAGTTGTAGGTCATCTACAATTGACAAAAGAAATCTATTGCAATCAATATTTAAACAATTTAAAATACCAAAACCACCACGAAGGGCTGTTAGACAAAAGTCAAGTTGGAAATCCTCCAATTTCAAATATAATGTAAAGAATCTTAATGCAGACAAATATTATCACGTTTGAATGACGTACATTCTCCGCATGTTCCAACTTATCCACTTCTTATCTTTTATTTAATAATAGCAACAACAAATTTGTACTTCTAAAGGAAGCAAAAATATAGTTTTGCAGCGCAAATATCAATGAAAAATATATATTTAAAAATAAACAAAACAGGTTTCCTTCTTGACTCAAAACGTAAACAAAAGCAAACGAGCTTCCTAATATTTTTGCATGCGATTACAAATTCCAGTGACATTCTGCCGAGTACAGAATAATCCAAAAAAAATTTCGTTAAACATAACATTATTTTAAACAAACCGGCAGTACTGAATTTAAGCTCTTGTGGTAAGTTGCGAATAAAATAACTCATCTCGTTTTGAAGTTAATAAAACACCTTCTTTTTGATTTAACAAAAATTAATATATGCTAACATTCAGAAGTGTCAGAAGCTTTCTATGAAAAAGATCTTTAAAAAATAATTTTTACTCACCTTTTGCGGATCTACTATCCATTGGAAAATATCTTCTTCTAATTATTTTTGTTTTTTCGGAAACACTATCACTACACTCACGCACTTCACTTTTGCACCACTAAATTAATTTTCACAACTATCGTACATTATCATTATGGCTTAATAATGCAGTGACAATACTATTTACTATGAATTTTTGAGATGAATATAAATCTAAATTAATTAAAATTAGTTTTGATCATTAATCAATTATTTCTATAGCGGATACGTTGTTAAATTTTTCTAAAAAATGTTACATTTTTTGAAACTATTCCTTCGAACTATAAAACCATGATTTGTTTCAAATTGGAAAAATAAAGTATTCTTTTAAATGCAATTACAAATGAATGTAGGCAAGAAGATAGAACTAACTTCATTAAATTAACAAATTCTTTAAGATGAATTTATCATAATATCAATGAATAATTACTAACAATCAACACTAATAACCTTCCAACAGCCAAATGTAGGTTATATCAACAATTTTGATTCATTTTTTAAAGTGGTAAACAAATGTAATTTTCAAAAAACCCTTGAAAAAAAGGAATCTAGGGAGCCGGTATTTTACTAAAACTCGTTTGATTTTGATAATTAAACATGCAAAATCAAAATATTCCTGATTGTTTCCCTACAAGGGGCACAGTAATACAAAGAAACCAACATTAAACGGCCATAAAAATCATTATATAATTACTTACCAGCAATCAGAATGATACACAATTTAATATCAGACAAATATACCAACCTAGAACGCTTGTCTCTGTTATACTTTTAACGTAAATTGAGAATCTAATACATTTTAACCTGCAGACACAGCATTAATACTGCCACAGTCGCCATATTGGATGTAGCCTGGTGCCGTAGGGAGATACATCCCCACTCTCCATTGGCCACCTACACAGAGTAATGTGAGTCGTAATTGGCTGAAATGGCTCGGTAGAGAGGATAAACAGACACGCGCTAGAATTTAAAATTTAAAATTTATTTTTCTAAATTATTACCTGTTTATTTCTTTTTTAATAATGAGAACTTTTAAAATTGATTCCAGTTACCATTGCAGATTAATGTTTAAAATCAATAACTCATTACTTTCTTTTAGTAAAGGAGTCTACAGAGTTTTCTCATAAAATAACGCTTTTGTGGTTTTTAAAAATTGTCTCCGTGTGTTTATGAGGGTTTCTTTGTAAATGAACACTACAGCGAACAAAAAAAAACCACAAACTCAAATTTTAATTAGGTATTTTTTACACCATGGGACCTTACCACAAAATCCACCAACCAAATCACCTTATACTCGTATGTAGTGCCACATTACTGGATGGATTCTTTATTCATTGATTCTTTATTAATTGGGATTTCCTCGGATGGCTTCGACGATTTTTTTCCAATTTTTGTAATCTATAAACTGATTACATTTGTGCAGTTCATTTGAAAAGTTCCAGGAAAATTATTCAAAAGGAAGTTCTAGGGAGAGATAGAGTTAAGAATGCCTCTGAAGTGTTACATAAGTGCAATTTGCTGTTTCATTATTTATTTTAATATCAATAAGAATTGAATATTTAAGAAGAGTTCTAAATTGGAATAGAATTAGTCAAAGAAAAGTGCCATTTTTAAAAAAAAGTTTCTGGTTTTGGCGATTTTTTAGCACAAATCCCAATGCATTTACATAATTACATTAAATGCATTAAGAAAAAGCCGTATTAGTGTTCACAACAGATTATTGAGAATATGAAAATATTTAAATCATATAGTTGATTTATAGTAAATCTATTCAATATGGGATTTTCCCATTGCGATTTACGATTCACTTTTAGTCTAAAACTTTTATTTGAAACATCCAGAAAAATTTGATTGAGGGCATTCCTGAGCTTTGGTAGGCGTCGCTTTAAAAAATGATTAACTGCGTTGACAAAATTTTGTGCATAGGGGAAATTCAACTATTGCAAGTATCATTTCACTTAACGATTTTTTTTTACCACAACACGGAAATGACTCACCCGATTGTCCACATCCGATTTCATTATTATTTCTTATCAAGTAAGGAAAGTCATACGATCTTGTAAAATTTTCGATAACTAGTTTTAGCGTTCAGTTTTCTAAGTTCCCGGATGTTTTAGAAAAGCGTTTCCCAACCTGTGGTACACGTACCACTGGTGGTACGCGAAAAACAATCAATAATGGTGGACATAAAAAATTTAAAAAAAAAAATATCAAAGGATAAAAATATCATTAGAAACATTTTTATCAATAATACATAAACATAATTTTAATTAATAATATTATACAGTAAAGTGGTTAATATGTATAGTAATAAGGTTGGTATGTGTCAAGATATTCGAGAAAATATAACAGCGCATTTAACAGGATTTAAATTGTCTTTCATGGAGTATTTTACAAAACCCGAAAACACAAATGATAATTGATAACTATGAACAAAATCTGCTTAAAGAGACTGAATGTTATGAGTAAGTTCTATCCAAGCAATATTAAATTTAATTGTACTTACAGGTAGTTGAATGCTTAAAAGAAATTAATTTAGAAGATTTGGGCACAAATATAATAATCCTAAAGAAGAACTTTGTAAATTAATTAATAATTTTGAAGAGAAAATAATTTTTAATTGTTTAAAAAAATTGTTAAAACTAAGATCTTACAGTTTACAAAGTTTATAAAGTGAACATGAACTTTGTTGCAGATACATTGTATCTCTATACAAATAAATATAATAATAATAAAATAACACACACTGAATAACAAATTTCACAAAATACAATCATTTTTACGAAGTGGTACCAAATTAGCATGATGTACTACCAAGTGGTACGCGAGCCAAAAAAGTTTAGGAAACGCTGTTTTAGAAAATGGTATTTGTGTCGTTATGTCTCAAAAACAAAATATCAGAACTGTTTACCTCGATCTGTTCATTCCAGAGGATCTGATGGCCACTTATTGATCAATATCAACCTACCGGAAATACCATAGATTTTACACTCTTTTTTAGATTTCCTTTAAACTTCGAGTATTCAATGAACTCATACTGATCTTAGAGGTTATATGACACTTTACCTGGAAGATTCCGTAAAGAGTACTTCTATAAAATGAGTTAGTAGCATTCTAACAAACTACAATTTCAGTATGATGTACAGTCCTGTTATTCATTCATCAAAGGAAAGAAACATAATGGGGTCTTAAATTAAAAATGTGTAATTCCGTGATTGAAGTAAATTCCACTACCAGATTACTGAATGAATTTCACCAGTCTTAGAAAAAGCATCATCGATTTTATCTAAACTCCATACATATACTACGAGTACGTTCACTTAATGCTGCAATTTTTAATTGATTTTTGCTAGGAAAGTTCGTTTTAAGGCAATTTTAAGGAATGATAGGGTCAGATTTTCTTTTAAAGAGCCAATCCAAAGTTATAGAATGTCACAGAAGGAACTTTTTATTTTTTGAACGTTTATTTAGTTATAATCAACGCATTTTATTGCGTTATAAGCAACAATGATAACAATAAACAACATATCACACTCAGAGTGGAGAAGTTACCCAGCGGTAACATTCCACTAACATTTTACTTTCCACTGGCTCTCGTCATCAAGAGAGTAAAGACGTCTAGAAGTGTTGTCTGGAAATGTTCTGGTAGATAGATATTGTATAAGTGGATTGTTATGAGATTGAACGCTAAGATGGAATATTCTGTAACTGGTTTTAGCTACTTGTGTGACATCAGGAATGTTTAGGTCTGTGTGAATGGTTTGACTGGTGACGTAGAAAGGAGCGTCCAACTAAAAAGCGAAGAGAATTTTAGACTGCAAGGCCTGGGACCCTTTGGAGGTTTGGGCGTTTGGTTGAACCCCACAGTTCGATGCCATAAGCCCAGACTGGCTTTAATATACTTACATAAATAAGCCTTTTGTTGCCGAGAGTGAGTTTTGTTCTGTTGTCTAATAGTCTTTTCAGTTGTCGGCATTGAGTTCTGTTCTCTTAAGTCGAGTAAGAGGACTTCCAGCAGTTCACGAACTCATTGAAGCATGTAAACCGCCTTCAAATTTGTCAATAAAATAAGTTTCTACAGTAACTGTAAAGTCATATTGAAAAGTAATTGATTATTTTGGCGATTAAAATATCATATATTTTAAAACTTAAGCAACGTAACTGTAATTAAAACTGTACCCAGCAATCACCTTTTTTTTTTTTTTTTTTTTTTGAACCCCTGAATATAAAAGATTAACTTGAAAATATAGTAGTTCACGTCTGTAGAGCAAAAATTCCTTCTCCTCTATTTTACATAGATATTGAACTGACCGCAAAAAACAAAAAAATTACACATATTCAAAGACAATCCATACGTTCTTAAAAACAGTAATTAAAGTAGAGGAACACAGTAAAACTAGAGAAATCGTTCATTGCAAGAGATGTCAGCAGAATGGCCGTAAAGTTACCAAGATGTGTTAGAAGAGCTGGGAAGAATTCCATAGAAAACACAGAGCGATTCTCTTGCTAGAAATGCACAATTCTCGAAGAAACCATTTCGCTAATTATGGAGTGTGTTCGAAGCACACAAGACTCCAGAGAATCCACAGAGTAAGTGGGTAAGAGTGGTTATATGAGAGAGTGGGAGAAACAGTTATTACTCTCTGGGACTTACCTCCCTTAAGAGCTACAAAAGAAATATAAAAATTTTTACAACAGAATAATCTCACCTAACCTACTTGATCTCAGAAAACAAAATTAATTCATTTTCACTTACAATTTACACTGTTTCAAATTCACTCTTTACAGCAAATTATGCTGAGAATAATAAATCTAATACTTATGTCAAATTTATAGAATTAAATTAATAATGATGGTAAGTAATGCACAAAGTAAATTGAGAAAAAGAAATCTCGAACGTCAGAGACAGCAACCCCCATCTACATTTCTGGTGGATTTTCAATCGCTTTCAAGTACTGTCTAACGTGCTCTCCAGAATGGAACCAGAAGAACACAAATGCAAAAACCACTGTAGCAACAACTATACTAATTTTCAAGAATCAAGAAACGTTGAAAGATAGTTCAACTCTTTTAAATCATTTCCAGAAAAGTCGAAACTCGTTCAATTCCTCTTTTCCGCCTACTTAATCCTACTCCAGTTTTTTAACTCTTTCCCGTTCAAGAAAACGTGAATTCGTCTACGCCAAACACTATATTTATTTTACGATGAAATGTTAACAGTTTGAATGCCCACAAAAATAAGCATTATACATTTTTGCATGACAGACGAATCGACATAGCACTGATAACGGAAACTCACTTTACATTGCGAACTACCAACGTAGAGGATCATCCTGACGAAACTGCCCACTTTTGCAAGACAATCCTTGTCTTTTGTACCTCCTACACCACCGATTATCTCCAATCCTCTGCTGCATTCCTAGAAGCAAACATTTTCAATACTGCAGCTGTTCCTCCATTCATACATTTCCCAACAATAGTTGCTATTTTTTCTATTTTCCTTGATTGTAAGTTTCTAGGGTGCGACGACAATGCAAAAGATACTCGATGGTGCTCTCATGCGGCTAACCCACAAGGGCAAACATTCCTAAATATTCTTTTGTCCAATAACTGCAAATTTATCCCTCTAAATCAATTAAATTACTAGCTCACATCTCTTTTAAAACATCTTTGACTACTTTGTAACCTCCCATATTTATTTTCTCTTTAAAAACAAATTCCTAACTGATATCTCTTGAGACTATATTTCTATATATGTACTTATCCTAAGAACCTGACCACTCGAAACCTCTCAAAATACCATTCACTGATAAAGATATAGTAGAATTCATTCCAATTTCCCTATAACACTTTTTATGCATAACTTAGCTTATTCAAACGGTTAGAAACGGGTGTTTCATAAACCATTCTCTGGCTAGATGTGCGCAATTCTCGAAGAAACCATTTCGCTAATTATGGAGTGTGTTCGAAGCACACAAGACTCCAGAGAATCCACAGAGTACACACATTTAAGTTTAAGTTACATACATACTTTTTCTTCATCTTTATCGGCCCAAAACCGGTCTAAAAACATGCGTTCTATTATGGATAAACTCAGCAACATCCAAAAGTGCGGACCTAACCACATCTTCAAAAATTAAAAGTTTTTATTAAAAGTATTAAATGTGGTATTTTATTTGGCTCTTCGAAATAATTCGAATACATTTGTAGTAATGTCCAACTTTGGTTTCTACCAATTTATCTAATTTTCTTGGCAGCGCTGATACCTATAACTTCCTTAATCTATTCGTTAAAATAAGTATAATTTGTTTAATAGCTCTTTTTGTTTGTAAATGAAGGTATTACTTCTCAACTTCTAATTCCGCGTGAAAAAGTGTCGTGAATTTATTATCAAGGAGTTGACTTCCTTTAGTCAAGAGATTGCAACTAATTCAGTCAGTTCCTTCTAAAACCCTAGCAGAACTAGAACGGATTGGTCGCTAGGGTAGAGTTTCTAAGTAGGTACAACTTTTGGTTTTTTGGTCCTTCTTAAGATTCAAAGATTGTAGACTTCCTCTAACAAAAAGTAAAACTTTTTTATCCATTGTCCTGTTTAAGCATAATGACCCTATTAACAGTGAACTTATTTTTGTACTTCTTTTACTGCTCATCCAAACGAAGTTGAAGTAATTAATATTCTACTACCTTAATTCTCTAATCACACTTTGTGGAAAATATTTTTATAAATTTTAAACTTGATACGGTCTGACCGTAATTGTTCATTTATAAAAACGAATTCTTTTTTTAAAATATAATAATATAGTCACGTAAATATAAATTCAATAAATAATAAATGAAAAATATTTTTTGTTCCTACTTTTGGGGATATTGAAATTAACATCCGATCAGAAAGTATAGAAAATTACTCTTTCAAAATTATATTTTGTCTATTTTTGTTTTCGCTTGCACATTTTAAGAACAAGTTTTGGATCGTGCATCTTTTGGGTTTTAATCAGAAATAAACGTCTTGAGTCTTTTTAGTATCAAAAAGTGGTGTTTTCTTTGCACATATTTAGAATAATAAAAAACTTAAGGTTGCAGAAAGTAATATCACGTTGCATTAATACTATTACTAGGCACTAGGAGCTACTGGACAGCAAGACAATAAGGTTTAGGCAGAACCTCTTAGTAAAATGAATTTTTAGTTTTCGGAAATGTAGCGCAGGCATTATGTTGCCTGGACAAGTTCCTATTTCCGATAATTTGAAGAGCCATAAGTGGACATAAAGAGATTTTCATAAAGTTTATCTTCTTTAAAAAAACTGCTGAACAAAACAAAGTAGTTTAACACACTAAAACAAAAGCAAGGAATGAAAATGTTGAAGAGAAATTAAGGTAATAACGGCTTTTTTTTCAGTTTGTTAATCAACAATTTTTTCTATTGTTATTTGAAAAAGAATAATTTATTATTATTAAAAAATTTATTATTTTATATTCATCGGTCTGACAATACCTGAAATTAAGATATGTATAATATACATATAAACAAAAATTTCAAAGGAAGTAATAATTATTATCTATTATTTTATCATTGATTGATCCTAAGGTTAGTTACAATTGCAGACTTTATTTAAATTCCTTCATTTTTACTAACTTCGTAGTAATTATTATTAAACAATTAAAGCAAAGTGTCTGTAAAAGATTCATTTAACATTTAAGTAGCTAGCAAATACCTTACTCCAATAAATTCACCAAATCGTGATCTGATCTGAAAATCAAGCTTAAATTGCATTGGTTAATTAGAAACCCTAAATTTCTCCTAAAACTTCGGTAAATATTTAAAACAAAACATTCGAAATCAAATTTGGACTTCGTTAAACGAATTCTTCAAGCTACCACAAAATTTTGTCACATTTAAAGTAAGCAAGCAATTATAATATAAAATCTTCTCTTCTTTTTGAAAAATATATTCAACGATTTTTAAAAAAACTAATAATAAACAAGTTCGGGATTATCTGTAAATCATAAAAAGAGGATGAATTCTAAAGATTTGTCATAGCCAAAAAATAACCGTCCAATGTACATTATTCTGCCGATAGATAGCGTACAAGTGCTCAATGAAGTATTGATTTTACTTGATTTGACGTTTACATCTGCATATATTTGTTAAATTTAACAAGTTGTTTATGTTTCTATTATGTTTTTCTAAATTATTTTTTGCATTTATTTATAATTTTCGAACAGAAGCACATTTAAAATGTTTCATTCTTGATTAGGCCTTATTATAAATATGTAATCACATAATGGTTACACATAATATTATTTTTTCATGACCTTAAAGAAAAAAGATAAATCCTAAAGCAGTTGTATCAAAATAACATGAAGGTTAACTCCTGGATGTATGAAGTTTTTCACGCTAAATTGTTATCAATGAATAATTGAAAAAGATTTAGTAATGTGTAAGAAAAATGTTTTTGTTAGATAAATAACCAAGTTGTTATGAATACCATTAACAATCTATGTGAACATAGTTACAAACATCTGTTTTTTTTGTATATATTACATTTTTTAAATGAAGATGAATCCGTGGAAGTTTGAAACATATTTAAAAATAGAAAAGTTTGGAGGCTGTATTTGTGGCTATGTATCCATCCTATCCAGTTTGTTCCTCTTTTACCATAGAAGATAAAATTTCCGAATTTACTATAAAAATTACTTTGCAGATTGTTTATTTCAGAAATAATATTTCGAGAAAAACGTTGCTAAACATGAGCCAAAACGGTTTACACCTAAACGTTTCAACGTAGTTTGTTGAGCGTAAAACTCATTCGATTCGAGATTTTATAAAGTTGTGCATTGTAAAGGCACTCGGCGCTTTACATTCTTCTGGAGAGCACTTCAATCAACATGTTTGAGGCCTCGCTCTACAAATTAATAATAATTAATTTGTAAATCTTTTAACTTGTAAACTAAAGGCTGGTGAAATTTATCTAGATTAATAAAATAGGGTTCAAAGAAGTGCACTCTCACTCTTGCTCCTGAATAATAATATATAGGGAAAAATTAATTCACCGAAAAAGCACTTTAAAGAAAGTCTGGCACTTCCATTATGAAATCTTAAATCGAAAATCTGCACGTTCGCCATTTCTAAACCAGGAAGAAAGTAAAAACAGTTTTAAAAAATAAACAAGATAATATTTCCAATCAACTGCTCCCTACAATTTTTCTCTGTTCGTTACAGAACATAAAATAGATCACGCCGCCTTGTTGAATGAAACTGTTGTATTCTACTAGTGATTATTGATCTAGTTGGACGACCTAATAATCAACGGAATATAGCGCACGTAACATCTGTGTGATTCATTAGTTGGTTGATGTAAATTTACTCGAGTTGGCTTTGTTAATAAGCCAGGATAAGTACGAGTGAAGCTCAAGCAGTAGTAACTAATGCCCCATTTAAGTTAAGATAACGTCATCATTGTCCTAACTACTTCATTACGCCTCCATATCATGTTCCTAATTAATCACCAAATTATTAATCTCAGTCTTCCAGTTTCGCCTAATTGCGCGTGATTCGTGAATAATCAAATTACTTTCTGTTTATTATTTTTAAGCAGAAATTTTTGCGTGCCTTCTTGATATTAAAAAACATTATTACTAAATAAACTTTAGGGTTAAATAAAAGAGTTTCTTTGCACTTTCATTAGGGACAAGTGATTACCGTTGTTTTAAAATAAAGCATTAATTGTTTAAAAATCTAACGATTATTCACGTTGTACCAAACATTTTTGTAAATCAGCCATTTTAAAATGAAGAACGAAACATCCACTTTAGAGTATGTTGTTTTGTTACACTCTAAATATAATATTATTTAAAAAAATTTGAGTGATTGAGCCTAAAAGGAGTTCTCATATCTGTCAGCTATCAAAACATAGGACATTCATACATAAGACATGCTTCATTTTGTTACTGAATGCAAAGGTGAGTGAGTGAATGAGTTTTGGAAGGTTTGCATGATGGTTTATATGGCTTGAATTTGATGGTGTCAGGTTTAATAGGCTGGGATATATCCGCAGGGAAGCAAAGATTATTGAAGGTATGGTTAAACCACTGCTCGAATTGGGAAATATAGTTGATCATCAGTTTAAACTTTCCAACAAAATGGTTCTTTGTAGTATCAATAACTTTTTCTAATGACTTATTTCTAAAAAAAAAATATTATACGCAAAGCACTAATCTATTCTTATATCAAAGAGCAAAAGTTTAATGAAAATATATAAATGCAATTTGAAAATACAGAAATCATTTTATAGTCAGTTCAGGACGCTGGGAAAACTTTGTTATCAACTTAACTATGGGAATTGCCTTCAGTTGCTATCTGTAGAAACTTTGCATCCTTGGCCACGACCTTCACAAACACAATTGTGGCCGATTCAATTACAATTACGGTTTGCCAGAAACAAAAACAAAAAAATATATTCAGAATTTCTGTAACAACAGCTACAGATCTTATTTCAAGTTATGTAATTTTTTTTTTCTGGGACAGTAATCATAAAAATCTTTAAACATAGTGGAAAAATATCTTCTATCTTTTTTAATATTTACTTAAATGTATACACTTTAGCTGAATTTGATATAGGTTTGTCTATATGTTGACAAATTTTGTGAAATTGGTTATCTTTATCCGCAATTTTGAGAATTCTTAGCATTTTGTTTTTTTTAAAAGAGAATTTAATTTTGTTTTGCCTGAAGGTCAGTAAAATTTTAATTTAACTCAATAAATAAAAGTGTAGCGAGTGTATCTAAGCTAACGAGTAAAAAATACTGTATAGCGTTCGATTTTGCTGACCAGGACCTCGTTTTTCAAGACAAACAATTCGAATCTTCGCCTCAGCGGCGACTGTCACCTATCAAGTCCCTAACGGTGAGTTCTTTCAACTTCTTTTGTGAATATAGCGTCGGAAATCTGGTAAATTGGATTCAAGGCAGATGGAACAAGATTTGCCACCATTCCCCGTTAAATTACCGATCATGAGTTAATCTCAATGTTCACGAAATCAGAAGTAAAAAAAAAACGTTTCGGGGTGGCAAGATCTGGCGATCAGGAAGTGATTTCCAAGTTTATTCTATACGTTTGAGAATGTGATTGTGGTGGGTGAGAATGAGAATGTAGCTTTCTCATATTTCCTACGATCATTGGTATGTACTCGTATCAACAATGGTAGAAGTAACGTTAGTAATGAATGAACACTGTATACATTCATTCACGATTCCTAGTCGCTAAAACCAAAAAAACCCTGAAAATAATCGCTATCTATCCAATTATATAACACTATTATAATTATAGTTTCTCTATTTCTATTCAGGAGTATTAACCAGTATGCTTCCTAGAGGCATCGACACTGTACAACTGTATGGCTCAATTGACTTCTTGGAATTTCCTCCTGGAGTTCAGAACTCTCATTACCTTGTTACTAAGACGATAGCCGAGCTGTTAGAGGCGAGGCCTGTAAAGCTAATATGTATTATTGGTTTAGAGGGTTCGATTCCCAGTCTAGGCCTTGGATTTTATTTAATGGTTAATATGAGGGAGAAATTAGGCCTCCGTCCACGACAACTAATTGGTAGTTGGACGTAAAACCCGCATGAAAAACTTGTTACTAATATTATGCAGAAAGCCTAAATTGAAATTTCCACTTTTAAAGATTAATAAAAACAGAAGAATTGGATACTACTAATCTATTTCGTTAATGGCAAAACTGTTACTAACTTGATAAGAAATATATCTTTTCGCCAAAACTAATCTGAATTTCGAGGTTTCTGGTAATACTACTAACTTTCATAAACAAATAGGTACGGCGCATGCTTATTTCCGGCGTATTTCTTGCCAACCCCATTAGGCATTTCGCCAGCACTTGGTTTTATTGTAAAGTGGAGAATCTTCAGAATGTTAGGAAAGTTTTGAAAACAATTTTTTTTACTAAAAGCAAACTTTTACTAAATAGTTCAGATTGTTTCTCGGTTAGGGCAGGATAAATATCATATTTATTGAAAAATAGAGTTCAAAGAGATGATATTCAATAATTTAAAAGAAAAAATACTTGAATTTTATTAAGAGTTTTAGCTCGAAAATCATCTTTGTTATCAATTTAGTTGTCATGATTGTTGAGATCAACTGCCATAGGATTCAAGCCATTATTTCTTATTAAATTTCCAAATTTCATACATAATTTCCACTTTCTTGGAAATTAGAAAATGGAGAAAAAGAAAAGAAAGTAATAAATCTTAAGAATTTCTTAAGAAAATGAAACCTTGTGAATTTTATAATTTGCTTATTTTTACTCAAAAGAATTGCCAATGATTACTTATTTTCTTTTATAAATGTGCCATTTTGTTGTAAATATAACTCATATCTAAAACATGATTAACTAAATTAAAAATCTAGGGTTGTATTTTCAAGAAATCAAACTGTTGTGGACACTCATTTGATTTTCTTTTATCACAATTCTTAATCTAACATAGAATTATCTTACAAATTAATGACATACTGGAGTTCCAGTAATTTTTAATTTTTTAAAACCTCATATTCAGATTCGAAACTTCAAAAAATTAAAAAACTTCTCTTCAACTAAACAGGAGAACGTGAAAAAACTGAAAAAATCTAAAGAATTCAACTAATGAGGTACGTGGTTAAAGCAAGATCACCACGGTTCACACCCAGATCTCCTTCTCAGGCATCTAAGTAAAGAACTTTTCAGTTAAGTGAGAGTCATACGCTTTCACACGCATCTTGTAATGCGTAATTATGGAAAAATATTTTTTAATAGTGATTAGATCACTTTCATGTTGTTTACTTGGCTCTTTAACATAAAATATTATCTGTTTTTTTTTTTTTGGTATTCATACAAAAGAAAGAGAGGGAATAAACCAATAAAAATTAAAATGCTTATTATTTCAGGCAGCTTTTTTCGTTCAACTACCAATCATGTCTCTTGGAGAAGGATAACAACATAATAACGATAAATTTCTCTTATTATACAGGGTGTTCAGCATAAGACTACGGTAACTTCGGGAGGCGATTCTGGGCATCATTTGCAACAAAAAATTCCATATAAACTATGGCTCGATTCGGCTTTGTTTTATAGATATATTTAATTTTATGTTTTTTCAAGGTGTTACTACTTTTTAGCAAAAAGATGTCTATATTTCTCAAAATATTAAAGCTACAGCAATTTCAATAGGCTCATTAGAAAGAAGGTTAAATTTCCTTTTAAATAAGCTAATTTGTATTCCAAAATAATAATATTAAGTATTTTACTTTGTGGCCCAAACATAAGAAATAGCAAGTTTCTATTTTTTTCAAAAACTTTGACTTCATTTTTCTCAAAAACATTTCATATGAAAAAACCGTGCACTATTCAGGAAAAACATCTACATACGATCACCTTTCGAACGGTATACAATAATTGGGGTTATGTTAAAAATTGACGCAGAAATCTGTTATTAATTGCAAAAAAAGTAGGCCTCAAAACAGTGTCGGCATTAAGAAAGCAATTCATCTACCATAAGAATATAACTGATCAGAATCATCAAATCCAGTACGATTTTTTGCAAACGTGTAATTTAATAATTAATTTATTTAAGAACTATATTCAAAAATATAAAATTTACATTATAAATAATAAAATAAAATAAAAAGAAGAGAAATGAATATGATGTTAAATGAGTGTTAGGTACCAATTTCAAAAGAAAGGATTTTCGTTTAACGAGTTTAGATCTGTGTGTTATTCTTTAGTTAATTAAAGAAATATGCCAAATAATATGAATAAATCACAGATTTTCTTGAACTACTCAATAAACTTTTGGAATTTACAGGTTGTGATTATTTTTCTTCTTTTTATTTTATTTTATTATTTATAATGTAAATTTTATATTTTTGAATATAGTCCTTAAATTAATTAATTATTAAATTACACGTTTGCAAAAAATCGTACTGGATTTGATGATTCTGATCAGTTATATTCTTATGGTAGGTGAATTGCTTTCTTAATGCCGACACTGTTTTGAGGCCTACTTTTTTGCAATTAATAACAGATTTCTGCGTCAATTTTTAACATAACCCCAATTATTGTATACCGTTCGAAAGGTGATCGTATGTAGATGTTTTTCCTGAATAGTGCACGGTTTTTTCATATGAAATGTTTTTGAGAAAAATGAAGTCAAAGTTTTTGAAAAAAAATAGAAACTTGCTATTTCTTATGTTTGGGCCACAAAGTAAAATACTTAATATTATTATTTTGGAATACAAATTAGCTTATTTAAAAGGAAATTTAACCTTCTTTCTAATGAGCTTATTAAAATAGCTGTAGCTTTAATAGTTTGAGAAATATAGACATCTTTTTGCTAAAAAGTAGTAACACCTTGAAAAAACATAAAATTAAAAATATCTATAAAACGGAGCCGAATCGAGCCATAGTTTATATGGAATTTTTTTTTGCAAATGATGCCCAAAATCGCCTCCCGAAGTTACCGTAGTCTTATGCTGAACACCCTGTATATTATAATTACACAAAATCGGGAATCGAATACTAGCTTTGTGGTCTTTACCTATAACCACTCGGCTACCGTGGCTAAATAATTGAAAACTTTCTTCGTGTTTCTAAAACTACTTAGTTTTTCCAAAAAAAAAGTCAAGTTAGTCGGTCCGTGGTCTCTGGCCAATTAAAAAACAGGAAACCATTGATTGCTCAAAATTGAATTTTAGTTTTAGTACCAATGAAAAAACTTGTGATAAGATTTAGTCTGAGTTGTTCCACTGGAATTGCCACGTAACAGAAACGTTTTTTGTACCAGAAAACCCCATCGAGTTTCTTTAATTTGTACACGGATTGGATATTATAAAATTCAGTAATTTTGCACTTTCCTTGGTTTCATTTTGACTAAACCTAATTGCAAAGATCCTCGTAGTTATATCATTAGAATATTTAGATAAAATAACTAATTGAAATACGATTCTTTAAAGAAGTCCTTCAGTCTAAAGGTGGTTTATTTTGTCAGGTCTAATTGTGGTAATTAAACCAGATATAGAATTTGAACGAACTACGAGTTTTCCTTTATAAGTTGTGCCGCCACACAGTGCAGACCAATCGATGAAAAACCACCTTTTTTTGGATGAAAGGGAACCTCAAAATGGATATTTATAGTGAAAACTTGAAATCTAAATTTCGATAAGATCGCAAAACTTTCTCATAACTAGTGTAGCAAGAGAAAGCGTGGTAAAGGTAGATGAGAAAATAGAAGAAGCAAGAACAGCCTCCCTTATCCCAAAATAGACTCCTCAAGTATCTTGCTCTATAAGAAGAGAAACCAGAACATTCGAAAATAAATTGAAGTGATAAATTGAATAAATTCTTGCAATTTGAGTGCATACCTTACAAGTTTGCCTTACAAGGAGTCATTCAGAGCGCATTAGTCATCCAATTATCTGATTTGGTGGCCTTGAATAAGTTAAAAACTATATTTAAAAAAAAAGTAAAAGAAATAAGTAAAAAAAACTAGTTATATTAAAAGTAAATTAGCCGCTCTGTCGTTGAAGACTCTCTGTTCCTGGGTTTGCACTAAGATCTGCAATGATCAATAACAGGCGCAGAATACTCCCTGAATACGTCCGAATTTTTCTGAAAAAAAAGGGTACTAAGAATGTTTCGATCTTTCGGCATTCAGTTTCAAACAAAGCAGTGTAAAGACGACTTGAAAAAGTTCAAAACTATTTTGATGGATTTGAGTTGTTAGAAGTTCATATTTTCTTTTCAATACTTCACGCCGCATTCCAGCCAAGGCCCTATAAACACAGCGATTTCATCATTCAACCAAGGCTAGCTATGTTTTAAGTTTTCAATATTTCATGTTTTCTGTAAGCTATTATGTGTTTCATCGAAGTCAATGATTTAAGCGAAGAAAAAGTGCTTTATCAGCTGGAGCTGCTAATCTTCAACATTGTCAAGGTCTATAAATCAGCGTAACAACAACTTGGCTACGGTGGATCCGATGGCATGAAATTTTTTTTTATTCTGCTTTCAGCTGCCTAACCCAAATGATTTGGTTTCATGAAAATTATAATGAGAGACATTTATCAACAGGGCCAAGCGAAGAGGGCTTAAGAAGTGGTCGCCCCGGGCGCTATAATCAGCTCGAAGAAGAAGACTTATTATAAAAAGCTATTGATTAAGATTGAATATATCTCAATCGATTAATTTAGACAGGCAAATATGGTACTTTGGAGGGAATCCTCCCCTGTATACGCTCCTAAAAGAAAAACAACCAAAACTGTTTCTTACATGAACAGTTATTATAAAAACGAAGTTTTAAAATTCAGCTCGTTTTTTTTAGTTTCCTAAACACAAAAAATCTAGAAAACTAGAAACAACAAACCAAGAGAATTCGTAATTAGTGCCATTCATTTTGCTCATTTATTTATTTATTTTGAAATCTAGAAGATGGGAAGACCAAATTCCATTAAAATAAAGTATTCGCTAATTTTTTTTGGGCGAATGTAACGTCCAATTTCTCCAAATCAAGTGTCGTGTACGAAGGCATTACCTAACTATTAAACACGTTAGTTACTTAACTTTTTTTATTGTAACAAATAAAACGAAGCTGGAGCTCGATGGGGTTCTTTCACTTACAAGTCTACTACACCAAACCGTAGAAATAAACAGTTACCAATAATATTCAAATTTTTCTTTTATTACAAGAATAAACAAACTGTAGATTCGTTTTTGATAATTTTCTCTATATTCGTGATAAATTTTCAGATAATGACAGACAGATAATATCTGTCATTATCAAGTCACAACAATTCATGAAGGAAATTTAACAATAATTGTATCCTCGTTTCACATTACCCAAATTTATCACAGTGTAATTGTTTTGAAATATTTATTGAAATGAAAGTGGATATAATTATAAGTAGAAAAAGGTTAAAACTGTTTTCTATTACTTTTAAACTGAGTGGATAAACGGCTCTGAGATTAAAGAACGCTTTCTCTTTCCTTTAACTAAGTAATTTGGATTTTACATCCGTTCAATATTTAAAAATGTGCTGAAATAAAAAAAATAAATAAATAAAAACTTTTTGCAAAATTAACAAATAGGGTTCAAATCTTCATTTCCAAGCTGAAAGATAAAATACGAGTGAAAAACCACGAATTGGCTTCCAGATTGTCTAAATTTTCTACTTTTTCTGACTCTGTCACCTACTTTTATCGACAAAGATAAAATAAACATAAAGGCTAGCCATCAATAGGAAAATGAAAAGAAAAATACTGGGAAATAACACCGAATTGGCTTCTAGTTCGTCTAGATTTCTACCTTGTTAGAATTGTGATTGTAAGTGATTAAGTAAGTGTACTTACAGTAATATGATACAGTAACAAACTACCAGTATGCTAGGATATTGAAAGATTTTTGGGCTGTTGTAATAATACTATAGTTTAATTTAAAAGAACCAAAACAGCACTCGAAGATTCTTTTCAAGAATTTGTTGGAGCCTAGAAGAAACTGGGCATTAAAATAAAATAATCAAATTCTGAATTCACAGCTTTTACTTTACATGAAGCAACTACATTGCGCAACATGTGAATTTGAAATAGTCGGTTCTTTTAAATATCTAAGGACTGTTTTAACAGATAAAAATAATAGTGTGGATAATAATAATAGGCAGGCCTCAGGTTCTTCTGGGCACTGAAGAAAGAGTTTATTTTCCAAAATCTATCAAGGAGAAAGACATATTCAGGTGCGTGGTTTCGTGCTTCAGTCAGACGTGGGTGCTATTGATGGGGAATTAGAGATCGTTGAGTGCTTGGGAGAGGGAGATCTTCAGAAAAATCTTTAGCCCCATGAAGAAAGGAAATTGATACAGAAGAAAGACAAATAGTAAGATAAGCTAACTCAACATGAAGCAAGATTTGATGGATAGATCAAGAGTAGAAGAATAAGATGGCTAGGGCACCTATTAAGGATGATGGAACCTACAATTCTTTATAATTCCTAAAGAATGCTGATGGGCACCGAGGAATAACTGGAAGAAAAGGAAAGTCTAAGATTGGAAGTTGGGCCTTGTCGAGGACGATATTAAGAAACTAAGGGAGAAGTGATTGGTAAAAGAAGAATAGGAGAGAGTAATTGAAGAGGTCAACATCTTCGAGGACCGCAGAGCCAAAGAAGAAGAGTAAGAAGCTTGTACGTCCTGCCACCAACCAATCTTCACTTCGATTACTGTCCATAACTGAGTATCCTAGTATTTAAAGGTATTCTTCCGGTAGTATACCTGGTCCTCTGCTGTATGTGCCTTGTCTTTGTCTATGTTCCCCGGACGATTCAAGAATTCATTCGTCTGAAGCCCTATTCTACTTGCCATGTTTCATTTTTTTTTTTCTTCTTCTTTCATTAAAAACATCTCATGGAAAAGTGAGCTATAAGAATCTTCTAAGAAGAGAAGATCAAGGACAAGCAACTAGATCCGAACACAGGATCTTCAATGAACTTACCCCTGAGCTAATTCCTTCTTCTGAAAACAGAAAAATAATTAGAACTATAGTTCATTTGTAGTTAATGGAGGCTGTGGCCAACTGTGTCGACAGTGTGCACCTTATGCAAACTTCACTCCGCCTGAACAAGTGGCCAGATTCTGCACGGGTGACAATCAATTAGTCATATCTGTTGTCACATCGGACGTGACACTAAAAGACAGTCCTGCCAACACTTACTTCTCCTAATAAAAACGTGATAACTCCCCCCTCGATTGCGTCCACTGTTTTTAGAACAAAAAATAAAAAAAAAATAAAAAAAAAAAAATTACTGCTCCTTTAACCAGTTATTTCGAAAACTAGTTCTGTTTTCACTCCATAACCTGAGAGGTGATTTATTTTATTTAAAGTAACAATGGACGGTTTTGAATTTTCCTAAGAGTTTTCGATAGATCAATCGTTTTGTTTACGACCAGATTACTTAAAACTTTCTTACTAAATCATTATTTTTATTGCAAATGTCTTGTTGTAAAATTTTTGGGAAATTAGTAAAAAGGTTTAAACTTAAGTTCTCTGCATAGGTATACATTTAACAACTGTTCCAAGTTAAAGGATATGTATTTCTTGAAAAAACAACGGTTCTCCTTTATTAATGATCTTCTTAATTTTGGGAATTTCTACCTTTTATCCCACTAGGTAAGATATAGAACCATTCCATCCACTCCCAAAATAAAAATGAAGGTGGACAAGTCCCCTATTCAAGAAAATTAGAAGATTAAATTACATTTAATTAAATTCAGCTCACATTTGCGGTTCTGTATTAATAAACAAATAAGTAAACGAAAATTAATTTATCATTTGATTCTGCAATCCTTCATTTCTCAAATTGTTATTGACCGTAAAATAATAATCTTTTTTTATTTATGGCCAAACCAAAAATCCATCAATTAAATCAGAAATCAATACAGACATTATAATAAAAAGATACTTTTAGATGGTCATGCAACAATCATTCTAATATTTTTTTATTAATATTATCATTTATAGAAAAGAATAATATTTAAGTACCTGAATAAACCGAGCTAGAATATCAGCTTTTGAAAATTTCTGCTATTGAACGTTTTTAAGGGATAAATAACAATTAAAACTAAGGATTTAATGTATAATTTCTTTGAATGGCGTAGATACAATGGCGTAGAAGTTACTATGTATAAAAAGCACAAAAAAACTTAAAAAATAATAATAATTTCTTTTCCCAAACAACTTGTGGCAAGCATCAGTATGGTTCTCAAGAAATAGAAAACGCAGTAACGATCAGTAGTCATTAAGTTTCACTTAAATTAACAATTCATTCTATGACTTCTTTTTCATGAATTTATGGCTACTAAAGAATTAAACTAATCACTGAAATCACTGAAAACAAAAAGGAAAGTAAATAATACTTTCTTTTTATCAGACAATAGCTTTATATTGAAATACTTTAAAAAACAAACTTTTAAAAAGAGAAAGGTTGTAAGAAGCAATGTTTCCTCTGGTACATGTAACTTTATACCTCAAATTTGAAACCATATTTTATTATATATCAGCACATTTAATTATACCTATCTTACTATAAACATTTAACTTTTATTTGTAAATAAAGTTAAATTTCACTGATCAGTCAAATTCATTCTTTTTTTAACCATTTTAGTTCTTTTTAAAACAAATTGCTACTATTTGCAAAGAATTTAATACTTTTTTTAAAATACATTATTTTCGATCAACGCCTGTTCCAATCAAAATAAACTTACGCATTTTAAATACAGTGAAATTTTATATATTGTGTAAAGTAAGCAAAAGGATATTCTCTTTGGAAATGGAATCTTCTTTTTGCCTTATTTCATTAAGAGTTCTTCTTAGGAGCTTCTTACAGTTCGGCGATGGACAGTGTTGTCTGCAAGGAGAGAACACTGTCTGGAGGCCAACAGTGCACTGAAAAAAAGCTCCGGGCGCCAATAACCTCAGATGTTGACGCGCCTTAAATCATTAGAAAAACATTGTTTTTTTTTTACAATTTTGCTGTCATAGTTATTAGATTTTAAAACGCCATCTGTTCAAGTTTGTTCGCCCTCATCAGCGTGGAACCATCCGTTTGGCATTTACTCAGTTTTTTACTTCAAAATTAGGATGTGCACTTTAATTCAAACCTAATTTTTTGTCTTCCTGTCGAAAACTAAAAAAATAAAAAAACTCCTTTCGGGATAACACGGGAACTTATCTCTTCTTCGCCGCATTCTTGAGTCCAACTAGAGTTGGTCGTTCTTCCAAATCGCCCAGTTTTTATAACTTACAACATAAGATTAGCGCATGCATTATTAATCATGTTTAGGCGTTGCTAATCGCTGTTGATCTGTAGCAATAAACTACTCAAAGAAGTCTGACCACCTGTACCTTTAATTTATGGTCTATGTAATGTGACAGAACTAGGAAATTTAAAAGATGGAAAAAGTAGTTGTGAAGTGTTTAATGGGATAAATACAGGTAGACCAAGAACAATAGATGCTCTCCAAGCATATGAGTATATAGGACGCTAAACTATTGCTCTGCCCCATTCGCTCTTCACAAGTATTTACGTCATTATTATTGCCATCCGTTTAGCCAATTCCTTTATCAGTAGTTTATACTTTAGTTTACCCTAATTAGTTATTGTACTTAATGCTCGATCTTAAGTTAATGTTAATGCTAGCCATTAAACTCTTAGTCAATAATATTATCTTTTATTCTATTTAGTTCTTCAACTTTCTAATCAAACCTAATTAACCGTTTGTGCCAATTAATCGTTAGCTGCTTAAATAATCTTTTCATGGCTGGAATAAACATTAACCTCACCTACAGCTTTTTTAAAAAAAATTATTAATAAATAATTTACTCTACAACAATAATGTTTAGCATTATTTTCAAAATTTAATCATGGGAACAGTAAATTAGCCACATTGTTCAAGACTATTGATAAACCTGCGTATACCCCAGTCAAAAACATTAACAAGATCAACACCAACATCGACGCCTCTAAAGTCACAAGATATTACCAAGGAACGTATAAAGGTGGGTAAGTTATGTCAGAAGTTTTTATTTGGGAATGGATGTAGATTAATAACTATTCCCTATTAAAATCATTCTAAATTTGTAAAAAATCTATGTCAAAATTTTCGTATCAGAAAGAAATCCATGTTATACGGCCTACCGGCGGTGAAAATGAAGCAAATACTTTAAGGAGTATCACCATAATGATGTGTTCCTCAACCAAATACCTCTTTCTGTTTTATCTTCCAGCAGGTAGCACCTTTCTCAATTCAGTAAACGTGGACGCTTTTTATCCCCTCTTGTTCCGGCGCTTTATTCTTCTTTCCTCAGCTCCTCAATTTAGAATCTCTTTTGCCATTCTAACATTTTTCATGCTTTTTTTAAACAAAGATCTCTCACCGTATCTAAGTTCTTACCTCCAGCTTCTGCTGCACATTTTTTTTTTTTTTGAAAAGTTCATTTTATTTCTGGTTTCCTTGTTCCTTAAACTCTTCTTACCTTGACATTGTTGTTACTCTTCTCCAAACATTCTATCACGGTTGTTAGAATGAACTTTTTTCTGCTAACCTTGCTCAAGACATTGTCTCAGGACTTATACTCTTGAACAAGATGATATTACTTTTCTATTCAAAATATTACTACTATTTATCACAAAAAAGAAATGCAGAATAGCAAAGAACCTGCATAATTTTACACGCGTTTAGACCATTATGAACATTAAAGTATATTCTTTTTGAGAAAACTATTCGGGGGAAAAACTTTCTGGGAGTGGATCTCATCATCTTACAATCCGATGAGGGACAGATGATGCCTTTAGTGAGAGATCTTTGTCCTCAGGCTGGCATTCGATTGAGAAGGCTGCGGGTAACAGTGACACAGATATAATGTTCCTTTAAAAAAAGTTGTTTTTCTTAATTCCTTGAGATTCTCCACTACCTAGTGATTTTCAAATTGTGAAGTATTTGTTTCCGCTATCGTTCAGTACCCCAATTAGGTCGGTGGGCGTTAAGTCCACCTAAAAAATAGGCATTTCTCTACTTTCTTGTTTTACTTTTATAAATAAAAATAGTAAAATAATTAGTGTTGCAAAAAGTATATTAGCTGTGGCAGGTTTGGATGCAAATAATAAACGATTTGATTTAAAGTTGATTTAAAAATGCAAAAAGTTCTAATCATGAACAGACTTCTTTTATTGTTGTGGCTAGCGAAGTAAGCGCAGCCAAGAGCGAATTCCCAGATGAAAAAGATCTTTTATAAGTCACAAAGTGCGTAAGTGAATGTGGAACTTAAGGAAGGAAAAGAGGCAGCCTTTAGAATTCCCACGATAGTGGACGAGGACAATACTGTCTCCTGATGCTTAAAAGTGCGGTTAACGGTGAAGAAGGGAGATCTTTGTAAACAATCTATACAGAGCATCTATATAGAACGCCTGTATAGAACGTCCATAGCTCGCCTATAATGGCACCTAGCCGGAGTGCTGTCATTCTATCTGACTCACCCTCTTCCAACTCTAATGGTAAACTAATTCTCTTCATTTTTTTTTTAGCAAGCTCTAACAGGATAGTGTCACCGCTGATTGTGGAAAGTGACACTTGATTAATGATTGATTGCGAACATTAAGAGAAAATTGGAGATAGTACCGAGTCTACTTGCTCTTCTATCAAGTCGCGATAAAAGATTTGATATCTTGTCATTTGTCCAAGTTTTTTCCAGAATACTGAATTGAAACCCGTGAAGTAGCTTGTCGAAAATAGTTTCCCCTCTCTGTGAGGTTAGTTATCAGATTAGAAAATGGATCCAACTGAAATTAAATTTTGTTAAAGAATTATCCAGTCTCTCTATATTTCTGTAAAAAAACATCCTTTAAACTTCGTACTTTATCTAGATATCTAACTGGAGATAGATTAGGATGTCTTACAGATAGGAATTCCTGTTAAATTTTCTGTCCCTAGCAACTCCATGCTCCCGAAGATGGCGAGAGAACATGATTAGAGAGCAGAAACTTCAACTAGCTTAATCCTATACCTTTAGGATCCGCAGGGAGGTACGATCTGTTTACACATCCGCAGGGTATGACTAATAAATTGGGCGAGCTGGGACTCGCTATTTGACACCGTAGTGGATGGAACATCTCATCTTTGAAAGTCGTAGTAAATTCGTGATATTTTCACAGCGCACACTTTGGTAAGCGATTGGTGTTTATGTGACAATCTGCAAATTAAGGTTTACTTCGATAAACCCACACTCTTGAGGCTCTTTTCCGTTGCCATCTCACGAGAAATTTATTTCAGAAGGCCTTTTAAAAAAAAAAATCAAATGCGCCAAAATCTGGGTGTGTAAAATATCACTAACCTGCTCGAATCAAAGACGAAATTTTCAAAGAAGAAGGCTTTTGATCAATCTAGGTGATTCCTGTACCCCAATTTTGTAGTCATCACAAATATGTCATCTCCAGCGAGACCCTACACTTCCAACGACCCTTTTAAAAACCTTTCATCAATCTTTCCCAATTTATTTAGATTTGGAAGTTAGCCAACGCTTTTTCATTAGGAGTTTTGTTCAGTCATAATGCAATAGATCAAAATTGTTCTCTTTGGAAGGAAATAATTGTTTCGTAGTGCCCAAAAAACAGTTGTTAAAGCTAGCAATTGAGTCCATTGGAAAATAGAATATGTAATTCGGAAACTAGAGTGCAAGTGTTTCTGGAAAGTCCTTAAAAATAGTTTAAAGGAATTTTTAACTTACATTGCTCGTGTACTGTCTTTGATCACAATAATTACAAACAATGAATCAATGCTAAAATTAATAATCAATATTTAGGAATAATTTAAAGAATACCCGAATGAAGCTATATTAATATAGAAGTAAGTAGTACTTAGTTTGTAGAAGATCTTCAACTCAGAGTTCACGATGTCTTCAGCCAGATAATGAGAATGTGGGTGGAGGGACAACGGACAGAATGTTTCTATTATCTTGATGAAGAGCAATCAGTTTAGAGTATCTTGTTTCTCTGGTTTGTGTTAGTTCACTTTCTATCTCACTTTTATCATAAAGCGGCCCCGAAAATATAATCTGGTCAGCCATCTGCTTTAGCAGCATATTCTGTATTAAACTTTTTTCTCTTTAATACGCTGCTTCATAGTTTTCTAAAGAATATTTCTTGGTAAAGTTGGTACCTGGACGAAATAAAAAATTTGTAAGCAGCAAAACTTTTTCGAACCTCTGCAACTGCGGATATTTAAAGGATTGTCATAAGTTGTTTCTTTCTAATGTATCAATTGGTAAATGATTAACCTGTCTGGTGAATGATAATCAAACCATTCAGTTTCATATAAAGTACATCTAAATAATCACAAAATGATAAAAAGACAAAATAATTAGCTTCTTAAGAGTGCGTTAGTTGTCTTTTTCGAAGATTCAGGTTTGAGTTTAGAAAGTTATGCCCTCAGCATTTCTCTTCACCTTTAACCATTACTACGCCATGTTCCGGTGCAAACTTATGTTTCCAATAAGGAGAGGACGTTGGCTGAAGAATACCTGCAGACCTCTGAGAAGACTTGGGACACCACTCAGGTTTCAAATAAACAACACCAACCATGAAAATTAGTTTACAACGAAATTAGGAGTATAATTTACGAAACACAAAAAAAAAAAGAAGTTTATTGTTTCTACTGAATCCATAGATCACAACATCTGACCTTATTGTACCAAAATACGTGACTCCACGTTAGTAGAAATTTTCACAAATGCAATTAAGTATTAACGGTTTGCTCAACTATGAAATTTAATTTCAGGCTCTACAGTTTTGCAAAGTATTGTAAACATACTGAATGTCGTCCTTCGATGATCAAGCGAAACATATTTATTGTTATCCTAAAGGGTTTTTTGGTCTTACCATCTGATACGGTTAAAGTAAAAATAAAACTGGAGTTATATCTTGGGTCATAATATTTTATTGGTTAATATCTACATCCACGGAGTTACAGTTCTGTCAGTAAAGTGATAAGAATTCCAAAAATATAAAATTAAAAAATGCATTAATTGAGACGCCCTTTTTGTAATAATTATAAATATATACCGCATAATTTAAACATTTTAGATTGAAATATTTTATGCATTGATATAAAATGTTAATTTAACAGTCAATGCTTACTAATTAGCATATTTCATAAATTATTTCTTGCCAAGCATTGCCATGCACGAGTGAATCTAATACAAAACAATTCCCACTGAATTGATACACATTTCTAAAAAAAATATATCTTCCGTGAATACTTACAAATTCTCTCTAATAATTTTTTGTTTTGTTCTAATTTAGAATGTTAGTAGAGAAAGCCTCCAAGAAAACTCCCTTAAAACAAGTAAAAAATATGTATAAATATATCGAAAGAGAGATCTTTATCTTGACGCTGTACGAAAGCCAAAATCAAATCATTGAAGATTTTCTTTTCTTTTTCTTTTTTTAAGAAAAACCTTTGCCACCCGGCCTCAGGACTGTCCTAAAATTAAGTTTATTGGAAAAGACTTTTGCAACGAAAGTGATTTTTGTTACTTCACATAAAAATAAAGTACTTAAATAAAAGCGATGCCGATTCTCTCCCAGATACCTATAGAATTCATTAATCGATTTTTCCCGGGGATATAATAGCTTTAATGGTACCATTTTCGATAAAGAAAAAATAGAAAGTTGTACTTACGGACATCCCATTATCTCCTAACTTGGAATTATGTTACTTATTTAAGCCTTATTATGATTCAATAGGTGTTGCTCCTTACAATATATGTACTAAAAATGTGGTTTTAGAAGGGTGTCGATCATGTAGTCGAATTCTTCCCAGATAATGTACCAAATAAAAGTTTTATAAAGAAAACCACTACACCGCTAGGTAGATAAGGTGGAGTCAAAGTGTTATAAAGTATTTGAGCGAAAAACAAGTATTATGATAAGTATTATAAGCAATATTATAAAAAAAAAATAGCCTTTTTTAAGAGAAAATCTAAAAAAATCTGCGAGTCTATTAAGTAGTGACCCTTCTGGTGGTCTGAATATGACCAAAAAACCTCTGATCACATGAAATGAGGTACCAACTTGGTTATTTGTGAGTGTAAGGTGGTCCCAGTTATTATACTGGGACTCTTAAGTTTATTACATCTGAGTTGAATTTCCAAGTAATGTAAAAATGTTCCACGTACTACACATCAAAAGGTAAGAAGTGAGTTTAATATAGATGTAAGTAGTACCAGTTATGTTTAATGAGATACCCCAATTTCTCTGAGAACAATTTTTTGGGAAGGGAATAATCTAACAATTGATGCCCCCTGGTGGAGATGGAAGCATATGATATTAATTATGTGTAATACTAATGATTAATTAATATTTATTAATAATTAGCACATTAATATTATATAATAATTAATAATTATTTAATATTGTATTTGTAATTATAAATACATACATGTACGTATATTCTCTTAATTTTATAAAGATTTACTTCGCACAAACTGGAGCTTTATTCTAATTCTTTTCATGACCAGAACCTAGGAAAAGTATCAACGAATTTTTTACAAACCAAGATATTTACTGATATTGCCATAGAATATTGATTATTATTGTACCGGCCAGAATGGTGGATGTCAAGGTCGTGTGGGGATGAAATAGAACTCTGTTTTACGTTATCTTTAACGAGCCGTGACAAAATTTACGACAGCCACTCCGCCCGCGATTCTGAACTGTTGCCATAACAGCCCTCATGCTATCGACCTACATTGAAAACAATAAAAAAATACGTAACCATTTTTTTTCTGTTAGTAGTTTATCAATTATTCGATGATATAAAAATTCGGTTGAAAGTAATATTTTGTCACGGGGAATGGCCACTTTAGCTACTAGCTAAACATGTTTTAGGGAAATGACTGTGGAATAATTTTCATCAAAAAAATAATACTATTTTCTCTATAAAATTACTAAAGAGAAAATTATGATTTTGTTTGTCTTTAGTTTTATTTGTAGATTTTGACTCGATCGGTGCTGTATTGCGTCATTGGTTACCAATCTAGCCTATATTAGTTTTCTTTGACAGCCCTTTGTTTGCACCCTGATAACTCGATAACTGTTTAATTTTTTTCAGCTTCGAAAAATTGTGTGAAACACTACGAGGGTCGTTTGAATGGATGACAGAAGAGTGAAGGTGCGTGAGATTGCTAGTGCTGTGGGCATCTCGAATGAACGGGTACATAATATTTTGCATCAACATTTGGACATGACAAAGCTATCCGCAAGATGGGTGCCGCGATTGCTCACGCTTGACCAAAAACGAAATCGTGTGAAGTGTTGCAAGGACGGTTTGCAGCTGTTCCAGAAGAATCCGCAGGACTTAAGCGTCGTTTCGTCACTGTGGATGAAACATGGATACATCACTACACTCCTGAGACCAAAGAACAATCTAAACAATGGGTTACCAAGGGGGAATCTGCGCCAAAAAAAGGCGAAGACCGTTCCTTCGGCCGGAAAGATTATGGCGACTGTCTTTTGGGATTCGCAAGGAATAATCCTCATCGACTATCTGGAAAAGGGTAAAACTATTACAGGTGCATATTATTCATCGTTATTGGACCGTTTGAAAACCGAGCTGCAAGAAAAACGCCCACGATTGGCCCACAAAAAAGTCCTTTTCCATCACGACAACGCACCAGCTCACACCTCAGCAGTTGTGGTCGCAAAATTAATGGAAATAGGGTCCAACTCGTTTCACATCCCCCCTATTCTCCAGACTTGGCTCTGTTCCCCAATATGAAGAAATGGCTGGCGGGAAAAAGATTTTATTCAAACGAGGAGGTGATTGCAGAAACGAATGGCTATTTTTCAGACTTGGACAAATCCTATTATTCGGAAGGGATCAACAAACTAGAGCAGCGTTGGACGAAGTGTATAAGCCTAAAAGGAGACTATGTTGAAAAATAAAAAAGGTTTACCCCCAAAAAATAAGTAGTTTTTATTTTTGCACGGACTTTTCAAACGACCCTCGTAAAAATATGCAAGAGTGAACAGTATTACATAAAAAGCAATCAATAAACCCCATTAAATTAAATTTTTTTAATTTGTATTCTTGGGAACCATTAAAATAAACAATATTTGTTGGATCGAATGCATTAAAATGATTAATCTATTCCTACTCATATTAATATTCGTCTTATGAACATTTTTCAATCATGAAAATTCGTGGTTACGACTGCAGTCCTCGTTCAAAACCCATCGGCGCAATTTACTGCGTTAGTTTATCAGGTCTGTCGAACTTGAATTTGCTCGATAAAATGTATGCAGCTTACCAGATGTTCTGTTTCCGAAACTGAAGAAATTGGCAGCTGGTGTAGCATCAGTGTTTGGAACAACTTATATCTGTGAGTAAACATTTTCAAAAATGAAGTATGTGAAGTCAGCATATCGAACGAGATTGACTGATGAAAATTTAAAAACAATTCACTTGAATGGATGCTGCAATTTCAAATCAAACATTGATGATATCTTGAAAGCCAAACGTCAGTTTCACAAATCTCACTAACATTTTCTTGCTGCTCAGTTTGTGAGATTCGGGCTTTATGCACACTAGGTCTAATGTAAAGATCTTTTTGCTAAAGTCGCCTTCTTTGATAACTTTTTGTAGCAAATAAATATGAATGTTGATTGTCCTTGCATTTTGTGCATTACATGCGACTCACCCAAGATTAACACGGAATGCTGAATTTGGTTTTTCATCTTTTTCTCAGAGCTTTCGTTCTGGCATGCTAGTATTGTATATTAATGATTTTGCGGCCCGCGTTCGTCATTTTGTCAGTTATCCGCGGGCCTCTATGCAAAAAAGTGTGGTGACCTCTATGTTACAAGATCACAAGATTTAGGTTTTTTAAAGGCGCAATGTTAAAAAGAAGAGAGATAAAAACTATGGCTTTAAGTACAAATTCACCAGCTAATTATTAATTTAGGTAATCAAATAAATTAACCAAAGTATGGTAGGTTTAGTGAAACCTGTAGTTCTATAGAAGTAAAACTTAGCGCTTTTAACGAATATTTATATGTGACAATTGTTCTTTACACAACTTATCTTGAATGCAGCTGGTTAGGTTCAAACTATCAATATCCGATTGAGTTTTATTCTCTAAGTAAACCCAAGATCCCTTAGAGTTCCTTTCCCAGCTTACAGCCGCGAAAGTCCTTAAAAAAATGAGTTTTTTTACTGTTTTCTATCGCTTCTTCCTTCACTTAAAGACATGTAACCGTCCAATAAGTAAGAAATCCGCGATCTGCTACCAGCCACAGTTTTTAGAAACTTCACAAGATTTTGGTTCTTTAGAAAAAAAAGAGAGAGAGGGGTATACCGTTAGTGACGTCACTCCCCACTACAAGGTGAACGCAATCATACTTAGACAACCCTTCATCAGTATATCCAGTTCTGTGTGACTGTGAAAGTGTACAAAAGAAACGAATTTCTGTTTTTTCGTTGTTTTAGTTTTCAATTAAGTGTTAAGCCCACCGTACTTTTTTTTTTGCTCATCATGTTGCCCATGTGAACAATAACGAACATTTCTTTCGTGTGTGGTGTGAGATGTTACTTCGTTGGAGCCGGCCCTTTATTGGGCTGTTTTATGTTATTTTTTTAATAAGGACTTCGTTTGTAAAAGGTATTTGTCAATATTTTTCTTTCCCGACCGTTAAAGTCTTTTTTTTTTTAAACATTAATTTTTGTTTTTTATTACTATTTAATTTCTTTTTTAATAGGACTGCCAGTGGCTAAACGATTACTTTTGTGTTTTATGCTTACAAGATAAACTTATGAAAGCTTATTGTTAAAGATAGTTTTCGCAATTTAAAAACGTTTTGTTTTTTAATTAGTTCATGTTTCATTACTTTTATATTAATCACGAAAACTATCTGCACTAATACAGATTCAGATAAACATTAAAATCTTTATCGCGCACTCAAAGAATACATATTTTTAATTTGTATAGCTCAAAAATTTCAGCAGTTTTATAAGAATCACATACAACAAAAGAAAAAATACTTTTGTAACACACAATGGTTTAAAAATTTCTCCATAAGCCACTAAAGCATACTAATCTAAATAATCGCTGTTATCTTTATTTTTGAAGAATTTAATAGATAATTTTCCAATATTTTTGAAAAGCTTGATGGTTAAGTGCTGCAGGAAAATTTAATTTTTGGTAAATTTTCCCAGCAATGAAGAAAAAGAAAATTATTTCTTGGTCAAGCTTTCAATACAATTTTATAACCGTTAAGCTATAGGTAACCGGATCAAATAATAGAATTCATTGGTAAGAAATAATCTGATAGACAACAGTAAAAAAATAAAATATAGACGAAACTAGGTAAATCTTGATTATATAAATTTGACTTTTTATTATTATATTAGTCAGACTTGCAAAAATATTTGTGAAAAGAAGTTCTGACTCTGTGACGAATATTTCTTCTTCCCCGTTAATTTTATATTTGATTCTTACCTGTCTTTTTTTAATAAAAATAATTATTTTATGTAAATTTTTTTAAGAATTTCAATTTAAGAATTAATATCTTAATAAATCGAACTTCTAATTATTACTAAATTTGTAATAAACAGGAATTCTAGGTTATCAGCTAATAAAACTTACCGGATGTAATTTATACAAAGAAACAATATTATACTTTGACATTTAATTTAGATTTGAATGCTCTAGATATATATGTAGGCGTTGTAGGAATACCATTAAAGTATCTTGGTCAGCCCACGTTACAAAATAACTACGTAATGACGGTGCTGTCAGCAGATCGGCCATTCACTGAAGACCACTTACTCTGCAAGACTTCTTATAATAATCCTGTATTCCTGAATAATACCAAACAGTACGCTTGTGAAGTCTAGTCTTTAAAGCGATAGACGCTTAAATTCTTGTAGATTTGGAATTATTTCATAATTAAACAAAAACTGTTTGAGGATCTTATTGTTCATGTCAGCAAGTGTTAAGTTGCTATGGTAATTTCATCAAAACAAGTTTATGTCACCTACCGTGGGATAAAATTGGTTGTTCTGAATAAGTAATAGATAAAGAATTCAAAATCCAAATATTTGTTTTCCATTTTGTTTCTGTCGGATGTGTCCAATCAAATGGTTTAAGATATACTCTCGTACGGAGCAAGAGCAGAATCCTCTTACATGTGAGCATGCAAAGATGGAGATAACATTTAATAGCTGCGATCACCTTGAGAAGAACAGAGTCGCCGAAGGAAGAAAGATGCGCCTCATTGCTGTATCCTAAAAACAATTTCAGTTGTTGGAATGTTGTAATTGTAGTTATTGGTCATGATAACCCAGCAATGCACTTGTACACTGAATTAGTATCATTATGCTCGTTGTGTTTCCAAGATGAAATAGTCTACTCTCAGTTGAATTCATGTTCTGTTTTGCATGATGAAAAAGAAATAATTTTAATCGATGCAATCAGTCCTGGACTGGTGCAGAGCTCATGAAAAAGAAGTTGTAGAAAATTCTAATCACTACAGCTGTTTTAATGGACTATTCGAGGTGAACAAATTATGGATAGATTGGTCTTGGTTACTAACTAAATTCAAAAACGAACCAACGCTTTGTTCGTCATAAAGCTATGAAGAGCGACGAACCCCCATAAACCACAAGGTTAACCATTACTTCCGTTCTGCAAGTTACGTAATTTTACTCCAGGATTACTTTGGCAGTTCTTTCTAGGCACCATTGCCGGACCAATCCATACTTCCTCTACTATCAGCGTGCAACTTACTACCATCCTTTCAAAATCAAGCACGAAAGACTGTCCAAGGATTCTGCATTGTGAAATCTGCAAGGACAATCTTCTGCTCCAAACCTTTTCTTCCAATGTGTTCCATTTGTTTTGGTTACCTTTTCACTGTTTATTTCCAAAAAGAAGGCTCTTACCAGGTTACTTCCTTACTGGCTTCTTTTTAGTAAATGAAACCACAGATTTTTTTTGTAATCTTGAGTTCCGAGGGTGGCTCCAGTGAAAACCGTGGGGCCGAAAAGAGAGATTGTACAATAAATAATTGGAAGGAATCATGAAACTATTCTAAACCTGAAATTCACAATTAAATAACTCCCGATGTTTTTATATTTAAGATTGGCCGAGCAAAGCGTAGAATTAACTAAAATGATTTATTATGCAAATAAGGAATGATGAAGAATGAAGTTTTGCAGCGAGGTAGTTTTCTTCTTTCTGTTTGACGTTTTCTTCCTGAAACAAAATATTCGGCAGCTTGGTTACCATTGCGTTGTTGATGAATAGTGGATTAGATTGGTCACCGGTTACCTTACTTGTCTTTTCCACTCTATGCCGTAAAACCCTTCTTAAGGGATTCAGTTGGACTATGTCTTTAGCTACTTTTAGTGTTGCGATCTCCTTCTTTAAAAATAAGCATTGAAGAAAACTGATTTCTTTTTCGAATTATCTTTCGCTTGAACTTGCTTCATATTAGGCACTTCTCCCGTGGAACTTGATAAATTTCTGTTTTTAAAGAAATCTGATTGTTCATTGTAAATTTAACTGTAGAGCCGTTATGTCGGCCGAAATTAAAGGTATGTCGCCGGATGTCGTCAGGCTCTGATTGCTGTGTACACTGTGCACAGATACCATTCACATAAAGCAGTTCCGACAGCTCGTTTCAGCACACAAACTGACCATCATATCCTGCTATCTAAACTACAATCCCTCTCTTATTCCAATAGCACCCTCCGTTGGTTCCAATCCTTCCTGTCTAATCGTTCCCAATTCGTTGTCACTCCCGATAGTAATCCTTCTTCACTTCTTCCTTTGTCACGCGGTGTACCTCAAGGTTCTTCCCTATCTCCCACCCTCTTCTCAATTTACATCAATGACCTTCCTCTTTCCATCTCTCATTCCCAGTATCACCTCTATGCTGATGATTTTCAGATTTACATATCCTTTTCCCCGTCGGATTTGTTTGAAGCTGCATTTAAACTTCAAGAAGACCTCAATAATATCTCAGCATGGGCCACGAACAATAAGCTTACCCTGAATGTAGAAAAGACCAAAGCTATTGTTATTGGCTCCAACCCACTCCTTAAATCATTGGCTCCTCTTCCTAATCTTTTCCTTTACAATACCCCAATAAAATATTGTTCCTCTGTGAAAAACCTTGGTATCACTTTCGATCAAAACCTATCCTGGAAAAACCATGTTTCCCAAATCTCTCGTCGTTCCATCCATATCCTTAAGCAGTTTAATAGTTCCCGTCACCTTTTTCCAATTAAGACCCGGCAACTCCTAGTTTCCTCTCTTATATTCCCCCATTTCGACTATGGTTGTTTAGTGTATGGCGGTCTTTCTGGTGATATTGAAGCTAAGCTTAAGCGCCTCATGAACTGCTTCATAAGATTTATTTTCAGCATTTCCAGAGACTCTCGCATTTCGCACTGCTACGATGAGTTGAAGTGGCTTTTTCCTGTCTATCGCCGCCAATATTTTTTGGCTCCTTTCCTTTTTCAAGTCATCCAGTCTCAAAGGCCTTCCTATACTTTTTCAACTCCTTAAGTTTAAATCCTCCATCCATTCCCGTAATACTAGATCTCGCTCATCTGATCTCTATATTCCCTCTCACCGTACCTCATCCTTTGACAAGTCCTTCCTCATACGTGCTACCTCTCTCTGGAACTCCTTGCCTTCATCTGTCCGCCATGCTCCTACCCTATCCATCTTTAAATCCCGTCTATTCAGTTATCTCCTTTCTATTCAGCTTCCTCCGAAATTCTAATGATTTTAATTTATTTCCTTAATTTCTGCTGTTTTATTATTTTATTTTTACTTTCATTTTCACTTATTATATTTTCACTTTTGTAAATATTTATTTATTTATTTATTTAATTTCTGTATAATCACAGGCCAAACTGCTAAGGCCTCTATTTGTTCCTGTATTTATTCTTAGGGGACAATTGTCCCAGAATAATAAATTTCTTTTCTATTTCTATTAAACTGTAGATCTAGAGGGATGCAAATCTTTTATGCCTAACTGGATAAGATCAAATAAAACTGAAATTGGAAAATTAATGTACATTAGCGTTATCGTGCTCTTTGGACAGATGATTGATGAAGAAAGTTGATTGTATTTTGTTTGGAATTGATTGTAAAAGACTAAGTGATCAACTAATTGAAATCAAAATTGGCTTTGGTAAACTCAATGTCCCCCCGCATGTAAATGCTAGCTTCTACCTATTTACTCAAAACCAAATCATATTTATAAACTGCTCTTGTTTTAGAAATTTCCAACTTTAATTAAGGGCCAAATTTCCCAAAGTTTTCTCCTCACAAAATTGATTCAAACACAAATTTTGCCAATTTGGTTGAGTGTGAGGTTTCATATTTTTCTTTACATAAGTGATCTTCGGTTAGTGTACTTTGTTTCTAATAGCTTGATCAAAAGATCGGTAGCTTATCAAATAAAACAATATTTTTATATCGCAATAGAAAAATAACCTAATTTTAAGCCTTAATTCATTGGGTTTTTTTTTCCGAGTGAATATCGTTTTAAAAACGATGATTGAACGTAATAACTGAGTTTAAAAGAAATTATTCTTAATATTTTTTTTTTTTTTTTTTTTTTTTTTGGCGCATCAACAGCTGAGGTCATTAGCGCCCGGAGCTTTTTCCAGTGCACTGCCGGCCTCCGGACAGTGTTCTCTCGTTACAGACAACACTGTCCATCACCGGACAGTGAGCTGTAAGAAGCTCCTAGGAAGAGAAAATCTAAGGGCCAGCTGCTGGATTCGAACCCGGGATTCTTAATATTAAATAATACAGTAATTGAATGCAAACTTTAACCATTTGTTACACCTATGTTATGAAAATACAAGAAATTCTAAATTAAACCTCGTTTTAATTAAATTCTGGACGTTGCCAGGGTTAATTGGAATATAAACAAATGTCTCCCCAAACTGGTTAGTTATTAATTTTTCCATTGTAGATTGTAAGTCAAATTTTTGCAAATTGTTATTAAATGTTTTCTCTTTAGTGCAATAGATGTCTGTGTCATACTCCAGCATTTTTTCTTTTAACAGGAATATACTTTTATTTCTAGTTTGAGAAATTACTAGTAATTCCAAGTTTGAATTTTTATAACATGTCCTGAATAATTTATAAGAAATCTGCGAATTTCTATCGAAATCGCACTTTCTAAAACCAGTTTTAGCTTTTGCAGCAATAAGCCGTTTGCAGTGTGCTTTTTATTTAATAAAGAAGCAAACACGAGTAAATATGAAAATGCATTGAATAAAAATGGCAAATATATTGTAAAATTGACTTCTTGACATTTCCTTAGCCAGTACACAATTTAACTCTCTCTTAATGAATATAATCCTAAATTATATTCCTTCTTTTAAAGACCCCTTCTAAAGATTATGAGTAATAACTGTTCCAAATTTAAAAAAAAATTAGTTGTTTGTTTTTTCGAGAAAATGGAGGAAGGTAAAACGAAAACCTTCAGGAAAATGGCAGTTTGATTCTTCGACTTTTGGAATTTTAGCGATTTTTAATCCTCTTCGAGGCGCTACGGTAGCCGAGCGGTTAGAGGCGAGACCTGTAAAGCTAATATGCATTGTGGTACTGGGTTCGATTCCCGGGCTTAGGCCTTGGATTTTATTTAATGGTTGATAAAAGAAATTTACAGTAAAGTATGTTTGCTAGTCGCCTCCGTCCGCGACACCTAATTGGTAGTTGGACGTGAAGCCCCGCCTGAAAAAAATAGGCGATTACTTTACTTACTACTTTAATTTAATCCTCTTCATTTATTATCTTTAAGTGATAATAATAATAATAATAATAAGTAAGTTTATTTCACATAATACCATAAAAAGAAAGAAATACATTCATTAATACATATGAAAACTTAATACGGCAAGGATAACCGTCTGCCGGGGTTTGGTTAGATACAATTATGGCAGTGCCTTTTATAATATATATAATATAAATTCAACAAAATATTACCATTAATTTCAAAATTTATTTACTACAAATTTAATAATAATAATAGTGACTATTAACTGAAAATTAAAAAGAGAAAAAAGTATAAGAAAAGAAAAAAGAAACGAAAATTTGAGAGAAAGAGAGAGAGATAAATTACAATTTTGTTATTAAATACAAATCAAAAGACATCCAAAACTGCTAATAGATAAAACAATTCATTATTGAACAATATTTATATTGTATTCGTTGAAGAACTACTGAATACTAAATCTAGGGCTAGTGCGTTTATAATTAACAAATAGTATATAAGAGAAATTTAAAAATTAAATTCATTTTTTATTATTCTCCTGTATTGCCATGCTGCAACCACGTATCTAATTAGGTGAGACCAATCAGGACCGTTCAGCAGATTGAGGAAGAAACCGAACGAAAGAAATCTTTCCCCAAACACAGATAAACGGTAGGGAGCAAGAATAGGGCACTCTGCAACAAAGTGAAAGGTGTCCTCCTTTACCCTATAATTACAAAGAGAACATTCCTCCTCTCTGTCAAGGTTGTAAGGTTTATGGTTGAGTTTCAGCAATTCTCCTCTCAGCTTTAATATCCACCTTATCTCAGTAATACCGTTTTCCATCCCGCCACCACCAGTCAAATCTGCGCACCTGACCTCGTGGTCAAGCAACTTGTAAATCGTATATCTATGTGAAGCCTGCGCCCTTTCAAGTTGGTTCAGCAAAAAACCTTTCCTCAACCAAGCAATAATGGACTGAAAGCGTGAAGGGAGTCCCTCTCGCTCCAGAACGCCCATCCTCAGATTAACCTGAGCCCGCTCAGCCAAAACGTTCCAACTTTTAGCCCATGATATACCCACTCTTACGATCTCCTCAGCAACTATCCTGGGAAACCTCGATTGATCCATATTTAACACCTTTACTAGATACCGACTATTTAATGCCAAGGTATAAAAGAATATAGGCTCAAGGCCAGTTTCTAAGTGAAGTATGTATGATGGAGTGAAATTTGGCAAAGCAAATATTTTTCTTATGAAAAACCACAGGACTCTCTCCACCTCACGGAACTCCTCTGACCCCCAAACTTGAGCTGCGTAACAAAGAATAGAACGCGACACCGCATTAAATACTTGGAGTTTCGCTTTCAGAGGTATTTGAGGCTGCATTATCGCTCCTCTCCAAATAACATTTAACGCGAGTTTAGCTGACGAGGATTTATCGAGAAAATGAGGTTTTAAATTCAATTGAGAGGTCAACAACACACCCAAATAGACAAAACGATTTACTACCTCTATCTCCTGGGTCTTGTACGTCCAGCACTCTCTAGCTCCAAGTCTACCTCCATTGCGAAACACAACCACTTTGGACTTATCAATGTTCACTTGAAGGTTCCACCTTTCGCAATACCGCTCCAGCTTCAGTATGTTTCTCTGTAGGGCTCGCGGACTATCGGCAATCAGTACTATATCATCCGCATACAGTATAATTTTAATTACCTGACTTCCTACCTGCACTCCTGATTCAAATTCATCCTCCAAGTCATTTATAAATAATGCGAATAGGAGTGGGCTAAGTAGACAGCCTTTCTTTAAGTGATAGCAACGTACCTTAAACTTAAAATGGAACGTTAGAAGGAAGTCTAGGTACAAATATTCCTAGAATTTTTCTAGAAAAAGTAATGAAAATAAAAGTTGTAGATTTACTTATTAATGTAAGCAATAAGTGCATTGAATCAGTAAAACTCATTGAAGCAATTTTTGATCAAATTTCAACTAAGTTAAATAAAAATATAAGAAATTAATAAAGTTGGCTAAGATGAGATAAAACTGAATTTCCTGCGTTTTATGCTCTCTTACAAACGACATATTGTGCGGATATACAATATTATATACATTCATATGTTCAAACACACTTGAGCGGTCAAAGACGCGACCTTCAAAGCTAAGTATTGTGATGTTATGTTCGATTCGCGATCGAGGCCTTGGATTTTGCTTAATGTATGAAATAAAAAAAATTATGAGCTAGCTATCCGCCTCCGTCTGCAGCACCTGATCGGTAGTTGGTCGTAAAGTCCTCCTGAAAAAGTTGGGGGCACAACCTTTTCTAAAAACAATTTTCTCGAGTTCAGAGAACCTCAAATAATGAATTGAGAAACTCAATTTAGAATTTATGAGATGATCGCGATGCTTCCAGTTGCCAGTTATGTGAGCAAATTTGTGTACTCCTTTCATACTGATTTGAAAAAGTTATAGTTTAAAATCGTTCTAGATTTGTAACCTTTTTAATAACTAACTTTCTTTCTGATTTCTTGCTGGTTACATTTTCAAATAATTAAACAACGTTTTATTTAGTTGTGAATGATTCACAACAAGTGTACGTGTCCATTTGCTTAGTCCTTTGCCAGTCCTAAAATTTAATGCAAATGCATAAAATTCTGAATAATTCATAGCTTGATGTATGAATAAGTGTTCTAAAGTTTGCTACGCGATGGCAAAAAGAAAAGTTTTTGACTTCGAAAAAATGTACTCGATATTTACTTTTTATTAATTCTCCTCAATTCAGTCCTCTGTTGGTATTCTTAAAGTTTTTTGAAGATTATACAAACGTGAGCGTATTTCCAGAAGGGTGGGTAGATTTAATTTGTAAAAGTTTTGGCAGCAAGGTTGATGTTTTTTGAGCTCTAGAGCATTGCGACTAGAAGACCTCCCGGAATCTATTCTCTTTTAAATGTAGAATTATAGCTCGTTTTCCTGCTAACTGAAGATAACCAAAGAGAATCTGGGCTTGGGCAGAAATCAGATTACTCTGATCATAGGCCTATTCACGGGGCACTTGTGCACCTGCACAAGATAGGGCTTATTAACTTGGAACCGTTGAGCAGACTGTGCCAGAAAGAGGAGGAAACGGCCTCTCATCTGTTATTCGATTGCGTTGCAATCGAGAGACTGCGCTACGATATCTTTGGAACTTTGAGGCCAAAGGAGATTGTAGCGCAGAAGGAACTGGTACGGAAAGTCCTCAACCTTTTTAGAAGGGGAGGTTTCATCTACTAGACTTAAAGGGGAAGGCACAAAAAGTCTCTTGTGGCTGCGGTGCCGTGGGACATGGGTGTCCCGTCCCGCCTTACAAAATCTAACTGAAGATAAACCCAATTCACACCAGGGAAGGCTTCAATTGTACCTTTCGATCTGTCATCTTCAACCTTTTCATAAACAGTGTGTCGTTAATGAAGTCCCCACTGTAGGTAGCTCCAATTTGGAAATTCGGCACCTGTCAAAGTGTTAATTGAGAGCCACCCATGGGAATCGAACTAAAACGCCGAAGGTCACATTAACACTCAAAAGACCATGAAGAATGCTACCATCACTCGCACTGCACATGACGAGTTGCCGAATCCTTACCGCTGCACTGGAAGTAGCCTCTAGATGTGTAAGCCTATTTCGCTCCGATTACCACTCAGTTCATTGTGGTTCCACTAGTTTTATTATCGTTACTTTCTCTTCATTCATACGTTCTTTGTGTGATAGAAGAGTTGCGAGATAGTTTTAAAAATATTATTCAAACCTCCTTTTAAAAAGTTTGTTCTAAAATAAATGTAAGTTGTTAACGATTACTTTACGCTGAAAATATGGTAAAATAGAGCCTTCAATGTGATTTCTGACTATTCAGTAGCATTGAGTGACAGATTCCGCTCTTCCGACTGACCAGATAATAGAGTTCTACTCTCTTTTTTTTCTATCTAGTCCTCCTTTTTGAAATTTCCGCGACCAGTTTCTGTTTTTTGTAATTCAATTTCCCACCACACATATAAATGTTTAATACAAAAATGATATAATAATAATACTTTATTTGAAAAGAAATTATAATACAAACATAAAAAATGAAGAAAAAGAAAAGTATTCTACGGCAATGGAAAACCGTCTGCCGGAGGTTGATATACATATATAAAATAACAATTACAAATTGCTTTATAAATTGACTAAGTATTTAAAAACAAAAACTGCTAAAAGAGAATACAAAAGATGAGAAAAAAAAAATGAATAAATAAATAATAATACAAATAAAATATTAATAATAAGCAGAAAAAAGAAAAGAAGGATTCTCTTAAAATAAATTACCATTTTCAATAACAATAATATACTAAATATATGAACTACTATGAATTACTAAACTAAGTACACTTAGTTAAAGCAAAAAGAACCTGTAAAGTGTAATACAAAGAAAGCTTAATCAAAATTAAATTCCATGATTAAATTGTGTCTATATTGCCAGGCGTGTCTCGCAAAACCAATAATCCCAATGCAGTTTTCGCCATTGAGCATCAATATTAACTCCGATCTAGATAATTTGCCACAACCAACATAAAGCCTACGTATCTCCGAGAGAATGGAGCAGTCTGCCAAAAAATGACAGACATTCTCCCTCGCCCGAGAGTTACACAGAGAACACAAGGAGTTATTTCTCTCAACCCAAGGGGTATAGAGTAGCTCACCACGAAGTCTGAATAGCCAACCAAGTTGACTAAGCGTTAGTTTCGTTGAGCTGGACACCAAGTATGATACAAGTGTACAAGGTTTTACTCTCAACGATTTATAAACTGAATGTCTTTTTTGACCTATATTTAGTCTATAAGCAATTATTTCGTTTAGTTAGAATTCGTAAATTTAGCTAAAAAAGTGAAAATGGACACGGTGCATTCATATCATTGTAATTGGCGGTTTAGAAAGTGAGATTCGTTAAATCGAAAGATTTTTAAGATAACTTAATCGCTATTCATACTTTCGGCTATACATTAAAATTATTTCAAAAAATGGGGAAACACTCCCATTTGGTGATTATAATATTAGAAACAGTAGTAATAATATTATAGTATTTTTTGAATTTATTTAAGGCGCTTCTAAGACCGTCAGGAGTTTCTCTCAGTGCCTGGCCGACCTCCACACAGTGAGCTATAAGAAGCTCCTAAGAAGAGAAAATCTAAGAGTCAGCAGCTGAATTCGGTCCTGCGATCACCACGATACATTCCAGTACTGAACTAATCCTTTCTCTAATATCAGTGAAGTATCTGCTTCCGCCCTTCTTCTCAATCCTTAATAAGATAAGGCGATTACATAACAATTATTAGACCTACCTGAACTTAAGGAGCTGAACCATTGTGTTCAACCAAGCCATCAGATTCCAGAAGCACCTAGTTTTTCCAATCCAAAAGACTCCGCCGAATCACAGACGCTCCCTATTATGTCTCCAATTTTACTCTTCACCGTTTCCTCAATATTCTTTTCGTTTCCAGATCGAAATGTATTTAGATACAGGAAATTCCAGTCTTTTTCCACTCAGGTCATCCTCATCACTATCTACCACTCTTCCTTAAAAACATAGAAGACGCCTGAAGCGCCAGTGACCTAGAGAACATTCTAATTAAGTGATGTAAATGTGCAGTTAGGATGACACTCTAACGGATGTGAACTTCTTCAAAGTACCACACGTGTGCTTGTTTCTTCGTGTACAGTATTAATTGTACTACATACACAGTAAAGTTGTAAATAGATGAATGGAGAAAGATATGCCTCGGTGTTTTAGCACTATGTCTGTGCCTTTCTTTACAACATTTAAGGATTAAATATTAAGTTTAATTCCTAATATTATAAATCAAAAGTGCCACTTTATTGGATGAATTTTATGATTTCCTGCGATTTTTCCGAGCAATATCTAAGTTTCAAAAAATTTTCATTGTATTAACTGGCTTTATTGACGAACACCGTTTTTAGCAAGTTCAACAATATTCCTTCAGTTTTAACTCAACTATTAATAAAAAAATATCCCCTCAACTGTGAAATTTTGAAATGTTTAATTCTAGGTTTGACTCTGCAATTAATAATTTCTCATCATGTTCATTTTAAATTATGCAATATCGAATGCAAATTGTTTTTAAATTAGATATTTTTAGAAATATGTATATACTGCAATACTACAAGTGGCCCACAGGCCTTAGCAGGGAGAATTTAATCTCTTCTGTAATAAATAGACGTTAGGCTATTTTGCAATGCAATGTTGTTGAAACATTTAGCCCATCACATCCGGTGTGATAGTATTTTTAGTGATGTAACTGTGCCTTTTCGTGTTTTTTAGGCATAACTAATTTTACAAAAACATAAGTAATGGTTATCTATATATTTTAGAAGCTGTTTAGTGCACGAAATAAAAATTGGTGTAATGATAATATTAAAAAATTTCTTGTTCACGAAATAATAAAACTATTTTAGTATAAATTATATGTTTACATGGAAATTTAATGTATAGTACAATGAAATTTAATACTTATTTAAAAAAAACAACTAATGTCGGATCTGTTAAACAAACTATATTTGCTTTGTCGGTTTTTTACTTTTATTGAAGATTTAGGAGATTTATTATTTGCTAAATTGTTTATTACTGAAAGATACGATATCGTCCTTTAAAGAAAAGGAGTCCTTTTCTTTCTTCTTCTTCTTCGTCAAGGAGTTTCCTTAATCAGGATTCCTTAATATAATTTCCCTGGATAAATTTTTCAAATACAAATACAAAAGTCTACATTTTTTTTAATGTAAATGCGAACTTTAAAGAATATCGTAGCAGTCATTCAAGAGGAAAGCTTTAACAAGTGAACAAATTCCTTCAGTAAAGTACAATTTCCGCTAGAGAGATTTCGCCCGCTAACTTCCTGTCTAGTTCCATGGAGGTACTCAAATGATTGTAAAATGTTTAAACTTCCTGTTCGTTTCCGTTAAGCTAGCGTTCCCATATACTCGTACATGAACACTTGCATATTCCCATTTTCTAAAACCCACTTTTTCTGGAACAGAAGATCTCTAAAAGGATACATCCGTGAACATTCTATATTAAAACTGTCCGGTAGGACAGATAGATAAGGATTGATCGTCCAAAAAAATGCACGAAAAAGCGTAACGTTCAAAAACATTCAACTTTGACAATTCTCTTTTTCTATAAAAGATAAAATTCCCAAATTTTTTTTATAATATAGGGCAACAAGTGAAATTTTGGGCAACACAGATCTTACGGATTTCGAGAAAAACGTTGACAATTTCTTTTTTGTTGAAAAACGGCATTTTCAGAACTTGTTCTTATCCTTGTTGTCACCCTTTGTAGCAACGTAGCGCCTCAACGCGTGAACCGATTTTCATGAATCACAATGAGACACAATCTCAATGCCTTCATGATCAGTAGAGGTAAGCGAAAGTAATGATTGAGGAATATTTCTTAGCGGAGTCTCATTCTTTACTTTATATAAATAACAACTTTCTATAAAATAAAGCAAGCCGAATAATGTAGTTTTTTTTTTTTGCTCTCTTTTGAATAAGTAGCTACACCTTAAGGCTATTATCCTTTCCCTATTAAAACTTCAAAGTTCTGACAATTCTTCCCAACATTTAAGAGGAAAAAAAATCAACATAAAACGAAGTTAAAAGTTAATTATAAAAACACTTTCTCTTTTATAACATTCTAAGCCATTGTTACATATTCACAATCTTTTTAATTAATTTATTATTATGATGAAACTTATGTTTTTCATTTCAAATGTTTATTTACCCTACCTGTATTATGTAAAAAAAAAGAAGTGATATTTGCGAGACTGTTCACGTTAAATAATTATTTCAGCACAAATTTCAAAATACAAATAGACAAAGAAACAAATATGGTATGAACACTCAAAAAAACTGACTGCAGTGCTCGAGTTACTGACTTATAGGATCATTTTAAAACTCTTAGAAGAGCCCAAAACGAATTATTACAGAAAAATTATAGAAATAAAAACTTCTCTACCAGATAATTACTTTTTTAAGCTCCATTTTCATAACTTCAGAACATTTTTGCAACAAGTGAGGCTGATACAGTAAGTTACATGCAAAAACATCAGTAGCTTGAGGGAAGAATATAAACAATATGACTTCTGTGGAAGAGATGAATCTCCGAGAATCTACTTCCTGAGCTAGATAATCTCAGATCTCAGCAGTGTTAAGGGAAAATACAGTTTAGGACCATTTATTATCCATAACGAAAGTTTCCATTTATCATCACTATTTTTAGACTTTACTTCTTCTCGCCAGTATTTTTCTAACATTTCCTAATCCAGCGAGCCATTCAGTAAAGAGCTTTCCTCAGATACATTCCCATACTGACAGATATTTAATTCAGCCAACCTAAAATTGTTTGTATCGTCATTTCTTAACACGATTAACTAATATGTGCGTGCATGACTAAAGCAATCCAAAAGGGATATTATCTGAGTTAAAAAAAGATTACAAACTAAATGTGTATATATCGAATGAAATCTGTTGCAAGCAAACTATTACATCATTTGGATCGATCTTTATTCCGATAGAAAACATATCTTGAATACCTTGCATCATTGAAGATAATAGAGTTTTCTAAATTCATACAGTCTATATTCTTTTGTACAGTGGCATACCTTCTACGTATACAGATTTTTACCGAGTGAAGCTGCTCAGCTGTGGAAAACAAGAACAAAATTCTTTAATTTTTCATACGCTTATGTTATAAAGATTATAATAAAAGCAAAGAATACTCCAACTTTATAGGGCATATAATATTTTACACCACTTCTGTAATAAACAAAGCTTACATGAGGTTTTATTTTTTTAAAAAACCCTTTTCTTATTTTCTTGCAGAGGCTAACATCCATGTCTAAATTTAATCGACCAAAGTCTAATACTTAGTTTGATTGCCTTAAATGCTATTTTTTTGAATTCTATGTAACTTAACGGTTTCATTTTTGAAATCAGATAGTAATTAGTATGCTGCCGAATTATAGTTATCAGGAGTATTTAATTTCGCTAAATTAAAGGTCAAACTAGAAAAAAATACTGATCTGATATGGACACTCACACGACTGGAAAACGAATATTTTCCGTAAAATTTCAAGGAAATTTGCACAATTTTCCTTACCTTGCTAGTAGAGTGAAAAACACACCATTCAGTGAAAGAAGTACTTCTGATTGTGGGATTCTGATGATTTTACCAAATCTAAGTACTAAATCGCTAAGTACTTGGTTTTCGCTAGAAAAAAATGTATTCTTTTTATAATCCTTCAAAAATCTATTATTATTATTATTATAGGTGATACATAATCATAAGTTTATTAATACATTTTAGACTAACTTGAAATAATTTAGAATCTCTTTATCGCAAAAAATCTAAAAGCAGAATTATTAATTTCCCACTCTAACCAAAACAACAACAAACTCAGTTAATGAATAATAAAACGGAAAATGATTGTGTTATTGGACCATTGTAGTGTAAACACATTTAAATGAGGCTTGAGTGAAAGAAAACAGCCTTTGCCCGAAGAACTGTTAAGATGATTTCTCGGCTAGAAATAGATGTGGGAGGCTGTTGTTTATATATTCATAATGTTTTCTATATAGCAGGGATGGCAAACCTTTTTGAGGCGTGGGTCAAATTTTGTTCTTTTTTTTTTTTTAGTACTAGCTCTTGGGTCACTAATGCCCATTTGCACAAGAGTTAACTTTAAAAATTTTAAACTGAATATTTTCAAAACTAAACATCTTTAAAATTCTGTTGGCTTAACGGGTAAAACGGGACGAAACAAGTGCTATGCAAGTCTCTTTTTACAAACATAACTGAACAAAACCTTAAAAAAGTGTGTTTTATCTGAAGAAAAATCTAAATATGGTTACTTGCTTTGGGTTGTCGATTTTTTTTAACAATATGTGAGTAAAATTATACATTTTATTTGATATTTTGTAAACACTTTTGCTTTATTTCAAATACTACAAAAGCATTTGTCGTCATTTGCGTTTTTAGAACTGTAATGATCAAACTAAAGATTATAGATAGCACTTAAATTGCTTTTGTGTCAATGCGGGATTGAAAAAAATACGGATTGTTCCGTTTTGAGAGATTACACCCAGTTTCAAATTTGATCAAGATTTACATCAAACTCGGAAATCGCCAGCTGCAGGTGCCTAATGTAATCGCACCCAAATCGCTTGCACTTAGCAGCGAGTAATGACTAAGAACGTTTTAAAATTCGGAGGTTAGAAAATATATAAGTTCAAAGCTCAAGAATTGCCGTATGATATGATTTTTTTTCTATTTTCGTCAACTAGGGAATCGCCAGCCGGAACCTTCTCAGTGCTCTATCAGCCTCCGGATATTGAGCAATACAGGAAGAGAAAAAATCAAGTGCCAGCTAGATTAGAACCCAGAATTTCCGCGTGGGAGTTCAGTGTACTAATCTCTTAGCTAATCATTGCTTTCCCAATTTAAACTATTTCATCGTCCTTGAACTTTAATATCAAGCGAATCTAAATAACAGATTAAAATATTAAAGCACTTTATATTTCGTACTATTAAATTATAACTGGAAAAAAAAAATAAACATCGATTTAGGGTGAAAATATTTTAGGATATCTGGACTAAAGTCCATGTATTCGCATAGAAGCAGTTTGTGTGAACGTGGTAACAGATCTTGTCCTTGTTTTGTGGACACAAGTGTAGCAGTTCGCCTTGACCACACCTCTCTAACCAACAACGGTCTCCTGTCTCGCACTACTCATTCTTTTGTGGTCCACTTAATCTCATGCCAACTCCTATTGTTTTCTAATGATACCGTCCTGGAAGTGGTTTTACTATTCCGTTCTGACATATATAGCCCATATTCAATTGGAAAAGGAAGTGATTCAAAATTATGTAGTTCTATGGCAATTATTATATTTCTCCCGTCATAAATTATTCTTCTGCCATTAATTTCGTAAAAAAAGTATTTTGTAATTTGCAAACAAGTGCTAAACTACATAAGTATCCTACCCATGGCCCAGATTAGTGGTGGTAATCTGGATTGGGAACTGGAGGAATCATTTCAGGGGAAATTATGGAAATAGTACCACTACTTTCCAGTGGCGTTGCGTGGATATTTTATTTAGCTAGGCTTGCAGGAGACTCTCCATTTGTATGTAATAAAGCTTCTCCTAACGGACTGAGAATAGCCATTTTTTTTAAACAATAAATTTCATTTGTGAATGTGATTTCAGGTGATAGTAATAGCCATGAGAACATTCTGGGAGATGGAGGAACTCCCAGAAACATTTTAATGAAGCGCTTTAGTTTGTGAACGTAAGAGCTCCGTTTATTCGTGGAACGTGTACAATAATATGAAATTATACAATAAATCTATTTAATCATAAAGAATATCTGGAACTCTATTCTGAAAAGTAGTAATACTAATATAGCAAATAAAAAGTAAAGTAATCGCCTATTTTTTCAGGTGGGGCTTAACGTCCAACTACCAATTAGGTGTCGTGGACAATATAGCAAATAATATAAAAAGTATTTAGGGTAGCTCAGACTTGGAGTCTAATATGAAACTACACCACTTCCGTTCCACAATATCTTTACTGTGAGATTAAAATGAAATTATAGATTATGAGGGATGAATTAAGGCGTTAGAGATGCTTGCAAGTTGGTGGTCTTTAGCCTAAAGTGTGGTAAGCAAAGAATATGCCCCTTTGTTGACTTGCAAAAGACATGTTATATCACGATACTACTCCACTCTCGTATCTAAACAGTTCGTGTTGCATCAAATTATGTTACACAGCTACGCAAATTGGTCGATCGGCCATTTGACATCAAAGAAATTTGATGGAAAATTTGATTAGTTGGGAGGAGTTTTAGAGATTTTTCCTGCGAGGTTACGTGTCATCATTTTTCTCACCTAATTTAATCTTCACAATCTACACTAAGTTGTTAACTTTCTTCTGAACTAGTTCGTCTTCTATTTAAATTTTATGTCGCTGTTCTTATTTTAAAAACTATAATATTTTATTATTATTACTCATTTCATTATTTATTTTTATTCTGATTGAATTATATTATTAGAATGACGTGTGGCCAAAAAGTGCAAAGTTAGTGGCTACCTGCAGGAATAACTTATTGAAATTTAGTATCCTGCTTAGAAATTTGGGAACCAATTGATGTTAGTAAGCATTCAAAATCATTTTTGTGATTTTTTTTATGCACTCCACTAACCAATTGAAACTTATTTATGTTCTCAACTCAAATACAACATTAACGTCCACCAATAAGGTGACTTGCGTTTGTTATTTTTCAATGCATGACCATATAGACAGACAGCTGTAGACGTGTGCGCATGACTGATGTTTTTATGAAAATCGTGGGTAAAATTAAACAGGTCAGAAGACGCGAGGATATCTGGCTAACACACTCACTGTATCGTGCAAAATAGTTCATGATACAACATAAATCCTACAAATCAAGACAAACAGTGGCAACATCATGGTATGAACGTGATATGGGAATACATTACTCCTACTTGCAACAAGTGTTACACGGTTTTAGGTAGATTTTTCAACAGCGAGTAGCTGATGACTACGCAGCCTCTTCTTGAATGCATGTACAGAGCTGTGTAGCGTGGGACTTTTGTGGAAATGTTTTTCTTCAAGAGTCCATTGAACAGTGAACTCTGATGAGCACAACTTTACACCAAAGGAGCTTGAAATTTTTTTGTTTTGCAATAACCCTTAGTCAGAAAGGGGGTTTATAAATTCACAGGAGATTTGAAAGTTGATATTTCTCCCCAAGTTCTGCATTCGAAATAGTGAGATAATGGTACCTCCAGCCTCATACCTGGTTTTTGGGAGTTTGTGAACGGAATCCCACATTGTACTTTAAAATGTTAAAGGCGCTACTGACCTAGATGAAGTAATATTAATATCAACTGAAAAAAATCAAAGAAAATATTTCATTTCACCTTCAATTTTAGTTTGGTTTTACGCAGTCTGACTAGACGTCAATCATGACAAGAAAAAATTACTTCTTTAAAGACTGCTGATCTGATCACCATAATTAGTAATGGCAGCATCCAAACAGCAGAATACGAGGGTCGTTTGAAAAGTCCGTGCAAAGTCAGAGAAATTGCACCACTGGCGCGTATCGAGGTTATGTTTAGTTAGTAGCATCTCTTGGAAGGACACACACCAAGTTTCAGCCAGTCGGTCTATTTCTTTGTGTTTGGCATTCGTTTGAATCGAGGAAGTCGAGTGATTTTCAAAAAATGAACGAAAAAGAATTTCGTGTGTTGATTAAACACTACTTTATGAAAGGCAAAACGCCTCAGGAGACTAAAGAGAAGCTTGATAAACATTATGGTGACTCTGCACCTTCGATTAGAACAGTTTATAAGTGGTATCAAAATTTTCGGAGTGGCCATATGGGCACAAGTGACGCTGAACGTTCTGTACGCCCTGTTGAGGTTACTACTCCAGAAATCATTGACAAAATCCATGATATGGTGATGGATGAAAGAAGAGTGAAGGTGCGTGAAATTGTTAGTGCTGAGGGCATCTGAATGAACGGGTACATAATATTTTGCATCAACATTTGGACATGACAAAGCTATCCGCAAGATGGGTGCCGCGATTGCTCACGCTTGACCAAAAACGAAATCGTGTGAAGTGTTGCAAGGACGGTTTGCAGCTGTTCCAGAAGAATCCGCAGGACTTTAAGCGTCGTTTCGTCACTGTGGATGAAACATGGATACATCACTACACTCCTGAGACCAAAGAACAATCTAAACAATGGGTTACCAAGGGGGAATCTGCGCCAAAAAAGGCGAAGACCGTTCCTTCGGCCGGAAAGATTATGGCGACTGTCTTTTGGGATTCGCAAAGAATAATCCTCATCGACTATCTGGAAAAGGGTGAAACTATTACAGGTGCATATTATTCATAGTTATTGGACCGTTTGAAAACCGAGCTGCAAGAAAAACGCCCACGATTGGCCCACAAAAAAGTCCTTTTCCATCACGACAACGCACCAGCTCACACCTCAGCAGTTGTGGTCGCAAAATTAATGGAAATAGGGTTCCAACTCGTTTCACATCCCCCCTATTCTCCAGACTTGGCTCCCTCGGACTACTATTTGTTCCCCAATATGAAGAAATGGCTGGCGGGAAAAAGATTTTATTCAAACGAGGAGGTGATTGCAGAAACGAATGGCTATTTTTCAGACTTGGACAAATCCTATTATTCGGATGGGATCAACAAACTAGAGCAGCGTTGGACGAAGTGTATAAGCCTAAAAGGAGACTATGTTGAAAATTAAAAAAGGTTTACCCCAAAAAATTAAGTAGCTTTTTATTTTTGCACGGACTTTTCAAACGACCCTCGTATACAGAAAGAGAAGTGTCAGTCATCTTTGACTACGTCAATAAACACAAGAAGTGAAGAACCACTTAGTTAACGCTTAACACTGAGGGTAGTTAAACAGTCTTTACCAAAATGTTCAGCGAAACACAGTTTGGAACTTTCAACAACAAAAACTATTCTACTCACGCTCTACGCCAACCGCCCAATTGCTTGTCTAGATTAAACTGCCAAGAACACAGAAGAAACCCTTTCTAGATTCTCTATTCAACTTAATTATCTCTTAGCTCGGTCAACTTAAATAATTTAAAAGTAAAGTAACGCCTACTTTTTTTTTTAGGCGAGCTTGACGACTAACTACTAAACTGTGTTTTAATACTTTAAATGGTAGTTATTGACAACAGCTGCTAGTAATGACAAAGTTATTAAAGTTATTTTAAACCCAAAATCTACATTACATTTGCTCCCCAATTATAAATTTTCAGTAATTGACTTTTTTTATTATTTCAAAATTATAACTTTCAAATAAATAATTTTCTAGAATATGCTAAAACAATTTCGTTTAATGTGATCAACTACAAATATTAAATGATGTAAAAAAATTTGTTTGTCTATGGAATTTCATTTAAGAAAAGGTACAATAAGTGCGTCAGTTAGGAAATCTCTGAAGAACTGGTGCATAAGTTCACGTTAGTTTTCAATAGCCCTTTTGTGAAATAAAGGTATAATTCTTGTAGGGTCCTCTTCAAAAATTAATTATTTTACAAATAATTTCGCTTCTTGTATTTTTGTTTTGTTTTTGTTTTAACAAGAGAATTGAAAAAAGAATAACTATTGGGCTACCAAAAAAATTTGACATTTAACAATCACACGAACACCTCGAATTACATTTTGCTTTTGTTAATTCTCGTTAAACCCTTTTGACCTTTTTTAAAGGTTTATTTCATTAGATTGTTTGTAAAACATTTGGTAACCCACGCACTTGAGTCCATTTCTAGGAGACTGGGTAAACCACCTACTTTAAATAATTTAAATTAACTACTGCTATTCTTGTATTTATTCTTCTTCTTCAGCGGCGCTACAACTCATTGCTGAGTCCTGGCCTCCTCCTTGTATTTATTAAATGTGGTTTGTATTAACATTTATTACCTTTACTTTTTTTTATACGAAGATATTCAATTAAAACATTGAAACAGTCCAGAGATGTTTCGAAATAGTAGAGAATGAAAAAATCCGAACAAGACATTTTTATGTGGTGTAAAAAAAAATGATAACTTATTGATCTATTGCTATAAGATCGTCTTTATTAGCTACAAATACAATGAAATTACTATAAAATCTACAATTCAAATTAATGCCTGTGCTCACTTCAGAAATCCATTTATATTTTTTTTAAATGATTTAAGGCGCTTCAACATCTAAGGTTATTAGCTCCCGGAGCTTTTTTCAGTGCACTGCCGGCCTCCGGACAGTGTTCTCTCGTTACAGGCAACAGTGTCCATCACCGGACAGTGAGCTGTAAGAAGCTCCTAGGAAGAGAAAATCTAAGGGTCAGCAGCTGGATTCAAACTGGGTTCTCCGCGTGGGAATCCGCTTAATACGCGGTTAGCGTATTAACCGCATAGCTAATCCCTTCCCTAAAAAAAAATCCATTTATTCTTTCGAAATATGTTTCGTAAATTTCGGTCCATGAGCTAAATATTAGTTTCTATGATTGCAATAAATAGCTTAAATGTTTTGAAAGCGTTGTTTAATTTAGTGAGAGCTTTAAAGTTACTTTAAATGAATATTACTGATATAAAAAATTACAAATGGAAGGTTTAATAGATAAATGTTGCTTACTATCAGAAATAGAAATACAAAACCGTCTAATCACCACGTAAGTTTAAATCGATGTGGTTACTTTCACTATCGTAACACTTTCTGGTTGTGATACAAGCAAAGCTAGAGGGTGTGCGGAGTAGACAGGACAGATTGGGGAGAACTCTTGGCGGAGTACCGTTATTGACTGTGGTAAGGCCATGTGGTTGGCCTACATCTGAAGACCAAACCGTCCTCTGGCTCACTAACACCACTCACATGAATCATCTGATTGTGTTACCGACAGTACACATTGTTTTGTTATTGAGCGTTTTTAATGCAAGTACCAGTATCTCTATTTCTATTACTACAACAAATTTTGTAAACAAAGTTTAAAGATAACAAAGTAAAATTTAAGTGATAACTGTTCAGGATACATCAAATTAAGAATACGTAAAAATTTTGTTGGGTAACCAATCTTTGTCGCCAATATTCTAAATATTCTCCATTCTTTTACTCAACGGAAGTAGCGGCTGGTTCTAAAACATTCTAACCTTTAGAACGGAATTAAGTTTTTGCCCTGCAATTTCCATAATTGAGACAATATTATGGAATCGAGACTTCAATCCTCAAAATTATTATTACAAAATCAAAGTATAATTTTAATAAAAACCCCTTCACTAGAAATGACTCAAGAATAGAAGAGGAAGACCCAAATTGTTCTCTTCTACCGTGTGATGATTTGGTATCATTTCGCCTGGTAACCAGGGTTATTAGGAACAGAAGACACACCCAGAACTTGGTTTCTATGCAACTGTCAAAATCCACTATTCCCTACAGAGATCCTATTTTTTGGGGGGGGGGCATCATGGAGAACAAGTTAGAAATTGTTTCAAAATAGTTTTTTTTCTTTTTTTTGTTAAGCGCTTCAAAATCTAAGGGGATTAACGCCCAAAGACTTTTCTGGGATTGCCTTTCATTTTCTCACCGATTATTAATTCTGAATAGAAATTCATTAACTTAGATGTCCATAAACATTATTACTTGACCAACAAATCTTTTAAATAATTTCCTTAAAAAAAAAATTCGATGAAATTATTAATAATACAGTAAATTGGTGGAATTTTAAGCATCTAACAAAAATTATACAATAATTAATAAATGGAGATGACGAGTCATGTAGATAGTGTTAATATTGTAACAAGAGTGATTTTCTATTTCATTCATTGTTAGATTTTACTCTGCGTCGTACTTCTTGTCCCTCTATAAGTTTTAACTCAATTTCTCTTCCTTCTGCTAATTTAGTTCGCTACCTTGGGATGTACATCGACAAAAGACTAACGTGGAATCTCCACACTAAACTGAAAAGACTCGAACTCAACCGACGAAACAAATTACTGTTACGACTAATTGGCAGACAATCCAAACTACCACTGGAACATAAAAGACTAATATACAACAGTATACTCAAACCGATCTGGACTTACGGACTCGAACTGTGGGGTTCAGCCAAACATTCTCCGTCAGATTACTATTTCTCCATTTTATGTCTCTAACTCCACCCTCCATAACGATCTCAAAATCTCATACGTAACTGACGAATCTAAATCTAAATATAGAAAATTCTTTGACTCTCTTCCATTCTGTACCAATCCTCTTGTTCAAAATCTTGCTTCCACAAGGATTCCAGATCGTCCTCCACGACGATTGAAATGCTGTTGGCCTCGTGACCAGCTTCAATAGTGTAAGAAACTCTAGCGAGAGTGTTGCCGGTGGGCAGCTTCTCTCCTCAAGCTGATCCAGCCATAAAGTCTTCTTTCATCATATTCACTGATTGCATTTTATTCTTTTGTAGATTGTGAATAACAAATAAATTACAAAAAAAAAAAAAAAATCATTGTTAGATAGAGTTGTATTCAAAGTTGCCGGAGCTAATAACGAAACCTAGTGCGAACCTGGTAAAAATAAATATCTATTCAGTAAAATAGCACTTGTGACCAGTTAATTTTCACCTAATTTGGTACTTTAAGTCCAAACATTACACTGCAATTGTACTTTAATGGCAATCTTAACTCACTTTTAAATAAGCTCCTTTAGTCGAATTTCCAGAACAAAATGTTTAGAACAAATATTGTTCATCTATTAATGCGCATGTTTAAAGAAGAACAAAGAAGCTTTTTTATCGGAGAAAACTTCAAAAGAAAATTGGGAAATGGCAGCTTCCAGCTATGAATTTTGCCCTAAAGTATAATTGTCTAAACCAGAAATCTAATTTGACTCTGAGATTTTTTTTTTTTGTATAAGATATATGGTCTCAGGGTACTTCAACACTCAAAACTCAAAACACTGAAACTCAAAACTCAAAATTTGGCACAATCGCAATACTTTTTTTTACTTATAGCGAGCCTTATCCGCAGTAAACATTTTTTTCTTTAATAATTTTACTTATTAATAACAATTACTTTGAATTTTTAACCTCTAGTGAAAAGAACAATTATTTCAAGCGCTAGCCCTAGTTGGTCCTATTAACAGCACTCCTGGGCTCTAGAATTATTCTATCTTTTTTATCCCTCCTTTGCTTACAAAGGAAGGAAATACTCAAGATCGGGATGAATTGATACTATTGAGGAAGCTTCATATTACTGTGATGTTATAGATGTTTTAGAATGTAGATTTAAGCTGTTGTCTTACTATATCAAAGTTTGACACCTGATCAGTAAATCTAGACTTACAAAATGAAAATTCTGTTTTATTATATGACTTGAAGCGGAACAAAACCATGTTAAAAACCAGCTCAAATAATTGATTAGTTTCTCTTTTTATTCTTGTTATTATCACGATTAAATTATCGCGATCCTATCAAATTTTGGAAAATTGTTTTCGCTCATATTTTTTGAAAATACGTGTTTTTTTTTTTTAAATCTCTTACTTTGTGGTAGATAGAACTAACCACTTGTTCACTTTGAAATCAACTTCACTCTACGGAAGGAATGTTCAAATATCAAAGAAAAAGGTGGAAAACTACAGCTACTCCTGGCAGTCTTCCAGTTGTTTATCATTTTCTTTGTTATTTTTTCAGACTGACGACAGTCAAACTAAGTGGATATACTTCTCTGTATATATCAAGCAAAATTTACTATTAAAATGAAGGCAAATAAGGCGAAGTAAAGAACAAATATTTTCAGAAGCTACAGCGTATGACGGACAAACCACCCACTCTATGAAAAGAGTGAATAGCACTCAACTGAACTGCTTCTCCATCTTATTGGGTCTAAGTTTAAGTAAACTATTTGAGATCACAATACTGGAACCATTAAAGTGTAACGCAATTTTGTTGAATTTACAGACGATATGTGAAAAACAACTTTTCTTTTGTTGAAGTAATTTTCTTTGAGATCAATATAATCTTTTTCTACGCAATTTTGTAGTAATAAGTCTAATAGGACTGGGAAGGTTCAGAAAGGAAAGTCGATTAACTCCCAGAACCACTGTGATGACTGCATAAGGAGGAGAATGTGGTAAGAGATATTTGGAGTAAAGTGCATCATAAAAGCGACAAACGGGATAGGGCCAAGAGCTTGTAAAGGAGAGGCGGTTATACCTGCTTGAATTTAAAGGTGATGTTGCAACAAGCCTTGGGCAACGGACCCGTACAAGTTCTAACCTTATACTATTTTCTTAAAAAATAGTTGGTTATGCCTTCAAAATGGCGTTATATTCAAATGCTAAGTTCTAGAGCTAAAAAACAAAACATAAAATATCAGTTTTAATGATGCTAGCAAAAGCTTAAGATATTGCAATAAAATTCTTTTTTAAAATTGAGCAAATTATAATTCATCAAATTATTTAAGAGTAGAAGAATCCTGTCGAAAACATTTACCAAATTTTAGCTATGAATTTAAATGTCCACAGTTAATAAAGTAGAATCTAAATTAGGTAATAGGAAATATAGAAACAAAATTCTACTAAAATTACATCAATAATTTCAATTTATTACAGTAAAATATTTAATATAAACAATCATTTCATTCAAATATAACTAAATATATTTTTGATTTGATAGTAGAAGACCGGTTTAAGATGTAACATAACTACCGACCTTTTTGCAGCGAAGGTGCAGCTTGCGTAATTCTCAGACTGGTCCAGATGAAACATTCTCTATGTCCTTGAACCTCTTAATATTTTGTATTTAAAGCAATTCTTTTATTACAGAAAAAAGGAAGGCACTGTTAAGTAAATAATTGCTTTCAATGATCCTAAATTTTGTAGAATTTATGGAGTGTATTGATTGTGGAAAAAGCATTAACCATACTGTGACGTAGTAAACTTCGGGTAATGAAGTAATTTAAGGGCTAAACTCTGATAATTTCTATTTCAACTTTTATAAATTATTCAGTTGTTGATGCAGGGTAAATTAATTAAAATATTTGGTATTAAAAATAGTAATAAAAGTTAAACCTTTGCGGAAAGTGCAAGTTCAGGAAAATAAATTGGTAAGGGAAGTAAAGGGGCCTATCTGTGACCTAAGGACAGATTTTCTCTTGTTAGAAGGGCCGTGTTAAGTGGGTTTAAATATGGCCGAATTAAATTGCTATAAAATCATTAAATATATATTCAATTTGGTAGAAGTAGCCACAGGTATATTCAACAGAAATAATAAACACAGCTATAAAATTGGGTTCCTCGAAGATGACCAGGTGGTCATTGTTGATCTTTGTTTTTGTTTTTTCTTTACTTTATTTCGTCAAGGGCAGGACCTCTCGTCCTTTATACCCATAAAAGCTGGAGTCCCTCAAGGAAGCATTCTGGACCCTTTCCTTTTTCTAATATACACTGCTGACTTACCTCTATCCCAAAATGCAATAGTTTCAACATTAGACCGACGATACTGCTATACTTTCATCCCACTCCGATCCGGTTCAAGCCGGTCAGAATATTCAAACTCATTTAAAGCTTCTCGAAACCTGGTTTCGAAAATGGAAAATAAATAATAAATGAACAAAAATCAGTGCACATTACGTTTACTTTACGAAAATCTGCGAGTCCACCATTTCAACTGAACTGTGTAACGATTCCTCCAGCTGACGTAGTACGTTACTTAGGACATTGACAAGAGACTCACCTGGTGGAACCCACATACTCGACTGAAACGACAAGACGTGAACAGACGCTACTTGACCGCAGATCCAAACTCGACTTGAATCACAAACTGACAATTTACGAGACACTGTTAAGTGTTCATACGGAGTGTGGGGCTCAACCAAACCCTCTAACTCCAAACGCCTGCAGACATTATAGTCTAAAATCTTAAGAAAAATCCTGAATGCTCCATACTACATTTCTAACCTTACCATACACACTGACCTTCACATCCCTTTTGTCACTGATCTAATAATGTCTCGCTACAGCAACATTCACAGCCTCCTAGCTCTCCATCCTAATCCTTTTGTCCAACAACTCTCCTCTCCAAACCTTCCAGACAATCCTCCTCGTCGTTTGAAGCGGAAGTGGCCTAGGGATCTACTGATGTGAGTGTAATATCCACTCTGAGAAAGAGTTCCACCAATGGGTGGTTGCTCTTACATGACATTCATGAGAACTTAACCAGTTTCATCAAATTTACTTGATGCAGTTGTAAATGTACTAATAAAGTGAAGTGAAATTTACTTTGTAATTTTGGGTGCATCAACATCTGAGGACGTAGGCTCTAGGTTAATTTTTTAGTACAGTGCAGGGCCCTCTGATATCATAGGCCAGTACAGCTGTAAGAAGCTTCTAGGAAGAGAAAATATAAGGGCACGCAGTGAGAGCCCTTCTCAAGGCTTACTTTTAACAGAAATAAACTATAAATTTGTTTGCGAGAATGGAATTAATTAAGATTTGTTGCTAATTATCTTACTTTGTTGTTAATGGCTACTTTTTAAGGCAGGACAAGTCCAATTGTGTCCTGGACGGGAATTTCGTACGCAATTCTATTCATTCTAGTGAAGAAACTAATTTAAGAACAATTCAAGCATGAGTAATATTAGTTATGGAGAATGTGGCTTATTTATTATTTATCTGACGTTTAAAATAGAAATATAAAGTTGCATTTTTCAAATAAGATGTTTAAATCATTATTGAAAGATTCAAAAACAAAATTGTTGAGATTCTGCGATTTGTTAGGATAGATTACTTAATACCAATGACACTCCTACCAAATTTATGTAAGAAAGTTCATCAACTTTTTGAACTGAATAAAAAAAGGTGGGCGAAAAGCGGCATCCCTTGGTGGGTCGTTCGGGTGAGTGACCTTCGGTCGCCCTGACATCTAGCACACAAACTGTTCGTCATGAGTCTACAACTGGAATAACTGTACCTAAAGGTAGGAGTATATTACCAAGAATGGTAATGTTTACATGGCCAGGTCTCTTAGCTCTCTTTGAACATGCAACAGTTGTTAGCCCTCGGAATACACGCTGGCATACTATCTAATTAGGGCTTACTATGCATCTGGCGATTGTCCACTACATTCGAATGTGTCTTAAATAAATATGCATAACCTGGTTTTTGTTTATCTTGTTAACATCTAACTGTCCAAAGCTAAACAATTCTAATTTCGTTCTTTTAAACATATTTCCAGATCAGTTTTACATAAACATCAGAAACATAATTTTTCGAATTTATATTGGAAATAGATATTTTTATATAGAAACAGTAATTAATTGTAAAGGGCTTTTAGAAATATGAATGAATGCAATAGACTCCGGGCGGGCGGCATCAATGACTCTGACAGTATTTATTCATTACTGGTATTTTTTTTTTTTTTCGGCGCATCAACTTCTTGGTCATTAGCGCCCACTATCAAGGTTCTTCTTATTTCACGAGCTGGGATGACACGTGCAGACCCATAGCTTCCATACACTACACCTTGCTTAACAAGATAGGGTGGAGCCTGGGTCTGCAAGATTGTCTCCACACATCCCCTCTTATTTCATCGACATTGTCGACGAGGGGGAGTGTGGAATATGATTGTGTCATCCCTTAAATCAACTAACTTTATATTATATATACCTAAATCTGAATTAATAGTTTTAATTGTTTTCTATTATATTTATTGTAGGCAAAACCAAAAGTATTATATTTTCTACGTTTACTATTTGCTTGGACTTTACTGAATACTAAATCCGAGGAGGCTATTTACTCTACCTAGTAGTTGGATGTGCATTACTTTGAACTAATATTCCTGCACATCCTAAAATAAACTAAAACTAAATATAATTAACCTAATGGGGTTGAAATACTCGTATAAAATTTCTTTCAACCCCGGGATAAAAAATCTAACCTAAACATACATACGACTTTCTCGCTAATAAATACGTTCATGCCAATAAATACATTCACGCCAATAAATACATTCGTACCAATAAATACATTCATACTAATAAATACATTCTCACCTACATATAATGCACTCATCCTAAGGATTCACACTAGGGGAAAGTACTCGATATTCCTTTCCCCTTTAAAAGGACTAACCTATAAATTAACCTAATTAATAACTAAATTTTAAAATATAAATTGATATGTTTTAGATACGTAAATAGCCTCCTGATGTAAGGAGAACCCTCTTGAAGGATAACGCGCTTGTCATGTGGCAGGCCTGCTGTTTCTCTCTGTGTTCGCAGTGCCTGACACCCTTCCAACACGTGCGACACTGTCAGCCTTTCTCGGCATCGCGAATTACTGGTATTATTCTCAGATAGTGTTTGGTCTTAATTTAAAACAAATAAATCAATTATATAACCAAGATATATCTGAAGTAAGACTTCTAATCAGTTGTCAATGCCGTTTGATATGTTCTCAATCATACCTTTCACCTGGACCTCAGTGTGCCATCTGTTACTGAAAACTAAATTTTAAGTATTTTTTTCAGACTATATGTAATCTCTTTTAAACTTGTTAACAATTCTAACATTTGATTATCCTACTCCAGGGGTCGGCAACCTATTTCAAGTAGAGAGCCATTTCTCCTTAAATAATTTTAATAATTCTTACCAAGAGCCGCAAGGATGATAAGAGTGTAAAAAGAACTCTGCAGAACATTTGTACTCACAAATTATTATTTTATGATATTCAATAACATTTAAATGTTTTATATATTTATTTTCACTTATTACAAAGTAAATAAACAAATAAATAAATAACTTAAGGAATGAAAAGGCGGCAGTCTTACAATATATAATCATGTACTTTAGTTTAATATTGTATAATTCTATTCAATTTCGAACCTATCGCATTTAAAATTATTTTTGAAAAAATATCTTTAATAAATGGAATTTTCATTCGTTTCAATAAAATTAAAATATACAATATATTTTGGGCAGGCTCAAGAGCCATAAAATTTAGTTGAAAGAGCCGCGGGTAGCCGATTGGATAACCAATTAACTCTGAATATTTTAAAGAGTATTTTTAAAAGATTGCTCAGAACTAACCTCAGCTCAGGAGTGAATGATTATAAGCAACATATATTCATCATTCTGTTCAATCATCATCAAAATATGCTGTGATGATTAAAAAAATGTTATGAATAAATGATAAATCTGGCATTTATTTCATCAGTGGCTTAATTGAAGTGCATGATCTCATTTTCTCTCGGAGAGCATTTCCAAAATGTTAAGTATTTGAGTTATTAGAACTGTATGATTTCCTATAAATTTTTATATTATTTTCAGAGTTTTCTAAATTTGTTCAGATTTGTTGAGAAATACAACTGACCAACGATAGTTAGAATTGATGCAGTAATTCTTCTTTTTATACCCTGAAACGTGATACTGTTCTCTCACATTTCAGTAGAATTTTTTTCTCCGTTTCGGAAAACATGTTGTATTGCTTTTAAAGATGTTTCTTGGTGACTATAATTTTAAAGAATTTAGCCATTTATTTTTTTTTATATTCAATTAGAATAAACACTGAGTAAATGAATTTTGAAAAAATTCTGTCTTCAGTATTTCAGAATAGTTACACACTGAGGTGTTCTAGAATACGAGTAGGTACGAGTATATCCCCCTGTTATGTGAACACCTGTCCCTAGTTATACTGCGCATTAGGTTGCCCTAACTGAGTATTATGTACTACATCTGTACATGTTCACTTTTTGAATAAAGAAATACAAAAGTTAAAAATGTTAGTATGTTAGTTTTATATGATAAATTAAATTTATTATTTGAATTATAGTATTTAGGTAATACTGTTTAATTTTGATTAGGTATAGTAATAAACTATCTGAAGATAAATATCTAAAACAGCAAAATATAGTAAAAAAAACCCGCAGAACTAATTATATTTTTAACAGGAAATGAGTTATAAAAGTGTAAAACAATCAGACAATGTCCAAGGTGTTCCACTTTTTGTTGGCGAGCCCTAAGGCGTTCGTTAATGACTAGAAGGTGCCCAGTTCTCTTACTTGAATTTAAACAGATTTAACTAGCAGTTATATGACCACTCTTTAATAATTTCAATGATTACAGATCTTACTTATTTTTTTTAAAAAAAAAAGCTTCTCAATAATTTTTCCATTTTACAGGTCTAAGTTAAAATTTAAATTCCTCTATTTCGGATAACGTTCTTCCTCTTCATGAGCCAAAACATTGTGTCAAAAGTAAATTACATCCGTGATCTTTTTTATAATAGCTAATTCATTTGGATATACTCGTATAAACAGTAATTTTAGCTGAACAATTTTTAAGAAAAAATACACTGCTCCACAAAAAAAGTGGCGCACTTTAAAAATGCGTTATTTTTTTTTGTCTCGTCTCTGTAACTTTTTTGTTCAACATTTTATTTTAGTTAGCAAATATAAGAAGTATAAAGTTACGGGAAGGCTAAAATAAAATAAAAAATTATCTAAAAGAAATTAAAACCTTTAATTTAACAAAAAAGTACTTCTCGGCAAAAAATGAATTTGAAAAAAAAATGCATGTCTTCCGATTAAAAAAGGAGAAAAAGAATTTTAGTAACGTGTATTGCTCGCATTATTGCATTATTAAATTTCTCACGAAATCTTGTGTTAATTCCTTCCATATCTCCACCAGAGCACCTCGCAACTCTTCTAAGCTCCTGGGAGGATTATTTCTCCATCTTAATCGCCTACCCAGCTCATCCCAAAGATGTTCAATTGGATTTAAATCCGGGCTGCGTGCTGGCCACCTCAAAACACGAATGTAGATATCCTGTAGATATTGAACAACACAGCCGGCAGTGTGTAGTCGGGCATTATCTTGCATAAAAATAAAATTTTCCCCAATAAATGGTGCATAGGGTATCACATATTGCTGCAAAATTTCCCTCACATATAAATCTGCATTCAAAATTGCCCTGTTGAACACGTGGAGCTCAGTCTAAGCCCCCAAAGAAATCCCAGCCCACACCATCACTGAACCACCTCCGAATGGTAGTCTACCAGAAATATTGCACGGAGCGTAGCGCTCCCCAGGCCTTCGGTAAACTCGTCGCCTCCCATCAGGTACGTAGAGAGCAAAACGGGACTCGTCTGAAAAGAGAACGTTTCTCCAATCGTTCTCAGACCAGTTGCGGTGTTCCCTAGCGAACTCTAGACGGGCTCTCCGATGGTCTACGGTGAGCAATGGTCCTGTGGCTTGCTTCCTAGGGCGTAAATTCATTTCAGCGAGCCTTCTTCGTACGGTTTCGGCACTGAATGAAACTCGACGAACAGTAAGCAGTGTTTGAGCAGTTTCAGAAGGAGTTGATGTACGATTTCTCAGAGTGTGAATTCTAATAAATCGGTCATCAAGTGCTTCTGTGGCTCTTGGTCGACCCGAACCTTGTCTGCGAGTGCAGAGGCCTGTCTCCAGGTAACGATGGATGGCTCTACGGACGGTGGTCTCAGGCAACCCTAACGTTCGTGCTGCGTATCGCTGACTCAGTCCATCCTCAACTAATGCAATAATACGGGCCACTTGCTCTGCTGTAATTGAGATTTTGCAATGTTTTCAGCATGAAAAAAGTCGAAACGCAACTGTAGAGGTCAATAAATTTATTTACTGTTGAGGTAAAGTTCACGTTGCTGTTTACACAAAAAGACCGAAGGGGATTAAACGAGGAATTGCTTCTCTATTTACAAGAAACTTTGGGCCTTGATTCGATTAATTGTTCCCTGACAGTTTATGAAAATAATTAAAACTAATAATCTTTACCCAAAATGTGATAAAACAAAAATTAAACGCTTTTTTCAAATTGCGCCACTTTTTTTGTGGAACAGTTTATTTCACTTGAAATCTTGGAACACTCCACACAATATGGTGATTTTTAAAGTTGTTTTCACGAAGAAATAAAAATTACTTGTTTTGGTTAGTTGATAATTATAAGTATTATTTAGTGCTAGCATCTACCTTGTTATTAACCAGAAATTTTTATTCTTTCTTCTTTTCAATCTAAAAGTGTGTTTCTCCTGATTCTAGTTGTCGGATACTTTTATACTCTTGGTGATAAATGTGTTTGACACGCTTGTCTAAGAGATTCAAGATTTTTCTGAACACAAATTTCAGCTTCAGTGAATATGTCATAGCCAATCAGGGAAGAGTCCCAAGTAGTAAGTTGAGAAGATAGAGTAAAGGTACTTGGAATTCAATTATTGTCGTTCGCTTTCTTTCGATTTAGTTTTCGAATAAAACTGCTGTCATAATGTTCTAATAAGACAAGTGCATGAACGCACATATTCCTTATTTTTCATTTCAACGATAAATAATGGAAATTTCCTTGTAAATTATTAGTTTCAGTTTTTAAGGACAAATTTGATGCACACAAGAAACGTTCACCTTGGAATCCAAAACCAGATATCCTTGGTCAGGTTTAAATTTAGATCACAGCTTCTTTCTTTCTGTGGTTAATATTTTTAAAAGTGCATTTTCTTGCAAACTCACAGGTTTTTTTTGTTTTTTTCAATTCAAAAACTATAACACCTTGTTTAGATATTAGAACATTGACGAACAACTAACTAACTGACCGCTAAAGCTTCTTCATTGTCTTAGCTATATGGGGCAAATGTATAGCGGTTATACTAAATAATGGAGACGCTTCATGAAGACAATAGACTTTAAAGGCTAAACAACAATAGAGACCTACTAAGTAAACAATGATACGCACGCTCATTTCATACTAACGGGGATTACAAAAGGCGTTTAAACATGAAGGTTAAATTAAGATGACAATATTGATTATTGAATTAGTCGTACAGTACGTTGGGTTCCAAAATACTTGCTGTATAAGTTTAGCAAGTGCAGTAATTCATTAAATGAAATCCACGGAATTGGATTGATTGTTTCGTTTCCTTGTTTAATAAATCCAAAAGTCTTTAATAAATCCAAAAGATTAATACTAACCATGATTATTACCAAAATAATTTGAATAATTTATTAAAATCAAACAAAATTTAAATTTATTTTATTTTCACTTATATTCGTGTGTGAAATATTGGCTTTAAAGAAAGAAAGAACATGTGGATGAACCAGATCGGTCTTTATACGCAGACATTAAAGACATTTAGCCTACGTTCATTTCACAAATACTTGGGCGTAATTATACTTAAACCAACAGACAGAAATAGATATACAAAAATTTAGTTATGTTCTTCTTTCAATTTACAAAAAAAAATTAAAAATATACTACGACATGAAATAAAAATACTCCTTGAGTTAAGATGGCAAATCCTTGAACTACACTCTGTCAAAAGGATGACGAGAAATTGCGGTGGGTTTGTACAACAGAAAGAGTGAAAGGAACTCGTTGGAACATTGAGCCGTTCCATGATACTAAGAAGTCTTTTAAACAGAAATATTTGTATGATATAGAAAGATGAAAGAGAAGATGTTTTGTATTTAGAAGTCAATTTAATGGTATTATTTTGATGCTACTGTAATATGCTTTTATGAAGTTTTAAGAACTTGAAATAAAGTTGTAGATATAAAGGGAAATTATTAAGGTTGAAAGAGTTACTCTAATTCAAAGTAGAGTTACAAACATAAACCTTCAACACAAAGAATATATAATTTAAAAATACAATTTTCTGCCCAAGGATATACTTATTTTAGAGGCAGTGAAAGTTTTAAAAATAATAATAAAACTTCAGCAGCAATAAAAAGTACTTTGTACTTTCTCTTGGATTTGCATAACACAATTTTTAGTTTTATTTAAATATATACTTGTATTTTATCGCTTTAATTTAATAAATATTTTATTAAATATATACTTGTATTTTATCGCTTTATTTAATAAATATTTCCAAACGAAAATTATTTTAGGGTTGAATTAATTTACCAAGTAAAATATTATGATTTATATAATTCTAAGCTAATAGAAATAGAACAAAACTTGAGATAATGGTGACGCTGCTTCAATGAGAATTTAAAGCCAGCTTTTCATGGCAATGCGACTCTGATTCAACCTAGTAGACCATTTTTAAGGAGTAAGTTCATATTTATTGAACTAATTTTATGTATAAGAACGAAATTGCTAGAAAAAAAACTAGAACATGTTTAGAAGGTTTGGCAAAAAATTATTGGTTCTATACAAATGCTTCAAGTATTTTAAATAACCTTGTTTGAAAAAAGTGGGACAATTCAGATCTTCCTATGTAACTACAAATTAAGAACTGAACATGCTGCTTTATCCCACAATTTTTGTTAGACACTAATATTATTATTATTTTTCTTTAAAGTTGTTTATTTAAAAACTATATTTTGCGTTCATTTGATGATCATGAATTGAAGAAAAAGAAAGTAAGTAACTAACATACTGCTTATTTTATGAAAGTGGTCTCAAACTTATGTTTGATAAAACAACCAACATAATGAACGAAGAGATTTTCAAATATCTCTGAAAAATGAGTATAATAAAAAATTCAAATTCTGGGACTTGGCGTTGAAATTATACGTATTTTATTCATTAATTTGTCAAGAATGAGTTAAATGTGGAAACTGAAGATTTAATAAACGTGCAAACTTTCTTTTGGACCGTCAGGAACTCGTTGCTGAACTGAAGCTCATCTTTAAACAACGAAGAACTCTTGCATTACCCAAATGACTTCAGTTAGTGACAGGAAAAGTGATATTTGGCAAAAATGTGACATCAATAAGAAGAAGATACTTCTGTAATTCAAAGAAAGGTACCATACTATGCCGACTTTATATTTACATAGATCTGTGAACCATAGTGACGCCTAGAAATGTAGTAAAGATTTCAACTGAACGTTTTTAAAGAGTACATTGAAGTTAATAATAATTTATTTAACGTTTAAATAAAGCTAGTCAATTGGAATTGTGTCAAGATAAGCGGAAATAGAGACAATACACGTTAGATTCTTTAAACATATATTAGCAGTTTGCAAACTACAATATATGTAATGTATATGTAATAATAAATACAACATGGGTGAGTTGAGGACTCGAGTTGCGGAATTAACTGTGGCACAACACCGAACCAGTCTATGAATTAATTTGTTGCAATGCGGCCAGCCAGTGTGTCAACTTGAAACTTTTCACTGTCTGAAAACATTTTCATAATTCAATCAACAGAAAATACCAGATGATGATAATACTGTTCTATTTCATTTTTTGGTTAATTCTTTTTAGACCAAGCATTTTACTATAGTTTAAATCGTCGACTTATAAGGTGATTTTTTTTTTTCTTAAACACCTTTACAATAAATTAATTTATGAATAAATAATATAGAAACTCATTTCCTCTTAGTAAATAAACTAATATTTCTATAAACTATATTGAAAGACAAAAAAATAGAGAAAGTTGAAATATTGGAAAAGAATGATTGTCATCAAGGTTGGACGGGTTTGTTTGATTTGTTGCATTTCCATCCTTGAACACAGCTTTTCTCCTATTTTCAGCCCAGTTACTTTTTTTCCAATAGATGGGCAGAATAATTGCTGCTGAAATAAGGTAATTGCTTTAGAAAAAAACTGGTGCTAACTCTCAAACCACTTCTTCTAATCGAAATTTAAAGTAAAATAAACATCAAAATTAGGTGTCGTGGACAGAGGCGACTAGCAAACATACTTTAATATAAATTCTTTTTATTAGCCATTAAATAAAATCCAAGGCCTAGACCAGGAGTTGAACCCAATGCCACCATACATCTTAGATTCGTGGTAATTTTCTTAAAACAGTTTGTGCGAAAATATCACAAACCGAAAAAGAATTAATTTTCAGTAAATTGCACTTACATATACTCAGCTGATATTCAATATCATGGGATTTTATTTACATATTGAATTTAACAAACACATTAAATCAATATTAGGAAATCAAATGTTAGGAGTCATAAATAGAATTACGAAACATTTTACAACCAATCTTCCTTTAATTGCTTTGTATATAATCTTGGTTCTTACATTGATGATGCGGAACCTTTAGTCAAAGAATCGTATTGATTGATTGCAGAGCAAAGCGAGATGCACCTAATGGATTGTTGGGTAAAATTGCTAAAACCTTTTGAAACTATATTTTCTCACTGTCACAACCACGAGAATTAGCATAACTTCAAGTGCTTACACAACCTCGAGAGCTTACCCAACCACGAGGACTAGCACAACTTCGAGAACTTAATCAACCATAAAAACTAGAACAACCTCGAGAAATAGCACAACCACCTGATTTATTTGTAGTCCCTCAACTTTTAAATAACTCAATACAGCACCATTCAACACAATATTTGCCACGAATTCCTACAAAACGAGAACTATAGCAAGTTTACTGGTTTTGCACAAACTATTGGGCAACAAAAAATTGATTACGAACCGACAGTGACTTATTCAACAATGAATTGACGGATTAAACAAAAAAAGTTTTAGACCAATTAGGATCAATTAGGTATGTCAATTGTGCTGTTATAAAAACTTCACCATTTTATAATCGCTAGTTAGATAAGTATTTTGTAAATAATGTTTTAAGAATAAATATATTAAAATTCAGACTGGGTGTTACCTGTAGGAATAAATAATTAAATTCCAATAGTATTTTAAAGATATTGAGGCCGTACATTACACTTAAAAGACTTTAGAACCTACTTCAAGCCCCAAAGCTGCCATTAAAGGTTTAGTGTACCCTTTTGCTGTCGGATTTAATTTCTTCTTTTTTCTTTCTCCGCAAACTCTTATGTATGAATTTTTTTCCCTTCTTACTGCAACAAACTGCATCCATTAGTACGGCAGAAGCAAATACAAAGAAGCTAACTTCATAATTGACCGTATTACCTGGATATAAGGCAGAACCAAGCCAACTCTTATGCATACTTCAATGAATAAGCGTGACAGAACTCAGAAATCGTGACCATTTTTTCTGAAAAGCTTTCACTAACATGTCTGTGCAGGTCAACAGAAAATGTAGATGATAGTTTAAAAAAAACACTCTCAAACAATGTATCTACTGTTCAAAATTACTTCTAAAGTGTTAAAATAATATGGGAGTAAAAAAATCAAAATTTTTGCCAACAAAGGAAAAAAAATAATTGATAATAGTTGATATCTTGTAGATTAGTCAAGGTTATATGAGATCTCCGCTTTCGTTCAACCTTGATTTTGTGGTAATGTGTGAAGCAAGTTTTCTGTCAGGAGACCCTTCTACTTCACGCTTAGTTTTTAAACCGTGGGAATACAAACTAATAAGAAAACAAAATCTGAGAATTTTGTGGGTAAAAAATAACAATGGCTACGTTCGAAGGAAACAATAAATCTATCAGAAAAAAAATATTTAATTTTTTCGTTTTCAGCTATCAATTTTACGTAGAATTTTCAAGACTTATTTTTAGCTACACTATTCAATTATAAAATCTTATCTGAGACAAATTAATACAGAAAATTTTTACTTTGCCCAAATTCTAGGAGAAAATGTATCAATTACAAATATCTCTTCTTTGACTATCTTTGTAAGAGAAATCTTACAAATACAAAAAAAGAAATTCAAAAAAATAGAAAGAGAAAGAATAAGAAATTGTAAATCTTCATTAGTTTAGCTTGAAATTCCTTGTTTTCTGTTTCTAGCATTCTATTTCAATGCCAGGCATATATTGAACAGATTAGGTCGGCTAGATTTGGGTGGTAAGGATCAGAAAGAAGGGAAAAATTGTAAATCTTCATTAGTTTAGCTTGAAATTCCTTGTTTTCTGTTTCTAGCATTCTATTTCAATGCCAGGCATACATTGAACAGATTAGGTCGGCTAGATTTGGATGGTAAGGATCAGTAAGAAGGGAAAAATTGTAAATCTTCATTAGTTTAGCTTGAAATTCCTTGTTTTCTGTTTCTAGCATTCTATTTCAATGCCAGGCATACATTGAACAGATTAGGTCGGCTAGATTTGGATGGTAAGGATCAGAAAGAAGGGGAAAATTGTAAATCTTCATTAGTTTAGCTTGAAATTCCTTGTTTTCTGTTTCTAGCATTCTATTTCAATGCCAGGCATACATTGAACAGATTAGGTCGGCTAGATTTGGATGGTAAGGATCAGAAAGAAGGGGAAAATTGTAAATCTTCATTAGTTTAGCTTGAAATTCCTTGTTTTCTGTTTCTAGCATTCTATTTCAATGCCAGGCATACATTGAACAGATTAGGTCGGCTAGATTTGGATGGTAAGGATCAGAAAGAAGGGAAAAATTGTAAATCTTCATTAGTTTAGCTTGAAATTCCTTGTTTTCTGTTTCTAGCATTCTATTTCAATGCTAGGCATACATTGAACAGATTAGGTCGGCTAGATTTGGATGGTAAGGATCAGAAAGAAGGGAAAAATTGTAAATCTTCATTAGTTTAGCTTGAAATTCCTTGTTTTCTGTTTCTAGCATTCTATTTCAATGCCAGACATGCATTTACAGATTAGGTCGGCTTGTTTTGGATGTAGAAGTTCAGAAAGCAGGGAAAAATTGGAAATCTTCATTAGATTAATCTTGCAATTTTACAAGCTGCAGTAAGTTCTTAGAAGGTGTCATTATTTGATAGGATCAGGAAGAAATGCCGAAGGATAACTCAGAAGTACACAAACGGTACGTACAAGTCTTCTGCACTTCTCTTTTTCAACTACAAAATTAATAGCAAATTATTGCATAAAATATTCTCATTCTTTAAAGCACTTCGTAAAACCAGACTTTTCTCATCGGTTTTATTCCAACTACCGACGGCCATCGATCATGTCGCAAAAACCCAAAGCACTGTATTTCAAATATCTGGAGTTCAATTATTTATTTTCTCACGAAGAATCATAATTTACCTTCATTTCTATTTGGAAATAGTTTCACTTTAGCTAGGATTCGCTCACCCTATATTTTCAAGCATAGTTCTCTCGTACGCGAAGATTGTACTTCCGAACTCACATTGCATTTGATGTAAGAAAAAATAAATGGATAGAGAAAAATAAAAGTTATTATTTCTTCATATAAATATAATTTCTAAAAATGACTGTCTATAAATGATTCCCTATAAATAATCAGTCTCTTTATTACCATTTTTTTTAGAGCTAAAATAAAGTACCTAAATGACATCGATGAATTGCTACATTATTTTATTTTTACCCTGCAAAAAAGGTAAATGGCTGCTCTATTAATAAAATATTGTTTGGAATATCTTGACAACTTCGCTTTTTTAGACTGAACTAAACTTAGAGCATTTATTTCTTTCACAAATGATCGTACATCCATTCACAAACATGCACGAAATTCTGTCAAGTCATTATTGAATCTTATTTAATTGAAATCGAACAAATTGTTGTAGACAGCTTGAATAAATTATTACGAATGATCATGGATACATCCATTTATACGTAGTTCTTAATATAAAGTAAAAAATTACTGAAATCTAAAGCTTTTATAATCATACGAACTTCAATGGTTGCCTGGGGCCAAAAAAGAGTAACATTCCATCTTTCCTAACTTCTCAAATAATTTTCTGAAGAAGGACACCAGAAGTTTCTAAAATGTCGAACATTTATGTTTTTTTTCGCCCTGCCATTTGTATTTTAATAATATCCAAACATTCTACTCATCCATTACTTTTACATTCCTTTTTTTGGACTTCCAGTTATGGTGGTACTCTTGTAAAACAACTGCCCTAGTTTAAAGTTCACTACTTTCTCTTTTATTTTTCGAGGGAATATCATATTGAACTGAGCTTTATATTTGTCTTTTATACTGCAAGGGTTGGGTTATATAAACTCTTGCATAAGATTTTAAAAAGTGAATTAGACTAAGTCAATTGCAGATAAAACATTAATGGCCGGGCAGCAATAGAGTTTAGTTTCGGACGTTCCAAATAATTTTTTTGGTGATTAAGTCGAGTATATTTATTCACAACCAAAGGATTACACTGTTTCTGGAAGGAATTCTTTCGAATAAATGTCACTGTCTATCACCAGGCAGTTAAAAAAAGACACTGCTGCGTTTAATATGGACATTGAACTGTAACAGTTCTGAACAATGCATTTACGATAGCAACTAGGCCAATTCAACCCATTGCTTTTCTTAATGAGTCCAACATACAAAGAACAGTAACTGAAAAACGTATTAAACTATGCTAGCACTTTGTGGTCAACAAGATCAGGACAAAAAATATATATTTGATGAACTGCACGTGTGAATAAACCACTTACTTTATTAGATCATAAAGGGCAATAAGAAATTAATTCTAGGAAAGTTACAAGTTTGACAAGAGTGGACTTGTAGTTGAGGGCACATCGGTTAGAGGCCTGCGTTTAAACCACAAAGAACTTTTTTTTGTAATAAAAGTGTTAGTTCTTATTTGTTTCCGACCCTGACTATGACGTCTAATTTGGTAGCAAGAGATTCTTACCACAATCATGTCAAGAAGTCTTGCAAACGGGGTACATTAAAATGCTGTGATGATTGCTTTTATTTGATGATAAAACAAATTTATCCTGATTCACCCACAACCATTACATTACACTACATGTTTTAACATCTTCAATTGTTATTATTTTTTTACCTTGCGTCACAAATAACATTTTTTGCAGTCAGAGGACCTCCCAAAACGTGTATTTCTGGTGGAAAATTAATATTGAAAACCGTTCACGAGTTGATAAAATGGTAACTTTGATCTTAAATATCTCAACTAATATTAGGGATATCAAAACGGGATTAACGTCATTTTTCACAGATTTTTATGTAGTTTTCATAATCATTGTCAAAACTAGTGATCCTTATGAAACCCCAAACCGGTTTTTATCCGTAACTCCGCCAAAAATGAAGGTACAGCATCGGGGGTAAAAAAATTTGAAAACTAGACCAAGAAAAACATATAGTTTACTTCGTAGGCTTTTTCGAAATTCCGCTTTCCTAAAAAGTTATTAGCGATTGATGCGTTTTAAATGGATCACTCTGTATATTCATGCCTAGAACCGGCATTTCAGTCATTCTATGCCGAGCAGTCATTATCAGAATGTAACCTGTATAAAAAGGGTTCTAACTAAGTGGGTACTATACCGGGAAATATATCTGTTTGTACCCTTTTTTTCCTTTCACATTAGAACGTGAAATGACATTCAATGTCATTTTAATATAATTTAATATGTGTAATAACATAAATTGAATAAATCCGTGATAAATATGTCACCAACGACATTGTATTAATAATAAAATAAATTCTTGTTAGCCTTCAGGTGCAACGAACAAGGAATGCAGTAATATAAATGCAATGATAAATACTAAATAATCTGGAACATAACATTTCAAAAATTTATAAATAATTCTATTTTCTTGATTTTTTGTTTTTTAAGAGTTTTATTTTTTTAATTTAAGGGCGAAAGTAATTTTTAAGGTAGTCTAACTTACAAATTATACGTTTTACTTCTTTTTGAACCAAATCCAAGTATTAATTTGCACTAAAATCCTTTCTGCAACTTCCTTCTGCTCCTATATCTGAGTCTTTGAGGACGATTTATCAGGAATCCCAATCAAAAATCGATTTATTTTTTTTAAATCTCCCAATTAATTCCCTCTTATAGTTGTTACATTGGTTAAAATTTTACACACGTTTGTTTTGTCTTATTAAATTACATAAATATTATTTTTCATCTGAGAGCTTATGCAAAAAATAATATTAAATTCTCTTCTCTTTTATAACAAACACTAATTAGAATTACAAATTAGCGCTCCGTTTAAAAAATAAAAATACAAAAAATATTAAGTACATTCGCATATAAAGTGTTTTTTAAGTAATAGTGATACTTAGAGACCTTTGTACAAGGCCGTCTGAGTTTCAAGGTACTCTTTGTACAATATCTTTGATCATATTTCCTTTAAATCACAAATACTTCCCTATTAATTGAATTATTCATAATTTAAGCTCAACTTCATTTAGTTATTACGTCAGCATTTAGGCTATAATTTTTGTTTTTACAGAAAAATTCTATTCTAAACAGATGTTTAAAAAGTTTATACATACCTACATCCAAACATACATTATCTGGTATAATATCTGATGATTCCATAAGCATTTTTAATGATTTACGTAGCAGCTAAATTTAGTATTAGTAAAACTATTTTACCTTGTATTGAAGTTAAAAATCTTTATTAGATTCATGAATCTCCCATAACTCGCGTAGACATTAAATAAAACATTGTATACGCATTAATTCTAATTATTTAAACAATTTAGTGCGAGGCACTGAGCGTTTTACTCTTAATACAATTCTCAAAATCTTAATTTGCAACAATAAAAGAGCACATTTTTTGAGTACGAATAAATTCGCAGAAGCCTCTAATATACATTTTTTTTTTCTTAACATTTCAAGTAAAAGTTTTAGATTTTCAAATGTTTACGCAAACAATAAGAAAATTTAAAGAACATCGTTGGAGCCGTTCCTGAGAAAATCACAAAAACTGAGAAAACTCGTCGGTACATCTGCAGTTCTGGTCATGCGAATTTCGTTTATTTCAGAATTTTAGAAATTCTCTTTATCTTCGTGAATATAACATTAGTAATAGGACCATCTTTTTACTAAAATGGAACATTAGAGAGTAAGCTTAAACACTGATAATCTACAAAAAGGCTGTGAATTATTGAAAGCTTTTACATAATCGATTTAGGAGTTCCATTAAAGGAAATCTTAACGCTTTTTCAGAATAAATTAAGTGGGGAAACAACTAACTAAAAGCCAATCAGAACATTTCAGCGAAATTGTTACATTTTTTTTTTATAAAACGGTAATACGACCTGTACTGATTTCTATTCTGAAACGTGGATTATCTCTAAAGAAGTATTAAAGATTGAACACTACTTCCAGAAAAATATCCTCAAGCTCAATAATGGAGGGTATAATTTGAAGAAGGTGAACTATTGCTGAGGTATGGATTTGGTCGAAGAGCCTAACTTTGTAACAGTTAGTAAACTCAGCAGATTGTGCTATGCAGGACATCTAGCCAAAAAGGGCCTTTCATGAGATACCCAGAATGATAAACGAGAAAAGAGTTGAGTAATAAGAGTATGGCGCCCGGAACAACGATGGGCAGTTGAGGTAAGTAAGGACGCTAGAGAGTTGATGAAGTATAAGGAAATGGAAGGCTTCCGCAATATACAGAGAGGGCTGCCGGAAGCGGAACTAGTAAAGCAGGCCCACTAATGGGATGTAGTAAAAGTATTGGCTTCTAGTTTTTTGTTTCCTTTTTCTAAGAATGCTAATGAAAACTGGGTAATTTCAAAACTGTTCTCATAAATTTTGAAGTTTATAAACGGAGATTTTCGTTTAGCGACTTACTTTTAGACAAATAACAAAAATAAAAAGAAGTTATTTCTGTTTTCCTCTAAATGTTTACCATTTTGCGCATTTTGCTAAAGGCCATCCAGACAAGAAGTGATACAAGGGAAGTTGTTTTTAAAAACCAAAATGTCAGCGCGCCAAATATTATTGGCAAGTAAATATTTTATAAAAGTGGGATAATTGAAAGATTATTTTGTGGTCTTGCGGATTTTTTTTAGGTTATTTCAAACCGGATAAAATTTGTCAACATCCGGTCAGGTTTTAATGTCAAGTTTGTTTATGTTTTTATTGGCTGAATTTTCCAAGTGATTTTTTATTTTTATTATTTTTTATGTGGTTTAAGAGATGGGCTATTAAACTTAATGAAACCAAGTCTCAAAATATCACCTTCACTCTTCGGCGCATTACTCTTCCTCCAGTCTTCTATAACCTAATACCTCTACCAGTAGTGAACATTGCCCCAATTGCCCGCTACCTTGGGCTTTACTTAGACCGAAGACTTTCTTGGAACCCCCACACTAGACTTAAAAGAACAGAATTGAACAGACGCTATCGACTACTTAAAAGACTCTTAGACGACAGATCAAAACTCTCTCTGGACAACAAAAGACTAATTTATACTTCTATTTTGAAACCAATCTGGGCGTATGGAATAGAGCTGTGGGGTTCAACCAAACGCTCCAATCTACAAAGGATCCAATCTCTACAAACTAAAATACTTCAAACTATTGTACACGCTCCATTTTATGTCTCCAACCTAACTATACACCCTGACCTTAACATTCCTTTTATCGCCCAAGTTGCTAAAACAAGATACAGAAAACTCCACTTCAGCCTGCAATCTCATATAAATCCTCTAGCTAAAAATCTTTCTTCTAGAACTCTTCCTGACAACCCGACAAGACGCCTTAAAAGAAAGTGGCCTCGTGATCTCCTCTCCAGTGAAGAGAGTGGCTAATATTTGGGAGTGTTACTACTGGGTAACTTCTCCACTCGTATATTTCTGTTATTCAATGTTATTCTGTTATCACTGTTACTTATAGCGCTAACGCGCTGATTGTAGCATAAATAAATGCAAAAAAAAAAAAATTTAATTTAAATTTTTTTAACCACAATATTCTTTCTAGTATTCAGCGTAGAAAAATTAAATTCGAAGAACAATATTCTATTTTTATTAAATACAGTACACTTGTCTATTGTTTTGTGGTATTACTCTTAGAGTAGTGTTGAGTGAAGTGGCAGTAGAGTAACGGAGAACTCTGAGAAGAATGGCTTCTTTGTTTCTGCACTTATCTTAGTCCGACAACCATGACCACTTCCTGAGTTTAGCAACTGGAGTATAAGTCCCATTCTTTTGACCTTCCAGACACTGTGCTACCTAAAAATGTAGATACATAAAATTGCTGACTCAGTAAGTAAAGAAGTTATATTACATTCTAGTTCCTGCTTAGATTGGTCTATTAACGGTTTTTTATGCATTGTTCATAATAAATTCTAGTTTACGAAGTACCAAAAAATTGGTTAAGAATAATGTGAAATTACTTATAATAGATCAAGAGAAAAAATGATTTAAGGAGGTTTATTTTAAGAAAAACAGGGACTTGGAAGTTACTTCATTAAAAAACAACCTCTTTATATCTTTATAATCTAAAAAATTACTATCAGAAATAGAAGTAATATTTCCAGCAATTCTGGACATGTTGTCTGTTCCTGACTTTAAATTAAAAAAAAGAAATTCTCTTTGCAGCAAAGCCCACAATTTCTAGTGAAAGTTAACCACTACTCAATGCAGAATATTAGTGTTATTTAGGCAGTCATCAAAATAAGCAATCTAATAAGGATATAATAATGCCAACATTACTAATAAAAGGTGATTGGTTTGTTTGTGACCAACATTCTGTATAAAATTTTATTATCTTCAACTTATGAGTGTGATAGGTTTCAATAAAATCAATAATTCTGTTGATTGCTAAACTTTCTGCAAGACCTGTGTGGTTGCTTACCTGCAAACAAAACTGACTAAAGTGAGCGATTTGTCGAATAGGTAATTTCTACTTATCTTTTAGAACATCCTTTAGTCATTAGCTTATTTAGAAACTTGGCTACTTCCGTTTTTGTTCATTTTAGAAGTTTCTTTTTTTAAAAAAAAAAAAAAAAAATACCTTTAAAAGATGACTGTACCCCTATATCCTGGGATTGATTGAATTTGGTATCATAATCTACAGAAGTTGAAGATGTAAAAATCGAATTGGAACATAACTGCAAAGAATTTAGTGGCGACTTATTGAAGAACACTTTAAAGCTTGGGAGACCCTACTGGAATCTCCCACACACCATTCTGAAAAAACAAGAGACCCTGAATAACCGTTTTAGACTACTCAACAGACATCATGTCAACAGATTCAAACTTATATTATAAACAACGATTAGTTTTTGAGTTAATTCTTAAAATCCATTTCGATTTAAATAGAACTTGGGTTTCAACTTATATTTTTACTTACATTTTCAAGCACCTTTTTGATTAGAACATTCATCATGCATGTTGATTTTGGTCCAACAAAACTGAGCAATAAGTAAAATGTAGCATTTCGAGCCAACATTAATCAAACTAACAAATGTTTGAGCCAACTTTAATAACTCCAAAAAAAAGAAGAAAAAAAATGCAAAACTCTCACAATGAGTAGGAACGTAAGCATTTATTTATTCATTACTTATTATCGAGCTGCCCATTTTAAATATTACTAATTATATGTTTTTTGTTAATTACATAATTTATATGACGTAATAAACGCATAATAAGCGACCGAAAATTACTCACACGTAATAGCAAATATCTGCTGCGAACACCCACACCACAGTCTTTATTTCTATTTTTTTTTAAGTTCTAACTTACACATTTTTTTCTGATTCCGAACGTTTGTGTTATATTTATTTTCTATCATTTTAAAAGAAATCTACAATACCCCTTCTCACAAAATTACCCATAAAGGAGTTTTGGGTAAAAATATTTCGATAAAATTTTGAAAATTTAAATAAAATCATAGGAACTGTTTGAAAGAAAATCCATTTGTTTTTCAAGTTTAGAAATTCGGTGTAACGCTTTATTCTTAATAATACGGTACTAGTGGTCCCTTCTAAAATAACTGGTAATGACGCTTGTAATGAGAAGCCAAACCACCTCCCACTCATAGAAATGTCCTTCACAAAATTTTCCTGGTTGTTAAAAAAAGAAAATACAGATCAATACAGTGCAACCAGTAGTGTAAGTTTAAAGAAAATAGAAACTATTTTAGAAGAAGTTCCAAAAAAACTGAAAAATTGTTTCTTTAGGTGGTAATTTTGGTTGATCTAGTTTGATCAAAACTTTGTGGCAGTCTCTAGCGGTACCTAAGCGAATTATCTAATTTCAACCCTTAGCAATTATTTGTTTTAGAGTTACGCCAGGAACACCCACACAGAGCAATTCGTGAAAAAAACACTTTTCCGAATCAAGAGAAATCAAAGTGGAAAGATATTTTCATTTGGAAAGTCTTAAATCTACACAATTACAATCTCTATCCATACTTAGTAGAATAGGAGTAATGGGAGAATAAAAGTAATAGGGTCTGTGAAAGATCCAGAAGTGTTTAAAGGGGTAAGTGGGCAAAGAAATTGTTTGGCAACCTTCGCTTCAACCCAAAATTGAAAACCGGCATTGAACAAAGAGACTCTGGTAGCCAATGGCCTGAGATGTGTATGTACGAGTATTTCATCAACATGTAAATGTTTTTCGTGGCGAGGTTCGCATTAAGGCTATCCGAAGACCTATATATATGCATTTATGTGTAGCAAAGTTATCGTATAATAATAAAATTCAGGAAAATCGGTTCTCGCGTTTAGGCGCTACGTTGTTTACAAAAAAAGGTAACAAGAAGAACAAGAACAAGAACAAGAACAAGAACATTTTTTGAAAAAGTCGTTTTTGCTCATTTTTAGCAACTTTTTTCTCGAAACCTATTAGATCTGGGTTGTTGCAAAAAAATTACAGTCATAAAGGAGGGTTTGCCCTTTATTTTAAAGAAAATTTGGGAATTTTATCTTTTATAGAAAAAGAGAAAAAAATTGTCAAAGTTTGGTGTTTTTCAACGTTACGCTTTTTCGTGCAGTTTTTGACGATCAACCCTTATACAACTGTCCTACCGAACAGTTTTAATGAAAAATTAGACTTGCCAAACATAATTTTAATGAGGTTCAGATAACATATTATGTAAGATTTTAGGCGTACCCTACTACTCTTTTGATTTTATAAATAACTGTCTAGACGAGATTGTATTTTTCGATTAAATTCATTATTTCTTTTCAATTCAACTTGTTTATTAAGAAAGTATATCTTTTGCAAAATTTGAATAGAAAGTTGCACAGTTCTTTGAGAGTTGACTGGTGAGACCTTGGCTGAATATTGTGGATGGATTATGCAGAAATTTAGAAATCTGAGTTAGTTTTCGCTTTGTCCATAACAGCCGCTGTGACCGTTAATGATTGACTCGAAAAAAAGGGGGGAGAATTTTTTGAAGAATATGCTAGTTTCTCGTTACATTTGAATGAATTTGTCTTTTCGCTCTGTTAGGAGTAAGGTAAGTGTTTACATTTTTAACCCGTGATTACAAGAACCGTCACTTTTCATTACTCAATGTTGTTTAAACAATTTTGATTTCTGATTTTTAATAAAGTGGTTGAAACCAACTAAAAGCAAATTGATTGAGAGCAAGTGTTGATGCCACCACCGTCCATTATCAACTTTAAAGCGTTTTACATTCTCATGGTTTTTCTCTTTTGGAATAGGGATACATTCCAGAATTTCTAATTTTTTACTCCTTTCATTTAAGTATTTCTCAAGGAGTCTTAATATTGCCAGGTTCTTCCTGAAAACCTTAAACATGTCATTTTTAGTCTTCTTTATTTTCTATATCCTTCTGTCGTAACCAACTCTGTCTGATTGTTGGCAAAGACTTTGTAACGTCAATTCTCTACATAAATGAGACATTACCAACCCTTATAATGAGATAAAAGGGTTAGAACGAACCAGAACAAAATAGTTTGGCTCGTTATTGTTCATGTTCAGCATTGCTGATCAAACCTTGTTCATTTCAAGACATTATGAGTTAGTTTCAATTTACTGGTTACGGCTAATCAATAAAATTAACTTTTTTGGTAGATATTCAGGTTTTGAGCTTTGTGAAGGAGAGATTCGTCTATCGAGGATTCATTGATAATAAAAGAAAGAAATTCGGCTTTAAAAGAAAAAAAGTTCCTTATATAATCGCATCATTGAGCATTCCGTTGACCTCTATTTAGCTTTATTTATCATCAGACAGACAGTACCAACTGCAGATGAAGGGGCTATCTTGGAAGCAAGGTAGAAAAGGCCTGTGCTTGTAAAAACTAATTCTTAAAACTGCATTCATCTGTGAAGTGCAGTAAGCGGAAAACGGGTATTGAATTTACACTTAGTATGCATTTATTTTACGAGAATAGAGTCTCATTCGGCAATAATATCTTTTGAATTAAGTTATGACAGAAAGTTAGTGTCAAATACATTATAGTTCGAACTAAGCAGACAAATTTTTGAATTAGGCTAATTTTATGTTTATTTATTTACTGTTTTTGTGGTCTTGTTTGCACATTAACCAGGCTAACTTGATATAGAAATCGAAGTTTTCTAAGCATTATTATGCAGACTCGACTACACTTGCAACGTAATCAGTTGATTGGATTTCAACATCGGTGAATGCTAATCTAAGAAGATAGTTTACATTTTGTAATGATTCAAATAATGCCATTAGCTTTTAACTTAATAAATTAGAAAGAAAGAAAAAGGTTTCAGTTAATTACAAAGTTACTATCCCAAGCGGAAACGAAACTCGGGAAAAGCGGAATGAGTTATGAGTTTCCATTTTTATCAAGGAAAAACTAAGCTCTTAGCGTAACGAGATTATTTTAAACTCGGCTCACTCGCCTGAAGTCGTACGCAAGGTGTTTTAACAATGAGCGCATTATATTTTAATTTACTTCCATTAAAAGAAGTAAAAAGTAAAATATTAAACATGACTAATGTAATTTACCTATGATTTAATTACGAGTAATAGATAGAGAGATAATGAAAGAAGATTAATGTTAAAGTAAAGAGCTTAGATATGCACTAATTGCAGCGAGTACCCTGAATCACCAATTATGTTTAATAATAACTTTGTATGTGTTATAAGTTGGTAATACAACTGATGTTCAACATACATTTTAATGCAAGATGATAAAAAGTTAGGTTCATTATGAAGTAGTGTTACAGGACCATATTTTTAGTAAATTTATTCCGTAAAAGCTCCGTTTTTCCCATTTATATTATAATTTCCTTATAGGATTTCATTTAGCATTCGTACAAAGTTAGAATAATATAAAATAGATGTAGGATACAAAAAAAAAGTGAAGTAATCGCCTTCTTCTTCAGGCGTAGCTTAAGTCCAATTACCAGTTAGGAATCGTGGACAAGGACGGTGCTTCTTACTTTACTATAAAACATTTTTCCTTTACAAAAAAGAGAATGCTCTCCTAGCTTAAGTTAGAACGTTATGGATTCTCTATGTTAAAGAAAACTCTAATTCTTGTTTGATGACTTCAGTGAAAAATGATCAATTTCTCGGGTGTGTTATCATTTTAGTGACGCTGAAAAAAATATACAAGTGCGATAATAAGGTTAGCTAATGAAGAATCTGAAGCGTTTGACAACGCTTTTTTTTATCGAAATGTCCAATAGCTTCTTATATTCTTTAAAATAAAACAAGAACTAGCATATAACTCAAAGCATCTTTCGTTGCAATTAGCAATTTCTTTTAAGTTGGAAATTACTTTATAACTTTCACATTAATATTCAATTATTTAGTTGAATTAGTAGTTGGCACGTCCATTATAGGCAAATTCTTTTCTTTAGTTCTGTCTTTTTTGTTATACATTTTAATCTATCTTTAAACTCTGTTTCATCAGATTCTTGTAGAAATTTCAATTTTTCCATCACACGATACATAAAAATAAATAAATACATACATACAAACAGTACAAAAATAAATTAAAATGGAAGTAAAATTAGTTTTGGATTCCCAATTTGTAAACTTGGATGAAAATCCGTTGAATTTTGGCAAACATTTTTATAGTTTGCATTATGTAATGCGTTTCTTCGCTATATTACGTAGTTACGAACCATACATTATTTAAGTAAAAAATTCAAATAGTCCTTCAAAAAAAAATAATAATAATAAATGTATATAAGGAACTACGAAATTTGTGATTAGTAGAGGGCATCTTCTTTTATTTGGTATCCAGCTTGGAAATATGTAAATCTACCACAAATAATTCTGCAGTAGGAGGAATCGATAAAGTAGATGGTATAAATTTCTTGTAAAAGTTCAATATCTGTTCTCGTAGGAGTGCTGGAGGCAGCAGGTGTTCTTTTCCAGACACCTGACTTCTTCTACCTGCTAGGACAACAGACATCTGGCTGTAACAACGTCCCTCTGACCACATGCTTCGCAATGTATCCATTTATGCGCTTTATTCCATCAAGTATTCATAGATATTTTGTGCTATGTATATGTTGTGGATACTTTATAATATTTCTTAAAAAATCTTAAACATAATTTATTTTATTTGCAAAATTTAGATGTTTGTTTTATGCTTACTCTTACTGAAGTAAGAGAGAGTGTCGCATTTTCGAAGTTGTTTTCAGAAGGAATTTGTACATCTCTTGAGATTACCTCAGTATGAATTACCTTAAGAAATTGGTCTATAAGAACAAGCTAACATTTAAAAATGGTAGATAAACTTGGAAGAACAAATTATTTTAAGCTATTGTAGTCACTTAGAATATAATGCATAAATTTTCTCGAAAAGGGCTGCTAAATAAATAAAATATTTAAAACATATTACCTTTCAGACACTTGAAATTATACAGTGCTTCTTAACAAAGCGAGAGATGTTCTTTCAATGATAGTTTGTTCAGATGACTACTTCTTCTGTTTTCAATAAATTTTTACTCTCTTACAGCGTTTTTCATGGTTTCCTAACCTTGTTCATTTTTCTCTTTAATTTAATTTCAATTAAAATGCTATTAGAATCGAGGGGTAAAACTTGAACGGATTACTGGGTCAGTTTTCCTTACTTATTCATGTTTCAATTATTTTACTTACGAAGCATAAATGCAAGACAGTTATAGTTTTGTAAAGATTCAAAATAAAATAACAAATAGAATGAAAATTACTTGCCCCAAAGAGTAATGTAATTTACTTAAAAATGAAAGAGAAAGTCTGAATAAAAAGGATACTTTCAGATTTTCAATTCTTTGGGATAAATTCAAGAAGTGTTTTGTCAACTCACCGGTCCATCTGAATGGAGTAATGTTTTCCTATTATTGAACTGTAATTCATGGTATTCAAGATGACACCTTTATAATCTCTATAGATTAATTCTCAATTGTAAATCACACAGCTACGACTGAATACTAAACGGCATTGTATGTTCAGTTATCTTGAAATACGGTATTGTTCGTATTTTTAAAATAAGTCAATATCCTAAATATGAAATTTAATTTTTGACTAAACCAACGCATGAGACATTTAAGTAAACCATCACTTCTCTACTATAACTAAAAGCCCTGACTTAAAATTCTCCAGCTAATGAGGACACAAAATTTAAAATTTCTAGCACATTCAGTACTCTCAGAGTCCACTGGTATCGTCTTCGCTGGTTATTATGAAAATATTAACTAAAGTGATTAGAGAAGTTAGACACTTGCCTAATGTCTAGTCTGCCGCCAATTAAAATGATCACTTCCAACTAAAAAAAATTGTCACTTATAATGCAAATAGTCATCTAAAAATCTTAAGAACCTTAACCTTATTCATCAATCAATTTCAAAGTCGAATGTTGTTTCATTCCCATCCAATCGACCAAAGTATTCTAGTTATATCTGTTGATAAGTTGTCGAACAGCGTCAACGATGGAAAGCGGTAAATAATTTTTTTTTAAAAAACTCTTTCTGCTCCACTTTTCATTGAATTTGTTTTTCTACTTATTGAAATTAATTAGTTTTCTGTCGAAAGTTTGATCTAGATTTTGAAAAAAACAAAAATCTCAATTCTTTAATTTGAAAACTAATCAAGAAAATAATTATTTGTTTCTCCTCGAAGCATTAAAATTAAGAAAAAAAGTTGGACCCTACCCAGCTAACTTATTTAGTGCACTACATCCTTTTATCAGGACCAACCGGTTTTAAACTTCCTAAACAGGAATCTTGTTTCTTTTTATTACTCTATAATTTATCTAATAAACTATTGTGTGAGAAACTGTTCGTAATCTGTTGCAATGCTACATTTGGTTGAATAACTCAAGTAAGTAATTAACGACTTTAATTTCTACCTGATAATGAAGTAATGTAGTGCAAAAAACGATCTTTCTCCCAGATTTATTTCAATTATAACATTAAAGCATATCTCCTAGAATTATTTACACTAGATTTTCACTTTTCACCACTGATCACATTTAGAAAAAAACATAAAAAATTTAATATCTGAAATCATAAGTATTTTTTGTTATTATAATTTATTTATTTATTTTGTTTAATAAAATGCATGCATACTTTCTTAAGATGCTAAATCATGAATAAATTGTAGATACTTAATTTATTTCACTCTAATCTAAATCATAAACCGAATTTTAGAAGTTTGAATCAGGACAAGAAGCACTGTAAGAAGTTGCTGGCCTCCTTTTTAGAAAAATTAAGTATTTATTCCACCTACCAGAGGCAGAAAGCCAATACATGGACTTTAGGGAATGTATAGATTGGATAAAATATGAGATTAGAAAAGGCTGTAAATGTAAGTACGAAGTTCTAGATCTGCAGCTTCAGTCTAGTGCTGCACTCTTTAGAACAAATTACGAGCCTTTGCATTCAAGTATTCTTGAATCAAAAATTGTATTACATTTTCTATTTTTTCATGTACTTAATTAAGGGCATAATATTTATGAATTAATCAATTTATTACATTAGGCAATTCAGTTTGTTCCCTACATGTTCTGTGTAAACACCGGTCCCTAGGAGATTCCTTCAAAGATAATATCTCCAATGAAACCAATTGTTTTATTATTTTAAATTTATCTGGGCACTCAACATTTTTCTACTGATATTTAAGACACTAAGTTATTTTTTGGCAAATTTTGAACTCCGAAGTGTTCAAATTTAATTTTTTGTAGACAATTTGTTGCGTTAATATCAATTTTTTGACTTTATAGTTGTCAATTGGTTTAATAATTCTTTGTAATATTTAATTAGGAAAATTCAGTTGTCGGTTATCTTAGCAGCGTAATAAAGATTTTACTGTTGAATTAGTTAATCTGTTAATTTCTTCTAACAAGACGTGTTATTCATTAGCGACAATATCTTTTTAACGGATGTGGATATGCTTGGAAGAATGAAAATGTAAACTGTAATCAATTTTATAAGTTTTGCAAGTATATGTATTCGATACTTTTTTATTTTTAGTTAAACGTTAGCATGCTTTCATTTTCACCGTTTTATCCTAAACTGGAATCCAATCTCTGACTCTAAAGAGAAAATATCTTCTACTAGAAATTGCTTCACTCGCTTTATTTTTTTTAGAAATATCTGTGCTTCATAGATTATGACTGTCCAAACACTTATAATTTCGAGAGATGAAAGTACAAGTCTTTACGCATTAGAATTAATTATTTCTCCATATCTGGTGTCTTGAATTATCTAGCCTTCACTTATTATAAGGCCGTGCAGTCTGATAGAAAGTCTGTTTTTAACTGTGTCATGAGCGTCACCGATATGTGTGGAATGGTAATATTATACATTATGGATAGTATCCTCATTTCTAGCCCATAAAAAGTCTTACATCTTTTTTTATCAGCAATATAAATAGGTGATTTCAGGTTGCTGAATATACATGGTAATTTGAAGTAGCGAAATAAAATTTAAAAATTGTCAATTAACAAGTAATTCGTTTTTAACTCTTTAAATTGCTGCTACTAGTGCACAAATTTAAAGATTTAATGCCACTTTATTTATGCTATTTATTTTAGAACTTTAACCGTCAACTGTTTTAGGAACTGATTTTACTTTGCTGATACGAATTTTTTTACTTCTTCAGCTAACTTCTTTACTCTCATTTTCTCCCACAAAGTTTAGCGAACCATCTGTTTCTCCAAGTTCAGTAGGTAACAATGGGGCAATCAACACTTCTCCAGAAATACAGGAACTCTTCGGATATCATCCTAAAAGTGCAAATAACTTGATACCCTAACATTCTTCACAAAGAGTCTGCGGTGGTTGTATGCCACTGATTAAGTTTAGTTACAGCCACATCCTACATAATCTAAACTTTATTAAAAAATTTAAGCGCTTATTATCATGGATATTCATATTTGCATTAAAAAAAAAAAAAATACATTGAGAACGTTAAAAATACCTAGATTTGGAAGAAGATGGCCGGTGATCCACTTTAAAAAATCTTGATTAAATTAATTAGTTGATTTCTATGAGGATAAATTTTTCAAATGCCTTACTTAAACTATTAGCTATGTAGTTCAATTAGTTTTTGTAAACATTTTCTTCGTTTTTATAAAGTAAAGTTAATTAATTAGATTGAAATATTTATTTGTATCTTTTATTAAGAACGTTTTTATTTTTTCAGGTAAGCGATGAGTGAGAGCATTTTTATCTAAAGATTCTGTGAGTATTTATAAAAAGATGGTTATAATTAGTAAGCACAGAAAGTCTGAAAAAAAATTAGGTAGTTAATTTTCTGTAATTAACTCATTGTAATTTTCTTTTCTTCAGGTCCCTTTGCTTTAAGCAATGTCTTTTTTCCAGTATGCTTAATGATTTATTTGCTTTTAAAATTCTCTTTAATTTTTAAATTTCAAACTAACTAGAATAATTTCTGTTTTGCTTATTCATTATTAAAGTATTGGCGAAATTGTATATTTTAATTTACTTTCTTTTTTTTCAGAACAAACAAATATATATAAATTTAATCTTAATTTAAAAGCAAATCTTATTTGAAAGTGAATTTCTAAACATTTTAATTTGTTTATGTCAAGAAGATTTAATTTGTTAAACACAAGTTTTTAGAGCTCCTTGTAAACCATTTTTAAATTAAACCAGCAGGACCGATTTTTTTTTTTTTTTATTGCGCATCGTCTTTTACGGTCATTAGTGCAGGAAATAAATCGTACTAAGCAAGTCTGGAAGTTTTATTGTTCTTGTCGCTCTTCAGTGGATTTGACTCTGTTTCTGCATATTTATATGTGTTTTTAATTTAAGGCGATATCGCTATCATTGTAAGGCTCTTTTCAGTACACTGTCGTACTTCCGACAGTATTCTCTCGCTACAGACGACACTATCCACCGATCACTAAGACGGTGAGATGGAGAGGCTTCTAGAAAGACAAAATTGAAGTGTTACAAGACTGGATACTCTTCCTGGCTCACCGCGCTACCAACTGAACTAATCCCTTCCATAATCCAATATTTATACGTTTTCTTAACTTCCTTTAAAGACTAAGTTACAATTATTTTTTTAGAAGTGATATTCTATTTTCCTAAATATTTTTTTAAAATTAACGCATCATTAAAAGAAACAAAAAAATTGTTGAACCCAATCTGCTAGAAATTTTATCCAATCCAACTTTAGTCCGTTCATTTTTTATTGGAAATTTTACTATTACTATTGTTTTAGTAATAGATCTTTTCTTTAAAAAGCGATCAACCCATTCATTTGCTTGAGTTGATTTGTCTAGTATGAAACATTATCTCTTACAAAATTTTGGAACCGTAGGAATAAAGGCCGATAGAAAGAATAATACCTGCATATTCTCCGCCGTTACAGACGATCCGCACAACGTTTTCTCAAACTCATTCGTTACCAATTATCACATGCATAATTACAAAACATAAAAGATTATTTCTATTTAAGTAGCAAGTGAATGTCAACAACAGATTTCAAATGATTAATATTTTATTATACTGTATATATTCTTTTATATGTGCAAACGATACAATAAAAAAAATGTATACTTTTTTAAATGAAATGTTATTAGTTTCTGAATAAAAGTAATGAGAATTTATTAAAGAACTTTTATAGCTTTCATAAAAGTTATTATTTTTATAAATGTTAGTCCTTTTTATTACCAAAAGACAAACTTTGGTCGTTATTTTTTTTAATACCATCAGTTTCCCCTTCATTCTTTTTTAACGAATTGTACTTTCTATTGTTCATTTTAAAGGTTTCTATAGTATAACTGTCAGAGAACAGCTTCCGATAAAAAAAAAGAATTGACTCCTCGTGTTACACTTTAGGCATCGCTTCTTTTAGTAAAAAAAAAGAAATCTTCTTTGAAAACTCACACTTTCTTGTTACCCCAGTTAACCAATTTTAATTTTCTCAAAATTTTGAAACTGTAAAGACAGTCGATTTAGTATTTAGATACTCTACATTAAATTTGGTACTGATGAAAGTAGCATGACAACATAGATCCACAACATCCTCTCTAAAATCCAAGTTCTTTGAAGAAAAGTTTCAAATCTTAGTGGTTTTCGAACACAAGATAAATTCAAGTTCAATGAAACAATCAACGGGCTTCAAAACAATTTTAGAAAACTTGAACAAGTTTCTGAACTAAAAATATTCTTTTTCTACTAGAAATTTTGCCCAAACCTCTTTTGGTTTGCTTAAATAAAAGCTTATAAAACCGTATAGGTATGTAGGTAAACTCAACTTCTTGACTATAATAAAATGTTCCCATAAAAATAGTTGCAGACCCTCTTCTATGCTATAAATGTACGAAATTTAAAAAAAAAACAAAGGTTAGGCTCTTCAGAAAATCCTCTAGATCTCTGATAGATATTTCCTGTTGATTGGTTTCAACCAATGCCATATTTTTGCGTATCTGGTTAAACCAAAGCCATATATTAAATTTGAATAAACTGTATTCTTTCGTATAGGACGGTAGGATACATTCACACAACTACCACAATTTCTAAAAAACCTCCTTTCGAACTTAGGGAACCACACGAGAAAAAAAGATTTCCGGTGATCCATGTAAGGTAAATATAAAAAAAAAATTAATCAAAGATGATATTAATAGTTTCCGAGATCAGAGTACGCGGAGAAACATGTCTGGAGATGCAATTATTAGAATATAGTCGGATAAAATAGGTAGATTATTTCAAATATTGAACAAAACTAAAAATTCAGTCTATATGTATAAACAATCCAATTTTCCCAAGTCCTTGATTAAAGTTTTTGTGCAAAGGCTGTGAACATTGGCACCAGTTGACCTCTACTGATGGTTGAGATTACCCACATTAAACTCACAGCAAGTACAACTCCTAGTGTAGGAAATTAAAGGGTAGCGTTACTTGGTTTCGAAGCCAGGAACTACAATATAGCACGCTACACTAAACTAATTCCCCTCTTTATCTGACCTTTTGTGGCACCCGGAAAGAGGACGATGTATGGCTTCTAAGTAAAGTGCCCACCCAGCAAAGTGTTGTGTTTTCAGATAATGTGTATTTTATAGCTGTAAAGTTAGATTAATTATGTTTACAGTAAAGTTTTCTAACCAGATTAGATGAACATTATGAACAAAGGGCAAGTTGTGAGAGAATCATTCAAGAAATTTTTAATTTTAAAAAAATTCTAAAATAATTAAATACTTTATTCAGAATTTATGTTGCCAACATTTTATTCGTATTAAAGAGCAAACCATAAATATAATATTCACTGTTGGTTAGTCATCGTACGAGTCATTGTATTATAGAGCTTTGTAAATGAGTTAGTTATTCATGATTTTTCTTATTGGTTCCTGATTGGTCATCATTACATCATAAACTTTACCATGATTACGTGCATTTTTTTTCGCTATTCAAATACCAAAGTAAGTATCAATCAAAATTTTTATTTCGACAAAAGTAAATGTAACCATAAAACTTGAAATATCAAGTTTTATGGTTACATTTGCATCCGCGTATAACATTGGGGAAAAATAGCGACTTTGCTCATGCATTTGATGCAGTTGTTTTCTTCTTTACAGATCACAAACTTTTTTAACAAAAGGTTCTAACATTTTTTTCACGATTATACAACCGTGCTATAACGTTTTGTTAAAGATATAAGCATGTTTTCAAACTATAATTTTTTAGTGAGTGTTTTTCTTTACTGTAGGCGCGCGTGTGTACGTGTGTAAGAGAACGAGAAATTTCAAAATCATTTAAAACCAAAGAATAAATATTCTCGTTTAGTGATAAAGCAATCGTTGTAACTTTTTATACGATTATTTAATGAAAAAATGTATCTTTAAATGCAATTTGGTAACAAAACGAAATGTATTATTGCATTGTAATTAGTATTATTTATTTGATAAAAACATAAGACAAAGCGGAAGAAAAACATATTACTGAGCACATACAACATAAGTGTACAGAAAAGCACAAAATCTATTTAATAGAATCATGTGGTTAGTGAACTTAGAACAAGAGAATTCCATTAAGTATGAGTAACTTAATAAATTTGTTACCTCCACATAGATCTTGCGGAGTGTTTAAGTAAGTGGCCGTATAAAGGAACTGTTCTTCGGTCTATGTGCATCACAAGCAAAAAAACACTTAACAATGCTTTCTTAATTACTTAACAGGCCTAAAACTTTTAACGTTTGTTTGTGAAGTAATTTAAAAGTATTTCAATATTTTTGCTTTTCAACTAAAGACTTCCAATTGCTAGCTAAAGACAATCAAACATTGTATGTAAATAACCTATATTATCTGTTACTGAGTTTATCAAATTAACGCCCTCAAATTGAATCTGAGTCTTACCACATTTTCTCTTGGTCGTTTCACTGTTTCTAAAGCAGCGATATCGCCCACGTGGTAGGCCAAATGCTTGGGAGATGGACGTCAATTTAGAAAATCGGACTTTTTAGTATTTGTTCTTATACCCGTAACTAAAAGTGACAGCTTAATTTTTCAGCAGCAAACATACGCTAAGAAAGAACAGAGGACAGAACTGCCCAATTGCACAATATCAGTTCCCATGATTGATTAAAGAAAAAGAAAGACTTTTAAAAATGAGAGATTACCTTTACCTTAATGCTTTGTATAAATTAGAAGGAACAGGTTTCTGTCTCCGACAAATATAATTCTCGAAACTTCCAAAGTGAAATAAGTGTACTCACTTAGTACGCTTGTTAAATAGAATTTATTATAGAGAATTTATTCTTATTAGCTGACAGAGAAAAATGAAACTGACATTTTTGTTTCCAACTTTTGATTATAAAAGTTTTTGTGTAGTTGGCTTCTAGGATTAGTATGAGGACCTCAGCTTGTTGAACTTGGTGGTGTGTTCATAACTTGGTGGAACCTTGAACTGGAGTGAAAGTATTATTAATGTTATTTTTAAACTAGATTGTCTGGAGTGTTGCTATTATACAATATAATATGACATTAATAATTATTACAGATTATTCGATAGAAGATAATAATGCAGCGGAATAATTCATTAATGTTGTAAAATTACGTATCTCCTCAGTTGATCTAATCCTAAAGTTACATTTTTTATTATAGTACAATTAGTCCGTAAGCCATTAAATGGTACCTAAGGCAGTGACTAGAAATTACTGTATTATTAATGTGGAAAGAGACCCTATGACACCTTGTTCTTGCCAACGTTTCATCACCTGACTTCGCAGTTTCAAGGCCAAAAAAGATAAGGCTGATTTAGTGAAAAGGCTGGCACTTTTATCTACTTTATTTATCATGTTAGTTATATTTGATCTGTAAGATAATTTTGATTATTGTATATTCTTTTTGATTAATTCATTTGTTGACCAGGTAAAAATAAAATGGTTTAGATGAAAACTTTATTGACGGACGCAAAATGTTTGATGTTTGAGAATTTAATGATTTTTTCTATTAAATATATATATAGATATATATAAAACTTCCGAGTCATTGATTTTCATCGCTAAGTTACTGTCAGGCCCCATGTGGGGTTACTCGCACAAATTATAAGTTCTGAGACTCCCTCATGAAATTTTTCATCTCAGAAGAGTGTTCACTCACATATATGCGCTGAATCTCATAAACCTTATGTCCTGAATGCCCGGACACCAAACAATATACATCAGTACTGCTGAATCAGTATCGCACTGCTTTGAATTATCTTCCTCTCACTTGATAACCAGCAGAGCCTCTCAGCAACTCACAGAATCTAAAAGGCAGTTATTTTCTTAGGCTTACCGGATATAAAGCCTAGGATTACCTTCGTAGATCTCGTCTCCCATCTCTTCTCTTTTTAGGCCGTCCGTATACCATTCAAAGGTATAATTTTAAAATAATTATTTAATTAATCAATGGCTATCATTATTAACTTTTTTTTTTATACCTGAAAGAAATCATATTATCTGAATCGTTTTGTAAATTTATTCTCAGAGAGAATCTCTCAGGTCTCAGAATCTTTCTCAGAAAAAAAGTGATTTTGTTATAACCTAAATGAAAAGCATCTGAATAGAAAGTATTGTGTTTGCACACAAACCCGAAAAAGTACTAGGTGCGCCACTGTACGCTAGTTACTTATGAAGAGCCCTATTACAAGCTTTTTGCTCCCAAATTAGATACAGAATGAATTATCTGTAACTAGAACTTAATTAAAACTGTTTGGCAGGATAGTAATAATAATGTATTGCAAATTAAATTTCCAAAATAATAGTTTTCGAGCGAATACAGTCTTGTAAATTACTTCATTTTCTTTTCACATTTGTAAGATAAAGAGGAATTAATTAGATCTACTGCTTAGTATGCCACGTTCGCTTTAGATTGATGGGCCAGTTGACCTTTAGGTGAGGGCACAATGCAGATATTAATACAAATAAAGGTAAGAAGATAATAACTTCTTATGCGGCCTTTCATCAGAAACAAATAGCACAGATGAAGTTCGTTTACTACAATGTATCTTATGCAGAAGTTTCTCTGCGATGCAGTTCACTCGTTCACTTGTTTTGTTTTATTTATAACAATATTGTAAAATTACATTGTCAAAAAGGGACCCATTGAATAGATACTGTGAAAAATGTATCGAAAATAAACAGAAATTAAGGACACAAACTTCATTGCTGTGGAATAGCTACATCATAATGGAATTATAAATCAAATTTTCCGACCTTTCGTAGAGATCGCAGCATTATACTCAGAAAAAAACTTTATAGTACATCAAGGAAAACAGCTGCAAGCAATTGAAAGGTTTTTCTGGAGGTGTAACTGCTTGAACTCAAGGCTACTTCATGACCTCAATAATGTGATTAGAAAACAAGTTGGTGCAAGGAAAATTATACTTTATGGCATTGAAACTTGCCAACTTCAATGACACGGCCATGTTTATAAAGATGAAAAATTTAAGACGGACTAAGAAACTCATCCTTTATCTGCCTTAGATCAAGAAAGCAATCGAAGAAGGGACTGGAAGAAAGCATGGCTCCATCAGGACGGAGATATGGAGATTGGAAAGATAGGGTTGACATGAAAATAGGCACCGGAATATGCTAAAAAGTGTAATCACCCAAGTTTGTTGTATCCCCTTTTTTTTTAACATCCTGTAACCAAGGATACAATGATGTGCACAACACTATGTAATAAGTTGAGAGGCAATAGGAAGCGGAATTGGTGAGTGAATTATTGGAGTTATGTGGAGGGCTTCGAATAGTTACCAACATAATGAAGATAATGGAAGATACTGAAATATGTGAAGGAAATGAACTGTTTCAGGAGGTTTAGAATTCAAAAACATTAAAGAGATAATTCAGTGGTTTGAGACCTTACTGTACAGAACAAATGATTTCTTTCCTGTCTAAACCGGAAACTTACTTTCAATTCAATTTGCACGAACAAATATTATTATTAAAACATTGTTATTTGATTTATAGATGAGGCATTGGACTCCCTTGCTTGATCTATTACAACTGTTATTAACAAATCAGCTGAGTTTTCTGGCGGATACTTTTATTTTTCATTATTATTATCATCTGGATATCTTGATTTCCCGAATCAATAGACTTCACAATTATTGTAGGACGGATTTCTACTGCTTAGCATCGAAGATATGCTTCAAACCGTCTCAATCATAAAATCATTATAAAGACTACAAGTTGAAAATATTGTATCTCTATTTGAAGCAGGGATTTTCAAAAACTAGGTGTACTACTCAATAGAGAACAAAGTTCAAAAGCAATTTTTTTTTTTTTTACTTTATTAGCCATATTTACAACTGCAACAAATGTTGCATCAAGTAAATTTGATCATAAAGGTTCAGTTCACTTGAAAGTCGTGATAAGAGTAATCACCCACTGGTGAAACTCTTTCTCGGCGGATATTACACTCACATCCATTGGTCCCTATGCCACTTTCGCTTCAAGCGACGAGGAGGATTGTCTGGAAGGTGTGGAGAGGAGAGTTGTTGCACAAGAGGATTAGGATGGAGAGCTAGGAGGCTGTGAAAGTTGCAGTAGCGAGACTTTATTAGATCGGTGACAAAAGGGATGTGAAGGTCAGTGTGGATGATGGTAAGTTAAGAAATGTAGTATGGAGCATTCAGGATTTTCTGTAGGATTTTAGACTATAGTGTCTGCAGGCGTTAGAAGGTTTGGTTGAGCCTCACACTTTTGCTCCGTATGTCCACATGGGTCTTAACAGTGTCTTGTAAATAGTTAGTTTGTGATTCAAGTCGAGTTTGGATCTGCGGTCAAGTAGTCTAGTAAGTAGCTTGTACCAAATAAATAAAAAAAAACAAATATGTAAATCTCAATTCTTCCAAGAAGGTAATTTAATTAACCACACAGATATCTGTGATTTCATCCGTTGTTGTTTTCCTATTTTCGTAATTCCTAATTAGATGAAAATAGATAAAATAATTTCGCAATACAGGCAGGCTAAAAAAGATTTAATCAGTGATAATTCTCTGTTTTAGTACATTATTTTTCTAAAATTTTCAGCACCTTCAAACTTGTTCTTCATTTTCTCTTCAATAATTTTCATCAGATTCTAAACATTTGCATAACATTAAATGCATATTAACATAAATAAGGTGAAAGTTATTGATATAATTTGTCATGCATTACGAAGTTTACAGGAAATTTAGCGAACTATGTTCTTGAAAATCTCAAAATACTGGAATTTTTTTTCAGTAAAGTGGCACTTTCATTTCAAATTTGGAAATTTAGTCCAATATATAATTCTTAATTTTTTTTATACAGCTGGTAAGTAAGACACTCGATTTAATAAAGTACTTTAGATTGCTTTACTCAGGTACTTTAAATTGCTTTACTTTACTTGCTTTACTAAAGTACTTTAAAGGAAATCCTGACTATCCTCCTCAATACAATTTTCCTGGAAAAAAAGTTTCAATAAAATCGTAAGAGCTACTTCAAGAAATTTATAGAAATTGTACAAAGGACTCAGTGAAGTACTATTTCCGGGTGACTAATTTTGACCAAAATATATTGTAGAACCCATTGATGGTACTGAAGAGACATAACTTTACAATTTTCTACGATTTTTCAATTAGTAGTTCAGGTGGATATTTTTTAAAACCACTTTTTTTTGTGTATTCAGTGAATCTCAAAGTAGTTGATTCCGGTGAAATCAGAAAATAAAAAAATCTCCCCAGTTACAATATCTTCAGTCATTAGCAAAGCAAGAGCAAGAATAATAACACAATTGTTTCTGAAATGATGATGCGTTACAAAATAGATCAATTACAACTGTAATCTTAGGTGGTCAGTGTAAAGTAACCCATTACCTACAAACCCGCATCTCAATTGAACCGGTTAACGTCTAAAAAAAAAAAAAAAGAGACTGTAAAACCTAAAACTGGTTTAGCGATGATGTTGTTTACATTATTTAAGAAAGGAAATAGTAAATAAAATGAAATGTTAGAATAGATATTAATTTAAAATCCACTAATCTTAACTTCCGTTTTTTCCAGCACGCAAATGCATCCTTTTGTGCAATTCTTTATTTTGAATAACGAAGCCAAAACATTCAAGATTACGGCTTGCCTTCGTGCTGTATTAGCGTTCTCTGCTCAGTTGGAACAGCCACGAGGATGTGTTGTGAAGATGAATTACGAAGGTTAACCTAATTGAAACACGATTATAAGTCGCAACATCCCCGTAGACAAATCTCTTGTTTTAGAATGTGGAACACTAAGTTTGTGAAGTAATATAGTGTCAGTAGTGGGAAGACGGAATCATAACTGATCAAGTACATAAGGACTATTGTTTTAGCTGAGGAACAGTGTACATAGAAATGTTAGATTTGTATAGTTTCTTAAGGTGGACAGAGCTTAAGATGCACTTGCTGATTTTGGTACAAAGGTCGAGGAACTAGTGCGTCGGAAGATAACTTTTATTCGCAGCATTGGTTGACATCGGGCAGAATCGGCTCCCCTCTCTCTGTGGAGCATATTATTGTTAGGAGAGAATTATTTCGCTATGAAAAAAATTCAATTGTAGTAAGATGTTGTTCCGGACGAGAAGTTAATTGTTTAAACCTGAATTACAAATCATATTTTTGTAATTAAACTAGATCAACCAAATGGTTTATGAAAATGCTTTATTTTCGACTACTTGGAAACACAAAGTGTTTTTGAAAGTGGTTAGGAAAGGATAAATATTATTTTATATTTGCCTACGTTAGATTGTTTAATCAATCATCTTTAGGATCAAACATGAATATGTTTTACATATTTTTTTATGAGTAACTTAAAATTAAAAAAAAATTTTTGTTTTTAGCAATCCCCGAGAACAAAAAGTGTACTGTTAAAATTACTCTTATAATATTACTAATAATATTACTCTTTCACATCTTTACGGTTCATCGACGAAATGCATTACATAATTGCTGGAAGAAGTAACATATTCATTATTTTTCTTTAACATTTAAAAATGAAGGAAAGTGTTGGTGAAAAAAAAATTATTAATCTTTAATAAAAGAAAAATCACCTACTCCGGCTTTTCTTTTGCGATAAGACAATTCACTTTCTGCAACACTGGTCTTACCATTTCATACTGATCGTGTCTACACGGCCTTACAACCATGAAATGTTTTCATTTCCTCAATTAAAATACCACTAGCTGGGCAACCGTGTTCTTTACCTTTTACTAAATTACTTTTAGGAGAATTAATGCGAGTTTTTAATGTGAAATTCTAATCAAACAATCTTAACAAAAGGCTTTAATAATATCAAAAGGAAAAGGTCTAATGCTCTCAGAAAATAAATAGTATCTGTTCACTCAAAATATTCTTTTTTTCTGAAGGTAGTGAATACGTAGATTCGTGAAAGATAGCTTTGCATTTTATACATATATAAAATAAAAATTATAAGTGAAAACCTAAACGTAAGGATTAAGGTCATTAATTAAGATATACGTTAGGTAGATTACCACAGCCATAATTAGCCCTAAAGCAACTTCTAGTTGCTTCCAGAGTTACAGTAATTTCCCCATTAGCAGAATTTATTACCAAGATTGAGCTGGTTCGCCACTTTATAGATGAAAGCTACAACTACCGTCTCACTATCTAGTGAACCTGAACAACACAGCTTGTACCGTTCTATCCACATGTGCTGCAGAGAAATTTAAGTACACCTCAGGAGAGAGCAAGATGTCCTCGATAGGAGAAGCTCCATAAGTGGAAGCAATCATTTTTTAAATGTAATGTTTATTCTCTTTATAATTATTCATCTATTTAAAGCACTTCAACAACCTGTGTCATTGGCATTCGGTACGTTTACAGTACATACGAAACAGCACAAACTAGCCCGACTTCAGGGACAGAGAACTGCTTCTGTTGAGCAAATCTAAGGGCAAGTAATATTGAAAATGTAAATAGGTCAGCAATGCTAGATTTTTTTTTTTTTTTTATTGCAGGCGCGTCAACATCTAAGTTTATTTGCGCCCGGAGTTTTTTTTCAGTGCACTGCCGGTCACCGGACCGGACAGTGAGCTGTAAGAAGCTCCTAGGAATAGAAAATCTAAGGGCCAGCAGCTGGATTCGAACCCGTGACCTCCGCGTGGGAATCTAGTAGTTGCTAACCATTCAGCTATCCCTTTCCTAATATCGCTGATTTTATTTTTATTTTATTTTCAAGCATGTATTTTTTTGTATTTCGGACTTTCATTTGTCTTTAGAGATTGATTAACCACTTTTGGTGAAGAGAATTCCACTTAAACTAAGTTAACAACTCACCCTACACTTGCTGAGTTGAAGTTTAATTCTCTCAACGATGAATCAAAGTCCAAAACCGGTTAGAGATATGAAAATCAAGCAAGGTGTGATAGATAAAGTCAGTTGCCATTATTTATTATTTAAATGTTCTTTAAATGGTTAAATTAATATTACATTATGAAAATGAAAAATATTTAATTGTTTTCCTTATTTTCTTGGGCTGGAAAATGTGGATTTTTCCTTCTCGAAGAATGAAAAGTTAAACCAATCTGAACCTTACAGCTCTGAGTTGTATTTTAAAAGCTGAAATTTATAATCCATCTTAAAACGCTTTAACTAAGTAAAAGATACGAGGATGGTTTAGTATGTAATAACGCGTTACAGGTTCTTGTCCACTTTCTATTTAATTAAGGAGTGTCATAATCTGAGGCAAACCCTCTGACAAGTGTCTGATAAGTGTAGATTATTGTTAGATTTCACCCTAATTTCTACTATAATTTTGCGTTCCCATGGAATTCAATTAGGTAGCTCATTTTTCACCAAAAAAATAAAATAAATAAATAAATATTTACGCCAACATTCATCCAAATTCTTTTAGACTCTCGACCAGTTAATGCCAGATCGAGCAAATTCAATTTCAATTCTCTACTGGCAGTAACTTATCTCTGCAAAGTGATACTGTGAAAACATATCCTCTTGACTAACTCAGACTAGGGAAGTTCCAGAATCGCAAATCAGCCGACGGTGAACTCTACTATCATATGAATCCCTACTTTTCAATGAATCTCCTAGAAATAACAATAAGAAAAACTACTTTTACCTGAAACCAACTTCAAGCTGGAGACTTGTATAAGGCACCATCCAACCTCTGAGACTATGAGTCCCTAACATTCATTCACATGCTACAAAAATGCATTGTACTCATTAATGGCATACATTTTTTTAATTTTTTTTATTATGAATCTTATCGTTAATAAGAAATCCACGGTTTTATTTAACTTCTTCTAATTAGATTACATTTATTTTGTCCTTTCCTTTAAGTTTGCTTTAAGATTTTGTTTTTAAAATACATTGACTAAATTGGAATCCTCACCCTTAAGACCGCTAAAATTGATCTCATCTTTCAAGGCCATCCAATTTACAGCATCTTCTGTTTAGATAAGTATTTATATATACACACTATAAATGTGAGTTTATATGATTGTCCTTGTAACTTTATTGAAAGCGTAGTTCATATGAAGTTTCTTAGACAGTTCCCATTTATTTATATTGTTGTTTCTGTCGAAATAATCGAAAAAGTTAGGGTTGTTTATCTTGCAAGGCTAAATACCTCATATAAAGTTTTAAACATTTTCCTTTTCTTTAGAAGAAAATTTTTTCACTAGTTTAATATTGGAAAAGTTCTTCATCTTGTTGAGTATCTCACAAATTGTTGGTCCTTTATTGTTTTTATTTTCTTTTCTAGGCCAAGCCTAATTTAGTGAATAAACAAAAACCATTGCTACTAGTGCCTAAATAATGTGGGGATTTTAGCGTATAAAATAGAATGAAATTTTTACAAAACTTTTTCTAAGATTGAAGCAATATTATTTAAGGATGAGACTTCAAAACTCAATCAAACTTTTTCAAAAACAGCCTATCTTTAAGAGTAAAAATATTCTTCAGTATTAAATGTTATAATTATATTGTACTTTTTCAAGAAGAAGTCTTTTTCTGTAAAACTTCTTATTTAAGACAACTTATCTTTTCGCATGGAATTCCTTAAAATCTTGTATTAATGTTACTATTATGTAACCTTAATACCCCATTCAACTCTGATTTTTTATTAATATTAATATAAATATCTTTATTATTAAGTATTGTTCCTTGTTTTTCGTGACTGATTCATTAATCCAGCAGGAAGAAAAGAATAACGCCAATTTCAGTCATGATTTCTTTATTTTGCTGAGCTTTCAGCCTAGGGACTAGATCATCTTCAGGGTTGTGGAACATTTTTTTAAATATAGTCACAATAATTGGATTGTAATGGATTTGTATTAAGTCATTTAGTCTACATTCCTTCAGATATTTAAGAATAAACTAAATAATTGTTAAATTTTATTTTAATATTACATTTTGTTTGACTTACAATTCTATTTTCTTGTTTTTCTTCTTTTTTTTCTTGTTTTTAAATAACGGACAAAGTCGGTCTTGATTGCTACCTTTACACTAATTGCTTACTCCAAATTAAAGGTCTCTGGGCACCCCAATAAAAGAATAGTTAATAGATGTAGGTGAAATGCACGATACTTTGAAAGATTCTTATTTATAATTAAAAAAAAAAAAATAGTGTTAAAACACAAACGGTATCCTCTTACTGTGTCTGAAAGTTCTAATCTTCGAAATTTTACGCAATATACTCGTAACACTTTAAGGATACAAACTAGTTCAACCATTCTCCTAGGATTTCACTGAAATGAATTTAGTTTCAAACATTCTAGCCTTATATTTTGCTACACTAAATTCAAAGAAATTAGCTGGTAAGGATTTTCAAGAAAAATCGCGGAAAACTAAGAAAATCTATCAGGATACTCTTATTTCTAAGTCGGAATTTTAGCGGACATATAATCCTCAGTAATATTATTTAAGAAACTTTGCTGGGAATTTCATGAGATTGAAAAGTTTTACCACCACAAGGATCAGCTAGGTTGTACTAAAGTTTGCAAAAAGTCAAACTTACAAGCTAGAGTTTTCTACCTTAAATCGTTCATTGCTCCTAACCTAATCTATTTCAGGGTATGCGAATAAGATTCACTAATGTTAAACAAAATAACTCCTTTTGGGAAAAAATAACCATTTATTCTTGGAGATCTATTGCGTTCTCGCTGTCTGAACACTTGTCCATTATTTTGCTAGAAGTAATTATATAATTATCGTTCCTTTTTTTGCTTCAAACAAAATAGAAAACAATAAAACTAGTAATAACATATATTTTATTGCACGTTTCATTGTGCAATCTCTTCGTTCTCAGTTATGGCAACTTAACTTTCACTTATTGGAAATATTTTTGCCCCAGCCGTCTAAAAAATACTAATTTTCTTGTTAATAAGTTAATTTACAATGAGCTTTATTAAAAACATAACTGATTTCAGAAAGAAATATTATTTTAAAGCAGTTTTCATGTTCTAATTTAACAAAGTTAGAAAGCCAACTACAAATGTCCTCCTTACGTAGAGTGGGACATGTTACATACTTCCCAACGATTAGTTATGTTTGTGAATAATAAATTAAGACGCTACATATAAGTAAGAAGTTTATGTATTCACATTATGTATCCAACTTACTTTCACTGAATCCCCGTCTACTTGTTACTAAATGTATCTCATGAATAAATTAACAATATGTTGTTACAATGTAAACCTATTAAATTTTAACTGTTTCCACTTTAACCTATTACAATATTTATTTTGCTAAATTTCATTTATTTTTTTCGTTTTACTTACTGAACTTTTAAAAATGTGGTAAATACTTTTAGCGAAGTGTTTATCATGTACTAAAGCGACTTATCCCTGGACTGTGGATGTTATAAGTGACTTGCAACTCTTCAGTACATTAAACTAGGCGTGATCACATGAGGAGATCCACGGGACCATTAGTTTTAGGCGATTTGGTGGATTGTCGGGGTGGAAATTGGAAAAGAGATCTTGTGCTACAAGATTGGTACTGGGTTCGATTTCCGGTCTAGGCCTTGTAATTTACTTAATGGTTATTGTGAGAACTTAATTGCAAAGTACGTTTGCTAATCCGCCTCCGTCCACGACGTAAAGCTTGCCGGAAAAAGTAGGCATTACTTTACTTTTTTTGCTATAAGAGATATTAGAGTGAAAGAAAATAAAAATTCAATGAAATGCAATTGAAGTCTTGCATTCAAAGAGAACATTTGTGTTAGCCATTTTAGTTTGTCTTGTAAACTGATTAGGGCTTATTCGAAAAGAAATTTCAGGCATTATTAAAATAATTGCTATTTACACTTTCAAAAGAAAGTAAAAAATAGTATGTTTTAATATCACTGGTGCATTGAAGCAAAATAAAAGTATCGTGGAATTATTAAATAACAGACAGCAAAAAAAATTATGATTGATGCAAGTATTGACGGTACAAGTGTCGAGTGTCGTAATGTAAGCGGCAATGTTGGGCACGTGCAGAAGCTAACCACTGACATAAGTAGTTCCACGTATTGGGCAACACATTTCACTGAGTAAATCGTAGATATTTATTATTTTCTAACAACTTATAAATATGTTACACATGAAAAACTTGATGACAGTTTTCATGAAACTTACAAAAGCGACATTCTATAAGACCGCCCGAAGAAAATTGTCAGTCAATTTATTATTACTCTAGTAAACGCTATTTTTTAAAAACAGGCTAAACTCCAAATAAAAAATTAGATATCGCGGATATCAGCGGCATACTTTTTTAAATAACTGTTCACAAAAGTAGTATGAGCAGGGCTGAAGGTTACATACTGTGTCGTGCTTAAAGTATAATATAAATTCAAAAATCAGTGGAAAAAGTCGCAATTCCTGGCTAGGTTCATCGAAAAAGTGATTTCTAGTTCCAAATAACCATTTACTAGGGTAGAGGCTGGATTTTACAGACTTGGCCATCCTTACTTCATAATATAAGTTCAACAAACACTAGAAAAAGTCGGAAATCCGGTCTAGGTTTACAGAAACAAAAAAACAAAAACAAATCGAATCTCAAATAACAAATTACAAGAGAAGGACTGAATGAAAAAGTCTCTGTCGTCCTTCCTTTTAAAATAAATTTTAAAAAAATGGTATAAAGTCGTTCAGTCGTTTGTTTATCGATAAAAAAGGGATTTCTAATCTTAAATAACCATTTACTATAGCAGGGCTGGATTTTACAGGCTGTGCCATTCTTAATTCCTAATATAAGTTCAAAAAATATTAGGAAAATTAGCATTTAGGCCTTGGTTTTCTTAGGAAAGTGATCTTGAATTTCAAATAATAACTTGCTTGTGTAGGGCTGGATGTAACAGACTTTATCTTCCTTCCTTCACAATTCAAGTCCAATAAACAATAGAAAACGTCTGGCTTAGGTTCACCATGAAAAAAAGATTTTTTATCTCAAATAAGAACCAACCTTGATAAGGGCTGGATATTACAAAATGTGTCGCCATCCTTTCATCATAATATATGTTCTGTATATTTTAAGTAACCATTTACTAGAGCAGGGCTAGATGTATCATTAATCAATGAGAATGCGTAATTGTTAAACAATCACATGTTAAAACAAGAATACCTTCATTTTTTTTTTTGGCAGATAGCAACTCAAAAACAGTTAAGCATGAAATATGTGGGTTTAATTTGTTATTTGGCCAGAAAAACACGCCACGGCGATCCAGAGGGTCTGTAATGGCCCAAATTCAATTATTTATGGCATCAATTTTGTTACTTCTTTACTAAATAAATTTTTCAATTTTCTGGCATATTTGGAAATATATTATTATTATAAGAGTGATATTCTAACTAATATATTTAGTTAGAATTACGGGAATTGGACCAAGAGAAAGTTACACGAGCGTTTTATTAACTTCATTCTCACACTAACCATTTTTATAAAAGAATTTTTTCTTATTTTCAAGTTGTATTCTTTTGTTAGGTACTGAGATGTTCATTGTGCATGACATACCTAATCTCCGATTTCTTACCCTCATTGTTGATTTCATCATTCTTGACGACAAAATACGGAGCATCTGCCTCACCTTCGATATGTTCCTTCCATCATCAAATTATTTTCTGGTTGTCACAATGGATCCTTATAATTTTCTAGACAAGCTCACAAACTAGACATAAGTTGTAACTTATTCAGAGTCTCAAAAAAATATTTTATAACCTTCGGCTGAATATCCTACTAAAATAATTATTTTTTCAGATTTAGCTGGCAAACATTATAAATCTCTCTTACCCCTACTATTTCTGACTCCGCCTACTTGGAATTCTATAAAAACATAAAAGTTTGTTGTAGACAGATAAGTTGAAAACCCACTTACTTAAAAATGCAGAAAATTTATATTTATTAAAGTTAAGTTTTCAGTAATTAGAGTAATAAATATCTTAAAGTTGTGGAATATGTAAATTATAAATCGTTATTCAAACAAAATATTCACAAATGAACGCAGTAATATGAGTCTGAAAGTGAAGAAGAGGTCAGTTGAAACACTCATTAATCTCTGTCATTCGCAGAACTTTGAAAATTATTTTAATGTAGAATAATACAATTCATTTTATTTGAATGAATTATGTATTTTACAGGAGCAGCAAGTTTTTGACAATTAATGAAAGTTTTGCAATTTAAAAACAAATCTAAATAAAATTATAATATAAATGTATGAACAAATTTATTTTAATAATATTGAACAAAAATTATTTTAATTAAAACCAAAAATCTGCACGAATACGATACTAGTGAGTTCTGGTATTAATTAAACAGTTATTTTTTAGGAAATGGCATTATTAGAGAATGTAAGGTGTTCCTCATTCTTTGGCCACAATGTTTGTAAGCAATTGGATAGGTAACCTGGTTGTATTTGAGAAAACCTTTTATATAAATAGGATCTGATATGTTGAACTTTGAACTTTAACGATAGTGCTAGCTATACTCCTATCCGCCAAGGTCGTTCTGGACTGTAATGAATCTAGAAACAGGTTCATTACTATTATCGTGGAACGGATTGTTGCTATACCAACACTACTACACTGACTACCATTCTTTTCATATTTTCTACAACTTAACTCCACCTTCTTCCTTTTAGCTCTGTTTCCTCCATTATTATTGTCACTGTAATTATTACCATACTAATTTTCTCTCGCAATGCGAGGTGTAAAAACGCTGCTACCTGGCTGTAAGTAAAAAAGCCACAATATAGTCTGTCTTGCCATAAACTAGCGGACGTTGCTGATGTTTACCTACAGCCAAGAAACCTCATCTGATTACCTATTACTGTACCAAACATACATCCTCTTTTTTACTGGTAACTGTCAATCCGTATAGTCTTTCTTTTATGCTGTATTTTAACATTTTGACGAGATGAGATGCTGAATTCCCATAGGTTATATAGTAAATGCTGGTCACATAAAAATATTCTAAAGTCAACAGATTTAATTATTATATAAAGAAGAAAATTTGCAATAGTTAAGTAATTCCTTGTCTTAACTACGGGTCACAAATGTGGTTCACGATTCTACAAAAATCAAAAGTTACGAGAAGGAACGCAATATGCTTGCATCAAATGGAAAAATAAAGTAAAAATTGCCTTAATAAGGTAGAAAAACGCAAGTAGCAGATGTTGTTCTATCAAAGTAAACGCTCAAATGGAATTGGGCACGTGTAAAGATAGATGGACCGAATGGGGTCCGGTAGGAAGAAAAAGAAGATGAGGTAGGCAGAGCATTACATGGAGCCACGAACATAAGCTGACTTGTGGATAAGAGAGGCAAAAGAAAAATAGAAGAAAAGAGGCAAGGCCTAATTCCACATAGGCCCGAATTTGGGCCACTAGAAGAAAGAAACTAAGTTAATCTTTTTTATATTTTATATCAGTATTTTTATGTTATTAATATTGCTAAAATAATCAATAACTTTTTCTAACTTTGTTTTTTTGCGGAATAAAATGTTAATATATTTTACATAGCCGCATAATGGAAATTTTAAAATATCCTAAAATTTAGATAGTTTCCTGCTGAGGAAGAAGGAGAAGAGAAGGACCAAGAAGATAGAGACCAAGGTAAAGGGAATCCTGGAGTACTAAGATAAAAAAGTAACCTTTATAAATTTGGCAAACAAAACCTCTATTTAGCGGAAATTCCATGAAAAAAGTGCAGAAAGGTTCAGAAAGGAGGTAGAGTGTGTTGACTCTCCAGGAGTGAAAATGTAGAGGCAGCACTATCTGGACTCGAACAGAGGAACTTCATGAGCAGTCCTGCGTGATAAAGCCAGTTAATTCTCCCTAAGGAATAATTTAGCTAATCACACATTGATTTTCACCAGAAATTATTAAAGTAAAACTTGAATACAAAAGTGTATCCAATAGAAATCTCTTAATTAGGAGGTAATTCCGTTGAAACTATTAAATAATGTACATTCGTTATATAATTCAACTGAATTGTTAAATCATAAAATTTATTATCCATCCGGTGAAGCTAGGACAGCAGTTACAACTACAATAAAAGATTTAAATCTACGTACAAGATTCACAAGTCTTGGAATTAGACATTTTTCACTTTTACAGCCAATTTAAATGTTATAGCATATTTCAATGAGTAATTTCAATTACGAATATCTGACCACTTCAGAATTGCTTAGTTTAGTAGCTCCAGTTAATTAATTAGAGCAGAGAATAATTAGAGAAGCAAAATTGAATTAAAATGTCCCTATTTCTTGTTAACTAATTGTCAACCAAATTTTCAGCTAATTCTAGATGCGCAAATAAATAAATTAAAAGTAAATAAAAGTGGCAATCTTATTCATTTTACTATAAAAAGAAACTCAAGATCATTATTTGTACTGCCTGAAGATCTCCAGTTCAAGATAATGAAAAGGAAGTCACATAATGGCCTCCTAAACGATCGTTGTTATATTTTTAAAAGTGGAGTAAATTATTAAAAGTTAGTATTAGTATGAAACGGGAAGACTCTAAGCAAGTCGATTAATGAAATTTAGGAAATATTCATTATTTTCATATCATTAAAATATTCTTTTATTTTTCATAATTTTATAAACATTTAATACTATAATTTTGTATTAATTGGAGTTAAAAAATTTTTTACTGATATTATCAGCTCATTAAGTGCTATTGATTGTAACTTACTCTATTTCGTGTTCATGAAACAAATTAGACAAAAAAAAATTGTTATTTTATTGGTGCGTGTGAAAAGACATGTCAGAAAGATATCAATTCGTAATATTGATTAAAAAAGCACCTAACTTATGCGCAGATAAATAAAATCATTTTTAAAAATGGCTATAAAATAAAAAGCATGCTTTTATTTGAAAATTTATTCCGGTCAAGAGTATGTTTGCTTGAGAGCAGCGTTCCAGAAATAACAAGTTAAAGCACCCTTGTCAAGTCAAGTAAATACATTAAAACAAAAAAAAAAAGTATAACTGATGGCTGTATTATTTCATGTGGGTAATCCTTCTACCACAGTTTGGATTCAGAATAAAGAAGAACACAATTGAGGCTATTAATTATCATTCTTTTTCTAAATTAAGTTGCACAATACAATTAATAAAGGCGAAATAGCGTTTTCAGCCTTCTATGGTCTTATAAAGATCTTCAGCACAATCTACTAATTGAAAAATTATGTAAATTGGGTGTAACAGGGGTTTGTCCTGACACGATTTACTTTTTCTTAAAAAAAAAAAGCGTCAGCCCGTAGTGTTTAGTGGTATGTCATGATGTAGATTCCAAATCATGTCATGTATTTGTTACCTCATCACGAGTAACCGATAGCGTCTTGTTTGGAACCCTTTGTAGTTATTTTATAAATTCTCTGATAATAATTTAGCTCTTTGCAGATGATATGACTTCCAGTTTTTGCGGAAAGAATATATGCAGCAGTTCAAGATGATATAGTTTGGGCAAATAGTTACATCCAATGGGCATTAGAGTGTTTTAAAAATGTATCCAACAAAATCGTTGGCATAGAATTCTTTCTTTTCACTTACATTAATTTTTTCTCCTCTAGTCGTAGTGACAAGACCATTATAAGGTTGGTTCCGCTTAATTCTCTCACTCATGTCGTTTAACTTGAAGGAAAACGTAATAGTGGGCCAGTAATAGCCAAGATGTCATATATAATTTATGTATTTTATAATATGAAAATATATTTCGATTTTGAAGCGTTAAAGAAGAATTCAGAATAAAATGTTGTATTTTTAGGTACTCAAAAATCAAAGGTGAAAGGAGTGTCGCGAAACTTATTTAACCACTTACAATACTGACGCTTCCTTCATTAAACAACCACAGATTATTTTTTTAGATATAAAGATAGTTTCAACAATCAAAATAATAGAAACAAGAAGGAAAGGTTCCCAGAAAAAGGAATCAAACGAAGCAAAGGTTTGTCTTTTATTCCATAGGTTTAACACAATCCAGAATTCATTTATTTCAGCGAATAAAAAACTGAAATAATTGTTTACACGTTCTATAAGCGACGATTCATGTCTAAAAGACTATAAGAAGATAAAAGATTATTTTTTAAGAAGATGAATATATTCATTGGATGACTTTTTTTTGTAAAAGAAAATAACTTATTAGGGGGAAATATTATTGTCTTCTTTAATTTATTTAAGTTTTCTATTTTCTTTTTATTTTGTTGGTTTTATATTTTCTGAAGTTTATGCGCTTCATATTTTCATTTTGTTTTACTACAACTCTCAGTTATTTCTTGATTGTACACAAATAAAATTTGTTAAGGCAATAATTTTACCTCTATCACTGGTCCTAATGGAGCTTTCAGTCATTGCCGCTGACATCTCTCCCATCGGCCATTCGCTTCATTTTACTGTAACTTTCTCTTCTTACAGACAACACTATCCATCACCGAAGAGTGAGCTGTATTAAGCTCCTAGGAACAGAAAATCTAAGGACCAGTAGCCGTATTCGTACTCAGGATCTCCGCATGAGAAACTTCATTTTATTATTACCTCCACAGTCTGTACATCGGAGGCGCAAAGGTGTCGGCTTTATAAATGTATACTAAACTCTTAGGTATAATTTTCAAAAACGAGTTTACACAGTTTGATAATAATGCATTCTAAGATTTATGGAAGAATTCTGGTTAATGAAATTATTTCTGTTTATACAGTATTTGTTCTTAAAAATAAATTATTCATGTATAAATAGTAATGGGATCAAAATAAATTAATTTATATTGATTGTAATATGTACTTGTTTTCATCACTCAAACTTAGTGAAGTTAAAGAAAGTGTCGTTTTTACTCTCTAATTTTGAAAGTATTGTATTTTGATACTTCACAATATCAGAGGAAAAGTAAATTTAGTATCTTTTAGAAGGAAATGATGCAACAAGTACTTTCGTCAGAGAAACACGTCCCCCCTGCCTCTTTTGCAGGTCTAGGTTTTCTTTTCGTTAACCATCAGAGAACACTAGACAGACATGAACAGTGGTTGCATTTTTAATGGTAGTGCTGTGAATAGAAAGAAAAAAGTCTCTTTTCAGTAAAACTTCCAATTAAGTAAGCGTTTCTAAAGGTGCAAAAAAAAAAATAGTAAAAGATTCTAAGTGAGAAAACTTCTCTTTTATTCTGTTTTTATATAAATCGTCTCTTTAGGTTCAAATACACATTCACTGGAAATCACAGGCTGAATCAACTAAAATGACTTAGTTACTTTGTCGTCTTTCAAAATTCTTTCAAAAGAAATAAGTTAGTAATTATAATTTTGTTTTTAAATAGCGGTGGATGATTGGATTTAATTACAAATTAAAATATTCGATATGCTTATAACTTATTAGTACAGTTACTACTTATAAAATTATGCCTAGTATGGGGATAATGCAAAGACGTCGACACGTAAATTTGATAGCCAAAGAAACAACCCTTTGACCAAGTAGTTTGAGGAGGATTATTATCTTTTGAGGAGTCATTCGAGACTCCTCTTCAAGCTAAAAAATCTCTTTCGCAGCACATATTTATTACCTTATCCTAAAAATCCTGTCTTGTCGACTGCTACTTTAGAGTGCGATGTTGCGTTAGGCTTATCTAGCTGCCGTCCGGCTAGGTGGCTTCCCAGGAACTAGCTTATACTCCATTCAAACATCCTAAAACTACGATCTCTATCTATGCGGATGAAGCCGACTTACATTCCTCAGTACCTCTTTGAAACTAACCAAAATATTCAGGACTTTATAATTGATATCTGATCTAAACGGTGCTCACGATCGCGAATTAAACTATATACGAATTACTTTGACAAACAAAAAAGCGATAAATAACCAAGACATACCCTCCTCCAACCAAGTCAGCTATCTGGAGTTCTGTCTGTATCGTAAACTAACTTGGATCTCACTCTTCGACTGGAAAGACAAGAACTTCTAAGATTTCTACTTTAGAAGAAGAATTAAATTACAAAACTGCCTAATAGCAAAATATTTTTATGAGCCACTTGAGCATACGGATGATGCCAACATGAGAGCTACTGTGGAGATAAGCTAAACCCTCTAACATCCAAGTATAGTCCTTCCAATTCAAAGTCCTCAGACGATTCTTTCTACGTTTCACTTAAACCCTCCATGTAGATCTCAACATTTCTTTACTTTCCTTACTAATCTATCCAGCCATCCTAATCCTGTAGCTCACAAACCCTCTTTTCCACTTCTCAACCTGATAATCCACCATGCTGCTTAAAACGGCGTTAGCCTGATGATCTTCTTGAGGGATCGTGTCTAACCTAAATTTCTTCAGAGTTCCAGCAACCTCAAAAGGAGTGGCGCTTAGGACCACATTGTAACTACAATTCACATAATCACCACATTGCAATATTTATAGACATTATTTAAAATATAGAAGGAAAGAGCAGTGAAAGAAAACACAATATAATTGTTACATGGAGGACCATCACCTGAGTAGCAACTTAGTAACAAGTGCAGAATACACATGGTATAGTGTCTGATATTGATGCATTACCGCACGTACCTTCCATTACTTTTTATGATTGGACAGGTAAAAAAAAAAAAAAACAACCTTTTCTATCTGATAAAAAAGAATTGAACAGTATTTCTTGCAGACATTTCTTACAAAACTCTATGTAAAACTGCAAAATACAAATAGTGCATTCAGGCCTGACATGGCACACAACTGTCTATCACAATGATGTTTTTGTCCAAAATTTGCACACACTCAGCACCCATGTGGTTAGCAAACTAATATGTGTAATGCTTCACATAACTTCATGACAAAAAAAAAACATTAAACTTCAAATAAAAAAATTAACTATTTCTCGTTTTTTAGCTATGCCAACAAAAACAAGGAAATTATTTTATTGGTTCCAAACTATTTTTCTTTTATTTATTCAAATAAATTAAATTATTGAATCTATTTTAAATAGATTGATATGTTGATGCCATTAATTTATGAGTGAATCTGAATGTTTCTAAAATTTCCAGTTTCCTACACATCTGCGGATTTTTTTTTTTTTGTACCCAGAGGACCACAAAACGGATGTTTTATGAGAAAACTCGAACTCTGAAATCTGCTGTACAATACAATCAGCAAAACGGTTCATGTGCTGCAATTTTCATGCACATTTCAGAGGACATTATTATTCACTAATATTGTCCCATTAATGTTAAAATTTGATAGTTGTCTTATTGCAACAGTAGTTCTTGCGGCATCAGGCGGCATGGAAAACATTCTTGGATAGGAGAAGAGGCTACCTACAGGAACAAGAAGATTCATGTAATTTATTATAAGAGAGAGACCTTTATTTATTTAACAAAAAGGATTTCTAAGACCACTAAAAATAAGATTGGATACGTTGGAAATTTTTTTAAATGTAACGATTGAATTCTTATGAAATTGGGTCGCTTTGTTGAGTCCCAGATTTCAACCCCTAACGTACCAATTGGTCGTAAAATTGTTTTATAAATAAATAGCTTCTTGGTTAGTGATTATTTCTAACATTCTAAGAAGCAGTTTATACAATATGCGGTTCAGCTCTTGACGTAAAAGTCTCATTTTAAGGATTCCACTTGAGCTTTTTGTACAAGTATTTGACCGGTGGCAGCAACTGGGATAAGAATGTTGTTGTAATATGAGAGTGGACAATTACTCTACAGCATAAAGAATACGTTCGTTGGTGCTCTTCCTTTTCCAACGTTAATTCTAATTTTCCAGCACTTACACTATATTTCAAAAATGCTTGAGTTGAAGGACAGTAAGAGAATCTAGATCAGAAGAAAAGAAAAGCTGTGTCTTCTGAAAAAGAGACTGTGATTGTATTATGCAAGGAAGGATTATGCCTAGTGTAGTGTATATAACGCAGATCCTTAAATGTATTATTCCGACTCTATGAAGGGTTAAAAATATTAAATTCTATTTTCATTGTTCATAAGTAAAAGAAAAATTCAAATTAGTACGTAAGCAGAATAATAAAGGAAATTCAAATAAAAAAAGAAATTAAATGACTTGAAAGTAATTGAAGATCAATTTGATAAATAGCTAGAAAACAGACAGAATTGTAAAAATATTAGCAAAAATGATTAAACAAGTACGAGTAAGCAGGGTCAAATCAATCATATTTGATACATTTGGAAATTAAATTATTTTGAGTAGTTCTTAATGTTTTTTAGGCAATCAATTGCCAGAAAATTGTCAAAAATTCAATCATTTAATTTTAATAAAGCAGGAGGTAAAAGATTTTTTGGTATTGTTGGCATTTTTTCTTAGTTTGGTGGATGACTTTCTTTTAAAATATATTTTTTAAATCTACTACGCTTTCAGTTGTAATAAAGTTACGGCCAATTTAAAAAAATTAAATAAAATAAAGTTTAAATATTCGTTGGTGGAAATCGGAACTTAAAAGTATCATTTATTTCACTCCAATTTTTTTTACCTAGTTAATGTTTGATTCCCTGCAGCTACGTTAGGCAACATCAGCTCTCCTTTCACTTCCTCTTGTACTCGCTTGATTTCCTGGATTGGCACAATTTTTACCTCATTAGAAGCCAAGATTATAAGCAAAACATTATATGACTTTTATCTTCAGTTAAATTCCATCAAAGAACTTCACTTCTTTGTTACTGTCAATGCTCAAATAATGAAAAAAAAAATAGCATTAAAAACTAAAATGTGTTTTTGAACGTTCCATATTTGGTTTCATTCCACTTTTCGGATTTGGTGCTAAAGAAAAACGTTTTAGTTGAATGTTTGAATATTTTCATGGTGAATTTAGCAATAAAGGTAACTGCAGACTAAATCAGAAGAAGAAATAGATAATCTTTATTTGCCAACCTTAGGAGTGATTTCATCCACTGTTTCATTACTTATTTCATTCGCCTTCCTCTCATAGAATACTGAGAAAAATGTAGAATATTTAAATAACAAATTTTTAGATCTGATTAGTTTGCACTTTTAATTTGGATTTTTTTTTTTTTTTTTTTTTGTTTAATCAGAAAACAAGTTAGTTTAAATATCTTGGGCTAATTTTGATACTATCCCAAATAGATAAAAACACAATATACGATATTTAGCAAAATTTACTAAATTCTTTTTACTTTATTTTTCAACATTGATGGTGGTGGAAAGTGGCTAATAGCTAAGCGAAGCTTCATTGTTCGAATCCGGACATTCTCGCATACTACTCCTCTTATTTTTTCTATTCCTCTTTACAGAGAAGCTCATCAAGTGATGGCAGTCAACGTTGCTCTGTCCTAATGTCAATTTTGAAAACTCAGGGAGAAGGCTAAGCCTAATGACCACAAATGTTGACGCTTTTTACTTTAAAAGAGAAAAAATACACTTAGTACTCGGACCCAAATCACTCAGTATATCATGAATAAATTTTCAATTCCCGTAGGTCCTCACAATCTTTATTTCTCCATTTAAAAAGGAGCCCTTCTTTAATAATATTAAATAATATAAAGAAGTCATGTGTTTAAATCAATCTCCAAACTTGAGGTTTAACAGAGAAATCTCTGAAACCTCATCCAAACAGTGAGTTTAAATTGCGTGTTTATTCATAAATTTTATTTCTTTGAAAAAATTAAAAGTAATTACCGTCGTAAAGCATAAAGCATTTTACCAGCATAAAGCGTATAATTATAGTTTCAGAGACCAGGAGACTGTGTTAACAAAACTCAATGTTGAGAAGTCCATAAGGACAAACAGCAAACCAGTGTGAATATTTATTGAAATAAAATTTCTAACTAATAACCCATGTGAAGTAGATCAAGATGTTTCTCAAGCGAATAAAGAATTATGTACTGAAATCACATACCTATTTCATTAAAACTGTAATTTACAATTTATAAACATTAAGAATAAACATCGTTTACGCTCCTACAAATAATTTCTATTCACAAATATTCGCTAGTCGGAATTTAATATTAAAAGTTACAAGCGAGTTATTTTTGCACCAAATTTTGTATTTGATTGGTTTTGTTTTGTCTTTTGTTTACGACACCTAGACAATATGTATATCCATCTAGTCTGTTGTCTCCATTCTCGAGGAAAGGCAGTAATTTGCGCCGACCAGTTTCTCAGCCAACTGTACAGTGAGACCCACTGATGGTACGCTCAGAACCCACCAAAGCTACTGATTGTATTTCTTACAATACAATGATAATTTTTTGCTAAATTAATTTTTAAATACACCTTTAGAATTATTATTATCTGAAAAATATTGAACTTGTTCGTCCTTATGAAATAAATAAATAAAGAACTTGTTACAAAAAATAAATGTATAGAAAATCTGAAGCAAGGTAATAAGAAAGTTTAGATTGTAAGAAACCAGAGAGTGTAAGAAAATGTTGTAATTTGTATTGCTGTATTTTTATTTGCTGGCCATCTCAGTTCTTCTCAGTAAAACGTGACATATTTTTACGCCTAAAAAAAAGGAGCGTAAGTAAACGATTTTATAAGTGATACGAATGGAGGTAACTTGTGTCGACAGAGTTTCACGGAATGATGCTACTGAATTGTAGGCATCGTAATTTAAATTTGATACAAACCAAACAGTCCGATACTGTTCTTAATGGAACACTGACTTCAAAGCTCTATACTGACACAGCTCTATAATTTTAGTTGATGCATTCTGTTAATTATGCAAATTTTACAAGGATTCACAACGAATTTTTGTCGGAGGGTTTTTGTTTAAGGATTAAATGCATTTCTTTTTCATTTTTTTTTTATTTTTATTCACAATACATTAAAATAATTTTCTCAATTAGATTGTTTCTAAGAATATGTTTACAAAATAATTTTTTTGAGCAACAAAATAAGCATTAATAATTTAGTAATCACATTCTGACTCTGTGAAATCCTCCAAAGCCGAAGAAAGGGAAGCCGGGTGTACGGCATAAATCCGAGGCACGTTACATCGGAAAAGATTAAAGTAATTAACCCATCTTTTAGGCTAGGCTTGCCATCAAATTACCAAATGTGGGCACAATATCTCGCTAAGCCTAGTTTAAATATATTTTGTGTTGCTGAACTTATAAGAGAAGGATAATCATTTCCAAAAAGTAGTAATTTTCTCAGATATCCAGGTGACTCTACAGGGCATGAAGCCGTACGAAGTTACTTCAAGGCAGCAGTCTGAGACAAACTGGAAGGACATTCTGATCAGTATTGATTCGTATGGTCTAGATTCTAAGCATTTAGGACAACAGCTTATGGTGATTATACGCAAAAAGAAATTAGTTATTTTCAAGAAATTAGGATCTCTTATATCCTATTTTTTCGATATTAGAATTAAGTTTTCGGTCTTGAAAATAATGTCTAGTCTTTAATAAAAGAAAAGAGATAAAGCTCGTTATTCAAACATTACGTAATAAGGACTTTATAGTTCTCGACAAGAATGGCAATGATAAGAAAACCAGTTTGTCTGGGTGAAAAGTTGCCCTAAATGGTAAGAGTTAATTAACAAGTTACACGGACCTAGAGAAAACAGTTTCTCGTTGTCGACCCAGTGCTCCTTTATATCATTTCTCTCCACAGTTAGAGTTAGCGCATAGGAGAACTATTAACAAGAACAAAACTAGCATTTTAACTAAGATGTACTATTAAAGAAATTTCTCATACTTGCAGAGATAAGGCAGTGCACAAGCTTTCATTTGACAGTGGAAAGGGGCTAGACAGATCATCATGCCAGTTTGCGTGCTGTGGCTAATTCAGTTTGGCATTACTACTTTCTTTCTGTTTTCATATTGCTAACATTTTGAAAGTAAACAGTAAATATTTAAGTTCAAAAGTTCCTCATTTTTTTACAGTGCACTTCACATCTGCGGTAATGTGCATTTTTTTTGTTCTTTCTTGCCTTGCAAGAAATATTTTATTGGTATAAAATATTGCTTCTACTTAGGTTTAGATCTGTTACGAAAATTTAGAAAATCGCGCGACTTGATCATGCCTTAGATTTAAATATAGCTTGAATTTTCTAGTTGTGCGCCTCTAGCGTGCATGGTTTGTGAACACCAACATTTCTTGAAATTGTGGCAATCATCAAATGTTCACATTTTTTATTTGTTGGTGCCAATTCTGCTGTGTTCTAACCTAGAATATGGACACTCGCCAGAACCAGTTGCTACAATTGTCCGCTTTCTCTTGCTAATAACTGTATTTGAGATTGACAGATTCTCTTCGAACTTAAAATTTGTAAAAACTTTCCTTTCTAAAAGCAAATCTAAAAATAAAAAACATTAAATTATTTGCATCCTGTGCATTTATACTAAACATAATGTTAATAATTGTGGGGTCACAATAATTGGGCGCTGATTCTTCTAGGTCTCAACGCCACAAGCAGAAAGGCGTGGAGAGTGGAACCAGCCATTGCTCTGGATAGGAATTGGGAGCTAGGGTAGGTTATTTCGTATTGGTTATACATCGTGACTTAGTAAGTGGGCGATCCTCAGTTCGAATCACGGTGTAGCTAGTTTTTATTTGTTATAAAAAAATGTTAATAGTGAAGTATGTATTTCTGCCTCTATCAACGATAAAGATGTACAATAGGCTCACCTGAATGTATTTATTGGATAATGGATGGTTCCACAGAGCCAAACATTTCGGCTCCTTAAGTCCGGTCTTAGAAGTTTTTTTGTAAATTGTTTTGTACGTTCATGGTAGATCTCCGTTCTCACAATAGTCGTAGTTGTAATAACGTCTCTTCCATTTTTGTCTTTTCAGTTTCGTATGGAGGGGTTTAATTCGTACAATATTGCTATAATCCCTAAAATAACATCGGTAATTAATTTACCTAGTTGAACAAGACTCAAGTTATCCAGTTGGCCTGCAAGAAAATAAGTGGAAAACAAAAAAGATGTAGGTCAGTCTATATTTCCTAATATTGGAAAAGTATAGTTAAGAAAAAACAATTACGGTATTTGGAGCCAAATAGTGCATTAATAGTTTCATCACCAAATAATATAAGTTATTATATTAATAATAATGTTTACTTTATTGCCAACCATACTAATAAGCGGTTTATAAACGAACATATAATTCGTTTGTAAGTTTCATTTCTGTCAACATTGCTGCAATATTTCATCCTTAACTTTGCCAATAATAGGATATCATTAGTATTATGTGTTTTATAGATTTTGTTACTTTTATAAACAATAGTTTATAAAGTAACAGGTTCTGCCCGTTTTTTGTAAAAGTTACAATATGTGTATGGTATAAATGCTACGATGAGTCTGATTTCATAGTTAAATCACGATTCACAATTATGTAACTGCATTGATGCGAATTCATCAACCTATTCCATGGGCTATACACTTATAAAATTCTAATTGAGCTTAGCGAATTACAATCTTTTACAAAAATTGTTTTAAAAATATTTTATTTAAGTGCCATTAAAATGATAACAGCAATTCCAATAGTCTCATATTTCAGCACCTTCTTCAGTGTCTATATTCAAGGTAGGATTACATCATCCATCCCAATCAAGGAGAGGTGGATGGAAGCGAATGCGTTTTGTTGTGCCCCAGCAGTTGACACTTTAAATTAAAATTCTGCTTAGACCAGACATCGCGAAATCAGTACCATACATCATTCATTAGTTCAAAGATGATGGGTACCTCTAACAATCCAGCTTTCGTAGGGCCTTATTAACTTCTTATTCCCGAAATATTTACCAATGTAAGCTTCTTTTTATTTTGCTCAGCATTAATGTTGAATTAACCATAAATAGAATCCTTGACTTAAATACAAACAGAAATCATCTGGTCTGCAATAGCTTTATTTTAATAAAAACGGAATGAAAGAAATATGATGATTGATGGATGTGAGAAGAAAAATGTTGCAGCGACTGGGGAATTCAGAAGAGATAGATTCACTGCCAGCTAAAATGCTTAAAACCTTATTTGACACCTTTAATGTTGATATTTATTTTATTAGTCTTAGTATTTATTTTCCCTGAGATGGCGAAACTTGTTCTTTCTTCTTAAATTACAAGAAGAAATGTAATGTGAAAGTATACATATATATTTGCAATAATAATTTAACGAATTTACAATATAACAAGTTTAAAAAAAATGTATTACCTCAATTTGGCATTTCTTGGATAAGAAATTGTTAAAACATTATTGAAAACAGCTTCAACCACTTTTAGACCCAGACAATAAATACAATATTCATCAAATAACCATCCAGGCAGTCTTACACTGCATTAAATTAGCATTCTTAGAACTTGATAACCAGCAGAGTTAACAGGAGTTTGAAAAAGTTACCTCAGTAGAATTATTGTCCTTCTTTTATGATTCCAGCAGCACTACTTTGTTACACTAATTTGTTTGTTCAACCTGAATAGTAAATTTTCCTGTACCAAAATGCCTCAACTTCGAATTAGCGCCCTACGCAGGACTATCTTCCTATGTCCTGCAGCAGTCTAAAAACTTCACAGTTGCATAAGTTTAGGGCAATGAATTAATTATTAATTACTGGCAATATTAGTATTTATCTTATAGCATAAAAAGATCACATGGCATGAATTGTTTTGTAAACATCTTCTCAGAAACAATTTCATTGAGAAAGTGTTATATTCCAAAAGAACGAACAGTTTGAAAATGAAAAAGTAACATCTTTTCATCAAAAACAAATTTTGTTTCCGCCTCTGCTTCTTTCTATATTTTTAATTTTCCATTAAACATAAATATACTTAATTTTACTTAATCTTCTTTTTGAATTGCCCCACAAATGGAGGTTTTACTTCCTACACTTTATATTGCTCCCGCGTAGCACACCTCCGTATCATTTCAGCCACTGATAAGTGATCGAAACGTTTGTTATAAGAGAAAAACGAGATTTTTAAAGATCTACCAAACCATATTTCAAAGCATAAACCAAGAAAAGAGCCATTTCACAAGTGAGCAAGACACAATTAGTACTGCTATTAAACTGAAAAGCTGAAATGGTCCTTTTTTTTGCTGTTTTTAGGAACCCCACTCAAAATTTGCTACTCTTAATTACTTCAAGAATAGAAAAATGGAACGAGAAAATTTTTAACAGTAACCTAAATGTCGTGTAATTACAGAAATAATGGTGAATTGTGCAGTAAAAGTTTCTTTAATTATTGTAATTTGGTGCCAGTTTTCTGGCCTTATCAATTACCTTTGGCTAAAGAAATTACAAATTTACACGCAATTCAATTTCTTTTTTGTTTTATTTTTAGTTTATTCCAATTCGCTAATTTTTAGTTCTTTTTTTCTAAGGTATAACTTACAAACTTATGCAATGCTGATCACTAACAAGTATAAGAAAAACGCCGTGATTATAGTTATCTTCAAAGCTGGAATACCAAAACACGAGCCTTCCAGCTACCGACTTATTAGTATTCTTTTGTCTTTCTAATCCCAAAATGCCAATAAAAAAAGAGACTACTGGACTCACTAATGTCTTCAACAATTTTATGGAATTATAAGCTTCCAATGATTCAGTTAAGTTTGTAATTTTATTTTAACATTTTTAAGTTTAATTGGCTCCTTGGTTCTTGTAGAGTTGTAACAACGTTTTGTGTCATTTCAATGCAAGGTGCGGTTTTATCGTTCATGTAATTGACTATATTGTCACTCTCCATGTGATACAACAATAAAATTAAGTGCCGAAGAAAAAAATAAGATGTTATTTTAACAAACTTTAACATTTTATTATTTAATAGGCTCAATTACAGTGACCTGTGTTTTTTATACGTGACCGGAATAGAACTTCTATTCAACATCCCTCCTTATAGGATTTGTTACAAAATTTTTATAGTATCTAAAATTCAGAAGGTTGGTTCTTAAAAATAACTTAATTTCCTCTGTTCACCTTGGATCAACCTACTCGCTTATGTCCTGTATAATTGTCAGTAACCTATTAGATTGGTAGCGGTAAGGGATATAAAGTTAATTTATAAAGGCAATCTTCCAGTGAGTATCTAATTAAAATAGAAGAATAAATCAATTATAAGAAAATATAGTTCTTCTGTAGGTGCAACGTTGAAATGCACTGCATTTCCATTTAAAGTTGTCTTATGTGAAAAATTAGAAATCAATAACAATAAAAAAAAGACTAGTTCAGAATGGAAACTTCAGTTTATTTAAATACGTGACACAATCTAGTTTTATAAGTTAAAATTCACAATCAATTAAATTTCTTTCGAAACAACTCCGGTTTGGGAAACCGATTATTATTTTTTGAACCTAGCTATTGGGCATATATATATATATCTTCATTATGTAAGAGCAGAATATAACAATATGTAGCCAAAAGAGACTTCATTTACACCACAATATTGCTGATATTCCTACCTATTCAAACACCTCACTCCCTATGCTGACGTCAGCGCTATCCTCTCTGTCCACTCAGAAACATCTGAATCCTCCAAATCTCTTCTAGTGCCCCTCAATCTAATCGAAAGGTAGTGCACCCACTGAAGCAACAAATAAATGAAAGAATAATTATTCCCACGAATTTCACGCTCTGGCGAAAATGTGTTCTTAACAATCCCATCCCTAACTCAAACTTAGTGGGTTTCCGCTTGGACAGTAGACTCACTTTGAACCCACACACGAGACTTAAAAGATAACAATTAAACCAAAGAAACGTACAACTAGGACGCATGTTCGGACCTAAATCTTAACTAATTGCATCTAACAAACTAACCCTCTACAAGATTTTTCTTAAACCCATCTGGACTTACGGATCAGAGCTGTGGGGCTCAACTAAACCCTCCAATATCTCCCGCATCTAATCCTACCGATCAAAAGTCCTCAGCCGTATTGTTAATGCCCTCTATTAATGTCTTCAACTTCACCCTTTACTAAGATCTAAATATTCACTTGGTCACCGAAACTATCCATTCGTGTTGCCTCAATATTCACAGTAGCTTAGCCTGCCATCCCAATTTTAACAGCTCGAAATCTTACCTCTATGATCCATCCTGGTTATCCAATGCTAAAACGACATTCCCTCGTGATCTCCTATCCTACACAAAACCCATCATTAAAATTCCCTAGTGTGTTAACACAAGCTGATTTCTATCTTCCGGCTCCCTACGGTTTACCTTATGCATCGGCTACACCGGGTAGTTTTTGCATCATGTAAATAATTTAAATCTATATTTTGTCGATACATATATGTATTATACAGTTTGAAATAAAACTAAGAAAAAAAACAATATTTTACTTTTCTTAAAGATCAAGGCTAAGCTCTGTATTTGTATTAGATAAATTAAAGTAACGCCCACTAAAATATAACGGCTTTGAAAGAGAATTTAGAATGCTACTTTTTTATATTTTACCTTTTTTTTTCTTTTTCTTTTAGTGCAATACCTGTTTAAGTAGTCGCCCACTGATTTTCGTGGAAGTGTGCTGACCTTGAAGCAAAATAGCAGTTGTTATTTTCACTTCCTATTAATATTAGTTATTAAGAATTAATTTCAATTGGAGTTATCTTGCAAAATATTAAAATAAAAGATTGGTGGAGTAGGGCCACCAAAATAGCTCTTAGTTGCTTATAGTCTCTCTGAAATATGTTGAAATACATGAGAGAATAGAAGTTAATTTTGCTGGAAAGATTTCACAGATAACGATAAAGATTAACATTTATTTCACCACTCAGCTACCTGAATCTTCAATCATGTTTGAATTCTACAGAACCATTTTCAACTTATTGTAAGAAAAAGAATTGGAGAGGTGTTTCTTAAATATGATAGTTGTACCAAAAATCTTAATAAAATACTAGTAACAAGTCTTGGTTAAGCATAGAAATTATTGGAGTGTAAGACTTTTCTTGTAATAAAGAAAAATAATTGATATTAAAACATAAGCGTAGATTTTTTAGTCGAATTAATTTTTCTTTTTAAACCTTATATTGACAAAGCAAAGTGAATACAAATTACTGTAACTGCCATTAAACGAAGCGCTAACGTTAAGATGGAGAAGCCATCCACTGACCACACTCAAAAAATTACTTTTTTTTTAACGTTTTAAAAAGTCTTTTCGTTTTCATTTGTTTAGTTGTAATCAATTCAATACATTATAACATGAATTATAGGAAATCAGTACAGAAAATTTAATTTCTGATCTCCTTTAAAACATACTTTAGAGAAACTAAAATTATTTGTTTGGATGGAAGAATGGGGTTGTAGAGACCTTTTTTTTTTTTTTTAATTCGCCCAAGTTGTGGAGGCCTTCCAACATTTCAAAAAAAATTTCAAATTATCCTTTGGTTCAAAAAAAGGTTGGTTAGGCCAGGTATACAGGGAGCAGTGCTGACAGAAACTTGGTTAAGCATAGAGATTATTGGTTTGTTAGAAATAAGGAATAGGTAACCCATTTAGTGAGAATAGACTAGCTCAGGGGTCGGCACCCGCGGTTCTATTACCCAAATTGTGTGGCTCTTCAGCCTGTCCAAAATATATTGTATATTTCAATTTTATTGAAACAAATTAAAATTTCATTTATTAAAGTAAAGATATTTTTTCAAAAAGAATTTTAAATGTGATAGGTTTGAAATTGAATAAAATTATATTAAAATAAAGTACGTAATTATAAAAGACCGCCGCCATTTTCATTCAAACACAGGTTCAGTTATTATTTATTTGTTTATTTACTTTGCAATATGTGAAAATAAATATATAAAATAGTCAAAGTTGGGTGTTTTTCAACGTTACGCTTTTTCGTGCAGTTTTTGACGATCAACCCTTTTACCACTGTCTTACCGGACAGTTTTAAAGCATTTAAATGTTATTAAATATCATAAAATAATAATTTGTGAATACAAATGATCTGCAGAGTTTGTGTACACTATCATCCTTGCGGCTCTTGGTAAGATTTATTAAAATTATTTAAGGAGAAATGGCTCTCTACTTAAAATAGGTTGCCGACCACTGGACTAGCTCATTCAACTAGGTCCAAAGTGTTTTATTTATAAGAAAATAACAAACATTGTAATAAACATTTCATAATTGGGATTTTGATAAATAAGTAGCCGGTAATCGTATCTATAAATTTCTAGCTCTTTCAATGGTAGGGAGCACGTAGCCGAACGGGTAGTCGCTTCCATGACTACAATTACTATTGCCAACTGTTACCAGCAGAGTTTGCCAGCCAAGATTATATGCCCTAACACTTGGTTTGCGAGCTTGCAATAGAATACCCAATTTCTGGTTCGATACTTACTGTTAGTAATGTCACTTATTTACACTTATACTTATTGTCATTCTCCAGGTTGTTCCTAGTGGAGAACAACAATGCCATGCCACACTCACTATATTTAGTTTAGAATACTAAACTGAGACAAATATTTAGTAATAAATGTTTTTTTTTTTCTTAATTTTTTCATTCATATTTGAAAATGATCTTCTAAAAATTCCAAAATGAGTCACATGATAAAAATAAATTTTAATTTACGGTTTAGAAAAGTTAATGTAATTACTTTCATCCCTGATCGTTTGTTATATTGCGTTGAATCACCTATCTATCTTATTTCAATAGAAATTTTTCAACATATATTTCCAAGTTGGAAAACAATATTTTTTTTTGTCAAGAAAATATTTTTATGCCTTTCGTAGCCATTTAAAATTGATTGAATAATACAATCAAATCAGTTCTAACAAAGTGCGCAGAATAGAAGCTGAAATTTATCCTAGGCCTAAGATCTTTAGGTAGGGTTAATGGTCTTCTCAATGTAAACAGAAGCTGTAATTATTGAAACCTATTTTTTTTTTCTCTTATTCAAAATAACTAAATGCAAATTAATTAAATGCAAAATCATCCTTAAAAAAACTAAATTGAATGCAGAACAAATGTATGAATGCAATTAATATGTATGTACAAGTGATAATTTACTTTAATTAATTCAATTAGTAAAATACTACAGACAATATCTTAAAGGCCTATTGTTTCTGGCCAGTGAGAGTATCAGATTCGATTTCGTACGTCCTCGTGTTCAATTTAAGGTATTACAAAAGAAAAGGAAAGTGTACAACATAATCTAAGAAATTCTAGAGTATCCATGAATGAACAGTTTACTTTTAATTATTAAATGATATCATGAAACCTAATTGGTATTTGGACGTAAAGACTTCCTGAAAAAATAAGCATTGCTATTTTTAATAAATTTGAAAATTAAGAATAAATGTCGGATTCCCAGGAAATTCCTAAATTGAAAATTTGTTTAAGTTCATGTAATGTTAAATTTTTTGTTATCTGGTGCAAGACTTTTTATTTTTTATCCACTTCTGTGACCAGTTTGGCGTCCACAAAAGCAATTTGTGGTCTAGCAAGTACATAAGATTTAGCAATAACCAGTTTCACACATATTTATCTTCTCAATGATTACTCTTCAGTTACATGTAGTATTTTGATATGCTCCGAATTTTATGTTAGCATTGATGAGTCCAATTATTAAATATCACTATTTGTTTCTTGACTGTTCTACTCTCGAAGGCCAGTAAAGCACAGCTTGTTTCTAAAAAAAAAAATATTTCTTGCAAACCTTAAAGTTCTTCATATGGTTTCCTCAAGATACCTTGAAGAAAAGAGTTTAACACTTTTATTTATTAATATTGAAATTAGAAAGTTACAAATATAATCAGCCTGGAAAAGCTTAGAGAGCGATTTTGGCCTCGTATTATCGTTGAGGAATATCTGGAAAGATCGGGCATGGCAATAGGGGATCCTTTGCAAAATAAGAAATATAACACGTGACGGGGTCCTATGGAAAAACTAAGTTGGAGATTCTACTGTCCGACTAGAAGCATTAAGGAGATATCGGGAAAAAATGAATTCCTTAATAAGAATGCGTTTTATTTCTTGATTTTATTTAGTGTCAGCTAGAATTCTGATTGTGAAAATATAAATCGTTCCCACTACAAATATAATACGGTGAGAGTGGTCTGAATCCCACACCAGAAATGTAAGAATAATTTTAACTTTAAGACAATAGTTGAGACAAGAAAGTTTACCATGATTTATAACTATCATTTAATGTCAAACATGGAAAAAATGAGCTTTTTAAAGTTTTAAAATGTATTTCACTTTTATTCAGCTCACTGAATTAATTTTTAATTTGTTAAAATTATTTCCCTCTTAATTATTTACAGAGAATATTCTAACCGATGTCGGAATTATTAAATTAAAAAAACACATTGGATGGATAGGTATTTATAAATTACACAATTCATCCAGCTGGAAACAGAAAAAAATTATAATTAGTTCAACAAAAATAAAATAAAATTTGGTAGGGTCGCATTGTTCTTTAATATAGTTCATTATTATCCGTCATATCACCCATATTTCTTTTGTTTCAGAACGATTTCTGATTTTTAAATACCAGTGCTTAAATTAACTGTTTGATGTTAAGAATTTGACTCCATTTACGTTTCTGTTGCTCGCTACTTTTACTGAAGTAGTATTCACAAACTATGAGTGACAGAAACACAATTGGAGTCAAAGAGGGAGTTTCAAATAGATGAACAGTATTAAATAATTTTTTGTACTTCCAAAAGTTGTAACTACAAATGCACGATTATTTTGGATGGGAAAGAATATATTTTTTTTTTTCTAAAAATGTTTTCTATTTCAGGTGAAAAGTGTGGACATCCAGCAGTTCCTGCGAACGCCAAATTAGCATTATCTTCTGAATCACTTGACCCTGGAACCATAGCAACATATACCTGTGATGATGGATATGAGTTATTTGGGTGAGTTATTTCTTCTTTCTTTACTTTTTAATATAGGAATGAGAAGTTGTTTATTTAAGAATAATTTAATTAATAATAAGTTATTAATTTAATTTGAAGAATAACTCCATTTTAAGTTTCAAAGAAGTCATTCTTCAAGCCGTAAAACATATTACCTAATTAACTAAATAAGAACAGGTAATATATGGCGAATTAAATGCTTATGTATACCCATAAAAATTTTCTTATGTATATAATGTACATATAAATCTTTAATTCTAAAAGCCAGGAAACTTACACGCAATGTCTAACTTAAAAATAAAAGCATAAATCAAAAATTAAAACACTTAGTAACTTTAAATATTAAATTTAGTGTGGAAAAAATAAAACCAAAAATGCTTTATGAACATTATTAAATTATGTGGGAAAAAGGCCAAGGTCTAATCATTTTTCATTTTAATAACATTCTCCGGCAATTTATTATGTAATTAATCTTATTGAATTTATATTTTGTGTGAATCTACTTTTGAAATTTCATTTATAACAAACACTTATTTCACAGTAATAAAATACAAAAATTTGGGCCGAGTATAGGTAAACGCTAATTACACGTTTAATTTATTGCTAAATTATTCACATTTAATTTAAAACATCTGAGGTTATTGGCGCCCGGAGCTTTTTTCAGTGTACTGCCGGTCTATGGATAGTGTTATCTCGTTACAGAAACCTGTCTATTACTGAAGAAGCTCCTAGGAAAAGCTCTAAGGAAAAGAAAATAAAGACAAACTCGAAACATATACTATTCAAAGTCTTAACTTAATTCGAAGTCTTAATATGTTCCATTGGAAACAATACTACATTTTAATGGTGTTGCCCATTTCAATGAGGTTTATGAAGTAAAGAAGTTTTTGCTACTCTCATCAATTTTTCACTTTTAGGTCCTACTGTTAGTTATCTTAGTGTTTTTTACTATTTGGTGTTACTTTTACTACATGATGAATTTTACTGAAAAAAATATAGTTTTGTTTATCGGAACTCTGTAATCCAGAGTCCTTCTCTGCAAGCACAGTATGTAATTTGCTCTCTTTTAGGGCCCATTTGATTCAGTAGATCTGTAGTTCATCAATAATTTTCATTAATAAGCCCGATTTTACAACAATAGCTATTTAATATAAATCAAAAGCTTCTGATTTAGGTTTATGCACGAAATTATCCGTGGAGATAAAAGTTTTCAATCTTTCATAAATTATTGGTAGAAAGATTCCCAATTAAATGGTGGTCTTAGTACAATTACGTGCTTGTAACATTCTACGTAAGAAATATGCTAACTTAAAAATTGTCACTTCGCCAACTAGTTCATTTGAAAACTGTTAAGGGTTACTTTTAGTATGGAATTCAGCTGTATTTACCTTGTAACACTTTTTACCATTTAAATTCACAAACTTTTCTTTATTTAAAAAATGCGTTAGTTTAAAATATATACTCCCAAACTTTTTTCGACTACCGTCCCCTTTTCCAAAAACAAATTGCCCGCTACCACTGGATGCCCCCAGGATTTTCCTCTGAGCCTACCTCCGCCACCTTACGCCATTTCATTGTCCAGGTGGAGGCATAAACCACTTAGAAAACCAAAGGTTTTAAAGGGTCTTATCTAGGGAATTCTTTGGTACTTGTAATAGGATATTCCCTAGTGACTTGTAGTAAATTATTTTATACACTAAAGCAGCACGATTTCAAACAGCGCATCTTTGCTGTCTCGAACTCAAGAGAAAATATCTCCGGCAACGTCCTTGCTTTAACTATGAAAACGTGTTAAAGGGCCAGAGATGGGGTCTAATAGCAAGTAACCTGCGTGAAAGGCTCGAGGATTTAAATTAGTCCAACAATGACTGCATTAATCTAATTACCCACACTGAAATTGCTGATATCAAAAACATTCAGAGAAAACTAATCTCAAGTAATGGTACCTTAAAAGTATACAAACTATTCTCTTTTTTTCAGGTCTCCGACAAGTACATGCTCAGCTAGTGGAGTCTGGCAAGGAGAACTTCCTTTTTGTGGTAACTGATAAGTATAATCTATATTATAAAAACATCAGTAGGAATTAGGAACATCTAAAATAATACTGCAGCAGTATTCTCGTGAGCATCTTTCTTCAAAAATCATGACACTTTGAAGTCAAAATCATTGTTCACTCACTAAAAGCTCTTGTTGCATATGTTGCACGTATTGGTATTTTTTAAATATCTAAATGGAACAATCATTGAAGGAAAAGCGAAAATTACAGATGATTTTCATTTTAGTGCTTCGAAATTACTACAGAAGAATAGTAGTTTCTAATGTTGAAGGATCTTGAATATTATTAATATTTTATTTCTATTTAAATGCCAACAAATGAGATATTATTTTAAGAATTGGCTCCAGAACAGATAATTCTAATTTTGGTAAGGCAACATCACCTTTTAACTGCAGCATGCTTATCCAATCCCTTGATTTTAAAAGGTTTGCTAGTTTGACTACCTTCTTTATAAAATTTAAAAGGCTCAGTTTTTTTCATCTCTCCCAAGAAACTTCTCCCTGAACTTCAGTGCGGTTACCTCCAATTCTTTCAGAACAGACACCAGCATCTTACACATGTAAGGGTCATTTCTAAATTTGTCAATTTTAAATGAATGTATATCAACAAATTCTTAGATAGAAACAATAACTGCTTAATAAACGTTCTCATAATAAACTTTTTTGCTCCAAACCAGTCCCAGTTCATATAATTTGACAATGTTTTATGGAGCGGGCTTAATCAGACTTCTAGACTAGAGAACTAGACAGATTATCATTATCAGTTCTTAGGCACTAGCCACCAACTCGTCTGTCTTCACTCTTTATTCTCTGGAACAAATAATTTTCTTGTATTAAACCCATTTTAATTTTGTAGAGGGGCATTTTAAAATGCTCAAATCAAAACGGAATAGCTTTTCACTCAATTATTATTATAATTTGTTATCCAGAGTAATTATATTTTTTTGTTTATTACACTTTCTCCTGGATGTGCTATTTATAAATATCCGTTCCAATTTACTATCCATGTAATTTACCTTACATCATTCCTTTGAGAAGCATTAAAATAAGAAACTATGTAAATTACTACCTTCACTTGAACTGTTTTCTCTAAACGTTTTGGGCAAGCATTTTCACATACCTATTAGTAGAGGCTCCCAAATTATATGCAATGCTAAGCCCAAATGGTTAAAGAAGTTTTATGCAAAACAAATAAATATTTAAAATAAAGAAAAGCTCCAGATTTCTGAGTTCAGATTTTGGAGTTATTGTTTTTCTGAAACGAAGGAATGGGTTGATTAAGTACTATTTTTCTCATAAAACTACTATTTTTATACGAGAAAAGATTATTGAATGTTGGAATGGACGCTTAGTAATGATTTTTCTATCATAAAAATAACTTTCCGTATGCATTTTCTACTAGTGACTAGTGCATATTACAGATTCATTCTTCTGGTGCAAGAATCCTGAGTTCGATTTCTATGAAGACTCAAGCGAAAAATTAGGATCCGCGTCATCCCCCCTAAAACATTGTCGTCGGACAAGTTCTGTCTGCACAAGATTTTTTTTTTAAAAGAGAATTTAAATAAATTATAATGCAAGTGAAATAATTGCAGTGAGGATGTTCGCAAGTGTGTAAGTCGTGCCATATCGCATTTATCAAATTATTAGAAGGGTACCATTTCATTTTTTTACCAAGTTATTTGAAAATATATGAGAACCGACAATTTTATTTCCCAAATCCTAAGAACAGGTACTGTTTTATTGAAATATCATTTGAGCAAATTTTATAAGTTAAAATGCAATGCTTAAAAAGAAAGAACATGTCTAAAGTTAAATGAAGGTAGTTCAAACAAAGTACTTTATTCTTTTGAATTAGCTTCTGTTAATTTGATTGGAAGGGCATGAAATCCGATTCCCTTAAGAGTGAAATCAGCATATTTAACTCCCTTTTGTTTCTTTCAATGTCGAACTTTGGGAATGTGATACTGATTATATTTTTCATTTTGGCGGGGATTACTTTTGTAGGGAAAATAAAGTCTTCCCGAATCTGTTATTTCAATATTATCTTCGAAGTCATTGTGTTCTAGCTTTTAAGTTAACTTTTAACTTTTTTTAATCCGGGATAAATATTATCTGTTAAAATTTGGAGAATGGTATGAGAAGAAAATTGGTGTTTTTTTTTCTCATAAAACTATTTTTATACGAGAAAAGATTATTGACCAGATTGTTTGTAATTAAAATAATTACTTTGTACCAGAGTTATTTTAAAAATTTAATCAATTAAAAAACAATTGAATTAAACGGAAATTTAATTTTAATCATGATTAAAATTAAAAAATTTAATCGGCCAAAATTAGTTGATTAAAATTAAATTCACTTTTAATTTAATCGGAATTTAATCAATTAAAATTTTTAATCATAACTAAAAATTAAGATTAAAATTAAAATTAAATAATCAGAATTTTAATTGATTGAATTAAATTCCTTTAGTTTTAATCACTTTGGACGATTAAATTTTTTAATTTAATCAAAATTTGAGAGATTAAATTTTTAAAACCAAACATTGCCAATGGTTAAACCAGAATCGGACCAATGCATCTTTATTCCGCCTAGCTGGTGCCTCTTCTCTATCAATATTATCACATTTCCTAAACTTGGCACCTTCATTCTACCAGTCTGGTGTCTCACCACTCACTAGACTTAGATAGGACCACTTTACACTCACATTTAACCATGTTTACCACTCATTATACTTAGATAGGACCACCTTACTCTCGCATTTAACCAAGTTTACCACTCACTATACTTAGATAGGACTACCTTACACTCACATTTAACCATGTTTACCACTCATTATACTTAGATAGGACTACCTTACACTCACATTTAACCTAGTTGGCGACTCAATAGACTTATGAACAGGGTGACCAGAGTTATGTGTTCCACCCACTTTTTTTTTAAACGGCGGGAAATTTCAAAAAAATAGAAAACACGTATTTAAGTTTTTTTCAGTAATTGACCCATTTTTTAAACCCCAATTTCCCCAGATACAGTATCTAAGTTTTTTTCAAATGGAACAAACCAGATCTAGGCAGGCTAGAGCTATTCGATATTCCAGATCTTCGATTGAAGCCAAGGGATTAAGGTTACACTTTATTTTTTAGATATCCCCTCTGAAAATAGTCTATTGGGGTTAAATCCGTAGTTCGAGGTCAAAATTGAGCTCTTCTTGAACCGGATGATAACTGGGGATGAAAAGTAGATTACCTACAAAAACATCGCAAGGAAAAGGACATATTGTGAACCCGGAAAACCTAGCCCTTCCACCTGTAAACCTAATTTCACTCTGAATAAGAGAATGTTGTGTATATAGTGGGACATTCGAGGACCTACCATTATGAGCTTTTAAAACCGAACGAAAAGCTCATTTCGCAGAAGTATTGTTAGCAAATGCGTAATTTAAAGACAGCAGTCCAAGAAGAAAGGCCGGCGATGTTCAATAGGAAGAACATCATACTGCATCATGATAATGCCAGGCCAAATGCTGCTTTAAAGACTCGTCTAAAAATTGCAGAACAAGGCTGGAAAATTCTGTCGCATCCACCATATTCCCCGAACATAGCACCCTCCGACTATCACTTGTTTTTGTTCTTACAAAATTTGTTGAAGGGCCAAACATTTAAAAATGAAGTAGATATCAAACAAGTACTGGTTCAATTTCTCGCATCAAAAAATAATACATTTTTCAAAAATGAAATACATAAATTGCGCTCACGCTGGCGAGATATCATTAATAATAATGGCAATTATATTATTTAATAAAGTTTATTGGTAAGAAAAATTTGTATTTTGTTTTATTCCAAAAACGGACAGAACTTTCCGGTAGACCGTATATAAGTCTAGTGAGTGGTAAACATGGTTAAATGTGAGTGTAAGGTGGTCCTATATACGTCTAGAGCACCGGTGTTCCGCGAATATAGTCCAAGTGTTCCGCAAAATTTCAATTTTAAATGTATTGAAATTTAGAAACTTAGGAAAGATACGGAAACAAAAAATTGTTCCTTTTTTTTTTAATTTGAATTTAATTTTAAGTTCTTGCTAAATACCGAATTTCAAATTATTTAATGTTAGTGTTCCGAGAGAAAAACATATACATATAATTGTGTTCTATGAAAAAATTAAGAACCACTGACAAAGGATTGAAAATTTTTTAGGTCATGAAATTCTGTAAAATTATGGCCGTTCTATATCTCCCACTGTGAACCACGTATTGGTATGGAATTATTTTTCTCTTATACCATTTGTTTTTCTCAATTATTAACTATAGTTATTTCGTGCACGGATCTATAAATGTAGAAGATATAAAGGGTTGAAAATTTTTTGGGTCATGAAATTTTGTAAAATTATTGCCGTTCTATATCTCCCACTGTGAACCACGTATTGATATGGAATTTTGTTCTCTTGTACACTTTGTTTTTCTCAATTATAAACTATAGTTATTTTGTGCACAGATCTAAAAAGGTAGAAGATATAAAAGATTGAAAATTTTTTAGGTCATGAAATTTCGTAAAATTAGGGCCGTTCTATATCTCCCACTGTGAACCACGTATTGATATGGAATTTTTTTCTCTTGTACACTTTGTATTTCTCAATTATAAACTATAGTTATTTCGTGCACAGATCTATAAATGTAGAAGATATAAAGGGTAGAAAATTTTTTGCATCATGAAATTTTGTAAAATTAGGGCCGTTCTATATCTCCCACTGTGAACCACGTATTGATATGGAATTTTGTTCTCTTGTACACTTTGTTTTTCTCAATTATAAACTATAGTATTTTGTGCATAGATCTAAAAAGGTAGAAGATATAAAGGGTTGAAAATTTTCTGGGTCATGAAATTTTGTAAAATTAGGGCCGTTCTATATCTCCCACTGTGAACCACGTATTGATATGGAATTTTGTTCTCTTGTACACTTTGTTTTTCTCAATTATAAACTATAGTTATTTTGTGCATAGATCTAAAAACGTAGAAGATATAAAAGGTTGAAAATTTGTTGGGTCATGAAATTTTGTAAAATTAGGGCCGTTCTATATCTCCTACTGTGAACCACGTATTGATATGGAATTTTGTTCTCTTGTACACTTTGTTTTTCTCAATTATAAACTACAGTTATTTTGTGCACAGATCTATAAATGTAGAAGATATAATGGGTTGAAAATTTTTTGGGTCATGAAATTTTGTAAAATTATGGCCGTTCTATATCTCCCACTGTGAACCACGTATTGATATGGAATTTTGTTCTCTTGTGCACTTTGTTTTTCTCAATTATAAACTATAGTTATTTTGTGCACAGATCTATAAATGTAGAAGATATAAAGGGTAGAAAATTTTTTGGGTCATGAAATTTTGTAAATATATGGCCGTTCTATATCTCCCACTGTGAACCACGTATTGATATGGAATTTGGTTCTCTTGTACACTTTGTTTTTCTCAATTATAAACTATAGTTATTTTGTGCACAGATCTAAAAAGGTAGAAGATATAAAGGGTTGAAAATTTTTTGGGTTATGAAATTCTGTAAAATTATGGCCGTTCTATATCTCCCACTGTGAACCACGTATTGATATGGAATTTTGTTCTCATGTACACTTTGTTTTTCTCAATTATAAACTATAGTTATTTTGTGCACAGATCTATAAATGTAGAAGATATAAAGGGTTGAAAATTTTTTGGGTCATGAAATTTTGTAAAATTAGGGCCGTTCTATATCTCCCACTGTGAACCACGTATTGATATGGAATTTTTTTCTCTTGTACACTTTGTTTTTCTCAATTATAAACTATAGTTATTTTGTGCACACATCTATAAATGTAGAAGATATAAAGGGTTGAAAATTTTCTGGGTCATGAAATTTTGTAAAATTAGGGCCGTTCTATATCTCCCACTGTGAACCACGTATTGATATGGAATTTTGTTCTCTTGTACACTTTGTTTTTCTCAATTATAAACTATAGTTATTTTGTGCACAGATCTAAAAAGATAAAAGATATAAAGGGTTGAAAATTTTCTGGGTCATGAAATTTTGTAAAATTAGGGCCGTTCTATATCTCCCACTGTGAACCACGTATTGATATGGAATTTTGTTCTCTTGTACACTTTGCTTTTCTCAATTATAAACTATAGTTATTTTGTGCACAGATCTAAAAAGATAGAAGATATAAAGGGTTGAAAATTTTTTGGGTCATGAAATTCTGTAAAATTATGGTCGTTCTATATCTCCCACTGTGAACCACGTATTGATATGGAATTTTGTTCTCTTGTACACTTTGTTTTTCTCAATTATAAACTATAGTTATTTTGTGCACAGATCTAAAAAGATAGAAGATATAAATGGTTGAAAATTTTTTGGGTCATGAAATTCTGTTAAATTATGGTCGTTCTATATCTCCCACTGTGAACCACCTATTGATATGGAATTTTGTTCTCTTGTACACTTTGTTTTTCTCAATTATAAACTATAGTTATTTTGTGCACAGATCTAAAAAGGTTGAAGATATAAAGGCTTGAAAATTTTTTGGGTCATGAAATTTTGTAAAATTATGGCCGTTCTATATCTCCCACTCTGTACCACGTATTGATATGGAATTTTGTTCTCTTGTACACTTTGTTTTTCTCAATTATAAACTATAGTTATTTTGTGCACAGATCTAAGAAGGTAGAAGATATAAAGGGTTGAAAATTTTTTGGGTCATGAAATTTTGTAAAATTAGGGCCGTTCTATATCTCCCACTGTGAACCACGTATTGATATGGAATTTTGTTCTCTTGTACACTTTGTTTTTCTCAATTATAAACTATAGTTATTTTGTGCATAGATCTAAAAACGTAGAAGATATAAAAGGTTGAAAATTTGTTGGGTCATGAAATTTTGTAAAATTAGGGCCGTTCTATATCTCCTACTGTGAACCACGTATTGATATGGAATTTTGTTCTCTTGTACACTTTGTTTTTTCTCAATTATAAACTACAGTTATTTTGTGCACAGATCTATAAATGTAGAAGATATAATGGGTTGAAAATGTTTTGGGTCATGAAATTTTGTAAAATTATGGCCGTTCTATATCTCCCACTGTGAACCACGTATTGATATGGAATTTTGTTCTCTTGTGCACTTTGTTTTTCTCAATTATAAACTATAGTTATTTTGTGCACAGATCTATAAATGTAGAAGATATAAAGGGTTGAAAATTTTTTGGGTCATGAAATTTTGTAAAATTAGGGCCGTTCTATATCTCCCACTGTGAACCACGTATTAATATGGAATTTTTTTCTCTTGTACACTTTGTTTTTCTCAATTATAAACTATAGTTATTTTGTGCACAGATCTATAAATGTAGAATATATAAAGGGTAGAAAATTTTTTAGGTCATGAAATTTTGTAAAATTATGGCCGTTCTATATCTCCCACTGTGAACCACGTATTGATATGGAATTTTGTTCTCTTGTACACTTTGTTTTTCTCAATTATAAACTATAGTTATTTTGTGCACACATCTATAAATGTAGAAGATATAAAGGGTTGAAAATTTTCTGGGTCATGAAATTTTGTAAAATTAGGGCCGTTCTATATCTCCCACTGTGAACCACGTATTGATATGGAATTTTGTTCTCTTGTACACTTTGTTTTTCTCAATTATAAACTATAGTTATTTTGTGCACACATCTATAAATGTAGAAGATATAAAGGGTAGAAAATTTTTTGGGTCATGAAATTTTGTAAATATATGGCCGTTCTATATCTCCCACTGTGAACCACGTATTGATATGGAATTTGGTTCTCTTGTACACTTTGTTTTTCTCAATTATAAACTATAGTTATTTTGTGCACAGATCTAAAAAGGTAGAAGATATAAAGGGTTGAAAATTTTTTGGGTTATGAAATTCTGTAAAATTATGGCCGTTCTATATCTCCCACTGTGAACCACGTATTGATATGGAATTTTGTTCTCATGTACACTTTGTTTTTCTCAATTATAAACTATAGTTATTTTGTGCACAGATCTATAAATGTAGAAGATATAAAGGGTTGAAAATTTTTTGGGTCATGAAATTTTGTAAAATTAGGGCCGTTCTATATCTCCCACTGTGAACCACGTATTGATATGGAATTTTTTTCTCTTGTACACTTTGTTTTTCTCAATTATAAACTATAGTTATTTTGTGCACAGATCTATAAATGTAGAATATATAAAGGGTAGAAAATTTTTTAGGTCATGAAATTTTGTAAAATTATGGCCGTTCTATATCTCCCACTGTGAACCACGTATTGATATGGAATTTTGTTCTCTTGTACACTTTGTTTTTCTCAATTATAAACTATAGTTATTTTGTGCACACATCTATAAATGTAGAAGATATAAAGGGTTGAAAATTTTCTGGGTCATGAAATTTTGTAAAATTAGGGCCGTTCTATATCTCCCACTGTGAACCACGTATTGATATGGAATTTTGTTCTCTTGTACACTTTGTTTTTCTCAATTATAAACTATAGTTATTTTGTGCACAGATCTAAAAAGATAAAAGATATAAAGGGTTGAAAATTTTCTGGGTCATGAAATTTTGTAAAATTAGGGCCGTTCTATATCTCCCACTGTGAACCACGTATTGATATGGAATTTTGTTCTCTTGTACACTTTGTTTTTCTCAATTATAAACTATAGTTATTTTGTGCACAGATCTAAAAAGATAGAAGATATAAATGGTTGAAAATTTTTTGGGTCATGAAATTCTGTTAAATTATGGTCGTTCTATATCTCCCACTGTGAACCACCTATTGATATGGAATTTTGTTCTCTTGAACACTTTGTTTTTCTCAATTATAAACTATAGTTATTTTGTGCACAGATCTAAAAAGGTTGAAGATATAAAGGCTTGAAAATTTTTTGGGTCATGAAATTTTGTAAAATTATGGCCGTTCTATATCTCCCACTCTGTACCACGTATTGATATGGAATTTTGTTCTCTTGTACACTTTGTTTTTCTCAATTATAAACTATAGTTATTTTGTGCACAGATCTAAGAAGGTAGAAGATATAAAGGGTTGAAAATTTTTTGGGTCATGAAATTTTGTAAAATTAGGGCCGTTCTATATCTCCCACTGTGAACCACGTATTGATATGGAATTTTGTTCTCTTGTACACTTTGTTTTTCTCAATTATAAACTATAGTTATTTTGTGCATAGATCTAAAAACGTAGAAGATATAAAAGGTTGAAAATTTGTTGGGTCATGAAATTTTGTAAAATTAGGGCCGTTCTATATCTCCTACTGTGAACCACGTATTGATATGGAATTTTGTTCTCTTGTACACTTTGTTTTTTCTCAATTATAAACTACAGTTATTTTGTGCACAGATCTATAAATGTAGAAGATATAATGGGTTGAAAATTTTTTGGGTCATGAAATTTTGTAAAATTATGGCCGTTCTATATCTCCCACTGTGAACCACGTATTGATATGGAATTTTGTTCTCTTGTGCACTTTGTTTTTCTCAATTATAAACTATAGTTATTTTGTGCACAGATCTATAAATGTAGAAGATATAAAGGGTTGAAAATTTTTTGGGTCATGAAATTTTGTAAAATTAGGGCCGTTCTATATCTCCCACTGTGAACCACGTATTGATATGGAATTTTTTTCTCTTGTACACTTTGTTTTTCTCAATTATAAACTATAGTTATTTTGTGCACAGATCTATAAATGTAGAATATATAAAGGGTAGAAAATTTTTTAGGTCATGAAATTTTGTAAAATTATGGCCGTTCTATATCTCCCACTGTGAACCACGTATTGATATGGAATTTTGTTCTCTTGTACACTTTGTTTTTCTCAATTATAAACTATAGTTATTTTGTGCACACATCTATAAATGTAGAAGATATAAAGGGTAGAAAATTTTTTGGGTCATGAAATTTTGTAAATATATGGCCGTTCTATATCTCCCACTGTGAACCACGTATTGATATGGAATTTGGTTCTCTTGTACACTTTGTTTTTCTCAATTATAAACTATAGTTATTTTGTGCACAGATCTAAAAAGGTAGAAGATATAAAGGGTTGAAAATTTTTTGGGTTATGAAATTCTGTAAAATTATGGCCGTTCTATATCTCCCACTGTGAACCACGTATTGATATGGAATTTTGTTCTCATGTACACTTTGTTTTTCTCAATTATAAACTATAGTTATTTTGTGCACAGATCTATAAATGTAGAAGATATAAAGGGTTGAAAATTTTTTGGGTCATGAAATTTTGTAAAATTAGGGCCGTTCTATATCTCCCACTGTGAACCACGTATTGATATGGAATTTTTTTCTCTTGTACACTTTGTTTTTCTCAATTATAAACTATAGTTATTTTGTGCACAGATCTATAAATGTAGAATATATAAAGGGTAGAAAATTTTTTAGGTCATGAAATTTTGTAAAATTATGGCCGTTCTATATCTCCCACTGTGAACCACGTATTGATATGGAATTTTGTTCTCTTGTACACTTTGTTTTTCTCAATTATAAACTATAGTTATTTTGTGCACACATCTATAAATGTAGAAGATATAAAGGGTTGAAAATTTTCTGGGTCATGAAATTTTGTAAAATTAGGGCCGTTCTATATCTCCCACTGTGAACCACGTATTGATATGGAATTTTGTTCTCTTGTACACTTTGTTTTTCTCAATTATAAACTATAGTTATTTTGTGCACAGATCTAAAAAGATAAAAGATATAAAGGGTTGAAAATTTTCTGGGTCATGAAATTTTGTAAAATTAGGGCCGTTCTATATCTCCCACTGTGAACCACGTATTGATATGGAATTTTGTTCTCTTGTACACTTTGTTTTTCTCAATTATAAACTATAGTTATTTTGTGCACAGATCTAAAAAGATAGAAGATATAAATGGTTGAAAATTTTTTGGGTCATGAAATTCTGTTAAATTATGGTCGTTCTATATCTCCCACTGTGAACCACCTATTGATATGGAATTTTGTTCTCTTGTACACTTTGTTTTTCTCAATTATAAACTATAGTTATTTTGTGCACAGATCTAAAAAGGTTGAAGATATAAAGGCTTGAAAATTTTTTGGGTCATGAAATTTTGTAAAATTATGGCCGTTCTATATCTCCCACTCTGTACCACGTATTGATATGGAATTTTGTTCTCTTGTACACTTTGTTTTTCTCAATTATAAACTATAGTTATTTTGTGCACAGATCTAAGAAGGTAGAAGATATAAAGGGTTGAAAATTTTTTGGGTCATGAAATTTTGTAAAATTAGGGCCGTTCTATATCTCCCACTGTGAACCACGTATTGATATGGAATTTTGTTCTCTTGTACACTTTGTTTTTCTCAATTATAAACTATAGTTATTTTGTGCATAGATCTAAAAACGTAGAAGATATAAAAGGTTGAAAATTTGTTGGGTCATGAAATTTTGTAAAATTAGGGCCGTTCTATATCTCCTACTGTGAACCACGTATTGATATGGAATTTTGTTCTCTTGTACACTTTGTTTTTTCTCAATTATAAACTACAGTTATTTTGTGCACAGATCTATAAATGTAGAAGATATAATGGGTTGAAAATTTTTTGGGTCATGAAATTTTGTAAAATTATGGCCGTTCTATATCTCCCACTGTGAACCACGTATTGATATGGAATTTTGTTCTCTTGTGCACTTTGTTTTTCTCAATTATAAACTATAGTTATTTTGTGCACAGATCTATAAATGTAGAAGATATAAAGGGTTGAAAATTTTTTGGGTCATGAAATTTTGTAAAATTAGGGCCGTTCTATATCTCCCACTGTGAACCACGTATTGATATGGAATTTTTTTCTCTTGTACACTTTGTTTTTCTCAATTATAAACTATAGTTATTTTGTGCACAGATCTATAAATGTAGAATATATAAAGGGTAGAAAATTTTTTAGGTCATGAAATTTTGTAAAATTATGGCCGTTCTATATCTCCCACTGTGAACCACGTATTGATATGGAATTTTGTTCTCTTGTACACTTTGTTTTTCTCAATTATAAACTATAGTTATTTTGTGCACACATCTATAAATGTAGAAGATATAAAGGGTTGAAAATTTTCTGGGTCATGAAATTTTGTAAAATTAGGGCCGTTCTATATCTCCCACTGTGAACCACGTATTGATATGGAATTTTGTTCTCTTGTACACTTTGTTTTTCTCAATTATAAACTATAGTTATTTTGTGCACACATCTATAAATGTAGAAGATATAAAGGGTAGAAAATTTTTTGGGTCATGAAATTTTGTAAATATATGGCCGTTCTATATCTCCCACTGTGAACCACGTATTGATATGGAATTTGGTTCTCTTGTACACTTTGTTTTTCTCAATTATAAACTATAGTTATTTTGTGCACAGATCTAAAAAGGTAGAAGATATAAAGGCTTGAAAATTTTTTGGGTTATGAAATTCTGTAAAATTATGGCCGTTCTATATCTCCCACTGTGAACCACGTATTGATATGGAATTTTGTTCTCATGTACACTTTGTTTTTCTCAATTATAAACTATAGTTATTTTGTGCACAGATCTATAAATGTAGAAGATATAAAGGGTTGAAAATTTTTTGGGTCATGAAATTTTGTAAAATTAGGGCCGTTCTATATCTCCCACTGTGAACCACGTATTGATATGGAATTTTTTTCTCTTGTACACTTTGTTTTTCTCAATTATAAACTATAGTTATTTTGTGCACAGATCTATAAATGTAGAATATATAAAGGGTAGAAAATTTTTTAGGTCATGAAATTTTGTAAAATTATGGCCGTTCTATATCTCCCACTGTGAACCACGTATTGATATGGAATTTTGTTCTCTTGTACACTTTGTTTTTCTCAATTATAAACTATAGTTATTTTGTGCACACATCTATAAATGTAGAAGATATAAAGGGTTGAAAATTTTCTGGGTCATGAAATTTTGTAAAATTAGGGCCGTTCTATATCTCCCACTGTGAACCACGTATTGATATGGAATTTTGTTCTCTTGTACACTTTGTTTTTCTCAATTATAAACTATAGTTATTTTGTGCACAGATCTAAAAAGATAAAAGATATAAAAGGTTGAAAATTTTCTGGGTCATGAAATTTTGTAAAATTAGGGCCGTTCTATATCTCCCACTGTGAACCACGTATTGATATGGAATTTTGTTCTCTTGTACACTTTGTTTTTCTCAATTATAAACTATAGTTATTTTGTGCACAGATCTAAAAAGATAGAAGATATAAATGGTTGAAAATTTTTTGGGTCATGAAATTTTGTAAAATTAGGGCCGTTCTATATCTCCCACTGTGAACCACGTATTGATATGGAATTTTTTTCTCTTGTACACTTTGTTTTTCTCAATTATAAACTATAGTTATTTTGTGCACAGATCTATAAATGTAGAATATATAAAGGGTAGAAAATTTTTTAGGTCATGAAATTTTGTAAAATTATGGCCGTTCTATATCTCCCACTGTGAACCACGTATTGATATGGAATTTTGTTCTCTTGTACACTTTGTTTTTCTCAATTATAAACTATAGTTATTTTGTGCACACATCTATAAATGTAGAAGATATAAAGGGTTGAAAATTTTCTGGGTCATGAAATTTTGTAAAATTAGGGCCGTTCTATATCTCCCACTGTGAACCACGTATTGATATGGAATTTTGTTCTCTTGTACACTTTGTTTTTCTCAATTATAAACTATAGTTATTTTGTGCATAGATCTAAAAACGTAGAAGATATAAAAGGTTGAAAATTTTTTGGGTCATGAAATTTTGTAAAATTAGGGCCGTTCTATATCTCCTACTGTGAACCACGTATTGATATGGAATTTTGTTCTCTTGTACACTTTGTTTTTTCTCAATTATAAACTACAGTTATTTTGTGCACAGATCTATAAATGTAGAAGATATAATGGGTTGAAAATTTTTTGGGTCATGAAATTTTGTAAAATTATGGCCGTTCTATATCTCCCACTGTGAACCACGTATTGATATGGAATTTTGTTCTCTTGTGCACTTTGTTTTTCTCAATTATAAACTATAGTTATTTTGTGCACAGATCTATAAATGTAGAAGATATAAAGGGTTGAAAATTTTTTGGGTCATGAAATTTTGTAAAATTAGGGCCGTTCTATATCTCCCACTGTGAACCACGTATTGATATGGAATTTTTTTCTCTTGTACACTTTGTTTTTCTCAATTATAAACTATAGTTATTTTGTGCACAGATCTATAAATGTAGAATATATAAAGGGTAGAAAATTTTTTAGGTCATGAAATTTTGTAAAATTATGGCCGTTCTATATCTCCCACTGTGAACCACGTATTGATATGGAATTTTGTTCTCTTGTACACTTTGTTTTTCTCAATTATAAACTATAGTTATTTTGTGCACACATCTATAAATGTAGAGGATATAAAGGGTTGAAAATTTTCTGGGTCATGAAATTTTGTAAAATTAGGGCCGTTCTATATCTCCCACTGTGAACCACTTATTGATATGGAATTTTGTTCTCTTGTACACTTTGTTTTTCTCAATTATAAACTATAGTTATTTTGTGCACACATCTATAAATGTAGAAGATATAAAGGGTTGAAAATTTTCTGGGTCATGAAATTTTGTAAAATTAGGGCCGTTCTATATCTCCCACTGTGAACCACGTATTGATATGGAATTTTGTTCTCTTGTACACTTTGTTTTTCTCAATTATAAACTATAGTTATTTTGTGCACAGATCTAAAAAGATAAAAGATATAAAGGGTTGAAAATTTTCTGGGTCATGAAATTTTGTAAAATTAGGGCCGTTCTATATCTCCCACTGTGAACCACGTATTGATATGGAATTTTGTTCTCTTGTACACTTTGTTTTTCTCAATTATAAACTATAGTTATTTTGTGCACAGATCTAAAAAGATAGAAGATATAAAGGGTTGAAAATTTTTTGGGTCATGAAATTCTGTAAAATTATGGTCGTTCTATATCTCCCACTGTGAACCACCTATTGATATGGAATTTTGTTCTCTTGTACACTTTGTTTTTCTCAATTATAAACTATAGTAATTTTGTGCACAGATCTAAAAAGGTTGAAGATATAAAGGCTTGAAAATTTTTTGGGTCATGAAATTTTGTAAAATTATGGCCGTTCTATATCTCCCACTCTGTACCACGTATTGATATGGAATTTTGTTCTCTTGTACACTTTGTTTTTCTCAATTATAAACTATAGTTATTTTGTGCACAGATCTAAGAAGGTAGAAGATATAAAGGGTTGAAAATTTTTTGGGTCATGAAATTTTGTAAAATTAGGGCCGTTCTATATCTCCCACTGTGAACCACGTATTGATATGGAATTTTGTTCTCTTGTACACTTTGTTTTTCTCAATTATAAACTATAGTTACTTTGTGCATAGATCTAAAAACGTAGAAGATATAAAAGGTTGAAAATTTGTTGGGTCATGAAATTTTGTAAAATTAGGGCCGTTCTATATCTCCTACTGTGAACTACGTATTGATATGGAATTTTGTTCTCTTGTACACTTTGTTTTTCTCAATTATAAACTACAGTTATTTTGTGCACAGATCTATAAATGTAGAAGATATAATGCGTTGAAAATTTTTTGGGTCATGAAATTTTGTAAAATTATGGCCGTTCTATATCTCCCACTGTGAACCACGTATTGATATGGAATTTTGTTCTCTTGTGCACTTTGTTTTTCTCAATTATAAACTATAGTTATTTTGTGCACAGATCTATAAATGTAGAAGATATAAAGGGTTGAAAATTTTTTGGGTCATGAAATTTTGTAAAATTAGGGCCGTTCTATATCTCCCACTGTGAACCGCGTATTGATATGGAATTTTTTTCTCTTGTACACTTTGTTTTTCTCAATTATAAACTATAGTTATTTTGTGCACAGATCTAAAAAGGTTGAAGATATAAAGGCTTGAAAATTTTTTGGGTCATGAAATTTTGTAAAATTATGGCCGTTCTATATCTCCCACTGTGTACCACGTATTGATATGGAATTTTGTTCTCTTGTACACTTTGTTTTTCTCAATTATAAACTATAGTTATTTTGTGCACAGATCTAAAAAGGTAGAAGATATAAAGGGTTGAAAATTTTTTGGGTCATGAAATTTTGTAAAATTAGGGCCGTTCTATATCTCCCACTGTGAACCACGTATTGATATGGAATTTTGTTCTCTTGTACACTTTGTTTTCCTCAATTATAAACTATAGTTATTTTGTGCATAGATCTAAAAAGGTAGAAGATATAAAAGGTTGAAAATTTTTTGGGTCATGAAATTTTGTAAAATTAGGGCCGTTCTATATCTCCTACTGTGAACCACGTATTGATATGGAATTTTGTTCTCTTGTACACTTTGTTTTTCTCAATTATAAACTACAGTTATTTTGTGCCCCGATCTATAAATGTAGAAGATATAATGGGTTGAAAATTTTTTGGGTCATGAAATTTTGTTAAATTATGGCCGTTCTATATCTCCCACTGTGAACCACGTATTGATATGGAATGTTGTTCTCTTGTGCACTTTGTTTTTCTCAATTATAAACTATAGTTATTTTGTGCACAGATCTATAAATGTAGAAGATATAAAGGGTTGAAAATTTTTTGGGTCATGAAATTTTGTAAAATTAAGGCCGTTCTATATCTCCCACTCACTGTGAACCACATATTGATATGGAATTTTTTTCTCTTGTACACTTTGTTTTTCTCAATTATAAACTATAGTTATTTTGTGCACAGATCTATAAATGTAGAAGATATGAAGGGTAGAAAATTTTTTGGGTAATGAAATTTTGAAAAATTATGGCCGTTCTATATCTCCCACTGTGAACCACGTATTGATATGGAATTTGTTTCTCTTGTACACTTTGTTTTTCTCAATTATAAACTATAGTTATTTTGTGCACAGATCTAAAAAGGTAGAAGATATAAAGGGTTGAAAATTTTTTGGGTTATGAAATTCTTTAAAATTATGGCCGTTCTATATCTCCCACTGTGAACCACGTATTGATATGGAATTTTTTTCTCTTGTACACTTTGTTTTTCTCAATTATAAACTATAGTTATTTTGTGCACAGATCTAAAAAGGTAGAAGATATAAAGGGTTGAAAAATTTTTGGGTCATGAAATTTTGTAAAATTATGGCCGTTCTATATCTCCCACTGTGAACCACGTATTGATATGGAATTTTGTTCTCTTGTACACTTTGTTTTCCTCAATTATAAACTATAGTTATTTTGTGCACAGATCTAAAAAGGTAGAAGATATAAAGGGTTGAAAATTTTTTGGGTTATGAAATTCTGTAAAATTATGGCCGTTCTATATCTCCCACTGTGAACCACGTATTGATATGGAATTTTGTTCTCTTGTACACTTTGTTTTTCTCAATTATAAACTATAGTTATTTTGTGCACAGATCTATAAATGTAGAAGATATAAATGGTTGAAAATTTTCTGGGTCATGAAATTTTGTAAAATTAGGGCCGTTCTATATCTCCCACTGTGAACCACGTATTGATATGGAATTTTGTTCTCTTGTACACTTTGTTTTTCTCAATTATAAACTATAGTTATTTTGTGCACAGATCTAAAAAGATAGAAGATATAAAGGGTTGAAAATTTTTTGGGTCATGAAATTTTGTAAAATTAGGGCCGTTCTATATCTCCCACTGTGAACCACGTATTGATATGGAATTTTGTTCTCTTGTACACTTTGTTTTTCTCAATTATAAACTATAGTTATTTTGTGCACAGATCTATAAATGTAGAAGATATAAAGGGTTGAAAATTTTTTGGGTCATGAAATTTTGTAAAATTAGGGCCGTTCTATATCTCCCACTGTGAAGCACGTATTGATATGGAATTTTTTTCTCTTGTACACTTTGTTTTTCTCAATTATAAACTATAGTTATTTTGTGCACAGATCTATAAATGTAGAAGATATAAAGGGTAGAAAATTTTTTGGGTCATGAAATTTTGTAAAATTATGGCCGTTCTATATCTCCCACTGTGAACCACGTATTGATATGGAATTTTGTTCTCTTGTACACTTTGTTTTCCTCAATTATAAACTATAGTTATTTTGTGCACAGATCTAAAAAGGTAGAAGATATAAAGGGTTGAAAATTTTTTGGGTTATGAAATTCTGTAAAATTATGGCCGTTCTATATCTCCCACTGTGAACCACGTATTGATATGGAATTTTGTTCTCTTGTACACTTTGTTTTTCTCAATTATAAACTATAGTTATTTTGTGCACAGATCTAAAAAGGTAGAAGATATAAAGGGTTGAAAAATTTTTGGGTCATGAAATTCTGTAAAATTATGGCCGTTCTATATCTCCCACTGTGAACCACGTATTGATATGGAATTTTGTTCTCTTGTACACTTTGTTTTTCTCAATTATAAACTATAGTTATTTTGTGCACAGATCTATAAATGTAGAATATATAAAGGGTAGAAAATTTTTTGGGTCATGAAATTTTGTAAAATTATGGCCGTTCTATATCTCCCACTGTGTACCACGTATTGATATGGAATTTTGTTCTCTTGTACACTTTGTTTTTCTCAATTATAAACTATAGTTATTTTGTTCACAGATCTAAAAAGGTAGAAGATATAAAGAGTTGAAAATTTTCTGGGTCATGAAATTTTGTAAAATTAGGGCCGTTCTATATCTCCCACTGTGAACCACGTATTGATATGGAATTTTGTTCTCTTGTACACTTTGTTTTTCTCAATTATAAACTATAGTTATTTTGTGCACAGATCTAAAAAGATAGAAGATATAAAGGGTTGAAAATTTTCTGGGTCATGAAATTTTGTAAAATTAGGGCCGTTCTATATCTCCCACTGTGAACCACGTATTGATATGGAATTTTGTTCTCTTGTACACTTTGTTTTTCTCAATTATAAACTATAGTTATTTTGTGCACAGATCTAAAATGGTTGAAGATATAAAGGCTTGAAAATTTTTTGGGTCATGAAATTTTGTAAAATTATGGCCGTTCTATATCTCCCACTGTGTACCACGTATTGATATGGAATTTTGTTCTCTTGTACACTTTGTTTTTCTCAATTATAAACTATAGTTATTTTGTTCACAGATCTAAAAAGGTAGAAGATATAAAGAGTTGAAAATTTTTTGGGTCATGAAATTTTGTAAAATTATGGCCGTTCTATATCTCCCACTGTGAACCACGTATTGATATGGAATTTTGTTCTCTTGTACACTTTGTTTTTCTCAATTATAAACTATAGTTATTTTGTGCATAGATCTAAAAAGGTAGAAGATATAAAAGGTTGAAAATTTTTTGGGTCATGAAATTTTGTAAAATTAGGGCCGTTCTATATCTCCTACTGTGAACCACGTATTGATATGGAATTTTGTTCTCTTGTACACTTTGTTTTTCTCAATTATAAACTACAGTTATTTTGTGCACAGATCTATAAATGTAGAAGATATAATGGGTTGAAAATTTTTTGGGTCATGAAATTTTGTAAAATTATGGCCGTTCTATATCTCCCACTGTGAACCACGTATTGATATGGAATTTTGTTCTCTTGTGCACTTTGTTTTTCTCAATTATAAACTATAGTTATTTTGTGCACAGATCTATAAATGTAGAAGATATAAAGGGTTGAAAATTTTTTGGGTCATGAAATTTTGTAAAATTAAGGCCGTTCTATATCTCCCACTCACTGTGAACCACGTATTGATATGGAATTTTTTTCTCTTGTACACTTTGTTTTTCTCAATTATAAACTATAGTTATTTTGTGCACAGATCTATAAATGTAGAAGATATAAAGGGTTGAAAATTTTTTGGGTTATGAAATTCTGTAAAATTAGGGCCGTTCTATATCTCCCACTGTGAACCACGTATTGATATGGAATTTTTTTCTCTTGTACACTTTGTTTTTCTCAATTATAAACTATAGTTATTTTGTGCACAGATCTATAAATGTAGAATATATAAAGGGTAGAAAATTTTTTGGGTCATGAAATTTTGTAAAATTATGGCCGTTCTATATCTCCCACTGTGAACCACGTATTGATATGGAATTTTGTTCTCTTGTACACTTTGTTTTCCTCAATTATAAACTATAGTTATTTTGTGCACAGATCTAAAAAGGTAGAAGATATAAAGGGTTGAAAATTTTTTGGGTTATGAAATTCTGTAAAATTATGGCCGTTCTATATCTCCCACTGTGAACCACGTATTGATATGGAATTTTGTTCTCTTGTACACTTTGTTTTTCTCAATTATAAACTATAGTTATTTTGTGCACAGATCTATAAATGTAGAAGATATTAAGGGTTGAAAATTTTTTGGGTTATGAAATTTTGTAAAATTAGGGCCGTTCTATATCTCCCACTGTGAACCACGTATTGATATGGAATTTTGTTCTCTTGTACACTTTGTTTTTCTCAATTATAAACTATAGTTATTTTGTGCACAGATCTAAAAAGGTAGATGATATAAAGGGTTGAAAATTTTTTGGGTCATGTAATTCTGTAAAATTATGGCCGTTCTATATCTTCCACTGTGAACCACGTATTGATATGGAATTTTGTTCTCTTGTACACTTTGTTTTTCTCAATTATAAACTATAGTTATTTTGTGCACAGATCTAAAAAGGTAGATGATATATAGGGTTGAAAATTTTTTGGGTCATGTTTTTCTGTAAAATTATGGCCGTTCTATATCTCCCACTGTGAACCACGTATTGATATGGAATTTTGTTCTCTTGTACACTTTGTTTTTCTCAATTATAAACTATAGTTATTTTGTGCACAGATCTAAAAAGGTAGATGATATAAAGGGTTGAAAATTTTTTGGGTCATGTAATTCTGTAAAATTATGGCCGTTCTATATCTCCCACTGTGAACCACGTATTGATATGGAATTTTGTTCTCTTGTACACTTTGTTTTTCTCAATTATAAACAATAGTTATTTTGTGCACAGATCTATAATTTTAGAAGATATAAAGCAGTGGTTCTTAATCGGTGTTCCGCGAATATGGTCCAAGTGTTCCGCGAAATTTCAATTTTAAATGTATTGAAATTTAGAAACTTAGGAAAGATACGAGAACAAAAAATTGTTCCTTTTTTTTTAATTTGAATTTAATTTTATGTTCTTGCTAAATACCGAATTTCAAATTATTTAATGTTAGTGTTCCGCGAGGAAAATATATACATATAATTGTGTTCCGCGTCTATTAAAAGGTTAAGAACCACTGGTCTAGAGACTCGTGAAGAAGTCCAAGTCTACAAAAATTAACCGAAAATTATTTATTGAAGACGCTTCAAAAAGGGCCTCTCCAAAACGTGGTTCGAACCATTGGTTGAAAAGCCATAAAAGTGGATGATTAAATTAGTTTGATTAACGATTGAAATTGAACTAATTCGGTGATTAAAATTAAAGTTCAATTTAATTCTCAGATTTAATCATAATTTTTTTAGTTTGATTAACAATTAAATCTGTTTAATTGATTATTAAATAATTGTCATATGATTAAAATTACGATTAAATTCGCCGATTAAATTCTGATTAAAATTAAAAATAAATTTAATCAATTATTAAATTTAGAATTTAATTTTTTTTTAATCAGTAAATAACTCTGCTTTGTACCACTCGAAGCGAGTTGATGCTATTGACTGAACTGAATTTTGAAGTAAGATATTTTTTTGTACAATACTGCAGTATAAAAATGTATATACACTTTCCAAAAATGAATATTCGCCTTACTTTTCTAATCCTAATCTTTCCTAATAAAGAAGAAACAAAAGTGGAAAAAATAATCCTTTGAAATTGCCACTGTTGCAATACAAAAAATGTATATTCTACAAACGCCAGTGCCCTCGCTATTTTCCCTCTTCTGAAGAGAGTAGCTAATCCTAGAGACGACTTGGGGAGTGTTATCACTGGGTTACTTCTCTCCTCAATTAGTGAGTTTGTAGTGGTGTCAGTTATTGTCATTGTTACTTATAGTGTATCTAGCGCTGGTGTAACTTAACTAATAAATTTAAAAGAAAAAAAAATTTACAAAATTGAGTGAATTGACATTTAAAAAGTTGTAAACTTCTATTGGTCTTTTAATGACTTAATAAAAAGATAAAATAAATGTAAATTACATAAAATAAAAATATAATGTTTATCTCAAAATTATTACGACTGATAGAGAACTGATAGAGACAAATTGAAATGGAAAAGCTCAAAGGTAAAATGCTATATTTTCCCTTGAAATTCAAAATACCTGCCGCCCACTTTCATTCATATAAACACTGAGCCCGGGTTCCTCAGTTTAATCACTTTCACCCTGAATATATGTAACTTCCATATCAATGCTTCATTACTAACGGACCTGGTGCAGTGGACAAGTGAAAGTCATTGCATCTGAAATTAATGTTCATAGTAACTCCAATTCATACTTGTATCATCTGACATTAGTTTCTTAAAAATTGATTGAATATGAATGTAAAACATAGTGATATTTAGTATTAACAACATAAGCACTTAAGAAGCAAACTAATCCACAAAAAATATGTTACAAATCTCTAATCCGTGCTTTATTTGCCTACGGATCTGAACCAACTTTTCATAGATTTTTAGACGAAATTTTTAGGAAATCTATGATGCCGTAAAGAATGGAAACACATGGAAACGAAGATGTAATGTGGAACTGAAAATTCTGTATAGTAGAATCATGAGTTTCGTCATAATCTGCAGACAGAGCATGTTCTTTGAATGACCCCGGAACATACATCTAAAAAAGTGTAGGTGCGTTATTATACAACGTAAGTGGTGTCAGCGTCCCAAATCGAGAAGGTCAGATATCGTAACTGAGAAGGCAAGAGCTCTCATCCTTGGAATCTAAAAGCAGACCACTAGATTCGAACCAAGAATCATCTAGATTCCAGTGCACTAACAAGAGATTCCACTGCTCATCCATTAGACATGTTATTAAATTTTCATTAATATAATCCAGCGGTCATAAGGGCAGCTTGTTTAATCAATTTTAAAATATTTGTCTGAGATACAACCCAGTCTTTCAAAAGTCTGCTATTATATAGTCCTAAACTTTTTAGTTTAAAAGTTACATGGTATAAGAGGAAACTCAGCACCAGCAAGGTCTTATTTTTTATTTAAATTCAGTACCTTTTCTCTAATAGGAGTTTTTTTTTTTATTTTTCCTGAAAGCAATAAATTTGATGAAACTTTACACAAAGTAGTCTTATTTTTTTAAAATCTTCTGACCGCTTTATAAATTCATTAAGATAAGCGGTTGACAAACTGAACCATTCATTAAATGCAAAAGACGATAGTTCAATTAAGCAGGATGCTCAAATTATAGTATTTTTCCTGACTTCATTGATAATAAGACTAATACACCGCTTATTTGTACTAAATTAAAATCTTCTGAAAATATTTTTCCATTAATGCTCATAATAGATTGTTAGCTTTTTATATTTTTCTATTCCTTTTCATTTAGCTGTTTATAAGAAAGAATATTTTCAAATTATTGCCTTACAATTAAAACCATAATTTTACTTTTTAAAATGTATTGGTTAAAATGTACTTTTAAAATACACAAAAATAAAGTACAAGCTGAAGACTTTTTTAATAAGAATAATAAGAAAGGATTTAGATATTTGAAGTGTAATTTTATTTTTCGTGAAAACTACTCTTTCAATATACTTTTTTAGTTAATAAATTAATTTACTTACCTTTTGTTATTAGAAAGTATTCTTTCTTTCTAATATCTTTCTTATGATGTTGAATTTTTCCTAATTGATAAGTAAATCGTTAATGAAGACATTTACATCATGATTAATGTGATTTAATTTTTCTTTGTGTTCGTTAGGTACTAATGTGGCGTTGCGACGTCCAGCGAATCAGTCCACTTCGGTGAGAGGCGGTGTTGCTTCTAATGCAAACGACGGTGACAAAGTCACCGTCCACGATGGTAAAAAATGCACTGAAACAATGAAAGAAGTGTCTCCATGGTGGCAAGTGGATTTACTCAGGGCTTATCCAATCAGAGTTGTCCGAATCACAACTAGAGGATGTTGTGGTATGATTTCTTACTGACTTTTGTGGTTTTATTAAGAAATTAAGCTCAGGTTACTTTCTTGTTTTATCAATAAATTCAAAGAGCATAGTGTGCAAAATTCCATTCCACTACAATTTATTTATTGATTTTTTTTAGAAAGCAGTTTGACCTATCTATTGATTATTTTCAAAAAATGCATGTTACTTTAAAAAATGTTTCAATTTATTTTCATTGAGAGATGACTTTATCAAGACAGCAAAAGTATACCGTAATTTGCAATTGAATAATGTATAATTGTTATTTCTAGGGCAACAACCACTTCAAGATCTTGAAATAAGAGTTGGGAACAGCAGTTCAGATCTACAAAGAAACCCTCTTTGCGCATGGTATCCAGGCACTCTAGGTATGGATTCAATCTATCTAAATTATAATTAAATAGAAAAATTCCATCTTATTATTTATACTTTCAATGTTTATAATATATTGTAGAGGAAGGTGTGACCAAAACTTTCAGTTGTGCCAGAACATTAATAGGACAACATGTTTTTATACAACTCGTTGGGGTTGAAGGCTCCTTGTCTTTGTGTGAAGTTGAAATATTTACTACTGCAGGTATCAATTATTTCTTCTTGGTCATTTACAGTTCATTAGTTTTTTACAAAAAATTTCTGAATTATAAAGATTTTTCTTTTATTGTTTGTATTTTGTTAAGCGCTCAATTTACATAATGTCTTAAAGGTAAAAGTGGCATCATCTTGTAGAGAATTAATCTTCTTTCGATTGTTGCGATTATTTGCTTCAGTTTTTTCCCCTCTCATTCTTCTCATTAGCAGCAAACAAACTTTACAGTCAGAAAAGAATTTCAATTCTTTTATATTTTCAGATTAATTTGAGTTATTTCAACAGATTTAGAAATTTAGAAATGTAGGAACATAATTTATTATTTTGAACCATGTAGAGAGCAGTATAAATCTGCATACAACTAATGAGCTCTCTTTAAATTAAAATTTATCCACATTTTTGCTAAATAACTTCCTTCAGGCTGTTTTTATAAACCTATAAAATGGTTAAAACCTAGGCTGGTACAAACTTTTTCTGAAGTTTAGAAAAGAAACCTAGAATTGGGATTTGCGTAAAAATTTCTTTTAGATTTAATTTAGATAGTTGTACCTAGTTCCTAGCTTTAGGAAAAGCGCCGAAACAAATAATTGAAGGAGTGAGCTTTTTTTGAACTTATGTTCTCAACAAACTATTCAAACCTTACTTCATTCAGAATTTCTTATTTTTAGAATTTTCCAATGATCGGTGTGCTACTAAGGGTACGGCAAGCGAAGTTGGACTTGCTGCTTTTGACCGAATGTGCTATGAATTTAATACTGGTAAAGGAGGTTCTTTTGAGGAAGCTAGAAGTGCATGTAGGTCAAAACCTGGAGGAGATTTGGTTCATGGGTTCAGGGGGGTACATAATACATTTTTATTAGCAGAACTAGAAAGAAGAAAACCAACTCTGAAGACTCAGCTAGTATGGATTGGTGCACACAAAGAACCTGGCTTTACGCAGCGAACATGGAAGTGGGTTAACGGTAAGCAGTTTATATTTATTAAATATAATGGTTAAATGTTGAATTACTTATACTTATACGTACTTCTATAAACTCAAATATAATATATTATAATTACTTGTACGGAACTTTTAAAACATCATACATTGTCTAATTATGACAGGTGATGTAATAGCGAGGCCTGCTTGGGGTAAAGACCAGCCAAACAATTATAATGGTGAACAAAATTGTGTTGTCTTGGATGGAGGCAGTAACTGGCTGTGGAACGATGTTGGCTGTAATTTAGATTATCTTCATTGGATCTGTCAACATAGTAAGTCTATCAACATAAGTGACATCTTGATATTTAGTGTTTATAAATTATGTATGAAAATGTCTCCAAAATAGACAGTATGTTCTGAATTGCACAAATATGAATAAACACTGCTTTCAACTGATCACTTTAAAAAAGAATTTATTCTAAATTGTACATTTCGTTCTTTTATTTAGTTTTAATATTTTGCAGAACCACCATCATGTGGTAGCCCAGACAAAAACTTAAATACAACTATTGTTGGGAAAGAATACAGTATCAATTCCACAATAGAATACAAGTGTCCTGAAGGACACAAGTTGGTAGGAGATCCAGTGAGGCAGTGCTCTCCTGCAGGCTTCTGGTCCGGAGTTTCACCTAGATGTAAATGTAAGGTTTCCTTTAATATTCTCCTTTCTTGAAACTGCCATTAGTTATAAATAGATTAAATTAGTTTCAAATTAAATTATATTTCATAGATAGTTTAATTATTTTATTATCATTTAATCATAGATGTAGAGTGTGGTCAAATAAACGGTACGGAACACGGAAGTGTGACATTGGTTAACAATCGCACTTCATATGGGGCTATAGCACGTTACTCGTGCGATATGAACTATACTCTTGTTGGTGAAGAAAATAGAACTTGTGGTGACGATGGAAATTGGTCAGGAATCCAACCGCAATGCTTATGTAAGTTGTCAAGCAAAGATAGGTAATTATTTGCACATTTTGGGTAAACCCATTTAAATGGAGTTAATTTTTTAACGGAATGCACCAAATATTAAATGATTTTCAAATAAAAATTACAGTACTAGAATAAAATTTTTTCCACTTGTACAAAAGAACACTAATTTGTATTTAATTTTGTTGAACTTCATGCCACTAAACCCTTAAATATTATTATTATATTAACAAAAAAGTATTTTAATAGATACATTAAATAAATAAAAATTGCACATTCTTTCGGGTAGAGGACCAAATCGTTTTCGACATTTCCATTTTTATAGATTAGAATATTTTGAAAACCTCAGCCATTAAAAAAAAAAAAAATTAAAAGTGAAAATTAAAATATGTTTAATCGTCGGATTGAACTTTTTTTTATTTTAACAGTCGATTGGTGCCCAGACCCACCTCAAGGCGAAGGTGCTACTGTTGAGCTTTCTGGCAAGCGAGCGGGATCTACTGCTACATACAGTTGTAAACCTGGTTTCATTTTGTTCGGACAAAAGGTTTGCAATTTATTTTTCCTATGTTTTAATTGTTTTTTTATCAAGTAGTTTAAACTTCATTTGACAATTATTACATTTTTCTTTAACACATGACTTTTATACTAAGGAAATTTACATTTATTAATAAATTGTTCCGTACAATGGACCTTATGATTGAAGCATTCAAGTTTTTTTTAGATATATAATGACTATCATTAACTTTTTTTTAAAAGCAGGATTAAGTTTACATACATGTTTAAAATCATAACTTGGCAATTTTTTCTTAGAACCATTCAGATGAAATATATTTATAATTAAAGTTTAACACTTGGAGTAAATGATGACTTATTTATATTTCTGGCTTTTCATTTGTTGCCTTGATCTACAGGTTTTTAATTTTTACATTTTGTACAGATGCTAACTTGTAGCCTGGGAGGTGATTGGTCTGGTAAAGCTCCAACATGTAAATATGTTGACTGCAGGGATCCTCCAGGTGTAGACAATGGTCGATATGTTTTGCTCAACGGTACAACTACTCATGGAAGTGTAGTTGAATACACCTGTGAACAGGATCACTGGCTGGAACCACCTGATCGTTCCAGACTAACTTGCCTGAGAGACGCGAAATGGTCGTCTGACCCACCTAGTTGCGAATGTGAGCTGTTCAAGGCAAACTTGAGAAATTGTTGCATAACTTATCAAAGAACTCATTAAATTATTGAAAATAAAATTCCAAGAAAAAAAGTACTTAGAGAATCATAAATTTATGTATTTTATGTAATTCACAAATATCTTAACTCTCCTTCTTTCAGTAATTACCTGTCCTGAACCTGATATACCTGAAGATAGCTACGTTGTTGGTTACGATTTTAATGTGCATTCCAAAATAGAATATCATTGTGAACCAGGCTTCATTCTTAAAGGACGACAAACACTTCAATGTACTACTCAGGGTGAATGGGATGGTGAACCTCCAGTCTGTCAATGTTAGTACACCCGATGTAAACTAATTATAAAATCCGCTAAAAAATGAATTAGTAATGGAGTATTGCAGTGAAAACATGCTTATTCTAATAGAAACAAAATGGGAGATTGTACATTAATTTTGACACCCCAGCATATAATCGCTCTGATTATCACTCGCAATATCTCACGTTTAGTGGAACAAAAGTGTCTAATGGATAATTTTGGGATCATATATAAACATAAATGTTCATAAACGCGGACGTTTTCAATTTTTGGCCCTTATAAAACCAAAATTGTAACAAATTATGTTCTCTTAATTATACAAGTTTATCTCAAAGACTGCTCGAGATGATTTGTTTAATACCTCAGGTATAAAAACATTATCTATCCGTCGGTTCTTTTGAAATACCTGCTAGATTTTTTAGAAATAATATATTTAAATAAGTATTTTATTTATAAGGAATCTTAAGTTTCTTCAATCTTTTATTTTCTTTATACTTCTTTTTTGGTGCTTCAATATTCTGAAAATAAGCTTTGTTCATGTTGCGTGGAACTTACATTGCAATCATAACTTTCTCATGTTTCCATCGAAAACAGAAACTTCATTTTTCATTTATATATATGTAGGAATTTCCATGTTTGAGTGACTACATAATATTTTGTAATTATCTTTAATACAAAAAAAATTAAATGAGAAATTTATGTTAGGGCTAAAGTGTTTTGAACAAAAAGCTGACAGTTTTTTTCAAGATTCAGTTTTTTTCAAGATTCCTCAACAAGCACTTTATTCTAAGAAAATCAATCGAAAATAACTAGTTTCTTACGGTTTTCTCGATAATAAATGATGTTTAAACTTGGCGTGAATTATTGATTTGTAGTATTGCATGTTTTCTGTATTTAAGTTTTAAGCCTACCATTCACGTACTTATTATTTATGATTATACTCTTTTTTTTCATTTGAAGTAAAAATATTTTTTTCCATTCTCTCTCTAGATGTCGACTGTGGCAAAGTTCCTCCGATTCCTTATGGTTCAGTTAGCTACACAAACAGCACAACCTATCTTGGAAGTGAAGTTTCTTTTAGTTGCTCTAAGAATTATCGCTTGGTTGGATCACCTAAAAGAACTTGTTTGGAAACTAAGCAGTGGAGTGACAGCCTTCCAAGGTGTGAAGGTAAAAAATATCATTCGTTTTTCAGTATTTTTGCCAAGAATAATTCAGGTGAATGTAATGCTCACAAATATATGTTTAATGCTTTTTTTTTTAGAAATTCGTTGTCGAGAACCAGTGTTGGCAGAACATGCAATTCTTTCAGTGACTGGTAATGATCGCCTTTATGGTCGCACACTTATAAGAACTGCAGATTCAGCTACTTCAGTGGCTACATACAAAATTGGAGCTCTGGTTAAATACAGATGTGAGAGAGGTTATAAGATTGAAGGCGATCCTCTTTCAACGTGCGAAGACAATGGAAAGTGGAGTGGTCAAACCCCACAATGCATTTGTAAGTTAATGGTAGCTCTGCTCATAATTAATAATAATAAAGCAAAAAGAAATTAATCACTCTTCATAAGATTTAATTTAGTGAAAATAAGGAAAGATTAACTTGTTTTTGAAATATTTCCTCCATCTTTTCATAAGTAATTTTAATGCTTCAACGTCAAGAGAGCAATTTATAATAGTTCTATTCTTTAAGTAAACGTTAATCAATTTTGTCTTCATGCACTAACTAGAACATTGCTTTCAGCTCATATCACTGAAAATGGATTTTTTTTTAAATTCGTCACAGGAAGGAAAAGAAATACACATTTGAATTCCCTGATTTCATAAAACGTTTGTAAGTTGTCGAGAAGTATTCAATTTGTGTGCGCGCCGTAAATAAAATTGCACTAAAACGAAAAACTACCGGAAGCTGAAATGTTAATCCATGCTTTTAAGTAACAACATCCATGCTAAATGAGTACGAGCGGAAACGATTCAAACACTTGGTTTTTTGTTTGTTTTTAATTCAAGGACAATCATCATCACCATCTAAGGTTAAATTTATTGGTGCCGTAAATTCTCAGTCATTGTCGGTCTACAAGCTGTTTTCTCTCGTCACATACAACCGTCTATTTCAGAATATTGAGTTGCGGGAGCTTGTTTGGAAGAAAAATCTACGACCAGAACGCTTGGACTTTGCAGGGTTCAGGGACCACCGTCTTACAGATGTAGATACTGAAACTAACACTTGACTGAAGTAGTTACCACGCATACTGTAGGGATCGAACCTTGATTTTCGATTAGAATATAAAAACACAATCGAATACGAAAAATAAAAATAAATAAATAATTAAATATTAATAAAGAAAATCGTAGGACTAGGGTTTTGCACGAATCAGATAACAATCCGCGAATTTAGTGGCAGTTACTCATAGAATTCCAGTAAATTAACTGCTAGTTGCTGTTCATCATAGAAAAGGCGAGGTATTTTTTGTTATATATTTTGGGCGCCATCAAAGTTAGAAACCTCAGCGAATAGTGCTGTTATGACATCACCTTAATGAAGCAGGAAAATCGACGGTAGAGATCTCCGAGGTGAACCCAAAAAATACATAGTAATAAGTCTACTCACTTGAATGTTGATGACCATAATAGCTCAATCAATGGAGCGCGCTGTTGAGTCTGCTACAGTAAAAACCCAGTAAGAAAAAGTCGTGGGTAGTTTCGTCTCACATTTTTTTTTACTTTCTTTTGTTGACTTTATAAAAAATTATTATTTTTTACATAAAAGAAAGAAGCCTACACAATTTTAAGTTGTACCAAACGAGTTCTAATCAGTGGGTAGTAAAAAGAACAAGCATTTTATTTACAGATGTAGAATGCGAAGTACCTGTAGCCCCAGCACATGGAAAATTTACTCTGGCATCCAATGCTACATATTATGGTGCAGTTGTGTTATATGAGTGTGACGAGAACTTTGAATTGGATGGATTTGCTAGGCGACTGTGTCTGGACAACGGCACCTGGAGTGCTGAAACTCCTGTTTGCAGAGGTAATTAGAAATTATTTCCAAAAAGAATTCTTTCATTTTTAAATCTTTTTAGTTGAAAAAAAAATACAATAAAAAATTTCTGTTATTCAGAAAAAATACGTAGACATTATAGTCACAATTATTATTGTTCGGTACTGTCGAATAATTAAATTTTATTTTAAATGAAAAACCTGTCTGTTTGCATCACTTGACTGTTAAAAGCGCTTACAACTTGAATTTATTGTCTTATGCTAGCTTGAGTGCTCTAGTACATTTCTTTGATTCTATTTCAGAGGTAGTATGCAAGGAACCTGAGAAGGATGGAGGTGTAATTGTTCAAGTGTCTACCTTCAGTATTGGAGGTGTGGCACATTATTCTTGTCCCAAAGGTCATATCATGCAGGGCAATTCTACAAGAATTTGCCAGAAAAAAGGCACTTGGAGTGGTTATATTCCAAACTGCATTCGTAAGTTCAGTAACACTTATAATATAAATTTGTAAGTTAGCAGCTGTATTCGAAATTACTTTAAATTACTAAAACTTATTCTACAAAATTTATTATATATTGCTCCTTAAATAATCTGAAAGAATTAATTTAAACAGTTTGACCTCCAAAAACTGTGTCAGTAAGGTTTTATTCAAAGTTAAGACATTCAAAAACATAATTTGGTTTTAAAGAAATTTAAATATGATATATATATATATGTATATAAATCCAAGGACAATCGTTCTTGCACATTTAATTTCGTGTAGACCTTAAAATAAATAATTTCTACAACTACTCCGCACTCGTAGCTACACCAAACTCACCCTTATAATAGTAGTTTAGAATCATTGTATTGAGTGAAATGTTTTAATTACAGCTGTAGACTGTCACATGCCACCTTCTATAGAGAATGGTAGAATTATTGTAATGAATGATTCAACAACGTACAACAGTGGAGCAGAATATCATTGCATTCCCCAATATCAAAGAATCGGCCCTTATCTTAGAAAATGTATGGAGGATGGAACTTGGTCTGGAGATGAACCAAGATGTGAAAGTAAGTGAAAATTACATTTGTGGGAGAGAATTGACTTCGATTTTTGAAGTCAATACATTAGTCGCGACAGTTGTTTATTATAGTTACTTTTTTGACTACTTAATAGGAAAATATTTGAACCTATATAAACTTTTTAAATAACGCATCCAATAATTTGGTATATAATATGAGTATGTTTCTTTTATAGTGACGTCGGCTCCATCAACAGAATCTCAAACGTTAGGACTTACTATTGGCATTGGAGCTGGAGTACTATTATTTCTGCTTCTGATTTTGGGTATTATCTACTTAAGACTGTAAGCATATCTTCTGATTTATATGTTTTATATTTTGGTTATTCATCTTTTACACAATTATGCCGAATTTTCATTTTTATATGTAAAAGTACTAGTAAACGTAATTTGAATCTTTAACACCACAAAAAGTTCAAAATATTCAGGTAAGCTTTTTTTTAATTCATTTTTATTAAGACCATATTAATTTTAATTAAGGTAATATTGAGTTTACTTTTCTTCCTAAATGATATTGAATTAAAGGAATTTATATTGAAGGAATTACAACAAATATCTATAACTGAATAAACAATTGACAAAACCCAAAACATTACATAATATCATGAATTTCCTACTATTTTTATGGACAATCTTGTCCCTAAAACTTCCGCGAAGTGAATCATTATCTTACTCAGAAAATCATTCAAGAACTCATTCTATATAAAACTGAAAGCTTTATTTTATTCTCGAAGCGAATAATTTTATATTTTAAAGATATAATGAGTGATTTAAGATGTTGGCATTTTAGGAATCTTTTTTTCTGTTGCAAATTGGTGAACAGAGAGACGGATTACTGTCGAAAAACAAGTATAGAACGATGGGACCCTCTGAACGTAGTCTGCCTGGAGTTGGTTAAATCTTATCATTCTCAAAACGACAAAGAGGAACTTCCAACCTCTCAAAAAACAGAATTATGATTATTCCCCTCCCCATTAGCAGAACTACAACTGAATTATGCATCATGTTAGATTTTTAGCCGACCAGGTCCTGGAGGAAGGCTGTCATAAAAACTTAGCCTATTTCATTTAGAAGTCTTTTGGTGTGCTACCCTTATATATTTCTTTAGGTCATCGGAGAATCTCGTTTATTTTACAAATTAGATCAACCCCACTTGTATAATCTGGTATTGGCCGTAACATTAACTATGCAAAACAGAAACAGCAGCTATCTAGACAAATTAAAAGACAGTTCGCTCTTTTTCCGGTGGTTTTTACTTCTTACTTTTCAAATTAGATCAATCCTACTTGTACTACCTAGTTTTGGCCTTTCTATTAACTGTCAAACATATAAACAGCAGCTATCTAGTCAAGTTAGAAGACAATTCGCTCTTTTTCCGATGGATTTTATTTCTTATTTTTCAAATTAGATCAACCCCACATGTACAATCTATCATTGGATCTTAAATTAACTATCAAATATGGAAACAGCAGCAATCTAGTCAAATGAGAAGACTTTTTGCTCTTTTTCCAATTGTTTCATTAAGAAGTCTTTACTTTTAAGACTTCGTATATTTTTTTATGACTCCGTAGAATCTCGATAATTACATTTAAAAAAACTACCTTTGTATCCACCTTGAGTTAGCGTTTTGATGTAAAGGGATCAGTAGATAGTTGTAGTAAGAAAAGGTACTTTTGACACCTCCTACGCTTTCGCGAGATTATCGGAAATGCTACATTTAAAAGAGGAATATGATCAAGCAATTGTTTTTACAAAAACCTTAAACGTTATCAGAGGGTTATCAAGTAATAGTCCTGTAGGAGGAGAGCTATTAAATTCCTTCGCATCCTCTTTTAAAACAAATAAATCTTAAGCCAAGAAAGTGACGATATAATCGCTATAGCAAGTTGAAAGGTATTCCTTTTGTTTTTTCCAATTTTATTCACATTTTTAGACATTTGTTGTTCTTTCAAAAACGTTTCTGACCGTCACCGGTCATTTTTATTTTAACCAAAATACTTCGCAATTAGTTACAAAAGTCTTCAGCTTATCACCATAATGTTTCATTTTTGAGGTATGTAACTGTTGTTACATTTGTTTAGATAATTTGTTTGTTTTTTCTTTATCAATTTGAATACGTAAGTGTAATTTCAATTTTATAAATGCTTCATACTTCTGCATACCTCATTTGGTTAAGTGACGGAGAAATTGTAACTATTGCTAACTTCAAAAACATGGTTACTGAGAATGAACTCTGGATTTCCGAATCGTTTTTTTAAGAAATAATTTTTATCAGAGAAATTACTCTCATGGTCCAATTAAAACTGTTCTTTTTAGGAGGAAGGAAACTCCTGTGAAAAATACTGAAAACATTGAAGGAGCCCTTCGTAAAGAAGACCAAAACGCAGCCGTAATGTCATATTCTAATTTGACGGACGGACAAGGACAGAATATTTATGAAAATATTCATGAGCCTGAAGAGATGTACGATGCACCTTATGAAGAGACGAGTCATTACGAACCCTCACCGATTTCTAGGAGGAGTAATGGTGGAGCTACTGTTACCATTAATGGAGTCGCTCTTCGTTGACTTTCTCTTTTTCATAAGTGCTTCTCATTATGGATTTAGCAATTGAAACATACAATCTACTTTGAACCATTTCTATAATGGTCTTGTGTAAAAATTGGTAAAGGACATGTGAATAATTTAATTGAACTTAAAATTGTCAATTTCGGAGAAAATAATCAATTTCAATAAGAGCAACATGACCACCAACTCAGAATACATGTTATATAAAAAATAAGTTCCTAAGATCGGAATATATTATTTCCTTAGTAAGAATCAAAACTAAGTACATCCCAATCTTAAAATTTGTTATCCTTCCTTTAATTACAAAAGCACTTTTCTTCAACAAGGGCGTCGAATACAGTATGTTCATTTTCAATAGATTGAAAATAAGAATATAAGACCAGTTCTTCTTTTAACAAAAATAAAATAATTTTTGCATTCCAAATTAAATGGCAAACGATGTATCTCCCTACTTTTTTTAAATAAAGAAATTTAAGAATGACTCACCTATTTCCCCCATTTTTATCTACAATGTAACTCAACCCTAAATTATACAAGAAACTAATGTCTAATCATTTTCTTCTATAATTCATCACTTATTTATTTACTAGAGGACAGTCCTGCTTTTTTTCACATAGATTTTTGATAAAATTTAATCAAGAATTTGTTATTTCAGGGATTTAAATTAACTGTTTTTAAATGATGTTCTCATTGCATTAGTTTTCCTTGAGGAATAATTAAATTTCTTGCTTTCGAGAGCAAAAAATAAGAGTTATTTTGAAAGAATTTTAAGAAATAAAAGTAGATTCGTAAGAACGTTGTTAAATAATATTCGTTATTTGAGGATTCAATTTCAAGTTGAGGCTATGAACGCTCCTAAAGAAAAAGAGCCTTTATTTGGAGAATTTAAAAATTAATAAATTTTACAAAATCAATCTGCCAAATAATGGCTTGTCAATATTTTATTTATTAATTTAATTGTACATAAATTAAAAGGAGCGCTTTAGGGAAGCTTGTTTTTGTAATTAGAATATGTTAAGTAATATTGTCTGGATTAAACAATGCAATAAAATTGTATTTATTTTTCTGAATTAACAGATCCAAAGAAAATAATATCTCTTAATGTATTATAACTTCATTTTCTAAATTTCCAGAGGAAATGTAATTAATGTAAAATTAGTCTTTGTAAAGTTAATTGTACATAGACCTCTTTTTTTTTTTTTTAGAGGAAAATGACTGTTAATAAATTTGTTAAAAATAATTTTTCATTATTTTGATCACACTATTAGAGCAATTAAGTCAACTGTAATTAACCCTTTCCAGCTCGATGATGCCATATGGCATCACTAGTTTAAAATGTATTATTTCTTGCTTAATTTTGACCAAATAATACAATTGGCATCATTTTAGTTTTCTTTCATGCCTGTTGGGGCAGCACAAGTCGTAATTTTTACATAATTCTTGCCCGCGAAAATATAAAATGTTTTTATTTCATTGTTGTCAACCACCAGAAAATCGTCTTCATTACAGTTGTATTTGTGAATTTTTTTTTGCATTTTTTAAAGCTTTTTTGTTTCTTAATTATTTGTTTTTGTAGAAACTAAGTGTTATTTATCTTGAATTAGGTATGTTTCAATTTATTTAACTTATATTATTTGTATAATCGAAATTTTAAAAATGAGTCCATATGGACTCTTTGAGCAAAAATTGACTATTAACCATTCTATTTTTTTTATTACATAGGGTATATTCTGACCTGTTTTTTTTAACATGGAGCGCATGTATACACTCGAAGAAGCTGTAAAGATTATATTAGACGGTAATTGGTCAGATGTTGACTTAGAATCTTCAGATTCTGAAGATGAACAAATTGGGGAAGTTGATGCCAACGCGAATTTACCCCCAAAAACAGACTCTAATTATACCACTTTACCAAATGAAGATGAGTTTTTTACTGAGGATGAAAGATCAGCTAGTTCGGAAAATATTTCAGGAAACCCTTCCAATAATTTGCAGGATCCTGTTTTACCAACCCCTGAAGCAAAAAGGAAACCTCCAAAATTATTACGCGGGAACAACATTAGTTGGGTACCAGTTAGGGATGATTTTCACTTGAATTGTACTAATTTTTCTTTCAATAAAAAACACAATATCACTTATGGATGTGACAAGCCCATAAATTATTTTCAACTCTTTTGTTCGAATGAAATTTTAAAAATTTTTGTGGAGCAATCTAATTTATATTCTGCTCAAAAGACTGCCCAATCTATTGGCACCACAATTAATGAAATAAAAAAAATTTTGGGTATAAACATCATGAGCGGAATTGTAAAAATGCCAAGCTATAGAATGTATTGGGCCAGAGATACCAGGTATCCTTGCGGATGCAATGAGCAGAAATCGTTTTGACAAACTTCGCACATTTTTCCATGTGAATGACAATACAAACTTTATCTCTGATCCAAATCACCCTAATTACAATAAATTGTACAAAATTCAACCATTCCTAGATGGAATAAATAAAGTTTTAATTATTTTCATTCTTGCTAACTGGTGCCCAATGATGCCATATGGAATCATTTTCCAAAAAATGTTCAAAACATTCAAAATGGAAAAAAATATTTGATTTGTTCATTTTAAGCATTATTTATTGCAGTGAAAAAAGTTTTCTCTCTCTCTCTCTCTGTGTAATAATTCGGACCGGAAAGGGTTAATTCTACTTACATTATAATTTTATTGCATAAGGATTTAGGAAATAATCAAAATAATTGAAATTGGTAGGACATCATCACATTAGACAAACCGATATCTCGATTATAATGGATTGTATTTCTGGAATCTATAGTATAATTAATTATAAGGGCTTGAAGACACAACAAAGTAACATACTTTGCTTTTTCATTCTGATAGGATTTTTCCTCCCATTTTTTATAATTTCTTAGTCCTAGTAAAAAGAGGTATTGCCCTCGAATCAAATTTTCGAAATCGATTGCTTAACGGATTTAAAATGTAAGGATCCCTGGACTGAATAAAAAAAAAAAGAAGAAAAATGCAAGATCCAGTATTTGTGTCAATTGAATATCTTAAAAACAAAACTAAACCTTTCTGATATGTTTTATCCAGATTTTCTTGTATCCAAGAGACCCTACACTTGAGATAATAAATTCATTAATTAAAATCATCTTTTTCTAGGTTTTTCTAAAAAAATTATTTTTTGAGCTGCCAAGTTCGGTTTATTTACCTAAGCAGTTTAATAGTTCACGTTACCTTTTTCCAATAAGACCCGGCAACTCCTAGTTTCCTCTTATTTTCCCCCAATTCGACTATGGTTGCTTAGTGTATGGCGGTCTTTCTGGTGATATTGAAAATAAGCTCAAGCGTCTCATGAACTGCTTCATAAGATTTATACGATGAGTTAAAGTGGCTTTTTCCTGCCTATCGCCGCCATATTTTTTGGTTTCATTTCTCTTCCAAGTCATCCAATCTCAAAGGCCATCTTAAATTTTCCGACTCTTCAAGCTCAAATCCTTGATCCATTCCCGTAATACTAGATCTCGTTTCAGCAATCTCTATATACCCTCACACCGTACTTCATCCTTCCACAAATCCTTCCTAAAACGCGCTACCTCTTTCTGGAACTCCTTACCTTCTTCTGTCCGTCATGCTCCTACCCTTTCCATCTTTAAATCCCATCTGTTCAATTATCTCCTTTCTAACCAGCTTTCACCGAAATTATATTCTTTTATTTCATTAATTTTTATTTTTATTTATAAATATTTAAAATACAGGCCATACTAATATGGCCTCCAACTGTACATGTATTTATTCTTAGGGGACAATAGTCCCAGAATAATAAATTTATTTTCTACTTCTACTTCTAATTCACGACAAGAAGGCAAGGATTTCCACTAAACGCCATTATGAAGCTGTCATAATTTTCAGCCAGTAATTTTAACAACTTCACGATAATTTAGCATTCTAATAATAACAGTGAGAGTTCACAGAAGATCTTTTTGGGTTAAATTGTCCTGCATTGCCAACCAAGTGATCACTTGCACAAATCTGCACAAATTTATTTAAGGAAATACTGCAAATTCATAAATGAACGAATCCAAAATATATTTTAATACAATGTTTATTTAACAGCGCGAGCTTTGTTGTTAAAAATGTTAATAACATCAAAGATTTTAAAAAAGTAAATTTCGTAACAACATTAGAATAAAATATTTTTAAAAATAATAAATAAAACAGGATCATATTATTTGCAACATTCTTTCCTAGAATTAAACAAATTAATTAGAAAATACATTAAAGACAAGCCTAAATACCTCCTACAGAGAAAGTAATTTCTTTTTTTTTAAATTAATTCAAATTAATAAAGCTACATAATAAAAACATATTTGGCACTACATTTTTAGAATATTACCATAAATAAAAATTAAATTCTTAACTTTATCCAGTACATTGCAATAAGGCAAAACAAAAAAATCTGTTACACCGTCAACTGTATCTATCAGAGCAAGCTCTCTTTTTCTTCTATTTTTTCTGGCTGGTTTTGATATTCGTTAAACTTCAGAGGAATATACGTATCAGTTTGGTGTAGAGAATTTAACTTTCTCTAATTATGTGAATTAAAAACATTGAAAGAGCAAATCAAATGCTCTATTACACCATAAAGACGAACCAACCTGATTTCAAATGAAAATTCAAAACCGGCCAGAAACTGAAAAGCATGTAAAGTATGTTGAAAAGCAACTATATCATCCAGCACTGTGGACTTAACATTTTTAAAAATTCTATTAAAATTAGTGAATATTCCCCTTTAAAATCTTTAAATTACAACAGTTTTTAACACTAATAATTTCAATAATAATTAATACTAAACACAATAATAGATTAATGGCAGTTTCAAACATTTAAGTAATAATTTAAAATTAACAGTTCGGTTTAACTTTCACTTTTAAATCTGTAACAATTTAATCATTGGAAGACTCTCATACATATTTAACATTTAGATAAATTTCATTTGAATGATGCAACAACAACCAATCCAAGCAGAATTTTTGAATCTCAACAACATTAATAATTTTGTCTAACTTTAATAAACACAATGGAAGCGACACCCTGTTTTTTAAGATAAACAATAAAATCCAATTTTCAGTATCCGTTGGCTCATTACTTGCAATAGATATTAGGTTTTTTTTTTATCACAGAATGTTTGGCAGGCTGATTTTAAAAATTTGTTTAGGCACTCTAATTAAGGCTTTTACGTGGTTGAAAAATCAACAATAATAAAACCATTTCATGGCAACTTATTGTTAACAAAATTTTGAATGAGAAAAGAGATTCATTGTTTCTGTTCTGTTAAAACTTAAGCTTTTAAGACTTGATAAATTTAATGTTCAAAGAACATAAATAAGTATAAGGTACAGTCTCGGAATTTCAGAATAATTAATATACATAAAGCCACCAAGTAGTAGAAATTACATAAATGCTCTTTTACAGAACTTTTACAACATTCAGTTCAAGAAAGGCTGCTGAGACTAGCACTATGACCAGCTTGTTTATCGTTTATTAATATTAAAATACCTCATAATACTACATTTTTTTTGTATTATTTATTTATTATTATTATTTTTTTTTGCAATGTAAGAACCATATCACTTAAAGATTTATATTTCTGTTATGTGTTAAACACTTTCCAAATATGATTGCATTGTTTGTCTACTTTTGTTGCTATACATGTTGAACTAATTTACATAAAGCCATTAACTAATTAAATAAATTAGGTTAATGTTCCATCAATATATATGTTTACTGAACATAAAAATCTCATAAATTACTAGCATTCGAACTGTTAGAGTGAGTTAATAATCTTGGGAATAAAATTATAATATTAAGAATAAGTAAATATAGTTCTTATCTGTTCATCTTATCTAATATTGGTAAAACCATATCAAACGTTGGTCTTTTGCCAGCATCTTCATTCATGCATATTCTTATCAACTTGGCCAAGTGTGGAGATATACCAGGAGGAATCGTTACTCGCAAACCTTCCAACGCTATCTACACAACAAATTAAACATTAAATATTATACATAATATTTAGCTCAAGTTAAGTTTTTTTCTTACCTTCATACCACACTCCATCGCTGATAGATCTGCAAAAGGTACCTCCCTTGTGGCTAATTCCCACAGTAAAACGGCGAAACTCCACATATCAGATGCTTCCCAATTTCTATCGGTAGGTCGCTTGTGTAAAGCTAGAATAAGTCCATTCATTCCATTAAGTTCATCCGAATATAAACAATAAACAAAACGAACTTGTAAAAGTGATACATAAATGTATTACCATCAGGGGACATCCAAGCTGGATAATAAATCCTGCCTTTCTCTTGGAAAGAGAACTTGGCATCTGCCATGTTAATCCTAGCAGTCAGATCTTCATCTATCTGTAACGTTTTGAGGAAAAAAAAAATCTTAGTTATTTCCTGCTTAAATTTTGTAAGTTTTGACAGATACAATGTGCTGAAAGATAACTTACCATTACATGCCTAGAATTCAGGTAAAACTGAGGAGTAATGCGTTCTAGACTATGTAAAAAAGACATGCCTCTTGCCACGTCAGCTGCAAAACGCAAAGCCTGTGCTGAATCAACTACAACACCAGCCCCTTCATGTAATAAAGAATATAGAGAACCCCAAGGCATATGTTGGTTAACAACGATCAAATTCGGAGGAGAATTACAACATCCTATCACTGGCAGCACATTTGGATGGGAAAATATTCTGAAAATAAACATTTGCAACTAATCAATAATATCCTTAATTTCAATTACATATTCTCAAACATTGCAGTTAAACCTAAATCAATTCAGTAAAGAAACTATTGGAGCCTGTTTAGTGTTTTTTTGTTAGTACTTTGGATAAATTTATAATTGCTTGAAAAAGTCAACAGTATGACTTGATCGTGGGTGTTAAACCAGCTAGAAAAAGTAGAGGTTATTTTACTGTTTTTTATGAAGCATTAATGCTTTAGTTAACAATTACTAGCTTTAATGCTAAGAGTAACCACATTATTCATTAGAAATTATTTTAAGAGTCTAATACATCCAAGCACAAACATGATGAATAGATGTATGTTTCAGGTAACAATAAATATTTAGAAAAGGATACACAAAAGAAAAAAATACACAACCAATCTCTTTTTCTCAAAAGTTGTTCTTTCAAAATAAAAATAAAAAAACAGACATGTAGAAAAAAAAGGAACTGAACACTAGTTAATATTATTGGCAGGCCTACAAATACCCGCAATAACAAAAAATAAAAAAATAAGGATTAAAAAGAAATTAAAAAAACTAGTTAAAAAAAAACTGGTACAAAATGATTTTGAACTCCTGGGAAAGTAATGACCCAAATAATATAAAGTACTTCATTCAATTACTCACCTCTCCACTTTAACCTTAATTTTCCTAGAATAATATTTAATATTTCAACAAAACTACATTGATCAATAATGGAAGCAAGCATGGCAGTTTGTCTGTGCTAAATTTACCGAGAATTAATTTAAGGATGTTTAAAACAGTAATTTTTAACCTTCTACCTCATGTAAATTATAGAGAGGAGCAATCTCCGAATCGCACGAATATATTAGATTTTTTCCATAAAATATTAAATCGTAATCTCTAAAATTTGATTCGATGTCAATACGCACACTCTTTTTCATTCGTACCATAAGGAAGTACCAGTGAGTGTCCGCTCGACAAATTTCAGCTTGTAATATGCATTGATTTCTTTACAAACTAAACATTACCTATGACCAACACATTTATTGATTTAATATTAAAGGTTATTATAATTCACATTTAACTGCCATCAGAAATGGCTGTAGATAGCAGAGAGAATGTTTTTCTTATCTTCCTCCAGAAATACACTAACGCATTTTCTAAATATGGACATTCTTCTAGCCAAACCTCCTTTGCGGGCTAGCCAACTTTTCTGCATTTTTGTAGGATTCCGACTTAGCTTAGCCACATATATCTAAACCTCTATCTCACCATTTCATGCAGTATTAATACTTACATACGTATTAACAGATGACCTATTATAGCACAAATATAAAAAAAAACCATTTCATCGCTTAAGCGTACAACGAATGTACGGTGTTATATTGCGAAACTTAACTAACAACTATCCTCAATACAATAATAAGTATACATACCTAAGTTTTGGAAATTCTTCGTTAAAATCTCTTGAGATTCTAGGAGTGCATTCCCTAATGTTTAGAATTTTCCCGACTATGTCGTTTTTCTGCCACCTTCCACGCCAAGATTCACCGCTAGGTGTAACAGCGATCTTAGTATGCAATTGTAAATCGGACATGTTAATTCCCTTATGTCGTGAAAGAGTAGCATCTCCTGCAACGGATAGTATTTGTCATTTAATTTAATTCGGAAATAGCTAAATATAACATATTTAATTAAACTTGTAAATCTTCATTAAATTGTAATTATTAGTTTAAAACGACGCAAGTAATAAATTTTATAATTTATGATTATAAAATATTTGATTTCATTTTCGACAGGAACTTACTTTGTTTTCACACAAATTTGTGTGTGTGTTTTCTGAATAGGGTTCCTTTTTTACTTTTATTTATACAAAACTTACTGTCTTCATTACTTCAAGTTTCTACTTCAGTAATTATATTTGTTCTTTATAATTATTTTTAAGTGGTAAATTTGTTCATATTTTAAAATTAAAGTTCTTACATCTTGCTAAAAAATATTTGCTTTACTATAATAAAATAATTTAAAAAAACTCACGACTTCTTGTTTTTAGCCCAAGCCAACTCTGATCCTTAAAAGTGATTTTTCTGAGCTCTTGGCCAGTTTCAATGGCAAGCTCTGTAATTTAAAACAGAAAATTGTAATTCTAACATTTAATTCCAATACTAGTAAAAAAGGACACTAGAAACTTTAGAATGGTTTGTAGGTTTCGGGATAGGAGGGTTTGTATTAGGTGGTGGTTAATTTAGAGTGACAAGTGGAGTGATTTGTGGAATACAGGGAATTAACGTCCGGAGAGGTAGGATTTGTGAATAAGCTAATACATGAAAGAAAGAATACTCTGAGCCCATACAGCAGACCTTGGTACCATACCCGGTCAGAAGCTTGCGACTTGTCCAAAAATATTCCAGGAAATTACTGTTTAACTAAAGGGAGAAGGAGATGGCTTTTGTAATAGATACGCTGGCTGAATTGTTGAGTGACAATTCCAGAAGCCGAATAAATGATTAGGGATTTTAGTTTGAATTAATAAGTATTTCAAATATTTTCCCTATTAAAGGGAGCAGGCTAAAAGGTCCCCTTAGGAGCTGGAGAGAATAGGTTTGTTTGGGTTTGGAGATCATTCTATTATTCAATTACTTGCATCAGTTAAACAATATGAAACTTCCCAAGACTTCATACATTTAATTTCCAAAAAAAAAAATTACATTACTTCGAGCTGCAACGACCTCAATTTTGCAAGCAAATGGAAATAATGAATATATCTTAATTCAAATGTTAAATTTTTTTCTTTGCCAATTTTACGGCATAAACTTTAATTCAGAAAATTTGATCACGAATATTTCTTACTTGGAACAAATTTACTACTCTGCCGCTTCCACAAAAATACCAAAAATCATCAGTTCTAGACAAATTTTTGAAATTTAAAAGCAGTAAAACGCATTTGATCTCCCCCATTAGATTCATTCTTAAACACTCTCCTGAGATTTTGTTGTTTAACGCCTAGGATAAAGGAATTATAAGTGTCAAAACTTGACATTTTCCAAGTAAATCTAATACAGAAAACATATTCTTGACACCTCGACAACCTTATAAATAAAACATAAATGTCAACTGCAAATGTCAGGAGAAGATCTAAAGTCATTTTATCTATAAAAAACAAACAAACATTTTATAAACATAAGAAAGGAAAATCTTGTTTTATTAAACAAATGTCTTTTATAGAAGTAAAACAGGGCGAAGATTTCTTTCGTTGCATACGTCGAAAAGAAAGTGAGCCATATTGAAGCCTAAATGAACGTATCAATATCTTCCTTGAAAAGTAAGTGCAATTAATCCGCCTAATTTTTTTTATTCAATGTTTTTCTATTAAGATAACTTTAAAAATATGAATTTTTGAGTAAGGTAGTTCAGAACATCTAATTTTTCCAACAGTTCTTATTTCTCACACGGTAAAAAAAAGTAAAGAAAAGAGAAATCTGCAAATATTTAGGTTGATAACTTACTGCCATTACAAAATATCATTTTTGGAATTATACATTATTTAGGCTTTTGATTTACTTGACGTCACAATTATTAGCTTAAAAATGATGTTATTATGATTAACGAACTTTACTTCCTTCTTAATTGAGCTAAGTGGTTTGAAGAATCAGGCTTGAATTATAGTAAATTTAATATTAATAAATCTGATAACTGATCCAGAAGGATCTATAGTAATATCCCCCCTAAAGCCAACGTATTATTTCGGTCATTTTCAAAATATTCGTCGAACTGAAAACTGTACCATAGCAAGTCCACACGGAGTGGAACCATCTACGAATAAAGCTGAGGTTCAATTGTTCTTCAAATTCTTAGACGCGTAAAACATTTTGCAGCCCGACTCTCGACTTGATTTTTACCTTTATTTTTATCTTAACTTCATTGTTCATAAGACAATTCCCATATTACTTCCACGGTGTCAGGTCTCTAATTTGCAAAACATTTTATCTCGTTTGAAAGTAAAAGAATAAATCACCAAGGTTGGTTTTAAATCTTGTTTATTTTAATAATTACATTCTTACCATGCAGCCGTTTTGCCAGTGATCCCCTAGCTTTGTCTAAAGGTGTATCACCATCTTTGTTAGCTAAAGATATGAGAGCACCATGTGTCACCAAATCTTCTGCAATTTGTTGATATCCCCAAAAACTGGCATAATGTAAAGGAGTATTTCCATGTTCATTCGTAAAATTTACATCTGCTTTGCTGCGTAATAGCTGAAAAGTTTATGATGAAAAAATATTCAATTTACATAATTATTACGGAATATCAAAATATAATGTATGTAAGTATAACCCTTAACTAGAGCTAGAAGAAAACCAACAACATGGACTTTATAAAACATTTTTAAACACATTCATTTTTTAATACTTTTAGAAATGGATTTATTTCTATTTAATGTCTTACCAAATGAACAATTTCCTTATGCCCATGAGCTGAAGCCAAATGGAGTGGTGTATCATCACCTCGGTTAGTCGCATTAATTCTTGAGCCACGAGACATGAGTAATTCAACTATTTTAATATGTCCTTCTTTACAAGCCCAATGTAGCGGGCTAAATCCATGATCATCTCTGGGTAAAACAAGTTAAATGGTTAAAATTAATCAAAATGAATGATAAAATAACTTTCTCTTTAGGAACAGGTACATTCATAATGATTCGCGAGACCTATTGCTCATAGGCGAGCAGTTCCCAATGTACAGAACGCGTACTCTTAGAGGTATGGTAAATAATATTTGTAATGGTAAAAACCACAAAAAAAAAGAAGGTATTAACAAGTAGAAAAAGGTAGAATTTTTGAGTTAAAGATGAGAAACTTCTAAAATAGAGAGCCTAAAAAATATCATTAGATAATTAGCTAACTATTAAAACCAGCTTTAGGATGTCTTAAGATGCATGGGAAGACCCACAGGTAAGATATGGTCTCTGAATCCTTGGCAGGTTACCTATAGAAAAAATTTCGGTATACAGATCTATGTGGTAAGGATCAATAATTTAACTGAACCCAGGAAAAAATATACCCCATCCCAGCGGAAAATATAATATACAAAACCAAAAGAAAGATTCTGTTGGACGGAGATCACGGTTACGAGATGTCATACGGACATTTTACTCTAAAATAGAATCTTGGAATATACACTGATTATCACATTTTAGAGAATTAGCACACACAGAACTTGACGAGTACATTATCGACTTTGCTGCCGATAATTTTGAGAATTAATACGGACTGCTCAAGAGAGGTTTAAGAAAGGACTCTACAAGAACATAAGGAGTACAGAAGAGGAGTGATCAAAGTTCATACAGCGATAATTAAAACAATACAATTCGTAAATTGGAATAGGCGAAACTTTTTGAACCAGATCATCACCATATAAAGATATGCTCTTCACAAGAATGTAGTGATTAACCAAGCAGAAGTGCCCAAGACTCTAGTGTAGTTTCTAAATGGAAGTTAAGCTTGGTGTCCTCTTTTCCTAGGAGCCTTTGCTGCAAAGACTCATGTTGTTTCAGCTTCTTTCAATCAACTCTTCACAGACAATCCATTTATGAGATTGGGATGCACATGTGCTTACTCAATCTGTAGCGGCCCATGCCTCAGTTTTTTGCGCACTACTGCTGCGACTACTGGTGAGGCACGTTAGTTGGCGGCATTATGACAGCATTTTGCTGGAGCAATAGTGGTTTAAGTCTGTTGAGGGAACAGTAGGAACTCTCCCGTGCCAGGCTCCCTATCGCCTTATTACAGTTTTGTCATGTATGCCCAAACAAACAGACAAACTGGCTGACAGAGGCAGACTCATTAGAATGTCCACCCTTACAATCTCACAATGGTATAAATTAGTTTCGTAGAACGGGCCAATAGATCCGCTTGGATGTCAGGGAAAATGTCGGGTCCAAAACAAATTATCATTCAAATGTATTGTAACTATTACTTCGGAAAGCTGGGCAGTTTTCCAAGGCTTACCGAGATATCAAGCCTCCATAAAATATTGATGAGGCTTTTAAGAAAGAACCCTGAGCTTTGTCCTCTTAGCTCTTTACAAATTCCTTATTTCTAAGTACACTTCCCCCAAATTCAAATAGTCTAAGGATTTTCGAGTAAATAGCCAAAAAATGAAAATAAAAGACCTGTGGATCTAGAGCATCTGAAGATGCCAAAAACACATTAAATTTGGAATATCTCCGATTTTTCTTGTGAATTATATATATTATTCAACCATATTTTACAAATACTCAAATCGGGCATTCTAAAATTATATTTTAGAAGGCAATTAGAATTCGCTCCGTCTTTGCGTTTTGTAGCAAATCAAAATTTTATATTTATACTATAATACTTGGTTATCCTTACTTTACTAATCTCACTTGACAAGACCAGCTATACCGAGCTGTACTCTAAAGTGTTTTACCTGCTAAAAATAATTTGACAACAAAATTCTGAGGAATTACAAAAGTTGTCCTAACAATACCAAATATGGCTAGTTCGGAATATTCAGGAAAGGATAACCCCCTCTCCACTCTACTACCACATAAAAACTAATTTCATTTATTTTTCATTTGTTTGAACAATTTTAGATAATAAGTCCCTCATGATGTTGTAATACTCAATTTTTTTTTCACAACGAAATAATAGAAGAAATTACCCTTGATTCATGTCATGTTCAGTATCGTCCAACCAAACTCTTACTTGCATTGCATTGCCTTCTCGGCACCAATGGAAAATATCTTCCATATTTACTTCAAAAATTAAAAATAACTTCTCACATAAATAGAGTATCAAATAAATATATAGCTGAATGGACCACTCCCGAAAGTAACACAACACATAACGTACTCAGCCCATCCCACTTCAGCTGCCCACTGACAACCTAAAAAAAAGTTTAATGCTGCTACAAACACGGCGCAGGACCAAGTATTTCCAGCTGGTGCCAATAGAGTGCACAATTCTCGCTTATCCTTCAAACATCTTGCGTTGTTTTCCTTGAATTTAAATACAAATTTTAAAATAATTGTTTTCCTTCCTTTCACTAATGTTCTTAGTTATGTCTTTTGACGAAGATTAGATAAAACACTTCCAGGTAGCATGTTCGCAGACCTCTATTATATAAGGATCTGATTAATTTATAGAAAAGCTTGGTATACATCCGTCTACCACAACCGATCCCGTCTGGAAAATAGGTACCACTACTTTGCTAATCATTAACTTATTTAAATTGACCTTATTTAGATTCAGCAATGAAACGTGCTTCTAATGAATCATTTATTAGTCACAAGAATAACTCTATAAAATCACATTTAGCAGAAGAATGTAAGGAAGTTAGTTTTAACATCGAAATACAAGTTTTTCAGAATCTTATTACGTATTGGATATATTTCATATATAAAACGGAACAAATTTTTGCGATGATTGTTTATAAAGCACTAGCTCTTCTGAGTAACTAATGCACAACGTAACATGCCTTAAAACTATTTTTTTATTTTCCCTTAAATTGTCGCTACCTTCATGAATTCCGGGATCTGAAGTGAGAGTGTACTTACTAACAAACACCACAACTCTAGGTTCCATCTACACCTCAGTAATATCGCTTTATGAATCTCGGTTGCCAGTTAACTTCTTCATAGCGCACGACCGAATTTCTCCTACATTCGCTGTGAAAACTGGAAGGGCAAGGTAAAAATGCCCGGTGCAAAATTATTAGAATAAAGAATAAAAGATGAACGAGAAAAGGTTCTCTAAAATTTGCTATCTAAACTCAAGAATACCTTAATATTGCAGTAAGTGTAGAAAAGTGTGTTTACTTAATTGGCGAAAAGCTGATACAAGTTAGTTATAGGCACTTTTTCACATCACGAGATAAGCTAATGGCGCCAAATTTAATATCACAAATGGAATAATAAATAACGATCAATAATATTTGGAGGAAAGTGATCCCGTTGATCTAATCAGACAATTCGCTAAAGATCGCATAATAATCGGTTAATGACATTATACTTCAATAAAACAAAATATACAAAAAAATCTCGTAGAGATGAGAACTTTATGCAGACTAAATAAGTTGAAAACTTAATTCGTAAATTGTTTTTCAGATGTGCAGAATCAGTAACCACATTTGCTCCCTGAGATAAAGGAAAATTGCTAGAATTGCATTAGCTCTGAAAATTAGATCTTGAATACACTACACTTGAAAATACTATCATTTGATTTCGTTATATCAATATACTTTTATCGCTTTATAAAATACATTTTTGGTTCATTTCGCCGCGTTTTCTTGACCAAATTTGGCTGGGGAATATAATATTATAGAACATTTTTAAGGATTAATAAATATATTTTAGAATATTTTTAATACATTTTTTTAAAACTTATTTTCTTTAAAATAACGACAGCACGGAATGAACCAATTAAACTATTGTAAAATATGGAACAGTCAAAAATAGGATATTTTAACTTACATTACTTTAACATTTCAATGCTATTCAAAATTAAGATGCTGTCGTAAGGTTAACGTGAAATCCATTGGCAAACATTCCATAACAATTTTCATTCAACACTCTAAAATTACTAATCAGAAATCAGTTTTTCTGCGAGCAAGTCCGAACTCGAAGGAATCAACGATACACATGACATAGCGTTTTGTCCAGAAGTGAACCCCCTCATTTGTTTCATCAAAAAAAAATTTCTAATCAATATTATTGTACATAGACGAATAACTGTTTTTAAAACTATTTTTTTTTTTACTCTTCCATTTACAAAATGAATTCAATATGGAAACTGAGTCTAGGTTAGATCTTCACGCACACAAGAGAAACTTCACTTTTTCTTCACGTAGTAGCAAATCCTATTGAGGTGGTCCTGTTAACAAAATTCGGCACTCTAAACATGAATGCCTAGAAAAATTGCCACCGGATATCGGCGTACCCTCCGATCACACTGGAAGATGCACGCAGGGGTCGACTGAAGATATGTCAATACCAACCTCCCTTCGTCCTATTCTTTTTTTCCTCTACTCAAAAGGAACCCTTAATCTTGAAGTTTCAAGAAGAATCTATTGCTGAAGAGGTAGATGGCATGTAAATGTTGTGTACAGGTGCTGACTGGTATGGCTCAGAATAACAGCCTTAAGGGCACTATTCAGATGGACTGATCATTCCCACCTATTCGTACTACTTTCATAGGAAACAGTATTATTTTAATAGACAAGGAGAAACGACGGATTGGAAGATGGATGTTTGAACAGTTTACTCTGAGGGAGACTAAAATTCCATAGTATGGAGTTCGGACATCAAGGATTCAGAAGCTGACATCGGACCACTACTTAATGATGATCCGTACATGGCCATATAAAAAAGTCGCCCTTGGGTGTAAGAAAAAGTAGCCTTATGACCTAATAGATCTATGTTCAAATGGAGTTTGAACATCAATAACTTCGGAGTACCAAAGTGGGGCTGGCGGGCAAAAAACTCACAGAAGGGTACGATCAGGCATTTAAAGGTTTGCTTGAGGTAAAAAGAGGAATAAAAAGGAACAATTCCACAATATAAACCAACAGATTGAAGAGAAAACTCATTATGAATACATAAAAAAAAGATTAACAACTTCAAAATCTGGCCTTTTCTAAAGAACAAAAAAGTTAATGCTCAAGATCACTCTCCAAAAATAACATCTCAACAGCAAAAATGTTTGGATCAGATTAATACTGCTGTCGCCTTCTAGCAGCTCTCTGCTTATCAAATCTCATTTCCATTTCTTCTAACACCTTTGGTGTATATCGCACGACTAATTTCACAGATCCTTGAGCTTGCTTCAATAATTCAACAGCTTTTTCGTGATTTTCTCCTTCAACGCACTAAAATTAAAAATTATACAGGTAAAACTTGAAAAGGAAATAAAAAGAAAAACAGAAACTACGATCTCAGAAAAATAGCTCAGAATTGAATTTACCACGCCGTTGACAGAGAGAAGCTGATCACCTCTCTTCAAACCTCCGTGTCGATCTGCAACACCTCCGGGTATGATTCTAGAAATGTAAATTGGAGAATTCTGCTCTTTGCCACCCATTACATTAAAGCCTAATCCCTCTTCGGTTTTTGGCAATTCGACTACTCGAGGGTGTGCGTGCCCTTCAGAAGCTGCGAATGCTGCAACCGTAGCTTTTGCAGTAGCTGATGCTCTAACATCTTGTGATCCACTTACATCTACAGTCTCATAGACATGTTCATAAACTTCCCTTACGGCATTCAAAAAATCGCTTTGCAGAACCTTTTGCAAAGCAGCTATTTTAGTCACTGGCACTTCACCGCCTAAAAATAGTATTTCTTGAAACTTTACAAATGAGAATATTTAGAATACTTAATCAAAAGTAAACATTGCATTAAAACTATAGTATAAAAATACAATGTATTGGCTACAGATGTTAATTGTAGCCTTATCAACTAAGGTAACTTTGCTAAACAATAAACGCTTGCCCTTTACTCACTTTTCTGGAGTTTTTCCAACAATTCTATGGCCCGCGCAAGGTCTACAAATGATAATATATCATTAAAGATAAATCTCTAACAGAATTGAAAGAAAAATATAAAAAAAAATTATTACCTCGACCAAGGGATAATGGTTCTGCCACCGATGCCATGCTCGTTCGTAAATTCGCAATACGAATTAATTTATTAATACGTGAATAGGAAAATAACCGAAATTATCAACACACCAACCTAGCCTTAAAATTTATCTAACTTCTTCGGTTTCTTTTCTTTCTTTTTGGTTGAAAGACTTGTACGACATCGATAGTATCAAGTTTGATCTTGGTTTAATTAAACAGTGCAACCATTACTCACCAAAATGTAAAGTTTTACTTTATTTATTCACAAAACGGGCAATCACCCAGTTATAATGAGTTTCAACTTTACAAAGTAATTATTACTCTTGTCCTGTTGGAAACAAAAATTAAAAGATTTTTTTTGTTTTTTCAAAATGTGACTTAAAAATAGCTTTAAAATTTGATACAAAAAGCATAAATAGTTATACTACCTTACATAATAAAAGATAGTAAATTAATTTATATATAAATAAAAAATTAATAAACCCCACTCCCTATCAAATCCAGAAGGAAATTAATAGGAAAAATGATTGAATATTTGGTAATTTTTCCATACTAAAAAATTTCATTTTTACAGAATTATCTCAGTAACGCACTAGGTTCTAGAGGAGGTTCTGTCTCAGAACTTCTTTTATAAATTTCTATTGATAGTGTCTGCTGATAGGAGTATAATGTTGGAAGTAGAGGTACTTTTATTGCTGAGGGCAGAAGGCCTTAATGTTTAGTTAGCCTAATCTTATTGCTATTGCCACCTGTAGTTGAGTCCTTTTATTCATTTTGAAAAAACTCATTTTAATCCTGTCGCATTCAGATGAGAAAGAAATTCTAAATCCAGGGTCCGTATCAATTACTTGTGCCTAACCTTAATGAAGGATTAGATTAACCTTAGCGGACTGCATTTAGCGCTTTAGAAACATTTTATTCATAGTCGTTCCATAGTTCCTCAAAATGCAACACTTTTTTAGTGACTCTAAGAAAAATTAAGACCTATGCTGAAGTCAGTCTCCTAAATACAATCACCAGCTCCAGGTCTAACTAAAGTCCCGGAGCTATCCTTGTAATCCTAGTTTCATTTCACCTCGACTGTATAGCCACCTCGACTGTATAGCCACATCTCAATCAAAAAATTTTTGGAAAATCATTAGATTCAAACTAATAGACCTAGTTCGTCAGATGTATCTACTTAAATTGTTTTCAAGTCCCTAGCAATGCCAAGCCGCTCACCGGAGTTGTTCTGTGAAAGTGTGCAGAATTTGAATTTTTTAATTAGCCTTCACAACCACTGTTCTTATTGCAAATAAAGCAAGGGTAAAAACCCTAGAAGCCACTTGACGTCAAACATTCTCTAGAACTTACATAGCGTTATTTAAGTTGACTTCATTTCCGCATGGTGCCATTAGAGGTGTGAGGAGTGTAGCAAAGTGAATTCACCACGTAATAAGCGTTTAATACAGCATAAATATTTTACCCTTGATTATAGCAAAATGACCTTCGATTTGTCAAAGTACTCTTTGAATGAGTTAGAGAATCCTTATTACTGAAAGTTTGGTTGGGTTCATTAAAAAGTATACTTGTGAATATCGATGATTTTAACTGTCGAAACACGCGTTTTTCCCCCTGATCAGTTTTGGATTTTTATCCATTGATGATCATGATCGTTCCAAAGGAACTCACCGGAGAAAGGAAGACCTCCCTTGCGTTGACAGACTATCTCCAAGATGACCGCAGTTCAATAGGTGTTAGAATGAAGCCAAATATAGCAATGTCTGGCAAAAGCTTGTGTTGTTGGGTTCTTTAAGACTGTTGTGTCTTAGATAGATTATTATCGATAACTGTAGGTAAAAAGCTGAAACCGGTCAGATACAGAAAAATCATGTCATGACGGATGAAATCGATAGAATCCTCATTAGCTTGCTATCAATAGTCCAAGTGGTGCGGAATTGGCGTTTTTTTCCGTTTGTCTCCATTAAACTAAATGAAGCTTTTGCAGAGTTTTGCCATTTTATATTAGCCGTTTAATAATATCTAAAGCATGATAAAAATTGGAGCCAAAAATTAGCTCTGTAGAATTTAGCAGATCATCAAATGTTTGAAGTAAAATAAGAAACATAATAGATCAACACAACAGAACCACAAAATAAAACAAATATCTGGAATCTTCTGAATTTGTAAAAGAGATGAGCAGATGAATTTGAAAACTGCGGTCCGGGTTGAAATCCAGGTGACCTTCCCTCAGATTTTCTCTTTGCAAAAGGCACTACAGCTCACTGTTACCGCCGACATGTTTACATTCACCAGAAGTTCAGTAAGTGAATGCTATCCAGAGGGCAGCAATGCACTGAGCAGGTTACTGGAACCAATAATCTTATAAGTAAATTACTCTAAATTAAATTAGAATATTCAATATGCCAATGTGTTGGCATTAAGTTAGTTCAACACTTATCAATGACCCCTCAATGAGTAGTCAGAATACTTTAAAGGTTTAATTAATGCTTACAATCTTTTTTTATTTTTGTTTTTTATTAAAGACTTTGTTTTCCTTTAATTGTGACTGAATATTATCCAGCAAAGAGACTCAACCACATTTTTAATAAGTTATTTCTATTTTCATTTTCATAATAAATACAAATTGAATCATAACAAATTGTAAACTGAACATGCGTTGATCAAGTCTCTAATATTAGAAAAAAAATCCCAGAAAAAACACTAAAATACAATTTCTAAAAAACTGTTTTTCGAACTCCTAAAAGATTTTTCAAAATCTTGCAGGAGGGGAACACTTTCTCTTTATTAACAGATGTTAAGAGAAAATAAAAATAAACAAAATTATATAAAAATACTTTATATTTTTACCAATCCGAAAAACATGTACATATTTTTATATCAATCCACAATAATAAATACTTTTGAAAAAAAAAAAAATGGTTTTTATATTGACTATATTACACACATACATAGCCATATTTAAGTCACAATTTCCAGATGATATTTTACATAATAATATTAACTTGCAAATCTTGATCACTTTTTTTTTTTCTTTTTTTTTTTTAAAACAAATTATCGAAGACTATCCGCATTTTGTTTCCTAGTGTCAGATATTTTAAAGAATGTAATTACGCATGTTACGTAAAAAAATAATAATTATTATTATTATTTATCGATAAGAGTACCCCTCACTCTATTCTTCTTTGCATCTATTTCTGCTTGCGTTTGTTGTACTACAAGTTTTCTTTTGTTCATACCTTTACGTTCTAGTTGTTTTTCTATAATCCTTGCATTGTTGGCGTAAGAATCGGCAACTTCTCTCTGAAAGAAACAGAGTTGAATAGACTTTTTTTAAACGACGCTCCTCCAAAGACCATGGCTCCCGCAATCCTAACACTTCGTTTGTAACTGGCAAACAAACTATGTATCAGTCTCCATCACATTAAGGTTAGCCATTCCCAGCAGACGCTAGTTTCTTGTAACTAAACCATTTACCATTTGCTTATGCTATGGCCAAAAAATATACATTTCAAATTGGAAATATTGCTTTGAGTAACAGTTTCATTAATTTTCCTTTTTAAAAAAAATCCTAAATAAGCACAGAGATGTTCTGTTCTTATTTTAAAAATTGGCTGTAGAAGATTAACTACAGATAAAGTATTTCTGAAAATTATATCGGTAATGAGCCCTGGCTGGGTAATGATCGAACGATTTAAGTAAATAAAAATCATGTTGGTAAGATTTTTACTGATAAAATTAAGAGAAGGAATAAAAGCAGAATATAATTCATATCATATTAGTCAATGAGCTTTCCTCATTATGTCTTTGTTTTGGGAATCCAAAAATTAAAAATCAATAAAATAAATTGAATGTAGAATATACATATCAAACAATTAAATCATTGCCTCAGATGTAATTTGGGCGTCTTAAAAAGAATAAGACCGCTCGCTAGGTGCCTGGACCTTCATAAAAGCCGGCTCCCCACTCCCCAGGAATTTCTCCTTTTTTATGAAGTACGTTCCTTTCCGACCCCATAATTTGGAGTGCTTACTTCGGAATAAGGGACGGGCCCTCCTTTCAACCTTAGAACTTCCCGGAGAGCCTGATAAATTAATCTTTTTCTTTTCAGGAAACGTTTATTGACGAAATAATACCCCAGTCAAACAATACTACTTAAATTAATGCAAAGATAAACTTAAACCAATCTAATTCTAGGTAGGAGATTAAAAGGGGATAACTTCAATTACTACAAAAACAAATAATTGAATTGGGCCCGTCTAAACGATATCTTTTAAAATGATAATACAAAATTCTGAACTTCAATAAAAAGATGCCAAATTACAATATAATATTTGTTTTTTTTTTTATAAATTTTAACTTCATTACTTACAGCTTCAATTTCATCTTCTTCTTCGTCAATTGTTGATACTGTTACAGAACTGAATTTTCCCATATTCTTCGTGTGTTTAGTTACCATGATTTTCTTTGGCTGTTCTGCTGCCACTTGATTATATATATCCATTTTAGGACGTTCTCCTGAATTGCCAGTAACTACTGATCCTTTCAAAACGAAGCTAACATTCGATTTTAAGTCATGTTTGTAGTATAAGATTAATTTACATCTGTAACAATTGAAATAATGATTTTGAAATATTGGAAAAATTAAATTAGGGAAAACAAATTAAGAAACTAATAACGTTCATTTGGAAACTCTGAAGTCATGTTTGTAGTATAAGATTAATTTACATCTGTAACAATTGAAATAATGATTTTGAAATATTGGAAAAATTAAATTAGGGAAAACAAATTAAGAAACTAATAACGTTCATTTGGAAACTCTGAAGCAATTTTTAAGTCTATATTTAATTTGACTCTATTCAAGAACATTAATTAACTGAAACAACGTTATTAATGAATACCCTAGTTATCTGGTCCTAAGGATACACATTTTCTTATCAATATCAATTTTACTGGAATACTTTATTCCAGACAGGAAACTAAAAAGGAAAAAGTAATGTGACACGTTTTCCAGTTCTTTTAGAAACGAATTAATGAGCATTTCATATCAACCAAAATTGACACAAAACTTACTCCAGTAGAACAGTTATATGGTCAACCTAGCTGTTGCACATGATGTGCAGTACTTACAAGGTTTGTTCCTTGGTTTATAATCTGTAATTAGTTTCCAGTTGGTTTTTGAGTCTCATGCATCACTACTTGCCGCATCGTTTTTGCAAAGGACCGAATTATAGAGGACAAACTCAAACAACTTAAATACAGTGAAGCCTAGACCCTCAATCAGCCCTCAAACACAAGAATCAAAAAATTTCGAGTATCACAAGCTGTTTCCCCCCCTTTTTACTGAAGCAGTCAACTGCTCAAGGGAGCAGTCTGCGAGATGGTGTCGCCGTAGTAAGTAAAAATTCGTTACTTAATTGTTGCAATATCTGAAACTATATCTACTAACTAAAAATTGTTATTACACATATATTTTAAGAAATGTATATTACAAAAAACAAAAAATCGGGCATGAGCATGCTTAGCACACCCCAGGCTTACATATAATTTCAAGGAAGTTATTTTTAGTGGAGCAACTTTTACCAGTGTGAACTCTCTAAAAAAAAAACGGACGGAAAAATATACTCACTTTTTACACTTCATTCGATACTGCTTCTCGATTCCCTCAGGTCTTCTTATGTGGACTGTTTCATCGGGATCACAAATCAGTTTATGAGCATGTTTACTTCCATCAAGTACTCGGGCACCATCTCTTCGTCTCAACGGGAGTTTTTCAATTGGGCAATCTGTGAAATTTTTACTTATATTTAAAGAACTTCAAATGGCCTGAGTGAATAGAACTATGTAAAAAAGATAATGAAGTCTGTTTCAATGATGTCGTAATAAAAATGTTTCAACATGAGTAGAAATGTGTAATGAAGAAGGGGTAGCTTAGTAAAACTAACTTCACGGCTATCTAAAGGATCTGATACGCTACATTAATGTCGGTATTTTTCATAAAATGAAAAAACTGTAAAGTGAACAATATGTGAATGTGAAAGAAAGAAATGAAAGATTATGAACTCCAAATGCATGTAGGTCCACTAAACCCAAAAAGTTATACATCAACTGTCTCTGCGGCCCTAAATGTATTGCATGAGTGAGTGTTGGAGTACCAGATTGATTGTTGCACGTCTAAGATACCGAAGGAACGCCAAGATCTCTAAAGAAGTGGCAAACTTAACTTTGCAGAATAGGTTTCATATGAGAAAATATGCATCTCTGCTTTTAACTGGCGATTTATTCAGGATCTTGACTTCCTGAGGGGTATCCTGTCTAACTAGAACAACTGATGAGCGCTACCGTTTGAGTTTAGTGAACAGACAAGCCTAATCTGCAACAGCGAGGGTCAGATTCCTCCCAAAAACTATCCACTGAAAAAAAGAAAACAACTGGTTTACCTAATATTAAAGTTATCTGCCCACAAAGGCAATAATAAATGTGAAGAGGCTTATCTTCGCTGTATTCTTCTTGATCTTTCACATCAGAACAAACAATACTACGAGTGATAACTTTAGGCATATTTTCTCTAGAATGAGCGAAAAGTTCCAAAAATATCTAAATTAAAAATTCATAATTCACTTTTGTCGCTTTAACGCTTATATCTCACAGAAATAGAAACAAACTAGCTTGCCACTTTTAAATCCCCACATCCCTTGCTAGATGTAGTGGAGAGAGGTAACTATTAACTAAGCTAATAAGGAGAGGTTATAATGAAGGTTATGTTAAAGTGACATCCAATAAATTCACGCTCAAAAAACTGCTAAAATAAATAGGTCGAATTTCTTCAACAACTTATTGAATATGTAAGCAAAAGAAACTTGTACTCGCTGAAGACAAGATAAAAAAACACCCAATAAATCATTAAAATCATACTTCTGTTGAAATGATCATTAGAAATTAGGAATTTTGGCCACAAATTTTTATTCTTATACATATAAGTAATCAATGAATAAGAAACTAAGTTTAGTTTCTTTCCCAAAACCCCGTAAAAAGAGAAAACTACTAGGCAGAATAAGTACAGAATTTTAGAGAAATAGATTATGTAGGAAAACAGCTCCCCCAGGATGGATTCTTCTTCTACTTCTTAAGTCCGTCCAAGAACAGTAATAAGTTCAATATGATGAACAGAACACGTCGGGTCTAGACTTGGACATGCAAAAAAAGTTCCCAAAGGATTTTGTTTTTCATATCCATTAATTGTTCGCAGCCAGGTTTTATGTATGCAGGGAACAATGGGTATCTCCGTTTCTTTCTGAACAAGAGCATTCCGTTCAAGCAATTTTGTGTAATACACCTCATTGAAACTAGGCCAAATCAGAGAAGGAACTCGCGTTGGCCTGTCGTGCAAAGCTCTGGCACGGTTGAGCTCAAGATATCGTTTCATATCTATAATAAATAATAATAAACCTCCTGTATCACAATAAAACGGGAATTGGTGCTTCGGCAGTCTATGCGGGATGCGGGAAGTTGCAACTAATTCACGACGCGAAAGTCAGTTACGAGAGAGTAGATTCATGAAAAGCAATGTTGTTTTTTTTTAATTTCAGTAATTTTTAATATTTTTTGAATATAATTTATAGTTGTAAAGCAGCTTATGACAGACTAACTGCAAAATTTTTAATCACTTTCTCATAGTAACTTGTTATATTTTTTGGGAAATATGTGGATATCGGAATGATCAAACCGTTGCGAGAGCGTAGATATATTTCTTTAAAAAGCTTTTAAGTTTCCCAATGACTTGACCAGATTCTTATGAGAGAATGGAGACAGACCGTGTTCGCAAAGTTGAAAATTTCAAGAAAATTATAAAAAGTGAATTTGGTTATTGAAAATGCCTGCCAGTAGAATTGCAGGATGAATTATGACCAGCTGGTCAAACTCAAAATAGATTTGGTTCACCTTGATTGAATTCTTCCTTTTAAAGGAAGAGAGAGGACGTAAACATTTTTCGAAGTGTGAAAGTGCTCCAGATTTTAAAATTTTCATTACATATTGTATAATACATAATGTAGAATTTGTTTATGTAGCACCTTAAATTTGAGTCTTTTAAAGTTTTCATTTGCAATGATATTAAGTACCATGCCGAAATATTAATAATTTTTGTATGAGCAGATATGAGATAAACTCTGAAATTTCATGAACAAAATCAAATAATTAATCTTGTTTTATCCAAACAAATTTATTGGTAAAAACATAAAACACTATTGATTCAATCAGAATTTAAAAACGCAATGTAACAAGTGATAAGATAAAACATCAAGTAAATATAACAATGTACAATTAGAAATTCATACAAAATAACATTAATTTTTACAATTTTTTTAACCATATTACCCCACTCAGCACTGTTATGGTGGACTTAATTTTAAAACTTGAAATAATTCTGTCATAGCTGCGTATTCATCTAAAAATTCTCGTCTAACATTTTTATATCCCCAATCAGAAACAAGCTGAGGAATTTCTCTTCTAGCAGTTTTCTTCTTTATAGGTTTTCTGACAATTTGTTTGTAATAGAACATGATTTTTTTTCTAAATTCAGGATTATCTTTCACAATCTAAAAAAATAAAAAAATAAATGGTTTAAAATATAAATAAATGTTCTGAAATCAGAATGTAAAATTTCTATTAAAAAAAGGGGAAACTGTAGGAAAAAGAAAGAAGTACAAGAAGAACAAACAACAAAGTAATGTTATCGATTTCACGTATAATAACATTCAAATATTAAATTTAAAATATGCCTTTTAAATGGTTAGAATAATGAAGTATAGACTTGCATAAATATTTTAAGTATAATAAAGTATTATATTTACTTCAGCGGTATTATTATCCTGAGAGAAAACAATCCAGAGCAAACAAACACATTTGCAGAAAAGACTAGAGTGTTTCTCAATAGTTTTTCCCATTAAGGTAGCGACGATTCGGCACCCATTGAATTGCAGTAAGCACTAAAATCAAATACTAAAATTAAAACATTTAGTTTGCCACAAATTTGCATAATCAAGATCTGCTTGTGGTTTCAAGAAAGTCTGCTTTGAACTAAACTTGTGATTATCGGTAGTGAATACAATATTTCTCCTGCAATGTATAATGAAGTTCCTTTAATCTTTTAAAGTTAATAGATTAGTAATAATAATGTCTCCAAGATATTAAAATGTTCCATCACAAAGAGGTCAAAATAAAGAGATCAAAAAAAGACTTCGCATAAAATAAAACTACACGAGTCAAATTCCGGAATAGAATAACTAGCATAAACGAGGCATATCAGATGGTACTCTCACGTGGATTGCAGTCTAACATAAAGCCAGGAAAACTGTATTAGTTGAAGGTGTACCTTCTAAAACTTCCAAACTTTCTTCTTTCCTCTTTACTCTGTCTCTCTTTTGCGCTTTCCTCTTTAATGCCATATGCATTAACTCCTTAATTCTTGGTCTTTCTTTATTTTTTCTTTCATTCCAAAATAAAATTTTTTCTGATCTCTTCTTAACATACCCTTCTTAAATGACAATACCATTCCAAAATTTCGAATATCGAAAAGAAACACATTGTTTAGTAGAATGATACATAATACTTGCTTTCATTCTTTCATTTCGTTGTTAGTTTTCTCCCAATTTTAGATCTTCTGACAGCACTCTTCCCATATTCTATTTCTGGAACAGCCGCTTTAGATCTTCATTTGTACGTTCATGTTTCCGAAGTTTATTTTCTTGACGATTTATAAATTAGATGCATTTTGTTGTTTATTTTTATGCTTTGTCCTGTAAATGTATGTGCTTTTGAGCTACTCTAAGATAATTAATTATAACTTCCACCTTCAGATATGTTTACCTAGTCACCTCAAGATTGCCAAAGGTGTGTAAGTAATTTTTAATTTAAACATATATTTCGAACGATTTACTTTTTATAAGTTTCAACTGGATCAAAGCGCTACTCAGACGGCTCGAAAAATTTATGGTGTTGAGTCACAAATAGTGTTTGTGAAAGCACAGTGAAACGATAGTCTTAGTAATTTTGGCCTCGAAGATAGCTCACGTACAAGGCAAAATTGTGAAAGCTGGCCTATCTCAAATGCTTCGGAGGATCGCGGTTAATAAAACTGGAAATGGGTCACACCTACTATTGTAGACAGCTTATAGCCCATTGGAAAGATAAAAAAAGCCAGAAAAGTTGGCGCCTCATGAACTCATGTATGGAAGTTTTGTTTGCGATTATGAAGTTTGTTCTGTATTGCATTTTTGCAATAAATTCGATTCATTTTTGGTTCGTATCATAACTTGTAAATGTAGAACTCTCAGATATTAGGGAAGATTCTGGAAGTTTAAGTTCAGGATGCTGATTCTCCAAACAAATCATAATCACAGTTCAATAAATGAATGAGTTAGAGCTTTTTTGGATTAAAACGTAGGATTTATTTCAGTTATACAATTTTAAAGTAGGTATTTTAAAGTATGAAATCTGGAAAATTCCTTAACCTGAAATTTTATATACTTAATAATTTTAACTTATAGAAAGCTTTCTTGCGTTTATTAAAATATTTACCTATGGAAACGTTTTAAAGGAATATTCTATTACTTACTTTATGAATTGATGCAGATGTTTTCTCATAACGTGCTAGATTCATAAATATGTTCAATACATGTCCAAATACCTTTATATAAGGATCTGATCTAGTCTGTAAGTCCAATGTATCCCAAGCAATAGCAAAAAATTGGTTATATTGCGCTAATTTTTCACAAAGTACAGGGGAATGTAAAGTAATAAAATCTAAAAATAAAAATAACAATGAACTGATATTTAAATTAAATAACAATAAATTCTAGAATAACCCCCATTAATACTTATAAACAAAAAATAGCGATTCTTGTTTTATAACTCAACTAATCCCGAACCTTTTTTACCCAAGACATATCTTTAAAAAAAATTACTTCCCGCAGTTTTAAGCCTTCTGCTATTTTTAAGAATAAATTTACTGGATTTCATTGGTAATGCATTGACTAAAAGGTATTTTAAAGTAATTAACTGTATATAAGAATAAAAAAACAAGTGATAGATGAATTTAAAAGATGATAAAGCATTTAATGAAATGTCACGAAGCTCTTGATTACCAACCCACTTGGATTCAATCTCTCATCAGCGATGGACTTCCATACATTCTGTCAGTCTAGGATCCATATTAGGGCCTAACTTTTCTTGCAGGAGGAGATTGTAATGCTAAGCATCCCGTGAGAGTCCGCTCGGACAAAATATTTTGGATATACTTTTACTAAATCATTACGACTTCCTTTCACAAGATAGACGTACGAGTACATACTGGCCAACTTCACTGTCAACATCCTAAACGATTTCATCTTTTTTAACATCTATTCACAAAGGTCATCACATCTATCTATACGCTTACTGACATCCTTGGACCTTAGCCCAGTTCTCCTTACCCTCAGAACAGTTCTGAAACCCATTTCTTCATCTCCTACTGTGTTCACAGGACCATTAGCCTGGTCTCTCTTCCAAACTATCGTACCAAATAAGTCAAATTTGTTAATTTCTTTAAAAACACCTGATAAAATAGGCAATCAATGCTGACACTTACTTCATCCATTCAAACTTCAATTTCGGAATCCATATAGAGTATCGTAAAAGAATAAATATCGAAAACACAGTGTATATGTTATCTTAAGAATGCTAATTGGAGAGAAACGAAGAGCCCGTGCTACATGGCAACCCACTCGCTATAACAAACTGACCTTAAACCGACTGAAGAGAGCTATAAGAACAAAGATCTCTGAAGTACGACGAGTACGTGAACTCCCCGGTACCACCAAACGTCTTCCCAGACATACATTATTTTCTTCTTCTCTTAGCCGTGACGATGGGTCTTTGACGATTACCGATAATGAAACAGCTATAAAATTTAAGAAATTCTTGACTAACGTATTCACTCCTCACCCAGGAATTCGAGTCGAGTCAGAAAGCACTGACGCAGTAGCAGGCCTAGGCCTAGACACTGATCGTTTCTTTCAGATTAATTATGGATCTGCCTCTTCCGACTACTCACTAGAATGGTGTATCTAAAGGTAGTATTCTCGGATCGCTTCCCTATACTGTGTACACATCTGACCTAGCAAGGACTCAAACACACTATTCTGCACTTACGCTGACAATACTCTCTTTTATAGCTCGGGCGCCACAGAGCTTCCGCTCACCTGCAGACTCATTTAAAAAATCCAAAACCATGGGCCAAAAAGTGAAGAACCAAATTCAATACGCAAAATAGCTTAAAGATAACTTTTACTCTACGTCGTAACTCTTCTCCTTCTATAAGTCCTAACACAATTCCTCTTCTTTCTGCTAACAAACGACTAACGGGGAAACCGCACACTAGACTAAAAAGACTTGAAACTCAACCGACGGAACAAATTACTGTTGCGACTAATTGGTAGACAATCCAAGCTACTACTAGATTATAGACGACTAATATACAATAGCATACTCAAACTGATCTGGACTTACGGACTTGAACTGTGGGGTTCAACCAAACATTCAAATTTACAGAAAGTTCAGTCCTTTCAATCAAAAATACTTCGTCAGATTACGGATTCTCCATGTTATGTCTCTAACTCCACCCTCCTTAACAATTTCAACTTCTTATATGTAAATGACGAATCTAAATCTAAAAATAGAAGATTCTTCGATTCTCTTCCTTTCTGCAAAAATCCTCTTGTTTAAAATCTTTCCTCCACAACGATTTCAGATCATCCTCCAAGTCGACTGAAACGAAGTTTGCCTCGTATCGTTTCCGACGGTAATGTTAGAAACTCTAGCGAGAATGTTGCCAGTGGGCAGCTTCTCTCCTCCAACTGATCCAGTCATGAATTACTTCTTGTATCACATTCACTAATTACGTTTTACTGCGTGTAGATTACTACTAATAAGTTGGTCTAAGACTACTAAGTTGGTCCCAAATAAATAAAATAAATTAGAGCATGCAGTGCATGCTTTGAGTTAATGTTGAATATGTCCCAAAACACTTACCCAAATTTCTAAAAGTCAACCAAAGTGTCTTAAATTTTTTCAATTTGAAAGTATCGTGAACGCAACAATTAATTGATTTTTCAAATAATTCTATCAGACGCTCATTCCCGCTGATACCAGAATCTCCATGACTCATTTTAACTATTTGTAATTTCTTTTGTATACTTTCCACAATATTGCTGAACTTTTTTCTACAAATATAGCCACGCCATTTACTCTGTGAAAAAACAAACAAATATATATAAAACATGGAAAATATATTAGTTCGTGATTAGGGAAACCACACCATTTATTTAAGTAAATTCGAATGAACTTTTACATTACTTATATTTTTTATTTTGAGGGGTTTGTAAGATACATCAATATGATTTATTTTTCAGTAAACTTTAATTAATTTATCAGTGACTAACGTGCATCACATTATTAGTTTATTCCATTTTTTAAATTAACATATACTTATTTCAAAGATATGAAATTACAAGATTTATTCTTTGTCAAAACTGTGTCAGGTTAAAGCTGCCTTTGTCTTATTCTCTTACATTTTTTTTTTTAAATTAAATATTTCTTGTGGCCCAAACAATGAAAATTCAAGTTTGAAAATCTGACTAAAAGCAAAACTTTCATATGCAGCACTGAGTGAAAGTATCACAAATTGAAACCACAAAATCTGGCCAAAATTTGTAAGTTTCGTCCTAATTAACTATTTATATAAATGAGCTTACCTGTATAATGACTGCACTATCGTATTCTTTTCTTTCTTGAGGAGTCATTTTAGCAAAAGGACTTTCTTCAATCGTTTTAATTTGTTCTTTCTTGATTTTAAGCCCACGATACCCTGTTTGTATAATAATACAAGCATTTTTCTTAATCATAAAATCTTGGCGTAATTTCTTAGTTTCTTTCCAAGACCGATACCACCTTTGAATCGTTAAAACTGCTTTTTTTATTGCTTTAAATTTTCTCATTTCTTTATTAGTTATCCACCAATTACTTATGATAATACAAGCGTTTTCTTTAGCAATTTGATTATTATAAATTTCTACTCTCATTGCCCTAAGATTAACGTTTCTTGCATTGATGAGTTTATTCATGCACCGAACCTTTTTTGCTTCATTTTTATCCCGATACCATTTTTGAATAGTTATTACGGAATGTCTTATTTTTAAAAATCTCTCCCTCTGTATTTTCATTTCTAGTCGCCCGCGATATCTCCTTTGAATGAGAACAACGAATTCTCTCAAACACAAATACTGTTGTCTTTTCAGTTTTGTCGCCAGCACATTTCTATACCATCTTTGAATTATGATACATGCTTGTTTTTGTCTAATATATGCAACTCGTTGATTTCTGGTCTTCTGAAGACCACGAAAATGTTTTTGAATGGTAATAACTGCATTTCTTTTTTCATGGAAACATTTCTTTTCTTGCTGCATTTCTTTAACGCTTCCATACCAATTTTGAATGGTGATAGCGGAATGTCTTAATTTTAAAAATTTTGCTCTCTGTTTTTTCATTTTTAGGTACCCACGAAATCTTCTTTGAATGAGAACAACAAATTCTCTGAAACACAGATACTGTTCCCTTTGTCGTTTCATTAACAGAACACTTCTAAACCACCCTTGAATTGTGATACATGCATGTTTTTGTATAATATACTTAGCTCGTTGATTTCTGGTCTCCTGAAGACCACGAAAATGTTTTTGAATGGTAATAACTGCATTTCTTTTTTCGTGGAAACATTTCTTTTCTTGCTGCATTTCTTTAACGCTTCGATACCAATTTTGAATGGTGATTATGGAATCTCTAGTTTTTAAAAATTGTTCTCTCTGCTTTTTCATTTCTAACTGTCCGCGAAACCTTCTTTGAATGAGAACAACATATTCTCTCAAACACAAATATTGTTGCCTATTCATTTTTGTTACCATCATATTCCTAAACCATCTTTGAATTGTGATACATGCTTGTTTTTGTCTAATATATGCAGCTCGTTGATTTCTGGTCTTCTGAAAAGCACGAAAACGTTTTTGAATGGTAATAACTGCATTCTTTGTTTTATGGAAAGATTTCTTTTCTAGTTGCATTTCTTTTACACTGCGATACCAATTTTGTATGGTGATAATGGAATGTCTTATTTTTAAAAATTTTGCTCTTTGTTTTTTCATTTTTAGGTACCCACGAAGTCTGTTTTGTATAAGAACAACACATTCTCTGAAACTCAGATACTGTTCCCTTTGTCGTTTCATTAACAGAACACTTCTAAACCAACCCTGAATTGTGATACATGCTTGTTTTTGCATAATATACTTAGCTCGTTGATTTCTAGACTCCTGAAGACCACGAAAATGTTTTTGAATGGTAATAACTGCATTTCTTTTTTCGTGGAAACGTATCTTTTCTTGTTGCATTTCTCTAACGCCTCGATACCAATTTTGAATGGTGATTATGGAATGTCTTATTTTCAAAAATTGTTCTCTCTGCTTTTTCATTTCTAACTGACCGCGAAACCTTCTTTGAATGAGAACAACAAAGTCTCTGAAACACAAAAACTGCTGTCTTTGTAATTTCATTAATAGGACACTTCTGAACCACCTTTGTATTATGATACAAGCTTGCTTATTTCTATTAAACCTAGCTTGCTGATTTCTAGCATCTAGGTAACAACGAAGATGTCTTTGAATAACAATAGCAGCATTTCTTTTTTCAATAAAATGCTTTCTTGCATGCTGCACTTTTTTTACACTGCGGTACCAACGTTGAAGTTTTATGCAAGCAAATTTCTTTGTTAGAAATTCATTTCTTAATGTTTTGGTTATTTGACAACTGCGAAACTTCCTTTGAATACATATAGCATAATATTTAGTATTTTGAAAATTTTCTTTATCTTTCTTCATCTGTAATATGCTCTTGAACCATTTCTGTATTTTAATTATTGCTTTTTTCTTTATTCTAAACTTGTTAACATATTCCCTAGTTTTACAACAAGTACGATACCATCTTTGTATTTTAATTGCTGATTGCTTCAAATTTAAGTATTTTTCTTTTTCGCTTTTCATAAGTATCATACTTCTATACCAAGTTTGAATTCTTATTACTTGTTTAATGAAGTTCAACTTCTCCTCTCTAATTTTCAAAAGTTCTTTAGTAATTGTTGGTAAATTTTTGCGCAACATTACTCCTCTCCACCAGGCTTGAATCACTACAGCTGAAGCAATCCGTTTATAACGCCTTATCGTAAGTAAAGGCAGTTTTTTTCTCCACCAATTTTGAATAATAACAGCAGAACGATGGTATCTTGGGCCAAGAAAACGATGTAATATTTGCCAAAGTAATGACATGATTTTTTCACGATGTCCATCAACTACATCATACGCAGTTATATCTTCAGTAATTTCATAACCTTCAGCGCGTAAAGCATCAAGGGATAATTTAACATTATGTACTTTTTGCAACCTAGAAACAGCCGGGGTCCGTAACTGTTGTGAAAGATGAGTCTTTTTTAATATTATTTCCATTGCTCTAGTCAAGACTACGCCGTCACGTAGATCTTTAAACGACGTTACAGAAAAATCATATTCGTCCAGATATGTTTGTTTATGAGTTAGAGAGTAGCCAATTGCAGCCATTGTTCTTTTTTGTGCTCCAACGCATTTTATAAAATCCTTTATAAACTCATTCAACAGAGCTTCACTTTCCTAAAACATGAAAAAAAATAAAAATAAAAACTAATTGTAAATTACTTATAACCTTATAACTAATTAAGGATTTTCTATTGTCTCCAAAAAACACTGCGTCTCATTTACCTTGATTAATGCTGACTTTCTGAAAAGACAAGGATCATATGGCATAATACGTTCGGTTTTTGCCTTATCAAGAAAAAATACTAATGCCAAAAATTTGAACACTATGAAGCAGTTCATTTCATGCTGAAAAGTAAAAATCCTATTATTATTAAATTCACATATAATATTGTACATACAAAATTAGATTGTAAAATTGTGTACGAGCTAGATGTAGATATCAGGTATGGAGTCGTAAAACTGGAGAGTTAACTCTGGAACGTTTAAATAAAAGTAATGCCTCGTAAAAATGATATTAAATCCTTATCTAAGAAATGTTATAAAGCTATTGAAAACTTTTTTAAGTTTCTTCAAAAACTTAAAATATTTTTATCCCATGTGTACAAAGAAGAACAGTGTTTCGCCATTTGCATCTTGGAGAAATTAGGGTGTAATATTGGAGAGTGAGAAAGTCCAGTTAAGCGATAGCATATATTAGCACATGGATATAGTAGCACTTTGATAAGGAGTGCCAGAAACAGTCCTGAGTGCAATATTTTGGTAAGCAGTCACTGCTGTAGCCTAAAATTACATCAAAATGCTGTACCGAATATTTTACCATATATCCAAGTACATTTTAATAATTTGTCGAGTCAAATGAAATCAAAGTATTTCACGATTGTGCTTTAGAAAAAATCAATGGATTTTTGAAGTCAAATACAGTCGAAATTTTTTTTAATTTCAAAGATTTTCATTTCTTGAAAACGATAAAAAAAAATGCTATTCTTAAAACAATAGGAAGTAAGGAAGATAGTCACTATTATAATTAAGGTTAATGGCCGTTTTCCTCTTTGGGCGAATGGATTTAATCTACTTGAGACGAACCTTCCTCTCAAATACAAATTATTAATTTTATTTCTAATAATTACAGAATTAAATTTTAAAAACTTGCTTTAAAATTCGGCATTTTGTAGGTAGTATTCTTAGAATATGTGTTTTTCTTAATTATGTGGTTATCTGACAAGAAGTATTTCTTTAAAAAATATATTAATGCACTCATCGAATCTCCATTTGAAGGCACATATATGACTTGGTTGTATATTGTTTCTAATCCTATTCTTAGCCACAATGGATTGTAATAAGTAACTAATTGTACTAATTTATAACGAATCCCTGAAAATTAAAACAAAAATTAGTTAATTATAAACATCGATGTATCCATTTTTACAGAAATCGACTTAAAATGTAATTACACCATTATAATCGCACCATTTCATTTAATTTTTTATATCTCACAAAAAAAAAAATTTTTTATTCATATAGATAGTGAGTGTTGAGAGACTGAGTGAGAGAACTCGTTAGCTAAACATATAAAAAAATACATTCCACTTAAAACAATTTAGATAGAACACAATTTTAGATAAAAGAACGTTCTATTACAAGGGTAACTTCAACACTTAAGCAGAGAAGACTGGAAACTGACCTCCATTATTAAATCATTAGAATTAAATATGATGTTAGACTGTTCAGTCTTAATAAGTCTGCAGGAGTGTACATCAGTTAGCTCTTGAGGTTTTTGTAGAGCTTCAGTTAATGAGGAATGAATATTATACATTTTTAAGTCAGTTTTAAGGAATTATAAATTAGATATAATATTTATAAATGCAGAAAGAGTATGTTAACATATGTTAGTGTATAACTCTAGATGCTTTTATTTTCTTAGTCTATTACCCTGGTCACAGTGAAGATCCAAATCATCTTTGACATCAAAGACTCCTGACTCTATTTTGATATGCACTCCATGCAGTACTTTGGCTATTTTTTCTGATTTATAAAGAGCCAAGGCTGCCTTTCTTACAGCCATTAACCTTCCTTCATCTGCATGATATCTGTAATCATAAAATAAAATTGAAGAGAAGAATTAAAGTAAATAAGGAAACAAAGTGGAATTTGCTTTACTTCAGCACTTCTGAGGTCTTTCTTCTGAACAGTTTCAAAGGATGTAAAATTTACCAATAAATTAATAGAACAATAATACTTTTTTTTAAAAAAAAGTATGTACATCAATATTTTATAAAAAAAAGTACTTATATTAGGCATGGCTACATGCAGCCGTCAATAAATTAATAGAAAAGAAAATCTAAGGGTATAGAGCTTGGATTTGAACCAAAAATCATCTACTTGCTAGTCTCCACCGTGCTAACAAGTAAGCTAATATTTTCTGTAAGACATCATCCATCTTATTTTCAATTTTTTTTTCAAAATTTATCTAGGAAAAATAATTAAATAGACATACTTAGTGGACACTTCATCCTTAGTTGGAGCCAAATTAAGAACGTCTGTAGCGATTGATTTTTTCCATAATTTTTCAATATCTATCCCAGTTTCAACAGATGAAAGTTCTTCAGGAGGTGTAAGTACAGAGTTCAACCATTTTATTAATTCCATTGTCTGCTTCTCAAGAAATGCGTTAGTGTGGAGTGCGTTTCTATAAATAGTTTACTTTTTTAGAAACTGATAAATCAAAACTAAGAATAAAGATTTTTATTTAATATTTTTAAGTAATAGTAAATATTAAATCTTAAAAAACTTAAATTAATTACCCATTAAAAGAACGTCAGTATTTCTAAACTCTCTAGCAGAATGTGACATAGTAGATTTAAACAAAATAAATTAGATTACTTAAAAAAGTTTTACAGAATTGTTCGTTAAATACACTTTGCTCTGGGCTTTTATTTTTGTTATACTAGGCCACTTTTTTTTTTAAAGCAGCGCAAGATTTCAAATTATTGCAGTGGAGTGTATGATTATTAAAGATCGCCCTCTACATTATATCTTTTATTGGACTCTTTCAACTTCTTTTTTCCCATCTGTCCTTGACATTTTTCGTCTTTAATTTTTTTTTTTATGTATAAAAAGCAGCGGTAGAGAATTTGGTGTTTTACTGAATGCAGTAACTAAATCTTTACTTCGGAATTTCTGAAGCTTGGAAACTTGTATTTAAAACTTCCTTTTTTCTATTGGGACATATATAGTATAATAGTAGTTCGATGCAAATACGCCTTGAGAGAATTTACATTCTTCAAGTAGAATATTGTAACTGAAACATTGCCATTATAATTAACAGAATTTATGATGCGAGGCAATTCAAATAGTGGGACATACATAAGGAAAAGATGTCTAGTTTTACAGCTATGTGGGCTAAACCTGACTTAATTACTCTAATAGAAGGAGGAAATAACATTACATCCTTCAACACTTTAAGAAATCTAGGCATTGCTGCAGGAATCAAGCAAATTTTGCTTGATCTTTAATATTCTTTTTTCTTTCAGTATTTGCAGTTTGTGAACTTAGTATTTTCAAGTGTACTTTAAATTTATTTAATATGTTACAGGTACGAGATTTTTTTTAAAGCCACTCCAGCCATTAACGACGAACGCCTTGTCACATTTTCACTGAGTTGATAGCAACATTGGAAAATGAACTCTCACAACATGCCATCGATCTTATTACTAAATAGGCTGCTTGCTTTCAAAATCCACCAGAGATGATAGTCATTTGTTAAATTCACATTTCCCATACATCTATCTCATTTTAAAGTAATAACTACACCTAAATTTAAGTAAACTGTGTATAATAAACTGAAATTGCATGCAGCCCTAAGTTCCAATTCTATAAAACTAGTTTTAAGGACACTCTTACAAGTAATAATGAAGCAGTAGTTATAAATTTCGAATTAATAAGGAGAATTTTTAACAGTAAACTACAACAAAAAAAGAACTTTTCAAGAAAATCACAAACCTACATTCTAAGTAAAGTCGTATTTCTGGGGAAAAAATATTCTACATGACTTAGAATTTCATTTAAAATATATAAGAAATAACCAGAGTACTCACTTTGCAAAAGGGTCTTCGTAAGCAGTTTCGTAGTAGAAACTAAGGGGATGTTGGGAATTCTCAACAACAAGTGACTGATCCAAACATTTTGCTAAACAAAAAATTGAAAAGTTAATATTTTGTCGAACTAGAGAACATTTTCCTTTTATCTAAATAAATGTGGTAGAATATTTTTTCTTACCTTGCACTGATTTAATAAGCTGGTTTGCCCGACCCTTTTTAGCGCTACTGAATAATTTTTGTGGTATTTTCTTAAAATTAACACGTGATTTTGGTGATAAAGAAGTGATACTATCATCTGGCTTATGTCTTTTCCTAACTGTTGAAGTAATAATTGCAGATCCTGGCGTCTTTATGGAGTTATAAGAATTGAAAGTTTCACTATCATTTTTTCTTTTTAACTTAAGACATGGAGAAACACTGAAACTATAAGACATTGTTGAGCTTCTGCTGGATAACGGGGGAGTATGAGGTCTTTCAAAAGGTTCTTGACATTGAATTCTGCAAATAGGAGTAATAAATATCAATATATCAACACATAAAATATTTTCACATAGTTAAAACTTAATTGCTTCAAAAACCAAAATAATCCTCTTAACGAAAGTGGCAAAGCCACTTAAGGGATCTACTAGTTTCCTGGATATCCCAATTCCGTTAGGGAAAGTGGATTCATCAGGATCTTAGCAACTATTCGGATATACCAGTTTCACAGTACTCAGACCAGATACCCAAAACTCAACAATATACACACGGCCTGTCTCTGAACTGTTCGTGTTTAGAGTACCCACAGGCAAAACCCCAATTCAAGCCAATTATTGAAGCAGATATATCCTCCATGGAGGCTTTAGGTGGGGAAAAAAAGGGGTGGTTATCCCGAATTACCGACCTCACAAGAGAGCAGAGATCCCTTAAGGCCAGGGGAGACATCCTAAGAACATCTTGCAAAGGGTCTGAATAGTTAAAGTGGATCTGAATTATATATTTTTTTTAAATTGCTACAAAATTGTAACCTTGCCAAAATTATTTTAACTATTTATGCTGCATAAGTTTCACATTGTTCACAGCTACTTAAATATGATACAATTTCAAATAATAATTTATATATGTACTTTTACTTTAATGGAAATAACAATAACTGAATTTTAATTTATAGAAAAATAATTAGTGTGACCACAGCATGCAAAAGCTGCAGAATAATTTCTAAAAAAGGAAAATAAATTAAAAAATTTACTTGTGTCTAAATTAATAATAGAAGAAAAGACATTGCTATGTTTAAAAATATTGAAAAATAGTCTACATCACAAAAATACATAATTTTTTAGAAAATCGCAAAGTAATTGGAACAATTGCGATTTATATTTGGAAGAGAATACTTTCGAAACCTTTGTGCTGTTCATTTTCCCCGTTAAAACCTCATTTTTCAGTGTTCGTTTTAATTAAAGAAGAAGTGTGGGGGTAAACTTTTCACACTTCTTTATTTTACTATTCATGCAGAAAAAAATAGAAAATTTCAAAGCGTGTATTTTCTAATGAAAACCTGAAATGTTATGAGTTATCACTCGTCTTTCATCGTAGGAATCCCCATAAGATACGCATTAAATAAGGATTAAATGAAGGCATTGTCAATGAATTTTCGAATTCATTAAATGTAATGTTAAAACTAAAGATATAAAAGAAAAACCACAGATGTTATAAATAAAATATTAATATTTGACCATTAAGTACTAATTGACAATTTTTGTACAACTTCTAAACTTAAAGACCAAAATTTCCATCAAGTATTGTGCTAAAGTCTTTACTTTTTGATAATAGTTTTACAAATTTGATATTTCTGAAATATCTAATATTTGAACTCCAAAACTCAATTTTTTTACTTTCAATACAAAAGATTACAGTAATAATTAAGTGCTTAATAAACTAACCTTGTTGGTAAGCAAGGATTTTCAAGACTATCACGTTCGAAATTTCTTTCCGTTTCCTCATTCAAAAGTGTGGCACTTTTATCTTCTGCATTTTTATTAAAAAGTGTTAAACCTTTTACAGGGGATAATTCTAAATTAGAAATTTCCAATAATGATTCTGATTGTATTTCTGGCATAAAACACTTCTGCAAGAAATTATCTTTCTGACAACAAAAAGACATGAAATATTCAAATACATTTGAATTAAATATAAAAAGAATTTTTAAGTTAATTATAGACACTAAAGCTAGATTCTTGCACCAGATAGGAAAACAAAAAATGTTGTATATTTACAAGCGCTACTAAGATAAAGTTCACCATCAATCATCAAATATCATTCATTTCATGACGATATTTAATAATTAATGTTTGAGGTATCAAAACTGCCTTTTTGTTCAGCTAGTTACATATAAACGTGTGCATTAATGATTTGATAAAAAGAAAGGTGTAGATTTTGGAAAAATCATTGAAAAAAATAACTCCATTAGAAACAATGATTTTCGTTAGGCTTCTCATCGTATATCGAAAATAATGCGTTGGTCACTTAGAGCACTAAATGGTAAATAAAATTGAGATTGTTTGGTAGATGTAATAAGTTAGTTGTATTTTAGGACAGAATATAGTTCTTATACAAATTTAAAAATGAATACAGACCTTTAATTGATCCGTTGCATTATGTCCTAGTACATAAGTATTATTACTCGACTTGTTAATGTGATCATCTTCATCAACTGGTATAACTGGTAGATTATGATGGAATGGAGGAAAGCCTGGATGCTTGACATACGTAGTCCTATGTATTTGAACTGGTGATACATCACAAATTGGTAATGTACCTAGTACAAATGTTTCTTGATTTTCTTTTGCTCTTCCAGTAGAACTCTGATTCACCACGTCAGCACATTGTTTGGACGCTGGTGTACCAAATTCCACAGAAGGTACTGACGGTTTGTTCAATATATCACTACTTTGCTTTAGATCGCAGTTACTCTTTAGATGAGTTTTGGCTACTTTGTGAGTGTTAGTAACTCTATTCACCGCCGAAGGAGGGATTCTTCTTAAAGGTTGCTACAGAATAAAAAACCAGAACATAAAATTAAGCTGTTAACTACAATGAAAGTAAAATTAAATTTTTACTTCAATCCACTGACCCTAGTTGTGTGCGTCGTCGAAGACGAAGTTACTAAAATATGGGCAAATTTACATTTCCCATTGACATGCACAACCCGAATCGTATCTCGCCATTGTCCAGCAGTGGTAGGATTCCATTCTATTTTAAGGCGAGTTTGAGAACAAGCTGATAACTCAAATGTTAAAGCGTTCACACTAAACCCTCTCTCTAACATTTCAAGAGGAATATTCAAATCAATCTAAAACGAATAAAGAAAATAAAATAATTTATGAAAAAATAAGCAGCAATTGGATCAATTAACAGAGAGGTGGTGGTGTTTTTGAAATGCTGGGATTCTTCAAAAGGAGTTCAGCAGTAGTTTGCACTGGCCTCCTGGATATGAGAATGTTCTGAGACCTAACGAAACCTAATAACCAGCTAAAAGAAATGATTTAACATTCTGCCCATTGCATTTGAAATTTTGTTTGCTTGATTTTTCCACTCTTATTCAATTAAAAAACAATTAAGTTAATCTTGATTTAATTTCTCTTTTACTTTATTTTTTTCAAATAATCATAAATTGCCAAAATTAATACAGGTTGTCCTGCAATCTGCAATTCCTCTTGGCTAGAACTGAATGAAGCGAGAAAAGTAGAAATGAGGCTGAGACCGTTTTTACCATTTTCAAGAGCTAGAGTACGATTGGAATTTCAAATAAAAGAAAATAAATTATTAACACTTACAATAACATTGCCTTGACTTGGATTTCTGATAATGACTTCTTTTTCGACATTGCTGCCCACTTTGACATCTTGGAAATCTAATTTTGGTATAGATGAAAATGGGGCGAGCATAAGCGTGGGAACAGATTCTTCAGAAACATTTCGGGCGACAGGAGGGCTTATAGTTACCTAAAAAAAAGTCATTTCTCATATGATAATGTTTCGTAATGAACTTTCAGGCTGCTTGCATATCACATTTAAATATCTAAGCTAAACAAAATTCATATCAACTCTTTTCTATACAATCTCATAGACGAGTAAGAAAATGAACATTTAAAATCTTACCTCAAAGTATTCGCTGTAGGTAGACATTTTTTCCGTATATTAATCTATATTTATTTCTTATTCTTGAAGAATATTGATCAATAGAAATTATGGGCCACAAACATTAATACGAAGAAAAAATATGTCTTTTCTAAGTTCAGTAATTATTATAATGTATCATTTTATAGGCTTATTATAGGCAAGACTTTTCAAACCGCATATTTCATACGATTGCAAGTCCAAAGAGTAGAATATTGGTGATTTTCTTTGTAACTTAATTAATAAAAATAGAGTGCAAAGTTCGTCTATCAGTCCATTAGTTACATGTTTCACCCTGAAGAACTCAGATTCACGAATTATTGTTTACTGTGGGTCTAGGTTCAAATATCTTAATAACGGTTTTTTTTGCCGCGAAGTGTTCGGTATCTGAAGAGGCTAATTCAAACTCCCTCCAGTCACTCTGCTAGTTCAAACTTAACTGGAGGCGCAATATTCAACTCGTTATACTGTGGAGCGCTGCATACGCTTTTCTTTTCTTTTTTCTTTTGTTAGCCATACTATTTTGTTTACGTTACACGGTACTTATACTTAGTCTGAGGAACCCTGCCATAACCTACCTCTAGGTAGAGTTAGAACTCCCGATAGTATTTGTGGATTTTGGATACTGACAGTGAATTATTACTGTAAAATGTAAAGGGAATGCTTCTTCACTAATTTTAGCAACGTGTTTTTCTATACCTAGCTTGGTGATTATGTATAACCTGGAGTAAATACTTTCTCAAGTTTCAATTAACATGTAACTCAATAGTTTTACATTTGGTTTTGCTTAAATTGGTAATTGTGGTAGACTGATCAAAATGAGCACCGAAGTGCAAGTTTCAAATGTCGTTAATGAAATCATGGTGATTTTTTTAAATTGTTTTACGTAATTAAAAAATATATGTTGATATTTGTTACATCAAAAACTTTCTTTTCACAGAAAGTGGAATCTATTGAGGAAGCATTTAGCACGTTCTTAGTACATAAACCGTCCGAAAAAAGAACAGCCTTATTAGAAGAATTAAAAAATGTGTTTAATGGAGTACATTCTGAGCAAGAAATTGGAGTTAAACAATTTCTTGTACTTGCATCAACCATGACTAATCATAGTAGACTACATTGTCTTTTTAAACTTCTGGAAAATTTAGTTACTTCTGGAGTCCTTCCAGCAAGGTTAGAATTATATTCATTCAATAGATCAAAATAGTATACCTTTCAAAATGTAGTCTGTATTGCTTCTTGTCTAAACCTAATTAGCCTTCATTAAATAAACAAAGGAACAATTTTTGTTTCCCACCCTGAATCTGTTCGAGACGCGGTGTTAATGATTGATTTTCATGTTTTAGATTAGTTTGTGAATGCATTTTGTCTAGTGAAAAACTCACTTATCAGTTGGAAAATTTTTGGGTTGAATGTTTCACATTAATTAGAAACATTATAAGCAAAGTCGATTATAAGGGAGTTCGGGAAATCCTAAAGGTTAACCAAATTTACAATATATTTTAAATATTACTTAGGTATTATTATTTTTTTAAGACGCTTGTATTATACTGTACCATAATTTTAACAAATAATTGCAGGGATGTTGCGAAAAGGCTGCTACTCTTCCTGGTCGCCTAAATTCTACTGTTATTCATCAAATGAAGGCTTTGGAGAATGTAATGAATATTATATTTGATAGAAATGCTTGTTTGCTTCCTGCCTATTTCATTGCTAACGAAGTACAGAAAGGGTACCCAGATGGTAGAAACTGGCCCCATTGGGTTCGTATTTTATTATTTTCCATTTTATTTTTTTTAACTATTTATATAAAAATTTAAAGAAATATAAAAATGAGAATTATGTTATTTTGTTTTCTTTATTTCAGAAACTTTCCGAACAGATGTCTTCTTTTGTCGAAAGTTTCCGGCAAACAGCTCAGATGGTATCAATTATTGGTCATGCGTCAATGCTACCAGTTGTAGAACATTCAGGGTATGCTGATCACTTAGTTAATGCCTGGAAACTCGATCCTATTACCTTGAAGTTATCTCTTAAGGGGAATCTTCCGTATGACAAATGCCTATTAGAGCCACAAACCCCTCTTTTGAGATATGTATTAGAACAGCCTTATTCTAGAGAAATGGTTTGTTCAATGTTAGGTTTACAAAAACAGGTAAGTTGCTAATTTAATAATGAGTAAGATTGAGTAGTTTATATTCTCATTTGAAACTATTATAATTTGAAGCACAAACAACGCTGCATTGCCTTAGAAGAGCAATTAGTTGAGCTCATTATGGTTGCAATGGAACGTACGGAAGTAGAGTCTCCAGCGGGTGGTAACGCTGTTGGAGGATCATCATCTGGTAGTAGTTCTAGTGGCCCCCTATCCCCTTCTAATAATGATGATTTAACCAGCACTCACTGGCTTTGGCTACATCTTTCCAGCCAACTCATATATTTTGTTCTTCTTCAATTTGCCAGTTTCCCCAACATTGTGATGGCGTTGCACGATAAGGTGTGTATTTGTGTATATATTTATTTATTTTTATTTTTTGCAAGAAACTCACATTTTTATTAGGTTGTCTATTATTTCTGGTGTGTGGCTTTACCCAAACTAAATATAAATTTATCACTACGTAATCGGTATTGATGGTCATGCTTGATGAGTAACATTCGACTAAGGGAGCAGCGAAACCCTATGCTCTCTCAACCCAGCAGTGCGTTGATCGGAGATTTGATGGAGACAATTATTTAAGGAACCTCATTACAATAATATTACTTAGCAGAATATCACCTAAAAACATTTATTACTAATAGTCAAAGAGATTGGTATTGTCACACAGAAACTCGGGGCATAGTGTCGCTACTAGGAAAATTAGTAGTACTCTATCACCTACTAATAGTGTGATTTTTAACACACCTAGAAAACAAAAAAGCCTATAGGATTATTTATTATATATACCGTGGCAGTTCAAGTAATCTTTTTTAATAAAATCATAATTTTTAGCTATCGGCAAGAGATCTTCGAAAAGGAAGAGATCATTTAATGTGGGTACTTCTGCAGTTTATTTCTGGAAGCATACAGAGAAATCCGGTAGGTCCTTATACCTTTATTGTACGAGGAACAATTATAAACATTAACCTCTTTCAGTAAAGGTTCACTTAAGCCATTACATTGTACTTCCTCTTAAGACTGGACGAGAATAGTGTTTTAATCAAGTTTTTTATGCAGTGTTTGTGAACTAATTAATTGTCACTGTGTACAAATGAATATTTTGTGTTTATTTCAGTTAACAAACTTCCTCCCAGTGTTGAAACTGTATGATTTACTCTACCCAGAAAAGGAACCATTGCCTGTACCAGATTACAACAAGCCGACATGTACTCATCAGATGGCAGTTACCTGTATCTGGATTCACCTTCTTAAAAAGGCCCAATCTGATCATCTTAATTTGCAACGACCAGTACCAAATACTCTAAAAGTACAACATGAGTATGTCTAATTTTGATCTGATTACAATTTTTTTGTTTCTTGTTCTGGACTTAATGAACCTATGTTGGTAAATATTACGTGATGACAAGAAAAATCCCTCATTCATGGACCTATCAATAGAGTAATATTTCACATATAATTTATTTTATTTGAATAGTAATGTTTCGAGGTTGCAGCTTTTCGTTCATTGTAAATTAATATTGTTCACCTGCGTCTTATTTTTTTCAGTTGCTAATTTATTGTTTTCCCTGTCACTCTTGTTTTGTTGGGCTGTTATTCATTAAGAACCAAAATCATTTAATTAAAGATTTTATACATTCGCCTGCTTTTTTGATCATCATGTGTTTGCCAAACAAAATCAAATAATATCGCTTTCTTTATTCGAAGTAGCATTTATATTTGTATTTCTAGCCATTTTCGGATTTTCATCGATCATTAGAGGCCGATTAATCAGTTTGATGTAGAGAATTTGAATTCGAGTAAGTTTCCGACACTCGTTATAGATCACACAGCACTGCGGACATAACTACATTTTCAAAACCAAATTAGGGAAAGATTGCTCCCACTGTGTTCATAATTGCCCCTATTCGTCGTACTTAAATATACAGTCCTGTGAAAAAGTATAAACTCAAGATGAAAAAAGCTTTTCTAACTGTTTTTAAGCTTCTATTCTGAATTTATTTAACAAAATATAATACTTTGAAATATAGTTTGCATGATTTGTGACAATTTTATTTTTAGTCAGAATACATTGCCTGGATTAGCCAGAAAATGTAACAAAATAGTAAAAACAGATGTGAAAAATTATAAACTCAAAATGTTTTAAGTGAGAATACCTTTTAAAAATTTGATCTTTCCCCACGTTTTTCAATTACCTCCAACAGCCTTCTGGGAACACTTGTTACTAACTTTATAAAAATGTCCTCTGGGATGTTTTCCCAAGCTTTTGTGATTCTTTCTTTGAGTTATTTGACATTTTGGATCTCTGGCTTCTGAAAGCCATAGACCTCCCTTGCCATGAGCCCCCACAAATTTTCAATAGGGTTAAGGTCTAGACTAACAGCCGACCAATTAAAAATATTGGGCCCGAAATCCTCAAACCACTGTTTTGTGGACCTAAGTTTTTGAGCTGCAGTTTTCTTGTAATTTTACGATATTTTAAATACCTGGTTTAAGCTATCCACTTCCGTATCACACCCTAGGTTGAATCCTTCACAATTTGAGCAGAAGAAGCACCAGTTTTTGAAATTTCTCTTAAAACGGCGCGTTTCACATAACTGGAAAATCTTGGAGGCCTTCCAGTTCTTTTATTTTTTCCATAATTTTCTTGGCCTAACTTTAACAAGTTTTTAATCACACCTTGGGAGCGGTTTAGATCACTAGCGATTTGCCTTTGTGCCATGCCGACTCTTTTTAAGTCGATTATTCTTTGTTGTTCAGTTTCACATAATTGAATCCCGCCCGGCATATTTTAAATTAAGAAAATCAACACGAATACTTACTCATTTATATAAAAAGGTGAACTGATTTGATATTCTTTCAAAAACATAAAATTAAGTTAAAAATAACCTTGATCAAAACATTGAGTTTATATTTATTCACAGCTTCAGCGTACATAAGATATGTTTTCATGATACGGTTTTCTTATTGTTAGATTATCAACTAGAATAATTACCTTTGAGTGCTTTCTGACATAGTATTAATATGAAATACTTTTTAAATAATAGTATTGTTGTACAGATTTAAAAATATTTCAATTTTATCTAGTGAGTTTATACTTTTTCACAGGACGTATATTGTTTTACTTAATCTTTATTTTTTAATTTTTCTTTCGCAAAATTATAATAATAATATGTATAATAATTTCTATCATTATTATTATTATTATTTTTTTTTTATTTTTTTATTTTTTGGCGCATCAACAGCTGAGGTTATTAGCGCCCGGAGCTTTTTCCAGTGCACTGCCGGCCTCTGGACAGTGTTCTCTCGTTACAGACAACATTGTCCATCACCGGACAGTGAGCTGTAAGAAGCTCCTAGGAAGAGAAAATCTAAGGGTCAGCTGCTGGATTCGAACCCGGGACCTCCGCGTGGGAGTCCAGTATGCTAATCTCATAGCTAATCCCTTCCCTTATTATTATTATTATTCACATTTCTAACTTACCTTTTCTATGATTTTTGTTTAAAATTATTTTGATGATTTAATTGTGGACTTAATTAAGTTGGATTTACAGATTTCTGCAACACCTAGTTGTAAATAATTCTAATTTATGTATGGGAAGTGATTATCGTATTGCTCTTTTATGCAATGCTTATTCTACCAATCAAGAATATTTTTCAAGACCTATGGCGGCATTAGTTGATACTATTCTAGGCGCGCAGAAAGTTAGTGAAATCAATTTATTTATACTTAAAACCATAAATGTGATTATAAATATTCCATGAAATGATTTATTACAGAGAAGTCAGCTAAATGTAATACTTTACAGGGTCCTACAGCACAGGCTCCTGTTCAATCAATGAGTATGTCAGTAGCTTCTGGTCCTACTACACCGTTATCGATGTCAATATTGGATTCTTTGACAGTTCACGCTAAAATGAGTCTTATCCATAGCATAGTAACTCATGTCATTAAACTAGCTCAGTCAAAGTCAAATATGCCCCTGGCTCCTGCACTTGTAGAAACTTATAGTAGACTTCTTGTTTACACAGAAATAGAATCATTAGGAATCAAAGGTTTTATAAGTGAGTATCCTTGAATAGCTAATTATAAAATCTATGTAAGAAAGCATTTAGAGAACAATAAAAAAAAATGGCTCTTTCTTCATCTTTTTAGTATTAGCAAAAAAAAGTCTTTTCAGGTGGGCTTTACGTTCAATTACCATTCAGGTGAGGTGAAAAGAAGCGTAAGCAAACTTACTTTAACAATTAATTAAAGCGTGAGACCCAAATGGGAGTCGAATCCAGTATCATTCCATAGTTTTCAGCTGTTTTGTCGCCTTACATCAAGGTTCCGAAATGTTCATGTACTCCAAACCTATTGAACTGGTTTGAGAAATAGAATGAGTATGAGACTCACATATTTAAAGGCCATTTATTTTGTGTGGGACCATAGACTAAATAGACTCTTAAGTGGTCACTGAATCATGAATTGTCAGTATTACCTTGAGACACAAACCTCAAATTTCCTAGCAACCTCTAGAGGTCGCGTTGGTGGTTAGTGATGTCTATACTGTTCAGACGTCTATGGCCATATATATTAAATGCATATTAAGTTAAAAACAAAGTTTAAAAGCTCATATTAAGACTTCTAATAGTATTTAAAGTAATAAAGCTCTTAGACAACCTTTTTTTTTAATTTAATTTTGGTAACTTAATTGTTTTTACTTTTCATCAGGTCAGTTACTTCCAACTGTGTTTAAATATCATGCCTGGGGCATCCTTTACACATTGTTGGAAATGTTTAATTATAGAATCCATCATATTCAGCCCCATTATCGTGTACAGTTATTATCACATCTTCACAGTCTAGCAGCAGTGCCTCAGACTAATCAGACACAATTACATCTATGGTAAGAAATAGTAATGTCATTCTAATTAAAATACATGTATTTTAGAATATATCTAGTGGGAGCGCACTTCTATGTTCGTTTTCAAATTATTCAAAGATTTTCAAGAAAACTTTTTTTTTAATTTCACCAGTCTTCTGTTTGTTCAGTTTATTTCAGATGAATAAATTTAACTCCTGCTAATATTTTTTATATTCCATTTCAATATAGTTGTACAATTGTAACTTTTTTCGAGAAAAATTATCTTAAGAGAAGTCGCGGCTGTAGATTCCCTCCAACGTTTATAATAAATATTATTTGTTGAAGTGTAGTTCGTTTAGTTCATTCTATTCTCTTCTTGACTAGAGCGTTATTTTAACTTAAATACGGTTCCGTTATATAAATAGTATAGACAATATATAGTTGAAGAAAATTTGTCAACTGGTTTGGATAAGAGCACTAAGTGAAAGTCATGAATGTTAACTAGATTTTTTCTAATGATGGAAGCATTTTTTGTATTCAATTAATAAACCTTTATTTATTTAATTATAAACCTTAATTAAATGTAAAATACAAAAAAAATAAACAAAAAATGTAAAATAATTTTTTGTATTGGTGAAATAATATTAAATGTTTTTACTTTGAATTAAAAGAAGTGTTCTTGCTTTATAAACTAAAATGTTTTCTTTTTTTATGTTACATCATTTTCACAATTTACAATCTTTGTTTTTTTTTTTTGTTTTTTTTTTAAAGCAACCTTATAGGGCAATCCTAAACGAAGTCTAATGAGAAAATGTTTATTATTCAAATTTCGTAATGTAAATTAATTCTTATTTCAGTGTAGAAAGCACAGCACTACGTCTAATTACTGGCCTGGGCTCTGGAGAAGTGCAGCCACAGCTGTCTAGATTTCTTTCAGAACCAAAAACTCTAGTTTCAGCCGAATCTGAGGAGCTTAATAGGGCACTTGTACTAACGCTAGCTCGTTCAATGCATGTTACTGGAACTGGCACAGATTCAGCTTCAGGAGCATGGTGTAAGGAATTATTAAACACAATCATGCAAAATACGCCGCATTCATGGGCTCAACATACTCTTCAGTTCTTTCCCCCAGTTCTTAATGATTTCTTCCAACAAAATTCAGTTCCTAAAGAAAATAAACAACAGTTAAAAGTAATTAAAATAATATTGCTAATTTGTTATAATGTTGTGTTTGTTTGATGTACATTTTATGTTTACTTATTTAGAAAGCCGTGGAAGAAGAATATAGAAATTGGGCCTCAATGAATAATGAGAATGATATTATAGCTCATTTTTCAGTTCCGGGTACACCACCTCTGTTTCTGTGCTTGCTGTGGAAAATGATATTAGAGACTGATAGAATAAGTCCAATTGCATACAAGTAAAGTATTCTTTATTTTAATTGCTACAGATTTCAATAGTGTTGCCAAATTGTTGGTCATAAAAATGTAGAAATGACTGTATTATGCTTCTATAAAAAAAAAAATTCAGGAATTTGTTTATGTCTAGTAACATTAACACAACATAATGTATGTTACAGGATTTTGGAAAGGATAGGCGCTAGAGCATTATCTGCTCACCTAAGAAAATTTTGTGATTATGTGATATTTCAGTTTACAATATCGGAGGAAAGCCAACATGTAAAAAAGTGTGCTGATGCTATTAGCAATATGATTTGGAAATACAGTATTGTAACAATTGATCGTTTGATTTTATGTATGGTTAGTTAATTATGTTCAATTAAGTTCTAGATTCTGTTCAAATAGAGAGAGGCAAAGGCATTATACGAGTACATTTCGAGTCATTCTTATCCCTGCATGATCATCCTCCCGTTCACAAACTCTTTTAACTTCTCTTTCTGACTTTGCAAAATGACTGAAGTAATATTGGCACCCGTACTTCCTGGGAAACCAGAGAAGGATAATTATCACCTCATCTTTCCTTGCTTATGTTTACTGCATGAATTGCATTTATTTATGGGAAGCACTGCATGTAGTTATAGTTCTAAATAAACTAGTAAAAACTACTTGGCCCGATTAGGTGGGCAATGTCTTGTTGTTTGGCTGAGATCCTTTCCCTCCTAGGGAATTTTAATGGCTTGATTTAAAACACAGATTCCAAATAACATCCCAAACTAACTTTTCCAATTATAAGATACATTTATAAATGAAAATAAAGCATTCCAAGGATTATAACTGAAACTGTTTGAGAAAATTCAGCACCTGCCTATTCTGTCTTGCCCTTTTTGTTAACCATTTTCGTTCAAATTTTGAATCTAAAAATCTTTTAATGAGGTAGTTTAACAAAAGTCTGAGCGTCTTTTTCTCTAAATCCTCTACCTTTTTGGACTACTCACCATAGCTTCTTATTAAGTATCCTTTTTATGTACAACTTTATGCTTTTATCAGCTTAGAACAAGATTTGTTTATTTAAAAAATATATGGACCTATATTTCCACGCTCTTATGAATCCTCTCATCTGGTTTGGCCAGTATCGTTAATAATGAATGTTTCCATTTCTTCAAAAAGCGTTTTTTTTTATTCTTTATAAATCTGTTATGAATTTAGGGAACTGTTCATCAAGATTAGACATCGTTGCATACATTAAAAAAGGAAGATTAAGTTGGTTAGGACATGTGGAGAGGATGGTGGACAACCGCATCCCTAAACGCCTTTTATATAGAAGGCCCGGAGGCGTCAGAATAAGAGGTAGGCCAAGAATGCGATGGCTTGATGACGTCGAGGGAGATTTGAGAAAGGCGGGTGTGCGAAGGTGGAGACTGAAGGCTCTTGATAGACCTCAGTGGAGAGCCTTGGTTGAGGAGGCCCTGGTCCTTTTAGGACTGTAGCGCCGAAGAGGAAGGAAGTTCATCAAGATTGAGATATATTTCAATCTTAATTCCGACCATCCTAGAAACTTTTTGATACAAATCTGATTCTAGTATTCTTCACTTCGTTCATAGAAAATTCTAGGACATTTTTCACAGTAGTTTTTCTCCCCTATTCCTGAAGTAGTGGTTATCATTTGTGGAGTTACCATCTTCGAGAAAAAAATTGTTAATTATAGTTTTCGCCGTTTCTTTAAAGTCTGAGGTGTGAAGTTCGTCCTTTTTTTTCTTGATGATGGAAATAATAAGTTTATCTTTCACTTTACCTGCGGTTAGTTTGTCTTCTAGATTCCAAGGATTCTGCCTTTCAAGAATAATGTATCTGAATATTTCTTTTTGCATCAGAAATATTTGCCCTTGACCGCATCATCATCTAATTGCTGCTTCTTCACTTTTTGATGGCCAATCCTTTTTCTCAAAATTTCTTATATTTTCTCTGACAATTCTTCGTTTCACCAGTTCACTTGCTGGTTCCAAGCTTCTCCTCATTTCCTTTAAATTATAAAAGTTTATTGCTGCTTTTCTTTACATTTTAGGTTTTGCTGCAAACTTTACAATTGGATGTAATATTTAGTTTTTCAGAAAGTATGTCTAGAACTTTAACAGTGTAGTTAAAGTCATTTGAGTAATCAAATAGATTTATTTATTTATATATGAATAAATATAAATTCCCAATTAGTATCCTAAAATGAGTGTAATGTAAATTTTTAATCATCAGAAGTAGTTCCTTAATCCATATTTTATATTTGGTTGTGTTTAAATGAGTTTTTTTTATTTATCCTAATTTCGATGTAATAACTTCGATTTTTAATTCAAATTTAGGCTTTACGCATGCAGGAAGGCAATGAAGCCCAAATTTGTTTTTTTATAATACAGCTTTTATTATTCAAAACAACGGAGTTTAGAAAAAGAGTTAATGAATTTGTACAGGAAAATTCACCACAACATTGGAAACAGTCCAATTGGTTAGTTTTTAAAATGAAAAATTGAGATAATAAACTTTAAATATCTCTCATATCGAAAAATGTGTGTTGAATTGTTCTTTTTTTAGGCATGAAAAACACTTAGCATTCCATAGAAAATATCCTGAAAAATTTTCACCTGAAGGTATTTTGGAACAAGCTCCTGGCTCATCATCACTCCAATCATTGCCAGTGTATTTTGGCAATGTTTGTTTACGCTTTTTACCAGTAAGTACTTATTACCTTCAATATATTATTGACATAGTAAAGTTTTTTATTCTCTCAGTAAATTTATTATCATGCTTTTAGGTGTTTGACATAGTAATTCATAGGTTTTTGGAACTTCCTCCAGTCACTAAAACTTTGGAAACACTTTTAGAACATTTAGGTTGTTTATACAAGTTTCATGGTATGTTTTATTTCAAATATAATTAGAATTAGTTTTAGAATATTACTTTATTTCTAATTAGTACTGTAATTTTATTTTATCTAATTTAGTAATAATTTAATTTAAAATCCAACTTGATGTTTTATAATCAAATATTGAATTTTACAAATTTTTGGTTTTGATGTTTAGATCGCCCTGTAACTTACCTTTACAATACATTGCACTATTATGAAAAGAAACTGCGAGATCGTCCTTTGTTAAAGCGGAAACTAGTGTCAGCTGTTTTGGGTACAATGCTCGACAAAACGAGAGGTTGGAATTTATCAGATGCGTACATCTCATATATGCAACAACAACCAGAAGGTGGTTTATTATGGACGCCTGAATTAGACTATTATGTCAAGTTAATTAGACGTATAGTAGAAAGTATCCTTTACTAATTATTCTAACGAATCAAATGATTTGATACGTAGGGTTTTTTTTTTTTTAAATTTATTTATTAATTTAAATTTGTTCTCACTTTCTTCCCATCCTTCTGAACTTTAAGGGCTCTGATCTTTAAGGGTGCTTTGAACATTGTTCGCCGCTGACCAATGATTTGACAAATTATTGAAGATATAAAAAATATTAAGCCCATCATCATGAATCAGCATCAATATCAATTCCCAAAGTCCAGTATTCCCCAAGTATGGCAACGTCCCTCTCGCTATCTATTCTATTTGAAATGTTGCGATAAATTTTTCTTATAAACTAGAATAATCAAATATTTTTACAGTAAATTTAGAAGTTTTATCTTTTATACAAAAATTTTAAAGTTGGAGATTAATACACTAAATTTTAAAAATTAATTAACAGGTTTCGTGAATTTCAAATTAACTTTTTTATTTAGTGATCTCCATATTTGCTTTATTGGACTCTAACATGTAATGCACTTAATTGACATTCCTGTATTTATTGTCTTAGTAAAACCATTAGAAAAGGGAATAGTTCAGTGGTGGAACTGCACTGGACTCAGAGAAGAGCTGCACTGATGGTCTTGGGTTTGAGTCACATTGGCTACTTGTAGATTCACGATTCGTAGGATCCTCTTTCAAATCTCACGGTCTGGTGATGGGTGTGCTTTCTATAACGAGATAAATTATTTGGGTCCAGTGCTCTGAGAAAGTCCACGAGCTCAGTTAAAATAAAAGAACTACTCGGAAATTAATCTTAATGCGTTATTTATAGAATTAAAGATTTGTCATTCATACAAAAAAGTATGTTTTCCTTAGCTAAATTAATGCAGCCATGTCAAGTAGTGCTCAGTACCCAACGACCAATTGGAGGTTCAATGAATTCCCAAATCCTGCTGCACATGCATTGTATGTTACATGTGTGGAATTAATGGCAGTACCAGTTTTGCCTAATGTTGTTGCGAATAGTTTATTAGATGTTATTACTAAAGGGTAAGTATAAAAAAATATAAAAATTAAATTTAGATAAATGTATGATTTTTTCAATTTAATAGTAATTTTAAATTATTAATCGTTTTTATTTATCAATTATATTACTGCTTTTATGCTTCTTACTTGAAAATACTTGACTGTATTGCATATATTGCTCTTTCAATGGCCTAAGAAGTTTCATAGATTGTCCATTTCCGCGCAAGAATCGAGATCTTTTTCATTTAATTAGTTTCATTAATGTATCTGAGATCTGTTATCCAGTTTGAGGTAATCATTTTCACTGCTGACTGAACCCAAATAACTGCCTTTTAAAAAAATAACTTGTCTTCTGTGTGTCCCGTATGTATTGCGTCGAATGAGAATCTTGCTTCCCAGCATTTAGGCTTCCATAAAAAAACATTTGTTTTAAAATTTAATTTTTACTAACTTGAGTAATCGCTTTTCTTATTAAGAAGTATTGTGCAGCAAGCTTAAATTCACAGTTGGAGAGGAAGCAACGGCAATTACTATGTTACTTTATTATTATTATTATATTTCCGGCGCATCTACAGCTTAGTCATTAGCGCCGTATTATTAATATTATTATTATTTTTTTTTTTTTTAGCGCATCAATAGCTGAGGTTATTAGCGCTCGGAGCTTTTTTCAGTGCACTGCCGGCCTCCGGACATTGTTCTCTCGTTACAGACAACACTGTCCATCACCGGACAGTGAGCTGTAAGAAGCTCCTAGGAAGAGAAAATCTAAGGGTTAGCAGCTGGATTCGAACCCGGGATCTCCGCGTGGGAATCGAGTACGCTAACCACATAGCTAATCCCTCCCCTTATTATTATTATTCTTTTTATTCTTCTTCTTATTATTATTTTTATTATTATTACTACTATTATTAATTATTATTCATTATTATTTAAATCGTAGAATTAAAAATTGAAACAGAAGAGTTTGAAAAAGGAAAAGGCAAAGTGTTAACGTCAATGTTATCATTTTGAACGGAATTCATTTAGTAAAACTGCTCCTGAACTAATTACTATTTTGAGTATATTGGAATTTAGAGATTATTTTATACGTCTATATTTTTCTTACTTTTTAGCTTTTCTTTTATTATTGACTTGTAAACTCCCAGTTAAAAATTATTTAACTCATCAACATAGTTAATCTAGAAATCAACTTGGTTTATTTCTGACTGTCGTTTACTTACAAATTACTGTTATGCAATATATCATTTCTTAAATCATTGCTGAAGATGTAAAGCGTTTTTTTTTTTTATTAATCATTGAACTTAAGTTGTTGAGACAGTAGCTTCAGCAGTACAGAAAGAGGCATTGTTCAATAAATTGGCTAATTTACTTCTTTAGCTAGCATAAACGAATATTTGCTTAGATTCCAATCCTCCTACTATTTTCTTCAAGCATGATGTAAATAGTAATGGCGGCAACGCATTTAACCAATTGCACTTTTCGTTTGATAAGAAGGTAGAACTATAAGTAAAATGTCTGTTTTGAAATAAATATTTATTTATTTCATTTCAACTACCAGATAATTTATTGTGGAAAACCGTACGGTAACAATTGCTTTATTGAAGTAACCAATACTTTGTCCAATTTTGGGGTAGTCAGATAAACTGCAACATCACCCCCTTTAGGACAGAATTCGTTTATTACTTGCCTACATATACCACAGGGAGAAACAACATGAGGTGACTCCACTTCAGCACTGACAGCTACCTTAGAAAGTTGCTGATTTCCACAGCTTACAGCCTTTACAATTGCTGTTCTTTCTGCACAAATTGTTGGTCCATAGGCTGCATTTTCCACATTACATCCAGTATACTGTTGCCCATTTGTTGTTTCTATTACAGCTCCCACCTGTGCAGTAAGCAGTATTGAATTATACTGCGTATATGATATTTCATTTAAAACTAATGTGATAGCTTCGCTGTAACTTCTACATCTAACTCAGAATAGAGTACACCGGACTTAATTGTAATTGCGTGTCACGTTTATACCAGTAATTTTATACTTTTTTAACATGTTAAAATAAACAAAGACAGATTTCCAAAACTTCTGGAAAAAAATTGCCTTATTACTTTCAGTTTTCGGCCCCAGTCTGACTTCCTGATTTAAAAAGTTATTAATAAATAAATTCATTGAAAACAAAAATTATATATTGATGTGAGAATATTCAAATAATGTAGACTTGAAAAAATCTGGTTTGAACCCCCACGATTTTCTCTTACCACAGCTTACGTAATTAAATTATCTTTTAATTACCATTTGCCCTAAAAAGTAACTTTAAAGGTACTTTTGGAGAAAAAAAATCGCTAAAAAGTACAAAAATCATTCTTATTAATGAAACTGCTGGTCAGCCAATTTCCTTCAAAACATTGAAGTCGCCCTTTAGAGGAAATCCCAACTAATTCACTCGCTCGGAAGTGCTCTTGATCCACAATGATTAAACTAAAAGTATAGGTCAACTTGTGGCAATAAGCATAATAAGTTTAAATAAAACCTTAGGTTTTGATAATCTCAACAAAATGAAAATCGATTTAGTGAATTGGCTCTTCAGGTTGGCAGATTCCATCCAAAATTTCATTGTCAGAAGCGATGGTAGCCACCTTTTTTGTGCAATAAATTAAACCATCTGGGATTATTCGTTTTTAATTTATGCTGATAACTAACGTAGGCCAATTTGCAAATTGGACTCAAAGGGTCTATAAAGAAAAAGATAGAAATCAGTTATATTATGGATTATATTTTTTTGAAAGTTAATTACTCAATTCAGTTATGACAGATAGGAAGGAAGATGTATTTTCGAAACAATATTTATTAATTATAAGTCGCCTAGAATTTGATGGGCTAAAAAAAAAGTGCCGAATATAATTTACGATGACGGGTAGGTAGATTCCTTCTTAAGTAATAAGAATTAAATATGAGTGAAACGTTCAGAATTAGAAGAATGTAAAAATATTTCCAAATTACATTTAAAAAAAATTAATATACCTTTAATTTACTGTATGGACAGTATGCAAACTCCATCATCCTCACACTTTCATTCACTAGATGTTGAATATCTTTATCCACTTCATTGTATGCTATAAAACTAAATTCGTTGTTCATGTTGATTTCAACAATGTTTAGTCAACGAGCCTTAAGTGGACAATGAAATACTAGCAACTTTCACTACTGATGTTTTATATCTCAAGGGTAGGAGATAATATGCTGAACGTATTTGTTATCTCACGTATTTGTTTTTTGTTTTTTACTGACTAGTAATGAGAGAATGAGGCACTTGTCTTAATAAAAATTAGTTTTAATTAAATTAGACAAACTTCGCCAAGAAAAGAGTTAAAATGAAATCTTTGATATTTGATTTATTCCTAGGTTTTTTCATAATTCAACATTTTGGGTGTTCTTAGTTTTATAAAAAATAATAAATAAAAATAAAGATAAACAATTCTGATGTCTGTATTAAGTTCACCAAAAATGTTCGTAGCAAAAATATAGTTGATAACTTATAAACTACATAATAAAATTATTCATAAATTTATTTAATTTGTTTTTATTTTACTTAAGTAATATGGAATTTTGTAAAGAAATAGCGAATTTACATACTTTATTTTACCTTATGAAGCGGTGAGATTAAAAAGGAAAACATTCCGACTGACCTAATTTTTGGGGAACAGAAAAAAACTTTATAGCAAGCAAACTCTATAGCTTTAAGGCTAAAATGAAAAGTGGCAAATTTGTCATTATAACTATGGTAACAGTACTGTACAAGTGATTTTGGGTTGTATTCAATAGTTTTACCCTGAGAGGCAAATAAAACTGTTGGAATGATTTTATAAAAAAGTGGAGTGTTTTCCTTTTTAATCTCACCGCTTCTTATGTATATTCATATATATACATATTTTTTTTTTACTGCAGTTGGTCGTTAAAACTAAACTTATTTGTGGATCTTAATCCACTTTTTCGAAAAATAGTTTTTAAAAAAACGGTTATTTTATTTTATTTTTTTTTTTTCATTTGATCAAACATAAAATAAAACACCAAATATATTCAAACTATTCCAAGAAGAATGCCAATGGAAATGAACTTTCTCTATCAGCTTTTTTATATATTTTTTTAACTTCTCTTTATTAAGGGGAGTCAGGCTAATTATTCGTATAAAAGTTATTGATCTTCATTTATGGATTGTATCTAACTTTAGAGAAAATTACATGAGCCACTGAAGAAAAAATACAAAAAGTAAAAATCCATTGAAATGTTCTTGAAACTCAAATTTCAGCAACAAATACAACCAATATAGTATAAAACCTAAATATTTTATTATTTCTTTTTTTTTTTTTTTGTGAAAATAAAGTTAGTAGGGTAACAAGCCGAATTAAATTATATTTATAATTTATACATATTATATTAATTATATTAATTATTATTTTAATAAACAAGGTTTTTTCGTAGGTACACTGTAATTCCTTCCGCACAGATTCAGCTGTGGATCAATTCAGTTGGACTTGTGATGGCTGCTCTACCAGATTCTTTTTGGACAGTACTACAAGAACGGCTGGTAGATGTTCTATCTTGCCCAAAATTGACAAATTGGCCATACAGAAATTCTCCATTTCAGCTATTTAACTTTTCTACTACTCACAATTCTTTGTTAGACAATAAGTTTTCTTATACTTTAGCATTAGCTCATGCTATATGGTATCATGCAGGAGTTGGACATTTAGCAACCTTACCTCAGTTAGTTTTCCATCTTTGATTTCGCTAATTTATTTCAATATAACATTTTTAGTGTTTATCTAAATGTATTAATTTTTTTAACAGATTCGTTAAAGAAAAACTATCGCCCCTCATAAAGACAGAAGAACAGCTACTTTTTCTTTGCCACTTAATTGGGCCGTTTTTACATAGATTTAATACAGATCGGCCAAAAGGAGTGTATGAATTGACAATTGAATTATATAGGTGTTTAGAACAAGTGGATAAGGAAGTTACGCAAATGAACTATATGGATCCTATTTGTGATTTATTGTATCCTTTATTATTTAGAAATATGCAGAATATAATTTATTTTTTATTTATTATTAGTGTCATCCATTAAAGGATGGGACTGGAGATTGTTAGCCAAAATTTCCGTTAATTTTCAAAATAGTTTGAAAATAAATATAGATTTATTTCTAATTCCACAATTATAATAATATTTTAATTTTAAAAACACAAAGATGAGATTCAGAATTAGCGAGTATTTTTAAAAATTAATTAAATTAATTTTTGATTAGTTTTCCTCTTTATATTATGTACTAAGTATTAGTTTTACCTCTATTAGTAAATACTGCCTCTGGCTATTAGTAAATAAAGATTTTATCGTGCGAAACAGTTCCCTATTTACTCTATGAGCAATTAGGAGCTGTCTAATCCCGGTGGAGGCGAGAACAGTGTCTTAACGTATCGTCCATCCAACAAACGTTTGTTGTTCATAGTTTTGGAAATGTTCTGGCCTACACTGCTTATATGCCTTGTTTGCATCGTGTGTGTGACATGTGTAAAATTCTAAAGATTTTTTTCATCTTCGATTTTCTTCATTCTGGCTCTGTTTTTTTCATAATTTAAGTTGGAACTCATTATGATTTTAAAATTGTATAATTCATCTTAACTGATTAAACTTAATCGAAATGAGCACCATTAGCGTAGACATCAATGCCAATCAGTAAAAAAGATCGTATCACTGTAAAAATTAGATCTTTGGGTTACAAGTAATTCGAAAAATGTCGGTTTTGAATTCTCGTAAGACAGTTATCAAATTACTTGAAAAGGTGATATTGAGTTGGTAGAAGGTTTGGAGAGGTGGGTGAGGAAGAACGTCGACCCAATTTCTGGACAGCGTTTTGTAAAACATGTGGGCAACTGTAGGATTGTGCCCAATAATCTTGGTACCATAACGTTTTTCTGCACTTTTTGAATAATATCTACGGGATATAAGACTATACCGTAACTTTTATGTTTTTTGACTTTTGGGGAGGGTTTGTTGCTTAGACTCAGCTTTGATGTTTATTCTGTAGAGCATTTTCTATTATCTTATAGGATCCTCTTTTCTTCACAAATCAGTTTTTCCAAAAAATTGATTGTTCTTGTTAAGGCAAAGCACTGAAGTACAACGTGACAATTTTTGACGAACATCCAATCATGAGGCATTCTCTTAATACGATTTAAACCATTTATAACATCCATGTGATTTCTTGATCCCCAATCGTTTGAGATAGATCAGACAAAAAGTCTCAACCAAACATTGCCAACGGTTTTCACCAGTATTATTAGTGCCCAGACTTCATTGTTTTGCATACATTTTTGGTATCTTCTTCTTTATATATGTTATGTCTTTATCTCGACAGATAAAAGCTTCATTTCGGAGATTTCTTTTTTTACGTTTATCTATTTTCCTTAGCAAAGAGCCTCAGATATCATATAAAATATATGTTTGTAGGTGACACAATGAAAAATGATGCAGAAATTTTCATTAGAAAATTGAGACCTTCTCTTCAAATTAGATTGCGATTTATTGCACATATTAATATTGAGGAGATAACTGAATCCAAGGAGCAACAACAGCAACCTCCAGTTGCTGTTACTGCTTCTACTTCTGCAGTAACAACTGCAGCACCAGTATTCAAGCCTGTAGATAATACTACCTCATAAGTAGAAATTTTATCTGCAGTTATTTCTTATTTTAATTATAATTGAGTTATTTGTTCTGTATCATAATGAAATTATTGTGTATATTTACTATAAATTTCACTTCCATATATTTTTTGCCAATGAAGTTTTTTTATAAATGTAAGACTTAAGAAGTAGTAAAAATATATCTTATAATTTTTTCTAAAGTAATTTTTGATGACCTCAGCTCAAGTAGCTTTCCATAAGCATAATATTTAAGAACAGCATATATCTTCAACCATATTGCTCATTTTAGGATTGAAAATTGTTCTAATTTAGTGAGCAACGAAAGATATAGCAGGTTTTACTTGCTGGAAATCGGAGAAAACTAATCTAACCCTTTGATCCTTTGAGATAAAGGTATGCAAAATTAAAGAATTTTTTCAATTTTTCTGGGAAATCCCGTGAATTAAGCAGTAAAAAATTTGTAAAATATTGAACATATTAAGGAGACGTAGGTGTAGTACACAATGTAAAATTTTCTTTAACTTCTTGAAAGTAGTCCATTGAAAGTATTCCATTTTTGCAAATATTATGTTAACCGCAAACTGAGAAATCCTGCATGACCTAAAATTTTGTGGATTCCCTATTAAGCAAGCATAACCATAAGGAGGGCGGGACATAAGGACCGTAATTCATCCCTCGTCTTACTCTATTCTAGACGTAGCGTTATTTCCTGAATGAGATAACTAATGAATTTCTTAAGAAAATATTAACTAGTGATTTTCATTTGGAAATATTTACCAGATTAATATCTTGAAATTCAGTTTGCTCCAATGAATAATTAGTTGCCAACAAAAAAATTGCAAGGGGAAAATTGAAAAAGTACTTCAAGTATCCGGGGGAAAAAGACAAATAGGACCCTTGAATATTATAGAAATTGATCGTGTCTATAATTCAAGGTTCTCCATCAAATTCATTTTATCAATAGAAACTATTAAAATCAAGATAAGAGGTTAATAAAAAATAATCGCTTATGCCAGGAAAGGGATTAACACGTTGTTAGGATTGGATTGGATTGATTGGATTCGTACCATTAGATTCTTTACGTTCGAATCCAGCAGCAGGCCACACGATTAGCATTAACCTGCAAAGATTAGGTGACGGACTAACGCAGTATATAGCGTGCTAGGCTGGCCCTCATCTGCCATCCCATTCCAAAAGTTAAGGCACCGCAGATGGGGCGGTGTCCTTTTCAGCCGCCAGATCGTTACCACTTACTTACTTGACCCGAGTAAGTCAGACCTGGGCATCTGGAGGCAAGCGGGCTGGTCGAGGCCCTCCAGCAAGTTTTTTCTGCCCACGGAGTTGCGGAGAAGCCTAGCGCGCCCACCACTCTTCCCTTGCCACTCGCTGTTGATATTGGTCCAGCCCTCGTAAACCATTCCAATTTCTCATGTGGCCCCTGGAAAAATTAATTACCCACCCCGTAGTAAGCACTAGTTCTAGATTGCCAACTACTACCCAAGAAGCCCAGCCCATTTAAATAAGCAGACATTTCAAACTTAAAATCTAACTCTAAAAATTATTCCTTTCTACCCTCTATACGAAACTGCCATCACGGAATTGTGAGGAAATAAGGCCAGCAGAGAAGCCAAATCTTTTACGTAAATCGTATCAGATTGCTGAACAAAGGCATCAATAATTGAACAAGTTCATTACCTGCAGGAAAACAATAATTATATCGCAATTAAAGTGTCGTGATGAATGGAATTTTATCAAGGGAGAGAATTTTTACTCGTAAAACGTTTTACTTTGGCTGTACGAAATTCGTATCTGAGAAAGAAAAAGACCATTGTAACCTCCAAATTAATTTTTTTCTCCCCTTTAATAAGAAAACTAACGCATGCAGAATATTAATTATTACCATAATCGGCTTTTCAATAAGTGCATAGTGCATACATGAAAATGATCAAATTGGCAGTGATGAATAAATCATCTGGTACGTCAGTGATCGATATTCATAGGGATTGTTAACGTAGTAAGTGAGAAGTCAGAAAAAAATAGTCAATGTGTTTGAGGATAATTAAATTATATTGACAGATCAATGGAAAATAGAATAAATCTTAGTGTCACAACATTTGTTCACGAAAGTCATGACGTAAGGGTCCTACGTTAAGAGGTGGTTTTTGTTATTTTTAATACCTATTTGTAATTCATTTTTCAATATAAAGTTTTTTACTTTACATTTGTAACTTTATTTCATTTGTTTATGCCAATCACTTCTTTTATAGATTGAAATAAAATTTTAAGGTGTTTAACTGAGTAGTGGGGTGGAATTGCAGGTTAAATACCTGATATACTCGCTACAAATACATTACAAACAAAAATGGATAATAACTTAAGAGGATATTCATCTTATCAAAATGATACAGAGAAAAGAGATTTCAATAGAACTGCGCAAAATGTTGGATCCAACATTCAAAAAATATCACAAAATGGTACTTAATTTTGTATAATTATGTTTTCCTCTATCAAGTGATCTGAATGTCACTCCTAAATACTAGTTTTTACGATCTTTTTTATTTCAATTTAATTGAGATATATTGAACAATTTTCATTTATTTAGTTCTTTCCATGAACAAGATGGTCAACTTATTGGGAACTTCTCAGGATAACCCCGAATTGAGGCAGAAATTGTAAGGCCATATATTTTTATTTATAAACCCAAATAATTAATTCCTGAAGATTACTTATTGAGTAGTGTACTTTCGCTTTCTTACTTTTATCCAACTATTTTTATAGAAAGAATGCCTCTAATCTCAATCATTCAGGACAATGAATGATTATTTCTAAGAGGCCTCTCATGCTTTTTAAGTCATTTTTATTATCTCCTTTCTTTTGTTTATTACCGTTGTAAAAATATTAGCTCAAAGTGACGAAACTATGAACTGCTTACATTAAAAGGGTAAAATATGGTGCTATTGGAAATTTTTTTAAACCTGAGCGACTAAATTCTTTTGTATAAAGTTGTTTGGTAGAGATCCTAAATCCTAAATAGTGATTAAGAGCATTCTGTTAAACATAAAAGGAACTTCTATTAGAAATTATCCATTCACTATTTGTTTTGTAAATAATATATATTGCGTACTCCTCTAACTTACCGAGCACAGTTATGTCAGTGGGGATTCCATATTAGAATTTGTGTTTTTTTCTCCATAGATATCAAATCAAACACTACACCAATCTGCTGGCTAAGGATACATCCTCAATGTTGCTACAGTTGTCTCAAGTACAGATACCTCAATCTCCTCCAGAGTATGTAAGTAACTATCAAAGTAAAAATAGACTTTGTCATAATAAGAATAACATATTATCTTAGAGAATTTTGAGGTGCGGTCATAAAAATTTATAGACAAATTTCTTTTTACCCACCGACGTTTCGGTAAATTTATTACCTTCTTCAGGATATGATAAATATTTTTAAAGTTATATGTTAAGCCATATCTTAACTGTTCTTCAGAGTGTGGTAAAACTTTGAATAATTATTTGTTAAGTAATATCATCATAACTGTCAACAGTTAATAAATTAATAATAATAACAATAAATTTACCGAAACATCGGTGGGAAAAAAATTTGCCTATACATTTTAAAGACTGAACCTCAAAATTCCCTAAGATTATCCATTATCAACGGTCGAAAACCGAAACCCTCATAAGAATAATATATGGTACAATTTTTTTTTATAGATGTTCATTGCTAAATCAAATGCCTAATTTTCTCTGATTTTAGACAGATTTGTGAAAATTCTCCAAACTATTCTCTTTTCTTAATTCTTCTTAAGCATGTAGTCTGCATTTGACCACAGAATACTTATAATTCATTCCGACACCATTTATTTAACATTATTCTCCAGCAAAACGCCATGTTCAGAACGTTTGAACATTTTTGCTGTTAGATGGTTTACCCTAATCCTAGTGCTTTGCTTTTCATTTAGAATTTCAATTTAAGGCCAAGTTTACTGAATTTCACCACTCTCTTTGAGACTCTTAATATTTGTTCATTCTTTTGTTCATTTAGTAGACGTGGAGTAGCAAATCTGTTTGTTTTCTTGCTTGTAACCATAACATATTTTGGGTATAGCATTTATTTTTTTATTTCTTATATTTTATATACCTTTAAGAATCTACTTGCCAAGTTTATCAAGAAGAAAAAAATTAATATTATTTCATATTCCTTTGTTTTTTTATAGTTACTTAATTTATTGACTGAGATATTAGTCAATTTTATTCTTTCTTAATTTATTGACTGAGATATTAGTTAACTTTATTTTTTGTTGCAGAGGGAGTACAAGATGCAAAGGGAGCGATTAGCCGAGGATTTGACAGCAGCATTAAATGCTTTCCAACAAATTCAAAGAACAGCATACCAAAAAGAAAAGGAAGAAGTACAGAAAAGTAGAGTTGCCCATGGCCTTCCTCCGCCACCATCCAAACATAGAGGTGATCTATTCCCTCTATTTTGTTTTTTGGGGTTTCATTTATTATGACTATTTGATAACTAATATTTATCATGTTCTAATTAATTAATTAATTTCCTGAAACATTCAACTATTTGTTTTCATGGTACTTTTTTATTTATTATCTGTTGATATTAGAAAATCAGTTGATTGAATTAACACCTAGCAACCAGACGCAACTGCAGATAGAACAAGAGGAACGGGATTTGCAGATTATTGAGGAACAAGAAGCCTCTATTAGACAACTCGAGGTATTTATTTTCTTATATAAAGTGCTCATTTGAACACCAATTCGAGCCAAATGTTCTAGCAAGTAATTATAATTGAATCTCAAAGTCTGCAGATGGTGGTATAAGTCTCCCTAAGTGCACCATACTTTCCCGTGGCTTTTAGAGCCGTCTGTGTAAAAAGTAATTGGACTGAGATTTATTCTTAAGTTTGGACCGGAGGAATGAATTACTTACTGAGTCAGAAAGATTTTTGTCATAATTATAGAAGTTGGTGGAGAGGTGTGAGTTGTAGTTAAAAGTTATAGAATAATCAAAAAGGAATCTATGGAGGAGTTCATGGCATTTAAGTAAGATCGAGAAGCGCGACGGTTGCAGCAAACTTCAAGCAAAATTGGCGTTTTTCTTTTAATCAAATACTTGCCTGTTAAAACTCTTGCAGCTGTTTTACTAATTTTAGTTGATAGTGGATGATTTTTAACCTCCGTTCTATCTATTATTAAGCGGGAAGGCAGTCATTTCCTTCTTATGTCTAGAGGAAAGTCACGTGCCTCTACTAGAAGGGCACTAATAGGAATAGAGATGCACGAGTCCTAGACAGCACCTTAGCGATTCAAATTGTACTTTCTCTTTTGTCGCCAAAAGAGTGTAAGCTGTGCTCCCATGGTGAAAAACAAACATAGTCTATCCTAGACATTATTGTTTGTAGAGCATTAACAATGTTTTGATATTTGCACCCTAGTTATTGTTGCATCTCACTACGTTTGGATTCTTTAACATCCTTTTGTCAGATGTTCTATATGTTTCTTCCACAGTAATCTATTGCCTATCACCATTCTGAACTTCCTCAAAACACCTCAACTCGCAGTTGATATCCACCTAGCGTTAGCAAGAATCGGGTATTTTTTTTACACCACTTGCGGCATGACAGCATTGCTGTACTTAGTTTACCTGAGGCTTCATCTAAATTTGACTCTCGGATAAATAGGATGATGTCATTTGTATTCTAAGATACTGAAAAATTCGTATTTAGGCAAACTTAAGATCGGGACTAAGTACCTCATCCTGTAGCAATCACTCATGTGTTTCTCGCGGACCGTAAGTTATATACTCGTATTGTATCTGACAATTCTAGTTAGTATGTCGAGGTTCATCATTTTACTAACAGAGATAGTGACGGTAGTTGGCATCTTTTAAGTCGACCTTTGCTACCAACATATATTTCTTGTCTGAGAAGCGTTCATGTACATAATATCAGGCACAAAGCCAGAAAGCGCATCAAGAGTGCTAAGCTTCTTCCTGAAGCCGTTATGACATTGTGGGACTTTTAAGGTAGCCTTCACCTCCACTCTAACCTGGCTTTGATAAGTCGTTCAAAAAGTTTTGCCTATGCAAGAGAAGTATGGGACGGTAGGATTAATTTGGTTAAAAAAAAACAAAAATGTATTTTAGCCAAAGATATTAATTTATATAAGCCATTATTTGGAATTGATAACATTTTTAATTAAACTGGGCAATTACCATACAAACACTTGAAGCTTTGTATTTTTTTTTTTGTTTTTCTTGCTTTTACATTCATGCCTTGCTTTTTAGATTTGTAATAAAGATTATAAATCTTTGTATTAAATTTATATCATATTATATTTGGTTCAGTATTCATTCCTGACTTTTGTTCTGTTTTAAAAACGGCCCAACCACTTGTTTTGTCTAATAATCTATACGCTTCTCTTGGTCGAAACATCATTTAACTACCTCAACAAAGCTTTTTTCACATAATCTGAGAGATTAGTAAGCATAGGATGGTGGAGTCTTCACCAGGAGAGTTGTTCGAATTAGTTTTGAGGGCAAGGAGGTGTAAAGAAAATGGATCATTTAAATTGTGATGGGAGAGGGATGTATCAGAAGGAATGAGGACTTGTTTCGGAACTATTTCCGGGGATAATGAACTTAGGAATTGAGGTATCTTGTTCAGCTTCTACTACTTGCTAATGTCTGAGAGCCCTTATTCCATTTCATATTGTCTTAATTGAAGTTTTTCTATTGAATAAGTTGCAAATCTGTGCCTATTTTTCTATGTTTTTCTTTCTCTACATTCTTTTGCATGCAGCAGAGGCTCGTTTACAATCGATAAAATTAGACAGATTGGGAGATAATTTGTATACATTTACCATTTCTATATTGCGTTCCCTGGCCATTTCGCACTCTTCATTCCACTAAGGTTTATGAGAGTCTCGGGACTTATGCCCTAACTTTTTGTACTATAGAACGGCATATTCGGCAGTGTCGTTAATACACCGCACTAAGTGTAGGTAATTATTGTACGGATCTTGAAGATTAGTCTATATAGCGTATAAGATTAGTATTTTACATGTTGTTTCTCGTTATATTATTAATGTTTTTTCTCTTCCTTAATTACAGATTGATATACAAGAAGTATCAGAAATATTTAAAGATCTTGGTAAAATAGTTCATAGCCAAGGAGAAGTAGTAGATAGTATAGAAGCAAATATTGAAGATACCAAAGTTTATGTATCGTCAGGTGCTACCCAACTTAGAGAGGCTAATAGATATTCGGTAAGTATATTTAATTAATCTACCAAATTCAAGTTCCCGATTCTCCAGATTTCCACTTTTAGGATATTGGCCCACTCAGCTATTTCAAAAAAATAACTCTCAGCCCATGATAAAGCTAGAATGTAATTAAAAAATAATTATGGAAACTACGATTATTGTCAACGAACAGTTGGTTCATTTATTTTCTTTAGGGCGTTTTGGATCTCCCAAGATCCATCTCAGACATGTAATATCCGTAAATGAAACGAATTATTTTGAGATTACTCAATGCCACATATAAATATTGATTTCTCAATTTTTAGTTATTTATTATGTCCCTTCAATATGTCTGAACAAAATTACTCAAAAACAGAAAGTCGCTAGAATTCTGTTACTTCTGAAAAAATTCTAGAAAATATTAATGAAAAGTTAATGACGTAAAATTATTGAAATGATATCAGTAAAGTATTAATGAAATGATTGGTACTTGCTGATTTGTGTACTTTTTAGCGTTTAATCAACATTATGCTTAACTTTTTATACTGTAAGTTTTTGTAAAGAAGATTGAAGTCGAACTAACTGTATTGGATACAGATCAAATAACAGGATAATGTGCAACGGAGTTGCTACATACAATAAATATTTGTACATTCATGGGTGAACAATAAACGCTAACAAAAATAAATCAATTAAGATGGTATTTACCATATTTTATCTCTCTCCGAATCCAAAACCCAAAACCAGATACCAAATTAACTACAAAACCTAACATACAATTCTGAATACTAATAATGTTCTTAAAACACAAACCACACATACCGTTAAAGCCGGTTAAAGTTATTACAATACTCTAAAGCAGAAACACATATGTTGTGCACTTACACTAACATTTAGTAAAAATGCTAAATTTGAAAGTTACAACTTTAGGAATTACAATAAAAATAAGTGTAAAAGTCCACTCCAGATTTTTATTTTTGAATTATTATTATTATTATTATTATTATTATTTTTATTATTGTTATTGTTGTTGTTTTGATTTTTTGTTTGACAATTTTTTTTTTCAGTCCACGCTACGGAAGTACAAATGTGTAATTTGTGTGGTGATCCCAGCAGTGATTCTTACGTGTACAATATTAATATTAACTTGGAAACAGTCAGATTAAATCAAAATTACCTGGTAACATAATTAATTACCATTTAATAGTTGGGAAATTTGGTTAAAAACAAAGAAATCCACCAGATTTTTCCAGCTACAGATCAGTCGTCATGTATTATTGTTTTAAAAACGTTAAACCAAGAGAAAGGTATATTGCACTTAAGATAAATAACATTGAAAAATATTTTGATTAATTTGGTTAAAAAAAAAACAAAAATGTATTTTAGCCAAAGATATTAATTTATATAAGCCATTATTTGGAATTGATAACATTTTTAATTAAACTGGGTAATTACCATACAAACACTTGAAGCTTTGTATTTTTTTTTTGTTTTTCTTGCTTTTACATTCATGCCTTGCTTTTTAGATTTGTAATAAAGATTATAAATCTTTGTATTAAATTTATATCATATTATATTTGGTTCAGTATTCATTCCTGACTTTTGTCCCCTCAGAAAAAAAAACAAAAAAACTGTGGATAAGCACTTTTTGTTAGTGAGTGAAAAATTTCATTCCAGCATTCTTTCAGCAAGTATAAACTTGTTATCAACATATATACTAATATTGTAAATATAGTGTAAAAATGTTTTTGATTCATTATGGTATTATGAAATTACAGAGTGATTTATAGTTCCTTACAATAGTATTGATTTTTATAAACAGGGGAACTATTATTTTATTTACCATCGGTCATTTATTTATTTCCAGCATAAAAATTTTCATTTGGCTGTGCCGTCATCACATTAATAATCGTAATTAATATTATTTAATAAATAAATTAGCTGGACAATTTATCGAAAGGTAACGGATAAAGGCAGAGCGAGTAAACTTGTTAAATTATTTAAGGAAATATATACTAAAAAATAAAAATAAAATGAAATAAATTGTTTCTATTTAATCATATTAACTTTATTTGTAATATTCACATTTCTATGTCATTGTTTGAAGGAAATATATTTTACTTATTCTATTTTAATCATATATATTTTTTCAATTATTATTTCATATGTTCCGTTGTTATTTCAATTCTCCTAGAACCATTTTAATATATACTTTTTACTTCTGTCATTTAGTAAAATATTCAACATTTTTTATATGCCATTGAGCATTCCTTTTATTGTACTAATATTTTATCACTTATCAAAATTTATTAAAATTTAGAATGATTAAGTATTATTATTGTGGCTGCTTTGGGTTCATGTATTTACCTAAGAGGGGTGGTAAAGGTGTTCTATCTTTTTTACTCTTTGGGAATCCCTTGTGAACATTAAGAATTCTGTTCCATACAGTCTAATAGGAGTATTGTGTGCACTTAACCATTGGAGTCTGCATCGAATGAAGAAAGAACTATCATTCTGGTCCATCCAAATACACCTAATCTTTTCCACTGTTCTAGTGTTCCCTGATTTTAATTAGAGCTTTCTTAGTTCTTTACATCTATGATTTCTCCGTCCTCATTACAAGTCCCCTCCCTTATGAAGTGGACATAGTTTTTGCTTAGTTTCTTATTGAATTTCTTGCCAGCTTCGTCTTGAAAATTTGCTTTTTTCAGGAGCTACTAAATTCGAAATGGGCCCTAAAGGCTAGGAGATAGGCCACAAGTGGCCCCTATCCTATCCAACATTCAATCCTCATACTGATTTACCTTAAACCTACCTAGTTTGTCACAGTTTCTTTTCAAATCAGAGACTGCTTTATAAACTTGCCTCTTTATTACCTCAACTCCACCAAGTACCTTCAATATGGATTGTACAAAGCGTGGGCTAAGTACCGAAAGTACCACCTCATCTCTACACTCTTTAATACCATATTGTTGTTACTGTGTCTGCCTTATTACCTTCATGGTGAACTAGAGGCGCCACAATTAATCTTAGATCTATTTGATGATCTTGAAAGAATAGTTGGGCATAAAATTCTTTATAAATCTCTTCGATCAGGCGCAAGAATCAAGTTGACGCCAGCTCATGTCCATAATATCTTATAATTACCACTCTGTCATCTCGTCTAATGAGTATTCTGACTTGCGAACTGCAATCTATGAACAATCCAATAAAAGCAAACCAACACTTTATCATACAATCTGATATTAGTGCAAAAATATCTGATAGAATTAGGAAGAACTGGCGTTTTCATTCATACTTAAAACGAACTGCTGAGTTAAATTTATTAGCTGGTACTTAGTTTTTAAAGCGATTGTACTGAATGCAGAAATAATCATGGTCTTACATATATGGAATTATAACCAGTGTCTTGAGGTAGAGAACATGACCTCTACAATGCAGATTTCTGTGAGCAGTATAGCATGTGGAGTTATGAGCATATATATAAACTCGACGGTTTTCTGCTACAATAATCTACAATTGCTAAATGGAAAATTTTCTTATAGGAAACAAGAGTACTGACTCAAGAATAAAGTAGGAGGTAAAATTGGCTAGGTAAGTAGATGATAACTGTTGCACATAAGTTGCGAGTCGTTATACAGAACAATAATCGAAATAAATATGTACTAATTTCTGCAAAATTTATAAAATAAAAATATATAAAACATAGAAATGTTTAGCCTGCTAACAAGAAGAATAAACCACTGCTAACTTTTTAGAATTCCAGATTAAAATAAATCTACCATATGTAAAGTACGCTTAGGTTGTATTTCGAGTAGCTAGTAATTTTTTTTGCAGAGATCATCTCTTCAACTGTTTAACACATAGAAAATCGCAATTTACGTTGCTTGCCTGCCAAATTTTCTTTCACTCATTGTTTAAAATAATAACCAATATTTTACAACTTTTCTACTTCCCCTTATAGTATTATATAACAGAAAATATAATGTAGGAAAAATCATAATTTTTGATGTTAATATGAAGTTATTTATAGTTGAATTATATAGATATATATTACTAAAACAATTAATGAGGGCAGTCACTCTGGTTAAAACCACCAATTCTCGCTTCAATACTGATTGCTATCACACCAAAACTGAGCCTTTTAACGATTAGGCAACATGCTTCCAGAACGTTTATGCATTTTATTGACATATCCATTAATATTTAATCAAATATTTCACTCATATTTAGTGATCCAATTGAAAATGTAATTTTGTTATAATACTCCTTCTTCTTACCTTCTGTTTGTGTATTGTTTTGACTTTTTCTCCCTTATGTAATTCTCAATGTTTTAAACATCATTTCTTTTTTTGACAGCTGACTCTCAATGCCGTCAAATAAAACCATTTTTTCTATCAAAGATCTCTCTTCCAAGCACTGCTTCCGCGTAATCTTTTTGTTTATGGCTCTCTTCAGGTTGTATCTTTATTCAGAATTCCTTTATAGAATGAAGTATATGTTGTTTTTTTTATTAATCAAATTTCATTTCTTAGAACATCATTAGGATGATTAAATGAATACTGAAACTAATATTAAATCCAATTTTTCAGTTTTTTTTTTAAATTGCTATCATTGGACAATAGATATGACATAACGTAGAACAAAATTTGGTGCCAAATTTTAATAGTCCTGGCTGGCTCGAAATGCGGATCCAATTACATTTAGGGCAAGGATATTTTAAAATTACTGAAATGGTTTTCAAGGTTATGTCAACAACAATATCAGTTATAAAAACCGTTGTACAATAAGCGTCAATTTCCAATAAAGCTATCTTACTATTTTTTTGTCTGGATGCCCTGAAAGTTACGATACTGGTTCTTATAGTTGGCATTGTTTTTACTTCCTCTATAGGTTGGAGGAAGTATTGCAATCGTATCAAATTTTAGAGCCCAGAGTCCAAAAAAGTGTTTTTTACAAATTGGGCTGTCGTTGGAGTGTTTCGTCAAAAACGAAAAAATTATACTGAGTTCAAAATTGATATTTGCTTTAGATGCCACTTCCGGATCCTTCAATGAGCTTTAGGACAGTCATCCAACCGAAAGTGCCATTTACTGAGTATAATTCTGTAGTTTTTTGCAATTTTTTATTTTCGAAAATTGTTCCGGTGACATAGGCTTTTTGGCCAACCCCCATAGAATCTAACCAATTCTTTAAACATAGTAAGAATGTTACAACTTGCTGAACGTCAGCTAGTTGAACAACGTTGTTAGTACTGCACTGGTGTATGCTGAGAGGTTTTTCTGATCAGGAAGTCACCCAGGTTTCTACGTGCATTGTAGTTTTTGGAAATTTGGACCTTTTTTGCCAGATTTCAGAGCACGAAACGCAAAAACCTGTCCATTGATTCTAAATGAAGTGTATATAATTCTCTAGATTTGGGAAAAGCCTTCTTCATCCATCAATAGAATCTTACGAGCGTTGGATTTTTTTTTAAAGTACTATTTGGAAAATCTTGAAGACTTAGATGGCACGGTCTTATAAAGTTCATGCGGTACAAGCACTGCGCCCTGTAAATCTTCTTCTTCTTGCGTTTATTACAAAGTTAGATTTTCAATTTTCAGAAGATCTTGATTTCTAATGAATATAATTTGGACGAAAGTGAATTTATCAAAAATAGAAGGCGCTAATGGCCATAGACGTCGATGCGCCGGCAAAAAAAAAAAAAAATAGAATGAGAAATCCCTGGAATGTCAGGATGTGGGGTGAAGGAAATGCCAGAGTCAGTATTCAACCCAACATCTGATAGTCTCAGGAATACCTGGGTACTGTCTTATCAGGGATCAACTAATTGTATCTACTTTTACGAAGGAAGCATGAATGGTGATTTTTATCTTCATTTAGAGTATGCATTCCTTTAGTGGAGTCGAAGGACATGGTACTAATGTTTGATGGCTGCCCGCCAGGCATGTAAAGAGATAACGGAGAGTTAGAAAAGCGTGCCATTCGTGAGCAGTGTCTTTCTCTTTTATTCTTACTTTACATTTTTATCTCTAGCTGAATTGAAGACGAGAACTGAATCCGTTTCTTTGATTCAAGGGATATTTGTTAAACTTATTACTCTTAAGCAGGTCTATGCCTCTCTAATGGTGGGCACCTATGAGCAATATCTCTTATATTTTTAATACTTAGTACGTTTGATTGAAACTTTTCTATTTTATTTTTTAAAATTTTTACAGGTGCCACGTGCGGGAGATTAATAGCATTGAAGATCTGTTAAGTAAACTTGTTATCAATCATAACAAGTAAAATATTAAGCAGAGGAAAAAATTGCCAAATCTATAATTAATAAATAAGGTACTTTTAAAATGTTTTTACGCAGTCACTATAAATAATTTTAAATTGGGAAAAAAATAACAACGATCAGAGGAAATAACAGCTGTTTCACCTACTGTGGTTTATTTAGGCATTGGATGTTCCATTAAAGTGCTAATAAGTATTTTAATAAATATTTCATACTTGTACTGAAATATTTTTTTTTACTTAAAAATAAAATAATTTATTAAAATGCAAAGGAGTCAACTACTAGTTTCCTAGTATGAAGTCAACACAGATAATGTTTGGTGCGTGCGTAGTTGTAAAGCAGCATTACAGAACCATTTCCTTACTGTGGAAAAAAGTAAGGAAAACAGATAAAAAACCCCAAATAGCCTAAATTAACCAAAAAGCCGAAATATTACATGAAAATTGTCTGTGCCTAACAATCTTATCTTTACAGCGAGCGGGTCAGTGTCAGAAACGTCCAGTAGACTACAGATTAGTTGCAGGGCTCGCTGCCAATTGCTAAACTGGAATATTTAAATTCTGCATAAAATTAACTTTGCTTATGTAACTAAAATGTTGCCGCCTCCGCGTACCGATTAGACGCTTATGTGGGGAGGGCTAGAGTGAGGAGTGGGAGAGTTAAACCCCCTAAGATCTCGGGGCTCCCCCGAAAGATTCAATCCAGTCGTCTAGTTGAGCTCACCATTGTCATCTTCATATAAGATTTTTCGCTAGGTATGGCAACTACATTAATAATTTTTAAATTACATAAACAATCGTTTAAAATGAGTGATTTACATGCAAAGTTGGTTACTTCTTCCTTTATTAAATGAGAATCAAGATCAGTATGCAAAAGTACTAGTATCATAACAATGCTCACGTCCCCTTTAAAAAGGTGTACTTCTGCTTAGGTAATAAGCCTGCTGATGGTGACAAAGAAGTGCAATTTTGGTGACATACATTTTACTACATTAACAAAAATTATTTTTGATATTCTAAAGTTCCTATACTTCCTTTTTCTCCTCTTCGTTCTTTAAAGTGAGCCCATAAAAAGTTTAAATCAGATAATTTATTAATTCAGTTTTTTTAGAAAACTACAACTTTAATTTACTTGCTAGAAGAATACATGATATAAAAAAAATCTTTAACGTTTTCAACCATTTAACGTTAAGCCACAAAGAAATTACGTTTTATTTAATGATTATTGACTTTTCTTTTCTAACAATTTGTGAACCGATTAAATGATATTAAAGGCAATGTTACTGAGCTAGAATATTCTACTGTCATCTCAAAATCAAATAAACGATTACTGCTTCTATATGAAAAAAAAGGTTTACTTTTGTATTGTTTAGCTAGGCTCTATTTCTGGACAATTGGCGATGGAACAGAAGCATCACAAGAGGTGTTTGTTGGGAGGGGTGGGCTCTCAAGTGGCAGCAAAGAAATAGGTCAAAAGCAAACAGACTACTGGGATAGTTGGCAGTAATCTTGGCCAGATTCCTATAATAAAACAGCTTCTTAGAGGTTTTTACTTGCCTACGTCCACCGGCTTGCCTTAACCTTCATTTTCTGTTAGTCTGAGTTTTAAATAGTCAATTAAATACCAAACTTAAGTTCATAAATCGTTAAATATATTTCGTTCACCTATTACAAGTTTTTGGGATTAAATATTTAATCATAAAACTCAGGAATAACGGGGACATTTAATGCTGAAATAAAACTCCGGATAAAAAAAAACACAACCTAAGCATTTCTTAAAATTATTAGCAACAATAAAATAAGTTTATCAAAACAAGGTTCCTTAAGCAGCCTTATTACTAATTTATTAGTTCAGAAACTATTTAAATTTATTAATTTAAACCGTCGAATTTTCGTACTTATTAGCTAATTTAATTACTTAATCTTCATTTATTCAGACATAAATCTCATCTAGAATTTAATTTTTTTCCTTTCATGTACTACAATATTTCCCACCAAAACATAAATTCCTTATTACCTAAATTTTAGATATTTTTAAAAACCTACTTATGAAAAAGATAAAAAAACAAAAAAAAAGTGTTTGATATTTCCATTTTATCTAATCCAACCCAAAACTACATGCTATTAAACTCTTCGGAAGTTTATTTAATAAATTCTAGCGATTTGGATTAAGAGAGCTAAAATAGCAAAATACTTAAATATTTATAAACGTCCAAGTGCAGATTCAGTCCAAAAGCTTCATTATCTACTGTGTTACTAAAAATAAGTTGAAATAAAATTCTACTAGCTCTGTTTTAATTTTGTATAACTTATGTTGTTTATTATTTTGTAAATGCTTAATTAAGAAAATTGCTAGTTAAAATAAACTTCCAAACTTACTTTGCTAACAAACAAGTCTTGTTACTGTAGTTTCATTACCTATTTGTTCGGCAAATATGACAAAATTTAAATTTGGGCTTAAGAACTTGTATTTGAAACGGTTGTAACCATACTCTATCACATCCTTGCACGTTTTGACAAAACATGAACTTTACCTGTAGCCTTTCTCGTTACCTTTGTGCCTGAGCACCTTATTACGATGTTTTTTTCTTCGCCAAGCCTCAGATAGTCTTTGAATTGATCTGATAAGTACTGATCACTCTGAAAGCAATAAATTTATCAGTTCATTTCAACACATTATTACAGTTTGCTTTAGTAAACCTAGCTGAAGTTGTATGTTTGGATCAATAGATGGAGATTGGAATGATACATTTCCAGATTTCTAGCCACCATGAATTACTTAGGGCTAGAGCAATCTTATCAAATAACATTCTGTTGCAGAAACTAAACATTTCTTTTTTTTACCATATATGGGTTGCTTTGATAAAAGTATGCACTTTGTTTTAATAACAACGGTACGCCAGCCCATGTCCTCTCCAACTTTACTTACTCCCAATTTTGTACATCCTCGTAACCATAGTTCTTGGCACTAACCACATACAACATAAGAAATAGAGGTAATAATTAACTTGATTTGTTTGAAATATTTGTAAAATCTGAAGAGTAATATCTGTAAGACTTTCTCTTGAAATACTAAAAGTGTAATACTCATTTAACAAATTCTCTATGTCTGAATTTTCATTAGGGTATTATTTTTAAATAATAACGCCTTAAATAAAAGACTTCAGACTTGATGTAAAGTCTCAAACCTTAAATTAATAAGAATTACTCTCCAAATGTCTAAAATGAAATTGATACATTTAAATAGTGGTCTGCCATTTTTAAAGTTAATGAAAAATACCTAAACCAATCGAAATAATTATGTTTTACTAATTCATATCGAATCTTTACTTTAGATCGCGGTGGTATTTCTGAAATTGATTTTTTTAGTATAATCATCAAATTTGATTATACGCAGAAATTAAAAATTTTGATATTTCTTAAGCCAAAAAAAAATTGATTTTTAAATAAAGATCCGTATGACAAGCAAAGCTTAAAAACGTAAAGTTTAAGGGATTTAGCCGGAGTCCACTAACTTCTAATCTACCATTTCAGAATAGGACCCCTCAACTACATAACCCTAAAGTTATTACGAAATTTGAAAACTTTGAGGCTTGCAGGAAAAAAAGGAATTCGTGTGAGTGTTTCATAATAAGATTTGTTCACACCCAAAAGGACAAATTCCAAAAATGTTTGGTTCACTTTAGTTTAAACTAATTGCTAAACATTGAAAAATGCATTTCTAGAAAAAGTATTATATTTTACTAATGCCTTACTAGAGTTTAAAAGAACAGAACTAAGCAGAGCTTTCGACAACACAAAAATTCTTAAACAGTCTCTTGATTACAAAAGATTAATTTATACTTCTATTTTAAAAACCATCTGGGCGTATGGGTTTAACCAAACGATAGAGGCTCTTTTTTACGTCTCTAACCGGACTAAGATCTTATTATTCATTTTATCACCTAAAGTATAAACCCATTAAACTCCACTTCAACCTGTGGTCACTCGTAACTCGTCCAGCCCAAAATCTTTCTTCAAAAAGTGTTTCTGATAACCGAACAAGACTTCTTAAAAGTCAGTGGCCTCGAGATATCGTCACTAGTGGCTAATAGTTCAGGTTTTAGAGTGTTACCATTGAGGAAACTTTTCCACTCGTTTGTATCTACCAGTATTCAGTGTTATCATTGTTACTTATAGCGTCAACGGCTGATTTTAACAGAGATTAAAAGAAAGAAAACAATAATAATATCCTGACAACTTAATGATGAAATTCCTTTAATCGAAAACACCACTTCTCCTTGTTTGAAACAATCAAACTATATTGCACCCATTTACTCCTACAACTTTTACTTGTAACATTTTTTCAAGAAACATTCTCAAGAGAGCTTCTCTAGGATGTGGGATGGTTAGGTTTATTGCTAAAGAGGCATTTTGGTGAAACTTTAGTTCTTGTCATTCACATAATTTTAAGTATGCCTATATGTTATTAACATTCCGACTTATCTTAATTTTTTTTTAGTTTTCTCGATTTTATTATAAATCAAACAAGTTGAACTTCATTTATTTTCTATTTTTCTGTCCTAACTGCTAATGTAAGGAAGCATTTCCTCCAAAGAGTTAAATTTATTTATTTTAAGGCAGTATTTACAAGCCTTTATGTATTAGTGAATTAGATATCTGTAACCTGAATAAATCAGTAACTTCTGAAATTAGGCGCCTGAGGGCCTTTCCCTTTTGCCCGACCCTGTTCGGTATCATTATAGATATTGCATGCTTAAAGCTTTTCAATAAATCTTAAACAATTGTTCAGTAAAGTCGTGCTTTAGCTCAGCAATTTTTGGCGTCGAGTTTGATTGTTTTTATGGTTGAGTAAGTATCCTACAATGGAACGGAAATGACACTTTAAAGGAAAGCCTTACACCTATATTAGACAATCCCTAAAAGAATTTTTCCAGCAAAATGTTTAAAATAAAAGCGATAGTGCTACTCGTGTATAATGAAGTTTAAGTGTTTTAAAAAAAAATAAAATAAAATAAAGAAATACGGCTTAGGTTTTAAGTTGAAAAAATCTCACTACCGCATCCACTGCTGGTACTTGAAAGAAATATTAACTTTCGGAATAGAGGTAAGCTGCTTGGACTATCAGATACATACTAATTTATAAAAATACTTTTTCCTATTTTTCTTCCTTTTTGGGGGTAACTAAATGAGTATTTCTGGGAAAAACTCAAAACGAAAAATGTAAATATAATGTTTGATTACAATTCTTCCTCTTGCGTGGGGTCAAATCCGTTTGATCCATGTATCGATTCCTGAAAAGATATGCGCTGATCACTTACTATGCATAAGTGTTCTAATTAATCTGTACATTCAAAACAATAAAGTTTAGCAAATAAAATGTTTTGCTTAAGTACCAGAACTGTTGCTGTAGATTAGATTAGATTTACACGGCGGGACGGGACCCATGCCCCACGGCACTGCAGCCTCCAAGAGGCCAACTGTTGCTGTAAACTGAGGAAAATTACTTACAAGTATATACATAATGAGGAGAAATTAAATACCAAATGAGCGCAAAGAATAACATTTATTCCTTTAAAACAGGATTCATTATTTATTAATTTTTTTATTTCAGGCCTTTAGAAATGGAAATGAAATAAAAACCTTTCCATTAATCTTTAATAAATGTTACTATAGCTACTTTCTAAAAGTTCCTTTTGCACTGTATCAGAAAAAGATAGGTCAGAATAAATAATAAGAAAACTTGGTCAATTTCCAATAAGATGTATTTATTTATAACAGAGTGGAACAATGATCAGTCACCTCTGTAGCTCTCAGCATATTTAGCAGGGCACTCGTACTTACCGGTGTGACCCCATTAACTTTCAATGATTAACATACTTTCTGACGATAGGTGTTTGAAAAAATAAAACTAAAAAAACTTAAAAATAACTTGCACTTTATAAACTATTGGAGTTAACTAAACAAAGACATAAAGGGTTAAAGAAGTATTTGTATTTTGAATAATATCTCGTGTTTATATGAAAATTATAAAAACAAATAGAAAACTAAAAAGTTCCGACCATCAAGTGTCCTTGAATATTTCACTTAAGTGACATAGATGGAATCCATCCATGAAATCACTTTCAGATTTATCTTAAGAAACTTATTTCTGAAAAAATGCTTCAAATAAAAGTTATAGATGTGTGCAATGAGCATGCGCAGTTTGAAGAAGATCATTAAAGCCGTTTGCGTGAAAATCTCAAGTGATAGGATATGGGGCAAAGTCATTGAAGAGTTAATCTTTGATTTTATATTCTTTTAAAATAAGTTTTTTCAAGATAGAAAAATAAAAGGCTTTAAACAGGGCTGTTGCCCCTCGCCCTTATAGTCCAACATCTATTTGGAGCAATTGATGAAGGACTGGAAGATTAAGTGTGCCTGGAATAGGAGTAAAGTTTTTCTTTACTCTGCAGTTCGCCGACGATCAGATCGTAATAGTGTTGGATGTTAACATGATGCAAAAGCTCCTTGAGACATAGTCCAAATACCGCCTGGTTGTTAACCGGAAGAAGACAGAATATTTGACGATAAATTCTCATGTAAACCAATCGAAGTAAGTGATTGGACCCTGTCAAGAAATAAAATACCTCAGAGTGTAGTTTTCAGAAAGTGGCACCACGAAAGGAATGTCTCGATAAAAATACATCAAGAAAAAAAGAATGATTAGCATTCTGAATTCTGTAATTTGGGACAATATTGAATTCAGCATTGAAACCAAAAAAGAAAAAAGGATCCAACATTCCTTTATGCTGGGCTCGGCTTTATATGGATAAGAGATCTGGACGAAGTCGGGAAAGTTAAAAAAAAGAACGATTACTTACAATGGAGATGGACTTCTGGAGACAGAGCTGTGGGTTACTAACACGGAAATCAGGCGACGAGTTGGCCATGAAACCATTCACCTCTGCGACATCGGTGGTAAGGAGCCTCCTTATGAGAATGGAAACAAATAGATGGCCTAAAAGAATAATGGGCTACATGCCGGAAGAACAGAGAACAAGAGAAGAGGAGAGCGTCCGAGAAAGCCAAGGATAGAGGACATTCAGGTAGGAATGGCTGCAAGAGGATTGGAGGAGTGAGATTGGAACGATAAAAAAACGTGAAGAGAGGGAATTTTAGGAGTGGAAATATGTTCATTAAAATAAATAAAAAAAGAACGAGATTTAAACATAGTCGAAAGAAAAGCGGCTCCAGTTATAAATTTAAAATATCCATTGGGATTTCACAAGTTTCGTAAAACAATTCTTTCGGATGGGTCAAAAGGAGATGTGTGAGGACACCGTAAGCTCCACTCTACCATGTTGAGCAAGGATTGGGAGCTGTAAAGCTGCATGTGCCATCCCAGTTCAAGTGGCTATGAGAAAAAAGAAAAGAAACGTGATTGAGGGTGCTAATGATCGTGGCAGTCGATGCTCCAAAAAAACAAAACAAACGTACAACTAATAACATTGAATGTTTTGTAAATTCACTCCTAAAGCATTGGAGGGTATTCCGAGCGGAATACGTCTTTTTTATGAAACAATACTTTTTAGGCATGAAAAGGATTAGTTCAGTGTTCAGCGCATTGGATTCCATACGGTGATCCCGGGTTTGAATCCAGATTATATTGAATCCAGCTCTTAGATTTTTTCTTTCTAAAAGCATCTTACATTGTCCGACCATGGATACAATTTTTTGGTAAATAGAACACTATACGGTTGCCAGCAGCATACCTGCTATGAAATTATGTTGCTCGAAACTCGCTCTTGTCTCAGCTGCTATCAACAATCTATGTTCAGAAGCAAAGAAGTTAAGAGACCAAGCCGAAGCGTAGAGTAGGTGTCGGATCCCAAAAGTTTGACTTCGGAATTAATCAGGTTTCAAAGGTAATCCTCTTACGCCACAGCACTTAAGAAGTTGTTTTAAGGAAATTATTACGCCAATGTTTACATACGTAGATAGTGAGGCACCTTAATTTAAAAACAAAATTAAAAAAAATGTTTAAAATGAAATAAAGCTTAAAAACAGATATTCTCTAGTGAGGTTTAAATCAAATTTATTTGGCTTTAAAGGTTGAATCACATATCCATTATTAGAGCGCAACAGCTGCCAAACTAAAGACGTGGTTTCTTAATTCAGAAGTCACCATTTATAAATTTTTAATTTCGCTCTCGTTCGTTTAATGCTGTGTAACATCTTTTATTCAGGTTTATTCAGTTTAAAAACATGTTAAGAAAGACATCGTCAAAATTGCAAAACGAAATTTTATCGAGCAATAAATTTAATTAGTCATTTATTCTTTGACAGAATTATAAATTTTATACTTGATTGATTATAAAACGAGAAATCTATGATAAACATTTTCGTGTGAGATCACCCTCTTTAAAACGACCGTTAAAATATTAATGCCGGGGACAATGTTTGTTACTTTCAATGAGGATAGTATTTATGATGAGCACATACTGCAATTATATGTTACATATGATACTAAATGAAAAGAAAATTGTAATGTAAGAAAATACAAAAATATGGACATGCAGGAAGAAATCTATTCTTAAATATTTATAAGGCTGGTAGCATAATAATAAATTTAACAAATATCGTTGGAGTATTTACGATTAAAAGAACTGAAAATCTTCAATGTAAAATAAATGATTTATAAATAAATAATTTTGCCAACTATTAGCAATAATCTTAATGGACGGTAAGAAATAGGAAGCTGATGAAGTATATTGGGTTTAGGAATATGAGGAATTAAAAAAATTAGCTTCATGACTAGGTAAAAGGTTGTTCGGAGGGCTGCATTACATAAAGTGGTTAACAGGAACTTACGTGATTTGGAAGATGACGAAAGATTTTTAGTAATAAGGTCAATTCCGAGTTCTAGCTTTAGTCAAAAGCTTTGAATATTACAAAGAACTTCAGAAGGTCTAAAAGGTTTAAAGCGAGAAAGAGAGAGAAGAATAGAACTGTCGATATCTGCCTGAATGGAATCTCCGAATAACGATCGTACACAAAAGTAATCTTTAAATAAATTTACAAATGCACTTCTTTGTCGCCACGTTTTGACTTTCCTTCCGGATTTTTGTTTTTAGTAAAATTTTCTATAGGACTTTTTTTTCTGTCAAAGTAAAAAACATTTTTTTGATTGTCTTAGACTAGGATAGTAATTGCTTAATTTTTTCTTTAGGGACTTAACTAATTTTGTACTTTTTAACAAGCTGAGATAGCTTAGCTGATTATTTCCTATTCAATTTTATATTTAAATAGTTCTCCTTTAATTTTAGCAGTATAAATTACAAGTATTTTTTTTTTCTGATGGTCAACTATTAAACACTAAATTACTTTTTACCTAAATTATAGACTTTTAAGTTTTATACTATTTAAGATATACGTCTTATATAAAATGTTCTTTTTACAGTAATATTTGAGTGAAAATGTATTAATTATTATTTGTGACTTTAGGAAAACAAATCATCAGAATGGCAAACAGAAGTCGGTTTACCCGACCACGAACGAAAGTATATGACTGCAACTACAGCTTAGGTGAAGACTATTACAGGTCGGCTTTGGATGGTCTAGATCGAAAATATGGCAAACTTCCTGCTGAAAAAATTGAACCTCCAAAAAGGCCAGTTAGCGTTGGTGACATTGAAAGTATGCTAGGATCACAGAGAGAACAAACTGCCGCTGCCTTAGCAGCCGTATCTGAAAAAGAAGATGATCAATTAGCAGCTACTTTACAGCGAATACATAAAGCTAGGACAGCTTTTGCACCTACCCCTGAAGAAAATTTTGAAACAGCTTTTCTAAATAGAAGAGAACAGGTTAAAAAGAGGTTTAACGAAAAAATAATGGATTCTGTTGGCCTGAATGGTGTCCTTTCAGAAGATGATAGCTCAGCTGCCAGTTTTAGAAGAAGGGCATTAAAACTCGTAAGTCAGACAGAAGAGGCGTCGCCGAAACTTACTAAATGGACCGCCCTCAGGGAACCTGCATTGGAAACAGTTGATGAATTAGCAGCCAAATCTCGTGCTAGGGTTTCGCGAGCCAGGTTAGCTGATATTGAAGCTGAAATGGAAGAGTTGGCCGAAAGAGGAGCGGCAAGAGAACGACGTTTAGCAGGTCTCAGACAGTTATTAGATGAATCTGATCAAGCTGACTCACTGCGCTTGAGAAAAAAGATAACGACAACTTCAATTACAGAGAAAAGAATTTTGTAATAAGTCAGAACATAATGAGAAAGGGATATGTAATTCATAATCTATCTGCATTTTTACAATAAATTTAAATCTATAACTCAAAAGTATGTATTCAATTTTATAAACGAGTAAACGGAGAGTTGAAACACACAAGACAAGTACTGTCTAATTAAGTTCCGAAAGGTGAGAACTCTTTGTCCTTCGAATTGAAAGATAAAAAAATTAAGAAGTTATATAAATAATAAATAAAAGATAAATTAAGAAGAAACTATAACTATGGTAGTAACTATAAAAAAAAATAGTACTTATCTTCTATTCAAATATTTTGCTGAATTTGATTTTGTTACTATTATTGTTTAAACTATGTTTTTATGATCTAATATGATTACTGAAAGTCATAAATGAAATGAATCCGAATAGGATTTGAGGAATGATAGAATTAGGAAATGAGCTCAGTAGTGATTTGGCAATATATTAACTAATTTACAAGGATCTCGTGCACATCTTTGTATGCAATCTTACAATTCTATGTATTCCAAGGAAATATTAATAAAATCTTAAATTTCAGAAAAGAATTGCTTTTCATTTCATTTAGTCCCAAAAAGAGAATTAAGAACGATTACACGTTTTGGTAAGTTTTTTTTAATAGAAAGAATAAATAACACTTTTTCTTTTATTAACTGATCGAATTAATAAATAAACAACCATAGAAAATTTTTGTTTCTTAAAAACCTAATTTTTAATCACCTCATGATACGAACAATATAAAAAACAAGAATTGTATAATTAGCACTTTGAAACAAAAGGACAGTTACAGTTTGTTTTGATTTAAAAGCTTTCAACTGTTCACATTTTTCTTTATTTAATGCTGGCGGATTGTCAAAACAAGATTCTCTTACTTAACAGGAGTTATTTTTAGGAAAACCAGAATATTTTAAAAATGAGATCTGATTAGTCTTAGTAAATGCATTTTATCAAATACGCTAAAATATCAATATCCTATACTAATGATATATTTTTTTGTGAAAATTGACATAAATGGTTTTAAAGTAAATTGCAAAGTTGAATAAATTAATATAAAATTTAATCATTTTTACGACTTTAACCATCACCATTTCAGAATTTAATGTTTGATTTAGTTTCACGTTTTTTAATAGATTACAACTCAGCTCTTAGCAGAAAACCCATCTAAATATGTCTTCATTTAATTATATTAAATAAATAAATAAATAAATAAATAAATATATATATATATATATATATATATATATAATATATATATATAATTTGCTAACTTACTACTAATCAAAAAATAACTACAACTCAGTAAATAAATTTCGGAACTCTTTTTATCATTATGTTTGCAAAATAATGAATCAAACTTTTGCACAAATCTAAGGACTGAATTGTCCTTAAACTTTTATTCAAACCTAGGTAAGCAAACGACAGACATTAAAAATAACACAATTTTAATAGTGAAAATGATGCTTAAATAATTATTGGCTTTATTGTAAAATCTTAATCAATTGGAAAAACAAAATTAAATTGAATATTATATCACTTAGTGATAAGATTATGTTTTTATTTAAAAATTAGGGTTAAACTTAAAAATGGTTTCATTACAATTACCACTTATCATTAAAAAATGAAAAAATCGCGAATATAAAAGATTAAATAATTTTTCATTTGTCAGAATTCACTAGTTTTATTGGGTAGTTTGACCTTAAACTGCTCTTTTTAAGTACATCGTTTAATCTAGTGATTTTTAATAGCACACTCCATTTTCTAAATTCAGGTATTTTAAAAAAACCTTTCAAAAGTTCAGAACCTAAGAATTTATAAATTTTTTTTGTTCAATATTTTATTCTGTAAAAAACAATAATTTACATTGCTCACAACTGAGGCTGCTAAGTTGATTAGAGAGAATGGAGAAGCACCCAATGATGAGACTCAAGATTGAGATGGTTTCGATTGCTGAGTTTGTCCTTAAACCATTTTCTTTTTAATCTCTGTACTGATGAAGCTGTGCCTTGATTTCCTAAGAGAGAGTGTTGGGAGTTATAATATAAACAATTCATGACTTTTTTGTGTCAATCACTTTAAAATATTGTTAAAATCATGAGTGGTATAAAGTTTAAACTATACTATGGTATGACAATAATGTGATGCAACAGTATATGTTGGAATGTGTGGATTCTGTTGAAGTTGGAAGGTTCGGAAGAACCCAAACTACACAGAGATTTAATTATTCCCTTTGTAAATTAATATCATGAGTAAGTTTACCATTTTGTTTTCGACTAGAAAAATCGAAGAAATTTATTTAGAGTTTGTCTTTTAAGTCGTCCCATGTGAGATAAGTAGAGAGTTAATTGCGAAAAGAAAAAATTCATTTGATTCATTTACGATTTTATTTTATTTTGAATTCCCAAAAAGCTAACAAAAAAGACAAAATGTAATAGCTTAAATAATAATAATAGTCAAAGATTAATAATTTAATTTTCATTTATTATACTATAGTTATAGAATTTAGCGATAAAAACATGAAAGAAATTAATCATCAAGGTTCACAATCTATTTTCATGTGTACATACAACTATTCTAGGACATATACGATAGTTCAACGCCCTGTATTGGTTGCCTTCTCAAATAAATAGTCTATTTAAATCAAAAACATCTTTGATTATTAATGATGGAAGTAAAAAATAAAATGGAGAGTTCTGGACTACTTATTCTTTAACAAATAAACCCTGGTAAACTAAGAATAAGAACAGTTAAAAAGAAAGTTTCATAAAGAGTTAATGGTATGTTTAAAAAAAAATGATTCTAGCAACAAATTTAGCAATCCATCCCAACAGGATGTGAAGAAGTGAAGAAGCGTCTTTTTTAAAATAGTAACTCTACTTTTTCGGTTTTTTGAAAAAAGCAATAAGACATCTTTATTGTTATAGAGTCTCCTTGAATGGATTGCCACAAATTGGGATAACAATAATGAAACTAATAAGTTAAGTGTTTAATATGTTGCCTTCACTTTTTGTTTTATTAGAAGGTGAGGATGTTTTATTGACCCTACATCTACATACATTTACGAAAATATACAGGGTGATCCATTTAAAACGCTCCAATCGCTAATAACTTTTTAGGAAAGCGGAATTCCGAAAAAAACCCACGAAGTAAACTGTATGTTTTTTTTGTCTAGTTTTCAAATTTTCCACCCCCGATGGTGTATTTTCATTTTTGGCGAAGTTAGAAACAAAAATCTGATCAGGGTTTTATAAGGACCACTGGTTTTGACAATGATTACGAAAACTATGATACAAAAAAAAACATGATAAAAACAAACGTACATAAAAACTGTAAAAAATGACGTTGACCCCGTTTGATATATTAGTCGAGATATTTAAGATCAAAGTTACAATTTTATCTATTCGTGAACGGTTTTCACTATTAATTTTCCACCATAAATATACGTTTTGGGAGGTCCTCTGACTGCAAAAAAAAAGTTATTTGTGACGCAAAGAACAAAAATAATAACAATTGAAGATTTTAAAAAATGTAGTGTAATGTAATATTTGAGGTGAATTAGGATAAATTTGTTATATCATAAAATAAAAGCAACCAACACATCGTTTTAATGTACCCGGTATGCAATACTTTTTAACCTATGATTACGGTAGGAATATCTTGCCAGGGTGTTGGTCTAGTGGGCAAAAGCGTTGAGGAGATCCCCAGGTCGAATCCAGCGAATACAGTCATTCATAAAACCTAATACAGCATAATACTTTTTTAAGTAAAATGTAGTCATACTGTATGTAGTAATAAAGATACAGCATCGGGGGTGGAAAGTTTGAAACTAGACCAAAAGAACATATAGTTTACTTCGTGAGTTTTCCGGATTTCCGCTTTCCTAAAAAGTTATTAGCGCTTGATGCGTTTTAAATGGATCACCCTGTATATGTTTTTTTGGGAATGCCATTCCATTTCCTTCGATTTGTTCAAACTTTATTGGATTGTTCTTTTACAACTTAATTCTGGCATGGTATTTGTAAGTCTGTGGAAGAAGTACTTATCAGAACAAAAAAAATTCAAAAAGCTCTTGGTAATTATTTAGTATTGAAACAGGTATTCTTGGTTTAGAGTTTCAGCTGAAATCGGTCAATCAGATACGCGCCCTAACTGCTAAGGATTTTCAGTTTTTGCGAATTTCTCAAAATTCGTTCGACGATTTTCGTTTACTATTTCCATCAATTAATAAAATCACTTTTATTTGAAACATTTTCTCAGAAAGTTTATTTTTTAAGTTTTTAAGTAGCGCGTATCTCTAATGTGACTCGTCAGTACAGTGAAGAAAACATTTACGGTTATAAAAAATATATTTGATCTTATCTTTCGGACTTTTTATCCTCATCAGAGGTAGATTATTCAGTTTGTTGAAGAAAATTCGTCTCCTTATATTTCAGTCACACTCCACACTTTACTGAATCAGGGATACAATAAACATGCATTCTGCGTCGGATAAAATCATTGATATTATCCATCACTGCGGAACTAACCATATTTAGGATTGTGTCAGCTAAAAATATTAAACCTTACACATAGAGCATACAATAAAAAATTACTCAAGTAAATATATTAAGAAAATGAAACGCAAGAAAAGAAAGACGATTTCACATATTTAATTTTGGAATTCGTTGGAAAATGGCTCGATTGCTTTTCTTTAAACTCAAAATTTTATCTGTTTTTTTAATAATAAAACATAATAAAACCTAACGTTTTTATTTGAATATTTTTCTAGTGAGGGAATGGGATACTTGGAGGGATTACGGTTCGGTATTGTCAGTGTTAGTCCAAGGTTCAATGGAGGAATGAAGACATGAATGCTCACTCTAACTTCAGTTAGACCCAATTATAAATTGGTCGGAAACTAGTAACAAAATCTGCATCGCCTGTATTTGTCCATAATTCTTAACATTTTTGCTTAGTTTAAAACATTTATCAAATAGAATTACAACAGATGCCGGATGACCTCTTCACACTTATAAAATAAAACCTCTCTTTTTAATGTTTTTTAATGTACACAAAGAATTTTTAAATAAATGCATAAAATTAAATTTTGAAATATTTTATTCAATTATTTGTTCAAGCTAATTTAAATTGATGCAGCAGATTCATCTGAATCTTCAGTTTTGTCGTTGAACGCATGAGTCTTAAGCTTTTTATTATGTTCGAATCCCAATAAGGCTTTTCTTTTTTCTTCTTCTTTTTTCAATTTCTGTAACATCTTTTCCTTTTTCAGAACATATTCTCCAAGAGCAGCCCAATTATTACTTTTAGCTCGTTGCATTAAAACTTTACGAGCATCCTCAACTTTATCTTCGTCTCCAGCCCAAGTGTGCATTACAGAATGTAGCATGCCTCTGGCGAAAGAAAATGACAATGGCCAGGGGCGACGACCTATAGGTTGGTTAATTGCATCAAGAAAAGCTGTTGCCTCATCCTCACAAGAACCACCAGCGAGAAAAACTATACCCGCTAACGCGGCTGGAATCTGGAATCCATTTGATAATGTTCTATAAATAAAAATCTTGAATTTTCACCATTTGGTGTTATGGTTATTTGTTCGGTATTGAGAGGGAGATTTCTAGTTCAGGTGTGTCGTGAAGTTACATTTTTTTAAATTGTAACATGCTAACAGTGATTCATAAGTTTTATTTCCATAATTATAGCTTACCTAATTTGTTATAGTCTTGAGCAATGAGATTTTAAAGGTGTTTAAGTTAATTAGAAGTTATAGTGAGAGGTTGTTAGGCACTTATTAATTTCAGTGTAATGTGTGAAGCTTTGAAAATCTTGTGTGGGCTTAAGAGTAACTAAAAATTATCATTAAAAAATGTTTTTTTTTCTGGTAAATGGTCTGCTCCTTTGTTTTCTAGTAATCATTGGCATATAACGTAGCAGGCAATAAAACTGTATAAAACTGTTCTGTATAAAACAAATCTCCGAATTTTTTCTGTTTTGAATAATGAAAATTATTAAAGAATTAAAAAAAACGCATTAAAGTTATAAATTAAATAAATATATTATACATATCATTAGATACATATGATTATCATACATTACTTTTTATTTGAATACTTATAATAAATGAGAATAAACTGTTATCGAGACAAAAACAAAAGAGAAAATAAATTTAAATGAAAGAATAAAATTATCATACCGTTCTATTCAGTACTGTGAGTGTAGTTGCAGCAATTTCTGCTGGTGTGTAAACCGACCGTCCTTGCATACCTGGCGTGACGAAGTTAATTTTCAATATTACTCCTTCTAAATATATGTGATGATTGTTTAGTGACTTGATTAAAGCTGAAAAGACTGTTTCAGCAATTTTTTGGGCTCTCAGTAAAGTATGTTTTCCTTCAGGTAGAATTTCCGGTTCAATTATAGGTACCAACCTGCCATGCACAGTTTGTAACTTACTATCAAATTCGAACTTTGTATTAACCGAGCAATCGATAAAAAAAATGGAAATGTTTTAAATTAATTTTGATATTTTTTTTGTTTTTTCGTACCTATGATACTGGCACACATTAGCGAATCTCGCTAATATTTCAGCATTATTGAATATTGCCAAAGATGAAGGCAAATTGTCTCCAACCCTGTATACACATCTCCATTTTGCGAAGTGACATTCAAAGCTTTTATAAAATTGACATTGCTGTTCAAGATCAGATATACCTGAAGTTGTGCATTCCCCTTCTGATCTGAAAATGAAAAGGTATATTTTATTAAATACATTACTGTACAAATTTTTGAAAACAAAATGGGTAATTTTGCAGAATGGGAACTCCTGTTTGATTGTCACCCTTTGAAGTATCCCCAACACATTATTTTCGCCTTGCATAGACTTCCATAGTAAATAGAATTGCAGACCGATAGCTGCTCCTTTTTACGATATTTCTCTTATGATCTACCGCTTCATACCAACTGGTGATAAATTGCTCAGACATTCATCAAGGATCCAAGAATTACAATGAAAAATGGGATTCAGAAAGCAAAATTTAAGAAATTATACCATAAAAGAATTTTTAATTTTAAATACTATTTCTATTGAAAATATTAATAATAAAATTATTAATTTACAAACTCATTTATCTGAGGAAATAAAGTAATTATAAAGGTTTACGTTATTACGAAATTAAAAATTCCATAAATAAAATTAGTCAGATCAATAGAGGTCATTAATAATTAATTTGATGATTAATAATTATTACATAAACAAACCCAATAAGTGGAAGAAGTCCTTTATCCAACTTCACACCGCATACAATTCCTTTCTTTTTCAGACATTGTACTATAGTTTCTCCACTTGGCATTAGATCATAAAAAGCATCTGTGGGGAAAATAATACCAGAAAAGTAGTTTGCCAAATCATCATCTGCTAAGATTACAATTTCTCGAAATTTTCGTCTATTTTCTTGGGTATTTTCTACTTGCAAGTCCTGGAAAAAAGTATACAAATTAATAATAAAATTAAATCTATTTTTAATGCCTTATAAGGTAATGCTTATATATTTTTCAATAGATTTCTTATCTATTGCAATTCTAAAAGCATTCTGTTGTAGGTTGCACTCTTACACTCTACATAAACTTACCTATTTAAAATATAAATTTTGCATTCGCCTTGGCATTACATACGCAGATTATTTAAAAATTGTAAAGTTCACACTATTCATTTTAAATCAAAACAATTAATTTGCATGTTAATTTTGCAGTACAGTTCACACATTTAATACATTGTTACCAAGAACTGATTAAAAAATAATAATAATAATAATATCAGTAATTAGTAGAACATCCCTAAGCAGAAAATAGAAACATTTTCCCTATGTAAGAGAAATATGTATGTTGTATCACACAACATGCATCATCCTGTAGCTTAGATTTAAATAGGTTTCATTTTTTATTTCATTAGATAGAAATAAAGATTATTTTAACATCATCTCAATAAAACACACAAAAAAACAAGTAACATACAAATTTTTTGCCTCTGCATAAATGGGAGAAGCAAATAAGATTTGATAAATTTTCAAGTGATACCATTGAATTTAATCATATCTATTTCTAAATTAAGAAAGTGTTACCTCTAACCTGATTCCCATTGTCTCGGGGGATTGATCCAAACCAAGTATACCTTTACCATGAGTCATCAGATAATTGGCAATTTTATAGAGTTCCTCCTTTAAAAAACTTGGTGGCTCTCTGTAACGGGTCGTCATATTTACTAAAGAAATTTATAGAATTTACTAATATCAGAATACTTTGACAGTGAAATGATAATTTAAATTAAAAATTAAATGCTAGGAATCTAATTAAAAACACAGCTGACTTAACCCAATTGTTTCTCTATCGCAAATTTATTTGATTCTTCAAATTTACAGTTGATTGCTCCCGTCATAAATACAATTAAACTTATGACAAATTGTCATTAAGTGTTTAATAAAGAGTGGGAATGATTATTATTTTTTTTTTTTTAATGATTTAAGGCGCGTCAACATCCAAGGTTATTAGCGCCCGGAGCTTTTTCCAGTGCACTGCCGGCCTCCGGACAGTGTTCTCTCGTTACAGACAACACTGTCCATCACCGGACAGTGAGCTGTAAGAAGCTCCTAGGAAGAGAAAATCTAAGGGTCAGCTGCTGGATTCGAACCCGGGACCTCCGCGTGGGAGTCCAGTATGCTAACCTCATAGCTAATCCCTTCCCTTTCTATTGATTCATAAAACATTTTCAATGCTTGAAATTTTTATGAAAAACGATGTTTTTTTTTTATCTAGCTAATTATAACTAAACTTCCATTTGCATTTAAGTTGCACCATTGTCTGTATCATTATCTGTCAAGGTGGGTGGACGCTTTTTGAATTGTGTATTATTATTATTACTTTAATTAAGGCTAGTAAAAATCTGAGGTCATTAATGCCAGAAGCCTTTTTTGTTTTCGCAGGCAGTGTGCTACTAGAAAGAAAAAAATCTAAAGACTGGCAGGTCTCGGTATCTCTGCAGAGGAGTCCATTGTACTAACCACTCAGCATATCCTTTGCCTTATTTAGAATATTAGATATAATTATTAGTGCACCTCCTATCAATAATGTAAAACTCTTCATAATTTCAATGGAAATAAGATCATAAAATAACTAAAATTTAAAAAATAGAAATGAGATAAATTAAGATAAAGAAGAAAGAAGCCCACTTACCTACTCGGTAACACTGTTCTACCTTTACAAATTAAATCTCTATTCAGTGTTCACTACGGATGTTTTGAAAAATTGTTGCATCAAAAAGCAATTGCATTCTTGCTGTTATTGCAATCTATTTATTTTTAAAGGAATGTACCCTCACAAGTTTGTTTAATCAACAAATAAATTTCCAACACATTAATTGGCTGTAACATTCATCTAAAAAATTATTAGTTATTTCATTAGGATAGTATAAAAACAAGAGGATTTTTAATTCACGATTCAAGTTTTTCTTTCTTTTTTTGGTATTTTTTTATTTCATAGCTACTGCATAACGTATGACATTCGATATTGCATGTGTACTATACACACTTAATTTCGGCGTCCGTATGAGACTGACTAACATTTCCCAGTTAACTTTTTATAAGATTCACAATGTGATAGCCTGCTTCAGTAATGGCGAGTCCTCCATTACTTCGTGTGATCTTTTCTATTGTCATGACCTATTCATACCAAGTAACAGTTTGATGTACATATATAGTTTTACCAGGGGAATCTCTCAAATCTATAATGTTTTCCGTTCAAATCTATACCGACTCACTAAACAAGACAGCGATTTCTCTCTTTCCAAAATCTGTTTTTCCAAAGCACATTTTCTCTTAGAGGTGGATCGCGAGCTGACTTAAATTGGGCGCAAGAAATGTATGTAAATAATTAGTAAAACTAGATAAGATATGTGCTCACTATTGTCTCTTACATAATTACAACTTATTTACTGAATTGTAATGCATTTTAGAATATTTAGAATATTGAGGTTTCTATTATTTATAAAGTTCAAAGTTATACATTCACATTATTATAATTTTTTAAAAATGTTGCAAACATTTTTGTACAATACGAGGCGTGTTTTTTAAAGTGCCATTTTGAAATAATAGAAAAACAAGTATACTTTTCTTAAGATTTTTATTTTTACAAGAAAGCATATACCTTAATCTTCTTTTCTACGTAATTGCCACTAATAATAAGGCAATTTTTGTATCATAAAATCAGTTTTTGAATCCCATCTCATAGACGTCTGATTTGACAACAATTGCAACTCGATCGTTTGGGCCTCATCACCATCGTCGCGCTGCTGACCATCCAGATGCATCTCCAAGAGCAGAAATAGTTGGTACACCATAGGCGCTAGATCGAGACTGTACGAAGGCCGATCAAGTAGTTCCCAGCCAAATGATGCGATGAGATCTTGAATTTGATTGGCATTGTCATGGAGCAAAAAGATGCCCTTTTAGTCAGCATACCACGCCTTTTGTTTTGTATTGCACGGCGCCGGTTTTTTAAAGTCTCACAATATGTTGCAGAATTGATTCACAGGAAGAAAATCCACAAGCAACACCCCCTTCCTGTCCCAAAAACCCAGTCACATGATTTTCTGGGCTGAAATAGTTTGAACTTCACTTTCTTGGGTGATGTAGAATGTCGCCATTCCATTGATTGCTGCTGTGTAACATGTGCCACCCATGTTTTGTCGCCTGTAACAATTTGGCTTAAAAAATCATCACCATCCCTACGGTACCGCTCAAGGTACATTAACGCACTGGCTAAACGTTTAGTCAATATAAGTTAGTTATAAGTTGGTTCTGATCTTTGATGTGTAATAAATATACAAATTTATTTTTATTAAGTACTTTAATATGATAATATTATATTTAATATAATATTATAAATATAGAATATATTTATTCTATTTATCTGCCTAATCTAAATTTTGGAAATTCAGCTGGATTCTTAAATAAGATCAACTACGATGTTACTGTGTTCATAACACTTTATTATAAGAAAAATTTAATACATTTCCAAAAATAGATCATTTGTGTTTTAAGCAAGACATTTAGAGGACTATTATTCAATTTAGGCACCAACCATGGCACTATAACAATATGAGCCAAGGAGGCTTCTTAATCTTAATAAGCATGATTTTTTATGAACAAGTCAGTATCACCAGCAGCGCTGGCGACAGTGCCAGCTACATATTTACCCAAAGCAGCTTCCCCATTTGCATGCGCTCTTTTAATAAGTTCTTCTTGGGCAGCGGGAACACATTCTGCACGTCCTTTCCAAGTTTTCAACACTGATGCCTGAAGAGCACGTCCAAATGAAAATGTAAGAGGCCAAGGTTTACGACCTACATATTTATTGATAGCATCTAGATTGACGGTAGCTTCTTCTTCACTTTGCCCACCCGACAAGAATGTAACGCCAGCAACCGCAGGAGGTACCTGTTAGAAGAATGTATCAAGCATTATAAGTGTGTAATTTAGTTGCAAAATTAAAGAACAGAAATCATTTCTACATGGCACTATAAATTCAGGTATTACATTTATAGAATGCTAATATCTCAAGGTGTTTTCATCTACTCATATTAATAAATAAACAAAATAATCTGAAAACATACGGTTCTCTGAAAAGCAGTAACAGTTGCTCGAGCAACATCTTCGGGCGAATATTTTGTTGGACACTGCACACCCGCAGTAACCATGTTGGGTTTCAATAGGGTACCTTCCAAAAAGACATGATGATCATTAAGCGCCTTGTATACTGCTGCAAGAACCGTTTCGGTCACTTTCTGAGCTCGATCTAGATCGTGAGTACCGTCAGGCAATACCTCTGGTTCAACAATTGGAACTAACCTAAAACATGTTATAGGTTTGTAAAATAAATAAATAAATGAAGGCTATATCGTTATGTAACAATTAACAAGAATAGTACGTTGGTTTTAAATTCTAGAATGGCAGGCTTGTTTATCAAACCTAATTTTAAAAGATCTATGCTGAAACCTTAGATAGTCATCAGAAATATAGATAATGAGATGATGAAAAGATCGTTAGATCCTCAGTACTGAATAATTTCGCTGACTTTACCTGTCGTAACACGCATATTTTTTATTACATGAGCACTATTTACAGACCTGGAATCAGATTCCAACAGCAGTTTACGAAAACCATAAAAACAGCCAACTTTATCATACCTAACAATTGAGCACACAAATATATTGGCCTAAGTGTAGAAATAAGCAAATTATTGAATTAACTAACCACCCTTCACCCAAACATTTTTCACCCACGAATAAGAGAATGACAGAACTCTTATCACTTACTAGAAGAAACAACCTAGAATGCGGAAATACAGAACAGTTTTTTCACCCTATTTAACATAAACAAGCCGCTCTCAGATAACCGTCAAACATATTGAAAACCTCTTGCATCGACTAACTGTCAGCAAGAACTCAATGGCATTCGCACAACTGACATAAATTAATAACAAAAAAATTAATTACGGTGGCCTAACAGAGACTTTTCAATAACGGGAAAGGACAAGCTGGAACATTCGCTTCAGGTTTACTTTCTGGAGCCAAGGCTGAAATAGAGGAACAATTAAGACAAGCCCTATCTGCCGAAGCCTAGTATGAGAACTCAGATCGATCTAACAGTCTTTCATAGTCTTTGCTAAAAACAACAGAAAAGCGAGGTATATCATCGTGGGAACCTAGAGTGGATGCTCTTCATTATAATCAACAAACAGGCAAATCTTGCAGACTACTCTCAATTGTATAGTCAGAAAATTGGAAGCAGAGGTTAAGAACTGCAGAGATAAAGGAACTGGCTCTAGGAGTATTTTTGGAATTAAAAGGGCGTTCATCTATCACCTTGGCGATGGACTTGAGTGGGTTACAACCCACGGTGAATCGATGGGTTAGCCTCGTGCTCAAGAGAAGACGTTCTTTGGAAAAACAAACTACTGCTTAGGGTGTCCTCAAGGAGGGTGCTATCCTCAGCTACTGAAGTGAGTGGTTATAAATGATCTATTAACACACTTGATATTCAAGAAAATTCTGTCATGGGTTGCGCTGATGACATTGCTGTGGTAGTTAGGGACAGACTCGACATTGTTGTAGTGAAACTGCTTCAGAAAGGGTTGAATATGATAGAATACTGATGTAGGTACATTTGACTGTACACCCTTTCAAACCACTCTAGTCTCCTTCACCAAAAAAAGAGGAAGCAAGCTACGACAAAAGTAAGCAGGCGAAACTCTTAAGGCCGCCTTTAATAAGGTTAAGTATCTTGACATTTCCACGGATTCGAAACACACATGGAATCCTCACTTAACCAAGACAATACAGAGGGCTACACAGCTCTTCGTGGTATAACTTGAGCCTGTGGGAAAACGTAGGGCTTCGATACAAAATGCCCATTGGCAGTATGCATCACAATTGGGCCCATTATGATCTACGGTTCTGTGGTGTAGTGGCCAACTACGGAACAGAACGCCAAGAAATCTCCCGCAAGAGTGCAAGATAATCATAGGAACTTTTAAAAAAGCTAGAAGAGTTTCTGAAGCATCTTTTTTTGTTCCTGTTGATATAGGTAGAGGCAAGGGCCAGTTCAAATAGGTTGACGTCTTCTGGAAATTGACATGAATAAGCTCTTTGCCAGGCTTTTGGAGAAATTAACAAGGTAGACGGGCCCTATTTTAAGCATGAGAGGAGACCAAATTAATCCTAAATTCAGCTTTGAATGCCCTTGTAAAACAACCTTCAGACCGAGGACCATTCACAGACCGGAGAGACGCAGGTTTAAAAGGTTCCAAGATAGTTGGTGGCTCTGATGCTAGAGTCAGAGACCTTTATTGAAAGTTCTCTTGGTAGTTACATCACAATTTTTCCGGCAAAATCGATTCTATTTGAACTAGCGCTAAGGAAAGAAAGTTAAGGATTCTCAATTTTTCCGGACATCCAGAATTCGCTTAAAACGCTAGCAGCCTTTAAAACCCTTGTTTTGGAATGCAGGGAGTCCCTGAGACAACTTTCCCGGCACAAAAGATAATCCTTGAGTGGTTGCCGGGTCATTCTGGCATGAGATGTAATGAAGTTGCTGATCAGTTGACCCAGAATGGAGCATCCTCTTAATTCATTTGTCCAGAACCTGTTACCAAAAGCACCGTGCGAACCGTTTTATTGTACTGTCTTTCAAGTAAACACAAAAAATCCTGGAAGATGTTCCATTAATTAAACATGCTAATTCTATGCCCTGGGTAACAGGACCCGCCTCTTGTCACAGAAATATAATAGTTCAGCGGATAGCGTATACTGGGTTAGGCGAGTAGAGTAAAGTATACTTTACAACTTTTTTATATCGTTATGTACTTTGATATAGAAGTTCTTGATTTAAGTGTACTTCCAATAAGCTCAGACTTATTACTTATAGTTTTAGGATTACAAATTAACCTGTTAGCTTGGCAAATAGAAGCATATCTCGCCAGCACATTAGCATTTTCCAAAATAGCTTGATAAGAAGGAGTATTTCTGCCAATTTTTAAGACACATCTCCATTTAGCGAAGTGACATCCATCTTTTTTGTAGGTGGCACACCTTTCACCAAGATCATCTAAACCTTGTGTGGTGCATTCTTCTTCTGAACTAAAAAATAAATAAATAAATAAAAATGATTATTTTTTTTTTTTTTTTTTTTTTTTTTTTTTTTTTTTTTTTTTTTTTTTGGCGCATCAACAGCTGAGGTCATTAGCGCCCGGAGCTTTTTCCAGTGCACTGCCGGCCTCCGGACAGTGTTCTCTCGTTACAGACAACACTGTCCATCACCGGACAGTGAGCTGTAAGAAGCTCCTAGGAAGAGAAAATCTAAGGGTCAGCTGCTGGATTCGAACAATGATTATTTTATTCATACGCAATATTTGTGAATATTTAATAGTATTTAAAAAACACGAAAATTAATGTTCATAATCTAAAGGCATGCCACTACCGATGTAAAAAAAAGAAAGCTAAACGAACATGTTTTGAAAAATCTTGCTTGATATTTAAGGTGTGTTATGTTAATATGTTAACAAAGATTTATATTACCCAAACAACGTGACAACTCCTTTATCTACTTTGATTCCGGGAATGATTCCTTTGCTCCTAAGAAGTTCCACAAAAGGTGTCCCATCATCAGCGTTCTGATATAATGTCTCATGGAAAAGAATCACTCCTGATATGTTTTGGGATAGGCTCTTATCCGTAGTAAACAAAAGTTGTCTGTATAAGCGGCGGTTTTCTTCAGAATTTTCGACACCAATGTCCTTTAAGAAAATACTCATTTAAAAATGATGTAAAAAATGTTGATGATTAAAAAAAATATTGATTTCTGCGTATTGTACTTTCAAAAAACTTCCTAAAATCTTTCACTTCCATAGATTTCATGTTTTTTAATAAACTGCCCCTAATAAATAAATTGAGGCTAAAGACAGGTAAAGTAGTTTCTTTTTTAATTAGGATCGTGGTCATTTCGTTTAGTGCATAAGCGAAATTAGGGAAGAAATAAATTTTACGTAGTTTTTGAAACCCAGTGCCTACAACACTAAATGGAATGTTCTCAAAAAAAGTTCCAGAAAATTTATTCAGTTTTGGACAGCCGCAAACTTATTTTGTTCCAACCCCATAAGCAACTGCAGCCGTAAAATTTTATAATAACGACTGCTTGAAATCTGAAATTTTAGGAGCAATTTGTAGAAATCAGTAATGATAATAATGAAATGTCAAATTTAATAGTATGAAATTCACTGGCAATTCACGTTTGAGGTGCTCCTCCCCCCGGAAAAGATAAATAGGTTTTCAGAAGATATTTTGGGTGGTGGATTTGAACACTAGCTCGCAACAAGCTTTTATTTATTTATTTATTAATTTGCTATTCGCAATCTACAAAGATTAAAATGCAATCAGAGAATATAATAGAAGACTTCATGACTGGATCAGCTTGAGGCTGAAGTTTCTTACATTACAGCAGATGGTCACGAGGCCAACAGCGTTTCAATTGTCGTGGAGAAAAATCTGGAATCCTTGTGGAAGCAAGATTTTGAACAAGAGGATTTGTGCTGAAAGGAAGAGGGTCAGGGAATTTTCTTTATTTAGATTTAGATTTATCACTTACATATGAGATTTTGAGGTCGTTATGTATGTTAGTGACATAAAATGGAGAATTAGTGATCTGACTGAGTATTTCAAAAGGCTTAAAGTTAAAATTTCAACTGGGTATCACTATGGACTCGACTGTAACGCAGCAATCACAATCCCTCCACCGAAGTTGCCTCAAATCAATGTTTAAATATTGTAATTGATTTATCATTACAGGTTTTATCGAAAATTACTGCAACAATTTACTTTTAATATACTAGCATAAAGATGTGTTATACCTGAACAACTTTTATTTGGAGCCATTTTATTCAGGAACTTCAATTAGAGGTAGTTATGGATGAATAGGTTAAGTTTTGCTCCAGTGCCACTTTTACTGGAATGTACTATCACTTACATAATCTTAAGGATGATTACACTTGTTTTGAAAATTAATTTGAGGGCTTGTTTTGTACACTACGACTTATTTTACATTTTGTCTGAAATTACAAATCGTATCAAATACAGAGCCAATTAGAATCAAAGTTAAATAGAAGCCCGGTTCACACGCTAGATCTGGTCGTCCAAAAAAACAAAACGTACTTTACTTTGAATGTTTCCAAGTTAGTTTTCTTTAAAATGTTCCAAGATGGCTTCTTCTTTTCACATCAATTCGTGATTTCCTATCTTTTATTTCTTCAATGGCGAACTTTTACCAGCTAGTAAACTTGACATAGAGAAAGACGGAGAGTCACTTTTTTATGTACTATAATATCCATTATTTAATGTAGCAGGAAAACATCGAAAATAAAATAATGCAGAGAGTTACTGCTAACCTTAAGGTTACTCTGAGAGCTTAACAATCGAGATGACTGCATCATATTTTGTATAAACTGAAAGTAAGAATATCACATGAAGCTGGAAATGTTTTTCGTGAACATTATTTTTATCACGAGGAATTTTCGGGAGAGCTGGCATTTCTGGATATGCTCCTAAACTGCAACGTACATGTTCTGACTAATTAATTTTTTTTGCTTTTTTTCCTAGTTTGCGAATTCAAAGAAAAATTGTCACAATAAAGGAAAGAAAAAAAATTCTTTTCGTTACTAAAATTATGAGTCGGCTTGAAGTGACAAGCTGTTCTTGACCATGAGATTATATAATGTGAAATAATTTCACCCTTGACAAAGAAAAAAAAAAAAACAAAAGTTAAGTTCAAACAAGTTTTATGTGAGTTCAAGAAATTCAAGGTTAATTTTAACATTCTTAAAACGAAAGTACAAAAAAAAAAAAAAGGAATTGTTACCGTTAGATGTTTTTATCGAACACTATTCTAATTTTCTAATTAAATATTTTCTATTTATTTTAAATTTACAACTGTAGGACAGTAAAGCTCCTGCAATTAGTAAATAGGTTGAATATACCTACAAATTAGGAGTCATCACTCTGTAATTTCAGACATGTTTTACATGCGATTGCCGTTATTTGTTGCGAAAAAAAGCGAATAGAAAACACCAAACGATTTCTCAAATTAATACGTTAACTAAAATCTAAGGCCAAGTCCAAAAACGTTTACTTCTAAAACTAAAGAAAATCGTTTAAAGCGCTTTTTGGAAAAAATTTCAAATATACTCAGAACCTAGTCTGTCAATTCACATACCAGCAATTTATTTTTGTCACATATTTTAATATACCGAACATTGTACAGTGTGTTTTTAAAGTAGCTTTAAGGTGGAGCTGCATCAGTTATCTTAAAAACGAATTTATTCGTGAAAACGTTTCAAATTAAAGTAATGGAATTCGAGAGATCCAAAACCTTTAAAAGACTCTACATTCTATCTACAACATAGTTAAGAGACATCCACGTTTCTGTGCTTATCTTTAGCAATGTAAATTAAAATAATCACTCTCTTAAAAAGCTGATAAATATTAACAGGTTCTTTTCGTAATAACTCGTTTTTTTAAAACAAGTGTCTGAAAAATTATAATTAAATAATTATAAAGAAATTACTTTTAGTCGTTTGCCAACAGTTGTAGTAGATTCATCAGCAGCAAGTATTCCTTTTCCAGGCTGTACAATTGCTGCAGCAATCTTCTTCAGTTCTTCCTGGAGGGCTGGAGGTGGATAGTTAAAGTAAGTCGTCATGCTGAAATGAAAAAGTAACTACAAATACCATAACAAAATTGGAGAGAGAGAGAGAAGTCAATTGACTATTAGAGCCTAGGCTTTCAGAATAGGTCCCGCTGTTTGATTGCACGTGGTTGCATTTGTTTTTTTTTTTCGCCGGTAGATTTTCAGCTCACGACCAGGTATTCGGCGTTATAGTCTGATTATGGAACACTGCATGGAGGAGTTCATTGTACACGCTCTAGGCGATACTAGAATCTGACGCGTCTTCATTTATAAACAAAATAATCATTGAAATGACCAAAGAATTTATATTTATTAAATCAATGATTGGAAAAATTTAATGCTGATAAATCACAAAAATATATATACTAAGATTATTTTTTATTTTCGTATTATGACGCATCAAATCTCAGGTTATTGGCTCAGAAGCCTTATTCTGTGCTGGTATTGTTTCGGCCACAAACGCTATCCATCACCGAGCTTTAGAGTTTCTTAGAAAAAGGAAAATTTAAGTTACACTATATTTTAAAATGAGGGTCCTCTATGTGGGAGTTCATTCCATTATCCCCTGAGCTAACCCTACATTCCAAGATTTTTTAACCTCATTTTTGTTGCTCTTCTTACCTACAGCCTCACAAAAAACAATGATAATTTACAGTTTAATCAATTTCATTGGTAAAGATTAATCATCAAACAAGAATAAATACAAAATCCTGGAGCAAAGATTAATTAAACAATATGTTTGATCAAAAAGAAGTGAAAACCAGATATCACGCAAACAATTCTCCGTGAATAGTCCCAAAAATTATAGTTTCAAACAATACTGAAAAATGTATTAAAAGAGAGCAATGGAATGGACAAAGCTCCATTAAAATTCTTAGTTTCAAATTACCTATTCCACTAACCTTTTTTAGCGAAAATTTATTATATTTATGCATAATTTAAATCCTTATAATAAATTAAATTTACTGTAATAAGTAAATCTGGTGACAGCACTAATTCAAGTTTATAAACCAAATTTTTGTAACATTACTAAAAGATTATTAAAATTGAGTCGTTTTGAGGTTTTCTATTATATCCTATTTTGTTGAAAAACAAAAATGCCGGTAAGAACCAGAAATTAATTAAAATGATACCGATTTATTCCATGAAGCACTAAAACAAAGAATATTTTAACAAATTTTAGAGTAATCATAAATATCTAGTACAATTATACTAACAAAGATACTCAGATAAAATGTGTAATAAAACACGTCAACCTTCAATTATTAAAAAAAAAGATATCAGGTCGAGGTGGATATAATTAATGTCAAATAAATCAAGGAGAAAAAGAATTTACGCTTTAAAATATGAAACGATCCTAACACTTTTTCTTACAGCAGAGATTTTTATTTTCTTTTTTATGAGCAGTGTATGTTTATACACAAACAATATGTCCACGTCACACGTTCTGTAAAGAATGAATGTTTGAGGTCATGTTAACAATTAATTTTAAATAGAATAGCGTTATTAAAAAAGAGGGGCAGGTCAATAGGTTGAAATCTAAAGTTTATTGTACACTGAAGCATTTTGTTGAAGCCAATAAATCAGTGAATGTACAACAAATCAATGAATATACAATAATTTCTCTACTAGTTACATACCTTTTAGTAACTTTACTAAATTTCTGTGAATGCACTTACAAGTTTGAAATGATGTTTAATGGCAAAGAAATTTTCCTTTGATTTAACATCAATCAGTACTTTTTAGCAAGGAGAAAAGGTAAGTACACATTCACTGAAAAAAAAAATCCATTAACTCTGGTTTTAAGCAACTATATTAATTGTGTTTCAAAACTATAGGCATAACAATAACCATAAAATAAAAACTTAAGAGCTACCATTAATATTATTAGTTAATAGATTTTTTTTTTTTACATATCTTCTAACATAATTGTGATCTAAGCTAGATTGTAGGCGCTATCAAACATTAATAAGATCTGATCAATATTACCTTATAAATTTGAATTCAAATTAAATTGCGAAAACGTTTAACCGTACTTTCAGAGAGTTAATTTTACCTAGACTGATAGAAATCTTTGACAAATGTGGTAGCTATATGTACTAAACTTAAATAGTGGTGGGGAAAGTTACAGCTGATAACATGTGATAGTGGTATGAGTACACGTCATCACGCGGGAAAGTTATATAGTTCAATATTGTTTGAATAAAAAATATAAAATGTCTCTTCTTGGATTTTATCCAAATCATTTTGCATTAGTTTTTAAACAATAGCAAGAATTTTTTTAAATCTGCATCCATAAAATAAAAATAATATGAGCTTCTTTTTCCATTTAATCACATGGTTACATGGTTTTTATGAACCTGCTATGCCTGGCATGTTACCAGATTATTTTTTTGATTGTATCTTACAGGCGCAATGCATTATTTTAAGAAGTACATTATATCACAACAAACTTTTTTTCAAAATTAATTACCATATTATCAATGATTAATAAAATTTACTGCGAGTTTAGACTGTTTTTACACATTGGTCACTAGAGTAGGTCAAATCAAAAGATGCCTGAAGATTTTTGTTAATTTGGATCGATGGGTCGCCAAGGAGTTACTACAGAACCTCAATAGTTGTAACTCATGCACAAAAGTGAGGATACTGGAGTATTACTTTACCTATAGATTTTGCTTTCCCACAAGGTGACCAATAAAAATCCCCAATCACACTTACCGAATCTTTTTAGCGTCATGTTAGGTTCTCCATTAGCTCAAGACGATATTCGTTCCCGAAATTAAATATATTCCATAACCGATAAGCATTTTCCCTAACCCAACAACCACCTCTCTCGTAACTGATCCTACTACAATCTATTTTATCAGATTTTTTTCAGTCCCTCTTCTTTTAATTGAACGCAATCCATTGTAACTACATTTCCAATTCTACAAGCACTTCTTCTTTCTAACGACTCCCGCTCCTTTAGGCAAATCTATTCCGCCCCTATCGACCCGGACCTAAAGCCGTTTCCCAAATAGTTCTAACCCTGTAAAGAAAGTTAATATCCAAAAGACAAAAAATATAATTTTATTATGCCCTCTTTATTTGAAAATTTTCTTTAAATAGTCAAGTCCAAAACATCAATAACAAGAAATAAAATATGTAAAGTGGAATGCTCATACAATGACACGAGTCAATTATAGTGCATTTAGATGATAATCTGCCAAGAAGGAAATTTCATTCTGTCAGCTTACGGCCATAAAATCGTTATTTGGATACAACTATAAAATTCTCTAAAGACTAAACCGATTTCCTAAAGTGTTGTTCATGGAAATCGTTGCAGTTTTGCACATTTATAAACCCATAAATTCCTCTTGATTCCGCAGTTTTAATTTCTGAAGCGAGGAGGTAAGATGCAGCATTACTAATTATTAATGAAAGAATCGGAAGAAGGTTGTATTGTGATCAAGCAAATGATAACTGAAACCGAAAGAAAGTGTGCTAGGAACAAGCAAGGTCACAATTCGTGCCACAAAAAAATTAAATGGATCCAGTGCATCTTCCGCCTTCTCTTGGGTTATTTTGGAAAACGGTTAATAGGATATCTTCAAGTTCGTTGAAGTGCTGCCCTATAGACAAATGTTGTATTCGTCAGAAAATTAACGCTTAGATAAGTTATTGAACGGTACTAGAAAAACTGGCATTCCCTTATTAGCTGACACAAAATATATCCATTGGAAAAAGGACGTTATGATGGGAAGAATTTAGAATATTCCTCGGAGTCTTTCTAGGAGACAAAACAAGGAAATGAAATAATTTACTAATGCTGTGCATTTACAAAGAACTGTGTTGTATGTAGAAAAGAAAAATTATACTAATGATAAAATTTGGCACTTTATACAATTATATTTTAATAAAACAAAAAGGGGGAAAAGGCAATCTTTTAAAGTTATATTGGTTCAGCATTCTGATGATAACTAGAAAATTGTAATTTCTGAAGTGTACATAATTCATGACAACTTTAGATTCAATTGAATTTCAAATGCCTTTTTTTCTTTGAATTGTTTCAGAGCGAAAGAATTGTTGTTTGCGTCTACTTTATAACGATAGCCACAATGGTTGCATTTTTATACAACCTTTACAAAATCAACAGCTTTCGTAAAGTTAGTGCTAAGACTGCCGTATTAATTACAGGTTGTGATTCAGGGTTGGGATATTCTTTTGCCAGACATTGCAATGAATTAGGAATGACCGTTTTTAGTTGTGTGCTGAATGAGAACAGCCAAGGCGCTGATGATTTGAAACTTAGAGAAAATACCTATGTACTTAGATTAGATGTTACGGATCGAGAGAGCATCAACAATCTCCAAACAAAAGTAAATAAGATTGTTACTGCCCAGGAATACGGTGAGTAATTTTTGGAATAGTGAATTTGAAATAGATCTGTGTAAAAACTTCATAATTTATTCGTTTGACTAAAATCTTTTTTTTTTTTTAAATAAATAAATAAGCATTTCCTCTAGTTTGAATTTTGAATACAGTTTTCATTACCTGATGACTTTTTCTGAAAATGTTCCATGAATATGAGGTTTTTTTTACAGGGCTTGGTGATAGATAAAATTGAATTTTATTTAGTAAGCAAAATAAAACTAAGAGTTACAAGTAAAGTACGAAGTAGGTTTCTAGTTAACAAATTTAAGTAATTTAAGTATGCGTGACGCTGAAAAGATGGACAGGTGTTGAAATTTCTAAAAAATAAATTTGGTGCATTGATAATTAATAACTTGGTAGCATACCGAGTACTGTTTTATTTTTAATAAAAGTAGTCATTAAAATACTCTAAAAAAGAAGTTTTAATTAGAGATTACCCTTAACTACATTAGTTGAAAACAAGCTGGTTAGTAATCCTATTTAAGGATTAAGTGCAGGTCGAGTTCTTTATTTTTAAAACATTTCGAAAGAAGAAGCGTTGCGAGAAGAGATCAAATTTGCCAAAATATTTTTTCACCGGAAAATGTATTTTGAAGCCTCTGAATAAAAAAAAAAAAAAAAAAATTACCGCTGTTTGTTTGTATTTTCTTTTTCTCCTTAGCAGTAGCTTGTAGGTCTTATATGTATTTGTAAAAATTAAGTATATACCTACAATCACACATTATACACATATACGTACGTATGTGTTTAGTAATTATGCGTCATATTTGTTAATAAAATATCTCAAAAACGAAAATATGAAGAACGCTTTATCTTAGTTTTCCTTTTGGAACTATTGTAGCTTTCGATTAAGGTATTTGGTCCGAAATCCGACAATGCGATTTTACTTAAATTTTTCCTTTAGATTTTTATTATTTTAGCAAAAAATAGCTTCAACATTTTTTTTTTTTTAACTTAATAGAATATGGGTACACTAAAGGGCCTCACTTTTTTTTTTGTCCAGGATTTGTGAGATGATCTCAAAAACAGCACACTTATCTATTCCACTTATCCTATCTATCCCACTAATCTATTCCGTAAGAGCAACATTGCAAACATTTACAGTTTGTACATATAATCAAATATAAACACGATAAATACTTTAAATTTAAACATGTTCTTCGGAAAAATAGGTTGAAGGGGATCCTGGAGGAGCATAGATTTACCCAACAATAGCAACCACTCCTACTGGCTGACCGCAGAATTAATCTGTCAAGGTCGTGGGGCTATAAGGAAGATTGTAGGTCTATTAACCGGCCACTGCAGGCTCAGAAAACACATGCATCGCATGGTACTGGCAGATGATAGCCTTTGTAGGTTCTGTCAGGAAGAAGTGGAAACGGCACTGCACGTGTTGTGTCAGTGTGAGGGGCTCGTGTGGCTAAGGATGTTACTTCTCGGGGAGGAAAAACCAAGGCCTGAGAGCTTTACCCAGGAACCACTCTCCAGAATTAAGAGTCTGATTAAGCGGACGAGTCTGGAGGGTGAGCTCTAATGTCGGGGAGCCACAATAGATCCATAGGGGTCGCGGTGGCGTAGGCCTTGAGGCCGCCCTAATTTAATCTAATCTAACCACTCCTACAGGGTTTATGGTGGAACTGCTTCTGGCGGCCAATGCTTCTAGATGTTACAACTTATTTTCTGAACTTGTTATTAATGCAAATATTTTCATCCGGTTAAATACAACTAAACTTTAAAAATTTAATGATAACAAATTTTAATTAATAAGTAAGTGAAAGTCGTGTGAGAAATTGAATCTCACCACCGGAGGCATATGAGGAAATGATGAAGTAAAAACAAACATGAATAATAATTCTTTGAGAATGGTAGTAAAAGATAGTCATTTGATTATTCAATCTTAATTTTTTTTTTTTCTGTTAATATTAATCAGCTCGTTTTTGAGCATTGAATTCATTGTTATTAAATGAATAGAAGAGCCACTTGCGCAGGAGCAATGGCCTACGGTTTGGCTGAGCCTCTGTACCGGGCGTTAATAATAAAATAAATAAATCTAAAAGCTCCTTACAAAACCAGCTCCCCTCTAAAGTGCCTTTAAATTTAATTTCGGTCCTATCACTACGTTAATGATGATAAATTGTGTTGCTCAAATTCTAGTTTGAAGTAATTTGGACTGGAAATAAATTTACAATGGTAGTTTTTCAATTTTCCACAATTTTCTTTCAAAACTGTTTTCTCCGATGTCATTTATTAGACAATCTACTTAGAAGTCTTTAGTTTTATTTTTTTGTATTTTATTTTATCTATTTTAGGAGGTTTCCGTGGGGCACTTTTTAATCTGTCTTATCAGTATAGTGTGACATTTTAATACCTTCATAATTTTTTTTTTTTTTCTTGAAAATAGCTTTGAAGTGCATTCTGGAAAACCCAATTTGTTCCGCATGATACTTGTTTCTTCAGAACATTAGACAATTGGTCGATATATTGCTTGTCAACACATCTTGTGCCCACAGACAAACAAATTTTTAAAACATGTTCTTTACTTAGGGAGCCCTCAAAACTTTTATATTCGGGGAAAACTTGTGATCCAAAATTAAAAAAAAAAAATTGTATTTTATGTTTTTAGAACAATAAAAATTAAACAAAATATTAATGAACAAGAGTGGGTCTTCTAATATTCTATATTGGTTCAATAAAAGATTATCAAAACATTACAAAATGGTGCAATTATCTCTCATATTATAAGCTGCAATTTATTACTTAAAATATAATTCTAATGGTACATGTTGAATAAAACAAAACCCTCCCTTGTTCAGTCTATTTAAATGAAATAATTTTTATGTTTGTTTAAATAATTGGAAATTACAAATTTATCCCAGAAGGAATGTTTACATTAAATCTGCTACGAGTTCGAGTGTTTGCAATTAAACAAAGTTATTAAAATTCTGATAATAATGAGAAATTTAATTAAATTTTGAATTTTATTCAGAGCAGGATTTCTCAATGTTTAGGGTGCGTAAAATTTTTATGGATCTTGAATGCTATATAAAAAATAAAGTATTTTTTTTACTAATTAGTTTTACTTTATGTGGTGGGTTAAAATAGAGCACATAATGAAGAAGGTCTAATAAGTTAAATCTGTTATCAAGAAACTAGTTAAGCATATAAAAAACTTTATATTAAATTAATTTTCCTATTATTGCCTTTTTGAATGCAACTCTTTTTCTTTTTCTTGTCTATCTATTTAACATTATGAAGTTAAAATGTTTGAGTTTAGATTTCAAAACGATTAGAAGTGATTAACAAATAATTACATGATTAAAAAAACAAATAATAATGAAATTTTTTTGTTTTTTTGAAGAAACTAGCTGCAAACATTCTTCACTTTTTTCCAGAAATAAAGTTTCATACATGTATATGTCCTAGGAGTAGCTTCAGTGATTTGGCCAAATTCAGTTTTGAAAGATGCAGAAATTTTTAACATTTATTTAAGCCAGATAATTTTGGCACTTTCAAAATATTTAATAAATTTTCAAAATATATTCATTATTGCTTCGTAAATGTAATTGTCACTTTTTAATACATTACCAAAAAATGAAATTTAAAAAAAAAAAAAAAATGCTCACCTTTCTACCAGGACACCTTCTATAAAACTGAACTAACTAATTTCTTTTAATTATTATAATCTTCATTTTATCAATTTTATCAAAGATAAATTCCTCAACATACATTAGATAAGGGTTGAAAAGTTCAAGGCTGAAGAATAAATATTTAAGAATATAATATTTAAGAGGTGATTTACCATATCAATTTATTTATAGAAAGGCTTTTGGAGGTGGAAAAAATTTCACTAAGATTGATAAATGCAGTCCTTTTTGCAAATTTAACTATGTAAATTAATAAGTCCATTATTTTAAAATAATAATCGACTTTTGTATTATTATTATTGTAATATAGTACATATAATAAATCGACTAGACATTCATAAAAAATTCTAAATATTTTTTTTTGTATAGAAGGATGATTTTGTTTTAAATTTTAAGAATCAAATTATTTTTTTTGTCATCTTTTTATTTTTAATCTTCTTTTACTAATATTACTTTTTAACTGTTCATATTTTTTAAAGATTTTCTTGGCATTGTCAATAACTCTGGAGTAATGGTTTTTGGCGAATATGAGTGGTTAACAGAGAATCAGATTGATAATCAGATTAATGTCAATTTTCGAGGAACTATCCACGTAACGAAAGCTTTTTTGCCATTGATCAGAAAATACAAAGGTAATTTTATCTGATGAAGTTTATGAATGGGGGTTTATATTTCAATTCAGTAAATATTATTGAGTTGAATAGTTTTGAGATTAGAATAGCTAACAAAAAGTTAATATACCTATTTCATTTCTTACAGGTAGAGTTATAAATGTGACTTCCCATTGTTCTGTGGTTCCGTTGCCTACATTATCCGTTTATGCTGGCACTAAAGCTGCCGTCGATGCCTGGTCTTCAGCTCTTAGAATTGAATTAGAAAAATTTGATGTTAAAGTTATAACACTAACACCAGGTATGATTATATATATTGATTTTATTTTTTTAAGTTATCATTACTTTAACGCATAAATTGAATATACAGTTGGGAAGTCTAATATCAAGAAACCAAAAACGACGGGCAATAATTTTTGTTTATAGTTGTTACCTGACCTGTTCAACCCACGATATGCAACAATGAAATTTTCAACACCTTTTGGTTTTGAAAGGAGTAAATTTGTTAGTGTTAGTTCATGTTGGTTATGTGAGTCATTAGACAAAAGGAAAAGATTCAGATACTGCACACAATAAATTCGGTTGGCGAAGCGCTTTGTGAAATGAACTTAACCTGAGGATTAAGTGCCCAAAGAAGTGCTCAAAGCAATATCAAAACAATATTATAGAAGGCTGACGGGTTCGCAGTTACTCGCACTTGCGTAGTTTTCCTTCAAGTTATGATAATTGCTTGATAGTACAGAAGGTACGAAGGCTTGCTTTTCGGCTGACATCAGGAGTTGTCTGAGAAATAAGGCGTATTTCACACCCTCATAAATAAATTTTGCTATGATTTAATTTAAAAAACATAGATTTAGGATATAATCAGCGAAGAACAAATATTTTGCCTATAGGTAACTAAATTTAAGTAAAATGAGTTTTTTATTATAAGAACAACCTCTCCGACACAATTTTCAATCAAGGAAATATATTTGAGCAATATTCATGATTCTTATGTTTAAACACAAAGCACCACTTACGATAGAATAAATTTTTTTTAGTAGTATAAAAACCTAAAAATATAGTTTTAATTTTTTTATGTCATTTGTATTACTTAGGAAAATTTATCCAAAAAAAAGATTCTTTCTTTCATTTTTCTTTCTCATGTTAAACTAAAATAATTATTAAATTTTTTTTTTATTCAAAGATATTTAAAATGATTTTTTTTAAATTTTTAACAAATCTAGTTATAATTTTTTTGTTTTTTGCTCAGGTTCTTATGTGACTCAAAGCAATATTATGTCAAGACAAATAGAGTACAAAGAAAACATGAAAAAAGAAATGCTACTAGAAGCCCAGGATGTTTATAATGAATATTTTAACAGATTCCATGATTATCTTAGTACAATTCCTTGTCAAAAAGAATTGGTCTATATTCAAGATAATAATTTAATGTCTAAATTTGACAAGGCTCTACTATCAAACAAACCAGCCATTTCTTATGTAAATTCACCTACTCGGTACAAATTCTTCCACTTTATCATTCGCTTTGCACCAACTGTTTATTTAAGGCATTTTTTCATCAGAATGTACATGAATTTTCCAAAATGGTGACGTTTCTTAATTTAATTGGATATTCGATAAATAAACTAATTGTGAAAACATTGTCATGGTTTATCTCAAATGTTTGCAAAAATACTTTTGCATATTATTTGCATTAATATTTTTAATAAAGATTGAAGAAGAAAAAAGCTTGCAGATTTAAAAATAGGATAGTTCCCAACTATACAATCAAACTGCTTGATTACAATATAATATTCCTGTGTAAGTTTATTGAGTTTATACGACTATTTCTTCATGGTTTGGCGTTGCTACATCGATTCCTGTCTAGAACACAAATAACACTTTACATTTGCATTAGGACTATCATCACTGGTAGAGCAAAAGTAAGGCTTCAGTGGTATCTGAAGTGTGCAGCTCTTGAGTTTAACATGTCGACAAGCAAATTCTAGCTCACCAATAAACTAGTTTTCACTCTGTATGCTGACTACTGGCAGTTACCTAATTTCTCCTCGACATTGCAATGTTTTATTTCTTTTGCTTTAAGCAATCGGTAAACTTTGCATGAAAAATTTGAATAAAACGTTTGAACAAGAAGAACTTCGATGGCGAGGTTGTATGAAGTTTTTTTCTTTCTACAGAAAGAAAAGTATTCCGATTTTTTGTGATAATCCTTTCTAGTACATGCCAGATATTCATGAAAACTTCGATTAACTAATTTCGTTATTTATTATTCTGGTTCCCTTATTTTTTAAAGGTAATTTCTAAAAATTTTGGTTAAAGAAAATTTATCTAAACCATAAAAATTGCATCGAAAAATCCTTTTGATTGTTTCACACAAAATTTTTGAATATATTTCAATTTATCAGTGTGTGTGAGAGAGAGAAAATTTCTCATACTACAAAACCTAACACTAAAAATTTAAAGGTGGTTTCCGGAAAGGTATGTATCATATATTGTACATCATTCATTGTGATTTTCTTAAAAGTGATAATCTTGGAATACAAAAATTCATATAAAAAACAGTGACTGAAATTGTTTTCTGAAAGGTGGTTCTGGGAGAAAGTGTGTCATGGTTGTTTCAGTAATACTTGGAATGAGGTCTCCTGCATGTTTTTTTGAAGGCAATTAAACGAAAATTCAAATTCTCTATTGTCATTCACTTGATATTATTATCACTAATATAATATACTTAGGTATATTATAGTAACTGCAATTCTGTAGGTGTATTCTGGAGGACAGAAGGAAGAGAGGGTGACCCAGTTTACATGGAGGGTCTTGCTAAACGAGTGCCTTGAAGGGAATGATTTGCGTGAGGAGGATGCAAAAAACAGAGAGAGGTGGAAGGAATATCTGAGAAAATTTCGATTGAGGAAAACCTCAGCTTTGAGGAAACTCCTTTAAAGACAAAAAAAACATGAATAAAGATGGGTTTTCATTTTATAATGGAAGAAAATCAATACATAATCTTAAATGAAATTAAAAAGTTTAAATAAAATTATTAAATACTTGATTATGAAATTACAAAAACTTCATGATCATAAAATAATTTCTTTTTACTTAAAAAGAAAATTTTTGTAGGATGCAAACTAGTGAAGCCTGGTTAAGCAAAGGTTCATAAAAAAATAAAATAAAGAAAAAAATTTTTTTTTGCGATGAGTTGGTTTGAAAATGTGTAAATATAGATAAATGGCCCATTATGGAGAAAAATACGATTATGTGATTGGCATGGGTAGCCTAACGTTTATTTATAACATTGAAGGTTTGGAGGTTACACTTGGTTTACCACAAAAGAATCAGTTTGTTGGTTGTAACCTGTAACAACGCAGCCTCCCGAAATGCTCCTTTAGAAGAAATTTATGTAAATTTGAATCATTTATGTTAAATATTATGTTTTCTCACTTAGTAAGTTCTCATCTTTCAAAGAATAGTAACATTTATTATAAAGTAAAGCTTAACACACATTTCACATTCGGAATAATTAGGACTAATTTCGTGAAATTGAGTAATATTAAATACTTCTCAAGTGTTAACTCTCAGCATGTACTTTGGTCCCATAAGTATAGGAATTACTTAATTTCAACGCAGCAAAGCAGGGTGAGCACTTCATGTTCTTGGAAAATTAACAATCATCTTCGTTCAAATTTATTATTTGTTTTTTTTTTTTTCAGAATATCAGAAATCTTCGGAGAGAATATACAGCAATTAGAAATCTTTTTAATCGATCAGGCCTTAAATACGGAGAACAAACAAAGATTCTTAGAAATTTATTACACACTTCTGCTTCAAACCATCAGCAAAGACAAGATGGTGACGATAAAGATAATAAAAATGATGACAACGAGAAACTATCGTCGATTATTGCTAAAGTATTTTTGTGGTTGCTTACTGCCTACATGCTTGTAGCAATTATGTCGATTATTCTTCCAAATCAAAATCAACCTGAAGTATGTAAAAAGTTTAATTTATTATTCTATTTCTAACTATTCTTCTTCTTCCTTGGCGCTACAGTCCTAAAAGGATCAGGGCCTCCTCAATCAAGCCTCTACTGAGCTGTATCAAAAGCCTCTAATCGCCGTACCTTCAGACACCCATTTTTCTTAAATCCCCTTCGACCTCATCAACCATCTCAGTCTTGGCCTACCTCTTTTTCTGACGCCTCCAGGCCTTCCATATAAAAGGCGTTTAGGGATTCTGTTCTCCACCATCCTCTGCACATGTCCTAACCAACTCAATCTTCCTTTTTTAATGCATTCAACGATGTCTGCTTCTCCGTGAAGAGTTTGCAGTTCCAAGTTGGTGCGTATTCTCCATCCTTCTCCCTCGTTTACAGGACCATATATCTTCCTCAATACTTTCTTTTCCCAGATTCTCAAGACAGTCTTGCTCTCTTGGGTCGAAACCCAGCATTCGCTTCCATAAAGCACTACAAGTCTTATCAGGGTCTTATATAAGCAACGCTTTTCTAGAAAGGGTTCTGAAACATATTTTCTTTAATGCGAACAGAACCTATTCCCTGCCGTAAGTCTCGCTTTTATGTCCACAAGTGTTTCATCTCTTTCTGTGACCAGAGACCCTAAATATTTAAACGCCTCGCGCGACATAAATTCGCGTTCCCCAAGACGAACATTTTCGTGTCTTCTTACTTGTTGCCGCGAGCTTCTTATATCTTGTTTTATCAGCATTTATCCTGAGACCCAGCTTTGCGGCTGCTTCTTCTAATTCTTGAAGCACTCCTGCGAGAGCCTAAGTAGTACGAGCCGTTATCAAAACATCGTCAGCATAAGCCATATGCTGAGTCTGTCTATTAAAAATATGGCCCCTTAATTCGTTTTTAAGCATCGCACGGCGATTTCTTATTACCCTATTATGCCTTATTAACTGTTAACCTGATATATTTGCTTAAACATTTCGGTTTACAAATTCGCCAACGCATCCCACTCTATCCTGAAACACCATCTTGTTCTCTTCAAGCCGTATTCTTTATCCCTTGAACCTCATCTTTTAAGTAAATGTAAGTACCGTTTAATTTAAATTTCGAAAATCGTCTTCCGCTTACCTCAATAAATTCCCAATCTTCTAACTTTTCGCCACATCAGACTTTTCCAAGACAAGAGTTTTACCCAAGGACACTCGTTTTGAGCACACTACGGATTTCTCTCCAAACTACTTTTTTTATGAGCTGAAATTTCATCTCAAACCAAATACTACTTTACTTCTCGTATATACTGACTAGAACTGACTGGGCGCCAATGACCTCTGATGTTGACGCGCCTTAAATAAATAAATCAAAAACTTCTTGTAAAATTTCCAATAAAATGTGTTTTTTTTTTGTTGAACTTTAAATCATATATTTACTTTACTATGTTTTCAGCAAGTAATTAGGTATGTATCGTGGAATGAATTTCTCTATCAAATGTTGGCGAAAGGAGAAGTCGAGGAAATCATTGTATTGCCAGAATTGGATATGGTAACTGTTGTTCTCTATCCGGGAGCTATCATCAAAGGAAGAAGGGTATGTCTGAAATGCATTTTCGAAATTAATCTTTAACCCGTTATCCAATTACCAAACGTTCATTCAAAATATCGCCCCTTTAAATTACCTCACATTAATAATATGAAATAAATAACATGCTTTATATTATAAGGTTGTATGAGTAAAATAAAGCTCTAGAAAACGTGACCTAATAATGAAGAATTATTGGAACTTCTTTTGCTAATTATTTTTTGCAATTTTTTGTTTACATAGATCCATGCGTTTCGTTACTCAGAAGTAATGCATTAAAATGAAACCTAATTGCGGCTCTTTGTAAACTAATTTAGATTTTATTTTTTCAGACGGACCAAAATACCTTCCACATTAATATAATAGATCCTGAGAGATTCGAAGATAAAGTTCGAGAGGCAGAGCGTCGTCTGGGTATCCCGGCTGGTAGTGGGGTACCTATTGTATTTAAAAGAAACTCCGACACAATTGGTAAACTTCTTGCAACAATTATTCTTGCAAGTGTGCTACTATCAGCTTTCTCAAGGGCAAGAACAATAAAAAACCCGCTGTCAATCGATAAGATAGTAAGAGCTCATTTTATTTAGGTTTTGAGATTTAATCATAAAATTAATCTAATGCTACAGAAAAAGTAAAAAAAATGTACAGATTAAGCAGATATAATTTAAGTTAGTTGACTGTGCCAAAAATAATTAGGTACTTTCACTCATTCAACTTAACTAATTGTCTTTTCGCAGTCACAATTAGGGCGAGCTAAATTTACGCTAATAGATCCTATCTCTGGACAAGGGCGTGGAGTTAAATTTTCTGATGTGGCAGGTCTCCATGAAGTTAAAATGGAAGTAATGGAAATTGTAGACTACCTTAAGAGACCTGAGCATTATAAAGAATTAGGTGCAAAGGTCAGTAATAAGTTGAGATGTAATTTAATTGTGATGGAATGGTTGTTGATTTATACATAGGTGAAAGTTTGCTTTTATGTTTGTAAAAATATTATTAAGTTACTAATGAATTTGTTAAAAAAAAAAATGCACTTTGAAGGTTCCAAAAGGTGCTTTACTTCTTGGACCACCAGGTTGCGGGAAGACGCTTCTTGCAAAAGCTGTTGCGACGGAAGCTAAGGTCCCTTTTCTGACAATGAATGGTTCTGAATTTATAGAAATGATAGGAGGACTTGGCGCAGCCAGAGTCAGGTATGCCATCCCTTTTTCAGTTATTCTATTTTCATATAAATAAGAAAAATCCATTATTTGAAGCTACATCCCATTTATGGTGGGACTTCAAAAAGTAATTAAATTTAAAATATATTAAACTGTGGCCATTATTGGCTATGAAAGTGACTTAATATTCAGTTTGAATTCTTATTTCGCTATTTTTTTTTTTTTTTTTTTTTGGCGCATCAACAGCTGAGGTCATTAGCGCCCGGAGCTTTTTCCAGTGCACTGCCGGCCTCCGGACAGTGTTCTCTCGTTACAGACAACACTGTCCATCACCGGACAGTGAGCTGTAAGAAGCTCCTAGGAAGAGAAAATCTAAGGGTCAGCTGCTGGATTCGAACCCGGGACCTCCGCGTGGGAGTCCAGTATGCTAACCTCATAGCTAATCCCTTCCCTCTCTTATTTCGCTATTAAATTTATTTAAACACTCCAGTAATTGTAATTAATCTGAGCACTATTGAATAGTTGTACCGAAATGTAGAAGTTACATGGAATTAATTTTTGTGAATAATGATGTTAAACATTTTTATTGTAATAGAGATCTATTCAAGGAAGGTCGCAAACGAGCCCCTTGTATAATATACATCGACGAAATTGATGCTATTGGACGTAAGAGAAGCGGAACTTTTGCAGGAGGATTGGACTCTACGACAGGAGAAGGTGAACAAACTTTAAATCAACTGTTGGTGGAGATGGATGGTATGGCATCTAAAGAAGGAGTGCTAATGCTTGCTTCTACCAATCGTGCTGACGTCTTAGATAAGGTTTTATTCATCAATAACATGATTAATCCCTGTATTTTTAAAGTAAACTATAAAAGAAAAAACATTAAGTTACTACTACTACAAGTTTAAAGTCGGCGTTACTAATTTACGGACTGGCATTTAAGTAACAAACTATTTAAGCTTGATCAAAACTTGTTTGAATGATTTTTGTATTCAGTGATTTGCCCTTCAGTTTAAATTTTGTTTCCATGTTTTTTTTTGTTTTTTAAATTTTATTGCACTTAAAATTTATAAGGAGGGAGAAGAATTGAATATCCTGTTGGTTTAGGAATTTGACTTCCAGTTATAAGTTTATTCCTGTAATCGCCAACAATCTGGCCATATATCAATTTTGATGAGTTTTTTTTTAATCTTGTGGCGACCTTCAAATAACTTTTGATCGATGTGTAATCAAGGTTTGGCACTACAAAGGCTATGAAATTGAATAGTAGACAGATTGTTGAAGCTTACCTATCTTCAATTGGGTTGATTGTTAGCCAGTGCTAACTTTTGAACATAAAATACAGTTACCTTATTAGTAAGGATTTGTATAGTATAGCCTAACATCTTCAAAAATAAATAAAGGTTATGAATTCTAGAGGTGTCACCTGCTCTTTAACTCTCAGAATGATTGGGAAACTTAAAAATGATTTCAATTCTTTGGAAGCGTGTGAAAATGAAAATAATAAGTATTCGAGATTTTTGTCTTTATCAAATTCAGTCTTCGAAAAGGGTAGCAAACTTGTAAGGATATCTAGAATGAAACTGTACTGAGATGTTTGCGAAATAAGTTTAGTTTGAGTTAACTAAATTTTTAAGAAAACTGAACTAGAATTTTGTGCTACTTCGAATCTATATAAAAAAGACGTAATAATATTTCCTCTTCTTGAATGGTGTCAGAAGTTTCTGACACATTTTTTTTGTTCAATTTAAAGCACAAATATATGTGAGGTTATAAACGCCTAGAGTGAGCCTTTTATAATGTACAGTTGTTTCTTTACAGACATCATTGTTCGTCACCATACAGAGAGCTGTAAAAGGTATCAAATAATTAATAGGCTATTATGATATTAACTATCACTTTCTTATTATTATTTGAAGAATTCTAATTGTGGAGATTATTCAGGAAAGATTAATTGGATACTAGAAATAATAAATTAGTAATAATAAAATATTATTGCAGGCGTTGCTAAGACCTGGCCGGTTTGACCGACACATATTGATTGATTTACCAACTCTAAAGGAAAGAGTAGAAATATTTGAGTACCATTTGAAAAATATTACTTTAGAACAGCCACCAGAAACATATGCAAAGAGACTGGCACATCTTACTCCTGGTTTCAGCGGTATTTTATTCTTTTAAATATTGACGTAACTTTAAATGATCTACAATAATATTTTTTTCAACCATTAACTCCTCCTTTTAGGCGGTAACAGAAGAGAATGAGACTACATTCTTTTAGTGCTTATATTAATTGTTCCTAGTATCGAAACATAATTACAGACAATTTCAGATTGTTTTAAAAGAGTAAATACTTTATTTAAGTTTTTCGATATGTTTTCCACCATTTTGTAAAACGTCATTTGACTGCAAACGGTTAACATTATTATTTTTTTAGCCGCCTCAACATCTGAGATCATTGGTGCCAGGAGCTTTTTCACAGAGCACTGTCGGCTTCTGGACAGTATTCTCTCATTACAAATAACACTGTCCATCACCGGAACAGTGAGCTGTAAGAAGCTCCTAAGGGAGCTTCTTATTTTACATTTTAGGGTCAGAATGTTAACATTAATATTTTTCTTCGTGTTTTTTGTTTTTTTTTACTTAAAACATAGTTGATATTTCCCATTATTTTCACCTTCTCTTATTACAAGTAAGGGAAGGTATTGCAATCGTGAAGTTTTTCAGTTTTCAGTGGAAATATGTTCGCATTAAAGTCTCCAATGCCCCAAAAAATAGTTTATTCAAATTGATTTGTGTGTGTTTGTTTTGTATTTAGAAAAATAAAAAACAGAAAATTGCAGTAAGCTCTAATTTGATATTTCAACTCGGTGCCACCATGACCTTGGAACACGCAACAAGCTTGTATACAAAATCATTCAAATGGATGAGCCATTTTACTGAATCGATTTTTTAAATCTTAGTGATTTTCTCGATAACGTTTCCGACTTTTAAGGTCCTATACTTTTCGCACAGCATAGAACTATTTCTTTTATTTAAAACATTTCCTATAAAATGCTTACTTCCTAAGGCAGTCCTATAGGAAAGGTTGGGTATAGCATCTCTCTAAAGTGATATTTAAGTTAATAAGCCGACCGCTCGTTTATGTAGTGCTAATAGAAATTCAAAATTCAAGTAAAATTTGAGTAAGGAGAAAATTTCGAGGGGAAGTACTACTTTTTCTGCTTTAACATTTTACCGATTAAATTTTGTAGATTTTAGCGATGTTTCACACAAATCTTAAGTTATTTCATTTTCTCAGTTAATTCTACGAAAATATTATTGCGTGAATTGCAGCAAGAGAAAGTCGATTGTGGTTCACAACTGATTTCTTTATTTTATATATTTATTATTCATTATTGTTATTGTTATTATGATTGTTATTATTATGTTATAGTTATTTTTATTGTTATTATTATTATTATTATTATTATTATTGTTTTGTTGTTGTTATTGTTATTTTAATTATTTTACAGGTGCAGATATCGCTAATGTAGTAAATGAAGCCGCTCTTCACGCTGCACGTCATCTAAATTCAAAAGTATCTCGTGCCGATCTGGAATATGCTGTAGAACGAGTTGTAGGCGGTACTGAGAAAAGATCCACATCTATGTCGCCAGAAGAGAAGAAAACTGTGGCTGTACATGAATCTGGGCATGCTCTAGTTGGCTGGTTGTTACCATTTGCTGAGATTTTGCTTAAAGTAACCATAGTTCCTAGGACCAATTTAGCACTGGGTTTTGCACAGTACGCTCCCCAGGATAAAAAAATTTATTCTACTGATGAGGTTTGTTACATCTTTTACATTCAAGTCTCTTCAATTACTTTTTTAAATTTAGTGCGAGTACTCTTTTCGTTAAATCTAGTGCAAGTAAAGTTCATATTCAAATTATCTACATCTTCAGTTTTATCACAAAATAGATTGTCACCGTCCTTAATTATTTGTACATCCCCCGAATTTCTAGTTTCTTCTCACTTCTAATTTTATTGAATTGAACTTTTACAGGGTGACCAGAGTTATATGCTCCACCCACTTTGATTTTTAACGGCGAGAAATTTCGAAAAAATAAAAAACACGTATTTAATCATTTTTAATCTAGTTTATTTTCAGTGATTGACCCATCTTTTTAAACCCCTGTATCTCGAGATACAGCATCCAACTTTGTTTTTTCAAATGGAACGTTATATTTTTTTTGCATATTTTTATAGTATTTGAGCTCCTAAAAAAAACAAAAAAAAAAATTTTGAAATCAGTTAGGTTTTTCAAAAGTTATGGTAATTTAAAATATGAAAAACAAATTTCAGTTAATTGTAAAAATTACGTTATTTTTTTTTAAAGAATCTGTTTAAACTGGGCTTAATCAACGGTTAGGCAAGCCAAAACTCTGGACTGCCACACTTTGCTTGTAGCAGCACTTATGTGGCGAAGTCAAGATCTAGGCGGCTAGAGTTATTCGACGTTCAGGTTGTTTTTTCTACAAACGTTTGTTGTGATGTTTTAGGAAATCAACTAATCGGCCCATACTTCTACAGAGAGAACTTAACTGGTGCAAGGTATCTAACTTTTTTTAAGAGACACTTTACCAGTTCTGCTTGAAGATGTTCCTCTATAAGTCGGCTAGATATGTATTTTCAACAAGATGGTTGCCCGGCACATAATGCGAGCGATGTTCGAGGTTACCTGAACTGAAATTTCCATGAAAAGTGCTTAGGGACTCATTGAACCATCCAATGACCACCTCGATCTCTGGACTTAACCTCAATGTTTGTGGGAATATCTAAAAAATAAAGTGTACAGTAACCTTAATCCCGTAGCTTCAGTCGATGATCTGAAACGTCGAATAACTCTAGCCTGCCTAGATCTTGACTTCGCCACCGTAAGTGCTGCTACAAGCAGAGCGAGGGAGTCCAGAGTTTTGGCTTGCCTAACCGTTGATTGTGCCCAGTTTGAACAGATTCTTTAAAAAAAATAACGTAATTTTGACAATAAACTGTTTGTTTTTCATATTTTAAATTACCATAACTTTTGTAAAACCTAACCGATTTCAAAAAATTTATTTTTGTTTTTTTTAGGAGCTCAAATACTATTAAAATATGCAAAAAAAAATATAACGTTCCATTTGAAAAAACAAAGTTGGATGCTGTATCTCGAAATACAGGGGCTTAAAAAAATGGGTCAATCACTAAAAATAAACTAGACTAAAAATGATTAGATACGTGTTTTTATTTTTTCGAAATTTCCAGCCGTTTAAAAAAAATGTGGGTGGAGCATATAACTCCGGTCACCCTGTATATATAATAATATTTACGTATAAAATATATTAGTCAAAAAAATAATCTACATTTTGAAATATTTTTGAAAAATATCGTACAATTTTAAATATGAGTCTGAAGAAATTTCCAAGGAACAAAGAATGAAAAGCTAACAGACAATAGAGAGAGCTAAATAATTGAAATGAACTGACATAATTGTTTTGTTTCAGTTGTACGCCAAAATGTGTGTGGCATTAGGCGGTAGGGCAGCAGAAGCTATTGTATTCAATCGCGTTACAACCAGTGCGCAAAATGATCTAAAGAAAGTCACCGATGTGGCATATGCTATGGTAAAATAACTATAAATTCCGGTATAAAAAAATCTTGAATGCTTCATTAGTTTATTTTAGATTTTAGATCTGTGGAATTTCTTAAAATTATATCAGCAATAAAAGGAAACAAATTATTAATAGCTTTTCTAGAAATGTACATTTTTTAATCGTATAGGTTCGTACTTTTGGAATGAATAATATAGTTGGGCTTGTATCATTTGAGGAGAAAGAACAAGGTAACAGGCCGTATAGTAAAAAACTGACATCAGTTATTGACCATGAAGCTAGGCAGATAGCTAGCAAAGCATATTTGGAAACTGAAAAACTTCTTAGAGAACACCGAGATAAACTTGATTTAGTGAGTATTTTTTTTTTACTTCTGGCTTAGAATTCTGGAATAGAATTCTTAATAATTATTTCGGAAATTAATTATTTTATTACTTGGTAGACTTAATCTTCGTTTTTGTGAAATCTAGATCTATACTTGACATTATTAATATAAGATCCAACTAAAGGTTATAAAAATGTTGCCAACACTTTTTTACAATTTGCTGGAGGTCATTCAAGTATGTCTATCTAATGGAAAGTATGCAATAATTGACAGAGCCATGTTGATAGTACTTAAAAGCAGTAACTATTCAAAATTCTATTGCCCGAAATAACGTTTATGTATAAATGAAGACATCGCAGAACTAAAGCTTGATTTTTGTTTTGGGATTCATAAAAGAATTTTATAAGAGTATACTAGCCAAAAATTTGACCACATTTGTACGTGAAATGCAAACATCTTTAAACCCTTTACTGTCTATCATTTACTACAAATATTTGGACAATAAAATAAGAAATTATCATTTAATTTTTATAAATAAACATAAAACTTAATTTAACCATCAGGGTAAAGTGGTTTTACTCAGAGCTAAAAGAATTCTGATGGGGCCGTGATATCAATTATTTTTCACTCAATGCAATTTTAATTCAGTCGTTTTTACTACGTAATTAGGGAAGGGATTAGCTGTGCGTTTAGCGTATTGTATTCCCACTCGGAGATCCTGGGTTCGAATCCAGCTGCTGACCCTTAGATTTTCTCTTCCTACGAGCGTCTAACAGCTCACTGACCCTTACAGACAACACTGTCCGCAGGCCGGCAATGCACTGAAAAACTGGGCGCCAATAACCTCAAATGTTGACGCGCCTTAAATCACAAAAAAAAAACCTACGTAATCAATTATTCTACTTCTACTACTAATAAATTGTACCCTGTAATTAATTGCGAAAATTCTTAATTTGAAGATATGGCTAGTTATTCGCCGAGAGAAAAGTCTTCTAATATGCCATTTCTAATTTGGTTATTTAATTTCTCATTAGAAGAAACTTAAATTTCTTGGATGAAATTGTTTTGTAATCTCCCTTAAACGCATCGACCTTGTAGTCGATAAACAAAAATATTTTGGGTATCGTATTTTCTTTCAGTACTTCTCATAATTAATATATTTTATTAATTATAGATATCCAATGCACTCCTTAAAAAAGAAACATTATCTTATATGGACATTGAAGAGCTGATTGGTCCACCGCCATATGGTAAGCGTCGAATTATAGATAAGGCTGATTTTGATATTTCACTGGACAACATTGTACCTCCGAAAGATGACAGCCCGAATGAACAACCTCAACGGGGGAATTAGCCTTCATAACACATGGCACCCTTTATACATTTTTAATTAGTTCTATAATTTGCAAAATATTTTCATTCGAATATCATTTTATTAAAAACAAGATGTACAACATAAATGAGTTTTTATTAATAAATACATTAACTTTTACGTTATTGAAAATGTATTCTGGCGTTTGTGATAGATCATAGTATGTTCTTAAGTATATTATACAAATTGTAAATAAAGACATTTCTTAATGTAATATTTAATATCCTAAAATGATGTCTGAAATTCAAAATTTTTGGAATGACAGTACCATATTAGGATGATTTTCCTATAACTAACAAACATCATCTCTAAATATTCATCTTCATTGTCTCTATTGACTCGTTTTCTCCAAAAATAATTTTTTAGAATAATACAAGACATTTTGTCACTATATGGTTTTTTTTTTATATTTTTCTAAACTTTTGGGTAACATATAAACTAATAATGCCCAATAATTAATGGAATTACTTTTCTTCTTTGAAAAAGTAGCAACAATAAGTTTGGATTCACCTCAAGGTGATACTGTCCACCAAGGAGTTGACTTCACAAATAAAAAACAGTTTTAGATTATATTCTTATAAATACTGTAGTAATCAATGATTTGGAAAAATGTGTGGTTAAACAATTATATTAATTCAATTAGACAACTTACTTGTAAGTAAAGTAAAGTAATTGCCTATTTTTTCAGGCGGGCTTTACGTCCAACTACCAATTAGGTGTCGTGGACGGAGGCGACTAGCAAACATACTTTACTGTAGATTTCTTTTATTAACCTTTAAGTAAAATCCAATGCTTAAGACCGGGAATCGAACCCAGTTCCATAATGCATATTAGAAACATATATGTACATATAAATAATATATAATAATTTGAGTATAATAGTCTCACTAATGGGTCGAAATCTGCAAATCTTTAATGTTAAAGAATTGAACATTCACAGCACATAAGAGTATAATACATGCAGTCCACTGCACAACCAGCCTCTTGAGGAGGCACTTGTTCTGGTGATAAATTCATACGAACATTATCCTCACTAAGTAATGGTGCTTCACCATTCTCAATTGGCTTACCTGGGCCGCGTAAGCTAGCAAGGAAGTAAGTGTCATTTCCAATAGCTGAATCTGTAGTGTCAAAAGCTGGTAAAATAACATTTAGATCATCCTGTGAATCTTGACATAAGGTTGGAGTTGGATGCTCATGTTCATCCGTCCATGGTGTAATACTATCTTCCCTCTCGTATCTATTGTTCTAAGTATAAGAAAAAAACCAAAACAAAAAATTAGCTACTATTAAATAAACTGTGTTTAGATAACACAGATGTTTATAGATTCAATTCCGCATCAATCAACAAACCTATGATTTGTTGCTCTTTGTTTTTTGGGCTGATTTTTCACTTTTTTCTACTATTTGTTTAGGATGACAATTAAAATAAAAAAGTGGTTTTCCATCTGCTTGAATATAAAACTACTAAAAGTGTTTCATTAATTTCTTCGCGGCGAATGTTTCTACAGCAATTTAGTATGCAGAAAGAGCTCTCTTTCTCTGAACAATTATAAGTTAAGGCGCGAAAATACGAGGGATTTTTGGAGCTTGGTGCCCTGCTGTTACTACGGCAGTGCACTCTCGACAAACAAGCTCAGACCCCACAGCATTTTTCTTGGACATTCTGACCAGTTTTGAATTTCCATCCGTCATAAAAGATATATCATTGGTGTAGTAAAAATTGTGACTTCTATTTGCGAAGTTAATATCACTACACTAACTGATTGTTGGAAGTTACATGGTTTATGGGCTGTGTTCAACTGAAAACCGCATTGAATAAAAAATTTACCGGTTAGAGAATGTTCCAATTCCATCATATTGTGATGGATAAAAATTAATTTTTGCACTTTGTTAGGGTCCACCTAATATTTTAAATTAGAAATTCTATAACAAATTAAGAACATCTCATCTTATTCCTTTATCATTTAAAACAAAAATATTTTTTTTTTTTTGTGAGTATAGACTGACTCGCAAAATGTTTAATGTGTATATGTTGTTTACAGATTTAATTTTCATTAATTTTTTTTTCATACACAATAAGGATCTTCGAGTTAGTTTGGAACTAATGAAGTATGTTCAATGTTCATACGCAACTTTATACACTTTGTTCTTTCATCCATTAAATATTCGCTTGTGGAATATTCCTTGATGTAAAGTAGTTATTTTAACTACAAACAAGACGTTACAATAGCTGTCCATAGTCTGTATTAAATATTTACTTCACTTTCCTACTTTCCCTTCCCACAAAATTGAGTGAATACTTGAAATTAATAATAAGTTCATTTAATGTTAATTTTCTTCTTACATTTGGCGCCAAAGATTATTTTAATACTTTTTTTAACATAATTTATCAGCATTTAGTTGAGATTGTCTATCACTTCATTTTTATTATTTCAAGTGTTTTTCTTATTTTTTTTTTTACATCTATTTAAAAACATTAGGTTTAGGTTTTTATGGTGAGTGAGGGATGTTATAAAAAAAAAACAAGAATGATCTCTTCTGCTAATGATCAGAAAACGAAATAATAAAACCTCGTAATTTAGTGAATTAAAACCGTCAAATAAACCATCAAATCATTAGACTCATAGAATCACATCAATAGACCATCAAATAAATTAGATTTATTAAAAATAGGCTTAGGACTGTTATAATACGCAAAATTCAATTAATAAATTTCAATTGATTTCTTATCAATTCTTTCAATGAATATGAATTAAGAGAGGTTTTAATAGTTCCCCATTTCCTGCCTTCCCGTTTAGATAAATAAACAAATTATTTCTTTTTTTTATTTCATAGAAATCTTAATTTTACCTCTAAATAAGGCACTTTTTGAAGCACAGAAGATAGAATTGAGTAGATACCGAATCATAGTCCATCAGCTCTTTAAGCCACTACATATAGTTCATTGAAGGACGAGGGCAGTGCTCTTTGTTAATGATGTATAGCTTCCAGAAGACAATAAAACGTAATAAAGTAACTTTGATACCAACTAAACATTTTCATGAATGTGGTTAGGTCTGCAGTGCTTGATAATATCTTTGATTTGTTGATTGAATACCCTGACCGGTTGGGATCTTTCATCCATCAGCAAGTGAAGTGCGAAACGGATACATAAATGAAGTCGAGTTCTCTACAACAAACTGAATAATCTCTCTCTGATGATGAATGAAAATCCGTAATCTATCAGGGTTACAATAATCGTGGGTGTTACGCCGGATAAAATCAAAGATATTTCCATGAATTATTCATTAAACTTTCACTAGATAAAGGTGAGAATTTCGTAGACTAGAGAGCGCATAAAGAATAATCTATTGTTTGTTGTGTTTGTAATTTGCTATAAAAAAGAGAAACAGGATATCTGGCACATATTCTGTATCTAAGCAGAGAAACTTAGAAGTTTGTTTTAATAAGAGAACAAGAGTTGAATAATTTGTGGAAATCAAAAAGTTTAGCTGTACACAATGCATGCTCAAAACATCTTAAACAAAGAGATTCTGGGAAAGTGTTCTTATTTATACACACAGTTACCATAAAAGAACAATTAATTTCTTTAAAAGATATAATGGAAACATTAATTTATGCAATGTGTGAATATTATTACAAACTTTCTCGACGGTCATTTTTTGCTTTTACTACACTACACAGGTAAGAGGAAGTATTGTCAAATTTTCATTCACTGTTAATTATCCGTTCGTTTTGAGGTCCTAAAGTTAAAAAAAATTAAAATTACAAATTGATCTTACATATGTCAGTTTGTGGCTGTCTGTTTAGGTGTGGTCATCATTACTGTTAAACGAAATTGATATCTGATTTATTATCTGGATATATACTTAAACAAGATAATGTGCTTTCAACAAAAACAGTCCACAGGAAGCTCACTTTACTGATTTTCGCTTTCTTGGTATTTTCTCGAAAACGGGCCTTAATATTTTCTTTTTACTTGGTTTACTTATTTTCTCGTAAGTAGTTCTACGATTTTTATTAGTAACATTTTCCTGGAAAAATTCGATTTACTCTTCTAGGAAATAGGATGGCTGGCAATTGCTCTAAAATGCCATTATAAGTGTCGACCTACCACATATTCAGTATTAATAGAAAGGAATAAATACGCATCCAAAATTGCTACTTTCAAATCAATTGGCTGAGCGGAAGTGCCGTTTCATTAAAGAGATTTTTCTAGTTTATAAATTAAGAAAATGGTAGTTTCAATCCATAATTTTTCATTTTTTTATTATTTTATACTAGCCGTACCAGGCCCAGGCCATGCGTTGTTGAGGCTCAGTCCGCAGCGAAGTATCATCATATCGATTCGGTGATGGCATTCTCAATTGTCTGAGAACTTCTTTCGCGATTTAGAATAGCGTGTGTTGCTTTTACGCCCATCAGATAGCGTTTTTTTTCTTTTTTTTTTAAATATATTTTTACCTGTCCACAGATTTGACATCTAGTATGTATATAAAAAATACGCGCTTATTTGAATACTACGTTGTGTCCAAATTTCAAAACAATCGGTGAAGAACTTTCGGAGATTTAAAATTTTGAACAAAAGAACATTTACATTTTTATTTATATAGATGTATTTTATTATTATTATGGGTATCATTTATTTAATTTTAATATTATTATTTTTTTCTTCTCCACATATCTGCATTTTTTGGATATTTATAAGTTGTGAAGTGTTTGCTCCAAATTAATTAATTTCGTGTGATGAAAAGGTACTGGATTATTAAAAGATCACCGATTTTTCGCCATAAAAAGTTGGAATTAGCTTATTTGGTCTTAAAGTTAACTTGATTTAAGAATATTTGTTCATATTAACATACGTAATTTATACTACTCATATATTAATTTATTATAGGTTCCTAAAATATTGTATTACTTAATCGAAGTTCGTTATTAAAATTTTATTCAGGTGATTAAAAATAACTTAACTAACGCAATAACTTCAATGAAACATAAAATTCATACAATTACACGAAATCGAATCTTCCTCTTCCGAAGATTCAGGGCAAATATTCGTTTGATATATACATTTTCATTTGTGTAGATTTCTGTCTTTAATTTACATCGGCATTACTTTTTTTTTTTGAGATATTCTGATAAGATGATTTTTAGAAATTCATTTTTAAGCGGAGTCGGTTTTAATCTATCATTACTCGAAAAACTGAAAGTTCAAGTTCGGTACTTGCTCGGATGCAACAACCGGGCGCAAAATTAAGGATTTTATCAAATTCGTTCAACTGGTATTATTACCATTTTACTTGATTGGAACATTGGAATACCTTTTTTTTTAGCATTTTTCGGACCAAGAACCATTTTTACAAAGAAAAAAAAAGTTATTCATTATTAAATTCAAATATACTAGAAGTTAATTACATTTACGTATTCTAAAACGTAAAATTTCATAGTGTGGGTAATTCTACCTATTTTTAACGATATTTTAATTAGAACATATTAACAAAGCAATTTCAGAGTTAGTGTAGTTTGTTTAACTTTGCCTTAGCAGAATAAAATCGGCACATTAAATGCTTTCAATTTTTTGAAATAAAAATAATTTCAACTTAAACCGATACAAAATAAAAATAATTTCTTGAATAAACAAAATATTTCATTGGTGGAACGTTTTTGCTGCTCTTAGGCAATTTATTATTATTTGCGTTTGAGTCAGCAATTAGACTTTTAATTACATTGTTATTCATTAAATTGAAAAATATCTGATATAGATAAAACCTTGCCTCAAATTGTGAAGTGGAGTTGTGTTCTGATGCTTTATTATATGAATTTCCAATTTCATCCGCCCTATTCAAGATTTCACTGTCAGAAAAATTAGCTATTTCACCAGAGTCCATTTTTTTATTTGTTTTTTTTTTTTAATGTTAGTACAATATCTTCTCCATTTTAATGATCGGTCTAAATAAGCGGTCTCTAGATTTAGCAGATGACATTTAACTGCAAAGTGAACAGATTAATTAAAAAACAAAAATCATGGCACGTTTTGAGGACATGAATAATTATTTATGACATACCTCAAGCCTGTTGTGCACTTTTAAAAAATTGAGGATGATGTATTAAAAAAACTGAACACCTCTCTAATTGTAGTTACAGATATCAGCAAAATAACATTTATTAACGGTAGAGGTATGATTCATTGCACACACCTAAATTTATTCCATTGAAGAATGCACCATGTATAAAGATGACGAGAAGTCTTTCGTGATATATGTATTATCACATTTTACAAAGGTATGGTATTCACCATTCACGTAGTAAAAGCTGAACACAGACTGAAGGCTGTGAGACGAGAGAATACTGTTTCAAGGACAACCACCATTTCACTGCAGTTCTTCTTTACATTAGCAGTATACTTCATTTTCCCTTTCTCTCTATTAAACGTCTCTCTTATATCTATTTGGTAAAATGTTTCTTTCTGAAATATATATATATATATATATATATATATTTAAGGAGTCAGAAAACATATTACTAAATTATTCATCAAAAAATAAAAAAAGGTATGGAAATGTTAGGAATCTTATATTTAATAATTTGCTTCTTATTAAAAAAACAAATTTAAACAAAATTTTACTTTAAACTAAGAGGAAAATTGCAGTAGAATTTTTATTGATCATAAAATGAATATTTATTTTAGAAAATAAAGGAGATTCATTTAAAGTACAAAACGAAAACTATTTCTATTTAAAACAGTTACTTACAGTAATTTTTCAATTTCAATTTTTTTTTTTGTGACAAAGTTTACTTAATTCATATTTACACAGAAATTTGAGTATTTAGAAATTAAAAGTGAAAAATTATTTATATAAATCACAAAAACAGTTGCTATTATCCCACATCCAATTACACAGCTCAACATAGCTGGTTTGATTTTCTAATTTGCTATTTCGGCACCTCAAAGCCATATCCATGAGCTGTGAATTGTATTGATTTTATCTTTATTTTTCAATTAAATTTCAATGTTTTTGTGTAACAAATCAGTAGATTGTAATAAAAACTTAGATTAAGAAGCTTATATTAAAAACAAGCATCGCCAACTGACAGATTTCCAGTTTCAGAGTACTGTCCATTCAGAGGACACTTGAAGAAGCTAGGTCTGGAATGTGAAAGAGTAATAATACATGTGCTGTTAAGAGTTGGAGAAAACTCCAATACACCTCCTAATTGACTGCTATGACCAGTTCAAGGAAGACTTAGAAGCCTGGAAAGTTACCAAGATCTGGAGAATTTCTTTGCTAGGCCCTTCCTTCTGTTGATAGAGTTCGCTATTACGGAATTATCTGGACAATTGGAATCTACATATTACATTCAAAGAACAGAAACTCCGCAGTGAAAAATCGCAAGAAACAAAGAGAAGACTGATCAATGATGATAGTATATTTATTTACATTTTTACGAACTATTTAAAATTCAAATTAAATGAAACATTTGAAGGTACTTTTAAAAAATTCCATGGTTTTGTAAAGCAGTTCAGAGTTTAAAAACTACCCTGAAAACTAACAATTTGATGAAAGTAGGTTAATGTAAATTATATTATATAAAATTCTATATTATATTATAATATTATATATATATTATAATGTAATAAAAATTGAATTACAGGGACAAAGTGCATTGTTCGGTGAAGAATAAACTGGTATGTAAACTATTTAATAATTATGAAAATGAATCCGTCAAGTAAGCAGTGACTTTTATTGAAGAGTGAGGAAACCTTCGAATGAAGGCATTTCAAGCGGATTTTAGAAAAACTAGCTTTCGTTCATTAACCCCAGGTTCTCTCAGATTAAAATTAAGTATTTTAACCAATGAAAATTTGCAATAAATGTTCAATTTTATCTTCACTATAATGACTAATTAGGCTAAAACTTGTTAATACATGCAAACACGTTTCTGGAAGCATGTACCGGTAAATATTTCATGAACGGCGCATAACTCGGTGGGCATGCAAGACGAAATCATAATAGTGAATGGTTTCCTGTAAAATTGAGAAAGATCAATATTTCATTGGAATCGAAAGAGAATTATCATTTTTATAACTCCTCCTCCCCACGTGCGTGGACCAACTTTTTTTTTGCCGCATACAAATTCAGAAAATCAACTTGCCTCTGCAGGCATATACCGCAGTCAACGTTGAGGCGACATTGAGTTTTTTACTTGCCTTCTATTTCAGAGATATTCAGGTTAAATACCATATATTTCATAACTTTCATTTTCGACAATTCTCAGTCCACCAGAATAAACTTCTTCCAGAATCATTACTTCATCTCTGCTATTATTAATCATTTTCCGAATTCCTTAAATAAGGGCTACTAGATCGATGGTCACCAGCTTCCACAACTTCTGCTAAATTATAGCATTTGTTTGAATTTTGACGACTACTTATTGTTATTTGTTAAGCCGTTTCTTTTCTCTACAAACGCAGACCCTGAAATGCTTTTCTTCTAGATCCTCAGTTTATAGCATGCTCTCATCACTTGAGTAAGCAATGCCTATTTGGTTGTGAAAAATTCGACCTACGATAAGTAAGTACACTTGAGAGAAACAACCAAGACAATTAGCTCTATTCTATAACCATAACTGCACCCAAAATATTACAACTTCATTCGCAATTTAAGCTTCGTTTTTAACTGTAACAGTCTAACATTCGTTGATCTGATTCGTTGAGTATTTTGTCTTGCCTTCTGGCAAGTATTTATTTATTTCTTCAAATGTTTAGGTTAATATGTTTATACTGTAATTTATTTATTATGTTTATACTGAATGGTAAACAAGGGAAACCGGACACTTCTGCAAATGGCCCTCGTGAATACATTTGATTGGAATGTAATATTTCATTTTCTGTTTGCTTAGAAAAAAAAAAAAAAAAAAAAATCATAAATAATACTGTTCCATATGTGTTGGAAGCAATAATTTTTTTATATCAAAATTGATATTCAACTTTTATTAATATGATATTTATTTCCGAATTAATAAATTCAGTTAAAATTACGATAAAAGATGGCGAGGTTCAGGGTCAGCTCAGATGTAGAACAAAACCAACAATCTTTTCAGGTAAGCAAAGTTTTGTTTTTCTTTATTTTGTACTTTGCTGTGATTCAATCGCGAAACATGCTTAAACGAAGCTATTTTTGAAAGTTTGCCTTCTTAAGCGATACGGCATCTGTTTAATTTCATTCTAAGAATTGATATTTCTCTGAGGAGCATTTTTTCTTAAAAATGTTTGAGAATTAGGGATACAAAATAAACTTAGCTTTTTGCAGCGAATAACATGGATACAACAAATTTTTTCTTATTCCTAAATTTCTGTTAGATAGGGTTGCCAACTGTATAAAGTTCCAAAAAAGGACACCCCAAAAAAAATTAGGTACATTCAGGGCCGTCGACAGAATTTTGGGGCCCGGGAATATACAGGGTGTCAGCATAAGACTACCGTTACTTCGGGAGGCGATTTTGGGCATCATTCTATAACTTTTAAATACACTCATATTTCTTCGCTAGCTCTGCTGCAGATTTAAGCACATAGATGACTTATTTTCATTTAATTTTAAAGCTTTTGAGAACCTTCATTATAATATTTTTTATAAACTGACATCAATTGAGCTTAATTAGTGTTTTTGTTGGAAGAATAGAATAATGCTGTGAAAAATGAATCCATTGCTCCTATAAACAAATACGTAACAAATTTTATACTAGCAGTACCTTATTGAGTTTCAAGTTCAATTTTAAAATTGTTCTGGAAATTATTTTAAAAAAAAAACTGATGCGAACTCTACATTACATTTGCTTGTCACAATTAACAGGATGAAATTTTATTGAAATTAACACTCAGTGAAAAAATAGTAAACACACGGACAAATTTGTTTGCGAAAAATTAGAACTTCTTCATAACTGGAGGGTTATTTAAAATTAAATTCGTATTAGTTTTATAATGAGGCAATAAATTAGACTTGAATGTCAGCTCCATGAACTACTTTATAAAGCATTTGGCTGGCAAAAGTTTTCATGCCAAAGGTTTTATTTTTAAATGCCTGCAGTGAACAGCAAAATTTAAGGAAAATTTATAGAGCGGTTTTCGAAAAGGTTCCAAGAATCTGAAACATTAATTCAGTAGAGTGGTGGCTCATTTTGCCTAAAAGCTTATTATCGGGCCCTTATTATGGTAGCACAGAACGAAACATGTGAAATCAAGGAGCAATGCAGTGATTTACTTTTTTAAAATTGAGTTTGGTCGCTATTAATTCCACTCATCTATCGAACAGAACCTTAAAAACCGTTGCAGAACTCTTTCGATCTGCTCTAAAAGTAATGTGCCTCATGCATAAATGTACTTTTACATGTAAATGTACTGACGCAAATGTTTGTGAACCACAAGTAAATGAATGGATGTACAAATTCATACAGTAGAAGTTGGCGCAACTTACTAATTTTTTTGTTTAATATATTTGATCATACAAATCTTTTCAGTAGTAAAAAACTCTTTGCGCACACTTGTATGCTTAGTATTTACTTTATTATTCCCCACTTTATCCACAAATGGTTGTTGAATGTGCATAAAAAGTTTGGAAGTGGTTACAACTTGGATCAAATGATGTGTAGATCAGCTGTTAACCAGGTCTTCTGTCCATATTTTAAAATGAATGATTTAAAATCTAATGTCTAGAAGTTGAAAATACGCACAACATCTTCTTACTTTGTCAAGTTTCAATGAAACTATTGCACTAACTGATCATTTCGCATTTGTTTCAGGATCCTTTGCCCAAAAAATGTGTTTTTATCCTCATCCACACTTTTGGTCAGCAATTCGCTGTAACGACTACAAGATGTTAGTGTTATGCTTTCTAAAATTTTGTACTTAACTAAATAATTCTATGTTGAAATCATTCTTACCATTTTAGGTATTAAGCATTTGAGCATTTTTTAGTTTTTGAGATACATATTTGTTCATAAACCACACGAAAACTGTTAGTATTAAAACTGTCCGGTAGGACCCTGTAGTCAATGTAGATAGCAATAAGCTAAACAAGGCGACAATAATGATGCAATGATGCAGATGATGCAATGGGTATTTTAAATACACAAATAAATCTCCTTAACAAAAACTTACAGTTTAAAAAGTTAAGTATAAGGGTTGTTTAAAAGCCAAAAAGTACACAAATCATTTCATTAATATGTACTTCATTGATATAATTTAAGTCATTTTACTGCATTAACTTTTCATAATTTTTTTTAGAATTTATTAGATGTCACAACCCTTACGCTGGCCCCTTCATTTATAATTATTTTTTTTTTTGTTAAAATAAAATGTATACTTCATCTTTTTATTACGAAGATTTATTTTAACTCTATTCCAAATTATTCTTCTGATTTATCTTTATTACCCTTAACCCTTTACCCTTTATTCTGTGTAATCACATACACATGCACATTAAAATAGAAAAAAGACTAAGGTAGTGTCGGTTACTATTTAAATTTGACGAAGTTAGAACAAAATTTGAATCTTCAATTCGTCTAACAGAAGTATTTGAAAGCACAAATAACACACAGTTAATAAAAAGTAAATTATTCAACAATAATTATTGATTTCTCTTTTGTAATTTACTGTACTGAGTACTTGTAGTAAAATACTTTAATAATTAACTGTCCTAAAAATGTGCATATCTTATCTATTTTATATTCCATATATACATACATACAACACTGTGGGAAGAACATCTAGATTATTTAATATTAATCCAGATTAATTATTATTTTTAATATTATTTTTTTTACCTATTATTTTTAACCTTTGACTACTGTATATAGTAACAATCACTTGATTTGAAGAATGAACTTGAACCGACGATTTTTATTTAAAAATTAAATAAATAAAATAAACATATGACTTTTTCTTTTTAACTTGTGATTAATAGTTTGATTGTTATAGATTAATAGATATTACAGTCAATCTAAGTTGAATGGTGTGCTACTTGAACAAATATTTTGTAGATTAAAATGGCCAGCGAATGGGTCTGTGACATTTAATAAATTCTAAAAAAAATTAATGAAAATTTAATGCAGTAAAATGACTTGAATGATATCAGTGAAGTACATATTAATGAAATGATTTGTGTACTTTTTGGCTTTTAAACAACCCTCATACTTAACTTTTTTAACTGTATGTTTTTGATAAGCAGATTTTTGTACCTTTTAGATAGATTTACCTTTTTGCTTTACAGATTTTCTTAACATTTTTAATGACCACTACTTTCATTATAACCTGATATGTTGTTAAGTTAGACACGTGAACTACTACTGAAGAGATCTTTTAAAAGAATGCTTAGAGTTGCGGTCTCCAAAGAATCCACAAATAAAATTTTCTAGGAAAATGTCTCGAATAAAATCGGAAGGTATTTGTACTTAAATAACAAAAAGTACAATAAAAAGTGTAATTTCAGTACTTCCTTTTAAGAGGATTAAGAAAAATTAAAATGAGTTTACTTCTTCCTAAAAGGCGAAGAGAAATTAAACTTCAAGCACGCACGATTGCATTACTTCCCTTTAGTAATTCATTGATGTAAATCGGTCCGAGCGTCAATAATTTGAATGATTGCAGAACTTCCTCTTAGTAGGTGTAAGAGCGTAATAGCGCTTTAGAGTCACGTAGGGAAGCATTAACCACTTCTTCTTGCTAATTTTTTTCAAATCAGACTAAACGATTCAAACCTGAATATTCTAAAATTTTGATACAAAAACATAGAAATAACATGTTTAAAATTCAGGTTTATATTTCCGGTATTTGAGACTAGAGGCCATGTATAGTAACCAATATGCCAGAGTAATCCTTCATTCTAGTATTGCGACAGCTGATCTTATGGCACTCCCAGGAGTATTACTGGCTGCTAAAGTTGGCCCTAGAAGGTGAGTGTAATAATTAATAAAATTCATCCTCTGTTATTTGAGAAATTGTACGAAAAAGTTACATGGTCTAAATAGAGCTTTCATATGTATATAAAATATACGCGAATGTTAGTTTCATAACTTAAACTTATGGTTTAAGGTGTAGCTTATAATTAATAACAAATTATTGAATCAATAAAACATAGATTGTATACAGTGTGATAATTATGGCGAGTAATTAAGGGTTCTCATTTACAAGGTTACAAAAACTATCACTATCCCACACATTACAAGCAGATGTGATTTGGGTTCATTTGCCCTTACTTTTTTTTCTAGGAAAAAGATCAAAAAGCTTCTTGAACCTCAGATATTACCTACTAAATAAGCAGTTAGTATAGAGAGCAGATACCGAGATGTATTCTTTCGCCACTTCTGCTCCACTTATTCATAGGACATATCATTTTTTTTAAGCGTCTGGAAGAACATAATAATGGTGTTGCAGTCAATGATAGTCCGATTAACAGCTTCAAACGTTTTTAAACAATGTCGCAAGCAAAGGCCTAGTAATGGTTTTACAACTTAATGTAAAAAAATAAAAAACAAAATAGATGATTTTAAGTACTAATCTATGCAGGAAGGGCTTGCAGTCGGAAATGATATTGCTGAAAGAGTATCAAGTTTCAAATATTTGGGTTGTTTGATAACTGTAAATTGGGACAACATGCAAGAAGTGAAATGTGGAATTGAACATGCAAGCCATTAGAAACTTTTGAAATGTAGACATGAAGTAGAATGTTGAAAATCCCTTGGAAAGCCAATAGACAAACATTGAAGTGCTATGCAGATTGAAATAATCAAAACCATGTCAGAGGAGGCGAGAGAGAGTACGAGAGCATTAAAGATATTAGAGAGAGCAGTATGGAACTTTTAATATTTCGCCTTGGCGAGTTGTTACATAAATTGTGACAGAAAAAAGAAATTGCTTCTTGGTTAATTAAAAATTACAATAACTAATTTAATATTAATAATAAATTATTCGGGCAATTATTCTATAACATATAAATTCTTCTGCATTATTCGCCATTTAGTTTAATTTTCATCATTTTCTTTGAAGAAGGCAAGAAATCTATCTATTTTTCTTAGCGTTTTGTGATTTTTAATATTTTCATCTAATGGGTTTGTTATTCCCTTTATCAGGTTTCTTTTCTTGTACTCGCAATAGAACATTATGTGCTCGTAACTCTCCTCGCTAACATCAGCTTTATTATACTGAAGTTATTGTATCGCTACTCTGTACCCGTCGAATATCTTCTTTTATATTAATACGATGTCCACGCGAGACTTGAAGGCAAACGTTGAAGGCCCAGTAAGTTGCGTGAGTGCTCTGCAGAACCTCAGGTAATATCTTATGTTACAGGTAAATATAGGAAGCGTTGGATAGGAGATTTTGTCTCTTTGTATTGTTTCGTCTTTGCAGTGTTTTGTTACCGTTGATTGCACTTAAAGACTAATAATTAGGGATAACAAAAAAGTATAAAATGTGGTATGCTTGACGCTAACAGTGAACCTTCATGTAAACATTTATATGTGGTTTCCTCAAGTACTTATTTCATATTTGTTTTATTATCCTATGATGAAGAAGCCAGACAATTGATGTAAAAACTTTTTACCTTAAAATAGATTATTTAAAGAAAATAATTTAACATAACTTTAATTTCAGTGCAGTTTTAATGGTTATATTTGTCTTCATTACTGGTTACAGCTTAATGACCTCATCAACTTTCTTTGTTAATGATCTCAAGTTCAGGTAGCCCTACGTTTGTTTTAAATAATTTTTAATTTCTTAATGTTGTTAGAATAAAATTAGTCTTTAATTTTTGTTTCTTTCTTTCTTGACAGATTTTTACCAGTGATTTCTATTTACATATTCTGTATCGGCTGTGGATCAATGAGATTGTTTTTACACATTTTAGCACAAGATCAGCTGACAACATTATCTGAAGAAAAATATTTAACCGTATTTAATATAGTATCAATTACGTCTGAATTATTTGCATCAATTACAGTTCCACTGTTAGTAGGAATTTCTTATTTCGGAAAAAAAAGTGGTTATCAGCTTCCATTCTGTTTAACTTTGGTTATGATCTTAATTGGAAGTGGTAAGGAAATAGGAATTAAATAGAAATTAAGTCTGAACATACTCTGTAAGCTATTATCAGGGAAATATTTAATTAAAAGTTAATAAATTTTCCCAGGAGCTCTGCTAATTGGAACAAAGTATTATTCAAAAAAAATTGGCTCTTTGAAATTTATATCAAAGTTTTATCATTGCTCATTAGTAAGTATGTAGTACAAATCCATGTTCAAAACGCTGATGCGTATTTTTAAATAATTATTTTATGTTCTTGGTTTACAGTATTCCCTACGTAAAAAATTAGGGGCTATGTGTAGAGACGAAGATACGGTACCTTGGTTAAACTATGCTTATAAAAAATATGACCATAAGTTTGTGAAAAAAGTGAAAGATTTCTATTATGTCGCACCGTTGCTGATCCCAATGCCAATATTCTGGGCTCTGTATGACCAACAGGTTTGTTACATAATATTAAATTATTAGTATTTTTTATTAATACACTTAAGGGGGACATACGACAAAATATTCAAGACGCTATATATCTGACACGATTTGTATTTGATGTGTAGAAGAAAATTCAGGATTTGCGCAGGATAAGTACCTCTCCAGATTTCTAACTTTAATCAAACAGGATGGTAGAGAGTTTCAACTAGAGGGCGCCATAGCGAGGTTTACTGTCCAACACCCACGGAATCTCCTTACCTTATATATATACAGGGTGATCCATTTAAAACGCACCAATCGCTAATAACTTTTTAGGAAAGCGGAATTCCGAAAAAACCCACGAAGTAAACTATATGTTTTTTTGAGTCTAGTTTCCAAATTTTTTACCCCCGATGCTGTACCTTCATTTTTGGCGGAGTTACGGCTAAAAAACCGATTAAGATTTCATAAGGACCACTGGTTTTGACAATGATTTTGAAAACTACATAAAAAACTGTGAAAAGTGACGTTAATCCCGTTTCGATATCCCTAATATTAGTTGAGATATTTAAGATCAAAGTTACTATTTTATCTATTCGTGATCGTTTTTCAATATTAATTTTCCACCAGAAATACACGTTTTGGGAGGTCCTCTGACTGCAAAAAATGTTACTGGTTAGGCAAAGTGAAAAAATAATAATAATTTAAGATTTTAAAACATGTAGTGTAATGTAATGGTTGTGGGTGAATCAGGATAAATTGGTTTTATCATCAAATAAAAGCAATCATCACATCATTTTAATGCACCCAGTATGCAAGACTTCTTGACCTATGATTACGGTAAGAATATCTTGCCAGGGATGGGCGGGTGTTCGTCTAGTGGTCAAGAGCGTGGCTTTGTAAGTGGGAGATCCCCAGTTCGAATCCCGCGTATGACTACACTTTATTAAAAAAAGTATTACGATTCTTTAAGTAATAAGAATAACTGCATACGCGGGATTCGAACTGGGGATCTCCCACTTACAAAGCCACGCTCTTGACCACTAGACCAACACCCTGGCAAGATATTCTTACCGTAATCATAGGTCAAGAAGTCTTGCATACTGGGTGCTTTAAAATGATGTGATGGTTGCTTTTATTTGATGATAAAACAAATTTATCCTGATTCACCCACAACCATTACACTATACTACATGTTTTAAAATCTTCAATTATTATTATTTTTGAACTATGCGTCACCAATAACATTTTTGCAGCCAGAGGACCTCCCAAACGAGTATTTCTGGTGGAAAATTAATATTGAAAACCGTTCACGAATAGATAAAATAGTAACTTTGATCTTACATATCTCAACTAATATTAGGGATATCGAAACGGGATTAACGTCACTTTTCACAGTTTTTTATGTAGTTTTCAAAATCATTGTCAAAACCAGTGGTCCTTATGAAACCTCTATCGGGTTTTTGACCGTAACTCCGCCAAAAATGAAGATACAGCATCGGCGTTGAAAAATTTGAAAACTAGACTAAAAAAAACATATAGTTTACTTCGTACGTTTTTTCGAAATTCCGCTTTCCTAAAAAGTTATTTGCGATTGGTGCGTTTTAAATGGAACACCCTGTATATAACTCTCTCTCTTATACAGGGTGAACCAGTAAGTATTGTCAATAGGCCTACTGCGTGTAGTACATCTAAAGTGGAGTTCAATGACGTATTGGCCAACTTCATATTTTCCTCTGTTCTTGAGTGACGTCACTTTAAAGTTTTTTTCTAAAATCATTACTTTTTTTCAATAAAAATGTTATTACTCAGAAAGTTTTAGTCCGAATTTGATTCTGATGACGTGATTAGAAAGACACATAAATTTCCTAAAAATTGACACCATTTTGAAGCATAAATTATTCTCCAAACTGCCTTAATCTTCCACCGGAACCTAGGAAAATAAAAGTAATCGAAATTTTTAAGAAAACTCATTAGGCTCTTATGTGATCATTTTCAGACCTAGGTGCTGGCACTTTTTACAAAAGTTTCCTTGTCTAATGGGCTTTCAAACGGTATATCATTTTCCAGGATTCCTTTTATCTTCGTATGAGAAATTACGTTTGTTTTGTAAGAAAACGTGTTCAAAAAAAAAAAAAAAATCTAAACTGAAATATTTGACAAAATGTTAGATTTTGAAACTAAGCAAATTAGCCTTCGATTATAAAAATAGCACTTGTTTAAAATATTTTCTAACATTTTGTCAAATATTTCAGTTTAGATTTTTTTTTTTTTTTTTTTTTTTGTGCAATAAGTAACCTTAGACTACCTTATTTTAAGACAATCTACTTTAAAAATTGACTACAGCTCCATCCACAAGAGTTTAATGAATTAAACAACACAATACAATATCACTGCTGTATGCTCGTGAACACGTTTTCTTACAAAACAAACGTAATTTCTCATACGAACATAAAAGGAATACTGGAAAATGATATACCGTTTGAAAGCCCATTAGACAAGGAAACTTTTGTAAAAAGTGCCAGCACCTAGGTCTGAAAATGATCACATAAGAGCCTAATGAGTTTTCTTAAAAATTTCGATTACTTTTATTTTCCTAGGTTCCGGTGGAAGATTAAGGCAGTTTGGAGAATAATTTATGCTTCAAAATGGTGTCAATTTTTAGGAAATTTATGTGTCTTTCTAATCACGTCATCAGAATCAAATTCGGACTAAAACTTTCTGAGTAATAACATTTTTATTGAAAAAAAGTAATGATTTTAGAAAAAAACTTTAAAGTGACGTCACTCAAGAACAGAGGAAAATATGTAGTTGGCCAATACGTCATTGAGCTCCACTTTAGATGTACTACACGCAGTAGGCCTATTGACAATACTTACTGGTTCACCCTGTATATAAAGCTACTTAATGTTCCTTAGATATTTTCATAAAGTATATAGTCTACATAAACATTACATTTTGTAGTGGCATATTGGTAATATTGGTAAATTTATATTTTTCAATATTTTCGGAGAAAGTATCAACCCCTAGACCTCCCTGGGTGCGTCTGCTTTTAACACTAAAATAACACATAAATAGAAGTCTAATCCCCGAAAGTAGAATTTTGCTAGAATAATGATTCCAAATAAAAGTTGTAGGTCACCACGGCTGCAGAGTATGAAGTTTAATGAAAATTTTTAGAGTTCTTTTCGAGTAATTTTCAAAAAAGTAATTTAAGAAAAGAAATCAGTCAAGGTTATTTCTGTCTGAGGGATTTCAGCACTATGTTAACATCAAGTTTCATGTGTATATTTAACGAAATGTAAAGTTTGTGATGTCTGCGATTTTTCGATTTTGAGCTAGGTTCATGTCCCCACACTAAAAGACTACATTCTAACATCCACTCTCCTGGAACACAAAATAGATGTTTCCAAGGAGAATTCAATTTGGAAAACTAAAAGGATCGCCATTCTTTCTCTAATATGGACTAAATGAATGTAAAAAAGTGGAATAACATAATATGAATAGATTTCTACAAAAGTATCTAAAAACTACTGCAAAATTTCATTTGCATTTAGAATAATAGGTCTTTTACTTATAGGAAGCTAATACAAAACTTCTATTCTTAACTAATGTGTTATTGGTGATAAAGAAATAAAATAAATTAAGCAATAAAACTAATAAAAATGAAGGTGAAAAGTGCTTCTACCGTAAGAAAATAAGGGCTGTTTCATAAAAAATTCTCTAGTCCCCTTTCTTAATTTACTGTTAAATATTTATTATTGAATAAACATACATTAAGTATTGTATTAAAATTATTTTTTACTTTTATTTTTATTTATTTATTTTTTTTTTTTAGCTCACTCTGTTTTTATTCCAAGCCGAAATTATGGATAACAGGGTATTTGGATACCATTTAGTCCCGGAATTAATATTTGTCATAACTTCACTTTTTACTGCTGTAATGCTCCCAATTTGCCTTTATGCAGTGTTCCCTTTTATGAATAAATTAGAACATTGTAAATGTCTTTTGGACAAAATGTCAGTAGGCTTTTTGTTGGCAGTACTTTCGTTTGCAATAGCGACATCTCTAGAAGGACATATCGAGGTATTTGAAGATTTTCTTATAAAATTTAAAAATCAGAATATACAAATGAAAAAAATTAAAAATAATACTAATTGCTACTGAAAAGAAAACTCATCAGCCGCTCTTTCTTTTGATCAGTGTAGATTCGCCACTTCAGATCGTATCCTACTGAAGTTAATTATTTGGCGAGGTCGTCTACATCTAGAAAACTTTGGTGGATGACCATGGTGCATTACAATAGTTTTAACAGTTAACTGCCGCAGCGAATAATTTAAATATCAACCCCTGGAGTTATGCCTTCCTAATTCCGTCTACCTTACTGTCCCACTCTCACTACAATCGCGTCATGATCGGGCAGATGGAACCGGTGTAGGTTGCTCTTTTCGTTTATTTTAGCTTGAATTTCCTTTGCCATTTACTCTTGAGCTGAACTTGATAGCCAGAGTGTTGTGAGTTGAAATCTCCCTATTGTTTACTGACAACTATCGACGGCTTTTAGACCTTTCACTTTTGTGAACCTTCAGTCATCAGTACTTCGCATAAAAACCTATTTTCATAATCCAAATGAACCTTTCTTTGAAAACTATCTCTCTGCTGAGGTAACTAGCCCTTCACACTCAACAAAGAACATAGAAGCATTATGCCATTCAATTTTGCCGGCCCATGCCAAAACCGTTATAAATCATATTAACTACTAAACCCAGCTGGCAAGCGTAGGGGCGCGCTTGATGAGAATACTTCCCAAGAAGACTGCAGGTAACGGCCCAAACTGCAGTGAAGTGCCCTATTATAAAAGTGTTAGGAAAGATCTCGTTTTCTGTTTAAAAGAGGTTGCGAATATTTATTAGCGAGTGTACCACCAGCTAGCCATCTCAAAATCAAGTTCTTGAAAAGTATTTTCAAAATTTATGTTTAACAGATCTAGTCTAATAAGTACATATAGTGTACAATTGTACTCAGATTTCAAATTTTTCATTTCCTTGATTAGAATCAATAAAAATCACGTTTAGAGGAGATTTTTTTAACCAAAAATTATTAAAATAAGTTACTTCTTAATTAAAACGTTTGTATATATGTAATAAGATTTTATTTTTTTTCTCAGACCAGTCGAGTACATAAACCAGGAGTTTTTGTTGGACAAATTTCAATCATAAATGGTATTAATTGTACTGCGACTGTACGTATGAACACTAAATATCATTACATTGAAAAGATTATTAAACCTTTCGACAAATTGACATTAAATAAATTAGAAAGCTCAGGGGTTGAATTCTTTGAATCAGTAACTGATGTGCAATGTCAGGAAAGATCTTATTCAGTTCTCTATACATTTAAAATAATTGAACGTAAGGTTAGATTAATTCAGTTTATTTAATTTGTTTTTAATTTTAATCGCGCCTATATATGTTATATTTGTGCTCTGCCGTCCTGCTGGCAGGGTTCTATCTCTGCAGGTAACATTGCCGGACAGCGTGTTTAAGTTATTAAGGGGAAAAATACTTCTGTTTCTATTTATGTGATAATTTGTAGTTCAGAAGAATGTTGATTTTCTTTAACGTTTACTAACATCCTACAGTGCAAAGGTGTTCCCCTTAAACTTCTTAAAGCAAAACTCCTCTATTCTTAAGTTCTGCCAAACTAGGATTCTTTCATTGACTCAGGACTGATGATATTTAAAATAATGGTGATTATTTAGGAATAAATATCAAAAACCATCGATCTTTCTAGATTGATGGAGCTCGGTAGCAAAATAGAATTTGCGATAACTTCTAATCGCGTCGTCTACCTCCAAGCTTCATTTGGGCTAAAATGGGCAACTAATTTTGCGTTGTGATTCTGAAAGACAACTATAATAATTATTCCTAATCGAGAAGCAGTTTAGTACTTGCCTAATGTATCCCGCACTAACTTTTCGTTCTTAGCTGACAGTTCTTTGATCTGTCCCCTGGCTATCCAGGTTTTTGAATTAATGCCAGTTGAAATAGTTGTTTGAGAACTGCCACGCTATGTTGGCAGACGTTTCACTAGCGTGATCCAAATTTTCCGCGCATGACAGCATTTATTACTTTCTGATTCGTCCTGGTTTAAAAGAGGAACCGCTACTAAAGCCTCTACCATCCCCTGGCTACATCCACAGGGCACGGTAATCATAAAACCCTAGATTAGGGGAAGGAGTATCTCTATGCGACCCCCAAGCACACTGACTCCGGTACACCTATCGCTGATGACTTTTATTGACGTCAAGATCCTGAGCCAATCAACTTGAGCGTTTCGGGAAGGATGCAGAATTTCTCTATGCTACGCTCAGATGGCCTCCAAGGAATAGTAGGTGAAGCCTAGAGGTATTCCCCTTAAGTGAATGCACTTAGACAAATGTCAATGGACTACTATCAAAGAAAAAGTTTTCTTATTTTATACAATTTAACTTTTTGTTCCGAGCGATCTCCTTGTCTCACCTACTCGTAAAACTAGTACAATTCATTATGTGAACATCGACTAAGTTTATTAATTATTGAAAAATATTTTATTATTTATTGAGTAATTTGGTTGTATTCACATTCTGCTTGTATTCTTTTTTTGCAGTGCCTTTCTTATTTGCTCAAGTTTGGGAATAAAAGAACAAAATATTCAGGACCTCACGAGGATAAAAGCTTCAAAGATATCAATAAGTCAATTCTTAGGTAAGTGAATTTTTCAAGTAATGCTTAAATCTTAAAAGACAGCACTTCAATCAGTGGTTAAAAGGAGGTGTATAGGTGCTTTGTGGGTACTACCTACAAAGTCATTCAGCTAGTTCAACTGTGCCAATTCTAATAATTTATTTAATGAAACACTGTGAAGTTCAGGACGTTTCTTATGTTTGCAACCCAGAAACAGATAAAAGAAGTGCTTTCCTTGCTACTTTTTATCCAGGCATTGATACGGGTTTTATGAGGATTGGGATTCTAGACCTATGGCACGATATTTTGTAAGTCCAAACAGATTTTAGCACATAACATTGGTATTATAGAAAGTTCTTCTAAAGTGCAGGTAAGCGAACAGGGCTTAAGGTTAAATAGTGCAAAATTTTAGTGAGATTATTTTTGAGGAACCTAACTTCTTGGAATCCCTAAAAAGTAGGTAGCTGCGTGTTTGTAAACGTCCTGGAATCCACTTTGGCGCATCCGTTTGAGGGATTTTTATCGCTAATTTCAGGCGGGGGTTTCTTGGTCAAATCTATATATAAAGTTTCAGCTTTATGCTTGTCGAGTGGTTCAGAGGTTAGTCAAAAACTAACTAGATAGTTAGGTTTCACGGTTCCATAAGTTACAAGTGAAACGTCAGCTTAAGCGCCCAAACTATATTTGAATCATTATAAGTAAATTTATGTATTTTTCAGAGATACGCTGCCATACCATTGTTCTATTGACAGAAATAGGAATATAATTTTTAAAAAATTCTGGAAGATGGCCGGATTTTTTATATTGATTATACCAGCACTAATTTATACATAGATGTGTGGATTTATCCCATTCCTTGAATTTAGCTAGAAAGGAATTTAACTATTTACAAATAACTACGGGGTCACTGAACAATAACGTGTCAAAAATTCTGAGCTTTCCTAAAAACTGAATCATCTATTTATGCTTGTTCTGTCCAGTTTTTTTTTTTTTGGTGTCAAGGATAAATAGTTTAGTCAAGGATAATTTTGAGTAGCGGGAGTGCTCTATTTTTAAAAAACTTAAGATCCGTTTGAAGATTATTTTAAGGACAAGAATATCTATAATGTTGGGTGCTAACCGCAAGCCTAATTAATCTTTAAAGTCAATCATACGCTACTGTGAGACTCCTATTTTGTTTGGTAGGTACTAGAAAAGAGTCCTTAAAATCAGAACAACTTGCATGGATGGTTTACAGCTTTCTGATAAACCACTAGAACGTGTAGCTGATGTCCCTATTAATTTCCTGACCATCGGTTTCTTCATATTTCTGGCTGCTTGGCTGTTCACTAAATGTATTGTGGTCAGCAATAGTGGAAAGTTCATGTTATGAATCGCCAATTATTTTTCGCATATGAGTGTGAAATACTGAGTATTTCTGAATGTTCAGAAAGTTTTTTATAAGCACTCTTCAGCGATTCTCCGTGTATAATATACATATTATACTAAGGATTCAAGATTTGCGAGGAATCGGTCAAATAAAAAACAAACTCGTCTTTTTGCCAACGTTTCGACAAATATATTGTCCTCTTCAGGGCCTGGATATTATAAATACCAAATACAAACAATTTAGAGATTCAGTAACGCAGAAAATCAGTAAAAAAATCTAAATTTTTAATCTCTAAATTGTTTGTATTTGTAAAATCCAGGCACTGAAGAGGACAATATATTTGTCGAAACGTTGGCAAAAAGACGAGTTTGTTTTTTATTTGACCGATTCCTCGCCAATCTTGAATCCTTAGTTTAACAATTTACGGTCACGAAACCTATATATTCATACATATTATAGTAATAAATTACTTAAGTAATAAACAATTTACCTCATTAACTCAATCTCCATTGCAAAATTACTTAATGGAAAAGGAAATTAAAGGTGATATCATTCTTCCTACTTTTAGAATCTGAAAATGACCTAGAACTTCAATCATCTAGGTCATTGCTTTTAGTCCGTACAATGAGTTATTTGAACTGTTTGCAACCAATTGGTGAATCCGTTCACTATATGCACGTTTGGGCTAGAGGATATTGAATGCAGTTAGAATGCATGTGAAAAGTAAAAGTAAGGCGTGCGAGTAAGGAAACTAAATCTTGAATGAAACGCAACGACTTCTTACAGTTCATACGCTTAAATTTAGGATTTTTTTCTACCTAAGACTTTCGATCTAACCCAACATACTAACAATATACTTGAACTGTTTGCAACAAGTATGTTATTTGTATGCTTGAATTGTTAAATTTTTTGTTGAATATATATTTGGAAATTTCAGCCAGAATGAAGGATTAAATAAAGTAATTTAAAATTACTTTTTGCCTTCACCATTGCTATCATATGTATAGGGTGTAACAAAAGTATTTGCGTTCTTTTTTTGTAATTATTTTCTTTTTTAATGCCCATTTCTAGTTGTTTATAGATGGGTGACATCTGAACTCTTATTGGGCGAATGAAGGGCTGAGAAGTACCCGTCATTGGGTGAATAAAAAAAGTACTTCTTTAGCATGATATTGCAAGAGTTCAAATACACTGCCTAAAAAATTAATGGTTGGAATTTCAGCTTCTTCCTCAATCTATTGACCGTCCAGCCTAACTTCCTAACTTTAACGGGGTAAAAATGTTCCTACGGAAAAGGAAATTAAGGCAGGTTGTATAAAATTTTTTGCCTCCAAAGAACGTTCGTGGCACTAAAGAGGAATTGAATTACTGGAAAAATGATTAGTTGCATTAGATAAATTTTAATGAATAAACTGGAAATATTTTACTCAATTTAGTAAATAACTCAAGAACGCGAGGACTTGTTACACCCTAGTATTCTCATCTAGCATTAAATTATTTTTAAATTCAATTAATATTTTTGTCTAAGGATTCTTTATCAATTAAACGAATCCAAATCATTGCATATAGAAGGACCTAAGGACAAAAAATTACTTTTAGATGAAACAGAAAATGTGATCAGTGGAATGCACATTGATAGTGGAAAGTAAGATATTTTATAATTCATGAATTATTTTTCATAAATTTACTTAATCTTGTATTTATATCAATTAGAAATAAAATATCTGATTATTGTTCAAGGATAAATTCTGCAAAAAAATAACGTAAAAACAATAATTCACATTTATATATATATAATATATATATATAATTAATAAAATATTATATTATATATATATTATAAATATTATATATATATAATTAATAAAAAAAAAACTATATGTGATTATGTAATTCAATATTTATTATTGCGGTATTGAGGTTCTCAATATCACATGTCAAATGATTCTTTTTATTATTTATTATTTTATTTTAATTTGTGTTAATGAAGAATTTGTACCTTTCATACATACACCTATTTCGAAAGTTTGTTGCTGTCCATTTGTGAGGACTTCTATAAATTTTTAGTTGTCAACTTGGAGAAAAAATTCTCATATTTAACATGAAAACTTCCTTTTAGGAGAGAAAGGAAACTATATTTTGAATAAAACGCCACGACTTCTTTTGCTAAAAACTTCCGGTTCGCTTGAATTTAGAATTTTTTAACCTAAATGATGGCTTTCTTTAAAGCAAGTATTTGCAATCATTTCCATAATCAAAACTGACCGAAAACATTGTTTTAGTGTGAGGTGAACGTGAATAAAACATTTTACAATAAACACAAGTTGATCGTCTTATCTGATCAAACCTGTCAACCTTAAACGGGATTTTACTGATAGCTTTTTCTTAACTTTATCTCTGTTACTGTGACTCCATGGTTCGTGAGATTTTATGACAAGAAACTTGGCATACTACCTTATTGTGAACTAGGACTCGTTTTTAAATCCCCTAACTTATTACAAGGATTTAATCATTATCGTAATATTTCAAATGCCTTTTTTTTTTGTGATCTTTAAAGATCTGGTGGGAACTACCACGACTTCTTACTACAATTGTTAAAGTTTTCTTCAAAACTCTGAATTTTACTAAATTTTAGTTGGCTTCAATGTAGGTTCATTCTAAACTACTAAATGCCTTTGAAGCCAGCATGATATTACTAAACGCTCCCTTTAAAATCTGTTTTCATGAAGAGTAGTTATAACTGAAGCTATAGGTCTTTTATTTCAGAGTAGACGGTTTACAAACTTTTAAAAGAAGTTGTTCTCTTTCTCCCTCTCGGTCTAGCCATTTTCTCCAAGTTTGGATATGCAGCAATATTTTTAATTCTTACTAATGTTGCATAGAATTAAAAAACGCACAATTTTTGAAATGGTAAAGCAATTGAAGCTGTGGACGATATCCATAGAGAAAACGCCCTCGAATACTTACTTACCTATTAATTGAAAATTGGGGCAGCCTAATTTTTTATGAAAATTCCAGTTGAAAAATTTAACAGTTATATTTTTATTAACTGGGAGTTGCATTTAAGAAGGGATAAGCACAGGGACTGGAGGTCTCGAGTTCGCGTCCAAGAAATGCTGGCCTTATCATTTTCTATTTTCTGAGCGTCTGTGTGGGCCACCTATCGAAATGAAAAAGTCAATCCCATTACGGTTACATTTGATAAAAATAATTATAAAATTTACGTGATATTTAAGATATTACATTATGTATAAAACTGCAGTTTTTTTGACGGTTCTCCTGCTTAGTAATCCTGAGCATTTTGTTTAACGCTTTAATCCAAATTAATGTTCCATTTAATTAAATTTCGGCAGTTCAGTTCTTTTACTTCATCATCTTTTACTTTGATAATTTTGCTAAATAGATCATTAATTTTACTACTGAATTAAATTTCATTTACAAAAATAAGTGGAAGATTTGTTGTTATGACTTATTTCATTCACTTTGTATGACTATTTTACTTTTGCAGTTATGATATTTATTTAAATGGTGAAGTAAAACTTAATAATGCGTCGCTTGGTATAGGAGGAGTATACACATTACTTGTTGTTGACTATAATAATAACACCGAGGTAGGTGTTTTCCTTTAACTGTCTTTTAATTAAAAAATTAAATTATAGTTGTGAATATAACTGGAAATTCTGTATAGTTATATTAACGATGCAATTCGAACTGGAAATCATTTGGAGCTAGAAATGAATTGTCGCTTCATGTTGTATTCAGATCAACTTAAATGCTTTATTTTCTGCAATATTCTCGAAAACATTAAACGATTTTTTTTTTAGCTCCTGGTATATTTAATTCCCATTCAACCAACTATTAATTTAATTATTTTACTTCTTTGTTCTATTTGTTTACACTTTTATTTTCTGCTATTACTCGATTCGCTGATTGCTTTTTTCCGCGTGATTATTTATGAAAAAACTGGAAATCACGACAACTATTTAATAAAGTACGACTGTGCTCTGACTACCAACAGAAAGGAAAAAAGGTACCCTTGATTGTCAAAATTTACTTCCCATATTACGAGAAGGGATGAAGACAGTAGCTCTACTTTTTTTCGTCATTTTTTGGTGAGTCAGGATTGAAGACTAACTGTATCTTTACGATAATGTTTCTAACAAATAAAAATTTATTTATCAGCGGATCCTCGACTTGAGAACCCCCTTGCTTGCGATTGCCCGTATTGTAAATAAATAAATAAATATAGGTTCATTAAAATAGCAAAAAAAAAATTGTCTTTGGATCAATAAAAGTACATTTTTTTAAACGTAAGTCATGTATTTAATTTCTCCCAGAGAAATTTGAGTGCATCTGTTCAGAAAAGAATGCAGAAAGTTCGAACTGACAGCATTACTAGTACTTGAGACAAAATATTCCTAAGTAGTAGAAAGCAAATTTAATAAAATGGCCCATAAATAAAAATTTGCAATAAAAAAAGTTGTCTGTGCTAGACATATTAATTTTTGTTTCTAATTATCATTTTTAGGTAAAATTGTTCACATTTGTTGAGCCAAATTATGTCCACATGCTTTGGTTGATTCCTCAAATGTTATTAATGCTTTCTGCAGAAGTGTTCATAACGCACAATTGTCTAGCATATGTATTTCATAAGGTATTTTATGCATTTGAAATTTAATTTATGATAGTATTACTAAATGGACTTTAATAATTTAATTAAACTCAGATTTGATTTCAGGCAGAAGAAGAAATGAAATTTATTGTAATATCTTTCTGGCTCATAATGTGCGGATTAGGAAATTTCATTGTCGCATTGAATGGAGTGGCAACTTTCTCTTCTAAGAGGATTGTAAATATTTATTTATTTTGTTTTTCAACATTGTTCAACATTCTTTTACTGTAGGTAATTTATCTATTTTTACAGCTTTATATTCTGCTGAAATATACGTGTATGATGATCTTCTGCACAGCTGCACAAATATTCATATCAGCAAATTATGATTGTATAGTATCTCATTATATTTAACTACATGGATAAGCAATTATTAATGCGTAAAATTAATATTCTCAAAAACAGATATTTTGAACTACCATCTTCAGTATCATTTTGAATTATAATTCCATTTAACGTTCAATTTTATTCCTGCGATGCGAAAAGTTGTTTAATAAAGATTAAAAAACATATATTTGTTAAAATACAAACATATATTTGTTTACCAGTGGATAATATTATTTATTTGAATAAATTAGTCAGTAATAAAGTTTTGAATCTGAAGGTATACAGATGTAACATTTTGCCATCTAAAAGTTGCCTAAACGTTTTAACTGTACTATGTAACTGTAACTATGTAAAAATACTTTTATAATTGAGCTTGATGATTTAAAATATTACAACGGAAGAATGATAAGTGTATTATAACAAGAATGAGATATTGACGTTGAGTTGGATAATTTTGCATTTATTTAATTTAGTAGATGGCTTTACATTGCCACAGTGAACTAAACAGGAATGTTAGAGAATAGATTAGCTGTCTTAGTATCTTGCCTCTAGTTGAGGCAGTATTCTTCAAAGATGTGAGGTACATTAGTAATTAGTTTTAAAAGAGTGGTAAAAGAACTTACAAGAGATAGCTGGCAGCGCGAGTGGGCAACCGTAACAAACAACAAACTCAAAGATATTACGGTAATAGCAACTAAATTTTCTTGCTGCTGGAGCGCACATTTCACATACTTAAATCTAATTAGGAAATGACAAAAAAAATGGTTTTAGAGCATTTAAGGGGATAGAAATCCCTCCAAATTGTCATTTCATTAAAGTATATGTTTTAGCAAATATGTTGAGAGTCTGTGCAGCTCTATTCTTTCTTGTTAGTTTAATCGGGTAATTGTAGGGCATGCTGAGAATTAACCTGCAGTGCCTTAGCGCAATGAGAGGGAAACTACTCTCAGTTTACCACACAATGATGGCATCAGGCAGAAAGATTTGGTGGTGATTGCCAATCATGGTAGGATCCTTTAAGAAAAATATTGTAATACGTAAGGAGGAGTTTAAAGCTAAACAGATGAGGCTTGTAAATGGAGGGGTAAGCGAGGTCCTGTTAATGTTGCTAGTCGCCAACTAAAATAAATATTTGGGCGCTCACTTAGAAGTTTAGGCCAGATAGTCATGCGGATAAGAAAAAGGATTAAGGCTACGGGAAATTTTTCCACTGTTTGAAGAAAGTTTTCTTTAACATAAAAGACCGTAACACAGAAAACAAAAAAATAATAATAAAACCGTTTATCCCTATTCTAACTAGTTCTAGCTAATCCTGGACATTAACATAAAAGCATGTCATTCAGCTCCGCCAATGGATATCGATTCCTGATAAAAATGGAAGACAAAAAAAAAAAAAAATAGAATTTGAAATGCAACGATCAGACCAAATTTGGCAGCTGATCTTAATCGTTAAGGTGATTTGGCCACATATCTAGGAGGAACAAAGAAAGGGATATGAGTGAATGTTGAGGTTATAAGACCGAGTTAAAAAGAGAAGTACAAGACAAGGGGATAGGATTGGAGGAAGAGCAAGGAGTTGCTAAGGGATAGAACTGGATGGGTCAGGCTCTCTCTGTGTTATATTTTTTGATGTTGCAATGTTCCTAATAAGTTTCTCTTTACCCCATACCTCGTATGTTTTAAAGAAAGTGGATTATCAGGTATGTTTATAGTAATCATCTCCAGGTCCCAGAATTAAATTCAGTTTCACAGCACTAAAGAACATTTGTACTTTTAAATAAAATTTGCTTCATATATTGGAATAATCAGTCTTTGAAAAAAAATATGTATATAAAAAAAAAGCTTTGACAATTCAGCGAACAAAAGAACATAATCAAATACTCAATAGTATTCAAGCTATTTGAAGGGGACACTATTCCTTAGAATAAAATAGAGACACAATAGACCCAAAGGGGTCGCAGTGGCGTAGGCCCTGAGGCCGCCCTAGTCCAATCTAGAATAAAATAATTCAAAAGAACTCTTGCTCATCCTTTGATTTGCACCTTTTCACTTTAGAGATGATTACATCTAAGTGTAAACTTGAAACCAAAAGGTGCCACTATAATCTAAAATCAATGTACCTCAGGATGCGAGAATATTCTTTGGTAATGATAAAAACTATAAATAAAAAAAATATATTTATTAAAAAATATATTTATAAATATGCTCCATAAGAACTGAAGGAAGGAATTTTGTTTTGTTTCGTTTTAATTGGAATGTAGAATTATTTATTACTGGTAGTGGAGTGCCTTTGGTATTTTTTTTCACTTCTTAGTAGTGTTTTTAATTCTCAATTTTTTTTTCGTTTTGATTCTTCTTCATGTCTTGATTACTTAATTTTTCTACAAATTTCCATATGTCATCAGCTAGAACATCTGGTACTTCAAGTGCAGCAAAGTGCCCACCGGTTTTTAAATCTGTTACTTGAACTAAATTGAGAAATCCTGACCGCAATACCACGTCAGGTGAGTACATTAGCTCATTAGGAAATCTAGCACAACTGGTCGGCACTGTTGATGGTATTCTGCAACAAACAAACATAAATTTGAGAAGTGCACTCATATTTTCATCGCCTGGCTGGCCTGCAATTACGATAAAATGTTTTATAGGAAATATTTGAATTCAGTTCTACAATTTTATATACTGTATAATTACTTATATAAAAATTCATATAAGCTCAATCATAATTTACAAACTGGAAATCCTTTGAAATTTTTGTGAGAGCCAATACTGAAGTTAATTAAATATGTTTTAGAATCGTAACGCACATATTAGCGGTTGATTTATATGCGATATATCACAATTTAATCAATTAAGTACAAGTAGTTAAACATTTATAGGAGGGTCCTTCACGGATCAGGGCGTCACAGCGATTATTCCAAAGAAATGTTATCCAAAGGAACCCTTTTACTGACGTTCTTTGCAAATTTTTGAAACTTCCTAACAATCTAAATCTAGCATGCGCCAACCGAGTAAAATTGAGATTCTGTTATTCGACCAGCAATATTTACATATTGTGTGTGATTAGTATTTTAAATAGTTATTACAGCCATGCGACTTGATTAATAATCATCTTAATTTCAGATACGAGTTGCAGAAGATACGACCAATGAATGAAATACAAACTTATATTTCTTTCAACTGATAAAGGGATATTTAGTTGAAAAATTGCTTACTCATCTTAATTGCATACAATAAAATCTTTGCAGTAAACCGATCCGTAAATAAATCTTAAACAAAAAGATTGTACATGCTACGCATACCACCTTAGAATATGCGATGAACATTATTTTGCAACAAAATTTTATTTTGCACTCGCTTGATTCCTCTTTGGCAGGATGGTTAGTTCCCGGTTTGGTCTTTGACGGCACACTTTGGGTCTAATAAAAATTAATTTAAGCTAGAAATTAGAAAAAAAAAGAAAATACTGCTTACTCATCAATTTTCAGCGCTTGGTTACTTCGACTGAATGATTCAGAGTACAACCTTACTGAAGTAGTAATTGAACCAGTTAACCAATATATCATAATATTATCCAATAAAGCAGCTTTATCAAATTTTTCGAGGCCTCCATCTGCCAAATTTCTCCATTCCTTATTTGTCCAAGTCGAAAATTTTTCCAAAATATATGCAGCAAGGCCAGCAGGTGAATCAGTGAGCCCAACGCCTAAAAAAATATGCATGCTTAGCATTCAAATAATTCGCATTAAAATTTTACTTAATTTTAGGCAGAATAAGGCATTTCAGTAATTTGTTTCAAGTTTGAAGAAAACATCTGTCTACCAAATGTGTTTTTTAAAGAACTTCTCAACTTATACAGACCTATCAAAATCTTTGAAGCTTGCAATTACGATCTTCACTTGATTGATTAAGCATCTATCTATTTTTACTTTTAGTTTTAAAATATATTTTAAAATTTTAGTATACGAATGACATTAAGTGAAAGTCGGGAAATTTCGCCAGCAGAATTGTATATAATTTTTCTGAGATTTAAATTATTTATTTATTTTTATCATGTACAGTTATTCTTAAAGTAGAATGATTGTTGATTCAGAGAACAACTTTACTTTTATTGACCAATTCAATTTTAAAAAAATTGATTAAAGCACAGAAGTTTGTTTTTCCTTATAAATTAAAATTTTAGAAGATTACATGAAAATAAATAAATGTAAATGTAACTAACCTAAAGTATCCGGCTTTGTTGCCTGCAAATGTAGATATCCGGATTCCAACAAAATGTAAGAGAACTCATTCCTATAATCATCTATTCTATCTTCTGGGACGAAAAGAGACGGGAAAAAATGAGAAAAAAGGGCCTGAAATTTTGCTTTAAATGAATTGCAGAAACACATATTGGAATGATATCCCAGTAACCTGCAAGAATAATTGATTGAAAAATATAATGAATGTTTAAATCAAAGACAATAATGAAAATTTGTAACAGATTTGTACAAAGAAAAATAGAAGATAACGTTATGGTAAGGAATGAGATAGGGACAGAAAACTTTATCCTACCGTCAAGAAGCGAAGCAACAGAGCCACTTATTGGAGGAAAAACTAGGTGGTAAGCTAGGAGTAGTAAAGCAAGCTTATGCACTCGGTAGTGGCATTCGTCTGTTTAGAAGGATGGACGACGAGTTACCACCGGACATAATCCTTGGCATGCCCACTGATCTTGTGATCCCGAAGCACAACATGTGTTGCCGGACAACTAACAATTTTTTTGTTTGTTTTCATAACATTCGATAATTCACGGACAACCTTAAAAAAACCTAACTCATACATAATAGCTGCTTACAAAATTCTAAATAAATTAAAAAGCTTTTTTTTCTTTTTTTTTTGCGAATCGACAGCTATGGTCATTGTCGCCATTATTCAGCATGATTTTTTTTTTGAATTCTTGTTTAAATGTTTATTTTCGAATTTCTGTAACCTCCCTAGTAATTATTTGATTAATTAATTATTAATGTATTAATATTATATTAATCAAGTCTAAAAGAATTCATTAAGTGACTTTTGTCTTTCTCAGTACTACTCAGGAATACTCCTGATATTGTGCATGTTACGGGAAGAGGAGAAGACGGCCACTCACCTGTTGTTCGATTGTGTAGCAATGAGCGGTTGCGCTACGAAACTTTTGGAACCTTGTGACCAAAGGAGATAGTAGAGCAAAAAGAACTAGTAAGGGAAAGTCCTCAACCTCTTTAGTAGAGAAGGGTTCGTATACTACCATAGATCCAAAAAGGAGGCTGGCACAATAATCCTCTTGTGGCTGCGGTGCCATGGGGCGTAGGTCCCATCTCGTTTCTAATTCTAATTCTTGTGCATGTTTTGTTGCTATCATGTTTTTTTTTTTGCATAGAACCCGTAGCTGTCATTCAAACGTAGTAGCATTCAGTCTGTCACTGAGAAAGACAGCTCTAATACGCTCACTCTATCCTACCAAGGAGGTCACATAGGCTATGAGAAGGCAAACGAACTGACTCGGTTCTTGCATCGCATCTGAGGCGACCCTTATAAGAAGGAACCTAGAATTGTGATTAAATCCGTCATTTAGTACAGGGTTTTCCGCAACTCAAGATCTGTGGCTAAATAACTCGGCCAAAAAGACAAGCGAAAGAGTACATGTTTACATTTATAGTAGACTAACAAAACATCCAAAATGTAGCGGACCAATAAAAACACTAAATAATTCTTGGATGGAGGCATAAACATTGTTTATTAAGCTTTAAAGAAAATGATAATAATAGCAAGTATAAGGGAAGGGATTAGCTATGAGGTTAGCATACTGGACTCCCACGCGGAGGTCCCGGGTTCGAATCCAGCAGCTGACCCTTAGATTTTCTCTTCCTAGGAGCTTCTTACAGCTCACTGTCCGGTGATGGACAGTGTTGTCTGTAACGAGAGAACACTGTCCGGAGGCCGGCAGTGCACTGGAAAAAGCTCCGGGCGCTAATGACCTCAGCTGTTGATGCGCAAAAAAAAAAAAAAAAAAAAAAAAAAAAAAAAAAAAAAAATAGCAAGTATATAAATTTGAAAATTTGGTAAAAGTATTACCATTTTCTTAAACAAGCTTAAGTTATCAAAACTTTCTATGCTTAAAGAAAATAATTAAGTAAACCCATAACGATTTTTGCTGAAAAAGATAAGATCTAGTTTATTGATTAGTTTCAAGGAAACTCGAACTGAATCGATATAAATTCATAAGATTGTATAATCTGTATGAATGTCAACAGACGTACTTGCTAGGATATAAAATTGCCATTGAACGTCCTATAATTGAACCCCAATCGCCTCCTTGAATATAATACTTGTTATGTCCCAGTCTTCCCATCAGTTCGTTAAATATAACACCCATTTGAGTAGGACCCAATCCTGGTCGAGCTGCTCCGTCGGAGAAACCATATCCCGGTAGCGATGGAGCAATTACTTCGAATACAAAATTATTATTTGCCTTCGGAGTCGTCAATAGAGGAATTAATTCATAAAACTCTCTGATGCTTCCTGGCCAACCGTGCAACAACAATAATGGTAATACACTTTTTCCTAAAAACAAATATAATTTTGAATTAATTTTAATAAAATATTATAAAATAAAATAAATTAACATGATCAGCTCAATGGTAAACTTTTCAAATATGCTGAATTAAATAAAACAGAGAGAAAGAAAGATAAATGTAACTTCCTTTAAATTCTTTCTCAGAGTATTTTAGAAGTGAAGAGAGAAAAATGATGGCCATTTTAACAAATTATCTTATCTATATATCAGGCAAATATTAGAAAGTAAAACATCCACTCTAAATTGTTCATGTTAAAAACAAACTGGACTAGAATTCTTTTCTTAATTTGTAAAACATGAAAAGTAATTGGATTTTAAGTCAAGACATAAGTTAGATACTTCTATAAGAATTGATATGCAATAAGATAAGTACTTATAAAACAGAAAAAACTTGAAAAAAAAAAAGGTATGTATGCACGCGTACGTATTTGTATTCAAATTTACCTAATTTGAATTATTCTATAACCACAATTAAGTTATCCAGACAGATTAAGTTGTCATAATTCGAATAAGAAAATTACTATATTTTTTTTACATCGCCAATAAGGTAGACTTCCGGCCTTAAGAAACTAAAAATATAAAATATTTGTACTATATTTTCACTTTTGTCTAAATAATCTCGTTATTTAATCACATCTGTGGGTTAAAAGCGCTTTTTAACCATAATTTAGAAATTTAATCAGGTCTCTTATAACTAAATAAATGGCCAGATCGCTATTGCAAAAGATGATTATCTAAAACTGTGTATGTTAAAAAGTAAACAGAAATAATAAACATCTTTGACTGTCGATTTTCTATAAAAAAAAACCTTGAATAATTTTGACCTTCATGTGTTGAAATAATTCTCAGAGCAAGCACTTAAGTGAAATCATGTAGTTAGTATAATGTAAAGCTGTTCCTCCAGTCAATTCAACAAAATCCTAAATTTATTTTAACGTGGGACTAGTAGTTAGTTATTTATATTTTTATTGGGCCAAATAAATTTATTTCTTGATCCCTTTCTCTGAAAAATAGTACAAGCGTTTGAAGTAAACGTAAAATAATCTATGCCCATTGATTCATCTATTCTAGCGTAACGAAAGGCTAAATGTAAACAAATTACAAACATCCGGTTTCACCATTTCAAAATTGTTATGTACCTATTTATGATTTATCCTATTTATTGCTTGTTTTCGAACTAGTTATTCAAGAGTTTCAAATAACAGAATGAAGTACGCAATGTAAAAACACATAATAATATTAAAAAGATAAAAATATTTAAAAGAGGGAAGTGATAAGCTCAGTGGTAAGTGTGTACTGAATTCCAATGCGGAGATTCCTTGATGGATTTCGTTGTTTGTAACGAAAGAACTGAACTGTCCGGAGGCCGGCAGTGCACAGAAAGTAGCTCTGGGCGCCAATGACAATAGAGTTGACGCGTTAAAAAAAATATTACGAAGGTATTTAATTATTAATATTAAGTACCTTTTTGTGAATTACAGAAGAAATTTGACCATTTTTGTTTTTACTTTGTTAGAACTTACAACGAAAAACGTAACTAATTTCTTTTGTGATTTCGTTAGGTATATGTTCATACTGACCCCAAAATAATTCTCAGATGATAATTTATCGGTACAGTATGAAATGGTATTAAATCTAATGATATAATAAAAAAAAACGTGTTAACCAGTTGAATACTGTTAAAAAGGTCATAAGAAAAAATGAAACAGGGAAACAGTCACAGATATAGAACAGGATTTGCTGTTTGCTAACTTATTTCTAAAACATTATATCAATACAATCTAGGGAATCTACCTGTGAGAGTATCTTAAATTGTTGTGACAGTTCCAGTAAAGCAAGAAGAAAAGGGACGATAATGTAGTCAACCTCATAAATCTTTACATGAGGTTTGCAACAACATCCTGCTCACATTTATGAAGCGTCTGATTATTTAAGACTCCATTTTAAAACTATTTGTAAATTTAAACTGTTTGATAAATGCAAAAGGAGAAAATCTTTGAAATAATATTAAAAACCACTGTTTGATGATTACCTTGTGGGTTAGTTGGTTTGACATGCATAAAATGAATGTCCAATCCTGAAATTTTTGTCTTAAAATGAGCGAATTTATTAAGAAATTCTTCTCTTACTTTCCATTTGTACTCTGTTTTCCAAAATTTAAGAATTTTATTTAAATAGTTCGTATTAAAGCCATATTGAAAGCCAATTCCATCTAAAGGTTTAGTCATCGCTCTCGTATAGTTCAAACGCATCTCTAAATCTTTGAGAGCCTGAAAAAAGTCAGAGTTTGTATTTCAAAAAGTTTAATAAACTTAATATAAAATTTAAAAGCGCTAACCTAAATTATTTAAATTTTCCCACATTATTTAAGAACATAAGTGCAATCCCTTTTATTATACAGGGTGTTCATTTTAAGAGGGCTCAAATGCATTTCATGATTAAACTGTTAATCTGAGCAAAAAATGGTTAAGGAAAAATTTGTTGCCTGTCACCTCTAGTTTCAGAATATGTGACTTGATTTTAGATTCCTGCCCGCATACGCGGCTGACGCGCGACCAAAAGTAAGGGTTTGCAGTTGACCCCCATTTTCATATACAGTTTTAAAGAGTATAAAAAGTAAAGACAGAAACCGGAAACCGCAATTCGTAATCTTCAAAATTAAAGTTGCTAGGCCATTTCAAAATCTGGTATTTTTGATCATATTTCAATTTTTTAACTTGTTATCAAAGAGAAAGAAGAGCACGCAATAGGCCATTTTTATGTATTTTTTCATTCCCTTTCTACTCAAAATATTGCCAAGGCAGTATTTTCGATGATGTTACTAAATTATTGAATATTAGGGACCAAGCTATGAGGCAGAATTCAAAGTTATCTTTAAGTTTTTTTGTTGTTTTTTTTGCATTGTACTAATCTCGAATTTTAAATCGATTAACCTCTCTCCTTCTACATACTCGTATATCTTTCTAAAACTTCTTTGGTATCTAACTGCATTTTGATGTCAGCGTTTAATGAATGCTTTTTATTTGAAACTTTTTTATTATACTTAGCTGAAGATAAAAAATAAGATGGTAAAAAAGCAGGGTTTTAAATGAAACCGCAGGAGCGCAGGAGGGCTCGCTCAAGGAAAATGTTCTCATGTGCCTGAATGTGATATAATTTCTAAAGAAAACAATGCCATTTTTCTAATAAATAAGACGATTATTTATATAGATGTAGAGAACAATTTATAAACTACACCTGTATGCCACACACCATAAAAAACTAGTTCCAGATCCATAAATAAGGCCTAGTTATGCTATTTTGTCTCATTAATGTTATAAACAATTCCTGCATGGCCATCAGGCTGGAAATGCCTGATGACAGGAATAATTCCATTTTCCTAAATAGTTTATAATGTATGGGCAGGGTACGCTCGTGAAATGCTATAATTTGAGAACACTGTAAAATCTTTAATTAGTTCACCCATTAAAAATGAAATTTGTATATTATATAAAATTATTGGATCGCTATGAGGTAATTTAAGTTATCTAAACAAGGTTGGAGGTCTATATAGACTATCATTGATAGGTGCTTTATGTGGGTAAAAATTTATATGAGCACCGCTTTATTAAAGGAATTTTTAAAATAAGTTAGCGTTCGTGGTTTAATTATCTGGGGATGTTTCATTTTTAATGCCGACCGACAACAACATTTGTGGGGACTGAATATAGATTTCTATATCTTTTTTTTTTTAATTAATTAATTAATTTGCTTTAAAAAACAAGCGCGAACATTTTCAAGTAAAAATAAAATTTTTTGTTAAACATAACAGAATGTTTGAAGTAGTCAATGCGAAGGTAACAGAGGATGAGAAAGGGAAGATATATTAATCAATTTTGAATGTTTAGCCATTCATTGTTCAAAAACTTCATTCACAATTATCTCTTCCTGATTTCTTTACAATTATAAACACTATACGCCTATAAAAGATCAAGTTCCCATACTAAAAATAAATTATTACCACGTAGGAATATTGGGAAACTGAAATGATCGAACTGTGGGTAAAAATCCGCTAACTGCCACCGAATGCACTTGTATTCAATTTCATAAATTCTTCATAATCAAAAGCCCATTGAAAATAACTGCAACCCAGCGTCAACCCCATTAAGCCCTTAATCTCTCCAGAATTAATATGGGGTTTTTCTAGTTATATATGCTAGTTATTATGTGTACAAGTGAAAGTGTATTAATCCAAAATAATTGGACGCTCACATGCTTCTACTTGCTTTGGGTTTATTGGGAATGTTGGTGTAAATAATTTTGATTGGTTGAAATACCCACAGAAAGTTCCAAGAACTCTTTGCTAATCCACTTCTCCCATTGTGGACCTAAAAACTAATACGTTACAGAAGGGGTCTTGAACATTTTTTTAAAAAAAGGACGGGTTAATAAACGATTGTTTGTGAGCCCGTCTGTACAATCATAATTTGTAATTTTAGCATAAAAAACAAAATGCAATGTGCAGACTAAAGAATTACTGCTTTTATTTCAATCCTTATGTTAAATAATGAAAATTTAAAAAAAGGATAAACATTCATTAATACATTAATTCAAATATAAATTCATTGATACCAGAAAAAGCAAAGAAAAAGAATTTTAGACTGAACAGTACGGGATGAAATAAAATATTTATTTTGAAATGGAAAGGCTATAATTATAAATAAAAAAAGTGATAGGTTTATATAACTGTTCCATGAAAATGTAATAAGGGTAATAGAGGACGCCAAGGTTCTTCGCGGACCGTAGAGCCAGAGGAGAGAGAGAGATAAGAACGCAAAGAAAATCGAAAAATAATCGAAAAAAAATGTATAAAGGAATGTTTACTAGAACATTATTCTCGCATTTGTGCTAAATAATAAATTAAATCAACATAACATGTAATGATTTGTTATTTCGTTCTCTAGAATATAATATCTTGTAAAAGAAAGTATTAAAGTGAACTAAGATTTCTAATATATCAATCTAAGAAATCTAATAGTCCAATGTATAACTAATGTCTTCAAATACATTCTTACATTCAAGAAGGGAGTTTATGGAAAATTGGTTTTTAAAAAACAATTTCGTTTGTTTAAGACCCTATACTTTTTGTGTTCAACGTTCATTTCTTAAATTTATCTCCAAGTAGAATTTGAAAGTTTTTTTTATTTTTCTAAGAAATATTTTTTAAATCGTTGAAATTCTATGACCAAAACTAGTAATCAGCATTAATAATAGATTTCCTATCTAAATTCTTTATCTTTTTTTATTTATTACTTTTGTAGGAACCTATATTTTTTTTCTTTTCCACCTTGCTATAAGCGATTTTTGAATGCGGTATATTTGCCTCCCTTAATATGTCTCGTCGCTCGCTCAATTAAATACGGAGCATCTACCATCTGACTTGAAATATCGTCCAGTCAATTTTTAAATTAAAGAGAAGAGAGACAATAGCTTTTGTTCTGCTTTTTTTGTATACCCTTATCACCTAAACTGCGCATATAGAACCTATGAAAATTTGTGTTATTTCGTAACTGCAATTTGGTTGAGATATTTTAAATGACGTATCTCTAGATTAAGAATATGATCAATGTAAAATTTTTAAAATAATTACTAGTATTTTATTAAATACTTCATATAATTATATCTTGAAAAATACAATCTCAAAGTAGATAGTTTAACTTACTGATTCTGGAAAATTAATTTTAAAAGGCCTAATTGTTTTGTCATCAGGTTTGGGAGATCCGGAAGCCCAATACTCAAGTTTGATATCGGGTATCTCTGGAATTTCGTTTAATGTATGCCATAATAAACCAATTACTATGGCTAATAGAACACTAATTAATCCGAACACTTTTATACAGCAACCCATTTTCCGTATCAATTTTTGGACGACAATAGTTTCTTATGTAACTTCACTATCATAACGTGACAAGATGTGAGTGACTAGTACGGCTCGCCACTACTAGCATCTATTGGGATACGACGCTAGCTCTAGCTCTATGTTCCCTGGTTAATGGCTCTGGTTATTCGCTGAGTCAGGCACGAGTCAAGGGCGCATGAATTGTTTTGTAGTGGGGATGGATTGAGATGTAGTAATTGTTAATAATCACTTCTTATCATTGCTTTTCTTATAACTTCTAATAAGTATCGTATTTAACAAAAACGTGTATTGTACATTAACTTATCTGGAAACTTTTAAAAATAAAACTGACAATAATATTCTTACATTAAATCATATTCTTAATAAAATTAACTAATTACAAAGTCCCATTAGAGGTTGCCGAAATTAATGGCGCAGATTGTTGCGAGAAGATATTTTGGGAATATATTTTGAAGATGGAAGTTGCATTTGTGAAGTGAGAAGTTTAAACATAGTTTAGTAAAGAAATTCTTTTTTGGGATAATTCATTAAATTAACTAAACCTAAGTTTTATTCATTCATTCATCAAACTACACATCAAAACAATACGTTTTTTGTCTACTGAATGTTAGGCAAAGGACCTCTGATCCATCGCAAAAAACAGTTCGAATACTTTTTTATCAATTCATAAAATTCTATCTAAAAGATATATATATTCGTTATGATTTGCTTTAAAAGAAAGTGCTTATGATTGAAACTAACATACTCCTCCCCTAAATCCTTCTAAAACGGCTTTTCCCATGTTTCTTTGAAACAAAATTAGTTCATACAAATTTAATGTGACATAACTTACCCATGATTCAACAGTAAACAACAAATACCCGAAAAACGTGAAATTCATTGATCACACTCAATTCTCAATCAGTACCCACCTCCATCATATTATTCCTGGTTTTGGCACGAATAAACTGTCTTAACTTCTACACACTTAAAGAAGTCGGGTTATCAAGATCTAAACCGACCAAATAAGAATCAAAACAAAAAGAAGAAAAATAAAAGGTCCACAACAGCGAATTAACTACACAAGTTCCATACATATATTGATAAAAATTAATTAGGATTATTTCGCAATCGGGAAGGTATCATACTTTATTAATTGGGTACTTATACATGGATCACTTGAACTCAACTTTATACTGGAAGAATTTCATGAATTCGGATAATCAGCTACAACAAATAGTTAACAGACGTTTTGTTTATTGACATTTTTTTTTAAAAAATGAAGCCGTTATGTAAATACGTTAATTTCCTTAAAATGAAAACATTTATTTGTACATATTTACACTTACAGCACTGATAAATGTGCAGTATTAAATTTCAAGGATCTGAAATATAATCAAATAATTTTGGATAATGGCATAGAAACCAAAAAACTAATATTCTGAATTTTATATTTTACAGAAAAAGAAAAAAAATGGCAAAGTTCAAAGTTTTTGTACGGTACGCATTTTCATGCAGTTTTTGATGATCAACCCTTACACAACTGTCTTACCGGGCAGTTTTAGTAATCCAAAAATTTGAAATATTTTTTATACAAATAAGACCACAATAACACAAACCTCTTCTTTATAAAAAACAATTATGTATATATTTTATGTAATGAAAGTTACAAAACTTTCCATATTTTTGTTCTAAATCGAATTATGTGAATTATACTACATTTAAGTTCAATTGATAGTATTTCGAACCAAACTTAAAGAATTTTAATTTTTCTTTTTAACTGATTGTATGTATATGACACATTAAAAAAGTTATTGACAACCCACAAAAGTAAATACTAACCTAATTTTTGATCTAGTCCTTTATCAGGAATACAAAATTAATTCACTTCACTTAGTCTTTTATTAGGGATGGTCGAACTTTTTTAAGAGTATTTAAATTTAAATTTTTTAATTAAATTAATGCACATATATAATTCCAAAAAACAATCCTGTTTGGTTTTGTAATACCATTAATAGTGTTTAAATTAATTCATCTTCATATTTGGGGAGACGATATTTTGGAAAAAGTAATTTCTAAATTAATGCCAACAACCATTTAAACAGTCAATGTTTAGACAATTCCATTTCAATAATTAACACATAAATATATTCTGATAAAACTGTAAGTTTCCCACAAGTAAAATCAAATCTAAATAAGGTCTAATATTATTTAAAGTTGTAGTTAGTTAATTACAAAATTTTAAATCTCGAGAGCCAAGAAGTCTTACTTGCCTCAAGTGTAAGAATTCAACAGTATGTATTAGCATAGATGGGTATTTTGAAGTTCGAACTGCAATGTTATGTAGACAGAATACGTGATAAACAATTACGAAAAGTTATACAAATATTACAGCTATTCGTAGAAAAGTAAAATTATATACATTAAATATGATTAGGAATACATTTAAGGACTTAACATACTTTTTGCAACAATGAAAACAAAACAAAAAAATGACAAACATTCGCCAATATGATATATACATATATTACCATCATTAAACGACACCATTTTCGTAAAAAAATAAAAATTAAAAAAAAAAATTCTTATAAATTGTCACTACCACAAAAAAGTTATCAACTCATCGAACTAAACTGCATAATAGTAATAAAATAACTAAGCGCAGACTCCTGGTTTTTCAAGGCTGATCTGAGAATGTCGGGTGAAATTTTTACCTAATACCTAATTTTATTGTCATACGGTGACCCTTTTCGAATCTCCTGTTAACCAATCTAAGACCTAAAATAAAGCAAGTAAACACATTAGAAAATATGATACTTATTTGGAAGACCATAAAATGTTTAAAAAATATTAATTTAAGGTTTATCAAACTAAATAACTTACCCAACTGAGTCCTGGCAGATTAAGGATTGTTCCAAGAATAGGAACCCTTCTAAGAAAGTCAACTGCCACTGGGAAGAAACCGCTGCAATGAATGTGAATAGATATGTTTAATACAATCTTTGTTAAAGAGATATTATATTTTTAGAATAATTGTAAGGTAATGTTTATTTTTATTCAACATGGGTTATAGCAGCTTATATATCAGATAAATGTTGCGTACTTTATATACTGTTACTCTAATCAAATTAGTTAAAAATTCTTGATGCATTACCACAAAAATCCATTGCAATTATTTAAAAACAAGTATGTACATATTCCATAGTTATAATGAAAATACTTGAAATCTATTTCTTAATAAGAATGTTTACAATTAAGAATTAATCTTATTAATTAAGGGCTGGCTGCCCCTAATTTGATAATATCCTAGGTTCTCTTTTGCTGATAATATCTCTAGGTTTTGTCTTAGATTATAAAGACTATTAAGGATTTTATCGGTCAGTGGTCTCTAAGACCGAAGTTCTGGCAGGTTTACAAAAGGCCTAATAAAAGAAATATATTTACATCCAAAATTCATAAAAATGTATATATATATATATATATATATATATAAAAAAAAGAAGGAATTATTATGTAACAATTTTAGAGAAATCCTAAGTATATGAAAACTCAAAATGAACAAACTATAACAATGAAATAAGCTCAATTTGAGTGGCTATAAAGATTAATGTAGGAAATTCTCTTTATTCAGAGCAGAAGATTGATTTAGATGCAACTGAAAGGCAAGATATAGTAATAAACAATAGTTTTAAATAGCCGTAAGTTATTACACTAGAAACATCGCTAGTTTTCTAAAAAATTAGAACAGATGTATCTAATTATCAATAAATATATCATTCTTAAGTTATACGTCAAAAGAAGGCCAATTTTGGTGCACGGAAAAGAGATAAGAATAAAAACAAGTGGCCAGGAATAGGTAATGTTCATTACATATTTAAAACGTTTATACCAAAATTATCACAAAAAATGGTAAGTAATTGAAATATAGTCTGGTTTGGATTAACCATCAAGATCGGAAAAAACTAATTTTATTAAATTATATAATTACAAAAAAAAAACAAAAAAAAAAAACGAAAATTTTCAAAAGCCGGCCCAAGCAATCACTATCCTGATGTTGATGTGGAGTAAAGGCAAAACCGTGTCCAAATCTTACCGTTTAATCACTCTAAACAGTATTTTATCCATTTTTATTTTTACTAGATAGTAAAATGTTAAGGGATGTTATGACACCAGGCATTTAAACAGCTCTTAAGTAATTAGCAAAGTATTGTTCACTGTTTTTGGTGACTGATTCATTAATCAGAAGGAAGAAAGAATAATCCCAAATCCAGTCAACATTAACTAGGTCATCAGGGGCTAGGATTCTTCAAGGCTTATTGAAAATATATTTTCACTTTGTTATGTTGGTGTATCTCCTGTCCTGTCTGTTTGTGGAAAGTCTATAAGCTTAAGGAATAACATTCACGAAATTCTTATATCTATGTGATAATGTCTTTTGTTTATAAAATAAAGAGAACATTAGAAAATTTCCTTATATTTTGTAGCCTAGAAGATCGGTAATAGTAAGAGTAAGGAGCTAATTGTTAGTACGCATTTAGTATTTCATGGCAAACATTAATTCAGCAACTTTAAAAAAAGCACGAACCTGAAGAGCAATACAAATCCATACAATTCGAGGATCATGCCTATCATTGGCCATCCCATCAATACCACTGTTATTCCTCCAAAAAAAGCACATGTGGCCTTCACTTTATGGCGTTGGAAGAAAAATCTGAAAGTCCTTTCAAGTCCAATTACACTTGCCAGACCAGATATAAAAAGTATCTGCAATATAATTTTATAAAAACTTTACAACAACAGTACAACTCTTCAATTTAATAAAGTTCAACCTTAAATCAGATGATAATAATTAAACTAGCAGCAAATAGATAACTTCAAAGATATGTTGTGTTTGCACCAATAAGAAAAGTCACTGATTTTTTTCAACCTATCATGCTCAATTCATTCTTGATCGGTTTCGCATTTTCATCCATCATAAAAACTGTAATCAGTTTAGTGTAGAGAATGATTTCAACAGACAAAGCTTCTGCTCTATGCTGTGACGGATAAAATCAAGATATTTCAAATACAAAAAGTTGTGGTTATCTTACTAACAAATGTGCTCTTAACTTTCTCTTCAATTATGTAAGAGGACAAATGAACTCGTTTTCTGAGAGTGTGATATGTCCATTAGGTAATTAAGAAGAAAACACCTTTTTAAGGAATATTGAATGAGAGCACTATCAAATAATAGAGAAATCAGTTTTAGAGGCATCGTATTCGTGCAACCACATTTTTCATTTAAAATTGTTTTATAACTTACGTTTCCTATTGCTAAGAGACCTTTATCGAAGAGAAGAAGAACTCCAAGAAATAAAAAGAATATCCCAAACGCTGCCAAGCCAACTCCAATTTCTGAGATAAAAATTGAACAATTATTTTTTTATTTACAATAAAAAAGATCAGATATAAGAATATGAGGGAAAAATTACAGCAGTAAAAATTAAACGAATGTAATTATACTCTCTAAGCAAAGTAATGCCTAAAATTATTAAACCAAACAAATATTTGAACTACAGAAAATCAAAATATTAAACCAGAAGTTTTTGCTACTGACATGATAAAATAACAAGACGTTTTACAAACTATTTCAATAAACGCATATAACTTTCTTTCTATTTTAAGGAACTGCTGGAAATTAAACGGAATTTTACGAATAATACTGATGATTGCTCAAGAACTTTTGGTACTGCAAAGCTTACTTTGTGTATCCGTAATCTCAAACATTTTATTTAGATGTTACTTATACTCCATACACTAATAACTAATTATGAGTTAAATTAAAAAACACTGTTTACAAACGTGGCCATTGGCAAGCTGCTGCAATAAATAAAATAACCTCCTCTTCAACGTTCCTCTAAATAACCTTTTAGCGCTAGCCGATATGATGTGGTTGCACCTTGCGAGGCAGAATTGCGGATAACATGGAGTGGGTCACATGTGTCCATTTAGGACACATTTTTCGAAAGGATAACATACCTGCAATCTCGAAACTCTCTTATTTATAATAAGATAAGACGTCTGGTCTGAGCAGGAAACGATAGATCAATAAGTTACTGTCTGTGTAATCGCGGTAGCTGACTATCGCGGCTTAATAATGAGCAATTAGAGCATTCCAAACTCAGTTTAGAAGAAACACACAAATCCTACTGCGACTAGAAACACCAATTGACATTTCCATTGTAGGTTATGTGGTATATGACATTGAAGAGAACACAATCTTAAAATATTAAGTCAAAGCGTCATAACTTAATTGTATTCTTGATTTTGAAGTTAGAATTCGAAATTCATTCATTTGACAAATTTGAAAACTAGACCTCTCTTCTCATTTCGTAAAAGTTATGAGGTAAAAACATGCGACTTTCTCTTAGAAAATTCTCAAGATACTTATTTTTTCGCCACTCCAACTGGAAAAGATACGTTTAAAATGTAGGAATAGAAATGATCCGATTTGTTAGCACATTATTCTCCCAAGCAGAGATTCAGGTTCAAATTCAGCTGCCCTTACACGCTTTCCACGGAATTACAGCTCACTTTCCGGTGTTAGTGTTTTCTGAAACGAGAGAAAACATTGTCCAGAGGCCGGCAATGTATTTAAAAAAACTCCGTGCCTTAAATTAATATTTATATAGTAACAACGAACACTACAATGGGAACCCTTGCTTATCTCACCCACCAGCATTTTTTTTGCAACAACCCAGATCTAATAGATCATGAGGTTTTAGAAATTCGTCGAAATCTTTTTCGAGAAAACCTCATATAAGTGAAAAGCTTATAGCGGTACTTCCGTTTGAATTTTGTATAAACTCGAGTTCCATATTTTGTAATAAACACGAGACCATTTTGGAATGGTACTTTGGATGGAAGTCTTCCCACCCATCACTAAGAAGTGCTAAATCAAATTTATGTAGAATTATGTTTCACATAAAAGTTGTAGACATCGTGAATGTTAATACAAAAAATAATATTGAAACCATTTAGGAAAAAATTCAATAAGTTAAATACTGTTCGGCAAATTACTTTTAGTAGAGGAGTTCTGATAACTACATTTCTGAAGGAAATAGTGAAACGAATTAGGTTTTAACTTCTAGCGACTTCAGTATCAGAGGATTGTCAAATACACCGTCACAGCACTTTGTAACTACTTTACTCAGGGAATATCACTTTATTTCTTCACAATCACAATGCCACCTCCTGGTAAGAGACAACACAAATGCGAATGGCTCATTTAATGGTAACAAAAATTATTTTTCCTTAATTCCTAAACATGTTTCAACCCTTATGAGGTTCAACCATCATCGCCTAAAACCCAGATTATTATATGCACTTATATTGTGGCAGTTTATATCACGGTGCACTGCAAATCGTACTTCCTTATTGCTTCTTGAAGCTCACGTTGCAGTTGTTGACCCGCCAGTGCCATACGAACCACACTGAACCTACTGCGAGCATAAGAAATTCTTCTTTGGGTTTCACCGACGTCTACAGGCTAAGGATTTCCATAATCTTCCCGTCCTGTCCCCCTTGAGGGTTCCTGCAAGTAATCCTGGGATATTGTATACCTATCCCATTAGGCAATGAATGAAAATCAGTAGACGGCATAGAGTTCTTCAGGCGTTTTGGTGACGCAACTGACAGTTAGTTACCTTGTTTCTTATCCTATTTGGACGTTTGCTCAATTATCTTACTGATGGTTGGCAAGCCTAAAAATTCTGTCTGAATACCATTGTTTTTACTCTGATTCCGATAACTAGCAAACTCAATTTTGGCTACAGTTGCTTACGTTATTATTAACTGTCAATAACTTAAATGAAGAAAATTATGCAAAAAAGAAAGTTTTTTTTATTAGTGTGCAATATCAGGAGATTCATTTTTTGTGAAAGTGATTATAATCAACACGTAACGTAAAAATGTATATAAGTTTCAGGATTAAAGGTTTGAGGATTAATAAAAAAGAACTTTTATCAATTACTGCACTGTAAAAAAGGCAACACTTTATTGGTTAAACAAAGACATAAATAACTCCAAATTGTTGTGGTACCTTCAATTACAGTTCAGAAATGTTTTTGTGTCCATTTCACGGAATAACAGATTTTTAATTTTTAAATTAATATTTACACATTCGTTTTCGTTAACGCAGATTGTGTTCTTTTTTTGTCTTAAAATATTCACCTAAGTATCATTATGTACTTACTCAAAAACTACATTTACATAGATGCCTAAATCGTGTGGCCCCCTCAATTATGTTCTCTGCTTGGCCGGGGGGGATTTTTTTTCTGTCTGGTGAGAGACAGTTATCAGCTTTGTAGAAAAAAAGGATTGTGGGAGCTTCTCTTAAACAGTGGAATGCTAAATTTATTTTATTCTTAAAAAAAAAAGTTTTTTTTAAAAATCAATTTTGAATTAAAGGCTTACTGAGGGTTGAGATGGTGGCAGTACAGACACACACGACGTGTTTAATTTAAAACAGAAAATTCTTAATTTCGTCGTACAGTACTAATACTAGAGCACCGCCAGTGCCTCTTAGAACATTAGAGAAGGCTCCTTTGAAAAAAGCACCTCCACCCTCTACTTTGGCTATTGTTGACCAGCAGTGTAAGGTGTTCTTGTATACTACATCAGCTTTAGCACGTCCAGACTGCATCATCATCCGCCTCCTTACGGTGTCAAAAGGATATGAAATGATTCCAGCCGCTGTTGTCACGACCTATAAAATTCAAACAGACAAAATATTTATACAATAAATGACAAATCGATAAACAGCGTCTGCATGTTAGATGGAAATGTTCTGAGAAAAATTGTGGCTAATTAGAATAAGAAAAATTTGATTTTTAAAACAACTCATTCACAACCTTATAAATTTTACGTTCCATAACAAAAAAATTACCTGAGCAATACCCCACGAAACGAAGAAACCAGCTTTCTTAGGATCTGGCAGCATACCCTTTGCAGTGTCAAAGCAGCCAAAATAAGATGCACGGTAGATAATAATACCCTGGACTGATACTCCAAATCCTCTGTATAGACCTACAATACCATCTTTCTTAAAGATCTTCTTAAGACAATCCGCAAGACCTGAGAATTCTCGTTCTTTTCCTGCTTTGCCAACATCAGCAGCTAACCTTTAAAACAGATCATACGTATTTATATAGTAATTTGATTACAGATTAAAAAAAAAAAAAAAAAAAAAAAAAAAATACTTCCTTACAACATAGAAACAAAATAATTAATAAATAAAAGGTATATGTATATCTTCATACTTGTAGCAAGTAGTAAAAAAAGGAGAAGAGGTTTATTTGGTCACTTCATTATTATTTCTTTTACAAATTTTATTTTTTCTCATTTTTTACGATTAGATTTTTATGACAAGTTGTTCCGAGGGTTTAAACAAATTTAATGAAATACAAGTAAGCCTGACCATTCTTTTAATAAAACCACCAAGGGAATTCACTTGAGAATTATTTTTTTAGCGTATATTCAAAATCTAATTAACGCTTTTATCAATATACACGAATATTGTAAGTAAGGCGCAGATTTACTCATTCAAGTATGTTATTTTATAACAGTAAATATCAATGATCAATAACATCTTCTCACAATTAATGGGTGTACTTAGCTACAGATATACTGTTCACTACAGCGTGGTAATACTGCATAATTTCCCAAATATTCCATCAACATTTTAAGATCTTTCACTTGCTATTAAGTTTCTACACCTTCCAGTAGTAATGAGCTGACATTACATGTCCCCCCCAAAACAAAAAAATTGGAAGATAAATTAGAAAAGAGCAAAAAATCGGCAACGTAAATCCTCACATTATTTTTGAAATAAATATCATTATTTACATGTAATAAGTGTATAAAATTGATAGAATAAATGTAAAACAATCGTTTAAAAAATAATGTAACCAGTGATTTGTACGATGCACAAGCTTAAAAGAATTGTAACTAAAAATGAGAAAACGAATAGATATGTAGCAACATCTACAACCAATCACTTTAGGCAAAATTTCGTAATTTTAGAAATTTCTTCTTACTTCTGACTTTTTTTCATGAATGAATAAGAGAAAGAGCACAATGAATAGGGCAGTAAATAAAGAAGACTTTTCATTACAATCTTATTACTGATTTATCTACTATTTTATTCAATTTCAGTAACAATGAACTTAAATTTCAAACTTGCGATGTTATTCAACATTACCTTTTTCGTGCAGTTTTTGTCGATCAACCATTAAACAACTGTCCTACCGTACAGCTTTAATAAGTACAGTTTCTGATAATTAACATTAACCTTTTCTACAATTATTAGCATATTAATATTAAAAAATAATATCAGAAAATCAAATAAATTTATTGATTACATTAGCACAAAACAAAGAACTTAATTTGGATAATTAAAGGAATTTTTTAAATCGAAGCAGTATTTTCGTTTATTACTGCCCATTTTACATATTGGTTTGATAAGAATTTAGAACATTTCAAAAACAGACTGGTAGAATAAAGAAACGCGCATGTCTTTTATATCTGTGAAGTTAAGTGCAGTCAGTCATTGTTTCTTTGGTTCAACATTTTTGATAGGCGATTTCATACCAAACCCGGTTTGAAATAAGAGAAAATCAAGTACTCCCTTCCAAACAAAGTTAAATGGCCAGTCCATTCCCCAGACATCATATGACTAATGCTATGATCACCTATAACAGTTAGAAATGCGTCGGGAATTCTTGAAACTCTTACTGAGCTTGCAGAATTGTTGGAAGAATGGATTAATCCAAGATTATATAATGACTTATACTGTTATTATTCAAAACAATATATATTTCGTACCTATCTATATATCTCCATCTCTATTTTTTGCAATTGCAATCAATGTGTTACATTTATATGATTAGTATTAAAAACTAAATTACTGGAATTCTGAATACTACTCAAGAAAAATGAATTATTTTAATTTTGGATACCATCACTTATTCACAATCTATAAGCACAATGAAAGAAATTAATTATGACAAAAAGATTTAGAGATTTTAACTAATGAAATGGGATGCTTTAGTACATTAAGCTGCTTTCTTGATTATTAAGTTATTTTTTAAATGGTTACTTTTTATTACTAGAACAGTTCTTCTAATAAATTAATTCAGATTTAGTCACAACTGATGAAGCATTATTATTAATAATTATTTGAAGTATAATTATTAATTAAACAAAATCTATTTGTTACTTTTAGGAAGAGATATGCTATTAGGAATGTCAAATTTAACTAAATAATTACTGTGAACTGCTTTAAATATTTACACAAAATTCTACCTAGTTATCACAGAGCGATTTGGGACACGCTCATCATCCTCATACTACCTTGATTAATTGTGAAATTACCTTCATAATCTACTAAAGTATAAGTACCTAAGAATTAAGCTTTTAGACAAGTTGAGGCACACGTCGATCTCCTCTAACAAGATAATCAAGTCATCGACGGCTTTATACCTCTATCATAAAAAAAAATTAAGCAGCCTTAAAGGTTTTTGCTTAATAGAATCTTTAGAAATGAAAAGTATTCGAAAAACTTTTCGAATTAACCATACATGCAATAATGAGGTTTTTTCGTTTTTTTTTTTTTTTGTTCATTCCCCATCTTTAATTGGACTGGATAGTGTACATACTAATAAACAATTACAAAATAAGTACACTAACATTACGCATTTCAATATGTTTTACCCTAAAGTAAAATGTTCTAATTGAAGCTTCAGATGATTAAGGAATGATGCTTGCTGCATCATATCATAAAGACTGAGAATGTTGATAGATAACTTTTAAAGAAATTTCGGTCTTACCATTACGCAGAGACAGGTTACCTCGAAAAAAATTGGCTTTTGGCATCCCGTCACAAATCAATTACTTTAGTTGAAAAAAAAAAAACTTTTATAAAAATAAAATTAGCAACATGTCGCGATACATGATACATTTCAACAAAATGTATCGCGACACCTTAGTGACATACTTCTTTTCCTGCCTAACATATATATATTCCGCAGGCAACCGTTAAGGTTGAGAACCATACGTGTATAATAGATCTAAATGCAGTGTCTTAGGCACAGAAAAATAGACGCTAAATAATTGGACACAATCCAAAACCTCTGTTTACAGGACAGCTCCAGTTAAGCAACACTGCAACAGTATTTATAATGAACGTACCCATGACCCACAAATGGATTTCATTGAGGCGTTAATGCCGCCACTAAATATAACTTTAATTCTTCAATTCGGACATTTATAGTAACATTAACTTCCTGAGCTACATGTACGTGCACAATAGCTTCCTAATGAAGCAATAAAAATTAAAAATGCAAACCTGGTTCTAGCGAAGTCAAGAGGATACACAAAGCACAATGAAGTTGCCCCGGCAGCACCACCAGAGGCTAAATTGCCAGCAAAGTACCGCCAAAATTGAGTATTTTTATCTACTCCTCCTAAGAATATCTGCTTGTATTTGTCCTTGAAGGCGAAGTTTAATGCTTGCGTTGGAAAATATCTGATGACATTAGCTAAGTTACCACGCCAGTATGCTAAAACCCCTTGTTCACGGGGTATACGGACAAAACAGTCAACCATGCCTATATATAAAAAAAACAGTAATTAACATTTTTTAATTGTAACAAAATACAGAATATTGTATGAGTTCTTTTCTTTCAGCAATTAGGGAATCAAGTTTTTAACAAGTTAACCACCAATGGGTGGACGGGGTGGGTAGTCATCCCAACCCCTTTTTTCTGCTTAGCTTCAACACGCGGTATTTTATGGTAACTGAAAGTGAGAAGTTTTCAGTTTTGAGTTTCCGCAGCCATGACAGCACGTGACGAATGACCTTGAACTGTTTGGGAAATAGCCAAATTGTTTTCCACAGAGAACAGACAAAAGTAATTAATAACTGCTTTAAATTTTTAAATTTAAGCTGGCTCCATCTGAACCTACTGGGACACGACTTTATTTTTAATACTAGGCTAGGTTACTGCATCCCAGCTGAATGTACGTCATTATTACGCAAGGGCCATTGCTAATTTTTAAAGCCGCATGCATGCGCATGCGTCAGAAAGAAAATTTTATTTAGCGAGGCGTGGTACTAGGATATTCAAAATACTTTTTTTAACTGAAATTAAATTATAAGAATTAGTTTTGCTTTACTCAAAATCTCATTAGTTCTTCAACAATTTAGGTAAAAGGAGGAAAATGTTAAGTAGGTCAAACATTCATAGGCTACATTTTATAAAATTAGTCCATACCTTTGTAACGCTTTTCTGCTGCTATTTGCTGGGAAATGTGCTGGACCTGGAGAAGTAATTTTACTCTTTCTATGGGGGCGACCGTAGTCTTGGAAATGGCCGCTGAAACTCCGCCGGCGATAAAATCTTTAGCGAAAGAAACTGGATCTGCAATTGCTGGTTCCATTTTTTAATATTTACCGTTAACTATGAGACAAAGGAACTAAATACAGCTAATGTGAAAAACGCTCTAGCTTGTCTGAAGTGTCTCACCGGCGGTCACGACTGGAAAGGACAAGAGTGAAGAGAGTGGGGATCGATAGAGGTTCCCTTGAAAGCCAGACGTGGCTATCCCTACCACCAGGCTGGCCAACATAAACGTTACGTATTATGAAAAATAAAATGAAGTTTATGAGAAGTGTTATCATGCGTGGCAAATTGATATAGCTTTTAAAAAATATATTAGTGCGAAAAATTGAGATAAAACTTGTGAAAATATATAGTTTTATATACTTTATTGATATGAATAGCCTACAATTCAATATTAATATTAGAGCGCTAATTTCAAACAGCAATAAGCTTGCTAGGTGAGAAATTTTGTATTTTGGTAATTACCTACAAATTATTAATTATAACGAAAGTAACAACCAACCAAGAAAGTAATAAAGTCCAGCTCAAATTAGGTGCCTGGAATGGAGACTTATACATTATTTTTCCTACAATATAGTAGCTTCTCGCAGGGCTGAATCTTTCACATTCATATCTTCACAAACATATCTTCAATATGTTTTAAAAAAAAGTATAGAATCTGGTTTGTAATCGAATATACCTTTTTCTTACAAAAATTTACGTTAATAAACTTAGAATTCGTTATAATGAGGTAATTGACTTCCTCTCACACTCTCACTCTCTCTCTGTTTGGGTGAGTGTGTGAACAGCGCAACCAAAAAATAAAAAATCACAGAAAATTTAAATTTGATATTTTGGTTAGGTACCATAGGATACCATGAGGTTTTTGTCAAAATCAGTGAACCGGTTTTATGATTTTATTGAGACAATTTTTCAGTTTTTTATATTTTTTCAAAGACGCCCCTACGATTTTCTATTATATGAATTTGGTGTCTATTTGCATAAATTTTACATCAATAACTTTTATTTAAATTATTCAATAAGGGCACTTTTTTTGAATGATGGGCGGATAGAAGTGCCTCTATCGTACCCATACTGTTAATTGTACTGTCTTATAATATTAATTAAATAATAATATAATATTAATTATAATTATATAATATTAATTATAATATTAATTGAAATTAAATTTATTTCTGAATTTCCAATTCACATTCTTTTATTATTATAATTTTTATTTTATTTTGTATATTTTATAAGTAACTTTTGATGACCAGACGATACTGAAGAAATTCTAAAACAACCTTGAATACTCGTTGCAGTCGGTGGTGGGAGAAAGTTTCAATTAGAGCAACAATTCCTAAGAGATAAGTTTTAACAAATAAAAAACACATTTTCAATATTTTTGTAAAAGGATACCCGCTGTTAGGAATAGAATCCTATATTAATATCAGTTTAACTTATTGCTGTACATTTTCTCTTACTCTACTCTTAGTAAAAGACTAATAGCCAACATGCAGATTATAGAATTTAAATTTTCACTGAAAATATCCAGTTTGAGGACCCCCTAAGTCAGATAAAGTATATTTTCCAAAATGGTTTGTTGCGGTGATAATATGTTCTATTATTTTCTTCTCTAAAGTTACCCTAAAAATGAAGAGTATAGTTTAGCATTTTGCACGTAATATCACTAACATAAATAAAATTAAAATATAACCCTCGAATTACAAAATTATTTAAATCTAGAGAAAAATTCGTACACTATCTGTTAGAAAATACACTTTTCATAACTAGGAGTCCAGGTAATTGTACACAAATAATGACATTGAGCTGTAAGAAGCTTCTGGGAAGAGAAAATCTAAGAGCTAGAAGCTGAAGCTCCGTGTGGGAATCAGTTTGCTTTCCACTGAGTTATTCCTCAAACTTATATTTATCACAAGATTAATATATTATTTGTAATCTAGAGATAGTAATAAATTTCTTTCTATTCTTTTCTTTGTAAATATATATATTTCAGTGAAAATATCTGGACTGTTTGCTAGGAAAAGTATATTTTTCAGAAACTAATTAAAGAATATTGAATTTAGAGGAAAAAAAATTAAAACAACTTTACATAAGGCTTTATGTGAGCCTTATTGGAAGCTACGACATGGATTCATCATAATAGAAATAAGCTAAACGACGGTAAGATACTAGAAGCAGATTTGTTTGAAACGCATATCAGCGGATTCCTTTATTGAAGACTGATTTACAGGCAAACTGTAGGATGCGAAAGAAAAGAATTATATTAATATGAACTTCAGTTGAGACGCCTCGGTAACTTATTGGGTTTTAGCGGAACTACCACTTTATTGAATAAATTTTACGATTTTCCGTATAAAATCCAAGTTTCAAGGACTTTTTAATACGTAAACGGCGGTAAATAAAAGTTATGTGTGTCTCGACAGATTATTGCTTTCTCTTACGCATAGTAAGAGAATGTATTTTTTCTAATTTTATAGTACTTTAATGGAGTGATTGTTTGAACAATGTAAAAATGAAGAGGAAATTCCTAAAGGAAGTTTAACAATTTATTCGTACTTAAAGAAATTGTTGATAAGATCTTTTTTTAAATAAATTGTTTTTATCTTCAATGAAGTACATAAGCTGAGATAATTTTCTGAGTCATATTTATTTGATAAAATTTCATAGACTTACAAAGTGCTGGCTTACAAAAATTATGACATTAAGTGAATGTGTTCTATTTAACGTCTCATTTTAATTTTAATTTAAAAGTCTAGTCCAATTTGGTGTAATTAACAAATATGAAGTTCTAATACAACCTTGAAATTACACAAAATGGAATTATGCAATTTTAAATACAATGCAATGATCTAAAGCTTGCTTTTGTATTATATGTTCAAAAATTTAATAAATTAATCAAAAACTTGTGTTTCTAATTATATTTCACCTATTTACCTACTGGAATTAAGCATTTTTGGAAGAAAGAAGTCGCAAAAATTATTTTTAGCGAAAGAATTCATGATTCAATTCGATAGAATTCTAGTTCTACAGTGGGTGAATATATTTTCCATTCTGAAAACATTGTTACTCTAGATTCTGTTTGAACGTGACGAATATTGAACAAGAATTTATTTTACCTCCAAACAAAACCTCGCTAGAATCCAATAGTTGATTCAAATTTACTCAACATCCTGAGTCTGCACTTAAAATTGATTTTATTTAGTGGTACGAATTTTTAGAAAGGCGAATGTCATTAAAATTCGAATACATTTATTGTGGTTGTGCACATAATTTACACAATTTACTTTCGAAATGATTAATATAAAAATTATAACATTTTTTGTACTTTATCCCTAACTTGAAAAAGATAATATTGGAAATTTTCAACACTCGCTAAAATTGATTAAAATTCTTGTATTTTTTGTAAATAATATTTTCTTATCAAGAGAAATAACCCTAGAATGAAAAGTTTATAACTGAGATTATATTGTTTAATGTATGTTGTAACTTATCAGCGGGATCCAAATTACCAATAATTTATTTAGCTAAATAATTTTTAAATACAATAACAATTATGTTCTTACGATAACTTTATTTTAAGTAGTAACTATCAATTTAGTCCAAGGTTATGGTGATGGACTTATAAATTGGCTGGCAGTGGTGCACATATTTGAGTGTTGAACAAACCAAACTTCGGCCTTCAATACAGAATATAAACCAGTGAGATGGCCAACTACCTCAAGAAATTTACTCACATAACTTTATGAGATTGGATTTATTTATTTTAAGAAGATATCACTCAGAAAACATTTCCTTATAATTACTTATACTAAATATGACCAATCAATTGATTGTCTAGGCAACTGAAAATCATTCTTAAATGTTTAATTTTCCAATGCTTAAATATATAACTTTTGCTTAATATGTATTCCATCTATCTATATAACCGAATCATTGCTGGAGACAAAGAAAAGAAGAAAATTCCAGAATAAGATTTTTGAATTACACCTTATAAAACCCAAGTTACACTGTAGGTTGGCACGACTTGCATGCAACTAGATTGAGGTCCCGTTAGGGTGAAAAACCAGAACAAAGGATCTTAATACCCTAGAAGTTTGGACTACCTGGAAATTCAATAGTTGTCTATGCTGCGTGTGTCTGGCCTGACATGTCTTGTCTTAAAAATATTGGTTCTTTAAGAGCGAACATTCAACTACCACTAACTACCATGCTTTTCACTCTTGCTTGTTTTTTTGTGTAAACACCACTGAGAGCTTGATTGTCTAAGTAATAATTGATTTGAGGATAAGCTTAAAAATAAGAAAAGAAAAAAAAGTTAATATCGTGGCAGAAATATAGAATTTACCAAATAGGACGCCTGTGTGTGGCTTTGCTGAATATTTTGTTTTCAGTTTTAGACATTTTTCAAAAACAGCTCAAACGTTGTTTTTAAAGTTTCTGAACAACTGAACATATATATAGGCCTTTCATTTTTATGAAAGACATTTTATCAGAAATGTTTAGTTTAGGTATACTGAGGGATTTGGTGTACACAATTTCCTCATAAGTACTGTTTTATTACAATGAAACTATTCTATGTTGAAAATAACTGAAATTTGATACAAATTTCAAGTTTAAATATCATTAAAGGTAAAGGATAAGGATAAAATCATTCACTGATAAGATTCAGTAAATGAGAAATGACTGTTTATAAGAAATCTTTAAACCTCAATTGAAATTGAAATATTTATTCGTAATAATGCGATGTTTCTCTAATTATAGTTATATATTTAACACAGTTATTTGCTGAAATCAAATGTTGAGACATTTAGTTCCGAATCAATTAGGGGCAGTTCCTCAATAACGCCATTTGCAGCTGTGCATTGCCTACGATTGTTATTAATTGTCCTAAACAAGAAATAGTGTCAATATTTATTCATTTATCGATCCGATTTTACAATTGATATTTTGAAGATATTTGTTTTACATTAGATTTAATCTTTATTTAAAAACATTTAGGAATTCTAATTCCTTATGACTATAGGAACCTTGTGAGATTGTGTATGATATTGTATCGACTTCATTTTTCCTTATATCTTGACCACTCTTGTCTGCACCATGGTAATTAAAAACTTCAAAAAATGAAAAATTCGAGATGTTCAAAAGATGTTCCTTTCAAAAGGCGCTGTCTAACAAAAAAAAAGCACAGTAAGCAATTTCTTCTTCACTGTTCTGATTTCCAAGAAAGATTGGACAATACCTTTTAAATAAAAGAAGAGAGATGTTCAAAAAAAAAAAAATTCTTTCAAGAGAGAATCCAAAATACTGGATTCAGATAATACACTGCAGTAAATTTGTAACACACTTCAGCACAATTTTGAACGCTAAGTTTAGTGAGACGGAAATTGAAGTCCAGATTTCTGCACCAAACTGATTAATGAACCTCTGCTTCCAAAAGAAAGTCTGAACCCGGTTAGTAATACAAAACATGCGTGTACGAGAATAAAATAAACGAAACTATCCAGAACTATGGGCCTAACAAAACTTCATTAACTAAAGACTATATCTGAGTCCCCGTTAACGAGACAGCGCTGATCTGATTTCTTCCATCAGACGTTGTAGGGATGGAAGAAACTTGTTCATTGCATCAGTTGAGCAGAGGCTTACAAGTTGAAAATTAGTCTTAGGTCAAAGCTAGAAGATGCAAAATAGCTGAATGTTCGGAACAGATGGATGAAGGAGGGGAGACAAATGGATGAGTCTTTCGCCTGGTCAGGGCCCAGCAATTATATTAAACACAATATACACAAAAAGTATAAACAAAAATAATTATAAAACAATGAATTAGTATCTAATTGTTTCTTCAAAATGAGAATTAAATATTACAATTAACAAAACTACATATCTTTGCTAAATTTAAGTGAAGTTTTTTCCTGTTTCTCTTAGTAAAAAACAGTTTATATATTTACAGAATTATTATTAATTTTGGGAAGTATCGCCCAGATCTTTGATGGTTTAGAAGTCTGCTTTATAAAAATCACATGTTACAGAATCACAAAATTAAAACTATCCAAAAGGACAGTAACAATATTGCGATTATAACGCCCTAATGAAGAAGTACAAAAAAAAGTGATCTCTCTCACATCTAAGACCGTATTTATCATTAGTTACTGAAAAGTGTTTGTATACCACCAATCAGAAGAAAGTAATTTTTAATTGTTAAGTATTATGACGGTTTTTTCCTTGAAATTTGTTCTTGAACTGATAACCTGGATATTACTATCAAGCACTTTAAAAATAAAAATTGAACTTAACAATAAACTAAAAAATTTGCTTAATAATGATTATATAATGTAGAATTAAAATAATTATTTAAAAAACAAACTAGAGGTCCGACTTTATTCAACTTTTGTTTCTTTTTTAAATCTCTTGTTATCTGACCTAACTATTTTTTATCTTTCCTAATTTCATGTATCTAGAATGAACAATATAAATTTTGTTTCGTTAGTGGAACAGAACTAAATGAAGCTGATAATAAGTTGAAAAATAAATTAAGTTGAAGTCAATTATTACATTTACGATCGTAAAAATTACAGCAACAGCAACTAGGGAAGAGTTTAACTTCACATTTTTGATAAACAACAAAATAATAAAAGTTTATGTTTTTACCAGAAATGAACTCCGAAGATAAATTTAATACACGTAGAATTAAAAGACTTATTTTCACAGATTACAATAAAAAATTAAAAGATACCGTTTCTATTCTCGCATATTGTAAGAACGTTATCAACACTACAATTTTATTCACCCCAAATAAGTCTTTTCCTATAATTTAAACTAAGTCAAGAAAAACAAATTGAATTGAATAATTTGTTTTTGAAACATCTTAAGAACTATTCTAAGAACTAACATATTCATTTAGCTTTAAGATCCTCACTTTATCCTATAAAATTCTTCTTTTAATTCCACGGTCTCTCCTACCCAAAAGTATTTGTAGAGACTTATTATTATTATTTATTATTATTTCTCAATCGCGGACATTTTTGTAAGTTTGATACATCTAAGTACTCAAACCTTTACTGACACTTATATACTGGAAAAGTATATAAGGTATAGATATATAGGGTATTTCGTCTGGATGCTTATTGCGTTTTAAGATCATTTCCAGATATTAGGAAAGGTGGTTGTGCATAGGATTAAATTAAAAATAAAAGTAAGAAATACAATGTACTTCCATGGGAAAGTTGACGAACTATGATGAAGATAATGAGATCATGGCTTGGAGATTTTTTCGAGGCAAATTTTCAATAATTTTTTTTTTTTTGCCGGCGCATCGACGTCAATGGCCATTAGCGCCCCGCTTGTTTTTTTTTTTTCCAATAATAAATTTGTCTTCAGAAGAAACTGATGAATTTGTCTTCCTTCGGGTTAGAAAGGAAGATAAAGGAAGGATAGGAGATTATCAAGGTTTTGAAGATCATACCTCAAGTGGTTAGGATCGACAACATCTAGGTGAGAAGTCAAGGTTTCCCTAGATGGACGACAGAAGCAATCGCTCTCTAGTTATTACTCCAGACCTGGAACCATCAAACTAGAGAAGCAGCGAAATAAGTATTTAAAATAAGTGCGATCGCTTGCAAAAGAAAAAAAAACATAACCTAGTATAAAATTAGAGATATCGTAATAATCAGCAAGTACTATAATGCGATGAACCGTAATAAAACACACGAAGACAACAGCACAAACACCGCTCGGACCCACTATTAAAACAAAAATTTGAATACGATTGCAATTTATTTCTTCATTTACATCATTGAATAAATAAAGATTACGAATTTATCTGATACAGAAATAATAACCCAACGAAAATGAAGTTAAGGTAACTTGTTTGAGTTTATAGAACTTTTGATTATTAACAATGTTTAGAAATAATAAAAAAAAATACATCTTTAAGTGTTCTTCAACTGTGAAGTAAACAATTAAATCTCCTAGCATGACTGTACATTACTGTAGTCCAATGACCTTGTTTATATTTTTTAACTTTTTTTTGCTTAACAAAACATTTTTATTTGTATATATTTCTTAAAATTTATTATATCAACATTTTTCTTAAAAAAAAGTAACATGGAATAAATATTATGATGTTGCTCACTATATAAAAACTTAATTTTTTTATTACAATGGAATAGTATTTATATATGTATATTTTTTTAAATCTATCTTCAGCCAATTTGGTTGTTTAAACTACAATGTAAATAGAATTTTAATTTCAAACCGAAGATCAAATCTTGATTATAGAAATGTTTTGTTTGTTAGATTAATAAAATTAGAGGTGATACTAAGACAAGCGTTAAATGAAAATTGTAGGCAAATGTGTATATTTTTCGAAGAATTATGTAACAATTTCCCTTTCAATTATATGACTACATTTAACCTTTTGTCATAATGAAATAAGTCATTCTAGAAATGTTTATTAATATCGGGATTTTTTGTATGCATATTATTATATTTTTGGAACGTTGAAACAGGATTGCTGCAGGTTCTTTATAGTTTATCATCTGGTATTTTGCCAGCCCTAGTTTCATGAACAAATTTCATTCTACCTATTTTAGTGCTTTCTTTTTGTAAAAGGCATTTAATAAAAAAATGTATTAAGAATAAAAAAGATGAAAAATAATAATAAAAATAAATAAAAAGGAGGAAAAAAATATGTGATAAATTAGGAAAATACAAATTTTTAAGATAGTATAAGAATTATCTTATATCTCTTGCAGCAGTAAATACATAAAGATTTTGGAATGTACATAAAAAAAGTTAATTATTAATATCAGTTAAGTAATTGTAAAAATATGAGTTAATCATATGTAGGAGATTTGTTAAGTTTAATGACATAATTAAGGTTAATGTAAACTATTGTAATAAATATTTATTTTATTTTTAGGATCCTTAATTTTGACCTAGTGAAAGAACTGCTTGTGATTAATTTTGAACCAATAATGTAAGTAATTTCGATAAGCACTTTGTTGTTTGCAGTAAAATTTCTCTATCATTGCTTTCGCACAAAGTAATACCAAACGGGATATCAAGTTTTAGCTTTTTGAATTTTAGTATTTGAGATATCATTCATCCAAAAACACACAATCCAAAATCCGCACGTTTTTTGCTAAAAAATATTTATCTCATATTCGAAGACATTGACGTTTATTTCCACTCAAAACTTGAGTCAATTGCAATGCTAACGAAAGTAACAAAAACATGGCTGAATGTGCTTTCAGGAATTTTTTTTGTCAATATACATACAATCAACTGCTAGCGGTTTTAATGATGAAATATTCGCAACATATAAGCCTAGTATTTGGCGAGCACACTTGAAATACTGTCCAAAGATCTACAACTTTGGCTATATTTAAACGCTCTTCTTATCATTGAGGGTCGCTCAGCTGTTCACTTTATTTCTGGCTATCACCCTGTCCTATTTCACTCAACACACATAGGCATCTATTTTCATTCACTGACGTAAATCGAACAATGAACGGGTAAAGATTCTTCGGCTATTTAAAATATAAAAGTATTTATTTATTATTCATGTACATATGTACTTATTATGTATTCTATGTAGGCATGATACCTACCAAAATAATAATAATAATAATAATTAAAATAAAGATAAATTAAAAAAATAAATAAGTATGCTCAATAATATATATATTTATTTATTTCGGCTTGTAAAAACCTTTGGTCATATGCCGGACCCCAACAAATTCGATCTCCAGTATTCTCTATCCTCCCAATCTCCTTCTGATAGGCCTCGTGCTGTCATTGTCTCCTTCACCTCCTGCAACCATCTCTTTCTTGGGCGGCCTCTTTTCCGTCTCTCCTTCGGGACATAATCTAAAAGCTTCTTCGGCCATCTCTCTTGACCCATTCTTCTGAGATCGTCGAACCATACTGCAGCTGTTTGGAGCTGTCCCAATGATGTGCATTATGTTTGTGCCCTACTTAACGTTTTCTCGTATGGCCGAGTTTGTCACCTGCAGAGTCCTTAAAAAAGCGACAACTTCTTCTAAAAAAAAATCCATTTTCAAAGCTTGCAGCCTTTGCGCGTCTATCTGAGCTTCTAGAGCAGATAAATAGATTTACAGAGAGTACTGAATTGGTAAATGAAGCAATTTGAAGATACTAATATGTAGAATATTTTTCTTAGATATTGGTGACTGAATCTTTCATCCTAAAGGAAGAAACATTATTGCCAATTTTAGTCATATTTTTTATTATTTTTTGGCAAGCTTGGTTACATAAACAGTCAGAACTGAAGACACACCAACCTTTAAAGTTAAATTGTAAAAATACAATAATTGTATACAATAAAATGTATACTATAATTGTCCAGAAGTGACCTAGTCCTTAAGACTAATGCTCGGCAAAAAATAGAAAAAAATTATGACTGAAATTGGCAAGATTTTGTCATCATTTTGAATACTACTATTAAGTTAAGTTTGTGTAGATAGCACATCCATTTACTGCCTATATATACTTACACGTCTTTGTCCTTATCATAGAAGTCCACGATAAACAGTAAATCCAATTCTTGGACGGTTTGATTGTGGTAGTGCAGGACACAAGTTTGTTCTTTAGAGGGCGTTGGGAATAACAGTAACCAGGTGAAACCTGGTTTTAGAGCCTGACGTGTGGTTTTGTATTTTTAAAAACATTAGTGTATTCAGACTTGTATGTTTAATTAGCTGGTTAATTTGGTTATTTGATTTTGGATTCAGAAACAGATAAAATGTAGTAAATACCATCATAATTGTTAATATTTGTAAGCATTTATTTACAAATATGTATTGTTTTGCAAAAACGAGTTATGCAACAATAAATTCTGTTGAACATTATCTTGAGTATTTGATCTGGATCCACAACAGCTTGAAATGCATATTTCAACTCTTAAAAAATTATACTTAATGTACTATATAAGTTAATTATAAGACATCGTATTTCATAAATTTCATCATCGTGTTTTTATAAATTTTGTGATTAAGGATAATAAGAAGAAATGTTTTGCTTTTTTGAAGGCACAGAATTGTGACAAGGGACATTTTCGTTCTGATGTTACAAATTACATTTCACGCTGGACTGGAATTGTGAAAAATTTACTGTCTAATACTCTAAAGAAAACGGAATAAAATTGATGAATTAAGTTTCAGTAATTACTGAGTATTAAACTTCATCACATTGCATTAAATTAATAATTTATATTTAAAACATAAAGAGAGTGCTGCCGCTGGGTAGCTTCTCTCCTCCTGCTCTTCCCGCACCAGTTCATCTCATTCACCTCCTATTTGCTTATTGTATATATTTATACAGATTGTAAATCACAAAATAAATTAAAAAAAAAAAATTAAAACAATGTTGCCCAAAAGTAAGTACCTTTCAATTAAAAGTGAAGTAAACTCTCTTGTTTACAAAAGTTAACAAACAAGAAAACTCTCTTAATACTACAAAATATGTACAGAAAACTATGATCTTAATTTATTAAAAATAATTTATTTTGGAATAATTAATTTCCGAGGTTAAGAAACCTGAAGATTTTATTTATTGAAATTAAATTTAAATAGAATTACAATGAAAATATTATTTATTTATAGATTGATTCTATCAACTTTAATTTAAGCACTTTTTTATTGTTATGTAAAGAAAATGTAAAAAAAAAAAAAATTATTACAAACCGAGTCTATTTACAATTATTTTTTTGTTTCTATAAATGTTTAGGAGTGCTTCTTTGGATACTAAATTGGAGTTGACAAATGTTTGGCTGCGATTTTAAAAGAGTGCAGCATTATACAATATTCATCTTTCCCAAAGTAAAAAATATTATTTTAACATATAATTTATTTTTTTTTACGATGGCCGAGTTTGAATTATTTGATCTTTAAAAGACTTATTAAATATACAGCTATGGAAACATTCCAATAAAGAGTGACCATCTCTTAGTTAAAAAATTTTGCAGTGTAAAGAATAAAGGTGGATATAATGTAGCTTTTATGTACAATGATTTCTAGTATGTAAATTGTTAATGAAAACTTAGTAAAATACAAAGGAAAATATTATTACAAAACAATGTATGTAGTCAATTTACCTTGTATTCAACACTCTTCAATTGTAATCTTAAATGATCCACCAAAACAAACAAAATGAAATAGATGTTGTTATCTATAGTAATCTCACTGAGATAGACTTAATAATTTTGTTATTGAAGAAAACTAACACTTCGTTCTTTGTTTTTTTAATTTAAGGTGTGTCAACATCTGAGGTCAGGACATGCCCTGAGCTTTTTTCAGTGCACTACCGGTCTCAGCACACTGTTCTCCCGTTACAGAAAACACTGTCCAACGCTGGACATTAGCTGTAAGAAGCTTCTTGCTACAGAAAGTCTAATGGCTAGCATCTGGATTCGAACCCGGGATCTCCGCGTCTGAATCCAGTATTCTTTCCAGTGAGATATTGCTCAAACATATATTAAACCCAACATTAATATTATATATTATTTGTAATCTAGAGATTCTAAACACTGAGCTCATCCTAGTCACTTTGTTTTAAATATAACTATTACATTTATATAACGTTGAAAAATTGTTTTTACTAGAGTTCAGCCCTGAATTTATTAGAAAATGTAAATGACAAGTGATTAAGCTAAAATCTTTGATAGTTCTTCCTTTCCTTGACTTAACAGAAGTTCCTTAGGGTTCCTCTCTTAAGTAAACTATTTATTTAAACTTATTAATCAAGAAACTCAGCTCAATCTTCTGGACATTTTTTTTTTATTATTTATGGATGGCCTAAAATTATTTTTGGCAGTATCGTCCACTAAAGAATTAGGGACTTTGAACAGGCTTTGGATTCGTAATCCTGTTAATGCTTTGTGAACAGGTTCTGTTTGGAACAGAACCTGTCTGAATGCAGCATAATTTTTTTTGGCAACACACTTTGCTGACTTACAAAGTTGCAACCCTACTGAGAAAAATGAGTAAATTAAATAATTAATCCGTCTTTTATCCAAGCATAATAAATAATAAAGCATCTTGAAGATTCATGCATAAGCACAGATAATGCTATAAATATTAATAATAATTACTGTTAATTATTTTTGGTAACTGATTCATACCATTATACTATTAATAATATTCATATATATTATTAATAATGTTAGCATATTGTAAAAGGTTGTCTTTAATTCAAGAAATTAAACTAATAGTAGAATAGAAGGCGATTTCTCTCTTTCACGCTTTAGGAGTTATGTTGAGTAACACCGGTATATCTGCATTTTTGTAAAGAAGTGGAGGATGAAAAGGTGTAATCTTTAATGATCCAGATCAATCACAATATGAATAGCTACTTAGAGCGATTTAAGATCTCTTGGTAATTCTGTCACTCGCTTATGCTTTGAAATCGTGAATTGGTCTAACTAAACCCTCCAAGAAATCGATGGGGCAGTCAATAACAAAATGATGGAAGCCCAAATTTACCCTCCAACCTCATCAGTTGTGTTAATCAGCTAACGCCTTAGAATCGGACTGTTGTGAGTTAAGGATTTTTAAGAAACATGTCTCTGCCTCATTATTTCTGTTCGAGATTTGGATTAATGTGCATAAGTAATATGACGGTGCCCACACTGGATTGATTTTTAGAAGGACGTCTACCACCACCAGAAATGTCTTCAATCAAATTTTCCAATTATTTTGCTCTTTAATTAATTTATATTTTCAATCCATTAAATATTTAAAACATAACGCATTAATAGATTCCACTATTTCTCTGAAGTCTTAAATAATACTCTCTACAGTACGCCTTAAATGTAGTTGGTAATTAAAAAAAGAAAAGAAATTCAACAGTAGGTGAGTGGCGCTAATGGCCACAGACGTCGATGCGCCAAAAAAAAAAAAAAAAAACAAAAAAAAAAAAAAAAAAAAAAAAAAAAAAAAAAAAAAAAAAAAAAAAACAGTAGGTGAGCCTCGCTTTCAGGGGTTTTTAAATACGTTTCAATAAGATAAATAATAAATATTTAAAAAAAGAGATAAGAATTTTATCTCTTGTCAATAGTCAATATGTAATTAGGTTTAAAGCTCACAAATCAAAATATTTTTTTATTTCAAATTGAATCTAGAAGTGAGGCCTCTATTTAGAAGTATATTCTCCAGGCCTATTACTTCCCGTGGAATGTAGTAATATCAGTCCTGTATCTTTCAAATACGCCAGCGTGGAGGCGAGCGTAAAACAATTTCTAAGATAGTTTAGTTTCTTTGGACACATTTCCTACTTAGCGTTTACATAACTAGTCCCATTTTTTTACAAAGCTCTAAACTAGGAGCTTGATCCTAGCTTTTCGTTCTGCCAAAGGGCGAGTCTTGCCAGGCTATATATATTTAGCAAGGAAGATCTATGTTGCTTTCCCCCTCTCTTACTTATCCAATAAAGAGCATGCATCCGTGAGAGCTATTTTCCGTCGCCGCTTGAGGTATTTTTGCGAAATATGTCCCTAAAAAATTAAGGGCCAGACTGCTTAATAACAAATTGCTCCATGAAAGCAAGGTTTTGAGGTAATGTACTCTTACGGCATTAAAATAATTTAATTTGACTTAATTAGATGAATTTAACAGTTTACCCAGATTATAATGTGTATATATAATAATGTATAATAATCTTTGTCAAATTGACCTTATTCAAATAAATTTTTAATGAATATTCAACAATTAATTTTATATTTCATTTCTATTAGTGTTGGTTAATTTAAATTATCTTGTTCGAATGAAAAAGATAAGATTCTGAAGTAGATCTTTGCCGAGGTTACTACTTTTTCAGAAATATTTTGCAATAAAAAGTTCTAATCGTTACATACAATCAAACATTATTTGCTGTCAACAAGATTATGCACCAGTGTAACTTCAAACTTCGTCTAGCAATAATGCTAACTTGGGAAACCGCTAATCAAAACATAGCTTATTAAAGCAATCATACCAAAGTAAAGATATGTGTATTTTTTCTTTATTACTTACAGAAATTAAATGACTAAGATACTTCATGTGGGCTAAAATTTACACGATGTCAGCAATTTTCAGAAAGAGCATTTCAAGCAGCATATGCTATCTGTCGGCCACTGGAAGTACTAGACTGTAATAATCCCCTCCAGCATATAATGGGGAGAAGCTTCCAGTTCTTACTTCTTCAGTTACATTCATTCGAACTTTGTTATTTGTAGTAATAATATCCAAGAAAGATAGTAAATACTGATAGTGAAAAAAGTAATTGCCGACGGAACAGTGTTAAACAAGGAGTGATTAAAGACGTGACCAGCTATACAGTCCAAGTAAACATCTGAACGACGAGAGTTTTGCGTAATATTCTGAATAAATAAGGTAAATGAATCTCTTGCTTCAAACTTAATTATGAATGAGTAAAAAAACTTCAAAAAATTAACTGCACACCAAGAAGCGAGGAGCGCTACTAATGCATATCAGATCTCTAGCTCCTGACGTTCAGTTAACGATCAATGTAAGCGGCATGTGGATGCCAGCAAGTTGCCTTGGCAACTACATTGACTTCTTTTTTTGCACCTGTTGATTTGGACTCAGATTTATTTATTTATTTATTTCCTTAATTGTTAATCAATAATTTTAAATTTACAATTTTTCACTTTTTGATTACTGCTTTTCATTCCAATAAAATCTCTAATTTTTATGCAAATTACTTTGAAAAATATTTTGCTTATCCTTCCTTATATTTAGGTTTAATCAATTATTTTTTACCTGAAAGTTCTACTTGTAAAAAAATAAGCAAATTAGTGAAAATGTTTTAACTACTTACTTTATTTAAGTACTACTGCTGTTAATAAAACGAGAAACAACTGAAATTTAGTTAAGAAATGACCTCGTTCATGCACGGACTAGTAAAAAATTGTACATCAGCATAATTTGTTCTGTCATAAACAAAAGAATAAGGATTTTATTTTCGGTATACTTAATACAACTAGCTAATTGAAATGAAGTAATGGATAAAACATTCAAACTCGTTATATAAAATCGACAATTGATTTGTTTGCAGTTCCAATTAAATATCAATCATTGGAGGCGCTGAGTGGTAGATAGGGCATATGTGAGTTATTCAAATCAAAATGTATTATATTTTATTAATGTTAGGCTAGAATATTTATTTTTTGATCTTATGTTTGCTACGCTTTGATTCACAGAGCAAATAATTGTTTTCTTCTTTTTAATTAATCAAAAGTATTTAAATTAAAAGTAGGACAGTTGAAGACGTGTTCTTGTTCTGTTCTGTAGGAAAATGCATACTGATGAAAAAACGCCAACATTGAAAATTTTGTGTCTCTTTTCTGTAAAAGATAAAGTACTCGATAAGTATCTAAGTAAGTTGCAAAGAAAGGATGTTAAATCAACCATAGCAACCTAAAAGTTCTATTGATGAAAAAATACCTCAACAAATCCTTTAGATCCGCTAAGCTTCACGGCTTATCCAAAATGAAAAAAATGACTTGTACTATCTTAACGCAAAATGTTTTCAATTTTTTACAAAGTCTTCTTCTTTCTTTCAATACAACATATTATGTGTAATAAGCTAGTTTTTGAGGCAATAAGAAAGTGTAACAGAACTCATACATGAAATGCCGTTTCAATACCATCTCAGATATTTCAGTAAAAATATAACCAGCAAAGAGCCTCTAAGACTTTCTTGATTGGCTTGCGTTTTTTTTTTTTTGATCGCTTAATAAAGTCGGTTAGTTTACGATTTTAGTGAAATATTTCCCTAAAAAAACATAATTAGAAGATAAATGATCTCCAAATAACTTATTTCATCTTTAGGCCTTCAAGTTTTTATTATATATGTACTTACAGGTACATGAAAAGCGCAGAATTCAATATTTTAGGGAATTCGACTTATTTTGAAAGAATTTAAAAATAAGAATTGGCGCCCAGTGCCATTTCAGCGCATTGTCGGCCACCTGGAAGAGCAAATAACCATTTCCAGAAGTTCTTAGAAAGGAGAAAACTAACGGTTAACTGGTCTTGAACATGGGCGCTTCAGCTGTCTTACACTAATTGAGTTAATCACTGTACGAAATTCCAATTTAAATTTATCTTTAACACCATGACACTTGTGTTAATAAGTTGTAGGAATTTGTTACAACATACATCTACAAATTAATTCAAATTTATACCTACAATAATACAAAAATGGAATTGGGAAATTGAGAAAATCAGCCATATTTAGATTTCTTATTCTAGGTTAAATAGTTTTGTGTAATGTCCAGGTTGATGTAGTCGGTTATTATTCCCTCTGCAAGCATGAAAGACACTATACATTAGTCTGTTCTACCTGCAATAACACCGAATGCAGCAGTTTAACTATACAAATCCGGCACTTAAGTCTGTACATATTCATATTCCATTAAACATTCATTCCTCATAGCCCAAAGAAAGTTTCTTCTCTGACTAAGCTTAATGTTTCCCTTTAAGCTTATGAAAAAACTTGCTTCCATAGAACCTCTTCTTTAATCTGAACATTAATGAATTTAGAACAGTTCAAAACAACTGAAGAACTGTAAACTCGAGAGAGATAAAAGCAGCTACAAAAGAACACTGGAATATGTGCTTAAGAGTTTCAAGGCCATCTCGTTAAACTGGATTATTGAAATGTTCAAATGTTTGAGTAATCAACCATTTTACGCTCACATTTTATTATTGATAATCCAAGCTAAATTGAAAATCATGTACATTATAGATGTTTCTTATTAATGAATCTGAAAGAATAGAGCAAAATACAGCACATGACGAAATTGTAAATTAAAAATAGTGATAAAATAAGTAACTTTTACTTAATTAAACTCAAAGGATGAGTTCCCTGAACCTCATTTTATTTACTCGAGATACACCCTGTACAGATGAAAAATGATTTTTAATAAATAATAGTAAGACAATTTTAATGTTTTTTTAGATGACTTTTTTGTGAGAATTAAGTTTATTTACGAAAATATGCCATTTCCCAAATAAAAGAATAATATAAAAATATGCTTATTAAACTATATTTAATCTAGTGAATAGCTAGATAACAGATTTACTACAGATCAATTATTTTCTTAAGGTTGAATAACATGACGAAGTTCATTGTATTATATCAAGTGCAAGTAACCAGTTCTCCCAGTACGGCAGTAGGTTCAAGGCCAATGTATGTCTCTTCGTTTTATATTCTTAGTACCTACGGCAACTCCATTCCAGTTCTTCTTGTCTAAAGTGTTAACTTGTTAACCATCTTATTGCTATCAACCTTAAAATTGGTACAAACTTATTCAATCCTTCTTGAGGAATATTTAGCTTGTTTGTTCTATTCTGGAGGCATGTTCTCAAACTCACACTTTTAAAAAAAATTTTTTTTTTAATTCATAATATTCATTATTATTGTCTTCAATAGTTTGTAGCAAGGCTATACCTTCTTTTACTACAGTAAGAAAAGTGCAAGTTGGTTTGCTTTAGTAGAATTTACCGTTAAACTTCAAGAGTCAAACAAAGGCGTCTTCCCCTTCTTTGTCAAAGAAGAAGGGTGACGTCCCCTATATGATACAAGCTAAAATAAATTCCCTTATAAGTGTGCTCATTGAGAGTGTAGATGTACAAATGAGTTTTTAAAAACGTTTGTAAATCAGATCAGCACCTAATTACTTTTTGTAATATATATTTGTTAAACTTGTATTTAGAAATTTTATAATCTGTGGAGTTTTGCACATAATAATTAAATAAGATAAAAAGTAGAATCTGTTAGGGCGTAAGTAGCAGGAAGATAGACACTGCAAAAGGGCAAACTACCACTTCATGCTCTAACGACTTTTGTTTACAATTAAAATTGGAATGATAAACTTTATTTAATGATAGTTGGAACTATAATTAAGAAACTCATTTCGTAATAAATGAATGTTACAGGATGAATAATTTATTTTCTCTGGCCCTTATTTGTTACTGGTTAAATCATTTTTGTGAATTCTATGGCTGTAAAAATGATAACATTTGCCACCCTACCAACATAAAATATTCTTACATTCTGCTTGTAACAAGTATTTCAGACAAGAAAACCGTATTATTGTTTCTTTTATTCTTATGAGGCAGCTAATTAGCCATATTGTTGTTGAAGGTGAAGATGAAATCACTAAGCACCGTACATTATTGCCTTGCGATCTTTTAAACCAACCATGTTCGTCTTAAAATCTTAATTTAAATTTGTCAACGAAGCATATTCTCAAATACACGCATTATTAATTTAACTATTAAGGTATTTAAGGTATTTACTAATGTATTAACTATTAATTAATTAATTAACTAATGAAATATCCAGCGGACCCTACCCTATTTTCAGTAACAACGTGCATTTGAATCGCAGATATAAAGAGAATCGATTAACTAAAAAGTGCGGCTTTTTACATAATTAAGATCTTTCAATTTTTTAAAAAAAGTAAAATTACTGCAATTGTAATTTTTATTACTAATTAATTAAGCACTCAATCAGATCTCTCAAAGTAGCCCTATCATCAGATCCCCAAATATTTTGATAGTTCACGATATGTTGAATGAATTTTTTTTTTTCTCAATTTGTGTCAAGTACGGTTTGGTACTTTGTAAGCTAGAAGCTGGTAGGGTAATCGATTAAGTGCAATTGAAGTAGATTTGATGTTTATTATATTCCTCTTCCTCGTAGCTCGTTAATATTTATTCATGCCAAATTAATGGCAATTATAAATAAGAATTCTAAAAGTACTGTCAGGTGTCGTTGTATATTGTTTTTAAGCGATCTATTTAAATGAATTTTTAATTATTTTCTGATTTTAAATGATCGATTATACAACTTTAATTTTCTTAAACAGCTGCTTTCGTATAAGAAAAGATTGATTTGCTAAAGATTTCAGAAACATTGTGTAAATTAAATATAACATAATGTCTATTTTTTGAAGAAGTTTTACCTAATTATGGTGGATTTGTACTTCTTTAAATTTCCGCCATTATGAGTACATGTAGTGTAAAACCGGACTGGAAATCATTTCAGTTTGCGAACGACAGAAAACAGCCCTTTGTTGGCTCTATCGGCAACTTTTATGTACACTATTTAGAGTGAGTAATGTGAGATTTTTGCAAGTATTTTCTCTAGCTATTCATTTTTTTTAAATACCAGTATTCGTTCTAATTTGTTTGATTGTGTGATTTGTTCTTGAAAGAAGGTACTAAAAGCTAAGGTAATCTTAAATGTTACTAACTACTTCATAAAAAAAAATTATATTTGTAAAAATTTAACAAAAACTTACAGTTTAAAATGTTAAGTATAAGGGTTGATTAAACGCCAAAAGGTACACAAATCAGCTAGTACCCAACATTTCATTAATACTTCATTGATATTATTTTAAGTAATTTTACTACATTAATTTTCATTAATATTTTTTTGAATTTATTAGATGTTTCACAGACCCTTATGCTGGCCATTTTAATCTACAAAATATTTGTTCAAGTAGAACACCATTTAACTTAGATTGACTGTAATAAGATAAATAAGATATGCATATTTTTATGACAGTATTATTCCAGTATTTTACTATAAGTAAAATTAGAGGGACTAAATTAAATTACAATTGAGAAATGAATAATTATTGCTGAATAATTTACTTGATATTACCTACGCGTTATTTGTGCTCACAAATACTTCGGAAAGACGAATTCTAGACTGAAATATTGTTTTAAATCCGTGATTCAAATTTAAATAGTAGCCGACTCTGCCTTTGTCTTTTTTTACTTTAACGTGCATGTACATACATACGATATATGTGACTATTCAGAATAAAGAGCATAATAAAGATAAATCAGAAGAATAATTTGGAATAAAGCTAAAATAAAGTACCTATTTAATTACGAAAATATAATATACATTTTATCATAATTATAACAAAAAAATAAAATATTATGAATGAACAAAGGGAAGGGATTAGCTATGCGGTTAGCATATTGGATTCCCACGTGGAGGTTCCGGGTTCGAATCCAGCTGCTGACCCTTAGATTTTCTCTTTCTAAGAGCTTCTTACAGCTCACTGTCCGGGTGATGGACAGAGTTGTCTGTAACGAGAGAACACTGTCCGGAGGCCGGCAGTGCACTGAAAAAAGCTGCGAGCGCCAATAACCGCAGATTGTTGAAGTTGTTGAAGCGACTTAAATCATAAAAAAAAAGAAAAAGAAAATGAATGAACTGGCCAGCATAAGGGTCTGTGAAACATCTAATAAATTCAAAAAAATATTAATGAAAATTAATGTAGTAAAATTACTTAAAATAATATCAATGAAGTATTAATGAAATGTTGGGTACTAGCTGATTTGTGTACCTTTTGGCGTTTAATCAACCCTTATACTTAACATTTTAAACTGTAAGGTGTGGGGCGACCATGGCACGCTTGTATGTGAGAGTTTTGTGGACATAATGTAACATTTTGTTAGAGACACAATTCCTAATCTCACTAAGAATTTTCTCACGGTATATTAAATCCAAATAATCGTTTAATCAACTATCTGCTTAGAATAAGAGTTTTAGTTATAAAATTAGTTTTCTTTAGAAATTAAATAGATGTTTGTCAAGGTTGGCCAAGGATAGTACAATTGTTTTTAGAGTTGGCTGCTAGGTTCCTAAGAAGCTCCTAGAATGTGGGTTTTCTCTCCTTTTAAGGATAAAATTTTATTGAAAACAAATTATTAAAATGCTCCCAAAATCACCTTTTTTGTTTAAATGATTTTAGTAATGATTGGTTAATTTATTTGCGTTATAAAATTTCTGGAAATAAAATCACAGAGTGCTAATTATCTATGCATTTGAAAAAATTTGCCTGATCAAAATTGTTTTTAGGTTTTCTTTTACATTCCTTTTTAGGTTTTAGTCTCAATTTGAGCTCTTAATTAAAATTCCACCTTGGACTAAAAGTTTTACTACCCAATAGTAAGGACCATGCTAATATGAAGTGCATTAATTTTGTATTAAGAAAGTCAGTAGTTCGGAATTTCGTCTCTATTGGATCGATAAACTCTTCAGTCGAGCTTTCATCTTGTAATGTTTCCTAATTATTTAGATTTTATTGAATTGTTGATTATGAGAAGGCCCAGTTCTGCAGGTAGTGAGTGATACATGATCTTACCAGGAATCGTAGGATTGCATTCAATCAGCTTCTTGGGACTTTAATCTCAAAATTATAAGTAACCCTAAGGGTTGGTATTTAATTTTATTTATTTTTTTTAAATTTACTTATTTGATAATTTCGAAACAAACTTAAAGATTTATTTAAAAAGTAAAGAAAAAAAAGTTTTAATTTCATAACTTTGAAAAAAACCTGATAGAGAAATAATAAATACAAAAATGAAAGAATATCAATTCTTATTATAGGGCCTCCCATATCCCAGGGCCCCTCGAATCTGGGAGTGGCCTCGCTCTCAAATTTATATGAAATGAAAAAGCAATTTTTCTATGGTAAATATTCCACGTTTAAAGATAATGCACGTCAGAGGCGTAGTTAGGAGATAGACGTGTATTCATATCCTGTTTTGTCCTAGTAAGAACAAACATTGTACTAATAATACTTAGTTTTGCATAAATTACGTATGAACATTTTTTCATCTTTCACAACAATTAGATGCTTTCTTATGGCTATTTTTTTTTTGTTTTCACTGTGAATGTTGGGCATTGGGTTAAAAAAAATTAGAGTGATAAAGAATAGATTAATATTATTAATTCAGCTTTTATACCCATTCAACTTTATGAGTTCCCAATTGTTTCCTACTATCTTATGTTTTTTATTACTTGAAATAAACAAATTAATAATATCAACTATAACCATTTTTTTTTTGTTTTTAGTATTAAATTTAACATAAAACAAGAACTTAGAATAATGAGCGCCATCTCTGCGGCTAGCTCAAGAAACTGATCTTGTTTATATTTTATTTATAAGTTTAAACAAATAATTCGCAAAATTTTTAAATATTCAGTTTTGTTTATTTAATGGTTTTGATTTTAAGAATTTTTCTAATGCATGTTTATTAATTTTTAGGAGTGGAAGTTTCATCGAAGACTTTCATGAAGTAGCACATAACAGAATGAGTCGACCGAGAAGAATCAGCTTTTTACCTCGGACAATTAAGGTAACAAAAAATTAGTTTATTTGGGTATTTCCATTTTCAAAGCATTGTATCTTTTGCAGTAAAAATATTTTATACCGCTTTAACCTTCAAGCACTTTTTTTTGATCTGATATCTTAGTTAGACTAGATTCATAAAATAAGTTCACAGATAAAATAATCCTTTAGTCAATTCTTTTATTTGTACCAACTACAAATCGTACGCAATACATCATCTCCTTTTAGCAGTATCTCTAACTTCAAAATTTTTACATAAACATGTATTATTTAGAGAGCTTGTAGGCTGTCTGCCTCGAATGCTGAATAGATAAATCAGAGTAACAATAAAGAAAAATGTATACAATAATAAATAATCTATAAAAAAAAACTTATATTAATGGAATGCGCCAAGCTGAGGGAGAAACTTAGGCTATATAATAAAAAAAAATCAGATCAGATTATTAAAAAATTGAGTGTCTTAATTAGAAGAATTTTTGACAGTAGTACTTGCTTGTACAATTGCATTGTAGAAATTAGGTTCTTTAATTGAGGTTTAGTATTTTTTTTTTTTCTTGAAGTCAAGAACCTCTAATTTTTGCAACAGATCTGTATCTTGTAATTTGAACATCCACCATAAACCGCTGTACTTAACTTCTTTTTCTCCTAAATTTTCAAACATGTTGCAAGTTCCTTTAATTAAGATCCATTATATTGGTATTATGTGCGCATTACTAATGTAAAATGTGCGTATGTTTACATTAAAAATGTTTGAATGCATTTATTTCGATTATATTGAGCCGTCTGGATCCATCAGGGAACTTTTGGAAACCAAACTTTTGTTTACCGGCTAGTTAAAACTTATTTTGTCAGTTTAATAAAATCTGAAGAAACTTTTATACAGTTTTTAACTGTTATCCCAGGTAATTAAAAGATTTCCATTTTTGTATTCAACTATATAGGTATAAATCATGTTGCTTTTCTATTAATTAAAAATATTTTTGTTTTTAAAAAAGTTTTTTGTTAATATTAATACAATAGTTAATGCAACTGTAATTAAAATTTATAAATTGTTTGTTAGGCAAGTTTAGGAGATGAAGAAAAATATAACATGCACCCTGACGCTAACTTACAAAATACTGAATTTATCATTTTTATTTTTTAAACTCTAAGAAGTAATATTTAAGCTTCAAGTATAAAATAGACTTATAATAAGCGTATAATAATAACCAAATAATGCTAATCGTTTAATAAAAATTGCATTTGATGGAAAGGTGCTTTTTGAAGTGAAAGGACATTTTAGATTTATGTCGTTGAGAGTTTTATACCGATATTCACGACAGTATCAATATTTCTACTTTCAGAGAGAATTTTTAAATAAATAATATACGAATAAATCAATAATAAATTGTACAATGTAAATTATCTAAGCAATATAAGTTGACTGTGGTCAGTTTGAATCGATACCACTGTTGATACCTTGAAGTATTGATTGAAAAAAAAAAAAAAAAACTATTAGCCAGTGGATTATTTTTTACTGGGACTGTCCATAAAACTATCAAAACTGTAAATTAGTAAATTGTAACCTGTAACTAAAAGACAATTTGATTAATATTTAAATTGAATAGAAACATGGTTAATTGTAATTAGAGGATTTTATTTTTATAAGCATCTTTAATCAGTTATTGCTATCTTTTTATATCATTTTTCGAATAGCTCGCGTTAAGTTAGAAGACTCGTATTGCAATAAAATTATAATTGAAATTTTTATATCTTTTTACACTTTTTCGCTTTATTTATTTAGTTATTTGTTTAATGTACTTGGCCTTCTCTGTTTTCTCCTAAGCCAAGAACTACTATGGTAAAGAAAATAAGTACAATAGAAGTACCACTTTGACAAGAAAATACTTTGACAAACTTAGTTTTAAAGGATAAGAAAAGTAATGCAAGATTTTCTGGCTGGCTTAGCGTCAAACTACAAAAAATTATATACAAAAATTACAATATATACTTCACTAATGTTTACTTTCCCAACAATTATAAAATTTTTGTAGCCTTATACCGGTTTTTAAACTGGAGATCTTTATTTCAGATAACATGCAACTTCCGTGCTTTAAATCTTTGATTTATTCCGATAGCAGACCTTTAATTGTTCATGACAGTTATACTCGTTGCATATATTCCATAAATACTGTATAGAAAACCTTAAAGCCCTTCATACCTTATTTCTAGAAATGCTATTGTAAGACTTTTCCCAGTCTATGAACTTGAAGGAATTTAGTTTACTATTTTTTTTTATATTTTTCTGCGATTGATTGCCTCATTAGGAAAATGTTGCCTGTTCATTGTCCAAAATCTGTCTGCTGTAGAGTCACACTATTTCTTTAACGTTATGAATCCGGCTGTTATGATTTGCAACTGCTTTTTCAATTAACTGTCGTATGGCAATTGTAATATTATATCTGTCAGATTTCCTCGCTGTAAAGTTTTCTTGTTTCCTTCATCACTTAATTTTTTCGGAGTGGAGAACAGTAAAAGAGCAATGAGAGGAGTATCCATACTTTTGTGAAAGTAACAAAAGAATAATTAGGATGGTATGAAGTTTGAAACCTTTATAAAAAAATTGTATTTGCTTTTAAAGATAACGCGTAATAATTTTTAGAGTTGGCAATGATAAAATAAAAAGAATGATATTAGCAAAAGAAAATAATATTTAGCTAATGAAAAAAAGTCAAGCAGCTTAAATGCAGTCTAATTCATTAAAAGGTTAGAATCACACAAAATTATAGAGCGTTAGAGATAAAAATCTGGTCAAAAATACTAACGAGAAACAGCGTAAAATCAACTTTAACGGAGAAATGCCTCGCACAAAAAGTTATATTACAAGAGCACCTAGTACAGTTTTATGAATGAACATTTTGTGCCAATTATTTTGCAGGAAATTAAAAAAAAATTAGAAGTTAAACAAACTTGTGCATTAGTACATGCAAAAAATTAGTCTCAAATATTTCTGGTCTAAAGAAAAGTGGGTGACTTAAAATCTTAAAAACTTAAAAAAAAACTAAGAGAGTTCAAATCTGATTTTTGTTTAAAATATCACCATATCCTCTAAAACTAGAAACATTCGTATCATTTTTACATTTTATTAAATTTTATCTATCGATCACTTGATACAAAATTATTTAGGTGATCTACATCATAATAAAGTGAAGGCCGCATCCAGAAAACCTCATATTCACATGTACTGTCAAGTTCGCATGCAGGGTCATATTAAACCATTTAGTTATTATTTTTTAAATTCTGTTTTGAAGATATAAAATCAATGAAATAATTCGTAATCCATAAAATGTTAAGTGACAATTATTGTTTAATTATCTCATACAAGCTCTTTTTTAACTGATTGATATTTACTTACATAAAATTGAACAACTGGTTTATTTTATTTTTTTGACAATGATATATTACACATCGGCTGTCACATTGAGTCCAAAATTTGTAATAGATGAAAATCATATCGCTCATCAAATTGTTTATGGTAGTCAATATTTCTTTGCTACAACAAATTAAAACAACACAAGAAGAATAAAAGGTTTAAAAATTTAAAAAATACTACATTAATTTAATAGGAAGAGCTCGGCGTTTCGGAGCCCTGGCTTCTTTTATCAAAGTACCATATCAAAATCAAAATGTTTTCTTATTAGCCTCAGTGATTGTACAAGAAATCTGCGTGCAAAAGGATTTGTAATTTTGGTCTTTTAAAAATCGTATTGGGAAGGTTCTCTTTCGAAGATTAGTGCTATCGAGCATTGTGTATTTAAGTCCGAATTGGACTCTTGTACTCTTCGATATATCGTGCTACGCTACTGTTATTGAATCTGTTACCTCTTTACTCTTTAAATTCTAACACTTTTGAAACTGTACAGAATACAGTTAATTTATAAACAACTATTTACACGATTACTTCAGCTTGTCAGAAATAGTTGATTAATTGTATTTATTTATTTATTGTTTTTGTTGTCTTGTTTGCACATCAATTGTATTGATGGAAGGGATTAAACATTTTTAATTTCTCAGAAATTTTGAAATTAAAATAGTAACAAATTGGTTAAAAGAATAAGTGACCTCGATTTTGCACAATAAAATGAACAATAATAGTTTTTTTATGTTGAAATTATGTCACTGTTTAAGAATAACGCTAAAAAAAAAAAAATAGATTCAAAACCATATACGTATTTCTATTGTATCATTTAAATTATGTAAGAAGTTCTGCTGAATCAGCGGGAGCACAATTCAGTTGTTAGGCTAATTGCAATTATTATTAACCATTGGCTTGCATTTTCATTAACTTATTCCTACTTATTCTTATTCATTTTTCTTCTTCTTCTTCTTCCTCTGGCTCTACGGTCCTCGAAGGACCTTGGCCTCCTCTAACACCTTTCCCCACTCCTCTCTCACTAAGGCACCTCTCCTCCATGTCCTCACTCCCAGACTCCGAACATCTTCCTCTACATCATCCAGCCACCTAATCCTCGGCCTTCCTCTTTTTCTCATCCCCCCCTGGGTGTCCATTCATTATCTTCCTGGGAATTCGGGAATCTTCCATTCTTACCAAATGGCCTAGCCATCTCAATCTTCCCCTCTTAATGAAACCTACCAAATCCTGCTCCTGGTACAGCTCTCTTATTTCTTCGTTTTTCTTGATTCTGTACCTTTCCCCTTCTTTCACGGGGCCAAAAATTTTCCTCAGAATCTTCCTCTCCCAGGAATTAATCAATTTTCCATCCTCCTTGGTCAACACCAACACCCACGTTTCACTGGCATACGTAACCACTGGCCTCAATATGCTCAATATGCACCTCGGAACTTTTTCTCTTAAGTAAAGGCTTGCGGCAGAGGGACCCCCTCTCACCATTGCTGTTAATTCATTTTTCTTAGATACTCAAAAAGTGAAAGTAGAAATATTGATTTCTGCATTTTATGCTTTTAATTTTAAATAGTGGTAGCTTCAGACTATGAACTGGAAATAGAATTTAATTAAAATAACGTAGACTTATGGTTGTCTAATTTAAAAATTATTCAGTCTCACTTTAATTACTATTTCCGTCAGAATTGTAGATCTAAAGCCCAAAGTTCTTCATCATGTAGAATTTACAAAGAATGGAATTTAGATGCTCCAATATATGAATAACGAGCTGCCAATAAATCACAATAGTTGGTTAATTAAGTCCAGAGGAGAGTTGTTGCATCTGAATTGCAGTGCACTCAGAGAGCCGCCAAGGCTAATGTTCTCCTTGTAATACGTCTCGTGTAGAGAATGTACAACACTTTATCGCTGAATTTCCTTGTCTTAAGAAATTCAGAGTGTTACATTTTAAAAAGATCACTTTCTCCTTGGAGGAGTTAGTGCAATATTAAACGGGTTGGTTATCTCCCACTGCAGGGAAGCGTGGAAATATAGGTATTATTGCCTCGTTTTATTATTTAATTATTGATATTTTTCCAAATTTGGATTTGTGTCCGAAATGTTGTATAATTTAAAATATTGTGGCTTATTCTGGGTGTAGATGAAGTTTAATAAATTTAATAATCTAATAAAAAAGATATTTTTTTATTTTATTATTTATTTTTTTTGCTATACTTAATTACTTTTTTATATTACATTTAAATTTCGTTTGTCTTTTTTTTAATGTAAATTTTATCTATTAAAACTGTCCGGTAGGACAGTTGTATAAGGGTTGATCGTCAAAAACTGCACGAAAAAGCGTTACGTTAAAAAACACCCAACTTTGACAATTTTTTTCTCTTTTTCAACAAAAGATAAAATTCCCAAATTTTCTTTAAAATATAGGGCAAACCCTCCTTTATAGCTGTAATTTTTTTGCAACAACCTAGATCTAATAGGTATCGAGAAAAAAGTTGCCAAAAATGAGCAAAAACGGCATTTTCAGAAAATGTTCTTGTTCTTGTTCTTCTTGTTGCTGTTCTTCTTGTTGTTACCTTTTTTGTAAACAACGTAGCGCCTAAACGCTGGAACCAATTTTCATGAATGAGGTGTCATTCGATTGGGAATTTTATGTAGATGTGCCTTGTACATTGAATAGGAGAGGAGTTAGCCCACTTTATGTAAGGCCCCCTCCAAAATTATTATTACTAATTGTAAATCTTGGCCCGATTTTGATAAAATTCGGTAGGATGATAGGGTTAGGGCTCCCCTACGTAACATTAAAGCGGCGATCTGCTCTTACACTTGTTAAGGGGAAGTATAGCAATCGTTTCAAATTATCGACACGTGAACCGATTTTCATGAATAAAGTGTCATTCGAATCGAAATTTTGTTCAGATTTGCACTTTGAAAGTCTGGACGCTGTGCCTTATAAGGAGGGGAGTTTGCCCCACCCAAATAAGGCCCTTTCTAAAACTATTATTACCAATATTTCTATAACCCTTAGTCCGATTTTGATAAAATTTAGCAGGAAGAAGCGGTTAAAGCTCCTCTACGTGGCTGTGAAGTGCCATCATGCTCTTACTCCTACTAAGAGGAAGTACTGCAATCGTTAAAATTATCAATGAGTGAACCGATTTAAATCAATGAATTGTCGTTCGGTTCAAAATCTTTGCCTCTTTGCCTTTTAGGGAGAAGTACTGTATTCGCAGTTTATTTTTCTTACTCCTCTTAAAAGGAAGTACTGATATCGCAGTTTAATTTTGCTATTTACGTACAAATACCTTCCTATTTTATTCAAAACGCTTTCTCAAAAAAATTGTTATTGAGGATGGTTTAGGGACCGCAACTATAGTCATTCTTTAAAAAGATCTCTCCAGTGGTAGTTAACGGTTCCGAATTAACACCTTATCAGGTTATAATCATAAAATTGCTTGTTCCAAATTTTTAAAAAAATCTGTAAAGCAGATATGTAACTTTGCAAAATAGACAAAAAGGAAAATCTATCCAAAAGGTACAAAAATCTCTTTCACAAAAACTTACACTGATTTGGTGTACCTTTTGGCGTTTAATCAACCCTTATACTTAACATTTTAAACTGTAAGTTTTTGTTAGAGTTTATTTATATTTTCACACAAACTCCGCTGATGGTCAGTGACCAAGTGTAGGTTTTTGTGTATTTTACTTCTTTTATTCTTTGTATATAGGCAGGCTACATATGTTTTAAAATTTCAGTTGTGTTAATAAAGACATTATCTATATTTCTATATTGTTCAATGTTTTAAACGATTTGTAATTTGGAGTGTGAATCACAAGCATTACCAAAATGAGATTTTGTTTTAGAGTGAATCGCTGTTGCTCTTAAGGTTGTTTTATTTGAACTCATTCAGAACCTTTTACATTTACATTATGTAAAGGTATAAAGTAATACGTCACTCTTACCTAGAAATGTTTGACAGTTGAGTAACTCATTATCATTTAGTTACTTGCTTTTTATTTTTTTAAGTGATGATGAAATGATTCTTTTATCATTATATACGAATCAATAAACTTTGAAAGATACACTTGAGTTTATTGTAAGTTTAAGAAGAACATTCACTGTGATCTAATTCACAACGTAATTTCACGATGCTATTTATGTACGCAAAATGTGACATCATTCTATGTCTAAATATCAGGCTATTTGATTTGATGTGACTCCTAACCAAGCTCTGAAGTTACATTCTCTTTCTCTAACTTCTTACGCCATTATCTTAAACGTTAACATTTTTCTCATTCTAATACATAATATAATATATAATATTTATTGATTTCAAAATTCTTTTATGTAGAATCGCAAAATTAGGAAATTCAAAATTTGAAAAAAGTAGCTATGAAGGGTTTAAAGCAGGAGCAGCAAACAAAAATGATCTTGTGGGCCAATTTGGAAGCCTGCTTACTACTTTATATGCTTTTTGAAAGCAGCAAAAATTCAAAATAGAATTAATTATTATTACAGTTTTTATTTTTTATTTTTTTATGATTTAAGGCGCGTCAAAATCTAAGGTTATTGGCGCCCGGAGCTTTTTTCAGTGCACTGCCGGCCTCCGGACAGTGTTCTCTCGTTACACACAACACTGTCCATCACCGGACAGTGAGCTGTAAGAAGCTCCTAGGAAGAGAAAATCTAAGGGTCAGCAGCTGGATTCGAACCCGGGACCTCCGCGTGGGAGTCCAGTATGCTAACCTCATAGCTAATCCCTTCCCTTACAGTTTTTATTATTATCCAAACAAGTAAACATAGATAATAAAATAATGACAATTATGAGACGCTCAAAAAATATTTAAGTTAATCAATTAGTGAGTTATTCTTTCCCTTATTTCTTAAAAGTCGATCTCAATGCGCGTATTTATTTGCACAAGTTAATTTATGTTGCAGTTTTTCTTCCGTAATTAATGCTGGGTGAATTCCATTTTCAACAAAAAGCACTCTCAAGTTCTTATGCCAGATTTTCCAGTTTAGAAAATTTCTCTTTTATGACATAGGTGTTAAGTACCTATTTTTGATTCTCAAAAGATACAGCAAATCGAAATATCAAGAAAATGTTAAACTACCAAACTTTATCACCTTATATCTCCTTTATAAATACAGCTAGAAAGCTGTAGTTGTGAACGAGAACTATAATTGACCATATTTTCGCAGAGTTTACACCAAGAGGACAGGCGATACAGCATTTTGAAATTTGAAGGAAATGTAAAGCTCCCAAACTTTATCACCTTATATCTCCTCCATAATTACAGCTAGAAAGTTGTTGCAATATAAATAATAAGGTATGCTCAATAAAACAAAATAATTACCTACAAATTCATTGCAGTATCCTTTAAAAAATAAATATAATAAAACATTGTTATCCAATCAGAAACATTCAAATGAAAACAGAGATGACAAGCTCGTCAGACACGTTTAGCTATCATTGTTTTACTATTCAACTGCTAGACTCATTGTTCTAGCGTAATGCTTACCTTGAAAAACCTTCTAAGGTTGTCTGCTAGTCAATAAATGCGGTGATATCGTGACTTACTTGCAATATTTAAAGTAGAATGCTGCAATTTACACGCGAACTTCATAGTTAAATTTTATTTCTTCCGGATGAAATACATATTTGCGTTTATAATTTACATTTATTAAATTTAGTAAATTTAAATATTTATCTTATTAATTTGTAAAGATTTTTTTTATTTCATAAATTAATATTTGGATCTTAATTAAAATTTCTGTAACAATAATATTTGGGCATGCAGCCGATGACCCGAAAAACAAACAATAAGAATTCATTCAGATACCAGTAAATTTTAAGTATTTAATTATTATAATATATTACTTGATTTTTACTGTCTATTTATCGTGTACGATCATGTATTCGCACTTTAATTCTTTTTGAAAATAGAAGTTCTCCAAAAAATCAAGACATACTACGAGGGTCGTTTGAAAAGTCCGTGCAAAGTTAGAGAGATAGCACCGCTGGCGCGTATCGAGGTTATGTTTAGTTAGTAGCATCTCTTGGAAGAACACACACCAAGTTACAGCCAGATCGGTCTATTTCTTTGTGTTTGGCATTCGTTTGAATCGAGGAAGTCGAGTGGTTTTCAAAAAATGGACGAAAAAGAATTTCGTGTGTTGATTAAACACTACTTTATGAAAGGCAAAACGCCTCAGGAGACTAAAGAGAAGCTTGATAAACATTATGGTGACTCTGCACCTTCGATTAGAACAGTTTATAAGTGGTTTCAAAATTTTCGGAGTGGCCATATGGGCACAAGTGACGCTGAACTTTCTGGACGCCCTGTTGAGGTTACTACTCCAGAAATCATTGATAAAATCCATGATATGGTGATGGATGACAGAAGAGTGAAGGTGCGTGAGATTGCTAGTGCTGTGGGCATCTCGAATGAACGGGTACATAATATTTTGCATCAACATTTGGACATGACAAAGCTATCCGCAAGATGGGTGCCGCGATTGCTCACGCTTGACCAAAAACGAAATCGTGTGAAGTGTTGCAAGGACGGTTTGCAGCTGTTCCAGAAGAATCCGCAGGACTTTAAGCGTCGTTTCGTCATTTCATGAAACATGGATACATCACTACACTCCTGAGACCAAAGAACAATCTAAACAATGGGTTACCAAGGGGGAATCTGCGCCAAAAAAAGGGAAGACCGTTCTTTCGGCCAGAAAGATTATGGCGACTGTCTTTTGGGATTCGCAAGGAATAATCCTCATCGACTATCTGGAAAAGGGTAAAACTATTACAGGTGCATATATTCATCGTTATTGGACCGTTTGAAAACCGAGCTGCAAGAAAAACACCCACAATTGGCCCACAAAAAAGTCCTTTTCCATCACGACAACGCACCAGCTCACACCTCAGCAGTTGTGGTCGCAAAATTAATGGAAATAGGGTTCCAACTCGTTTCACATCCCCCCTATTCTCCAGACTTGGCTCCCTCGGACTACTATTTGTTCCCCAATATGAAGAAATGGCTGGCGGGAAAAAGATTTTATTCAAACGAGGAGGTGATTGCAGAAACGAATGGCTATTTTTCAGACTTGGACAAATCCTATTATTCGGAAGGGATCAACAAACTAGAGCAGCGTTGGACGAAGTGTATAAGCCTAAAAGGAGACTATGTTGAAAATTAAAAAAGGTTTACCCCAAAAAATTAAGTAGTTTTTATTTTTGCACGGACTTTTCAAACGACCCTCGTATTTGAGACATCTAGTCGTATGACTAAGGCAATTCCTTCATCGTGTTAAACATAGTCCTTAAAACGTTCAATCATACTACATCAAGAATTAAATAAAAACATAATAATATCCGTTAATATAATGAAAAAAAAGAATATAGTCGCTAGGGAAGGAATAATTAAACAAAAAAAAAAGTCTTATGAAATAAAAAAACTTAGTGCAAACTAAGTAAGTGCACGATCTAGCCAGGGTTGGTGTGGAAACAATGCACAAATGCTCGTGTACTTCTGGAATAATAGCAGACACCAACCACCTAATTCTGGAATGTGCTAACAATACTAAAGGAAGAGAACGATCGTGGAGGGTTGTTCTAACGACTGGATGTCCTTTACCTGCCAATCTAAACACTATACTTGCATCTGATGATGGCAACATTTACACAGAACTCTTTGAGTTCATAAAACACAACAAGATAACTCTGTAAATGTTCAAAATACTAAAGAAGCTTCGAAAGAAGAATTTAAACGACTGATTTGCTAAGCTCAAGAGGCCAATATCAAGGAAAAATGAAAAGTAATTGCGAATTTGGATATGCAATCGTTTCATAAGAATTAACTTTTATGGTAGGTATACTTCATAGGTGCAATTATTTAACAGGTTTACCATCTCTTTGCCAGAAACTACGCTTCTTTTTTTTTATCTTAAACTTTGATTTCTACATACTAATTTCAGGCTGGGCTGAAAAAAAGATTAAGTACTTTCAATTTTCTAGTTTATAAATACATCGACTAAAATCACGAGCATTAATTTTATTTAACGCAAACAAAAGTCGTCTTTATGAATGCAAAAACAAATGACAGGAATTTCTATAACTAATTTTGAATTTCAATATTGAGTTAAAGCTAGTTTTAGCATCTCGCTGAAATCGTTATGAATGGAATAGGTATGCTACGCTTGTGGTTAAATTTAATTGCATTCCCATCACGTGACCATCATAAATTCATATTTGCATTTTATGTTGTACTGTACATAGCTCTGAATCTTTGTGTGCAAGTCGACGGTATTACTGAGTGCTAAAATTTAAACTACGCAGAATTAAATAACTAAAAAAGAAAGAAAACGCTCTGCTGATTGGGTTCGCTTATTTACAAATCTGTGAACACTAGCTCTTTCCCCAAATTAATTGCTTCAATGAAATAAAAATAATACTCCGTTCAAAATTTAATACAACTGAGCCATAAACTTCTCATCTTCATTAATAAAATTTATTTGTGCATCTACCAATTCATCAAACGTCATTACTGGCAAAATTCCACAAACTGACTGTTAGATATCAAGTTATAATTGTTGTAATAATTGATTATTATTATTTATCATTCTGCATTCTGCGGTCACACATCAAGTCGTAATTTAATTCAATATTCAAGGGCATATGAAACTCATTATATATAGTTCAAGGTTACCAGAAATTTTCTTTATTCAGATGTTAATTTAAACCAAAATAAATTTGTCTTTTCTAAATTTCAGAAATTTGTTTATTCTTTTAAAAACTTTCAGATTAAACAATATTTGAAAAATTTCCATTTCTGATATTGCTTCTACACGTTTGCTTCTTTCTTGTTGTTTCTGTCATCTTAGGAAAGAAGTAGAACTTATTTTGTTAGCAGTATAGCTATCGCACTAATTCCGGGCAATTTTAATGTTTATTCTTATATTTAATTAAGTTTCTGAAATTGAGAGGGTTAGCTCAATGGAAGCGCGTTGAATGCCAAAATTTGGAATTAGAATCCGGGCATTACTCGTACATCTCATCACTACGTTTGCTACAGAAAATGCCCTGATCTTATTGGATTTTGGAAACTGAGTTTTGTTAAGAAATAAAACTCAATTTAAAAATCAAATAAGTAATAAGTCTTATTACTTCGTTCAAATATGAATAGCTTTGAAGTTTTAAGTAATTTGAAGAAAGCAGAAAATAAAAATTTCATAAGACTTATTATATTGATTTCCAGTGATTTCTGTGATCATTTAAGGTTTTCTGATTGGACTATAAATTTAGCTCACCTTAGCAAATGCTATTCTATTATTAAGCTTTGGAACAAGATTCTAAACACTAGCATTTGACATTCATTATATGTAAACATCATGTAGATATAGAAATGTAAACCAACAATTCATAAACAAGGTCAGCTGGTGACATTTTATTTTCAAGATTTAAATTTATTTTAATGAAAAAAAAATTTCCTTCTGTTTTTTTTCTTTAATTTTGTTTTATTTGAATGATTTACCTGTTTGTTACAATACATCCTTAACTGTACTTCACGGTTGGAAAAGCAATCATGGTTTAAAAACTGCTTTAAACAATTTTTTTAAATAAATTTTCATTCCAAGTTATTAAGTTTGCTAAATGAAACGTTAACCAGCCATCTACGGTGTACGGTACGAGGGTCATTTGAAAAGTCCGTGCAAAAATAAAAACTACTTAATTTTTTGGGGTAAACCTTTTTTACTTTTCAACATAGTCTCCTTTTAGGCTTATACACTTCGTCCAACGCTGCTCTAGTTTGTTGATCCCTTCCGAAAAATAGGATTTGTCCAAGTCTGAAAAATAGCCATTCGTTTCTGCAATCACCTCCTCGTTTGAATAAAATCTTTTTCCCGCCAGCCATTTCTTCATATTGGGGAACAAATAGTAGTCCGAGGGAGCCAAGTCTGGAGAATAGGGGGGATGTGAAACGAGTAGGAACCCTATTTCCATTAATTTTGCGACCACAACTGCTGAGGTGTGAGCTGGTGCGTTGTCGTGATGGAAAAGGACTTTTTTGTGGGCCAATCGTGGGCGTTTTTCTTGCAGCTCGGTTTTCAAACGGTCCAATAACGATGAATAATATGCACCTGTAATAGTTTTACCCTTTTCCAGATAGTCGATTAGGATTATTCCTTGCGAATCCCAAAAGACAGTCGCCATAATCTTTCCGGCCGAAGGAACGGTCTTCGCCTTTTTTGGCGCAGATTCCCCCTTGGTCTCAGGAGTGTAGTGATGTATCCATGTTTCTTCCACAGTGACGAAACGACGCTTAAAGTCCTGCGGATTCTTCTGGAACAGCTGCAAACCGTCCTTGCAACACTTCACACGATTTCGTTTTTGGTCAAGCGTGAGCAATCGCGGCACCCATCTTGCGGATAGCTTTGTCATGTCCAAATGTTGATGCAAAATATTATGTACCCGTTCATTCGAGATGTCCACAGCACTAGCAATCTCACGCACCTTCACTCTTCTGTCATCTATCACCATATCATGGATTTTATCAATGATTTCTGGAGTAGTAACCTCAACAGGGCGTCCAGAACGTTCAGCGCCACTTGTGCCCATATGGCCACTCCGAAAATTTTGAAACCACTTATAAACTGTTCTAATCAAAGGTGCAGAGTCACCATAATGTTTATCAAGCTTCTCTTTAGTCTCCTGAGGCGTTTTGCCTTTCATAAAGTAGTGTTTAATCAACACACGAAATTCTTTTTCGTCCATTTATTTGAAAATCACTCTACTTCCTCGATTCAAACGAATGCCAAACACAAAGAAATAGACCGATCTGGCTGAAACTTGGTGTGTGTTCTTCCAAGAGATGCTACTAACTAAACATAACCTCGATACACGCCAGTGGTGCAATCTTTCTGACTTTGCACGGACTTTTCAAACGACCCTCGTATATAGAAATAACTAGTTAATAATTTGTCATTTTACTCAAACATATTATTAAACAAAACATTAATTTGATTAATGGATTTAAAGCACAAGTGTTACATAGTCCTGTAACGAGATATCTTGCTATAAGATAGATTCTAAGCAATACATTCTATGCAGTTTATAAGAAACATTTTTTCAATTAATGTAATTTAATTCGCGAGGTTAAACGATAACTCAAATTCAAAAATTTTACATGTTCTCCAGTAAATTAACTTAAAGCAGATGCAGAAAATAGAATTTCAAAAGCAAAAATATGCAGAAGGAGACGTTATTAAAAAAAAAACCTAAATAATTTCGAAAAAATTGGGGAATTTAGCAATGCTGAAATGTACGAGTAAATAAAAATGTAGACCCATAACTCAAGATGTTAAATAAATGAAGATTCTTATCTTAAAGTGTGTATGTTGTTGATAATACATGATGCATTTTTTAATTGATACATACAGTTTGCTTACAAAATGATAAATAACGATAAATAACAAATTTAGGAAGAGAGAGAAATAAAGATGGAAGCAAATTGAAGCACCATATTCACTTATTAATTAAATTAAACAGATATTATTCTTTAGATATTACAATTTTTTTTGTGTAAAATACCTGTTTTTAAACATTTCCCTTGACTTCCCTCTACTGCAAGTTATTAATTGAAAATTGAGGCAACATTTTCGACACTTTCAGAAATGTCAGGATGGTAGAGTGAGACAAATTTGAGCGAGTGTTTGATCTTTCTGAGCTGGGTAGAAAAGGTGTTTAATAATTATATCGCAAGTAATTACCATAATCCGCTGGTATTAACTCTCAGAGCATCAGATTCCTATTAAATTTTTGTTACTATTCATTTTTAAGTTAAAGTTCATTAAAATCTGAAGTGATTGGTGTCCGGGGCATTTCTGGACCCCGCCTGCTTCCGGACAATATCCTCTCATTACTATCGACGGACAAAGAGCTATAGAAAAACTCCTAAGAAGAGAAATCAAATTTAAGGTTTGTTGGAGTAGAACCTTGACTGTCGTATGAGAGACTTACCACTGAGCCTTCTCTTTGGATTCTGCACTTTCTGTTCAGAACACATTAATCTTTCGCCATTTTTGTTGCTAGTTATATATATTTTTTTTGCAACAAGTTTAAATTTAGATACTTTGGCACCCTCTAGTATGCTTTACATATTCATTATGTGGTTAAAGTAAGAATATTATAAAAATATATAAATAAATGAAATTATTTTTAGCTTTTCATATTAAGACAGTGTAGCGTTCCACTTGTAACTTCCTTGTAACATTACTATCGTTTAAATAAAACTAAAACAACATATATCTTTTACAGTAAGATATTAAGTGTAACTACACCTAATTACTATTGCAACAGTCATTTATTAGAGTAAATAATATTTACTGACATTTGAAATTATTAACAGTTAAACTCATAATACTAGTTCTACATAACTAGTGAACAACTTTGAACCAAAACCTGATTGCAAAACAAAATAAAACAATGGTGATGTGGCAATACTACTAGGACCGGTCCTGTGAGGTGACAACTTGCACTTAAATGTCAGCATACAGGTTGCTTTTTGCTTAGCACAATCAAGTCTACTTCAATAGATTTATTTAAACCACTTTCATATTCTATAGCAATCTATTTTGCTACTGCTATTTAAATAGTTCTTTTTTTTTCAAATGGTTAAATCTATTGCAGTACTTAATTTAATATAAAACTAGAAAGGCTGAAAAGGCGGTTGGAAAAAAACTCAGTTATGCACTCAGAATTTAACTTAGCTACTTACTAGAAAGAATAAAAATTACCGAAAAGCTGCTATCCCTGAATTATTCTGGAATCAAAATAAACCAGAAAATAAATTTCTTGAAAAATTAATTAATCTTCTTTCATCTTAGTCTAAAATTGAATGCTTTTATTTTACAAAACATATAAATACAAATACAGATATACAAAAAGCGTGCAAGACGGCTTATGCCGTCTATCGAGTTGCATAATTTTAGTTCAGCCTCTAATTACAGTATTTATTGTTGTATTTATTTCAGAAATGTATATTCATACATTTTAATTTGAAATACTAAACAAAGTACATTTAATATTGTTAAACCAGGAACTGGTTATAAAATATATGATTTAGGTATTTAGCAAGTGTTGTCCAGTTAGTACCATTCAATAAATTGACCACCTCCTCTTGATTTAATTTAATTTTACCAAAATATGCCTTTCTAAATTCCCCTAGAATTGGGCATATTCCAAGGAAGTGAATGGTATCTTCCGGGACATTTAGATTGCACATGGTTGATAGTACAAGTCTAACAGTTCGCCTCTAGCTTTTAATTTGAGAGATTTACTGTATAGATTTATTGCATTATTGTGGATATAGAATTTTGCCTGATGTGGTTAGTCTAAAATTAGTAAAGATAAATTTGATTTCCAGGACTATTTTTCATTCTATCTTGTTTTGCAAATCAGTTTACCAGACTTATTCAAAGAATTAGTTGTTATTTTAAAGCTAAGTCAAGTAACCAAAAAAACTTAGAATATAGAACAACTAACTTCCGTATGATTATTTATGTTATTTCTCAATACTTAAATCGACCAACTTTTTCTCAAACTATTTTACAAGTATGTTTTACTCGTTGAGTCTGTTCTAAATGTAGATTAGTTTATCTACAATTTGACTAAAAAGTTGTATTTTGAATTTTCTCTGCTCCGAAGATTGCTAAAAACTAAGTATGTTGCCCTCATAGACATAAAAATTGTCATAATAATTATCATTAAACTGTTTATTTTAATCCAATACCCTTATCGTAACAAAAACATTGCCTACTAACCTTCGGGCACGTTTCAATGCTACATAAGAATATATCTACATGTGAGTGCCAAAACACAAACATCACTTAAACGAAAGACAATAGCAACGCATCTTGCTAAATAATTGAACAACAATAACAAATCTAAATCCGAAATAATGTTTTTTTTTTAGCTATAAATTTAATGTTGTAATGGATACAATTATATAATCAAATTCTAATTTTTTCAATGTCTTTTAAGAGACACTCATTAACTAATTACCACCATTCAAAAAATGTAAACATTTTCGACTGGTTTAGAAGAGCTCCCAAACAACAAATTATGTAAGTCCTCGTTGACAAGCGTACAACATTCAGGTGTTTTAACTAACAAGGCTTTGTAAGTTAAAATTATATTTCTTAAAGACAAAGATGGTAGGCCCATACTGGCCATCTCGTCTAGTTTTTGTCCCAACATGTGCAGGGTATCCGGAAAAGTTTTATATTGCTCTTCTGAGTAAAAGTTATTTTGCATATCGTCCCTCTAACTTGGAGTTCTATCGTGGATTGCTCAAAGCCAAGAGCAAGCGCTAATATAATAATCTTTCTGTCATTCGTTCATTTGGCCGCACCATTCAATTATTCGAATGATTTCAGCATAGAAAAGCTTACTTAAACCGCCTTAACCAAATACCAGTTCCAGGCAGGCCAATTTACTTCTGTCTGGAATCATCAGAATAAGAGCTTCGTTTCCACTTTTCAATTAACTCCCAAGTGTATCCTCCTTAGCATCTAAAACAGACCTTAGCGTTTTCTTACTCGTCAATTCTGCTTTAAAGAAGAAATAGGTTCGCTAGTCCTAACTTACCCTCAATTGTCGATCCATTTCTTAATGTGTATCTTTCAGGAAAACATAGAATTGAACTTCTATTAATTATAACTAAAAATAGAAAACGCTAGTTTTAAGAAAAGCCAGTTTGCTAGTAATTATGTTTCACAAAAAAGCTATTATAAATCATTCTCTAAGTTTAGGTTCTTTCTATGTAAATGTAAATATTTTATTCAGTAAATAATGAACAATATTTTACCTTGAATTACAAAATCTTGCATTATAATTTAGTTTGTTTCGTATTTATGCATTTTACCGTACATCTGTTAGCGTATTTAAAGAAATTTATTTGATATATAAATTAATATTTACTTCTACATTAAATTTTTTGGTAATATCATGCAATTGTTTTTTGTCTTTTTTTTCACCTCACTCGTGAAGCATGATCGTTACGGTCGTTGAACATAATTTTCCCATATTATTGATAAAGCATTACAAACTTGCTACGAAGTTTATTCTCTACACACTAACTTCTATCTTTTAAATTCATCCAACAATACTAACAATATAACTACTGCATATTAGGCTATCTTTTAGATTAAGCTGATTGTGAGTAAATTTTCAGCGGTAACATTGTTTCAAGATAGTGTTAGAACTGATTTTTGCCAATGGAATAAAACTGTTACCAAGTGTTGAACAATACATCTTACCTAAGTGCAGACCTCAACGTCTGGATGGTAGAATATAACGGAATGAAAGGTACACTTATTTAATAAACTATTCCAATGGGAGGGACACAATAATCTAAAACCAAAGGCTGATCCGCTTGCTTATGAATTCAGCTAAATTCAGGAATTTTTTTGCTCAATAAATAAAAACTACCAAACAAAACTGTGTACTTTAATATGTTCCTAAAGCCGAATAAACCAAATTTTTTAATACTGAACGAAGAGTCATTAAACAAACATAATTTTACACTGGATTTAATAAAAATGATATGGAAATCTTGAATATAAAGAGATTTTTAAGAGAAGATAAAGTCTATGTTGCATTACAATTTTTTTAAAAAAATGATATATTCTCTTTTAAACGGCATCACAAAAATCAAAATCATTAATTTCTTTAGTGACCATGATACCAAGCAAAAGAAAAAAGAAAATAAATACCAATTAGACGACTCACATTTTCATAGAAATAATAAGAACTTCACAGTGATGATCAAAATAGTTTTAAAAGTAGGCCCAGTGAGGGAGGATTGTGATGTATAAAATAAACTCAAACCGAAAATTGTAGAGATCCTGCTTACCTTCTCAGAGGATTCGGAGATGATAATGTGGATAACAATGGAGTTATATTTACAGTGTAGTTTTCAGTTTTTAGCGATTTTGTAGGAAAAAAAATCACATTTTTGTACTAATTTTAGTACGGAAATTTATTTTAGGCCTAAACAATGTATTACCAGATTGCAGTTATAACCCTATGCGCAGACATTTTTTGTTTGTCTCCAAGGTGTTTAATGGTTTGCATTATTGAAAATTTATAGGACATTTAATCGAGCTGTAAACATTCCAAGTTATGAAAATTTATCTTTTCGAAATTGACAATTACAATAGCCAAGGAAAGTTGCAACAATGTCTACCACAAATTTTTAAATCCAGCAGAATAATTTAGCAGGTTATGGGGTAATTTGCTTCTTTACTAACCTGTTGAGCTAGCTGTTAAGTCTGGGGATCAATGACTGTTGTCTCTTCGACAGACAGCTTGGGGCCTCGTTTAGATATCACTGCCACAATTGGTCTGCTTTTCTAAAATTTATACTTTTTGGCAAATTATTCTCACTATTTTTTTTGTTTACCCTATTCCAGGTTATACATTGAAACTTTAACATTTATATAATTTATGATAAAGACGGCTTGAAATACAGGTTTAAAAAAGAGTTAGCGGAGAGTTAATGTGACCTAAATACCGATAAAATTATTTTCAATGCAGTGTAAACTTATTTATTGAACATAAATAAACAAAAGATATTTCAAACGAAATAAATTAATGAAAGAGATCACATATTTGCTTCTTCCGAGTTTATATGATTCAGACAGTAGCTTAGTAGCTCTTCACTTCATTAGGAAAATGTTAAGAGCTCTCGTTTGATTTCACTCATCCTTCGAAGAAAAAGGAAAAAACATATGGTCTCATTCTTGGATGAGGTGGCTGGTTTGACGAAAAAATCTCAAGATTCCAGATAGAAATGATTAATCTCTTTTAATGACGCAATAAATATATTAGTTACAGGAAAAATTTTAAAACCTTCATGGTATAGTTTGAAAACATTTCTATAAAGTTAGTTTTTCTATTTTATCCTCAATTCACATCTTTGAATCTGAGAAGGGCTCCCTTTCAGTAAAATCATATTCTGTTCACATATTGCCTGCAAACCTTAATTAAAATAGTAATGCCTATTTGTCTGGCGTCCAGTTACCAAATTTGGTGTCGTGGTCCAAGTCCAAAGTACATTACACTATAAACATTTTTTTTTCAAATTGCTTGCACTGACTAGGGAACAACCACTTTCAAATCCATGCTCGGAATTACTACACCAATTATTTATTCAGGAAAACTCTGAGATCTATTTCTGATAAAAAGCTTAAGTTTCTAAAAGTATTCAAATGCAGTAACTATATTGTAATTTTAAATTTTAATTAAAGCAACAGTGTTAATTGTAACTGTATTATATATTTTAAAATAGAATGGATTTTCTATAAGTTAGAAAAAAAAGAAATTATACATTACATTATTATCATTAACTGATTGCAGTGTGCAACAAATGCATTTTCCATTTAAATTACGTGCATTTTTGTTAGCTGGTTCAATGGTGTATGATTGTGTCGGAAGCACTGTTGTGACTGTTTTTGTGTTCCACTGTTCCTTTTATCCATTTCCCTCTCATTGTAGTTTGTAACTTATCATTGACTGTCGATGATAACACAGTTAGAAACTAACTCTGTTAACTTCACTCAACAAATGGTGCAGTGAGTAACTTCAACCAATTTTTGTCGTACATATTTTTTCAATCTTTTATTTTCACTTTATTATATTTATAATAGTAATAAGTGGATACATAATAGTCGTTGTATTTTATTATATGAGCGGTCCATCTCTGATTGCTTTCATAATTACTGAGGTAAAGAAGTGAATTTCAAATCTGCTTGGTTATTACTCTATGTAAATTTGATTTAGTTTAAACTATTTTGTATTGAATGTTGGGTTTGTTACAATTTTTTTTTTTACTCTATTTTATTCTGATTATTTGATTAAAATTTACCTTTCACACCTAGTTTTTATTTAAGGATGAAATCTGCCTCCTTATGTTTGAAGTTAAGTACATTTACCTTCAGTTATTATCTTAAATTTAAATAATAAAGGGCGAGTTTTTCTGTATTCGGTGTGCAGTTTATTTTTTTAATTACAAATCATTCTATGACATTAATTAGAAATGATGTTTTTACATTTATAATAACCTAATTTTTACCTACTTGCTATTGAGAACAATTTTAGTAATCACCTTTGTTTGCTGTTTGAATATCCTCCTACTACCTACATATCCCAGTCATACAGATACCATACTAGTGTTGCCCTACTTATGGAATAGTTATTTGCATTAACTCTTACTTTATTCTTTTTTTTTTCCTGTTTAAATATTTCACTTTAATCGAACAATATTGGATGGGTGGTTGAGCTAGTTGATGGTGGTCCCGCTAGAGCGTACAACGTTCACTACAAATGTAACCAGTCTTTCGTGTGGCCCTCTACAGAGCGGCTAAGTATGAATTACTATCTAGTATTAATTTCTATTTGATACTCCTTAACTGCATTTTGCTTGTGTTATGTAATCTACACTTAGATGGCTAGCGTGAGTGTACTTAATCATATTACTCTTGCACTCTGTTGCAATTTATTGGGGGTTATATATATGTGTGTGTGTGTGTGTGTGTATGTTGATGCACATTGTGGAATACTTAAAGCACCGTAATTCTCATTAAATTTAATTCAGTCTCCAATAGGAAGAAAGAATATCGCCAATTTCAGTCTTTTTTTTTTTAAATTTTTTGTCAAAATTTCTACTTATGGACTAGGTCATCTTCTGGACTTATGTTTATTGACAAAATATTTTGTACACTGTTACATCTAAGGTTGGCGAGTTTTCTGCCACTAGGTCGAAAGCATGAAAAAAAAAATAATAATAATAACTGAAATGGCCAATATCTTTCTTCATTCTGGATTAACAAATAAGTCATCAAAAACAATGAATACTCTTCGATTAATTCCTGAGTTTTCTGGAAATTTCCTGTTATTCTGGTACTTGTCTTCATACCTTTGAAACTCAATAGATTTCTTTTCCTAATATTTTTAGATAGCATCAATTTGTTTAATAATAATACCAATTTAAAGAATTTTATTTATTATTGATTTAGATTTAATTTTTTATATTATAGAAGAATTAAATAACTGAAAACCGTTTGTATTTTTGGAACAAATATTTAACGCGGACTAATTTTCAAGAAAAGTGATTTTGTAATTTAATTAAAATTTGTTACATTGAAACTAGGAACGTAAAAAAGAGAGGAAAAAAAACATTCAAGGGTTTATTTAAATACTTCGTGGTGAAGAACCATATCTTGATGCTTTCTTTATTTTCTCACAAAATCATTCTCGATTCTTACACCTCTGCCGGTGGAAAATGAGGTGCCTCTGCCGCGTTGGTCGATATCTAGATGGCTATTATTTTCTAATGTTATTTTAATCGAGATTATTTTCGCATTGCAGAGAGTAAAATCATTCATTTAATCAGTTGCTCTTAGATGGTTACAACTCAGTCAATTTGGTTGCAAACATATGTACAGTAGGTACTATTACTGCTATAAAGGTACATTAAAACACTAACTTTACTCGAATAATGAGATTCTAAGTCTCAGTTTAATCTTGATTATATAATGTAGCCACAAAATTCATAAGCTCCGTTCAAATTAACATTCAGTAACATCAGGAATTACATTACTTTCTGATTCTCAACCAAATTTGTGTCATTTATTTATTATAAGACACGTTTTACGATCCGTCATGCGCATTTGTTTAACTAGCAAATTATGCACATCATTTTCCACGTTTTAAGGTTGGATGAATTGTAAAAATGATGAAATGGCAACGTTGAGCTACAGAGGCTTTTTAGAAGAGAAAATATTCTCAAGGGCAACGTTGCCTGGATTAAAACTCGGGATCATCACGAACCACTTAAATAATCCCTAGATTTTGGACGTTTCAAAGTCAACTAACAAATCATCTATACATTTAATCTGTTTATGACATTATTGAAACTAAAAATAGGTTACCTTGACATAGTACCTTTAATGTGGACATTGAAATGAAATGTAATAAGTTCTGAACCTTCGCCTCCAGGAATGGATACTAGGGTAGTTCTATATTTGAACTCCCCGAAGCTGAGGCTGTCAAGGTTCTTATTCTTGTATTCTCTTGCTGTTTCCTCGTTGAGATTTAGTGTACGAAAGATCTACGCTGTTTACAGTGCCATATGGATTATTTACAAAAGGATATGGGCATGGAGGAAGAGGGTCACAAAGGTTGTGATCCAGTTATATGTCTTTGAATTCCGAAAATAAAGACAATTTGTGGGTTAGAACCTTGAAAATATTAGTAAGAGAATGTCTGGTAAGTTTTCATGCCAGATTTTCGTTAAGACTTGTGTTCAGATCTTCAGGTGCCAACAGTTTGAGGTTTCTCTCAAAATGGTATTCTTCTAAATTGAACAAAAAATGTGTTACAGAAAATTTTTGTAAAATGTTATACTATTGGAACGCTTTGAATATAACAGAGTTAGCTGGGTTATTTTGGGAAAAATTAAATCACAGATTAAATCTAATATGTATTCAAATAAGGTGCTAAACATAATGAATGAAGATGAGTATAATATAACGTTAAAGCAATGGTGGTATGTTAATTGCGGAATGGAACTAATGAGTGCCATTCTCAACTCAATATAAGTAATTTAATTGAGAGACTAAAGATTATCTGTTTACTATTGTGTTTTGATCATTACATTTTCACCTTTATAATATTGCTTTACTGTTTTATGATATCTTAACGTTTAAAAAAAATTATTTGATTTGGATTTTAAAAACGTATCATTAGGCTTAGAGGAATTATTATACTGAATTTAAAATAATTAACACGTTTTAAGCCGGTCAGTTGAGATTGTTTATTTAATTTAAAAAGTTTTATTAAAAAGTTACTGATGTGAAGGATTTTATTGATTTCTTTAAAAGTGTTGCAAACTTATTATGAAGGACTATAAATTTGTTCACTTGTCACATCAATGGATTACTTAAACATAAAAGTAGAGTTTTAAAGTAGTTCAACTTTTAGAATAAATTATTTATTAGATAAACTTTGTAAGAATTGTGAGTGGATTTTGATTTTTCAGATATTTCTTTTAAATATGACTGATTTTTTTACTTCTAATTTTGCTGTAACTTTCAGATCATAACTATAACATTTATCCGTATTTGTTGGAGTACAGAGCTGCGTTGTTCTTCCAGATCGGTTTAACCATTTTTCTTAATGACTATAGTGAGAAGTTGCCAATAGATTAATACCGTAACTTTAATAAAGCAGGTGCATTTGTTTTTTCTAAAACCATTTGATATTATTTGTTATTGTTTTCTAATTAATGAGAGTCAACATCTGATCTCATTGCAATTGGAGACTTTTCCAGTGACTTGCCAGCCTTCCGGTCAATTTTCTTTCATCTTTGAGGTTCCACACAATAGGCACATTTTCACTTGAGATCGATCTATCTTTTACTCTCCTTAGAGTAATACCTTTAATCTGAAATAGTAATTGAAAGTATTCAAGAAGTTTGTGAAGGCAATTTGGAAGTATATTTTGGGCATAGATCTTTGGGGAGTGACTACAGAAATAGGAAAAAAGCTGTGAATTGTAATTAATGAACCTTACTCTAGGAGTTTAGTAGTTCAGGCAGAAAAATATGGCTAGGTTAAGATATTGAAACACTATGCTAATTTTAGTTTTGTATTTTAGCCCAGAGAGCTACTACTTTACAAGTGCTTGCTGGAAATTAAATAAGATTGCAGCTGTGTAACTTTTTTAATTCAACTCTATTCCAAATTGTCCTGGTAGGAATAATTTCGTTGTCTGATTAGTATTTTGATTGTCTGAATTGGAGTAATTATACTAGCAATTTATTAAGGATAGTCTTTTCTTTGTTACCATTTTTTAATGTTATTATAACTTAGTTCATCTTTTCATCTTACTTTAAAGACCAGTGCAGCATTGTCACTAGTAATTTAAAACATTGGGTTAAAACTATTTGCCTTAATGATCTAAGACTTATTAGTTAGTGAACATAGATAATTTCTGTTCTTGGTTCCTAGATTCTGAGGAAAGGAAACCTCTTTCCCTGATTAACCCCACTTAATCTAAATTTTTTTCGGTGCTTAATGTTGCATTGCAACCTTGAAGGTCTATCAATTGAATGATTACCTTTAAATTTTGCTAACTAACTACTCAAATCCAACCTAACTTTTTTTTTTTCATATTTTCCCATGAAAATGAATTTTAGTTTATGATTAGTTCTTTGTCCAATTCTATTGAGAATATAAATTCCCAATATAAATACTCACGACATTCCCACATGCGACACCTCCTTTCTCGCAACTTACCAGGGTAACAACCTCCTTCTAGAACAGCACGACTTAACGAATTTTAAGAAATTTATACAATACACGCAAACGTCATTAGACAAAATTAGGAACTAGTGCTGCAAATGGAAACTAGACAGTGTACAAAAAGACGCATGCTAAAATCTTTTCGCTTTCAGACTAATCGTAATTTTAAAAATCTACAACATTGACGTGCAACGGAAAATAGCAGACGAAACGATTGGAATATCTTGGTTTAGTACTAGAAACATATTATGACAAAATTACCCTGGGGACTCCACACATTACATTGAAATCAAAACATGACTAACAAGCTCTCAGTAGGTGCTCTAATTAATCGACAGACATTTTGAAACCTCATTATACATTTACACTCAGTACCTTTTGGGTGGGCGGTTGATGGAACCATCCGCAGGTCGAATCCTTTTATTTTTTATTTGTTAGAAAAAATACTATTAGCAGAGGGGGTGTTTCTGAATGTTTTCTTTCTCGAATATACTATATAAACATGGCGAACTGTTTGCAAATATATAAATAGTAAGTAAAACAGTAATTCCTATTTTTTTAGGCGGATGATGCGTCCAACTACCTAATTAGGTGTCGTGGACGAAAACATATATAAATAAACGTAGTACCATATGGATATAATTCGGAGACATACACCTATATATACAGGGTGACCAAAGTTATATGCTCCACCCACTTTTTTTTTTTAACGGCGGGAAATTTCGAAAAAATAAAAAACACGTATTTAATCATTTCTAGTCTAGTTTATTTTCAGTGACCGACCCATTTTTTTAAACCCCTGTATCTCGAGATACAGCATCCAACTGGAACATTATATTTTTGTTTGCATATTTTTATAGTATTTGAGCTCCTAAAAAAAAAACAAAAAAAACGTTTTTGAAATCGGTTAGGTTTTTCAAAAGTTATGGTAATTTAAAATATGAAAAAAACAAATTTCAGTTTATTGTCAAAATTGCGTTATTTTTTTTAAAGAATCGGTTCAAACTGGTCACCATCAACGGTTAGACAAGCCAAAACTCTGGACTCCCACGCTTTGCTTGTAGCAGCACTTATGGTGGCGAAGACAAGATCTAGGCAGGCTACAGTTATTCGACGTTCAGGTTGTTTTTTCTACAAACGTTTGGTGTAGAGTTTTAGGAAATCAACTAATCGGCCCATACTTCTACAGAGAGAACTTAACTGGTGTAAGGTATCTAACTTTTTTAAAAAGACATTTTGCGAGTTCTGCTTGAAAATGTTCCACTACAACATCGGCTAGATATGTATTTTCAACAAGATGGTTGCCCGGCACATAATGCGAGAGTTGTTCGACGTTAACTGTACAGGAATTTCCATAAAAAGTGCTGAGGGACTCATTGACCCATCCAATGGCCAACTCGATCTCGACTTAACCCCAATGGACTATTTTTTGTGGGGATATCTAAAAAATAAAGTGTACAGTAACCTTAATCCCGTGGCTTCAGTCGATGATGTGAACCGTCAAATAACTCTAGCCTCCCTAGATCTTGACTTCGCCACCATAAGTGCTGCTACAAGCAAAGCGTGGGAGTCCAGAGTTTTGGCTTGCCTATCCGTTGATTGTGCCCAGTTTGAACAGATTCTTTAAAAAAAATAACGTAATTTTGACAATAAACTGAAACTTGTTTTTCATATTTTAAATTACCGTAACTTTTGAAAAACCTAACCGATTTCAAAATTTTTTTTTGTTTTTTTTAGGAGCTCAAATACTATAAAAATATGCAAACAAAAATATAACGTTCCATTTGAAAAAACAAAGTTGGATGCTGTATCTCGAGATACAGGGGTTTAAAAAAATGGGTCAATCACTGAAAATAAACTAGACCAAAAATGATTAAATACGTGTTTTTTATTTTTTCGAAATTTCCCACCGTTTAAAAAAAAAGTGGGTGGAGCATATAACTCTGGTCACCCTGTATAAATAAGTGAATATATGTGTAAAAAAGTGCGAATAGAATAGAGAGTTTGTCCCAATTGTAATATTTTTTTGAATAGTTAAATTAATATGTAAATCAATTAATTTGAATTGAAAGATTGTGTTTTCCTGCTTCTATTAGTGGTGAGGATTAGTATTAAACTTCTTTTGACTGTATTTGTTACTGAATGGTGTCCAATGGATAGGAAAAGGAAAAGAGGACGGCACTATCTAAGATAGTAGGACGTGATTCATAAATATTCGTCGGATCTGAATGGAGTTCTAGAGATAAAATGAAATGGAAAGAGTTGGGTGAAAGGCTTAACCCAGAAATGGGTTCAATTCCCAAAAAGGAAGACTTTTTTAGGTGTGTTAAAATTTTCTTTTTTTTTTGTTAATTTAATTTGGAATACAAACTTAATTTCAGTTATTTAGTATAAAAAAGAGAAGATATTAATGTAATTTGTTCTTAATTTCTGGAATAAATATTTTATTTATTTATTGGACTCTGGATCACCTATCCAGGCTATTGTTGTCACAAGTACTCTTACTATTGTTTACACTCTTTCTGTGATCACTTTAAGAAGAAATGTCAGCTATTTTTTTCTATAAAATCAGTTTTCATTTGTTGTCATCGTACAGTTTTTCAGGAATAACTATCTTTTTTCCAGTATGGCAATGCATACCTGTCGGAAAACTCAGTTCATTGGCCTACTGCTAAAGTGAGAGGGTTCGAGAGACAAAGCTCTGCTTAAGTTTTTACGTATATTACGAGTTTAAATTTTCAACACTATTTGTACAAATAGTCTTAAAATTAATTCTGTTAACGGACATTAAGGTTTTTAATAGATAAGAAATGACACGAAAATTCCTAAATGAATACCACTGCCTCATATATTCCCTCCAGCTAATGTTAGAAGACCGGTAGGGTTGCTATTCATTACTTTAAATTACGAGTTTATCAATACACTACTCGTAAATCAATACAGTCCAAACTATTAGTAAATTATAATTCAATAATTGGATATAAATTTAGTATTAATGTATGAATGCGTTCAATCAAATACACTGCTCCACAAAAAAAGTGGCGCACTTTAAAAATGCGTTATTTTTTTTTCTCTGTAACTTTTTTGTTCTACATTTTATTTTAGTTAGCAAATATAAGAAGTATAAAGTTACGGGAAGGCTAAAATAAAATAAAAAATGATCTAAAAGAAATAAAAACCTTTAATTTAACAAAAAAGTATTTCTCAGCAAAATATGAGTTTGGAAAAAAAAGTATTTCTTCCGATTAAAAAAGGAGAAAAAGAATTTTAGTAACGTGTATTGCTCGCATTATTGCATCTAATCTCCTCAGCATACTCCTTATTAAATTTCTCACGAAATCTTGTGTTAATTCCTCCCATATCTCCACCAGAGCACCTCGCAACTCTTCTAAGCTCCTGGGAGGATTATTTCTCCATCTTAATCGCCTACCAAGCTCATCCCAAAGATGTTCAATAGGGTTTAAATCCGGGCTGCGTGCTGGTCATCTCAGAATACGAATGCCAGTATCGTGGAGATATTAAACAACACAGGCGGCAGTGTGTGGTCGGACATTATCCTGCATAAAAATAAAATTTTCCCCAATAAATGGTGCATAGGGTATCACATATTGCTGCAAAATTTCCCTCACATACAAATCTGCATTCAAGATTGCCCTGATGAACACGTGGAGCTCAGTATAAGCTCCCATAGAAATCTCAGCCCACACCATCACTGAACCACCTCCGAATGGTAGTCTACCAGAAATATTGCACGGAGCGTAGCGCTCCCCAGGCCTTCGGTAAACTCGTCGCCTCCCATCAGGTGCATAGAGAGCAAAACGGGACTCGTCTGAAAAGAGAACGTTTCTCCAATCGTTCTCAGACCAGTTGCGGTGTTCCCTAGCGAACTCTAGACGGGCTCTCCGATGGTCTACGGTGAGCAATGGTCCTGTGGCTTGCTTCCTAGAGCGTAAATTCATTTCAGCGAGCCTTCTTCGTACATTTTCGGCACTGACTGAAACTCCACGAACTGTAAGCAGTGTTTGAGCTGTTTCAGAAGCAGTTGATGTACGATTTCTTAGTGTGTGAATTCTAATAAATCGGTCATCAAGTGCTTCTGTGGCTCTTGGTCGACCCGAACCTTGTCTGCGAGTGCAGAGGCCTGTCTCCCGGTAACGATGGATGGCTCTACGGACGGTGGTCTCAGGCAACCCTAACGTTCGTGCTGCGTACCGCTGACTCCGTCCATCCTCAACTAATGCAATAATACGGGCCACTTGCTCTGCTGTAATTGAGAGTTTGCAATGCTTTCAGCTTGAAAAGAGTCGAAACGCAACTGTAGAGGTCAATAAATTTATTTACTGTTGAGGTGAAGTTCACGTTGTTGTTTACACAAAAAGACCGAAGGGGATTAAACGAGGAATTGCTTCTCTATTTACAAGAAACTTTGGGCCTTGATTCGATTAATTGTTCCCTGACAGGTTATGAAAATAATTAAAACTAATAATCTTTCCCCAAAATGTGATAAAACAAAAAATAAACGCTTTTTTCAAAGTGCGCCACTTTTTTTGTGGAGCAGTTTATATTTTGTTGAACAAATCGTTGTTTCAATCCATTTGATAACCCTAATTTAAGAGTATTATTTTCGAATTCCAGTTTCCAACAAGTTGATAGAGTGAGTGCAGTGATAAATTGAAGTAATAACTCTAAAGATAGATTCTGAAACTCTATTAACTAGCCTAGACCTAGACTATCACTTGACTGCGAACACTAGTGATTTTAGAACTATCTTCTATTAATCTAACGCCCTAGCGTGGAATGTGATTTCAGTGAATGCCCATTGATCTGGTCAGAAATGTGTCCGCTTTCTGTTTATGTTATCTTCATATCAGTTTCTCAACTGTTTTAATGTAAATAGTTGGATCCATCTAGATTTTACAGTTATTCAGTCTTTGTTAATTTGTACAATGGTTTTATTAATTAATTATTTAGATTTATTTGCCGAGGATGAAACTCGTGGCCCTCGACTGTCCCAAAGCGCTTGTTTTGTGAACGTTTAGTGTGCATTGTTAGTAAAATAACAGCCAGTCTATTTTTGAAAACAGAAAATTTCCCTTGCATCTATTTAAGCATTGCATAAATCTTATTGTTATAGATCTGATCACTCTTAGCATTAAACAAAATCTTTTCGATTGCAATAAATTTATCTGATGAGGTGTGAGCAGAGAGCTTCCATTAATGATGCCTCGTAAACATTTCTCAGAAATAACTTTCTCAGACGTCATGACAAAGAAAGCTCCAAGCTATATACCAGTGAAGGAAATATTTTTTGGGTATGGAATGAAAAGGTTTAGTGTTTTATTAGCATTTTGCAAATAAAGCTTTAAGTTTGTGTGTATAAGTACGATTCCTGAAAAACCGTTTTGAATACCAGCTTGAAATGGTGAAAACACAACGATTCTTTTGTTGAGATAAAATTATTGGAAGTATGATTCCAGCTTCAATTGTATTTTACTTTTCTAGAACTGACTTTTTAACAATTTGCATCCAATGAAGACGAAAACAAAGTTTGAAGCAAAAGAGATTTAGCAATCAGTATTTTTTAGTATTGAAATAAAAAGTGCCTCTTTCATATTACTATCTGTATTCTGTATAATACTATCTGTAAAACTTTTTGATTAGATTATAGTATTTACAGCCTTTTAGGCGTTAGTGAGGAAGGGTTCCTTTTTGTCTAAATTCTGTAAGATAGCTTGGTATATATATATGGATAACGACTTTTTCTCGGAAACTAAGATAGCTAGAAAAAAACTAAAAAATACGTGTTCCCTTAGTTTTTTGTTAGGAATCCAAATTTACTTCGTAAATTTTTTTCGGTGCTTCCAGAAGCGAGGTACAGGCACCAACTTCATTTTTTCAAATAGGAAGGTGCGGTTTTTATTTCAGAAATAGATTCCTCTATTTTTTTTAAAGAAAAATTTACTGGAACGGTTTTTTTCTGTGAGCGATATTTTAGAAGTTATGAATGAAAACATGATTCTTATAAGAAATTTCAAAATGATAATATTATAACGGTTTTTTGATTGAATAAGAAGAAAAGTACTATTTTATCATAAATTTTACTCCTCATTAATATTGCAGATCATGCTCGAAATGGCCTCCACAATTAGAGATGCATAGACATGCACTTTCCTGCCAATTGCCCCTTACTGCCAAAGAAGTACATTCGGCTTTAACCGAGTTACAGGCATCTATTATTCTCTGCTTTAGTTCATCTACAGATGCAATCCCTGCTTGATTCTGATACCTAGATTTAGAAATGCTTTTAGATAAGCAGAAATAAGGAAAGAAAGAAAAAAGTTATGAATAATCACCTTGTTTTTCAGGTATCCCCAAAGGAAATAGTCTGTAGGTGTCAAATCCGGTGAACGAGATGGCCACTGAATCGTCCCCCATGTCGATATAATACCATGAGGCATGTAAAGAGATATCTCGATAGGCAATTTGATGGGCATGTTATATCGACACGGGGGCTATTCAGTAGCCACCTCTCTCACAGGACTTGACACCTATGGACTATTTCCTTTGGGGATACCTGAAAAACAAGGTGATTATTCATAACTTTTTTCTTTCTTTCCTTATTTCTGCTTATCTAAAAGCATTTCTAAATCTAGGTGTATCAGAATCAAGCCGGAATGGCATCTGTAGATGAACTAAAGCAGAGAATAATAGATGCCTGTAAGTCGGTTAAAGCTGAATCTATTTCTTTGGCAGTAAGGGGCAGGAAAGTGCATGTCTATGCATCTCTAATGGTGGAGGCCATTTCGAGCATGATCTGTAATATTAATGAGGAGTAAAATTTATGATAAAATAGTACTTTTCTTCTTATTCAATCAAAAAACCGTTATAATATTATCATTTTGACATTTCTTATAAGAATCATGTTTTCATTCATAACTTCTAAAATATCGCTCACAGAAAAAAACCTTTCGAGTAAAAGTTTCTTTAAAAAAATAGAGGAATCAATTTCTGAAATAAAAACCCCACCTCCCCATTTGAAAAAATGAAGTTGGTGCCTGTATCTCGCTTCTGGAAGCACCGAAAAAAAGTTACAAAGTAAATTTGGATTCCTAACAAAAAACTAAGGGAACACGTATTTTTTAGTTTTTTTCTAGCTATCTTAGTTTCCGAGAAAAAGTCGTTATCCATATAGCTTGGGACACCCTGTATATATACATATATATATTAGGAGAGAATCTTGATGCTAGTGTTGTCGGGCGCGCAGCAGTCACCTGGTCCCGGGAATAGGTCATGGTCCTGGAGGCGGAAGATGGAGGCAGTGCAGTGGTGGGAGGCGGCAGTAAGGTCAGGTCTATATCGAGCGCAGTCTCTCTCGGCACTTCAGTTCGCTCTCTCTCGGCCGCCACTGTCTCCAATGTGAGTATCATCTGCTCTCTCACTGCCTCCAATAGTTATACTTTCTTTTTTTAAGATGAATTTCTGCATTTAACCACCCAATTTTCTTCTATTTACTTTTGAGTATTTCTTTTTTTTTCCAATTTAATCATTTCATTGAATATTGTATTGCCCCACCCTTTAATTGGTCTATTAGATTTCCCTCCATAACCTAGAGTGCTGTATTCTGCATACTCTGTAGCTCTAGATACCGGCAAAAGTTTATTTCATTATTATGTTAGATTTAAAGAACATTCTCTATATTCCCTATTGTCTAATTATTGTTCTACTTTGTTCTTAAAGAACCAAATACTTGCATACAAATATTTCTACAATTCATTGCTATTATATTTATTCTTTTCATCTAGAAAAAAATCCAAAAATATTGTATTATTATTTAAAATAGCACAATTTTTCCTCCCATAAAAAATTGTGCAACTTGATAAATCTCAACTACATTGAAAACATCAGGTGTGACACACTTTCCCATAATTTTGCTTACCTCCTTTTCTTGAAACTAATTAATTTTGTACACTTTCATTAAACTTGTGTGTTTTACTGAACTAGTTAGCTTTTCTATACTAAACGTTACTCAATATATCTAGACTTGTATTATACATAAAGTGGCATAAATTAAAATTATTGTAGCTCCCGAAGATATTAAGACATTTATTACTGTCGGAAATTATTCAATCAGGCAATATGACGTTAAGCTTTCGATAAAAATAATCAGTTAGACTAAATTCAGTTTACTTAATTTTGTTGAAAAATTGCGAGAATGATTTTTCTGTAATTTTGTGTAATGTGTACTAGTATGCAGGCTTATCACTTTTATTTATGACATTTTCCTGGAATATTGTTTTTTTTTTTTTTTGGAGGGGAAGGAGCTAATTATTTTTAGAGTATTATGAATTCTCAGAGTTTTTAAAATGAAAATCAAACTAAGTAAATTGTAATAATACTGGACTGATTTTGACGAAATAGTTCTATTCTGCAGTAGTAACTAATGAAATTTTAATTTTGAACATTCAGCAATTTTGGGGGGGGGGGTTCTGGAGGTTACATCTGCATCTAAGATGAATAATTTTATTTGCAACTTAAGCAAACAAACATACTGAGCTTAAAACTTTGATAAATTCTTCGTTTTTAGTGGGTTAGAACTTCACACTTTTAGCCATTAGTTGTTTTTTTGCAAATGGCTTCAAGCCAAGTAAGCCACCCTTACTCGGTTTACAGTTTTACGCGTTTTTTTTTCTTTCTCGATAATTGCAATAAATACTATCTTAAACTTAGCATTTTGTGCCGGCACTGCAGTAATTTGATTTAAGAATTTTTCCAAAAAAAAAAAAAACTTATTTATTTATTTTTGGAGGGATTCTCGGAGAAGTACGAGTAACTGTAGCCTCAAATATGCCTTCTAAGAGTTGCCACATCAGTGTAATTTCTATCTTCTTCTTTTTTTTGTAATTAAATGATACCTGAATTAATGTTTGAAATAAATGAATCGGAAAACAAGAACTGTGACTTTATAGTTTCGAGTTTCAGAATTTTGAGTTGAAATTTTCCCTTAACTGATCTCTTAAGTTCACCAAATAAACTTATTAAGCTAAGCTAATGGCTTATACTTATACTCAAACATCAATTTATTTGAAGCATGCACGTCTGGTGCATATTTATATGAGGCATGTTTAAATAGTCGATATAATTTTTGTGGTTGAAGAAGATAAGGCGCGACTCTGTCTACGGATCGATTTACAGTCAAACCCACCTCATAATATCGCTGATACGATCAATTACAAGCTTAATCATTTTACAATTGTAGCTGTAAACATTATATTTCAAAAATATTTCGAGATTTTTGCTTTTGTAACAGCAGATAATGTATAGACATAAAAACTTTTGTTTTAATAATATGACTTTTTAATTCATTCCTGAATACATTCACAGCATAACTTCCAGCATTCATGCATACATATTAAAATATATCATAGTTTCGTTACTTCAGAACCACTTTCATTTAAGGTGTTTACACCATTAAGATGTGTTCCATTAGCAACCCTGATCAATCCAAGATCTTCCCAATTATCCACTCTTAGTCCTGTTCCTAGCATCTTTTCATTTCTATCCTCAAAGGATGTACATTTTGAGTGTCCTGTTATTCTGCGTCTTTCTGTTAGGTATTCCAATAGCTTTTTTGGCCATCTTTCCTTATTTATCTTATTAACGTGGTCGAAACATTTTGTGCCGGCACTGCAGAAGATTTAGATTTGCATTAGACCTAATTCTAATTCCAATATTAGACACGCACTGGAGACTAAACACCTTATTTTTTCGCCAAAAGTTGATCTCCAGACCTAACAATCGTTCCCAGTTCTTATTAAGTTGATTGAGTTTCCAAGTCACCACTTCTGCCCTGTGCGTGATAGATTTTCCTCTTTAAGGATACTATAACTTCTTTCGCTCATATAATTGGGTTTAATTCGCCATTCATTCCTTTTTTTCCATTTCCTATCTGGAGGATGTCTGTTTTAGTTTGCCCCATATTTGAAGTCTGCAGTCTCTCTTATCTTCAGACCATCCAAATTTAAATCTTTTATGGGGTAGAATATCTGGGCTCATAGTTTTAAATTTTCCAAATTAATTTCCACACTCCAACTAATTCGTTTTACAAAATCAAAATACTAAGTAAGTTTCAAATTTAGTTTTAGATCTTTACTCGGTGAATTTTCAGGATTGGCGCATGATGTGAAGTTGTGATGTCATCATCTCTGCTGTGAATATTATTTTTCAACTTAGATTTTCAGAAATAAATTTAAATCGAAATTTTTCTACTTATCCAAACTTATAAATAGTTTAAACAATACATCTCTTTTTTGGGGGGGTTCATTTAAAAACATTATTTTTAGGTCAGTACATTTCTTCTGATTCTGGAACTCTCACGTCGTTTAAGTTCTCCATCGCCTCTAACATTAAGTTGAACAGAAATAATATTTCATTTCTAGATCCGTTGCTACTTCCAAACCTTCCGTCAATACAGTTTTATCAAAATAATGTTTTTTGATTCCTTCATTTACTTTCTGCCATCTATTTATAATTATCAAAGTGTTTCTAAATTTTCTGCTTGTTATTTTCATTGGCATTTTGACAGAAAAGATTTTTTATTTATTTATTTTAGTTTATTTGAAGAAGATAGGTACATACCTAACTTATAAATTTCTTATTATTAAAAAGGTAAACTGTACCAAAAGTTACCTTTGGCAGGATTTTATTCTGCCTTTTAAATATATTTATGTTTAATAAATATATTTCTATAAAAATTATCTTTCTGTACCATTTAGTAATGTTTCGTCACTCTAACGATAAGTAGCCCACTAGCTAGTCGAGTCAGCTAGTATTCGAATGAATTATTATTTACCACAATTGATTTTTCTTTTGTAATACATTAAGTGCATTTATATTAGGTTGACTATTTCTTATTCATTAAATATTGTAACTGAAATAAGCCTTTACAACTAATGGTAGCTCAGATCTTGCATGATGAAGATGTAGTTTTTGAGGTAGTGGTGATTTAGCTAAAACAAAAACTCCTGATGAAGGGCATCAATAGTATACACGAAACGTAGAGCAACAACAAAGGATTTTTAAAAAGACTTTATTTGGCCGTTGCTAAAATAAACTACTCCTCATATCGTAAGTAATTTTGCGTTAATCATTCAAGATGACAAAAGATTTTTAATTTCATTCCATTCACGGATTATGATAAAAGTATTTTTGGGTCCCAACCGTTTCATCGGTCCATCATAGTCTGGCGGAACTGTAAAGACTGGACAGATTTTAGATCTTCAAATTATCGATTAACCGTTTGGTTTGTAATATTAAGTATATATTTCTTTCAAACTGCGTGCTCACGCGTGCACCTACAGTCATGAACATTATGACTGTAATGTAATTTGGTTTTTTAGTTAGGTTCTTGTCCTGTGCAAGAACACCCGTAGGAACATATCTTTATCTATTCTATATCAAGTATTCAGACCAGAATGTAGAGAACACCTTGGGTAGAAAGGTTAAATGGTAACAATATACTCGTAATTGTATGACAGAGCTAGCTATTCGTTGGCCTTATTAATGTACTCCACCGGACTGATGCTTAGCAGGAAAGCCCAAAGAGTGAATTAAAGGTTGAAATTGCTTAATTTAAAATAAATAAATGAAATAATTTTTTTAATGAACATATCCCGAGTAATCTTTCTCAGTCGAGTTTCATGGATAATGGTGGCATAGAATTTTTTTTGTGAGGCCCCTTAAAGGTATACTGTCGTGTGTATACAACTTTTTTAAAAATAGCATCAGTAAATCAAGATAAAATCCCCAGTATTTTTGGTCACCTGTTGGTTCAATTCAGTGTAATTAGTATAATTATAAATTTGGACTGTAAAACAATGTTTCCTGTAGGAATATTAGTTCACTTTAAATCAATATTAGGGACAGGCACCGGCTGCAACTACTTGTTATATTCAGTAAAACTTCCTTTCTTTTTCTTTAAACTTTTGTTATGCATTTTTCTATAAATTATCAATTGAAGTCTGATATAAAGGATCTGGTTTGCTCTAAATTTAATTGCTGGTTTCGTTTGATAATGAAATGTTAGCTATATTGAGGGCAGTATTATACTTCAGTGATATTCTGCATAGTTGTGCAGTGGAGTGTTAGGTAGGAGTATTTTAAACATCACAGGTCGCCATGATCCCTATATGTAAGTCTTCTTTCAATTAATACCATTTGTTAAAAGGAATCATTTATTTATTTTATTTTAGTTTATAATAATTATTATAAACCCTGATGATTGTGTTAAAATGAATCTATCAACCATTTCTTTGAACAAAAAGGAAATCAATTTTCTGAGGTTTTAATAGAAGTTTCCAATTAGGAAATTGGAAAATTCTATTAAAACCTCCTCATTATTATTTTTTTGTTTTTTCTTTCTGAAATATTAAAATTTCGAATTAAAAGTGAAGAGTAATTATCAATGTTAGAAACATGTACGCCATAAGTAGAGTATAGAGTAAAACTAAGATTTCGAACTTACTGTGCCCTTGCAAGCTGGTGGTTGTTCAAAATATTTATTCATTTTCGTCTGATCAAAAAATAACTTCATATGGTTTTGAAAATAGAGTTTATTGGGATCTGGTAAAAGACCATTTTTGCGTATTATCTGTAAAATTATAATTATGTGCTTTGTGACCTTAATCTGTGTATTAACAAACGACAAGTGGTCAGGTGTAGGTTAAAGGAATAATTTTATCTCATTTAGATTCGCCGCAAAAGGACTAGAAAGCCAAAGAAATTAGGAGGTGATACAGAATAGACTGGAGAAAAGTCTACTGGCTCTTGGAGGGTACTAACAGAGCTATATTCTGGAAAAGACTTACTCGGCTGAGAATGCCGAATGAAGCAGTGAGAATAAGAGTACTGCAACGTTTGTGTCCTATGGAAATAAACAGTGAAGCTGAGATTGAGGATAAGACTTGTAAGATAAAGAATAATTATCAATGTTATAATCAATACTAGTAGAACCAGTAGAATATATATAATATATAATACCAGCAGAACTATAATTTTGAAATAGATAGGAGCTGTTAAGTTTTGTACAGATATACGAGTAGTTCACATCTTAAGTGTAAACTAGCAAAAGCAGGTATTATTTTCAAATTTAACTAACGTTTTTAAAAGTGCACTGAGACATTCGAGATAATGGATTGGCTCAGTTACTTTTGTTGGTGCCGAAGTGCGGATGGGAGCCACTTGGCAAGGGGACAAATAAATTAGTATTAGAACTGCATAAATTGGGAGCACTATGGCTCCCTCAGTTCAAAGCTGTGGGTATGGCCGTATTGGTTATTGCTGGTTTGATTATATAGTTAACGAAATTATATAATTAGGTGGAAGGTAGAAGTAATCAAATTAGCGGCTAGCCAAGGTGGAAGAACCTGAACTTTACCAAGAAGGGCAAACCGACTGTAACTGGGTGGTTGAGGTATCTGACGGCAAGGCCTATGGCAAGTGATGCCATAGACAAAGTGTTCATGAAAAGCTGATGTTATTCTACAATGTTCTCCAATACAATATTCTACCTGTTCTCTGACCTTTACCAGTATCATCATGAAACTCTAGATAACTCTGGACAACATCTTCAAACTTGCCCGACCCACTCTTCACTATGTACTATAATCGACTTCCTCCATTTGATAGCTTCCACAGTCCCAGGTCAAGCTCCACGGTAGCCGAACAGTTAGAGGCGAGACCTAATGAGTATTGTGGTACTGGGTTCGATTCCCATTTTAGGCCAAGAGATTTTATTTAATGTATGTAAGAACTTTGTAGTGAAGTTATGTTTGCAAATCGCCTCCGTCCACGACACCTAAACGGTAATTTGACGTACAGCTCCCTTTACTTTACTTTACAATCCAAGGTCCTCCTTTATCTAAAACCATTCACTGAAACTCCTCTTCGCTTTAGATTATCATCCTGACCCTCTCTGTTACCAAATATCCATCTTAATCCTTCCGTTCCTCAATTTAAAAACTTAAACATATATTGCTTCAAACATTCTTCTTTAGCTGCAGTTTTTATTACCCTGCATACAATTTTCTTGGTCTAAATTAAACAAAAAATTTAAGACTATAATAGTTGAGACATTCGAAGTTATTTATGTTCTTAAGTGCATAAATAACTGATTTTAATATTAACTTTTAGCTTGGTACTGTTAAATTTTCTCAGTGTGTGATAGAAAGGCGAATCTGTATATTATTTACATCAGGCACCGGCGTCTGAAAATATGAATCTATTTGTAAAATTTAGAAAAAAACAACACTAAATCTAATTGCGTAAATTTGCTTTTATTTGCGATAATTTGGGCTTTCTTACTAGCAGGGTAAAACCGCAAGGTTTAAACTAAAAGACAACGAAAGAAATTCAAGCAGTTATATTCAGTAGAAAATATAACTTTATTCTGAAATTAGATTCATATTGTCAAATTGTGTGAAATATCTATCTGATTAAGTTTGATTAGTTGTCTGAAACGGATAGACAGGGATAGACACTTCGTCTCCCTCATCAAACCCATTAATTTTTCTATTTTAGAGCCTCAAATATATTCTCGCAAAACCAATCTAGAATATGTTTTTCGAATGATATTAAGATTTATAATAATAAACATTGGAAAGAAAAAAGGAATGTGAGAGGGTAATGGCGGAATGTGACTGAATGCAGTGAAGCAGACGATGAAGGGAATAGAAACGCTTCGCACGATCTTGGTGGTATTTCTTGAATTTACCTTCCATAAGTTATATAGAGCACCCGCTGCCAATCTCCTCTCTTTTATAAAATAAAGATCAGGAGAAGATTGTCTATTGTGCGGCAATAATTCTGTTTGCCAGCATGGTTTGAGCTTAGCCTTTCTCACTAGCTATCTAAAAGGCAAAGAAATAAATTTACGCTGCCAGATTTAGTAGATAATTACATTATTCTACGAGGGTCGTTTGAAAAGTCCGTGCAAAAATAAAAACTACTTAATTTTTTGGGGTAAACCTTTTTTATTTCTCAACATAGTCTCCTTTTAGGCTTATACACTTCGTCCAACGCTGCTCTAGTTTGTTGATCCCTTTCGAATAATAGGATTTGTCCAAGTCTGAAAAATAGCCATTCGTTTCTGCAATCACCTCCTCGTTTGAATAAAATCTTTTTCCCGCCAGCCATTTCTTCATATTGGGGAACAAATAGTAGTCCGAGGGAGCCAAGTCTGGAGAATAGGGGGGATGTGAAACGAGTTGGAACCCTATTTCCATTAATTTTGCGACCACAACTGCTGAGGTGTGAGCTGGTGCGTTGTCGTGATGGAAAAGGACTTTTTTTGTGGGCCAATCGTGGGCGTTTTTCTTGCAGCTCGGTTTTCAAACGGTCCAATAACGATGAATAATATGCACCTGTAATAGTTTTACCCTTTTCCAGATAGTCGATTAGGATTATTCCTTGCGAATCCCAAAAGACAGTCGCCATAATCTTTCCGGCCGAAGGAAGGTCTTCGCCTTTTTTGGCGCAGATTCCCCCTTGGTAACCCATTGTTTAGATTGTTCTTTGGTCTCAAGAGTGTAGTGATGTATCCATGTTTCATCCACAGTGACGAAACGACGCTTAAAGTCCTGCGGATTCTTCTGGAACAGCTGCAAACTGTCCTTGTAACACTTCACACGATTTCGTTTTTGGTCAAGCGTGAGCAATCGCGGCACCCATCTTGCGGATAGCTTTGTCATGTTCAAATGTTGATGCAAAATATTATGTACCCGTTTATTCGAGATGCCCACAGCACTAGCAATCTCACGCACCTTCACTCTTCTGTCATCCATCACCATATCATGGATTTTATCAATGATTTATGGAGTAGTAACCTCAACAGGGCGTCCAGAACGTTCAGCGTCACTTGTGCCCATATGGCCACTCCGAAAATTTTGAAACCACTTATAAACTGTTCTAATCGTAGGTGCAGAGTCACCATAATGTTTATCAAGCTCCTCTTTAGTCTCCTGAGGCGTTTTGCCTTTCATAAAGTAGTATTTAATCAACACACGAAATTCTTTTTCGTCCATTTTTTGAAAATCACTCGACTTCCTCGATTCAAACGAATGCCAAACACAAAGAACTAGACAGATCTGGCTGAAACTTGGTGTGTGTTCTTCCAAGAGATGCTACTAACTAAACATAACCTCGATACGCGCCAGTAGTGCTATCTCTCTGACTTTGCACGGACTTTTCAAACGACCCTCGTATAACAAGATACAAAGTTTCCTCTTGTTTGAAGTAACATTTCTGTTTAAAGATTTACTTAAATCCAAATTTTATTATAAACTAGTTAATTCAATAAGGATGTGGATATATTAGAAAAAGTTTTTCCGCTTTTCCCATTTAAATATTATTTAGTTGATTATTTCTCTCTCTAAGTCTGCCAGTGGTCTCTACACGAGATATTATCATTTTGAAAGGGAAATACCGGCCCAGGAACTGAAACGAAAACATGTTTTATTCACTAACATCTATTTACTAGAATACAATCCTTTTATACAAATCAGCCATATCCAGATTGAAATGGTTTTGTTGTGTAAGACATTGAAGATACAGGGATAGACGATAATACTTTAGTATTGTTGCCAGCTTGTCCGCAGATATGTAGTTACAAGTTAGTTCATATCGTTGTTTCAAACTGCAAACATCAGTATTAACTAATTCGAACAAATTTCTATTCAGTAGATTTTGTTTTCTTGTAAGTATCATTATTAGTTTTGTTATTGTATTGCATTATTAATGATATGCAAATATTAATTATTTGAATCATTAGAGTAGTTGGCGTAAGACTATTTGCTGCCTGTAACAAGTTAGAGAGGAAAAATATTGCATCGTGCAAATCTTTCTTTGGAACCCTGTAAACATGGAAAAATAAATATTTTTGTCAATAATTGCAGTGTTACCGTGCATGTAAGCGCGAGCAGTCTGCATAATTCATAAAGTGAAACTTGCAACAATTCAGTCGTGATATTTCTTTTAAGTTCCATCATTTGCTACTTACAATCAAAGTTTACCCAAAAATCGTCAAATTTTCAGAATCAAAATTTCAGTTTTACGATTTTCTCTTTAAAAGTAGTTCCATTGATTTTCTCTTTAAAAGTGGCTCCATCGATTTTCTCTTTAAAAGTGGCTCCACCATCGATTTCCCTTAAAACTTCGTACTTACTGCACATACAGGTCTACCACTACCTGTTGTCTAAGTCATGTTTTTTTGACGAGTTATAGTTTGATAAGGGCGGTCATGTTGTACTAGTTTGTTTAGATTTTGCGGTCTTTTCTTTTTTGGTCCTAACAATATCTTCTTCTTTCCCTTTTGGCATTATAACTTACTGAACATTGTGTGCAATATACATATACATATTGTGGTTATGAGAGGTTCAATTTTGAATATTTTTAGTGCATTTGAAAAAACAATCGCTTGGAGTTTATTGATGCATCAGAAAGAAATGAAGTTGGCTTTTTAGACCAGCGGTACTCTGGTTTAAGTAGTGTAATATACTATAAATTTATGTGGCAGGATATCCTAATTCTTTCGTTTGTTGCCTTTTTGGGTAGAAAGTTTTATGTTACAGAAACATAATTATGATCTTGCATGAGATTGTTCCAGTATCTTAATTTTTCATCAGTAGAAGAAAATCAAAAATTGTTGCCAAACTTTCTAGAATAGTTTCCAGAATTTTTTTAACATTAAATTTTATGGGAAGGGATTAGCTATGCGGTTATCGTATTGGACTCCCACGCGGAGGTCCCAGGTTCGAATCCAGCTGCTGACCCCTAGATTTTCTCTTCCTAGGAGCTTCTTACAGCTCACTGTCCGGTGATGGACAGTATTGCCTGTAACGAGAGAACACTGTCCTGAGGCCGGCAGTGCACTGAAAAAAGCTCCGGGCGCCAATAACCTTAGATGTTGACGCGCCTTAAATCATAAAAAAAAAATAAAAAATAAAAACATTTAATGAATCTATGTTTCACAAACTTGAAAGTGCCGTACTTCCTAAATTGTAAGCTTAGCAAAAATAAATACTGATATCGGCAACAATTTCTCTTCCCTTACAGGTATTCTGTCAGTCACCAGAAATATGGATAATACTCTCCATCAATCATGGTGGATTAGAGATGATAAGATGAATAATAGACTTTATTCTACTGTATATTTAAATTTATGATTTGATTGATTTGGATTTGCTATTCTTAAGAGAGTTATTTCCTTGTTTTATAAAAAGATGTAATTTAGAATTAAGTAAAAGAAAGACAAAAAAAAGTAATGCCTATTTTTCAGATGGGCTTTACGTCCAACTGCCTAAATAGGTATCTCAGTCGGAGGTGACAAGCGTACATACTTTACCACAAAGTTCTCATATTTAACATTAAATAAAATGGTCTCGAACCCAGTACTAAGAAATATAAATATTTAGCGTTGAGGGTCTCGCCACTAACTGCTTGGCTAACGTGGCGCCTAATAGAATTAAGTATCCTGCAGTATTTAAATCTATGGACGTATAGACTGCAGAGAGCACTTTGCAGACATGTAACTTTCTTTACTCTTTATTTTCAGAATAAAGTTTCTTTGCAGAAACTTTCTTGTAAGCTAATATTTTGTTTCTAATTACTAGCCTTATGCTAAAAACAAGTAAAAGTAGCATTCAATAATTTCACATTAACTTTTATTGAAAAGCAAGAATTATTCATTGAGATTGAGATGTGCTGCATTCAATATAAGAGGATTACCTGGCTCTAACTTGTTTCTCGCAGTTCAGTATTTTTAAAATAGCGTTCAAATCAGGTCTGAAAAGATGCAAGTCAAGAGCTGCCGTCTTGAAAGTAAACAGGTAACAAAAATTTAATCACTAATGATCTACTACTTTTAATGAATCGAATCTTAAGAAAAAGATAAACCAGGAGTATATTGACCAATAAAAAAATCACCCTATTTTTAACGACCCAATTAATGAAGGAAAAAGAAATAGTTTTACAACCATTGAGAGGGCTGATCTAAAGATGTAAACAGAAATAGATTTGGCTAGTGTCACAGAATGTAGAAGATCTGAAGAATTAAAATTATAAAAAGAAATAAAATTTAAATAGATTTGGTCTCTTGACGTAAGCTAAACTTAAGAAAATGAAATGGGAGTGTGAGTTAGTATTCACGAGGGAAAAGCGGTCCATTAATGATAATGATGTTCTCAGAGCCGTGCCGGCAGGTGGTTTGTACTGAATAAAGGAAAATTTTCTTTTGATCGATCAAGATGTGATGAGCTAACCTATAAAATGAACCACAATGAATTCCAGAAACGTTTAATTCTGTCATCTATTACAACTAAAAGACTACGTATTTATAAACGTTCATGGCTGTTCATAAATGTGCTGATAAAATGAAGAAATTCTTCGAAAATGAAATATAATAGCTGGCTGAAATATGATAACTTGAACAATATCCGTTTGATTAGTGAAATTTATTAATATGACTGTTTACAATAAAACAAAAGAACAGAGTGTTCTATTGCTAATTTCCAGTTACCGAGTAGTTTTCTATTTCCATTATTCAGTTTGGATCTAGTTTTCAAACGTGTAATAATGGTGGATCGCGTGAAAGTTCATATGCGTCTACCATAATTGTTTTTCTATTTTTAAATAATAAGAAATGTAATAAATTGTGTCAAAGAAGAAGTGGAACAAATAAAAATCGAACTAGAAAAGTGATGTGAAGTTAAAAATAAATTGGTTGGAAATGTACGATATTTTTGTTGTTGCTGGTGGTGGTGGTGGTAAGCGCTTTAAATTTATTTTGTAGCTTCTTAAATCAACGTGAGTGATTTTTTTGTTTTATTTAAGGGGTAAATATTGTTAACTTTATTTTTTAAACAATTATTTATTATCTTTTTGTTCGTCGCAGAACAGAATTGTTGGAATTTAAAGTTTAATTATTTGGTTTAATCTAGAACTTAACGAATGCAATGTAACTTGAAATTATCCCTGGGGGGCGCTAGTCGAGCAGTAAAACACTTTGGGAAGTCTGGATAACCAAACTGTTGGAGATATGATTGTCCAAGCACAATTATTGTATATTTCAGTTAAATTTCCCTATTTTATTTGGATTTAACTTTGTAATGAGGAATATTTATTATTAAACAAGTTAGCTATCAGCTTCCAACTCGTCACCTAATCTTTGATTTATTATCTATGGAGGTTTTGAATCCAGGCTTCAACTTCTTTCAATGTAGATGTACTTTATCAATCAATGCAAATCCAACCAAATTTATAATCAATACTAAATTTACCTCTCGGCCTTTTGGCTAAGATCAAAGTCTAGTATCCGTTCTTATCAGCTTAATCTCTGGTACCGCTTCCATAGGAGGCCCAGAAGATTAAACTGATTTTTGGAAAATGACGAAGTGCTAGGGGCTTGCTACACCTCTGTCGCGGGTTAACCCGATATTGCAGTACCTCTGGGAACGGCCCAACTTTTAGGCGCCACGGTAGCCTAGCGGGTTAAGAGGCGAGACCTGCAAAGCTAATATGCATTGTGGTACTGGGTTCGATTCCCGGTCTTGGCCTTGGATTTTATTTAATGGTTAAATGAGAAATAGTAAAGTACGTTTGCTATTCGCCTCAGTCCACGACACCTAATTGGTAGTTGGACGTTAAGCCCCGCCTGAAAAAATAGGCGATTACTTTACTTACTTTACTTTTACTAAATTTACCAATGATAATGTCTATTTTACAATTTTATTTTTTATTATAACATTGAATATTGGTAGCCCTATTTTCTTTGTTTTTGGATCAAAAAAATCTAAACAGTGAACTTTAATCATGAAATATTTAATTAGTTTTTTCTGTTGTTATAAGTTAAGTTTAATAATTAGAGAGAATAATAAGTAAATTGAATTATTCAGCTTGTCTAAGAAGAAAAAATGTCATTGTTTTTTTCAAATTAAAAAGTGGTTAGTACCAGTCCACAGGTTATAACCATTCTACTTCATCATTACTTCGAATTCTTTCAAATAACCTTGAAGAGAAGTGATTTAGTGTAGAAAAGAGCAATTTGCCCTGATTCATGACTAGAACCTACTTTTATTTAATAATATCTGAGACGGTACTGTCATAGCATATTGCTTCTTTTAGAAGCTCCCGTGTTATCTAATGGTTTTCATTACCCATAAATAAATGATATTGGGTTAGATATAATCCAGTAAATTAAGTTTATCATTTAGATTGAAATGGAAAACTTATTAGTGCTTTAAACCTCAATAGTTTTGGTTACTTAGATTTGTCTTTATATATATTCCTTCTAAATTTATAACTTCCATTTATATCTCCTACAGGTACATCCAAAAGGCATTGTTGAACAATTTGAGAACTATAGAATAGAGACAATGCGATATTCAAAGTCTAAGAAAGTTCAGCTAATTCTTCCTTATCTCGGACATCTTCTATTCTCTTGTCTTGTGATCCTTTAAAGCTTTTCTTTGAGTGTGTATTCAAGTAATCAATATAACTCAGCAAGTTATAATTTTGAAGGAAATTGAATTCAAGATAATATTGAATGATTATCTTCTTAGAATGCTTATATACTTTCACGCTGACCTAGTGCGGATTTGTGAGTTTCTTCAGTGATTGAAAGGAGCTTGAAAGGTTCTACATTGGTGATTATCATTGGAGATGTTGTTCCGTACAAACATTTATTTTAGGGCCGGCAATTCAAAAGTTTATATCAAATCAAAGCTGCATTTCAAGAATTTTTTGCTAGTAAACTTAAGAAAGGGTAGCATAGATAGATTCCAACAGCTCGTCGAAAGATGATTACTTAGAATATAGGACTAGATTTTGAATAATATCATTGATTTATTAAGCAATCAATTCAGATCTTTAAATTCCCATAGGAAGTTTCCATTTTGAAATACCTTGATTCCGGTAAAATGGTTTATATATAAATCGGAGTATATGCGTGCTTGGGGTAAGCCTAACAAAAAAACGGAAAGTACCATTATGTTCAACTCTTTGCTGCCAGGGACTGGATCAAAAAGCTTTTTACAATAAATCAGCCAAATGGAAGGGCTAAATCCAGGAATTAACGTGACATTTTTAGTTATTTGGCCTTAACTCTAATAAGAGTTTTTATTTAGAGAGGGCAAGATAACAGCAGGGTTCATTGTCCCTCCCAAAAAATATCGGTTAAAGGTTTCCTTTAAATTTCATAAGCTCATTGTACACTTGTTTTCCTAGCAAAATGCTATTTATAGAGGCAAATCAAGTAAATTACGTTGCCAGATTTAAAGGAAATCGGTTGGATGTGCAATTTTCCTGAATAAATATAGATTTTTGCGTGTGCAGCATCAGTTCCTATTTCCTTGGCATAGTCGGCAGAAGTTAAATAGAGGTGTTACTTAAAAAAAAACACCAAATTTTGAAAGAAATATCGTTTGACAAATTATTCCAGAGTAGGCCAAAACATTGTTTTGCAATGGTGTCAAAACTATTAGTTTTGGTATAGTTAGTGATTAGGTTAATGTCTATAATATTGAGAATGTTGATGTCGATCTAAATTAGTGTGTATAGTAATGTACAAGTGTACAAGGCCAATCAATTTCACATTGATCAAGCTAAACGATTATTTATTTCTATCTTTTATTTTTTTGATCTATTTTTATGTGCATTTATGTTGTTTATAGCGATTCAAATGCATAAAACTTTTATTAAAATCGCATAGTTACTATTATTAAAGATAATTCTTACGTAATTGGAACTTTAAAATCATTTAAATTGGAAGCAATTTTGTTTTTATACAAATAATAAGGATGATTGGGCTGAAACTAAGAGGTCTGTCTATTCTTGGCCAAGTGACATGTTAGTAGTGAAAGTTAGAGCAAGTTGAAGGAACAAGAGACCATCTGTCTGAAATGGTGTTGAAGTGAGAGATGTGCGTATACCTCACACTTACAGGGACACTGGCAATATGATTCTACACCCATTTCCGGCAAAAAGTTCGTATAAACAATTATCGATTCTTTTCCTTTTTTCGAAAAAGCAGCAGAATATACAGGGTGTCCCAAGCTATATGGATAACGACTTTTTCTCGGAAACTAAGATAGCTAGAAAAAAACTAAAAAATACGTGTTCCCTTAGTTTTTTGTTAGGAATCCAAATTTACTTTGTAAATTTTTTTCGGTGCTTCCAGAAGCGAGATACAGGCACCAACTTCATTTTTTCAAATGGGAAGGTGCGGTTTTTATTTCAGGAATAGATTCCTTTATTTTTTTAAAGAAAAATTTACCTGAGCGGTTTTTTTCTGTGAGCGATATTTTAGAAGTTATGAATGAAAACATGATTCTTATAAGAAATTTCAAAATGATAATATTTAACGGTTTTTTGATTGAATAAGAAGAAAAGTACTATTTTATTATAAATTTTACTCCTCATTAATATTACAGATCGTGCTCGAAATGGCCTCCACCATTAGAGATGCAAAGACATGCACTTTCCTGCCAATTGCCCCTTACTGTCAAAGAAATAGATTCGGCTTTAACCGACTTACAGTTATCTGTTATTCTCTGCTTTAGTTCATCTACAGATGCAATTCCGGCTTGATTCTGATGCACCTAGATTTAGAAATGCTTTTAGGTAAGCAGAAATAAGGAAAGAAAGAAAAAAAGTTATGAATAATCACCTTGTTTTTCAGGGATACCCAAAGGAAATAGTCCATAGGTGTCCAATCCGGTGAGAGAGGTATCACTGAATCGCCCCCCGAGTTGATATAATACGCCCATCAAATTGCCTATCGAAAAATCTCTTTACATGCCTGGTGGTGTGTATCGACACAGGGGGCGATTCAATGGCCACCTCTCTCACCGGATTTGACACCTGTAATATTAATGAGGAGTAAAATTTATAATAAAATAGTACTTTTCTTCATATTCAATCAAAAAACCGTTATAATATCATTTTGAAATTTCTTATAAGAATCATGTTTTCATTCATAACTTCTAAATTATCGCTCACAGAAAAAAACCGTTCAAGTAAATTTTTCTTTTAAAAAATAGAGGAATCTATTTCTGAAATAAAAACCGCCCCTTCCCATTTGAAAAAATGAAGTTGGTGTCTGTATCTCGCTTCTGGAAGCACCGAAAAAAATTTACAAAGTAAATTTGGATTCCTAACAAAAAACTAAGGGAACACGTATTTTTTAGTTTTTTTCTAGCTATCTTAGTTTCCGAGAAAAAGTCGTTATCCATATAGCTTGGGACACCCTGTATATATATATATATATATATATATATTATATATATACAGGGTGACCAAAGTTATATGCTCCACCCACTTTTTTTTTAACGGCGGGAAATTTCGAAAAAATAAAAAACACGTATTTAATCATTTTTAGTCTAGTTTATTTTCAGTGATTGACCCATTTTTTTAAACCCTTGTATCTCGAGATACAGCATCCAACTTTTGTTTTTCAAATGGAACGTTATATTTTTTGTTGCATATTTTTATAGTATTTGAGCTCCTAAAAAAAACAAAAAAAAAATTTTTGAAATCGGTTAGGTTTTTCAAAAGTTATGGTAATTTAAAATATGGAAAACAAATTTCAGTTTATTGTCAAAATTACGTTATTTTTTTTAAAGAATCTGTTCAAACTGGGCACAATCAACGGATAGGCAAGCCAAAACTCTGGACTCCCACGCTTTGCTTGTAGTATTACTCGTACTTACGGTGGCGAAGTCAAGATCTAGGGAGGCTAGAGTTATTCGACGTTTAGGTTATTTTTTCTACAAACGTTTGGTGTGGAGTTTTAGGAAATCAACTAATCGGCCCATACTTCTTCAGAGAGAACTTAACTGGTGAAAGGTGTCCAACTTTTTTTTAAGAGACACTTTGCCAGTTCTGCTTGAAGATGTTCATTCATCTACAACGTTGGCTAGATATGTATTTTCAACAAGATGGTTGCCCGGCACATAATGCGAGAGTGGTTCGAGGTTACCTGGACAGAAATTTCCATGAAAAGTGCTTGGGAACTCATTGTCCCATCCAATGGCCACCTCGATCTCTGGACTTAACCCCAATGGACTATTTTTTGTGGGGATATCTAAAAAATTAAGTGTACAGTAACCTTAATCCCGTGGCTTCAGTCGATGATGTGAAACGTCGAATAACTCTAGCCTGCCTAGATCTTGACTTCGCCACCATAAGTGCTCCTACAAGCAAAGCGTGGGAGTCCAGAGTTTTGGCTTGCCTATCCGTTGATTGTGCCCAGTTTGAACAGATTCTTTAAAAAAAATAACGTAATTTTGACAATAAACTGAAATTTGTTTTTCATATTTTAAATTACCATAACTTTTAAAAACCTAACCGATTTCAAAATTTTTTTTTGTTTTTTTTAGGAGCTCAAATACTATAAAAATATGCAACAAAAAATATAACGTTCCATTTGAAAAACAAAAGTTGGATGCTGTATCTCGAGATACAAGGGTTTAAAAAAAATGGGTCAATCATTGAAAATAAACTAGACTAAAAATGATTAAATGCGTGTTTTTTATTTTTTCGAAATTTCCCGCCGTTAAAAAAAAAAGTGGGTGGAGCATATAACTCTGGTCACCCTGTATATATATATATATATACATTAAGCACACTTAGTGTTTATATGTACATAGTTAATTACTCTAATCGATATTTGCCAAAATTTGATGAAATCAGTTTGCCTTCTATAAGAGGGTGTATCATTTGTGAATTTAGAAGTAAACATATTTCGTTGTTCATTCTTTTTGGTGACTGATTCATAGTTTCAATAGGATGAAAAAGTAATTGCCATTTCAGTCGTGATACATTTATTCTGCCGAGCTTTCGACCTAGGGATTAGGTCATCTTCAGGGCTGTGGAACATATTTATAGTTTGTTGATTCTATTGATATGAATATGTATAATAAAATGAAATTTACAAAAATTATTTACCTAGTTTAACTAGATCATTGTTAACAAACTGTAAATATGTTCCACAGCCCTGAAGATGACCTAATCCCTAGGTCGAAAGCTCCGGCAAAATAAATTTTACTCGACTGAAATGGCAATTATTTTTTTATCCTATTAAACATATTTCATTAGCGTGCTCCTGACAACAATGAACCCCAATTTCGCAAGCCATTTCCTGACTAACTTATAATATTGACGCAAGAGAATCATTCCCTCAATTCTCTTAGTGGTAGTTCAATGACCAGTTTTTGAACTCTCTGTATTTTTTTATGTTTCGCTGATTTTTCAGTTTACTTTTAAAATTTTCACTTCTTAGAAATAACCATGTCCAATACAAACCCAATTTCAAAAATCTAAAACTTGTTTTTATTTTTTTATGCAGAGTAGAAATGTAAATATTTAAGCCCTTGATTAAGTGCTGTTCTATTTGGGTAGGATATTTGCAAACAGTTGAAGCTGTCTCACTGTTGTGTATAGCGAAGATAACTGCTCTGGAAATTGAATTAGAATCTACAAAAGGGCTGGTACAAGGCGCTCAAATGAAATGAGTTTCCTGAATGTTATGGTATGATTGTGTTTGTGCGACAATATCGATTTAAATGGATTCTTGGTGAATAGAAGCATGGAATTTATTCTAAATTTTCTATAAATGTCTGAATTCACGTAAAAAGCTTTCTATAAAATTTGTTTTTGCATTTCAATTTAAACTGTGGAAATATTAATATCGTGGAAAGGATATACCAGTTTATATTTTCGAGCAAACGTTCCTTAATTCCAAAAGTTAAATCTTCAGTGGGAATTTTCCTAGATTCTCAAATCACTGCACAGACAAATCGTACGTAGGTTAACCTAGCGAAGTGAGACATTGTTCTGCACGCCAATAATGTTTGACTTAGTCATTCCGTCAAATAGGAAAGAGCAATTCGAATTGGTAAGATTTTGTTTGAAGTTATTAAAAACATAGTCGATCTTAAACTCTTAGATGAAAACAAAAAGAAATAAGAACACGTTAAAAAACAATTTATACATCGGAATAATGCTTTTGCTGTGTTTTACGTATTAATAAGGCTAATGCTAGATTGTATTTTTTGCCATCTACCTATTTTGAAAAACCAGAAACAAAAACTATGGGAAAAAGTGGACCTTTTCTCCTAATTTTACAGGAAGGCTGCTGTTTCTGTATTTGTTAATCAACGCCAATGTTGGATTGTAGATGTTGGGTCAATCTGTTTTGAAAAACGAAAAGTAAAAAAAAAACGATGAAAAAATGAATCTTTTCTCTTAATTTACTGATTTCGTGGGCAATTAATCTCTCTTAATAGCAATGTAATTAGATCTGAGCAACAGGAGACTATTTGCCCTGTTTAATAGAGAAGAACAGGAGGATTTATATTACTATGTAGGAGTCTGTCCAGTCCTGACGGAATATAGAGTAAAGTGGCTGGGGAAATGGAATTTGACTCTTTCCGAAGTCATATTCCTGTTAAATAGTGGAGGAATGGAAGCATGTTACCGGTTATAAAGACCGGCAAGTACCGGGTCTTTCTGATAGCTGGATATAACAGCTAAATAAATATTTATTTTGCAAATCAGGAGAGATATAATTTTTTTTTTTTTTAATTTTGCCTAGTATTATTTTTTCAGTTATGTAAATATACCAGCAACTCTAGGCTGACGGTAATTTACCAAGCCGAAAATGCTTTTTGTTTTTCTGTAGCCTTTTATTTAATATAAAATTGTATAAATATTTTTGCCCAATAAAGCTATTCTATTCTGTTCTATTCTTAAATTGCTTCGATTGCAATGATGTTGTTCCTGTATTTGACTTGTAATAATAAGGCCAATTCTAGATTGTACATGTGGCATTTATCTATTTTATGAAAAAAAAAGAGAAATGCAATAGAAAAACCTATAGGTAAAATTTTACAATATCGTATGCACAACATACGAATTTGGAAAAATGAAGATTCCATTCTACGGAAGTAATTCTTAAATTTTGTCATTTGTCATTAATTAACAAGTACCAATCACCTTAAGCAACAGTCTCTACCGTAAAGTTAGTAAGCTCTAAATAGGATATGGTAAAATTTTCTTTCATCTAGTAATTCAAAATTTAGTTTTTCATAATGCTTTTTCAATCTATTGTACTCAACTTTGTGGCGATTAACGTTAGGTGAATTTAAAAACTCAGAAAGTCTCAATTCACTGACCAGTTGACAGTCTTGGGAATTCGGTAGCAAGGGATATACTCGTATATACTTTATATGCCTTCCAAGGGTGACCCAGTGAAAATGACCACATTTATTTCTTTAATAACAGCAAAAGTATTATAGATATAAAAGTAACAAAAAAATCTTTGAAAAGTAGAAACCTGGGAGATTATTTGTGGAATATTACATCCTTCAAATGATGACCGTTCTGGGCTTTACATTCTTCCAATCGTTTAACGAAGTTTTTGAATACTTTCTTCAGCATGGAAGCCGAAATTTTTGCGAATTCGGCTCTAATCCTCGATTTTAATTTCTCTAGATCACGGGGCTTGGTTTCATAAACACGACTTTTCAAATATCCCCACAGAAAAAAATCTGGACCCGTCAAATCTGGCGAGCGAGGCGGCCAAGCGAAATCTGAAGAACGTGACAATAAACGAATTCCAAACGTTTCTTTCAGCAACGCAAGTGTAAGAGCGGCGGTGTGACAAGTTGCCCCGTCTTGCTGGAACCAGGTTCGATTCAGACGACGTTTGCAGCGGAGTTGGGGGATGAGGAACGAGTTTAACATCTCCCTGTACCTCTCTCCATTGACGGTCCGATAATTCCCCACGACGCTACACCGTAACTCGTTGGCTATGTAACGGTTTTTCTTGAATGTATTGCGGATTACCACTTGCCCAGTACCGAAAGTTTTGTTTATTTACCGATCCAGAGAGTTCGAAATGAGCTTCATCGCTCATTAAAAGATTATTTAAATCAATCTCACCATCGTCCAATTTCTTTAACATGTTTTCGGCGAAAAGTAATCTCTGTCGGTAATCAGTTTCTTTCAACTCTTGAGTGATCATCAACTTATATGGATGGTGGTTCAAGTCTGAGGTTAGAATTCGACGCACAGATTCCTTGATAACTTTAAAGAAGCTGCGTGACGGCGAGCGGAACGAGTTGGACTAATTTCTATTGCTTGGCAAACTTTTTCGATGTTTTCCGGTGTGCGAACTGTACTTTTGGACCTGGATGAATCTTATCAGTCGTCTTGCCACTTTCACGGAAGTTTTCAACCCACCTGAGGATCGATTTTCGTGTAGGAACAGATTCATTACTTTGAACTGTTTACGAAACGCTCTATGAACTTTCACAACCGATTTATCTCGAAAATACGCTTCTACACAAAATGCTCGTTCTTTTGCAGTGTAACGTTCCATGATTACTAAAATGTTGATAACAGAAATCTCCCAGGTCTCTACTAACCATAGAGCGCGCGTTCGTCCCTGTAGCAGTGTTACCAACAGAGTTATTCAAAAAAGAAATGTGGTCATTTTCACTGGGTCACCCTGTACAAGTTGCACTGTACAAAAAACACCACTGTCTATTGTTAGTGACTTTTAAAAAAGGATTTAATCTCGAAGCAAACTATCTTGGACTAGAACTCAGCATCTCTGGTGTAAGAGCCAACTATCCTATTCTTGAGTTTCATCTTTTTTGAACGCATTACGCTTTAAGAAAGAAGATTACATAATTATTATGTTAAATCTTCAAAAATAGGGTTTTCAAAGAAAATTCATGTTCTAAGATGCTCCTCAGAAAATATCTTAATGAAATATCTTGTTTTTCTTTGTGGCAAATTAGTTGATTTATATCCAGCTAATATAAGCGCGATAGTTTATAGTCAGCAGTAATTGATAGTGTGAGATAGAAGACAATTGTACTTGATAGTAATACTAGCTGGGCTCATTGAAAACAATTACAATAGTAATAAATAATAGTAATATTTATTTACATCATAACTATAAAGAAAAATATGTATTTTTTACTATTTTAATTAGATTATAGAATATGGTTACCGTTTTAGTTATTTGTTCGACTTTAATGTTCAGTTTATTGATGAATCATTAACTAGAGAAAGGTTAATTTATCACAAATGTATCAAATTAGTTAAATACTGTTGCAAATATAATATAAATTAATTTTCCATTCACAAAATGTCACATTTCTTGCAAAAAATTATGTTTTTGCAGAAGGAGGCCACAAATTTGCTAAAAAGTTGATCAAAAAGCTTCTTCTTTTTAAAAAATTAATAACCGCTATTTATTAACCAATGAATAATTAATACCATAACTGCAAGATAAAGAATTAAGCGTTGGTATCAGGTCCCGGGATTAGTAGTGGCAACTTTGAATTGATCGAAATTTACCGTAAAAACTCCTAGCTTATGATGAAACACGGTATACACTGGGAAAAATGGCATTTAGAGGGGGTCTATTTTAATTAAAAATAGTTATCAATAAAAATTAATTAAATATTAAGGGACTTCAGAACAATATTTCCAGTACAATATCAAATTAAAAGATTAGCAAGTATACTTAAGAATTTGTTCCCTTACTCTCATTTTGTCCTAAGTTCTATAAAACTGGAACAAAAAAACGATAGTTTCAAAATCTATAACTTTATCACATTATTATTGAGTGGTATTTATGCTAGAAGGCCCTTTAATTAAGCACTATGACACCCCGTGTCCCTAGTAATAAGTATTGGACGAGAGACTTGTCTTTAACTAAGAAGTAACTAAATTATTTATATTAATAAAGTCATTGGTTATTAATTCTTCATAACTTCATAATTAATGTAAGAGATTTTGTACCTTTATTTAGCAACCTAATTAAATATTCTAATTAAATACTTCCGATAGTTCTATCAAGAAACCAATTTTCCTTGATATACCTTGTTATTTTGTACCACCAGTGGTCGGTAACAGGTGGACCGTGGAGGAAACGATTTTTTGTAGTAATTTGAATATTTTTGCGATTTCTTTGGTGGGTTTTTATTTTTTGTAGGAAATTTATGTTAAAAGCTATTTTTATTTCTTATCGTTAGCAAAACTTGCCGCAAGACGGAATTATAGTGTAATCCTTGCAACTGCTGCGGACAAAATAAAGGACCCTAAAATGCACATTCACTAAAACGAAAATGCACTACAGTGCTAAGCAGTGAGAGGAAAAAGCAGATTTAGAAGAAATGACTTCCTTTGATAAATGGGTGTAGGTTGAACATTTAATTTATTTTTTAAAAAAAAGAACCATATTGTGGTATAACCAGCATTCTTGCATCTATTTTACTTTTTAAATATACCCAAGTTGAACAAACTGCTAATTTAACCAAAACTCCGTACAGTTCAACTAATTCCTCATAATACTGTGAAACGATACCACAATATTATTCTCACCACTAGAACGCTTTAAATTTCCCAAAACTAATCATGTTGTTTAAGTACTTATCTAGGTAAAATACTTATTGTCTCGTTACATTATTTTCCTGATTGACTCGAACTGTTTAGAAGTACTAAAGCAATTAGAAAACGTTTAGAAGCACCATAGATATGGACTACAGTAGGGTAAGCAAGTGGAATAGAAGCTAGGTACTCAGACTAAGGAACAGCTGGGTTACTGAAACAAGATTACAACTCCCAAAAAGGGAAGGCCCCCTTTTTCAAGATAGTTTCAAAATTTACACAAGATATTAAAAGTGTAAATGTTATTACTAAATAGGAATTCTGGAAACATTTCCATTTAGTATAATGGCCACCCCATTGAGAAGTCTACAAAAAAAAAAAAAAATATTATCAGAAGAAAGGCCTAAAAATGATGTCTTACTTTTCTGTAAAAACCCACCCGAAGATTTACTACCAGAAATATTCATTGAATTGAATCTGGGCACAAAGAAGAATTCTTGAACATTATACCAATATCTGTATCCACAACCATTCTGAATGAATCATTTCATTGTTTCTACATCAACTCTAATCTTATATGAGTGATAAGCGATAGAAAATAGCGTTCCAGGGTCGTTAAAACTTATTTATCGTCTAATAAAAAAGCATTTATAAGCTAATAAAAAATTAGCTTATCATTATAGGTACTGGGATTGATAGTTACTTTATTAAAATGATCTATCTATATAAATAGATAACATTTAAACATGTCGCTTTCACTAGTACTTAGAGATTATACAATTTAGGCCAAATGGTTACCTGTAATAATGAATCATATAGATTGGTGATTACCTTGACTTGAAATCTTATTTATAATAATCTTGCATTTTTGTTTTTACAAAAAAAAATTATTTCCATTCCTGCATCTTGTTTTGTAGACCATTTGATACAATCACTCATAGCAAAACTCACTTGCTATATTCTAGTTACTGGGTGTAGTTTTACAACAAGGTTCATTGAACAAAACGTTTTCTAACAATGGTTCATTAATAAGCTCATACGCTTTCGCAGACAGAAATATTTATGCTTTCTGTTTACCTTCTGGTAGAAGAAGGTACTATTCTAGGCAATCAATACTTCAATAGTCTAATAAATTATAATATAATTTAATTTTTAGGGTATACCTGATTCCACCGATTAATAATTGGTTTGCTTTCTTTTCATTTTTGGTACTTGGAGTAAGTAATTCTTTCTTGTTACTTAAGAATTTGTGGTTAGTATGTTATGATTTGTTACTTAAGATCTTCGAGAAAGAGTGTTGCTCGGGTGTCTTTCTCGATGTGAAGCAAGCCTTCGATCGGGTTTGGTACCCGGGCTTGCTCTGGAAACTCAAGGGCATTCTTCCGTTCACTCACTTCCTCATCTTGAAATCCTATTTGTCTGATCGTCATTTTCAAATTCAAATCGGGACATCGTATTCAGCTAAACATCGCATTGAAGCGGGTGTTCCTCAAGGAAGCATCTTAGGACCTATCCTATATGTTATATACACAGCAGACATACCAATCCATCCTGAAACTGTCCTTCTAACTTATGCAGATGATACCGCTATACTTTCTCCTCACATTGATCCGGTAACTTCACATAGAAACCTTCAAACACATCTCTTTTCTCTTGAGGAATGGTTTAAAAAATGGAAAATCAAGTTAAATGAAACCAAATCTCAAAATATTACTTTTACCCTCCGCCGCAACACTCTTCCTCCGATCTTCTATGACTCAATTCCAATTCCTCCTGCCAATGTTGTCCGCTATCTTGGGCTTTATTTAGACAAAAGACTGACTTGGAACCCGCACACACGACTTAAACGAACTGAAGTTAACAGGCGTTATCGACTACTTAAAAGACTTCTAGACCAACGTTCAAAACTTTCACTTAATAACAAACGACTGATTTACAATTCCGTACTAAAACCCGCCTGGACGTACGGTATTGAACTGTGGGGTTCAACGAAACGCTCCAATCTTCAACGAATTCAATCTCTTCAGTCTAAAATTCTCCGCACTATCGTTAACACTCCATTTTATGTTTCTAATCGAACCATCCACACAGACCTGGAAATTCCGTTTGTTGGTCAGGTTGCACGAACTCGCTATAAAAGTTTTCATCAGAACATGCACTCTCATTCCAATCCTCTTATCCGCCACTTATCATCTCATCACCATCCAGATCATCCTCCCAGACGACTAAAACGCCAATGGCCTCGCGATTTTCTCTCTTCTGAGGAGAGTAGCTAATCCTAGAGATGACTTAGGGAGTGTTATCACTGGGTAACTTCTCCCCTCAATTAGTGAGTTTGTAGTGGTATCAGCTATTGACATTGTTACTAACAGTGCATCTAGCGCTGGTGTTACTTAACAAATAAATTAGAAAAAAAAAAAAAAAAAAAGATCGAGTAAATTTCTCTGCCTTATTACTCAAGAACTTGATGTTAGTTTCTCTAACTTGTCACTGACTGGAGATTAGTATAGCAATTCTGAATTGAGACTTAATCATGCTAGCTTTTGTTATCGCTGCATTCATTTATTTGAAGGGAAAAATAAATCTTGGAAAGTTGTAGTTCATTGTGCCTGAACTTAAGGGAGGAAAAAATGAATAAACAGGGCATTGTTTCATAGAAAACTTCTTTGGTAGGGACAAAGGTATGCGTTGATCCAGACTGTGAAAGCGTCAGTACACAATAGAATCAGCTTAATTGGAAAATTATTAATATCTGTAAACTTATAAATACATTATTAGGTCTTGTGTCCGTAGTTTTAAGGCTGGCAAGAGCTTTGTTCTTCTCGTGAATATTTTGAATCTAATAAGCATATTCTGCATAGTGGCCCTTTTAACACAATCTCGGCGTTCACTTAGATGGAATATTAAATGATTTACTTATTGAATATTAATAGAATTGTAAAATTTCAAGTACCTACTCATTGTTCATGCACAATGAAAATTAGGTAATGTATTTCTTTGTGTTCAAGCACTGAGCTGAGAAATCTCAGTCAAGTCTCAGTGTTTAGGTTCTTTCAGATTTAATTTTTTCTTGTTTAATTTTGGAATATTTCGCTTAGGTTTATTTGTTTAGTGACAGTTTTATTATTATTATTTTGTTCACGCCAAAATAACAGTACTCACTACTAAGTATTACAAACTAGACCAATGTAGTTTGTGGCACAATAAAGAAACATACTAATAAATAATTTATTTATATACTCTTTGCCTTAATAATCTTCATATTTATGAACTTCGTTGGCTAAACTGATTGAGGCTATTTTTGTTCCCCTTCAATGTATGAATAGAAAAGCTTGATTTGTCATTGGCTGGCCGCAAGTGATTATTACATTATTTTGTGCGACTTCTACAGCGACTGGACATAATTAGAATTCTTATCGCTTATACACATTAAACAAGTGTTACATTTATGACCGAGCACCCATGCTACAACACGCATTCGGTTATCTTATCTTATGTGAAGAGTGTCATTTAATGTGTCCAGATTTTTGTTTTTAAAAGTAGTCAAGAGTATGGAAATGCTTAGTGCACTCTGTTAAATGAGCTTTAATAATAAAATTAGTTATTTTCTATCTCATGCTAAACGCTGTGGTTTTTTTTTTTTGAAATTTATTGTTTTTGGGTTCCTTGAATTAGGTGGAAAAATTGTTTGGACTCTAACTTTAGAATTATTTTTATAGAAAACTAGATTATTGGGTTCAGAAGCATCCTTTTGCTTTTTTCTAATTCTTGTTTGGAAACAATAGTTTTTATTAATACAAAGAACAAGTATAGAGTTTCATCAAGTATAGAGAGTGGAATACAATTGCTTCCAATCATTTGGAACGCAAAGTGCCTTGTCCTAATTGATACAGTTAGATTAACTCTCTGTCTTTGTTGTAGCTAACTAAAGCAAAAATGTGCATTTTTTTCCATATTTTGTCTTGATTGGCTAACAAAATGACAAATTTATTGTTTACAATGTCTTAACTTAGTTTTAGTATTGATGAATCAAATTATGCACCTGCAAAATTGATAAATCTAAAGTATGATAATAATTGAATGCTCACTGGAATTTTAAGGTTTTGATTAGTTCCTTTAACTCATATTTCTGTCAAAACAATCTTTGCTCACTACAAAGGAGAAAGTTAATAAAACCAACTGGAAAAATGGAGCCATTTTTCTATCAACTGCAAAATTGTATCATTTGTCTACTAATTAAAGAAAGAAAAGAAATCGCATACTTCTTTTTTCAGGACGAGGCTTAACGTCCAAAACTACCAATTAGAATGGTAGAGGCGATACGGCAGCTCATATTAACGATAAATATAAAATGTTATAATTTGAAATTAATTTACTATCAATCAATAAATTTCAAATTATAACAATAAATGCAAAATATTCCCTAATTTAGACGTTTCAGTAACCAAAATTATTTGTTTTTTAAATTCTGTACTAAACACATAAAAAATGAAGTGATTTTAACGTTAATTAATAGACATTTTTCAGATATACATCACAAATACAGCTTCTTTAATTATTCATAACTTTGAAAACAACAATGCCATCAAAATGATTCCAACTGCGTTGTCTTTATAACAAATTATATTTAAATAAACTTTGTTCAATTACATGTTTTGCTAATAATTTTAAAAGATAGAAAATATTTAGGTAATAAGGATTTTTTATAAAAAAAAAAAAAAAAGCTAAACAAAAATATTTTGATCAATGGTAGCGACCTCGAAATATTAATCGATTTTGCTCTAATACGGACGAAACTTTTTGTTTTTAAATGAGCTTGGATTTTCCGCCCGGCGCTCTTCAAAATTTAAAAGTCATCATTTTTTTGAAACACCTTAATAATCAGTGAGGGAAGACAGATGAAGAGTCGATCTACATAACTTGGAGTGTCGGCTGTAAGTCATGGGGAATCCTATTGCAGCACTGAAGGCATTTATTAAACAATGAAATCATTATTTTAACACCTTTTAGTCTTGACATCTTAGATTAGGAAGAAAATAAAATACTCTCAATTTTTAGTGTCTTTAAATGACACCTTGTCGCTGATGTGTCCATTCCAGCTTCAAATTCCCATTGTTTACTTTTCAGATTCAGTGAAGCAAAATTCTTCAAATCCTTCTGAAAAATTTTGTATACTGAACTCAAAAATATATTTTTTTTTCCTACTAAGAGGTAGTTGAAACCAAATCGTCACCTATTTTGTTTTATTTGCATCTCAGTAATTGCTTGTAGAATTCAGTGAATTGGTGAAATGGGTTCGCTAACACCAAAAATAGGAATTTATAAAGAAAAGTTAAAAAGAGGTGAAATATAATGGGCTCGTTGGATTTGGGATTGATTTTTAATTTGGTGAAGGAGTCCTCTTTGTACAGAATCTCTGTTTTTTTTTTTCAATTAGATTGTTATATATTTAAACATAGATTAATGAAAAAATTATTATCTCAGACTTGGAATATAAATGAATCAATTTAATTTTTATTAACTATGTTAGCAGCCTCACAATCCATACAGATCTCCAAATTCCACTCATCTCCGAACTTGCCAAAATCCGATATAAAAATTTTCATCCAAAACTCTCACTTCATCCGAACCCTTTAGCTGCAAACTTGTCTTCAACTACGCTACTCTCAATATTTCAATAAAAGGATATATATATATATATATATAAATTATTACAACTAAAAATTATACTTAGGACGAACAAAAATCTAAATTTTTGATTATTGACAGGGTATTTTCCTGTTACTGAACGATTTGTCTGAAAGCATGTCAAATAATTAGCAGCTAACCAACAGATCTCAAGGTGAGAAGGAATCAAACAAAAAAGAACAATAGAAAATCAGATAAATATGTACTTGCAATACTGATCATTAAAAATGAAGAGGAAAGAGAACTCTTCTATCTAGGGAGATATTGTAACAAATCTGATGATTACCTCTGAATAAATTACTTTTCAGAGAATGTCTGAGATTTAAACGTCCCGTTATGTAATGCCTTCATTAAATTAGATTAATGAGGTTAGTCATAAAATATGAATAAAAGTTGCTACATAATTTCAACTAATCTACGTTTGCTTAGATAGCCTCTTATTAAAGGAATTATTTTTATTTTTTTTTAATGAATTAAGTTGCAGTCTATATTTAACTACGATAATAAAATATAAAGGAGGTAGGGATGCAAGTGTAGTGATAAGGTAGTTACTCTGATTATAGAACTCAGGTGGTATGTTATGAGATTACATTTAGAACGGTGCCAAGTCTGAGAGTGGACACTCCTTAGCGTTGTTCCGTATTGTGTCAGTGTACTCAGGATGAATCATAACTATCTGGCTCGCCATGGCATGTACCGACGAACTCAATCAGTACCCTACTATCCTCGGCTGCCTTCATTGGTTAGAGACTTTCTTTTTTTTTAAATTTAAAATGTTTCGTTTATTGGTTTTTCTAAATTTATACAGGAAAATAAAAGTTATAAATTGAGGCACTGATAGATGTACATTTACTGATCTTCTCACTAAAGCCATCAATTTGTTTCTTACTTACAATAGGCTGGAAGTAACAAAAAAAACTTTGCATTTTTCACCTTGATGATTGATGTTACAAAAATGGTTTGTTTAACTTTACCTGTTCCTCAAGTTTACTTTTCAATCAATTTAAATCATCATCCACTAAAACTTGAACCCATCCGTGAGTCTACGATATCCTTCCGATTTTAAGCGCTTAAGACTCCAGTCATTCTGGAGAAGACAAAGTAAAAAAAGTTATTAATAAGTTAAGATAAAAAATCGTCTATTTTTTCACTAGACTTGATTCTAACTACCTGATTATGTTTAGTTAGGGGAAGAACATAATTTCTCCTTAACGATGAATATACGCGGGCTCAAACTAGAGCTTTCCCACTAATAATTCCATGCTCATATTAACTATTACTTCTCTCGTTTCTATTTCCCCTTATATTTAAATTAGTAACTCCTAAAAGGTGCAGAAAACATGTTAATCAGGCCATGCTGTGTTATAACGTGGAAAGTGAGGTAGAAGCTGAAAATTTATAGCCTTTATTGTGGCAGGCGCGGCTTTGCCTTTTGCAATGTCTTGATGAAGGAGTAATCTTTTTCGTTTAAAAAGGAGAGTTATTCTTCAGCTTAAATTGAGTGCAGCTGAGTGTGTAAATAGTTTGGATTTAATCGCATGACCAGTTTAGGATTATGGCATAAAATGGAATATCTATATAATTTATAAAATAATTATTTCAAATAAATTATAAACTTTAATTCCTACGATTATTAAAACTTATACATATTACAGATTATTTGAAAATAAAGACTCTATTAGAACGAAGTTGGAGTTATAAAATAGATGTTTTCCGCCTTAAATAGCCTGCTTATCAAAATTAAATTTCATTTACCTCTTTTAAAGTTTTTGCCGAACTGTTATGTGATCGAACCTCACTTCTGGGACTGTTTACGTGCCTTTAAAATATTCTAAAGTTTATTGTTTATTTGCTCGCCCTTTCCTCCTAACACATCTAAATTATAGCCTGCCAATAGAATGTCCATCGCTCATCACTCTACACTCATTCACGCTTAAACTCCAGTTAAGATATTGTCTAAGAAGTTTGAACTTTAGAAGATCATCGCCTACCCCCTAATAGATGCCTTTCAGACTAATAATAAAACGAACTTTTCAGTTCAAATATCTTTCGGTGCTATCTAGTCATTTTTTTTTTTTTTAATGGTATCAGTGTTTACACTATTAACCAATCAACAACTTGTATTTGTTTTTAGCAATATCTGGCTGGTAGGTTTTTAAATATTGTAATTCTTAATAAATTCTACCAAAGAAGAATACACATAGGTGTTGTTTGAAAATATTATCTCCTTAAAACAGAGGGGAACAGGGCAATATCTTGAGATTTCGTTAAAAAACTTTTCCCTTTCTTATTTTGTAGTTAGGGCAAACCATAACTATGTGTTCAAAATCCTCCGTCTCATTACATCTCCTACTCAGAGGAGAGTTTAATTTACCTATCCTAAACAAATATGACCTACAAATACCATGGTTTGCTCGCATTCTATTCATTATGGTAACAATTCTTTTGCCAAAATAACCATCTTTAAACCATGCTTTATGGTTAACCTGTGGTACCATGGTTTTGTAAAATTGCCATTTTTCCATGATTTTTCTTTTTACCCAGCCCTTTAAATCTGATGGTGGAAGAGGGATCGCTAAGTACTCAACAGAACTACTGGCCTCCTTAGCAAGTAAATCTACAGTTTCATTATTACAAATACCACAATGAGTCATTCGCACTGACCCCACCGATCCTGGATGATATTTTTTCTTGGAATTACTCTTCTCCTCGAACTACCGTCTTTTTCTGAAGCTACAGGACGCTGATTCTGCTTTATATTATCTTCACCTGAGACTATCCTATATTTGTTACGGAATTCTTGAGATATTATTCCATTTCTCCAAAGATACCATGGATACAATACTAAGGAAATTAAAGGCATCTTCAAATAACGAAATGTGTTTTTTCTAATTCAGTATGTCAGTTGTTTGAATCAAGTACTTGTAAGCTAATATACGATAATACTTCAAGAATATTAGACAACAGGAGCAGCGTCTTCTGGTAGACTATAGGCGAAATGCTTATTTAAACGTGTGTTATATATCACGGTTCGCCTAGAACGATTTTAATTGAAAAGTTCACCAACATTAAAAAAAAAATTTTCTCCTTATTATTTGGGTCAAAACTAACCAAAATCCACTGAAAACCAAATCGGTTTACGTTGCGGATTTTTTTTTTTTTAATTTTTTAGATCAAAAAACGGCTTTTTTTGCATTGTTAAGCTTAATAAGGAAAAACAATACAATTTTTTGCAAAACCAATGCATGCATTTTGAAGCTGAGGGAATTTCCGACAGATTGATGTATTTTATAAATGATAAAAATGAAATTTCGACATTCAAAATCAATAAAAAAGAAATTTTTGAGCAAACTAAGGCAAAAACAAGGCGTTTCTCGCATTTCAAAGCTTACTTAACAAATAAATCATCGTTTTTTTGTGGAAGGGAATGGGACTTTTCAAAAATGAGAAAAATTCCTGCAAAATACAATATTTATACACTGGGAAAAGGGAAATTTTCCAAGTCAAATTCATTTAATGAAACATTTTGGATTAAAAGACAAATGATTACTTTTTTTTTTTTTTTTTAATACTTTATTAAACTCATAGGAAAGTAAAAGTACCATACGGCATGGAAATACCAAAGTATGGTGAAAGACTTCTTCGTTCTATTGTTGTTTACAATTGTAATCATTTGTAATTTCTTTTGTTGACAAAATAATTTATATCATAATATATGACATCAAAGTATTGTACTATCGTTGTTCACGATAAAATTATTGAGATTTTTGTTAAAAAATAAAATTTAAATTACTTTAAGTTTATAATTACTTTAAATTTTTATATTTATGTACATATACATAAATGTCTTTTTTGTGAAAATTTAATTTCTATGAATATCTATCTTTATTCAAATAAAGTAAAAAATGTTGACTAAAAAAACTTAAAAATAATTGAGTAAGTTCTTTACAACCTCTGATGTCAATCACAATGTCTCCAATAGCAAAAACTTTAATTTTTTTTGGATTACTAAGCCCTGCAATGCGATAAAAAATTATTTGGGCTCTTTTAATTCAAAAAGTTTCATTAAATGAATTTGACTTGGAAAATTTCCCTTTTCCCAGTGTATAAATATTGTATTTTGCAGGAATTTTTCTCATTTTTGAAAAGTCCAATTCCCTTCCACAAAAAAACGATGATTTATTTGTTAAGTAAGCTTTGAAATGCGAGAAACACCTTGTTTTTGCCTTAGTTTGCTCAAAAATTTCTTTTTTATTGATTTTGAATGTCGAAATTTCATTTTTATCATTTATAAAATACATCAATCTGTCGGAAATTCCCTCAGCTTCAAAATGCATGCATTGGTTTTGCAAAAAATTGTATTGTTTTTCCTTATTAAGCTTAACAATGCAAAAAAAAGCAGTTTTTTGACCTAAAAATTTAAAAAAAAAAAATCCGCAACGTAAACCGATTTGGTTTTCAGTGGATTTTGGTTAGTTTTGACCCAAATAATGAGAAAAAAAATTTTTTAATGTTGGTGAACTTTTCAATTAAAATCGTTCTAGGCGAACCGTGATATAGATACATTATAATTTTGTTAAATTATCAATTACATCGCTACCGTTCAGAATTTAGTTTAACTAGTAAATGCTTTACTCAAATTACATTAGTGCTTTATTTCGCTGACGCTAGATTATCTCTCTCAAGCTGCTGTAATATTAGTTTTTTGTAAGCTCTGCCCACAAAAATAATAACTCGCCGTTTTTTGGTTAATTTTAGGTTCTGCAACTTTTAATGTTGTGGTTATCTCGTAGTGAATCCCACGTGTAGCTACTTTTCATTTGATAGAAAAAACGTTTATACGTAGTAGAGTATGTTCTTTCGACCCCATCCACTACACCTGTAAAAACTTAGAAGAGTCTAGAAAATGTCTTCAAAATTGAGGAAACTTTATCAGAACTAAATCCTCCCTTAGGACGTACTTCAGAGCAATTTAAGTATACTTATCACGGGGAACATCGTGACCGTTCTTGAGGATTTCCGGGTAGCTTCATTTTGTAAAATGACCTCTACATGTCCAAATTTTGAGTAACCACAAATTCAAAAAACAAAAACATCCCAATTGGTTGATTTGTGTGTGGTAAATACTCAAATACGACAATTGCAAAAAGCCAAATTGAAAAAGTACTAATTAGAGATCTGCAAGAACAAGACTATGCTAAAAAAAAAAGGCTAACTCCTTTTGTTGCATTTTATTATCCACTCAAACAAATAATTTAAATTCACTGCATTCAATATTAGCCAAATAAATTAGATTAGATTATTTTGTAGTCGGTTCCGTTACCCAGAGGATCTGTGTAACACCTACCAGTTTACAGTTTAGGAGCCTGAGGGATAATATAGAGGGCATGCATTTTTCTTCTCCGAAGAGCCGAACTCTGAGCTATATCAGTTCATCACACTTGAAAAATACCTGCAGCGCCTTATTTTTATCGATACTTTCTATGCTGAATACTCCTTATCCTCCTTAGGGACTTAGTTTATCATACATTTACTGAGTTAGACGGTACAATAGTTCCATTATTCATTCGTACTTGTAGGGATACTCATGCCAACATTACATTGTAATGTATCTTGTACCTTAAAAAAAAGACCTAGCAAAGTCCATTGTCAAGTATCTACGAATAATTAATTTCTGAGAACTGAGCCACTCCGCGGCTCTTTTGAAGCATTTAAAGTGTTTATTTTTGTGTTGTTGGTAGCTCCATTTGGTAGTTAACTAGAGTAAATTGAATGAATTGTAATTTCTGAGAACTGAATGATGAATCGTGCCGCCGTAGAGTAAAACAAAAAAATGTAAATATTTGCATGCATATTTTTTTTTTTTTTTTTTTTTTTTTTTTTTACAACCATTCTGTCAATATGTATCGAGTCCGTACTTTCATCTACCTGTTAATGGGTTAAGGCCAAATAGAAAGGGGAGCGTAATCAATTCTATCACTAATTGAAACCCCAAAAAATAAATAATACGTTATCTCATCTCACCAATTAAACTGATGTTTTTAAACGATGTTGTTTTCATTCATATTGTATATCTTAATTAACAGCAGCAGAGGACTGTTTTTGTTTATTTTGATAATATTTAACTGAAATAAAAAGCCATTTGAATATTTCCAAAAATCTACTTACGTTCTTTTTATCTTAATTTTTTTTTTTTTTTTTTTAAGTACAATGTTGCTCAAATTTGAATAATAAAAATTAGCTCTTCAGTAAAATTTGATAAAAAATTACAAATATTAATGTTGCTTTATTAATGGCACCATGATTCGAGTGTTTAGTGTACATATTTCAAGTGATAATGCATTAGAGCCTTATTTAGGTTTATTTATTTATTTTTATTTTTATTTATACCAATAAAAGGAGGTCTATTGACACTCAAGAGGTTGTTCAAAGTAGGGAGATAAATTTAATTTTTCAGATATTTAGCAGTTAAATCATTTACTATAAAGCGTACCTCTAGGTTTCTTCAGAAGAGCTTACGAAGATCAAAATATTACTAATCAGCCAAAAACAAACGTAAAGAGGATTGGAAAGGTGTTCATTCCCGAAGAGTAAACAGCTTGTGCGCTCATCAACGCTAAAAGAATTGTATCTGTTGCGAATTCACGCCGATATAACGCTAATATAAGTGATTCCTGACGGAAGAAATGGAAAAAAGGAAACTCATATGGTTCGGCCACGTGTTGAGGTAGAAGGTAGAATGCCGAAGACTGTGATGCAATGGAGCCGGCCAGGTACGCGGAAAAGAGGCAGGCCTAGGCCTATCTGTTCCTAGGAACAGGTGGCAAAATGGTATCGAAGAGCTAATGGCTGGACGAGGGGTGTGCGAGCAAGACGCGATGGATAGAGTGCACTGGAGAAAATAGTATAGATTGAATAGGGTAGCTATGGTTCCTGCAGTGCACTACATTGTTGGTACATGTGTGAAGGGAAATTGGTCTGAGGAAACCTTAAGGTTGAGGACAAATCCTTATAAAAAAAACAAAATAAGTGATTCCTCTAATAAGGAGATTCTGGTCACAAACAAACAGAAATTGTTGTAACTAAATCCATATTTGTACCAACCCTTAGGAATTCCTATGAGCACGAATCTTGTAAAGTAGTAATGAATCAACGGTCCAGGCCTAAGAGATGAGATGTAGAAAAATGTTCAGGTCAAAAGCGAAGTGATTGGCTAAACTAGCCGAAGCATAGTTAGGCCCTTAGAAAGAGCTGGATGGTTAGATTACTCGTTCTTTATGGAACGAACATAGCGCATGCCGAAGATGGTGCCCAACTTGACAAGGATGATAGCTTTTATTTTAAAAGGCTTCAAAATTATTTTTCCTGTTTTGCTTTTCTTTTTGTTAGAAACACTCATTTGTTTCAAACGGGGGTCCATCTACTAAAAAATGGCGTACTCACGTATTTCTTGTAAAATTGTCGCTCTACAAGAAAGTATTCAACCTGCAAAACATTGCATATTTTTCGGAAGATTGAAATAAAATAAGATTATTGATTAGTAGGAAAATTTGGTTGGATTTGCATTGCTAGATTATATCGTTACTTAGTGCGTCGAAACTCGCATATTTCTGATTTATTTTGGATTTCCACTCTTTGTCAGAGGCTAACTTCAGTGTGTTTCAGTCATTTACTGCTGGCTCCATTCACTAAATATCTTACCTATATAACTTGTACTAATACGGCGGTCAGTTAGTATAATGTGAGACAAAAACATATGGAAGTCAAGTAAAAGTTCCTGCACAAAACCGAATGACGAATCTCTGATGATGAATAGAAAAGGGAAACCAGAGAAAAAGATTATAAATATGCGTGCCTCAGCAGATAAAGGTAAACCAAAATCAATAACTTTTTTCAAGTTTTTAAGACAATTCAACAATTAAAACTTCAGTTAGATTGAATCTTTAAATGTATCGCTTCATTACAGTGATTTCACACAGATCATTTTCACTTTCCTTGAAGTTAAGAAAAATTTTGCAAATTTGCTGATGTGAAATGCGCAATACTACGCCTTTATCTTTTAGCAAATTAATTTCCTATCTTTGACAGTTAATTGATCTTCAATCTTTATCTTTACATTAAATTATTAAATATTATTTATTAATAGTCTGGCTTTTTAAATAATTTAAATATTAAAGTATAAAGCCATACTCCTAATCTAAGGCGCCACGGTAGCCGAGTGGTTAGAGGCGAGATCTTTGAAGCTAATATGTATTGTGGTACTGGGTTCGATTCCCGGGTCTTAGGCCTTGGATTTTATTTAATGGTTAATAAAAGAAATTTACAGTAAAGTATGTTCGCTAGTCGCCTCTGTCCACGACACCTAATTGTTAGTTGGACGTTAAGCCCCGCCTGAAAAAATAGGCGATTACTTTACTTTTTCTGCAACCATGTAGGGAAGTTCTCATTACTCAATTAAAATCAGCTGTGTTATGCCCAACTTCTCACACTAGTGGGGAAAAATTCCCATTAGTGTCACTTTCCGCACTAGTGTGTGGAAAAACTTTATTGTGCTTCCTTGATATAAGAAGTTTTGTTATTAAATATTTTCTGTAAAACTTTAATAAGCTTATTTAAATTTATTTTATCTAAATAATTAAAAAAAATAAAATAAAAATTGAAAGGAATATAGAAATAAAAATAATACTTTAATAAATAATTAGATATTTTTAATTATAACAGTTAAAAAGGTTATAGTGTTACCTTATAGAAATTTAAAATGGATTCTTGTGATTCCTGTTTAGAAAACACTCCTCCATCAATAAAAGAAACAGCAGAAAATGTAATAAGTAATGTAAATACGTAAGTAATGTAAATAATTGTAATATAACAATAAATATTTATAATAAATAAATTACTTTTTGTAGACTGTAAAAATGAAATTTTTAATTTTTTTAGTTAATAAATCTAATGGTTGCAGAAAAAATATAATATTTAACTCGAGTGTCAAGTATTTTCCTCACACTCGGCAATTTGCACTTGCACTCGCCTCGCTTCGCTCGCTCGTGCGTGCAAATCCTGCCTCGCGTGAGGAAAAGTACTACTTTCACACTTGTTAAATAAATAACCATTACTTACTTTACTTTTACTCCTAATCTATCGGGAAGTTATTTCTAATTATAATTATTAACGTTGAGTCCACAACTGGCCGAACAATCGCCTAATTAACTAATAGACATCTAATTGAAATTAAACAATGGAACTGAAATAATTATCTCTTTCTGAACGTGGGAAAACTTTCAAAATATTTGTTTTTTTCTTTGAAAACATTTAAAATTATGAAATTTAATTTTTAACACAATTTTAATAATAAAATAAGTTTTATATTGTATATTCAATTTTTTTCTCACTGTTATTTTGTTACTGTTTGATTTATGCTTAAAATTTAAAGTATAATATGCGAGAAAACAGAGTAACTTGTTGAAAAACCAGTTTGTTGTTGCCCTTGAACTTAACCGAGTTGCAACAAATTAGATACGGCTGGACAGTGTGTGGTTTTTTTTTAGAGTGTTTACGTCGAATAGTTCGGTTTACTTCTTTTTTAGGCTCATTTAGAGCGCTGAAAGCTAAACGTTTTGGAGTGTAAGATGAAGAATTAAGATTGGTAAAATGATTTGGATTATGAAATTTAAAATGCTACTCAAAGGGGTGGATCTACCGTAGAGGTTATTGGTGCCGATTTGTAAATAAGGAGATACCTTGTTAGGGTCCTGCATATAAGACCCTTGCTGTTTGATTATTCGATTACTTCATTCAAATAATACTTAAAACTTTTTTTCTTAATAATTATTAACTGTTATGTCCTCATATTTACTTATAGTATTACTTTTTCTGTATTCTTTCACCCCTGAAAGCTCTTTAAACTTTGTAGCAAGGAATTCTTGTCAATCGCGTTTTAACTTTAGATTTATAAACAAGTGACCTTGTTAAGAAAGTAGAACATAATGCCCAACAAACACTCTTTCCTATTTTTTTCAGTTTAATCAACAAAGAGATAAACATAGAGGAGTAATTTGTGCATCTTTCGTTATGTGATAAATAAATGTCATGCAGCTATTCAGGGCACTGCAATGTTTAGTATTCTATTCAGATGTTAGATCGTTGCATAGTAAACAGCACGAGTCTTTGCAATTACCATCTTGCGAGGTTCTGTCCGATAAAAATTGCTTATTATGTCTTATAAATAGATAGATGCTCCATTGAATTCCGGTCTCGAATTTATACACGATCAGTCCAAAAAAAAGGATTAGCAAGAATCATACTCAAAATTTTGGCAGTATTAATACGTAGTACAAATATTGGATTGAAGTTAAAGATTTTGTACATTTCCACTTCAAGTGAGGTGAAACTGGAAATCACTCAGATTTTCTTTTAAAAATATCATTTGTTCATAGACGTCTTGTATTTTTCCGAGACAAAATGTGAGAACATTTTGCAAAATTATTATGAAAGAGTAAAAAAGAGACATGCACTTACAGTTATCTTTTCTCTCGGTAGAAAAAAAATCTCTATTTATTCTACAGGTTCAGTATGTCAGCCATTGCCGTCTCAGTTCAGTTAAATACAAGTTTGTTTAAGAACATTTGTATTTAATTAGACATCTTTTTTTCTCTCTTTTATTCTAAATTAAAGACAACTTTCTGTTCGTTTATTTTTATGCAAACAACACTGTTTGAACTATCCCATTATTTTGGTAACTATTTACCATTGTAAGCTGAATGGTAAAGAGAGTTATATTCCTGGGAAACATTATGTCTAAGGAAGTTGTTGTAATTCTAAAGGGTCTTAAAATAACATTCAGGAATGTCTAGTTAATTTGATCATATTAAATTTGGAGTTTCGAGATGTTAATGGGGGGAAAAATCGGAAATAGTGAAAAATTATAAAATGGTAGTTTTCTCGAAAATGTTTGAGAATGGATCATGAAATAATGACTTTTTCACCAAAATTAGACGTAGAACTATCTATTTAAGAATGGCCAGTTTCAAGCGGGTTCTACCTGTGTATCATTCTATGAAAAAATAAAATAAAATAAATCTAATTTACTGTCTAAATTCCGAGTTATTTACTCTTAAGTTATTCCGAGTGTAATAAATTAGAATCTTAAATCTTAGATTAATCTCAATGTTAAATAAGAAACTAAGAATTATGAATTCTTAATAGACTTAGTCCAGTGTTTTTTAACCTTCCAACTTTACTGAACGATTATCTTTCAAATTTTTCTGAATTTTAAAATGACCCACCTGATTTCATTACCTGGTAACCAACTCTAAACAGTAAGCGTGTCTCAATTTGTTTTGAAACTATTTTAGAGATTCTAAAATTTCACTCTATTTTAGGTAATAACTATCTAAATTATTAAAGATGCTCTTAACATTTAGTAAAAATATTTGGTTCTTATTTATCTTCTGATGTAAAATTATATTTTTGGATTTGTTAAGTTTGTCACACATACTCATTACAGAAATAAATATAGTGGAGTCTCGGTTATCCGTCATGACCGGGACCGGACACGTGACGGATAGTCGAATAGACGGATAATTGGAAAAAACAGGAAAATTTCCAGATTCTTTTGTTTAACGTGTATAAAACTTTGTATTAACTGGTGTACATATTTTATACGTTCATACGCTTAAGCCTTAAAGGTCAGGTATCTTTCATTATTCAATTCATTCTATTGTGTATTAAAATTAATGAATACAATGTCTGCGACATAATTTTTTGGTTTTTTTTAAATTTTTAAATACTGAGGAAAGTGACGGTTAATTGGAATAGACGGATAAAAGGTTGTCGGATAACCGAGACTCCACTGTATTGTCATTTGTATACCATAATTGCGCACTCAACTAAACAATTTGTTTAAACCTTGAAAAAGATAACAAAATTATCGAAACTCGGGCACAAATGCATAATATCATTTTCCTTAGCAAAACTTCTCGAACTTAAGTAAATAACTTAAGTAAAAGTTCTAATTTTAAACACTGTTTATACAATAATAACTAAGAGTTGCAAAAAGACTGGACCGCTTTACCAAATTGACTTTTTCAGTCTTTTTAATAAAACTTGATATACTAATTGCATACTAAGAAGATCCATAACTATTGGTGGAAACGTTTTCATTTCAGAGAATCTCAGGATTGAAAAATTTAAAATTGATTTCCCCTCAAAAGTTCTGTATTTATGATATTGAAATGTAAAACCAAAATCCGAAAGGATAAAATATTGTTTAGACGCGAAAATGCAACTGTTCAGAACCGTTTTTTCGAGATCTTTATAATTGTTTAAGCAGTTCATTTGAGTTTAGACATAACTTATGTCAGCACACTTTTTGGTTTGAACCTGAATGTTCTTGAGGAGATGTTCAATTACTTGGCAATTAGGATACTCCGCTAGAATCTAAATGAGACTTAGTTGGAGGAAATGGAATGAGGTCGGAACTAGATTATCGATGTATTGAAGATGCTAAAATTGGAAGTAGCGGTTTACTCTCTTGAAACTACAGATCTTTTTGTGATCCTAGTGACTAATTTCCGAAAGTGTGATATTATTTTTTAATCTCGTATTTTTTTTAGCTTAAGTTAAATTTTTAATAAGTTTTTAAATTATTACTAACTTTTATTTTAATAATGTAATCTTGCCTAATTAAACTGCACTTACAGTTTCATCTGTATCCTAATAACTATATTTTACCTTTATCTTTTAATTTTTATTTTTTTTGTAAGGAACTATCAAATCAATTATATTATCTTTATGAAAAACGTCTTATAATTTATAATAAATTAATACTCAAAATATTTGAAAATAAAATCAGTTAAGTGCTCTTTCTGAAACAAAAAAATCTAAGGATTGTGGTCTAGGATAGTTCTTTTGTTGCGTAATTTCCGTCGAGGAATCAGATAGCCAACACATATCTAAGTGCAATACAATCTTGCATATAATTTTATTATTTAATTTTTTAGTTTTGGATTCTTATATTGAATGCATCCAACTTTATCAGACGATATTTTGAATGAACAATAAAAAGGAAAAGATGCTTATAAGGTACTCAAAACTAGGTTCCATATACGAGGGTCGTTTGAAAAGTCCGAGCAAAGTCAGAGAGATAGCACCACTGGCGCGTATCGACGTTATGTTTAGTTAGTAGCATCTCTTGGAAGAACACACACCAAGTTTCAGCCAGATCGGTCTATTTCTTTGTGTTTGGCATTCGTTTGAATCGAGGAAGTCGAGTGATTTTCAAAAAATGGACGAAAAAGAATTTCGTGTGTTGATTAAACACTACTTTATGAAAGGCAAAACGCCTGAGGAGACTAAAGAGAAGCTTGATAAACATTATGGTGACTCTGCACCTTCGATTAGAACAGTTTATAACTGGTTTCAAAATCTTCGGAGTGGCCATATGGGCACAAGTGACGCTGAACGTTCTGGACGCCCTGTTGAGGTTACTACTCCAGAAATCATTGATAAAATCCATGATATGGTGATGGATGACAGAAGAGTGAAGGTGCGTGAGATTGCTAGTGCTGTGGGCATCTCGAATGAACGGGTACATAATATTTTGCATCAACATTTGGACATGACAAAGCTATCCGCAAGATGGGTGCCGCGATTGCTCACGCTTGACCAAAAACGAAATCGTGTGAAGTGTTGCAAGGATGGTTTGCAGCTGTTCCAGAAGAATCCGCAGGACTTTAAACGTCGTTTCGTCACTGTGGATGAAACATGGATACATCACTACACTCCTGAGACCAAATAACAATCTAAACAATGGGTTACCAAGGGGGAATCTGCGCCAAAAAAGGCGAAGACCGTTCCTTCGGCCGGAAAGATTATGGCGACTGTCTTTTGGGATTCGCAAGGAATAATCCTCATCGACTATCTGGAAAAGGGTAAAACTATTACAGGTGCATATTATTCATCGTTATTGGACCGTTTGAAAACCGAGCTGCAAGAAAAACGCCCACGATTGACCCACAAAAAAGTCCTTTTCCATCACGACAACGCACCAGCTCACACCTCAGCAGTTGTGGTCGCAAAATTAATGGAAATAGGGTTCCAACTCGTTTCACATCCCCCCTATTCTCCAGACTTGGCTCCCTCGGACTACTATTTGTTCCCCAATATGAAGAAATGGCTGGCGGGAAAAAGATTTTATTCAAACGAGGAGGTGATTGCAGAAGCGAATGGCTATTTTTCAGACTTGGACAAATCCTATTATTCGGAAGGGATCAACAAACTAAAGCAGCGTTGGACGAAGTGTATAAGCCTAAAAGGAGACTATGTTGAAAAATAAAAAAGGTTAACCCCCAAAAATTAAGTAGTTTTTATTTTTGCACGGACTTTTCAAACGACCCTCGTATACTTCATTTATTGGACAATGAATTCAACAAATCAAAAGTATTTTGATTCTCGTATATTTCGTTTTGAACATTAAGCAAACCGCATCACATAATTTGATTTATTTATTATTATTGTTGTTACAACTGTAAAACGTAATGAATAAGTTATTTTGTTTATTTATCTGCATAATTTCTTTTGATTTTGAGAAAATATTAAATACGTACATGGGCGCAGTATCTCATTAAATAAATTGGTGTAAAACTTAATTATTACAAATAATATAAGCTCAGAGCTAATTATCATTAGAATGTAAATTATACTTATGGCTTTAACACTCATAAACCGAAAAACCATAACCAAGTAACAAATTGATTGGTTCAATATGATATAATTGTTATGAACGTAAATTTCCTTGGCCGAGTTTATGAGATCACAGAGTGCAAACACCTTTTGCCGTTGGAATAAAACCTTCATGGCAAGATGGTGAATGCTTTAATCATGTATTTACTAAATTTTATATGCTAATTTGGAAGCTCATTAAAATGTACGAGGGTCGTTTGAAAAGTCCGTGCAAAAATAAAAACTACTTAATTTTTGGGGGTTAACCTTTTTTATTTTTCAACATAGTCTCCTTTTAGGCTTATACACTTCGTCCAACGCTGCTTTAGTTTGTTGATCCCTTCCGAATAATAGGATTTGTCCAAGTCTGAAAAATAGCCATTCGCTTCTGCAATCACCTCCTCGTTTGAATAAAATCTTTTTCCCGCCAGCCATTTCTTCATATTGGGGAACAAATAGTAGTCCGAGGGAGCCAAGTCTGGAGAATAGGGGTGATGTGAAACGAGTCCTATTTCCATTAATTTTGCGACCGCAACTGCTGAGGTGTGAGCTGGTGCGTTGTCGTGATGGAAAAGGACTTTTTTGTGGGCCAATCGTGGGCGTTTTTCTTGCAGCTCGGTTTTCAAACGGTCCAATAACGATGAATAATACGCACCTGTAATAGTTTTACCCTTTTCCAGATAGTCGATGAGGACTATTCCTTGCGAATCCCAAAAGACAGTCGCCATAATCTTTCCGGCCGAAGGAACGGTCTTCGCCTTTTTTGGCGCAGATTCCCCCTTGGTCTCAGAAGTGTAGTGATGTATCCATGTTTCATCCACAGTGACGAAACGACGCTTAAAGTCCTGCGGATTCTTCTGGAACAGCTGCAAACCGTCCTTGCAACACTTCACACGATTTCGTTTTTGGTCAAGCGTGAGCAATCGCGGCACCCATCTTGCGGATAGCTTTGTCAATGATTTCTGGAGTAGTAACCTCAACAGGGCGTCCAGAACGTTCAGCGTCACTTGTGCCCATATGGCCACTCCGAAAATTTTGAAACCACTTATAAACTGTTCTAATCGAAGGTGCAGAGCCACCATAATGTTTATCAAGCTTCTCTTTAGTCTCCTGAGGCGTTTTGCCTTTCATAAAGTAGTGTTTAATCAACACACGAAATTCTTTTCCGTCCATTTTTTGAAAATCACTCGACTTCCTCGATTCAAACGAATGCCAAAGAAATAGACCGATCTGGCTGAAACTTAGTGTATGTTCTTCCAAGAGATGCTACTAACTAAACATAACCTCGATACGCGCCAGTGGTGCTATCTCTATGACTTTGCACGGACTTTTCAAACGACCCTCGTACTGTCTCTAAGCTCATATCGGTTCTAACCGAAGATTTTATTAATTATAGTGGTAACCGCAATCTAATATCTGTTAACTTCTTCTGTTTTAAAAAACAGTGAAGCAAAACAGCATTTTTATATTGCACTAATCAATTTAATGTAATAGTGAGTGCAAATATATTTATGTTTTGCTTCATGCGCTCCGTTTTAGACCAAATAAGGCTCCCATATTCTTAAGGCTCCCATATGTCTTAAAATCACTGAAGGGGTGGCAACATCCTTTCTCCACACTAACAGTAGGAAAATGGCAAAATTAAATTTACGTACAGCGTAAAGCTGTACTTATTACGCATTGCACGAATATTTTGCAGATTTCACTATTTAATCAATAAATTTTAATTACAAAAAAATTGATTTTACTAAATTTTAAATAGCTTCTGACCCCTGTACATATATGAACTACCTCTCTAGTAGTTCATAGTGTAAGTGTGGAGGTTGTTTGGGTTAATAGGCAACTACACCGCAATGCGCCAAGATTTCTGAAAAAGTGGACATTTCACTACTCTCTGTTTCCTTGTAATATTAGTTCAGGGTTCAAGACACCAATTGGGACTGGGTAATTTTCAAACTTGTAACCTAAGGGACAAAAATCGTTCTTAGTTTGCCAACGTCGTTGTAAGTTCTATGGCCAAGGGATGTCCTTCAGCGAATTGTTGACAACTTAGTAATCTCGCTGTTGGAAAATGAAAGCAGTATGAACTACATATTTTTACCGGTAATTCAGTTTCCTTTTCTTTCTATGAAGTGAAACTCAAAACCTATTGCACTCGTCGGGTATCTCAGCTAGTTCTTAATAAAACTTTTATAAAAGTAATAATAAATATATTTTTTATTTTTATAAAAGTTATTTTGTGTCTGTAACTCAATTAATTAAGAATTTATTATTTTATTATTTGATAAAACTATTTTTTACTTTTATGATTGTTTACTTCGCCAAAAATAATGTAATAAATTAACCTGGTGTATAAATCAATTTGAAAGGTAAAGGAACTCAACAATGTCTTGATAATAAATTTGCATACTTCATACAACTTACTATTAATTATTGCAAGGCTGAAATTATTAATTATGTGATGCAGTTTGTATTAATTAGGCTTTCCATTTTCTAAGCTTTCATGATCAGTTTTAATATTACTTTCTCTTTGTACGAGATAAGCCATAAAGGTATTTCAAGATTTTTACTCGATTAATGGAATAAGGCACGAACGATCAACCCCGTATCACCCTGCCAGCAATGGAGCGGCAGAAAATTCTGTAAAATCTTTCAAACTAATGATTGGAAGCAAAGGAAAGGCAAACTTAGAGACTTCTATCAGTAGGTACCTTATATCACTACAGAACGTCGGAGCATTCCACTACGGGAGAAACCCCGGCAAAATTAATGTTCGGACGAGAGCTTCGTACGCGTTGGGATGCTTTGCAAGCACACAAACAAGAAGCATCCCAGTACAAGCAAATCCAAAATTATAAAGGACATCGCAGCACGGAGTTTTCGATAGGGGAGATAGTGTATGGCCGCGACTTCAGCGATTCAGCTCACTGTAGTAAAGCACAAGTCGAAGAAAAATTAGGCGATAGGGAAATGGAGGGTGATCGGCTTTTGAGGCGGCACGTTGATCAGTTACTAATGGCAGATTCAGATGGTTTTGAGCCTCATCGGCAAATCAAACGAACGAGCGGAGGAGAAGAAGATGCGGAAGTGGCACAACAGGGAGATTTGCCAGAGACAGTAGGGGTCACTCGTTCGGGATTTAGAAAAGACTGAGGGATGAGAGATGACAAGCGAAATTCAGAGGGGAGATGTGTTATATTGTTGTCTAGTTACTGGTATTAATTGCCATGTGATAAAAATAACGTATGTTGAGTTGAGTTGAAATACAAAATTGTATAAAACGCTAATAAAGAATATCTGGAATAATTCTAGAGTTCTTTCTTGTCATAGTAGAGATATTACAAAGAGTTAAAACACTTTAGTGAAATTCTTGAATCTGCGAACACTAACTCAATGAATTTTAAAACGATAACGGCAATTTCACCTAGTAACAAGACGTGGAAATGGGGTGATTGAAGGTTGCTAGTAAGATCTACAAAACTAAGCAAAAAGAAATACAAAGAGCATTGTTGACAAAGCAAACAATTTTAATGGCTTGCCTTTCTTCCCTTAAACGATTATTCTAATGCTTAAGCCGCTGTATGCATTCCGGTCCAGAAGACGATTTTGTTCTTTAAAGTATTTACACTTTTCAGTACAATGCAGGACTTTCAAAATAATCGTTTAATATCACATTTCCTATGAACAATTGGCAAATTTACTGAACAAAAATAAAAGCAGTTAAATTTTTATCACCTGGCCGATAGGAAATTAGAGTAGAAATTCGTCCCTCCTACAAAATTGCATAAGCTCTAAAACAAGTCAACACCAACAACCAATTTGACGAACCTAATTATTTCAAGTTATAAAACACTTATAGTGATCTGAAAATTACCTCTCAATCAAAATTGATCAGTGCTATATGGATTAGTTCGGCCGGATGTGAATCTTATGTTGTTTTTTTTGTGAGTAACTTCTTGGGACCGTGGAAGGACGATTGATTGTGGTCTCTTTTTTCAAGGATGAACAATGATATCGCACGAAGAACTAAGCAGATACCAAAGAGTAAGTTTCCCCCCCAAAAAAAGTTCGTAAATCTGATATGGTCGTAAAACCTTTAAAATCGGTAAGAGAGGAAAAGAAGTACACGATATAGGCCGTCAGTAAATTAGGCCAGAATGTAAGAAAGGAAGCTTGTTATAGCGGCTAATGTCTGAAGAGCTAAATTAATTCTGTTAGATTGTCACACAATCCACAATTCAAGAAATATTAAAATATTTGAATAAGTAAAAAACGTAATTTCCCGAGTGTTGCTTTAGTACTGCTGTGAAAAAACTAAATGGAATAGCAATGTTAGAATTTAAAAAGTAAACTGAGCCAGAGATAACAGTAAGTGTTTACTGCTGATATGTCATTTAATAAAGTATCAACTTCACTAGTATTTTTGCCATTTAATTCAATTGTCTAGTTGTGCTGAACAGAAAATGATTCACAAAAACAAATTAATAATAAACTGATATTACAAGGCAATTTTTTTTGTACAAGTAAGTAACAACATTTCTTCAGCTGGATTTTCAGTTTTTTCCAATTTTTTATTTGTTTTGCGTTACAATATTTACACCTAAAACGAAAAAACGCACTTCTGATAATAAATAAATATAAACAAAAACAAAGCCGTCTTTATCTGAGTTGTCAGCATATCAGGAATACAGAAACATGTTCGAGACATCATTTAAAAGTCAAAAATCTCTTCAAAGATCGTTCAATCGAATTTAACTCTCAGAAATGTTGCACTGGTGATTGTAAAACACCACCTTTCCCCAAAAATGTAGAGTCTTCCTTTACGTGTTTTTGCATTTAAAACTGAAATTTGGAACTCAAAATTTCGGCAATATATTTAAGATGATATTTTAACGCTGTAAAGGGATATTTACATATCCGGAGAAGGGTTTGTTGAGACGTTATCAGTAAACATTTGGTGAGAGCAAATGTTTTTATTTGAATGAATAATTTTCGCTATAGGATTTTTATTTCAGGGGTATTTGGGAAAAAGATGGAATTAACCTAAGTTTTCATTGTTACAATTAGTCTATGAGCTAAAAATGTAGTTGTGACTAGTACACTTGTCCTAACAGAATTGCATTTTTATTAGTAAATGCAACTCAGAAACAAATAATTTACGACTTTAAATCCTACGCTTTTCTTATTTTTTTATAAATTCATTGATAGTTTCAGTATTATGAAGTAGGTTTCAATTTCAATAGGTTGTGGAAGCATTATTATCACTCCTAGTTATTATTATTAAGAACTGAGATTAGGTGTGGCCATTTGTTTGATCACTCATTGTTATTCATCTATACACCATTCAACATAAACTAATCAACCTACTCTGCAATGATGTAATCGTTCCATACTTTGTCTTCCTTTTATATCATCTGGTTGAAGTGTTTCCATTTTTACAGGGAGATATGCGTTTAATGTTTGCTCTTTAACGCGATAAAATCGCATTCAATTATACTTTACGAGCTGTCGGGGTTTTTTTATATTATTATTTCCACTTCAAGATGACATTTGCAACAATGCAAAATTTTAATGGTTAATGAAATTAAACTTATCTTTAATTACGAGACTTTAAGTGGGTAACGCATTAAGACAATTCCTAACAAATTTTTTAATCAACAACTAAGTATCTTGTCAGCCCATTTTGCTGTCAGAATGGCCAAACAAGTTTTCCTAAGTCTTTCATTCATTTTTTTTAGCTTCTTCACCCTTCATGCAACCGTACCATATTGATTTTCAGATCAGTCAATACAAAATATTCTAAGTCTTTGGATATCTGAATTAGGCAGTCCTTAACTCCTTCTGAAATATATTTCTAAGGATAATAGTCAATTTTATTTGTACGTAGGCTCCAAATTTCAAGTAAGTAAGACATTCTACTGAAACCTTGAAACCTCTTCTAAGCTTTCAGAAGAGCCTGAATAACCCTGGTTAAAAATGTGGTATAGTCCATGCTGGATAATACCGAAGATTTTATCATACCACGCAGTTTTATTTTTTTTTAATATTAAAAAGATAATAAAATACATATTTGTTTGATCTGTTTCGACTTTCATCCATGATCTGAGGTTGCAGTTTAGCGTTAAGAGTTTGTCTTCAAGTAAGTACCCATTTCACATTAAATTTTCGAATTTTCCCTTCAATTTTTTTTTATCAAGTTTGATTGATGAAAGTATGAAACCTATTGGAAATACCAAAAAAACAAAATAACCCTATAATAGCCCTTAAAAACTGGTGCCTATCTAATTTCCTTCAAGAAAAACAAGTATATTGGCTTAAGAAGTTTTTCTGGTCAACAAATTGTGGCACCTTATTACTTCAGAACAACGAAGATATTTTACAGTAAGTATCACATTCTATTCCGATGAAACAAGAAAGTTGAAATTGAAGATTATATTATGCGGATGAATGTAAAAACACATACGAAGATTATTAATTTCATTTTTTGAATGTAAGAAAAAGAAATGGTTATCTAGAGAAATTATTGGTAAAATTAAACATTATTATTATTTTTTTTTTTTAATGATTTAAGGCGCGTCAACATCTAAGGTTATTGGCGCCCTGAGCTTTTTCCAGTGCACTGCCGGCCTCCGGACAGTGTTCTCTCGTTACAGACAACACTGTCCATCACCGGACAGTGAGCTGTAAGAAGCTCCTAGAAAGAGAAAATCTAAGGGTCAGCAGCTGGATTAGAACCCGGGACCTCCGCGTGGGAGTCCAGTATGCTAACCTCATAGCTAATCCCTTCCCTTTGTATTATTATTATTGTTATTATTATTATGAATACCAGAGTTTCTGTTTCCGTCCACTAGGACATTAATATCATTGATGATTAATTATCTAAAAAATCTTAGCGAATAAAATAATTAATGTACTTTCTCTCTTTTCCTCCTTTTTCTTAGTCATTTCTGTATTTAAAATGTTTCTATTTATATAAATCTATTAATTATAGATTTCTTTTCCTAATTGTGAAGATAATATATGTTTCAAACCATGCCGTTTAAAGTATTTTGTTCGGTTTCAAAAACGAAATCTTGTATCTTGTATTTTTTGTTCATTTAAATAAACTTCATTACTATTCTTATAATTATTATTTAGTCACATCAACATCTGAGATCATTAACAGCTAACTCATCAAATAAAATTCAATTTATATGATGATCTGTACTGTACTAAAATTTATCTCCTCACAAAACTTTCTGTAATTCATAACCTTGGTGTTCTGATGAATAAATTTCCTTTAAATTTGTACTTTATTGATTCAAGAAATTTAGTGTAAACTTGCCAGGCATCCTAAAATTAAATTCCCCCCCCCCCCCCAGATATCACAAATGATGGCCGCCTTCAAGAAGTTCTTGGTGCTTTGGTATTTCTACCAATCTGTGAAAGCAAGCCTTCTCTCGTACATAATTTAAAAGTGAATGTTTAAAAATTTTCAAATGTATGTTAGATAATTCTGCATCACGAATATTAATCTGCACTAATAATCATGAATGTGGGTCAAGAAGCACTTCACATTAAAGTGCATGACGTTGAATGAATTTTTTTTTATAGTTAGTTAAATATGAGATATAATCTTTTGTTGGTATAGATAGGTTAGTTGTGTTAGGAGCAGGAGCATTGAAGGAGGTGGAGACCTTATATGTCAGATAATAAGTATGTGTGAATATTTGCATAGTATGGGGGCAGAACTTATGAAATACAGTTGTTCTACTTATTTGTGCTCACTGTTAAATCATCATTGTTAGGTGACGAACAAATTTAATAAATCATTTTCATTCTATTATTTTGTTTAATTTCTTGCTTTCTGTATTCTACTTAGGGAAGAAGTTATTTGCAGATTTCACCAGGGTATTCTTTTTTTAGGTTCTCTGAGTACGATAAAAAAAAACAGAAAGTTGAAATTTTACATTCTCGCAAATAGAGGTTTAGAAAAAAGAGAAAAATACAAAACCTTTCTTAGTTTTGCTGGAATTTCCATAATTTCTGTTTCTAACATTGTTCTTTAATGCCAACCGTACATTATACACATTAGGTCAGCTGATTTTAGATGTAGAGATTTAGAAAAAAAGGAAAAATACAAAATCAGAATTGAAAATTCGATTAAATGTAGTTTTGTAAGAAAGGGTATTTATGTAGTCTACTCTTTAAAGTCCCTTTTTTTTCATTATTCTGTTCTTGCCATCTGAATAATTATAATCAGAATCTTGTGTTGAACTAAATGTTTAAATTTAAAGGAAATCGGCTGACCTGAAATAAGATTTAAACAGATTTTTCACTATTTTGGAGTTTCCTTGAAAATGGATCTTAAGATTTTCTGTAACTTAGTGTAGTGATGTTATAGCTATTTCTCTATATCTTCATTTAAAACAGTTTCCTCGGAAAATTTTGATTAGGTGAACTTCTAGAAAAGTGAAGTGGTAGTTTTTCCTCTAAAGTACTGTTTTTGTAACACAAGTACCCAATAAGATGGTACAATGTATTGTTGAAATCGAGTTTGAAGGAAATGTCTTATCCAGGAGTATCCCTTCACTTAATGAAAAGTTAACGTTCTCGAAAATGGTTCCCAGGTTTTTCCTGAGTATTTAATAAGAGCATTATTAAATTTGTAACTTAGATCCTTGGTAATAATATTTAGAGAAAGTCATGTTCACACCTTATTTTTTTTTTAACTTAATTGGTTAATAAAGCTACACAAGGTTATTAAAAGCTAAGTTGGATTTAACCCAACACATACTAATTATATAGCAAAATTTAGGCAATATTATGTACGTTTTATACTCTTACGGGTTATACTTAAGGTGACTAAGACAAATTATTATTTGACCAGCCATGACCAAATATTGCTCAACTGGCATTCCAGGAAATTCATTAATTTTAACTTGGCTTTGGAAAAAAATATGATGCAAGGTACTTCAAAATTAGGGAATTATAACTCCTATATAACTGGAAGAAATATTTTTAATAATTTTTGCGTTACCATTTTACTTTTTATTGTTTGGTTATATTGTTTATTCATTTAAGCGTAGTCGTACACTTAGTGATAGAACTCTGCAATGGGCACTTCTACTAATTAAAAATGGCGGTATACAGTAAATAAAGCAACAACATCTGTGAAGTTGAAGCACTTTTTTTTATTAAGGAAAACTGATTGAAATGATTCTACAGATAGAGAAAGAACATACTTCAAATTTCATTTCAAAAGCTTTCATTAAAACTGTCTGGTAGGACAGTTGTATAAGGGTTGATCGTCAAAAACTGCAGGAAAAAGCGTAACGTTGAAAAACACCCAACTTTGTCAGTTTTTTTTCTCTTTTTCTATAAAAGATAAAATTCCCAAATTTTCTTTAAATTATAGGGCAAACCCTCCTTTATCTTTTTATTATGCTTTCACCCTAAGGTTTTAGATCATCATACTTGTAAAACTCGGAGAATGTTTTTATTTCACATTAACTAGTTGCTTTTCTAAAATACTTTGTTTACTTTATAAGCAGTGAACATATTGAGTATCTAGTTACCCAATTCCATAGCACTATAACTTCTGCAGTTTATAAACGGCACTGTAAACTGTTCGAGATGAGTAACCCCGTCTTTTAACGAATTTTTATTGTTCTGCTTTAATCGAAGTACAGTTGAATGACTGTTTTTTCCCCCCGGAACATCGACTGCTATGGTTATTAGGGCCAATGATAATTATTGCGATTATTATTGTCACTACCTTGTTACAGGTTTTATTGTCCATGGCAATTGCCTTATTGTCGGGAATTTTTAAGACAAACAACTTAGCTGTTTTGTTTTCTTTCTTTTTTCCAGAATTGCATTGTGATTTAATGTCAAACAAGCTTAAGGTCTCGGATCTGTAATAATATCTTGATACTCTATTCTCACTTAGAAGTGAGCATCCAAAAGTAGTTATATCTTATGTCGTTTATAAATGTGAACAGTAGCGTAGCATGATTATGATGCTAATGTTCACTTGTATGATAGCTCAGATATTTTGTTAAGACCTGGTCTTCGAACCATTTACTCATCTGATGTTACTCCACTCTTAATGTCCTATCGAGGCTTTGCGTGGGTATGTTTATAAATTTATTTAAGCTAAACAGATGAAAGTGCATTTATTTCAACATTCAGCAGTCTTTTTACGTGATTTTTCAAGCTCGGAAATAATGTTTACCTTAACAAAAGGTTATATAGTGCTATAATTGACCATACTCGTATGTTATTCTATACTGTTCTAAAGAAGAAAATCCAATGCGTTTTCTTTTTTTTAAACATGTTTCTGAATCCCATATTGTTTTATTTTATAAGGATCTCATTTAATAATTTTATGTTTTTGTTGATTATGTTACTAAAATAAATAATTCTTGTTTATTGCAGACGGAGCGTGATGGACGGGAGGGGGAGGCCGATCTGGACGAGGAGATGGAGAAGATCCTTAAACGAGATGAACTACCAACTGAGAGATGGCCGGTTGTTTCTACTGAACAGCCTCCAGATCGTAGGCATATGTCCGAACAGGAATACTCATGTGAGTTAGGCAAATGTGAAGAAGTGTTGGTAAACACTCATTAACCATGTAGATTGTAGAATTTTATCTCTTTTACTTAATGATTATTAAGAACGAAACAGTTTTGGGTTCATGAAAACAAAACAGAAGTTTTTAGATTCAACATTTACAAAGAAATATGGGCATTCTGGTTTCATCTTAGCTCAATTTCCAAGGGATACTCCTTCAATTCTATGCAGAGAAATCAAAGAACCATGGCTCATGTGGCATTTGTGCTCGGCTAATTATAAATCTTTTCTCTGAAGTATCTCTCATCAGATAAGATTCTGATACTACTTCTGAGTCATTTTAAGTAGAGAAGGTAACCGTGAGCACTCAAGGTATTGCGAGTATTAATACAATGTAAAATAAATATAAATGAAGTAGATAGGAACTGTGTAAAGCATTTCTATAGAATTTCTAGTATTTATTTTATTATTTTTTATTACATAGCCTTTATTTATTAAAATAAGAATATAAATAAAAATACATATCTTGGAACACAAAATTATGTAGACAACTGCCATGGTCAAAGACCGTCGGAGGAGTGGTTAATACAAATTATTTTTTCAATTAGTGATTTAACTAATACTGAACCAAGAATACTTATTGCATTGCAATATTGTGCTAACAGAGGCCAATCAGAACCATTTAAAATTTCTAATATTTCCTCATTTGATATAGAAATATTCCTAAAATATTTTAATCTGACCTCACACAGTCTAGAACAAACAACCAAAATATGATACATTCGATCATGTATTAGCTCATTATACAAACAAACTTCTTCAGTGTTATGATGGTATGGCGAAGAACTACCTAAGTACAATACACCAGCCCGAGCCTTAATTATCCACATGACTTGCTCCAAGGATAGCTACAATTGAAGTAATGTTTTCTACCTAAACTAAAATTAAGCTCTTTATAAATGTTCGGAAACATTCTGTATAAATTCTTTTTTGTAATGTAGTTTGGATACATTGCACTAATTTATTAAAAATACCGTTCCACGAATTTCTAGTATTTACATTCGGATATTTTCTTTGTGTTTTTCCCCTCTAATCAGTGAATTTCATTTTTTAATTAATTATATTTTCTAGTTCACAGAAAGAAAAGTTACCCTCATATGCATGTCCCACTGAAAGCATCATATTCCAAAAGAAAAAGAGCACATTCCTGTAAACCTGAAACCGACAGTATTCCTCAGGTAAGATTCAATAAAATTTCCACCTACAATTTAATTTTTTTGGTCTATTTTCTTGTTTTTAAATTAATTTACGTTTTAATGAACTACAAAGTGGGAATTACATGTTTTCAAATGTTCTTAGAATAATAAATTTTTATTTTCATTTATTTTATTTAAAAATAAAAATAAGATTAACATTAGCAGACTTTTTAAATGGTTTAAAGCTAAAATTGTTTTCACAAAAGTACTATTGTGAAAAAAAATGTGAGACGTTAACTAATCAGTGATTAATCACACGCTGAATGAGAATGCGAGGTCATGAATTCGAGAAAAGATGTACCTCACTTTTATATTCTTATTTTATGAGCCTCATTGAATGGGAAAAATGAGTATATGGTTGAAAAAATCTTTGAATCTAATGCGTAGTTGTAATTACTATTGGAAACGTATTAATGGGCGCTTGTCCCTCTCCGAAAAGCCAGAAGGGTCCTTCAACAAAAGAAACCAATCTGCTGCTCCAATCTTCTTAGCATTTCCTTGAAAAAATCTTTGAATCTAATGCGTAGTTGTAATTACTATTGGAAACGTATTAATGGGCGCTTGTCCCTCTCCGAAAAGCCAGAAGGGTCCTTCAACAAAAGAAACCAATCTGCTGCTCCAATCTTCTTAGCATTTCCTTGAAAGCATTCCTCTCTCGAATACCCTAAACTTAGTGTTTATGATACAAGCTCACTCACCTAAATAGTGGTACTCTGTTACCTTAATCATCTCATCACAATTCTGGTTCAGTACTGGCCACTTGACTAACTTGTGCATATTTAGTGGGTATCCTTTCGGTCAGCAAACCTGTCGAAATTCTTAAATGCTTGTCACTCAAAAAACCAAACATTTTAGATGTTTTAGAATCTTACGGGTCGCCCCAATAGTTCTTCAATATTTTCATCCTCTATTTCTTAATATTTTTGTCTCAACACTAATTCTTGACAGTAAAACTAGTGCGAGACTTCTGAGTGGTGTCAATACCATCATCGGCATATATATTATAAAAATATGTTTAGTAAATTATAATTTATTATTTGTTAATTTCATTTGAGAAAATTTACATAAATTAAGCTTCATGACAAGTTTACAAGTCTGCTACAGTGATGTTTCATACTGTTCTATACTCTTGTGTGCCATTTAATAATTGTAATAAAAAATATCTTGCATAACTATAAAAATACCTAAAATATTAAAGTAACAAAAAGAAAGGCCTACAAGATACCACACATCCATTCAACTTGTAAGTCTTATTAATGTTCTAAGTTTGAAGAGAAACGTTGAAGTATTTTTTGTAAAAATTTAAAAGAAAAATTTGGAAAACTTTTCTGGATAAAAATGAGGTCAAAGATTCTTTTTATATAAAGAGATTTTGTTTAAATAACATCTATTACTTATTTTTAAAGTGCTATTATTTATAAATTCCTTATTTTACATAATTTTCAGATTACAATGTCCAGTCAAGGAGGTACAGACTCAGACCCAGGTCACAGTATACCTACAACAAGGTTAGTTCAAAAATTAATATGTAGTATGAAAGTTTATAACTTTATAAACAACAGTTTGCTTAGTTTAAACTTATTTTCTAATTACTTACCTGATTACTTATATTGTATCCATCAAGTTTGTTTCTGTTCCTTCATTCTCTCGGTGTTTTAGACTTTCTAAAGAATCTATTACAGTTCGAAAATAAAATAGAGAACTAATATTCACTTTTACATTTTCTGTCATAAATTCTACGACTGATTAATTGTTGGGAAAAAATAAGAAAGTTTGTTTCATTTGTAGATCTCAACAACGCATACAGATAATTACCCTCCAAGAAAATAATAAAGAATAAGGGAGAATTGAGCATTCTAATGTGTCCAAGATGACTTTTTAGTCCTTTCGTATACTTTTGATTTCTTCCGCTGTTTGTAGGTATTTTAAGTATTTGAATATTGGTATTGAATTGGTTATTATCATTATTACGGTAGCTAACCTAGAAAAAAAGGTATGTCTTACGGTTATAGTGTTGAGACCAGATAAAAATTGGTACAACTCCTCTAATGGATGAAATTATGCAGACTGAGTTGGGGCAAATCTTTGGATTTATTTTTGTCAGCTAAAGAGCTAAACAAGGATTCTTGGTTTCCTCAACTCTTTTCAAAATAATGTAGGCATTCTATTGAAGAAAGAAACTAAGAGGTGACAGAATAGGAACCTCTCTTGGTTAGGGGACATGATTTTTCTTACTTACTTGTTGTATTACAAGTTATCGATGCTCAAAATTTCCAAGATACTGTGAGGAAAAATTTAAAAAAGAATGATAAAAAATATATAATAAGGGTTGAAACATTGCAGAAAAACTTATTTTTTGGTGATATTACTCTTAGATTTGTATTGTATATCGATTGTAGAACTCATAAGGAAGGTGCACATAATAAATATTTAATTCTTAATTAATTTCTAGCGTTAGCAAGAAGGGACATACATAGAAATACTATTGCTAAGGTTTGTTTTTGTTTTGACGCAATAATGTATGTCAAGGTCAACTCAATATTGGGAGTAGTTTTATTTAAACGGTTTTTTAAAATGCTGAGTGTATTTCGTTGAAATAAAATGCCGTCATGAAATCGTGGTTTTTAAAGGTTCATCGCCAACGGAAACTGATCTAAAGCAAGTAAAGGTTTGTTAGGAATCTGGTCCTTCATCTTCCCAGTAAAGAAATGGGCAATGCAGCTAAACGTCGTGAAAAATGGCCCTAAACTGCAGTGTGGTTCATTTGACACTAAATGTGAGAAAGCTTTGAGCGAAATGGGCGCTGCAATTTTTAAATATTAATCAAAAAACAAATAGGGAAACGATTTTGCATTAATCTCTAGAAGAATCCAACAAATTTGATGCGCTGATTTTCAATGCTGACACTAAACGTCAGAATCAAAACAGTAATCCAAACATTGACTGTAAACCGCTACATTAAAACAATAAAACAAAAAATCGAAGTCGATTTTATCAGTTGGAAGGGTCATACCCAGTTCTTTCTAGGAACAGAAAAGATTCTTTTAATTTATTGAACAGCAGAGGGTAAAACAATTGGCGAATACTTCATAAATCTTCTTAAACTAGTAGATGTAACAATCATTAATGAGCAGATCACCTGATTGCAAAATGGAAAACATAATCTCATCAGGACAATGCCTCTACCCACAAAAGTGCTTTGGCAAACTGTGGGATTTGAAGTACGTATTAGTTGAGAGATCCATCTCATTCGGAGATTTTCACCCTCTGACTTCACCAAATTCACTACTATTTAAAGAAATTCGTTGTTGGATAATGTTTTGGAACAAACAAAACAGTCGTTATTGTTTATGAAATACTCTTTCCAGAATCGCCCTCAAAAGGTGGAGTCTTATTGATTGGAAAAAAAGTTGTATAGTGCTATATAAAAAAATAAATATTTATTTTTTATCTTTAGAAACACAGTCATTCGCGGTCAGGCCAAGAACTTTTCAGTTTGCTATACAAATTATCTTTTTTACCCACCTGATCGGTAGATGAATATTATGTCCGCCTGGGAGTATTGACTTCACTTTATATGTAAATATGAAAAATACGACAATAATAACACTGCGTCACAACTATCATGAAGCTGTATTATCCTTTGTTTGACAATACATTTGAACTTGCTTATTTTATAATACTAATGGCTTTAGTGGCAATATGATATTGCATTAGGTGTAGTTTATTATAGGCTTATCTGTACGCTGATAAAGTAAGTTATTAGTAAATTGCTAATGTATATCTGTTTATTTGACAAATGTATTGAGTTCCAGTTTAGTGGCAAAATCTATAAATGTTTAGCTTTTATTTTAAAATAATTTCCGCTCATTTTTGTAATTAGGCTGATATATTATCAACAATTCCGACGTTTTACTTTTCCGATTTTGAGAATAAAATCGAATGGTGGGTAGTTGTCAAACGTATTTGAAGGAGTGTGAATCAGACACATTGGCGGATCCAGGACGTCCGTTTTTTTATTGTCAATGGTAAACAGATGATTGTGTGTAAAATCACTCCATCTTCTACTTGAAGATGTTGTATATATAATTTCTAACAAAATGTCTGTTCTTCGGTTAGAAAAAAAATTAAAGTTCAAAAAAAAAAAAAAATCTCAGAATATATTTCTATCTTATCAGGGTAATCTTAATTGTTTTGGCAAAATTATTCAGGTGCCACCTACCTGACTGATTCCAAAAAAAAACTAATTTTACCTAGTTCTTCTTTGAAATACAAACAAATGTAAGCAATTGAATAGTAATTTTCTCTTTATTTTCATCTAATAATAAAAAAACTTTTCTCCTTTAGACCCTCCTCTGATTCCTCGCGTAAACAGACTTGCTTAACTTAGCCTAGGGTTATTATTGTAATATTAATAATATTGTCAACAAATTAAGTGAGTACTTAATATAAAAACAAAATTCAAAGTAAATATTTGTAGAGTAAATTTTAGAAAAGAAGACTTTGATATTAAAAGGAATCATTATTTCAATCAAATTATTTCATCAAAAGATGTAAAATATAATACTGGCGGTGGGAATCTAGAAGTAGAAATCTAGCAAGGGTTCTAATTTTTCTCAATGTTTTATAAGAGGACAGGTAAGACATTTAACAAAAATACCATCTATAGAAAATAATAAAATTTCAATTGCTTCTAGCATTTGTATTGTTATTATTATAATATTTTTTTAATGTTCAAATCCACGTGGAGTGTTCAAAAAAAGAGGTGACGTTTAAGTTTGCAGAAATTATAAAGTTTAGAAAAAAAATCGCGGGAGCCATTGTCGTGAAATTCCAAAAACTTTTATATTGGATGCACGGCCAGGGTCCTCGCGAAAATAGTGATACAGCCAGTTTTTTGTTTTTCAATTTTTAATATGTCTATACTTTTACTTGAGTTACTGCTACACCAATAATTTTTGCTGAACTCTTGCAGCCCAACTATTGAACCCGCTGGAGATGAAGACTCGACCGCTGAAGATCTGCCTTTAAGTGATACTACGGAAGAACCGTTAGCACCTCTTTCAGAAAGAGCAAGAGAAGGTAGCTTAAGCCTATCACCAGATAAAAGAGTACAGTTTGATATAGGTAAACAGAAATCAGGTAACTAAATGCACAGTAAGCACGCTATTTAATTTTGTTTTTGTTTATATATATATATGATTGTTTGTTTCATTTTATATAATTTTTATTCTGGTTTTTAATTATTGTTATATAAGGATCAGCCAAGTAATAGCAGTTTCAGGTAATGCCTAAAGCACAGAACGCACTTTTTTAGTTTTCAATCTATCCAATATTTTGGTTTCGTCTTTGTTATAAACTTACGCTCTTCATTAGGAGAATATCACTGTGCTAATAGTTTTTCACCAATGAATCAATTTTTTCTATAGCATGCTGCACTTTTTGTGTTTAATTTTAAGTTGCTCATTTTGATTAAGAAAAAATTATATCCACCGTGTCGGTTATGTCAATTTTTTTAAAAGCATGCTGCATTATTTGAGTTTCATTTTATGTTCGCTTGTTCTGATTAAGAAAAAACATCCTTAGGTAAGAAATGCTAGAGAAAAGTGATCATTTAATTTTATATGTTAATATTTCATCACCCTATAAAAACATTTTCAAGATATCCTTAATGAATTAAATCTCAGAAGAAATCTACTAACTTTCTTCAGGTTACAGGGAAAAAATATTTAGAACCGAGAGATTAATTTGCCATCCACTTTAAAATTTATTGGGACACTGTCTAAGATAAAATGATGAAAAATTAATCCTAAAGTATAGCATTGACGCTAATGATTTTCAATAATATTACTGATGAGATATTTGTTCCTGAATATTATTTGTTACCCATCCTTTTAAATTTGAGAATTTCATTCTTCTAAATGTAAGTGAAATTATTTCTTTAAAAAGAACTTGGAATCTTTAACTTTAAACAGAACGTGACAAACCCATACATTTTTGCCGGAATACTAAATGGGTAGCATCCACTCTCAGAAATGTGGAAGTAGAACTGATTTATTGGCCACGCAACTTTCTGAGTGGCTTAATGTATAGTGTATAATAGAATCTGTCAAACTGGATATCAGTAACGAATGTATTACGGTCAGAAGATAAAAGTCCAAAACTTGTATGGAATAAAGAAAAAAAGCATTGTTTTATGGATGAAATCAATGAACTATGTCGTTTGTTCGGCCTATCGACTTTAAGATCATTTCCAATGCTTAAAAACTTGAAGAATCCTAAAAATCTACGATTATGAGATATGTCGCTGAAATTCACTGCCGTGGTACATGCTCATTCTATTCGGAGAATCCAAGCTTTCTACTTTTTCTTTTGATCTTTCACGTTGTTGTTTATGAATCTCCCCTTATCAGATTTTGCCTTCATAAACTGGTTGTCTTTGGTCAAGGTATTTCTAAAACTACCGCCAGCTGGAAAAGAAATGTTTTAGTGCCAGAATTGCTTTCCCAACGTCTGAATACTTCTTTGGTTTGTGAAAATGAACAAGACGGTTTGAGGTAATACCCAAAATGATCCAAAGAAGGGCTAAACCCTCGAAAGAGAGAACACCACATTTGCTAACATTTTCTGTCTGGTTCTTGCGGCATATATGCAAATTATACCAAAGAAGGTTCCCAAGTGAAATTCTATTCTCATGCAAAAAAGTACTAGACCGCTGCTCTGTCTCAACCCAACTTAAATTTTATTCTTGAAGATAAAAGTAATGTTTGGGTTTTATATTCTAAAACCTTTTTATAGAAATTCAAAATAGCATATTTCTCAGAATTAAACACTCATAGTAAGCACTAAAAGTATAGATATTATATGCGTAGAAAATGTTTGATTATGTGATTAAGAATATTACTAGAGATCAATTGAATAAATTGATCATTCAGAGTTTTCACTAATAGATACCTATAAATCCTTAAAGCAATATATACAGACATTTGTTGTAAAGTTAAATTAAGTTTGCTTTGAATTTTGTACATGAGTTGTTTTTTATTGGTAAATTAGTTTTTTAGATAGTTTTTTCTTTCTTTTAAATGAGAGAAAGTAGAAAGGGATGCAGTATTTTTCCAGTCAATAGTCTAAACACAATTACAAATTGTACTTAGAAAGTATGCTTTGATATTTCATCATTTAACTTCATTGCATTTTATATTGATCAGTATTGCATCTTTAGGATCTCCCGAAGGAGAAGAAGGAGGTAGAGGTAGTGATACAACACCAATTGAAGAACAACCGTCGGACGAAACTAGGCGGGACCATGACAAGAAAAGAAGAAGGCATTGGTATTTATTAAATTAAAATATTTAAAACAGTATGAGTTAGACAATTACTTTATATGGAAGAGAGAAGGGTAGATGAAGCTGTTAATTAAACAAATAAAAAAATTCTAAACGTCTAAGAAATTATTCTTTAAAAGTGAATTATTTTATAATATGTTTCCGATGATAAACAATAATTCAGTTTATTTAGAGCTTTTCTTCCCTGGCAACCACTTTTATTAGAGCTTAGGAATTAAGTCCTTATTAATTTATTATACCAAATTTCACTAATTATTAATTATTTAGTTTATATTCTATAAGTTACATTAATTATTAGGAGATCTCATCACCATCACCTTAGAAAGTACAGCCTAGCAGAGGAACCTGGTTGGAGAAAACGATCAGGAGCTGAAGCTCTTCCGAGGAGGATGAGCGAAGCAGTTTTAGAAGAAACATCAACTTTACATGAATTAGACCAAGATGATCTTGTCAGTGAGTATTCTTATTACAAGTAGTTACTTAATGTATGACTTTGAGTGTACATTAGAATGAAAATTAAGAACACATTTACTCCACGAGTATGAAAACCAAACAATAATACTATAATGAAGTATTGGTACAAAGGAAAACTAATGTACATAGTTTCAACAAGTTAACTTTGTCGTCAAATATCTGAAGAATATTGTAATTCCATATGTATTAATTGACTTATGGTTACTTACAAAGCTTAGTAATTTATTTTTTCTGAAGTTAATGTTAAATTTTCTTATCTATATGAATTTTATTAATGAAAAAATCAATCCTGATGTGCCTACAACAGTAATAGCGTCAAATTTAATTAAGGAATTTTTGCGTTGATGTTGTTTAAAGCTCAGGAGGAATAGGCTGCAATTGTGATAGCTAAATTCGCTTTCATGTTTCTAGTTAACGTGATTGTAAATATATTTCATTAACTTTTCGCGCTACCCTAATTTAAGCAGAGTTTAAGTTATACTTTAAAAAAAATAAATAAAAGGAAAAAAAGCCTACTAAGCCCACATGATATATAAGTAATGAAGTAATCTTGAACATAAAAGAATCAGAAAAATTTCTTAGAGGGGCGGACGACAGGTATGCTCTGACCTTCCAATAAAATAATTTTCTCTACCTAGGAACCTTTGCATCGTACTATCCAGTAAAATAAAGAGTTCTCGATAGCGAGAGAACACTGTTTAGGGACCGTCAGGCATTGAGTCTCCGAGCTCCAATGACCAAAGAAACTATCAATTGAAATGTTATCTTCACTATCACCATTTCTCTATTCTATTTGAAAAAGAAATCCCTGGGATTGAACGTTAAATTGATTAAACAAAACATTACTTTCTTATTTTACTCTATTTTTAGTTCTTTATAAGATTTGTTTTATACTTTTTCATAATTTTCAAAAAGGTAGTAAATTTAATTTACTTTTAAAATCTAGTTACAATTGTAAATTACATATTATTTTCTACCGGTCTTTTTATGAAATAAGAGATATCGCCTTCTCTTGTGTTGGAAGAAATGTATACGGCAATGAAATAAAACATTTGATTGCTTAATTTTTTTAAACTAGTTATTCTGAAAATTATATACTTTTCAGGTCATCGTTTTGACATATCGAAGGGTAAACGAAGATATAGTGTAAGACCAAAAGAAGGGCGAAAGGAATCTGCAGTGACTATAGTTGGACCGAAAAAATCTTATGACCACAGCCCTCATGAGGTGAAATTTATTACATTTGATTATTTTAATGGCATTATTATATTGCTAAAGTTATAAACTCCCTTTTAGTTTATTTAGAATTTAACAAGTTTACTTTATTAGAACCGTACGGCTTTATTTTATTTAAAAAAAAGAGGAAACCTGTTTCTTTAGGTGTTTGTACAATTGGATGAATTATCTGGCATTGGAAATGAACGTGAATGGAAAGAAACAGCGAGATGGATTAAATATGAGGAAGATGTGGAAGAAGGAGCTGATAGGTGGGGAAGGCCACATGTAGCTCCCTTGTCTTTTCATTCATTGCTAAATCTTAGGCGATGTTTAGAAACAGGTGAATTAATTCAATTTAATAAAGAAAACCAATTTTACAATTTAAAGTTGCAGAGCACTAAATATCTTTGTCTTTAGGGGTCATTCTTTTGGATTTGGAAGAGAAAGAATTACCAGGTGTGGTTTATAGAGTTGTGGAACAAATGGCTGTTGATGAGTTAATAGGATCAGAGGATAAACCGACAGTTATGCGAGCACTTCTTTTAAAACATCGTCATGTTCATGAAAGTGATTCAAGGTTTAGATTCAACATGAGAAGAAATACATCCAGTTATTCTAGCCTACAAGTAATTTTTTTTTTTTACTTTTTTAATTTTAAATATGAACTGTTTGTGTTGCTGTACAAACTACTGCATACTTCTTTCTTCTCTGTCTGTAAATTATGTATGTAAAACTGTGTGGCAGTAGCCGCATTCTATGAAATTCATAAACAATATCGCTTACAAGTTCTGTTTTCTACATCACTCCACTAATCCTGCGTACGAGATCAAAAATATTAACAGCTGATTTTTTTTTTTAAAGACATTTCATAATGTCTTCTTGTTCTTTTTCTTTGGCATAATTTTATTGGATTATTCTTTTGCGTATATAAAACTGTACAATTCCTCTTTACTAATTAAGTATTAATAGAATATCCATGGTAACTTGTCACATGCATTGTGATTTGGACTTCTGAATGGCAACATTCTCTGCTATTGAGATTTACTTTGCCCAAGAAAAAATATAATTTATATCAAATACTGTATGTACGTTGTGTTGTCAGCTAGTTGAATACTAATGATCTATGTGCTCTTGCTTTTTGCGCTTTCCATCTACGTTTTGAAACTTCAGTCAATGGCCTATGAGGAAACCTACACAACATCTCAACTTGATCTGCGTCACGAGAACAACGTAAAATTATTTTTTTACTGTATTTTTCTTTCTCAAATCTCGGTAGTATTGTCTTAAACATGCAGCTAAATTGAAAATAAAGTTGCTTTTAGTACCTTCTCATTTCATTCTTAACAAATGCTTTTTTTTATTATATGTATATATTGAGACTATTGTTTTTAACATCACCATCATCATCATCATTATTATTATTATTATAGGAAAATGCTAAAGGTACATATGTGTGTGAAAATAACAAATAGAACATTTCTACCTGAAATACTATAATATATTCTCCTTTAGGAAGAAAGAAATAACGTCTGTGGTGGTTGGTAGTAGGAGCTAGGAGAACCAAACATGCTCCTCAACAGGATTATTTTCATTAGAAGACAAATCTACTCTCAATTTTGTTTTTGTCGTAGGCCAATAAATTCTTATTATTTGAATTGCTTATTTTAATGTTTTTTTTTTCGTAAAAGTAGAAAAATAAATGTCTATTTGTTCAAAGGGGCACTAGGTGTATAGTAAACAAACATTTCTACAATTTTCTGTCTTATCATTTTAATTATAATCTGAGCCTGGTAAGGAAATCTAACCTAATGCTACACAGCATAACCTTAGCAACTGGTGAAACTTCAGCCCTGTTATTGCACTTAAATTGCACAATTCTAATTCTGGCTGATACATGTACGGCGAAACTTGTCTTTTTAAAGAAACTTCAGTGCTGTAATGCTTTAACTTAAAAGGCTAATGGCGAATGACCTAGCGTAGCTTCATTGTCTAGGCAGGGATCCCTGATAAGAATTATCATTTTTTAATTTTTCTGTCTCGGTTTTATTTAAAAGTCGATAAAATTTTACTCTTGTGGCAAAAGGCAAGCTGCTCTTTTTGCTAAACTACAAGGAGCAGTACTAGGATTCGGGACGGGTGTTGGTCTAGTGGTCAAGAGCGTGGATTTGTAAGTGGAAGATTCCCAGTTCGAATCCCGCGTAAGACTACTTTTTAATTGTTAGTCAAAATAGTTTATAGTAAAGTATGAGCTTCCGCCGCCGTCCACTACACCTAATTGGTAGTTGGACTTAAAGCCCGCCTGAAAAAATAAGCGATTACTTTACTTACTTTTTTACTAGGATTCGAAGAAACAATTATTTTAATTTTTTCCTCTTGTTATAATTTATTATAATTTTTCATTTATTATTTCGACATTGATTCCACATCATATGTAATTACGCTTCTCATCACAATGATTTGTTGCATGACAAATTTTCGCTCTGTCCTGAATGATTATTTTTCTCTACACTACCAACCTTACTTCTAAAAATATAATTTTTTTTAAAAAATGTGCACACTTCCTATAGTGTAGTAATATTTTAGACTTCTGAAATTCCTGAAAGCTTTTAATGTACATTGTACATTACACAGAACATTTCCAGTTCACGCAACAATTGCACATTCAGAATTAGTATTGTAGGTTTCTTTTAGAGAATCTTTGAAGTGCTCATATGCTCTCTTTTTTACTTTCAGACTGTATACAAAATGCCAAATTTTTCTACGTTTAGATATTTAATGGCATTTCTAAGAAATAAATAGTATGTTTTGTGAGAAACCGCACAGTGTTAACAGTACTCTTCATATTTTGCATGGCCTCAGTCCTTCTAATGACGGATCTTTATGATGCGCATCATCACTTTTCGTTGACGTTGGATTAAAAATTTTCATTGAAGAAAGATGTTTACAGTGGGTTAGAAATGACTGTTTAAAAAGTCATTGTAACTTTTATTTATGAATAAAAGCTCCGTTTAAGTATCATCGGCTTATAAAAATGAATTGTCATCCATCTCCAATTAATTAACTTTATGCAATATTTACCCAATACATAATTTACAAATTTGACTTACTTATTTTCAATTTTGTTTAGTTTCTACTCAGAAATCAAATTCAGATTAAGTAAGTTGCTTCAAAGGTTCGTGAGCGCGGATTTGGGGCTGAGGCTAACTCCAATTTCATATTCCAGTAACTGAAAATTAAGTTTCCCATTTTTAAAAAGAAGAATATAAATATTTGTATATATATCATACATAATATATAATTTAGTAATATGCGTAGTTAATCAAAAGTTTCTCTTGAGTACATACATATGTTGTTTTTTTTTTATAGAATTTGAATGATGAAAATAGAAGAGTAAAATTAGTTCCTTCAGCATCTGCTGTAGACACAACAAAAAGTACATTTTTGCAGCCACCAAACATTCACAATCACACTGCAGTAAGTTTTAAAAAAAATTTATAATGCATAATAATTTTCAAGTATATTGAGTACTTTTAGGGATTAGCTATGTGGTTAGCCAACTAGATTCCCTCGCAAAGATCCCCGGGTTCGTATCCAATTGCTGGCCTTTACATTTTCTCTGCCTAGGAGCTTCTTACAGCTCACTTTCCGTTTATAGACAGTGTTGTCCTGTAACAAGAGAACATTGTCCAGAGGCCGGAAATGCACTGAAAAAAGCTCTGGGCGCCAATTACCTCAGATGTTGACGCGCCTTAAATACAAAAAATAAAATAAATAGTAGTAATAAAACAATGTTCTTCAATATTCTAATCCACGTTGGATGTCTTAGATGACGTAATTTTTGTTAAAAATATTACCTCAACGTTGAAAAGTGATTTTCAAGAGAAATCAAGAAGTTGCTGATACCATTTTTCTGATTCACATTTAGCTTTGGCATCTCTATCCAGATTTTTTCCTGGCATATCTGTAAAATGTGACGGGCATTTGCATTTGACGTAAGTCTGACATCCGTTCGCTGAAAATCTCCTTGATTCAGAGTTTTAGCTGATGTTCATTTGCCCTGTTTGTGGCCGGCGCAATTTCTAGGCTTCCAGAAGAAAATTCACTTAAACGACAATAGTCTTTCATAATCCCATACTGTATAAAAGTTGCAAGCACTTCCAGATTACATTCATCTTAATAATTGAACCACTTTGAAATCTATTTGCAAAGTGAGGTAAGTGAATGAAAGTAAAAATGTTTTACTAACATTGTTTTTTCTTCTGTAAAAGAGAGCTTTATTTTTTTTTTATTTTTGTTCTTTTGATTATTGAAATATTGAATATGAAGTATTAGCTAAAATACTATTAATAATTTATAGTTGCAATTCGTTTGTAAGATATGAAATAAAATGTTTGTTTTTTTTATTTTACTAGGTAGATATGAAAGAAGAAACGTATATGTCCTCTTCGGAAGACCTAGCGAAAAAAGCTGCTAAAGAGAGCATTTTAAAGAGAATTCCAGTAGGAGCTGAAGCAACAACCGTACTTGTTGGTGCCGTAGATTTTTTAAGTCAGCCTACGATTGCTTTTATGCGACTTGCTGAAGCCATTCCTATCCCCAGTGTAACAGAGGTAATCGATTTAATTAACTATGCGACGATTAAGATAGACCCTTGCCGTAAGGTGTACTAAAGTATTTGTTCTGATTTCTTTCACGATGAATGGGTTTATTAATTATGGTTACATATTTAGCTATTTTTACTGTTGCTACTGTAGCAAACTATTATTTATTTATTTATTTATTTTTTTTCTTAGGTTCCAATTCCAGTGAGATTCATGTTTATCTTATTAGGACCTCAAGAAGCGGATCTTGATTATCATGAAATTGGTAGATCAATTTCTACTCTTATGTCCAATCCAGTAAGGATTTTTTTTTTAAATTAAATATTTGATAATGATTTTGGTAAAAATGTAGATTTGTTCCTAGACCATTTGTTCCCCCGACGATGGCAATAACCTTGTCAAAACGTTGGGAAAAATTAGAGTTGTGATTTATTGACCGAATCCTCGCTACTGTCCACAAAATGCATTGTTAAAGTAATTTATATATATTTAATAAACAGATACATATTTTAACAGGAATTTCACCGCATAGCATACAAGGCTCTGGCTCGGAAAGAGCTGTTATCCGCAATCAATGAATTTTTAGACTGTTCAATCGTTCTGCCACCAGGAGATTGGGAAAGACAAGCCCTTTTACCATTCAGAGAACTCAAAGCTAAAAATGAAGCAATAAGAAGACGACAAAGTAAAGTACATCAAGATGAAATTTCTGAAAAGAAAGGTAGTTCAATTTTTATTTGTTAAAATTAATATTAGAAAAAAGTAAAAGTTAATCATGAATGAAAAATTAATCGAAATCTTGAATCTTTGATAGGTCGTAGAAAATTTTATCTTATTAATCGTCTAATTTTATTGTTAGTTTTAAAAAGTCACATTTATGTTCTTAGATTATATCTTTTTAGTAATTTAATTGTTGATTTTACAAGCAGGCACTCCAAAGTATACATTTTTGACGTGTGGTTGGGACAAATAAATATTAATGTCAAAATTTGTCCTCTTTAGCTCTGATTGGTGAAGAGAAAGGGGAAAAAGACGAAGGTGATGAAGAATGGAAAAAGGGACGAGACGATCCTCTACGAAGAACAGGACTTCCTTGGGGAGGACTGATAAATGATTTTAAAAGAAGATACCCATTTTATTGTTCTGATTTTTTCGATGGTTTTAATGGACAGTGCATTGCTGCGGCTATTTTCATGTATTTTGCTGCTTTGTCTGGTGCTATTACCTTTGGTGGTCTTATGGGTAAGATTTAAATAAAGTATACTCTTCTGCTATAGCGTAATAGTGAAAATTTATTAAATAAAAATTGGCAAATAAATTCTTACTTTGTTTCAACTGTGACATTACTGACTGTTGTAATTTGAAGTATTTTTATTTTATTTTATTTATCTCTTAAGTAACTAGACGGGAATCTGTTAATTGTATTATATATAATTTTGAGTTGAGACATTTTAGTAATGAAAGGTATTTATTAGTATAATAATTAAAAATATATTATTAAATTGCCCTTTTTAATAAAAAAATCATCGTGTGTAGAAAAAATCTGAAGCAAACAAGCAAACGGACTTCCTCTTCCCGCAGTTTTCTTAATAAAATTGTCTTGAAACAACTTGTGCAAAAAAATCACTAACAACTAAATTTATTTAGTAAAATGTCCCACAAATAAATTTTCTCCAAATTTATGTTTTCTTCTTTTTTCTTGGCCTTATGGTGATTCCAAATTAGCCATCCTGCAAAGGTTTGTTTTTATGTAGTGGGTGGATTGTCTTTTATTATGTATAGTTATTTACATATTAAATTTTTATTAGTATTATCAAGATAACAAGGCCGGTCATTACACTTGTAACTCTATCTTTAGAGAGCATCTTACTTAGTCCTCCACTTCCAAAAATGACATTCATTGCAATATAAAAATGCTGTCAGCTCAAATGTTGATTATTTTTCAAAAAGTATATAATACATAACTAATTCTTGCTATTTATACTTAATGAAACACGTACATATTAGGGTGCCCAGACAATTGAAGGCCAGAATGCGGGCTGCAGCTAAAATATAAGTGTAACTGGGTTCAGTCTCATTTTTAGGCCTTGAATTTAATTTAATTTATGTTTTAAAAAGCGAATTTTGTAGAATGTATGTTCACTAATCGCCCCCGTTCACGACTCCTCATCGTTAGTTTGTTATAAAATCCCACCGAACTAATATTTATTTTCTTATTTTATATTTCTTTCCACTACAATCCATTAATCCAAGAACATTCTTCCCACTCCATTCCTGGGAATCCCAATAGAAGACAAGTCGCCGTTGGCCGAGAGATCTGCTGATGGAGTAAAATTGATTTTTATTTTTTCTTTGTAAATATGTAAATACCCTCTCTCTTCTCATTCAGTCAAACTTTCAGCGCTAATACTTTGCCAATTACTCGCATCTCGCTCAACTCAAGTTGTTCATTATTCCTTATCACATTCACAATCTATCGTCTGCATATATCTCATTCCTCACAGCTTGAAAATATCTCGGAGGGTTGTCAGTGGACAACTGCTCCACTCTTAAGCGCATCTTTTCCCTTCATCATATTTACTAGATGCAAATATTTATTATCTAGATGCTAATTTTGCAGTTGTAAATTTTTCAATAAATAAATTTAAAAAAATAAAAAATCTGTTTTCTCATAAACAATAACATCAGAGGAAAAAATCCTCGGACGTTGAAATTATTGGTTTATATCCTATGTACTTCAGTGATTCTTCTTAGCCTTCTTTTAATTTTTTTTTTCGCTTTGGGCAGCTGACAAAACTGAAAATTTGGTTGGTATTTCGGAAACTCTCATATCGACTTCTTTAGCTGGAATTGTATTTGCTCTACTGGCCGGACAACCATTAGTAATAATAGGAGCAACTGGGCCTCTTCTTCTTTTTGATGAGAGTTTATACACGGTAAGTTTATATCTTCTATGTCTGTTTTCTATGTAAGTAGTAATGTTAATTCTGTATACTAAAAGTTTGATTTATTTTCGGTATTATTCCAAACAATCCTTTATCATTTAAACTAAGACAGATTTTGATACTTATGAGGACAAAATCATAATTTAACCTTTCCATAGATCTATTCTTTTCTTTCATTTTTAGTGCTGAACTTCATACATCTTGGATTGATTTGAATATAAATTAAATAGAATAAAATATTAATCTTTAAAATTTATTTATGGTTTATATATTTTATTTGCTTCAGAATACCATTAGTAATTTCTTTTTCATTAGAAAGGTGCACAATAATTAGTAAGATGAATAATAAAATCGGTGAGTAGCAATACTTACTGGTAGCATACTTGACTTGATTTTACTAATCAGTTTTGAAGACAATCTCAGAGCCAATTGCCAGGGATGGTAGTAGAGGCAGGAACTGTACAAAAGGATTAGGGCTTTGAGAGAGTATTCTGGTATTTTTTCTTGGTTTTCGCTGCTTTATGAAAGGAATGGTGAGTTCGGGTGTTAAAGTGTGAGGTTTATGACGTTTTCATCGGGGCATCAATTTACACAGCATCTTAGTTTGAAATTTCTATTTTCTCTGAATATGTATATGTTTGGTTGAGCCCTAGAGTGCTAGTTCTAGATCCACTCTGGTTTGTTATTAGCCTTTTAGTTCCGTCGGTAGTTTTTGATATTTTTTTTTTTTTGTGAGTCGGTGAGTGAGTTTAATGTTTTCTACGAACAACGTGGTACTCCAGGTTGGAGGAGAGTAGCCCGCCGGAGAGTGATCGAGGCATGCTGGCATTTTTGATGGTACAGTTAAATTCTCAATAAATTTTTTTGTTTGGTTTTTTCATGGTTATATGATGTGAAGGTTTGTCTGTAATATATGGGAGCTGACAAAGAGTTTGTACATTTCGCAAGGATGATTGTTTCGTCATCATATGTAAAAAGTTGTGCGAGTGAGATGAGAACTCAAAGAGGATAATTTTATAAAGGCGTTTTAATGAGTAAAGGAGATAACTTCCAAGTGAGATCTTGGATATAAAGAAAACTTAGAGCTTTGATTTTTTCCAATTAAGCGCGATTAAGTTTTAAAAGTGCAAGGAGCGTAGGCTGGTGCTGGGAAGATAAATCAGCTAAGTTTTAATGTAGCACACACTTACAGAAGGAAGTTATTTGGTTAGAGGACTAAGGGGTTTGGTCGATTTGAATAGACCTCCTTTCTGGAGAATGTGAAGCTGTGGTTCATGAGTTTTTATTAGTAGATGGTTAAGTCAATTTTAATTTAATTTCTTTAACTTTTTGATAAACATCAAACCACTCTTGCGTTTCGTAGAGTATGTTTGTTTTCGGTGCATTAAGTATTTGTTTGGAAAAATAATAGGTCTTTTAATAAATTGAGTAAGTTAGTGTGTTCTCAGAGGAAGAAAACAAAATTTGTTTTTTTCTTGATTGAATTTCTTGAACTTGAATAGATTTTAATATTTGGGTAATAGATTTTTACATAATTACCTTCGATTCAGAGAAAATGAAAAGAGCAGCCAGATAGAATCCAAATAGAGGATTATAGTTATTGCTTTATTTTTTTTATAAGCTAAAGAGCAGAGTATGTAATTAACATGTAAAGTTTTGGGATTCTGTTTAGTTTTGTCAAACATCGGACATTGACTACCTCACAATGCGCGTATACATTGGAATCTGGTTAGCAGTCATTGCACTCGTAGTCAGCTTTTTTGAAGGAAGTGTCTTCGTAAAACTCTTCACCAGGTTTACTGAGGAAATTTTTGCGTCTCTCATTTCTCTTCTGTACATAGTAGAGAGTGTCATGAAAGTGTGCAAGGTATGTAATAAGAAAATACTAAATATTTTTTATTTTTTCGGTTAATTAAAAAATATTATGAACATGTGAATAAATGCACACCAGAATTAATTTAGAATTTAGTGATATTCGGATTACTGCTTGGTAGCATTTATTTTGTAACTGGGCATATGCCTAGCTTGGTTATACCTTAGATGCGAGAGCTGCAGATTTTATTTCCAAGTACCTCAAAAGGTTTTAAACGAAAATCTTTAGGGGAGCTGAAATTAATAGCTACAGGGTTTGATGGTGACAGTTTAGTAGATTCGACTTCTCTCTGTAATAGCGGGAATTTCGCTGTTAAAAATTTCATTCTTATTATAGTGAGAACCCTGGTTTCGCTTTTCAAAAACGCTAGATTAAACTGCCAACAGAGCCCGCTACGCTAATTTTTTTCTATCTGATCTTTATCGCTCTCAGTAAATCGCTAATGTAATTGACTATACTAACATTTTGATTTATTGAATTTCCGGATTTTGGTGGATGTACATTGGTGATCTTGACCAATTTTACATTTATTCCAGATATTTTAACAATTATGCCCATGGAACTAAAATAATATCACACGAAGTCGAATGAAATGTCTTAAGAATCGATTCGGCCGAGTCGCCAAAACTTAAGATTTACGGTTTTTGATACCTAAATAATTATTATCCGAATTGCTGAAAATGTAGAAGTATATAATAATAAAAAAATGAGTTTATTATTAAATAATTTAATAGTTTGTCATTTTTTTTTTTTTTTTAATAAGTTAATTTTGTATCCTCAATAACAGGTATTTTACCGGCATCCTTTGATGACACTTGCAGAATACTGCGTTGAATCTAACGATACAGCTTGGTTGATTAGAAAAAGTAATGAAGCTTTCCTTGATGGAACATTTAATGCAACTTCATCTGAAGGACAGAATTCTGCTTTTAATAAGTCTTTGGTGTCAAATTCCTCTCAGATCAGTGAGATGTTAGTAGTAAGAGCATTATCATGGATTATTATCTCCTAGCATGACGATAAATTTAGTATAATATATATTAATATTAGTACACCCAATTAATTTTTCTAAATTACTGTTTTACGAAATCAAGTTTTTAATGTCATATTAATTGTGTTAAACAATAATAGTAGTACTGTTACTGTCAGTATTATCGCTGTAACATCAGAAACAATTTCGTGCTTAATTGATTAGTGATATGTTCAGAATTACTTTGACACTTATATTTTATTAGTGATCTTTCCTTTTTATGTGTGATATATTTGATAACAATTTGGTTTGAATTTTTGAGGTGTCTGGTCAATTTTTGATATGATGTTTCAGGGTGAACTTAACTCATGTCGATATCAACACTTGGCCTATAAACAATTCTACTCTAATTATGCAGGCCATTCCACCAACTGTAGCTTCCAATGAGATAGCCAATCAACCCAATACTGCATTGTTCTGTGCCATCCTTGCTCTAGGAACTTTTTTCATTGCTTACTATCTGAGACATTTCAGAAATAGTAAATTTTTAGGAAGAAGTGTATGTAAATTTAATTTTTTTGTTTTTTATTACTCGCTTCATTTGCTTTCATTTCACAATTCAGAAATTATTCTTTACATTCCAAGTAATTAAACATTAACATTTTTATCACCTCACGAACGTATTATAGACTGGTAGTGGTTGTGTCGAATAGAAATTAGAAGACTTCTTTATTTCTTTTTTAATAACCTAAACTTATAATAACTAATTTATGTAATTAAGTTTCAACTTATTTGATTAAAAACAACTTGTTCTAGGCTCGACGAGCTTTAGGAGATTTTGGTGTTCCTATTGCAATTATTATAATGGTTGGCTTAGATTATGTAACTCCAGGAACATATACTGAAAAATTGAAAGTGCCAGAAGGTCTTTCTCCATCAGCTCCTGAAGTGCGAGGATGGATTATTCCACCTTCTGGTTTGGTAGCACCCATCCAAATTTGGGTTGCCTTCGCATCAATAATTCCAGCTCTTCTTGTCTATATATTACTTTTTATGGAAACACATATCTCGGAGTGAGTCATCAACTGCATTACTTAAAATAAATGGTTTTAGATCATTTCGAAACAGATTTATTAAGTGGAAACACGCTTACTTATCCTTTTTTACATTTCTTCTCTTGGTCGAAACGGTAACTTTTATTCTTTACTAAAAGTAAAGTTTGAAATTAGTGTTTTTTACAACCTTTACGAAAGTTGCACAAAATGAAATTTCATGAAGTTGTAAACAAAAAAAATAAAATAATAATAATACTGTTTTTCTTGCCAAACTTGTAATGTTAAAGGCGGGTCAATGTTATGTCTCCCTAATTACTTTCCATCTACATAGTTTTTCTTCCTTATTCCTCCTCAAATGAGAAAAAGTATTTTCCCCATTATATACTATATTACACGTTAATATTATACGTTAATTTCAATGTTAATAAGTGCAATAAGTGGATACTTCAGGATTTGAAATATGTTTAATTTGTGGGGATTTTGATTAAGTTACAATGGAATCCCCTCTAAGTACCAGTCGAAATATAAACGTTCAGCTTTTTGCGATTTTTCGTTCTAGTGATATTATTTTGTTCATACTCTGACCTAAAAGTATTTTTTCATAGTGGAAGGATTAGTGCGATTTCATGCAATATGATCTGTCAGTTAGGCCAATACTAATATCATATAAAAGTAGCTTTCTAATGCAGTACTTATATATTTTTTTGTACATAAATTTGCATCTCCGTCTCCTATTAATTTTCATGTTTTAAGGCTTATCATCGATAAGAAGGAGCGTAAACTAAAAAAAGGTTCTGGCTTTCACTTGGACATAGTTTTGGTCTGTTTATTGAATGTCGGTTGTGGTCTTATGGGAGCACCTTTTATTTGTGCCGCAACTGTGAGATCTGTTACTCACGTATCAGCTGTAACTGTCATGTCTCGCACCCATGCACCAGGAGACAAGCCTCACATAATAGAAGTAAAGGGTAAATATCTTTCTAAATTATATCTGTAGTAACGTGAGAAATTAGATTTTTCTAAAATTTGAAAGGGCATATTTTGAGGAGTAAGAGTGGCACCGTAAAGTTGTACAGCAGTTTTTACTTGTTTTCAAAAATTTGTATACCTTATAAATTTAACTACCTCCATTCCAAGGTACTGAACTTCACATAGATTGTTTAAGTGTAGGATGATTAAGCTTCTTTCAATTCATTCCGAGGTTTTGGAGTGTCACCATCGTTTAAGTCTGCGTTCAATTTACATGATTGTCTCGAATAATATGTACAGAAACTTTAAAATTATAGTTCAGCATAACCATACAATCGTTGAATTACTTATAAAAATATAGAGAAATTCAATCCGGCGATACTTAAAAAAAGTTCTATTAACTGTTATTTCGAATCTTAAAATATTATTTGGAAAGGATTGGAATTGATAAATTACCTGACTGCTAAAAAAAATTTTTTGCGACTCTTTTTTATTCGATTTTGGTTCATAGTACTAATATTTCTGTAAAAGGTTTTCACGTTTGCTAAAAAATAGTAAGTTTTTCTTTTTAATGTTTTTATGAATATTGTCTTTCAATAAATCACTCATTAACATAATTTATTGCTATTAAATGATGTTGGTTATTTTGATGACTAATTTATCTTACTTGTCGAACTAAAGAGATAATTATTCTATTAAAACTGCATCAGGTAAGTTAAATGAATGTTATTTATTGACTCTTTTTGTTTTGTTTGTTACAGAACAGAGGGTGAGTGCTCTGTGTGTCAGTGTTCTAGTAGGACTATCTGTATTAATGTCACCTCTTTTACGACTTGTGCCTATGGCCGTTTTATTCGGTGTCTTCCTTTATATGGGAATATCATCCATTAATGGCATACAATTCTTTGATAGATTCCGCCTATTTTTCATGCCAGTAAAACATCACCCTCAAGTTGCCTATGTGCGAAGAGTAAGTTTTAAACGATTTTTACAAACGAGAGTTGTATTTATTCTCTAAAAGGGCTTTTTAAAGCCCTTTTATGTGCCCCTTGTTACTTTTTTCTTCAAAGTTCGAATTAAGCGTATATTTCTTACGCTACCTCTGTTTGATTTTGAAAGGCAGGAATCTTTTTATGTATTTACGTTGTCTCAGATGATACCTACTATGCCATTCATTTTTCATGCTGTCAGCAATAACATTGTTCAAATCGTAAAAAAGTTTAATTTAGTAGATATTCTGAATGGATCTAATATTCTAAGTGATTACTACGTAAAAAAGATCTTTTCTAAATAACAAGGTAATACAAAAAGAGCAATCAGAAATAGAATTATTTTTAAAGATAATTTTATCTTATTTTCACTTTGCAGACGCACCTTCAAATCAATTAAATGTGCAGAAGCATCTACTTCTACATATCCATCGCACTGTACGATTATAGTGAATTTTAATTGAGATGTTTAATGACCGAAGAATCTGAAAGAAATATAGAGGAGTTTATTTCTTTTTTATTTTTTACATTTGGGTCCCATGCGATCCTGGCCAACTGATTTGAACTTGGAGAAAAATTCAAGGAACCAGAAATAACTTACCAAAAAAACAAAAAAATAAAATATGCTCTCATTAAAAAAAAAAAAAAAACACTAGTATTTTTTTTAATTTTTCACTTTTTTTGTTTTTGTTTCAATCTTAAGGTATTTTAACATTTAACAACAAACGGGATCAAAAAGTTTGAATATTCATAAACTTAGATTAACTGTCAGGAACTTCACCCAATCTCCTGAAAAGCGTTAGAGCAATAATAAAATATTCATTAATGAATATATCCTGGTTTAACTCCTCAGTCTCATGCGTCCAGGAGTCAAGATTCCTTGACATTGATTAAGTGCATTAAAACCACTTTTTCGGGCAATAGTTTCGACACAAGCAAGGTGATCCTAACACTACCAAAGTGATTACGTTGGCAGGCAGTAGATTTTTTACGGTTGGCTACAAAACAAAATCTGCTGCTACGTAAAAAAGCTCTATTATATATATTTATAAATGTGAAATATTTTTAAATTTACAAAATTTTTGTATTTCTGTATGTTGGATGTCGTTCACTTTAGATGAATCGCAAGCTCATTGTTTATTTATCCCTTAATTAAAAAAAAAATATATAATTTAATTTTTTCAAAATATTTAGTCTGCTTTTCTTGTTACAGGTTCAAACTCTAAAGATGCACTTATTCACGTTTATTCAACTTCTCTGCCTGGTTCTGCTTTGGGTAGTAAAATCTTCAGATATATCTCTAGCATTCCCGTTTTTCCTTATACTAATGGTACCCCTTAGAGCACAATTGAGGTTTCTTTTTTCACCTGCAGAACTTAGGGCGGTTAGTAAATATTTTATACTATGCATCATTGTTTTTCGACTAAGTAGTTAAGTAAGATTATTTTAGAATAATACAATAATGTTGAATGTTTAACGTCATTTTATCAAAATTATTTTAGTTTAATGGAGCACTTATTCGAACATTTAATTTGAAAAGTCATATTATATGTAATTGATTTACTTTTATTGTGCCAGCTGGATAGCGATGAGCCTGATTCTGTGGATGGTGGTGAAGAAGAGCCGGACTTCTATACTGAAGCCCTTCTTCCTGGCTAAAGCTGTTTTAACTTTTGGGTCCACGTTGTTGTAACTAAGTCCACTTTCTAACTTATTTATCTGTTACCTGTATATATTTTCTCACTTATTTTTAAAGAAATCATTCCTAAATATATTTTTATTTTACAATTAGTCACATTAAGCTAGATTTTTTTTTATCTATAAATAAATTTTTCTTTTAAAGAAGGTTATTAACAAAACAAGATATTATCTAAAAATTATTTCAAGGGAAATTAATAAATAATTACAGTTTTCAAAAGAATGATATTTTTTTGAGTCAGATTTATTGTTATGCATGAGTGGAATGATAGTTAAGACCTATTTTTTTTTTTTTTTTTTTTTTAAGTGTTGTAATCTTCGAGGACAATTTCTACTAATAAAATATATCAATAATCAAAGTAATTGATTTCAAGAATTTAAAAGTGTACCATATAATGAGAAAGTTCGATTTGGTATGAGATATTCTAATCTAACGATGTAATATTGCAAATCAATATTAGTTGATTTTTTTAATTTATTTTTTTTTTGTTTGAGAAATTAGGTTGTTTGAAGCAACGTAGTCAATTGCAGAACTGTGTAATTATGAAGTAACGAAATTCCAGTTCTATTTAAGAACTTAAACTTTATCTTGTCCCACTTAAAAATTAAAACGATACTTAAAATTAAGTATTTATAAAATTTAAGTATTTAGTATATTAGAAACAGTCCGATAACTGCAGTAGAAAAGTTTGATTAATTTAGGATTATTAAAATTACAAATTTATAGGTCTATTCAACCACTAACTCACGTTAATATTAAATAATATTAAATAATTTTATCTTTGTTTCTTCATTCCGTTCTGAGAGAAATCCCTAGGATAAGATATTATGTTAATTTATAACAGTATTTTTTTTTTATATAAAAAATTATTATTAACTAGAAAGCTTACTAACAAAATGAATGATGAATTATTGTTTTATATTAAAACTTATGAAAGGTTATGTGTACATATATATATAGAGATATATAGAGTTATACGGGTCAGGGAGAGTATGAGATTTTTGTTGAATGAACAAATTGTTTCATTCCTGAAACACACTAGTTCGGTGCTAAAAAGTGGTAGAGCTGTGAAATTTTGTAATATCTTTAATAGTATTTCTTACTACTTATAGATTTTTTTATGAGTAAAAAAAGAAAAGTTCAGTGATATGATATGGTTCATTAAATGAATTTTCTTTATTTTTATTCCAACACTAATGGGAAGAATGTTTGGTATCTGTTTTTTCCCCCTTTAGACCAATTTTCTAAACCAGGAAATAACTAAAATTCTTATCATAAGAAAACATTCAAGTTTTCCTTCATTAGTTGTACTAATCATTAGCTTTTAGAAAATCTTTGTTTAGTATTAAAGAAAGAAAAATGGTATTATATTTTAAAATTAAAAGAATTACAAGAAGAATGATTAGATGTTTGTGGTTGATGTAGTAACGTTCACATCTTTATCTAAAGTAAAATTACATTAGTTAGATAAGATGGAAACGAAAATTACATTCAAATTTTGTCAATTGTAGCAAAAAGTAAATTATAATTGTTCTATTATCTCAACCAATATCACAATTTTTTTTGTTGGATTTATTTAGTTTTTTTGAGTTTGTGAAAAAAAAATTAATTAAGATATAATATATCTTATTATAGCCCCTTATTTACATAGTTATTTTCACTGTTTTCGTTCCCACATTTTCAATTTACTTTCTTTGAGTTTTGTTTATTTCATTATTTAATTAAAAATTAATTTTAAACAAAACCTGTGCCAATTTTTATTAGTGTAAGTATTAAATTCTTGTTCTCATTCTTGTAAGTTTTTCTGCTTTGGAATGTTGGTTGTTGGGAATATTTGTACATAGCTATCTAATTAGAACAAAAAGCCTGTGATTTAAAGAGAGATACGTATTAGATCGTTAATTGAAAGTTCTATTTTTTCTCTAACTTCCAATCTTTTATTTCTTTAAAAAAAAAAAATAATAATAATGCATGTTCCAGAAACTAGACATTGAAAATATTTAAGTAATATAAACATATTACTTTGTATTTCTAACATTAACAACTGTAGATCAGATATATTTTTATTAATATTAATTTAGCCAATCTTAGGTAAAAAGAATTTATTTTAAATAAATAAATGAAATGTATCATGAATGGCAATATTTAATAACATTAATTGTGATGAATTAGGTTTATAAATTAAATTAGTTTCTAACCTAGTTTATAAGAATAAAATGTTTTGCCTATTCTTTTTATTCATCTGTTTTTATTTTTCCCAAGAAAATTTACCTGTTTCCTTTATTTTTTGAGTCTTAGAAAGAGAGAGAATGGGTGAGAGAAAATCTACGTTTGAATAGTTGAAATGTACAGTTCATTCGAAAACGAGCTATATTAGAATAGTAAAAATTCTGGACAAATATTGTTTTCTCTTAGAAATTCTATTAATTCCCTAGTCTCGCTTTTTTCTTTTCCTAAATTTAAGAGTTTAAGACTTTGCTCTTATTTCTCGTTGAATGTAGGCAGCAAAATTAATCAAAGTGATAATTGGGCTTTATTAAAATAACTAACGATAGTGCAAAATTTTGAAGAAACAGTTCATTTCGATATAAAAAAAATTATTCCTCAGCAATAATATTTTTCAATTAGGAGAAATCTCCCATTTGAATTTAGATACAATTGGAATGATTTCCGGTGAGGGTTTCTCTGTATTCTCCAAGTTTTAGTTTAAAAGAATAAAATGAGTTTTTTTTATGATTTGGGGCGCTAAGGATGCGACAAACGTATTGTAGAATGGAATGTTTAATGTAGTCATTCAACAGTCTTCACAAGATTGAGTGATTGTCAAGATTAGAGGGAAAGATAAGTATGGCCTTCCTGAAATAATGGAAACCGAATTGCACCGTATTTCTGAAATAAGGAAAATTAGAGCATCCCTTGAAGAACAAGTAAGAAACATTGCAATCGTGTTTTAGCTGTCTAAAAAATTTCTATTATCTCCATACTTGTATAATGGTATCTTCAAGATATCAACGCTTATGCTTCCAATTATTTTCAAAAAAACCTTCAGTGCTGTGGATGCCAGCCTGTCAAATGTTTCTGTTGACACAAATGCGTCGAATATATAAAAGAAAACGATGATAAAATTGTTTGTACGGCAAAAATCATGTTGCAATTTGGGAGCACTGCAGGATCTATCGTAGCAACACAGTTGAAGAGTGTTTCTTGTCAGCCAAGTACAAAAACATCGCACTGCAGCAGGCTGCCGTTTGGTTTCCGGGACGGCGTTGAAATCAACATGTCGAGTAAATATTTAGTTTCTCTTTAACATCTCATAACACACACAACACTCTAACCTGGCTCAGCTCCGCACCATACTAGCAAAGAACTTGACACTTGTTGCATCACAAACGTACTCCCTTAACACACTAAATACTAATTCACGTTAACACGTAAACCTCACTTCTTAACTTTCAGTATTCTTCTGACAAATACATTTCAGTGTCTGCAGCTCTTCTAATTCTTTTAACTCAGTTTTTTCAAAACTTTTAATACAGAAGCAATAATGAACGGACAGTTGCAATCAGACAAACAGAAATGTAACATAAATGACTGTAAAATCCTATAAATAAAAAATAGGATTATAAATTGTTTCCGTATACAAAATACGGAAATAATTTTCAAATAATTCTTTAATCTACCTGAAGCAATACCTCGATACTAATATTGATCTACTTTTATCTTGGCAGATTCCAATTTTTATATTCATATACATATGTCTCTCCTTACTAGGATAGAGAAATTTTTTTATTGTTCCAGTTGCCATAGGGCCGTTTGTGTAGCAAATGAGGGATTCCCATATAAGAATTTTTTTAATTCAAGAAAACTGAATCACAATTTACAAATTAAAAATCATAAAGTATTATATGTTCACCTAAAGATTTACTATCTGTTATTATGTGTGTAATTAACTACATTTAATACTTACATTGTATTCAAGGTAGGTTTGTAATGTTGAACTGACTATAAAATAGATTTCATTAGAAATTATTACCATGATTTCTTTTGAACGTATTTTTTAAATTATACTTTCCCGCCAAGTTAGCGCTATTAATATATTGTTAGAAATTCAAATAAACTTATTTATTTTGTGATAAATGTATTTGCTAAAATTTTTGTATACTGATTAAAATAATTTTTTTTAATTATTATTTAATTATGTTAAGGCACCTAGCGATTGTCACTGGCAATATGTCTGCTCCCTTCTATGGGTTTGGTTGGTGGACCAATGTGTGTTTAGTGGTAATTTCTAGTGTGAAATTTTGCTGATATTTGTGTGTATTTATTTTCAATTTCGCTATTGAAAATGACAAATAAACCATTTAAGTTGGTCTTAAATAAATTGTTTCTTAAATAACTGGTGAGGACATACATTTTCTAAAATGCATTGTTTTTGTAAGATACTTAGAAATATTAATTGTTGTAATATTTTGAAAATTTCAATTTTCTTTAAGTTATTGAGATCATTGGTTTGATATTTCCTGTCACTTTCAGGGTCTACTTTTAATGCCACATCACCTGCTATTTGCTTGATGATTTATTAAGGTAAGTTTAGTTACTTGTTTGTAATACATTTTTTGGAACGTTTCCTTCCAAATTACTAATTGTGTGCTTTAAAGACATTATTTGTCACATATTTTTACTTCTAAAAATTTAACGAGTACACATTTCATGTGTTATGTTTCTATTATTAGATTCGTAGATCTGATCCAAATATAATATTCCTGGCTTATTTCCAAATTTCTGCAGTTTCCTGTTTCAATTCTGTTTGTGAGACTAAGGTGACATTAGGTTAAAGTTTATTTAATTGTGAATATGTACTTTTCGTAATTATATGTTCGCTTTGTGTTTTTGTGTGACTTTATCTCTTTGCTTTATTTTATCTACTTTACTTCATAAAAATCTTGGTACACTCAAGTGTTTTCACTTTTAAGAAGTCAATTTACTTTCCACTAGCAAACAAAAATAATAATAATAAATAATGCATTAAATTTCATTGATCTTCAGAATTCCTAGCGAGATTTTTCCTATTTAAATATTGTTAATTGGAAGTGTGGAGTATTTGCTTTTTAACTTTGCTCACCATGTGCGTACAGGTATTGAATTTAGTATCGTGCTTGTTTTCTTTGTAGGGTCTCATGAAATTGTTGCTGTGGATTTTCAAAATAACAGTTTTGGGTTTTATTTCGAGTGGATTTTTAGCATGGTACTTACAGTGTCCAGTGGTTCAAACTACTCTATTCTAAAGATGTTGTTAACTTGTAGGGAATGGTGTGTGTAACGGAGGAGTCTAGAGTGCAGTGCGTTGTGCTCTTTATACCTGTAACCAGTGAAGAAAGAAAACTAAAGTATGAAATTACTCTTGTTGGATCAACTCCGGTTAAAGAGCTAATTAACAATGTAGCTAAACATATGAAATTTGAACCAAATTCTTTCCAGTTAAGATTGCAGTCGCTCCATGCACCTGATAAGGTATTATTTAAATTGATGACTAAGGCTACTTTAATATTCCTCATTAATTTTGGCATAATCAGAATTTGCTCTGCAATAATTGGTTTCCAGAAATAACGCACAGTTTGCTATAATTAGTAATAATGTTTTTGCTTTTGATGCTTTATTGGTTTTCAGCTAAAATATTTAATTTTTGTTCATTTAAAATCTCTTTTATTAGCTTCTTAGTGATATTATACACCTAAAGTTTAAACCGCTTTATTTTTGGTTGTTGAGCAGAGTATCAGATTGAAGGAAATTGAAAAAAACTGGAAGACATGATCTGATTTGATTAGTTGGATAGTTAAATATATTGGGATACTTATGCCTTATTTTTACTTAGATTTAAATGAAAACTTTTTTTTTGTTATATCTAAAAAAAAAAATTATATAACAATTTGGCAGATGTTTTTGAAATAAAATCATATTTTGAACTACTAGTTTCGATAGGATTGTTCGATAGGAACGGTGCAATCCTGAGTTTCCTTTTATAAAATTAAAATTCTCCGAATATGAGCAAAGTAATTCCATCCTATTAGATATAGATGCGAATTAAATTAATGGTTTACACTAAGATTCTCTTAATTTGTTTAAAAATGTACGTAATAGCTTGACATTTTGTCTTCACTTGGTTGGGTTCTTTCTAGTGGTTTACATTGATCTTTTTAAAGTTATGTCCAGCTTTATTCAACTTTCTTTTTGTCCAGCTTGTAGGCCCCTTGTGCTAAATTTCAAAAATTTAGTTTTTCAGGATAGTCACAGTTCGTCTTTGTGTAAAAAAATGTTTGTATTGAATGATTTGTTTTTTTTTGCTTTGTTTTGTTCTTTTGAAGTTAAAACTAACCTTTTAATGGTGCAAGATAAGATAATTTTATTTCTTTCTGGTGCGTGTCAGTCGGGGAAATTCTAATTTTTTGAGGTTAATAAAACTTCAAGAAATAGATGTAGATAAATATTACATGCCTTAGATATTAAAAAAAGAACGCTAAATTGACGACTTAACCAATAGGATGTCCTTTTGAAAAGTTAATGTTTTCAATCTAAAGGGACATTTTTTCGCTGGTACAGCTAATTTAAGTGTTACGGCAGATTCTTACAATAACGTGGTTCAAAGTTTTTAGTTCCTGTAATGCGCTGCTCTTTCCTGCTGCTCTGTTTAAAAATGATGAATGGACGTTTGGATTAAAACTTGCTTTCTGGGCTCATATCACACTTTCTAATTTTGTAAGCATCCCTTACAGAAAAACAGAGATCCTTTCCTTTACATTATTTTTTTAGCAAGCGGCGTTTGGAGTTGGTGTCGTTTTTAAAATTTTGACATAAAATCGCCTGTATTTTTTTTCATAATTAAAATATCGTCGATTTTATCTTTTGCTGACTCAAGCTTAAAATAAAATATATGTAACGATTTGTTAATAACATTTAGAACAGGTAGGGTCCACTTTCGATATAGATTCCTCTACCTTATCACACCTCTCCACTTATGTAAGCACTTTTTTTTGGCGAAGAAAATGATTCTGGAACAAACAAGACTATTTTATTATTATAAAATATTATTTTCAAGTTGATCTAACTGTTATTTTTTCCGTTTTTTTTTTTGTTATTCTACATTTAGGTTACACGGAGGAAACCGCTTTTGTTTTTGTTCCGGCAAAATACTTTTAAAACGCCCACATGACATGACTGAGAATGGAAAATATATTTTCGTTGCCTATGTTATAAGAAATGTGATATGAAACATCTTCACATCTTTCTATTACTGTATTTTCTTACTTATTACAGTTTAAATTATTATTTATCAACTAAACGTAAAAGTGTATACCACATGAACATGGTGGTAAGAATTTTGTTGGAAATTCCTTGCAATGATTAATGAATGAGCCAGGCTCTCTTGGCTGACAAATAGCTGCTACTTACTTCTTGCTCTTACCAGTTCGTTCGGTAGACAAACAAACTAGGATTACTTAGAACGGCACAAAAATAATTTTTCAAAACAATTTTGGGGTAAAAAGTTTTTTAATGAAATTTCTGTTTCAAGATTAGATAACACAACTGCTAACCGAGAAATTCAAAAACTTGAACTTCTAATCTTTAAAATAGCTCATTTTTTTTTCAACTTAGAATTCCAGTTATGCTATTAATACTACTTGAAATTATTTAAGAATTTTTTTATTTCGCTTATTATGTAATTCTTAAAAGGTATTGGGAGTTCATTTTTGTAATTGACTTCAGTAGAGAGGCACAATACTGAAAGGACCCCACCAGTTTTTATACTGAATATATTTTTTTTCTTTTCAGCAATCTACAGTGCATAAAAGTTGTGTGCGATTCAATTTATTAAATATTTATTTTCTTCAATACTACCAGCAATTTAAAATGAAGTGCCTGTCAATATTATTACTGCATTTTTAAATTAAATTATTTATCACTTTTTGTTTTGTGTCAACAGTAATGTGTTATCCTGTTTATGATCTTATTAATGATAAGACCTATAAATAATTATCTATGTTTAGATGTTACTTCAATTAATATGCACTTGTTTAACAGCTTCGATTGTAATTATAAGATGCAGATTTTATGTTGCTATATAATTTTATTTATAAAAAACTACATTTAAATATATTAACAATTTGTATTAGTATAAACATAGATGCCACTTGAATTGGTCGCTTGATGCTCGCATAGAAAAAGTTTTTGAAAATTCATATTAAAACGCGAAACCTAAAACTAGTTTTCCTTAGGCAGAAATGCACTAAGATGTCTCTTTGTTTTTTTTTAATTTTTAAGGTTCTACTTAGTTAAATTATAATTAGAGACTTTCCAGGCAAGTTTTGAATTTATATCTAAATTTGAATATGAAATGAATGAAACATATCTCTTATGACTCAAAGCATGTTCACTTTGTTATTTCTATAACATTTTTTGACTTGATGACGTAATTTTAGCCTTTTAGTTGTTTATTTTCAAACGCAAGAATTCATTGTAATTTCAAAGTTATCAAATGGTAGTTATTTTTGTTAACATTGTGACTAAGAAATTGCTGGTAAATCTTAGAAAAGCGTCCCTCTTAGATATGTAAGTTCTAAAAGTAGTCTGACCTTTGCGAAAGGATACGTACGGTATGTGGTTTCACTAGCTCCTAAAAAAAATAGTTTTTATTTTAAAGTAATATATTTATATATTTCTAGTAAGATTTGAGAGAAGTCTTACTAAGTAAGATGTGAGAAATAATAAATAAAATATTGACTTTTTACCGAAAAAATAGTTATGAAAGCTAAAATTTTTAATTTTCAGCATTGCCGTCGCAACCACATATTTAACAAATAACTATTTTTATATGTTCTGGATTTTTAGTAGCAATGATTCGGCTAATAAATAAATTTAAATTTTTCCATAAATTTATTGTCTTCTTTAAGGCTCGGATTGTATATGAATTTAATATTTCAATTTCATTAGGGTAATCCTTAAAAATGAATATAAGAAACGGCGAAAAATTTGAGATTATTTATTAACCGAGCTCTCGCTGTTATAAGTACACAATTTTAAGTAAAGTAATCGTATACTTTTTCAGGCGGGGCTTTACGTCCAACTACCAATTAGATATCGTGGACGGGGACGAAAGCTCATACTTTACTTTAAACAATTTTTCCTAACAAATAAAAAGTAGCCATACGCGGGATTCGAACTAGGAATCTCCCACTTACAAAGCTACGCTCTTGACCACTAGACCAATACCTGCCCCGCAGTTTTAAGAATAAAATTTAAGTATTTATATACAAAAATATTGATTCCATTTCGCCTTAAAGTTAAAAAAAATGTGTTTCTTCTTCATTTATTATTATTATTTTAATTAGTGAAGCAAAAAAGTTCAGTTCTTGACATAGTCTCATCAATTATGCACTAGAAGTTGTTTTTAAATGATGTTTTTCAACATATTTGAAATAATAAATTTCCTTATGAAAACTAACTAATAGAAAAAAATATTTTGAAATAACCTGTAATTATCTTTAAAACATTTTAAAATGTTTGTGAATATCAACTATTGGGAAGATCTACCGTAAACTTAATAATTTTGCAACAATTGTTGTTTGCTAAAATGATTAAAGGAAATGTATGCTAAAGAAAAATCCAGTTTAATTTTTATTTTTACATTATGTCTTTGTGTTTTGGTGTGGAATGATTTAATATCCGTGGATATAAATATTAACGTTTATGTCTGGTAGTAACTTGTGGGCTCCCCGTGTACAACTTAATACGCCTTTATTTTATGATATGCAAATTAATTATTTTTCTTTAGTTAATTTTATAAGAGAGATAAGTGGCGTGGCAGACGCAAATTTTTGTATGTACTTTTAAAAAATGTTTTGGTCAATGAAGGGTTACGTTCTTATTACTATTATTTATTTATTTTAAGCATACATTCTTACATTTTACATATCAAAATATATTATATAAATTTAAAAGTCAATTGAGCGGCGTTTACGTAGTTTAATGAAAAACTGTAAGCTTGTTTTGCAATAATCAGTTACTAAAGCGAATTGACTATTTTCGGTAGTTGTTACATTTAATCTGTTTTCGTTCCTAAATGAAAATTTTTAGTTTGACTTTCTTAATAATAATTTAATTTACTAACTCTACATCAAATTGGTACTTCTGTAATTTTTTGCATAGTTAATGAAAACTAATTTACTTCTACAGACAGTGAAAAACATCTTCGTCTAATCGATTTGGTTTTCGAGGTGGACTCTCTTAGATATAAGTGCGCTATAATCGATTTACGACATTTTGGAGGACTTCTTCGAAATTTTGTTTTCTATATTAGAACGTAGCCTCCACTCTGTTTTCTTGCTTCTTAGGTTATAAAAAATACAAACAAAAGGTTATGTTGCCCTTACGATTTCTATTAATTCTTTAATAAATCTCTCAGTTGATTGCAACTTAGCAATTGGTTTGAAATCTAAACTTTCTGCTTGTTTGTAAATAATTATAAAGTGGGGAAAACTTGACTAAGTATTAACTTTCCAATTTTTGATATTAGGTAACTTTTTTAAAGTTTTTAAAGGGCAAGGGTTGAAGTGTTGTCAGTAACGAAGGATTGCAGTCCAGAGCAGAGGAGGGTACGGGGCCTATGTTAACGCGTTATTCTTGAAGGAAAAAAAGTTGTATCAAAAGTTTGTGATATTTAATTTGATAATGATTTTTTATACCAGTAACATGGAGAACTTGTATCTCACATTATTCATTCATCACCACAACTAATTCATGATGACCATATCCTAATTCTCCCGCGCCTCGGGATCTTTTGAGTTTTGCCTTCGAACTTTGGTGTGTTCGAAAACTGTGGTATAGGAAAATGTAAATAAATGAACAATCGGTGAGCTCGAGATCAATTAATTTTGTTTGTTTTAGTTTTACTTAAGGCGACATTTTCATTTCATGCAACATTAGTGATTTGAATTTTCTATGTGCATTACCTGCCTCCGGCAGTTCAGTCTCGTTGCAGACCATACTTCATCACCGGACAAAGAACTGAAGGAGTCACCTAGGATCTGAAAAATCTAAGAACAGCCAGCATGACTCGAACTGGACCTTTGTTGTGGGGAGAATCAAGTGTATTAACCACTTAGTTTATCCCTCCTATAATTTTTTAAAAAATAAATTTCATGATACAAAACACATTATGATTATCGTAAAATCTCTCTTTCTGTTGGGTCCTCTCTAATTTGTAAATAAAAAATCTTGCTGCTCTAATATTTTAACTTTGGTGAAGTAATACTATTCCTTTTTTTGAACAACCCATTAAATGCTAAAACGATTTTATGTACATGTTGCTCAAATGCAATTTTATACACTCATTCTAGCATATCTTATTTATAAATAACCAAAGATTTTACTGAAATAGAAAAGTGATTCATTTGATTTGAAGTATTAGAATATGCTAATATTAGTTACAAAAAAAAAAAAAAAAAAAAAATACTCAGAAAAACTATGTATTTAAGTTATGAATCTTAGAAGTTATATTTCCGCAAAGAATAATAACTTTATTGTGTGTTAATATTTTATGGGACAAAGTAAAAGAAATAATCGTTTTCCAAATCTTCTCTGATATTAAATTACTAAAACCTACTTGTTTTACCTTTGATTATATATTTTTTTAACATATGTCAATTCTGACTGGTCAGCTTTTCTTTATTTTTTGTTTGTAGAATTTAACTTTGTAATTCAAATTGATATTAATACTTTATTGGTAAAATGGAATGTTGTTTAGAAAAATTTGTGCAGAAAAAAGAGAAGAACGTTGAATAAAATGACCCTCTCAACGTTGGTTTCAAAAAATTGAGAGTACGAGACAACAGCTAGGTATAAAAGGGAGGTTCAAGTATCTACCAGAACATCCACACGAAAGTTGAGCTAAAGATTGTAATAAACATGGGCAACAGCATCTGGAGGGTGCAACTACATAGGATGGAACTAGCTGCAGATCCGCTTTGCATGAAATGTGATCAGGAAGATGAAACTCTAATCCACTTCCTTGGAGGATGCACATATTATTATGCTCGCAGACGATTCCTAACCTGTGCGCCTAAAAGTGCCTTCGGTTGAGGCCTCTTCGCTCGCCTTACGTCTAGAATTTTTAAATAATACTGATGTGAGTTGTCTACTGTATGTACAATGAACCCACTCCGGGAGCTCACTTCGATATGGAAGAGGTCACAGTCTTTGATAATATTTGATCAGAACGAATTTTAAGAAAAAGGAATAATATTACAGTAATAAAGAACTATTACTCTACAAATATATTTTTTTTAATTTTAAAAACAAAATAGGTGTTGATTTAAATGCTTGTTATTATTATTTTTGATTCATGTTCAAACACAAGACGAACTCCTTTGATTCATAACTAAACTTCAAAAAGTTTAAATATCAGTTTTCCTTTAAACATATCATTGCTCAGTTGTAAATGTTTATTTTATTAAAAAAAAAAAAAAATTCTACTTTCCTTCCCAAAAAAATTAGGAGAATTATGGAGATAACTGTGGACAGATGGAAGGTAAATAAACCTTAAGTCAGTCAGAGAGACTTATTCACAAATAACCTAAAGCTGCAACTTCTACCCACCTTTTAACATTTCAACTAACTTATTTCTACAATTTGTCCAATTGTAATTTTTTTTTTTTGTGAAGAAAATCATACAGCAATTGCCATATGAAATATGTGTGAATTAATAAAAATTTTGTTGCATCTTCTTTTTTTTTTATAGTGTGTAGGGCTTTGCAATATTTTTAACCTTACAAATTAACGTCCATTTTAATTATATTTAATAGAAAACTAAAAAAATTTAACATATGATTAGTACATTCAAAATAGTACGTTGTAATAATCATTGGAAAAGAAGTGCTCATTAACATTTTCTTTGATGTCTGCTAAACAAAAAGGATTTAAAGTAGTCATTTTTAATACATTCCTTCGTCGTTCAAGGAAGTTTAAAAACAATTTTGCTAGCAGTGATTAGGTTTATCTTCAGCCAAGGACATTGTGCGTTGAAAAAAATTTTCAGGGTAGGTTGATTGGTTCATTCTCAAGAAATTTCTAAATTTTTTATTTTTAATTTTTGCGAAATACATTTTGAAGAATGAAATGGAGAAGATGGTAAAAAAAAAGCTCGAATATTTTTGTACAATATTTCTTAATTCTTCAATATTTTATTTTTGTATTCCTTTAGTTTTCCTTAGAGTCAAATGATTGTGTTACCCATACTCGCTTTTTATAGCCAGCAGTTAACAACTTACATACGAGTGTCAAAGCTGAAACATTGGACAATTGTATTTTTAAACATATTTATTTACTGTGTTTTTGTTTTTACAATAACAATTATTGTTGACAAAACCAACATATTGGTATTCCCACAGCTACTGATCGATCAGCTTCTATGGCCTCAATTTTCCAATACATTAGTGGAAAAAAAATTAACCTGAACTTTTTCAACGTTCATTTGTTTCAAAAAGGAATTGGTTTCAGCAGCCTCTTTAACTTTTTTCTTCTCCCTGAGCTTCCACAAGCTAAGAATGGCTCTCTTCCACATCTTTTGCTTCGTGGTTTCCATGAGATATGGGTGTTTAGTGGTTTATTCCTCATGCAGATTTATGCATTCCTAGAAATAACGCACTGGTTACTGAAGGTGACTTCACGAAGTGATTGGTGCTTAGTGTGATGTATATATTTTTTTTTTTTTTTTTTTTTAATTTGTTTATTTATTTTGCAACTATAATAGATATAACAAGCAAAAGGGATGAGAGTAAGGAAATGGCGCAAATACACGGGCACGCACATATATGCACTTATATACACGCGCGCGCATATGCATGTGCGCCAAGAGGCGTGAGTGGAGTGAACGACGACCATCCAGTGATGGAAGCCGTTAGTTCGCCTGATTGGCAAGCTTACACAGCAACCATCCTAGGAGGTCGGCGTTGTGTTGAGATGGTCGCGTGGCCACCGCCGCTTTAGTCTGCGATGAGGATTAGAAGGAAGTGTTGTGGTAGACATGTTGTGGATAAGAGGGTTGTAATGACTGTGTAGATTTGAGTGGAGTTTTGTGTAGCGAGATTGTGCTATTTCAGAAACGAGAGGAATATTGAGATCAGTGTGTATTGTATGATTGGAGACGTAGAAAGGAGCGTTAACTATTGTTCTCAGGATTTTTGATTGTAAGGTCTGAAGTCGGTTGATGTATGTATATATTTAGTGTAGTGATTTAGAGAGTGTTTGAGAACTAGATGTTGACAACTGCTTCGTAAATCCTATATTTTTATTTTATTCTCTCTTGAAATTTAAATTTAAGTAAGTTATAAAATAAATTTGTTTTTTTTAAACAAACCTTCTACAGACGTTTATATTTCCATGTCCGTAATTTGATTCTTACCCGTAGTCACCTACTATTCACAAGAAGTTATTTTTGTGCGGCGTAAAAAGTGATTAACATGAAAGTTATTTTGGCACAAAATGATTTCTAAATAGTTTCTGAACGTATATAATTAATTGATTATGGGGCGGGTGTTGGTCTAGTGGTCAAGAGCGTGGCTTTGTAAGTGGGAGATCCCCAGTTCGAGTCCCGCGTAATACTACTTTTTATTTGTTAGAAAAAAAATGTTTATAGTAAAGTATGAGCTTCCGCCCCCGTCCACGACACCTAGTTGTTAGTTGGACGTTAAGCCCCGCTTGAAAAAATAGGCGATTACTTTACTTGATTATTGATTATTTTATTTGATATCAAATTGATTGATATTTCGGTAAAAAGTTTTGCAAATAGAAATTTTCTCTATAATTCATGTTTTTTTCAGATATTCACAGAAAAAACGCAAGGCTCCCTAGAGGCTGCTGGATTTAATACTGAACCTCACTACAGAAATTCCCTAATGGTTGAAGGAATAGGAGGTTCTCCGAACATGATCGTATCACCCACACCTCTCAGGGAGGATAGTGGTGGTGAAGGTAGATCGTCGCAAGAGAATTTCTCAGTTTATCAACTGCCAAATCCTCCACCGGCGCCGCCGCATCTTCCAGCTGCCACGCCCGCCACTAGCACTGAATACACTTTTTCTACGCCACTAATTCGACATGAAACAGGTTTTTTTAAAAAAAATATATATTAAATAAAGAATTTATTACAATAATAATTGATCTAAGAATGCCATACTAACTAACAAATAAACGAATACGGATTCCATGTTGTTTAAAAAACAAAATAATAATAATATTTTCCAGGATATGTGGGTCTTGTAAATCAGGCAATGACTTGTTATTTAAACAGCCTTCTTCAGGCTTTATATATGACTCCAGAATTCAGAAATGCATTGTATAAGTGGAAATTTGATGAGTCTCATGGAAATTCACCAGCCAAATGTATACCCTTCCAACTGCAAAAATTATTTCTTAATCTGCAGGTAATTTTTGCTTAAGCTAAAACAAAAATACGATGTAATTAAAATAAATATTTATTATTCGAATTTAAATCGGTTACAATTATAAATAAGAAGAGATAAGCAGTTTTTTAGTTATTAAGTACAAACAGAGAACACGTGATGTTTTAGTATGCAGTAAATTGTAAAAAGTTTGTAACATGTCTAATCGAATGGTGGTTTTATTTTTATTTTTTAATTTGTGGAAGGTAATTTGATGTTTACAATAATGGCTGAATGTAACAGAGTAGAGTCGTTACCTATTGACAGAACTTCAAGACATTGTGGGTCATTTCGTGATCACTATCGCTGTTACTAGAATAAAAAAAAAATGTCGAATAAAAAAAAGTACTAACTATGGTAATATTAGGGTAAAGCCATTTCTTGCTGAGTTGGAGCGAGTCGGCTAGAATCTGAAGAAATCAGGATTTGTGAAACTAAATGTGTTGGACATTATTTACGAAGGGAATTTGCAAATTTTTTTTTGCTCAAGGATTTTGGGTTAAAACACTCTGCAGAACTCCAAGAATTGAGTTACGCATTAGTCTGTTTGAGAGATTCGTTCATTAACAAGAATATTAAGCCATTAATAAGTTCATTTCGTGGCGGGTACGCTGAGACATAGGACGTAGCCAAAAAAGTGGCCTCTTACCGGATACTCTTTGCTGAAGAATGAGATGTGGTTCGGCTGATGGATGGGCAAATTATTCATGACTATTTAACAGAAAATTTGTTTGTGGTGATCAAAATTCTCAACAAAAAAATAATTATTGTTTTAATTCACATAGACATTTCAATATGGATTAGGGTGACTATTTAACTAAAATATTAAGAGTAAAGAATTGAAATGCTTTTCCATTTTCATTTTCTCAAAATTATGCCTAAATATACATTGTAGACATCGAGTAAAACTGCAGTCGAAACTACAGAACTTACTCGCAGCTTTGGATGGGAATCAGGCGAAGTCTGGCAACAACATGACATACAAGAACTTTGCCGTGTAATGTTCGATGCATTGGAGTATGAATTCAAAGAAACTGAACAGGCAGATTTAATTAACAGGCTGTATCAAGGTAAGCAGGTACATTTTTTTTTTCTTGAAGGCAAATATCATTTACGTTTTTCAAAATAATAAAGAAAAATTTGTAATTATTTTTTAAGGGAAAATGATTGATTATGTAAAATGTTTGGAATGTCGAAGGGAAAAATCAAGGGAAGACACATTTTTGGACATCCCACTACCCGTCAGACCTTTTGGTAGCTCTGTCGCTTATGGCAGTATTGTAAGTAATGTAAAATTTTGTGGATTCACTTGAGATTTAGTTAATTTAAATTGTGAAATTATAGCTAATGTTTTCAGGAAGAAGCCCTGAAAGCTTTTGTTCAACCTGAAATCCTTGATGGAAATAATCAATATTTTTGTGAATCATGTGATAAGAAATGTAATGCGCATAAAGGTCTTAAATTTTCTAAATTTCCTTACCTACTTACACTTCATCTGAAAAGATTTGATTTTGATTACAATTCCTTACATCGCATCAAACTTAATGACAAGTGAGATATTAAAAATGTCGCAAATCTTATGATATTTGGTAATACTAGGTTACAGAATTCTCATTATATAATTAATGCAATTTTTCAGAGTGATTTTCCCAAAAATTTTGGATTTGAATAATTTTATAAATTTGGATAATAACTCTCCGGAAGAGAGTATAGAAGGAGCCGAAACAGCTATGAAATGCGATGATTCTTCCACTGCCGATTCTGCCCTCGAAGAAGAAACTAATCAAGTACCCGAGTCTAACATAAATGAAGTTGATCAGGTATTTTACTTCAGTATCTAGTAACTTAGCTTATTGGAGCTTTTGTACTCGAAATGCGAACTGGAAAACTCAGTAAGGAACTTCTCATTTCATTAATTTTCTTCACTTGTGGCCAATACGAGCAGTTACTGTGCCACATACTCTTAGAAAAATGTTATTTGTGAGTACAGAACTTCTCTTCAATGGCGCCCTCTCCAGTTATCAAGAAGTTGACTTCCTTCACACGCCTGAGTTTGATCTCAGTAGCCTAACCAACTCTTTCGGCTTTTTCTCAAGTGATGCCTAAATACCGCATATTTCAATAACGCTGGAACAATATCTTGAATTATACAGTCATTCATGTTTTTCTTGCCTTATAGATCCAGGTTACCTAATAATTGTTTTGGAGAAATGAATAATCTGACTCATCAACCCTTTTTTTTTGTTTCTTTGCGGTATTCTTATAATAAAATTCATTACTTATGTTTCACCTGTTTTCCAATCTTTCTGACATAAATTTTTTAGGAAGATGATGAAGGAATAGATTTAAGTAGTAGCAGCGGTAACCATCAAGAAAATGAAAGAAGTAGACAACAGAATATATCTAATGGTCCTTTCGTTTACGAACTCTATTCAATTATGATACATTCGGGAAGTGCAAGTGGTGGTCATTATTATGCTTATATCAAAGATTTCGCTAAAGAAGAATGGTACTGTTTTAATGACCAATCTGTCACAACAGTAAGTTTTATTGATTCGTTATTAATTTAATTATTGGTACTTACATATATATATGAATGTAAATAAATATTTACGAATTTATATTTTTAAATGCACAAATTCTTGTGGTTATTCAAGATCTTTTTACCTACAAGTCCTATTATTTATTACGGGATACCAAACAAGTAATTTCTCTTGGTACCATTTACTGTACAAAGTATTACAAAATTCATATTCATTTATTATTTAGTTATACCATATTTTCATTTTAATTTCAATTTTTTAGATTACTCAAGAAGATATTGAAAAAACTTTTGGAGGAGGTCCTCCAAGAGCTTATTACAGTGGAGCATACAGTTCAAGCACTAATGCGTATATGCTTATGTACAGGCAGATTGATAGAGAATTGAATTGCCTTGCAATGAAGGAAGATGAATTTCCACCTCATATTAAGGTACTTTGAGCCGCCAATATTATAATTAAATTGGCCGTTTAGTGTTACTTATTATTTTTACTGAATTCGGTTGTTTTTATTAGAAAGTTTTAGAAGAAATAAAAGAATCTGAAGAACATGAAAGAGCAAGTAGAGCCCGTCGAGATGAAATGGTCCGGCTAAACATATACACCATCCATCCTGTAACTGGAGCACGACTAAATCATAAAATCTTCTTCCACAATGATAACAGTTTAGGAGAAGTGCTAGACCAAGCCTACACTGTATGCACAGATAGTTAATAATATATTGCTTTGTGGTTACAATGAAATTACTGTTTCATTTTGATTAATTTATTATTTCCTTTAGACTTTTAAATTGGAAGGTGTGGTACCTAAAGAACAGTGTCGTTTGGTATCATATGTCAGCACCAATGACCATATGGAAGTTAGTTTTGAAGCAAGAGAATATGAGAGTATTAGGGAAATTATGGCTTCTCTAATTCATCCTTCTCATGAATTTTTTTTGGAAATTAGGGAAAAAAATAAAATTTTCTTACCATACAACTTAGGAGGTTTGTTAATTTACTATTTCATTTTCAATAATTGATAAAATCAATGCTGTTGAAGTTTGTAGAAGTATTTTAATTGGTTAATTTCTTTGCTTCTTGTAGATATGTGTCTGACAGTGTTCCAAATAGATGTTGATAATGAGGAAGTAATTAGTGTACATCAAGTTCGAACTAGTCCTTGTGATACACTCCTTGAACTAAAAAAAGTTCTTTGCAGAGCGTTACCTCTTCCTTCTCCAGAAATACATGTCGTTCTTTGCAGTATTCCAGTCAGTTATTTAAGTAATGAAGCAATACCTCTTAATAAACTGATTTCACAGACATGCAGTAGGGTAGGTTATACTTCAGTTTTGTAAAATTTTAAACTTTTCTAGTCATAGTTATTAAAACAATTATTTCAATTTATTGAATTTAATAATTTTTAAATAGATATTTATTTGCCCCATTGGCCCTGAAGGAGATTTATCAAACAACTTCGAGAATTCCCCACTTTATAAGTGTGTAAAATTACTTCAACATGTTATTGTACTTCATTTTTTGATTCCAGACAATCTTGAAGGTAATTGTTTCTTTTAGAACGTTTCATTCGGTTTGCTTTACCACTTGAACTAATTTTTTAAAATTATTTTAACAAGGAAAAAAAAAAATTCATTCATTGCAAATAACGATTGTTTTAGATACTCTAGAAAGGTTGTTAATTCCACCACTTGAAGATAAATGTTTAATCGAGAATAGTAAACAGTCTGAAGCTACCTCTACAGGTACTGTTTTCTGATTGCGGATTATTAGCGAAAATATAAAAGTATAATCTAACCGATTTTCTGTAAATACAGATATGAACTTGACACTTACAAACGGTATAAACGTTGGTACCGAAGAAGAAATAGTATTCGGTAATACGACTACTTCAGATCAGTCTGCTAGTGAAGATAGTAGTCTCACTGATAGTGAAAGGTTACTTATGATTATGATTAACATATTTCTTTTAAATGCCTGTTATTCAATAACAAGGAATCTGGTATTTTTCAGAACTATTATAGGCGATGAACAAAATGATTGTCTTCCAGAAACCAGTGACTCCGACCAATTATCATCACCAGAGGCTCAGACTTCTACCAAAGTAAGTTATTTTGTTTTGGAAGTTTTACTCGCGCAGGTAAAAGTTTTGTAGACAATGAAAGATAGCAGTGAATAAAAAATTCTTATTTTTATTTTATTATTTATTTTTATTATCATTTATTAATTGGTTTATTTTTGAAGAACTGTGATATCAATGGAGAAGTAGAAGAGAACTGGGATATAGAATGTGAACCACCAAAGAACTATTATTTTCGTGCTACCCTTTACACTATCGATCAAACACAAAAAGGTAATCATTAATATATGCAAGTTGCATTTAGCTAATTAGATAAAACCTCATCAATGATTGTTCTGCATCAAGTATTCTTATATAAATTTAAATAACCTTCATTCTCATGGAGTTAAGGAGAGAGATGTTTGTTAAATAAGCAATAGCTTTTTTTTTTAACAGATATTCGATAAATTCAACATGTACAATTGTCACAATAAATGACAAGATTTAACAATGACTGTGTCTGGATTGATGGAGGTGATAATCAAGAAAAGCAATCTTCGCGTTTTTCGATATTCCTGCTTTTGTTAGATTAGAGGAATTGAAGTTGGTTATTTTGTATCCTTCCTTCAAATGAGTCAAGAAGAGTCAGAAAGTAAAGATTTCTAAGTGAAATTTGGAAGCTTTAATAGTTGCTCTGCATTCCCTTCTTGGAATTCTAAATGAAATGCAGTTAATTCTGTAACCGAATACATGCCTGACGAAATATCGGTTGCTTCCCATTAGATTTATTTTTTTAATTGGAAACTAAAATGGAAACAGATGCTGAAAGGAACTGCTTCTTTTCATTGAGAAAAAATGAATCAACATAATGTGTTTATTCACGATCAAGTTTTTTAATTCCCTTAGTTTCTTGTTTGTTTTTCTCTAACTTAAAGTTTCTGTTTTGTTTTTGTTTTTTTATAGCAGTTAGGGTTGTGGTGGATAGACATATAGACGTGGCTACATTGAAGTCAAAATTAGAAAGATATGTCGGCGTGGCAGGAAAGTATATGAGGTTGACCAGAGGTGCAACAGCCACAGCAGAACAGGGAGCAGTATCTAGCATAATAGCAGCAGCACCAGTGCGTGGAGAACTTTCACCTTCGTTAATTGGACTTAAGGATGAAGACAGAGTCAGCATTAGTTTTCATCGTGTCCTAGAAGAAGGCGAACATTTGGCCAAGTTATATCACTTCAGTCCAAATTTAACTAATGTAAAATGATTTTTTTTTTTTTTTCAAATTTTAAAATTCATTTATGAAATCAAATTAAAAAAAAGAAGAAAACTTCAAAGAATTGATTATTTTTCTTCATTAAGATTATTTGCGGTTGTTTTTATAGTTCAAAGGCTAAAGTTTTTTAATGACTTTAAATGCAGTCTAGGAATTTTATTGCAGTCGTTAATGTATCTTTGTAAGCAATTGTAAAGTACACTTTTGAAATTTAAGGGGTACATATAGAAGAAGAATATTTCTACTTAATGATGTACTTTTTATTCACTTCAAAATAATGTAAACCCTTGAACATCTTCTTAAAAACACTTTTAGCAAGATGATTTAATGCTATTGTTAAAACAGATGTGGGGCAAGGCTAAAGAAAAATAAAGGTATAAATTAGTGATTAGAACTTTGTTTAGACATTTCATCAAAACGAAAATTTTACATCCTCAGATAGACCTCTAAATTTGCTATAAATATTCACTTGTGGACATTTAAAAACTTTTTATCAAATTTCGTTGGAATTAAGAATAAAGAAAACATGTGTTTTATTCTTAAAGTGAAACGACCACTTAGTTGAATTAAACCATTCCCAGAAAAAAATAATTATGAAAATAAGCTTTTATTTCTTCTCGATTAATTTAAAATATTGAAGTTTTAATAGGTTTATTCATCTTCTACATATTTTAAACTACAGAGATTTTGTTTTACCTTTTTTTCTAAATTTTCCTTTTACGTTTCAGCAAATGTCTTACTTATGTGATTGGATACTCTATAGGGGTAAAACTATAGGAGAAATGAAAAAAGCCATGCTAAAAGAATTGGAGAAGAGACATAATTTAAAAATACCAATTGATAGGTTTGTAACAGTCTGATCTCATTTATTTAAATTTTTGGCGCATGGTGAATGAAGTTACATTTCGCTTTTCCAAAGAATTATAGAAATCTCCTTTTCTTCGGAATACAAGCTTTAGTCAACTTTTGCACAGGAACATGTTTTTAAGATCCAAACGTATTTTTATGATTTTTTTTTTTTTTTTATAAAGAGCATGCTATTAAACAGTGATCTGTTTCTAATTTTAAATGTGATTTCTCTAGTTAATTCATTGTTTAAAACATTATTTGTTTTAAATATTTATTCTGTAGTGATGATCTTACTTTTTCAAAACAGATTGCGCTTAAGGCTGAAATGTTGGAAAACGCCTGGACGAGTACTCTTAGATAACGAAGAATGGACTGATGATGGTATTTCAAGTCCAACAGAATTGTTTGTGGAAGCTCTAGATGGGCCAGAAGAAGTTACAGCTCATACTTTTCTTGTAGTTTTTACAAGAAGATGGTCTCCGTCCACTTTAACTGTCGGTCCTTATGTTGAAGTGGCTCTGCGCTCTCCGTCAGTTGCAGACTTTAAAAACAAGGTATTTTTTTCTTTTCATATATGTACTCTTTTTTTTAATGATTGTGCTGTCATTAGCTGTCCTAATATTCTGTTTCTTTTATTTCCGTTGACTCTTGAGCTGAAAAGATTATTTATAAAAATGGCACATAGATAAACTATTGAAGTTTTCTATTTCAGATAAGCATAGTAGAATTGTTGATAAGAAGGCGGAGGATTAAAAATTACTTCACAATCAAACTAACTATTACTGATACTATCGATAATAATGTGTTTTATATTATTTAAACACAAGTAAAACACTTTAATGCTTATGTTGTTGTTCCAGTTGTCTGAGATTAGCAATATCCCTTCTGAGCACATTAAATTTGCTTTTGGTAATTCCATGTTCCCATGTGACATGCCTTTGCTTAGCATAAATGACTTGGATTGGGAAGATAGTGTTGACAATCATAGGCGCCTGAATATGAGCGTGAAGGATGGCAACGTTGTTTACTATAAGTGAGTATTTATTTATAAATATTTTATCTATTTTATAACCCTGAGAAGAATTTATTTTCGATATATTCTTAAGTCTGTTCTAATACAATTTTATTAGCTTTTATTTATTATTTATTGAGAAAAAATTATAGACTTTTTTAAGGGTTAGAAAAAAAAAAAGGAGAAAAGGCCCAAATTTGAAAAAATTCAGAAGTTTAAAAGTTTAAACAATTATTAAAATCTGCCGCAATGTGGTACCTCTATTTAAAAAAAAGAAAAAAATTGGGGAATATTATTTCCATCTTCAGAGACATGTGTTGATTATAACATGTAGCAGTATTCATATAAAAAAATGCTTTAACACATTTTAACATTGCTGTACTATAGTAACTTATAAGTTGAGGAGGTTGGGTCTAGGCAGATTTTCGTAAAGATTTCCTCAAAAACCAATTTTAAAATATTAATCTTTTGTCTCTTTTATTTTTTATATTTTAATATATTATCTTAAAAGTAATCTGAATAATTAATTTATTAAGTAAATAATTTTTAAAATAGGGGCACCAGATTCCGAAAATAGATTAGATTAAATTAGGGTGGCCTCAAGGCTTACGCCACCGCGACCCCTATGGATCTATTGTGGCTCCCCGACTTTAGAGCTTACCCTCCAGACCCGTCCTTGATGGATTAATTCTGCGGTCAGCATTCCGAAAATAGGTTTAATTTGAAAATAAATGTGGATATTAATTTGCAGAAAATATGAAAGATCTAGTTTAAATTAGTGGAATTATTTTATGACGCGAAAGCATTTGAACTTACTTTCGACATATCAGTGCACCCGGACATTGTTCTCCCTTTAACAAATTATCAGTCATTGGACATTAGTTTTAAATGCTCCTAGCAAGAGAAAATGTAAACACACACAGCTGAACTGTAACACAGGATTTCCGCATGGGAGTCCGTGCTCTAACCTTGCAGCTAATTTCTTAACTTAATGGGGTCTCATTGTTGGTATTTACTTTTTCGTTGTTTGATATGATTGTTCCTCTCCCTGCGTTTTTTGTTTTTCCATACGAATTTTACAAACTACACTCCTCATAAATTCTAGCAGTTTTTTTTTTTTAGACCAGAATGGAGGAAAAATACTACTAAACATTCTGTTATGTTTTCGTTAAAGAGATGATCGTGAGGAGTTGAAAACTTTAACCAAAGAAGAACAACTTGAAGTAAGCAGCATGGAAACGTCTTCTCATCCGTCGCCCTCAAATACTTCTTCATATATTTCTGGTTATTCTCCTCGTAAAGAGAAGGCCTTGAAGATTTATTTGGATACTCCTTCTAGAAGGGCAAGATCAGTAATAGATGTTGATTGAGGTAAATACTTTGTAACTTATATTTTAAATTTACGATTGATATATTAAATTTAAAATAACTCATTTGTGTTATTTTGAGTATTTATTCAAATACTATGGTTTTCAAATCGTTGCCAAAAATAAATACAAACTAGTATTTAAAAAAGTTATGCCTTAACTTTTCGAGCACCTTTGGTGTCTTCTTCAGTAACTGGAGAAGATCGAGGCTTAGGGTTCGTTGGGAAAAACAACTTTCCAATTATCTTTTCGTAACTATCTTGTTACGGTTCATGAAGAAAGACTAAAAAATGTCCAAAATGTCAGGACAAGTGAAGGCAAAATTTAATATCATTTTCCCAAGTCAACTATTTCAATGATTTCAATAACGATTTATTTATTTTTAAAAAAGTGAATAAAGTGTGATTTGAAAATAATTATTACTCCTCCCAGGTTTTTTATAATAGTGCATTAGTAGCTTTTTGACTCTCATATTTTGTACTATTCACATGTTAAGTTGATCACTTTGAACTGTAATAAATAACATGTATTTATTGATTTGTTTTGTACTTGATATTCGACCTTATCTTCCATATTTATAATCAAGATATTTATATTTAAATTAAAAATGCAATGTAATATACTGTTGTAGAATACATCAAGAAATAAATTAACTTATTAATTTATTTTTATTTTTTTGAAGGTTTGCATCAACACTTCCGCACCAGCTTACGTCCCTGCGACAAGACGCCAGGAAGTGTTACTTGGAATCTCGACTTATACTAAATTATATGTATTTGTTGAGATGAAGACAAATTGATGTATATTGTTTGGCTAAACTAACAAAGCTAAGTTCTGTCTCAGCCCGATAATATAAATATATATTTGTGTAAATTATTGTATTACAATCGCATGTTTATAAAATGTATATAACAATAATTTAAAAAATTACCCATATTACGAAATATCAGGTCAACATGTAACAAACAATATAGCCCAGTGTGTTTCAAGTTCATTTTTTTTTTTTTTTAAAAAAAAAAAAAGTGAATAAAGTGTGATTTGAAAATAATTATTACTCCTCCCAGGTTTTTTATAATAGTGCATTAGTAGCTTTTTGGCTCTCATATTTTGTACTATTCACATGTTAAGTTGATCACTTTGAACTGTAATAAATAACATGTATTTATTGATTTTTTTTGTACTTGATATTCGACCTTATCTTCCATATTTATAATCAAGATATTTATATTTAAATTAAAAATGCAATGTAATATACTGTTGTAGAATACATCAAGAAAAAAATGCGCGAATATTTGTGTTTTATATGTAACCCTAAGTTTTATATTTATTATGTACATATGATGATTTGTGAACCCATCCGCCTTTCTGCGATTGAAAAAATGTTAATTTTTTTTATGTCATCATTAACACACCGAAGGTTCTTTCTGTCATTTTAGGTGAAAGTTCATATAATTGTTCGAAAGATTTAAATTAAAATTACCAGTCTTTGATCTATAAAATAGAAAAGGAGAATTTCTTAGGCCGATACTAATTCAATAATTTTCTAGTCTTTACTGTTAAACTTATCTACAACAGAAATGATTAATGGAAGAAAAATAAAAATCTGGTAATTTTAAAGTATAACTGGGCATCAAGTGCTCGTAACTTTTAATTACAAAATTCTTAAAACATAAACAACCTAATTTTTTGATGCTAAAATTGAGATATTTGCAGTTCAATAAATTCTAATTATAATGTAAGTAAGACCCTTACAAAGTAAAACACTAGGTACAAGTAATAAGTGTTATTAAGAAAAATGTGTGCAGTTAGATCAAGTAAAAGAGACCAAAAACCAAAATTGATAAAAATTCAGATGAATTAGCAATGAATTCATAAATTTATCTTGATCATTTATCTTTGTTAGCCTTCATAAATGGACCAGCTAAGGGTTATTGCGTTTGTATTTTTTTTTGGCTCTGCTTGCTCAAGAATAATTCGTCTTGTAAAAACAAAATGTATTAAATATCCAGCCAACTTAGTTGATTTTCTACTAACTAGCTGACTTAAAAATGAAGAACATTAGGATTAATCTAAAGACAGCAATATTCAAATACTATCCCCTCAAAGCTCAAACTTTCCCTAAAAGCACTAAATGTGAACGAGGGCCTCAAACATTTCCGCCTTAAAGCTTATTCCTTTAAGCGCCTTTCATTTTTATTTTTCAATTTGAAAATCCACATTGGAAAACATGATTAATTTTTCGAAAACAATTCAGCTGAATTTCTAGCTTAGAGCGACTGAAATAATTAATTAATTTTAGGCGTGAAAACTCACATGATAAAGTGAGTTTTAGAGTATGTGTGGGTGAAAATGATAAAATTGTGATGTGACCCAATAGAACTTAAAACTGCAACATATGTATACTTCTTTTTCTGGGGAATTTCGATTTGATAGTTTGGGCCAAAACATTTAGAAATAGAAAATTATTAGAAATAATAATAATGATAAAATCAGTAGTTCTGAATCGATCTGTAAGTTAATAATATATTCACATTAGAGGGTTACTTCAGAATACTTACGCAGAAATCAACTACTTTTTTTCTCTCTTGCAACCCACACATCGTACACGAACTTAAAAGATGAAATAAAATAGAACTTACAAATTGTTGGTTCATCATAATCAATTTGTAATTTATTAGTAGGCTGATGTGCAATCACTGTCAAAGGCCAGTATTTCATTACAAATTCAGTTGATGTTTGTAATAATCGAAGATTTCATTTACTGTAGAAATGTATGTGTATTCAAAAAACCATCACAGATACAATAAAGACATATGTAGGCACTAAAATGAATTAAAAAGCATATTAAAAAAAAATACATACAGCAAAGATCGAGCCACAAAAGCGTACTTTTTATCTCTCCAGGATGGACTACATAGAAAACAATAATATAAATTTTCTCAAAAAAAAAAAAAAAATAGTATCGAAAATATTTGACACATTACGAGTACTTTCCAGAATTAGATATGCATTTAAGAAATTGATGATCCTAAAATCAATCTGAAACTTAATGTAAGCAACGAAGAGGTTCTATCCAAAGATCAATTCAATAAAATGAAGGAAAAATGAATAAATGAATTTTAAACCTAATGACAATTTGATGATCAACTTTATACTAAAACAAACATAAAGCTGAATCACTAGATGAGATATGAAGTGATTTCAGAAATTTGCTATTGACAATAACGTATTTATAGATTTTCTTTCATTCATTAAAAATAGTTATTCTTTGAATTAATAAACTAAAAAATTAATTTGGTTAAAAAAATGCGTAACTAAGCTAATTTTATAAATGAAATTGCATAATTCATTTCTTTAATTTTGGTCTATATACAAATATACAAATCAACTACTCATTTTGTTTAATAATGATACCACTAAAAAGAGAAAGTCTTCCAAAATTCATCACTTTGTAATGAATTTTAATCTAGGATTCTTACTCACTACTAAACTTATTATTATAATTAATAAAAAATATTTTTTATTAACTTGGCAAATAAATTTTAAAAAACTATTTTTTAGAGTTTTAGGGTACAACACACTCAAATGTATAACTTTGATTCTTAACTTTCTATTTCCTTGAAAAGTGATTAAATTTAAATGGCGTTTTTTCAATAAATTGTAGTAATACTTTTTCTTTCTTTTTTTCCTGAACGGGAAAAACGAAAATGAAGGGACTAATGAAAGCATTCGATCACGCATAAAACCTCTAAGAACGCGCAAAATATATAAGTTAACAATATAAATCTATAAAAGTGATTGCACAAGTTTAAATCACAGCATACGACTGGCTCTTATACATAGTCCGAATGAATAGGCGCTGTCTCAGAGATAGCTGCCAAACGTTGCCGCGATAACGGTCCCATTTCCCATTGGGTTACACCACCTCCTCCACCTCCACCAACAGTCTCATAAGTTCTTTCTGAGAGATCAGAATAATAAGCGGAACTTGGTGGTGAGCCAGTTTCACCGTCAGTTAACACATATCCAGTATTTTGGTAAACTGGTTTATCTAATTCAGCGTAGAGTGCTTCATCCACTGTATAATGATTGGTGGCTGGCGTTTCACTAGGAGCAGCAAGTGCCGGCCTCCGATTCATCCAACACCACACACCGCGTCCACCTTCGCCACGGGTTCCTGTAACACTCAACTTTGAGTCTTCTCTTCTTTCAAGTCCACCACTAACTCCACTGGTACAAGTGTCATTATAACCTGTAACATTTACGTAAGCTTTAATTTCAAATTAGTATTTTAAAACATTGAGAGTGTTACAAATTAAGTTCAAATTAAATAATCAAGAGGTGATTCAAAGTAATAAGGTATTTAATGATAATGGAATTATTGAAGTAGAAGTTTTAATAAGAAATTTTTCTATCCATGTTCAAAATTTATCGTTATTATTTCTATTCAAATGATAATTAATAATTGTAAGACCAAAACTAATCTGAACTAAACCTTTGACTGAAGGTTTGGTCTTTAAACTCAGTTCCCAACCATTGACCAAAGTAGGCACAAATAATCTTTAAAGAAGGGTAATGAATGGAGCTCTTACGATTAAAAATTTATACTGTTGAAGTATAAAATGGAAACTAAACTTCTTCTTTAGTACGCGTGGACCTTCACATAAATTGTGACTGCATTTTCACCTACATAAGTATTCTGCGGCTTTGGGTAAGGCCAAAATAAAAAAAAAATTATTGGTTGAAAGTACACTTTTATATCTCAATGAAAATTTCAACGATATAGTCCATTACGTAACCAATCATTTTTGAGCATATTTTGTTATGAAAATATAAACTTACGTGACGAGGTATTGTTGTTAATTCTCTTATAACAATGTCTAAGAGTAACCATTAATGTTGCGCCAAGCAGGGCTGATAAAATGGAAACTACTATCAGGGTGATGGACCACGGGACAAGGGCTGATGCCAAACCTGTAAAGTTGCACAAACTGAACTATCTCAAACGAATTTAGCAGTTCAATTACTGCTTTAGCCAAACAAATAGATCTTAATTTAATAAAGACCTCCTCCATACTTCTAATATTTTCAAACTGAAGTTAAAAATATGAAAAATAAACAACTTTATTTTTGCAAAAAGATTTGAAACGCACTTGTTGGATGTAGAGTGGAGGTTGCCCAAGAGCAGAGGTCACATGTAGTGACACCATCCGGTGGTATATCCCTTTCAAGAAAGGCCGGTCGAGGAGGCGGTGGCAGGAAGCCTCGTGCCCATGCACCATCTTCACCTTCTAACTCTAATGTTCTGGTAGTATCTTCTTCCAAAGCTCCGGCCCACCATGACCCGTCATCCCAGTTCACATCCATGGCTTCTAAAATTGAAACAGAAGAGAACAAAATGTGCGTTGTAAAATATAATTTTTGTGATGGCTAACTCGTACACAACTTTTTCAAGATCTAATCTCGTCTTTTGTCATACATCTTTTTCCCTAGAGAACAGTGAACTTTAAGAAAATTTAATACTCTATGCCCACCACTTTAGTGAATGGGATTTCAACTATCTACCTTATCAAGGGGAAAATATTTTTCAGGTATCTTTCAATAAAAACATCAGGTATACACTTCGATTTGGGTATGATGTTTTATCAAATTTAGAGAACACCACAAAAATATAACTTTCCAACTTCAAAATTATTCTTAGGGCAAATTCTTAAAACAATTACATTTTAAAATTACCATTTTTATATTTTCGATTCGAAAATGTAAAAAAAATATTGGCAATGAACCAATTTTTAAAACCGAGTAGAACACACAAATGATCTCAAAAGCAAAAGTTCAAATTATATTCCTAAAACAATGGATTGCAAAAGTGAATCTATTTATGTGCAATCGCATGCCAATTATTTGTTTTTTTACTCCAGGAACTCCCCTGCTTCAACCCATATATGGTTAGCAAATTCCGGTTTCTAGCCAAAGAATTTATACTATTTAATTTGTTCCTTTACATTAAGATCATAACATTTTTTTGTTCCTTTACTTTAAGATCAATCGGATATCAAATTTAACCAAAAGTTTCTGCCAAAATATTCACAGCATAACTGTCACAGCTTTGAAAAAAAAAATTTTTTTTTTTTGCTTTTTCTAATATTCAGACTATTAACTAAAAAATATTCAATAATAAAAGTATGAAGATTGATATTATACGCTGTTTTTCGCGAAGGATATGTGCGCTACAATTAGACTTTAATGGTAGGCAGCAGGTAACTTAAGAGTAATAAGTTCTTTTATAATAACCAAAAAATGTATGTTTAAACCAGAATACTTAAGCATTATATAAAAGAAATTTACAATCAGAAATTAACTGATCAGTAAATATTAATGTCAACAGAGCAAAAATTGTTTACCTTCGTTGTTAGCCAGTTTGTTACCTTTGTCTTTTTACGCATCGCTACTAAACATATGCACTGACATTAACTCTTAAAGATAACATGAAAACATCAAAATTCCACTCGCACTATGAAGATGTAATTCACTGCAGAGTGACTGTGTGACTGTACAACGGCCCCCCAACAACCAGTCCTGACGTCATATTCCTAGGTGGCCTCTGCTGCCCCCACCACCTCACCACTTCATGGGAGGTAGCGGACTGAGAGCTGGAAAGCAAAAACTCCATCCTCTTGTTCACGTACAGAAGCGCGCATGCATGGAGTTGAGATAGGCGCGTACGTCCAGTTCACACACACTAACAACACATCATGACACAAACTTGTAACTCCGGCACACACAAATTACTTCTTTCTCACTAGCCGGCCTTTCAAACTGGCGGTTTATAAGACACCTTTTCGACACTCAGTTTTCTTTCACACAGCACGTGTAAATTTGTTCCACCCTTGCTTGTCGCAGTGCTTTCATTGCATTTTATAGACGACTTCACACTGCATAAATCTACACCTGGAACTTAAAACTTTTTCTAGCAATTTCTATTGCTCCAGGATATTTGTTCATAGCGTTTAATAATATTGAAGAATTGCCACATACTTATCAGAAGAAATTTGGAATTTATATATTTCATTCTGTTGATCTTTTGGTTAGAAAACTTATGGCTATTTTACGCAGTTTCAAATCAATCCATCTTTCCCATAGTTAGAATTTTGAAAAAGTATAATATTCTATAATGAAAGACTAGCATATTTGAAACCCTACTGAACTCTCTGGTATTTATACAGCACATTTTTTCCTTTACCACAATTCTAAAATTTCTAATTTACAAATTTACTTCTAATCCTTAATTTTTACTAAATCATAGATGACCACTTTTGATAGCCTTTACCTCACAGGGTTCCACTTCCTTGCAACCCAAGCCATTGCCCGGGTACTATTCTTCACAGGTATTGTTATTTAAGACTCCTTTTCACCAATTGTTCTCTCGTGATTTCAATTTTAAGAACCAAGTTTCACCCGTTGTTAAGAATAACATCTATTAAGTGTTTTTATTATCTTTTATTGCTATTGTTTGAGGCCTTATCGTCTATCTTTTCCAAGTCAAACAAGAGCCTATGGCAATTCTTAATTTCTTTCTTACCATTTCTTAATTACTGCCTCAATATGAAAATTTTGTCTACAAACCATTTTTCTGAGATAGGTGCGCTCTGATTTCTCCGGGACTTCTCATCTTTTTTCCGATGCTTTTTCTCATTAACATGACTCTATCTCACTCTGAGAATTCCATCTCTGAATGTTGATAAAAATTCGAAAATTGTCAGAATGAGCAATCATTTAGAAGGATGAAATCAATTATGTTTTAATAAAACAGCCAACCTTTCTTTTGCTTATAGAAGTTCCAGATTTTCTGTCTGCTGTTTCAGGTAAATTCCAGCTGAATTTCTACAATCGTACCTAATAAAATATAATTAAAGTTACAATTTACAATGACAACTTTTTCTGAACAGTATCTTTGCGATATATGTTTTTAGTTATTATTCTTTACTAACATAGATTTTGTTATCCACTAATACTACTAATTAATGCCATGTCCTTAAACTACTTTTCTTCTTTTAAATCTGTTTCCACTCATCAAGTCTATTATATAAAAAAGATAAGAGCTCGTTAATATTTTAGAAATTGAGGCAGGAGTGTCAATTGGAAGTATATATTTTTTCTCTATCCTTTTCAATCCCTACCGTAACATCTTGCTTAGTTCAGGGGCTTTATCTAGGAAAAGTTACCAGTCAAATAACATTATTTCAGGTAAACGCCCAGAGAACCTTAAGGGCTATAAATCAACACTTACTACACCTTCTTAGCACACAGAAAATACGTTCTTATTTATTATCAGAACTAAAGCAAGTATAAAGATTATTTGGATTTATTTATTATTATTGAAATATTAAGGATTATATTAATAAAACTGAAAGAATAATAAAAAACAAAGAGCTAATATTATATCACTTTATTATACAAATATTTTTCATATCGGCTGATGATTTCCATGCCGTATTATTCCAAACGATTTTGTTTTGTTTCTTTCCCACTGTAAAGATTGTAAATTAATATCAATAAAGTGTATTATTATTATGATCATCATCATTATTATTATTATTAATATTATTTTATTATTATTATTACTGTTATATTTCATATTTTATTTTATATCAGGAGGAATTTAGTATTTTCCGAAACCATAACTTAACAGGTGGATATAGGTCGTGGATGCTGTATCACTTAGTTTCCAAGGTCACACAATACAATTCCTCTCGATTTCTATCTTTAGGGTTGCCCAAAGCAGCTGAAAAGAAAAATGGAAGCTTCCTCTGGAATCCTCTAAAACAATATAGATAGATAGATAGATTAGATATTTTTTTTATATTTATTGTTTTAGCATTACAGCCGTAACAAAACAAAACAAAATAAAGTAAAGTAAAGGAGTCTCTTTTACATAAGTGTAAAATAATATAGTGTAAAATGTTTTTGACCTTCTCAGTTTGATTTTTTTTTTTTTTTTCTTTTTACCCCTACACTAGACTTAAAAGAACAGAACTAAACAGACGCTATCGACTACTTAAAAGACTCTTAGACGATAGATCAAAACTCTCTCTGGATAACAAAAGACTGATTTATACTTCTATTTTGAAACCCATCTGGGCGTATGGAATAGAGCTGTGGGGTTCAATCAAACGCTCCAATCTCCAAAGGATTCAATAGCTGCAATCTAAATTTCTTCGAACTATCGTAAACGCTCCATTTTACGTCACCAACCTGACTATACACACTGACCTTAAACATTCCTTTTGTCACCCAAGTTGCTAAAACTCGGTACAGAAAACTCCACTTCAGCCTGCTAACGCGCTGATTGTAGCACAATAAACGAAAAAAAAAATAATTTTTTTTTTACCCAATGAGAAAAGTATCAATTTTATACAGAAGTATTTCATTTTGTACAAAGTTTGGGTTGAACGTTTTTTGTAAATTCTTATTTTTTTGACGCTGGCTGAATGGCGAAAGCCGATGCCAAAAAATAAATCTATATTGTTTACAGCCAAATATGCTGAAATAATCTTGTTACTAACTTAGAGATTTGCATGAAGCTGTATAATTTAACACATTATGTTAACCAGGTGTAAAGTACTTAATTACGGATGATTCACAGAATTCTCAAAGATGTGATTCATGACTTTTTAATAACGACTTCAGTATAAATTGCGTTCGTTAATGAAACATCACTTGAAGCCATGAAATAATAATAATAAAAATTAAAAAAATAATAATAATCTAAAATAAATATTGACCGTCAAATCTCATTTAATATAGATTTATTTTCTCCTCTACCAATAACATTCAGCAGCTCTTTCTTACAAGTATATAATGACAGTCAAGAACTAACTCATCATCTGAGGAATTAAAAAAATAACAGGTTTTGATAACTCCCGGCAGCCGGAGTGCTTTGAAAGTGGTAATTCATTTCATTCGCTCAATTAGCTCTTACATACCAACTAAACGTTATTTGCATTACTATAAAATATCTTTGTAAATTATTTCTTACATGGCTCTGCCTTCGTCTATGTTTATTTTTTCCGTATTATCCATTTATTGTGTTGTCAAAAAGAATTGTGCTGAATTTTAGTTATAATTAATCACTAATGTAGTTCTGAATAATTTTCAAAGAAATTAAGGTTTCTCATTAAATGATAAAAGCTTTCTGTTGTTGAAAGTAATTAGGTATAATAATTGGAAAGAAGAGGTTCTAGATGAGGTTCAATAATCTTTTTCTTGTTCTATATACTTTCGTTCCAGTAACAGTTTGTCTAGTTCTGAAGTCTAGATTTAAAAGTCAAATCTAGTGCGACTAGAACGTTCGCTTGAAGCCCTTGGATATCAGTATTAATAAATAAAATAAACGTATTGTGTACTACGAAAATTGGTGAGCCCCAAATGTAATTTTTGGTTACTTTTCTTTAATTTACATGCATTGTGGCGTATTCTGAGAAGTTGCAAGTGTGGTATAAGTTTCTTTAAGACTACTATTCGCTGGATATCAAGATATTGTGGAAGCGGATAATCTATTACTGCCAAGGGAGATTCGGCTATGTAATGGTTTTTCAATCAAATTTTCATTTGACTTATATACTATTCATCTTATATTTCTTTTAATTACTGTATTCGCATATCTAAATTAAATATACTACGCTGTCTCTTTTAAGAAATTCAACCAAGACACTCTTATTTCAATTGAATTCGAAATGAAGATGTTTTATTTATAAGAAGAGTCTTAAAAATAAATTCACGATACGTTTTTAAAAAGTTCTAAATTATTTAAATGTTTCAAAAAGTAGCGGGTAAAAGAAGCACTAATCATAATAATTGTTTCTATTTGAAAATTAAAAAATATTTATACATTTACATTTACAGAACTAGACTATTACACGATCAAATGACCTAAAAGAAGCACTATATATTCATAAACTTGATGTAACCACAAAAAGCTGCAATGGTAAGCAAAAGTTTTGACTTAAGTTCAAAGATAAATGAAATCTGATGTGAAAGATTCACACAACGTTTTGTTTTACGACCATCACTATAAAGATAATCGAAGTTTTGAAAAGAACTACGTGAGTTGGAAATTTGAGAATATAAGAAGTCATATGAGTGTTCCCAGATTTGAATAATAAATATTCTACTTTTTGTAAAATCTAATTGTTGCACTTGAAAAAAGAAATCCATCATGCAGAAATAAATGCAGGTAAATCCGAAAATTCCCAATATCCTTTACAAATCGGCGTTGTTGAAGTCTTTTTTGACGGCAAAATTACTTTGTCGGTCGAAAGGCTTTGATATTTTCTTCTTTTTTTTTTTGTCTAGTGTTAGTCAGGTAATGCGTTATATACAAGAATCTATTCAATGCTGGTTTGTGGTGTACCCCAGCTAGCATGACACTTTGCCATTGTATTGTATAAGAAGTTTCAATATCGTCAACATCAATTTGTCCCCTTTGAAGGTCTTTCAGATCTATTGATCGTTTGCGTACTTCCCTTACTTACGTTTTGATGGTCTTGTTCTTTGTGACTGAGAGTAATTAACACGATCGATAACAACTGCACTCAAGGAGATACTTTCATGTGTAGAAGATAATTACTGCCTTTGATTTTTTTGTAGAACTTCATTTTAAAAAGCGAAATAGTGTCTAATAAATATTCCAGGTTGTTTATTTAAAAAAAAACGCTCTATTTTTAAAAAAATGCTCATTTTCCTCTTTAAAATAGCTGCCGTCCAATTCTGTATCAAGCTACCTGTATAGAACCTTTATAGAACGAGTTTGTTAGATTTTTAGATATAGAGTTGGAGAGTATGTGTGTAAGATGAATGCGCAAGCGCCATAGACCGGCTATGGTTGTGTATAAACTTCATTTATATTTCAAATCAAGTATCAGGGTATTGTGGCATCTTTTCCTGGTGAGGAAAAAAGAAGCAGGTTTTATCTACAGGATTGCTGTACTTAATGTACATTGTCATAAACATAAGCGCGCATCGAAAATTCAAAGCAGAAGAACTGTTTTGTGGCAAGATGCTGAATATGTGAACCAATTCCAAACTGACAACATTTGTAAAACACCATTATGATCTTATCTATGTGAAAAGTGAACTAAATATTACGTTAAAATTTCAAATGTAAACTTTAAAAAAATCTGGAGCTAGCACGACTTTCATTTAATCAATTGTTATGATTCTAATCTGCCAATTGTTCATGTAAATTGAAATCTGATTCTCTAGAACTTTCCAAAAATAATTGCATTAATAACTCAACCTTTCTATTATCGTTTTATTGACATGAAACAGACTAAGGTCGCTTTTTTATTTACGAAAACAGTAAAAAATAATTTGTGTCCATATTAATATGCAAAATAATTTCGCCCCTTATTCGCCATTTAATGTTGTTACAACTGATGATATGTTTACAAAAAAATTATAAAAATTTCGAAACTAAAATTGAAGCAAGGAACAAAATGATAATGTTTTTAGAAAGTTGAAAGCGTTAAGCAGTTCATTCGATTTTTTATGGGTTACTGGCATCTGGTATATAATTATGGTGATTTGCGTGCTGCTGGTCAACATATTAATCTACCAACAATCACAAAAAAAATAGTGAACTTTTTTTTTTTTTAACCATTCACAACACAATATAGTTCAAGAAATTCTGTAAATGAAAACCAGAAAATCTGAATTTATGTTAACGTTTATGTAATTAACGATACAGAAATAAAAAGGCTCTGTATCATTAGAACTAAAAATGGTTTATAAGAAGTGCTTAGAATAGAAAATACAATTTCTGAATTTTCGAATAAAATATAATTGAATTTCAATTCAATTGTCTTTTTAGATAACCTTATCATTAAGGCACTACGTGTGTATATAAATTAAATCATCAGTCTAACAAATATTTACATCTCTAACTTCCCGTACATATAGTATATCAGCCAACCAATATTTGTCTGACTGATTCTATTTAAGAGAAAGAGAATGCAACTAACGTCGTTAAAAATGGAAGCTCATAACTTTGGACAGCTTCCAAAACTAAAAATGATAAAAATAGATGTAAGAAGCAAAGTCAAATGAAATTGAGAAGTAATATTTTAATACTCAAGACATCATTTTTGCAATTGTTTTTCAACATTTCCTACTAGAAACTTCCTTCCTGTGCCTAAAATGTTGGTGATCATTAGTATGTATACTCCAATAACATTAAACACATATTTTGAGATCATTAAAAAAAAATATTTAGTTATCTATCGAACGGTTTCAATAAAGACGGTGATTTTGTTGCAAAAGTTCTCTAGAATCTTGCAAATCTTTTGTTTTTTGTTTTATAGTTTAAGGAGCATTCATTACATCTAAAAGATCATTAGCGCTCGAGCTATTTATCGGCCTCCAAACGATGATCTCTCGTTATAGACTGTAAGGAGTTCATTGAAAAAGAAAATCTAAAGTTAAGCATGAAATATACATCGTGTAATCGTTGAAGTATTTCAATTAAAAAAAATCCACATAAACAAACTGTTTCATAAAAGGTCATTGTTTCGCCGCAGAAAATTTTCACTCTTAACAGGTTCATTTTAATAATAATTTTTTGTACAAATACATATTATTACTATGGGTTACGGTTATGGGACAGCGCCTCCAAAACAAAAAATTGATATAAAAATAATATGGATTCTTTGAATACGGTATGAGAAATCTGCACCAATTTTTTCTCAAAATTAGTAACGTAACATAGTGTTTGATGATCTTTTTTTTAAAGGTTCATTAGTATTCGCCACTAAAATTATCTTCCAACTTTGTTTACATCCCAACTATATCTTAATTAATCTACGCGAATCTATATTAATCTGCCGTATTTAATATTAGCAAATATAAATTATGTGTATATTGTACAAAATTCTTATATTTGTGTGCCTTAAACCTTTTCTAAAGGGCTTCTGGTTTCTTACAAAGGTTGTGATCCTTAGGGCGTCTATTTCGGAATTAAAATGAAGCCAGCAATATTGAATAGTTAAATTACAACTATTATAATGCCTCTAATTATTGATATAGGTCCTAATTACTTACATTAAATAGAACATTTAAGCTACAGTAGACAGTAAATAGATTCAATTTACATTTAATCGTAACATGCTAACAATCATATGCCATTAAATCACTACTAGTGGTTAGACGCTAGTGGAAAAGCGTGTATTTCGTGTAATTGGGTAACCGCAGGAAATCCAGGCCAATTGTTATCTAAATCGTTGAGCACTCAGCGAAATTGAAAATTAATCTCAACAATAGAAGCATAAAAAAAATCATAGAAGTTTTATTCCCATGTTCTCTCTATCTAATCTGCGTTATTTCTATCAACTTTAGATTTCAGTAATTACTTCTTCTTTTTTAGGTATTAATTCTTTCTATAAACTGAGAGTTACTGGAATTCTCCATTATGAGAGTTTCTCTCAAATCTTATCAAATTGACGACACATTATGATCTAAGTACAGCAAATTGATACCTATCTGTAGAATTAATAAATCAGTTGCTACAAGTTTTATGCCATTAATTTTTCTTTTATCATTTTTCGTGATATAAATCGTTACTAAGGTTACCCAACGTTTCTAGAATTTCTTAGGTGTAATAAGGCCTAAAAAATCTAGGCAAATATCTTCAAAACTAAGCCAATTAAAAAATATTCTTAAAATTTTAAGCACACAAAGGAAATAAATAATAAAGTACATTTGGTCACTTACGAGTACATCGAAAGTTTATTTTTTTATTTGCTTCCAGAAAATAAATTTTTAACACCAAACATTTTATTTAAAAAAAAATTTTTTACAACATTATTGACAAAATCTTGTTAATTATGACAAATTAAGTATAAAAAGCCATGAAATATAAAAAAATACGAAATTTGGCTAAAAATTTCCATCTAAAAGTAATGAAAAAAGCAAGTTTTGTACCAGGGCAATATAATACAGTAGGAGCTCAATGTAGGAATCCTGTTCAAGAGGTGGAGTTAAATATAAGAGTGTAACAGCCAATCAGATAGCACTAGTGAAACCTTCCACTTGCGCAGTAGAGATCTTCGTCTTATTGGTCAAGAGTATGTTGGGTAAAATGGCGTAGATTAGTAATATTATATTCTGATTGGCTGATGTTTTGCCCATTCACTTCTCTATTTCTCAGGCATAGATTCTGCTGTGAGCTCCTATTCCATTATGTTCTACTGATACTAAAATTGAATTTTACTGCAGTTTTAGATGCGAATTACGTAATTTTTTTGCTATTAACATTTATTTTAGTCTTTAAACAAAGTGCTATGCATTTTTATTATTTAAATAATTTTTTTTTTTTTAAACCGATCTGGACTTACGGACTCGAACTGTGGGGTTCAGCCAAACATTCTCCGTCAGATTACTAATTCTCCATTTTATGTCTCTAACTCCACCCTCCATAACGATCTCAAAATCCCATACGTAACTGACGAATCTAAATCTAAATACAGAAAATTCTTTGACTCTCTTCCACGAAACTCCAGCGAGAGTGTTGCCGGTGGGCAGCTTCTCTCCTCAAGCTGATCCTGTCACGAAGTGTTCTTTTATCGTATTCACTCATTACATTTTATTCTTTGTAGATTGTGAATAGCAAATAAATTTAAAAAAAACAATAATAATAATTTTTTTAAACAAGAATATTATTATAATTTAGGTTTTTAAACATTTTTCGTTATTCATCATTATTAAGGTTACCCAAAGTTTCTAGAATTACTTACATAGGTATAAGTTAAGGCCTAAAAAATTTAAGTAACCGTCTTTCAAACTAATCCAATTATAACATATTCTTTTGGCACACAGTATTAATTCACTTACTGAAACTGAATTTTACTGCAGTTTTAGATAGGAATATTGTGAAGCTTGGCATTGTTCAACCAACACGTACTGTTTTTTTTGTAATAACTTATTATACCATCAATTTTTCAGCTACTAGAGAGTGGCGTTTAATAAGCAGAACTACATATATTACAACGAGCTACTCAACAATGAATGGATAGCTAGTGAAATGGTTGTTTAAGTGAGATGCTATTGTTAGGTATAACCTTATTCTTTAATTGTTGGTGTTGATTGATACTTTTAATAACATTCCATTTCATTATTATTATTAAGTCACTATTATCACTAGCTTCTTCTGAATAACGAGTATTCTATCCTGACAGGAGTCTTCAACAAAACTAAAGACACACTATCTACAACTACATTAATAAGTTTCCCCAAATCTCTAATCTCATAATATTCTGTGAACCGATTTTTCAAAATCTGAGGTCGGGCGAGAAAATTTTATGATAGAATTTTAAATTTGAAAAAAGGGACAGTAAAAATTTTATTGATTGACTAGTGGTTTTGAATCAGACTTTTTTGTTTTTGTTATAAAAAAAATATTTTTAGAAAAAATACATGTTGCCAATTTCCGACTTCCTTTACAATAAACAGCACTACGCCAAAGATATACTTCCGATGCCTCATTCTAAAGGCATGTCAAGTTTTTAACAAATCTTATTAATTAGGTGGGTAGAGATTTTGATTTTATGTTGCTCCCTTATTTGTTCTTGAAAAAGTATAACTAAATTTTTATATTGAAAGTGACTGCAATAAAGCTTTGATTCTGGTTTTCATATTGTTCCTTGTTTATCTTTCACTTCTATTTATTTCTTAATTACACAATGCACGCATTATTTCATTAAAAATAAGGAGAAATTTAAATACAACTAAGTTTTTTGGCTTATCTATTTTTATTGTACCTATTGCTTAATTTTGTGAGATGTTCACCATTGTAGTTTTTGTATATAACACAAATAATCCACAAACCTATCTCTTTTTAAGTTTATTTATTAACTGTTTTAAATAGCTAAAAATTAATTATAATTCCACAATACTTTAAAAGCTTGAAGCAAGCAAAGTGGAATTTAGTGAAGGCTTCCCGTTGAATTCCAAATCACTATAATGCATTTTTTTAAAAACTATACAATGCTAGAATGATTCAAACATTTGGAGTTTGAATAAAAAAGTGTAACTTACAACCTTGAGAATTTCGAACAAAAAATTTGGTGAGTATTTTAATTGTTAGAGTTCTTCTCAGAGAGTTAATAATTTTTCTTTATATTTTAAAAACTTTTGTGGTTAAATCTTCTACGTAGTATGTTATAGTTGGAATGAAATATTTAAATAACTAGGTGAGTCTAATAATGGAAGCTCTTTAACACGCCATAAATAATAAGAAAGATGCGTGATAGTGGAAGGGAGTGTGGACACTGTAGTACCTGCAGCCACGCTGGCAGAGAATACCCTTGTCCTGTCATCATTAGCCTAGCCTTTTGACGATCTCTTTTAGAAGGGTAGTGTAGTGGTGGCTGAGTGTTCCTGAGTCAGGACTCTCCAACTAAGCCGCCTTCTCAACCTTGCTCTATAAGTGTTCCCACTTCCAACTTCTAAAACTCACCTACCAAAAACTTTGCTCCAGTCCACACATAAACTTAAGACTAAAGTTGAAATTAGTTTTGAAAATTGTTTAAATCTCAACATATAACTTTATAATTTAATTAAACGCAACGTATTGTGACAAGAAAGTTTATTCTAATTTTCTTTAAAATTTATTTCAAAATATATTTATAATATGAATAAAATTTTGGCTGGATTTGAAGTAAATTACAAATGTTAATTGGTATAAAATATGCATTGTGGTACTGGGTTCGATTCCCGGTCTTGGCCTTGGATTTTATTTAATGGTTAAATGAGAAATAGTAAAGAACGTTTGCTAGTCGCCTCCGTCCACGACACCTAGTAAATGGTACTTGGACGTTAAGCCCCGCCTGAAAAAATAAGCGATTACTTTTACTTGGTATAAACTACTTTAAGGTATTAGAATTTTGATTATTAATGATTGAGGCTCCGAAATCATACAAATTGTCTATTTTAAGTTTTACTAGAATTATATTTTTTAAGGTAACTTGAATTGAAAAAGTGAAATTAAAATCTGAAATTTAAAAAGTTTAAATTTTCGATTAGAATAGTGACCCACAAATAAGCTTTGATCCAAATAACCCAAAGTAAACCATTTTTGCTCATAAATTTGTAATAGATTTTAATAATTTTTTCCCTAAAAAGCTTCCCCACATATAGATTTATACATTTTATCAAAGAAATTCAATTTTGAACAAATTTAGGAGAGTGGTAGAGATAAAATTCCTTTAAAAGTGCTATTTCTGTGTATAGGCGTTTCCAGTTTTAGTACAATTTCAGCAAACATTTTATTTATTGCTGAAATTCCAAGTTTAGAGTCATTTCTTCCCAGAAATGCAAACTTTCTGAAGTGTTTCGTCATTTTTTTGTCCGATTTCGTAAAAAAATACTGATTTGATTCAACTTTGCATATTAACCTATTGATCTAAAAATTGCATTTTCTGTTTGAAATTTACAGGGTCATCTTGTGTTATGAAGTTTCGGTATAATAAACTGCGGATTTTTCTCTAACATATGTGCCATTTCATTGGACTGTTTTACATCAATTAGAAATAGTAAGGATTAACAAGGATTAAAAACTATGTTAAATTTTTTGCGAAAATTGAGTTCATCCCAAACCGAGACCTGGCCTTCACTATATAACTTCGTCCAGTCTTCCCTTTCATACGCCTTCGTCCCCCTATCAGATATTTCAGCACTTTCCGGCATCATGTGTTCTGACCATCTGCTACTTGGCTTACCTTGACAACAGCAGGTTCAAACAGCCTTATTCTGCATGACTTTCTTACCGGCAACAGTGTCCTGCATCCTAATTAAATCATCCATCTTAATCTATTTAGTTTTATCTACTCTTCCACCGGCACTTCTTTAAATAACTCGTTGAGTTCCCTATTATGTCGGATTCTCCAAGTGTCTCATTACTTGATTGGCTCTAAAATCCACCTATTTTTTTTTTTTTTTGTAAATATATCTTATTTCTTTTCATATTTGTTATTAATCACCCAGCATTCAAATCCATATGTTAAGACTGGATTAACCAGCGTTTTATACAGACGCAACTTTAAATATACTTCTATCGATTATTTTTCGATTTAAAATTCCTTTACAGGCATTACATCCATAATTACGTCTATTATTATTAATAATAATAGATAATAGCAGACTATTCTATTGATATACTGGTATACATATGTTGCTGTAAGAATTTATGTAGTAAACGAAACCATTCAGTTTTTAGAAGGAGTAGTCAGTCCATTACTTCGAAGGGTGCCTCATTTTTACAGGTACCAGTTGTCATGCATTTTTTTTTTTGGAGTTCACCGTCTCATATCCAATACGCCTGACTGCTCGTCCAATAGCCTGAAATCACAAAGTATTATATAAACATGAAATATCGAACGAAGTTGACCTTGATAATCGGACCAAAATTTTTAAGTTCAACGCCACTTAAAGGAATATTGAGAATATATAAATAATGTATTTTTGCTCTATATTTTCTAATAACCATTATAAAAAAAAATCAAGTAGTAGTTGAAAAAAAGTTTTAGTCACAAGATTTATCAGTCAGTAATTGTCATTTTTAGAAGAAAGTATTTTTTTTTTTAACCGAACCTTTTTACAACAAAAGAAGTCACTTTATTCTATTTTTCTATACTAGAATACTACACCCTTCTTTTAAAATGCTGCACGAAACTGAGTTGGTAGATGGGTATGAGAATGAAATCTGTGGATCACGCGTAGAAGAGGAGTAAAGAATGTTAGGTTGCAGTAGGAGGTGAGAGTATTATTAGCCTGCTTTATTTTTTAATTGCTGAAATAACAAAGGGAGTTTCTAATTCTTTAAACTGTTTGTTATTCATTTCAGAATATATATATTTTTTTATAAAGCTATTTACTATATTCTGTTACAGTCAATTAAAAAAAAATGTTTTTCACAAGCCTAGTAAAGAGGCAGTAGAAAAAATACAGACCAGATGTTTGATAAATCTAAAGTAAACATAAAATTAAAAATTATAATCTATCTCTCTAAAATATTATAATAACTTAACACACTCTCCGAACTATAAAATAAAAAATATTAGACCGTGTGTCAACAAATGAAACGATGTAAATATATGTACGTTTTAAGTAAGATGTAGAACAATCAGATTCCAATATAAAACCTTCGAAGTATTATTACCAAAATAATATGGTAAGAAACATTTCAACTCATTTCAAAATAATAATTTTCAACAGCAGTTACTATGAAAATTTCTAATTTAATTATAGAGTACTAATATTTCATGGTTCTCTCTCACTTACTTAAGAGGCCCAAAGATCTCATTTAATGGAATCAATATAAATTTTTCTTAAATAAATAATTGAAAACTTTTTCAGGCAAATTTTTTTTTTCTAATAAAGCTTTTTTCTTTACAATCCATTTCTGGAAATACTATTTAATTATCTAAGACGTTTTCTTTAAAACATAAAATTGGCAGCAGCATGTCTGAAAAAAAAATGAAGATTTTTAAATCAGGGTTTGTAAGAACAAGCATAGCAGATATTACAAAACCATACAATTAATAGACCTGAAATTATTGCACTGTTTCATAATAATAATTATTTTCCGTCGCGAGATCTCGGTTTCAAATCCAGTCCTTAGATTTTTCTAAAACTTCTTTATTTTCTCTCATTTTTCATTTGGTGGCCACTAAACGTTATTTCTATTTAAATCCTGATTTAGAAAGTTTTTACCTCGACTGCGATCCACCCTCTCCAACAGTTAAATAAATGTTCACAATAAAACCACTCACAATAAACATTGTTTCTTAGAAGCAAGGTTCCAAGATTTATTTCCCTTTGACTGAACGTCTCTCGGAATGAAAATATAATTGTATTTGTAGGTCTACCAACTTTTTAAAAGTAAAAATTCCAGTGTAAAATGCTCCATTTTTTTTTTATAATTTGTCAAGATTGCATGAAGTATTAAAACAAATAAGAACTTGGCCAGTTTGTTTTGTAATGAAATGGCACAGTTGAGAAAGAGGCAAATTGCAATTTTTTTTTTACAGAACTTTATAATGAATTTTTTTTCTTCTCTTCATCATTATATTTACACTTTGCTTTATCTTTTTTGTTTTTAAAGTTACAGAGGTTTTTTTTTACGGAGCAGAAAGAAGGAGAGATGACGGTAGTGTTTTGGAGGTAGAAGTAGGGGGAACCAGAGAACAGCTTAATTACGATGTTTACACCTGGCGCCTGCCCTTTCTGTTTGGTGATAGATAACATCAGTTGGCAGACGTTAAGAAAGTCTATATTAAGTTACAGGTTAGTCTGTCTTAACTTTTTTTACGCTAATGACTTAATTATGATTGAGCCTGATAATACAAAACTAATTATTACTTTGGCTGGAAACGGCGGGAAATTTCCAGAAGAATGTTTAACTACTTCAGGAAGGTGAGAATTTAAAACAACACAGCGACTGGACAAGTAAATAAATCAAAATATTGCACTATCCTGCACTCTTTTTTTGAAAAGTGGCCATTTCATTATTTGTTATGATTTTATCATAATTTACTTTAACTTCAACATCTTCATTTTATTCTGTAGTTTTCAGTAACTGTGGGCAATATGAAATACTTATCAACTTGTTTTAACTCGTTCAGTCAGCACTCCTGATCTTGTAGTTTAAGATATTAACTAAGTTTCATTTTACAGAATATGTTTTACTCTGTGCCCGTCATTATACGATTTCAGGCTTTCGCTTTTATGAGCATAAAATGACTCAAACATAGTATGTGTAAACAATTATTTGACTTAATGCTAGTCCATGATTTGTTTTCGCAAATTGTCAATAATCCAATCATACTGTCATGGGCAAACGACCATAACTGCCATAAAATGATGCAGTTTGCATGAAATTTGGTACCAAGTAAAAAAAATCACCCACATAATGAGTTTTATCTTTATTCTAACGTAAAAATATTAGGCAAATATTGTTATCTAATACTAGTGAAAATTAAATGTTTTATTAAAATCCGGGATTTAAGGAAATTCGCTTACCAGAATAATTAAAATCTTAAACGATTTATTGTTATGAGGTTTTATTATTATTTTATGTAATTTATAAAAGACTCTTGCGGCACTACAGCAAGGAAAGCCACTAAAGTAAGTTAATTCGCTTTTATGAATTAACATTCACACTTCATTCATGCTTATCTATCTGTACTCACACTTACGCGTAATATTCGCTACGGCCCCGAGTGCTAGACCTCTCTTACATGGAATGCAAGACTTATTAGTCCTTTGTAGAAGGATGAGGCTAGAATTATGACTGCTATTACGCTACTGAATGCATGAAGATCAGACACATACCTATAAAGTTGGTCTAAGAAATTTGAAAAATTAAATATTTAACGTTAAAATACTCTTTCTTTAACTTTAATACTACTACTACTACTACTATGTAGCGCTACAGCCCGGGGTGGGCCTTGGCTTCCTTAATAATGCCTTTCCATACATCTCTATCCATGGCCTTTTCTTTCCACCTGCGGACGGAAAGTGTTCTTAGGTCATCCTCAACATCTTGAAGCCATCTTCTTCGTGGACGCCCTTTTCTTCTCGTGCCATATACGTTCCCGTACAACATTTGCTTGGGCATTCTATCGTCCTGCATCCTCTCCACATGGCCCAGCCACTCAATACGTCGGATTTTGATAAATTGAACGACACTGACATCCTGGTACAGCTCGCACAGCTCACTATTTTTACGAATTCTCCAGTTGCCTGACTCACTGTCTAACACAGGTCCGTATATTCTTCTTAGTATTTTCCGTTCAAATATCCTGAGGCTGTTTTCCATTGCAGCAGTAAGGGTCCACGTCTCTGCCCCATAGGTTAGCACCGGCCTTATTAAGGTCTTATATATCCTAGCCTTAGTAGTCCGGGATAAGTCGGGCGTTTTAAAAAATTTTCGGTTGGCAAAAAATGCGCGGTTGGCCGTCATGATTCTTTTGCTTACTTCCATTGAAATTTTATTTTCCTCATTTATTTCTGACCCTAGGTAAGTGAAGCTTTTAACGCGCTCAAAAATGTACCCATGTGCCGCGAAACTAGCGGTGATATCACCTATAGTGCACAAATACTTTGTTTTTTGTTCGTTTATTCGCAGGCCCATCCTTTTGCTTTCCGTGTCAAGCTCCAACAGCATTTCCTTGAGCGTCCCACTATTTCGCGCGATCAAACATACATCGTCCGCATAAGCACAGATTTGTCTGGATGAGCGTAGTATGTTGCCAGTAGGGTTTAACTTCAGCATGACTTTATGGAGGACGAGGTTAAATAGCGTGGCTGAGAGCGCGTCGCCCTGTCTCACTCCTGTCGTTACTGGGAACTCCCGACTCAGGCCACCGCCGATAAGCACTTTAGCACTACTATTGTCTAACGTCATTTTAATGAGCCTAACTAGTTTGCAGGGAAAGTCAAATTCGCGTAGAGCTTCAATCATCTTATTTCTATTGACACTATCGAATGCCTGGCGATAGTCCACAAAGAGAATGTGTAACCCGATTTTGTACTCCCAACACTTCTCGAGCAATTGTCTTACAACGAATACTTGATCCGACGTTCCCCTACCTCCCCGGAATCCGCACTGATAGTCTTTTAAGACACGTTCAGCAAAAATATTAGTTATCTTTAGAAGGATGTTAGAGAAGATTTTGTACGCAATACCCAGTAGTGAGATACCTCGGTAATTCCCGCACTCAAGCATGTCTCCTTTTTTATACATTGGGCATATAAGACTTGTTGCCTACTCCCTCGGCATTATCTCATCTTTCCAGATATCCAGCACTAGCGAGTACAGTTGGTTTAACAATATTTCACCACCATTCTTGAAGAACTCAGCAACTAGACAGTCCTCACCCGGTGCTTTGTTACTTTTCAACCTTTCAACAGCATCCAGAAAATCTTCCATGTCTGGGGGCTCCAGATCATTCTCATCACTCAAAACAATATTCACCTCTGCCACATTATCGTTTTCATTTTCATTTTCGTTTTCATTTTCGTTTACGCCCTCCACAACACCCCTCTTACTTCCAAGCATCTCGCCATAGTATTCAGCCCATCTATCAACTACCTTGGACTTCTCCTCTATGATCCTACCAAGCTTATCCCTGCATGTATCCACTCTCGGTTGAAAACCTCGATTGATGAACTTAATGGCTCCATAAAATTTCCTAGTTTCATTGTTAGCTCTCATTTCCTCAATTTGTTCTACTTCCTTTCTCAATAAGGCCCTTTTCTTAGAGCGGATGATCTTCTTCGCTCTCGCACGATATCTGTTGTAGTCGGAGGTGGATTGTCTGGTATTGCGCTGCATCATGGATAACCTATATTCATTTCGCTTCTTTAGAGCTTCTCTGCACTCATCATCAAACCAATCAGCATTCTTTCTTCTTACTTCCTCTCCTATCACTTCATCTGCAGCTTCATGTATTGCTTTCTTAATTATATTCCAGTTCCTTTGAATACGCTGATCCCCATCGTCGTTTTCAAATCTGTTCTCATCCTTTCCCTGTCTCAATTCATTTCTCACTTTATTGTCACAAACAACCCTAAATTCCTCCAACTTTTCTGGGTCCTTAAATTTTTGTAAGTTCCATCTCTTCCTCAAGTGGGACTGGCCTTGTGCTACCTTTGCCAAACGCTGTCTGAGCTTGATTTTAACCAAAATGTGATCAGAGTCACAGTTAGGTCCTCTGGCTGAGCGAACATCAATAATTGAGGAGGAATGGCGCCGAGATATAAGCACATGATCAATTTGGGTCAGTGATCCGTTCGGTGCTTTCCACGTTGCAGTATGGATCTTCCTGTGGGGAAAGAAGGTGCTCTTAATTATCATATCATTTGCTTCGGCAAACTGGCACAAATGCATGCCGTTCTCATTAGTCAGGTCATGAAGTGAGTGAGTCCCGGCGACTGTACGCGTAAAGCTCTCTTTACCGACCTGTGCATTTAAATCACCCAAAATAATTTTTGTATCATACCTAGGAGCAGCTTGTAGACTTCTTTCTAATTGCAGATAAAAGCTACTTTTTTCATCTTCGTCACTATTCTCCGTGGGGGCGTAGGCTGATATTATTGTCAAATTTCTAAATCTGCCTTTCAAACGCATCTTACATAATCGGTCACTTATTGGCTCAAATAGTAATAAGTTACGGCGCATCTCTTTAGTTATCATGAATCCGGTCCCGCTTTGTCCAGCTTTTTTGGCTCCACTATAAAATAAAGAGTAGGCTTTCTTGTCAACTCTACCATGCCCACTCCATCTAATCTCCTGTAGAGCTACAACGTCAATTTTATATTTTAAAATTTCATCTGCTACCTCTACCATCTTTCCTGGTTGCAGCATTGTCCTCACATTCCATGTGGCTAGCGTCCAATCCAAGTTCCGTGGTCGTATCCTTTTATATCCATCCAGCTTTTCATTATTAGTTTTCAGAATCAAGGGTATTTCAGTTATGCAGGGGATTGGCCCACAGTAACCTAGCCTGATGGGGGGGCTGCCCCCTTAAGGCTCTCAAGCTAGCCTATGAATCTTAGGAGCGGTAGTCCTAAGGTGTGTACGGCTTATGTCCTTTGTCTGTAATGCAGTGATTGTTGTATAAGCGTGCGGTGTACTGTTCTGGTGAGGGTGCATGGTGTAGTGAACTGTGGTATCCCGTGGGGGCGTTATTCCCCAAGTAACTGCATGCATCAGTTACCCCTTGCGGGGTCTTTCTTTAACTTTAAATAACTTAAGTGATCAGTTGCATCATCAATGAATGAACATTATTTTTTATAAATAAGAAAAAGTTTTACTATAATTCTTTCCCTCGCCAATCAATATATCATTGGCTTATAAGGCTTCATTTCAGTAAGGAAAAACCACATTTCATGTTAAAGTTGCCAGTGGTGAATTTGAACCTTCCATCTTAGTACAAAGAGAGTGAGTGAGTAGAAAAGTGTTATTTATTGACAAGGTTTCACAGCAGGGAACCAATACATAACTGTTTCCTTATATATAACAGCACTCCTGCGAAAATATTTTCGATGTTACCAACATTACAAATCTTTTTTCGTACATGGAAAGGAAACTACACACAACCAAGTGAAAAGTTTGATTCTACTAAATCAATAGCAACTCGTCTGTGAGCCTTAGTAGAGTAAGAACGTTAATATTCCTTTCTAAATGGAGAATATTTATAGAAAACATGTAATGGCTTCAACCATTTTGTCATTAAATTTTATTGCTGTAATTCAACTTAATTATTCTAATAATCTGAATGGATAAACTGGACGAAAATACTTCGTTTTGGACGGTAAATGCAATTAGAATTTCATCCCATAGTTTATGAAGGATTTGAAAGGAATCGGCTACTTCATTCCCAACAGTGAAGAAATTAATGGCTCAAATAAACGTGGTCGTACTTCTTTTGAAGATGACCTACGTGAAGAAAGGTCCTGAATTGCATCCACAGAGAAGAACTAACGGTATTGGATGATCGGCGATTTAAGCTGTGCGAAATTGCTGATTGTTGTCGATTTCATCAACTGCTGGAAAGGTCATAGCCTTTGTTACACTTTTTTGTTGATTACTTGACAAACACTAAAACAATATCTGGAGAGTTTTAAAAAAGTCTTAAGGTTATATGGATATGAAAATTTCAGAGAAGAGGTCTGGATTACAAAGGAAGAAAATAATCTTTCAGCTGGTAACAGAAATGGTGATTTAACAAAGGTTCATTGGCAACGGGATTCGCTCCATTCGCTGGAATAGAATCTTCTCTGAAATCTAAATATTCCCAAATTTAAAGAAATTTGTGGTTTGGCAAGTTTTGACTTAAATGAAGAGTTGATATACTTCTAGAACTGTACTTCAGGGATGAAATATAAACATTTGAAACAGTTGATTTATCAGCATTATTCTAGAAGATGATTATTTAGCAAAATAAATATATTTACACTTCTAAATATTTAGCAAATCAGAAAAATTTAATTCGGTAAAGCGAAACTTCCAATCAGTTTTTTTTTAAATTTAGGATTTTAATCTTAAATTTGATCCTTCTTTAATAACAGATATTGAAAATTCTTTAGTTTAACAGATATTAAATTAGCACAAAAGTAATCATTTATAGTTTCTCTGCAAGCCAAAAGGCTGAAGTCAGCATTGGTAGGACTTCTTATCTTATAATATTGCATTACAAACTTGGATGAAGCAAACTGTTTTGTGTTTTGTGATAATGTTACGCATTGTCAGCTTTTATAATTAAAATCCCGTAATTACACGTGTTTCCCTTGCTGTCATTCTTGAAGTTTTAACTTTCAAATATTCTTCATACTCCGTACTTTTGAATCATATTTAATTCTTATAACGTAAAAATGCACTTAATCGAATCTCAAGGATAGATATTTCCAATAAAAGTTGTTGAACTATTTTCATTCTATTAACTCACCTAGTTTAAAGAAAATTAAACGTGAAAATCTTAAAGACAACAAAGTGGTACTTCTACTTAACTGTTTTTTGTCCAAAACCTTATTAAGGCATTCAAGGCTCCTCAGATAAATATTAAATTTGAATTTTCTTCGATTTTGTTTTTGTTTTTGAGTTACGATGGATAAATACACTGTTAGACAGACATATGAACATAAAGCAATTTGTAAAAACCACTTTTTTTGAACTCAGCGCACCTCAAAATCTCAAATTGAGAGAGTGAAATCTCGAAATCTAAAACTTGCATAACGACAAAACCTCTTACATAGCAGAACAGTGAAAGTAAAAAGCATTATCACTAAAAAAAATTAAACGTAAAATGGTTATCATCTTTTTTTACTTCTAATTACAGGTAAACAATTATTTGGTTGCTCTTCACGTTAAAAGAATGCGCAATGTATTGTAATAATGTGTTATACTATAAACAAGTAATGCCTTCAATTTGGTAAACTTTTTAAGTAGACTTTAATTATTACATTCTGGTAAATCCTAAAAATTCTTCTTTCTCCTATCAGTTTGTCATACATTTATAAGTGTGAACTGAAAGTATAAGCAAGCACAATTGCAAATCTTGATCTCCGATACTGATGGTTATACTAAGTGATTCTCCGAAACACACTCAATAAATGCTATAGTAATAAAACAAAAAATGCTTCGAATAAAATTTTAAACAAACCTATTTATATTTTTTCATTTAAACCATTTTATGATACTATATAGGAAATTTAATTAAACACCCATGTAAAAAAAATATATATATATATATATAATGAAAAACTATAAAGACATTTTCTCTTACACTAGTATTTTTTGGGTATTTAATTTAAATAGGAGTTAGAAGTAAAATAATCGAATGAATGACTCATGGTTGGGGACGAGACAGATCCTGGGACTTCCCAGAATCGATCGTAAGAATTTGGCAACTGAAACGACGGTACCTGTCCCGTTAGAGAAAATAGGTAATCTTATGAATTCTGCCTTACTGAGTTTTCAAGATAACATAAAACTATTTTTAAAAAATCTGATTCAGAAATAAATTAATTGCTCTACTGCAATTTAGTATTAAATTATTTCCTTAAAAATAAAATTTTTAATACCGTAATTTAGCTTAAATATTACATGTATCATAAGTAGAATGGCTTACAACCGAACTCTGCATATCTTTAGTTTGGGAGTGACTAAAAAGTTAAATCCTCTGCCACTTGAAAGATCTATTGCAGGTTCCTAAAGTGCCAGTGAAGTTCTTTGATATTCTTAGTAGATACGAGCCTGTATGAGCCTGTAAGAAGGTTTACAAGTGAAAATGTGGGCTAGAGACTGCCTACGGTTTGCTAAACCCAATTCGCACGTATCAAATCCCATGAAACACTTAGTGAGTGTTAGGGTGTCAGTGTAAACGATGTGTATTGCAATTAATGAGAAGAAGAGGCTAGTCCACTTTCCTCTAAAAGAAATAGACAAAATCAAATAAAAATATTGTAATTTTTTTAAAAAAGTATGTCGGTAACAAAAAAAATAATTATTTATTCGATGGTTTTATAGTATAAAAATACTAAGAATTCTTAGGTGCTGAGATGAACTACAATGTTATTAAACAGATGGTAGATTCGTATACCATATTGTCTAAAACAAAGCTGAACAGGAATGCTTAGTTTTGCAAGGTACTAAAAGTCAATAGTAAAACGTCCATTTGACTTTTTATAAATCTAATTAGAGTGACTTTAAAGTCACTTCACATCTTCCTCATAAATTCACTTCATTTTGTTAACTTCTATACTTAGTAAATTAGATAACAATTTCGTTTTGTCCTCTTCCACTTAAATTAGCGTACAGTCTATTCAATCCACAAATAAAAGAATTCGTACACCTTTGCGGAAATCTGCCACTGTCTAGTAGTGAGCTATTCTCTACTGTTTTGATTTACCTATTTTAGAAGACAACCTTGTATTAAGTTCACCTTATTCCATTTTTTTATTTATTTGGTCAATCGCAAAATCAAGGTGTAAGCTGTTTATTCGTAATAATTTATTGCTACATTTATGCCATAACTTGCAGAAATAATTCCATTTTCAATTAGAATCGCGATAATTACAGAAGGACAGGCGGTGTGAGGTTTCTCTAGTTTGTAAGTTCATTTACTGTGTCGATTACCAATGAATTTGATTTAAACAGTCATTTTAAACAGATATCAAAGTAGAATGAATAACATGAACTATGGAAGGAAATAACTATTTATACTTGTTAAGCACCGTGTTCTTAGAAAAGTAACCATTGTGGTTCTGATGTTCACGCTTCACCGAGTGTAAGCAACTAAGGATATCCTCTCTAGCATTTCAATTCCAAACTATTCTCCACACTTCCTTTGGACCCTAATTTTTGCTCTTTTTTTCTTCACTGGTTTTAACTGCACTGACTGTTCTGACACTATATGCTCAAACCAATGAAATAATGATAGTTTGCAAGTACTCCGTTAGTTAAACGAATATTTCAGAAGAAAGAATTGTTGCTAAATATTTAATCTTTCTCTTTTTTATTGTAATCTGCAGTACAATAGGCGGATATATATATATATATATATATATATATATATATATATATATATCACTAGTACTTTGTACGTGGGTAAAAATGTAATAATAACAAACGCCTAGTTTGTATTTTTGAGGCGGGGAAAAATGATCAGTTTGCGATAAAGAAATTGATGAAAATACACAACTGTATCGTTAAATTGTAAGAGAAACCGCAAATTCTATAAAAAATACTATTAGAATGATAGAAATGTTTTAAAAGAAGATACTCCATTTGCATTATGTATCAATATATAATAATAATAATATAATATACTTTATTAAAAAACGCAAAATAAACATTTCTACAGCAAAACTGAAATCACTAGTATATACGGCTAGGGAAACCCGTCAGCCGGAGGTTGATGTAAAACAAAACCAATTTAAATTTTAATACAAATGAACCAAGAACTTCATATTACAAAAACAATAAGTAACATCAATCAAAATGAAATAAATGCCAAAAGTAAATAAATTACTAATTTCACTTAAGAAATTAATGCCGTTAATCAAATAGAAAAATAAACTTTTATCAACCTTACATAATCCAAAGAATAGTATAAAAGCAACAAAAACTTATGATACATAAATAAATTATAATATTTCCAAATTAGGTTACATAATGAAAATTAACAACAATCAAAAATTAAATTCCTGCACCAACTGAAAACGGTAGCGCCAAGCAGACCTGGCGAAATTTATGAGACCATGACAGTCCAGAGCATTTAAATAATCTCTCAATATATGTAAAGTAATTAGTGAGCTGCTCCATATTTAATTTAACAAAAAAATAGAAGATAAAAAGATCGTTTCAACATTTGCAACAGGCTATTTTTACCGTTAATGATTTATATTTCCAGCAAAAAATAAAAGAAGAACCGCAAATTTTGAGATTTAATTGTCTTAGTTAAAAAAAAATTCTGATCAAAAATATTCTTATGTATTTTTAATCAATTACACTCGTAAAAGTTCTGAACTTATCTAAATAAATGAAGAAATAAGGAAATCTGCCACTTTCCACTGAGCTGTCACTGATACCCTTAAAAACAAAATCTATTTACATCTCAGCAATATGAAAATAAAACAATAATTCAATGAATAATAGAGTATTCGAGGTCTGCTTCTATGTATCTATATCTCATTTATTTTAAGGCTATTTCAACGTCAAATAAGTTTGTGATTTAATTGTGTGTTTAAACACCGTTTAAATTTGACAATATTTAATGAAATTTTGGGCAGGATAGACATCGTGACTAATACATTCATGTAGTTCTAGTACAAATTTATAAATTACAACTTTAAGTTTCGTTCTTATTCTTTAATTTTTATAGAAATATATTTTCTAAAAATCATTTGAAATCAAGAATTGCATGAAAAAAAAGGGTAAATATTGGTTAAGGCCGTATTAAATTCACAATGCAGGAACACTGGTGTCATCTGTCTGTTTAAATTTAAAAGATCCATTACACATCAGCGGTTCAATCATGGCCAGGTCTTGTTTGTGACTAGAAGTACCCAAGCTGAAAATCTCCAGTGGTTTGGGACTGCCTGCCGCAGATGTTACTTGAAATTCGGCTGACAGCTGTTTACAAAGGGCCAGCCCTATTTTATTTTTTTGTTTCATCCCTTCATTAAAAAATATTGATCTAGAATAATAAACAATGCAAGAACTTTTAAATGTATTTAACTTTTCTTAATTCCTAAAGACCAATACTGAGTGTCAAATTTTGGATAATGAGTTTTTACAGAAAACATGTACAGATAGCGATAGAAAAAAAACTGTTTATAGTGCTGAGACGATGAGTGAACCGAATAACTCATAGAATCCCAGACATAGTCACAGAAAGCTCAAACTTATTTGTACAGGCTCGATTTTTCAGTTTTTCGGGTTTTGTAAAAATGGTAAAAACGATTTTCTTTAAACTTCGCAAGTTTTCACTAACTTAAACGCCTATAACCTTTATTTTAAACCTTTTCGTAGGATTATTTCTTTTGGGGACTCTCAGATGTTGGCAATTTTCAACTTTTCTGCACAGAGCAATTCAATACATTATAGAATAATGACAACTATATAAAATATAAAGTTGTTTTAAAAAAACTGCAAGAATTCCAAATTTTAAGATATTTAGTTCATCGAAAACGAAAATTATTTATAAAAATTCGGTTCTTTTAATTTTTTATGAAAATGGCTCCAACCATTTTTATTGAATATGGTGTAATTAAGTACTTGTTTACAATCGCTTTTAATTAAAACATCTTGCAGAAAAAAACAAATCTTTGGTACTTTTAAGCGACAGATAATCTCTTTAATTGAGTACATACTTAGGACTCTGATAATCGGCGCAGAAATAGTAAAATACATAAAACTGAAACATAATTAATTTTACAACTTAAGCAATACTAAAATTATCAGCCTTCAACTAAATGTATTCTAATTTTTTTTTTTTTTTTTTTTTTTTTTTTTAAACCCAATAGGTAACTATAACAAGGTACAGACTAAATAAAGGTATCACATTAAAGAAAACTTAAAACATTTTGTGGGTGATTTGGTGGAAGGATGCGGTGTCAAGTAATATTTGTTCAGACTATCTAGTTTGGACCTGGTTTTATCACAGTTGCCACTTCTGTCTACAGATAATCAGATGCCATTAATGTCCCTGCCATTCAAAATCTTGTCGGCCTACCTTTACTGCATTAACGCTAGTCGTTATTACCGAAGAATACTTTCAATATTTTCAGCATCATCAGAGTTACAAATGCATTTTAATGGATTCATTAAACGATTTTAGGTAGCGAAAGATTGTATTATCTTCAGTATGTTTCAATTAAACATATTGTTTCATCGACCACTTTAATATCAACGATTGAATTTGATAAAATTAGAATTTTTAAATATTTATTGGATAAAATATTGATACTAAAATAAAAAATAAATGTTGCCAATTATAAATAAAAGTGAAGTGTTGCAAATAGATTGGGCCTTCCAAGCAATTCATATTAATTGTGAAACAAGAGCAATGGACATGACTTAGATTAAAAGTACCTGAGAAAGTGTGAGTTAATATTGGCCGAGAGAGAAGAATGGACCAGAAGGTGCTCACAAGAGCTTCAACCAAGTCTAATTCACCTCCTCTTTTCGACCTCCACTTTTGGTAAGTTAGTAATATTTTCCATTTTTATCTAAGTAATGACAAGGATATCTGCAAAATTTCTTCTTTAAAATACTGAAGTTCAAATACATATATGTACTATAAAACCTTCGATTTTTAAAATAAGTTTTTATTTTAAAGAATTTATAGAAATGTTTCTACCTAATTCAGATGTATTAAAAATTGCAACTGAAATATTTACTTGTCTTTTGCTAGGTGGCTAGAGTTATCCAGACCCATCACTAATTTCTGCTGAAGGCCAGCTGGCATTAGAGTGACTACACCACTAATAATAATCTCTTCGCTCTTGAAAACATTAGAGTGAAATTAAACTTCTGTGGTAAAAACAAAAGTTACTTCTTAAGGTCACATTCAACCGTTTAGTTTTAACAGTTATTTTATACTAAAAGTTTAAATTTAATTCTACGCTTAGTTTATTTTAAATAAGGTGCCATGATAGCCGAGCGGTTAAAGGCTGGACCCACAAAGCTAAGAAGTGTTGAGTACTGGGTTCGATTTCCAGGCTAGGCCTTGGATTTTATTTAATGGTTAATATGAGAATATAATAATAATAAAGCATGTTCGCAACACCTAATTTGGTACTTGAACGTAAAGTTCGCCTGAAATTTATACTGAAATTTGCTTTAAAATTCATATACAGCGCTTTATGATAGAGTGGTGTTTTTAATTTTTCATGTGGTAGAATTGAGCGGGATGTTTGAGGAGTGACGATTTCTAAATCAATTCTTTTTCACTGTTTCTCAATGATATGCACTTAATGAAATATGAACCTTCTTGAAGTGTACTGAATTAAAGGAATCTTTCTATTTATGTTAATCTTAATGACTCAAACTTTGCAGGCAGGCTTTGGTTAAAAAGAGACTCTAATTAGGCCAAGTTGATATCGTTAGCAAGTGGAGTATTACTTAAATTAGAAAACATCTCATCTCATCTTTGGGTGGTTATGATTTCGTGAATGTGGCTTCTGAAATTGGTGTTATCTAACCCCGTACCATGCAAAGTTATCCTTTATAATTTCTCTCTGTCTAAAGTCATGTTCAGAGTAAGATATGAATATAAAACTGACGATCACATAGCTGAATCGACAAGTGTTTGCCAAAATGAGCGAATCAGTAATGTGTTAATAAGTTTTCTTTTATAAATTAAAATAAGACGGAGCCTTTCGTTTAGCTCTATCAGCATAACTCTAATTGTTTAAATGCTTTAAATGTTTAAAAATTAAGTTAATGATTTTTTTTTTGTGATTTGTGACATATCTTATTCATTCATAAAACGTTATATTCCTACAGAATAATGGAAAAGTCGTTAGATTCACCATGAGTAAATGTAATTTCTAGACAATTATTGTGCTAATGAGTATGAATGTTAGGTGCAAGTTATACTAAATTTTCTTTTCATATATTGAATGTTTGTCTAAGGCCCAATAAATCAACTACATTTTATGTAATTTGAAGCAAATGTATCTAAGTATGACATTACGAGTGCGAATTCATTAATTTATGAAGTTGATAGAAATATTTATTATAACAGAATTTACTTGTTCAACTTGCTAATAAAGTTCTGTTATGTACGTGGATTATCTGTATTAATTTTTTTTTTACGTTAGCTTCAAGTTATACTTAGTTTGCATAGTATTGTAGAATTTACACTTACCTACTTGTAAGTAAGCAAAGTAGTATAAATATTTAGGGCCCCCTCCTTTAGAATTGTTCACAATTATTGAAACTGATCAGCTATGAAGTGAAACTTTGTTTTTCAATTTTAAGACAATTTATAATTCTTTATTACATTATCTTATTACATTACGAGAATTTATTTTAATTTAATTCTTCAATTCAACAATTTTAGATAACCTACATTTGCGACAAATAATTCTTTTCTTAAAAGTTATATAAATACATATATTCATGAACTAGATTTAATTTATTTGAATTCGATTCTTTTTTTGAAAAAAAATATTGTCCTAGTTATAGCTATCGAGAATATGATACATTTGGTTTCAATGTTTACAACATTGCATTGAATGTTGGTATAACTCTCAATCTTACCTAACCTTAGTTGAAAGAAGTGGTGATTTCTTTACCTCGTGGTAAGTGTTTTTTACATTTAAGTTTCCGAAATACTGAAGTAAATCTTCTTCATTCATATTAACATATTTTATTCAGTTTCAGTTTTTTCGAGAATACAATGGCGCCGAAGGGGAATAATATGATTCCAAATGGCCACTTCCACAAGGATTGGCAAAGATTTATAAAGACATGGTTTAATCAGCCTGCACGTAAGCATCGCCGTCGCATGAAGAGAATAAAGAAAGCTAACGAAGTTGCTCCCAGACCAGCTGGTCTACTCAGACCTGCAGTACGATGTCCAACAGTAAGATATCATACTCGCTTGAGGGAAGGTCGGGGCTTTACGTTACAAGAAGTGAGACGTGCAGGTATGTGTCCAGCTTTTGCAAGGTCTATTGGTATTGCGGTTGATCATAGAAGGAGAGATAAGTCTGTAGAAGCAATGCTTCTGAACGTAAATCGTCTTAAGGAATACCGCAACAGGCTTATACTGTTCCCGACGAAGAGAAGTAAGGGACCTAAGAAGGGTGAAGCTACGGAGGAAGAGATGAAAGTTGTCACTCAGGTTCCTCTGCCAATTATGCCGATTAAACAGCCAGTAATAAAATACAAAGCAAGGGTACCAACTAGTGAAGAGAAGAAATTCTCTGTTTACGGAGCTCTGCGGAAAGCAAGAGCTGACCAACGCCTTGTTGGAGTGCGTGCTCAAAGAATGAAATTAGCTGCTGAAAATTCAGAAGATGTCACTAAAGGAACAAAAGAGAAAAAAGCTAAGAAGTAAGATTATTGTAATATTTAAATGTTAATTACATTTTCAATAAAGATTTTTATTTGAAAACTATTTCATTACTGTGAACCATCTTGCTTATTTTTAGTATCCTTGGTTATTTAAGTGTGATATTATTTCACAGTAATTGTATTTTTACAGAATTGTTGATTTAAAATGTGAGATCTTTGTGTTTGCTTTAAAAATTGAAATGTGGTAATAGTCGGATTTTTTACTTACTACTGATTAATTAATTAATTGTATATAAAGTATAGACAGGTCTTTCATTAGTTTTGGTGATTCCTATTCAAAAGTTGCTTAATAATATTTATGTTCTATTTGGAAGTGTACTATTGCCCTACGAGCCTCATAAAAATAGTACCCAAAATATTAGTGAGCAGCAAAGTAATGAGCTTATAAATAATCGATTGAAGAAGAAATTGTAAATTCAATCTTAAAAAAAATTATGATACTTTTCTTATGTAGATTAAGTAATCTACTTAAGTATTTAACTGACTCTAAAGTTCTCTTTGGCCTCCCTGACAATTCCTCTCCATATATCTCTGTCTTTAGCGTTTTGACTCCATTAGGTCATTTCATTGTAGACAGATCTTCCTCGTAAGTCTTTACTCCAGAATTTCCTCTTGCGCCTCGTTTTCTCTTTCCGTGGAATACCTCTCTACTTATTCTCTTGACATGCTCTTATCTAGTCTTGCTACATGTTCAATCCCGCTTATTCTTTTTTATTTAATGAAACGTACTATTCCTTTATGACCTGCCAGATCGTCCAACTCTTGGTTGGATAAAACGCTAAATACCTTGCGTACTTACTGGTACAAGATTCTCAAAAACTAAGGTTCAGTTTGCGGAATCTTTAATTATCTAGACAGATCTACGCCTATCTCAGGAAGGCTGCTTCTGACAGATCTCTTCTTCCTTCTCAGCCTTAAGTATAATGAAGTGAAAAATAAAATAAATCAAAAGTATTTTACTCAATTTAAATTCACTCAAAGAATTAAGACCAACATCTGTTATGCCCAAATATTTATAATTACCAACTTCGCAAGAGTATACATGTTTAATTTATTGCTTAAATTCATAGTAGATAAACAATGAATTTTTTGATGAACTACGAAAAAGTTCATAAATGCTGCCTTGTGGAACGGAGTCATTAGTAGAGTGATGAAAACTGTCTTCAGCTGAAATTTGTCTAGAAGGAAAACAAAGAAGTAAGTACGGGATATCCAACCGTGTACCCGTTTGCTATGTACAAAAAATGCTATGAGAAAGGTAGCTTTTGCAAATGTGCTTAATTTACATTCCAAAACTTTAATTACTACAAGGCAATTAACTCACCAAAACAATTTGATGTAATCTGGATCTTCTACCGAAAATGGGGATAGATAAAGACAAAAATAAATTTTATGTTTTTACTATATAGTTACTTTTAATGAAGTAAAGCGAATTTAAATCCATTGTATTAGTCCACACTAATCTCGAACATGTAGTCGAGTGGTTAGAGGTCAGGATCGCCAAGCTTATTTATTTTGAATAAATCCTTAACTACCTGAAAAGTTGACGAATTAAAGTTTGCTAGCCCACACTATCTGTCGACTAATTCTGGCACTATTCCATTAATTTCAAACCAGGCTAATTTCCATTTAGTGTCTTTAATAATTTTCTTAAATAGTTATCGTTATTTAATAAAGAAAAGTAGACTAGAAAATCTAAGAAATGCTTATCAGGAACAAACCAATAAACAATAATGCAAAACTTTCCAAGAAGTTGTTTTATACTATTGTTTTGTGAATGTTTCAAAAAATAAAATTACGTAAATTTTATACTGCCTGATTAAATGTCTTCTTAGAAGTACGAAGCGATCTTGAAAACCATGTTATGCTAATATTATGTTAATCTGTTTCAATATTAAATTTCGATATTAAATAAATGCAAAGTAACGATGATTATCCAAATATAACCTTCCGTGAGCGTGAAGTAACCTTCGGGCATTTGTTTGTTGGAAATAACACGTACATGAAGTGTAAATGATTTTTAGGTATATTATTTATTATTATTTTTTTATAAAATTCAACATTTCTCTGATTTTTATTCAAAGTACCTAACAAATTAATGTAAAGTTATTTAGATTTGTTTTTTAGTACTGTAGTTTTATAAAACATCAATGAAAATATTATTTGGCCTTTTCGTGTTTCAGCTATTGCTTGCACAGATTATTGGAACATTCAGTAAGTTATTTCCAGTTTAATTCATACATATATAACTTGACTGATTAATCATTGTTTGTAGAATGTTTTCAATATTTATGGCTCAAGTAGCTCTTTACTCAGGATATAACAGCGGAAAACCCTGAGGAGATTGAAGCCAGTTATCTGAAGAATATTTAGAAGTTGCATCCATAATGTGAAATGTATAGGCATGCCTCGATTTCAGTGATTTGTTAGCCTCACTTTTGTGCACAACATTTCCATGTATTACAACACACGTTCCTAAAAACAAAAATAGATAAAAGTTATGATCCAAAAATTCATGTTACAAAAATTGAAAAATTTGTTACCTTTAGAAACAGGGTAAGGACGAAATCCTGACGATGGGTATGTTACAGGTGGTCTGTCGAAAACTACAAGCTCTTCTGCATTAGGATCTGGATTTCTAGTATATCGTCTGTGCACACCACTAGTGTGAGAACCAGGGATAAACCAAAGGCAACCATTTTCTAGAAAAAGTAATAATTGTTAATGTTCATTATCTAGAAATTAAGCAAGGTGGTACGACTGTTAGTGTACCATTTTTTAACTTATATTTTTATTTAAATGTGCTGTGAACGTTCATTGGTGCAAATTAATGTAGAAACGTAAAGATGAGCACATTTTGAGAACTTTTTTAATCTTGAATGTTTTGTTAAGTTCAAGAATCTTGTTACTTCACTCACTTTTTTTTTGTTTTGACGATAATTGCTCTGACGGACGAAATCCTTAAGGTTTTTAGATTAAAGACATAATGGATAAAATAGTATATTATTTATAGTTTTTTATTATTATTCATTACCTAAAGTAGCATTATCTAAAGCAAACCACAGTCCAATTAATGTGTTAGGATCTGTATGTAAAAATGTTGAGTCTTGGTGTGGTACAACTGAAAAAATAAAATTAATTCAATTGCGAAGCAATACATTTTTTGAACATTTCAACTGTTTTAATCTTCAATTGCTCTATATTTGTTAGAACAAGTGAAGCTTAGTATGTTAAAGCCATTTTCGCTTAAAGTAAATAAAATTATCAAGTAGTTATTACCTTCACCTCCAATCTGCGGATTTTTGTAAATGTACATACTTTGAAGAAGTACGGGTGCTTCCATTCTCAGAACATTGCAGAGATCTTGCACCTTTTTGCTAAAAGATATCTCTTTGAAAACTGGATGAAGCCAGTGTAATGCATGGCCTACTTTACTTAGAGATTCAGATTTAGGCACCTGCAGTTCACCTTTATCATTAAAAGCTTGTGTCTCAAAAAAGTATCTAATTTTGTCACCACTTTCGAGAAAATATGCATCCTTACTCTGAAATCGGATTTACAAAATATTCTTAGCATAATTATGTGGTAAGATTTAAGTGCTTTTAATTTTTGAAAGTGCTAGATATAAACATGAATTTTTGAAATAAGAAACAGGAGTTCAGTCTGTCTTTCTTTTACGCGGTATTCTATAGTTCAAAATTTATTCTTTAGTTGGAATAGAAAGTCCACAGTACATAAATAATATTTTATCTTTAAAATACTTTAACTGTTAGATGAAATGCTATTTATTGAAGAAATATGTCTAGTTTCTTGATGAATTCTTTACTGATGTGTGATGATTTGTATTTCTTATCATTTTTTAGCTATTTTGTATTTGTTATTTTTTTTTCTTTTTATACTTTGAAACTTATTCTGTTATACAACTGATACTTGTTCTGTTAAATTCTAGTGATAAGTACGTATTTCAGCACAAGTCTTGAAAATTGCCGAGCTTTGCATATATGTGTAACTGTGAAAAATTCTAAAAGGCCTAACTTACCTACCTATAAAAAATATGAAAAAGGACAAATACAAATTACTTTTTTAATCAGTAGTAGTAGGTTTTATTGAAAAATTCATTACAAAAAGACATTTCAATATATGAAAATAAATGAAACTTATCAAGCATGGGTATCAGTCTGCGAGGATTAATCAGTATAATAAAGAATTCTTAAAGAATTTTTAATTGCTGACTCAAAGTTGTTTGTTACACAGATCTTGGGGCTTTTATCCTTATAATTTTTAGTTTAAAAATAATTTAAATTTAAACTCACTTGTGGGGATTGTGTGGTACTGAAAACAGTTTTCTGTGTGTCTGCAGGTACATTTTCAGCAAGCTCGATACCAGCTTTTTTCAGATTGGTTACTTCTTCTTCTGTCAGAAAGTCTTCTAAGATAAGAAAACCGTCTGCCTGAAACTGTTTTATTTTTTCTAAGTTAGAATCTTTTTTTAGAACAATATATTCAGTTTTATGTACCAAGCTTCGTAGAGACATTGTGATTTTAACGTATGGTTTTAACATTACATTTTTTTCGTACACCATAATGCAACTGAACTACTGAACCGTTTTAGTATATTCATATTTTTTCGTTAAGATACCAGGGGAATTGTTTTCTTTTAAGATAGCGTAAAGTGAAACTTTTATCACAAATGAAAATCTCTAATAGGATTCAGTTTGTACAATCTCTCTACATATAGGTACTTTAAGAATAACAAAGAAAGGCCACTTCAAAATGTTATAAATCGCCTTCTCAATTTTACTTGGAACTAGAGCTTTTCTACCAGCTTTCAACATTTTTAACCGAAAACTGGATAATCTTGAAACAGTACATTAAGTTAATAAGATGAGGTTTTGAAAGTGAAATAAAATTGGGCTTAAATAAAAATCTGGTGTTACCTGAATTTAGCCTCTAATCATATTCTTACATTTTTCTGATTTTCACAATTATTGAATACGTTTCTAAGATTATTGTGTTATTTGTCTTCTAATTTTGTATTTAAAAAAGGTCTTTATTTTGTACGCACGATTTAAACTAGTTAAACGAATTACGAATTTAATAGTTCTTTCAGTTTTTCGCGTCACACACTGAATCCTTAGGCTTTATTTCGAACATTTTTGTGGGAAATGTAATGTTTGAGCGTTCAGCAGGGGACTTGCTTTCCTCTAAAAGCAACTTCTACATTAGACGGGTTTAAAAGCTATTTAATATTTAGGGAAATTAATAATTTGATAATGTAAGGTCTCTGTTTAGCTCGATGCCTGCTTTTCTCGGTCTTCTTCTTTTTAAGCAGGAAAGTTTTCGATTAACGAGGGTACAAACACTGTCGCTTGGTGAAATCAAAATTTAGTTTAGGTTCAAACTCTTGTTCATCTCTCCTATTGCTTCTTTCACACCTAACAATTTAAGGAACCGCTGCAAATCCATAATATTTTCTCAAGCTAAGGCATTGCAGTATGTTTAATATTGTTGAAGAAACTTACTTTTTTTTTTCAGGACGATGGGGTTTTGTGCAACATTACTAATATATCCAGTAACGTTCATGGTCGATCGACGACGAGATGAAGTAGATACTGGAGGGAAAATTATTCTTCCACCAACTGTACTTGATTTTATGGCAAACCAAACGCTCCAGTATCCAATGCTATTTAAACTTTCGAATATAGAAAACAATGTCAGTACACATTGTGGGGTACTGGAATTTATTGCAGAAGAAGGTACATTTTTTGCACCAACATGGATGTTAGAACAATTAAAAGTAGAGGCTGGCAGCTTTATCAAAGTAGAATCTGCAACATTACCAGTGGCTACATTTTCAAGATTTCAACCTCAGCAAACCAATTTCCTTGATATATCTAATCCTAAAGCAGTTTTGGAAAATCAGTTGCGTAAATACGCTTGCCTCACCGTTGGAGATGTAATAGCTCTCTCATATAACGACAAAATTTATCGACTCAAGGTAACTTTCTTATTTTATAAAAATTATATCCTTTTCATCGTTTGAAGAAAAAAAGATTATATTCCTGGAGTGCCAAAAAACCCAAAAAATATGGAAATGTCCCGATGCCTTCCAGTGCACCGTAGTTCTCCGGTCAGTGTTCTCCTCTTACAAACAGTTAACCGAAAAAGGTTCCTAGAGAGAAAAATGTTAGGGCAGCCAGCAGGTATTCATTGTGCTTTCATGGATCTGTTCCTACTTTTTTTTTTCCAAAGATTACTTTTTGTATTAATGGGATGTTGAGGATTTCACTGACTTATTCTCACAGTTTCTGCATCAGTAATACTAATTTCTGAATTATAGCAATTTTTGCGAGGTTGTCCAATGGATATGTAATTGGCTACGCGACAGAAGCTACCCCATAAACGGGAACTTATCCTTTTGTCAAGATAATAATCTGCACTATTTTCATTCCTTCGTTCCAGGTTCATTCTTTTTCCCAGTCCTTGACTGGGCTCATATTTCCATAACTGGGTGACGGAATTATACTCACCTTGTTTTCATTTACAACCTTGGCAGAGTGCTTAAAAGCTTTAAACGGAACAAATAGCTTGACGACACTATCTCGCTATTTCGTGTCCATTAACACTTAACATTATTTAATATTCTAATTTAAGGCGCGCCTTACATCTTATGTCATTGGGGCCTGTGGCCTTTTCAGAGCAGTGCTGGACAGATTAATCTCTTTGCGGACTGATAGGTGTAAAGGTTCCTAGGAAAAGAAAATTTAAAGGGAGCTAGTTGGACATGAATCCGGGTTCTCGAATTTCGGTTAAGTGCATTACCTCTTAGCTAATCCCTTAACTTTATTTACTTATTTTTAATTAAGGCCTTTAAATCCAAGGTTATTGGCACTTGGAATCTTTTTTTAAAGTGTACTGCCGGTCTTCTGGTAACACGTTTTCTCATTGCAGCCAACAGTATGTATCACCGGACAGTGAGCTGTAGGAGGTTCCTTGGAAAAAATATCTGAGGGCAGGCAGGATTCTTCACCCGGAATCTCTGAGTCTTGTGTCTAACTATTCTACTAATTCCATCTCCCCTCTTTTCTTTATTATTTGAATTTTCGATTTTCTCCACTCTGAAATTTTTGATTTTTTGCTTATTAAAAAAAAAAAAAAACTCGTTTTTAGGTGGAAGAAGCACGGCCAAGAGATGCGGTAAAAATTATTGAATGTGATATGGAAGTAGATTTCTCAGCCCCTGAAGGTTATGTAGACCCTAAAATAGAACAGCAAAAACAAGAATTGGAAAAAAACCAAAGCAATACTGCAACGGTAGTACATAATTCAAATAGATTCAGGCCGTTCTCTGGTAAAGGTCATAGGTTGGATGGTAAAGAAAATAAAGTTACTGCAAATGAAGATGCAGAATCAGACGTTCCTCCAGTAGGTATACCAGATTATGACTATAAAATTGGTTCAATTGAATTCTTTCGTAATGAACGCCCAGTTCCTACAAATACAAAAGAAGATGCTGCACAATCGTTTCCTGGTAATGGAAGGAGTTTAGATTAACGAAATTAAGCAGTATTTATAATTAATTTATTGTGACTGTGATAAAAACGAATTTCATGTGTACATTTTTGTAGAAATGATAAATGTAGGGAAAAAAATTGCAATATAATAGGCCTACTAACGCTTGATCAATGTTTTGATTGTAAGAAATAATTTTATAATTTTCGTTAAGAAATTAAATTTTTTGTATTTTTATTACCAAAATTATATTTCCTATTATACTTATTTGAAGGTAGGTTTATTTATTTATTTAATTTTCAAGTCCGTCCTGAACAACATTTCTACTTAATATCTAGTTTTAAACATGTCTAACATAGGTTATAGCATTTATGCGACTAGAGTTTTGTAACTTTTTTTAATTTTTCAAAACGACTTTTTTTTTTTTTGACGAATATCATTTTTGGAGTTTATTTTATTTTGTTTACTTAAATGTAAAACACCTTTCAAATTTGATTATGAATCTTGAATATGGAGATGAGCTTTTAATAATATCTTCTATTTACAGAAAAACAAAAAATAAAAACTATAAAGTAGAAAATGTTAAAATGAAGATCACTGCTCTACAAATTGAACCTTAATTGCAAGAAGCAACTCCTAACTGGTTTAGTCTCCAAGAGATTTTTTACAATTAAAAATGCTTTTATGAAGAAAGAAGAATATAAAAAACAAAATAGCAACAACACACATTTCAGCTACTACCAGATTGAAAACTTAAATTTCTTCCCAACTTACATGCTTCTACACAGACATCATTTCACCTAGGTGATTTTCTTTTCCTGATTAGAACCGATAAAATTCTTTATTAAGTTATCTTCATCTTACACTTTTTTTTTATCAATTGCTGAATGATTTTACATAAAGCTAGTACTGGCTTTCATGGCTAAAAAAGTATTCATAAGGACGTGTACTTAACGTCTTATATCTGCATTAAAAATATTTTTAAGACACTGGGGTTTAGTCATTTGGAATCTATAATATATTAGAGAGTTTTATTGTATATTTTTATTTTCCCGTCTAACATGACAAAATGGCACAGGGGGGGGGGTTAAAATGTAAAATCATTGTCTAATCAGGCCATAATGTTTTTATTTTTGGCTATAAATTCGTACACACAAGCAGGACACTTGAGACCACTGAAGCATTATTTTTTTCTTTAAAACACATGACTACATTGGCTAGTCCGTTTACATTGTGGGAGGAAAAGAGGAATGGGTTTCAAATTTGTTAGAGCATTGTCAGATAGCTCAACCATCTGACCATTTTTTTTTTAATCGAAATAAAATCACTTTTTCAAATTGGCTCTTCATTCGATAGCCAGAACGTGGCAATTTATATGGCGTTGGAAGCTTCTCAGAAAAATATCAGTCCGCAAATAGTGGTAATCCATTTATTTTCAAAAACTAAAACTATTGCTAAATCGAAAAATTTGAGAAGTGGAAGCTATGTTGATGTAAATAATTGCAGAAAACTAATTAAAAAGTTGATTCTTCGGGTTGTTACAATGAATGTTATGAATTCTTAGACATGTAGATCGTTCAAAAGTGTACAAACGGTTATTTTGGTCATACTCAGATAGTACAACCACGAAATAAATTCATGTTTTCAAACGGCAAAGAAGACTGGTGGAAGTGGCATAAGAAACAGTAGTGGCTGAAGGAAAGGTTAACCTAAGTCACTGGATCCCTTAGACGAGTGATCACAAATTTGAATGAGGATTGGACAGTTTCAGATTGTTAAGCTCTATACCATAGATTCATCACCTTAATATAACATGTTACCTTATGCGGGAAGGTAAAATATGGATGCCTCGCCCTTACAACAATGCTTAGAATGTGAGAAATAACAGTAACGATGACATAATTCAGGCAAAAAGCATTATATGCTTCTTTTTAGTACTTCTTCTTTTAGTACATCTAGAAATTTAGGTTTTCATTATTTTTGCATCATGTTTTTACTGAAACCATGTTATTTATTAGTCCCAGATTTTTGTTTACTTGGTAGCTTGATATTTTTATTTTTTCTTTAAATTAAGGCACGTCAAAGTTATGGCGCCCGAAGCCTATTTTAGTACACTGCTGTCTCAGCCATCTCTGTCCATCTCAGAACAGTTTTCTCGTTGAAAGAAAAAAAACTTGAGAACAGAATAACTAGCGATTTCGTGTGGGGTTCTAATACACTAATCACTAAGCTAATCCTAATCCCTTCCCTAATTCTAATATTGAATTTGGTTTTTTATGCGTTTTTTGAGATAGTTTTGTTACAAATAGAAACGCAATATTTTATTAAATATTATTAATGATAGGTTTTTTAAACAAGAAAAGTAAACAAGATTGCAGATTGCAGTTTGTCTGGCTTGGAGTTCCACATAGAGATATCCAAATCGAGTAAAACAATTATTTCTCATTGGTAATAGTTTACAATGTAATTTGCATTTTTCTAATGCCCACTTCATTGTCGCTACATCTTATGTTTGAGAAACTTATGGAAGTAGATATGCTAATTTGCCAAAAATCTTAACGAGCTACTAGAAAGCTTAGGACTTTCCTAATACACAATTAGCTTGTTTGAAACTTTAAGTGTACAACGTTTGGCGCTGCTTCACATGGGATACTGTAGCAAATGTGAAGTGATAATAATAGATGAATGTTTAGAACATGGATTCAAGATAATTTATGATACTCCAGTCATAAAGGCCTAGATGTATTTTTTTTTTTTTTGAGGGGCTAGGTGTGATGACCAATTGGAAACAGCCTCAAGAACTATGTTTTTAAAAAAACTTGAATGTGAATTTCTTCTCTATTAGTAAAATATTCATTAGTGTATCTAAGAAGTATATCCCATCCTGATGACCCATGCCTCATTTCGTATCACAATTAGAGAGATGTTTCTCTTGCCCAAGTCACGAATTACAAACATTTAAATCACCATTTTGTTGAAAGGTTGCTTGGTAATCACGGTCAATATTGGTAAAGTCACCTCAGTAGTTTTCTATTTTGTGGTAAGGATAACTTTCTTGTAGACAATTTTTTTTCTTGGCAGAGAATATGATAACCCATAGTCAGATGTTAAATAATTAATGCAGAAAATTGAAAAACTAGATTAAAATATATAGGGTAATTTCAAATTTCAAATGTTATATAAGATTTATGTGAAATACTATACAGTTTTTCGCAAAATACTGGAAAGGATATAAAGGCCCTATTCCCTTCGTGATATTTTGATCATTAAGAAATCTCCCCACAATATTTGCCATGAATGCGCTTCATTCGAACCTTGTAAGAGAAAGTAAAAATAGTATTAGATTAAAAAATATTATAATCGGAGCTCATTACTGGGTTCTTGAATATACAGAAGTTACAAAGTTAATCGCGCAAATTAGCAGCATTTTTGCGAGTAAGAGTAACTTTGTTACTTTTATTAAGACTGAATATTGTTACACTATCTATTGATAACAACTGAAACCTCAAGTTCTCCTATCAGCCACTAGAATTCTGGCATGTTCTAGATAGCCCGCGTAGTATCTAGATAATGTAAACTGTCCTGAACAATGTTCAAATAGGGCAAAACACCCTTTTCTGATTATAGCTGTTCCATACTCATTTTGTTTTAAGTTACTATTTTAGCAGAATCCAATGAACATTGAGAAATTCATAAACTTCAAAGATAACAAATTTCTCAGTCTTCTTATAGTTTAGAACTATAAACAACTTTCATAGGGTGAGGTTTACTATGTTGTAATCTTAGCTGATTTAAGCTATGAAAGATTAGATAAACTTTGTTGGATAGATTTTATTGTTTTCAGGATTATGAGACAGGATAACATTAGAAGAATGTTAGTTTTTCAATTGCTTTAGTTAATATCTGCCATTACAGCTTTAATATCTAATTAAGAAGAGGGATTCATGGCCTGTGACCATTTGTAGTGAATTTCATGAACTGCTGTTACAATTAATTTTGCTGTTTTTTTTTTCTGTTATCGTTGGATCATATTTCAAATCAACAACATTACTGCAGGGAAGAAGATGAGATCTTTTCTTTAGTTACATACATTTCAATTCTTCACTCACCAAACCTCCACATGCCAAGTCTACATCAGCCGGACAACTATAGCAATCTTTTTCCTCAAGCACAAGTGAACATTCGAAACGAACAACTGAGTTCTTTTGGTAAATTAATTGAATTAAATTCAATAAATTTATATATAAAAAAACTATTTCATTAAATACAACAAAAAACGAAGCTTATTCTTTTCTCAATAAAATTAAACTTTTTTTAGAACTTGTGTAATCATTAAGTTTATTAAAAAAGTAGTTACTTCAAAAAAAAAAAAAAAATATTAACGTTTAACAGAAGATATAAATAAAAATATATACATTTTTTGTCATAGGGTTCATTGTATAAGGGTACTGTAAATTGAATTTAGAAAAGTGAATCACGTTAAAAAAAGATTTATGCAAGATATATTAATAGATTTCATTTACATGTCTGTACCCAACGGATATCTCATATTAATATTCAACTTGGGATCTTTCGTATCTAATGAAAAAATTACATGTAAATGCATTGGTAAACAATTGTAAGTTGGCTTGATTAAAGTTATTTTAAGAGCTCCTAATTCACTCATTTAATTCATTATCTTATGTAAGTTTGAAATGTACAAAAATCGCTATGCCTTCATTTTTCTTTCATAAACTAATAATAAAGTGTCAACAAATTCAATCCAGAATTATTCTATTGCTACAGAGTCCATTCATTGTATTTTTTCATAATTCTCAAGAATTAGGAGGTATTTTATGTAAAGTTCTGTCAGGCAAGCATCTCCTGTTTACTTGAAAATTAAACAGAGGCTATAGAATTTCTTTCCAAAACGCAACGCCGATGTAAAATTATTTTCGTTCAAATTAAATAACATTTCTTAAAGCGTTGTCAAGGACATACTTAAGTGCAATATAAATTCATTATATTACTTATTGGAACTATTTATGTATTTATATTGACCACGGCCAATGATTTTATATTCTCGTAAATGCGTATGCATAGTGCATTTATTGAACTAAAAAATATGAATTATATTATTTACTACATTTTATCTAATTTATTAAAGTTTATACTGGATCATTATTTCTGATTATGTGTGTCTTAAATTGATATATACTGTTCATTTGATTAGCTGATAGTAGAATTAATGTTCAAATCATTATTATAATTTTTTTAACAATTGCCTGATAAAGGAATAAATTGCATTCTAACATACGAATAGTAGATATAAATTCCAACCTTTCATTTTTTACCTTGTTATGTAAATCCTCTCGCATGTTGTTAGGTGAAAAAGGCTCAGAGTAATACACAACTAAAACAAAGCTTCTAAAGCCAACTGATTAAATGTTAGTTGAGTGAACAAGGTTGTGTGTTGGCCCAGTGACAAGATAGCCTCCCACTCATCTTGAGTTCCACCTCCTCTGCTTTGCTTATAACAATTCCTGATCCATTCACCCACTTTAAGTTTCTGTTATTTGGTATTGATAACTTTTTAACTCCTCCTGCGGTTTCAATGAACACTCCTGAATATGTTCTAGATATAGCAGTAAATATTTCTTAGAGGCTGACAGATTTTTGACAAAAAGGGTACGATTAACGAAATTTACGTGTAAAACATTGTTACGAATCAACCTTTTTTAAAAATAATCTTAAAACTTAATCTAATCAAAACAGAATTCTATCAAGCGTCTAAAACTGTTACTAGTAGGAGAAATTTAATGATCTTTGTTTCTAAATATCTATTGCATAATTATCTACAAGATTGATAATCCTTGTTATTAATGTACAAGAAACATAAAGCATATGTATATTAATTGTTTGAATAACAATTTAATAATGTTCCCGATAGAGGTAAAGTTCTTTGTTTTTGAGATTTATCGCTGAAAAATGCGCAGGGCAGAACTTTATGGAAATAATTTCCTTCCTGATTAAAAGAATATTGATGATGTCTCACCATCGGAATTTGACATTTTACGCAGTAAAGAATCAGAAAATCGTATGGAATTAATCGAAATAAAATTTGTAATAATTTTACAAAATTATAAACAAGTGATTTATCTTGGTGCTTTATTTGAACATTTTACGACTAAGGTTTATTGCATTAAACTAAAAAAATATTTATCTTACATGTTATTATTTTGTTTTCTAATATACAACTATTAATCCCAAATTTAGAATTTTATTCCGAAATACTTTAAATTACTTCGGTTATAAGAAGCATTTGCGTTGAAATAGAAATATTTTTTTGAAATACTTAGAACTCCCTAATTGTTATCGTGATGGAAATGATTATGATAGAGACTCAAGAAGAGTTACAATCATTTTTATATTTATTTATAATGAAAATGGATTCTGTGTTACATTAAAATTATGTTTCAAATTCCAAAAAGAGGAAAGCTACTCTTTCTTCAAGTTTTTGAATACAGCCTACTTAGGATTTCAATCATTTTTTAAACTAAAACAACAAATTTGTGTAGCGAACTTTGACTTCGATTTAAAGCTTCCATCATGCTGGAGCAGAATCAGATGATGTACTAAAAAAGTTTTTAAGTGTAAAATATATATTTTTTTTCTACACAAACCTGTTGATTCAGTCTCTGAAGATAGAGGAAATCCTAAACCGATCAGGATAATGATTATTGCAATGAAATATAAAAGATAAAAAAACTGAGATGAGTTATTACAATTAGAAATAATTTATTCAATTTTTTCTTAACATTCAATTATATTAAAAATATAATCAAGAATTTATAGAAGTGCCGAAACAAAAAAATCTGATTTCTTAATGCTTTGAAAGTATTTTACTGTTTAATATGCTATTGATTATTAATTATAAATCACAGATTTAATCCTATAGCCTCGCTTAAAATTAAAATTAGTCGATTTTTTTTTTTTTATTAAGGTATAAAACCTTGTACATCATATTTTGCGAATATTTCGTACATATTAGAGCTTGAATAACTGAGATTATAAGTTAAGTATTAAATAAACGTTGAAAACGAATGTGAATGTTGATATTTATGTATAAGTTTTCACACATTTTACAAAACTATCACTTTGAAGGAGCATTGCAGCATAATCTACAAAAGAGAGAATGTCAGAGGGTGAGAAAGGCATAGAAAGAAAACATGTGTGCTTTAGAAGAACAAGATGGGGAAAAAAATGCTAGCAGTAAGTAGCCCACATGTTCTGTCGAAAGGATGCTACACTTTAAAAAAAACTCTGAGTAGTAAGTTGGAAAACACACAGTTCTATCTTTGCCAATTTGGTTACGTATTACATAAATATAGAGGATATTTTTAACTTGTGAGCCATAATTTTTTTTTTTTTTTAAATAATGTCAACAATTAGAACTGCATCTTGAAAAATCTCTGTACGTTGTTGGCTTCTCTGTTGTGTATTTTAAATAAAGTGAATTATTATTTACATTTCAGGCCTAGTCTGAAATATACTCTCAAACGGCTTAACAATTTTCTTTAAATAAGATTTTAAATTTAAGATTAAGATTTTTAGTAATCGAAATTTAAGTATATTTTTTAATGTGTACTTCAGAATAAAAAGAACACTCTCTGATTTAAATAGGAAATTCTTTTTGTTAAATATTTGTATGAGAATAATTATTTTTATTTCCGAATTGTAATCGGAAGTCAATGAATACAAAAGGTTTAGTAGTTGCAGAAACAAGAAAAAAATTCTACTTTCTCTAAATTCTAAATATGCGATTAAAATAATTCACTGCATATCTATATATATATTAAGAGTGTGTGTATGAGAGAGACAGTGGGTGAGTGAGGACTGGTGTGCGGTGATAATTCTTCTGAAAAGGTCCATTAGAACAATTTTAGAACAAAAAGTTGGCATAAAATTGAGAATTTAATAATTCTAATAGTTCTTTACCCACTAAATGTTTTGTTTAACTAAATTTTAAATGTGAAACTGTTAGTGAATCTGAGCGAAAGCCTAAAAATCCTATAAATCTATAAAAATTTGAGTTAATTTTTGTTGTTAATTTAAACGAGATTCCATAATAGCTATGTTATTTCTATTTAGTATTTCGGTAAGTTTATTCACAATGTTGCCAAATATGCGATCACGTCTTTGTTTATCTATAGAGTTTGGTTTGCGTTAAGGTATGCTAAAAATAACTGGCTGAGTAATAATATAAATGATTAATTAATTGTTTTTAATTCACATCATCAAAACTGTTGAAGTGAATGTTAATTTGCTTCCAAATCACCCATAGATAAATAATGTACTTCTTTTAGCTAGATAAGTACAAAAATCTTACTTTTAATTTTTCCATTTTTTTTTTTTTTTTTTTTAAAGTAATTTCTTTCCATTTTATTATATTGAATAATTATATAAAAGTATATAATTTTATACACTTTAGAACAGAGAAACTAATAAATAGTGGGCGAATTTTCGATTTTTAATTGCAACGAAATTTAAACTAAGGGAAATTTCAATAAGCATTAGTAATTTATGCTGTTTTAATTGATGAGGCAAAACCGAGGCAATCTTTATATTGAACTGAAAGTAACTGTCACTTTGCTATTATAGATGACATCGGAAGTGTATTAGGATGGGACTTTGAGTGCATTCTGTCAAATATTCCATTACAGTAATGTCTCTTTTAACTGATGTCAAAATAATTAAATTATTTGGAGCACCTATATTGATGCAGATGAGAACTCTAATTATATATTGATTATGCTTTTTCTTTATTCCATTAATAAATAAAATTCTCTTTGTCAGTTCTATTTTCTCCATTAAACCATTCTCGCTTAAAACGTTTTATTTTTTACGATTAGAATGTATTATGAACCGCTAGGCTATAGAATTGGAGATAGTGCTTTTATAATTTTTGTAAAATTGAAGAACAAATGACAAAATTTTAATTAAATTTAGGCGCTAATACCAACGCCATTGATGACTACTTCATAATAAACGTGTGATTTTATTAATTTTATGAAATATTAGAAATTTAGTGAATTACATAGTTATTTATGAAGTCAACAGACTACGATTGAGGAATTCTTTTTTATATTGATTCTGTAATTTCAATATAGTGGATAATTTTTTATTTAGGTATTAATATCAACGAAACATACGGCTATTATTTATTTAAAAGTTATTTCAACTGTAATTTATGATTTTAACTTAATTAAAGGAATAAAATCAATGTTGATCTTATGAAAAATTATAAACATAATTTTTTAATACGTCAAATCTTCTTTTTAGAAGGATATTTTAAAATTATATAGTATCCTCAGAGCGAAGCTATTAGCTAATAATATTTGATCTAGTATAAAATTGAAATTATTAGTACATATTTATGGAATGCTGTAAATTTTGGTATTTCGGAACTCAGCCTCTCTGTAGCCCGCTTATTCAGAATCACTTAAATTTTACTAGTAATGTAATAATAACATAAGGTGAGACCAGCATATGATTTTTTTTTTTTTGAGTTAGTCTACTAGTAAAATAACAAAAAAATGTTTTGGAAATAAATATGGTAAAAGTGGGATTGATGGAATAGCTCTTGTACATATTTTATTTTATTCTTTTTAGAATTCGAACATTATCGCTAGTATGGTTAATTATATTTTATAAAGATGTCCAATGGCCAATCTTCATTACCTTACCATTTTTATTTAAGATTTTTGCTAATGGAAACTTTACTTCCAAATCCGAATTAGATTTAAATTTAATTTTTGCTAAAAACAATAGAAAAGAGATATTTCTAATTGGTCTTACTTGGTCTTAATGAATGGTATTTAGGGTAAGGTTAAAGTAATGCAGCTTTTTTGACCACGATAAGAAATAAAGGATTTTCTTTTTATTCAAACTGTTCGTCTAAATGTTTTAATTATTGAAGAGAAAAGCGGAGAATATAAGATAAATTCTCTATATCTTATAAGATTATCAGTAAGATATAATGTATGTTCATGATAAGAGCAGAAAATTCTACTTTCTTAAAGAAGGAAATGGATTCAATGTTTCAGTTTTTACTTAGTTTTTAAGTTTGGAAAGAATTATCAAAGTAGTGTAACCTTTTTCCAGTACTTCAAGGTCGATTTCGCATTTTCTGTACTATAGTTTTCTCCAAGTTGTTAAAAGGATTTTTTATTTCCATAAGTGGTTAACAAAAATTAATAGAGGAGTGCAGCTGCTAAGTTAGAGTCACTCAAAATGACTCCATGATATTTCTCCTGATTTCTATGAATTTTACTATCTGTTATTATTATTATTATTATTATCTGTAGAATATAATTGAATTTCTGATAAATTATTGACAAAAAAACTTCAAATGAATGTATGAATTTAAAAAAAATATAAATATTAATAATAAACGTGACTAATGGATATTCATTGATAATATTTTTTTATTTTAGAAGGAGATACGACAAGTTTTTAAACAATGCTTACATATTCAATGAAAAATAAATAAATAAATGATGAAAAATAAATAAATTAAAACCCCAGTTAATTATATTTTCTTGAACCTTTACTTTGATATGTTTAGCCTCCAGCTAATGCAGCTAATTGGAAAACCACAAAGCTTCTTAGCCCTTTTTATTGAAATGGAGAATACTTTCTACTTTCAAGAAAAATAAAATTAATCTTTTTTTCTCATGCTTCTTTTTCTGTTGTTAATTAATGGCAAATGCTGCTACGAACTGCAGCTGCTACCCCTATTCCGCATTCTTAATAGCTTATTTTTTCGTTTTAAAAAGCATCATAATTAACATGCATGACTTAGAAATTACTGAGGGTAAATCAATTTTTTTTTTTTCTTGCTAATTATATTTTTACATTAATTTTAAATGAAATGTTAATTCATTTGTTATTTATTCATTTATTGATTCAAAACATTTAATATGTTTTCTACAGACTATTGACATATTGAAATAAGTAATTTCGCATAGATAGGTAATCATAAAATTAATTAAAATTTTAAGAAAACTCTTTGCCCGTAATTTACTACAACTGTAAAATTAGATTCCTTCGAAATTAGAACCGAGAGAGCTTACCAAGAAAATAGTACCATATTCTATCACTAGATAGCATAATAGTCTTAAAAAAGCTAAATCTTGAGACATGCTTTGAGCAACGAGAGCATACTGCTCTGTGTACTACTGGTTTTTTTAACAGATAACACAGGTTAATTTATGTTTATTTATAAATTTAAAACATCAGGAAACAAGTTTTGGACAACACCTAGAAGCAAAACAGAAATAATAATTCCAATTTAATGGACACATGAATGCACAGTTGCAAGACGTGAACCGGTTTTTGAGATAAAGATAAATACAATTTCCTAGCAAATTTATCCTCTCTCCCTGTCATTAGCCATTGTAGAATGGAATGGACTTGTCACCGCCCACCTCTTGTGGATGACAGAGTGAATTAAATAATTCAAATCCGATTTGAGATTCCCTTCCAGAAGAGGTGCCACCAATATTGTATTGTGTTACTATAGAGTGAATGTTAATAAAGCTCAAATTTTTGTCTTGTAGTTGTATAATTTTTTTTAAAAAAAGTATTAAAGCAGTTGAAGAATCAATTTTTTTGTTTGTTTGTAAACTACTTATTTTATTTAAAATTACTTATGTACCAGTTAAGAAAACTTTCTCTTTAGTATGTTTTATTTTAAATTATGTGATTTCGAAAAGATTTTCAAAATTTTGTGTTATTAATTTTTAATTGTTTAGGATGGACATTTAAAACATAGCCAGGGAGGTATCATGTTTTTACTTTCTGTTCCTATTTAAGAGAAATGCTCCCCCTACCTTTTTTGAATTGAGTAACTTATATTTTCAAAGACCTTTTAGGTTTCCAATTTCTATCTCGCCCTCTCTTAAGCTTGGGAAAACGCTAATAGCCATAAGAGATTCTTTTCTGAGTGTTTTTTTTTTATTCTCGCATATTTTTTTCGGAATTTTTATCAATTTTTTTAAAAATCCCTTACCAATTACACCAGTGTAATTATTGTTTAAACTTCAGCCAATACTGTGTCTTCGTACAGCGTCTTCGTTTTAGCTCTCTGAAGTTTTTATTTTTCGCTATTTTTTCTTTTTTATTACCTTTCTATTATTATTTTAGATGAAAATCGTAATAAACTTTTTCTTCTTTATTTAATCTTTAAAAAAATGAAGACATTTTTTAATCTACTACTAATGAATATGTCAATGAGCATTAGGGGCTCTGCCTCCACCACTATGGTAGTACTGATAAGACTAACAGTGAGAAATGGGGTTTGAACAGTTCTTAGTGCGGTGGACCAGTAAGCCGGACGACCCAGGTCCAAAGCTGCCCTTAGCTCTTCCTAACAGTATCTACAGCTAATTGCTTGATGATGGATGTAGAGAAAGGGCACTAAGTTGGCTCCTGGGATCAGTGACCTTACAGTTAACACGCCTGAAATTAAATTATAGGTAGGTACATAAAAATACTGTAAATAAATGTGAGGATGCTATTAATAATATGGAAGTAGGACTTTTATAAGGGATCATTAATGCAAGGTCAGAAAAGATCAGGTGACACACCTTTGAGTATTCAGATGTATTCAGGAGCAAGAAAACGTTATCTCTCTGGTAAATTTGATGATATAAATGAAGTGACTAAAAATCATACAGCGCATTTTTTGTTTTGTTTTCGGGGATATCAAAACTTGCATTTTTGTAAAAACTCGGTTTCGATAATTTGTTGCTAGGATTGGGTTTTTTATTTTTTCAATTTATTTCAATACTGAGGATTTCCTCCACCAAATATTTCTCTTAATTTCAGCTTCCAACTGGATCTATTCCGGATATCCTCTTCTCTCAGTCCGTAACAGTGGAGGCTTAATCGGACGCCATCTATCCTTGCATCTGCCCTTTCTTCTTCTACCTTCTTTCCAGTCTAGGATTTCCTTAGCCATTCTTCCATCTTCCATTCTTTGTATTTGGCAGTAACATCAAAGTTTCATTACCTCCACCTTCGCATTTTCTTTCTTATTTCTTCGTTCCTTACTCTTTCAAGCTTTGATATTCATGCTGCCCTTCTCCAGTAATCCATCTCGGTAGCTAGATGCTTTTTACTTAAAGCCTTATTCAAGGTCCAAGTCTCAGCGGCATTTAGTAAGTAAACTTGGTATCAAGCACTGGGTGGCAGAATTAACTAGCTAAAAGAAATAAAAAGTAACAATGTTTTTGGTTAACCAAACATTTTACACAAATAGAAACCTGTATGCTTAAAAAAAAATTAAAAAAATATATATTTTTTTTATTAAATCCTAAAATCCCATTCCTCTTTTGAATCTTATAACAAATGACTACGTATTTGTAATGTACTGGGGTGCAGGTGCAGTGACCATGGCAACGTAATTCCTCAGAGCCGGAACGCGCACCACCCTAACAGAAGGATTAGCCTAGTAAAATGGCTAGGTCAGTCATAAATCTATAACGTCACTTCGTTATTACATTTGAGAGTGATGTCTTCTTCATCTTTAGTTACGTGTATTTTTGAAATTCTTTTATAAATTTACGAAAAGTTCGAAGTTTTTACATTTTACTGCTTCCATTTACTACTAATGCTAAGCTTGTTGGAAGTCAATACCTTCCTCTCATTGCAGACGACAAGGTTCAAAGATGTTAACTCTGAATTTTATAAAATACTATATCGTACATTTTATAATCATTATTATAGAACCATTTGTCACACTGAAACGACACATAACAGGTATGTTTACCATTACCTCTAACCAAGAACTGCGATAAAACTAATTTATTTACAAAACTAACGAAACATCTTTTATGCGAGTGTCACGGGGCGATTGTCCTAGTCGTACAAATATGGAAGTTGCTCTATCCTTTATATGGATTATAAAGATGTACTAATAAGAATGTGGGTATTAGGGTGTGTTTGTGAGATAGCAGACCAAGTCCTGAAAGTGAGTTTGGTTTGTAATCCTATCTCTTGTGAACCAACTTTACAATTAAGAAAATGATATACATAAGAAATGTGTAAACAGACCAACACAATCTGATTATGTTATTAAATCAATCGAACAATTAGGTAAAGAGATTTCCTTTAAATAATCAATTTAATAGTTTTGATTAAACAAAGTGTAAACAAAGATCTAGATAAAATGGATCAAAGATATATAAATAATATCATTCACAGCAGTTAGCCGTATCATTAATTTGTATAAAGAGTAAGAAGAATATGTAACTGAAAATAACATAAGCTATTCTATAAAGTATTTAAAAAAAATTACACTAGTTCTTGCACTAGTAATAATTAAATAAACTACATAAAGTAATTTTTTGTCAAAAAGTTTGTTTGGAATGTTTGAGACAGAAATACCTAAATTAAAGGTGCTGTCTCACCTCGAAATGATAAACTTTTCTAGTTTACATTTTAAAGTAATAACTTGTTCAATCATCTGGAGAAGATACACTCTAAAGAATTAAACAATACCTGCATTATTAAACAAAATAAATAAAACAAGGTTACCAATAATTTCTGAGTCCAATGACCGCACTAATTTTGAGATAGAAGATATTTTGGTCACAGATAATGACGAAGGTTAGTTCCACCAATTTACCACTGAGTAAATTGCAGAAAAAACGATCACTGGCCAGTAAACAATCCAAAAATATTTAGGAAATTATAGCTTTTTTTTTCTTTCTTTTCAAATTGATGTGGTATGATGATAGCCGAAAGAATCAGGCTGATTGTCCACCTCCTACATAAACACGTGTTTGCCTCGTCCTCTCAAGCTGTTCTTCACTCCAAATCCTTATGCACCTCACTTGACTCTAAGGTAGTGGTTCTTAACCGGTGTTCCGCAGAACACTGGTGTTCCGCTAATACGGTCCAAGTGTTCCGCGAAATTTCAATTTTAAATGTATTGAAGATTAGAAAATTTTCTTATTTGTAGCAACGCACTTTTATGTTCATTATTTGATTAATTTAATTTTCAGAATTTATTTTTTAAAACTATGTAATAATTTGTCCTTTTTAATTTTAATTAATACATACATCTTTTTTGAAAATTATATTCGATTTTTTATTATTCATTAATTTTAAGTTCTTGCTAAATGCCGAATTTCAAATTTTTTAATGTTAGTGTTCCGCGAAAAAAATATATACATAATTGTGTTCCGCGAGAAAAATATATACATAATTGTGTTCCGCGTCTTTGAAAAGGTTAAGAACCCCTGCTCTAAGGTAATGATAGCCAACCTGAACATTCTCAACACATCAAGTCTGTCATAAATAACTTCAACTTGTGAATAACAATAATAACATGGACTGTTGCAGAGTCCTATCTCAAGTGATTGGTCCAAATTACTTCAAATCCAAATCCCGCCTAACTAATATCAAAATAAACACAAATACATTTGATTTGTTCAGGATTACAGTAAAGTACTTTTGGGATAAAGTAGCTGATTTTTGTCCTTATTAACTGTAGGAAGATAGAGGCATACAGAGTAAAACTGCGCCACCACTGTCAAAGCAATCAAAGATATTAAAACAGACATAGAACATCCAGACTTCTAGGTAAGAGAAGTTTCCAAAATTTCACTCTCTCCAATAAAAATAGCTTTGTTACTTTTTTCTTATATCTCAAACCTCAATTTAACTGCACAGATTATTCCAAATTATACATCTTAAATAAAAGTTAAGAAACCTCTTAAAAGTACTGAAATTGTCTAGTACAAGTACTGCAAACAATATGGACACTCTAAAGGGAATTCAAATATGCTGGAAATCATCCCTCAGCTAGCTGCACTATACCAAGACGGTGCCAAGCTTCCCTCTCAGTAAACTATAGAGATTCTCGGAGAACTAAAAATGTTAAGGAGTGCCGCCAATGAGCTCGATTAAAAAAAAAACCTGGACCTACACTCGTCACATCTTGTCCTCCCATAAGATTTACTTTCAACTCATTTCTGTTGTTACACTAAATGTTAGGTTTAGTGGCCCGGACAGAATGGAAACGGAATGGGTTACAAGACAAGGAAATTTGAGTGGAAACAAGGATTAGAGAGAAGGAAGACAAAACAAAGAGTAAGTGAGAAAACTGAAGGCACGCTGTTCAAAAAATCAATGAAGAAAATAAAATAATTTAAACACTATGAAAACAGCGAACTGTGGCTGTAGGAAGTGCTGCTATCTTTGGCCAAATTTTGAAATAGTAATTATCCGAATTTTAAACTTATTGAAACTACCTCCATGGTTACAAAATAAATTCATTCCCAACAGAAAAACAAACAAACAAACAAAAATCAAAAAATTGAACTAATTTATAATATTTACACTTGGAAATCAAGAAACAAAAATTATTCTTCTTTCCTTTAAAAATAAAGTAAATACCCAAAACTACTCAGTAATTAATTTTGTTGCTTTTTTGTTAAATTTAAATAAAAAACAAACAATTTTCTCGGTACTCTGTTATTAATAACTACTTACATTGCAATGTACAGCAGCAGGTGTAACTCGTTGTAATACAAGTTAATCAGATAAGTGATTATGTGACATTAGTTTTATCATTTTTCTTTCTTTCGTTGTTAATTTGATTTCCAACATCAAAATGTTAGACTTATTAATTTTTAAATCATTAATGCGGTTAACACATAGTTCGCAATGTTACATTAAATTGATGTAACCAATGTAACAATAGTATATGAATTGAACAAAAATAATGATTCTTAGATTAGTTATAATCAAGAATCAATTGTAATATTTATCACGTGATTAGTTAAGAAGCCGCGGCCCTACTTCACTGGTGGTGAGGATGAACAGAAGAACTTGGAGGTAAAGTTTCACACTGGTCTTACTGCTCACTTTGTAAACTTAACAACTTCGTCTGCTTCCTTACAAACAATGCTACCCCTACCCATTCTATCACACAACTTCTTGGTGTACGGCCCGCACGCTAAGCTAGTGGTTTGGTCGCATCCCCATAATCTTAACTCTGTGTATAACTCAATGGCGCCCTTTGAATGGTCTGCCAACCATCGTCAAGTCAGGTTTTGTCCTGTTTTCATTTGGCTAATTGTTAAGTTGCTTCTCTAAATCACAGACATTTCTCACCCGCATGGGATTAACTCTGTTTAATATAATTTATTATCTTTCATTTGTTGAATTTATTTAATCATTTATTTATATTTTATTTGAAAAATAAAGTTCTGTTAGTTGTTTAAAATATTTCTGATTACAAATTCAACCATTGTGTCTGTTTCTCGTTTTTTTCGTGTGTTATTATATCTTTTCTTTCCCTCTTTAAACATTGAACTTTGTTTTATGGCAAATAGAACTTGAAAGATCCATTCTTACACATAAATGACAATGGTTTTGTCAAGGTTGAAGTTATGTATACAGATAAGCTTTCTTCAGTGGCTCTTTATCAAGTTTTAATGGAGGTTACTACTTTTAACTTCTCTTAGTATTCTAACACGAGGTTGTGTTGCGGACGTGTCAAATTTTAAACATTAAGTTTTTGCCGATAATATCCCCTGAGTTAAAAAATGGGATTTTGCAGAAAATAGTCTTCGAGTGACCCAGAGTAACTTCAAAACGAAATATTGCATTTTCTCGAAAAGTGGATTTTTATTTCTATGTTTAAAGAGATTTCTCGAAATGTACACTAAGGGTGCGTTCCACTAAGCGATCACAACGACCAAAACATACCTTCAGGCGTTCCACTTGACGACCGCCGTCGTTGTGGTCGTGGCGAAAACGTCACTAATGACGTCACTATTTTCGCTCACGCGAAGCCCACAACGCCCCATCTATAGAGCTGGGTCGAAGTGGGCGTTCAGAAATATGGCGCAATTTTTAAAACAAAATATGGCGACCGAAAAAATTATCTCATGTAAATAATAGAATGTGTTTCTCGAAAGTCTACAAAAAATAAATAAATAATTACTTATCCCTTTACACACTAAATCACTGAATAACACAAAATCATTTACCTGAAATTCTTCATCTGAATAAAGATCAATTACACTGATAGCTAATAATACGTGGCCTAAGTTTTCGCTTTTTATCATTGCGATTTTGTAAAATTGCATTCCACTCTTCATCGGAACTAGATAAAGAACTTTTAAAAGCATTATTAATAAATATCCAACTGTTGCCACAAAAGACATTTTAATTTTATTTAAAGTAAATTTTATAAATACTCCACTAAAATGTAATATAAAAAATTGAATTATATATATTCTTTTAATATAAGTCAACTTTACCAATAATTAATAAAGTTTATTATAACTGCTTATAAACGGGGTTAAAATTAAAAAACAACCCTTCAAGCTTCTAACTTATTTTCGAGGCCGCCATATGTAATGTTTACATGAACGGTTAAAACGCCCACAGTCAATTCCACTTGGGTTTTCGATCGCAACGCTCGCAAGCAAGTGGAACGGGCAAAATCGCGGTCGTGAGCGTGGTCGTTTAGTGGAACGCACCCTAGGTAATCGCTTAGTTTTTCAAGCGGAGTTTAGCGTCAAACTACCAACTAGGTAGTAATATGGACAGGAGGTGGAAGCATATAACGTAAATATTAACTTTTGTTCTAATAAAATATTGTAAAGTACGTTTGATGGTCGCCTCCGTCCTCGATATCTAAGTTGGTAGGTAGTTGGACCCTAGAAAAAATAAGCATTACTTACATTTATTTTGTTTACTTCACCCTGTCATTTTGGTAAGAATTAAATATGATTAAAATGTTCGGATTGTAAAGAAAAGTAGTTAGTTACCCTGAGAATAATGGCAAGAGAATGTCATGTGATGGGTCACTCCAGGTGACGTAAAATTTCGTCATCGTAGAGACAAAATATTGTTTTCCTTGTAATACTAAACCATCAAGGAAAGAATCATTTTTCAAAGATTTTTTTTATTAAAGAAAATTTATTAATATGTTGAACGATTGTTTCGTTACAGCACTGGATGATGTTAACCTCCATTAGTTTTGTTTAACTGCACTAATGGAAGCGCTAGTTCCGGTAAAGACCACAAAAGTTAGGTGATAAAATATACAGTAGAGTTAAGCATACAGCAAACAAGTGCAATACACTTTTTAGAATCATTTTAATTATTTATTGGTTACAACGGAAATATAAGGGGAAGGACCATTTCCTGCTCTCATTATGCAATATTAATTTTTTAAGTGCTTGCGTTCTCTTCTTAAAATGCGCAGCTATAATTTGTTTATTTAAAGGCACTGGTAATAACTTCTTTTGTTGCTATTAGCTGCTTAATGGATGTACACAATAATTAACTGTTTCATAAATAAATCTAGATTCCTTTGTTTCAAATATGAAAGAAAAAAGGCAAGAAGTTTCGTTTTTCAAAATTCTGAAATGAGGTATGATCATTTTTAAATTTTCCCACTTTTTAACTGCCTAAAATCTCATCTATTTGGAGAACTGTTATAAAAGCTTTGCCGTTCCTTGCGTGGAAAAAAATTTGTTATGATCATTGATTATATACAAAAATAAATGCAAAAAGCTTCAATTCTAGAAAAATTGTAGATACTACCATAGTACAATGATGAGGCACCCTGCATTATACTTATGGTATGGGTGATTCCTACCAGATTGATAGCTCATCCATTGATGGAGGGAGAAAATACGAAGGAAAATTGGATCCACAATGATGGATATCAATCCGTGTTCTTCATGATTCTGCCCGGAATTGGACTTTATTTCATTTTCACAGGAGAATCATAAGATTTGTGTAGTGAAATTTGCAGTTTCTAGCCGAAATGATAATAAGGTGATCAATTGATGGATCAGTCGCCTTAGCAACTAACGAGTAATAAATACTCGCATTTGTATGCCCTACGCGGCTTGCGTTTTTACTTGTGAACCTGGCCGCTACAATCATTGAGGCTGATTTCTGTTCTGATCACATCCTCAATCTGTATAGAACCTAAAGCAGAGTAAGCGATATGTACTTTCTTTTCCATCAATAGGTAGGAATTATTATTATTCGGCACAGTTTCTCTCGTTTTTAGTTCAGTTCGTTCATTGTCGCGTCATGCGTTTGGACGATCGCACTTAGAATAATATAAAGCGATACTTTTCCTCAGGCTTTTTGCTCAAAACATAAACAATTGAGTATTTTTTTTGCACTAAAATTTATTCTAACTTTTTATCACCCACTTACTTAAATCTTTAACTGTTTCCAGACCTTCTTTTTTCTAATATTATTAACTGAGTAAGAGATCAATTTCTTACACAAAATTATCACAAATTATTGCCAGTCTGATACCTACTACTATAGACTCGACCCTAAAATATTCTTAGTAATGGTTATTCTTTTTTATTGTTTTTAATTTTCCAGACCTTAGGAAGAATCGCAATGAAGTCATACTTATAATGTAATTTTTCATTGGAAATCATAGAAATGATGTTCTATGATTTACTGAGTACACAAACATTTTTTAGAGGAAGGTATCAAATATAAAAGGAGGAAGATTTGTGAAGATATTTGAATGCTTGTATTTTAATTTTAGATGAACGAAATATCTTTTAAGTTATTGTTAATCAGTTAATAGTTAAAATATGGACTGAACGACTGGAAATTAAACCCAACTACGGAAAAGAAATACATTACAACGTAAGTACAATTTATATTATAAAACAATGAGCAAAAGTCGCAATCAATACAGTCAACTCTACGGCAATCACAGAGTGAAAATCATAAAATATCTAAACAACTTAATGTGAGTGATATGAAAAATATAACATAGAATAAGTCATCTTTCGACTGAAATGAAAAATTCAGAGAAAAGAATTGATAATAAAACTGAATATTGGTTATATTATTATCTACCTACTATAAATGCACATAAAATATAAATTACAACCTACAAATGTTTTGTTTTGAGTGACACGGCTTATTGACAACTTAATAAGTACTGTTAAATCTTTCAGCTGAAAGATGAAAGTATCCATCTAACGTTAACGTATTTGGTTATGCAATAAATCTAATAACGAAAATTTATTTTAGTTTAGCAACCTTTAATAAAAGTATTTTCCCTCCATAATTGATTTATTTTACAAGGAAATTCTGTAAAGTTATCTAGGGATAGTCAATGATTTTGGACTGGTTTAGTTCGACTTCAAGAAAATAAACCCGAATTCCTGCCTTCAGATTAGTTTTTAGGTACGTTCAAGTAACTTCTTGTTTACCGAAGCAAAAGAAAATGAAAAGAATTTTCTTTTTTACTTAGCCCGCCTTGCTAAGGAAAAGTGTGCTAATTCTTTTAATATAAAATATGCTTTTTACATTTCTTCCCATTTATTTTTTCTGTAGTGCATTGCATATAATATTGTGTACTAGTGAGCATACCGTGCAGTTTTTGCTTACAGCTGTGCTTGCCAGTTTGTGTAGCTACAAGCCGCATGAGCTAAACCGCTGGTAATTTCTGCTTTTAACCTATTTTAGTTTCACCTTTACGCAGCATTCTTAAGTTCTTCCACAGAGATTAAAAAGAAAAAGAAAAAAGAAAAACGTTTTGCAAATGAGCGATGAAACCTGAGAGCATTGTACTCAACCAGCTCGCTCCCACCGTTTTGTTATAAATACAGTTTGTCCTCTTTAGGTACATTGGCTTTTTTTTTTTTTCTCCGTCATTTCACAAAAGTAGGATGTGTCTGGAAAGTATCCCTTCTATCTGAAGAGATTTTATTTCAGCCTTGCTTTTATTTGTGAAAGGACAGCGTGGAACTAAACATCTTTCAACTTAAAAAAATGTAAAAAAAGTTTCCTAAAAAGGGAGGATTTTTCATTTTTAAATTTTAAAAGAAAGTAATTTAAAACGCAGTTATTATTATCTTGAATATTTTCTTGAGCTTTCCATGGGATACTAAATAAAAATCAAAGGCACAAAATTAAGTACTTGTTCTTAAGTTTCTGTCTGTATCAAATTAAAATGTATTTGTTCTTTAAAAATGAATGAATTATCATATTTTTTTTCTGAGCACTCTCGTTTTAATTGATAGTTTTTCCATTTATTGTAACCAATTTGAAGTTAAATGTTACAGTTTTCTACACTTAAAGATACTATACTATCTTCTGATGGCAATCTTAGCATGTTTCTGCTTCCATTTTCGCTCTTTATGGCTAAAGTAACAAAATTTGAGTTTGATTTCTAGAGTACCCAAGATTTACATGTAGTTTAATGCATTGTGTATAATTTTTTAAAGTACTAACAAGGAATTATTAGTAAAGCTATAATTTTGCTTTAGCAATCAAAATCAAAATACGAGCAACTTAATCACTTGATTAGTTTCTTCTGAAAGAATGCTCAGACGAACAAGTAAAAAAATTAAAAATTTCGTTAGAATTGCTTGGAAAAATTCAATAACTAAAATTAGATTTATTTATAACAGACATAAAACTAACAACTTATGCAAAAAGAACAATTTGAACTTACACAAAAGCTTCTTTTTTTTTTTTTACACAAAATATTAAACCTTTGTAACTACAAAGGAAAAAAAAAAAAAAATCAGTCGTTATAACAGTTCCCTATTATTCAATACTAGACTAAGACAATAATTTATTTAAACATACAAGTAGGCGATCTCCTATAAAAAAAAAAAGCGTACATCTCAAAGTAGTGGCTAATTAAACATTTATTCTACATTACTACTTAAAAACCGTAGTTTCAATTTCATTGGTTTTCATGGAAATATCGATTTCATTATTATATTTTAAATTTTTTACATTACATTTTTATTTATTTTGAATTCGGCTTTTTTTTTTTTTCTTGTATTAAGAAATCAGAAATATGAATAAAAAAATTTAATAGCTTTGCGCAATTTATTATTTGACAAGTAACCTTTCTCACCGCTAGGTATCAGCACTAACAAGTACTTGAACAACCCAATTTCAACTGGAACAACAAGAAATAAAAAAGTGACTTTTACATTTGTTTGATACTAAATACTTACTTCTGGGCTTTGTTTTGCTTTTAACTAGCAACTATCCTCTCTCAGAGAGGATAACAACAAAAATGCACTTTCCCAAGAGAGGAGACATCTTCCCTGCTTGCAATAGAAAGACCCTCTGTCAGTACACTCGACACTGATATCCCCTGTTTAATTCCTGTTAAGTTCCTTGAAAGGTCTTACCCACTCCCTTTGGTACAGCTCCTAGAGAGCACCCTAGGGAATAGACGATGCCATTAAAAAGGAAACTTATGTACATTCCCTGCACTGATAACTCAGTTAATATCTTCAAGAAAGGGAGAACTTTTATCGTATAAAAGGAAATTTTTTATTTCTTTTACTTCGCCTACATTATATGTAAAGAGAATATGCTTTTTACTGTAACGAATATAAGTAATTTCGTTAAGTGAATCAAAAGAGCTAAGAATATTGTTGAGATGGAACATTATTTTCATTATAAACGATTCATTCAGTGGCTTGTGAAAAAGTTTGATCAATGCTTGCAAATTTATTTACAAACGTTTTTCTTACGAAGTGGGAACTCATCTGTAGCTTACAAATATGGCTGTCTGATAAAATTACTTAACTGGATTTCATGCATTGACATGTTTTCATGACCTCGTTCTATTCATGTCTACTAAAAACTACAAGTAGTGTAATAAACTTTATAAAATTTTGCAGGAAATCTTAGTATTTGCAAAAAAGTTGCAAAAGAAAGGATGAACTTTTGCACAATATATCAGTTTGGAAGGCTAATCGTAATCTAATAAAATTTTTCATCTAACTTACGAATGTGAAACATTTTCTCAAATACCTAAATACTGGAATATAATTTCTCAAATAAATGTTGATCCATAATTTTCGGTGAATAAATTCTATAGCAAAATCTCAGTCACTCACACCCAAATTCTTGAAGAACGGAGAAACGGAGAAAACTTTAAATCTTAAGAGTACATAGGGGATGTAGGGATTGAGCCCTTCAAGAAAGTATTTGAAAAATATAAGTTCTTCAATAAGGAGCAATAAAAAAAGGATCAGTAATGCAGATTGTAAACAGGAAATTCTAATTCTAATACAAGTTTAAATGGCTTAACTCAAATGTTAAGACAATTTTTACATAAACAATGAATCCATCTAAATTCATGAACGTCATTCTTTAATCTAAAAATTGGACTTTTGTATTAGATTAGATTCTGTGGGGTTTATAGCCTGTTAGCTTATTCCACTGCGATCTAAGAGATCTGCTGCGTCATCTAAGCACCTCTCCGTCACTGTGGATGAAACATGGATACATCACTACACTCCTGAGACCAAAGAACAATCTAAACAATGGGTTACCAAGGGGGAATCTGCGCCAAAAAAGGCGAAGACCGTTCCTTCGGCCGGAAAGATTATGGCGACTGTCTTTTGGGATTCGCAAGGAATAATCCTCATCGACTATCTGGAAAAGGGTAAAACTATTACAGGTGCATATTATTCATCGTTATTGGACCGTTTGAAAACCGAGCTGCAAGAAAAACGCCCACGATTGGCCCACAAAAAAAGTCCTTTTCCATCACGACAACGCACCAGCTCACACCTCAGCAGTTGTGGTCGCAAAATTAATGGAAATAGGGTTCCAACTCGTTTCACATCCCCCCTATTCTCCAGACTTGGCTCCCTCGGACTACTATTTGTTCCCCAATATGAAGAAATGGCTGGCGGGAAAAAGATTTTATTCAAACGAGGAGATGATTGCAGAAACGAATGGCTATTTTTCAGACTTGGACAAATCCTATTATTCGGAAGGGATCAACAAACTAGAGCAGCGTTGGACGAAGTGTATAAGCCTAAAAGGAGACTATGTTGAAAAATAAAAAAGGTTTACCCCAAAAAATTAAGTAGTTTTTATTTTTGCACGGACTTTTCAAACGACCCTCGTACCTCAAGACAGCCAACTTTAGTTACAATAAGACAGGTTTCTTCAATGCTTACTTCTATTCCAGCAAATTTTTTCGGAAAGTACAATTCAATTTTTAAGCGCCATCACTTCGGTTCTCCTAAGTTACGGCACATTTCGTCTGTAGCTGGCTATGGAAGTCAACAGACAATAGTTATTACAGAATTTGCAAAAAACTAAAAATCAATAAAAAATATCTGAATCTCAAACGTTGACATTTAATTAGAACAAAGAAAAAAAGCATTTATCTTGAATTAAGTAATAAAGCTTAGTTATGACATTTAAAGTAAAAATGTTACCATCACCTCAAAAAAGTAGACAAAAAAAAAATAATAAAAATAAATCATCTTCACGTCAATATGACTTATTTATTGGCCAACCAATACAATCATTTATCGAGTAATCCATCAATATCAAAGGTAATAAATTCATCATGTTCGCAGGTGCGGATAAATCAGGAGTTGATGAAAAAAAAGGCTAATTTTTTTTTTTTTTAAACTTACATCAACCTGGCTGCTCGTCTAAAATGTGGCAAAAAATGTCTACAGTTACTGCGGTAACCGTTTTTATAATGAGCTACAAGCAAGATTTTCTTTTCGAAATCATTTAGCCATCCGATAATTTTTAAAAACGTTCCTCTTATTTACTTTCAGCTAACTGCAATTGTTAACTAATTTAAATTTTCTTATTGCTGGTAAGAAAAAAATGTTGTGGTCAAATATTTGAAAATAAGTTTTATCTGAAAAATACTTGCCATTTGTGAATTTACAGAAAACTGCTCACAGCCTCGGTTTTTGGGTAAAGGTGCTATGGCCGCTAGTAAGTCCTACTGCCGAAAAACAACTTTCTTAAGTAAGTTTGAAATGTTCTTTCGGGTTTAATTTAAACTTCGAATGCTAATTTAAATAATTTATATTCATACTAACATTTTCAAAAAAAATGTTCATATTATTGTTACCACATATCTATCCAATCATTCAAGACATACACACATTTCTCCATAAACTGAGGCAAAGAGAAGTGACAAATGCATCTTTTATTTGGATACCTGGTCATTCTGGGAACATTGACGCTGATTTCGCTGTAAAAGAAGCCGCTACTAGCACAGCGACAATAGAAAGAACCATGCCATGTAGCTGACAGCGCGAGTGGACATCCACAACGGACAACAAACTCAGAGCTATTGAAGAAACTATAAACGCTTGCAACTCAATCGATTAGAAGAGAGAGGTAACAGTGGCTTGGCTACGAATTCGTCTTACACGGCTAACGCGTGGACACCTTGTATGTAACTGCTCTTAAAAGTTCTATTAATTTTTGAACAGTTTAAATAAGTTATCAAAATTTGACAATCAGTTCAGATCAGTTTATTAACTTAAATAAAATTCAAATATATAGTTAGAGAAATAATAATGAAGGTAAATTTAGGGTTTTCTACACTTTGCGTTTAGTTTAGTTTCGAGTCGTGTGCTCTTTGGCCTTCCACTCAAACATTTTATTAACTTGTTTAGAAGGTAGGTGTTTTCATTGGAGATTTGTAGAGTTTCAACGCAAACAGCAGACCCATTCCTTCACCATAAGTAAACGTGAGGTTGAATTTACCCTTCCTGCACCACTGTTGGACTTAATGGTCGAATGTGGGTTCCCAATCTTTTGGACAACGCTTAAAGTTAATGAACCTAGAAACAAACTTTGTTTCTAAAACTTTTGCAGGAAATTGAACATACTCTCTTTACTTAACTTCCTATTAAAGTTTAGACGTATTCTATACTATTTTTTTTCCCGCCCTTTCAGAGATTTTATAAATCTCAAAATTACTATTTCATAATATTATTCATTTGATTTTGTTAAAAAATAATCATTAAATTATCTTCACCAAGTAATTGCGCGACATCATACACTTGCTTTGTACCGTAGATTTATTTTTACCTATTTTCAGGGCTTTTAGGTTATCTTGCCCTAAATCGAATTTTTTCAGAGAAGGGTTTCAAATAAAAGTTTCAGTTGTGCACTAATTCTTATTAATATAATCAATGATTGTCTGAAATGATTTAATTCATTGACTTTTAAGATCTTGCTTCAAATGATTCACTACTATTTCATAAAATTATTTTCGTGAAAACTCAAAAAGTTAAAAACTTGGATTAGAAAACGGTTTGAATTTTCTAGCGATCTTTTTGTTACACTGTTGCATTGTCCTTTGATTGAAATTTGAAAGATAGATGGATATGAATCATGGTTTCTGAAGGTGATTAAATAAACATATATAGTTGAAACAAAACTGTTGAGACCAGTTTATTCGTTAAGTACATTGCAGTATAGAAGTGCAGTACAGTTTTTTTACACTGTTTATTGGAACTAATCTCAATGAACTAAATAGTACAACTTGACCAAATAGGCGACAATTTGGCAACCCTTGAACTAAGGACTAAATTTAAATAAACAAAAAGTTGAATGCACTCGATATTTTGTTGTTACAAATCTTACAATGTATCGGAACATTTTTTCAAATGTTACAGCACTATAGTGTAGGGTAGCTTCCCCCTATTCCCCCTACTTAAAAAATAACATTCTGAAGTTGCATTATCCAATTTTGTTCAAAACTTTAGTAATAATTTTATAAATATTTTTAATAAATCTAAATTAAAAAGTTTAAATTTTGTTTATTTTTTTTTATTGTTGTTTGACGAATATTATTCCATTTCATGATAAGAACATTATTCTCAGGCAATCCTTAATTGGGGAAGTTTCCTTCAGCTAATCTTCTGTACTTCTCTCGGCTTTCGCTAGTTTTGTTTTAGGTCGTGACAATATTCATTCTCTCACCTCAGCCGTCTCTATATCCTCAGCGTTTCTGAAGCGCTGTCCATCCATCACCAGCCTTCCTTGCTCTTCCTCAGTTCATGACTGTACAATTGCTCCCTTTTTCTTTTTATATCTACTGGAAAATTTATCTCCCTCCGGTTCGTTACTACTTAATTATTCATTTCTTATCCTTTTAGATTTGAGATTTTCATACATTAATCCATTTTATACCCGGGCGCTCAAGTGTCTACTCATAACTTGGTAGTTAAAAGTGGAAATTTTATTCTATTCTTCATATCTCCATTAAAATATCGAATTTTGAGATTCCCTTGTTGTTATTTGCATTCTAAATGGTGAAGTGAGGCGCGGCCACTTACCTGGTAAATTATTGAAGTAAATTGGTTCAGAAAATTATAGGTACCATAAATATTTTTATCTTAATTGTAAAATAGCATAAGTTAAATAATTTTGTCGAACTATTTTTTACATCAAAATAAAGTATATTTTGAGCTGTTACTGTTAAATTTGTTCCTTAACCCTGAAGATGACCTAGTCTTGAGGTTGATAGCTTAGCAAAAAAAATATTACTGTAATTCGCATCATTCTTTCTTCCATTTGTATTAAAGGATAAGTCACCAAAAACAATGAAATTTACAATAAGTATTTATCATTAAATGTTGAGGAAACAATAAGACTGACAACAAAATTGTTTTATTTCAGTTCCAAAGCAAATCTTCCAATATACTTCTGTAATCAAGACTTGGGAGTCCTCAAGGATTTACGTCGCGTTCACTACAGATGCAAGTAAACTTGATGGAAATTAAATCGGATTTTAGCTCCCTCACATTCTCTACAAACTTATAATCCGCATGCTTCACTCGGACACTTTACAAAATTTAATGAAGAAACCATATCGAATACTAAAAGCACTCTCTCCTTCCCATGTCATCTTTATCCTTTCATTACTTTAGCTAAGTCTCTTTGTAAAGGCTTTAATTTCTATAACAAATTAAGTGTAGACTCAATATTAATGGTTTCTTTCAATCAGTTTTTACCGCAGCAAGAAAATTGAAAGTGAAATATTTATATTTACAGAAGCGTTGGATAGTTAAATTTTACAAATTGAGGTTTGAAAACCCTTAAAAAAATAGATTTAGTGTAAACAGGGAAACCTTTGCAGTTCTACATAAGAAAATCGCAGTAAGTAAATTTTGAATACTGTTTACTACTGCACTAGTTCGAAAATTCGGAACATAATCATTTATTTTTCTCTTTCTCGCTAGTAAAAGTGTAAAGTGATATTGCTTGTCTGACTTTACTAAATAAGCTCCAATATATTTATACTCTTTTCTCGTTTCTCTTTCTGCAATTAAACAATAAAATGCCGCGATTAAGGGAAACATTTTTACTGAAATGTTTGATTTGTAATAATATTTTGCTAGCGAACGAAACAATGCTGCTTTTAACGCTTGTGAATGAAACAGTCCTAAATAACACAGAACATTGGGCATAATTAATGGAAGCGTGCGCAATGTAATCAGGAAAATTTAGGGAAAAACACTCGAATAGACAATGTCAGGCATTCATTTATTATAAATGATTCAATAAAATCTAGAAGTTACATAGCAATCTGTAATTGTATTCAGTTTAATGTATTTGTGTATCAAAAAATTATTTTAATGACTGGATTTATGTTCAGCATCTTTATTACAGTTTAAAACAAAATTCTACCCGTGAATCTGTTTGTGTCGATCTTAAAGGTGCTAAATATATGAAAGAATAAACATTTTCTTTTAAGAAGGCTTAATCGCTTTGTTTTTACTAAATTTGCTGTATTAAGGACAATCGCGTGACAGCTGCTATTTGTATGTTTAGATTAGTACATCACTTGATAATAGATGGTATCTTACTTGATTACTTCATTTAACAAAATACCGCATTAATCCTATTCAAAAGTGTGCTCTTATATTTAAATCTTTTAATAAATTTTCGAACCTATAATTTCCGATCTGAAGGGAAGTATTTCTACTGTCGCTTCCGTGAGTCCATGTACTTGGTTTTGGCCTCGTTTTAACAACAACCCCATTCTTCCTGCTAAGGACTAAAGGGCGTTAGCGTTAGCAAGTTTCTTTAAAGTTAGCTTCCGAGTTACTAATCATATCATTATCATCGGCAGTCGCTTATTGGTCTGCACTTTTGAATCCTTAACTACTTACTTTTCAAGGGCTGTGTTTAGTTATAGGCAGGACAAAAAGTCTTCCTGGCCCAACCTATTCTCTACTTTGACTGTACCCTCAACATCTGTGATTGCTTTCGGACGAAACATTCCAGTCTAATCACAGCCATTCTCACCAGATTGACGAGCTTTCGGTGGCACTAAGCTCTTCCATACCTAACCACCCATATTGATGGACTTTCCGCCATCCGCATCCTGAAGACACACCTGGGATCATAGAAACCCAGTGCCAGGTTTCTACCTCATATTTGCTTACATATTTATTTAATTGAAACGAGCACCATAACTACTTCTTTTTACCAGATAAAATTTCCTATTAAATTGCCACATTAAATTTTGCAAGGTGATAAATCAGTCAATGAAGTATTGATAACAACTACCTTTGCTGCTTAGATACTTCTTCAGGTAACTTGACGCCTGCAGGTATCTGAAAAAAACCACAAAATACACTTAATATTAATATCTAAAGACATTCAAAATATACAGATAAATGATGAATGTTCGTACTTCTTGCCGACAAGCAAACTCTACCACTACACACATACAAATTCACATTTACTTTTGTACCCTTTACATATGGTTAGTTGTTAGTACCCATATGCATGACAATCACTTGAAGTAGCCAAAGTAGAACTTTAAGGTCGTAGTGGATTAGGATTTATTGAGCTACTCTGACTTCAATCTACTACCCAAAAAATGTTGTAAGATTGTTTTTTTAAAATTAGGATTAAAAAAAACTAAATAAAAATTGTTTAAGAGAAACTAGGTGAGATTTTTCACCATAGCTTTTTACACAATATAAATTCGCGAGGTTTGGCAAAAAAAAAAAAAAAAAAAGTAAAAAATAAGGGGGCACTCGGGTTTGAACCGAGGACCTCTCGATCTGCAGTCGAATGCTCTACCACTGAGCTATACCCCCACGGATTGCAATTATGATGCACTAACTATGAAACATATTGCACCTTCAGAAAAAAAAAGTAACTGAATAATCTTTAGAGCTTTAATTTTAGTGTAGAAATTAAATTTAGTTGAGACAAATTGGAATCTTTTTAAAATAGTTAATAGTTTAACAGCTAACAAAATGGCTTGCTAAAGAAATGATGATCGATTATTCTAGATTTTTGTAAATCTACTTTTAAAACAATAATGGAAAACTTTCAAATCTTATCTGAGGTTAGAATGATACTTCCGGGATCTAAAAATATTTGTAATCCTAGGTACACTTGGAGGAAGTCTGCATTTAATCGTACCTTCAGTTTTAAATTAACCTCAATTAAAATATCTCAAGAAGAATTACAAGAAGTACATCAGCTATCAAGCAAAAAGTTGATCAGGTTGAAACTGCTTCGTAGGTATTACCCTTCTCAAACCTAGGAATATTTTGCGCTTAGTACTTGATGGATTTGGGATTTCTTCTACTTCAAAGCCTAATTTTAGGGCATTTGCTCTATTTTCACTTTCTACCAGTAAAGGGAAGGTCGCGAAGAATTAAGATTTTGAGTTACCACCAAAACTATCCATGGGTCTATGCGTGCGTGTTCGTGATTTATCCAACTTAACTCAAAAACTAATAATCGCCGAAAATTCAAATTTGGTATTTCGTTTAGGTACCAATAGAGTTTCATTTATAGAAAATTCACACTCGTGTACTGTTAAAGAGGGTTAAATGAGTTACTAAAAATAGATTTTAATGGAAGTTCCTCAATCGAGAAGTACTGCTGTACCGAATAGATTATTCACCTCCTCGAAAATAGATCGTAAACTTTTATGTACATTCTGTATTAACGTTCTATTAACACAATTTTATATCATTTCTTTTATCATTTGTCGAGAAAGATTCGTTTTAGAGTAGATTCTAAGAATGGGTTTTGGGATATGCTTTCCAGTAAAGTTACATTTAAGTATACGGTACCGATATAAACTGTGTAGTATTGTTAAGAACCAAATATTCTGGGTTTGAACCTCGACAATAGCAATCAAAGAATGGCAAATATGTATAAATTTAAAATAAAATGTTTTATAGCAATAGTCTCGTTATTTAATAGCCACAATACAATTTCAGTCAGAAACAGTGACTTCTGTCAAAACAATCACTAATTGTTGATAGATAATGATAATATTAAAAAAAATAAAAAATTATAATACATAATGAGGAAATATTTCATTAAAATATAGGACAATATTGTGGCAAGAAGTAGCTCTCGGGCTGGGCCAATACCCAGAATATTAGGGTCTCTTATCGCTAAAACAGAGTAAATGCAATCCGTGTCGTATCTAGAGGTGCCGGGCGGGCTGATGCTGCTTTCTAGCGGGGGGTAAAAAAAATTAGGCCACTTTTATCTGTCGGTTAGCACGCACGCTGAGTACACAGTAATCTGAATTCTAATTCGCATTGTAAACTTCCTTTTCCTCTATCATGGTCTACTCAGATTCACCCACACAGTGTTTCTAGATCTGTGTGTATGTGTGATCACTTAAGAGAGCGGAAATGTCATCGTCAGTACTATTATATTCTTTTTTTAAATTACATATTGGGTACTTCCGGAAATCTGATCACTAGATGTAGTTTTCTCCGAAAGCACTTCAATCAGTACTTCTGGAAAGTTTTTCTTTATGTTCATCGGTTTCTTTCTCGCTGGTTTTTCCTTTACACTGCTATTTCATGAAATTGACAGTAATTCCTCTTATTTAAGGATAGTGAGAGTTATATTGGATGGTAAGTTTTGGAGAAAATCACTTAACCAAAAATGAGAATATCTGGAACTTTGTTTATAGTTCTTGAATAACGTCCACTCTGCTAAAGACGTGTCGCTCTTGTTTGAAACTCCTTTCACAATTACTGATTTTGACGTGTTCAGTAACTTCATTTCCTCTTAATAAACATCGGCATAACCTTCCTAAATGCCTTTAAGGCTATGCTTCCCCCCAAATTTTTTTCTTTCTTTATTTTACCACTCAAATTCAGCTTTCATAAACAAAAACAACAAATTTTGAATTGTTTGTGCCCTACAAATAAACGAAGCCTAGAAGTTCTAGAAATACCAAAGGCTGGCGATTTTTGGAAGCCTTAGTCGTATGGAAGAAGCCAGCGTTGCGGGGTCAGAACGTTAGAGCTGACAGAAACCACCGTTCGGAGGGCGCCCAGAGGTACAAGGAGACTGACTGCTGACGAGGAGACCGTCCACGACTGACAAAGTTTCCGCTGCCATAGATTTATTGTCGTGCAAACTATCCGAAATCATTTTCAGACAGAAGTGGAGACCGCTCATGAGGCTAAGAATTGCCCGAAATGTGGACACAGTGCAGAGGCGGCTTGCACTTTTATTCCAGGAGCCTCAGCTACAAAAGTTCAACTCACTCCAGCATATAGTCGAAAGACTAGCTCCGGAACACGCACGTAAGAAACGTACTTTTAGCTGAAGAGATTTATATTATTCGCATTAGTTCGCCAGGTTAGAGTGTGAAGAAGGCGGGATTTCCACCTTGCAAAATCTCCAAAAGATGGAGGTGTGTTAATAATGGTTTGGGGAAAATTCATTTCATAAGTGAAAACTGTACTCCATCTGTTCCAGAGAGGGGAGCCTAACAGCGCAGAGGTTCATATCTGACATCATCGAAAATCATATCGTTCCAATTGGCCCTTCCACCTTCATTTTTAAGCAAGACAAAGCGCGGCAACCTTAAGCTGCGATTGTGATTACCGACTAACTTAATGAGACCGGTGTACGCAACCTCAGAGGCCAGCCCGTAACCTCAGCCTCAACCCAATGGAACGAGCTACGGAGGAACACCCGTAGATGACCAAAGCTTGCCGCAGCAGCAAGCCGAGAATGCAGGCTTCTGTCTGCAAAAAACAGAGGAAGGTATCATTCCTTATTACGTAAAAACATTAATTATCTTTAAGTACAAGATTTGTACTTCTTTTGATATTTTTATTTTTTCGATACACAGGTATTTATTATTTTACAATCTCTGTTTCCTGCTTTTCTATTATGGCATACGGATTTCATTTTTATATAGGGTAATAAAGACAAAATATCCAGGTGTGCCGGTTTTTGTTGCTTCAAAAAAACAAATCATACAGCTTTAACATCATTATATTCAAATAAGAGGAGTTATACAGCTAACAATGTAGAGCAACATTGGATATTTGTGCTGCTATAAAGTGTTACATCAAGCTGAAGAGGCCACTTAAAATAAAAGCCGGCTCAAGCTCTTTTTGCAAGTAGTTGGAGAAACAGTTGCCATGGATAACATATCCATGGTGATCTCTTCTATTATTAACTACGTGACATTAGGTAAAAGCTGTACTTTAGTCAATAAAGGGATCGCGTAACAGGCATAAATCCGTCGGAACAATCTCTAGTTGCTACCATTCAGTTAGATGTATAACTGCTTTAGATACGTGCAAAGATCTCACTGTTTAGAGTTCTCTTATAGCTAATATATAAAGGACTGATAAACCTGTTAAGAACTACCAAAAATAGATTTTAAAATATTTGAAATCCATCATTTTTTTTTTTTTTTTGCTCCTATGGTTAAAGAATTGATTTTTTTGTTTTGTTTTATAATTTCTGCAAATAAAAACCATGTGCACCGTTAAACTGCCAAAGAATAACAGATAATGTTATTCTTTGAAAAGTGCAACTAGTTTTACTATTGGTTAACATGAAATCAGTGACTCGCGTGGAGTTAATGTGTCAAAAAAATCAACTCTATTCTGAATCTGATGATAGTTTGAGCCTATGTTACTCAATTCTCAGACTCTTAGAGAACTTCTTGATTTCAATTTAAACTAAGTTCACTTTACAATTCTAGATATACAGAGAATTTTTTCCATTTCTTGGCGATTTGTTTAGTTCTTTCAGAGATTCCAAAATATTATTCAGGTCAAAATATTTTATGCAGAACTCATTGCGAAGTAAAACAGTTCTGAATGTAGGAGTTGAGTTAATAAGATATAGCTGACCAGGCTTGGTCTTGCCGCTACCCACACATGAATTTCATTTCTAAAATAACTCAATTCTTTTTTACATCCTTGATTAAATACTCTTGTTTTTAAAATCACTTAGACAATATTTTGGACACCTATTTCCACTTTGTTACAACTTTTTCTCGCTATCAAAGCTTAATTTTATAACTTTGCTTATAAAAGCTTGTCTCACATCAGCTTATTTTCATTGTTTGCTATACTTCTTAGCACATTTTTCTTATTATTTTGTACGTTTAACTTGTGATTCTACTTGGTTCCATTTCATGTGATTTTCGTTTCTTCTGTTATTTTTATCTATCACCGACTAACAATTTAAAGGTTAATCTAGGTTGTTAAGTAAATAAGACATGATATGAATCCAAGTATGACTAAGTAAAGTAAAGTTAAGTAATTGCCTATGTTTTCAGGCGATCCTTACGTCCAACTACCAATTAGGTGTCGTGGACGGAGGCGACTAGCAAATATACTTTACTGTAAATTCCTTTTGACCGATAAATAAAATCCAAGGCCTAAGACCGGGAATCGAACCCAGTACCACAATGCATATATTAGCTTTACAGGTCTAACCGCTCGGCTACCGTGGCGCCCTCATTTCACCTCTATGTTTCGCCAAGTCAACCAAGATCTTTTTCTATTCCTTGTTCTTTCAAGTAGGTACAGCCTATTCTGCGTTCTTCTTTCCAGTTGTCTCAATCAAGCTCTCATATTTCAACCGTATTAGGGACCTGTTAATTAATCTGCCATCCATCTTATCCTTCATCCTATATTATGGGAAAGATATTTTCCTATATTCTTTATATATTATCATCCTATATTGATGTCCTAAATGGACGGGAACTTTGAAACGCTGGTATTCATTTGTACTTCTTAAGAAGCAAAAAATAGTATTACTATTTGTGTAATAAGTATCAATATACTACAGGCTTTCTGTGTATATGGCCGAGATTAAAACATTGTATTATTATGTAGAGCCTTAGGCCTCAAATTGATTTATATCCTCTGGCCTTGGAATACAAAATTTCCAGTTAGATATTTGTTTCAGAAGGACTTAAATTTAAGCCTCATTGCTTATAGCTAGGCAATCATGTAATCAAAATTTCTTTCTACTAGGCTTATACATTTAAACTTATTCTCGTTTCTGCCAAGAGTATATAGAAAGAAAATAACTATAAACGTAAAAGAATGCCTGTTAGCCAGGGCTAGACTAAGATAATTTAGCATTGCACATCATTCTTTTCTCAGCAACCTAATTATTGACAATAAGTGAGATATTAGAAATTAATATTCTTAAGAGAAAATTGCACTTACCTTAAACTTAACTCCAACCTCCATTGATACCATAACTGTAAGAAATTTTGAACGTCCAACAGAGTTGTTATTCATTCAAGGTTCAAACACAATTCAGTCAATTCATATTTAGTTATGCAAAATTAAAAGTAAAAATTAGATTTAAATCTCAAGGCAATGTCTTTGTGAATAATTCAAGAGTTCTAACATGTAGATATTATTGATGAATCTAAATGGCAACAAATTTGGTAACCTAGGATTGTTCATCAATCAAAGATATTCAGTAGGAATTCAATTAAATTAGCTGGTTAATTAAATGCAATATTCCTAGAGATATTGAATATTTTAATAAATTAATGGAAAGTATTTATTCTGTTAGCGCTGAAAAATAGATCTCTTAATTAATGAATTTAATTATAAGTGTCAATTATTCATTACTGTTTTCTCTGTTTATTTTTGGTGCGTTTTCACATTACCCATTTCTATGTAATCAAAATCAATAAAATGTTATTGAATAAATCAGTAAAATGTAATACTTTAAACTATTAACTTTTTTAAAATTGTGTTTTTAATTAACATTTTAAAAGGTCCAACTCTTTTATTTGCTGCCACCTTGGCAGGCAGATCTTTCGGTTTTCAAGTGGTTTTGTTACTTATTAATTAATTTGTTTTATTTATTTTTATTATTTTTTTTAATAAAAAAATACCTTACGGAGTACCTTTCGGTGGCGTTGGGTGAAATTTTAATCAGAGGATGCAAGATGAAACCGTGGCTGAAACAAGATATAACATCAAAATAGTCAAAAAACTGTAAAGTAGTATCAACATGCAATTATCTTTATTTACGTATTTGTAATATATATATATTTTTTTTATCCATTTACAAATTTATTTGTTTAGAATGTTAAACGAATTGAAAAAGTAGAAATAATTGTGGCTGCCCAATAAAATTGTGAAATGAAATAAATATAACAGTAATCAATGAGTGCAATGGTATAAGTTCCAATAAAGTTATTAAAAAGGTTTTATATATTTAAATTGTTTAAGGATATAAAACAAAAAAAGGAAAAATTGAATGGGTATAAATAATTACAAAACGAAATATCTCATTTGTAAGCTGTAAATTATTCATATTATAACTAAAAAGTCTTAAAATTGTCCAAATTACATCACATCGTAAACTTTTCTCAAATTTCTTTTAAGCAGTTTTGTTCAGAGAGATTCACTTTTGTTAGATAAGCAGTGACAAATGTGGAGGGACATTGGTGGGTCTACATCAGTACTGAGCAACCTCTCTCTTCTTACCCATGACAACAAAACCAAGTTTTTGCCCATGTTTCGGGCATGTCAAAAGTATATTTATCATCTGTCTATGAATGGGAATGTTTTTCGCGTAAAAACTAGTCGTATTTGAAGCAGTTTACAAATAAATCACAAAGTTAACATATACTCGTACATAAACTAGACCCATCAGAAATATGTATAAACAGCGGCCGTGGCCACTACTGCCCAAATTATCAGACTGTAACAGCTACAGATTGTAGAAGTCCGAACTACAAAGAGGTACCATAAAGTGCTTTTATTGAAAATGGAGCCGTCAAACTCTGTATTCCTTGTTTTAAAGTAGAAACGATTCGCAGGAGCGCTCCACTATTATTTTTGGATGCGGAGAGGTGATCATGAGCGCCTTTTATTGGTATTAGTATAATTATTGGTCTTACAGTATTATTTTATTATTGCTGCTATTCTTGGGCACGAAAAGCCACATGCAACGAACAGGCTGGCCATCTCTGCGTTGTCGCTACTGTCGTGCTAAGGACGTTCTTATGGGTCTCTTACAGTCTGTCGCACGGGTACAGGTTTCTCTCTACTTAAGCTTTCCACGGCTGACTTCAAGTCGTTTCCCAGCAGGGCTCACAGAGGCGGCAATCCTCTTGCATCGACGTTGGTGTACTCGTATGACTTTTTTTTTTGCAGACTGAATCCTGCCGACATCAGAGCTGAAATGTACAAAAAAAAAGGGCTTCAAGAGTTAACGACTTAGGAAGTTAACGCGCCTAATTACAAAAATCTTTAATGGAGCTTTGCTTAGAAATGTTAGTTATACAGTAGCACAAATTTAAGGGCTACCTGAAGGTTTGTAGGCTATTATGAAGACTATTATAACGAAAACTTGTATACTCAGAGAGCCATACGGTTAGATGGCCAACTACCATTACGAGTTAACCGAATGAATTACTTACAAACACAAGTTATCCCAAAGCTAAAGTAAGCTTCGCGCATTGTTAAAGGGCATGGTACTGAATTAGCCCCTCTGGTGCCCCATAAACCCTTCCTTATAATATCTCTAATGCAAATAACATAATTGGTTCGGCCGAGGAACTGTTACAGCCCGTTTCCAGCGTAGAAGCGTACGCTAACCTTGCCATGTCTGTAGTTCTCTGCTTCCTAACTCACACCGCGTATAACGCCCCCGACCCACCAGAGTAACTCGTCTCTTCTCTCTCCAACTAAGCAGAATCAACACTCCTCTATCTCCCTCTTTACAACAAACATTGTTAACACATAATGAACTTGGCCCTTGCTATTGATCAAAAGTCTGGTTAATTTATATTGTTACCATCAGCTGCGCTGCTCTTCACTGAAAGGGCTAACATACGCATGATCGCCTTACCTACGATATCATATATTATGTAAATAACACTACAATCTAAATAAATTTTATCAATTTCGGTTTATTTTTCTTTTATAACTTGGTTTTGTAAACGTACATGTTCATCATTTTTGTAAATGATCGTAATAATGTGTTTAACTTTTAACCAGATTGGGAAAATAAAAGAACCACCATCTAGACCGAAATAAAAAAAACTGAGATCAGTTATTTGAAATTTTCTCCACTAAGTTATAGGTAAATGATGAAATAAAAAAGAAATTAACCGCATTAGCTTCCAAGTAAGAAATGTTTCTAAAGTAATCATCCCTCTATCATGGTTTGATTTAGATTTAGAAGTATGCCCAAAAAGCAATGACGTTTACGCCATCACAATGATCTGTGTAGAGGAGCCACAAAACAAGAGAAACCGTGCTGTGCAATGGATACACCCGCGTACACTATCAACTTGCACCTAGATGTATAAAATGCGCTCTAACCTTACCAATAAGAGCAGTTTGATAAGCCTTCCAGAAATATAATGCTTACAACACGCGCACTCTGTTTAAGACCGCATTTTGCAAGCTAAGCACAAGGAATTGTTGATGTTTGGTCAGGAGAGTTACTTATATTGAGCAGAAATTTATTCAAGTGATCTTAAATAGATCCATTATTATAGCAAATGGTACTCAGTGAACTTATCACATAGATTACAGATTAGCTGGGGAATCTGTGAAATATTTTTAGTGTCAATTTGTGTTTCTAACTAATGAGGTACCCACAGTTTTATAAGAGAACTGTGAAACAGAAATGGTGTGCAATACAGAAGTATCTTCATTTTATTTAATTTATTTTGTTTTGTATACCTTACAAATAACTATGTTCTTGTTGACTTTTCAAGAACCAAACATTCGTTTTCAAACACTCTTTTTATTTATTGTCGAAGAATAAATGATGGTTGTGAGATAAAATTGTTTCTTTAAGCTAACATTCCATGAAATAGTGAGAACAGAAAGGTGGCTCTGAAATTCCAAGATAGAAACAAAGAACAAAAAGTGACGAATTCCTAGAAGTTTATGTAAATGGTTGAGAGAAGTTAAGAGTAAGAAAAGGAGTTAGTGGCATTAAAAAATCAAAGCAGTAGGAAGAATGAAATCTTTTATCCGAGTGAAAAATAAATTACTTTAGGACTACAGGGAAGGTGAGTGTGGCTTGGAGGGCCCACTCGATGAATTGATGATGGGTTTTTGCTTTAAATAATTTTAAGAAAAAAAATGCCTAAGATTTTCTAAAAAAAAGCTTTCATACTTTACCATATGTGTAAATTATTTACTTACAAGTATAAATTATATCAACATTTTCGGAGGACTAAAAATAATTGTTATGTTAGAAGATAGGAGACTAGGTAGTGTAGTTTAAATTTTCAATCATTGATGCTTAAATAGATTGCTAGTACGAGGGTCGTTTGAAAAGTCCGTGCAAAAATAAAAACTACTTAATTTTTTGGGGTAAACCTTTTTTATTTTTCAACATAGTCTCCTTTTAGGCTTATACACTTCGTCCAACGCTGCTCTAGTTTGTTGATCCCTTCCGAATAATAGGATTTGTCCAAGTCTGAAAAATAGCCATTCGTTTCTGCAATCACCTCCTCGTTTGAATAAAATCTTTTTCCCGCCAGCCATTTCTTCATATTGGGGAACGAATAGTAGTCCGAGGGAGCCAAGTTTGGAGAATAGGGGGGATGTGAAACGAGTTGGAACCCTATTTCCATTAATTTTGCGACCACAACTGCTGAGGTGTGAGCTGGTGCGTTGTCGTGATGGAAAAGGACTTTTTTGTGGGCCAATCGTGGGCGTTTTTCTTGCAGCTCGGTTTTCAAACGGTCCAATAACGATGAATAATATGCACCTGTAATAGTTTTACCATTTTCCAGATAGTCGATGAGGATTATTCCTTGCGAATCCCAAAAGACAGTCGCCATAATCTTTCCGGCCGAAGGAACGGTCTTCGCCTTTTTTGGCGCAGATTCCCCCTTGGTAACCCATTGTTTAGATGGTTCTTTGGTCTCAGGAGTGTAGTGATGTATCCATGTTTCATTCACAGTGACGAAACGACGCTTAAAGTCCTGCGGATTCTTCTGGAACAGCTGCAAACCGTCCTTGCAACACTTCACACGATTTCGTAGGAGCATGATTTCATTCAGCACAGAATTCAAAGCTCTTTTCTTCCTTGTAAAAGCTCTTGCGTCCCTAGTTAATTAGTTAATACATACGTAAAGCGGTGCAAGATTTTGAAATGCACAGAATGCTCTGTAATCTCAAGCCCCAGAGAATGCAAAAAAAGTGCTTGCAGTGACTATTAAGAAGTTGTAAACTTTTAGTTGTCTTGCCATGCGTTCGACGTGTATACACGTCATTGTCTGATTTTAATTCCGCACACTGTTGGGGGTTTTTAACGCTTAACTGGTTAAGGGCCATCAAGGTTGCTGACCCGTTTCAGAAGGTTTGTGGGGCGTCAGCCTCACTGTATGGATAGTATATAAAAAAAGGAGAGGCCAACTTCGTAACATTAAAAACGTTTGTGGCAACTGGCTGCTATTTTGTAACATTAGCCATTTTCTATGAACTTTTTTTTTTAAAAGTAGCCTCAGATCTAATTAATATAGATGAGTAACATCATTTAATTTAAGAATAAATATTGTAATAGAAGTCACCACAATCTGATTTCACTGTAGCACAATAGTTCATACATTAATAAAATAACAGTCTGCTCTGAACCGAACCAAACTCCAGATAACATATAGCAGTAAAAGTAATAGGAAATACGTATTTTTCATACAGCCACGATTCAATTCACCACGTTTTAATGTAAATTCAAAAATTTTGACTAGATATATAAGTTAGACCAAAGGAACAAGTTTTGTAAAATGGTTTAAAGTGGAAAATAACCTAGAGAGATAATGTTATTGAAATAAATTAGACGAAAGAATGTACAAGATCAATAATCTATGTAAATTCAGGACTAATGAGAGCTAACAATAGAAATGTAAAAACACACTTCTTATGACTAAAGATAAATGACAAATTTCTGCAAAATTTAGAAAAAAACAAACAAAAAAAGCTTATAATTATGTGATGATTCTCACTTTGTAATAATTTTTCATTAGTTTTTGTCAAAATTCATTGTATCAACATTTTATTTAATAGATTTTCTCCCTTTTTTATTAGAGTCTGGAACTGCACAATTGAGGACCAATCTATATTCTGGATGTTAGTTTTACCATCGGGAAACCAATATGTGCCATATTTTGTAAGCAACGGAGCAAAAGGAAATTACTGAGCACTGGGCAAGGTGTAACAATAACCAAGGACAGAATGTAGAGGACTAAAGTGGCAAGGTAGCCGAGAATTACAGTAAAGGAGCCAGTCTTGCCGCGGCCTCTTGAATACAAATGTGAAACAGACAAGTCTACAAGTAAGAGGGCGGATGAGAATCTAAGGAACGAGGCAGGAAGTAACAGCTTCTATCCGTTAACACCAGTTGGGTGTCATACCCTCTTTGCTTTCCACCTTCTACTCTTCCGTTATTAACACCCGTCTCATTCTCAAGGGAGGTTTCTAGTTTTTTCTTTCTTTCTTTTTTTTGTTTGTAACTTCTTATGTTTCTTTATAACGATAAATGGAATAAAAACGAGCAGTTCTCGCCTGGACAAGGGGGAAAAATGCATTTCATAGTCACTGTTTTTGAAGGCCACATCCACCTAGGTCAGACAGATAAAGGATATGTCCGCTATCGCCATTGTCATGCTAAACGTGTTTCTCATTTTTAATTTTATAGCAACGCCATCTGCTACAGCAATTTTATTAATGGAACAATAATGTCGCTTTTGTTTCCATTTTTTTAAATTTTCATTTTCTAAATTATATTTTACAAGTAGTAAGTTCAGGGAAGATGCTTTTTTAGTTTGAGCAGTAATCCAAGATGCCAAACACGATCGAAGGCCTGGCTTACGTCTAAGAATGCCCATGAGCAATACTGCTTTCTCTCCAGTGCTGAAGCAATAGCATCCACAACCCGGTGACATTGTTGAACAGTACTATGATGACGCCTGAAACCAAATTGGTGGTCTGGTATAACACCAAACTCCGATAATATGGGGTTAATACGCTTAAGTAGCAGTTTTTCAAGAAATTTTCCTAGTAAGCAGTAAGCTGATAGGTCTGTAGGATGAGGGAAGGTGAGCAGGTTTCACCGGTTTCAGGGATCCTCAAACCTATGTGGACTTACGGATCTCATTCACCTCCTATTAACTTATTGTATATAGTTATGCAGATTGTAAATAACAAAAAAAAAAAAAATATTTTACAAGTAGAGTCTTGTTTTGATCAAGTTCCGATTTTGTAAAGTTTTTTGTTTTAAACTATAGTTCCACTCGCTAGGCAGGAAAAATAGTAAATCTAAACAAATCTCAAATCTTTAAGAAAAAATTTTAAATTCATTATCTCTTGAATGCTATATTTTTTAGAATACTCTTGGCAACCAGAAAGTCTTTGCTTCTAACAGAGGACATCTAAAAGAGTTAGGGATAAGTTAACTTGGTTTAGTCCTGTTAAGACGTCATCCCATTACCCCATTACAATTTACTATCTAGATAACCTGTTGGGATGTTAATCGCTCGACGAGTTAAAACTTAAGGGAAGTTGACTGAGGAAAAGTTTCTTTTTAAGAAGTAAGTAATTGAGTAGTTCCAAATATTCCTAAAACGACGGCTATTTGTTTAAAAATTTGAAATACCAGCTCATAATAAATCTATTACTCTGATATGAGATTTTTTTCTTTTTTTTTGAAGAGATAACTAGAGGGTGAATCTACGAAGTCTAGGTATCTTTTGGGACTTGTGAACTTATACCCAAGCAATCATAGTCCCCACAACTAACAAAACATAATACCATCCATAAAAATTTTGGAAACAAATTGACAGAATATTTGCCATCTTTTGTATACTTCTTTTGCAGTTTTTAAGTTATACGATTGTTGATCTGCAGCCACGAGTACCAAGATTAAGGAAAATCAAAAGTTATCCTCTGCTTTAAAGCTTTTTTTGTAGTTGGATTTTCGAAGAAAGGTTGGATCATGAAATACAAATACTGTAAGCATTGTAATCTTTTTTCCTTCAGTTACAGTTTATTCCAGTTCGCTACTAAATTTCTTGATTGCATAGAACCCTTCTCTCAAATTGGTGTAGTATCTGTAAAGGTTCAGGATCTGCATTCTCCGACTGCACAATTTTTCGCTAGAACATATTATAAAAAGAAGTCCTACAAAAGGTTATTTAGTCTTATTTTGGAGAAATAAATCCTATACGCTAATAAGATGCACTGTTTATGCAGATTTCTTGGACAAATAGAACGATGATAGTTAGTTGTTTGACAACATTAGAAGTGTTGTGCCAGTTCTGTAGGGTGTAGAAGGAGTAACGTTCTAAACAGTTAGTAATTGATAATAATATTAGGAGAGGGTGTATCATCATTGTGAACTGTAGCTAGATTAGTTATAGTTGATCAAATAGCTGACAGATCCTCGTCTAATTCAATAGACAACCAACCCTCCTATTACTAACTCTTCTCCCGCTAGATTATCTCCGTAAAATGCAATCGCCCTATTTCTATTTGAATTCAAATGTTCTATTTAATTTTGCAATTAATGGAAATGAAGCCATCCACCAATCAACAAAATAGATAGACTATGCTTTTTACTCGAAGAGATTTCAAACTTAAAAATCACACTCGCCATTTCCGCAGAGATAATTAATAAATTCTGCATAATTAGTAAAGCTTATCTGTATCGGTTAATCGCCTTTCTTTAGGCTGTTTATTGATTATCGCGTAGTGACTTATTCGTGAACATTCAAATAACTTTTTAAATTTCACAATTCGGATTTCGGAGACATCACTCAACTTCTCACCAGGTTCTTCGCCTTGTAGACACTATTGCTACCTCCCGCGAGCAAAAGCAGTATTGCCCGAGTGGTTTCCTTGACGTCCTCAGGCGTTCGACAGAGTGTGGCACGAGGGACTACTGTTTAAGCTGAGGGAGATTCTTTCTCATACTTACTACCTCATCCTCAAATCTTACCTAAAAGATCGATATTTCAACTGTGGAGTAGCAGACTCTGATATCCGTCTAGTTCGAGCTGGTGTTCCTCAGGGCAGTGTCCTAGGTCCTCTTCTTTACTCCCTATATACAGCAGATATACCACAACATCCAAATACCATTATTTCTACCTTTGCTGACGATACTGCAATCTTATTCCGATCCTCTTATCGCTACACGAACTCTACAAACACACATCAACCACTTACAGGACTGGCTTTTCAAATGGAGAATCAAAACTAACGTTACAAATCAAAGTTTATAGTATTTACTCTCAGACGGAAAATACTACCTCCAGTCATCTTGAACCAAACTCCCATACCAACTGTGGACAAAGTACGCTACCTTGGACTGCACCTAGACAAACGGTTGACATGGAATCCCCATACTAGACTGAAAAGACAAGAAACTAACCAACGCTACAAACTTCTCGCCAGACTACTTGACGAATGTTCGAAACTTAACCTACCTAACAAAATACTCTTATATCTACTGTTACTGCGGCCGATTTGGTCATACGGCATCGAAGTATAGGGATCGACTAATCGTTCCAACTCACTACTAGCAAAAATGTTCATTATTAGCAACTTGGCCAAATACAGTATGCTTTTTAGGAGTAGTTTATTGGTGGAATGTTTACTGGTACATTCTTACAGAACTTTTTCTAAAAACCACATTACAAAGAAATTTTAGTACATGTATTTCCGTTGATAACTAGATATAGATAAGTAACTTCCTGTTTTTTTTAAAAAAAGAAAGTAAAACTTTATGTAACTGATTGCTGAAAAGAGATGGCAGATACAGGGACAATGCGATTTTCATATACAAAGATATTCGGTTCGTCAACGAATATAAACAATAAATATGATCTTCTCCCAGAATCTCACACAGTTATGTTGGTTCTATAAACGTGTCTGAAGTAAACTAGAAAGCTGTAAATGAGCACATCTGCTTTAAAAGCACATACTTGGAATTAAGTGAGCTCGCATTCCTCATTTTAACAAATAGGAGGCCAATTACATCCAGTTTGTGCATGTGTATGTAAGAAGTTTACCTTCTTTCTCTTGTTACAGATTCTAATTCTAAGACGGAAGTGTTGCAATCATATAAGCCTAACTTGCATTTTCTATCTCTCATTTTCTCTTGATTAACGGTCTGTTTGCCAGCAAAGAGTAGAGGTAAGCATTCCCTGTCTCTCTCACATCCCTTATTCCTAGGAGCAACATTAAGCTTATACACCACACAATCTCAGAACAGCAAGAGGGAAGCCTACATTCTCTCTTCTTAAGACTTAGTTCGTAGATAAGGCCACTTACATATTTGGCCATGTGTAAGTAACTCTGCTAGCTGGTTGAACGGTGAAGAAGTGTTCGTACGTGACAACGCTTTCGGCCAAGTCCTAACGGTATGCTAGGGAAACTTGACTAAGGGAGAAAGCTTGGGGGCGGCACCATCTCTTCCTTACCATTGTTGTGTAAGAACCTCCTCATCTATGACAGTGGAGCGTGTTGCTTACTATCACCAGAATGTTGAGGAACTATGTATAAATATAACATTTCTTTCGCAAAGAAATTTTGAAGAGTATAAACCAAAATTAAAAAGCATCATCGCAAACAAACCGCTTTGACAAACTGCATTTCAGAATGAAACTCATTTCTATGAACGAGCATCTGAAATTCTCGTTTTTTAAATGGAAAAAAAATTATTAAGCTGCCACTAAAATATATAATAATTTATTCAATTTCCTATCTCAAGCCAATTGATACATGCTTTTAAAATTTTAATTTCTACAATATGACACTAGAGGCTACGGAACAGTACAATACCCAGATTTTGAGCTGAGCTACAGACTGTAAAAAATCTTTAAAATATATCGCATATGTTCCTAATCCTCGTGTTCAGGCGAACGAAATAATTCTTCCTTCCATAAGTAAAACAAAATAAAAACCTTTCTTAAGGCACAGTATCTTAGCAAATGTATAATCTCCTCGGTTGTATTAAAAAAATCACACGAGATTCTTAAGTAATGGTAACTGAAATATGTATTATTTTTATACATCCAGTATTTGGAGAGTTGAAATAAATTCTATATTTTTTATAATTTCGCAAAATACTCAGTGCAATACCAAGTGTCAGTTCCAATTTTCATAAAATTTGCAGATCTGGTTGAAGGTTTTAAGGTCGAATAATATATCTGCTTTCCTGTGGTGGTAAACTAAACTTATTGATATTTTTTGCTCGCATAAAAATAAAATAAAGAAACATATCAACACATTCACATAATTCGGCAAATAAGTGGCAATAATTCCTGAAGAAACAGCAAATATTCAGTAGCCATTTTGGGAGAAGAGATGGTAGCAGTTGTAAGCGTAGAACTTAATTTTCAATTTTTAATTTTTCGCCACATCAATAATATGCAGCAGATATTTATAACAATGTTCAAGGCAGTGAATGTAAAAGCGTATTTTTATAAATGCTGCTTTTTATGTGTTTTTGGAAAAATTAAAACTTATTTTGATTTTTTTGATAAAAAGAGAAACATTTAATTAGTTACTAGTGATGCGTAAGAAAGAATCTGCTTTTACATTAGAGACAGGTAAAGAGTGGGTAGGCTATGTTTTTGCATAAAATATGTGGATTAAACATAAAAAAGGGCACTCCATCGCTGGAAAGAGAGATGTTTGAATTTTCACTCATGTGATGTGCATTCAAAAGCTTTAAATAAACAAAAAGATGAAAAGAGGTGCCCTCCTCCTCATCCCTTTAATCTCTCAGAAAAAGTGAAATTACTTTCCTCATATTTATTTAATCTGAAATTTATTTTTGTATTAAGTTCTTTTTTATATAAATATATAAATTTCAGTTAAAATTTTCTGAATTCTGATGTTTCTTGATTAAATTCTTTTGTCCAACTTAAAAATTATTTTACATTTACAAATACTCCATAAATACTATAAACTTAAAAGAAGAAATAATATTATGGCCAATTTCCGTCATGAATTTGTATTTATTTCTTGCTGATCTTTGCTGACTACTTACAAATGGCTGAAATACAAACAGAACTGGACGTTCCACTTCCTCTCTCGCTACCACCAAAAGTCTTTACTCCTTCAGACGTTAAATACACTATCAAGAATCTTCCTTCTAGAAAGTCTCCAAGATATGACCTCATCACCTCTGAAATTCTCCTCCACCTACCTAAAAAAGCTATCATCTATCTCGCCTACATTTACAACTCTATCCTTCGTACTACATACTTTTGATATAGATACTAGGCCATCTACAAGGGTTTACGTCTGCAATTATAATACATTCTTTACATTTTATATTTAAGGTAGTTGTGTCTACTGTCCTTCTGTTTATTGGAAAAGTTCTGGAATCGACGAGAAATTTTTCTTCCTATTGGATCAATAATTCAGTCGCCAAAAACTATTAATATTCTGCAATCGTAAATTAATTAAACGTGCTCTGTTTATCTAATACAATATAAATAATAATAAAAAATGAATTCTAAAAAGTCAAAAATTTGTTGAATTAGAATCAGTAAAAGTTTTGCAAAAATTGAAATTGGCAAATTTAAGGTTCTGCCTCCAGCTTGCGGACAATTTATGAGTTGGTATATGGAGGTTAGTGGCAGGTGTTGCGATTACTCTTCATATTCTGACTTATTCATTGGCTACGGAATGGCTAGCACGTTACAATTCTTTTGATGAAAATCCTTGACAGGGCTGAAGATCTTTTATCGACATTTTACCATTCTTTAAAATGGGTTATTGTCTTGCAGCTGCGAGAGTCTTAAAACCATTTTTATCCGCTTTCTTGAGCAAAGGTTGCATAATTGCCTAATGGCGGGTAAAAAGTTGATCAGATTTCAGCAATTTTCGTGGTACTTGACCGTTTTTGGATAGGAAAGGGAGGAGATTACCTGCTAGCGTTGAGAAAACCCTGAAGCAAGAGGCAGTAATTTTATCCTCTTTGCTGGGCACTCTTCTAGACACGCCATCAAAAGTGAGAAATTCAAATTAAATTGTTGTTAAATCAAAGCTTATCTCATTTCTTACTAGGAGTGACAAAAAGTATTACGAATGTGCAGATTTTTGATTTTGAATTTAGATCGGAATAAGCTAATGAAGTCTAATATAAAATCTACGATAAAGTCAGCATACTCAAAATCAAAAACGGAAATCTCTGATAGCTGAAACTATTGATTTCGGTTTGTTGTCACCCTGAGATCCGGAGCTTTCGGATGAAATCAGCAAATCGATTGTGACACTTTACTGATTCGTTTTCCTCCACTAATCTTCTTCAAGAGTTCAATTCATTTAGGCGTAATGAGGGACATCATTTCTTCTACAATATGGTACTAAACGGGATTCAATTTGTGAGTACAACTTCCCAATTGAAGAACTGGTAATGTCCTTCTTTAATATCTGGGAACGTTTTTGAAAGATGAAACAAAGACATTGATAGGGGAAGTTAAGATTATTGTGGTACAAGGATTCGATTCCTAGTATAATATCTAAGCATTGGTTTCAATTAAATACTTATTTCTAATAAATAGATGAATAAATGTGGCTACGAGAGGTAATAAAGTATGTTAGCTATCCGTCTCTGTTCACAATACCTGATTTTTAGAGGGACATCAAAGGCTAGTTCTAATGCAGTAGGCATAAGCCTACTATTGATGGGATAGAAGCCTTCCATTTAAGATTAGTTTGACATGGTTTCTACTTATGTCTGAAAAAAATACAAGTGAAAATTAGGTGAGTCTAAAACACAACTTATTTGTTACAGTCACCGTCCAGACCATTCTTTGGTCGAGGCACGTCACAATTGAGGCACTAGACTGTGCGCACTTCATATTCAAACATTAATGTGACAGTTCAAATATTCCATATTAAGGCAGAAAGTTTGCGTATAATTTTGATTATTTCCTTTTCATTTGTTTTTACGTTTTTAATAAATATAGGATGAAAAAATAACTGCTAATTTCAGTCATATTTTGTATTTTTTTTTTATTATGCCTGTTTTCTTCGTGGTGTATCCAAAGGTTTGCTCCACTTCAGTGAAAATGTTGGTTCGATTGACTTTTTTCTTTTATCTTATATTTTTTCATCCTATCTTAACAATGAATGTCACCAAAAATAATGAACAGTAATTAATAAATATAACAATAGTGATCATCTTAAAATAATTAAAAAGAAAAACACAAACAAATTTTAGTACCAACATGAATTTTAAATATTGTAAACATTTTTTAACATAATTATATTAATTAGAAATAAAATGGAACCTTTTGATTAAAAGAATAATGTGTCAGTTAAATATTAAAACTTCTACAATTTCTTTCATGACCATCTCTACTCAGTCCATCAGCGCTTGACTGGAGTTTTCGTTGGGGACGCAAACTTTTAATCCTATTACTGTAACTTATTGCCCGGTGAGACCGCACGCAGGAAAAAGGAACAGATTAAAATTGGCGGGAGAAAGTTTTCTCGCAGAGAGCGAGAAATATAGTATATATATATATAGAGAGAGAGAAAGACTGAGAGGGGTAACAAGAAAAGCAGGGAGCGCATTGTGAATCCAGAGTGAACTGCAACCCTCGGGATCTCCGTGGCTCAGAAATCCATCAACACCTAAATCCAAATATATCTCGTAGAAGTACTCAATTATTTGTAAAATATTCTCTCCACTAATAAGCTTCCAGAATTTAGTTCTGCATTCACTGCATTTGGTATTTGTTTAACAATAATAAGAGAATAGAGAATATTTGGAAATATTTTGGATGCAAATCCAAGAGGTATACTTTTTTACTTAATGAAAACAATATGCTGGTTAATTACACTGTCTTTTTGAATGTTCAAAAATCAAATTTCGCCTTAATTCTTGGACAATACGCTACCCATTCTCTTTGTGTTTCTTATTTTTTTTCTTTTCCATAACAATCCTGAAGTCATCCGAAGCCCTGTCGGCCAACAGATCTTTATGAAGATATTCAAATTTAAATGAGATAAATGAGACTAAATGAAGATATTTGAATTCATTTAATACACGTACGTTTTATTGAATCAAGAAGAATAAGCCGGCTTGGACAAGTAGGAGGACCCCATTTGAGAGCATGGTTATAACTTGTCGTCCTTGGAGAGTATAGGAAGACGCCAAGGAAATACTGGAATAAAGACTTAAAAGATTATCTGTCTAAAATCGAAGTGACCAAATGGAAATTTGGAGAAGCAATGTGAGAGAGGCCAAAGTCCGCCTTGGACTGTAGAACCATTTAAGTAAGAGCATCTTACTTCATTTATGCACGTCAATAAGATTCTAAATTTTCGTATAAATCTATAAAATACATGGCGTTCTCCCATACAACTTTTTCTTTTTTTTTAAATACAATGTTCAAGGTTCAAAGTTACACATTTTCTTTAAATTTTAAAATTACCTAAACATATATCATTTTTACAAACATTAATTAGCTGGAAAACTGTAAATCAAGTGGTACAATAATCTAGAAGAAAACTCAAGCATGCCTCTTCTGTTCTAAAAATTATTTTCCTGGGACAATGGTTATATTAAGTGTTCAAGATATGAGTGGTTGTAATGCAAGATTTGGAGAAACGGTAGGAGCTATTTTCCATTAAATCTTAACGACGAGCAAAGCCATTTCATAAAAGTGTAATTGCAAGTTAAGGAAGCCTAGAAATGTGTCAATGAACTCTCCGATATGAAGGAATTATCAAAATTTTGTCCTGATTTTTCCATAGGTTAGTTAGCTTACTTTGTAAGCAAAGTAAAAAATAAGTTTTAAAAATTCACATTTATTCTTCAGTAACTGGAGTTTAGAAGAATTTCATTTAAAAAAAAAACTTGTAACGTCTCTTTAAGTTTATTATGTTGTTATACCAGTAAAGTTTAACATCGACTTCGTCCAGAATGTGAGGTTTTAAAGTTGAATAACGTATGATATTTTCCACACTGTGATGAGGGAAGTAGAAAAAGAACATTACAAAAAAAAAGTAGGAGGGGATAGATGCGTTAGGGGTGAAAAAGAATTGGTTTAAGTCGGCAAAGATGGCTGCTGCGGGGTTGGCTACAATTGAAAAATAAAAGCGAGGTTTCAAGTTTTAGAAGGGCATCCCAGTAGGGTTTGTGCTGAGTATAACGGTAAGCAACTAAGGTTGTTATTTGGCGTAGATTTATAGTAGAACTTTATTCTACCTAGCCACTGGTATACTTAAAGAAAAAGACCCACTATTTGAAGTAGCACTAAAGATCTACCGCACCATTAAAAGTTTATCGTTTGATTAACCATAATTACATACAATTTCAGAATAAACAGTGCCCACTAAACTGTTGATCATAAAAGTGAAAGTTTCAATGAAACATAAAAAAAACAAAACGTAACAACACATTTTGTGTTATTTTGTAATCTTGTTTCACTTAAAAAAAAAAGAAAATGCTAACTTTTCAAAGTACTTTACTTTATAATAACCTACTTCTAACTTTATAATAGATATTTTTGTATTCTAAATTGTTATTCTTAGTTTTTCAATATTGAGTGGGACCCTTTATTTTTTAATTTAGATGTATCTAGATGTAAATATTAGGACACCTACGTGCAAAGAAAGAAACCTCTCCCTCAACCTATTTAGTAAAGTACTTATAATTTTACTGAAAAGTAAGGAAATGTATCGCCTACAGTCTAACTTAGATTCCACAATGCTTAGAGACAGATTGTAAGGAAGTTTTAGAGGCTATGAAAGGTCGATTTTGAGCTGGAAATACGTTTGTTAGTTCTATTCATCAATGGCAACAAAACCAGAACCCATATGCAAGAGGATGAGAGATTTCCAGTTTGTTGTGCGGTGGAAGAGTAAAAGAAAGTTATTTAAGATAATCCGCCCCATAATATAGGATGAAGGATAAGATGGATGATAGATTAATCAACGCGGTCCCTAATATAGTTGAAATATGAGAAGTCGATTCGGACAACTGGAAAGAAGAACGTAGAATAGGCTGTACCTACTTGAAAGAACAAGAAATAGAAAAAGATCTTGGTTGCCTTGATAAAATGACTTGGAACACCCAGGATATGGGGAATAGAAGAAAGTAATGGTTGACTTGGCGAAACATAGAGGTGAAATGAGGGCGCCACGTTAGCCGAGTGGTTAGAGGCGAGACCTGCGAAGCTAATATGTATTGTGGTAGTGGGTTCGATTCCCCGGTCTTAGGCCTTGGATTTTATTTAATGGTTAATAAAAGAAATTTACAGTAAAGTATGTTTGCTAGTCGCCTCCGTCCACGACACCTAATTGGTAGTTGGACGTTAAGCACTGCCTGAAAAAATAGGCGATTACTTAACTTTACTTTTTTTACATAGAGGTGAAATGTCGAAGAGGGTCGCCTAAGGGCCGTTATGCCTAAAATTAAGAAGAAAAAAGTCTGGAAGCACTATGATGTTTGGCTTATTTTTAAAATAATTGATAAAATTTGGTTTTGAATTGATTTGGGAGCCGCAGGTTCTCCACCCACTTTCAGGAGGCATCAGTAATCCTGCAAATTTTCCTATGAGATTTTCTTTTCTTGTAATGAACTAATTATTTATAAGAAAGGACAAAAAAAAAATTATAGAAGCAGCAATTTTGAAGAATATTATCAACTGAACTTTTAATATTTGCTAAAAGATTGTCATTTGAATGTTTTCACGCACTGATTTTGTTTTTGTAAGTTGAATAAATGGAAGTAAAACTTTATAAAGAATGGTACTAAGGATAAGGAAATGCCATGTGTAACACAGTACACTGAGTATGTAGCATTGCTCGAGTAAATATAATTTATATGTATGTATATGTGAAGGTGCCTTATTACTTCACGGAGGAGAAGGACTTTAATGTTGGTGCTCACAGTCAACATGTAAACTGCATTAGCTCTATTCCTCTGCTTCGCAACATCACCAGAAACAGCCACCATTCCTCCTCACTCTCTGTATGCATATTCTATTCACAACAAAACCATATTCTATATCAAAATATGGCGCTTTAAAGTAATTCATTTAATGGATTTCATATTTTAATTAAACTAATAATAATAATAATACTGCAACTATTACACTAAATTATATTCAATGAAAATATTCTTTAATCTTTACTTGATTAAATATTGTGATTTAACCTTGAAATTCTGGTTCTGAATAGAGAAAAGAGACTCTATTCGATTTAAATAAAATTTAACTAGCAAATTAGACATTAGCTCAAAAGAAAGAACATTTAGCTGGCTGGATCAGAAAGTGAGTAAGCAAGCAGACCCAGACAATGGAAACCAGAAAGCTCCATTGTGACTCTCACACTAGATGTCAATGTTTGGAAACATTGTTAGGTTTGCAGTTCTCGACAATATCATTGATATTATAAGTCGATGTTTTGCATTTTGTTCGTGTTTCTACTCGCATTTGGATTTTTATGTATGTATTACTTAGAGAATTTGACATCCATTTTTTTTTCCGTCAAACACTACACTTGCTGACACGCAAAAGCTGATGAAACAAACTCTGATGATGAATGAACATCCAAAACCGATAATACACCTAAAAAAACAAGCGGAACAACGTGGGATAAAAAACAATGATGTCAGTTTCATAGAATATGATTGTTCATAAGTGGAATTGCAATGCTATCTACGTAGTAGAAATAAATTAAATTTATTGTAACTATTGCCCAACAGAGCCATTTTGATTTAGTTCACAACTTCAGTCCAATGGAAGCAATTGTAGAGACTTGTCTAACAATTGTAGATTTCATACATTAATCTCCTAAACGTTGTTTAATACATATAAATTATATCTTTCGCCTTTTACATATTAGTTTAACAATAACAATTGGCAATCAAAGGTTGACCATCATATCGGTGTTACCTTTCACTGCGTAACCAGCATTCAATAGCATAAAAGTCATGAGATTTTTTGGGTCGAAGTGATCGATTGCTTCACCATTATGCTTTATAAAGTGTATAATTTGCAAGCGATTAGGTTTTAAAGATGGGTAGCTAAAGATTGGCAAAGGACAATGTTCAAACATGCAGCAAATAGAAACCATACAACTCCAAAACTTTATCATTTTGTATCTCCCTCAAAAAACAGCTAGAAGGCTGCAATTGCGCAAAATTGTAGAGGTAAACGAGTAATATAATTGTACATATTTCCGCAGAGTTTACACCTATAGGACAGGAGATACAGCAATTTGAAATTTGACGGAATTGCAAAACTCCGAATCATTATCCCCTTATATCTCCTTCAAAAATACAGCTAGAAAGTTGGAATTGTACATAATTGTAGAGGTAAACGAGTACTACAATTGCCCATATTTTCGCAGAGATTACACCAACGGGGCAGGAAATTCAGCAATTTAAAATTTGAAGGAAATGTAAAGCTCCCAAACTTTATCACCTTATATTTCCTTCAAACTTACTTTTTTTTTATTTCAAAAAACTGGCACATCCATGGAAGTCAGAACATTGTGGTTGAAGTATTTTGCTTTTATATTTTGATTTTATTTCAATGCTCTTTCCTGACTTAGGATGTGATATAATAGAATGGGAAAGTTTCTACCGACACTAAAAGGATTCAAGAGAAAAGAAGTAAGTGAAAATGAAGCTCTTGAATTTCCAACGGCATCATTTACATCACCGAGTAACGCTCTTTGAAAAAACCAGCAAATGGATCTTAACCTTTTCGTTGACAACTTGTAGAACCAGCAATCACTTTGCCCAATCGATAAATTCTAAACAATAATTATCATTAGTTTTCTCTGAATATTCGTGACCGTAAATAGTTAAACTTACACTTCTAGGTTAGCGAGGAATCGGTCAAACAATTTTATTTGACCGATTCCTCGCTAACCTAGAAGTATTAGTTTTCTCTATTCATTCTTTCTTCATATTCTGCTATTCCTTCAATTTTGATAAAACAGCCTTAGATATATTAAAAAAAAAATATATTTTTTTAAAAAAGACCACTGTAATATTGAGTGTTACCATTCACTATAAAGAAGATAGTGGTTTTTCTTATCGCTTGAAGGAACTAGTTTATACAAACTGACTCATACTGGGGAGCTTATACGAGGGTCGTTTGAAAAGTCCGTGCAAAGTCAGAGAGATAGCACTACTGGCGCGTATCGAGGTTATGTTTAGTTAGTAGCATCTCTTGGAAGAGCACACGCCAAGTTTCAGCCAGATCGGTCTATTTCTTTGTGTTTGGCATTCGTTTGAATCGAGGAAGTCGAGTGATTTTCAAAAAATGGACGAAAAAGAATTTCGTCTGTTGATTAAACACTACTTTATGAAAGGCAAAACGCCTCCAGGAAACTAAAGAGAAGCTTGATAAACATTATGGTGACTCTGCACCTTCGATTAGAACAGTTTATAAGTGGTTTCAAAATTTTCGGAGTGGCCATATGGGCACAAGTGACGCTGAAAGTTCTGGACGCCCTGTTGAGGTTACTACTCCAGAAATCATTGATAAAATCCATGATATGGTGATGGATGACAGAAGAGTGAAGGTGCGTGAGATTGCTAGTGCTGTGGGCATCTCGAATGAACGGGTACATAATATTTTGCATCAACATTTGGACATGACAAAGCTATCCGCAAGATGGGTGCCGCGATTGCTCACGCTTGACCAAAAACGAAATCGTGTGAAGTGTTGCAAGGACGGTTTGCAGCTGTTCCAGAAGAATCCGCAGGACTTTAAGCGTCGTTTCGTCACTGTGGATGAAACATGGATACATCACTACACTCCTGAGACCAAAGAACAATCTAAACAATGGGTTACCAAGGGGGAATCTGCGCCAAAAAAGGCGAAGACCGTTCCTTCGGCCGGAAAGATTATGGCGACTGTCTTTTGGGATTCGCAAGGAATAATCCTCATCGACTATCTGAAAAAGGTGTAAAACTATTACAGGTGCATATTATTCATCGTTATTGGACCGTTTGAAAACCGAGCTGCAAGAAAAACGCCCACGATTGGCCAACAAAAAAGTCCTTTTCCATCACGACAACGCACCAGCTCACACCTCAGCAGTTGTGGTCGCAAAATTAATGGAAATAGGGTTCCAACTCGTTTCACAACCCCCCTATTCTCCAGACTTGGCTCCCTCGGACTACTATTTGTTCCCCAATATGAAGAAATGGCTGGCGGGAAAAAGATTTTATTCAAACGAGGAGGTGATTGAAGAAACGAATGGCTATTTTTCAGACTTGGACAAATCCTATTATTTGGAAGGGATCAACAAACTAGAGCAGCGTTGGACGAAGTGTATAAGCCTAAAAGGAGACTATGTTGAAAAATAAAAAAGGTTTACCCCAAAAAATTAAGTAGTTTTTATTTTTGCACGGACTTTTCCAACGACCCTCGTATACTTCCGTTCTAATGTAATTGATTTCATAGAATGGAACGGAAGGGAACTGACGTTCTTCAACTTTCATTAAATGAAATTGAATGTTTGATCCGTGGAAATGTAGTCATATTATTGGTACATTATTACAATGAAACTGAACAATCAAACTGTAGCAGCATACATATAAAGAATTCCTGCAAGCACAGTTGGCAAGTTGGTTGCTTTATTAGTTGTTTTTTGCTTTCTGCTAAACATAAATACACATCTTCTACTCTTCCACGCCCCCTTTTTCTGGTACCTGCAGAGAGAAGCGAGCGCACGACTTAAGCTTCTTTGCTGTACATATTTCACCACCAGCCCAACACAGAGAGCCAAAGACTTGGTGAGTGAGAAGCTTTACTGGTTGGATTTTAATAAGGTTTGGCTGTAAGTAAGGCAGACATAACTCGTGGTTACAAACACACCAGCTCTTCGCTTTACACAGTTGAAAATTAAAACCCCTGCTGTGCGTTCGCTGTCCAATCCCACCCTTACCATAAAACATTCTCCAATTCGTCTTCATAACTTTATAATTCGCGCGTTGATGCTCTAGAAACCATTTTCTTGGGCAATAATATTTTCTTCTACACAGGTTGGTTTCCCTCATTATCTGTTTCTTTTTTATTTTTTCCTTACCAGTTCTTACAACTTTGTGGCTAAATGACGTTAAAATTAAATTTTAGAAAGTTATTAAAATGAATGTATAAAGAAGTAGGGTATTTGGATTTAATTAAATTATTTGTAAGTAGAGAATTTTGAGCGGCGTATTGTTCATTTATTATCATCTGGCTTAAAAATATCTCTAATAATAGGCCATGAATGTAACCCAAACAACGTTAGTCCGTATTAAATGTTTTATTATTTTATTAATTAGTTTGAAGAATTCAACGTACTGCAGAAAATGAATTAGGTATGCAATTTGAGATGAGAGAAATCCGCATGGGGTGGATTTTGTTTTTAATTAATGCTAGCGGGTCTGTTCCTGTGCCACCGTTATTTTATCTTTCATTATCAATAAAAGTAGCTTTATCTGGTGCTAACAATCGCCTAAAGCCTCTTGCCGTAATGAATGTTTCTTCTGTAATCATCCCATTTATTGCTTTGCAACTGTAAACTTTACAACAAGCAAATGTGAACCTAGAATAAACTGGTATGAGTGACATTTGAAGAAGATACCCAATGGTATCACTGCTATAAAGAAGTGGAACTTTCCTCAGGAATCATCGATATTTTATCCTTGGAAATGTATCATTTAAATCACTGCAGAGAGATTTTGTGTGTTTATGATGCAATATGAGAAAAAAATTATTAAAACAGATTACAGGTGCACAGGATCTCTTATGCAGAGATCTCTTGGAGAATCTAGCTGGCAACCTTTAGATACTCTTGAGACCGACAATGCACTGACAATGTAATGATCTGTAATATTGACGCGCCTTAAATTAGAAATAAATAAATATAGTAGCCGATTATCAAAATAGATTTTAAAGTTATTCTTTGAGTTTTTGGTACAATAAGCGCAGAGTTAAGGATATGTTTTTTGAGGATATGAGGAGGTCCTGTTTTCCTTTTGCTACATTAAGAAGCTACCAGTTTACCAAAAAGATTTTCAAAAAAGTCAAAAATTATTGTAGTGATCTATAATTTATTCAATAATGGACTTTTTGTGTTTACAAATGAAATCTGGTTACGAAACAGCAAGATAGAAAAGAGAAGCTATTGAGGATTTTTCGTTATATTGTTTATTTTTTGGCGCATCGACTGAGATGGTAATTAGCGGCCCTTTATATTACTCTTTTAGAGGCGGCTGTTGTTCTAGTGGTCAAAAGCGTGGCTTTGTAAGTGGGAAATCCCCAGTTCGAATCCCGAATGCTATTTATTTGTTAGAAAAAATTGTTTATAGTAAAGTATGAGCTTCCGTCCCCGTCCATGTAGTTGGACGTTAAGCTCCGCCTGATAAAATAGGCGATTACTTTACTTTATTGCTCTTTCACAAATAAGGAGTTTGTGAGACACATTTCAATAAAAAATGTACCCCTAAATTGGGATTTAGCTAGCTCATAATAATGGTTTGGGGTGAATATTCAGTCCGAACTTATTGGTAACTTCAAAATTTTGATTACGCACGCTTAATTCAAGGGTTGTTGGAAAAGAGAGTATGAGAGAAATGGGTGATTTATTGGAAGAAACTGAACTAGCTAGAGTAGGGCTGATGTTACAGACTGTGTCGTCCTTTCTTCGTAAAATAAGTTCAAAAAACGAGTTGAGTACTGGACTTTCTTCTTATACGATTATACTCGTATAAATCGATTCCTAAGCTCGTAATTTCTTCGATAATAGTCGCAAGAATACAACTATAAATAATCTTGCTTCTTTACGACTTGTATTTTTAGTGTTTAGAAAAAAAAATTATTAAAATACATTTTCTTTATCTTATGGTGATATAAATTTGTTTACAATGGTCTTTTGCGATTCATAGCATTCTTGCAGTAACTTATGTATTTAAGCCAGTAATAACTTATTGCATTTTATGCAAAAATTTTACACGGTTGACTCCAATATATTAAATAGCAATTGCACCTATTAGATGAAATTGCGCTGTTATTGAGATCTGATTTATTGTTATAATGTTCTACAAAAACACCCACGTTCAATCTAGCACTTGTCAGGTCGTATACATGTTAATTCTGAAAGCACACAGGGCTACATCGCATGACAATCCGGTGTTTAAAATAACTGTCATCGTTGATCGTTCACTTTGATATTGCTATTCTTAACTATGCCCAATGATAATCTTCGTTCTGCAAGGTCGCCATCTTCTAATAAGAGAGTAACTATTACAAAAGTGGTGCATTCTGATAATTAAGATATGAAGATTCTTGTTGCAGATATTATAATTGTAGTTAATAAAATTTCTTTAATCTTGAAACACTTACCAAATGCTTTATTACTTACTGCATGAACTTACTTTACAACTACAATTTTTCCAACAAACTTAAATTTAGTTTCTTTGGTTTTATTCGTCATAGTAGTGTATCCCTGAGAGGTTTCTGACTTTGACTGATCATCAGAGGTTTATTAATCAGTTTGGTGTAAAGATTTCATCTTCTCATATGTTTCCGTCAGTTTTGCTGTCTCCGCTGAAGCTATCTCAGATGTTGGATGCGAGTCCGAAACCGGTCGGGGATAAACGTGCGTCCTTCGACGGATAAAACTAAAGTAATTCAAATACTGCGGGCCTAACCACATTTTCAACTAAATTTAGTTATATGCGAGTTTAGAAACCAGGAGTAATAAAGTAATGCCTATTTTTTCAGGCGGGCTTTACGTCCAACTACCAATTAGGTGTCGTGGACGGAAGTGACTAGCAAACATACTTTACTGTGAATTTCTTTTATTAACCATTAAATAAAATCTAAGGCCTAAGACCGGGAATCGAACCCAGGTACTACAATACTTATTAGCTTTACTGGTATCGCCTCTAACCGCTCTGCTAACGTGGCGCCTTCGAAACCAGAATTTCAGTTATAAATTCATGTTCATAATCAAACAAAGCCCCCTGTACAAAAGTTTACTGTACTCCAAATTCTAAATTTTTAAACAAGAACGAGGTTAATATTGGATAAGTGTTTACGTTGACACTTGAAATTGAGATCATCAATACCATTCTTTCTAACTTCATTTTCTAATACAAACCCCTCAAATCAATTTGTCCCACAGAATATTTCGTAGATCTGAAAGAATAGAACTAAATATGGGGAGCTACTGGATCTGGAACAAATTGGGCGACCGTCACTCATTACTGAAGATTTGGTACAGAAAGTTGACGAACAAGAACAGACGCTATGCGATTTTATTGTTATAAAATGAGTTTGCTCCAGTATCAAGAAGAGTTCTTTATGAAATTGTGACCTGACGCTTAAATTGCCGAAAGTTTTGTTCATGCTGAGCAGCGTACAATCCTGATCTAGCGTCCAGTGACTACCTTCTGTTTCTGCATTCGAAGATATGTGTTTAGCGCCATGTCGACGATGATAACGTCAAAACGATCGTCAAATCAAGGAGCAGACTTCTTCAATGAGGATAGGATTCAAAAAACTGGTTGTACGATACGGTAAGTGCCTTAATATTAGTGACAATTATGGCGAAAAGTAGATTAGGTGCAGGTTTTCATGTAAAAATGAAATTTTTAAGAAAAGTCCACTGTTTTTTTCTTTTTATTTCAAAACGGTACTTACTTGAGAAACACGCCTCGAATATAAGAACATTATAAAATCCACTCTTTCGAACTCTGGAACTCCAAGATGTCTATTACTGGTAAAAATTCAAAATTAAACGCACGATAATAATTATTACTTTTACAAGAGGCAAGGGAAAAAGAAAGAAAATTGATTGGGCATGATTATGTCCAAAATGGATTGAGTTGGATCATCATGTACAACCACAAGCAAATTTAAAAGGAACTAGCACTTGTAATGTATGTTTTCAGATTTTATTCTATTAATCACCAGTCCCAAAACGATATCTCCCACTTTATTATCAGATGAAATGAAAATAAACATGAAAACTTCTGCATTTTGAGAACTTATTAATAAGAAAGTTCAAACCCTGTTAAAGGGTCAACATCTTAGGACATCCATTGAAGTTATATTATACAAAGATGTTTCTACATTAGTCATGTACTCGTATAAACTAATTACATTAGTGCTGTCAAGTCTTTAATATTAATTAGAAACAGGACTGTTTACTTTCAATGAGGGTTCCACTTCAATATCTTGCAGCATTACATTAATAATGGTTTTCACCAACAGTTTTTGACTCTAAAGATCCTTGGACAGGACCAAAACTTATCCGGTCTCTTTCTATGGGGAGGTTTTTGATGAACAGGCCGCGGATGTCCAATTTTCTAATTTCTGCTCTCACTACCGCAGTTTCTAAAGATTAGAAAATTTAACGAGCTCGCATCAAATGCAAGAAGCATTATCGATATTAATTAATATATCTTTAAACTATAAAAATTTTACCACTTATGAATTTATGCTAATGAGGAGAGTTATGGTTGTAAAGTAATAGAGCCAAGTTTGTTTGAAACTAAGCGTCTCTGTTATTGTTTCTTTTAAAATGTTATTTCTCACAATATTTATGTACTACCTTGAAAGGTACTTTTAAATGTAATTTAAAGTACCATTACAGTACAATTAACTTTCTATTAAGTAGATTACACATTGAGTCACGTATTGTAAGAAAACAGATTAAACGTAAATGTAATGTTTTACAAAATAAAACTCTCGAGGAATTGATCCGTTTTTCACAAACCATCGTTCAATGCTACTTAAAATCGGCAACATACTAAGTTTACTGCTTATGTCGACTCTAAAAAATAAGTTTTTAGATTTTTAAAACTTTTTGCAAATCTTTCCACACAATTGGAAGCTGACCTTTTTCTAAATGGTAATCAATTTTGTTAAATTTTATCGACAAATTGATTATTAGGGGCACCTTGTGGAGCTAGGGTAATGTTCAAAACTGCAGTTATTAATCTTTGGACTGTCAAAGATAAAACCATACCAATACCATACTTACATATATATTTATTCTCATTTTCTAAAAAGTAACTGAATAATAACAACTTCTTATTCTCAGATTTTTTTTTTGCCTTTTTTTTGGCATTGGCTTTCGCCATACAGCCAGCATCGTCTAGGTGCTTATCACTAGAATATCACTCACTCTCCATTCTTACTTATAAATACATTCGCTTCACACATTCATCCCTCTACTATATACAACTATTTACATATACTACAACTAATGGATGGATCAGTACTCTATATTCCTGCCATCCTTATAGCTTAACCGAAATTAAAATTACGTAATCCTTCTGTAATCATTTTCTTCCATTCATTCTATGACTTTTAAATACATTCATATTTCATTGCTAGCTCTGCTATAGATTTAAGCACATATATGTTGGTGGAGAATATTATGTCTTCGTAGCGAAATGGTGCATCTAAATACCTGTATATGTCGTCAAACATTCGTTTTCTTTCTACCACATAACGTGGACATATCATTATTATATGTTTGAAATCCTCCTCTTCAGTGCCATCTACGCAGAGAGGAGAGGACTTTTTGTTGATCCTGTGAAGATACGATCCGCACACAGCGTGGTTCGCTCACAGCCTGTTTATTGTCGTAACAACCCATTTATTAGTGACAGTTCCCTTAAACCATGATTGTCTAGGTAACTGATCTGCCATAGTTTTATAGAATCTCCATTACTGTAATCTGTCTGCCATTTTTGTAGTGCTGCTTTTGAAATTATGCACTTGATATCGGTGTATGGTAATTTATAATTAGCCATTTCCCCACTATTGGTGGCTTCCTTTGCAAGTTTATCAACAATTTCATTATTCTCAGAATTACTTCTAAGGCTAACTGATCTTTAAACATAAATCTTTATAATGCAATCATCGCAATTTCAGCAGATATAAAAACATTAATTGAAATATAAGAAAAGCTAGTTTTATAGTCAGGGCCGGATTTAGATGAAAAAAGGCCCTAGGCTATTCCACTTATGAGGCCCTTTCACCTCCCATTTTTAAGTTTGTAAATTACATGAGAAATAATAAAATACATCACTACTGTGATATACATATATCAATATGTTAAATGAAACATGTTGTTATTGGTACTGTTTTTAGAATAGTGTAATTTTAATTTCGCTAACAATTTGAATGTAGGCCTCTCTTGATCTTGAGGCCCTAGGCTGAAGCCTAGTTAGCCTATAGGTAAATCCGGCCCTGTTTATAGTAATGTTTGAAAAACAATACGATAAGATTTAAAAACATTAACATGACGGTTGAAAGAACATTGAACTCGAACTCTTGTTTACTTACAGAAATACGAAAATGTAAATATTAAAAATGCGTGATGTAAAATAGTAAACAATTGAATACTAATTATAAATTAACATCCATTATTTAGGTTTAATGAATGTAATTTATTAAATGTCACTTAAAAAACGAAGTATGCATATTTTGAAATAATTTTAAATAGACTAATTAAAAGTTTTTGTTCTTCATTTGTTAATGAGGTTTTGTTCTTTGAATTGTAGTGAATTTACTGTTAGTGTTTAATTATAATGAAAAAATAAACACAGGTGTACCTGTGCTTACAATTCAACACTTAATTTTTAACATTAAACAAAAAATTTGTTAGATTTATTCTGTAACAAATACCCAATCGGGACGCAAGGATTGCAGTTTGTTTCATTTATTTATAATAAAAGTCTCTTCAAGACATTTTTCTTGAAGACGCCTCTATTTTGGATTGTTGAAGGAGCAATTGATCACTGTAAAATGATTCACAGCGCCTGTTCACGCCGAGTGCTAACTGAATGAATGCAGCAAACTAAGACCTAAAGGCAGCTTTTATAATAACCAAAACAGGTTAAAGACAAGACTGAAGAACATTCCAGAAACTGGGTCCACCTTTGAACCATCTACTTGTTAGCTCTGGGAGCTCTTCATTGCTGTTTTTTTTTGGTATTTTAGGATACAAGGAAATTAGATACGAGAGAAAATAGATAAATGGTGATTTCTAATTTTGAAAATCCTCAAGATAATTGCAAATTTTTGGATAAATTCTTGGAATACATTCCAATTTGATATTTAAACAGAAATTAGTAAATATATTCATACACATAAATATCTGTGCATTTGTGTTCGCAAATAATAATACTCGTACATTCTACTGACAGTGTATAATTAATCATGATTGATCTAATTGATCATGTAAATATTAACCATTCCTAAGAGGTATATGCTGGCATTAAATTAATATAATGCATTAGGGAGAGGAGGTAAATATAATTTTGTAAATAATTGACATATATGAATGGAGTTAGTGGATATATACACTTGTGTATGTATGCAACGTTTGGAAAAGCTGATAGACGTTGAACGGCAAAGCGCGGCGTCAGCATTACTGTGTGTCGTACAAATACATACAGAAGCGCGCTGAATCCCAGTAAATTATACGTAAAATGGTTCACAGTTAGGAAAGGAATGGTGATATAGAGTGGGGCAGAAGAGGGGGAGATTTAGTTCGTCTGTTTGTGCAACGGTATCAAGCGCTAGACAATAGAGTTGATTGGATGTCCCCATTCTGATATTGTTGTGGACACTGCACTTCTACTGGTCCATTTACAACATTTCTCTTATTTTAATTTTATATTATTTAAATATTAAGGAAAATGTAGGAACTTTTATCACAAAATGGCTGCGATAATGATTACCAAGATATGCAGTGTTTTAAAGTTAATGTTTAGGGAATCTGCACCCACCATGATGTACATAAGATCTTTAATTAGTGTAAGACGGCTATTGAAGATTCTTACATCATATTCAGGAGCAATAATCCTCCTTTGATTAAGAAATAATAGTTTGTGATTTGTTTGAATTGAAGGAATAAAACTAACCATAACTCCTTAACAAAAACTTACAGTTTAAAATGTTAAGTATAAGGGTTGATTAAAAGAAAAGGTTCACCAATCAGCAAGTACCAAACATTTCATTCATACTTCAGCTTGCAATTTCAGCCAACTAGAAACAAGTACTATAAAGCTTATGTTTTATCCACATTTTATACCAATAATATCATTTAAGTAATTTTATTGCATTAAATTTTCATAAATATTGTTTAGAATTTATTAAATGGCACAGAACGTTATGCTGACTATTTTCAAATACAAAATATTTGTTCAGTAAAGTGTAACACCCATTTAACTTAGATTGATTTTAATAGAAAGTTTAATGGCAGCGCTGAAATTACAAGCGGAAGTATAAATTAAACGTTGGGTACGTGTACATTTTGGCGTTTAATCAACCCTTATACTTGACTATATAAACTGTAAGTTTTAGTTGAGGAGACATTAACTATCAAAAAGAGAAACAGCAGCTATCTAGTCAAATTAGGAGACAATTCGATCTTTTGCCGATGGTTTTTACTTCTTACTTTTCAAATTAGATCAACCCTACTTGTACTACCTAGTTTTGGCCTTTCTATTAACTGTCAAACATAGAAACAGCAGCAATCTAGTCAAGTTAGAAGACAATTCGCTCTTTTTCCGATGGATTTTATTTCTTATTTTTCAAATTAGATCAACCCCACATGTACAATCTATCATTGGATCTTAAATTAACTATCAAATATGGAAACAGCAGCAATCTAGTCAAGTTAGAAGACAATTCGCTCTTTTTCCGATGGATTTTATTTCTTACTTTTCAAATTAGATCAACCCCACGTGTACAATCTAGCATTGGCCTTAATATTAACTATCAAATACAGAAACAGTAGGTATATAGTCAAATTAGGAGACAATTCGATCTTTTGCCGATGGATTTTACTTCTTATTCTTCAAATTAGATCAACTCCACTTGTGATAACACCACAATGACTCTGTCATTGAAAAAAAAGGAAAACTTACGAACATCATAGAAATATACAATCAGAAATCAATTCACCAAAACACTATGAACGACCATTAACTATAACTCTGATACACTCTTTAAACTCATACCGTACCGAACACAGAGCTGCAGAAATCTCATGATTGTAACGAGCATGTTCTGTACTATTAAAAGTGTTATATTTAAGTTTTTATTAATTTACGCATCATTCATTAGAATGAATTCATTAAACGATTATGAATCACATATTTAATTTAACAACAATTATTTCCCAACACAAATGAACTGGGTATGATTCAGTTTTTCCTGCTTACCTTCTCACAACTTCCATTTTACAATTCTAAAACATTACCTACGCACGTACAAAAGATACCTTATTCCTTGAATACCTTCCAGGATTCTTTAATTTTATTTCGGCCTTTGTACAATAAAAAGACGTTCACATAGAAGGATTTGTATCAACTACTTCTGTAAAAAACAATTAGGGGAACAAAGAAACTTAATTTTTAACTTTTAGTCGATTAAAAAGAGAATAAAGAAAGAATAACATCAAAAAGGCTGAGAAAACTATTTGGGGAAACAGAAACGATAGTTCAGTACATATAGCCCATTAAAAATATAAGATTAAAGAATACATTATAAAGGTTTAGAAATAAGTTTAAATAGTTTTTGGATTATTCAAAATTAAAGAATGAACCAACACTGAATGTTGATAAGACATAGCATTATTGTTAATTTGTAAGTAATAATTAATTGATTAAATGTTATTTGCATGCAAGAATAATAAAAATATAAAATAAGTATTGATAATAAAGTCTTACCTTGTTTAAATAATATAAAAGTTCATCAGCATCTCAATAGATCACCAGTCCAATATCACCTGGCACTAGACACTAGTTAAAATAATTCACAACACTATTCGCACTAAAACTGTATATCACGCACTAAGAATAACTTAAACAATTTATAAAACACAACTGCACTTTAACACACTATTATTTCATTTAAAAAAATCACGTCAGACATTACTAACGAGTTAAAGATGGCCGCCGATAACTGGCTAGGCAGATCAGCTGGTAAATTCAGATCCCTTCATTTACCAGCTGATCTGCCGAGCCAGTTATCGGCGGCCATCTTTAACTCGATGGTAATGTCTCTTTATTAACGTGATTTTTTAAGTGAATATTAGTACGTGATAAAGTTATATTTTATAAATTGTGTTTAAGTTATACTTAGAGCGTGATATTGAGTTTTAGTGCGAATAGTGTTGTGAACTAGGGCAACAAGTTAAATGGTCCTGAGCTGGTAATCTATTGAGATGCTGATGAACTTTTATTTAAAGGTTATTCATGTTTTGTGCGTAGGTAATGTTTTGGAATTGTAAAATGGAAGTTGTGAGAACGTAAGTAGGTTCACGCGTCGATAAATTTGAAACGATTTCAATACTTCTTGCTAGTAAGTATAAGAGCAGGACGGCACTTTAGTGTTTAATGTTAATGGAACCTCTTAACCCCATCATTCCACCAAATTTTATCAAAATTAATATACCACCAGTGAATACTTTCAATGATTCCTATGAATCTAACTCGCCCTGACTCTATTGACTTCTCTAAGCGAATAACTGCATAAAAGGCCGCAGTCTTGATCTCTGCGCACTCTACAGTCTTGTGTCCCAACATAACTAGCGCCCTTATTGTCTGAGACCAAGTCTCAACATAATTAGCGCTCCTAGTGTCTTAAATCTCAACATAAATAGCGGCTCTTTTGTAACTTAAGTTTCAACAATGAGCAGGTAAAACCAAAAATATATATAAAAGACATTGCATGCAATATTTCAGGGTCTAATCTATTTACTATGACACGATACCGGTCTAATGTTACATTATGGTTTGCATTTTCTCTGATATAATTATTCAAATTGCTCACCATTTAAAACATTCTGACTGGATGATTTCAAATTTTGTAATGCTAGATGTTATAGGTTTGAAAAGATGATGTAGCAATATTAGTAATGTTGCCAGTAATTACCGTTAAAGAGTACTATTAAATAACGAGACTATTACTATAAAACATTTTATTTTAAATTTAAACATATTTAGTTATTATCACCTTCAATATACACCCCTCCCCTATCCCTACAACGCTCCATGCGAATTTAACATTGTTCGAAGCAGTGCTGTAGGTCTTTTTCTGTGAGTTTCTGCATGACACGTGCCGATTTTTCTTTCACAGCTTCAACGGACTGAAATCGTGTTCCTTTTAATGCAGATTTGACTCACGGTAGTAATGTTGATTAATTATAATCGATATTTTCATCGGTTTTGGACGTGGAAGGACGACCCGGGCGGTCATCATCTCCGACGTCTTCTCGGCCATCTTGGAAACGCTTGAACCACTCAAAAACTCGCGCACGTGATTAACATTCATCGCCATAAACTTCTTTTAATAAAAGATAAGTTTCAGTAGCGATTTTACCAAGTTTCATGTGATATTTCACGACAATTCGTTGCTCTACTACATTTATAGTATCATGTTTTCGGCAAAACGAAACTAACACCTCTTACACAAACGACGGTTCCGGTCAGACAGATTTCTCAACAAACACGTGAGACGCTGCAATCGAAAGAGAAGGCTTTACGCTGCACAGCTGTCGGTCGTTAGGATTTGGCACAAGCACAGTTCTTCTGTAGCAGTATCAGTCTCGTTATTTAATAGCCACACCCCGTACTTCTAACCGATCGTTTTCCTACCGGGTCTTATTCTTGTAGAATTTTGATATTATTATTTTGTACTCAGTTTACGCTTTGTAGTAGATGCATCTGGCCGCTGAGAGCAACCTCATCCATTACCAACTTTCTTTAAACTTCTAAGTAGTTTCTGATGAATGTTGAGATAATTTATTTATATATACTGAGTATTAAATTTTAGAATTTGCAGTCCTGGACACAATTTTTTTATTTTTAAAGTACTCTAATAATGCAGTGATAGAACTTTCGCTTTATTTCAAACAAGTACACACAAAAATGAAGTATTTATTTTAGAAAGCATACTTGAAGTATTTGTTTTCAATACTTAACTTCGGATTAAAATCGTATCTTCCCCTTCACCTGTTGGCAGAGTACTACATTCTTTTAGTTAAAAAAAAGCCTGTGGCGCGTAGTAATTAGCAAATTTGTTTGATAAAAACCTTTTTTACAACTCTATCATTGGAGGGTTTCAGACTTCAGTAAAAAAAGGAGTACCTAAATCTAACACCACCAATCTAACACATCTGTAATTAATGGTTATTAAAAGGCAATTAATTGAGAGGAGATAATGTTAATTAATTGAATAATGAACGTTTGTCTTTTTTTTTGGAAAGAGAATGATCAAAGTTGTTTATTTTTAATTAGCAGTATTTGTATTCAAATTTCATTTTGATGTAGAACGGATCATTTTGCGGAAATGAAAAATAAAATAAAACATTTCTTAGGTAAAAGAGTATTATGCGATTTATGGTGATCAAATGGACGCAAAATCTAGTAAGGGAATAAAAAAATATTGATCACATTTGAAAGAACTATGCGCGGAGGAGTGGCCGAAACTTCCGAGAGGTGATTCAGCAGCTCAAATGCAACAAAAAATATTCTATTCGGTTTGGCCCGATTCTCAATAGTATCCAAGATACGATATATGCATTTTTAACTTTTCCGTCGATATTCGCGTTTTTCACCATAAAAACGGCCGTAACTTTTCTATCCTTTATCCTACAACAAATCTGCTTATTCCAAACGAAAGAGCATTAAATTTTCTATAAATCTGTACAACAGAAAACCACAAAACGTTTCTTATAACAATGAAATTTTTACTTTAATGTCTAAAAAATTCGTTCTCGATGATTTTTGTTAAAATTTTCAACTGTATTTTTTCAATGATTAATGAATCAAGGAGTCACATAATTTCAGAAAAAGTTGCGCATTAATTGAGCTTCAAGATCATATGGATTTTTTTTGGTTTTGATTATTAATGATGTTCCGTAAAGATGCTCGGCTCCGCAAATTGTGTGGAGCTGTCCTATTGCTAACAAAGTTCGTGCTGTGGTTGTGATGATGTCCGAGAGCTTGCTGAGAGACTGAGCTTAAAGGATACGGTAAATCAAGAAGGGAAAAAAAAGGTTAGAAAGTATTCAGAAGACATTGAAAATGGCCTGCAACAACTTGCAAGTCAGAGTTACGAGATAAAATGCGAAAGAAAGATGAAGAAGAAGTTGCCAAGACTTCTGAAAGAATATGCTGAAAAAGAATGTGTAGGAGGAATTACACAATTTTTGGGCTAGCTTCCAAGATCAAACTTTTTTTGACAAATTTTCAAACTTTAAGATTCTAAAAATGGAGTACCTTTTTAATTTAAGTTCATCACTTCTTGAGTAAAATCACTTTGTTCGTCTATTTTCATTCAGAAGCAAACGAGTAATATTCTTAATTTCTCTAATGCTCCTACTATATTAAACAAAACATGTTTAAAATGAATTTAACTAATGAAATTAACATAAAGAAAATACCATTACTTTACTAATCATTCATATCAACTAGTATTCAACATTACAAACAGTTGGGGGTATAGCTCAGTGGTAGAGCATTCGACTGCAGATCGAGAGGTCCTCGGTTCAAACCCGAGTGCCCCCTTATTTTTGTTTCTAATTTTTTCATTTACTATTTATTAATTTTTAATGGTTATAATTAATAAAAATGAATTTTATTGCGCAAAAATCTGCGCTAAATTCACTTTATTGCAGCATTTTTGATTTATTTGTTTCATTCAATTAATAATTTCTTTTCTTGTTAGAAAATTTAACTAAAACCAGGTCAATTTCATTGCTGAGCAATGAATAAATGAGGTCTTACGTAATTCATACTTGCTGAACTATAGAAATCATTGATTACTTGCAAAATACCTGCAGTGGTCGTCGTAAAATGTCATAACACAAATGTAGGAGGTTTAAGTGAGATCCACATCACAATTTACGTAATATAATTTATTTAAAATTATTTTGTGGAAAGAAAGAAAACATATTTATTAAGTAAAATAGCGTTTCCGCTCGACTGATTTATAAAAAAAAGTCCTAAGATTTTTTTTTTAGAAAAACATTTTCAAATAAAAGTTCTTCATCACTGCCATGCGCATACCAAGTTTGAACAAAATCTTTGAAGCGGTTTTCTAGAAAATTCCAAAAAACGGAAAAATCGATTTTGTCTTGTAGTTGGTTGATTCCAAAAGGAAAGTGGTGAAACAGGAGGTTTTAACAGATGTCCTGTTGATAGAAATAGTGTTAATTAATTATATTCCCAAATTACCTAATGAGGTTTGTACTGGCTGATTTTACAGAGATTTGTCCCTAGACTATTATACTAAAATATGGTAATAACTTTGTGGTTAATATTTTATTACTGGGGAATATAATGAAAACTGAATTATATTCTATGACTAGTGGATTAAGATAATCTATTTCTTTGATTGTACAATTCAGCATCACCAATCAGGCAAACTTTCAATCGATACACCACATCTTATCAAAGGAACTTTAAGCATACCTTTCATCAAAGCTAAGCGTATTTAGTCAAAGCATGCTTAATATTTAGCCTCTAGTTAACCATAGACATACTCATTTTGGATTACTGGAATTACTTTGAGCCTTATACACACTACAATAGCTTATTGTAATGTAATATGTTAGAATGATCTTTGATCTTAGATCTATTGAAAACTTAAGGTAATAATTTACAATGCTTATACATTACTTTTTTACTTCTCTTAAATGTCGTTAGAAGTAGTTTGGCGACCTAGTCAACGGTTTCGATATCGTAGTTTCACCAAAAATACCTGCTTTATGAAGATTTTTTTTTTTAAAATTTATTTTGTAATTTACAATCTGTATAAATATATACAATAAGTGAATAGGAGGTGAATGAGATGAACTGGTGCGGGAGGAGAGAAACTACCCAGCGGTAGCACTCTCTATATGAGATAGGGGAATGTGAAGAGGAGAATATGAGTAGGAGAGAGGAGAGATTTAGTTCTTCAGACTGTAAGGAAGTCGCGGGGCCACTGGCGATTCAGTCGTCGGGGAATATTAGGGATGTCAGAGGAGGCGAGAGACTGTACCAGAGGATTTGAGCAAGCACAGAGAGCAGTATGGAATTTTTGATATTTAGTCTTGGCGAGTTGGTCTATGAAGGGAATGTTGAGGTCAGTGTGAAGGGTGAGGTTAGTCACCGTAGAAAGGTGCGTCAGCTATCTGTCGGAGCTTTATGAAGATTTGAGCAGAAATAAAAAATAAAATAGTTTTATCTAATGATCTGCAAGCGTAAACAAAATGTCTCAAAGAAGAAAAGTAGCTAATGCTTGAAACTTCTTGTTAATTTTGATCCTTAATTTTGCTTTTGCCAAATGTGCTACATGCATTCTTCAGTAATATATAATTAAATAAATAATTAAATGTAATTAAAAAATAAATATTTGTCGTGGAAAGTAAAGTTTTGTAAAGCTTTTTTAAGTTTAAGCGTCAGCACTCTTCGAAAAAAGTTCTTTAATAAATATTTCTCTAAAAGCAATTATACCAGAAGCCCAATAGCTAAGGAAATCGCGGACACTGCTGAGTTGAGGAAAATTGTTCCAGCCAGTTTTGGCGAATGATTTTTTAATTCAATATTTTATAATAATATGAGAAAATTACTTTTGCTAACCACAACTATTGATGTAGTTGGAAGTTAAGACCCCCACTGAAATTGTGATACAACTATTATCTCTTTGGAAAATATAAGAAAAGAGGGGGAAAATTGTCAAAATTTTGTGTTTTTCAACATTACGCTTTTTCGAGCAGTTTTTGACCATCAACCCATTTACGACAACCCCCACTCGACAGTATTTCTGTTGTCCACCTTAGCCGAAGTACAAAATTCTAACTTACAAGTATTTTATTTTGTTTTTGTGTTACGGTGGATTCATTCAAACCACTTTCTCGAACTCAGGGGACTAAAAGGAAAATAAAATAAAACGTAATAAATTGTTGTTGTCTTTTAGAATAGCTTATTTTGTAAATATTCAATTTAGTTCGTTCAGTATATTGATCAGATAGTGGAGGAGCACAGAATATGGAACAATATTTAGAAGGTTCAAAAAAACATTTTCCTTTCGGGGCAACATATTTCCTGTATCCAGGTTAACCAACAGCGGACACATTTCCTTCTCAAATTGTTTACCTGTTACAAACAACTCTGCAAAGTAAACAAGAACTGTATACATTTCTTTCTTATTTAAGTTGTTTTTATATTTATTATTTCACTCTGAAAGTATTTGCACATCCTATTTTTATATATCTTATTTATGTATAATTAAACGAATTCTTAATTTATGATAATTATAAATTGTTTAGATAAATGGGCCAAAAAAGTACATAATTTCACTTTCTAATTCTCCATTCAGTTCCTCGTTAATGGCCATTTTTTTTGCCTTTTTTTAAATTTTTCCTCAGAGATTTTTTATTCAAATTTCCCTTTCAAATACAAAAATATACAACAAAAAATCCACTTTCTAAACTTTATGCTCAATGATAACTCAGCGCGCTTACAAAGGAATCAAACTTCCATCAACGCTGTTGAGCATCAGTTTTTTGAAGTTAATAAATACCTGATGAATGACTTTTGAAATTTCATCAGAGTCCCTGATTTTTCACCAATACGTAAACTTGAATTGATCAGGAAATTCAGTTAGCTGGATTTGTAAAGGGTCTCCTAAAGTTTTTGTAATCTTTAGGCCTTACTACTGTAGTCAGCACTTCGTATATTCTTTCACCAAGGATATTCTTCTTCTTCTTCCCTTTGATTGGATTAGGCAAGTTCTGAGATTCGATGTTGGAGATTCTGAATAGTTTTAGGTCAACCAATAGAATTCCATATTCAGTTGCACAATACTTCACTTATTTTTTTTTTTGTTTTTGTAATCTTTCTTGAATACAAAATAATTCCATAAATACGAGGGTCGTTTGAAAAGTCCGTGCAAAGTGAGAGAGATAGCACTACTGGCGCGTATCGAGGTTATGTTTAGTTAGTAGCATCTCTTGGAAGAACACACACCAAGTTTCAGCCAGATCGGTCTATTTCTTTGTGTTTGGCATTCGTTTGAATCGAGGAAGTCGAGTGATTTTCAAAAAATGGACGAAAAAGAATTTCGTGTGTTGATTAAACACTACTTTATGAAAGGCAAAACGCCTCAGGTGACTAAAGAGAAGCTTGATAAACATTATGGTGACTCTGCACCTTCGATTAGAACAGTTTATAAGTGGTTTCAAAATTTTCGGAGTGGCCATATGGGCACAAGTGACGCTGAACGTTCTGGACGCCCTGTTGAGGTTACTACTCCAGAAATCATTGATAAAATCCATGATATGGTGATGGATGACAGAAGAGTGAAGGTGCGTGAGATTGCTAGTGCTGTGGGCATCTCGAATGAACGGGTACATAATATTTTGCATGAACATTTGGACATGACAAAGCTATCCGCAAGATGGGTGCCGCGATTGCTCACGCTTGACCAAAAACGAAATCGTGTGAAGTGTTGCAAGGACGGTTTGCAGCTGTTCCAGAAGAATCCGCAGGACTTTAAGCGTCGTTTCGTCACTGTGGATGAAACATGGATACATCACTACACTCCTGAGACCAAAGAACAATCTAAACAATGGGTTACCAAGGGGGAATCTGCGCCAAAAAAGGCGAAGACCGTTCCTTCGGCCGGAAAGATTATGGCGACTGTCTTTTGGAATTCGCAAGGAATAATCCTCATCGACTATCTGGAAAAGGGTAAAACTATTACAGGTGCATATTATTCATCGTTATTGGACCGTTTGAAAACCGAGCTGCAAGAAAAACGCCCACGATTGGCCCACAAAAAAGTCCTTTTCCATCACGACAACGCACCAGCTCACACCTCAGCAGTTGTGGTCGCAAAATTAATGGAAATAGGGTTCCAACTCGTTTCACATCCCCCCTATTCTCCAGACTTGGCTCCCTCGGACTACTATTTGTTCCCCAATATGAAGAAATGGCTGGCGGGAAAAAGATTTTATTCAAATGAGGAGGTGATTGCAGAAACGAATGGCTATTTTTCAGACTTGGACAAATCCTATTATTCGGAAGGGATCAACAAACTAGAGCAGCGTAGGACGAAGTGTATAAGCCTAAAAGGAGACTATGTTGAAAAATAAAAAAGGTTTACCCCAAAAAATTAAGTAGTTTTTATTTTTGCACGGACTATTCAAACGACCCTCGTATGTATGTACGAGTATGTCGGTATAGAAGCGCTGATTGGTTACATCAAACGAGATTGGTGGGTGTCTCTACTGGGTAGACCGGGTAATCATGCGCTGCTATCGTTCATTTACAAACAAAAGCGACTCAGCATAAAACTCAGACTCAGATTGTCTCCATAATAGAATGAAATAGTGATAAAAAGGTCAGCAATCTTAGAATGTTATGTTCTCTGTAATAAAAATTACTATTTTTAATAAAGTTTATTTATTCTGAACTGAACTCTAATTCTTGGGGAAAACATCTTTATATTAATTCTGTAATTAATATTACAGATAGAATATTAAGGCAAACACCCAAAAATTCATTTAACTTGGATCAGATTGCTTGGTAATGCTATTTGAAGTTTAGAAAGAGTGCTTTTAAAAGGACTTGAGGGGTGCAAAATGGTGATTGTCTTACTCAGGTTTTGTTTTCTTCTTATTTGTACACTGAGAATCAAGGAAGTAGAAGTCTAAGGCCATCTGCGTTTTTGGAGGCAATAATTAAGGAAGCTACTGGATTATGAACAGAGTAGCCTGTTTACTAAGCTAGAGAAACATAACAGTAATTTGTTTGGGTCTAGTATTCTAGACTACATATTTGTAGTGTAGCAGTGTGATTATTTATTGTATTTTGTAATAGTCTCGTAGTTAGGCCCATGCAAAATTTATTGCAAGACATAGAATTACTAACTGTGGGCTTAGTAAATTAAAGTTACCAACACTTTGAAATAACCAATAATATAATGACTAGAAAAGTACGAGCAAATTGCACTTGAAAAACAATTGTAAATGGCTAGACAAAGGGATGGAGTTAACGAGATTGACGGTTATTAAAAATTCTGGGATAGTTCTCGCTGCTTATGGGATAACCTTCCTTTCGTTAGCTTTCTTTGCAAGGCTTACTCTCCCTTAGAGAAAAACCTTAATGTTAGGTAAATCTTGGACCAGGGGTCGGCTACCCGCGGCTCTCTTATCCAAATTGGGTGGCTCTTCAGCCTGACCAAAATGTATTGTGTTTTAATTTTATTGAAACAAATGCAAATTTCATTTATTGAAGTAGAGACTTCTTTTAAAAAAAGAATTTTAAATGTGATAGGTTCGAAATTGAGTAGAATTATATTAAAATAAAGTACGTAATTATTTAAGAATGCCGCCTTTTCATTCAAACATAGGTTTATTTATTTATTTATTTAATTTGCAATATGTAAAAATAAATTTATAAAACAATTATAAATGTTATTATTATAAAATAATAATTTGTGAATACTAGAGTTTTTTACAATATCTTCCTTGCGGCTCTTGGTAAGAATTATTAAAATTATTTAAGGAGAAATGGCTCTCTACTTAAAATAGGTTGCCGACCCCTGCATTAGACCTGTTACGTTTCAATCTTCGTTTAACTTTAATTTTAATTATCAAAAATTCCTATTTCGCATTCTGAGATTTTCATCTATTACCCAGACCTGCGGATCTGGGTTAATACTTTGTCACTCTGTCTAATTTAGAATTCACGCTTTAGTTGTAATGACTATGCAGATATATGTACATTATCTATTCAGAAATGATGTTATATTTGATTTTGATACTAAATTCATTTATCATTTTTATTTTTATTTTTTTCTACTTCAGACATTGGTATTAGTAGCTTTGCCTTACTTATTCAGTATAATATTACAGTAGCCTAGTTATAGAAATGGAGATTAATGTTAGCCGGTTACTGGTTTTGCCAGCGGCCAAGCCGGTAATGTGTTCGCCAACATTACAAACAGGTTTATAGCTTGGGCATTAATTAATCACCTAGCCCCACCGTCTCCTCTATTTATTACTTGCTTTCTCCACCCTTGCTTACTCTTGTCTCTCATAGATTATTGCGGTAACCTGTCAACGTAGCCACTGTTGACCGCACACTTTAAGCTCTTTATGTCCACCTGATGACAACTGTCTTATATTTTCTGCAGCAGCATTCCAAAAATTACAAGTACATCTTTAGTTACAATATTTTAATGTATTTAATTTAATATTACTAAATCATTCAAACTAACAGGCTATTTACAAAGTCTCTAGGCAACATGTGTAAGGGCTTCGGATTAGTGGGAGAAAGCTAAGAGACGATTCAGAATGGCCTTGCTCAGAGAAGCAATCAGAAGCTCTTTTGGATACCTGGGGTAGAAGGCAACAAGAAAGCAGTGAAACTGGCTTGGGTAGAATCCTTCTTGGAGTGCGTTGGACGAGCTTCAGAGCGATATTTTAGGGTAAAAAGTTGGGTACCAAGGATTTGGCAATGGGAAGTGACTTCTCTCCGTCAATGGGATGTAATTGAGAGATTTGTTGGGTTGCTACTTGTCTAGCCAGTCACTTTTCTAAAGAACAGTAAGAAGACTGTCTGTCCTGACTGACGGAATTGAGTTGGCGACACGGCCGTTACCGTTTCACCAATGATGGTTTTAATGAATTTGAAAAAAAAAAAAATTCTCAACAGAATCCTTGAAACGTCCTGAGCTCAGGGATAACTTACAGCATTGTTGGCAGACTGAAGTCCGTTTCTTGAGAAGCACCAAGCATATGTTTCTTACGAACATGCTGCAAAATTAAGAGTCAACTGAGCCATCATTAAGACAACTTCAAGATACCTTAAAAAGAAATGCAAGGAATTATGGAATAATTTCTTTTTTAAAAAATCTCCAAATTCTCTAATTGTTTTGTTTGTACGGAGTTAACAAATCTCAGAAGGATCCGCCTGCTTCCTTAAGAACAAACATTGCCATACCTGTAATCCTGAATTTCCACAGTTTGAAAATGTTGGTTTCGATCATTCGACGATCACACAACTCTTGAGAATAAAGTGGAACTACTGAACCCACGAAAATAGATCTGCGAAAAGAGTCATAAATGAGGTAGGAAATAGAATTTAAAAACAAATTAAAATTAGGTTAATGGGAAATGGATGGAGAATTTACATCTAGTTTAATTGTAATACAGATCTGGTGCGCTACCTTGGGCTCTTTATAGACAAACAACTCACGTGGAACCCACACAGTAGACCTAAAAGACAAGCAATGAGAAAACGTGCGAAACTTCTTTACAGACTTCTTGGACGACGCTCCAAATTACCCATTGAACTCAAACGCTTAATATATAGTACTATCCTCAAACCTATGTGGACTTACGGACTAGAGCTGTGGGGTTCAGCCAAACCAACAATCGTACGGACTGTACAGATATTTCAATCAAAACTCCTCCGACAGATAGCTGACGCTCCTTTCTACGTGACTAACCTCACTCTTCACAACGACCTCAACATTCCCTTCGTACACCAACTCGCCAAGACTAAATATCAAAAATTCCATACTGCTCTCTCCACTTGCTCCAATCCTCTTGTACTGTCTCGCCTCCTCTGACAATCCTCCTCGCAGACTGAATCGCCAGTGGCCCAGCGACTTCCTTAAGGTCTGAAGAACTAAATCTCTCCTCTCTCCTACTCATATTCTCCTCTTCACATTCCCCTATCTCATATAGAGAGTACTACCGCTGGGTAGCTTCTCTCCACCTGTTCATCTCATTCATCTCCTGTTTACTTATTGTATATATTTATACAGATTGTGAATTACAAAATAAATTAAAAAAAAAAAAATAATAATCTTCATAAAGCAGGTATTTTTGGAGAAACTACGATTTCGAAAAAAAGATCATTACGAGTATATCCCGTAGAGTGCTGGGTAATTTCTCTCCTCCTGCTCTTCTCGTACCAATTAATCTCGTACTTCCTGATTTACTTATTGGGTATATGTAAATGCAGATTGTAGATAACTTCATAAATTATATATATATATATATAAAAAAATGCAAATTGGAGTGTTACTTCACAAAATATATTTTATTTCTTCCGTGATTAAGATTAATTGCTTAAGATGAGGTATTGTGCGAACATTTAGGAATCACGCATCGTCACAATACTTTCTGCTAAATGTTGGGACCAGGAGGAAAATTATAAAAATACAAGTATAATATATTGAACAGCTTGAAAAATTTAAATAACTGAACGTTGGAAGGTAAAGCTGTGAAAAAAGAAGAGAAAGAAGTGGCAGGAGAAACTGAGGCTGAGTGTCGGAGAATACATTTCTCTTCATCAGGTGATAAATAAAAATTCAGCGCATAATAATTCTGTTTTTTACAGTTTTAAAAGGAATTTTGAGTATCCACGCACAATGGCATTGTCAAGTGCCAGTTAATTCTATTTTATTTTGAAAATTTATTTCCATTTTATTTTTCTTTGGTGGGTGGAGGAAAGAGGCGCCTAAAAATGGACTGTCACAAGCAGGAGCACTGGAAGAAAAGGAAGCTAGAACAGAGGGAGTAAGATAGAGGTTTAAAATTTAAAAAATGCAAGGAAGTCTCTAAGAAAAAGGTTGGCAAACTAAAACAACGTAAGAAAAGTGAAAAGAGCAAAACATGGATGGTAGAAACAAAGAGGTGAGTACAATAGATTTGTAAGAACTAGGAAATGAAGTCAAGCAAAGGAAATAAAGAAATGTCGTTATTATTATTATTATTATTATTATAATTCAAGATGGGCGCCCTAAGCCACGAACTAACCGATATGAAAACCTTAACTCTCGCATTCAATCTTGATATAACAGTATCATATCATCTTGAAACTGCCAGTTTTGTTAGATTATCTTCTCAAATCCATCGAAGACAGGTTTATAAACTTCTCTGTATCACAACCACACCATATACCCTTTAATACTCTGCGCTGCAGTACCCAAATTAGTGCAACTCACTGTGCAACTCTTTAATTTCACACTGTTGATATTGAGCTGCAGAATTAATTCCATGTTGAACAAGTAGCGGGGCAACCACTGATAGGTGCCAAGTGATCAGCGTCACAATGCAATTTTTTCGTTCTAAATTGTCGATTATAGTGATTCACGGTTTGACAAAGTGTAAAATACTAGCAAAACAAAATATATTTGGGAATCCTGACATGAAGAAATGTTAAATTAGGAACTTCGAGAATTGTCGAGAGTTTTCTTTTTTTTTGGTGCATCGGTAACGAAGATCATTGGCACCCCTAATTTCCCTTCTTTCTCGAACTTATTGCCTCATTACTGTGGGCCGAAAGGGTGTTCACACCAGTTTTGTTTGCTTTGTTTGAGGCGCTTCAATATGTGAAATCCTTGAAGCCTGAAGCTTTTTCGGTGCACCATCAGTCTATGGAACCCTATCCATCACTGGGTAGCAGCTGTAAGAGGCTCCTCGGAAGAGAACAGTAGGTATTTGTCGTTAATTAGTGTCAGAAAACATTTAATGTATTTAACCAACTGATATTTATTAATAAAAATGAACGCAATCAAAAGTAGAATGCAAACAAAGACAATTTTTTATGTAGAACAAATGTTAATTAAGCAATTTGCAAAACAATTCTAATTTTATTTGTTAACGTATCTATTTTAGTATAATTGTGGTTCATTTTGCTTTCAGCACTTGTTACCTTCTTACTTGAATTTAGAGAAGCTATTGCGATAGTTTCAAATTGAATGTTTACCAGAAATGGAGTTTTGAAGCCACCTTTTCATTTGAGAACATCGTATGTAAGTGATCGGATGTGCGACCTTTGTGAGAGGATGAGTTTTTTATAATTTCATTTTTTACTCCATTTTTCTTAAACTATTTACCCACCTATTTGAAACGTTATCCTGGTTTTATATTTTATACCTCTTCTCTGAAGCGGATAGAATATTGTTAGGGAGCCTTTCTTGATGTGGCTTAAGCCTTTAGATTGATTCAGGTACCCAGAACTATTGTGAAGTCGAAAAGAAATCTCCCGTCGATATATTCTCTAATCATAAAATATTTCCTTACTGACTACTTCTTTTACAATAGTTTTTGGATCAACCAACTTTAAGTACCCGCTAGCTCTGGCAGGATTACCAAATTTTCAAATTCACTGAACATCCAGTCTTTTCAGCCGAAAATTCTTCAAGATGCTCAAGATACAGATTCAACACTTCAAAATGATTTTAAAATCCCATTCGAAATTGAATGAGCAAAAGCAAAATATCGAAGATCTTTCGATTCCCTCTCTTTCTACTAGATATCCTTTGATTCAAAAATCATTCATTCTATACAACGCCCCTCTACGGTTAAATCGCAATAGGCTTCGTGACCATCTCCGTCAATACTATTACGATATAACAGACACTAGCGAGAACTTATCTCCTCCAGTTGGTCCAGCCAAGAATACTAAATCATTACATTCATTTATTAAACATTTTTCTGTAGAATGTGAATAGAAATTAAATTAAATGTACATATAAGTAATTTATCACTGGCACGGACGACTTTAAGCATCTCTCTAAAGTGCGATTTCAAAAAAGATGGCGCAGTTAGGTGGTAGATTGGAAACCTACCAGTTTACAATGTACTTGTCATTTACTTCTGTTCCAACAATACGTTGATAACTGTGCTGTGAAATTCAGTATTACTTATAGTTAATTTGTTAGTTGGGAAGATACAAGCCAAATGTTCACTTGGTAAAATCAACTCTTAAACGAAAAAGCCGAGATTATATTGTTTTTGTTTTTTAACGTTTATTTATTTTCAGCAGAAGAAAAAAAAAAGCAAGACAAAACAAGTTACACAACCAACTAACCCATTGGCCATGAGATCGTCAGGTGAGTTCCCACACAAACTAGTAATTTGTACATTTTTATAAAAAAAACAATGCCTTATCTATTATCTATTTACTGAGTCTATTTTCTAATACATCTATAATACTGTATTTTATATTTGGGATGTTCATCACTAACTGATTGTTCATAATATACGCAATTAATAATTCACGTAACATTAAAAAAAAAGAAGATAATTAATTCTGTTGATTCATCTTATTTGACATTAGTCTTAATTTTAAGCAGTATAATTAGATTAATTTAAAGCGGTCGATCAGTAGAATTGCAACGAAATTCATGTAATGTAATTCAAAATATTTTTTCTAAAATTATTGGCCCTATTAACAAAGAAATTTCTGTTCCCAGACGCATCCTCCGATGATCTTATAGCTGTCAGTAATCCCTCACCCAGATGTACTTCTCTAAGATGACATAGACAGGAGGGAGTTCTCGAATAGAAAATGGTGGAGATCCTCGCTTAATTTCAAGTTGTCATCAGGAAAATATTAGGTTTAAAAGGGGTACAAGTTGTGTTTAACATTTCAAATCTTACATTTATAACCAGTTTTGCGATTTGAAACTTTTCCAAATGTAAATAGGGGTTAACCGTATTGGAGGTAAAGCGTCTATTTGATGGTTCGAACTGTGCTGGCACTCTTACAAACTAGTAGAACTAGTTCGTACTGTTTAGAACAAAGTCTAATCTCTAATTGGGCAGATTTACCTCTCTGGTGACAAAGCAATTAGCTCAGAACGCTAGACACCTAGTTTGAGACTTGTTGACTTTCCGATTTTTTTCTTTGCGAGGAGCCTCTTATGGCTACCGTCCGGTTAGTGAATAGTACCTTCAGCCACTAGAGAGACCGCAATTCACATAGAAGACACTGAGTGCCTAAGACATTAGTTATAGAAATAACGCTACCAAGAATAACCTTATCACTGAGATCTTGGGAAATGCTATTTTGATTTTCTGAAGTTCAGAGGAATGGTTAGCAACCTTGTCAAGTTTAAACGTGCTAAGCTCTACTTGACTTTGCTACAACCATTCTGGATCCTTGTTTCACCAAACTATTATTTTAACCATTTATTCCTATGAATTACAATAATTGGAGAAAAACAATTTTTAAACACAAAAAGTGGGATGCTTTTTTTAGAAATTTGTATTAGTTTTACTTTTTTTTTTAAATTCCAGAAAAAAGAACAAACTGCTTATTACGTCAATATGAAAGGAATAATGGTAAGGTATTTTGTTCCTTTTAACTAAACTATATATATACATAGTATATTGTATTTCACTAGCCCAACAAATCCTAACTCTGTTTGAACTATTAATTTAGATTCCAATCTCTAAATGTTTAAGTTATGCCTTCATTATCTATCTCCTAGGAATTCATGATGGGAATATTTCAATATAGGTACAATAATTCATGCACGTGACCAACAGGAGATGTGAGTCACGGACGCTAGGGAGATAATCTGGTGCCCGTCGCACTGTATTGGTGTTGATGGTTTGAAATATTGAATTACAATTTCACTGACGGACGAAATGCTAGTATTATATCATTTAGATTGCAAATTTAGTGAACTCGATCCTGTGCTACTATTTGTCCTAAGTATTGGATTTATCTCATCGCCATTCATGGAAATCTCCTATTAGAGTTTATTATTACCTTAATTTTTACTTTGGTTTTATGATATTGAGTAAGTGAAGTGTTCTAAATTACTCGCATTGTTTTTTCCATTTGTTTTAGTGGTGATTCCATTGGAAAATGGAAAACTATTTAAATTGAATTTCAACGATCATCTAAATGTTTTGTATTTTTAGTTTTATGCGGTAATTTTCTTCCAAACAACACCTCGAACTAAGGACACGATCTTTAGGGTTCGCCAAGTATTTCATTTCGTATCGGTTACAATTTCTCAAGATCTAAACCAGAGAGAACTGGCTGGAGGCTTACACTGCCTTGAAAATGCACTGAGCACGAATGAACTCAGATGTTGTCAAACCTGAGTATGTTTTTTGTATAGCTGTGCTTTGTTAGAATGAACTATGAAGATTTCAAGTCCCTTTAATTTTTTGCTAATTTTCTAGGTTCTTTGAGATTGAAAACGTTTTCTAAAAATTGACATTTTTCGAGGCCTTCAGAAAATAAAAGCTGGTACTGTTTAGTATGATGAGTTAGAATTGTTATGGGAGTTAAAGTGGCGATACCTACTGTAATAATTATGGTGAAGAACTGCAGGAAAGAGTATAACCGGAAAAGAAGAACTAAAATTAATTTGGAAAAATATCTTTATTTAACTCTTTTGTAAAATTTACTTTTTGTGACGTGGTGCCTTTTCCTTCCGAGGTACAGATTATATATTTATCAAATATACACCAAGAGATGCTATAATTAAAAAATAATTTTCCACTAATAACATTTTATTAAAAATAATAAATAAATTTATTATTCTAAAGAATACCATATTAATAATATGCCGAGTAAACTAAAATAATACCACAACTGCGATAATTGCCATTTTAATCATTGTTCATATTTTTATCTCCATTTATATTAAAATAGAGGTTTTTTTTTAATTATCTTGTAAAGTATAAAAGCGTTAAAAATCACTGATATAAATTCAGTAATTATGCCAGTTTCTAACAGTGCAGTATCTAGCTTTATTGACGCGTACTATATACCAACTACTTATGTATTACAGGGAAATGTATAGAAGTTCAATATAAATATGTGAATGGTCGGGAAAGTACGTTTTGAAGGTACGTTCTTTGATGCGTAAAATTAAGATGTTGTAAATTATGGAATATCAAAACTCGATGAAGCAAGAAGTACTCAAGAGTTTAATTAATTGTGCCAATTCCTCGACGACTGATCAGAGCATTAGATAACCCTAATGCTCCACGAAAAAGAACAACACTCACTATCGGTAATGTTTATTACAGAGTAAAAGCTGAACTATTCAGTTCTGACGCAATGTCTCGCTTACACAATGTGCTAATGACACAGCTGCTTCAGCAAAACGCTTGAGGAATTCAAGGAAGCTGCCAAGATTAATGATCCCCGACAAACAGGGAGCTGTAAAAGTTTCTTTTAGGAGAGAAAAAAAATATAAGGCCTGGCAGCATCTCCGCTGGGAATCCTTTGTACTAACCACGGCAAAGTTAGCTGAATTCGAAGTTAATTGGTAACAAATTTGTAAAATTTTAATTTTTATTCACAACTTTAGAATTTTAACTTTATGTTTTAGTAGTAGGGTTTTTTTTTCCTGCCATCAGTTTGGCTGAAGTTAATTATCCATTAACCGATGCATTCCAAACTAATGAAAGAAAACTTATAACAAAAAATAAACTTGAAGTTTAATAACATTATTAAAATTAAGAAAATACTGGAAATGGTCAAGAAATTAGAGTATTCGTAGTTCATAGTTATTCCAAATTAAAAACCGCTAGAAAAAAAGAACGATACATTTTTGTTTTTGTAAGGCGCGGTCTTAATGCAACTATACTTAATAGTGTTTTTCTTTTTTAGTTTTAGTAGGCTGCCTGCTTCCAGTCAGTTTTCTCTCGTTGAAGACAACACCGTGCTTCACTTTTGGGAGTCCAGTGAGTTTTTAACCACTATGTTGGGAGCTCGATCTTGATCTGGAACATAGATAACCCCATTGCATGTTCCTTCCTGCTCTTCTTTTACGATATCATTCTAATTCGTCGTTAGCAGCATTCGAGGCACTCCATTCAAGGTAAAGGATACGATACCTTTATAGTCACAAGTAAATTCAGATCTACGGATGGTGTAGTCAGTATTGAAGGAACATGTTAGAGGGCAGCTATTGGCAAACGTGCGACCAACTTTGACGGGAAAGTAGCCGCAATTACATTAGCAATGGAAATTGTTCATCCGGGAATTGAACAACCGACCGATATTCTTGTTGATTCACTGGCAGCTATTTCAGCTCTTGGGAAGTACAATAACCGGGTAGAAACGAGAATGGAAATTAAATGCAAGGAGAACTACTACTCGTTGTTAGACAGCAAGATAGTGTGGTACAGCTTTTTGCATTCCTGGCCATTGTGGTATTCAAGACATGAGAAGGCGGTCAGGTTGGCCATAGAGGGTGCTACGAACTATCAGCGGGACCCTCCGCTAACTTTAAGATAGCCAAAAAAAAATTATTAAAAGATTATTGATTTTAACTTTAAAATAAACTAGTGATTTATTAAGAACTAAATGAATATGATGTATTTAGCATTTGTGCTAAAAAAGAAGAAGAAAAAACCACATTGCATTAATTAAGATTTAGTAATATTAATGGCAGTAAAAAATTACCTTTTGATTCCAAAGGGTAAAAAATATGTTTTCGTATCAACCATTCATTAGATCACCATCGTTTAATAGCATTCTTCTATTTATTGATTTAAAATACTTCTTTATTTTTAATGGACAAATTTTTGAATAAACGGTTTTAGTTGTATTTATCTTTATAAGATAAATAAACCTTTTTTTCACTAATTATTCAGTTTTTGTGTTTCCCAGCTGAAAGTTTTTGTACTTACTGAGCATTATTATTATTAAAGCAGAAAACACAACAAAAGATGGTACTGTGATTTGTATAAAATTAAATTTTATTTATTGTTTTATAGAGAAATTAATGTGGATACGTCCAAATTCTACCAATTTGTAAACGTCTTTTGAGCTAATATTTACTATTTCATTCCCGGCAGACGGATTTTCCATGCCGTATGGTACTTGTACTTTCCTATGAGTTTAATAAAGTATTATTATTATTTTTTTTTTTTTTTTTTTTTTTTTTTTTTTTTTTTTTTTTTTTGGCGCATCAACAGCTGAGGTCATTAGCGCCCGGAGCTTTTTCCAGTGCACTGCCGGCCTCCGGACAGTGTTCTCTCGTTACAGACAACACTGTCCATCACCGGACAGTGAGCTGTAAGAAGCTCCTAGGAAGAGAAAATCTAAGGGTCAGCTGCTGGATTCGAACCCGGGACCTCCGCGTGGGAGTCCAGTATGCTAACCTCATAGCTAATCCCTTCCCTTATATTATTATTATTATTATTACTATTTCATTCTCAATTCATTTTTGAGTTGAACTTTTTTTTGTGTCGTACTTGGCTGCACTTAAAAATATTTCTTATAACATAATTTCTATTCTCAAGTTATCCAATATTTCATTGCTTAAGAAGCTTGTAAAATAATCTGTCCGGCATACTTTTTGATTAATTAGAAATTAGAAATTCTTTCTTCAAAAACGATTTGTACAAGCACGAAATACTTCTGATCGACTAAATATAGTTGAAAATGTTTTCAACTATTACAAGAAGGACTTCCATTATCATATCATTATGAAGATTTCTTTGATTTGGAGAACGTCATGCAAACAACAACCAAATCCAATTCGTATATTCTACATAAAATATCGTTCATAAAACCTAAGCAGAATCTAGTGATGAAAAACCATTTAATGAAGAGGTGGAAAGAATCATCCCGGAGACTTCCTTCAGAAATAAGGTATTATTTCTGAAGATATATATAAGGTATTATTAGGTTTTTAATAAAAATAATGAAACGAATTCGCTTTACCTCAAAGCGAAGGCTAAATCTAGATTTTCTACCCAGTATTGCGCTATCTTAATTCATTTGACCGCCAGATGGAGTTTGAATCAGTAATATTTATTTAATTAATAATAATCTCATATTTAAAGAATACAGTAGTAGCAAAAATTATTGCAATTTTTTTAAACAACCGTAATAAAACAACTTTAATTGTGCAACATATCTCTCCTGCCAAAGATTTAACAAAGCATTATGACATTTTGTGACCATTATTTCTGAAGGGCTAATATTTTTTTAAAATAAATGGGCACTGCTACTTATGTAACTTACTCATTATTTAGAGGTATTTAGACCAGGTTTCCCATGACAATAAATAAGAGGCTTATAAACTTGGTTTTGGTCCGACGACCATACTTGCTCTAAGTTTAGTCCAGCTTGGGAAAGCTTTTACTTCAACTTTTTCAAACAACTTTAGTTTTGTAAAGGCTAATTATTTACATTTTCTTAAATTAAATGTGGGACAGTTGTAAACTGAATAAAATATAGAAAATATAATCAGTGGTAACTGTATTCTAAAAGGTATTAAAAATATTGAAAGATATTCTTTACAATATTCACATTAAACTATTGTATAATGGTATAAAAATTAAATCGATAATTGGTTTGAAATTACTTGGGAAAACTCACAGATTCGAAAACTTATTTGCTACTCTTATTCGGAGGTAAAAGCGCCAAGGAAGGCGTTTGGTCATGTGAAAACAGAAAGGATATCAAACGACTTCAGGCAATCCTGTCCCGCTAATTCAGCAAGAAGTTTCTTTACTATTAAAATAAGTTTTAGAAATCTTGGTTTTTGTTTAGTATTTTTTAAAATAAAATACAGAATGGTAATATTACTGTCTGAAGGTAATCACTGGATTATTATCTTCCATGCGACAGCTTGCTGTCTGAAGACTGATTGAACCAAGCTTCCTCATTATATCACAAATCTATTCTAATCTTTAAATTTGAGCTTCTCGTTTTAAACAAACATTACTGTTTCCAAGCTCATTAATAGTAATCAAGCGTTGCAGTTACGAAATTTATGTCCCGCTTTATAGAATCTACTTTAATTATTCTATCTACCCAGACAGAACTAAGGATTGTAAGTATAAGAATTGAGGTGCTGCCTTCTATAATCCCTAGAACATGTTTAACGGCATGTTAAAAGATTCCTAACTTTTAGTATATTTTTATTGCAGAATTATTATCTATTTTTTGAGGTATACAGTGTTTCTATTGAACTCAAACTAAGTTCAAATAATTAGAGACCGTTGAAGTTACTCGAAACAGCTACAATTGAAGTCCGTGAGTACATTTAGAGAATTATCTATACTAGTAGAGGGAAAATGGCGGTTCTGGCGCACCTAAATTGTGCCAGATCCAAACACCTCCAAATCTGACCGGGTAATCATCGAGTTCAACGAAGCTGTAAGCCACACCCATCAGCACCATTCTACCCCCACCTATCATCGAATTTGACGAGGCTGAAATCCGCACCATCACAAAAAAAAAGAGGAATCGTTTTAAAAGATAATAACGGCCTTATTTCTTAAATAACATAAAATAAAAAAAAACGTTATCGCTAAAATTTTGATTTAGAAGTAAATTACCCATTTTCGAAGTGAGCAAGTTGCCGAAAAATAACAGTAAATTTGATGTAGAAAGTTAAATGATCGAAGTTTTCTCATAGTTTTGAAACTCATCCAAAATTAAAAACGTTTATACCTCTCTTCCTTCTTTTCGGATATTAATGAAATCTTTACCAAATCATAGAAACATTGAAAATTTAACCTTCTACGAATCTCATTTACTATTACAGGTAGAAAAATGCGATTTATACCAGCTGTACAGAAAACTTTTCTCGGAAAATTGTAAATAATAGGGGCCGAAAATTCTTTTCTTTTTTTGCAATTTTGTTGCATTACTTTCTTCTACTTCTTGTAAGAAGGTATTGGATTGGTGCAGATTGGTTCTTCATTTCCACAACAGATATCCTGGATTGGCGGGATTAAAACCTGAGTCACTAGGAGCTTTTTAGTAATTATAAGGGCCCAATTTCACAGCAAAACCAGGACCGGACCGCACTGAGTTACCCTCACAACTCCATCTCCAGCAATATATATTTCTCTGAAAACACGTCACACTATACTATATGAACTCCTCTGTTATATTATTATATCGGTAAAATTCTCTCTGCTTCCCATTGTAAACATTATCTTTCACAGCCACATTATGTAATTATGCCAATTGGGCATTTAATTACAGTTAGGCTACAAATATAGTAGAAAAAAAATTTGCATTTGGTACGAAATCATCACAAAGCTTTATTATATGAACATAAGCTCGTAATGCGAAATCAAAAATCTGGTGAAATATCCGACTTTATATCTGTGAAATTTCTAGACACGTGAACGGTAACGGCTCTTATAACTCCCACAGTAAACAACAGATTATTCGTATGAAATATTGTGCTCTTACACACTCTGTTTTACTGAGTAGTATGCTATAGTTTTCTTGAATACAGATCCATTACTTGAGAAGATATTGAGAGTTGAAATTATTTTGGGTCATGGTTTTGCTGTGAAATTTGGCCCGTATAATTTCCGCAGTAAACAACAGATTATTCGTATGAAATTTTGTGCTCTTACACACTCTGTTTTACTGAGTAGTATGCTATAGTTTTCTTGAATACAGATCCTATACTTGAGAAGATATTGAGAGTTGAAATTATTTTGGGTCATGGTTTTGCAGTGAAATGGGGCCTTTATCACACCCACAGAAAACAACAGATTATTCGTATGAAATTTTGTGCTCTTACACACTCTGTTTTACTGAGTAGTATGCTATAGTTTTCTTGAATACAGATCCATTACTTGAGAAGATATTGAGAGTTGAAATTTTTTTGAGTCATGGTTTTGCTGTGAAATTGGGCCCTTATTACTCCCACAGTAAACAACAGATTATTCGTATGAAATATTGTGCTCTTACACACTCTGTTTTACTGAGTAGTATGCTATAGTTTTCTTAAGTACAGATCCATTACTTGAGAAGATATTGAAAGTTGAAATTATTTTGGGTCATGGTTAGGCTGTGAAATTCGGCTCTTATAACTCCCACAGTAAACAACAGATTATTCGTATGAAATATTGTGCTCTTACACACTCTGTTTTACTGAGTAGTATGCTATAGTTTTCTTGAATACAGATCCATTACTTGAGAAGATATTGAGAGTTGAAATTATTTTGGGTCATGGTTTTGCTGTGAAATTTGGCCCGTATAATTTCCGCAGTAAACAACAGATTATTCGTATCAAATTTTGTTCTCTTACACACTCTGTTTTACTGAGTAGTATGCTATAGTTTTCTTGAATACAGATCCTATACTTGAGAAGATATTGAGAGTTGAAATTATTTTGGGTCATGGTTTTGCAGTGAAATGGGGCCTTTATCACACCCACAGAAAACAACAGATTATTCGTATGAAATATTGTGCTCTTACACACTCTGTTTTACTGAGTAGTATGCTATAGTTTTCTTAAGTACAGATCCATTACTTGAGAAGATATTAAGAGTTGAAATTTTTTTGGGTCATGGTTTTGCTGTGAAATTGGGCCCCTATTATTCCCACAGTAAACAACAGATTATTCGCATGAAATATTGTGCTCTTACACACTCTGTTTTACTGAATAGTATGCTATAGTTTTCTTGAATACAGATCCTATACTTGAGAAGATATTGAGAGTTGAAATTATTTTGGGTCATGGTTTTGCAGTGAAATGGGGCCTTTATCACACCCACAGAAAACAACAGATTATTCGTATGAAATTTTGTGCTCTTACACACTCTGTTTTACTGAGTAGTATGCTATAGTTTTCTTGAATACAGATCCTATACTTGAGAAGATATTGAGAGTTGAAATTTTTTTGGGTCATGGTTTTGCTGTGAAATTGGGCCCTTATTATTCCCACAGTAAACAACAGATTATTCGTATGAAATATTGTGCTCTTACACACTCTGTTTTACTGAATAGTATGCTATAGTTTTCTTGAATACAGATCCTATACTTGAGAAGATATTGAGAGTTGAAATTATTTTGGGTCATGGTTTTGCAGTGAAATGGGGCCTTTATCACACCCACAGAAAACAACAGATTATTCGTATGAAATTTTGTGCTCTTACACACTCTGTTTTACTGAGTAGTATGCTATAGTTTTCTTGAATACAGATCCTATACTTGAGAAGATATTGAGAGTTGAAATTATTTTGGGTCATGGTTTTGCAGTGAAATGGGGCCTTTATCACACCCACAGAAAACAACAGATTATTCGTATGAAATATTGTGCTCTTACACACTCTGTTTTACTGAGTAGTATGCTATAGTTTTCTTAAGTACAGATCCATTACTTGAGAAGATATTGAGAGTTGAAATTTTTTTGGGTCATGGTTTTGCTGTGAAATTGGGCACTTATTACTCCCATAGTAAACAACAGATTATTCGTATGAAAGTTTGAGCTCTTACACACTCTGTTTTACTGAGTAGTATACTATAGTTTTCTTGAATACAGATCCTATACTTGAGAAGATATTGAGAGTTGAAATTTTTTTGGGTCATGGTTTTGCTGTGAAATTGGGCACTTATTACTCCCACAGAAAACAACAGATTATTCGTATGAAATATTGTGCTCTTACACACTCTGTTTTACTGAGTAGTATGCTATAGTTTTCTTAAGTACAGATCCATTACTTGAGAAGATATTGAGAGTTGAAATTTTTTTGGGTCATGGTTTTGCAGTAAAATGGGGCCTTTATCACACCCACAGAAAACAACAGATTATTCGTATGAAATTTTGTGCTCTTACACACTCTGTTTTACTGAGTAGTATGCTATAGTTTTCTTGAATACAGATCCATTACTTGAGAAGATATTGAGAGTTGAAATTATTTTGGGTCATGGTTTTGCTGTGAAATTTGGCCCGTATAATTTCCGCAGTAAACAACAGATTATTCGTATGAAATTTTGTGCTCTTACACACTCTGTTTTACTGAGTAGTATGCTATAGTTTTCTTGAATACAGATCCTATACTTGAGAAGATATTGAGAGTTGAATTTTTTTGGGTCATGGTTTTGCTGTGAAATTGGGCCCGTATAATTTCCGCAGTAAACAACAGATTATTCATATGAAATTTTGTGCTCTTACAAACTCTGTTTTACTAAGTAGTATACTATAGTTTTCTTGAATACAGATCCATTACTTCAGAAGATATTGAGAGTTGAAATTTTTTTGGGTCATGGTTTTGCTGTGAAATTGGGTTCTTATTACTCCCACATTAAACAACAGATTATTCGTATGAAATATTGTGCTCTTACACACTCTGTTTTACTGAGTAGTATGCTATAGTTTTCTTAAGTACAGATCCATTACTTGAGAAGATATTGAGAGTTGAAATTATTTTGGGTCATGGTTTTGCTGGGAAATTCGGCCCGTATAATTTCCGCAGTAAACAACAGATTATTCGTAAGAAATTTTGTGCTCTTACACATTCTGTTTTACTGAGTACTATACTATAGTTTTCTTGAATGCAGATCCATTACTTGAGAAGATATTGAGAGTTGAAATTATTTTGGGTCATGGTTTTGCTGTGAAATTGGGCCCTTATTTCTCCCACAGTAAACTACAGATTATTCGTATGAAATTTTGTGCTCTTAAACACTCTGTTTTACTGAGTAGTATACTATAGTTTTCTAGAATACAGATCCATTACTTGAGAAGATATTGAGAGTTGAAATTTTTTTGGGTCATGGTTTTGCAGTGAAATGGGGCCTTTATAACTCCCACAGTAAACAACAGATTATTCGTATGAAATTTTGTGCTCTTACACACACGGCTTTACTGAGTAGTATGCTATAGTTTTCTTAAGTACAGATCCATTAGTTGAGAAGAAATTGAGAGTTGAAATTTTTTTGGGTCATGGTTTTGCTGTGAAATTCGGCCCGTATAATTTCCGCAGTAAACAACAGATTATTCGTAAGAAATTTTGTGCTCTTACACACTCTGTTTTACTGAGTACTATACTAAAGTTTTCTTGAATACAGATCCATTACTTGAGAAGATATTGAGAGTAAAAATTTTTTTGGGTCATGGTTCTGCTGTGAAATTGGGCCCTTATTACTCCCACAGTAAACTACAGATTATTCGTATGAAATTTTGTGCTCTTACACACTCTGTTTTACTGAGTAGTATACTATAGTTTTCTTGAATACAGATCCATTACTTTAGAAGATATTGAGAGTTGAAATTTTTTTGGGTCATGGTTTTGCTGTGAAATTTGGCACTTATTACTCCCACAGTAAACAACAGATTATTCGTATGAAAGTTTGAGCTCTTACACACTCTGTTTTACTGAGTAGTATGCTATAGTTTTCTTGAATACAGATCCTATACTTGAGAAGATATTGAGAGTTGAAATTTTTTTGGGTCATGGTTTTGCAGTGAAATGGGGCCTTTATCACACCCACAGAAAACAACAGATTATTCGTATGAAATTTTGTGCTCTTACACACTCTGTTTTACTGAGTAGTATGCTATAGTTTTCTTGAATACAGATCCATTACTTGAGAAGATATTGAGAGTTGAAATTTTTTTGGGTCATGGTTTTGCTGTGAAATTAGGCCCTTATTATTCCCACAGTAAACAACAGATTATTCGTATGAAATATTGTGCTCTTACACACTCTGTTTTACTGAATAGTATGCTATAGTTTTCTTGAATACAGATCCATTACATGAGAAGATATCGAGAGTTGAAATTATTTTGGGTCATGGTTTTGCTGTGAAATTGGGCACTTATTACTCCCACAGTAAACAACAGATTATTCGTATGAAATTTTGTGCACTTACACACTCGGTTTTACTGAGTAGTATGCTATAGTTTTCTTAAGTACAGATCCATTAGTTGAGAAGAAATTGAGAGTTGTAATTTTTTTTGGGTCATGGTTTTGATGTGAAATTGGGCCCTTATTACTCCCACAGTAAACAACAGATTATTCGTATGAAATATTGTGCTCTTACACACTCTGTTTTACTGAGTAGTATGCTATAGTTTTCTTAAGTACAGATTCATTACTTGAGAAGATATTGAGAGTTGAAATTATTTTGGGTCATGGTTTTCCTGTGAAATTCGGCCCGTATAATTTCCGCAGTAAACAACAGATTATTCGTAAGAAATTTTGTGCCCTTACACATTCTGTTTTACTGAGTACTATACTATAGTTTTCTTGAATACAGATCCATTACTTGAGAAGATATAGAGAGTTGAAATAATTTTGGGTCATGGTTTTGCTGTGAAATTGGACCCTTATTACTCCCACAGTAAACAACAGATTATTCGTATGAAATATTGTGCTCTTACACACTCTGTTTTACTGAGTAGTATACTATAGTTTTCTTAAGTACAGATTCATTACTTGAGAAGATATTGAGAGTTGAAATTATTTTGGGTCATGGTTTTGCTGTGAAATTCGGCCCGTATAATTTCCGCAGTAAACAACAGATTATTCGTATGAAATTTTGTGCTCTTACACACTCTGTTTTACTGAGTAGTATGCTATAGTTTTCTTGAATACAGATCCTATACTTGAGATGATATTGAGAGTTGAAATTTTTTTGGGTCATGGTTTTGCAGTGAAATGGGGCCTTTATCACACCCACAGAAAACAACAGATTATTCGTATGAAATTTTGTGCTCTTACACACTCTGTTTTACTGAGTAGTATGCTATAGTTTTCTTGAATACAGATCCATTACTTGAGAAGATATTGAGAGTTGAAATTTTTTTGGGTCATGGTTTTGCTGTGAAATTAGGCCCTTATTACTCCCACAGTAAACAACAGATTATTCGTATGAAATATTGTGCTCTTACACACTCTGTTTTACTGAGTAGTATGCTATAGTTTTCTTGAATACAGATCCTATACTTGAGATGATATTGAGAGTTGAAATTTTTTTGGGTCATGGTTTTGCAGTGAAATGGGGCCTTTATCACACCCACAGAAAACAACAGATTATTCGTATGAAATTTTGTGCTCTTACTCACTCTGTTTTACTGAGTAGTATGCTATAGTTTTCTTGAATACAGATCCATTACATGAGAAGATATCGAGAGTTGAAATTATTTTGGGTCATGGTTTTGCTGTGAAATTGGGCACTTATTACTCCCACAGTAAACAACAGATTATTCGTATGAAATTTTGTGCTCTTACACACTCGGTTTTACTGAGTAGTATGCTATAGTTTTCTTAAGTACAGATCCATTAGTTGAGAAGAAATTGAGAGTTGTAATTTTTTTTGGGTCATGGTTTTGATGTGAAATTGGGCCCTTATTACTCCCACAGTAAACAACAGATTATTCGTATGAAATATTGTGCTCTTACACACTCTGTTTTACTGAGTAGTATACTATAGTTTTCTTAAGTACAGATTCATTACTTGAGAAGATATTGAGAGTTGAAATTATTTTGGGTCATGGTTTTGCTGTGAAATTCGGCCCGTATAATTTCCGCAGTAAACAACAGATTATTCGTAAGAAATTTTGTGCTCTTACACTCTCTGTTTTACTGAGTACTATACTATAGTTTTCATGAATACAGATCCATTAGTTGAGAAGATATTGAGAGTTGAAATTATTTTGGGTCATGGTTTTGCTGTGAAATTGGGCCCTTATTACTCCCACAGTAAACAACAGATTATTCGTATGAAATATTGTGCTCTTACACACTCTGTTTTACTGAGTAGTATGCTATAGTTTTCTTAAGTACAGATCCATTACTTGAGAAGATATTGAGAGTTGAAATTATTTTGGGTCATTGTTTTGCTCTGAAATAGGGCCTTTATAACTCCCACAGTAAACAACAGATTATTCGTATGAAATTTTGTGCTCTTACACACTCGGTTTTACTGAGTAGTATGCTATAGTTTTCTTTAGTACAGATCCATTAGTTGAGAAGAAATTGAGAGTTGAAATTTTTTTGGGTCATGGTTTTGCTATGAAATGGGGCCCTTATTACTCCCACAGTAAACAACAGATTATTCGTATGAAATTTTGTGCTCTTACACACTCTGTTTTACTGAGTAGTATACTATAGTTTTCTTGAATACAGATCCATTACTTGAGAAGATATTGAGAGTTGAAATTTTTTTGGGTCATGGTTTTGCTGTGAAATTGGGCACTTATTACTCCCACAGTAAACAACAGATTATTCGTATGAAAGTTTGAGCTCTTAAACACTCGGTTTTACTGAGTAGTATACTATAGTTTTCTTGAATACAGATCCATTCCTTGAGAAGATATTGAGAGTTGAAATTTTTTTGGGTCATGGTTTTCCTGTGAAATGGTGCCCTTATTACTCCCACAGTAAACAACAGATTATTCGTATGAAATTTTGTGCTCTTACACACTCGGTTTTACTGAGTAGTATGCTATAGTTTTCTTAAGTACAGATCCATTAGTTGAGAAGAAATTGAGAGTTGAAATTTTTTTGGGTAATGGTTTTGCTGTGAAATTGGGCACTTATTACTCCCTCAGTAAACAACAGATTTTTCGTATGAAAGTTTGAGCTCTTACACACTCTGTTTTACTGAGTAGTATGCTATAGTTTTCTTAAGTACAGATCCATTAGTTGAGAAGATATTGAGAGTTGAAATTATTTTGGGTCATGGTTTTGCTGTGAAATTCGGCCCGTATAATTTCCGCAGTAAACAACAGATTATTCGTAAGAAATTTTGTGCTCTTACACACTCTGTTTTACTGAGTACTGTATTATAGTTTTCTTGAATACAGATCCATTACTTGAGAAGATATTGAGAGTTGAAATTATTTTGGTTCATGGTTTTGCTGTGAAATTGGGCCCTTATTACTCCCATAGTAAACTACAGATTATTCGTATGAAATTTTGTTCTCTTACACACTCTGTTTTACTGAGTAGTATACTATAGTTTTCTAGAATACAGATCCATTAGTTGAGAAGAAATTGAGAGTTGAAATTTTTTTGGGTCATGGTTTTGCAGTGAAATGGGGCCTTTATCACACCCACAGAAAACAACAGATTATTCGTATGAAATTTTGTGCTCTTACACACTCTGTTTTACTGAGTAGTATGCTATAGTTTTCTTGAATACAGATCCATTACTTGAGAAGATATTGAGAGTTGAAATTTTTTTGGGTCATGGTTTTGCTGTGAAATTGGGCCCTTATTACTCCCACAGTAAACAACAGATTATTCGTTTGAAATATTGTGGTCTTACACACTCTGTTTTACTGAGTAGTATGCTATAGTTTTCTTAAGTACAGATCCACTACTTCAGAAGATATAGAGAGTTGAAATTTGTTTTGGTCATGGTTTTGCTGTGAAATGGGGCCTTTATAACTCCCACAGTAAACAACAGATTATTCGTATGAAATTTTGTGCTCTTACACACTTGGTTTTACTGAGTAGTATGCTATAGTTTTCTTAAGTACAGATCCATTAGTTGAGAAGAAATTGAGAGTTGAAATTTTTTTGGGTCATGGTTTTGCTATGAAATGGGGCCCTTATTACTCCCACAGTAAACAACAGATTATTCGTATGAAATTTTGTGCTCTCACACACTCTGTTTTACTGAGTAGTATACTATAGTTTTCTTGAATACAGATCCATTACTTGAGAAGATATTGAGAGTTGAAATTTTTTTGGGTCATGGTTTTGCTGTGAAATTGGGCACTTATTACTCCCACAGTAAACAACAGATTATTCGTATGAAAGTTTGACCTCTTATACACTCTGTTTTACTGAGTAGTATGCTATAGTTTTCTTAAGTACAGATTCATTACTTGAGAAGATATTGAGAGTTGAAATTATTTTGGGTCATGGTTTTGCTGTGAAATTCGGCCCGTATAATTTCCGCAGTAATCAACAGGTTATTCGTAAGAAATTTTGTGCTCTTACACACTCTGTTTTACTGAGTACTATACTATAGTTTTCTTGAATACAGATCCATTACTTGAGAAGATATTGAGAGTTGAAATTATTTTGGTTCATGGTTTTGCTGTGAAATTGGGCCCTTATTACTCCCACAGTAAACAACAGATTATTCGTATGAAATATTGTGCTCTTACACACTCTGTTTTACTGAGTAGTATACTATAGTTTTCTAGAATACAGATCCATTAGTTGAGAAGAAATTGAGAGTTGAAATTTTTTTGGGTCATGGTTTTGCAGTGAAATGGGGCCTTTATCACACCCACAGAAAACAACAGATTATTCGTATGAAATTTTGTGCTCTTACACACTCTGTTTTACTGAGTAGTATGCTATAGTATTCTTGAATACAGATCCATTACTTGAGAAGATATTGAGATTTGAAATTTTTTTGGGTAATGTTTTTGCTGTGAAATGGGGCCTTTATAACTCCCACAGTAAACAACAGATTATTCGTATGAAATTTTGTGCTCTTACTCACTCGTTTTTATTGAGTAGTATGCTATAGTTTTCTTGAATACAGATCCTATACTTGAGATGATATTGAGAGTTGAAATTTTTTTGGGTCATGGTTTTGCTATGAAATGGGGCCCTTATTACTCCCACAGTAAACAACAGATTATTCGTATGAAATTTTGTGCTCTTACACACTCTGTTTTACTGAGTAGTATACTATAGTTTTCTTGAATACAGATCCATTACTTGAGAAGATATTGAGAGTTGAAATTTTTTTGGGTCATGGTTTTGCTGTGAAATTGGGCACTTATTACTCCCACAGTAAACAACAGATTATTCGTATGAAAGTTTGAGCTCTTATACACTCGGTTTTACTGAGTAGTATACTATAGTTTTCTTGAATACAGATCCATTCCTTGAGAAGATATTGAGAGTTGAAATTTTTTTTGGTCATGGTTTTCCTGTGAAATGGTGCCCTTATTACTCCCACAGTAAACAACAGATTATTCGTATGAAATTTTGTTCTCTTACACACTCTGTTTTACTGAGTAGTATACTATAGTTTTCTAGAATACAGATCCATTAGTTGAGAAGAAATTGAGAGTTGAAATTTTTTTGGGTCATGGTTTTGCAGTGAAATGGGGCCATTATCACACCCACAGAAAACAACAGATTATTCGTATGAAATTTTGTGCTCTTACTCACTCGTTTTTATTGAGTAGTATGCTATAGTATTCTTGAATACAGATCCATTACTTGAGAAGATATTGAGATTTGAAATTTTTTTGGGTCATGTTTTTGCTGTGAAATGGGGCCTTTATAACTCCCACAGTAAACAACAGATTATTCGTATGAAATTTTGTGCTCTTACTCACTCGTTTTTATTGAGTAGTATGCTATAGTTTTCTTGAATACAGATCCTATACTTGAGATGATATTGAGAGTTGAAATTTTTTTGGGTCATGGTTTTGCTGTGAAATTGGGCCCTTATTACTCCCACAGTAAACAACAGATTATTCGTATGAAATATTGTGCTCTTACACACTCTGTTTTACTGAGTAGTATGCTATAGTTTTCTTAAGTACAGATCCATTACTTGAGAAGTTATTGAGAGTTGAAATTATTTTGGGTCATGGTTTTGCTGTGAAATTCGGCCCGTATAATTTCCGCAGTAAACAACAGATTATTCGTAAGAAATTTTGTGCTCTTACACACTCTGTTTTACTGATTACTATACTATAGTTTTCTTGAATACAGATCCATTACTTGAGAAGATATTGAGAGTTGAAATTATTTTGGGTCATGGTTTTGCTGTGAAATTGGGCCCTTATTACTCCCATAGTAAACTACATATTATTCGTATGAAATTTTGTTCTCTTACACACTCTGTTTTACTGAGTAGTATACTATAGTTTTCTAGAATACAGATCCATTGGTTGAGAAGAAATTGAGAGTTGAAATTTTTTTGGGTCATGGTTTTGCAGTGAAATGGGGCCTTTATCACACCCACAGAAAACAACAGATTATTCGTATGAAATTTTGTGCTCTTACACACTCTGTTTTACTGAGTAGTATGCTATAGTATTCTTGAATACAGATCCATTACTTGAGAAGATATTGAGATTTGAAATTTTTTTGGGTCATGTTTTTGCTGTGAAATGGGGCCTTTATAACTCCCACAGTAAACAACAGATTATTCGTATGAAATTTTGTGCTCTTACTCACTCGTTTTTATTGAGTAGTATGCTATAGTTTTCTTGAATACAGATCCTATACTTGAGATGATATTGAGAGTTGAAATTATTTTGGTTCATGGTTTTGCTGTGAAATGTGGACTTTATCACTCCCACAGAAAACAACAGATTATTCGTATGAAATTTTGTGCTCTTACACACTTTGTTTTACTGAGTAGTATACTATAGTTTTCTTGAATACAGATCCATTACTTGAGAAGATATTGAGAGTTGAAATTTTTTTGGGTCATGGTTTTGCTGTGAAATTGGGCCCTTATTACTCCCACAGTAAACAACAGATTATTCGTTTGAAAGTTTGAGCTCTTACACACTCTGTTTTACTGAGTATTATGCTATAGTTTTCTTGAATACAGATCCATCCTTGAGAAGATATCGAGAGTTGAAATTTTTTTTGGTCATGGTTAAAACTCCACACCAAACGTTTGTAGAAAGAACAACCTGAACGTCGAATAACTCTAGCCTGCCTAGATCTTGTCTTCGCCACCATAAGTGCTGCTACAGGTAAAGCGTGGGAGTCCAGAGTTTTGGCTTGCCTATCCGTTAATTGTGCCCAGTTTGAACAGATTCTTTAAAAAAAAGAACGTAATTTTGACAATAAACTGAAATTTGTTTTTCATATTTTAAATTACTATAACTTTTAAAAAACTTAACCGATTTCAAAAATTTTTTTTTTTTTTAGGAGCTCCAATACTATAAAAATATGCAAAAAAAAAAATATAACGTTCCATTTGAAAAAACAAAGTTGGATGCTGTATCTCGTGATACCGGGGTTTTAAAAAATGGGTCAATCACTGAAAATAAACTAGACTAAAAATTATTAAATACCTACGTGTTTTTTATTTTTTCGAAATTTCCCGCCGTTAAAAAAAAAAGTGGGTGGAGCATATAACTCTGGTCACCCTGTATATATGATAAATTAATAATATATGTTCGTACTTTTGCTCTCTCATAATTAACCCATTCAATTATAAGATTTTATTGGAATGAAAAGATTCAAAAAACTTGACAAATCAATGGAAGTTTTAGCTAATTAAAATTTATATTATAAGTGAAATTATGAGATTTCTATTTCAAGCAAGAACCCACTGGCTGCGGCTTTAGGCTGGTAACAATTTCAACAAAAATCCAACTCACAGGAAGTCCGAGAGAATATATCCGGTAAAAAAAATATGACTCAATCGCAATATTTCATACTGGTACACGGAGTAAAGTGTAAACAGGGGTCTGTGAATGAAATCCTAGAAACATCCAGAACTGCGGTAACACACGTAGAATAATTTTTCTTTCACAGGAGAAGTGGTTTCCTGTGCTTTTCCTACAAATGTTTTTCTTCAAGAATACTATTTCCGAGAAATGTACAGTATTACCTCTTAATTAATATTAAAGAACATTGAATTAATTGGTGGAAACCTAACTTTTGAAGGAAGTCAATCACCGGAAAGCGCGACTATACAGAATGTTTTTCGAAAGATTTTCTTTTGACATTGTTTAAAAAACAAAATCTAAATGTATGATGATAAAGTTGATTAGTGTTAAATTGTACCTGTAACTAGTGTAGACTCCGAAAGTGTGCCTTAAAATATAACATAATGTGGCGATGGTAACAATTTTTCATATTTGTCCTTTTTATCCCCTTTTTCTTTATAAAAATAATGTTAATTGACTAACTAAGAAAGTGTGTGAATTCTTTTTCTTTTAAAAGAAATTAAAATGTAACAAAATAAATGAAGAAGAAAAGTAATGAAATTGATCTTTATTAATTAAATAAATGTATTTTGGGAATAAAAAGGAAAAACTTTTTCTACCCCTGGACTTTTGCATTTAGGAAATTAAATTATTTTCAGCTTTAGGCGAACCAGCAGTGAATTAGTCCATCCAAGGAATTTTTTATTTTATTTCATTTCAAACAAGTCTATTTTCATCAATTTCTTTATTCAGAATTGTCCATTATCAAAATTAAAATCGATACAGTTAGATTCAGTTATCGTTATTTTTTTTTATTTCATCTTATAGCCATTTTCAGTTCAGCAGGCTGCAGATTAGAAGCCATTCCAGCTTCTCAACGATGACTTACACACCACCTGCAATAATGGCAAGTATCAATGACGTCAAATTTAAATTTGTCCTAGTTTCTTTTAAATTTTCATAATAGCTGGTAAATGAAAGAATTGTTTGCTCTAGGGATTTTCATAGATGAACTTCAGCCAGAAGTGATGAGGTTACAGCTTGGAGATGGTAATTCTTAGAGAACCATAATTCTCTCGGCCACCTCAGGAATCAATTAAAATTAGGGAAGAGAAAAAAGAAAAAAAAATCACAGTATTTTGTTTCATTTAACAATGGCTCATGCAGCCCTCACTGTTGCAAATGGCCAAAAAATATTGTTAAGAAGTGGAAATAAAAGGAAATCGATTAATTTCGCTTTTCATCTCTTATCCTTGTATTATACTTCGTTATTTTCCTTTGGCTTCGAGATAGATGACTATCCTTAGAAGATTGTTTACAACTCGTCTCATTAGAACTTTGTCCTATATCTGAAAGCCTTTAAAAAGAATAATAATTAGATAATTACTTTAATAGGATGAAAAATTATTACCAGTTTCAGTCATTATAAACTTTATTATGCCGAGCTTTCGACCTAGGGACTAGGTCATCTTCAGGGCTAATTTACAATATACTGTTTTACATCATTGGAGGGTGGTGTGTCTTCTGTCATGTCTGTTCAGTCCATGTGTAAAAACAGTATATTGTAAATTAGCTTGAAGATGACCTAGTCCTTAGGTCGAAAGCTCGGCAGTATAAAGTTTATAATGACTGAAACTAGCATTTATTTTTCATCCTATTGAAACTATGATTCAGTCACCAAAAATAATGAACAATAATAATTACTTTAACAAACAGGAACGTACGAGGTTCTCAGACGGCTCCCAAGCAGAGGAAGAATGAAAACAGGGGAACAGGGCCGCTATCCAAGCTGACTTTGGAAACAAACGAATATTTTCTATTGAGTGAGTGTTCTACTAAATTCAAGAAATGAGAAGTCCCACTAACTGCGCGAAATAGATACTCTTTTGAGGAAGTAATAACTGTAATTGAGCTTCTGATTTATACGAGGGTCGTTTGAAAAGTCCGTGCAAAAATAAAAACTACTTAATTTTTTGGGGTAAACCTTTTTTATTTTTCAACATAGTCTCCTTTTAGGCTTATACACTTCGTCCAACGCTGCTCTAGTTTGTTGATCCCTTCCGAATAATAGGATTTGTCCAAGTCTGAAAAATAGCCATTCGTTTCTGCAATCACCTCCTCGTTTGAATAAAATCTTTTTCCCGCCAGCCATTTCTTCATATTGGGGAACAAATAGTAGTCCGAGGGAGCCAAGTCTGGAGAATAGGGGGGATGTGAAACGAGTTGGAACCCTATTTCCATTAATTTTGCGACCACAACTGTTGAGGTGTGAGCTGGTGCGTTGTCGTGATGGAAAAGGACTTTTTTGTGGGCCAATCGTGGGCGTTTTTCTTGCAGCTCGGTTTTCAAACGGTCCAATAACGATGAATAATATGCACCTGTAATAGTTTTACCCTTTTCCAGATAGTCGATGAGGATTATTCCTTGCGAATCCCAAAAGACAGTCGCCATAATCTTTCCGGCCGAAGGAACGGTCTTCGCCTTTTTTGGCGCAGATTCCCCCTTGGTAACCCATTGTTTAGATTGTTCTTTGGTCTCAGGAGTGTAGTGATGTATCCATGTTTCATCCACATTGACGAAACGACGCTTAAAGTCCTGCGGATTCTTCTGGAACAGCTGCAAACCGTCCTTGCAACACTTCACACGATTTCGTTTTTGTTCAAGCGTGAGAAAATCACTCGACTTCCTCGATTCAAACGAATGCCAAACACAAAGAAATAGACCGATCTGGCTGAAACTTGGTGTGTGTTCTTCCAAGAGATGCTACTAACTAAACATAACCTCGATACGCGCCAGTAGTGCTATCTCTGACTTTGCACGGACTTTTCAAACGACCCTCGTAACTAACTTGTTACAGTGGAACGATTAGTGTCCTTCACTTTTATGTTTTGTGAAGTTGGTACGTTTTCTTTTAAAGACTAAAAATAATTTGAGCGACTTGTTAATTTTCATTAACATTATAGTGGAGATTTTACATTTTTAATCAAAATAAGTAATATTTATAATTTATTTTCAACATCTTGGTATGCTTACACTTTTTATTCAGCATCTTATAAAAATAACAAAGATAAAATTAGCTACAGATTTTTTTGTTTTGCATAAAAAGGAAATTAATTAATGTTAAATATTGTACTACATTTAATTGGTTCTTGTGTAAATTAGTTTATCATTTTAAAAGGCACTTTACTCATCAAATTGTAAACCACGAAGGACTTCGTTAAAAAGAAATAATTATGTATGTTTAACTGTTTAAATAATAAGTATTGCTAAAATGAAATTTATTTCTTTGTTTGGTGGTTATTTAAAATGAAAGCTGTAATGTTAAGGAGTTAAGGAGAAGGAAATAAATAGAAAAATGATGTGCAAAAACGGAATATTAAAATATATACCCTCCAGTTGTACACTCGGTAGATATGTGATGAATAGAACGGAAGTTACAATCATGTCAGGTCATCTCAGATAAGTTAAAATCAAACAAAAGGATTTACGTCAGAACTAAAGCGGAAGCTGTCTTAACTTCGCCATGAAACAGTCCATTTATTCTGGTCCTAAATATGACACACGTGCTCCTAAAGGAATAAAATTATTTCTTTCTATATGAAACATATTTAGAGAACATATAATGCATTAAAGTAGTTCTAGTTATTTTTATTTTTACTTTTAATTTAAGGTGCGTCAACATGTAAGGTACGACACCGGAACTTGGGCACTGTTCTCTCGTTTCAGATAGTCCTTTTCATTAATGGATCCAAGGGCAGAATGAATGGAATGAATTCTCCATCTATAACCTGTCCATCGCACAACTAACATGAGATAAAACCCTCCTTAGTTAATATAGTTGAAATTAATTTTGCAATTTTAGTACTGTAAAGCAGGTTAAAAACGTTTTAGAACAACAAAATAAAACCGTTTACGAAAGTAGAGAATTGCAATAATTTATTTTTGGATGAATCAGCAGTAATGTTTGTTTATTTACCCATAAATGGAGGCGACAAGGTTTGTGCGACATTATTTTAAACAAGGTAAGTAGTCAATAGCTCAGTAACAGTTTTCTCAGTTACTGTTCAAGTGAACGAAATTTTCCTTGAGTTATGGAATAATTAGAGATTTATAAACTATATCTAATTCATTTATTTGGCCTTCGATCAAATATGGATTATTGTTGAACTCTAAGATTATAACTAACAGTAATTTTAATTGGCAGATTCCACGAAGTAGCTTTACTTATAATCCGAGCGGATTAGTAACAGACTGACAGAAAGGGCTAGTAAAAATAACGAACTATTGTTAATAAATAGATTAACGATTGACATTAATACTAACTAACCATCGACAGAAAATTACAAGAACTAAATGTGCAATTGAAAAATATGAAAAAGTCCGAGGAGATACTTAAGTAAGGAAGAAACCAGATTAGTCTCGGGGACTGATCTCCTGCTTTCAGAGGATGTTAGGAAGGAAAACATCTTCGCAAAGTATTTAATGCGGCACCCTGTGTTGGCTTTGAAAGAAGAAGGAAAACAGCTTCTCATTTCCTGTTTACATTATGAGTTTGAGTTAAAAACATTTGGCTTTCCGCTGCCATAAGAGATTATATCGCTACGAAGATTATTATTGTGGAAGTTCCTATATCATTTAAGAACGGCGGATTTACCTATTAGACTTTCTAGGAGAGGAGGTTGATAAGCCTTTTAACTGTCATAAGGTGGGGAACTGAACCTGTCCTAGAAAATCAATAATATTTATCTGAAAACATGTTTGACACATGAACAGAAGTGTTATCACTAGGCGATCTCCTCCTGTATCTCGTTTTATTCTAAACAATATTGCATCTTGATAAAACTTTGATTGTAATGCCTTTTCTTTCAGGCGGGCTTTACGTCCAATTACAAAATTAGGTTTCGTGGATGGAGACGATTAGCAAACATTCTTTAGTATAATATACTCATTTTAACCGTCAAATAAAATCCAAAGCCTAGGCACAACCCAGTAAAACATATTACCTAGCTTTGCGGGCCTCGCCTCTAACCATTCGGCTACTCTGTACTGCCCTGACAGTAAAAACCAATAAATAAAAATTGCAGAATCAAATCTGAATGTATAATATAGTAACCAGTTCGTTGATGTATGATGTGTATAACTGAAAATAAATAATACAAATTATTATTGTTTATTTCTTTTGCAACTGTACTAGTATTGTACAACAAGCAAAAGTGATGAGAGATAAGGGATGGCGCAAATACACATGCACGCATCTATATGTGTGTACATACATACACGCGCACATGCATGTGCGCCAAGGGCGTGAGTGGAGTGAACGACGACCATCCAGTGGATGGAAGCCGTTAGTTCGCCAGATTGGCAAGGTTACGCAGCAACCATCCTAGGAGGTCGGCGTTATACGAGTATGTTGAGATGGTCGCATGGACACCGCCGCTTCAGTCTGCGCTGTGTATTTGAGGAAAGTGTTGTAGTAGACTTGTTGTGGATCAGAGGGTGGTAATGACTGTGTAGATTTGAGTGGAGTTTTGTGTACCGAGATTAGGGCTATTTCAGAGACGAGTGGAATATTTAGATCAGAGTGTATAGTATGATTGGAGACGTAGAAGGGAGCATTAACTATTGTCCTTAGAATTTTTGATTGTAAGGTCTGAAGTTATTTAGTTAAAAATCATTAATCAATCATTAATTATTAAAATAGATTTGTAGTATTTTTTTATTATTTTTTTGCAGCTGAATCACTTTGCTGTGAATAAAACTAAATTAAAAAGAATCGAAAATTAAAGATCAATTCATTTTTAAGAAAACATATTTAGCATTATTTTTATTCTCTCTACATTTTGATTTTTCTGTTTTTCAATTTATTTAATAATTCATTAGGCAAAGTTGTTTGTAATTAAAAAATAAAACTAAATAGCAAACCCAAATATTTTGTATGAATTTTTTTTGTTTGTTTTGTTTTTAATGTCGAGGAAAAACCAGATTACATTTTAAAAGAGTTTTGAAAACAGGACCCATCTAACTGGTACAGTTTTAAGTGCTAAAACTTTGTATACTTTAGACGCGACGAAGAGTTGAGGGTGGAGTATATAGAAGGTGCACAGCTGAGCTATGTTCATATTTAGGTCAAGCCGAGGGGCGGTAAGTTAGGACAACACTTAGCCCATCCTCTGCACCATCCGGACAGGGCGGCTCCGTGTGCACCAGCTACCGCCAAACAAGGATACAACCAGTTACATAATTACCAGAGCTAGGCACACACCTGTGTACTGCTATTTCTTTACGCTGCACTACTTTTATTTCCACTTATTTTTTTAAAACAAAAACGAGCTACTGTTTTTTTCTTTCCAATTTAGAGAGATTAGCCTTTTTGGTCCTGGAAAGCAGGATTACAGTGCGTCAAGTTAGCATGGAACTTACATAGCACCGTACGTACCTGAGTGAATGAATCACAAGTCTTCTGCTCGACGCAGTTAAGACTGAACAGTTTCTTCAGAACGGGAAATTTTCATTAGGTTGCAAAGGAAGGTGTGTTTTCGTTGTTGATTAGAACTCTTGAGGTAATATAGTGTCCGTTATGCAAATTGCCAGGCAGGCAAGCAGTGTAATGAGCTGTTTCAAAATCTACATATCCTTATCTTACAGCTGGGTTTTTTTGTCTTTTTTTCTCCATCAGGTTCTCAGTGTAACTAGAACCTCAAGAAGAATTTAATTAAGAGCCAACTGGAAGAGATATAGATGAAATGATCTTGTTCTCTAGCAAGAATAAGTATACAATAGAATATATGTAAATTTGACTATAATAAAGTTTATTATTATTAAAGATCAATGTAACGTACGCTCGGCTACCGTGGTGCCTATAGTAGCCATTGTAAATTATAATATAAGTTCTCTTGGCCATAAAAAATATAAACATAAGCGCTTTAAGCACATTTTGTCGTAAATACCTGTGTATCAAACTAAGGTTTTTTAATTTTTTCCCCTTCACACGTAATTATGTTCTCTTTACATCTGTACTACTATTTATCTGTTGAGTGTATACAGGCGCTAAGCTTGAAATCTCAATTTCTGTGTTCTTTCATTTTTGTGTACATATGTAAAGTTTAGTTAATAAATCGCAAATTTCAATAAAAGATTAAAACAAATAAAAATTATTATTATGAATTTTATAATTACCGTTCTACAAGTTCTCGCAAAAATAGTTGACAAAATATCGAAACTCAACCTACATAACAAAAGGCTCTTATATCTAATGTTACTGCGACCCATTTGGTCATACGGCATCGAAGTATGGGGATCGAATAAACGTTTGAACTCTCTGCGCATCCACACTTTACAGTCAAAAATACTACGAAAACTCCTTAACGCTCCATTCAATATTTCTAACCTCACTATCCATAATGACCTCAAAATCCCTTTCATTAAAGACCTTGCTGACACTTGTTTTCTTAAATGTCATTCCTCTACAGCAGGCTTATCCTAACCCTCTCATAGAACACCTATCTTCTTCCACAATACCAGCTAATCCTCCAAGGAGACTGAAGAGAAGAATCGGCAACAAGTCAATGAAATTACAAGAATCATATTGGCTTGAAAGACTTAAACGAGGGCCTCCAACAATGTACATCATCAGTCTGCTAACACAGAATACTGATAAAAAGAAGTCCTTTTCTACCATGCTGGTCAGGTGAACGGGAAACCATCGACGCTTCAGCCTTTGGGGAAGGTTTTCTGTTTGGGGGCAGGTTTCATGAAAGAGCTTTATAGAGTTCAGACAGTTTGGAATGAACTTTGATGTAACGAGATTTAGCAAGGCCAAGAAATAATATATACATATTTCTGTTGTTTATTTGTTGTAGATAGTCTGATTGTTATGATATGTCAGGATTTGGGAAATGTGGGATTGGATGCAATCAAAATTGGAGCACTTATCCTTACAGTTCAAGTCCATGTGTTTCTATTGAGGCGATTTGGGCTTGAAAAGTTTCTTTTTTTCCAAAATAGACCATTTGGATCATTTAAAAAATATTTTGACCATGTGGTAGCGTAATTTAAGTTACTGTTGATTCAGTTGGGTATTCCAGAGGCGTTGGCCGGAGATATAGAAATATAATTGTTTCAACTAGCAATAATCGCACCTCAGGAGTCCTTCATTGGTTTCGATATTACCACTGCTCAAGGTTGTATTAATAATAATTGAAGTGAGTACTTAAGAATAATGAAGTGATGATTATTGAGTGGCATAGGTGAGAAAAACGGTAATTCTTTCTAAAATTACGCATTCCAAAGAATCACTTTTCAGTTATTTGCTAAATTATCCGATCTAGTGATATTTTAAACGCCAGCAGAAAGCAGTAAAGGTATTGGGAAGATGTACGAAATAAAAGTCCGTGAACTTGGTACAGATATTGAGGTTTAATATTGATCAAATTTAATTGCTTTTCGTTTTAAAATTTATTGATCGAAAGAGATTTAATTAACCAGCAGCACTTCATAAATTAATTTACATTCTTTAACAGAAGAGGGTAGAGGGCTATTAAGTCTGGCCAATGAAGGAAAACAAATAAATTGCCAATCAGCTAATGAATATGAATTTGGGAAGCAACTTCCTTCCAGGATAAAATTTTTCATTTAAAAGGATGGTGATAAAAAAAGTGGTAAACAAAACAAAAAATGAAGAAAGATGCTGCTTTGTAAAGAAAAGGGTAAGCTGTTGCCAGAGATTTTGACAGGCGCTCTCTAGCTCTCTCTCTAGACTCCAGCTATGGAAAAAATTCCAACCCCCTATCAAATTCATTAGAGCGAAACCCCACCGCGCCACCTCGCCCAGTACCGAAATTGGATTAGGGTGTGAGAGGATGAGAGTACAGCAAATAGGAAGGGGCAAACAGACAAGGGGAGGCTAGCTTGCGTTATTGAGTTTTTGGACAAAGGGAAAACGGAAACGAGACCTCCCTCCAGACCTTAACCGGATTTGTACCTACTCCGGAACTAGCAGTGTCTCCACTCGAAATATATTTTTTATTTTAATATACAAAATAATAAAGAACATTCGCTTTGAGTGAAGAAACCAATAATTTTCCTGCTTCAGTTTATAAATTTGCCATAATGGAAAATATGGAAATTGTTTTTTCTGAATAGAATCAATTGGAAGAATGGAAGAAAGGTGCTCAAAGAAGGTAGAGCCCACTGTTGCAGCTGCTTATTGAATCTAATATTCTGTCGAGCTTGATCATTCACAAGACTATTCTCCAAGTTCTAATTTTTTTAAACTCCGAGAAAGACACAGCAAGCGATCTGATTGGCTGAATTTAAGCTTGCCCAAGAGATGTTCCCCGCTTGAGCAATGGTACCAAAAGTAAATTTCAATTTAGCTTCGGAGAATTATTGTACCAATCCCTAACTTATAGAGCCTGATTGCTGCAGGTTGGGTTCTAACATTTTACTCTATATATAATATTACGTTATTCAAAAAAAAGCCTTGTAAATTTTTACCTTCATAAAAGATGCGAAATTGTTGACTACAGTTCATATGCAATCATTTGAGTCGTCAACATATTTTAAACGTCGTAACCTTTTTTTTGGGCTTTTCTTTTGGCATTGGCTTTCGCCATACAGCCAGCATCGTCTAGTTGCTTATCACTAGAATATCACTCACTCTCCATTCTTACTTACAAATACATTCGCTTCACACATTCATCACTCTACTATATACAACTATTTACATAAACCTTACTACTAATAGATGGATCAGTACTCTATATTCCTGCCATCCTTATGGCTTAACCGAAATTAAGATCACGTAATTCTTCTCTAATCATTTTCTTCCATTCATTCTAATCGGCTATAACTTTTAAATACATTCATATTTCTTCGCTAGCTCTGCTACAGATTTAAGCACTTAGATGTTGGTGGAGAATATTATGTCCTCGTAGCGAAATGGTGCATCTAAATACCTGTATATGTCGTCAAACATTCGTTTCCTTTCTACCATATAACGTGGACATATCATTATTATATGTTTGAAATCCCCCTTCTCATTGCAATCTACGCAAAGAGGAGAGGTCCTGTCATAATCTTTAACTCGTTAGTTTTTCTTGTCTTCTTAGTGAATGCACTTAGCAATGTATGCACTTTTGGTGGTTATGGAAATGTTCTTATCGTCTTGAATATTAGACTATTTGTACAATTTCACCCAATTTTTCCCGAAATTGAGTTTTTAATGGTTTTTGACGCCCTCAAAAACAAAAAAGATTTTCCAGCGAGGCCTATCAATGTGTGTGTGTTGTTAAGAATATAAATTGAATTGAACATCTCATAAATCGTAAATATTTACCACGACTTCGCTGAAAGCTTGAATTAGGCATTTCCGTTCTTGTATCACAGTTTTAATTTTAATTTTTTGTTTTGTTTTATTAAATTTAAAAATCCAAAAGTTGGAAATGCACTTTATACAAAAATGTTTCAGTTCTTAAAATTTTGATACTGATTTTTGTCTTCCTTAATGCTTATTACTTTTGTTCGGAACATTTTTCCCGATTTTTTTAAGGAGCTATTTCCCAGGAACACTTTGTTCAGCTACTTTCTTAAGAGCTCATTCAGAACATTTAACTTTACCGTCTCAAATCTTACCAAAGACCCAAATAAAAGAAAATAAAAATCATTGCTAAAGTTCTAGTTTTGTGTAAAATTTGTAAAAACAAAAGAAGTATGTGGTTATGTTTAAAATCTGAAGGGATAATTGCATATTATAGCAAATCTATCACTTATACTCGGGAAAAAATGATTTTGGGAAAACTTAGATTTTTCTTCCAGGTTTAAGATAGTGAGGTAATGGAATTGATTGCAGTGCAGCCGAGTACAGTCCAGACTATATTTCTTTACAAGGGGTAAATAGAAATGCACTTCTTCCCACCTAATTTATTTCTGGGGAATCTAAATCTCCATTCAAATCTATAACAATTGCCCTTAATTGAAGAAAAAGCCGAACGAGAATCCTGTCCACATTATTTGTTTTCCTTTTACTTATTTCTTTAAAATTATTGTTCATATTTTTTTTTCATTAGCCAGTCCGGCCATAGCCATTTGGAAAATTCATTCCAATTTCCTCTCTAAATAACTTAATCAAACAAAATTCAGTTAGAAAATAAACGTTTCCAATTATCATATTACTACCAATTTCAATTTAATCCTAAAAAATATTTATATTAAAACCAAATTTCAGTTTTACTCGCCACTTCAATTTTTTTTTTTTTTTATTCACCGCTTTATTAGTGGTTTTATGATTATTACTTAATTACTTAATTAATTTACGATAGAATTTTTAATATTCTCCAACAAAACCACATTTAATTAATATATTTCACTTATATCTAACACATACACAAACAAACAAGTGGTTTCAATGAAATCGTGCTAATCAGTGGTCAAAAGTGAACTTAGTGTGCACGATAAAAAATAATAAAATTAAAAAGTATAAATTGAGATGGAATTAAATAAATACAAATAATTTATTATTTATACATTTACAATTTAATTTAGTTTTTCACTAATATTTTAATTTCATTTAGAAGATAAATGCATTTGACGTAAAAGAAACTTAAGCTACACTGCGCTTAGAGTTATAAGATCGCTTATTGTACTTCTTAATCTATAGAATTCCACTTATAACAGGAAGTGTGAGTAGCCAAACGTTTTATCTGAAATGCCGAATATACAGGATGATCCACTTAAAACGCACCAATCGCTTATAACTTTTTAGGAAAGCGGAATTTCGAAAAAACCCACGAAGTAAACTATATGTTTTTTTTGGTCTAGTTTTCAAATTTTCCACTCCCAATGCTGTATCTTTATTTTTGACGGAGTTACGGCCAAAAACCCAATTGAGGTTTTATAAGGGCCACTGGTTTTGACAATGATAGTGAAAACTACATAAAAAATTGTGAAAAATGACGTTGATCCCGTTTCGACACCCCTAATATTTGTTGAGATATTTAAGATCAAAGTTACTATTTTATCTATTCGTGAACGGTTTTCAATATTAATTTTCTACCAGAAATATACGTTTTGGGAGGTCCTTTGACTGCAAAAAATGTTATTTGTGACGCAAAGAACAAAAATAATAATAATTAAAGTTTTTAAAAATGTAGTGCAGTGTAATGGTTATGGGTGAGTCAGAATAAATTTGTTTTATCATCAAATAAAATCAACCATCACATCATTTTAATGTACTCCGTATGCAAGACTTCTTGAACTGTGATTACGGTAAGAATATCTTGCCAGGTTGCTGGTCTAATGATCAAGAGCGTGGCTTTGTAAGTGAGAGGTCACTAGTTCGAATCTCGCGTATGCAGTTATTCATAGTACTTAATATATCATAATACTTTTTTTAATAAAATGTAGTCATACGAGGGATTCGAACAAGATATTCTTACCGCAATCACAGGTCAAGAAGTCTTGCATACGGTGTACATTAACATGATGTGATGGTTGCTTTTATTTGATGATAAAACAAATTTATCCTGATTCACCCACAACCATTACACTACACTACATTTTTTAAAATTTTCAATTATTATTATTTTTGTTCTTAGCGTCACAAATAACATTTTTTGCAGTCAAAGGATCTCACAAAACGTATATTTCTGGTGGAAAATTAATATTGAAAACCGTTCACGAGTTGATAAAATAGTAACTCTGATCTTAAATATCTCGACAAATATTAGGGGTGTGGAATCGGAGTCAACGTCATTTTTCACAATTTTTTATGTAGTTTTCACTATCATTGTCAAAACCAGTGCTCCTTATGAAACCTCAATTGGGTTTTTGGCCGTATCTCCGCCAAAAATAAAGATACAGCATTGGGGGTGGAAAATTTAAAAACTAGACCAAAAAATTCGTGGGTTTTTTTTGGAAATTTCGCTTTCCTAAACAGTTATTAGCGATTGGTGCGTTTTAAATGGAACACCCTGTATATGAGTATATAGAGTATACTCCTTAACAAAAACTTACAGTTTTAAAAGTTAAGTATAAGGGTTGATTAAACGCCAAAAGGTACACAAATCAGCTAGTACCCAACATTTCATTCAAGCTTAGTTGATATAATTTAAGTAATTTTGCTGCATTAACTTTTCCTTCACATTTTTTAGAATTTATTAGATGTCACAGACCCTTATGCTGGCCAGTTCGTTCATAATATTATTTGGTTATAATTATGATAAAATGTATATTATATCTTCGTTTTTAAATTGGTACTTTATTTTAACTCTATTCCAAATTATTCTTCTGATTTATCTTTAATATGCCCTTTATTCTGAAGTTGTCACATCTTATACATGCATGTTAAAGTAGAAAAAGACAAAGTTAGAGTCGGCTACTGTTTAAATTTGAATCACGGAGGATTTAAAACAATATTTCAGACTTGAATTCGTCTTACCGAAATATTCGTGAGCACAAATAACACACAGTAAATAACAAGTAGATTATTCAACAACAATTATTCATTTCTCAATTGTAATTTAATTTTACTTACAGTAAAATACTGGAATAATTAGCTGTCCTAAAAGTATGCAATACTTATTTATTTTATATTACATAACATATATATAACATTGTGAGAAGAACAGCTACATTGAGAGTGTGATTGAAGAAAACTATATTATTTGCGATAAAGCCAGATAATTATTACCTATTATTACAAACGTTTGACTACTACATAAAATAACAATTACTTTAATCGAAGAATAAACTTAAACAGACGATTTTTATTAAAAATAAAATAATCGAAATCATTGATGTATGTTGGTGTAAGCATTTTTTTAAAAAAGTTTTTAAATTTTGTAGCATCGTAATTTTTTTTATTTTTTATACCGTTTTCTTTTTAACCTGTGATTAATAGTTTGATTATTATAGATTAATAGATATTATAGTCAATCTACAGTGCTACTTGAACAAATATTTTGTAGATGAAAATGGCCAGCATAAGGGTCTGTGACATCTAATAAATTCTAAAAAATGTGAAGGAAAAGTTAATGCAGCAAAATTACTTAAATTATATCAACTAAGCTTGAATGAAATGTTGGGTACTTGCTGATTTGTGTACCTTTTGGCGTTTAATCAACCCTTATACTTAACTTTTAAAACTGTAAGTTTTTGTTAAGGAGATTTTTGTACCTTTTGGATAGATTTTCATTTTTGTCTATTTTGCTAAGTTACATATCTGCTTTACTGTTTTTTTTAAATTTGGAATAAGCAATTCTATCATTACAACCTGATAAGGTGTTAAGTAGGGACCGTAACTACCACTGGAGAGATCTTTTTAAAGAATGATTATAGTTGCGGCCCCCCAAACCATCCTCAATAACAATTTTTTTGAGAAAGCCTTTTTATATAAAATAGGAAGGTATTTGTACGTAAAAAGCAAATTTAAACTGCGATTTCAGACCTTCCTTTTAAGAGGAGTAAGAAAAATAAACGGGCGATTACAGTACTTCTCCCTAAAAGGCAATTCAAAGATTTTGAATCGAACGACAATTCATTAATGTAAATAGGTTCACCCATTGATAATTTTAACGATTGCAGTACTTCCTCTTAGTAGGTGTAAGAGCATGATAGCACTTCACAGCCATGTAGAGGAGCTTTAATCACTTCTTCGTGCTAAATTTTATCAAAATCGGACAAAGCGTTATAGAAATATTGGTAATAATAGTTTTAGAAACGGCCTTACTTGGGTGGGGCAAACTCCCCTCCATATGAGGCATAGCGAAGAGACTTTTAAAGTGCAAATCTGTACAAAATTTCGATTCGAATGACACTTCATTCATGAAAATCAGTTCACGTGTCGATAATTTGAAACGATTGCTATACTTCCCCTTAACTAGTGTAAGAGCAGATCGTCGCTTTAATGTTACATAGGGGAGCCCTAACCCCCATCATCCTACCAAATTTTATCAAAATCGGGCTAAGATTTACAGAGTAATTAGTAATAATAATTTTGAAGGGGGCCTTACATAAAGGGGGCTAACTCCTCACCCATTCGGTGTACAGCGTCGAGACCCCCAAAAGGCACATCTACATAAAATTCCGAATCGAATGACACCTCATTCATGAAAATCGGTTCTGGCGTTTAGGCGCTACGTAGTTTACAAAAAAGGTAACAACAACAACAAGAAGAAGAAGAAGAAGAAGAAGAAGAAGAACAACAACAACAATTTCTGAAAAAGCCGTTTTTGCTCATTTTCGGCAACTTTTTTCTCGAAATCTATTAGGTCTGGGTGGTTGCAAAAAAATTACAGTTATAAAGGAGGGTTTGCCCTATATTTTAAAGAAAATTTGGGAATTTTATCTTTTATAGAAAAAGAGAAAAAAATTGTCAAAGTTGGGTGTTTTTCAACGTTACGCTTTTTCGTGCACTTTTTGACGATCAATCCTTATACAACTGTCCTACCGGACACTTTTAATATAGCTAGCTACTCAATAATGAATCTTAGATCAGTTTATCAATAATCAAATCAATTTAATGCTAATAAAAAATAAAAAATAAATGCTGGCCCTAATTTTTTGTTATTCAAAGTTTATAAAAAAAATTGTTACCATTGTTACCATAATTGGGTCATTATTACAACGATGGTAAAAACAATTATTTATTTTTGTTTGCTCACCAAATTTATGTACCATAAAGTTTTGTAATAATCACTATTTAATTGTTCCAAATAAGTGTTTCACAATTTAAAGTTTATGTTTATAGAAAAAACAAAGATATTATTTTATTTTTTGTTTATTTCCAACTCAAATCTAATTTTTATTTTATTTTTAACTTATTATTTTTAGAATGAAAGCAGTGTCTCATTAATGATTGATTACTGAGGTGATACCAAACAGGTCACATAATTTACAGAAAAGCACCTGTCCGATGGTGTAGTTAAAAAAATTTCTTTCTTTCTATAATTAACACAGAAAATCTAGGATTTCTGTTTTAAGGTACTTACAAAAATGAAAAGATCGAAGAAGAATTAGCATTATGAGACAAATGAAATGTTTGAATATTTAGTTACATTTTAATTAGATTCTTTAATCGCAGAATTACAGAAATTGCTGCAGATTATTAATGGAACGATTGAGTTGTAGTTTGGGTTCAACGCCGGAAAATGTGAAATGTTTTCCCATCATGGGTTTTCAATTTTTCCCTAAAAACAAAAAACTTATAGTTTAGCCCGCAAAGCTAAGAAGAATTGTGGTACTGGGTTTGATTTCCGGTCTAGATTTTGGATTTTAATGGTTCATACGAGAAATTTATAGTAAAGTATGTATGCTAGTCGCTTCCGTCCGCGATCCCTAATTTGGTAGTTGACGTAGATCACGCCTCAAAAAAATAAGCTGTACTTTACTTCTTACTGTTTGCCTGTTACAACTGGCAGGAAGTTTTGGAGTTCTACTAATACTTCAATGTATATAATTGTGTATTTGTGCACATTTATATTTATAATAGAGTTATATCTAAAAATAAAAGTTACACACAAAATTATTCACTTATTGTGAATGGAATTTACACTCTGTAACCGGATGAGCTAACTGTTTTGCAAAAAGTGCTTTTGCTGCCGATATGAATAGATTGTAAAGAACTTAAAAATAACATAGTATACAAAGCTTACTTTCTATCTTTTAAAGAGAAAGCAATTAAGCTTAGAATGAAAAGCTCGAAATATTTTTTGCTTGCAACAAGTACATATTACAAACACATTTAATTAAGAAGCAAATATTTCTTTCTAGAAAAAGTATTTTTTCCGCTTTCACTACACTTTGATACATAATTTTCACTAAACTCTGTTTGAACTGTGATTCAAAGAGAATAAAACTATTTACGAGGATTTCTGTTACTGTTAACTAACTGGTAGAAAATCAAAGGAGAATATTAAAATAATTTTGGGAAGATGGTAGGAGCTGTTTTGGACTCACAGAAGACAAGTGTATTCACAGCATTCTTACGCCTAACTTTTTTGATTTTCAGTTCCTAACCTTCTACGCATAAATATAAATCGGAGAACTGCTCCTAGAATATGTGCAAAATCAACAAAGCTTGAAATGTATTGGTTTGGATTTATAATACAGAACTACTAAATTATTAACTCGCGCACATGAATCTAAAAACAATTTGTGTAATAATTTTGAATACATATTTGGTTTTAACCGTACAGACTATTTTCCAAAGTCCAAAGTTGCGGCAAAATCTATCACTGGGACATCATTTAAAGGTGCATTAAAATTTGAATCTGCTCAGGTATAGCATTCATATTAAAGTAGAACAATAAAATGTGCATGTATGGGGAATATGAACTCGTAGGACCTTCTGAGGACCAATATGGGTTGCTAAGGAGGTTCTGAGGGTGCGAAGTTTTAAGTGGAGAAGGAAAACACGAGTTGGCCAGGGGATAGTAAGTAAAGGAAGAAGGGATAAATGATTGAATCAGTTTGGAAATGCTTCTCTATTAATTAATTAGATTTGACACCTACTAATTTTAAACTTTATATTACATTTAGTGGCAGACCAGCTGTTCAATGTCTAGAGATGAAGAAGTGGTAGGGACACGATGCTTGAAATACACGGGTAACAGAACCTAGCTCTCCCATATCGTGACACAATGCTTGTGAGCTACTAGCGTTTACCAAACTAAGCGTTCACCAACTAAGCGTTTACCAAAGTAAGCGTTTATTTGGCAAATAACTAACACCATCCGCTCATGCTTGCTTTATCTTTTTGAATACCAATCATACATTCTTTACTAGTGTTAAATTATATTCAAGGATCTGCCCTTTATTTTAAAGAAAATTTGGGAATTTAATTTTCAATAGAAATAGAGAAAAAAATTGTCAAAGTTGGGTGTTTTTTCACGAATATCATAAATTAATAGAGGAGGCCAGGACCCACTAAGGGTTGTTGAACCACGGAAATAGATAGATAGATAGGGTGTTTTTTCACGAAACGCTTTTTCGTGCAGTTTTTGACGATCAGCCCTTATACAACTTTCCTTCAGGATAGTTTTATTTAGCTTATAAGTGTTAATTAACGCCCATCTTCATTATCTCTTCACATTCCCGATCGCCAGACATGAAAGTGGGTACAATTGAGGTTTTTGAATGTTCATCTTGCATAGTTCTTTGCTTATTGATAGTAAGCTGCTTAATTTTTGTTGAGTACTATTAGGAACAAAGATAATCAATAAATCATAGTCTTCTCGAAGTGATGCTGCATTTCCTGAGGATAACATAATACAGCGAGAAGTCGAAGAACGTAAGGTGGCTGTGACCAACTACTGGGGCAGGCATTTTCATGTTGCAGTATCCATGGCGACATAATTGAACATGTTCTGGAAACAAAAATGTTGAAGCAAATCAGTTTTAGAGTTAGTTAATTTAATATCCTATCAAAGAATATTTCTGGAACTGTTCCATTTCCAAAATATCGTCTTTATTTAACTTTTCAGTATCGGAAAATTTACACTCACTATTATTGAAAGTATACACTCGTACCATTTCTAGTAACAATAATCTGCTGAAAGTTATCTGAAATCGAAGATCGTTACATCTTTCTCTTCTGGAATTTCAGCATGACACTGCGGATTGTAGGACTAGTCCAAGTTTGTATTTCCGTATTTAGCTTTAATAAATTTCCACGAAACATTAGATGATTTATCCTAGGTACTGTAATCACTTTTAGTTATAAAAATTCACGTAAATATGAATTTTAATTACATCGTATCACTAATAAGACGTGAAAAGAGCAATATTATACTCTTTTAATCTTTTAATGATTCTGAACTGTGATAAATTATAAAAAAGAATGTTCCTCTTTTTAAAGGTAATCTCACGTTTATGGGCTTTTCAATTTCGGTACGTTTTACTGGCCTCAACAACTGAGAGGTAATAAAGTCAGTTATTGGATGAAAAGGTGTTAACTTGTGACCTAACCTTTCATAAAATGTCAACTTAATCTGAACTTAAACGAGGTAATTACTTGTTTTTTTATAGGCATAACTTTTGTAATATATTCAATATTTTTGTGAGCAAGCAGGAATTTCTTCTGTTATAGGAGCAGATTCGGAGAATTATTATTCAGAATTGATTTATATAAATTTAAATTGTATTTTCTCTTGTGCTTGAGATGAGAAGATATTCTATTTTGTATTTTTAAGGAAAAATTCGAGTTCAAGACATCTGAGCTCGAAACAGTAGTGTTTTGATCTCTCTGGATGTTCACCTTCTTCTTCTTTTTGGTTTCAACATTTTTGAAAATGAATGTTTACCGAACAATACTTTTGTGGCGGATGTAACTGTTGGTTGTGTTTCAGAGGAAAATTTTTATGCTGAAAAACTGACTACGAACTAGAAAATTGCAGGAAAAGGAGGAGTAATTAAAGTAATTACTATTTAAACGTAAGTTTTTTGGAAAGTTGTGATTTTTTTGGGTTTTTGGGGTGACTTACTACCGCCTTTTGAAAGCCTAAAAGTGTTCTTGCGACAATATGCGACCTTCGAAATATCTTTGAGGGACTTATATTTAATATATATATATATTTATTGGCTTCAAATCAAATTATAAAATGTACATATTTACAGGAATAAAGAGGTTTCAGGCGATAGTGCCTATATACACTCAACAGAGCTTAAAATAACACAAAGTAAGAAAAATTAATATTAAATACTAAGGAAAAAAGAAGAAAAAAAAAACCTTAACTACAAATAAACAGTACTAAAACAAAATATGTTTTAGTCTCTTATGTTTGTATTTTTTGTATGCAAGAGATGTTAGATCGTAATTAACTATATTGGATACATACAAGTGTGTGCTGGCTTCACACAAGCTGACAAATTTTTCTGAAAGAAGGTACACTTGCGTAGAGACACTGGCCACATCAAGTGTGGCATGCATGTAGTCGATTGGTGTCCAGCGAGGGTAGGACCCAATCAATCTCAAACATTTATTCTGCGCGCGTTGTAATTTTTTATAGTTTGTGGGGCAAGTATTAGACCAGACTGGGGCCGCATATAGCAATACAGACCGAATATACAGGTAGTAAATTAACTTTTTATTTACAAAATTCAAGTTTGAAGTTTTATTGAACAGAGGAAATAAGCTACACAAAATACCGAGCGATTTGTTGCAAATTGAATTGATGTGTTTTGTAAACGTCAGCTTTGAGTCCAACACAACACCAAGGTACCTGACCTCTCTTTTCCAAGGGAGATCAACACCATTAACTTTTACAAAATTTATGACTTGGGGCCTCCTACGTGTAAACAAAATTATTTCAGTTTTCGCTTCATTGGGTTTTATTCTCCACTTATTAAAATATTTAAAACTTTTTCCAAGTGCAATAGAAAGATGCCTGGCTATTGTAACCACTCTAAAAGACGACAGAAAAAGTGCAGTGTCGTCAGCGTATAACGAGCATTTTGGTCTGAATTTAAGTTTTGTTATGTCATTTATGAAAATGTTAAAAAGTGTGGGACCAAGGACTGAGCCTTGGGGTACACCAGCCGCAATTTTTCTAAAGCCAGAAGTAGCGTTACCAACTGTAACACAAAATTGACGGTGTGTTAAGTAACTGTTAACAAAGTGGACTAAGTACTTCGGAAAGTTGTACTGTATTAACTTATAAATTAGACCATTATGCCATACGCAGTCAAAAGCCTTTTCCACATCGATCAGTGCCATCCCGGTGTGCTTATTTAGATTAAAATTGTGCTCAATTTCGTCAATAACTCTGGCAAGTTGTGCAGTTGTAGAGTGTCCCGCCCTAAAACCGAACTGATCAGGGGACAGAATATTATTATTCTCAATAAATGAACTAAGTCTTTTCAAAACAACACGCTCAGCAACTTTACTGAGACAAGGGAGCAGAGAGATAGGACGATAGCTACTGGGAAGAGTAGCATCTTTACCCGCTTTGGGAACTACAATAATTTTGGCGGTTTTCCAGGTTTGTGGAAAATAGCCAAACATCAACATATAATTTATTAATTTAGTTATGTGTATTAAGCTTTTCCTGGATAAGTTTTTCATTATACGAGAGTTAATACCGTCCAAACCTGGGGACTTGCGATTTTTTTGATGAAAAATTATTCTCTTGAGCTCCATTGGTGAAGTAAGTTTACAATCCTCATGCTTGATACAAGGGGTAATAAATTTTCTGACAGTGGAAATTACGTGCCGCGTGAACGAAGGGACACCTAAGTCAGTATTCATGGAATGAACTTTAGCGAAGTAGTCCGCCAATGTGGCAGCTTTGTGTTGGGGACTTATAAATTTTTTATTTACGTAGAAATAAATGGAACTTATAAAAATAAAGTTGCAGTAAGTAATTATTCATTTCTTTAAGAAGACTGTATATTTATAAAACTCGGAAATCTGTAAATAAATCTGAGGGATGTTACTTTATAAAATTGTCTACTTAAGTTTAATGAGTAGCCATGCGCAAAGGCTCCACCCAATAGAGAGGACCCTCCTTCATTCTTGTACCATCCACTTTCCTCAAAGGTAACCTGTCATTTTACAAATTACAGCCTTTCCTTTGCCTACTACTCCTCTCGTCTCTTTTGCTCCGCCAACATGTTGATGCGAGGAGAGAAAAATAAATAAAAACGTTTTTCTGTCGCATTACACAACTTGTCGTTTTCTATTCCCTCTCTCACTCTGTATCCGTTTTCTCTTTCAACCCCGCTCTTGTCGCCGCAATCTCATCATGAACCAATTATAAGAGAGATGCCTACATCAAAGTACTTTCCTAACAGCCATCCTCTGGCCATGCTGCAACAACAGAAGTAGAAATGTATATTAAATATTGTGCGCTGTGTGTTTACTAACGGAAAACTAATCTGAAAATTGAGGTATATAATTAATTTCACTCAATAAAATTGTTCAAGCAAAAGGGAAAGTTTAATAAAATGCTATTTTCTAGAAAAGTTATCTATTGAAATAAATAAAGTATTCTACGTCATTTTAATAAACATTCAGTCCGCCAAAGAGAGAATTCAATGTAAATTTGAAATTCAGCTTGGGAGGAAATTTAATTAGCAACTGAATATTGAGCACAGCCCAGATTTGTCCAATTTCATGATCCTTGAGTGGTGTTTACTTGTATAATCAGTATGGAAACGTGGCTATTTTATCTGACTGAGCTGTAACACATCGAATTTAAACAAGAAATCTTCTCAACACTTCGTGGGGATTTTTGATTTTTTAATTTGGGAAGGCAATGTTATAAATAACTTCTACTAGCCATCTTTGCTAAACTGTAATAAATTTGAGGACAATGTTCTAAAAACAAAAGTTAATATTTAATCCAAGAAAAAACATGGCCTCGAAAGCGATGGCACTTAGCCTTTGTGGTTAGTACTGATTACCAACTGAGAAGTGGCGATTTACGAGGGTTGGCTGAAAAATAATGCACACATGCTAGGAGAGGGGGAAAGAAAAGAGTCATCAAGTTCGGACAGAAAGTATATTAAAGTGCAATTCTTAAGCTTCACAATTATGTATTACTTTTCAATGTAGTCACCATTAACGCTAATACATTTCTTCCAAAGTGAAACACGTTTTTTCATTCCGTCTCTGAAGAATTCTTTTGAATTTTCTTGAATCCAGGAATTGACAGCTGGGTCATTCCACGTCAAATCAACACGGGGTCTGAACCTCACCATCTCGGATTTTCTTGAAATTTGGCACATGTGTACTGTTGGTATAGACTTGGAAAAATATGAAATTTTACTGTGATATGTCAACTGGTTTATGAGTTACAGGGCTGTAAAGTTGCCAAAAATGGGCTGAAAAACAAGGAACCCCGTGTTTTTGAACTACTGTAGAAGCTTTCCTAATTGAGCTAAAGACTTGGGATTGGTGTCATTTTATAGCATATATAATGCACTTTCCTGTGATATGCAACACCATATGGGTTAGGATAAACAAACTTTGTTAAATTTAAATTTTTTTAAAAAGTACATATTTTAAAATTTTAAAATTAATTCCATGTATAGCTAGTAGTGTTATGAATCACTGGGCAAAATATTAATTTGGGACCACAATGGCTTCATTGTTAAAAAAAATTAAGACTAAAGCTCCAATCCGATTAATTCAACTCTGAATTCATGTTAATACAATAATGCTAATAATAATTCCACTAATAAGTCCAAAGTAAAACATACTGTTAAGTAATAGGATCTCTTTAATATTTTAAGCTTGAAAAGGCTTCATTTGTTTGACATGCATCACTTTCTAGTAGGACATATGTAAGTTCTTTCAGTCAGAGTCACAGGATCAATTTTTATCAAAACATCGACTACTGAGACCCAAAGAATATCGGCATTTCTTGGATGCGAGATGATTTAGAGGGTCCAGTTGGATGAAGAAAAGTTACTTTTACTTCATCAAGTTTTTCATTTTTCTCTAAAACATATCCAAGCCACCAGTTTCTTTATAGACTACACTGATATAACCTGATATGTCGGCTAATTTTAGTTTATCAGGGAATTTTGAAACTTCCATTTCGCAAGCTTCTGAGTTCATAGAAAAGTTTTTAACCAATATTTTGGATTTACTTCTGGGAATGAAAGCATGATATTGCTGTGTTCCTTTAATAGCCAATGCTTGAGCAAACCGATTTTTTAAAAAACACTCAGATTCAACATAGTCTTCCTGGGTTGAATATGCAAAGTCTATGTTCGTGATGTTTTCTACTGCCCACTCAAAATGTTGTGAAGTTTGGATTTGATTTCCATAGCGTCGTTGCAAACTGGCACGAGCTGCCAGTCTCTTTACCGAACCCCCTACGCCATCACAAGGCCCTTTGCCGACTTAAACCAACTTAAAGAGGCTGTTATCTCAGCCAAAGAAGACTGTTCTTGAACAAAGATATTGAATGGAATTATTTTTGTATAATTTGATTAACTGCATAATTTCATTAAAATAATATATTATAATTAATATGAATAATTACTGTAATCATAATTATTAATTATAAAAATGATTTCAAAATCAATATTTTAAATCTTAATAATTATTAATTATGATTCATTGATTCATTATTACTATTTTCAATTTATTTATTACTTTAATTTTATTAAAATATATTTTCCTTGAAAAGGAGCTTTAGTCTTGAATTTTTTTAACAATGAAGCCATTGTCGTCCCAAATTAATATTTTGCCCAGCGATTCATAACACTACTAGCTATTCATAGAATTAATCTTCTTCTTCTTTTTCTTCTTCTATGGGCACTACAGACCGAGACGGTCCATGGCCTGCTCTATGCGGGTAGACCACTCAACCCTATCATTCACCAGGTGGGCCCTCAAACCTATCTTTCTCATATCCGCTCTCACAAGAATTAATCTTAAAATTTTAAAATATGTACTTTTTAAAAAAATTTAAATTTAACAAAGTTTGTTTATCCTAACCCATATGGTGTTGCATATCACAGGAAAGGGCATTATATATGCTATAAAATGACACCAATCCCAAGTCTGTAGCTCAATTAGGAAAGCTTCTACAGTAATTCAAAAACACGGGGTTCCCTGTTTTTCAGCCCATTTTTGGCAACTTTACAGCCCTGTAACTCATAAACCAGTTGACATATCACAGTAAAATTTTATATTTTTCCAAGTCTATACCAATAGTACACATATGGTAAATTTCAAGAAAATCCGAGATGGTGAGGTCAAAAATGGTCTTTTTTTGTGTTGATTTGACATGGAATGACCCAGCTGCCTTCACCTCATCGTCTGAGGAGTAGTATTTCCCTTGAGGTCTCTCTTGAGTAGAGGAATCAAATAAAAATCGCGGAGGGCAAGATCCGGGTAATAAGGAGGGTTTGGAATTGGTTCAAACTTCAGTTTTTTTAGAGCCTCTGCAGTTTTCAGGTGTGAGGACGAGCGTTGTCATGTTGCAAGATTATTGGTGCCAAGCTCCCTCTAACCTGGCAAACTCGACGTCGGAGGTTTCTTAGAGTCTGTACGTACCGAGAAGAATTTACCGTTGCCCCTGGATCCAGGAAAATCGGTCACATAAACTTGGTGAGCATCCCAAAACACAGTCAGAAGAATTTTTTTTTTTTTGCGGACGGTTGTGTTTTGAACTTTTACGCATGCCGATATTCTGTGCTCTGCTTTTTCTCTTCAGGGTCGTAATGATGGCCCCATGATTCGTCCCCTGTCACAATATTCAAAAGAAAGTCGATAACAGCACGCTGTTTATCTCTCAGTGACATAGCACCAGTACACGGATCCATACTTCGGCGTCTAAAAATACACTGGCTGAACGCAGCGAGTTCAAACTGCGCATACATAATAAGGGGAAATGTGACTTCCAAATGCCACATCGCGCGCTTTTTGAAGCTCTTCGTTCGCGCTCTGAAAGCATGTGTGCATTACTTTTTAGCCAACCCTCGTAATTCTTAAAGCAACCCACACATCCTTGAGGTGCGTAATCCAGTCAAAATCACAAGTCTCTCTGGTCTTGGACAGCCCATGGTAACTTACAAAAACAAACTCCAGAGGTAAATGTTGCGTGAAGTTGTTTGAAAACTTCTAGATCCGTTGCTTCCACAAGGACGGTGTGAAATTGAAATAAGCTATTCACTTTTGGACGGTAAAATGTAAGTAGCTGTGAGGTGCAAAATTTAAATTGCCAGCTAAGAAGCTGCGAATTGACATAAGTTAAGTTTTTTATATGAAAAGATCAATTCAAAATTGTTTTCAACTCAACTCAACTGTAGCACTACGGCCCGTGTAGGACCTTGGCCTCCGCCAGTACCTGACCCCAAGCCTCTCTATCCAAAGCTTTCCTTCTCCACTGTCTTACATTTAGTTCCCGGAGATCTTCTTCCACATCACACATCCAACGCAGCCTAGGTCTCCCCCCTCTCGGTCTACTGCCTCCAGGGTGACCCTCCAGCGCTCTTCGTGGTGCTCTCTCACTCTCCATCCTCTGCACATCCCACCCAACGCAACCTTCGCTTCTTGACGACAGACACTAAATTCTCTTCCCCGTACAACTTTCTTAACTCCGCGTTTTTTCGGCACCTCCAGACCCCATCTTGGCACACTGGTCCATAGACCGCCCTTAATACCTTTCTTTCCCAGCGGTTCAATTTCGATTCGTCTGCATGCCTCAACGTCCACGATTCCGAGCCGTACGTTACTACGGGTCTAAGGACTGTCTTATAGATCGTCAATTTGGACTTTCTTAAAAGGGATTTATTATAGAATGTCCTCCAAAACAAATGTCCAACAATCAAAATTGTATTATTTTTATTTACTCGTTCTATAACTTATTTTCTTTTCTGCTTGCGATTTCTTTTAAGTTTGTATTTTTATTTAAAGCCATATTGTTGGTTTTCTTCACGTTTAGTTTCATGTCTTTAGTCTATACTATGATTCTAGTTCCAATCTTCTTTGGAAATCGTCCTTCCTATATATCTGCAAGTCTCCTTTCCTATTTCAATTGTTTATTCATTCTTTTCTTCCCTTTTGATCAGGTGCATTGTAATCCAACATTCCGTGTCTCTCTCTTTTTCTCCATCACTGCAAACTGCTAACCATTGGTGCAAGGCCAGATTACTGTTTTCTTTTTATAGTAAATAGTCAATGGAAAAACTAATTAAAAACCTCGAGACCCAAGCTGAGAGTTTGAGGAGACGTAATCTCTTTTCTATTCTTTAACATATAAAAATACTTGGAATAAGAGATTAGCTTAGCGAAAATGTTGCAGAATTGTTAGAGGAATTGAATTTCTTATCTATTTAATGCAAAAAAAAATTGGGATAACGATAAATAAATAAATAAAATAATGCACCGTTCATTTAATTTACATCGAAGTAACTATTGTTGTGGAAAAACTTTAAATTTACACATAGGTAATACCGAAACTATGACTGCTAAAAATTAGTGTTTTCTATTCTTAAAGATTTTTAAATAATTTTTTGCATTTTATTTTCAGAGTTACAACATAATATAGTATTTATTGAACGCAATATTCCAAGAGTTTTAAGAAGGCAAAAAGTAGTTAAGTAAGAAGACTAGTTGACCAATGACGTGGCTTTCTCCTATTGGCTGAGCAACTAAAGAGATGAATGGTGTTGAAAGGAAGTCATCTCAAGTTTTAATTGGTGGAAAAGTTACCTTCTGGGAGTTCAGCTAGGGGACACCCATTACTTCAACTGTCCCTCACTAATTGTTAGATGGGGCAATTTATATCCAAGTGAGAACTTATTCTGCCGTCTTTTATCTTATTTATTCTGACCAATAATAAATTATATATATAACCAAGCAATTCATAAACTTTGAAATATAGCGGCTTGATTTCTTCTTCAAGGGAGGTTTCGAGAGTAAATAATAGCACCCTCAAAGGACTAGGATTTTACATTTCTTTATTTTAGCTCACTAACATAAAGAAATGAAATAAAAATACCATTATTACTGCAAGATCCATTAAACAAACCAGGTAAATTAAGGAGGTAAGTTTTTCAACTATGACATCATTTATCCATTTTTAAAGTAAGGGGAATATCTGTAATCGGATCTCTCTTTGTATTTTAAATACTGTTGAATAAGATTCAGAACAAGTAAACAACTGCGTCCTATTTGTAGCCACCCAAAATAATTACCGCCTTTTAATAGAAATAAATTTTTTCAGCACATGTTTAACCGTAGGCTGAGAATAATCTATTGGCAGCCATAATGAAATTAAGCACATATGTGTCCTCTATTTTCTAGCCAGTAAATGAAATGTTGTTTTTTTATAATTGAATCGGTTATTACAGAAACAACTCATGTTACAAACTCACGATTTTTCAGGTGACTGCAGAAACAACATTTGTGCAGCACGAGTTCTTTCTGTACTAAATGAAATATTTACGCGGCCGTTAAGACTGTTTAAACTACTGCAGATGTATTATTTCTGCATTGAAATGTGCGTTAAGGCTCAAATTATGAAATAATGTAAAAAAAAACAAAAAATGGCCGAAATGTCACATGTGTTGTTTCTGCAATAACCGATTCAATTTCACTCTTCTTGCAGAATTTTGAATTTATTGAAAATTAGATCTTGTCCAAATAGTTGAGATACGTTGCCAGTCTCATTACTTAATTTACAGACCTCGTAGTTCAGATGTTTAATAGACGTGACAAAGAAAGAGTAAGAAAAATAAATAAATCATGGACAAACATTGACTCATAAGTAGAGCAAAATAAAGTGACATGAAGAAAGAAAAACCAGTTTACATGAAAACATCGCTGTTTATCTATTTGCTGACGATAATATCTGTGAGAAAACAGAAATACAGTTTCCTTAGCTCTAAAATCCAAGGAAAAAATTAATATTACAAGAGAAAATTAAATAATACAATTAATTTCTCAATTTTAGAAACCTATTTGAACTATTTGTAGCCAACATTTTAGCATATTTTTTGTTTTAAGAGAAGTATCAACATTTAAAAGAAGTTTTTTTTGTTATTATTATGAGTATTCCCTCATTTAATTTGGATTTTTTAATTAGGATGTCAAGTCTGCCTGAAAATAAATAGGCTATTACTTTTTTATATTTATTACAGAAGTCTTCAAGGTTCCCTGGAACGTGGAAAGCGGTTCCGCAAGTGTTCACTATTTCTTCAGCCAAAACGCACGTAAAAAGGAAATCATCCGTACAATTGTCTTATTAAGATGTTTGTGTTAAGAATACAAGAATAATTTTGCGAATTTGAGTAGATAAAAGCTTGAGTAGATAAACTATTTTATCTGCTACTTAAACACGGAAGTTCCTTCAAGAAAACCATGAGCTAGAAGGGTTCCTAAAAAGTGTAGAAGGTTGAAGATCCCTGACCTAATACTTCGTCGTCAAGGGTTAAGTGTTGAAATAGACTTGACATGCAACTGTTATGCACAGAGGAGTATATGTATGTTCAAGAGAATCTTTTTCTTGCAGATAGAGCAAAAACATCTAAGATCTAAGTAAGTCCGTGTCTGCTGGACCCTGGAAATAGACTTTGATTCAATTAAAGTTAGGGATTCTAATTTTTCCGCCTAAACTTCGATTCAGCAAGGCGACTTTTCAGGATAAATAGTTACTTTCAGGGAATGAGGAAGTTAAATATAGAGGTTAGTAAATACGAGTACTTAGAGAGTTCATTTCCACATTTATGCGTTTCATAGGGATACACTCAGGCCATGTTATTTACGGACATGTTCAGCTCCAATAATCATATTCTCTGCCACAGCCAGTTAAAATGAACATCATCTTTGTTATCTGGTTAGAGATCCTACCTGAAGCATTCACCTTAAACCCGAACGATCAGGCAACTTAGCAGAAAGAGAAAAGTTTCGAAGTGTAATTTCCAAAGTAATTAGTACAGTTTCAAGGTCGTAACACCAGATTAAATTAAAAGTTTGATAGATGATAATTTATTCCCAAAGATTGTTTTTTCCCCGCCAATACTGGTCTCTGGAATCAGCCGATTATTGCGCCAATTATTTTTAAATTAATCTCTAAATCTCAAATTCAATGCACTTCCTTCTAATAAATAATAATAATAGCATCTTTGAAATTAAAAACTGTTATGAATGTATAAGATGGAACTTACTTTAGCATGGATTTTGTTATAGAAAACTACGAAGTATTTAAGCATTGTTAAGCCCTAAAAGAGTTTAAACACTCATGCTAATTCAAACAAAAATACCATCACTAAATCAAACTATAGAGTATTCCTCTATTATATGAATATCTCTGGCATTTCTAAAGAATCATTGGAGCAGAAATGAAATACGGACTTGTTGCTTCTAGCAAAATAGATCCTGACATAAAGGTTAGAAAACCACGTTTTCTCTATTCTCATAGTCTTTTACATTTTATTGTGCTGTTATGCGTTAAAACTGTTTATGGTATACATGTATTGCAACATGAATTCAATAAGCTTAAATAGCTACTGCTGGAAAGTGAATGAAAATGAATTACATTGTTATATGTTATAATTCTCCAGTCCTGAGTTATCTAGAAGCACTTATTCTTGTTTGCATTTAATAATTCGGTACCAATAGTTTCCATATTTATATTCCTTTCACCATCGCCGATGCATCCTGTTGCTACATCCACAGTGACCAGACCTAGCGATTTGTGTCTATGAATAAAGTACTGCGATTTTGAAAGACAGTTCTGCAACACAAAAAAATTGACAATTTTTCTTCCGAACATCTGAACTGAATGTTCGAAAGCATTAGGAGGGTCCATCGTGTGAAATTGCAGAAAACCATGGCATCCTTAAATCTTAAGTTTGTCCAGTCTCCGGCCTTGATGAAGAATTTTCCAGTACTGGAATCAAGTTCTGGACTAATTGTTCAGATAACTGCATAACTGTTCTAATTGTTTTTTAACTTGTTCCCGATATTCTAAAGACAATATTATGATTTATATTTGACTACAGACTAAATGAAAGGTTATAGTTACAGTTGTGCAGTTAAGGTTACAGTTTTAAGGTAATGAACGTTGTATGTACTTGATTGATTGATTTCCTAAAGATGCGATCTTCTTCACTAAATTTGAGAAATTATTTATTCCGTAAGCTCCTTTGATTTATCAGTAAGACTTATTTGTAAACGTAATGGTAATATAAACTTAATCTTAATGCTTAAAAATTTGCTAAACTTGAGAGTTAAATTCTTAACCTAAAAAAAATAAGTCAGCAAGTTTCAATAGATTGTTTCAAAAGTTAGTCGTAAATACAATAAATTTACACTTTGATAATCACGCATCTCTTTTAGTAGACTTTATGTATGTGATAAAAAAGTTGTGCTGATTCGTGTAATGTTAGTATCAAAAAATAATCTACGTTACATTTCGCTTAAGCTCATAAATTACGTAAAACCTGATTAAATTGAGCAATTTTTTTTTTCGCTAAAACTTTTTTTTTTTTCACTTTATTTGTGTATGTACAATTGCAACAATTGTTGCATCAAGTAAACTTGATCTTACTGGTTCAGTTCACTTGTTATGACATGATTAGAGCAATCACCCACTGGTGAAACTCTTTCGCAATGATTTAATCACAACAGATCTCTAGGCCATTTTCGCTTCAAGCGACGAGGAGGATTGTCGGGAAGGTGAGGAGAGGAGAGTTGTTGGACAAGAGGATTAGGATGGAAAGCTAGGAGGCTGTGAAAGTTGCGGTAGCGAGACTTTATTAGGTTAGTGACAAAAGGGATGTGTAGGTCAGTGTGTATGGTAAGGTTAGAAATGTAATATGGAGCATTCAGGATTTTCCTTAGGATTTTGGATTGTAATGTCTGTAGGCGTTTGGAGTTAGAGGGTTTGGTTGAGCCCCACACTTCTGTACTAAAACTTATTAAAATTGAAAGCATAATAAATAAGGCCAACAAGGGATTCTTTAAGGTAGCTAGTTCTAAATCAGTTATTATGGGAGAAATACTCAGATGAATTTGTATGTACCTTACTTGTACGTACAAACTAATTGTATGCCCTTGTATTTATATTTTCATTAAAAAAAACAATGATCTGTAGAGCATGATCTTTACCTTGTACTATACTCTGAGTAGCATGTTGTTTCAATTAAATGTCACGTTCAAGATCAAAACAGATACAAATATACGATTCTACCAACTGCAATTCTATGTTAAAATTGTTAAATAACCAATAGAAAAGTCAATTATTTTTTACCTGCCTTAATACATTCAGTAATAAATAGATATGACAATTACTATACCTGAATTTAAAGTAAGTAAAGTTTATTATGGATTGGCAAAGATGAATGTTTTAATTATTGTTTCACTTTTGGCGAAAAAATAAAGAAATCCTAAGAAAGCTTTAAACTGAAGGACATCTCGGCTACTTGGTGTAGGATATATCTATATACACATAAAATTACGTGAACTACAGAATGGGTCCCACAAACAAAGTAGCAATAAAATAAGCGAGACAGCAAAAGACAACAGCTGTCTAAACTAAACTACAGCCACCCTTAGTGCAGTTACTGAACTCTACAATCAGCTAGAGCAAACAGCAAAAAAAATATTAATAGAAACCTAAAATCGTGTGTGGAATCCACCCCACCCCCCTAGCCCCAAAATCATATCAGTTAAGGGGTAACTGAAAAATTAAAACAGTTTAGTTTTAAAACTCACCTCTTCCCACTGAATTTTCATTATCTGATTGGCGTTCTGAATTTCTACATCAATTAACTGAAGTACCAAATTGTCTGGCCCATCAATTTTGACATTCTGCATTAAAACTGTCCGGTAGGACAGTTGTATAAGGGTTGACCATCAAAAACTGCACGAAAAAGTGTAACGTTGAAAAACACCCAACTTTGACAATTTTTTTCTATTTTTCTATAAAAGATAAAATTCCCAAATTTTCTTTAAATCTTACTCCAAATTCTCCTTTATAACTATAATTTTTTTGCAACCACCCAGATCTAATAGGTTTCGAGAAAAAAGTTGCCGAAAATGAGCAAAAACGGCTTTTTCAAAAAATGTTCTTGTTCTTGTTCTTCTTCTTCTTGTTGTTCTTGTTCTTGTTGTTACCTTTTTTGTAAACAACGTAGCGCCTAAACGCGTGAACCGATTTTCATGAATGAGGTGTCATTCGATTCGGAACTTTATGTAGATGTGCCTTTTGGGGGTCTCGGCCCTGTACATCGAATGGGAGAGGAGTTAGCCCCCTTTATGTAAGGCCCCCTCCAAAATTATTATTACTAATTACTCTGTAAATCTTGGCCCTATTTTGATAAAATTTGGTAGGATGATAGGGTTAGGGCTCCCCTACCTAACAATAAAGCGACGATCTGCTCTTACACTTGTTAAGGGGAAGTATAGCAATCGTTTCAAATTATCGACACGTGAACCGATTTTCATGAATGGAGTGTCAATCGAATCGAAATTTTGTACAGATTTGTACTTTAAAAGTCTCGACGCTATGCCTCATAAGGAGGGGAGTTTGCCCCACCCAAATAAGGCCCTTTCTAAAACTATTATTACCAATATTTCTACAAAGCTTAACCCGATTTTGATAAAATTTAGCACGAAGAAGTGATTAAAGCTCCTCTACGTGGCTGTGAAGTGCCATCATGCTCTTACACCTACTAAGAGGAAGTACTGCAATCGTTAAAATTATCAATGGGTGAACCTATTTACATTAATGAATTGTCGTTCGATTCAAAATCTTTGCCTTTTAGAAAGAAGTACTGTAATCGCAGTTTATTTTTCTTGCTCCTCTTAAAAGGAAGTACTGAAATCGCAGTTTAATTTTGCTATTTACGTACAAATACCTTCCTATTTTATATAAAAAGGCTTTCTCAAAAAAATTGTTATTGAGGATGGTTTGGGGACCGCAACTATAACCATTCTTTAAAAAGATCTCTCCAGTGGTAGTTACGGTTCCGATTTAACACCTTATCAGGTTATAATGATAGAATAGCTTATTCCAAATTTTAAAAAAATCCAATCTGTAAAGCAGATATGTAACTTTGCTAATAGACAAAAAGGAAAATCTGTCCAAAAGGTACAAAAATCTCCTTAACAAAAACTTACAGTTTAAAAAGTTAAGTATAAGGGTTGATTAAACGCCAAAAGGTACACAAATCAGCAAGTACCCAACATTTCATTAATACTTCATTGATATTATTTAAGTAATTTTACCGCATTAATTTTCATTAATATTTTTTAAGAATTTATTAGATGTCACATACCCTTATGCTGGCCAGTTCATTCATAATAGTTATAATTGTGATAAAATGTACATATATTATATCTTCGTATAAATAGGTACTTTATTTTAACTCTATTCCAAATTATTCTTCTGATTCTGAAGTTGTCACATATACATGCATGTTAAATTAGAAAAAGACAAATTTAGAGTCGGCTACTGTTTAAATTTGAATCACGGAGGATTTAAAGCAATATTTCAGTCTTGAATTCGTCTTACCGAAATATTCGTGAGGACAAATAACACACAGTTAATAACAAGTAGATTATTCAACATTATTTATTCATTTCTCAATTGTAATTTAATTTAGTTCCCCTAATTTTACTTATGGTAAAATACTGGAATAATTAGGTGTCCTAAAAATATGCATATCTTATTTATTTTATATTACATATACACAACATTGTGGGAAGAACACCTAGATTGAGAATGTAATTGAAGAAAACTATATTATTTGCGATAAAGCCAGATAATTATTACCTATTATTATAAACGTTTGACTACTTCATACAATAACAATTACTTTAATCGCAGAATGAACTTAAACCGACGATTTTTATTTAAAAATAAAAATAAATAAAATCATTGATGTATGTTGGTGTAAGCAATTTTTAAAAAAGTTTATGAATTTTTTAGCCTCATATTTTTTTATTTTTTATAACGTTTTCTTTTTCACCAGTGATTAATAGTTTGATTATTATAGATAAATAGATATTACAGTCAATCTAAGTTAAATGGTGTGCTACTTGAACAAATATTTTGTAGATGAAAATGGCCAGCATAAGGGTATGTGACATCTAATAAATTCTTAAAAAATATTAATGAAAATTAATGCGGTAAAATTACTTAAATAATATCAATGAAGTATTAATGAAATGTTGGGTACTTGCTGATTTGTGTACCTTTTGGCGTTTAATCAACCCTTATACTTAACTTTTTAAACTGTAAGTTTTTGTTAAGGAGTATACATTAGATTTTTAGATTTCCTGTTAAAAAAAATAATTAAATTTAAAATATGTTGGTGTCAAAATTTGCCTCATTTCAATTAACTCATCTCATTTTTAAGAATCATAAGTTCATATTTATCTTGCAATGCATCAAATTGAATGTCAAATTTAGAGTTTGACTTTCTAATAATTTGTATTAATTGTTTTGTTTTTCACCAAAGATTGGTACCCAAAGGAGTGGTTATACTGCTAGGTAATTGCATAAGACAATAACTGCAATTAAATTTATACATTGATTAGTGAATAGTATTAATTAACATTAAACAAATTCTCCTAATTTATAATATGAAGTATCAATATGCAGATGAAGGAGGACTCAAACTGCAAGTCAGCGTACTCATGAAATCAGTAAACTTGGAAGAAATTTTTAGCGACAACAAAACAAAGCGGGATAGATTGTTTTGACTTAGATGCACGCACATGCGCCAACGATCGTTCTCTAAAGAAGAGTTTTAGTTGCTGAGGAGACGTCATGGTTCACAGTGAGGACATCGTATTTTTCTTTACAGTTTAGTTGGTATCTTGATGAACAACAAACGGTTCTGCAGACCAAACAAGTTTTAGTTCTTTTTACTAATATTAAAAAGGAGTATCACAGTCGTGAGAAGTTTCTGAGATGGTAAAATTTTGAATAGAGATAAATGCATTGAGGTGTTCAGGTCTCGGATTTTTTGAAAGAGAGTTAAAAGAATGTTTGAAAAAATAAAAAGTGGCGAGAAGCTCAAATTATACATTTCATTTTGTTATTGTTATACCGTAGATGTTAAAATTTCGGCCTAGATCCGGATTTGCGACTAAAGTCATTTTCGGATTGTCGTATTTCTATAAAAAATGACATTGACGATTTTATTTAATCTTTATCTTTTATTTATCCAGCTAAATGTAACAACATTTAGAAAGATTCTCAAGATACCTGCAAAATTTAGACTACTCTCGAGAGATTTCATCGACGCGTAATTCTTCGAGGAGCGATAGAAATGTTTTGGAAGAAAGCGAACGGATTAGTGGATTAAAGTTGGCAGATATTTTGCGACGGAATCCAGTAGAGAGATAGTGTAGCGGGATTGGGATAGGTTGGGATACGAACGGAATGTTTAGTGGGTTGTACAGTTGGTGACATATAAAGGAACATTTACTATTGTCTTTAGGATTCTGGTGTGGAGATTTTGAATTCGCAGGAGATTCGATCGTTTAGCTGCCTGTAAAGTTCGAATCCGTATATGTATAGGTTAGTGTTTGCTTGCTCAGAGTGTCTGTCGAGTAAGATTTTGAATCTGAAGTTTTAGTCGAAGGTTCCATGTTTGTACAGATAAAGCTATTTGACTTGATTCGCAACTAGTATGTGGATGTTATTAGGCAACGAACATTGTTAACATTGATTTTCCATTTGGCGAAGCCAAGATTCAGGGAGTTGAAGGTGATTTTGGATATTTCTGATGGCTGTGAAAGAATCTATGTTTGGGATGATAAGTCAGCTGTTTAAAGATCATAGACCAAAGGAGGAAGTATGGTCCCCTGCAGGACTCTGGATAGGTAGGAGGAGGAAGCGATACCATTGACCATTTTAACCCCACTTCATCCGTTATTTACTTGGGAGCGAATTACGTTCGATGAAAATTTTTGATTTGGTAGCAATCCGAACAAAGAAATGCTCGGGGTCTCAGTAAAGGTGAGGTCACAAGTCGAGCTGCTCTTTCTCTTCTTTCAGCTGGCACTGTCATGACACAAACTCTGTCGAATTAGAAAACAGCATTCATCGGGAAACATATCGTCAGTTGATTACTTGACACTTACTGGAAATGATAAATTGACAGCCATTAGTATTCAATGTAATTATAGACGTCTTAACCTTGCTGACGAAATAGTTTACCGAATTTCTTGAAAGATTATTGGTCATTCGAGAGCTTTTATTCCTATTTCTTTTTCCTTTCACGGAACTTTTAACGACACAACGGTGCTTATTGTTTTTATAGAAGAACGAGCCGATGTAAGTAGATATTAGATGTAAATAGAAATGTAAACATTATCCACCTAGAATTAATGGATGCACTTGGAGTTGATGTATTCAAGTCGTATTGGGATATTATTGAGTGGCTGCAGGTGATGGAGGTGGACTGTGGTCGGTGTAGGCTGTAGCCGCAAGTTAAACATGTGCTAATTGTTGGCAACCACCTATTGACATGATCAAGATTGATGTTCCATTAGCAGTTAGTCAAGGGTCAAGGCAGTGTGGCTGCCTGACGAAGTGCAAGGGTACGGGAGAATTCCTCCAAGGGAGTACAAAGAGGAATTAAATAGCAAGAGAGGGGAAAGTTCTAAAGGTCGAACAGTGAGAGAAACTGCGTCGAAATCAAGAACCAAGTGAAGTCTCAGTGTATTCGTGTACACAGGCCTACTGTGGGTGAGCATAAAGGCGCTCTATAGAAAGCCCTGAGTTCGATCTGTGGCCCTTCAGAGGTTTAGTTTGGTCGGCACGGCCGGTAGATTGCTCTGTAGGTTGGCTGGGTCCGTGCCGGTTAGCAGGGATGCTGGGTTAGTCCGCATCTCGCGTCCGACCCGCCCACCTCGTAGTAGCACGTCCTCTTCCAGGACGCGGTACGATTATTACTGATGATTGTTGCTAGTTTCTTTTAAATAATGCTTTTTATGTTTTAGTCTTCCGCTTGCGACATATTTAGCCAGGCTCACTTGTGCGTGTGTGCATCTTAGTGACTGTTTCTGTTGCGTACTGGGTACATCCTCAAAGCAATTTTACTGTTTACAAGACTTTGGTCCAGTATTTTCAAAAGAAACATCGGGAGCCGGTGAGTCCAATAAGCCATAAATTATTTTAATTTATTAATCATCAGTTACTTAGGTTTTATTCGCCAATTTTTAGCTTGTACTTAGTATTTGCTGACATGGAGATATGTTAACTTGGAATCCTATTATTTGATTGATTAATTGTCAGCGACTTATTTGCGCTGTACCTCAACATAAACAAAAAGAGACCATCTTGGTAACAAATAACATTTTTCGGATTTTTGATTTTGTTTTATTTGTTTTAAATAATATATGTTATAATTTAGTAAAAGTACCATTAATGCTATTATTTAAAATTTAATCATTATTCTCCATGAAAGTTCATTATTATTTATTAAGGGCTTGATAAAGGGCGTTGTCGTTTGTTTATTTAGGATAGTTAAATAACTATTCATTTTTTTTACATTTTGTGATTTATGTTTGTTTTTACACCGTAGGATTAAAAGAAAATAACTTGAAGGTTTGTGGAAACCTGTGGAAGTTGGTAGGACCGCCTGTTGCTGCCGTCGGAGTACGCCTATCTCTCTACCCGGCCGCCGGTGCTTGTTGTTTGGGGGCGGCCTCGTGCCCGAGGTTCAGCTCTAACACCACCCTTGCCTTAGGCATTAACGTGTACAACTCTTAGCCACTATCCAATTATCCTTATAACACAACAGGAGAACTCTACACTCCTGTTGGCAAGGACGATGAAATAAAAGAAGAGCAGATCATACATTTTTCTACGCCTTCATCTCTCATCTAGTATCTTACTCTTTGCTTTATCTGATTTCTTTTAGAATTCCGGAAGGATTTATAGTATGTTCCAGATGTTTTATCTACCGACTTTACATACGTTAAATATCAGTGAAGTTACATCCGTTTTGCTAATAAACTAGAATTTCTCAGCTGATAACAAGCAGTGCGATTTCAGTTCTCTTAAATTCAATCATTCTCCATTGTCACATCTACCCCGTTTCAGGACATTTATCAGTAATAGCTCTTATTATAGTTAATACTATCTGCAAATCATACCGAATAGAATTTTTTTTATTTTTAATTTAAAAATTATTGTTACAAATAATGGTAAAAATGTCGCGCCAAATTTTAAATACCAATTTATCAAAACTTACTCATAAAATGATTTTTATAAACATGTTAGCTAATCAAGAAATGACAAGTGTATCAAAATGCATTTATCTGAACTATTTTTCATTAAATTGAATGATATAAACTAAAGCTCTCTAGTGTACGCCACGATGAATATCGTGATGAATATAACGATGAATATTCTGGAAAATAATTTAAAAATAAATTTCAGTCATGAACTGTGCGCTGAAGTTCATCTCACTCGCGTGATAATTCCTCCTTCTCCATCTATCCTTTGCTAAGAGAATATTCTGTTGTTTTACTTTAGAAAGATAAATACATATATATCACGAACAACTTCATCTGGATTCTCTAAGGTGTTGTATTTTATATATTAAGTTGTAAAGATATAAGGCAGAAGTTTTGGCAAGATATCCTCTTGTGTTTATATGCGGGCAAACTCCATTCTGACTGCATTAGAACTTTCTAACTATACTTAACACTACTTTTTGCGTTAATTTCTTTTCATTATAATTTAATATATTTAGACATAACATTTATCTCTAAACTTTTCTTAACTTTTTTAAATATGGAAATATATTTCCACATTAAATAATGAACTAAATAAATGTAAATAATCGTATGTAAAAGACAATTTTTTTGGGTAATATAAGCGGTTTAATTTGTTACTAAAGAATTAGGGGCGGTGGCCACCGGAGGTATTGCGTCTCTCTAGAGGTCAGCTGATAGTCTCTTGGTATAAATTATATTGAATTAATTTGAATATCACATTACTGGTTTTCGTAAATAGGGAAATTGATAGAAGTTTTTTTTAATACTTTAGAAGTTGTGGCTACAACTAAATACTTAATACCTGTTGCCATTGTTAGGGGTTGTTTTCTATAAAGGGACATTCTTCATCAAAATCTCACGACATAGTCCTGTTAGATAAAAATATGGAAAAAAAATCTTTCAATAGTTTATTTCGGAATTTCATAAAAAATATTTAAATATTTAAAAAAAAGAAGACCAAGATGAGGTGGTTTGTTTTTTCGGTTTGATTTCCGCTTTTGGTTGGCTGGTAATATGTTGGCAAATATGTTTGCTTTGATTTCCGCTTCTCCACTATTTCAGACAGTATTTGCCGCAATTCTAAATGAAAGAGTTGTAGTTGTTTTTTAATCTTTATTTACTTCAAATAGGTGCTAGTAAAATCAAACAATAAGCATGTAAAAACTTACCACTCTGTAATCTAAGTTCCTAAATTTCTTTGCTTTTTGAAAATAAGTGTTATACAGGGTGACCAGAGTAATATGCTCCACCCACTTTTTTTTTTATAACGGCGGGAAATTTCGGAAAAATAAAAAACAGGTATTTAATCATTTTTAGTCTAGTTTATTTTCAGTGATTAACCCATATTGTTAAAGCCCTGTATCTCGAGATACAGCTTTGTTTTTCAAATGGAACGTTATATTTTTTGTTGCATATTTTTATAGTATTTGAGCTCCTAAAAAAAAATTTTGAAATCGGTTAGGTTTTTCAAAAGTTATGGTAATTTAAAATATGAAAAACAAATTTCAGTTTATTGTCATAATTACGTTATTTTTTTTTAAAGAATCTGTTCAAACTGGGCACCATCAACGGATAGGCAAGCCAAAACTCTGGACTCCCACGCTCTGTTTGTAGCAGCACTTATGGTGGCAAAGTCAAGATCTAGGCAGGCTACGTGTTTTTTTATTTTTTCGAAATTTCCCGCCATTTAAAAAAAAAGTAGGTGGAACATATAACTCTGGTCACCCTGTATATATATATATTTCGTTCGACATTAATTGAAACGTATTATTTAATAATCGAATGAAAAAAAAATTATTATTTTGGGAAACGAACTTTTTTTTACTCAATAAACACTGTGAAAAGTTGGAAAATTATGTAAATTCTTTCTGATCAGTGGCATTACTTATTTTGCTACATTTTCTCTCGTTCACTAAAGATTACACAGATAATAATTATCATAGGTGGTTTAATGAAAGTTTTATAGCATCTTTATTGGTCATTTATTAACAATAACTTTTAGATCATTTGCAAGTTCTTAACTTGCAAATATATATATACATGTATTACATAGAGGATCTCTAAACGGAATCTACACAGTTCCTTCTTCTTTGGAAGAGCGAGAAGAGAAGCTACAAGTTAGAGAAGATAGTTATTGTAATTCATCAAACGATCTACCATAGTTAGATCAAAGTCATAAGATAGAAGTTCAATGTAGAGGAAGTCTGAATTACAAAAAAAGTGTTTACTCAAATAGATTATTTGTGTTAAGAACTTGCAAATGATCTAAAAGTTATTGTTAATAAATGACAAATAAAGATGTTATAAAACTTTCATTAAACCACCTATGATAATTATTATCTGTGTAATCTTTAGTGAACGAGAGAAAATGTGGCAAAATAAGTTTGTGCCACTGATGAGAAAGAATTTATATCATTTTCCAGCTTTTCACAGTGTTTATTGGGCGAATAAAAGCTAGTTATATTTTTCCCAAAATAATTTTGTTTTCATTCGATTATTAAATAATACGTTTCGATGAATTTCGAACGAAATATCAAAATTTAAGTGGTCATCTGCTGTTTAATTTTTTTTTTTTTTTTTACCAAATCTTTTTAATTGTATGCAATGGTCTCTCAAGTATCCCAATACACATTTAAAAAACTTACTTTGAGTGACTGGTATTAGAAAGAAAACCTAAAACCACCAAATTGAAATATTATTCCTGTAGTTCGGCCATCTTTATGTCCTCTTCTTTTTAAGATTTCGTTTTCTTTTTTTAGTTTCGTACTTTCGATAACATGCGCAGAGTTTCTTGAAGATAATAAATATATATATATATATTTTTTTACTGAAACATTCATTTTTTGGAGAAAAGATTGTAGCGGTTTTCTGCGTGGGTTCTATTTATTGTTACAAAAAAAAAAAATAAAATAAAGTGATATCACAAAATATATGAAGACATATTAAAGATGGGCAAACACTGGAAACCAAAAAAAGGAACAGGTTACCAGAGAAGAAAGGCCCTGGTTCCCAATACTGCAAACCATCTATTCAATTGATGGTTATTTTCTTATTATTTACTCTTTACTCATTTTCGTTACTCACATTGAGTACGTAATTCTGCCTCATCTGTTTTTTTCCTTTAATCTAATCTCTTCCCCCAATTAAAGAATGGCGTAATAAGATTTACATTACGTTTGGATTTAGAACTTCCAAGCTCCGTGAGGAAATCCCTCTTTTTTAAATATATATTTTCCTTTAGATTTTCCTTTGAAAGATTATTACATAAAAGGAGGAGAGAAGAATGTTCATGCATAAAGAAAATATTTCATTTTGTGCGTTACAGCATACAAGCTACAAGATAAAGCGTACACATTCTAAGTTCATGGCATTTATTTAAAAATGATGTCTTTATAAAGAGCGACGCGTTGAATAAATAAAAAAAAATGTAAAAATAAATATATAAAATAAAATATTGAATAAAACACAGCAATACTTCTAAAATCTTTGAAGCAGTATATGGAAGTTAATATTTTTATCGAAACATTATTTATAAAAAATTGTACATTCCTCTTTTATGCATTAAATAATATCCAATTTACAATTGATGATGTTTGTATTATGCTTCAACAAATTATTTACAAAATAGCTGACTATTCTGATAAATATATTAAGCAACTTTAGCAATATTGTGCCATTAGATTAAATTACAAATCAGGTCAGCCGCTGATGCAATTTGACCTGTTTTACTCCTTTTTCTTCTCTGATTAGTATGTGGGACCCAAGTTTGCGAATATCAAGAAAGAGAAAAAATATTTGAACAGTTATTAAACAAATACAAAATTCTAACATATAATAATTTTTTATACAACTTTGGTGTACCTGCAGTCGAAGATATTTTCTTTTTTGTCCGGTCTGTAATACGTATTAATGAAATTAGGGAAGGGATTAGCTATGAGGTTAGCATACTGGACTCCCACGCGGAGGTCCCGGGTTCGAATCCAGCAGCTGACCCTTAGATTTTCTCTTCCTAGGAGCTTCTTACAGCTCACTGTCCGGTGATGGACAGTGTTGTCTGTAACGAGAGAACACTGTCCGTAGGCCGGCAGTGCACTGGAAAAAGCTCCGGGCGCTAATAACCTCAGCTGTTGATGCGCCTTAAATCATTAAAAAAAAAATTAATGAAATTCAATCTTGTGTTTTTAATTGAATTAAAATAATTACAGAAAATATTAGAACGAAAATAGTTTAGCTATTTTGTAGAGATACGCCGCGAAGAAGATGTTATTATACGTACATAAATTGAGCCAGTAGTTTTAGTTAGATAAAAACTGTCTGTTTAGGCTGACTAAAGTGATTTGGTACTCTTTTTTCTTTTGATTTTGACTTCCGGAAGTTGGCTATTGTGAGAGAGTGTTTCCTCTTTTTGGCTTTACTCTAAATGAAGCTTGTTAAATAGTGCAGTTTTGAAAACATTAATCGTCTCTTTAAGGGTTTTTCTTTCTATCTAAATACTTGAAATAATAAAAAGAGTTGATGCGATCCTTCATGGAAGAAGTGCAAATAAGTAAGAGTCTAACTTATTGTAGATGTCTAGTGAAATCTGAGGCTGGAGAAAACAACTTTTTACTTAAACTAATAAGTAAACTTTTATGACATTGGAACTTTCAAATAACAGGTGCTTCATTAAATTTGAATTTTAAGTATGGTCACTCTGGTAAAAAATTACTCAGCGCTCTCTGAAATTGTAAAGAAAGGTTTAAACTAAGTAGTACTAATTATCCACTCTTTGAACGAAATTACCCTAATTAGATGCGCAAGCACTTAGTTTATTTATTGTATTTTTGGGGCGGCTAATATTGGATGAAATTGTATTATTTCGTCAGTAGAGCTTCTACTTACCGAAACTTCGTTATTCTTGAATTTAATTATGAATAAATGTTATTGTTTACAAAGATTACAAAATAACTTTTTATGTCTGCTTATCTCTAATTTTATTGTGAGCCCTTATTTTTATCTGTTCTTCTACTACCAATAATGTAATACACAAATTTCACCTCTGGCGGTCAGACTCTATCCATCGCCTATGTTTTAAGAGACTGTTTCATTCCTATCATTTCTGCATTTTATGTAAATACAACATTTTTTTCTACTTATCATCTATCTTCGCTGGTAAGTAATGACTACATAGATGGACTTTAAGTCCAACTATCGATCAGGTGGAGCAAACGGAGGCGAATAGCCTAAGCTACTTCATTTTTTTAATACACATTTTAAATAAACTTGAAGGTTTTGACCTGGATTTGATACTAGTACCACAATTCGTGATTCTAATCGCTCGTCTACCGTGATGCTGTTTAAAAAAGTTTAGTTGATTAATATAGGGGGGAGAGAGCGGCACATTTGAACAGAATTTACAGTTTCTGTTACAGAGTGCACAGAATCGTATTATTGAACCTTTTTATTTTGTTTTCTACAACTTTCAAGTCTTCTTAACAGATCTGTATCAATAAACAGTTGGTACTTCGCATTTCTATACTTTTTTAATTTAAAATTTTTGTGTCAAATGTTAATATCTGCCCCACTGGTAGGGTAGCTTTGTACACAATATAAAATAGAAAGAAATGATATTACTTTACTCTGAATCTACCTTCTATCAGTTATTTCTCTTACTACTCGATTACTTTCTCTTTTAAACCACTGAAATCTAGTTCAAAAATCAAGAATGACTCAGTTCGAGACAACTGAAGTGATGAGTTTAGGAAGTTTGAACAAAATATTCGGTTTGTTGCCCTTCTTAATGTAGGTTCGGACCATATTCCCCTTCTCTGCGATTAAACAAAAAAAAAAAGTCACAAACTTGCAGGTCGGTAGGGCACATTTTAACTGTGATGTTGAAATGTGTCCCTTCTCCTTCCGTAAAAGAAAATATAATATCCAACACTTTTTGCAAGCAAATACTTTTTTGTAAATACTACGTTTAAAAATACGAATTCCAAATGTTAATATGGACTAACAATACTTACACCTTGTCCACTACAATCTCCACAATACACCTTCAAAGCTGTAACAAAAATTTTACTTCCACCTTACAAAATATAATATTCCTCAATTCTGACTTTACAAACAATGAAAACGAAGGGAAACTCTGTCAATTATACAACAGGTCTACCACAACATATGGAGAAAATTACCAATTATAAATGTTTTAAATATTTGGCGAGAAATTAGAACTGTTCAAAGGTGCCACCCTCTCACCAACAGCTCACTGTTCTTTAATTATTTCAAAGATGTAAGTAAATCTTGTGAATTGCAAGGGAAATCCTTTATAATATCCTTGGTATAAATTTAATGATTTGCAATTTTTCTTGAACAAAATTGAAAAAACAAAGAGTTAAAAAAAAACAAAAAAAGTGGCTGATATATTGGATGAATAGGTGATGGAGCCTGCAAGGGTGGTAACGTACACGTGTACTGTGGAGGCAGCAGTACTCCTGGGGGTTCCAAAGTTTAATTGAGCGGGCTATACTCAGTGAAAGAAGGTCTCCATATTCATAAAGGTCCTCCAACCCTACATGGGGTTGGCCATAAAAGCGAGTGCGTCCTTCTGATACACTCACTGGTCCAGCGAGGAGTAAAAGTTAGTGGAGGCAACTGGTCGCTCCAGAGAGAGATATTATATATACAAATGTACCACTTCTAAGTATGGCCACAATCTTAAATTCCAATTCCACTGCGACATATACTACATGAATAAAGATTATTTTTTGTCTAGGGGAATTTTCATCGTGCAAGGATTGTATGAAGTTGTAATATCCTTTCCTATAGAACTTTATATTATATTAGGGTCTTCTTTTTTTACCCCCACTAGGGCAATATTAGGCATTTTAATGGGCCAAGCAGCATTAAACCATAACAGCCTTCTCTTTTCAAAATAAAAGTGGACTATGTAATTGCTTTAGTATCCTCCAAGATATTTCCAAATTAATTCCAAATTCTGGTTTACTGATTTGACAATTTCTGATTTGAGATAAGGTAGACCGACTTTGTTTTTTAAACAGTATGTAGGGCGAAAGGGCCACGTCCTTTTGAGAAAGAGGTTTTTATATTGGCTAGGTCATATTAAGAGAAAGCCTTGTTTAAAAGCAATAGTATAAAGGAATCACATGTAGAGGAAGGTAGCGAATAGATGCGATCAAAGAAGCTGGGTATAAAACGAAAAAAGATTGATAAACAAAAAAACAGAAGCTTCTGGGACAAACTTTCAAAAGATGCTAATCTGAAAAAATTAGTGACAACCAAGTATTGCTATTCGACAGTTTAGAGATAATCCGTGCTTTTATGGTTATGACTTCGGAGATAAACTTTCTGTTTAAGAATTGGTTAAGAATTTCACAAAATCTTTGTTCGATTTCCTTTAAAATTGATATATTAGTAATTAATTTTAAAATGATAGGAAAATCCAAAAGTTTGTTTCAAACAGATTCATTCAATTGTTAAAAAATATCTGGTTTTATTACGAATTTTCTGTTGGAACTATTTTCTCTTAAAATTGTTGTTTCACAAAGATATTTAATTTTTTGCTATCGTTAAGCAGGTTGTAAAAAATGCACATCATAATGAAATGACACCTTTAATTATCCTGTCAGAGACTAATTTTACTAAAACGTATTTTGCTAGACATTTTTTAAAATAATGTTATCAAATAAAAAATTTACGTGTTGTAAGTTCATTTAATTTTTAGCTAAAAAATTGTAAAATCATTTACAAAAAAAAAAGGTCCCAGAAAAAGCAAAAATTTATTCATTTAAGTGGTACTTGTGGTAATTTCTTTAAACCATCTGTACCATCAATAGATCTAACCCTTCTTTAATGTACATATGAAACAAAACCGTAGGTTACACTGAAATAGTACGTTAGAGAGTAACCAATCAACTCCCAAAAAATAATAGAACTTTTCAGGTAAAATGTTACAAATAAAGGTTGTGTAAGCACTGTGCCTACAATGTTTGTTAAAATTTTAAGAAAATCGAGACCATATGCAAAAAAATTATGTAAAGTTATTTTGATGCTGAGAGGATTTGATCACTAAATTACAGTTAGGTCTCTTAAAGGTATCAAATTTAAAACATTTTCTACATTTATTTGGACAGAGTCCTCAAAACTGATATTTGTAGTAAAAACTTTAAATGGAAAATTTGACTTGAAAACAATATTTTGCTTACGTAGTAAGAGAAAACAGAGTCATAAACCATCAAAGTTTGAATCTTCTTCAGAATTTTGGTTGATCGATTTTTCTTTTAATTTATCGTGTTGGAAATATTAGCATTTTTTAAATAAAATTTAAATTTAGCATTCTCCGACGCAATGCGCGTGCTCAAGGGAGATTGATCTATAAATAAATGATGTTTTTTTTTTTAATTGTGCTGAAGTTTTTACTGGTATTGACACCTAAATGAGTTTTAGAGCTGCTAAAGATCGACAATTAAGTATGAATGGCCAAACCATTAGCTGTTTTATCCGTGTGGAAAAAATAAAGTGATTGATATGCTTATAGCCCAGCTGAATTTCGAATCAGCCATCTACGTAAGTTTAAATGAATTGATTAAATTGAGGTTAAATCTTATTGATAACCGGTTCGAGGAGGTTTTCCTCAACAAATCAAAGTCGATTATTTTCTCCACGGTCCTGTCATTTCGTATCTAGTAATCCATCATTTATGAAGATATTCCCGTAAACTCTAAATTCAGATTTTGCTGGAGTATATGTTCTTTTTTTTAAAGATTAACTTGTAGACTGGTCGTACATGTTTTGATTCCTTTACAGTGCTTTTCAATACTCTGGCAATTTCATCTCCTGCCTCCCAGCTCACATTAATAGCCACAATTTGTAAATAAATTGTAATGCTACATTTTCAGTTTCATATAATCTAGTTATTATGCATTCTAGACGATCAATTTCCTTAAAAAAGTAATACATTCGCTGGAATGTAGTAAAAAGTATAAACGTATTTAATATTTTTGCGAATTCTTGTTTTTTGAAATGTATTTTCAATTTGATTTTTCGTTCATTGAAACGCTGACCCAGAAAATAATAAAAATAATTATCTTAATAGATATTTTATATGAAAGATAATTATGATTTAATGTGAATTACTAAATTATCTAGAAAGTAAAAGGAAATTTTTGTTATGATGGAAGATTACAAAAATAATAAACAAATATTATGAATGTTAATAATGAAAATTATTATTTACTGGTAGAACTAAAGCTTCAGGCTTCATAATATGAGTTTTTTCTTTTCACAAAAAAAGTTTAAAATTTGAATAAGAGGTTTATTAAAACAGGATTTCATAAAAATCACTTTCTTTTCAAGCTAGAGCCAGTCTCTTCTAAAGCAGGTCGGATGGTGGTAAGTGTATAAAAAGATATTGGAGGCAGAAGTGATGGAAAAATAGAGTAGGCAGACTCGTGGTTAAGGATGAATGAACAAGGCAAAGTAAGTATTCCGTTTGATCGTTCGCTCACTAGAACTACATTCTACATTCTCAGTTTGGAAATCTCTTCCACAGAAACAGTTTATTACTGGGAAAATGCAACGTTTACTTTTGATTTTCTTAAAAAAAAACAGGAATTCCTAATTAATCAATAATTAATTCACAGTTCAAAAATCTCAGAAAAAAATTAAATAATTTTTTCAGAATTAAATTAGTTAATAATAATAGTTTATTTGTATAGCAAATTGGCCTTAGATGCAATATCCCTTCTCGCTTGAAAAGGCAGAATTTTGCTCGGGAGTCTTCTCGACGTGAAGCAAGCCTTCGATCTGAAAATTCAATGGCATACTTACACATCTTGAAGTCCTATTTGTCAGACTGTTGTTTTCAATTTAAAATCAGAACATTGTATTCAGATAGTTATAAAGGCGAAATGGACGTTCCGCAAAGAAGCATCTAGAGAACCTATCCTAAAATGTAATATTCACAGCAGAGATACCAAACCTTCCAGAAACTATCCTCCTAACTTAAGCAGATGACTCAGCTACACTTTCTCCTCAAGTTGATTCAGTAATTGCGCAAAGAAAACTCCAAACCAATCTCTTTTCTCTTGAGGAATGGTACAAAAAACGGAAAATCAGGTTAAATGAAACAAAATCTCAAAACATTTTCTTTCAATATCCGCCGCGTCACTCTTTTTCCGATCTACTGTGGACTCAGTTATCTTGGACCAAATTTAGACAAAAGATTTACTTGGATGCCGCATACAGGACTTAAACGAACTGGTTAAAAGTTAAGAACTGCTAATTTAAGTAACAATCGAATCTCTCACTTCATAACAAACGTATAATTTATACTTCTTTCCTAAAACCCACCTGGACTTACAAGTACTGAACTAATACTTGGGTTTCAACGAAACGTTACAATCATCAACTTCCTGATGTTTCCTGACATTTGCTGTTTTGAAGAGAGTAGTTGATACTAGGGAATATTAACCTCTCCACTCAGTGAATGTATGGTAGTATCAACATTAGTAATTGATTGGTAATGTAATGCAGCTAGCGCTAGTGTAGCTTTCAATATAAATAAATTAAAAGAATATTACCTGCTTTAGCAAAAAGTTTTATTCATTAATATAAGCAATATTAAATGAATTAGTTTTTCAACAGTTAAATGTAAAAAGAAAGATAAAAAGAAAACAAAATGAAAGTAACATCCTGATTTTAAAATAAGGAATTACTAAAGGCCGAAAGAAAATAAGTAGATTTTAAGAGTATAAGATGAAAGCAATTTGGGCGGTAGATTTGTATACTAAAATGAGCAACCACTTTATTTAGAATATTTATGCTGAAAGATCACTCTGAAATATAATGCAGTAATTGCTGCACTTGCAACGATGTTTTTGTTATTTTAAGATCTATTTTAAAATATTTGCAATTACCAATTAGTAAGATAAAGTTTAATTCTCATCCCCTTTATGGGTTTATTAAAGCCCTGCTTATTAAAAAAATCTCTTGTTTAACTGCAGGTCATTTTAAGCCCATATTCCCTTAAACCATGAAACAACCAGTCTGATCAAGCACAACTTTCCCCAAGTAAGCTCAGCAGTACTACTGGCGATGCTACTGTCAAGACAACCCACTATAGCCTTCCTCTTTCGATTGCATGTGGATAAAATTGCATTATGTTGTCCAAACTACTTGGCACCCACCACTCAACTGCATGTTTATTGATTACCGCTTCCTTATCACTACTTCTCTCTTTCAATTGTACCCGTCACTATCAAATAAACCACAGAACTATTTTTGAAATGACATTCCAATAGAAACATTGTGAATATACCTTAACCGCGAGTTCAACTATAGTTTGATAAATAAATACTTGGATGGAAGGGGGAAAAAAAGCAATTGAAGTAAGTTTGCTCACGTAACTCGTTCGGCTTACTGCGCTCGTTAACACGATTGAGTGAGCAATGTCTAAACTTTTGAATTTCCTTTGAGAAAGTTAATAATGACCGAGTCTTGTATTTCTTAAGGAAAAACTTAGTAAATCGGAATGTACAGATTACTTTAGTCAGCAAATAGAATTAGTCTAACTTTTTATCTATCTTGATTAGCTTTTTACCTTGATGATCATTAAAATAAAACTAGACAAAGTTCTAGCTATCTATTTTTTATAGTTATTATTTAAACTAACTTATCTCTAACACCCGCACACGTTTGCAAACACAATTATATATATAATTTTTCCTTTTCTACTTTAGCTTTAAGCTTTTCTATTTTTTTCAAATCAAAATAAGTTTTATGCTATTTCTTTTTCATTTTTTATTTATTAATTAATATTGATTGTAATCAATTTTAGGGCGTATAGGCTTTAGTTAAACGATTGAATCAAAAGTTGAAATCCCACAAAAAGTTTTCGTTCAAAGTTAAATTTTACAACCTTGTTAGGCATACTTTTTGCTTTGTACAATTTATTCCAAAATCAATAGTAAATTAAATTTCAGCTTACTGTCATTCAAAAATTCATCCTCAAATTCCTAATGAACACGAAGTCTCTTTTCCAGATGATGATGGATCAGAAGTATGTTTATTACTGATAACACATCGTGGATAGTGTTTCATAGTGTTGTAGTTAGACGTAATAAGTTACTTTTATAAGACAAAATTAATTTATTTTATTATAATCATGGAGGTAATTTAAAATATGATTTTAAGTCAAAATTTTCCAACAAATATTGAAAACGATAGAAGAAGAAACAAAAAAGTATTGAAAGTTTGTTTGAAATAATTTAAGAGCTAGTTTTAACTGTCTCCATCGTTGCATAGTTAGGGAGCTAGAAACAACAGCGTTCCTGAAATGGAGTTAGTCTGTTATAGCGCCTGAAGTTAGTGGCATAGTTGTGGCTGGTGTGCCGGCATGCCGTGCGGTACTAGCGCACCCGCTCTGTCTCAGGCGCTACCAGCGCACTGTAATCGGCCACTAAACCTCTAGCGCCAAACAAGGAATGTCCATTTAGAAAACCATTCTCAACTAAACTCATAAATTACCAGACAGAAGTTTCGTTTATTTCTGAATACTAGAATATAATGTTACTATTATTATTATACGATATTTTTTTTAGCTATTTCAATGAATATTTCATACAAATTTTATTGTTCATATCATTACTTTGTTTAGAATACTCGCTTTTTTATAAATTATTATTCGCGTACTGCTTTATGATAATTTGTAGGCTTTAAAAAATGTCATTTAAAAATTTATTCAATTTATTTTTTTACTTTTTGCGAAATGATTGATCAAGTTTCAAGAATCGAAGCTAATGTGTACTTTGTAATCGAGTTACAAATATTATTTATCGATTAAGTGCTTACGAGAAGTTGTATTCTCACTTTCCGTTGGAATAAGTCTTACTTCCCCATGAACGTTTTCTTGACATGCTTCAAATAAGGAACTATCCTTTTTTTTATCCTTCAGTTTATATTCTTTATGAATCCTGCATCCTGTCCGCATTAATTCTTTTTATAAAACTCTTGGCTGTCAATAGCCTACTTAAAATTAAAATTAAGTAATGCCTATTTTATCATGCTGGCTTGAAGTGCAACCATCAAATAAGACGGTGGCGAATAACAAACATACTTTACCATAGATTTCTCATATTAACCATTACATGAAATCCTAGGCCTTAATCAGAGAAATCGAACTCAGTACCTCAACAAATATTAGCAATGCGCCATTAACAGTTAGGTTAGTGGCGCCTCACTCCAAGGATAAGACCGATGTTCATGGAATTCGTTATGAGAAGTTTTATTAATATAAAGGCACAATAAGTCTCGTGTGGCTGTGGTGCCGTGGGGATAGGGTCCCGCCCCGTCTTTTCAAAATCTTTATTAATATAAAAAATAAAATAATTACCACTGCAACATTGTAATTAACCGCGCCACGCTACTGTTGCATTTTATAATTAGTTTTGGTGCAGTTGTAGTTATTGTGTACATGTTATAGACTCTGCATAAAATAAAAATAAATTTTCAGTTTTTTTTTATAGAAGGATGTAGAATTTTAAAATTGAAGTTTTCACCTTAAACATAAAATCCTTCCCGCCATTATTTCACTCATACTTCTCTCCCTGCAGTTACTCCAGTGGGTTATCTAGGGCTCCATCTCGACAAACGATTGACTCATGAATCATACGAAATGTACTGAATCACGGATGCAGAATGTTAAAGAAACTAAAAGACAAACGCTCGTAACTCACTATCGCATTCAGTCCATAATCCTTAGGCATGGCTCCTTTTTACATCTCTAATCTCCTCACCAAGCACGCCGTCTTAAAAATTCCCTTCAAAGCCAAACTTCTCTATCAGAAATTTCATTCCAAACTATCTCCTCATTCAAGTCCACTCATCCAAGCTCTTTCAATGTCAACTCTTCCCATGAACTCTCCTAGACGTTTGAGGCGCCGCTAACCGCGTTACCATCTGACGTCGGCCATTCAGAGAGTCAGTAGCACTTCCTACGCCTTGAGGCATCATCATTGGATGGCCGCCGTTCACGAAATCAAACCACGGTACATTTCATGTTTTTTACTCGTTGTAGCAGCGCATAATTGTAAAATTCTCAAATAAAAAGAAAACAATTATCGATTTAAAATTTTATACGATATTTTGACGTATTTATGGCATCTAATATTTTGGTACTGGCAATCAAATACATCTCTATTCATTATCAATAAGAATTGAAGTTCATGATATGACAGGTGAATGATGTAAGTGATATAAATTTGATTGATATGCAAGTCATATTTTCCTTCTGTCTTGCTTAAAAGGGTATCGCTACGAAGTAATCGTAAAAATATTACAAAAAAATATCTTGGGAAACAAACCCATCTCGATAGATGGAAGGGAATTGATCAATAAGATGGCATAGAAAGGAAGAAGGAATTTCTTCGCTGTATTGTGGCATCCTTATCAGCCAGAGTCAGTAAACTTACATGTCGTGATTGATTGACGCTTGTTACTCATTCTCCCAGCTTTTAACTTGCTAGAATCTTACTTTATTTTCTTACTAATATTTTTGTCTCATTTTTTTTAATACATACATATATGATACATTTTTTTGAATATATACTTTTCTAAATATACAATTATTTCCATATTATTTCAATTAGCTATACATTAGAAAATTAGCTACATAATTATCAAATTCCTCAATAGGTTATCATGATTAGAGAAAAGCTAACTAGTACTGAAATTTCTCTTGTGAACAGTTAGATTAAGATTGAGAAATAATGAGCGAACCAAGAATGAATCGCAGCCTAAGCGGGATAAACCACTATTTTGAAGTATCTAAGTCCAAATGTCTAAAGAATTGACATTATTTCATTCCTGAGACTTAATTTGAGGTAACAGGATACCGAAACTTAACGGAATAACGGCTAATTAAAGTGAATATCTACAAAAATCACAAAAAATTGGAACGCGTTAAATGTTACTACAAAACAGACGTGCTTTAGTCCATCTACCGATTAGTTGCCGTAGATTAAAATGGATTGCAATTATTCTTTACTTTGAATGTCTCATGTTAGCTACCAATTAATAAAAAACAAGTTCCAGGCGTGAATTAAACCCAGAACCATCATTTTAAGTCTCTCTAACCACGGTTGTGTCTAGCTTCCTCCTAACAGCCCACCTCGGGTAAATAAATCTCAACGTAATGATCCAAGGTAATCAGTTGACATCAAGTCAGTTTGCTTGAAATATATCTGAAGTTAAGAAGAAACCGATGAAAAAGAATCTTTGCATTGAAGTCTTAGACAAAACAATATACTGAAACTAAACTCAACAATATTTTGACGACATGGTCTAACCACGTCAAATACCTCGGCAAAACTTTGGATAATAAAGTGACCATCTCTACCTTCTTGCTGGTAAAGGCAATTCTGGTAAACTGACAACAAGACTGTTTTTCTCTTTATTCTCATAAGACTCGAAAAAGACACAAACTCGTTCTCTATAAATTGCTCTTAAGGCTGATGATACTCTACGTCTATACTGCCTGGATCATAACCTGTAGTTGTAACATATAGAAACTTTAGACACCACTCATACTTGCAAATGACTCTCCTCGAGGTACTGGAATCGACTCCCTCCATAAAATCCAAGTATGTTCCTTTATCCAAAAGCGTTCACTGAAAACTCCTTTCCACTCTGGATTATCACTCTTACCCTCTCTGATGTGAAATAGCCATCTGAGATTCTTCCATTTCCTAAAGACACAGAAGAATTTAACATGTTCTTCTTTAACTTTTTAGTTAGCAGTTTTGTCTATTGTTCTCCCTACAAAAAATGGTCTAGTCTTTTGAAATGAAGGTTGTAATGTAAGTACATTGGTACTTCATTACTTTTGTATGTAATTTATATATTTGTAATAAAGTTTATTTCTATATATGTCTAATTGGAGTCTAACTTTATTATACTGCTTTCAACCAAAAAAGGGATAGCTCATTTTGGAGCACTCTACGTTTTATTCCTGGGCGATTTTTGAATAGCCTGAAAGAAAGTCTTTCTTGTTATGTCAACTATTCTTTATGCATTTCGTAGATGCACATCACAGATGTTACTTAAATTTGAGTTATACATTATAAATTAATATTTTTGATGGTAATTTGCCTTGACATTGATATAAAATAATATGCGAAAAAAGGATTCTTTATTGAAAAATAAATTCTAATATTTGTGAACTAGATGTTTATGTATGCGTGCAGAATACTGGATGGTAGATGAGTGCGCACTGGCAGAATGAAGCAGAACATGCGGACCGGTTCAAGTTTGCCAATTACTTGGTTGGCCAGATGCCGGCTCCTATAGTAAAGTTTTCTCCGACTAGAGAGATAGCGGACAGAAGCCGGACGGGTCTAAATGTTTTACCGCCCCTTTATGGGTGTTCGCGGCCAGTTTCCTCTCATACCCTACTCCTGCTCCACATCTGCGAGCACCCCTCATCTACTCAGCCATTACTGTTCAGTTGGTATACTCCAGTAGCCCAACAGTTCGCTACGCTGTTGCTCCTCTATACTTGCCATCCCCTACCATTTGCGGAATGTAATCAAGTTTATGTGTAATTAACCAACATATGACCAAACCAACTCACTTTCCATGCTGCTATCCCCCCTTTCGCAAAATTTCAACACTCCCACACTAGATAGATGGATATTTCTCTTCCCCTCTTGATCATGAATCTTACCTTGCACTTATTACCTAAATTAAGTTTGATAAGGGGGCGATTGAATATTTAGAAAGTCAAATTATTTTGTTTTAAAAATACTCGATCTGAACCATGTGTGACATTCAAAAAATGAAAAAATAGGATAGTCGTTACAGGAAGGCGCCCTTGAAGAATGGACCAGATGGCCGACTGTTGGGATTCACCATTACAAGGATGCTCCCAAAATGTACAAGTTTCTTTTTTTAACAGCAAATGTTTGCCGGATTGGAGTGGATGAGCGCCATTATGTTAAACATGAATTACGCGCCGTTTCATGGTAGTGTGCAGGAGAAGTTGGGAACTTCTGCCGAAGAAGTAGCAGGGAGAAACTCCAACTAATGCGACTCCTGAAGGAAAAAGCTTCTGACTGCAATGACGCATAAGGATCGACGAGATGTGATGATATAGATAGAGTTTCTTGGACAGCTCATCAATTACATCTTGATCCAAAAGTTAGATATTAACCAAGATGTGAAATTAGACGATGAATCGGAATTTTCAATTGATTACGTCTACGGAAAGTGACTGTTTCTCCAATTGTTGTGGAGGAGGACTGTTGCTGCCCGAACAGTGGCCAATTTTGCTTGCAATGTCTACTTACACTTGGTGATTCACTTTTTGCTAACTGGTATGAATAATTACAAATAGTAATTTATTTTTATTAACTATTTTGGTTCTCGGAGGGAAATTTTCAACTATCAAAATGTTTGTGGTGCTAAGTATTAGTCTAAGTACATGCTTATTTTGCGAAAAATATCCGTCTAGCAATAGTTCATGTAATTGTGCATTTAAGTACTTTTTATTACAAGTATCAAACGTAACTTTATACAAAATTAATCTCATACTACGCTACATTCATTTAAGCTTCATTAAAAGTTTTCGAAGATACTTTATTTAAGCAAAGGTTTATGAAGTGAAGTTCTGCTCTAACTAACAACTATATTTGGTATATTAGAATGAAGTGTCTAATCAAAATTACGAGTGATAAAAACCAAATGAGTGAATGTACAAAACACAGGGCTATTCGCCAAAGCTGACTGCAGATTTAATCCTTCAAGGCCGTGGGACTATAAGGATAATTTTAGGCCTATTAACCGGCCACTGCAGGCTCAGAAAGCACATGCATCGCAGATGATAGCCTTTGTAGGTTCTGTCAGGAAGAGGAGGAGGAAACGGCACTGCACGTGTTGTGTCAGTGTGAGGGGCTCGTGTGGCTAAGGATGTTACTTCTCGGGGAGGAAAAACCAAGGCCTGTGAGCTTTATCCAGGAGTCGCTCTCCAGAATTAAGAGTCTGATTAAACGGACGGGACTGGAGGGTGAGCTCTAAAGTGAGGGGAGCCACAATAGATCCAAAGGGGTCGCAGTGGCGTAGGCCTTAAGGGCCGCCCTATTAGTATCTTATCTTATGTACAAAACATTTCGAATTTTTCTGTAACTTTCTAAGCCAACTAAATATCATCTGGAATTCATAACTTTTCTGCAAAAACAAAAGACGTGAGGGGGGAAAAAAATTAGAATAACGAAATTAAAGATTTAGCTGTTATAATTTCCATAACATGAGAAATTTGCAAAGTTCTTTAGGAAATTTTTGTTAACAATGGTTAAGTCTTCAAGGAACAATTTGATAACTAAGATTTAATGAAGTTCCAAATGGCGAGTCAAAGAGGAAAGTGGCTACAAGGGGGTGAACGAGGAGGAGAAAAGGCTGGCACAATCAAGCTAAGGAACTCAATTTACCTGCCATTAAAAAATAAAAAACAAAAAATTATCAAGTGTTGTTTCCTTCCCTCTTCCATTTTTATTATTATCCCCTCCACCGTGCCTCACCCAATGAACAAGCTGCCAACGGAAAAAGTACTTTAATTCAGTTCTCATGCTGAGTGGATGAGAAAGTATTAGAATGGAAATGCATTCCGTGGAGCATGTTTCATATTTATGCCACACGTTTCTTAAGAAACCTCTCACTCTGAAATTTGAGATGCTGACTTTCTTTTCTTACATTTGGTTTGCCATTTTCTATTTCCACGTTTTATTTCATTTTCTTCTTTTTTCTCCTTAGGCATAAAATGAATATTTAATGTACGGAATTTTACAGTCCTGTTACGAACGAAATATTTACGAGGGTTGATAACGTAAATTTAATAACGATCATTTCTAATAAGAATTTTGTAAATTTGTACTTCAAATTATTATTTACGAACGAACCTAATCATATTTCTTTATAGACCAAATATTGGATTCATACTTTTTACTTCCGCTTTCTTACTCTAAGAAAACGGTTGTGTTGCGATCGTGTCAAATATTCAATATTAGGTATATATTGGAAATTTAAGCTTTAAACTTAGACTTAAATAAAAGTGTTTTTGGCATAAGGTACTTCTTTGTATGACATCAAAAAAATCTTCATAAAGAAAAGTAGCGGAAAATCTGTTGTAAGCGCACGAAGGCGCCTCTATCTAGGAAGCGGTGACGCGGAATTTTTATAGAGGGTTAGTTGTCTTGAGTTCGTAAGCCCCACCAGCTTGTCAAGGTTGGACACAATGTGGGGTCAAAGCCGGAAGGACCAGGGCGGAAAAAAGAACACCACTCATGATGAGACAAACCCTAAAGCTGAAAATAAAGAAATCACCGTTAAAGAAGAATAGATGAATATTTAAAGGATACAGGAAGGCAGCTGTTGCTCCTTCTTCTTGCCAGCAGATGAACGAGATGTACCGCTTTTGATAACCTGGAAATAAATGAGCTAAACACAACTACTAAGGTTATAGAAGCAAAGCTACAGATGTTTGGCGGGAACTCATGGAAAAAGGTGATAGCGGGAAAAATATAACGCGGTAAGGTGCGTTGCGGGAAGATAATAGGACCGCCAAGACAAGGCTGTGTGCGATTCAACCTCTGTATTAGGTGCTCCAAAATACTATTTCTCTTCCTTTTCTAGAGAAAAGGCTATCAAGGCAAATCGACGATCTAAACTTAACGTTACAAAACAAACTTACTTCATTAGATAGATGATGATTTCATCCCGGAGTCCGATAGGACAGTTGTATAAGGGTTGATCGTCCAAAACTGCACGAAAAAGCGTAACGTTGAAAAACAAACCCAACTTTGACAATTTTTTTCTCTTTTTCTATTAAAAGATAAAATTCCCAAATTTTCTTTAAAATATAGGGAAAACCCTCCTTTATAACTGAATTTTTTTTGGAACAACATAGATCAAATAGATTTCGAGAAATACGTACGTTGCTGAAAATGAGCAAAAACGGCATTTTCAGAAAATGTTGTTGTTCTTCTTCTTCTTCTTGTTGTTACCTTTTCTGTAAACAACGTAGCGTATCTGTACAACTCTCTTTTTGACTTATTAAATAGGAGGAAGTATATAATGTGTGATAGACATAAATGCCTGGAGTCTTTAAGGTCACATTTTTTTCGAACGAATTTGAAACATATTTCCGTATTTTTTTTCGTGACAGTCCGAATAGTTTTCTGGTAATTGGAAGCGCTTATACTTTTTTAATTCTAATAACTCGCCTAAGCAAGGGTAGGTTCATTTTGAATATACCTACATATACGAGGGTCGTTTGAAAAGTCAGTGCAAAAATTAAACTACTTAATTTTTTGGGGTAAACCTTTTTTATTTTTCAACATAGTCTCCTTTTAGGCTTATACACTTCGTCCAACGCTGCTCTAGTTTGTTGATCCCTTCCGAATAATAGGATTTGTCCAAGTCTGAAAAATAGCCATTCGTTTCTGCAATCACCTCCTCGTTTGAATAAAATCTTTTTCCCGCCAGCCATTTCTTCATATTGGGGAACAAATAGTAGTCCGAGGGAGCCAAGTCTGGAGAATAGGGGGGATGTGAAACGAGTTGGAACCCTATTTCCATTAATTTTGCGACCACAACTGCTGAGGTGTGAGCTGGTGCGTTGTCGTGATGGAAAAGGACTTTTTTGTGGGCCAATCGTGGGCGTTTTTCTTGCAGCTCGGTTTTCAAACGGTCCAATAACGATGAATAATATGCACCTGTAATAGTTTTACCCTTTTTTCAGATAGTCGATGAGGATTATTCCTTGCGAATCCCAAAAGACAGTCGCCATAATCTTTCCGGCCGAAGGAACGGTCTTCGCCTTTTTTGGCGCAGATTCCCCCTTGGTAACCCATTGTTTAGATTGTTCTTTGGTCTCAGGAGTGTAGTGATATATCCATGTTTCATCCACAGTGACGAAACGGCGCTTAAAGTCCTGCGGATTCTTCTGGAACAGCTGCAAACCGTCCTTGCAACACTTCACACGATTTCGTTTTTGGTCAAGCGTGAGCAATCGCGGCACCCATCTTGCGGATAGCTTTGTCATGTCCAAATGTTGATGCAAAATATTATGTACCCGTTCATTCGAGATGCCCACAGCACTAGCAATCTCACGCACCTTCACTCTTCTGTCATCCATCACCATATCATGGATTTTATCAATGATTTCTGGAGTAGTAACCTCAACATGGCTCCAGAACGTTCAGTGTCACTTGTGCCCATATGGCCACTCCAAAAATTTTGAAACCACTTATAAACTGTTCTAATCGAAGGTGCAGAGTCACCATAATGTTTATCAAGCTTCTCTTTAGTCTCCTCAGGCGTTTTGCCTTTCATAAAGTAGTGTTTAATCAACACACGAAATTCTTTTTCGTCCATTTTTTGAAAATCACTCGACTTCCTCGATTCAAACGAATGCCAAACACAAAGAAATAGACCGATCTGGCTGAAACTTGGTGTGTGTTCTTCCAAGAGATGCTACTAACTAAACATAACCTCTATACGCGCCTGTAGTGCTATCTCTCTGACTTTGCACGGACTTTTCAAACGACCCTCGTATATGTATATATACTTTCAAGTCGACGGCACATCTATGATGACTATGATTACCTAGTTAAGTCTCCAGGCTAGAATGCCAGATACTACCGGTGTGATTTCCACCGCCTAAGCACATGTACAGGTTATTTTGGCATCTAGTGGCTATGCTGTCGCTCGCTTTTCATTGGTTATAATTCGCCAACCACATTAAGTTAAGTCTAATACTAGTTACACTGTACTCCTTTAGGAACCCTGTCCCAATCGTTATCGGTTATTCTGCACGATCGTACATTATTCATAATTTTTTTTTTTGCCCAACTCCGATTTCTGCATCAGTTCTCTTAGGGGTTATTTTCTCCAAACTATTATTAGTTTATAGCAATAGTTTTTTGTATTTGGTTATCCTAAACGCCGAGAAATCTGAGCTTAGAGTGGCGATTTCCTAACCAAATCTGTAATATAGTACCATTGATTATTTATTCTTTTACACCAGAACTTGTGACGAATCTGCAGGATTTAAAATTACAGAAATGTCTAGGGTACTCGGTTGTTGCATCTTTTTTAAATATAGTTTTTTTTTTATCAATTTTACAATGAATATAAATAAATACAGAATACAATATTACGTTCAAGACTTTCATGCTCGCATTGTTACGATAATTTTGTCGGCAAACAATTTATTATCTATTCTAGCATATAAAAGATGAATCAATATTTATTATAATAATTCTATTGAATTCGCCAGTTGTTGGATAGCTGAGATAATGGGCCACTCGAAAGATGGCCCAGTTATTAAATCAAACTGCAAACAGAGCATTCGGCTAGATGTCGTACTTCTCTTCTGGTAGCCCCATCACAATGAAGCAAGGAGACAACAATAGTGTAGAAGTGCCCAGAGGGTTGTGGATTCACTTTGCTCGCCCCGCAATATCTCATTGTGTGAGTGTGTTTGTAAAAAGGGCAAGGGCATTAAAAATTCTAGTATACTACTTCTATCTCCCTTACTGTTGCTATCAAGTATCTTCCATACCCTTGTCTGGCTGTAAACCAGACCATATATAATCACATATGTGCTGGCCAGCCATCACGTTAATCTGATTAATTAATGAATACTATACGGCATAATTATGCGCAGATGTGTGAATAGAGAATGTGCAGATGATCGAGAGAAGAGACTTTATATTTTAGGGTTAGGAATAACTTTTGTTACTCTAGCACCAAGCGTCAGCTAAAAATTGGAGAAGTCCTGTAGCATGACAGTTAAAAACTTAGGTATTGTTCACGCTTGTCAACCAAAGCGACCTGCTTTCCTGTACTTGGTCAGCCGTACATTAATGATTTACACATCCCCTAATGTTGACAAGAAGGCTCAGCAAAATGATCCCTTATTTAAATTTAGTGCGCATAATGAACCCATTCTATCTTTTACTATCTAAATTTTAGAAGAGTAATTGGAAAAAGTTGTCGCAGGAATTTTCAGAATATTATCTTGCTATGGTAAAAGGAAGATTTGCTTCTTAATAAACTTCCTAAATTGAATTTACTATTGAATTCTATGTTTTGAGATGCTAACAATGTAAGAATTATATTTTGCTTTTCACTTTTCCAAAAAGAAGGTCCAGGATTTTTATTTTAATCTTCAATCATCAATGGTAAATCGTGGTACATATTTTTTCCCGACATTTTATTTTTTCATCCATATGTATTGAGAATGTATGTTTTCATCATCTTTTCTGTTAAAAAGAGACTGGAGTCTTGCAATTTGAACCAAATAATACCTATTAATAATAAAATATTTTTAATGTTTCAAAAAATTCTAGCTCAAATTTTACTCTCGCATTTTAAAAATAAGTTTGACAACTATTTCAAAGATATGTTGAAAAGATGAGCTGAAGTAGTTAATTGAAATAAACAAATGTTTTTGGCAACAATCTTTTTATTATTTTAGGGGATTGATCTTTAAAAGTAATGATGATTTTTTGGGGGGGAAATCTGTGCCCAAATTCATCAATGTTATTTTCCAAAATATCTGATTTGTCACCAATGTATACGTATCCGATATAATCATATACATACAATCAATATATGTATATTGTAAATTGCACGTATGTACTTAATAATTTATTTTAAGAATCATTTTATACTATAAATTATAATATAAGAAGATTTTTTAATTAAAAATTGGAATTTCTGAAGGTTGGAGAAAATAACGAAACCATTACGTGATGGCCAAATTCTGTTAAGGAGAATTCCATTGTTCTGATTCTAAATATGTGCAAGGCTTTCTAAAGAGAGAGATCACAAGTTTAAATATTGTCGAGGAGACTGTTCTGTCCGAGGATAGTCGGAAGTTGTGGTAATGGGAGCATCACTGCCAAAAATGCAATCATATTTTAGTATTGTGAACTAGTAATGCTTCTAGCTGAGCTTTAGTGCTGTTTTTTACTCCTCGGACTGACCAAGTGCCCAACCTTTACTTACAAATCTATGTAGGTGTTATTAAATGAAATCTGTCCTCCTGTGATTATTGGTAAAAATGATTATATTTTGTTAAATTTTGGTTATTTTAACTTTACGGATATTGATTTTTAAATGTGGATTTTAATCATTTCACCTCTCGAGTGAAGTAGATAATTAATTATTTAAGTATTGTAAGGGACTTTCCCCTAAATTATTATTATATGAAAGTATCTTTTAGTATTCTCTTAATTAAATTCTTTTTGAATAGGTTTTTCCCCTAAAACCCAATAAATAAATGAAATAAGGCAATCTAATATTCATTATAGTAGAAGCATTATCATTTAAATTTCATTCTAGGTATTACTCTTTAAAAATCGAATTACCAAAGGATCTGCAAGGGCTTGGAGCGACTCATTCAGTGAAATATGAGACGTGTCTTTCGCGGAATTGCAGACAGAAAATAAGAAAAGAAAATAGAAGGATGTACAAAAAAAAAGGAAGTAAATTGAAGTAATGAGTGCAACAGAATGGAAGAAGGACTTCTTCCATCGCCCTGTTGAGAAGATGGAGAGGAAGCAGTCTGTGCAAGAGGGTGGTTGGTGGAGGTAATAAGAGGGCCGAGAATGAGCCAACAGTGTTGTTGTCGCCGTCGAGTGTCGTGGTTGTCGTCGAATTCTCTTCTTCTTCCTCTTTATCGCCAGACACCCCATTCAGAGGTGACACAGATGAAATAGTGTGAGGCCATACCATAACTACCAGCACACACAGCTATAGAATCACAGTATTATAGCAATCCTCGCCAGCTTACATAACATACTTAGGAGGGAGGGACTCCATTTTTATTTCGATTTCTAAAAGATTGCTCTTTTCGTCTACTTCTCTCTCAAACTGACGGCACCATTTAAAATTACTTTTATAAATATAATTCAATATCATTTATTAAATAATTAATAATATCTAATAAACTCTTCTGCTCATTCAGAAAAGAACTTAATAACCAGGATTAAATCGTAAACCTTTATTTTACAAAAAACATTTGTTAGCACTAACCTTTAAGTTCCGCACAATGAGTAAATTTGATCTTAAGATCTTTATGCTTTTCGTAGATATAAGATGTAAAATATGCTAAAATAATATTTAATCAACTCTTCTGCGCTTTCAGGATTTCATTTAATAGTTGAATTATATTGTTAAAAGTTGTTTGTAATTTGTTAATCTTAAAATTTCATCTCTAAGTAAAAAGAGTTTGTCAGTATATTAAGATTCGTTTGCTTTCATAGATTTAATAATTTCACTTCTCTGTGATGTAAACATCTACAGCTTTTTGTACTAAACTAAATATTTTAGAATATTTACTTTTTATTAATCCTTCTCCTCGTAAGAAGAAGCATTGTAATCGTGCCGATTTTCAATTTTGTCTTTTCCAAAGAAATTCACGATTTGCGGGTCTCCGTGAGAAGTGTTTTTTTTACAAATTGTGAACATGTAGTCGGTCCTCTTGGTGTCCCATAACTGGAAAGCGGAGGTTAGTAGAGAAGTTCAAATTTTGATACTTCATGCAGGTACTAAAATGGAATGTGATATTAAGGTTTTAGACGAAATTTAATCGACATAAAAGTACCAATATTCAGTATTTACTTTTAAGTTTTTGCCTTGTATCTTAGAACGACTTTTAATGATTATTTTTAAACTTCTTATTGTACGAGAACTTCTTATTGTACGAGAACTTCTTATTGTACGAGAACTTCTTATTGTACGAGAACTTCTTATTGTACGAGAACTTCTTATTGTACGAGAACTTCTTATTGTACGAGAACTTCTTATTGTACGAGAACTTCTTATTGTACGAGAACTTCTTATTGTACGAGAACTTCTTATTGTACGAGAACTTCTTATTGTACGAGAACTTCTTATTGTACGAGAACTTCTTATTGTACGAGAACTTCTTATTGTACGAGAACTTCTTATTGTACGAGAACTTCTTATTGTACGAGAACTTCTTATTGTACGAGAACTTCTTATTGTACGAGAACTTCTTATTGTACGAGAACTTCTTATTGTACGAGAACTTCTTATTCTCGTACTATTGGTATATCCATGATTTTTTTTTTTTTTTTTTTAATACTTTTGGAAGAAAATTAGATTAAGACCACTTATTAAAGGATATCGTGGGAATTATCCTTCTAATGTTACATTTTAGAGTAATATAAGTCTTATCACTGATATTATACTGTCGAGGCTGCTAAAATGTTGAAAACTGCATGTCAATATGTGCAGTTTCCACTATTTCAACCAGCTCCTTGTAAAGTACGTAGTACAGTAATTGCAACTGTTTTCATGCAAGGCCTGCTGTTGAAGATAAACTTATTTCAGCTGAAACCACAATCTAACTGGAGGATTGGAGAAACTTAAATAAGCTTTGTGATGGAAGGGGAGTCCTTAAATTGTTTGGGATAAAAAATAAAAAATGCGGGAAATAGAAGTTGCAATTAAAGTAATCGCCATTTTTTTTTTTTCAGGCAGGGCTTAACGTCTAAGTTTAAATTAGGTAACGAGTTGGGATCAGAAGCATTTACTTTGCAGTTATCCCTTTTTTAATAAAAATATAAACTTACACGCGGATTTCTAGGGGTACCTATAACATTACATCCACATCCACACCCATAACCATTATACTAAACCTGCCCTGATAGGATATTACAATTACAAAAACATATTTTGAATTAATATTAGTATAATTCGAACAGAATATAGAAAATATTTGAAACAATTTTTTCTATAATATAAATATTAAACAGAAATATTATTATAACAGCACACAGAGAATCCGCCATCACTTGCAGAAGTGGAAATTTGTGAAAGAGGCAGAATGAAGTAATTCTAGTAATGTAAAGTTCCCCAAACTGTAATTACATAACATGTGGCGCGCTGCTATTGTAGATATACACTTGAGACTCTAGAAGAGGGTGTAGATCCGATGAAAGGGTGGAGAATAAAAGTTCTATTTAAATGTACAGAGCGAGCTAATAAGAACTAACATCCCTTGCAGGCGTTTGTACAGTGAATATAGTGTGAGGGGAAGGTATTGTGGAAGTGACGCTAAAGGATAACCGCTTGTCAGCAGCCATGAGGCAAAGTAGTCTATTGTAAATATTTGTGTCTAAAGAGGAGAGATAACCGTCACAGACGGAGGGAATGTGTCAGTTTATAAAGGGTGTTTAGAAGGTCCTTCGTTTGCGTGCTAGCTGGCTGTATGACGGTGAGCAGTGTGATGATTGGAACACAAACAAAGTTTACTGTCCGCTACGTATCTGTCTATAATGCAATCTCCTCATGCATTTCTGTTACTTGCACAAATATGTACTTACGGGAGTATGCAGTGCCTACTAAAGCGTCATGCACTGTATTGACTGGCCGTAGTATTTATCTTGTTCTAGTATCTCTAATAACTAATTTATACACATATCTCTTTGGCTGTTTCTTTTGTTAGTTAAGTCCAAATATATTTCTTTGTTTTTCCCCTCTATTCTTCTTCCTTTCTTGATCCAATAATATTATCTACTAATGATGGTTTTGGTTTTTTCGACCGTTGTTGATAGATGATTTTTGGTGAATATCGAGGTGCGGTCTTAAATAAAAATAACTTTTTTGCTTTATACCAACGTTTCGGTAATTTTTACTACCTTATCAACAGTTATGATGATGTACTCGTAGCTCTACATTTAACTTCACAAACTTTTTTTTTATAATATCCTGAAGAAGGTAGTAAAAATCATCGAAACGTTGGTGTAAAGCAAAAAAGTTGTTTTTATTTAAGAGCGCACCTCGATATTCCCCTAAAATCAATTATCTACTAAACAAAAATTTGGCATGGAAAATTCACACAGTTGACTTTTACTGCAATTTATTACTAATTTTTTAAAAATTAAACCTGGAAGTTATGGGTGATGCCCAGTAAGCGTTTTAGTGTTTAGGAGCGCCTAAGATTTGGCCTGTAACTAGAACTAGAGAACTAGAACACTTCTCTCAGTAGTTTATTACTCAAAATCCGGGTGTAATTAACCAGGTTAGGTCTTAATTCCATTTTCTTTAGTCTCCAAAACAATGACATTTAAAAAACAGTCAGTTCCTTCTTTTGGTAACTAATTTACTTCATCACAACAAAAGAGAAAGGTTGTAACCACTTTGGTCCATTTTTTCTTCTTTTAATTTTGAAGGACATCAAATTTTATAAAAAGTTATTAAAGCTTAAAATGTTGTTCAAAAAGAACCGATTAAAGCTCTTTTCTCTTCTAACTAAAATTACTCATAGACTTTGGTACGAAACCTCCACAAAGAACAAGAAAAAGAATGATGAGTGACAGGTCCGAAAGAAAGAGATGAAGAGAATGAGTAGAATAAAATGTCAAATGGTGCATGACAACGGATGAAGACTAAATATAAAGAGAAAAGAAAAACGAGTCTGGAAGTCCTATTATCAGGAAAGATTTCATTGGAAGCGATGAGGCTACACAAACGGGAATCGATCAATGAAGGGTGTTCGATGATAAAACAATAGAAGAGTGGCTGAAGGTGGAAAACAAAAGTGCTCATTGTCCTCAAGTTTTCACAATACATTCGACCTGGAGCTCGGCTGTGTTACCAACCCGGCAGCAACCGCTCTTCTCCGCTAATAGAACGGTTAAAGGTAGATTCATTTTTCTTCCTAATAGCATTAATTTGATTAGTCTATAAATTTAATTGAAGTTCACTATTGTCGAATGATCCGCTAATATGAAATATTGTTGAAATTTTAATTAAACCTTTCATTTAAATATTTACACATTTTTTTGTTTTTTAATTTTAGTAAATGAAACTGCAACGATAACGGAAAACTCAGAAACAATAGTTGAATTAAATTGTGGAAATAGAAAGTGTTTGCAATATATCCTGAATATCTTCCATTGAATCTTTTGTCTCGCAGAAGATAAACCACTTAGATTGAATGTTATATAGCGCATAGTTTGACAAGTATAATTTTAACTATAGACAGGCTAGCCATTAACAGCGGTAACTATCGTTTCCGCTTTGTGAGACTAATGGATCTGGAAATGGTTTTCCAACATTGAAAGATGCAATATATGTGACAGTGAGTGCATTTCCAGCCAATAAATTGACACGAAGTAAGTGGCCTGTGATAGCTTCAAATTTGGTTCTAGTGGCTTAAAATATGAACAACATATTTGTTTATTTGAAAAGATGTTGTTATTAATACAATTAATATGGTTAAATGGCCACAGGTTTAACCAGTTAAGCGTGGAATTTAGTTTTAAAAACCCTCCCACAATGTGCGGAATTAAAATCAGACAATGACGTGTATACACGTCGAACGCAGGGCAAAAACAACCAAAAGTTTACAACGTCGTAATAGTCACTGCAAGCGACTTTTTCTGCAATTTCTGGGGGCTTGAGATTACCAGAGCATTCTATTCATTTCAATATCTTGCACCGTTTCACGTATGCATTGCTCTAGATAACTAGAGACGCAAGAGCTTTTACAAGGAAGAAAAGAGCTTTGAATTCTGTGCAAAATGAAATCATGCTAGTACTGAGGTCTGAACCTCTAAGGTAAAAACGGCATTGCACAAGGGTTGAGAGCTTCTATTTGTGTGCATAATACCCCAATCTCTAATGCGGAGACCAAACATGTACCAACCACTTATCATTTGGCTGACTCCCTCCACCTCCCACCGTATAAAATACTTGGCAGTTCTATTGGTAAGATAAAGGAAACATCCCACCAAATAATATTCTTATTGTATTTTATTAAAAGTTCGAATTTTTATGGATAATGGCAATTTTATATTTTTCATAACGAGTATATACGTCAAACACGCTTAACTGGTTACCCAAAATTGACTGGAGAGACATAAATTTTGTAAAATGAGGATGATTAGGGGGAAAAAGTGGATTTAGGGGAAAAAATTGTTGGATGCAAATAGTATAAAGTTGATTATCTTGAATCATATAACCACTTTTCTAGAAAATATTAAATAATTTATACAATTACGTATAAAACATTAGACCTATTAAATGTCAAATATTGTATAAAATCAATTTTTAATTTGTAATGGGGCAATTAGCTCAACACCAAAGTATTCGTTATGTGTTCACTGAGTCAATGAATTTTTATGACTCGTTTTTCTTGTAAAGAAGGGCATTATCCCCAAAGCATTTATTCCAACTGGATAAACAAATACTATTGGGTATTATTTTAAATGTTTTAAGCGCTTATAAGCCAGAATTAGTCAGCATTCGTCCAGAATATAGTTGTCTGTTTTGTATAGATTTGGTTTCTAGCTATTGCCAGAGATGGTAGAAATTACATGATGCGTTTCGTGAAAATTTGTTATTAAATTAATAATTCCTTCCAGGGTTTCTATTTAATAAATTGATCCTTTTCTATTAGGCCAGTGTTTTGTGTCGTTGATATTGGATTCACAATTGTGAACCATTTATTACAAGTTTAGCGTAAAACAATTACCGATCTATCGTTTTCTACCAATTATCCCCCCTCCCTTCGCTACAAACAGTGTACACCACTAAATTGCGGGTGTATTGTTTATGCAGTAAAACAACTTGTTGGAATATGGCGTCTGTCCAGGACCATAGTATGTATCTCTGAGGCTGGCCATAGTTATCTCTAAAAGTGAACATAACCGGACATTGTCGGCCCTCATCCTCCTCACTCTCTCACAGACTGGAGGCTGCTGAGTTTGGTCGAGTCCTCTCAGACCACTTATGACATGTTTTACAACAAAATTATCTGTACGGTTGTTGTTCAGTACCAATATTTTTATATTAGATTTTTATAATTAGCTGTATATTGTTGACTAGCGTTAAATATATTTTTGCAAAAATTAAAAAACCTTTTTTGCTTTACTTCAACAATAATAAACAACAACAACAACAACAACAACAACAACAACAAGAACAACAACAAAAAGAATTATATATATAAAATGGAAATAGTATTTGCAGTGCTAAGTATTTTGTCATTGTCAGGGAAGGTAATGAGAACGGGCCGAGCTAGAATGAGGAGCAACGAATGCGACGGAATGGAGCCTAAGTTAAATCACCTTGCCTTGCTTGTGATTTGTGTGGCTAATTTTCTGTCTCTTGTTTAAATGGAAACTGTCTAGCGTTCAACGCTAAAGAAGGGATGTGGCAGACTGTAGATCATGCTACGCCAGCAATCCTCACATCTTCAGTTGTTTTACAAAAGATATCACGATTTATTGTAACAATAGGATCACACATCTAAACCAATATTTCGTCGTTATTGTCTAAATCAGTGGTTTAAATACCTATGTTCTATCGTACCCTTCTTTTAATAATAAATAGTTGCCCTTTCTCAGGAATCTTCTTCATCAGTTAATTTGAAGAATAGTGTTCAGCAATATTATTTAATTCAAAGGCGGCAACAATTGCGATTGCTGGCAATTGCCCAGATAATCGCAAAATTCTTTTGTGCTTTTAGAAGCTGGATAATATTTCTGAGAAAGGTAAGAAGCCCTTGCAGTGGGTTCCGTCACTTTGCGTGGAAAATATTTACAAATAGGCGGTCCGCTTTGAACCAGGAGAGCCTACAGCATTAAAAAAAATTTGTTACAGCCACCATCAATGAAAGTTCATCAAAGGAATAAAGGGACTACGTGGACAAGCGTTGGGCTTTCTTTTTTTGGCCCAATGAAGCGACTTCCATTGAATCTGTGGCAATAGCAATTGCATGATTTTATGACCTTTTAGACTTGACCTTCTCTAGTTTCATCTCCGTAGAATTGATCTGGACGTTACGTTCAAACGCCAATTGCGCAGTAGGGATTGACGATAGGTCACCTTTAGACGTAAACTTTTATAGGCCGATACACCAGCACACTATGTACAAGACCTACCGCTGAACAAAATACGGACTTATAAGACGGTGCAAATGGTTAGCTAGATACACATTCTATTGCTATTGGGTTGTCCGGAAAATAATTTAGTCTTTACTAAGATGTCAAAGCGTGATTTTCGCATAACTTTGTTTTACAAGTTCAACAATGTATGGGGCGAAAGCAGTATAAGTGAGTGCACTGTTCAACGGTGGTTCCAGAGATTTGAACCTTGAAGGCAAAGAAGGCCGTGGAAGAAGTTCTGCCCTTGATAACGATGTTCTCCGAGCTTTGGAGGGAGAAAATCCCAGAAAAACTGTTCGAGAACGGGCAGAGAAACTCGAAGTCAGCAAATCAACCGTCGATGACCATCTCAAGACGATCGGGAAGGTGAAAAAGCTTGAAAGTTGGGTTCCTCACACATTAAACGAACGCCAAAAAAGATCAACGGTATGAAATTTCTGCTGCACTTCTTTGCCGAAACAACAGCGATCCTTTTCTGGTCCAGAATTGTGACTTGCGATGAAAAGTGGATACTCTACGACAACAGCAGACACTTTGGACAGTGGCTTGACAAAGGAGAAGCAGCACGACATTTTCCAAAGCCCATAAATCATCAAAAAAAGATGGTGGTTACTGTTTGATGGGCTTTATTTGGTCTGATTCATTACAGCTTCTTGAATCCTGGCAAAACCATCAATGCTGAATCGTATTGTAACCAAATTGACGTAATGCATCAGAAATTGGCAATAACGAAGCCATTTTTAGTCAATCGAAAGGGGCCCATTCTGTTGCATGACAACGCTCGGCCACATATGTATCTCACTTTTGACTTCCCGAAAATTGTTGGAGCTTGGCTATGAGACTCTGCCACACCCCGCCCTACTCAACGGACCTCTCGCCTACTGATTACCATTTTAACGATAATCCTGCATTATTTTCCGTACAACTCAATAATTTAGTCTGGGTGTAAGTGAAGAAGTGTAAGGAGTGATCAAGGCCATAGTCCCTCTGTCCCTATTTTTTGGTAAAAAGTGTGACGTGATTTTTTTTGAAAAAAGGTAATTTATTAAGCAGAAAGAATAGATTCGTTTCCAAAATACGGAAATAGCAGATCCAGTTCTGCTAAATTTTCCGTTTCCAGCCCTCTTGTTAGCATGCTACAGCTTCTCTGCGGGCACTATGATGGAGTTGAGCTTTGCTCCTAAGACTTGGACTTACCTGGGTAAGGGCAGTACCTTTTCTCTCACGCCGGTAAGTTTTGCGTAAGTTTAGCAATTACAAAACGTTGCTTGCTATTGAATGAAAGCATTCAATTTCATACCTTGAAAAGCGAGTTGAAAAGAAACTTCATTATTTATAATAAATTATTTTTTTTTTAATAAGAAGCCAATGGAAAAAAAGTTATTGAAAAGGTATGTATGGGCTATTGGTTTAGATAGGTGCCATGTTATTGATGAGAATCAGAAACTTCTCCTTTATTAAAGAAATTTCCTCGTTCCCGTAATTTATTAAATACTCTTTATATCCATGTTGGAGGAAAGTTGAAGTGAAAAAAAGATTAGAACAGAGATCAAATATAAAGGAAAAAGCCCGCTCTGGGTCCCTTTCAATTTAACGGAATCTAATAATTTTTTTTTTTTCTTTTTCTATACTTTTCTTTTTTCTCATTTAAAATGCTTCACTAAGCTGAGCGCCCCCTCCGAGAGAGATGAAGCACAGTGTGTACTAATACCCTTTATAATCTCTCTTCAATGTTTAATGTAAATAATTCTGTTGCAACTTTTTTAGGTAAACTAGAATCATCTTCCCCTCTTGTTTATAATTTAAACTTTTTATATTATGTATAATTAATTCATTTCTACTAATATTCACCAGAAAAAAAGCTTGTTTTATACTTATTTAAGAATGTGCGTGTAAAGGGCGGCCCCCTTCTTGAATCTTAAGAGTAATGAGAATTTTCTTTCAAAAGCCGGTCTGTTACTTTTACTAGAAATGTATTATGTTATCGTATTGGAAATATGAGTAATGGTGGTCTTTCAATCACTCTTAAGAAGTGCAACACCAATAAAATAAAAATCTTCTAAAGGGAAATTAAAACTATATTAGAAATTAGTGTTGAAGAAAATTGAAAAAACCTTTCAAATAAATGTGTCAATCAACTTTACGTAAATCAATAAAAATCAAGCAAACAACTGGAAAATCTATTCAGTTAAACACTTTCGTTTGTTAGGTTTCTGCTAAAATCTGTACTTTTGGAAATATCTGTAGAATCTAGCGGAATCAACCAAGGATTCTGCAAGTTTTCTATTTACAAATATAAACTTGAACTAAAAGCATGATTTACATTCACAAGAGCTAGCATGTACTACTAGTTATATTCTGATCAAACTCATGCAGGAGTTATCATTCCTAACAGAGAAACCTTTTCATTCCAATAAAGCGTTATACTTCATCCATCCAATTCGATGACCAACTTTTCTCGTGAGATTATCAGGTGCTTTCTGCTCTTATTTTGAATATCCATATTTGTAAAAAACAAAACGAAAAATGGGATGATGAGAAAAATAAAATGTTTTGGAATCATGCATTTTGTTTTTAAAGTTTCAGAGCGTTTTCTGAGTCTATCCCTCAACAGTGGTTTATACATCTGTTTAGAGTACAGAATGCGTCTTCCAATGTGATTCTATATAAACAATTTTACTTCCACACTCCAAACTTATTAATCTTGCTGTGATTATGGATTAAAGTGAGAAACCAGTCAGGGTTTTCAATAAACAGACCTGCTACAACGAAAAAAATCAAAAATATTATCCAGTACTTTGGACGCAACCCAAATTATTAACATTTTTTTTTATATCAAATTTCTTAAATTTTGATGAAATGGTCACATTATTTATTAAAAATATAATTCTGATTATTTCCAAAAATAAAGCAATATAGATTGATCTCAGGAACACAAGCCTATCAAAGAAATCGTACTCTACTGTTCTACAGAAGTTGAATTGTCTAAATATTGCTGTTAAAGTTACTGAATTTCCCACATAAACAACTGCAAAGGGTTTTCCTCTCATCAAGGTAACATAAGGGCCTTGAGGACAAACTTGGCAGACTAGCAACGAGATCTAAGAGAGTTAGGTGATGCTGCTCCAATAAAATGTGGGAGAATCAAACTGGGAATCCTGTATTATCATCCCAAATAACCTGCGATCTCACAATACAAATATCCATAATAATATATTATTATAAATATAAACAAATGCCAAAATTATGCGTAAATCTAGCGTTTATGCCTTAATTATGAGATTGAGTTGTGATTAGACAAGTAGACAGCACTGTTTAATCACAGTACATCGAGTTAGTGTTTACATAAAATCAATGATATACATTAGTATGTAAACCCAGGAACAGTAAATGTCCATATATGTAGTACTTAATTAATACATTTAGGGCTTAACCAGGAGAGTAAAGTTGTTTCTAGAATTAGTTGTAAATGGTATTTTAGAAATCTTATGTCTAGGTTAGAAACAAATCAGGTGTAGCTTTTTATTTAATTTGTTTAGTTTAAATTACAAATTAAACTAAACAGGTTGAATGCACTTCGTACCAGTTTCTTCGGTCCATTTTATTTTTCTTAGACATATGTTTGCTTCATTTAATATAATACAATTTTTCTATAAATAATTATTTTCTATATTTTAACCTACTATGACCAATACTCCTTTTTATTTGTTCCTGAATCTATCTTTGCAGTAGCCACATTTCAAGAAAGTAACAAGCCACAAAAATGTATTGAAAGTGAAGTTAAAGGAAACTCGATACGATGTACCAAAAATTTAAAGTTTAAACTGATCTTCAATAAACCAAATTGTTCATAACATTTTACTGTTATCAAATTTAAATTCTTACATGTATTTTTTTGCCTTTTTTTTTGGCATTGGCTTCCGCCATACAGCCAGCATCGTCTAGGTGCTTATCACTAGAATATCACTCACTCTCCATTCTTACCTACAAATACATTCGCTTCACACATTCATCATTCTACTATATACAACTATTTACATAAACTACTGCTAATGGATGGATCAGTACTCTGTGCTCCTGCCATCCTTATAGCTTAACCAAAATTAAAATCACGTAATCCTTCTCTAAGCATTTTCTTCCATTCATTCTAATTCGGCTATAGCTTTTAAATACATTCATATTTCATTGCTAGCTCTGCTATCGACTTAAGCACATAAATGTTGGTGGAGAATATAATGTCTTCGTAGCGAAATGGTGCATCTAAATACCTGTATATATCGTCAAACATTCGTTTCCTTTCTACCACATAACGTGGACATATCATTATTACATGTTTGAAATCCTCCTCCTCATTGCAATCTACGCAAAGAGGAGAGGACCTTTTGTTGATCCTGTGTAGATACGATCCGCACACCGCGTGGTTCGCTCTCAGCCTGCTTATTGTCGTAACAACCCATTTATTAGTGACAGTTCCCTTAAACCATGGTTGTCTAGGTAACTGATCTGCCATAGTTTTATAGAATCTACCTTTATCACCATTATTGTAATCTGTCTGCCATTTTTGTAGTGCTGCTTTTGCAATTATACCCTTGATATCGGTGTGTGTACATGTATTAATAAATACATATATCAAACTTTATGTAAAGATTACATTAATGTATTATTATTATGTACTAATGTATTGGTTCATAAATGTAAAGTTACCAATTAAATAGAGGTAGGAGTCAGCAAGTGTAATGCAATGTGGTGACGTAAGTGAACTCGAAGTTTCTACACTCAGCTCTGATAACGGATGCAAGTTCGAAACTGGGATATACCTGAATAAATGCGTGTTACGAAGGATAAAAATCAAAGAAATAGAATTTATTTGTATTACAAACATTGGTAGTAGTTTCTATCGTGATATCTGTAAAAATAAAATGGCAAAAAACTCTGACCGACTTTTTTCCAGCTGGGTTTAGCGAGAGTTATTAATGTTTAGGACGAAAGATGTCCTAGACTGCATTCTAGCAGTGACCACCAGTAGAAATATCAACATCGTCGGCTGCATCCAGTGCTATCCCAATCAATTCACTACACACTAGCTCCATCGACTAGCAATTGCTTGGATTTTATAGATAATGGCCACATAGTTTTTGTAAGTTTTAATGAGTGGCCGTGTTTAGCTAGAGATGGGCATGGATTTGCTAAATTAAAACTGTCCAGTAGGCTGCTCGTCAAAAACTGAACGAAAAAGCGTAACGTTCAAAAACACCCAACTTTGACAATTTTTTTTTTTTCAAATATGTAGTTGCATTCATTATCACTGCAAGCTGATGATGATAAGTGTTTAAGTATTGGGGGTGCCAGTATAAATGTTATTCTGGTTGTTAATCTAAAAGATCCAGTAGAAATGGGTTCTTTATTTCACAGTTCATTAAAAAACAGAAAATTAATTTAGCTATAAACTTGGCTATAAATATATTTGTGAAAAAACCAGTCAAATCTTTTACAGCGTTCTTAAACATAAATGAATTGATGTTCTGTAGCCACTTCCACTTCTTCTCCGAGGTATGAGATAAGGGCACCCGATTTATTTCTTACTGGAAATAACGAAGTGGTAACTGAATGCGACTTAGTTAAGGGTTTACAACATATGTATGCAGTGATATGTGATTATGCACAGTGTGACTAATGTAAGAATTCAGGGAGAACCCATTCTCTGCCTCCTGAACCCTATATTCTTTCTAAATTTGGATTTATAAATGCTTCTTACCTCTTATTATAGCTAATAACATATATGTGCACTACTAGAAAAGCATACTTGTTTTGATAGTCTAGAACTTGTCTGCATTTCAATTAGCTGCATCTAAAGAGGAGATGATTGATGTCCCCATCATCTCCGCTACCACATTCGCACTTGGGACTACTATCTAGTAACATTATTTTATAAAGGTGAGGATTCGTGAGGACATGGTTGTACCTGAGTCGCATTATTGTTGAATAACACCTCTGTCCGTCACCTATTTCTTCATAATTCATGGCTTGTTAGGGTTTCGAGGCTGTATCTCAGCATTATTTACTTACTTGGCCCCTACCTCATCTACTTTGCGTTGTAGAAGTTTAACTATGTTTTCCGCTATACCTCTCACGTTCCATGTTCCATACTTTATCGCTCCATTTCCACGCAGAGTCGCTACCGTTTTCTAGTTTCCTTTAATCTGAATTATATCGGAGATATGGGGAGATTGGCTCCACAGTCCCCTAGTGCAATGAAGGGATTGCCTCCTTTAGGCCTCTATTTGTCCTGAGCACCTTCAGAGTTTTGTTTGGAGGTTAAACTCCTACTTCCTGAGACGGTCAGATGGCCTAGACCCATTCAGGTTGGTGCACTGTTGATCGATTAGATTACACAGGGGGCACCACGAGCAGGCGATCAACTTCACCCCCAGCATTTTTTAATTTTCTGTTTTTTTATAAAAAAAACAAAAAAAAACTTATTTTTACCTTTTCCTGATCAATAAACTCTTGACTAACTTCCAAACTACTTTTTCTTAAAGCATTTTTGAAGTCTTTTGCTAAATATTGGAATATATTGCTCTGACTTCACTGACAGTTTGACTTTACATTTTTCAACTAAGAAATCTATTTCCTCTTTATGTAAAGATTATATTTTCTAGTACATAAACTTTACTGATGGTACAAAATTTATTTAATTTAAAAAAAAAATTCTCATTTGAAGAAGAGCTCTCACATTCATCACTTATATCAGCTGAAAATAAACCCATTCAACTGCTATGAAGGTGCCAAAGTATAACCTTTACCAGGCTAGAAATAGAGTAAAATTTAACCCCTTTTGGTATGCATTCAAATCAGTCGGTCTGTTTTGTTAGAGGTCGGACTGTTGTAGTTGAACTAATGAAAAGGTCTTCATCACAGTTACGGCTGAACTAAACCAGTGAAACAGGTATGTAATGCAGTATAGTACATACGGAAAAGCCTTTTACCAACTTGTACAGTGATCAATGTTCAGTGGTTGGGTGTATAATTCTGTCATCAATGGCTCCAAAAGACCCAAGCAAGCAAATTTCCACTAATGGTTGGATTCTCGGTAAGCAACATTGGTTCTTTGAACGGTAATGGTAAAACAGTGTTCTATTTGGTCCTTTAGCTGAATAAAATTCTTCTATTTACTCTTAGGCAGATTATTTTAGCTACATATGGCTGAACATGGCCTTAATTTACTGGGTATTTGATGTTCACCTTATATATATATATATCTGCTCTGTTGAACAAAAGATTGTTGAAAATTTTGGTTTTCTGACTGATCAGCATTAGCCAATAGAAACTGTTATCATTTTAAGTTGTTTATTTCCATCCAAGATAATTTTATAATTTATTGAATAATGCTATTTATTAAGGCCTTGAAAACTACTTAGCTAGATATAATTCCATTCTGGTAATCATTGTACGCCATGTTTATTCAGGCAGACAGGATCATCTGGCTTATCAGACAGTTACACACATTTCCATCAAATCAACCATTGCATTGACGAAACTTGCTAAAATAGTCTCTAAATTTACTGATTTATTTTTCATTTTAGCGCATTACCATCTCTCTTCTCTTGGTTTGCAGTAAACGCTAGTTTAATCATCAATTCTTGTTAATTTTATTTTTATAATTTAAGGTGCATCTTGAATCATTAGCAACCGTAGCCATTGTTAGTGAATTATCGGGCTACGGAACAGTGTTCTTTCAGCAATTGCCCGCCCTGTCTAACATCGGTGTGTGAGTTGTAAGTGGCTTCTAGGAGGAAATAATCTAAGGGGCAATCCGAGCATCAATTCGGGTTTCTTTAAATTTGTTAATCAATCACATAAGAACAAACTTTTTGGTAATATTTTTACTTGAAAAATTTACGCAATTCAATGATTTCAAGATTTCAATCCATTAGATTTGTGTACTTGCTTGCTTTTATCACGGTTGTTTAATCGTCATAAAAGTTTTTACCTCTAAAAGCGAATCTGAATAGTCATGCATTTCTAGAATCTCTGACTGGTATAAAAGAGTTCTAAAGTGTATCATTCTATTAAAAAAACTTACGTACGAGGGTCGTTTGAAAAGTCCGTGCAAAAATAAAAACTACTTAATTTTTTGGGGTAAACCTTTTTTATTTTTCAACATAGTCTCCTTTTAGGCTTATACACTACGTCCAACGCTGCTCTAGTTTGTTGATCCCTTCCGAATAATAGGATTTGTCCAAGTCTGAAAAATAGCCATTCGTTTCTGCAATCACCTCCTCGTTTGAATAAAATCTTTTTCCCGCCAGCCATTTCTTCATATTGGGTAACCAATAGTAGTCCGAGGGAGCCAAGTCTGGAGAATAGGGGGGATGTGAAACGAGTTGGAACCCTATTTCCATTAATTTTGCGACCACAACTGCTGAGGTGTGAGCTGGTGCGTTGTCGTGATGGAAAAGGACTTTTTTGTGGGCCAATCGTGGGCGTTTTTCTTGCAGCTCGGTTTTCAAACGGTCCAATAACGATGAATAATATGCACCTGTAATAGTTTTACCCTTTTTTCAAATAGTCGATGAGGATTATTCCTTGCGAATCCCAAAAGACAGTCGCCATAATCTTTCCGGCCGAAGGAACGGTCTTCGCCTTTTTTGGCGCAGATTCCCCCTTGGTAACCCATTGTTTAGATTGTTCTTTGGTCTCAGGAGTGTAGTGATGTATCCATGTTTCATCCTCAGTGACGAAACGACGCTTAAAGTCCTGCGGATTCTTCTGAAACAGCTGCAAACCGTCCTTGCAACACTTCACACGATTTCGTTTTTGGTCAAGCGTGAGCAATCGCGGCACCCATCTTGCGGATAGCTTTGTCATGTCCAAATGTTGATGCAAAATATTATGTACCCGTTCATTCGAGATGCCCACAGCACTAGCAATCTCACGCACCTTCGCTCTTCTGTCATCCATCACCATATCATGGATTTTATCAATGATTTCTGGAGTAGTAACCTCAACAGGGCGTCCAGAACGTTCAGCGTCACTTGTGCCCATATGGCCACTCCGAAAATTTTGAAACCACTTATAAACTGTTCTAATCGAAGGTGCAGACTCACCATAATGTTTATCAAACTTCTCTTTAGTCTCCTGAGGCGTTTTGCCTTTCATAAAGTGGTGTTTAATCAACACACGAAATTCTTTTTCGTCCATTTTTTGAAAATCACTCGACTTCCTCGATTCAAACGAATGCCAAACACAAAGAAATAGACCGATCTGGCTGAAACTTGGTGTGTGTTCTTCCAAGAGATGCTACTAACTAAACATAACCTCGATACGCGCCAGTGGTGCTATCTCTCTGACTATGCACGGACTTTTCAAACGACCCTCGTATCTTTCTATTAAAACATCTTGCATTACACATTACTAAAATTATTAAGGATATTTGGTCTAGATCTGGCGGGATAGTAAAGAATTTCAACCTGAAACGAATCCACAATCGCTACTTAAAATCCTTTGCCAATGACTGGTCCATATTATGAATCCAAACTTAAACTCTGATTTCATCATTTCCATTTGCCTCTGCGCTAGGGTTGCCAACTGCCCTTTTTGGAAAGGACAGTTCTTTTTTAACACCTGGATGTCCTTGTCCTTTCTTATATTAGGAAAGGACGCCTTTTGTCCTTTTTTCAGATATTGTTCACACAAATCTAATTTATTTTATTGCATTTTTGATTTAAGTTCTGACTTCCGTGACTTCTTCATTTGACGTGTTGTTTTTCTGTTCTAACTGAACTGAATAGGTCAACAGGTTATTGATGTAACGTGAACTTTTTTTGAATAAGTATGTAAGATATAAATGTACCCAGGCCAGATTATAGACGGTGGAGAGGGGACTTATCCCGGGGCCCGGAGCCGGAGTCTCTGCGTGTACACCTAAATAAAAAAAGGAAAACGAATGATAAATATTCCCGGGCCCCAAAATCCTGTCGACGGACCTGAATGTACCTAATTTGTTTAGGGAGTCCTTTTTTGGAACTTTATAGAGTTGGCAACCCTACTCCACGCAAATCCATCCTTCTACAACAGAGTTTACAGACTCCAAGCTCGCTATTTCAAGCCTTCAACACTAATACTCTTCTTTTCAAACTCTTCCTGGGTATCCACAACGAGATTTGAGCGTCGATGGCCCCGCGACATTATATCTGCCTATCAGTGTGTTAAGCCGCGTACCGTCCTTTCTCGGCGGTACCGTTTGACAGTTCTCCATCTCGCCTTTTTCTATTTCTCTCTCTCTCTCCTTATTCCAATTCTCGTAGTACGCGTTATTTTTCGTTAATCCTTTCTTTTGGTGTCGCCGCCAATATCTTATTTTTCTGCTATTTTGTAGTTTTGTTTAGTTCTCAGTTCCCATGGTTTCAACCTTCCCCTTCTCTATCCTCTCTTACCCGTGGGGTTTTTCCGTCTGCTGTAGTTCTGTACGCCGCTGACTCTGTGCAAATAAGTTAGTGCTCCTCAATTCCATACCGCTTCATAACGAGTCGACGTCTGACCCTGCTCTGCATCAGATATAGTACGCGTCCGCTGGACCAACGCTTCAAGTACAGCTTTTCGTATTTCCGCAACGCTTCATCATCGGCTGCTTCCGGCCCTACGTCACTCGAGTCTGCCTGCTGGTGTACTTCTTACTGCACCTCAACCTGCTAAGAGTCACTTCCGCTGATATCTAGCACTTCGCTTCATCCGCATCTAGTGCATTGATTGTACTATTACCTCTTCCTTCATCCGCATCTAGTGCATTGATTGTACTATTACCTCTTCCTCATCCGCATCTAGTGCACTTGGTGCACTATTACCCTTCCCTCTTCCGCTTACATCACTTCCAATTCTAATACGCCTCTTTGGGCTTGAACCCCAATATTTCTTACGCTTCTAGGAGCTCAGCTACACATTACACACACACATCTTTACACACTTGTTTACCTAAGCTCCTTAATAGTTCCTATTCCCTTCTACCGCTTAATTAGAGATCCTTCACCGCCTGGCGGATGCTGTGTGCGCTCGCTTCCGGTGCGTTAAAGGTAAGTGTTTTCTTGACCATTTTCATTACTAAATATTTTCTTTGTATTTATTTATCTCCTCCCCGAGCACATATCGATTTAAATTACGTTTACGTCATCTTCCCCTCTCCGCATCTGGGTGTAAGCCTCACGCGCTTACACAGTGTTTAACAAATGGAGGATTGCTATTCATGATAACCTAAACTTTTCACTTTTAAAGATCATATTTACTTGTTGCATTCAATCAAACACGGTTGTAAATTTCAATACATACAATATACGAGTATATGTAAAATTAACTGGTGTAACTGCCAGAAACTCAAATTATTGCTGATCCTGAAACTGAAGAGTAATAACCTTCCGATGGAGGTTTCTTTCTGTCAGCTGCCTTGGGGTTATCAACTTTTATCTTGTAACAACCATTTTGTTTAAATATGCAATAGCTTTTTCCTGTTTAAAAATAAAAATAAAAAAACATACTTTATTGTATTTGTAAACAAATTTCTCGGTAATAATATTTTTTAAATATTCTTTTTGTAAATCCATCTCTAAGACTCAAATACCTCATTTATGAAACAATTCTTGTAAACTAACATAATATTCATAAAGTTTTGTTTCAAAGGAGTTGGGGGTCAACACACATACGCAAAAAATAACTTTACATGCGTACACACAGTATTTCTCTGTTATGGCTAAAAGTAAATAGAGAGAGGAAAAAATGGTTTGGTATAATGGAAAATGAATAATTAAATACAAAAAGAAGGCAATAAACATAAAAATGTAGGAGTTTTTGGTGGAGGTGACGTCGAAAGTAGTGAAAGCAGGAGGACTGAGGGAAAATGCGGAAGAGAAATAATGAGAGAAGAGAAAGTATGATATGAGAGAGTGGAAAAGAGAAGGAATGATACCAGAAAGTGGAAAGTAGAAATGGTACTGAGGGAGAAAACTGCGGGTCAATATTTGAAGAAGGAAAGGAAAATTCAAGTCTTGAGTAATATTTAATGCTTGGATGGAAACTGTCGTAGGGTTTGCTTGTTTTATAAGTACAGACGTGGGCCGCCCTTCTAAAGGTACAAGTATTTCCAAACTGGAGAAATTTTAACTAGTAATATAAACTCATTTCATACTTTTTTAATTACATATTTTTTTATATTTTATTTTTCAGCGTTTTTATTACGCATACATATGATTTCTCTTAATTATTTATCGCTTTTAGATTAGAGTATTAGTATTAGATTACTCGGTGGGACGGCACTGCAGCCACCAAGAGGCTTATTGTGCCTTCCCTTAAGTCTAGTAGGTGAAACCTCCCCTTCTAAGAAGGTTGAGGGTTTTCCCAACCAGTTCCTTCTGCGCTACAATCTCCTCTGGCTTCAAGGTACCAAAGATTTCGTAGAGCAGTCTCTCGATTGCAGATCAATCGAATAACAGGTGAGAGGCCGTTTCTTCCTCTTCCTGGCACAATTTGCACATCGGTTCCGAACTAATAAGCCCTACCTTGTGCAGGTGCTTCCTGAACCTTCCGTGCCCTGTGAATAGGCCTGTAATCAGAGTGATCTGATTCCTGCCCAAACCTAGAGTCACTTTGGTTCTTTGTTTCCACAACAAGGGCATAACCCTCTTTCTGTGTTTGACCCCAGGAAGCATCACCTAGTACTTTTCATGTTCTCTCCAGATCCAATCTCTGAGAGCACGAATGCACCCCTAGTGATCCCCAGGACTGGTTCTGGGCCAATGAAGGGAGTACTAGCTCCATTCCTGGCCAACTGATCAGCCATTTCATTCCCCTTAATCCCCATATGGCCCGCACCCATTCCAATTGGACTTTATTGTGCCGAGCCAGTTGATCTAGGGCGTTTTTACACTCCCAGACCAGGGAACAGGTAGTTCTGAAGGAAGAGAGGGCCTTCAGTGCCGCTTGACTGTCCAAAAAAATGCTCTATTTCTAAAATCTCCTTATTTCTAAGATTCATTCACAGATTTTTCCAAGCGCAAGCTTTAATGGCAAAAACCTAGGCCTGAAAGACGGTGGCATATCTCCCAAGAGCACTCTCAATGAGTACCTTAGGTTTAGCCCCATACACTCCAGCTCCGGTCCCGCAGGCCATCTTTCAGTGTTTTTATTACGCTTACATATAACATATATGATTTCTCTTAATTATTTATCACTTTTAATTAAAGAGTAATAACCTTCCGATCGTGATTTCTTTCTGCCAGCAGTCTTGGGGTTATATTTGATCAACATCTATCTTGTATCAATCAATTTGTTTGAATATCCAATCGCTCCTCCTTATCCAAAGGTCTTAATCTACCTCTAGCAAAGGTCTCTTTACCCAAAAATAAGACTGCCGACTGTACGTCTCCAATTTTAGTTTTAATCTGGCTATTTATGGGACCCTTGCTGCAGCTGTCTAAAATTAATTTAAAGCGTTTGATGAACGGTTACTAAAAATATCATATTCAGATGAATTCTCAGGGATGTTTAAATCATCCATTTGGCGCTAGGCTGGCTTTTCTCTGGATTCCATTGCCAATATACGTATCTTTGGAGCCTTTCTATACCACACAATGGTTCTCAAATACCTTTGTTCATTTTTTTTTAATGCCGTTAATCCAAATCCTTTAATTCAAAAGCCAGAAGCGCCCATTATTTTTTGTACTAGTGTGTGCTCTGTCTTAAGGAACCACTTCAAAACTCATACCGGTATCTCCAAAACTATTTATAGTATACAAAGGGCCGGCAGAAGTAGTTAATGTTGTACTTGGATTTAGTGTACTCACAAAGAAGCTCTAGCATATGATCATATTTATTCGCATTTTAACCATTTAATCTATGTAGACGTCAACTTTTTATGTATAATCACAGCCACCATATACGAGTATGTTATACCTTTGCAACAATCGTTGATTATTTAGTTTTTATTAAGCCATTCCCACTTCAATCTACTGCCAAGTTGGCAGTGCCAACCACCTTATCTACTCTAAAAATATCTAATATCTTGTGGTAATCTTTCACTCCTTTACTAAACATTTAATTCCGATCTACGTTTCTTAAGTTTAACACGATTGCAAAAAGAGCTTCTAGCTTGAGACAGCATGAATACCATTGATGCTCTAAAAAAACTATAAATAGAAACTAAAAAGAAAATCATGTTGTAAACATGATGCATGATTAATTTCCGCAATGAGATGAAAAGTAATAAATTTTTCCACTGTTTCCCAATGCTACAAACACAATTCTTTATTTCTATTGTTATTTAAATGAAGCGTGAAGTAAACACTTGGAAAACGAATTGGCTTTTGTTGCCGGTAATAGAAGCAAGACATAAAGCTTCGTTTATCTCTTAAATTAAATGAAATGGTTTCTACCATTTATTGTTTGTAGCTAGAGTATTTTTAATTCTTTTTCACACTGGTCTGTTTGTGTTAGTACGGACTTTTTTTTTTAATGTTTCACAATGTGCTAACTCCATACTATTTTCAACTAGATTAAATCTTACAATTCCAATTGAAAATCCACTGTTAATTTGGTTTTTTCCATTTTTAGATGCTTTTATTTCTTTAAAAGGGAACACGTTTTTTTTTTCGGATGCAGATTTTAAGTTTATCACCGGATATATATTATGTTTTTGGGATTCGAAACACGAAAAACTGTATTAAAACTGTCCGGTAGGACAGTTGTATAAGGGTTGATCGTCAAAAAGTGCACGAAAAAGCGTAACGTTAAAAAACACCCAACTTTGACAATATTTTTCTCTTTTTCTATAAAAGATAAAATTCCCAAATTTTCTTTAAAATATAGGGCAAACCCTCCTTTATAACTGTAATTTTTTTGCAACCCCCCCGACCTAATAGATTTCGAGAAAAAAGTTGCCGAAAATGAGCAAAAACGGCATTTTCAGAAATTGTTGTTGTTGTTGTTGTTGTTGTTGTTCTTCTTCTTCTTGTTACCTTTTTTGTAAACTACGTAGCGCCTAAACGCGAGAACCGATTTTCATGAATGAGGTGACATTCGATTCGGAATTTTATGTAGATGTGCCTTTTGGGGGTCTCGACGCTGTACACCGAATGGGAGAGGAGTTAGCCCCTTTTATGTTAGGCCCCCTTCAAAATTATTATTACTAATTACTCTGTAAATCTTAGCCCGATTTTGATCAAATTTGGTAGGATGATAGAGTTAGGGCTCCCCTACGTAACATTAAAGCGGCGATCTGCTCTTACACTAGTTAAGGGGAAGTATAGCAATCGTTTCAAATTATCGACAAGTGAACTGATTTTCATGAATGAAGTGTCATTCGAATCGAAATTTTGTACAGATTTGCACTTTAAAAGTCTCGTCGCTATGCCTCATATGGAGGGGAGTTTGCCCCACCCAAGTAAGGCCGTTTCTAAAACTATTATTACCAATATTTCTATAACGCTTTGTCCGATTTTGATAAAATTTAGCACGAAGAAGTGATTAAAGCTCCTCTACATGGCTGTGAAGTGCCATCATGCTCTTACACCTACTAAGAGGAAGTACTGCAATCGTTAAAATTATCAATGGGTGAACCTATTTACATTAATGAATTGTCGTTCGATTCAAAATCTTTGCCTCTTTGCCTTTTAGGGAGAAGTACTGTAATCGCCCGTTTATTTTTCTTACTCCTCTTAAAAGGAAGGTCTGAAATCGCAGTTTAAATTTGCTTTTTACGTACAAATACCTTCCTATTTTATATAAAAAGGCTTTCTCAAAAAAATTGTTATTGAGGATGGTTTGGGGACCGCAACTATAATCATTCTTTAAAAAGATCTCTCCAGTGGTAGTTACGGTTCCTACTTAACACCTTATCAGGTTATAATGATAGAATTGCTTATTCCAAATTTAAAAAAAACAGTAAAGCAGATATGTAACTTAACAAAATAGACAAAAATGAAAATCTATCCAAAAGGTACAAAAATCTCCTTAACAAAAACTTACAGTTTAAAAAGTTAAGTATAAGGGTTGATTAAACGCCAAAAGGTACACAAATCAGCAAGTACCCAACATTTCATTCAAGCTTAGTTGATATAATTTAAGTAATTTTGCTGCATTAACTTTTCCTTCACATTTTTTAGAATGTATTAGATGTCACAGACCCTTATGCTGGCCATTTTCATCTACAAAATATTTGTTCAAGTAGCACTGTAGATTGACTTTAATATCTATTAATCTATAATAATCAAACTATTAATTACAGGTTAAAAAGAAAACGTTATAAAAAATAAAAAAAATTACGAGGCTACAAAATTTAAAAACTTTTTTAAAAAAATGCTTACACCAACATACATCAATGATTTCGATTATTTTATTTTTAATAAAAATCGTCTGTTTAAGTTCATTCTTCGATTAAAGTAATTGTTATTTTATGTAGTAGTCAAACGTTTATAATAATAGGTAATAATTATCTGGCTTTATCGCAAATAATATAGTTTTCTTCAATCACACTCTCAATGTAGCTGTTCTTCTCACAATGTTATATATATGTTATGTAATATAAAATAAATAAGTATTGCATACTTTTAGGACAGCTAATTATTCCAGTATTTTACTGTAAGTAAAATTAAATTACAATTGATAAATGAATAATTGTTGTTGAATAATCTACTTGTTATTAACTGTGTGTTATTTGTGCTCACGAATATTTCGGTAAGACGAATTCAAGTCTGAAATATTGTTTTAAATCCTCCGTGATTCAAATTTAAACAGTAGCCGACTCTAACTTTGTCTTTTTCTACTTTAACATGCATATATAAGATGTGACAACTTCAGAATAAAGGGCATATTAAAGATAAATCAGAAGAATAATTTGGAATAGAGTTAAAATAAAGTACCTATTTGAAAACGAAGATATAATATACATTTTATCATAATTATAACCAAATAATATTATGAACGAACTGGCCAGCATAAGGGTCTGTGACATCTAATAAATTCTAAAAAATGTGAAGGAAAAGTTAATGTAGCAAAATTACTTAAATTATATCAACTAAGCTTGAATGAAATGTTAGGTACTTGCTGATTTGTGTACCTTTTGGCGTTTAATCAACCCTTATACTTAACTTTTTAAACTGTAAGTTTTTGTTAAGGAGATTTAAATATTGGGTGTGACCAGCTGACTGCGATGTATTTACGTACAAAGCTGTTCACAAATTCTATTTCCTTTATCTTTTCCTAACATTCCTTGTAGGGCTAAAGATTGACTGGCCTGATCGTCCGTGAACCGCTTGCAATAAGCCTAAAGTAAACGAATTAGGGGAAAGGAATGATACTAAACAATAATCAACCTTATCATTCTTACTATGTGAGGCTAAGGGAATTAAATGATAGAAAAACAATAAACGCATGAATAGTTACCACGCCGTAATCATTTAAGACTATTAAAAAATTGTAATAATTATAAAAATAATAATAATAATTTTAGGGAAGGGATTAGCTATGAGGTTAGCATACTGGACTCCCACGCGGAGGTCCCGGGTTCGAATCCGGCTGCTGACCCTTACATTTTTTCTTCCTAGGAGCTTCTTTCAGCTCACTGTCCGGTGATGGACAGTGTTGTATGTAACGAGAGAACAATGACCGGAGGCCGGCAGTGCACTGAAAAAAGCGGCGGGCGCCAATAACCTTAGATGTTGACGCGCCTTAAATCACAAAAAAAAAAAATAATAATAATTATAATTATACGCGGAGGACCCGGGTTTGAATGCAGCTGCTAGCCCTAAGATTTTCTTTTTCTAGGAGCTTCATACAGCTCACTGTCTGGTGATGGACAGTGAGTAACGAGAGAACACTTTCCAGAGGCCGGTAGTACACTGAAAAAAGCTCCGGGAGCCAATAACCTCAGATGTTAATGCGCCTAAAATCATTTAAAAAAAAGAAAAAAAATAATATACTGTCTAATAACTTGGTGGAATATTGAGGTGCATCATAATTACGGAAATTGGGCATTATAGTTTTTACAAAAAAAAAAAAAAAAATATTTTAAAACAATATTAATAATATTTATTATTCATTCAACGCATTTATCCTGAGAAAGATTTAAATTAAAACAAAAAATGGAAGTATGTATTTAATTAAGATGAACCAAAGTTGGTACCTCTGGTGGATATGTAAGCAAGTCGGTGTTCAGTTTTGGTGCAGAGATCTGGCGAGAGAGTGCGCACAGCTAACCGCTTCAACATTAACCTCTGTATAATTAACGTCGGCTTTGTACTACAGTTAGGTCGCAGCGTGGCTTGTACTGGCCCTAAAGTAAATAGAAAGCAATTAGTACAGTTAGTACAAAGGTAACTATCGTCCATCGCCGGTCCGGTCGACCCCCTGCAGGCGGTACTGGTAACATGAAAGTAAGTAAAACACCTTCCAACTAACCTAAAGCATCCACCCTATAAATCCCTAATTGAATTATTAATCGTTCGACCGTTCTCCCTTTTCTCTGATCCGTTCCTCTATACTCAGGGCTACTTCAAACTACGCACGAAAACCTTTACTCTTCTTTGGTAAAATATTAAAGCAAGGGATTTTGCTGGTTGTGGACTCGCTTTGAGAAGGGATTTCTTTGAGGGATTTCTACTGTTTTTAACATAAACCCTCCTTTGGCCTCCTCTATCTCTCTCAGAACAGGTTTCACCCTGTTCTACTCAATCATGGCCACTTATATACTCCGTAAAAGTTTTTACGTATTTTCCTCCCCGAACTGTTGGGAGTTGAGATGCTCTTAGTATGCAGGAGCTTAGGGATTTCTTAAGTCTTTGTGCATTACTGAAATATCATTTATTATTCTATCAGTAAATTTTTCAAAAATAAAGAATATCTCCTAACTATTTGAGGTAGTTTTAATGGATGACCTGGCAATGGCTGGTTATTCATAATTCAGATTCCTGCTTTAACAAAGTAATTTTGGGATTCAATAATTTATTGGGTAAGACTTTAACAAGGCGTGGTTAACTTTTGAAGTAATAATTTTGATAATATAAATAATTCTTATTGGCGTTATTGTTAAGCGCAATAAATATTTAAAAAAATAAATTGATTATTATCTCATTTTGTTTAGGTACCACGAATATTTAAATGTCTTTTAGAATTTTTTCTTCAGTTAACATTTAAACATCATTTTAACCTAATATTTTTATTTTTACACTCCTTTCTCTTCTTTCATAAGAGTAAAGAAAAGTAATCGCCTATTTTTTCAGGCGGGACTTAACGTCCAACTACCAATTAGGCGTCGTGGACGAGGACGGAAGCTCATACTTTACTATAAACATTTTTTCTGACAAATAAAAAGTAGCCATGCGCTGGATTCGAACTGGGGATCTCCCCACTTACATAGCCACGCTCTAGACAACTAGACCAATACGCGCCTCTATCTTTCTTAAGAGTATATATGTATTAAAATATAAATAAAACTCTTTTTTGACTTGAAAGTTTGACGGCTTACGTTGTTGCATTAAATACTTCAACAAAATTGAATATCCAACGTTTACTTTATACTTGTATTCTGCTAATCTTCGTCAGAAGGATTTAATAGTTAGATGTTTAGTAAAATAACTAAAATAAAAGAAATATGACTACCTCAAAATAAAATTAAATAAGTAACATTGCATATCAATTATAGTCTTTATTCATATTTCACGAACCGGACAGAAGAGACAGCAAATTAGCTCTTGCGTCCCACAGGTCAGCTAGGGCTATTATTCGCTCTCAATTAGCTGGACTAATAGTATTAGAATAATAGCCCTAATCTTACTAGAATAATAGGCGCTAGTAAGTGTGGGCAGAACTCTCTGGCCAGAGATAGAAGCTGAAACTTGGAAGCCTTTATACTGACATGTTGTAGTCAATCTCAGTTGATTATACGTAGTCTGTTTCTGGTTAGTCATCCAATGACTTGGTGTCTAAATTTTACTTCAAATTAAAAGATGTTGTATTTTTTAAGCCATACACACCGGCTGACTAATCCGTAAGAGTCTAAATATTCATATGTTCAAGTAAGTATTTTATTTTTACTAATATTTTGTAATTCACTTGGGTCTTTAATAATTAAACTGTTTGTGCGACTGAAGGTTGCCCTCATGACAAATTTTGATTGATTCATCCAAATAGGAGAAGAAATTATAGCCAATGGAGGTCCCAATTTATTTAACTTCGCCGAGCTTTCGACTTAGGGACTAACTCATCTCATGGCTTATGCCAGGGATGGCCAACTTTTCTGTATATAAGATCTACTTTTTATCTTAAAAGTGTGTCGTGATCGACTTGTTGTCTTAGGAGTAGTCTAAGGGGTGAAGAAGGGGGTGTGAAATGCATACTATGTTTATACACTGTGTTTCTGTATAAGGTGCATTCCAGCGAGGTATGGCTACCCATTAATAAATTATTTTTTAAATCACTCCGTACATGCGGTGCCTAAAAAATTCTATTTTCCGACACATTTTCAAGGTAGATTTTTACTAACTTAAAATGCAATTTAATTTTTTTATCAACTGCAATAAGTTGTACTTTTTGTTCGTAAATATGAAAAAGTTGTTATAAAAATGCACAGTATTGCTGATAATTTGATTTCAATTGCAATTACAAATGTATTAGTACCAATTTAAATAATTGATTAGAATGTGCAAATATTGAATAATAGGCTCCTAGAAACACCTACTTTGTTAAAATACCTCTCAAAAAAGCATCATCTTTTCAAGTTATTCATCAAAATATTATTAGTACATAGAACAGCTCTCCTTCACTTTATGAAATGTTAAGACTGCAGTACAGTATCTACTATGCTGCTATTTTATGAAGAGGAAGTTACATTACTGGAGAATAACGTAGACAAATGAAGAAAGATACCTCCGCTCCCGTTTGCTACGTATGTTGATGCGTAAATGTAAGATTAGCGACTGGGATGAGAGCCTCTACTAGAAGGTTGTGAAATTCCTTTTTCTCTGGTTCTAAAACTGCTCTGTGAACAAAGTTTAATATGATTAATGATGGGCCAAACTTTGCGCTTGTCTGCCACTACGCCCATAAGTTTTGCCAACCTTTAAAGAACTGTCCTGGAAACCCAATTTACTTTAAATATATTTATAACAATTACAAACTTTAATAATTATGAAAATTACTTTAAAATCTTGTAATTAAACTGGCAGTTTTTATTTTATAAAAATTAGTAATATTCAAATGAAATAATGGTAAAGTTTTGAGATAAGGATGAAGTATGAGAGAAGATAAGCATGATTTCCGCTGATGACAGCGGAAGCAGTCTAATTATGTTATGTGAAATTATCTTCTTTCATTTGACAGGTGTTACTGCGAGTTTTGGGCGCCTTAAATTGAACCTTTTTTTTAACTTCAGGCATTCGCCTTTTTTATATGATTACGACTGTTAACAGACAAAAGTTAGAATTTATTACTGTAGATTAGAATGAAATCAGTCTTGTGGTTTAAAGTCAAAAGAATCTGTATTTCAAATACAAAAAAGTTTACCTTTCGGTGAAATGACATGACTAAATGCTGGCTGGATTCTCCCCCTACTAAAGAGGTTGAGGACTTTCATTACTAGTTCTTTTTGCGCTATTACCTCCTTTGGTCTCAAGGTTTCATAGCGCAACCACCTGATTGTGACACAATCGAACAACAGGTGAGAGGCCGTCTCTTCCTCTTCCTGACACAATCTGCACAACGGTTCCGAAGCTAATAAGCACCACCTTATCACAGATGCTTCCTGAACCTACGGTGACCCGTGAATAGGCTAGTAGTCAGAGTAATCTGATTTCTACCTAAACACAGGGTCTCTTTGGCTCTTTGCTTGCACAGCCAAGGCATCATAGTCTTGCTGTGTTTAACCCCATGACAATCACCCAGTTCTTTTCGTGCTTCCTCCAGATCCAATCTCTGAGAACCGCACGAACCATGCCCTTGGTGATCCCTAGGACAGGCTCCGGGCTGATGAAAGGAGTTTTGGCTCCATTCCTGGCCGCCAGTTAATCAGCTCAATTCATGCAATTAAATTGTTTCGAAACTTAGTTCTTGTATCAAATAAGTACTCGTATATTTAAAATCACCGCCATCTTGTTCAGGTTCACTAGAATAAAATGAAAAGGAGTTTCCGGCGAAAACTCAAAACCGAGAATCGAAAATGTAAAACTGAGTATTTTTGGGAAGTTGGGAACAATAATCCCCTCTACTTATTTGAAAGATACTGGTATTTTTCCAATTTGAATACAATCAATTACTGGATAAACTTCCACATAAGTAAAACTCTTAGTTCTTGCATTCCATGAGTATGAGAATCAATAAACGAGAAAGTTCTGGACTGTCGCAGGCAGACAACACATACAAGACGAGTGTGACACAGTAATTAGAGAATTTCCACTATACTTTACCGCCAATTTTAATTATTAGTTCTGTTATTAGATTCCTTAGAGTTCCTAGGTTGTGACTGTGTCAAATAAACTGAATACCACGTCACTTATTTTACTTAATGTCGAAATTATGAGTGGGTAGCATGTTTACCATAGCCTGCAAAAGATTTTAAGGGCTCTTTAGTATGAAAAGCTGTTTTTCAATTTGATCTTCTAAATTCTCAAATTAAATATATTTAATTTTGATGGTTTCTCAATAAGATTTGAGACAAAATAAGCCTCCATTCTCTGAGATTGTATTTCTCAACCAAAAATTAAATTAAACTGCAACAATGATAAAGTCATGTATTTAATAAAATATAGGAACTATATTTTATAATTCATTCTTATTTTAGATCTAAATGAGATATATTCATTTCGTTTTAATTATGATTAAATTTTTTAATTAGCTATATCATTGTTTGTTTTAGCATCCTTGTAAACATTTTGTATTTAAGGCAGTCATTACCTAGAGCACTTGTGTCCGGAGCCTTCTCACCTTGAATCAATCTCGCAACAGAGAACTGTTTCTATTAATTTTGTATTTAAGTGTACTTCAACTTTTTTACTTTATTTAAGTACATATTACCGGCAGAGTATTTATTTTGTAAACTTCATTCAATTGCTTCAAATGCATTAAATCAGGTTTTATAAAGGCTTTACATATACAGCCTGAGTTTCTTATAAAACGCCCGGAAAGAGAATAATCAGTTTTATACATATAACAAGTTGGGATGCAGTATTCTAATATGCATTAAATCGGTGACAGAGAGCGCTAATAATTTTGACAAAGTTTAACCAAATAAATTACGATATACTTAGTTTATAAACTTTCTTTTTCACAATAGAAACTTTAAAAGACATTTTTAGGAAAGCGTACTGCGCAAACTGCCTAATTACTAAAATATTTTATAAAATAACTTCGCATTGGATAAAAAAAACCACGCTGCCAATAACGTTTTAACATTTTTATAACGCTGCATTTAACATTCTTTGTTTAGATTTGTTAGCTGGTAAGCATTTGCTCCTTTGAAACTTTAAATTTTAAATAAATTGTTATTACCGGCATATAGCGTTAATTAAAAAGCATTACCACATTTTAATTATCAAGTTTTCACGATATCATAATTAAAGTGGTTTTTTTTGTTTTAGAATAGAAAATAAAAGGAATATATTAAGTAATAAGTTGGCTCAGTTGGAAGGGAGTTGGCTTGTACTATTTTGCGAGAAATCGAGAGGTTATTTTTTCTCAACCAGTTTGTTAGTGGACCAAGTTTGAAGCACCTGACCAACTTGACTTGATGAAAGCAGCCGTTATATTCATCCAGCCTTCTTCAGATTATGGTGTGCCTAGTTATAAAGTTTTGAATGCCGGCTAAGAGAGTAGTTTCGAGGCAAAAAGCCAGTCTTTGTTCTGCTGGTAGTAGCTGGTGGTGTTGTGCTAGTACTGGCGAAGAAGTGAGTGGAGGAAACGGCGGCCATAGCGCACCAGGCTTTACTTAAACTCCTTAACAACTCCCAGCTCTGGGTCTTAGTTTTCAATTACAAATATTGAATTACTCTGTCTATATAGATTTGCAATAACTTGATAGTGTTCATCTTTATCTTCAAATGAAGATAGTTTTGACTATGTTAACAGATACTGCTACAGCACAGTTTCATCTCTTTACTTTGGATGTATAGTGTAAGACTACAGAATCAACTTACTATTCGCATATTTCGTTCAAAATTTGAATAAGGCTTTCTACGTTCAACATTATTTCAACAGTAGCAAGATTTTATTGTGGAAATGACAAAAACATTTGTCAAAAATAATTGTCTAACTGGCGTATGATAGATTAATAATGATTGGGATTAACAGCTCATCTTGAGGATTATATTAAGGTATCAAGAACATAACAGAAAAATGATATCTTTGAAAATATTTGGTGCTATTTTAAAGAAAAACTCAACAAATCTTTCAGTAAAAATTGCAGAAATTTGATTGTCGAGACTCCCCTGGTTGGGCCCAACTGAAATGCAAAGATTCAGTTTATTCAGCCATTTTTTGTTTTACGAGATATTTTGTTCACAAAGGATTTCAATACGGATATATATTCTCAGAAAACTTGAGATTTAATGCAGTAAAATATAACCTAAACTTAGGAAATTGAAGAACAGGTTCCTGCACAAAAAGGCAATTTTGAGTTGCCCGTAATTTTGAGAAGTTTTGAACACATTATAAACTCCTTAACAAAATTTTACAGTTTAAAATGTTAAGTATAAGGGTTGATTAAACGCCAAAAGGTACACAAATCAGCTAGTACCCAACATTTCATTTATACTTCAGCTCGTAGTTTCAGCCATTTAGAAACTTTAATATCATAATATTAATTATATTAATAATAAATAATATTATCATTAATATTTTTTAGAATTTATTAATGGGCTATCAAACTGAACGAAACTAAATCTCAAAATATTATCTTCACTCTTCGACGCATCACTCTTCCTCCTGTCTTTTACAATTTAATTCCTTTACCAGTAGTCAACGTAGTCCGCTACCTTAGGCTTTACCTTGACAGAAGACTTACATGGAGCCCTCGTACTCGACTTAAGAGAACAGAACTCAACAAACGCTTCCGACAACTGAAAAGACTACTCTACAACAGATCAAAAACCCACTCTGGACAACAAAAGACTTATATATGTAAGTACATTAAAGCCAGTCTGAGCTTATGGCATCGAACTGTGGGGTTCAACCAAACGCTCAAATCTGCAAAGGATCCAGTCCTTGCAGTCTAAAATTCTTCGCTCTATACTAAACGCTCCTTTCTACGTCACCAATCAAACCATTCACACAGACTTGAACATCACTTTCGTCACACAAGTTGCTAAAACACGTTACTGAAAATTTCATCTTAACGTTCAAACACATCACAATCCACTTGTACAACATCTATCTTCAAGAACATTTCCAGACAACACTTCCAGACGTCTTAAAAGACAGTGGCCTCGCGATCTCCTCTCTGATGAAGAGAGTCAGTGGAATTTAGAATGTTTTTGGAGTGTTACCGCTGGGTAACTTCTCCACTCTGATATGTGTGAATGTTATGTATTGTTATCATTGTTGTAAATGATTGTAACTAAATAAATGATTAAAAAAAAAAAAATTATTAGATGTCACAGACCCTTTTGCTGGCCAGTTTATTTATAATAACTTTTTGTTAAAATTATGATAAAATGTACAGTACATCTTCGTAATAAATGGGCATATTATTTTGATTCTATTCCAAACTATTCTTCAGATTGAACATTGAATTAGATAATTTGTCGCCTTAACCTTTCAGCTCCTGCTCAACCGATTTTTCTTTGCATTTCTCACGTTGCTTCATTTAAAAAGCCCCAAAACTTATGATAAAGTGTAAGAGAACAGATTTTAATGAATATATTCTGTGATGTGAGTGTATTGCGCTGTTCAAATTTATCATTTTAGATTCGCTGTGTAAGGTGAATAATTAAAATATAAAATAACTTCTGCACCACATCATATTCGAAATGACTGAAATACATTTCTCGTTCTACCCGTACCATCCCGCTCTTTCCTAACTATTTCAGCCACTTCGGTATTCACTTACTCGCATGTGCTCTTCTATAACATTAAAACTGTATGATTATAATTCTCTGAATGTGTGCAACCCCCCCCTGTTTTATAAATCTCATAATACGTAGTTTTGAATTTCATTCTGTGCAAAATATGTGGAATCCTACAAATAGCTTGGGGGGGAAAAAAACACAGTTCCCTGATCTGTAAATCTGATTTTGCACGCTGGAGGCAACTACGGTCCCCTAACCATATAGCTAGTTTCATAATTCCTCTTTTTAGATTTTCATGTTAATGGAATCTTTACTAAAAGCCCGTAAAACTAGAGGTATGTCGGTGAATATTGTCTGATTTATTGTTAGCTCCCTGGACTCGGCAATGTTTGGCATGCGCTTTAACATTTCTAATAAAAGAGGAAAGAACTTTACAAATTATTCTTCTTTTTCTATCATGCTTAAAAATCGTAATTTTTTTATGTCAATTTCCAACTTGCATGCGCGAGAGTATTATTTTTTTTTAATTCAACTTTTATTTTTATTTTTTAATAATTTTTAATTTTTCCAGCGAACATTTTTGAGCCGTAAAAGATGTAGAGAGAAGAATTTTGGATAAAAATCCACTTAACTTAAACAAAAGGAGCTTTCAGTTTTTCTGGAAAAGCTTTTCTGCTATCGCTAGGTAATTGGCTCATTATTACGCAAAAATTAGTAATTGAAAATTTTCAGTTATTGTATATAGTACTAATGTTGTGTGTGTACTTAATTTGTGAGTTTTTATATCTCCATAAATATTCAAACAAAATAATTTAACATAAATTTAATAGATTATTAAATTCATGATTAATAAATAACGATTTCAAATTTCAAATTTAAGAGGAAGAATAACCAAAACCGCAATACCCTTGTGGCAAACAGATTACAGTAATAGTAAGAAGGGTAAGGCGCCACGGTAACCGAGCGGTTAGAGGCGAGACCTGTAAAGCTAATGTGTATTGTGGTACTGGGTTCGATTCCCGGTCTTAGGCCTTGGATTTTATTTAATGATTAATAAAAGAAATTTACAGTAAAGTATGTTTGCTAGTCGCCTCCGTCCAAGACACCTAACTGGTAGTTGGACGTTAAGCCCCGTCTGAGAAAATAGGCGATTACTTTACTTTACTTTTTTAAGAAGGGTAAATTTTACAAGCGTATGGTATAATGAACCAATTGCCTAAATGACCTTGGTTTAAAGGAACAGGCATGAGCAAAAGATTGGTAACTACAATTAGCAGATTGAGAGCGAACCATGCAGTCTGCGGGTCGTACCTACATCGAATCGGTAAACGAGCTACTCCGTAGCGCGAAAAGTGTAAGGAGGAAGAAGATTTGAAACATGGCGTCATGGAGTGCCCACTTTATAAGAAAGAAAGAGATGAACTGTTCAGCTCGCTTTACAAAACTTTTTGAGTGCGCCGTTTAGATACGAAGAAATCATCTTTTCTAATAATATCTATGTCCTGAAACCTGTTGAAGATTTGATTACCAAATATATTTGTAGATACGAGGGGGTACCCAAAAAAAACCGGAATTATTTTTTAAAAGCTATTTATTTACAAAATTTTTACAGAACAACCTTATCCCCTTCAAAATACTCTCCATTACAGCTAATACATTTGTCCCACCGGTGCTTCCACTGTTCGAAACATTTTTTGTAGTCATCTTTAGAAATGGCTGACAGCTCCTTCTTCATTTTTTTCTTGACCTCTTCAATGTTGTCAAATCGGTGACCTTTCATGTTCTTTTTCATGCGTGGAAATAAGAGAAAGTCGCACGGAGCCAGGTCAGGCGAGTAAGGTGCGTGGGGCAGCGGAACCATGCCATTTTTAGCCAAAAACTGTGAAACAGAGATGGCTGTGTGTGCAGGTGCATTGTCGTGGTGGAAGAACCAGTCTCCTGTTTGCCACAAATCGGGTCTTTTTTGGCGAACACTATTGCGCAATCTTTTCAAAACTTCCAAATACAAGGTTTGATTGACGGTCTGACCTGGGGGGACAAACTCTGAATGGACTACGCCTTTGGCATCAAAAAAGCAAATCAGCATTGTTTTGATGTTTGACTTGACTTGACGACATTTTTTTGGTCGGGGTGAAGATGACGTCTTCCATTGGCTCGACTGTTGCTTTGTTTCTGGGTCATTACCATAGCACCATGACTCATCACCAGTAATGACCTTTGACAGAAAGTCTGGATCAGTTTCAAGCTGTTGTTTCAAAGCACGACATGTTTCAACTCGATGTTCTTTTTGATTGTCAGTCAGAACTCGAGGAACAAACTTGGCAGCAACCCTTTTCATCCCCAAATCTTCCGTTAAAATTCGCTGAACCGAGCTCCAAGATAACCCACTACTCTCTGACAGTTGATCAATTGTCTGTCGACGGTCTGTGAACACCAGCTCTCGAATTTTTTCAACATTTTCGTCGATTCGGGCAGTTGATGGACTTCCAGAACGAGGTTTGTCATCAATCGACATGTCGCCATTTTTAAACCGAGTAAACCACTCGTATACTTGAGTTTTTCCCATAGCGTCTTCTTTGTAAGCTGTTTTCAACATTAAAACACTTTCAGCAGCATTTTTGCCGAGTAGAAAACAAAATTTCAGAGCTGCAAGTTGTTCACTTAAACTTGCCATCATAAAAAACGAAAAAAGAACAAAACAGCGCTGGTAAAAACAATCACTGCAGATGAACAGAACAAGCCAGGCAGACAACACAGGCAGGACTGAACTGGCAAGGAATTGCGCTATACACGTCTAGCGGCAGAAATGCGTACTACATAATTTCCATGCGCGGCAACGCAATTCCGGTTATTTTTGGGTACCCCCTCGTACAAAGTTACATCGTTAAGAACAAATATTCTGGGAAGGAATGAACTTCGAAGTTGGATGTATGGTGGAAAAAGCCAATACCACAAAAAAAAAAAAAAATTAGAAGTTACATAATTTCACGCGATATTTATGAATATTATTCATAATTAAAAATCCTACCCCTACAATTTAATCAATTGAGAAAAACTAATAAATAATTAATTTAAAATTTACCAATATAATAGTAGAAACTGATGTAGGTGCGTAAAAATTTAACTACGTAAGAATTGAAAGTTCAATAAACCTCGAAGTATAAAATAATTTGTGAAATCATAAATTTAAATATAACTTATCTATTTGAATTAATTTCTTAATTTTTACACTTCTAAAGCCCAAATTAATCAAATATTCTAAATTTAAAGAAAACTACCTAACCTTCATGCCTTTATAATCTAAATTATTGGAGTGATTGCAGAAAATTCTTCCCCCAATCGTTTTTATTTTCTCAATTAGTCTTTTAGAAAAAAAAAAAAAAAAACTTAGTTAAACACAAAAAATCAGATTCGTTTTTTTTTAGTGGAATCTTTTCCAAAATTGAATAATAATGATTTCTTAGACTCTAACCGAGTACAGTCGTTCTAGAAAAGAATACTTGTAATTAATTAATTTTGAATAGTATTAAAGAAAAAATATCGATTAATTAGCAAATGATTAAATATTTACTTAACTAGCTAATGGACTAGCTAGCTTTGTGAACTGTTTGATAAAATTAAAATAAAATTACCACAGTTTCACAATAAATGGTTCATATTAATTAATAAATCTAATTTAAATATTCAATTATAAAATGAAGTCAGTGTATGCAATGTGAGCGCATCAAAATCAGACAAAAGGAATAACGCCTGAAATGAATTGCATTGTACCTAAAGGCATCTAAAATTTACGTAAGTGTATTTGCATACATATGAATACATTTTCATATAAAGTTCTACCATAAAATATATACATATATTTTCAATTAAAAGTTAAAGTTTTACGTTGCTGATATTTTTGTATTTGCCAATTACATTATGGAAAGTTTATAGTTTTCAAAACTAACTTAAACTGTTAATTTACCTAATGCAAAACCAGTAATTTTTCCTTCGCATTGATTATTGTATTAAAATTGAATGAAATGAAAGTACCTTACTAATATTTACGGATTTACTGCTTTAAATGTTACTAAATTTCATTAAAATTATTGCTAGAAATCCAAATTTTAAGAATACTGGTTGATTGACTGTGCAATTTTATAAGCGAAAGGCTTAGATTTGGAAATTTTCCACTGCAAATTATTAACTTGCTTTCATTAATCTTCGATTGCAGATTCTTTTGACAATCACTTCTACTTTGCGTTTATCTTGATTAGGAGACTTACGTACAACTTTAAAATTAACTCGCATTAATTATTTCTGGTTAATTAACTCTGCTGGCTGTTTAACTAATAACAATCAATAATTTGAGTTAACGATTTAGGGTAGGTCTATCACTTAGATTGGATTAAACGTACCAGTAATGATTCTAGGTTAGAAGAAAAATTGCAGGTATTTCACAATTTTCTGGTATCTGAGTTCGAAAACATGGATTTTAAAAATTGTTAATTGGGGAACTGAACTTTCAACCCTGGTTTGTCATCAATGGATTATTTTCTCGCACGTCAACGATCTGATTTGTAGGCAACAAAAACTAAATTGTGCATATTACAGATTTTGCTTGCATAATATTAATGAAACTTTTTCTAGATGAAATTGTATATTTAGATCAATAATAAAATAAATCTTTTTAATAGATCTAATTTACAAAATGTCCTAAGTTTTTGAGTTTTTTGAGTTAAATAAATTACCGTAGTGGAAATTAAGGCAATGCCTTAATTTAACATTTAATGCTTGATTTAAAAGCAACTATTCTGACAAAATAATCCTACAACTGGCTGGAATTACTCTGTCTTGTGTCAGTATAAAGTAAAATTACAAGCTTAAGATAAAATGCCAATTTTAATGATGGTACAATTTCACTATGATAGACAGTTAATGTTCTTGTTAATATTCTTGATGTTTCAATGTTAACACCACCAATCAAGGTTTACAAATGGCAATAACATTAACTTATGGTCAATTAGAAAGATAAGATTAAAAAATACAATAGTATGAAAAAATAACTGAAAGTTTTAGTCAAGATATATTTTTTTATTATGAATTGTCAGGGCTAATTTACAATGTACTATTTTACATCATTAAAGGGTTGGTGTGTCTTCTGTCTTGTCTGTTCATGGACTGAGTGTGATCGGTGTGTGTAAAAAAAATAAAAAATAAAGAAAAAAAATTATTTGGGAAAACAAAAACGATAGTTCAGTACATATAGTCCATTAAAAAGAAAAGATTAAAGAATACGTTATAAAGGTTTACAAATAAATTTAAATAGTTTTTGGATTATTCAAAATTAAAGAATTAACCAACACTGAACGTTGTCGAGACGTAGCATTAATATTAATTTTTAAGTATCAAATAGATGATTACATGCAATTATCATTCAAGTATAATAAAAATACAATTTAAATTTAAAATAAGTATAGGATAATAAAGTTTTACCTTGTTTAAGGAATATCCAAGTTCATCAGCATCTCAATAGATCACCAGTCCAATTGCACTTGACACTAGTTAAAATAATTCACAACACTATTCACACTAAAACTCAATATCACGCACTAAGAATAACTTAAACACAATTTATAAAATATAACTTCACTTTAACACGCACTAATATTCACTTAAAAAATCACGTTAATAAATAGACATTACTATGGAGTTAAAGATGGCAGCCGGTCATTGACCAGGCAGATCAGCTGGTAAAGGAAGGTTATCTAAGTAGAAAGACCGACTTTTTTTTTTAATTGCGAATGAAATAAAATCTGTAATTCGCTGATTCCTCATTTACTAATTACATATTAGTTTTGTAGATTATGAATGAAAATAAATGCAAAAAAAGTTGGACGCACTACTTAGATAACCTTCATTTACCAGCTGATCTCCCTTACCGGGTAACGGCGGCATTTTTAACTCGCTACTGGTATCTCTTTGTTAACGTAACTTTTTAAAGAATATCAGTGATTGTTAACGTGAAGTTATATTTTATATAATGTGTTTAGTTATACTTAGTAAGTGATATTGAATTTTAGTGCAAATAGTGTTGTGAATTAGTGTAACAAGCTTCGTTGTTTACAAAAAAGGCAAGAACATTTTCTGAAAATGCCGTTTTAGTAAAGTTTTTCTCGAAATCTATTTGATCTGCGATGCTACAAAAAAAAAAAAAAAAAAAAATAATAATACTCTTACGAACGAGAATATGCCCTAAATTTCAAAGACAATTTGGGAATTATATCTTTTATAGAAAAAGAGAAAAAAAATTTGTCAAAGTTGAGTGTTTATGAACTTTCCGCTTTTTCGTGCAGTTTTTGATGATCAACCCTCATACAACTGTCCTACCGGACAGTTTATAATGCATGATTATGCAGACTATAAGCTAACGTAATTACCAAACTGAAGCGTCTATTTTTAGAGGTAAAATATAATTAAAAATCGTCATTATACAGTTTGTAAGGAAAAAAATCATTGAATAAATTGTATTTAGTAGAAAAAATAAAGTATTAGAATCTTAAAATACTCGTAGGAGTCATCGCTTAATGTTTTTCTAAAACTTTGCACCTAAAATCAAAATAAATTTTTACTATATTTTGTTTTAAAAACATGTGAGAACTTAAAAATAAAATTTTAAATATTTCTCTCCACCTCAAATTTTCCCACAAACTCTCCCAGACGTTTGGTCGCGCAACTTACCTGAATGCCTGACGTCGGCTATCCAGAGAATCAGTACTCCCTAACGCCTTAAGGGACTATCACGGCTGCCATCACTGGATGGCCTCCGCTAAAGAAATCAAGCTAGTGTATGTGCGCTGACGCTAAGTCAATGTACATAATTATTTTAAATATGTCCTTTTTACTTGTTTTATTTCCAGTATAGTTGTAAAATTCTTAAATTAAGAGAAAAACAAAAAACAAAAAATCCGACTTATTAATAAATATTAACAAAAAACTGCCCATCTCTTACGCTTTACCACCAAAGACTGTGATGGAAAACTAACAATGTCGATGTTTCTACTGTTATAGTCGTAGTATCAAATTATAAAATAGAAAGCCCTTTATGAATATTACCTTTTTAGTAATTAAACCCTTAATTAAAACGGACACTTCAAACTTTATGATAAATGCAGTTAAGGTTAAATACTGTTATAGAGAAGAAGATTGGTATTGCTCTATCTGTCACTGTCCTTCATTTCATTGCACTTTCAGCTCAAGTGAGCGAGCACTAGAGCAGACAGTGCGGCGAGGAGCGATCGTAAATAGACCGAAGAACATCTCCATCGTGCTTAACGATTCTTATTACTTCAATTTAACAGGTCCATTGAGATCATTCTCGTTCTATCTACCCTTAAACAATAGAAGAAACAATTTTTGTTTTGTTCTACGTTCTCTCAGCTAGGTAAGGAAAGTATTGCGGTCTTGACAAATATTCTATTTCGTTTTGAGATCTCCTGAGTTATAAACAAAATGTTTTTAGAAAATTCTTGAATTAATGAAGGTTAAATTAATTTTTTTAGGGCCCCCATGAGACATTAAACGCTTTTAGTGTGTTTTATACATTATACCCATAGTGGTGTATGACATTTATTTGTAACGTCTTTCTTTGGAAAATTCTATTTAGGCAATTCCTATAAGAGGGAGAATGAGGCATCCCTCTAAAGGATGCATCATATATATCTTACAAGAAAGGTAAAAAAGTTGCTCAAATTTCGAGTTTAAAAGAAATCGCACCGCAGCAAGTATCGCTGAACAGTTTTTTAGAATCAGAACTCCTTTGATTTTCTCTAAATCACGTTTTGATTTAGGAACTTGGCTTCTTATTACCGCCATTGTTCTACGAAATTTAGGGAGATTTCTTGGGGATAGATGAGAGTTGGCTCTGCCTCTAATTTACGCGGACACTTGCGGCTTATCTCTACGTTTCTCGAGCTCGGGTTTTTGCCAATTATCGTAATAATTTCTCATCTTTTGTTAGGATAAAAGCAAATACATTTGTTGTGCAATGTATTTAACCATTGCCCCAAGATTTATGCTCGTAAATTGTTAAACTTGAGATTTATTGATAAAATGGCCGACAAGCTGAATGTAAGGGTTTAACTGTTCACAGCAGTAAAAGACTAAAGTTAAATTTAGTGGAAAACAAAGCTAAAACCAACTCAAGGAGAATACCAAAGAAATTAGAAAATATCACTTTAAAATGGTGGAATTGCATGGATGAAATTTTGTTTTTTCAGGACCTAGCTTTAAAAGAGCTAAAGTCTAAGACATTTTGAACAGAAAATTGCCGATTTTCTGTAAGAGCTTATGAAAAATAATTAAAGTTTTATAATCTTTTGCACTTTTCTTAGTTAGTTTTTTTAGTGTGAATGTTTTTTATTTTTTGTCTAGTTTAACTTTATTATAAAACTATTTCCAATCAATTTGTGCTTACAACTTATGTAATCTTGTTATGTGATAAATACTGTTGCCTGTCATTGACTACGTAATTCAAATATACTATTTATAAATCAATAAAAATTCATTTTCGTATTAATACGCTGAATAGTACAAGTGCTGCATATGCAGAGTTATAAACTTTAGGGAAGAATCTAAGCTTTCAGTTTGTGGTCCAGGGTGAGTGAATTACGGTGAGAGGCTGCAGGACCTAAGGGGAAGGACAGATGTCCGGTCACCACTTCAGCATCACCAGCGGGGGGGGGAGCAATATCCCCCTCTCTGCAGTTGACCTGCATAATGCTTCTTCTATCTAATATTTCTGCACATCTCTTCTGTTTTAATATATCTTTGACAAGACACATTTATCATAAATCACCTCTAATACTGCTGTGAAATAATATTTGAACTTTTGATAGAGGGTGAATTATGAATTGCACTTTAAGGGGTCAGTTCGGTTTCGATTCCGTTAGCAAGATTCAACGATAGGGTGGCTCTAATAAATGGATTTCTATGTATTGTTATTTCCTAAAAAAATAACCTTAACGATGAACTTTCTGGCATTAAAGCCAGATATTGTTTACATTTCCCTGTACCTATCACTTTTACTCAAAACTTGTAAATCTATTTATTTTTTGGGGGTAAAACATTATTTTTCTAGTTCTATAAAATCGGCATCTGCAGATTCCATTCTGGATTATCTTTCTAGATTTGGGAGATTGTAATGCTATCAATTTAATACAGGTCGTGCTAAAAGATTAGCAGTACCAATCGGAAAGTTAACAACAAAGTGGTTTTATGGTAACACATGAAATCTGATTAATAGTTGTGTAAATAAAAAAAAAACAATACAAAAGTAAAATATTTTACGAAAGGAAATATGTAAATACATTTACAGTTGGTGAACCATAAAGTACAAACTAATAAAGAAACTTTGGGAACAATTTTTACCTGAGTTCAGGATTCAAGCTGCTCACTTTGAGTAACGATACTGTCAGCACGGAAATTGGACAATAAAATTTGTATATAACTGCGTGTGTGTGTGTGTTTGTTACTCGTTATAGTTTTGAGTTGTATGTTGCGTGAAACATATGTTCTCATCTTTCTAACAAATACCCGTGCATAGAAGTTCAAAATCGAGTTAGTCTACGTTAAAGTGGTTAATTGTGTAAAACATTCTTTAAATTGTATCTGGGTCTACCAGTCTTCCATTGGGAATACCTTCTCGCTGTTTGTTTGAAAATAAAAAGGGTAACCAATACGCTAAAAACTAACTGAAAAAATTAAAAAAAAAAAAAAAATCGCAGAGCTTTGAATTGGCCAATTTACTGAAAGCAATTAGTAGAAAACTGTGATTGATTTTACTGTTTTCTTATTGGTTGAACAGGAAATTAGCAAATCAATTCAATTCCCTCCCCACCAATTGTATATTTGAGCTGTAAAACAATTTTGTTTATTTTGGAATGAAAATATATATGTACCAACAGAATTTAATAAATATGAATAAATACTAATGAATATTGTCTATAATATTCAAGAAGATAAATGAATTTCATTATTTGCCCCTTTTGGATTGCTAATTTAAACAGTGAAAGGTAAATATTATTTTCCGAATAAATTAATTTTGTTAAAATGACTATCGCCTGAGTGAGCGAATTAACTATGTTTAAGTAATGATAAGAAGGAATGTTGGGTATTTAAGAAAGGATCCTGCCAAGCTAAGAATAAAAAAAATTGTTAAAATAGGACACCATTTCCATTAAATATTTTAATTTATATCTTTGTAATATTTAATAAAGTTCTAACATAAAACAATAAAAAAGAATTATTACTATTTTAAAATTATTTTATGTATTCTTTTATTTTATTTAGAGAAAATTATAATGCGAGTCAGGCGCTACGGTAGCCGAGCGGTTAGAGGCGAGACCTGTAAAGCTAATAAATTGTGGTTCTGGGTTCGATTCCCGGTCTTAGGGCTTGGATTTTATTTAATGGTTAATAAAAGAAATTTACAGTAAAGTATGTTTGCTAGTCCCACCTCCGTCCACGACACCTAACTGGTAGTTCGACGTAAGGGTCGCCTGAAAAAATAGGCAATTACTTTACTACTTTACTTTAAAATGCGAGTCTTTTTTTGGGTGAGGGGAGAGATTTTAGTAATTTTTTAGAGTTATTGAAGTGGAATTAAACTTGAACACCAAACATACAATAGAATGACTTTAGATAAGTATATATTTCTTTTCTTTTTTTGAGACAGAACATTGCTTTCAGTAGAGTTCTTTAGGAGTGGTGTGGTACTTCTTGTTATGGCGTGACGCATATTTCAAGAGGATCACACGACATTATAGCGATTCAAAGTCAGCCAAATTTTTATTCAAATACTAAATTTTAAGAAAATTTAACTGCGTAAAACAAGAAAAATTTGAGTTTATATTCGCAACAGATTTTTTATTTTTACTCTTTTACTTCTTACAAAACTAATTCTACGTTTTATCGACTGAAATCGTTTACGGATAATATAATAATGGTAATTTTATAGCTATTCAGCCTAAAGCGTCTTTTTAATGGTTTAAAATACGTTTCGAAGCACCTTGGTTCCATCTTCTTTATAATTAAGAAGTAGCTGACTACTTGAGAATAAATAGCTAGGAATATTAGTCAGCGTTTTAAATAAACTAAACTACAACTTATACCTTTTATTTGTTTATATGTAATTTAGATTTAAGTAATTAGATCAATGTTGGTGTCTTTGGTTTTCTGGTTCTTAGTTCAAATATGTTACTAGACAATGAAATGTATTATGCTGTAGGCGCCGAACGGATGGAAGCAAAGCTAATTATGTGTGGTACTGGATTCGAATGAGGCCTGTAAAATCTAAGCCTTGGATCTTATTTAATGGTTAATAAAAGGAAATTATTGTAAGTTAGCTATACGCCTCCGTCTTCGACATCTAATCGGGTAGTTTGGAGGTAAAATCCTCCTGAAAACGTAGATATTACTTTATTTTTTTAAATTACAAAGCTGTACCCAGAATTTCCTAGTACAAATCTCAAATTTATAGTGATAAAGTATATGCAAATTTATACAGAATATTTAAATGGCTGGTGAGATGTTTTTAAATAAGAACCACTTTGTTCATAGACATCAACATATTACTGATTTCTTTTAAAGATGAAGATAATCACTGGATGGCTTGAAACATATTGAAAACCATTTAAAAAAGGGTATTTGTACGGAATAATGGATTTTTTTTTTTTTATACGTTCATAACGTGTGCTTTGCATTAAAATAAAGAGTAACTGATAAAGAAATGCCTATTTCTTCAGGTGGACTTTATGTCCAACTACCAAATTAGGTGTCCTGGATGTTTTTCAAATGGCGAATCAAAATTTATAGTATTTACTCTCAGACGGAAAATCCTACCTCCTATCATCTTGAACCAAACTCCTATACCAACTGTGGACAAAGTAAGCTACCTTGGACTGCACCTAGACAAACGGTTGACATGGAATCTAGACTAAAAAGACAAGAAACTAACCAACGCTACAAACTTCTTGCCAGACTACTTGCTACCTACATAGCAAAAGACTCTTATATCTACTGTTACTGCGACCTATTTGGTCATATGGCATCGAAGTATGGGGGTCGACTAAGCGTTCCAACTCACTACGCCTCCAGACATTATAGTCAAAAATACTTCGAAAGCTTCTTAACGCTCCGTTCTATGTATCTAACCTCACTATCCATAATGACCTTAAAATCCCTTTCATTACAGATCTTGCTAACACTCGTTTTCTCAAATTTCATGACTCTACAGCAGCTCATCCTAACTCTATCATAGAACACCTATCTTCCTCCAACATTACCAGGTAATCCTCTAAGGAGATTGAAGAGAAGATCTTCTCTTATCGTGAGAGCAGTATAGCAAAGCACGTTACTGGAGTGACACCACTGGGTGCCTTCTCCACTCATGATATTCTTTTATTTTTTGTTATCAGGTACCATATTTGCTTGTTGCAACAATCGCTGCAGTTGTCAATTCCAATAAAGATTAGAAAAAAGAATTGTGTAATAAACCGAAATACCTCAGGAGGGACCCTTAACTCTCTTCCTGTAGGATAAATATGAATAACCAATTCGTTTTGAAGCTGTCGGACTTTTCTATTCACTAGTTCTTTTTGAAAACTCTGGAAGCTAACATATAGCGCATTATATTTAGATTGTGTTGCATATTTTTCCAACTGTTTGTGAAAGAAAGTCAGCTTTATGAAAATTTAATTTTCTCCAAGATTGCACTAAATTTCAATTAAATTGCATATAATTGTTGAAAAGCTTATTCAAATAAAAAGAGAAACCACTAGACTTAAACTTACTATTCTATTCATACTCTGAACAAAAAAATTGTTTATTTCTCCATTGCCAAAAATAAAGAAAAAAAAAACGCTTTTGACCGAGAATGAAGGTATAAAAATGTAATATGAGACTGGAAATGTGATGATACGGATAGGAGAAGTTGAAGATACTTTTTAAGAAATCTCTAAGCTTTTCATTCTTCCCAAATGGAAAAAAGATTTCCCAATCGCACTCCCTCAGACGTCCTTTTAACGTAATATTTTGTTACTAAGTACAGTTTCATCAAGAATTACTTACTGGTAGCTTTTCTCTTTGTTGCTTTCATCAAAGGTTCTGCATTAAAGAAACATGATGTTACGGGTGTTTTAATTTCTTAAAGAAATCAACGCGACTTGGATATAATAAATAAAATTTGGATCCTTTAAATAGTCCTTTTAATGCTAGAAAGATGTATGCGGAAATGCCCTGTTTATTATCCTTTGGGCACAGAAAGAAAGAAATCAGCTAGTCCTGTCACTTTAGGAAAACTATTAAAATTGTCCAAAAAGTGTCTAGCCAAGGCTAACTGAATTCTTAGATCATAACTGGGAAGAACTACATTTTAATCTAGACTAATTGTATTTATTAAGAAAGATTGTTTAGGTCAAATTTATTTCACTGCTATTGTTACTGACGTGGTTTAATTTGTGTTAAACGCAGCATACTGGCAAAATAAATTACACTTAAAGGCGCCACGGTAGCCGAGCGGTCAGAGGCGAGACCTGTAAAGCTAATATGCATTGTGGTAATGGGTTCGATTCCCAGTCTTAGACTTGGATTTTATTTAATGTTTAAATAAAAGAAATTTGACAGTAAAGTATGCTAGTCGCCTCCGTCCACGACACCTAATTGGTAGTTGGACCTAATTGGCGATTACTTTACTTTACTTTTTTTACTTTAAACTATACTTAAGATTAAATTTAATGCAATAATGAGCCCAAATTATGCTCTTTTTGCTTGAAAATTCACTCAAAGGCGTATTTCGTAGGCGTATATACTTACAGTGTAATGGAAGTTAATACTCGTAATAAAATCATAGGATGGAATTTTTTACTAAAGCATTGTCTTAAAAGAAACAATGTTACTGTAGAAAGAATATTTTTCAAGCAAACGAACGTACAAATGCTGGTTGATAGATTTAAAAAGGTGTGAAACTTATAGTGATTCTTTATTGAATACCTGGTAAAAGCCCTTTGGCCCAAAGGGTTCCTACCACACCATGAATATTGATAGGAAAATTTATTTAGGGTATGTGACAAGGTACCATCCAGGTACTCCCTTGACAAATTTACATCAATTCCTACCACTGGCAATCACTCATCTGCATAATGTTGTGAGAGGTATTACATTCCTGCCTAATAAGCGAATAAACTTATAAAAAATGGAAAAGAATGCTTTACACAGAAATATTGGATAATAATTTTGTGTAAGTAGTTGCCACTTCAATCAGAACAAATAACATTTATTTCTTTGTCTTTGATGAAGCCAGTGGAATAGTATGATCGATTTAGGCAATCTCGTAAATTGTTTATTGTCTCTTAAACATAAATCTGTTAATTTTTTCTTCTCAAATTTTTGTTAATTAAACATATTTATTTTCCAATAATTTTATTAAAATTTCGTAAAGCATGACGGCCTTATCCAGTAATCCAATAACGAGAAGTTGCGTTCTCTTAACTGCCCAATGAACAATGTAATCTTGAGAAAAAATTATGTTAAATTTAGAATTTGAGGAAAACCTGAGAATAGTTTAATTATTATATTTTGGGCGCAATCAGTTTTGGATCGTTCGCGCCCTCAATAATATTTTCTTAAACAAATTGTGGCCTCTCACAATTATCTCTTATTTTTTGTTTAATTTAATTTATGCCAAAATTTTGGGCACCTGAATCCGTCTCAAGTTCTCTCAACACCGAACGATGAACTTTAGAGCCTTATTATGAGATAATCCCATCCTTACATATTATTTTATTTATTTCTTTTTAAGAAAGAAACCAACAGGGTTTTCCTAGCTGTAAATATTAGCTTGAAGAATAACCCAAATTGATCTCATTTTAAGGATTCTCTAATAGCGAAAACTCTATAAGAGTCATTTTATCAAAGTAACAAAAAAAACGTATACATCAATAATAGCCATCCAAATATTTTTTAAAAATTTTATTTGACGGCATTTTTTTCTACTGATTCAAGATATGATGAATTGGGCGCACGGACTGAAGTACCCAAGAATACTGAATGTTTTGCCTTTATAATTTGTAATTCTCCAGTTTGTAGATGGCATTGAGGGGACAGTGTTTTCGTCTTACAGACAACGCTGTCCATCTCCCGACAGTGAGCTATAGGGGTTTCTAGGGTGATAAGCATCCTAGAAAAAAAAATCTATGGGTAGCACACCTGGTTTTGAACTCGAAACTTCCGTCTACTTCTCCATAGCGCTATCAACTGAGCTAATCTCTTCTTCTGATAGATAGAGAGAGAACACTTTAGTGATATTAGAAGTACTTGGTAGTGTAATAAGAAAGCCCCTAGAGGAATGAAACAGGTGGTGACGCGCTTTAACCAGGATAAGTTTAAGTTTTGTCACCTCAACTAATTTATCCATTGAACTAACAATCCAGTTGATTCACTACGCCAAATTTCGCAATAATAAACTGTTCATTTTAATTCAGAATTATTCGTGACAAAGATGTATCTTCGAACATTCAAGAATACAAATATAAAATATGAAAAAATAAAGTGGAACTTTTTTTTTTTTTTTTTGTCCGTTGAGATACGACTCAAATTTTATACGAAGCCATCCATTGAATTGCGTACTACGGACTAACAAATGCTTGCTGGTCTGTGGGCAATCAAAAGTTAGATTGCATGGCAATGTTTCTGCACTTCTCTTGGCTTGCTTCTCTCTATTCCTATGGGAAATATACGTAAGTAATATTTACGTAAAAAGAAATAACATCTAAAAGCTACTGGGCCCATATATTCAGTCCGGTGGGAAATAGTCCCATTCAATTTTCAGCAGCGAATTTCTTCTTCTAATGTATTCGGTTAAGGAAACCCATTTTGTTAGAAATATAAGGTATATAATATTGTTTTAGTTTCTTTTTTCAATAATACTTTTTTGTCTACTAAATTCATTTTCAAAAAAATATATATAATTTAGCATTACAACTAACTTATTTACAAAATCAATGACAATTATGGGGTTCGACCCAGGAACTATTTACTACGAAATCTCGTATCACTGCGTACAATTAAAAACAATGTTCCTTTAAAAATATTGATAACCACTTTTCGATAATAACCTTGAAGTGGATAAGAGGTCTGTGAAGCGTTACTTTAGCTAGGTGGTTTGAGGCTTAGGCCACCAAGTTATTTTACCAGTATTGCCATTAAAACTGAGAAATTTTTTGTCAAATAAAGCTAGCTATTCGTCTTCGCTCATTACAAAATGATCGGCAATTTGTGGCAAAGTCTGACTTATAAAATGAGGCATTTTACTTTCTTTTTATTTTTCAGTCCAAAGGTTTTTGCAGAGGTTGTTTGAGTTTAAACTAATTAGTTTAATATGTTCAAAAATAAATTCACTACTATAAAAACTCATCATACTCATTTGTATTCAGTATTTTCAATGAACCTACATTAACTTGTTACGAAGCTGCAATAGTTTTTTTAGGTAATAAGTGCATTCATTCGATTACTACCCAACTAATCTTATTCCATGTCTTCTCTTTATTCGAGACTTATCGTAAAAAAAATTTATTCTTTTCATCGAGTTTGTTAGTTACCTTCTAACATCGTTACGTGTTTTGTTAGTCTAATAGTCGTTATCATTTCTGTTACAGGACAGGTAATGCAGAATACCCTTACATATCACTGCCTCATGTACTTGTAATGAGATTAAATAGATGGAAAACATGCGCCAGTTGTTGTAAGACCGCTCTTGCTCAGAGGGGAAACCAGACTTGACGAGTGACGACGGTGCAGTGTACACCAAAAACATCCAGCCTCAGGGTAAACTGTGTAAATATTTTAATTGAAGAGTTTGAACTGGGTGGGATGGATGTAGATGTTGAGAGCGATGATGTGGTATATATATATATATATTCAGATTGGGTACTTGGTATGCACCGTGCGACCTCCACCCGGCGTTTCCCCGTTACCAATGGTTACCCAAACATTTAGAATACTGCAACCGTACCACTCCAGTCAAACTCCCTGAGTTCTTGTTTTCAACCCCGGTTTATTCTTTTGAAAATGCCCTCTTTTATTTGTTGTTTAAAAGTTATATAATATTAAAAGCAACTAGGAATCTAGAACGTTAAAAGTCAAACTGTAGCACTTAACGTCTATAAATCGATTTTGCAACATTAACTCATTAAACTACAAAGTTATATATTTGTAGGGTAAACCGATCTGAACGTACAGTATTTAACATTTAAATTATTTATATTGTTCAGTCATTTAAGGATTATAGAGGAAGTTTAAAAATGGATTACTATTTAAGTGCAAATGCTTTAGTATCATTATTTTAAAAGGAAGAAAGATTATTCCCAATTTCAGTCATGATGTCATAATAATGACGTTAACTTACTTATCGTACGTTCAATAAAACTAAATTTCTAATTTTTTTTTTAAACTTCAATTCTTTCTCTTACAACTTGAAAAGCAAATTAAAATCTGATTTGTTGGATCAGGTCCTGAAGTTGTTCTCAAAGTTTTGGATGAATAACTTTCCTAAAAGATGGAACTTTTAGTAAATTTAATTGTATTATACTTTACAAGAGAAATAACGAAATCTGTTATTAATTTAATTAGACTGAAAATATCTGCCTTTCTTTAAAAAGAACCCTTTTTCAGTTTCAATTATATTTTCCTTTTTCTTTTCTTTTTTTAAATTTATTCTCGGGTCTGTTTTCTATTTCCTAAATTCAATTTAAAACTTGTAAGAAAATGGTTGAACAGATGGTTCGGTCTCCAATGCTGAACAATATTGATTTCTTTTTATAATCAACGGCTTCTTGTAAGCTAGAGTGGCCAAGTGCTGAAGATATGAGAAAAACATGATGGAATATAAACTCCAGGATATAATGATTCATAGTAAGCTACGGATTACCTTATTATATATGTAGATCATCGTAAGAAATGTTTTGTAGTTAACGAGAAAGTGATGCAGATTGTAGGTGATTGTAGCAAATGGTGATTGTTGCTATATTTTTGATGTTGAGTAGAAAGTAGACTGTTTGTCAATTAATTTTTTATTTTAACTTGTATAAATCAACCTTTTTGGAGTTTATTTGATCTCTCCTTTTTCTTTGTATTTTTTCTAATCTTATATATTGACAATTTTATTTAGTCCATTTAGATATCATTGCGTCATTTTCAGCACGTATTTTCTTTTAGACAGAATTCAAACATAAATTTTTTTTCCACAATTATTTAGAAATTTACATAAAATATATTAAATTAAAGTCGAGTCATTCAACAATAAAGCAAATCTTAATTTTTTTAAAAAAATTACAACGAGAACGGTGGCCTAACAGAGGATGCATTCGCAGCTTTTGCAGATAATGCACAAGATGTACGAAGTCTTTGGTGGCGTTTAAGACTAGATGAATTATAGCCGATAAAATCTACGGTAGTTCAAGGATGTTAGATTTGATTTTGAACAAAGAGAGCTATGCCAGACCAATTGTAAGGATTTAAAATGAAGTCTGGTCAATTGTGAAGAACCAAGACCTTCATTAAGTTCATGCTGACATTCCCTTATTGCCTAATTAAGTGAAAACGATTCCGATTAGGAGCTCATTGAAACAGTATCACAGAGAGAACAGCCACATTCTCTTTTATGTTTGAAAAATCCTGAAGAAAGCAGGAAAACCAGGCCCCATAAGAACAGCAAAATTGATGATGGGAAGAACTGAAAATGAATTTTACATAAAGATGGTTTGTTGGCGCAGGACAAAAGAGATGGAATCACGGTAATTAAAGGTGCTCTGGAACCTAGAAGACGCAAATATTAAAAGCGACCAACTTCATAATTTTGCAAATTTTCTTCATGAAATCAAATTCGATCAGTTTTAGGATTTAAATTATTGTAAATAATCAAGCGCAAGGACGGTTGCTTTCTAGAATGTTATTATTTGTTATGTCTGCCCTAAGTTTACTGTATTTTCAGCATCCCAGTCTCAGTAAATAAATAAAAATGGCTTTTGTGTTTGAAATTATTATTACAGTAAAAGCTCTTTATTCGCGGGGTATATGTTCCATAAATATGCCGCGAATACAGAAACCGTGAATACGGAATGGTAATTTATATGGGATTATAGGGGATACGTTCCTAGGTGACAAAATAAAAAAAAAACAAATATATAAAAAAATAAATTTAATTGAAGTTTTTGAACATTTTGATTAATTATCTTAAGGCTTAGGCAATGGTTTGAAGAATTTTGTAATTTTCTCTTGCTTGGCAGTTTTTAAAAGCTTTTGTTTGCAGTCAAAGTTTGAACTTGCCACTACAACTACCATCAGGTTCTTTAAAATGAGCGTAAAGATACTTTGCCTTCTCCCGGACCATTGGACCACTCAGGGGCACCCTTTTTTGGATGCGGTCTTCGATCCATAATGACAACGCCACTTCCATTTTTTTCTATTGCTGGATCACGAACAATTGCTTTCATTCTGTGCGTTTACATTCTCAAAAACACCGATCGCGGCGAAGGCGGCTTATGTCAAAGTCCTCGGCGATATCATTTAACAACATACTTTAGGCAAAGTTGTAATACTAAGATCTATTTTACTTTTTTTATTAGTCCATTTGACGGCATTTACAAAGGATATTGGGTTGGATACCTATTGGAATCCTTTTATTATCATAGTGTACTTCCGCGAATATCCGCGAATATAGGAATTGGGTCGCATTTTTTTAATCCGCGAATAGTGAAAACGCGAATGAAGGAAGCGCGAATAAGGAGTTTTTACTGTATTTTAATTTTAATTTTTTTATTTACTCGAAGTTTTCTTTGTCCATTTCAATGCCTTCCTCCAGGCAGTGCTCTTTCATTATAGACACTGTTCTTCATCACCGGACAGTGATCTGTAAGAAGCTTTCAAACAGAGTAGGGATTATATGTGCTACTAATTTCTTCAGTAATGTGGTATAATTTAAATTGCTTTTATCGAGAGTGTCTTTATCAGTTTTGCTGAATCTAGATTCAGTTAGTCAAGTACCACAATTGTAACTTTCTTCTTAATATTAATATATACTTACACCATAACAGAATGGACAAAATAGTAGAACATTTCCTTTCTCAACATTTGTAATCCAGCGTCTCAACTTGTACCAGAAGTGGCACTAAAACCATTGTAAGAATTACAACAACCTGAATAAAATTTCAGATTTTGCTACCATCTGGTTACCGTTGAGGGTAAAGAAATCGAGTGGAAGTGAAGACAGTGTTGGCAGTTTTAATCTGGAAGACGGCGCCAGAGAGCAGTTCCGCTTCCTCGTTCGGCCAACAAGTTTACCCCGCTTTCTCCAGCATTTAGAACGTTTCTCTTTCTACCTTGGAACCCTGGAGACATTCATAAACACTCACCAAGCTTAATTCTGTTTGTTTTCTCTAGATAACGGCCTCTCTAGCTTCCAACTGTGCGCGAATGAAGGGGATTTGATTATTTTCAGGCAGTAATTAAAAGCCATTTCTCAAGGTTTAAACCGGTACTCTTGCAGCACCTTACCCGCCATTTATTTATCCATCTAATGAAAGGTTTCTTAATATTTACTGGCTTCTTGTTCGCAGCAAACAAATTTTAAAACAAAAAAAAGTAAAATTAATATTAAAGTGGAGGATAATATTGTTGTTTTCATTTGGCTCCCTATTGAGGGCGGTCCAGAAATTCGCAGAGGCCCGAATTTCCTGTCAATTTATTTATTGGGACTGTTTTAGATTAAATTTCAGTTATTGACTATTCTTTAAATGCAGATTTTAACTGAAGGATGTACTACTAATCTAAGAACAGATGCACTATATCCAGGCCTTTTCGTTTATTTCCTTTTTACAATCTAAAGATAATATTATCAGTGTATGTGATGTAAGTAGTTCTAGGCTAGATCAAGCTACCCATTGGCTAAACTATCGCTGGAGTTAGTTCACTACACAGGTGGTCACGAGGCCATTTGCGTCTCAATTGACTTGTTGGACAATCTAGAAGCGAGTTAGAAACACCATTTTGTATCATAGGTTTTGTGTATAAAAGAAGAGGAGTCGAAGAATTTTCGATATTTGCATTTCGATGCTTCAATAACAAATGAAATTTAAAGATCGATGTGAAGGGATAGCGTTAGAGACATAAAATGGAGCGTTTGTAAACTGACGAAGTATTTTTGATAGATAAGACTGGATTTTTTACGAATTTGAAAGATTGGTTGAACCCTAAAGTAGTTTGAATACGCTGACTAGTAAATTAGTCGTTTTCATTCAAACAGTAACTTCGATTTTCTGCCTTTTAGAAGTAGTTGTAATTGGTTGTGTCGGTGAAGTCAAGTCTTTCCAGCCTAGTGTGCGGGATCCATGATAGCCTTCTGTCGCTGAACAATCCCTAGGTAGCAAACCAAGCTAACAAGGAGAAAATGGAATTGAGTTTAGACTTAAAAGGAAATAAGAGTAATGTCGCAGAGTAATAGTAATTTTTTGGCATTGTTTAAGTAATATATGAAATTCAAATTCGATTTCTTGTTTGGCAGTTCCAAAGGTGGGTTTTATTACTTTGCTTTGAAGTTAACGATTTTTTAGCATTTAGTTAAGGTAGTCATTATCAGAGTTTAAGATAAAACAAAGCATATTGTGTGCTTCTTTTAAAGGAATGTTTTAAGGACTCAAAAGCTTCAATAGCTTGCTGCTTTAGTTATTGAAGTTAGAACTAATTCAAAGCTAACTCAAAATAAGCTATTCTTCTCAATGCAGAATTGATTTTGTTGATGGCAATCTTTTGTCCAACTCAAAAGCATCAAGATGAGCACGATCTTTTGTCTAAAGCTTTTCTTTTCTCGTATCGACTCAAGCAATTGATGCTTGATGTTGGGGTATCCCCAAAGCAGGTCTTCAAGATAACCTTTATTTTTTTATATTTCACCTATTCCCACTATCTTTTTTTGTGTGTGTAAATAATTTAACCAGCCTCAGGATCCGATGATACTAGACATCTTAACAGAGATTGATCTTTAGCCAGTGTCTGAAAACATTAATCTTTGTTCTTAGGTAACCTAAAAACCAGTAATATCATTAAAAATTTCAAATATCTCGTAATTTGCTATTCGTTTCATTGAGTTCCTAAAAATTTTTAGTTTTATTCAAATTACCTTTGAAACATATTTAAAATATAATGACAGGAACCTTTTAAAGACATTTATGGAAGTTTTATAATTGACATAACGAACCCTTGAAGGGCGTAATTTTATTAAAGCAGGGGTTGGAAGAGTTTTGATTGTTCACCGTTTTAGCAGACGCCCACTGTACCTAATCTAATTGAGCGCTTCAGCGGCTGAAATGTAAACTTAGTGGGCCAGTGTTACTAAATTTATGTTTGTTGAATATTGAAAAACGGACACGAGTCTATACGCTTGCGGTAACAGTTGCGAGTGGAGGGTGCCTTCACAATTTGTCCTATATTTTAATTGTACTACGAGTAGTACAGAGCTTGTAGTAAATGACCTACTAATTTTATTTCGCAGTTACACAAACCTGTTCAACTTACTTTTCAATTAATGCTTTCGCAGCCACCAGTATTAATGGTTCCATGTAACTTCTGTATAAATATACAAACTTTACTTTCAACTCTTATTCCTAAGAATTCTAGTTTGCTATTTTTATTGCAATTTATTCAGAACTATTACTTTTAAAAATTGTCGATTCTGACAGTCATTCTGTGTCCTAAAGAATTTTTACGAATAAAAGTCAAATTCTCTGCAAGAATAATATTTTCTAAATTCAAAGAAGGGGAACATATCCAGAGTTGAAAATTATCTTGGCCTATCTTTTATAAATAGGGTAAGTAAATTGTTCTATGACTTCCTTCTAAATAGATTAACGTTATTTGTAAATGCAAATAATATTCTTAAAATATGCCAGGTTGGCTATAGAAATGGCTTCTCTACGTAGGCTGCATTTGGTTTAAGTGTACTGAGCTATTACTAAAGCATAAAGGAGAAAATGAGTTACGCATTCTCAGTAGATCTAAGGGCTGCATTCGACATTATTCATCAAGACCCATCATTTAGAAAACATTTAATAATTAAGTGCCCCCGCGGTTAACATGTTGAGGAATCTATGTACGGGTTTAGGATCCTCCGTTTGGGCAGCATTCGGAGATACTGAATCCTTTTCCCCTCTGTTCCTGTTCTGTTCTTCTAGTTCATTAATGGAGGATGAACTACAGTGCTCACGTGATTAAGATTCTTCTTTACGCATAGCCTGGATCAAACTTAACTAAACAATTTAAGCTTAACTAAAACTTAAACTGGGGATTCAAAGTGAGTCGCTTGAAAGTAAGATATATCTTGGTGAAGGTAACATGCAAGAGTAATGGGAATAAATTCAAAGTGAGTCGCTTGAAAGTAAGATATATCTTGGTGAAGGTAACATGCAAGAGTAATGGGAATAAATTCAAAGAAAAATTCTTTAAAAATAGTAGTTTTCCGGAAATGGAAATAAAAACTTGATGTTCTTTCGCTAATTCATCACCTATTAAGAAGAGGTGAAATGAGCCTTAAGTCGTAATTATTAAATTTAAATTTCGTTAAAATTTGTTTTTCAGGTGCTTGAAGTTATTATTTATTTTTGCATTATTTATGTATTTCAAACATTTAATTGAATTGAAGTACTAAAGACTCATTTGCCTAATTCCCATTAATGAATTTATACCTTCTGCAAATCGATTGCTATGTAATTAGTAAATTGTAATTTCAATAAAAGATTAAAGTCCTTGTAACCATTTAAAGGGATTTAAATTACTATTCATTCAGTACAAAGTGTTAATCAATTAGAATTTGTATGAAGGATCTAAATTAACTGCAGTGGCGAGGATCTCCATTCTTTGGAATCCTACACGGAACTGGTGATTAAACGGAGCTCTAGCAAATTTGTCTGATTTTTTTTTTTAGAAGCCGCAGTTTATTATTCTGAACTAAATTAACTGTTATTTTTCATAAGTTAATTAAATAAAAAAATAGAAACACTCGCTGACTTGTGAGAGTACATTTTTTTCTGAAATTCCGTTTATAATATAAATTCGAATAAACTGACCGTTATCATTTAGCGCCTGCTACTGAATTATTGCAACGATTTACATAAGGGAATTAATCAAAATGGGTTCTAAAATAAATTATTTATTATTTAATGGCCAAACTTTACTCGTTTAATAATTTTAAACATACACCTATTCCACCAGCCGACCTTGTGCGGTACCTTGGAATGTACCTAGACAAGATACTTACCTGGAACCCCCATACGAGACTTAAACGTACCGAACTAAACAAACGATACAAACTTCTAGCCAGACTACAAACGCTCAAAACTCTCACAACAGAACAAACGACGACTCTATACAGCTCTTCTCACACCAATATGGACTTACTTACTCGAGCTTTACGGAACAGCTAATAAATCCAACATCAATAGACTGTAAACACTCCAATCCAAAATACTTCGCCGCATAGTAGACGCTCCATACTATGTTAGCAACCACACAATACATCTCCACTCATCTCCGAACTTGCCTAAATCCTATATAACAATTTTCTTCAAAAACTCTCATTTCATCCCAACCCTTTAGCTACAAACTTGCCTTCAATTACGCTACCCTCCAATCCTCGAAGACGGCTGAGGCGCCGTTGGCCCCGTGACCAACTGGGTGACTAATGGCGGCCATCACTGGATGACCGTCATTCACGTCTGCCACGCTATTTATATACATTCATCACATTTGCTTATTGTACCCTGAAGGTAAAGGTGTACCTGTACCCTGTAGGTACAGGTGTAAATTTCAATAAAAGGATATTAAAATAATAATAATAATAATTTTAATCTTTATAATTTGGGAAATTTATTATAAATATAAAAAGCTCTGACATAACCAAGTGCTTTGACACTTAAATTTAAAATATTTCAAAAAGTGGAGTCAATCGATTTGTGCTGTGAACGTCTCGTATTATAAAGGGCTGAGGCTATTTCTTAGGCAAGGTAGCCCTAGGATGTTTATTGAAAATGCTTATGCAGGGGTGTATATTTAATATAAGTGTGGTCTGTAAATGTATGGGTGTTTAGAGGTGTATGTGTACCCTTTTAGTCGCCTCTTACGACAAGCAGGGAGTACTGAAGATGTATTATCCACCAATGAGGAGGTTGAAAATGTCCAAGCGAACAGTTTACCGACCATACAGCTTCGTCTGGTTTTCACTTGGCACGACTTCATAAGGCATCTAGGCTCCATTTACGCCAAGAAAGACATCATTAGGTCAACCAAAATGACTTCACATTATTTCTAGTTTAGTCTGTAGTAAATTGATCGAAGATTGGTGCCAAAATACGCTACTTTGAGTTTGTGCTCTAGGATATAGCGGCGTGACAGCAGGTGTAATGCGATGAATTGTCACTAGCATAGAGTTTAAATAATCTCGGATCTTTTTTAGCAAAGCAGATTTGGTGTTAATCAATACATTGATGAAATCTTAAGACCTTATAACTTCAAGAAAAAATTAAGCTTTTATCATTTGGAAAACTAGAAGCCAGTTTGGAAGTAAAATTAAATGAAAAGACATTGTCGCCTCCTTAATCGTAAAGGAGAATGAACCATTGTTTCTTACAATGAAAAAGGATCTGTTGATACGCCCTCTCAGCCATGCACCAGTAAAGTTGAGCTCGCTTTAAAACAATGTATGAAGAGCTCGACACAGGATGCACTTTGATAAACAAGATGCCAACTCATAATTTAACTACTACGATTATCTTGTTCGAACGGTGTTTAAAAAAATGTGCTTTGAACTCATAGTCTCTAGCCTTTAAATAAATTCAATTATTTCTTTATCAGTATAAATGTTACTTCTTCTTTGTGCGCTTCCTTCCTTGGACAGCGCAAGCTGCCTTCATAGCTTGTGGAAGGTGTGACGTCCTTGATATTACTACTCATTCTGTAAGATGTTTCTCTCACTTATCGGCTACTAGCGGCATTTACATCAACATCTTTCACACAAACCTAACAGTAAATCAGACAATCTACGAAACAACTCCTCCAAGTGCTTACACAGCACTGGAAGCCTTGAGAAGAAGCTTCAGTTATCACCAGTGAACATCTAAAGCATCCCAGTATTTTCAATCAGATACCAACAGCCTCGTTCACAGCCTTACTCTTGCACTAGTTCTGCTGATCGCTCTTTTAGAAGGCATTGACGAGTAAGGCAACTCAATCACTTTTAGCTATATACTAGAAGACTTTAAAAGTCTGTATAATAATTCCTGGCTAACTTCTTTCCTGATAAAACTTTCCCAACTTACTGTTGTCAATATTTCAATACGCTTTTCTTTTACTTTTCCAACTTCAACTTCTTGTATTTCTATTTCCATTGATTTATTAAGTTAGAAGCTACGTTTTCCTTACTCTCTTTTATACAATTTTGTTTATACTTGATTTTTTTTTGACGTGAATTCGTCTTTAAATTTGCTGTCATATGGAGGCAATCCAAAAAACCTAATGATAACAAAATCGGCGGATACAGTTTGGCATTATAGTTTCGAATCTATCGTCTACATCCAAAATTAAATTAGACCACTGGATAGCTAAAGGATCAAAGAATTCATTACGATAAGCGAGGACTGTGACGCATCGCGCGCGGTGGAGGGGGAAGCGCCGCCATTTTGAGATCATTTTGCTGCGTATCGAGATTTGCAATTAGTATAACTTTTGACTCGGAGAAGCAATGATGTTCGTTTAAGTTTTAATCGTCAGCTATCTTCACAATCTATCGATTATATATAAAACGTTAGTGTAAAATAGTGACAGTGAATAAAATAAGGTGTTAGAATAAAAAATATTATCAAAAATATATAATGTCGGCCTATACGCGTCGAAAAGCCAAAACCAAATACAGTGATCGTATACGGTTGGAAAGGGCTTCTCAAGAACAATCGAATAGTAATAATAAAAAACCATATGACCGAGTCAAGCTGTGCCGGGAACGTAAAAGAATGAATGCGGCCGAGCGGATCAACGACGGTGTCAGTAAATCTGCAGCTGGGGCGGTTGAAATTATGCATGTGGATGATGAAATCGCTTCTACATCGACAAGAGACTGTATAGGCATAGATTGTGTTCGATCGTCGATTATGAAGACACATTGGGCAGCAGCTATTTGTTTCCTTGATTTCATCCAAAATGCATAAATAAAAATATTTTATGTAAAAAATATAAACTATAAAATGTAAAATATACGTTACGTAAACGTATTCACGTACAACACACGGCCGTGTCCATGTTTAATTTAAGATGTCGTGTACGACGGTCGTTTGAAAAGTCCGTGCAAAAATAAAAACTACTTAATTTTTTTGAGTAAACCTTTTTTATTTTTCAACATAGTCTCCTTTTAGGCTTATACACTTCGTCCAACGCTGCTCTAGTTTGTTGATCCCTTCCGAATAATAGGATTTGTCCAAGTCTGAAAAATAGCCATTCGTTTCTGCAATCACCTCCTTGTTTGAATAAAATCTTTTTCCCGCCAGCCATTTCTTCATATTGGGGAACAAATAGTAGTCCGAGGGAGCCAAGTCTAGAGAATAGGGGGGATGTGAAACGAGTTGGAACCCTATTTCCATTAATTTTGCGACCACAACTGCTGAGGTGTGAGCTGGTGCGTTGTCGTGATGGAAAAGGACTTTTTTGTGGGCCAATCGTGGGCGTTTTTCTTGCTGCTCGGTTTTCAAACGGTCCAATAACGATGAATAATATGCACCTGTAATAGTTTTACCCTTTTCCAGATAGTCGATGAGGATTATTCCTTGCGAATCCCAAAAGACAGTCGCCATAATCTTTCCGGCCGAGGGAACGGTCTTCGCCTTTTTTGGCGCAGATTCCCCCTTGGTAACCCATTGTTTAGATTGTTCTTTGGTCTCAGGAGTGTAGTGACGTATCCACGTTTCATCCACAGTGACGAAACGACGCTTAAAGTCCTGCGGATTCTTCTGGAACAGCTGCAAACCGTTCTTGCAACACTTCACACGATTTCGTTTTTGGTCAAGCGTGAGCAATCGCGGCACCCATCTTGCGGATAGTTTTGTCATGTCCAAATGTTGATGCAAAATATTATGTACCCGTTCATTCGAGATGCCCACAGCACTAGCAATCTCACGCACCTTCAATCTTCTGTCATCCATCACCATATCATGGATTTTATCAATGATTTCTGGAGTAGTAACCTCAACAGGGCGTCCAGAACGTTCAGCGTCACTTGTGCCCATATGGCCACTCCGAAAATTTTGAAACCACTTATAAACTGTTTTAATCGAAGGGGCAGAGTCACCATAATGTTTATCAAGTTTCTCTTTAGTCTCCTGAGGCGTTTTGCCTTTCATAAAGTAGTGTTTAATCAACACACGAAATTCTTTTTCGTCCATTTTTTGAAAATCACTCGACTTCCTCGATTCAAACGAATGCCAAACACAAAGAAATAGACCGATCTGGCTGAAACTTGGTGTGTGTTCTTCCAAGAGATGCTACTAACTAAACCTAACCTCGATACGCGCCAGTGGTGCTATCTCTCTGACTTTGTACGGACTTTTCAAACGACTCTCGTATTTAGTTATCTTTTGGCTAAAATTCTTTATGTAATATTTACTACGAAAACTAACGCTAAGTCGTTTTTAGGTCATTTAAATGCCTTTCAGGTTCAGACTGGATGTTCCAAAACTGTTCTGGACCAACTAAAAATTAAAAAAACAAACAATTGCATTCTGCGTAGCATACGTATCTATGCTGCACCATTGTTCATCGGAATTCGAACTATCGCCCAAAATTTGACGACGATAAAAAAAAGATAAGACTTCAACTGGATACACCCTGAATTTTTATACCTGTTATACTTCTATTTATATATCGTAGACTCTTAAAGTAATTGACCATAAAGATACTATAATAACCAATGGAAATCGTTCGGTTTTGTCATTCATCTTTCATTCACCATAATTCTGGACAGTTTTCGCATATCTTAAACAAGATATGCCAAAAAAAAAGAGGACATTTGCAGGAAGTTTAGTATCTTTCCGGCCGGAAAATTAAGCTTATCTCAGAGGTTTACACACAAGAACGAGAGTGCTTTGTGCTTTTGTGAAAGGCAGACAAAACCAGCTAACACTGAAGCATTGTCATTATAATATGTATTTTGTTATTAAAGTGAGACGAATATATGGGTTACTGTAAGAGAAGTGAATTTTGTATGTGGTTTACAATTTGAAAGAGGACCTTATTTATATTTTATAACTCTTTTCACTAGCATTACTAAAAATTACTAAATAATTTAACCATTTTAAAGCAGCTTTTATCATAGCTGACTTAATTTAAAGTCATTTCGTAAGATAATAATTAATTGAACTGTTACGTGTACCGTATTACATGAGAGAAATTTGAAATAGGTGACGATAGTCGCTGGCCCACGCTGGGAAACAGTGGGCATTTTTCATTTTGATTATAATAAAATGAAGCAAGCGCACTTGGAAAAAATCTTCCCAGTTACTGCATCTTAAAAAAACAATTTGTTTGTCTTTAGTTATTTAAAGAGTTCTCTAATGCTTTTTTGGTTTTTAAGAACAATTATTGTTCTTAGATAAAGTTATTAAGGTAAGTGCTAGTGAAAAGGGAACGTTAAGTATGTGATCTATTCCAGACATCTAATTTTCCAATCATTGTTTCACTTAGATTATTACGTTTTATTTTAAAAAATATTTGTTTATTTTATCGTCTTCAACTTTTTAACTCTTGTTTGTTCATATTTCTGTAATCATTTTAATAATTCTTACATCATTATGAGGAAAATTACTGGCAACACGTGCTCCAACGTAACTAGGCTAAACGGCCAGCTGGATTCCCTTATCCTGACTGGCCATACTCATTTCACTTCTGGCAACGATACGGAAAGTTTATTATTGCGTAGAAATGTCAGAGTTTAGTGCTAGAGAGAGAGAGGATAAGGTAGATTCTATGGTTCTTCCAAGATATGTACTTCTTGCTGCCAATTGCATTATTTTAACAACCTCTTTCTTGCCAGCGATGTCTTTATTGAATTCCCTTCTTCCTCTGGCAACTTGGAGTCATGCTCTGGAAAAGGTTTGCTTTTATCTTTTCCGTGTAATCTTTGAAATGTCCTCTTTGTTTTATTGTGAATAAAGCTTCATTATTATGATTATGGTTTTTCCGGGTTACGGGCTAACCAAAACAGTTCTGTTACGCCCGAAAGCAAAAACATGAAATACCAAATTATAACTTAACTACATTCTACCTTTTCTTTTTAAATTAAGGAGCCTCAAAAATATATTTTTATATAAAAATCAATTTGAAATATTTCTGTCACAATTGGTGAACTTTAAAAAAGAAGTAGTTTCCTATTTCTTATATTTCCAGAGGTAAAACTGTAATTCAGGCCGCCAGAGATTTAGGAGAGCGCTGGTATCGCAAATTACTTTTTTTAATTACGTGACCGTTCCCGAGAAAAAAAAAATGCTGATCCATTGAATCTGTACGATGCCCTAGATATGGTTGAGTAATCAAATAAGTTATTTCGGCCATGTTTACTCTATACTGTAAATATTTATAAAAGTTTTAATCCTTTTAAATCTATTTTATTTTTTGCTTTTTTTTTTATGGTTATCTGATTCAGTATTCAAACAAGTGAATACCGCTCAACCTGAACAATAAAAGAATATTACATAAATTGCACGACTATTCATTTTTATTGGTTCAAGTTCTCTCAATTTATTAATTTATTTTCACTGAAATTATGTATCCTGTAGTAATAAATTATAAAATTTAGAGAGGATAATTTTGTTCAGGATATGAATATATTTTACATTAATGAATTATGTAAGTTATTCAATTACCTTTTATGAGAAAACTGCAATGCATAATGCGAATGAGATTTGAATAACATTCTAGAATAGTTCAGAAACTTTCATTTATATTCATATTTTTAGAAACATTTTAAAATGAATTTTATTAGTATTTAAAATAAAGATAAGTTTGGTTAGTATTTTGTAGATTGTATTAGAAGGGCGGTTCCACCAAAAAGGGGAAGGAACGCAGGCAAACCAAAATGCCCATTGTTCCCCGCCCTATCACTCATCTCATGAGAGATACCCGGGCTTTAAAACAACAGATCCGGCTAAAGGTTGCCAGATGCCAATACAATAAACTAATAAAGTAGCAACAGGACACTAGGGAGCATGGCGACTCAAAATCGCCCAGTGCACTGAATAAACCTAGAAAGTTCATTAAGATTACCAGATGCCACAATCTCCGGTAGGGAGACATTTAAACCCTCCGAAGACGAGAAATCTAGTTTTAGAATAAACGGGGCACACCTCTACAAAGTGCCGCACAGTCTCATTGGACTCACCACAGCCAACGCAAATTGGCGACTGGGTAAGGCCGCATTTGAAAAGATGGTACGCTAAATTCGCATGTCCACTGGCGGATCCGGGACCTGCTAAAACCAACTAACTGTAGCCGTTTTTGACAGGCCAAGAATTTCTTTAGCCTGACGGCAGTCAGCTCGGGATCTCCACCGTTTCCGATGTTCCTTTAAAATCCACTGCTCCACCTCTGTTCTACAACGTCGATAGGATACAGGGATAATGGGCTGAGGAGTCATTGTTATCAAGAATTTAAAATATATCTGGTTCATTTTATACAAAACATTTTTCTTAATATGGTGTTTTAATTAGAAAATAGTTAATATTAACTGTACGTAGCAATAAATTAATTGTTTTCAAAGCTATCAAAACAGTTTTGGTATAGAAATATCTCTGTGATTTAATTAAAAAGGCGTCTCTAAAGTTTGGTTTTTAAGGATTTAAGGATGTAGAAAAGAGATAGGAGTACAAACAAAAAAGTCTAAAATATCTGGAAGTTTGGAGAGTGAAGTAGGCCAATAAGTTGGTTTGAGTGGAGATAAAAAGGAGTAATTCGTTTGGGATAGGACATTGTTCAGGAAACAGCCTCGAGGATTGGGCACTCTACAGCCCCATTGTGGATGCTTAGCGTTATAGTCACCTCCTGATAAGAAGCGGGATCCGAGGGACTGGAAAAAGGAGAGGAAATCATTGGAAGATATAGTATGATTAGGAGGGCAGTAAACTGATGCTATTGTCAATTGGAAAGAGTTTATTGGGAGAGATATGACAGTTGATTGAAGAGAATTGGTAGGATTAGTTGGGATCAGATTGTGTTGAAGACAGTTTTTTATTAGAATTGCAGTGCCCCCATGGGCAGTATCATCAGGGTGATCAGTCCTGTGGATAGTGTAGTCGGTTATGTTGAAATAAGATCTGCTAGTAAAATGAGTTTCAGTGATGAGTGCGATGTCTATTCTTCTGTAGTGGAGGAATGCGTCCAGTTCGAGTCGTTGGGAGCTCAGCCCATTGGCGTTCCATAGGAGGATTGAGAGAGAATTGATGTTTGAGGGATTAAGGAGCAAGCCTGGGCAGGAGATTCGTTATTAGGGTGGTAAGGAGGTTAATAAGAGGATTGATTGTGCTCTTTAAGTCACTTAAGAAGGAAGTGATTACAGAAGTAATATCAGAAGTAGGATTTGGTTGAGGAAGAGGTAGTTGTGGCTGAAGCGCAGGTTCACTTCTGAGCATTTGAGCATACGATATTTGAGCATTGGTTGTTGTTGTCCTGTTAACTTCTTTCAGTGCAGGAAAAGCGTTGAGAGATGGTGGCCCTGGATAATCTCTTCTCACAGCCGAAGGGTGCTCGTAGACGGGCTTCGGCCTCCTCATTCTCTGGAGCTCCTTATGAACAGAGCATCCCTTATAGCTGGCAGAGTGATTGTTTCCACATAGAACGCATTTACGAGGGACCGTAATTGGTTTTGGGCATTCCTTGCTGAGGTGGGGTTCTGCGCACTTAGCACAGTAAGGTGGATGCCGGCAGTAGGCCTTAGTATGTCCATATTGTTGGCATCGTTTGCACTGAACGATTTCAAATTGTTTATAAGGCTCTTCAACTCGAATGCGAGTGTAGTTTAAAACTTTCAATTTGAATACATCCTTATTATTATTTTGAGGCTCCAGATCCACAAAAAACAGTGGAAAAGGCTTTTTAGTATTACGGTGAAGCACATTTGTAACATTTCTCGGCAGAAATCCAAGATCTGATAATTCTTGTTTAATAACTTCTGGCGGTGTAGTGTGGTGGAGTGAACGGATAACTACTCTAAATGCTTTATCCTGCTTAAGTTGATAAGTATGGTATTCCTTTTTACTTATGCCGATGATACGGCCATCCTCTCTCCTCATAAAGACCCGGTCCTTGCCTACCGCTTCCTCCAATCCCATATAGAATCTCTTGAGCCTTGGCTAAAGAAATGGAGAATTAAAATTAATGAAAATAAATGTAATTACATTACATTCTCCCTAAGGCGAACTATCCTTCCACCCGTTTACCTAAACCTCACTCCTCTTCCCACAACAGATTGTGTTAAGTATCTAGGACTCTTCATGGACAAACGCCTAACCTGGAATCCACATACTAGACTCAAACGGAAAGAACTGAACAGACGATACAAACTTCTCTCTAGACTTCTTGACAAGCGATCTAAACTCTCTCTACAGAATAAACGACTTATCTATACTATGATACTAAAACCTGCCTGGACTTACGGAATGGAACTTTGGGGCACAGCCAAAGCTTCCAATATCTACAGAATCCAATCCTTCCAGTCAAAAACTCTCCGTAGAATCGCTAATGCTCCTTACTTTGTTTCCAATCATACCTTGCACCGAGATTTCCTTGTTCCCTATGTTTCTGAAGCTGTAAGATCCCGATACTTTAAATTCCACACATCAATCACCTCACATCCCAATCCTGTAGTAGCTCAACTTACCACTCTACCAGGAAATCCTCCCAGGCGGTTGAAGCGCAGGTGGCCACGCGATCTTCTAAATGAAGTAAGAGCCAATGTACAATAGTGAAGTGTACCACTTTGGGAGTTTCACCAATGGGTGAATTCTACCCTCATGTATTCATGTATGTATTCTATGTATCATGTTGTAACAGCTTCACTTGATGCAGAATTATTCTGCAGTTAAAATTGCTTAATAAAATTGTTTAATAAGCAAGTTGTGAAAATAAATAAATTTAAAAAAAAAAAAAGGATTTAAGGATTCAAAGTATTTCAATAATTTATTTTGATATGCTTCCGCCTTATACGAAATAAGATTACCGAATCCCTGAATTGAACCAACAATAATAACATCTTATCTACTAACTTAGCCTGTTTACAGATAAAACATTTCCAACTTCTGTTGAGTAATTTTTGCCTTCGTTTCATAATATCTCTTTTGAAAAAACTGCCGGAAGGTATAGTTGAACTCACTCCATCTTAAAGGTCGGCTGCACACACAAAGGGCAATTTCTTAAAAAAAAAAATCCAATCAATGGATAGGGCAAAACCTTAACGTATAATGGGAGGTTTTTTTAGCTCTTGGAGTGATGGTTTAGCGGCAGGGAGGATGTAAGCTACTGAAGAGCTCGGCCAGGATGGAGAAAGAATACACGGCTCTGAGACTTCCTTTAACCTCTGCCCCTACATCCGCCCAAGACCACTCTCAGCTGTTTGAGCTTACAGCCCCCTTCTTTCCACCTAATAGTCAATTGAAAACTATTTCACGGCCGCTGAACAGTAAATGTGATCGAAGTCAAAGAAAGAAGATGACTTTTCTAGCCTCACACAATGCATCTTTACTGTAATAATCGTTCCCTTATTTTCTCTTTGGTCTAGGCCAAAATTATATTTATTCAGATCTTTCACGTAACAAAAATTGCTAAAAAAATAAAATAATGTAAGAATTCTTTTTGTTTATTTGTTTAATTTTCCTATTATCTGGGAAAAAGGAAACTATTCTGAATTCCCTCTCGGAAATCTCGATATCAAATCCAGCTGCTCCCCTTAGACTTTCTCCTCCTAGAGCCTTCTTACAGCTCACTGACATTTTAATAATTCTAGCACAAAAAAGGGCCCGTTATTTAGCGATTACAATAAAAACAAAAAAAATCCTGAATAAAACTGATTTTATTATTAAATATTTAGAAATACAATATGGCAGCCACAGTGGGCCACTATCATTTGAATTCTACATAAAATGATGAACGAATATTCAAAACTAAATAATAAAATTGCTTAATAAAATTGTTTAATAAGAGTGTTTAAATTAAAATTTTGATTGGGTTCTGTTTGCCCAGCCAGAGAGCTTTATTGCGCCGATCCCTGGCAGGTCTAGGAGCTACGATAAACTTCTTTTTCATGTAGTCTAGGATTTTTCCTTTGCTCTGAAAGTGCCTACATAGTTTTATTGCAAACTAGCTCTATCAGAAAGTATTGTTATTATAAGAAGCCATCTTAATTCTGGGCACCCACCGCCTGTGGAACTATTCGTTCATTAAGAGGTACCCTTAATCCTTTGTCATAGTCGTTTTTGCGTTTTATTTAAATTATCTTCTTACGGAAAGCTGAAGATTCATTCTTTGCCGAAGCTTCATGAGGGAAGATGCTTACCCCATAAGTTCATTTTTCATCTCTATTACCTCTGTACAAACCTTAAGACAACATTGGTTTAACATCTGAATCGACCAGTCACTATGTTTTGGTTGTTAGCCTCAAGGATAATAATCAATGGATGGATTAGGACGAGGTTGATAGTGAATCCGAAAATTTTGAACCCATATCCTCATTCGGGGATAAATTAATTTAAATTAAATATTTTTTGTATTTGCCCTTATTAATAAACAAAATAAAACAGCGATGGTCATTGAAATTAAATATTCAGTAAAGCTCTAATACAAAGTATTGGTACCTCTTTGGGCGTAATTAATTGTCGGTAAAAATTTATAATTTATTATATTTGAATTAAATAAATTTATAATTAATTTTATCTGGACTGATCAATACAGTTTGTGTTCAGTATGATGGCGCTTATTTCTAGATAAAAGCGGGTCTGTTTCTATATAAATTTACCGAATTTTCATGTAGGTTTTACAAATAATTGAATCGTTTTGTTTGCGAGGAATTGAATTTAAAAGAATGAATTTGAATTTATCATGAATACTGGAGCATTCTAATTAGATTAGATTGTAATAAGTTCTTCTTTCATCAATTACAAAATGTAATATATTTTGCCCTTTATTTTATTGTTTTATTATAAAGCAGCAGAAATTACCATTAATTTATAAATGTTGCTCTAACGTAATGTTAATATTTCCTGTTTTATGCTTATTTCTAGTATTTTCGTTCTAGTTATGTACTAATTTCTTTGGTTCCTGACAGAAAGTTAGTTTGGTTTTGGAAGAACTTAATATAATAGAAATATAAGTTAGGAGATTTTACTTTGGGTTGAATAAGTGCCGTACCCAGAGAATCGAGGAGGAAAAGTTGTGGCAGCATCAAATGTGATGGAAACCCTGGCGGCGGCGAGTGCCTGGGACTCCGGCAATCCAAAGGTGTTCTGCATTCGGTGGTCAAGTAGGCGGAAACAGCACCTGCAAGTTACAGCAAGGACTAAGATGCCAGTTGCAATCTGATTCATTCGGCGGGCCCTTGTTCTTATACATTCCTTACTTTAGTGGACCAACGAACTGGGTAGCTATTTCTTACAGCCCACTAAAAGCATCAACCTAGGACGTTGGTAGTTCGAGTTTTTCTGGAGATGGACAACAATATGGCCAAGATAGGGCACAGTAAGTTTGCGAGAATCCTTGGCTAGATTCGTTTCTCCTCTCTTATTTCGGGTATAACCTTTTGAGTACCTTTGGAGATTTCTCTACTCAGACCGCATGGTCTGACAGTCCACTTAATACTCAGTCCAAATAATACTCAGTCGGATACAGTCTGGTATAACAAAGGGGAAGGCAGAGAAATTTTTGTTGATATCTCTATCAATGATGCTGCTAATATAGCTCAGGCGTATATAATATTAAAAAAGAACTCAATATAGAGCGTTGACTACATAATTGGATATTGGCTCTGAAAAATGGTGAAGTAGCTTGATCACGACCATGTTTCCCTTCTAAGAAGAAAAATCCCCCATTACTCTGGGGCCACCGGGTCTTATGTTTAAGTGTGTATAAAGCCAAATCAGCCGAGAAAAAGGAATAATATTAATAATTCAAATCATTTAAAGCCCATCCCTTAATTTGGAAAAATGGCCTAAATTTGTAGATAGTTTGACAAAGATTTTTAACGTGGAATCCGCACACTAAACTGGAAAGACTTGAACTCAACCGAAATCACAAATTACTACTGCTAATTTGCAGACTAATTGGCAGACAATCAAAGCTACCACTGGAACATAAAAGACAAATATACAACAGCGTACTTAAACTGATCTGGACTTACGGACTTGAACTGTGGGGTTCAGCCAAACTTTCCAATTCACAAAGAATACAGTCCTTCCAATCAAAAATTCTCCGACAAATTACGAATTCTCCATTTTATGTCTCTAACTCTACTCTACTAAGAAAGCTAGTGTTTCCATGCACTTTTTAGTACAATATAGGATGTCCTGTAAAATTTACGATAGTTAAGAATTAGTTAAAACAGTAGCGGAAGATTGAATTCTTTAATGATATAATTATTTATTCATGCATATTTGTAAAGAGATTTGACAAGTTATTGTTTTTTAAAAAAGAGGTAGTTTTAGATTGTTTCTATTTTGAATCATTATGGCATTTGATTAATTTTAAACTTTTACTTAATATCTCATATTATTTATATATTAGATTTCTGCGACACCTTCAATGGTTGCTGTTAAGGCGGCCTCTAAACTTGACATTGAAATTCTCATCCACTCAATCAAGTTTCAGGCAGACTGAATTTAAAAAAATTTTCATTGATGCCAGGCAACGTTACTTTTATTTTTTCTTTAAAAAAGTGAAGCCCATTCTTCAAGCGGGCTTCACGTCCTACTGCCAATTATTAGGCGTCGTGGACACGGAGGCGACTATATTCTTTACTGTAAATTTTTTTTATTAACCATTAAATAAAATCCGAGGTCTAGTCCGAGAATCTAACCCAATACCACAATACATACTCTTTAACAAAAACTTACAGTTTAAAATGTTAAGTATAAGGGTTGATTAAACGCCAAAAGGTACACAAATCAGCAAGTACCTAACATTTCATTAATACTTCATTAATAGTCAAGTAATTCTACTGCATTAATTTTCATTAATAAGTTATTTTTTAGAATTTATTAGATGTCACAGACCCTTATGCTGGCCATTTTCGTCTACAAAATATATGTTCAAGTAGCACTGTAGATTGACTGTAATATCTAGTTATTTATAATAATCAAACTATTAATTACAGGTTAAAAAGAAAAACGTTATAAAAAATAAAAAAGAATTATGAGGCTAAAAAATTCAAAACTTTTTTTTATAAAAAACTTACACCAATGATTTTGTTTATTTTATTTATTTATATTTATTTTTAAATAAAAATCGTCGGTTTAAGTTCATTCTTCGATTAAAGCAATTGTTATTTTATGAAGTAGTCAAACGTTTATTACAATAGGTAATAATTATCTGGCTTTATCGCAAATAATATAGTTTTCTTCAATTACATTCTCAATCTAGGTATTTATCCCACAATGTTGTATATATGTAATATAAAGTAAATAAGATATGCATATTTTTAGGACAGCTAATTATTCCAGCATTTTACTATAAGTAAAATTAGGGGGACTAAATTAAATTACAATTGAGAAATGAATAATTGTTGTTGAATAATCTACTTGTTATTAACTGTGTGTTATTTGTGCTCACGAATATTTCGGTAAGACGAATTCAAGACAGTAGCCTACTCTAACTTTGTCTTTTTGTGATTTATCATAATTATAACAAAAAATATTATAAATGAAGTGGCCAGCATAAGGGTCTGTGACATCTAATAAATTCTAAAAAATAACTTATTAATGAAAATTAATGCAGTAGAATTACTTGACTATTAATGAAGTATTAATGAAATGTTAGGTACTTGCTGATTTGTGTACCTTTTGGCGTTTAATCAACCCTTATACTTAACATTTTAAACTGTAAGTTTTTGTTAAAGAGATTTTTGTACCTTTTGGATAGATTTTCCTTTTTGTCTATTTTACAAAGTTACATATCTTCTTTACAGATTTTTTTAAAATTTGGAATAAGCAATTCTATCATTATAATCTGATAAGGTGTTAAGTCGGAACCGTAACTACCACTGGAGAGATCTTTTTAAAGAATGATTATAGTTGCGTTCCCCCAAACCATCCTCAATAACAATTTTTTTGAAAAAGCGTTTTGAATAACATAGGAAGGTATTTGTACGTAAATAGCAAAATTAAACTACGATTTCAGGACTTCCTTTTAAGAGGAGTAAGAAAAATAAACTGCGATTGCAGTACTTCTCCCTAAAAGGCAAAGAGGCAAAGATTTTTTAATCGAACGACAATTCATTGATTTAAATCGGTTCACTGTTTGATAATTTAAACGATTGCAGTACTTCCTCTTAGTAGGTGCAAGAGCATCAGCAACGTAGAGGAGCTTTAACCACTTATTCGAGCTGAATTTTATCAAAATCGGACTAAGCGTTATAGAAATATTGGTAATAATAGTTTTAGAAAGGGCCTTATTTGGGTGGCGCAAACTCCCCTCCTTATGAGGCACGGCGTCGAGACTTTTAAAGTGCAAATATGTACAAAATTTCGATTCGAATGACACTTCATTCATGAAAATCGGTTCACGTGTCGATAATTTGCAACGATTGCTATACTTCCCCTTAACAAGTGTAAGAGCTGATCGCCGCTTTAATGTTACATAGGGGAGCCCTAACCCTATCATCCTACCAAATTTTAACAAAATCGGGCCAAGATTTACAGAGTAATTAGTAATAATAATTTTGGAGGGGGCCTTACATAAAGGGGGCTAACTCCTCTCCCATTCGATGTACAGGATCGAGACCCCCAAAAGGCACATCTAAATAAAATTCCGAATCGAATGACACCTCATTCATGAAAATCGGTTCGCGCGTTTAGGCGCTACGTTGTTTACAAAAAAGGTAACAAGAAGAAGAACAACAAGAACAAGAACAAGAACATTTTTTGAAAAAGCCGTTTTTGCTCATTTTCAGCAACTTTTTTCTCGAAATCTATTAGATCTGGGTTGTTGCAAAAAAATTACAGCTATAAAGGAGGGTTTGCCCTATATTTTAAAGAAAATTTGAGAATTTTATCTTTTGTAGAAAAAGAGAAAAAAATTGTCAAAGTTGGGTGTTTTCAACGTTACGCTTTTTCTTGCAGTTTTTGACGATCAACCCTTATACAACTGTCCTACCGGACAGTTTTAATTAGCTTCACAGGTCTCGCCTCTAACCACTCTGCTACCGTGACTACCTTGTTACTTTATTTTCGCCTGATCATTGCATTAGTGGCCTAGAACCCACCTCATTGCTCCGCCGGATCCTGCAAGAGTTTGTAACAATTCTTATGTGTTAAAACTTTATTTCGAATCCCCAAGCCTCACCTCCCTCAAAGAAACGTGATCATACCTCTGCTCCATTCATGTTTATTTTTTAATTAAAACATTTTTATACTTTATTTAAACCAATTTAGTAAAGAATGCTCAATACAAACTTTTGCTTTCAAAAGAAAGGAGGGGTAAAAATAATTCTATTGGAATTTAATTTGACTAAACGAGGAGTGTAACATTTAGGATTTTTCCGTGTGTAGGAGTAACTTAAGAGGGGCGACGAGGGTAAGTCACATGGGAGGCCGTCGGCAACATCAAAGAGCGCACAGATGTACCGGACTAGAATATTTTTTTCCCTTGCTATGAAATAAAGCGTTTTTTTCATAAAATGAAACCCTTTGTTGTAGGTATGTGGTACTAATACAGCTTTCCTGGGCAGATTTTTTTATTTTTGTTACTAAGAGATAGGGGCCATTTTGTGGTGGAGGTTTTTATATACGATATATACGAGTATATAATATACACAGAGATTTACCGCCGTATTAAATGATTTTAAATGATGAAATTAAAAAATAAATAAATGCTAATAAAGTTGCGTGCAAATCCTAAGTAACGTGTTTGTCATAAATTCATAAAGGGCATACAATTCATAGTTACTTATGAAGACTTTTAAATCGTTAAAAACAAATATATTTATATATATACAATATATATTTAAATCTCCGGAGTTTTGATCGAAAAGATTTACAAATCGGAATTGAGATAATCAACTAAGACGGTACAAGTGCGAGGAGGATAAAATTGTTTTTCAAAACTTTATTAATATTTTGACTCTGACAAATTATTATTTTTCCTGAGCATATCTAAAAATTATCTTGTAAGATCTTCGGATTTATATTTCACTATTTCATTCTTTTTTTTAAAAAATACATAACTATTTTATTAACGAAAGTAAACCAATTATTAATTTAGATGACAATAAAAAGAGACATTCAAAAAAAGATTACAAAAGTCAATACGGATTCATTCATGTTAAAAATCCTCATTATAATCGGCTGAAGATTGTTATGTCTGGCTTGACGCAACAGTTCAATGTCATTTAGCCGTGCTCCAGCATTTACGAGGGTCGTTTGAAAAGTCCGTGCAAAAATAAAAACTACTTAATTTTTTGGGGTAAACCTTTTTTATTTTTCAACATAGTCTCCTTTTAGGCTTATACACTTCGTCCAACGCTGCTCTAGTTTGTTGATCCCTTCCGAATAATAAGATTTGTCCAAGTCTGAAAAATAGCCATTCGTTTCTGCAATCACCTCCTCGTTTGAATAAAATCTTTTTCCCGCCAGCCATTTCTTCATATTGGGGAACAAATAGTAGTCCAAGGGAGCCAAGTCTGGTGAATAGGGGGGGATGTGAAACGAGTTGGAACCCTATTTCCATTAATTTTGCGACCACAACTGCTGAGGTGTGAGCTGGTGCGTTGTCGTGATGGAAAAGGCCTTTTTTGTGGGCCAATCGTGGGCGTTTTTCTTGCAGCTCGGTTTTCAAACGGTCCAATAACGATGAATAATATGCACCTGTAATAGTTTTACCCTTTTCCAGATAGTCGATGAGGATTATTCCTTGCGAATCCCAAAAGACAGTCGCCATAATCTTTCCGGCCGAGGGAACGGTCTTCGCCTTTTTTGGCGCAGATTCCCCCTTGGTAACCCATTGTTTAGATTGTTCTTTGGTCTCAGGAGTGTAGTGACGTATCCACGTTTCATCCACAGTGACGAAACGACGCTTAAAGTCCTGCGGATTCTTCTGGAACAGCTGCAAACCGTTCTTGCAACACTTCACACGATTTCGTTTTTGGTCAAGCGTGAGCAATCGCGGCACCCATCTTGCGGATAGTTTTGTCATGTCCAAATGTTGATGCAAAATATTATGTACCCGTTCATTCGAGATGCCCACAGCACTAGCAATCTCACGCACCTTCAATCTTCTGTCATCCATCACCATATCATGGATTTTATCAATGATTTCTGGAGTAGTAACCTCAACAGGGCGTCCAGAACGTTCAGCGTCACTTGTGCCCATATGGCCACTCCGAAAATTTTGAAACCACTTATAAACTGTTTTAATCGAAGGGGCAGAGTCACCATAATGTTTATCAAGTTTCTCTTTAGTCTCCTGAGGCGTTTTGCCTTTCATAAAGTAGTGTTTAATCAACACACGAAATTCTATTTTGTCCATTTTTTGAAAATCACTCGACTTCCTCGATTCAAACGAATGCCAAACACAAAGAAATAGACCGATCTGGCTGAAACTTGGTGTGTGTTCTTCCAAGAGATGCTACTAACTAAACATAACCTCGATACGCGCCAGTAGTGCTATCTCTCTGACTTTGCACGGATTTTTCAAACGACCCTCGTATATGAGGTTTATATACTTCAATTAAATGTTTAAGGCAAATTGCAACGCAAACTTTTTAATAAAAAATTGCATAAAGCATTGTTTAGTGCAACGTTTCCCGAAGTGTGAGTCGCGATCCGGCACCGGGTCGCAGAAAAATTCAGCTGGGTCGTGGCAAAAATTGTAAAAACACAGAATATGTTATCTATAACATTTTGCTCTAAATTTAATATTTTTCGAAACTTTTTCAAGTATTGCAGGTGGCAACCCTTTACCACCGTTTCCTACCGGACCGTTTAAATTCGGATGCTCTGATTGGCTGATTTCGATTCGTCATTCAGTGCCTTCTGTCGATATTGAAAAGGAAGAAATGCTTAATCTTAGTGAAGAAGAAGTTGATAATTTAATTGAAATATCATGCGACACCGATCTTAAAAAAGGGGTTTGAAACTGTATCACTAATTAATTTTTGGTTGCGCTGTCAAAAGGAATATCCAAGCGTAAGCGAAAAAGCGATACAATTTTTAATGCCTTTTGTCACCACTTATACGTGTGAAACTGCGTTCTCAGCCTTGGTGTACTTGAAAAATAAGTATCGAAACAGATTGGATGTCGAACCTAATTTGAGAATAAAATTAACATCATTAAGTCCTAATTTGAAATTACTATGTGATGAAAAACAACATCATCCTTCGCACCTTCCAGGTCAAAATATGTAAATCAAAATTTACTTTAAGTTTTAAATGAAGATAATGGATTGTCTTTAATTACTTATGTTTTTATTATATAATTATTTTGCAATTTTTGTGTATGAAATAAACCAACAAATAACTTGAATTTTGATTTTTATTAAAAAATAAAATTTGTTTTATAAATAAATGGTTTTTTTATGAGGTGGGTTGCGAAAAAATTTAAAATCTCGTACCGGGCCGCGGTCAAATGTTTTGGAGACGCTGGTTTAGTGCATTGCCAGTTCTCTGGACGTTACTCTTTTTCTAAAGGACTAAGTATATTTCTTCTAAGTATATTCTTCTAAATATACTTCTAAGTATATTTAAAAATAAAAAAACTTTTGGTTTTAAAGTGTAATATAACTGAATCTACTTTCTAATCTGGAGCTATTCATCAACCTGGAAAAGAGATACTCTTTGAAGTAAAGATACAGGCTATTTGACTGCCCTGGTAATTATTTATTCCCGATCGTATACAAGTCTACATATAAAAATTCTGATTTTTTTTTTTTAAATGCCTACCCTAATTTTAATTCCACCATATCTACTCTAAAGTTTCAATACCAGAATTGTATCGTTAGAATACATGGAGAATTCAATACTAGTATTGCTTTGAGGAATAACCGTGCTAGTATTGATTGTATGGAGTATGTATACTGAAACTGATATATACATTAGGTATATGCCCCCCAAAAACATTTTGGTACAAAACATTTAGGTAGCACCATGTTCTTTTTCTTATAATTGATAGAGACCCGTCTGTTGAATCAGAAATTTTACTCCAACATTTAGGAGATCTCCAAGAGGAAGTAAATTTAAATTTAAGTATTTTTAGAAGAATTAATTACATTTCTTCGTGAGTAAGTAAGTAAAGTAATCGCCTATTTTTTCAGGCGGAGCTTAACGTCCAACTACCAATTAGGTGTCGTGGACGGAGGCGAATAGCAAACGTACTTTACTATTCCTCATTTAACCATTAAATAAAATCCAAGGCCAAGACCGGGAATCGAACCCAGTACCACAATGCATATTAGCTTTGCAGGTCTCGCCTCTTAACCCGCTCGGCTACCGTGGCGCCTTCTTTGTGAGTATATTCTGAGTATAACTCATCAAGGGGTTTAGGTTGTGGTGGAAAACACCCTATTTCTCGCCAAACTAATTTACTATTCTCTACTTTTTCCTTCGTTTTTCGCAATTAAAGACAAGAAAAAGGTCTACCCTAGTTGTTATATTTAGTGTTGACTTGTTTAGCCGTTGTCCATTGTGCAAAACAACTAGCGCACTTTATTCCAGAAATTTTCGGCTTAAAAAGGCCCTTTAGGTTAAAAAGATTGCCCAGGCCTCCTGTAGGGTTTCAACGGTGTTGACGTCACTTCTTTTTCTGCCGAAAAGTAAAGGGTTGATATGTTCGTTTAATTCCAATTTATGCAGAAGCTAGCAGAAAAAGAAAGTGTTTTAAGAAATATGTTTTCAAACTGTTAACCCTAGGCTGCTACCATTAACAATTTAAAAATAAAAAAAAAAATAATAATGTAAAGGTAATGAAAATGGACTAGTGGTTTGGGGATTGTTTAGGAAGAACACACGTGGGTTTCGACCTGCAAGATATGGCGCACTGTTGTGTTTGTTGAGGCACTTGTAGTTGGGTTAGCAGTTTGTTTGTAAGCAGACCAAGGTGGGACAGCATGTGCTGCCTGGCCGATAGAGAGAGGCGAAGTGATGCTGGGACAGGTACAGTGGGCGTGGCACAGGACCAGGTAGGTGTGCACGCACCGACATATCGACCCATCCCCTCTTCAGGGCGCCCTCACCCTTTGCCCATGCACCATACAGAGCACGCTGCAGCTCCACCTAGTAGCTTAAATAATGAACGCAAACCACTCACTCTCTCTGTACATCTACCGCTTACTCGTACGAGCTATAGGCCAAACATTCAGTCCTCGTGCACCTTCAAACCTAACTAGCACCCTTGCAGTTTTTACCTCAATCCTGTACTCTCCTTTCTAATACCTCGTTCCCTATATACCTTCACCTACGATTAGCAAGTAAAGCTAATTTAGACTGTTTAAGAACCATTTAACATTTGCTGTGTTTGGCCTTTTCAAACTATAATGAATATAAACTTCATTTTCACCACTTGTATCGTTGCGTCTTATTTAGAGTAGCCTTTGTTCCGATTTCATTTATGCTAAATTTTGCGTCATTTTTTGAAAAATAATATTTTGCTACAGATTTAATCGCCTATCGATTCCAAATTAATTCAAACAGTTGAATTAGTTTAAATTTAATACATGAAAAAGAAAATTAATTTTTTCTTCTACTTCTTTATCTTCTTCTTTCTTGGCCTTATGGTTATCGCAACATTCAGTTGCCAGTCTTTAAGTATTGGGTAGTTTGTTCAACAATATGTTTAGTTTTAAATTCATTATCAGTATGATTAGAAATCGATAACTTACATAAATTAGAAAAACCAATCAAAAGAGTTACTTTACGAAGTGAATACATTAAATAGAAACAAAAGGCAGTTCAGCCATATCTACGAAGCCTCTAAGATCTATTCTTTTTGCCACTGAGCAATTTAATGCAGCTTGTTGTCCATTTTGCGAATATTGTAATGGCCTATTTTGACATCTGATTGACAAGTAATGGGCCTGCAGTATTCTCTAACTTACAGGATTCACCAACAAGCATTCTGGTTGGTCCTTCTAAAATCTCCATGCTTAGAATGAAGTCTCCTTAAATGCATTTTATACGATTGGCGTGTGTGATTAGCAGGACTTTGCTTGTGGATACGCTAATCCAAATAATTGCACAGATTGCTGCCAAAAAAAAGGACTAGTTATCTAGTAAAAATGTGTAACACAGACTACAATTATTTGTTCTGGGATCCAAAGAAGATATTCCGCTAAATTAAGAAGTCAATCTTCACCCCTATCTGTAATACAGTGTAATATTAGTGCATATCATTAGTTCACTGGACAATGCAAATTCTGAGCTTTTTGTTGATGAGTACACATTTTTTGAATTCCCATCTGTACATTCTGTCATCTACGCTAATGAACTACAACTACCGTTAGCAAATATCTTGAGATTTAAAGAAGAAAATCATTACAGTGATACAAAGAGATCACAATCCCAAATCCCCTCACAATCATCCCCTAAAAAACAAATTTAAAATGAAATAATATTTTTGCCTTAATAGTTTTATATTGATAATTAATATTAATTAATTGGTAATAAAACGTAACATAACAATGGATGGGAATACATAAAACTTTCATTTCAGATATTACTTTGGAAGTTTATTTTTGCCATAGCTGCTATTTCTATTTTTATTTTCTTTATAAACATTGCCATACATTTACTAATTTATGCTACAGCAACCCTATAAAATAGGAAAATGGCAATTCATTGATTTTAACTTGTTCATTTTACTTTCTCATTATCTAACAGCAATGCTTGATTGAATTTGAAACTGAAGGGTAAATATTAAACAATGGAATGATAACAAACTATAGCCTTCCTTAATCAATACTTCTGTCTCATCTTCAGCTCTTTTCTATGTCAATTTGTGACTTTTGTAAAGAGTGCATTAATTTATTAATTATTAAAACATTACGACTCTAAATAAGAGTATCTTCAGGCAATTTTAAGTCTTTTTTGGACCTTTATGATTAGATGATTATTTAAGATGAGAAATACACAGATAAAATCTGTGATAAAGTAAATTCATCACAAAAATTATATCTCGGATAATGAATATAAATACATTTATTTAGGAGCTTTACAGAAAAGAGGATACTTAGAATAATTTGAAAATATTAGAATTTCAAATGAGTTTTCGCGCACTTAATACTAAGAAAATTATTAATATACTTTTTACTGAACTTGTATTAATTTTTAAAAGATTTATTAATGTACATCTTTTTTCTTTTATTAATGGAAAATATTTTATATTAAGTATTAAGTATAAAGTATTTTATATTTTTTAATAAGTTGAAAACAAAAATTTCAAAATTGTTAGCAGCAATACAAAATTCTGAAAAATAAATATAAAGTAACTTGTTCAAAAAAATTATGGAATGGAAAAAAGAATTCGTTTATAAGTAAACAGAAATAAACATTAACCAAAAACAATAGCAGTATAACATAGCGAATAAACTTTTATTTTTTTAAATTTCTTAATCCAGAAATATTTGCGGATTAAAAGTGCTAAGTTCATTGAGAATATGAAGTCTAAAAGTGCAAGCTTTGTTGTGAAATGTGAACACTCGTATAATAGAAGCTGGAATTAGGTGGACAAGCTGGCCACTGAGCAATTTAATGCAGCTTGATGTCCATTTTGCGAATATTGTAATGGCCTATTTTGACATCTGATTGACAAGTAATGGGCCTGCAGTATTCTCTAACTTACAGGATTCACCTGTATTCTGGTTGGTCCTTTTGCTCTAAGTTTGATCTATTACGAAGTTTTTTTCTTCTTTTAAATTAATGCATTAATATTTTTTCATTCAATACTTGTCAACCTACTACTGCTAGATACCATCTTTACATAGTAGAAAATAAGTCGGTTATCAAAGCTTAAATGTGTTCCCATTCCAATGTCTACTAAGACCTGTTAAAAGTGGAGGTATTGGAGAGTGATTTTATAGTTTATTTATTTTGTCACCATTAATGTGTGTAGAAAATTTGTAGAATACAATATAATTTTTTTCTATCCTGTTTCTCTCATATTTGGCCCTTATATTATTTCAATATGCGCTTTTTAACTGATACACAGTGGCTGTTGCAATCGCAGTTTTTTTATTAGTGACGACATGAACTGTTGTCTGTGAACGTGGAGAACTTGGGTTCGAATCCAGAAGTAGGTTCTTAGATTTTCTCTTTCTAGGAGCTTCTTACAGCTCACTGACCTGGGATGGACAGTGTTGTCTGTAACGAGACTATATTGCCCAGAGGCCGATAGTGCACTGAAAATAATTCCAGCCGCCAATGGCCTCAGTTGTTTACGCATCTTAATTAAAAAATAATAATAAACTAATAATAATTCCTGATTAATGTCCTAATATTATTCGTTCACTTTCATTTCAGATAAATATAATGCACTACACTTTGAATTAATGATAATAATAAAGCAGACGGAACCAATAATCAAAACTTTTAATACTTCGTAGATTACTTTGCCTTCTTTCTCCATCAATCTCTACAGCAATATCTCTGCAAAATTTCATGTGACTAGAAGAGTATGCATAATTTATCAGGATATAAAGGACTGAGAAGAGCTTCTTCTTAATAGAACTTTATTGAGCGAAAGACAGCGATCCTTGATTTAATGCTGTGTCATTTTACCCTTTAGAATTATATACCTTCTCGGTAATAAATTGATTGCTAGAAGGTGTACATAGACATTACATTAAAAAGGGGATTTCCGGTGGCTTTTTATTTAAAAAAATATTTGATTTATGAAGCATTATTATTCATTTTTCCGATCCACTTTAAGTGATAGCGTACAGTATCTTTCATCGTTTTTGGTGGCTGCTTCATTAAACCAGAAGAAAGAATATTGCAATAATAATATTATAATTGTTAATAGCTTATGGTCATTAATTTTTTCTAAACTATTTTTTTTGGTCAAATTAATGTTCATTATAATTCTGCTACTGTATTAAATAAGTTCCACCGTTCTGAAGATTACCTTGGTCGAAAACTTGGCAAATAATAATAATAATAATAATAATAAGGGAAGGGATTAGCTATGAGGTTAGCATACTGGACTCCCACGCGGAGGTCCCGGGTTCGAATCCAGCTGCTAACCCTTAGATTTTCTCTTCCTAGGAGCTTCTTACAGCTCACTCTCCGGTGATGGACATCAAGATCTCCCCTTTCCCTTTGATTCTGAAGCTGCAAGATTCCGTTATGTTAAATTCTACGCTTGATTTTTTTCACATCCTAACCCTATAGTTTTCGAACTTACTGCATTGCCAGGAAATACTCCAAGACGGTTGGAGCCCAGTGGCCGATCTTCTTAATGAAGTAAGTACCCAGTGCACAATCGTTCTTCGGTAGTTTAACCTATGGTAAATACCCTCCTCAAGCTACTCATGTACGAGCTACATGTATTTATACTATGTATCATGTTGTATCAGCTTTACTTGATGCAGAAATGTACTGCAGTTGTGAAAATAAATAAAGTTTAAAAAACAAATATCTACAGGACTAGCTGTGTATACTATTTAAAATGGAAATCCATATCTGCATGTTAAGCGAGTTAATACAATTGAATTTTTGATTGAATACTGCATTATGATATGTCAACATAAACTTTTGTGCTATTTTATTTAAAACATATTTACTGTTTTGCAAAGATGCAAAATTTGATTTATACTTCTCAGAAAATTATCTACTAATGCATGGGTATACGAATTTGCAAAAACAATGGTCCAAAGTATATGTTTCAGTGGATAGCCTTCCCTTGTGAATTAGTCGTTGGAAATTCATTGAAATCGTATTAAATAGCGATCAAATTAGTACCAATTTCTATAAGACTTTCTGACAAATAGAGTGGTTTCAGAAAAATTAAGAAAAATTGGATGCAAACTTTTAATAAGTAATTGGATGGGTAATGGATAAATCTAGAGAATTTATTTTATACATCTATGCGAACGTAATTTGTAACAAACAAATATGTATTTGAGAGTGTGGCTTACTAAAGTAGGCCAACAAATAACCAGAATCAGAGAAACAAGCCACACCCTTTACATTTTTATGATCACCATCCATGCAAACAGCAATTGCAGTTATTGGAATACTTATTGGGTCCATCTTTTCAATTTCCACCGCCTCCTGAGAAGTGAGCTTGATGTTCAATAAAGTAAAAGCTACGCTTTCTTGCGATTCATCTGTCTGAATTACAGATAATCTAATAAATAGATAGTTGTTTGTTCTAACTACTTTTTATCCTCTTCTAATAAGAAAGCAGTGCCACAAGAAAAGTAGAAAAATGGAAATGTGATTCATAAAATTGAAAAATACTTGTAAAATCTCAAGTAGATGGAGTTTTGATGTAGCCAAAAACAAAAAATATTGACAAGTCCGCAGTGCTGGAGAAAACCTACGATAAAACAACTTTATATCAATACATTTATATAGTATATAAATTACATTTCTTATAAAAGCTCATTGAGAATCTGATGTATACTTTGCCACTAAAACCTACCTGAAAGTAGGACGGCATAGGTTCATCGATAAATTCTAATCTTCACCGAATAAAATCTCTACAGTTTAAAATTATCCGCACCATTGTTAATCTCATGTTTTAAATCTTCCCATGTCTACATACTTAGAAATACCAAGTCAGGTTGTCCTTTTTTATATATCTATTCAAATGAACAGAGGTTTTTTTTCAATGTTAATTAAGAATTTTGTGCAGGTATTTAGTGTTCAGCCAACAATTAGACTATATAAACGTGGTACGTAATTCTCACCGTCTCTTAGTTATCAAAAACGTACTTCTAACTTCAATACTCCTTCTTTAAACATCAATTGGTAACATCCTTTGTTCAGTTTCGCGATAGAAGGAGAGCAATATTTATATGAAAGAACGCCTATTTCCAAGCTTAGAATTGTTAGCCAATTACGGATGAGTCCTGCATCTCTACTTTAGAATCGTTTACAATGATGGTAGACTTTATAAATTTCAAAGCGACATTGAATTCCTGGTAATGTAATACCCGCGACCAGGATTGCTTGCATACATCATTTTCTGATTGTATGCCCCCAATTATATGCTTTTAAGAAATAGATATATCTTGAAGTAAAGCAATACAGATAAAAGTGAAGTAGAAAATTTTAACAATTTACTGCAAATTTCAGATAATGTTGTTAGATGTTCTCTAATACTTTACCATTGAAGCATTACAAACAAGGCAACATCAGTTGGAGATATTTTATCTTTAATTACTTTTAAAAGCGCATGTAAGTGAATATTTTGTTTTATGTATACATTAAAATATCCAAAATAATGAAAGATTATGTCAATGTATTGCAAACTAACTTGTATGGGGGAAGCAAATAAATAAATCTATCTGTCTATCTTTTATTCAGTTCTAGAATCGATATTACATTCCTATTTTTTTCGTGGACTTACATCAATTTTCTGACTGTTGCAATGTAAAACTCTTTCAAGGGGCGATAAAAACAACTTTTCTCTTCCATTTCATATGCCTTTTATTTCTGTTTGAAAAAGCAGGTTTTAATTTCCGCTTGCATTCAGTAGGAATGTTTAACATTCCTTATAATATCTTACCGAAGTATTATTATTTTTTCAGTCTTTGTAGTTCTTGGTTACTTTTATAAAAGAGATTTTGTTGTTCGTTTAAACTTACATTCCATCTTACTTCGTCAATAAATTTGCATTTTTGTATCTCAGTATTATTGAAATTTCCTTCACCTTTCATAATTCTTTCACAATTCTATTCCGGATAAATCTTATTTTAATGATATGTTCTTTTTTTCGCATATGTGTAGCACCTCGCTAAGCTTTCTCGGCGAGTCGGAGGTACTGTTTTCTCTTTCTCTTGACAATCACATTGTTTGGTACTGTTAAAGTTATAAACCAGTTCGTATGCATATTAACTGTTATTAAATATAAATAAATATAGTCATAAAATATAAGTTTTAAAAAGTCAATTACGGAATAACGGAACAAAATTCAGGAAAGCTATAAATATTCGGATTGCAAGTCTCTGCAATGATGCAACTTAGTGCACTCATGAGCGAGATGTTAAATTAATTCAACAAAATACCACATTAGCCACCACCAGACACCATTATACAAAAATTACTATTAGTATTTACTATTCATTATTTTAATCAGTTATCACAACTAAATTCGCTCGGCTGAAGTGATAAACTATGATATTAAGGAAGCATTTGCTCTTCTATTTTTGCCGGGGAAGGTTTTGTATTCGGACAGATTTGAGATTTTTGAGTTTTCACAGTGAATGTGGAAGTCTTTACAATAAATGGGCAGTAAAAATGAGAAAAACCGTCTCAAAGTTCCAAATTTAATTCTTAGATTAGATGCCAACATCGCTATGGAACACGTACTTCAAATGCAAAAAAAAAAAACATCTCACCAGAAGCAACGCACTACTTGAACCTACTTGATCATGCTTCACTTAGATTCATAATGTTGGGTCTCAGCCATTCTTAACATTCCTAAGCTTTCTTTTTGAAGCATTTGTTTGTTTTAATTTTCTTTATAAATATTAATTATTGGCGTTAAATTTTAGGTGATTTTCTTTATGGGCGTCAGCATTTGTAACATTTGTAATCCTCTACTATTTAGGAAAGTTTACTTTAAAAGCTAATGATTGGAAGGACAATTAAGAAGGAATTAAATTTTTATAAAAAGCTTTTTATTGACCGAGTTTCAGTTGCAATAAGTATATAATAAAGCCATGTTCCAGTCCCAAATCCCTTTTTTATTTTATAATTTTTATATAAATGACGTTTCTGACAACCCTGGGTCCATCTTGGTTATTATCTACATTTAAAATTCTTTATAGATAATACTGAAAATGTTATCTGTAAAGAATATAACTTAACAGCATTTTTGTTACAAGATCTAATTTCAATATTTGAAATGATCCAGTTAATTATTACTTAATTTTGAGTTATTGACCATTATTATTATTTTTTTTTTTTTTATGATTTAGGGCGCGTCAACATCTTAGGTTATTGGCGCCCGGAGCTTTTTTCAGTGCACTGCCGGCCTCCGGACAGTGTTCTCTCGTTACAGACAACACTGTACATCACCGGACAGTGAGCTGTAAGAAGCTCCTAGGAAGAGAAAATCTAAGGGTCAGCTGCTGGATTCGAACCCGGGACCTCCGCGTGGGAGTCCAGTATGCTAACCTCATAGCTAATCCCTTCCCTTATTGACCATTATTAAAATTATATTCAACAATTTCGATAAAAATATTGAATATAGAAAATGTTTAATGTTAATTTATATTAAACTATAAGTATTAACTGGAATAAGGAAAGAAAAAAATTGAAAAACTACTTTGTCAACATATTTTATGTAAAATATGCATAACAATTGAAAATATAACTTAACTTAGACGTCTTTGTGTCTTGTTTATCGTTACTGGTGTTGCGGCTAGACTTACACATTTACTACGGTCGAATGATGGAACCAACGGACCGTGCTGGATGTATATTCCAGTAGCTTCCATGAACATCTTACCGCCTCAATGCACTGCACAATATAATACGCCTACTAACTTGCCTGTCCTACATTTACATGAATACCTGCATGGCAAGATTTTTCTTCTCTTTATTCGCACGTTATATTTCATTTAAAAGAATATTATTTACTAAATTTATTTTAATTATTTTATTTCAAAAATAAAGAATCTTTACGATTGCTTTTTAAGGAGAAGAAATTTAGATCTTTTTTTCTTCTTTTTCTATTCATTACTGCCTCTTTCAGCCAGCCGATAAATATCAATTTAACCGCGATTTAATGAATAGCTTGACTTGCAGATTACCCAAAATCCCCTTGAAATCTCTTTTAGTGTAATTGAATAAAATTATAATTTGTCTTTGGTTGAATTAAAAAACAGAACTCAATACCAAAAATTTGGCGGACAAATTAGCCCTAACCTAGAATAAAATTTAGGTTGAAGTATTTCTCTCTCATCTAATATGGAAAGATGGTCACAAAGTATTAGTTTGAACTTCGCCTAGATCGATTGTTTTTGCATTAAACATTTTTGTGAAAGAGCTGCAAATTACGTGCAATTGGTAAAAATGAAAGATGTGTAGTGTAAAAGATGGAGCCTTATTTAATTTTTATTTTCGTGGCTTTATTTAGAAATGCTGGTTCGATGATTACTTCCTGCAGTAATCAGTAAAATTCGGTGATGGACAGTGTTGTCTGTAACTACAGAATGCCAGAGTTAATTGTCTTTCTATATTAAAAAAAGTAATAACAATTTAAACGATTGCATCGCGGCATTTCATTTTAATCTGATATTTCTTTCATGGTACCCCCACACTAGACTTAAAAGAACAGAACTGAACAGACGCTATCGACTACTTAAAAGTCTCTTAGACGATAGATCAAAACTCTCTCTGGACAACAAAAGACTGATTTATATTTCTATTTTGAAACCCATCTGGGCGTATGGAATACGGTAGAGCTGTGGGGTTCAACCAAACGCTCCAATCTCCAAAGGATTCAATCTCTACAATCTAAAATACTTCGAACTATTGTACACGGTCCTTTTTATGTCTCCAACCTGACTATACACACTGACCTTAACATTCCTTTTGTCATCCAAGTTGCTAAAACAAGATACAGAAAACTCCACTTCAGCCTGCAATCTCATATAAATCCTCTAGCTAAAAACTTTCTTCTAGAACTCTTCCTGACAACCCGACAAGACGCCTTAAAAGACTGGCCTCATGATCTCCTCTCCAGTGAAGAGAGTGACTAACCATCCAATATTTGGGAGTGTTACCACTGGGTAACTTCTCCACTCGTTACTTATCATTAATTGCTCTATGTTTCTTTTTTACTTATAGCGCTAACGCGCTGATTGTAGCGCAATAAACGCAAAAAAAAAAATCTGAGGTTTCTGATTGCATAATCAAGGAATTGTTAAATTTGTCTTTCTTTTTTACAGGTACGACAGTCTTACAATTATTGTTTACATTTTTTCATTCAATTATTATCTCACAATTAACTGAAAGATTCAGTGAAACCTGAACTTGTTGGTTCGAATTATAAGTTCGTATTCAAACAATACGTATAGCGACTTGGGACAAAGGAATAGTACACCTTTACGATTCTCGTCCCCCGATTTAGAGTCCTCGCCACACCCCCTTAGCTATCCAAAGTCGTCCGATTTACGACAGTTTCCGTCGTGTTCGCCAACCCTACTTGCTGGCTAACAACTACCTTCCCTTCTTCTTGTTGAGCAATGCTGCCGAGGACATTATTGGACCACCGCCTTAAGGCAGCTCCAGTCTGGACAAGAACTCGTAAATTTCCTATATTAAATTTCACCCTCTTGTTCCCCATCTCTTCTAGTCTGGTTTCTCACTTCCTGTGTCTAACACACGCACGCAACTCCCGAAACTTCCTCTTTGGAGACACTGCCCATCCCCAATACTCTCATTTACTCTTACCCGTTTAACCTTCCGAACGACTACGTTTTATCTGTCTTACTTCTTATTCCCTTTTCTTCCAAAAACATTTTCCTTTCCACTAACCTCTACTTCGTTTTTACACCTTTATAAAAGTCAACATAACCTGCGCATAATGATTTTATAACATTACATTCATTTTTTTCTCTTTTTTTATATACATTTATTTTTGTTGTTTTCCACAGTAGTTTATTGCTTCATTCATGTAATACATCGTGAATATACAGTACAAGAAGTATTAATTTTTTTTTTAATTTAAGGCGGGTTAACATTTGGGGTCGTTGACGCCCTAAGATTTGTTCAAGGCACTGCCGGTCTCTGGAGAGTGTCCACTTGCTATGGATAACACTGTCTATCGTCTAACACTGAGCTGTAAGAAACTCCTAGGATGAGAAACGGGCAGGAAGTCCAGTTCACTGACAACTAAGCTAATCCCTTCCCTAATTAACCCCTTCTGTTAAACTCTTACCTTATCGGCGCCTAGGAAAACAAAACATCTGATAAGTAATTGATTATTGACTTCAGCATCCGAATAGATTACTCTAAATTTTTTAAATTCAAATTTTACAAAATATTAACAGAAGAAATTAAAAAAAGTCTTAAAATTGAATGTAATTATATTTATTACTTTTTCTGTCTTTTTATAGTTATCTCACAATTCTTGTTTTTAAAAACTATAAAGAGTTTATGGATTACATTTATTAGTTAAGTTATTGTTTATAACCTACAATAAAAACTATATATTTGTAGCTATAGTTTTCTTTATATATAGCGATTATAAAAGTGTTTTTATTGGGCTACCTGTCTCTCGCTAGAGTCTAATAAAAGTCATGTACAATTTTTTATTACAGCACAAATATTATGAGAATGAAGTCTTTTTTTTTTTTGACGGAATATTTCTTTAACTTTATTCAATTCTGACATTTTACGGGTCTAACGCCGAGAATCAGCAAAGTGTCAGTTCTATTTTATGTCAGTTTGGGAGAAAACGCTCCTCTAGATCAACTTTCTTCTATGTTGTGCATGAAGTTTCTTCATTAATAATCTTTCTAGGCAAGTTGTGTTCTGGCAGGCTTTTTAGGAAATGCAAAAGTCCCCAATCTTTTGTAATAAATATTCATAGTAAACGCTGACTTAACTCAAAAGATCTTAGAGTTAGCTTGAAGTTACATTAGATGAGTGACTCGTACATTAGAGAAAAAAGTTATTGCTTTGAAAAAGTTTGTTTAATTTTTGTCTATATTATGCATGTGAACCCAACAGCAGACTCTTGTTCTGGCTGAATTCAATCAGTTATTGCCCTTTCAACTAGTTTATTCTCTAAAAAAGTAAATCGCTCGGCCTTGATTGACATCATTTCCAAACAGTTCTAATTTCCGGTGTCAACATGTTAGGTTGTTAACTATAACTCTTCTTGCTTGTAGCCACCTATTTCATTTTCAGTTCTCGTAGATCCAGGAGGTCTAACCTCTTCTTGAGGGAACCAAGCGACCCTGAGGGTATACCAGCCTAATACCTCAAAGAATACATATGTTACACTGACAATCCCAACACACACAATGCACATAAATCCTGCGGAGATGTGTGCAATTATTTGGGTTTAGCAAACCCACAGATCGAACTGCATACCACGTTCACTCACACATCTACCCTTATGCACTCCACATCAACCCCTCAAACATTCACTCGCATTCTCTCTGTCATACTGATGAAGCTATATGGACCCATTACGGAGGTGTGGGTAGCGTAGGGCTTCGTCGCATCCTCCAGCTCCATTAGTAATGATGCAAATCAAGATATAATTTAATTTAAACATTTTTTAAAGTTACTTCTGTATTTAAATTAGATCTTTATTTGTTTATTTATTTATTGTATATGCAGCAAAACACAGCAACCCTCTGACGGTCAAAAGACCAAGAGAACTGTCTGTCGCTTTTCTATTGTAATAATATCTTATGTAAATATTATCCAAAATAAAGACAATATTATTATTATTATTAGTAATGATGCGTTTACAAAGTAGTCTGCAACTTCATTATATTTGACCCGGTCTTCTTCGTACGATGGCTAAAGAATCATTACTTATTGAATTGTTTTCTTGTTTCAATTAATTCACAATTTAAGGTAATTTCTCAATTAATGTGGCATCTTTAATGGATCTTTAATCATAAAGTTTATCGAAATGAATAGTCCATTTAATGCTAATTTTAAGTAAGAGATATTCAAAACTTATAACATGCTTTTAACGGGGGTTCGACTGACTGACCGAAGTTGTGTTACTCTATATGTGGGAACAGTTGCAACAACGGCTGGCAGTTTTGCGGCAGGAGCAACTAACTAATCCAGGAGGCCCCTGAGGGGCAAGCTTGCCAGTGAGTGTTCAGAGCGAACTGTAGAAGTTTCTCTACCATGTTGGACAATATCCATTAGGATAATGGTCCACCTCTCTCCATGGTGATCACCCTTCTCCTCTCAATCACTCTTCACGTTCCCTTACTCCATTAACCCTCTCTGTTGTTTCCATGTCGGGCTATCCTCAGCAGGTCCTTGCTTCTTCTTACATAATTCATACCCGAATACGCACGAGCAATTTCATAATGTTGCGAAACCTGGATACTTACTTCCAACTACCTCCACTTTCACTTTTGTACCTATCTGATCTTTGTTAGCGCTATAGTTGGTACTATATGGACGTCATTGTCCTTCAGGTAAGCTATTGTGTTGAGCTTCACATGTGCATGTTGTATAAAACCCATTATAATCTTTGGCCTGTTGAATAAATGCGGTTATTTCCAAAGTAATTTCTTCAGCACCAGAACTTACTGTAGAATAATTCATTAGCTAGAACTACTTTATTGAGAGAGAGGAGAAGTTTTTATGTTCTTATGTTAACGATCTTTGCCACAGTACATGTAGAACAGCAGGTGAAAAGTTTGTTACATCATCATATGTATATATTCAACAAAGTTTAGCTAAGCGAATCTTTCAGAAGAAAATATACTATCAGTAATGGATTTAGAATAATTTGATAACACTACATTACACAATTTTTTCCCTTTTATTTTTGCTGCGAAAAATCTCTTGTTATATTTTAATGGAACCAAATGATCGTAAAAGTTTTTATATTAATTTATAAACTGCATTTTTGTACATAATCCATTTCTGAGTGAGGCGTTGGATGTGCATTTTATATAGCTACACTCATTTGCAGTATTTCTTGGTATATACGCATGATTTTCATCTCTTTTTTCTCTTGATTCGGAGAGGGAAGGAAAGATAACGCTGAGAGAATCATATGTTTGTTTCGGTAAAGGCCGGCTAAACAGCAAGGGTTTTTTTTACTGTTTCTTACTAGTATAAGAGAAGGAGTTGCGTCCAGGGTAGATTTGCTACAGAAATATCCTATAAAGAAATAGGTCTCCTGTACCCGTAAAAGCGCTTTTCACCAAATTGTTGTGTTGTGTGTTCTTGAGCAGTATAAAGCAATAGTGGAAAATCTAGAAAGTTCAAATTTGGGGTTGGTGCTACTGTCAAAAAGCCTTAAGTGATATCCTGCCACACAAATATGCAACTTTATTAAAACAATTTTTTCAGTTAAAAACAGGAAAACGCTCGTTAAGATAATTCCGGAAGAGTAAAAAAATGCTCTAAAGTTTCATTTAACGACAATGGCTGGCCTCACCACCTGAGTAACATTAATAGGAATAGAAAATCATTGATCAGAAGTACTGTTATGATAAATCCATTTTGTTGTTAGCATTATTTTTGGACCAAATAAGTTCAAGAAAACTTTTTAATACGTAAATATGGGTATGTTTCATTACCAAGACACCTAACTGGATGTATTTTCTCTTGATTCAAATGCTCTGATTATAGGATTCTGCAAAAATCAGTGTAGGAGTATTTAGCAATGTTGGAATTTAGTATCAAATAGTTTATTCAGTCTATAGAAGCCTTTACTAGCTGGGAAGATGTATTTTCCTGCCTGTGCTCATATCTCCTTTTCTATGCTTTCATGTTTCTTGTCTGTCCTTCCATCTTCTTTTTAGCGCTTTTCTAGCCAACTGCTTTATCTCTTAGTCTCTCAAAGTTATTTCTAGACTTTTTGAAGCCAATATAATTATTTTTTAAACTTACTTAGTTTACTTCTTTTTGAAAAGATCTTTTCTAATTTTCTCTTAACCTTCCAGTGGGCGCGAGTATCTCACAAAATACAAGCTAAGCCTAAAATAATCGCAGTTTAGAATAGAATAAAATAGAAAAGAAATTTATTATTCTGGGACAATTGTCCCCTAAGAATAAACACAGGTACAAATAGAGGCCTTAATAGTTTGGCCTGTGTTAAAAAGAAAATAAATAAATAAATAAGTATTTACAAAAAGTGAAAATAAAAATAACAGCAGAAATTAAGGAAATAAATTAAAACAATTAAAATTTCGGATGAAGCTGAATAGAAAGGAGATAACTGATAGACGGGATTTAAAGATAGTGTAGGAGCATGGCGGACAGATGATGGTAAGGAGTTCCAGAGAGAGGCAGCTCGTATTAGGAAGGACTTGTCAAAGGATGAGGTACGGTGAGAGGGAATATAGAAATAAGATGAGCGAGATCTAGTATTACGGGAATGGATGGAGGATTTAAACTTAAGGAGTTGAAAAAGTATAGGAAGGCCTTTGAGACTGGATGACTTGAAAAAGGAAAGAAGCCAAAAGATATTGGCGGCGATAGACACGAAAAAGCCACTTTAACTCATCATAGCAGTGCGAAATGCGAGAGTCTCTGGGAATGCTGAAAATAAATCTTATGAAGCAGTTCATGAGGCGCTTGAGCTTAGTTTATTGACGGAGCGGAGGAGGGTGCTGTCCTTTAAACAATGCTACAGCCTCACGACTAGTTTTCTTTAGTGCTTATCTCATCTTGTTTAGGGTTGTACATTTCTTTGCAATTGTCGATTCGTGTCTGAATGCGAGTATTCGCGACCATTCGAGTAAGTTTCCAGACTTATCAATTATTTATATTTTTTCTTTTATATTTGTGTAGATGTCCATCAAATTGAACATTGTTTATAAGAATATTGTTTTCTACTGACAGAAAAAGACATTGTATATCTCAGATGTGACGTGGAAATATCTGCGAACGCTTTCAGATAGTCTAGTGGCTGAACATGCTGACAGTAATTATTACACTTTTTGGCTTGTAAAAAATAAAAAGTACTGTCGTTTTCTGAGTCTTTTTCATTTGTAATTTCAATTATTAATACTAATTACAGATGTTATTTAATTAATTTCATTTTTTCTATTGATAGACAAAATTAAAAATACCAAAGTTTATCTGTAAAATACGCGCGCCCTTTTTGTAACTTTTTGGGCGCGCCCGCTGGAAGGTTTTTGAGAATTGATTGCAGATAATATGTTTATTTGGGGGCATTCCTTTATATTATTTAAAATTATTTAAATTTTTGTAGTATATAAATTTACTCGAAGCTATATGAATTATTTTTTGCATATTCAAATTTTATTAAAAATTTGTTACAAATGAGGAGAATACGGTAAATTACTTAAGAGTAGTCAGGCACGATATGGTAGTTATCACTGAAGCGTGGGTGTTCAAATATTAGAGACTGATATGCAGTGAATTGGAATTAACGCCTGAACGGTCAAACAATGTCCATTGTGAGTTCTCTCCCCATTAAAAAGGAACATCTATCCACTGAACAGAACAAATAAGAAAGGAGTGATATAAAAATCTAATTGAAGTGAAAAAAGTCTTCTCCTACGTTGAACTCTTTGCAGAATTCTTTTTAAATATCTACATTTTAGGTGTTTTCTCCTTATATTATGTTTTGGAAAGTCACTGATTTTATTACTTTTTAAATTGTAATGTAATTATAATTTCACTTATTAACACTTAAACAATGGTTGGTACATTGGGCTCTCCACGAAGATCCCGGGTTCATGACTTATGCCTAGACTTCCTATAAAAGTTTTCCCTTCCTAGGGGCCTCTTGCAGTTTACTGTCCGGTGATGGAAAATTTATCTGTAACAGATAGAAAACAAGATGGAAATTTAGTACCTCACGAGATTTTTAATCAAATTACTTAGTGGTAAGACATGAAAATACATAAAAATAGCATTAAAGAAGAAAACCCACCAACCCTTTCTCTTAAAATGTACCCTTAGCCAAATTTTCATGAAAAAAATGTTTCATTTAAAAGCTGTAGATGTACATATTTACTGTAAGTACGCCAATTTCGGAAATAAATCGTTGAAACCGTTTTTAATGAAATTTAAAAGTCTAAAAAATAATCAGTAAAGTGGTATTTTTGGATGATCGATCTTAATCATCATCTTATTTTGAATACAAGAGAAATTCCTTATTCTAGCGTCCATTATTGTCATCTTAATGAAATATCAAAATTGTACTTTCACCAATTTTTCGTAGAGTAAGGACACATAGACCACTTTGTAAAAACTACTTTTTCCTATCTCAGGAGTCCTCCCAACTTGAAATAGAAAATCTGAACGATTACAATACCTCCTTTTATTAGCGTAAGAGAAAGTAATAAACGCCTTACTTTTAAGTTCATCAACCCTTACAAGACACCAGGTACACAGGTTGGGTGCGCAACAGGTCGGAACAGTTTTGGCGAGAACCCATGGCCAGGGGCTGGTGAAAAACTTTATAAGTAGCTACTGGATCAGATTTACTAAGAAATTATTACAACAGAAGGCCATTACGATTATCGTAGGGCATCCTAACGGGTTATTACAGATTGGAGAAATACGTGTATCGTAAAAATAGGTTTTGTCAGGAGATAGGGTGCCCCACGTTTTAGAGCCAGTGCAAGGTGGCTGTATGGTTCAGAAACATAACTAAACTTCATTACAAATTTTATTATTTTATTAAAAAAAGGAGATACTTTTCATTAAATCATTAATCGTTGCCTGTTTCTCACCGTCATCATTCCTAAAGTCATATAACATTTAAACAATATTAAAAAAAAAGAAAAGTTAATTTTTGTTTATTAATGCTTTATATTTGGTTTTCATTTAGTTATTTTCTTTTCTATCGACACACAAACTTTTTTGTTGACCCGACTGCCAACGGGTTATTCAACAATATTCAATTCCAATTTCTTATTCATTTTAACTTAACGTTATTGATGGTGTTAACCAAATTTCAATTAAAATGTTCGAAGTACAGATGTTGAAATTAAATTAGATAAATTGTGGTAATTGAAAATAAATATATAACGTTACAAAGCGTTAATTGGAATTTAAAATTCAAAGCGACAGACTTGACGCTCTTGAAATCATAAACCTTTTTCCCTGTCATGCAAAATTGTAAATTGAAAAGCTATTTGGCGACTCTTGTATTTATTATTACTTCTTATTGATTTTTGGATGTTGGACAGCGCATAAAATAGCATTTTACATTCGTCCCAACATTTCTTTCTTATTTAGGAAGAAATAAATATTTTAAGCCTTGACGAAAGAATGAAATGATTTCTGAAACGTTAGCATGAATGTAAAATATGTTTTTAAAATCTTTTAGTATTGTGAGACATGAAATGCTTGGAGAATGTTATCCATCTCCTCCTTGGATCCACATCTATATCGACGGTTCAGCAGAAGGTGCCACTAAAAATGCGGGAGCTGGAGTGTATGGTACCAACTTCCAGTTCTAAGAACCGGTTGGAACGTGGGCATCAAATTTCGATGGGGAGATTCGGGCTATCCTGATAGGTCTAATATACGTGGTTGAAAGAAAATTGGACCAAGTAGTCTTTCTTAGTGACTCCCAAACAGCGTTAATAGCCGTAACGGGAGCTCAGAGTGCAGTTTCCGCTGATGTAAGAGCGTGCCAGGAAATGATTGGAAAGATACTTGTAGAAGGGAAGCACCTGGTTTTCCAGTGGATTCCGGCACATTGTGGATTACCAGGGAACGAGCAGGCCGATAAACTTGCGAAACAGGGAAGTCAATGCGATCAGCCCGACCACGCAGTGTGTTACGCATCGGCTAAAAGAGTTATAGGTAATCACATAATGGGGAAATTACACGAGGAATACAGGAGCACGGCCGCTGGAAAGCAGTGGGCAACACTGCTAGAAAAGAAGATAACCTGCCGGCCTCCCAAGAAAAGAGTCTGTCGTGCTCTTCCGAGGAATTACAGGGCAAGCACACCTCCACAAAATAGGTATTAGGGACTCGCCGATTTGCCCATTGTGCAATGACGGCGTAATGATTTTTAACCATTTGAACGAGTGCCGGGCACTACAGGGCATGAATACGCCATATGAAAGATATTGGGCTGCCAGACAGAAAATGGCTTAACGCCTTTGTCGCGGGATAAGGATAAAAAAAAAGTATTGTGAGACTTGTGCTCTAGTCAAGACAACTTATTCCGCCTTTTTACTTTCCTGTCTTGTAGGCGAGCGGTTAGAGGCGTGATCCAACAAAGCTGTATTTTGGTATTGGGTTCAATTGTTCAGTGTAGGCTTTGGTATATAATGGTTAATTTGAGAAATTTATAGTAAAGTAAGTTTGCAGTTGTCTCACGTTCACGACACCTAATTAGGTAGTTGGATGTAAAGCCCTTCTTAAAAAAATTGGCTTTACTTTACTTTCACTTCATTCTCCGGTTTGATGTATAATCCATTAAGAGCTTTATTATTTACAGTTAATAATTAACAAGCAGCAGTTTTATTCTGTTAATTTTCCCTTAAGGCTAGAAATGGTACTTTTTTATCCAGAAAATAGTTTTGGTTATATCGTAATTAGTCTGGTTTCTGTGATTGCTTTTATTATAAGTATCTATAATTGGGATTTTTTTTTTCGAATATTCAATTTTTCAAGTGTAGTTTTGAAAGAAGAAGTAAGATCTGTACTTAAAGCGAAAGAATATTGTAGAAATCTCTTGTAAAAACTCTTAAGTCAAATTTTCTATTAATATTGCTGCGTTACATCAAGATCTAGCAAAGCAATGACGGCATATTAGCGCTGCAGATTAGTGCTTAGGAAGCATAGATCTTCTTAATCTGTGAAGATCGTTGATTGCTAGCAATTTGCAATCACTTATCGAGAAGATAGTTGGTCACTGACATAATCGTAATCTTAAAAGGGCGGCAATTTTTGGATTTTGGGAAATTTCACTTGTTTATTTTGATTATTGGCCAAGAAGGCGGTGCACTCATTGCAAGTGAAAATTTGGAATTTATTTTTTTCTTTTAATAGTATTTGAGAATATTCATAAATTACAGTAAATCACGTTTACAAAATGCAAATCAAGTTGACAAGTTTCGTCTCCATTTTAAAATGATTATTCAACAACTCATAATTTTTCATACAGCTGAGCCATTTTGGAAATTAAATCCGTTTTTATTTTGTAAAAAACACACACCTATTCGCTGAGGCGATATGTCAGTGTTTGGGGCCTGACCACTATACAGCAGAAAACTCCTCCTCAAGCTGCAACTCATGAATTAAGATTATTTAATGAATCCAGATTGTGACGAAAGCATGATTAATAATTTCCTTATTAGGCCGACTTGACGGCGCAAAAATTAATTAAAATAGAAATAATTCATAATTACTTTTTAAAAATTGCTAACTTATGAGTTACGTACAGCCAGCAATGAATATTGTACACAAAAAGGGCAGTAGAAGGGCGAAAGTGGCGTTACAAAAGGAGTAATGTGAAAAGGGAATATAAAAATAGAAGAATAGGGTGCAGCAGCAATAACGCAACAAATGAATGCTCTTGAATGCGTCCTTTCTTTCCCAAACCTCTGTAGTACACTTATTTACCCTTCTTCGCTGCATCTTCTTCTTCGGCGCAGGAGATTGCCACTTGTAATCCTGCATTCTTGCAGCGACCCTTGAGAAATCTATTGTCTTTTTTTTTTAAAATCTTTTCATTGAATACTTTTGTTTGAAAGTTTTTCACAAGCAGATTGATGCGAAGCAAAATTCATAATTTTTATTGACTCTGCTGGTTATAATATTGGAATGAAATGTAGGAATATCTGTTATATCAAATTATGTCAGAGCTGTCTGAAGAGAATAATTAACAGCATATTTTCATGGTAAAAAGCCATTGTATGGATGGATGTTGGATTTCAATCGGATTACCCAATAAAATCCAATTTTCCACTTGAAGAACCAATTTGAGCACTAAGATAGACATGCTAAAAAGGTTAGACGGAGAGAAATTTAGCCACCTTGAAGGCTGATCTCTTGAGATCCACCATTTGTCCAAACTATTCATTTGATTGGCTATTTTTTTTTTTTTTTTAATGTTCCCAAGAAAATCTGCTAGCCACTTTTTTCAACTTAGACAGAATTTCAAATGTTAGATCTTTTATTTAATGTACATATACGAGGTTTTTAAATTAAGTAATGAGACTGATTTTTTAAAAACTTTTTATTCAAGAAGAATTACAATTCTATATTGTCACCTTCAAAATAACTTCCTTCTGAAGCCACACAGCGCTGGAGACGTTTCTTCCACTCCTCATAGCAGTGCTCGAACTTCGATACAGGAATAGCCTTCAGCTGGTTGGTTACAGCCGTTTGAATGTTTTCGACTATCCCAAAATGAGTTCCCTTGAGGTGATTTTTCAACTTCGGGAAGAGAAAAAAGTCACAAGGACTCAAGTCAGGCGAATAAGGAGGTTGAGGAGCCACAGGAATGTTTTTACTAGTTTTTTATACTAGCGTATAAAGTATTTTTCATCGAAACCTACCAAAAAATGGATTTAATAAGTAGTCGTATTGGGTGTGTACGAGTACAAAATATCTCAAATTAATGAAACTAATAAATAATATTAGGACATTATTAATAAATTATTAGTTTATTTATTTTTAATTTAAATTGCGTAAACCACTGAGGCTACTGGTGGCCGGAATTTTTTTCAGCGTACTACAGGCCTCCGGACAGTGTTCTCTCGTTACAGTCAACACCGTCCATCACCGAACAGTAAGAGCTGAAAGAACCTCCTAGGAAGAGAAAAATCTATGGATAGTACCTTTGATTTTATTCGTCACAGCACCTCTGATGGTGGAAGGAAGTTTGAAACCAGTCAGGGATGCAATTAACATGCGCACTACGATTAAATCAAATATATTTTTAGTTAATTTCTAAAAATTTCATTCCGCCTTTACTTTTGTCACACAGCATTGGTTTACGGCATTTTTCTTTTCATTGTTTTGTTAGAAGTTGCGCCGTTCAGTATAACATTCTGTACATTTAGAGGAATACAGCCAATCAAAGAGGATTTGTCTGATATTCGATATTAATTTTAATATATTGATCGTACCATTTGGTGCAGTACACAGACAGCAATATATAAAACAGAATACGTTAGCGTCCTCTTTTAAATAGAATGAATTGTGTGTATTTGGTCTACACTCGGGAGTTTTAATTAACGATTCTATTCATAAACTGGAATTCTTGTTAAAGTATTCAATATTTTTAATAATACTAAATCATTAATGATAAATTGTTTTGCAGAAATTGGAATTTATTTCACTCAAAGTTGTGTTATAAATAAATAAAATTTTGCGCACAAAAAACGTATTGGATAGATGGCCTAGCAACTTATATTAATTTGAGTAGGCTGACCCTCCAGTTCATTAAGTACAAAAGGTCCTTTGATGTAGAAAGCGTACAACCCTAGCTGGTACCTTCTACCCGCCACTTTACCCATGGGTTTCAGGGAATGAACAGTCACCAGAGCATTGTGAGGTTGGCCCGAGATAAGAATGGAAGCAAAGCTTTGTGCCTCCACGAACACACCCATTAGAGTACCTTTAGTAAATAGTTATGTTCTCTTAATACAGATGTCATTAAATATATGTACAAATGTGTGTTAGTCGCATACACGTCTCAATACTAACTGCAAGTGGAATGCTAATATTGTTAATCTTTTGCCCGAATACTTCGGCAATAATGTAAATAAAATCTATTTTTTTTAATTTATTTTTTGCTTTCATTTTAATTATTTTGATATTGAGTTCGCACCGAAAAGATCCATCTTGAGGTCTCTCAAGTCTAAAAAAAGGGTTTCACAAATTGACGTGTTTGTAAATGTGCGTTATAAATAAATAACGAAAAACCGCAGAACTTTCAAATTTGATATTTTGATAAATTGCCAATCAGTTAATAAGTTTTTGGATAAAATCAGCCCAAGCAGAAGTCCACTTTACTGCATCGACTTTAGTTCACAAAACTAGTGACTTCGGGGAGGTAAGCAAAATAATTCTTTTTCAAAATTGGTATTTCTGGGTACGTAAACCTTTCCAAAGTGTACACTTTATTTAAATCTAAAAGCACTGGTCATCTGCAAGTCTGAATTGGCAAAACTAGAGCAACACCCATCTATGGTGACTACCAGAAGAGCAAGAAGATTTGGAAATCTGCTAGTCGGGCCAAACCGTTTCTAGGGAGTGAGGAAATTTAAATATTTAGGAGCCTCCCTCACAGAGAGGTCCAAGAATGAGGTCAGCGAGGACATTAGTAGCAGAATCTCGGCAGGTAACAGATAACTGGAGGGCGATAATAAGCAAGTCTCCAGACGAGCGAAAGTCACCATTTATGAGACAGTTCTCCGACCGGTATTGTTACATGGCCCGGAGGCGCGGATGTTGGACTGCAGCAGATGAGCTGAGATTGAACTGCTGGGAGGTGTATTTATGGCCCAATAGTTGAGAACGGCGTGTACTGGACCACGTAAAAACGCTGAATTGTATAAGCTCTAAGAAAGAGACTCTTTTTCTTCTTCTGGGGCGCTACAGTCCTGAAAGGACCCTGTCCTCCTCAACCAACCAGGAGGACCATTCCTCTCGAACGTGGGCTCTAGAAAGTCATCTGCGCCCGCCGTGCTCCTCAAGTCTGCCTCCACATCATTCAGCCACCTCATACGAGAAGAGTAATCCTCCCTGGGTTTCTGTGGGTCTTCCTCTCCCAGACAACCCAGGACCCGCTCGTCTTCCCTGGACAATACCCACTTCTCACTTGCGTAAGTAACTATTGGCCTCATCACTGTCTTGCATACCAGTAACTTTGCACGAGTAGATAACGTTATAAAGCGAAGTAACATCTATTGCTTGCTGCAATTCACGAACAGACTCTTGTGGCTGCTATAAAAGTGGAAAGGTTGCGCTAGTTGGGTCATCTTCACAGAATGAGTGTGGAAAGAGCTCCTCGAAAGGTCTATGAAGGACACCCAGGAAGTAGAAGACTTAGAGGTCGGCCTAGAGATCGGAGTTGGCTTCAGGATGGGCATTAGACAATGGAGATGGAAAGCCACGGACAGAGATAGTTGGGACTGTCTGCTAAAGGAGGCCAAGGCCTTGCAAGGGCTGTAGCGCCAAAGGAAGAAGAGGAAGAAGAACAAGAAGAGCAACACCTTTTCTTTCATTATAATAATGAATTTTAAAGCATGCTCTAATTAGCGCTATGATGTGACCACAGCATGTCGTCTTTTAGTAGAAGTAACTTGCTGAAGCAAGAATATGGACTGTTAGCTGTAATAAGGAGATGTTTAATAATTAAAACAAGATGCGACTTGCTAAATGTAAACTACAAAACTTCAACTCAAATAAAATGTATACAAACTCACTTTGTAATTTAGAGTAAATAGAAAAATGTAATTGGTACATTACAAACTTGTAATTGTACTTGATAAGCTTTCTGCTCCAAGTAATCTGACATTATTTTGGTAAAAACATTTTGCAAGAGAAAGATCTGAATGGTAATAATTGACTGAGTTTATTTAGTAGGTAAAAAAAAGGTATAGAAAATCAGGTGCGTCTCAATTTGTATAGAATTTTAACAAACACAATTGAGAATGTTCACGTTAATAATTAAACGCCGAGACCGTAGATAATATTCTAATTGAGTTGCTAAGACAACACAATAAAGTCCAGGGATTCTAATAAATAATAGTGACGATCTGTATCTGTCAAGTAATTTAACCAAATTGTTCCTTATTAGGCGATTTATCTTCGATAGCCTTGATCTGTTCCGGAAATGATCTTGATGAGGGTAAGACAAGTTTCATGAATTCTTTATGCTGTTCTGATCTCCTTTTAGTACAACCTCTTTACTTTAACTATTCTGTTTGGAATATTATTCACTGTTATGCAACTTCGATCAATAGATTACGTTTTAACAGAAATCATTACTTTTCCTTCTTTCAGTTTTAGTAATTGGCTTATAAATACACAGATTTCTCTGTTTTTCGTCCAGAAAGATAAGAATTACTTGGTTAGAGGAGGTGCGTTAACGAAACAGCTGCCTGAGGATACGAGCGAATTAAGCCCATGTTATGATTCCTCTGAAGAAAATTAGTGATCTTAGAATAAAACTATAAAACCCATCTCTTTGGCTAGACAGTACTTAATTCTGGCCTCATCTTCCTTGCGGTAGTAATTGTCTCTAATTAAGTTTTCCTCCATTTCCCTCTATGACGTCTGCCACAGATTCTATCTCCGCAGTCTTCTTGAGTCCTTCATTCTATTTACACGGCTGTACCATCTTAGCTGCGCTTTTCTCAATTAAATCCGAACTAGGTTCTCATTGATCCAACTTGTTTCTAATCGTAGTGTTTCTGATACTGTCTCTTCTAGCTTCGGTTTCAAACTTTTGAGGAAAAACACATCATCTCTGTAAACGGCTAGAAACTTATTCTCTTATCTACGATTCGCTTCCATAGATGAGAATGGATTAACAAGTGGAACATTTAGACCGCCATTTACGTTTTCTTGACCACTTCTCTTTAAGTAGGAAACTTTTTTATGTTAATGGTGGAGGAGGACTTCCTTGCAGCGGCCACATTAATATTAATTTCCAGCTTCAAATTTCCGTTTATCATCTGGAGAAGTTCCTGTTCAATCTCCTCCGCATCCTTTTCCTGTTCCTGTTTAGACAGACAATAAATAATATTAATGTTACCTAATACTCCTTTAAACAGTTTCCGGAGTCATATTTTTATACACTGCCTAAAGCTTTAAGATTCACAGAATAGGAAATAAAATTAAAGTAAAATGAGAAATATGTAGAGCACTTATTTAGATCAACGGAAACACGTTTCTTCAAAAATTTTCTCCTTTAGAACGGATATTGAGTTTACATAGAACAAGTCTGCCAACTTCCTTACTGAAATCGATTATCATTTGGTATCATAAATTTTATCTGTGATGTCTGTGAGTGATTTAGATTCATAGAATCTGTTTAAAAAATATTATTTATTGTTTTTTTTACTTTATATCAGTGTAAAAAAATAAAATCAATGTCAATCTACATTCTACGTCAATCTATCTCGTATTTAGTCTAGGATTATTTCTTACCGTTATAAAATATCTCATTATTCTAATATAATGAAAACTTCCGAAAAGGTTATTAAATAATTTTTTCCATTTTTTTTCCTTAACTTTAACAAACAAAATTTAATAATCTTTATTTGAAATAATTTAGTTATTTAGAGCGAAATATGAAAAGAAAGCCATCAAACGAGAAAATAAGGAATAAAAGAAAACTCATAAAGTAAAAACTGCTTCATTTTTTTTTCTCTTCATATTTTATTTTTATAAAGGAAAGTAATTTAAAAAAAATTAAGCCTAATTTATTCGTATAAAATTGTTTCTTTTATTATGTTCACTAAAAGAAAGAAACTTTTTACTGAATTAAGGAGTTTGCTATTGAAGAAAAGTATGTACGCACGTTAAGTCTACTGGTGTTCACAACATGTCTATAAGTTAAATATTTCGATTAAACTTATTTTAAGTTTTTAATTAGCGCTTCCACGTAGCCAATTTTACTAACTGTGAATCAGCAGCATGAGATGGACACGTAGTTGAAGTCAAATGCTCTGCAACAAACGGATTAATCAGTCTCTGATAACGAGTGGACGACTGAAACGAATCAGGGATGAAAAAAATAATGCATTCTTCGACATGTAAAATCAGGGTTGTGTATATTTGTTATCAAATCTTCAATTTGCATTAGCGGTGCAGGCTATTGGATTTAAGTTCTAATAATTAATTAATTAATTCAAGGCTTATTCCATGGCATCTCCATGGCTCGCACAACCAAAGTACAACTATAGTTGTGATTCCGAAACTACACAAGCCTCAACAGTCATCTACCTCCACAAACAAGCCAGTAAGTTTTGCTTTCTTTCCTTACCAAATCATTTGAACAACATCTTCTGAATTCCTCTTCATTCCTTCAATAGAAGCACGCCTAAGATTTCACCAGCTTGGCTTTAGAAGCTGGTGCATCGCATTGTGGACGCCATATCCAACAGCCTTGTGAGGGGGATGCTATTTTCGAAATGTATTGTTAAGGGCATGTCCCGGCTAGGTAAGGTTTTTGGTGTAAATGTTCGCTGGTTTTGGACCCAGCAATGTAGGAGATACGAGTATGTAGCAGAAGAGTAAGGATATTTACTGGAGGAATAACAGCGTAAATCGGAATGTCACTGGATTTGTAAAAGTTGCAGGAAAAAGCAACGGCAGATTGCTGCCTTAATATTTTTGATAATTTAATGCAATAAGTGTAAATGTAATAAATCTGCGACCAAAAGTTTATTAAACAAATGAATGAATGCTTTTATTTACAAATTATTTAAATACAATTGAATTTATACAAAAAATGCGTACAAGACCATGGCTTTTGCCGTCTGTCGAGTTGCCTACTTTAAGTTATTTAATTTAATTCATTCTTAGCTTTACAATTACAGTATTTATTATTCATACAGCAATTAATTTAATAGTTATGTTGGAAATGCTCAATCAGAAACTTCCGATATTTTATAACTGTATTTAGGTATTTGGCGAGTGTTGTCCAGTTGACCACCTTCCTCTTGATTTAATTTTATTTTACCAAAATATGCCCTTTTAAATTCCCCTAGAATTGGGCATATTCCAAGGAAGTGAATGGTATCTTCCGGGTCATTTAGATTGCACAAGGAGTACGTAAACACCCTATTCTTACTCCATGGTTGATAGTACAAGTCTAACAGTTCGCCTCTAGCTTTTAATTTGAGAGATTTAGTGTATAGATTTATTGCATTATTGTGGATATAAAATTCTGCTTGGTGTGGATCTAGTTTTGAATATAATTTATGAAACTCACTTTTATCAACTTGGTTAGCATTTCTTTTTTACTATTTAGTTCAAGTTTATTTACTAGGTTTTCAGGATGGAATGTTTTGAGAATTTCTTTGTTAATTTCTATTTGAAACTGATTACCTAAATCTTTAATGTGCTTGTACCAGGATATTTTTTTTTCTATTATTACATTGGCTAAAAAATTAGTGAGTCTATTTGAAGGCTGATTTAGTACTTTACGGATATGGTCTATGTGCATTTTAAGAGTGTAGCCATACAATGGTGGGATGGAAGTTTCCAGGTATAGGACATAATCGAGTGTGTTTGGAGGCAGATAAAATAACCTCTTAAGGTTATTTGGCTTTAGCTACTTTTTCTTTACTAGTATTTAGTTTGAAATTGAATGATGGATTAACAAAAGTTTATTAAACGAATAATGAAATGTTTTACTGTTTGTTGAGGACATAAAAGCTACTTTTAATATTTCAGTTTAAAAATACTACGTGATTAGTTTGAGTCACGTCTTTATACAATGTCCATATAATCAGACTATACAATAAACGTTTGGTAAATGCCTATATATTATCTTGCAGCGAGTGGGCATGTACAAAAAGCTAAAAAAAAAAGGAGATCATTGTGTCTTTTAAAAAGCTTTCTACGAACATTAGTTTGTAGACCCTGTTATTTAGTTGATTGGATGGTGAAATGTTTGAAGGAGGTAAAAGCTGGTCTTAGTGAGATTGTTCGACTATGTGATGCGCTGGTATATATATATGTGTGTGTGTAAATTTGAGTAATAAACCAGGTGTGAATTCTCTCTTAGACTATCATTAGTCAAACACTTGGTTAGTGTTTGAGCTGCGCTCTATACAAGGTACTTATAGCCAGTTTGCTCCGGGATTATCGTGTATTAGTAGGTAATTGGTCTTCAACTTCTGCAGTCATCCTTCTCCCAGCAAACTACTTCACCACCACTTCACATATCTACTTGTTTCAGACGTTATTAAAACCTTTTCCAACCTCTGTGTTCACTGATTTTGCTAATTATTATATCAGTTTTGAACAAAGGTTAATTGATTTTTTTTAATAATGATTTAATTAATCACTTAAACACTTCAGGAAATAAGTAATTGGTAGTCTAGAAATGCTTCTTACTTTTAAGAGAGGAAATACTCTTAAATTGGAGGCTCTATTGGTTTGGCCTGTATTTTAGATATTTATATATAAAAAATAAATAAGTATTTACACAAATAAGAATAAAATTAAGGAAATAAATGAATTTAATTATTATTACTGAGGAAGTTTAGTAGAAAGGAGATAATTAAACAGAAGGGATTTAAAGATGGAATGGGTAGGAGCATGGCGGACAGTTGAAGGTAAGGTGTTCCAGAAGGAGGTAACGCATATTAGGAAGGGTTTGCCAAAGGATGAAGTACGGTGTGAGGGAATATAGAGATCAGAGGGACGGGATCTAGTATTGCAAGAGTGGATCGAGGATTTGAACTTGAAGAGTTGGAAAATATAAGATGGTCTTTGAGATTACGATAACTTGGAAAAGGAATGAAGACAAAAAATACTGGCGGCGGTAGACGGGGGAAAAGCCACTTCAACTCATCGAGAGTCTCTGGGAATTCTGAAAATAAATCTCATGATGCAGTTAATGAGGCGCTTGAGCTTAGCTTCAATATCACCTGAAAGACCGCCGTACTTTCAGTCACAAAATAGCTGAAAAGTAAATTCAAGAGTAACACTACAAATTATATAGAACCACAAATCACACTTCAATAAAGAAAAGACACAAGACCATTGTATTTAAGACGGTCTAGTGGGGAAGAGTTGTGTGGAAGAATGTGGAAGGTTTGAATGTGGAAGAGGAGGATTTTGATGGAGGCAGACTTCCTTTGACGTGGCGCTCTAGATTCTTTTTATTGTTCTACTTTGGAAAATTTCTTCTATAAAGTGGGAACTTTTGATTCGCCAATTTTGGCCGAAATTTTAAAAATCGGAAGTAACGATAAGCGACAGATACCAAGTTTGATTTTGAGTAAGTAAGCGTACTTTCTCTGATCAAATAAATCAGAATAAGTAAATTAAGGCTTCTCAGTTGGAACTTCAACCAGTTTTGAGAAGTAAGATATTGTTTATGGTTGCTCTATCAATAGATATTTCTGTCTAGTATTTTTGTTGAATGCCTCTAAAGTTTTATTGTATGTCTTTCTTTTAGTATTGGCTTGGCAAATCTTTGAACGTTTAATTGATGTATGAGTGACAGATATTGGCCTGCAGTCAGGTTGCGTTGTGGCAGCACACAACTTCAAGCCGGTTTCATTAATCGTGATCCCTGTAATTGGTTTCAGCCCCTTACTCCCCTCCCCATTGCTGTGTACAGTCCCCTTCCTCTTGGACAGCTCCATATTGCCAGAATATACAAGAGTTACGGCCGTTCGGTTATTAAAACTTTGTTCTGTATTGGATTTCCACTTTGAGAACCAAAACCAATCAAATTATTATTAATTGATTACTTATTACCAACTACCGTTCAAAAACAATTTGTTATTTTAGGAAAAAATTAAATAAAATAACGGTGAACTTAATTAACTTACGTAATATTCAATAGATACTAAGAATTACAATCATCTGACCAACATTAACATTATTACAATGTATTAATGATTCCAAATCCTCTGCCATCAGCCTTTTTACTGGTTAAACAGAAGATAAAATTACTGGTTTTGGACAAAAAGTTTTGGTTATCTTTGCTAACCTGATTTACCCGCTAGAATCACTAGTACCGTGTGGTAAAAAGTGCCGTATTAAAAACAATTAGTATGTCTGAAGTGTAATTCGAATAATGAATAGTGAAAAATTGGTACGAATATTAGATTTTTAACCTTTAATCTAAGTTTATTTAGTGCAATTTTGTTAAAATAAAAAAAATATTTCGGATTGCTGGCTAAGAGGCTGATCATTGCGAAGCGACATGATTTAAAACTTGATGAAGATTTCAATTATTGGCTGGGTAAATACTGCTTAATAGTGAAAGGGTATATTGAGAGAGGACTTTTTATTATGTTTTGTGATGTCAAAGGTAAGTTACTTAATCAAGTATTTTGTGTCCAATTGAATTTGTCTGTGCAAATAAACGAGCTGAATTATTGAATTTTGTACTCGTTTATTTAATCTACCATCCTAGACTAATCTATTATCTAGACAATCTAAACTATTCTAGACTAATCTAAGTCATAGTCTGAAACGTGATACGAGCTAGCGCCGGGCATCATCGTATGGATTATTTTAATTGCATACTCGTTTATCTGGTGAACAACGTCATAACTGCAAATTTGATAACACCAAAACTGTTTATAAGATCTTACTTATGGAAGAAGTACGTATACTTAATTGCAATTAGTCTTTAGATACTCTAGGACATCAGATGTAATGTGATGTCATGCAATTTTCATCTCGCCCGAGAACAAAATCGGCATTTCAGTAGTTCGTAACGACTGGAACAATTGTGTATTAGAATGACCTAACTGCTGCGTAACGTCGTGAATTGCTTTATAGTGCTGAGGAACAAAGAAGTAATTGAATGAATAATTTTTTCACAAATACTAAAAATGAGTCACTTATATTCTAGTATAAATTAATAGAATTAATGTGCTTATGACCTAATGCTTCAGTTTAGTATTTTATTGTAGAATATTTCTTTAAAACTTGTTATAAAACAAATAACCACAAATTTTGTGTTGTTTTAATTCTGCTGTAGTAGGGGTATATTTAAGTTAGATACGGCCCCGGTCGACAGCTTTAATGTACATCTGCCTTCTACATTCCATTACACGTGGCTGGGCTTACCACTCAAAATGAAAGAAATATAGGTCTTGGCCTGAAGCGCCATCTGTAGCAGCGAGGTATAGTTGTAATGGAGCCAGCCAGTAGGTTGCTTGGGGAAGTGAGGGCCGACTCTTCCCCGTCTTCTTACAACTAAAGGCTGAATGTCGCAAAATATAAAGCAACCAGCCTGCTGACAAATAGCACACACATACCTTATGCAACTCTTTCCTTTGTAATTCTACATATTGTACATGTTGTGTACACGTCAGCGGGAATCTTATACTCTGCAATATCTTTCTCAGAACTCTGTTCCAATTCAGATTATATTGTATACATTAACTTTTTTTTTAAACATCTGTCCCACAGTGGCCAACATTGGAACTATGAATAAGATAGCCATAGAATAATAATAAGTAACTTATTGAGAATGGCTAACATCTAACATTAAAATGGATTCATATATTTCAGTGCCTTCAAAAGCGTTACCGGTGTCATCTTATTTAGCTATCTTTGAATAGTTACCTTTGGCTAACTTCTAGAGCAGCGTTTTCCAACCTGTGGTACGTGAGTTGCTGGTTGGTGGTACGCGAAAAATTATCAGTAATGGCGGACATAAAAAATTTAAGTATAAATTACAAATATAATAGAAAAAATAGTATAATAATAGGAGAAAATATAATAGCACATTTAACAGGATAAAATTATTTTCCGAAAACCGAAAACACAAGTGATAATTGGATTTCAAACCCCTTCTATAAAGAAAATTTAGAAAAAACTACATCATTATCGATAAAAGATAAAGAAAATTTAATAGAATTATCATGTGACAGAACTTAAATGATAACTATGTAAAAATCTGCTTAAAGAGACTGATTGTAATGAGTAAGCTCTACCCAAGCAACATTAAATTTAATTGGTACTACTTACAGGTAGTTGAATGCTTAAAAGAAATTAATTTAGAAGGTTTAGGCACAAAGATAATAATCCTAAAGAAGAACTTTGTAAATTAATTTATAATTTGGTTGAGAAAAATATGTACGCAATTTTTAATTGTTTAAAAAAAGTTTTAAAACTAAGATCTTACACTTGACAAACTGTAATTAGTTTATAAAGTGAACATGAATTGGAACTCCTTTGTAACAGATACATTGTATCTCTATACAAATAAAGATAATAATAATAAAATAACACACTCGGAGTAACAAATTTCTCGAAATACAATCATTTTTAAGAAGTGTTACAATTTAGCATGATGTACTACCAAGTGGTACGCAAGCCAAAAAAGGTTGGGAAACGCTGTTCTATAGTATGGATGAGGTGCGTATGTAATAGGCATTAACCTTAACATTTTAACCAACTTTTTCATTATTTTCCCGACCACCAAATTTATATTGTACCCAATTAGAACCACTAAAACTACGATATTAAATTTTGAACCAATCTCTTAAATGATTATGGATTCCTTTTCTGTCTAGGTTTTATAAAATAGTATTTTTGTGGAACTTAATTTAGATTTTTGAAACAGATTTCACCGTGAACTATTTATATTAAATTTTCTCAGCTCCTCTAAAACATTTACTAAGAACATTAATATGCATGTATAAATTTTATACTGTCAAATGAGTAGCAAAAGTTTTAGTTAAAAAACGAAAAATTATAGTCTAAACTTGATGTCTGAGTAACCAATTAGACATCACACGTAGATTAACTGAAATCCCTGTGTTCAAGAATACTTAACTACTTGAAATAATAATTTTGGTAGTTACGAAGATTTGTTTTCCTCGTTTCCCGTGATAACCTTGCATGCAACTGCTTTAGAATGACCACTGGAATTACTGGATAGATCGTTCAATGGTATAGAGGTACGTAGCGTGCACGCTGTTAGTCCAAAAGCCCCTAAGGTTGGTTGTTAATGTCTTCCGCTCGAATAAACTCTCACATTTTTCACATCGCAAGCACGTTTGGGATTTTCATTTCCCAAAATATTACTAGCATCAAGGGTTTTCCACCATTTCCTAACCATTTAGAATAGATTCCTCTGCATCTTTGTTATGGCATGCGCGTCCATTATTGTTAAAATTGTTTGCATTGCTTGGTTTAGTGAATGAAGAACCGTTTATAAATTTAAATAAAAATATTAACATTTTCGTCGCAATTATTTTAATTTTTTATTGAAGCCTTTAGTTTTCTTATAGAGCTTTTCCCCTTTACAATACGTTAAAAGGCCTCTTTTACATTAGAATTTCAGGCTTCAGTACTTTTAAGGCTAGCTAGAAAATGGCAAACCCAAATTTCTTTATTTAGGTTGTGTACAAATTTCACAAGAACTATGTTAAGGGTGACAATTAACTGCGTATTGTTTACTCGTTGGATGTCCTATCACTTTTGAAACGTTTATCAAGGAAAATTGATTTTAGAATGGTTGCTAAGGTGGGATGTTTATTCAGGTCAAGTGCTGTTATTGTGCTCACTGCTGACGTACCATGAATACAATGTTACTGGGAATTAAATGTGTTGTTGAATTCGTATTTTGAAAATATTGCTTGATTGGAAATGCTGGCCACTTTAGTAACGCTTTGTTTTAAATTTTTCTCTATAATGACAACGGATGCGGCTCTCAGAATTGGATCTGGAGAGAGCATTAAAAGAACTCGGTGATATGTCCTGGGGTCAAACGCAGTAAGGGTTATGGTGCCTTGGCTGTGTAAACAAGGAACCGAAGAGACTCTGTGCTTGGGTAGAAATCAGATTACTCTGATTACAGGCCTGCTTACAGGCCATTGGTAGGCTCAGGAAGCAACTGTACTAGGTGGGGCTTATTAGCTCGGAACCGTTGGGCAGATTGTGTCAGGAAGAAGAGGAAACGACCTCTCACTTGTTGTTCGCTTGCATTGCAATCGAGTGGTTGCGCTATGAAACCTTTGGATCGTTGAGACCAAAGAAGATAGTAGCGCAAAAAAGCCAGTAGAGAAAGTCCTCAACCTCTTTAGTAGGGGGAGGTTTCGTCTACTACATCCAAAGAGGAAGACACAATAAGCCTATTGTGGCTGCGGTGCCGTGAGGCATAGATCCCATCCCTTTTCTAATCTAATCTAATGATAACAGAAAAATTATTTTTAGCGATTCTAGCAGAAATAATTCGTGAGTCTTCTAGAATCTACTTTTCTTTCGGCCCAACTTCCACATATGTTTAATGTTATACTTTGTATTACTGAAAAATGTATGTAGTAGACAATTTTATTTTTCTCCTACAACAATTGTTGTAAGTCATTTGAATATTTTGCAGCGGATTACTTTTTAATTCAAAAATTTTAAATCCGTAGAAGGTAAATTCTTTCCAGTTATTATAATCCCGTAAGCGTCTCATTAATTAAAATTAGCTTATTAGACGAAATTAATGAACCTATCAGATAAATAACCCGGTGTTTGCTAACATGACAAGCAAATGAAATATACATTTATTGTTCAACGTGCAGATATTAATTCAATGTAGAGCTGTATGTTACATAATATATATGTATGTACGAACAATGTATAACTGTGGCTTTATTGATCAATACATCGCCAATATATGTCGGACAGATCTGATTATAATGCCAGACATTATGGTGATTATCAGTATAGCTTTTACTTTGATCTAGCAAAAAAATTACTTTAATTAAAGTTAATTATTTAACAGTGCGGTCGATCAAAGCGCCATTATCGTATTTTTCAGTCAATTTGAAGCTTCTCTTTCAATAATTTTTTTTTTCCCTTCCTCTTTTTTTAAATCAGTTCTTTATTTATTTTTTTTTAACTCTGTCGGACAATGTTTAATTTGTAGGACTAAGGTGTTACCTGTTCGCAAAATACTGAATCTTCAGGTAAGTATGAGCTAGTAACGTTTACTTCTTAAGCACAAATTGAAATCTTTCTCTTAGAAATAGTGAGCTGATAACTCTTACCATTAAGAGACGCTTACCTTTAAGAGCTTTAAGTTGGACATTGGTTCCAACGTCTAGATGAAAATAAACTAAAATCCAAATTTCTTTAGAGCTTACATTAAAATTGATAAAATCTTGTTACTGTCTATAAGGTTGCCAACACTGCCTATAAAATAAATGTTCCAAGTTATATTAATATTCGAAGTTTTGGATTTCCAAGGATCCAGCTTTAATCTAATACATAATACAACATCTGCGGCAGGAATATAAAAAGCAAAATTGAGGCCTCAGTGACGACATAATTTATCAATTTATCTAAATGTTTTACATGAAAAAATTAAAGATAATTTTATTTGCTTATTCTCAATGAGTTTAAAAAAAGAAAAATTAATCCATACGAAAAACGCTTATTATTTTAACGGTAAACATGAATTTTAGTTGTAAAAAATGTAAAATAAATACCTAAACAAAAGATGATCAAATATAGGTCCATCTAAAGTTTGTAAGAAGTCTCACCGGTCAAATTATGATCACGCAGTATTCACGTATTTAAAAAAAGGTACTCTACGTGATCGTTCAAAACACCAAAAGCTTTAGCTGTTATAATTATTGTTTTTGGTGACTGATTCATTAACCCAATAGGAAGATAGAATATTGCCCATTTTAGTCATGATATTTTTATTTTTATTTTACCGAGCTTTAGGACTAAGTCATCTTCAGGGCTAATTGACATTTATTGACATGATTTAGGTGTTGATTAACTAAAACATCATTTTTGATTGTTGTATGTTTCCTCTCCCAGATAGATATATTATGGGTATTATCTGAAACGTGATGTATGTAAATACATTACGAAACTCTAGTTTCATGTTATGCTTTTCTTTTGTATAAACAGATAGATAATATTTATTAGCCGGCATTGAGCAAAATTAAAGATATATATACTTATATAAATATAAATGTTCTATTATCCGAAATTAACCATATTTATGTAAACGCCATGTTTGGAAACGGTGGTGATGTTCTCAATTACTAAAGAAAATATTCAGCTATCCATAGATAGTAAAGTTCTTGAAGGCCCAAATCAATCCTATTGTTGATGAACGCTTAAATCTTAAGACTTTGGGTCAAACAACGCTTATAGGTTTCAAGAGAGATTAAAAAAGCTTTTTTTTTTAATACATTAACTTTTAATGTATTAAATTAGCGTTTCCCAACCTTTTTTTTGGCTCGCGTACCACTTGGTAGTACATCGTACTAAATTATACCACTTCGTAAAAATGATTGTGTTTCGTGAAATTTGTTATTCCGAGTGTGTTATTTTATTATCTTTATTTACATAGAGATACAATGTATCTATTACAAAGGAGTTTCAAGTTTATGTTTACTTTATAAATTTTGTAAAATGTAAGATGTTAGTTTTAAAACTTTTTTTAAATAATTAAAAATTACGTACATATTTTTCTCTTCAAGATTATTAATTACGTAATTTACAATGTTCTTCTTTGGGATTATTTTATTTGTACCCTAATCTTCTAAATTAATTTCTTTTAAGTATTCCAACTACCTGTAAGTAACAAATAAATGTAATGTTGCTTGGATTTAGCTTATTCATTACCATCAGTCTCTTTAAGCAGATTTTTACGTAGTTATCATTTAAGTTCTATTAAATAATTCTATTAAATTTTCTTTATCTTTTATTGATAATATTGTAGCATTTCATAAATTTTCTTTATAGAAGGGGTTTGAAATCCAATTATCATTTGGGTTTTCGGGTTTTGGAAAATACTCCGTGAAAGACAATTTTAATCGTGTTAAATGTGCTATAATATTTTCCCGTATATCTTGAGATAGACTAAACTTATTATTGTACACATTGACAACTTTACTGTATAATATTATTAATTAAAATAATTTTTATGTATTATGGGAAAAAACATTTCTGTGATTTTTTTATGTTTTAATTTTTTATATCCACCATTACTGATTATTTTTCGTGTACCACCAACCAGCAACTCGCGTACCACAGGTTGGGAAACGCCAACCTTTAAAAGTTCTGAAATTTGAAAGTTCTGAAAAAATTCTGTTTTTTTTTTCTGCCAGTGATTTCACCGAGACTGATGAAACTTGTTAAATAAATATATCGAAATTCGTAACAAACAAGTTGACTTCAGAAAGGGAACAAGAGCCATAAAGTTAGATTCTACCGAGAGAAATTTTATTTAAAGTCAATTAAGAATTCATATTGAAAGATAAGAAAATTTTTTGTTTAATTTTAAAAAAGAAGTCTACCTGTTTTTGCTTTAAAGAATGCCCAGAAAAATAAATACTTTAACAACAACCGGCAAACTCAGCTCTGCACGGACTGCTTCTAACGTTGTGTTTCCCCCGGAGAAGGTTTATTTATGTTATTTTTCAATTTCCGCCACAACTTTTCAGAGTGAAAAAAAAGAAAAAAAAAAGAACCGTGCGCCTCACATCAAGCCGATGGAAGTAGAACAACAGAGATTTTTTTTATCAACTCGCCTCTTTTGTGAAAAAAGAGTTGAATATAAAATACATAGGAGAGAAATAAATAAATATATTCTTCCTTTAAAATGTAAAATTAAAAAAAAAAAGATAAAATAAATAATTCTGTTTTGTGACAGTGGCTTTGATATTTGACAATTTCTGGAGAATTTCTCTGATTATATTTTTGTTTCGAATTGTTTTTATTTGTCTATCAGCGATTTTAAATGTTCATTTTTTTTTTAAATATAATTTTTTCTTTTCGAAAGCTTCATATAAATATGGGGAGTCTTTTTGATGCTTTTTTTCGCTTGGCTTCTATTGTACTTATTTTAGAATGGGATTTTTTTCAGGATTCCTTCTTCCCAAGTTAAAACGTAATGTAAAATAGGACTTTTTTAAAATCATTGTAATAAAACAAATTATAAATTATTCAAGTTAATTACAAGCAAGAAATAAACAAGTTTTTTTTTCCAGAGAAACCAGTTCAAAGATTTCAGTAATATTCAAATGATTTGTTTAGTTGATAAATGATATCGTACACTACTGCCCATAAAGTCATTCGACACTTCTGGCTCTGTTAAGTGCCCAAGGGCAACTGGCTAGTAGTGATGGGCTATTAGAGCGGACTCGTTCCACTGGAACGAGTTGATTCAAATCCCTATTTTAAAAAAAAGTGATTCCGCCCCGCCCCAAAAAATTGAGGCAAATTAAAATGAAAATAATTAATACTGTAGTCGTTTACACTAAAATAAAACTGACTTAAGGCTACTATGTAGAAGTTCACTGACACATTCCAACTTGTAAGAGGAATCCACACCAAAATACAAAACCTGGCGAGCTTAAATACTGATGCTTGAAGAATAAAATAAGTTCGAAGGTTTTTTTAGAATATCAATTCTAAAATAATATTCATTTTATTATTTTGTTAATTTCTAAACAAAAGTAGGGGTCGATCTAAGACAGGGAGTCGAAGGAAAAATAATTTCGTACCCAATATAGCGAACCTTGCAAAGAAACACCAGGCACACCCATCTCATTAATTAAAAAGCAATGCTGTAGTTACTTTACTTATTATTTAATATTTTATTTTACATATAGAAAATACTGTGTGCTTAATCTTTAACTTAGCGGCTGGACGCTCTTTCTTTTATCTTCATTGGCGAAAGTTAAATCGTGTACATGTTAATACGACGATCAAAGTAATACTGAGCTAAAAAATAGTATTACCTAACTGGATTACTTACTGCTGTATCCCTCCCACTCTATCACCTACTTCACAAACATTCGTCGATTGGAAATGGGTTGCAGTTTAATATTCGTTTCATTTGAAAACAAAAAACATTATAACGCTTTCTCAAGATGTTTTTAATTTTTAAAAATTTGTTTTTGTCCATTACTTTTATAATATACGAAGAATTTCGAATAAAATATAATATATAAACACAGAATGATCTAGAGTGCAGGTGGAGTCAGTCGTCGTTGTCATGGTGATGGAACCGTTTAACGACTCCGGCCCAACACCAGCAATTTCATTGGTTAAATCCACTGGAATTGGTGGAGTCAAATCCGGAGTGATTTAAATCCTTTTGAAACCGGACTCGTTCCATTTTTTCGTTCACTGAATCTAGCCAATAGAAAATGCTGGAGCTGGATCCGGAGTCGTTAAACGGTTCCATCACCATGACAACGACGACTGACTCCACCTGCATTCTAGATCATTTGTGTTTGTACATTATATTTTATTTGAAATTCTTCGTATTTTACAAGAGTAATGGACAAAAACAAATTTTTAAAACTTAAAAACATCTTGAGAAAGCGTTATAATGTTTTTTGTTTTCAAATGAAACAAATATTTAACTAAAACCTACTTCCAATCGACGAATGTTTGTGAAATAGGTGATAGAGTGGGAGGGATACAGCAGTAAGTAAACCAGTTAGGTAATACTATTTTTTAGCTCAGTATTACTTTGATCGTCGTCATGAAATGTACACGATTTAACTTTCGCCAATGAAGGTAAGAGAAAGAGCGTCCAGCCGCTAAGTTAAAGATTTGGCACACAGCTTTTTCTTTTTGTAAAATAATAAGCTATTTTAAAAGCTTGATATTAATTCATAGTAAATAAATATTTCTTTCTTTATGAGTAATTATCATTTTGTTTGAAGGGTTATAATTTTTTTTTATGGGAATAATTTCCTACCCATTTGCGTTTTTCTTCTTGAATCAAGTTAACTCCGGTGGTCAAGCTAGATAACGACAAAACTGCAGTTGCTTTAATTTTTATATTTGACTAGCCTATTTTTGTTAATATTTGGTTACGTTGTTAATTTTATATTTATCAGATCAATTGGAAATTAGGGAACTACTTAATGTGTGTTAAAGAAATATAGTTTTGTTATTAACTGGAAAAGCTAACTTTTAATGATTTATTTAATTACAATGCGTGACATTTGTACTAATGCATAGGGTAAGTACAGACTGGAATCAGTGAACGAGTTGTTGGAATCGATTCCAACCCTGGAACCGATTCAAATCCAACGACTCCAAACGCGGACTCGTTCTGCCCATCACTACTGGCTAGAGCTCCCAGGCACACGCTGGAGCCCCTCTCCTTCCTCTTCTCCAGTTCTGCCAACTGGGCAATGATACGCTATTAGCACCAACAGATAAATTCTAGGCCGGGGGGCCGCACATCCCTACACAACAGTAATATTCAAATGATTTGTTTAATTGATAAATGATATAATACAAAAAAAATGTCTTAAGATTTTTTTGTCAAAAAAGTAAATCTTTTTCTTGAATTATTGGAAAAAATTCGCTAAAAGTGTGTTGCATACCAATTATTTACGTCAATATATGAATTAAGATGTATATTTAATATTTTATACAAAATAAATGAAAAGATATGTACTTTTAAACAGAATAATGTCCGATTACTGATTAAAACCGATTAAATAATAAACAATCCATTAAAACAGAAAAGAAATAAAAAAAAGACACTCTTAAAAAATGCAATGTAGTTTTTCAAATGAAATAATAATTTTACATCTTACACAATGGCTCGAACTTAGCTAAAATTTAATATACTTAATATATATTTGTGTTTCAAAATTTAAAGTTAACCTATTATTCGAAACATTATTCCTCCTCTAAACTTATATCTGACAGACTACACTTGCTTGGGTAGACACAGTGCGATAACTTGGATTCTGTACTTGCAAACGACTGGACTTGAAATCATCACAGTGGACTCAAAAATGTAAAAAATCAAACAAACAAAAGTTAGTATTAACTAAATAGAATGACGATTGATTTACAGAGAATTAGTTTCAAGTGCTCAATCTACAGGGGGTCAGCCAGGCATCTGTTACATTATATCGCCCACATCCTTTGCAGATCGGAATTTCTCGTTGAATTCGCTCCGTCATCAAATAGAACCATTCATAGCGACCTACAGATATTATTGTCACTTTTCTTTCACTCTAATTTTCTAATTCATCACCTCTTTTCTAAATTCCTTCTAAACAATAGTTCTCGACTTTTTAAGCGACTCTGGCCACGCGATTTCTTCGGTGAATTCCACGCGATGCCCTCAGAGAATTCCACGCGATTTCTCCGGTGAATTCCACGCGATTCTTTCGGTGAATTCTACGCGATGCTCTCGGTGAATTCCTCGCCATTCCGTCGGTGAATTCCACGCGAAGCCTTCGGTGAATTCCATGCGATTCCCTCGGCGACTTCTCTCACACGTCACTTATGAATTTATTTACTAGTTGCAGGAGTTCTACTCTAAATTATAAAAAATATTATAAAAGTGTATACAGTTTACAGAATAGTAATTTCAAATAGTATGAACAAAAGGAAATGGTACATAATTCTTGTTGCAATCTAGCATTTTACAGTTTTAATTTATTTTAATAAATATACATTTATTTTTTATTTATTTTCGCAAACCTCTGATGATGACCGTTCATTTCGAAAGAAATGTACCTACAAACGGTCAAACTAGTCTCAACCACAAATAGTGCCACTACCTTTTCAACAAGAATATTTAGTTTCTCTCCAAAAGGTTATTTCGCAGCCAGTGAAGCTAAAGGGTTACTTCCAACATTAATTTAGTTTTACCTTGCCCATCCTCAGCGAGTGGAAGCTTGGTTTATTGCGTAGAACACAAAGGAAACAGAATGCAAACAATGGAAGTATTGTGTCACTCCACAATGTTGGACTCTATTTTGATGATTCGTTCCTTTTTTTAAATATTTAATTCTGTACCCTCTTATCCATCAAAATTAATTTACTCGTATTCGGATTTACCGATTTTCTGTGCGTGACAAGGTGTATTTAAGTACCTATTGTGGGTGGGTAAACCAACAAAATTCTGAACGTATGCTTGATGTAGGAATATAAACACCATTCTATCTCCTCACTTTGTCGATAAAATGCTGCGTCATCAGCTTTTCCTTTAATATGAGCTTTTTAAGCATCTTTTCTTTTCCCCTTTATAACCAGAAGAGGCTTGGATTATTGCATGAAGTAAGCAATAGTAGAGATAGACTGGTTTTCCCCATCGCAGTGAACCCTGTTTTTGGCATTTTAAGTGAGCCGAGTGGTAGAAGTAAAGGTTGTATAAGATTATGTTGGGAGAATCATCCTTAGAATTAATATTCACTCGCTTTATTAGGATAAACTTAATTAATTTACACTATTATTAACATATTTTTCTTGTAATTATAAAAACGTTTTCATAAACTGTTTTGTCTTATTAATTTTATTTATGTATTTTTTTAACATAGAATATATCATTCTGGTCAATCAATATCAATTATATTTATAACAATTTCACTTTTACAGAAATAAAGTGCTGAAGTGAAGACAAAGCCGAGCATTAAAAGTTTACAGAAAAAGAAAGTATACAAGTAATCAAAGAGATCAAATACTTTATGAAAGTTTCCGCCATAATTAGTTACATATTAATTAACATATATTAATTTAGTGGGTCTATGGCTCAGTTCTTTTTTCGAAAAAGTATTTACAAAATACTCTTAGCACTCGGGACCTGACATTTCTCAGCACCTTCTTTAGGATAGGCATCCAAAAAAAGTGGCGTCAAGTTTAAATTAGAGATAAAATATAGGAAATAGAAGATGGTAATATTTTCTGATAGCCCAGGCTATAGCATTAAGGCGCTGAGGACATAAAATCAAACAAAGGTTTGGAAATACCTTAGCAAACTTAAAGTGAACTACTCATTCTGCCAGGATGTTTTTAAAGGAAAGAAATGAGGAGATGGCCAAATGGCAATTGAAGGCACTGCCAACCTCACCATATTCAGTCCAAAAATTCTTGTAGGATAAGCGGCAGGCTCTTCTAGGAAAAGTGATATCAGACAGCAGACCCAAGTTCGAAGTGACCCATCAGCCCTGATGCTGGCGATGATCTATCTTCGTCTTTATAACCGGAAAAGAACTTAGGCTTGAAAGAGATCTGAGAAAGATAAAAAATATGCTGCATTTTCTGATGAATTTTGTAACGTGGCATTGGCGGGTGGACATCTGAAGAAGCTGTGCCTGGAGGGTGATAGCATTTTTAGAATCTGTGGGAAGATAAAGGAGTCTCCATTTTATCTCTGCTGGCTGAATAGTTTACTGCCTGAGATTTGGTAGTAGATATAATAAACCCACCTTAGACCTCTTCTAGAACTTGAGAATTTGTGGACGGAGTACTATAAAGTAGCAATTTCACTGCACAAAAGATCAATGAAGATTGCAGTTCACTAACCTTACCCGTAAGGAACCTCTACCACTGTTTAGTTTGATACATACAGAAAAAAGTAATTGGGAAATTGAAACTAATCTCAAATTTTCTTGTTTGAGAAATTTCCTTTAACATAATTATACAATGAAAAACGAGTGTGAAAAAAAAAATGTACTTAAATATCAGAAAATATAGAAACAAGTTTGTATGTGGAGTGAATCAAAGTTGTTATACGCCAGCAGACTGCAGCCCTGCGCTACCCTAAACAGCGAGCAACTCTTCCGAGTTATTTAATACCTCAATGTCAATATTTTCCTGGTTTCCTATTCTCTTGAGCAGCGCCACGGTATGGAACCTCCTTTACACAACGGAAACAACAGGCACACAATAAAGGCACATTATTACACTTCTTTATTATAGTAAAACTAAAACTTTTCTTCATCTTCTTTATATTCTCTGCTGTAAATAAAAGAAAATAATTTGTTTTTATATCTTGCTGATCAAATATTAAATAAAATCTGATTAAAAAATAAGATGTCTTGCGTGGAAATGCTGATATGATTTTTTTGTTAAAAGGCAATTTACCTGATAAAAATTTTTTTGAAACAAAAATTGATTAAAAACCACGAAATTTAGGCCTTTGGCACACAGAAAGCGGTCTGTCGCGGCGGCCTGCGATTTGGGGACGTCACATAGGACGCGATTCTTTTGTTAGAGCGGTCCAGTTACCAAGCTTTCTTCTTCAGAAGTAGTAGTGCGTCTTTTTGTTATTTGTTTTAATTTTTATATATTGAGTATGAGCTTGGACGAAGAGCAACTCCTTCTGCTATTAGCTTTGCAAAGTAAAAAGAAGAAAAGACGAAGTTGGGTGCATGAAATCAATAAGAAGAGAGAACAATTAGGGGAATACCACCGCCTTATGTATCGAACTGGAGTCACATGAAGATAGGTTCTTCTAGTATTTTCGTATGTCGCGAGAATGGAATAAAAAATGAGTAATAAAGTTTCTTAACATTGGAATCTTTATTTCGCATTACTAGGTGGCAAGGCGGTCACGTTGAAATCTGTAATTTTGTACTACCAGATCGCTTGTCATCGCAACAAAGGCTAGCCCGCGGCGGTAGACCGCGTTCTGTTTGACGGAGATGATGCAACATTATGTAATACAACTAGAACGCTTGACAGCCTAAATCGGAGATCGTTACCCGCCGCAACAGACCGCTTTCTGTGTGCCCAAGGCCTTATTCTTAGAATAGCACTTGCATAGTATTCACTCTAAATAAGAAAACTCTCCCTCCTCTCTTCTTCCACAATACTTCTATACCAATTACTAACCAAGTACGATATCTCGGACTACATCTTGACAGACGACTAACTTGGAACGAGACTCAAACAAACCTGAGGTACAAAATGTTAAAGAGATTACTCGACAAACGTTCTAAACTGGCCCTGGCGAACAAACGAATACTATACGAGTATACCGCCCTACTTACCCCAATATTGACGTATTGAATACAACTCTATGGAAGTGCCAAAAAATGGAACATCAACCGACTTCAATCCTTACAGTCTAAAATCCTGAGAACAATAGATAACGCTCCTTTCTACGTCTCCAATTGCACAATACACTCTGATCTAAATATTCCTCTCGAAATAGCCCAATCTACACAAAACTCCTCCACTCAAATCTAGACAGCCATTACAACCCTCTGATCCGCAACATGTCTACTACAACACTTCCTTCTAATCCTCAACGCAGACTAAACCGGCGGTGGCCACGCGACCAATACATAACGCCGATCTGCTAGGATGGTTGCTGTATAAGCTTGCTAACCCGGCGAACTAACGGCTTCCATCATTGGATGGTCGTCATTCACTCTATTCACGCCTCTTGGCGCGCATGCATGTGCTCGTGAATGTATGTGCATGTATATCACGGTTCGCCTAGGCCTAGAACGATTTTAAATAAAAAGTTCACCAACATGAAAAATGTTTCTTTCTCCTTATTATTTGGGTCAAAACTAACCAAAATTCACTGAAAACCAAATCGGTTTACGTTGCGGATTTTTTTTTTTTTATTTTTTAGGCCAAAAAAGAGCTTTTTTTTGCATTGTTAAGCCTAATAAGGAAAAACAAAGCAGTTTTTTGCAAAACCAATGCATGCATTTTGAAGCTGAGGGAATTTCCGACAGATTGATGTATTTATGAAAATTAAAATGAAATTTCATTTTTATCATTTATAAAATACATCACTACTAATTTCATACTAATCATACTTACAAACTGATTATAATGAGGACATCCAGGACATCGTACGTTTATTCGGTGGGAATTAAAAAAAAAGCGTTTAGAGTTAGACAATAAAGATGGATTTATTGAAATCTTGTTTCTATTCAGTTAAAGTTTTAGAGATACTTAGCGAGAAACCAAAACCTTTTCCTTAGTGTTAGTTAATAGTGTTAGGCTTAGCTAACGTAATGCACAGTATTTATTATTTAATCTGCAATAAATTTGTAAAAACGATCAGGCTAAACTCTTCTTTTTTTTTGGTTAGGTTTTACTGCAATAAATGTCCATTCTGATTTTAAATCTTTTAAACAGAGCATTTTACTCAGATAGCAATTGTTAACGAAGCAGTACATGGCTACATCCAATCGGCATTCGGTCCGGCCAAAATTAGTCGCTTAACATGCAAATCCACAACATCTGTTGCAAGCTGATTCTCTGCCACTACCCGTTCCTCTTTTATAAATAAGCCGGTGTTCCCTTTCTACTTTTTCCTCTTTTTTTTTCAGCAGCAGCAGCTACACCCAACAACCTCTTCTTGTACGCTGATCTCCTGTCGTATTCCCTCTTGTGAGTTTTCTCTTAAAATATTTTTTTTATTCCAGAATTTTTTCCACGCTCACTCTTCTTTATTTTTTAGTCGAACACTCTCTTAGCCAGGAGACCGTGCCGTATTCTCTCCTGGCCGGTCTGCCATTCTCTAACCTTTTAATCCTCTTAGCTGGATCAATCTCCGGTCGGTAAACAACTCTGGCTAAATATTAAACCAACTTTTTATTTTGTTTTTTGTTTTACTACTCTATTTGGCTGGAATTATTTTTATTTTGGCCAGAATTTAGACTAATATGGTGTGTAGAGGAGGGCTAACCAATGGTTGTTTATTAAGTTTAAACCAGCGGAAGTGAATTTCTGGTTTAAACTTTAGGCATTGTGTTAAATAATAAACTGTTTTAAATAATAAGGTGTATTTCAAATACGGGAGCACATTTTACCTGAAATTCAAAGGTTAGTGACACCAGTAACACATTCCGAGTACGCTGGGTTGCTACTGAAACTACCTATTGAATGGGTTATTGGTGCAAAACTTGTATTAGTTTTAGACGGAGTTTCTGTCAATAAGCGCAAGACGGTCTTTCTGAGCAAAGTATTGCGAATGGTATCCAAAAAGGTTAAATATGTACCATCCTAGCTGGATTGGCCTCATTCAGAAAGAAAAAGAGCAGTAGAGGAGAACCGTGAGGTCGCCTTGCATAATGCGCGAAAAACTCTGAACCGAATGGCGTTCATAGCCTACTTATTTCTTCTGACCACCTTTGAACGAGAGTTCACTTGTTACAGACAATGAGCTGAAAAAAGCTCCTAGGAAGAGATAATCTAAGAATCAGCAGTAGGATTCGAACCCATGATCTCCTCGTGGGAATCCAACGCTCTAACCACTCAGCTATTCCCACTCTCCATATTTATTATTATTATATTAAAAAAAAAAAAAACTAATACAAGTTTTGCACCAATAACCCATTCAATAGGTAGTTTCAGTAGCAACCCAGCGTACTGAGCAAAGTATTGCGAATGGTATCCAAAAAGGTTAAATATGTACCATCCTAGCTGGAGTGGCCTCATTCAGAAAGAAAAAGAGCAGTAGAGGAGAACCGTGAGGTCGCCTTGCATAATGCGCGAAAAACTCTGAACCGAATGGCGTTCATAGCCTACTTATTTCTTCTGACCACCTTTGAACGAGAGTTCACTTGTTACAGACAATGAGCTGAAAAAAGCTCCTAGGAAGAGATAATCTAAGAATCAGCAGTAGGATTCGAACCCATGATCTCCTCGTGGGAATCCAACGCTCTAACCACTCAGCTATTCCCACTCTCCATATTTATTATTATTATATTAAAAAAAAAAAAAACTAATACAAGTTTTGCACCAATAACCCATTCAATAGGTAGTTTCAGTAGCAACCCAGCGTACTGAGCAAAGTATTGCGAATGGTATCCAAAAAGGTTAAATATGTACCATCCTAGCTGGATTGGCCTCATTCAGAAAGAAAAAGAGCAGTAGAGGAGAACCGTGAGGTCGCCTTGCATAATGCGCGAAAAACTCTGAACCGAATGGCGTTCATAGCCTACTTATTTCTTCTGACCACCTTTGAACGAGAGTTCACTTGTTACAGACAATGAGCTGAAAAAAGCTCCTAGGAAGAGATAATCTAAGAATCAGCAGTAGGATTCGAACCCATGATCTCCTCGTGGGAATCCAACGCTCTAACCACTCAGCTATTCCCACTCTCCATATTTATTATTATTATATTAAAAAAAAAAAAAACTAATACAAGTTTTGCACCAATAACCCATTCAATAGGTAGTTTCAGTAGCAACCCAGCGTACTGAGCAAAGTATTGCGAATGGTATCCAAAAAGGTTAAATATGTACCATCCTAGCTGGAGTGGCCTCATTCAGAAAGAAAAAGAGCAGTAGAGGAGAACCGTGAGGTCGCCTTGCATAATGCGCGAAAAACTCTGAACCGAATGGCGTTCATAGCCTACTTATTTCTTCTGACCACCTTTGAACGAGTGTTCACTTGTTACAGACAATGAGCTGAAAAAAGCTCCTAGGAAGAGATAATCTAAGAATCAGCAGTAGGATTCGAACCCATGATCTCCTCGTGGGAATCCAACGCTCTAACCACTCAGCTATTCCCACTCTCCATATTTATTATTATTATATTAAAAAAAAAAAAAACTAATACAAGTTTTGCACCAATAACCCATTCAATAGGTAGTTTCAGTAGCAACCCAGCGTACTGAGCAAAGTATTGCGAATGGTATCCAAAAAGGTTAAATATGTACCATCCTAGCTGGAGTGGCCTCATTCAGAAAGAAAAAGAGCAGTAGAGGAGAACCGTGAGGTCGCCTTGCATAATGCGCGAAAAACTCTGAACCGAATGGCGTTCATAGCCTACTTATTTCTTCTGACCACCTTTGAACGAGTGTTCACTTGTTACAGACAATGAGCTGAAAAAAGCTCCTAGGAAGAGATAATCTAAGAATCAGCAGTAGGATTCGAACCCATGATCTCCTCGTGGGAATCCAACGCTCTAACCACTCAGCTATTCCCACTCTCCATATTTATTATTATTATATTAAAAAAAAAAAAAAACTACCCGTATTAGTAAGATAGAAATATGGGAACCAATATGTTCTCTATTTAAATAAAAGTTTTTATACTTATCTCGAAATTTACCATTTATATAGTTTGTAGTAATTTAACTTTATTTAGTACATCAGAAGGAAAAGTGTGGTAACTGACTTTAAGTTATGAGTGAAATATTAGTTTGTAAACTTAATTTCACAAGTGAATGCATCACTAATTCACAAAGAAACTTATAATCACTTACCTTTAATGAAGTGGATCCCATTAAATAAATACTAAGCGTCCTCTAATATAAATCTAATTAGAATATCTATGAATATTATTATTGAATTAATGTCGTCTCACTGAAGCTAAATATGTCAGTTATGGTTTTGTTCTATTTCTGCAACAAGTAATTCGAAAACCTGGAATATTTATTGCATTCATTGAAAATATTTTTATTTTTTTTATTCGAGCACATTCTGGCAATGAGCAATTTTTCAGGGAATTACTTTTTAGAACATTTAGGACCTTGAGTAGAAGTTGTGCTCTTCTTTAGAGGACTATTTTAGAATATGGTAACTCGTATACGTTATAATATTTTCTGGAATTCTGACCATAAAAATGAATTGAATGACGTCAAGTGCGGATTCCCATCACTCGAGTTCTCAATCTTCGAGCAATTGTCATTTATAGTGAGCGCCAATCTTTTTTCTTCTCTTTATTTTTTTAACTTTTTTTTTTAAAGGAAAATTTATTTTTGACAGTTCTGGGGGGGGGGGGCTAGGATAGGTTTTTCCTCTAACGTTACTGGTCACCAATCTCTTGAACGGTTTCTTGGTTGGTAAACCCTTCAATCTGTTAATTACTGCAATCTGAAAACCTGAAATGCTATTTTCCTAAAAGAATTGTTGTGTTTTTAGAGTATGTTGAATGATTCCAACGATTTTCTTACAGTCATTGCATTAATGTTGATCTGTAACATTTATTTGAAACTTTTAACGAGGAAAATCTAACTTAAGGTAGGTCCAAAGAAGAAGTGGAGGATTAGCTTCATTTAAAGTGTTACTTAAATGAAATATGCGACCTATATGATATCGTTGGGGAATAAACATTGAAGAAATACTCCAATTTGAAGAAAGTAATTGGGTGGAAATGTCAATTTACTTTATACAAATCCATTATAACACAACCATTATGTCCATATTGTAAAATATGTTCCACAGCCCTGAAGACTACCTAGATCAAAAGCTCGGAAAAAATAATGACTGAAATTGGCATTATTCTTTTCTTTCTATTATTTGGATTAATGAATGGGGCACCAAAAACAATTAATAGTACTTAATTTTAAATTAAATACTTAAGTTTTACACTACCCTGAAGATGGTAATATATCTACCGAAACGTTGGTTAGATGAAACCAAATTTGTGTTTGAATTTATTGATTGACCGCACCCCAATACTCCCAAAATCATCAATCCTTAATAGTTGATTTAAATTTTTTCTGTTCGATGAATAGTTTATAGAAGTAACATAAATTTATAGACTTAAATGTTGTCTGTTTTTCTTCTTCCTTAAAAATCCAAAATTTTTATTTTTTTTCTTTAACAAACTTGTGACTTTTCCCCGTGTCTATATTACTGGTTACTAATAGAACAGCTCCAGCAAAAATAGAAGGACAAGAATCTTGTTTCTATATTTGGATAAAAAAAGAACATACTCGGGATATCCTAATAAATAGTGTACCTAAACCTTTTGCATTTTCTGACTCTCTCGTAGTTCCATAGTTCTTGTTATAGCGTAGAATCGCTAAGCTTTCTCCTAGTTTGGAAATTAGTTTTCTGCTTTTTCGTTCCTTGAAAAAGTTATTGGAAAAGTTAGACTAAGTTATGTTGAATCAAAATCTGGTTTTAGTTTTGCTGATATAAAAGAGATAATCTCTGTTTGTTTAATTTTGTGGAATTATCTTCTTTAGATAGAAGTGACAAAATATATTCAATAAAATTTACCGCATACACTGTTTGCATATTTTCTTATAACGTTACAAACACAGATACTGCTGAATCCAACAAGTACTCGAAAGAGCGGGACAACTGTTTTGTCAATTTTTGGAGTAAGTTTCAAATTGGCGCTCTTGTGAGGGTGAATACGCTGTTTTTAATAACATGTATAACGTATATGAGGGTTGTAACCACCAGCGAGAGTTTAACCGTCGTACTGCACCCGCTGTGTATATATTTATTTTGTTAGGGTGTACTTGATTCTCTGTTTTTTCATTACGCTGTACGCTGCTGTCTTAGTACTACACCACCCTCTATCTAGCATTGCGTTGTTGAGCCAGCCCATCGACCTTGCTCGGTCGATACACGGTATGCGGCCCCCAAACCGCTCTCGAACATTCTTACCTCAGGCCTTGCGCTTCTACTGTCTTTTCTTTCCAACCGCCAATTGCTCTTCTCTCTTTCCACTCTCATAAGAGAAAACTTCTACTTCCCAATCTCGCGTTAAAAAATTCATAACAGCCTCTACCCTCTTCATCCATTAACATCCTCACCTCCTCACCTGTTCCACCTTTTATCATTCTTCATTCAGCTTTTATGTCTTTTTATTAAAAGAATTTGATTAAAAGAAAACTCTTTTTCTTTTCTTTTTTGCCTTCTCGATCATTTTTTTAACGATGAAGAATTGTTTTAGATTTCATAACCCTAAATGAAATATTTGATAAAAATTAAAAGACTTATTTCTTACTAATACCGAGTCGCATCGCAGAATTTTTAGATTAAGATAAGAGATCATACTTGATTGCTACTGCTCTCCTAAGTAATTTTGCTAACATAACATGAATTAACAGGCAATTTGTCTTCAATGAAGTCATTTAAAATGGATTTCCTTTCTTTCGGTATCTCCAAAAACTTTCTTTTTAAAAAAGTATTATAAACTCAATGTTTATTTTAAACAGCGGATTTTTATCCTAAAATTACAGAAGCATCAGATTCCCAAAGAAAAACGAAAATTGTTGATGATATTGTGAATACAAAATAAGCACTTTTGAAGATTTACTTAACTTTCTTGATGCTCACATCAATGGGAACGCATTTTGCTAGGATTTTGCCACTTAACATAAGTCCTTTTCAAATTCATTGGATATAGAGTTTCCAAAAAGATCTTCTTCAGTGGCTAGTGGCCTTAAAGCAAGCAAGGTACTGTTTTATCAGTATCCTCATTTGGGATGTAGCCACTTTTTGTGATTGTGCTTTCGTGCTAGCTCCTAAAATACGAATTTTCCTCGCGAGCAGATGTTTTGAAATCCCAAAAGAATCATGCCTCTAAATACAGTCACGCCTACCAATACAATCATGCTTTATTTATGCCTTAAGTAATTATTACGAGGTGTGGCTATTAAATAAGGAGACTGATGCTGCTACATATGCATGCGATGCAACTGTGCATGCGCCAAATCCTAACGACCGACAGCTGTGCAGCGTAAAGCCTTCTCTTTCGATTGCAGCGTCTCACGTATTTGTAGAGAAATCTGTCTGACCGGAACCGTCGATTGGGTAAGAGGTGTTAGTTTCTTTTTGCCGAAAACAAGATACTACACATGTAGTAGAGCAACGAATTGTCGTGAAATTTCATATGAAACTTGGTGAAACTTGGAACTTATCTTTTATTAAAAGAAGTTTATGGCGATGAATGTTTAACACGTGCGCGAGTTTTTGAGTGATTCAAGCGTTTCCAAGATGGCCGAGAAGACGTCGGAGATGATGACCGCTCGGATCGCCCTTCCACGTCCAAAACGGATGAAAATATCGATTATAATTAATCAACATTACTACCGTGAGGTGTTTGCTCAACTCCGTGAAAGAGTAAGGAAAGAACGACCCGATTTGTGGAAGAACAAGTCATGAGTTCTCTATCAAGACAACGCGCCAGCTCACACTGCATTATCTGTCAAGACGTTTCTAGCCAAGTACAACATCCCAGTTTTAGGCCATCCGCCTTATTCACCTGACCTGGCCCCATGTGACTTTTATCTGTTCCCCATAGTCAAATCTGTATTAAAAGAAACACGATTTCAGTCCGTTGAAGATATAAAAGAACGCATCATGCAGGAGCTCACAGAAAAAGATTTCCAGCACTGATTCGAACAATGGTAAATTCGCATGGAGCGTTGTAGGGATAGGGGAGGGGTGTATATTGAAGGTGATAATAACTAAATATGTATTTAAAATAAAATGTTTTACAGCAATAGTCTCGTTATTTAATAGCCACACCTCGTACATTTGTACGAACACTCTCACTGATAAATACATGGTTATTTCATTTATTCATGGGTAAATTACTTGTTATTCCTCTCCCATTATCGGAAAATTTAACCTAAATTTTACTGCATAAATTGATGTTCATTTAACATGAAAATAGCTCTTCTATAAAAGGAGATCCTTCCTTCCTGTTGGCCCTAAACCCCCTATTGGTGGCTAAAAAGCTGCTGACTATAAACTAAAAAAAATCTGTAACAATAAATAATAATATAAATTCACTAGGAGGAACCACGGCCTCCTGTTTTAGAAATTAATTATTGTAGCACGAGTTTCATTTAAAAAAGTCTCATATAATACTTTGAATGATAAAAATGCGGAGTAAAAAACAACAACAACAAAAAAAAACAATATTGATTGAAGTTCATGAATATTTGCTTAAAATAAGGTAAAACATAATTGGGTTTTAATAATTCATCTAATGTTTGTTGTTCGTGGCAAGTTTTCAACACATTAAACTGGAATAACAGTTTCAAACAACAGAATAAATAACAATGCTCTGATATTTGGAAAGTTACTTTGTTTGAATTAACATTTCCACATTTGCTGGAAATTATTAGACCCAAACAGGTACAAAAGATAAATTTTAACAACCAGTTTCGCTGATAAACAAAACTTACATAAATTTAATATGGAATATGAGAAACGAGAAATTTAGGAACTGGTAATAAAGGTACAAAAAAACATTTTATTTAGGGGTGGATATTAATAATGAATATTAGAAAGTTATCATCGGTTAGGAAATTGGATGCTTTTTAATTAAATTAAATGAAAACCTTCACAGTGTTTCTTTCAATCAGTCTACCATTGGAGAGTCAGAAATTATTGCTAAAATGCAGGTAAACAACTCTATTGAATAGGAATGCAGGTTTGCAACTAGGCGTGCAACCAGGAAATAAGAAACAAAATTTAAAGCCCAAAATACATCTCTCTCAACTGAAACTGTCGGAAGTGAGTTCCTACAAGAACTCTCCTTACTTAGACAATAAAATAATCCATTCCTATTGGTTCTACATAAATGATTTCAATGGAAATTAAAACTTTACCATTACATACAAATAAGAAGTTTTAACTTTGCCGGAGATTTCCAGTGACCCGATTTGTTTTCAAATAAAACGTGCCCCGGAACACTTGGAGAAGACGGTTTCCTTGTTGAACTTCCTCTTCCCAAGCAATCCTTGCCCAGTTTCCATCTGAAGCGGACACAACTGTTTCTACGAACTACTAGGAATGGCGGGTGGCAAAGGGAAAACTTCTACATGTTTACTTCTTAAGAGACCAGTTTACTCAAGTAAAAACCATCAGATAGGCCGATTGCAGTTTCTTTCAAAAAGTCCAACCAACTTGACCAATGAGTCGGCAAGTTCCTGTCTTTCTTTACCCTTGTAACCCTCATCGCCCTTAAAGGGCAGAGAAAGAGGGCCCCTATACTTTAGTAAAGTCTCTTCTTATACCATTAAGGAAAAATCATTCAATAAACTTTTCACAATTCATTTCATTTCGTTCAGCTTCACGTATATATACTCGTATTGTTTTAATCTTGATAATTTTACTCATAATCTTTGGCAGTTTTAATCGATAACATAAAACATGTCGATAATATTTAACTAATTATTATTTTTCTGCAATCGCTAAATAATGGGTCAAAGCAATGGCCATCTAAATTTAGTGTTAATTGCTAAATTAAGTGCTAAATTTAGTAAATTAAATTGGTTGAAATTCCAATCATATTATTATTATTATTATTTTTTTTTGGCGCATCAACAGCTGAGGTCATTAGCGCCCGGAGCTTTTTCCAGTGCACTGCCGGCCTCCGGGCAGTGTTCTCTCGTTACAGACAACACTGTCCATCACCGGACAGTGAGCTGTAAGAAGCTCCAAGGAAGAGAAAATTATTATTATTATTATTTTTTTTTTTTTTTTTTTTTGGCGCATCAACAGCTGAGGTCATTAGCGCCCGGAGCTTTTTCCAGTGCACTGCCGGCCTCCGGGCAGTGTTCTCTCGTTACAGACAACACTGTCCATCACCGGACAGTGAGCTGTAAGAAGCTCCAAGGAAGAGAAAATTATTATTATTATTTTTTTTTTTTTTTTTTTTGCGCATCAACAGCTGAGGTTATCAGCGCCCGGAGCTTTTTCCAGTGCACTGCCGGCCTCCGGACAGTGTTCTCTCGTTACAGACAACACTGTCCATCACCGGACAGTGAGCTGTAAGAAGCTCCTAGGAAGAGAAAATCTAAGGGTCAGCTGCTGGATTCGAACCGGGACCTCCGCGTGGGAGTCCAGTATGCTAACCGCATAGCTAATCCCTTCCCTCTATTATTATTATTATTATTATTATTATTATTATTATTATTATTATTATTATTATTATTATTATTATTATTATTATTATTATTTGCGTTTATTTATGCTACAATCAGCGCGTTAGCGCTATAAGTAACAATGATAACCGAGAAACAAATGATAAGTAACGAGTGGAGAAGTTACCCAGTGGTAACACTCCCAAATATTAGATGGTTAGTCACACTCTTCACTGGAGAGGAGATCACGAGACCACCGTCTTTTAAGACGTCTTGTCCGGGTTATCAGGAAGAGTTCTACAAGAAAGATTTTGAGCAATAGGATTTATATGAGGATTGCAGGCTGAAGTGAAGTTTTCTGTATCGTGTTTTAGCAACTTGGGTGACAAAAGGAATGTTAAGGTCAGTGTATATAGGTCAGGTTGGAGACATAAAATGGAGCGTATACGATAGTTCCAAATATTTTAGATTGTAGCGATTGAATCCTTTGGAGATTGGAGCGTTTGGTTGAACCCCACAGCTCTATTCCATACGCCCATATGGGTTTTAAAATGGTAGTATAAATCTGTCTTTTGAATGTCCAGAGAGAGTTTTGATCTATCGTCTAAGAGTCTTTTAAGTAGTCGATAGCGTCTGTTTAGTTCTGTTCTTTTAAGTCTAGTGTGGGGTCATATTATATAATATAAGAATATGTAACTTTCTTAAATAACACCCCTGTAAATATTTAATTTGGTTTAAAACTTTGGTTTTCTCCTTAAAAGAAATCTCCAAAAAATCTAGACGGTGCCTAATAATGGATGTTAAGATAAAAATTTGATTTGGTCCGAAGTTCTAGACAATATCACTGATTTTATCTGTCCTAGCGTCGCGCAAGTTTTTATTCTCCATTGCCGTATTTAACTTAATTCTTTTCTTTTTCTTTATCAAACGAAATTAATGATTCAAGTTGACTCGCTTTTTTTTGGAAGCTACACTGGATGTTGGCCAATCTGTAGCTTCCACATTCTAGCCGGTCGCCTTTCTTAACTCTGTTCATTGAGCAGACGTCTTCATTCCTGATAGCTGTTATCCATCTAATATGTATTATAATATAAGCTAGTGTACTACAATCTTGGAAGACTTCTGATGTAAGACATTCTGTACGAAAGCGACTTCAAAATATGTTATTCGAGAAATGTAATTTCAAAAACTACCTGTATTCGTCAACAATGTGGATCTTACATCCACAAAATGAAATTCCTAATTCGCATGATACTTATATTAGAATAAATTATTTCATTGATCATTATAATCAGATAAAAATCAACCAAATTTTTTTGTTCTAAAGGGGTGTAAAAGAAGAAAAGCTAGGAATGTAGATTGAAGGTGTTATCGTAAGTGACCTGGAACCTTCTTCAGTGCCCTGGAAATAGCCTTCTTTCAACAGCCACCCAGTGTGGAAATCCAGCGGAGCTAGTGTTATTGTGGTGTGCCGGAGGCTGACGGACGTTGCTATTCCACTACAGCATTTCCTTGGCCGTGAAAAATTCATTAGAAAACTAGCACCAGGAGGGAGTGGCTGAAGAGACAGAGAGTGTGTACGTGTGTTGTGTGTGGAGGGTGAGGAAGGGAAAGGGCAGTGTTGGCCGCCCTTTGGGCCCACCTTAATTTATTCAGTTGCAATTAGCCCGGCGCCCTAATGAATAAAAACAGCCACAACTCAACAGTTGTACAACTTTTCTCTTTAGTCACTCATTCCATACTTTAATATTAACTCGCTTTCACCCATGCAAATAATTAATTTAATAAAATCATACTAATTTTTAATGGTGCAATAATTATTGTTCTTTTTAAATTGGTATAATTTTTTAATTTACCAATTTGGAAATATCGAAATTTGTATTTTAATTTCTAAGAAGGAGATCTGTTTCGGTGGTTTGGAAATCAAAGTGCGTGGGCGTGACGGAGAGGGTTGCAAAAATTCATTAAATATCCACTCATTTTTTAATTAGCATAATAATTAACCTTTCCTTTAATTCATAATTAATATTTTACTGAAATTAATTTTGAATTTAATTATCTATTTATTTTTAGCACATTTTTAATTTAATTTTGTCTTTTCTTTTTTTTATCAAGACATTGAAAAACTTTCTTATTATAATTAATTTTTTAATTATTTTAATAAAAATAATGAAATGATGATTATTGTCAAGCAACATGCTTTTTCCAGCTATAGTTTTGTAAAGAGTGAGCAAAAATAATTAATTAGGAAAATAGCCTTCATTCTTTGTCTGAGTCCAAAACTTAGCTGTAAAGAGCAGTAAAAAGTAATTTTAATGATTTATTTTGAGGCGTTTGCAGTATTTTTTTAGAATGTGAAAACAATTCGAGTTTTTTTTGTAAATAACTTTGGCACTTATTCTTTGTTTGGTTGTAATCTAAAGGGCATTTTCTCCATATTTAAATCATGTTAAAATTTTTCTGGTCGCAATACCTCAAAAAGATTAATTAAATAAAGAAAAGAACTTTTAACCGAAATCCTTTTTTTAAATTGGGTATTGAAATTGATACCTCTTAGCGGCCAATAGTGGGCAAGGATTGCTTGGGGAGAGGAAGTATTATGAGCATAAATGATTAAGAATTTTACTGAAGGCTATACATTGCTGTTTGGAGAGTGAACACACTGGTTCAAAATATACATGTGGGCGGACATGCGTGGGAGATCGCATGGAGATCGAATCAGACCTCTTACCAATATTAAAAAAAAAAAATAATCAGAACGAAATCTGAGGAAGAATCTCCCTCAGCTTAAACAGTAGTCCCTCGTGCCACACCCTGTCGAACGCCTGAGCGACGTCAAGGAAAACACTCGGGGCAATACTGCTTTCGCTCGAGGGAGGTAGCAATAGTGTCTACAACGCGAAGCACATGGTGAGAAGTTGAGTGATGTCTCTGAAATCCGAATTGATGATCCGGAATTATATTTTTGTTCTGACGGTAAAGGATAAAGTCTTTTAAGAAGTAGCTTTTCGAGGATTTTGGAACTCCTATACCAACTGTGGACAAAGTACGCTACCTTGGACTGCACCTAGACAAACGGTTGACATGGAATCCCCATACTAGACTGAAAAGACAAGAAACTAACCAACGCTACAAACTTCTCGCCAGGCTACTTGACAAACGTTCGAAACTTAACCTACATAACAAAAGACTCTTATATCTACTGTTACTGCGACGTATTTGGTCATACGGCATCGAAGTATAGGGATCGACTAAGCGTTCCAACTGACTACGCCTCCAGTCATTACAGTCAAAAATACTTCGGAAACTTCTTAACACTCCGTTCTATGTATCTAACCTCAATATCCATAATGACCCCAAAATCCCTTTCATTACAGATTTTGCTAACACTCGTTTCTTCAAATTTCATTCCTCTACAGCAGCTCATCCTAACCCTCTCATAGAACACCTACCTTCCTCCACAATACCAGGTAATCCTCTAAGGAGATTGAAGAGAAGATGGCCTCGTGATCTTCTCTTATCGTGAGAGCAAAGCACGTTACTGGAGTGGCACCACTGGGTACCTTCTCCACTCATGATTTTCTTCTATTTCTTTTTTCTTTTACCATATTTGCTTGTTGCAACAACTGTTGCAGTGGTAAATTACAATAAAAGATTTTTTTTAAAAAATTTTGTCATAATATAAATTGTACCTATTATAAGTACTATGAAGCTGATCCGAGAAAATACAGTACCGAGCTAAATACATTACTTTTTTTTATTTTGTATTTAAATACTTCAAAGAATGTTGGGCCGCACGGCAAGAAGATCGAGAAAATATAAATATTATAAAATTAAATTTAAATTATTAAATTAATTGAATTTTAAATTATTAGAAACAAAAATTGATTATTTGTGTAATTATTTACTGAAACTTTTATTACAATTACAACCAATCAAAATAACCGTGGGCATCATTTAATTCCCAAAATGATGATTCGCTGCATCTTCCGTCATAACCTTTATGTATAATAGAGCTATACTATAGGGCTAACAAGGAAGAGATCAGAGCGTACGGTTGTAGAATTAGAGGCCAGTAGCTCGGTGATTAGCTAGCTAGAAGGTACATACTGGGCGCTGAGTGATTAGCTGGAGCAATCTAAACCTGAGAACACAGAAAGACAAGAGAACAAGGGGTCTCTCCATATACAGAGAAAGCTGTTCTCTGTCTCCAGCCTGTGCTCGATGTTAACGTTGGCAGCTAAGGCTTCCGTTAACTACCCTGGGATCTCGCTAATGGCACTAGGCGTTGGCTTGCCTTACACACCAGTACACAATATCCTCCACTTGAATCACCTTTAATAACAAGGGAATTCCGCTGGAAGCATGGTCCTAACGCTAATTAACGAATATCCTTCTCCATGTTGATAAATAGTTGTATACAGGAAGCATAAAGTAAGCTCACATTATTACCTCTTTGCTATAGTGCCGTTACTATAGTTTGTTTAGAAATGAAGATTTAATTAATTACACAATCACAATCACCACAATCACAATTAGAATCACCTATAATATACGAATATACCTATAATATATCGTAAATAAGGTGTATTTTATTGAATTAACTTCAGTGAGTTTTGCTTAATTTTAGATGCCTTTTCAAGTAGCTTTCAAGTTTTCTGTTGAAAAATTGAATCTGCATCTTTACTCAAGTAGTTGTTAATAGATAAGGAGTTCTAGGTTACAAAGTTTTGTACGAAGAGTGATTAGTAGAAGCTCCTGCTGGGACTCTGTCTGGCTATGGTCTTTGAATCATTGAACTCTACTGCCGGTTGGAGGAATGACAGGGAGATTGCGAAGTTGAAAATATATTGTCGAAAAGTGAAGGCTTTCGACCGGAATTGTTGGAGTTCCAAATTAGTGAGAAAATGAAGAAGTAAACTGCAATATCTATGCTTAAAAACTCAAAATAGAAATATGAAACTCTTCTAGAAGGATCTGCCAGGTGAAGAAAACCTGAAAGCGGACTTTTTAGATAAAATTGGGACCTTAACAACTGATCTAGACAGTGGAAACTAATGCGATTTAGTGTCAAAGAAATAAAGCCGATTATTTTGGTAAACAGGTAACTGTCTTACAGATTGAGGTGTACGCTATTCTTTGTTGCAATTTGTATGAATAGAACGAAACTAAAAGAATTTATATCTGCTTGAATAATTAGGCTGCGCTGAATGCACAGAACTCTTCTGTCTCCATCTCTAAATTGTTGCTAGAACGTCCCAGGGGATAGAGAAATGTTCTTCTGGTAAGGAGGTTCTTCTACTCTAGGACTTATGGTATTTTAGGTTATGGATAGGTTGGTCAAATTAGGCACCGTTCTTTCTTTTATTGATCCCTAACCTAGTATTAGTATATCTTTAACCACTTCTATCAAGCTACCAGTAAAAGAAATCTTCATAGGATCATAATGGATGAGTTCAGTGGGTTGTCGGTAATAGAAAGCAGCACAAAGTTGACAGTAAGATCAGCATTGTCGCTTAAGGACACACTTCTACATAATATGGTTCATCAGACCCTTTTTTTGTAGGGAAATTAGTCTGAGGAACTTCGGTCGGAACAAGGGAACGGTGGAAGGGCTTAAGATGTTTCCTTCTAAGATTTTTACTCTACTTCTTCGGACAGCTCTGAATCTTAAGCGATTCTAAACAAGGTCTGGATTTTCGGCCCAGATCTTGCTGGTGTTGTTGTACTTTGGGATCTTTAAGGGCCCATAGGGGTTTTAGAGTAGATTTTAGAACCTCTCCACAGAAAGCAGTACAATACCAAGTGAGATGCACGTTTCTTAAAAAATATTTTATTTACCCACAATAATGCTGTTTAGAAACTAGTGAATCATTAACCCACGGAGAACGAATTGAAGTGTTTAACATGCTCAGGTTAACTGTTTGGGTTTCTGCCAAAATATCTCAAGGAATTAACAGCAGTTTATATATGGTAGCAGAATACAGGTGTAAATGTCTCTTATGGTTTCAGTATTCAGGTTAGTTCGTGGTATTCGCTATTTTCCTTTCAAAAAGCATCGGTTTTATTATGCTAAAGTATTTAGTACGCTGCTTTTATTATTCCCTTATCTATTTGTAGCTGAACTAATACTGTCATAGTCTGTTTAATTTGAATTCAGACAGAACTAACAAACGAAATCAAAGCGGCAGTTGTAATATCTAAAAAGGTGCAATTTTTTTTTATTAATTTTAAGACACACTGATTTTTCAATTGGCAAAAAGACAAAACTCCTCGTATAATTGAATTGTTCATTATTGTAACCGCTTTGCAGCAGCTTCTCAGGTCACATAACAATTATTTTCATGGCATATCGAATGTATACATTTTAATAGCGCAGCATTATTATTATGGTTTCAGATTCCTTAAAATGCATAAAAATCTTCTCCATACTGAAGTAATCTGCTGTAAGTTTCATGAATCATATTTTCCACTTTTAGAATTTCTCACAATTCATCGTTTTTCAGTTAGCACAAATTAAAAATCGTCACGTTTAACCTCTGTAAATGAGGTGTTTAATAATACGAAAAATGAAAAATTAGCTTTACAGCCTCTTCAAAAATTTTTATCCAAAACTAGCAAGCAATTCTCAAATTTCTTTTCAAAAGCTGAGAATGAGATAACCTTAATTTCTAACTAGCCTTCCAGAATAAACAGTGGAAGGTGCAATCACGTTAAAACAAGTGTACAGAGGAAGTTGGTATTTATCGTTTATATCTTCCTTTGTGGATGATAACTTATCACGGCTGTATCTTTGTTAGCAAGATAAGGAAGGAGTTCACCACGAGCACTCTCTGGAATTAGAGAGTTCAAGTTGGACAAGCTGGCCAGTTTTGGAGTTCCTGTTTGAGCGATGACTAAGTCACGTGACCACTGTTATCAGCTTCTCTGTAATACCAACTATTATATTCTTCCTTTTTTTTCCTTTATAACTAATAACATCCTTTTCCTGTATCATAAAGTCTACTTGGTTCATGTCCAGCTTGGATGCTACGAACTCAATTTTTCCACTACAAATTTATCAATCATTAAGGCAATAGAATCAGAAACTTTTTCGAAGTAAAAAATTGCAATAATTTTATTGTTGTAAACGTATTGTTTTTACAAGAGAATTGGTTTTGGTTTAGGAAGCTCGCTTAGTTTAAGTACTGAAAAAAGTATCGCTATCTTCCCAAATTCGGGTAAAGACCAATTTCTGCTTGGAATAAGAGATAACCCGATCTTAAATTTAGGTACCATATCAAAGAAATTAGAGTGGTCGGCCAGTTAATGCTAGCTTCTAATCTTTTTTTGTAGAAATATAAAATCATTGGTACCGTTCGCAGTAAAAAAGAGATTTGAGTCTTTGTAGCAATTCTTGTTATCTTGTCCTCTGTACAGTCCGTACAAAAAGCAATATTTCCAATTATTTTATTTTTATTATTATTAACCAATTATTTATTAATTTTTAATATTATCATTTCAATTTTTTGTCTTTTTGTATCAATTTCTTTGGCAATTTTTTAAAGTTATGTATGGAATCGTGTTCTTTTGTGATTAGTCAATTCTATGACTAACTTGCTAAATAATTTAGAAAAAAAGTATAGACACCAAATATTTTGATCATAGAATAGATTTAAAAAAAAAATACTGTCTATACGGGACTACAAGAAAAACTATAGACGAACTGAATAACCTAAGAAACGATAAATACAAAGTATTAATGCAATTTTACTTCTAAAGCAATGCTCAACATTAGCTGCCTAACCGATGGACTTCTGCAAGATTTCCTCAGGATTGAAGCTTTTTCTTTTTTTAGTCGGGAAAATGCCTAATCATCATGTTGACCAATTAGAAGGCACTAAATTTGTAGCCTCAATACTTCTGTCCTAATAAACATCATTAAATAAGTTATTTAATTTAATTCTGAATTTGATTAATTTTGATAAAGCCTAAGTGACATCAAAATCTTAACGATTTATATATATTTTTTTAACCTTTTTGAATAGAAGCACACGTGCTAGATTTAGCTAATACTTGCTACAAGCGGCTACCACAAGACGCCTATGCCTCGGTTTCCTACTTAATGCAATGTACACATCACATAACTGCGGTCTCTCAATGACCAGATCTTACTAATGTGTTTTAAACGACGTTCTCGGTTCCATTATTACATTTCTATTGCTGTTCACACAACAGGTGAACCCAGATATTGCCTAACGTAAGTATTAATATTATAACTTGGTAAAATAAATTCTAATAAAAAAACAATTAATACACTAACATAATTTTAAAACTAATTCATCTTGTATTCTTAACTTTCTATGAAGGTGTTGAATACCGGATATAATAGAGGAAATGATAGAATCTTAGCTACACAAGAGATTTGAGATTTGTTTATAGTATTTGTGAACTAAAATACGAAAAGCTCACTTCAAAAATGAACGTACGTTGATATTCTATCATGCTATTTTTAGACAAATTACTGCAACAATTAGAAATCAATTTGTAAGTATAACTGCAGTGGTTTTATACCTAATGGATTGACAAACTTGCGCTTTATATAAATCATAAAAGTTTACCAGGATCTTCTTATAATTTACTGAAGTGATTAGTGAATAAAAAGGTTATAGAGATGTTAAAGAAAATAATGAAATGAAATCATTTGATAGAATTGAGGTAAAAGAGTACAATAGTAATTAATATGAAATACGTAGTAAATACAATGAGCGAACTAAAAACTAAGAAAATACTACGAATTAATCCGAATTAGCAGGTTGAACTTAGAGTTACAATTAACAGCTGCTGTTTGATAAGGTTTCTATCTAATGCATTTTTCGAATTGCCTTTTTGGCTAAGCTAAGATTTTTGATGTATTTCCTGGCAGTACGGTAAAGCGGTCCCAGTTTCCACTTTTTTTTTTTTTTGGTTGTGGAGAAATTTTCCCACTTCGAGTCCTGATTTCTTGTAGTTAGCATATTTTTTTTCCCCTAAATTAAGGGTACTTAAGATATTAAGGATACTTTTTTGGAAATCTTCTTTTTTCATTCACTAAATAAGGTAAAACTAAAAAATGTAATCATTCTTTAAGGAGACTTGATAGGGAATTCACATGTTCCTCTGGGTTCGGTTACCGGTCTATGTCAAGCTGTAATTCAGTCATTGACAGAAATGTTTAATGAAATTTTTTCCTTCTGCATCAGAAATATTAACAACATCTCTGTTTTCTTTCTTTAGAGAGAGAGACAGAAAAGAAAATACAAAAAGATACAAAAAAAAGAAATGTTATTAAACCAGCGGTATTACATGTGTTGTGCAAGTGGAGTAAAGGAACTTGTCAGTTAAGCATGAAACTGTGTTTTGTTATTCCATGTTCGGTGGCATCACTATCTGGCTAACGCAGCCATGGCTTCACTTGGGATATTTGTGTTGTTTTCCAGATGTGTTTGCCTTTATAATCCAGAATAATTATTGAATCAGAACCAAATGCACACGCAGCACAATTCTCTCTAAAGCTAGCTTTATTCACAGTTTACCTTATTTTTTTTTTTTTTTTTTACTATCTAACTTTTTGTTATTTATTTAGGTACATAAGAGTAATCAAGAAGTGATGGAATATTTTTGTGAAAGTACATTACTCCAACAAGATTGTTTGACAATCTTAGTACTATCAAGGTACCCAAACTACTTTTTTATTTATTTATTTATTTTATAATTTTTTTAAAAAAATTTGTATGTTAAGTTACACCAGCGCCTAGATACGCCATTAGTAACAATGACAATAACTGACATCACTACAAACTCACTAATTGAGGGGAGAAGTTACCCAACGGTAACACTCCCTAAGTCGTCTCCAGGATTAGCTACTCTCTTCAGAAAAGAGAAAATCGCGAGGCCACTGGTGTTTTAATCGTCTGGGAGGATGATCTAGATGGTGATGAGATGATAAACGGCGGACAAGAGGATTGGAATGAGAGTGCAAGTTCTGATGAAAACTTTTATAGCGAGTTCGTGCAACCTGGACCTACAAACGGAATTTCCAAGTCTGTGTGAAGATAGTTAGATTTGAAACGTAAAATGGAGCATTAACTATATAGTGCGAAGAATCCCAAACATCTGAAAATGTTTTTACGTTCCCAGTGATGGATAATAAGGGCTGATTTTCGAATTTTCTATTATCACCAGAGGTAGATAAAGAAGCTGAGTCAGCTAAGTAAGTGTAGAGTTTGAAGGAAAAATAAGTGAAGTCAAAACCTCTACACCAAACTGTTTAAACAACCTCTGATGAAAAACGGAAACCGTCAGAAATACAATAAACGACGGATACCCCATCTCTATTTGGCAATTCACTAGTGGATATCATAATTGTGACTCTATGTTATCTCAGTTTGTGGTAAAATGGTTCGAGATAGGAAAGTTGTAAGGAGGCGGGTGTAGAGTGGTTTCGAAGCGTTTCTTTGTAAGTGGGAGATCCCTAGTTCGAATCCCGCGAATAACTACTTTTTGTTAGTTAGAAAAAATTGTTTATAATAAAGTATGAGCTTCCGCCTCCGTCCACACCTAATTAGTAGTTGGACGATAAGCCCCGCCTGAAAAAATAGGCTACTAGAAATTACTACTACTAGAAAAGTTGGAGGGTCTAAATGATCTAAGTTTTCTAAGGGCAAATAGGCATTATCACTCTAAAATGATATCATCTCAATGCTGCATCTAAACCAGTATTGATCCTAATTTACAAACATAATTATTGCTTTGAACTAATATATTATTGGGTGGAACTTACAATAATTGAGCGCACATGTTATATACCTGGGTCTTGGTAAGATGCATCTAATGTTAGCGGTGAACAATATGTAAACGGTATCATATTGTTCTGCCAAGTACAGCTGTTGCATGCTTAGGGGTAGCCGCAAGGAATTCCCAGTCTCTGCCACCAGTATTCCTAGTATATACGTAACCAGTGCTCATTAATCATGTGCACATCCTTGGTTATTCATGCGGATAAGAGGAATCCATGAGTGGGGGCCAGGAGCACAAGGAACAAAGTGACAGAAGTAAAACTAGTGGCCATAAATAATACGCCATAATTGGAAAGTACGGAGTGTGCACTTCTCACTGGCTGCGCAACAGTCGCGCTTTTGGTGCCCTTGCTGATCCTAAACCCCCAGCAAGAAGAAACATTGGTGGGCGAAAGACGAAGCCAGGGGAGTTTGTCGCAGATGCGAGCCAGCCTTCTGAAGCTACAGTCCCCTCGATAATTTTGGATTAGCTGTACAAACAGTGCTCTCCCTTAATACAAAACAAACATCCCCAGCTCTTCGCTCCTGAGTACAAATAGGACCTGGCAAAGCATTATATTGCCACACTGTTCTCAAAGCTGGATATGTTTTTGTTTTATCTACCCCCTGATAAATACAATTAATTGAAAAATAAAACATTATAGCGACACATTTTAATTAATTTAACCAGGATAAATTTTTCAATTTTGTCTGATACCAAACTTGCTAGACATTTCCTTAAGTTTTTCCCTAATAATAAATTCTAGAGTTGCAACTTCTATATTTAAAGGGTTTTTAATTAATAAACTTTGGGTGACATAAGTAAATCCGACACCGATTCGTTGTAGAGTGCGAAGATCAGAACAGAAGTGGAGTTAAGGGACTTCAGTGGTTTTGTGTAATGATTTTAACGAATAAACTATTTCCATTTTAAATGAATTATGAGCTCTTACCTCTCTGACAGATTCTTTCAAGTTCTTCAAGGCACTACTCACTCTTCCATCTATCCTGTCCTTGCTGGTGTACCACAGAGAAGTGTCTTAGCTCCTCTACTTTACACAATCTACACTGCCGAATTACCTTCTAACCTTAATACCTCTATTTACACCTTCGCTGATGACACTGCCATTCTCTCCACATACTCTGACCCTATCCTCGCAGTACGCTCACTACAGTCCCACCTTCACTCAATAGAACCTTGGTTAGAAAACTGGCGAATAAAAATTAACCCAACTAAGTCTAAATACATAGTCGTCACACTCAAACGACAAACTCCACCACCTGTCTTCTTACATCATACACCTATCCCACCAGCCGACCATGTGCGGTACCTTGGAATGTACCTAGACAAGAGACTTACCTGGAACCCCCATACGAACTAAACAAACGACACAAACTTCTAGCCAGACTACTCGACAAACGCTCAAAACTCTCACTACAGAACAAACGACGACTCTATACAGCTCTTCTCACACCTGTATGGACTTACCGACTCGAACTTTACGGAACAGCTAAAAAAACATCAAACATCAATAGACTGCAAACACTCCAATTCAAAATACTCCGCCGCATAGTAGACGCTCCATTCTATGTTAGCAACCACACAATACATACAGATCTCCAAATTCCACTCATCTCCGTACTTGCCAAAATCTTGTGAGTTTATAAAGCAAAGTTCATTTCAAAAATTCTTTCAAAATTTTTATTGATTTATAATGATTTGATTAAACTAAAGTTCAGCTTCCTTTTTTAAATTTTATACTAGTCTGTCAGCAAAAATTTACTTTAAGAAATCTTTTAAACGGGGTCACTCTTTTATGGAATTCAAGTTGGATTACCTAAATTAATATTGCCACTTTTCACTTTCTTTTTTCACATTTTTAAAGCCCAGATAGTTGGCAAAATTGAGAGTGCCCATTTTTCTTTTTTTTTCAATGATAAAAACTTTTTTAAAACATTAAATTACTTTTTTAAAAACTTTAAGAACTCATTCTGTCTTTTAACCCTTCACTGAATAGTTACAATCTTATCGAAACGTTAAACTCGATTAGAATGGCTGTCAATATAAAGTAAGTACTCTCGAAAGGCGTTCTATTGTAGAGAAGAGAGAACCCGCATTCTCCGGTCCATTTTAAGGGTCTGTGCGCCGTGTTAAATGCTGACAATCTGTGTTAAATTAATGAATACATCAATGTTCCGCTATAGCACCTCTTCAACCAGCCCGTACAAACTAGGTCTAACAGATCTATTCTGATTTTGGAGAGTAGCGATTTAAATATCGAGTTTGGGAAAATAACCATTTTCTGTTTTAAACTATTAAAAAGTAATCCCATACTTTTTTCAGGTGGGGCTTAACGTCCTACTACTTATTGCATAAGTTATTTCCTGTCTGCTGTAGTTCAATGTCTTCCAAAAGTCTCATAAAAGCCATCCCAGTACCTATTCTCATTCTAAAATCCTATCTCTTTAATCTCTAGATCAGATTCCACTGAAGAATTGGTTTAAAACACTGCTCCCAACAGAAGTAGTAACAATTAAACCTTTATATTATTTATGTTACGTAATTAGATAAAACAAAATCTGTCAAGTACTCAAAAGAACAAATACAAATGATAAAAATCTTTTTCTTTTTTTTTTCTATAATGCAAAGTATGTAGGGCTTCCCTAGCCAGCCTTATTAAGTCTTAAAGGACGGACTGCTCTTTGAAGTTCTCCAGTTCTAGGCGAAGATGTGCTACAGAACCTGTTTTTGGGACCAGGTTATGCTCGCTTCTTTTCTAATAATCCGTGGTAGTCCACTCCGTGGTAATCTTACTCCTTCACTTAGCGCCAACTTTCCTCAATAAGATACTCCGCCCATAAGAACCTTCACCTTTATAATGAAGCCATTCGTGTCGCTTACCAAAGTCTTCTTTCTAATTTTGCTCTATACTTATTCGCCACACAGACCAACTGTCTATGACAGTCGTATTATCTACTCAAACTTATTATTGGACGAATGGTATTTAATTGGATGATTGCACGAACACTCTAATGGTAAGAGTAAAGAATTATTTATTGAAAAAATAATAATTACCACCGAGTAGGTAACTTTTAATGACAAAATGTATTTTACAATTTTTTACAAACCCAAAGATTCATAATTAATTTATATATGTATAAATAAAGGGATTTAACAATTAAACATCGTGTATAGCTAAATATTTTGTACGCTAAGCCATTTGCTGTAACTACTGCATTGCGCCTTCCAGTAAACGAAATTAAATGATGGCATCCCATTAAAGCCCCACATATAACAAATTATCCGAGTATGTTTTCTAGGGAAGATTACTAGGCGTACATTAATACCAGAATACACTCAACCAGTACACTAGCTGATAATAACGTAATACCTAATTTAAAATTGTCACCCCATGTAAAATATTGCAGTTTGGATTCTTTCTTATAGTAGAAATAATATAAAATTATGGCCATAATTTGATTTGCAAGCTCAATATCAGATTATCTCCCAAGTTCTGTTTTTAAGGACAGTGCAGCCAACATTGACAAGATTGCAAATCGTATCTGGACATCCTGTTTCCTATTTCATTTTTTACTTTATCTTAATATTCTCGTTAAGAAGTACTGCTATCGTGATAATGTTTCTGTTTAACGGAAAAATCCGATTTGAGATCATCTGAGTTTTAACTTATTTGTTTGAAAGTGAAAAATCAATCCTTCGAATGTTTGGTCGGTGTAATAAAAAGTATTGTAAGTATTATTAAAAACAAAAGCAACAAAAAATCGTAGCTACAACTATCAGATCGGACAATTATTTCTGGAAAAAATTAGCCAATCGAAAATGCCACTTTATTGCATCGATTTTTCAGTTTTATAATTTTTTTTTCGAAAACCCATTTTACAATTTTCTTTAAAATCAGTGTAATAATAATAATAGTCGGGAAGGGATTAGCAATGCGGTTAGCGTACTGGACTTCCACGCGGAGGTCCTGGGTTCGAATCCAGCTGCTGTCCCTTAGATTTTCTCTTCCTAGGAGCTTCTTACAGCTCTGTAACGAGACAACACTGTCCGCAGACCGGCAGTGCACTGAAAAAAGCTCCGGGCGCCAATAAACCTTAGATGTTGACGCGCCTTAATTAAAATAATAATAATAATAATAATAGTCTTTATAAGATTAAAGACTGCCTACTAGTAACGACAATCAGGGGAGTAGGTAATCTCATATACATTTCTGATAAGATGCAAAAAGAGTACAATAAAAGGAGGCTGGCAAGTGCACTCTGCTTCGTGTGCCAATCATTCCAGACGTTAATGCACCTTAAATTTAAATAAATAGTTAATCAACTAAAAACTAGGTTAAAGATAAAAGTAGTGTGTGTCCATGCCAGATTGTTTTTTAATTTGATTAATAGAGATTTAAGCCATGTTTTAAAAAGATTAACTTAGTATTTAATGAAGTTATTGTATTGTGTATAAATTTTCGTTCTGATTTTAACAATTTCAGATGCTTGATTACGAATGAATTAAACCACTTTTGCTAATGTACATAATGAGAAAGAGAAGAGAGAAATGATTGAGTGAGAAACTTGATCATCATTCATGATACGTAATGAATCAATAGATTGATTCCAGTTTCCTTAGTTGACAGTGTTGTAACAAGAGTCCTTGACTTCGGTTTTGCAGTGAAATATAAGCAGCTGAAGCGATCTTTAAAAATGTTTGTACTCTTAACTAAGGAATTACTTTCATTAATCCATTGTAGTAAAAATAAGAAGAACTGCTGCTGTCCTTTCGTTGTGGCAGCCGCCATTAGGAAGCGAACCTCTTTTGGTGCCTTCACTTTGGGGAAGCTAAATGACTTAGTAAGAGATAACGTAAGAAAAGTGTACGATATGAAGCAGGAGAGAGATATAAAGTGGATTTCATATATATGAAACAAAGAAGTAAGGGAAGTAAGGTTATCATCCTGTCTTGGGATTTCCATCAGGTTGAGAGAGAGAGGAGGTAATGCTTCGGGATATACTGTATATGTCGATGGTTATATGGAAGGAGTGGTAGATCATGGCTGCTAGTAATTGGCTATATAAGGCTTCACGAGTTATCATCTTCTTACCTTGCCAGTATATGTCTTCTCTAGAATAAAGCTGAAAAGAAATAGGTAACTTAAAGATCAGAGAATTATATACACAAAGGCCAGGGGTATGCGAGGCTTAGTTCCATCAATTTTACTTTTAAGTCTGATAATCAACACATCTTTTTCTAAAAATTCTCGAGACCTTGTATCTTTTTCTCTTATTCAAACTAAAAATTTAAAACATAGTTATTTAACTATCCCCATCATTATTTGATTATAAAACTGTCCGTTAACCAGAATTGGCACTTAACGCTGCCCTAAAAGAAAAAATAAAGCTTACTAAACAAATTATTCAGATAAAGTTTAATGTAATCTAACCTGCACGTATGTTCTGTCCAGATAAACCTGGATTTACATGCTAGATTGCTTCCTCGACAATGCCGTGTAAATTGAAATCTTGCTAATGGATTTAACAATCCACAAAAACCTTAATTCTGTTTTTAAACTTCTAGTAAAATAAAAAGTTATGTACTTGTATATTTTAAAATAAAAATACATTAATTCAATATTCTTTACATCGTATAATTTAAAAAAGTAGCAATAATAAATGAAAATTGCTTTATTCGAACATAACTTTTTTTGTTTTATTTTTTATTTATTTGACGATTGCATCGGCAAAATTTTGTAATAAGTGATACAGCTGTTCTCTACACTATCAATAATTAATAAGGGGAGAAACTACCCCCAGTGGTAAGCACTCCGCATAAGAGATGTAATAGCTATAATCTCGTTTATTCATCAGAATAAATCTCGAGGCCCATTAGCCTCATACGTCAGGAGGATCGTCAGGAATTCTTCGGGAGGAGAGCAACGCCAGCCAGGCGCATATGGCCCACCTTGAATAATTTTATGGCACGCGATATTCATCTTAATTTTACAAAATTTGTTTATTGTCTCCAAATGGAACTGATTGTCCTTACAATATAATAATAAACTAAAACACACTTTTGAAACATCAGAATCAAAGATTTTACTATTTGATTTTGATTTTTTATTTTGCACAAAAAGTTGTGAGCGCTTTTGGATCTCCTTTCACCTGCGAATCGTTTTTTTTTTTTTTTAAATGAAATTTACTAAACATAAATCAAGCTCGAACTTAACGGATGAAATCCTGCAGCATCTTAATTTGTGCATATAAATACGCATATTGAAATCGATTTGCTAGAGATAAGTGAAAGATTTGAGAAACAATTATCACACTAATTGAATATTATTCGACTATCTCATAATAATTGCCATTTTCTATGTTTATATGTATGAGTAATAAAACAATAATTATTAATTCTGATTTGAATCTTCACTGCAAAAAGTTTGTATAGTGGGTCCAAACTAATAGATTTACCTACAATTTTATAAGCAGCCCGCAGGCTTATAATGAATCTCCAAATTGGCCCACAAGATCATTTGGGTTGGCTATCCGTTTAATAAAGGGACCAATTCAAAGTGAAGTGTTCCATTATCCTACGTATTTTTCATTTTTGATATACTTTGTAAAAACATAATTGCAAAATTCTTAATTCTTGATCTTAAACTGTTTATTTCCGATCCAATTGCTTAAATTTGGCACGTTTTGCAATACTTTTTCTCATCTAACAAGAGAAAGAAATAATTACAATAGTTACTGATTATTATCTTCACCGTCATTTGAATATTTTAGAAATGTTTACTAGCCTGGGATTGAGTGAGCTTGGACTATCGGATTGTTCTTATCGGCGTGATCATTCTAGGAATTATATTTAATATGTTTGCATTTTTTTATTGCCTATATTTATAGTATTTTTGGGTACAACCGTGCTCGTGGATTGAGATTCATAAAAAATTAATGACGTTTGTTTCATAGTTGCTATTTAAGCAAATATTTAGTTGAACATATGGATTTTCAGCATTACTTCCGTTAGTCGCTTTAATTTTGGGGTAGATGAGTTGTATTTGTTACTAATAAATGAAAATGAAGGTAAAAGAAAGTTATGCGCACTCTAGAACGGATGAAAGAAAATCTAAAAAAAATAGTTGTAAATATTTTCTTGAACGTTGTGGTTGCTTAATGTACGCATCAACGTGCAGGACGTGAGCGTGCCGCGTGCGTGCGAACTGTCAATAAGAGTGATCAGTATCTGCAGCTGACGTAGCCCAGTCCCGAGGCACATACTAATGTACTCCTGTGCCCTACAGGTCACCACCTGTCGTCCTATGGTCCCCTTGTCCATACGCCTAGGTTATCTCCACCATTGTACAACCATTCTGTATGCACTGGCTGTGCAATATCGGCTACTTCCTTCTCTCTCTCTCTCTCTCTGTCTATAGCCTCCTATCGCTAAATGCAAGACCGGACTCTGAATAAGGCTGCTATACGATAATCCAGAACAGTCTAACAGTAGTGACTTTAGAATTTGCATTTATTTTGCACTTTCTATATGATATTTGGATGTAAAAAGGTGGAGCAATGATTTCATTTACTCTGCTCAAGTATTTTAACTTCTTTAGCAGCGTCAGTAAAAGTTGAAGTTCGTAAAATGGACGGTATTTTGCGCTCTAAGATGGAAACATATTTCAGTTTATCTCCTACATTACATATTTAGAGAACGTTCTTCTTTTCTTTTTTTTTTCTTTTTCGAAAATTTGTATTTATCGATTTTTTCTTTAAGCGTACGAACAATTTTATCACTTATCAATCTCATTATCGACTGTCTATCGCCCGATGCTTGTCAAGCAAATTGAATTGTTAAAAGAGCCACTAACTAACTCCCACTTCTATAACCCACTTCTGTCTACACTTGACGTCTAACTTCAACCTGGTCTTTCTCTGACATTCCTTGTTCACTGGGTTCTGATATTTGAATTCACCCAGATCTGGAAATGGGGCGTGAAACAATTTGATGTGATCTTTCGCATTTCTCTTACTGCAGTACCAATTAGTATTAATTATAATTAATATTTAACACAAATTATTATACTTTTTTTTTTCAAATAATCAATAAATACTCAAAATGATATCTTAAACAATTTTTCTTCAAACTGAATTTGTTCTAAAAGTTGCATTTAATATTGTGCAGAATCATAGCATTAAAATCGTGCTTATGGAAGCGAAAAAGTCAATTCCAATTCTCTAAACCAAACTGAAAATGAATTGAAAATCTAAAAAAACCAATGTCACATTAAAACACTTGTACTACGACGTATAAAACAACTTTATTTAAGTCGAGTAGATCTATAACATAGAATTAGAAATATAATAAAATATATTGTTGTCCAGAGGCTGAAGATGAGCTTGTTAAACCAAAACGCCCATTCATATTTATGTTAAACATAAAGGAGTTTTGGTTTATCAGTCAAAAACTTCCGAATCCTGCGGACTTCATCAATCAAGAAACTACAATTTCCTCTTAAGAACTAAATATAACTTTCATCCTAATCTCTGTTATGAAGGTAAATATCACAGCAGCAGCACTAGCATGGATTATCAATTCTTTATTATTATATGAAGCAATTAGAGTGTGTTTTAATTAAGAGATGAATAATTGACTGATTGTAATACGGTTGGCAATATTGGTAAGGTTGATATTTCTTGTGAATATTTCTCTTGATTAATCTCTTTGTATGCCCCAAAGTGTTTGTTTCCCTTTAATTAGTTGATTAATAAGTTATTGATTGCCATTTTGAACGGCCATTTTGAGGTGGCATTGGCTAAGTAGTCTGTTTGTATGGAATCGAAGAGAGCAATGTATATGAAAAGCCGAGGAAATGTGCCACACTGGAGAACATCAACACTGCCTCATCAAATCCCATTTTGCTCTAACCAATGTCCGGTTTTTTTAAACGGAGAAAAAGGGAGTTAATGACCCGGTTTTATGTTATCAGCTGGTGTGCTGGGAGCAGAGTTATCCAGAATTTCAACTACTAATGGATTATATATAGATATATGTTGTGCGCATGTTTGGATTTCTCCCCTTGCCAAAATGTGTGTAAACATTATTGTTTGTTCTAGCCTCTTTTATTTTTTGTTTAAAAATGGACTAATGTTACTTTAAAAAATGTAATACTACTTTAATTTCTCTTCTTTGCTGTTCGTTACTCTACCTTCTTTTTACTCTAGTTTCTGACAAATTAGTTTTTCATTTTTTTGATAAACTAGTTATTTAAATTTTAAATAGAATTGGAGAATGTCAAGATTTACATGGAGAATTCACATGGTCGCTGGACGAAAGATCCTCTAATTTGCTAAACATCCCTTACCTAGATATCCTCACCTGGTACTAATAATGAGTATTGAATAAAAATGTTTTTGTTACATTTTTAAATCATACTTTATCATAAAAACACAAGATATATGTCAAAATAGAACAGGAAGCACAGGAAACAACCACATGTAAAAAACTGTTGAAATTGAAGCAAACAGAATATTCTAAATAAGAAAAGAAAATAATAAACTTAATTATGTGACTGACGTAATACGATCATATTTATTGCCACAACTTAAATCAAATATTTCGGACATACATCAGCGACTATGTGAATCTCAACAATCACCAAGTGAATCTTGACATCCTCCAATTACGGTCTTTCACGGTAACATATAGTATACAGGGTGTTCATTTTAAGACGGCTCAAATGCATGTCATGCTTAAATGATTGATCTGAGCAAAAAATGGTAGAGGAAACATTTGTTGCCCGTCACCTCTAGTTTCAGAATATGTGACTTGATTTTAGATTTCTGGCCGCATACGCGGCTGTCGCGCGACCAAAATTGAGGGTTCTCAGTTGACCCTCATTTTCATATACACACTTTTAAAGAGTATAAAAAGTTATGAAAGAATCTGGAAACCGCAATTCGATATCTTCAAAATTAAAGGTGCTAGGCCATTTCAAAATCTGGTATTTATTAGTCATATTTCAATTTTTTAACTTGTTATCAAAGAGAAAGAAGATGTGCACCTTCTTCAAAAACCATGAGTTTATGTCAGAGTAGTTAGTAATTAATTGTAGTGAAAAACTGTTTTCCATTATCTGAAAAACACAGGATTTTCTCTTGGTACGGAGAAAATCGATGCGACCATTTCCTAGAAATTCCCTACAAACTATAACTCTATGGAGTTTCCCAGTTAACAGATTTTCCTCGAAGTTAGAATTTCCGCCATGTTTATAATACTACTTGATATTATTGTATAAGTGGCTTAACAGAAATTGTACTTGTAAAATACTCTACTAACCTTCGTTAAGTTCAAGTTTTAACCCGATTCGCTATTATTAGTGAAAGAAAATGAAAAACCATTACACTAAGTAACAACGTTTTTTGTTATTTGAAAACAGAATGAATGATTTACTTTCAGCAGACAGAAATTAAGAAAGTAATTGGACAAATAAATAGGCTCGTGGGCTAATTATATTTTCTGTAGAACTAAAGAAACCCTTTAAAATAGATCTTAACAAGGCTTGAGATTCCCAAACAAATAGATAATAAAATACAAAATAAAATAAAGATGGAAGGCACCAATCAAAATCTTATCGCTGCTTTTTAAAGCTGCGATTCTATTTTCGTTAATTACTGCTAGAAAACTTGCTGAAAAAGAGCTTTCTCTCGCATGGGATTAGAAGCTAAACTATTCCCTTTTTTCATATTCATTTAATTATTTCATCTGAACAGTTTCATGCAGGTGATCCATTATAAAGACACCAATCATTTTCCAAAAATATTAATATTGTTGGTACTCCACAACTGGCGTGTGTGAGTCTGGCTTGAAGTAAAATGAATGAAGTATTAGCGCTCGGATCTTTATTTTAGGACATTGCCGTCTTTTGATAGAGTTCTCTCGTTACAGGAAACACTGTCTATCCTCACTGAGTCATTCCAGCCTTTTACGAAAGGAAAAACTAAGGGTAGCTGCAGACGAACTCAGTACCTTGTCTTGTGGCAATCCAGTGCACTAACCATTGAGTATATTGTTTGCAATCAAACCAGATTTTGGGTGTTTTTGCACATAGTACTTAAATTTTTGAATTGCTTTTCATGAATGAAGCATTTTTTTGTTTATAATTTTTTCTACTCGCTTCATATTATTATGATCTTATTTTCAGTTTAATCTTTACAATCTGGTTATTTTTTTAAAATTTACTAATACTTTGCGAATCATCTGCGAAATTTTAGTAAATGTCTACTGAATTATCTACTGCAATGTGAAAATAAGAAAAAAGAAGTATATTTAAATAAAAGTATTAAGTGTAAAGTTTTAATTAGAATGTTTTACCGCGCCACAACTTGCTAAAAACACTGGGAGATTAGTTTCTTTGGTAACAAAACTTTAGGGCGTTTCGGACAATCCTTCACGGTCAGCACCCTCCGTTTCCATGACAATCGGTAAAGCTAGGGTAATGGCATCTCCTAACCCAGGACTCAGTTATCAGGTCTCAGTTCGAAGAGAATGGTAACAAGGGTGGTAATGGTTTATGGGATTAGGAGAGAAGAAGCTGCAATATTTACATTCATTACTCACCCTTTCCCTTTTTATTCTTTGAACATTTCCTCGTTTTGGGAGCTACTGTTACAACAGTGTCCGAAGATTAGCGTGCTTAAAAGTCCCCATCTTTTATAAGCAAGCTTCTTTCTCCATCTTCACTGTAATGAATCTCAATTTTTTGTTTATGTCTACATCTAATCAAGGATTAAAAACGCTCTAACAGAGAAACCGTTTTGGTTTTTCATTTATGTATTATGATCTACTAATTAAATAGATATTAATTATGAGTTCATCCATTAGTTTTGTTGCAACTAGCTTATTAACAATCCCATTTATCACCTAAGGTTTACTATTTTTGACAGGTTCTTGGACGGCTTCATGACCAAAAAGGAGGAGCCGGGTTGTTCAGCGCTAATACGAGTTACAATATCTAGCCTAGGGAAACTGGCCACAAAATTTGAAATCATTTGTGCTGCTGAAGGATAATCTATTCCAGTGACGCAATTTCCTTAAACATCCAGGCAGTGGACTGGCGAGATTAATACCTGGACAGACATTCTGATTAGTATTGTACACATTTTCTGGGTGTCTAGTCCGCTTATCTCTGAGAACCTGAGACTTTTACGGCGGAGAAAATATTCGGAGTTGAAAACCTCGCACTTTCTAGCTTTACCTAGTACTATATTTCCAGACTCTTAAATCTAACATCAGTGACTCAGGAAGGTTCTCACTAACAAGCCCCAAAGCCACTTGAGAGACGTCTCCTTATAGCTCAACTCCTTAGACGTTTCTACATCCAGCTCCTAAACAACAAACAGAATCATGTTTCCTTAAAAGATGTAGAGGAGTTAAGCCATACAGTCGAGCTTGCTGTAGCTGGAATTTCTGTAGTATTGTTTTTAGACTTCTTCTAATTACATTTTTTTTATAGCAAATAATCGAAAACTTATTTACGAAAAAAAGTAAAGTAATTGTCTATTTTTTCAGGCGGGCTTTACGTCCAACTACCAATTAGGTGTCTTAGACGGAGGCAGATAGCAAACATTCTTTACTGTAAATTTCTTTTATTAACGCCTTTAACCGCTCGGCTATGTGGCGCAGCCTTTGAGTAGTTTCTACTGGTAGTAAGTAAGCGTTCTTTGTTTAGGATGAATTCTATGATGGATATGTTTGGATTGACTTTTATCCTCCATTCATCGACCAGGATTCATGGAATGTATTTTGTAGGGTATTGTCGTCCCTATGCCGAACCGCCGATACAATGAACGACCTAGGTTTTAAAGGGTTTACTCTCTTTGCCAAAGCTATCTCCGCGGGAAGGTAGCCCTTGGGTTTATAGCGACCCTTGGGTGCCTTGGATTCTTGTGCTTGTTTACGTTGTTAGTATAAGTGTATTGTGTGCTTTATTGCCTATTGTATAGTGAAAGTACATGGAGTACTGCGCTAGGAACCCATGGGATTGCAACACTTAGGAGGCTGCATGCAACAGCGACTCCCTGCGGGAATGAGAATGTGGTAATTGCATTCGTAGGTATTGGTAGTGTATATAATAATCTAAAATGAGTGTCAGGATACTATTTTAGAAACGTGCAGTTTATTTTGTCGTTTAAATGTGCAATTGTTGAATTTTCTGAAAAACAATATCTCAATCTATACTGAAATATCCAACCGAGATGTAATGCTTCAATACGTTTTGCTAGCGTGAATAAAACAAATAATAATAAAGATATTTTATTTTCCAAAGCACGCAGAGTTCACAAAATCGTTATCAATTTTAAATACAAAAATTCAAATTAAATAAATAAATCGCCGAAGTGAATACAACATAAAAATCCTCAGCTAACCTTTTATTTTTGTTTTTTTATTTATTATTTTTTGCCAGAAAACTCGAAAACATTTTTAAAAAATTATGCGCACGCATGTGTTAGATCGATGGATCACGAAAATATTTCAGATCCGACGGATACAAATTAGACTAGCGATCAATGTTCAATTGAAAACTTTTATATTTTTACATATTTTTGTGTGGGGATCAAGCCCTAAACTTCTTCACCGCCCAAACCCCGTGGGTACGCCTGCGTTACTAGCGTTTTTAGTAAAACAGAGAAAAAGATCTTGTGTGAATAAAATTTTACAAACTTCTAAAAACGTTAACTTACATACTTTCACCCATTCGTGCCTATGTTCATATTAAAGCGTAAATAACTTTTTATAAAGCCTACATACGCATGCACTTGCATTTAACGTAGTTAATAAAACTAGAAATTTTAGCCTTACATTTAATTATGTGAATATTTTACTGCAAACAATTAATTGAAAAGTTATGGTTGTAATTTAACAACACGCCAGCCAAATAGTTTCTTGGCAGATAATTTGAAATGGAAATGGTATGCGATGGGAACAGCAAATTTGATTAAATAAATTTGACTCGATTGAAATATTTCTTTTTCAGGGCCGTATAAAAGTATAATAGCATAATTTAAAATTAAAATAACAATTTAAATGTTTATCTTCTTCTATTGTATAGAACATGTAATTAAGTATATTAAGTATTAAGTATATTTAAATATTGAGAAATGCTGAGTTAGAAGATAACACCAAAGGAAACTGTATAATGGGGTGGATATAATTAAAAGATCGAAAAGTTAAATATTTAAAGATATGGATTGAGGACTTGTTGAAACTGTTCGTGGTATGTAGTCGGTGATATTGAAGGGGAGTTCAAATTCAATGATTTTGGAGGTGCAGTTAGAGAGTTTGAGAAATTGCGGGATTGAATGAGAAAATAATAAATTTAATTACTTAAGAAAATCTCACCCAGTTGGTCACGGGGCCAACGGCGCCTCAGCCGTCTTCGAGGATTGGAGGGTAGCGTAGTTGAAGATAAGTTTGCAGCTAAAGGGTTAGGATGAAGTGAGAGTTTTTTGATGAAAATTTTTATATCGGATTTTGGCTAGTTCGAAGGTGAGTGGAATTTGGAGCTCTGTATGGATTGTGTAGTTACTAACATAGAATGGAGCGTCTACTATGCGACGGAGTATTTTGGATTGGAGTGTTTGCAATCTATTGATGTTTGATTTTTTTAGGAGTTCCGTAAAGTTCGAGTCCGTAAGTCCATATTGGTGGTGAGAAGAGCTGTATAGAGTCGTCGTTTGTTCTGTAGTGAGAGTTTTGAGCGTTTGACAAGTAGTCTGGCTAGAAGTTTGTATCGTTTGTTTAGTTCGGTACGTTTATGTCTCGTATCGGGGTTCCAGGTAAGTCTCTTGTCTAGGTACATTCCAAGGTACCGCACGAGGTCGGCTGGTGGGATAGGTGTATGATGTAAGAAGACAGGTGGTGGAGTTTGTCGTTTGAATGTGAAGACTATGTATTTAGACTTAGTTGGGTTAATTTTTGTACACCAGTTTTCTAACCAAGGTTCTATTGAGTGAAGGTGGGACTGTAGTGAGCGTACTGCGAGGATAGGGTCAGAGTGTGAGGAGAGAATGGCAGTGTCGTCAGCGAAGGTGTAAATAGAGGTACTAAGGTTAGAAGGTAAGTCGGTAGTGTAGGTTGTGTAAAGAAGAGGAGCTAAGACACTTCCCTGTGGTACACCAGCAAGGACAGGATGGATGGAAGAATGAGTAGTGTACCACAATTTAAAAAAAAAAGTTTCTGTATTTAAACAGATAACATTTTAGTGTAATTTAAATTTCTGAATATTAAATTAGTAGGTAAAAGAATTTAGGCAAACGATTAGATTCATTAGTAGACAATGCTTTAACGGGACAATCGCAGCGCTTAGACGGCATATTTAAAGAAAGAGTTTAGGAGGTGCTTACAGAGGGAATTCCCTGAAGTGAGCGCTTAAAGATAAACAGAAAAGGAAGAGTCGGTTTTTATGAGTGGGGGTTGGTTTACGGATGGGTGGCTGGGACGGATGAAATTATGCTCAAAATTAATAAAGTGAGGGTGTAGCAGAAGTGCGGAAGTAGTTGAAGGAGATGATGATGTCGAGGAAGAAGAAGCAGAAGAAGAAGAAGAGGTATCTGGCCAAAGGACAACATTGCCAGCTGAGAAACTCAATTGAGAGATAGGCGTGAGTCAATTCGCCGGCTATTTCCCTCTCGTCGCCTCTTTTTCTCCTCTCTTCACAAGTTTCCTTACCATCTGAAGCCACTAGGAGCAGGAAAAGCGGCAGACGACCCAAACTGGAAAATAAGCAGAGCTTAATTAAGAGCGAGCAGGGCAGAGTAAAAGGGCTTCCCTTAATATTCATCAACTCCAACGGAATTGTACTTTATAATGCAATTATGACTATTAGTCCGGTAGATATTTTAAGTGGTTTCAAGCCGTGGCTGTTTCCAAAAACCAACCGACCGCTTGGCAATTGAAACTGTTTCATAAATAAAGGCTAAATTTCTTAACCTAAATTAGTTATAGTGAAATTGAATCTGTCTAAATGAAATAAAACAAAAAAATCTATTTGTCTCCTATGAAAACATTTTATTTGTGATCTACCAAATAAACTCGATTTAAGGTTATATCTGTTGAATTTTAAACTGAACTGTAGATCTCTTTCCAATTATTTTTTAACTTAAAGCGCATCAACAACTGGAGTCTTCGGCGCTATAGTAGCAGAAGTAATTCCTAACATATAGATGAACAATTCTGGCATTGAGGCATCGGTCCGCCCACTGGCATCGCATTTAGAGAACTGAAAAGTTATGTGAGCAGCAGCTCATCCCAGATCTTTGATGGCAACAGAGGTCAATTATCATACTTTCTCACCAGGTGAGAACAGGCCAGAACTAGGACAAGGCCTCCGACTAGAAAAAGAAACATATGAGCATGTCAATTGGTCAATTAAAGTCTCCCTTAAAACTGCCAATAGTAAAGAAGGAAAACCATTAACCAGTGCAAGAAGTATTTCCAACAAAGTTGGCTGGTTTCTCTAGCTGTAATTCTCATTCCAGAAACAAATTAATTCAAAATTTAAGCAAAAACACGGGCGGTTCCGTTTTGCTGAGTAATATAGATTTATTATTTACATTACAGCATTCTTGTTTCCTTGATCTTCAGTTTCCATCTTCATACATCATCTCAGACTGAGACAGGTAGATTAAATATTTACCTCAGGGATGTTATAGGCTACAATGCTTACAATTTTCAAAGAGAAAACCCTGCTAGATATTGACCTGGATCTCCTAATTAAAAATTATTTAATTTTTTTTTAAATTTTAAGGTGCTTAAACGTTTGAGGTCATTACGCCTAACCTATCTTTGCCTTTTCTGAACGTATCTTTAAAGAGTAAAAAGTAAAGTGATGCCTATTTCTTCAAGCGGGTTTTACGTCCAACTACCAGTTACTTGTGGATGTAGGCGACTAGCAAACATACTTTACTGTAAAATTTCTATAATTTAACCATTAAATAAAATCCAAGGCCTAAGACCGGGAATCGAACCCAGTACCACAATAGCTTTGCAGGTCTCGCCTCTAACCGCTCGGCTACTGTGGCGCCTTTATTATTTTTTATTTTATAATTACGGATTTCTTGTAATAATAATGTGAGGTTATCAGTCAAGCATATTATTGATTATTTTAATTTAAGGTATTTAACCATATTATTTTACACATCTGAGGACATGGTCGCCCGGATCTTTTTCCAGTGAACTGAAGGCTCGAGACAGATTTATTATTATTTTTAACATTCTACATGAAATTAAAGGTCAAGAAATATTTGAAAATAATAATAGTAAACCATCTAGCATTTTGCTGCAACTGTTTTATTTGTATAAAACGAGTTTATTCTAGTTGGCCAAGTAGGAATCAAATAGAGGGTAAGCCGGCACACATCAATTCCCAGTCACACGGCACAGTTCAGAGTCGGAACGTTGTTTGCCCAAATCACTGCCGGGGCTGTTCTGCCTATCGATTGGTGAGTGAAAGTACGGTTGGAGCAAGTGAGACAGAGTGTATGTATTCAACATGATTCTGAGATAGTCGTGATGGATCACGATCAGTGGGGATTATGCTCCTCCGGCAAGCTGATCTACCCCTCTTTTATGTCGGCTCCTATCTGCTTTTTGTATCTACCTTGCACACACTTATTCCAGTTTCTCTTCACACATTGCTGCTGTGATCTATTATGATTGATGATTGAGTGCTGCGATATAAGCTGGCCAGAGATCGTATAGGTATTACGGACATGTAGAATGCTAATCATTTAAGCATCAAAGGGCGAAATGGCATTTCAAATAAAGTCACTTTAACTCAGTCCAACTTCATTTTTGTTTTCCATACTGTTGTTTACAATTTCCAATTTCTTTTTGCAAGTAAGAAAAGTATTGCGACTATTCAAATTTTCTATTTTGAGGTTTCCTAAATTGGAAAAAGTAGCTTTTAAGAAATAGTTTGTGTATTTATCTGTGAACAAAATATCTCAAAAACAATAAATCGCTCTCAATCAAACTTTATAGTTATTTTCGGTTTCTCCAGAGGACCCAGTTACAATCTTCATTAAACCTTATACAGACCCACTCATAGTGATCAACAGAATTTATTTGAAATATTTTTCCAAAAAAGTCCAATTAGAGAATTCAGAATGGGTAGGCTCTCAACTAAAGAATCATTTCAATATAATGTACGGTCCTGTTTCTTACATTCAGCATTTTAAATAATTCTTAAAGATTCAGGTAACGTTTATTCGTAGAGCAAAATTTTTTTTATTACTTTTTTTCTTTTGCAAAAATCAGGAATAGGCTGAGTCTTGAAGCCTAAAAGGGAAGCTACGGTTGTGGGTTCATTGTCGTTATGATTTTATGTGATGTCACAGGAAGTGGTTTAGTAGATAAAGAGGTTTTCATTTTCAGTAAAAGGAAGTGTCCGTAATCCTCGAAGGTATTTATGCCCAACCACAAAAGTTTTTAAGAATGTCATTAACGAAATCCAAATTAACCAGTTAAGTGTGTTTGACGTGTATACACGTCAAACCAAATATCTATTACGATGCGTTCGACGTGTATACTCGTTGTGAAAAATATAAAATTGCCATTAACTATAAAAACTCGAAATTTTAATAAAATACAATAAGAATATTATTTGGTGTGATGTTTCCTTTATCTTACCAATAGAACTGCCAAGTATTTTATACGGAGGGGAGTGGAGGAAGTCAGCCAAATGATAAGTAGTTGGTACATGTTTGGTCTCCGCATTAGAGACTGGGAATTAGGCACACAAATAGAAGCTCTCAACCCTTGTGCAATGCCGTTTTTTACCTTAGTTAGAGGTTCAGACCTCAGTACGAGCATGATTTCATCTTGCACTGAATTCAAAGCTATTTTTTTCCTTGTAAAAGCTCTTGAGTCTCTAGTTAACTAGAGCAATGCATACGTGAAGCGGTGCAAGATTTTGAAATGCACATAATGCTCTGGTAATCTCAAGCCCCCACAGATGGCAGAAAAAGTGCTTGCAGAGACTATTATGACGTTGTAAACTTGTAGTCGCGTGTATGCACGTCATTCCGCACCCTGTGGAAGGGTTTTTAAAACTAAATTCCACGTTTAACTGGTTTAAAGGTTCTCTAGTTTTAAAGAAAACACCAGCCGAATTGCCCAACTAAAAAGAATTTATGGCTAAAATGTCACCGGAAATGACTATGGCAAGCACAATGACTTGAAATGTGAAAAAAGGATAATGAAGCACAATGCATGTGGTCCTTATTTAGAAATTATACACACAATTTAAAGGATTTAACATATGGAATAATGAAGGATTCGACGGTGTTTCTTTCCCCTCAAGCAAATGGAATTAATACATTTCCACATTGACAAAGTAGCCAGAAAGACAAAGTCTTGAAACTTCTTTTCAAATTGTTATACACATGTTGAGTGATTATTTTTATGGCAAGGTACATGTCAAATATTTGTCTTTAAAGTGCTTCACCTAATAAAGGTTTTATATCAATATTTTTTTGAAGCAAAAAAGTTTGCAAACAATGAAATTAGTCGTTCAATCTTACTTAGCGTGGGAAATTTTGCAAGCCCTTTTTTTTTTGTTTGCCCTTATTAACTTAACAAAAAATTGGTACTTAATATTTAAATTTGTACATGTAAAATGTATTTTCAATAAATGTAAATTTCAAGAGGCTTTTGCAGCTGTTTCCAATAATACACTCGAAATTTAGCCCCAAAAAAATAATAATAATAGAAAATATGTGAATTAAAATATAAATAAATGTATATATGGATTTATTTAACGGTAATCCTATGTTGAAAGGGTGGTAAATCCATGTTTACTTCAGTCTGGTTTCCACAGAGTTTTTGTTGAAGTATATCTTTTCACGGTGCAAAGACTACTGGAGGCCAGGGGTGACGACGGCTTCCACAATATTTGCCCACCACGAGAGAGACAGAGAAGCATGCTTTATAAGAGTTGTTATTCAAATTCTCTCTTTATTTGTGCGTATGTATGTATGTTTTATGTTTACAATCCCTGTAAGCCCCAACTTCCATCCCTGGCTACACCCACATAGGCATTCTCTACTCTCGCAATCTCTATTTTCTCCTCCATTTGCAAAATGGAAAAAAATTGCATTTTAAAATTACTATATTCCTTGGTTATGTACATTTTGTGGTCATTTATATCTGGCCATGTTCCCATTTTCCCGTAAAGTGGCTATTAGCGAGCGAAAGCCTTATGTTTCACCCGATTGTCCTTTTTTTATTATTATTTAACCCTATGTTTTTTTTTGCGCAAACAATATGTCGAGGATTCGGCAGTTTATTGATTCCTGTACCACCCTCCTAAATGCATAGGCTATCATGATTGGTTATATCATGATTTTGTAATACAAATTTTTCGTATTCAATACATTTTCATTTTAAGAGCGCTTATGGTTGTAAATTTAAATTTCGTGATATATAATATATTTTATAGATTTATACAGGGTGAACCAGTAAGTAATTTCCATAGGCCTACTGTGTGTAGTACATCTAAAGTGGAGTTCAATGACGTATTGGCCAACTTCATATGTATTTTCCACTATTCTTGAGTGACGTCACTTAATTTTTTGTCTAAAAACATTACTTTTTTGCAATAAAAATGTTATTACTCAGAAAGTTTTAGTCCGATTTCGATTCTGATGACACGGTTAGAAAAACAGTTATTTTAAACAAGTACAATTTTTATAATCGAAGGTTAATTTGCTTAGTTTCAAATAGGGTACAATAGAAAATTTTGAAATACCAAGTCTAACAGATAAGGGAAGTTTATTTATAAGATGCCTAGTTGTATTGGTTAATACCTAATTCAGATATAAGGATTATCTGTTAGTTGGTTCAAAGTTCAAAGGGTTGTTAAGGCTTATTCACATTCTTATCTTTTTATCTTTTTCAACAGTGTAGTTGTGTGTGAAATCGTAATCTGGAGTAAACACAAACTATATGAATTTTTGTTTAAGTACTTGTTTAAAATATTTCCTAACATTTTTTCAAATATTTCAGATAGATCAGAAGTAAATTTTAAAAGTGCAATTTATAACCTTTGACTTCCTTATCTTAAGACAATCTACTTTAAAAATTGACTACTGGTCCATCTAAAAGAGTTTTCAATGAATTAAACAACTTTATAAACTAACACTGTTGAGTGCTCGTGAACACGTTTTCTTGTATAAAAAACATAATTTTTGATAAGAAGATAAAAGGGAATCATGGAAAATTATATACCGTTTGAAAGCCCATTAGACAAGGAAACTTTTATAAAAAGTGCCAGCACTTAGGTCTGATAATGATCACATAAGGGCCTAATGAGTTTTCTTAAAAATTTCGATTACTTTTATTTTTCCAGCATTCGGAGAAAGATTGAGGCTGTTTGGAGAATAACTTATGCTTCGAAATGGTGTCAATTTTAGGAAAATTTATCTGTGTTTCTAACCGTGTCATCAGAATCGAATTCGGACTAAAACTTTCTGAGTAATAACATTTTTATTGGAAAAAAGTAAAGTTTTTAGAAAAAAAAAGTAAGAACTGTGGAAAATATGAAGTTGGCCAATACCTCATGGAACTCCACTTTAGTACAACTTTAACAACTAAAGAGTGTGACATGCAATTAATGGCGCGTCAACATCTAATATTGGCCATACCCGCATGCGGATATCCTCCGCATACTTAACTGTAAGAAATTCTTAGGAAGAGTATATCTAGCAGTTGGACTCGAAACCGGAACTCAAATTGACCAACCACTGTACCTTCCTTCATTCTGTTTTAGGCACCCATTATCTGATGCCTTTTTACACTTTTTTTCCCATTTAGTTTCATGTTTTTCATAAAAAGATAATTACAGTATTGTGGGTCGCTGGATTACTTACCATTTTTGTGACCAAAGCCAGTGTTATTGGTGTTGAAATGAAAGGCCAATATTACAGTTGAATTCGTCATGAAGTTGGGCAGATTTTCTTGTCATCTGCAGGCTAATGAAAAATGAAAGTGCACACTAATACACATCATTGCACATATCTACTCACACATATACAATTTATATTTGCTCTCTACCTGGTCAGAATTACCCTTTTATGGTTTCTTTATAACGGTTTTATCTTGAAATTTTTATTTAGTTACGAGAGTAATGATATTTTTTTTGTTTTTACAATGAGAGCAACGTTGCGATCACGTAACACACATCATGATATTTCTCCACAACGTCCTGTGCCAATATCTGCGGTCATTAGTCCCTGTAACCTTTTTTTTTAAGGCACTGATGGTCACCAGACAGTGAACAGTAAGAAACACCTTGAAGAAGAAATGTCAAAGGGGCAGCCGCTGGATAAGATTCCGGGATCTTCGCAGGGGAATTAAGTGTTCTAATCACTTCCTTTTATAAGTGTACTTCGGTGCTAGCTAATCATAAGTACCACAGCGTTAACCCTATCCTATAAAATTGGTGGAATACTACCAACCACCTCGTCCTGCATCCAACACAGCACCTTGGCCTCAGCAAGATTTGGTGGAACTGAGAGGTTCTTAGCTAATTTGGTTTACACACACACACATATCCCCTCTTTGACATCGTCGATTTGTGGCATTCATTAAATCAAATTCTTAAAAAATCGTAACAATTTGTGGATTATAGATTCTATTCACAATTTAGCTAACTTGTAATTTTGGCTTGACGTGTAACTGCTGACATGTTCAGGTTAAGCAGCTGTAAACCAGCTAGATTAGAACCCATGGGTATACAGTGCACTAACCACTTGGCTAATCCCTTCTTCCATTTATTATTATTTTTTTTATTTTTTTTTTTTTAATGATTTAAGGCGCGTCAACATCTAAGGTTATTGGCGCCCGGAGCTTTTTTCAGTGCACTGCCGGCCTCCGGACAGTGTTCTCTCGTTACAGACAACACTGTCCATCACCGGACAGTGAGCTGTAAGAAGCTCCTAGGAAGAGAAAATCTAAGGGTCAGCAGCTGGATTCGAACCCGGGACCTCCGCGTGGGAGTCCCGCTCATAGCTAATCCCTTCCCTTATTTATTTATTTTTTTTTTTTTTTGGCGCATCAACAGCTGAGGTCATTAGCGCCCGGAGTTTTTTCCAGTGCACTGCCGGCCTCCGGACAGTGTTCTCTCGTTACAGACAACACTGTCCATCACCGGGCAGTGAGCTGTAAGAAGCTCCTAGGAAGAGAAAATCTAAGGGTCAGCTGCTGGATTCGAACCCGGGACCTCCGCGTGGGAGTCCCGCTCATAGCTAATCCCTTCCCTTATTATTATTATTATTATTATTATTATTATTATTATTATTATTATTATTATTATTATTATTATTACTATTATTATTATTGATATTATTGCCACTACTTTTTTGTGTTGATTCCTAGGTTTGAAGGATGGTATGCTAGGAAACATGGTTAAGTAAATTTTTACTTGACTCAGTTTCTAACAGGTCATGGCTGCTTCAGGAAGTATCTGAACACCATGAGAAAAGTAGAGAGTCCTTGCTGTGTTTATTGTAAGGAAGTTCAGGACGATGCACGGCACACATTTTTCGAGTGTAAGAGATGGGACCAACAAAGAATGCAACTGGAGTTGGAGATAGGGAGCATTACTCCAGAGAATATCGTGGGCAAAATGTTAGCCGCGAAGTCCAATTGGAATAAGGTGGACAAGACCGGTCAGCGATATTTTAAAAAAGAAGAAAGTGGAAGAGGGAAAAATGACGGAGTGCATAGTGTTCCTGGTCCAGCCCGAAGTAATGTGATAAACGGTCCCGGGCTGGGTCCATCAAGGAAATCGAGGAAGTGAGGTTTTTTAGTGGGTAGGTATACCACATAACCTTTCGCATCGGTACCTTTATGAAGGTTTTCCTCACTTATAAAAAACAAAACAAAAAGTTGCCACTAGTTTTACTTTTTCTATTATTTATTTCAATTTTCGTTAGGCCCTCGAGTCAAACTCGGGGCGGTTCTCTTTTACTAACAAATGCTTTTACATAATTACTCGTATCTATCACTGTGAGATGAGGAATAAGGTTATGTGATCCAGACTTTGCATCAACACTCCTCGTTGCTCTTCAGTTTGGCATTTTCTGTTCTTACAATTCTAATATAAAATAAAAAACATAAAATTTGAGGAGAGTACGAATTGCACACGGCTCTCCATATAATTTTCTAATGTCTACAACCATTAAAAAAAAATCCAACCCCATAAAAATAGGTATTTTTAAACTCGCATAAAAGATGAAGTTGTTATCACAAAAGATAAAAAGTGAAACTGTCATTTATTGAATAATAATTGCATCTTAAGAAAATATTTTATTATTTATTTCAAAATATTTACATTTGGAAAAATTGAATAAAATGTCACTTGTAGTTAACGAAGAAAATACTCGGATTATCTTTCCTTTGCCACGAAATGCACACTCGTTATTACTCGGCTTCTTTTACTAAATTAATAAAAGGTACATGTTTTATTTATCCGCTGGGAAATGTTTTGAATTCATCATTATTAACGAATTCTTTGAAAATGGTGCTTCAACAATAAGATTTTCCATTTTCTTTTATTAAATACCTTTTTTGCCTGTGTCTTCTGTTTCTGTATTCTGACTTTTTCTTGCGTTACATTACCTAATTATTTCGCATAATGCCTATCTACATGTATTTATGGTATAGTATCATTATATTTTAAAACATAATCGATTGTAAGATGGTTTTTTACATATTTATGAGGAATATATCTGTTGTTAGGCACTCATGAGACTTTCATTTAAGTACATTCGGAAATGACGTAATTATAAAGGCAGTGGTGGGATTTCATGGTGGATCAGCAATCGCCACACTTTTAGATTCTGTTAACGGAATTTCTTCCTCATTAACTGCTCTACTCCTTGGAGAGGTTTGCGGAATGCTCTTCAGCATCCTCTAGTTCAATGATCTGGCTCTGGCACACCGCCCATCTGGAATTCCTTTTCGAAGGGTATCTCTCTACTTTGCCATGCCAGGTGAACAGTTTCCTACTCTCGGCCACTTGGTTACCTTTGCTTTCAGCGTTTCATTTATTTTATTTTTTAGGTTGTTTACTGATCAGAGAAATGCCCTAATCATATTAAAAATGTTCTTCTGAATCGTTTTCAAATTTAACATTTTAGAGATTTCACCATCTGTTTTTGACTGTTTTACTAACTGCACATTCAGTTTTCAGTTATTCATGATTCTTCTTTCACTCTGCAGTTATAAGAAAATTCTTTCTACAATAGTAATTATATCTTTCTTCTTTTATTAGATTTCGCTTTAGAGAGCTAATATTAGTACCTTACTACCATACTTACAAAATGATCCATGCCAACCCAGAATCTGCTAAAAATTTAAGAAGTCTAGATGTTAAAGCGGAAGAAACGCATTTATCTTTGTTTATTTATTAAAGAATTTTACAACTGTCCAAGTTCAACAAGTAAAAAAGATGAACTGTACATAAATTATGAACGTTGGCTTAGTGCCAGCGAATATACAGTGGCTTGACTTCGTGAACGGCGGCCGATCCGTTGATGATAGCCTCTTAAGGCGTTAGGGAATACTACTGCCTCTCTGGATAGCCGAATTCAGGCATTCAGATAGTCGAGCGACCAGAGGTGCCTCAAACGTCTAGGAGAGTTCGTGGGAAGAGTTGAGGTTTAGTGGGCTTGGATTTTCAGGCCACGAAATTTGGTTTTGGGAGAAATTTCAAGTCGGTTTGGATAGGTTAGAAATGTAAAATGGAGCATTGACTATGGTATATGGGATTTTGGATTGTGAGGACTGAAAGCGATTGGCAGTCCTGCATGGTTCAAGTCCATAAATCCATACTAGAGCTAGCAGAGTGTTGTATAGTTGTCGTTTGTTTAGTAGAGCGAGTTTGAAGCGTTTGCCTAATACTTTCTTTAGCATTCTGTATCATGATTCGGTTCAGTTGTCGAGTATGAGGGCTCCGTGTCAATCGTTTCTCCAGGTGGAGTCCCTTATTAACTGTTGGGAGGAAAGTGAGGTTGAAATAATTCGGTAGGCAGGATTTTTTTAGTTTAAGGTTGACTTGGAATCCCATTCTAGACTGAAAAGACAAGAAACTAACCAACGCTACAAACTTCTCGCCAGACTACTTGACAAACGTTCGAAACTTAACCTACATAACAAAAGACTCTTATATCAACTGTTACTGCGACCAATTTGGTCATACGGCATCGAATTATGGGGATCGACTAAGCGTTCCAACTCACAACTCCTCCAGGCATTACAGTAAAAAATACTTCGAAAACTTCTTAACGCTCCGTTCTATGTATCTAACCTCACTATCCATAATGACCTCAAAATCCCTTTCATTACAGATCTTGCTAACACTGGTTTCTTCAAATTTCATTCCTCTACAGCAGCTCATCCTAGCCCTCTCATAGAACACCTATCTTCCTCCACATTACCAGGTAATCCTCTAAGGAGATTGAAGAGAAGATGGCCTCGTGATCTTCTCTTATCGTGAGAGCAAAGCACGTTACTGGAGTGGCACCACTCCACTCATGGCTTTCTTCTATTTCTTTTTTCTTTTACCATATTTACTTGTTGTAACAACTGTTGCAGTGGTAAATTACAATAAAAGATTAAAAAGATTAAAGATTAAGGTGAAAACAATGAGCTTATAATTTTCGTTGAATGATTTTTATTATCAACTTCCGGAATTCCAGGATGATAAGGTTGACCTGGAGATGGTAATTAACCATGACGGGATACGTAGTTATTGTGTTATCTAATCTGCCTAACAAAATTTGCGAAGTACGTCCAAGAATACGTGGTTGTACAGGTTTCAAGGCTACTTGGAGATTCCATCTTCGCTTAAAGAACTAATGATTTTTACTTTCTATGCTTTACGTTTTCGCAGATCTGTTGTAAGATTAATGAAATTGTATCCTACGATTCTACAACCAACATAATTTCGAATTTTATATTCAGTGTTGGACATAAGTTTTGAGTAAATTCTTACTGTTTAAAACATTTTACGGCAAACTGAGATAGTCTTGCAAATATTTAAAACATATTTATCACAGTGGGAAAAGCATTGATTTGTTTTACTGAGATTTAGTTGTGCAATTTCCACTAATGTTGTATTGATTAATATAATTGCAAAGTTTTAATGAGAAATGCTTATTTAAAGGAATACCCAAAACGATATATGTCTAATTCCCAAATGGTAACCTTCAGTACCAATGAAAGCGATAAGGAATATTTTGAATAACTCTTGCAGGTATGTGGGAAATATTGATTAGAGACTACCTGGGTATATTATATAGCAAAAGGGTTGTACAGGGTGGGCTGCATTGTGTGCATTCATTGGCCGTATGAAAGGTCTCTGCTGTGTTTGTGCGAGTATGTATGTGTGCGTATGTATGTGAGCAAACCCCCCTTCTCTTTCTCTGAACTGGTCACGTGGTATATTGACCCTCATACTCCGACCTCTTGCTGAACCCTCTTCAGTACCAGAGCTCCCTTCTGGTGATTGCCCAGCTCTGATACTGTCCCCCTGGGGCCTCGTCCCCTCTCATTAACCGCCAGTCTCAGCTTTACTGTTCCGCTACAGCACCAGTTTCTTCTTGCTCAGTTAAAGCAACCATCGTCTCCTTTAACATCCTTTCTACTGCCTTTGGGAATTTCTTTGGCCACCAGTCATACCAACCACACCACTCCCTTATAAAATCTTCTATGGAATAAGTGCTTTACTACTATGAGATAAGAATTTACCTATCTAAAGACATTAATTAGTTTAATATTAAAAAAGAAAACAAAGAAATTTTAAGTTGACTTTAAGATTATCTTTTGGGCAGTAACTTTTTTTTCAAGATGTTGAGGAGAAAAATCTTAACAGAGTTTGGTACATCACTGATCTTATTCGTCGTTGTAAATATTGTCAAATATGATCAAACCACATTTTCAACAAGCTAGATCAGTTTAGCAATACCTGTGCATAAATAAATTTTTACTATCTAGATTGTTGTAGAGAAACGCTAGGTTAGCTTCAAAATTTTAAGGTTGTTTTTGGTTGTTATTGCCTCTTTTTTAAGTCATTTAGTTGTGGTAAACCAAACTTGTTCTATAAGTTACCGCTACCCGTTGCTAAGAAATGTTCGTTTAAACGTGCCTACAAAATCCCCTATGAGACAGAAAAGCTAGTATATGTGAATGAAATGCAGTGGTCGAATAAGTGCCTAAACTTTTTTGGAAAAGTTTTGTTTTAAAAGTTTTTAATGAACTTATTAAGAAAAGGTTTTTCTCGATCAAAGTTTCCTAATACTTTTACGAACAAAGTTTTTCTTTAAAAAGTTTTAGGTTCACCAGGAGCTTTTTATTAATAATAATTAAAGTATGAAATTAAACAAGTACTTTTTTTTACAACGGATTATAACTATAATAGTTACAGGCATTACAGTCTTATCACAGAGTAGGCAGCTGAATTCAAACCCAGGATCTCGGAATCTAAATTTTATATTTTATCGCAGAAAAAGAATTCCAAGGTAAGAAAGATGAACCTTATACTTTATTTTTTGCCGTTATACCTTAATTTTTCTCCTTAAAAACGTTTTATGAATAAGTTTTAGAATAAACGTTTGTGTTGTTAAACTTCTAAGGATAAAGTTTTTTAAACAAAAGTTTCCCAATAACGTTACTGCAACGTAAAATTTCAAGTTCAATAAAAACTTTAATATGAAACAAAAGAAAAACTAAAACTTTCTTTAAAATAAAAGTTAACTTTTAATTTTGACCTCTGACTAAAAGAGTTTCCAAATTCAGCAAACCAAGTAGTTTGCCGTCATCAATTATCTCGGCAGTTCTTTTAAGTATTGCATGAGAATCTTTGCATGAGTCAGTCCAAGTGTTGTTTGGGTTGTTAGCTCGGATCACCGCAAGAACGCCGGCATCGCAGAAATGGTGGCCAGTCAACTTCCTAACCTCTTGTGATATAATTCCACAATTTAGCTCTTTTCCACAAATTTCTATCAGTTGTAATTTTTCGTCTCTTACTTCATTTTTGCTCTTCAGTCTTGAAATTAATTATATTTTGTAAAGAACTGCATTTATAGTGTGAGGCGATAGCTCTCGTTTTGAAGAAATTAAGGTGACCCAACGAAGTTTTGCAAGGGGATTACCTAAGCTTTCATTGGTTTTTTCTGTTTTATTTTTCATTTTATTTCAAAATTTGATGTCACTGACTGCAGTGGACTGAAAATTGGCGTAAAATCAGGATGCTAATGAATTAGTCTATGCGCTTGGGTATTATTTTTTGATAATACATGTACTGCAAAAAAGAAAAAATTAGAAATTTTAGCTGAGTAGGTGATATAAATTCCATGATTGTAAACGTAAATAAGACTTAAGATTGTGCCTCTTAGGAGCGGTGATCACGTAGTAAATTATCAGTTTTTATATCTTAAAAGGATGTGTTTAGAGATCTGCAGTTACTTGGTGTTCTTTTTCTCTGTCTGTGAGATTCTCCCTTGCAGCAGAACCTTTAGTTAAAAAACGCCCAATTTGCCTCTTTTTCGAGAGAAATATTAATTAATACTAGGTTGGATTTTTGAAGCACTAAAATAAGTCTTCTAAAAGTGCTTGTTCAGTCTGTTCTACTGTATTCCTTGGATTGTAGGGGGCCGTTATATTGCTATAAATTAGAAATTTTACATCTTAGATATTTGAAATCTCCCTGGCCGCTAAATACTCCGAACAAGTTCATAAGTAAAGGAAATGGAAGAAATAGGGTGGAGGATGATGTACTAAAGATAGAAGCTTATTTGATGGAAAGAAATTTCAGATATGACGAACGACAGGTTAACCAAGATCTGCCTGAAACGTTGGCGGCCGAAAAGTAATGAAACTTATAAATAGTTTTTACAATTATTAAAATAAACTCTCAGTGATTGTCACAGAAGAAAATTGTTTTACTTAAAATGAAAAATATACTTAGCAGTGAATTAGAAAAGATTCGTAAAGATAACATCACCTTTGTTTCATTCGCTTATAAATTCAATAATGGGTCAGCTCACTAAGAGTTTTACCCATAGTGGATACACATTTCCCAAATGGAGTTCAGTTCTTCATGGATCTTGAAACAGTCTTGGTTTCAGTCTTCTTGAGGCTCGCCAAGGTGGTAATGAGAAGTGGATGTCAGCGTGGGCAAAGTGAGGAAGTTGTTTGTCTGTTAGTTTGGTCATGTGAATGTGAATAGCTTGAATGTCGAGTTCTCTGGGTATTTCTGAGTTCCCATTAAACTATTAGGCGTTCAGTGTAATTCGTAGTACATAATTTTGAAAAGTCTACAGCCTTTTCGACAGTGAGTTGCCTACTGCAATTCAGACTGGGTAGGTGCATGTTAAAACAGGTTTAAGGAGCGTCCAATATGTCAGTACAGTGCAGGAGTGTTTGAGAGGTGTGTTTTTTCTTAATTAATTGGTATAAATGCTTCGATGCTAGTTGCAGTTGTGTCGATGTGCGATTTCCAGGTGAGCTGTGCATCAAGGATTTCGCTACGCTGATTTTTTTTTTTTGGAAATACACTATTGAATTCAAACTGTAGGAATACATTATGGTATGCAAAGGAATATTTAAAACTAAAAGCTAATATTTCTAGGCACAGCCATTGTGTATGTAAATACAACTCAAATATAAGTGGGATTTAATTGCGAAAACAAATTAACAATTTATTTTCTGAGAAGCAGTAATTTTGAATAGTGCTAGAGGCACGGTTCTATAAAAGTTTTTGAAAATCCAACCTTAGGGGGTGTTGCGCCCCCTCAAATTCTCTCTCTCTATATTTAGATCGTAAATTTACTCTAGCGAGAGCAACATAACTGCAGTTTACCCAAATAAACTTGATGTTCTGAGATAGTTACTCCAGGTGAAATGTTTCACTCAACGTTATATTATATTTCGTAAACTCTATTTCTAATTGGATAAAATTCCATTATCATTCAAACAGAAATATCCTTATTTTATAGATGAATTAGCATTATAAATACATTTTAAAAAAAAAACTCTTCGGCTTTTTATTATTTCAAATTCAAAATAAAAATAATTTTGTTTGAAAAATGTGTAATTTTTAATATTGGAGTTGGTCAGTTATTATTTTATGCATTTTGTCACTATGCCCTTCGTAATTAATGATGCACGTTTGTTCTGAACAAAAGATAAAACAGCTGAAGAATGTTATGTTTATTAACAACAATGAAGCGATGTGAACAATAATTTTGTAATGTCAAGAAGGAAGCATAATTAGAGTAATTTGTAGTTGAAGTCTGATAGTATTTTAGAAAATCTTATTTAATATTGGGATGAGTTAGGTTTTTTAACACAGAAAAACACTAGATTTTCAATGGTTTATGAATTTTTGTAATATTGGTGGGCCTTGCCTCATTTCCTACTTCGGCCCCTTTAGTGTCCTTCCTCATTGGGCTTTTTCTATCATCAAAATAAAAACAAACTCCTAAACGTTCGGATTTTTTTTTGATTACTTTGATGGAGAAACAACCTTGGTTGTTCCCATTTTAGCTAGAGCCACCCCATTTTTTGATCCCAATAGACGATTCTACACAGAAATAGCAATCCGAACGTTTCTGAGTTAAATGGAAAAGGGAGTTTTGTTTACTTTGTTGCAAAAACAAATGCTCTGTGATAGCATTAAGAGCGCTGTGTACAAAATTCTACGTAAAACATGAATCTATAAAGAAGTAGTGATAAAGAAATGACAGAATCATAATGGAAATCAAATTCTCTAAACCAAAATGATGAATCACTCTCTGATTAGGCTGAAAATCTCGATCCAATTTACACAAAATGTAAAAGATACTTGAGTATTTTTGTTAAAATATTTCTACAAAATCAAAAAAGGCTGAATTAATTAAATAGATTTGTGCAAAATAAAACATTGCATTCTGACTTTAAAAGTGACTACTTTTCGCATGCATATTGTTAACAGTGGAAATTAATTTCATGTCGCAAAGAAGAACTTTTCTGTTCAAGAATTTTGGTCACTAAAAAAAGGATTCTTTTACTTTTGATTACCTCTTTTCTGAGAACTCTTTCTTAGCAGTAAATTTGAGCAATTATCTACTGAAGGAGTGGGCTGTAAAGTCATTTCAAATTAAAAATAACTCAATCATTCTTTAAAATATGGAATTCAAATTTAAAAAGGAGAATTTCCAAGACGAATAAACAAAGTTTGAAACATAATTTGTTTAAAAAAAAAATGTTTAGAGTGTATTTCTTTTATCTGTGGGCATAAATTTATTATCTATTGAATTTATTAATTATTTATTTAAATTATAGAGTACCACACACACTCCAAATCATATATTTAAGGCCAAAGCTCGTAATTTGAATTTAATTAAATCATATTTCATGGTTTAGGCCGTAAAATTGGTGGCAAGAACAAGCTAGTACCGCAGAAAACTTTTATTCTGATCCCATGTGTAAATAACGGCAATAAATAACTGCAGAAGTATTCCAAGGAAATAAGAGAAAGGAAAAAAAGGAAAGAGTGATGAAATATTATCCTTTTTTTCTCTCACTCCTTGCTTCATTTAAGATTCATAAACATAAAATTCCTGGTGCTGTTCGGTCGGTGGTAAAGAGTGTATATGAATCAGGGAAGTGCTTCACTCGGCAATGACTAAAAGCTTGCAGATGATGATGTTGGAGTAGAGTGTGAGGGTAAAGTATGTTCTACTCTTCGTCTTCGGCTCCATGTGGCCCGACTTCCTAGCCCTACAATGTCATACAGATAGTATAGTGTAATAACTGGCTACCCTGCTGGATATATAACCTACTTCCTTTGGCTCTTATACTTTTAACAGTCTTCCATCATTGAAAACAAAAGTACTTCTATATCCTCTATTCATTTTTAATATTGAATTGTGATCCATATTATTCCCCATACAATATTGGATTGTGTTCTATTATAATGGTGTAACATATGGTATCTTTTTCCAGTTGATATAAACATTTTTATGCCTTAAAATATGCTATCATTATCAATATTGGTTTTGTTTCTATTCAATGTATGTAAAATTTTTCAATTTCCCATTTTTTGTTTTTTGTTTTCTTAACATTAAACTATATATTTCTAACCATCAACTTCAGGAGATCATTTAGAATTAGTTTTTATAGTTTGATCACCAATTAAAGCTTCAAAAGACATGTTAGTACGGCATGCAGGGGAAGTAAGGCAATGAGAAAGCAACATCCTCGGTACTGTTTAGTGGTAACAAGCTCGCGGCCACGAAATGAGTTTTGGGACCGGTAGTTTTTGGATTGAAAGATGAAGGAGTTGGAGAAGCAGAGACCTCGGATAGTAGTTGCTTGGCTAGAAGGTTTATAAAAAAGAGAGAGAAGCTGCCGTATTTTCAACTCTCTCTAAGGGAGAATGCCATGCTTACCTACTGGAGCTACATTTGGGTTAGCAATCATTTACACAAGATAGATAAGACGGTTATTTCTGGGTACACGTACAGAGAATATGGCGGAAACTAGATCAGTATGACCGTTGCGCCAATTCTGGGTTTTTGGGTAATCGGAAAATACACACTCTGAGTTTATTGGGTGGAGCTCAGAGTTATGGTAAGCACATAGGGAAGCTGCTAGTGCGGGATGGTCCTTAGAGGCGCTTTGCGGGAACAGGAGTCCATGTTACCAATGTCCAATCATTTCAAAATTAATTGATTGCCGCTAGTTTTTCTATTTAATTCTCCAAAATTGCTTGCTTGTTTCGAGTTGGATAAGAAACTGTAGTCTGCGTGCGATTCTGTTTCATTTCAATAGATTGTTGTTTATTTGGTTTAATTTAAGTGAAATGCCATTATTAATCTAAATGGCTGAAAAATCTGAACAAAATTGTATTTTCTATAAATTAGACCATTAAGACAATACTCCGATTTCACTATTAAAGTCAGACATATTTTATATATCTAAAGATGACCAATGGCATGATTTAAAATGAGAATTGATCGTTAAATGTGCATTTGCAGCTGCAAACTTTGCTGCACTGACCTCTGAGCAGTGCTTCTTCTCTTGAATTCTCTTACTCTTGTAAGAGTATCTTTTACTCCTACTTCTTAGTTCTTCTTCTTCTAATATTAGTGTTCAAATAGCTTAATTTTCTTTTTAATTTTCAGCGCCACTTTCACCCACCCTGTATTTCCAAAATGTTTTACTGGTCATCGGCTATCCAATATTTACACTCATTGGCGTCCGGAGCCTTCTACTGTCTCTCTCGTTACAAACAACACTGACCATCACCGGTCAGCTGAAGAGATCTCCTATAGAGAAAAATTCTAAAATTTTAGTTTTAATTAAATAATGATTTAAGGAACTTGTTTTAACCCTTATCTAAAAATATATTGAAGAGATTTGACTTTATAAATGCGATTATTGATAGCAGTATAAGTAGCAATCTACAATTTTTTGGTAGCAGAAATAATATAGAAACATACTTCCGCAGGTAAAAAACCATCTATCTATATATGTATGAAAAAAAAGTGATATTCTCTCGTTTTGCAGCTGCGCAAAGCCTCGTCAAATGTTTGCCAATTAGACTGGAGCACTTACTATCGATGGAAGAGAGATATCGTTAGAGAAAATAGTTTTGAACAAACTCTACATGAGCTTAGGGATAGGCAGGACAAAAGGCAAGGTAGGGTTATCAGCCCGTACCAATATCGGCTAAACATTTTCATGTTGATTTTGTACTTTGTATACGTTTATACATTGTATATCTCTGTGCATGGTTTGTCTGTGTGTAAGTTCAGGCAGAGGAATGATAGCCTAAGGGTTTCAACAATTTATATCGAACAAATTTTTTTTTTTTTTTTTTGCACACTTCGCTAATCCAAAAATTAATTTGAACTCATTTTTTTCTGAGATAGAGAACCAAAGAAAAAAAAATGTTTTATAAAAGAGACGAAATACGGCAATTAAAGTGGCTAAACTGGCTGTTAGGCCAGGCGCCAAAACAAGTAACTAGGTGTGTTTTCGTAGAGGACCAACTACACTTAGAAAAAAAAGATATTTGTCATAATTATTTTTATTAGTTTTAATAGTTTTCCATCATGTCTAGTTTCACCGATTGGAGCGTTTTCCTCCAAGTACACTACCGTTGAAACATTTCGGAGATTTCCGTACATATAATGGCTTTTTGAATTCGATGTTGGTGTACTGGTTACGAAGCGAGGATTTGCAAGTGGACGTTCACCAGTTCGAATCCCGTATGGAATAGAACAGTTATAATTGTATTTATACCTGTTTATTTATTTAAAAAAAGAAAGTATCGTTTTAAGCATTTATTTTACGTTTTGATTCCAACAAAGTCCTGTATAAGTGCCAGCAAACATAATAGTTTGCTCTAACTGATAAATATTTTGCACATATCACAATAAAGTGCTCTAGCATTCCACAAATATCATATTAACCACATTTGCAGGGATTTGTTATATTATACCTATTTGATTTAAATAATATTGGCAAAATTCGTTTCTTAATCACAACCTGCAGATATTCCTAACCTTATTCTTTGGTTAATTTTGACCGCTGAAGCTCGGTATATTATTCAGTCAGGGGTTGACTGATTTGAACAATTGGCCGTTTCAGCTATGGGTGTTCTCTCTTTGCCTTTTGGCTAAGATATATTATTTCTCAAATGGCATACTTAGCCAACCATACTGCACTTCCACTGCATACCATACCATACTGCAACAATTCCACTTATTCCTGCATGAGTTTCTTCTAGTTAAAAGAAACACTTGTTCGCATATTTCGAGGAATTTGAATATTATCAAGAATTTTTTTTTATGAAATAGTTTCTATTTTTCAGGCGGGGCTTAACGTCCAACTACCAATTAGGTGTCGTGGACGGAGCGGACTAGCAAACATACTTTACTGTAAATTTCTTTTATTAACCATTAAATAAAATCCAAGGCCTAAGACCGGGAATCGAACCCAGTACCACAATGCATATTAGCTTTGCAGGTCTCGCCTCTAACCGCTCGCCTACCGTGGCGCCTTTATGAAATAGTTGAAATTTATATATTTGAACAACTTCAAAGAACTTCAACTGTCTTTTAATTATTTCAAGATTGCTTGTATTACTATTCAGAAATAACATTGTTTGCCTTCAAAAAAAGAGCAAAAATTCTGCAATGAAAACAGAAAAGAAGTTAGGCATTTTGAAGATACCCTCAGACTAGTTCTGGGGATTGGAGAAGTCAGAACCTCGACCAATACAGTTCTTAGACGCTTCAGTGTTGGGTATAACAATTGGTGACGAATTCTGTGTTCACGGGGCCTAAAAATTTGTAAACATAAATGGATCTGTAAATCTGTGAATGATGTTACAATGACTTAACTTATTCTGGATTATCTCTGAAAGGAGGATCACCGCGTTTAGTGTAGGACCTCATTCCATTTTCTTGTTTCCCTCCGCACGCTTACAGTACTACTTAGCCATTTCCTCTTCCAAACCAACTCTCCAATGCTACCTCAAAGTCTTCGCCATTTGACTGTCCTTCTCTTCTCCTGGTTTGGTCTCAGAACCTCCTAATTTCTAACACTGAACCAAAACCCTTAAAATATCTTATTTATTTGTTTTTTTTTCCACTTTAATTTCAAATTCCTCCAACTACAGCTTCTGTTTTCATTTTTTAGGAAAATTATTTTGAAAAAAGAAATTGTAAACATTGTGCTGTTTTAAATTTTACTCTCTGATAATGGTGGAAGTCAGTGAATTGTTTTTATTCGTCAACAAAGAAAGGCAAGATAAAAAGTACATAATGTTGCCAGTTATTACATTTTAGATTCTTTAATAACTCTAAATTTTACTGCTGTAAATACTGCATAGTGGTCTTCCTAAACTTTCTCGCTATTAAAACAACCAACGCGGTTTCGAAATTTATGTCCCTCGCCCACAGAACTTAACTCCAATTATTACATCTACACAGATTGGTTGTAAGGATCTGTGGTATATAAGAGTTGTGGTTCCAACTTCTAAGATCCGTAGAACTAACTAGCCGAAGAGCATCTTTAAAACTCCATTTCTTATTGACCGTTTTCACTGCAGTATTGCTTGCTGTTTTTGAAGGCGGACATTGTAATTGAATAATAACACTAATAAGTCTTCAAATTTAGACTGTAATCGTGTGTGCATACTGGACTTTGAATGCTATTTATACGCTTTGACTTTGCCTTACTCAACTAGTAAGAGAAGGTATAGTAACCGTATAAATTTCTAATTTTGAGAATTCACAATATTCTTTTAACACGTTTTTAACTGTCCTGAGTACAAAAGTGGTTTTTAAGATTTTAAGTCTGTAAATTTACAAGGTAACTAAAAAAAATTAGAAAATTACAGAAAATAGAAATAGTTACATTTCGCTCCATTAGTACACCCCAGTGAAAGCCAAATAGGATCTTGGTCAAGGTCCAGCGGAAGTACCACTCAACAAAATGGATTTTTCAATTGTTATATGTTTTTTAATTTCATTGAAAATGGCTCCAACGATTTGCTTTTAACTTATTTAGCTAATAGTATTATTTAACTCTTCGATTATATTTGACACTTTGTTCTCGGAAGATTCTATTAGGAGTAAAAAAGTTTCTTGAATTTAAATTTACCCTAAATGTCATTAACTAGAAATTAGGTAAATTCTCTGATTCCCGAGATCATAATAAAAATAGCAAATATGATCAATAGTTAAATTAGGCTAAATACAATTCTGAGTTTTATTTTAATTAAAGCTCAAATTGGAAAATTAATTAAAACAACTGTAATTAAATAATAAATAATGCATATTTAACTGAGAGAGTGAACATTTTTAGTGAAATAATTTTGTTCCAGTTAATTTATTATTTAAAATAAAGATAATACAGTTTCATTATTTGAAAATTCAATTTAAATTAGTTTTTCAATTGCAGAAAATTAAATTAGTTTTAACAATAATTTCCTCTTTGTACTTTATTAATATAAATTTTTAATTGAACTCGATAACTTTTTCTGTACCTTTTTTTGTTTTGTTTTTTGTTTCAACGAATCCTGGACCACCATATACGTTATGGATGCGTTGTATTTTCCCAAGTAACAAAACAATCTCCACTGGGCTGTTCATTGTGGCTGGCCATTGTTTCCGTTGTCGAATTTATTTTAACAGTGGCTTTTAGACTGGGTTCCTCTCTTTCTACATTGTTTTTATGGTACGGTATTGTATTCGCGTACCAAATGTTTCGGTACAGAGGCTGGGGAGCTTTCTGTGGTAGGTGGGGGGTACCCTGTCAATTACGTCAGCCCCAACTATGCAGAGTGTCTGGTTGGAAAAGAGCCGTTCTATTGTTTCCTTTCAAATAACGTCATTAGTTGAATTTTCATGATGGTTTTCTGTTGTCTACCTGTAATTAGAGGCTCCTCGTGACAATAACCATCATATTTTTCCAGTAGACATCTCTCTCTCTCTCTCTCCGGTAAATACGATATTTTATATCTATGTACTCTGTTGCACTAATTGATATCAGTTTCATCATTAACTGAACTATTAATATCTAAGTGTAGGATTCTCCTACAAGCCTCGCTGCGCAAATCCATAACTGGTGACTCTTAATGGTTACTCTCCTATTCGGCTAAAAACCATGTCAATAACACTAATCGTCGCTTAATTTGATTATTACTTCTGTTATTTGTTTCAACAAATAAAACATGATTATTGCTGAAAAAAAGTTCTTTTTTCTTTCGATTACAACTGAGAAAAGGTTTTGACGCACCGACCTTGATTTAGAGCACTGCTTACTTCCAGAAACTGTCCTCTCTTTACAAAGACACGCTCATGACCAAACAGTGAGCTGTAGAGGTTCCTAGGAAGAAGAATCCTGACAGAAACATTACTTATAACCTTGTAATGATGAAACCTTATCTCACTGACTTGAATAAAACTTTAATGGGGCTCGTGCTAAGTTTGTAAAAAGTATTCAGCTGTTTTAAAGGATATCGCTACTTCTAAATCGTTAAATGTAACCTTTATTACTAAATATGTTCATTACTTAAAGAAATAATGAAGTTAAAATGTGTCAACATTATAAACTTCCTTAAATATAGCTAATTCGTAACGAAATTAATGAGCAATTTGGCCATGACCTCATATTCTTCTTCCAGAGTCACTTTTCTAGTGCAGCGAAGTGAGACATGGTGATGTTACGAGTTCCGAGCTTTTTATTGCTTCATTGGACAATTTGTTGAAAGAATGCAAAAAAAAAAAAAAAGAAGTAAAACAAAACTCCAAAATGGGAGGCTGTAACTTTAACGTTGCCTCTTAACGACTCCTCTTAACTAGAAAACTAGATTTGAGGATCAAAAACCAAAAAAATTAAGAGTTTAGATGTTGCGAGAAAAGATGATTATTGAGCTGAAGATTGGGAATAAAAATGTAGAGCAGGAAACTGTTTTTGGTTTTATCGTCAGTGAAAACGGAAACCCGAAGGAAGAGGTAAATGGCCGAAATTAAACCAGTAACGACCAGATATCGTAGTTCGGGCATTTCCAGCGAATAAATGATTATCGATACGCTAAGAGAAAGAGAAAACTGACGACAGATCTCCGAGAGGAAGGAAGAGATTGACAACATAATGGGAAGCAGGCCGTGAGTGGAATTTATTAATCCTGGAACCACGGTAGTCCATTCTGCCAGGATAAAGGGGATTGTGACAGCTTTTTCTTACCTTTACATCTAGCGGTAAAGGAGGATTGGACTAAGTATTAATACGTAATTGAAAACATTACGGGGTTAAACAGTTATTAGTCACAATTTTTGCTGATTTTTAGTGAAATAAAAGTTTTTCTGCGGTACAATATACATCTAAAACGACTGTTTTGTTCCCATGGCTATCAGAAGAGTGAAATTGGCTAATGGAAAAAAGCCAAGAATCTATTTAAAATAATTGGGAACATTACCACCTCTTGCAGGATTTTCGTTGGTAATGAAGACAACAATAGTAATGTTGACGTCGATGTAAAACAGGAACAATTTTTAATTTTCTAAGAAAAACGAGGATAACTTAAAAAATATCCATCGTGTCACTTTCAGCAAATGAATTCATAAAGATGACTAAATCTATTCCAAAGATATATTTAGAATGTAAGAGCTATGAGTTATGAAAAGAATGAAAAATGAGTTATGAAAAGTGAGAATGAAAAGCCCAAATTTTGCCCAGAGAGTAAACTTCTCATCAATGGTCAACATCTTACGTAGATCTTGAGATTTCATTATCTGCATGAGGTTAGGCCCGCTGTTGGTGCTAAGATAGATGAAAATTAAACGGTAACTGGGAAACTCTATTTGACTTTGGCGAGATTGGTGATGTTTATTGAATCTGTTGGTAATTTGTTTAAAATTTAGCAAGACAACTAAATCTGCAAAACTATTTGGATCATTGATCCTAGACCCACATATTTTAAAAGTAGTACACATCCTTTAGTACGAGTAGATACACTCGTATTGCAGTAGAACTGAGGCGTGAGATATTAACTTTAAACTATCTTTTACGCTGGATTTCTCTTCGTTTTATCTTTATTATTATTTTATATTTGAACTTATTTAAAAAATGTTCCAAACTAAGCAGAAGTAGAAGTTTGCAAGTAAATTCAAACACTTAGTTTTAATATGTCTGTCCAATAGAACACATGCTGTTTATTTCAAGAGACTAATGGTTGAAGTGGCGTTGCGGAGTGGTTTAGTAGCTAATTGCTTTGGTCCTGTAAAGTAACTGTTATTAGGTTTGTAAAGGGCTAATTTGATTGGCTAGTTACTGGATAGAGTGGTACAACATGATTGGTACGAGTCCAGGCCAATCATTGGCCCTTACTACCATTCCTAAGTGCATTACTGTCGGTAAATCAAGTTGTGTTTGATAGAACGAGGAGAAGATCTAACTTAGATTGAATTGTATGAATACATTTATTGAATAGAGTATTGTAGCCAATTTGCGTTGATATTGTATCTATTTATTAGCCAATTAATTTTCAAATTGAACTGTTTACACAACACAATTAGCTCTTCAAATTTTAGGGAACTAGTATTCAACCATTTTTTTAAAAAGTAGAAAAGAAGCATCTTACAACTCATCAGCAGCATGATCATTTACAGGATTTACTTAGCGTTCTGTGATTTAATTAAACTAAAACTTCGTTAAATAATAATTTTTCTGAAATTTCTGAACAGTATTAATTTTTTTTTGGAGTAATTTATTTTGCAAGAGTATCCTTCCATCAACGAACGGAAGTTTTGTGGTCTTTTGAGATTGTTTAATTAAAAAGAAAATTGCATGAAAAACGATAAACGTCGACTAAAATGTGGCTACATTTTCCGGAAAAGTGTTCGATTTCTGTAGATACTTAGATTCGAAACTATTTAATGCCTTAACTTCTTGTTCTTTAACAATTTTGCTACAAAATAGCTATTTCTTTTTTTGACGTTAATGCACTCTGCCTTAAAAATCATTTATTGAAAATAATGATTATGATGAGAAACGTTCGGTAACGCGTTCATTAATTTTATTTGTCTATTCATTTATCTTGAAATTACAAATAGAAATACATCTATAGAGTGAAATGTCCAGAGCTTGTTTTGAATTTTGACCACTTCTGTGGAGCTTCAAGTCTTTAAAGAGTTCAACCAAAAGTAAAGTTACTTTCCTTAACTTTATGTACTTTTATAGAATGTAAGAGCATAAAATAACGGTTCTGTCTTTGTTTTATGTCTAAAGGAGCAAATGAAAGTATAGTTGGCGCTAGGAGCTCTAAAAGGCCGTGAGAAAGGACTATTTGAATCGGTAAAAAGGTTTTAAAGTTACATAGCTGGTTTCCGAAGGTGGACATTTACCGCAATTTTTATATACCCTTTAAAACCTGAATTTCGCCAAAAAAAATAAGAGTTAAATCCAAGGAATCCTTAGGGATTGTTATAAAGGAGAAGTTCAACAAGAAGACAAGGAATTCAAGTAACCATTTTGGGTAACCTTACTACAAGTTCAAGCAATCAGTAAAAAAAAATAGAAGCTACTTGAGTCATACGGTCATTTATCGATAGCAGACCTGAAAAACTACTTGCTGTGGTTAAGGACCAGAATCAGTTGTAAAGATAGCCTTCCAGAGAAGAAGGATGGATTGCGATTAGAGAACGGAAGTTGTTTTAGAGAAGCATTGTACAGAATCCCTAAGTAGCTATTACACAATGATGGAGGCGACGATAAGTAATTGGTGTTTTTCAAACCTTTTACGAAAAGTAAAAACTCTCGAATAGTAAATTCTTCGCCAAAAAAGAATTCTTAATGACTCTGGAAAACATTAATCGACAGTAACATTGAATCGCTCCCGATCTTCCTATCAGCTGATAAGGGTAAGATATTGGAGGCCCATTACGCGTTTATAGAGTCAAACAGGAAAATAACCAAATTTCTTTTGCACATAAAACAAATCAAAAAGATACTTACAAATATTTACCATTAAGAGGTGGCTAATCTGCAAGATCATAAAGACAACATTTCAAAAAGAAAAATATCCTAAATGCATATCTACATTAAAAAAAATTAATATTTCAAAATATGTAGAACAAAATAAAATCTACGAAATATAAATTCCTTTATAAATCTATTATCAATTTTAAAATAAATGAGCTATTGGATTTATGATTAAGTTACCTATCTGTTAGGCTAATGAAGGACCATGACAGCAGGCCGAGGATGCGGTGGTTATGCCAAGATAGGTATGTTATTTTGAATAATTAATGGAATCAAAGCTGCAGCTTGGGATGTGGCTTTAGATTAATGCGCCTATTGACCGACCTCAGAATGCTTGCTCTATGCTTCTAACTTAATAATATTTAGTGACATAACTTTTCATTAATTTTATGAGCTAATTTATTGAAAAATATTACTTACTCCATCCACAATCAAAGGATTTTTTTAATTATAATTTAATATCGCTGATTTTTATCCAGTTTCGGACTTTGATACGTCATTTTGATGAACTCAGAATTGGACTCCAAAACTTAAGTACCTAGAGATACCAAATAATCGTAGGGATAATAATATTTACATATTACTCTCAAATTCTATGCCCCACACGTGCAGGAGGCATCAGGACTTGTAGGTTAGTCCAGAGTGTGTATTGTACTATAAATGTGTATTTTAATGGTGACGGTTGGACCATTATAAGAAGGGCTTTATGATATGAGAAACAAGTCAATGGCAAATTTATCAAGTCTTAGTATGTACATCATTTGATGTGTTCTCAGTTAAATATCTTCAGTAAGAAATCAACACTATGGCATTCTTATTGGGCCAAGTATTCTATTCTATTCTATTCTAAGAGTTCTACAAAAAATGGGTGCGTTCACCCTCAAATAAATAATATTTTGTTCACCTACATAATTTTATACTAAATACAGCTGAACATTTATTAATTTATTTATTTATTTTGTTTATTAGTACTATAATCAGCGAAATGACGGTATAAATACCAATGATAACAGTGAACATAGAAATTAACGAGTGGAGAAGTTACCCTGAGGTAACCTACCAATACACTGAACTATTAGTCACTCCCTTTGCTAGAAAGGAGATCACTAGGTCACTGTCTTTTTAGACATTTTGCTAGATTGTCAGAAAGAATTCTAGGTAGAGGATTTGAGTGTGATTGCAGGCTGAAATAGAGTTTTCTGTTTTGGCGGCTTGGATGATAAAAAGAATGTTAAGATTTACATGTAAGTCCAGTTAGAGATGTAAAAGGGAGATTTTACTACAAATCGAAGTATTTTAAATTCAAGAGATTGAATTCTTTGGAGTTTGGTGCGTTTAGTTGATTTCCACAGCTCTACTATTGAATGTAATCTGTATTTATATGATTATTAGAATTGCAATAAGTAATGAGCGCTTCATATCTAATAATCTATTTTTTTGTTTTCAGGTAAGGAACATATTTTGCACAAGACTTGGAAGTTATTTTTGGAAACGCATTGTCAATACACACTTTCGTTTGAATTAGCAGGTAATTTGTTAAGAATCCCTTAAATTATCTTTTTTCTTTTGTAACAATCATTAAAATTTTAATACTCATCTATGAATAAATTAAATTATTTATTACAACAAACTTGTATTGAATTGTTTGAACTCTAGTAGAGAAGTACTTTCGTACGAACCACAAATTCCTTTTAATATACGTTGGGTTATACGTCTTAAAAAAACAGTGGCCTCGAGATCGCCTCACCAGCGAAGAGATTGACTGATTAGTTCAGTGTTTTGGAGATATTTTTTATTTATTTACTTATTTTTGATATTCACAACTATAAAAAATGTATTATTAGTGAATTTGTTGGAATGTGATACATAAATGGTATGAAATAGTGAGGGGAAGATGCTTCCTAGTGGAAAACATCCATTTGGGCTTCAGATCGGAAGTTGTTCAGCTAAGTAGGATGATCGCGATGCCAGCGGTGTTTCATTCTATAGGGAGCATTCTTTTTGATTGTGTTTGATAGGAAATCTGCGAAATAACGGGTTGGAATGATTGGACGTAGAATCGTGGATTCTTTTTAGCGTTTTTTAAAATATTTTTTTGAACAAAAAAAAAGAAGACATTTCGTGGTCAGAATGGAGGGTTAAGTTTGATGAGTAAAACTGAGTACTGGTTGTGCAAACTCTCCAAATCTTAGGTTCATGTTATGTCCTCAACTTCTTTTAATATACATTAAAAAACAAGTTTCAATTGCATTAATAAGGTACATTCTAGAATTCCCAAACAATAGAAATTGTGAAATAAGCATTTCACAAATATTTAAAGTCTACTAAGCTTGTTTTATCAATGTGTTGGTGAAAAATATAAATGTTGGTTCACGTTTCTTCCAGCACTTTTACTAAACGTTTCCATGAAGAGGAAATAGCCATAAGTCAGGTATAATCTCCGTGGTGTCCCATGCTAAGCCCTCCAGAGATATTTCCAAATTTGCCCCAAATTAAAAGGAATGAGAGTATTCTAAAAAGACTTCATATCCTTTCAACCCAGGTTATACCAGGGATAACAGAGACGACACATTTGGATAACTACTTCCTGGAGCAATGCCTCCAACTCCCAAATAACCTCCTGAAACGATATATTCTACCCCAGCTCTTGGTAGCATCTGGGTTCACTCTGGGGAACACCTGAGAGTTGTCGGCAGTTAAACGATTATCCTCAAATTAATTAAAAGCCCAACTTAATCAACTTGTTCGTTTGGAATGCGCAAGCAGTTTCCTTCATTTTTTTTTTTTTTTGCCAAAATCTAACAGATCTAACTTGGCTTCGTTTATAGAGCTGCAAGAATGTAAAGCTAGAAATATAACCGGGTAAATAATCGCTTCCATCGCTTGACGTAGTTTAGATTGGCTTCTTAATGGAAGGTAATAATAGATCAATGAATAATAGATGGGGAATTTTAAAACCAAATCGCCTATCTCAAACTCGTTAACATAAGCGCATAATTGAGCAGTCAAATAGGAATTGAGCAGCCAAATCTTTAATTGTGGGTGCTAACATTGGGCCCTAAGGGTTGCGTTAGCTAAATAATCCCTAGAAAACGTAGCTAACGTAAAACTAAAAATTCTAAAAATCATTGAACTTCTCCATTTTCTTTCTTATATTTATGTAAAGTACGTTTTATTATATTATATTTACTAATTTTTACACATCACTTTTTCCACTATCTTGGGAGTTTCTTACAGCTTATTATCCGTGTACAAAGTGATGGACAGAGTAACTAAAATAGTGTATGTAGCTCAGGGATGAAATGGGCTAGTTTTTTTTGTAAAGAAAAGTTGTCTTTTAGTTTAATGTAAACTGAATAATGTTAGTAATAATTTAAAATGATTCTAATATTCTGAATTTACAGAGTTAGAGCCTTGAGGATAGTATTAATAAGAAAAATTCATCTATGTTCAGAATTATAAATTTTGTTCCGCTCTATTTCGTTTTGTTATGTATTTGTATTCGATATTCCAAGTTTCTGATCCCAAGATAAACTTTTTAATTTAGTTTTTTTTTTAATTCTTTAAATATCTTTATTGAATTTATTTTCACAACGACGAATTATTTATTTTATATTCAGACATATTGATGCTTAATGTTCAACGTAAGAATATAATGATGATTTGCGTTGTGAATAAATTAAAAACTTTTCCAATTTGTACAGAAGAGTTCTTTTATTTTTGTTTTAAGGTGGGAACTTTGTTGATTTTTGCATCGTTTTGTACTGATTAAACCATGAACTATGCTTAGTGTTTCGGCAAACTCTTGCTTTAAAACCAAGCCTTATAAGCAATAAATACAATACAACTGCAGTAAATTAGTCAATTAGAACAAACTAAATTTATGATCAAGTCACTAATCAGATAAAGAGCTTTACCCCTGGTTTCAATGTCTATATCATTGATGTCTTACGTTTGGTTAACCTTAAAGTTGCGTTCATCGAACAAAAACTTTAAAGTTGCCATTGTTAACCCTGAGTGGTTGTAATTTAGGGTCTACTAGATCTTCCAATGGATTCCAACTAAGACATTAGTTTGGTAATTTGTTCAAAGAAGACTCATTATTTATTATAACAAATTGTTAAAATTTGATATAAGACTCACAATTTGTGTAGACAGTTGCATTAACTAATGTTACAGTAATATTACTCACAATAATCAAACGTTTTTCCAGTTATTGTGCTTATTGAACACAATTGATTATTTTGAGCAATACTCTATAATCAATAGACTCTCAGAGTTTATAATGCTCCGGGATTCTTGTGCGTTAGATAGATTTAAAAATGTATTCTTATCTCAAAATCTCTTTTATTAACAAAACTATTTTTGCTCTAGACTAGAAGAAATCCTAGTAGAAAACTTATAATAGTGGAATGCGAAAAATGGTTGTTCAATACTGATTGGAAAGAAGTTGGTGGCACACTAACTGCTGGAAGCTCCGCCGTTCGTGTTCATACTCTGGTGCCGAGGTAATTGTATCAGCGGGTATGTACTTGAGGATAAGGCCAGCAACTAGAAGGAGAGGAGGCGGTGCTGATCCAATTTGGACAGCCTTTAAGGACCGCTGTTCTTTCTCCCTTTGACACTTCTTCTTTGCCCGACCTTCTCCGTCGGCACTGTCATAGTCGTGCTTGCCCACCTTCTTCTCCGCCATCATCCAGAAACAGCCATAACTGGATTTGGGTCTGATTCCCGTCAGAACTCTTGGCCCTTCCTTACACATCCTATCAGTAATATCTTTCTCTCTCGCTCATAGTTTCCTTGTTCGAGATCTTCGTCTCTTGCTGGCTGTTCCTAGTTATGGCCAAGTATTTGTCCCATCTTGTTATCCCATCATCCAATACTTGTATATCCCATTTTCCTCCATTTTTTTTTTTTTTTTTTTTTTTGCCCACACGAACACTCATATTTACAACTTTTTCTCTTTCTTCATTTCTAAGAATCAGTAGAGATATCCTGCTTTTGCTTTGTACTTCCTTTATAATAAGTTTTAACACTCCGTTAAAGAATCACTTGATCAGTTCAATTGTTTGGTTTAAAAGAAATTATTTCGCATGCGAGATTCTAAGCATATGAAAAATTTAACTCAAGGAGCCTTTTATTATTCCAACATTCACGATTTAGTGAGGATTTACTTTCTTTTAAAACGAAGGATATTCTACATAAATCTTTTAAATAATAGAAACGTTGCAATATTTCATACCAGCTCTCTTAATCAAAATTCTCAGCTACTTCTAGCAATAATCTATTGTTACTTCGCCACAATCAAATTGTTTTATCAAAAAAATTAACTTCAGTTTTTTAAATGGATCTCTTTTAAATTTCTTCCCTACAAAATAGAAAGGGAAATTGCTAACTAATATAACGGATATGCAAGCAAAAGGGAAACTGATTTGCTTCTAGAAACCTCTAGAAGAGATTGTCCAATCTCAGGCTGCGCTAAATCTCATCGTAACCACTCACTAAACAAACATCAAGCTTCTATCCAGTGACTCTATAATATTCTTAGGGCAAACCAAGGTGGGTGTCACTGCAAGCGTATAAGAGGCTGTTATTTCAAATTGCCTTGCAAAACAGAAGAAATCTTCATTCTGACCATAAACCGTCAGACTCGCAAAACCATTTAATAAATCTACCTCGAGTTTTGCGAGCCCTCAAGGCAAACAAATTTAAAATCGTAAATCCCTAACTATTGTAATAATTTTTCATTTGAAGGATAATAAGATATAATCATAAGTAATTAAAACTTATTATAATGAATACAGAATTAGATTTAGAAATGACAACAATAGTTTAATACATATTATTGAAACTATTTATTTTAAGATAGATTAATATACTGTGCAAAAGCCATTTAAATATGTATGAATAAAATATTTGACGGAAATTATAAAGTTTTATAACTGTAAGAATGTTATGGAGGTAAGTATGCGAATGTATGCACGGGATGGCGGTGTTAAAATGTTGAGAAATATGGAATGTCGGGCGGAACTTGAAGCGAGCAAACTAAATTAGTTTCTCCACCACACACCCACAGCTGAGAAGAAGTATAGCGCTTAGATCTAACAGCGGCTAAACATCAAACATGACAAATGGAAAACAAGATTTTTGTTAAAATTAAATTACCTCTAAATTAGCTTCAACTTTCTTTGCTCCAAATTTTCTTATTATATTTTATTCTTTAATAATGTAAAAATTATTAACATCTTATTGTGTATTTTTTTTTTAATTAAAGAAATAATGAAATTTGTTTTTTGTTAATTCTAAATTAAAGTTATTCTAATAAAACTTCAACTGGATCTGTTGTGACCCGTGTTTTACTTCAGTTTATCCTTTTGAAATTATTTTAATCAAACAATTGCATAACTTGGACATAACAGGTCTGCCCTGTTCGTGATTGTCAGCTGATTTTATCCGTCTTAGAACACATTTTTCTTTCATTTCTGACTCGTTTCGGATTTTACCTGTGTGTTTTATCTGGTGGAAAATTAATATTGAAAACCGTTCACGAATAGATAAAATTGTAACTTTGATCTTAAATATCTTGACTAATATTAGAGATATTGAAACAGGGTTAACGTCATTTTTCACAGTTTTTTATGTAGTTTTCATAATCATTTTCAAAACCAGTGGTCCTTATCTCGATCAGCTTTTTAGCCATAACCCCGCCAAAAATGAAGATACAGCATCGGAGTGGAAAATTTGAAAACTAAACAAAAAAAAACATATAGTTTACTTCGTGGGTTTTTCGGAATTCCGCTTTCCTAAAAAGTTATTAGCGATTGGTGCGTTTTAAATGGATCACCCTGTATATTGACTATTTATTTTTGTTGTAACTTAAGCATAAACAAATCTTATTGTATGATTAATTAATTATGGCTTCCGATATTTAACTTGAATGTTTTAGTAAGTTTGATTCTTTACGTCATTCAATATTAATTGGTAATAAAATTTTTTGAAATGAAAGTAAAATTTGTTTCACCCTGCCATAAAATATTTACAAGTTTATATAAGTTTGCTCTTACCAACTTTACTGGACCAGTTATATCTTTAGAAAAGCCTCGCAAAAGTTTCTTGCATTAAATTTTTATTCAGTTTACCCGTTCCATTAGAAGTTCATTGTTACCGGGTACACCTTCCGAGTTCTTTATAAATTTAATTCTTTATTTATAACTAACTAAACACTGTTGGAGGAAAAAACTGGGACAGCCCCAAACTACAGTTCAGTTTTGTTCGTTTTTCTTTCTAGATTGGAAGAATATTAACATTTGCAAATTAGGTGGTTAGCGTTCTAGATTATAACGCGGAGAACCAAGCTGCCGGTCGATTTTCTGCTTCACACTGCTCGGTGATGGGCCGTTAATGATGAGTTTGGTCGAGATGGGATTGTTTTAGGGTGAATGTCGAGTGAATGTGATCGGAGGATAGGTGATGGAGGACAAAAGTTTCTGTGGAAATGGAATTCACTTAAAGAACTCGAGGAGATCTGGACGTTAGCGAGAGGAATTAAGCCAGGTTGAGAAGAAGATATGTGAGGTACAAATAGAGCGATGAGGAGTTGTCTGCCGTGGCTACTGGCTGCCCCATTGGGGGTAAAAATTAAATAAATAAATAATCCTAATTAATAGAGGAGCTTACATTTTTGGGGAATTCGATACAACATTTTTAGGCCACAGACTTTTCGGGATGATCTTATTTACAGGATTAGGATATGTATTATTTTAATTAAGTTGTCAATAAAAATGTTTGCTTAAGTAACAAACTTTAAAAACATATTTTCTAAAAAGAATTCTTCCAGATGCCTCAAAAGAAAGATATAGAATCACCCAAGCGAAATAAAGGCGAACTAATAATCATATTTTACGTATCTAATACTTCACAGTGTTGATCAATTCTTTATTAATATCTCCTTAACAAAAACTTACAGTTTAAAATGTTAAGTATAAGGGTTGATTAAACGCCAAAAGGTACTCAAATCAGCGAGTACCCAACATTTCATTAATACTTCATTAATATTTAAGTAATTCTACTGCATTAATTTTCATTAATAAGTTATTTTTTAGAATTTATTAGATGTCACAGACCCTTATGCTGGGCCACTTCATTCATAATATTTTTTTGTTATAATTATGATAAATCACATATACGTACATGCATGTTAAAGTAGAAAAAGACAAAGTTAGAGTAGGCTACTGTCTTGAATTCGTCTTACCGAAATATTCGTGAGCACAAATAACACACAGTTATAACAAGTAGATTATTCAACAACAATTATTGATTTCTCAATTGTAATTTAATTTAGTCCCCCTAATTTTACTTATAGTAAAATTCTGGAATAATTAGATTTCCTAAAAGTATGCATATCTTATTTACTTTATATTACATATATACAACATTGTGGGAAGGACACCTAGATGGAGAATGTAATTGAAGAAACCTATATTATTTGCGATAAAGCCAGATAATTATTACCTATTATTTTAAACGTTTGACTACTTCATAAAATAACAATTACTTTAATCGAAGAATGAACTTAAACTGACGATTTTTATTTAAAAATAAAAATAAATAAATAAAATAAACAAAATCATTGATGTATGTTGGTGTAAGTTTTTTTTAAAAAAAAGGTTTTGAATTTTTTAGCCTCATAATTTTTTTATATTTTTTATAACGTTTTTCTTTTTAATCTGTAATTAATAGTTTGATTATTATAAATAACTAGATATTACAGTCAATCTATAGTGATACTTGAACATATATTTTGTAGACGAAAATGGCCAGCATAAGGGTCTGTGACATCTAATAAATTCTAAAAAATAACTTATTAATGAAAATTAATGCAGTAGAATTACTTAAATATTAATGAAGTATTAATGAAATGTTGGGTACTCGCTGATTTGTGTACCTTTTGGCGTTTAATCAACCCTTATACTTAACATTTTAAACTGTAAGTTTTTGTTAAGGAGATTTTTGTACCTTTTGGATAGATTTTCCTTTTTGTCTATTTGGAATGTTACATATCTGCTTTACAGATTTTTTTAAAATTTGGAATAAGCAATTCTATCATTATAACCTGATAAGGTGTTAAGTCGGAACCATAACTACCAATGGAGAGATCTTTTTAAAGATTGATTATAGTTGCGGTCTCCCAAACAATCCTCAATAACAATTTTTTTGAAAAAGCGTTTTGAATAATATAGGAAGGTATTTGTACGTAAATAGCAAAATTAAACTGCGATTTCAGTACTTCCTTTTAAGAAGTACTGCGATTGCAGTATTTCTCCCTAAAAGGCAAAGAGGCAAAGATTTTTTAATCGACAATTAATTGATTTAAATCGGTTCACTCATTGATAATTTAAACGATTGCAGTACTTCCTCTTAGTAGGTGCAAGAGCATGATAGCACTTCACAGCAACGTAGAGGAGCTTTAACCACTTATTCGAGCTGAATTTTATCAAAATCGGACTAAGCGCTATAGAAATATTGGTAATAATAGTTTTAGAAAAGGCCTTATTTGGGTGGGGCGAACTCCCCTCCTTATGAGGCACAGCGTCGAGACTTTTAAAGTGTAAATCTGTACAAAATTTCGATTCGAATGACACTTCATTTATGAAAATCGGTTCACGTGTCGATAATTTGAAACGATTGCTATACCTCCCCTTAACAAGTGTAAGAGCTGATCGCCGCTTTAATGTTACGTAGGGGAGCCCTAACCCTATCATCCTACCAAATTTTATCAAAATCGGGCCAAGATTTTTAAAGTAATTAGTAATAATAATTTTTGAGGGGGCCTTACATTAAGGAGGCTAACTCCTCTCCCATTCGATGTACAGGGTCGAGTCTACCAAAAGGCACATCTACTTAAATTCCGAATCGAATGACACCTCATTCATGAAAATCGGTTTACGCGTTTAGGCGCTACGTTGTTTACAAAAAAGGTAACAAGAACAACAACAAGAAGAAGAAGAACAAGAACAAGAACATTTTTTGAAAAAGCCGTTTTTGCTCATTTTCGGCAACTTTTTTCTCGAAACCTATTAGATCTGGGTTGTTGCATAAAAAATTGCAGCTATAAAGAAGGGTTTGCCCTATATTTTAAAGAAAATTTGGGAATTTTATCTTTTGTAGAAAAAGAGAAAAAAATTGTCAAAGTTGGGAGTTTTTCAACGTTACGCTTTTCCTTCACTTTTTGACGATCAACCCTTATACAACTGTCCTACCGGACAGTTTTAATTATTGTTTCCGTGAAAAAACATGATTAACATTTTTCATATTAATTTTTTCCCCATGCTTACCTAGACAACCATGGTTTAAGGGAACTGTCACTAATAAATGGGTTGTTACGACAATAAGCTGGCTGAGAGCGAACCACGCGGTGTGCGGATCGTATCTACACAGGATCAACAAAAGGTCCTCTCCTCTTTGCGTACATTGCAATGATGAGGAGGATTTCAAACATATAATAATGATATGTCCACGTTATGTGGTAGAAAGGAAACGAATGTTTGACGACTTATATAGGTATTTAGATGCACCATTTCGCTACGAAGACATAATACAGAATACTCGTATTCTTCACCAACATATATGTGCTTAAGTCTATAGCAGAGCTAGCAATGAAATATAGAATGTATTTAAAAGTTATAGCCGATTAGAATGATTGGATGAAAATGATTAGAGAAGGATTACGTGATATTAATTTCGGTTAAGCTATAAGGATGGCAGGAATATAGAGTACTGATCCATCCATTAGTTGTAGTTTATGTAAATAGTTGTATATAGTAGAGGGATGAATGTGTGAAGCGAATGTATTTATAAGTAAGAATGGAGAGTGAGTGATATTCTATTGATAAGCACCTAGACGATGCTGGCTGTATGGCGAAAGCCAATGCCAAAAAAAAATAAAAATAAACAGCTCGAAAACATTAATAATAGTTTTCATCATTTATACATCCTGATTTAAATTGCTAATGTAAGCCGGAAGCAGAAAAAGTTTGCAAATAGGTTCGTTTTATTGACAAACTAGCGAAAGGAAATATATTTTATGATACAAAAATCTGCTATTTTCTAAGTATATTTGTATAATAGTTGCTAATTCGTTATTTTATTAATCTCCAATTCACTCACCCGTCGCTATGCACTTCCGGAGCGAATTTTTATCACTTTGATTTGAAACTTATTTGAGTAAAAATAATGAATGGTTTCCTGCTCAGGTTCTGCTCAGGAAAGTGTTATTTTCCTCCTCTGAAGGACCCCTCTCAGAATTTACTGTTCCGCCATCTTTATCATCACAGAATTGTGAGCATTTCGTTGAAGCCCCATGTTCCTTTTCTCATTAATTCGTTTAGAATTAATTAAAATTTGAAGTTCCAACATACAACTGCAACATTTATGCTCATTTATTTCTATTTTGTTGATAGGTATCATTGAAAATTAAACAAAAAATCCAATAATGATTAAAATTTCATGGATATAAATGGGCCGAAACTGTTTTGAATTAGATTTACTGGGAATAAGGGAACCCATAAATTAGTACATCCATTTAGGATACTGTACAAAGGATTATTGTTAATCTTCTGGATCGAGTGCACCAGCTCCAACAGTACCGCTACTAAATATATTATATTAATTATAATAATGGGTTAACATGGTTATATTAGTAAAGTTATGCATTATATCATAATGGTAAGTTAATGCTAATTGCTTTGAAAGTGCAGTTTGGTAAATATAGTCTCAATAATGGTATAGAATCTCTTAAAGAAACCAAATTTAAGGTTTATTGTTTATATATAAAAAAAAATAAGTTCTTCATTTGGATGACGGATTCCGTATTTGTTGGGATTTAAACTGATTTACCTTTAATGTATTTTTCATTTCTATTTGCTGCTGTAATGCTGTATTAGATTATCACTACTGAAAACAATGTTTTGTGTTTGAAAAGTGAGTGAAAAAACTTTATTGTGCTTCCTTGATATATGAAGTTTTGTTATTAAATATTTTCTGCAAAACTTTAATAAGCTTATTTAAATTTATTTTATCTAAATAATTAAAAAACGAATATTAAAAATTGAAAGGAATATAGAAATAAAAATAATATTTTAATAAATAATTAGATATTTTTAATTATAACAGTTAAAAAGGTTATAGTGTTACCTTATAGAAATATAAAATGGATTCTAGTGATTCTGTTTAGTTTTTTTTTTAGTTAATAACCCTAATGGTTGCAGACAAAATATAATATTTAACTCGAGTGTAAAGTATTTTCCTCACACATAAATAACTATTATTTACACATTTTTAAATTTAAACTGCACTAAATTAGTATTCTTCTACCAGTTAAGCTGTTGCGTGCTACATTATCCGTCAGATTCCAGTTAAACAAATATTTATTAACTCCAGGTAATATTTTCAGCAGTATATTCATTAAAGTTTACTTTTAATTGTTGTTAAGTCTATTTCCGGTTTGCTCTCCTCAGTTATTTAATCACTCTTACTTTCTTACTTCCGTAAACTGGTTGGCGTCTTTGCTGCTTACTTATTCCAACACAATATCTGGGAAACCACCACCTCTTAGTCGTGTTTTTTGACGAAATAGTTTTTAATTTAAAGTACTCTTTTAAATTTCTCTTAGCTTTTGGAAGTAGGCGTTTTGCACTGATTTTTCATTTTAAGTCCCACAATTCGAAAAAGTGGTTTTTAGGAATCGGTGTGTGCTTGTGTTCGTCTATATTTCAGACCAAATTTTTTTTTGATTAATTTAAGTTCTAATTCATGTATTGTTCAAAATATTTTTTGGCTTAGAAATATTACAGTTATGTAAAATTAATTACACGCTAAATATGTCTTTTGTTTCTCTTGCAACCCTGACGATTGGGTGTGGCTGGGTATCAGTTGTATCCCAGGCTAAAAAGCACCTCATTTTTATGCACCTGCTATTATCCCTAATCACTTGGTACTTTGCCCTGTAAAGAGTGCTCTCTGACGTTGTAAAAACCTGTTTGAAAACCCGTGAAAGCCATCCAACGTCCCTTCCGTTTTCTCCACGTTCCATCGTCAACGTTTTACCCCTCTTACCTCACTTCGCCCTTGGTATATTTCCCCTTTACGTTTCCATACTACCACGTTACTAAGTACTACTACGAGAGTTAGGAGGGAGTGTTCAAACTCTGGCAGTGTAAATGCATTAGAGGAGGCATCAAAAGGTTTCAGCTGTGGTGGAACCCTCTTCGCCTAGTGCTCTTCTTTTTTTGTGCGTGCGTACGTACGAGCATCCCTTCAAACAATGAAGTAGAGAGCCGAAATCATTTACATCTAATCCAGTTTATCTCTACCAAACATTTTAAGAGATTTAAATTTTAAAAAAAATTTAATTACTTTTACCAGAAAGTGGAAACACATGTAGAAGTTTCAATTTTTGATCTCTAAACTAAATTTAAAATTTACTTTTTTTCATTATTTCCTAATTTTATGTGTTGACCTCAATTGACCACAATAATTTGAAAACTGTCATCGGAGACCACTGGCGTTTCATACGATTCTTAAGATTTCCTGGGATTTGACGGGAGTTTATTAGCTGCACAATAAGAGAATTTGAGTGCGGTGATAATAAATTATAGACATTTTCTAAAGGAAAGTTGGATTCAAATTTTACGAGATAAAAATAAAGTCAAAATCTGGCGTTGCACACACGCCGTTCTCCTGCAAAAGCTGCTAACCTGTACAGCTTTCCTTAAAACTTTAAATATTTTACTGTTATTATAAACTAATTCTTATTAGAGAAACGAAATTTTCAAACTACACCTGGAATTTCTGAAGAATAACATTTCATGATAAGATGCTGAAAATAATAGTGATTAAGCCTGCAAGTATTTAGCGCAAATGCATACTTTTACAAGAACATTTTGAGAATGAGAGAAAAACTGAAGGGATGCAAAAATCTTTGCGATGAAGGGGGATTTTCGTAAAGAATGATGATATCAGATGACGAGTATTAGAGAGCTGGTTAATGTGTAGCACGTCATTTTGTTAAGAATTGAACATTTAATCGTTGAGAAGGTTGAATAACAGTGAGATTTTACTATCGGCTTGAGTAGAATTTTTGTTTGCATAGATAAAATTTGGAATCCATTAATCGAGTTTCGATGAAGGAGTATACGCTCTTTAAACAAAGCTTTCAAGGCTCTTAATTGTGGTTTAGATGGCCTATTGCTTAGCGAGGAGTGGACTAGCCACTTTTGTAGGACGCCCCTCGTATTCCTTAGAAACAACACAGTGTACAATACTCATTAGGCTCGCAGCAGTAGTTGATGTGTACAACTGCTTGAATTTGGTGTGTTCATATGCAAACTACCGTTCATCACCACGCACGAACATTTTTATTTAACACTCTGTACATTTAAAGACAATGTTCTGATATAGAGGATGTTACAAAAAAACTTTGTATGTACATTAAAAAATGAATCACTTGATTCATCTTTACTTAGATTTCACAAATGTTCTTCCAGAAAAAAAAGTCCTCTTTCGTTGTAAAATCTTTGTCCTGCAAAACATGAGCCATTAAACAGAAAGAATAGTAGTCGGAAGAAGCGAATTCTAAAATGTAACCAAGATGAGAAAGAACGAAGTCTAGAATATATCAGGATGGAAAGAGGTTCATTAATTTTTTAGCCCCAGAAGTACTTTGACTAAAAAGTATGACTTTTGGAATGTAACTTACAAAAAACCTCTAACATCTGTTAAAAAAAAATTAACGTATCTTCTTGATGCTAAAGAGCTCAAACCAACAAAATGTTTGGAGAGGTATCAAAGTTTTATAGTTCTATTCTAATTCTAATTCTTTAAAGAACTAAAAGAAACTTAGGCTATTGCAAAACTGGCTCCAATTGTTGATCATTCTAGAAGAGTCTTTATATTTCTCTTTTAATCGTCAGACAATGTCGACTCACATTGTTATCGAAGTTTGAATTTCTAAGAGGGAAGTGAAATGCTATACGATTTTAAGGAACAGCGACAGGATCAACAATTGATCCGGTTTGTTTTGTTCCGTGGCGACAACCATGTTCTTCATTCATTACGTGTCCGGTATCAAGTTGCATTTATTGAGCTATCCTCAACCATTGTTTTATTTAGTTTTGAATCTTGCAAAATGCAGGATGTTGGTTTTCTGTTCACAGCTTCGTATTCAGTTTTAAATAATTAAAAACTGTCAGAATCAACGATCAAAGGAAGCCGAAAATTCAGCAACAGAAAAGCTATGTTTTGAACACCTTTTGAATTCGTTTAAAAGTTTTTAGAAATTGTAGAGTGCATAAAGATTCAAATAGGTATCTTTCTTTATAAAGAGTTTAGTCTTCATGCTTGTCTATTTTTGTTTTCAAGTCAGTCTGCAGCACTAAATTTGAAAGTTGGCACTTGAAGATGAGAGGAGAACTAAGGTATTTGAATTGCAACTCTTGGGTTGACAGGATAGTTAAGAGTTGTGTTCACTATAAAATCTAGAGACCTGAGAGGACATTGTTAATTTTTTGCCCAGATGACCTGTTAGCAGAATTTAGTGTGCGACACCTTGGTGTTCTTTCTTTAACTTTGCCTAATTCAAGGGAACTTTTAAACTCTACTAACTGCCTAAATCTTATTCATTAGGTCCTCTCTGTCTGCTATTGATACTAGTTGACCCAAAAATTTAAACGATGTAATTTCATGATTATTATTGCCGTTTTACATTTACTTTTCTTTTCTTTGAATGTTTAACAGATCTGTCTCGAGGCAATTCTGCTTTATTACTTTTGTAAAATAATAGTTTTCTTCCTTCCTCATTGAATGAAAGTTTTTGCATTATTCTAATCTTATTTCCGTAGAACTATTTTTGAAAGTTATGTTTAGTTTCCTTCTGACTTCATAATTGAATAAGCACTTAATTTCCGGAGGATGGAAAACCAAGCCGTTTATGCTTTTGTTTTGTTTTTATAAATGTATATTATTATCAATAAAACGTATTATTATTATTTTTTAAGGCGCATCAACCAAGTCATTGGCGACCGGCGCTCTTTTCAGTGCACTGCCGGCCTCCGGACAGTTTTTTCTCGTTACAGAGCAACACTGTCCATCACCGGACAGTGAGCTGTAAGAAGCTCCTAGGAAGAGAAATTCTAAGTGTCACAGCTGGATTCGAACCGGGTCCACCGCGTGGGACTAACTAACTGCATAGTCAATCCCTTCCCTTATTATTATTATTAATCCAAGAATTTTTATATTCTTTTTTGCTTAATAATATTATTTTAAAAAAACAAATTATGGAGATGGATGCTGTGCTTTATAGTGTTAACACGGTTATCCTTAAAAATAATTATTACCATGTATTATGGTCATTTAAGTCTATTTAATTAACATAAAAATAAATAAAACTCTGTATGTAAATTAATAGAGTGAAGAAGTAGTAATCAGCACGTACTAGTCCTTGTAGATGGACAAATAGATAAGGATAAGGTCACTAATTATGGTAATTTATTGCGGGCTGGAGTCAAGCTGATGATTATAATTCTATTAGAGGAGAAGATATAATAGTAAGTGAGGTGAGTTGGCCAGAGGCTATTGAAAGCTTTCCAACCGTCCGGCTGGAGCTTGCCCTGTCAAGCTACCTGCTTTATCATCATAATCATCTGCCCTACAACATCACTCCGTGTACAATACCTATTCTATTTTTCTATTAGTATAACAAAAAATGCGAACATGTTTAAAAAGACTACTAATTGATTGTAACTATATGGTAATAATATTCAACGAATAAACAACTTAGAGCCCTTAGGTGAGACTAATAATTTTAGTTAATATTAGTGGTGGCCATTTTTGTTCAACTATCATCAATCATAGATTAAAACTGTTTATTATGTTTAATATACTATGTAATGGAAGCGGTAATACCGTAATTTCTTGAAAATGTTTGTTTTGAATATTATCGTTGGATTCAAAGGGAGAAACCTTATTACAAATTTCAGTATTGCTCTTTTTTTTTGGCCAAGCTTTCGACCAAGGGATTTGATCATCTTCAGGGCTGTGAAACATATGTTTTACACAAACTGTCTACAATGTACATTGATTTGATTCAAAAAAATTGTTTAGAAAAATTATTTGCCATATGCTTTATTAACTATTATATTATTTTTTTTTAAATTTCAACATAGAAGATTTGTGTGTCTTCTGTCCTGACTACTCAGGTACAGAGTGTTGTCGGTTTTAAAATGTTCTGCTTCATTAACAGATAAGTGTTGCCATTAACACATCTGAAGTCATTGGAATTATTTTTTAGTGTAATGTCGGCCTGCGGACAATTTTGTTACGGACTGTCCTAAACGCGTACTTTTAAGGGCCAACAGCTGAATTCGAACCTTTGATCTCCTCTTTGGAATCCAGCACGCTAATTACTAATGTAATTTATTAAAATATTATTTAAAAAATTCATTTTTATTAAAACAATAAAAATATAAAAAGAAACCTACAACAGTATACGACAAATATTTTTTCAAGTTTTTATATTTTTCCTTGAGGGATTGTGTTTTGTAATGAAGTGGATGGTATTTCCTTTAGTTTCAGTAAGTATGGGGGAAGAAGGGATTGTAAGAGGAAGATGGTTGAGTAGTGACTATATTTACATAATGTAGAGAGAGGTTCTAGATGTAGAGACAAGAATGGGAGAATGGGTAGTGGATGAGTCTCTTTGGAGTTATTGAATCACGTAGTCGACAGCGGAAATAAGAGTACCCAGGCTCTTCTACATCCTGGAGTTATGAGACAGGCACACACTTGTTATACGTAGTTACCAGTCCAGCCTTCCTCTTCCTTTTTAGACTGCCAGATTCTTCTTTATACCCTACGCACTGGTACCCCCGAACATTCCTACATAGGACATTCTTTCATGCGGATACGTCAAATCTTGCAAATACTAAATTAAATTTTGTAAATTAAACAATATGTAAATGTGACTAGCGGAAATAACCACAAACGTTAAAATTCCCTTCATAACCTTAATATTTTAGAAGTTTTCAACAATTTTTCAATTACGGTACATTTTTCAGTATCATTTTTAATTTGGCGTTTTCATTACATCTAATACTGCTATCCTTGTTTGGTATTCGTTAAAAAAATGTCTGTTTGTCTGAAATTATGTATCCATTTGAACTCAAACATAAAAATAACGCTGTGTTCAAGTTTTATATTTGGTTTAAATACGACTAAAGGACCCGACAAAATAAGCTTTACGTCGAAATCAGCTAATCTCGTTAATCGCTTTACCGAATAATTTTATTTATTTTTGAAATGTTTCTCTAAAATTACTCTTACAATTTGGTTTATTTATTACATTAATTAATTCAATAAAGTTTTTTGCAACCATCACACCAGGGAAACGGGAATGGTTACTACTGGGTGAGAGTTTGGTTGGGATACCCTTTAAAATTAAGATTTCATTGCAATTTAAGGATTTAATTTATTAGTACTATTAATCTTTTTATTTTATTTGTTATTTAGTATTTAGAGTAGCGCCTTGCTGCATTGAAATAATTAATTATTGCATTACCGGAGGATTTTCTAAAATAGTCTTGAGTTCTGTGTACCATTTTGTTGGAGGAAGATTAAATAATTAAAATGATATATTTAAAAAAATATGATTTAAAATATTAATAGGTATAAATTTAACCTTCCAGCGGGCGCGCCCAAAAAGTTACAGAAACGGGCGCGCATATTTTACAGATAAACTTTGGTATTTTTAATTTTTTCTATCAATAGAAGGAATGAAATTAATTAAATAACATCTGTAATTATTAATAATGAAATAACAAATAAAAAATGCTCAGAAAATGACAGTACTTTTTATTTTTTTCAAGTCAATAAGTATAATAATTACAATCAGCATGTTCAGCCACTAGACTATCTGAAAGCGTTCGCAGATATTTCCTCCTCGTATCTGAGATATACAATGTATTTTTCTGTCAGTAGAAAACAATATTCTTACAAACAATGTTGAAAATAGTTCAATTTGGTGGACATGTATACAAGAAAAAATATAAATAATTGGTAAATCTGGAAACTTACTCGATTGGTCGCGAGTATATGTCATGCACGGATCGACAATGGCAAAGAAATGTACAACCCTAAACAAGATGAGATAAGCACTAAAGAAAACTAGTCATGAGGCTGTAGCATTGCTTAAAGGACAGCACCCTCCGCCGTTCCGTCTCTAAACTGCGATTATTTTAGTCTTAGTCTGTATCTGTGAGATACTCGCCCGCTGGAAGGTTAAGCCATAAAATATAATAATTTTTACCAAAGAATAATATTTATTACCATTGTAGCAGTGCTCTTTTCCATATAAAATACTTAAATACGAAGTTTTGGATTTTGGCCAGCAGGAGGAGTAACTTTTCACTAAGCTACATTAATAAACTCATTTATAAGCATTACTATTTCACAATACTTAAATATGCTCCCATTTCAGGCAGCATCGCTTCCTTCACCATAACGATGGCTTACAGTGAAGAAGTTGGACATTAGAGTGGAAGACGTTTTCCATAGCTTTTCTCTGCCTCATCTTCTGATTTACGTCATTTTTTGTAAGAGATGAATTTTTACATTATCTTTAAAAGTCTTTTTCGTCGAACATGCTTTCAGATGCTTGCGTTTCGGAGAAGTTCCAGGAGATTTCACAGAGGAATTTAGGAAACAATCTTTTCTTTTTTTACAAAACCTTCTGGGGTAATCTTCTACGATTCTACTTCTGTCTTCTTTAAAAAGCCGTAAATAAATGCAAAATATGGGGATGATAATAGTAATTATTCGGATTTAACAGAGGTTTTGAGTGGCCCTGGTCTGAACAAAATAAATGGTTTAAACATTACTTTTTGCTTTGAAACAACCTAATAATATTATTTCCTTAAAAATATGTATGTTTCACGCATAAGAATACAAAGTTATTTCTTGATTTTGTTTTCTTTTATCGTTGAAATATCTTTCACTAATATTTTGAAAATGATCGTCCATGTAGATTATATAAACTCAAATACTTTATTACAAATATTATCCTCTCTCCACATTTGTTTCATTACTAAAACCAATAAGTATTAAATAATATTGTTGGCATCCAAGTTGAAGTTATTAATCCATGGAAACCGTTATAAATTCAAAACTTTGTCCGAAAGTACATTAACGCACCCGAGCGCTAGGCGCTCTCTAATCCATGGATGGATACCATAGTAGGGTCCGAACTCCACAGCTTCAAATCAAAACTTATTGGCGAGTAGACTGTGGGCATAAATTCTGTTTAAAACTCTTGTTTGATAATGATAAATGTTAGAGCCTGGCTAGTATGTAACACTGAGTCCGCCATAACCTCCCCTCTTAACACTGTGTTGCCTCGTTTTTGTTGTTGGATACCTTTTTCAGCCCTTTTCTTTTATGCACTTTATGTATACATATATGCTTTGGTAAATGGTTATACATTGACGTTTTAGATCTAGAATGCATTAACCATGTATAGCAGTTAATTTTTATTATAACTCGCTGAGTTCACTGCAGGAGATCAAGTAATCATGAGAATAAAAATTAATTTTTCCTTTATAATTGTAAGTTGTGATTTTAAACAGCCGTTCGATAATATTTACATATTACAGTCAATATTTAACGCATTGTGATCAGATATAAAGATTTTTTGTTTAACAAATTAAATCTTACCATAAACAACTATTCTTTCTAATCAACAAAAAAGAAAAAGTATTTAGTTTATTACTTTTGAAATAAGCCAGCAGCATAAATTCCAGTGGGAAGCCTTCAAATTCAAAAATACATTCATTACTTCAATACTAGGGTCCAAATTGATAAAAAAAAGAAAAAAAAGGTTAATTTTTTTAATACAATGAATTTTCTAAAACCTGGTCGACGCCTCTTACTAGAATTTAAAATTGATTCTTTAAAATTTGAATTTTTACTGAATGTTGACCACGACTCTTACCACTCGGCTAATGTAGCACCTTGATTCCCTAGATCTAACCATTATTTCCTCTGAATGTAACCATTATTTCCGCTGTATGTAAGTTTTTAATGTAACTCTAGCCAGCAATAAAAGAGCACGTTATTTGAATAGAATTTATTAAATGTCATTATCATTTATATGGCGATGCACTAATGTGTATTTGGAGACCGAAGTTCTGGTACCTCCCACTGTTCTTGTTCTCTAACTAGTGAATTAGGATCATTCCTTGCTTTTAACCTGAATTATTATCTCTTATACATGGCACTTATCACCTCCACAATAATCTAATAACCTGTCCAGGAAGGCGCCATTCAAAAAACAGCTCTCTTCTTCTTGTAATTTGTCTCCGCTTGTGATCTTTTCTTTCTTTGTTACTTTTTATTTATTTATTTCTTAAATACTACAGCTTTCTTTCTCTTTATATTACGTTCGCTTAATCGAGATTTGTTCTGGAGAAGCATTGTTTTTGTAATCTTGAATAAACCAAATCAAGTAGAACTTAACGGAACAATTCATTAGAGCTACTTTTGTTTAAACAATACCAGCATTAAAAGTACTGTTTGTATTATTACAAAATAAAGTTGATTTAATTATTTTAAATGTAAAGATTATTCTATCTTTTGTTGCCGCTTATACAGCTTGTAATCTAAAAGTTTACTCTGTACATTACTTTTAGCATACTTTATTCAGGTAAATTCACATTATAGACTTGAAAAATAATATTAAAGTATAGAGTTAGGATCTTAGAAATAACTTAAAAAAATGCTATCGTTACTTTTTTCATCTAAAAAGCAGAACTACTTCTTTTTTGAGGGGGTAATAATTATCTTATTGATCACTTTCGTTTTTGCCTTCTTAAGTTAGGAAAGTTGGACCCGTACTCTACAAACTATACACGTCAGATATAACTAAGTTATCCCTATATAACTATTCCACACATACGAGTATACGGACGATACAGCCATATTAGCTACAAGTACACTCCCTTCATCAGCTTCATGCAAGTTACAGACACGCTTACATAAAATAGAATCCTGGGCCAAGAAGTGGCGGATTAAAATGAACCCACAGAAATGCCAACATGCCACTCTCCTGCGGGGCTCCTGTCCACCTGTCCTCTTTAACAGCAATCCTCTTCCTTATACAGATCTGGTGCGCTACCTGGGGCTCTTCATAGACAAGCGTCTCACGTGGAACCCATACAATAGAATTAAAAGACAAGCAAAACGTGCGAAACAGCTTTACAGACTACTTTGACGACGCTCCAAATTGCCCATACTCGTATAAATCGAACATTCTCAAAAATACAATTCTATTCGCAAACCTATTTGGACTAGAGCTGTAGAGTTCAGCCAAACCAACAAACATACGTACAAACATTTCAGTAAAAACCACTCCGACAGATAGTTGACGCTCCTTTCTACGTGACTAACTTCACAACGACCTCAATATCCCATTCGTATACCAACTCGCCAATACGAAATATCGCAGGTTCCATACTGCTCTCTCTACTTGCTCCAAACCATTTTTGCAGTCTCTAGTCTCTACTGTTATTCCTGACAAAGCTCCAAGTCGACTGAATCGCCAGTGGTCCCGGGAATTCCTTAAGTTCTCAAGATCATCGTCATCATCGACTGCTCCACTGGTTATTTTCTCTCCTCCTGCTCTTTACGTATCTTATATATCTTCTATTTATATATGTATATCTTCCTTATATTTATATACAGATTATAAATAAATAATAATAGTAATAATAATAATAATAATATTACCCTTAGATTTTCTCTTCCTAGGAGCTTCTTACAGCTCACTGTCCGGTGATGGATAGAACCGGAGGCCGGCAGTGCACTGGAAAAAGCTCCGGGCGCTAATAACCTCAGCTGTTGATGCGCCAAAAAAATAATAATAATAATAAAGTAAGGAAAGTATTGCAATCGTATGAACTTTTTGAAATATTTTTCTAAAGTGTCCAAAAACCATATTCAGGTCTATAACATACATTATAAGTATTTCTATTTTATATCAGAAATATTCTATTTCTGCTAGAATTTCGTTAGAATGTGTGTCTCTATCATACTGTTAAGGAGGATATAACTTTATTTTGAAGACTTTTTAGTTTTTCTTTTTTTTTTTTATAGTTTTTCACGAAAATAATTTCTATGATTCTCTCTAAACTTTTTATTCACATCAAGCAGTTCTACAACTTTCATTCGGAAAATTAAAAATAATTTTGGCCACAATTTAAGCAGATCTAAAAGATGCGAAAAAATTAAAGAGTTAAGTTAGAGTACTCTAGTTCAACCACGGTATTCTTCAAGAAATGAAGAACAATTCAGGCTTGTTTAAGGAAATAATGGTTTGTATGTTAAACTTAGTCGGTTAACACCTTATGAGTGTCACAAATTGTGCGCTTCTTTGTTGAACACTAGTTACATTGCCAGGGCTATTTTCTTAATTTTTTTCTATTCGTATTTAATTAATTTTGCTTTTTCTTGCCCATCTTTTATTATTTTCTTGCAATTTCTTTCTTTTCTTTTTCATTGTTTTTAATTCTCTCACTTTGGCTCTTACTTTCACTAATCTTTTCTATAATAAATTACAATATATGAGTTGTGGCAAAATAATTACACTTATAAAGGAGTATATGCCCTACATTTTAAAGAAAATTTGCTAATCCTATTTTTTGTAGAAAAGGAGAAAAAAAAATATTCGAAATTGGGTGTTTTTCAACGTTACTCTTTTTTTCGTGAATTTCATTGACGATCAACTCTTACTGGTGAACATGTCAGGATAATTGCTAAAATTTATTTTAGGCCAATTTTAGCTAGTTCTAGCGTGCGCTTATAGAAATCAAATAGTAAAAACTATCTACTATTTTGTATTCAGCTTTTCTGTAAATAGACATTTTTTTTTTTTTTTTATTTATCCTTTTAATGTAATTTACGCCTGTACCCACAGGGTACAATAGGTAAATGCGATAAATGTATAAACAATTAACGTGTCAAACGTGAATGGCGGCCATCCAGTGGTGGCCGCCATTAGTCACCCAGTTGGTCACGGGGCCAACGGCGCCTCAGCCGTCTTCGAGGATTGGAGGGTAGCGTAGTTGTAGACAGGTTTACAGCTAAAGGGTTGGGATGAAATGAGAGATTTTGATGAAAATTTTTATAACGGATTTTGGCAAGTTCAGAGATGAGTGGAATTTGGAGATCTGTATGTATTGTGTGGTTGGCTAACATAGAATGGAGCGTCTACTATGCGGCGGAGAATTTTAGATTGGAGTGTTTGCAGTCTATTGATGTTTGATTTTTTAGGTGTTCCGTAAAGTTCGAGTCCGTAAGTCCATATTGGTGGTGAGAAGAGCTGTATAGAGTCGTCGTTTGTTCTGTAGTGAGAGTTTTGAGCGTTTGTCAAGTAGTCTGGCTAGAAGTTTGTATCGTTTGTTTAGTTCGGTACGTTTAAGTCTCGTATGGGGGTTCCAGGTAAGTCTCTTGTCTAGGTACATTCCAAGGTACCGCACATGGTCGGCTGGTGGGATAGGTGTATGATGTAAGAAGACAGGCGGTGGAGTTTGTCGTTTGAGTGTGAAGACTATGTATTTAGATTTAGTTGGGTTAATTTTTATACGCCAGTTTTCTAACCAAGGTAGACATTTCTGGTGAGAATATTAACTCAATTCTTATCCAAAAAGTGTTCCTCTTTCAACTTTCAAAAATAAAGAAAAATACAAAATAATTCATATCCAAATGGCATTATTTTTAAATGCTGATTATTTAAATAACGATAAAGTAAGTTTCATAAGTTACAAAATAATTGTTGAAATTAATGATTTTATAATTTCATTTAAAAAAGATTAATCATGATGTAGTAATTGTGTTTTGATGATGAATGCAGAATTAAAATTGCGCGTGTCAGATAATTAGCATCACTAACTCTACAAATCAAGGAGCTCTTAATTAAACTTGTTAATGTTTTCCTTTTTTCCCCTTTCCTTTAGTGCACTTCACTTTGCTTTGATAATGAAATAGAAGAAGGGGAATCCAGCAAAGTGCGCTTGTTTGGCACTTCACTCTCAATGTCTTCAGGACACACTTCTGAATTTTTATTTTATTATTACATTCTCTTTTGTTTAGGAAACGCGCTGAAGTCAAGTTTTAATCTTCCACTTTCTAAAATACTATTACGTTTTTTCGTGCACTTTTCAACGATCAACCCTTATACAACTGTCATTCAACTTATAAGCAATATAAATAATTATTCCAGAAGGAAGAAGAGAATTTACTGCTAGCCTAGTCACCATATTATCAGTTTCTTTCAAGAGTAATGGTTGTAAATAGACAACAAGTATATTGGTGGAAGACGGTGTTTTTATTGAATAGACCACAAAATCCAATGCATGGTTTTTGTATGCTTCTGGTGAACAAAGAAACATTCATTGTATTGTATTATATTGTATGTCTTCAGTTATTTGGTCAGTCGGTTACTAGCTGCTATCCAAATTTGACATTGTTATGTCAGAATAGGTTTTAATAGTGTCTTGTACGTTATTGTTAGTGCTTTTTTGTTAATGATTGGCTATAACAGTATCAGTTGGGTAATGATGGTTGCAGTTTTGTGTTGATGTGTCGATGTCCTGAGTTACGTCGAGATAGCACATTCCTTGATCTTACTGATTCTCCGAGTTTGTAGGAAAACACAGGTTAGCCGGAAATGAGAATTTTCCGACGGGTCTTATCCTACCGTCTTTTGTTTGTTGTGTTAACTAACTTAAGAATAATTTTTAACGAGGAGTATGAGCGGAAGTTCGTCAAGTTGATAACTGAGTGCTAGCGCAAAATAGTTACTCTAAGGGTACGTTTACAACGGAGCTGTGAGTATAGATGATAGCAGAGATGATAGCTGATAGAGTAAAATATAATCGCTGATTAGTGTGCACAATGGAGCTGTGATACATGCAACATGTCCGAGTAGTGAAGAAGAGTTTTTATGTTCAGCAGCCATGAAATGGTATATTTTAAAGAAAAAACGCTTTAGAAAATATCATGTACATCCCATAAATAAAAAACGAAGTACTTTGGGTGAATTTCACCATTTATATAAGGAACTTAGAAATTATCCGGATCATTTCTTTGATTAAGTGAGGATGGGTCCACCCACATTCGACTATATTTTAGAAAAAATAAGGTCAAAATTAAGAAAACTTTGGAAAAATTGTCATGGAAATCTTATAACCATAGAAGAAAAACTAGTGATTACTCTGGTAAGTAATGGTTTTATTGAGAAAAAACAAATAAATACACATAAAAATAAATGTAAGCACGATTTAAAAAACAAAATATTGTTTAAAAGTAAATAATAAAATAATAACCAAAAATAATGAGTAAAGACAGCACTAAATAATATTTCTACGTCCATTTTGAAGCTCCGATACTGGAGTTCAGCTAGCAGAAAAATGAAAAATTCAATTCTATCTATGCTCGTTTATACCAGCGAGTATGAGTCACTAGTCGCAGCTTCGTTGTGCACGCTCACATAAGAATGTACTAGGTTATTCTATAAGCGCTGATGCATCACTGCTATCATCTCCGCTATCATCTATGCTCACAGCTCCGTTGTAAACGTACCCTAAGACGCAAAATAGTAGTGGTAATAAATATTTAGTTAAATATGCCAAGTCTGCTAAGATTTTGGTCATTTACAGGAGAGAAGTAGTGCGATCCGCCCCAGATTTTAGACACTTCTGTTTCTTTTTTTTATTTTGAAGAGAGTCAATAATAGTCAGTACACTGGCGACCACTGGTTAGTGTTCTCTTGTTACTGACAACTCTGTGCATCACTGGACAGTAATCCATATCGCTAATCACTGAGCTAGACCGTCCCCTAATAGTTTTTTAAAACACAAAAAATAAATATTAAAGAAATGCTTTGCGTACGAGAACCATATTGATACCTAATACTGTAATAATAGAAAAAGAAATTCCAGTAATAGATAAATGGTGGGTAACTGGTTGAGAAGATGGAGTAGTTAGTAATAACTGGGTCAGAATATTGTGAAATGGACGATAGTTTGGGTCTGTATTTTGGAGCCAGTCCAACTGTGCCAATTCAATTAACACCTCCTTCACCAGTCTCAGATCCAGTTTTGAGAATGTTCCAACACCAACATCTACCACGCGCCAGGATACTATTAGCCCCTTCTTCTTCTTTTATATATGTACATCCTTCCATACATCCTTTGACATATACATAATATCCTCCTCCATCTGCCATATTCGCTCTACTTCACCCAAATTATTTTTAATTAAATAAATTTTATTACTACTTATACATCTATACAGTTTTTCCAATTTTATTTTAATTACTTCATTATTGAATATTAATTAACTATTTACCTAATGCTATTTTTTCCGCATAACAAAGCTTTCACTAATCATTTTCCCTAACACAATGTATGGCGCTGAAATAAATGTACAGCATGTATAATTCCTTGATGTTTGGCTCCCCCCAAAAAATATAATGTTAATCTAAAGTCTGATGTTTCTTGAATAATTGCTAACTAAACTTCTATTTGATACAAATGAGGTTTTTGAGAACTTCTTCAATTTGGATTCTTCTTATACTAATTAAAATATTGTATTACAGAAAATAGTTAACAATGCTAGAATGTTGATGAAACATTGGCCATATTAGCATCTTACATAATGTAATATTTAAAAAAAGAAGTCAAAAATTGAGGAAATTAACAATCAAAACCAAAAAATTCGGAAAATACTTTAAACCTATTTTATTGAAACAACTTTAATTAAAATGATTTATTGTTTTTCCTTCTAACATTAATAATTACTAATCTTATAGGTTTTTCATTCTTTAGACGCTCTTTTTTGAAAGCTTGGTGTATTGAACTTTTCAAATCTTTCTATAAAACTTTAAAAATTGTTTCTCTTCAAAACCAAAATCTGATTAACTTATCTTCTCTCATCTCGTTAGATATTTTAAATTTGAATCTGAAAATTTAAAATTATAGGAAATATTTTAAGAATACTTTTAGTTCAGTGATTAATTTTTTTTACCATGTCTGTTAAATTGAACAGAATGTATTTCGACCAGCAAACTATTACATTGTACACATGTATTGCAGTGATCAAGCTGTTGAAATGTAACTGGTGAAAGATGTTAATTCATTTAATACGATTTGGAATTGAACCAAACATTGTAAACGTTGAAGTTTACATATTCCAGTGGAAGAGAGAGGGTAGAAGTTGGCAATGTCTAATTGATTAGCGGGGATGATACTAAAGCGCTGGGACAAATTGGCACGTCCAATGTCTAATCAACTACGTTCGTACACTAATCCAAAAATAACCTGCATTTAGGTTCATAAAGTTAACCTGTAAATCACAGGCCAAACTATTAAGGCCTCTATTTGTACCTGTATTTATTCTTAGGGGACAATTGTCCCAGAATAATAAATTTCTTTTCTATTTCTATTTCTATTTCTTTCTGTTTGTAACATGATTTTAATGTTAGCACCAAAAATTATAAATAGTATTTGGCAATGATTGAATTTAAATACATATTAAATATTTTAATTTACCATTTAAATTATTAGCTTCTATTTTCTTTATTTAAATTTTGCGTAACAGCTAGTTTTAATGGGATAAATATGATCCCCATATTCTCGTGTTCCTTCCTCTCCATCGAGAAACTATTTCTGGGAGTAAGAGGACTTGAATGAGCAAGCCAGTATTGAGACAATCTTCAACATTAATCCTCTTCACCTTATGATTGATACTGGCCATTGGAAGCCATCCTCAGAACAACTGCTCAGGATAGTTCAGTGGAGAGGTGCATTGGCGTCAGGGAAAGGTCACTCTTACTATCAGTTATCTCCGTGTTTTATAATTCGTAGTGAGTTCTCGTAGTGGGTTCTCGTAGTGAGTTTGCGTTACCGGATAATGCGGGGGAATTTAGCCTCCATCCAGTTTCTTTTATTATGGGGGGGGGCGTCTTCTTTAGAATGTCTTTGAGATGACTTTGAAAATGAAGTGGTAATCTTCATTGCTGGTTCCTCTTGCTCTTGCTAGGACTTTCTTAGAGAAGCTACACTTCCCATGCTGTGAGGGGAGCAGTCTCACCTGACTCCAGGGAATACTAAAGGTTCTTCTGGGCCGCAGTGTAGTGTATTCCATGTATGTGTAAAGTTCCTATAATTATTGTTTGATTAGGTTACTTCAAGAACACATTTTACAAAGCTAAAGAAACTTATCAACAAAATGCTGGCGGATGGACGGATCCGAAAACGGACTTATTAAACAAAAGCAGATGTGCTAAATGACAGATGAAATGAAATTTTTGGTTTTGCATATTTCTGGATGACCTACTCACGCGACTTATTCGAGTAAGGAGTACCTTCTCCTTCTTTAACACACAGTAATTCCCCTTTTTTAGCACAAAAGTCCATGTAGCAACCCATCGTCCATCAATAAGGATTGCCAGCTTTTTCTGCCGCCCAAATTCCTTTAACATCTTCTCGCACCACATCTGATCTAATCCTCCTTACCGCTTATTAAGTTCTTTTCCCCAGGAGAATGTTTTCTCTTCAGCTGTGAAGTAGTAAAAAAAGGCATTGAGAAGTAACTAAACCAGATCTTCCTCCCTTAATCTTTACTGAAATTAAAGTTCAATAAACAGAAGCTTCAGGCATAAGTTTTATCATTACCTAGGTAATTCCAGTAATCTTACATGAATTATTCTAAACAGCTGATGAAAAACATGATGTTTTTTGGTAGGAAACAAAATTTAAAGAAAACAAGGTTTGGGCTGCCTAACATTAATTCCCAAAAATAAATTTCAGATTCAACTTTTAAAAAAAATATATATTTCATTACTAAATTATTAAAATAAATATTTAAAAAATTCATTTTTCAATATTCAATATTCATTTTTAGAAGGAAAGTAAATTCACAATATTGAATAATTCTGCGAATACTGTTAGGTAAATTGAAGTAAGCATAAAGAATTCTTAAGAACGTATCAATAATATATTTCTCAAAAAAGAATGTTAAAGATTCATGGTATATTTTTGCACTGAAAGCATTTTTATGTTTACCTGTCTTTTATCATTCAAATACTATGGCTCTTACCCGATTAATGTCTGCCTAAGTGTATGTCAAAACATCAACAAAATTAGCTGACGTCTCTGTACATATTTTTAAAATGTTAATATAATATTTATATTTAAATTTTGACTTAGGATCACTTCTATCCTGCATTAAACTTTACTGAAACCGAGTTGACCAAAATTAGCAATAAGTGATGCTTATTTTTTCAGGCGGGCTTTACATTCAACTACCAAAATTAGGTGTCGTGGACGGAGGCGACTAGCAAACATACTTTACTGTAAATTTCTTTTATTGACCATTAAATAAAATCCAAGGCCTAAGACCGGGGAATCGAACCCACTAACCAACAATACATCTAAGCTTCGCAGGTCTCGCCCCTAACCGCTCGGCTACCGTGGCGCCTAACATTAGCAATAATTTAAAGTATTTTTTGTAAATAATATAAAGTATATATCAGTCTAATGATCATGATGATGTAACGATGTGCGAAGTTGGTGAAAGATATCAGGAAAGTGGTCTTAAATACTAAAAAATGGGGCATCAGTTGGTCTAATTTAAGAGAAAGTTGACCCTAATTATCTCGTACTTTGTTGTTGGAAAAATGATCCTAATTACTTCCACGAGATGTCAAGTTATTGCTGGAAAAAGGTGATTTTACTTGCTTGGTGAGTTACCAATATAATAGCTTCAATGATTTTTTTTTGGAATATTTATCACATAGAATATTTATTTCTTTCCATCTAAGTGGTTATTTGAGATTATAAACTTACTTTTTCGGTCAACCCAGGCCAGAATTCACTCTTTTTCCAATGTTTTTGAAACATATTATGAAATGAGGACAACCCAGTTTGTAATATCCAGCCTTGCTCTAGTTATTGGCTATTTGGGTTTAAAAATCATTCTTTTCAGACGATCTAGGCTGCAATTCCGACACTTTCCATTCATTTTTTTTGCATATAATTTGATGTAAGGACGATCCTAAGTGTAACATCTAGCTTTGCTTTACAAAATGGTTATTTGAGAGTTGATATCCTATTTTACGGACGATCTAGGCTGGAATTCTGGCTTTGATCAGCATTTTTTATGCAGTAAGAAGGAGTTTGACAGAAACAACTAGCTCTAATAATGAAAATACGATGAAGAGTGTGGCTAGGATTTCATCTAGTACTTTTATAAGTATAATGTACGGTTTTGTCTCTTATATTATATAAAGTGCGGTTAAATGAGTTGTAGGAAGTCCTATAACCAATAAAATCAATTTACAGAATGAATTTACAATTTTTGAGACTTTTCAGAAACTGTCTCCGACAATTTTCTTTAAACATTTTATTGAAGATTGCCTACACATAATAATGTTTATTTAATTTAATTTATTATCAATTATTAAATTTAATTTAACACTATAATGTTTATTTAAATAAGGTTTCAAAAAAAAAAAAAAAAAAAAATATTTTTAGCGCATACCTGAGGGATGGAGAGGAATTTTTCTATTTCCATAAGCGTTATTTCAGCGTACTGAACGGTTTTACAAAGATCATAATATTTGTAAAAAGTAAATACGCTTCAATTTTCGTAGTATTATTTTAAAAGTATATGTTAAAACACCAGGAACTATAGAAGTAAAAGTCGTTTGAGTGCTCATACCACAATTTTATGAATTAACTTAGTCTTTTAACTTTAAAACAAAAGTAAAAGACATTTTAATGAAGCAAAAACAAACTAACAATAAAAAAAAATTGTTAATATTATGTATAAATAATAATAAGCCTTGTTCAGAATTTAAGGAAATAACAAAGAAGAAGGTTTTTTTTTGTCAAGAATGGCAGCCTGCTTCGGGCTTAGATACATCATGTTTTGTCCGTGCTTCGGCCACAAAGTGATGGGGATGTTTTTTAGTTGCGTGCCATGTGCGTGAGTCCCTTCGTCTTTCTCTCATGTTCCCCATATCCTGATGTAGTGTGCAGACCTGGTGCAGGATGGGTAAGTTTGCTAGCCGAGGGAAGTGGAGGGATTTTTCCGCATAGCCACACAGATAAGGGGTAGTTTTATATATATATATATACATGTTTGCGTCAGTGTATGTTTCTTTCGTGGCTAGCTAAAGGAGGCAGGCAGGAGAGAAAAGCAAGATGGGGTTCTTGGGTCAGCGTTTAGACTGCTGCAGTAGTGGCCAGCAGGAAAGAGACGAAGGCCATATTGGTGTGATATGAAGCGTCTATGTGTGCATGTTGTTGGGGATGAACACAACCAGCCTACTTACACACACAAGAACACATAGATACTACTGGCCGCCCCTTCTAGGATTGTATTCAGAGGCTGGCCACTCTAGATTATCCGGTTATATAGGCTCTGCCACAAAAAAACCTAACTTCTTTCTCTCACTTACCCCCACCCCCACTTCTCACGAAACTTCTGCCCTTCAAATTCTGCACACTTTATATATCGTATTCGAGGATGTAGCACCCCCTTCAACTGTTTTTTTTTGGAATAAGACACACGAGGAGGAAGAAATATGGTAAGATCATTCTTCTGCTAGAGCTGATATTTGAAGAATTTATTTACCGGAAGTGGTCATTGTAATATCTAAAGAAACGTTGAATTTCATAGCTTCTCTTTGTATTTAGATAGGTTCGATTCATTCCTTGGCCACTTTAAAGCCTTAGTTCTGCAGAAGTCCATCCTAGACAGTGGGCTAGTTCTCCGACTGACTGTACAATCAAAAAACTTTCTTTTTTTTTGGCATTGGCTTTCGCCATAGAGCCCAGCATCGTCTAGGTGCTTATCACTAGAATATCACTCACTCTCCATTCTTACTTATAAATACATTCGCTTCACACATTCATCCCTCTACTATATACAACTATATACTACAACTAATGGATGGATCAGTACTCTATATTCCTGCCATCCTTATAGCTTAATCGAAATAAAATCACGTAATCCTTCTCTAATCATTTTCTTCCATTCATTCTAATCGGCTATAACTTTTAAATACATTCTATATTTCATTGCTAGCTCTGCTAAAGATTTAAGCACATTGATGTTGGTGGAGAATATAATGTCTTCGTAGCGAAATGGTGCATCTAAATACCTGTATATGTCGTCAAACATTCGTTTCCTTTCTACCACATAACGTGGACATATCATTATTATATGTTTGAAATCCTCCTCCTCATTCCTTTTTGCAGTGTACCCATTTTCTGCTAAATCTCTGAAATTATTGCATTATTTATTTTTTATTTAAATTTAATATTTAACACTCCTACTATTTAATAATTTATTCAAGAAGAAAATTTGATCTCTATAATTTTTTTTGTTATTTTTTAATAAAATTCAAATTTTATTGTGTGAATAGTCAAACCAAACCCGCTGTAATTTACTTTTATAAAAATCAGAATAAATTATTTATACGTTTTTCTTACTAGTATTTTTAAGTAAACAACTACGTATAAATAAAGATTTAAAAGAATAATTGGAGTTGATAGTTACAGAAGGAAAAATACGTCAGAGAAGGGAGAATAGCTGGGTCTAGTACGTCGCTCGAGTCCTAGTTGAGAACCCAGAGATATGACTAAGGGTTTTATAAGTACACAATTCTGGCAGCATCATTTTCGAGACCCATTAAGCAACTTTATATTCCCCGGACGAGATATATATATACATATATCCTTGCTGGGTACGCATTGCTGTAGTGACGGAAGGATATATTCAACAATACGATGAAAAAGTTTTAAATAATTGAAATGCCAAATAATTATAGAACAAGATAAGATAGTAGACGGGACGGGACCTAGCCCCATGGCACCGCAGCCACAAAAGACTTATTGTGCCAGATTATAGAACAAGAACAGAAGTTTGGTTGATATAAATAAAAACAAATAATTTCGTTCTGTAGACAAAATTTAAGAATTGATTTGAGATGAGAAATTAAAATTTTGCATTATTATTTAAACCAGAAAGAAGGTGTTTTTCAAGAAAAAAAAATCCCTAGATTCAAAAAGCATTGTACTTTTAGCAAGTCAACTGCCTACACAACAAATGTCTACTAATCTTATGAACGATCTAAGTTGATTACAATAAAGCTCTCAGCTTATTTTTCACATTCTATTGTTCTAAAGACAACGGAAATGCTTTTGCAAATAAATTAGCAATGAAAAACAAAACAAATGGAAGAAAGGATTTCAAATAACCAGCCAACGCAGAAAATTTTAATAACATTTATTTCCTCCATAATACAAATAACAATAAACTAAATCATGTGACTTCGAAACAGTCACCAGTAAGAAGGCTCAAAGACACTAGATTTATATAGAAATGGAAGTCATCAAAGCACAAAACTAGATCTGATACAGATATACTGTGTAATGTATCTTCTACACATATTAATAAATTTGGATTTTCTAATTTAATATCTCGGCTAGACAAAAACCTTATTTGTTTTAATGTAACTTATTTGATGATTAAAATTTTGTATTTTTGTTCACTCTTTAATATTTAACCTTCTTTCTAATGAGCTTATTAAAATAGCTGTAGCTTTAATAGTTTGAGAAATATAGACAACTTTTTGCTAAAAAGTAGTAACACCTTGAAAAAACATAAAATTAAAAATATCTACAAAACGGAGCCGAATCGAGCCATAGTTTATATGGAATTTTTTGTTGCAAATGATGCCCAAAATCGCCTCCCGAAGTTACCGTAGTCTTATGCTGAACACCCTGTATACATGCGTACATGTGTACTTGTGTCATCCCTTATCACTCATCTCTTTTGCTTATTGTACTAGATGCAGTTGCAAAATAAATAAACAAATTAAAAAAAAAAATTACCCTTATGCGTTTGTTGATTTAGATTGTACCTCAGCTTACAGTAGTATTAGAAAACTAAATGTTTGCGGAAAATGTTAATATTAGAATTACACTAAAACGAAATCTTGACAGCGAATCCTCGGATTTTTTAATTTTACTGAAGTTTTTGACTGATTCAGCCTAATGAATAATCAGGCTTTGGTATCGTGTAAAATTAAATTGTCTAACTTTATTGCTTACTTCAACTATTTTAAAATTTTCCAGTTACATTGTTGACGTAGTAACAAAAGTTAACAACATCTGAGTACCTCCTGTTGTTAAATTATACTTGCAACTTATTAACACCCTCAGTAAATCATTTTACCCACACTTATTCCACGGCCATAGTAATACCACATTGTTGAGACTGCTTTAAAACATATTAAGTCTTTTCACTGTACGCACAAAACCTATAACCACTCAACCGAGCTTTAAAGTTTACGCGTGCTTCGTTGACAGTGGCTGTTGTTGCTGCCGCACGCTGTATGAAGTTCCACCCCTTCACCTCATGGCCTTCCATATTCCCTTACTAAAAGCTAGTAGCAAGGAGCGGTAGGAAATGTTGCCACCAATCTCCAGTAATTCTGTATGCATTAATTGCGTCATGCCCTTAAGCCTTAAGGGTGTGGAGATTGTCTGGTAACACCAACCCCGTTCCCCTTTTGTACATCTTCATTCTCCCATCTAAACGCGATTTCGGGTAGGGGAAACTTAAACCCTTGTAGAATACCATATTGCATGTCAGCCAGTAATGGAATTTTAATACCCGGTCTATGTGGTAGTCAAACTAAGGAAACATCTGACTGAATTGGAATTTGAAAACTGAATTATAAAACAAAATGCATAAAAGTTTGGTTTCCATTTACATATTGAAACATCATGTTAGAAAGGCTTCCAAAATTCTGTTGGTTTGATGTTGAAGAATAAAAAGTATTTAGAATGAGCTTCCTTTTTTTTTATAAGAAAATTCTTCGTAAGGACAAAAATGTTCTTTAAATGCAAAAAATAAAACAATATTTGAATGATCTTTATAATTTTTCATTTATTTGTACACTGCGACTTCTAATAAACTCCAAACATTAATAAATTTAATGCAGTAATTTATTGTAAGAGGCTGAAATGATTAGCTGAAGTATGAATGAAAACTCCGGGTATTTGCGTGTTCTTAACTTTTTAAACTGTAAGTTTTTATTAAGATTTAATTTTAAGGCTCATCAAGATCTATCATTATCGCAGCCTGGTGAGTGCCGCTTTCACTACCAGCCCCGGACAGTGATCTCTTACTGGTGACGTTCTATCAGCTGAACGGAAAGCTGTAGAGATTTCTAGGGAGAGAGAGAATCTAAAGACCAGCAGCTGAATTCAAATCTGAGATCATCACCTCGAGGGAATCCACTGGTGCTTCTCATATTAATTGAGAAATGTTGCAGAAAACTGCCTCTCAATTTTGTAATTACTTAAGGCATTTTTCATCTATATGTAAAAACTGGAGGGTAGGGATTGATTGATCTCTATAAGCTGCGTTGAAAATCATAGTTGAAGACTCCAATGAAGGTTAGGATCAAAGGAAACTGTGTCTCTCCTTAGGCATGCCGCTTATTCACAATCTTCCGCTCCTAGTTTCTTATCCTTTATTTTTATTGAACGGTTCTAGTCCTCATCGATAGATTCCTCTTTTTTTGCGTATTTATTCATACATTTTTGTCACATCAGAACAGGTTATTACTCATAAAATACTATTTTTTTATTACTTACATTTTCAAGTACCTTTCCTTTATTTCTCTTCTGTACCAATAATATGCCTGGTAGAGATTGTGCATTTTTCCTAGTTGATAAACCTCCAGGATGAATGTAGCGGCGAAGGTTTGTACAAACAAATGAACTTTAATCTCTCTGCATCTTACTGCTAATAAAGAGGTTTCTTTTTTCATTCTGTCCGATGTAACTAAACATCTGAAATGTAATTAATGGCTTCCATTCTCTATAGATTCTTATTGCTGTATAAATTTATAGAAGAGTTCGTACCAAGTAAGGTTATTAATTACAAACCAAAACGAAACATAGTGAATATTTAGTTGCTGTTTTTATATCAATCTTCAATCTTCAATCAATCTTAGGAATCCTTTTATCCTTAAAAATGATTTGGCAATACAATACTTCTAGAAGATTGGAATACAATCAATGTTAATTTCAATTAAATAAATACTTTGTTGCTCTCAATTTTGTATGAAGATTAATTGAATTACTTTAAGTGATTAATTATGTAAGCCGATTGCGAATTATTTCATGCGCGAAATTTTAGAACGGTTTACTAGCTTTGGATTAAAAAAAAAATTTATACGAGGGTCATGGATACATCACTACACTCCTGAGACCAAAGAACAATCTAAACAATGGGTTACCAAGGGGGAATCTGCGCCAAAAAAGGCGAAGACCGTTCCTTCGGCCGGAAAGATTATGGCGACTGTCTTTTGGGATTCGCAAGGAATAATCCTCATCGACTATCTGGAAAAGGGTAAAACTATTACAGGTGCATAATATTCATCGTTATTGGACCGTTTGAAAACCGAGCTGCAAGAAAAACGCCCACGATTGGCCCACAAAAAAGTCCTTTTCCATCACGACAACGCACCAGCTCACACCTCAGCGGTTGTGGTCGCAAAATTAATGGAAATAAGGTTCCAACTCGTTTCACATCCCCCCCTATTCTCCAGACTTGGCTCCCTCGGACTACTATTTGTTCCCCAATATGAAGAAATGGCTGGCGGGAAAAAGATTTTATTCAAACGAGGAGGTGATTGCAGAAACGAATGGCTATTTTTCAGACTTGGACAAATCCTATTATTCGGAAGGGATCAACAAACTAGAGCAGCGTTGGACGAAGTGTATAAGCCTAAAAGGAGACTATGTTGAAAAATAAAAAAGGTTTACCCCAAAAAATTAAGTAGTTTTTATTTTTGCACGGACTTTTTAAACGTACGTTGCCCACCAATTTGAAATTTTTATTTCTGGAAAAATTCAATAAGTGGAAGGGTAATTAAAATAATAGCCATTCTAATTCCTAATTTGATTCCCAAGACATCCCCCCCACGCCAAATTTAAAGATTGCTCAACCAGTTCTGGGAATTAGATTCACAGCGCAATTTTTGATGAGCAGACATCCTGCTGCGCGAAGGTAGACCATCTTAAAAATTCCACTCGCTATCGCCGTCTTTTTTATTCTTTTCATCTTCTGCTCTTCATAGATCTTGTTGGATATCCCTGCCTAAAAACACAAAGATAACATAACACTGTACTCGGCTCAATACTGCTAAAATTACGTTAGGAATTATAATTATTAAGTTTTTTAAGTATTTTTATCAGGTTTAGAATGTATTTTGACGACACATTGAGAAGCATTGATTTGGTGAAGGATTTCTTTTCTGGAATATTAAGCCCGTGTGCTTTTACATCCATACACTCAGACATCATTTGGTCGTTAGATATTTTTTCACATGAAAAAAAATGGAAGTGAAATGGTCCTCTAGGGAACCTAAGTTTCAGTAAAAAAAAAAGATAATAATTTATCTCAGCAAACTCTCAAAACAATGCAAGTTGTTTTCGAGTGACAGAGGCGTTATGGATTGGTATTTGAATTAAAGAATAACTACTTGACACTTGAACTTTGCAGAAATATACAGATATATCTTCAACTCGCTTCTCCTCTTATTCTCCTATACAAACATCAATCACCTTTAAAGTTCCTAACTTTGTTTCACTTCATATTTCCTAAAATTTCTAAACAAATAAAACGAATGGAAATTATTGATTATAACTTTTTAAGAACATCATTATCAAACCTTAGAATGATGTTTGTGAGAATCCCCCTCTACTATTTTTTCATTCTATACCTTTTTCCTATAATAAATTGGTCTTCTTAAATCTTTATTCTACCTATTCAATATTCTTTAGTCCTATAATTATTTTAGCTACTTCGTGCATTGTAAGACTCTTTATAAAATTAAATGATTATTTATAAATTCTAAATTTTTCTAGCGAAAAAGTAGATTTGTGCGAGTACAAATGTTTGGTCAACTTAGTTGCCCAAGTATTGGTGGACGATAAGGAAAGTTGATACAACTTTTACTTGAATTCATGTTACTCAGCGTAAAATTTCGATGTTGTTTTAAGGTTTCATAAACCATCGAAATTTCACCGTAAACAACCAGGAAAACAATTTTTTGTAATTGAAATATTTATTGGTTTGTACTAATCATAAAATTTTGTAGATTAGATTAGATTATCGGGGTGGGAACCTATGCCCCACGGCACCGCAGCCAAAAGAGGCTTATTGTGCCTTCCCCTTTGAATCTAGTAGACGAAACCTCCCCTACTAAAGAGGTTGAGGACTTTCCTTACTAGTTCTTTTTGCGCTACTATCTCCTTTGGTCTCAAAAGATCCAAAGGTTTCATAGCGCAATCACTCGATTGCAACGCCATCGAACAGCTAGTGAGAGGCCGTTTCCTCCTCTTCTTTGACACAATCTGCACAACGGTTCCGAGCTAATAAGCCCCCACCTTGTACAGATAACTATGCTCTGTGTGTACTGTGTAAATGTATTAGGGTGTAACAATATATGTTGCTCATGTTCCTGTTTTTAGCCTGGGATACCTGCAGGGACACCAAGTACCCTGAAGAAGTGGCTAATCCACTTCCCCCTACGGGGAATTAAATTTTGTAACAATTGCAAACATTTATATATTTTTCTATTTTTATTTGCAGATGGTATAGATAAAAGACCGCATGTGTAGCTTTGGGGTCCAGCCACTGCCTGGAAAGAGGCGCACCTGATCAACAACATCGCCTCTGACGTCACAACCATGACGTCGTATTTCCTGCTTATCATTCCGCTATCACTTGTTTTATCAACAAAATTAGTAATTGCAGGTATTTATATATATATATATATATTTTTTTTTTTTTTCATGATTTTATGCATTGTTTCTTTCCGAAAATTCAACTCACTTACGTTTATTGCAAAAGCTTGGAAAGATTTAGATATTGGTTAATGAGTAAATGCATTTTTGAGCGTGCAATGTTGCACCATTAATTTAAATTGGGGATCAAACCATCATGATCTGTTTGTTTTAACTTTTATTTATTGAAAATGGAATATTAAAAGAAATCGTAATAAAATAAAACTATTGTAATTATTGTAATTAAATGCAGTAATTACTTTGTAACAGCAGTTAATTATATTTTCTCGACCTCTACTTCCACCCTGCTACGTGCGAATTAACGCAGTTGGTCAATATTTCCGACGATGTTCTTTGAACATAATTTATTTTATGAGGAAATAATTAAAAATGTAGGAAATTAAATGGAGCTAACATTTCTCTTACTCCTTTTATTAATTTTAAAAGGCTGATTTTGCTTGGCGAAAAAACTGGGTCTTTTAACAAGACTAGCCAACTAATTGAACTATTGGGATTGAGCCTGTTGCGGTAGATATCGAATTCGAGACCCGCGCAAAGTTAATTATTGTATAGCGAAGAAAAATGGAATATAATGGAAGGAATTTGGATGAACTAAGATAATTTTATACCCTAATAACGGACAATAACTTTGTTATTATGTACGCTCATGAATCAGTCGTTGCTGGTATACGATTGTTTTCGCTATTCTTATGACGCGATTCAATAACATCACATATTATTTGACACCAACCTTTTAAAAAGTCAAAGAATTTTCAATGCATTGTTGAACTAGTTTAGGCCAAATAGAGCAGCAACAGGTTGACGGCTATGTTCCTTAATTGTGGACGTGCCCTTTACAAGATCCTTTGACTATCTCTTCAGCCTAGAGGGGAACAACAATACACCCTTCTCAAAGTCTTCTCCTAATTTTGTTTAAGGTTTCCGGCTAATTCTAACATTTCCGACATTATAATCTTCAATGTCTGATATCTATAATGTAGGGGAGGAATTTTATTCCAATTTATTGTTTTGCCGAATAGCAGAGCTAATGTTATTTCAACTTCAGGCGTGATGTGTTAAATCTTCTGAAGAGTACTGAAAAACAGTTTATCATAAAATCCTATTTTCTGGAAATAAAAAAGTTATTTTTATATCTCTTTTTAGACAAAATAACATTATTTGTTTTATGATATTAATAATATTTAATTTTTTCCCCTTATTTTCTACTTCTACATTGGTCCCAACTTGGGTGATATAACAAAAAAAAAATATTTTTTTTAAACTAAAACACCTGTAACCTAAATACACTTAACAGGTTTATTAACAGGTGTATACACGTCAAACCAAATCTCTTACGGTGCGTTCGACGTGTATACTCGTTGTAAAAAATATAAAATTGCCATTAACTGTAAAAACTCGAAATTTTAATAAAATACAATAAGAAAATTATTTGGTGGGATGTTTCCTTTATCTTAAACAATAGGACTGCCAAGTATTTTATACGGTGGGAGGTGGAGGGAGTCAGCCAAATGATAAGTAGTTGGTACATGTTTGGTCTCCGCATTAGAGACTGGGAATTAGGCACACAAATAATAGCTCTCAACCCTTGTGCAATGCCGTTTTTACCTTAGACAGAGGTTCAGACCTCTCAGTACGAGCATGATTTCATTCAGCACTAGTGCTGCACGAGAAACGAGACAAATCTCGGTCTCGGTCTCGTCTCGGTTTTTCAAATATTAATTTTTAGCTACAAAATTATAAAATTGTGTTCTTTATTAATAAATAATCATTACGGGTATTGAATTAATTATTAAAAGATACGATTTTATTATATATATTCAATATTACTACATCTATTTGACTTCGAATTACATAAGTAAAGTAAGCAAAGTAAAGTAATCGCCTATTTTTTCAGGCGGGGCTTTACGTCCAACTACCAATTAGGTGTCCCGGACCTAGCAAACATACTTTACTGTAAATTTCTCATATTAACCATTAAATAAAATCCAAGGCCTAAGACCGGGAATCGAACCCAGTACCACAATACACATTAGCTTCGCAGGTCTCGCACCGCTCGGCTACCGTGGCGGCCCCCTTCGAATTACATAATTTTTACTTAAATTCACTAAATTTCACTATTCATATCATTCATTCATTCAATTTCATAAATTTCACTATTAATAATCTAATACTTTGAACTTTGATATTATTTGAATTATATTTTAGAATTTTGGAATTAGTGAATTTGAAAAAAAAGACTATCTATGCACCTAAAAAATATTGCCACAAATTTTCGTTTTTAAGATACACTTTGCCCTAGCATTGATACATGAAAGAGCTTTTACTGAGACAGAAGTTAGAGAAGATCTTCTATTGGTCATTATCATCGCAGCTTGCGAAAATAATCTTTCCGATGGCACTGAAGTTGCACAGATACTAAAAATATCTTTCGCCATTCTAGACAAATTTTTGAAGGAATTCTCAAGTGTTTTCCACCATTCTAAAATGTCAACGTCTACTGGTGCTTGGTCTAATTTGGTGTAATTAATTATTTCTGTCTTCCATGCTTCGGTGATATTTGCCGATTTTTGAGCAAATGGTGCAAAAATATTGATGCAGTCGTCGTCGTCGTCAAAAGGTGAATCATCAGATTCTTTATCTTCACCAACAGCCATAACTAATGGAGCGGGAAGTTTGTTGGGAGGTGTATTTTTTATTTCACGAATCGACTTGTTATAGCAGGCAGATATGTTATTTGGGTCTTTCATTTGGCGCGCTTTTAACATCTTTTTGAAATTATATAAAGATATATAACAGTAATAGTAATAACATATGATGCATTGAAGTGTAAGTAGTTGTCTTCTTTTACACACATTTTCATTACCAATATATAAATTAAAATAATTATTAGAAAATTATAACGTTTTTTGAAAAGATTATTAATAGCAAACCGCTTTTAATACTTAAACAAAAATTCAAAAAACCGAGACCGAGACCGAGATCGAGACTGCATAAAGTCTCGCCTCGTCTCGGTCTCGTGCAGCACTATTCAGCACAGAATTCAAAGCTCTTTTCTTCCTTGTAAAAGCTCTATTGCGTCTCTAGTTAACTAGGCAATGCATGCGTGAAGAGGTGCAAGATTTTGAATGAGCACAGAATGCTCTGGTAATCTCAAGCCCCAGAGAGATTGCAGAAAAAGTGCTTGCAGTGACTATTATAACGTTGTAAACTTTTGGTTGTCATTGTCTGATTTTAATTCCGTACACTGTGGGTTTTTTGTTTTTAAACTAAATTCCACGCTTAACTGGTTAATGAAAAGTAGAAAAAAAAAATTAATTTTTAAGCCCAAATTAAACTTAACAAATGAAACTAAAACGATGGAAGTGTAATTATTATCAGATAAAAATAATAGATTATGCAATTCCCTGAAACATATTTTTTATATCGCAGTGTACATATTTATCAAAACTGACATAATGGAAGGTAAAAGGGGTAATAAAATTGTAAGTGTTTCTGTTGAACTTTGGATCTGAGCCAACCTTAACTGGGCTTGACTAGTTGCTATCAGGTCCTTTTTAAATGAATTATTTCTTTTCCCTACTACAAAGAAAACGCAATGGTATTATCATTTTTTTCGTTTCGTTTCGTTTTGTTCTTACAAGGAAATTTTCTGGTCTTGTGATTGTTTACATATTTTATTACTGGTAATTCTTTTGGATAAATACATATAACTGAATGATGGTAAGTGTTGTCTGTAACAAGAGAATACTGTCCGGAGGACAACAGTGCACTGGAAAAAATCCTTTTAATATTAAAACTGATTAAGGTTTAGCTAAATAAGACAGTTAAAAATGGTTTTTTAAAATACCATAAAATACAAATAATAATTCCAATCAATTAAACGTAACCTCTCTTATTAATATATTCCTGCATTATCAGGTTATTGCCGTAATTATCCCAATAATAGCATCAAATTATCCGCATTTAGGAACTCTATTACTCATTATTGTGGCGACCCACTGTTGGCACGAGACTGCCTCGGGCTCCTCCGAGGCGAAAATGTGTTTTATTTAATTTATTTCTATTTTTATTCATTTAAATATTATACACATGTTTTTTGTCAATATGACACATGTGAGTTTTTCATAAAAGACTAGGAGCTGTTACAAAGCAAAAAAATAGATTGTATGTACTAAGGTACAAGAAATACAGCTTTTAAGATACATATTTGTGGTTCTTATTTTACGCATAACCACAAGTGGTGACCCCAACAATAACAAGCATGCCGAAAAGGAGAAAAGCACAACCAGAACCCAGCGATGATGTAGAAGACGGTGTACCACAACATCCCGCCAACAAAATGAATACATCCTCTAGGTCCAGCAGTACTGATAAATGCCTTATACTACCGCATCCAGCCAGCAAGGTAACAGCGCCCCCATTCGCCCCAGAACAGGTTGACGTGTGGCTGTTGCAGTTCGACACCTCGCTGCAGATAGCCGGCGTGCAGGACTCTGGTAGTAAGTATAACCATTTGATTACAGCCCTGCCTACCGACGTACTAGCACAGGCAATGCGAGTGGTGGAGGCGTCGGTGCAGGACAAATATGAACATATGCGCAAATACCTTAAAGAACGATATCAGGTCACTATCGACCAGCGGATCGAGCGACTGTTCGCAGAAGGGGAGCTAGGGGATCGACGCCCCTCGCAATTACTAAACGACCTGCGACGATTGGCTGCCGGCACTGATATCGGGCAGCATACCATCCGTCAGTTATGGCTCCAGCGACTGCCAATCCACACGCGCACTATCGTGGCAGCGCAGGAAGGTTCATTGGACAGCCTAGCACAAACCGCGGACAGAGTATGGGGAGTAGAGTGTCCAGAACACGGGATCGGTGAAACGCGATGCATCCGTAGCATCCAAAATACGCAGGCAACTAGCTACGCGACACCCATAGAGCGGGTAGATGACGTACCATTCCCGCATAGCACACATAACCAACACTCGCCTCAGCCGCGCGAAGTAGCACAAATAAAATCCCCTAAAGAACGGCGACGCGAAACTCGCAGCGCACAAGCCGCGAAATTGAAAGAACAGATTGCCCAACTAGAAAAGGAGCTGCGCAGCTTGGAGACTGACGAGCTCTGTTTTTTTCATCGGAAATTTGGCAGCAAAGCCTATAAATGTAAGCCCTCGTGCGGATGGCGGCCGGAAAACTGTTTGGGCAAGCGTTAGACGCGGCGAGCAGCTTGCCCCCCCTCTCAAGCCGCCTTTATGTAACTGACAGGCTCACCGGCACGATGTTTCTCGTCGATACAGGGGCGGAAGTGACCGCAATACCACCTCCGGCGGGCAGACAATCACTATCTACCGGAGAACCTAAGCTCACAGCCGCTAACGGAACCCCAATTCCACTTTACGGGCGACGGCCGATGCACCTGGACTTCGGCGAGGACCTAGCAGCACATTGGGACGTACTCATAGCAGGCGTGTCGCGGCCAATCCTGGGCGCGGATATCTTAAAGGCTTATGGCTGGACAGTTGACCTCCAAAACGGCCAGCTGATAGCGTCGACGACCGGAAACACCAAGAAGGAGGCACTTACCGTGCATACGCACCAAACTAGGCGCGGGGAAAACGCAGCCGACCGATACGAGGCAATATTGAACGAGTTCCCAAGGGTCGTGGGGGATGAGCCCATGACAGACAGAGTGTGTTCGCATACCACACACACTATACTAACGACCGGGCGCCCCACGTACGCCAAACCAAGACGCCTCCCACCAGATAAGCTAGCGGCGGCTAAACTAGAATTTGATCACATGTGCAGGAAGGGTATCTGCCGACCCTCCAAGAGCCACTGGGCCAGCCCTCTGCACATGGTCCGTAAGAAAACGGGAGAATGGCGCCCGTGTGGAGACTACCGGCAATTAAATGCCCAAACAGTCCCAGATCGCTACCCATTGCCCCACATCCAGGACTTCACCAGTCATCTACACGGGAAAACAGTGTTCTCGACAATCGACCTGGAGCGGGCCTATCACCAAGTTCCAGTGGCACCGGAAGACGTACCGAAAACGGCCATTACCACACCCTTCGGGCTCTTTGAGTTTCCGCAAATGACCTTCGGCCTCCGTAACGCGGCCCAGACGTTCCAGCGGTTCATGCACGGAGTCCTACAAGGGTTGCCAGAATGTTTCGTCTATATCGATGACATTTTGGTCGCCTCCAGTTCGGAGGACGAACATCACGACCACCTCAGGACGCTGTTGAGCCGCTTGGACCAACACGGTATCAAAATTAACCGCCAAAAGTGCCATTTGGGTCAGCAGGAAGTTCAGTTCCTCGGGCATACAGTCTCCGCACAGGGAATACGGCCAACAGGAGTAAAATGCGAAGCGATAACGTCGTATCCCCAACCCAGCACTGTGGAGCAGCTTAGGCGATTCCTGGGAATGTTTAATTTTTACAGGCGATTCGTGCCGCATGCGGCACAGCTGCAATCCCCGCTGCTTAAATTCCTAAAGGGTGCACGTAAGCGCGACACGCGTAAGATTGAATGGAATAAGGAATCGGAAGGCGCATTCCACGATTGCAAAACTGCACTGGCCGATGCGGCACTCTTGGCACACCCAGAAGCTAACCCTACTTTGGAGCTGGTCGTGGACGCGTCGGAATCGGCGTTAGGGGCCGCTTTACACCAAGTCAGAGCCCAGGGACGAGAACCCCTCGCGTTCTTCTCCAGGCGACTAAGCGATGCAGAAAGGCGTTATAGCGCGTATGATAGGGAGCTCTTAGCCGCATACGCCGCAGTGCGGCACTTCCGCCACTGGGTCGAGGGACGACAATTCACATTACTAACGGACCATAAACCACTGACCTTTGCCTTTCAACAACGTCCGGACAAGGCATCTCCTCGTCAACTACGTCACCTCGACTATATCGCGCAATTCTCCACCGACATCCGCCACATCAGTGGTAGCTGTAATACCGTCGCAGACGCTCTGTCACGCGTAGAAGCCCTAAGCACTCATCAAGGCCTTGATTACAGCCAGCTGGCGCGAGAACAGCTACAGGACGTGGAGCTACAACAGCTCTTTCAGCCCAGCTCGGATACCCACCCCCTCAGCACTGGCCTACGATTGAAGCGACTGTCGATGCAAGGAGGAGGGCCAAATGTTATTTGTGATTTAGGTACAGGCCGACCACGCCCCTTTATCCCACGCAGCCAACGCAAACAAGTCTTTCTATTAGTACACAGCCTGGCTCATGGAGGTCCTAAGGCGACCGCACGGGCGGTAGCCCAACGGTTCGTCTGGCCGCGCATGCAGCGGGACTGCCGTGAGTGGGCACGCGACTGTGAAGATTGCCAGAGGGGTAAAATCGGGAGACACACGAAAGCGCCGTTAACAGCTTTCTCCCAACCCGGGGAAAGATTTGCGCATTTGCACATTGATCTCGTGGGACCGCTCCCGCCCTCGCAAGGCTATAGGTACTGCCTGACATGTATAGACAGGTACACTCGGTGGGCAGAGGCGATACCGCTACAAAGCGCTACTGCGCCCGCCGTCGCTTCTGCTCTGTACGCCGGCTGGATCGCAAGGTTCGGCTGCCCAGCCTCAATCACCAGCGACCAGGGGACGCAGTTTACGTCAAGAGTGTATCATGAACTGGCGGCGCTCACAGGAACTCAGCTCAAACGAACAACCGCATATCACCCGCAGGCTAATGGTGTTATAGAGCGATGGCACAGGACTCTGAAGACAGCGCTACGCTGCCATGGAACAGATAGCTGGATGGACAGACTGCCCACCGTTTTGCTGGGTTTACGAGCAGCCGTGCGTGAGGATACGGGACTGTCCCCTGCAGAGTATGTGTATGGAACCACGCTACGGTTACCAGGCGAATTCGTTGGGGAGGAATTCACTAACCAGACGCAGACGGAAGTGGTTCAACAACTTAAAAGGTCTATGAGAGCCCTGCGCCCGGCACCGACGGTCTGGCACGCCCGCCAAAAACCATTTGTTCATCAACAATTGGGAACCTGTTCGCATGTTTTCCTTAGGATCGACGCGCACAGGTCCCCGCTGGCGCCGCCTTATGAAGGTCCATATCCCGTACTCTCACGAACTGACAAGACCCTATGTATCGACCGACGGGGCAAAAGTAAAACGGTCACCATCGACCGGGTCAAGGCGGCCTATGGACTGGCCACACCAGGCCTTGTCATAACACCAGCGGCGCCAGAGCCTACCCAGGTCCAAGAGAAACAACTGGGAGCACACCCGATCGACACCACACAGAATCACGCTACACGATCCGGGCGAATCAGCAAAACCCCGCAGCGCTATGGTACGCAGCGCTGCTAGGAAGGGGGGTGCTGTGGCGACCCACTGTTGGCACGAGACTGCCTCGGGCTCCTCCGAGGCGAAAATGTGTTTTATTTAATTTATTTCTATTTTTATTCATTTAAATATTATACACATGTTTTTTGTCAATATGACACATGTGAGTTTTTCATAAAAGACTAGGAGCTGTTACAAAGCAAAAAAATAGATTGTATGTACTAAGGTACAAGAAATACAGCTTTTAAGATACATATTTGTGGTTCTTATTTTACGCATAACCACATTATCTATGATCTAATTCTCATTTTCAACAAGATAGTAAAATATTGAGCTGATTTTTGTAAGCTAAACTTGTTCAAGATAGATCAATAAATTTATCTTCAACACTTACGGAACCAATTTATATAAGTTTTAACCATTCAAGACATTTCTAAAAGAGATTTAAACACTCAGAGTATAGATAAACATTTGTGTCAGAAGTCCATACCCTTACTAGGTACATATGTTTGTAATTGTTTTCCAATCTGAAGGTAGAGACACTAGAAAGTGGAAGTTAGGGAAGAATTACCAGGCTGTAAAACATTGTAGGGGAAGGTCCTGGGCTAATGTGGTTGTTGGTACAAGCCAAATGTTGGCAGGTTGCCACCATAGTTACTGGTTCCCTGGTTATCCCAAGGAGTAAAAGTATTTGAGAAAAGTCTTGGGGAAGAAGGGGTGGAATCCAGGGGTCAATGTATTTCTTTAATTTCAGTATACTATCAACAGCTGAGTTGGTGTTAAGATAAGTGTAGTTAGTTGTTCCATATGTTTTATGAACATAGCTAGATGAACGTGTGTCCATTGTTCATTCCTCTCGTTTCTGGAACTAGCCCAATCTCGGTGCCCAAAACTCCACTCAAATCTACACAGTCATTACAACCGTCTTATCCACAACATTTATACCAGAACACTTCCTTCTAATCCTCAACGCAGACTAAAGAGGCGGTGGCCACTCGACCATCTCAACACATAACGCCGATCTCCTAGGAGGGTTGCTGCGTAAGCTTGCCTATGTGGCGAACTAACGGCTTCCATCACTGGATGGTCGTCGTTCACTCCACTCACGCCCTTGGCGCACATGCATGTATGTACACATATTCGTGCATGTGTATTTGCGCCATCCCTTATCTCCCATCTCTTTTGCTTATTGTAATTAATTACAGTCGCAAAATAAATAAACAAATAAAATAAAATAGACAGTAAGATGCATATTGTCATTAGCGACCACCTGTTTTTCGGTGCATCGACTACCATGATCTTGACCTTTTGTCGTATCATTACTATAAAATAAACGTTGGTTATTACTATAAAATAGTTCCGTTTTATGGTTGGTTGAAAAGGTATTTGATATTAAATACTTTTAATATTTCTGAAAAATGCCACTATTAGTTAAAGTGGAATGTTCCTTATTAGATAAATAATTATATCCAAATATTAGAGAAAGAATGATTAAGAAACTATATCACTAGTTAAAGCCAAATGTTTGGGCCTAATTCCTTAGAACTTACTAGATTGGAGCTGGGCTCTAGGAAGCCCCGAAACGTTTCTCTTTTAAAAAATGAATTGAATTGAGAATCTTTCATTTTTTAATGAAATGAGGTTTTCTCACACGAATCTGTGTTTTCACATTCTTTTTTCATCATGGTTGTTTTTCGATAATAATTTTTACATTATTACGGAGTAGTAAGAAATCTTCAGTTAACTAGATCTGCTTTATCAGACCTTATAACTTTTTCCCCTCTTTACATACAAGCTTTTGATAAGGCAGCAGAATTTAAATGCAAATTAAAAGGTAATTAACTATTAAGGCAGAATTATTTTGCGGATAACTGAAAACTGCTCATTATTTTAGGATATTTTTAACATAACGTAATATATTTATATAGGCAGTATGGTCATCTTAGTTGAAGCTGCCAATAATAGTTACTTTCGATTTTTTTAAAAAATATTTAACTGTAATATTATTTTTTTAAATAATTAAATACACAAATAATAGGGTGTTACTATTTGTTAAAACATGTTTCAAAAAGGAAGTTCACCACCACTTGAGTCAGTTAATGCAGATAAGACTCCTTTAATCGGAAAACAAGTACCCTGATCCCCAGAGGGTGGTTTGCAAGACTTAGTTCTCCTTTAGTTCACGCTCTTGAATCTGCTAAATCTGGGATATTTCACGGTCGTTAAATTAGGGCCAGAGATTCTCACCAACGCTTGGACTTAACTTTTGGAAGGTGATTTTCCAACATTTGCAAAATATAGCAGCGAACGTAGCGTTTCTTGTAACGTTAGTCTAGAAATGATAGTGATTATTCTCCTTTATTTTTTTTGTTTTTAAGTTTTCTTTTAATTGCAATTAGATTTATTTATTTTATTATTTGCCAATGATTTTGTATAAACATTAGCTAAAGTTAAATTATATTTACTAAATTATTTTGTACTGTGCGATTTGTTGCCGAACACTTGATTTTATACAACCCTATTAAATGTAGTCCCTCAATTTTATTCCTTTGGGAATTCCACTCCCCGGTACAAATAAATTAATCCATAAATTACAGTTGAGCTGGGGTAAATTACACAATACTGGAGTAACCATTTCATGAGTCACCTCAGTGTACAGTTTTGTTTTAGTAAATTGAACAGTTATTTCATCCAAACCTTGCTGTATATTGAACCAGAAATGAAATAAATGATAAAAGCGGTGGTAAATGATGGAATTTCATTAAGGTCTAGAGAGGAAAACACGCGAATCGCAACAGATTTGAAGAAAGAAAGCCGAACTGTAGTAAGTAAGGAATGGGATTCTGTGTCTAAGTTTATTAAGAGATTTTTGTGGATATAAATTATTTTTTAAAGCGGTTTGTTAATCTATTAGAAGCATTAAAAGAATTTTATTAAACGTAAATTTTTTGAAAACAATCATTTGTCTCTGGCTTTGTTTAACGCGGCAACTTATCCTAACATTAAGGTGACTTTCATTGTAGTAAAAAAAGATCAGTTGTTAGACAACCAATATTTAAAGAATGTATTAGTGTCCAGAAAAGTTATATATCCAGAAAAGTTCACCGTTTGGTTTACAGGCAGTCAACCGCTTATTCACTGCTCCACTGTTCTCTTAAAAAGGATACTTTTTGATGCATACTGACAAAGGTTCTTTTTTTAAAAAAATCTTTATTGAGATTTTTACTCGTACAGTACAATAAATGCAACAAGTAAAACAGAAGACTTGTAGCTGTCTTAAAGTGCGCAGAATGGCGAAAGCCAATAAGCACACTTTGACCCGTTGCGTGAACGCCACCCACTTAGCGATGGCAGTCGTTATATACCATTAAAGCAGGAGTTTCACGGCTATCACACTACAGTACGCGAGGTCACCGAGGATTCAGGCGTTGAGAAGAATTTGAAGAGAAATGGTGGTTAAAAGGGGTTGGACTAGAGGATACTTGTGAGAGGATAGCTTGGAACGGAATTTTAGGAAGCAGATTTATATATACGAGGGTCGTTTGAAAAGTCCGTACAAAAATAAAAACTACTTAATTTTTTGGGGTAAACCTTTTTTATTTTTCAACATAGTCTCCTTTCAGGCTTATACACTTCGTCCAACGCTGCTCTAGTTTGTTGATCCCTTCCGAATAATAGGATTTGTCCAAGTCTGAAAAATAGCCATTCGTTTCTGCAATCACCTCCTCGTTTGAATAAAATCTTTTTCCCGCCAGCCATTTCTTCATATTGGGGAACAAATAGTAGTCCGAGGGAGCCAAGTCTGGAGAATAGGGGGTATGTGAAACGAGTTGGAACCCTATTTCCAATAATTTTGCGACCACAACTGCTGAGGTGTGAGCTGGTGCGTTGTCGTGATGGAAAAGGACTTTTTTGTGGGCCAATCGTGGGCGTTTTTCTTGCAGCTCGGTTTTCAAACGGTCTAATAACGATGAATAATATGCACCTGTAATAGTTTTACCCTTTTCCAGATAGTCGATGAGGATTATTCCTTGCGAATCCCAAAAGGCAGTCGCCATAATCTTTCCGGCCGAAGGAACGGTCTTCGCCTTTTTTGGCGCAGATTCCCCCTTGGTAACCCATTGTTTAGATTGTTCTTTGGTCTCAGGAGTGTAGTGATGTATCCATGTTTCATCCACAGTGACGAAACGACGCTTAAAGTCTTGCGGATTCTTCTGGAACAGCTGCAAACCGTCCTTGCAACACTTCACACGATTTCGTTTTTGGTCAAGCGTAAGCAATCGCGGCACCCATCTTGCGGATAGCTTTGTCATGTCCAAATGTTGATGCAAAATATTATGTACCCGATCATTCGAGATGCCCACAGCACTAGCAATCTCACGCACCTTCACTCTTCTGTTATCCATCACCATATCATGGATTTTATCAATGATTTCTGGAGTAGTAACCTCAACAGGGCGTCCAGAACGTTCAGCGTCACTTGTGCCCATATGGCCACTCCGAAAATTTTGAAACCACTTATAAACTGTTCTAATCGAAGGTGCAGAGCCACCATAATGTTTATCAAGCTTCTCTTTAGTCTCCTGAGGCGTTTTGCCTTTCATAAAGTAGTGTTTAATCAACACACGAAATTCTTTTTCGTCCATTTTTTGAAAATCACTCGACTTCCTCGATTCAAACGATTGCCAAACACAAAGAAATAGACCGATCTGGCTGAAACTTGGTGTGTGTTCTTCCAAGAGATGCTACTAACTAAACATAACCTCGATACGCGCCAGTGGTGCTATCTCTCTGACTTTGCACGGACTTTTCAAACGACCCTCGTAAATCAATTATAAATCAAAACGTATAAATCAATTAAAAGGATAGAAAGAAAAGTCGAAATTAATTCAAGCCGCCTTTTATGAGATGGTGATTGGGTAAAAAATTAAATTTCGCAATAATAAAATATTCAAAAAAATTTAAATCAAGCCTTTATCAAATATTTAACTATTTTTGAAAATTAAATGCCCAGATGAAAATTCCTAATAAAACCGATTAAAAAGATTTAATCATTTTTGTTTTTTTTAGTTGTTAGTGATATTACATCACTAAGTGAGGCGCTGGTGGCAGTTTTCCTGCTTTTATTAGTTTTTTAAAAATATTTCTGGCCCCATTTGCATTTGAATAATTTATTGCACCATTTTGCTTTACGGTTGAGATTCTTAGTTGATGGTTTACCTAAAATGGTTTAATTTGATGTTGTGACAGGATGTAAGTGTGCTTCCTTTATAACAATAATGGAAACGCGTTCTTAAATAAAAATAAATAAAATCCTGTATTTCATCTTTTCATGTTAAATTCCAAGCCGTATTAAATTAAGCACCATTCAAATCGAGGGATATGTGTATAAGTTTCAAATTTTTATCTTGACTAAACATTCATAACAGTTTCCATTTTTATATTTTGAATGAAATATTCAATCGGAAAACTTGTGTATAGAACACATACAAAAGTATATATTCTTTCGTTCGAATACCTACTGTTAAAAGTATCACGCCAAAAAAAAGAAAAAAGAGCAAAATTCTAGGAGTGAGTATGTCGCCGAACATGGAAGGCGGATTGCTGCAGCTGGGTTACAGTCTGTCTGAGATAAGCGTACAGAGTATTTCTACCAACAGCGTGTATATTTTCCATTAAGTCTATACACGTTAGATTCTGTTTGCTTACATGTTTGGTTGAATATAGATGACGACACTCTGGCACTTTTATATTCCAATTCAACTGGCAGCTGACACATGTTGTGTAATGCTGTGTTTTGGTTAAAAAAAAAGTTAAAGATATGTTTGAATTTTGTGACGTTTTTGTTGACAGGTTGTCCTTTATAAATTTATAGATTGTTTATGGAGAAAAAATAAGCTAGTAACCACTGAGAATGTACCAAAAATTTGAAAATAAACAAGAATCATTTTTATGAATTCAAAATAAAGGTTTAATACAAAAGGTTTATCAAGACAAAAAATTGTAGGGAGGAGATTAACACTTTGTTTAGAGAGTGCGGTGATCCTGGGTTCGAATCCAGCTGCTGGTCCTTAGCATTTCTCTTCCTCAGAGCTTCTTACAGTTTCTTCTTGTCTGTAACGAGAGAACTCTCAGTGGAGGCTGGCAATTCGGGCGCCAGTTAACTCTGACATTGTCGCGCCATTTTTTTTTTTTTTTTTTAAAAAAAGTAGGTACTACCACAGATTTTAGTGAATGATTTCTGTTAAAAGAACCGCGAACACACTTTAATTAGTACAAATTCTGTACTAATTTTAAGAAAATATTGAATTAGGTTATCCGCGTAATGGAGAGAGTTATTTATTTATAGCGTTTTTTGTTTTCACATTAACCAAATATTGGGTACCAGGGTTGGAAAAAACCAGCATATTGGTATTCACAGCTACCATTGGCTTCTAATGCCTCAATTTATCAATAAATTGGGGGGAAAAAACCAGCCTTATTTAAAAAAAAGCAGCATTTGTTTTAAAGTAATAGTTTCCTTGCAGTCTCTTTCACTTCTCTCTTCTCCAGGACTTCCACGAGGATAACAGTGGTTCTCTTCCACTAATGTCTTCTTCGTGGCTTCTATGAGAAAAGGAGAACTACAGCGCTGCATATTGTTTTATTCCTTCCTATTAGAAATGCAATGGAAAGAGTGCGTTAAAACAATATATTGTATATATATTTTTTTAAATTTTAATGGTCGCTTACTTCCTAAACTTTGTGTTTAAATTCATAACAGGCTGAAATGTTAATTAATGTAAATGAAAATAGCCTGTGGAATGTCGGATCGGCGAAGGTGATGAACTTCAAATAACTGTAGAACATCGCTGAACTTTCTCTTAATATTGATATAACACAGGTTGTAGTTAACTTTTATCAATAAATTAATTTAGCACAATAGTAATTCTATTTAGCCAAAATTCCCTGCTTAGAACCGGTATCCAAAACCTACTTGTTTGGTAAATATGATTTATAGGGGGTGAATAACAACTTGTCTTTTCTTTTAATGGTCGCGTTTTTCAATTTTTCTGGAAGTTTTTATCTGATTCTGTTATCTCAACTCTATTAGATCATAATTAATTATCTTATCAAATCCACATTATCCTATTTATATTTAATTGTATACAATTATTTCATAAACTTTTCTCATTTTTCGTGCATTTTTATTTTAATTGTGAAAGTTCCCCGTAGGGGGAAGTAGATTAGCCACTTCTTCAGGGAGCTTGGCGTCCCTGCGGGTATCCCAGTCTAACAACACTTCAACACTCACACTGACACCCCTTAACACTCACATACTACTCTTTGGGCCTGCAGAGGTAGTTGATGTGTGCTGGTGCTGACAGACTCTCTCAGCGCAATAAAGGCCCTTCAGGATAGATTCTCAGACGACCCATTTATTATCCGTATCCATGAGATATTGCATAATCTGAATATATGTGATAAAAAGGTAATCTTTGTATGGGTACCAGATCATATAGGGGTGGCTGGAAACGAGAGAACTGATGCAGCAGCCAAACAGGCTGCCTGCTCAAATGCGGATCTAGCCATTCCTGTCAAAACCGGCCGACTTAAAAACATTTGTGAAGCACGCTATGTTTAGAAAGTGGCAGTCCCAATGGGATCTCTTAAATGAGAAGCTAAAGAAAATTAAGTCACTAGTACTTAATCAAGTAGTAGAGAACATCCCGCGTAGAGAGTCGGTAGTGCTCACCAGGCTTAGATTTGGGCATACAAGAGTCACTCACGGATATCTGCTTGCGAACGGAAGGAAACCGAAATGCCCACTATGAAGAGGAAGACTGACCGTGATGCACATGATAGAAGAGTGTCAGGCACTTAAAGGAAAGAGACAAAGAACAGGGCTACCACGTAACTTGCGGGAAATATTAAAAGAGGGCTCCCCTTATATAGGAAGGCTATTTGACTTTTTGAAGAGTAGTAACTTGTATAGTAAAATTTACATCAGTTAGGTTAGGCTAGGTTAGGATATCTTAGGCTGACTTCTGCCCGTCGTCGGATACGATGGTAAAGAGAGTAAGTCAAGGACCATCATACCATACCTCCTTAGCTCCCTCCGCCTTTGACCATTCAAAGGCGTTGTCTCGGATGCTGGGTATTTTGGGCAAGCGCCATTCTAGTTCGGGTGGAAAGGAAAGAATGTGAGGCGCTAATAACCCCTGCAGTTGATGCGCCGAAAAAATAAAATTGTGAAAGTATTTTCATATTTATTTATATGAGGTTATTCTGGGGAGATGGAAATTTAGGTATATATGGGACTCAAATTGAAGAATAATGTTACTAGATTGTGTAGTTTCCAAATCTTTACCAAGTATAAAGTTTCCAAAGTGTCCAAATTCTCTGTAGCTTGAAAATGTTTTGTTTTTGAATCTTCTTTGACTTAGTCATTCGATCAAATATCCTCAGTTCGGAACGTGTTTCTTTCAACTCTTCTCCCACAGAGTCAGCCCTTATTCTCGAGAACTGTGCTGTACTTGAGGAGTTCAGTAATCCCAAAAGAAGCTCTTCATTATTGTTAACTAATTTTCAACTCACAAAAAAAAATTAATAATAAATAAAATGAAAGTACAATTCTCCCTTCAATTCTTTCCAAAAAATATTTTTTTGTACCTGTCTAGCTAGGTTAAGTAGAATAATATTTTCCTTCGGATTGTACAGTTTCGACAAAAGCTGCAATTTTCTTAAGGCCCCATTTTAATGCAACTAGAAATTATTTCTCTCTTCCAGCTTTGCTCGCTCCAACCAATTTTAGTTCCTGTATTTATTCTCCAAAAAAAGCTACCTCCAAGTAGAGCTACCTTTAGGTAACCTTAAAACTAATTTTAAATAAGTGAAAGAAAGAAAGCACATAAAAAGCTTTTTATTACAAATAATAAAATTAAAAGAGAATTTTAAGAAATGGTAAAATAAAATAAATCAAATCTAGAAGATCCATTAGAATATTACAGTGGGTCCATTATGGAGAAAGTGCACACAACGTAGCAACAAGCTTGGTGAAGTGGGGGAAAAGGGAACTGAAACGGATGATTTTAATTACATGATTGATGATGCTATTCCGTACCCCCCCACAAGGAGGAGAAACTAAAACATCATCATTTTCTTAAGATGATGTCTATACTTCAAGCTTAAAGAGTTTTCAATATTAATCTCTTTGGTTATTCCATAACCATCCGAATAAATTAAACCTTGATTTAATATAATAAACCAACCTTTTTTTTTTATAGTTTCCTCCTCTCTTTTCCAGTTATTTTATAATTATTTTTCAATTTTAAAAATTTGTTTTTCTTAAAGATTTTTTTACCTATAAGTTTCTATTCCTTTTAAATGTTATTCATTTGGAAAAAAAGGTGGATTATGTTCGAAAATAAAAAAAAATTTCTCAGGGCCAGCTGCTGGATTCGAACCTGGGATCTCCGCAGGTACACAAACATATTCGTTTTGCGGAACTTAAAAAAAAAATAGCACAATTGAATGCTGGTAATAATGGCACAGTTGTGACAGTACAGTAAATGACAGAACGGTAATTCTAAGCAAATTACATGCTGAAGCAACCTTAGACGGTTTACGTTAGTTGATATATTCTTGTGTAATATAATATCATTTCCAACATTATTATTTTGATATTATTAATTCATGTCGTATATCTTGTTATTTCTGCACTAGAGAACAACTTTGCAAAGATTAGTTCCTTTAATGTATATACTCGTATGAACTTTGGTGTGAATAAATAAATTGTTGTTGTAGTTCTTCATAAGAGTTTTTCGTACCATTTTGCTCGGCTGTTTTTTTTTCAAACAAAAATCTTATGATTCGTGTCTCCAAGAATTTTTGGTTTAATTTTTTCTTTTAATTGAATCATTGAATATTAATTGAATAGATTATTGGTTTGGAAATTATACTTCAGCCCATGTAATGGCTCTCCAAATGAATCTGTCCAGAGCTTTCCTTCTCCGCTGCCTGCTTTCTGAGATACTCCTCAATTTCCTCAGTCCTTCTAGGTCGTCGGTCCTTATACAGCCTTTTGACTCCTCCTTCTGTCTCCATTCTCTCGACATGTCCCAGCTATTCCAGTCTTCTTGCGCGATTCTCGTCAGCCAAACCTGTACCACTCCTTAACCTCCTTGATGCTTTTTATTTTCAACTACTGTTTACCCAGTTGGGACCAAAAATCTTTAGCAACACACACATTCGGAGCTGCTTATTGTCGTTTTCATTTAGTGTCCAGGGTTCACGAGCACACATAACCATTCTTTTTTATTGTTGCACTTTTAATTTCCCTTTCTTGGGTAAATATGACTTCTAAGTATTTAAACGTTTTTTGTAAATTATCTGGTTGCTAGGATTTTGGTCAATCGAACTTCTGTTACAGAATTCATTAACATGCAAAAGTGTGACAATGAACTCCGTATTTCTTGCTAACTATAAACACAGTTAGGCTGGATAATAGTGGAGCGGCGAGCAAAGCGGCGATGATAGCGAAGAGCAAAGCGGCGAAAACAAACACAAGTTAACAAATGGGACCGCGCATAGTGGAGAGCAAAGCAAAGATAGAGCAACGCTATCTATAGTGTTTGTTTTCGCCGCTTTGCTCGCCACTCCACTATGTTTCCAGCCTTAAGTGGCAAAACTTAGAAAATTACATAGCCTAATGGGCTAGTCCGAAGTGATAATTGCGAGGATTTGATTAGAACAAGATTCTTCAATCAGCACCGTTATCCCCATTTCTGGAAGTTCTTGGGCTCCAGAAGTAGTAGGTTTGCAAATGTTGCTCTGATCTAATTATTTAGGCTAATTACCAGTAGGTCCAAACCATGGCGTCCCATCCAAGTGTTTATGTTGTTTTGGTTTTCTCCTCTAAATAAATCATAAATCTAGGTAGCTTGTCTACGAGGGTCGTTTGAAAAGTCCGTGCAAAGTCAGAGAGATAGCACCACTGGCGCGTATCGAGGTTATGTTTAGTTAGTAGCATCTCTTGGAAGAACACACACCAAGTTTCAGCCAGATCGGTCTATTTCTTTTTGTTTGGCAATCGTTTGAATCGAGGAAGTCGAGTGATTTTCAAAAAATGGACGAAAAAGAATTTCGTGTGTTGATTAAACACTACTTTATGAAAGGCAAAACGCCTGAGGAGACTAAAGAGAAGCTTGATAAACATTATGGTGGCTCTGCACCTTCGATTAGAACAGTTTATAAGTGGTTTCAAAATTTTCGGAGTGGCCATATGGGCACAAGTGACGCTGAACGTTCTGGACGCCCTGTTGAGGTTACTACTCCAGATATCATTGATAAAATCCATGATATGGTGTTGGATGACAGAAGAGTGAAGGTGCTGAGATTGCTAGTGCTGTGGGCATCTCGAATGAACGGGTACATAATATTTTGCATCAACATTTGGACATGACAAAGCTATCCGCAAGATGGGTGCCGCGATTGCTCACGCTTGACCAAAAACGAAATCGTGTGAAGTGTTGCAAGGACGGTTTGCAGCTGTTCCAGAAGAATCCGCAGGACTTTAAGCGTCGTTTCGTCACTGTGGATGAAACATGGATACATCACTACACTCCTGAGACCATAGAACAATCTAAACAATGGGTTACCAAGGGGGAATCTGCGCCAAAAAAGGCGAAGACCGTTCCTTTGGCCGGAAAGATTATGGCGACTGTCTTTTGGGATTCGCAAGGAATAATCCTCATCGACTATCTAGAAAAGGGTAAAACTATTACAGGTGCATATTATTCATCGTTATTGGACCGATTGAAAACCGAGCTGCAAGAAAAACGCCCACGATTGGCCCACAAAAAAGTCCTTTTCCATCACGACAACGCACCAGCTCACACCTCAGCAGTTGTGGTCGCAAAATTAATGGAAATAGGGTTCCAACTCGTTTCACATCCCCCCTATTCTCCAGACTTGGCTCCCTCGGACTACTATTTGTTCCCCAATATGAAGAAATGGCTGGCGGGAAAAAGATTTTATTCAAACGAGGAGGTGATTGCAGAAACGAATGGCTATTTTTCAGACTTGGACAAATCCTATTATTCGGAAGGGATCAACAAACTAGAGCAGCGTTGGACGAAGTGTATAAGCCTAAAAGGAGACTATGTTGAAAAATAAAAAAGGTTTACCCCAAAAAATTAAGTAGTTTTTATTTTTGCACGGACTTTTCAAACGACCCTCGTATTTATTTTATTATTTTGAAATATTTTTGGTCCTAGGTAATATGCCTATTGTTGGTTTGTACCGTCAACTGGTGCAGAAAGCCCAGACAGTTTCCGGATTGATCGTTCCTCGCAAGATGATATCTTAGATGCTAAGGTTTTGGATTTAGTTTTAGTGTACTATAAGTATCTGTTTAATAGTTTTTTGATTGAGCTGAAACATGTTAACATGATATATTTGTATTCTTTTAGAAAAATTGTTAATTTTATTTTGCAACGAAATATGGGGTACTACAAAAAGGTAAAATCACCAAAGGGTCCATTTCTTGCAGTCTAAAATTCTCTTCGCTTCATAGTTATCGCTCCTTTCTACGTCACTAAAGAACCGTTCACACAGACTTAAAACATTCCTTTTGACACACAAGTTGCTAAAATACTCGTACTTTACATAAAATTCTATCTTAACATTCAGTCTCATCACAATTCACTGATACAACATCTTTCAGGACTTTTCAGACAACCCATTCTAGACGTCTTAAAAGTCTTGTGACCTCGTTATATCCTTTCCAAGAGTGTGGATATTGTATATTGTTATCCTTGTAGCTTATAACTTAATAAATGAGTGTATTGTAACTAAATAAACGTTAAAAAAAATTCTAGTTTAAATAGATAGTTTTTATTAAACATTATTTTTGCTGAATTTATGAAAATTCCTAATAAATTTGAGAGACAGTTATTCGAGTATACTTATAGGAAAATATCTATCTAGCAATGCTCATAGAAATTGATACAAGGAATGTAGTAAATCCCTGGTTTAGATCAGTCCCTCAGGGCCATATTTTCATATAATTACCCGTTGGGATGCGACACGGATATAAGTATATATATATATCCGTGAACGGGAGCTGGTTAGCAGATAGTGTGGAGAGGGACCGCCATCGGCCGCTCGTTATAACTGTCGGAGGAAGTGCGTGCAGTGCACTGGTCCAGGAATATATTTATGGGCAAGGTCTACTGTCTAGTTTACTACACCAACACACTGTACACATATCACGTCCCAGCGTTTAGAGCCCATTCTGGGTCCGTGTAGTTACAGGGGTAGCCTACTAGGAACAGTCCCACAGCTCTCTTACAATCCCTCTCTCCTTTTTAGGTCGGTAACTGAGAGTAAACAATTTGCCAGCTCACAGAGAGTCACCCATTTTGTACCTACGCTCTAACTGTTCCGTCATTCACTCGTTCAGTGTTCAATGTGAGATCATGGCTTCCAGGATGAGCCTAGAAATATAGAACAAGAGCGTGTTAAAGTTAGAATGAAACAGAGAATTGGAATTATAGAGGAAATTGGTAGTAGTGGATCCCTGACTACTGCACTGCGTTCATATTTGCCTCACAAATACTTCTATGCATGCATGCATTCATTCCAGCTGTAACTAATATAACCTACTTTCCTAGGATGTGACCTAACTTCTTTTAATCTGTCCATCCACTGAATTTAAACCTGTTTTGATAATAGTTTTCATCATTGTATTAGTCAGTTTAGTTGAAGTCATAAAAATACCCTAAAGGATAAGATAAGATTCTAATGGGGCGGCCCAAGGCCTACGCCTCTGCGACCCCTTTGGATCTATTGTGGCTCCCTCCACTCTTGAGCTCACTCTCCAGTCCCGTCCTTTTAATCAGACTCATAATTCTAGAGAGCAGCTCCTGGTTAAAGCTCTCCTTGGTTTTTCCTCCCCTCAGCCACACGAGCCCCTCGCACTGACACAACACATGCAGTGCCGTTTCCTCCTCTTCCTGACTACAAAGGCTATCATCTGCCAAACCCATGCGATGCATTTGCTTCCTGAGCCTGCAGTGGCCAGTTAATTGGCCTACAATTATCCTACTAACCACACGGCCTTGACAGATTAAATCTGCAGTCAGCTTTGGCAAGTAGCCCCTAATGAACTCCTTTGCCTGTCTCTGCCCAATGGTGGCCAAGTACCACCTCTGAGACCACAAAAGCCTGAGAAAGGCACTTGGAAGTCTCCCGCAGCGCCTTCACGGGCCAGCGAATCTGCTACTTTGTTTCCTTTATACATATACTGAATGACTGGGTACCCACACCAGTAAAACCTTATTTTGGTCACTGATTTCGGCCAGGGCATCCAGACAGCCCCATACCAGCCTTGAATAGACTTGATAGGAACCAATAGCTCTTAGAGCAGCTTGGCGATCCTAGACTTAATTATTTCTTGTTTAGTAACCTCGGCAGCACAGAACTTAATTGCAGCTAGCTCCGGCTGAAAGACTGTGGCTAAATTTAAGGATAGAAGACTCTTTAGATTTTTAAGGTTGAAGAACACTTGAGTAGATCTCTTACTTTAGAATTACAAACTTTTAAGACTCTTCTAGGCAAATGGTGGTTACACTTCCCCCTAATGTAACAATTTAATTTTGTAAGGATCTGCCATTTATTTAATAGTAATGATGATTAAATGAAAAATTAATAGTCTTTTTCCCTTTTATTTTTTTTACAGCTATTCTAGACCACTGAGTGACGTATTTTTATAACCTATCGTGAAACCTTTTATACATTCATTCTTCATACAAATTCAGATCAACACTAGTATAAACTAATCATTTGCAATTATTATGTATTGTAGTCTAGATAGATATGTATTATCTTACTTCATCATTATCTACTCATAATTCCCTCAACCTTTACATTCGCAATACACAAACAGGTTCCTTCTTCAATTGAGTAGTATTTCCATTAATTAGGTAGAGGATTATGATTACGTTATACCCATGTTTCAAAATGGGACCTTATACAAAGTTTAAGATATACGTAGTTTGAATTTACTTTAGGTAATGCCGCTGGCAAAGAGCAAAATGGTATTGTGGAAAGCGAGTTGTGATGCCAACTGAGGCTGAGATGACGTTATTAACATGTCAGACGCTTTTAGTGTAAAGATGGAAGGTAAATAGGTGCAGGTTTGTGAGTGAAGTTAGAGAGGATAGAATGAGCAACTGTGTTGGGATTTACTTGGTAAGAGTGGGCTAAACACCTTAAGCGGGGGCACCTGCAGACTGACACACAGACATCCCACTATTTCAACTCAACATACTCTTCATGAGACTTTAGGCAAGCACAGAGTAAAAGGCTGAAGTAAGTACGACATTATGGAAATGTAGTAAGAAGTGCTGATGGCAGAGTGGTACAGTTAGGATGTACCTTTATATTGTCGTCATTCTGAAATACACTCCAGAAAGTCTACAATGCTAGCTGCTATTTTAAGAGTTCTCGCTGGAAGTAGAAATCATAAAAAATCATTACCAAAATAAGTAAATAGGTTAGTATTATTTTTGGAGGGGAATCTGTGCCTCGTAGGCTTTTTTCCCTCCTTTTCAATGCGGAAAAAGGACCCGAAAGGTTAAACCCTGTATTATCCCAAGAAATCCCAAAGCGCTCCAAACTTCTCAGCATTTTTTGTGAGAGTATCCTGGAGCCAAAGATAATGACTATAGCTTTAACTCTTCCATTACAAATCATACATTCAGGGTTAGGATTTGAGGATAATATTGCGGTATCGTCTGCATAAGTTGTAATTAAGGTATGTGGGTGCGTGGGGACATCAGCAGTGTACCCTAGATATAGTACTGGGCCAAGGATGCTGCCTTGCGGGACGCCGGCTTGGATTCAATGCCACATCTAACCTTGAAGTAGCGATCTGTCAAATAGGATTGAAGTATTTGGTAGTAAGGAGTGGAAAGGAATTGCTTCAGCTTGTATAACAGTCCTGGGTGCCACACCTTGTCGAAAGCCTGAGTTACGTTCAGGAAGGCACCCAGACAGAAATCTTTTTTTTTAGAAAAGAGTATATTTTGGTTACCTAAAGTAAAAAAAAAAGTAAAGTGATGCCTATTTATTCAGGCAGACTTTACGTACAAGTACCAAATTAGGTGTCATGGACGGAAGCGATTAGTTAACATACTGTACTGTTAAATTCTCATACTAACCATTAAATAAAGTCCAAGGCCTATGAGACCGGGAATCGAACCCAGTATCTTTGCGAGCCTCGCCTTTAACCGCTCGGCTACCGTGGCGGCTTACTCACTACTACCTTCTTTCTTTAAACAAAGTTGCTTCATAATTACAGCCGCTGTTTCAGTGCAAAAGGGCTAACCCCTCCTTAGCCAATTCGTCTGTACTTTCGTTTCTCTTCACGGCGGTAGATAATTTTTGGAGATGCAGTTACTTAGGATGACCCTGATCGTACTTATGAGTTCTCCTGAGCCTCTGTTGGTTAAAAGCAATAGCACACCTCCCAAATGTTCTCGCCAATAAGTGTCTCAGAATAGGCTTAGTCCCCGTGCCAACAGAGTTGGTCTTATGCCTTCTTTTGAGGGAGGAGTGATGAGGGAGGGGATTAGTTCAGTGATTAGCTTACTGGTTTCCCACGCAGAGATCGCGGGATCGGATCCAGCTACTGGCCCTTAGTGTTTCTTTTCCTTGAGCTTCTTACAGCTCACTGGCCGTGTTTACATTTTTGCCTTTAACGAAATAACACTATCCGGCAGTGTACCAAAAAAAAAGCTTTAAGCGTCAATGACCTCAGTTAAATTTTTTTTAAAAAAGTTAGAATGCAACATTTAATTTAATTTTTAAATTGTTAGGATCAGAGATTTGACGGTGTACTGGGTTGTACTTACATTGGCTTAAGAGATCTAAATCTTCGTTTTACAAATATTTTGAAAGCGACTAAAATTTTGTTTAGTTCTTCTTTAAATTTGTGCGGGTTAGATTCTGGCAGGATTAGTTTATTTCCAAAATTAAACAGTAAAACTTTTCACTTTAAGCAACCCAACTTAGCAACTTTATGGTGGTTTATTGACCGTATTATTTTAGTCCAATTTAGTTTGTTCAATACGTTAAATAAATATGTAGTGAAAAGCTTAAGAAATTATTGCTTATAAGTTATTTTCATTCAGTAAAGAAACGAATAATTGTATTGCAGTTAACTAGTTTTAAAACTATAGATTCCATCAGTTAGGTAACAAGAAATTAAATCCGAAATCCAATCACCAAGACCTATTCCAGTTTAATTGAATTTAAATTCAACAGATGACGTTTCTCCTGCTTCTATTAAAGCGGAAAATAATTAACAAATTTAAATTAGAAAATTATTTCATGTAATTAGCACATTAAAATTGTCGAAATTACAGATAGTCAGATTGCAGGCTTAATTATCAATAAGTCTGATTAAACAGAACAAATCTTTACTTTCAGTAAATACTGTCGAAATAGTGTATAATCTAAAGAAGAGTATCTGTTATAGCTGTTTGGACAGAACTTGACATACAATCCATGGATATGTACCCCCAGTTAGTCTATTTTAATCGTCTAAGCTCTACATTGAAACTCCGACAGATTGTGTATGGCATATGCTTACATAAACCAAAGCTTTACTCAGCTTTCATTGTAGTATGCCTTATGTCATTGCATAAAGTTTGCGCGCGCGTGTGTTTGTGTGTTTCTGCTTACGCTATGTTCTATATAAACTAGATCCCATTGTCTAGCATTCTAGCCGGTATTGTTGACAATCCCCGTGGTACTGAAACGCTGCTCTATTTCCCTCCTTGTTCCCTATCTTTCAATAATACATAATGTCACCTGTGACTTTTTCTATTTAAAATTTAATACTGATCTAGGGGAGTTGTTCTATGAGTGAGTGTTGCATGCCCTTTATAAATGCTGACATTTCTATTGCTATAGATAAGTGCTTTCCTGACAGTATAGCATTTCTGACACATTGGTCTATTCAATATACCAAATGTTCCAACATGATATCTATTTACCCTTGCTGCAATAAATCTTTCTTGCAACCATTCTAGGTGGAGAGAAACAATTATTCTGTTTGTTAGATAAAAAAAAAATGAAATTGAGAAATGAAATTTGTTATTTTTAGAAACAGAAAACTAATCTGTTGACTATTTAAATACTTATTAAATTATTTGCTTTCTACACTTTGTGAAATAATTTCGACCAGAGCTGTAAGAATATCGTATTATCTAAAAAGTGTGATAAAGTTAATAAAATAAAACGTTAAAATGATCAAAAACATACCAGCAACCTATCAAGAGAAGTCTTCCAAAAAACCTCGCACAATTTTATGAAAAAGGAAAGAAATAAAAAGGAAGAACGTGGTTTTATATTTTATTGCTTCTTTTTAAAAATAATATATTTAACAAATATGCCATCCTCAATCTACAGATATATAATCAATGAATCTATCTTGGTTGTTCTTGGCTGGATCAACTGGAGGAAAGAAGCTGCCCAACCTCTCCCAGGAGTTAAAAATTATTTAAAATTAATTATTAATAATATTGGAAGAGCTGAAAAAATAGGAATTAGTCACATCAAACAGCTTTAAGATTTAAAAGTTGGTGAAGATGTGTTTTATTATTTATAACGTAATTTCTCTTAACGTTTCTAAAATATTAAATTATAAAAAATATTAAACTCAATATTAGACCAGTTCTGTATTCACATATGATTACCCAATTAAAATTCAGTAAATTAGGATAACTACTAAACTAAACTGTGTGATAACTAAACAACGTGGAAACGTGCACTAATCTCCACGAACACACAACAATTTCACAAATCCAACACAAAACAATAATTTAGTTTTAACAAATAAGAACACGTTGATCTTACATCTGTGCTATGAGTTCGAGTTTCAAAAAAATCTAAGTAATAGATAAAATAAAATTAAGTGTATCTTCTTCTAGTTGGTGTTTTTTCTTCGTTAAATTACTTTCAGGTAATTAACAAATCAGGTCTCATGCTGATACTCTAACGAAATCTAAAATTTATTGTTCCTGTGATTTTTCGTTTTTTCACTTCTATTTACTCAAAAACACTTTTTCAGACTAAGAGGATTTCAAAATGAATATTTTCAGCGAAAACTATATACTTAAAGTTTCACGTAAACGCAATAGTTACATGTGCGAATAGAACTCATGATTACTGAACTCTGCTCCGCTACAGATCCTTGGCAGGAATGCTGCTGAATGGGTTCTTGGCTGCTAGCAAGAGGTTCAGCACAAAGCCGTTGCAAATGTTTTAGTCATTCCTGGCCGAAAACCAATTTAGGCTTTCAAGATTGTAGCGAACGTCATATCTATAATCAAAGTGGCACTTTGGTATTTAAAGTCAGCCTGCTTGCAGTTCTATCTTCTGTACGAAGAGTATATTTCCTGTTGGTACCCTCTATTTCCTATAATAACAGAGTATGAAAACCATTCTATAAAAATATTTTGTGTGTGGAAAGTTCAAATTAAATAAATCCCTAAAGAAAAGGGCTTTCATTTATCAATCAAAACCTCCAAGGGATTAATTTCAGATCCTTCTTATTTTAGAAGAGAATGTTTGGTCTCTTTACATAGTCGGCTAGAAATTCCAAACTGTGTGAACGTTCCCTCTTCCCTGAACCTAAACGGACTGGAGGAGGTGGCCGTTACAGGCTTTAGTCTCTCCACTTTCCCCATTCCATTTCGATTAATAGCTTACGTCAGTGAGGAGGAAGGGCAGTGTTTACATTCCTGGGGACCACCTCCGCCTCCAGCCAGCGCCACATCTGAGCCTGCCGTGTTACTATCCTCCTCGTCCACCGTCCTAAGGGGTGCCATTCTTTTTCTTTTCTTAACTCTTATTTTATCTTAAGTTCTTCTTGTCACTCGTGAATCTACGTGCCATCAGGCTGTATATTCTATCCTGTTGTTCCCCCTCTGTCATTTATATCCATTACTGACGTTTACCTGACTCAAACATTTATGTTATTTATCTTTTGGATTGAAAAATTTAATAAAGGGTGATAGACGAAATACGTAATGGAAAGAAGAAATGAATTATTTGAAGAAAATTGTGCTATTTGGCACACTTCAGTTTTGTAACGATAATACAATGCTTATTTTGTCCTTCATTTCAAGGTAACGAGTCATTTTGTAAGCAGTTATCCAAGCAGATTTGCCAGCATCTAAGTGCAATTACATAATAGAAAATTATCTTTATCACCCATTTATTGCAACTGACTTTGTAAAACCAAATCATAACACAAATATGGAGTAATAGGCATTTCGACAAACTTTCAACTTTGAGTCTAATTTGAGTGGTCGACTGGCCTTTGAGTCCTCGAAAAAGGTTCTCAGGGAGAGTTCTGAATGATAGGAGATTAAAGGATTTTATTGCGAGAATAATTAGACTAGATTTTGAGTTAGCGGCATTAGCCAAAGTCTTGAGTTAAATGGATTGAATATGTAGCGCAGTGTGGCGTGAGACTTAAATATTTAGCTATATTGCGGCTTTTAGGATTTTGGGTAAAAGTGTTTATGTTCTGTTAAAAGTTTGGATATACCGTTCGAGTCAGTATGTTCATAATGGGTCAAAAGTGGCATTTCTTATTATATATTTTTCTTATTATATTAATAATATATTATTACTGTTCTCCTTTTGTTTGCTTGAACTTTAGAATATCTACTAGCCACTTCTGTGTTTTATTTATTCCATTCGTTTTAAACGTTTCATGGTTCCAAAAACGTCGGTTTCAATTGGAAAAAGAAAAAAAATGTTAAATACATTTTTTCGATTTAAGTTGAACTCTGGGTACTTGGTGTTTTGTTCGTTTACCTTGATCATCCCTCAATGGCGAAGCCTGAGCATAAGAGTTTAGAGGATATTTTTTGGACGTAATAGACTGTTACGGTGGGATCTATATTAGGTGACGAATGGGTTACAGTATTGCGTGTTCAACTGTGTAAATTGATAATCTTTGAAAGCATATGCTACCCTGAGAAGATGACAACAATTCACAATCTCTCAAAAAACAAAATATTGCAATATATAATCATAATAAAAACAAACAGAAGCTCTAGTATTGACAGACCTTTAGATCGATTTTAGACCAAATTGAATATTGCACATTAAACAATATTCCAGGTTGGTTGATCATTAGACAGGACATTTGTCTTTGTTTCATGGACAGTGCACTGCAACATTAGCTACCATGTCCAGCATTCCTTCCAGTTAATCCATCAAATCTAGTTTACGACTCACCTGGCCAGGACAACAAACTTTGGATAAAGGTTATTAATGTACTGGGGGTTGGCGCACCCCTTGCTGAAGTCTCTGCCACGTCACAAACACCGCCCCTCCCAGTCCGGCAATAATTTATTAATAAGAGCTTAAGTAAAGTAAATCTTTTGAGGGAGAGGTTGATGTAGAGGGCTGCAGGTAATACGAAGAAAAAGGGATGTTACAGGAAACTGGTGTTTCCCTTTTGTTCTCAAGGATGAGTGAGCACTTTGTGCATAGAGCAGGGTCGTTGAGCATGATGATAATGTTGAGTACTTGAACAGGCTGAGTGCCATAGAAAGGGTAGATTTGTGTGATGGGGTTGGCCGGAGGATTAGTGAATTGTGTAAGAGGAGGTTTTGAGTAGTGAAAGAATGGAGTATGAGTCATTCCTTTGTGATCGACACCTGTTACTTCAAGAAAGCTACTGTTGCCTTTGAAATCAACTTCAGAACTCCGAGAGGAGAGGAATACAACAATCAATATACAGCTTGCTGCATTATTGATCAATTAGCTTCTGTCAAAATGACTTTTAAATGATATACGTATACTGCTTCACTAAAAGAAAGCTTGCTCTGATTTAGATAATTTATTATTTAAATTAATAAAAATCAGTTTAAGGTGTCACCTATACATACAGATTGCGCATTATCTTCCTCCTGTCTTTTATAACTGAATCCCTTGGCTATCAGGCAACCAGTCTGCTTTCTTGAGCTTTACCGCTGTCAGAAGACTGATTCGAAATCCTCATATACGACTTCTGTTTACTTGTAAGACCACTAGGCAACAGAACATAACTCTCCCTGAACAATAAAAGACTTATTTATGTATTAAGTGTATTAAAAACCCATCTGGGTCTATAGCGTAGGATTGTAGGATTCAATCAAACGCTCAAATCTCCAAAGGATCTAGTCCTTGCAGTCTAAAATTCTCTTCGCTTCATAGTTAACGCTCCTTTCTACGTCAACAATCATACCATTCACACAGACTGAAACATTCCTTTCGTCACACGTTGCTAAACTACTTTACATAAAATTCTATCTTAACATTCAATCTCATCACAATCCACTGACAACATAAATCCCACCTTTCTTCCACGACACTTCCAAATAACACTTCTAGACTTCTTTAAATACTTGTGGCCTCGCGATCTGTCAATTATTTGTATGATTTCTTAGTAATAAATAAGGACTGGGAGCAGTTTATTTTCTGATTGCTATTTTTAAACTAATTCGAAATTGAAAGTTTATTTGTGCTTCTAGATTATTTCAATTTTTATTAATTTTGGAAGCTAACGCGTTTTTTAATGGAACTTTGTCTATTCTCTATTAATTAAATTGCGCTATTTGTTGTGTCAATTCCTCTCCCACTAGCAGTTAATTAAACATATTAAGATGTTTTGTTTGTTTTGGGATACTCGCAACATCTAAAACAAACTTTTAGTATCCACAGTTAAAGTTAATAGAATTTGTCTAAGTCCAAAAGTTTTCTTAGCGGTAGTAATCCAAGCTTGAGTTTTCGCATTTGTATTTTTAGTTCAGACAAACCTGGCAGAGTCACTGCGCCCCTTGAAACATTTCACCGACAGACAGAGAAAGTAAAATGATAAAAAGAGAAAGTGATATTGTGAATTAAAAAAAAAGTGGAAAGTGCCAACTGATTCCTCTGATTCATGAACATTTGGCAAACATCTGTCTTTCTCCCACGGCCATAATTTTCATTGCGTAGGGTGATATTGAGTTTTTACTGAGAACGATTCTTGAAGAAGGGAAAGTATAAACTAATAAATGAGCAGAAAGGGAGAGGAATTATGAGCAATAAAGTCAACCACCTGCGTCCCTATTTTTTACCCTTATAAAGAACCTATGAATTTGTTAATGATTTCGTTTTTTGTTTATTAATAATAGATTTATTTTATTGCTTCTATTTTTAAACAGATTTTATTTAAACAGATTTTTGTTTTAATGAACTTGGTCCACTGATAATAGGATCAACTGTCTTATGTCCTCAGTGGTGGCAAACCTTCTTAGTTCTGTGCGTCAAGTTGTGGGAGGCCATGTTTAATGGTTTTGTGCCTATGGGAAATGGAAGGATCGTTGGTGGCTATATGGCCGCAGAGTGGGTTAGGATGGCAAACTAGAGTAGAGCAAGTCGGAGGAGAGTCAGTCAGTCACAAGTTTTGAGAAATTTGTTCTGATTTGTCTAGATGGATGAGTTGCTCTGAGTGGATGTCACTGCTCAGGTAGAACAGGCGTCGAGTAACATCGGTTTGATGAACATTATGAAGAAAAGGAGTATATTTTATTTTGCACAGTCATTTTTAAGTATCGTTAGAATTAATAGAAAAGTATTCTTGCAGTCAGTTTGCCAGAATTGCCTATCAAAGTGAGTAAAGGTCAGTTTGTTGTCAAAAGTTGAAGTGAGGTACTTGGTTTTTTAGTGATAGGGAATCGTTCTAGAAAGTGAGTCTGAATTGAACTAAAATATCATTGGAATCGATTCTCGTACGTTTTTTTTTTTTTAAGCACGTTGCATTGGCACCCGGAAACTTCACCCGTGACTTCTTTTGCCTCCAGAAACCTCTGTCGTTCCTAGGATCACTATCCTTCAACCAGTCCGTAAATTAGAGGCTCCCAGGAAAATAAAATTAAGGACAGCCAGCTGGAAAGTACGTGGGACTAGAAAATAGATTCAAAAAATTATTGAAGCATTTTGGAAAGCTAAGAAAAACAGATACAGTATTTTATAAAAAATCTGTAATCTAGGTGCTGCTTGTTATAATTTAATTTTTGCGCTAGAAGACTTACATTTATTAAAGTAAATTTTCTATTTAAAGGGACAAACACTAAAAAGAGATCATATTTATTTATTGCCAAAAATAAATAAATAAATAATAAAGACTTTTATATTTTTTGGCCGCTGTCACGTTACAAAATATATTAATGTTTCAAAAGGTTTTCACGTTGAAAAGACTGTGTTAGTCTCCACTAGGACTCCATCCCTTTTTCCATTTTGGGAAGAAAAGTCGTGCCAGCAATTTAGGACACCCGATTTCGATCAATCATTCAATCTCTTGCCTATCTTCCAGAGAAATGGCGACAGTGGCTGGGTGGGTGGTGAAGGGAGTTATTTTCTTTTGAAATAAGAGATGGACGGCGCAATGGCGTAACCTTTATCCATAATGTTTCTCTTCCTCCAGGAGGTATTACCGAGATGGTAAACCTTTCACGCTCTCCCATTTCTGTTTTATACCTCCACGCCCTGCTGCCCTCATATACTCTACAACTACATTGAATAGTGAAGTCACATTTACTTCCAGACTGTTAAACTATTCATTTTTACCTAACGCTTCTTGTTGAGATTGGATCAAATTGCCAAACTTTGGCTTCCATCGGATATTTATTGGTTCCAGCTATGAGTAGAATCCATCCAAATCTGTGGATCGTAAAGTCGAAGTTTGAGCAGTAATTATGAAGCAAAGCAATGAGAGAAAAAAAATATCATTTTTGAGAGTTCCAAATTACAATGATCATTTTATTCTTTATTCATTTTATGTAGTTGAAGCGCCTCAACATCTAAGGCCATCTGAGCTGTGTTCGAACCCTGGAACTGATTGTGGATATCCATTGCAGCACTAACCATTGAACTAATCTCTTTTCTATCTTTAGGTATTGGACTGGCCTTCATTTGAGAAAGTTCATGTAAATCTTGGTCAGATACTCCACCGATTTATTATTATTTTTTTAATCGCTTCAGGATTTTCTTTTTTTCATTAAAATGAAACCACCTTTAGAAAGAATATTTTTCATTGTTGATGTCATGTTTCCTATTTCATTTATGGAAAATTCAATATTTCTTTTTTGTCTGGTGAAATCAAAATCGTTGCAGCTCTAATTTATTTTTCATTAACAGCATTTATTACTATTTTGGAGTTTCTAAGCATGCATTTTATTTTTTTCAAGTTTGAAAGTATGAAATATTCTAAAAGCTAAAACAAAAAATGAATGTTACAAAAAAAAAAAGGAATCCTTTAGATCTCCTTGATAAGAAGTTGTTTTACAGGAATCAATCACTCTTACTTCCTACTGGAAACAGCATCTAATCATTTTACCAATGATCTTGTACTTGGAATACCAAGGCCATACCCCGATGGCTTCAAATCTCCTATGATCCAACTCTATAACCAAGCCCCAGCACGAGCCAGGGCAGTTTACTCCTGTTGTGAACCAACAGAACTTCAGCAGATGTACCATTACTCTCGTTTATTAGTTCTTTAAGAGCATAACGCACCTCAGACATTCAAAGACACTTTATAGCTTCTATCAAAAACTCATTTATCATTCACAACATTCGAATTGGAGTGCAGAAATTGTTTTTCATGCTTCAACTTAAGTAAAATTTCAACAAGAGCTCCTAATTTTGCATTTGTGAATTTTATAAATCAATATTGGAAACCTGTCCCATTAAACTACTAATAAAACTTAACAAATTATATATTTATTTATAAATCTGTAATAGTGCACTATGAGGGTGTGAGGTATAATTGTGGGTATTATTCGATGTTGATGCCGAATATCCTGTCGCGAACAATTTATGTCTCTTTGTGGGGATCGGATGTAACTGGAGTCACAAATATGTACACGTATTTCATACGTTTATATAGCGCTGTTCACATCTAAGTTACAAGTGTAACTTTTATTGGCAGTAAAATAGTAAGAGAAATAAATTTCTTACATTACATTTATGTATTGTACTGACATCGGTTATTTATTATATTTATATTCCAATGAAGTCTAAGAATTACACAAAAATAGTAACAATATGGCGTATAAGGGAAGAGATTAGCTATGTGGTTAGCATACTGGACTCCCACGCGGAGGTCCCGGGTTCGAATCCAGCAGCTGACCCTTAGATTTTCTCTTCCTAGGAGCTTCTTACAGCTCACTGTCCGGTGATGGACAGTGTTGTCTTTAACGAGAGAACACTGTCCGGAGGCCGGCAGTGCACTGGAAAAAGCTCCGGGCGCTAATAACCTCAGCTGTTGATGCGCCAAAAAAAAAAGAAAAAAAAATAGAAAAAAAAAAAAAAAAAAATATGGCGTATATCATAATAATACACTCTCTTATATTTAATAGAAAAATGTCTTCTAACACACTCTAAGTGGTATTTTGGAACAAATTATTCTATCTGTAAGAGCAAGTTAATTAATTCAATCTCTCTACCACGAGCACAATTAAGATCAGATTCTTAAAAGTACGATCAGCTGGTGAATAAATATTTGATTATTATTTAACTGTAGTGATTGAAGTTTAATCTTCCATCTAGTACATCAAGTAGTGTAAGGTAGCTGGTGAGGCAAGAAGGTGACTAGGATTAAAAGTGAATCAGGGGATAGGTTATTTTGTTGGAGGTTGGAGCGATTCGGGTTGAAATTAAAATCGTAGTCCCAGAAAAGAAGGTTCAATGAATGTAAAGTTGTCAGTTAATACATTAATTTATTATGTCAGAATTACAGTGATTCAATTCTCAGATTCTGTACATTTAGGACATATTTATTCTCTAACAATTATATGTTTATGTAAGGGATAAGAGAACATATCGGGCCCTCGGAGGGGCATGTGTTGGCCTAGTGTTATGAAGAGTGGCTTTGTAAGTAGGTGATCCCTAGTTCGAATCCAGGTGTAGCTACTTTTTATTTGTTGAAAAAAAAATTAATAGTAATGTATGTGCCACTGTCCACGAGACCTAATTGATAGTTAGACGTTAAGCCCTGCCTGAAAAAATGGGCGATTATTTTACTTATAGTGATCACTTATATAATTTGTTAAATACGTGTGTTTGAGATATTATTTAAATTTGATAAAAATAATATTTTAAAAGAAGTGAGCAATTACCCAAAGTAAGAAGTGTTAAGAACACAAGATGGTCAGTAGAAGTAATGGTGTATGTCTGGTGCAGAGCTGGGGATCAGCGAGCAGAAGAAGCAATGGAAAGAAACAAGAAACAATAATAAAAGAAGAAAAGGTTGAGTGAAGCCTGTTGTCGTGATGTAGGGGGATCCGGAGACCCCAAGAACTGGACCCAAGCGTACATTTGTTAATATTAGAGCGGACAGAAAGGGCAAAGCGAGATGTTGGCACAGCCAAATTGTGAGAGGGGCGGCAAGATTAAGCATTGTTTTTATGCCTGCATTTCGCTGCCCCCAACACGTGGCCAAGGCTCCCTGCAGTGTCTTGCTCTCTCCAGTAGTCGAACCCAACACTGCCTACATTACTTGCCATAGCTCTCTCTCAAACCCAGCCAGAGTGATTTCCCGGGGGCCACTATAATATTCATTTCAGCCCCATCCCTATTTGAACCCTTCTAACCTCCTAGAATAACATCTCATTCCTTCTGCCACTGTACCTTCTGGTGGGCACATTTTTCTACAGGTCACTCTTTTTTCTATTCTTGTTTATGTATAAATTCTATCCTAAATTCCCAGGAAATACAAAATAAATATTTTATTCGCAAAAATTTGAAGCAAGCTGCTACAAACTTAAAATAATTCGACAGAGATTAAATATTAAATTGTTTTGAAGTGTTCTTACCACAAAATGTTAGGGTTGATTAGTAAAGCTATTCTAACTAAGAGAAAATATAACAATAATGCAGATTTTCGATTTTAGGTAAGTATTACCAGAAAGAGCTTTGTTACAAACAGACCTGAATTTGTCTATCTGCCCATCGATGTGTAAGTTACACTTTAACTCTAAAACGGAAATTGCAGACAGTTGAAACTAGTTGCATTATGCAGATCTAAAACTTTTTTATTTATTACATCTTTGCAGGAAAATGTTTTAATTTAATGAATAAAATTAAAAATAACTTGCATGGTATGAGTGAAAATTTAAATGAGTTCATTAGCATAAAAGTATTTATCGGCGTAAATGTATTTTATCAACGAGAATGTTACATAAATTATTAGGTTAGATTAAATTCTTGGGTTGAAAGAATTTTTTTTTTTTTTAAATATCTCATCCCTACTAGCTTAATTTCTATGGTGAGTTTATTTTAAAATGTGCATGAAAATTAGTTAAAACTTCTGCACATTAGCACAGTATTATAGAAAATAGCCTCATGCTAGATTGCATAAGTATTATACTAAGTTAGCAATACAATCTATAGTTTGGTCATTAAAACACTTTTGGTTATAATGAAAACAATGATTTAATAAAGTCACTCTTAAAAGACGATTCAACGCAGAAAATATACCTTGATTTCGCGTACATTTTGGCTCTGGAAGATTGTACAGTTTTTCTTGTACCTAGATACCTCGATGTAAGTTTGGTCGTGGAGATGGTAGATCGACATTTGTTTAAGCTTCATTGCAGCTGCTAGTCCGTCTAAATGAGATGAGTGCTATCCAAAACAATGGTGCTTGACGTAATCATTAATATTGTTTTATCATTTATTTGCTGTTTAGAAGTGCCCTCTTGAAGTACCATTTAGTAAATTGAAAAAGTAATGACGACAGAAATAACGACAAGAAAGGGAAACTATGCCATTGCCAGGCGGAAATAATTACCTCTATTACAAGGGGCAGAGTTGGAAACGATGAATTACTTCATCAATGATGGTTAGCTAGGGTGGGAGATATGATGCGTATATATGAGTGAATATACGTAAAGAGATGTAATGGAAGTATTCACTCAGACAGACACACTTTGCACGCACACAACTGTAGAACTGTAGCAGCAACAACAATAGAAAGCAATTATTGTTTGATTCTGGTAATTTATCAGCCAATAGCAGCGGGATCTTAGGATAGCCACATTCGCCACCGCTCTGGCCGTGGCTACAGCGTGGTGGTGGTTATATTCACTGGTGGCTAAGAGTGAGGGGGCGCTCGAAGGGGCGTCATTGCCGCTTCCTCTCTATAAACAAAAGGGATCTCGGGTTTGAAGTAGGATACTGTGGCTGGGAGCTCACCCTGTCAGTAGCAATGCTCCTAAGACCGTATCTTTCTCTCCTATGAACACCCTATCCAAGGTTTTTGTGAACTTCTAAAAACCAACTTTATATCTCATTTTAAAATTCATTGAATATGATGATGGTTAGAAACTGGATATATTTGTTTTTCCAGTTTAAATACATACTATCTTATACTCAAATCCTATCTCTCCGACCGATTCTTCCTAGTAACTCAAGGCTCTTCTCGATCATTTATTTTTCCTGTCCTTGCTGGTGTACCACAAGGTAGCGTCTTAGCTCCTCTTCTCTACACAATCTTTACAGCCGACTTACCTTCAAATCCCAACACCTCCATATACACCTTCGCTGACGACACTGCCATTCTCTCCACACATACTGATCCTGTCTTCGCTATCCGCTCTCTACAATCTCACCTTCACTCACTAGAACCCTGGCTACAAAAATGGCGAATAAAAATCAACCCAAACAAATCCAAACACATAGTCTTCACACTCAAACGAACAACTCTTGGACCTGTCTTCTTATATAACACTCCTATCCCACCAGCCGACCATGTGCGGTACCTTGGACTGTACCTAGACAAAAGACTAACTTGGAACCCTCATACGAGACTTAAACGGGCTGAATTACACAAACGATACAAACTCCTTGCTAGACTACTGGACAAACGCTCAAAACTAACACTACAGAACAAGCGTCGACTGTACACTTCCCTTCTTGCTCCAATATGGACTTACGGACTTGAACTTTACGGGACAGCTAAACGATCTAACATCAACAGATTACAAACACTCCAATCTAAAATACTCCGCCGCATTGTAAACGCTCCCTTTTATGTCAGTAACCACTCCATACACACAGACCTCAACATTCCATTTATACCAGAACTTGCCAAAACCCGCTACAACACATTCCACCAAAAACTATCATTTCACCCTAATCCTTTAGCTGCAAACCTATTCTCAACCACACTTCCCTACAACCCCCAAAGACGGCTGAGGCGCCGTTGGCCCCGTGACCAACTGGTAAACTAATGATGGTCATCACTGGATGATCATCATTCATGATTGCCACGCCATTTTTATTGTTCGCCCAGCATATTTACTTATTGTACTGTACGAGTGCAGGTGTAAATTTCAAATAAAAGATAAAAAAAAAAAAAAAATATTTTTAAAGAAATAAATTTAGATTTACTGATTGATTAAATGATTAACAAATTATTTAAAACGAAAATAACAATAAAAGGAAGGAGGATTCGCTTAGTGGTTAGCGAATACTGAATCCCGATGAGAAGATCCCAGTTTTGAATCCAGCTGCATGGCTCTAGAATTTTCTCTTTCTAGCCGGTGATGGAGTGTTGTCTGTAACGAGAGAGAGATTATCATCTCCTTTTTTAAAAATGATTTAAGGCTCATCAACATCGAAGGTTATTAGCGCCCGGAGATTTTTTTTTCAGTGAACCGCCGGCCTGTGGACAGTGTTCTCTCGTTACAAACAACACTGTCCATCACCGGACAGTGAGCTGTAAAGAAGCTCTTAGAACGAGAAAATCTAAGGCCAGCAGCTGGATTCGAACCCGGTACCTCCGCGTGGAAATCCAAAAGCTAACCGCATAACTAATCCCTTCCCTTATAATAATAATAATAATAATAGTATTATTATTATTATTATTATTATTATTATTAAAATTAATGAATATTATTGTAACGATATTGTTGCGAAATGAATGTCTAGAACTGTCTAGAGTGACTCCCAGATAATGCATGTTTGTGAATGTAGTTTTAAATCTTCTTATATTTTATTCTCTCCGGAGCTCATGGTCCGGTATTGTCTTTTTTGTGAGTACATTGTTCCGGAGGTCGGCAGGGCACTGCGAATGCTCGTACTACAGTACTTACAACTGATTCTAAAGATAATCAAAACCAATTTGAAGAACTCAAATTGATTTCTAACTTAAAAGTTCTTTGTTCTGAATTAACATAGGTAGCTACACTACAACTTATTATTTTATGTTACCAGAGGCGCCACAAAAACTTTGCAGAGACGTGGACCTTAAAGCTGTGATCTATTCTGCATTTGACTTCCAGATTGGTCTTAGAGTGTATTAATGTTTTATGTAAGAAAGTTTGTTACTCTCTGGCTTCGTCCACAACAACTGATCGTGCTTGGGAATTAATGCCCAACTGAAATTATATCACATCAAAAACAAAAAAATTAAAAAAACTGTTTGTACTCATTGCGCACTTATTGGCTCTTTGGCTCTTTTGGGTGTTAAGGATAGATACTCTTTTGGATAAGTTAAGGGGATATATACTATTTTGGAAGATACGGCTCTCTCGAAATATCATTTTAGCGAATTATGCTCTCTTTTTACTTATAAAATATTTATAAAGATAAATGCGTTGCTAAAATTTCGGACTTGAAGAGAATCCTGTTGAAAGTGGCACTTTACTAAAGGAATTTTTACTTATTAATTTAATTTTCCTTGTTTAATCCATCATTTTTAATTCTTTTCTTAATACCTTGATCATTAGCTACCATAACTTTAAAAAAAAAAAACTGAGATTTAATTATGCACATGAAGCGTTGCAAGTGGATGTGTCTCGAAGAATACGAAGAATACTCGTATACTAGAGTAATGATATCCGAGTTAGCAACTTTGATTTCAGAGATTCATTCCAATTAGAGGTGGGATATGACGAAAAGCTTAGCGATAATTGTTGTAGATTGGAGCGTATTGGTGGAGATAAAGAGAACTTTATTGAACTAGCTCGTCCATCAAACAGTCACAATCAATATTGACCAACTGCTGGCCGCGGTAGTTCAAACCTTCATCGAATTAAGGCTCCAATCAGTCTCCCTATAGCCAACCCTATTGCTTCACTTCTCCCTACAGCAAGACCTTCACTCTTCTCTTAACGTTTGGATACTATCTCTACCAAAACTCAATGATGGCTATCTTCTTCAACAAACGAAACACCCGCCCACTTAATTGACTTTACGCTGAGGGTTAAGGTAAAACTGCTTCTCCATCTAACTCGCCTGAGCCCTTATCTTTGTGCTTGTTACTAAACCCTCCCTTTCCAGCTTTCTACTTTACCTCTTTACTCCATTACCAGACCCCCTTTGTTGTCTTGTCCATCCTAGATGACATGGTGTATCTTCAGAAAACTGTTTACCCTGCTAACTGTACACTGTTTATATTCCTTCTGTAACTCCTAGCCATTTCGCTCTTGATCCTGCCACCCTTTAATGTACATGCCGCCTTTTGCTGTACATAATTTGATGACTTGAATTCTCTAAAGGTTTTCTCTAATACTTTAACTCTTTCTTTCGTGCTTGGATTGCCCAACAACCAATGAGGATCTCCCAACAGAAAAAGAGAAAAATTCATTTATTAAAGAGTTAAATCCGCTTGTTTTTTCAGACTTGGATTCTTTATAATTTTTAATCCACGGACCGTACATTATACTTGAATGGTATTTAAGAGGTACCTCTACCAACCTATATCCCATAATTATCCTTGATTGAATTGTCCGGTAAAACATAATTAAAATAACCGTTTTAGATCACTAAGAGAGAGAACATTAAGTTCACAAAGTTTAAAAAAAAAATTACGTAAAGTGTAACTTCTGGTCTTGCAATTATGATTACTACATTAATGATCTCTGTTGCGAATCAAATTATAAAGCTTCAGCTCCTGCGATTTTAATTTAGTTATTCACACGGAAAAAACAAATTCCTCAGACTAGCGACTGACTCTCCTCGATGCACTAAAATTGACTCACTCCACGAGACTGCATCCATTATTCCTCGGTACACTCCTATATCCAAAATCGTCTGCTAAAACTCCTTTCCATCCTAGACTGCCATCCTAAACCACTCTGCCGCGACATAGCCTCCTACAAATCCTTCTGTACCCTACAGACACGAAAGACTGAAACACATACTTCTCTAACTTTCTACACTAGCTGCAGGTTTTTCCTTCCTTTTTCTCTGCATTCCTATCCTACACCTTAACCTTTCTTGAAATGAAGGTTACAATGTTTTGTTCATTGATATTTCATATATTTATTATAATAAAGATTTTTCTGTTCTGGATATTTCTTAAACGTTATATCAACAATTTGACATGATAGCAATAGTTCAGCTCATTGTAAGAGAATGTTTATTAAACTTTTACATTTATTTACAAACAATAGACAAACTATACTTTTTTTAATACAACAAATTACAATAAAATGTGTAAAAGAAATGCCTATTTCGTTATTGTTATTAAATACTTTGGAATAAAAAATATGAAAGACATTTTGCTGCAGGTGAATTGTTTTAGGAAACACAATTCTGAGGGAAATTGATTCCATTTCGTTATAATAAATTTAATTGATTTAATCAAACTCTTAATTAAATGATTTAATATTGATTTGTTTCTAATAATGTTATATGAAAGGTTAGTAATTAAAATGAACCCCAGCTAAGTTAAGTAATTCATAGATTTTGGGTAGGTGTTACAATGTTAGCATGTTGGATGGATTGTTAGTCCGACATGTTGTTGTGTTGCTTACACTAACAAACATAATTTGTTATTCATGGTAGTGTGCAATTGGTTCACATACGTACGCACACATAAACACACACAAAATGTACGTACCATTCCATTAGCCTTTTATATGTATGAGGGAATATCGTCCCTCTCAATCAATCTGCTAGTTTCTGCATGAAGCTTTGAGCGTTTCTCATTCTCTGGAGAATTTCTACCTTGATAATCAATATTATTGTAATATATTGTGGCATGAATTATATTGTTTATGGAACACAATATAAATAAGTGGAAAAATTATATTAATCCATGTTTTAAATTATTTAAATTACTTAAAAATGGTTTTATTTATGGTTATTTTCTGTTTCATTATTGTCTCTGTTTGCACTCATATCACATTCAATACTATATCAAATAATCAAGCAAAGACGATTAAAGCAGATAAATTGTTTCAGCTATGTGGTATATTTGATATCGATATGATATAGAGATCGATTGAGCAGGAGGGGAGTGGACAGTATGGTTATGCGGAGAACAAGGAAATGAAAACGTGTGCGTTTTGTTAAGTTTATATTTACCTTTTTAAGAAATACATAACATCTTCCAGGATTTACATGTGCATTATTTACCTGCTCCAAGGAATACATAAAAGCTAATAAGAATAATTTGTGATTTATAGAGTAATTGGGATTTAGAACTAACCAGACTTAACGGTAAGCTGTTTAAATTGGACTAAAATAAGTGGATAAAATTGAACTGAAAGAATATACTTAAAACGAGCCTAGTATACGAGGGTCGTTTGAAAAGTCCGTGCAAAGTCAGAGAGATAGCACCACTGGCGCGTATCGAGGTTATGTTTAGTTAGTAACATCTCTTGGAAGAACACACACCAAGTTACAGCCAGATCGGTCTATTTCTTTGTGTTTGGCATTCGTTTGAATCGAGGAAGTCGAGTGATTTTCAAAAAATGGACGAAAAAGAATTTCGTGTGTTGATTAAACACTGCTTTATGAAAGGCAAAACGCCTCAGGAGACTAAAGAGAAGCTTGATAAACATTATGGTGACTCTGCACCTTCGATTAGAACAGTTTATAAGTGGTTTCAAAATTTTCGGAGTGGCCATATGGGCACAAGTGACACTGAACGTTCTGGACGCCCTGTTGAGATTACTACTCCAGAAATCATTGATAAAATCCATGATATGGTGATGGATGACAGAAGAGTGAAGGTGCGTGAGATTGCTAGTGCTGTGGGCATCTCGAATGAACGGGTACATAATATTTTGCATCAACATTTGGACATGACAAAGCTATCCGCAAGATGGGTGCCGCGATTGCTCACGCTTGACCAAAAACGAAATCGTGTGAAGTGTTGCAAGGACGGTTTGCAGCTGTTCCAGAAGAATCCGCAGGACTTTAAGCGTCGTTTCGTCACTGTGGATGAAACATGGATACATCACTACACTCCTGAGACCAAAGAACAATCTAAACAATTGGTTACCAAGCGGGAATCTGTGCCAAAAAAGGCGAAGACCGGAAAGATTATGGCGACTGTCTTTTGGGATTCGCAAGGAATAATCCTCATCGACTATCTGGAAAAGGGTAAAACTATTACAGGTGCATATTATTCATCGTTATTGGACCGTTTAAACCGAGCTGCAAGAAAAACGCCCACGATTGGCCCACAAAAAAGTCCTTTTCCATCACGACAACGCACCAGCTCACACCTCAGCAGTTGTGGTCGCAAAATTAATAGAAATAGGGTTCCAACTCGTTTCACATCCCCCCTATTCTCCAGACTTGGCTCCCTCGGACTACTATTTGTTGCCCAATATGAAGAAATGGCTGGCGGGAAAAAGATTTTATTCAAACGAGGAGGTGATTGCAGAAACGAATGGCTATTTTTCAGACTTGGACAAATCCTATTATTCGGAAGGGATCAACAAACTAGAGCAGCGTTGGACGAAGTGTATAAGCCTAAAAGGAGACTATGTTGAAAAATAAAAAAGGTTTACCCCAAAAAATTAAGTAGTTTTTATTTTTGCACGGACTTTTCAAACGACCCTCGTAGTTAATATAATAGTTGCAAGTACTTAGAGGCGCTTGAACATGTTATTTACTTAATCATAGAAGTGCAAACCAATGGTTTAAGATAGTAGGAAACCTGTAGAAAATAACAACTGATCTCTAAAACAGATATTTGACGGGAAAAAACGTGCGCTGGCCTCAAGTGACAAAAGTTCTTGTTCCAAGATCAAACGAACTATAAAGATGAATTGGAAGAAAATACAAAATTTATATTTTCTGCTAAAAGAATAGTAATTGGTTTATATTCTGTAATATCCTTCCATTAATGTGCTTAACCAGTTATTTGGTTTTTTGAAAGAAAAATCCAATGAATTTTTCTTCAATTATTTTCCCATCGTACTCTCAACTGAATAAGAGGAGAACTTGTAATCGCGCAGAATTTTAATTTGGTGTTTTCACATATCGTTTTTGGATTTTCTCAGTTCGAAAAAAGTAATTTTTCCAAATTGATTTGTAGGTATGTTTGTCTATACAGGGTGATCCATTTCAAACGCATCAATGCCGCGTATCCAGTCATACATGTATACATCATAATACTTTTTTTAATGAAATGTAGTCATATGCGGGATTCGAACTGGAGATCTCCCACTTACAAAGCCCCGCTTTGGACCATTTAGACCAACACTCGCCTTTCCCTGGCACAATTCGTACCACAATTACAGGTCAAGAAGTCTTGTATACGAGGTACATTAACATGATGTGATGGTTGCTTTTATTTGATGAAACAAATTTATCCTGATTCACCCACAACCATTACATTGTACCTAATACATTTTTTAAAACCTTCAATTATTATTTTATTTTTTTTCTTTGCGTCAAAAATAACATGTTTTGCTGTCAGAGGGCCTCCCAAAACGTGTGTATTTCTGGTGGACAATTAATATCGAAAACCGTTCACGAATAAATAAAATTGTAACTTTGATCTTAAATAACTCGACAAATATTAGGGATAGCGAAACGGGATCAACGTCATTTTTCACATATTTTTTTTTATGTAGCTTTCATAATCATTGTCATAAACCAGTGGTCCTTATGAAACCTCAATCGGGTTTTTGGCCGTAACTCCGCAAAAAATGAAGATACAGCATCGGGGGTGGAAAATTTGGAAACTAGACAAAAAAAAAACATAGTTTATTTAATGCGTTTATCCGGCTTTCCGCTTTGCTAAAAATGTTATTAGCGATTGGTGTGTTTTAAATGGATCACCCTGTATATAACATATTATGTCTACCGTAACTTCAAAACGAAAAATGGCAGTAAGTTAAAATTAGATATTTACTCGTAGTTTAGGTACCATAATTAGGTTCGGGTCAACTTTGCTATATAAAATTTTCAGTATTTTAAATTTGGGGTACTAATTGTTTGTATGTAGATCTAGATCTATAAGTTTGACTAAATACGTACATTTTCCGTGGAGAATTCTATTAAGGATAGTTCTGGGAGAGGGAAGTGGTTGTTAGGTTATCGCCTTATTGTGCCATTATTTATTCTTCTAGCTTGCCATCTATATTAATAAGAATTTTATTTGAAACTGAATGCCCAAATTAAAAGAAAAACTGCAGACCGGAAATGCAACTAGATTTGAGTATTTTAGATTTAATTTGCATCCTGCTCCTACGATATTATCTAAACTTTGTTCAGTGATATGCAAATTTAACACCCAAGAAACTGAATTAATGATACTTCTGTGAGAGGGATAAGCCACCTTTCAAAGTAATAAGAATTTAACATAATTCAAACGAAACGAGTTTCAGAAAATGTTTTCAATCTTTGAGAGTATTAGTATAAGAAAGTCGTAAGATTTTTCAAACATTTTTAAAAAATAAAATTAGAAATTTTGGTTCGCTACTTATTGGGACTACTTGCTACGTATTGTTTGTATTATAACTCGAGTATTTACTAAGCATCTAGACTGGTTTTCTAAAACAGTACAGCTTAATGATACAAGAATTTCCACTTTTACATCAAAATTAAATTTTATACAAAAAAAAAAAGTGAAAGCAAATGTGAGTCAGTTGGTGGAGAGACCTTTAAGCCGAATGTTTAAAACATGTTTTAAAATGCGAACCAGGTGGTCATCTGGTAAAAAGTGAAAATAAAAAGGCAATTAGCTTGATCTCAAGTGAAAAGTAGGGGAGCAACTTCAGCCTGCAGTACAGTGTACAGGTTTAAGGCTGAAAGAGGTAACGAGTGTACGTGCCGTGAATGTGGTAGAGTTTGGAAGATTCTCTCCTCCAGCAGGAGGGTGGTGTCCCGAGAACAATCTCCCGGGAAGTCATGGCAATCCGCTAGCATTCGTAGCTTCGGCCAACATCCACTTCTTGAAATCAATCCTTTACAACTTGCTCACAGGCTTTCTTCCGCAGGGCATGATAGTTTTTCCTCTTAATGGAAATTAGACATCTTTCTTTAAAAAAAACTTGGTCATTTCGAGATTTAAAAGCTATTTATTTATTTTTATATCGAACTCTAACAAAAAGTTGAAAACAGTTTGTTCCTAGTTTCGAATTTTCTACCTATGTTTGATTCATATCATTCTTTTAAAGTTCACTAAATTGTTTAGTCAACAACAGCCTTCTACTTTTTCCCATCATTTCAAGTTCTATTAGTAATTCATTCAAAATAACAATCACTGAAATAAATGCTGTTGTCATTCATTTCCAGTTAATAGATATTCTCTTCCTTGGAACTGAAGCAGTTCCTTACAGATACATGGCGGTCTTAGTCGAATATAAAAATCTTATTAGATACCTAAAGTCTGCTAGTTTTGTGAATTAGGGTTTAGAATGAAAGGAACTAATAGGTAACCTTTACCAGTTTCACTAGAATATATCCAAATTTTCTACTATAAAAATTCTAATTTTGTGCCAGAGCAGGATTATACACATTAGTATGATTAGTTATGAATGTAAAGGTTTTTCAAAAAATGAAAAATTAGAAAATGAACTTTAGTTAGAAATTCCTTTGTTTCGTCTTCTAACATTCTAAATAATACTTTTGAAATTTGTTGGGATATCATTAGACATAATAAATTCTACTTCGATTAATTATTTAACTAAAACAGATCGAAGTTTTTTTTTAAAAGAACTTACTATCATCTATTTGCCAATGAAAAATAAAACGAAATGGTTAGCAAATTTTATTATTTATAACAACTGAATCAGTGCCTTGTGTCAATGCTTTAAGTCGATTCAAAAGGTTCTCTTTGAGCTCGTATGCAAGCTTGTAAATCATAGAGGCATAGCAACAAAATTATAGTTATAAAGGAGGGTTTGCCCTATAATTTAAAGAAAATTTGGGAATTTTATCTTTTATAGAAAAAGAAAAAAAATTGACAAAGTTGGGTGTTTTTCAACATTACGCTTTTTCGTGCAGTTTTTGACGATCAACCCTTATACAACCTACTGTCAGCTTTAATATGGGTACTATTAAATTAGTGTTGGCGAATTTCAGGGTTTATTTTGATTTTAGTACAAATTTTATTATTCGTTTCCAACTGTTTTCTATATTTTCTCATGATGTTGCGTTCTAAAGTTTTTGTCTGATTGAAAAAGGGAAGTAACTAAATTTTGTTCCCGCGCTACTATAGGCATTAGATAACTGAATACGAGTACTTACAAGATTGTTCAATAATATAATAAACAATAATTTGTTAAGCACAAACCACTTAAGCTTTGTTAATCAGAAAATATTGCAAATTAGTGTTATTCACAAAGTAGCAATTTAATAATGTTTTATGTACATTCAGCTACGAAAACACAATACAGTTTTGGTTACATTGTTGATTAACTGTGTAATTGGATGCATACAATTACAGTGTACCACTAGTAGTAAAGGCGAGATGCACCCAAACTGCATTAGAAGCATTACCGCCCTTTCTGTTATCCTCTACAACAGAGGGGGGGGGTAGTTGCGGGTGAATGTAATAGAGAGCGACGGAAATTTGCATTTATCACTTGGCTTACCATTTGTAGATTTGGTGTTGTAGGTAGCTAACGTTGTGATGGTTAACATTGTACCATTGTTCGCACAATGGGGAATAAAATTATTAAGTCGCCAAATTGGATGTACTACAAAGAGGGATTAATTGTTTATGGTATTTTTTTTTTATTCCATTTTTTGAAATAACATTTTTCTAATGATTCTATGAAACTAATTACTTCATGAATCTGCTCTGATTGGACCAAAAATATAAACGCATGAGCACTTATATGTTTTTCTTGTCTTGCAATTATGGTTTTTGCTAAATCTAATTAAAACTTGAAAATTATCCTATATTATTACTATTATTTTGTTTCGTTACCTCGTCATGAAAGTAGTTGAGGCAGCGTACAGTTGGTGGTCAGCCAGATTGTAGCTATTCACATTTGTTTATTAAACGACTTACTCCAGATCTTCCAAAATTAGCCCTCAATTAGAAGGCTAGTTTGTTCTTAGGAGAGTCTTCTAACCCTGAACCGCCTAAGGCTCTCTAGAAACCCTAGGAAACTCCTGGCTCTAAACACACCCTTAGATTTCACTTAGGAGGACATATCCCGAGCTTCAACCTTGAGATTATCAATGTTCTCTAGAGTGAGGAGATGAAATTCCTTCTCCCTTGTTACTTACTCTAAAAAAAACGATTATAGTAGAAACTTGCTTACTTGGTTACTTGTACGCTCTGTCCTAGACACACTCGTATACGTATCATTCATCCCTAGATACACTCACCACTAGACCATTCATACTTTAGTACGCTCCACCCTGACGCCTTGGATTTGATTTAATGTGAAGTGAGCAGCATGCGCTTCATCTTGCTCAATAGCTTTTTCTCTTCTCCCTAAATATCTTCCCTGAAATGTCCTGGGAGGGCCTTCCTATGTGCTAAGCAGGATGTAACGTGAGTTCTTGGATTACATCAATCCTGGCTAAGCGACATGTCCTCATAACGCTCCATGGAGTCATTTTTCTCGAAAAAAAAAACTCGAGGAGGTAAAACATAGTGTTTTCCATTGCTGCTCTTATTCTCATCGTTGTTTTCCTGCGAAAGACGTTGAAATAAAAGCTGAAATTATTGTTTGATTCTGATTTGCAGCAAACATTTTTAGCGCGTGCTTGAATGTTTAGAACAATAATATTCTTGAAGAACTACTTGAAAAGAAAATGAAGAAGGATAAGTATTGAAACAAATGAGAATATTTGTTTCCTTGGGCAGCTCCCGGAAGACAAGCAGTAGTTGGTAGAAGATCCTTGCTAAGTCCATCTCAGTTTATTTATTTATAATCAATAAGCTCTTGTAGATTGCATTATCTGCCTAATAATTTGCTAAACAAAGAACCGCTCATCAACTAACTCATCAAGCTTATGTTTACTTATTTTTATGTTGGGATTAATTATCAATGTCTTTTACATTAATTGAGTTGCTAAACTGTTATACCCGTAGGAATACCATGAACTCTGAATAAGTAGCTCTTCTTTGTAGTGGAAGAATATGTAAAGAATTTGTTTTTACAGTAGAGTTAGCTGAATGATTTAGCACAGTTAGATAAAATTATGAACAACAAAATAAAATAAAAAAATAAGCAAATTAAATTGCTATTAAATGTAATAAATCTATTAATGAAGTTTATTTCTTTGACCTTAAATTTAAAGACAGTGAACATCTCGTTTCTCTTAGTTTCAGAAGTATGCCATTGTCTGTTCATTGATATGCTTGTCCAAAGCTACAGAGCTGCCATGATAAGCATAAAATCTAACTTGGGAAAATGAAATTAGCATATTGTATAACTGAAGAAAGTGTATCTTCTTCCTGTATGTGTATTTACTAGCTAGCAAACTTACACGCAGTATATTATACACTGTTTACAAGTCACGGTAGTATTGTACTCCGGTATATACACTACGTGAAGATTAAGCTTAAAGTTCTTTCTTCTCTTTCCTTTTTAAACCCAAATAAGTAGCAGTATGACCTGTTAACTGCGTTAAATGTTCCGTCTTTACAATTAACTAGATTTGTAAAACTGAAAAGAAGTTGTAATTTTCTGTTCGGTGAATATTCCAAGAAATTAAGAATGCTCTTTTTTGGATGGTTTTTGTAAATTTACAGTCGATTATTGTCATAATCAATAAATCGACGAGATATGTAATAAGAACTATGTAGCAGGCTGTATGATTGAAGTATTTGGGAACTTACATGAATAGGATAATTTATTTAAAGAAATAGAATTTGATTCTTGACTTAAGCATTTTTAAGTTAAGAATACTTAAATACAACTAATTTAATGACTACAATAATTAGGGGCGTTATCAAATATAAAATATATTACTAGAGCTACCCATTATACCGGCTAAGTCTAACTGGAGAACGGTTGAACTTAGATGGTTAGTTCAATTTATTATTCCAAATTGCTACTTTTTGATCTTTGTGTGATTTACGCTTTGGAAAATAAAGAAAACCCCAAGTTTTTTGGCAAATCCGAACTGTCTTTTGAAATTAGCACCTGCCCAAAACACAAACTTTGTTTTAACTTGATTTTTATAATTTCCAAATTCTGAGTTCTTATTACGAATTCAGAGTTCGAGACTTCTCTAATATTTTTAGGAATGAAGTCTTGTATTATTTTCATCATCATTTCGCTATTTTTAACTGTCTCTGTAACTCAACCAACCCGCAGAGCCACGCCCTGAAGAGGACAATATATTTGTCGAAACGTTGGCAAAGAGACGAGTTGTTTTATTTGACCGATTCCTCGCAAATCTTCCATCCTAAGCTATTTTTAACTTTATTAAGAAAAACTGCTTTTCATCGTGATAAGCTCATTGTACTAGAAAATGTTAGTGAAATAACTTATAGCGTTTGATTTTTTCATTTTTGTCTCAGAGCTATTGTTTTTCTTATTTCTAACCCTTTTCAGGTTCTCATTTATCGTCAGAGGTTGAACCATCAATTTGACGTAGAGGATTTGACTGTTGAAATCTCTTCTTTCACACTTTTACTTGCTGACTCAAGAAATTCTCATTTTTTTGCTGTCTACAGGAATATATCATACTAATCTTTGATTTTTGATTGTACTAATATTATCCAGGACATTAGACCTAACCACATTTTCAATAATAACACATAATCACCCGATTTGGAGATTGAAAATTGAGTGTTTTTAACTAATAGTTTTTACTAATTGTTTCGACCTGAATGTTATACCCGATTACAATAATACTGCAATACTTAGGAATTAGGAACCCAACTTTTTCAAGAAACTCCTAAAATCAAAGACCTCTCTATTTTCAAATTTCTTCAAGTACAGAATTTTGGAGACAAATTTGATCCTAATTCTTCGGTGACAGGAGTCGCATTGTAAATTAAAATTTTAATTTTTCCAACATCGTTCACTAGTTCTTAACAAACAATGAACGCCAAACCTTAGGAATTGTTTAATGTACACATTCCTTCACAAAATGGTTCTTTAGCTAGGGAAAGTTTTTCATTTAGCGAATCGCCACGGCAGAATGCATTTTGCGCTATTGGTTGGGAGTACGGCACAATTTTTAAAAATCATTATATGTATACCATAAATATTACATTGAGAAGTTGGTTAAAACTTACGACCAATAATAATAATTTCAAACCAGTTACTTATTCATAAACATGGGCGCATATATCAAAGTGCTTCTGGTAGTAAATAATAAATAAAAGTAAAAGAAAGAAAAAAAAAATGAAATGAAATCACCATTATGGGAATTGGGGGAATAGTGGAGTCAATATGTAGCCACTAGAAGTACAGAAGGCTGGTGGTAGCGGTGGCACTTTGAGAATTGGTCTATGTCAGATCGATAAGCCCGACCACTTGAGCAAGTGGTCAATTACCAAGCACCAATAACCCTAAAAGCTGCAAGTTTTCTTCCTTTTTTCTGGCCAATCCACTCTTTCGCACACATTGTATTTAGTTGTTGTGTCCGTATACTCTAATTCTGCACATTTTTCTTTTGCTTTTACTATTATTTGCCTCTTTTATCCTAAATCATATTTTAAAATTTCTTATTTTATTCCTTTATTTTAAAATTTACATATGTATAACATGTAACGGATGCACGATAAGAGGATCTGTATGGAAGTGTTTGTTAGAGGAAAAAGACTATTGCGGTGTCATACTAAATTTGGTGCAATAGGCAAGATTCACGCGGGCCACATCGCATTACAAATTTGATTTGAAAGGTATGATTCATAACATCAGAACCCAGAATGCTTTAGAAATCTAGTCGAACTGTAAGCTAACTCAGTGTTTTTTACCTTACATTTTCGAAAACAAGGCTACCCTTTAAGTATATTTTAGGTTTTGCCTCAACACTACATAACAGAGACAAAACAAGTAGAAATCTAGACGGACTAGAACCCAATTTGATATTTTTCCGTGGTTTTTTACCTTAAATTTTCCGAAAGAAGGCTACCCTATAGGTATATTTTAGCTTTGACGATTATACTAGATAACAGAGACCAAACAACTAGAAATCTGGACGAACTGGAAACCAGTTCGGTATTTTTCCGTTGTTTTTTACCTTAGATTTTCCAAAAGTAAGCTACCCTTCATGTTTATTTTAGCCCTGGCCATAAAAGTAGGTGACAAAAACAGAAAAAGTGGAAATCTAAACAAGGGTTATCCAATTCATTTAAAAAACGAGCAATTTGATGCAACAGGCTAGATTGACGCGAGCCTCATTAAATTTTCAAATCTGATTTGATAGTTATGATCTACAACATCTTAACACAGAATGCCCTTTTAAAGGTTTCCGCTATTGGCAATTTACATCACGTGACACGGAGGGTTTCTAAACATCGATGGTAATAGTCACCCACAGGCCTCCAGTAAAAGCACTGGCTCACGTTTATACTTGTCTTCGGTAGTTAAAGGGTTAACGAGGGAATGTTGTGTACGGTATTGCCTAGATCTCCCCTAAGCTTCATTTTCTTCGTAACAATTTTTTATAATTTCACTTAATTTTAGAACATCGTCGGCCATAAAAAATTACTTCGGGGGTCGCATGCGGCCCGCGGGCCGCGAGTTTGATACCCCTGATGAAGGGAATGTTCAGGTTAGTGGGAGAGGCTACACCAGGGGCTGGGACAATTTTTAAGAGAAGTTTGGACCGAAGCTTGCCCACGTCGACATCAGAATCAAAGACAAAATCCATTATTTAAATTGTTGATGTGATTTATTTATATTTTCACAAATGAATCCAGTCACCTGCTTAAAAATCTTCAAGGAATTACTTCCTTCTTCCTTGAGTCAAATAAAAATTTTCTCTTCCAAATCCTGAAAAACTTGAAGTTTCAATTTTTTTTTTTACTGCCATTGGCCAAAAAATTCAACCGGAAAAATCATGATCGTTTTTAAGATTTTTAGGAAATGAATATCTCTAAGACAGATTAGAATTCATCATTTTTGTTTGACCCTTTAATATTAAGTATAAATACTCTGTAATTGTTTGGAAAGTGCTCTGGTTATAAAAATGTGCCATCTTGTCAACTAATGGCTTCCAGTGTAATTATAAGAGACAATCGCTTAAGATTTACAGAATGTGAGTATAAAGAAAGGGCGGTAATGAAAAGAAGAAGGAGAGAAAAGAGTGTTTGAAGGACGTTGAAAGAAGAAGCAGCTGAAGAATAAGAGTGGGTGGAGAGATTGGTGATTGTGACTAGTCGAGCGGAAAAGTCATTTCCGATGAAACCGATTGTGTGCTCCAAAGTGCATCCAGAGATCTCTTTTTTCTTGTAGAAGCCCTTGGTTGCTGCTTATAGCATGCTGCCTATCCATAGAGACGGTGTTACGCCTAACCAAAAGCTATTAGTTTTCACTATAGACCTGCCTGCCTGGCAGTCAGAGAGCACGTTGGAGAAATCTCCAAGGGGTTGCTTACTAGAAACGGGGCGGTACGAACTGATTGATTCTTACAAGTTACTGATACGTTCCTATTGTATTAATCTTCTCGCACTTTGATCCCCAACTTGTGGAGGTTTTACGCCATCATCTTTACTCCCAAGCTATTGCCTAGTTTTTAACACAAATAATATTTTCTTTGGTTGAAATTCTGTCAATTTGTTCCTCAAGCATAATTCTAAAATACATTTTAATAACTCTAAAGTGTTATTTTTTAAAATGACTTGGGAAATGTACGTTATATTCCTTTGGTTGATTTGGTAATCTCTACTTTATGCTGTAATAGAAATGAATAAAAAGCTGTTAATAACACCCATCCTTACGACTTCTCTTACCCCTATAAGAGAAATGTAAGTACTTATCTTCAAACTTACAATGTGCAAGAGAATTGTGGACTTTTAGTTATATTATAGGGAGTGTGCATTAATTTTAAGGATTTTTTTTTGTGAAATTGGAGCTTTATTATAAAAAATTGGTACAAAATATTCTATTCAAAGTATTGTCCATCGCTAGCCACTACTTTTTCCCATCTTTCGGGTAAATTATGGATTCCATCCCAAAAGAACTGTTCGTCTTTTGAAGCCAAGAAAGAATCAAGCCAATTTGTGATACCCTGTTCAGAAGTGAAGCGTATTCCAGAAAGAGCATTCTGCATCGATCGAAACAAGTGGTAGTCGGAAGGGGCCAGGTCTGGGCTATAAGGCGGGTGAGGCAGAACTTCCCATCCACTGTTTTCCAAATACGTTTTAACCGGTTTAGCAACATGTGGCCGAGCATTGTCATGATGGAAAATTGCAGACTCGTGCCTGGACGCATATTCTGGCCGTTTTTCTGCCAATGCTTGCTTCAAACGCATCAATTGTTGTCTGTAGAACTCGCCCGTTATAGTTTGGCCTGGTTTCAGCAGCTCATAGTGGATGACACCCTTCTGATCCCACCAAATACACAGCATTACCTTGGCGCCATGAATATTTGGCTTGGCCGTCCATGTTGTTGCATGTCCGGGCTTACCCCATGATTTTTTGCGCTTCGGGTTGTCGTAGTGAATCCATTTTTCATCACCAGTGACGATACGATGCAAAAACGACTTCTTTTTGTGGCGTTCAAGCAGGATTTCCGACATGCAAAATCGCCTTTCGACGTCTCTCGGCTTCAATTCATGTGGCACCCAATTTCCTTGCTTTTGAATCATTCCCAATTCTTTTTACTATACATAACCACTTCCTTTTTCTTCTTCGTCTTCTTGTTTGGCAATAAAGGACCTTGGCCGCCTCAATAATTTTATACCGCTCTTTTAAACCACTCTTCTCCATCTTCCAACGCCCAGATCTCCAAATACATAACATTGTAACGCTTTAAAGGTCCTATATTCGAAAAAATACAAACATTTATTCAATAATAAGGCCAATCACTTCTTGAAGGTTAAATATTTGTTAAAAATTTCATCTTTAATTTGATTTAATTGGTGATAAGTCATACATCACTCAAATGGACTGGAAGGCAACAAGCCTGGTTATCCATCTTTCGCTGGGAAGGGCCCTAAATCAAATCTTCCTGGCAAAACCATTCAAATAAAAGTTACAACTTCGGGCCTTAGAATGGCCCCTTCTGCGAAGTTCCGTTTTTTAGTTATGCTGACCATACTCAGCGTAGACAAACAGAAAAATGTGTAAAAACCACATTTTTTGACCCAAGGTACCTCAAATTTTACCAGTGAAAAAACATCAATATTTGAAACATTCTTGCTAAAACTTTCTCTTGCCTAATTTCATGTACGAGTATGAAGTAAGAGAAAATCAAAACAAAGTTTTAAGCGTAGGATTTTTTTTTTTTTTTTCATAATTTAAATTTATAAATTAATCGACGTTTGTATATTTTAAAAACTGTTTTACCTTCAAAATAATTTGCGAATAAAATATGGAAGAAGGGCGATATGTTTTGAAATAACGGTGTGCGTCATATGACGATAAACAAAAACCAAAGTGCCTGTCAACTTCACTTGAATATAAAATAGAATTTTAGACTTTGACATGGATCGATGGTAAATGGTTTGTAGAACATTGCAGAATATGTCATCGTTGATATTTATGTTCACATATAGGAGTAAACTCGCTCTATTTGGGTTTGTATGAGTGTAAGTGGTTTTGTGGTACCTGAGAGATATCTCGTATGTGTATAGATATTCCTGGTGCTATGTTAGCTCTGACTTTGTGGTACAGATCTAGTTTTTGATGATGTAGAGGAATGAGTGGAAAAAAGTCTTGAGTTTCATTTTGGAGAGTTTCAGAGGCATCAGAAACTAGCGAACATTGTTGATATTATCAGTCTTAACGCGCATTCTTTCTATGTTCCCACCCACTCGGTTTCGGATTGTCATTCAAGGTACACCAAACAACTTACTAATGTAAAAACACATTAATATTAGCCACCTTAACCTATTTAAGAAAAGAGACTTAACCTGTTCAGGAAACTAAACCTGAGGAATGCATTTAGAAACAGCAACTAACTACTAAGGTATTTGCATATACCAAAACTATCAGCCCTTATGACAACAGTGGAAATCACTGACACAACTCTGCTCTGGCTGTGATAGTACCAAAGTGAAAGGAAAATCAAAGACAGATACAAAGAACACATCCGTTCTTATTATCACAACTTACCTTATCAAACACAGTCATCAACTGGACAGTATGAATAACTTAATGGTGCTGTTAAGTTCAAGAAGACTTATGGACATCTTAGAATGAATAAAAAAATGTACAACCACAAAGCGTTTCACAAAAACGTTATCAATGACCATATTAACAATAACTCAGATACCAAAATAGCCATTGCTGAACAAACTTCACCAAAACTCACATATACACCAAATATACGAGTGGGATGCATGTTCTCTAACTATTGTTTGGAGATGTTCGTTTTAATACACAATACTAGTTATTTACACATTATGTGCTCACAATCCTATTTCTATCAATATTTAATTTAACAATAATTATTTCTCAGTAGAAACAAACTAAGTAGTCCAGTGTTACCGCAAATAGAATAGTATAGTTCTATTTATCACGAATCTCGAAAAAACCGGTAAATTCACAACTTGATAGAGTAATTAATATTTAAAGTAATAATCAGTGTTATATGTCCTAGCTTAATTAAATTGTTGTAAAGATCAAACTTATAGTTCTAATTCAAATGAATTCAAATGTACAATTGGATTAATCCGTTTCGTTTATCTTCAGGTTTATGATTCAATCAAGAATTTAGATGTTGGAATCTTGTTCATACTATTACAATCAACATATCGACCAGCTTCATAATATAAACATACTTTGATAAATTTATTTCATTACACTGGTTTGGTTCATAAACCTTTGATGTAACACGCTGGTTAGTGAACTGAGTAGACAAATCATTATCCCTTGAATGTGTACGGTACGATGTGTTTTATAAGATATTTTAAGATTATAATAAACAAAAGAAATACTCCGAGATGAAAATTTAGAAAAAAATAAAAATTGTGTTCTCATATTGAATATAAAATACCTTTGGTAATTCTAGTGGAAAAAATGCTGTAATAAAGTATGCTTCATTCCATCCAGCTTCATTATTGATGTTTTAATATGGACCAAATACAGTCCATCATTTTCATTGTAAATATCAATCTTTTCTGTTTATTGTTGCATTTTTGTTAAGTTGGAGACTGGAACTTTCTATCTCTTTTGCTATTGTTATGGCGATGGGAGAATGGCTGTAGAGGGATTTATTACATTTCATTTTAAGTGAAAAAGATTTAATTTTTAAGATTTAAGACTAGTCTTTAAGATTTTGTGTAAAATATTTACATTATAATAAGAATTTCAAAAATCGTATAATATCTTCAACTATAGACGATAATCGTTTTTTTTTTTATTTTATTTTAAGGCAATCACTTCTAAACTTTTTATGCTTCTCTAAGGAAGCGTTATGAAGGCCCAATATTCACTTTCTGTCCTGAAGGCGTAGTCTCAAAACCCCGAATGCGGATCATACCCTCAGAGGTAACCTTAGAATTCAAATGATTGCATTACACACTTAGTTCTCTTCACGATGGCAACAAATGCCTAGGATCGACATTGAAAGTAGTTTTTGGAGACTGAATAGTTTTTAAATGAGGATAGTTTCTCTCAAGGTCAATTCCGCAGATGAACCATAAACCTGATGGTAGAGTTAGAATGGGGTTCCTTGTAACGCCGTTATTGTGCAATTCTATAAACACTAGCCAATTAATTGTACAAGAATAAGAATGCAGCCAGCCAATAATATCTCAGAAGTCTATGAATATAGGCAGCCACAATGTTTGTAGCAAACAACTAGGAGTTCTGCTTCCAGACTTGTTCAGAAATTCTTAGTTACTAGTAAAATTTGATCATCAAAAGAGCTACTAGTCTCCCAGCTAACTGTTGAGGAAAACTGACCAGAGGCGGGGCCGTTGTTTTTTATTCCTGGCACTGGTTGTGTAAGCTACTTACTGCATAATTGTAGCCAGATAGTCACTTCAGATGTGGTCTCTTCGAGCCTTCCTTATGAAATTGGTTTCATGAAATTCCTTTTCATCAAAAGCTTCTTTAAAATATAACTTAGACCTTGGGCACACAGAAAGCGTTGCTTTCTTTTCCTGTCAATTAGTGCTTGGACAATATCAGCCTCCATGTGAGTATGGCCTTACAATAAAAATTTGTGGTTAATTTTTTTAATTTGTGGATATTTATGATAAAATGAAGAAAAAATGCGTAATTAAAGTGCACATAGAGTTGAAAAAATGAATCATCTACAGGCACAAAATACTATGTGTACATAGTGTTCTTTACTTTAGATAAAGTAATACTTGCACTCTATCATCCTATAGCTTCTTAGTAATTTCTTATTATGTATTTAGGAAATAGAACAATTTGTTAAGGTCCTAAAAACATTTCTGAATTACAAGATGTAATTCTTAACAGATTGATCGTTGCTAACACCCAAATTATAGGATTTTACTGCTGGGTAGGCAAAGTTTTCAAGCAGAAATGTGTAGATCAATGGCAATTAGATAATGAACCTTCTTGAATTCAATGGACTACCATTGGCTCGTCTACCAGCCTAAAGGTGCCATTAGTTTGTACGGGAAGTGGTATTAGATTTATAGTTCGGTTGGACTCGAAGTGGGGAGGACTGCTTTAGAATTAAGTGAAGTTTAAAAGGAGTGCGCGGGGACAGCTGGTAAAGGAGACGAAGATAGGAGCCCAGATCGAAGAAGTACGGTTTGTTACTATGGCCTGTACTCCCTAAGAAAAGGGCATAGCTCTACATCTTCCAGGGAATAACAACCTTCTCCCTTCTTTCAGACTTCTACACCATGATTCTTCTTACCCCTACAATTCAACCTGGTTCCAACAAAAGCCTTTCCGCCCTTAAGGATTAACCTAAATGAATCGCAATAAATTAATTTAGGGGCGGTTTCTTTTCTACACTCCTTAGCCCTTATAGCAGGATGGAAAACTAAATTAAGAGCTAAGAAAAACTCCTGCTACTCAAAGAGGGTGTACAGTAAGTTCTAATAACAAGGTGAACATTTTCGTTGCCCTTCGCCAAAGGGACGCTTCTCATAAAAACAGCAAAACCACTATAATGTTCCGGAATACCTTTATTAAAATACTTGGGCTTTCTCATCTCTTTTAAAAACGCAAAAAGTTTTCTCCTCATATTTTTTACCGAGCTCGCAAGGAAATGGTCAACTTTCGAAATAAAAGATTGAAACTTTACAAGTATTCTCTCATATTATTTTGTTTATTGTTTAATATTAAATAGTTATTTTATTTTCCTACGGCTGTGGAGATTGAGAAATCCCCATTCTAGTCTGAAAAGGCTTGATAAACGATTGAAACCCATCTACTAACAAAAGACCTCCTAATACTGCGAACTATTTGGTCATACGGCATCGAAGTATGGGGATCGACTAAAAATCTCAACTCTCTAAGCATCCAGTCATTACAGTCAAAAATACTACGATAACGCTCCGTTTTATGTTTTTCAATCTCACCATCCACAATGATCTCAAAATCCCTTTCGTCAAAGATCTTGCGTAAACCAATTTTTCTAAAATTTCATTCTTCTACAGCAGCTCATCCTAACCCTCTAATAGGTCACTTATCTTCTTCCGCTATACCAGATAATCCTCCAAGGAGACTGAAGAGAAGATGGTCTCGCGGTCTACTCTTATCGTGAGAGCAGTGTAATAAGCGTTCATGATAAAGGAGTGATTCCAGTGAGTGCCTTTTCTACTCAAATAATCCTGATTTTTTTGATCATGAACCATATTTACTCATTGCATCAATAGTTTTGAATAAAATTTTAATAAAATTCTAAAAAATAAAACAAATCATCATCAGTGATATTCAGTTAGTTTTATTCAGTGAAATATTGATTTGTGATGTATTCGGAATATTCACTGAATAAAAGAACACTCAAAAGAAAACAGAAAATAGGATTATATGAACTTTTACAGATAAAATTTCAATATTTATCATACATTTTGATTTAGAATTTTGTTTTTCCCCAAGTGTATAATACATTAAACAAAACTTTTTGGTTTCTTTTAATACCAATAAAATTCGGATAATATTATTTTTTTCCTCGTAAAAGAATAAAATGGGGGGTTAAATGTAATGCTCTGTAAAAAAAAAATTGAAGATGCTTTTTGGAAAATAAAGATTAAATTTATATGATCTTCCATTCACAAAAATTTAAAGGTTACAATTGTGTAAATTATAATTTTTACTAATCTCTTGGCTAGCATTTTTTAACTGAGCTCAGGTTGAAAAAATAAAACAAAAATTTCGTTTCGCTTTATAACTACTCCCCTTTCTCCGCTGCTCATAGTCTGAAGAAGAAGGCAATACTGTTCATAACCGGACAGGGAGGTGTTATAGGCGTCTAGGAAGAGAAACTCTAAGAAGAGCAGAAATTACCACGAGGGAGTCTAAGGGTACGTTTACAACGGAGCTGTGAGTATAGATGATAGCAGAGATGATAACTGATAGAGTAAAATATAATCGCTGATTAGTGTGCACAACAGAGCTGTTATACAAGCAACATATCCGAGAAGTGAAGAAGAGTTTTTATGTTCAGCAGCAACGAAATGGTATATTTTAAAGAAAAAACGCTTTAGAAAATATCATGTACATCCCATAAATAAAAAACGAAGTACTTTGGGTGAATTTCACCATTTATATAAGGAACTTAGAAATTATCCGGGTCGTTTTTTTTTTTGAATATGTGAGGATGGGTCCACCCACATTCGACTATATTTTAGAAAAAATAAGGTCAAAATTAAGAAAACTTTGGAAAAATTGTCATGGAAATCCTATAACCACAGAAGAAAAACTAGTGATTACTCTTAGGTTAGTAATGATTTTATTGAAAAAAAACAACAAATAAATACACATGAAAATAAATGTAAGCACGATTTAAAAAACAAAATATTGTTTAAAAGTAAATAATAAAATAATAACCAAAAATAATGAGTAAAGACAGCACTAAATAATTTTTCGACGTCCATTTTGAAGCTCCGATACTGGAGTTCAGCTAGCAGAAAAATGAAAAATTCAATTCTATCATCTATGCTCGTTTATAGCAGCGAGTATGAGTCACTAGTCGAAGCTTCGTTGTGCACGCTCACATAAGAATGTACTAGGTTATTCTATAAGCGCTGATGCATCACTGCTATCATCTCCGCTATCATCTATGCTCACAGCTCCGTTGTAAACGTACCCTAATGCACCAAAATATCTTCGCTAGCTGAACCTTCTATTGGCAAAACAAGGAGACTGACCAAGATGTAACTTAACGCCAGCCAGAACTCTTAATTGCATCTTACTTCGTATCTCTTTGCCCAACTTCTTGTACAATCCTCTTAGCCTAAAAACATACTTCTGTGATCTTCCAAGGCCATTATTCTCCACTTTATACTTTCTTTGTTGAAAATTTCTTTATGTCGACCAACTTTTGATCAGTTTTTTAAGTATCCCGCTGTAGGTAAGCGTTTCGCTCTTTCTCTAGGTTTACAATCTATTATGACCGGTAATCAGATGATCTTTACTTAATCATATAAGGAAGGTCGTTGAGTCATTTAAGTATTCATGGCCCCCATAACTAACTGACCCAAAGCAGAGGTAGAACTCTAATTAACCGCAAATATTCTCACCTCTTCAGAATCATCTGAACTTCAGGCATTCTTTGATAAAAACGATGCCTACGACCTAGTTTCACAAAGATCTTACTTTGTTCTGAAAGAGGTCTGCCAGCTCAGATTTTCTCCTTTATTGACTCTTAGAGGGCACTATTTGCTTTAACTTTCACATCCAAGTGGATTAATTGTAAGACTAAAAAAAGTTGAGGCACGACAGCCTTATGAATATGGATAAAGGTGCCCCAGAGATATGGAATAACATCATATTGTAATATTCCTCATCGCCAACAACCCACCCACAAAATTCCTACCTTTTTCTTCCCAAGGAATTATTATACTTCACCAATCTAAACGCCATTTTATAAACATCAGTCAAATATAATCTTTAAATCTCATTGATTTTGCATTATTCATTAAATAACAGAAACAGTCCAGCTTATTAGAAATATAATTTGTTGTAAAAGCTGTTTTACACTTTCTGCAAACTAAGAATAATTATTTTGTGTGTTTTAGGGGAATGTATGGCTGCTCTTGGCATGGAAGAAGGAAGGATTCCAGATACAGCAATATCGGCCAGTTCGACGTACGAAATTAAATCAGTCGGCCCACAAAACGCGAGGTATGATTTGTTTTATTTTAACTTTAAGTTGACAAATTTTAGGGATTAAATAAAAGACAAATTAAATGATGCACATACATACATATATTTTAAAAAGTTAATTTACAAAGTATTATTTTATAAATAACAGACAAATGGTTACCAACAAGTTGATAAATCGTTAAGCGATATAGACCCGACTAAGTTGGTCTACGGTCACTGTGCCTAAACTTAAAGCGCTAATTTAGCTGTACAACTAAACTATGTAATTTAAACTTTGGGAACATCATAACTGAAATAGGCCGTTTACTTCTAGTACTAGACTTCGCTACACTTGCTATCCTGAAATTATGAGCCTTGTTCACAAGAGAGTTTATTATAAGCTCTGTTCCATTCACTGGTGGACGAAGAAAAACTTGTTGGTGGTTCCCGTTCTATTAGAGTGTGGTCTTGAATTTCGTTTTGAAGTGATAGATTTTAAATTACTGATTTTTTTCAGTAACATTTACTACTCTATTTGCGAAACTAATAAAAATATTGCGGGGAAAAAAATAGTTTTTGTAAACTGCCTCCGCTATTCTTAGCAAAGCTTTCTATACCAGGATCACTGATAGTTTTTAACTATATTAGAAATGAAGAAGAGTACGAGCACTGATCCAGCAAAGTTTTTGTAGGGATATCTAAAAAATAAAATGTACAGTAATCCCGTGGCTTCAGTCGAAGATCTGGAACGTCGAATAACTCTCGCCTGCCTAGGATCTTGACTTTGCCACCATAAGTGCTGCTACAAACAATGCGTGGGAGTCCAGAGCTTTGGCTTGCCTATCCGTTGATTGTGCCTAGTTTGAACGGATTCTTATAAAAAATAAGGTAATTTTGACTTTAAATTGGACGTAACTCCCTTCTCAAAAAATAGGCATTACTTACTTTACTTTTTTTCGCTTTTCACGTCGAGTACAATTTAGTTTTAGAAAAAAAAAAAAAATTAATGTACAAGAAAAGACAATTTGTATTGGAAAAGTCGTATGAGTGGTTATATGACAATAAAAATGGTGGATTGAATTAATGGATATGTAATTCCGAGGATAGTAATTTATAAAAGCCGAAGATACTATAGAATACTATCCACTTTTGGTCCTTTTTCGAGTTTTGAAGGAATACAAAATGGTAGAACAGCTGGGTTTTGGTGGAGGGGAAAGGATGAAGGTACAGAGGGCATAGATTTCCATGGATGCTGGATTTCCTGTGAAAAGATCGGGGTATCAACTCGACCGTTATGGCATTTGATTCAACGTTCGTCCAGGTGTAATCAAGTGGAAGAATCTACCATCTTTTATTGTCACCATCCTTTTTTGTTACACCTACTCTTTCTGAAGAGGAGGCGTAATATAAACATTCAATTAACCACAGTAATTATTCTGTAAATCATAGAAATTATTCAAGAGCAAAAAATATGTGCTTTCGTTCAGATTTGAAAAGCCTGAGTCTCAAATAGCGTAGAGCTTAGACAGAATGGATCGCAGAGCCAGATTGTAGATTGTGTTAGTAGAATTTGAATTTATCAAACATAAATGAAAGGTAACATGCAGAGTTGGCCATAATTTCAAATTATTTAGCGAAATAGTTATGTGAAATTACGTTTTTATAAGAAATTATTTTAATCGTATTATGTCAAATAAATAAATGAGATAATCTATTTAAAACTAATTATTTCTTAATTCGTTTGATGAAATAACTAATAATATAGAATATAACTACTGTTCATTATATTTAAATCACACTTCTTACACTTGGCACCTTCATTCTGTCAAGTTGGGCCCTCTAAGAGATGAGCGAGTGTGGGTTCAAGGCGTCAAAAGGTGCAGAGTTGAGGATTGTGAGGGTGAGTGGGCCCCAAATTGGTGTTTTGAAGGCGCACAATGCAATTATTTCAATAATTATTGACCATATACGAGGGTCGTTTGAAAAGTCGCAAAGTCAGAGAGATAGCACTACTGGCGCGTATCGAGGTTATGTTAGTTAGTAGCTTCACTTGGAAGAACACACACCAAGTTTCAGCCAGATCGGTCTATTTCTTTGTGTTTGGCATTCGTTTGAATCGAGGAAGTCGAGTGATTTTCTCACGCTTGACCAAAAACGAAATCTTGTGAAGTGTTGCAAGGACGGTTTGCAGCTGTTCCAGAAGAATCCGCAGGACTTTAAGCGTCGTTTCGTCACTGTGGATGAAACATGGATACATCACTATACTCCTGAGACCAAAGAACAATCTAAACAATGGGTTACCAAGGGGGAATCTGCGCCAAAAAAGGCGAAGACCGTACCTTCGGCCGGAAAGATTATGGCGACTGTCTTTTGGGATTCGCAAGGAATAATCCTCATCGACTATCTGGAAAAGGGGCCGTACTTAAATTACGTAACGAACGCAAGGGGGGAGGGGGGTAAGGCTCGATTGTTACCATTCGTTATGGTTCGGGGGAGGGGGTTTTTTAATGCTTGTACGTAATTTTTCCAATTGAATCTATAATTTTTTGGTCATTAATGGAAAAATACTAACGATATTTTTCGCGCCAAATTCTACTATAGCCAACCTTCATACTAAGTGATAATGTAATTAAATAAGTAATAAATAAAAAATATATGTTTGATTTTAATTAAATACTATGCAATGACGATATTCCATAACAAAAAATTACGTACATTTGGCTAGGGGGGGAGGGGAGGTTGACATTTTGTTACGATCTGTTACATCGGGGGGGGAGGGATTAAAAAGCTCTTTAAATTGCGTTACGTAATTTAAGTACGGCCCCAAAGGGTAAAACTATTACAGGTGCATATTATTCATCGTTATTGGAAAACCGAGCTGCAAGAAAAACGCCCACGATTGGCCCACAAAAAAGTCCTTTTCCATCACGACAACGCACCAGCTCACACCTCAGCAGTTGTGGTCGCAAAATTAATGGAAATAGGGTTCCAACTCGTTTCACATCCCCCCTATTCTCCAGACTTGGCTCCCTCGGACTACTATTTGTTTCCCAATATGAAGAAATGGCTGGCGGGAAAAAGATTTTATTCAAACGAGGAGGTGATTGCAGAAACAGACGGACAAATCCTATTATTCGGAAGGGATCAACAAACTAGAGCAGCGTTGGACGAAGTGTATAAGCCTAAAAGGAGACTATGTTGAAAAATAAAAAAGGTTTACCCAAAAAATTAAGTAGTTTTTATTTTTGCACGGACTTTTCAAACGACCCTCGTATATGTATGTATTTCATTTAAAACAACCAAATTAAAATAAATAATTTCAAATCCTTAATCTGAAATTATTTTTAATTAAATAAATTCGGGGATTTTATTTTTATTTTTTAGGCCATAAGTAAAATTGTGAACTTTGCAAATCCTAATAATAGAATTTAGGGCCCACGATTTCACTGCTTTTGTAAAACATTATTCAAAGAGATGGTTTGCTGCACTTAGATAACTGCTGAATCGTGTGTTATTTACAAAATTTACATTTTGCAAAGCTCTTGCTTAAACAGACATAGTCGTAGATCTTTTCTGCTTAATTAGAGCATTAGGCAATTATTGTAGTCAATATAAATCTAAGAAAATTCATGACAACTATGTTAAGACCTTCCACAGGCCGCGATGAGTGAGGCTATCCACATGATCGGGCGCGGTGTAACAAATTGAACACATTAACTATTTTATTAAAAAGATATTAAACATTAAGTAAATTTTATTATTTTATTAATCATGTAAAAACATAAAGGTAATAACAGGTCACAAAAATAACTCAAATATAAGTTTATTTCAAATTTAAAAACTTTAGATCTCTGTATAAAACTTTAAACAAACAAGTTCTGCAAGCGGAACAATAAAACAAAAAATTAATATTCTTTAAATAAATAAAATGTTAAAATGTTCGTTCATCTTTCTTGTTTATTTTAGCAATTTATCTCACTTACACATTCTGCAAAAACTTTACTTGTACAAGCACAGGGGCGGCTTAAACTATAGTGCAGGGTGTGCAATGCACACGGGCGCCGCCGTCTCTAAGCTAAGAGCATCTTCTTGGACCATCATGGTACAACAATGATATGACAGAAGCGGCCAGCCAGCGCGGTGGCGGCAGTTATCAAACGCGAGCGCCCTATGGGCGGCTTCTTTTTCGAACATTTTGTTTCAACTCTAAATAAACCTTATTTCACGTATTTAAAGTTTAGAAGCGGCCAGACAGCGCCAGGGTTTCATTGCACACGGGCGCTACACGAGCTAGAGCCGCCCCTGCACAAGCATACAAACATGTTGCACTTCTTGCAATGGCAATCTGATTTTCAATATTCTTTTACCTTTACCGTAGTAAGAAAAAGTTACTATAATCCTGCAGATTTTTGATTTTGTTATTTCACTGGAGGTATCCGTTTTTAGATCCTTTTGAGTCCAAAAAGGTAGTTTTTACTAAAAAAAAAAAAAAATTATTATTTAATGCAGCTACTCAGAGATGTCTCCAATCAATTAAGAAATACTTAAAAAACTGAAAAATTTCTTTAATCCCACTAAACCACAAAAGATTGTGTTAAGTACCTAGGACACTTCATGGACCAATGCCTAACCTGGAATCCACAGACTAGTACGATTTCCACGATGGAAACTTCATTAAACTACTAACGGCTTATCTACACCAGGATACTCAAAACTGTTCGGAATGGAACTTTGGGGCTCAGCGAAAGCTTCCAATATCTACAAAGTTCAATCTTTTCATTCACATACACTTTTTCGAATAGCTAATGCTCCTTACTTTGTATCTAACTCAACCTTGCACTGAGATCTCCTTGTTTCTTAGGTTTCTGAAGCTGCCAGATCCTGCTACGCTAAGTTCAACGCTTCAATTTCCTCAAATTCTAACCCTCTTCTAGTTTTCAACTTACTGTATTACCAGGAAATCCTCCAAGTCGATCGGTGGCCACGAAATCTTCTTAATGAAATAAGTGCCAGTGCATTTATATTAAAATGCTCTTCTTTGGGAGTTTATTCACCATTGGGTGCATTCTCCTCTCATGCTACTGTGTTGTATCAGCTTCACTTGTTGCAGAAATTTAGTGCAGTTGTGAAAATAAATAAAATCAAGGAACTCTTTTAGAAAGATTGATTTTGTTTAAAACGTAATTGTCAGCTACCTAAACCAGAAATCAAATTTCAACTCACAAACATACAGGACCAATTTCTAAAAACCACTTTATTTTTCTGGTGAAAATTGAAAGCGAAATTTTGACGCAATCGCAATGTTTCCTCTTTCTTAAGAAAGTTGGAGAAAATATTTGTAATAAATTTGGATGGTTGTAGAAATAGCCGTTAGGTGGTATGTACGAGAGGTATACATAAATAAATACATAAAGTGGCGGTGGTGTGGTGGCTAGTTGAAAAACAATGCTGTTAATTAAATAATACGCTCAAGGGTATATAATGTGGTAGGAGGCGTGGTGAAGGGTAATTCTGGGATACATACCTACTCCACAGCTGGCCAGAGAGCTGTGCTAATGAAATGTTTACCTTTTATATGCTTTGGCGGTGTTCTGTTGCCGCTAGTAGAGCTACTGTTGCTGTTATTCGAGTGTAGCCGGTCTGTACAACAACATGGCGTAGCCGCTGGCTGTACCGACGTTGGTCCAACACAGCAGCCCTTCCAGCCTGCCTAACAAAGGACGTGTCTGTCGGCTCCCTTACCTTATACCAACATCATATCTCCTCCACATCCACCAAGTCTCTTGCTCCTCTTACCGCATTTTTTTTTACCTAACTTTATTTTTATTTATTTATAAAGTGAAAAGGTTGTACCTTTTTTTTTTTCATGTTAAAGCAAAATAATAATAATGGGTCTCTCTCTAAAAATACGAATACAGAGAATATAATAGGATGAAAACAACTTTGCAGAGAGAAAAATATATCATCTTTTGAATAAAATCCGTTCTTCAGTCTGTTCAGCTGGAATAATTAATGTCGCATGTGTTTTCCGGTTACTAAGCTCCTAGAGGTTACAAGATCTTCGAAACGTCCAAATAAATCTAACATTTTACTCATACATTATCTGATCGAGGGAGAATGCATCAGTATCTTTATCTCGCTTCCACACGATATTCTGTTTTTAAGATATCGCTTGGTGTTTAATAAAGTCTTAATAATAGTGTTAGTATTCATAAAGGAAATAAAGGATGAGATCAATTAGGAAATGAGGGATTAGATCATGGAAACCTGGGTTCAAATCCACCTGTTTGAGGGTTGATCGCCAAAAAAGTGCATGGAAAAGCGTAACGTTGAAAAACACCCAACTTTGACCATTTTTTTTTTCTCTATTTCTATAAAAGATAAAATTTCCAAATTTTCTTTAAAATAAAAGGCAAATACTCGGTTAAAAGAGTGATTTTTCTAGCAAGAAGTATTGCAATCGTTTCAAATTAACGACGCTTGAACCTGCTTTCGAGTTAAAACTTCCATTTTACAATTCTAAAACATTACCTACGCACAAAACATGCGTATCCCTTAAATACCTGCTAGGATTCTTTAATTTTATTTCAGCATTTATACAAACAAAAAGACGTTAACATAGAAGGACTTGTATCACCTACTTCCGTCATGTTCAAGGACCAGAAATTATTTATTTCCGCCATGTCGAAAATCTGCTCGATTTTAATACTTCCTCCATTGGTAGGGTGAGACAAAGTAAAAGAACCTGAACATTGCAAAAACTAATTTACTGAACGTCTTTAAAGTGTTTAAATAATATAAAAATTCATCAGCGTCTCAATAGATCGCCAGCCCAATAGCACTCAACTTGTTACAATAATGCACAACACTATTTACAGTAAAACACAATATTACACACTAAGAATAACTTAAAAACATTTTATAAAATACAACTTCACGTTAACAAAGGGACACCTAATAGCAACTAGTTAAAAATGCCGCCGTTACCTGGTAAAGGAGATCAGCTGGTAAATGAAGGTTATCTAAGTAGAGTGTCCAACTTTTTTCTTTTATTTATTTTCATTCGTAATCTATAAAAATAAAATTTAATTTGTGAATGTGTAATTAGCGAATCAGGGAAGTTGGTCACCCTGCTTAGATAACCTTCTTTTGCTAGCAGATCTGCCTGGCCAGTTACCGCGGCCATCTTTAACTCGATAGTAATGTTGCTTTATTAACTTGATTTTTTAAGTGAATATTAGTGATTGTTTAAGTGAAGTTGTATTTTATTAAATGTTTTTAAGTTATTCTTAGTGTGTAATATTGTGTTTTACTGTAAATAGTGTTGTGCATTATTGTAACAAGTGTCAAGTTCAAGTGCTATTGGACTGGTGATCTATTGAGATGCTGATAAACTTGGATATTCCTTAAACAAGGTAGACTTTATTATCTATTACTTATTTTATAATTGTTATTCTTGCATGAAAATAGAATATAATCATTAAATTATTTCTGAAATAGGCCTTATTATTCTTTCTTCCCTTCGAATATTCTACAACATAAGTAATAACGGGTTATTGATTTTTTTGTAAGATGGCGTATCCTTTTATTTCTTCGATTTCAATTAATGACATAATTTTAGGGTGCAAGGTATTAGTAGGATTTAATTGTGTAGTTTCGGGACGGATCTTTAGAGTGTAATAACTTTCTACTTAATTCAGCGCTTTTTTTTATAAATACACACATTATATTTTTATACTTAATTTATTAAAATAAAAAAATCTGCAACCATAAACGGAGATGGTGGTTTTCATGGCCAGTAATAAGTTATGATAAAAGGAAAATTGGAGATTAGAGGTCGATCTTTACTTTACTAGGGATTCTTTCTTAACTTAAAGTCACAATTTTCGTTTCTTTTTCTCTCTATCTTCTTAAGCTTTTTCTTTTTTTTTCGTTTTTCTTCTAACTTCTGCTTCATGCTACTACCTTAGCTGTGTGTCTAGGTGTTCTACTTTCTTGTACGTTCAGACTATTACTTCTTATTCGCTCTGCAAGGACACTTTTTCTGTACTCATTCCACATCACCTAATTCCATGCAGCCTCCAGGTAACCATATAACTGTTCCTTACAAAACTTTTTCATTATCATAAACATGGTACCGTTATCGGCAAGAATCTCATTTTTATATAAGCTCTTATAAGAATATATTATATAGCCATTTTTTTTTTTCTCTCTCTGTATAATCAAAATATATTTTAATCTGGGCTATATTGTTTTCTCTTCCTCTCTCATATTGCAGATTTTCGAGTTTGAATTCTCGTTAGAAATATCCATTTTGTGGTCCCCTCAGTTCGAAAAAGTGTTTTACTCATAGGTGTGTATACACTAATAAAGAGTTTCTCAAACTTATATCGTCTACCGCCCACTTTGACAATCAATTAGTTTCTAGAGCCCCCTAAAATTTTTAACTACCACATCTTAAAATTCACAATCGAAATCATGACTTAAATTTAATTATTGCGTGCCATATGAATCTTATCCTGTTTCTGAATTCGAACTTACATTTTAATTGATACTGTCCTAATGAGGGAAATAAAAGGCAACTCAATGAATAATATTTAGGAAAACTTTTATTCCAATTACTGGTTCATTTCAATTTTAAAACTAATCTAATGTGAAGGATGAATCTGATGATTTTTAACAAGTTAGTTAACATCAGGCTCCAATTTACTCAAAAACAGCCGTATGTTAATATGCAAAAGATTTCTCTTTATAATTAGCAGCATTACCACAGCACTAAATAGACGTTCACACGAATGCGGCGATGGATATGTAAAAAATCGGTGAACAATGGACAATTGAGGGATTGGTTTTTATAGCCGAAATTAGCGAAAAAACGAAATAAAATACAACGATATAATAGATATTAGAAGAGTAGTTAGGTAGGTTTTGATTTTAGTTTAAAATATTAGAATAACACAAATCAGCCATTGCTTCCCTCCCTAAACCGCTTGAACACCCCCAATTTTCTGTGGTCCCTTTACCAACCCTCTGTAGGCCTCCAGCGGCCACAAAGGGGGCGTTAGTTATCGCCCACTTTGAGGAAGACTGCACTAACATATACATATACTTATATTATATACTTCGCTCATATAAAGTATACTTCGCTTTGGTTCTACTAGAGGACACCTCAGTAAAGTTTCGGTAAAAATCGATCTATCGAGACTTTTCCTCAGTCAATTTTTTAATATTTTAAGACTTTTTTGATAACGCTCTCAACAATTTTCTTTTAATTTGGAATTACTAGTTGCATATGTATTACTAAGTTTTATTTGAATCATTTGTCCAGCTAAATTCGAGTATAGACACTTCCGGCAGGTGGAGGTTGGTTTGACTTTCTCCTATAGTTCCATTACGGAATTGCCAACTGTATAGCGTCTTATCGAGGATTGAATTTGGGGCTGAATGATTCAATTCAAAGAGAATTGATTGAAAGAAAAGTGCCACTTTAGTGAATAGATTTTTTTCATCATTTAATATTCCATTACCATAATCTATCGAGAATGTTAGTTAGTATTTATTCTTTTTACTGCTTAACGAAATTTTAATTACAACAAAATTGACGATAATTAATTAATAAAAATAATTATATTCAGTAGATGTAAAATAAAAAAAAAGAGCTACAAAATTGCGTTGAGATAATGATTAGGTAGTTAACCCAGATGTCCATTGAGTTAGAACTCAGAGTGTCTCATTACGTTCCAGGTGCTAATTAAAAGTTAAACTGTTTCATTTTTTTTTTTTCTTTCCTTGGAAAATGTAAGAAAAAGAAATTGTTTACTTCCTTTTTGTGAAAAAACACTTCGAAGAATTATGTTTGGTTATTGTTACTGACGCTAATGATGCGGAAAATAAGGAAATGATTATCTAAGTTTACTGATATCGATGTCATCATTGATATTGTGATTGGAACTAGAGTGATACTGCTTTTGCTTCTTATGGTTTTTTGTTATTTTCTTTCAAAATAATTGGTATCTTTTGATTTTATATCAGATTTTCTTAGAAGTATTTTACAATAATAATGTAATATACTTCCTAAAATAATACTCTATTATTTTCCTGGGGATGAGCCCTTAACTTAATCCAGGTCTGGCTTTTCTCACCTCCTTGATTTTTTTTTTCAAATTTCTAAATTTTAAAAGATAGATTATTGCTAATTTCAGTCATATTTTATTTTTAGATTTATTTGTATTAATTCCAAGCTTTCGAATTCTATAATCTTTATTCCTTTTGGGTTAATGAATCTGTCCTGATTTCTAAATAATCTAAATTTTATTTAGTCAGGTGAGAAACATGGCAAATTTTAAAATAGCATATCCTTATTGGCAGTTTTGCTGTGGTATTCTCAAATTCATAGTCTCCTCACGAAACCTCATACAAATGTGTGTATTCTTATTATTTAAAATCGTGCATCTCTAATACTGCAATAACAATAACGTTCTCGGATCCTTTCAAGTAGCTTGTTTACAGCCCCAGGGTTGCACTCATCCCAGATTCAGAATCACTGTTTTAGAGATTTCTTCCAGTGTTCCTTATTTTCAGCACCCGCCATGTAGTTGCGGAAATGGAGGGTATATTTCTCTTCTTAAGGCACTATCCAAAACAACCTTTAGCTTTCTTATTCTTCGTTTCCGTTCGGAATCTCTGTCAGAAGTTTACATAGAATCTTATTAGCATTCTCTTGGCAATTTGGATGGGGCTCTATATTTAGATGCTGTAGCCTCTAAATCCAATGTAGATCTATCCAATGCGGCTAAGTTTTTTGTCAGAGATTACAACTAGTTAGATCTACGCTGCCTGGTTATTCTTTTAATAAATTTTATTTTTTTACAACAACTTCCTTTCGATCACTAGCGCGGCCTGTGTTCGTACCCCCTTTAAAATGGTCTCTGTTTCTGAGGCCTACATCAAAACCGGCTTAAAAAGAGTTTGGCAGAACTTCAGTTTAGTACCGTTCGTCAGCAATTTCGATTTTAACAAGCTGATTTCAATAGCCTTAGTAGCATGTATTAAGATAAGATTGGAAACGGGACGGGACCTACGCCCCAAGGCACCGTAGCCACTAGAGGCTTATTGTGCCTTCTCCTTTTGAGTCTAATAGTTGAAACCTCCCCTTCTAAGAAGGTTGTGGGCTTTCCCTACTAGTTTTTTTTTTCGCGCTACAATCTCCTTTGGCCTCAAAGTTCCAAAGGTTTCATAGCGCAACCGCTCGATTGCAACACAATCGAACAACAGGTGAGAGGCCGTCTCCTCCTCTTCCTGACACAATCTGCACAACGGTTCCGAGCTAATAAGCCCCACCTTGTGCAGATGTTTCCTGAACCTACCATGCCCTGTGAATAGGCCTGTGATCACCTACCCAAACACAGGGTCTCTTTGGCTCTTTGTTTACACAACCAAGGCATCATAGTCTTGCTGTGTTTGACCCCAGGACACTTCACTCAGCTCTTCTCGTGCTCCCTCCAAATCCAATCTCTAAGAGCCGCACGTGCCGAACCCCTTGGTGATCCCCAGGACAGGCAGTAGCATCTATTACTTAACAACAAATTTCTTTTCACTTAAAGTCCGATAGACCCTACAGAAAAAGCTACGAAGATTGATCTACGGCCTTAATCCAGAGTACATCTTTCTAATCCATTTACAAACAATACTCAGTACCTAATTAGGCAGGACAGAAAACCCAACGACCTTTAGTGCAAAAGAAAGTGCAATTAATTCTTAATAAGTATAAACCCTGAAAATGACCTTAGTCCCTAGATCGAAATATTTTCAAAAAATTATAACTTAAATTGGCAATCTTTTTTCTCCTTTTCATAAAAATATAATTAAGGTGCTCTTTAATAAAAAGTACAAATTATAACACAGTCTAGTTTTAGATGTATGTTGGTCGACAATACTTTTATTTGCCTTTTTTTATCTCTCCGTTGTCCCATAAAGGGCATGATGATACCAGCTGAAATAGAGATAGCTGAGAGCGACTGTGAGAGAGAATTAGGTTGGAACCTAGCTAGCAGAAATGCCAACCCCTTTACTGGAATGTAGGACAAGCGAATCCTATATTTATACTCAACTTATTTATTTTTTCATACATTCGATGGTTTAGGGACGAACATTGCTCTGGGAATGTTATAACCAGGTGTGAAACTATCCGACTGAATAATATACACCTCATTCTGGCAGAAGTGTGCTGCTGCTCATATAGAGCACTGCCAGCTACAGTCTAAATGTTCACTTCTTCATTAATAGTTTATTAGCAAACTGATTCTATCTTTGTGTAACGCGATCGAGCGAGATAGCTGGGATCTCTCATGAATTCAACATTACATAGTCATTTGGAGTTCTTTTTTTTTTTTTAATTGTTTAAGAAATACTAATAACATTCTATAACTTAGTAAGAAATAGTGTTTTTATGATAAATCAAAAAATTTTTATTGAAATTTACGAGGTGTGCTCGTTTATTAAATAACGAGACTATTGCTGTAAAACATTTTATTTCAACTTTATACATATTTAGTTATTATCACCTTCAATATACACCCCTTCCATATCCCTACAACGCTCCATGCGAATTTATCATTGTTCGTAACAGTGCTGGAAGTCTTTTTCTGTGAGCTCCTGCATGACACGTGCCGCTTTTTCTTTCACAGCTTCAACGGACTGAAGTCGTGATCCTTTTAATGCAGATTTGACTTTGGGGAACAGATAAGTCACATGGGGCTAGGTCAGGCGAATAAGGCGGATGGCCTAAAACTGGGATGTCGTACTTGGCTAGAAACGTCTTGACAGACAATGCAGTGTGAGCCGGCGCGTTGTCTTGATGGAGAACCCATGACTTGGTCTTCCATAAATCGGGTCGGTTTTTCCTTACTCTTACACGGAGTTGAGCAAGCACCTCACGGTAGTAATGTTAATTGATTATAATCGATATTTTCATCCGTTTTGGAAGTGGAAGGGCGACCCGGGCGGTCATCATCTCCGATGTCTTCTCGGCCATCTTGAAACCACTGAACCACTGAAAAACTTGCGCACGTGATAAACATTCATGTCACTCCGTTAACGTGAATATTCCATACTGCTCTTATGAGGAGAGTAGATCGTGGGGACATCTGGTAATGTCCCTACGATTACCTGGTAATGTGGAAGAAGATAGGTGTTCGATTAGAGGGTTAGGATGAGCTGCTGTAGAGTAATTAAATTTGAGAAAACGAGTTTTAGCAAGGTCTTTAATGAAAGGGATTTTGAAATATCAAAAGTTCCATACTGCTCTCTCTACTTGCTCTAATCCTCTAGTACTGTCTCTCGCCTCCTCTGACATCCTAACAATCCTACTCGCCAACTGAATCGCCAGTGGCACCGCGACTTCCTTGCAGTCTGAAGACCTAAACGTCATTATTCTCCTATAGAGAGTGCTACCGCCGGGTAGTTTCTCTCCTCCTGCTCTTCCTGCACTAGTTCATCATATCTCATATTTACTCATTGTATACATGTATACAGATTGTAAATTACTAAGTAAATTAATAAAATTCAAAGAATATTTATTTACAACTTTGTATAAACTGTTAACAAAAAATATAACGTTAACGTTTCGGAATTGGCTTTTCTGAAATTCCACTTGACATCGTCTAGTTTGATTAAATTCTCGTTTCTGTCTAGGTAAAAGAGTGGGTGGGTGTGTATGTATGCGGAAAGGGACTGTAGAAGGATGTATGGAGTGTAGCCAGGCACGCGGCTATAATGCAGACGGCTAGATGCAGGTATGCAGTTGCAATGCGGAGTACTGGCTATGCTAGGAACGCCCTATCAGTTACGCAATCACGTGGAGGCGGCAAACTCAGGAACACAAATCATGAGGGAGTCGCCACTGGGGAGTACTGGCCTGTACTGTCATTGCCTCTTTGTGTTTCCCCTTGTGTTTCCCCAGGCTGCCCGTACCAGAGTGACACGCACATTTTGCTTCCCCAACCTCCAGACAGTACAAAATAGTTTCCATCGTTCTGCTGGACGAATCACTTTCCATCCCATTCTTTTTATTTTCCTATTCCCTTGATATTACTTCCGCAAAATTGCCAGGGCATGCATAGCTTGTCACAATACCGTGGAATCTCTTTACTAGATGCATTACTTCTTTAACTTTACCTTCAAACTTGGAATAATGATGATTTTTTCTGAAATTAAAAACAAAGAACTGCTCAGAGTAGAAAATAGCAGAACTTCTACAAAATAAAATACGGCTTTAAACTGTTTGATCGAATATTTATTCCCTTACATTCATTCCTTTTTCTTGTTGCCAATAACAGAAAGAATAGTGATTGCTTAAAGTTCTATTTTTTTGATTATTCCCTGTAAATACAGGATACCCGAATCCAAAACGTTGAGTGTATTCTGTATGTCTCAAAAACTACTAGTCGATAAAAATTGCGAATTTGTTGTCTTGTAATCGATTAATCGACGCATTAAGAATGTTTCAGTTCTTAACTGATATTCTCGGCAATATCTTACAAGATTTTTTATAAACTTTATATTCTCTGAGCAGTCATGATGTTTTGAAAATTTAATTTGGGGACTATATTGATTGGGAGCTTGACATGATGTTCCCGATTACTCGCCTACTGAAAAAACGCTGAACTCCTGTTTTATCAGCTAACATTATTATGTGAAAATATCTTCAAGTTCGATGAAGTGGTGGGTTAGAGATAACATAGTTATCCTATTTCGGATGCCGTAGCAGTATGACGTAGACATGAATGAGGTGTCAGACGCCCTGTCAAGGCACGTTGGCTCAAAAAGCTCTTTCATGGGGCCTGCACTTTTTTTTGGAAGGCTTTTTTTTGGTATTCTCAGACAGGAATTGTAGAGGGAAGAACAGATCTGCAGAGACTCATTTTGGTCTAGCCTTTCTGGTTTTCCTGGCCTTCCCAATCTTGACATACTTCTCAGAAAACCTGGTCCATCTGAAGCAGACGACCGTACACCGTTTGTCCAAATCTATGGTCCAGTAAGGTGAAGGCACCATCTGGCTAAGTGGAAAGAATAGACAGCTCTATTCTCTAAAAAACAAAGAGCTCTCAGTAGTAACTTGGATTAAGTTAAATCAACGGAGATGGGCAGGCCAAGTGGTGAGACTGGGTATCTTACTAGATTCCCTCCAAACTGCTGCTGCGAGACTTCGGATCGCAAAACAGAGGGTTAGGAGACACAGATTGCGTGACGAAATCGGCCAGGACGCGAGGGATTGTGTATGTGGGTAACGGTCGCTAGAAATTGGGACGGCAGACGGAAACATATTGGGAGGTCACAAGATAAGTCCCTGGGTGGTAGAACCAGGAAAGTATTTCAAAAATAGTTTGTTTTTTCTGATTTTCTCTTTTTAAAAAAGTTTTTCTCAAAAAATAAAATTTTGTACTTTTAATATTTTCCCGTGTTAATCTGCACCTCGAGAATCGTAGCTGGCGCAAGTCGTGAGAGAGGGATCTCTCGATTTATTTGGTTTTCTTAAAATGTTTACATTTGTCTCAGTAATTTAATTAAATCAATTCATACTCTATCAATTTACCATATAAAATAGTTACGTTTAAAAAGAAAACTATTGAAATGATAAAATCTACCATTGATTTATGAACCATTGGGTTAAAAAAGCAAAATTGTTATATCACTAAAACAAACGTCTAGACTTTGAATGGCTATGTTAGAAAGTTATGGGCGGAAACGGTTGTAAGTTATCTAATGATGTCGGAAGTCAAGTTGATTTAGTATTTGAAGGCAGAAAGGGTAGTAGGAAAGGGACTCTAAGGTTTGGCAAACAAAAGTGTTAAACTTCTCACAAGCTGTAACTCAATTTAAACTGGAATACTATATAAGCAAGTGTTTTCTGCTTGATTTCAACCCTTACCTTTACACCGAGCGCACCCTTTGGCTCCCTTTTAAGTTCAAAAAGATTCAAGTATGTAGGGCACGTGATAGACACAAGAAGCTACAACGAAAATCACTCCCTTTTGTCTCAGAGTCCTTCTTTCCCTTTTTTTTTTTTTTTTGGTAAAGAATGGAACACTTTTTGAGATTTTCATGTAAACAGTAAAATTTGAACGCATCTGTTGTTTTTATCGAACTTTCTGTTTGCTTCTACCCCCCACTCGCTAATAACGTATTCTCTTTTTAGAACATATAAAAGAATTTTCAAATCCTCATACTCACTACCTCATTCTCAAATCCTACCTAAAAGATCGATATTTCAGAGTCAACTGTGGAGCAGCAGACTCTGATATCCATCTAGCTCGAGCTGGTGTTCCTCAGGGCAATGTCCTAGGTCCTTTACTCCTTATACGAGACATACGGGTCATTCAATAAGTAACGAGACAAATTATTATTGCTCAAAAACGGTTTATTGAATCAGTACAAAACTTTGGTTACTTTTCAACATAGTCCCCAGCAACACTTATACACTTGTCCCATCTTTCTGCTAATTTGTAAATGCCCTTGGCATAAAATTCTTTGGGTTGATCTCGAAGCCACTTTTGCACCTGATTTTTTACCTCTTCATTGGATCGAAAATGTATCCCTCGTAGACCATCTTTAAGGGGTCCAAACAGATGGAAGTTTGATGGGGCGAGGTCGGGGCTGTAGGGGGGATGTGAAAGGATCTCCCATCCCAGTTTCTGAAGTTTTTCTTTCGTCAGCTGTGCCGTATGTGGACGGGCGTTGTCATGAAGCGAAATCACGCCTTCAGTCAAGAGCCCACGGCGTTTCGTTCGAATTGCAGGTCTTATCTTGTTTTCCAGCATGTCACTGTAGTACTGGTTGTTGATTGTTCTTTGGCCTTCAAGAAAATCACAATAAATTGGCCCCTGAAAATCCCAGAATACTGTAAGCATGACTTTACCGGCAGATGGCTGGTCCTGAATTTTTTGTCCTGGTTGACTGATTTGAAGCCGGGTTTCTTTGTGAGCGTCCGTGAGTTGTCTGGGCACCCATCTCGCATAGGTTTTCTTGTACTGTAGCTTGTTGTGAATAATGGTATGGACAGTTCCAACACTCGCGTTTACTTTTTCACTTATCAGTTCAACGGTGATACGCCTATTGTCCCGAATTAACGCGTCAATCCGAGATACTAGACTGAAAAGACAAGAAACTAACCAACGCTGCAAACTTCTCGACAGACTGCTTGACAAACGTTCGAAACTTAACCTACATAACAAAATACTGTTATATCTACTGTTACTGCGACCTATTTGGTCATACGGCATCGAAGTATGGGGATCGACTAAGCGTTCCAAGTCTCTACGCCTCCAGACATTACAGTCAAAAATACTTCGATAACTTCTTAACGCTCCGTTCTATGTATCTAACCTAACTATCCATAATGACCTCAAAATCCCTTTCATTACAGATCTTGCTAACACTCGTTTCTTCAAAATTCATTCCTCTACAGCAGCTCATCCTAACCCTCTCATAGAACACCTCATCTTCCTACACATTACCAGGTAATCCTCTAAGGAGATTGAAGAGAAGATGGTCTCGTGATCTACTCTTATCGTGAGAGCAAAGCACGTTACTGGAGTGACACCACTGGGTGGGTACCTTCTCCACTCATGATTTTTTTATTTCTTTTACCATATTTGCTTGTTGCAACAACCGTTGCAGTGGTAAATTCCATTAAAAGATTAAAAAAAAAAATGTAATAAATAAATAGATTTATAAATATTATTAACCTACGTTTGTTTTTTAGTTTTGGTAAAAAAAATTGTTTACAGATTATAATTTTTGGATGTCTTTTTTGAGCTATGTTGATAAAGATCTTTCTATTCAGTAGAAAGAGGAGAATAGAAGTTGATATCGGATTAGGTAGTTTCAAGCAAGTAAACTGAATATATATACTACTTAAGAGTATAGGTTCTCTTGGTTGGCTGCAAGAAACAAGAAGATGGGACCTGAGAACCTGCAGTTGTCTCTGTCTGAAAATGTACTACATTTTCTCCTACCATAGACAGAGAATACTCGTCCAAATGCTATGATACTTTAACCAAGTCCCTTTTTGTGAAATCAATGATCCAATTTCCTCACTGGACTGTGGGAGTCACTGCATAAAACCAGGAACACACATATATGTTGGTCTCAATTGAAAAAGAAATACTGCACCTTCTTATGAGTTAGTTGATTCTTTTTTAATGCATTTAAAGGATCGCGATTTAAGAGATAAACTTGCAAGGTCTTGCTTTGTAGAACATTTTGTTCATTGGTTTTGGCGAACGATTCATTAATCCTAAATGAAAAAAAACTTATTGCCAATTCCAGTCATTATTATTTGCTTATTCTTTACCAAAGTTTCACCCTAAGGACTAGGGACACCTTCAGAACTTATGCTTGTTTATAATTCTAATATTTTTCTACATAACATCCAAAGTAGTTATGTCTTAGATATTAAAAAGTAAAAAATATTATAATTATTAATTTACATAAGCCCTATGGTAACCTACTCACCAGGTCTAAGGCTTGATTAAAAATAAATGCGTAAATAGTTATAACTGAAATTAGTAATAATCATATTTCTTTTTGTAGCGCCATGTTTGATTATGGCCTTTATGTGATGAATGTTCCTTTGATTTAATAATCTTTATTTAATATTATTAATTTTATTCAACTTGAAGCTGATTATTTTTGGTTATTCTGATTTATTGCTCTAATATTTTATAAAATATATAGAATCAAATAACTGGGACCGTTTATATAATACGATGTAATACTTTTATTAGTACTAGAAGAGAAGGAAGTATTGTGATGTTGAAAAAATTTTCGTTATCCGTTAAAATATCTTAAAATAAAAAACTTAAAATATCCGTTTGGAGATTATTGAGAATGACTAGTATAACCCAATTTAAACTGGAATACTGTATAAGCAAGTTTTTATGCAATAAATGATTTTACAATATTGCCTGAAAAAAAATCAACAACTTTAAAACTATTTTCTTGAAAATTCTATTAAGGACATTTTCCTTTAAAGTGGCACTTTTACTAAAATATTATAATGTTAGTACAAAGGAAATAAGTATCCATGTTTGGGGAAATACGAGGGGGTACCCAAAAATAACCGGAATTGCGTTGCCGCGCATGGAGCTTAAGTAGTACGCATTTCTGCCGCTAGACGTGGATAGCGCAATTCCTTGCCAGTTCAGTCCTGCCTGTGTTGTCTGCCTGGCTCGTTCTGTTCATCTGCAGTGATTGTTTTTACCAGCGCTGTTTTGTTCTTTTTTCGTTTTTTATGATGGCAAGTTTAAGTGAACAACGTGCAGCTCTGAAATTTTGTTTTCTACTCGGCAAAAATGCTGCTGAAAGTGTTTTAATGTTGAAAACAGCTTACAAAGATGACGCTATGGGAAAAACTCAAGTATACGAGTGGTTTACTCGGTTTAAAAATGGCGACATGTCGATTGATGACAAACCTCGTTCTGGACGTCCATCAACTGCCCGAATCGACGAAAATGTTGAAAAAATTCGAGAGCTGGTGTTCACAGACCGTCGACAGACAATTGATCAACTGTCAGAGAGTAGTGGGTTATCTTGGAGCTCGGTTCAGCGAATTTTAACGGAAGATTTGGGGATGAAAAGGGTTGCTGCCAAGTTTGTTCCTCGAGTTCTGACTGACAATCAAAAAGAACATCGAGTTGAAACATGTCGTGCTTTGAAACAACAGCTTGAAACTGATCCAGACTTTCTGTCAAAGGTCATTACTGGTGATGAGTCATGGTGCTATGGTTATGACCCAGAAACAAAGCAACAGTCGAGCCAATGGAAGACGTCATCTTCACCCCGACCAAAAAAATGTCGTCAAGTCAAGTCAAACATCAAAACAATGCTGATTTGCTTTTTTGATGCCAAAGGCGTAGTCCATTCAGAGTTTGTCCCCCCAGGTCAGACCGTCAATCAAACCTTGTATTTGGAAGTTTTGAAAAGATTGCGCAATAGTGTTCGCCAAAAAAGACCCGATTTGTGGCAAACAGGAGACTGGTTCTTCCACCACGACAATGCACCTGCACACACAGCCATCTTTGTTACACAGTTTTTGGCTAAAAATGGCATGGTTCCGCTGCCCCACGCACCTTACTCGCCTGACCTGGCTCCGTGCGACTTTTTCTTATTTCCACGCATGAAAAAGGGCATGAAAGGTCACCGATTTGACAACATTGAAGAGGTCAAGAAAAAAACGAAGAAGGAGCTGTCAGCCATTTCTAAAGATGACTACAAAAAATGTTTCGAACAGTGGAAGCACCGGTGGGACAAATGTATTAGTTGTAATGGAGAGTATTTTGAAGGGGATAAGGTTGTTCTGTAAAAAATTTGTAAATAAATAGCTTTTAAAAAATAATTCCGGTTTTTTTTGGGTACCCCCTCGTATGTGTACGAATAATGTCTTCTGCTACCTTGAAAATGGTTAGAAGGGAATATCGGAAAAGTAGGAGTTGTCAACATTATGCACTTCCTTCTCCTACAACTGAAAATGTTTCAATAATGAAAATTTTAGCTCTTTATGAGAGTTAGTCGCAATCTACAAAAAATTAATAATTTTTTAAAAATGGTTTCAACGAACACTTGGTTTAGCTTTCAAATATTTCAACCTCTTCAGTGCTCCAGGCAGGTTTTTTTTTGCAATTCGTTGGAAATGTAACTTCTACAGTAAAACTAATGAACAATGGCATCTCTCAATCAAATAGTTGATTCACATTTTGATTGATTTGTTCATTTTGATACTGAGAGGATCTTTTATTTATTTATTGGGTTTTCATGAAAATATCCTCTTTTTTCTTTTTTTTTTAAGAACCGTGAATCAACCCTGGAAAAGTGGATTGAATTGTCTGTTTTTAAAATTAATGTCGGAACTAACTTTAAATTTCAATTTAGCCCCAAACGGGAACTTGACTTGAACTAGCGTTCGACCGCAAACCCCACTTTGCACATTAGATTTTCAACTTCTTTTTTTTTTAATTCAGAAAATGGCTTCTATCGAATTTAGAATACACATTGCACTACACATAGTTACAACTAAGTTGTAAGACAGTCTACAACTAAGTTTATTCGAAACATTTTTCATATTTGACTAACGATACTTCTGCTGCCCTTTAGGGCAACCTGCGGAGAGAAGAATTGAATTTGCTTTAAATTTCTGAGTTTGCAAAATTGTATTAGTTAGTTAGATACTTTTAAATGTATTAATTAGAGAATTGTGAAAGAAGTCGTATGAGCGTTGACAATTAAGCCAAGAATTCAATTTGATCATTTAATTTTTATTATAAGACATAACGTGGCCCAATTAAAAGCAGAAAACTTAAAGAGTCAGCTCTGGAATTGAGGACTTCTTTCTTGTACAGAGGAAAATGGTCTTTGCGCAATATAGGCTAACAGAAAATGGTCTTTGCGCAATATAGGCTAACAGAAAATGGTCTCCTTTGCGCATTATAGGCTAACATTGAGAAAAAGTTAGGGAATCCAGTGAAAGTCCGGCCTAGTAGACCATCTAGCCTTGAAGATCTGAGGCGCTTTCCTTAGTAATAGGACATTTTTTGTATTTCATACTTTAGATCGGTAATGAATATTTTAATAACACAATAGAATCTTGTATAAATTAGTCAAACATTTTAGTCATTACCAGAAGAATAATGGCGATAATGAATAAAATAACAAGTTCCTTGAAGGCATACTTATACTGCAGATTGAGAGGCAATGCTGTCCCAGTACTTGACTTGGAAGTAGCTCTTCAGGGCCACAACATGCCTGAGGCACAATACCACCCGGTTTTTCCCATCTACCACGCTCAAGGAAGGTTGCATTTCTTCAGGTTCTCTCTTCTTCATCTTCTTCTTCTGCTTCCTCAACGTCTCATCGTCTAATGAGTAGGTCGTTAATGAGAAGGGGGTTTATAGCTCTTGACACTGTTATAATGACACTCTTACAGCGACCTGCCTTCTTTACATCTGTCTGTCTATTCATTCAATTGCACCTTATCATCTTTTATACTGCCAAGTGTACGCTATTCACCTTTATATAGACGAGTTTTCAAAACACAGAAAGCACCATCGACATCTATTTTATTTTTCCCGCAAGATTCTTCAACAAACAGGTCTCCTATACAATTTAAATCGTAGATGTTTTGACTGGATTTTTACTCAATTTTGTTTCTCTAATTTTATTTACTCGCACTTTATTTGGTATTTCCATTTATTTCCACTCTAATAGTGAGAGAATGTATTGCTATGTATGGGTATCACATTTTAATTTTTAACTGGAGAACTCTGTTTGGAGATCCCAGAGTACGATAAAGTACGAGTAGTTTTTACTTATTGATCTTTTGAGTGATTCTTTTGAACAAATTTACGGACTACATGTTGTAGCATAACTGAAAAACAGAAAATTGCAAAGCAGATAATTAAAATATAATAGCTTTGATATTTCCAATATGTACCACCATAGCATTCGGTAAAAGTAAGTAAAACTAAAGTAATGGCTATTTTTGCAGACAGGTTTATGTCCAAATACCACCAATTAGGTGTCTTGGACGGAGGCGACTAGCAAACATACTTTGCTATAAAGTTCTGATATTATCCATTGAATAAAATCCAAGGCCTAGACCGGGAATCGAACCCAGCAACACATATTAGCTTTTACAGGTCTCGCCTCTAACCGCTCGGCTACCGTGGCGCCTAGTTTTTGCTTCAATAGAAGTTCATATGAATACCAAGAATTAGATTCCATCAATTGGGACATTTACTCGTTTAAATGTAATGGTGAACATATCGGACCCTCTGCAGGACCTGATAATAAGGTTTTGAACAAAATCAGCCACTTAAGTTAAGTACCACTTAGTACTTACAAAATTTGTGGCCAATTTTGGGGGTGGCATTGCATTTGAGACACGAACAGAGAGTACATCTGGAGAGTTTTTCATTCGTGTAAGGTGATTCACTCCTTCGTGGAGAGCCTGGGTGATTACCAGATCCTTTTCTAAAAGATTATTCGTCCTAGAAACCACATTAAAGAGCTTTATCCAGAATATTTAGGGATAGCAATAAGAGGAAAGAGTAATTTGGCTCCAGGAAGTAGTTATTCATAACTACAGGCTTCCACTTCTTTTCAAACTATCCTGTAGTATGCTTTCATAACCTGTGATTGCTACAAAAATTCACCGGTTTCGGTTTAGCTAAGAACAATCATTAATCAAATTTTCTTCAAAATGGAGGGCAGGATAGTCTACAAGGGAACGCCCTCTTAAAGTCTTATTATCTGCTTTAAATAACAAAATTCGTCCTTTCAGGCATAATTTTACCTAATCTTTCGTCAGGTTGGAGTAGGATATTAGTCCAAAATTTTAATAATTTTTTTGAACGTAGGTAACTTAATTTGTCCGTTAGAACGCGTAGTTCAAATTACATCAAGCTTATCTTAAACTTCACCAGCAGCCAGAAAGCTGATTTAGAGAAAGCAAGTATTCCTTTTTATTGCTACATTAGCCCTGGAAATTAGAAGTGCTGGTTAGCCTGAAAAGAGATTCTGTTTATGTAAAATAAATTATCTATCCATCTAAATGAATTTAAGTAATTTATAAATTTTAATTATATAATTACAAATAATAACATTTTTAGATTATAATTAAATTAAGTGTGACATTTATGGTTCCATGGAAAAGCGCTCGTAGTAAAACTGAAATTTTATCGAATAATTTTTGCAAAATAGGAAATAAAGTCATTAAATGTAGTTTGTATGCATTCACTAAATTGCATTAGAAAAGCATGTACATATTTAAAGCCATTTTATGAATATGCATAACACTATTGATCAAATTCAGCAATCAAATGTAATATTCATCTTACTGGGGGCTTTCATAGTTTTCATTAAAAAAGTATGGAAGTACAATTTTTGTGATAAGTTTAATATTAAGTGAAATATTATACCTTTCATCGATAAAACTATTTTCTCCTCTTTTCTTTTTATTTCCCACGGAGGTTAAGGGTTTTTCCCATACTCTTAGACTTGTGTGAATCGTAAATTTAAAGAGCCCTATCTTTTTTAAAGGCAACCTCTAACAAAAACGATGAAGTAACATTTCCTGTATCTAACCTCTCCCATTTCAACTACGTTTCCTCTAAAGTCTGTTTATATTTCAAGGATAGCCATATGTTTTTGTAAAAGGATGAAGCGATGGGAGGGTTCACAGTGAAAGTAGAAGAAGAAGAAGAAGAAGACGAAGAAGTAGAGGGAGGACATTCCGCCGGTGGTTAGGTCCATGAATTTCAAGGAGGCGGAATTACGACCAGCATAAAGCTCGATGATCTATAACTGTTTTGGGCCCGCTAGGAAGCAGCGACAGTGAAGTAACGGCCGCACCCTGTGGATATTATACTGATCTACTAAAGTTAGCTAAGAGGCTCCCCTCCAGCACTTGTTGTACCTTCCTCTTCGCCGCAGCATCACATATTCATCCTTCTGCTTCTTAGATTATTACTTTCCGTACTATTTTACATTTTCAGTTACATCGCATCTGCCGCTAGCTGAGAGTACTGAATAATTAACCTCATACTTTTTCAAAATACTTCTTTTTTTTTAGTCGCAACACTTCAGGCAGACTACCAATAAAGATGGATACATTTAATTTGCGCCTCTAAGACGTAGTAAAAATATTTTCATTGACACTTAAGTGACGGACACGATGGCGCGGTCTCTTTAAAAATTAATTCTGACCTACCGCTTAATTTTTATTCAATTATTTAAAACTTTTTCAAACATTTTATGTTATTTGCAAATTATTCTGAGTTTCTCCATCGTAGCATCTATCTGAATAGCCGTTTTCTGTTTTTGCTCCTCTGTTTCTTTTATTGAACCTGCCTTTCGGCTAACTATTTGTTCTCTTTCAATTATTTTATAATGGAGTTGCCATTTTGTTGCTTTCGGTATGCATCTTTTAAAAGGTATGTTTCTGTTGTCAAAATACAACAGAGTGATGTAAACTCGTCAGGAACCAATTGTTGATTTGTCGCATAACCTTTTAAATAGTTGAAGTTAAGACAATTTTAAAAATTATATTTATGGTTCCAATTTTAGTATATATGCCGCCGAAGCGAGTACCACAGGAGAGCAACTAGTTCTGCGCTTAGCTTATTGGATTCCCACGCGGAGATCCCAGGTTCGAATCCAGCTGCTGGCCCTTAGATTTTCTCTTCCTAGGAGTTACTTACAGCTCCGGCGATGGATAGTGTTGTCTGTAACGTGTGCACTGAAAAAAAGCTCCGGGCGCCAATAATCTCAGATGTTGTCGTGCCTTGAAACATAAAAAAAAAATAGATATGGAAGTTAAGAATTTCGTAACTCGGAATCTGTCCCAAACTAACCTTCCTTCGAATCCTCCCCTTAAGACTGAAGCGTTGATCGTCTCACGATCATCTGATCGCACGATAGAAAAAGGCATCCTTCGAATTCACTTCATCGGTATCCAGAGTTAGCAGACTCATGATGACCATCGTTGTTGGATGGCCCTAATTCAATATTCTTTTATTTTATCATTTTTTTTGTTCATATTATTCGCAATATTTACTTATAAATTAAAGAGTTGTATAAAAAAAACAGAACAGAAGCGAATATGCTAAAACACGTAACTACTAATTTCTAGTGTACCAATGAAATTCGAAGATCGGAGTTCATACTGAGAATCAAGAAGGCCTATAGTTTGCGGTCGTCGCTTCCAATCCACTTATTTGTTTCAACAATTCTTTTATGTACATTTGAGAATGAAATCTCGCCCGGAAATAGAAAATTTGGTCTGAAATATAATTTAAAAATCCTAAAATTCGGTGCATCTTTAAGAATCTCAAAGTTGTTTTTATTTTTGTTTAATATATAACATTATTCAAGATCTTTCTAAATGTTAAACAGCTCAAAGTGATCCATCTTTAAAATTAGGCTCTACCCATCAAAACAAGTCATTTGCTTAACAAATGAGGTGTAACTGAGATCCTTAAACGCTAAAATCCTTATTGTTCCTTTTGCACGCATCCTGCTTCCTTCTCCAGTAAACATTTAATCCCTGCACTTCCAGCGCTTTAGTTAAAACCGTTTGAATGATAAAACTTAACACTTAACCTAATTGTTTAGCTGATCCTTAAACATGAATTCTTTTGATACGCCCACTTGTTAACTGTCGACTTTGTTTTTTCCGTTCTGTTTCATATGAAGACGGCAGCTTAAATGTTGTTTTTTTTCAAACCTTTATGATTGAGATGTCAGATCATGCTGCTAAAACTTGGCTAAGGGATGATGCAACTATCTACTTTTACTGCTGTGCCACAAATCATAATAACTCATGAGCTGCTTCTGCCGCTCTCATATATCTAAAAACCCTTGGATGGGGGGGGATTGCAAGTTAGAGTAGCTATGTGGATACTTAATTATAAACATATGGTACCAGCTCCTACTAAACATCGTACAATCAAATCAATCAAATAATACATACAATTTGACTATAAAGTTAGAAATTTAATGAACTCAGCCTGACAACTGTCAGTTTATACTAACTAGCATTAATTTTCGAATTAGTGTCAAACAAGAGCCTCCCGTTAGCTAGTTCATAACAAATCGTAATTAAGGTTCGAGATTTGCGAAACATTTGTTATTTTTTTTTTTAAAAAAATCAATTTGATTGATATATATATTTCTTTTTGTAATTTAAAAATGAATAAATGTTGACCAAAACTTTTTTCCAATCAATATGTCGTAATCTGATCGTTGCTGTAAAATTTTTGACAGAAACGCAACTTATTACAATATTCGTATTTTGAATAAGTACTCAACTATAGAACGAGTCTGTTAATATGACTTAGAGAGATAGTTCTGATAGCACTGTTATAACTCCTTGACACTACTCATCAATTATTTCATCTTGGTTTCATCTTCGAATCTTACTTTTAGCACTGGTCGAGTGAGACTTGACATTTCCATAGAATAGTTTAAGATAATAACAATATAGTTTAGTGTAGTTTTATAGTACAGTTTGCAATATTCACCCGTTGTAGCATTCAAACAGTCAGAGGTGGGGCAGCAGAATTCAGATTCAAGTTTTCATTGCATCAGAAGACTCTTTCAGCATTCTACTTCGTTCGGTTTCGGTCATCTGCCCATATCTCGTGCTTCTTTTTGTTTACCACCTCAAGCAGAAGTCTTCAATTCTCTTGATTGTTCAATCGTACTCCGTACTTTATATATTCTGGCGAATTGGAGTGTGTTATTTGGCAAACATTCACCCTCCACACACTCTTCGGTACTCGATTCCAGCACAAAAGTAGCTTTGAATATTTTGGTGAAAATTCATCCGAGTTTTCTTCTTTTTTTCCCCCCACACAGCCCTTTTATTTATTTATTTATTTTATTCTGACCGAAAAAGCCACTCTGCAAAAGAAACCACCTTGAACAGTTAGCTGGTATTCTCGCAGTTTTAGCTGGTCCCTATAATTACCCGACCACTAAATCACAAGATTAATTAGTCCATTCTTCTCCCTTTCCTCTCACAGACAAACACACACATATACATTAATATAGAGATGGTAGTGGTGACTCCCGTGTTCTGCTTGATGGAGGAAAACGTGGGGTATGGTGATGCGAGCAAAGGACAGCAGGGCAAAGGATGAGGTCATTAGTGAGTAAAAGGGAGAACTCGCACACTGGGTTTTGGGTTGGTTACAGAGGGGGGTGGGGAGTCATGGCATTTAACGTAGAATGAGAGGAGGAGAGGATGGTGGTGAGAGATGCTCCAGCCCAACTAACATGGTAGAATGATACGAGGGTGGTCGGACGGTGATATACCCAATGACACTCTAACGACCATCTCGACTATAAGAGAATGAGGTGCCCCTGCTGGGAAGCCTGGACAGAGCACCCAGATATGGCAGGGCTAAAGCCAGAGCTAAATGTCATCGACTCTGCTACATCATCATTCCTCGCCTTTCTTTGACGTAACGTACAACGTTTAACATTTAATTCCCTCTCATCCTCAGCGGCTAATCTACATCTATTCAGCTGTTTCATCTTTAATTATTCGAGATAAATCAATTAACCATTTCACGTTGTAATAACTTGTACTTTTATATTCTAAAATGAGGAAAATTAATAAATTTTTGAACATTTTTAGAAATACTATAAAAATTCCTGCTTTCTCTTCATTTTCCCAGTGTTCACCTCCAATCGACCATTTTCTTCTCAATCAACGTCATCAAACATTGGTTAATTTCCTTCTCGAATCAATGTAGTAACTTCCGACAAGAGAACTTTCAATAATCTTTTTAAAATATCATTAAAAGAAATTATCAGAGCCAAAAGAAATTATCAGAGCCAAAAGAAATTATCAGAGCCAAAAGAAATTAGGTCAATTTCAATATTAGTTTCTCTTCCTTTTACGGTAAGGGAATGGAATTTTCTCGGACAGATTTTCAATTTTGGAAAAAGCAATGGAAATATCAGGTTTTTTTTTTTAGGTCTTCTGAGTGTGAAAAAGTTTTTTATTCAGTTTGTCCGCCATCACACAAAAAAGAATAATATAGAAAATTTAAATTTAAATTTTCGGTTCTGAACAGAATTTAATTTCGGATCATCAATTCGGATTTCGTAGACATCATCTTCTCACCAGGTACTTCGCGTTGTAGACACTATCGCTATCTCCCTCGTGCAATATTGCCCGAGTGTTGTCCTAGACATTGCTCAGACGTTCGACAGGGGATTGAGATATCCTTCCTCATCCTACCCCTCTACCCTATCCTGGAAATCCAACCAGCAAGATCGATATTTTAGAGACAACTGTGGACAGCAGTCAGCTAAAAAGTTGAATATTTGCAACCAACTTAAAAACTTGTGCACTTTTAAATAAATTAGTACAAGTCATATAGACGAAAGTCATCACGTTTAATTTGCAAAGAATTTTTAAAAAATCATCCGGGAAGGTTGCATTTAGATGAAATATAAAGTTTTGCTGATTATTGTTTATCGCACAAATGTATAACACACAAATTATGTAAAAAACTATTCACTAAAATGCTTTTTCATTTCTGAGGATTGAGTTTCGTCCCAATACTTGCTGCAATACCATCTTCACATTTCAATATTGGCAATTCTAAACAGTAATTACAGAAATTTAAATCGTAGCACAAATATTTTACATTTTCGCAGCACCAGACTTTTAAAAACTCCTCAAAAGCACTTCCGGCTTGTTGAAGATTTAATTATTTTTTAACTTAAATTTTTGGCATTTATTAGACATTTAATTCCTATTAACCTTTTTCTTCTTGAAGTAACGTTTTATTAGATTTGCAAATCTTAATTGAATCTTAAGTGAATCCCCAAAATAAGTCAACTTTGATGTTAGACTTTTTCCAGTTTTACTTTTACACAAAATTAAATTAATAGGAAACTTACAATTCTAAACTGTGTATAATTAATTGTTAATTCATCCAGTATAAATTCTCAAGATGACTCTTTAGACTTTAGGTAGAAAATTGGGCAAAAACAAGAAGTAAAGACAGAAATATTTTCCTGATTAACACAAAAAGTAAATTTTCCTGACACATAATTAGTAGAATTTATATTGAATAAAATTACTGAATTCTCCTTCGTTAACGTGGACTAGAAACGTTTATTTTTATTTTTTTTTGGCATTGGCTTCCGCCATAGAGCCCAGCATCGTCTAGGTGCTTATCACTAGAATATCACTCACTCTCCATTCTTACTTATAAATACATTCGCTTCACACATTTATTCCTCTACAATATACAACTATTTACATAAACTACAGCTAATGGATGGATCAGTACTCTATATTCCTGCCATCCTTATACCTTAACCGAAATTAAAATCATATAATCCTTCTCTAATCATTTTCTTCCATTCATTCTATAACTTTTAAATACATTCATATTTTATTGCTAGCTCTGCTACAGACTTAAGCACATAGATGGTGGAGAATATTATGTCTTCGTAGCGAAATGGTGCATCTAAATACCTGTATATGTCGTCTAACATTCGTTTCCTTTCTACTGCATAACGTGGTCATATCATTATTATATGTTTGAAATCCTCCTCCTCATTGCAATCTACGCAAAGAGGAGAGGACCTTTTGTTGATCCTGTGAAGATACGATCCGCACACCGCGTGGTTCGCTCTCAGCCTGCTTATTGCCGTAACAACCCATTACGTATTTTAAGAATAATGAAATTCAGATTTACGATCTTGAAATTGGATGAACTAAAACAGTGTTATTGAAACTAAAAACTAGAATATAAACCGCTCCAGTGTAGAAACTTAATCTCCTTTTAGTTCGTATTAATTTTTTGTTTCAAACTAGAAACCCTAACCTTTTCTAAACAAGAGCATAAGTTATTTAGTGAGAGAGAGTACCTAAAAGATGATTCTGCTAAGTATGGTTTATGGTTGACAAGAACGTTAGTTTCCAATATGCTAACCATTATTTTTTATCTTCTGTTTTACCGCTGAACGAGACAAAAATTGGTCAAGTTTACGTAATAGTGGTTTGGGAAAGTTTTAAAAAGCAAATCCCTCCCTCACGTAGCTGCTATATATATTTGCACGCGCACATACAATCCTACTGCTACCCACCCTAGCCCTGTACTTGTATACCAACCAGCTACCAAAATCAACTTACCAACTAAACGGTAAATCGTGTGGTAGATATATATATATATATAGGGTGAACCAGTAAGTATTGTCCATAGGCCAACTGTGTGAAGTACATCTACGTAAAGTGGAGTTCAATGAAGTATTGGCCAACTTCATATTTTCCACCGTTCTTGAGTGACGTCACTTTAATTTTGTTTTCTAAAATCATTACTTTTTTCCAATAAAAATGTTATTTTTCAGAAAGTTTTAGTCCGAATTCGATTCTGATGACACGGGTAGAAAGACAGATAAATTTTCTAAAAATTGATATCATTTTGAAGCATAAGTTATTCTCCAATCAGCCTCAATCTTCCTCTGAATGCTGGAAAAATAAAAGTAATCGAAATTTTTAAGAAAATTCATTAGGCCCTTATGTGATCATTATCAGACCTAGGTCCTGGCACTTTTTATAAAAGTTTCCTTGTTTAATGGGCTTTCAAATGGTATATCATTTTCCAGGATTCCTTTTATCTTCGTATGAGAAATTACGATTGTTTTACAAGAAAATGTGTTCAGAAGCACTCAACAGTGTTAGTTATCAAGTTGTTTAATTCATTGAAAACTCTTTTAGATGGGCCAGTAATCAATTTTTACAGTAGATTGTCTTAAAATAAGAAAGTCAAAGGTCACAAATGGCACTTAAAAAAAAAAAAAAAAAATTAAGGTTTATTCACATTCTTTTCTTTTTCAACAGTGTAGTTGTGTGTGAAATTGTAATTTGGAGTAAGTACATTTGTATTTTTGTTTATAAAAATAGTACTTGTTTAAAATATTTCAAAGAGATAGACCAGATTTTTTTTTTTTTTTTTTTTTAGTGCAATTTGTAACCTTTAACTTCCTTATTTTAAGACAATCTACTGTAAAAATTGACTACTGGTCCATCTAAAAGAGTTTTCAATGAATTAAACAACTTGATAACTAACACTGTTGAGTGCTCGTGAACACGTTTTCTTGTAAAACAAACGTAATTTCTCATACGAAGATAAAAGGAATCCTGGAAAATGATATACCGTTTAAAAGCCCATTAAACAAGGAAACTTTTATAAAAAGTGCCAGCACCTAGGTCTGATAATGATCATGTAAGGGCCTAATGAGTTTTCTTAAAAATTTCGATTACTTTTATTTTTCCAGCATTCGGAGGAAGATTGAGGCTGATTGGAGAATAACTTATGCTTCAAAATGGTATCAATTTTTAGAAAATTCATCTATCTTTCTGACCGTGTCATCAGAATCGAATTCAGGCAAAAACTTTCTGAGTAATAACATTTTAATTGGAAAAAAGTAATGATTTTGGAAAAAAAATTAAAGTGACGTCACTCAAGAACGGTGGAAAATATGAAGTTGGCCAATACGTCATTGAACTCCACTTTAGATGTACTACACACAGTAGGCCTATGGACAATACTTACTGGTTCACCCTGTATATATATAAAAAGGAGATACATGTAATCTGTTTACCTAATTCACCGAATTCGATAGGTTACTACACTATGAACATCAAAGTTTTTCTACCTCGTTCTCCACTCTTATCCAATAAATGTTCTCTTGTAGATTTAGCCTGTATACCTCGGTGTAGAGGGTGTATCAAACTATGCACATCATCAAGTGTAAAGCTAGTAAAAATTAACCTAGTAAAATCTGGCGAAATGTTTTGGGATTTCTGTTTTTAATTCCTGTTGAGAGGAAATGTGAACGCGCCAGGTTTTAACAAATTGAATTTTTACCGGATGTGGGTTTTGAGATCCTCTAAGCAAGATCGAGAAATCATAATTCGAACTCCGAGATAATTATTTGATTGATTCAGCATAATTGTTTCATTACGAGTTAAGTTAGCACAAAGGCACGGTGATGGATAGTGTTGTCTGTAAAGAGACAACATTGTCCGGGGGCCGGCAGTGCACTGGGAAAAGCTCCGGGCGCTAATAACCTCAGCTGTTGATGCGCCAAAAAAAAAAAAAAAATCTTTTTCTACATAACAATAATTTTTATCTACAAATCTAATGAATTTTGTTTGAAATTGAATTGAATTACATCTATATTTCTGTAATGTCCACCTTTATCATACAATCTTTTTATTGAGCATTTTATTTTATGCTCTTCTATGCGCCTGCACAACATTTTTCAATTTGTATCTGACCCGTTGTAAAAAAAAGGTTGCTCATCCCTAGTTTAGACCTTTAGTAAGGTATGCAAGTTCATCAATTTAAGGTTTTGTACTTATCAAGTAGTAGTTAAATAGCCTTTGTAATGTAATATTGTTGGGATGGTCACTTACAGTATTAAATAATTAATTAAAAACAAAAAACATTCAATTACTTGTCTCCAAACAGGTTAACTGAAATAATTATCAAAGAATCCTTAGATTAATATAGCCTGGCAAAAACTTGTGTCATAGGCTGTCCAGTGCTATAAAAAGGCTCGTTGATTTTACATTATGACGCGCCTTAATTTAAAAAAATAAAAGAAAAAAAAATCCCAGATCTGTAGATTGGACTCGATTGTCGTTATCCTTGAATCTAAGATGATATTAGCATAGCCAAAGTGTTGCTCTTCTATTGTCAGACGGTAATTAAAACCTTTTAGAAAATCAAATTAATTGTCATTAAATGTAATAAAATAAAAAGCTTTGGATTATTTATTTTATTTCGGTAATATCATAAAAAAATACTTTGCTCACAGTAATTCTAAACCATCTTTACTGGGATTTATCAATTTCAATGGAAAGTTTATCCCAAGTATTCAGTTAAACCTTTCATGTGAAAATAGCGACGTGGCCATTAGTGGGCTGCCAAACGACCATTAGCGTTTCTCTTGATCTCAGTGAATAGGCCCTGGGACAGCCAGTGTCCTGTGTATTATGGACCCCTCTGTGCATATCATTCTCTCGCAGTGAATAGCATGCCTCAGTCTTTCAGCAATGGAATATGCTCTATCATATATGTTTGGAAATCTTATCTGGTACATCTAAAACTCAAACAAATTTACAAATGTATCATTCAAATGTATCCTAGAATAACCATTCAAACACTCAACAGAAAAGAGGCCTTTATACAAGCTTAAAGCTCATTAACTAAATTAAAACTCAATTCCATAAAAAAACCTCTATTACTGTTTTTTGTTTTGTATTTTAAATAAAATTAAATGAAAAACTTTTCCCAGACATTTACTGCTTTGAAATTAATTATATGATATTACTTCTGAATGAATTAATCTAAGCAGGGTTACTGAAGGCAATGTCCACTCCACACCTATAAACATTAATACGGAAAAATAGGCAATTTGTTAAAAACCTTTATAAAAACTGTTCAAACATCATTCGTAATCCTTATTGTCGGGTTTCTTGTTTTTCGTTCAAGGTTGCATTTAAACTTGGTTAAACAAAGTTTCAATTAAGCGTGGACACATTTACTAGCGTGCTTAACCGTTTCTTGCAACTCAGGAGCTAGTAAATTTCTTAAGCTTTCATTTTAATCTGCGCCCAGTAATCTGAACAATAAGGGTATTACAGATAATAGAATTAACCATCTTCTCTAACAGTCAGGCATACAAGAAAGTTGCTTCAAATTAAAGATCGTATGATGCAGTGAACTGTAAGTTTCTCATTTAACACAAAATAAAATACAAGACCTCGCTCAAGTATCGAACTCAATGCATAACTTTGCTTTGCTATTCTTTGGATTCTTTATATTCTTTGGGGATGCACATTTACAACTAGAATCTCTTTGCATTTGTTGTGTAAACGTTTCCTACAAAAGTTTAGTCATTCTTTAAAATTACTCTGACTACTTCAAACTGTGTGGATATATATTCTAGCGTGACATCCCGCCTCTGTTTATAATCTAATAATAACGACTAATAACATCGCTAGTACAACTTCCATAGCAAGTAAATGCTATAGCACTTCTTTAAGTTATAAAACAACATTATGCTTTAGCAAGAGCAGTCCTCTTTCCCAAGTCCAAGAGCTTTCTCTCGATGTTGTGCATTAGACATAGAAGAGAAGCGAGATAGAATACCTCACAAATGTTTCTCTTGTTTCAAAACACTATCTCTTCCGACGAGTTATATCAAATGTCAAAATATTTGACTTTATACGAGTTGTGCCACAGCGTATTCTACTGCTCACAATGGAAGTAAAGCTCTAGCGTAGTGGGTGAATACGAGCAAAGTAGAGGAGTTACTGGAAACAGGAGATGCTATGTGTTAAATCTACCGCCTCCAATGCCGTTCCCACTTCAACCAGACCACATTACACCCAACTTTCATAATACTCCGCGCGTCCAAACCATATCTTCTTCACTTTACCTTTCTACATCGTTACACGGTCTATCACTTACTGTGGTTTACGTACCTTTCCCAAATCTAAGTGAAACATGTCCTTCACTACTGAGTTTCATTCTATCATTCTGTGAACACCCTTCTCAGATTCTTTAGTAAAATTTGGTTTATTTATAATCTATCGTTGAAAAGAGTACAATCCAGTTACTTGATAGCTCGAACATTTTGTAAAATTCCCTCCTTGTCAAAGTATTCCTAGACATTTTGCCCATTTTAATATAAATACTTTAGAAATATAAACAAATAATGTATAAAGTTACTAAACAGTAATGTAACCATCCAGACTGTATATTAAGATCAGAAAACTCTCCGTAATGAACACATGTTATAATATCTATAATTTGACAGATTATTATCAGATCATATTTTACCTCCATATTCGAATTAGACACTATAATTTGATACTAATTAATGTTTGTAGGAAGAAAACAATGCAACGTGCAATGTGTATGGAGTATCATATTTACCGTTGAAATGCTCGAGGCAAGAAAGTCCAATAAGTTTTGTTATACCAAGCCTTCCATACAAGTATAATATATTATTACTTGCGTGGTCTTATTATTTGATCGCATTGTTTACTGTCAGTTAATGTTCAGGAAAGCTAATTATCAATTTTCGTTGTTATTTGATATGTATTGTATGAATTTGGACTTATTAACATTGTGTTCGGTTTCAGGATTTAACCTAAATCAAATTACCATATTCTATTAATTATTAATTAAACATTTTATGTTTAAAATATGGCACTTTCTAGTAATATTATTTATTTTGTTTTATTTGCATAAATTTGGTCTAGGTTGGTAACATCTGTTTTTGTTGCAAGTGATAAGGTCCTTTTAGGTTACTTTTGATATTCCCAAACACAAAACTCAGCATTTTATCAGGATATTTAACTCTCCTCTGTTATACATATAAATCACGCTGAATCCTAACTTAAACTGAAATGGTATTGTGTAGAGAGGGCCGCTTTGCGGTTAAATATTAGGTTTTAATATTTTAAAATATACTCACATTTTAAAACCTTTATAATAATGTTTTTCTCATACTCTGCTCTATAAAATAACAACTATATCTTTAGAGTTGTATATTTTATCATATTTATAACTTGATTTGACAATTATAACATCAAAAATTAAGGCCAAAGTTAACCTTTAAAATCTAGAGACAGGAATAACGCCCTGTCACTAAGGTAACTATTGAATTTCAGCCACTTTAATAATAAAACTCCCAACAACAGAGTGAGTCATGCAGTTCTCTAAAGAATTATTTACTATAATGTAATATTTTACAGTAGTGCCTCAAAATATTGAAATGAACAATTTTCAAACATTAATGCATAACTGGCGCCACGGTAGCCGAGCGGTTAGAGGCGAGACCTGCGAAGCTAATATGTATTGTGGTACTGGGTTCGATTCCCGGTCTTGGCCTTGGATTTTATTTAATGGTTAATGAAAGAAATTTACAATAAAGTATGTTTGCTAGTCGCCTTCGTCCACGACACCTAATTGGGGTAGTTGGACGTTAAGCCCCGCCTGAAAAAATAGGCGATTACTTTTCTTACTTTACTGGTAGTGTGTAGAGAGCGCCACGCTAACCTAATTCCGCGAATAAAGAGCCGATGTCGTAAAAAAAAAAAGAAAACGACAGAAATACAGGTTATGCAAGTTAAAATAGAATTGGGCTGGAAAGGGCAAGTAGCAACAGACAAAGAACAACCTAATTTGGATCCGTGCTGCTCAGAATGGAGGCAAATGGAAATTGAGACTTGGTTATCATTAAATGAATTTTTTTTTAAAAAAACAAACTTTTTCTGTTTTCCTAATTTTGTATTAATTAATTTGTGGATCGTTATTCTGCAGTAAGTGGATTTTCCGGAGTAAACAACTGCAGTACAGTACCCAGAGAAGTAAACTGTTTTAGAAAATACATGAATGTAAATATAACTAAATATAGTTGTGATCTTGACCATCAGTTATGCCAAAGGCTGCCTGACAACCGGTCCAGCCTAATCAAATTGCTTGTTGGGCCTCGTTGATCAAATAAATTATCGGCGGATACCACTTTTCTGCCATAAGGAAAAATTTTCGAGGTTTTACCGTAGGCTTCAATTTCTTGGAGCTTTGAAATTACTTGAAAGTTTGAGGACAAATGGCTCCTACTATCCTTAGCTTTTTGGAATGGAATTGTCAGGGGCTATCCATATTATATTATACTATTCAAATTACGTAATTGAAAATATAACTTTCGCGAAACAAAAAATAAATTAATAATTAAAAAATAAAATAAAAATATTTTATTAAAAATCATTTATTTAGTTACAGTCAATGCATTGCGATATAAGCAACATATCACACATATCAGAGTAGAGAAGTTACCCAGCGATATCACTCCAATAACATTCTACATTCTACTCTTTTCATCATAGAGGAGATCGCGAGACCACCGTCTTTTAAGACGTCTAGAAGTGTTGTCTAGAAATGTTCTGGAAAATAAAGGTTGTATCAGTGGATTGTGATGTGATTGAATGTTAGTTCAAGTCTGTGTGAATGGTTTGATTGGTGACGTTGAAAGGAGCGTTTACTGTAAAGCGTAGAATTTTAGACTGCAAGGCCTGGATTCCTTGAAGGTTTGAGCGTTGGTTGAGCCCCACAGTTCGATGACATAAGCCCAGACTGGCTTTAATATACTTACATATATAAGTCTTTTGTTGTCTAGAGTGAGTTTTGATCTGTTGTCGTAATAGTTTTTTCAGTGGTATTAAGCCGAATATGAGGATTCAAGTAAGTCTTTTGTCGAAGTCAAGCCCAAGGTAGCGGACTACTTTGACTGCTGGTAAAGCAATAAGATTGTAAAAGACAGGAGACAGATATAAAATAATTAAACCAAAATAAGTGTGTTTTTTATAATTTCTTTTAACAAGATTTATTTTTTCTGTTCACAGGTGAGTGATTTCTGGGATACTTAAGGCGTACCTGTTACCGGTAAGTTTCTACAAGATCCTGTTAAAATCCTCAGTAATTGGTACTCCTTCTCATTGTGAGCTAAAAACACCTTTTTGGGCCATTCTTATAACGTATGGATTACCTTTTATAAATGGTCTGTCTAGAGTTACCTGCAAATTATTTAAGATGATCCATGGAAGGTTCCATAACAGATAGGTTTGGATAGGCGTGGTTTTTGGGTACCATTACCTTGGGGAATGGATTATTGTTTCCCAGTACGAGGTCCATGCTGCACTCTATGTTGTGTTTCGGAAGGACGGATTCACAACTACGCGATAAGAGATCGCGATCATTTGTTCGTACAGTCAGACTGCGATTAAAGCGCTAAAATCTTGTTTATTCTCATTCGGACTAAAGGAACTGGGTTTGATTTCCGGTCTAGGCTTTGGTTTTTATTTGTTTAATTTGAGATTTTTATAGTAAAATATTTTGCTAGTCGCCTCCGTTTACCTAATTGATAGTTGGTCGTAAAGTCTGCCTGAAAAAATAACCATTACTATACTTCTTTAAGGGCAACAGACGGGCCTTTAAGACCTTTATAAGATTAATACAAATTTCGGAATTCGAAGAGAATCGGCTGAGTCATTTTCATATTGTCTAAGTGCAAAGGGATCAAAGAAAACTTGTCTGATACATGTTATTATTGGATATTTCAATTTAAAGTAATTTGTTATTAATTTAATCTCGATTCGTTTCGTACAATTATCTTGGCACTGTCTTCAATAGTTTCATTTGAACGATAAACCTATATAATCTAAATTTTTCGTAATAAATCGCATTAACTATTTGAGGGGCCGAGTTAGAATCATTTGAGAAGACAAAAGAATAACCGGAGACTTCCTTAAATTAATCCTAAAACCGCCTTTTAAATGGAAGATTGTATCGCACATCCAGTTGGAGCTCTTTTGTTCCTCGGTCCAATCATTTTCCTTTGTCTCCAGTTTTCCCTTTTCTCCACATCTTTTCTCTTAAACATCTTTATATGTTAAAGAAGGGTTTCACTTTTCTTCCCTTTCATTCATTTCAAATAGTTATATTGATCATAGCAAATCCTCTGTCAACTTGCTTAATATCCTTTGAAATATTTTAATTATTAAAAATTTGATTAAAAAAAAGGAAGTAGAAAATTTATTGATTTTCCAAACTGAACTTTATTTTAAAGGGCAGAAGTAATTTAAAATTCTTTTATCTTCTTTGGTAAGCGGGTTAGGGCTTTTTCCTTTGTGACCGTTTCAGTCGATTAATGTTTATTCTGGTCGATTGGATTTGACAGTCTTTCTGAATGGCTTTTCGAGTGCTTCAATCATATGAAGGGAACTTTTTTAATCACTATTATTTTATAATTATTATTTATTTATTTTTTATTCACAATCTGCAGAAACAAGAAAAACAAAAATTTAATTAAAATTTCTAATCTTTAGTCTATTTCCGGATTCCAAGTTAGTTGCTTGTCGTCCGGAAGCCTACATCCGGTAGCAGCGAAGCAAGTTAGTCTTTTTCAAGAAGGTCAATGGGAATCTCTTCAGCAATAACTAAAAGATGTTGAGTCTGCCCTAAGACAGACAAGACAGACTGAGCCTCCGACATCAACAACTGCCACTTACTTAACCTAGGGCCGCTCACATTGGCCACCAGCCTTCCTATTTTAATGCTGTTTTTTGTTTTATGGCTTTATTTAGCCTCCTACCTGATCTGTTCGCCAAAACGGTTTTTATCCCGGCCAGCTTCTGGTGAAGCTGTGACTTCATTTTTTCCATCAGCAGTAATATTTTATTACCAAGAACGTGTATAATATTGAATTAACAATTTATCTTTTTGCACAAACTCTTGAGTTTTTAAGAAAATGTGTTCACAACAATATTTTTTTTTTTTTTTAACACAAATCATTAATTTTGATCGCAATGATTATTATTATAAGTACCCACTTTTCACTCACTTTCAACCAGTTTTGAACCTCATTACAGATAATTGGAACTATCTTGTGCTCACATTTAACAAACTTGTTGCCACATCACAAGTAATTAGTACCACATTCATTCATACATTAGAACAACTTGAAAACTCAGTAGTCGCAATTTTTACTTATGTTGTGAAAGAGCAGTTTTCTTTTGGCGAAAGTTTTACTTTAATGTGAGTCACTTAAAACGATCCTTACTTAAATGAGGTACTAAGATTCTAAGAGTGTTAATAAAGAGTTCCTATTTGTGTAATGAGGGACCAAGTTGGTTTAAATGTAAGAGAAAAGTGTGCATTTTTTGCATTACACATTTGTAAAAAGCTGAACCTACACCCAGAACAGTATGGCGCACAGTTCGATCATAATTGATTGCCATAATGGTATTGTTTTAATAATTTCCATTTTAAAGCGGCTATTGGTTCGAACACCTAAGTTTTATTGCGATATGCAGAGTCTGTACCTTATCGTTTTTTTTCGGGTTTCGTTTAACTTGGTATTATGAGGAGTTCGCTGTAATGAAATTTATAAGCTTTCGTCCTCGGCATCTAAATAGCAACTTAGTAACTGGGATTCTGATTGAAAAAACATTGATATTTCTCTCACTTTCTTTATGTGTTTTAAATAACCTTCTTTACTAGCGGTCCTCCATTACCTGAGTACGAATCTATGAATCTATCCTTGCCTGTAAGACGATATTCTAAACTGCCAAAAATTGCGACAGCTGATATATCATTTTACGGTGAAAGCCATTTGAGTAATGGGCATAATTATTATTAATTTGCAAAAAGGAAGTCAGAATTCTCCCACTTATTGTTTTCTAAACCAAATTCTTTAGGATTTTCCCCCTCCAACTCCCCAAAATTGTTTACGGCTTATTTTTAACCACCGAAAACTTATTATTCTGTTCAACTCTCAATTTACAAAATGGAATTATAGAAAGTTCCCCCAGCGTCTGCATCTTTCATTTCAACCCCTGACATACATTCTGACAGTAATGTAACTACATCTCTTCCAGATCGTCCTAAACATGCCGAAGCTTCCCCTTATTTTAAATGATGTTGAAAACATTTAAAATTGTAACATTTAAAAATTATTTAAATAATTTCATTTTTTCGGAGTTTCGGTGCTGGCTATTCCGCCATAGTTCGCCCTGATTTTTTTAAGTCCTTCCTCTTCATACTAACAATGGATGAGATCATTAAAAAATGCGAAGCAAGAATGAAGAAGTTACACGTTCTTTTGTTACACAGACATTTGCAGATGGTAGGATTCAGTATATTGACATATGCAGATGATATACTGGTGGCAGCAGATTCTGAAAAGAACCTTCAGTTTAATATTAAAGTTCTCATGGATGAGTTATCTAAAATTAAAATGGAGCTAAATGTAGAGAAGTCCAAGTCTATGGTAGTTGGTGACAGCGAAAGAAGACTATTGGTGAAGGTCAAGGGAACTATACTGGAGCAGGTGAAAGGGTTTAAATACCTGGGTGCCCATCTAAGTGAAGAAGGAAGAATGGACGAAGAGATAAGAGAAAGAATAGGTGCAGCAGGAAGGTTTTTTTTCACGCCGCCAGAAGCAGTTTTATAGGAAAGAAAGAAGTCTCTGCGCGAGCCAAAGCCGCTGTTTTTAAAACTGTTTTTCTACCGATTCTATCTTACTCTAGTGAATCGTGGACTCCAACTAAGAGAAGACATCGGAGCCAACTCGAAGCAATGGAAATACGCTATTATTGAGAAAGATTTTTAGGGAAAACGAAGAAAGATAGAATCAGGAATGTAACAGTGAGAAGAGACCTGGACATTGAACCGGCCATAGAGATTATTAAAAGGAATCAACTCAGATGGTTCGGTCATGTTGTGAGAATGGCAGATAATAGAATTACTAGGGTAGTGTACGAAGCAAGTACAGAAGGAAGAAGACGTCGCGGCCGCCCTCGAAGGACATGGGAAGAAGAGATAAGAGAGAACCTGTTGGAGAAGGGTGTAGAATGGAGGAAGGGGAAGGAGCTGGCCAGGAATAGGAGTGAATGGAAAAGATTATGTAAGGCCTCAACACTGCCTAGGCTCTAGAAGAGGATAGATTATGATGATGATGATGATGATGAACTTATAGTTTCGAATTAAATTTATGAAAACTAATTTGGCTATTTCTTTACGCACTCTTGAGTACAAGTAAAGGAGACCGAAGCAACTATCCAAGAATCAATGTTGCCAAAATTTCACTTTTCTGCACTTGGCACTGATGAGGTTAGAGGAACATAATGGAAGGGCTTAACTTTTCGGCCTGTGTATAACATACACCCTCTGTTTAGATACAAATTGTGCTCGGTACTGAGCATTTTTCAAGTCGACAGGAAAAATGCTTGGGTAATAGTGGTGGGGTTTAAGAGATGTTGGCCAACATATTGCGAGAGGTGTTGAATGCGAGGTTGGATAGAGTGGAAGGAATGGAGGTTCTTTCACCGTTTGTGAAAATATGTAGCCCGAGGGGATGGATACGCTCGGTGGTGAAAGTAAAAGAAAGGAAGTTACCAGAAGTGCGCTGGGTGCAGAGACTCTCGATTTATCATTGAGACGATAAGTCGCCGAGATGAATGCTTCCTTCAAGAAGACCGGGGAGGGTTGAGGCGACCCCTTCAACCTCACTTGGTAGGGTGATAAGCAACGTGCTGTTCGCTCCCAGTCAGCTAGCTCCCAGCGACTACTTCGTTGCCGTTCAACTGCTGCCACTCCTTTTAAACATTCCAAGATTAATCAATGTAACAGTACACATCAATCCAGCTGTCGATAGTGAAGAGCAAGCAATTCGCCTTTGCCTTCAGCATGATTTAGCAGTTTCTTGAGAACCGCAGCGCCACTTCAGTAAGGACTTTAATTGCTATAGAAAGTAAACAGCTTACATTAGATTTCTCTCAAGAACTTTCATCACTTCTCATGTCTAACAAATTTTAGTTGAATCACCCATAATTATTTATGAATTCCCGTCCTGTTCTTCTAATTATCTTTGGCCTGTTAAATAAAAATATTTATTGTAGTTTTAAAAGAAAATACATTTTAGATTTTAAACAGAAGATTAGCAAAACGAGCAAAACGTGTTATTCATTTTATTTGTATCGATCGCATTTCCTGCTCAAATTTTGTTCCTTTCTACAGTAATTCAATTTCACTGCTGCTGTGATTAAAAAATATTATAAATTCTAAAAGATGTTAACAAAAACATCTGCACTATGAGGATAATGGACTTAAGAGAAATAATTCCAACATTTTATACAGTCTAGAGTTCCTTAAAGTCTCCCAAATCATAAATTCACTTAATTTTAGGTTCTAATTGTTATTCCTTGAATTCACTTTTAGACTATAAAGATTCTTCCAACTGGGAAGCCAAATTATTGAGCCTAATTCCATTGTTTTGGAGGTTTAAAGGATTAATAATTTAAAAAATGCTCAGTGCCTTACAAAATGTACAGAAGTTATGAATCGTTCGTAAAGATTTACACTTGGTTGAAGTACTATGTATTTCTGCAGATATTAGCATCTGCTTAGCATTGAGAAGTCCACGTTTTTGTCGTTAATTTTTACAATGAAACAATAAATCCTGCTGTAGAATATTGTTCATAGTTTTTTGGTGACTGATTCATTAATCCAAAAGGAAGATTGATTATTTATTGCCAATTTCAGTCATTATTTTCTAATTATTTTTGGCCAAGCTTTCGATCTAGATACTAGGTCCATCTTCAGGGCTTATGCTTGTTGTCTACTTTAAAAGTCAGGACAGAAGGCACACGCGTTTAAAAAGGTAAAAAATATTGCAATTGTCAACAAACGTAATCTCTAGGTCAAAAACTTAGTAAAAAATATCAGAAAAATTTGGTTACAATTGGAAATAATCTTTATTTGTTTTGAATACATTTTACACAATAGTCTCTGGAGTTCATAATACAATAAAAATACCTAATCTCTTTAACTTTAATTGGTTTATTGCTGTACTGTAGAACGTAAGCATCCTTTAAAGAATGTTTTCAGTATCACTATGGTTACATGTATCTGTAACATTTTAGCAATAATTACATATATTTCGGAAAATTTGGAAGACTAGAGAAATTTTACTTGGTTCTCCTATAGGGGAGTATAGTATTCCAGGATGATCTTTACACATTGATAGCTTTGTTAGTCTTTCCAATAAGAATATATGCAAGCTATGTGCAGAAATTGATCCAAATTAAAATGCATCTTTGATCCAGATACCATACCTCATTCTCTCGTGTGCTGCCAGGAATTAATTCTTGGCTCATTCAAGTTAATTGACTGTCCTGTTTTGGACCAATCAAGCGAAAGGAAACAAACGTCTATTTGTACTGAGTAAATTCTTTGAAAATAATAGGTTTCATCCTAGGTCCAATCCTGTTTATCACCTTCATAAATCCTCTACCCAAACCTCCTCATGTCAACCTTGCCTTGTACGCTGATGACGTGGCCTTTTACACGTCATTTTGGAGAATGGACACCATCACCAACAGACTTCTCTTGCAATAGACAGACTTACAAAATTCTGCAGCAAATGGAAAATTAAAATTAACCACGACAAGACTAACGCTATACTCTTCACCAAACGCACACCCACTTTTAATCGATAAATCAGATGTAATAACACTCTGATTCCGTGGTCTACCCATGTTATGTACTTAGGGCTAACTTTGGACAACAAACTGACTTTCACTACGCACGTTTCCTCTACTCTCACGTGACTCCAAAATGACTGTGACTAACAAACTCCTCCTCTAAAGTAGTCATTAAGTCGATGTTGCTCTACTCCTGCTCCGCCTGGAGCCTGACTTGTTGTAGCAACATCAAGAAACTTCAGATAACGCAAAACAAATTTCTCAGACTCGCAACAGACTCTCCACGGCGCACTAGTCATTGACTCACTCCACGAGACTGTGTCCAATATCCCCCGGTTCACTCCTTTATCCAAAATCGTCTGCTCAAACTCCTTTCCATCCTGGACTGCCATCCCAAGCCACTATGCCGCGACATAGTCTCCTACAGATCCTTCTACAACATACAGACACAGAAGACTAAAACATACCCTACACTAACTCTCTACACTAGCTGCAGGTTTTTCCTCCTTTTTCCCTGCATTCCAATCCTCCTCACCTAACGTTTCTCTTACTTCACTTAGTTAAGAAGGTTGAAATATATTTTACATTTATATTTCTATATTTATTTTATGTACATATTTACATATTTTTTTTTAATATCCTTTTATTGAAATTTACACCTGTACCTACAGGGTACAATAAGCATGTCATTCTATCATTATATGAAAACATTAAATTAAGGCACCATCAAATCAAATTTATTGCGTTTTGTCACTTCAAAAAAAAGTAAAGTAAAGTAATCGCCTATTTTTTCAGGCGGCGCTTAACGTCCAACTACCAATTAGGTGTCGTGGACGGAGGCGACTAGCAAACATACTTTACTGTTAATTTCTTTTATTAACCATTAAATAAAATGCAAGGCCTAGCCTAGTACCACAATACACCTTAGCTTCGCGGGTCTCGCCTCTAACCGCTCGGCTACCGTGGCGCCTATTTTGTCACTTCTATGTAATGACCAAAAGTTTTGGTTACACTTTTACATTTTTTTTTCTATTTTATTTTTATCTTGTTTTCAAGTTTTATAGTCATTATTATGTTTACTTCTTAATTATTTACTATTCGATTCGATCTGTATGTCTTAAGAGCTCTTAAAAGTAATAAAATAAAATCGATAAATTTTATTTCCGAAGTAGTGTCGTTATATGTTTGATTTCTGCAAAACTGTGGCTCCATTGTCCAGCCATTCTTTCTCAAAATGTTCAACTCTGGACTCCTTATCACAGCAAAAAGGGGGTTGAAAGTTGAAAGTGCGAAAAGTACAAACTGGCTGAGCTAGTGCCAAGCCATACTTCAGCATATATATGCAAACGCCATGCACGGTTGAATATTTTATGTTCAGACTGTAGCAGGTAAATTGCACCCTTCCAGCTTCCATCAGCTAGTCAACTGTAATACAGTTTTGAATTATTTATTTCCATATGACAGGGAATTTTAGGGTGCTCCCAGCTAGCTAGGCGCTCTAACTGTAGGCAGAATTCTTGGCTGTTGAATTTTGGCATTATTTTTCTCACTATTTCATTGAAAAATAAACATACTCTGTCAAAGCCAGAAGAAATAGCTATTAATATTTTAAAATATACCCATACACATTTTAAAACCTTAATAATAGTGCTTTTCTCGTACTCTGCTCTATAAAATAACAACTATAACTTTAGAGTTGCGTATTTTATCATATTTATAACTTGATTTGACAATTATAACATCAAAAATTAAGGCCAAAGTTTAAAATCTAGAGACAGGAATAACGCCCTGTCACTAAGGTAACTAGCGAATTTCAGCCACTTTAATAATAAAACTCCCAACAACAGAGTGAGTCATGCAGTTCTCTAAAGAATTATTTACTGTAATGTAATATTTTACAGTAGTGCCTCAAAATATTGAAATGAACAATTTTCTAACATTAATGCATAACTGGCGCCACGGTAGCCGAGCGGTTAGAGGCGAGACCTGCGAAGCTAATATATATTACTGTCCATTATTTTTGAGTCCATGAACAGACAAGACTGAAGACACACCAACCCTCTAATGATGTAAAACAGTATATTGTAGATTAGCCCTGAAGATGACCTAGTCCCTAGGTCGAAAGCTCGGCATAATAAAGATTGTAGTGACTGAAACTGGCAATAATTTTTCATCCTACTAATATGTATTGTTGATACTGGGTTCCATTCCCGTCTTAGGGTACGTTCACAACGGAGCTGGGAGCCGAGATGATAGCAGTGATGCATCAGCGCTTATAGAATAAACTAGTACATTCTTATGTGAGCGTTCACAACGAAGCTGCGACTAGTGACTCATACTCGCTGCTATAAACGAGCATAGATGATAGAATTGAATTTTTCATTTTTCTGCTAGCTGAACTCCAGTATCGGAGCTTCAAAATGGACGTAGAAAAATTATTTAGTGCTGTCTTTACTCATTATTTTTGGTTATTATTTTACTATTTACTTTTAAACAATATTTTGTTTTTTAAATCGTGCTTACATTTATTTTTGTGTATTTATTTGTTTTTCTCAATAAAACCATTACTTACCAGAGTAATCACTAGTTTTTCTTCTATGGTTATAGGATTTCCATGACAATTTTTCCGTTTTCTTAATTTTGACCTTATTTTTTCTAAAATATAGTCGAATGTGGGTGGACCCATCCTCACATATTCAAAAAAAAAAAAAACGATCCGGATAATTTCTAAGTTCCTTATATAAATGGTGAAATTCACCCAAAGTACTTCGTTTTTTATTTATGGGATGTACATGATATTTTCTAAAGCGTTTTTTCTTTAAAATATACCATTTCGTTGCTGCTGAACATAAAAACTCTTCTTCACTTCTCGGATATTTTGCTTGTATAACAGCTCTGATGTGCACACTAATCAGCGATTATATTTTACTCTATCAGTTATCATCTCTGCTATCATCTATACTCACAGCTCTGTTGTGAACGTACCCTTAGGGTCATAGGCCTTGGATTTTATTTAATGAAAGAAATTTACAGTAAATTATGTTTACTAGTCGCCTCCGTCCACGACACCTAATTGGTAGTTGGTTTACGTCCAACAAAAATAGGCTATTACTTTACTACTTTTACTTTTAGAGAAAGATTTTATTATTTAAAAAGCATGTTTAAAAATAACTAAACATTTATTTAGATTTATACATTGATTGTACTCTCCTGCCTCTAGTCCAATTTTAAATTCTTTCCAAAAAAAAATCCTTTGCACCCGTCAAAAACTTATTTAATTAAAAACATTGGCTGTATTTTGGCGCGTTTTTGTTGAGATTTAATCAGGTGTTTTCTCCATTGTAAAATAAAAACATGATGCATCATTCATTTCATTTCATTTCATACTGAGTGCTAAAAAGTACTTACTGCAGGTGTGGAGTAAAACAGATCCGCACAGTTCGTACAATTTTGTTTATGCGAAGATTGTGTGGTTTATTTAGATTGATTTTGGATGAATTTATTAATAATGAATTCTATTCATTGGTATTGAATATGGTGGGTAGGCCATTACTGAGTATTGGCGAGAGAATAAACCATTATGAAATCATTCTGGTTGATCAGAAGAACTGAATGTGTTTGCTTAGGGTCAAAAGGGTGCCGCACTAAATTCCTCGTGCATTATTATACTCTAATTCTATTACATTTAAAATTGTTTATCTTAATCAAGAGTTGTGAAATTATTCTTAATAGCTGTAGAAAATACGGTTAATAAATCCATTTTATAATTAATGATTTAATTTTTTTTTTATCTTTAAATTGTATTTGCCAGTTAGGAATGTAAAACAACTTCTCTCTCAGCAAAGCCCACCTCGTTGATAGATCCCGCAGTCCGCTTGCTAGTTCCTCGTGGCCCAATATTGCCAGTTCAAGAATAAATAGAATTTCAGTCGAAAGCCATTTAAAGTATTAATTTATTTTTGTTGCTAGTTAGTACGATATTTCCCACTAACGTTCGCCTCATATTTTTGGTAAGAATGAGGTCTCTGATTACGTATAAAGTTTATTATGATAAGAATATTTGTAAAACGAAACTCGATGTTTCGTTTTTTTTTTCATTGTTTTAGCAGATTTGAAATCACATCTACTGAAACTTGGTTTTTAATGAAACACTGATAGCCCCAATTTTCGTTTTTAGGCTTTATTATACAGAAAATAAATTTGATGAGGAGAGAGATTCTTAAGAAACTCCAAAATTGGAAAAAAGTAATTTATTTTTTGCGTGTATACATTCTAAATATTAAACAAAAATTATTATAAATAAGTTGCTAGAACGCAGTTCGGCAGCTTTATTATTTACTAGTATAATTATTTTTGACTAACTCAACTAGTATTATAGGTTGGATTTCAGTAATTATTATTTTTATTTTGTCTTAATTTTGTTTGAAAAATTATTTTTTTAGAAAATATCAAGAATCTAAGGTTTTTTGTTTATAACAATTGAGAGCGCGATGGGGGCTGTGATTTTTGGAAAGGGTTTTGTTCTTAGAAGTTTTAGAGAGGAAGAAAGTTCTTGTTCGCTGTCAGATTCATACTTAAAACTTAGCTAGAAAGTGCTAAGTGCAACCTCTATCAACTTTATTTATTTATTAACAATTTTAGGTTTAAGGAAATCTGTGAATTAGCATTCTTGAAATGTTGTAGAGAGAGAAAATCGAGTTACCCACCAAATTAACGGCCTGAAATACCTAAAGCATATTGTTTTTCTGTAAGCATTAATTTTAAAATTATAATTAATTTATCTGTTCACTTATAACTTTTTGGGGGTGTGAAACAATCAATCGTTTATTCTATTGGTACTGTAGCCGAGCTGCTAAGCATAAAAGTATGGAGTTCAATATTATAATGCTCAGGCATAGCACTATATTTGATGCCTTAAATGAATAATTTAAATTAAAGTATGTATTTAAATTAATTAATAGCCTCCATCCACCACGATGCTTAAGACCGGTAAAAAGTAATGTAATCGCCTTTTTTTTTTTTTCAGGCAGGGCTTATCTTCCTGCTACGAATTAGTTGTCGTGGACGAGGGCGGAAGCTCATACTTTACTATAAACAAATTTTCCTAACAATTAAAAAGTAGTCATAAGCGGGATTCGAACTGGGGATCTCCCACTTACAACGTCACGCTCTTGACTACTAGACCAACATCCGCCCCGAAATCGGTTATTGGACGTAAAGCTTGCCTTGTAAAACAAAATACTATATTTTTTTTAGGAGCAATTATAGGGAGATTGGTGGATGAGATTCTGTGGTCTTTCATCAAAACTGTCTTGTGGATTCAGAAGTTTGTGCCAGAATTGTGTACGCCAGAATATTAGTTTCTAAGTTTGGTTTTTAAATTAATTGTTAATTTCATACGTTGAGTACAATTTTTCTTTTGCTGAAGTCAAGGTGCACCTTACACTGTAAAAACTTTATCTAGAACGATGGTGTAAATTCCTCTTAAAATATAGGCGTTTATTTCCCATCATGTTTCAGATGATGTATGTATATATTTTGTTGTGTATGCTAGGTTGCATTGGTATACACCTGTTGGGATATGGTTTGGTAAGAAAACTGAACTGCGGCACGTTTCCATGTTCGAATGTATGCACACTGAGCAGGGCTTGCTGCAAATACACCCTCCAATCATACTAATGGAGGTAAACACAAGTACGCTGGTTTTTACACTTTTACTTTTTGCAGTTTACTTGCTTACTGTACTCGGCTTGTAATTCTGCTACTTTTTCTTTTAATGAAAAAATCTCCCTCTTATATCAGACCGAACGCTTTCTTATCCAAACAGTGCTAATCAGAAATGCGTCATAACTTCTGCTACTATTTACCTCTTCCTTGCCAGAGCATTCTGCCTCACCCCTCGGCAAAGCGTACACCCTTTCTTTCCATCATTTCTAACCTGCTACATCCATCCAGGAAACATTCCTTCATTTCAATTTATATTCATCTTCAGTTCCGTTTCATTTAAGTAATCTCTTTGTGCCCCAAAGGGCTTATCGTGCGAATTCATTTGGTTGCTCACAACCGGTCCCCTGCGGGTATGATAGATGGGGGATGATGAATTGTTGATGAAGTTGTGTTCAGGACATTTCCTTTCCGCCTCTCTTGGGGCTTCAAGTGTCATTTACTGTAACATCATTTTAAATAATTTTGCCTACTTTGTAGCAAGAACTCATTAATGTTGTTTATCTCATTGTATTAGTGATAAAGTTTTTTTCTTATTTTATAAAATTGCCCACATCGACTTTGAAAAAGTTTGCTCGTAACACGCATCTTCTTCTTTTTTTGGTACGAAATATCCTGTAGTTTAAGCCACGTATAAATCTCCTCGTCACGATTTGGTACCAGCGATTAATTCTGGTATCCTCAGTCGTGGGCTGTGTTTTCAAAAGTTTGTTTGGCTTTACTTCTATCTACCAAATCAGTTGTCGTGTACGGATGCAACTAGCAAATATAATTTACTATTATATTCGCATAAATAACTATTAAATAAAATCCAAGGTTTAGACCGGGAATTGAACCCAATATCACAATACATCTAAGCTTTGCGAGCCTCGCTTTTATCCGCTCGGCTGCCATGGCGCTCAATTTAGTTAATACTTTTTATGATATTATATATTTCTTTATTATGAATTCCTTAGGGAATGTAGATTACTACTATCTTGGATTATATGTGGCAAACCTAGCCTAGGATCAACCAATTTAGCAATCCATATGCTCTAGCTCACCACACATTTTCCAGTCAAACCAAGGGAGCTTCAATAGATCTTTAAGAAAGGAGTCGATTCACTTCATACCCTCTTACCTACCTTTATATTGACATCTACTTAAAAGGAAAAAGAAAAAATGCTCCGCAATTACTGAAATTGATTCTATTTAGTTTAAAGGAGCATAAACATAAATATTTTGGTAGCAGTTATTTATTTATTTTAACCTCTTAGTTCTACAGTCAGGATTGTTCGGAACAGATGCGAGTTTTTACCAACTTAATCTTTGTTAGCACGGCCCCGGGGAAATTCATTAGTTTAATTCTGCCGACGAGGCCAACTTTTCCTTTGGGAAAATACAAAATTAGGCTTTCACAACCCTTACTACATAGTTAGCAGTATACTCCTCTTAGTTGCTGGCAGACCCCCCCCCCCCAAACAGTTACGTTTCACTCTAATTCACCATTTTGTCTTTATAACATTTCTAGCTGATTCATTTAAATTAAAACGTCTATAATTTGCAGATTTCATGTTTATTTCTTAATGAAGGTGTTTATTAGAAACTTTAAATAAGTGGGAGACAAAGTATAGTAAAATAATTATTTAAAGTATCTTAAAATAATTGTAATGCCTTTTTTTGTTTTACTTTTAGCTATCCGAATTTTATTTTCTTCTAGCTGTCGAAACGTTGAGTTCGAAATGCTCTGATGGAAGTCACAATGAGCAGGGTGTATACAACTATTCTTTAAGTTCATCCAGAGGTCTGAAATTAGATGAAAACTTTGCAATTAATAAATATCTAGTTTTGGGATGTTAGTTAAGAAATGTGTTTGAGTACTCTTGGCTTTAGCCCTTGTGTTCCTTATACCTTCGGTTGAGCGCTATTTACGGGTTAAGAAAGCAATTCTTTGACTAGATAGTAAATTTTCACTTTAAATTCAATATTCAGATCCAGTGAACGCAATCCGATCCGTCCAGTCTCATCTTCATATTCTCGAACCATGGTTTCGTAAATAGAGAATAAAACTCAACGAGTCTAAATCTCATTTCATAACCTTTACCCTCTAACATAAGGTACTCCCGCCAATCTATCTGAACCATATTCCTATTCCTCCGGCAGATAAGGTGCATTATCTTGGATAAACGCCTTACGTGGAACCCCCATACTCGACTCAAGCGACAGGAACTTTACTTACGTTACCGAATGACCAAAAGACTCCTCGACAAACGCTCCAAATTGTCTCTTATCAATTAAAAGAAACTACTACTAGCCCTAATCTGGACATATGGACTTGAACAGTACGATACTGCAAAGCGTTCCAATCTCAACCACATCCAATGCCTTCTATCGAAAATCCTACGTACAATCCTTAACGCTCCTTTCTACGTAAGCAATCACACTATCCACACTTTCCTAAAAATCCCTTTTGTCCTTGACCTAGCCAAATCCTGTTACAAAGGAATTTCATTCCAAACTTTCCCAACACTTCAACCCGCTCATAAACAATCTATCCCAAACTACTCTTCCCTCAGATCCTCGCCGAAGAATGAAGCGTCGATGGCCTCGCGATCACCTGATCGCATAATAAAAAATGGCATCCTTCGCATTCACTTCAACGGCATCTTGTGTTAGACGACTCATGATGGTTATCGTTGGATAGCCCTCATTCAAATCTTTCAAGCTATGTTTATTTATGTGTTTAATCTGATTTACTTGTTGCCACTAGACAGTTGTAAATTAAAAAGAGTTAAAAAAAAAAAAATGAATACGTTTTTCGATTATGTTGAGGTGAGAGAATATTCGACCCGGAGTGGACTTACTGTGCTCTGTCGGATAATTGCTCCTCTCTTTATTAGCTTTCGGTATCCAGTCTCTGTAAAAGGATATTAGAGAGAATATGCGCAGGATAGCGGTGATTACCGTTTTGAAAATTCTAGCTAGTAGCTTTTTTATGATTGGACAAATGATGGTTTTGCTCTACTGCGTCCGTTGGTAAATAATGTGGTTATATTAGTGCGACCACAACAATATTCCACACACGTAAGGAAATAACCATTTTCTCCAATAAAATCTCGAATACTAATCTTTCTTCTTTTTAGATATTTCTAATTGCAGTAGACCTTTTGTTAATCTTTACTTTAGATATTTAAATTTAGTTTACTCCGGAAAAAAAAAACAAAAATTAATTAAATTAGGTTGATCGCTGGCTTTCCGTTTGGCAGGACATTTTTTGTTTTTCTAGCGTTCTCGATCTGGATTGCGTGAATGCAGTTTTGCATTGGCCAACCACTACAGCCTACCACACTATCTTAAAGGAGCTAATTTAATTTTTTTTTTTTTATTTATTTATCTCTGCATTTCTTTATTTTAATGAAAATAAATTTCTTTGAATGCTATATAAAACACTGAAATTGGCGCAGTTCTAAATTTCATTCTGAATTCAATTATCCTTACTGTGAGATCATACAGTTAACAGTACAATATTCTGTTACACCACCTTGAACTAAACTAGAGAGAACATTTGGCTAATTCATCAGGGGTCTGGGTTAACGAACTAGTAGTACATTGGCCAGCAGTATGGCCGATAATAACATTTACATATTGCTGCTGGAACTGAGTACGATCACACTAGGCTGGAGTAGTGGCGTCTACATCTCACTCACCGGCCATCTCTCTCTAGCTAACTGTTCGCGAATAACCCCAATCAGTATCGACATGGATTCCACTGCCGCCTAGACTATTACTCTTAGTATGTAGCAGGTTGTAGGGCTATAGAGAGTTTCCCCCCGGAGGGGAGAGGGAGAACGTAGAATCAAGCATACTAGCATACCTAACCCATTCAAGCATTCATCTAGCCTTTAGACAATTGAGTTTGCGGTCTACCCAACTAGTTTACATTGTCTAAAACAACATACACTATGAGATAGAATTTAGTGGAACATATATTTGTATTGATATTAGCATTGGAAAGCCGTAATCAAGGAACTAAGGTTAAAATTTTAGATATTTTTAATCTATAACTTTGCGGGAAAGCTCTCGGAAACAATCTTATTTCAATTCATAGTTTGTTGGAACATAAATTACTAGAAAAAAGTAGTTCGTCAATGAACAGACAATATACAATTGATGTTAAACACTTAATTTTGTATTTCAATATTCTTCACAAAGTGCAAGAAGTAAAGTTTTTTTAAAATCAACCTAACGCACGTCAACATATGAGTTCATTGGTGCCCGTCCAGTACTAACTCTTTTTTTGCAAAAACATTTTTATCGATGCTGCACGTTTGTTCTTCATTAGGAGCTTCTGGAAGTTTATAACAGAATTTATGTGTACAATAGTGTAAACAACGACGAAAGTATTAATAAAATAACTAATAAGCAATTTTTAAAAAAATAATAATTATTTGTAATTCACAAAAGAAATGGAGAATCATTGTGAATCTGAATCATGGAGAAAAAATTCGATACTTTGGAAGTTAGAGTTGTGTAAGTTATGACGTATACAGGGTGTATACGGAGGAGTGGTCGAAACTTCGGGAGGTGATTCAGCAGCTCAAATGCAACAAAAAATATTCTCTTCACTTTGGCTCGATTCTCAATAGCGTCCAAGATATTTGCATTTTTAACTTTTTCGTCGATATTCGCATTTTTCACCATAAAAACGGCCCTAACTTTTCTATCCTTTATCCTACAACAAATCTGTTTATTTCAAACGAAAGAGCATTAAATTTCCTTATAAATTTGCTCTATACAGAGCCTCAAAACGTTTCTTATAACAATGAAATTTTTACTTTAATGTCTAAAAAATTCGTTCTCGATGATTTTTATTAAAATTTTCAACTGCATTTTTTTAATGATTAATGAATCAAGGAGTCACATAATTTCAGAAAAAGTTGCGCATTTATTGAGCTTCAAGACCAAATGGATTTTTTCGGTTTTTAATAAAACCCTACCCCGAACAGAGGGGTGTAAATACAGAAAACTGGGATTTTGCGTAACCGACTTTTCACTACTAATTTACTCAAATGTCATCTTTTGGAGAGGGAACAAAAAGAAAAGTAACCATTTTAGTTTTTAACAATTATTATTTAATAAAACGGAAGTAAAAAATAAAGTAGCAATTAAATAAGTTGTAGGTTAAAGAGTAGAAAAGTTACGGCCGTTTTTATGATGAAAAACGCGGATATCGACGGAAAAGTTAAAAATGCATAAAATATCTTGGACACTTTTGAGAATCGGGCCATAGTGAATAGAATATTTTTTGTTGCAATTGAGCTGCTGAATCACCTCCCGAAGTTTCGATCACTCCTCCGTGTACACCCTGTATAACTAGAATGATTTAGTAAAATGTAAAATTTTAAAAACTTTATGTTTTGCTCTATAAATAAAGATCTCTCTAATTACATTGTTCTTGTTTGTTTACTCTATCAACATATATGTATAGCATTTACTTGAAAATTCTGTTTTAAATTTCCAAAAGCTTCTGATGAAGCACACAAATGGTACCCGAAACGTACAGCACCATTTCAATGCTTAAAAACGTTACTATTCACTCTTTATTGTCATCAAATTATACGTATTGACTATATTTCAGTACATTGTATCATCATTTTTGCCATGGTATGGAATTAACGCTTAGTAAAGGGTGCTTCCTTCGCGTTAATTCTTCAAACTTTGTGTTAACTCCTCTATTATTTCCCACAATAATATTAAATTTGAGTTTAAACAGATTTTATTGTTCATAAACTTGCATACATTTTCTTCGACAAACGACTAACATGGAACCCACACACGAGACTCAAACGAATTGACCTCAATCTCAGATATAAATTGTTGAAAAGACTACTCGACAAACGTTCAAAACTGACCCAGAAGAACAAACGAACACTATATACCGCTCTACTTGCCCCAATATGGACGTACGGAATACAGCTCTACAGAAGCGCCAAAAAATCTAACATCAACCGACTTCAGACCTTACGATCAAAAATTCCAAGAACAATAGTTAACGCTCCCTTCTACGTCTCCAATCATACTATACACTCTGATCTCAATATTCCTCTCGTTTCTTAAATAGCACAATCTCGCTACACAAAACTCCACTCAAATCTACACAGTCATTACAACCCTCTGATCCACAACATGTCTACCACAACACTTCCTTCTAATCCTCAACGCAGACTAAAGCGGCGGTGGCCACGCGACCATCTCAACACAACGCCGACCTCCTAGGATGGTTGCCAATCTGGTGAACTAACGTCTTCCATCACTGGATGGTCGTCGTTCACTCCACTCACGCCTCTTTGCGCACATGCATGTGCGCGCACGTGTATGTAAGTGCATATATGTGCGTGCCCGTGTATTCGCGCCATTTCCTTACTCTCATCTCTTTTGCTTGTTTTATCTATTATAGTTGCAAAATAAATAATAATAATAAAAAAAAAACGATTTTAAGAGTATATTTTCTTCGAAAAGTATTCTCGACAGTAATTATTTGTTATAAGTATTTTGAGAAAACAATTCATATCTTTGTTAATTGAATTTATCTAAATCATATCTATGTTGAACTTAAATACCTAAATGGCTTGAAATTCCTGCTGCGTAGAAGGTCATGTGTATATGTTCGTTTAGAAGTAGCACTTAGTTCTCAGCGTTTCCTCGTGCTTTAAAGTTATCCTAGAGTAAGTTCGCTCTCTTCCTCCATTTCTCTCTTGAGAACCTTGTACTCACTCACTAACTCTAATCTTGCGCATTTAAGTCCCTATTCAAGTTGTCCCTGATTGACACCTAATTCTAGTTAGCTGTACTGATAAGCCCCGCGGCATAAGGGGGTTTTCAAGTTTTATCTTAGATTGCTCACACTTATCCCTGACTCTTCGCCCTGCCTTTCTACTTTCCATCTTGTTGGCACTTTTAGCTGGAAAGTTAGCAATATGATATCTTCCTTAAATACTTAATGTTTTATTTCAATATTCTTTACGCAAAGTAAAAAAAAATTAGTTGGCCGAGTTAATTAATTGAATGAATTAATTAATTGGTAGCCGAGTGGTTAAAGACCAGACCTGGGAAGCTAATACAATTTGCACTGTGGTACTGAGTTCGATTCCTGGTCTAGGCCTTGAATTTATTTAATGTTTAATAAATTGAATTTATAAGTAAAGTATGTTTCTAATCGTCTCCGTCCATGATACCTAATTGTAAGCCCGCCTGAAAAAAAGGCACTTCTTTTTCTAATTGTAATTTGTTAAAGCACGCCATCTTCTGCATCATTGAAGCCTTTCTCCAGCTGGCTTTTCGGACAGTGTTTACTCGTTAAAGACAACACAGTCTTATCACAGCTCAGTGAGCAGCAAGAAGAAAGCTCTCGAAGAAGGCATCTGCCCTACCTACATTTCTATATCGCTACTGTTCTTCAGACTTCATTATCTCTTTACTTCCATAAAACATGTGGGGGACGGCCGCGAGTAAATACTTTCGCAGCGTAAATTTACTCAGAGCGTTTTCGTAAGTTTTTATTACTTCACAAAACTCTTCTGATTCATAATTACGTTAAACGAAAATTACTCACCGTTCTTGTACGGTTTTTGTGCGATGCTCTTTGTACATTTCACCGACCAGTTTATTGTGGATAATGTAGCGCATAACGATGCGACCTTCTAGAGCAGGGGGTGGGCAACGTGCGGCCCCGAGGGGTGTGCGCAAAACGGCAAATAATAAAAATTTAAATCATAAAATATTTTTTTGATGTTAATAAAGTTTGGTAATTTTTGCTAGTACAATTATTGTCGCAGCGTTCAAATCTTATATTAGTAATCCGCGCTCTTACTTTGTATGAACACTCGACTTAGAACCACTTAGCCACTTTTACACCAGACAAAGCGTCGGATTTTCGCTTCTTCTCTAGTTATTTATTTTATGGTTCAACAGTTGATTTATAAATGTGTATGCGATCGCATTATTTTTATTTCGTCTGGCTTTTTAATTTTTAATAGACAAAATGATGAAGGAATACATGAAGCAATTTCACAAAAGTCACTAATGCCGTTTTTACATTAATTTGTTTATAAATTTCATTATTATAAATTAATAATCTGTATTACAAATAAATAAAAACACCAAATAAGAAACCGAAATAAATATAAATTAATTCATTTAAAAAATATATATATATTGAGGCCCTGGAAATAAACCAATAACCTTTTGCGGCTCTCGGTAATAAACCAATAACCTTATGTGGCCCTTTACAGAAAACGTTTGCCCACCCCTGTTCTAGAGCTATCAAAAAATCAGTTTTAATGAAGAAAATTTGTAAAAAATTTAATTTTCCGCAATGAAAAAGTATTTTTCCTGGGAAATTATGTATCTGGTAGAAGTCGCGCTGTAATGTTTTTTAACTGTGATTTAAATACAGTGCGGTGCACAAATAAGTACAATTAAACTGAAAAAAAGGCAAAGTTTTTCTTTCTTACGTTAGCCATCGACTCGTTTAACCAGAAGGTAGAGTTATCACTAAATGCCATCACTCCATAATAATTAAGTAATGTTAGTTGAACTCCTTAAGGAATTTATCTAAGATTCAAGACAAAAGTCTGCCAATTTTTATTCATAACTTTCAAAAAAAATAATGCACTTATTTTAGACTTTAAAAAAACAGTTAAACCTATGCATAGTACAATAATTGCTCACATTGTAAACTAGCGTTGCCTAATTAATTAATTCCCATCTTAGAAACTTAGAGTAGCTAATAATGTAGCTGAAAACTAGTTAAATTATTAATAGCTAACCTTTTAGTAGTCTAGCTAAAATGCTGTATTAGTACTTGTATTAATAATAACAGCGCACTCACAGGAGAATATGTTAAGGGCTTTTACCTACATGTTTATGAAGGAGCCGTTGGGATGAAGGGAGAGATTTACTTCATTCCCATAGAGTACAGAGTAGTATATCTTAGATGGAATATGTTTAAATAAGGTAGGAAAGATGTGTTCTCAAGATAGTTCCGTCGGATACTGCGCGACTTAGCATAATCATTTATTTTTACACACCTGTCCCATTCTGTAAATTTAATAGATAATCTCATAAAGTATTTAATTGATCTTTTAATTACTAATTAAAATCAACTCATATCCATCCGTTTTATCTTATCAAGAACCTCTATTGCCCCTTATTGTATCAGAAATTATCTATAACTAAATATTTATCTAAAAGAACATACAAACATAATTCTCAAAATTTGCTAGAAAATGTAAAAAATTGGTAAGGTTACTATCATGGTGTCTTCAAAGCAGCAATCTCTTATGAGCATTTGCTTGCTATGTAGCTGCGATGAAACAGTTCGTATTTAATGCTTTACAGAAAGCCTACTTTAGATAATTTTTTTTAATAACTAAAAGAAAATTCCTTTGTTTCTCAGAAGGAAAACTTACAATACGTATTGCAAAATTAGAAATTTAGTATTAAAGCTCTCTCAGCCCAATCAATCTTTTTCATATTTATTTCAAATATTCCAATTTTTGAGTTTTGTGATTCTGCACAAATTTGAATTAAGTCTGAGCTCCACTTTTCTATAAATAAAATACTTCTATCTCTACTATCTATAAGTAAAACAAAAGAAAACTATATACAGCTCTTCTAGCCCCAAAATCGGCATACAATATAATATATAGCTCTACTGAAGCGTAAAACAATCCACAATCAACCGACTTCAAACCTTACTGTCTAAAATCCTGAGAACAATAGTTAACGCTTCCTCCTACGTCTCCAATCACAATACAATTTGATAAAAATATTCCTCTCGTTTCTTGAAATAGCCCCAATCTCGCTGCATAAAACTCCACTCAAATCTAGACAGTAATTTACAACCCTCTGATCCTCAACACTTCCTTCAAATCCACAGCGCAGACTAAATTTTGGCACAACGTTGTATTCAAATACGGTAGTGTTTTTATGTATTTATATTATATAGATGTCACCCTTGTGACATGTAAAAACAGCGCCATTTGTTTGAAGTAAAAGCAACACAAGCTATACTAAATATAATATTTTACGATTCCATTTCAATGTTTCTGATTGCATTGTTAAATTGAATGTTCATAGTGTTCAAATGTGCAATAAATAGGCCAGAATCTACCGGCTACAACGTCAACTGCTTTCTTCACGTTATGTTCAAAATGGTGCGTTTACGAAAAGACTGCTGTGTTTGGAGGTGCTTACGTCTTATACATGGAACGCGAGTAGAAAATCATTTGAACAACGCAAAGAGCGAGTCGACAGACAACCGGACTTATTTAAAGAAACTACGATAGGCAGTCTGTACACCGTGCATCCCAATCAATATGAATGCTTCTTTCTTCGCAAGCTGTTGGTAATTATGCCCGGTCCAACTTCTGTCAGCAATAAATAGAGAATCGTCAACGATGTTTACACATGCCACTTTCCGCAATGCATGTCAAGTTTTGAATTTATTGGAGAACGACTTGACACTGTGATGTACGCATTAATGGCGCGTACTAAACGTCACATCCAAACCAAGTGCGTGCATTGTTTGCACTCATATTGACCGGCCTGCTCTCCTTCATCTCCAACAGAGTTATGGGGGAAATATAAATCGCATATGGCTGAAGATATTTTCCTTCGAATGTGCAAGGAAAATTCAAATATGAACATGGATTTCACAGCGGGAATCTACAGCGAAGTGTTGATAATGATTGATGATTTGTGCTTAGAGATCACGAACTAAGTTCTCAATCAATTGGGAATGCAATCGCCGAACCGATCTGCTGCTGCTTCGCTGCGGACTGAGCCACAGCAACGCGTGGCCGGGTGCAACTAGTATATTAATAACATGATATTACCTTTTACATTATTTTTTTTTATTATTATTATTTCATATTGATCAATTCATATATTTTTATATCCAGCATCTGTATCTTTCTTGAAATAATTACCTCAGTGTCAAAATTGGATAAAAAAAAAAGAAAAAGGCCAGCTCAGAGGCACGTTTTCTTTTATTTTTTTATTATTTAACAAATTACGAAATATTTCAATGTGCCAAGCAGAATATAAATGGGATCTATATCACTACAATGGGAAGACGAGGTTGTACACCATTTCCAATTGAATTATGAGGAAACCTGGTAACGAGCTTGCTTCGACTCCTACAACCTTCTCCACACTTCGTTTTGCTTTTCTTTTTTCCTTTATCTTTTTCCTTTCACCGTCGTCAGTGTTGCTCATTCAATTTCCTCTACCTGCTACGGAGACACTTCTAGATAGCTGTAATAACCGAACACAAAACCAACCAACCGAGTCTTCTTTCTACTATAGCCACACCTTCATCTTCTTCTTCTTTTGTTTATTACCACTTTCAAATAAGCTGCCATTTTTATCGCAACCACCCGCGGCATTAAAAGTACTCCCAGAGGTATGAGTTCCTTACAACTATCTTAACAACAATGATAATATCGCATATCTAACTCTACATTACCCAACTGGCATTAAGTATAACTCCTGAGGGACGTACATTGTTAGGTTTGCGGCTTTTATTTTTTGGTTTTATATATTTATTTACTTTTTTTTTTGTATGCATATACTGCTTCTATATGCACATATTAGATGTGTTATCTGTTTTATTTCTTTTTAATATAACATTTCTTTAAAATATAAAATAAAAATTCTTGTTTATCATTTAGTGGAAAAGTTGTTAAAAGAAAAGCGGCACTTTCAGCTATAATCCTACATTGTATTTGAAGAAAATACAAACTGCTTAAAAGAAGGCTATTTTTAGTCTAATTTGTATTATTTATAAGATGTAATAAGATCCATACAATCTTCAAGTTTTTAAACGATAACTCAGTTTCAACATTAATTTTTCTAAGACAAGGATCTAATTTTAAATCATTTATCAAAGTTGTCTAAAATTTTTAAAATAAAAATTAAGTTAAGGCATATTTTTATTTTTATTTTTTTTTAAATTACCAGTATTCAATGTAGACCGCTACCTTGGGCTTTGCCTTTACAGAAGACTTACATGGAACCCTCATACTCGACTTAAGGGAACAGAACTCAACAGACGCTTCCGTCAACTGAAAAGACTACTCGACAACAGATCAAAACTCACTCTGGACAACAAAAGACTTACATATGTAAGTATATTAAAGCCAGTCTGGGCTTATGGCATCGAACTGTGGGGTTCAACCAAACGCTCAAATCTGCAAAGGATCCAGTCCTTGCAGTCTAAAATCCTTCGCTCTATAGTGAACGCTCCTTTCTACGTCACCAATCAAACCATTCACACAGACTTAAACATTCCTTTCGTCACACAAGTGGCTAAAACACGTTACAGAAAATTCCATCTTAACATTTAAACACATCCAATCCACTTGTACAACATCTATCTTCAATAACATTTCCAGACAACACTTCCAGACGTCTGTAAAAGACAGTGGCCTCGCGATCTCCTCTCTGATGAAGAGAGTCAGTAGAATTTAGAATGTTTTTGGAGTGTTACCGCTGGGTAACTTCTCCACTCTGATATGTGTGATTCTCCACTCTGATATGTGTGAATGTTATTTATTGTTATCATTGTTGCTTATAACGCAAATTGCGTTGATTGTAATTAAATAAGCATCAACCCTTATTATATAAGTGATCTAAAAAAAATATTTTTTTTTTTAAATTAGGTTTCAATAATACGTATGTATGTCATAACCAGCTGTTATAATTTAGCGATTATTTACTGGGTAGATAGCGCACAGTTCTGATATTAAGAGTGTTCGCGGCAACTTATCCTTAATTTTTTCCTCCATCTCTGAAGATTCTACTACCCTAATGGGACTGGAATCAGGAGATTGTTTCATCACATTGATTCAGTCATTTTGATTTCCACGATTAGAGAGGTTCCAAGTTACTCGTACTCACTATATAAACTGAATACAAATTTTCAAATACGTAAACTTATAAATTGAATAAATTTAAATTTACATTGTTAAATACTGTTCTAAATTTAAAATTATTCAGAGAAAAAGTAAATTGCTAATTTTTTTACCATTTCCTTTCGAGTAATTTCATCTTCAACAAATCCAATCATGGATTATATTTCAAAGAAGAATGATCTTTACCGACGTAGATTGTAACTTAAGCCCGAGTTCATTCAGCCAAGTCTAATAAAAACTCATTCCGAAATTTATATAGTATTTTGTGATGATGTAGCATTATTGTTTCGGTGTGTGTATACCAGGTGTGGCTATTAAATAACGAGACTGATGCGCCAAATCTTAACGACCGACAGCTGTGCAGCGTAAAGCCTTCTCTTTCGATTGCAGCGTCTCACGTGTTTTTAGTGAAATCAGTCTGACCGGAACCGTCGTTTGTGTAACCGTAGTTTCGTTTTGCCGAAAACATATTACTATACATGTCGAATTGTCGTGAAATTTCACATCAAAACTTGATAAAACCGCTACTGAAATTTATCTTTTATTAAAAGAAATTTATGGTGATGAATGTTAATCACGTGCGCGAGTTTTTGAGTGGTTCAAGCGTTTCCAAGATGGCCGAGAAGACGTCGGAGATGATGACCGCCCGGGTCGCCCTTCCACGTCCAAAACGTATGAAAATATCGATTATAATTAATCAACATTACTACCGTGAGGTGCTTGCTTAACTCCGTGAAAAAACGACCCGATTTGTGGAAAAACAAGTCATGGGGGGGGCTCCCACTGCATTGTCTGTCAAGACGTTACCAGCCAAGTACAACATCCCAGTTTTAGGCCAACCGTTATTCGCCTGATCTGGCCCCATGTGACTTTTATCTGTTCTCCAAAGTCAAATCTGCATTAAAAAGGAACACGATTTCAGTCCGCTGAAGCTGCGAAAGAAAAAGCGGCACGCGTCATGCAGGAGCTGACAGAAAAAGACTTCCAGCACTGTTTCGAACAATGGTAAATTCGCATGGAGCGTTATAGTGATTGGGGAGGGGTGTATATTGAAGGTGATAACAACTAAATATGTATAAATTTAAAATAAAATGTTTTTCAGCAATAGTCTCGTCATTTAATAGCCACACCTCGTGTATGTTATAATCGTTCTTGTCAAACGGTTTATCGAAAATGTTTTAAAATGGGCAAACGTTTGAAAGCTTCGTTGGCCAAAGAATGAAGCAGACCAAACTGACGTGAATATGATTTATAGTTCGAGTACATGAAGTTATTAAATATTGTTATATATTTGCTAACAATTTTGCGTATTTATTTAATATAGGAAATTCATAGTAAAATGTGTTTTCTATCTGATACTGAAGTAGTTTAGCATAATGCCTGACAGACAATAGACGTAAACTGCTTCACTTCTTCTCCTTCGAGTTTATTTATTTTTATGTCCTTCCTAACATTCATGTTTACGTACCAGACACTTGTTGCTTGAAATTTAGGTGAACATTGGTCTGTTATCGTTCACATATTGCTTGCCTTTGCTACGAGCGATCTGGCTCTGCTTGTGCATGTGTCCTATGCATTATAAGTATAAAAATTATATACGAAATTAAAAAAAAAAAAAAATGGAAGTCAACAGTTACTTCCGTTCGCTAAGCCAAATTCTGATTGGGAAAGGCGCAAAATTGAGAAGAAAAAGCTGCAAAGTGCAATGTGTTAATTATTGCAATGTTAATTTCTATTTTTTCTTCGCCAGGGATCAAATCTTTTGCAAAATTAATGCACAATCATTTTCATACTTCAGAAAAACTATGACAGTTGATTGTTTGAAGACAAGAGTAGAGATTCATTGCGTAGCGATTCAGGAAAAAAAGAGCGTGCGTTTGAAAGTAAATTGCGTCTCTAGAGGCGACACTAACGAGTTCCTCCATTCTGCACACGTTCTTAGGTATGAAGTGTAGGTCCTTCAGAATCCTTTTTGTCATTGCCTCCTTCATTCTTGTCTTTATATATATAAAAATCTTAAATCAATTTTCTTCCAGGTTGTCTTTTAAGAGCTGCAGACTCTTGGATTTTTTCTTTTTAATACTTAATTATTATTATTAATTATTAACTTTAAATGTTTGCATAACAAATCTATTATTTCACTGTGAAGCATTTTCTGCAGAAAAAAATCTTTTGTGCTCTCATATGGGTTAGAATTTGACTAGCACTCTAGTTTTATTGCAATAATATAGGAATCCATAAAATGCGTGCTTAAAAGATACCCACCCAGCATCGTGAGGAAAAGTGTCCTAGCAGTGGATCTGTATAGGTAGATCTAGATTTTTAGATTTGTCTTGGGGAGTAGCTGAATCAAAATCGAATTTATTACGTCTTAAAAAGACTACATCAATCTTTCAAATGTCTCTTGCCGTCTGTCTTATCTCGTACATTCAGTTTGAATGAAGGATTTGTGTTTTGATTGTAAGCTTACTGATTGCGCCTGTGGGTTCTCTAAACCCAAGTAGTTGCTCACATGGACTAACTCTTCTTATGATGTCTATTCATTTTGTCTGTTCTGTCTAAACTGGTTACCTGCTGATGGACGAGCCAATTAGGTATATTGTGATGGGGTTTTTAAGGCCTTCTAAGTTTGTGACGCTGAGTTGTCCAGTTCAAGGAGTAGTTAATAAGCAATTTCTACAATAAAATCAGTATATCTAATTAAACAAATAAATTTTTCGCTCACTTGAAATAACATACGAAGAAGAATTCGTTTAATATTGAAATTAAGATTTTTCCATTAACAGAATTTAGAGCTTCTACAGTTTGATGATCAAATTGGAAAAAAAAAGAATGTTAAAATGTGTCAATTTTAAATAAAAATGAAAACATCCAAATATATTGACGTCAAAATATTTTATTAAAAACGTTTACAGATGTCAAAATATAAATTCTCCAACAGACCTAGTGATCAGAGGTGATTAAAACGAATTTTACTTACAGAAAACACCGGAACTTGACTGACAAGTGACGAAAGACTCGACTGTATAGCTAGGGTACGTCCTTCCTTTCATAAATGTGTTTCCTGCGTGACCGAAACAAGTGGCCACCACCGCTCGTAACTGCTGTCTGCCATGAACTATAAATTTGTCGCTTTTGGCCCACTCTTTCTATAGATGTGCCTTAAAAGTAATTTTTTTTTTTATTTGTATTTATTTATTTATTTATTTTTTGTTTTTTCCCAATGTCTTACATCATTGGAGCTCTGCTGTTAGATATCTCGCAGCCCAATATATTTTCTGTATTTATGGACAGAAACATTTTTTTTTTTTTTTTTTTAATCTTTTATTGTAACAGTTGTTGCAACAAGCAAATATGGTAAAAGAAAAAAGAAATAGAAGAAAATCATGAGTGGAGAAGGCACCCAGTGGTGTCACACCAGTAACGTGCTTTGCTCTCACGATAAGAGAAGATCACGAGGCCATCTTCTCTTCAATCTCCTTAGAGGATTACCTGGTAATGTGGAGGAAGATAGGTGTTTTATGAGAGGGTTAGGATGAGCTGCTGTAGAGGAATGAAATTTGAGAAAAACGAGTGAACACAAGATCTGTAATGAAAGGGATTTTGAGGTCATTATGGATAGTGAGGTTAGATACATAGAACGGAGCTTTAAGAAGTTTTCGTAGTATTTTTGACTGTAATGCCTGGAGGCGTAGTGAGTTGGAACGCTTAGTCGATCCCCATACTTCGATGCTGTATGACCAAATGGGTCGCAGTAACAGTAGATATAAGAATCTTTTGTTATGTAGGTTAAGTTTCGAACGTTTGTCAAGTAGCCTGGCGAGAAGTTTGTAGCGTTGGTTAGTTTCTTGTCTTTTCAGTCTAGTGTGGGGGATTCCAAGTCAAAGAAACATTTTAAATTTTAAATATTTGTTTTGTTTTCTAATATTTCTTTACTATTGATTGATTGGGTGCGAGATTGTCGAATTCTTCAAGACCTGAGTGCATGTATGAATTTTGGGTATTGTCAAATACCTTCTGTTTAACTGGGTTACCCCACAAAAGGTTCTAATAAAAAGTCCCGTCATTCTTGTTTTAGTATTTTTTCAAAAATTGGTCTTTAGACATAGATTTTCGGAAGAGATGCTAAAGGCAATTTTGATCCGCTTATTGATCATTAATTAGCCGATTCTCAAACTTCGGAAATCAAAGGTATTTAAATTTTCTAATTAGATGTCATCCTAGAAAGTTTGGATTTAATATGACTAATTTAACAACTCTATTTAACTAAGTGATTAATGCCTATTTACATAAATTTTAAGTTACAAGAAATTGTAATATAGTTATAATTGCAATTAGATTAATGTTCAGCCTAGTCTATATATGTGATTAAATATAACAGTATAAGAAGGATTCTATTCCAGTTAGCACTAACCAACAGGTGGTGCCACCTTTTGCCATTACGGCCGTGCAAGAGGAGAAGGCTCTGCCAGCCAGATTGTGTCGCTTTACAAATGCTAATGTGTCCCATACAGAGTAGTATATATATACTCTATGGTATATATATATATACTACTCTGTAGTGGATATCACCGTGAGACTCTGACTATTGAATTTACTGCATATATCTTATCCTTAGCACTGATTTCATCCTGAACATCCTTCAGAATACACAGATCTACGCACACACACTTCTACGCAAGTACATTGAAACTTATCTCGATTGATATTAAATTTTATTTTATTCCTTCAATAATAGGTACAATATTTTACTATTTATTATAATTACTAATAAATATTTCTGAATTATTAATTGCAACTATTATTATTTATTTTTACAAAAATTTATTTAACATATATTATGGCTTGTCAAGATCTCAGGTCGTTGGCGTCCGGATTTTTTGTTCGGGGCACTGTCAGCTGTCTGACAATGTTCTCTCGTTACAGACAATACTGTCCATTACCGGGCAGAAAGCTGTTAGAAATTCCTAGGAAAAGAAAATTTAAAGGTCAGCAGCTGTATTTGATTCCGGAAATCTGTTTATGGCTCTCTTAATTATTCTTCTAGCAGATAATTATTTTAGATTAGATTAGCCTCATATGTAATATACACAGCAGACATACCAAACCATCCAGAAACTGTCCTCCTAACTTATGCAGATAGCACAGCTATACTTTCTCCTCACATTGATCCGGTAACTTCACACAGAAACCTTCAAACTCATCTCTTTTTCTCTTGAGGAATGGTTTAAAGAAATCAAGTTGAATGAAACCAAATCTCAAAGCATACTTTCACTTTCCACCACATCCTCCGATTCTACTATGACTCGATTCAAATTCCTCCTGCCAATGTTGTCCGATATCTTGGGCTGTATTTAGACAAAAGACTGACTTGTAACCCGCACACACGACTTATACGAACTGAACTTAACCGGCGTTAACGATGACTTAAAAGATTACTAGACCAACGTTCAAAACTCTTACTTAATAATAAACGACTGATTTACAATTCTATACAAAAACCCTCCTGGAAGTACGGTACTGAACTGTGGGGTTCAACGAAACGCTCCAATCTTCAACGAATTCAATCTCTTCAGTCTAAAATTCTCCACACTATCGTTAAAGCTCCATTTTACGTTACAAATCTAACTAACCATACAGACCTGGAAATTCCGTTTATTTAGGCACGAACTCGCTATAAAAGTTTTCATCAGAACTTGCACTCTCATTCCAATCCTCTTGTTCGCCATTTATCTTCTCGTCGCCTGCCAGATCATTCTCTCAGGCGATTAAAACGTCAGTGGCCTCGCGATTTTCTCTTTTCGGAAAAGAGTAGCTAATCCTGAAGACAACTTAGGGATGTTATCATTGGGTAACTGCTCCCCTCAGCTAGTGAGTTTGTAGTGGTATCTGTTATTATCATTTTTTAGCTTCAATCCAATTCTAGCTTCTGGAAAAGAAGATTCTTGTGCAGTGTTCTAGTGTAGTAGACTTACCTTAATAATTCTTTTTGACTTTTCAAATGATGTTTTTAAACTCACCTGTAGTTCATGAACTACAGGCTTTTAATCCCTAATTTCGCCCTCAATGATACATTTTTAGTGGTCAAATCCGCACTTTTAGTCCATGCTATGTCGTTGCATCGTCGATAGACATTGCAAGTTTAGATCTGCTTAATGCTACCACTGATTCGCCCAAATATGAAATTCATGCGACTTTACCCCGAAACAAAAGCAGCTTTTTTCTCTTCATTGTTGTAAAGACTTCTCTTATTTTTCTTACACTTAGCTCTTGAAGATACCATGTTTGTTAAGAAACTTATGGAAACGTTCTAGCAGTACATTCTCATAGATCTTTGCGCAGAACTCTTGTGAGTTAAAGTGAACGGAATCTTCTTGGAAATCTTTGTCTTGACACAAATACATAATCCGTTGTTTTCGTCCAAAAATTAGAACAGCCTTCACGACACTTCTTGTTAATTGTTTAAAAAAGAATTTAGTGTTTGAGATGGATAATGGATAAAGATACTTTTAACATTAACCCTTTTCTTTAGTTAGTTTTGGGATAACTAGTTTTTAGTTATCTCATTGTGAATGAAAAAAGATTTATCCGCTATTTGTTGCATGCGACAAGAACTAACGGAATTGGTGCTCTGTCTGTATTGGTTTGAGTTACTTTTGTATGTGTTATGTTCAGAAAAGTAGTAGTTACATTCAAAGTTAGGCAATGGTTTTACCGCTGGAAATAAACGTCTTCAACTCTTGTTCAGGATCAAAAATGTAGTCAAAAGAACAGAGTAAATATTAAGCTAGCCAACTATAAACAAGCCATTCAACCAATAAAAAAACATCATTTTTTTTCTGCAGCCAATTCGGTGGAAAATAGGAATAAGAGAAGAGAGGGGGGACTAGTTGAAATCTGGTGGTTGGTTTGTCGGTACTGGTAGCAATATTCCAATATGAATAAAGCCATTCTATTGGTCGTAGTATTATTATTGGGTGTCGAAAAGATTTATTGGAGTCGAAGCCACTTTCGAATTTATATTAGTTATCTAGTCGATTAAGAGAAATTTACGCCATTGTCATAAATATTCATATTTCATGCGATTGCTCTTTGTTTTTTATAAGATTTATTTCAGAAATGATTTTCATCTACTTTGTTTTTTCAATTAATTCTGTATTTTTAAATAATTTAAATTTTGGAAATAACGTTTTTACTTTTCTTACTCTATTATTTAAGAGAAATTCTTATCGTCCAGAGATTTCTTTTCTGAGTTTTCATTAGAAATAATCGTTTTGTGGTGTTTTTTCCCACCAAATGAACTTTGCTTGAGGCCCACACTTGGGGATCTGGGTTTTTGAGTATCCATGGCAACTAAATAAAGAAAATTAAAATAATTACTGAGAGTTCAAATTTGGTATTTAGGTTTTCTAGACGAACAGGCGTTATCGACTTCTTAAAAGACTACTAGACCAACGATCTAATTTTTATCTTAATAACAAACGACTGATTTAAACTTCTGTACTAAAACCTAACAGAATTGAACTGTTGGGTTCAATTAAACCCTCCAATCTTCAAGAAATTCAATCGAAAATTCCTCGCTCTTTTTTAATTTTCAAATCTAACCATACATCAACACAGACTTACAAATTCCATTTGTAAATCAAGTTCCTTGAACTTGCTATAAGCATCAGAACTTACAGTTTCATTCCAATCCTCTTGTCCGCCATTTATCATCTCCTTACCTTTCAGATCATCCTCCTAGGCGATTAAAAACGACAGTGGCCACGCGATTTTCTCTCTATTGAGGAGATTAGTTAATTCTGGAGATTACTTCCAGGGAGTGTTACCGATGGATAACTTCTCCCCACAATTAGTGAGTTTGTAGTGGTGTCAGTTATTGTCATTGTTACAATTAGTGTATCAAGCACTGGTGAAACTTAACAAATAAAATAAGTTGTTTAGGATTCTCTCAGTTTTCTTTAAATTTGGTTGGTACTAGTTGCATTTATATCGAAAAAAACTTTTCTTTGTAAGATTTGCAAAGGAAAATTCCGCTAAGAGATCTACTAGATGAGTGAAATGGACAGTAATTTGAAAGGAAAGATTTGCGTTTTCCGCTAAAGCGCCATCACTGTTTCTCGTCCTGCCCTCTGTATAATATAGTAAAAAATTAAAAGCTTTTTTTAAATTTTATTTTGCAGAAATTCCGGCTGCTTAGAAGGGCCAAATATACCAAATAGATTTCTCCATATTTTGAAAATTTCCGATTAAACGGTCCCTGTGATTTTATTTAAACTTTTTTGATAAAAATTTAAATGGTAGACATTCTGTATACATTTTTATATCTTAATCATTTTAAGAAAGCATTTTTATGTTGTACTTAAATTTTTATCACCTAATTTACTTAATTTTAGAATTTTACAAAATTCTCTGTGCTGTGTTAATCAAGATCCATAGCCACAAAACATGGCTGAATTCAATATCAAGCTTAACAGTCTAAACTTGTCAAGTATTAACCTTAAAAGTGACCTTAACATGTACTACTAGGACGTGAAAATGATAGAAAATTGTAGAATTGCTCGCGAAACATTTACAGTGATGTTGAATATTCAAATGTTTATAACAAATTCATATCCACCCCCCCTGCTCGGTCGAGTCACATAGAATTGTAGAACAGGTTAATTCATAAAGATATTCACTGAAATGGACAACAGTTTCGCTTATACCTACAAGACTTAGATATTACTGCGGAATAGCACTTAACGTTCATCTGCATTCAGTTTCCCGTTTGCTTCTGCATAGTTTGCAATGTTTAGCATCTAGCGGTAATGACTGGAACTCTGTTAGGGGATATTTGTTTGGTTGATGGACATTGCTACTAAAATTTTCCATTAAAATGTTGAATTTGAAATAAACATTTTCTTGTTTGTAAGAAATGACCAAATTGTATTCTGAATTCTAAAGTTCTACATTATCAATCTACCAAAATGTATATTAATGGGTATAACTTCTCTCTTGCAATGTTTCCTGTGCATTATAAGTTGACAACTTTGTAACGTGTTTGAAACTGCAGCTTTATGAATGACTCTTATTAATGTCAACGTTGTTAATCTTGAGAAATCTGCATTTTGAAAGATGCCACTCCTGCTAATGGAATTTAGGAAACCGTGAATGCTTAAAAATGTATTGTTCTAAGTAGTGCGAATCTTCCAATTCCCTCCAAGTTCAAATAAGATGGAAAATATTATATTTTAGGGAGAGACCAAGCACAGTCACGACTTCTACATTGCATTTAATAAACGAAACTATTTCTCTTAATATGTAGTGTAAGTTGGTTACGGCCTAGACTAATCAGACGGAGCAATTGTTAAATAAACTCCAGTTTTAGATCGCGTATATTATGTTTCGTAACAAGAGTATTATTCATGAAAAGTTTGTTGTCACATTTGCCTTGCCGCCTAAACTTAGCAGAATTCTTTTGTTATGGTGCATTTAAGGAATCATTAAATGAAGTCGAGTTGAACAAACAGAAGTACTACTCCGCACAAACAATTATAGTTTACTTTGGAGTCCTAAGCCTTATTTAGCACACTGCCGACCTCCAAGACAGTATCCTTTCATTATAGAGAGCTATAAAAGACTTGAAAGAAGAAAAAAATCCAAAAAAGCCGGCAGCTAGATTCGAACTCAGATCTCTACGTAGTGTGATTTCTCTGCACTAACCCTTTCAGATCATTCCCTTCCTTTATTGACTTTGATATTTAGAAACTTCGGTAGAACTTTACTTGAGTGAGTTTCACAATGGAGTCGAATATTCCTCCTACCAAACCAACCGTGAATATCTCGATACGGTAACAGTCAAGATGGTAGTAATGCTCTAATTAGTATAATGAAGACCAATTTAACATAAAGAAATTAGCACCACCATAAGTCCAAAGGGAAAGGATTAGCAATGCGGTTAGCGTACTGGACTCCCACGCGGAGGTCCCGGTTTCGAATCCAGCAGCTGACCCTTAGATTTTCTCTTCCTAAAAGCCTCTTACAGCTCACTGTCCGATGATGGACAGTATTGTCTGTAACGAGAGAACACTGTCCTGAGACCGGCAGTGCACTGAAAAAAGCTCCGGGCGCCAATAACCTTAGATGTTGACGCGCGCCTTAAATCATTAAAAAATAATAAAAAATAAGTCCAACTAATTCGCCTTTCATGGATTCGGTTTCTATAAAAACATGGTGATACTTTAATTTTTGTTTAAAGAACTTTCTCAGCTAGATTTGAAAGAAGTTTGAGATTCTTTTAATTTCTAAAAAAGAAAGAAATCTTATATAATTTTTATATTTCTTCTTTTTTTCAGCTTGTGTGATTTTGAATTTTACTAGAACTTCATCTTAAATCTTTGGAAGTTAAATTTCAGAAGATTTAAAAAGTAGTATCTCTAATCAATATCTATTTTCATCCTTCTCGTTTGATGTAGACAAATAGGGAATTTGCTCGCAACTTAATCCTGTTCTCTGAATTATATATTTTCATTTCTAATCGAAATGTTGTAAAAAGAAATTGTACAAAAGTTTATTTATTTATTTATTTATTTATGTTAGGCAAAGAATTTTTATGTAGAATTTTAGGAAATAAGAAGGGAATATGTGACTCTTCGCTTCACATACAAGCGCTCTTAGATCTCCATTCCCTTCCTAGTAAAACTCCCCTTTAGCTTCTTCTGGCACCCCTGGAATCGTGCACGTGTTCGCTTTCTCACCTGTTATGGATTTATTGGGTACTCTTCTCAATTCAACAACAACCTGCAAAAAGCTTTTCCATTTCGTTTGATTTGTTCCACTATTATGTCGTTATTTTATGCGAGATATAAATCCAAATCACATACACAATATATAACCGTGACAGCGACGGAATATCTGTGCTCAGTTAAGATCAACGTAGAAGTCACACGTGAGAAGCAAAGATTTTTACTATATTTTTTTATTGACATTTTTTTTACTTATATTTTTTGCTAACGGAGCTCTCGACTAAAAATGGTGCTTAAAACTTTTGTTTGCTTTGCTACGATGTCTATTTTTTTTAGTCTTGAACTAGTTATTTACTGATAAACTTTGCAAACAGCAATTATGTAATGATGGGTTACGCTCTAGGACAGGGATGGCGAACTTTTTTTCATTTTTTTTTTAGTACTAGCTCTTGGGTCACTAATGCCCATTTGCACAAGAGTTAAGTTTAAAATTGTAAACTAAATATTTTCAAAACTAAACATCTTTAAAATTCAGTTGGTTTAACGGGTAAAACGGAACGAAACAAGTGCTATGCAAGTCTCTTTTTACAAAACATAACTGAACAAAACCTTACAAAAGTGTGTTTTATCTGAAGAAAAATCTAAATGTGGTTATTTGCTTTGGGTTGTCGATTTTTTTAACAAACAAAATATGAGTAAAATTATATATTTTATTTGATATTTTGTAAACACTTTTGCTTTATTTCAAATACTACAAAAGCAAAGCATTTGTCGTCATTTGCGTTGTAGAACTGTAATGATCAAACTAAAGGTTATAGATAGCATTTAAATTGCTTTTGTGTCAATGCGTGATTGAAAAAAAATACAGATAGAATATAAATTATCCACACAATTAGAAAATCTAAATCAACCCGCGTAAACAAACAAATGGTTACCTAGCAATTGTGGGTCAGTGAAAAAGCTTGCGCGGGTGGGTCATAGGATCGCCATCACTGCTCTAGGACCACTTACTTCTCCAGTTCTGTATAGTAGTAGCTGCAACTTTCTGCAACAGGCAGTGTAGCACCTTCAAGTATGTTCAAGGAATTATATTATGCAGAAACATAAATAAAATGTACACAAATACGATATAATTAAATCTAATTATACATACAGATTTCCGCCATAGTTGGGATGATATATGTATTCGTACTACTGAATGTACGATGATTGATGCTTTTAATAAGCAAAATTGGAAAGCCTTTTAGGAGGATTGACTGTTAAAACGCTAAAATATTACAACTTTAAAGAAATTCTAAAATGAATAATAAATCAAACGTACAAAAACGACGTGATGGTTGCCTGGTGACACATGACGGAAGACAGTCTCTGTTGCTAGGGTACAATCACTCTTTTTTTACCTCTTCTGGTGGTGCGACAAGTGGTCGTCAAATGCCATTAAAATTATGCCTTTTTGTCGGCATTTTCACCTCTCTAATTTGAAGTCCATCTTAAAATGCTCGTCTTACTTCTTCCCTAATATTTCTTACATTAATTTTCATGCTTACTATTTTCTGCCAATATCCTTTAAAACTTGATTGACTAATTGATTGATAGGTTGCACATGCGTAATAGTATTGAAATTTAGTTAGCATGCGGTGGGCGGGTTTTTATCTAGAGGTCAAGAGCGTGGCTTTGTAAATGGGAGATCCCCAGTTCGAATCCCGCGTATGGCTACTTTTTATTTGTTAGGAAAAATTGTTAACAGTAAAGTATGAGCTCCCGCCCCCGTCCACGACACCTAATTGGTAGTTGAACGTACAGCCTCACCCGATAAGTCTTACTTATCAAGAGTAGATAATATTTCGATAAGGACAAAACTAAAGGTTAACAGGTTAGAGCGTTACCCACCTATATTTCTAGATATTGAACCTTGCATCGGATATTCTGCGTAATATATACACTCCTTTCCGCTTCGCTGAATAAAAAAGATGATGCTGACTTGTGATCATTATTTCTATTATATTTCCAATTTACATCTCTTTTCGGATGATGCTACAACGTAATTAATGATTCTATCAGTTCGCTGACTGAAATTGCGATGTTTCGCTCTTGAAGTTATTATTCGCTCACAATTCTCATTCCCATTTTCAGATTGTGTGGATTCTAATCAGTACGAGTTTAATGGCACATCCTCTTAGAATCTGGTTCCAAATCAACCTGAAATATCGATAGTAACTAGTTTTAATGAGACATAGTATAGTTATGGTAACTTTTTAGCATTAAATTTAATAATCGTTGCAATTAGCTAATTGAAATTCTTATAATGGAAAATACTTCCTTCCAAATGTTGGTCACTGAATTGTAGTCGCCTTTGAGCTGTTACATTATTTCAGCACCAATAAGAAGTTGGGTACATGCTGACTGGTACAGATACAAAATCACCTTCCAACTATCCTGCTAGCTTATTGCTGACAATCTGCATAATACTGTTTCATCGCAATGGCATCTCAAACTGTAATCAGTATCAGTATCTTGTTTCTGCAATGAAGTAAATAGTCTTCGATCTTTTTTAAAGCTCACATCAATAAGAGTGAATTTTCTTTTAAAATACAAAGGTAATGCGAAGTGTTGAGATTGTGACAAAATTAGAGTTTTCTATTATTTATTGGAAGTAAGGCGCCACGGTAGTCGAGCGGTTTGAGGCGAGACCTGTAAAGCTAATATGTACGAGTATTGCGGTACTCGGTGTATTGGTTTCGATTCCCGGTTTTAGGCCTTGGATTTTATTCATTGGTTAATAAAAGAAATTTTACAGTGAAGTATGTTTGCTAGTCGCCTCCGTTCACGACACTTAATTGGTAGTTGGATGTTAAGCACGCCTGAAAAATAGGCAAAAAAACAAAACATTATTTATCGGAAGTATTAAATATTGGAAATATTTATTGGAGTCTCCTGAATTTAAAAAGTAATTTTTACAAAATTGGCCATTGAGTGTATGTTTTGTGTACATATCTTTGTAAAAATATTTGGAACATTTTATTAATAACCAAATTAAATTACGAAATTTTACAAAAAATAATATAAAATTTTTGAGACCTCAGAAACTTTAGTGATCATCTCTTATACGAGGTGTGTTCAAAAATAAGGTGAATTTTCATTTTTCTCAAAAAATATTTATTTATTCATCGATTTTTATTTTGTCTCCTTCAAAGTAGTCCCCCTCAGATATAATACATTTGTGCCAGCGTTTTTTCCAATCCTCGAAACAGTTCTGATATGAATTTTTTGGTATGTCCTTGAGCTCTCTCAGCGATTCGGTTTTTATCTCCTCAATCGTCGCAAAAAGCCGTCCTTTCATGGGTCTCTTCAATCTTGGGAACAGGAAAAAGTCGCAGGGCGCCAAATCTGGTGAATACGGTGGCTGAGGCATGATAATGTCATTCAACAATTCCTGAGCGATGCTCATGCGACGGTTTTTTTTTTTTTTTATCAAAATTCAGCAATTTTGGAACGAACTTCGCTGCCACACGCTTCATGCCCAAAAATTCCGATATGCCGACATCCTCAGCAACTTCTCTAATTGTGATTCGACGATTCTTCATAACAATTTTCTTTACTTTCTCAACATGTGCTGGGGCGTCCAGGGCGAGCGAGCGTCGTCATTCACATCTTCTCGACCTTCTGTGAAAAGCTTGTACCACTTGTAAACCTTTTTTTCAACCAGAGTACTCTCGCCGTACGCCACTCTCAACATTTCAAGTGTTTTTGAGCACTTAATTCCACTTTTTACACAAAAATTTGATGCAACTTCGTTGATCCATTTTTTCGACAGAAGAAAATCGCCGAACACGCAAAACACTTGTCTTATTTATGCCTCTCACAAACAAACTAAACATGCTATATAGCTACAACTTTGAACATATGTTCCAGACAAGTGTACCAACATAAAAAAAAAAAACAATCGAAATTCGAATGTACCTAGCCCGCGAAATTTGAAAATTCACCTTATTTATTGAACACACCTCGTATTTCAATCAACACTTTAATACAATAGAAGCCATTCACAAATAAATCAAAATTACTATAAAACAAAAATAAATTTTCTGTAAATGTAAGAATACAAATACTAAAAAAATAATATTCACTTGGAACCCAATGAAAGTAGTTCAACAAACTACATTTACACATATAAACGGGCCATATATATATATATATGGCCCGTTTATATGTGTAAATGTAGTTTGTTGAACTACTTTCATTGGGTTCCAAGATAATCTATATATATTAGAATTATTCAACAACGGAAGTTAACCCTATCGATGAATTATGTATGTGGAGAGAGCAGTCGTCCACTTGGTTCGAACATTATAATTCTATAGGTGCCATTTTGCAATACTTAATCTCCATAATATATTTAGTTAAAAGTTGTAACATTAAATTTGCTACCATTGTTTCTCCTTAGATTTTAGTTTATTTTGTTGAGATGTTTTTTAAATTCTAATAAAAATTAACAATAGTCACTTCTGTTAATTATCCAGAATGAATTGCGGTGAATATTTGATGTATATTTATTACTACTATTGCTTGTATATATTTAACGCAGAATAATTAATCAGAATATTAATCAATCATGAATCCATTACACTTGTAAATATATATATTTAAATTAGTACATTCTTATATTTGGTTATAACTTTGCAAATCTCCATTAATTATATTGGACCAGAAGTAGTAGCTTTGTCAATGTTTTCTGTATTGTTTTGTTTGTTATATTCTTGTGTTTGAGGGACACAATTTGGTAAATTATTTTCATGTTGAAAAGTTGATGAATTAATCTTTTATTTCATCGTGGAAAAAAGGAAAAAAAGTTACCCGGACCATGAACAACAATTATTTCTTTTAAAATAACAAAAAGAATTATTAAAAGCAATTTTTGCTGTATTTTTTCTCTTTCTCTGAATGTAAATGGCAAATGAAGGGAGTTGGTCAGAGCAGGAGGGCGAGAGAGTGGATGAGAGGAGGGTGGACAAAGAGAGATTATCTCGGAGTGTTCATCTCTTACAACTCTTGGGGAAATCTTTTTCATCTCCCATTATTCTGTTTGCTGTAACTTCATTTTCTCCCGCTTTTGTACCACCATTTTTCCCTATTCTTTTCACCCGTAAAGCCGTCCTAAATTAGTCCCCTTGGAAGGAGGATTCTACCTTATTTCAACATGCAAAAAATAAATAAATAAACGAAGGAAAAAGAAAATTAAAGAATCTTCTTTTTCTTACATTTTTATTTTATAAGTAATATTTTCGTAACATAAAGTCATTATGCAAATATCTGATGAATAATGGCAACATGATGGTTGAAGTGGTTATCAAATATTTGATTTACGAATTGTTGAGCTTTTAAATTAGTTTTTGGATTTCATTTTATTGTTGAATATTATTGAATCCGCAGCTCTTCCACAATATGTGAGCGCTTTCCTTTGAGATCAACACAACAACACTTAATGTTCATATCTTATCTAACTATACGAGTTTATCTGATCTTTAGTTTGATCTGTTTGGTGATACGTAGAAGTGTTGGTTTCTCAATCCGAATATATCGCTGAAAGAAAAATTAAAACATGAGTAAACTACATAATATTAGAGAAATATTAAAAGCACTAAATTAATGTGATCAACGGTACACGTTAAATGTTCTCGTATTCAGGATGAGACCTGGACTCCCGTTCAAGAAATGATAGTGCACATTTCCTTGAGGATGGCTGTGTGTAAAATAAACCTAGGCATGTTTCTCCCCCTCTAAATTCCACGGTTGCTGGATGCACTCATTTACAGAGTGGCTTCGGTTTGCAATTGCAGCGCTATATGACAATTTTTAGTTGACACTTCCAATCAAGTATGAAGAAACAGAACTTATTTATTTGAATCAATTGGTACCATAACTTGAAAGAAAAGCTATTTTGTTAGACGAAAACATTTTCAGAAATCGGAAACTAAGCAAAACAATGATCTATAGAAGGATATACGAAGTCTGTAAATTAAGTAATGAGACTGATTTTTTAAAAAAAAATTATTCAAAAAGAATTACAGTTCTATATTGTCACCTTCAAAATAACTTCCTTCTGAAGCCACACAGCGCTGGAGACGTTTCTTCCACTTCTCATAGCAGTGCTCGAACTCCGTTACTGGAATTGCTGTGTTTATTGAAATTGCTATGTGACAAGGCCCAAAAAAGCAAGGATGGCGAAGTCGACGATCAAATGCATGCTGATTTGTTTTTTCGATATAAACGGAATCGTCCACAAAGAGTTTCTACATCAAAGTCAAACGGTCAATCAACACTTTTACCGAGAGATTCTTGAAAAACTTCGAAAAAGTGTCATTCGTGTGAGAACAAACATCAAGAACAAGTGGATGTTGCATCACGATAATGTTCCTTGTCACACAACAATTTCAATAAACGAGTTTTTGGCCAGTAAAAACATTCCTGTGGCTCCTCAGCCTCCTTATTCGCCTGACTTGAGTCCTTGTGACTTTTTTCTCTTCCCGAAGAGTGTAAATCATCTCAAGGGAACTCATTTTGGGACAGTCGAAAACATTCAAACGGCTGTAACCGACCAGCTGAAGGCTATTCCAGTATCGGGCACTGCTATGAGGAGTGGAAGAAACGTGTCCAGCGCTGTATGGCTTCAGAAGGAAGTTATTTTGAAAGTGACAATATGGAATTGTAATTCTTTTCGAATAAAAAAAATTAAAAAATCAGTCTCATTACTTAATTTACAGACCTCGCACGTCATATGGGCTCTCAGTCAGACTACTAAAGGTTTATAGTGACTAATAGTGAACAAGTTGGTAGAAGACACTTATGAGTGTTTGTGTTCAGAAAGTAATGACTAGATATTTGGATTATTCCATTTTTCTTTTTACTTTCGATTGGAATAGCCTATAAAATTTTCCAATCAAATGATAAGGTTATATATCGTCTACGGCATACGGATTCTTCATTATTTAAATATTCATTACTGACTCGCATTCAGAATTATTAGAAAATTTTTATGGATATTTTATTGCTTTCATAAATATGTATATTTAAAAAATGTGGAGAAAATTTTAGCCAACCTATTTATTTTATGTTTTCCTCATCTGAAAATATATTTCAAAATTATTTGAATTACCATCACTCTTAAACCTTTGAATTAAATAGTTTTATTCAATAGCTTTGTTTCCCCAAGAAATAACACGTTTCCTTCATTCGAAAGGAAACATTTATTAAATGAGCTTAAAGGTTATACTTTGACGGAAAGCTAACTTCTTTCGTTTATCCAGAATTGAGAGAGGTTTTCACCCTGTTCATGTTACCCCCGGCAACATAACCCTGCATTACTCTCTTGTATTACAGTTTTATAGTCCTACACAGCTTCACAAAAAGTATTGTCTCTGCAATGGTTGAACGAATGGTTTAACGAACTCATTTTACAAGAGGGAGAACAATGTAATATTGCTTTGAATGTTGTATGTTTTTGTGACTAATAAATGCTTCCATTTGTGAAGATCGTGAGAATAACACATGTGATGGGGTCTGTTTAAATTCATTGATTATACAACAGCATTCAATTATTGTACACTTGGACCTGTTCATTCTTTTTGATATTGTCAGAAGTGGTTTTATTTACCAAATATTAAACTTTTAACTTCAAAAATTACCTACTACAAATTTTAAATATTGATTTTTAGTTATTAAAGGACAGTATTGTAATGCAGAAATAAAAAACTGTCATGTTGTTACGACAATAAGCAGGCTGAGAGCGAACCACGCGGTGTGCGGATCGTATCTACACAGGATCAACAAAAGGTCCTCTCCTCTTTGCGTAGATTGCAATGAGGAGGAGGATTTCAAACACATAATAATGATATATCCACGTTATGTGGTAGAAAGGAAACGAATGTTTGACGACATATTCAGTTATTTAGATGCACCATTTCGCTACGAAGACATAATATTCTCCACCAACATATATGTGCTTAAGTCCATAGCAGAGCTAGCAATGAATTATGAATGTATTTAAAAGTTATAGAATGAATGCAAGGAAATGATTACAGAAGGATTACGTGATTTTAAACCATAAGGATGGCAGGAATGTAGAGTACTGATCCATCCATTAGTTGTAGTATATGTAAATAGTTGGATATAGTAGAGGGATGAATGTGTGAAGCAAATGTATTTATAAGTAAGAATGGAGAGTGAGTGATATTCTAGTGATAAGCACCTAGACGATGCTGGCTGTATAGCGAAAGCCAATGCCAAAAAAAAAAAAAAAACTGCAGTATTATGTGTAAAGGGCCCCGGCCCTTCGCTGCGCAGACAATGCCAAGGGTCTCGACAAAGACTCAGTTTATCTAAGGTTTGCTACAGGAAATTGACCTGAAAAGTTGATCCTATAAAAAACATTTTGAGATAAAAAATCATTAATCTGTAGCCCACATATTAGAGTTATCCCGGGCGCCACACTCGATGGAATACTCGCTTCATCTAGGAACAACTCCTTCTTCTGAAGGGGAAGGATTGATTTGGCTTCTACAGAGCGATGGCTCTTCTGTGAAATGGTGACGTCTGAACCCGAACTGGTTCCGGGATGACAGAGGATTCAAGTAGGGGATGGCTATGTTTAAGGAGGAGTTCTTAGGATTTTGGCTTAATAACGGCAGTAGACTTATGGGATGGCAGGAAGGGTTCTTTGGATTGTACGTTTCAATAAATAATTCACTCACTCATGCTAAATTTATTTGAGTGCAATTTGATTAAATAGTTTTCTGTGATACTGCATCACTCTTAAAGTTATATGAAGGACTTAGTGTACTAGAAGAGTATAGCACTTAGGAAAGAAGTTGGGATTGTGTGTTAGAGTACCTGTCGCAACCAGCCAAGTGAGGCGTGTCCCTTCAGGTCACTAACAGAATGATCTTTAGAAGGATACACGTCATATGGGCTCTCAGACTACTAAAAGTTTATAGTGACAAAAAAAACTTTAAAATAAAACAGCGTATAAAGTGAATCTTATAATAAATAATATTTTTCCTCACGAGCACTCTTTAGTGCTAGAAAATGATGTCACATTCTAGCCTAGCGGTTTATTGTGTTCTGTTCTAGTATGCATAAAGTTTTTGCCGTCTATCGCTCGTATCTTACTGTTTACTACTACTGCTGGCATAGTAAACTTGGTGACACACTTAGCAGGCGATACTAAAAGGTGGCTATGTTAATTTAGAGCTCCAAAGTGAAAATTTATTAATGCTTTCATTTTGTGGTTGCAGTTGTTTACTGTTTCAATAATCACGTTTGTTTATTCGCTAAACTTCTTTTAGTTAATTAGAAAATTTATATCTCACCGCGGTTTATCTCACTCAGAGTGTCAAATGAACAGTCAAGTGAGTATCTTCGTTCTGCATTTTCTGAGAAATTCAATCTTATTAGTGAGTTCTCATTTTTTCCGTTATTAGTTCTTTAAACGCTGAATTAAAGTTCCTAATTATTGGTGATTATCGGTTTAAGAATAACGATCAGATAAAACAAAGATACCTTTAAATCTGTGCCAATCCATTATAGACTTTAAAATGCCCTTTGTTCACCTACTAATAACATTCCGCTTCAGATGATTTATTTTTAACCAATTTATTTAGGGGTTGTAATCTTTACCAAATATTTAAAATTCTTCAGCACTCATCCGACTAGATTTTACAGAACTAAAACAAGTCAGATCTTTTGAGAAAAACATTTGGAAGTTCTGAACATAATCAAAACAAAGCCCTTTCGCTGATGCTGAACAAGGCCGACTGCATTTCTCTTGTCTGAAACACGAGTAACAATAATAACTCTTTTCAAAAAAAACTTGTTACGTTTCAAAATCTATTTAAATCTCGTTGCAGTACCTAAAATGGTCCTTGTCCATCGTACAAATCCAAAATTATCCTTTTGCAACCAATAACTGTATTTTTTCTCATTAATATTGCAAACAATAAACTTAAACATCTATAAAATATTCCTGATATATTCAAGAATTTTATCAAAGGGGGAAATCCTTAAAAAATTGCCCAAATAATGATTATACAATTATGTCATTTAGACAAGGTTCATTCTGGAAATGGACGCCACAATTTTTCTTTTAGGGATTTTTGAAACATTGTTCTTCATGTACACTCCAGTAACCATATCTTACTTCAGAGTACGTTAAAGTCCTATGTTTATTTGTATATAATTTTTAATGGTTTTTGCTAATTTTAAGGAACCCAAAGAACTCGCCTGTTGTACCTATTGATCCTTTGCTCGCCAAGTTTGCAACATGTCATTATGCCGTAAAATAGTAGGAAGAGGTAGACTTCAAGGTTTTCTTGAGCAGGTTTGCTTTCTTTAACTCATTATTATTATTATTACTATTATTGTTATTATTATTATTACTAATATTTTTATTTTACACTGACAATACGTATTTATTCAATATTAATATTGCAATAATTTTGCTGTGCAATGCAACTTCATTATTGTTTTAATTGTCCATTTCGGTAGTTGCTTTTAAAATAGTTTAAAAGAATTAAATAGTTTTAAAGAATTAATCAAAGTTACCAGCAGTCCATCTACCGTGAAAACTAGTTTCAACAATTACCTCTTCTAGAAGAAGCCGCAGTTAATGAGTGGTATCATGGGCAGGAACGTTCCACCATTGCCAGGCAAGTGCTCACCCACACTGTTGAGGTAGTAGAATAAGAAATAGCAGGTTGCTTACAAATGTCTCTATTAGTCTGCTGGCTTAGTTCTGTTGAATTTTTCAACTTGGCCGGTACTTTGACGGCGGATGCTGTGTGTTGTTAGGGAGACGATGTGGTAAGTGTGCGTGCAATATATAGACGGTGAGCCTTAGTCACGCATCTCTACTTCCAACACTCCACTTCACCTGTGCCTTTGGCAAACACTGTATCTCAGACTACTTTGGGCAAACTGTCTTGAGCTTATAGGGAACCTCCTCCAGCCGCAGAATATCAGCCACTATCTCACTTCCACTTCCTTACTGGCTAGAGAACTGTACCGCATGCATGCCACGTCAGAGACTCTCCTTGTCTCCTAGCAGCGTGCTCACATTGTCTCTCTGGTCTCTTCTACTTGAATGAGGAGCCAGTTTGAATGTTTTATTATACTCAGTTTGTTTTTGTTCCTTGGCGCTAATAAAAATAAACACCACCATACTGGTTACTTGCTTCCTGCATAACACGTGCCCAACCGCCCGCAGTTACCGAAAATAATGGCTCCTAAGTAATGGAATTGTTTATTTTCAACTTTCTTGTTAACTTTAAGAACATACTTGCGATGAATCCACATAACAAACATCTCACATTTATTCCACCACTGGTAAATAGTGGTTGCGATTTTGCGACATAAACCAACATCAGATAGTCATGACTGTTTAATACCATAATTAACTGAATTAATTAATCTTGCTGACATTTAAGCTGGGGATTTTGGGGGAAAAAGTTGTTGTTTCAGGATGATCCTACTGTCACTGTCTTATCCTGTCTCCATTTAAACACAAGTCCCTGTAAATTCCTCATTTAGTTCTGAATAAATAATACTGTTGTACCATCAACGACAGAGAACTTACGGACCTATGTAACTGGCGTAAGGAAATGTTCCTATATTCGATCTTGTGAGATAGTTCCCTCCACTTCGCATTCAGATCAGCTCTCAGCCAGAGACAATAGTCTATAGCAGTTTACAAATGGTTGCGGTTCTTGGACTGCCGAATGTTTGGTTCAACAGCATTTTTGAGACAAAGATTTACTGAGACAAAAAACAATTTAAGGGATCGCAATTTAATATTAATTTTTTAATAATTATGAACTAAATAACAATAACTTTGCACTTACGCAGTGTCATATAATATCTTCTGTTTGTAAAATTTTGCTTCAAATTATAACTGATTATAACTGTTTTAATTTATGACGAATGCAAAAAATTTGCATTATAAAAATTATAAAATTTAAACAAAGTCATTTATGCGAACACGAAATTTATTTTAATTAATACCTACATGTTGTCTTTTTAAAAGTAACCAAAGTGTAAATTCAATAATTCACCATTCATGAATACAGAAAATCTCGTACGTAACTGACGAATCTAAATCTAAACATAGAAAATTCTTTGGCTCTCTTCCATTCTGTTGTTCAAAATCTTGCTTCCACAAGGATTCCAGATCGTCCTCCACGACGATTGAAATGCTGTTGGCCTCGTGACCAGATTCAATAGTGTATGAAACTCCAGCGAGAGTGTTGCCGGTGGGCAGCTTCTCTCCTCAAGCTGATCCACTCATGAAGTCTTCTTTTATCATGTTCACTTTGATTATTATTTTTGTAGATTGTGAATAACAAATAAATTTTTAAAAAAAAGAAAGACATTCATAAATAATATTAGTGAAATTAGGGACTCGTTTCTACATAAACATAGCAATTATAAGTTTTAATTTGCGAATGCATTTTCAACTGCAGTAGAATCGTTGTTTGTAAAGTAAAATAATCGCTTATTTTTTTTCAGGCGGGCTTTAAGTCCAACTGCCAATTAGGTGTCGAGGACGGCGGCGGAAGCTCATACTTTACTATAAACAAATTTTTTCTAACAATTAAAAAGTAGTCGTACGCGGGATTCAAATTGGGAATCTCCCATTTGCAAAGCCACGCTCATAGCCACTAGACCAACACCCTGGCAAGATATTCTTACCGTAATCATAGGTCATGAAGACTTGCATACGGGGTCCATTAAAATGATGTGATGGTTGCTTTTATTTGATGATAGAACAAATTTATCCTGATTCACCCACAACCATTACATTAAACTACATTTTTTAAAAATCTTCAATTATTATTATTTTTGTTCTTAGCGTCACAAATAACATTTTTTGCAGTCAGAGGACCCCCCCCCCCCAAAACTGGTGTATTTCTGGTGGGAAATTAATCTTGAAAAACGATCACGAATAGATAAAATTGTAACTTTGATCTTAAATATCTCGACAAATATTAGGGATATCGAAACGAGGTTAACGTCATTTTTCAAAGTTTTTTTTATGTAGTTTTCATAACCATTGTCAAAACCAGTGGTCCTTATGGAACCCCAATCAGGTTTTTGACCGTAATTCCTCCAAAAATGAAAATACAGCATCGGGGTGGAAAATTTGAAAACTAAACAAAAAAAAAAACATATAGTTTACTTCGTGGGTTTTTTCGAAATTCCACTTTGGGGACGTCCATAAATGACGTAACGCTAAAAATCTCCTTTTTTGACCCCCTGCCCCATTTGTCACACTGAGTCACAATTTTTCTACCCCTCCCCCCGTAGTGGCGTTACGTCATTTATGGATGCCCGCTTTCCTAAAAAGTTATTTGCAATTGGGGCGTTTTAAATGGATCACCCTGTATATCTAAACTAAGATTTGTATTATTATTATCATTATTAATATTATTATTATTATAAATTATTATCATTTAGGGCGCATCAACATCTAAGTTTATTGGCGCGCTTTTTATTATTAACATCTGCGTTTATTATTTCTCGTTACAGACAACACTGTCCATCACCGGACAATGAGCTGTAAGAAGCTCCTAGGAAGAGAAAATCTAAGGGTCAGCTGCTGGATTCGAACCCGGGACCTCCGCGTGGGAGTCCAGTATGCTAACCTCATAGCTAATCCCTTCCCTATTATTTTTTTTTTTTTTTTTTTTTTTTTTTTTTGGCGCATCAACATCTGAGGTTATTAGCGCCCGGAGCTTTTTCCAGTGCACTGCCGGCCTCCGGACAGTGTTCTCTCGTTACAGACAACACTGTCCATCACCGGACAGTGAGCTGTAAGAAGCTCCTAGGAAGAGAAAATCTAAGGGTCAGCTGCTGGATTCGAACCCGGGACCTCCGCGTGGGAGTCCAGTATGCTAACCTCATAGCTAATCCCTTCCCTTATTATTATTATTATTAGTATTATTATTATAACTAAAAGAAAGTAAGGTCAAGAATAAATGAAATATAACATAATTTTTTCGATAAATAAGACTAAATTTTGAGAAACTTATACTCAGAAATGTGTTCAGAGTATAAGCTGCAGATGGCTTACTCAGTTGCCGAATTGTGCACATTCTTAGACAAGGAAATAAGGAATTAACTTTTCATGTAATGCTAACTTTAGGTCCACTATTGTGTAATTATTGTAATTATCGTTAAAATAAAGCTTAATAAAATTTAAACAATTACATGCGTATAAAGTATAACCAGCTTTTTTTTTTTTTTTTTTTCTTTGAACGATTGTCGAGTAAAAGAGAGAGAGAATTTTAACGGTAGTTTATCGTCTCTTTACTCGGAGTTAGATTAAAGGGGTTTGCTTCTAATCACAGTTCGCCTTCTTGATTAGTCAAAATTACTTACTTCTTGTAGATCTAAAGACAGCTCCTTGAATCTCTCAGAATACCCATTCCTTGTCTAAATAGTAGGCCACACTTCGACGCTTCACTCAGGCTTCGCCCTCAGACCTTCTCCTCGCTTCAGCATACAAAGACTCCTATTTCTTCCTCCTCACCCTTTCAACACTTATTTGTACGCCAAGTTTTAATTAATTTTATTCATTGTGTTTAATGTGCACTTGAATATATATTTAAATCTGTTTATTATTAGTAAAATAATAAACAATTTCAATGCACTTTCATAAATTAGAATTTTATTTTTAATTAGTTTGTTCACTGTAATATCAATGTTTAACTTAAGCGTAAAATTTCTACAATTTTTATATTTCATTGTTTCAATTATTTGTTTCATATTTGGATAGCTACACTATCGCTGGGCCAGAAAGTAATTAAAAAGTTCCCGTCAAATAAAGAGATGTAGCGCTAAACGTTTAAGTTTATGTGATAAACAATCTAATGTATTGTGATGGTGCTTTTATTTATAGTAAAATTATATTGCTCTATAGTTGAAGAATTAGGCTGACTTTTGTTTAAGTTTTAAATGAATGAAATTTCACAGTGTTGTAATTCTAAGTAAAGTAATCGCCCATTTTTTATGATTTAAGGCGCGTCAACATCTAAGGTTATTGGCGCCCGGAGCTTTTTTCAGTGCACTGCCGAGCTCCAGACAGTATTCTCTCGTTACAGACAACACTGTCCATCACCGGACAGTGAGCTGTAAGAAGCTCCTAGGAAGAGAAAATCTAAGGGTCAGCAGCTGGATTCGAACTCGGGACCTCCGCGTGGGAGTCCAGTACGCTAACCGCATAGCTAATACCTTCCCTTTTATTTTATTATTATTATTTATTTATTTATTTATTTTTGGATAGGGCTTACAACGTCCAACTACCAAACTAGATGTCGAGAACTGGAACGGAAACACACATTTAACTAACTTAAAAAAAGTACAGCTACATGCGTTATTCGAACTGGGGATCTCCCACTAACTAATCCTCGTTCAAAACCACTAAACCAACTTCTACCCCCAGTTGCTATTATTTATCGTTTGTGTAAACCTGTGCGTAATAAATCAGGATTCTATTTTATTTATTTAATTTTTATTTTTAATCTGTTTTTTTTTTTATTACTCAATATCTAAAATGAACGCTCACTTGTCTTTCTCTACCATTGCCCAGAATTTCACTAAGGGTACGTTCACAACGGAGCTGTGAGCATAGATGATAGCGGAGATGATAGCAGTGATGCATCAGCGCTTATAGAATAACCTAGTCTAGTACATTCTTATGTGAGCATGCACAACGAAGCTTCGACTAGTGACTCATACTCGCTGCTATAAACGAGCATAGATGATAGAATTGAATTTTTCATTTTTCTGCTAGCTGAACTCCAGTATCGGAGCTTCAAAATGGACGTCGAAAAATTATTTAGTGCTGTCTTTACTCATTATTTTATTATTTACTTTTAAACAATATTTTGTTTTTTAAATCGTGCTTACATTTATTTTCATGTGTATTTATTTGTTTGTTTTTTTCAATAAAATCATTACTTACCTAAGAGTAATCACTAGTTTTTCTTCTATGGTTATAGGATTTCCATGACAATTTTTCCAAAGTTTTCTTAATTTTGACCTTATTTTTTCTAATGGGTGGACCCATCCTCACATATTCAAAAAAACGATCCGGATAATTTCTAAGTTCCTTATATAAATAGTGAAATTCATCCAAAGTACTTCGTTTTTTATTTATGGGATGTACATGATATTTTCTAAAGCGTTTTTTCTTTAAAATATTCCATTTTGTTGCTGGTGAACATAAAAACTCTTCTTCACTACTCGACATGTTGCATGTATCACAGCTCCGTTGTGCACACTAATCAGCGATTATATTTTACTCTATCAGTTATCATCTCTGCTATCATCTATACTCACAGCTCCGTTGTAAACGTACCCTAAGGGTGGAAACATAGTGGAGCGGCGAGCAAAGCGGCGATTATAGCTGCTTCAGATCAAAGAGAGCGACAAGCAGCGAGCAAAAAGTCGCTTGCACATAGTGACGAGTTTAAGTTGCGTTCTCCTTTTGGCGAGACACATGATGGAGGAATTATTTCTATAAGAAAATTCTTCCTTGAAAATTTGGTATTTACAGCAGGTTAGTAGCAGGAGCTGCAGTGTTCATGATATAAACAGGACTAGACATGAACTTGGTGAATTCCATCACTTGTACCAACAACTTCGACTGCATCCTGGCAAGTTTCATGCGTATTTTCGAATGTCTGTTTTAACATTTGATTACATACTAACCAGTGTTGAAGGCATGTTAATCAAGAAGAGGACGAATTTCAATGTTAACCCCATTAATCCTGCCCCATTTCTTATCCAACACAAATCGGTTGTGATGTAGAGGATCCTTTTGGTCCCACAGAGGTTTCTTTAAAAAAAACTACACCAATAAATGAAGCAATATCCATTTTAACCTTTAGAAATTGAGCGCGATGAGAGCGAAGAAATCAAACATGTCACAACGCGTTGCTCTACTCTCTCTTGGTAGCGTTGCTCTATCTTCGCTTTGCTCTCCATATGATAGCTTGTGTTTGTTCTCGCCGCTCCACTATGTTTCACCCTTACATATTTCTTTTTCAAACACCTAATTTTAAAATCTATTTATTATTAATAAATAACATGGCCCATATTGTAAAAGATTTAGGTATATTTACATATCAGGAGCTACAGGCCTTAATCTCCTGCAGGAACTAGTCCCTCATTTCTATGATCTGAGAAATCTTTTCATTGACTACCATTGTGACAATCCCATTCTATGCAGCTTGAACATAGTCATCCAACTCTTCTTTGGCCTGCCTATTCTTCTTTTCCCTACTGGCTTGAAAGACTTTTTTTTTGTAGGTATGTTGTCATCTTCCATACTTACACACAGTTTGGCCATCTTGGCTTACTTATATGTGCGTACTTCACCTGATTATAAGACAGTATCTTGAAAATTACACTTCTCATCTCTATTCAGAATGTCTTTGTTGGATTATGTTTCATATCCAAGTTGTAATCCGTTAGGAATGCCAATTTTGAATCAAATTTAAAGTAGATTTAAAGAGGATCCCATATTTCAAGAATGGACGTCAGTGTGTTGCCTCCATGCAATTTGAATTAACGGTAAACCAAGATAAACATGGTGGTTAAAATGTTGTTTTCAACTAGAATTCCCGGTTTGTTGCACTGTAAATGTTGTGACACTAATGACAGTCCTCTGTACTGCTGCTGGTCTTTGCCGAGTGCGTGTTCTATGCTTAACGATTTGGCTTCAATATTCTGTTGACATAAGGGCCTTGTTTGCTGCATTCATAGTCAGGAAGACGTTACAAAGTGTCGAATCTCATTTTATTGATGTCCTTGAGCTACAAGGGGGTTACTAATAGTTATTTTCAAACCTAGAGAAATCTTTTCTGTGAACTTAATTTTTTCGAAACTTCTAATCGCTACGTTGCATTTAAACCAATGGGAAATAAAATAATAGTGTTTTTTAAAAGAAAAAGTTACAGATGGAAGTAGTTCTTGTTGATTGTAATAAATAAAATAAAAACTTTATTTAAGATGTTTAGGATTGTCCGATTTGGGTCAAATATGCAACGTTTTGTTGTATAATTTGTTGCCATTTTAAAGGTAGCTTCATAATGCCTCTCTCATCGAAGTCTTGGTCCTTATTGGTAAAAAACTCTAGTAATCGATTTTCACAATCTTCTCTTGATCCCAATTTCTTATCACTCAGTAAGTTTTGCAAAGGTGGTAATCGCTTGGTGCCAGGTCCGGACTATATGGTGGATGCTTTAAAACTTCCCAACCAAGCTCCCGGAGTTTCTGGGTGTCTGGGGAGTGGCCTTGCGTTGTCCTGATGGAACACAACCCCTCTTCTGTTGGCCAATTCTGGCCGTTTCTGGTCAACCGCTAGCTTCAAACGGTCCAGTTGTTGACAGTAGGGATCTGAATTTAGTGTTTGGCCATAAGGAAGCAACTCATGATTCCTTTTAAGTCCCACAGTAGAACCTTCCTGGCCGTTAGTCCTGGTTTGGCCACCGTTTGAGCTGCTTCGCCACGCTTTGACCACGACCGTTTTCGCACAAAATTGTCGTATGTGACCCATTTTTCATCCCCAGTCACCATCCGTTTAAGAATTGGATCGATTTCATTCCGTTTGGCCAAGGCTTCGCTGATGGAAATTCGATCCATCATGTTTTTTGGTGTTAATTGGTATATGGCACCCAAACATCGAGCTTCTTTTCGAATCCAGCTTTGCGCAAATGGTTTAAAACTGTTTTATGGTCGATCTTTAGCTCCTGGGCGAGGCTACGACTACTAACATGCTGGTCAATTTCGATTATTTCTGTGATTTTATCGACATTTTCGACGACGGGCCTGCCTGTGCGAGGTGCATCTTTAACATCAAAAATGCCTGAACGGAATTGACGAAACCAAAATTGCACGTAATTAGGTGTTACAGTATCGGCACCATAAACCATTCACAATTTCAGCGGCCTGGCTTGCATTTTCGCCTTTATCAAAGAAAAACTGTAAAATGTACCGAATTTCCTCTTTGTTGACTTCCATTGTTAACACCCTGTAACTCACAACTGAATGGAACGAACAAAAAACAGCAAAAGATTTTTTTTAGTGTGAAATGTCACCTTGACAACGAGCTTAAACTTGAAATAGTTTGATCGATACTTAACGAGATATCGATCACTACAGCCATCTATCGAGAAAATAATGGATTTATTTTTCCCCAACCCATTATTAGGAAGAATACAAGAGATTTTTTAATAAATGTACTTACATCCTGCAGATTTTAATAACTGAAAGTAGACAAAAGAATTAAAAGGGGAGATGTATGATGTACTGGAGAATAATGGATGGGAGTAGCTCATTGTATGGAAACGGAAGTAGAAAGATATGATGACGCGATGTTGCTGCAAGGTGAATGTTTGCGGGGGTGTTGATAAAATCAGGTTGTGAAAATTTCCGGTACTTGGTGTAGATGTTGTCTAGTATGGCTCCTTCATTTCTATACCAAATATACACGCACAGTACAGCATCAGGTGGTAGCACTGGAGCATAAATTCTCCCCGGATCGTATGGATTAAATTATGCCAATAATGTTGCAGTTAATTTAGAGGATTGTTTAATTTAATTTTTGTGATTAATTAAATAACAAGCCATTGAGGCTAAGCAATACCACCACTCCTCTTTCTCCATCAAGCACAGATTCACTCAAAAATAATTAAAAATTAATCAACTTTCCCAGATTTTCGTGCAAATATTCAAATTTAACTAGGCATTAAGTTTAGTAAAATTAATTTTGTATCCCCTTCAAAGTTAGCTTTTTGTTTTTTTTACCGTGAATTCTAAGCGTTTTACGTGGACGAACACAACGTAAACAAAGCACATGGTGGTTTGCACTAAAAAAAGTTGTAGTTGATTGCATCTGCCGATAATGGGCCAATCGGAGAAAACTTAAAACATTGCATTAAACTATAAAAGAAGTGCATAGCAATTTATTTTTTATTTTTCTTATTTACTTTAAATGCTTATATTTCATTTATTTTGTCTTCTAAGATTTCGTTTATACTACTTTTACTCTCCGCCGCATCACTCTTCCTCCGATCTACTATGACTCAATTCCAATTCCTCCTGCCAATGTTGTCCGTTATCTTGGGCTTTATTTAGACAAAAGACTGACTTGGAACCCTCACAGACAGCTTAAACGAACTGAAGTTAACAGGCGTTATCGACTACTTAAAAGACTACTAGACCAACGTTCAAAACTTTCACTTAATAACAAACGACTGGTTTACAATTCTATACTAAAACTCGCCTGGACGTACGGTATTGAACTGTGGGGGTTCAACGAAACGCTCCAATCTTCAACGAATTCAAACTCTTCGGTCTAAAATTCTCCGCATTATCGTTAACGCTCCATTTTACGTTTCAAATCTAACCATCCACACAGACTTGGAAATTCCGTTTGTAGGTCCAGGTTGCACGAACTCGTTTTAAAAATTTTCATCAGAACTAGTGCTGCACGAGACCGAGACGAGGCGAGACTTTATGCAGTCTCGATCTCGGTCTCGGTCGCTCAAGTCTCGGTCTCGGTCTCGGTCTCTGTTTTTTGAATTTTTGTTTAAGTATTAAAAGCGGTTTGCTATTAATAATCTTTTCAAAAAATGTTATTATTTTAATTTATGTATTGGTAATGAAAATGTGTGTAAAAGAAGACAACTACTTACACTTCAATGCATCATATATTACTATTACTGTTATATATCTTTATATAATTTCAAAAAGATGTTAAAAACGCGCCAAATGAAAGACCCAAGTAACATATCTGCCTGCTATAACAAGTCGATTCGTGAAATAAAAAATACACCTCCCAACAAACTTCCCGCTCCATTACGAGTAGTTATGGCTGTTGATGAAGATAAAGAATCTGATGATTCACCTTTTGACGACGACGACGACTGCATCAATATTTTTGCACCATTTGCTCAAAAATCAGCAAATATCACCGAAGCATGGAAGACAGAAATAATTAATTACACCAAATTAGACCAAGCACCAGTAGACGTTGACATTTTAGAATGGTGGAAAACACTTGAGAATTCCTTCAAAAATTTGTCTAGAATGGCGAAAGATATTTTTAGTATCTGTGCAACTTCAGTGCCATCGGAAAGATTATTTTCGCAAGCTGCGATGATAATGACCAATAGATCTTCTCTAACTTCTGACTCAGTAAAAGCTCTTTTATGTATCAATGCTTGGGCAAAGTGTATCTTAAAAACGAAAATTTGTGGCAATATTTTTTAGGTGCATAGATAGTCCTGCAAAAATAGGCGATTACTTTACTTTGCTTACTTTACTTATGTAATTCGAAGTCAAATAGATGTAGTAATATTGAACATATACGTATAACAAAATCGTATCTTTTAATAATTAATTCAATACCCGTAATGATTATTTATTAATAAAGAACACAATTTTATAATTTTGTAGCTAAAAATTAATATTTGAAAAACCGAGACGAGACCGAGATTTCTCGACGAGATATATATATCATGTCTCGGTCTCGGTTGCTCAAGTCTCGTCTCGTACCGAGACCGAGACCGAGATTTGTCTCGTTTCTCGTGCAGCACTAATCAGAACTTGCAATCTCATTCCAATCCTCTTTGTTCGCCATTTATCATCTCATCACCATCCAGATCATCCTCCTAGACGATTAAAACGCCAGTGGCCTCGCGATTTTCTCTCTTCTGAAGAGAGTAGCTAATTCTGGAGACGACTTAGGGAGTGTTATCACTGGGTAACTTCTCCCCTCAATTAGTGAGTTTCTAGTGGTGTCAGCTATTGTCATTGTTACTTATGGCGTATCTAGGGCTGGTGTAACTTTACAAATAAATTGAAAAAAAAAAAAAAAAATTAAATTTCACGTAATTTCGAACATCAAACAAAGTTTAAAGAATATTTCTTTACAACAAGGGATGAGTGGATTTCCTCTAGTGTGCAATTTTTGTGAAATCCATTGGTCTTTCTCTTGTATGCTGTTCAAAAGCGTTTCTTTCTCTTGTATGCTGTTCAAAAGCGTTTCTTTCTCTTGTATGCTGTTCAAAAGCGTTTCTTTCTCTTGTATGCTGTTCAAAAGCGTTTCTTTCTCTTGTATGCTGTTCAAAAGCGTTTCTTTCTCTTGTATGCTGTTCAAAAGCGTTTCTTTCTCTTGTATGCTGTTCAAAAGCGTTTCTTTCTCTTGTATGCTGTTCAAAAGCGTTTCTTTCTCTTGTATGCTGTTCAAAAGCGTTTCTTTCTCTTGTATGCTGTTCAAAAGCGTTTCTTTCTCTTGTATGCTGTTCAAAAGCGTTTATTCTATCGCTGAAATTCCTTGTTTCAAAAAGATTTCACAGCAGGAAGTTACCTTTTTTTAAACAATAGATTATTTAATTTTTGAAATTTTCTAGACAAAAATAGCTTCTAAGATTTTCTGTAATCTTTGTATACACGATACACATACTTAGATATTTAACTGTACTTTTAATCTATTTTCTGGAAAAAATAGTTTTAGAATATTTCTCGGACAAGGATTGGTGTCCGGCTTCCCTGTAAAATTAGATTTTAGTGTAATTTACGGTTTTACAAATTGTTTGAAATTAGTAAAGATTAAATGAGCCGGTTATGCACAAATCTTGGTTCAGTCCTTAGTGTTTTTATATTTATAATAAATTTCCCTAATAACAAAGATTAACACCATTAAATGGCAAAATATTATTTTGGCCATTAAATAATAAATCATTTATTTTAGAAGACATTTTGATTAACTCAGTGCTCTAATATACATTTATCGTTGCAATAATTCAAATCAAATTCAGTTGCAGGCGCTGAATGATAACGGTAAATTTATTTGAATTTAAAAGTAAAGTAAAGTAATCGCCTATTTTTTCAGGCGGTGCTTCCACCGACCAATTAGGTAACGTGGACGGAGGCGACTAGCAAACATACTTCACTGTAAATTTTCTTTCATTAAATAAAATCCAAGGCCTAAGACCGGGAATCGAACCTAGTACCACATACATATTAGCTTTGCAGGTCTCGACTCTAACCGCTCGGCTACCGTGGCGCCCCATTATTTGAATTTATATTATAGTCGGAATTTTAGAAAACAATGTTCATTATTTCATCGCATTTTTCCATTTCTTGTTTTAAGGGGTTAATCGAATTGTAGAGTGGACGGTTCAGAAGTGTCTCCGAATATCTATTCAGTACTTGAAGAATCGAAGAGAAACTCGTACGTGTTCGCACCAGATTTTTGTATTTAACCAGAAATATTGAAATAAATTTGGATGGAAATAATTGAAATAATAAAAATATAATAAAGAAAGGAGCAGTATGTGGAAGCCCGAAGGTGACGCGTGCCGACCCAGCTCGAGTTGATAAAAGATGAGAGAAGATTAAAATGATTAGGGGCGCTAATGACCTCAGCAGTCGATGCGCCAAAAAAAAAAGAATACTGCTTAGAAGTCTCAACAATATAAACTTTTAGGAATATTTAAACTTCCCATATCCATATTTTCGGATAAATTTTATTAAATTGAAAATTGGTTAGAGCCGCATCAAACGACATGTGAACTTCCATTTGGCCCCAGTCTGATCAAATTAACAAGAATATATTTTTGATATCCATTTGTAGCCAGCCCTCTCTGTGTGTACCTTTCATTATGCCTGTGTAATAACCACCCCTACATATTGATGACGCCCGGTAAATTAGTCGAAACGTCAGTTAAAATATTCCGTTTCAAGTGAAGCCAGGTAACGGACAACCGAACTGTATAATGTAAAGGTAATTCTGTAATTCACAAAGGAACGCCTCACTTTCTCTTTCCCGCAAACTGCGGGAGATAAACCATTTAATTATTCAACAATTACTAAAGTTAGCGGGGAGGTGGTCCTAGCCTTTGAGGGATGAGCTTTCTATGGTATAAGAGTTAAACAATGAAATATAAATCCACTGTACGTATTCATAATGATAGTATTTTCCTTATTGTTACGAATTATTTTTACTATTGATATCTTGTGAAGTGAAAGCAAAGCTTGGGATTTAGGGCTTGTGAAGAGTTGGGGTTTTGTAGGAGTGTATTAAAGAATTCCAAATGGCCAAACGACCCTTACGATAACCAGCTGCCGTTATACTACATCAGGCATAAATGCAGTAAAGAATAGAATTTTAGTATCAAATTTGTCTCTCGTGTGGCTCAATAATATTTAAGGATTAATGTTTCATAGTTAATGGTAACTTCTTTTGTTACCTTGACATGGCTGCGGGAATCACAGCCATAGCAACATATAATGTCCCAACTGCCAGCCAATCTTCTCAGACAAACCGCACACAAAACCTACAGAATTAGGTCTCCGCTATAGAACATTCCTTAGAATGAGAAACACAGCTTCTTCTAACATTTTTCATCCAGGTGGAGCATAAAAAAGAATAGATTAGTGAATCAGATCTTTCTTGTTCTTATTCTTCTTCTTCCTTTGGCGCTACAGCCCTTGCAAGGCCATGGCCTCCTGAAGCGGACTTTCCCAACCATCTCTGTCCGTGGCTTTCCTTCTCCACTGTCTGACGCCCATCTTCTGCAGCTCCGCCTCCACATCCTGGAGCTAACTCAAACTTGGTCGACCTCTAGGTCTTTTACCTCCTAGGTATCCTTCATAGACCTTTCGAGGGGCTCTTTCCACACTCATTCTGTAAAGATGATCCAACCAGCGCACGCTTCCCACTTTTATGGCAGCCACTAGAGTCTCTTCTCTATAGAGCTTATACTATTCAGCGTTTTTACGAGAACAGTACACGCCGTTCTCAACTATTGGGCCATAAATACACCTCCCAGCAGTTCCATCCCAGCTCATCTGCTGCAGTCTACATCCACGCCACCGGGCCATGTAACAATACCGGTCGGAGAACTGTCTCATAAATGGTGACTTTCGCTTGTCTGGAGACTTGCTTATTACAGAACGTACTTACTTTTACTACTGAGAAATACAGCTTCTTCAAACATTTCTCTTCCAGGAGGACCAAAAAGTATGAATAGATTAGTGAATCTGATATTTCTGGTTTAAAAATTAAATCATTGCAATACTATCCTTTTAGTAAGGAAAAACAGCAGGATGTTACGTTAAACTAGTATCTTGCAATATTTCGTCAAAATCAAGCTTAAATTAAGCGGTCAGCTCAGTGGTTAGGTATCATGGACTTTGACGCGAATATCCCGGGTTCGAATTTATATTGCACGCAGAAATAAGGCCCAGAAGGTAATATAGTTCAGCTAACCTGAGATCACAACAATAACAAAAAACATACCTCTATAATAAACTTCAATTCCTTTTAGTAGAAATAAATAAATCGATAATGGTGAAAAGTTGATAGCAAGAAAATTGCTTTTGTAATATTAATAAAAAAATAAATATATTTTGCTGTTTCTGCAGAAAATCATTATTTAAATAACTACTTATTCCATTTAATATAATTTCAGCACATTCTACTTTATTGTGAAGTATAATGTTTTATTCATGAGGCTTGAATTTGTGACTGAAAGCAGTCGTAATGTCGTTTCAAAGTCCCAAATAAGATTGACACATCTACTTGAAAGGAAACTCCGGCCCCATCCTTTGCCACCAGCGGGGGCAGAGAACATCTCAGTATCAAATATCAAATGGGCCGCTCTCCGTCTCCAACACTCTTACTTTCTCTTCAATTCTATAGCAATGCTGTATAAGGAACGAACATTCACATATAGAAGTCATAAAGATAGACAATTTCCGTTCTTATGAAAGCAATAGGAAATTATTCAAATATTGTGTATCCGTCTGTATATACTTCCTCCAAACTTTTTGCCATGGCACTGCGAATATATATAAATTAATATTTTTTTCTAGTTGTATGGCTGATGTATTTATTTTATTTTTTTAAATATTTGCAGGTAAAGTTTACCGTACACCTGCTTCATTTTTCATTCCTACTTATTATGCTTAGTAATGTGCACGATTTGTAAAAATCAAATTCATTGCCAAAATGTTTCAGTTTTAATAAAATTTGATGACCAAATTTTGGTTCCAGTTTTTCGGTAACATGTCTTGAGAACGTCCTTTCAAAGATGTTCTTAAAAGATTGCTTATATTTCTGGCAGAACTGGCAAGTTTAGCATTTTATCTAACGTCCAGTGATTTTGCAACGAATCTCCGGTTACTATAAATACCTCCCACATTTTAAAAACTAATTTGAATAAAAATACCAGAAACCTGATAAAACTGATAAAGTCGAATACCATTCGAACCTTTTCAAACTTGTCATTCTCATACAAAAGACGAGTGAAACTCAAAACTTAGACCTGTTTGGACGTAAGGGACTAGAACTCCAGGTTACGGCCAGCGATCAAATATCTTCAGCATACAAGCGGCAAATCTCCAGAAAAATGTAACTGTTCCTTTTTTTTTATATATAAGTTTGGAAACAAACTTCAAAAACTAAACGTTTCCTTCAGGAAGAAAACGTTTGAAAGTTTAGCGGCCGTTGCCTAAGTTCTTTAAATTCCTGCTAACTAGCATGAATCCTCTTAAAAGCTCTTACGAGCAGATTCTAAGTTTTCTTCCAAAGAATCACTTTCCAAACTTGTAATCTTGCGAAAATGAGCACTTTTCCTGCATGATAATGGAAAAAAATAAATTTCCAACATTGTGAAAATTCAGTCAATAATGGATATTATAAGTTTGAGATCAATTAGAAAATTCTTGACGTAATTCGGTGAACTTCGCATAAAAGTTTCGTACCTTTAATATGCGATTGCATCTCTAAGTTCTTAATTAGATTAACTTATAAAATTCAACTTACTGTAGTATAATGCATAATACACCCTCATCCATCCGCCTTTACCCCTCTTATGTAGCCTGTGCTACCCCCCCTTTCCAAGCTTTTCAAATATTAATTAGAAGAGTCATGCACATGCGCACTAATTGTTACTCACTGTTTTACATTCCCTCTCATTTTGTGCCTTCTCTGCGATGTGGAATCTTTATAAATTATTAAAATGAAACTCAAAACTGTATAATTAATTTTTGAATTATTTAGCCTTCTGATGAGATGTAATTTCTTCCCTTTTTACTTTGAATATTACATTTGTTATCTTGTTTGCTGTTATTTTACACATGAGTGCTTAGTTTGATAAATAATTGATTAATTTATTATTTCGTCGTAAAAATAATTAAAAAAAAAAAAAACATTCAAATGAATCGGTGGCCTCAAATTTTGATGCAGAAGTTTTTTTGATCAGCAATAGCTACGGAAAGTCTTTTTTGAAGAAAAAATTGTATTATTTTTTCAATTAAAAGAAATTTATCCTCAAAATTTCGTGTCACTGTTGAGAAAGCCTTATCATCCTTAACTTTTACTTTTGTCTTTGCGTCTCACATTCTCATTTAAATCGCCATCGTATTGTGGCTGTAAGGTCAGCCTCACTATTGGATGAGCAATATTGCCGAGAGTTTTTCTCGATGTTTCTTAGGCTTTCGATCGAATTTAGCCTCAGGGATTCCTTGACAAACTCAAGAGCCACCTACCTACCGTATATTACCTTATTCTCTAAGCATATCTTTCCGGATCTTATTTAAATGTTGTTTTTAGTAATGCCTACCCTTCTTCTTTCCAGATGTTTCTCAGGAAGTTTCCTTGAGCCTGTACTCAACCTGTAGATGTACAGGTAGCTGAGGATAGTTAGGTATACCAGAACTATCCTCACATATGTTAGTTGTTTTAATTTCATTCTCAAACAGAATCTACAACTTTGGCTAAAGATGTAGATCAGGGGCCCCCAAACTGCGGCCTGCTGAGGACATTTATCCGGCCCTCGCCGCACTTCCAGAAGGGGCATCTCTTTCATAGGTGGTCTGTGAGAGGAGCACTATATGTGGCGGTGCCGGCAAAGCGCTGCGTCGTTCATGGTCAGTACTACTTCTGGTGACGCGGGACGCACGCGTCACGGCTCCGAAAAATAACAGCAGAAGTACTAAAAATAACAGAGAAAGGCAAAGCACTATAACTAAACCGGACATTGACCAACTCATTAGCCAAAAGCAGGCCCATAGTTCCCACAGAAATACTGGGCACTTTGGTTATTTAAATTTACTTGTTCTTTATTTGAAATATTCTATTTGTTCCCGTTTTTTGTTTTTTGTTTTTAGATTAAAATAGTTTTTTTTAAATAATACTGATATATTCTGGCCCTCCAACGGTCTGAGGGACAATGAACTAGCTCCCTAGGAAGAAACGCTTGGGGCACAGATCTGTAGATCGCGATGGATTTAGTTTTATAATCTGTCATACTAAATCTACCATGAACTCCTCAATTACTGTTACCCTCAAATATCTTCCAGTCTCTAAACTAATTGCTAAATTTAGAACCCTTGCCCTTTTGGGAATTATCAAAGGACAATATCGTATATTCAATCAATTCAGGTAATTAAAAAGCAATTTATCTGAATAACCCAAGATTATTTTAACATCATTGAATAAATATAAATGTAAAATATTCAGAGATGATGTTGTACTAAATTAACTTAATTAATCGTGTTGCATGAAGAGTGCCGTGTATCTGACATTGTTATTTCTTTTCATTGTCCGCCTTTTCTACACATTGTGAAAAAAAGGTCCTAACAGTGATGCAAGGCATGAAGTTTTTGGGAACTTGATTATTTTTATGGATATTATTTTTAGGATATTTTGGTTGAGGAATTTTGGCTCCTAACTTTGTGTTCTCGTAGGGAATAGTTTGATTTGAGTAAGTGATGTAGTAATTAAGAAATAAACATTACTAGAACATTTAGAATTATTTATTGGCCATATATCTGCATATTCATTCCAGAAACTTATGGTCTTTTTTACAATTTGTTTATGTTATCATATTGGGTAACTTTTATAATATATTTTAATTCCTACAAGTTGGTTATTCACTCTCAATTTTCTTTAAAAAAATCTTTTTTTTTAACCCCAGATATCGGAAAAAAATGCCCTGATAACTCTAAATGCAAACAAAATCTCTAACAAAGCTTTGTCATGATCTCAATACCTAGCAAGAGGCAGTAAAATTATTTGATAAATAAATGAATTAAAACGCTTGGGATAATCTGGATTTCAATCTCTCAGAAGGTGTGGGTGGATTGAATGTGTTGTTTTGATGTTACCGGTGATATATGGGATGACTTCAGTTAGTTTACTCTTTGTGAGAATATCTAAATTGACAAATTCTCTGGGTATTTGGGTGCTAAATCAAGGGGCACTTAGCGAGATATGTATTATTTTGAATCTCTGCTAGCTTTCCTCATCAAGCACCTTAACTGGGCAGGCGCCTATCTTATGACAGCTTCTGAAGGGTGTCCTCTGGAGTTTTGTACAGCCGGATTGTGGTAACTGTTGTAGTATCGTGTAACATGGTTATAGGTTAATGTTAATGTGTTGCCCCTAAGTGTGTCTCTTGTTCAGGAATACGTCCGTAATTACTCTCTTTCATCTTTCTATTTTTAAGGAATCCCTCATTTCTTAATGCAAACTGAAGGACGAAGATTTTTGCTTCAGTTTTGATGGACTTTTCCTTGTTGAAACTGACTAGATGTTAAAAATTATAACGGAAAGAATTATTGATCTTTCTTTAATAATAAATACTAATTAATAATATGAAAGCGCTGAGTGTAGATTTAACGTAATATGTAAAATTAATGTTCATTAAATTACCTGGGCGTACAAAAACAATATGCTAGCTTATAAGGTAAATAATCAAATGAAAACATATGTTAGCTCGTTGTGTTTATAATATATGTACCTTATATTTGTTTTAATAACGGAGCATATTTACCTTAACTAAGTCCTAATTAAATTATATTCCACTACATCATGTTGTACAATTTTTTTTTTATATATCTACGGCAATGCCACGAGTGTTCATAATAATCATTCCGTTAATATTGGGTTCACTTGTTTTGACATAATTGCGCAAGCGCGCGAAGTTATAGCATTATACATCCAAAGTCAAAGACTAATGTTTTTTTTAAGGAACACTGAAGTGACTTAAGAACTGAGGAGAAACAAATTGGTAATAAAATTATAAATAAGTGTAAATCGAAATATAACGTTGGTAAACATTTTGTCTACTTTGGTAAACGTACGAATGTGGCCAGTGATAAATGTCGTTTCTTATTATCTATTCTATAAAATACCTTAAGTTGTAAGAAAGATAAAATAATTTCTCGTAAATCAACCATTCCACGTACTTCATCAAATTTTCTGTCATTTCAGTTAGTCAATTATCAATTTAGAGAATCTAATTGAAACAAATTTCCTCAGTTGCAGAAACTTGTTTTATTTCTCAATTTTTACTTCAAATTTTGAGTTTTTATCAAGTAGAGCAATTTGAGGTGTAATTAGTTTAAAAAAAAGTTTTATAGTTGTAATAAAATATTTAACTGTGTTTTTTTCTTTTTTAACTAACTAAGAAGCCATAATTGATTGTTATCCAATTTACCAAATGAAGTGATCATATTAGTGAAACAATATCAATATTTACTCAAAAGAATTGCTACGTTTTTAGTTCTGCAAGATGCAATCGAATTATTTATTATGCATACTTAACCTCGTCTGTCTGCAACATCTTTGCCAACATAGCATGATATACTTTTATACACTTTAGATGATGTTGTTTAGAAGCTCCTTTACATAATAAGTGACATCATTGCAATTTTCGTAACATTTCTAGAGTTATGAAAGTTTTGTGTTTTTATGGAAGTTATCCCATAAGAAAACACAGATATCTTCTCATACTCAAAAGAATCGCTACGTTTTTAGTTCTGCAAGATGCAATCGAATTATTTATTATGCATACTTAACCTCGTCTGTCTACAACATCTTTGCCAACATAGCATTATATACTTTTATACACTTTAGATGATGTTGTTTAGAAGCTCCTTTACATAATAAGTGACATCATTGCAATTTTCGTAACATTTCTAGAGTTATGAAAGTTTTGTGTTTTTATGGAAGTTATCCCTTAAGAAAACACAGATATCTTCTCATACTCAAAAGAATCGCTACGTTTTTAGTTCTGCAAGATGCAATCGAATTATTTATTATGCATACTTAACCTCGTCTGTCTACAACATCTTTGCCAACATAGCATTATATACTTTTATACACTTTAGATGATGTTGTTTAGAAGCTCCTTTACATAATAAGTGACATCATTGCAATTTTCGTAACATTTCTAGAGACATGCAAGTTTTGTGTTTTTATGGAAGTTATCCCTTAAGAAAACACAGATATCTTCTCATACTCAAAAGAACTCATCATTTATACCGCATTATGTGGTGTACATTCGCCATGTGATAATCTACTTCCGTGAAAAGAATTATTGGGGGTTCTCTAACGGATGTTTGTTTCAGTTCTAGACTGGCTCTTAGGTCTTCGCTCAGTAATTTTTCTTTTTTAAAAAGTATTTTTAGTAGTATATTTTAGTAATTTTGTTTCGAATACAAACCGGATCTTTTTTTAAAAAAACTAAGTGGATGCGCTAATCATTTTAAGAACTTATTTGTAAATTTTTTTCTTGAACAATGATTTTAGGCTGTGGGACTTTGTGCATATCTCTGCTTCATTTCAGAAACTTCTGCGGGATTTTCAGCATTATAATTTTAGTTCAAACTAAATTATGTTTTTACTGCTATTTACTAGCTGATTGTGGGGTTTTATGTTTCAGTTTCGCTCAGGTTAGTAGATCTGAATAATTTTGTCTACTCTGATTCGGAGATTGGTTATGATTGTCTCGAAACAGTTAGCTTTAGAACGAAAAAGCAAGGACTTGTGGAATCCCAACTGATTGTCCAGGTCCACTACAACTAATAATAATAATAATAATAATAATATAATAATATTTATTTATTTTGTTTTGAGGAATTCCTCATACAAATGGAGTTGAGTGACAAAACAGAATACATTTCTTGAAATATAAATACAAAATACGTAACAATAAAAAATATATTTATAAATTTATAGATGCTCTTTAAAAATAATTAATAATAATGACAAATTTATCTTTTTCAAATTTCAAATAAAACAATACAATTCAACTGACATTCTGCTTATGTAAAATAATTTTTGGATTAAAAAAATTAGAATTTGATACATAGGCCTGACATTACAAAAAAATAAACATTATCCATTTTGTCCGTATTAACAATAATCAGTAAGTTAGAAAAATGTTCATCCAAACTTACATTATAGTCTATGTAGTTAGTAAGAAATCTATTTCTGATAATGGCGAGTGGGGCACAAGAGAGCAAGAAATGGCGAATGTCATCTGGCGAGCGTTCGTCACAAAGATTGCAACGTTGTTCACCATTAAATATATAGAGCTTTCCTTTGCAGAGCAGTCTGCAGAAATTAAATTTGGCGACTCTTATCTGGCTAATTACTTTTTGTTTTGAAATATTAGTTCTAAATTTTAGATAAGGCTCTCCAAATCCTAAATGGACTGTAATTTGAATTCATAACAGAATTTATATCTATGGATACCTTGTAGTTTCTAATTTTTTTCAGCTATGTTTAAAATTTCACGATGGACTAAATTAGGGTCTGAAATATTAAGAACATAGTTAGCACCAATTGTAAATAGTTTATTTTTTAATTGCGAAAACCAGTTGAATCTTATGTCATTGTTGCAGAGATTATCCAAGTACTTTAACTTTTCCAAACATATTCTAGGGAGTCGCTCATTACTCATATTCCTAATCTTCGCCCACCAGCTAATCATTCTTTTAAGAACCTCCACCTCTACATGAAAACATCCTGTTTCCAGGCGCACGATATAGTTAGGAGTATGAAGAGGCGAATTGAAAATTGATTTAAAGTATTCTATTTTAACAGTACATAAAGGAGCCCATATCTCTGAAGAATATAATAAGACTGAACTGGACATCGCTCTCTAAAGCTCACATTTAGTCTCACAAGCGTCAGATTTAGAGGATACAAGAATTTCTTTAACTTTAAACGAGGCTAGTTTTGCTTTCCTTACAAATTCCTCAGCGGCCAAGGAGAATACACCTGAAGATGAGAACCTGACGCATAAGTAATTCACGCTATTTACAGCATTGATTTTAGAATTATTAAAATAGAATGCTCTATTAGTCCTCAGTCTGCCGCCTCTTCTGAACGGGACGATGTTAGTTTTGGCAATGTTAACTACTAAAGAATTAGAATTACAGTAATCGGATAATAATTGTAATTTATTATTAATTAGAACTATGTTGTACATTCCCAGTTTACAAAAAAACTTTTCTGATTTCGCTAACGAGAACTTTACTAACAACTAATTCAGATTTATTTAAGCGAAACTGTACAAAAATGTAAGTATTGCTACATAGCATTACGCGACATTATCTACTAATAGTAGTTAGTAGATATTATTATTAGGGGGCGAATTTGTAATTGTTACATGCTTTTCCATTTATTTTAATGATGCGAACGAAATTGGCTAATTAAAACTATAGGCCCAAGTTTTGATTGGTAGTCAAGAAAAGTAAAGTTAATTGAAAAATGCAGTAGGGTGCCTCTTTTTCTTCTGGACGAACAAGTTTTAACGACTAGCCTAGGACAAATAAGGGAGAGCTTCTCGCACAAACCCCTAGACGTTGTAAGAAATAAGAGTGCTGTGTTACTCTACCTCCAGAGCAGGAAGAGGTAAAGTTGCGTAAGAATAGGATGAGGGCGGGCATTGGCTGCCGTCGCTAAATAACAACAACTCTGTATTACTACTTCCTGGCGCTGCTTCTTCGCCCCCCCACAGGAGCACTTTTAATGCCAGCGACAATCGGACAAATTGTATCCATCCCATTTGTTAAAAGCGACCTCCGCTGATCATGACTCCTCTCTGATAACCGAAGCGTTAATGACTTTTCGTAAAGAAGTATTCAATTTAAATAGAGGTTTATTTAAAAGTCGTCTTCTTATTTAGTATTTTCCTTACTTAATGTTTTATCCTTTCTTCTCCATTCTTCTCACTAACTTTGTAGTCTCAGAAAAAGAGTTGTTAATCTTCTTTTTTTTGATCATCCAAGTGTAAAAGCTCAACTAAAATAAGTGAATATAGAGTTTTATACAGTTTCTTGATTATAATATACACTTTATACACTTGAATAATATATACTTAAATACACTGATGGACAAAATTAACGCACCACCCTTATATTTTTTTTGTGATTTCCAATTTGTGCAAATTTTGGACTTTCAAAATATTGTTGGCTGAAAAAATAAGCCATTTGTAACTACGGCCATCAGAAGAATTTAGGCCTACTCTTACCTCATCTGTGATGCGAACTCTCTTCCAGTTGTCTAAAGTCCAATTCACATGTTCACGTGCAAACTGAAGCCTGGTAATTTTGTGAACTGTGGTAAGGAGAGGGCCACGAGCAGGATGTCGGGCTCTAAGGTTACTTTCATTAAGTCTTCTTCTAACAGTCCTGCTGGAGATGGAAACATTTCGGACTTGCCTTATGAGACTTTTTATCTCATTTTTCCGTTATACTCCTGCTTCGCAAAGCCAGGTGCCGGATGTACCTATCGTCTCTCTCTCTGCTGTACATCTCTTCTTGAATGACCTCTTGTCTCCCTAAATCGCTTTAGACAAGTGATGTACGTCCAAAACAAAAGCGGAAAATAATTTATTTAATTTTAACTAAACAAAAACTGAGTGGGGTTTATTTATAATAACACAAATCTATTAATAATTCTAAAGAAGTATACAAAAATTGATGAATAGATTTTGGAGTAGTAACTGTTAAATTTTCTTTGGTTTTCTCTAAAAACTTGACTGCTATTTTATACTATATGTGCGTCATATTTCATACTTGCAACTCTAGATATGTGCCACAAATCTTTCCGAGCTGCGACTATATTTTTAGCCCTTCCGCCCTTTGCCAAACAGCCGTTCCATCTCTGATCTGCCCTGTGCCTGGCTAATATCAATATATCAAGCATTCCCTCGGCTAACTAGAGGTCCCTCGTTTTCGGCACAGTAACCAGATAAAAAAAAAAAAATGAAAATATTTTTACTGGCATTGGCTAAATGTATCTATAGATATGGAAATGATGTCTGCAATGAAATGTTATATATATAGGTACCATAAGGTAATATTTTGGGTTAAAATTTTTATTTATTTACTGATAAAAACACTGTGTTCCTTCCCACCATGGGAGAAAGAGCGAAGGTTTCAACCCTAAATATGAGAAATGTCAGAATTTATGGTTGATAAACGCAAAAAAATGTGATAAAATAATAAATATTCATTAAAAATAAAAAAACCTTACTCAAAACAAAAATTTAATTCTGTATTGGGCAAATGTTTTACAAATCTAAAGAAAATGTAAAATTCTAAACAACTATAAAATCAATCGTCGGATTTCCTTTTAGATTTGCCATTTTTGGATGGTACTCTGAAGTTTAAATTGCAACGACCTAAGAAAGAATAAAAAACTAGCCTAATCTCAACGAAGAACACATCATGAGTTGTCATGTTTTGAGTGGAAGAGATTGGTCCGACATTGTACGAATGAAATGACAGTTGAACCAATGGTCTCGTGTACACGAAGAACCCAGTTTTGGGGTTTACATAGGCGGCTTTTAGATTTTACCTTCTTAGGTGAGCTTCTCAGCTTACTTGAGGTAGATTAGCTTCTATGTAGCTTGGCTACAAAGCCTGCTTCTCCGCGACCTAGAGAGACGCCTGCTCTGACGCCCACTAGTTTGAGCACCTTTACAGTCCTTTCAGTTTAGTTAGTATGATGAAAGGCTCCAGGCCAAAGCCAAAAGGGTGAGGATTTTTCTCTTTGAAAAATTGAACCCTCCAGCCATACCTACCTTTCACAGCGATTTTAAAAGTTAAAAATTTGGAGGTTTTAAACTTCTTCAAATTTCAAACCTTTATATCTCTCTTCGTCTGGTTCAGATGTTAATGAATTCTTTACCTAATTGTAGAGAAACGTCCGCTCTGTAACTAGTATAAATTGTAAAGTCCTAGTTATAATAGGTAATATAGGTATAATGAGATATTGAAGGCTACTTTTTGGTGGTTTTTAACGTCCTTCGAATTTCAAAGCTCTACATCTCTTTTCGTATGGTTCAAATTTTAATGAAATTTTTACCAGTTGTAGAGAAAAATTAGCACTACAACTGGTATAAATTGAAATGTTCTAGTATAACAGGTTGTCAGATATTGAAGGTTAAATGAACATCACCGTTTCCAGTTCTTTCTGAATCAATCTAAACAAGCTATTATCTCCAAGGTCATTGCAATGCAAGTGTTTGCTCAACCTAAAGTGACAGTGAAAAGACTTCAACTTAATAGCCGCCCTATATTGTTGGAGTAGCGGCGATGTTTGGACAAGGCGACTGAATAAACCTTATCGCCTTAAATAACTTGAGTTTTCTCGCACCACCCATTCTCTGAGGACAGCGCTGATTAGGACTTTTTTTCAGCAGTAAGTTTTAAGTCCTATGAAAACTGAGCTAACTAATCTTCCGCCTTTTTTTTGCCTTGTTAACCGAACTTCGGGTGACCAAACGTGAAAAATTAATAGCCTTGAGCAGTCTACTAGAACCTGATAGCCAGTAAGACTCTGGAATTCGATTCCTTTTCTTGCAGTTTCCTGTGATGAACGCAGTTGTCTGTTAGGACAGAGAGAATACCATCCAAAAACGTAATAAAGAGCTGAGAAGGTTCCGATGACTTTAGCTGATTTGACGCTCTTAATATAAAAAGAAATAAATAAATAATGTTGAAGTTAAGCTAAATCTAAATTTTTAACTCTTTAATTATGTTTTTTAACCCCACCATTTCGGCTAGAGACTACTCTAAATCATTCTGACACGCCGCATTTCTCGCCTCTGTGGTTTCCTATTTGGAAGATATACAGCACTGCACATGTTATTTGTAGCCTTACAGTCTATTTTATTTGTAGCTAATTGCATCCAGTTTCAGTGCATCTTGACTTGCCTCTTAAATTAGACGGTCGGGTGAGTTTACAAGCCTTGAAAAACCACAAAACGTTCCTCCTTCCCCCTTATCTCCTACTTTCATTAACTTAGGAGGGTTAATAAGAAGAAGCCCAGTTCAACAAGCCTAATTTGGCAATTGTTGCCCGGGCAACAGGAACCATCTATGAAACAATATTATACCTTTGGATCCTTAAGATGGTAATCTAATTTTACATCTATGAACTCCTTTTGAGAGAGAGGAAAGACATCGCAAGGTGCAAAGAAGCGGAACAACTTGGCTATCCGAGGAGATCTGGTATTACTCACTTTCGACAATGATCAAAACTAATTTCTCAATTATTTTCTAAACGAAGAACAATCAGGTTAAAACGGAGGAATGTACCCGAACGGCGTTGTTGTAGGATAATGGTAAAAGTTACTAATACTCCTACCTAATACTCTTCCAAGTATTATTGAACCAATTGGTAGTTAGATAGCAGAAGGCCTGGATCAGGCAAGAGTAAAACAACAAATGATATTTAAAGTACTTTCTTAGTGCTGGCGGCTTTTCGAGACATTGCTTTCGAATAGCCGTAGTCATCTAAAAAGTGATTGATTATCTTTGGCGAGGTCCACGGAATTGAACATTGGTTAGCAAATAAACCCGAGAATTGTTAAACATAGCCGGTTTGAGCTTACTGGTAGCGAAACTTAAGATCTATGTGCACTTTGCAATCAACATCTGCTTGATTTGGGGTATCGGTTTTCTTACAGCAGAATTCTGGCCATTTGGAGGGATTTGATTTGGAGTTTTTCCTCCAAGGCGAGGTGTCCTCCACAAATGGAGCTGCAGCCACATTTCCTAACCAAATCATAAACATTGAACTGATTATTATGCGCAAATTAGAAAAGTTTTTAATATTTTTTTTGTTGTGCTACCGAGATTAGTGGGCGAGGAATTATTAATGCTAAGGTCTTCTCAATTTTCTCGGATAGTCAGGCTGCTCTACAAGCTATTAGTTCATACAAGGTCAACTCAAGGCTGGTTTGGGATTGTCTGGGTGCCCTGAAGGAAATTAGTGACCAAAATAAGGTCTTTCTGGTTTGGGTACCTGGTCACTCAGGATATAAGGGAAACGAAGTGGCAGATTTATTGGCCTGGAGCCCTGTTTTAGGGTTTCGAAGTGTGTTAAGCCTGTGGCCATTAACTTATGGGTGCAGAGTAGGTCTCAGGAGTAGTGGCTCAACACCACTTGTCAGAGACAGGCGAAGGAGTTCATTACGGGCTATTCGCCGAGGCTGACTGCAGAATTAAGCCGTCAAGGCCGTGGTGCTATAAGGATAATTGTAGGCTTATTAACTGGCCACTGCAGGCTCAGAAAACACATGCATCGCTTGGGCCTGGCAGAGCCTTTGTTGGTTCTGTCAGGAAGAGGAGGAAACTGCACGTGTTGTGTCAGTGCGAGGGGCTTGTCTGGGCTAAGGATGTTACTCGTCGGGGAGGAAAAACCAAGGCCCGAGAGCTTTACCCAAGAGTCGCCCTCCAGAATTAAGAGTCTGATTAAACGGACGGGTCTGGAGGGCGAGCTCTAAAGCTGGGGAGCCACAATAGATCCAAAGGGGTCGCAGTGGCGTAGGCCTTGAGGCCGCTCTAATTTAATCTAATCTAATATTTTTTTGAAGATATTGAGGGCAAAATTGGTCCTTGCCTGTAAAACTCCAAATAGTATTCTTGAATTCAGTGCATTTTCAGAATGCATTCTCGTTAAATTCCTAACTTCTTTTGAACTTTCTAAGAATACTTTTAATTGAAAACATTTTGTTAAAGGTAGTAAATCGCATAAAGATAAGAAGTTTACAAGACTCAAATAAGATTATAATATTCCTTTTGTTTAATAAAAGTTTCAAAGCGAGCGAGATATTTTATACTTTGTTATTGTTATGCCAAGTACTGGGAGATATCTGAAAAGTTTGCTTAAAGCTTATAAAAGATCAATGATTTTTTCTTTACTCATGTTGCACTGAGTATTGAAAAGTTTTTTAAGTTTTGGTGAAAAGTGAATCTTGTTATTGTTAAGGCAGCTTTCATGAACAGATCGTTCCATCCAGAGTTTAGACCAGTTTAGATAATTTCAAAAGTTATATTATACTCGTTATATACATATATATATATATATATATATATGTAGCAGTTATCTGACAAAAGGTTATTTTAATTTTGCTGAGGTAGAATTAGCGGGGGACCGCTACATAGTGGAGCGCATGTACAAGGCTCCTTTGTTGCACAGTCAAAGTAAATGTCTACCGCTTTCTCTATCTCTCATCCTGCAAGCCCAACTCCTCCGGTGCTCATTATAAAGAAGGACGTACTCTCTTCTTCTTCTTCTTCTCCTTCTTCTTCTTACCGAGAGTTCGTTACCCTAATACCCCGTAAACTGGTAAACTTTAAACAATTCTCTTTGACCCGAACTCCTAAAATCTTCTCCTGCTCAAACCGGTGCTTAAAAACAATTTCCGCTTTAGACGATTATTATGATTTACTTATTTACATTGCCTGAACGAATTCGGCATTAAATTTCCACTAAGTCACTTTGTTTATTTCGCCTTCCATTTTAAAATCTTGTATTTTATTGTAAGTAAAATTCATTTATTTATTTTTTTTTTTTTAAAGAAGATTAACTACAAATTGTTTGATAACAATGAACACTTCTGTTCAACCTTGTTTAGTTCTTATTTATTCAAACCTTTTTTGTTTCGTTCTTGCTGAGTAATCAGTTTGGATTCAGGATGAATAAGAATCCAATTTGATGCCTTACACTAGTATTTTGCGTGAGATTCTTTAGCCTTTCATGATTTGACCAAGGCTTTTGATTAAGTTCATTACAAACTGCAGCTCGAAATATTAGAGAATCTAGGAATTAATGATTGAGGCTGAGAGCTCATTAAATTTTACCGTTACCTTTGTAAAGAAGAAGATGTAAAATGTAATTCCTGTCTTTCTAGTACGAATAATGATAATCGTTGTGATCGTTTTAGGTAACAGAAATTATGATTTTTTTTTTTTACCTTTTTTTTGGCATTGGCTTTCGCCAAACAGCCAGCATCGTCTAGGTGCATATCACTAGAATATCACTCACTCTCCATTCTTACTTATAAATACATTCGCTTCACACATTCATCCCTCTACTATATACAACTATTTACATACAAACTACAACTAATGGATGGATCAATACTCTATATTCCTGCCATCCTTATAGCTTAACCAAAATTAAAATCACGTAATCCTTATCTAATCATTTCCTTGCATTCATTCTATAACTTTTAAATACATTCAGATTTCATTCTAGCTCTGCAATAGGTTTAAGCACATAGATCTTGGTGGAGAATATTGTGTCTTCGTAGCGAAATGATGTACCTAAATACCTGTATATGTCGTCAAACATTCGTTTCCTTTCTACACACATAACGTGGACATATCATTATTATATGTTTGAAATCCTCCTCCTCATTGCAATCTACGCAAAGAGGAGAGGACCTTTTGTTGATCCTGTTTAGATACGATCCGCACACCGCGTGATTCGCTCTCAGCCTGCTTATTGTCGTAACAACCCAATTTATTAGTGACAGTTCCCTTAAAAACCATGGTTGTCTAGGTAACTGATCCTGCCATAGTTTTATAGAATCTCCCTTTATTACCATTACTGTAATCTGTCCGCCATTTTTGTAGTGCTACTTTTGCAATTATGCATATTAGGTTATGATTTCACTGGAAATTGTTTGTAAAAGCTTAGACCATTCATAATTTTCGTCGAATCCGTTAATTTTTGAAGCATCTAGAATACTGATGGGAAGTAGTTTGAATCTTCTCAGGCATTCTTAGATTACTGGATGTATTACTTACGGAGTACTGAAGTTTCACTAGCCAACTGTAGTGCTCTTTTTTGTTGGTAGAGTTTGGAGCTACAGCTACATATTTATTCAATAATTTTGACAAGTTTTCATGAACTTAACAACATGGCGGATCCACATCTAAGCGGATTTTGATTATTCTTTCTTTATCCCTGACATCCTACAAATTTACCTTTTCTTGTTCCTTTTATTTTACCAATTTTTCTTAAAACAAATCATTGAATCTTGATCATCAATGCACAACATGCGTCCTGCTGTTGTATTATTTCCCATACAAATTACATCCCTGCTGTACTCCAAAAACAAACCACTCCATTTCACAATTTCACAGTTGAAACTTTATGTATGCCGACATTCTATTCACAAACACTGACAGAGTAGATCATTTTCATAATGGCAGATTTAGCATTCAGCCATTCTGAATCTGAAAATCTTGGATAGTGTTCATTCAAGTAAATTAGGTATAAAGCTTAGAATCTTTATAGTAACAATTAATTAATGTTCAATATTGTTATCAACTGATTTATGTATTCTGTGTTCATAAATGACGTTTTATTGAAAAGTAGGGGATAAATAAGAGTTACTCATCAAGATTTATACTTGTTTCAAAAAAGCAGAAGTAACTTCCACAACTACCTAGTCTAATTGAATTTACCTGTGTTTGTAATTAGCTAATATATATTAGTTCCCTTTGTTTTAACATAATTAAATCCATATCAGGTTTTGAGAAGTCCAATTTTACTCGCTTTAATAAGTAAACTTTACCCCGGGGATGCCAGTTATATTTACTCAGGAGTCAATAAACTATAGTTTATTGAAACATAATTTCCAATCATCCATTGTGGGGTACATTACGATTTAACTAGCCAGTTAATTACGAGTTTCGTAACATAAAATTTACATTAAACTGGACTGGCCTCCAACTAGCTACTAACTAGATCCTGAAAATTCTTTAAAATGATGGTACTGATATTATAGACAGAAGTAAAGTAAAGGTAAGTAAATGCCTATTTTGTCAGGCGGGCTTTACGTCCAACTAACAATTAGGTGATATCATAGACAGAACTGGATTGTATTTTTATAGAATTAAGAAAAAAATTGACAATTTGAGAATGTTAGGAACTGAGAGAAATGGTGATGAACAAATAGTTTGCTTTAGCTGGTAACTATGGTTTTTGACGCAGCTGAAGTTAGCTGAATGTTTGGTTATTAATAATATTGCCTAGGTTTGTTGATGTAGATTTGAGTACGAATAATAGTTCTTGACGTGTATTGGCTTCCACTTGTAATTGAGAAACTAATCAAGCTCTTGGAAATAGTAAATAAATAAGCATGTAAAGTGTTCCCCTGAATTTTCCAATTCAAGTTGTCTAATTTGTTTTAGGAAAGGTTAAGGCTTGTAAGAGCGATCATCTACAAAATCCATTAACCTAATCAAGCTCATAATATCCAAATCAACCCTTTAAATATTCATTATATATAAATTATTAGTGAAAATAAAGTAAGCTAATTGCTTATTTTCTCAGTAAGGGCTTATTGTCCAACTCTATTAAATTGGGACGCTATTAAATTACACTATTAAGATTTTACCAATTAAATAAAAAGTAGCTACAGCTAGACTCGAACTAGAGATCTCCTACTGTCTAATCTGAACTTATAACCACCACAAACCAAACCGCCCTTACGTAAAACTTAATTTAATTTCTGATTTTGAAATGTATCAAGTGATCCTTTCTCCTTTCTTATGCTCCTGACAGATGAAGTAAGATAAATTTCTTTACAATGATTATATTTTGTTCACAGAATTCGGCAAGAATTGAACGGAGGTGCCTGGTGTCCAAAAGCTCAGATAAGTAGCGAAGTACGAGAATACTTAGAGGTGGACCTATCTAGGAACCACCTAGTTACAAAAACGGAAACGCAAGGCAGATTTGGTAATGGACAAGGCCAAGAATACGCTGAATCCTTCCTCGTAGAGTATTGGAGAGAGTCGCTAAATCAATGGGTTGTCTACAAAAATGCTCGTGGACAAAAAGTAAGTATAAATGTTTCTAATAAATTTCGAGAGTTTTCTTAATAAAGCATCAAGTATAGAAACAAACCCTCGATCTGAATATTGTAATTTACAATTCTATGTTAGCCTAGAGTGGGATTACAAAATTCATGAAATTTAAAATGCTTTCTCTAATACGAGATCACTAGATCTTAGATTCTTGCGAGGAAATATATCTTAATGAATTCAGAACTGGTGGTTAGATGTTAGAAATCCAGTCAACGTCGTCAATGTTTTTAGCGACTCTTATAAATCGATGATGGACATAGGTTTCTTGCTAGACTTCTAAAATATTTTTTAATCTAGAACATAAAAGATAATAGAAGGAATTGCCAGGGAATGCTGATATCGTTTAGTTGACTGAAGTCCAAGCTAAATACGGGAAATAAGATGCTAACGCTCGTGTACTTTGTGCAATGTACATACAAAACCCTATTTTTCAAGAAGAAATCGTGTCCTAAGCGAGCGCAATATAGAAACCATAAGTTGCGTGATTGCACCGCAAAGCATTATGTAAATTTTTAAACTTTCCCGCAGACCAGTATAGAAATACGCAAGAGAAGTTTTTACAAAAGAAAAAACGAATCTCTGCTACGAAATTGGATTTATATTGTCAATACAGCTCAATATCTTGAATATAATAGTTACTAAATTTAGTTAGACACTAAATAGCATTCTGTAAACAGTGGGACAATAGATATTTCTTCCTATAGATAATTTCAATACAACTGTCATGGTTTCAATAACTTTTTTTAATGGTAAAAAAAAGTATGCTGTAAGGTCAGGGGTCATTTTTTTTTTTTAAATAGAAGGAAATAGCAAGTGACGTGTTAAGACGTTTGGTTAGCGACTGACTACTTCACTTCCTTCTTTTAATGAATAGAAGCTTGATTTAGGGATCTTAGTCGTAAAAAATACATTAATTTCCAGTAAAATTGTGCGAGTCAATGTGATTCTTCTTTTTGTTTAAAGTCAAGAATTTGTGTTAATTCCAAAATACTGTTTAAAATACTAAAAATCGTTTTATCATTAGAAGAACTTATTTACAGGGTGTTCATTTTAAGACGGCTCAAATGCATTTCATGCTTAAACGGTTGTTCTGAGCGAAAAATGATAGAGGAAAAATTTGTTGCCCGTCACCTCTAGTTTCAGAATATGTGACTTGATTTTAGATTCCTGCCCGCATACGCGGCTGACGTGCGACCAAATGTGAAGGTTCTCAGTTGACCCCCATTTTCATATATACAATTTTAAAGAGTATAAAAAGTAATGAAAGAAACCGGAAACCGCAATTCGATATCTTCAAAATCAAAGGTGCTAGCCATTTCAAAATCTGGTATTTATTAATCATATTTCAATTTTTTAACATATTATCAAAGAGAAAGAAGAGCACGCGATTGGTCATTTTTATGTATATTTTCATCCCCTTTCTACTAAAAATATTGCCAAGGCCGTAAAGCTAGTATTTTTCTTAATATCGGGAAATAAGTCGTTTTCCGAGTGATTTTTCTAAGAAAAATCAAATGTTAAGAGCTTTAGATGTTCTCAAACATACCCAAAATGGCTAAAAAATAATTTTACATCTGTTACAAACAAGAAGGTTTAATAATTATTTGGTAATTTTGGGAGAGTTGCGTTTAATTACCAAAAAAATTGGAAACCTCCTGCCACATTTTTAAGTGATCAATATCTTTCATGTAAAGGATCAAATTTATTCCTTAATTTACCAAATAATGCACTTTTGCAGCATGAACTGTGTCTTGAAAGGTGCCTCCTCAGATTCGCAAGCCAGGTTAGCCAGGAGGTTATCAACTGCTCTCTGTATCTGAAGAGGCACCTTTGAAGGCACAGTTCATGCTGCAAAAGTGCATTATTTGGTAAACTCCTTAACAAAAACTTACAGTTTAAAATGTTAAGTATAAGGGTTGATTAAACGCCAAAAGGTACACAAATCAGCAAGTACCCAACATTTCATTAATACTTCATTAATATTTAAGTAATTCTACTGCATTAATTTTCATTAATAAGTTATTTTTTAGAATTTATTAGATGTCACAGACCCTTATGCTGGCCATTTTCGTCTACAAAATATATGTTCAAGTAGCACTGTAGATTGACTGTAATATCTAGTTATCTATAATAATGAAACTATTAATTACAGGTTAAAAAGAAAAACGTTACAAAAAATAAAAAAAAATTATGAGGCTAAAAAATTCAAAACTTTTTTTTAAAAGAAACTTCACCAACATACATCAATGATTTTCAAAAATCATCGGTTTAAGTTCATTCTTCGATTAAAGTAATTGTTATTTTATGAAGTAGTCAAACGTTTATAATAATTATCTGGCTTTATCGCAAGTAACATAGTTTTCTTCAATTACATTCTCAATCTAGGTATTCATCCCACAATGTTGTATATATGTAATATAAAGTAAATAAGATATGCATATTTTTAGGACAGCTAATTATTCCAGTATTTTACTATAAGTAAAATTAGGAGGTCTAAATTAAATTACAATCGAGAAATCATAATTGTTGTTGAATAATCTACTTGTTATAACTGTGTGTTATTTGTGCTCTCGAATATTTCGGTAAGACGAATTCAAGACAGTAGCCTACTCTAACTTTGTCTTTTTCTACTTTAACATGCATGTACATATATGTGATTTATCATAATTATAACAAAAAAATATTATAAATGAAGTGGCCAGCATAAGGGTCTGTGACATCTAATAAATTCTAAAAAATAACTTATTAATGAAAATTAATGCAGTAGAATTACTTAAATATTAATGAAGTATTAATGAAATGTTGGGTACTTGCTGATTTGTGTACCTTTTGGCGTTTAATCAACCCTTATACTTAACATTTTAAACTGTAAGTTTTTGTTAAGGAGATTTTTGTACCTTTTGGATAGATTTTCCTTTTTGTCTATTTTACAAAGTTACATATCTGCTTTACAGATTTTTTAAAATTTGGAATAAGCAATTCTATAATTATAACCTAATAAGGTGTTAAGTCGGAACCGTAACTACCACTGGAGAGATCTTTTTAAAGAATGATTATAGTTGCGGTCCCCCAAACCATCCCCAATAACAATGTTTTTGAAAAAGCGTTTTGAATAACATAGGAAGGTATTTGTACGTAAATAGCAAAATAAAACTGCGATTTCAGTACTTCCTTTTAAGAGGAGTAAGAAACATAAACTACGATTGCAGTACTTCTCCCTAAAAGGCAAAGAGGCAAAGATTTTTTAATCGAACGACAATTCATTGATTTAAATCGGTTCACTCATTGATAATTTAAACGATTGCAGTACTTCCTCTTAGTAGGTGCAAGAGCATCAGCAACGTAGAGCAGCTTTAACCACTTATTCGAGCTGAATTTTATCAAAATCGTACTAAGCGTTATAGAAATATTGGTAATAATAGTTTTAGAAAGGGCCTTATTTGGGTGGGGCGAACTCCCCTCCTTATGAGGCACGGCGTCGAGACTTTTAAAGTGCAAATCTGTACAAAATTTCGATTCCAATGACACTTCGGTCGGTTCACGTGTCGATAATTTGAAACGATTGCTATACTTCCCCTTAACAAGAGTAAGAGCTGATCGCCGCTTTAATGTTACGTAGGGGAGCCCTAACCCTATCATCCTACCAAATTTTATCAAAATCGGGCCAAGATTTACAGAGTAATTAGTAATAATAATTTTGGAGGGGGCCTTGCATAAAGGGGGCTAACTCCTCTCCCATTCCATGTATAGGATCGAGACCCCCAAAAGGCACATCTACATAAAATTCCGAATCGAACGACACCTCATTCATGAAAATCGGTTCACACGTTTAGGCGCTACGTTGTTTACAAAAAACGTAACAAGAAGAACAAGAAGAACAAGAAGAACAAGAAGAACAAGAACAAGAACAAGAACATTTTATGAAAAAGCCGTTTTTGCTCATTTTCGGCAACTTTTTTCTCGAAACCTATTAAATCTGGGTCGTTACAAAACAAATACAGTTATAAAGGAGGGTTTGCCCTATAATTTAAAAAAAATTTGGGAATTTTATCTTTTATAGAAAAAGAGAAAAAAATTGTCAAAGTTGGGTGTTTTTCAACGTTACGCTTTTTCTTGCAGTTTTTGACGATCAACCCTTATACAACTGTCCTACCGGACAGTTTTAATTAAGGAATAAATTTGATCCTTTACATGAAAGATATTGATCACTTACATATGTGGCAGGAGGTTTCCAATTTTTTTGGTAATTAAACGCAACTCTCCCAAAATTACCTTCTTGTTTGAAACAGACGTAAAATTAATTTTTGTGTATGCTTGAGTACATCTAAAGCTCTTAACATTTGATTTTCCTTAGAAAAATCACTCGGAAAACGACTTATTTCCCGATATTAAGAAAAATACTAGCTTTACTGCCTTGGCAATATTTTTAGTATGCGGGCAGGAATCTAAAATCAAATCACATATTCTGAAACTAGAGGTGACGGACAACAAATTTTTCCTCTACCATTTTTTGCTCAGATTAACCGTTTAAGCATGAAATGCATTTGAACCGTCTTAAAATGAACCCAGTATAAGGATGTCATTGTACAACAACAAAAAGTATGTTTTTGGGTATAATTTGTTAAAATAAGTGGAAATGGTGGAATTACAACGAAATATTTTTCTTTTTTATTTCTTGAATTTCATTATTTGTTAGTGTTTCAATTTTAATTAGACATTTTATTTCAAAGAATGTAATGTCTAATTAAAGATTAGATTGAATTTATGGTTAATGAGAGTGAAATTATTCAAATTTTAAATTTAATCAGATACCTGCCACGATCTCACTAGTCCATTGATGTAAGTTGTTTGCTATCTCCCTCGTAGTACCTATCGTATTTTACAATACAAGTAATGGCTTTCCGCAGTTATTGACATTTTAGACAGTAACTAACATTAGCAAACTTACCAACATTACTGGCTTATCGAATCCCGTATACTCAGTAATTATATATTATATCCAGTTACATGAATCATTCAAGCTGGTGCTACAAAATAGTCACGATCAGTCGTTCCAGTTAAGCTTATATATACAGGATATCATCATGTTACGTTGATTTCAATTCACCACCTTATTTTACTGACCTCCAGTATCACTTAGGAAAAATCACTAATTTTTTTAATTATTTAACTAACTTAGTTCAACTAAAAATAGACGAATCTCTAGAAAATGTAACAATAATATTTTAGTAAATATTAATAGTTTATGCAATATATACTGGACAGAATTTCTAGTAAGTTTAATTAACCCTGCGGATCTGGTAGTATGATTGCTGTTGTGGTGGTAACAATGTACAGAGGAACAAACTTTCTCCAACGGCGCAGCCAATTGATACTTGTGAGTTGAAACTACTCCATATTTATGACAATGCGGTACTTTGTACAAGTTTCCGTTGTTATTCCCTTATACCTACAATACCAGCCATCGGCTAGAAAACTCATTGTATTGTTCGTATTAATGAATTATATTCCTTTAGCTATTTCTCCTTTATTTACATTATATTTTATATATTTTAAAAATATATTTGTTTAGGTGAGTAATTTAATTTGGGACAGAAACAACTTCTTATTTTTACCCATAATTCCTGTATAATCTGACCTCCTTAACGATAAAAAGATCAGTCTGGTTCAAAGGTAGCTGGTGGCTTTGGGGTTTCATGAGTTGAGGCCAGAGACTTTATTTGTAAGTTCTTTGGTAGTTAATCCTCAGTCTAAGGAGAATCTGTGTAGAGGCTTTAAAGATGTTATGGGGATTCACGTTTGCAAAAGCGCCTAGCATCTTGTAAAACAAGCATATTCCTCGTTTGGGAAAGTAGGGAGCCTGAAGTTGACCTTGAATGGATGACTGATCATCAGAGTTGTCCAAGTTGGCCAATTGGACAGAAAAGATGGCATATACTCCATTGATTCGTGCAAAAACTGTCCTCGGTTCTACCAAATGCACTGTACGAATAAATCTTAATGCGATGACTTTGGAAAGAGCCCCATAAATCCTGGACGGTGGCACCAAGAATCAACAGTAAAACAACATTACCCAATGTAAAATCAGCCCTGAGGAAATTCTTGAGGCTTGATTGGGAACCAGGTTATTCCAGTCTCTGTCCTACACAAGGCTTGGTAGTTTCAAGGATCAACCAGGTTTTATAACCCAGAACCTCAGTGAAAACTTTGTCAGCAGGAGGAGGTAATGAAATTATGTTACTTTTACTCTGCAAGAAAAACTAAAAGAAACACTGCATTCTGTTTTGGTTGTAATTATGTTTTACTTGGCAACTTGCCATCTTCAACCCCATCTCAATGTCCTAGAACCCTGGCTATGTCAGTGGAGAATTAAGGTTAATCAACAGAAATCTAAACATATAGTCTTCACGTTAAAACCGAAAAACCCTCCCTTCCATACATTTTAACCATATCGCCCTTCCTACCGTTACGAAAGTTCGTTACCTTGGATTTTACCTTGACAAACGACTAACCTGGAATCCTCATACTCGACTAAAACGAGCTGAGTAAAATAACAGATATAAACTTTTGAAAACACTACTAAACAAACGTTCAAAACTGCCATAACGTAACAAAAGACAACTGTACTACTCTGTACTAGCTCCTGTATGGACATATGGAATAGAACTATAAGGAACATCAAACATTCGAACCTTCAATGCCTCCAATCCCTTCAATCGAAAATCCTACGCATCCTAGAAGTGCTCCATTTTACGTGTCTAACCACACTATTAACGATGACCTTAAAATTCCCTTCGACTCATTCTTCGCCAAATTCCGTTACATTAAATTCCATTCCCAACTATCCACTCACATGAATCCTTTAGTCCAAGCCCTCTCAACCTCCACCCTCCCAACTAATCCTCCACGACGCTTGAAGCGTCGGAGGCCTCGCGGCCAACTGTGAATGTAGCGTCGACTATCTAGTGTGACCTCCTGCTATAATGGCATATTACGACTGCTATCACTGGATGGCCGCCGTTCACTTCAGTCACTCCAGTGTGTGCTTGTTGGCCTAGCCTATCAACATACTCTATTATCCACCATCTGTTTTACTTATTGCATTGATTTCTGTGCAGTTGTAACAATCTAAATAAAGGTTAAAAATAAATAAATAAAAACTAGGGAAGCGACTAGCTATGCTGTTAGCGAATGCTGGACTCCCTCGCGGAGATCCCGGGTTCGAATCCAGCTGCTGGCCCTTTGATTTTCTCTTCCTAGGAGCATCTTACAGCTCGCTTAAACTTAAATAACTAGAGTCAAATCTTATCTAAATTGGACCTAAAGATTATTTTCATCTTTGCGACCGATTATGGATTTTGCGGACATTCATGTTGGACTAGTTGGAGTCGATTGGGGGGCACAATCTGAGAAAGAACCTATTCGAAATCTACCTTTACTTTTAAACTTAATTTTTTTCGAACAATGGAAAAATTGATATGGAATTATTAAGAAATTGCTTCTTCTCTTTTCCTTATTTTGACTTTCTTACTGAAATAATAAATATTATCTTGATAATTTATTCTTAAATAGGGTTGGATGTTAATTAATCTTATTCCACTTGGTTAATTTAATATACAATTATTAACAAAGTGCTTTTCTCTTCTTTTAATTCTCTTTCTCTGTCAGAAGCCCCAAAACTAATTGCTTTAAATCTACTGATTGGCGTCACAATTAATTGTCTTCAATATAGACTTTAATTTGTTTTTCCTTGATTGAAATTTGACCAGTCGAATGCAGGATAGCGTGTAGTATTGTACTTTTATTATTTTGCCTGTTTAATGTATATAGCTATGTGATGTTGTGGGGGTGAAGTTGGGAGAGTGCAATCGAGCGGTAAAATTATTTAAACTTGAACCCGCCCCTGCCCAGTTCAATGGTGGCTCCATCATCTACTGTCCCTTCGGGCTACGAATTAAATTGACTCTGTAAAATTTATTCGACAGATGAAAAAGTTCCAAATCAACTGGTCATGTATTGGCCCTTGTGTATTACGGGGTGGGGTGGGGTGGGGCGGGGCAGGTTAGTGTATATATTTGTGCGTTAGTGTGTCTGTGTGTCTGTAAGCTTTGTTTGTGCAAGTTGGCCTGTAGGTGAGTCTATATATATATATATTACATGCATGCTTGTTTGGGAAGGATGCTGAGAGGGAAGCTTGCAGAAAAATCCCTTTTTTTTCACAAACATTAGCGGCCCTTCCGCCGGTAGCCCCTTACTGTTTGTTTAAAACAGAGGGGAAGGGTTATTTTTCTGTTCCTCTGGCCGTACCCTTTTTACAATTGCGTATTTTATTGCCCCCATTTCGTGTGCCCTCCTGAACCCTTTGTATTGGGGGGGTCTATATCTGTATTATATTTCACAGACCAAAGCCAAAAAGAAATTGTATATTTCCTTTAGAACTAACGAAAGTTAATTAAGGTATTTTTTTCGTTAAAAAAAAGGTGTATTTTCCCTTCTCAAAAAGGGCCCGAAAAAGATATTAGCATCCATCTTTATCTACTTTCAATTTTCTCACAGGATCTTCAACTTTATTTGAAAACATTTTCCTAGAAATATTTCTGGGAAAGGAAAACATTCCTCTAAAGTGCTAATTCAATAAAATGTAACCAACTTGCTTTGAATATTTATTAAAGAAGACTAAATGTTCCGTTTACTAAACTTTTTTTTTCCATTTTAGAGACCACTTTGAAAACTGTTCCATCAGTTTCTCTAAAAAATCGTAATTACAACATGCAATTAGGCGCCTATTAAGATTTAAACCAGTATGGCGGGATCTATAGACCGCAGCCCTCCTCTTTAGATCTAGTAGACAAAACCTCCTTTACTAAGAAGGTTGAGGACTTTCCCTACTAGTTCTTTTTGCGCTACTATCTCCTTCGGTCTCAAAGATCCAAGGGTTCCATAGCGCAACCACCTGATTGCAACGCAATTGAACAAGAAGAGGCCGTTTCCTCCTCATTCTGATAATATAAGAGATAAGATATTTATTTGGCTTTTAAAACATATTTTGTAGCCAGTGAGTCTGGACCACAAATTACATTCATATTACAGATTAAATACTAAGAATATAACAGTCTAAATAAATAAATTAATAAAGAAAAGAGAATTAAGACTAATAGAGAAAACTGAAATTACATATTATTTAAGAATTGGAATACTGCACATTATTATAAAACAAAATGATAACTGAAAGTAGTAATAATAATATAATAATGATAATAATACTAATAATTATTATTATCGATAGGATGAAAAAATAATTGCCATTCCAGTCGAGTAAAATTTATTTTGTCGAGCTTTCGACCTAGGGACTAGGTCATCTTCAGGGCTAGTTTAGAAAGTAATACTTTTAAACCTAGTCCCTAGGTCGATAGCTCGGCAAAATAAATTTTACTCGACTGGAATGGCAATTATTTTTTTCATCCTATTGAAACTATGAATCAGTCACCATAAAGAATGAACAATAATTATTATAATAATAATAATATTATAATATTAATAAAAGTAATAAAAGAAAAAGAAACGTAAAGAATCAAAATAATAATCAACATAGAATGTTCCTCATTGAAATATTTTTAAAAAATATGAAGATACACGCTATATACTGTTGTACTTACATGTAAAGGGTGTAGGCTCAACTATTTGTTTCATATCTACAATAAATTTTCTAATCTTTAAAGCTTGACAAATATAATAATAAATTTTGGTCACATTATTGATTTCCAACAATCGAGCAATATTTGAACTATCTGATCACTATTGTTACTGATATGTTTACTAAGAGATTTTTCTCTCATTATACATGGGAGAATTTAATAGAAAATTGTAAAGATCTCTTGCACTCTCTAAATTACAAATCTGGCAGTTATCTTCCCCAAAACGTTACAATTCACTTTAAAAAAAAATCGGATGAATCGTAGCTGGATAATCAAACTTTGTTTGCTCACATTATTATCTAAGTTTTAAATAGTTTTCTATTCCTGCCAGACTACTGATTAACCTATAATTATTATTGAAGCGAGAGTTGATAACTAAATCGATATCTTCCGATAAAGTGTGATTCCTGATCTTCTTTTAGATATACACATTAAATCAGATTTGAAAAGAATTAGTATTTTTATTTTCCAATATAAGATTCTCTCTTAATTGTGAAAGCCAGTTGTGTTCAGTGATGTTGTTGAAGAGAGTTTCGCTTAGCTCTTACAGTTTTGAAAGGCGCCTCTCCTGACACAAGCTGCACAACAGTTCCGAGCTAATATGCCCCCACCTTGTACAGATGCTTCCTGAACCTACCGTGCCCCGTGAATAGGCCTGTGATCAGTGCAATCTGATTTCTACTCCAAACACTGAGTCTCTTTGGCTCTTTGCTGGCACAGCCAAGGCATTATATGTAGTCTTGCTGTGTTTAACCCCTGGACACAGCACCTAGTTCTTTTCGTGCTCCCTCCAGATCCAATCTCTGAGAGCCGCACGAACCGAGCCCTTGGTGATCCCCAGGATAGGCACCGGGCCCAGGAATGGAGTGTTGGCTCCATTCCTGATCAGTTTTGAAGGCATTCTGATCAGTAGAGCATTGAATGTTTAGATATTCAGAATTTGAAAAAATTATAATAGAACTTTAAAAATTGTTAGAAATGGTCATGTGTTACCAATTATTATTATTATTTTTTTTTTAATAGATCGTAATATAAGGATCCTATTTAAGTACTATTTACGGCGGAGTTCTTGTAATATTGATAACGACTAAAATTTAATAAAAACTGCAAGTTTAAAGATAAACTTGACTAAATAAATTCAGCTAAGAGAGAGTAGCGTTAAGCGTTTAGATCAGATTAGTTTAAAGGACTTTTTTCAATTTATTCACTTCTTGGAAGTTAGATTCTAATTCACATCTCGCGAGATGGCTGGTTGTGTTTAATAGATTCAGTACTGCGGGAAAGTATTGGTAAAACTGAAGGGAGAAAAGATTACATTACCATTCCATGTAGACTTCATTTGGTTTTCCATCTTTCGTATTTGTCTTCTGCTGCTATTTCGCTTTGCGACTGCAAAACTATTAAACTAGCTGTCAGTGATTCACATCAAAGACTGACATTCTCCTATTTTCTTACAAACTGTAATTCCCTCTACAGCTTATTCAGTCTATATATATATATTTGTGACAAACATCATTTTCTTCCTTCCAACAATCCTGGATATTTGTGCATTTATTTACTTGTCTTTTACATGAACAATATCTGTAAGTATTATGCAATAAATTTTTGTTGGAAATATAAGAAAGCAAATATCGTCGCCATAAACCTGTCTATGTTCTGACACCTTGTAACTACAAACCAGCATCTCTCTTCCAACACCGCCTGTTGGTCTTCTCTTTTAAGCTGATATTTTTGTTACCCTGCAATTCTTCTTTTTTTTCCCACCAGACGTGTGTAGAAACCCGAAATGTAGAGATAAAGGAGAAGGTAAGTTCTTAAGGTCACAGCCAACGCATGCTTAATCCTGAAAAAGAAAAGATCCATTTACAGACACAAATTACAGAGGGATCTCTATGAATACGGCTGAATACTGCTTCAAAAGTTTTAGCTATTAATTTTTTTTGCCCCTAGAATTATCCCTATTTTGAGATTTAAATCGGAGAGTACCAACGTGAGTTCACAAAAGGAAAGTCACAGGTGGCCAGATATTTCAGGAACTCTAAATCAAGGATGTGGAATACAACATGGAAATTCATCTCCTGTTCATAGACTTTGTCAGCGTAGAAGGCCAACTGTTTTGAACGATGATAGAACTGAGGGTAGGTTTGGTTCGTGTTACTGAAAAAGAATACTTAGCTAGTCGCGTCAAAACACAGCCTGATACCTTCAAAACCAGAAAGTTGTTTAGAAGACCCGGCGATGCACTATCTCATGCCATCTACTTAACATAACGTTGCAGGCCTAAAATTATACACTGATCAAAGTAAGCGGCTACGTTATCAAACAAAAGCACCCAATTCTTTGAATATACAGATGATATCTTTAATAATGTTTGAAATGAAAATAGTTTCGAAACAAAATTTTGAAGAGTTGGAGGAATTCCTTGTTTCAATGATGATAACTTCACGTATTGTCAAATTTCTTTATTATTACCCTCATTTGTAAATTCATTTTATGTGATGGTCTTGAATCTACCATGAACATTGTTCTTTTTTTTGCTAATTACTGTGTTCCATCTTTCAACCTCATCTGTTCCAGATCATCACCTGTTCTTAAAAATGCTCTTTGCAATTTTCAACCCTAAATCGCCCGCAAAAGCACAGGTTTTTTTTTTATGCTGCAGCTACTCCAGTGTCCATAGAGCTTAATTTTTGTTTTTACATGCTTTTATGACATCTTCCATGAGTGCAGACATTAATTAATAAATGGCTAAAAGCATTTCTTTATGTTACACTCTTATTGTGCTTTCAGATTCAGTAGATCTCAAGGTATTTCAAGTCCTGTCTTAGTTTCTACAGGCTTTTGTAGAAGCTTTGAATGCTGAGAATCAAATCAATTTTTTACTTTAAAGGGAAACTCAAAAAACCCAATTTATGTAGCTACGTTTCTTTGTTTTATTGATCAAATGTTTTTGCCTGTCCACGCACAGAAGAATGAACCCATTGTGATAAAATGATCGATTACTTTACTCATTCAACATTAACTTATATAAAAAGAGAAAATTATTACGATGAAATTAATTTATTCAAAGATAAAAAAAAAGATATTTTATCTGTAAATGAAGTTGAAGTTAAAAAAAAAAGAAGTACTCTTTTGTAGTTGACACCATTTGTATTACCCCTAGCATTAGAGATGGAAGCCATACGCTAATCTCTGGTTGCCGGAAGCTCCCTCTATAAACAAGCTTAACCACCCTGGAAGGCTCATTTAGTATTCAACACTGTAGTCCACGGTCCCTTGCCTGCTCCAGATATCTGCACAAATTATAACTGCTAACTTTACTACAAAACCACAATCCCCTGCTTTAGTTTTTTTTAAACTAATAAAAACAAAAAATTAATTTCTTTGCGAAGAGTACCTATTATAGAAACTGGTTATATTATCCAAAATTGGTTCGTTTGGGGGGGAAAAAAAACGCAAACATTTCATCATACCTAACAATAAGCTTGTTAGCTTTTAGAGTTTAAAATTATTATTTTTCCGTGGTATGTAGTGAATTAGAAATAGATTTCCGGAAGTACGTAGCTTTATACAGTCGACTCTCGATAATTCGAATTTTTCGATAATTCGAACTCTACAGCTGCTAACTTCGGTAAATCGAAAAAATTCAGTGTATTTAGATACGCTTGATAATTCGAAATCCTTTTCCCCTAACAACAGGGGGAGAGAAGACTCTATAATTCGAACGAGGCCGCTTCCCCTCTTTATAATTCGAATTTTCCCTAGTAAGGTTTACTTCTCATTTTCCGCTTATTGTCCATTTCCTGCGTAATGTTTCCCTCCTTTCAGCCCAGTTTAACTTTACAATTCTCTTTCTTAGTTTGTCACGATGGGAAGTACGTCTCCCTTATGTGCCTGACAAAGAAATATTATCGCGGCCGTGAAAAGTGGTTCGAAAAAAAAGATATCGCCTAAACTTTCAATATTCCACCATCAACGCTTTCTACAATTCTAAGTCACTTGACTAAGTCAAGCCACATTGAAACAAAAAACTGTTCTTCATTTTTTTAATTAGGTACATATGTATATTATTATTTATTGAAATGTTAATACATATGTAATTTTTTTGTTCTTTTTTGTCGTTTTCATTATTTTCACTTTTTTACTTGAGGCTACATATGTCTAAAACTTAGGTAAGCTCCTACGTATTTTCAATATAAGTATCTACATACATATATACTATAAGCCCTATTGGTGGGTGTGCTGAATTTTTTCCCAAATTCGTCTATTAAAGATAGTTAAAGATAACTCACCAGTCCTTATAAGTAGATTAATATCCTCAGCTATGCTAGGGTGAGAAGGGCTGAGTTCATGCGATAATTCACTTTTTACTTTTAAATTATATATTTACAACAAACAGAGAGAAAGAATGTAAGCAAGAAATCATTGTAACAGATTAGATAATTAGGTATAGTATGAGATATAAATTTTTTTCCACATGCACTTCTATATACAAACGTACTACATCAGAGCCAGTAGCGGAGTGCTCCCCCCTCCATCAACTTTTTCGTACTGAGGCGAGCGTGGTTACGCCCCCTCCCACTCCACACTTGGTTACAATACATAATAAAAACTCTTAATAATTCGAATTTTTTTCCCCCTTCTTGATAATTCGAACTCTCGATAATTCGAATTTTTCTTGTAGTCCCTTGGATTTCGATTTAATGAGCTATAATAATCATGAAATATATCAATATCAGAAAAAAGTTTATTTAGTGTACAGCTTGCTAAGTTAACCATTGGTTGATGATTCTGCAATTATTTCATTTGATTAGAATTGCCCCAAAATTGCTAAATTTGTTAAAATATCTAACCAGGTTTTTAATATGGTTTATGATGCTACAGTTGTAACCGAAAAATAGTCGTAGGTGGCAGGAGCTGCTACATAATATAAATTTGCACTTTGGACTGCAAGACCAGGTGCTGTTTACAGCCAAGATTCCAAAATAAAAATAAAAAAATTCATTCTCTACCGTACGTTCGGCCTGGCTAGTGCCTGCTTATGTTATCTATCGTCTGTGAGTTTTATCTTTTTATTATTATCTTGTATCTAGCATAAATTTTCCTTTTTGTATGAATTTTTCCTTAAGTAAAGGTATTTTGTTGTTGGTTCATTAAGCACAAGAAAGAATTCTATTTTACTCCCTATCGCCCCGGGTGATTGTCTCCAGGACCCTCCCTCCTCACACCAGTGAGCTATCCCGCCAGAGGCACCCTTAAGGGTATTTTTCTATTTGAGGCTGGTTAGGGATCCCGTATCTGATAGCTTCGGCTATCTGGCGCCCGCAAGGATACCGCCCCTGACCGGTCACACAGTATGAAGAGTTTGAGTAAGTAAAGTAATGGCCTTTTTCTTGGTGATTTGGCTTACTGAACTATCCTTGCGCAATCGCGGCCGAGATGTGTGGTATCTCTACGGTGACCATCGTACTGTTTTTGGCAGGACAGTACTGTTTTTTAAGACGCTGTCCTTCTTTTTTTTTTTTAAGCATAAATGTCCTGTTTTTTATTCATTTGTACTGTTTTTCAATGAAATTTAAATTATACTCAATGAAATTACCGAAAATATGAATATTTTTTCGAAGATTTATGTCTGATTTTGTTAAGATCTGACCTTAATATAGTGAAAATTAGATATATTTGTATATTATTGTCGTTAGTATAGTTTTAAAGAATGTGACATTAAAACAAAATTTTAGAAGACTGAATATTTTTTCTATTTACAAGAGTTACTATTTACATTTTGTTACTAACTAACAAGTGTATAGTTCAAGTAGTCGCTCAGTTTCGGCTGAATATGGGCCATATTATATGGCCATTGTTTTGTAATAACCGATCTCGTGTTAATAAACGTATTAATATTTTTTATAGGTTTTTTTTTGCTCCTTGTCCTGTTTTTTGATACAAAAATAATGGTCACCGTAGGTATCTCTCAATTCAATATTAACATTTTACCAATTAAATAAAAAGTCGAACTGTGGGGTTCAACCAAACGCTCAAAACCTCCAAAGAATCCAGGGCCTTGTAGTCTAAAATTCTTCGTTCTATAGTTGGACGCTCCTTTCTACCTCACCAATGAAACCATTCACATAGGCTTAAACATTCCTTTCGTCACACAAGTTGCTAAAACCCGATACAGAAAATTCCATCTTAACATTCAATCTCCTCACAATCCACTTGTACGTCTATCTATCTTCTATAGCATTTCCAGACAACACTTCTAGACGTCTTAAAAGAGGAGTGGCCTCGCAATCTCCTCTCTGATGAGAGAGTCAGTAGAATTTAGAAGGTTATTGGAGTGTTACCGCTGGGTAACTTCTCCACTCTGATATGTGTGATATGTTGCTTATTTTTACGTTTGTTGCTTATTACGCAATGCTTTGATTGTAACTGAATTAATGATTAAAAAAATAAAAAGTAGCTGGGCACTGGGCTCGAAACTTGGGATCTCCCACTAATATGTTCCCCCTTATAGTCACTACACCAAACCCCTCTTGATTTGTAATTGAAAAAACAATTATAAATCAGTTTGAACTCATTTATAGCTTTATTGAACAGCATACTAAAAATTGAAAATCAATTTGAATTATGTTGGAACAGTTATTTCTCATAACTCAAGCTCCATAATTGCGCAAAACCATTTAGAGTTTCTGATAAAACAAATCTATTATTTTTGTTGCATTTTATTGCTGACTCCATTGAATTAACAAATCAAGTAAATAAGTGTTGCAAGTATAGCGGGAAAGAAAACATAAATAATGTCGGAATCTCTTCAACAAACTGATCAATATACTAGGATTGGATTAAAGTGTGAAACGAGTCTTTAACATGCTGCTACGAAAGATAATATCCAAGATGATAAATATACAGATATGGATATTTTCTATTATACAAAAGTAATATCATTTCTACCTAAATAAGATGCGTTGGACTATTTTGCTTCATTATGATATTGCATTATAATGCAGCATTAGATGTATATGTATGAATAGTTGCAGTAGAGTTGTGCAGAATAGCAGCAGCCAGCCGTAACAGAATATTATTCTCTCTCTCTCTCTCTCTATATATATATATATATTAGATATAGAATATATGTATTATATAGTCAGGTGTAACAATATAGTGTTTGGTTATACAATGGGACGCTGTACAGACATACATAGCAATGTTGCACTACACATATACAATCGTATACAAATAATAGCTCTCTCGTTCCTTGTTGCCCTTATAGATAATCAGACATGCGTCATCTATAGTAACATCTACACAGACTTAATTACTATGAATCCAGATTTAGTATATGCCCAATTAGTGACCTGTTTCACCTTACTAGTACAAGTAAATCTACAATATAAACCCCTTTGCGCACCCTTTATTACAGGGTTTCACCTGTTAGTTTGGATATTTTACCTTGGTAATTCTCTAGGATGATTATCACATCTCTCTCAGTCTCGTGTATCTCGTATTGTATCTTCCTCACTTATTTAACCATTTTGTTGTTCATTTTTATTTCTATTAATTCATTGTGGATTAAACGGATTCATTGAGGGATGCTGATCAGAGGTAGACCAACTTAATCATAAGGAATCTCCCATACAGAGAGATAGACCCTTTTTTTTCTGTATGGTGGTCTCACACGATATGTCCTGCATTTTAGTATACCTAAATGAGGTCTTCATCATCAACATTCTTTATTAGTTTTAAGGCAATTGCCTTACATTCAGAGTTGGGAGATCGTCCAAAGTTTTACATGAATAAATTTAAATTTCATATACTTGAGAATTAATTATTTGTAATCACTTAAAGAAAACATTTTGAATTATGTAAACTAAAAGAAATAAAAAATTAATTATAATAAAAAATTCATTTATACATTAAAATAAAGAATTTAAAAACAAAATTTCCAACTACGAGAAAGAAAGGAAAAAGTTATCCATCTACAAATTAAAAAAGCTGAAATAAATAAATAAATAAAAACTGCATTAATTAAGGATATGATTGAAATTATATATTTGAGTCCCGTTGAGCTGGAATTCATATTAGTTTATGTTCCCCTTTTAAGACACTTAGACTGATGCGAAAAGCAGGATGTTCTTATGTTGTATCATTAGGTTGCTTGATTAAGTACCAAATTTAAATATGTATTCAATAAAAATAGAGTGTTAAAAAGGGAAATTAAACTAGGGAAACTACTTTAATTATGATTATTAAGAACTAAGAATGAGAGAAGTTAAACTAGAGTTGGATGTTTAGTGTTTTGACTAGTCTGATGTTAAATGCTAGGGTCGTGCTAAACTGATTGATCTAACTAGAATGTCCTAGGGTAGGGGTCCCCAAACTACGGACTGCGGGCCACATGCAACCCCCTGAGGACATTTATCCAGCCCCTGCCGCACTTCCGGAAGAGGCATCTCTTTCATAGGTGGTCAGTGAGAGGAGCACTACATGTGGCAGTGCCGGCAAAGCGCTGCGTCGCTCATGTACAGTACTACTTCCGATGACGCGGGATGCATGTAAAATAACAGCCAGAAGTAGGAAGAAAGGCAAAGCACTATAACTAAACCGAACATTGACCATCTCATTAGCCAAAAGCAGGTCCATAATTCCCACAGAAATACTGGGCAGTTTGGTGATTTAAATTTACTTGTTCTTTATTTGAAATATTCTGTTTGTTCCCGTTTTGTTTTTTGTTTTTTCCTTTAAAATAGTTTGTTTTATAGTCCGGCCCTCCAACGGTCTGAGGGACAGTGAACTGGCCCCCTGTGTAAAAAGTTTAGGGACCCCTGTCCTAGGGTATCGTAGTCCAGGTTTTTATATACTCATTAGAGTGGAATAGTGATGAATGGTCATTTCTGTCCTTTTCTTAATTTTTCCCTTCACCTGCCAATGCCACTTTTTCATTTTATCAAGTTCTCGAATTTATTTCTTCGTTTCCAGACTTCTGTACCGCTTCTAGAGCTGGTGAAAAAGATATTGTGAGTGTGGTAATGGACTGGTTATCTTGGCAACATTGATGGACTTCCTATTTAGCGAGCGTGTAGGTTCTTTCTTAGCATTGAGGTAAAGGGACCACCGAGCGTTTGCCTTAAGATCTCAACCTAAATGCAAAATATAAAAAGCATTTCCAGAAGTCTTAAAACCCATTCACAGTTTATTTATATTAACATAAGCAGAAAGATTGGAAGACAATAGACAACAATAAAGAAGTTTATTAATGTGTTATGTTACCATTATGAAGACATTCTCTTCGATAATGTAATTGATGTGAAATCTCAGCTTGGAGTTGCAGAAAGTGAAGAGGCAGCTCTAATTTGTTTGCTAAATGAGGGAAAAATCTTAAGAGTCGACCTTCTCAAGATCACTTCACACAAGTTCTGCTGGTTTAAATCGGCAGGACTTGCTAGTTACCGGAAATTTCTATCTATTCCTTTAGGAGAAATTTTATTTTGAATGAATTCTTGCAAAAAAGAGGTCGAGCAATATCCTTGAAAAAGTCTAGAGATGACTTCTACCTTGTTTTTTCTCTCCAATAATATCTGGAGCAGCGCTGATACGATCTTAAGAAGAACTAAGGACGGTTTTCTAAGAAAAAATTGTGACCAATTTTCAAAAAGCATTGGTTTATACTAAGAGAATCTCAAAAAAATATTTGAGTTTCATTTTAAAATACCTAGATAATCCATTACATTCCTTTACAAGTTTTACCACTTTGACAATTACCTGATAATATTACGAAATGTTGAATTACTTTATAAAAGTTTTAATACGCTGTCAAATTGTCTAGATAAAAACAATTGAGAGCTTTAATGAAATCTAGTTAAAACAATTTAATATTTTTTTTTTTAATTATCCTACGAATAATTATGGCAGGTAATCCTCCAGTTTGGTGGCAATGTCCGCCCTGGCGTGGCAAAGACTAAAATGTAAGTTTTAATCCCGTAATACTGAACAAAAGTTGCCCGCACTAGATTAGAGTTTCAGTTAGATTACTTTTATGTAAGTTGACATAAGTACCGAGGCGGTGGCCCGGAGGGTTGTTTGCTAGCCATGGAGCCCTACCGCCTAAAAGGGAAACTACAACAGTTTCGTTAGCTAGGTTAGCGGGGCGTAGAGTTACGTTTTTCCACGATTCTACAAAACTTCTTACATCTTCAGTTAGGAGATTTCAGCACTTAGTTAAGGTTGGAAACACACTTGAGGGAAGTTGAAAAAACTAATTTAATCAATATTTTACTTGAAAATTCCGCGTTTCACAATAATTAGGTTTTCGTAAATTAGAAAAGAAATCTCGTGGCGAATAATTATTAAACTCTCGGTTCGAGAAGGAATGAAACACCTGTAGCCATTATTTCAGTGTAAATTATCTCACCTTTCTTAAAAATCAGACTTCTGTTACTAAGACCTTTCCGCCTCTTACTGCTGGGGTAATTAGAACATCTCTAGTTTCTCTGAGCGAGTTATAAAGTAATCTTCTGTTCAAAGATTTCGTATGATGTTTACTGTTAGTTTTATTTTATTTTTTTATTATTTAAGGCGCGTCAACATCAGAGGTTGTTAGCGCCCGGAGCTTTTTTCAGTACACTGCCCGCCTCCGGACAGTTCTCTCGTTAGAGACAACACTGTTAAAGCTGCAAGTAGCTTCTAGAAAGAGAAAATCTAAGGGTCAGCAGCTGGATTCAAACCCGGGACCTCCGCGTGGGAATCTAATGGGATAACCATAGAGCTAATCCCTTCCCTTATTATTATTATTATTATTCTGTGCATGAGCGATGCAGCGCTTTGCGGCACCGCCACATATAGTGCTCCTCTCTCTGACCACCAATGAAAGAGATACCCCTTCCGGAAGTGCGGCGGAGGCCGGATAAATGTCCTCAGGGGGCCGCATGTGGCCCGCGGGCCGTAGTTTGGGGACCCCTGAAATAAAGTGTATTTTGGGTTGAAGGATTTGGGTCGCTAAGTTTTACTCATGTCCTCTAGTGGGACCGTACTTGAGTTAATGGTATTAACATCATGTTGCCCTTATTTTTCTAATAATTCATAGCTCAGTCTTATCAATCCTAGCTCCGGAGTACTGTAAAAAAGAGTGAATATTATCCTCTGCTGGCCTAGGCAAACAGCACATTTCCAAGCAGCTCCACCGATAACTAGTTGTGGATATTGACCTAGACTAATGCTGATTCCCCTGTCGAGTTAATCTGGCCTAAAACCTCACCACATGCTTAGAAAGCATCACCACAGAGTGTTCTGTTGTAAATGACTGAGACTCCCTGTAGTGACTAATAAAAAAGGAGAAAAAACGTCTCTTATATTCTCCCAGATTGCAGTGCAATCGCTACTTTGCGTTATGACATTTGGCGGCCAGAGGATACAATATGCAATAACTACTGGTAGGAAATCCTTGGAGTATGTCAAAAGACGAGGTTTTTCTTTCTAGAAGTACTAAGGGGGACGCCACAATAGGTTTCTTTACTTCATTTTGACAGAGTTCATTAACCTGGAGCTATTGTGCAGACTGGGTTAGGAAGAAGAGTAAACGACCTTAATTTCAGGCATTGAATCATTGTTTTAAGAATTTTTGTCATGTTGGGTCCATGAAAATAAGAGGGGAGACTTTATCTACTGTACGTATCAAGGCACAATAAGCAGCGAACTATAGGCAACTCAGGACTGGCCTGAGTCCCAATAAATAACTTGTCACTCATTGATTATCGTTAATCGGGGTTTATGGGAGAAAAAGGAGCATTTCTTTCAATCTAAGGCCTAGGTCTAGAATCTAAGGAAGAAATAATACATTTCTTACCTCTTAGCCCAGACTAAGAGCTCTCACACTTCTGATTCCAAACATATATTCAAAATTTCTGTTAATTTTTAAGATTTGTAGTCGCAAACTTTTCAATGTTTTGTAAGTTTAAATCTGACATAAATGGATTCATTATCAGTGGAAATAATTAATTATTTATAGCGTATATAGTTAATTTACAATTATGAATTAAATGGAAACAGATCATTTTTTGTAACAATATGGAAGGTATAGCGGAATAAACTTTACAAGTTAATAGTTTAAATTAACAAAACTTCATAGAGGAATGGTTTGACAACGTTACATTTCACTTGTCAAATATCCGTGGCCTCTGGGACATACAGTATTCAATAACGCGCAGAATTTAAAAGATATTTTGTTGGGATTGCGCATTTTCCTATTCACTAAAAATAGATCTAACAATAACACCATCCATTAATGCTTAAAACTTATCGGCCATGAATTCCACGAGACCATTTCTTCATAAATATTGTTATTAATGTTTCTCACTAAATAGAATATTTTATAAAAGCAGAATTTTACAGAGAATACTGTAAGTAAATTGATATTTTATCAGTTTAGTCACCACAAGATAAATCGACTTTCATAAAATATTAAAGGGCAATGGTATGAATTTATAACACTCTAAATGGCAAAAATTGGGTGATTTGATAGATAACTGCAAACTGACCTAGAATGCAGATATATTGTAAAAGCAAAATTCAATTGTTAACGCGGTAGGTTTTTTTTTTAAAAGAAAAAAAGATTAAAAAGGGAAGAGAATTAAACAATGGATTCCCTCGTAGAAACCCTGGGTTCCGATCCAGCTGTCTGCTCTTATTTTTTTGTAGAATCCTCCAACAGTCCACTTCCTGGTGAATGGAAAGTACTGTCTTTAATGAAAGAACACTATTCTGGAAACCGGCAGTGCAATGAAAAAGGCAACGGGGTCAGTGACCTTAGATGATGTTTTTTAAATAAAAGAAAAACAAAAAAAATTATTTAAAGCAAGAGTGAAAATGAAAAATTTTACTCACCTTACCGCGGATCCTGTCTCTGATCTTGAAAGATCTTTACCACGAGCAACCAGCACATTAGACCAAGAGTTGCGTCCAAATTAGGCCATTACAAAGATCAGGTTTCAAAATTCCCATTTAACAATAAATTTAAAACTCATCATTCATCTGGATTTAAGGAGTTGAAGTTAGTTTTTACCAACCTAAAAATCTGCCAAATAATCCCAGTTTCTGTGTCCCAAATTCTTCCAGAAAGTCACACAAACTCTGGTACTTTGTTCATTTAACGTAACTTTTCACAATAACAATTCTCTCGTTCAAAATCTTTTCCTGCTAAAAACATCTCCTATTTTTCACTTTCCAATACTGCAATGCTCCCCTTGGAGGGTTCGCATAAAATGCAATACCTTATCGCTAATAATCATAGCAAGTACAAAAGGCCTCCAGCAGTGATAGTTAAAACATTACAGGGAGCTAAAATAGATGTTTTTGTTCGATACGGATTTAGTTCCCTTCCAGAAGTTCCACCGATCCAATCTATTATCAGAAATGGAGTTTCATTAACAAAAGTTGATTGAAAAATAGAATTTTCCGTGCGTACGGGTGTACTCATTACTGGTTTTCTTTATTTATTATGTTTATAGTTTCAGCCTATTTCCTGAAAAAAGGTTTTTATATTGGTTTTTTGCTGGCACCAGATTCAAGCAATGTTTGTTCAATCCTATTGCCTGACAACAGTTTTCATATTTGATTTTTTATTGGCACCAGATTCAAGCAATGTTTGTTCAATCCTATTGCCTGACAACAGTTTTCATATTTGATTTTTTACTGGCACCAGATTCAAGCAATGTTTGTTCAATCCTATTGCCTGACAACAGTTTTCATATTTGATTTTTTATTGGCACCAGATTCAAGCAATGTTTGTTCAATCCTATTGCCTGACAACAGTTTTCATATTTGATTTTTTACTAGCACCAGATTCAAGCAATGTTTGTTCAAGCCTATTGCCTGACAACAGTTTTCATATTTTTTTTTTACTGGCACCAGATTCAAGCAATGTTTGTTCAAGCCTATTGCCTGACAACGGTTTTCATATTTGATTTTTTACTAGCACCAGATTCAAGCAATGTTTGTTCAAGCCTATTGCCTGACAACGGTTTTCATATTTGTTTTTTTACTGGCATCAGATTCATGCAATGTTTGTTCAATCTTATTGTCTGACAACAGTTTTCATATTTGATTTTTTACTGGCACCAGATTCATGCAATGTTTGTTCAATCCTATTGCCTGACAACAGTTTTCATATTTGATTTTTTACTGGCACCAGATTCAAGCAATGTTTGTTCAATCCTATTGCCTGACAACAGTTTTCATATTTGATTTTTTACTGGCACCAGATTCAAGCAATGTTTGTTAAAAATGAACTAAATTTCTTAAAGATATAATTCCATCAGGGCCAATCTGATAAGTGTTCGTTCAAAACAACAATTTTTCTCTTGTGACAATACCCCAGCGTTAGTAGTTAAGTGATTTGAATTAATTTCATTAAGGGGCCAATAATGTTGTTGAGGTCAGCCCAGCCATTGGTCATCCATACTCCAAGGTCTGTCTATCTCTCCCTCACTCTGATGCATTCGCTTTCCATTTGCATTGAGATTGGTTTCTGATTGCACGACTTGATTATATTGAAATTATTCGAGTATCTATTTGCTTTGTTGAATAACCAGATTGAATGAATAATATCAAACCAACATTGTTCATTCCGCTAAAGTGCTTTAGTTCATTAGCTTAAATATGTAATTATAATATTTGATTGGAATCACATTTACCAATACATTTCTCAGGGCAGTTAATTTTTATTCGATTTAATTAACATTTAACAATGTTTTAAAATCCAAAAAATATAATATACCTAAATATAACCTATTATAAAAAATGGTTTAATTTTTGCAGGTCCTAGCTGGAAATACAAATACATATCTGGTAGTTCACCAAGAACTTGATCTTCCTTTCATCGCCAGCAAAGTTAGGTTTATACCTTATAGCGAACACCCAAGAACCGTCTGCATGAGGGTGGAAATTTACGGTTGTCTCTGGGAACGTAAGTAATTTTTTATATTATTTAAAATTTAGTTTTTAAAATTATCAAAAGTTATTTATCTAATGTTTTTTAGTGTTATAAATTGTTCTCCTAGCGCTTTAATTTGTGATTATAAATGTTCCTAGAGGCTTAATTTGCAGTCCTTGGTAACTTTCTTTCTGGTGTTGCTTCTCGATAAAGGATCCTAATTATGGTTGCCCTAGCAACCCTGCGGATAACTTTTCGACAAAACTAATTAAGCTAATTATAATTTTTAAAATCCAAGTGTAACATTTAAAATTTTAAATTCTGTAAAAGGCACTGATTTCAATGATTTCCTTATTTAACATAACCTTACTTCACATAATTAAGAATTTATTGCATGATCTTAATTGAACAATATTAAGCTTATTTATAAGTAAAATATTACAGGTGAAGAATGGTTACTTGGAGATAAACTGTACACGTATCTAACGTACAGATTACTGTAGTAACCAACAAAATACTTGGGGATCGACGAACTTGCTTTCGAATTACTTTTTGTCACTTAACACGTGGACTGCCACGGAACTTTTTGGGCCAATTTAATCTAAGAAGCCAATTTAATTTAATCATATTATATTACAAAAACCTTTAATTATAGTACTACAAGATTACTCGTAATTCGCGTTCTAGGCAAGTAAACAACCTCCGAGATATCTCGTAGTTGGCAGGCAACGTGTTAAGGTGTTTTTTCCTTCATCAGAGATACATATGTACATCAGCATGGCTTCAGATATGGGCGATCAAACAGTCTCCACTATTTACTCTAATATCAACTAACAATTACTTAGCCAAAATCGTATAAATAAATCATCAATAACAGTATCAAGAGTAACTGTGCAGTTACTAGTAATAACAACATAGCAGAAGTTTATTTTGCAAAACTCTTAGTCTGTTCCTACGTAGAGGCGGGTGCCAATTAAGAACCTATCCAATTAGGAAATCCTAAGATGTGGGACAATGGCGTTGCACAGAGTTAGTTGATGCATTGAATTTCCTGAATCTGCAAAGTGCCAGCACGTTATAGACCCAGCCAGTCTGTTTATTTGGTGTTTTCTGAGACGACAATGCTCCGAAAAGATACCTAACTGTTGGTAGAATCTTTGTTCATGACTAAGTAGGTCTTCCACATTGCCTGTCCCAGACCAGGAAGGCTGGTCTCCAGCTTACGAATTATTAAACATTCTAAATTTGAAGTAAATTTGTACATTAAGACTGTAAGATCGGCGGCAAGTAAAGGTCGTAGGAGTGTTCATATTAGGTTGGTTTTAATTGGTTAAAATAAACAATGTAAAGAACAAAAAAATTGCCAACTACAATAGAATCCCAAAGCTTTAAAATTTTAATTAATGCGAACTCGATTATATCAATGAATGCTTTTATTTATTTTGTAATCTCTTCCTTCGTTTTATTTAAGAAAGAAAATGAGATCAGAAAGATTTTGGGTAAAGGGAGTGCCTTTTTATTTTTCGGTGCTGAATGCCTGAGGAGGATGGGATGAACTGTGTCTGGCAGAGAGACTTCCCTTAGGGAGAGTATATAAACAAAGGATAGAAGTTACGTTCACTTTGCTAGTATAACTCCTGCAAAACACAACATTTCATGCGCAGACATTTCTATATCTCAAAGAAAATTAACTTACTACTATTTTGATTTATTTCCCTATTTATTTCAACGGCCAAGTTTCTGTAAATAGTATAAAAAAGGGGAAACTTTTTAAATTTTATTTATTTTAAATAAATTTAGTTCGAAGGTTTTAAATTAATGGAAGCTTCTAGCTTATTTGTGAGGGAGAACCAACTAAACTGAACTCAAATTCAATAGTTACTCTCATAAATTTAGATCACGTCAAAAAATATTGTTTTTTCTGCAACCATGTAGGGAAGTTCTCATTACTCAATTAAAATCAGCTGTGTAATGCCCAACTTCCCACACTAGTGGGGGGAAATTCCCATTAGTGTCACTTTCCGCACTAGTGTGTGGAAAAACTTTATTGTGCTTCCTTGATATAAGAAGTTTTGTTATTAACATAAATATTTTCTGTAAAACTTTAATAAACTTATTTAACGTAACTAAATAATTAAAAAACGAATATTAAAAAATAAAATAAAAATTGAAAGGAATATAGAAATAAAAATAATACTTTAATAAATAATTAGATATTTTTAATTATAACAGTTAAAAAGGTTATAGTGTTACCTTATAGAAATTTAAAATGGATTCTAGTGATGCCTGTTTAGAAAACACTCCTCCATCAATAAAAGAAACAGCAGAAAATGTAATAAGTAATGTAAATACGTAAGTAATGTAAATAATTGTAATATAACAATAAATGTTTATAATAAATAAATTACTTTTTGTAGACTGTAAAAATGAAATTTTTAATTTTATTAGTTAATAAATGGTTGCAGAAAAAATATAATATTTAACTCTAGTGTAAAGTATTTTCCTCACACTCGGCAATTTGCACTTGCACTCGCATCGCTTCGCTCGCTCGTGCGTGCAAACCCTGCCTCGCGTGAGGAAAAGTACTACTTTCCACACTTGTTAAATAAATAACTATTATTCTTACGTAAAATCCAGCTTTTTTGAGTTTTATTTAGGCTATTAGGACTTAGTATTTTTGTCGTATTCAGCATGAATGAATGATGGAAGTTGTTGCATGTTTGCATTTTACGATGGAGCAAACGCCTAACCTGGAATCCACATACTAGACTGAAACAGAAAGAACTGAACAGACGATTCAATCGTCTCCCTAGACTTCTCGACAAGCGATCTAAACTCTCACTACAGAATAAACGACTTATCTACGCTATGATACTGAAACCTGCCTGGACTTATGGAATGGAACTTTGGGGCTCAACCAAAGCTTCCAATATCTATACAATCCAATCCTTCCAGTCAAAAAGACTCTACAGAATCGCTAATGCTCCTTACTTTGTATCAAACTCTACCTTGCACCGAGATTTTCCTTGTTCCCTATGTTTCAGAAGCTATAAGGTCCCGTTACATTAAATTCCACACATTAATCACCTCACATCCTAATCCACTAGTATCCCAACTTACTGCATTTCCTTAAAATACTCCAAGACGGTTGAAGCGCAGGTGGTCACGCGATCTTCTCTATGAAGTAACTGCCTGTGTACAGTAGTGAACTGTACCACTTTGGGAGTTTCACCAACGGGTGAATTCTCCCCTCATACTATTCATTATACTATGTATCATGTAGTATCAGCTTCACTTATTGCAGAAATGTACTGCAGTTGTGAAAATAAATAAAGTAAAAAGAAAAAAATTTCGATTTACTGATTTGTAACAAAAAAAAATTTCCCGGAAAGAACTCTGGGACATTGATCTGATATTTTTCTTTATAGAATAGACAGAAACCAATTCGATTGAAATCGGTGACTGCTAATATTGTACCGTCCTCCTGTCAAATAAAGAATTGTATCCTGTAAAATTTAGGATAAAAAAAAAGAAAACTTACTTTCAAGAAAATTTCATTAACATGTAAGGAAGAAGGTATTTATTAAGGACGAGATGTGATGACGTCTTATGGAATAGGGTGTGTAAGAACGCGAAAGGGGTTGAGAAAAGGGAATAATGACTGGAGGGTAGGGATATGACGAGCAGAGGGGTATCAGTAGGTACCCGTAAGTGTTTCTATGTGTATATCTATATGCGCTATGTAAGGGTGTTTGTGTAGTAAACAGAAGAAACTATGGGTGAGTATTCGTGAGAGCGAAATGTTTAGAAGCGCCGAGCCTTTGATGTTTGAAGTCGCAAAGATCCTCCTACAGGTTCTATCTAACCTTGCCTCCCCTAATGCGAGTTTATTGGGTGTGAAATTAACGTTTCCTATCGTGTATATTTCATTTACAAGAAGAGAACTCCGACTTCTCTAATTTATTTAGCCGCTCTAGTCAGAGAGAGAGTATAATCTGAACTTGGTGTTAGAAGAACGTCTATACAACTAAATAAGCGGCAAAATCCTTTTGATTATCCTGATGAGAAATGCTATTATAATATTGTTTTCCATCCCTTAAATTATTAATATTTTAATTGTAAATTTCATGTTTTATTTTAGCTCACAATGTATTCCTTATTAATTTACAAGATATGTTCCCAATCGGGTAAAATTTTATTAATTATGTAAACTTTTATGAAAACATGTTAATTAGCGCTGCAATGTATTATTAATAAACAAGTGCATTCAAAAATGTATCTTTGCAGTTAATAATTGATACCATTTGACCATTCAATGCTTTCTAATTCTCAATAATGTAATAAAATTTGTCATTCAGATTAGGTGTTTAATATTAAAACATTGATACAAATGATTCGTGATTAAATACAAAATTCAGTGACTACAAAATGGAAAATTCAGAAGCAGTAACATGCTGAAATCTTTGTTTTTTTTTAAAGCAACAGAATGTCACTTACAAATTATCAAGATTTCCCTTAGAATTCCGTATTAATTTGGGCAATTAGTTTAAATCAAGTTAAAATGGCTACTTTTTTTGAGGAAAAAAATACTTTAATAACAGCCTTGCTGGAGATTTCCTTCAAACATGGGAAGTTTAACCATATATTTAACACTGATCAACTAAATAATGTAATAGAACATAATAAAGTATCTAAAGAAGTATAAAGTATCTAACGACAGCCTTTCAACAAAAGAAGACTTGAAACAGTGGTAGACAGCGCCAGCATGATTAAAGGCATAAGCTAAATTTATAGCAAATTAATTAACAGATTAATAGATTGCAATCAATGAAAGTTAAATGGTGTGCTACTTGAACAAATATTTTGTAGATGAAAATGGCCAGCATAAGGGTTTGTGACATCAAATAAATTCTAAAAAATATTAATGACAATTTAATGCAGTAAAATTACTTAAATGATATCAATTGTTATAATAATTCCATCAAACACATGTTTTTTCTAAGTTTCTAAATGGCTGAAACTACGAGCTGAAGTATAACTGAAATGTTGGCTTCTTGCTGATTTGTGTACCTTTTGGCGTTTAATCAACCCTTATACTTAACTTTTTAAACTGTAAGTTTTTGTTAAGGAGAATTATAGCTAAGTCATGAGAATTATTTTCAAGAGTAACATTCAATATATCCATTGTAGCACTCATGTTTCTAACTCTGGTTTCGAAAGGCCATCCTTTCTCTGCACATGCTCGAATCATGTAAATCAGGGGTGTCAAACTCAATTTAAACACGGGCCAATTGGTGCTACAGGCAAGATTCACGCGGGCCACAATCACATTTACAAATTTTGTTGTAATTTAAATTCCAAATTGAGGATTCCAGAATATGGATAGGATAATTAAAACACTATATAATTGTATTTATAAAACGAAAATTATACTTTATTGCCCGAAACTTGGCCAGCGATTTCCTCGTACAAGTATTGCTATATCTGGATTCAAAGACTGAGAACGTAAGAATATATTTTGGGAATTCCTACATTTTTTTGTCTTTTAAAACCGAATCATTCTGGAATTCCGTTTAGAGTGGTAGACATATCGCTTCCAAACGTCGCCGGAACTGAGTCAGCGTGTTTATACTCGCCCGCAGGTCTTCAGGTAAGGGACTGAACCACATGTGTACTCGTCTTCAGTAGCTAGATGGTTAACAAGGGAATGAATTGTGTGTACGGTATTGCCTTGATGTCCCCTAAGCGATATTTTCTTCGTAACAATTTTTTCTGTTTTCATTTTATTTCAGAACAAAGTGGGCCACAAAAAATCACCTCGGCAGCCACCAGTTTGACACCCCTGATGTAAAGTTTCTTTATCATGATTTGCATAACCTCTGCGTCATCCAGTTCTTATTCCATATATTTATAATTGTCTATTTCTATTAACATACTAAATAATTCGTGCAGGGAGCAGCTTATATGTATATGTTGAAATCAGGATGTAGAGGTTTCAGTCTCGAGTTCAGGTAGCTTTTCGATGATGATGTTGAGTAATTAGAAAGCTCTGATAAGAACATTGATATGGCTCCGGGCACCAATGTCTTCAGACCTGTTTTAAATTATAATAACTATAATTAATTAAACTGAAGGGGCTTCATTACGTCAGAAATTCCCTGTTTTCCTTTAAGCTTTGTAATTGAAAGTTTTCGCGCAACCAATCGACAATGTGGTACATACAAACTAGAGAGCTATAGTTTAGAAAGAAAAACCGCATTAATCGCTACATACTACAAAGTTAATTAGCGCGTTAAATCTGGGTAGAGAGGTAACAGTGAGGTTATAGTACCTGAACTTTGCTTTCATTGGCGTACACATTTGCATTTGCCGTTTGTCGGCAGGAATGTATGTATGTACAGAACCGCTTATATACCGTGAATAAATGTAAACAATTGAGGATCTGGCCAGGCTCCCACGGTCCTTTTATCTTTCTCTCACACCATTTACAATTTCTGCTAACCATTTCCAACCGCTTAATATATGTTTCATTTCCGGTTTGTGGGAAAATTTGAATATTTTGTCAGGTTTACATTCTGTGAGAATTGCGGGTGGGTTCTTTTTTTATTTAAAAGAAAAAAAAGAAAAAAGTAAAAGATATGGCTGTTCTTCCTTTTTTAATCTCATTATATACGTGGGGTAGTTTATAATAATGCTACTGTGGCCATGGGTTCTGATATAATTTATTACATTGTGTTCTAAAAATTTTGACATACGATTTTGAAATTAATAATCTTGCAAATACAATCATGTTGAGCAACATTTCTATTTTATTAGCTCTTACTTCCGAAAGTTTATTACCAGCAGATTTCATTTCCTTGACTATTAGTTTCGACGTCAAAGGAGTCATGTTCAGCGACTGTAATTTTTTGAATAATTCCTTTAAGGTATCCATAACTACCACTGTGTTAATGGTAATTTTTCTCCCCCCTTCTGAGAAAGTATTACATTTCTACAGATTTTCGAATCCATGTTTGCCCAATCACTATTGAGTATTGATCTTTCCAGGTGAGAAAATCTCAAAATACTTTTTTAAAAAAGATTCAGCGATAAAGGTGGCTCCTCTGGCTTGCAAGCTAGGTTAGCCTAGTATTAATGAAATGTTGGGTACTTGCTGATTTGTGTACCTTTTGGCGTTTAATCAACCCTTATACTTAACATTTTAAACTGTAAGTTTTTGTTAAGGAGTTTACCAAATAATGCACTTTTGCAGCATGAACTGTGCCTTCAAAGGTGCCTCTTCAGATACAGAGAGCAGTTGATAACCTCCTGGCTAACCTGGCTTGCGAATCTGAGGAGGCACCTTTCAAGACACAGTTCATGCTGCAAAAGTGCATTATTTGGTAAATTAAGGAATAAATTTGATCCTTTACATGAAAGATATTGATCACTTAAATATGTGGCAGGAGGTTTCCAATTTTTTTGGTAATTAAACGCAACTCTCCCAAAATTACCAAATAATTATTAAACCTTCTTGTTTGTAACAGATGTAAAATTAATTTTTAGCCATTTTGTGTATGCTTGAGAACATCTAAAGCTCTTAATATTTGATTTTTCTTAGAAAATTCACTCGGAAAACGACTCGATTTCTCGATATTAAGAAAAATACTAGCTTTACTGCCTTGGCAATATTTTTAGTAGAAAGGGGATGAAAAAATACAAAAAAATGACCAATCGCGTGCTCTTCTTTCTCTTTGATAATATGTTAAAAAATTGAAATATGATTAATAAATACCAGATTTTGAAATGGCCTAGCACCTTTGATTTTGAAGATATCGAATTGCGGTTTCCGGTTTCTTTCATAACTTTTTATACTCTTTAAAACTGTATATATGAAAATGGGGGTCAACTGCGAACCTTCACTTTTGGTCGCACGTAAGCCGCGTATGCGGGCAGGAATCTAAAATCAAGTCACATATTCTGAAACTAGAGGTGACGGGCAACAAATTTTTCCTCTATCATTTTTCGCTCAGCACAACCGTTTAAGCATGAAATGCATTTGAGCCGTCTTAAAATGAACACCCTGTATATATTTAATATAAAAAGTAATAGAGCTACTAATCTATTTAAGATGTGTTGAGATAATCGAGCCGTTTCCTGAAAATACCTTAGGTTTAATCAAGTTATTCTGAGCGCTGAAAAATCTTCTCTTTTTCCAAGAATAATTCTAGAAAACTTCGATTAATTTCTGTCGATCTAAACGTCAACTGTTAAACGTTTAAAATTTAAATTGTGATGTTTAAAAACTACTTATAGAAGATAGATAGCTGCAAAAATTCCGTACATGTTTTAATCTAAGCATGGGCATTATCAATTTAAAGCATCATGAACTAAATATCTCCTATCGAGAAGTCGCTCATCGTTTGGACCTATTTTTTCGTGCTAAAACAAAAACTAACTGAAATAATAATTAGGGCTATTAAACAACAAAATGGGCAACATATCTGTTGGTGGTAAGGTTTTATTAGTAAACTTACCAACGGTAAATAAATTGAAGGCTAATAATCAAGAAGGCTGAGAATCAGCAGCCATAAGTAAACGTAATTAGAAAACTACGGATTTATTGTGAGCTTAATTTTATTTGCTCTCTCTCACTTGAGAGATGTGACTATCTAAAACGGTCCTGAACCATGAGCAGTTGTCTTTATATTTGCAGCTTATTAAATCTTTGTTTTTAATTTTATATTTTGGTGCAAATTTTGAATTAAAGACTGTCATTACTATCTTTTTTCCTTATCGGTGCAATTGTTACTACTTTATTCTATCTGCTTGTTCACCTTTAAACTCTCTACAATGAATAGTTGCTGCCTCCAAGGCTGGAAGCATGGACGACGCCCATATACAGTGACTCCCATTAATATTGGGACAGTACATACAGAAGTTAAAAATTGACGAAAATTAAAAGTGGCACCCATTTATTCAAATTTTTATAAATTCATTTCATTTTATAATTACTATTAATTAAATAAAAACTATTTAAATAAGTACTTAAAAATGTTTTGGTAGATTAGCAAAAAATATATATAATAATAAGAGCAAATTCTACCTCTCATAAATATTGGGACACTATTATAATTTATAGTTTGTCCAAGGTTTTGCCCGAATATTTATACAATTTGTAAATATATACCTTAAGCATATATTCAATATGAAATTAACAATTAAATTAGTTTATATAAATCAAGCCAGGTGTAACATGCCGCGCAAAAATACAAATACAACGATTGAACAAAGAAATATTATAATTTCTTTGCACAAATACAATAAAAAGTGTTAGAGAGACAGAAAAACTGATCGGACCTAAAACATCTACTGCGTGGAACATCATTCAGCGTTACCAAAAAGAAAAAGAATTGTTTCAACCCCACAAAAAGGCCGTCCTCAACTGCTCTCTGAGAGAGAGCAGCGTTATATATTAAAAGAATTAAAAAAGATCACCGACTTAGTGCTCCAAAACTTCTATGTGAAATTTTTGACATGTTCAGAGAGCAAAAAAGGAGCAGAAACAGTTCGGAGAGTGCTAAGAAAACTCGACTATCATGGTAGAGTAGCCTGGAAGAATCCTTTTGTCAGTAAGATAAATCGTGTTAAGAGAGTGAAATTTGCCGAAAAATATTTCAATGTAAATAGTGACTTTTGGAATGATATACTCTAGCGATGAATCAAAATTTAATGTGTTCCAGTCAGATGGAAGGGTTATGGTCTGGAGGAAAGCGAATGCTGAACTCGAAAAGAAGAATTTACAGCCAACTTTAAAGGGTTTTAAAGCTGCACCTCCGGGTGGAGGTGGGTCAGTTCTGGTTTGGGGCTGGATGTCCGCATCAGGATTTGGAGAATTAGTGTTTATTGATGGAATGATGCACAAAATGGTTTATAGTAATATATTAAAATATAATTTGAAAAAAGTGCCCAAACATTTGGTATTTTAGGGTCTTCTAAATTCTACCAAGATAACGACCCCAAACCTACGGCTTGGGTGATACGTCAGTGACTGTTATACAATTGCCCAAAAGTATTCCAAACCTCTCCGCAATCACCAGATCTTAATCCCATTGAACATTTATGGCAATATTTAGCCAGTGCTTTAAGAAAAACGAATAATATCTAACAAAAATGAATTAAAACTATGTTTCCTGGAAGAATAGGAAAAAAACACCACCTGAATTAACCAAAAACTTGTTTCACCTATGCCTGATCGTTTGAGGGCTCTTGTAAGTCAAAAAGCAATTATTAAATTATTACCAACCAATTATTAAATAGTAGGAGATTTTAAATATTGAACATTTAAACTCTAGCACTTCTGGTGTCCCAATATTTTTGAGAGCCTTATTTTACACTTTTTCAAAAAGTGCTACCTAACAGTTTGGAATTTCATTGATTTATACTTATATATAATTTGTACAGATGTTGCTAATGTTATTTAAAAAAAAAAAAATCCAAACTTTTGTATGTTGTTTTCATTTTCCTTTTAAATCATTTTGTAATAGGTGTCCCAATATTAATGGGAGTCACTGTACGAGGGTCGTTTGAAAAGTCCGTGCAAAAATAAAAAGTACTTAATTTTTTGGGGTAAACTTTTTTTATTTTTCAACATGGTCTCCTTTTAGGCTTATACACTTCGTCCAACGCTGCTCTAGTTTGTTGATCCCTTCCGAATAATAGGATTTGTCCAAGACTGAAAAATAGCCATTCGTTTCTGCAATCACCTCCTCGTTTGAATAAAATCTTTTTCCCGCCAGCCATTTCTTCATATTGGGGAACAAATAGTAGTCCGAGGGAGCCAAGTCTGGAGAATAGGGGGGATGTGAAACGAGTTGGAACCCTATTTCCATTAATTTTGCAACCACAACTGCTGAGGTGTGAGCTTGTGCGTTGTCGTGATGGAAAAGAACTTTTTTGTGGGCCAATCGTGGGCGTTTTTCTTGCAGCTCGGTTTTCAAACGGTCCAATAACGATGAATAATATGCACCTGTAATAGTTTTACACTTTTCCAGATAGTCGATGAGGATTATTCCTTGCGAATCCCAAAAGACAGTCGCCATAATCTTTCCGGCCGAAGGAACGGTCTTCGCCTTTTTTGGCGCAGATTCCCCCTTGGTAACCCATTGTTTAGATTGTTCTTTGGTCTCAGGAGTGTAGTGATGTATCCATGTTTCATCCACAGTGACGAAACGACGCTTAAAGTCCTGCTTATTTTTCTGGAACAGCTGCAAACCGTCCTTGCACGATTTCATTTTTGGTCAAGCGTGGGCAATCGCGGCACCCATCTTGCGGATAGCTTTGTCATGTCCAAATGTTGATGCAAAATATTATGTACCCCTTCATTCGAGATGCCCACAGCACTAGCAATCTCACGCACCTTCACTCTTCTGTCATCCATCACTATATCATGGATTTTATCAATGATTTCTGGAGTAGTAACCTCAACAGGGCGTCCAGAACGTTCAGCGTCACCTGTGCCCATATGGCCACTCCGAAAATTTTGAAACCACTAATAAACTGTTCTAATCGAAGGTGCAGAGTCACCATAATGTTTATCAAGCTTCTCTTTAGTCTCCTGAGGCGTTTTGCCTTTCATAAAGTAGTGTTTAATCAACACACGAAATTCTTTTTCGTCCATTTTTTGAAAATCACTCGACTTCCTCGATTCAAACGAATGCCAAACACAAAGAAATAGACCGATCTGGCTGAAACTTGGTGTGTGTTCTTCCAAGAGATGCTACTAACTAAACATAACCGCGATACGCGCCAGTAGTGCTATCTCTCTGACTTTGCACGGACTTTTCAAACGACCCTCGTATATCTATATGTATTGTGCACAATAGGTGGCGCCTAAAGTGAGGCTTTTACCTAGGTAGAAGGTATTATCAATGGATTTCCTATGCGAACATATAAAGACTTTTAAAAGCTCAGTCCTCAGTCTTTACCACTTACCTTTGAGAGAGTTTGAATTGATCAATTCAGAGCAATACCACTTTTGTTTCTACTTTGTTCTAGCTTCAACATTCTTTCTATTTCATCTGATAAATATACTGCCGAGTTTTATACTTTCTTTGAAACTTGACAAATAGTTTCAAAGATTTAAAACTTATGAATACCAAATTGGGGAGCTTTACATTATTACAATATATTAATTATTGTTTAGTTAAATGAAATAAAAAGAGTAGTAGTAGTTACTTTTAATTAACAATCCTAGACTCGTTAAAATTAATTGAAATTATTAAATAATAAGCTTTGTGTAGTTCACTTTATCGACTATTAATAATTTGCTATATTTGAACAGAAAGGGAATATAATTCTGTGAACCACTTTGGTATTCTATCCCTTCCGTTGCTAAGATAAGACCTTGATTTCCGACTTAAAGCTCTTCCGTTCTCCTTACAATCTTGGTAGAAACTATAGACAAAGCTGTAAAGCTGGCTGCAATACTCTATTATATAGAAGCATTCATTTATCTATAAAAATTTAATAAACTTCAGTAAAAATATGTTGTTTTTTTAAATAATAAAGTTTTCTTATGTATTTTTGAAGAATATAATCTACCATTACAAATGATTATTAATAATTTTTGATGTTTTTCAAAAATAATATCTTTCATTATTTCCCATTATTTAATTTTGTCGATATTTAACAAAAATTCTTAAGAACTGAAATTGATAGATGATCGTGAAGTTAGCTTAATGTACGCAAAATGATTTTTCATTTCGCAATTTGTATTGTAAAAAAAAGGGATCTTGTTGCCTTGTTTACAATATTTACAATACTTACAATACTTTACAATATTATTCTCACGATAGTACATTAGGGTACCTGGATTTGGGTCAATTAGGGCAACAGTGAGTGAAGTGATATTCAAAAGTTGTCTTTAACTTCAGAAAGTCTGATTTTTGAACTGATCACATTCTTCTAGGTGTGGAATTCAGACAGAGAACAGTTAAGGAGAGGAGGGACAGCAGAGCGATAAATATGGGAACTCAGCTTTATGGTTGGAGAAAGAAGAAAGTAGATTTCAAGAAAAATGAAAGAAAAGTGAAGCATTGCGATCCTGATGAACAAACCAACGCATTAATGATGGGTTCTCGAAATTAAAATAATACATCAAAAGAAACAGTTGGAGAGGTGTAGAACTAGCGAAAGAGCGTGGTCGAAGTAAAAAGATTTAGAAGGATAGTGGAAAGGAAGTTCGAAGAGAAGCAGTATAACCAACCGGACAATTCCAACTCTTCAAGATGTTATTCACTATGAGACAAGTATTTGTAAAAATAACATAACGACGGAAAAAGGTCGGTTACTGTGTGAACTTTGTAACAAACAGAGGGAATTTTTCCTAGAAGCTCTATGTCTCTAAGAGAAAAGGAGGATGTTGATTAGAAGACATGTGCTAGCATTGGCGTGACCTTATAAAAGATTGGTAACCTTGGAAGGTGCAATTCGAGATGAGTGCTGGATTTCGATAACTACTCAGCCTCTGCGGTTTAATGTTCACTCCAGGGTTGCACATAGCCATCCAAAAAAGCAAAGGAAATGTTGAAAAAGTTCCTCTTAAGTCTGGTAAACCTGAGATCGGTGAGCTAATCACTCCAAGCTTCGCCGTCGACTTGATTATATCCGTAAACAACGATCGAGATCTTCAGTTCCGTATCAAGAAGAACTGCTGTAGATAAAAATGAGAATGAACCCGTCAAAAACAAAAGCTACACGAGTAGGGAAGAAGGCTGGCAGAATATATTTTTTTTTTTTAATCTTTTATTGCAATTTACCACTGCAACGGTTGTTGCAACAAGCAAATATGGTGAAAGAAAAAAGAAATAGAAGAAAGTCATAAGTGGAGAAGGCACCCAGTGGTGCCACTCCAGTAACGTGCTTTGCTCTCACGATAAGAGAAGATCACGAGGCCATCTTCTCTTCAATCTCCTTAGAGGATTACCTGGTAATGTGGAGGAAGATAGGTGTTCTATGAGAGCTGCTGTAGAGGAATGAAATTTGAAGAAACGAGTGTTAGCAAGATCTGTAATGAAAGGAATTTTGAGGTCATTTTGGATAGTGAGGTTAGATACATAGAACGGAGCGTTAAGAAGTTTTCGAAGTATTTTTAACTGTAATGCCTGGAGGCGTAGTGAGTTGGAACGCTTAGTCGATCCCCATACTTCGATGCCGTATGACCAAATGGGTCGGAGTAACAGTAGATATAAGAGTTTTGTGTTATGTAGGTTAAGTTTCGATTGTTTGTCAAGTAGCCTGGCAAGAAGTTTGTAGCGTTGGTTAGTTTCTTGTCTTTTCAGTCTAGTTTGAGGGGTTCCATGTCAACCGTTTGTCTAGGTGCAGTCCAAGGTAGCGTACTTTGTCCACAGTTGGTATGGCACAATACAAAAAAGTAATTAAAGTTATTAATGAGGGTTTAATTAAAACAAATTCCTTGGGGCGAACCTCGATTTCGCTAAAGAAATAGTTCAGCGAGTGGATGCGTTGTACAGATTGTTGAAAGAAAGTTTCCTGAAAAGCGAGAAAAGAAGAAGAGGACTAAATTCGTTTGATTACACCAATCAATGGTTAAAGATAACGGGTGTAGCAAGATGAGTGAACTGGTGAAAGAATACCAGAACTGGAATGGTCTTAGTTAACTTACGTCTCACACTGCCTTGACGGTAAAGGAAATTGATTCTGATGATGTCGATATTGAAGCAAAAAGAAGTTCATTTTCAATTTAAAAAAAACTTTATATTATTATTACTATTGGCAAAACTGTAAAAGGAGGAAAATGTCATCTTATTCGTACTTACTGTTTATATCTAATTAATTATTTATAAGCAAACCAAAGAGTTTTCAGAAGAGAAGAGTTGAATAAATTATGTTTAACTACGACTGTTTGCAAACCCTTAATTTAAGTTTATTTTGGTATTCTGATGTAATGGATTGGGACTGTTTGGGTGATATTTGACAATAGCGTTGCTATAACAAGACTAATTTAACAGCATTATTGTCAGTAAATATCAGATAACTTGACAACTAATTGATACTCATTACCTGAATACGCAAATGTCTATTTAGTTGTTTTGTCAAATTCTACATCTCTGTATCTATATTGCGAACAATTATCCTTGTTATATTTAAATATTGTTGATTTAGATGATCAATTAGTTATTTATCAGACTAGGCTATACATTTTTTTTTTGCGTTTATTGTGCTACAATCAGCGCGTTAGCGCTATAAGTAACAATGATAACATCAGTGAACAGTAGAAGTAAATGAGTGGAGAAGTTACCGCAATGGTAACACTCCTAAACATCATATGGTTAGTCACTCTCTTCACTTCAGAGGAGATCACAAGGCCACTGTCTTTTAAGACGTCTTGTCGGGTTGTCAGGAGGAGTTCTAGAAGAAAGATTTTGAGCTACAGGATTTATATGAGATTGCAGGCTGAAGTGGAGTTTTCTGTATCGTGTTTTAGCAATTTGGGTGACAAAAGGAATGTTAAGGTCAGGGTGTTTAGTCAGGTTGGAGCGCTTACGATAGTTCGAAGTATTTTAGATTGTAGCGATTGAATCCTTTGGAGATTGGAGCGTTTGGTTGAACCCCATAGCTCTATTCCATGCGCCCAGATTGGATTCAAAATAGAAGGCTAAATCAGTCTTTTGTTGTCCAGAGAAAGTTTTGATCTATCGTCTAAGAGTCTTTTAAGTAGTCGATAGCGTCTGTTTAGTTCTGTTCTTTTAAGTCTAGTGTGGGGTATGCTATACATAGAAATAAAATTACTTGTTCAGTCTTTGAAAAGTTCATTGATGGATTTCAAAAATGTTTTAGGAAGCTTCTTGAAGGTCAATTTGTTATTAATGAAGTCATGCATAACCAAACTGGGTGTCTCAAATTGAGGGATTGTTTCATATTACTGGCTGTTTAAGCCGGAAATCAACCGCCTGCAGTCTTTTCCGAAGGACCCTGTGAAAGCTGCTGTTCTGAAACTTACCTGTAAAGTGTTGATTTCGTCCTTCTTGCTCGGTCATCTTTTACGACATAATGACCTTGCCTTAGTTTTTGACAGTTAGGTCTCAGCCTTTCATATCATTAAATAATGAAGCATTTGGAATTATTTCACTTATACTTAGTTTAACTCTGGTGAGCAAGCATGTTATTTTATTGAAACCATGTTGCGACAGAGGATGTCCGATGTCAAGGCTACATCAAGGCTCCAAGTACGACTACGGTTAAAAATTGAAGTTAACTTACAGCTATCAAACTAATTATACTCATAAAACATGCTATTTTTTGCATAAGTCATGATGAAACGAATAAAAAGACAACTAACGGAATTTTGCTGTATACGTATTGAAAATAATTTCTAGTCGTTTTCGATTAGTGGTTCCACTGAAGAGAACCTTTTATATTTCTGACATTGTGTTTAATTTATGATAGACTGTATTTAAGTTATACTTAGTATTCTTTTACCTGTTTTTTTTTATTACAGTAAACAAAATATTGAATATTAAATGAATTACCTAGTTTACAATTCACATCATTTTATCTAGTTAGGTTCAGTTTGTTCCTTATTAGGTAAAGGTTTAAAATTTGGCAATGCATTTGTAAATTTATTAATTACTTTATTACTGTGCGGGTATGTCTAAGAACAGTGTTGTCTCATAGCTCTTCACAATTTAGGAAAATCAATTCCTTCGAATTTGAATACTTCTTTTAATCGATATTATAATCACATCATTCACAGTTTTATCTCCATTTTTCAGCGACCGCCTCCGTCCTAGCTTCCTCGTTCAGCTTGCACAGATAAACTGAACTATGGCTAGATAATGGTAGCATTTTTGAAAAGCCAAGGATCAAGAACGCGAGCGGGTTAAGAGAGATGATATGTAAATATAAGAATGATAAAAGAATAGTGAATAAAAAGAAAAAATCACCTCAGAAAGATCTAGCTACGAATCGAAACATATCAAAGACAACCGCTGCACCTTTTTTTGTAAAAAAAAAATAAAATCACAGAGGTGTGTACTAAAGCAGAGTATCATAGAGTTCTGTTCCGATTTGGGAGGCCATCAGCGGTATACAGGAAACCCTTCTTTTTTTTTAATATCATAATTTTTGCCTCGGGACATAATCTAGAAAAAGGAAACCGCAGGTTGCGAAATGGATTCCAGAATTTTGTGAGTTGCATTTAGGGTAAATTTATTTGGATGTAATGTTCTACTGGAGGATGTTCATTGTATGCTAAATGCGCTCTATCGATATTAGTAACCATTACTCGTAATTTACTTAAACTATAATTTCATACACGTTCTCTGCTTATAATCTTTCAGTGAAAGCCCAGAATCATTGGAATAATTAATTTTTCCTATTTTTCAATCTACTAAATTCACTTTTTAATTTTCAATCAAACTAGTCCTTCCTTTTTGATCAGCATAGTCTAATTAAGACTGTAATCGATTAAATGGGTAGCATGTTTTCCATCTATTAGTTTTCTATCCCCCCCCCCCCCGTTAGATTTATTGCTGTTTGATGTGCTAGCTTTACTGATTTTCGACTTATTTTTTTAATAACCAATAATTAAAACTTTAATCGGTCCTTAGTAATAATAACAATCGGATCTAGCGTGCAGGTTAAGAAAATATTAAAGGGAGCCTATAGTTGTCAGAAGATTGTCTGTGTTTGGCATCTGTCCAATCTCTTTCACTCTGGTCGACCTATGGTGAATGGTACACACTTTAAGGTGACAATTCCTTTTCTGTCAACTTTGAATTTGCTTTGTAAAATATTGTCTTAATATTTCTATTTACACTTACATTTTTTAGGTTATGAATTGTAAAAGCACTGTAATTTAAAAATGTCCGGTAGAACAGTTGTATAGGGGTTGATCATTAATAAGTGCACGAAAAAGCGTAACGTTTAAAAACACCCAACTTTGACATTTTTTTTTCTCTTTTTCCATAAAAGATAGAATTCCTAAATTTTCTTTAAAATATAGGGCAAATACTCGGTTACAAGAGTAATTTGTTTTTTTGCTACAGTTTAAATTTAATAGATTTCGAAAAAAGTTACCAAAAAGGGCATTTTAAAAATTGTTCTTGTTACCTTTTTTTGAAAAACAACGTAGCGCCTAAACGCGTGAACCGATTTTGATTAATGAGGTGTCATTCAGTTTGGAATTTCATGTAGATACGCCTTTTGGGGGTCACAAAGAAACAGTACATGCTCTAGAAGAGAAGTTAGCCCCATTTATGTATAGCTCCCTCTTAAACATTTATTACTAATAACTGTGTAAATCTTATCCTGATTTTGATAAAATTTGGCAGTATGACAGAGGTTAGGTTTCCCATTTGTAATATTAAAGTGTTGTCCTGTTCTTACATCTACTAACAGGAAGTATTGAAACCGTTTCAAATTATCGACGCTTGAACCTGCTTACGTTCTCACAAAATCCACTTAACAAGTCTAAAACATTACCTATGAACAAAAGATGCATATCGCTTAAATATCCACTAAGATTTGTTCATTTCATTTCAGCATTTGTACCTCCCCCCCCCCAAATAAAACGTTCGCATAGAAAGATTTGTACCAACTACTTCCGTCATGTTCAAGAACCGGAAATTATTTATTTCCGCCATATCGAAAATCTGCACGATTGTAATACTTCCACATAGGAAAGGTGACGGAAAGTAAAAGAATCTGAAATCGTCTATTACAAAAACTAATTTACTGAACGTCTTTAAAGTGTTTAAGGAATATAAAAGTTCATCAGCATCCCAACAGATCACCAGTCCAATAGCACTTAACACTATTTAAAATATTTCACAACTCTATTTGCACTAAAAACTCAATATCACGCACTAATTATTACTAAAAACATTATATAAAATATAACTTCGCTGTAACAATCACTAATATTCAATTAAAAAGTCACGTTAACAAAGAGACACCAGTAACCAAGTTCAAAATTGCCGCCGATAACTGGCCAGGCAGATCAGCTGGTAATTAAAGAGTGATCAATTTTTTTCATTTATGTTCATTCATAGTCTATGAATGTGCAATAAGCGAATTAGGGATTTTATTTTAGTCATAAATGAAACAAAAAAAATGTATGTATATAAAATATAACTTCACTGTAACAATCACTCTGCTGAGGTAACCTTCCTTTACCTGCTGATCTACCCTAGCCAGTTACCGACGGCCATCTTTAACTCGTTAATGGTGCCTCTTTATTATCGTGATTTTTTAAGTGAATATTAGTGCGTGTTAAAGTTCTATTTTGTAAATTGTGTTTAAGTTATACTTAGTGCGTGATATACAGTTTTAGTGCGAATAGAGTTGTGAATTATTTTAACAAGTGTCAAGTGTCAAGTGCTATTGGACTGGTGATCTATTGATGTGCTGATGGATATTCCTTAAACAAGGTAAGGCTTCATTATTAATTATTTAATTTAAGTATCAATTGTATTATTATTATTCTTGCATGGAAATAGCATGTTATCATATACTTATTACTTACAAATCAATATTAATGCTACGTCTCGACAACGTTCAGTGGTGGTTAATACTTCAATTTTGAATACTACAAAAAGTATTTAAATTAATTTATAAAACTTTCCCATGTATTCTGTACACTTTTTAATCGTCTATGAATTCTAAAATTTCGTTTTTGTTTCCTCAATAGTTTTCTAAGCCTTTTTGATGTATTCTTTAATGTTCACTTCTAAATTGATTAAAAGTTGAAAATTATCTTTTTTGATTCCCCAAATTGTTTTGGGAAAATTGTTATCTAAACCTTTTTCATGTATTCTAAATTTTTCCCTTTTTAATCAACTATAAGTTCAAAATTAGCATTTTTGGCTTGCCCATGTTGTTTTTAGAATAGATTTATAAATTTTTTTAATCTATGAATTCTTTGTTTTTAATTTAAATTTAAAAGTTCATAATTTGAACTTTTGTTTCCACAAGTTTTTTTGGGGGGGATTTATTTATAAACTTTTTTTATGTATTCGTTAATCTTTTGGACCCTATTTTCTCCAAGTGGTTTTTTATATTTGATTACTAAAACTTTATTAATCTATCATATTTTCTTTTTAATCTACCTGTCAGTTCTAAATTTTCATTTTTTCTCTTATTTCTCTTTCTTTCATTTTCTAAGCCTTTTTGATGTATTCTTTGACCTTAGTTTTTAATCGTCTATTATTTTAGAATTATTTTGTCTTCTGCTGTTAATGACATTGTATCGTAAGTAGCTAATATCGTTATACGAGGTTTATTAGGTCTGTCCATAGAGCAGATATTGAAGAGTATAGGACTTAATATAGTCTTGCTCCCTGAGGCAGGGCTGGTAATGATATTAAATTTTATCTAGAAAGTTAGGCCTTGTGAAAAGGATTGTATGATTTGAACAATGTAAGTAAGAGCGCAAGTCTACCTAATTTTGTAAATCAGTCCAGCAAGTCAAAATTGTCAAATACATCATCTAAATCAAGTTATATAGCTTTCTGATTTCTGCTTTATTCACGATATATTCAGTTACTCGCTTAACTTGATGTTATTGTTAGATGCTTTGACCTGAACCCAAATTGGTGAGTTGGCATTTTGTGAGTTAAGAGAGTCAAGTTATATCATTCTTTTATAAAACTTAGATAGAACACTTTTAATAGTACAGAACGTGCTACACGCTTTAATATTCATACTTTTTTAGTGAGGTTTGCTCAGCTGTTTGGTGTGTTTGGTACGGAATGACTTTAAAGAGTGTATCAGAGTTATAGTTAATTTGGTTTTTTATATTGTTTTGGTAAATGGATTTCTGTTTGTATATTTCTAAGATGTCCGTAAGTCTTCCTTTTGTCCTAAATGTAGCAGAGTCTTCGTGTTGTTGATACTGCCCTGTGTTTGATAAGAAGGTTTGCGTAAGTTGTGTTTGTGAAAGTAAACATTGGTCGGTTTAAGTGCATTCTTCGATTAAATTTATTGTTACAGTGCTTTATCTAGTAGTTACGCGTAAAAATATGTAATATGCATATAATATAAAATAGATATAGATATCCATCACGAGTTCGAAATTGTAGATTGCATGCTTTTTTGTTGAGTACTAGTCTGCCTTGCATAGGCCCTGAGTTCGAACCTCGGCGATTTTGCCTGACGGTTAGATCTCTTTGACGAATAACATTAAAATAAACGTCAATAAATTTATTTCGAATTCAGTATTACAACCGAAGATGTATCAGCATAAAAATGAATAATATAGCACTATACAACAAATTTGATAACACCCCGGACATATAAATGGTACCAAGTAATGTTTTATTTTGTTGCCTGAATGAGGCGAATTGAACAATAAAAAAAAAAAAAATCCTGGAAATATAAAAACGGCAGCATTCAGAGTTATAAAACTGGTAATATGACCACAGTGTAGCCAACAGTATTCTACAGAAATGGTTCATTTTTATATTTAAGGAAATGTACTCTGCCGCAGTGTTATACGAGTATAACGGTCGTTCATATATTATGTGCGCACATTAAATATCTACCGTAGTTTTGTTTAGCCTAGTTTTGAATTATTCTAGTTTTTCATTGCTTCTATAGTTTTGAAAATATTAACTTTATTGTCATCTATAATTTTTACAAAACAAAAGAGTTGTGGGTAATAAAAATTGGCTTCAGATTTCCTACAAACTCAGAATTATTTAACAACATGCATAATTTCTAGATGATAGAGCCGCAGTATACGTTGAAATGTTACGTTAGTAGAAAGCTTGATACTGCAGCAAGAACTATGCTGAACACCACTAACAAATAAAAAGTCAGTTTCACTTCCAGAAACTTAATGTCATTTCGTATAAGGCAGTTGGAGGACATAAAGGTTACCTGCATTAAGAACTCTTTGACAGGACTTGCTGTCAGAGACACTTACGTTAGTTTCTTATCCCTTCTTCAACGTAATTTAGTTAGAGAAAAAGAATTGCATATAATTTGTAAGAATAACAGACCAAGTTTAGTAAATGTATTGTTTTAAAGTCTCACCCAACAACTATTCGCTTTAAAGTTTACATTCGAAGAAATCAAGATAAACCGTGATCAAAGAAGCAAGAAGTGAAAGATGGCTAACCAGACTTCCAGTCAAAGTCAGTGTTAGTCAAGTTAGCGGTTTCGTTCAACTGTTGCGTTGTGGAAACTACGAGTTGTTAGTAAGATGCGTTACTAAATGTGCATTTTGGATTCTCTGCGTTCCTTCCGCTCTTGGGTGAACCGATCTTTGTTACAAGACAATACAAGATGTGTTACTGTAAAAGAAGAAGAAGTAAAATACAAGTATAATAAAAGACTCCGAAATTATACATAAAAATGGACATTAAAAATTATTTTTGACTGTTTGTTATGTTTAGAAGTATGTGCTAAGAAAGGTTAGGTTTGAGGTGTCGTCGGCCTGTTTACTTCCCGATTAGATAGTGTTGTCCACTCTCTGTAGCAAGTTCTTTTGGAATGAATTTTGTTCTGTGCAAAAGAGTTGTTGACATTAATTGCAATACACTATGGATTTGTCTATACGCAGTTCTTTATTTTGCAGCTTCTTTGCCTATCATCTATACGATGCAATCGGAAGTCAGTAAAGGTTAGAGTTCAGTTGTTTGCATGAATCTAAAACAATGAGGTTGCAGATACGAGGGTCGTTTGAAAAGTCCGTGCAAAAATAAAAACTACTTAATTTTTTGGGGTAAACCTTTTTTATTTTTCAACATAGTCTCCTTTTAGGCTTATACACTTCGTCCAACGCTGCTCTAGTTTGTTGATCCCTTCCGAATAATAGGATTTGTCCAAGTCTGAAAAATAGCCATTCGTTTCTGCAATCACCTCCTCGTTTGAATAAAATCTTTTTCCCGCCAGCCATTTCTTCATATTGGGGAACAAATAGTAGTCCGAGGGAGCCAAGTCTGGAGAATAGGCGGGATGTGAAACGAGTTGGAACCCTATTTCCATTAATTTTGCGACCACAACTGCTGAGGTGTGAGTTGGTGCGTTGTCGTGATGGAAAAGGCGTTTTTCTTGCAGCTCGTTTTCAAACGGTCCAATAACGATGAATAATATGCACCTGTAATAGTTTTACCCTTTTCCAGATAGTGGATGAGGATTATTCCTTGCGAATCCCAAAAGACAGTCGCCATAATCTTTCCGGCCGAAGGAACGGTCTTCGCCTTTTTTGGCGCAGATTCTCCCTTGGTAACCCATTGTTTAGATTGTTCTTTGGTCTCAGGAGTGTAGTGATGTATCCATGTTTCATCCACAGTGACGAAACGACGCTTAAAGTCCTGCGAATTCTTCTGGAACAGCTGAAAACCGTCCTTGCAACACTTCACACGATTTCGTTTTTGGTCAAGCGTGAGCAATCGCGGCACCCCCATCTTGCGGATAGCTTTGTCATGTCCAAATGTTGATGCAAAATATTATGTACCCGTTCATTCGAGATGCCCACAGCACTAGCAATCTCACGCACCTTCACTCTTCTGTCATCCATCACCATATCATGGATTTTATCAATGATTTCTGGAGTAGTAACCTCAACAGGGCGTCCAGAACGTTCAGCGTCACTTGTGCCCATATGGCCACTCCGAAAATTTTGAAACCACTTATAAACTGTTCTAATCGAAGGTGTAGAATCACCATAATGTTTATCAAGCTTCTCTTTAGTCTCCTGAGGCGTTTTGACTTTCATAAAGTAGTGTTTAATCAACACACGAAATTCTTTTTCGTCCATTTTTTGAAAATCACTCGACTTCCTCGATTCAAACGAATGCCAAACACAAAGAAATAGACCGATCTGGCTGAAACTTGGTGTGTGTTCTTCCAAGAGATGCTACTAACTAATCATAACCTCGATACGCGCCAGTAGTGCTATCTCTCTGACTTTGCACGGACTTTTCAAACGACCCTCGTATGTCCATCAGGTAGAGAGCTATCGGAGAGTTTGGCAATTTAATTTTCAGTTTGATATTTAGAGTTATTTATTTTGTTGTGTTCTAAGCAAAGATATTGTAAGTTTCGTTTATCCTTTTCCATTATACGTCACTGTTGTGGATTTTTAGAGTTATGGTTGGATATGTGTTTTATTTTCAAAATACTACTTAACTGTACCATTAAATTAAAATCTTCTAGTGAGAAATAGGAATTGTGGCTTGTATTGGTAACTTTCTGGCTTGGAAAAAATCCCAGCTAATGAATGAAATCCTTGATTAATCCAGATATATCCCGTTTGCAAAGTAATTTACCCTTCTCAACCTTGTAAGAGGTACTGATGACCCTTATAAGGAGACCGTAGATGGAAGAAGAGAGTAAGAAGTGCTCTCCAAAGTGACCTTCTCTTAGTACAAAAAGCTTCAAAATAAAAAGAAGAAAAAATAACTTTTCTAGTAAAAGAAAAGTCCTAAATTAAACTTGCAAGATACAAGTGAACAAGACTTCAATGAAGAAACAAGAAAAAGAAGTAATATTTGATGGAGTTATTCTACAGTACAGTTAAATTATTGTGAGATCACTTAATCATAACATCTTATTACCTATTTCATCAGATGGCAGGGCCAGTTGTAAGTCATCGTTTATACTAAGAACTAAACTAACCCGTTAGTTACCGCCTTCTACAGAATTTACGTACCCGAGAAGATAGTGTTGTGCAGTTATAGAAAGCACCAATCGCAGGATAGCACTATCGTTAATACTATAGATTTGATAATGCGGGATTCATCTCTTAGCCAGAAGAATAATAATGAATTTAATAGTTTCATAAATATGATTCTGGAATATATGTAAGTCTAGGTCTACTGTCCTCTTAAAAGATTATTATATTCGAACTCAGTGAGCATATTGAAATTCAGTTATCATCCTCGCAATAATACCACTAATGGCTGCAAAAAGAAAAAGTAATAAATTTACAGTAAGGCGAGGAAAATGTATTGGAACTTCGGTGACAAATTTGACGCTCTTTCCCATCTCGTTCACAGTATCCAAGCTTGAGAGTAAGGCATAAAGGAGCATAAATCACATTTTTCAGTAATCAATTAAGAATTATTTTCGGATTTGAAAGATCTCTGCCAGTAGTAGAATATCCTAATGAGACTAAGAATTAGTGATGAATAGACGCTTGTGAGTGTACGTATTGTGTGCTGTGTAAATACTTGAAATACACTAACTTGTTCCCTCTTAGAATCGCGTAAAGTTGATGACGAAGACGAAGCTCAATCTGTACAAAAGCGTTTCATACAGAAGGAACTACTTTAACTGCGCATTAATCACTTCTATCTTTGTTCTATTTTCGTCAAACTGAAGGACCTCAAGTCGAGTGGTTACCCTACCTCTTTTCTGCACCACCATATCCACATAATGTTAGAATAAGTACTTGCTTAAAACTTACTGACTTAAAGCTTGTATTACTTTTTAGGATATCATCTGGAATTGTTTTTTGTTATTCGATTTATGATATTTAATTTTTTTTTTTACCGTTAATATGTCCATTTATCTTTATTAATAATACTTTTGTATTTTTACACCTCGTTTTAATCAATTTTGCTAAATCTGTTCACAAAAAAACTAAATGTAAGAAAGAGTTCGTGAAGTAATAATGGGCGAGCACGTAACATATTTAGCGTCACGCTGATGCTATTGTATTGGAAGTGCACCAAAAACCGAATGTCTCACAACCTCTGAACTCTCTGCAGAAAGGAGTTCAAAAAACTCCCTAAAATTTCAAATGAACTTCGTACTTTGAACTCACGTCATCACTGTGCTCAATTTGCGACAGTTAGACTAAGAGCTGTATCTATGATGGTTTTTTTCGACCGTTGTTGATAGATGATTTTTGGTGAATATCGAGGTGCGGTCTTGAATAAAAACAACTTTTTTGCTTTATATTAACGTTTCGGTAATTTTTACTACCTTCTTCAGGGTATTATAAAAAAAAAGTTCGTGAAGTTCAATGCAGAGCTACGAGTATATCATCATAATTGTTGTGATGTTCAACAGTTATGATGATATACTCGTAGCTCTACATTGAACTTCGCAAACTTTTTTTTATAATACCCTGAAGAAGGTAGTAAAAATTACCGAAACGTTAATATAAAGCAAAAAAGTTGTTTTTATTCAAGACCGCACCTCGATATTCACCAAAAATCATCTGTATCTATGAAATAACGTCCTCATCAAAGTGTTGGTGGTTTATGTTAAGGCATAAGGTTATAAAATTATCCATTTCAAACCTCTCGAAGCAAGATCATCTTCTTCGTACATAAATTTGGGAGTAACTTATGCTGAGTAGGTATGTCTAAAAGAAAGGCATACAATGAAAGTGTCGGATGTGGAACTTGAAATGCAACGCTTCAGGACCTGCAATTAAAAAAAGTACGGACTTTATGCATCTGTCTTTGTATGTTCACGTCAGTGTTAGCGAATTCATTTTAACAGAGGGTGAAACGCTGCAATACAATGTTCAAACTAAAGGTCAATCAATATTGGATTAAGCTAGCGAGGATTCGTTCAAATAAAGAACAACTCCATCTTTACGGCAACATTTCGGCAAATATATTGTCTTCTTCCGAGCGTATTGTTATGTGAGCTCCAAAAAGAAACTTTGTTCTGACCGAGTTGCTGTCTTTTATTTAAAACTTTAATCATAAATATTAATAGTTTGCGGCCACTACAAGATAATACAAATTCATAAAAGCCAATCATTATAGTACAGTTTGTAGCGGCAGGAATACGAGTAATTGTAAATATTCAGCTAGAGAACGCTAGCCACTAGAAAAGTAACTTTTGCAACTTGGCTACTAGAAATCAGTTCGTCCGTTCACAACGCAGGTAGAGAAAATAGAGATTACTTGTGTAGGACACTCTCAGCTCAGGTGCAAGCTTGAAAATGTGGCCAACAACTTGCTCTCCAACGGCAATAAGATGTGGCCTGCGGCTAGAAAATTTACCAGAGCATGTAAGTTCTAAAACCGAGTCCACTGTATAACTATCAAGAACAAGGAGTTTAAGGTGACCAGTGCAATAAGTATTTCTAATACGTAGCATTCATGATTCGTCTATTTGTTTAACGGTTTCGCTCTTTGTTATTTAATAAGTGCAGATACTTCAATGTTTCTTTTCTTAACACCATCAAACAATTTATTTTTTAGGTTATATCCTTCCTGAAAAACATTATTTTCAAATTTCTACTTGGTTAATAACTAATTTTCAATAGGCGAAGCAAACTTCTGCAAGGTAGATGTACCTAAGGTTAGAGAATCTCCGTTGTTTCAACATTTAGCGTTTAAATAGTATGTAGAATACAACTAGAAGCATATAATATCCATCTTGCAGTTTGCTGTGCTTATTTGTTCGAGAGATTTAAGAAAAACATATCGTCATGATCAGCTTCAATCAATCTTTAAACTAACTGGACAGACCACCATTTCTACATGCATGCTTCTTTTCAATATGAGAACCGAACTCTCTAAGAGTAAGGGATGTTCTGAAATAGTAGTATGAATCCATAATTAGTCTTTTTCTTTTTTTTTTCTTTGTTATTGGGCTCTTGAGCTAGCAAATCAGCCATTTACATTCTTCTTTCGAAGCTTCTTTAATATATTGAATGTTTATAGAATTATCTTCTTGTTTGTTATGAACTCAAAGAGCTCTGTGTAAATACTGCCATCATCAGCTGTCAGAATAGTATTTAAATTGGCAGGTAAAGGACATCCAGTCGCTAGAACAGCCCTCCACAATCGTTCTCTTCCTTTAGTATTATTAGCACACCAAGATTAGATGGTTGGCGTCTGCTTTTATTCCAGAAGTACAGGTACACTGGTGAAATGTTTCTCCACCAATCCCTGGCTAGATGTTGCGGCGAATAATTGTGATTAAACCTCATTCTAATGACTGAGCTAACAAACTTCCTATTGTAGTTTTTATATTTGTAAAACCATGGTCTTTTGGGGGACACTAGATTGGATGGTTGTGTAAAATTGGCCTTTTCTCGCCTTTGACAATTCGTATATCCGCTGCCATTCCGGTATAGCACTCCGCTTTTGCATAATTTTTAATATCGGAGACTAACATTGAGTATGGAGATGTATATTGTAAGGAGATCGCATCCTTGGCTTTACGATCCACGATTTCATTTCCTCTCAGACCTGTGTGACGGATTTTGCCTTTTCTTAGAATACTATTTAATAATTGGGAAGTTTCTAAGATTAAAGCGGGAGCATTATTTCTGAAATTTTGTAGTTTTTGGAAAACACTTTTGCTGTCGGTGAGAATTAAAGCAAGAGATTGGATCTATTGAATCTACATACTTTAAACATTGATATACTGCAAATAATTCGGCTGTGAATATGTGAAGCGAACTTATTTAATTTAATGTCAGCGGAAAGATCAATCATTGCACATCCCATCCCGTCCTGATTCTTAGAGCCATCTGTGAACAACTGATATCCGTTGGGAAAGTAGCGGTGTAATTTGTTAAGAAGTAGTGCGTTGTTGCAGTTCTTGATCAATCAAATAACATTATTGTTGATTAAAGAATCAATCTTTATTCATTTAAATGTGAGTTTTAATTGCAGCAATGGCAGTAACATTCAATGTCTCTTTAGCAGTCAAACGCAATTGCAAAATAATAATACAATGGTAATATTAAAATTATCACAAGATATAATTTAGAAATTGAATTGTTCTTCCATTTTGCATTTATTGTAAAAGAGATATTTATAACGAGGTATAAATTATTTAATTGCGACGATTAAATTATGATAAAAGTGACAGACAAAGTAAAGACTCGGCATTTCGGAGATAATAGAAAAATAATTAGGTCTATCTTTTCACAAACCTTTTCCTTAAAGAATAAAACTAAATAAGAAAAAATGAAAATAAAAATAAGAGAATGAAAGCAATCAGATTTGAAAAATAGGCTAAATAAAAGAAATGCTTTATTTAGTCTCTGCCAGCCATTTCTTCCTCGACCTCTCCCGAATAACCTCGTATCTTTATTCTATTCTCTAAAGAATTCCAAGCACCTAAGCTTTCAAACATTTTATAACAGACTAAGTTAAAGGGCATGCCTAACGGGCGTAAAAGTTTTTTGTGGTACCTCTCTTCAAAGTAGAAAATGGAAAATGTTTACACTATGTTACTTTTTCATGTGAAGCAGTTCGCCAATATGATAAATTTTAATACTGTTTTCCAACGTTTTTTTTTCTTTTTCTTCTTCTTCAATTTCAAAAGCTATAAAACGAATAAGAAAGCATTTTCTTTGTCTGAATCTCTGACATAAAATTCAACTCTTGAACGATGGTATAAAATTGTCTGCTGCAGTTGAACCTATCTACCAAGTGTACTCTTAGTTCGCTAAAAATTGTATATTTATATACATACTATCATATAGTTGGAAATATTTTTCTTACTAGATAATAAAATAGAATATAGCTGTGTAAACTTTTTTTTTTTATGATTCAAGTTGCCCAAATAAGACATAAGATAATAAAAATCTAAAATCTCGAGAGAAACATCTGGATTTCCAAGCAGTATTTTGTTTGCTAATCATCTCAGGAAATGGCGCAGCTGTATCAGCGGATAACAATTTGGACTGATGCATTTTTAACTCCAAAGAAACTTTCCTTACATTGTTAAGAAAATTACCATCATAATTGACAGAATAGAAAACGTTTACATTTGGACCAGTAGAAAATCGAATTACATGCTGCCCAGTGTCAAGAATTCACAGTTGCTTGCAGTTAAGATAACTACTTATTTATCTGGATAAACGGGTTATATATTCTTTTACAAAAATAGTTAACATAATGCAGTAACATAAGTATTCAAGACAGTGGTATTGAAAATATTATGACTAACATAAAACTGCAATAATAGTAAAGTGGTTGATGATATTTTGTTTATACAGTATAAGTGGATATAATGCTAATTATAGATATAATTTACTAAATATAATTTAGGTATTACAAGTCCTTAGAAAACACAAGAAAATAACTAGAAAAACATGTTAGATTTGTATGCAGGGCATTCAAAATAAATTCACATCTTCGTCTACATTGTTTAAAAATCTTAGACTTTTCGTAATAAAAGATAGAAAAGAATTATAAATAATTTTCCTGGTTTTGAAGTCAGAATATCGAAATTTATTTTTGAAACAGGTACATAGCTGTCACAAGACCATTAATATGCAGCACATGAGTACTGCAATCTATGAGAATGACTGGAATTTAAATTTAAGGCTTTTCAAAAAATTGTCGTAATTAACTAAAAATATAAGTTTACCTGTTATGAAAGCTATGCGCCTTCGAAAATTGTTCTATAGTTGTCTAGGCAGTGATTACGGGTTGAATAACAGGGAATACTGGGGCTGGTAAGAAATGTTACCTCTAGTATATTATATTCGGGGGGGTGGAAGGCTGAGGAGATTTCTCACCGGCCTATCATAACTTCGCCTTTGCGATCAACAACGGCCTTTCCAACTGTAGGATTTCAGCCTGAAGGATCCAGGGTTATTGCCTCCACATTTTATGATCCATAGTTTAGTCTACGGGTAAGAACAGTCTGTCTAGGAGTAATTTTGGATAGTCAAGACAGGAATATTGTCGCTGATAGTTGGGTGATTCCACTGCGTCATTCTGAAACAAATTTTTTATGGTTGTAGTAGATTATTAGCTGACAATATAATTATTATTTTTTTTTTTTTTTACTTTTTTTCAGAGAGTTTAATGAGCTACAATGCTCCAAGAGGTGACTCGGAGCTGGAAGACCTTAGTTATGATGGTTACCTAGATTCGGGTATCATGAAAGGAGGTCTTGGACAATTGGTGGATGGTGTTTATGGATCAGATGATTTCTTATTGGAAGCCAGAGAACCATCTTCTGGTTAGTAAAAGATTTGTTCGTTATTGCCTATTTGCTGTACTACCAATCTTATTTATTTTCTTACTTGTAGCTTATGCTGTTATTTATATGTATATCAATGTTCACTCGCTGAAAATTTAAAGGCGCAAAGCATTTTGAAGCTCGAGTTTTGAATTTAATCTATAGCCATTTTTCAAATTGTTTGAATAAATAGAATTGAGATCTTCTTTGATTTTTGGAAGCGGAAGCTTTGCATAGAGCTCAATAGCGTTTCAAATAGCCAACATGTTTCTTTCAAAAAGTAGAAAGACATTTTAAAACAAGTTTTTTATTTATAATATAAATTAATTTTAAATTATTAAAGAACACCATATGATTGCCAATGTAAACAAACTGCTAATTTTTTTTGTCTGCATTTTTCTCATAATTTTAAAGTTTAAAAGTGTGTAAACTAGTGACTGTAATTATAAATTGAAATTATTAAAAGTTGAACTTTTTACTTTCATATTTTTAGAATGAACTTTAAAATAGCTTCAGTTACTTTAACCAGCTCGCCTCAATGAACTTTATTAAACCATTTTCCTAAAAGTGATCGAAGTAATCTCAATCAGTCCTTTATACCCTATTTTGGATCATATCTTCTTGCTCATTTACATTGGATAAAGCTAAATTTGTAGATTGTAATTTTATGGAATGCGTTAAATTTGTTCGGTCATCTTTTCCACTTCAAAAATTTTTAAATTTAGTATTCAGATAAAGATTAAGTGCACTTTATTGCATGATTGCTTGTCTCACCTTGTGCACCCTATAGTTAGTTTAAACTGCGCATAATAGTTTATTAATTTCAAACTTACAAGTGCTTTCCAATTATGTTTTTTTTAGTTGCAGTTTCATTCATTTTTTTTTACACAATATTTTGGAATTACAAATCCCACATTTTAGTTACACTTGTTAGTTGTTATTACCTTGTTAGGATTAGGTTTTTTGTTATTTATTAGTTACTTTTTTAGAGCTATTTGATTGATTATAAGTGCATTTTATTTTTTAATAAGTTATACGATGCTAAAATTGACGACAATATCTAAATGTAATAACAATTATTGTGACACATGTTAGCAAATATAAAGTTTATGTTGCTCTAATCTTATTGTGCAAATAAAATAGCTCCTTTTATTTTCCCCAAAGAAATTCACCTGAATTTTATTCACTGTTTTTAGCATTATATCATTTATTAAAAACTTACAATCATGCCACTAAATATTGGGTTTTCTAACTGTCTATCATGACTGTACTCCTTACAATTGATTTAAAATAAACTTAGTTGCCCTACATAGAACTAAAATGATCTGGAAGGACCGAAACGTCTTAGTCTGTTTAAATATTAAAAGCTATTATGGAGACTGTATCCTGCTACTTTTAACTATACCCGTTTTCATTTATTAAAAATAAAAGTCCAAAAAATTTCCTGAAACCAGAATATTGGAAAAATCTATTTGCAGATTAGAATCCATTAATGGATCAATATTGCTATTTGGTAAATAATAGACTCAGCCCTCTTTTTGGGGGCTTCTAGAGAATAGTGCTGCACGAGAAACGAGACAAATCTCCGGGTACCGAGACCGAGACGAGACTTGAGCAACCGAGACCGAGACCGAGATCGAGACATTATATATATCTCGTCGAGAAATCTCGGTCTCGTCTCGGTTTTTCAAATATTAATTTTTAGAGACCTGCGACTCACTGACTGGGAAAACACAAACTGCCCCCACCCTAACTAGGGCCGCTCCCTTGGCTTTTATACAGCGGACCGTTATAGGCTTCGGTCACTAAACTCCCAGAACAATCTAGCCCTTTAACTGATTTTCTACATTACTCATTCTCTTAATTGTTTGCATTTTTGTATTTGTAATATCCAGGCCCTGAAGAAGCCAATATATTTGTCGAAATGTTGGCGAAAAAGACGAGTTCTTGTTTTTATTTGACCGATTACTTGCCAAAACTAAATCATTAATTTAGTAATTTACGGTCACGAAATCAATATTTTCAAAAAAATAAATAAAATAAAAATAATTAGCCATCTATCCCTACTGTTGGTATGGCCATCTGTCCCGAATGCTAGAGAGAGAGACGGCCAATATGATAAACATAACTCAACGCGTACTTTTTGACAGTTTCAGAAGTTAGGATTCATTAATGTATACTGTACTTTCCTAATATGTAAAAAACAACACTAAAATTTCGACACATACATTCGCTGCAGCATGCAGTATGCAACTATCATAAAAATTTTTGTTGAGACGATAATGTTTTTATTCTCTGAGTTAATTAATAACACTTTGACGCAGACCAAAATAAACTCACTTTAGTCAAACATGAACGTTCATCACTTGAGAGGTCACACGCAGCGCCGTCGGACGACATTTCGGTTAAATTTCGGCTGTTGGCCGTCTCTCCCGATTGGCCTTCTCACCCGACATTACCCTATAGAAAAAGAGAAAACAAATTGTCAAAGTTGGGTGTTTTTCAACGTTACGCTTTTTCGTGCAGTTTTTGACGATCAACCCTTATACAACTGTCCTACCGGAAACAGTTTTAATAATAACAATTTTTGAAAATATTATTAATAACAAACCATTTTTTTATTCATTTTGATTGCCTCAGATATTGGGTTCATTTTTTTTTTTTATTTTTAATACTTAAACCAAATTTCAAAAAAAAAAAAACGAGATATCTCGACGAGACCGAGACCGAGACGAGCACTTGTCATACGAGACCGAGGCGAGATCTACATAAAATCTCGCCTCGTCTCGGTCTCGTGCAGCACTACTAGAGATCGAACCAACAAAATTTCTGTACATAATTTATTCGAATATATGCATAAGAACAGTAAGGTTTACAAGAAATAAGCAAAAAGCGTTTTTTTTAGAATTGCTTTAAATGAAATGTCAGTCAAGACTTATCCGTCTTAACATCAGAATAACTTGAGGCTATATTCATTTAAGCCTGAACACTGACCTTTTGACGTCGTTTTCATAATATAAATTCACTTGCTGTAGAGGATTCAGCCTTCTTCTTACTTAAAGTGACTTTAAATTGCACAATATGCAAAGCTAATTTGTTTTAATTATGAAACCTCATTTAAATGTGGCGGGCAAACCAAATTTCAAATTTATTTTCAAAAATTGTAATTGTATTTTTTTATTCCAATTTTCTTCGAGTTTTTTTCCAAAATTAAAAGCAATATAAAGTAAAGTAATGCTTATTTTTTAAACAGACTTTACGTCTAATAACCAAATTAGATGTCGTGGACGTAGGCAATTAATCGTAATGAACATTGTTTGCCTTAAATTTCTTCACATAAATCCTTAAAGAAAATCCAAAGCCTAGACCGAGAATCGTACCCAGTACACATCTTAGCCTCTCCGCTACCGTGGCGCCTCGTTTGTTAAAATTATTATGATCGTTAACTAAACCAATAATTTATTGAGATAATCAAGAATAATATACCGTAGAAGTGTACAATTTATTTCAAAGTTAAAATTAATTATTACATCAATATCGGATAAAAAAGTAAAGTTCCGGCATCAGCAGATAGAGCACAATGGTTTAGAGACTTGAAAAGGGAATTTTCTAGATAAACTTGATATATGATAGTAATTCCAGTTGGTGGAGTGTCGCCAGATTGGAGGCCGAGAAGATTCTGGATGTACCGTAATGTACATATATAGCCTTTATCCTTCAACAATGTAAACTTGTTATCAACGCCTTATGATGTATGGCTTGATCCCCATGTATTGTGTGGTAAACTACATTTACTGCTAAATAATAATGCTTTATCAATCATTTCTTAAATCGAGCAAGCTTATCGATTTATACACACTCTACTTTTTAGTACTTATTTTTACCAATTACTGAAATTATTTGCAACGATAAAACATTTCGGTTCAAACTCCTATTTGGTTTCAAAGCCATTACACTATTCTTAGTTTAAATTTTAAGAAAACATTAATAGGTTATTATTTCTTGGTTGCTTGGTTTTGTGCATATTATTCAGTTTCGAAACAAATCATTAAATCTAATCAAAAAAAGTAGCTTAAAAATTTGAATTTGTTTGATCCTTTTTGAATAATGGCCTATTTGTTCTCGTAGCAGACTACTTACATTGACATTAAAGTTTTTCAACTCATATTTCGAGACCCTCACAATTTCTTTTTACATTAAAGTGATTTCTTGTTGATTGCAGGACTACAGATCAGGTTGTAAGATACCCGGGCAGTTTTCGTGAACTCCTTTTAGAGACACACTTTAGCCAGAGTTTCAAGTTTAAGTCTTAATTTTCCTTGAGCCTTGTTACATGTCAAGTTCGTCCCTACGTCACCACCAACCAATCATTTTCTCTGCTCTGCTTCTTTCTATGAGCGTACCTCGGAGTTCAATGTTCGGTATCCTGTTTTCTAGTATTATCAACATATAAACCTAACTTCTCGGCTCTTTTTAAAAAGACCTGAATAGTATAACACTTATATTCGTTATCACATCATCACAGTTTTGATAATATTATAAATTAATTACACGTAACATTTGATTGAGGGTAGTTCATTTAATATTTAACAAAAACAAAGGTCTTTATAATTATAACAATATACGAGATGTGGCTATTAAATAACGAGACTATTGCTATAAAACATTTTATTTTAAATTTATACAAATTTAGTTATTACCACCTTCAATATACACCCCTCCCCTATCCCTACAACGCTCCATGCGAATTTACCATTGTTCGAAACAGTGCTGGAAGTCTTTTTCTGTGAGCTCCTGCACGGCGCGTGCCTCTTTTTCTTTCACAGCTTCAACGGACTGAAATCGTGTTCCTTTTAATGCGGATTTGACTTTGGGGAACAGATAAAAGTCACATGTTTTTGGCAAAACGAAACTAACACCTCTTACACAAACGACGGTTCCGGTCAGACAGATTTCTCTACAAACACGTGAGACGCTGCAATCGAAAGAGAAGGCTTTACGCTGCACAGCTGACGGTCGTTAGGATTTGGCGCATGCATTGTTCTTCTGTAGCAGCATCAGTTTCATTATTTAATAGCCACACCTTGTAATATTACAACAGCGCGGATTTAATTAAATAAATGTCACTGAAAGAATTTTTTTTTGTAGAGAATTATGATTTTAAGTGCCAAGTGTACAACAGGACAAAATTAATGGAGTCATGCATGAGTTTGGATGAGCAAATCTGAATATGTATAGCCGTGGCTAAGCACTTCATGAGGGTTTTTTAAACACCCAGCTACATGATAAAAGGATGTTTTCTTTTATATGACGGGGTTTAGTAAAGCCTGAATAAGTGTTCCGAGTTGTGATCCTTTCTGAACCTTCAGATTAAGAATAAATGCAGTAGAGGATTGAAGCTTGCATAAGGTGCGAGCAAGCACAAGTATCATAGCTATTCGATTGCACTAATTGATTTCCAATTTCCTTAAAAGAATTTCCGTCGCATGTAAATTCAGTAAGAGCATTATTGTATTGCAGTAATTGAATTTGCCAAAAGGATCAGATCTAAGGCTGAAGCCTGAAAGTTCCTAAAAACTGCTACTAAACAAGGCTCTTAGTTTTTCACGATTTCCTGTTGAATGCTAAACCTGTTTTTGGAGGTATCTAGAATGGAATAAAGTGTCAAAGATTGTTCACACAGCAGAATTGGAATTGATATTACATGCTCAAAGTAATGTCCATTACAAACACACTAGCTAAGTGCATATATCATGAAAATTGTTTAAAATAAGTAAAATATGTTTGCTAGACGCGTCCGTCCACGACACCTAATTGTTAGTTGGACGTAAAGCCTGACTGAAAAAATAAGCATTACTTTACTTTACTTTTTGTGTTAAATAAAAATTGAAATTAAAAAAAAAAAAATATTCGATTTAAAAAAGAATTCCGACATAATAAATCAGGGAATAAAAAGTGCCACAGTCTGATTTATGACGAAGTAATCAGTTAAATAGTCGGCTCTTAATGTGGGGACACTGGACACGACAGGGAAAATTAACCTAAATATCGATGCAGAAGCATAATGGCCATGAATAATGATGGTGAAATTGATTCTTCTCGCCTTTAACGTAAAGTGTACAATTACTAGAATAGCATTGTAACTCTTAATCTATTTAGGCGACATTACACTTTGAGGACTATTCTAATCCCGAAGGACTCTAAATGAGACTCTATTCCTATTAAAAAAAAAGTTAAAGTTCATAACTGTATTAATCATCTTTGCAGATTAAGTTATTCATAATTGCATCTAATATAGATTTGATAATCTAGTGTTTAGAGACTCCAAATTCAAACAAACATGAACTTTTGGGTACTAGCAAATTTAGGGAAGGCATTAATCGAGCATTGAAAGAAGTCTAGAATCTTCATTCCAGAATCCGTTTAACCATTTACAGTTTAATGTGCGATCTACCTGTTACAATGTGTACGTAGCTGAGGTATGAGGTAGATCTGAGAAGGTGATTTAAGCGGTTTATAAATTCGACCTGAACTCTTTCTTACTGATACTTACTGTTGTTTGAACTTACTATTATGAACTTATTGTTCACATAGTTTGGTAACGTCCATGTTTATCTACGATATATTTCATAGCATCTATATAAAAAGAATTACTCTTAAAAAAGAGGATTTGTCCTTTGTTTTAAAGAAAATTTGGGAATTTTATCCTTTATAGAAGAAAAAGAGAAAAGGGTCAAAGTTGGGCATTTTTTCCAAATTAAACTTTTTTGTGCATTTTTTGAAATAGTACCCTTACACAACTACGAGTATATGTATGACTGATTATTTTAGTTATTGATAATTCTGAAATAGCGATTTTTGATTTGATAATAGAGATTAATTTGTTTTTGTAATAAAAAGTCCTTCAAATTTTTTGTGAAATAGAAATCAATAATTTAGACCAAAAAAGTAATAAGTGAGATCTATTCTTTGAGAGGTGTTAATATTAATGGTTAAAAAATATAATTTAAATTAAACAGACTGTATAATTATCATTCCTAATTAAAAAAAAAAAAAAAAATGTATACGTTCCATTTTTCTTTTATTTCTTTATTAGATAGATATTGATGCTGGCCTAAGTATCTCGCTTTTTAATCACTCCTCGACGATTTAAATAAACAGATTCGCTGAGCAAGTCTCTCAGTTTCCTCCGGCCAGTTTATTGAATCTCAATTCTTTCCCTCCTTCTAATCGCCTTAAATTTCCTTCTTCCTTGCTTCGATATCTCACAGTTTGCCAATCTCTGTCAGATTTTTTTTTTTTACCACCTTCTTCCTCCTCTTCCATCTTATGTCCTAGTTCCCATCTTCCTCGTCATTCTTAGAATAAATCTATATTAATTCTTCTTTTGTCATTCTCAACACTTTTATAATTTTTTTTTTTTGTTTTCTGGCTTTTAAAACTGAAGTTATTTACACTTTAGTTCACTTAAATAATGAAGTTTTTTAGAGTTCATTTCCTCGGAATTAGTTTCTCATCACAATAAGGAAAAATATAAAATCTGAACAAGCTTCGTTTTTTTTTATTTTTGCTTGGAAGTAGTTAGAAATAGAATGGACTTGAGCAGATAAGGTTAATTCTTTCAATATTAGTTCAGACTTATGCCTGCAACAGTTTAGACCAGAGGTTCTCAAACTTATAATACCGTTTACCGCCCACTTTGAGGATCAATTATTTTCTAGAGCTCCCCTAAAATTTTTAACTTTACCACATATTAAAAATCACAATCGAAATCATTACTGTAATTTAATTATAACTGCCATATAAGTCCTGTTTCTGAGTTAAAACTTACGTTTTAAATGATACTGTTCTAATAAAACATAACTTAATAATATTGAGAAAAACTTTTATTATAATTAAAACAAACATTTCAATTTGAATTTTAAAACCAATCTAATGTAAAGGATGAATTTGATGATTTTTAATAAGTTTATTAATATCAGGCTTAAAACTTAAAAACAGCGTAAATCATTGCGTTCGATTTCTCTTTCTAGTTAGCAGCACTAAATCCACGTTCATACAAATACGACGGAGGGAACGTTATCAAAAATCGTTGAACAATCGACCACAATCCAGGGTATAATGGCGGAAATGGCTTTTGTAGCCAAAATTAACGTAAAAACTTAGTGAAAAGCAACGAAATTATCGATGTAGCGTAGTTAGATAGGTTTTGATTTTAGTTTAAAATATTAGAATTAGAATATAATTAATCCAAGAGAATTGATTGATTCATTTCACAAATCAGCCATCGCTTCCCCCTAAACCGCTTGAACAACCCCCAATTTTCTGTGGTCTCTTTACCGCCCCTCTATAGGCCTCCAGTGCCCACAAGGGGGCGTCGCTCACTTTGTGAAAGACAGGTTTAGACTCAAAATAAGGCCTATCTTTCGAGTAACTACTACTGGTATTGAATTCAAAAATTTAACAAAAAAAAGTAGTACTTAATTTCACTTAATTTTTTGGTGATATCACTGAAATGAGTTAAACCAAGGATGAGCAACCCGCGGCCCGCCAAGCATTTCTAAAATTGAATTTGATCTAATATCGATCAGCTTGTATCGAAAAAACAGTGTCAAATTTCTCATTAAAAATTTCAAGTAAATTCGTTTTTCTGTTCTTTTCTTGATTGTTTTTATCTTGCATTAAAATTTGTATATGAAATCTTTACTTTTTTTTTAAATTTTATATTTTTTTATTCTAATATTTATTATAAATAATGTTTCGTAAATTATTAATAAGAGTTAATCTATGTGCGGCCCGCCAAAAAAAATTAAAATTGGCCCATTGATTAAAAAGGTTGCTCACCCCTGAGTTAAACTATTCTCTTATTGTAGTCAGTTAAATATTATTATTAAAATAGCTATTTCACTCAATTTCCTCCGAAGCAGGAATTTCTAGGATGATTTCGTTTTTTGTAATTCTAAATTTCTAAATTGAAAAGTTGATTTTGGCTATAATTCTTTTTGATTTTATGAAGTTCTGGGATACACACTTTCCTTAGAAGTTCTTTTATTTTAGCGAATTAATCGTGAAACTATAAACCTTTAATATACAACTGATCTGAGACAGATAACTAATTTATGAAACTAACATTTTTGAAAAGTTGAAGTTAGACCTTTAGAATTTTATTTAGTGACAGACTTGTGACTGTTCAAATTAGGTTTCTTTCTTGGTCACGTGCTAATTAAGTTTTAATGGAACACTTCAATAAAAAAAAAGAAGATAATTTTGATAATTAATGAAGAACATAATTGGCAACAATTGAATAATGAATGGCCATTTTTTTTTATATTTTTTTTACATGTTATTGGCCCCAGACTGGCTGTAAAACACCTTTGGAGCTAACTTTTCCATCCCTTTTCACTAATAATTTCACTTAAATATCACTTAAACACCTGTTGAAAATTTTTCAGTTGCACAATATTTTTCCACTGCACTATGGCCTCCTCCCAAATTCATTTATTGATTTCTAGTTTTAAGGCTTACTTGTGGATTGCAGGTTATTCTTCTCTTCAATTAGAACCTAAAGAACCATCCTTGGTTAGAAGATGGAATTTGGATTCATTTAATTTTGACTTATGGCCAGGTCTGTCAAATTTATATAAATATATATATATATATATACCTATTTATTTTTTCATTTAATGAATTTGTAATATTCTAACATTCTTTTCTGGACAATCGTTAAAGTCATTTGCAAATTATTTCAGTTAAAAGAATTGCATGTTCATAAAATCCATTTCAATTACTTTTTCCAGCATTTTAAGACGGCTGTTTATGTGGCATTATAATTTAGTGAATTGGAATGAAAGCTAGCCGTATCAAGCTTATAGTAGTAGTTAGTAGCTTTTTTACACGTAAATATATTTGATTCATAAATTTGTACTTAATTGAATTCAAGCTAGTTGAACGAACAATTCTATCGTATAGACCATGACATAGAATACGTATGTGCATAATCTCAGCCAGGAAAGGTGGTTAAGGAGTTGGTAAATAATTCCAGAAAATAAAAAAACGTAATCGTAACGTAGACTTTTGCATTTTTTTTTTTATAAAATTCCTGTTCTAAGATAAGATTAAATGGCTTAACTCTCATACAATTGTATAGAAACATCAATCCATCTATTGTTTGTATTCTAGATTTAGTGGAGTTCGGTCTGTCGCACCGCGACCATAGGATCTTTTGTCGAAACTTCAAGCTGGAACAGTCTTCCAGTTATGTCTGTTTGATTGGACTCAAGTGTACAGAAAGATGAACTCCTAGAAGAAGTTTGAAGGCACCTGTTTATCTTTAGAGTGCCGAACGCTCAGCCTTACGTGGTCCTTAACTAAACAAGAAATACTCAAAAACTTGCCATTTCTTTGTCTTTCTTTCTTAGGCCATCCATTGACAGGTGCGAATGTACTTCCAGCTTTGATGTGAAAGTACCTTAAGTAGTAATGCCCCAGTAAACTTAAGCAAGTGGCTAATAATTAACTTTTTCGCCTGTTTCTGGCCTTTTTTCACCCACCATTGCTACGACTATTTGCTTTTTCACGCAATTGGTATTTTATTGTGCTGTAAATGGTTCAGGTCTTTTGAGTGTACCATAGGAACCTTCTCGGCTCAGATGGGCTACCGTTTCACTTCGTTTTGATGTCTTGATTGCCCAGACACTCAGACAAAATATAAAGCAATACTCATCGGAAGTAATCCAGGCATTCTCACACTCCTTTCAGTTAACATCATTAAATAGGTTATGACAGCCAATAGAATCGCCTGGTTTTATAAAATCCTGATTCTAAAATTGATTGTTCTTTCCTTTATATTCTCAAAACCACAAATTTATTGGTAGTAGTTCAGTCTGAAAGAATGTGACTGGTTATTCCTTCTAACTTTATACTTACTTACTTACTCCATGGCTCTACAGCCCTTGTAGGGCCTTAGCCTCCTTCAACAATTCACTCCAAGCCGTTCTATCACTCGCTTTCCTTCTCTATCCTCCCGCATTTAACTTGGAGAGGTCCTCCTCCACCTTGTTCAACCATCTTAGTCTTGGCCTACCTCTAGGCCTTCTGCCTCCGGGATGCCTTTTAACTTTATAACTTGGATTAACGCATACACCTGACTCCTCCTCTTTCTGTTCTGAAACTGAACGAGACCTCATAGAATCTTAAGATCACCTAATTATTAATGACTGACAGTTATTAAATATTCATTTTAAAGCTTAAAGTCTTGGTTATCTTAATTGATTTTTTAATATGATCTCACAAATAAAGCTGTAGTAATTGTTCTGTGTTGTATCCCAATTATAAGAATAGTTTTCAAATTTATTTATTTCTTAAATCAAATCCTTCCTCAACGACAATAAATTCTGGGAAAGAGTTGCATAATCTTCGGACTTCTCTGTCACGATCTGCATCGGGGTTTGGGGCCGTGTAGAAAGTATTTTTGGGATGTAAAAAAAAGACAAAGTTTTGGGTCCTGCTATGGCTGGAAGTATCCTTTAGATATAATCCTCAAATCATGTCATTTCCTTGAGGCAGTCTTCTACAACTTATGTTTTTCTCCATCAATTATTATCCCTTTTACGAACTTTTCTTTTACTAAACAAATTAGCTGACAAAATCCTGGTTAAAATTGGAAATGCTGCAGTAAGGAAGCACAAAGATTATTAGTGCCTCAGTATAAATTATTATTTATAACAATACTGTGACTTACATCATAAATTATAATTGTTTAAATTATTAATAACGGTTTAATGTGCAATGAAAATAAGCTACTATAATAAAGATTTATGTTAAATTTAAAACAGAACTGTGTAAGCGATTATGGGGAATATGATCCTTTTGACGTTCAGATTTATTGACTTAATTACAGTAATTGGCAATTAATCTGAAGGTAGCTATTACTGTTGAATTACAGTTTTCCATTGAATGATGTTTTGCTTTGGTGTCTCTCATTAAACAAAACCATCTGCTGTACATAGAATGTCTCAGGCAAACTGATGTAATTTTCTCATGATAAAACAACATTAACCTTTTGTTTAAATTCCAGAAAATTATTAAATACAAATAGCGTAGAATTATTGTAAGTTTAATATCTTGTAAAAATGTTTTATTCGACTTAATATTATGTTCTGTAAGAAGTGAGAATTGCTAAATTTGTTTTCCTAAAAATTTAGAAAATTGAATTCATATTGAACATTTTTCAATAAATTTAAATTGTTTTATAATAGATCCAAAGCATTCCCCATTTTTGCTTTATTAATCAATTAAATTATCAATCAAAGGAAATGGAAGTGTTCTTTGTTCGATCACCTCAGCGTTTAGATTTCAAAATTTAAATCATTTAGTTAATAAATAAATTCTGTTTATGAAAGAATCAGAAATCAAAAAGTTAATTTAGCCCACAAAACCCAAAATTGATTACTTAATAATTTCAACTATTTTATCGTTATCTCGATTGTAATTTTGCTCTTTATCCAAATTTTGATATCATATGTACGTACTACTGTAAAGCCCTTAGTCTATACTCAGTTTCTAATTAATAACAATTACTATTAAATTATTGAGTAATTTATACGGACCTAAAGCTGATATTTTTAGATCATAAACATTCTGAGACACATTTAGGGGCACAGCTAGAATGTTTTGGAAGTATAAGTTTGGTTTGAGTAGTTAAAAAGAAACCAAAATAATTTAGGAAACGTGAGTCTATCAGAATAATGGTCCAAATAAATTATTTTATTGACAATCCCTAAAAGTTCACAATCCTGTATAACTTAGATCCGATGGAGATAGATCCACAACTGGTTGTGAATGCGCCAGAGAAATCAGATAATGGTGTTTTCTTCATATTTGTTTGAATATTTGCGCTTTTGGAGATATTGGGAGAAAAGTCTGAAACATTGCCTCAGATACTTATGACTTAGATTTGTGATTTGTTCACTCTTTTAAAAACTACCAGTGGGTTCATTCACACTTCTACAGCTGTTTGCCTCTTCTCAGCAGCATCCTTCTTTAGTCCATCAGAATAATGCTGTCTGATAATAATGTCCATCGGGGATACTGCTTCCATAGTCGTGTTATTAATTTAATCTTGCAATTAATCCAATTTCATTTCAAATTATTCAAGTCTTAAATTTTGAGTAGTCAGGTATAATCAACTCCTACGTGTCCTTGGGTCCCTCTCCGCGACGCCTTATTTATGATTGCTCTAATTTTCTTGTACTTATTACTTATCATTGAAGAATAATTATCTGTTCTTTTTCAGGAAGTCGATGGGTTGGTTGGATGAACGAATCTCAACAAAGTGATAGTTTGGAAATAACATTTCAGTTTGACAATCTGCGAAAATTTTCTGCAATGGCTCTTCACACCAGTCATATAGTGACTAGAGATGTGCAGGTAAGATTTTGTTTAGATAAATTATTCTAGGTTTTATGGTAGGCATTTGAATTTATTGCAAAATGAGGAAATATTTGTCTCTAAGCTAGCACCTTTTCATTGCAGTAGTATGTACATACTTCGTACTATTTAAGGCGACGTTAGTCCTCAAATTAATTCAATTAATCCAGTAGTTTGCGAAAACATTCCCAAGAATTCCTTAGGGAGCTCAAAGAGTTGTGCTCATTCAGAGTTATCACTCTAATCTTCCAATCTTTTCTCATTTGATCAAGCATTTTTATCGTATTTGGTGAGACATAGTTGATATTGTGAATTTTATTACTATTTTGTGTTAGGTCTTTATTATTATTTCTTGTTATCTCTTCTTCCAAAATTAAATTTAAATTTGACCGCATTAAGTGTGCATTAATTGCTAAAAATTAGAATACATCAGGTCGAATTGATTTCGAAATTCTAACATTAAATAACTTTTGAAATCCATGTTTTGAAATAACTTTGGGCCAGAAAATCCCATTTTGCCCATAAATATTATTGCCACGCCCAAAATTTACATGAGAGAATGAATTTTATTTTTGATTATGTGTGTCGCTCTGCACAGGCGGAACTGTTTTGGACAAATAAGCAGAGAACAGTTTGACAGTTTGTTTCGCGAAAAAGAAATAAACTTCTATTTTGCCCAGGGACAAAGAAGGGCAAAGAAAAAAATACTTTACTTAAGTGAAATTAAAAATAATAAGCTCAGTGGCAAACCTTTACAAAATAAATCAAAAAAGGTTTCTAGATATTCACTAACTGTGTATCAATAATAATTGGGTTATTAACTATTAAATTAAAAGTAAATATAAATATTAATTCGCGCCATCTTTGAATAGTTATACGATTCAGTTTTAAATGATTCTATTGCAGTTTTACTGATTAAAGATGCAGTTAAAGAGTTCCTGAATTAAGAAAATTGAATTAGGAATTAATTTTTATGTAAGTAACTGTTCTGAATGGAGAAAAATAGAATTTAGTGTTGACTGCTCTGGTGTTGATCTAACTGGACTTTACTGCTGAAGATATGAAGCAAATATTGAGGGTTTTGATTCCTGCTCTGATGGATTTTTCGTGGCCAGTAAGATAGATTTTTATCCCGAAGAACGAGTCAGTTTTGCACATTTATCTCAACTTTCGTGATGTCAACGTTCTAGTTGAGCTTTTCTTTTATACTTTCTTAAATTTTGAGCTCTTCTTTATTTGACATATGTTTTGAAATGTTTGTGTGAATGTGTTTTAATTAAGCTCGCAAATGTTTTCCGTGCTTCAGTGGATCTATTGTAGTACGAAGATGTAGAGACTAAACGATAGCTATCATTTAATTGTTTGATAAATACCCCAGAGAGTATGTACCTTCGTACTTGGTGTATTTTCAAACCATAATAAGGTTACCAAAAATTAACTTGCCGAAAGTTTAGAATCATATTAAAAGAAAACTTTTTAGATCTACGTATACGAGGGTCGTTTGAAAAGTCCGTGCAAAAATAAAAACTACTTAATTTTTTGGGGTAAACCTTTTTTATTTTTCAACATAGTCTCCTTTTAGGCTTATACACTTCGTCCAACGCTGCTCTAGTTTGTTGATCCCTTCCGAATAATAGGATTTGTCCAAGTCTGAAAAATAGCCATTCGTTTCTGCAATCACCTCCTTGTTTGAATAAAATCTTTTTCCCGCCAGCCATTTCTTCATATTGGGGAACAAATAGTAGTCCGAGGGAGCCAAGTCTGGAGAATAGGGGGGATGTGAAACGAGTTGGAACCCTATTTCCATTAATTTTGCGACCACAACTGCTGAGGTGTGAGCTGGTGCGTTGTCGTGATGGAAAAGGACATTTTTGTGGGCCAATCGTGGGCGTTTTTCTTGCAGCTCGGTTTTCAAACGGTCCAATAACGATGAATAATATGCACCTGTAATAGTTTTACCCTTTTCCAGATAGTCGATGAGGATTATTCCTTGCGAATCCCCAAAGACAGTCGCCATAATCTTTCCGGCCGAAGGAACGGTCTTCGCCTTTTTTTGGCGCAGATTCCCCCTTGGTAACCCATTGTTTAGATTGTTCTTTGGTCTCAGGAGTGTAGTGATGTATCCATGTTTCATCCACAGTGACGAAACGACGCTTAAAGTCCTGCGGATTCTTCTGGAACAGCTGCAAACCGTCCTTGCAACACTTCACACGATTTCGTTTTTGGTCAAGCGTGAGCAATCGCGGCACCCATCTTGCGGATAGCTTTGTCATGTCCAAATGTTGATGCAAAATATTATGTACCCGTTCATTCGAGATGCCCACAGCACTAGCTTTCTCATGCACCTTCACTCTTCTGTCATCCATCACCATATCATGGATTTTATCAATGATTTCTGGAGTAGTAACCTCAACAGGGCGTCCAGAACGTTCAGCGTCACTTGTGCCCATATGGCCACTCCGAAAATTTTGAAACCACTTATAAATTGTTCTAATCGAAGATGCAGAGTCACCATAATGTTTATCAAGCTTCTCTTTAGTCACCTGAGGCGTTTTGCCTTTCATAAAGTAGTGTTTAATCAACACACGAAATTCTTTTTCGTCCATTTTTTGAAAATCACTCGACTTCCTCGATTCAAACGAATGCCAAACACAAAGAAATAGACCGATCTGGCTGAAACTTGGTGTGTGTTCTTCCAAGAGATGCTACTAACTAAACATAACCTCGATACGCGCCAGTGGTGCTATCTCTCTGACTTTGCACGGACTTTTCAAACGACCCTCGTAACATAGCTCTGAATTCGTTCAATTTTTTTTTTTTTTTATAGAAGACTTAGAAGCAGTAGCTCTTTCGTGAAAGCCACTTTCAGTCATTTTGAATTTTCTTTTTCGGACTCCTGAGAACCACTCACACCGAACGACCGAATTCGTGTCGATTTATTTTCAACCGAGAATAACCAGTAAAACTTTGAACTAATTTTTTTGGAAGAGGATTTACCACGCCCTCTTTCTTTCAATTTATAACATTACTTCTTTTGAGCGTCTAATAAATGTGTGCACAATCATTTACAACATCATCATCAACATTATTATGAAAGCTAAAAACATTGTTACTGTTTAAATACTTGTGATATTGGCTAGAATTCAGGTTTTACTAAAACTTACTAGCAGGTTGTTCAAGGTACAATATGAAGTTAAAAAAATAAACAAAAACTTTAGTTGAAAAAAGCGAAGTCAGCTTTGCAACATTCTAATAGGATTTCCATTTGTTTTTCACTCTTTCAGAAGCCATTGAGGCAACAATTAAACTTAAAGCCACTTCAAGTTAACAAAAAATATCTATGTAAATACAAATTGTGCTCTAATTGTGAATATTTTAAAAGAGTGTATTATTATCAGGGAAAGGGAGAACAAAATTTTATAGGAGCACACTGAATAGAGATTTATATAATAGAGTGGGAAGCTAGATGTTAAAAGAAATACTCGTATAATACAAAAGAAGGAATGTTGGAAGGGAAAATATAGGGACACAGTAAACTTTTAGTGTATAACTGTGTGATACACTTAACAAATAAAAGCATTATATTTTACCTTGTATTCTTGTAAAGTAAGTCTTTTAGAAGCTTTCTTTTGCTATCCATGTAACCTTGCGATACTATATGCTGCAAAAACGTTCCCTAAAAAATGTATTATGCATAAAAATAAATTTATCTCCCGTTAGAATCAAAAAAATGCTCTTTAATGATTTATGAAGCAAAAAAAGAATTGAAATATTTACTCTTTAAATATTTTTCATATCAATTTCTTCTATCTCTAGTTACATAGTTTATTCATCTTGCATAGTTCAGTTTATTTTAAATTTTCAGATGTTTTTATGCCACAGCTGTCATTAGGGGTGTAGCAAGTAATTGATGATTAATCGAAATCGATAGTCTTTGTTACTTCTTCCGCAAGGCTGGTTAATAAAGAGTCTTGGTTTTGTTAAGGACGATTCCGACAGATCTACATATTTCTAGCAGCCTTTAAGAACAGCAGCGATTGCTTTATGGGTAATATAGCATGTTGCCTCTACAAAACCAGCTCTGCAATGCTTTTCCATTTCTAACTATTCGTTGGCAATCTGTAGCAATCTCATAAATAACCATCCTCCACTTGTTCATCGTCGATTTCTGCTACATTTTAATTTAAGCTGGTTTTTGAGATTAATGATTACAATTATGGTTTTATTGATGACTGCTTTGTTTTGAATGGTTGGCCATGCTTGATGGATATCACGTATCAAATTCATTTTATATTTTCAATTATAGGTAACTATTTAACTAATAGTTAATCAAAATCAATCTTATATCTTTCTAATTACAGTCTAAGCATCTCTGTTTCAAAATAACAGTGCTAAACTAAATTTTTACTGAATGAATTTAATTTAATTGTTACACTAAATGTATGAATGAATCTTTTGCCTTTTAATGAAGTAACTTACATAATACATAAATCTTATCTCACGAAATTCCATAATCAATAAATTTATACACTGTAATTAGTGTCTCGTTATTAACGACCCAAGATGCTGTTGACCCTTGTAATGCTACAGCGGCAGTTTACTTTTCTGCTGATACATCGGAAATTATTTCTGATGAACTTGAGCAATATTATTAATACTGGGGTAACTTGCTGAAACTAATTGCGACATCTTTTTTTCTTTTTTTTATGAAACGGTCCGACTGAAATGTGCCTTACTTTCACTTCCATTTCAGAATAGTGTACTATCCAAAATTAATTAAAACATGGACAGTTTAGTAAAAATAGTTACAGTTTATAATCCGCAGTTTGATTTACTTCGACCATTAAGTAGCAGTTATAAATATTAAGTAATATGAAGTTTATATTGCGTAGAAAAATTAGTGAATTACATTATTTGCAGTGTTGTCCATAGGAATGTTATTCCATGGGATGGGCTGGGATGGGACAGCACACATTTGTATTTCCCATGGTAGTCGATAATTGATATTGTAAAATAAATTTAGGCTGAAATTTGCAGTTGCGTAAGTGCAACAAAATATAATTCATTCATCATCTATGTAACTGCAAGGTGCTATGAGAAGGATTTCGAGTCTAAAGAATAATTCAGGTTTGCCTAGATTTTTTTCCTAGACTGAGCAGAGTGACTCAGAAATAAAATGAGAGTGTCAGAATGACACTGAATTGTCATACTTAGATTATACTTTTGAGTGATAAAGTTAATAAATTTTGTCGTTTTGCATGTCTCTTTGTGCATGTAGTCCTATTTAGTAGACACTAAACTTAAACTTTCATAAATTTAATAATTTTTATTTGAACTGTATTCCATATTAATATTATAATTGGAATCCCGTGGGATGGGATGGGATGGGACAAGCATAAATTGCCATGGGATGGGACAGAAAAATATGTCCCATGGACAAGCCTGATTATTTGCATTACTGTTCGCTCTAAAGTTTTGTCACATGAAGCTAAGGTCATAATATACAGAACATTATTGAGACCGGTTGTAAAGAGTGCTAATGAGACGTGGGTATTGTCTAAAGAAAGTGAAAGAATGCTTTGCGTAAAGGAAAGAAAGATATTTGGTCCATGCTTTGTAATTGGTCAGTAGAGAAGTAAGAAAATTGAAGAATTTTACCATAAAAAGAAGAAGATATTGTGCCTTTCTTAAAGAAAATCCGCCTCCGATAGTTAGGTCAAGTAGTCAGAATGGAGGTAAACAGAATGCCTAAAAGATTCCTCCTAAGCTCGACCAGGTGGAGCTGGCCGGAGAAGGTAAAGCTTGTGGAAGAGCCCCAGGTCATTTAGTACTGTTGCGCCACAGTTAGATAGATAGATTAATTTGTTCTCTTAATTTGTAGTATCTTTTCAGTGAGATAAACCTCATTGCAGAGATTCAGTAAGATTAAATAAAACACCCCATTATTGGATCTGTTTGATTTTTTGTGGAATTTGCTCATTATTTCTTCCAGATTGCAAAAGCAAATAACAGCTAAAAAATAAAGTTCAACAATCCTAATCAAGGGTTAAAAATTATGTAATCAAAAACAAGAATTAATTAATTATATTGGGAAATGCGTACTTTATTAACAATTTGAATGTTAAAAAAAATAAAAGTAAAAAGAAATAAATAAAAATCGCTTGGATGAAATGAAACACGAAGAGTAAAACTTCCATAGCCTTGTGATAGAAATATAAAAACGTTTTTGCAGACTATTTAGAAATATACACGTATTCGCACAAACTCCGCTTGCTGCATGTATTTATAACTCTATGTGTACAAATATTTGTAAAGCAAGTGATGCGAAAACCTGGTCTGTTTGAGTTATGCTCTCAATATTCTTCTTTTTTTTTTAAGTCGGAAAAGTGGAACGAGAAAAGTAATAACGGGATTTAAGTTTTCCTTTTCCCTCGCTGGGCTATTATTCCATAATAATAATTTATTTGTTTTTTACTTTCGAAACTTGTTTGTTTATAATCGTTAATGTAATTTCTTCCTGCGCTTGACATCGCCATTAATATTATTATTGCAAGTTCATCAGCTTTTTCTTAACAGAGGAGTCTAAGCATTTCTTCCCCGATCATGATAATACAGGCATCTTCTGCAATCTTTCACTAGTTTAGAGTTCCAGCTGAGTTTAAATAGAGCCTCTAAAGCTGTCTTACTATCAGAGATCATTGCCTTTATCACTTCATTCTGGTTCCATTTCAGGACCTCACAGATTAGTAATCCATGTAACTTCACTTGTAAAGCTGTACCATTATCTTTTTCCAAGCTTTTGAACTCCATAAAACAGACAGATCAGAAGGCACATCAACACCAACCTTAACTATAAAGCCGTTCACTGCACTACTAGATTAACTCCACAAACCAAAAAAGTTGAGAAATGTAATGAAATAATGTAACATACATTGTAGGCGCCACGATAGCCGAGCGGTAAGAGGCGAGACCTGTAAAGCTAATATGTATTGTTGGTTAGTGGGTTCGATTCCCCGGTCTTAGACCTTGGATTTTATTTAATGATTAATAAAAGAAATTTACAGTAAAGTATGTTTGCTAGTCGCCGGAGGAAAACTGTCATTTCCATACGTAAAAGAAAGGAATGATAACTTATTGTATCTGAAACATTACATGAAACATGACATACTGCGTAAATTTAGGGACATCGATTCAATTAACAGTTAATTAACTGGATATCAATTAATTACAGTGCCTACAGCGGTTTGCCAACAATAACAGATTTCGATAAATGCTATTTAGACAGATTGTGCAAGTCTTGATGCACGTCATAATTGTTCAATAATCCAGTGCCATAGCAATTCTCTTTTCACTTTACGAGGGTCGTTTGAAAAGTCCGTGCAAAAATAAAAACTACTTAATTTTTTGGGGTAAACCTTTTTTATTTTTCAACATAGTCTCCTTTTAGGCTTATACACTTCGTCCAACGCTGCTCTAGTTTGTTGATCCCTTCCGAATAATAGGATTTGTCCAAGTCTGAAAAATAACCATTCGTTTCTGCAATCACCTCCTCGTTTGAATAAAATCTTTTTCCCGCCAGCCATTTCTTCATATTGGGGAACAAATAGTAGTCCGAGGGAGCCAAGTCTGGAGAATAGGGGGGATGTGAAACGAGTTGGAACCTTATTTCCATTAATTTTGCGACCACAACTGCTGAGGTGTGAGCTGGTGCGTTGTCGTGATGGAAAAGGACTTTTTTGTGGGCCAATCGTGGGCGTTTTTCTTGCAGCTCGGTTTTCAAACGGTCCAATAACGATGAATAATATGCACCTGTAATAGTTTTACCCTTTTCCAGATAGTCGATGAGGATTATTCCTTGCGAATCCCAAAAGACAGTCGCAATAATCTTTCCGGCCGAAGGAACGGTCTTCGCCTTTTTTGGCGCAGATTCCCCCTTGGTAACCCATTGTTTAGATTGTTCTTTGGTCTCAGGAGTGTAGTGATGTATCCATGTTTCATCCACAGTGACGAAACGACGCTTAAAGTCCTGCGGATTCTTCTGGAACAGCTGCAAACCGTCCTTGCAACACTTCACACGATTTCATTTTTGGTCAAGCGTGAGCAATCGCGGCACCCCATCTTGCGGATAGCTTTGTCATGTCCAAATGTTGATGCAAAATATTATGTACCCGTTCATTCGAGATGCCCACAGCACTAGCAATCTCACGCACCTTCACTCTTCTCCATATCATATCCATCACCATATCATGGATTTTATCAATGATTTCTGGAGTAGTAACCTCAACAGGGCGTCCAGAACGTTCAGCGTCACTTGTGCCCATATGGCCACTCCGAAAATTTTGAAACCACTTATAAACTGTTCTAATGGAAGGTGCAGAGACACCATAATGTTTATCAAGCTTCTCTTTAGTCTCCTGAGGCGTTTTGCCTTTCATAAAGTAGTGTTTAATCAACACACGAAATTCTTTTTCTTCCATTTTTTGAAAATCACTCGACTTCCTCGATTCAAACGAATGCCAAACACAAAGAAATAGACCGATCTGGCTGAAACTTGGTGTGTGTTCTTCCAAGAGATGCTACTAACTAAACATAACCTCGATACGTGCCAGTGGTGCTATCTCTGACTTTGCACGGACTTTTCAAACGACCCTCGTACTTACTAATTTTAATTGAATTATTAAGCCACTGAATATTCTCGATATATATTCCCTAATATTTTAAGAGTGGATAAGCAGTTTTTAAAAAAAATAAAACTATATTTACATACCAGTAAATGTAAAACTGAATAAGAAAACAAAAAACACTGTGTATTTTAAGTGGTTCAAGTCCGGGTAGGAACTTTTATCCCAGTGTTGGCTAGGATTTTTTAAAATTGCGTTGATTTCTTTCTAATCCAATCACTTTTTACGAAAATCAAGCAGTGGTCCAGAAAACGCTTGTACGCCAGAACTGAATTATATACAGGGCCGGATTTTCCTATAGGCTAACTAGGCTTCAGCCTTGGGCCTCACGATCAAGAAGGGCCTACATTCAAATTGTTAGCAAAATTAAAATTACACTATTCTAAAAACGGTGAACACTAAAACACTGAACCGAAAATAAGGAGAAATTCTACGCATATGACTAATAAACAAACATAAAAATGTATTGGTTAAGATCAACGCTTTTGAGGGCCTCATAAGTGGAGTAGCCTAGGGCCTCTTTTCATCTAAATCCGGCCCTGATTATATACCACAAATTTTGTTTTTTCCCATTGTTTTTGTCAACTGAAATCGTGGTTTGTTTCTTCCATAACCAGTTTCTTTCCTCTTCCAAACCAAATCAAAATAACGTTCAACCTGTTGAAACTTTATAACAGCAGTTCTATTGATTGATAAAACTTTTATGTTGCCGTTCTCGAAGTCCAGCTACTCCCAGTGAAAATGACCGTACTGACGAGCGGGTTAGGTAAAGAGATTAGGAGTTCGGACTAGTAATTGAAAGATTTCCATTTCTCGAGCCCGGTATGAATTAAATTTTTGATTTAATTAGTAATATGCAAAGAGTGAAGGATTCTCATTTGGAAGTCTCAAACTTGAATCTCACAGCAAACTTTATTTTTGAGCCGCTACAGCTCAGTCTGGTTACGTACCCTAGTTTCGAAATAACACTTCCGGTGGTTTGTTTATTCAGAAGACCCAAACTGTGAATAAAGTGAATTGGGCACACAAAATTTTGATCTTTTATAAAATATGACTTGTCTTTTGTTACGTGTTCATTTATTTGTTGTTATGTTTTAGAGAATTATTTATTTAACCAAATAAACACTTAAACATTTAACCAAAATTGGCGTGGGCAGCCAGTCCTTTTAATAGAATGCAAGTTCTTTGACCAAATGTGCACATATGTATTCCTGAAAAGCTGTTCTTTCCATGAACACTGCTGGTAAATTATTCAATAGTAACTAGCTCGCATTAAATTTGTACCACTGTTCTGCGGTCTTTTCAAACAAAATGTCACCATCATTTGAACTTGAATTTTACTTAAATGAAATAAGATTATGTTAGTAAATTGAAATTAGCTTATGCTGCACCGCATCAGTTTCAAACGCATGATAGCTTTCAAAAACAGTATTTATTTCATCTTGGTGTTGGCTGTAATAAAAAATTGAATCCATGATATTTGTCACGTGTTTTTTGGTGATTGGCTTCGTCGGTCTCTTATAAAGGAATCACTAATCTTCGCTTGCAGCATTTTTATAAAGTTTTGCACAGATTTCTTCAAAAGCTGTTGTGTTAAAAGTTGGTCCCTGGTAAAATCACAAAATAATATACTACTTTTCTAACTCATTAGTTTAAGGCCGAGTTTTGAACAGTATTGTCTCTGTCTAGAGCCCCCCTCTCGAATCGAAAAAAGGCAGGGTGCGCTGTTCAACTCAGACATTCATGATCCTTGAATTTAACAAAATTAAAAAAAAAAATGAACAACTTTACATCACTGGCATTATTTTAGTGAGTAATTTCCTTAAACTTAATCGTGATTTTGTTGATTTGAAGTAGTTCGATCATTATTGATCGTCTTTTTCCTTTATTTAAAAAATTGTCCAATTTGCATAGAAACCAAAAATAAATAAATAACAACCGAGAGAAATAAATTAAACAAACATGAAAACACGTTGTTTCAAGGCAAAACATATTCAACAGTGTTATAAATTGTTTCGTATTCATTTTCTCCTGTAGTTGACTGTCCTGAGGGATATTAGGAATTCAATTCAGAGCATGGCAACCTCGTCTGTTCACCTCTTCACCGATCGTGGCAATGATATATCGTCCCAGGACAACGTTTTGGTCCTTCTTCCTCATTGAAGCATCTCTTTGGCCGTTTCCTATTCTCTTTCTCATCTTCCTTATTTTCATCCACCTGCTGGGAATAATAAAGGGTGAAATATTTTGCAATGATATTTTTTTCAGCTACATCCCCTCCATTAAGCCTCCATCTTCTACTTTTATTATTTTCCAAATTAAGGTTACCTGTTTGTATTAATACTGCCTGAATTTTCATACAAATTTACATTTGTGTGGTAATCATGGAGTAAGTACTTTCTACAACTCGACGACATTATTCGTCTGGGATAAGGTTATCTTTAAGTTGCTAAGGAAATTCCTCGATTTCGCGGTATTAAAATTAGGTTTAATTGAAAGCACCGAGCGAAGCGATCATCAACCCAAATATTAGCTCCAAGGAATCATTGGAAAAGTGCACTATAACTCCACACTATTCTAGAACGAAGAAATGGTTACGATCCTACTCACGGTACGATTACTGCAGTATGTCTTCATTTCTGTGCCAAGAGCCATAATCCCAAAGACGTGGAGGTCGCATTAAAAACAAAAATACTCAAAAATTAGCAATACTCAAACACGTACAAAGTTCTCGAGTACCATAATACTAGATAATTGAATGAGTGATAAATTTCCAAAATAGTTTGGAGCTAGAATTGTCCTCCGATGTCTAGAAATAGTCGTATTGTTTTCATGAAATACTCCTTAAACGTACCTACATCGCGATTCTCTTTACTGCTGTAAGATTCATCATTATACCTCTTTCGCAAAAACTTCAAATAGGAATTAATCTAAAAAATTAATAAATTTTTGTGAACATATGAATAAATTGCAATTTAATTCATTAATATGGTTCAAGAAAATGGAAAATCAAGTTAAATGAAACCAAATCTCAAAATATTACTTTCACTCTCCGCCGCAACACTCTTCCTCCGATCTTCTATGACTCAATTCCAATTCCTCCTGCCAATGTTGTCCGTTATCTTGGGCTTTATTTAGACAAAAGACTGACTTGGAACCCGCACACACGACTTAATCGAACTGAAGTTAACAGGCGTTATCGACTACTTAACCCACCCGTTGCCGCACACTTTTAATTTGATGATCGTGCTCAGAAACACACTTTTTTTTTCTCAATTGTTTATGACTGCCAGATGGAATCAAGTGTAAGTTGTATGTTTGGAAGTAAAAATTATCACATTTGGCCACGGTTTTTCCAAAAAACCTCTCGACGGCTATAACCGTCATTTGCTCATCATGTTATTTTTTCTCTTTCCAGAGCAAATGACGGCTATGACCGTCGTGACGACTATACAGCATTTGCTTTACTAATTTAATAATTAACAAGTGTATGCGTTAGTACACTTCGTACTAACGCTGTACTTTTTTTTATTAATTAAAATGTGCACGACGGCTATAGACGTCGTTTGCCTACATATCAACAAAGATCGGACGGCTATAGCCGTCATTTGCGGCAACGGGTTAAAAGACTACTAGACCAACGTTCAAAACTTTCACTTAATAACAAACGACTGATTTACAATTCCATACTAAAACCCGCCTGGACGTACGGTATTGAACTGTGGGGTTCAACGAAACGCTCCAATCTTCAACGAATTCAATCTCTTCAGTCTAAAATTCTCCGCACTGTCGTTAACGCTCCATTTTACGTTTCAAATCTAACTATCCACACAGACCTGGAAATTCCCGTTTGTATGTCAGGTTGCACGAACTCGCTATAAAAGCCTTCATCAGAACTTGCACTCTCATTCCAATCCTCTTGTCCGCCATTTATCATCTCATCACCATCCAGATCATCCTCCCAGTCGACTAAAACGCCAGTGGCCTCGCGATTTTCTCTCTTCTGAAGAGAGTAGCTAATCCTAGAGATGACTTAGGGAGTGTTATCGTTGGGTAACTTCTCCCCTCAATTAGTTAGTTCGATGTCAGTTATTGTCATTGTTACTTATAGCGTGTCTAGCGCTGGTGTAACTTTACAAATAAATTTTAAAAAAAAATTCATTAATATAATTTAGTAAGACATTTTTCTCAATTTTTTTTTTTTTTTTTTTTTTTTTTTGAGATTACAAATTAATAATAAAGTTATTTTGGTAAGAGTATTCGGATAATATCAACAATAAAAAGAATCCGTAATATTTATTCTGTAAATAATTTTGGATTTAATTAAATAATAGACGAGAATTTGAGTGCTGTTGTGCAGCTATACTTGGTGAGTATAAGAAGTTAATGCCAAAGATGGCCACCAACCAATTTCTTCTTCTTGCAAACCCGTCTCTCTCTCTTCCAGTACGCAATCCACTTAGGAGATTTCTTGCTTAAGGTCCATACAATGTCCATTTATATGTTGCGCATGTTTCCATCATAAAATATAAATCCTTTAATATTGTTACATCCTTAAATGGCACTTATTTTACAAAAATTGTGGATTAAATTGTTCAGAATAATGATTCTGCGCAATTTTATATTATAGTGAATAGCCGAAGAATTGTTTGGCCGAGGAATAAATATTGTCGAAAATGAAAAATAGACTAGAAGATTTGATTCTCTTACTTAGTGAAAAGTTATTATTTGTAGTCTCATAAAATCTGAGTGAAAAATATTTTCAATCAAATCTATAGTTATTTTAGTGGACATGCAGAATAAACGTTCTTTATCTAGGGATACTAGAGGTTAAAAATAAACATTGGTACTGGCTTTTGGTGTTCACAATTCCACAAGTGTCATCGTGTTGGTCTAGTGGTCAGCAGCATGGTTTTGTAAGTGGGAGATCCCCAGTTCGAATCCCGCTTTTGGACTACTTTTTAATTGTTAGAAAAAATGGTTTATAGTAAAGTATGAGCTTCCGCCTTCGTCCACGACACCTAATTGGTAGTTGGACGTTAAGTGCCGCCTGGAAAAATAGGCGATTACTTTACTTTAAATGTTGTTTATGGAATTTTTAAAAAATTCAGCTTATTGTGGATACATTGGACATAATAACTAGAACAACGAGAGGCCTCTAAGCTAGCTAATAAGGGACTGGGGCTGAGGTGATTGGATCAGGCACTTAGTACTTACTTAGGAAAGATGTTTTCAGCATGCTACAATTCACGCAACAAAAAGGTTCGTCCAGTTTATTCTCGACGAGGGAGATAATATTTTTTCGAGGCCAGGCTCCTATCAAAGTGCTGAACTTATCATGTTTAAAATAATAAACTATGCTATTTAGGCCAAATTGAATTGAGATCTGTATGTGTGTGTTTTTCTTCTTATTGTGAAATATGTGTGCAAATGAAGGAAAGATACCAAAAATATTTTATACTTATTTCTTGTTTCGTTTATTTGTTGCGCCAGGTGTTCTCTGTGGCAATGGTATCGTTCAGTCTGGATGGAGAACAGTATCATGCCAATCAAGTGAAATTCGTGCCAGAGCTGAACAACCTAAGGAATGGTGCCTTTAACGTCACAATACCATTGCACGGACGTCTAGCTAGGTACCTCAAAGTTCAGCTTTACTTTTCCGCCAGATGGATACTTCTTAGTGAAGTTTCATTTGATTCAGGTAATTTTTTTTTTAAATATAAAATTGTATTAAACATTAGCCGCCATCATGGCTTATTGGTTAGAACCAAAAACGAGAATTTAAACCGTCATCAACCTAACAAAAATACCAAATCTTAAAAGAAGCTGAAGAACAGATAGAAATTGCTTGCATTTTTAACTTTTACAGATTTAAGTGATGCATTTCAACTTAAATGCCTTCTTCGGGCCTGGAGACTAGTGTTAGTTTAACCTGTTCGCTTGTTCCACAGGCAGATTCTAGGTCATTTTCCCTACTTACCATTCTCAGTTCGCCTTTATGTTCGGTAAAAATCTCTGTTTATATTTACCGCAATTCATTCCTTCAACTCTGAGCCTTCATCGTAGATTTACTAAGTCCTGGTTTTAAAATGGAGTATTAATGTGAACTAATAATGCTAATATTCATTCTTCTCATTTTACACACTAATTCTTATTGTAGAAGACCATTTGATACTCCGGTTGATCTTGTGTTTCAATTTTGGCCAATTTCCTGATAAGTGTCTTTTAAGCATTTCTCTCACTCGGCTCAAAAGTTCTAATATCTTTTAGATTTCTTCTAAAAACTGCTCATGATCGTTAGAAATTACCACTCGCCATCAAAATTCTGCTAGACATCTATTTATTGCTGATACATTGGGCATAAAGACTAGAATATTCATCTAAGATTCTAAAAAATAGCCTTCAATCAAACTCCAGCCTTATAGCCGAAGCTCTTTCCAAACATCCCTCCTTTAAACATCCAACTCTTTATGCGCTGCTAGCTTCATGTCTTCTTAAATAAATAGTAGTGATAATTATAGTTCATTATTTTGGGTGACTGGTTCATAATTTCAATAGGATGAGAAAATATAGTTCATAACCATACGACTGAGGATACACCAACTAAACAATAACCATGCAAAAATAACATATAGACAATAAGCCTTGAAGATGACCTAGTCCCTACGTCGAAAGCTCAGCAAATATAAATGAATATCATGACTAGGGAACGGATTCGTATGTATTTACATATTTTTTTCTAGGCAATTTACAGACGTTTTTCAACTAGAAGTATTCATACTGACACTTTTTAAGCCGTTTGAGTCTACTTTTATTTCACATATTTCCACATATTTGGATGTTATCGCATATTTATACATATTTGATTAAAATAAATAAATATTTCTACATATTTAATCAAAATATGAACATATTTTTCATTTTGGGCATATTTTCATAATTGGGAGGTGGTTGACAGGAACTGTGAACCACAGACTGTAGGGCTGTGAATCACAGTGGGTACAATGGTTATTGTAATTTACACAGAATGCTGCTAAACAGTGACGGGCACTTGTTAGTTCTTTGAAGTTGTCTGACGTTGTCTGTTCTTTCAGCTCGTTCGTTGAAGTGTCCAATTCATTTCGTTCGGTCACTTAGTGTATTCTTTTTTGGGTGAAATGCCACGAACATCGGCCTCAAACAAACAACTGGTTGCTAAATATCTTCGCGAGTTTCCAGCAGAACTTTTTCGAAGTGATGGAGACATTTTGTACTGCACAGCTTGAGACAAGCGCGTTTCTTGCTCTCAACGTTCCCAAGTCACCCAACATATTGCCACCGGATCGCACATAGAGAATAAAAACAGAAAGAATGAGAGGACGTCCTATCAAGCCTTCCTTACATCTCCATCATCAAGTAAGTCTACTCTGAGTACAGATCTGTGTCGGGCTTTGGTTAGAGCAGATATCCCTTTCCACAAACTTAAAAATCCTCATTTCAAAGGATTTTAGTCGTTACAAGTCCATCTTACGCCCAGATCGTCGTCACTTTACGTTCCAACATTGAAATTTCATGTGGTTGCAAACAATTTCGAAGAGTCAAGTTTTCAAAATTGAAAATTTAACACATCTTTTTATAAATAGTAAAAATGTTCTTTGTTGTATAAATCATTATAACTTGTAAAAACAAATTATTTTGTTCCTAATAAATTATTATAAATTGTAAAAATGTTCTTTTCTTGTATAAATAATTATAACTTGCCAAAAAAAAAAAAAATCCATTTTAATAAAAAAAAAATGTCCATTTTACTTAAATATTCCAGAAAATATTTTAAGAAAATCACATATTTTCCACATAATTGACGAAAATAAATGCATATTTTAATTAAATATTTGGCATTTTTAAATACATAAAAATCCGTTCCTTAATCATGACTGAAATTGGCATTTATTTTTCATCCTATTGTGATAATTATATACATACAAAGAGATAGATGTACAGTTGTAATTAAGAAGTTTATTCATTATCTAAGTTGATTGTCTGTAGCAGTCAATGCATTTCCATTTCCCGAGTCAGTATTACCTTTTTACTCACAATTCTTAAGTTATGGTTTGTAGAATCGTGATCTATTTTGTAGATCTTTAATATAGTATTTCTCTCTATTTAGCGTACCATCTTTTCAAATGCGGCCTTACCCAGTCGCCAATTTGCGCTGTCTGTTGTGAGTCCAATGAGACTATGCGACACTTTGTAGAGATGTGCCCCGTCTATGCTAAAACTGATTCCTCGTCTTCGGAAGGTCAAATGTCTCCCTACTTTCTAGGTTTATTCCAGTGCACTGGGCGATTGAGTCGCCATGCTCCCTAGTGTCCTGTTACTACTTTATTAGTTTATTGTATTGGCATCTGGCAACTTTTAGCCGGATTTGTTGTTTTAAATCCCCGGTATTGGGCATTTTGGGTTGCCTGCGTTCCTTCCTCTTTTTGGTGGAACCGCCCTTCTAATACAATCTACAAATCTACAATTTCTCTCTTTAGCAAACGTACGCTGATAGAAACAAACCAGCGTTCAAACCCCCTATCGCTATTATTTCGTTATTTTCTTTCGAAACACAGAAGACGATTTATATAATGACTCTGGTCGCCAATTTCTTCTGGATATCATTTTTAAAAATACCAATTTGTTTTCTATTAATTTGAGGTTAATATTTACCGATCCACAATTTTATTGATTACATTACTCTCACGTTGGGAAAAAACGAAAGTTGAACACTGTTTGTAGCTCAGTTCTATCCAAACATGTACAAGTTGTTACACCATTTTAGCAAACTTTAACTCTTGGCGGTCGGTTGAAAGAGGCCTCTTAGAACGAACTGTACTGTTTGTTTTTATTGGGCCAACTTTTGCTCTTTCTTAACGGTCATGTCAAAGTAAATTCTACGTATTCTTCTACAATAACCAGTACACCAAATATAAGCTCTTAAACGACGGTTCAATACCCTTTTTCAAATCCAATTGATGTTCAATTCATTTGAGTTAAAGTTTGTAATTTTCTTTTTATAGAATTCTTCAAGTTTCTTTCAAATTCATTATTTATTTATAAATATGAATGTAATTATTTGTTTTCCTTCCATTATTATGAAAACTAGCTAAGACTCTTTTAAATTGTAAGGTTAAAAGTAATTCCCAAGATTTTGTTAAATAGTATGAAAACAATGTACGATCTTTTAAATATGAATGCATGAGTTAAAATTGATTAGCTCGGCTTCGATCTTTAACACTAGATTTACACTTTCGGCTGAGTTCCTACTAAGTGTGAGCGGTTACTTCTGCTCCTCAGTTTCCCGGGTTACCAAATCAAACCAATGAATTAACACTATTAATAACAGATAAGTTTTTACTTAATTCATTAACAATAAATGCCTTTACATTTTCACTACATTTTTTTTACTTTTCCCAAATTTTACCCGTATTATCCCTTTTATCATAATCATGTGCTAATAAATTCGTAGAAAATTTGCCGACTTAATAAAATTCAAAAATTGTAATTACATAAACAGGAATTGATTGTTCTCGCATTTCAATCTAATTTTTCCTTCTTTTATTTAGTCTATTTATTTCACAATTTACGAATCATCAGTGGATATATATATTATTAGACGCATACGAGGGTCGTTTGAAAAGTCCGTGCAAAAATAAAAACTACTTAATTTTTTGGGGTAAACCTTTTTTATTTTTCAACATAGTCTCCTTTTAGGCTTATACACTTCGTCCAACGCTGCTCTAGTTTGTTGATCCCTTCCGAATAATAGGATTTGTCCAAGTCTGAAAAATAGCCATTCGTTTCTGCAATCACCTCCTCGTTTGAATAAAATCTTTTTCCCGCCAGCTATTTCTTCATATTGGGGAACAAATAGTAGTCCGAGGGAGCCAAGTCTGGAGAATAGGGGGGGATGTGAAACGAGTTGGAACCCTATTTCCATTAATTTTACGACCACAACTGCTGAGGTGTGAGCTGATGCGTTGTCGTGATGGAAAAGGACTTTTTTGTGGGCCAATCGTGGGCGTTTTTCTTGCAGCTCGGTTTTCAAACGGTCCAATAATGATGAATAATATGCACCTGTAATAGTTTTACCCTTTTCCAGATAGTCGATGAGGATTATTCCTTGCGAATCCCAAAAGACAGTCGCCATAATCTTTCCGGCCGAAGGAACGGTCTTCGCCTTTTTTGGCGCAGATTCCCCCTTGGTAACCCATTGTTTAGATTGTTCTTTGGTCTCAGGAGTGTAGTGATGTATCCATGTTTCATCCACAGTGACGAAACGACGCTTAAAGTCCTGCGGATTCTTCTGGAACAGCTGCAAACCGTCGTTGCAACACTTCACACGATTTCATTTTTGGTCAAGCGTGAGCAATCGCGGCACCCCCATCTTGCGGATAGCTTTGTCATGTCCAAATGTTGATGCAAAATATTATTCGAGATGCCCACAGCATTAGCAATCTCACGCACCTTCACTCTTCTGTCATCCATCACCATATCATGGATTTTATCAATGATTTCTGGAGTAGTAACCTCGACAGGGCGTCCAGAACGTTCAGCGTCACTTGTGCCCATATGGCCACTCCGAAAATTTTGAAACCACTTATAAACTGTTCTAATCGAAGGTGCAGAGTCACCATAATGTTTATCAAGCTTCTCCTGAGGCGTTTTGCCTTTCATAAAGTAGTGTTTAATCAACACACGAAATTCTTTTTCGTCCATTTTTTGAAAATCACTCGACTTCCTCGATTCAAACGAATGCCAAACACAAAGAAATAGACCGATCTGGCTGAAACTTGGTGTGTGTTCTTCCAAGAGATGCTACTAACTAAACATAACCTCGATACGCGTGGTGCTATCTCTGACTTTGCACGGACTTTTCAAACGACCCTCGTATATTCACTAATCATTCATTTTATATTGCATATATATATTCACTACACATATATGCACTTAGCTGAATACACCCACTCGAAATACATTTTATTAACATCTAGTATTCCAATGCACTATTTCGTATTTTTTTATTTTGTATGGAGTGTTCCACCCACTTTATCTCCTCTATATTCCATTGATGCAGTTCTTTTTTTCCCATCAGTTTTACTCTAGTGCTTTTCATCAATATATTTTCCTTCTTTGTTGAACGTCATTTCCACTTTATTTTTACCGAACAATTTTTGTTTGCAATTTCCTTTGTAAACCTTCAATTTTTTAGAAATTTAATTACTTCTATAATTTTCCGAGTTTCCCTAACTGTGATACAGTTATACCTACAAATTTATTTATTAAAATAAAAAAATCTCTATGATGTAATCTACGTTTAAACTACGTTTAAAATGATATTTTAACTTAGCCTTAGTTTTATTAGTCTAATCTCAGGATCTAATTTAAATTATCCCTTTCATGGCATCCGCTAGGATAAGGGTTGTTTCTAGTATATTCAGGAATTCAGGTTACTGATCACAATTGTTCTAATACAAATTTTCTGAAACTAAAGCGCAGATAAAGTGCTGTGAATTTGGTTAATATACTTGTATTTGTTGGTTGAACGCATGAAACTATATCTTTTGTTCATAACTTCGTTATTAATACAATTGATTTAACTTTTTGCTTAAACTTTACATAACTGGCAACCAGTTAGTTGATTATATAATGTATTATTAATAAACATAAACCTAAAACATTATGTGTATTGTTGGGCCGTTGAGTGGTATGTGGGGAAGAACTTAGATGGCCAAGTTGCCAGCCGAGTATAAGTTGGTGAAAGCCTTACGCTCTTTGAGTGAAAGACACTCTATCATATTGCCAACAAATTATATAAACATTAGTTACCTTTTAAAATTATAATTAATTTCAGTAGTTCTGAACGTTTTAAGCTTTTGGCTAGTATCAAAACTTCTAATGCATTTAGTTCATTTTGAATTTATGTTTTACATTTCTAATCTGCTTTGAGATAATATTTTCAGGGGTTATTTGTAATTTTAAAATCTCTTTATTAAACAGATGGGTTTTTAAAGAATGTCGCAGACCTAGTGCCAAGATTGTTCTATTTTTAAATTTCCCGTCACTTGTTCCTGTTGAATCTTTTTCCGGTGAATTTCTGGGAATCATATTAATTTGTTGACTAGCCACGGTAGGTTCAGAAAACATCCTCACAGTGTTGCGGATTAATTGCCCCATCAACAAAAAGCAATTGGTCTATCATATTTTGTTTGATTGCATTGCTATCGCGAAGTTTCGGTATTTACGGTACTCTGCAGCCAGGAGAGATCATATTGCAACGAAGACCAGAGGGAAGATCCTGGAGCGTTTTACCTGTGAGGGTGTTAGTTAGTATTAATTTTGTTTACGCTGAAGTGGTATTGAAAACACTAGACCAAACCTATAATTCAGTAACATTCCTACAGGGGTGTTTTTACCTACGGTTTTTTTTTCTGGATTCATTGTAGGATTCATTCACACTACTCTATACTATATCCCTTTTTCCCTAATGATTTAAAAATTAAATATGTCTTTAAAGAAAGCCCTGTTTTAAAGGAGATATGGGTAAACAAGGGTTATAATATTCATATATAATTCCATGTGTATAAAGTTCCATCAGAAGTGAATGGATGGTATTGAATCCGTGGAAGACCTCCCAGCTACAAGAACTGTTTCCATTGTATGCAAGCATTAAATCGATGTATATTTGAATTCACACCTCATACAAACTTGGTAAAAGTACAAGTTGAATTGCTTTATTTGCATTTATAATCATAATAACCTAGCAAGTGAGATAGCAAAAATCAAATTAATTTAAAAAAAAATGTCTATTTATTTAGTTGATATTTTCTGCAGAAGGATTATTTACTTACACATACACACGCTCACCACTTTATATTTATATAAGGCAGTATTTGATTTCAAAACCATTGTAAACAGCGGACATCAAAAGCATCAGGATTATCACATTTGACTTGACACAAAACTGAGTCTGTCAATGGTGGAGAAATAAGTTAACGCTTGAATTAATGGAAAAGTTCCAGTTGAATTTTTTATTTAAAACAAAAAACATAACAAAAAAAACTCTATATCATTATTATTGATTGCGACCAAAAGTATATTTACTTCTGAACTTGGATTCTTAATTATACATAAATTTCTCAGACTACCAAACCAATGGGGACCTAGTTTTACTTTGCTTACAGACTAGAATAACATAAGTTAGCTATTGCTATTCTCTCCCAAACAATTTTATCAGTAGATGAGAAGCTGGTAATATGGGACAGTCTTTTTTTACCTTGCATATATTGAACACTACTGAAATGAAAATCTACTCTGAAGTAAAATCATAGACATACATTATTTGTCTTTGTAAATTTGGTGTCCTGAGAGGATCACAGCAAGGAGACTGGAGTTACACTGAAAAAGTCTGTCGTGGTGCCACATTGGGTTTTCAGAAAGTGTGGTGGTAATATGGGAAACACATAATAATTATAGTTAATGTTCTCGTTTCTCCATGAATTGTAAAAATAATCCTTAAATATGCCACAAAACTATATTTTACACAATTATCGTGCATTAAGGATAAAAATTAGGGTGTAATCAGTTTTCTTAGAGAAATGTCAAGAAATCCTTGAAATGATCTTTTTAGGCCCTTTATAGTACCCTGTAGAGAAAAAAATAAAAAATTATAAGGCACTAGTTTCGTCCTCAGTGCCACTTTTCACACTTGTTCGGCAGACGATTAACGAGGTTTATATATGGGGCAACGCTGTCCCATAATACCACCATACACCGCGAACAACATAACCTCATTTTTTTCCCAATATACATTCATATTTGAAATCCATAATACTGGCAATTAAAACTCTCTACTTTCTATATTTTTAATGTCTAAGAGAAATTATTCTAACTTTCCTCGGTATTAACCAAAATCAGAGGAAAAACAAACCTTAAGAAAACTTTTTAGCACTGACAAAATCAACACGGTCCTCTCTTGGACAAAGCTGCCACTCGATTGACGCGTTGCATTCTGCAGCAGGCAGAGCCTACCCCAAAGAGTAGTAAGGCACCAAAAACTAACCAGATAGCACTACTGGTTTCACAAAAACAGGGGTGTCCTAACCCCGTCCCATATTACCACCTTCTCCTCTATTATTGTTGTTTTGTTTTCTTGTTTTGGCATTGGCTTCCGCCACACAGCCAGCATCGTCTAGGTGCTTATCACTAGAATATCACTCACTCTCCATTATACATTCGCTTCATACATTCATCCCTTTATTATATCCAACTATTTACATATAATCTACAACTAATTGATGGATCAGTACTCAATATTCCTGCCATCCTTATAGCTTAACCGAAATTATTAATTTTATTTTTATTAAAATTATGGTTTGAGAAAATCATGGTGAGGCCATATTTTATTTTGATGTATAACTCTAAGAATTATAGAACTCTTGGTTCTCTTTAAGTTCTTATATAAATTATGGTGATTTTTTTAAGGTTAGATGAAAGAAGAAAACTGCGCAAACACTAAGAGAGGAGCAAATTAAAAGCAAACAGCTGCTAATTACGCGAGGTTAAACATCGATATTCCAATTAATTGGAATAAATATAAACAGAGTCGATAACTATTTAATAATTAATATTCTTTGGTATATATTTCTTTGGGATTGGTTGAATTATTTTTCCTCGAAGGAAATAAATTTTCTTGTTTACTTTTTAGAGTATTTTTGTTTCCGGTTCGGAAATTCTTTTGTACTTTTTTAATTAGAAGTTTTAATCTAAATTGCTGTAATTATCTATTTTTAAAAGCGGACAACTCTGGTTTAAAAGTAATTTTAATGATACTCTATTAATATGCTTACTATGATAGTTAAATAAAATAAATGATACTCAGCTACCGCAGTTGTTTAATCTTAAATAATTATTGTCTCTGGATAATGTGTAAAATTGTAATGTTAGGTGGGGTGTGACCAGGAGAGCCTGAACGTCACTGCAGTCTTTCTAAAAAAAATCTTCGTCCTTAAGTGAATGTGTAGAGTTTGTAGATTTAGAATGTGAGCTTCTACATTGTGTACTGAGTGACTCTGGTGGTTGCAGTTGGGTGCACTAAGCACTACCAGGTTGCTTGCACTTACTGACGGAAGTGCGAAAGCGTTGTTGGCAGCAATACTGCGTTGTTTAACTTCCTTCTCCGCGGGGAATAAGTTTTACAATTTACCTTATGTGTAACTTTTTTTTTTGTTTGTAGAATTAAGCATATTTTCTTCTTTTTTTTTTTGTGATTGCAGTTACCGTAAGCGGAAATATTACGGAAGAGGATTCCCTAGAACAATTCTATGGAGTTCCGGTTGAGAATGAAGTAGAAAAGAGACCAAATATTGGCGGTGAAACTACGCATGCTCGCAAAGAAGTCACACCTGGTGAGGAATACTTTTTTTTACCTCCTTTACCTCAATTTGATAAATACAAGCGTCCTGTTGTCCTTGAAAGTATATGTATGTATTTTTAAGGTCCTTCATTTTATGTTACATAATAATGCCTAAAATTTTGTTGCCTACATGTTTAGGAAGTAGTAGGTGCGTCACATTTACCAATTAATGAAACAATTCTAATTCATTTGTTTTTTTTAAATACTCTAAAGGTTTATCAAGAGGATTTCGGCAAGATTAATTGATGTTGATTGTTGATTAAAATGGATGGAATTCTTTTCTTTTATTTTTTAATCTTTTATTGCAATTGCACCACTGCAACAGTTGTTGCAACAAGCAAATATGGTGAAAGAGAAAAGAAATAACAGGAAATCATGATTGGAGAAGGCACCCAGTGGTGCCACTCCAGTAACGTGCTTTGCTCTCACGATAAGAAAAGATCACGAGGCCATCTTCTCTTCAATCTCCTTAGAGGATTACCTGGTAATGTGGAGGAAGATAGGTGTTCTATGAGAGGGTTAGGATGAGCTGCTGTAGAGGAATGAAATTTGAAGAAACCAGTGTTAGCAAGATCTGTAATGAAAGGAATTTTGAGGTCATTATGGATAGTGAGGTTAGATACATAGAACGGAGCGTTAAGAAGTTTTCGAAGTATTTTTGACTGTAGTGCCTGAAGGCTTAGTGAGTTGGAACGCCTAGTCGATCCCCATACTTCGATGCCGTATGACCAAATGGGTCGCAGTAACAGTAGATATAAGAGTATTTTGTTATGTAGGTTAAGTTTCGAACGTTTGTCAAGTAGTCTGGCGAGAAGTTTGTAGCGTTGGTCAGTTTCTTGTTTTTTCAGTCTAGTATGAGGGGGGGGATTCCATGTCAACCGTTTGTCTAAGTACAGTCCAAGGTAGCGTACTTTGTCCACAGTTGGTATAGGAGTTTGGTTCAAGATGATGGGAGGTAGGATTTTCCGTCTGAGAGTAAATACTATAAATTTTGATTTCGTAACGTTAGTTTTGATTCGCCATTTGAAAAGCCAGTCCTGTAAGTGGTTGATGTGTGTTTTTAGAGTTCGTGTAGCGATAAGAGGATCGGAATGAGGAGATAAGATTACAGTATCGTCAGCAAAGGTAGAAAGAATGGATGGAATTCAACTTATTTATAAAGGACATATTAAGAATTGTTACAAGTATTTAGTTTGGTTGGAGTCGTAGAAAAAACGATTTTAGATTATAGAAATTGAATTTTTTTGAAAGTTTAAACGCATGAATAAACCCTTTTATGCATTTCCGAAATAGTTTCTTGAGAAAGTGTGACAAAAGCCTTTTGTTCTTAAAATAGAGAATTTAGTTTTAACGTCCGTTTTTGTCAAAATCGTCTGCACCGTAAAATTAAAAGATAAGTATCCACATAAACTTTTGTAGTTAAAGATATTCTCTCAATAGAAGGATACGTATATTTCACGCAGAACGATTGAATATTCTACAGGTTTACTCTATAAAGATTTTGTAGCAGCAGTGAGTATGAACCGTCTGCAGTCTGTTGAGCGGAACCAGAGGAGCAGATTTAATATAGAAGTACGCTGATATACAAATTCCATATATATTTTTTTTTTGTGGTAGGACATTACAATATATATTATTTTGTGACATGCTGACTATATTATTATCAGATATTTATATTATCATTTTTCTTTTTATTATAATAACATAAATAACATGTTATATAGTATTTTATACTTTCACAATATTCAATAATAATTTACAATAATTATTTTAAAATAAGTTAAGTAATAGCTGACTGGTAGGGCCCAGAACCCGGGTTAGGGTGCACTTGGTAGCCCTCAGTTTTTTATCATCTCAGGAGCCAACACTCCGTTTGGTAGTCAGATTATGATTGCTGCTGTCAGACCGTCATAGAACTGTTTTCAGTTTTGTTTCGTTTTGGTACGTTTTTATTAGTGGTTTCGGATGTGAGACTGAAATGATAGCTTTATAATTGAGTGCTGCAATGGAGTGGTAGAATTCAACACCAATAAGTTGGAATGGGGTTTTCTTCCATTACATGAAGATGTCTCCGTATACTACAATGCCAGCCAGATACTGTGTCTTAAGATCCAATAGGCTCTTACATCCACCTCTGGACGGACTCTCAGTTATTTAGAATGTCGTCACCGAGCTCCTTCCACAAGGCTGTAGGTCTGTCCATTGTGAAAACTTTATATTCATGTACTAGCGACCTACCAACTGTGAGGATCTGCGTTATGTAATTGATTCGGCAAGAGTATCAATTGAATGTTGGTCAAATGTTCACGTTTTATGTAGATTCGCCTCACCAGTACTAAATTACTGGCGTTCCACCGCATTCTATATCTCTTACTGCTTATTTTTTTATTTTTTACCTTTACTTTTTTTTTTTTTTTTTTGAAATTTGCATATTCTTCATCCTTACTACATTACTTTTCATCAGTACTTTTGTAAAAAAGATTACTGTAATGGTTATTGAAAATGTGGTTAGATCTGCAATGCTAATTTCATCCGTAATGTGGTAATACTGCTGATTTCATCCGTTACAGCGATTTATTTCATTTTTGTCTCCTAGATTGGTTTCGAACTAATTAATCAATCAGCAGAGGTTGAGTTCATCAGTTAACATTATGAGCAAACGTAGTGTGAAACAGAAATGTAGTTGATAAACATGCAAGATAAGTCGGATAAATTAGCGATAATACTTAAGGTTAGAGGATAAGTCGTTATTACAAATTATCTTTTTATAAAAACAATTTTTTTTTTTTCTACAGACTCAACGAAACTCAAATCAGATTATTTTTCCCGGTGAAAACTTTAAATAACAAATTTGACAATATCTCAAAAATTTTCATCTAGTTTTAGCTGTTCATTATTTTTGGTGACTGATTCATAGTTTCAATAGGATGAAAAAATAATTGCCATTTCAGTCGAGATACATTTATTTTGCCGAGCTTTCGACCTAGGGACTAGGTCATCTTCAGGGCTAGTTTAAAAAGTAATATTTTACATTACAGGATTGGTGTGTCTTCTGTCTTGTCTGTTCTGGAAAGACCGATCAGTTTCTAAACTCAGACTCAGTTTCTAAAAGGGGTAAAACAAAATTCTTGTCAGTTCTACTTCTATTTTTACGCCATAAACACGAAAATATTGTTTGAACTAAAAATTTATTGTTCTAAATCAGTTTCAATGTTTAGCTATTTCACAGTAGTTTACAAATAATCACGCTTCTATGATCCAGATAAAATTAAAATTTATTTAATCAAAACACATTTATAATTAATGTAAAATAATTAAAATAGGAAATGTGGGCGACAGAATGGTTTATACGTATGAGGAGTTTTGGAAAGTTCATGTAGAAGCAGCACAATATGTAGGTACCAGCATCTTGACAGCCTGCGGTCAACCCCAGTCTCCTCCGCTAGCTTTGTGCTACTGATTAAACGCAAATTATGTGGGAGAGATTCTTGTGCTTGGCATCATCAGTTTTAATCGCTTTCTGGTAACCTTGAGTTCATGTTTGTAAATATGCCGAAGAGTTAGTTGACTTCTGTTATTTTTTTGAACAGTTTTCTCTCTCCTCCAATATAGTTGATAGCTCATTTTTGTTACATCATTTTACAAATATCTGCCTTAAATTTAAATAATTACAATTGATTGGGTTGAATTCCGACTGTATTCTATCAAAGCGCTTGATTTCAGCCCCCCGCCTTCAACTTATTTGACTTAAACTATCGTTAAAGTTAAGCTAAATTCTCTAAATTTAGTTTTTCGTAAAAACAATGTTCCAAATGAAAATGAAATGGTTACACGTAATATGTTATTTGTTTTTTCAATTAAACAAAATTAATACATTAAAGATTCAAATTGGCGAGGAATTGGTCCAAATAAAAACAACAACTCGTCTTTTTGCCAACGTTTCGACAAATAGATTACCTTCTTCAAGACGTGGCTATGCGGATTGGTTGAGTTACAGAAAACCCACAAAGCTGGGTTTTTATTTGGACCGATTCCTCGCCAATTTGAATCCTTAATATAATATTTTTTCGGTCACCAAAAACCAATATAAATTAATACATAAATACAAATATGACTTAAGATTTAGAATTGAACTAGCGAGGAATCGGTCAAAATAAGAAACAATAACTCCATCTTTACGCCAACGTTTCGACGAATTTATTGTATACCTTAGGGCCTGATTGATGAGTTGGTTGATAAAAGATAATACAATTCCCTAATGTGCCTTAAGAATCTGTCTCTAATTAATTTATTTTTTAAGTTTTTATTTATTATTATTTATTTTTTTAATGCAAGTGAACCAAAATGTCGACTTATGGAAACATTTATCATTTACGATTTCAAGTATAAACTGCAAGGAAAACTGTTTCTCAACAATTTAATAATTTTAAGAATCTCGTTGTTTGATTATAATTTTGTTTTTTTTGTAATTAAGTTATTATTCAAATCGTTCAAAAAAAGCAAATAGCAATTTAGTGTTTTATGCATAACTGTGCGTTGTTAGTTTAGGCGTACGGCCAATTGCAATTTGTGCAAAATTCAGAATTTCGGCGGGAGGAGAGGGACACTAATGTCTCAATAGTGTCTAATTGAATGTGCAAATTTCCAATTGTATTAGCCGCGTCAAATAGGGACGTTGTGCGGATTCAGTGGTCGATATCGCTGTGCCTCCCAAAGCCTCTCTACATCTACCACTCTCCTCACACTTGCGCCACGAAACACTGGTGGACAACAACACACGGCTGTCCACATTACCGAATTATGTACACAGTATTGCCTCCATGAATTGGGTCAATCCATGAATTACAATACCCGGGGCGCATTATGCACACATAAGTCCAACTATGGGGTAACTCCACGGCTAACGGTTGATTTAATAAATAATATATTTTAATACCAAATATTGTTCTAGAGTACTTGAATTAATTTTATGTTCATTTTTCATTAACTGTGTTACTTTTGATTAAATATAGCCAAAATTAAGGTTGCTCTGAAGCAGCGTTTTTTTAAATTTCGTTGAAAATTTTTCTTTTGAATAAAATGGTCTTTAAGTGCATTAGTTATGCATTATTTATTATTAGTACGACTTGCAAGTGAAGTTTACCCCAGTAGACGTACATCCACACTTAAGAGAGAGTGGTTATGTTCAAGTATACTACACATGCAATGCATTTTTCATGAGAATATAAGCCGTTCACTGCACAAATCGATTAGCACCACTTTTTGAAATATTTTAAAATGTAATTGTCAAAGCACTTGGTTCATTCATAGCTTTTTAACGAACTTTTTGGCCATTAAATAATAAATAGTTTATTTCAGAGGCCATTTTGATTTACTCCTTGCAGTAATGTAAATCGCTGCAATGATTCTATTCAAATTCAGTAGCAGACGCTGAATGATAACGGTAAATTTAGGTGAAATTGTATTATAAATGGAATTTTTAAAAAACAATGAAATAGATTTTTATATCACTTATGTCACAAAAAAAAACTAATTTGGGAAATCTGGCCCAAAAAGTTGTGAGCGCTTTTAGATCAACTTACACCAGCAAATTGTTTTTCGAAAATAAAATTTACCACACAAAGTTAAACTGTTAAACATTTCAAAAATATGGCAATTATAATACTCGTTTACCTCTACAATTGTGCATAATTGCATCTTTATAGCAGTATCTATTAAGAAGATGGTGATAAAGTTTGGGAGCATAAAATTTCCTTCATATTTCGAATTGTTGTATCTCCTGTCCTATTGGTGCATTCTCTGCGGAAATATGTACAACTCTAGTACTCGTTTACCTCTACAATTGTGCATAATTGCATCTTTATAGCAGTATCTATTAAGAAGATGGTGATAAAGTTTGGGAGCTTTAAATTTCCTTCATATTTCGAATTGTTGTATCTCCTGTCCTATTGGTGCATTCTCTGCGGAAATATGTACAACTCTAGTACTCGTTTACCTCTACAATTGTGCATAATTGCATCTTTATAGCAGTATCTATTAAGAAGATGGTGATAAAGTTTGGGAGCTTTAAATTTCCTTCATATTTCGAATTGTTGTATCTCCTGTCCTATTGGTGCATTCTCTGCGGAAATATGTACAACTCTAGTACTCGTTTACCTCTACAATTGTGCATAATTGCATCTTTATAGCAGTATCTATTAAGAAGATGGTGATAAAGTTTGGGAGCTTTAAATTTCCTTCATATTTCGAATTGTTGTATCTCCTGTCCTATTGGTGCATTCTCTGCGGAAATATGTACAACTCTAGTACTCGTTTACCTCTACAATTGTGCATAATTGCATCTTTATAGCAGTATCTATTAAGAAGATGGTGATAAAGTTTGGGAGCTTTAAATTTCCTTCATATTTCGAATTGTTGAGTTGGTGTTGTGCTCTTGAACTGTGCAGACGTGTTTATTAGTGCTCCGTACTATTTTACAATTTTTGTTGTGTTGCAGTTGTAAAACTAATTAGATTTTTATTCTATATTACAGTTTAAAATGTGTTTTATGCGTTAGTGTATTTCAATTTTTAATTTATTAATTGTGAATAAAAAGAAACAGAATCTATTTTTATTGAATTTGTTGGAAATAGTTAGTGGGAGGAGCATGCCTGTTGATAAGGTAAGCGGTGGGGATGAGGCAACAATAAGCACCGTGCTGGATAGAATTGAGCATATGTACTCTGAACTTTTATCTTTTAAAAAAGACGTCAATGAATGTAAAACTGAAAATAAAAATCTTGTTTCTTCAATAAAATTACTGGATGAAAACATTAATAAGCGTTTCTCAAATTTCGAAAAGGATTTTAAAAAAGTAAAGAAAGAAAATTTAATTTTAAAAAAAGAGAATCAACAGTTAAAATTAGAACTGAAACATTGTAAAGTAAATTTAAATAATCTTATGAATTTGCACTACTCTAATAGAATTAAAATAAAAAATGTGCCGTTTAATGATAATGAGAACTTATTTGAAAAATTAAAAGTAATAAGCTCCACCATTGGTGTTGAAAAAGAGATGAATGATATTGATTACTTATTCAGGGCTAAAAAACATCTTTCTAACTTTAACCCGTCCATAATATTCAAATTCCTTAGAGTAAAAAAAAAAAAAAATGAATTTTTTAAAGCATATAGAGTAAATAAACGTAAGTTATGGAGTGAATTATTTGATGTACCAGAACTCTCACCTCAAAAAATTCCAATTTATATAGAAGAGGATATGTGTAAAGAGACTTATGAACTATTCAAAAAATGTAAGCAATTACAGAAACAAGGAAAATTAAAGTATGTGTGGGTAAGAAATGGATTAATTCAAGTTAGAAAGCAGGAACAGGCTGATATTATTAATATCAGAGAGGATCAGGATTTGAAACTATTAATTAAAGATACTGATTTAGCGGAAGATGGAGCGTCTGTAATTTCTGAAGGCTCTGAAACTGATTGTACTGACAGATCTGATCTTAGTTCTTCTAAAAAACGTAAAATTACGAACATTAAAGCACGCACAATACCGGCATTTTTTGAACAAAGTACATCTTCTAAGGAGCCAAAAAACTATTAAACTCAATTCAAAATAATGATAATTTAATAAAGTTGGGAAAGAATAATTTGGAGGAAAAGAAGATCATTAAAACAATAAACTCTCAGTTAAATACAACAGATAATTTTAGCTTTCAGCAGGAAACCGTTTCTCAAGTACGAATTGCTTTCTGGAATATTAGGGGCTTTAAAACCATGTTCTGTATGAATTCTTCAGAATTATCTTCAATGTTAGATTGCCACATCCTATGTTTTGTAGAAACATGGATTTTGACTGAGGACTTCTGTCGACCAAAATTTTTTGAGGATTATGAGTGTGTAGTTAATAAAGCTATTAAAGTCTATAATAGAGGAAGAGCTAGCGGTGGACTAATGATCTTGGTTAAGAAAAATATCCTGCGATCTGATATAGAAATTCTATCATGCACTGAAAATTGGATTACTGTTCGTTTGAAAATTTTTGAAGAGATTATTGTGTTGTGTGTGAATTACTGGAGACCCGCACTCCTTGATGACGTCCTTTTGAACTCTTTTGCCTCTGAGCTTCATGATATATCAGTAATGTTTGGTTCAAATACTGTCATTGTTGGTGGCGACTTCAACGCCCGAATAGCAGCACTTAACTCCTTAAGCGATGAAGTCTTTGAAGGCTCGTTGATGTGTGGAACACGCTCTGTGCTTGATGATGTAGTGTCATCGAGGGGTGTTAAATTAGTGAATTTAATGGAAGAATATGGTTACTTCGTTTGTAATGGTCGTTCACTAAGTGATTCGCCAGGTAATTTTAGTTTTTTATCAGATCATGGATGCAGTACTATAGATCTTATTTGGTGCTCTCATAATAGTTTGCAATTCACTTGTGACTTTGAGATTAAGAATTTTTCAGATATTTCTGATCATTTTGGTGCATTGTTAAGTATTAATGTTAATAACCTTGATAATTTTTCCTTGGCTGATTTGGCCTCAGATTCGGTTGATAATGTTTATACTATTATTGATAGACAAAATTCTAAGCTGGTTATGTATAACTCAATTTTAGGAAATGATTTTTCTGTTTATTATAATAGTGAAATTCCTGATTTACTGTCTGATAATTTTAAAAGCGCTGCTTTAAACGCTATGAGTAACAGTAATATCATTGTAAAGTGTCATTTTAGAAAAAATAAAATCAAAAATCAACCTTGGTTCTCTTATGATTGTCTAATAAAGAAAAGAGAAACTTATAAATATTACAGAAAATATAGGAAGAATAAAAATTTGAACAATCTCTCAATTTATCTTAATTGTAAAAAGTCATATAGATTGCTCATTGGTCACTGTAAGTCTTCTTATTTTAATAATATTAGGGAATCACTCTGTAATATTAAAAACTCGTCAGAATTTTGGAAAACCATTAATAAATTTCGAAACCGAAGAAATATAGATTGTCCTATTTCAGTAGAACAATGGGAATTGTTTTACAGATCCCTTCTTCCGCCTAGGCCGATAATAGATAAAGATTCAAATTTTTTAACAGTTTTTAATCCAGATTTAGATTCAGATTTCACGTTAGAGGAGCTAATGGTTTGTGTAAAAAGTTTAAAAAATAACAAAGCACCAGGTTTGGATAGTGTGCCAAATGAGTGTTTTAAGTATTTAAATTGTCAGTGGTTACATTATTTGTTGAATATTTCAATGTTGTCTGGAAATATGAGACAATTCCTCAGGACTGGTTAAGAGTTAAACTGAAATTTTTGCACAAAAAAAATAATGTATCTGATCCGTATAATTATAGACCTATTTCCTTAGTCAATTCCATAACAAAGTTATTTACTAGTATTTTGTATAATAGACTTGTGCTGTGGGTGGAGAGCAGAGGGTTGATTCCCCAGGAACAGATGGGGTTTCGGAGAGGGAGGGGTTGTGGAGATGCGATATTCGCCTTGGCTGGAGCCATCAGCATAAATTTAAGATTAAAGAAAAGGCGTGTATTTGGAACATTTGTAGACTTAAAGCGTGCTTTCGATTCGGTTCCTCACTCTCAGTTGTGGAGTAAATTAAATGGTATTGGTCTTAATGGCAAGTTATTGAGAATAATAATGTCTATTTATAATGGCACGAATATTGTCATCTCGCAAGATAATTCCTCTTCTTCGGAGATCCCGTTTACCGAGGGAGTTTTACAGGGAGAAATTTTAAGCCCGCTACTGTTCGCCCTCTATATTAGCGATATTGTATGCTTCTTTAATAGTAATGGGTCTTCAGGTATTGATGTTGCTCCTAATAAAAGTCTGAACATGATCTTATACGCGGATGACATTGTTATGCTGTCTGGTACCAGAAATGATGCACAGTGTCAATTAGATTTGTTAGAAAAGTATTGTCAGATGTGGGGTTTAACTGTGAACGTTGATAAGACTGTTGTTCTTCCCTTCCAGAGAGGTACAAAAATGGGTGATATTAAACATTTATGTTATAAGTCATCTAAACTTAATTTTGTGAAAAAATTTACTTATTTGGGTGTCGTGTTTACAAGTTCCCTAAAATTTCGAGCTGCATGCGATGAGTTTATTAAGAAATTTAATGTAGCAAATTCAGTTGTGATAAATATTTTAAGAAAGTGCAAGTCTGATAAGTGGTCGACTAAAGTTGGTTTATTTGACTCACTAGCAGAGAGTGTCCTGCTTTATGTATCTGAGGTGTGGGCCTGTAACTACACCGATCTAATAGAAAGAGGCCAAATTAGATTTTTAAAATCTATCCTAGGTTTAACTCGAACAACTCCTGATTCCTATGTTCGTGTGGAGACAGGCAGAGTCCATAGTAGATGGAAATTATTTAAAAGAATGGTAAACTGGTATATTAAAATATTAAATATGAACTCAGACTGTTTACCTAAAATAGTTTATAATAGAATGGCAGAATTAGAGAAAATTAATCTTCTATTTAATTGGTACAACACATTTAAATTTTATTTAATTTCTATTGGTAAAGCAGAAGTGTTGAACATGCAAAGTAGTTCGCAAGTATTAAATATCAAAAATGGTCTCTGTGAATCTTTTAAAAACTCTCTAATTTGTAAAGATATTGAATTTGTTGTGAACTCTTCGTTTAATTTACATTTCCGTCTCTGCAGTTCGTTAACTTTTGGAGAGGAGTATTTATTAACTAATAGATGTCATGTTAATAAGATAAGAATTATTGCACAACTAAGATTATTCAATAAAAAATATCCCTCTCTATACCTTAACTTTAAAAATTATAAATTTTTTCCAGACAGAGTATGTTCTCTTTGTTCGTTAAACCATAATGATAATATCTACCACTTTCTTTTTTATTGTTGCAAATTTAATAAAATTAGAGAAAAATATTTGGCTAAATATATGAATCCCTCTCCTGTAGCTCAGGGAGAATATGTGTCTATGGAGACTTTGCTGTATAAAATTGATATTAGCAAAATTAATGACATATATTTATATATTTTAAAGGGATTGGAAGTTAGATCAATGAACCATATTAATATCTGAATTTGCCATTTTCAAAATTTGAATTGTAAAAGAAAGATGTATTTTTTTAATTTGTTATGGAGTCTATTTTATTTATTTTATTTTTATTTTTATTATTATTATTATTTTTATTTTGACTAGAACTATTATTTTTTGATAAGGATTGATATTTCAGTATTATTTAAATATTCTGTTTGAGAACTTAGATCTTTCTGTTCAGTTTCTTTTATGTTTCTATTTTTATGAACTGTAATGTTTATTGCAATCACACCAACCCTTTGTATAAGTTAATTCTTGAAACAAATAAAAATATTATTATTATATTTCGAATTGTTGTATCTCCTGTCCTATTGGTGCATTCTCTGCGGAAATATGTACAACTCTAGTACTCGTTTACCTCTACAATTGTGCATAATTGCATCTTTATAGCAGTATCTATTAAGAAGATATAAGGTGATAAAGTTTGGGAGCTTTAAATTTCCTTCATATTTCGAATTGCTGTATCTCCTGTCCTATTGGTGCATTCTCTGCGGAAATATGTACAACTCTAGTACTCGTTTACCTCTACAATTGTGCATAATTCCATCTTTATAGCAGTATCTATTAAGAAGATATAAGGTGATAAAGTTTGGGAGCTTTAAATTTCCTTCATATTTCGAATTGCTGTATCTCCTGTCCTATTGGTGCATTCTCTGCGGAAATATGTACAACTCTAGTACTCGTTTACCTCTACAATTGTGCATAATTCCATCTTTATAGCAGTATCTATTAAGAAGATATAAGGTGATAAAGTTTGGGAGCTTTAAATTTCCTTCATATTTCGAATTGCTGTATCTCCTGTCCTATTGGTGCATTCTCTGCGGAAATATGTACAACTCTAGTACTCGTTTACCTCTACAATTGTGCATAATTCCATCTTTATAGCAGTGTCTATTAAGAAGATATAAGCTGATAAAGTTTGGGAGATTTACATTTCCTCCATATTTCGAATTGCTGTATCTCCTGTCCTATTGGTGCAATCTCTGCGGAAATATGTACAACTCTAGTACTCGTTTACCTCTATAATTGTGCATAATTGCATCTTTGTAGCAGTATCTATTAAGAAGATATCAGGTGATAAAGTTTGGGAGATTTACATTTCCTCCATATTTCGAATTGCTGTATCTCCTGTCCTATTGGTGCAATCTCTGCGGAAATATGTACAACTCTAGTACTCGTTTACCTCTACAATTGTGCATAATTGCATCTTTATAGCAGTGTCTATTAAGAAGATATAAGCTGATAAAGTTTGGGAGATTTACATTTCCTCCATATTTCGAATTGCCGTATCAGCTGTCCTATTGGTGCAATCTCTGCGAAAATGTGTACAACTATTTCGGTGGTGAAATGAAGGATATTTGGAGTTTACCGCAAAGCAAAGGGAACTCCTGCTATCAGAGTGGAATGGATTACAGAGTATTACCATTTATTTTTAATAATGTTTTCACTTTATTTATTTTATTCTGAGGAGTCGGTGAACAACACTAGGAAACTTTTTTTAATTTTTTTAAAAAATAATATTAGAGAGCAGAGAAATAGCTGGTGTACGTAAACTTGTTCAGCGGAAGAATGATTTATGATCATAATTTAGCTGCAGGAGCCCAAGTGAGACGACGGCTTTCATTATGTTAGCTTGCAAAGTTGACTGTGTGAAACCCCAAGTCAAACATGTTTGGATCACAATATCGAATGCATCACTGATTTTATTTGATTTTAAACCGAACTCTGTGCCTTTTATAAACTTAGTACATATAGGTTTGTTTTACTGCAGCCATTGGTGCAATTTTACACTAAGTTTATTGGGCGACCGACTATGTTGCTAATATAATTTTAGCTATGGGTTCCAATATCCATTCCAAGAACTTTCATATATAGCTATTTTCCATCGCTTCTTAATTATTTACGGACTTCAGATTCTGTGCTTTACTCCCAAAACTCAATTTTGTGTTACCACGAGTGTGTTACTTATGTGGAACACAAGAGTGGTTTAACGTTAAGGGAGGATTTTTTTGAAAAAAAAACAGCAAATGATGGCGCTTCTTTATGGGTATTGTCACGATTATGGAATAATCATTTCAAAATATGCCCATTCTTTCACTTATTATGATGTGTTACTTCAATTTGAAGAGGTTTACTGGACATAAGAGGGAACAGTATATCTTAAAATTTTCTAGATCTTAAGAACAACTAAAAAAAGTAACTTATTTTATGTAATTTGTATGCACAAATACTATTCCAATGTGGTCTTTCAACAGTTTACATTAAATTGTCATTATTTTTGATTCAGATTTAGTAGCGCTCGACAGATAGAAACAAACCGAAACTCGGCAGTAGCCTTATACCATATTTAATATAATTTCTACTCTTTTGTTTCAAAGCCAATTTCATAGCTTTGAAATTTTACTGCGTCTTTTTACACTTCAAACCAAAACTTATGTTTTTCATATAAATTACCTCATTCTTCCTTTTAATGGCTTTACGAGGGTCGTTTGAAAAGTCCGTGCAAAAATAAAAACTACTTAATTTTTTGGGGTAAACCTTTTTTATTTTTCAACATAGTCTCCTTTTAGGCTTATACACTTCGTCCAACGCTGCTCTAATTTGTTGATCCCTTCCGAATAATAGGATTTGTCCAAGTCTGAAAAATAGCCATTCGTTTCTGCAATCACCTCCTCGTTTGAATAAAATCTTTTTCCCGCCAGCCATTTCTTCATATTGGGGAACAAATAGTAGTCCGAGGGAGCCTAGTCTGGAGAATAGGGGGGATGTGAAACGAGTTGGAACCCTATTTCCATTAATTTTGCGACCACAACTGTAAAGGTGTGAGCTGGTGCGTTGTCGTGATGGAAAAGGACTTTTTTGTGGGCCAATCGTGGGCGTTTTTCTTGCAGCTCGGTTTTCAAACGGTCAAATAACGATGAATAATATGCACCTGTAATAGTTTTACCCTTTTCCAGATAGCCGATGAAGATTATTCCTTGCGAATCCCAAAAGACAGTCGCCATAATCTTTCCGGCCGAAGGAACGGTCTTCGCCTTTTTTGGCGCAGATTCCCCCTTGGTAACCCATTGTTTAGATTGTTCTTTGGTCTCAGGAGTGTAGTGATGTATCCATGTTTCATCCACAGTGACGAAACGACGCTTAAAGTCCTGCGGATTCTTCTGGAACAGCTGCAAACCGTCCTTGCAACACTTCACACGATTTCATTTTTGGTCAAGCGTGAGCAATCGCGGCACCCCCATCTTGCGGATAGCTTTGTCATGTCCAAATGTTGATGCAAAATATTATGTTCATTCGAGATGCCCACAGCACTAGCAATCTCGCGCACCTTCACTCTTCTCCATATCATATCCATCACCATATCATGGATTTTATCAATGATTTCTGGAGTAGTAACCTCAACAGGGCGTCCAGAACGTTCAGCGTCACTTGTGCCCATATGGCCACTCCGAAGATTTTGAAACCACTTATAAACTGTTCTAATCGAAGGTGCAGAGTCACCATAATGTTTATCAAGCTTCTCTTTAGTCTCCTGAGGCGTTTTGCCTTTCATAAAGTAGTGTTTAATCAACACACGAAATTCTTTTTCGTCCATTTTTTGAAAATCACTCGACTTCCTCGATTCAAACGAATACCAAACACAAAGAAATAGACCGATCTGGCTGAAACTTGGTGTGTGTTCTTCCAAGAGATGCTACTAACTAAACATAACCTCGATACGCGCCAGTAGTGCTATCTCTCTGACTTTGCACGGACTTTTCAAACGACCCTCGTATTTCGACTTTGTTTTAAATGAATGTAAATTATGTTTATTAAATTATATTATAATTGAAATAAATTAATTGCACGATCTATTTTTACAATAAACTTGTTGTACGGTATAAATTTGATTAGCCTACAAAGTTTATATTTGTTATTGCAAATTTCGCCCATACTTTTCGCATAAAATCTAAAATTCTGGACGATTCGAGTTAAATTGTACAGTTTTCTCAAATACATACATACGAAGAATGAATGCGAAATATTAAGGTTCCAATCACAACAGTGTATAACAGTGAATACCTAAAAGAAATAGAATGGATAGAGTTATTTGCTGATTGTTATTCGCTAATTCCTGTCCGCTGACTGTACCAAGAGCAACAGGAAATGAGACTAATACCCGCAAGATTTTTGTAATGGAAAACATTTTGTGCGCTTCTGCGAAGAATAAGTTTGGATTTAGTGCTAAGACGAGTTCTTATCTTTTTTGATAAAGTAGAAGAAGTTCAAAATCCAATTCACAGGTTTGCTAAGTCCTGTTGTTAAAAAGTTTTTCAGTTAGTTTTAGAAGTTTCTGAAAGTGTAAACAGTGAGAGGAAGGATCAGGGTTCCAAATTATTAGGAGGTCACCCTATACTGGCACATTCCGCATGCTGCAATTAAAAGATTAAAACTAATTTAAATTTATAGCGATGTGATCTACCTAGCCTTTCAGCATCTGCTGGTTCATTCATTCATTTCATTCCAAAATGCTTCACCGTTTTCTTTCTTTATTACCATTGCTTCATATGATGTCAGATCTTATGTAAAAGATGACCTTATGCTATTCGTAAAATTCTTAATTTCGATCTTCTTTACAAAAATTTCATTTTATTTTAACTGGACATCTTCTAACCTGCTCAGCGGAGTTTTCTGACATTGATTTGTGGTCAATTGAAAAATAATAAAACGTTTTTTGTCCTAGATATTTTACACTGGAAGATATTTTAGAAAATAAGATGCAATTCAAAATGTAGTTATTCGTTTGGATGATTTCCAATAAATTAATATTATTTATTTTTTGGGGAGAATTTATTCTTTCGAAATTAACTTCAGCGATTTTGAGTAAATATTGTTTTAATGTAGACTCATCAATGTCATATAAAACTATTGCTCTCTAGATATTATGACAATTATTTTTCATAATAATAAATTTCTTCTTCTACTTCTACATCTTAAATGGCTCTACAACTCATGCAGAGTCTTGGCCTCCTCAAGACGTGCCCGCCAGGCGTCTCTTTCCTGCACAGCCACCCTCCAATTTCGAAATCCTAACATTCATGCAGCATCCTTTGCCACACTATCCTCCCAGCGCTTCTTTGATCTGTCTCCCCTCCTGGATGCTTCCTTCTAGTATCTTCCTAGAAATTTCATCTACAGCCATCCTAGCTACATGTCCTTCCCATCGTAGACTACCTAGCTTTATTATTTTTACCAAATCAGTATTCTTGAACAGAGTGTACAATTCCTGATTTTTCTTAGTTTTCCAATTCTGCCCACCGCGTATTTCAATTTAATAATTTATGAACACCTTATAACTCTTTGTTGTATTATTTTTTTTTGTTACAGCAACCAGTCCATCAGGGCGTACCCAGGCCTACATTGGACTAATTACTGGGGTCCTTGCCATGGTATTATTGCTATTATTTTGTACAGTACTACTGATGGTCAGACGAGGCAGAAAGAAGGTTGCCCTATTGCACAAGCACACATCTTTAGGCGCTAAACCAGGTGTCACAATAAATATGAAAGAATTAAAAATGAGTACACCAATAATAAATAATGGTGTCACTTCAAGAACTAGATGTAAACCAAATGGTGGTGCTAAAGGTACAGGAAGCGGAGCAGGTCTCTATGGTCACATGCCTGGCGAAGAAAGTGAAGATTCTGAGAATTCATCTGTATACCATGAACCGTACAAACTATTGCCGTCGGCCAAACAAGAATATGGTTGTTTAATTAAGAAAGATGCTCTTCCGTCAAGCAAGAGTGCTGAATACAATACTGGTAAGCAATTCTAGATTTTAGATAATTAAGTGATTAGTGGTGATCCGCAAGACTGAGCAATAGAATCTTCCTTTGAGGCAAAGCTTTTAAAGGTACCCTAATTAAGAATGTTCACGCGAAATGAATCGTACTGATAATTATCGCGTTTTAGAAGCAAGAACAGTAGTTCTTAATCTTTAAGATTAAGTGCTTTGAAGTACTAATATGAAAGAGTAGTTTAGTAAACGTTGTTAAGACAAACAAACCATTCATTGCAAGATAGATACGTTTGATAAAGCTGCTGTTCGTTTATACATTGTTAAAATATAGCGAAATAATTGTGATGCTAACATTAAGTTTTTGTCAACGAGGATATTTTTTGATTAGTATTTAAGTAAATACGTATTAATTTTTTGTATATTTTGCTCGTGCAATACATTAGATGCTAAAATAGGTTACTCGTGATTTTGTTCAATAGGATTAGCTACTTCTGTTGCGAAGTAAAAATTCTGCAACAGCTACTTGGACACACAACTCAAATGCGTTAAACTACCTTGAACTAGTAACACTCAGTGCGATGAACAGTAACCACTCCAATTTTATCTTTTGAATAAGATAGTAGTAGTAGACTTTTTTTAAAAAATACATTACAATAATAAATAAAGATTTATCCATGATCTATCGATCGTCGGAGGAGTCTATCTAACGGACATTAAAAATAAATGCTATTTAACTTCTTACATTTAACTTGAAAAAGAAAGAGCAATAATAATACAATAAAAATAAATGAAATAAATATCTGTATACATATTAAAAAATAAAAGAAATTTAAATTCATTACAAAAATGCAAAAAAAGAAAGAAAAATAATAGTTGAAACACAACAAAGAAAAAAAGTTAAAATAAACATTTGTAATAGAAATGAGAAAATGAAATACAATTTAATATCATAATAGATTAGTAAGTATAAAAGAAAGAAAAATAATCTTTTGAATAAAATATTCAATGTTGGTCTAGTGGTCAAGAGTGTGGCTTTGTATTTGGAAGATCACCAGTTCGAATCCCGCGTACAGCTACTTTTTATTTGTTAGGAAAAATTGTTTATTGACGGTATAAACCTTTCTGCAGAACGAAAGTGATAATGTGTGATGAAGCCTAGATCATTGTTTGCTTGAATTATCACCAAGAACTTTATTTCAGTTTTGATTGCTTACTTTCCTATTAATAGTTTACTTTCACTCATTTGGGTTATAAAATTATGTCTTCTTAAGCAACTATTTGGAATGTAGCAACCATTTTTAACTTTTCGATTAAAATGCGCTACCTGGATCATATAATAATTTGTCAAAATTAATGTAATAACTCTCTCACTCTAATTTCTACTTTTTAATGAAGATAGAGGTAATCGTAAATTAGAGATAGTATTTAAACATTTTATAGTATGTCTGCAATAAAAGTATGAATGTTGGTTCAAGTTTGATAGGCAAATAACGTTGAGCTATCAGTGAAGCAGGTAAGAGTTCATCAAGAGTTTTACCCTGTCTAAGGGGCTACCTGACTTTAAGAGCCGGCTATGTCTCTAAATAACGAGAGGCCACTAAACACAGATATGACGGTCATTATCCTCTAGCAACCCTTATAATTTCTTCTCTCTTTTACTTGGAGCCAGTAATGGTAAACGGACGAATGGGTGAGGAACTTTCTGTCCCTTTTCCTTTTTACAGTTCTTGTACATAATTTCCACAAACCTTTACCATCCATTTTCCTACTTATTGACCTCATAACTCCTAAGAGCATCGTTAAGATTCTCTGCTCTTTCGCTCAATACTCGTTTAACTTAAAGTGGATATACTGTTCGTGTCACATGTTTTTCTGAAAAAAACATCCATTATTGTTTATTAGTCGATAAATCTTCTCTATAAATGTTACATACTATTAAATTTCTGTATAATTTAGATGTGCACGTAAATTTTCTTAATTGTTCATTTTTTCCTTGTACTGTTGCAGTACACACTCTTTTGTGAGGTTAATCTATTTTTTATTTCTTTAAACCGTTAGAGGAACGGAAAAGAACAATTCAACTTATTCTATTTTTAGACCAAAGAAATGTTTTTGAAAGTAGTTCTAAAAGAGGAAAACTGACTGGTTTGAGAACGTTCATTAGCTAAATGGAAAAAGTCGTCAAAACCACTTTTATTGCCGTGCCACATGCCCTGTTGATATTTCCCAGCAAACTAACTACCCACTCCATAATCTAACGAGTTTAAACTTTACTTCTTATTATATAAGTAGCAAACTTGTTTCAACTTATCTTTAACTGGCAATGACGAACCACTGTTTACACCTTTATTCCCAATCCTAATTTATACTTATGTTCTCTTTCTTTTTAACTAAGTTCGCACAGAAGTTTTTATAAATGAATTTGGTACATTTTTGTATATTTAGGTACAAATACGGCTAACAAACTTCACAACAATTTTACCACCAGTTTTTACCTCATTTGCCATATTTCTTTTCCATGAATTCTGTTGCGAATTTTGTATAAGTTATAATCTCGCTTAACTCTCTCCTCCTTTTCTATTTTAACTTTTAACAACTCTAAACATGTACAGGCTAATCCTCTTAATACAACACGGCTTCCATCTATTCGCTTTACTATCATTAATTTGTGGAAACCCTCATGCAACACCATTTTTACAACAACTTGGGTCAATATACATACGCATTTCACTTTGTTGACTACATGATGCTGCCTTGGAACACAGTATGATGCTTATGCACTCCTCAGTAACCACCACCAACACTGGGCGAAGGTTTTAAGGATTATTAAGAATTAGTAGGTTCAAGATTTGTTTAATGGAAGAAGGAATTGAAAAAGTGGATTCCTTGAAAATGCATTGTGAAATTAATTTTGCGGAGAAGAGGCAGTGAAGATGTTTTTAAAATTACTAGATTAACTTTGAATAAGTTATAGGAAGCCTAACTTGTGCAAAATAAAATCTGGAATATTTATATTTGAATGCAATGTGTGGGAGGGAACTGCGAATTGCCTATCTCCATATCAGCATATCAGGCGATCTACTGCGAATAGCAAGCAGAGAAATATTAGCGACCTATAAAAGAGGGTTGAAGACGCAATAGATGAAAATTATTCAAGAGAGTGGAGAGGATAAATTTGAATCCAAAAAAACGTTTAAATTTAATTGTATCGGGTATTGGGAAGAAATATAATTAAATTGAAAAAAATAAATTATATTTAGTTTTTTTTACTGTTTGGCCAGTACAAAGTTAGTAAGTTACTAAGATTCACTTAAAAAATATATATTTGTTTTAATTGCATTTCCATAATCTAACCGCCTCTTTTTGCAATGACTCCTAGCTCTCGTACTATACGGGGTGCGTTCCACTAAGCGCTCACAACGATCAAAATGTACCTTCAGCCATTCCACTTGACCTGCGTGGTCGTGGAACGTCACTAATGACGTCATTATTTGTCGCTCAAGCGAAGCTCACAACGCCCCACCTTAAGAGCAGAAATTTGGCGCAATTTTGGCAATTTTTAAAAGCAAAGATGGCGACCGAAAAAATTATATCAGGTAAATGGAAGTATTATCTCATGTAAATAATTGAATGTGTTTCTCGAAAGTCTAAAAAATAATAATAAAATGAAAAATTATTTACTTTACTAAGTAATTATTTAAATTACTTACTCCTTTACATACTAAATCACTGAATAACGACCAATTACACTTTGATAGTTATTAATACGTGGCTTAAGTTTTCGCCTTTCACTATTGCGATTTTGTAAAATTGCATTCCACTTTTCATCGGGACTAGATGAAGAACTTTCTAAAGCATTATTACGTTGCATTAATAAATATCCTACTGTTGCCACAAAAGACATTTTAATTTTTTTTAAACGTAAATTTTATAAATTCTCCACGAAAATGCTATATAAAAATTGAATTGTATATTTATATTTTTAATATAAGTCAACTTTACCAATAATTAATAAAGTTTATTATAACTACTTATAAACGGAGTTAAAATTAAAAAACAACCTCTTCAAGCTTCTGACTTATTTTCGAGGTCGCCATTTCTAATGTTTACATGAACGGTTAAAACGCCCCATAGTGTCAATTCCACATGGGTTTTCGATTGTAACGCTCGCAAGCAAGTGGAAAAGGGTAAAACCACGGTCGTGAGCGTGATCGTTGTGAGCGCTTAGTGGAACCCATGGTATCCCATAACACAGCATTTTCTAAGAACATACCTCATCGTGTTATACCTTTATCTTCTGTCTGCTTCTTGCGTAATGAAACCCACTGTCTCTTAGGGCAAGGAAATCACGATGCTAGAAGCTAGACGGTGCGCATTTCGTAGTTTGAAACAGGGTGTTTGAATTCTGTCGTTCATATATTTTTGGAAGCGGATTATGCTGCATGTTCATGTTTAACTTCTCCAAAGAAAAAAAATAGCACTCTTATCCTGCTGTTGTCAATTAGAAACGATTTAATGCACGGTCACCCAACCTGCCTACTGTTACTCTGAAGGGCTTAATGGCGATGAACTTCTTTTATGCAAATCATGAGAACAATAGTCAATCACTGTGGGTTCTAATATTGACCATCAATAAAAAAAAGAATCAATAAAAAAGTTATTTAACAGAAAAACTGTCATCATTCTTTTCATCCGCTCCATTAACTTACTGACTGAAATATTAATTTATTGCGCTCTTTGGCTTTTAAGTATGATTTATAAACGTTGAACACTTTAGCCATCACGTTTTTAATTTCTTTTGCTTGAATTTCTTCTTTAATTTCGTTATGAATTCAACATAAGTAATTCGCTTCTTTCTTTTTGCTTAATCTTTTAATAACACTTATTTAGTTTACTTCATCCATAATGAAATCCGCAGTCTCCTCAGGGAAGCTATTAGAACATACGGTGACCATTCGTACTGTTTTTGGCAGGACAGTACTGTTTTTTAAGACGCTGTCCTTCTTTTTTTTAAGCATAAATGTCCTGTTTTTTATTTATTTGTACTGTTTTTCAATGAAATTTTAATTGTACTCAAATTTAATTTTTGAATGTAAAAATATAGTATAAATGTATAATAATTAAGTTCGCAAATAATCGTTTAGAAAAACATTTTCTGTGTACATTAACTTTAGACGAACCTTTAGCGTAAAACACAACCTGTTTTACCGATAGAGTAGACTAGTCGACTAGTGTAAACATCGATCGCAAAACGTCATGTAAAAACTAATAACTTAACTAACCTATACTATTATATGGCCATTGTTTTGTAATAACCGATCTCGTGTTAATAAACGTATTAATATTTTTTATAGGTTTTTTTTTTTTGCTCCTTGTCCTGTTTTTTGATACAAAAATAATGGTCACCTTATTAGAACAGTGTTAGGATAGTAGAACCAATAGATCTGCATGGAAACATCTGGAAAGTTCTATTCTTGGTAGGGAATTCAGAAAATCACACACACCGTCCATTTCAAATAAAATCGCTTTTTCTCGCCCAAAAGGAACTTTAAAATTGGCATTTCCAATCGCTTGTAATACTTCCTTTTGCTCTAATAATAAAAGGATGTAAAAAGAGAGGTTTTTATCAAAATATCCGGTTTACATTTGTGTTTCCAGTTCTCTGATGTGCACCAATAATATTATAATAGTTTAATAGTAATAATTTCCTTTTCCTATGAAATAATTTTCCTTTCATTGAAAAAATACCGGACTTCTTAGTGTGTACTTTGTGTTTGTTTTGTTTTCAAGTTAAACAGTTATTTAGTCATGCAGGAAACAGAACAAAAAAATATTCGTATTTTATTATTATTGTATATTACTTCAGTACGAGGGTCGTTTGAAAAGTCCGTGCAAAAATAAAAACTACTTAATTTTTTGGGGTAAACCTTTTTTATTTTTCAACATAGTCTCCTTTTAGGCTTATACACTTCGTCCAACGCTGCTCTAGTTTGTTGATCCCTTCCGAATAATAGGATTTGTTCAAGTCTAAAAAATAGCCATTCGTTTCTGCAATCACCTCCTCGTTCGAATAAAATCTTTTTCCCGCCAGCCATTTCTTCATATTGGGGAACAAATAGTAGTCCGAGGGAGCCAAGTCTGGTGAATAGGGGGGATGTGAAACGAGTTGGAACCCTATTTCCATTAATTTTGCGACCACAACTGCTGAGGTGTGAGCTGGTGCGTTGTCGTGATGGAAAAGGACTTTTTTGTAGGCCAATCGTGGGCGTTTTTCTTGCAGCTCGTTTTCAAACGGTCAAATAACGATGAATAATATGCACCTGTAATAGTTTTACCCTTTTCCAGATAGCCGATGAGGATTATTTCTTGCGAATCCCAAAAGACAGTCGCCATAATCTTTCCGGCCGAAGGAACGGTCTTCGCCTTTTTTGGCGCAGATTCCCCCTTGGTAACCCATTGTTTAGATTGTTCTTTGGTCTCAGGAGTGTAGTGATGTATCCATGTTTCATCCACAGTGACGAAACGACGCTGCAAACCGTCCTTGCAACACTTCACACGATTTCATTTTTGGTCAAGCGTGAGCAATCGCGGCACCCCCATCTTGCGGATAGCTTTGTCATGTCCAAATGTTGATGCAAAATATTATGTTCATTCGAGATGCCCACAGCACTAGCAATCTCACGCACCTTCACTCTTCTCCATATCATGGATTTTATCAATGATTTCTGGAGTAGTAACCTCAACAGGGCGTCCAGAACGTTCAGCGTCACTTGTGCCCATATGGCCCGAAAATTTTGAAACCACTTATAAACTGTTCTAATCGAAAGTGCAGAGTCACCATAATGTTTATCAAGCTTCTCTTTAGTCTCCTGAGGCGTTTTGCCTTTCATAAAGTAGTGTTTAATCAACACACGAAATTCTTCTTCGTCCATTTTTTGAAAATCACTCGACTTCCTCGATTCAAACGAATGCCAAACACAAAGAAATAGACCGATCTGGCTGAAACTTGGTGTGTGTTCTTCCAAGAGATGCTACTAACTAAACATAACCTCGATACGCGCCAGTAGTGCTATCTCTCTGACTTTGCACGGACTTTTCAAACGACCCTCGTATATCCAAGATTGTGGAAACGGAAATTCAGCAGTCATTTTAATGAGATTTCCGCCTATTCAACTTCAAAGTTGAGAAAGGAAGTCAGAATTAAAACGGAATAAATATCTATATCTAATAATTCAGAAGTTTTGTTGAAAAATTTATACATCATTTCCTCATTGTATTACTGCTAGGAAATTGAAAAATGTTATATTGTGTGACTGCTAATGAGAGGGATCCTTTACTATTCCTTCAGGTTCTGGCATAATGAGTTAGCTAATTACGAGAGAAGTCACAGATTACCACTGTGTAATTTCGAATTTCATTGAATTGGATCAGATGTCACCATTTCATTGTACAACATTATTATCGTGTTTTGGACGCCTTTAGAACTGTTGAACAGGTGATTTCCTCGATGTGAAGCAAGTTTTTGATCGATTATATATCAGCCAGGCCAGCACTGGGTCTAAGGGCGTTCTCTCTTGAAACAAATAACAAATATACTTTGTTCTACGGGCAATTCTACGATGTAGTCGGTACATTACTCTCCTCAGAGCTGAAGCGATAATGTGTACATGATGTATTCTTTAGAGTTAACAATTTTTTGGAAATAATTATTTTATTATACGTATAAATTATTTCGAAATATTTCAGTTAGTGAGTCTTACATTTATATTAAAAATTAATTGCTACTTCTGAAGGCTGCTTAGAATAAGGAAACAGTGGGTATACTCAGCGGATATTCCAGCCTATCCAGAAGCTATACTCCTTATCTAGGAAAGCAATTCGTTCACCTTGCCGAGACCCAAGCAGTGACACTCGGAACTCCCCAAACTTATTTCACTTCCTTAAAAGTAAGGTGGTATTCAACTTAATGATTGAAAAATACTTTTACCCTTCGACGCATCACTCCTCCGCCACTTTATAAAATAATGTAATTAATCACAGTGCCACCAACCATGCAACATTCCGCTGAATTAGGTTTTTATAACATTTGAATTGAAACTGTTGCAAAGACTATTGAAAAGAATGCTCCTTAAAACTTAAGCTAACGAATGGTGAAATAGACATACTTTCTTTAGACAGCAAACAACTAATTCTTAGAAACCTATCTTGGGACCTTTACCTATCTTAGGGTGTTTTACTACGTTCCATACTCCATAGATACTACCAGCTTCGTCACTCGCTACAAAACTCCATAAATCCTTTAAATCCCGTTTTTTTTTGCATTAGCTGTTAAGCCATAGCCATTTACCATTTATTAGTTTTATCTTTCAATACGCCCCATCCCAGATTACTCTGCTCGGTGATTAAAGGCAGTGAACTTGCGATTTCCTTTGTTGCAATATGATAGCGTTGGCTACTCCCTTCAGAGTGCATGTGTTCAGGATAATTATGCGCAACTACGTTGGTTTAAAAATAAATGAATGAATTAAATTTTTTACTTGGTTTATGAGGCATCTAAAAATAACTTTTTGGGACTGTTTAGTGTATTCTTTATTTTTTTTATTTTGTTTATTATTTTATTTATTTATTTTGTGAAAATCAAATAGAAATATACCCGTAATTTGGGTCTTCTTGTTTCTTCATAATGATGACGTTTAGAAAAGATTTTTTTTTAACTACATGACAGTTTTTCAAGTGAAACGCAGTACCATCTCTGGATAGTTGGAAAAATAGTTATTTAATTAACAAGTGTGGAAAGTAGTACTTTTCCTCACACGAGGCAGGGTTTGCACTCACGAGCGAGCGAAGCGAGGCGAGTGCAAGTGCAAATTGCCGAGTGTGAGGAAAATACTTTACACTCGAGTTAAATATTAAATTTTTTCTGCAACCATTAGGGTTATTAACTAAAAAAAAAACTAAACAGGAATCGCAAGAATCCATTTTAAATTTCTATAAGGTACACTATAACCTTTTTAACTGTTATAATTAAAAATATCTAATTATTTATTAAAATATTATTTTTATTTCTATGTATATTCCTTTCAATTTTTAATATTCGTTTTTTAATTATTTAGATAAAATAAATTTAAATAAGCTTATTAAAGTTTTACAGAAAATATTTAATAACAAAACTTCTTATATAAAGGAAGCACAATAAAGTTTTTTCACTCACTAGTGAGGAAAGTGACACTAATGGGAATTTTTCCCCACTAGTTAGGTAAAGTTGGGCATTACACAGCTGATTTTATTTGAGAAATGAGAACATTCCTACATGGTTGCAGAAAAATAAAATTTGTGCTCTGCAAGTAGAGCTTATGCAACTATAATCTCCGATGCGCCCATTCTTCATTGGAAAACTTCATTAAAAGTTTTGTTGCAGCGATTATAGTTTTTGTAGATGCGAACAGTAGTTTCAGTTCAAGCTAAGTTTATACTACAATAGTGCTACGATAACCACTTGCTCAGCTTTCGGTATTACACCAATTTGCCTCCTTGTTTTATATTATATTTTGAATACTTTTATTACCATGAACTGTTATTCATCTTAAAAGACTTTATAAAACAGAAATGTCAGTCATTTGAATTTTGGATCCGCTCATTTAATAATTTCAATTTTAAATAATTGACATTTTAGAAAAGTTATGCGATTCATTGTTATTTTATTTTTTATTAAGTTACTAATTATTTTTTTAAAGAAATATTTGATAACTTCCAGCAAAATTAAATAATTTTTCTTACTAGGCTTATGTCGTTCATTAGACTTCACAAGTGTGAACAGTTTCCAAGAAGAAGTGAAATTCTCCTCGCCGTCTTTGTACAATCTGACTCCGCCGCCTCCACCGTCGTCACGGCCTCCGCCGTATGAGATGTCAACCAACTTCAACAGTACGGCCACGCTCAACAAAACCAATCAAGCACCTCTGGAGAATTATTACGCGGCTACAGATATTATCAAGGTAGAAACCAATTTCCCGGCTAACTTATTTATTATCTACTTATAAGTAGCTATCTGTTTTTATATTTTTAAAACTTCTGTGGAATTTTAGTATTATAAACCTTTTAGCTAAAGTTATTTAAATGAAAATCTTTTTAAATTTGTGTATTGGGGAATTTATCTTTTCTGAGGCGGACGCATGCCTGAGATCTGTTTCGGTGATAATTGGCCAGACTTCTTGTTTTAGACCAAGGATGAGCAACACGCGGCCCGCCAAGCATTTCCAAAATTGAATTTATTTTATCGACTTTCTCCCATCAATATATTGTTATAAAATTAATTATAATAAAATGGTAGTACATACTAAACCGAATTTTTTTTTATGGCGAGTTACTTGTCGTCGACATTTTTAAACATGCAATACGAATGCGCCGCGTCTGCGCGATTTTTTTGTAACTGACGAGATACACACTTGTCAGTGACTTGTTCAAACATGCAATACGGACGTTTCGTAAATTATTAGTAAGAGTTAATCTATGTGCGGCCCGCCAAAAAAAATTTAAATTTAAATTGGCCCATTGATTAAAAAGGTTGCTCACCCCTGTTTTAGACCAAGCAGGGTAGCTCTGAGCAAACCTCTGCTTTCTCTCTCTCTCTCTCTCTCTAACTCCTCCCACAGAAAACCATAGTTCAGACTCTGCGGAAGGGGTTTTGGAGCATTGCCTCTGCCTATGGCATCAACCATACTATTCCTCTCTTAGCCGACATGTCCCAAACCAGCCTTTAGTTGACCTGGTAGGAACTAATAGCTCGTAGAGCAGCCAGACTGTCCGAAAAGATTACGACCTTAGAATTAGTAATTCCTCGCCTAACAATCTCGGCAGCGCAGAACCTAATTGCAGCTAGCTCAGCTTGAAAAACCGTAGCTAGTTTGCCTAGGATAACCGAAAAGCTATATTTCGGCTTAGCCCCGTACACTCCCGCTCCTACACCCTCCTCTGTCTTGGAGCCATCCGTGTACCACATCGAGTGGACCCACAACTGGGGGGTCCACGTCTCCAATACATACTTTGAAAGGCTTGTTATTGATTGCATTATTTGACAACCTCTTCATCAGCCCTCAGCACTGAATTCAGGAAGAAAATGTCATAGAATGAAAAAACCAGAAAACCTTAGTCTCCAGTACTAAATCTGCTTTTTTAAAAAAATAATATTTATGAGGATGAAATATTTAATTTAAGTTCCAAATATTTACAAGCAAATTGGTTGAACAGAAATACCCTCACTTAATTGTATATTTTTTTAGTTTCTGGCAATTTTTTCTCGTTAACACAAACTTTCAAGCATTTTCTCATCCGGAGAAACTCTTTTATTCTTTTGGAAGTTTAACTAATGTTGAATGTTCACCATTTTGATTGCAAAACTTTTATATAATTTAGGTTAGTAATGTTAGCGTAGAAAAAAACAACAACTATTTTGAATTTACTTCCAAGGTTATTCATTTAGTGCTTGCTGTAAATGAATAAACGCTCAGAATTAATCGCAAGCCTGCCTATTGGCCATGTTTTATTGGCAATAAAATTGCCTATTAAAGACGAGCGATAGAATAGAATAGATTTAATGTTCCATTTCTATTTATCACTATATTTACATGATCAAATCTGAATTTTAAAAATTTAATGGCCACATTTCCCTATATAGAATGTAAATTTTTTGGATATAAAAATGTAGTAAAGTAAGTATAGATTCATCCCCCTTTTTTTTTTTATTTAAACTTAAATCGACCAGAGGTTTAATTTCACTAGAGCACTGAATAGCTTTAGATGAGCTTTTTCGTTTCCACTCTTTACAGCATCGTAAAATCTTGTGCAGGAGAAGTAGTAACAGTTACTGGTACTTGATGATTTGATTGTTTGCTGCAATACTTTGGTAACTGATAGCGTGCGTCCAGGAATGTTCCATCACTAAGACCCGTAGTAAATAAACTACATGGAACACTAAAAGAAAGCCACCGATGTAATGGTAAATTGTAAAAACCATTCATTCCCATTTAGCCAGAACTATCCTCTTTATTCGTATTGCTCAGACTCTACGGGAATCATGTTAAATTAAAGCTACGAAATCTTCTTCTATGTTTTTTTTTCGTTTCTTTTTCCACAACTTCTTTTTGCTTCTCCGCTTTTATCTTCTTGACTCTTCTTTCTCTTTCTCCCTCTCTCAAGCTTCTTTACAGCCCTCTCTTTAATTCAATTTCTGAGAAAATGTAATTTCCTGATCTTTATAATTTCCTATAAAGTTATTTATCTCATTTCGTTAGCATATTTCATACTTATTTTCATTTTAGCAGCATCAGTTTTCAGGACGTGGCTGATTAGTTATCAGTTAGTCTTTCTCCTTTACCAGCTCTTCTGTTTTATTAAACTTTTTTTTTAATTTCATCATTACTGTTCTTTAAAATCAATGATTCCAAAACTATAAGGGTACGTTTACAACGGAGCTGTGAGTATAGATGATAGCGGAGATGATAGCAGTGATGCATCAGCGCTTATAGAATAACCTAGTACATTCTTATGTGAGCGTGCACAACGAAGCTTCGACTAGTGACTCATACTCGCTGCTATAAACGAGCATAGATGATAGAATTGAATTTTTCATTTTTCTGCTAGCTGAACTCCAGTATCGGAGCTTCAAAATGGAGGTAGAAAAATTAATTAGTGCTGTCTTTACTCATTATTTTTGGTTATTATTTTATTATTTACTTTTAAACAATATTTTGTTTTTTAAATCGTGCTTACATTTATTTTCATGTGTATTTATTTGTTTTTCCTCAATATAACCTTACCTCAGAGTTATCACTAGTTTTTCTTCTATAGTTATAGGATTTCCATGACAATTTTTCCTACGTTTTCTTAATTTTGACCTTATTTTTTCTAAAATTTAGTCGAATGTGGGTGGACCCATCCTCACATATTCAAAAAAACGATCCGGATAATTTCTAAGTTCCTTATATAAATAGTGAAATTCGCCCAAAGTACTTCGTTTTTTATTTATGGGATGTGCATGATATTTTCTACATCTTTTTTTTTTTAAATATACCATTTCGTTGCTGGTGAACATAAAAACTCTTCTTCACTACTCGACATGTTGCATGTATCACAGCTCCGTTGTGCACACTAATCAGCGATTATATTTTACTCTATCAGTTATCATCTCTGCTATCATCTATACTCACAGCTCCGTTGTAAACGTACCCTAAGGCGGTGCTTCCACCCAGATGGGCGGAAAACAATCGCAAGAGACTCGCAAGTTTTATCAGGCACTTCTTTTTGAAGCATAAACAAGCGCAAAATTATGAGTATTTATAAAAGATCCCTTATTTAGCCTTAAAGTAAGGAGGGGACTTTATAATAAAAAAGGAAATAGAATAGAATATTTTGAGAAATTGCCTGTTGCGCTGTAAAATAGGCTTAATTTTTTACTTCTGATTACTAATTATTGCAAATATGCCAAAAGCATCTTTATCTTTAATTTTTTCCATCGTAACACGCCCGCTTATTGTATGGAGGAGAAGGTGGTATTATGGGACGGGGTTGGAATTTGGGACACCCTTGTTTTTGTGAAACCAGTAGTGCTATCTGGTTAGTTTTTGATGCCTTACTACTCTTTGGGGTAGGCTTTGTCTGCTGCAGAAGGCAGCGCATCCAATCGAGTGGCAGCTTTGTCCAAGAGAGGACCGTGTTGATTTTGTCAATGCTAAAAAGTTTTCCTAAGGTTGATTTTCCTCTGCTTTTGGTTAATACCGAGGAAATTTAGAATGATTTCCCTTAGACATTAAAAATGTAGAGATTAGAGAGTTTTAAATGCCAGTATTATGGATTTCAAATATGAATGTATATTGGAAAAAAAATGAGGTTATATTGTACGCGGTGTATGTGGTATTGTGGGACAGCGTTGCCCCATATATAAACCTCGTTAATCGTCTGCCGAACAAGTGTGAAAAGTGGCACTGAGGACGAAACTAGTTCCTTATAAATTTTTTTTTGTTTCCTTCAGGGTACTATAAAGGGCCTAAAAAGATCATTTCAAAGATTTCTTGACATTTCTCTAAGAAAACTGATTACACCCTAATTTTTATCCTTAATGTACGATAATTGTGTAAAATATAGTTTTGCGGCATATTTAAGGCTTATTTTTACAATTCATGGAGAAACGAGAACATTAACTATAATTATTATGTGTGTCTCATATTACGACCACATTGACTGAAAATCCAATATTGCAGCACCACGACAGTCTTTTTCAGTGTAACTCCAGACTCCTTGCTGTAGTACACTCAGGACTCCAAATTTACAAAGACAAATCATGTATGTCTATGATTTTACTTCAGAGTAGATTTTCATTTCAGTAGTGTTCAATATATGCAAGGTAAAAAAAAGACTGTCCCATATTACCACCTTCTCATCTACCTAACCGGTTTCGGACATTAATGCATCATTAGAGGTAATTAATCTAAATGGTGTAGGGATTTCGTCTTCACTTACGTTACTTACATTACACTTGCTGTCAGAGTGAAAGTGGTTACATGTTATGTAATTGAAAATGTTAATGAATCTTTAAAACATTTTGTAAAAATGATGAAATAAAAACCTTGTAATTGTTTAAGGGTTGTGTACGTTTAGGGTATGAATAATGCTTTAGAATTGTTAAGTTGGAGTTGTACTTAAACAGCAGATCTAGAAAGGGTGGAGAACATCGATACAAAAAGTATGGAAACCACTGGCCCTAAACACATCCTTCTAGTTCGCTAACACCAACTTCATACTCTGCCGTCATGTTTTAATGAGGTTTGACATAAATTTGTTAACGTAAGCGGCCTAAAGTTTCACAGATTTAATCAAGTATAAGCGTCTGTTTCATAGTAAATTATAGAAATTTATCTACCTTTGGCTGTAAAATTATCAAAATGGCGAGTCATAAATATATAACTGTATTTTGGAATATACTTATATCTACAGTTTTCAGTGTTGTACAGTCATCATTTTTGTAGGCTCTCAATTTTTTATTACGCTGTATGAATTGTCACAATCTTGTTAGAAATGGTATCTCACGTACACTTTACTCTCTTTCGTTAAAAAAAAACAAACACACGTGAGCAATTTTGTCGAATAAAATCCTCATTAATGCGTTTTACTTCGAAAATATAGCAAATGATTTTCTTAAAAATGGATAACAATTTCCCTTAAACCATTATTTTTCAAACTACTGGTTTTCCTTTTGTTTCTTTTAATTGGTTGTTAAGTCAGGTATGTGGGAAAATGATCCAAATTTCACTAGCTTAGTAATGGGTTTGCCGCCTTGGGTCTACTTCACCCTTGTGTAGCAACAACAACGTTAACGGGTTGTTAGTGCTAGAGCGATGCAAATGAATTGCGCAACTCGATTAGATGCATCCTATATCGTTCAGTTCCCTCGAAGTAAAAAAAATGTCCAAGCAGTCAGTATTATCATGGTGGGAAAAATAATTCTAGCCGTTTTTCTGCTACAACATTTTCTTAAATCTAATCCTAATATTGAAATAATGTTGCTCATTAGACGGAACCTCGCAAATAGATAAATAGAAAAGTCTAGTGTGAACGAAAAGCAGTAAAATTTCAATTTTAGCAGCCATTGCCAACACGATAGAAAAGGGCTTTATTAGATTAAGCAATACAAATTCTGTATGAAATATCTATTTAAATGTACGTAATCACACACATATTATTTCATTTCATTTATGCCTTAGTTAAAAATAAAATAAGTAGATTAGTTTGATTTTTGGGAAAAAGGAGGACAAACCAAATCTGCACAGATGTGGAGTTATGAGAAGTAAGAGCTCCATGCTGGGATGTTATTATGGCGGATTGCATTTAAATGGAAACTGGTTTCCCAAATATTATTGAATAAACATGTAGTTGACCCATTTTGTAGAAATGCCTGGTGAAATCAGAAGCAAAGAATCCAATCCGAGTCCGTTAGAAGTTGATGTAACCTAACCCAACCTAACTTTGCTTTAGAAACTGGAGTTAGGAAGTTGGCTAAGCAAGACCAAGTACGCAATACCACCATCAGAAACCTTGAAGTTGATTCTTTTCCATTACTGACTCAGTGGAAACTGAAATAATTCGGGAACGTCTGCAGCATTGGGTAGCTCCATTCTTCCGGAAAGCTTTTATACTGAAGGCTCGTGGAACGAGTCATGGAAAGCATCTTGAAGCATTACCTGAATGAAAGCCAAAAAATTAAATAAAAAAATAGAGAGAATGAGAAAAATTGCACTTCTTTCGCAGCTCCTTTAATGCCAGAATTCCTTTATTCCTGCAAATTCAATTTCAAAATGATCTACTAACTTCATCATATAATTAAATTGGTTTGAATACCTGAAATGTTAAAGATATTCGGCTCTCTATTTATCCAATGAAGATAATGTTCGTTCAAGGGTCGTGAAATATCAGCTATACTTGCTGTCTCCAAGAAGTACCAGTACCCACTCCCGGGGTTATAATTTAACCACCCGGTTATAAGAGATGAAATTTTCGCACTTTGGCCATAAATTAATATTTTTCATTTAGTATTTATTTAATTCATTTATTCATTAAAATATGCGTGTATGATATTTGTGATCATTGACCACAAATGATCATTTGTGGACCCAGAGTTTTTAGTTAGTGTACTGGCAGCCTCAAGGCACAATCTAAACCGGTCTGATAGTGGTCTGCACAGGTTCCTTGGAAAAGGAAATCAAATAATAGCAAGCTGGACTCATAATGGACCCTAAAAACTGGACCGAAAGGAGAAAAACAAAATGGAGCAACTTTATATTTCAAATAAAGAACATCAAATTAAAAAAAAAAAAAAACGTTATTACGGAAGTTATAAACTAGGGTCATTTATACCTGCCAACCACAGAAAGCTAAAAAATTTATGGTGTATAATGCATTAAATTCAGTTAGCCATAGTAAAGTTTTATTAATGTAAACTGGTACCACTTTGTTGACAGACGGAAAGGCGTGAACAACACCTGACGCCAGGAAAGTTCACGCCGTTGAAACTACCAGAAGGTAATCCGGAAGATGCTACACCACTTCTTGAATTTTCTAGGCATCGTTTGCGGGTCATTGAAAAAATGGGCGAAGGCTCATTTGGAATGGTTAGTAAATCCGTTTGTTTTCATTGTATTTCAGTGTTTTGTAGGCAATTAATTTTTATGCATTCATCTTCCTTCAGATCCATCTTTGTGAGACTGAAGGGGTGCCTGAGTATAATGGAATTACGTCATATCATAAGAAACAAGTTATCGTCAAATCAGTGTGGCGAGGTTGCACTGAAGCGACAAAGTGAGTATTTCATACTTTATTTTACCCATTGTAGATGATTATTTGTTGCCAGTTATTACCGCAAAATAAATATGTATGCCTAAAACTAATTCTATACTTCGCGTAAAAGTAGAATAGAACCATTATATAGAATAGGGTATGAAAATAAATGGGGTTCTTAAGGATTTATTGCAATATTTGTCGGTTTAAACTGTAGATAGATAGATTCTAGCAGGGTGGCCTTAAAGGCCTACGCCACCGCGACCCAATGGATCTATTGTGGCGCCCACCATTCTAGAGCTCGCCCTTCAGACCCGTCCGTTTAATCAGACTCTTAATTCCGGAGAGCGACTCCTGGGTAAAGCTCACAGGCCTTGGTTTTCCTCCCCGAGAAGTGACATCCTTAGCCAGACAAGCCCCTCACATTGACACAACACGTGCAGTGCTGTTTCCTCCTTCTCCTAACAGAACCTACAAAGGCTATCATCTGCCAGGCCCATGCATGCATGTGTTTTCACAGCCTGCAGGGTTTAAACTGTAATCAATCGTTCAATGCGCACAAGCAGACCTCTAAACTGTATTGTTATTCGCCGCGGGTGTTTCAATTTGAGTAACCTCGCTCTATTACCTTACCTCGCAATAGCAGAGGTCGTTGGGTGTTTTGAATAATAATAATATTCAATCGATGAAAGTTTAACGATAGAAAGAAATACACATAAAAATTCTGAAAAAGATGGCCACTTAACATTCATTTTTTTTAATCATACGTATATAGCAGGTATGGCGGTCAAGTAGATCGCGATCGTCCAGTCGATCTCAATGATCTCAACCGCATCCGTAATGTAGTAGTAATCCACAGATACGTCTTTAGAATTTTTTTAGTTTATAGTGGTCACAATTTTTCCATCATAAAATAAAATATAAATCTGTACTTTTGCTGTAGTTAATTTTCAATTAAGAAATATTATTAATAAGATGATTTGTTGATTTAAATGGGGTTCTGGCTCTGGAGGAGAGGGCTGAAGGTGCATTTCTTCTTGGTTCGGAGACGTTATGCGTCTTGGCACCTCGAGTGCCTGGACAAGTATCCCATTAAGGCTGTGGACGGTTTAAATGATATGCCGCCATTATCATCTACATCTTAGCTGTCTGAGGGAGGGACTTTTCTGATGCAGCTGGCTATAAATTATTTCGTTGCTTCTCTATAAGACTATAAGGTGGCTTGAGTTGGCATTGGAGGTTATCTTGGACTATTTCTACGGATATTGTGGTCTCAATGCATATCTTTGGTGTGATTACCTGCAATAGTACCAGATATATCCGGATGGGACTGAGTCCCTCTTAAACCAGAGGACTTCCTGATACGAGCTTATCAAAGGTTTTGTTTTGGAACTTGCTTCAGCATTGATCTTTCCATGCGTGCCGGTGGCCCACTAGCCCTCTTGATTGTATTTTACCTGATTAATTTATGAAATCACAAATATTTAAATTCTTAAAGTCTAGTTTTTGAGCGCGAGAATTTCTTTCAAGAACTTTTAAATATACATTTTTTTTACTTTATTTATTTTCACAACTGCAGTATATTTCTGCAATAAGTGAAGCTGATACTACAACTTGATAACAAAATAAATACATGAATACATGAGGGGAGAATTCACCCATTGGTGAAACTCCCAAAGTGGTACAGTTCACTATTGTACATTGGCACTTACTTCATTTAGAAGATCGCGTGGCCACCTGCGCTTCAACCGCCTGGGAGGATTTCTTGGTAGAGTAGTAAGTTGAGCTAATAGTGGATTAGGATATGAGGTAATTGATGTGTGGAATTTAATGTAACGGGATCTTGCAGCTTCTGAAACATAGGGAGCTAGGTAATCTCGGCACAAGATAGAGTTTGTTATACAAAGTAAGGAGCGTTAGCAATTCTGCGGAGTCTTTTTGACTGGAAGGATCGGATTCTATAGATATTGGAAGCTTTGGCCGAGCCCCAAAGTTCCATTCCATAAGTCCAGGCAGGTTTCACTATATCTTAGTGTAGATAAGTCGTTTATTCTGTAGTGAGAGTTTAGATCGCTTGTCGAGAAGCCTAGAGAGAAGTTTGAATCGTCTTTTTCAGTTCTTTCCGTTAAATATACTTTATGCAACATTTTGCAATTTGTATGCATCAAGTGCATCTTTGAGTGTTTTTTTTTTTTTGTTTTTGTTCCTATTAATCTTTAGACAAGAGTTCCTGCGGGAAAGTTGCTGGATGGGCACCCTAAGGGACGCCAATGTAGCCAGGGTGGTAGGCGTATGTAGCCAAGAGGAGCCTTTCTGCATATTGCAGGATTATTGCGAATTTGGCGACCTACCCACTTTCCTTCAGCTACAATCCACTAGCCCGGATGAGGAAAATCCAGCTCTCAGGTGAAAATTTTCATTGATTTTTTTCTGTATTAATTTTATTTATTTTATAAATATAGATTAATATTTTACTAATGCCTCTTTTTATAGCTACGGTTGTCTAATATATATGGCGACGCAGGTGGCTTCAGGCATGAAGTACTTGGAGTCCTTAGACATGCCACATAGAGATTTAGCAGCTAGGTGAGACTATACTCATCTTGTTTCCCTCTTTTTATCAATTTTCCTCCTAATAAAATGTAAATAATATAAAGTAAAACACGATCTTCTCTTTGTTTAAATTTACACAGTTGAAATTAAATCTCAGAATTCATTATTTTGTATTTAATTATTATAAAGGTTAAAATTCCGAATTCAAACAACATTCAAAAATCTGTAACTCTGTTTACTGAATATATTTTTCTCATATTTTTCGGAATTTTTTACTGCGATTTTATTTAAACTACGTCTGTCGATCTACAGGTTTAAAAAAAAAAAAAAAAAAAAAAAATAACTTTTCTCGAAATAAAAAATCGTTTTTGGCATTTTAAGCTATCAAATATTAAGAGAAAATCGTGCGTAAATTTACCAAATCTTCCAACATCTGATTTTGTATTTGGACTTAAATCCCTGCCACGAATTTTTTACTTTTACTAGAACCAAGAGCTTCGAACATTTGTGAATTATAATTTCAGTAGTAAGAGTTGAGAGCTTGTCACATGTTTGTCGCTTTAAGTAACTTGCTTTCATGAGAAATAATCTGGTAATTTTCTCAAATTGTTGAATCCATTCTTTGGCTTGTTCTAATAATCGCGATCTACAACAATTGGAATCTACATTTCCTTATCAGCTTTATTAAGTTCAATGCCAATGGTAATACAGCGCTTTGAAATGTTTTTCCATTTTTGCAGGAACTGTTTGGTCGGCAAGAGCTACCATATAAAAGTGTCCGACCACGCAATGTATTGTACTAAGTATGAAAGTGACTATTATATAAGTGATACAAAGGCCAAACTGCCAATCAGGTGGATGGCCTGGGAGAGTCTCCTGTTGGTATGTATTCTTTGTATTCCTATTTTCACCTTGATTTCAATATCTGGTTTACTCTTTCTTTTTTTTCTTTTGCTTTTTTTTTTGGCATTGGCTTCCGCCATACAGCCAGCATCGTCTAGGTGCTTATCACTAGAATATCACTCACTCTCCATTCTTACTTATAAATACATTCGCTTCACTCATTCATCCCTCTACTATATACAACTATTTACATAAACTGCAGCTAATGGATGGATCAGTACTCTATATTCCTGCCATCCTTATAGCTTAACCGAAATTAAAATCACGTAATCCTTCTCTAATCATTTTCTTGCATTCATTCTATAACTTTTAAATACGTTCATATTTCTTTGCTAGCTCTGCTACAGATTTAAGCACATAGATGTTGGTGGAGAATATTATGTCTTCGTAGCGAAATGGTGCATCTAAATACCTGTATATGTCGTCAAACATTCGTTTCCTTTCTACCACATAACGTGGACATATCATTATTATATGTTTGAAATCCACCTCCTCATTGCAATCTACGCAAAGAATAGAGGACCTTTTGTTGATCCTGTGAAGATACGATCCGCATCTAGCGTGGTTCGCTCTCAGCCTGCTTATTGTCGTAACAACCCATTTATTTGGTTTTACTCTTTATTTTTAGATACGTATCTATTTATTATTATAAAAATAAAATATAAGAGTGGGGATGATTAACATCATTTTTTTCCTTCCAGTCTAATAAATTTATTTCATCAGCTAGCATGATGGTTCAATTTATAAATCCAACTTTAGTCTGTGGTTTTCGCGTACAATAAATATGATGTATACTTCCTAAATATATAAAATATAAAAACAGTATTTATTTGAGCAGACGTTTATAAAAATGATTTATTGAAGCAAACATTTTGTGTAATCCCCCTAATTCCTTTTGCTGTTGCTAAAGAGCCGTATAAAAATTCCATATATAATTAAATTCTAGTAATTTTTTTTTAAATATATTTTTTGGATTCGGGAGGGTTGGTCCGGAAATTATACTTTTTATTTATATTTATTTTTTACGAAACAGATGTTTCGATTGTTTATCTAATCATTTTTCAGCTCTATATCCTTTTCAAATTCATGAAAATTCAGACCATACAACCAGATGATTATGGTTAAAGCGTGGGCTTTAGCAAAGATCAGAACTTTTTTCCCAGCTTTCGATTTACTTGCAAGGTTTGTTTTACGAGAAATGGTAACAGCTAGCACACATGATCTTTACTTCTGTCACGATTTCAATATGGACAACCTTGCTGGCATTTTCTATACACAGTTACTTGAAATAGAAGTCTTTCACGTAGTAAACTAAATTACTGAAAGATTTGTGAATTTCTTAAATGAAAGACATCAATAAGTTTGAAGATATTCTGTCATATATATGTGGCAAGAAATGCCAACACGATCGTTTCCCAGAGCATTATGGAGAAAGCAAGTGACTTCGTTGCTTCCAGGTAGATATGTTTGGTCTTTGAAGCCCTTTCGATTATCTCCAATGATCCTCTAGATCTTAGTTTGTTCAGATCACCAGTTCCAGAACCAGTTCGTACACCTTGTTGAAATAAACTCGTGCGAGCAGTTATTGAAAAGAGTATGGATGCTCCCAATCTTAATTGCAACAACCAAGTGATGAGAGGGAATTGTGAATATTATTCAAGCTTGCCTACAATTTCAAGGAGCGTATTTTGCGTAATTTTAATGAGTTATTAATTTTGCTGTTAATTGCTAACAATTTGAAACAATCGGCTAGGAAAATTAGAATGTAACATTTATGATAAAAAAATCTTTAATATTTCCCAGCCCCACACTAGACTTAAAAGAACAGAACTAAACAGACGCTATCGACTACTTAAAAGACTCTTAGACGATGGATCAAAACTCTCTCTGGAGAACAAAAGACTGATTTATACTTCTATTTTGAAACCAATCTGGGCGTATGGAATAGAGCTGTAGGGTTCAACTAAACGCTCCAATCTCCAAACGATTCAATCTCTTCAATCTAAAATACTTCGAACTATCGTAAACCCTCCATTTTATGTCTCCAACCTGACTATACATTCCTTTTGTCACCCAAGTTGCTAAAATTCGATACAGAAAACTCCACTTCAGTCTGCAATCTCATATAAATCCTCTAGCTCAAAATCTTTCTTCTAGAACTCCTCCTGACAACCCGACGTCTTAAAAGACAGAGATCTCCTCCCAAGTGAAGAGAGTGACTAACCATATAATGTTTTGGAGTGTTAGCACTGGGTAACTTCTCCACTCATTTACTTCTACTGCTCATTGTTATCATTGTTACTTATAGCGCTAACGCGCTGATTGTAGCACAATAAACGCAAAAAAAAAATATTTCCTAAGAAAAATAAAAATATTGTATATGTATCAGAGAAAAACAAACATCACAATAATAAAATAATTAATCTTTGAAATGAACGAATATAGAAGAAACAAAAAGAGAAAAATATAATCTAAGTGTCTAAGTAAAATAACATTCAGAATAATTAACTACTTTATTATACGTAATAAAAGATCACAACCCGAAGATAATCTTATTCTCCTTATCTATCATTAATTCTTTAACATCACGGTCATTTTCACTGGGAGTAGCTGGACTTCGAGAACGGCAACATAAAAGTTTTATCAATCAATAGAACTGCTGTTTTAAAGTTTCAACAGGTTGAACGTTATTTTGATTTGGTTTGGAAGAGGAAAGAAACTGGTTATGGAAGAAACAAACCACGATTTCAGTTGACAAAAACAATGGGCAAAAACAAAATTTGTGGTATATAATCAGGGCCGGATTTAGATGAAAAGAGGCCCTAGGCTATTCCACTTATGAGGCCCTCAAAAGCGTTGATCTTAACCAATACATTTTTATGTTTGTTTATTAGTCATATGCGTAGAATTTCTCCTTATTTTCGGTTCAGTGTTTTAGTGTTCACCGTTTTTAGAATAGTGTAATTTTAATTTTGCTAACAATTTGAATGTAGGCCCTTCTTGATCGTGAGGCCCTAGCCTAGGCTGAAGCCTAGTTAGCCTATAGGAAAATCCGGCCCTGTATATAATTCAGTTCTGGCGTACCTTGCGTTTTCTAGACTACTGCTTGATTTTCGTAAAAAGTGATTGGATTAGAAAGAAATCAACGCAATTTTAAAAAATCCTAGCCAACTCTGGGATAAAAGTTCCTACCCGGACTTGAACCACTTAAAATACAGTGTTTTTTGTTTTCTTATTCAGTTTTACATTTACTGGTATAAATATAGTTTTATTTTTTTAAAAAACTGCTTATCCACTCGTAAAATATTAGGGAATATATATCGAGAATATTCAGTGGCTTAATAATTCAATTAAAATTAGTAAGTATAACGTACATTTCGTAAAATTTTATATGATAATTTGTACTAAAGCAGCGAGGTTAATTTATAGGAGAATGAGATCCGCAGCAGAATAGTTTGTGTCAGTAGGATGTCAATTAGTACGGGGCCGTATAGTACAATAGTGGGAAGGTATACCGTTGACAGGTTATTATGGTTAGTAGAGGTAGAATGTACCTATAGACAACATACTCCCAAAGGGGAGCACCATATTCCTTAAACACAGGTTTAACCTTCTCCCTTGCTTTCCCTTTGTTAACCTTATTTACATAAATCTAAAGTGTATAACTATTACATATCTAATTTCTTTCATGCAATTGTCTTAACATTACTTGCATTAGAATGTTTACTTTGTATTTTTAGATGTTGTTTTTTCAAATTATTATTTTATTGGCATGAGCACGAACTATGTGCGGTACAGAATTAGGCCGAGTGAGAAACACGAATGGAGAGGACTTTCAGGTCCGAGACTCTCTGGGATGAATTAGAGGATAAAGGTGGGGATTATAAGTAGCTATTTAGACCAACGACATAAGGATTATTGTTTTGGAAAGATATGCGCAGCGACTATACAAAAGGTTTTAGAATGATCTTAATGTTTTTTTATAAAAAGTGTGTTACCTGAATTCATTACCATAGGGAATGATGAGGCATGTAGAAGAGTGACTTTGGAGACATTGGCAGTTCGGTAAAGGGGTTCCGACTGACTTCATTTATGCTGGATGATTAGATGGTGCCGCACGATTCTATTTTACATCTCAGAGCAATGTTTAGTGCAGAATGAGGCCAATGATTTCGGTTCACAAAACTCCTAAGTACAGTCGAGCCTCCCATAAAGGACACTCTAACTAGCGGTCACCTCCATTTTACGGACAGTTTTTGGATTTCCCCGTTTTACCCCTATGCACTTTCTATATAAAAGAACCTCTGTCTAACGGACACTCCACATAGCGACCGCGGACATTGATTTTGGGGAACGGATTATATGTATCACCTCCCACCAACGACCACCTTATTATTAAAAGTTCGTTTGACGCGGTGATCAAAATAATTATTCCCACTCAAGTTTTTCTTTTTTTCTGTTTTTTTCCTAAATTTTCCTATATAAGCTCATACATCTTGTACCATTTTAATCATTTTTCAATATTGCTTTGGTCGAACAATATTATTTTTCCCGATATGTCTCCCAAAAGAAAATGGTTAACTCTAGAAGAGAAAATAAATGTGTTGCAAAAACCAAATCGGATAATTAAGAAAAATTTGATGCATATCATATAGCTGCAATAATTATGCAATTATGTACGTTTTTAAATCTATTAATACTAAACAATTTTTAAATAGATGTTTGGGAAAAAATCTTACATTTTTTCAATACGAAACTTGCCTTACCTACTTCTAACGGCCACCTCCTAACAGCGGCCACTTTGCTTTACCCCGTCAGTGCCCGTTATTGAGAGGTTCGACTGTAGTTGGTAACGTCTTTTAACTATTAACGCAGCCATGATGACATGGGTCATCACCGATCGTTAGCCTTCGAGAATAAAATCCTTCGTAGGATATTTAGTCCATTGAAAGAAGGTGCAGTCTGGCGACGGTAGACAAATCGAGAGGTGATACGACTGTACCTTGGAGTCTAACGCCTTGAGAATTATTAAACTATCAAGTTAAGATTGGCAGGACATGTCAGGATGGACAGTTCCGATATTACCTCCATAACTTTTATTTGGTGGGAATCTTTCGTAACTATAAGGTGCTAGATACACAATAATTTCAATTACAAAAACAAAGATCTCTTACTTAAATTTCTATAATGAGTTTACCTGATTTAATGTTTCGTACTGATGCTTTAGTTAGCTAGTAATCTTGCCTTTGATGGGGGAAGAATTATCATGGTTCGATTCCTTGGAGGTCCCAAAAGTATTCCTCCAGCTTCTTTAGTGAAGTGGGTCGATTCTGAAGTGAAGACAAGAACTAAATAGTCAGTAAGAATGATGGCGTGCTTACCACAAGTTCTAACGTAAATCTACTTAATTATCCGCGTTGCAAGCCTCTGGTTTTTTCGCCACAATTTCGTTTATATTTAAATAGAATTAGAATTTAAATTTACGCTTAATAAACAAATAGAATTTTTCCCTTCTTAAGATATTTAGTGGACTGTCTTAATTTTCAAATTAATGATGAACGAGGGCAGATGATAATGATTAGCCGGTATTATACGAGTAGTAGTTCACAATCCTGTTTGGTCTTGAGTAGAGAGATGTAAGATGTAGAATGGGTAGGTGCCCGTAAGGGTCTTAGCCCTTTTTTAACTTAACTAAGTTAAAACAGCGAATTAAAATAGCTGACGAGCTACGGCGCTGTATTATCGTTCCACTTTATGCCAGATGTTGTTAATGAGAACTGAGTTGAAGAGTTTTCCTTACAAGAAGAAGAGAACGTTTTAAATGTTTGCAACAATGTCAGTTCGTTAGGATGTATATGTATACCTTATTTTAGTAGCAAGGCTTTGCCTAAACTTTATTTTAGACTTATTAAACTTAATTTCAATGTTAAGTGAGATAATTTTATCCAATTTAATGTTTTACCCACTTTATTTACATAGGAATTAATTATAGTCTAAGGTACAGTAAATAAAAGTTCGCCTTACTGGAATTACTAGATTATATTAGCAAAATAATAATTACATCCTAATTGTGTCTGGATAATAAAAGATTTTCTTGATGGTATTATTTCGTCAGAAGCTAGTTCTCTTGTTGAGCGCCGTCAAAGTTTCGTCTTTTGAATGAAACTGACAAGAAAATTATTGGATAACCTATAACCTTGTAATTCAACAAGACTGCCTACTGATTTTTAAAAAAAATAGATTTCAATTGTATTGCAGAAATATTAAATTTCATATTTGTGGAAATTGTAAAGGTCCTAACGTGATAGTTAAAGCGGATATTTAGTTGTGCCGTTTGAATTGGATTAATGCAATTTATCGGATGTTAGTCTAGATGTTAGCTACGGGTTGCTCTTTTAGATGCAGCGGCGAAAACAAGTTAGTAAATTAGTTTTTATTTTGCTGTTTGAAGCGCTTCGTGAGAATAAAACGCGAATTTGGCAGTTAAGTGTTTGAAAAACGATGAAAAGTTTATGTTCAAAGGTATTGGGAATCCAGTAATAAGACGCTAGAAATTGGGTTTTTCGTGCCAATAAATGTTATTACTCAGAATGTTTCCATGCTAACGCGATTCCAAAAGTAAGATTGTGTAAAGTGTTGGTATTGTTCAGGAATAGTAAGAAAGTCAAGCGACTAATAATAAAAATAACAAAAGTAGGTAGAGGGCAGAGGTCGATAAGGTAAGAACCCTGGTGAGTGGTGGGGAGGAGTGACGGAGGCAGAAGGTGGCGAGCCATTGCCGAGATAAGACCACGGAGCTGCTGAGAATTACATACGAGCTGCTGAGAATTACATAACGAGCTGCTTTGGCGTGAGGTGAGCTACTTCCGAGCTAAAGCCCTCTGTGTGCTCCTAACCACTCACCCGGGTTCGGGCGTTAACTCTCGTTAATAGTACCTCTCGCCTTTCATTTAATCAGAGATTATTGTTTTGTTAATAAGTTTTGGTTTATTTTGTTTTACTTATAATAAGGGATATTCTTTAGTTTATTAGTGTTTTTCATTTCAGGGTTTTTTTTATGTTGTAGAACTGTAATTGTAGAGAGAGATTTTGTATATAGGTGTGTGTATGTTTATGTTAGAATAACAGGTAATTCATTATAATAAATCATTTCTAAAAACTGTGGCTTTTCCTCCCCTCTTCCTGTGTGAATGGTCGTGTGAGTGTGAGAGTGATTGTGTGTGTGTGTGCAGAAGCTCAAGGAGAGCGCGCGCATCAGAAGGAGCGCGCGCTGTGCAATAGGTTGGCACTCAGAGAGGTTTACAACTGGTGACAGGTGGTAGCGGTCAGAGCTAGTAGCAACGCTCCCACAGGAATAGCGCTCGGCCTGTATCTGGGAAACGCGACGTCCCTCATCGATTTTGACTAAAATTTTGAATTTAGCGATACCCTTAATGTAAAATTTGGAACGTTCTAAATTTTAGTTCATTTTCCTACATATAAATTTCCCGCGGGAAATATTGTCTTTGTAAATTGTGGGATAGCCGTGGTTACGACACCTAAGTGTTGGGTATCCTTCGAACCAGCTCTTCGAGCTCTATTAGCTAGGAATAGTATTGACTGAGGTTATCATGGAAGCCATGCAAGCCGAACTTAAGGAATTGAGGGCGGAGCTTCATAATGTGAGACAGTCTATCTCTCAGCGATCCTCTAGTCCAAAAAAACGTGAACAAAAGGACTTAACCCTTCAGAGTCTTATTAGGACCTGGGGGGGAGGCGAATTAGAGGAACCAGTGGAGCAGTTCCTCACTAACTTCAATATAGTGGCGAGAAATGGTGGGTGGTCGGAAGCAGAGCAACTGATGGTTTGTAGGCTGAAACTGACGGGGGCAGCTGCCAGCTGTATAGCCGGACACCCTGAGTTATTAGAACCTATGGCCACTTTTAAAGATTTCGAAGGGGTGTTGTTGCGCCGATTCGCAGGAACTGCTACGCCAGAGGAACATCTGATAGCCTTAAACGCGGTAGAACAGCTCCCGGGGGAAGATGCCCTACAATTCGCGGATCGTTGTCAGAGGCTGGGCGAAAAGACGCTCAATCCAGGGGTTTCTGTTCAAGAGGCAGCCTGGGCGAGGGCGAATTTAGAAAAATTTCTAATAGCTGTTTACATTAAAGGCCTTAAAGGAGAAGCGGGTCGGCAATTGCAGTACACACCTCCTGGCACGTTCCAGGAGGCTATGACTAGAGCCGCCCGGATCGAGCAAGTGAAGGTGAAACTAGGCAACCCCCGAGAGGTGTGGGCTATACGAAAGGAATCTCCGGGTCAGACGTATCAAGAGCAAAAGGGGGTGTGCTACGAGTGTGGCCTAGAGGGCCATTTCGCCAGGGATTGTAAGCGAAGACCAAAGGTATCTCAGGGAAGCGTAGCTCCTAACGCCCGCACCCCGCGGAAAGGTGGTACAGCGCGCTCAGTTACCTGCTATGTGTGCGGGCAAATCGGTCACTATGCGCGCGAGTGTGACAAAAGAGCCACTCTAAGGAGGGTAGCGGCCACCAGATCTCAGGAAGAGACTAACCCAAAAGGCGAGGGCTCGATGGATGCCCCACCGTCGATCGCCCACCCGTATTAGGGGCAGCTCCGGCTCTCGTACCCAGCGTCTCATCAACGCGCCTTCGAGGCCTGTTGTTAACTGCAGAAGTGGGCATACACAGATTACAATTGCTCCTTGATAGTGGGTCCGAGATATCAATACTTAAGCAGCCAATCCCGGGAGTAAGAATTGGTAGTTCGGAAACGAGGGCGACGGGGGTTATGGGGGGAACAATCCCCATTCTAGGCGAACAGAAGTTGGTGTGTAAAATTGAAGGCGAGGAAGTACACCATGTCTTTGTCATTGCAAAGGTGACAACGCGTGGAGACGGCATTATAGGGTGGGATCTGATGACTAAGCTAGGAGTTATAATCAATGCGGGGAATGGGGCTGTCCAAGTAGAAGGAAAACCGGTATCCTCGGTAATCTTGCCCGAAGGAGAGGAACCTGACAAAATATTGGGTAGCACAACTTCCGAGAGGGAAGTGTTAGGGGAAGCGGACTCTCCAATCTTATCACCCAAAACAGTTAAGGCTGGGGGTGCTAGTTCGATACCGCCTTTCCACGAACAAATGATTGAGGGCAAGTTAGACGGCCGTCTGGAAGGGGATTGGGTGTTGGAGCCCGTTCAACAATTACACGGTGGAGTGAGAGTGGCCAGAAGTGTGAACCGAGTAGAAGGACGACGAGTCTGGGTAAAAGTCATCAACCCCACACGGGAGGAAATTCAGTTAGTGAAAGGGCAGATATTGGCTTTCGCGGAGAAAACCTCTACTTCAGTAGATCATACAGTGGTTGCGGCTACAACGGAAGCCCAGGGTGGGGCGGGCAATCTGGAGGAATTAATATGCGAGAAACTGGCCCATTTGAAGGGAAGGGAACGGCGTAAATTACTCCAAGTCTTATGGAAGTACTCGGGAGTATTCGGGGAACCGGGAAAGGAGGGATGTAAGTTGCCGGTTCATCACGCGATCAAAACGACAGAAGGAGGGCCTATCGCCAAGAGACCATACAAAGTACCGTTCCATCAACGAGACCTAGTTAAGCAGCATCTAAATGATATGCTTGCCAAGGGGATCATTGTCCCTTCCACGAGCCCTTGGTCAGCCCCTGTGGTGCTGGTACCCAAAAGAGGCGAGAATGGCCAATGCCAATACCGGTTTTGCACCGACTTCCGAGGGCTGAACAAAATAACGAAAACCGATGCCTACCCTTTGCCGATTATTTCCGAAACCCTGGAGAGCTTGGGCCAAAGTAAGTATTTCTCCACAATCGACCTCGCGAGTGGATATCACCAGATACCCATTCGTGAGGGGGATTGCGAAAAAACCGCATTCACAACAGTTGGGGGCCATTTTGAATATAGGCGCATGGCATTTGGATTGGTCAATGCACCTGCAACCTTCCAACGGTTGATGGACCAGCTCCTAATGAACTTAAAGGGAGAGGAGTGCATGGTGTATTTAGACGATGTAATAATCTATAGCCGGGACCTGAGGGAACACTGCGAGAGGCTGGACCATATATTTCAAAAAATAGAGGAAGCTGGATTAAAAATTAATTTGGCTAAATGCAAGTTTGCCCAGACGGAAGTCAAATATCTCGGCCACGTAGTATCGTCTGAGGGAGTCAGACCCGATCCGGGGAAAGTGTCGGCCGTGAGGTCCTTTGCGATACCGACATCCGCCAAAGACGTTAAAAGCTTTCTTGGGCTTGCTGGGTACTACCGGCGTTTTATCTCAAACTTTTCGGACCGCGCCAAACCACTAACTGCATTGCTGGGGAAAAATAAGACTTTCCAGTGGGGTGATCGAGAACAGGAAGCTTTTACAGATCTGAAAGGAGTGTTATGCTCCTCGGATGTCTTGATATATCCCGACTTCCGGGATCCCTTTTTGTTAGCCACAGATGCCTCCGGGGTAGCGGTAGGGGCGGTCTTATCCCAAATTCGAGAAGGCCATGAGAGACCAGTTGCTTATGCCAGCCGACAGCTTAATAAAGCAGAGCAAAATTATTCGGCAACGGAACGGGAGTTGTTAGCGGTAGTGTGGGCTACAGCTCAATTTCGTTGTTATCTCGTCGGGCGTAAATTTACATTGATGACAGACCATGCAGCGTTGAAGTGGATGCTGCACCTAAAAGACCCTTCGGCCAAATTGACCCGCTGGGCGCTGCGGCTATCGGAATTTGATTTCGAAGTAGTGCATCGGCCGGGGGTTAAACATCAAAATGCGGATGGGTTAAGCCGCGCCGTTGCCAACACCCAAACGCAGGAGATAGGGAACCCCGCAGCCCAGAAAGGACTTAGCGAAAAGGACAGATGGAGACGGGAACAAGAACGGGATGCATGGTGTACAGGGGCCAGACACAGGTTCCCGGACAAAGTAGCACAGGAGTCAGGGTTATGGTATTGGACCCAAAGCGAGGCAAACCGTAAAGGGTGGAAGATCATGGTACCAACCAAGCTCCGCGTCCACGTGATCAAGACCCATCATGATACTCCCTGGTCAGGGCATCCGGGAGCGGAAAGAACGGCCGCTAGGATCCGGGAACAGTTCTACTGGCCAAAGATGGACCAGGATATTCAGAAATTTGTGAAAAGTTGCCATTCGTGTAATTCCCGAAAAACTCCAAAAGGGTTAACAAATCCCTTAGGAAGGGTGGAGGCTGCAAACTTCCCACTAGAAATAATATCGCTGGATATAGTCGAATTTCCAAAAAGTAGGAGCGGCTACCGTTATTTGCTAACCATGGTGGATAATTTTACTAGGTACGCGGAAGCGGTGCCTTTAAGAAGTCTGACTGCCGAAGAAACAGCTAGAGCAGTATTGAAAGAGATTATTTTAAGACATGGGGCACCTAGGTGCATTCTAACGGATCGAGGGACAAACTTTGTGTCACAACTTTTCAAAGCGATGTGTCAAGAATTAAGAATCAAAAAGCTGCAAACAACAGCATATCATCCCCAAAGTAATGGGATTATAGAACGTCTGCATCGCACTCTAGTAGATTCGTTAGCCCATTATGTTCGCCGGGATGGACAGGATTGGGATGAGTGGATTCCCTATGCATTATTGGCTTACCGAACCACCATCCATTCATCCACTGGATACTCACCGCATTACTTATTTTATGGGCGGGAGCCGGAATTACCATTCGATTATCCGTATATTTTGAGGGAGAAAAACCATGATCTAGAAGAATACACGCGGACCCTAAAAGAAAAACTGATACAGGCCTACGCAGATGCGAAGGAGACGGATGTAAAAGCCAGAGAACGATGGACCCGAGCCCATGACCGCGGGAAGGTGTTACGGGTATTCGGAAGGGAAGAAAAGGTTTACTTATTAGAACCAGCGGTTCCCCGTCACCATGCAAAAAAGTTTCATAAACCATGGACAGGACCACATGTCATTACCGAGGTTATTGCCCCTACGACCTATGAGTTGGCTCTCAAATCAGGGGGTAGATATGTAGTTCACGCGGATCGTTTGAAACCGGCATTAGAACGAGAAAATGAAGTGGATATACCAGCAACGTTACCTCCAGGTAGGGGAGCGCAGTCCTTCGAGGAAAGTGATAGCGGGACGACTAGCTCCGAAAGTGACCCAAGGCAAACCGAAGAGGGAACGGCGAGCGATCCAGCCGGAAATGGGAGTAGGAGCGGGAGAGTGACTTCCCCGAGAGAACGCAGCGGTTTAGCAAGAGAAACCATAGGAGGAAGGGAACCCCCAGAAACAGTCGTAGACCCGGCCGATCGAACATGGCATCCCGGTCGCCGGATTATACATGAACGAGAGCGGTCCCCATATAATTTGAGAGGGCGTGAGATGACAGGTGCGGACGGTCCTTCCTCACCAATTAGGCCACCATACACGCTGGTGAACACACGACCCAGAAGACGACAAAGACAAAGGGAAACGAGTGAGAGCGATGAATGAATGGAATGAATGACCATACCGGGACCCCCCCCCCATTGAATACCCTTCTAGTAGAACACAATGTGGGGAACTTGGTTGAGTGGGAAAAGGGAGTTGAGGGGAGGAGCTTTCGGCAGGGAAACTCACAACAGGACAGGCACGTGGCACCGGCTTGACAGGGCAACCTTCAAAAGAAGCAAACCTCTCTGAGGGGCAGAGCATCCAGAAGGAAAAAGGCGAAAAGGTTTAACGGGAAGGTGCGTACACGATCCTCGCTGGGACAACCGAAAAATGGAGACACGTAGTCACAGAAAACAGGAAAACGATAGCAGGCGTCACAACATCAAAACAGTCTGCCAAGGCCGACCAAGATAGCAAGAAGAAGCAAGAAATGAAGAAAACGAAGATAGGGGAAGTAAAAGTAGAGGATGGATTTGACACATACCCTACTTTTCAAAAGGGGGGAATGGTGTAAAGTGTTGGTATTGTTCAGGAATAGTAAGAAAGTCAAGCGACTAATAATAAAAATAACAAAAGTAGGTAGAGGGCAGAGGTCGATAAGGTAAGAACCCTGGTGAGTGGTGGGGAGGAGTGACGGAGGCAGAAGGTGGCGAGCCATTGCCGAGATAAGACCACGGAGCTGCTGAGAATTACATACGAGCTGCTGAGAATTACATAACGAGCTGCTTTGGCGTGAGGTGAGCTACTTCCGAGCTAAAGCCCTCTGTGTGCTCCTAACCACTCACCCGGGTTCGGGCGTTAACTCTCGTTAATAGTACCTCTCGCCTTTCATTTAATCAGAGATTATTGTTTTGTTAATAAGTTTTGGTTTATTTTGTTTTACTTATAATAAGGGATATTCTTTAGTTTATTAGTGTTTTTCATTTCAGGGTTTTTTTTATGTTGTAGAACTGTAATTGTAGAGAGAGATTTTGTATATAGGTGTGTGTATGTTTATGTTAGAATAACAGGTAATTCATTATAATAAATCATTTCTAAAAACTGTGGCTTTTCCTCCCCTCTTCCTGTGTGAATGGTCGTGTGAGTGTGAGAGTGATTGTGTGTGTGTGTGCAGAAGCTCAAGGAGAGCGCGCGCATCAGAAGGAGCGCGCGCTGTGCAATAGGTTGGCACTCAGAGAGGTTTACAACTGCATAAAACCCATATCCGCCCAGTGCTAAACCAGTGAATGCCAACATTCAAAGACGATTCCTGTATGATCTGTAGTGATTCTTGAGGGTGTTCAGATGAGGCACAGTTATGACGCTGAGTTAAAAAGCCTTTAACAGTCTATGATGACTAGGGAACGGATTCGTATGTATTTACATATTTTTTTCTAGGCAATTTACAGACGTTTTTCTACTAGAAGTATTCATACTGACACTTTTTAAGCCGTTTGAGTCTACTTTTATTTCACATATTTCCACATATTTGGATGTTATCGCATATTTATACATATTTGATTAAAATAAATAAATATTTCTACATATTTAATCAAAATATGTACATATTTTTTCATATTTTTCATTTTGAGCATATTTTCATAATTGGGAGGTGGTTGACAGGAACTGTGAACCAGACTGTAGGGCTGAGAATCACAGTGTGCAATGGTTGTTGTAATTTACACAGAATGCTGCTAAACAGTGACGGGCACTTGTTAGTTCGTTGAAGTGTCCAATTCATTTCGTTCGGTCACTTAGTGTATTCTTTTTTGGGTGAAATGCCACGAACATCGGCCTCAAACAAACAACTGGTTGCTAAATATCTTCGCAAGTTTCCAGCAGAACTTTTTTCTGGGAGTAAGGGAGATCTGATCAGATCAAAACTGGTAGAAGTACTGAGCAAGAACAAAGATTTCTGATATTATCAGTGGAACAGAAGTCACCTCAGAACATCGTATACCCAACGAGATAACTTCTTTCAGCAAGACACCTATAACATCTGTAGATGTTGAACGATCTTTTAGTCGTTACAAGTCCATCTTACGCCCAGATCGTCGTCACTTTACGTTCCATCATTTGAAATTTCATGTGGTTGCAAACAATTTCGAAGAGAGAAGTTTTCAAAATTGAAAATTTAACACATCTTTTTATAAATTGTAAAAATGTTCTTTTCTAGCATAAATAATTATAACTTGCCCTCCCCAAAAAAAAATCCATTTTCATAAAAAAAAATGTCCATTTTACTTAAATATTCCAGAAAATATTTTAAGAAAATCACATATTTTCCACATAATTGACGAAAAAAAATGCATATTTTAATTAAATATTTGGCATTTTTAAATACATAAAAATCTGTTCCTTAATGATGACACTCATAATATATGGAAGACGTAAGGGATCCACTCACAGTATCAATCCGCAGAATATGCTAAGAAAAATTTCTGATGAGCAGCACACAGTACGAGGAGCGTATGAGGGTCGAATGGTTGGAGAGTAATAACTTTTAAATTAGTTGCGATGATTTAATAATAATAATAATAATAATATTAAACCTTTGGCGCAGCATCCCTAGAAGACGAAGATGTAGACAAATAAGATTTCTATTGAATTCAAAAGTATTTGCGAATAAAATATTCAGTATCGCTGCAAATGGATGAAAAAACAACACTGGCAAGTTACAAATTTAAGGACCTAAAACAGACTATGTCATAAAATTAATACAAAATTGATGTATTTTAATAACATACAATTGTGAATAACATAGAGCTATAACTTCGTAATGTTAAGAGACAAATGTCCAAAAGAATTTATACCAACACTTATAAAAGATAATTTTGTTTGTTTTTTAAATAAAAATTATTTACGTAGAATACATTCTCATGGATGACCTTTAATCAATTTAATGGGCACTGAAGAAAATTCAATTTTCTTTCAATTGATCTTTCCGGGCATTAATAGAAAAGTTAATCTGATATTGATTACTGAGGATTTTACCATCTGTACTAACAATCCAAACATGAAAACAGTAAATAATGATAGTTTTACACAATTAATTTTTTTTTGTAACTTCCTGCAATTTAAAGCTACGAATGATTAAGTTTAAACATTATTAGATAAGTTTCCTGGTCTCAATTTTTGTCTTCTTACAGAATTATTTACACATTTAAAAATTGTTGTCGTTCGTTACACTGGTGTCGAAGCTAACTTGAGTCAGAGAACAGTTTGGACAGAAGACTAAATTTAATTTTATATTGCTTCCAATAAGCGTTTGTGGGTTAGCTTAGCTTGAATTATCTTAGTTAACATTCTTCTAAGATGTTAAATTCCATTCCATTTCTGATTTCATTCAAAAGTAAAGTTAAAGTACTCCAAAATTCTTTTGCTGCTCCAAATTTCATAATTATGAACAGAATTAAGGAAAGTAATGATATTTTAAGCAGATCAAAACAACAATCTTAGCCAGCATTGGCATTCTGCAGCTTACATAATTGTTGGATTTTCTTTTATCACTTCGTGCCTGATATCTGATGAAACCGGCGAGAATGGTTGGTTCTTTTGTAAACTGAACTTAGGAATGCAGAAATTGTGTCACTTTTTACAAAATTCCTATGTTTTCAATTTATATGTGTATTTTAATTTGATTTTATTTTTATGTTTAATATTTTATTATCTGCAATTATTAGGGGAAACAGACCACGAAGAGCGATGTCTGGTCGTTTGGTGTCACCTTATGGGAGATGTTAGTTGTGTGCGGCCAAAAACCCTATGGAGAGATGACTAGTGAACAAGTCGTAGAAAATTGTAATCATTGGTACCAGGGCGATGGTCAAGCCAGGCTGCTATCTCGTCCTCAGACCTGCCCTAGGGAGATCTACGATCTGATGACGGAATGCTGGAAGAGGAATGAATCGGACAGGCCGAAATTTTCAGAAATACATTTGTTCCTTCAAAGGAAAAACCTTGGATATGTCCCTGTTATTGCGTGAGCTATAGCTCTTTCGTTCATAATTATGTCCCTGACCCGACCAGACATATTGTACGACTGGTTTCCATGTTACGTTCTCCTTGCTCATTCTGTTGGTTCGCGGCTAGGCCTATATATCTTTTTTGGGTAATTAAACAAAAAAAAATTATTAAGAAAATTATAAAAATAATAATAATAATAATTTTTTTAATAAATATATATAAAACAATGAATTAAGACTCACTCACTCCAGTGTCTTTCTTGAGGTGATATATATATGGAGGTTCAGATACCTCGTTGACCCACCACGTATGAATGTTGAACTTACACCCTCTTATCCCTTACACGAAAAAATGGTTTTTAACTTTTCACTAGTCCCGCTCCATTATCGTCAAGCATAATCCACCTCACCCTCTACACCTCCTGCATCTTTTCAAAATGTACATACGCACTTATTCGATGTCATTTTGTTCGTTGTTAAAAATCAAATATTTCTGAAAGACATTTTGCTTTTTGTTTTTCTGTTTCCACGAGAAGAGGCACAATGTTAGCGTACTTAAGTGTTTAGTAACAGTGTGCTCCGGAATTACAGGGAACACAGAGTAATGGTCATTTTCTTTTTATTGCCAACTTAGTCGAAATAAAATTAAAGAATAATTAAAATTAAAAAAAAAGCCAATTCTAAAAAATAAATAAATAAAGAAGAAAATGTTTTTAAAAAAAATCCAAGAGACTATTATATATTTGTATTTACATCTGTATATTTAAATGAGATTTATGTGTGTATTATTGAGAAGTGTTTGAGAAAGAGAGAGTAATTTTTGAAACATGCTCAAAAAAAGAACTGTGCCGGTCTTTGCTCTAAATTTGAGGTTTTAAAAAGTCCGTTTGTTGTTTCCAACTTTTAAGAAATAATTATTTTCTTTTTTAGTGTTTCTTCTTCTGATTTTAATGTGTCTTTTTGTTTGTTTTTTTTATTGTTATGATCTTTCTCTTGATTTATGTTTTACGTAAAACGTGGATTTCCGTAGTGATTAGACAGGATTGGCAAGTTACCAACTAGATATAGTTCTAAAACTGCTGGCAATAAAGAAGAATAAGCTTTTCTGCAGGAAAACGTTTGTATGTAGCCTCACCAGGTAGGATAAATCGAGTTCCGTTTCATCCAGTAAGAGAAAAGCGGTACAAAGAGATGGAAGTGCGCAGATCATTTATTTTTGTTGCAGGAATCCCCGATCATAACTGATAAACATCTTGTTATCAGTTACTATCCCAGTAAGCCATTAGAATGATGTATTCATGCTGTCAAGTTAACATAGTTGATGTTAATGCTGTTTTAGTTGGACTTTGCTGAAGAATGAAGATACAAATAATCTCGAAAATGTTATTAAGACTTCCAGATCTTGAACTTTTTCTTCTTGGAAAATACTATTCAATAGTCTCTCTCTAATTCATGGTTGGTTTCAAGAAGCTTTACCGATTTGTTGGCCATTCTAGCTCTTGTCAGTTATCCAGTGATACATTTAAATGAGACTGAGGTATATCACCCTCTCTGGGAAAAAACTCTTGGCTAAGAGGAAGTCCTCAGTCGTGAAGTTTGGGAGTATAGTATCCACAATTTCCAAGATAAAGATTCGTTTTTCATTCATACGACAAATTTACCACGCAGTAGTCTGTTACAGTGGATCCAAGGCAGTGATCTTTCTGAATCCATTTTAGAATGCCTGAAACACATCTCTACGATCTGAAAAGGCGTTTTATTTCATTTGATTTTTCTACGTGTTTTAACAATATGTCATAAAGAGGTTCAGGTAGAAAAAAAAAAGTTGTAGGTACGGTTTAGGTAAAGTAAGGGGGTTTAAGGTATAATATAGTTCCCAAAAGTCCCTTTGCTTTTGCTCATTTGATTCCTAGTCTGCATTTAGAAAAAACAAGTCTAGAAGGCCTTCATAGAAGTGTATTAAGAAACTCGAGAAAATCTAGAATGATACTTGCTGCAAGTTGTCACAATTTCTTATTAGACTATATGGCTGGTAATGCCTGCCAATTTACCCAATCTAAACGAAATCGTACAAAAGCAATAAAGCTAAAAGAGAGATAAAAATAAAATTCTTAATTTCAAGCTCGAAACATAACGTTTCAAAAGCAGAGTAAAGTCTTGCCATTATCAGTCTTACTTATAACGGAAATCGCCATGTACTAGGATCACAACTTCAAGAATTCGAACATAACAAATCAAAATTCTGATTCTTTTGAACCATTTTTCTTCTTTTTTTTTTAAATGTTTGTGTCTTTTGTACGAAAGATTGTGAGGCGTTATAATCGTGATTCTTAAATATGTATCATACTTTTTTGAAATCTGGTTCTTCCTGTGTGGATATGTAGTTTATATTTACAAATTGTAAGAAAAGTTGGTACGAACTATTTGAATCCTATTTTTGTCTCGAGAAATGGTAATTTTTAAAAACAGAAAAATTATACCATTACAATTACTTATTAAAATAATTTAAAATGTGTATGAACATAATGAAAAAAAAAAAACATTCTTGAGCTCTACTTAAGTGTTCTTTTAATTAATATTGAATTTTGTATTTGTGGAGCTACGAGATTTTTATATATATATATACGTATATATATAAAGAGATAAATAAATAATAAAAAGAAAATTTTCGACCAAATTGATTACACTTTCTTTTTCTATTTCATTTCTAAATGGATAATTATCATTTTTATATATAATGAACAGTTCGTTTGTTGTTACTTAAATATAAATAAAATTAAGAAAAATTACGTATATATAAATAAAACAAAAAAACAAAAAAAATAAGGAATTGTATATAATCATTAGTAAATAGTTTTAGCAAATAGGTCAAAGTGAAGATGAATTACACAAAAAAGAAAGAGATCAGCATATCTGATTAAAAAAAAAAATCTTTAATTTTTTCAAAACTATGTTTTCCACTGCATGTAGTTTGTAAATATTACTATTTAGTATTTAGCTGTATATGTATAATTTTTTCAAAACAAAAAGAAAAATATTTATATATCCAATTGATGTACCTCAGTGATACATTCCAACGAAGAAATTAAATAAATAAATAATAAAATTAGATTTTAATTTATTGTGTAAAAAAAAAAAAAATAAGAAGAAAACTCGAGAAAAACCTGGCTGATTTCGCCGTATTTTACATTTAATTTTTTCAAGGTTTTACAAAATCTTTATGTATATTGTACATTTTTTATTGAGGTAAGTATAAATTTTTGGAAAAAAAAGAAGGAAAATTTAATAATTAATAAAAATAGGAATCTTTGCGTAATTTTTTAAAATTTCATTTTTGATTAAATGAATTTAATTAAACCAAAAGTATAATTATATTAGCACAGGTAATTGTAAAAAAAAAAAAAAATTAAATAAAAGAAAAGAAAAAAGAAGCAATTTTTGTGAAAACTCAAAAATAAAATTAAAATAACTTGTCTATTCTCCAGTTTATTGTGGTGAATACGGAGGACATATCCGAGGAAGAAAGTAGAACGTTCTTTTTGCAAAAACATAAAAGATGATAATTATTTATTGGATCAATATAGAGTCTTGATAGATTTTTCACGCTAACTACTACCAATTTCTCCAGATCGCAGACATCTCGTGCAAAAATACATCTATTGCCATAGCGTTCAATAGGAGAATCTGAAAAGCTATCCATCGATGCCACTTCCTTTTCTGAAGACAGAGGTGTATTCTACAGTTGGATGAAACTGGGCTTGGATTTGCTAAATTAATAATAGTTTGCAATATTAATTCTTTAATTTTTCCTCTCTTTTAATTGGGTTACTTTATTGCTTTGTGATATTTTTAAACATAATAAGGGACATGCGTGATGGTTTTGTTACTTGTGCAGGTTGGTGCATCAGTTTTTACCATGTTTGAGAGGTTTCTTTTAAAGGTTGTGTTCCAAGACGTTTAAAATGAAATAATTGGCAGTATAAAAAGTTTGAAGTACCTTGCCTACAATAGATTTTTATAGAAAATATGAAACCCATCTTTCAGAAGTGGGATCAGAAGCGTAGGATTGGGAGGACCGTTTCGTGGAATGGAAAGAACGATTAGGTTATGTTCCGGTATGTTTAATGAATCCCACTCATCAGACTGTTCGCCGGGATATAGACTATCTCCGCCCCGGTAAATATCTACCCATGGATTTGATAGCTACGGTTGGAGATATGAATTGGATTACATGAACTAAAGGCACTAAAGCAGTGAAATTGAGGAAAAATTCTCTGTGTCTTCTAGTTTTAATCCCAATGATTTGCGAATTGGTTTTGCATAGTACCGAGGAATAACTTTTGAGTAGAATTATTAAAGAAGAGCAACTTCTCTTATAGCGCAGTAGAATGTACTCCGCTTTCTTACAATTACCTTGTCTTCTTTACAGCTTCATTTTATATTATTGAGAGCAGCAAATACACTGGCTCGTGAGAAGCTATATAGAAAACAAACCTCTAATTCTATTCATCTCAGCCTAGAAGATGATGCGAAGAATTATCATTAGTTTCGAAGCTCTCCATGGCAATTGATGTATCCTTATTAAATTTCTTCTGAAATAATTACTATTCCGATCGAATAATTAGCCTGATTTTTCAGCTCCCATAATAGACCAAAGTGGTGAATATTTGCAAGTAACATAAGACTTTATTTTGATCCAAATATATATTTTGTTGTATGTTCGAGCAATAATGCCAAATAGTTTGTAAATGAGAATAATATTGTACTTTATATTCCACAAGACCATTTTTAAATGAATTGATTAAACATTTTTTAAAAAAAGTATTAGATGTATTCTTTTCCGTAAATAAGTTTTTAATAATTCATAAAATGTCGTTTTTAATGAAAAGATTTCTCTTCTCAGTGTCCTTGTATTTGACTTGCACTGGAAAAAACAAAAAAGAAAAAAAAAAAGGTAAAAGTTTTTTAATGTATTTGAGATTTTAAAAATATTTTTAATTGGATGTAAATACACGTGATTCGCTAATACTCTATTCACACAGAACAAAATTAAAAGATGATGGAAAATAAAAATAAATAATTTTGCAAAAGTTTATATATTGAGAAAGCTCTTTCTCTGTCTCAGTCTCTCACTAAAACTCTCTCTTTTTAGTATAATTTAGGATTTTTTGTGGCCTTTTGAACAGAAAAAAAAAAAAAAAATTTAAGTTAATCCAAAATTGTAAACCTGTGGGAGTAGCTGCAATAAAATGTCAAAGCTTGTCAATTTTGGGAAAATACCAATACTTGATGTTTAGGTTTTTATATTGATTGTACGATATATGGGAGAGTTATTACAAAACTAGTTCAAGGGGTCACGAAAGAAGTCTGTTAACGCTTCAACATTATCTTTGTTTAATATCACCCACTTTTTTCTCATCTTGTCTTCGCCTATCTGGCAACTAATTGCTCGTGCTGCCTAGATTTCAATTCCCCCTTAGTAATTGCATTCCTTTTCAAATTTGCTATTTTTTTTCTTATCATATTCATTTTATTTTTTCTAGTCAGCGCCATCCGTTCAGAGCAAAATTTCTTGTAAATCCTTTTTATTCTTTTTTGTTTTCCTAAACTTTTTAATTCCTGTAGGCTAGACAGGGCCCGTTCATATTTTTTATAGGTTGAACGGGACCCCTTTTGCCTCATGACAATCACTGACTCAGTGACAAAAGTTTGAGTTAGGACCTCTTAAATTAAATAAATAAAATTAAAAAATTAATTCAGAGGCCTTCTCTATCTTTCATCACTTTTATGTCATATCCAATCTGGTCTAACTGTTTTCGTAAATAATCTAAATAAAAAGAATTGACTAGATTAGATGTGACAAAAGAGGACTCAAAGTGTTTCTGATTCGCACGGTCTTCACTACAAACATTTGAACAACTAAAAAAACAAAACTCATCTTTTATTTGATTAGTTGTCTAAATGATTTAGTCAAGTCTGATATATATAATATAAATATTGTTTTTTAATAATAAGTGGATTAAAATAAATTGTCTACCTAGTTATTTAAGAATGGAAAAACAAAATCTTTTACCAGATAAAATGTTATTTTAATTTTTAGGTGATACAATAAATGTTTTTTTCGTCAATATCTATTTCCTTTCAAACCCTTTTCAATTATAATTTTTTTACCTTAATAACACCAGGGCCATCAAAGTTTCTTTCATTTGATGTATTGCAGCCTACCATTTCGCCAAGCTTTGGCAGTCGCCTTTATGAATGAGTGAGTTGGCAACCAACTTACATATCGGCCTGCTGGTTTTTGTAGATTCCCTAACGCCGGACAGCCACTAGAGTACAGGTGTGTACCCTTCTTCCAAAAGCCTTCTATCACCTTCTGGCTATTTGTATATTCTCAACTAGTTAAGGACTTAATAGTCTGAGAGATCACTTAGAGCATGGACAAGTAAAGAGTTGGTCGTTGGATTTTTGTCAACAGCTCACTACTCCTTCAAAATTTATGGGTAAAATGGAAGCTGAGCATAAGATTAAATGAAACTAATCTCTAAAAACATGCACACAAGAAGAAATTACTTCACAAGTAAAACGAAGTGGGACCCAAATCAAACAACATTAACTAATATGGCTTACAGCACATTTCCAAATAGTGTGCTAACAAACCTGCGACTGATGTTGGGTTTGTTCAGCTGTCAAACTGCTATTGAAGGAATCTCACTCTTGCAACGTCAATGCCGAATGGTTTTTGAAAATTTGTTAGATCAGCATGTGTAAGGTGAGTAGAAAACATTGTCTAAAACAATATCAAATAATTTTTTTTATTACTCGTCTTGCAATACCTTCAAGATCAAATCCATCCAATTGAATAAGTTAAATGCGAGACATCTTACGTCCTAAATTAAGAACAATGCCTTTACTTAACTTTTGAATCCAGTCCTGTTAGCTTACGAGGCAGTTAACCCACAAAAGTGGATGTTTCTTTTACTCAGGAAATGAATCCCTCAATGCCTACTATTTCTTAAGATAGCCAAGGTAAAATAGAATGAACACAACAAATTGTGGTTGTCACATATCCAGCACTGAGAACCTAACAACATTTACAATATGTCGAAAAGATTGAAAAATATACCAGAGAGAATATTGATTTAAATTTAATGTTGGCCTTCCAGCCGGCGCATTCATTTCTATGCAGTTGTTAAAATATCAATGAAGTAATATAAAAAAATATAACAAAAAATCATTTTGCGTTTTCTATTTCTGCTTTTATAAATCTTTTGACTTAAATAACGAGGAGAACCTTCAATATAGATGAAATGTGGGATCACCACACCAGGTATTCTCAAGGGCAAAGCATTTTGAGGTAAGTTAGAAAATGGCAATTCATTGCAGTAATTATCGTTAATAAGAGATTGAAGAGAATTGAAGGTCAATTGCGCGATATGTTAGTGCTTATCTTAAATTAAGCCCAATTAGAGAAAGATCCAATCAAATAATACGTTAGGCTATGTACCACAACTTAGGTGAAGCTAAGAGATTACTGTAAAAACTGAACAGTACTCATTACTTGGCATTATTATTATATTATGAAGTAAAATGTAATTTGGAATTAGTGATTACTGTTTGAATACTATTGGTATTCACGAAATGGAAATATGAATGCGACAAAGTATTTAATCACTGGTCCAGATGTTTTAAAAGAGTGATGAGATGTTGTGCGGATTACTTATTTAGATTCCCACTAATACACTACTTGCTTTTCATAAGCTATGTGTTGGTAAATTACTTATTTAGGAAAACGGAAAAACGAAAAAAATAGTGGATCCGATTAGGTAGCATGGAAATTATAGCTGTATCTTTTAGAAAAAGTTGGTAAGTTAACTGGCTAATCGATTCCTTCTACGAGCAGAACAGTTTCTCTACAGGAACGAATATTCAACTTCTCAGTCGATATTATACTTGATGCTGCTTTTACAAATGATTAGTGCGTGTTACAACATATTTAAAAAAATTCTTGGCGAGAGCTTTAGCGAAACGGAACGGGAGTTAGGAATAATTTAGTAACAAAGTTTGTGACTGTCAAACTTCTTTGCTGGCAATCAATTGATGATGAACAGGATAAGAATTGGTCTGGGATTAAGTGAAAGCTTCTGAATTAATACGCTATCTGTGGGGAATGTGGGCTTGCTGAGGAACATGTGTTGGAAGATTTAGAAGAGGAATTGGTAGGTAGAATTAGTAAGTAATAATCATGTGTTACGTGACAATTGGTTTTAGTAGGGTTCTACGGAAGGAGAGGTACCTCAGAAGGGTACTATGAGGTATAAAAAGTAAAGTAATGCCTATTTTTTCAAGCGGGCTTTACATCCTATTTTTTTTAAAGAACTTGGCTAGATAAATTATAAATAGATATTATATTGGAAATTGAGTAGCGAAATATATATATAGTATTGGTTCTAACTATGAGGAAGAGGATGTGGCCGACAACGACAGCACGTAGATGGGAGATCGACTGGAGTTTGCAAAAGGAGCAGCGGAACAGTAATTGGGTTCACCTGCCCCCTTCTAAACTACTGTGGTGGCAACATTTATATTTCAAGAGACAGACCGGCTAGGTACATTGCGGTGGCATCTGTTCAACTATTTACAGAGCTAGCTGCCCACCGTTTCAAACTTATATACGAAAACTTGGGCAATTTGTCGTAGGAAGACGTTTCAGAAACATTAGGTCCATTTCACAAACCTTATATATCTCTTGTACCATATATATTTATAACTAAGCTCAGTTTCTTAGTATAAGACTTCATGATCTTTATTAAATATTATCGTAACGCCTAAAATGGAAACATTATTATGATTTACTGAAATCTCTATTTAAAATTTTGCTCAAAATTGTTCAGTGAATAAAAACATAAAAAAAATTGATATTTAATATTCATTGCTGCGAGAAAACACCAGGCACTTCTTATGAAGATTAATTTAATTAAAATAATAACTTAAAAAAAAGAAAAATCATTTTAAACAAGATAAATTTAAAATTTTTGGTAGCAAGTTAGTAGTAAGTAGTTCGCAGTTTACAGAATATCAATGTTCAAATAATTTTTCTTGTGTCGTGAAAGGAAGGTAATTAATTAACTTCAGCAACTAAGATTTCCAGTTTCATCTTCACAAAATGTTAAGTATATTTATTTTGATAAAGAAATGTAATTTAAGAGTTTGAAAATTTGTTCACGAAGATTATAAGACAGGCGCAGCCACTTCAATTATATAACTTTAAATCCTAAAGTTAAATCCTAACATTTCTTTTTTTAACTGGAGGTGATAAAGACGTAATCTGGATTCAGAATGCCAGAGTAATTTTAGAATGTTGAATGAAAAGAGGGGGATTAAATTGGAATTTCCTGGCAATGAATTAGATAGATATAAAGGAGACTTTTGGATGTGTATACTTATTTTTTTCCATCGTGTACTAGTGCATTTACAAACAAAATCATTTCTGGGTAGAATAACATTACAGAGTTAGCTAAAGGATTTGGTTAGGGAAACGTATGAAAACTTATAATCATATATTATAACTCCAGCAACTATAATCATTCACGTGCATAAATGAAGAGCCTCTGAGTAATGCAATATCTGCATTTTAATAAAGGTCATATCTCTTGTTGCTATTGCAATTTTCCCTTGGGTCTCAGCATACGTACAAAAAAAACCCTTGTCGGATTATTTTCACCTTTGTGGAGGGGATTTAGTTCCCTCCAGCCGTACCAACGGGGACTCACTGGTAACATTTTCTTTGAAATGCTCTATGCTAGCTCAGGAGAGGTTTTTTTAATTGAAATGCAATGTTTCCCCTCTTTTATTGTATCAAATGAAAGGGAAAAAAAATTAATTCATGTTCTCTCAATGCTTACGAACACATTGTTCTATTTCATAGTGAATATGCATTTTGTAATTTTATTAGTTGGAGATTTTATAATTTATTTTAAGATTTGACTTCCTTGTATTAGCACATGGTGGCGAAGGAAACAATCCTTATAACCTTCCTAAGTTTGAGATTTCTTAGGTATCTTAATCCTGATTTGGTGGATGTGTTTAAGGTAAGTGATTTCATCTACTAGCGAAGACCAATGTTGGTCCAGTGCGCTATTCGTTTATGTAGTAATAGAAAAACTGGTGTGAAAACGTAGTCGTCTTTCTCTTGAAAGAATTCTCAAGGTTCCAAAATATTTTTGCCAACCTAAAATTTTAGTAACATATTTTATTACTATTAACATTGTCATAGAGATGGGATTAGCTATACGGTTAGCGCATTGGATTCCCCACGCGGAGATCCCGAGTTCGAATCCAGCTACTGACCCTTAGATTTTCTCTTCCTAGGAGCTTCTTACAGCTCACTGTCCGGTGATGGATATTGTTGTCTGTAACGAGAAAACACTCGTTCTCAGTGCACTGAAGAAAGCTATGGGCGCCAATAACCTCAGATGTTGACGCACCTTAAAACATTAAAGAAAAAAATAAAATAAATAACATTGTACAGTTTGTTAAAGCCCCCCTGTGGTTCCGGGGTTGCAGAATAGGGCCACAGTGTCCTCTGCTTGACGTAAGAGGCGTCTAAAGAGGCAACTGACCGTTTACCTGATACCTGTTATCCTCCCTTTTACCCAATTCTTGGCCCATCATATAACCCATTACCTTTCCTTATCCTTTCGGCTTGCCCTCACTTTTGGGGGATGCTTCCCCTGCTTTCCTTGCATGGTGGGCCCTATGGTGGAGGATGGAGCTTAAAAACTGGGTTCTACCCTTGCGCTCTAAGGCGCCGGACAATACATTGGGCCCGGGTCAGAGTAACCTCGTCGGCGGTGGTATTTCCGGATGGCGACCAGACCATACACCTGATACGGTCGGTGAGGGGCTCTGTCGTGGCCACCATCTGTATGGGTATGGTTTCTCCTGGGTGGGGGGAACGTTCGAATAAAGCTTCTTATTCCCTATCGAGCAAACGAATTTTAGCGGGAGAGAAGGAAAACTAAGTAACTCACAGAAAATGGTGTCGAAAGTGCAAGAGACAAGTAGTGAGACGTGATAAGTTCCCTATCCCAGCAAACATTGACGAGTGTTCCAGACGATGGAGTCTTGACACCCCCTGTTGGGAATGATTCTATTTCCTTCCAGCGGAGATCGAGGTTAAAGAGACCGCCACTCTCCACAGCGCCTCCACTCTCCACAGTGGTTAGGAGTATAGCGGAGTTGACGTATAGGCAGAAGCCGGAAAAGGAAACACTGCTATAGAAGAGGTCGAGCAGCGTGACTAAGGAGAGGCGTGACCACAGGAGGTTCAATTGTTTTTCATGAAGAGAAAGACATGGAGGATGCCTCCTTGGCAAGATTAGACAAGGAATTACGCAGAATGAAGAATGTCATACAAAAAAATAAAATAAAAATGAAAAATGAAACGCCGCAAGCCGGCAACGTAATATCATCATAGACATTCAAGATTTCCTTCGTGAAGTAGTAGAGTCGGTGGAGGTGGTGGAATTCCTAATAGGTTGGTTGCAAGGAAGGACCATGATACCGCAAGGGCTGTCACAGGTTTCAGCGGTATTTAGGTCAGTTGATATTCTGAAGGAGATGGCAGTAAATTAGAATTATCCGCGATTTCCGTTTTGTTTTGGAGTTTGAATGGCCAAAAATACTCCCAACCAACTACAAACAAATTTTCAAAAAAAACAATATTTTCTAAGCAAAAGCCCACAAAATGGACATTTCGGATAAAAACGTAAAACCGGAAAAATCGGTTGTTTAGAAAAACATTACTAATATTTTCAGAAATTCCATAATAAATATCGCATCTTTTAAATGTTTAAAATGTCTACTGCTCACCTTAATAAGTAATTAGCTCTTTCACAGTAGGTATTTTAATTGAAATTTGTTGTTATCCTTTTCAGTAATAAAGCAACATGGAATTTTTGAAATACTTTCAGAATGAAATTACATAGCAGGTATAAAATCATTGTATTTTATTGTCCATTGTTACTAAAACAGTTGTTCCCTAAAATAGGTGACGGACGTTTCAGTTATGTAAAGGCATTGTTTAACAATTGTGTAAAATATTCCATAACTGGGCTGAAGTATTGATTGGTAAGAAAATAATATCATCTACTTCTCTATTATATTAAATGATTAATGATTGTCAAATAGTTTTTTGTAATGAAGAGTTTGACAAGGGGGCAAGAGTTAAGTTTTGCGTTCTCATTACTAGCAGGAAATATATGCTCGCGTTGATTTCCTCAGTCCAGAACTGGAAACACACTGCCACCCTTGTTGCTAAAGGTACTACGTCCTAACAACAACAACAACGTTAAACCCCATTCGCTCATTATTCTTCGTCAAGTTTCCGCTCCGTTCTCACCCTAGTCTTACTCTGTCTCTTTCTGTTACGTTAGTAAACACATAGAGGGTTGGATGCTTCCGGACGTACCTTCTCATTTCCGCTTTTTGTAGGATAGATCCCTCTCTTATGGTAGCTTGTCCATTCTTAAGGGCGCACTCATATTCTTCTCACAGATTACACTATTATTCCAAAAATTAACGCTGACTGTATACTCAGTAATTGATTGAGTCTTTGTACAGATATATCTTAGGATAAAGATCGAAAGTAATGAACTCTTCTTTCCTAGGGCTCAACTACCAAATCTAGTGTCGAGGCAGAATATAATTATTAATATTGATCGTCAGTGGGAAGCGAAACCCTACGTTATCCAAAGCACTTCTGGGCCTACATTGCTACCCCAAAGAAACACTACGAAAGTGACCGACCAACGATGTAATTCCAAACCTTGGTTGAGCCACCCAAGAATCCTTAATCTAACTATCCTTAATTTTAACATCAAAAATCTTAAGAAACCGTATGAGCACACTTTTTTTTTAAATCCAAACATTTCCAAACGCTGAATAATCAAGACAGACTTTTTCTTTGTCTTATCTGTACTAAATATTATGTGTACTAAGTGGGGTTAAACTTTTACATCTGCTATTTCTAAGGAGAGCTTTCCTTAAGATGAATGAAGCTCGGAATCCCGACAAACGAGTGTAACGTCAACAGCTGGCTAAAGTGCATGGCTTGTGATTAGGCCAACTTGTCCACCTCCTCTTTTTTACAAACTATAATCTTGGTGAGAATTAAATGTGGCAGAAATATTCTGTGTTTGAAGAACATACATGAGTTAGAAAGTTTAGAATAGTATTGTAGTAAGAAAGGTCGAGTGAGCGACCACACCAAATTTTTTTTCCAACAAACAATCCTTTCATGGCAAAAATAAGCAATTGCATTTCTTGATCTTTGACAACCTTCTCACACTTAACAACAAAGTACGTTTTTGCGTACAGTAAGCCAATTTATTTTCCGGAATACCTTACCTTCATTAGTAAACCACATTTTACCACGTCTAGCAATCTTCTACCCAAGGAAAACCAAGGCTTCCTAAGTAAATGGATTCCCAGATACCACTTACCACTTCCATTACTTTGTAAAAGAATAAAAAAGTTTTCTGACAGGAGTTGAGGAGAGTGTGGGAGAGAATTATACGAGGTTGTTGTTAAGGTTAGGAAGGTAGCAGCAGAACTGGTTGTGTTATAAGAAGCCTGAGGGAGATTCATGATAAATTACTTTTACCTAAAATATATTTCTCTTAATTTGTGGCGGTAATCAATCAAATAGTAATGCAAACAGCTGCTCTTGCTTCCGCTTTTCCATTAAACTGCCGAAAAATCTATTTCGCTGCGATGTTTAGCTTAAATAGTCATTGTAACCAGATTGGAAAAAATTATCAATTTATTTCAGAAAAGACCTTTAGCCTTTTTAGCATTTTACTTTCCTGTCAGCTAGACAAATTACCACCCTTTTCTTAAACGTTTTTATTAATCAAAACGAACTAGTGTAAAAAAGACATTGTTCTATATTAAGTCGTGAATTTTTGAAACGATTTCTAAAAATCCTATTTTCTACTTTTTCACTTTAAACAAAGAATAAATGACTAAAAATTGTTTTCACTAAACTTATTAAATTATTATCTGGGAGCCTTATAAACAACAACATCATCTTTGTCCCTCTGATCTAAAAATGTAGTACAAAAATCTCTCCTTTCACATAGCATAGCATTGAATTCCATGTTTTTATTCATAATGTAGTAATTTTTCTGCTTCTTTCTCCTGGTGCTGTTATGAGAGCCCGCTTTATCCATCTTCCCTTTCCTAACCCATTCTGGATACGATTTTCTGGATCAATCTGTGTGTTATGTCGCTACGTCCAACTCCATGAATTTGATGAAGCTTCTAATTTGCCATTTGAGAGGCTTCCTTTCATTTTAATTTAATTTTTATTTCATCATGCAGAATTCCTTAAATGAAAGTTTCGTTCCGGATCGTGCCTTTTTCAGTATTTACTACTAGCCTTAGCAGGAATTTAGGCAACATTCATTTTGGTCACTTGTTGGTTTAACACCACTCAGCTTTTGGAACTGATTAGTTTAATTTGTTCGTTAACAGATTTGGACTTACGCAACTTGCCGATCTTTCCTGATTTCCATGTTACCTTTATGATTCATTTATAATTGTGCCGGTCCAGTTTAATATCTTCATACGATATCTATTTTTTCATTCCTCCAGAGATCAATGAGGACTTTTGATTAAAGAATCATCGTTCTTGATTCATTATAAATAATTGTCCCCCCAAAGAATCGACTATAATTTTTTTTTCTCTTTCTAGAGGTATCTCACCGTTAATATTAATGACTCTCAATCGTTCGAGGAAACCCCACTTTAAAAAGAGGTATGATTCTTCTCGAATCCTACCACAGTTCTTGAGCCTTATAATGGAACCAATATAAGCACTAAAGGCACTTCTCATGGGCACTAGTTCTCTACAACAATACAATATAGAGTTTGACACTTTAGTTGGTAATCTCAGCATGACGTATATACTTTTGCGGATAACAACTTCCATCAAGTCCAAAAATTTTGGACTTACTATTAATTACTATATAATTCAGAAAGTGCTAATTCAAAGAGCTCTTTTTACCGATTGTAGTTTGGATTTTAATTTTTCGTAGTTCTCATTCAATTATTCACATAAATATTGCTCCAATTTTATTTATTCATTAAAAATAATTAAGTTCCAGCGGAGACTATTGTTCCATTATTGTTCTATATGATTTAGTATGCTATAATACATAATAACCCCCTTTACCTTTCATGACCATTCAAGTGAACTTCATCAAGGTCGTTAAGTGTCACCTTGGGGATTAGTTGCACTGCTACCCCATCGTGTCTCGCCTAGGGTTATACAAGAGTTGAGATTAGATATTCATGGAACTTGTCTCTAACTACCTTCTTGTTAACGCCCTTTAGTTGCCAGGGTTTTTAATATTTCAAGAGAGAGAGACACCAACAGTGTTTGATATATTCTGTATAATAAGGCTGAGTGCACAGTTGGCAGGGTGGTGACTGATATGTCTAATAAGAGAGGCGGGTTGTTTATAATGAATTCATACTCTGTAGAGAGACAGAGATATACAGTATACTTGGCTTGAACATTACGCTTCTTAACGCCGACAACTCCCAGCATTATTTCGGTTCCAGCGTGGGAGAGTGCCACAGAAAATTTTTTTAATTAGACACGATGAAGACATCCAGCGAGTCGCAGAATTGAAAGAAAGGCCTGTCTTCAGATACTCAAACGCCTTCCTCTTTATTAAAATTATAATTAAATGACTCATTTCTTCAAACCTAATTCAATTTTTTTTTTTCACCCTTAATTATACATATGTAAATTGCCAACATATTGCAACTTAGCAAAAAACCCAACGATTATAGGAATCAGGGTTAGGCAGACAATTCCCAGGTTTTTAGTGCCACTGGAACAGGATATCCGCATGTACCCTGAAGAAGCCACATGCAATAAAAACTCCGTTTCATTTGGTATTGTCTCAATTACTTTATCATAGAACCGTTCGAGAAGACAGAATTATTGACCTGAGATTATTTGACAAAGATAGTAAAAGTTTGTATGAAATCAATATGGTGGAATTGAAAGTCACACTCATCTCACTAGCATTGGATTTAGTATTTTCAGTTAAATCATTCCGTTGTACTGTTGTCAAATATTATAACATTTGGGCTTGAAATGGAAAGCTTTCTCAATTCTAATCCAATCTAAATTCAATCGTCTCGATGATTTGCGTGATTAGGTTCCAAATATAATATCCTTTAGAATTTTTTTTTTTTAGTAATTCTGCAGCATGGAAACCCAAGTGTGAATTAACCTTCTCCCTTCTATTTTGATTATTATTTCTTTTTCGCGGCTAATTAACAGGTGGCAAAGTGTTTGGCGTGCGCCACACGGTTGCAGTAGAGAAGAATCCGGGTGACTTCAAGATCGTCAGCTAATGGTACCTGAAGTTGTGGAGAGGGGTTTGATGTAGTTTGGAATAGTAATTGGGAGATCCCCAGTTTTAACGTGTTGCTACTTTTTATTTAGATGGTCAAATATTAATGGTAAATATGAGCTTCCGCCCCTGATCACGATGCCTTATTTTGGTAGTTGGACTAAATGGAGAAAGGAAAACGATGTTCCCTAACAAGCTAAGAACAAGCCTCTGCACATAATCGCACTGAGAGAACGATGGACTTCCTCTTCTGGCTGTGATCTCTTCAGTATCCTTCTTCCTATTCCTAGACTTTCTTCTTTTCTTTCTGTCTGAAGGCTTACAATATTCTGCGGTATTCTGCATTCTGAAAATCTTTTAATATGGCCATAATATAATAATAATAATAATAATAATAATAATATTAACAATAATAATAATAATGATGTTTATTGATAATTTTGTATACATAAAATAATATTATTGTATATAATTACAAACAATATAGGCATGGACATCAGTCTGTCTGCCGAGATGTTGCTAATACTAAAACAAAAGTCTCCCTTTTAATAAAAATAACAATAAAGCAATACAAATTCTTCTGAACTAAAGCTTATTTCAATAATTGAACTTCAAAACCAATTCCCTCCTGTACTTAAGTGCTAATATTAGGCCATAACATAATAATTCCCTGTTTTCAATTTTCATTCAGGATTGAGAACTTTCTTTCCACAATTCTCCTTATTCAGAATTCCTTCTCTTTCTTTTTGGGATTTTCTCGCGGATCGCCTTCCCCTAGAAATCCATTTTGGTTTGTGGCTAACTTGTTTTGCATCTTATTGTTCACATTGTAGGTTTTTGCTGCATAAAGCAGGATGTTCTGTGCAGAGTTGTGCTAGATATTGGATTTAATTAGAGTCATATTGTTAAAACTATTAATATTTCGGATATTTCGGTAAAAAATCCAAGAAAAAAAAAAAAATCCTACCATTATTTATTTTATTATTCAATTGTTTATTATTCTTCCAAATGTTTGTTGAGTTTGTTTAATTTAGATGGTCAAATTAGCACATGGGTTGTCTTGCATTTTGAGAAAATGAGCGATCATATCTGAAGCTCGTTATCCTTCGTGAGTTATTGTTTTTTTTTGTGATTTGACCCATTTTTATTTTTTACAAATCGTTGTGTGACCAGAGGACCAAGACATTAACCAGAAGGGATATATGGCATTGCTATCGTTTGCCTCATATAATTAATGTACGTAATTCATACAAGTTGGAAGGATTTATAATCTTACTATCTTATCACAGTAATAAGATCTGAGACTTCAGTAATAATTCATATGAATAGAAGCCCTTTCTAAAATGTAGCCAGTACGCCTTAATTCATGTCCAGAGGCGAAAGTAACCGATTTAGGGTGCATAATCAAGTAGTGGTTGCCATTTATACAGCAAAGAGGGAATGAGTAGAGAGGGATTGGCGATGATGATGTTGATGATCAAGGCAAGGGTTAGATAGAGCGGAAGTGTTATTGCAGGTCTTGCAGAGTGAGTGAGTGGTATAATGCAGGTGCATGGGTAGTTACCCCTTAACATCTACAGCGTATAGTGGTTGATGGAGGCGACATTGTACTCTGGCGCCCCTCTGGGTCGGTGCAGCAAGGGACCATGTGCAAGCTTAATAGCCCGTCACATATCGGAATTTACTGCCACGTAATAATATATCCAATCATGGAATTTCCACACGTTCATTATCGACTAATTATTGATAGTCCATTAAACCTTTTTTCAAGGGACATTTAGTCTAAATCATTCAGTTTCTTTGATTGTATGGTTCATTAAAAAAAACGTTTTTTGTTAACCAGTTGCTTCTGGCAAAAAAGAGTCCCAGAGAATTTATTTAAACAGCTGTTTTAAATTTCTAAAACAAAAACAGAAATAATAATAAAGATAAATAATGATATAATAAACATCCTTGCGAATAGATTATTTATGTTGGTTGCATTTAACACAATGTCATTATGGTAATCACCATGGTCAAAAGTTACTTCTGAAAGAAAAGACCCTTCAGAAATCCTCGCGAATTCCCCTCATGATAATGATATAATTAAAAGATTATCTTCCATATATCCTGATAAATCTCTACTACTCCAGAAAATCGGTGATTTTACATGTCTTAAAGCAGTGACGGCAAACCTATGACCCGCGGGTCAGACACTGACCCACAATTGCTGGCAACCATTTGTTTGTTTTTGCGGGTTGATTTAGATTTTCTAATTGTGTGGATAATTTATATTCTATCAGTATTTTTTTCATTCACTCATTGACACAAAAGCAATTTAAATGCTATCTATAACCTTTAGTTTGATCATTACAGTTCTAAAACGCAAATGACAACAAATGCTTTTGTAGTATTTGAAATAAAGCAAAAGTGTTAACAAAATATCAAATAAAATGTATAATTTTACTAATATTTTGTTTGTTAAAAAAATCGACAACCCAAAGCAAATAACCATATTTAGATTTTTCTTTAGATAAAACACACTTTTGTAAGGTTTTGTTCAGTTATGTTTGTACAATATTAAAAAGAGACTTCCACAGCACTTGTTTCGTCCTGTCTTACCCGTTAAGCCAACTGAATTTTAAAGATGTTTAGTTTTGAAAATATTCATTTTAAAATTTTTAACTTAACTCTTTTGCAAATGGGCATTAGTGACCCAAGAGCTAGTACTGAAAAAAAAAAAATATGAACAAAACTTGACCCATGTCTCAAAAAGGTTCGCCATCCCTGTCCTAGAGTGAAGGATGTAATCTATTTGGGTCTCAAATTAAGTATTAACAGTCAGATGTCTGAAATAACACCACATTATTCTTGGCAGGAAGAAAATGGAGAGCTTCAAGCTCTCTCAATCTATCACAGATATCAAGACGAAAGCCAAGCTTTGGGACAAAGCAGCTTTACTTTTTTACACTTACGTCTTTGAATGCTGGATTCTGGACTGGAGAACCGTTTAAAAGCTCAGAACTGCAATTACGAAGAGCGAAAGATATCGCAGATATAAAAGAAGCAGGGGGGAAAAACGTGAAACAGGAACTACGTGGAGCAAGACCAGGAGATATCGCACCTCTTCGATCGGTTACCAAGTAGTTTCCTCAGAGAGATCATCTTCAAGAGAACAAAATTTAAAACCATCTGTCAATTTCTTTGCTGGTAAAAATGTAGGATCTTATTTTACATGTTAACGTTTATGAACTTTCGGATGCGTGTTGATTTAATCCAATGATTTAAAGTATTGTATGAAGATAAAATATTCTATTTTATTTATTTATTTTTTGAACGAGATAAACAAAATATTCGATTAAATAAAATCAGATCTAGTTGACTATTACAGAGTTTTTAACTCAACAATAATGAAATTTGAGGCGCCACGGTAGCCGAGCGGTTAGACCTGCGAAGCTAATATGTATTGTGGTACTGGGTTCGATTCCCGGTCTAGGCCTTGGATTTTATTTAATGGATAGTAAAAGGAATTTACAGTGAAGTATATTTGCTAGTCGCCTCCGTCCACGACACCTAATTTGGTAGTTGGACGTAAGGATCGCCTGAAAAAAATAAGGCTAGGCATTACTTTACTTTACTTTTTTTACAATAATGCAATTTCTTTTGTTGGAATCCATCCCTGTTTAATGATGAAAAATTTTCATTCTTTGAGGTGACTTTTTCTATAAAAAGTGATTTTGGATTTTCATAAATCTCTGGGAAGATGGAATTTAAATATTCCTGATTTTACGTTAAAAGCTAACATATCCGAGGCAGCTGCAACGATATTCACTAGTCCTGCACTGAGATAAAATAAAAAATGAAAATATAAAATTAAAAAATTGTGAATTAAGCCGGGCCCTGATATTGGAGCCAACTTCGCCACACTTGTAAACTTTTTATTTTATTCGTAATTGTTAAAACTACTGAAAACAATATTTTATGTTTTAATAAAACTTGAAAACCCAATGTAACACCATTTATTTTCATTTTGTATTCATTAGCCCACACATCAGCATTCAACAGCAGTTTTCTTACGAATGATAGTTTATAACGACTATTATTTGAAAAGCGCGTGTGTAAATAAATATTTTGTATTCGTTTTAATTGAATTTCAAAGTGTGTGAAGCCTGTAAACGACGGAATTAAATTGAATTTTTGTTCCGATTGGGGGTGAGAGTTTTAATAAAACAATCGGAACTTTATTTTTTGTTTTATTATTTTTTTTTCAATAAAAAAGTTTATCATTCTCTGTTACAATTATTGTAACAAGAGTGATGTTTAAATTTACATTATTGATTTTGTCTTTTGTTTGTTTTGTTTAACCTTTTAGTTCGAATTTTTACAAATAATATCGTGTAATCATCTCATTAAAAATAATAGTGTTCGCTAGAATCTTCTCTTTTCTTTTTTTAAAATTAAAGTATAAACTTTTACTTACTTTATTTAATCAATCTTCAAATAGCTCACACTAAAAAGTTATGGTTTCTTCTTTGAGCGATCTTTCTGCGAGCTGTTCGATCCCACGCTCTACTAGTGCACTCCAGTTTTAACTTTAATGAATTTTAAAATTTTCTTCTTCAAAGATAGTTTGTTACGGAAGTTAACTGGTCGAGAACTAAAGTCTGGAACATAAGTTTGTTTTAAAAGTAGTCCAAAACTTCAAATTATTCAATTTTGTCTTGTGTCTACGAAGAGATAGCTGAAGGTTATCTTGTTGATTTGCAATCCACTGCAGCTCAGTCAAGTGACTGATCAGTAAAGCCCGAGAAAGATATCGTGATCGATTCATGTAAGTTTTCAGAAGATCGTGCAAGATCGATATGGAGACCTCTCTTAAGAGTGACTGCAATAGACATAGTCAGTTCTTTAGACTATAATGGTTGGATTTGACTGGTCAACTTCCTGTAAATTCTCATCAAATTTCACATAATGGACGCCCTGATTCTTCATTTCCAAGGTCCTCATCGCTATAACCTTTTTTTTTTATTAAAACTACACCAAGTATCTGCTGATCAAGAGCATTTTCATTTATCTTCGATTTTATATCTCTGATTATTGATGTGGATTGAGGAGATGACTGTACGTTTTGGAGTTCTCCATACTTTCTGGAACTGCTGAAGAAGCACCAATTCAGCGATAGATTGTTAGGTGAATTGAAAAATTAGGTTCATTAACAAATAAGTTTTCAGTTCCTGATTTAGATAATAGATTTGTTATTTTATTTCTTTTACATTCCTTTTTGTATTTTTGACTTCAATGTAAAAGTAGTGCTTGGTAATTGACCAGTGATGTCTTAAATTCAACAAAATAAAGAAAAAACAAAAAATGAGTAATAACTTTTAAATTTATAAAGGGGAAAAAAAATGATTACCTATTTCGGAAACTAAATACTTTTTTCATTTGTTTTAATGTAAAGCTTTCGACTAGGGATTAGATTATTTTCAGGGTTGGGAACATATTTCAACAGAAACAGATTGATTAGAGTAGAGACACAATCTAGACTAGATTCTGTGTAGGCCAAGCACCTAGATCAAAAGCTTGGCATTAAAACAAAAAATATTATGACTAAAGTTGGCAATTACCTTTCTTTCCTTTAGATTAATGAATCAGATACCAAAAAAGATGAATAATACTCTAGAATTTATCGATTAATCTATCAAATTAATCTTCCTTCCTTCACATGGTGCATTGTTGTGTAAAATAAGAAAAGAAAATTATCAACCTCCAATTTCCTATGTAATTAAAGTTATTTAGCAAATTATATATTGATTAGCGAAGGTTTTAGCGAGAATACCTGTACACTGGTATGTATTAGTCACTCGCAAAAAGATATTAATCACAAAAGCTGTGTATTTTGCGACCAGGATTATAAATTAATAAGCCCAAAAAAATAAAATACAATAAACTGAAACGATTAGAAGTAAGAAAGGTGTTTTGAGAAATTTCAAAAATTAAGATTAGGGTATCACTTTTCTCTGCAGTTCCCCTGCAGTTTCGTCTGATTCTTTTTCAAGTATTTCATCGAGATGTTGGCGCATGCGAGCGTGTGTGTAAATTGGGTTGATGTATTTGGATAAACGCTAATATTTACAAACGTCAACTACATCTGCAGATCGTATGTGTTTTGAGAGGGACTGTAATTGTTAGTTGTTATGCTGATATATGTACCTGCAGGAAGTTTAGATATCTGAAGAATTGGTTACATCTATCTCTAAGCAATTTTTTACTAGTCTTACTGCGATTCTTTTTTTATTTTTCTAATTGGTTTGATTTCTGTTGCTCTGAATTTTTGTAGAACATTGTCAGCTTCCAGATCCATACAAAAAATGCAAATTGTTAAACAGTGTGCTTAGAAGCTTCTAAGGAGATAATAAGTGCAGCAATGTTTTCACTTGGATCGGGAACCTCCATAAGTGAGTCCTGCGTCCTCATGATGAGGATTTCTCTTCTATACAGTCGCTAACTTTCTGTAATTTAATGCAAGGTATTGTCAGAAAGTAAAACAGCAAAAGGATCAGGTATGTCTTATTAGAAAAGGCAGCATACCAACGATTGTGTCTGAACTGAGATGAAGTTAAGCCAAGTGGATTTGCAGTGAAGCACCAAGAACAATTTCTTGTAAGGGAGAATGAGAATACTGTGGTATAGATCGGATTGTAAAGTAAATAGGAGATAACCTTGCCCAGAAATACTTTGGACAATATTGCTTCCAGGGGTAGTTATTGCAGTGACTAAAATGCGTTGCAATAGATGAAAAGAGAAGGTTTCGCTTTAATTGCATCTACCTGGATCGTCTACCAGTTTACAGCTTAAAAGGGAAGTTAGAGCAAAATATTTGCAGATGGTTGATTCATGAATTATATGAGAAAATTTATGCGTAAAAGTAAAGAAATGTAATTTAATAAAAAATTGTTTAGTGAAATTAATGCAACAATGATTGGAGGCATTCGCCGAGTATATCCTTAAAGCTCAGGCTCATTCGCACTTTCCCATTTCTTCGGCAGAAAATAAATGGCATTAAGTTAATCTACTTAGGCGACATTAAAGAAGAATTCTTTTAAAGGAGATTAAAGAGAGAAAAGAACCGCAATAAGTTTTGGCATTCGACTTTGGTATTTAGTCTTTTGTTTATCGAAAAGTGCTAAACTTCTTTAATCTTCTAGAAATGTTTAAATAATCTATTGTAATCCTTTAAATTATAAAGGAGTAATATTTTTAAAGAAGAATTTATTATAACTAAAGTTTCTTCTTTACCTACGAACACTTTCTGAAATTTAAGTATTAATATTAATAAGGTGCTTTATTTATTGTTATTTTTAAGCAATTAGCATAAACATACTAACTGCATAAACATAATCGTAAACTGCAGCACTAATTGCATGGATCCGTCCTTCTCGATTGCAAGAGATTCATGCACAACCCCAACAACGTTTAGTCTTAAAAGTAAATGGACTGCTGAAATTTAACTGAATATTTGCTAATTTCTGTCCTAGGACTAATTCAGAACACAAGTTCTGTTCATAGTAAAATAGCTTTCTGGTTACATGAAGGGACAATAATTCTGTGTAGAAGCATACCTACCTAGCCTTCGTTATTATAGGCGTCATGCCCGCCTAATTACTTTAGCGTGCTAAAAGCATATTTTAGCCACGAAGTAACATTGGAAATTTAATGTGGAAGTATAGTTTGTAGCAACCACAGACAGGGTACCAACAAGACCTTGGTAGAGCCAAAAGTTTTAAATGAATTGAGAAATTTGCTTTCTAAATTTGGTTTTTATTACGTTAAAAACAATAATTTTTCATATATCTTTTAGTACTCATAGTGAGCTAGTATTTGCCAAAAAAAAAATGAATTTACGATTTTTATAATTTTTTCTCAAAAATAATTCAATATATTTTAAAATTTAAAAAAACATTCAGGTCAAGTTAAATTCGTAATTGGATTCACTGATTTGTAGATCCCATTTAACATCAATCAATACCTTCATCGATTATCGGTAACATTGGTGGATTCCGTCTATTACTAAAAAAAATAATAAGATCAAATATCGATAAAAGAGCGTTTATCTTAGCTATCAAATTTAAATGTCCATTAAGATGATTAAGTTAATCCGAACAAATGAAAACATCTCAATTAATGGGTGATAAAGGCACCTAACGCCTTAAAATTTTAATAACTGAGGGAGCCTCTCAGCAATAAATGTTAGAAATAGTGTGAAAATAATCTGTGTTGGGCTTCCTTAGAGGAGTTCCTGGTTAGTGAAGAAATTCCTGCTCAAACCACGTTTTTAATTCTTCAAGGATCTTGAGTTATCATCTGTGGATATAATCTCAGCCTAAAAATAGTTCAAATCATTCAACACGCTGTTAATGCACCAGTAGAAGTAGCAGTTCTTTGAGCTCAGTTCACACTTACTCCCTGTACATATAAAGTTGTCTTCCATCTTTCCAACGAACACTGACACATCAACAAGCCATTCAATGTGGAATCACGCTTGCTACGACAAGAACTTCTGAGTTTGATAATGCTTTTAGCCGACACTGTCACATTTGACTTTATATATTCAGGTGCAGTCAAGTGACAGTCATCTTAAGAAAAATTAAAGATCCTTTGTCTGCGAAAAAATAAAAAAATACTTCTGTTTATGAAGAAACAACATCAGCAAGTTGTGATCCCTCGTATAACTTTACTTACTAACTGAGGCCATATCAACATCCCGTTTGTTGACATAGAAACCCAAAATGCTTGCGTCTTACTTAGAAATATGTCAGTACGCTATCATTGGTAGAAATTTATGGACTTCCTGATCATGATTTTTGATTATCATAAGAGCAAAATGATGCTTAAGACTTTCAATCCAAACTTCGGATAATTTTTTTCCCCCAAAAGTTGTTAAATATCAATAAACAATGGAAAACTTCATGAAAGAAAAGTAATAATTAAATGGAATAAATCCCATCTGTTCTAAAATACTTTCACCAGAATGTGATAAATAAATTGAATCTGTCCTGTTGATTACATTCTATATAGATAGCGAAATGTTCTGTACATTTAATGTAATAGCCATACCATCAGGTAATACATCCGTATGAGTGACATCATTGTTTACTTAGGTTTGATTCTGGTGTTCAGATCGATCGCCCTACTGCATTTCACAACAATAGATAATCCGAAACACAATATTCTGGTTATAGTAAACCAAGTAGAGTACCTTCCATCCAGAACACCATATCCATCACTGTGTAGAGTAGTTTAGGTTTGCTTCTAACGGTAATGTATCTACCGCTCAAATCTAGTCTAAGGGAGTATTAAATTTTGATTAAATTATAAATGAGAGAGATGTCTATTTAACATAATAACTAAATCCGTTTCAATCTCTTCTCATCATGATATCTCTTTTAAAAAAGAAACCCAAAGTACCATAATCATTAACCTACAATACGGTTAATGCAAGAATACAAATTATTTTATAATATTAATTATAAAGTTTATGTACCTCAAATGCTGTAAAAGAAAAATAATTGCTTTGTTTTGGAAAAGGATTATTCTCTTCCTAAGGAGCTTCTTAAGGCTCCGGTGATGGGCAGTGTTGTCAGTAGCGAGAGAACACTGTTCGAAAAAACCGCAGTGCACTGGTAAAAGCTCTGGACGCGAATGATCTTGGATGTTGACGCGCTATAAAAATAATAATAATAATTGTAAGACCTGCAAATTGCAAACCTGTGGTACTGGGTTCGATTCCCGGTCTGGGCCTTGGATTTTACAGTAAAGTATGTTTATTAATCGCCTCCGTCCACGTCACCTAATTGGTAGTTGGACGTAAAACCCGTCTGAAAAAATAGCAATTACTTACTAATTACTTTGTTTCAATTGCAAAATAACACTAATATCTTCTTCATATGGATTCTTATTATACGATCTCATGATTAAATATTGTTAAGTGTTAAACCTACCACACAAATCGTAGATCGTACGTTAGATCGTAACTGCTTTCCAGTTTTATCAAGTCATTCAAGGGTCTCCTTTTTCTCCCTAGAATCATGTGGAAGCAGATGTCCCACAGGGAACTGTTACAGGATTCTATCTAACATAATACACAATTAATTAATTTTATTAGATTTTTTTTGTTTAACTTTTGTTGGTGATTTTTACTACTGCAAAGAAATAAATACAAAAATAAAACAGATGACGTGATTGACAAATCAATTGGTCAAACAGATTCGAATGTTTTATTCTGTGCCCAGATTGCTGTCCATTGTTAGATAATAACAGTATTGAACGTTTGTCTAGTAGTTTTTTGAAAAGTTTGTACCTGTTATTTAACTTAGTTCGTTTTAGTCGAGGATGAGGATTCCAGGTTAGTCGTTTGTCTGAAGTAACGAACTTTTGTACCGGTAGGAAGGGCGATATGGTTGAAATGTATGGAAGGGAGGGTTTTTCGGTTTTATTGTGAAAACTATATGTTTGGATTTCTGTTGATTTAACCTTATTTCTACGCTGAAGGAAATTCATGTTTATAATTAAAATTATAATATGATATTTCGTTTTACTCTCTTTTCTACTTAATTAGTTGAATTATAAAACAAGATATAGCAATTAGTTAAATGAAATCTAAATTAATCATATTCATGTTATTTTTGTTATTAGATCGGTCTTTAAATAAGTAAATACATTAGGTAACAGTGGATTCACATTATTAGAGTAATCAATATTAATACAATGAATCATTATTATATTAATTATATAATTAATATGCATACTATGTATGGCATGGTTAATGTAATATATATTAATATGAGACTCAGAATTCAGCGACCATGATGAGGTATATAATACATATATACCCCCTCTGAGCAAATACAGTTTGCATATATCATGATACCTTTGCACGTTTCATCATTGATCTTTAGCGGGCTATTTGGGCTTATATTTCAGGATTAGTTCACGTACAATAGATCAATTCAAATGAAGATTCAATTTATCAAAAAAAATCTTTAGCTACTGCTATTGATTTTTTTTTTAACAGTTAATTTTTTTTTTTCTCAACAGTAAGCGAAGTACTTTTAGGTGTTCAGGGAAATAAAAATCAAATTTGGTAGTCTAAGAGTTCTCTAGTCTTTCCACATGCCAGGGCAGTGCTTAGTTAACCATTTAAAATTATTATGCCTTTCATAATGTGGTGGATTTACTAATACGTAGGTTATTTACTGCGTAGAATATGTCGTTGTTGATCATGAAACCATTAACATTGGAAGGGCATACGAGGGTCGTTTGAAAAGTCCGTGCAAAGTCAGAGAGATAGCACTACTGGCGCGTATCGAGGTTTGTTTAGTTAGTAGCATCTCTTGGAAGAACACACACCAAGTTTCAGCCAGATCGATCTATTTCTTTGTGTTTGGCATTCGTTTGAATCGAGGAAGTCGGGTGATTTTCAAAAAATGGACGAAAAAGAATTTCGTGTGTTGTTTAAACACTACTTTATGAAAGGCAAAACGCCTGAGGAGACTAAAGAGAAGCTTGATAAACATTATGGTGACTCTGCACCTTCGATTAGAACAGTTTATAAGTGGTTACAAAATTTTCGGAGTGGCCATATGGGCACAAGTGACGCTGAACGTTCTGGACGCCCTGTTGAGATTACTACTCCAGAAATCATTGATAAAATCCATGATATGGTGATGGATGACAGAAGAGTGAAGGTGCGTGAGATTGCTAGTGCTGTGGGCATCTCGAATGAACGGGTACATAATATTTTGCATCAACATTTGGACATGACAAAGCTATCCGCAAGATGGGTGCCGCGATTGCTCACACTTGATCAAAAACGAAATCGTGTGAAGTGTTGCAAGGACGGTTTGCAGCTGTTCCAGAAGAATCCGCAGGACTTTAAGCGTCGTTTCGTCACTGTGGATGAAACATGGATACATCACTACACTCCTGAGACCAAAGAACAATCTAAACAATGGGTTACCAAGGGGGAATCTGCGCCAAAAAAGGCGAAGACCGTTCCTTCGGCCGGAAAGATTATGGGGACTGTCTTTTGGGATTCGCAAGGAATAATCCTCATCGACTATCTGGAAAAGGGTAAAACTATTACAGGTGCATATTATTCATCGTTATTGGACCGTTTGAAAACCGAGCTGCAAGAAAAACGCCCACGATTGGCCCACAAAAAAGTCCTTTTCCATCACGACAACGCACCAGCTCACACCTCAGCAGTTGTGGTCGCAAAATTAATGGAAATAGGGTTCCAACTCGTTTCACATCCTCCCTATTCTCCAGACTTGGCTCCCTCGGACTACTATTTGTTCCCCAATATGAAGAAATAGCTGGCGGGAAAAAGATTTTATTCAAACGAGGAGGTGATTGCAGAAACGAATGGCTATTTTTCAGACTTGGACAAATCCTATTATTCGGAAGGGATCAACAAACTAGAGCAGCGTTGGACGAAGTGTATAAGCCTAAAAGGAGTCTATGTTGAAAAATAAAAAAGGTTTACCCCAAAAAATTAAGTAGTTTTTATTTTTGCACGGACTTTTCAAACGACCCTCGTATATATCCCATTTTGGGTGAGGCATTAAATTTACCAATGCTTCACTAACGTGTAAGTCCATCAAAAAGATACATATCCAAAATACACAAATATCGCAGTTTCAAAAGTAGATAAAGGGATAGCTTGCCGATATAGTAGAATAAAGATAGAAATTCTATGAAACCACAGATATAATTCACTTTTAGCTAAAATAATTTACAAATTTTAATGTTATCAGGTAATAAATGAAACATAATCAAGTGGAAAATAACTCATGCATACTAAACAATACTTGAAGAAATACTTTAAAAAAGAGTTAATAAAGAGCACCCTGAAGGAGACTTGATTGACATGAGTCTAGTTAAGTATTTAAGTATTAGTAACAACTTTTAAAGCACTAACAACAAAATGTCAGTCAAATTTTATGTTTAAAATAATTTGAAAACTTATAAAATATTTTCCACCATAATGAACATGTCACATTAAATATTTATTATTATTGATTTTATAAACATTTTACCTCAGCTTACAAAATATGGTTTTTAACTTTCATTAACTATTAAACTTTAATTTGTTTGTAGATTTTGAACTGTAATTGTGCCAGAAAGTTTATATTTTAAATTTTATATTAAATCACTAAATGAATAATTATCGTCAATACAACATAAATAATTAACAATAAAATTCAATAAAAACTTTTACAAGTAGCAATTTATTATTTTATTTATTAAACACTATTTCGATACAAATATGTATATAACAGTGGGATTGACCCATATTTACATTTGCAAACATACTTATGAAAGTTCCAAATTACAGAACAAAATTAAAATTAACTAAAAACAATTCTCATAACCAAAAATTAAAATAACTTTCCTGTTAACAATAGAAAATAAATTAAAAAGAAATTATAATTATTATATCTTAAAAAACTAAAAATTATAAATTATATATTTTTAAAGAAATTTTTATTTATATTAGATCAAGTGATCTGTTTATTAATACTGTGGTTAATCAATTAAATAAAATATTCATAAATTTCAATGAATTAATTGTAAATAAAAACAAATGGCCAGGCTTACTGTTTAAGAGTGATTTTATTGTGGTAACAAATAAAAAAGAGGAACCTACATTTACTAATTCAGGCACAAAATATGTTCTTTGTGAGGCAAAAAGGGGACATTTAACGTAAAAATGAAAACAGTCTATTAGTTCGTTATTCTTGCAGTACACACATTATTCAAAATTCTTTAAAATTAATGAGGTGCTCTGATCGGTAAATTTAGACATATATTTCCCAGATAATCTAAACTGTGCAATAAAATGTTTAAATAAAAATTTTAAATCAGAAGTTAAATAAGTTTGAACATTACAATCAGTTTCAAAAAAATCTAAGTAATATAGATTGTAGTTATAACAATTGATTTATTCCGTGCTTCTTAGATAACACTGATAATTATTCAAAACAGAAGAAATAGTATTTACTAATTCCTTGGATTTTAAAATAGCAACCATTCCAATTTCATCAACCATATTAGCCAGTTGAGCAAACCAATTGTATTTGTCATTATAGCTTTATTATTCAATTTGTTTTCGAAATATAAATCTCTTAATTTTAACGGACATATTTTGGGAAGTCTATGATCCTCCATTTCAATAACCTTTACTAACCATTTAAGAGTTAATTTAAGAATTTTTAACTTAATATTGGCAAGACCAAATTCCAAACTAAGTAGAAAAAAAGGGACAAACCTATTAAGATGAAACAAACGTTTAAAAAACTGCAAATGAATTCGCTCCAAGTCATTAGCATACCGTATACCCCATACTTGTACAGAATAAAGGATTGTTGACTGGACCAAAGTATTATTCAACGTAATTACAGAATCCCAAGATGAGGATTTAGCCCTTCTTAACACTTCAATAACCGTACCTTGAGCTAAACCAGCCTTAGAAGAGATGGAATTCAGATGCGAAGAAAATAGGCCTGTACGATTAAATGAAACTCCCTACAAGTAGCAATTAATAATATCTTAATTTCCTGGTTGGACAAAGTGAACATTGCAAGTAGGTCTAGAATGTGCATTCAAAGCACATTCTGCAAAACACAAAACTGCTTCATAAAATTTTCTTGATACAAAATATTATGTTTGTAGTTTAATATTAATAAAATATTTTCCGAAAAATTACATGTGAGGGAGTATACAAAAATTTGCAATTTGAAAAGTGGCTCCATAAATTTCTTTTATTTTCATAATTCTATTGTACCTTCCCCTTTCACTTCTTACATTTATATTAAGAGTGAATAATCACTGAATAAAAATTCAAAAATATGGCAATTATAGTTCTATGCTGAAGAAAGTGATGTCACATATCATGTTGTTCACAGCAGTTGTTGCTAACAGTACTGAACTATTAGCGCTGTCTGGTGTAAGATATTGACTACTAACGGTTAGCCAGACCTCATCATTAATAATAATAATTATTATTATGATTAATAATTAATAATTAATTATTATAAGAAGCTGTTGTACTAAGGAGTCTCATAGTTTATACTTCAGTGCGTATAAAGAAACTTACATCTCTTGCAGATCCATAAAAAATAATAATATAAATAATTAGAAAAACCATACTGAGATAAAATGCGAACATCAACAAGTGTATTTGCATTTACCTGTATTAAACTTAAAACAGTTTTGACAAACTAAAAACGAACATAACAGAAAGTGTTTATTACTTGATGAAAATAAATTAATTAACAAAAAAATCTTTTAATCACTAAGGGTAAGGCTATTCTTTAGTAAGCTCAGTGTGTAAAAATTTATTGAATCGTTCAACTTATTTTCCTTCTTCACTTGCAGCGATTTAATCAAATCTACGTCAATATTCACAAAATATTTAACAATATATTGTCTTCTAAAACTACCATAAACCGGGACTATATCACAACCAAATTATAACAGTTTTCAAAACTTATTTTTGTTACAAACTGAGTATATTAATTCTGCTTAGATTGTAAATTTTACAGCCTTGTGCAATAGACTTTTAATATTTTTATTAGACGAGCTTAACTACATTTTTAATCTAATTTTATAGGTATCAATATGAAATTTAATAAAATCATCTTCTCAGCAAAATGTAACTAAAACTTCTATAAATTAAGTTATATATTGAGTTCAAGACAGAAATCGACATCGAAATTTTTGTAAAATGTTATTGTTATTAGTTTTTAATAGAGAAATAATTTTTAAACAGAATGGCACAATCTAAGCCACTTAAATCTAGAATTTAATGACACCAATTCTGTTTGAAGCAATTCTTTTTTAACAAACTCATTTTTATGACACTATCGCCTTGATCGATAAAAACAAAATGTTCAGCTTAAAATTTGAAGGAAAAACTACTATTTTTGTTAATTCATAGCTTATTTCTTTATTATCTGATTCTGAAAAAAAAAAAAAAAAAAAAATGCTTTGAACAGATTGAGCAGATAATGCTCCCACTTAACCGACAAATTTTTAAAAATTCCGTGGGAATCCCAAAGCTTCGTTGATAAGCTGTTTGTAAACAAGTGTGATTACAAACAAAATTCTTTTTTAAACATTCATTATTGAAGATGAAATTTGAGAGATTCAAAGTGCTTTTAAGTGTGTATAATTGGGCGATAAGTTTGCCCAAAGTTTCTAGTTCTATATTATTTTTCTATTCCCATTTATTCACCTCATCATTATATGCTGAATGTAAACTTTTTTCTTTCATGGTGAATGATTTATAAAAGTTAGCTGCCATAATGTATGTTTATTTATTCAAAAGAGAAACAACAGTGGAAACCAGAACCATGGAGATGAAGGAGAATGAACTGGGAAGATATATCGGTCCCTGCTGAGTTGCTTGGCTACAATTAACAGCCAGCCTGGAATATGAGTGAATCACTCTGTTTATCTTTTATTCAATTCATTTCATGGAATTACTGATATCTCTCAGTCTGCACTACGTACTTGGCCCTTTATTAAAACATCTTTCATACTTGATACTAATGCACATTGTTCTAGTTATATGTTCCTTTAGTATCCAAATTTTCTGCTTGATGCTTGACTAATATTCAAATTCTCCACAATTTTAAGCAGATTAATTTATTCTAGGCTCTTTAATTATTCATTTTTTTCTTTCAGTATTTTTATAATTTTTGAGATTTAATATCTGTTATTTCTCTATACTCTTTTCTTCACAGTAATAACTTCTCGTGAACAGACATCAGAACCTCAATAAATTAATTAATGAAACTCAATTAGTGTTCATTTTAATTTGGCTAATGGCCAAGGTTGTTCAAGGTCTCTGTCTTATAGATGCTGGGCAAGGCTGGGAGCCTCGCTCTGAATGATCGCTAAAGACAGCAAAATCCATAAACATGGATTATTTAAATTTGCTGCTGCAAAAATCTTTGAGAGGACGCCATTGCGCTGGCTACCTTCCAAGATGTAAAAAAGGACATTTAAAAATATATCCGCTGTGTAGTTGGTGGAGCAATTACACGTCGCTACTATTTGTCTGATGACAAAAAGTAGTATTTCCGCAGGAAGGGTTTTTATTAAAATCTCATAAATTCTAGCCAAAAGAACCTCCTATAATCGGATTTAGTAATCAGGGCGATTTAGCCGGCGATAGCAATCAGGGTATTGTGTAGCTCTAAACATGGAGTTCAAGTCTTTACAGGAATAATAAGCTGTCAATAATTCTCATAAAACTAATACTTCTTCCCATTCGTAAAAAGTAAAAACCTGTAAGATTTTTTGAACAGCCTACTCTGCGAAGGGTAGTTTAATAATTTTTGTAACATGATGGGCTAAAAATCTAGGAATAATTTTTGAGCAGAAGCTATCTTGGAATCACTACATAAATGTTACACTCAATACCAGAGTCACTCTTGATAGGCGTAAAACGCTGTGCGATATAAGTTGAGGATTAAGCCTTAAGATTACCTAGTGGATCAATATCAGTGGGAAAGACCAGTTGTGTCCTGTGGGGCTGTGATGTGCTGGATCTCACCAGCAGGTTGCGGTCGTAGCAGGCACAAGAGAGAACCGCAACAACCACAACTTGGAATTTTTTCTTATCCTACTATCGCTTCATATTTACATCCGAGTTATTACCATAGGATGTGCCCTCCAGACACAGCATAGCAAAGTTATGCGACGAGATGCAGACGGATCCGGTTTTGGGGACTTCTTTCCAAATGGAAATCTTCTAAGTACAATCTCGTCAAGCCCTTTAAAGTTATTATACCGGAGAGAATCGTTTTAAAGTACAGACAACCTGGCAGCTTTTCGTGGTACGCTGATGGCTCCAAGACAGATGAAGTGGGAACCAGCGTGTACGGGGGCTAAACGGTAGTAGATGGAGCTCGACGCAATATACCTTTGTCTTCAGATATGTTAAGAATAAGGATAATTATTCCAGAAACTTTATCTTCTCGAATAATCAGGTGGCCATACAAACTGTAAAGTCCTATGAAGTCTACCGAAGGATAATTTAGAAATCCTGACAGTGAATTGATTACCTGAATAATGTCTTTTGCATCAGGGTGCCGGAGGCAATTAGCCGGACCCGGGAGAGGTCCTCCGAAGTTTTACAGGATCAGAATCCTTTTTTGGCATTTACAATATCCAGCTAGTACACCTATCAGAGGATGGGTGGAAAACAGGTCTTAGTAGTGGTGGAGGGAAACAATAGCCCAGAAAGAAGAGAAAACTATTAACAACAGCTACTCCCCCAAATTTACTACAAGCAACAATGCCGGGAGGCCATTTAGAAATCTTACTGGCCTTTCTAGATTAGTAAGAATGCACTGAATGTGTCTGGCAGAGGTTAACTAGTGTAGGTTGTCAGAAAGAAGAAGTGGCAATGCATTTATTACGCTGAAAGGGTTCAGATTTCAACCCTTCCTAGAAATAGAGATCAAGTAATTCAAAGGTTTTTTAACACCACTTCATTATTATTTATTAATATTATTTTTTGACGAGTCAACAAGTATTAAGTGAGACGGAAATAATGGGCAATCTAAGTGAAGTCGAATTCTCTGCGCCAAACTGAATAATGTAACTAAATCAAATTAAATTGGAAACCGGTCAGGAAGACAATAAACACGCGTGCTATGATAGTTGAAAACAACAATATTATTTTGGTTATTATAGGGCCAAATAAGCCGACTGAGGAGATATTATAAAACAAAATTATGTTTTTTAGAAAAAATGATACAGAAGTGCAATGATCTGTCTCTTTCTCTCCTTTAATGTAGAGGATATTGTTAATCTTTTATTGTGATTAATCCAAAAGGAAGATAGAATTTCATGTAACAATGAAAAATAAAAAATTATAATTGTCAATAGCACTGAAGAAGTCCTACTAATCTCTAGGTCGAAAGATCGGCAAAAATTAAAAATAATGGCTGAAATTGGCAATATTCATTTTTTTTTTTTTATTTTAATTACAATTTGAACTAATCTGTCTTAACTGGAAAAAAATGTTTTTCCAGAAATAAAGTGAATACATTATTACAGGTATAAAATCATTTGTATATTACTTAGCTAGACCACGTACTGTGCATATATCAAACACAAGTTGCATAAAACATCTCCGAGAAGTTCTATGCATTCAAGTTGGACTGAATAAGACGTGAGAAATAGTTACATCCATGTATTAATTGAGTTGGCTTCATATGTAAATTTGAATATAATTCAGGTAAGTATCAAATGAAACATATATTTGTAACTTAAGTAATAATAGTAATAATAATAATAAATAGGGAAGGGATTAGCTATGAGGTTAGCATACTGGACTCCCACGCGGAGGTCCCGGGTTCGAATCCAGCAGCTGACCCTTAGATTTTCTCTTCCTAGGGGCTTCTTACAGCTCACTGTCTGGTGATGGACAGTGTTGTCTGTAACGAGAGAACACTGTCCGGAGGCCGGCAGCGCACTAGAAAAAGCTCCGGGCGCTAATAACCTCCAGCTGTTGATGCGCCCCCCCCCAAAAAAAATAATAATAATACTTTATTTAAAAATACAGAAAAAGGATATTCAGAAACAACAAATACAAGCAATATACAGCATGAAACTAGTCCGTCTGCTGCAGATCGACGTGAAAATAAAATATTTAATTCATGTTCATTATAATAAAGCAATATAATCTATGAATAGATTATAATACAAAAAAGAATAAAATAAAAATTAATAAATGCAAAACATAGACAAAATAAAATAAAACTAAAATTATATTAACTTCAATAAATTATAATAACAGAACAAAAAAAAGGTATCAGAGATTAAACACATGTTACTACCTTGGGCTTACAATAAACAGTGAAAGAAATACATATAACTTTCAATATGAAGTGGTAAAAAGGAAATTAAAATAAAAATAAAAATGAATAACAAACATGAATCTGTAGTTAAATAAATTGGCTTTTTGTTAAAGAGGCTGAGTTTAAGTGCAGGCGACGAATCTCTGCAAGTATGGTGCACTCGGCCATGAAGTGCACAATATCCTGTTTAACACGCGCATTAGACAATGAGCAAATAACAATTTCTCTCATCCATATAGAAACACCATTAAGATACAATAAATCTCCTTTTAAACTTAAGTATAAAGCGTATTTAATTTTTTAAATAATTATTACAATATTTTTAACTAAAACCAAGAAAGTTCTGTTGGAATATTCTATAATGATTAGCTCTAGGAAAAGTGTACTGTAAAATTCACTTTTAATAAATTATTATTCTCTGGCGTAGATCCGATTATATAGCCGAAGAGGCCCAGCGTGAAATATTTACTGCTACAGGGATTACAGATTATCCTAAATGGAAAATGTGTTCATTCTGACTACATGTTCAGGTTTGCCTCTCTTTCATCTGAAATCAGTTTTGCTTCGAATTTATTTTCTAATATTTTGAATATTAATTAAGGAAAACTATAAAGATTTTGTTAATTAAAACAGTTCAATAAGTTTTTTCTTACGTTTTTTTTTCCCCATACAATTTTCATATGAAAATTATTATAATAATATCCACCTATTATTGTTTAGCTTTGATTCAAAATAATTTTCCTTTATCCAAGAGAAAACACAAAGAGAATTTTCGATCAAAATTTACTTTATAAATTTAAATAAAAATTCATCTCTAACTGTTTTAGGCTTCAATTCCCAAAAAGATATTTCTTTTACAAACTGCACTAACTTCTCGCAAACCTATTTATTCATAATTACATAAAGAGCACTAACATCAGAGAACTTTGGAAAAGTTCTGAGACTAATGTAATTTGAGGTAAGTATTTACTAAATTCAAAACAAATTTTCCGGAAATGAAACATTTTGAATTGTACTTGATGCAGTCCTTGGTGAAGTTGCCACAGAATAGCAGAGCTGTGTAACTATTGCAACGCTTTGAATGTAGAGCAATCTGATGCTCAGCTAAAAGAAGCAACTATTGAGTTGTAGATTACTTTTTTCTTATTGAATTACTGGGAAATATTATTTTAGAAATTATATACAAAGAATGTACTTTTAAATACTTTATTAATGCAATGTAAACCTATTGACAACTTTGCAAAACAATGTATTTCTTATTTAAAATGCTGTCAAGTGTAAAAACTAACTAAGGAAAAGTACTCATTAATTTTGTGTTTGATTAAACTTTTGGTTTATATTACGTAATGCAAGGATATCCCAGTGTGGGAGGAATCCTTCTTGTAGAGATATTCAGGGATAAGCTGAATAACGAGATAGAAAAGAGGGCTTATCTTCTATAATTATTATTATTTAGCGCCCATTGCATTAAGATGAAAGAATAACCTAAACTTATGGTTAATGCAAAATTATGATTAGTACCTAATTTATGGTTGTGAAAGATTAAAGATTAAGAAAAATATTAAAATAAATAATTATCACAGCTATTTAACAATAAAAAATAATAGCAGTGTCAACTAACAATACTGAAGCGTAGAAGCTAATAACAAAAACAACGGATAAAGATTTTACATGTTCGAAATTTTTTTTGCTAGTGCTAGAACAAAGTCTGTCTTCAGTAAAAAGTTAGATCGAGAAGATGAGGCGCTTTTCGGTGAGCAGATAGTAGACTATAACAATAATGTATATTATAATCGATGGACCGTTTCCCTGGATGGAGGAGGTTAGATGTACCAAACAACTTTATACGGATATCCTGAAAAAAAAACAAAACGCGAAGCTTATGCCAGCAACAGAGAAAATAATCTCTTAATCTTTACGGCCTCTTGTGAGGTTCTCCTCAGCGCAAACTTTAGAAATAGAAATATTCAGCCCGAAAAACTGTGGAGTAATTGCCAAGAGAACTTTCAATGAAACACACAGGCTTCCCTTCAAAGATCTTGGCTCCGGAAGCAAAAGCCCTCTTGCTTTGAATTAACGAAAGATAAATGAAGTGCAGAAGTCAAAATAGTTAAGGAAACTTGAAAACTAGCGCTTTATAACCTCTTTGTTGGCGCTAAGACCTTGAATATTTCAAACAGGAGTGAGGTTCCATTGCGAGGTTATAAATTTGAATCAAAAAACTGGGGATTTTCTCTTTTTATGTAGACGCATACGGAGCAAGTGGTTACTCAACATAAACGATTCAATTCGCTGGGCAAGTAGATTGGAGGAATTAATTGCAAAAGCCAAAAACTTAAGTAAAAGTTATAAAAACAGTAATTTTGAAATATATAGGCAGAATGACCTAATTTTCTACAGTTAATATTTCAGTAGAGCTTTGTAGGAATGTTACGAAGTGGTACTCAAGTTAAATGAAGTGTTATTGTGTAGCTAGGAAAGAGTAGCGCTAAGAGAGGACCGCGATGACAAAAGTGTACAGAAGAGAAAGGTAAGAGAAAGACATTACTGACAGTAAGCTGCTCAATAAGAGTAAAATGGCAGTTCTTCAAGCAAGGCAACACAAGCAATACTCGGGGCTGTTTTGTGGCCACAGCTCTCTCTTACAGTAGCACTCCAGGTCGGCAGCAATGGAAGCACTTAGTCTGATCAAGGAACGGCGTAAAAGGAGTCCAACCACTGTGAAAGATACTAAATGTAACAGACTCACCACCTGCTACCTCATCTGGAGTACACTCTCAACTCATTTCTTCTGGCTTAGCACTAAAGGTTTTATCTCACTTATCATGGGCCTTATCTTCACATCCAGTAATTATAAAACCTTTCTAAAAATCATACATTTGGTACATTTCAATTCTAAAAGATCGACGTAGTATTTTATACAAGTCACGTTCCTCAAGAATTTTAATATCTATTCTGTAAAGAATAAAAGTAATTATTGGAAGTAATTGATACTAGTATTTTATTGGTTCTTATCAGTTTAAAGAATTTAACATAGAAAGTTGTCTAATTATTTTATCTGGCCAAAGTAAAAATTGAATATTACCATTATTCAAAATTATAAATATCCGTTTCAGAAAGGTGTGAACTTGTGATAATAAATGCATTAGTTAAAAACAAACTGAATGCCTTGCTGGACATGTACGACCATATGACGGTATTTATTAGTAAGATTGTGGACATCATATGGTTCTTAACTCCGCTTTTGGCTCTTTCTATTAGGATTCGTTATATTGTGGAGCGCATTAAACTGTTGTAGTCATTGATGCGTTTTAACATTTTTCTGAACTCTTTCCTTGCTCGGCAAGGCTGGTTGGAGTTTAGGTATGCAAGTTTGCTGTTATGCGATACTTTTTGCGGCGTAGTAGTGAAAAGTCGATTACGCAAAATCTCAGTTTTCTGCATTTACACCCCCCTTTTCGGAGTAGAGTTTTATTAAAAACCAAAAAAATCCTTATGGTCTTGAAGCTCAATAAATGCGCAACTTCTTCTGAAATTGGGTGACTCCTTGATCATTGAAAAAGTGCTGCTAAAATTTTTTAAAAAAAATCATCGAGAACAAATTTTTTAGACATTTCAAGTAAAAATTTCATTGTTATAAAAAATGTTTTGAGGCTCTGTAATGAGCAATTTTATAGGAAATTTAATGCTCTTTCGTTTGGAATAAGCAGATTTGTTGCAGGATAAAGGATAGAAAAGTTAGGGCCGTTTTTATGAAGAAAAACGCGAATATCGACGGAAAAGTTAAAAATGCAAATATCTTGTGACACTATTGAGAATCGGGCCAAAGTGAATAGCATATTTTTTGTTGCAATTGAGCTGCTGAATCACCTCCCGAAGTTTCGACCACTCCTCCGTATGCACCCTGTACAGACAAGTCTGAACGAATTAATAAATTATTTGAATGTACGATGTAAGTACGAAATGTGGTAGAGGGGTGTCTTCTACTACGTGATAAACAAAGTAACCTAACTAAGTGTGATTGGGCACTGATTTCTATTGTTCGCAACTGTGTTCGCAAAATCGCCGTACTAGACTCGCTTCGACTGCCTTTGCGATCGATGGAGACCGTTGTGAAGTGAGGAATGTTCATTCTGCCTTTTCTGCCATTACCTTGTGTTTCACGATACGAAGAACCACATGAATTTTGCTAATTTTAATTTTTTTATTCTCTAATGTTTTAACTATTACAAATAATGTTTTAATTGTGATTGTTTTACTTACAGCTAACAGAAACATTTTTTACTCAATGCAGTTTTCAATTATTAATTAAGGCTCTGAGTTTAATTAAATAAATTAACAACCAGCGAGAAATGTAGACTAGTGTACACAGTGCATTGTATATGTCATCAACATTTTATAAAGTTACCTCTACAATCATAGACGAAATGTAATAGAAGTTTTCCAATTTAAATTTAGTTTTCTACATAAAAGCATAATTACTTTCAGAAAATTAAAATTAAAATGTATTCTTTGGTTTAATAATCCCCAAGCGTAAAGTTGATACATTAGACAAACTTTTGTACATAATGCTAATTAGGGTTTAAACATTATTCTTATTTTTTGTTGGGAATAGATTTAGCCCATATTAGCTGGATAATACTTTTTCAATAAAATTCTTACAATATTCACCAAACACTAAATTCCACTCATATTTTATAAATCTAGTTTCTACTTTTTGGTTAAAATTTTTCAATTTGATCAAAAAAAGATAAAAACTATAGTTACTACAATATAATACAATAAAATGTAATGTAGAATTTGAATAAACTGGCTCATTATTACACATTTTAACTTTTCAGTTATTATCCAACAATTGGTATCTGTTCCTTAACTTTTATTCATATATTTAATTCGCTTGGAATTCATTTTTGGTAATTTGGTATGTGGTATTAAATAATAGTAATTAAAAAAGTAAGAATAGCTAATTGGTTAGAGCATTTTATATGAATTTTCAGCCTTGGATAGAGTTGTCAGTGAAGAGAGAACGCTGTCCAGAGGCTGGCTGTGTAAGATGGGTTCCAGAAGGAAATGACGCCACGTAGATGGGCTGTGATGTAAATAAAGAAATAAAATGAAGGGGGTGAAGTTGATCGCCTGCTCGTAGTGCCCCCTGCGTAATATAAACCAAGGATGAGCAACACGCGGCCCGCCAAGCATTTCTAAAATTGAATTTATTTTATCGACTTTTTCCAATCAATATATTGTTATAAAATTAATTATAATAGAATGGTAGTACATACTAAACCGAAATATTTTTTTATGGCGAGTTACTTGTCGACGACGTATTTAAACATGCAATACGAACGCGCCGCGTCTGCGCGATTTTTTTGTGACGAGATACACACTTGTCGGTGACTTGTTCAAACATGCAATACGGACGTTTCGTAAATTATTAATAAGAGTTAATCTATGTGCGGCCCGCCAAAAAAAAATTTAAATTTAAATTGGCCCATTGATTAAAAAGGTTGCTCACCCCTGATCTAAACGATCAACAGTGCACCAACCTGAATGGGTCCAGGCCATCTGACCGTCTCAGGAAGTAGGAGTTTAACCTCCAAACAAAACTCTGAAGGTGCTCAGGGTAATTGTAGAGGCCTAAAGAAGGCAATCCCTCTATTACTCTAGGGGATTGTGGGGCCAATCCCCCACATCTCCGAAATCAAACAGATTACGATAAACAGAAAAAGGAAAAACTGGACTCTCTTTTATGGCAGCGACTTGGTCAGCTACCTCTACAACACAATAACTGAAGACTAAGTAAGTAATAAAATGATAATTTTTAACATTACTTATGGAAGTTAAGTCAGGTCCAACAATAGTGTAGCTTGGGATATTGCTCCAAGTAGCTTGATGAAAATGCACTCGGTAATTTCATAATTACAGCTCAACTAATACAAGCTCAATCCAGAGTTAGAAAACAAATTACACCTTATATTTTGGTATCAGACCGTACGATTTGATATCGCGTCCGGTAATTGACCGAATTTCAAAATGAAAGACGAAGTGTAAAGTGTTGGTAGTGCGCAGTACGGCTAAGGAAGCCGACGGACTAATAATAATAATAATAATAATAATAAAAGAGGCCGGCAGTGCTCTGAAAAAAGCTCTGGGCGCCAATAACCTCAGCTGTTGATGCGCAAAAAAAAAATAATAATAATAATAATAATTATACTAAATTCATATGTAGAGGACAGAGTTCGGTAAACATGAATGCTATTAACCTTATTATTTCATAGTACTAGATCAGTCCTTAATTTGGCGGACTTCTAACGCATTATATGTATTAATGTAATGTCCAGAACACAACCAAAATAGAGCTCTTATTACTAAAGCCCATGCAGAAGATAGTTCTCTGGAGTACTTGTCAAATTGAAAGAATAGTGGTCGGCGATAGTGAAGGAGAAAATAGAATGAATTTAGCTAAGGGGCACATAACCTTCATGTCAGTTGATTACGTTATGTGTCAGGAAACTCCTAAGGAACACAATTGTCAACAAAGGAGCCTCCATTGTTTTCTTTGTTGCGAAGTCTACACCCCTAAATTTAAATTAAAGGCTCCTCGAAAGAATGCATCTCCGTCATCTTTGATCGGACTTAGACCTTCTCTTTCTGCAATTAAAGCATCGTAATTTACAAATTTTTACTAAAAAAACTGTGCATATAGTGGGGAACATTTCGCTTAGTCGTTACTAGTTGCATCTTTATGACTTTTGACCGCATAGAAAAATTTCAACAGAATTTAAATTAAAATTTAAAGCTCTCGAAAACTTATTAAATCTAAAATCAAATTCCCTGGACAGTTTTTCGGATAAACGTGAACCGTCACAGCCATTCAGCATTCTTACTTTAAATCTAAAAGAACTGGTTGGCCACACTTTGTCCATAATATCAAAAGGGAATCCAAATAAATAAACTGCTTCTAGTCGGTCTCAACTGTGAGTGGGTTTGACTTGCAGTGCACTATTCTCTCTGGCAATATGATTCCAGAGGTTACTCGGGTGCGAGTATTGTGTAAGGGGAGGGTCTCAAACTGGGTGAGAGTAGGACATTAAAGAAATAGAGAGGGTGAAAGATCTTTTGCATTATTCAAAAGCGCATCCCTGTTGATTATTTGCGTAGAGGCTGGTGACTGTGATAGCCCTGGACCCACGTACAGCACTCTGCTCAACACTATGCTACTGGCAAAGGGAAGTATCCAGTACAAATCCAAAGCCCACAGAAAACTGCCTAACCTCTCCCTTTGCCTAAGATCCTGATAGTCAAGGGGATCGGGGCTTGATGAGCTGTTTGCTCTATGCAGATTGGATTGGTTAAAAGTTCCACGCTTTACACATCGCACCCCATCTTAACTTCTTTTCCAGCGTTCATTCTTTAGTACTGTTAACCCTCATCTAAAATATTAACCTTTCACATAGTTTCATTAAAAGTTAGTGATATGATTTCCCCCTTAATTATTGTAGTTCCAAACTTTGCTATTGTCCATGTTAAGGTTTTGGGGTTCTTTTTTTCGAGTGAGTATAAAATAAATGTTGAAAAATATTCTAAATTGATATTGTCTGAAATGTTTTAGCGACATTTCTCTTCTGTGTACTCGTACTTTATTTTTCATTTTATCAAGATGACATCGTTACAGTATACCATCCATTGCTCGCTTTGATAGGTGCCTTAAAAGGCACTCCTCTTTGTTTTTACCATTTGAAAGTTTCCTACATATCACTTCAGCATATAGGAAATAAACCTTTTTGAAGATAAATATTTCTATTTCGATGCACAAAAGTTTCTATGAACGGTAATAAAGTCACAGAAAAAGTGAAATACCGGGGCAAAAAAAAAAAACTCAAAAAAAGGTTAAAAAAGATGGCTGGGTAGAGAATGATGGTGGCACATGCAGCCACAAACAAGTTTCGTTCTAACTTTCACAAGAATAAGTATAAGTACTTACATAACAAAATTTCCTTCAAATTTAGAATTTAGATTGTTAAGCAGGAAATGTGACGCATTACATTTAAGAGAGTTAATCCTAACATCTCCTCTGGATCTAGTTAATAAACTGCCTATTCCTGGAAAGGTTTTACAAATAAAGTTCCAGATTTACACGTATGCTGTGATTTTATTACGGACCACCAAGTTGTTACCTCAATACTTCTAAATAATATGTAATTAAATTTATATTACCAAATTAAGTAATATTCACAATATTCATCAATATAAATCAAATCAAGTATTCATAATCAATGCAATACAATTCTAACATTACAATCATAGGTCGTAAAAAATCAAATAAATGAAATAAATCTTTAATTATTTACTCAAATGAAATGAGTTTGTCATTAATTCTGTTGATTACATCTCTGAAAAAATTTATACATATATTGTAAATTTTCAGTTTTACTACTAAAATGCTATTGGTGAAGAGTGTAGAAGGCCTTGTAAAAGAGGCGGCTGTAATAGCTGTTTTATGGATTCCTCTAGCTGGATGTAATTAAATACAGTTTTATAGAACAATGAATCAAGCAGAAAAGCCCAACTGAATATTCTAGAACTCTAAATATTGTACCTTAACTCAATGCAAATAATTTTGTTAATGTTCGCACAGTTAATGGTTTTAAATTTAGATTTTTATTGAAATCAGTTTATTATTCGATGTTTTATTTTACAATCAAACATAAATTTATTCCTAATTTTGAAAGAAAATTAGAATCTTATTATTTCCGTAGAAAGACCGGAAAGAGGTAATTGGATACGTTAAAGTTTGCATTGCCTCTGGCATAACAATTTTCAGTAACCAAGTACAAGTACGATACTGTAAACATGTTTTAACCATAATTGATTTTTCTCGAAGTAGTAATACTTCCTAGAATAAAAAGCTAAAATAGAATTTTCAAGTAAAAGCAAGAGATTTCCATGGCTTAGTTCATGCACTTCACAATTTACATTATTAACCACATTCATTAATTAACTAAAGAAAACAGCAATAATGATGAAAAAAGTATATATATAGCAACAATATGATATTAGGCGAAATATTTTTTGGTCTTTATTTGAGCTTTTTACACTTAAAAGAGAAATAACATTTAATAAACTTGTGGCAGCTCGGAATTAGCCGGAATAATCTTGTTTTTTGAACTCAGTCTCAGCGTGAAATGTTCACATTAAAAGTCATAATTGCAGATAAAAAAGGAATAGTGATTATTCTGTATAAATTATAGTACGAAGAATCATTTCAAATAAAGTCACAATTGAAACAGAAACAATTCACAAGAATTAAATAACTATTTTATATCTACGCCTTCCTTTTTTTATCATATTAAAAGGAATTAAATATTAAATTTGATTTTTCATATCGACGAACGACTGAACCATGCACTAAAAAGACTTGAACTCAACCGACGGAACAAATTACTGTTGCGACTAATTGGCAGACAATCTAAGCACTACTGGAACATAAACGGCTAATATATAACAGCTTTCTCTAATGGATCTGGACTTACGGACAATCAGAAATTCATCAGATTACGAATTCTCCATTTTATGTCTTTAACTCTACCCTCCATAACGACCTCAAAATCTCATACATAACTGACGAATCTAAATCTAAATGTAGAAAATTCTTAGACTCTCTTCCATTCTGTACCAATCCTCTTGTTCTAAATCTTGTCTCCAAAACGATTCCAGATCGTCCTCCACGACGATTGAAACGCTGTTGGCCTCGTGACCAGCTTCAATAGTGTAAGAAACTCCAGCGAGTGTGTTGCCGGTGGTCAGTCAGCTTCTGTCTTCCAGCTGACCCAGTCATGAAGACTTCTTTAGTGATATAACTACTTCTGTCTATTTGTGGAATTTCTCATTTCATGGTTTAGGTAAAAAAGTTCTTTTAAAAATGTTGGACTAATTTTCTGTAGTTGAGATTAGAGCCTTTTGCTTAACGAAAGTTTACGCTGCTTACTGTGTGCCTTGAAAGCATCTAATGGTTTGATTTCTTTAATCTGGTGTCAAAAAACTAATTTAATTAGTAATTTTTTATTTTATTTTGATATAATATATATACTATATATTTTAAATGAATGAAAATGAAATTTATTTTCAGCCAAAGCAGCTGCTTGGTTCTTATCGCAGATCTTTTTTACGCACCGTCAATGAGAGAGAAAGAGAGCTCTAAAGTCAAATACACCAGAAGATCTTTGAGTTTCTATTTCGGAGCAGCCATTCAAGTGTGTGTGTCCAACGGAATCTACAAACGGAAAACTAAGTATGTGTTCTGTGGTAAGTTAGAGTTTACCTGTGGCTACGTTAAACCAGCCAGTTCAAACATCAGCTAACTCTAAGGTTTAGATTAGATAAACTCTAAGGTAGTTGTGGCTATTGAGGGTGTCAATGTAAATTTTAGGCTGAAAGACAACATACCTCTGCCGCACATGGAGTAGTCGCGTGGGCTCAACCCCTTCAAAATCTTAGCTTGGCTGTTCCGGAATGTCCAGCAGCTGGCATTTTAATAGGTAAAACGTTTGGACATGTTTGGTTATACAATTTTTAAGTAAAAATAAAAATTTTAATGCACCACGGTAGCGGAGACGTTAGAGGCTAGGCCCGCAGAGCTAATATGTATTTGTGGTTCTGAGTTCGATTCCCGGTTTTATTTAGGCCTTGGTTTTTATTTATTAGTTAATTTGCGAATTTAATAGTGAAGTATGATTGCTAATCGCCTACGTCCTCGACACCTAATCGGTATTTGGTCGTAAAGCCCGCCTGGAAATTACTTTACATTACTAGACATTACTTTACTTTATAAGTTAGTTTACTATAAAAGTTTTCTTTAAGAATATCGTGCAAAATATGTTAGTTACTTCATTATTTTGCAGTTTACAAAGCGTTCATGAAGCCTGTCTGGCCCAGCTAATATTAGACTTTTTACACCATTCAGAATAATAATTGACAAAACATATCAAGACAAGATGTACAAATTTCAATCAAAGCATAAAATCTCTTCATTATAGAATGTGTATTATTTTTGCTTTAAGTTAAACCCATTTCCGCCGGTTGTCACGTACACCTTGTTGGATTTGAACGAAAGGAGTAGTATTTAATAGCCAATTAAAACAGCGGCTTGTGGTGAAAAAGAAATAAGAGAAAATTGTACGATGTCTATGGGGATGTTAACCTATCCTCTCCGCTCAGAATGGTTCGGTCATCTTCTGAGGATAAAGGAATGCAGGACATTTCAAGAAAAAAGTATTCAAGGTGAGGCTGAGCCAGATCTAGAGGGCGTCCCATGTGGAAGGACAGCGTGCAGAAGGATCTAAGGGAAGAAGCAGGAGCACAGCGTACGCTGAAACATAGTAAGGTGTTAGTATTCGTTGATAGCAGGGCTATTAAATGCACTGGATGCGCCAGAAGTAGGAGATGTAGCGAGGAACCAGCAAAACAGTTACTTAGAATGTTTTAAAAATAAGTGAAGACTTGCCTACAATGTGAACATCAGCTGGTGTAGCAGTTCAAAATGCACAAGCATTCACTGAAATTCAATGCCGAAAGAAAATTTTTGGATCAAGAGTTGTAACAATTTGAAATGAATACTCACATTCTCTTATTGTAGTAATTACATTTTGATTGACAAATATTCCTTATCATTAAATTATGCTGACGCCGTTTCATCAAAAGTAGACATGTTGTGCTTATCTAAAAGTATTAGTCAAATGTGTTGTTTGATATTAGATAATTTGCTTAATATTAAAGTATAAATTAAAATTTTAGTGACTTGCCGGAATTGACGTAAGAGTGTACATGATATTCAATTAAAGAAACCATAACTTTGGGAGAAAAATAATAAGAAAATTATGATTTTACATTTTAGATTTGAGATTTTGCGTTGAACCCAACGAAATATTTCTTTTTTATCTTGAGGGCATCACTTATAAATTCAGAAAATGTTTTTAACCTCAACAGTGCTTGAGGCGTTGTGGTGGTGTACTGGTTGATATTACGAAACACTTAGTCTCTGGTTCTGACACTTTAAGGAATAAACTACCAAACTGTAGAGGATGCTGATGGAAGAGAGATAGAAGAGGAAGTGAGAGCAAGACTGAAATAGGAAATGAGAGACAGAAAGAGGTAGCGACTCGCCAGCAGTCTGCCCACCCACACTGACAGGTATCAGACGTCACAAGTTTACACAAGTTGTCAAATTAGCAACAAAGATAAGTTGTGTGATGTGGAAAAGGCTGCTCTGTAGCAGAGGTGGATGTTATTTAGATTACTGGAGTTATAGTAGAAACTGATGAGCCTAAAGCATCCTCCCAGCGGAATTGACGCTTCCTTTACCACATGGAATAATCCATTCCCTATTTCGGGAGAAACTTTTTCTCAAAAGACGGAATAATGAAATCAGAAAGCAAATAGCTTTCCTTTAAAACACTATTAAACAAGTTGCATAGTTCAGAACATTAACATAGATCCAGGGTATTGTCATCTACTGATATTGTTTGGTAATAAATCAATGAAATCTGGTTAGGTTTGCAGTGTTGGATAATACCGCTGATTTTAACCAACGTAGCACACATATTTTTGTATCCCTCACCATTTTCGAATTTTCTTCCATTATCAGATATTGATTAATCAGATTGGTGTAGAGAATTCGACTCTATTTGTGTTCTCGTCTCAAATTTGCTGAATTCTACACTGATTAATCAACCTCAGCTTCTGGATGGAAAACATGTGTTCACTGCGCAAAGAAAAAAACAAAAAAAAAACACAATTTAGGAATCGAAATCGAAAGCGGTTAGAGGCAAGGCTCACAAAGCTAACATGTATTGTGGTCCTGGATTCGGTACCTGGTCTAGACCTTGTATTGTATTTAATGGTTAATATGAGAATTATAATCTTGGACGTTGAGGCATGCAGCCAAATTCAAAATTGAACCGCTGGGAAAGAAAGGTATTGAGGGCGTTGTATGGACCAGTGTGCCAAAATGGAGTCTGGAAGTGCCGAAAAAACGCGGAGTTAAGCGAGTAGCACGGTGAAGAGTATTTAGTGTCCGTCGTCAGGCAAGGAAGGTTGCGTTGGATGGGATGGAGAGTGAGAGAGCACCACGAAGAGCGCTGGAGGGTCACCCTGGAGGCAGTAGACCGAGGGTAAGAGATCTAGGCTGCGTTGGATGTGCGATGTGGAGGAGGATCTCCGGGAATTAAATGTAAGTGGAGAAGGAAAGCTCTGGATAGAGAGGCTTGGGGTCGGGTACTGGCGGAGGCCAAGATCCTACACGGGCCGTAGTGCCACAGTTGATATGAGAATTAAACAGTAAATATGTTGCTAGTCGGGCTCAGTCCATAATACCTAGTTCGGTACTTTTTTTAATACCATAATCTATATTTGAATCATTTTCCAGGGTAACGTGTAAGGGCACTCGGTCGATTAGGAGTATTTGATTTCTACAAGATAAAAGTAGGATGTACTCCTCCCTGAAGAATGACTAGACTTCAGGAATAGGTACCCAAACTGCCGGTGTAGTATGGAAAAGTATGATTACTGCTTGTCCTAATGCAGGTCACTTTGCTAATTTATAATAATTAAAATATTACTGCAGTAGGTCTTGATAGAAAAAAAAGAGAGCAAATAGATTTATCAAAGTTTATCCAATTAAAACAAATAAACTCTTAGGTAATAAACAATGACAACCTTAGTACTTAAAGGAGTTTTTTACAGTTAATTTCTGATGAGTACAAAATGTTAATAACAAAATGAAATCAACAGTGTTAGTGCGTTGTACATTAGCGAGAATGGAACAGTAGATTTAGTGACTGCCAGCTGGCATTATACTTAAATGAAGAGGAAGCCGTAGCGAAGCAATGTTGATGGCGAGAGGCAACCTGATAAAAGTTTTAATCAGGATTCTCCCATTAAATAATTTAGTGGATACCTGGCCGACTGTGGAATAGCCAGAATCTGGGAAAAATCAAGATAATGGAAAAAGGCTGAATTGGTATGAGTTGGAAAGTATGCTTTAAAAAAATAAAGGTATTGAATTTTTGAACTGACGACGAATTGTGTTGGCATGACTGTTGGATTTGTTTTTGTTTTTTTGTTTTTAATGTTTCTTTCTGTTAGGGAGAGTTTTACCTTTAAATGGAATTTTATTCTACTTTATTTCTGTGTTTCCTTTAAATAATGCGACAGGAAATGTTGCAACACGTCACATACTGAATTAAGTCTTCCTCAAAATTGTTTGTTCAGAGATTGCCTAATGCGAAAACAATTTTTTTCCCCCGAGTTATTTAATCATTAATTAAGGAGCAAGCATTAATTTCTTATTCTCTGATTATAAATTATTTTACTTCAACAAATTTTAGTTATGAATACTTCGAAGGTACAGTATCGTTCTTTCGTAGATATAAAATGAAGGGACAATGTCACCGCATAGTAGACCATCTGTAAATCCCACGCTGCCTAAGTCATACAAAATTATCGATTGAAATCCTAGTTACTCAAAGTTGTAACTAACTGAGCCTATATTCAGCTCTTCATTAAAAAGAAAAAAGCAAGTTCTGAACCTTCTAAAAAACTATTTCTAGAAATAGTAACAAGATGCACAAAAGAGTTTAAAGTTTAATAAGAGGTTAGCTAGTAAAATACTAAAATTTATCAATAAAGCTGCACTTGCCTTGACAGATATTACATTTTATCTTTAAATTCCAGTAGTGTGTTTAGTGTACTTTACCATTTTATATTCACCAGAACTAAAAATTGATCTGATAAAGCACTGTATTAGAGGAACGCTTAACTTAGCAGTTTCTAAGAATTTTTTAAAAAAAACAAAAACTAGGAAATATTTTTCAAAAACTTCACATATTAAAGTGATATGCATTTAAAAGTAAATACGGGTGTCTCAAGCTATATGGATAACGACTTTTTCTCGGAAACTTAGTTAGAAAAAAATCCCTAAAGGAAATAGTCCATAGGTGTCAAATCCGGTGAACGAGGTGGCCACTGAATAGCCCCCCGTGTCGATATAACACCATTAGGCATGTAAAGAGGTATCTCGATAGGCAATTTGATGAGCGTGTTATATCGACACGGGCAGCGATTCAGTGGCCATCTCGTTCACCGGACTTGACACCTAAGGACTATTTCCTTTGGGGATACCTGAAAAACAAGGTGATTATTCATAACTTTTTTCTTTCTTTTCTTACTTCTGCTTATCTAAAAGCATTTCTAAATCTAGGTGTACCAGAATCAAGCCGGGATTGCATCTGTAGATGAACTAAAGCAGAGAATAATAGATGCTTGTAACTCGGTTAAAGCCGAATCTATTTCTTTGGCAGTAAGGGACAATTGGCAGGAAAGAGCATGTTTATGCATCTCTAATGGTGGAGGTCATTTCGAGCATGATCTGTAATATTAATGAGTAAAATTTATAATAAAATAGTACTTTTCTTCTTATTCGAAAAAATGAAGTTGGTGCCAGTATCTCGCTTCTGGAAGCACCGAAAAAAATTTACAAATTAAATTTGGATTTCTAACAAAAAACTAAGGGAACACGTATTTTTTAGCTTTTTTTTTTCTAGCTATCTTAGTTTCCGAGAAAAAGTCGTTATCCATATAGCTTGGGGGACACCCTGTATATGCAGAGTATGCAGACAAAATGTAAAGAAAATCGGATTATTTTTGAGGAATTGCAAAAAAGAAAGAAAAAATTACATAAATAGGTTTTTAGCCACCTACATTCAATTAAATTAAATAATAATTGATTAATTACATTTATTTAAAGCATTATGACAAGATAATATTCTTTTGAAGTGATTATATTTTGTTTAAGGCTCATAAAGTAATTGATTTCGAACTGAGTTCACCACGTGCCCAGTCGAGTAACTCCCAATGGCGCGCTCTCTTGAGAGTTAATTAGTCTAATTAACTCGGGAGGAATAGCTAAATCGGCCATTGCTATGTACATTTCACTGCTCAGAATGTATACAATCGCAACACTCTCAGTGTGCAAAGATCATACTCTTTCTCTTTGAAAGAAGTTGAAAATTAAACATCAGTTACTCCTATCTTGAAAATATATAATTATTTTCTACTATTCTTTTTTTTCTTTTTAATTATTGTTAAAGAGATTTCATCTAATTTGATCTGATAACAATGCTCAGTCAACATTAAATATTAATGAAATATATCCAACATTTAAATCAAAATTCTAGATAGTGGCGACAATTGGGAAGGAATATTTTTACCTGTGGTTTGCAAACAATATTTAAATCAATAATAACACTTCCTTAACCAATATGGAAGCGTAGAACACTGCAATAATAAATATTTCTATGTAGCTCCGACATGGTTATCCTGGTAGAATACATGGAAGGAAGGTTAGATCAGGATGTCAAGCGGACAAGTTCCCCTGAGATCTGGCTTGTCCGCTAGAATGCAGCAGTGGGTAGGTAACATTGTTGGACATTCACCCTTGTAGCCGCTCTTCTCATTCATATTTGAAATTCCGTGGTGGCCGGGTCTCAGACCTTTGGCGGAGAGTGGATGGTTGAGGTAGAAGCTATCCACCCATTCTGTCTGTTGAATTTACCACAAACCGCCCAGACAATGTACCTCGCCGGTTCGGCTTGTTCACTGAACACTAAGCAATACTACCGATACAATGCTAAAACAGGGTTTGCTTGCTCACTGTTGTTAGGCAAATTGTTTTTCTTCAAGAATTTTTTCTATTTATTTATCACTTAAATAACTTCATTAATAAATAATTAAAACTCCTTAACAAAAACTTACAGTTTAAAATGTTAAGTATAAGGGTTTATTAAACGCCAAAAGGTACATAAATCAGCAAGTACCCAACATTTCGTTAATACTTCATTGATATTTAAGCAACCTTTTCAACATTTCATAAAAATTTTTTAGAATTTATAAGAAGTCTCAGACCCTTATGCTGGCCAGTTTACTCACTATTTTCTTATAATATTGATAAAATGTACATTACATCTTCGTAATTAAATAGGCACTTTATTTTAATTCCATTCCAAATTATTTTTCTGATTTATCTCTTATGCACTTTAAAGTAGAAAAAGAAAAAGTACTAAAACTCGAACGACATCTTCCTGCCAATTTTTTTTTCAAAATGTTTTGTAGTTATTCATTTAATATCATCTCTAAAACGTTGCAATTTCTACTATTTAACATATAGAGCAAACTTTTCTACACAATTCGGTAAAGAATTCATTTAAATCTGAACAGTAGAAGGAGAGATATAAAGGTTTGTAATTTTAACGAAATGTAAAAGCTCCAAACTTTAACGTTCTATATATCATTAATTATTAACACTAAAACATAGCGATTTATAGCAAATTCAGGCACCTTCAGAACGTAAAAAGTGTTTTTAGCGCAGTCTGTGGTGAAGTGATCGCGTAGAATTGCTTTAAGTCTTAATATGGAATAAATTTGTTTATTACTTGCACAAAATTGTGAAATTATAATTGATATTTTGCGACCTTTCTGATTCAGTCACAATTGCAGAAAGTTCTTTCTGATTTATTTGATCATTTCTTCCATATCAATGAGCTTAAAAATTATTATTTACGATTATTAAAAAAATAATTGGCAAATTCCTTTAAGTTAATCATAATATGATGTAAAACATTTTTTTGTTATTGTTTTTTGCACGGAATACTAATCAATAGGCTGCCATATTATGATTTGAAAAAGTAAAATTTAATTAAGGACCATGTATTGTTATTAAATGGCAACTGTTGATTATTATAATTTTATTATTGGAAATCCATTTCAAGGAAATAGAATATTCATTGTTGGTAGCAACAGATAGATATATTACATGGACATTTAGAAATAATAAACACAAAATTGGGTATAAATATAAAATGAAGGTAGCGATGAGATTGGTAGAATGGGCGGGGTAGTGGCTCTCGTATTGTGTGTTTCTGACCTGCACGGTTAGATATTTGATTATTGAATTCACCTGAATTCAAATACGAATTTAATTACCTTCGTTTTCAATTAATTCCAAAGATATGAAACGATATTTTAAAGCTAGGAAGTAAATAATATTTCAATTTTGTGCGGAATAATTGTTATGTATTGTATTTGAACATTAAAAAAAATCTTCTGCTATGGTAAATGACAGAAATGAAATTATACAATTCAGGTATATTTATATTTTCATATATTGCTTCCAAATTTGGTGAAGCACTAAACATAAACATTTGACCATGAAAAAGGCTCGCCACTGTTATTAATTGGAGAAAAAACAAATTTACTAAATATTTACATTTTAAGACTGCTCGACAAACGTTCTAAACTGATCCTGACAAACAAAAGAATATCTATACCATTCTACTTGCCCCAATATGGACGCACAACTTTACGGAGCCAAGAAAATCGAACATCCACCGACTTCAAACCTTACAGTCTAAAATCTTGAGAACAATAGTTAACGCTCCTTTCTACGTCTCCAATCACACAATACACTCTGATCTAAATATTCCTCTCGTCACTGAAATAGCCCCAATCTCGATACACAAAACTCCACTCAAATCTACACAATTATTACAACCCTCTGATCCACAACATGTCTACAACAATACTTCCTTCAAATCCACATCGCAGACTAAAGCGGCGGTGGCCACGCGACCATCTTAACACATAACGCTGACTTCCTAGGATGGTTGCTATGTAAGGGTACGTTCACAACGGAGCTGTGAGCATAGATGATAGCGGAGATGATAGCAGTGATGCATCAGCGCTTATAGAATAACCTAGTACATTCTTATGTGAGCGTGCACAACGAAGCTTCGACTAATGCTGCTATAAACGAGCATAGATGATAGAATTGAATTTTTCATTTTTCTGCTAGCTGAACTCCAGTATCGGAGCTTCAAAATGGACGTCGAAAAATTATTTAGTGCTGTCTTTACTCATTATTTTTGGTTATTATTTTATTATTTACTTTTAAACAATATTTTGTTTTTTAAATCGTGCTTACATTTATTTTCATGTGTATTTATTTGTTTTTTTTTTCAATAAAATCATTACTTACCTAAGAGTAATCACTAGTTTTTCTTCTGTGGTTATAGGATTTCCATGACAATTTTTCCAAAGTTTTCTTAATTTTGACCTTATTTTTTCTAAAATATCGTCGAATGTGGGTGGACCCATCCTCACATATTCAAAAAAACGATCCGGATAATTTCTAAGTTCCTTATATAAATGGTGAAATTCACCCAAAGTACTTCGTCTTTTATTTATGGTATGTACATGATATTTTCTACATCGTTTTTTCTTTAAAATATACCATTTCGTTGCTGCTGAACATAAAAACTCTTCTTCACTTCTCGGACATGTTGCATGTATCACAGCTCCGTTGTGCACACTAATTAGCGATTATATTTTACTCTATCAGTTATCATCTCTGCTATCATCTATACTCACAGCTCCGTTGTAAACGTACCCTAAGTTTGCCAACTTGACGATGTCACTCCACTCATGTCTCTTGGAGCTCATGCGTGTTTGTTTGTATATACATATACAGACGAGTAGGGGTACTATTTGCACGATTTCCTAACCTCCCATCTCTTTTGCGTACGGTACATTGACTGCAGTTGCAAAATAAATAAATAAACCAAAAAAAATATACATTTTAATGAAATGTATAGAATAAAAATATTCTTAGGTCATACCCTCTTTATTTTTTTAAGAAATTCATAAAATGTGTGTTAATTGAGTTATAGTTTATAGCGAAACGTGGGCAACAGAATGTGATAAAGATATGCTAAGTTCAATGAATTATACCTTTATTGCATTTTTAAATGTGGATTGCACAAAAAACTGCAATTCATATAACTGCGGTTTTCTGAATTCAGCTACGTTCAGCTGTTTGACACACTATGACTGAACTTAACCACTTTTGCATTTAATATTCATTCTAGAAAAAAAATCCATTTACAAATGGGAATTCTTCGTTCAAATTTTAGCTAGCTGCAGTTAAAATTATAAAATGCCACAGATGATTCAGACAGATTTTATTTATGTAAATGAATATTTGAATAAATATACTTCTCGAATTCCATGGTGTTTCCTTGATGTTGTAATCAATGCCCTGTCTCCAGAATTGAAATTGTGCAGATTCTGAGTAAAGGTATTTTTTCTTTATTCTGAAGTTCCTCTGCCTGAATAAAATTTGAAGTTCCAAAGGCTTTGAACATTTCCGACATTTTGTATGTCCTGTAAATAGAAATGTTTTTATTCAATGGTAGAGACATTCATCATTAATTGAGCGCATAAACGAAATAATTGCCAGAAATTCAGCATTTTTTCTTTTTAAATTTTGAATTTTAGTCGCCTAATTCTGTATTTAGCATCATTTAACGGGAAAGAATGCTTTTAGAAGAAGTTACAAATAGCAGAGAGCGCTTATGATTACCACTAACTTAATGAAAACAGAAATCAACGACAGAATGGCAATTAGCAATAGATGCTTCTTTCCACTGTAAAAGGTAATGGGTTTTGAGAATCAGTTAAATATCGCCAATTTAAGATTAAGATCACGATTTCGATACAGAATGTACTATCTCCCAGTTTGAAAATTGATAGCAAAAGCCCAAGATGGGTTACTATGGTGTTAATACAATAATGAATAATAATAAAACCACATTCGAACTCCACATATAATTAACAGTTTTGACTTTAAAGCACGAAGGGAAATTTTGGTGCTTTATCTGGACTATTTATGCATTATGGGATAAGCGTATCCCAAAAAAATTCCAAACAACAGAAGAGCGTCTATTCTTAATTATATTTAATATGTTCAAAGGAGAGAAACGATTCGTTTATAATCTCCATGATTTGTCAAATAAAGACTGCAAATAATTTTGTACGTGAAACAGAACTGATCTTTATTAAAATAATTTAAACTAGTTGATAAGGTTAGCATTTTCATTTCCTTTTGAAGGGAGAAATGTAGGATGCTAGTTTGTGAAAGGTCTGTAGTCGTGGGATGAGTGACTCGATCCATTCCAATATGATCAATTTGTGTTAATAATTTACATCAATAGAGAGCATATGGAACTATCGATAGTGAAGGGAGATCTAGTGGCCTGTTTGATTTCTGATTGGTCCGGGCTAGGGCGATTAAATAACGGATGACGCTAGTTGATTAACAGGAGCAATCACTCATAACACCGCACCATCTAGCCGGCGCATTGCCAAACGTTCGCTTTGCCTTCCTTACCTAAACAATACAGCCAAACTTGTTCAGCATTCATTTATCTTGTTTGAAAGGATTGTTTATGTTAAATGTACAAAGTTTAGAGATTTTATTTTACCCTCTAGGACCTGGAGCATATTTAAGGGAAGCAGGTAAGGAATGTATGTACTGAGATTTGAAAATTATTTAAAAAAACAAAATAAAAACAGTTTAGCACACTAGACTCTATACAAACCCAGAAAGATATGCGCACCTTACAGCATTACACACATTGAGGAAAGCTTTTTACAAGACAGAAAATTCTAAGTTAGACCCAACACATTCAGTGACGTATCTCACAGTAACTGTCGCTATCTAACATTGCCTATCTCCAGAAAAGCGAATCTTCACCTTACAGTAGATTGAAGTGATGTTTATACCAAGATCTCAGAAAACATATTAATTTATTTACTTGAATTTTGTTTGATTTTACTTATCACTTTGTGAAAAACTTTAAGTGAGCTGGATCATATCTTTAATTTGCTAATTAAACAAAAAATTATCAAATAATGTTTTTCTGCAACCATGTAGGGAAGTTCTCATTACTCAATTAAAATCAGCTGTGTAATGCCCAACTTCCCACACTAGTGGGGGGAAATTCCCATTAGTGTCACTTTCCGCACAAGTGAGTGGAAAAACTTTATTGTGCTTCCTTGATATAAGAAGTTTTGTTATTAACATAAATATTTTCTGTAAAACTCTAATAAGCTTATTTAAATTTATTTTATTTAAATAATTAAAAAACGAATATTAAAAAATAAAATAAAAATTGAAAGGAATAAAGAAATAAAAATAATATTTTAATAAATAATTAGATATTTTTAATTATAACAGTTAAAAAGGTTATAGTTTTACCTTATAGAAATTTAAAATGGATTCTAGTGATGCCTGTTTAGAAAACACTCCTCCATCAATAAAAGAAACAGCAGAAAATGTAATAAGTAATGTAAATACGTAAGTAATGTAAATAATTGTAATATAACAATAAATGTTTATAATAAATAAATTACTTTTTGTAGACTGTAAAAATGAAATTTTTAATTTTATTAGTTAATAAATGGTTGCAGAAAAAATATAATATTTAACTCTAGTGTAAAGTATTTTCCTCACACTCGGCAATTTGCACTTGCACTCGCATCGCTTCGCTCGCTCGTGCGTGCAAACCCTGCCTCGCGTGAGGAAAAGTACTACTTTCCACACTTGTTAAATAAATAACTATTGTTTTTAGACTGTTAATGTATAGTAGTAGATCCAGTAAAAAATAGTAATGAACCTGGTTAAAGTCCCAAAATCCTTTGGTATTAAAAAACTTTTCGTACAAATTACAAGTTGGAAATTGAAAATAGATCTAAGTTGCATGAATGTAAACACATTCTAAAAATTTAGTTATTTGCGAATATAAAATTAAATCAAAAAATTATTTTTTTACCTTTTTGCACATGCATTATACGCATACATACCTTTTTATTACATAAATGAATTTGTTTTTCTGGTTTGTACCGAAAAGAATAAAAAATATACTGTAATGTGCAATTTCTACTCAATTGGAATCAAATTATTGCTAATTGATACAATTTAATAAAAGAAATATCCAGATACAACCAACATAGTATACGATTTTTCACTGAATCTACTTAGATCTTTTCCTATTTCCGACAGAAGATGAACGTGTAATTATTGTACGCCATGTTTCATAAATAGAAAATAATAATTAAATATACCATTTAATGGATTTTAATAAACCATTTGAGGCTTTATTGAGGATTCTTACGAACTCCCTACTAAAAATCACTTTAAAAATGGTAATTTTAACATATTTTTAGTTTCATTAAAACTTTTATTTTTAAAATTACCTTATTGCCCTAAATTGATTTAAAAAAAAAATTCATTAAAAAATATTTAATATTAAGATAAAAATTTAAAATAAGTTATAACTTGTTTAAAGCTAAACATGAAGGCACACATTGTAAAATATGTGGAAGGCCGACTGTGGCGGCAAGTTAAGTGTAACAGGATTGGCCGTATGATTCTAATCCTCCAACCATGAATATGAATTGGGTATTAACAAATTCTAACCAAGTTTGTTCGTGGATTTCCTAATAATTCTGGCCGTATATCGTAGTTAGGAGAGTTTGTCGCTTCGTAAAGGTCCTTGGATAGACCCGGAGCTCTCTCTCTCCACTGGCCCGGGGCCATACCCAATGCTTGAGGAGGCGTTAGAACTAGCTGATGGCATTATTTCGATGTAGCTGGCTGTGTATATATATATATATTATATAACCGTAAACCCAGACTCTCTCACTGCCTAATTAATTCATTACTTGTGTTGGCCAGAAGTTCTTTATACTATGTCTTGGCTATTGAAGTAAGAAAGATGGCCAGCCTGGGACAATATGACTTATTGTTGGCGGTCCAACTTCTTAACCCATTCCTCCTTCGGTTATCATTTTAACACTAAATAATTACAAATCAAAATTTATGAATTTAGCTTTGCTTTTAGAGTTCATAGTTTTCATGTATAAGTAATGTACATAGTATTGTGAGTACGTAATCTTGACGTTATAATTTAAATTCAGGGATGTCTGCTTGGTGAAATACGACACTGAGCCAATTACAAGCAAAACCTCAGAATATATTATATTATATATATTATACTTGCTTAGACTTGATACTTACATAAAGCACTATCACAAGTTTACCTATTAAACTATTATTTTTTAATGCCAAATAACAAATAAGTATTTCTGTTATTATAATTAATACTTTTCTTAATTGAAAAAGAACACTATCTCTTTTATAAAAAAAATACATATCAGTACCTCGGAGGTACATAACACTAAGTCTCATTTTTAATTTTGTACTAGAGAGCAAATGAAAGATTTATTCGCCGGTATTTCTTACTTGTAAGCCCACGGGAGTTATTTTATTTAAATATTTGGTAGATAATAAGCAAGTTAACAGATGGTTGTGTGATGAAAAAAATTTTTTTTGGATTAGAAAAATTACAAAAATAAATTTTGAAAAAATGGACTTAGTGTTGTATATAACATAAAAAAGAGAATACATAAAATATAGTTTTGTTAATTGAGAATGTTGCTCGTAAACTGTAGTCATATGTGTCGAAGGAAAGTTGCGAAATTCATGGTTTATTTTTTGCTAAATTACTAACTCTTTTACAATACTTTGGGAAATAAAAGAAGTAGACTTATTATTATAAAATTTTACTGAATAAAACAAATAATTTGGCAAATTTCCGAACCACTTAAAATAATTAATAAGTCAATATTTATTCAATTAAATAAGTTAAGTAATTAAACAGAGATTAAGATGTACTTTAGAAAAACTGTAGGAATTTTAAATGTTGGTTATTTTTCTCATATAAATTTTATCACGGCTTTATGTTTAAGATTAAAATAATAATTTAAAATTAATAAATTTTAATGAAATGAAATCTAGTGAATTTTTTTTTTTAATCTTTTATTGCAATTGCACCACTGCAACAGTTGTTGCAACAAGCAAATATGGTGAAAGAGAAAAGAAATAACAGGAAATCATGAGTGGAGAAGGCACCCAGTGGTGCCACTCCAGTAACGTGCTTTGCTCTCACGATAAGAGTAGATCACGAGGCCATCTTCTCTTCAATCTCCTTAGAGGATTACCTGGTAATGTGGGAGGAAGATAGGTGTTCTATGAGAGGGATTCTATGAGGTTCTATGAGGATGAGCTGCTGTAAAGGAATGAAATTTGAAGAAACGAGTGTTAGCAAGATCTGTAATGAAAGGGATTTTGAGGTCATTATGAATAGTGAGGTTAGATACATAGAACGGAGCGTTAAGAAGTTTTCGAAGTATTTTTGACTGTAATGCCTGGAGGCGTAGTGAGTTGGTACGCTTAGTCGATCCCCATACTTCGATGCCGTATGACCAAATGGGTCGCAGTAACATTAGATATAAGAGTCTTTTGTTATCTAGGTTAAGTTTCGATCGTTTGTCAAGTAGTCTGGCGAGAAGTTTGTAGCGCTTGTTAGTTTCTTGTCTTTTCAGTCTAGTATGGGGATTCAACCGTTTGTCTAGGTGCAGTCCAAGGTAGCGTACTTTGTCCTCAGTTGGTATAGGAGTTTGGTTCAAGATGATAGGAGATAGGATTTTCCGTCTGAGAGTAAATACTATAAACTTAGACTTCGTAACGTTGGTTTTGATTCTCCATTTGAAAAGCCAGTCCTGTAAGTGGTTGATGTGTGTTTGTAGAGTTTGTGTATCGATAAGAGGATCAGAATGTGGAGATAAGATATCAGTATCGTCAGCAAAGGTGGAGAGGATAGTATTTGGATGTTGAGGTATGTCTGCTGTATACAAGGAGTAAAGAATAGGACCTAGGACACTGCCCTGAGTGAAATTAATTTTTTTTTACAAAAACACAAAAAAAAAACAAATCTGTCTCTTAAGAGATGTCAGAGAAGGCGAGTAAAGATCAATACGCATTTATATAAAAGTAAAGATAAAAAGATAAGAGTAGAAATAAGATGCACATAAAATTATTCAAAATGCTAATCAAGTCAAAATAGAATACGGACTTCATTTTTGATAACTGAAATGGATTTGTCCAACTTTAATTTTATGTTTTCTGTTTCGAATCATACGCTAAAATAATCTTTTATGGATACACATTCGGGTCGGCTATCATTTGTGCTTTGAATTTTAATTTTGTAACCTTTCTTTCTTTAAATATCATTCCATTGGTAAGTCCATTCACTGATTGATATATTATTCTATTATAAAAACAACTTTTGGCAGCGTCAACAATGACATCAGTTTTAATATCGATAAAATCTTTTGTTTTTTATCGCAAGAATTTTAAATTACCTATTGTTAGCCTGACAGATGTTTACTACTTCTATTTGTTTGAATCAAATGTTGCGTGAGGTCCAATCTCAGAAGAAAGACTACTAAAACTAAAACAAAAATAAATTTCTCTGTCGGCATTAATTGTTTAAATCATTCCTAGAATCCCGACAAAAGACGAGACAATGTTGAGCTTCTTCTTAAATGTGGAACTTTTTTCATTTTATTTTAACGGGTGGCCCAGTCTCCCCATCATAACAATAAAATAGGAGGTAGTATTCGCAGATAGCAGTTTTGATTAAGGGGAATTTCTTATAAGATAATCCATGTTGTCGAAATATTCTTCTACTTTTGTGAAAACAGATTTCGTAGTGAATAAAAACAGAATTTAATTGTTTTTAAGTTGAACATGGTTTTTATGTTTTCTCGAATAATGATATTGAGAATCTGCTTTCTACAAAATGTTGATTATTCTCTTGATAGTTAGCTTCTTACAGCTCACTATCAGTGTGACGGATAGTAGTAATAAATCTCTCATTAAATAGTCTTTTCTAGTTTAAATATTTCCAAAAATAAATGAATTGAGATACCAGGACTTGCACCATTTTAATAAGTTAATACAATTGAATGCGGCTACAAAAACAAAATTATAGAAAAAAATCGACAACTCTTGTACTTTCTAAATATATTTTTTGAATTAAGGCGAGTCAAATCTATTGGCGCCCAGACCTTATTCAGTGCGCTGCTGGCCTTCAAGCAGTGTTCTCGTCAAATGTCTGTCACAACACGACCTTTAACGTAGGATCATGGTAAGCTATAAGTGGTTCCTAAGAAGATAAAATCTAAGAACAGGAAACATGGAAACTAGAAACTACATTTGAATCCTGTTCTCTGAGCGAATCCTTTGATTTAATATTTATTTTTCAAAATGTTTTGTACACGACTTCTAATTATTTGATTAAAATATTTTGATGCATTTCTACATATAATTATGGTTAAATATTCTTCAATAATTGGTAAATATTTCTCATTATTTGAACAAAATAATATATCAAGAGATTATATGAGCATATATTCTTCTAGATTGGCGTGAGAATGCCTTAGGCATTTTTGTAGTAGGTCTTAAAAACTAGGTATAAACTTTTCTTAGTACACCTGGGACAGCGCTGTATCAATTATTACTCCAGCCTTGCACAATGTACGAAGCAACAGAAGGGTATGCTTCTTTTATTTTCTTTGCAGGATGGCAAAGGGTAAGAGGTTAGTAGTGGTAGCATGTTATTGGAGATACCAGAGGAAGTCTTGGCTGGAGTAGAGATGTTGAGGTATAAACTCGGCTTTATGGTCACGGTGTCGTTTATAGCCGAGTTGGGCTTGGGGCTGTAGCTTTACTCCCTCACCCTACTCTAGACGCGGCTCTCTTTCTGAGAGCTCTGACATCAATATTCGGCCGGTATCAATATGTAACATGGATGGCTCGCTTTCTCTCGCTGGCAATATAACACCCCGGCTGAACGGCACGAGAGCAGCTCCAAGCTGCCAAAAGCCCAACACTAACACACATACACAGAACAAATTCTATCCTTTAGCCCCCATACTCTCCCTACATAGTTTATGCAACCGGCGTCGCAGTAAAACCGCGATAAAATATGTTGGGGCTTTTTTGACGGCGTGAGGCGCTCTAGTCACGTGATCCTGCGTGCAGTTCTTGATGTTTGCTAACTTGAAAAATTCATCCACTAAGTTTAGGCCAGTGTGCATTGTACTTACTGGCTATTTTGGGCACCTTTTTACTTCTTTTAACTTTTTCTTTTTGAAGCTTAAATTACTGGTTTTTGGAATAATTGTAAAATTGGTGTAGTTTCGTCCATTCTATTTGTTCAGTCGAACTCATCTTTTCGCGGCGCCCCTTCTTTTTAAATTTTCGCGCCATGCTTTTCCCGCGTTTTGGTTCCCGCCAAATTTCTGAAGCCTAGCATCTTGTAACCTTCATTGTGTTTTCACTTCTCTTCTTTCCAGGCTACAGTGCATCTCATCCATCGGCAAGAAGAAGGAGCAACAACCGCCTTCCTGTATCCTTTACATTACACTTCTCTTCAGCATCAGTTTTACTCCATCTTCAACTGCAGGGTTATCTCGGTGTCTTTTGTTTTCCCTCTTTATGGCTCTGGCCCTTCAGGCCTCAACCCCACTTGGTGTCCAACCTTGTCGAGGTGGTGGGGCTTACGCACTAAGGGCACTAGAGATTAACCCTCTCTAAAACTCTCGCGTTTTCCGCTTCTGGGTGGGCGCCTTCGCGCGCCTACACTATTGATACTTTCCTATCTAATATATAATAATCCTCCTGTTCCCTTGAGGAGCTCCTCTCTTCCTGATAAATAATTCTAATTGACTACATTTAATGCCTCAATAAATTTAGCAACTTTATAATTTAAACTGTAATTATCTTTTAAAAAACAACAAATACTTATATAAATAAAATAAAATAATAACTACAAAGCATTTTTTAGATCAAAGCAATAAATTTGGAAGTACAGGTTATATTCTTTTTAAAGAATTTCCAGAAATAGGTAAAAATTAAAGCAGATTTGGCAAAATGTGGGGCAAAACATGTTGCAAAAAATCTTACTTGGATGAAAACTGTTTAATAATTAATATTTATTTTTTTATTTTAAGAATTCTAATTATTTTGGAAAAGCATTTATTGTATTAACTAACTGCCAAAAATTTCCACTCTCTGATTAAAGTAAAGATGTTTTTACATTATTGGCTTAGAAAAGGGGGGAAAGTAAAGTTAACGAATGTAAAAATGGTGAAGGGCACATTTGGCGCACTTTAAAGGATGACCCGATTTCTCCTCGGGTGAATGATAGATGGCATTAAACAAATATCTGTAAATATGAAAATGTTTAGCTGATATTCAATTATATAATATGTCAAATATATCCCTTATGTAACAGACAGGCACCATGTGGGTTACAAGGGAAGCATATCTGAATTCCAAATATTCGATTAAGAATGAGAAGCTGGAAACGTGTGCAGCGGCAGCAGACTGAAAGTGGGATATTGATGAGGTATATTGGCACTGTTAGCTAGAAGGGAACATTGCGGTCTCCCTGTGAATCATATCCTACAAACGTTTCCATCCCAACAATACACTCAACCACCCTACTGGGTTGTATAAAGAGTAGGGCTAATAGTGAATCATACACCAAGAAAGCTATCAACACATGTTCTCTCTCATGTTTGGCCAGTGGTTGGTCGAAGTGGTGTTGAAACCTCCCTGCTGTGGTTGTTCTCCCATCTACATTAGCCTTCTACCGCCCACTGGGAGGTATTATTTATAATGTAACATTCGGCTATGTTTGTACACTATTTAACAAACCTCTTTCATCGGCTAAGTAACTTTTCTAACTTTCCATTATAATGTTTAAACGGCCTCTACCAAGAAAACAATTGTCATTGCTCCATTTCAAACACAATCCTACAATTTATATTCTCTTTGTTTATTTTTTTTATTAATCATTAAAACTAACCTTTATTCTTTTATCCACTTCATTATAATTGCTCCATTATTCATTTCTGATCGGGTTGGAATGATTTATTGTAAATCCAACTGTAATCAGGCACTTTCCTGTGGAGATGCTCCTTTCAAGGAAACCAAGTTTGCCTCCACTAACAAACTTATCCGTTTACTTTAGACTCACTTAAGGTATACACACATTCTACACAGTTAGAGTGATATTCTACTGACAGATACATTCAGAGTTACTGAAACACATAATCCACTTCTTCAAGAAAAACACGTGTACGAGAATTCCAACTGCGCCAGTTGATTTCGCTTAAAGTTAACTTTAATGATTTCTAAAGATTCACGTAACTAATTGCCATTTTTCAGAAGTTTCACAGAGAAACTTCCAAATGTTAGTACAAAAAGAATTATTCTCACACGTTATTAATTTGGTCATTGTGCGTAACTAAAACTTATTGCAAACGCCTCAAATGTGAGATGTAAGTGACAGAGATGTTGTTTCTGTTATAATTGATGCCATTTTTTTTTTTTTTCAGCAACAAATCTTTTTTCAGTTTTTAAGACAGAGAATTGCAGCTTCAAGAGCTCTAAAATTGTGGTTGCCGCAATAAATTACCTCAATCGGCATTTGTCTTCAATTTTAAAGCCTTGCTACTCTCAGTTGCAGATTTTGTTCTTGAAAATTAATTTTTAGGCAACAGTGTTCGATTTTAGGCTAGTTAAATTCGACATTAAAGCAAATCTTAACTCAATCTTTTAAGTATTTATCTCGTTTAATATTTTTTTTGTAAACTTCATTTTGTTTTATGGCATTCCATCAGTTTAGATTGGAACTATTTTGGATAAAATTAAATTCCAGAAGAGCAGAAAGAAGGCTATTTTCAAATCAGCTCCAATGCCAGTGTGTTCACTAAAAGCAAAGTAGAGAAATCGCCTAATTTTTCAGGCGGAGCTTAACGTCCAAACTACATGGACGAGGGCGGAAGCTCATACTTTACTATAAACAATTTTTTCTCTAACAAACAATAAGTATTCATAAGCGGGATTCGAACTGGGGATCTCCCACTTACAAAGCCACGCTCTTGACCATTAGACCATCATCCGCCCAGTAAAGGAACTGATGTAAAGAATTTTCAGTAAAGAACTTCGAAACACAAAAAAATAATCGAAGTTAAGCTAGTTCACAGCATAATTAATTCTTTTAATTTAATTTTATTATTAATACAAAAAAAAAATCATTATTCTTTAAACTTAAGTACCTAGCCTAATACATTCAAAGAGGTTAGGGCTTTACCCTAAGTAATAAAATTCTACCTAAAATTTCAGTGTAGGTCAGCTATCTAACTTGAAAATAAAATTCAAGAGTAATAGAATCCTACGAAGCAAAATAGAAAATTTTGTTCTTTCAATATATTCGAAAAAAGCGTATATGCTTCAGAATATATGGGTTTTTATTCCAGTACACTTTGCCACATAAAAATGGAATGTTAGTGTTTTCGACCATCTTTTGCGGTCCCGTAAAGATACGTGCTCTGACTAAATGGTAAAAATAAAATAAAAAAATAGATGCCTAATAAATAAGTAAATAAATTCATACATTTTGGTGTTGGACTCAGCAGGTGGAGAAATCAATAAGCAACTAGAAAACTCTGAACACAAAAAAAAAAGAATACTCTAAAATTAAATATCAAATAAAAAATGGTTATAATTGTGTTGATTATCAGAGAAAATTGTTTTCTTAATTTCCGTAAATGTAAAAATCATTGGTCTGTCCCAATTTTTTTGTTATAAAGCTTTGAACGTTAAGAATATCCAACTTATTTCTTAACTATCTTATTTCTTTTTTACGATTTCTACAGAATCAAAATCTATGAATACAATTGCTGGGCTACGGACGTTTACGGAAAACTGAAGCAAATTCAGTGAACTGTTAAATGCAGGAGAATACGCGGTGTGATTCAACAAGATTCTGTGCAAAACTTGGAACCTTTGAGCTCCAATTTTTAGTCAGAAAATATTATTTGTCAAAGCAGGATCTAATTCGATGGTTCTTTTAAGGTTTGTTATAATATTATTGTTCTTCTTTTTTTTTAAAAAAAAAAAGAAAAAAGGTTTGTGATGGAATTTTAAGGAGCGGAGGGACCTATCTCTAGAATCTTCCACTGGTTTTGTAGATGACCTTAAGTCCTGGTATCGCCTTATTTTCACATCCCCTTATACAGGTGATTAGCAAGAGCTATCAGTTTTATTGAAAATATTCCCAGTCAACGTACAATTTTTATGTAAGGATTTTCCATTTATTCCTTTAATTAAAATTACGAGGTCTGTAAATTAAGTAATGAGACTGATTTTTTAAAAAAATTTATTCAAAAAGAATTACGATTCTATATTGTCACCTCCAAAATAACTTCCTTCTGAAGCCATATAGCGCTGGAGACGTTTCTTCCACTCCTCATAGCAGTGCTCGAACTCCGATACTGGAATAGCCTTCAGCTGGTCGGTTACAGCCGTTTGAATGTTTTCAACTGTCCCAAAATGAGTTCCCTTGAGGTGATTTTTCAACTTCGGAAAGAGAAAAAAGTCACAAGGACTCAAGTCAGGCGAATAAGGAGGCTGAGGAGCCACAGGAATGTTTTTACTGGCCAAAAACTCGTTTATTGAAATTGCTGTGTGACAAGGAACATTATCGTGATGCAACACCCACTTGTTCTTGATGTTTGGTCTCACACGAATGACCCTTTTTCGAAGATTTTCAAGAACCTCTCGGTAAAAGTGTTGATTGACCGTTTGACCTTGAGGTAGAAACTCTTTGTGGACGATTCCGTAGATATCGAAAAAACAAATCAGCATGCATTTGTTCTTCGACTTCACCATCCTTGCTTATTTGGGCCTTGGTGAGATTGAAGTGTGCCACTCCATGCTCTGGAGCTTGGTTTCTGGGTCGTACTCAAACACCCAAGACTCGTCACTAGTATTTCGTCTCTTCCCGAAGTTGAAAAATCACCTCAAGGGAATTCATTTTGGGACAGTCGAAAACATTCAAACGGCTGTAACCGACCAGCTGAAGGCTATTCCAGTATCGGAGTTCGAGCACTGCTATGAGGAGTTGAAGAAACGTCTCCAGCGCTATATGGCTTCAGAAGGAAGTTATTTTGAAGGTGACAATATAGAATTGTAATTCGTTTTGAATAAAAAAATTTAATAAGTTCTCTCTCGTTACTTAATTTACAGAACTCGTATATTCCGCATTCTGACGCCTTTTACCCTCGAGGCGGCCCTGGCTGTTATTAAATATTTATTAGATTTATTCGAGTAAAAGTAAAGTAATTTTCTATTTTTAAGGCGAGGCCTAACGTCCAACTACCAATTAGGTGTCGTAGACGGTTGCAGAAACAACTATCAACATTATTTTAAACAAATAAAAGCTAGATTGAAAACAATCGAAAAATCCACCCTTCATAACCGCTGGACAGAAGACTCACCAACCTTTCATGTTAAAATTGTAAAAAAAATTATTGTCGTTAATAGCATGAACCTTGAAGATTACCTACTTCCTAGGTCGAAAGATTTGCAAAAAAAAAAAATTATATTGAAATTGGCAATAAGTTTTATGCCTTTTAGATTAATGAATCAGTCTCCAAAAAATATATATATTCTGGGTAGTAAATTTAACGTGTAAAATGAAATTTAACGCCAATGATATTGCAACAGCGGCCCATATGCTACCGCTATCTAATGGATTAAAAAGAACTGCTAAGTGTGTAGTTGCAGTGTTGTAGGTTGAATGGTTCATTGGGGGTGGCAGTGGGGGCCGAGTTGTTGTGACAAAGTGTTTGTCACATTACCGGAATGGCAGATCGTCTGGAAGATAGTGTTTAAATCGTTCATGCGCACCCTCCTCGCTGGACTTTGTAATTTTACTGCAGTACTTTTACAAACACATGTTTTCTTTCTTTTTTTCTACTTCACACTTCTATCATTCCCTTTTGGGGGAGATGTCCATGCGTAAGTATGTTTAATTCAATGTAATATGTTATTTTGGGGTTTGTAATTGATTATAGGATAAAAGTATTCGGCGAGTAATTTTATTGTATAAGTTATATCTCGCAAATTACTCGTGGCCTAAAGCTTCGCCGGACATTTTCATTTGTGAAAGTCGCCATTTTAAGAATTGTTGAAATGATAATGCTTTTATTTAAAGACTGTTTTGGTTTTATGATGTATGAATATTTTACTAGAAGTCTAGCCTACAAATTAACCCACTATATTACCGCTGTATTGGATGGTGTATTCGGCATTTTTAAAGTTTCTAGCGCTTAGTATTGGCAGGAACTTCAATTTATTTCGTAGTAAATACATTTAGTAACATCCGAGTTACTACCATGATTGAGCTACCAGCATTTTCTATTCCAGTGCTCAAGCCGCTCAATTGCTTTCGATACTCAAAAGAAGTAAGTAACACGCCCCAATGATAGATAAATCGGTCTAGTGTAAGCAACTACCTCATCGGCTAGCTCAGCTCAGCAACGATGTCGATCTGCTAACTAAGTAAACAAAAGACTATAAATCTGTTAAGAAGGGTTATAAGTCTGGAAACTACATTTAGTGAGTTCATAAAATTGGTGTAAAGTATGTTGAGTAACTCATATTTACAAGTAATTTGCTATAATCTTAAGATTCTGTAGAAGCAATAAATGGTGTAGCGGAACAATACTATTCGACTGCTATTCCTAAATAAGCGCCAGCCAGTATGGTGATTTCTGTCACTTGAAATGTGCACTCCGATAACTATAACTTCTTACAAACAGTTCTAGTCACGAACATTGGGACGGTGTAAGAACTCAGAATTCAACTAATTTTGTGTTATGCTTTGTATGTGTTACAGGAATAGTTGGCCGTGTTAATCTAATTCATACTTATAAGAAGAACATAAGTTTGTTTTCGATTTTATTTTTTACTTAGATCAGGTACCACACATTGGTCAACTGATATGGATAGAATTATTGACAAAAAGATGGCTGTGATTTTGTCATTTAAAGTAAAGGTACTTGGATGCATGAGGGTTTCTAAATCGTCATTGTTATAACATTGGTTCCAATGAGTTGCGATTTTGTGGGAATACAAGTATCAGCTACCCACTATGGTTCCATTTCATAATTTCCATTATTTAATTTTATGGATCTCCGATGCTTTATTGCAGGGGTTCCAAAAAACAAAACGGGAACAAATAAAATATTTCAAATAAAGAACAAGTAAATTTAAATCACCAAACTGCCCAGTATTTCAGTGGGAACTATGGGCCTGCTTTTGGCTAAGGCCAATGACCGGTTTAGTTATAGTGCTCTGCCTTTCTTCCTACTTCTGCTGTTATTTTTCGAAGCCGTGACGCCTACATTCCGCGTCATCGGAAGTAGTACTGTACATGCGCTTTGCGGCACTGCCACATATAGTGCTCCTCTCACTGACCACCTAGTGGAAGAGATGCCCCTTCCGGAAGTGCGGCGAGGGCCGTATAATTGTCCTCAGGGGCCCGCATGTGGCCCACGGGCCGTAGTTTGGAGACCCCTGCTCTATAGGAAATCCAAAAGTAGGGTAGGCAAACCATCGTTCAATTGTTTTTTACGCCAACTAATATCTCACCAACAGTTCTTTATTGAATTCCCAGAAAGTGCATATTTGCTTATGGAGGCATTACGACCTTTTGCCTTTTGTGGAAGTGAGATAGCACAAGAGGGGTCCACAACTTTTCCTGTAGGTATGATGTCTTTGATCATCGACCGCAACCCAGAAATAGTTATAATATTCCTATCTTCTTTCTCATTCTATTTTTTTTTTTAATACCAGAGACTGGGATTTCTTCAGGGAATGCTGCTTTTGCACCCTAGTCTCAACTCGCATCTATGCCTTATGAAAGTAGAGTTGATACAGTGCTAGGTTCCTTTCCTAAACCTCATCCACTTGATGAAAATGAAAGATAGAGTATATCCAATTCATTTCTCTGCAAAGCTTTTACGATTCCAGTGCAGGGCTAATTCTATTCCTTCATTCACAACTATAATAGGATTCCATTTTTTTGTTTCGACACATCGAATGCTGTGGTCATTAACATTTTTTGTATTTTCCTTGACGATTCGAGCTAAGACGTCCATATTTCTAGCTTCCACAAACAACATCTTACTCTTCTGAGTGCCTTCTGGCAGCATCTCAATTTTCATTTTATTTAACCTGCGCTTACTAAAATGCCTAAACCAGTGAGGAATTACATCTACTAAGCGTGTAATTAGTACATTGAATATCTAGAAGTAGTTCCTTCTTCGTCATTGAATAATTTTTTAAGTTTGACGCATATTTCTTGAGCTGAACTTAAATCAAAGATATTTCTACTTCACCTACTAATGATGAGGTTGAGCTGACAGAAACAAATTTCAGCAGCAAATGTGAAAAAAAAATGGCCTATGAACTAACCTAGTAATGGCGAACCTATGACACGCGTGTCAATGCTGACACGCTAGCTTATTTTTGGTGTCACCCATCTTTAAAGATAAAAAATTTTATAATTCAAATATTTGTCTCTCATAACGGCCAGAGTTGGTTATTAATAATAATAATATCAACGAAATATGTAAAACAAGTCTCTAAATGTAAATCATTGGTTTCATAATTTTGGTTTTTGTATTTTAAATGGCATTAAACAAATAATTAACTTAATTATAAATATTTCTATTTTTTTTATTCTTTACTTTTGTGATGTGTGACACGCCACGAAAATTATGATTCGATTTTTCAAAATTTTGACACACCGAGCTCAAAAGTTTTGCCATCACTGAACTAACCTATTGTTTAATAATTTTGGCTCCAATCCTATGAATTAACTTAATGTTTCTATTCCCCAATTTATTGATTTCTAAATAGTACCTCCCATGAGCCATAGCACAAAATTACACCAATATTGAGAGTTAAACTTGAATAAGTTTGATTCAATCAAACTTATTTTCAATAGAAATACAATCATTCCAGTCCTTTAGGTGTGCGAATTGATATTGAGACAATGAACGTTAACACTAGCCGCCATTGTGACACTTCTGACTCATTGTGGCGAGTTTAACACAACATTTGTTCGGCTAACCAGTTTGTGTTTCACATAAGTAAAATAGTGCACCGAGCTACAAACAAAAACACCTGATCCCAAACAAAAACAAAAAAAAAAACCACTTGCCGTTCCTACACCAAAAAGTTGTACGATCGACACCAGTGGAAACCCAGAGGTAGATTCTGTCATACCCAGGGGAGCTGTTCTCTATCTGATGAATTTCCCTTATACATTTTTCACCCCTTCTGTAAATGAAAGCACACGCCTATGGTATAGCATTGCCAGTCCAATTTCTGTCAATTGGTACACGAACCAAAAAATTGGTACATGTTGGAAAATGCTTTCCTTGTACATTTTTTTTTCCAGAGGTTCCCCTACTCTGAAGAATGGCGAGCATTTGGTGTGACAATTGCCTTGTGTTTTACGTATATGGGAGAACCCATTTAACATGCACGTACTTTGTAGCTGTAACTAATACTGTGGACAAGCCTGTTATACGTCACACTTCTCACAGACATTTTTATTCAGTTATTTCTGCGCCATTTACCACTTACCTCATCTTACCTGTCAACCCTGGAATGGTTAATTCCCTTTATAGAGGCATACATACCCCCCGTTATATACATTTATATTTTTCAATTCCATTGTTGTAGCATTAAGAAAATGTTTAATTTAAAATTAAACAATTAATAGATTATTATGAGATTAATAAGAAATATAATCGATAGATGATAACTAATAGATATTGTAATATAATACTACTACATAATATAATATTTCTTAAATAAACAATAAAATATCTTGATGTATTATGAAACAATATTTTTTGTTTTGTTTTTAGTTTATGACTGCCTATTGGTAGCAACTAAATACGATTACATACGTATAGTACAAAAATAAAGTGGTTTGAAAGAATTGAATGAGGGCCATCCATTGGTGATCATCGCGAGTCGACTGGCACAGGATACTGATGAAGTAACTTCGAAGGCTGCACTAGTGGTGGTTCCAGCTAGACTCTCATCTAGATCTGCATTAGCGACGGCTCCAGGCGAAATCTCTCCCTGATCGATCTTTCTGCTTCATTGCCGTTTCCCTTTTGCTAATCAAGACATGATAGTGATATTAAATTGTAACATCAACAACATTGAATTAAAAGAACTACAACATCAATGAATACACGCTGGTGTTATTAAGCACCTGGTCATTGACGGCAGAGTAAAAAAATCAACTGCTTTCTGTATAATCTCCATTCAGTATAAAAATCTTTTTTTTTTTTTTTTTTTTTTTTTTTTTTTTTTTTTTTTTTTTTTTTGCGTTTATTTTTGCTACAATCAGCGCGTTAGCGCTATAAGTAACAGTGATAACAGGGTAACAACAAATAACAGAAGAATACGAGTGGAGAAGTTACCCAGTGGTAACACACCAAAACAGGCTATTAGTCGCTCTCTTCACTTGAGTGGAGATCACGAGGCCACTGTCTCTTAAGGCGTCTTGTCGGGTTGTCAGGAAGAGTTCTAGAAGAAAGATTTTTAGCTAGAGGATTTATATGAGATTGCAGGCTGAAGTGGAGTTTTCGGTATCTTGTTTTAGCGACTTGTGTGACAAAAGGAATGTTAAGGTCAGTGTGTATAGTCAAGTTGGAGACATAAAAAGGAGCGTTTACAATAGTTCGAAGAATTTTAGATTGTAGAGATTGAATCCTTTGAAGATTGGAGCGTTTGGTTGAACCCCACAGCTCTATTCCATACGCCCAGATGGGTTTTAAAATAGCTGTATAAATTAGTCTTTTGTTGTCCAGAGAGAGTTTTGATCTGTTGTCTAAGAGTCTTTTAAGTAGTCGATAGCGTCTGTTCAGTTCTGTTCTTTTAAGTCTAGTGTGGGGGTTCCAAGAGAGTCTTCGGTCTAAGTAAAGCCCAAGGTAGCGGGCAACGTTTACTACTGGTAGAGGTGTTAGGTTATAGATGACTGGAGGAAGAGTAATGCGACGAAGAGTAAAGGTGATATTTTGAGACTTGGTTTCATTAAGTTTAATAGCCCATCTCTTGAACCACTGTTCTAAGGAGGAGAGATGTGACTGCAGATTTCTGTGAGCAAGTACAGGATCATGATTAGTGGACAGTAAGGCGGTGTCATCTGCGTATGTGAGAAGTGTAGTGTTAGTATCTGTTGGTATGTCTGAAGTGTAAATGGAGTAGAGAATAGGACCCAGAATGCTGCCCTGTGGAACTCCAGCGTCGATATGCTTAAGTGGGGAGAAAGAAGATCCTATTTGCACTCTGAAGTACCTGTCGGACAAGTAAGATTTTATGATTAAATAAAACGTGGCAGGTAAAATATTTTTAAGCTTCCACAAGAGGCCAGTGTGCCATACTCTATCGAAGGCCTGCTGCACATTCTTTCTTTTCAAGAGAGGATGCTATTATGTCCACTACTCGATGACATTGCTGAATAGTAGAGTGGTTACGTCTAAATCCAAACTGGTGATCTGGGATCACATGAGAGTTTTCGAGGATAGGAAGGATTTGTTTGAGAAGAAGTTTTTCGAAAATTTTTCCTAGTACAGGTAATAAACTAATTGGACGGTAAGACGAAGGATGTTGATGAGGTTTTTTAGGTTTTGGGATAGGACGGATTACGGAATACTTCCACAAGACGGGGAAGTAGGTTGTTCGGAGAATTGCGTTGTATATGGAAGTCAGAAATATCATGGCTTTTTTGGGAAGATTGCAGAGAATGGTTGGAGTAATGAGATCAAATCCAGGCGCTTTCTTACGTGAAAGGTGATTTATGACGTACTGAACCTCAGAAGGTGAAAATGGTTTGGGTGGGAGTGAGAGAGGAAGAGGTGTGTCCAGATCTTGTAGGAGAGATTTTTGGAATTGTGAGTCGATAATGTCAGAATGTGGAGTGAATGCATTTAAAAAATGAGAAGAAAAGAGAGCAGCTTTATCACCATCGGAAGTAGCCCATGATCCATCGCTACGTCGAAGTGGGGAGGGTACTGGTTTGTAGCGGAGGATTCTTTTTGAAGCGGTCCAGAGAGATTTGTCTTCGGTAGTCAGTGATAGTGTATAGTTTTCAAAACGTTCATTTTTTAAGAGCTGTAGTTCAGTCCTGAGTAGATGAGTAAGTTTGTTAAAGATTTGCTTGTCTGAGGGATAGCGGGAGCGCTGCCATACGGCTCGTGCTCGTCTCTTATCTGTGATGAGTTGTCTTATGTATAGTGGTAAATTGGTAGTGTGATTATGTTGTTTTCTGGTATGTGATGCAGATTGATAAATGGAATTTTGTATTGATGTTGTGAAGTGTTGTACAGCGTTGTCTATGTCTTCACTTGTTTTAAGTACAGTTTGTAGATTTAATGAGTCCTCTAATTTAGATTGAAATTTCTTCCAGTCGACCGGGCCACATATCAGAGATGGTTTAGGAGTACTAAGAAAAGGATTTATGTTGAGAGTAATCAGTACGGGGCTATGATCTGAGGAAGGTTCAGTTAGAGTGGAGATTTCATAGTATTGAGACATCCGATAAGTGACAAAAATATCTAGGATATCAGGGAGCTTAGATAGAGATGTAGGCCAGTACGTAGGATGATCCGGTGATATTACGCTGTAATTTCGGGCGTGAAGAACATTTAGTAGAGTATGGCCACGTGGATTTGTTGTGCGGCATCCCCATTGTTGGTGCTTGGCGTTGTAGTCTCCACCGGACAGGAATCTGGGACCAAGTGTTTTGAAAAATGAAACAAACTGTTGTTGAGATATGGATTTGTTTGGAGGGCAATAGACAGCTGCGAGATTAAAGTTATGAGGATGAGCGGATAAGGAGATACTGCATGATTGGAGATAGTCAGTAGATGATGGAGGAAGGTTATGATGTGAGAGAGTATTGCGAATTAGGATTGCCGCACCACCGTGGGCCGTGTCATCGGGATGGTCAGTCCTGTATGTTTTGTAGTCAGTGATGTAAAAGTTTGATCTACTAGTAAAGTGGGTTTCAGTAAGTAAAGCTATGTCAATACGTTTGTCGTGTAAGAATGCGTCAAGTTCGTCTCTGTGGGAGTTCAACCCATTGGCGTTCCAAAGTAGGATGGTTAAGGATTGTTGAGTTGGAGAAGTCAAGGGTTGAGACGAGGAAGTAGTTGACTAACTAAAGTGTTTAGAAGATTAACGAGTGGAGTAAGGAGGGATTCGAACCTTTGGAAAAATGAGTTGAGAACTGTCGTTATGTCGGGTTGTGTAGATGGAGGTTGAGGAGGAAGAGGTGAGTACGGAGAATAAGACCTCGTGATCTCCGAATAAGAGAGTCCTCTGGTAGCTGGTTGGTTGAAGGGCTGCTGCTGTGGTTGTGATTGCTGCTGAAGGTGTGACTGCTGTTGCAATTGAGGCCGATTCTGTGGTTGCTGAGGTCGTTGGCGCGCTGTTTTCGGGAGAGCTGGGAAATCCTTGAAAGCAGACGTTTGAGGAGGCTGAGGGTGATGGCCTCTAGAAGGTAGGTGACCTCGGGCAATCTCTCTTTCCCGACGAACTCTTTGAAGTTCTTTGTGAACTTCACAGCCTCGGAAGGCAGATGAGTGAGCTCCAGAGCATGGGGCGCATGTGGGAGGTGTATCAGGAGATTTGCTGCAGTTTTCCCATAGATGAGGACCAGCGCATTTAACGCATCTCGGGGCTACGTGACAGTAAGCCCGCGTGTGTCCGTATTGCTGACATCTCTTGCACTGCGCTATTTCTTTAGTTTTGTAGGGTTCTTCTACCTTGATTATTGTATTGAGTAGCCCAGTGACGTTGAATATATTTTTATTGTGGGTATCTGGCTCTAAGTCAACATAAAATAGAGGCAGCGGATTTTTGTGGACAGGGTGTCGGATGTTTGTTACGTTTCTTACGTTGAACCCTATTTGTTGAAGTTCTTCTTTAATCATCTCTGGAGGAACTGTGTAGTGCAGGTGTCGCAGAACCACTCGGAATGCTTTATCTTTCTTGAGCTGATAAGTGTGATACTCAATTTTTTGATCATTCAGATAGTGGACAACTTTCCTGTAGGCCTCAATATTTTGGGTAGTTACCAGTATATTGTCCAAACGAGACTTGCACGAATAATTATTGGCTCCTATGAAGTTCTTCAGATGGTCATTCAACATCACAAAATTATTGATTTTGTACACGTGTATAGGGGGTGGCTTATTATCACTGGTGGATGGATCGCTAACCTCTGGCAAGACGCTAAATTTATTGTGGGTGGCAAAATCGGATACATACTGTACATTTTGTTGCTGCTGCTGTTGAGGAAATGAAATTTGTTGTAGGGAGGTTGACTGAGACAATACGCCTCTCTGACGAGTTAGTGGCGGCGAGGGGACCGGAACAGTCTTCTTACTTTGCTTCTTTAGTTTACCTTTCCCAGGTGAGAGCTTGGCCATCTCTGAAGACCGTTTTGGTTTGTTCACTGAGGAGGTAGTAGATTCGTCCCCTGAGGTAAAAACTCCCCCCATATCGGTGTCACTTAGAGCCATTGTCTAAGCTGGCCGAATATGGGATTTCTACACTTTATTTTATTGTTTATATTATTTTGTAAAAAACTGTATAATTACCTAACCTTTCTAAAGAATCACTTCTCTCTTCACTGAGCAAATTGTTTGCAAAGATCTAGGCGAAAGATAATTATAACGAAGAATAAAGTATCTTTTTAAGTTTATTGAAAAGAAGGAAAGAGAAGAGAAGTCAGAGGAAAGAAAAGAAAAGTCATGTAAAGTTAATGGAATAAGTAAACTGGCAATAACACTAATAAACTAAATATATATACACAGAAGTAAAAAACTATAGTTAACAAATGTTTTAGAACACAAAATATATACTAAAATCCAATCAAAATTACTTTAAATAAGTATTTAACGAGGAGCAAAAATATTCGCGTATATTCACTATTTTAGCACCCAGCTGATTCAGTATAAAAATCAAATTAAAATTATAGTTCAAAGTTTCCTGTGGCATTTGACATTAACTTCCATTTATGAGGATATTTCTTAATTTAGAATTATATTTCAGAATTGTCATATTCCACATTTTATTGTATAATCACAATCTCTGCCTAGCTAACCTGTATTGATTTGTAGACAGTATCTCCTTAACAAAAACTTACAGTTTAAAATGTTAAGTATAAGGGTTGATTAAACGCCAAAATGCACACAAATCAGCAGGTAACCAACATTTCATTCATACTTCATTGATAGTTGAGTAATTCTACTGCATTAACTTTTTATTAAATTTTTTAGAATTTATTAGATGTCACAGACCCTTATGCTGGACACTTCATTTATAATATTTTTTTGTTATAATTAATAAATCACATATACGTATTTAGTAAAAATCTATCGAGCAGAAAACGAGATATATAGTGTTTAATTTTATTTCCGTTCTATAAAGTAAAAACTATAACTTCAAATATCTCGAAAACTACTCGATAGATTTTTACTATTCAGACTAATCTATGTGTTCAGATTGCCTTATTTTGGTTAACATGGTTTTTATAATCTTGCAAATATTATGTTCCCATTAAATTCAAACATTCAAAACATAATTTTACTGTATCCATTAATAACATAGAATTTCAAATGGAAACTTATAATGGCACCAGTTGCTTAAGTAATTTTGTACGATAGTAAATTTTTAGCTAGTATTAAAGCTATTTATGTATACTTTATGTGTGTGGATTGGAATGTAAAACCGCCGGCTGATCAACTCATAATCTCCAACCAATCAACCTGGCTAATTCCACTTGGATCCCGTACGTGATTCTGATATTATGCATTTAATTACCTCTAGGCCGAGCTTGCTGCAATGGTATAACATTAAGTACTAAATTATAATGGCATGTATTTAATATAAAGAGTAATTCAATATGCTGATGAAGGAAGAAATAGCAGTAAAATTGTTTTTAATTACCTGCTTGGTAATTGCTCTAGAATCCCAAATCTTTGACTTAATTAGTTCTGATTAATTCATAGCAGGTGTCCAATCTTATTGAGTTGAGTGTTGATTTGTACATTGGCCTTCTGCCAATTTCAGTCATATTTAGCCTATGACATTTTCAGTTGACACCTTTCGTGACCTAAACAGTCAGGGCAGAAGAAACACTAAACTTTGATGTTAAAAATGCCAAAAAAAAAAATGAAATTTTCTAAAAGCATGAGACCCGAAGATGACCTAATCCCTAGGTCAAAAGCTTGGCAAAAAATAAATCAAAAATTATTACTGAAATTGGCAATAATCTTTATGCCTTTTGAATCAGACACCAAAAAAAGATGACCAATATTCTACATTAGGGATGGCGAACCTTTTTGAGACGTGGGCCAAATTTTGTTCATTTTTTTTTTTATAGTACTAGCTCTTGGTTCACTAATGCCCATTTGCAAAAGAGTTAAGTTTAAAAATTTTAAACTGAATATTTTCAAAACTAAACATCTTTAAAAAATTCAGTTGGCTTAACGGTTAAAACGGTAAGAAAGAAGTGCTATGGAAGTCTCTTTTTACAAAACATAACTGAACAAAACCTTACAAAAGTGTGTTTTATCTGAAGAAAAATCTAAATGTGGTTATTTGCTTTGGGTTGTCGATTTTTTTAACAAACAAAATATGAGTAAAATTATACATTTTATTTGATATTTTGTAAACACTTTTGCTTTATTTCAAATACTACAAAAGCATTTATTTGTCGTCATTTGCGTTTTAGAACTGTAATGGTCAAACCAAAGGGTATAGACAGCATTTAAATTGCTTTTGGGTCAATGCGTGATTGAAAAAAATACAGATAGAATATAAATTATCCACACAATTAGAAAGTCTAAATCAACCCGCGTAAACAAACAAATGGTTGCCTAGCAATTGTGGGTCAGTGAAAAAGCTTGCGCGGGTCAGTGTTTGACCCACGGGTCATAGGTTTGCCATCACTGTTCTACAACATTAGTTTTTTGTTTTCAGAAGGATTAAACGTTTCTTTAATAATCTGGAGAGAGCTCTTTACCATTCCATTACTTCTTGGCGTTTGAGTCTGGTGCAAGAAGGGTTCTAGATGAGGTTCTTGTCAATGTTAATTCCAAGATATCTCACCTGGTCAGCCGAAGGAAGTAGAGTGTTTTGAAAGTAGATAGGGAACATGTCTGTCTGTAGTGGGTGAATATAATTTTCTTGAATATAATTGTTGTATTCTTTTGATACGGCACTATTTTTTTAAAAGAAAGAGTTGCAAGGTTTTTTATGCTTCTTTATTATGGAGCACATTCTTTTTAACTTAAAGAAAATTATCCTATTTCACTTTTGAGGATTCTAGTTAATTTATATCTACATTTTATTTTGTTATATATCCAATTTAATTTAAATTCAATGTAAACTATTCTGCAGCCTAATTAATTTCAATTCAAAAACCGAAAATAGAGAAGATTTTGTTTTCAATCTGTGGCCATTATTTTACAATTACTGCTGGTCGGCAAAAACTAGCGCCGGACACATGCTGTAGATCGAAAAAAAAGGAAGTATTTTGCTGGTCCACATACGAGAGGAACATGACCTCGTGCTACGGCTAGTGTGTTGACAATCCAGGGTCACATTAGGTTGATAGAAGTGAAAAATGATGAGTTTCTTGTGGTGAAAGCACTCTGGGTCAAAGCAAAGAGAGAGATGGCAAAAGTAGGAGGAGTAATTTTGATAAAAGTCCAGCTCTATTTGTCAAGTAGATTGAGGCAAGCTTTTGCGATTGTCCCACATTACACACACACACATAGCTATGTACTTGTGCTCAACATTAGATATATTACTTGACCCCTCTTCAAAAAATCATACATGCGCACATGTGCACCGTACATAATAGTCAGCACTTGAAAGGACCACCAAAATGATAAACAGGACTGCTTATTGTCCGCAACCATGTTGGAATTTTCTCTCATATTATTAAAGTTTCTAAGGGGGTTCTGGAATATTCCTTGTGAGGTTCTTTCCATTAGTTTTACATGGATGTATTGAGTCACTCTGGAAAGTCCCAGATGGATTTACGTAGTAGTCATCTCTTGTTTCCAAATTTCTCACTAAATATCTCCTTAACAAAAACTTACAATTTTAAAATTTAACTATAAGGGTTGGTTAAACGCCAAAGGTTCACAAATCAGCAAGTACCCAAAATTTCATTAATACTCCATGGATATTATTTAAGTATTTCGCTCACACTTGATTCTATTTCTGCATTCAAAAGTGCCCATTGCTTTTTTTTGCTTTTCAAATTCGTTGTATGTTCTCACTTCTATTTGTCGCATTCTTTCTGACGACATAAGCGCAATATTTGAAGCGTTTAAGTTTGATTTTTAATGGCATCTGCTGCAAGTTCTTCTCCGCTTTTTTTCCGACTGATTTTTAGTATTCCATATTATTTATCTTTGTATCCTTTACATAATAGGTAACTATTACTTTGCGTACTATTTCATGCCCTCTTGGGCCATTATCACTTGAACATCAGCAAGCAGAAGACTAGTTATGTAGATGCAGATTAATGTCGATTTTAATGCACTTTGGCGTACATAAACTTTCTTTGAGGATTAAAATAGATTTACCAAAAGCATGCATTCCGGTACATCTAATATTAACACCACTTTATTTAGAAATAGTTGAACGTGCATTAAAAAAAAATCGTGCATTAAAGCAACCTAAATTTAATCTATTTTTAGCCTCTATTATTATAATTAATTAGAAAAGCAACATTCCGCACGATTTATCTCCACTGTCTTCAAATAAGAATTGCATTTAAAATGCACCACTTTCTTTATCTTAAACTTGAGGAAGTGTAGCTACAAAATGAATTTTAGGTGTTGCTTCAGGTGCATGGGGGCTGAAAATGTTAATCCACATGTAATCTAAATATTCACAACTTCTATATTTAACAAGATTTTGATAATCTATCTGTTCTGAGCGAAATAGCTTCAACTATTGTAACCATGTACTATTTTATGAAGGAGCTAAGAAAAATTATTTTCTAATAGTTATATTGAGCAGAAAAAATGCTGATGACATGTCTAATTTTCTGCGAAACTACAGTAAAATTTTAGTTGTCCACGGTTAATTGTAGAATTCAGTCGTCACTCGTTTTTAAAATATTGATGTATATGTTTGAATGCAATAAAGTAGCAACATTGCTGGTATTTCATTCTCTTGGAGTGGAGAAGGGTGTTTCGCCGTCCAGTTGGAGAGTTCGGCCAAAACTCCATTCCCATTGGATTATCACCGAATGGCCCCTACGGAAATAAGGCGTTAGCATCTCTAAAATCCTACCGTTTATGTAGGAGTATTGCACAACCAGGGCACGTTGGTCACCAGTCACCGTCAACCCGATGGGAGAAATGTATATACATACTTCTAGTATATCTAGTCTACCTGGATATGAGTGCACAGGAAATTATCACATCGATCCGAAGTAGTGTAGTTGCCAAGGGAACGTTCTTTCTAGGTACAAACCTCACTCTCTATAGGGTGATTCTGCCAGTAAGAGGGGTTACTGGCTAGCTTGGACCCTGGTTGATGTAGTGTTGGGACGGCAGAGTTAGTACGGAAGAGATGGCAGTAGAAACTGCTGCGTTAATTTATATTTGATGTCCAGAATCAGCAGGAGGAACTTGCAGCGCGCTGTGCATTCCCGGCTCTACGTCTACTTTATCCCAGTTTCTACTTCTGCTGCGGGGTTGCGACTGTGGCTATAAATGTGCTCCCTTCCGTCTACTCTAACTTCCTCGCTTAGACTTTTGTTACAGTTTTCTCATTCAGTCTCAATATTTACGGTCAGACTAACCAATAATTCTCTTGGGCTGTTTTGACTTATAAATGATCTCTTGGACTAAAAATATTACGTTGCCAGGAATGTTTTGCGGCTTGGGGCAAGGGTTCTACTCAAAACGTTTTTTGTATGAAATATTAACTTAATACCTCATCGTTGGTACAAAACCTAGCAGCAAATTTTCTGCTTTTTTAGAAATGCCTTTTTTTTGCTACTTTTGTACTTAAACCTTCGGACTGGAAATTTTTGGTTTTTGTACCTGCTGGCCTATTTACATTGATGATGATAATTTAAGGACTCTCATGGAAACTAAGCCACTTTAAACTGATCTCGATACTTCGGAAATATTGGAGGTCAGCCTTTTGCGGATGGTTTGAAGCGCCTTGGAGGGGTGATAAAACTCGAAAAGTGGAAACCTCATGTTTTGAAGGCTCGGCGATGGTTGTTAGGTATGGAGATTCGTTCTTCACTGCACATGTGCCACAAAAACGATACATTTTTGTATTGAATTTATCATGAAAGTTGGATGCTGCACTCTAATAGGAAACTTGCTGATTAGTGCTTAGACAATTCGAGCTTTTCTAATCGCTTTCTAATTGTCAGAACCTAAATATATATGTAAAAGTAAATGATTATAGTAAGTGGGCAACGGCTGGTGTCCAGAGCTGTACATTTTAGAAATCCCCAAAACCACCAATGCCAGAAGGTGTAGTAAAAAAAGAAAATTGACGAAATGTACAGGTTATCATCATCCAATAACTGACGGTGTGGGTCAATAGAAGAGATCCGATCGTATTACAAGACAACCAACCCAAATGTTTCGACTAATCAGTTAGAATTCGAATCTCTGCTTCATACACCTTATTCTCCATACTCTTCGCCATTTGATTATTTATTTGAAGGTACTGGGAAACCTCTTCCTGAATATGATTATTATTAAAGATATTCCTTTACATTTGAGGAGGCAAAAATCATATACATTGAATTTGTTTTAAATCCCAAGGTGCTAATTTTCACAATGATTGAATAAATCGACTTAATTCTAGATGTACAAAGGTGAGCTAATATTAAAAGAGCTTATTTTGATTTAATCAAATGAAATTAGTGGAGTAATACAATTTTTAACGCAACCCGCAAAACATTCCTGACACCTAGAAGCCATTAGTTAAATTTTAATATGAGAATTCCTCAGCAAATTAATGCTAATATAATCAAAAATTCACTGCCTTCCTTCCTAAAAGGGGTAAATCAAGTGATACCCAGTAGCGATGCATACTATAGGGTTTACAAGAATATTGTCTGATTTCAGAGAAAGCTGTAAGCTCAATTTATTAATTTCTACCCGGATGTTCAAAGGAAAGTTTAGAGAAAAAGGAAACATCAGAAAAAGCGATCATTATCCGGTTCCAAGACATTTTATTTCAACATTAACTGATTTTCTCAGAAGTTACCTTTTAAAAATCATCAATTAAAAATTAATGAAGTGTTCCTTCAATGAAAAAAACTTCTTAATAGCTTCTATTTTATGAAATAATGAAGAATAGACCATCCTAGGTCATTCCAGAGAGTACCTATCCTGTACCCACATCACTGGGATATATGATGGAATGAAATTAGTATACACACGATTAGCGACTTATATCTTTTCTTGCGGCCAGCGATTAATCCTTCAATATTAGCTACCAACAATTGGTCGAATGGATTCGCGTTACTTCTTTACTTTTTTTAAAAAGATTCAATTATAAAGATTTACAACTTTTGTACTCGTCTTTTGTAATTTTAATAATCTTTTACAATTTTTGAATACTCAACTTTTACAACTTTTGTAATTTTAATATTTCGTTCGGCCCGTGGAAAAAGTTTTCTTTCCATTTCTGCCCGGAGGCAAAAACTGAGCTGTGCCATGCCTGAGCTAGACAGATTCCAAGGGGAAAAAAATAATTTCAAATAATAAGTTCAGAATATTTAAGAAAACTAATGCTTATTTTTATAAATTTTAATTTAATGTACACGTTCCATTTTATGTCTCGAACCTGACTAAACACACTGACTTTAACATTCCTTTTGTCATAAAAGTTGCTAAAACAAGATACAGAAAACTCCTCTTCAACCTGCCATCTCATATAAATCCTCTAGCTAGAAATCTTTCTTCGAGAACTCTTCCTGATAGCCCGACAAGACGCCTTAAGAGACAGCGGCCTCATGATCTCCTTTCAAGTGAAGAGAGTAACTAATAGTCTAATGTTTTGGAGTGTTAACACTGGGTAACTTCTCCACTCGTTTGCTTTATCTGTTATTGTTGTCATTGTTATCTTTATCGCCAACGCGCTGATTGTAGCACAAATAAACGCCAAAAAAATAAATTCAAAATTATAAATACGTATTTAAAGTTAATTAAACAACAATTTTATCAACACAACAAATTTCCTTATTCGTTATAATTTCAACTTATGATTTCACATAGTTAAATAAAGGTAGACCATTGTTAATTCTGTTCTCTGAAGATGGTTGTACAACGTGGTGGAAATAGCCTAAAACGGAAGACCATTCTGCGAGGGTTTAAATGAGAGGACTGACTTAATGAGAATACTGTAGGCAAAGTTACTGAAATCACCTCATCAATCACTTCAGTTTGTTTCGAATAGGCGACAGTGGCTTCCCTCACTCAACTCCCGAGAATAAAGGAGATTAGTTATTCTACTAAAGTATACCTTATTCTGGAAAGTAACATTGTGACAATTGGCAGGGGCTGAATGTCTGACACTACACAGTACTATGTAAACATGAAGAAATCCTTAGAAATGTCAAAGTTACAAAACATATATTCAGTAAGATGGAAAAGATTTCATTTTAGTTTCCCTTACAATAACTGAAACATTTCTTTAAAGAACAACTCGTTGCACTTTTTCTATGCTGAATAACCCAAGTAATGGTTAAAAATTCCATTAGAGAAGCATCATAAACTTGTGATGTATGGTTTGAAGGTTTCAACTCTCAATTTAGTTCCCCCTTTTCCTTCTTAACATCCCTCGACGTGAAACCGGTACAAGGTTCACCAGCAAGACTGGGGAGTTGTGAGTGGCAGCTGAGTGCAGGGTGCAGAAGCTGAATGCAGCGGTTAGAGTCTGCTTACATTGAATGTACTGCTACTCTCGGCTGGTATTCCCAACACGTAGCCATATTATGTCCGACCACTATTTGGCAGGAGCCCCTTTAATGAAAATAATGATCGAGTTACCTTACGGTAGTTGCTTGCCTACCATCGCCTCGCCCAAATCTCTCTCTCTGTTTCAAACAGAAAGGAAAACAGCCTCATTGAATAAATAGCTTGTATGCTTGCTTATTGAAACTGCTCCACCACGTTGCAGATTCCATTTGTATTAGTTTTGTTTAACTGATATTTACCTTAAGTGAATTCTTACCGTTAATTTTTATTAGAAAAGTTGCTAAAATTGGATATAATCTTTTATAACTGTGGTAAGCATCATTTTTTTTTAGATCTAAAACTAAATTTTTTTCAATGTTAATTTGTTAAAAAATTACTAAGCTGATTTAAATAATTGGTTTTATTTGGCTTTACTCCACACAGTTTCGTTATAAACGAATAAGTTTCATTACAACTTACTGGACATTACCGTTATTATTTCCAGCTAAATTATAAATTTATACTTAATAGGTTTAATAGCTTAAGATATTAGATGGATTTTCCCAGGGTTCCCGAAGATGTAGCAGGGAATGGTATTTAGAGTAGATAGATTCTAATCTGGGATGTTTGCTACTTAATTTTCGCTCGATATGCAAGAGGTAGAAGATTGGGTAGTCGATAGGCATCCGGCACTGGGAGAGAATTCCCACTGGGCAAGGTGCCGAGAAACTGGAAGCTATTCTGAGGATCTTCTACTTGCAGCCCTTAGTGTTTATGAGGAGAAGAGCAAATGGCATACTTCCAAGTGGCCTCGCGGGTCTTGACCTGGACTAATAAATCGAAGCCCAGACCGATTTAATCTGGCATTTTTTATAAGGCACGATAGCTCAGCAAATATCTCCACGGGGCGTTCCACTGTAGGTGGGTCCATTTTCTGTGGTGAATAAGCTAGGAGGAGAGGAAAATTCTATGAAACACTGTCAGATTGCATTGCAATCGCTGTTACGAGAATTGAGACCACTATTTGATCAAAGAAGTCTATTCGCAAAAACAACAACCAGAAACTCTGGACCTTGTAAAAGTACGAGGTTATTCCTAGGAATAGATTTACCAAGAACCTTTGGGCAGAAGAGGAAGTAATGGAATTGGCCTACCTATTTGAAGCTGAAGATGAATTCCCTAGGCTGACATGTTGAGACCTAAGGAAATCATGTCGCCAAAACGATGGTGGGTAGTACTCTGGACATCTTAAAGAGGAGAGGCTTTAATATTTTAGAGACTCCTCAAGCTGATAGGACAAGCCTCTTTTACTCCACTACTCTGGAGAATAGAATTCTATGATTAAATGATAGAAATAACAATAATTCAAGATCTCTCGCCTCGCCATGAAAAAGAAAGTTCTTTGAATTGTTAGGCTGGGACACCTGCAAACATGCCAAAATCCCCCAAAAATAGGTAGTTTACTTTTACTTAGATGAAGACCATTGATTAAGAAAAGATTTTTATTCAGTTATTACAACAAAGTTAAAAATAAATATGTGATCGAATGGGTGGGAAAGATTGGTCTACTTATTTAACTTGTTTTCTTTAAAATTTTAGAAATTGTAAAATTTTATTTCAAAATAATGGTTTGTACTAAAAAAAGACGAAGCAAATTCGGTTATCATTTACTGAATTTTAATTAAATTGAGTTTATGTCAATTTCATTGAAAATCAAAGAAGTGGCAAAATTCCCTCTTTTTTATGAAAACATAAATTCCATATTTCTCCTGCTTCTTTTTTTTTTTAAAAAAATATGTGCTGAATATCACAAGCAAATCCACACAAACTGAAAGCTTGCTTAATCAATAACAGTGAATCTAAATATTAAATTATATATAGGTATATATATATTCTGCTTCAAAGCAAAAAATAAATAAATAAAAAATCAACATGGATGGCAGTGACGCCGTCTCTGGATAACTTTGATCTTCCAAAAGAAGAGTTTTCAATGTGCTTTAGAGAATGTCATTAATAATTATTATTTCTCTTTATTTATTTTCAGTTAGTTTTAAAATTGTCACATTAATAAAAAATAAATGAAGAAGAAAAAAGAAAATTTTAAATGTCAAATGCATTTTTAATAATTGCACTAATTTTCTATTTTCTTAAAATGAATTTGTCCTTGTTTTATAATATTGTTTATCCCTTTATTCACATAAACATAATATTGTATTTTCTAAATTTCTTTGCTTTTCAGTGCGCTCGTAATGAAATGAGCTGGAAAAACTAAATAGATTTAAATCCAAGTTCAGGGTACTGAAATCTTCCATATCTTTGTAAATTCAGTACGAAATAACGCTGGCCTTGAAATTTGACCTTCGCAAATATGATTTTTAGATTTTGAAATTTCATCTATTAAACACTTACTATGGGACAATCATCACTTTATTTCTAAATAGTTTATTAGACTTTAGAGGAGACCTGCTTTCCTCTCAAGTTAGAACTAGAGCTAGGAGCTAGAGCTCCTTTTAGCTAGAGCTAGGAGTCCAAGCAGAGCACTGTCTTCTAAATTTCTATCCCTTGGAGCCCTCCGCCCAGCTGATGTTTGACAGTCTATTTGAAAATGGGTCGTAAAGCTAAAATTTATTGAAGAATTCGCAACCTTCCACGACAACTGATCAGCAATTGGACGTAAAAGTACGTTTAAATTAGTAGGCATTACTTTACTTTTTCATTTCGCGCATTGTCTGTTCTGTTCAGGCGCTGTTTTGGCGTGAAGACCTTTTGATGTTCACGTGCCTTAATTACATTTTAAATTTAGGGGGTAGTTAAGTTTTATTTTTGAACATAAATGCAGCAACATTTTAAATTGCGAGTAACATTTGTTGCACTTTTCTGCTTCTTCTTTTTGTAACTCTGGTTTCGTCAAGCTTGATCTATTTATCTAATCATTGCCAAACGTTTCCACGATTTGTCTTCATCGCGATATTGTTTTAGTCTATCAGTAATACCGCCGAAACATAGAGCCACGGGAGAGTACGCAAATCTGTCTTGTTGTTCGGTAATTAGATAATGATGTTTTTTTTCAAGATCCAGTCTTTTACAAAGCAAGACTCAAAATTTTCAAGAACGCTGGGTAAAGTGGAGTTAATGTCCGCTGTTTGGTAAATTTATTTATTTTGTATATAATATACATATACTTACACTTTGCCTGCCTTCTTAGCAAGGCTGAAGTTTTGTAATTGCAGTACTTTTAAGACACTTTGCGGGTGGCCGACGTCTCCTGATTCAATCTAAGAAGATCATCTTTAGAAGTCCAAAGGACGTGCTGAATTAGATTGCTGCTTTAAACATAAAACAATGAGCAAAGTAACTATATTAAGTAAAAGAACCAAGTGAAACTTCTAGGCTACAAGTTGGTTAAGTCTTGCTAAGATATTTCTGTAGCTATTAGTGCTGTTCTAAGTTTCCCCAGAACTGGTTTTAAGTTAAGCTTTCAATAAAGAAAAAAGCTGCCAAAAATAATTATATAGTCCAGCCTAATGAAAGCTCTAAAAATTGTCTTTCTTTCTCTAAAAACTCTCGTTAGTGAAGAAAGTACATATTTACAATGATTACAAACTTTCATATTTTCTGCATTATATTTATTTAACCTATTATAAAGTTTCAACTAAATAATATTTAACCAACAATTAATTTGAATCCTGTGTAACTAAAGGATCTAAAGGATGGAAGATTGAGTGAGGTTTAATAACAGTCGAGCTTTCTGGTGGAGTTCAAAGGATACCCGTAAGGCGAGCCTCTGCTACGTCTCTCCATATCAAGGGAAACATCAGCGCTGAATATCATGTAACCCGCTCACCGCCAGTCCTACACATACAATCAACCTACCTTCATAATACTCCCAGACTTGCTCTCTTATAAGGACTCTTCCAACTAAACATCGGGTAAACTCAAGTGTGTTAAATAGTTTGGTCGTACGAGACGTTTTAGAGAAATCAAGTCGACAAGTTTCAAGAGAGTAATTGTGTTAAAGGTTTTGGAAAAAGGTCTTATAAAAATCTGCAGACCAGGGATTGAAGAAGAAACTAATCTACGTTGACCGATGTTAAGATCTATTAAATCAAAGCGTAGAAAGCCTAAACTGCGCTGGAACTGAGCATAGTTGGGCATGTAATTCACTGTGCCCGAAGTGATCTACTATGGCTCCTAAAGATCAAGGTTTGTGCATAAATGATGGCGCCTTTAAAGTGTGTGTATGGGTTTGAGTTTGCCTTGGGTACGCTAGACCCAAGTAGATTCACGCGTGTGATGTTTTGCTGGGATACCCGCAAGTTTGTTAAGATTCCTGTAGAAGTATTCAGTCCATATTCTTCCATGGTGAAATCTGAGCCTAATATAGCTCTTCCCTACAGAAAATGTTCCTCGTAGAGCCTTTAAAAAAAGCCCTAGGGAACCGTTACATCGAAACCCAGAACATAGTGAAGTTAACTCCACCGCTCCTTCGTTGCCTTTTGCCCCGGCATGGCCAGAAACCTAGAAGAAATTCCCTATATTCCCCTTAGAGAATGCCATATAGTCTTTGCTCACATTTTTCCCTTATTTTGGAATTCAATAGCTCTTGCTCAAAGCCCTGAGGATGACTCACTAACAATAAGTCAGTCGTTTACCAATTGGTATCAGCATTTAATTATTTCAGCCAATTCAGCTAGGAAAATCATCCCATTATCACAACTGAATTAGATTGTAGTTCTATAATTGTCTTTTTCAGTTAATGGCCGCGGTTATTACTAAAATCCTGCATTTTTTTTGCCTTGACCTTATTATTAACAAATTTAATCATGTTTATTTCAAATATTTTTTCAGCCACAATATAGTAGATAATTATTTTTTCAGACTATTAACAACTTTAATTATATAAAACATGAAGTTGATTTAGTAGAGTACATATAATTGATTAGAAGGAAGTTTGCTGGCTAGAAGCAATTAATTTAAAATAACTCTTAAATAATCCTCTTCTATTTGGTCATTCTAATCGATTTCAATTTCGTCCCCTCACTTCCCAAGGCAGCGTTGCCTAGGCGATATCTACATGATAGAACTCAGTAAATAAATAATATCACCAATCTAAGGTTTCTTGTTGAGGCCTAATTCACGCCTTCTTGGTCAAACTATTGTTGCTTAGCTCAACTATTATTTATAATTGTATAGTTTATACTTGCTTTATATTATTTACCCTCGTCCCATTGTAGCTATTTACTCTTAATTAACCAAAAATACAAAATAATAAGGTAAGCTGTTACTTTTATAACTGATTTTGGTAGATAAAGTCCCCCCTAACTTGTTGACGATTTGTTTGCAAAAGATGCTTCCAGAAATGCTAGCAATAAGAATATAAAATTAGCCATATCGGATTTACAACTTGAAATTATTATAAAAACGGTTGCAAGGAAAACATTTTTTTACAAAAGTAAAATATAAAGAACTGATCAAAAGTCGATTGAGCAGATATATCTGTTGTGTTAATCTCTAGCAGATTGCACCAAAGAAAATCTGGTGTCCTCTGGTCTCATTCATTCGTGTTCATTTTTAATGGAATCTTATTATTTAGAGGAAAATAACAAAATATTTTCTCTAGTATACATAGTTTCTTCGTGAAGCCTTACATTTTGAAAAATATTTTTGAGGAAAGTATAATCTGGACCCAGTGTTAATTTATAATTATTTTTTTTATTATTTGTTTATTTTTTTGCAACTGTAATTAAATTACAATAAGCAAAAGAGATTAGAGTAACGAACAGTTGCAAATACATGCATGTCCACCCAGAGATTTGTGTGGAGTGAACGACGACCATCCAGTGATGGAAGCCGTTAGTTCGCCATGTTGGCAAGCTTACACAGCAGCCATCTTAGGAGATCGGCGTTATTTGTTGAGATGGTCGCGTGGCCACCGCCGCTTTAGTTTGCGATGTGGATTTGAAGGAATTGTTGTAGTAGACATGTTGTGGATCAGAGGGTTGTAATGTCTGTCTAGATTTGAGTGGAGTTTTGTGTAGCGAGATTGGGGCTATTTCAGAGACGAGAGGAATATTTAGATCAGAGTGTGTTGTGTGATTGGAGACGTAAAAGGGAGCGTTAACTATTGTTCTCAGGATTTTAGATTGAAAGGTTTGAAGTCGGTTGATCGATTTTTTTGGCCCTTCCGTAGAGTTGTATTCCGTACATCCAAAATAGGGCAAGTAGGGCGGTATATAGTTTTCTTTTGTTCGTCAGGGTCAGTTTAGAACGTTTGTCGAGTAGTCTTTTTAAAGTTTTGAATCTCAGGTTGAAGTCAATTCGTCTGAGCCTTGCATGTTAGCCGTTTGTCAAGATGTAGTCCGAGATATCGTACTTGGCTAGCAATGGGTATAGAATTGTTGTGGAAGGACAGAGAAGGGAGAGTTATAATAATTTCTGCTTTAAAAAATGCAATCGATTCGATTTAAGCTTTGAAGTAACGAACATTTTTGACTTGAATGAAAATCAATGTCACATAACCTGATAGTGCCTTTCATGCGATTAACAACGTATAATCGATTTTAACTGAATCATTTTATTCCATTGAAAACCAACATTGACGATTCGACTATTATAGTACGACATCGACTGTTTTGTTAGGAAAGAATGACACCTCAAAGCTGTCCCACACGTGCTTACAATACACTTATGTCCTTCAGTCCTTAAGGAAACCGGTGCGGATACGTGTGTACGGGTAATGTGTCCATGTGTGGGGCAAAAGGGGACATTCTCCTTGGATTTATCTTCTCGCCACACTCCTCTTTCGACCGGCCAACTTAGATAATGTGTGAATTCTTCGGCCAACCTCTGCGTCATCCCAGCCCACTCACCAATCATTACTTCTCTCCTTCGCTCACCGACTCCTATTCCTCCCGTGCTGTCTCTTTCTATATCTCACATCCTGAGAACACATAGCGCGCCAACACAAACCTTCTTTCTCACTTACCAGAAGAGTTTTCTCGGTCAACTTGACTTCACTGAGAATTTGTTCAACCGTTAAATTGGTATTTTGTGACAAACTAGGTTTTATCCGATAATTGTTCCCATGTTTTCTGACTTAAATTACACTTCGATTTTCTTTCTCCTGCTCTTATGTTCATTGTTCGAAGGTTATATTTTGAATTTATTTACCTATCAGCGGTTAAGTGCTAGATAATGTAAAAAATATTCAAGGAATGTATATAATTTTCTTTCCTAGTCTTTCTGCATTAAATCTTGTCTTAAGTTACAAAAAAAAATTGGAAATTGAAAATATGAAAATTGTAAATACGAAAGTGTTATTTATTAAAACAAAGATAGCAAACAATACTTCTATTTCACAGTCCGTTTCTGAATTATAATTATAGTTAATAATTGAAATTAAACTGAGCTAATTTTTAATGACTTAAACAATTTTTTTTTTAATCTTTTATTGAAATTTATCACTGCAACGGTTGTTGCAAGAAGCAAGGTACCTGATAGCAAAAAAATAAAAGAAAATCATGAGTGGAGAAGACACCCAATGGTGTCACTCCAGTAACGTGCTTTACTATACTGCTCTCACGATAAGAGTAGATCTCGAGACCATCTTATCTTCAATCTCCTTAGAGCATAAACAATTTAGCAATGGAATTTCAATTTTCGCTAACTAAAGGATCAATTTCTTATTACTAAGTAATGTTTGAGGCGCCACTTTACTCGTTAATCAATTAAATATTTCGGGTGTTTTCTGACTTTATATCTAGTTTACATTTTCTTCTTGGAGCCTTACAATCTGGAAAATATTTACTTTCGTGCAAAGCATAATCTGGACAGAACATCCTGGCGTTGATTTATAATAACTTTTGGTTAAAAAATTTATTCCATTTGTGAGCTACAGTAATTAGTTTTAGACACAATTTAAGCTACGAAGTAGCTTTGCGTGTTTGTATGAAACAACAAAAGGAATTTCAATTTATCATTGGTGAAACTCGCATTTAGTTTCAATAAACAATTTAATGAAATGAATGTTCAATACAAATCAATAACATTGAGTCATGTTTAACTTATCTTTAGAACAAAAAAGTCTGACACAAACACATATATACATGTACACTGCAAAACAATATAAAATATAATCAAGTGTAAGTGTGCTAGTGTGTGTGTGTGCGTGGAAGAGAGTTGTTACAGAGTTTGAATTAATCAAAAGTGTTCAAGTTGGACGCCAATTGAACATACTGGGGCCCAGTAGCTCAGCAGTGTTTCTCTGTAGCCAGCTAGAAGTTGAACTGTGTTGTTGCTGCGATAGGCCCATTTCTACGTAATTGGAAAAAGGGCTGTGGAAAGGTTTTTCCAGTTGAGGTTCCGAGTAGTGGCAATCGTAAAAGTATTTTAATTAAGGACTGCTAAGGGTAAGACAGACTGAAAGTGAAGGTTATATCGACAGAGGAGGTTACTGCCGGCATCGAGAGCAACCCGCCGCCGTCACAAATAAACCTCCTCTTTATTACCCGCCTTTTTTTTCTTCTCCCCCGATTCGATTACCGCCTCTTCTGCAGTCTTTCACTTCATCTTCCAACCCTCTGCTTTTCCGCCACAGTTTCCTTTGCCTGCGTCAAGTCGAGCTTTTAAATCCCGCCAACCAATAGCCATCGCCCTACAGTCAGAGCTATGCTTTGAATATATACTGGCACACCCTTTGAACTGTACGAATCTTTCTTGTATATAACATGTTTTGTAGTCATACCACGTGAGCGCCTATTACCTTATAAAGAGTAACTGATCAAATTTAGCATTCTAGAACGCAAGACTCTGCTAGCAGACGGAAATAAAATAAAACAACCATTCCTATTGCATTCGAAATTTATTTAAATTAGAATTAGAAAAGATATATACATATAATATTTCCCTTTTACTACAACGTTATTCGCATTTTAACTGCTAACTTTTTCAAATATAAAGATGAAATAAATAATAAGAACATATAAAATATGGATATTACAATGCTGAAGTTGTATCTCACAAAGAAATGGCCTTCGATTTTGATTAAATATAAGTTGGGTTTAAGTATTATGGATGCTAGAATGAAATAGTGGAAGGGTGACGTTTCAGCCAATAGCAGAACGTCCAAAAAATAAAGTTCGTTGAAACTGAACAATCGATTTGATAAATTAATCCTAATTAATATATTATAATAATGATAACTGACTTAGACCTTAAAAGGTTCGTTGCCAAAAAGCACTGTTGTAAAGGTGTAGTACAGAGGTGATTAGCAAATATGGAAAGGTATTATTGAACCTTTTTATTTGGTTTTCTACAACTTTCAAGTCTTCTTAATAGATCTATACCAATAAACAGTTATTAATTTACAAACATATTTAGGTATATTTTTTTAATTTAAAATTTTTATGTCAAATGTCAATATCTGCCCCACCGGTGGGGTAGCTTTGAGCACAATATAAAATAGAAAGAAATGATATTACTTTACTCTGAATCTACCTTCTATCAGTTATTTCTCTTACTACTCGATTACTTTCTCTTTTAAACCACTGAAATCTAGTTCAAAAATCAAAAATGACTCAGTTCAGGATGTTGTACCTGAAGTTTGAACAAAATACTCGTATTCGGTTTGTTGCGCTTCTTAATGAAGGTTCGGACCACTCCACCTTTAATCTCTGCGATTAAACAAAAAAAAGTCACAAACTTGCAGGTCGGTAGGGCGGCACATTTTAACTCTCCTTCAATAAAAGAAAATACAGTAAGACCCCGCTTAACGCGGGGGATACGTTCCATCAAAGTAGAGCGTAATGCGAAACAGCGCTAAACGAGGCTATTGTTCGGTCGTGACCGAGGACCTTCGGCCAGTTTGGCTGGCTTCCGGCTCTCGCGGGTCAGCATCGCGCCCGCGCGCGTACTAATGTCCGCATCCGCCTTAATTTCCTTCTATCACTTATCACCAATTACTAAGTTATTATTTTACACTTTTTTATTCTCTTAAACTTTCTGTCTACGAGGTGTGTTCAAAAAGTAACGGGAATTTTCGTTTTTTGAAAAAAATATTTATGTATTCATCTACATTAATATTGTCGCCTTCAAAGTAGTCCCCTTCGCATACAATACACTTGTGCCAGCGCTTTTTCCAATCCTCGAAACACTTCTGAAACTCGATCTTTGTGATAGCTTTCAGCTCTTTCAGCGATTCGCTTTTAATGTCATCTATGCTTGTAAAACGACGGCCTTTTAATGTTCTCTTTATGTTTGGAAATAGAAAAAAGTCACATGGAGCCATGTCTGGCGAATATGGAGGCTGGGGCATCGTTAAAGTTTTGTTTTTGGCCAAAAATTCACCAACAAGCAATGAAGTGTGAGCAGGTGCATTATCGTGGTGCAAAATCCATGAATTGTTTTGCCACAAATCCGGGCGTTTTTTTTCTGATTGCTTCACGCAAACGGCGTTGAACTTGTAGGTAGTACTCCTTATTGATTGTTTGACCTTGTGGCAAGAATTCATGATGCACTATGCCATTAAAATCGAAGAACACAGTGAGCATAACCTTCACATTCGACCGCACTTGTCGAGCCTTTTTCGGTCTTGGCGATCCAGAATGCCTCCACTGGAACGATTGAGCCTTAGTTTCGACATCATATCCGTAAACCCATGTTTCGTCACCTGTTATAACACGTTTCAGTAGATCCGCATCGTTGTCGACTTCATTGAGTGACTCTTGAGCAACTTCCATTCTCCGCTGTTTTTGTTCGAAATTCAACAATTTTGGAACAAATTTTGCTGCCACACGTTTCATACCCAAAACATCCGAAAAAATTTCATGGCATGAGCCAATTGATATGGCAACATCATCAGCGACTTCTCTGATTGTGATTCGGCGATCGTTCATAACCATTTCTTTCACTTTTTTCACGTTTATATCGGTTGTTGATGTGCTTGGACGTCCAGGTCGTTCGTCATCTTCAACGTTTTCGCGGCCATCTTGGAAACGCTTATACCACTCGTAAATCCTTGTTTTACTCTTAGCAGACTCACCATATGCCTTTATTAACATTTCACACACTTTATTTCATTTTTTACGCAAAATTTAATACAAATTCTTTGATCCATTTTTTTTAACAAACAAAAATCGCCAAGCTCGAAAAACACGTCTAACCTTAACGGCTGCCACTTAAGAAGTAAACAATGAATATTACTGAAAATTTTATCGTACTTCAGGGGCATGTGTACCAACATAATAAAAAAAAAAATTTACAATCAGACTCTCCAAACCCGCGAAATTTAAAAATTCCCGTTACTTTTTGAACACACCTCGTATATTAACCTGTTTCCGTTTCTTATATATATTCTAGACCCTTTACCCCACTACTTCCTTTGGACCATGTATATGTCACCTTTCCAGTATATGCAGTTCCCTGCTAGTCCTTGCTTAAGACGCCTCTCTGCTCACGCTTTAGCAACTTTTAACGCATCTCAGCCCGCTTCACTTCCGCTGACACCTAACAGTACGCATCATCCGCATCTAAACGCCTCTCCAGAATATCGCGTCACGCATATTCCACCGCTTATAGTGCACTTATTGCACTATTCCCCTTTTACTCTTCCGCTTACCTCATTTCCACTTCCGCTACGCTTCTCTGAGCCTGAGCCCAAATATTGCCTCCCTTTCTCAAGCTCAACACACACACACACACACACACACACACTTACATAAACATATACACACGCTTCCGCTCCACAGCTTCCTTTCCTCTCATCGCTTCTCAGGCAGCTTATCAACATACCTCACGCACATCGCTCCTTGCAAAGGGTAAGTACCTTCCCCTTTTTCTTTTATTCTTCTATTCTTCTTGGTCTACTATTATTTCGTACAGCGCCCACTTGGGCACCTTAGCATTTGGGTGTAGGCGGCCACGCGCGCCTACAGCTATCTTAATATGTTTCTACTAACTATATAACATGAACTATTTCTTCGACGTCTTCCACATTTACCTCATCTAAACCGGTTTGTTTCGCTAATTCCACTATTTCTTCCACAATTTCGGGGAATCCCCGTAGTGCTGCGAGCAATTTCTGGGAATCCCCGGTTTGAAATAAAAGAGCGCTAAACCGAAACAGCGCTAAACGAAACAGCGTTAAGCGGGGTCTTACTGTATAACATCCAACGCTTTTTTGCAAGTAAATAGATTTTTGTAAACACTAGGTTTAAAAATACGAATTCCAAATTGGTAACATGGACTAACAATACCTTGTCCACTACAAGCTTCACAATACACTTCCAAAACTACAACAAAAATTTTACTTCCAACTTACAAAATATAAACCATTCCTCAATTCTGGACTTTACAAACAATGAAAACGAAGGAAACTCTGTCTCAATTATACAACAGGTCTACCCCAACATATGGAGAAAATTACCAATCATAAATGTTTTAAATATTTGGCAAGAAATTAAAACTGTTCAAAGGTGCCCCCCTTTCCCCTATACTTTACAACAAAATTCTCATATTGAACATTAAATAAAATTCAAGGCCTAGAACGGGAATCGAACAATACATATTAGCTTTTCAGGTCTCGCCTCTAACCAATCGCCAAAGCATTGTAGTTATTAAGACCAGAAAGAAAGCAAATGATTCCAGAATGAGCATTTTTGGTCAGGAAACAAAGTAACTTTATTATTTATTTATTTATCGAATTCAGTATAAATTTATTCAGACTAATTAAAGTTGCCACTGTGTTTTTGAAATAACATTTAATAAAAATCACATCAAAGAAAAAGCAATTGATTTCATTTACGCTAATGTTTGTCTGATTACTGCAGAGGTTCAGTATAGTACAGTACTATATTACCTGGATCTAAACCCTTCACTAAAACTAGCGTGCAACATGCGAACAACCGCTCAAGCCTTCACTACTTACCTTAATACCACGTTATTTACACGAAATTGTATTTATTTTGACGGTTAGTATTTTTATTAGATTTGTGAAAAAGTGCCAAGGAACTTGTTGGTAATTACATCATCAATAAAGTGGTTAGATGTAATTATTTCAGAGTATAAGAACTCTTTTCGCTAATTTTAGTATATTTCAAAAGAGTACAGAAGTAATTGGCACCAATTTTGGTGCATTTAGTAGCATTTAATAGACACATTAATTTGCGAATTTTGTTTGGCTATAATTAAAAATGTATAAATAGTCACCACACCTGGTAAAGTAAAGTAAACGCCTATTTTTTCAGGCGGATGATCTTTAAGGGAACTATGAGAGTCAGCCAATCATGTTGCTCATTGCCACAACTACAAACTTCTGCACTAGAAACTTACCAACGATCTATATATTTCATTCTTCAAAAATCTCATCTCAGTTTGTTGTAGCAAATTTACTAAAGGGCGATGACACCTAATTAACTTTTCGCTACATCTCTGCTCCAGCAGTTATTAATTAATAGTAAGCTTCATTATTGAAAATATTAATGGTAAATTGTAATTTAAATACGTCATTTTCCCTTCTACGTCTCCAATCATACTATACACTCTGATCTCAATATTCCTCTCGTTTCTGAAATAGCCCAATCTCGTTACACAAAACTCCACTCAAATCTACACAGTCACTACAACCCTCTGATCCACAACATGTCTACCAAACACTTCCTTCTAATCCACTTCGCAGACCAAAGCGGCAGGGGCCACGCGATCATCTCAACACAACGTCGACCTCCTAGGATGGTTGCTGTGTAAGCTTGCCAATCTGGCGAACTAACGGCTTCCATCACTGGATGGTCGTCGTTCACTCCAATCATGCCCTTGGCGCACATGCATGTGCCCGTAAATGTATGGATATATATATGCGTGCATGTGTATTTGTGCCATCCCTTATCACTCATCTCTTTTGCTTATTGTACTAAATACAGTTGCAAAATAAATAAACAAAATAAAAAAAAATATATATAATTTGTACTTCAAATAAAAACAAAAATTATTAATCTAGCTCAATAACAAAAGTTAATTGAAATTAAATAATACAACATCATAATAAACCTTTTAGAGATAATTTTCTCAATACAAAGGGCAAAGAGAAAACTAATCTTTTTGTACTGTTTCTATCTGAATCTGTACGGCTTGTACAACATCTGTCCAGTGAAGTTTCAGTAGAAAAACCACTTCGATTCCCCACGAGTACTGTATGATGAGAAACCACTTTTTTGCTGCAATGATAAGAGAAGAACAGCGAGATCGCCTGCCTTGTGACTAATTAATGGTAAATACCTCAATTGTAAATGGGCTAGTAAAAGACAAAGAGGAGAAATGAAATGTTGTTGGTCAAAGCAGGTAATTAGAAGAGTAATTGCTGTGTCTGCTGGCGACACATCTTATCCCCTCTCTTTACCTACTGTTACTCGCCCTACCGTATTTGGATCCCTTATCAAAAGATAACATCAAATGATGGTAGCCCCCTAAAAGTTGGGGAAATCAAACAGCAGTAAGGAAACCATAAATCTAATTTTCTTCCTCTAATTCTCAAACACAAATAACATCAGAAGATTTGATACATCTTGCATAGTTTGGGATATATGGTTTATAAGCCAGTTGTAAATGGAATTTCTCTTAGTTTCTTGTAGACAGAAATCGAGTCAGAACAATTGATAACCTATACTGATATTTTTTCTTACAACAAATTACTGTTATTAACAATGGCCCTACAATTTATAAGTGAGTTTCAATTTCAACTTTGGAAATGCAAGTAGCGAACAGAACCGTAGAATGCTTTAAATATCCAAAAAATAATGACCCAGAAGTTGAGCTAATTCATCCTCCGAAGTGATTTCCCTCACAGTTGCTCTGCAGTGAAACATCGTTTCTATGTTCACATACGAGAATCTAACGCACTTCAAGGATTTCTAAAAATATTTTAGTTGAATCTTCAATAAATTACTTGGGACTTAGTTTTATTAATCATTACAATTACGTTAAATAGAGAGAATTATTTTTGTAGGAAGAATTTCTTAAATTTTGGAAGTTGATTCGTCATCTAATTTCGGTTTGAATCGCAATCAATAGTATAAGGTTTCTGCTTAGTTTCAACTAATTGACTAAGCACTAGTTGAACTTAATTTTTCCTTTAACATAAATTACGTTAAATAATCCAAGTCCTTCTCCCTTCGAACTTCACATTAAATACAAAAAAAAATTAGTACACACATAAAAGATGATAGATTATTCTAAATTTAGGCAATCCGTATCCTAGAACTTTACAACAATAAAAAGAATTGGGTCGCCAAAATGTTTTATAATTTAATATTATCTTTAACTTTGCAGAGTGTATTTTTATTGGTTGAAATATATGAAAATTCTTTATCTTTGTACTCAGCTGCAAACATTAGATAAAGCTTTGAATATGAGGTAGTCTGGTGGCCGGGGGCTCAGCCCCAAATCTCCAAGCCCCACTGATCGTCACGTTTCGTTTGTTTAGGGCTTGGCCTGCCCCTGTTCCGCCCTGCGCCCAAGATCATATAACCATACAGATCAAATAAACTCCCTAATTATCTACAACTACAATACATGCACAAACACATTGCCTTTTAAACCTGGTGTTAAAAAATTAGTTCATACATTGAAAAATTGTTGAGCATTATACTTAAAATGAAAATGTATCACTCTATGGATTACCAAAACTAACTTTAAGCGAATATTAATTCGTTCTCATTGATTGATTGATTATTCAAGATGATCAATCGAAATTGATTAACACAAAATTAATCTCTGTGTTATAGAATAATAAACAGTCCCTTGGGCTCAATGGCCTTAGCTATCGATGCGCCAAAAAATATAAAAGTATATGTATATATTCTCTTGGCCACTACGCAGTTCCCATCTATTTCAACTCCATTCCATTCAACAGGTACTCTTGTCGCACCTTTCCGTAACAAACAGGTATTGTTTCTTTGCAGTACTCCACAAATTATTGAACAGTGGACCATGCCTGCAAAAACTGGAATTGCGACTGTCTAATCACTTTTACAAAAACCAATGACCAAACAGTTAGATGTTTTAATATAATTGCCATAATGTTTAGGATACCAAATGCAACTGTCTTTCAATGAATTTGGCTTTAACCGAACAGTGTTAACCTGTAAGGCTTTATTGTAGTTTGCTTGCTACTTTGAATAATTGGTTAGATAAAATGCTGACAGAAATCCGGAATTTACTCAACATATTTGTAAAAGTAAAGTAAAGTAAAGTAATCGCCTATTATTTCAGGCGGGGCTTAACGTCCAACTACCATTTACTAGGTGTCGTGGACGGAGGCGAATAGCAAACGTACTTTACTATTTCTCATTTAACCATTAAATAAAATCCAAAGCCAAGACCGGGAATCGAACCCAGTACCACAATGCATATTAGCTTTGCAGGTCTCGCCTCTTAACCCGCTCGGCTACCGTGGCGCCTTAAAAAAATGTGGAACGCTTCACGATTTTGCGTGTCATCCTTGCGCAGGGGCCATGCTAATCTTCTCTGTATCGTTCCAATTTTAGTATATGTACCGCCGAAGCGAGTACTCAGCATATTTGTAAAAGAGTTGTATTTGAAGACTACACGGGAAGAAAGGGCTAAGTCCATTTTGCAGATTTTTCAGGAGAGCAACTTTAAAGTTAGAAACGTTACAGTTTCAGTGTTTATTGAAATATGCTTTTGTAATTTATACAGTGTATTGAATGTCCATTCTTTAGTATTCCTTAAAAGTATCAAACAAATATTTTTAAAAATTGGGGCCTCTGTGTTGATTTGTCTGTATATCTCTTTTCCAGTTTCTTAGTATAACCCTCGAATCAGATTGTGAAAATAAGAATATAATGTAATTTAGAGATCATATTTCACTATATAAACTCCATGCAACTCACTCTACAAAATTCTATTCATCTGCGAGTCTAGTCACCTACCTTACAGGGTTTCATGACTAAATGAGTTTCAGAAAATTGTGTACAAATTTTCTGCTTTTATTTTGAATGAACTTATGTAAATTATAATATATATATCTTTCATAAATAACTTTCATAAAACCAGACAAAGAAAATTAATACAGCTCAGAAATCCACCCCTGCAGGACTTCACTCTTACTGTCCGTGTTTTGGATGGACTTCATCCGATTTCTCAGTGTATGCCATATATATATCTTGTTATAACTCTGAGACTAAAACCATTACATTCAACTAAGTTGACCCATCTGAAAGTTTGTTTGATGAACTACATAATGATGCCAAAAACTCATTTTCGTTAAAATCGGACTTTTTTCCGTGTAGTCTTCATTGTAATCTACAAGGTTTTCTGTAACGCATTTTCGTACCACAAAAATGTTCTCACTATGTATTTTAAATTTTGTAAATCACTTGTAAGTGGTTAAGATATGATTATAATTTATTGGTGAACGTGGTGACCAAACATTTTTTGTTTAAAGTTAGCTGTTTAAATCAAATTTCTTTAATACAATAATGGTGGCATTTCCTTGAAAAATTTGAGCAAATCCATTTCTATAAGTTCTATTGTAAAATGCCCGCTAACGAGGAATCTTGTCCTCTCAAGCGATTGTCAACTCAATTGAATATTATTTCTGAATGAATTAGTTACTTTTGGAGCAACAATTTTAATAGTTCAGAGGCCGCAAAAGTGTGTCATTTTCTTTAATGAAGTGTCTAGTTTACCTTTTAATTTGGTTTAATTCATTACTTCAAAAAAAAAGATCAACTAGCCTTGGCACCTCTACTTTTGGGTGCACCACAACAAACATCGACATTACGAAGGAAAAAGAGATTTTTTTTGTTTATTATTAACCCTCACTAATTTGGACTCCTCTTTTCCCCTCTACAGCCTTCTTACTTTTAGCACGCACACACCTCGCTTCCATTTTCTGTAAAATGAATTTTATTTTAGCAGAGTAAAAACAGCTTTCCCTTTAGGTGAAAGCCAAATTTAGAATAGAGAAACCCAGCTGGTAGGTAACTGGGGAAAGGCTACGGGGCCCCCAATTTTCATTAAATGTAAAAGTTTGCTTATAAAAACAGCAAACTAACAGCGAAGGGAAAAACTGGAAAATAAAAAAAATAAACAAGAAAACAACTTGCGAGCTTCTGGCCAGCGGGGAAACTCTGTACTTCCTCATGGGAATGGAGTTAGCAATGCCTGGTGCTCTGGAAAGGGGTAAAAAATGTTTGTAAAGGCTTGGAAAATACAGGAGATTTAGAATGTTTTGCCTCTAATAGAAGTAATTAAAGAGGAATAGTGGCTAATTAAATATAAATAGTTGATCAAATTTAAATTATACAGCCGCTTCTAAATGAATACAAGTCTCACAAGTATGCCAAGCTGTATAAACTAAACTTAAATTAGACGAAAATAAAAAAGTTGTAATAAATAAGTTTGGCAGGAATAAATCACTTCCATGTGTAAGCAAAATTCGATCATTGAAATGTAGCAGTAATTTTAAGATAATCAAAAATACCTTCATTATATTAGCAGAAATCAGTAATTAATATTAATGAATAATTAATTTAAAAATGCAAAAAAAACTTGAAAAGATTGCTGCAACTTTTGGTTCCCAGCATAAAGAAAATCTTATCTGAAAGCCTGTAAATATTTTATTTTAGGTTAATATGTATTGAAATAATTATTTCAGAAGATGGACCATAAACAGTTACTTGATGTATGAAATTTATTCTTTCGATCAATTAGGCATATTCCAGATAGAACCCGGATGTTAAACGAGACTTTAAGACTTGTAATGCTCTGAATTTGGGCGTAATGCACAATTACGTAAGTTATGATTATGATAGCCCCTCTCAAGTCAACTACCTTAAGGATAATTTCACGTAACTTCGCCCCTTAGGTCTCTTAACTATTTGGTTTAACTATACATATTCTAACAAACATTTTTATTTCGAAGTTTCTCTTTTAACATTTTTGTGTGCTTTAAATAATTATTAGTTGAAGGTTGTTGAACGAATTAAAATTACAGGGGTTCTAACCTATTGTACATACACTTTTAAATAGAATCCTCAAACCTCATGAGGATGTCAAACCTATTGGCCTCATGGCAATATTAGCATTCTGATTTGGATTGAGCTTCCAACCCGTTGGCGCAACTGGGAAGCCATTTTTAATCAGATAAGTTTTCTATCCAAGATACTATACTAAAATGGAAATTCTCTCAAGAGAATATTCATTCAGAAAGAGGGCAGAACCAGTTCTCAGAAATTTTGGTCTCAATTGAACCAATCCTCCAACATTTTTTCTAGCTGTTATGAGAGTGGTTCCCCAAATTAATGAACTCAGGTTCCCCTGGAATGAATTTGGAGCAGAAGTCAAAAAGTAAAAAAAAAAAGTCTACAACATTGCAAAAGAGAAAATTACAACTTGAGACCGATTTTTCAAAGTTCACTTTTGGCTTTTTGGTTCAGCAAGAAATGTACAAAAAGGAAACGGAATTTAAAATTTTTAGAATTGCTAAAACCAGAGAATCTTTGCAACAAAAACAGAAAAATGGTAAATTAAAAGATGATTACGAAAATGTGTTATTTCTACTTTTGTCAATTTAAGAAGATTGTGTAAGTGGTGCAACCACTTAAGCCTCCTAATGCCTTAAATCAAGCCTTCTATTTCTAGAAAAACATTTTGATATGCAAATATTTATTTCAAAAAACCCCTCCTATTAGAATTTTTTAAAAAATATATTTTTCTTTACTATCGACGTCTAATACAAACTAATAACACGGTGGCGAACGGAATGCTCTACCAAATAAAGGGTGAACCGTTTGATAAGGGCTACGGTATTGTGGCTGCGAAGACTCCCTTGACTTCTCGCATGTTTAGTGTTGGTAATATAGTCTCCTAGAAGGTTCCAGAAATGTATATTGAATTCAACCCTTCTTACCTCTTTGTGAACTCCAAGCAGTTCCATATTGCTTGCTTTAGTCAACTTTACTCCTTCCTGTATCCCACCATCAATAATTCTTGCTCAAATACAGACCACCATGAACACTCATCACTTGAATGTAATCTTGAAAGGGTGCCTAATTAGACTTTCCAAAGGACATGCATTTCATTTGTAATTTAATTAAAATAATTCGTACTGATATCTACCTACCTCACCATTCGTACAACTGACATGAATCATCAACTATTTTAATAAAGAATCCAAAATGGTTTGCTACAAGGAGTAGTTCAATGGACCAGTTTAGATGCAGTTTTATGAATAAGAGGTACAGGATAACTAGATATTTTAAATTAACGTCATATTTAATAATATCGATAGAAACAACTGGAATATGTTACCGTGAAAGACCGAAATTGGAGAATGTCAAGATTTACTTGGTGACTGTTGAGATTCACATAGTCGCTTGGGGAAAGATAGAATATTTGATTTAAATTGAGGCAATAAATAAGATTGTATAACGTCAGCTACATAATTAAATTTATAATTGGTATTATTTTCTTTTCTCATGTAGAATGCGCTGTTCGTTTTAAGTTCAACAGAGGCGCCACGGTAGCCGAGCGTTAGAGGCGAGACCTGTAAAGCTAAGGAGTGTTGTGGTACTGAGTTCGATTCCCGGTCTTAGGCCTTGGATTTTATTTAAAGAACTTTATAGTAAAGTATGTTTGCTAGTCGCCTCCGTCCAGACACCTAAAGTTAGCTTAGTTGGACCCGCCTTTACTTACTTTACTTACTTACTTTAAGTTCAACAGTTTATTTACATGTACTGTTATGAAGCTTCCTCCTATTTTCACATATATCTTGTGTTTTAATAATAAAGTATTATTTCAAAAAAACATTTTTATTCAATACTCACTATAAATGTATGGTGAATGTCGTCGTTGGCAAGGTGTAAGACTATTCACCTAGTAAATCTTGACACTCTCCAGTTTCGGTCTTTCACGGTAACATAAATATTGTTTACGATTACTCATTATTTACGACAGTCGCCGATAGTATCAAGAAGATTTGCATCATTCATAATTACTTGCAGTGACTTTCGCATTCTGCGAGCTAAAGCGGTAAGGGTGAAAGAAGGAGGCTAGCCGGAAGTTATGGGCGTCCCCGGGGAAAGAGCCCCCTTTGTGACACCGAGATTGTCACTTATTTAATCGCTGGCATCTCCTTAAATCAAATTCATTTGTTACTTTGATTTACTGGATCTCAAAAACCATTATTATTGTTTCTAAACATTCTCCAGTACTGAGGATGTCCGATATCAGCGAATAAAAAATTAGATACAATTATAATTAACCACTAAATTCTCTCAAATTCCAAGTAAAGAGATAAAAGAGAATGAAAAAAAAAACTGTTAAATTAACAAAATTGTTTGGGAATGTTGAACAATCTTTGCAGAACAAAATGACTGGTAAAACTTAGCAGACAGATAACTAATTAAAACTTACCAGTAACAAAGTTGTATTAAAGTTTTCATCCTTCTTTTGTCATACATAATGGTTTGCAAATTATAACTGTTCATGTTGTGTTACGATGGCCTTTTATTCCACCTTCCTGAACCGGATTTATTCCTCGCTCTCCTATTTTCTTGTCTCTTCCAGTAAAAAATTAACTAATGATTGCATTGGGTAATTTAAGAACTGAAATTAACTACTATTCGTAATTTATTTTTAAGTTGTAAAGCAAATAAGGAAAACAGGATCTTCTTTTTTCATTTTAATGAGAGAGATCCTTAGGATCGTTTTGGCAACTTATCGCACAACTTTTAACTTCTTTTTTCACAAACTTAGATTTCTATGTCCGTTTAGAGCTCAATCCCCGCTAAACCTAACAAAATACGAATGGATGCCTTCATTTATCTCCACCAATCACTTACCTATCACTAATTGATTGATTTAACTTTTAAATTTTAGGAATAATCTTCAAACAAAAGAGTCAACCTTAGATAAATCACCAACAGATACATTTATTTTTCTTCTAGGGAATTTTAGTTATCGAGCATCATACACTGTTCTAAAACAGGGTTTGACAATCCTATGTATATGAATTGGAATTCTTTCAATTAAATCTAGTGTTGTTAGACTATTTCATGTGTAGACTTCAATTGTATTTTTGAGTTATTTTTCAAAATGATATTTATCGTGAATTTTCAGCAGATATCAGACCTCTAAAACCAATAATAGCTTTTATTCTCCAACGTTTTTTAATTTTACTTAAACTTCAATTTGGTGATGTCCTAAAAAACGTTTTGTGAGGCGGAATGTCAAAATCAAACACTCTTACCACCATTATCAGGACCACCATTCTGTTCAAAATTTTCATGCCAATCTTGCCCAAACCTACTTCGACGCTGACAAAGTGGTTTGGAGCTTTGTCCATCCAAATTAAAGTTCTGTAACTGTACTCAGACTAGTTTGACTGAGTATTTATTTTTAAATAAATTGTTTTCTATCCCGTAGAGAAAAAGTCAGAAATAGAAAATATGACTTTTAAAAGTGAATACAACTCTACTTATTTTGTTCCTTTAGTTCATGACCGATTACCTACAGCATTTCTTTCAAGTATTTAGCTTGTTAAATTGTCATTACGATTTTGGCGTTTATTTGTCTCCTCTATGGTGACTATTTTCTCATCAGTAAGCAAAATGGACTAAACGTGTGACGCTGCAGCATCACTTTAGATGTGTTCCATCTTAATTCGTATCAGAACGGTTGTGAACTGACCTTGTTTCTCCAACAATCACCCATTCTAAAGTCGCTTATTTAGTTTTTGTTATTTCGTTTGATAATTGTTGCGAGATTGATCTAAAAAAAAAAAGTTTATATTTTCAAAAATGTTGCATGAATATTTATTTAGAAAAAAAAAAATACTGTACAACTAGAGATTTATTACTTGGAAGTATTACTCATGGCTTTAAGATACTAATATTATCTAAATAACTCCTGAGTATTTCAGATAACAGCTCAAAATTATTTACCGTCTCCCCCATTGTTATAACAGTGTCTGTTAAGTTTCGAATATCCACCGGACTCGAATAATAATAGTTTACTTATTTCTTTTAGATACATTAATCCATAGTGGGTTTTACAAGTATGTACATTTAATACATTGCTCAATTAGGCAAACAAAAACTGAAAATAATATAATAATTAGTATAATATATAGAAAAATTCACTAAATAAAGAGAAAGGAAAAAAAGAAATGCCTGCTTATTAAATAAAATAAATTTTCTTAAAGAAGTAAAACAAAGATGACAAATGAAATTCAAACAATATGGGGCTGAACTTTACCCATAAATATGATTATTATAATTATTATTATTGCAAATATATTATGAATTAATTATATTAATTGAAATCAACTACTATTAGTTACATTTCTAAGGGACAGACTTTTTGTCACAAATAAATAGATGTCGTTTAATTTATTTTTATCAATATTAGGATGACAGATTTTCAATTTTATCAGAACTAATATGGGCTGACAAGAAGTACTGTTTTAAATATTTAATTCTTTACGACAAAGAAAAGGGCAGTTAATAAAACAATGTATTAAACTATCTGTTACACTGGAATTACATAAATTACGAAATTTTTCAGTAACAAACTGAACTTTTTCACCATTTATAGTAATACAGGATATTTTCTTTTAATAATAATAATAATAATATTGGGCTTCGAGTTTGTCTTTAGGAGCTTCTTGCAGCTCACTGTCCGCTGATGGATAGTGTTGTCTGTAACGAGAGAACACTGTCTGTAGACCGGCAGTGCACTGAAAAAATCTTAGATGTTGATGCGCCTTAAATCATTATAATAATAATAATAATAAATCTATCCATATATATTTTTAATGTTAATTTGATAATAATACAATTAATTTACATGGGACTTGATAATACATATTTACATAATATTATTAACTATTTCCTCCTAAGTCTTATCTTTTTTTGATTGAATTTAAGTCCGTGAATTTTATGTTCAAAATTTAGAAAGTTGAAGAAATAAAAAAAAAATTATATGAATTGTGAGATCCTAAATGATGTCAGAATATTTTGTCTTTCAATCAAGAAAAATAATATACACAAAATTCTAAAATAATGACAAAAAAAAGGAGCGCAACAGTTATAGTTTAGTGATTAATGCATTTTAAGTAACAAGAGTGTTCACTATTTGCCTGTTGAGGGTGGATATCATATACAAGAACTTGGAAGGACTTATCATCAATCAAGTTCTAGTTGGGGCCGTACGATCAGCCGCACCTGTCCAGTAGGATAATACTTCCCTAGCCGACCTGTGATTAAATGTTCCTGTATTCAATCTACAAGTTCAGAAGAGGCAAGGATGAATATGCCACGCTGGCAGACCTCTTATTCCTGAGTCCAGATTGTTCGTTTGTCTGTAAGTGCTTCATATTAATAATCTTTGGTATAAGATCCTTTGACATGAGTGGTGAATTGGAATTGTTTCACTTAGTCGCTTACCAAACGATTAGAGTGCCATCAAGATAAAATAAAATTTATTACTTCACACATCTGTACCACTCAACAGCATCAAGAGGAAGAAGTAAATAGGGTTGAGAAATAGGTCATGAACAGTGGAACACACTTCACTTCGATGGTAACACTTATTTTATAAATTAATAACTAACAAACTCACAACTTATTTGTTTTCTTTGCACTCTTTGTTTCTTTAAACATCGAAGATCGCTGGACCCAATATAACCTGAATGTGTAAGGAGATAATTACAGCAGAATCAATCAGAGAGTACAGTTTATTGTTTTTCCACGGTCTATATGTTGAAGCAATTATTGATCATAAGATGGACGCCTTGAAACAGTCATGATGACAAAGCATTATCTATTTTCTACTTCACAAATTGATCTGCTGAGCAACCACCCAAGGGAAAGGCCTTACATCATGTTGCTCCCATTAGATATCTAAAACATAATTAGATATTATCAAGCACTCTTTCAACTGTTCTTCATATTTCAAATGAGTTTGCAAGAAAATTGAAGATTATTGTTGATCGCTTTTGGTGACTGATTCATTATTCCAAGAACAAGAAAGAATATTGCCAATTTTAGTCGTACTTTTTTGGTCTTCTTCAAGGCTTACGCTATTCATAATTTTAATATTTTTTGAATTGTTACATCTTAGGTTTGGGTCTCATCTGTTCTGACTGTTTGGGTCCTGAGTAGTTGTAGTTTATGTAAAGTTGTTAATAGTATAAGCCCAGAAGATGACCTAGGCCCTAGGTTGAAAGTTCGGCAACAAATATAGAAGTGATAACTGAAACTGGAAATATTCTTTCTCCCTCAAACAAAATTTGATTGTTACATCATAGAATCTGAAGCAAATCTCGAAGATTTACTGAAATATTTCATCATTTCTATGATTTATTGTGATAGATAATGTATGATACATAATACTCTACTCTACTACTTTACTCCGCTAAAAATATGAAATATCTTTGTTTTATAAATTTAATAAGGGAAATTGAGAGTTTACTTTTTTCTCTGTTTTTCTGTTAGAGTAGGGTTAATTTAAAGCAATTAACATTGATTCTTTATTAGACGTTGCAACAAACCGCTGCTTTGAACTACAATAAAATTGTAGATTAGTTTTCTTAAAAGAGAAAAATAGAATAAATTAAACTGAAAATTTAAAAAATTAATAAAAAGTTGTTTTATTCTGTAAAGTTTCATGAAGTGAACAATTGAGAAACAGAAAAATAATACTTATCGTGTTTTGCTTTGGCATTCAGTGACACAGCCAGCATTGAGTTCTTAATTTAATCCTTACGAAAACGCATATTTTACGATAAAACAAGACGTAACCTTTTAATTAATAATGAAGAATGTTTTTTCATTCTAAATCAATAATTTGGCAACCAGGTTGCAAGATAAATCCTAATGATGTTAAAACATTTTACAAAAGCAGCTTTTTATCTGCAGAAATTTGGAAAATGATCCACCCTTATTGAGAGAAGAAATGTTAGCTAAAAATATTAAATTACATTTCAGAATTATATTTTAAAATAACAATAAAAAGCTTTAGGCAAGAATAACCTTAGTTAAACATGTTTATTTGTGAGAGTTCAAAACTACTGTTGATTGCACCAGATAGATAACAAAAGATTGACTCAAAAAGTGCTTATGTGCCAAAAAGAGAAAAGATAAAAAGAAAATAGCGATAATTCTGGTAAATGACAAGAAAATATCATCATATCAGAACGTCCAAACTTTTCTTGTCACTGTTAAAAACTTTTTCACCTTCGTTACTAAGCTGATATATCTTTCCAACATGACACAATCTAACTATCAGAAATCACTTCCCAACTTTATAATACTGTACAAGGTTGCTTTCTTCTATTTTGGTTTGCCTCAAGATATTGTCAACCGCATAATCCGTTAGTTAGCTGACGTTATGTCAATCAATCACGTTAAATAAAAGCCCCTAGGAAGGCTAACAATACGAGGCGGCCAAGAGGATCTACCAACTGCATATGATTAATGATGCAACTGGTAGTAAGGGGCTAGCGAGCGCGAGTTTAGAATGATGAATTACTTTGGCTCGGTGTGTCCTCTCCCCTGGCCGTCTAACGTTTCTTCCTTCTTGCAAACGCTCCTGTACTTCTGCAAATTTCCTATTTTTCTCTGCAAGCTCACACTGCTTAACACACACAATCTCCGCTATTGAAGCCTTCTCTTCTAGGTTACAATTTGCAACGTACACAATCTCCTTTCCGAGCTAACTGAAATTAACGTCCTAAATGGTATGACTTAACTTGAAGCACCCTTTTAGAATTGCATAGTCAGTTCCTTTTCATCTTCCCTTCTTTTTTAAAAAAAAATAAAATAAGTCAAATACTCAGAATAATTTTTTTTTTAAGTTTAATGACTAAGCTAGGAATGATTTAATTCTTGTTCAAGTTGAGAATTCCAGGTCCAAAATTGATGAAACTCATTTCTTCTTGCCCTCAAATACAGTTATATTGTTATTATCAAATTATTTGAAACACTTGTCTAATTTATATATGTATTTATTTCAAAGTATCAACAAACAAAAAATGTGAAATATGACTATCAAAATTATAATATGTGTGAGTTACTTATTTGCGGACCATTGCTTTTTAAACTGTCCAGTAGAGCAGTTGTATAACGGTTGTCTTCTGTTATGTTTTCAACACTGGCTCTTTAAGTATAACTCTTAAAAAACTCATCTTTTTCAATATGTCAAACCAATCGGATGGATCTGTGCTACCTCAGTGGCTGATATAAGTGCTACCTGAGAGAATGAGGGAGATCTGAGTGTCTTCTAAAGAAATCTATTAGAGACAGGACACTCTCACTCACAGATGGTACCTCAATTAACAACATTATAGTAATCAGATGATCGAAACTCAATCAAGATGGCAGTAGTAAGCCCGCAGTCAGCTGATTGAAACCACGATGTAGTATAACCTTAAGCGAATCATACTCTCCCTCATAACCTACATACATCGGTATCGTTTCAGCTACTTTATTTTAATTACCATGTGCCTAATTTTGATTCAATTGGAGAATTTTGTCGGAATAAAACAGTTAAGTTGAAAATTACATTAATTTTTTTATGAAAAATTTTTATTGCATAGATTGATTCTTTATGAAATACCTACGGGGGGAAAAAATAGTAAAAAAAATCTAAACTATTGTTTTAATAGAGAAAATAGGCATTAAAAATGTTAATGGCGGATCGAATAAGTGTCTAGTGGGCGTGTATACTGGCCAATAGAAGCGTAGGTAGGTGGGAGTAAACCACACTCAATTACACGCCCACCTACTACTTCAACGTTCCACCATTAACACTTTTTAGTGCAAATATTAGTCACAAAAATGTTCTCTAGAATTTTTTCACTATTTTTTCCTCCATAGGTATTTAATAAAGAATGAAATTATGCTAAAATCAAAATAAATTATTTTGAAGATTTATATTACGGTTTACCATCAACTACGGTTTATGAATGATTGCAAAATATGTTTAACTTTAATTATACGAGTAATGTGCCTAATTTTGATTTAATTGAAGTTTTGTTGGAATAAAATAGTTATGTTAAATATTACATTAATTTTGTATTAAAAAATTGTATTGCATAGGTAGATTCTTTATGATATATGATTATTGCCTTTTGCTTTAAATCTCTCTACAAATCCAAAAATTTTTCTTGTCATGACCACACCACTATCAGTACAAACACCAACTTAATCCAACTCCCTCGTGATTAAAAAAATCATCATAGAGAATATTTCTTTCTTTGTAGTATGACCTTCCAATGCCCAGTAATTCCAATGCAAGTGTTTATCTACTTATTATCTTGTCCATATCCAACAAATACTGACCATTGATCTGAATCTTGAATCTGTAGACTCATCAAGCTGTATGGCAAATTTGGGGCTTTATCTAATTCTTTCCATTAATTGTTGAAACAAGACCTCAGCAATTTCTGTAATCCTTTTACAAACTGAATCATTTGATAAATGAAATTTTACGCAGTTTATCTGCACACTTTTAGGTATCCCATGAATCAACACAGTAACTTTAACTGCTACGGGCAGTACAAGTTCCTCACCAATGGTAAAAGGTTTTTTTCGCTTTCGCTGTGTTTGAAAGTGCATACTTTCAAACGTAAACGTTTGGCGCATTAAGAAGTACGAGTTTTCAAGACTAAACTTAACAAAACAGATTTTTTCAGTATAATATTTATCCCCTGGGATAGAACCCATCCATATAATCAAACAGCCCAATACAAACATTTTATGAAATATAGCCTTACAAGGAATTTATTTTCATCTTCTTGGATAAAAGATATTCCTACAATAATGCCGAGTAGAACTTATGACGAAATAATGATAAGATTTCGTCTAAATAAGGTACTCCAACTGAACTAACAAGTGGATGAACCAGTTTATATTTGACTTTCATAAAAAATCTTGTTAAAGCTTGTTATTGTTACGTTTTTATCTTCATATGATTTTGTTTTTTAAAATTTCTAACTTGCTTAAAGTAATAGAAAGCAAGGAACCTTAAAAATAATACCCTACTTCCTAATATTCACTATTTACTTGACGTTAAAGTATACAGGGAAGTCAACATCCTGTCTTCATATGAAGCTTTATGCCCTGTCCCGTGGGGAAGCAAGAAACAGCGGAGAATATAACTTTCTCACCTTTGTACAACTTGAGACAGCCAGGTGATGGAACGCGCCAACAGACTTGAGCTCTTCGCCAGCCCACCACATCCATTAATTTACCATCGCATGTTGGCTCTCGAACGATGATACCAACCGCTATACCAACCTTACCTTCTTGGCACAGGACCGTCTCACTTGGGAAAATATGAAAGTTTGTTACACTGAGCTACGTTAGTGTGTTACCTAGATATGTGTCTACTTCAAAACAAACACATTATATATATAAACTCATCCCTTTTGCATCTTCTTATATCACCATCTTGGTCCTATCTAAGTTTTACGGGAAGTGTCTAACAAGAGAGTTATGCCTGAAAAGTCTCTGTAAATGGATGTGCCAGTCTAAAGTGAAAAGGGACTTCAGACTGAAAGGATCGAAACAAGCCCTCTTACTTCTTGTTTCGACCTTTTCATGTTGATGTACGAATAGTAAAACTCCTAAAGTATTAAATAAAGATAGAGATAAAAATTAAAATAATTATTGTGAAGTTTTAAAAACTTCGAAAACCAATAAATACGCTTTTAGAGCAAGCAAATCAGAATAAAATGTGAGATACATAAAGATGCATCCAATAATAATTTACATTAGAGACTAATAATTAATTAAAACTTTCTGGCACAAAAGAAATTGCAAATTGTTGAAAAACACCCAAATTTGACAGTTTTTTTGCCTCTTTCCCTTTAAAAGATGAAATTCCAACATTTTCTTTAAAGTAAAAGGCATAGTCTCATTTTTTAAATGTAATAGAACTTTAGATAATGGAGATATTTGATTTGTTGACTATTTTTATCAAAAAAGCACCATCTGGTATAATACAATAATAATAATAATCATTTGCTGCGCTTACAAATGAGGTTATTATCGTAAACTATAACTGGAAATAAAACATTTAATAAGAGACAGCACTGCACAATTAAAATTGTAGAGTTAACTACTCTAATTGACTTTAAACTGTATAAAATATTTATTTGCCTGGTCAGGGCTAAATTGATTGAAACTTTAAAATAAAAAGTAATATTGAATGCACAAAAGATTACATATAACCAACAAGTGCAAATTCAATCTTCTACAGTTTTTTTGGGAGGACAACTCGCTCAAACGTCCCTTGAGGAATTAATAAAATTGTCCTGTTCAAGTCAAGTAGAACAGCCCTTGGTACTTGTGTACATGGTTCATGGACTGGTATCTTCATTACTCTGAGTAACTTCTTTCCCATCTCAATAACTGTCCAAAAAGTCGATTCATTAACCGATATAAGGATCAATCAGCCAAATACTTTTTTCAATTCCGCTAATGGAGTACATGCTATTACGTTTTAAACTAAATGGTTTCTTTATAGGATTAATAGATGAATTAGTTGATGCTTTTCAATTTTCTTTATAAAGTAATCCCTCTTACAAAATAAAATTAAAAATTAAACGCTTTTCAACTCTACATTATAAACAATGTTCTGTATAAATTTTGAGACTTCGTTTTGTAGATTGGTGAGAACTCTGAAAGGTAATTCCATTAAACGTATTGAACGTCTGAATGAAGTGTAGAGACAATCAATCGTAGTACATAATAATAATCTTTAAAAAATGATAAATCTATCCAGTAAAGTGGTGCTCATGGTTAAAGAATTTAATCATGTTTAAATGCGCTGTACGGTATGAGGCCCTCGTTGTACCATGATGGTCCAAGACGATGCTCTTAGCTGTCTCAGGGAGCGCCGCGGCGCCCGTGTGCATTGCACACCCTGCACTATAGGTTAAGCCGCCCCTGCTCCCAGACATCGTTTAAGAGATGAGCCAAGTGAGTTAGTGAGTCCTCATTTTATTATTGTTACATTTGCACCCTTGAAATGCAAATACATTGCTTGAAATGTATCTGCATTGATAGAAAACTCTTACTGGAGATCGGTACGGTAATGATCTTAGGACGCTGATGCGAAAAAATTTAATATAAATATAAAAAAAAACTCTCTGGGTTTCAATCGGTATATTTATGCTGCGATAAATGAAATTCATTTGTTTTATGCTACATAATATATTTAGTCAACCATGGTTTTGACTCTCACTAGTACGGATGATATCTTAAGTAGTGTTGGCGTAGAACGAACAGTTCTCCAATAGTTTCTCATAAATACGTTTTTCTAATAAATGTGTGCCGACCGTTTCAAACTATTCTTCTTACCAACTCTGAAAAGTATTTTTCTAAACGTTTTAATGAATAAACAACTTTCAGTTAAAATGTGCTTTAAGTACATACGCATTAAAATTAATATTGCCTAAATAAAAAGTCTAAAATAAATTGTAAACTGCACTCATTTTTTAAGTATATTACATTGCAAGTCTAACTAGAGTTTAGAGTAAATAATCGTATACGTGCTTCTATCTAGCGGTGTTTTAGTAGCAAACACTGGCAAAACTGCATCGTTGTTTTATGGTAAGTTGGAACAACTATAGTGTTCTGCATCATAGAATGTATGAATCATTTAGAAGCACAAAAAATAAACCTAATACATCCTTAAACCTAATCCTTAAGAATCCTCTTTAAATGCTTACTTTTTTGTTTCATTTAAGGCGTGTGAACAACTCGGGTCATTGGCACCCGGAACTTTTTTCAGTGCACTACTAGCCTCAAAATAGAATTCTCTCCTTAAAGACAACACTTTCCATCACCGGACGGTGAGGCGTAAGAAGATTCTAGGAAGAGAAAATTTAAGGGCCAGCAGCTGGATTCGAACCGGGGAATTCCGCGTTGGAATCCAGTATATGCTAACCACAGAGCTAATAATTGTCTACTGTTGTTAATAAAATACAAAAAAAAAAAACAAGATTAGTTGAAATTATCTTGTGTAAACAATTAATGACATCTGTGGGCTTCAAAATCAATTACAAGCGAACAAAAAAGAAGTATGTTTAACTTGAAGGTAGCTGTTCGCTAGGTTGCAGCATCTTACTCGTTGGCCACAGATATTAGTTCCAAACTTGCCACATAGTTGCAGTACCTATCAGTCATCTTTATTTTATTATTTTTTAACAATTTGGATAAAACGCCCATTAAAAGTTAATAATAATAATTTTATACTATCCATGATTGGATCCATTAGATTGCCAAAAGGGCTTTTTTCTTATTGTATGCAAATGTCTGACAAAAACGAGACTACATACTTCCTAGAATGGATAAAACAGTGATAACTTGAGGACATAATCACATTTTTAAATAAATTTGTATAAGAGTAGCAAGGTGTCCGTAACTATGAACTTCATATTAGTTTCTTATATTAAGTAGGTATAAAACTGTCTGACTTACCATTCCATGTAAAATTCAGTCGTACTTACCACTCGATGTTTCGATGCCAAACCATTTGTTCTATTTCCTTTTGCCTGAAAGTTTTCTAGTACTGGTGAAGAATACGCTGCTTCAACTATTATTAGAAGTACTGAATCTGAGAACTGCAGACGCACTAGACTAAGCCTATGTTCTAGTCCAGCGTTTCCCAACCTTTTTTGGCTCGCGTAACACTTGGTAGTACATCATGGTAATTTGTACCACTTCGTAAAAATGATTATATTTCGTGAAATTTGTTATTCCGAATGTGTTATTTTATTATTATTAATATTATCTTTATTTGTATAGAGATACGTACAATGTATCTGTTACAAAGGAGTTCAAGTTCATGTTCACTTAATAAACTTTGTAAACTGTAAGATCTTAGTTTTAAAACTTTTTTTAAATTAAATTTAATGTTGCTTGGATAGAGCTTACTCATTATAATCAGTCTCTTTAAGCAGATCTTTACATAGTTATCATTTATGTTCTGTCACATGATAATTCTATTAAATTTTCTTTATCTTTTATTGAAAATGATGTAGTTTTTCCTAAATTTTCTTTATAGAAGGGGTTTGAAATCCAATTATCATTTGTGTTTTCGGGTTTTGGAAAATACTCCATGAAAGACAATTTTAATCCTGTTAAATGTGCTATTATTATTTTTTCTCTATATCTTGAGATAGACTTACTTTTTATTCCTGTACATATTAAAAACTTTACTGTATAATATTTAATTAAAATAATTTTTATGAATTGTAGGAAAAAACGTTTCAATGATATTTTTATGATTTAATTTTTTATGCCCGTTATTATTGATCATTTTTCGCTTACCATCAACCAGCAATTCGCGTACCACTAGTTGGAAAACGCTGTTCTAGTTCAATATAATCGTCTCTTGTTTTGAACTAGATATTATAAGCCCGTAGTTTTTTCAATCTAGCAAAGAGATTTACAATCTTCTTTTAAAAAGATAACTCATAACTTCCCCAAATTTGTAGTTTCAAATTGGTCAATTTTAAAATCGTAGATCATGGGCATAGATTTATTTCATCATGAGCTGATTAACTATAAACACAAAAATCATGTTAAAAAACTAATGCTATCTGATGATAGCAAACGGTGGAAAGCTTATAATCGTAACCACCAAGATCAATGCAGTATTTTTTGAAGTTACTGAAATCAGTAAATATTTTCGTTATTCGTTATACTTATTATTTAAATAATAATATGGAAACATTGTGAAACAACTAAACGGTAAAGGAACTAACTAAATGAAATGATCAGACTATTTTTTGTTTTTAATTTTATTTTTATTAAACAGTGTGGTCGTCAAATTCCTTCTAATATGAATTTCTATATAATATATACAAAGTCAAAAATTAGAAATTAGAAATATTGTAAATTTTACCCCTAAAGTTTTGTTTAATTTGGGTAAAATAAATTAAGAAAAAAAAATTAAAAATAAAAAAGGAATAACTTAGACACATAATACATTTCAAATACAGTCTGATATGTAGTTTAGATAGTTGATTCCATTTTTTTAACACACTTTTTACTTTCTCTCTTTTTTTTTTTATTGTAATAATTAGAACTGTTATATTGTGCACGTTTTATAAATTTTATTGCAATCATTAAAAAATATATAGATTATAGAAAAAGATTTTTTTTTTTATATATAAATTAATAAGCGACAAGTCAATGCTTCTTTTTAGTCATTTTTTTTGAAACCTTTAAAATAGGAAAAATATTTGTACATTTCTTTTTTAATAACTTTCAAAGATTTTTTTTATTTATTTATTAATGTATTTTTTTTTTTTGGTTTTTGTGCACAATAACATTAGAACAATAATTTATCTTTTGTGTGTAATAATGAATGTTATTTGTGTTTCTCAGTGCCAAACTACTTAAATAATAGCCAATTATATTAATTGTATGTATATTAGACTTAATCCAGATATTACACAATTATTATTTATATATCTTATAAATAATATTCCATTTTCATTTATGAATCTTTTCTTTTTTTTTGCAGTACAAATACAAGTTATTAACTAATTATATATACATAACATTACATGTACAGTTGTTCCATGTTCTTATTATTATTATTTAATTTTATTATAGTCCACATTTAACTACTACAAGACCTATTCATTTATGACTAGTTTTAGATAACTTAAAAAAAAAAAGTTATTAAGTAAAAAATACATAAATTTTTCACTTTCTTACAAGATTTAATTTTAATTAATAATTTTTTTTTTTATTTATAGTAACATATATGTTTTATTATTTTTTTTTCTTCCTCCAATAATAAGTTACTAAACAGACATGGTCCTAGTTGTAACAATGTATTCACCTTTTCACCATATGAAATCATAAACACAGTTCTATATATTATATTCATAAGAATTCTCATTTTATTATTTTTTGATTTTTATGTACACTTAATAGGCTTACGGAAACCATAACCAAACTGAGGTTGGTTTTGCTATATATCACATAATGAATAAAAAATAAAAAAAAAAATTGCAAAAGTAATTAATTTTTATAAACAAAAAACTAAATATTTCTAAAATATTTACAATTTTTATGTATAAATTGTTGATATAAATTACAAAGCAAAAAAAAGCCTAAATTACAAATGCAATTATTCAAAGATCTAAAAAATAAACGTTAGAAATTATTACATAAAGTTCTATACGAAGTATTAACAATTATTGACAATTTTGTTTAATTTTCCTCTTTTATTTTGTTAAAAATGTGACAGTGATAGATACATTTTTTCTTTTTTTATATATTTATTTCAATTACATATATATATATATTTTTTTGTTTACGAAATCCTACATTATATCTCAAGTTTTAAAAAAGAGGGTACACTTTAGTATGTTTTGTGAAATGCATGGTATGAATTTTATTTTTTGTTTAATTTGTTCTTTTTTGTTTATAACTTTTTTTTTACAATGAGGTATATTTTGTTGTAAAAACCTTTTCAAAAAGTTTTTTTATTCTTTTTTATAGTATGTCGCCTTTTCTTTTCTTTTTCTCTTTCAACAAAATTAGAAGCGATTCTACTTTTTACCGTAAATATCAAGCTGCAATGAGGTGGACATCTAGGAATTTAACATTTAGAGAGAAATCTTATACATTTCTGTGCCGTCAATTACTTAAGAAATGTAATTTATGTGAAAGAAATATATATTATATAATAAATAATACATAAAAGAATTTTGGAAAAAAAAGGATTCTGAAGCACTATGCGATTGCGCTTAAAATCCTGGTTACAAAATAAATTTTTGTAGAATTTAAAATTATTTAGAAGCTTATAGAATTCAAGCCAACAATGTTTTTTTTAAATAAATAATAATATTGTCCAAATGAATTCACTTGTTGCAGATTCACGATAGTTTGTTTGAATAACTTTTTCTCTATAAGTTTATTATCCCAAAACGAGAAAGACTAGTCTTAAGGCAGAATCCTTAAACATAGGAAATACTCAGAATCCTTAAGAAAAGGCAGCGGTATTTCCTCAAAAGAAATTAAAAGAGTGCTATCCACATTTTGTACAAGATTTAGAAGGTATAAGTGTTGTAAGATTTCTTTTTTAAATAATGGTCATGTTGGCCAATGCTAACATAAAAACTCTTCTCCAAAAAAGATGTTTTCAAACAATTCATAAATCCATTCTCTAGAAAATAATGACGGCTTTCTAAATTAATATTCTGGATTTTTACAAATTTATTGAACTTCCAAGGGATCGCTACTTTAAGTTATAGTCTAGAACATCTTTTATCTAAACCGGATTTAGTTCATTCAAGTTAATTTCTATAAAATTCATAAAACAACCGTAAATTTAATTTTTCAAAAAAAGTGAAAGAAAACGCAATATTGTTCAAGTTAAGTGGATTGATTAATCAATTGAAATCAAATTTTTAAGAATACAAATTAAGATGAAAACATTTTGTACTAGTTAATTTTAACAAAAAAACTTTGTTGAAGTCTTACTTGAAGTTGAAGAAAAAATAAAGAAAATGAAATGATCATAAAGATGAACAAACATTTAGAAGTAATAATTTTAATGAAGTCATGCGATTCCAAGTCATGAGTTTAAATTCGCGAAGGATTACAAAATGACCTTTGTCAAATTGGATTAGGATAAAATAACATAATTAGGATTGAGTCTAACTTTCTTGAATATACCCTTGAGATTGGATTGATGGGCTATTTTTCAAAGGTATGTAGACGAGGAGACTAAATCCTAATCGATCTACCAAACTGGACAGGTTGGAGTCCCACAGAATGGCCAATAGATTTCTTTTAAAAAAAAGAGTAGTTAGTACTAAAGATGTAACTATACTTCTGCATGCGATGCCCACTTGGAGATATGTTTGTTATATTCATTATTTAGTTTATTGGTTGGCAAAAATAATTAGAAAAATTTAAGTAGGTGTTATATCTTAACATCCAAAGACCATCTTACAGCCGGACAAATGCGGTATTTTTTTTTTTTGTTCCAATCAATTCTTTTATTGTACACTTTCTTCTCTTCACAGTTTTTTGTTTTAAATTTATATGATTAATTCAAATAAAGTGTACGATGCAAAATGTTAACGATATTTTATTATTGTTAACATTTTATTTAATTAAACAGGAAAATAGGTGATAGCAGATAGTGACAGTTATTGTATGAGTGTAGTCAAAAATTACAATTGACTTTTAAAAATAAAGATTCACAGAAAAGAAACTAGTCAAAGAAATTCTATTTTTTGAAGAAAGATATTTACTATTATAATTATTAATAGACTTTTTAAATAAATATTTTTGTTTTTTTCATCTAGCAGTCAGTATGATTGTCGCCACAATGCATCGCTTTTATCAGCCAATGAATAAAATTAAAAACTTAAATAAATTACAATTTTATTTTATTTCTTAAAGAAAAAACCTATACAATATAAATTTAAAAAATATTTCTAAATTTATTTTTGAAGAGAAAACACTCATTATTATTTGTATTATTAATAGTTTTCTTTTTTTTACAACTAGTGTTCTAAAAAGCTTCTTTATTTTCCCAAAAGAATGTGTTTAAAATTACTCTTTATTTTTGGATTTATGATTATTTTAAATTATTCGATTGAAAAAAAATTAATTACTCATTAATCTTTTTATAAAAACTGTAATAAAGTGCATTTACAATATAATATATTGTTATTTATTAATATTTATGTTATTGTCATATTTTACTTCAATTTTTTTCCGCTCTTTTTTATTTTAAATAAATTTTTTAATATTAAAATATTCTTTTTTCATTTTAATTATTTCTTTTTTTAAATAATATTCTGATCCCTGTCTGAATGTATAGCTTTTCAAATAGATATGTTTTCATTATTTCCTTCACAACAATATTTTAACACTTGATTTTTTTGTTTCGGTTTTTATATTTACATTAAAAAAGAAAAAATAAATGGTTTAATTAATTCCAACGCCTGAAATTTATACGTTCGTTTAGGTTACCATTTTTGTTTTGTTAAACACGATTGTAAAATAATTTGCACATTATTCTTTTGTAAAAGTGAATACAATAAATAGATTTTTTACGTTTATCATTTTTATCTTCTATAAAAGTGCATTATATATTTATATAATATGTACAATTTCTTTATAAATATATTACTACAAGTTACATAGCATCTATGTAGGCTAAAGGAAATTTAAAAAAAAAAAAAAGTTTTAATAAATTAATTCAACTTGGTCATTCAATTCCTTAAAAATTACAACATATATGTATACAATATAGATGCTAACACTCACAAGTTGTTTGGAAGTTTATGTCATTCAGATTAGTTGATTACAGAAGGTTCTAGTAGTGAGGGCTAAAGAATATTTATGTATATATAATTTTTGTTATTTCTGTTTATACACATAAGCTCAATTTATTATTAGTTTACCTAAGCGAAATTTTTATTAATAGTTCTTAATTTCAGTATTTAATTCTAGAAAGTACAAAAATAGGTGGTGCTTAATTCGATGAAATTGTTGCCTTTTATAATTAAATTTTAATTAAGAATTATGTTAAGTTTTTATTAGAAATAAGTAATAAAAATATAACATAAATCTTGCAAAAAAACCTAATTATAAGAAGAAATGAAGCGGGTGTTTTTTACATATTATAAAATACGTTGAAGAAGGTAGCATTTATATAGAAAATATTTTTGTTTTTTTAAATTTCATTTATACATTCATTTTCTTAAATAGATTTACCATATTTTCCAAGTATTTTTAAAAATAATTCGAAAAATGCAATTATTTAAATCATATCATTTTAGCAGTACCTCTTTTCGAAATCAACAATTCTAATTACGTTACGATAAAGTTAAGGTATATATATTTTTGTTAACTATTCCAAAGTATATTAGCTGTACTTTAAGTTCGTTAGATTGTACCTTTTATTTAATTAAACAACTTTTTTTTTGCTGCCCTCAGACCAAGAGAATAGTGTATTCTTTTTTCTTTTAATCTTAAAGAAATAAAACAAAATTTTCGATGTTTATGCGCAAATATGTTTTTGATTTCTTGTTTAACATATTTTCCTAAATAAAAATGAAATTATAAAAAAAGTAATTACGTACAAGTTTTGGATCTTACAACGGGCGCTGCGTAGATAACGCCCGGATCCCTTTCTCACGTAGCCATGGGCGCATAACCGAGATTTTTTCTTTGTAAAAATAAATGTATTTGCGTGAATGTAGGTCGATGATGATCCGCTGGCCGCCAACATTCAGCCATTAAGTCTGCTATATCTTGTGTGCATGGTGGTGGAGGTCTGGGTAGTGATACAAAGGAGTTTTCGTCCTCTTCTTGTAGCCTGCCTAGATTCTCTACTACTTCTGAATCAGTTAGGTTTTCAAATGGCCTTCGTCTACATAAATTCAATACTTCCCATAATGTTACGCCGAACGACCATACATCACTTTTTGTCGTATATTTTCCCTGAAAATTAAATTAGATATAATCAATTTTATTTTATGTATTTTATAAAGAACTAATTATGAATAATAAAGTAATTAAAGTGACTAAATTCAGCACATATCGATCACATCCTATTTAGAGGGATGCCGAATTCTCCATTTCTAAAGTGACTATTGATGGCAGAATCACTCGATTGTTTCGGGTGCTTTTTAGTAGTTTTGAAGAAAACAAGAACGATTACTATTGGACAAGGGGCGGGCCCTGTTTCCAACGCCCTACAGCCAAGAAATAACCATCCCTCAGATAATCTAGCAGGTAGGTAAATCCTACACCCAGGTCCAGGTTCTTTCATAACTAATCTTTGTTGTAATATGATCCTCACTGGCAGCAGGGAGCCAAATATATCATGACCTCGCGATAATTATGCAATCAAACAGGGTATTCAAGGGGACAGCTGTTCCCTTTCTTCTCCTGGCTAAGGATGCACTAAAATTCTTAGGTTAAAAACCAATGCCTCCATTTCTCGGCCAACTGATAACAATTTCGTACCTCTGAAGCCAGCAAGGCCCGGTACGCACTCAAGAACTACCTTAATGTTCCGAGTAAACTGTACCAGCAAATCCTGTATTCCCAAACAAAGATTAGTTAGTTTGCAAGCCACTAGCTAGTGAGCTCTGTAAACGCAGCAATGGAATACAGAGCCTGGACCTTCCCCTTGGACAAAAATAATAATATTTGAGGAAAAATCGTTGTTACAAGACAAAATGTTCATTCCTAATTATTTTTATTTTACTCGCAGTTTGGTGTTTTTCAACGATACGTTTTTTGTGCAGTTTTTGACGATCAACCCTTATACAAGTAACCTACCTGACAGTTTTAATAAACATTTAAAGCAAATTTCATTATTATTTTTTTTTACAAACTTACAAGGAACACTGATTCACAGGCCATCCAACGTACTGGTAACGCCATACTTCCATTAACTTTATAGTAATCACTGGAGTACGCTTCATTGTCAGTTCCAAAATCTGAAATTTTTATTTGATACCCTTTACCAACTAAACAGTTTCTGTAACAAACAAAAATAACGAAAATGATTAACAGACATTTACATAAACGCATATAATATGATGAGAAAGATAACGCACGCTTTCCTTTAGATACTTTTGTATTTTTTGGAGCCTCTTTAGTGTTTAAAGATCCCATATTATATAACCAGATTTTCTGATTACAATAGAAAAAGTAAAGTTACGTACGAGATCATGTCCTTAAATTTAGTTCAAAACATAATTTGAAATTTCATTTTTTCAGCAATTTAATAGAAATTTATATATTTAACAAAAAGAAGAATAATTAATAAATAAATTTAAATGCCCACAATTGATTTAAATAATTAATTTGAAACAAATCTGTGGTCAGAAATACTCATGTTTTTTTACCCCACAGCTCTTTTTACTGTGCCAAAGTCACCTTTACTGACTAGCAGGAACTATGAGGTCAGGGAGGAAGAGGTAAATGATGATTTTCTAAAATTATTGGGTAAAAGAAAATTATGGCGGAAATGACATATTATTAAATATATACGCAATTTTATTTCTACTGCTTGATTACAAAATCAATGTGTTGTGGAAGAAATATAAGAATTCAAAATATACATTCTCTTGAAAATATAAAAAGAAAATCAGAACTTTATTAAATGAAAACAAATTGCTGAAATTACCTACTTAATTTTAATTACCATATTTCTGTTCTAAAAACGTGGCCAAATCAAATAATATTTTTTGTAAGAAAATTATGAATTAAGGCACTGACCAAATGAACTACCTAAATAAATTTAAATAAACGTTATGGATAATATGACTAGATAAGACTATGTGACGCAGTAATATAATGAATGAACATTCTTAGAGCAGAAAGCGATATTAAGAATTATTAAGCGGAATCTTAAAAAATATTAAGAAGAATGAAAAACAAAAATAATGAAACTTCTCTACAGAAATATTATAATACAATCATAATTTTAGATGAACTTTTATGGTGGTAATAGTTGCTTAAAATAGTACAATGCCAGTTAGGTATACAGTTCGGAGAGCGTAAGCGAAAGCTGCTAATGAGTCAGAGGTGTACGCGCGAGTAGTTAAAAGGCTGTGGTCAGACAGAGGGCCTGAAGACAGAAGGCAACGAAGGAGAAAGGGCTTGAAGAGACGAAGTACTGCAAATATTTGGCCACCACTATGGCTGACCAAGCATCTCACTAACACCGTACCACTAAAGTACCATACACTCCGTAAGATAAGTAAGGTAACAAACAGAAAGAGGGACTGACGAGTAGTGTTGTACACAGTAAGAGAGAAGGGAGAAACGTTACTAAGTAAACAAAACTTCCTTTGCCATTCTAGCTCCAAGCAGCCGCCTTTCCGCTGCTTTACTCTTGCTGACCAACAATAACAGTATGAATACAAAGTTAGTTATTTTATTTAAGTAGCAAAACCTGGATTTGGTTGTGCATAAATTATTACGTCAGAATAACAGTAACCCTGTATTATCGCAATTACAAGTAGCAACTTGACTTATGAATAAGAAATATTTTAATATTCGTTTTTCATCAAAGAATAATAAAATGAATAGTCTTAAAACATAATTATCAAAATAAATTCTCATAAGTTCAGTTAGTTATTGCAAACAATGAAAAAACTATTAATGAAATAAACGGTTTTTAGGAATAAAATGAAGGAAAGTAATGTAATGTATTTAATAAAGTAGTTGAATCACAGCTAGTAACATAAACAACGGACCAATATAAAATATTAAATTCAGCCAGAACTAGATATGTTCAAAGAGATCAACCAAAAACACCACACCATAACCATAACCCTCATCATGTCTTGATAACTTGGTTAATTTCTTTAACAATGCTAAATATGATTTCCATTTCAAGTGCAATTTCTCCGTTGATCTGAGCTAAACTTACTCAATAATCTTTACTCAAATTGAAATATTACCAAGGTTTTCGAGCCAAAAACCTTGGTAAGAACAATGGAAATGAGAATGGAAAGAAAGATGACTCCGCTCCTGTGAGTGAAGAGGAAATAGGTAATTAACTTTACAATCACCTGGCGTTGCCAATTGGAAGAGAAATGCGACTGTCTTGAACAGCATAAATTTTTATCTGTTTATATTTGGAAGCCAGAAATTAAAAAGATAACACAGTCAACTTTCTGTGATTTTCAGTGTAAATTAGAAAAATTATTTGAAACTAATTAAGAAAATAACGTACTCCGTGCACGAGTAGAAAACCCTACATTTTGTAAGCATGTATTTAAAAGCGTGCACAAAAACTAGATCAATAAAATAAAAAACTAAATTTATCATAAGAAGCCTTAGATAACATTCATCAAAGTTTAAACATTTCTTTAAACTGATTTTATGTTAGATGTTTTCCTAATGTGAGCAAATAATTATATACTCGTGGTAAATTAAGGGAGCGGCGAATTATATTATTAACCAACAATGGAGTTTTATTAAACTGACTATCCCAAAATGAGACAATTTACTAACCATTAATCCAAAACTGAATAAAATCTTTTCACTTTTTTATGTATGTATTCTTTATGTAAAAGAATTGTCTAAATTTGCTTATGCAAATAGATTTTTTAATGTACCAGAATTGTGACATCTCTTAATTTATCTTTATTTTTAAATATTTTCTTGCTAACATTTCAAAAAATGAAATAAAATTGATTATATCTCGAAAGATTAAGGAACTAAAATTTATCACAGCTACAATAGTCTATGTGTGCCTTAAGGATAGTACTAAACTGCAGTTTAAACTGCATCCACAAAAACAGCTAATTGAAAAACAAATAAATAAACTAATAGAAGAATTACCTTGTTGCGAGATCACGATGTACGAAATTTAAAGACTCTAAGTATCTCATGCCAGATGCTATTTGTGTCGCCATATACAGTAAACAGTTGAAGCTAAAAACATTAACATTGATCATAAACATTGAAATTATAAGAAGTATTTGTGACAACATGAATTATTGCAGGTCAAAACAATGAAATAAATATCTATCTAAAAAAAAATCTTAAGCTTAAAATAAGATGCTGTTGTTTTGTTTGTTTGGTTTTTTTAAATCATATAATTATTATTCAATAAATTTTATCTAAATCAGTCTCGTACAGCAAGTTCTAAAAGAAGAAATATAAATAAATAATTTAAATAAATTCTTAAAACAATGTCTTAATTGAAATTTATAAACATAAAGCAGAATGTGTTCACATTTCAAATGATTTTCTGGTTTCAAAGACTTACAAAAGTAGTAATGTATTCTTATTGAATAATAAATTATATTTTTATGCAAAATAATTAAATCAACGCCTTACAATTATATAATTATCATTATGAGATGTGTTATAATTAACTAGAAGTGAGATATATGATATTACCTTAATGTTTTAACACCTAGAGGTAATGATCTTGAAGTTTCAGCTGGTACATGAGTCTTTAGAAATTGTGTGAGATCTCCATGATCTAAATACTCCATGACTACACACAAAGGTTCATCTCTACTGCAAACGCCGAGCACTCTAGCGATATTCAAATCTTCTAAGGCTCCAAGTATTCTGACATCTCGATGGAAATCCAGCCTAATAAATTAAATTAAATTTAAATTTTTAGGATCAACCAAAAAATACATTAAAACTACAATTTTATAGGAAGAAAAAGAATAATTCCAACTTCATTCATGATTTTTTATTTTGCCGAGCTTTCGACCTAGAGAATAGGGCATCTTCAGAGTGTGGAATATATTTTATAATGTAGTTATTATAAAATAATTGTATTGACTGAAATTGGCATTTTTTTTTCATCCTACTGCATTAATGAATCAATCACCAATGAACAATAATTAGAATTTTATGTTTGATCTCTATTTTTATTTAAAAATATTAATCCTAACTTGTGAAGTATTATTCATTAAATTATTGTATTCTGTACTAATGGTCCCTGAAAAGAAAATAGACTGCTTTTAGGCTTCAATGAGCCTTGGCTTTCATGTTTCCATCTTATCACAACGATCCCTTTGTGGTTAATATTAAACAAATGTCCAGGATTCAATTATGAGAGGCTAAACAGAGGTTCGCCAAATTTCAAAATAGCTGGTAAAAATTTAAAAACCGTTCAGAGAATCAAACTATTTCTACCATCAGCCAGAATTTGCAAAAAATAATCTTTCATGCACAAGAATTACTAAATACATGAAAATGATTATTATTTTGTTTTTGAAATTACTTTTTATATGATGTTTCTTTCTTTTTTTAAATCAAGGAATTTTATAAAAATAAATTACTGAATCACACTGCTTCAGAAATTATTTCTAGAATGGCATGCTTTATTTGGTAGATACTTCCGTACGGGATTTCATTTTCCCTTAGTATTTTGACAATTGATAAAATACTCGCCCCTGAAGAACGAGTCTTAAGCCAGACGATAAAGAGTGTCTTAAAATTATATGAAAAACACTAAACGGTGGAAACACCTAAAATAGTTAACAAGAAAATGTACGTATTACAAATTGCAATGCTAGATAGATTGTAAAAATTGTTGCAAAATTTAAACATTTAACGCTTTATAAATTATCAAATGACTCAACTCAAAAAAAAATCTACAACCAGATGTAAGATAGTAATCAACAATACCTAACACCTAAAATGCTACAGTTAGAAATGTCTAACCAACCATTATGGAAACTGCGTTTTAAGAACTTAGTAAATTATTACCTACACTACTGGAGGAATAGTTTGGCGATCGGCTTAGCAAATAAATAAATAAATAAATCGGCTATAATGTCATTGCTGCTTTAGAGTCGATTTCACCAGTCATTTTCATTCCAGATTCACTTGGTAATTTATTCTACTTACAAATCAAAAGCTACTTATCTAAGACCAATCAAAATATGAATTTAAACAAGTATAACTTTCCGTTAGCTTAGTAACAAGGGCTTCTGAAATATAATAGCATTTGCCTCAAAATATAAGAACCAACAGTTTGTTGGTTTCTTCAGATAACAGTGTAAATATTACTCTATTTCGTAGTTAAAAGAAAATAAATGAAAAGAATTTAAAATTAACTCTAAAATTATTTTCAAACTAGTTACTTATATTTATGCATGCAAAACTTATAACTTACTAAAAATTATACCATAAATTTAAAGAAAACACAAGTCTTTGGTAAAATCAAGTATTACTTGATTCTACCACATGATTAAAGTTGTCAAAGCTGATTCCAGGATAGAACTCAAAATTTACAGATTTTTAAAAAAAATAAAAATAATAAAAAAAATTAATAACTTACTTTTCTTTTTCACTTGCACTGTGTAACAGGAATTTTACAGCAACCAGCCTTTTCCCTAGACTTGTGTTCATACCATATTCAGGAATGCCATCAGCTTCAGCGACGTACACCTTTAAGAAAGAATAAGAATAAATTGAAAATGTAATTAGGATCGCAGTGCTCGATAAAATCAACAATAAGAATAACTTTTATTATAAGTTGAATTTGCAAGCATAAATAAATTCTATAAAAAAAACAAAAATTAATGAAGAAACTCAGTCTACAAGAATAGTTTATATGTTTCTGAATATATATGCACACTCAACTGCTAGTCTTAAGCAATCAGGATACACTACTTCCTATGTCAGTAAGGACATTGGACACCCGGATTTTTTGTTCTTTTCTGCGCTCTGTCTACCTCTTTACAGACAACAGTATGAATAATCGGGCAGCAAACATTATGTACTATTAAATGTAACTTTTTTAATTATTCTAGAAACATGGCCATAGAAAAGATTGAATAATGCGAAAATTATACAAAATTGATTCTGGAATATTGGAGAATCAAAGATTGGAAAATTGTTAGGGTGAGCTTCAAACTGGAGGAAGTTCTGGAGTACTGGGGGACAGGGGCGGCTTAACCTATAGTGCAGGGTGTGCAATGCACACGGGCGCCCCCTGAGACAGCTAAGAGCATCGTCTTGGACCATCATGGTACAACAATGATATGACAGAAGCGGCCAGCCAGCGCGGTGGCGGCAGTTATCAAACGCGATAACTTAGTTAATAGTTATAGCCGCGTGGGGGGGGGGGGGGGTCAGGCCAGGGTTTCATTGCACACGGGCGCTACACGAGCTAGAGCCGCCCCTGCTGGGGGACCCAACATAATTGGTAGAAGAAGTTCAGGTGTATTGGAGATTTCATCGATGACAATAGTGTTACTATGTATCAAAGTTCCAAACTAGTCTAACTTGGGATAGTCTACCTTACTCCTAATAAGATATATCTTTGGCATAAAAATGACACATCATGAAATACGTTAAAGGTAAACAAAAAAAAAAAGTTCAACGAGAGTTCCCTCCATAACTTTAAAAAATTACAAAATATTTTTTTTAACGAGGAATAACGCCATTCAAAATAGTAATATTTAAAAACTCATTATCACATAATTCTACATAAAGATAAATAATAATTCATTTTAATATGTTGCTGTTATATTGACTAAAATACTAAGTTCCACTTTGTAAATAATTTCACCAGTGGATTAGAAAACTAAAAAAAAAAAATCCATTCAAATAAGATTTTTACCTATTTATAAGATTCTGTGCAAAGAATCAAAAAGGTTTTCTAATCTTTACAGATAAAAGGAGAGCTAAATAATAAAAAAGCAATAAATGAAAATGTAAAAATCTCCAACTTTCGATCATCAAAGAAAGAGGATTACAATAAAAGTCGAATGAATTTTAAATTATGTGTACTTACCGTGCCAAAAGCACCTTCGCCAAGCTGTGTAATCATTCTTAATCTATGCCTTGGAAATTCAGTTACTGCTGTCTGCTCTAATCTCCTTTTCAAAGCAGTCAATACATCTTGCTGGCTTCCAGGCTGTTAGAAATGAAAAAAAAAAGAGAAAAATGCATTAATAAAATACTTAAGGACTTGTTTTGAAAAAATCAAAATGTAAGGTTTTCTCCATGATGTCATTCTGCAGAAAAAAATAAATGTCCCTGCTTGTTAAAAAGATTTAGTAGCGTGCAAATGGAACATAAACTACAAATAAATTCTTAACTTACAAAATCTTATGTTCGTAAGGGTAGTTAAAATTACTTGAGACATTTGTAACCTCTGGACAATGGAAAAACAGTGTTGCACGATTGCTAATGCTGTACTGGCTCACACACATTGCAGTAATCAACTAAATCTGGCAGAAAAATTTAGAATAATCTTAATAGTGTTATACGAGGGTCGTTTGAAAAGTCCGTGCAAAAATAGAAACTACTTAATTTTTTGGGGTAAACCTTTTTTATTTTTCAACATAGTCTCCTTTTAGGCTTATACACTTCGCCCAACGCTGCTCTAGTTTGTTGATCCCTTCCGAATAATAGGATTTGTCCAAGTCTGAAAAATAGCCATTCGTTTCTGCAATCACCTCCTCGTTTGAATAAAATCTTTTTCCCGCCAGCCATTTCTTCATATTGAGGAACAAATAGTAGTCCGAGGGAACCAAGTCTGGAGAATAGGGGGGATGTGAAACGAGTTGGAACCCTATTTCCATTAATTTTGCGACCACAACTGCTGAGGTGTGAGCTGGTGCGTTGTCGTGATGGACTATTTTGTGGGCCAATCGTGGGCGTTTTTCTTGCAGCTCGGTTTTTAAACGGTCCAATAACGATGAATAATATGCACCTGTAATAGTTTTACCCTTTTCCAGATAGTCGATGAGGATTATTCCTTGCGAATCCCAAAAGACAGTCGTCATAATCTTTCCGGCCGAAAGAACGGTCTTCGCCTTTTTTGGCGCAGATTCCCCCTTGGTAACCCATTGTTTAGATTGTTCTTTGGTCTCAGGAGTGTAGTGATGTATCCATGTTTCATCCACAGTGACGAAACGACGCTTAAAGTCCTGCGGATTCTTCTGGAACAGCTGCAAACCGTCCTTGCAACACTTCACACGATTTCGTTTTTGGTCAAGCGTGAGCAATCGCGGCACCCATCTTGCGGATAGCTTTGTCATGTCCAAATGTTGATGCAAAATATTATGTAACCGTTCATTCGAAATGCCCACAGCACTAGCAATCTCACGCACCTTCACTCTTCTGTCATCCATCACCACATCATGGATTTTATCAATGATTTCTGGAGTAGTAACCTCAACAGGGCGTCCAGAACGTTCAGCGTCACTTGTGCCCATATGGCCACTCCGAAAATTTTGAAACCACTTATAAACTGTTCTAATCGAAGGTGCAGAGTCACCATAATGTTTATCAAGCTTCTCTTTAGTCTCCTGAGGCGTTTTGCCTTTCATAAAGTAGTGTTTAATCAACACACGAAATTCTTTTTCGTCCATTTTTTGAAAATCACTCGACTTCCTCGATTCAAACGAATGCCAAACACAAAGAAATACACCGATCTGGCTGAAACTTGGTGTGTGTTCTTCCAAGAGATGCTACTAACTAAACATAACCTCGATACGCGCCAGTAGTGCTATCTCTCTGACTTTGCACGGACTTTTCAAACGACCCTCGTAACTTCATGGAATAGAATAAAATTTTTACAAAGCTGTTTGAGTTCACGCAGTTAATCTCGTAACAGCAGTATTTCCTAACCTGTAAAAGGCTTTGAGCTTTGAGTGGTAAAGTTTAAGGGTACTTTCTTTTTGGAGGTAGCACATAAAGATACGATATGACAAGTAGGCCGTTCAGAAGGTGCGTCGGGTGTTAGATGTAGGAGTCCTACCCGGTGATAAAGAACCCATCTCGACAGAAACTTTATCCTGGGAAAGGTGGAAAATTTATAATAGAACAGGGTTGCTGGAGAGCCAAATCCTCGAGCCAAAGCTACTGGAAGGTAGTGACAACAGACTAGATCTCCGTATCACAACAGAAGTGGACTATTTAAATGATTAGTATAAATATAAATCTATTTTCACTAAAATTGAATTAGTTATTTTTACTTTAATAGTTTATTATTATTAATGTAAAATAAAAATGGACAGTTTGAGCATACGTGTGAATACCATTGAAACTCAGTATTAACCTAGAGTTGAGGTTTCTTAATTAAAAAAGAAAGTAATTTTGGTAAGCGATATTTTTCTCTCTTCACCTCTCACAAACTAAGGAAGATAAAGGCACCAACAAATCTACATTTTTAGGTTTGTAAGAGAACTACCAAGTTCAAAAACTACAAAAAACCGAAACTTCAATTTTTGATAACCGCAAGATAATTGCTTAATTTCGGCATCGAAACTCATCCAATTCTTTATTGTTCATGACTTTCTTAAAATAAAACTATATTTTCATTTCAGAGTGACGATTTGCACTTTTAATGTGAGTTATATATTATTTTTATGAAACTCTTTACCCGATTTAATATTAAATTTCGCAACTAATTATATTCAAATTATATTGATAGGTTTTTTTGGGATTGAGTTACTTACGACAACTAGAGTTCTACGTTAATTAAACACTGCAAACGCAGGTATTGCTGCATAGTTCTTAGGTTTTATAGTCATTTTAATAAACTAAATAAATTGATATGTTTTCAGTCAATGTAAAAATAACATTTACAATTATATATGTGACTAAAAGTTCTTTAAAATTATTTATTTATTTTTTTTAATGTTGCAAACAACAAACTAATAAGCTTTTGAACAGGTAACTCGGCAGTTCTTTTACATTCCATACTGATTGCTCGTTGTTGAAGTAAAAAGAAAAGTAATGCTACATTTTAAGTCCAACACTATCAGTTGTGGTAAACGGAGGCGAATATTTTTACAGTAAATGTTTCGTAACACATCGAATTGAATCAAACTACTAGAGAATTGGCCCTGACCTCTATCTAAGCAATCAGCTTTGTCGAGTCTAAAGTGCTTTTTACTTATTAAAATTTTTGAATAAAAACTTAACTTTGAAAGAACATTTTTCTAACAAATCTATTTGCATACGAACATTATAAAAATAAAACAATAAATTAATAGATACAATTATTACTAAAAATTAGACTAAATAGTTCAATAATGTAATTAAGGTAAACATGAAATTTTTGTTCTTCTTTTATAATGTATTTTTCAGCAGAATTGAAAAATTGTTCTGATCTTGTTATATGAACAATTGTTATAAGAACAATTGAAACTGAATAAATCTACAAAGATCTGTCATTTATTCAATTCATTTAGCATTTGGATCTCCTTTGCTTCAATTACTGGTTAAAAATAAAAATCCTCTCTTAATTACGAATGGCCAAATTCAATCTTTTTTAGATTTATATGAACATATGATTGATTCAAAATAGTTAGCAAAGTACATGTGTTTTACAATAGAAATGGAACAGAGTTGTGTGTACACTAAACAAGCACTATTTCAGCCAACAATAACAATAGAGAATATGCACCCCATTGTTTATCCTGCTATTCTTGTAGGTTTCTTATTGTTCACTATTCTATCCTCTTCTATCGAGAATATTCTTCCCCTTTTTTATGCACACCGGAAGGTTAGGTTTATTCTGCCAGTATCCTACCAGTTTTGTACTTCTAGCCTTTTCCCTTCTTCCTTCTTCTTCCACTACACTGATTTACGCGGCTACCAAGTGACATCCTCAGACCTCCATTTCCCGCCACAGGTTTCCTGAAGTCGCTTTTCTTGAAAATAATTCTCTCTACGTTGTTTGTTTTTTTTTTTTATTATTATTTCTTTCTTTCTAGTACAAAGAAAATAAGGCAACCATTGTCTAGAATCGATTTATGAATTTAAATAATTAAACGTATTAAACACGCCATACACAAAAATAATTAGGAAGGATAATTTCTGTTCTTCTATCCTTTCATTCTTAAAACGAAATCAGTTAAGTTTGCTAAAATCATAAAATTTGAAAAACAAAACAGAAGCGAGAGTAATACAAACATTCCAATTTTTCTGCAGAACAAATTCTCAATTACTTAATAATTCATTTTAACAATTAATGTCCCAAATAGTTAATTAATTAACACCAAGTGATGTATTTAAATAATACCATTTACCTAAATTGTTTGTTCATTTTTTACAAAGAGAAACTAACTAAACTAACTTACGTCTTGCACTACATTTGCTAAAGTGAAGTGGAAATTCCTACACCAAACTGATTAGATTACCTCTGATCATGAATGGTATTCCGATTCCAATCAGGAATACAATAAACAAGCATACTAAGCAAATCAAAGATAACATCCAGTACCGCGGACTGAACCATATTTTCAATTTATTAATTTTTTAATTATATTATATATATATATCTAATAAAGTTAAGTATACCTTTTTATTTTTATCTTCTTTAGAACGGTTGGTACTAGCGGTGTTCCTAAGATATAGACTGTCCTTGTCTTGTATGAGCGGTACTGTCGGGGGAGCATCGCTGGATAGCAACGGTAATGTACCTCCGGTGTTTACGTCAGGCACGGCATAGTCGTAGGAGGTATCTGCAAATCAAGAAATTGCAAGTTAAATGTGTGAAAATTAATTAACATTTAATGACTTGATCATTTCATTAGATTGATTTAGTTTAGCTTGATTGATTGGGTCAATTAAATATCTAAATATCAACTTCTCTGGAAGTCTAAATGATGATTTGATGCCTTCAAGTATTTGGATATTAGAGATAGGAGCCGGATGGTCACTAAACACACGCGTATCTCTCTCGATGGGATGGAAATATTGGCCACACGAACCTCAATGAAAAATTTGGGTGTACAATTTTATGATAATTATTTTTGTAAACGCTGTGTATCACAGAAATAGAATTCTGGAATTAAAAATCCATTAGGTTTTGACTTATAAAACTTCTAGCGATATTCGCTTGGAATTATTTAAAATTCTAGATCACTCTCCAAAGAAGCGACTACGATTCGTGCCTTATATACTGTAAGAGACTTGGAGGTGTAGTCAATTGGCGCTATACACCTTACTTCGTAAAATCGGTGTAGAAATAGTTATTGAAAGCTGTAAAGCTAAAAAGTCTGTAAAAAATTACGATGAGGTTTTACTTAACTTTTTTTAAGAGCCCTACCTGATGAGACATAGAATTAGAATCTAGACTAAAAAAAGACAACATTGGGAGAACCAATAATCTCTTTGAAGATCATGGGAAGCAAGTTCAGAAGTTCTATGTTCATTATTGGAAGTGTCTAGAAAATTTACGATGCATTTTTATCTATTGGACTTTTAGCAAAATTTTGTGTTAAATCCAAATAATACGGCCGTAATCAATTTGTTAAAATCTACATCCATCGCAGATGTTGAGTAATAGAAATTTGAGCAGGAAAGTATCGATTGAATGGTGATTACAAGTGGCAAAATACTATTAAGAACCTCATTCGCCCCTTGAATGTCGAGGACCTTTGATTTTTCTTAGTTTTGATCCATACCACTGGCTAATTAGTTCATATCCTGCAAATAAAACAACGTTCAAAATATAGACATGAATTTCGTTTATACTTTCTTACTGATGAAATCTTTCTTATTTGGTAAGCATGGTGTACCTGGTTACGTGTTAGTAAGCATAAAATTTAATTTTTTGTTCGGTACGTAAACCTGTTTCTTTATTTTTAAATTCTTTAAGTAAATAACTTTTTTCAAATTTCTTTTTTTACTGTTAGATTCTGAAAAGGGGAATGTCGCCCAACTTCGGACAGGCTTGAGGAGGACCAGGTTCGAAGCCATACATAGGATATGTATTCCTTGAGGGCCTTTACTGCTCAATGTCGATAGTGTTTGTATGCTCGTCTCTGCGTTGCAAGAAGGCCATTGAATACCACTAGGCGATTCATGATTAAAACAAGAGATTGTTGAATTGTGAACAACTTTTGACGACTATGATTCACACTGGATCGCAGATGTTTAATTGAAAAGGTTTAAATAACCAGCCCAACTTTTAAAGCACTAAATAAATAATTGAATTTTCTCAATTGACTCTATAATGTTAATAAAATACCAGAAAATTTAATCTATTAATTACCTGAAGGATGTGGAGTCTGTTTATTCAATTGGTCCCTCATTTCCATAACGACTGTGCTGTAGCTGTAGTAGGGAGCATATTTTAATGCTTGATAAGGTTCTTGATATTCGTCGCCCTTAATATCCATTAAGAGAGCAGTATCTGCGCCACCAGCAGCCATAGGTAATGTTCCTTTAGAGCTGTAGGCTTTCTCCGCTGTACCACAAGACGAATCAGAGCTTAAACCTCCTCCAGGACCAGTTGCACTGCCAAGCGCGGTTTTAGCTGCCAAAGGTGATGCAAAACATTTACGCTGTCGATGACGCGATATCATCACAAACATACAAACCGCTAGCGAGATAGACACAGCCATCAGTATCCCAATAATTACAGCCATGTACGTATGGTCGTCTTGCTTGGCCACTGTAAACAATGTACAGAATTAAGGTCTGAATAAATAACTATGAATTTTGAATAACGAAACTTTGGCAGGCAAACCAACCAGCTGGAACTTTTCTTTTTTATATTTAAAAATTCATATTCATAAATGCATTCTGCGTTACGTAAGTGGAAAATAAACAAATGCAAATAAGAGTTAGTACCTGGTATTTCCGACTGGGGACGGTTCTGCTCTTTATCCACGAACACATCGCTTTGTACCGGCAGATCTGGGTTGGGTGGTGATTCAACTGTGAAGTTACCATGGGCTACGTCTGGGGGAACAAAAAAATGTAAATTTTAGATTAACCGCATCAGAAATAAGTTGGGAATACTCATCGATATTAGCCTCAGGCTATTGGCTAATATACCTCAGGCAAGGTAACATTAAAATCTTTAGTATAAAAATAAATGATTTTTGGATTCCCCCTCCTTAAAAATTCATATAAATAGAATAAAGTATTTTGTTTGTTGGCAGATTTTTTTTTAGAATCTTTATTTCATAAATTTTGAAGATTTGACAATTGTTTGTTGCATTGCACTTTTTAGAATAGAATAGAATAGACAAGAAATTTATTATTCTGGGATGGGACCATTGTTCCCTAAGAATAAATACAGGTACAAATAGAGGCCTTAACAGTTTGGCCGTGTTTAAAAGAAAATAAATAAATAAATATTTACAAAAAGTGAAAATAAAAATAACAGCAGAAATTAAGGAAATAAATTAAAACAATTAGAATTTCGGAGGAAGCTGAATAGAAAGGAGATAACTGAATAGACGGGATTTAAAGATACGTAGATAGGGTAGGAGCATGGCGGACAGATGATGGTAAGGAGTTCCAGAGAGAGGTAGCACGTAATAGAAAGGATTTGTCAAAGGAAGAGGTACGGTGAGAAGGAATATAGAGATCAGATGAGCGAGATCTGGTATTACGGGAATGTATCAAGGATTTAAACTTAAGGAGTTGAAAATATAGGAAGGCCTTTGAGACTGGATGACTTGAAAAAGGAAAGAAGCCAAAAGATATTGGCGGCGATAGACAGGAAAAAGCCACTTCAACTCATCGTAGCAATGTGAAATGCGAGAGTCTCTGGAAATGCTGAAAATAAATCTTATGAAGCAGTTCATGAGGCGCTTGAGCTTAGCTTCAATATCACCAGAAAGACCGCCATGCACTAAACAACCGTAATTTTTACTGAAGAGATCACATCTTTGTTTCTTCACTTCTTTAAAGGAAAGGCTAAAAAAAGGCTAAAGGCAGTTTCAAATTTTCTAAATCTAGATTTATAGGGAAATTTAATTTTGTATTCTCTTGGGATATTTTTTTTTCAACAGGAATAACTACAAAAAAAAAAAAGAAAATGTCGTATTTAGTTTAAAAAACTGCAGGTCTCTAAGAGAAATTGAAATTGATTCCAGAAAATTTACTATTAGTTCTTGGAGCTCGAAACAGATCCCTGCCAGCTAACACTTCAATATATTCGGATAAAGGGAATTCCAGCTTGAATCACGGGGTTTATTGTGGAACTCGATGAAAACTAACTACCTAAAAAAATTGGTATCTAGTTGGATCAAAGTAGACTGGAATCTAAGCGTTATTCTGGTAATTTTGAATGAGAATTGTAGCAAGATTAAGATAATATTTATATCTTCACGTGACGATCCCATGATGGTCTTGAATTATATTATATATTGAACTGACTTGATGTGTTAGATCAGTGCGCGCTACTATATTTTCACCAGAATATTATTAAACACAGTTTTTTTCTTTTCATTAATTTTAATTAAAATTACAATCACTAACAGATAACAACATTATTACTAGTTCACGTTCAATTGCGAATACCATAGGTAAAGCTAAATAGACCTAGGATTGTATAAACTTTAAAAGAAATTAATCTTAACGAACGAGTTGCAGAAATGCTTAACATGAAAAAATCAATAAAGTTTGATAAACCAGCCAACAATTGTCTGCCTTTATCAGACGGCACATACCATCTTACCTGGTATGCCGTTTAATAGGTTTGCCAAGCAGGGAATGCCAATATTGCATGCACCTACAGGGAATACACGAGGATGGTATACAACGGAGTGGAATTGTATTGTTTTCATCTCCCTTATGGACATCATACACACATGAACAGAATGCCTGCATGATGGACCCCGAAATACCCTCTACGTAATATCAGGGTTTTTTTTCCTCCCATCTACTTTCATAACACAACCCTGTTCCTTCCGCCTACTCCCTGAACTACATCAGTTGTGGTGCAAAGGAGGAGAGGCAATGACCCTCCTCACTCAGAGAGCTCATCACTTTCTCTACTGATGTTCCACTCTTTTATACTTGCAAACACAAACGAATTTAAGAGCACGTATTTACAAGGACTTAGAGAATTCCAAAACTGACACATACTTCGAGTTCCTTCTAGTCGTTCGTTAACAAAAGAGATTATGCCCAACCGACCTTAACGAACCTTTTGTGAAGCTTCTTGGTGAACAACACAGAGCGCCATTGTGGAAGTGATGTGGGAACATTAATCGAAAAATATGCAAATTATTTTTTCTTTTCTTAGTCCCTTTTAATCTGTTAGTCGAGTTAGGTTAGGTTATATCAGAAGGTTAGGTTAGGTTATATCAGAAGGTTATTGTTTCAACATTTCACCTTCCGCTAAACTGAATTCTTTAGCATTTTCTTTCTTACTGCAGTTTTACCATTTCTTTCTTTTTCTCTTTATAAACCCTTTTAGGAATTTTAGACTGGTTTATTTAAAAAAACTTTAACGTTGAATGCTAATCTCATTTCTATATTGTATCTTTACTTTATTTTAACTCTAATCAGGGCCGGATTTTCCTATAAGGCTAACTAGGCTTCAGCCTACGGCCTCATTCATATTGTTAGCAAAATTAAACTTACACTACTCTAAAAACGGTGAATACTAAAACACTGAACCGAAAATAAGGAGAAATCCTACGCATATGATCAATAAACTAACATAAAAATGTATTGATTAAGATCAACGCGTTTGGCTCATTTGGTCTGTTCGTTTGTATATACTAAATTGCACCAAAGTATATAGTTCATATGTTCACTGATCGTTATGGCAAATATTATCTCTCATGTAATTTACAAACTTAAAAATGGGAGGTGAAAGGGCCTCATAAGTGGAATAGCCTAGGGCCTCTTTTCATCTAAATCCGGCCCTGTCTCTAATAAGAGAATGCAAAAAAAAATTGAAAAATCTATCAATAAAAGTAAAACAAAAACCAATAAATGTCACGAAATGTTTTTGATCTATAAAAATTTACTATATTTAGACAATTATAAGGTCTCCTTCAAAATTATCAATTCAAGACTATTAAAAACTACGAATTTCGTATTTTAGGCTGTTCTAGAAGGAATCTCTTAGGAAGAGAATTGGCGCTCCTAGGATCCTTATTTTTACTGTAACATTTATTTTAAGAAATAATTATATCGGTATGTTGATTTAGAGTAGTCATCCAGTGACTTCATGAACACTCTTAGCACAAGGAGTAATGAAGTCACGGAAAAAGTAGATCACGAGAAAAGCAAAGATTACCTGGAGAAAATAATATATTCTGTTTCTTCAAAAAATCTGAACGCGATTTGTTGTAAAGGAAGAAAAGTTGGCGAAAAAAGCGAATTAAATCTAGAATAAGGTGAGAGCAAAGTGAGATTGGATTTAACAAGAAAAAAGTCCAACTGTGGACTATATCTAGATGTTTTTCTTTTTCTGGGCTTAAAAATCCAGAAGAGATAGAAGGCAGATCAGATTTATATTTACTGCTAAGAAGAACAAGATCCCATAATAACATTACATCGAATAATTAGCTGAGAAATTCAATACGAATAAAAGATAAACAGCTCAACTACTAAAAAAAAAAAATCAATTTCTTAAACCAAAGGACGTCTATCGAAGGAGAAGAGTGCCGTGGGTCAAGTTGGTGTCAGTGAGGCGTTATCTTTACAACAACTGTATTAGACCTCAAATCAACACCAACGAATAATGAATAATTCATATGATAAAGGCTCTCCAAATGGCAGTAAGAGGGATAGAAAGTGCAAATTTAATACAACACAAGATAATTCTGAAGTTCTTGTTATTGTTGTTGATGAAGACATCTTCAAGATGTTACTATTAATTTACTTCGCAAAATCTCATGAATATTTCATTATATCTACTTTACTATGATTTATATTATATCATTTAGATATTCATTTTTCTTAAATTCTTCATTCCGGCTAAGTTAAACATCTCTATATCGACAAGATTTAAACACACTTTTGTGGCAAATAAAGTAATCATTTTTCAAATTTCCAAGACAATGTGAGTTTTTGTTTAATTCTTAATTATTTCCCAAAGAATTATCCAAGCAATTCTTTAGATACAGCAAATCTATCTATCTACCTATCTAATTGGCGTTACGACCCTTGGTGGGTCCTAGCCTCCCCAATGAGTCCATTCCATAGTTCCCGGACATTTGCAGCCGCTTTCCGATTTCTCACCTTTAGCAGGTTTCTCGTGTCACTGATGACACCATCCTCCTATCTCAACTTTGGTCTGCCTACTCCTCTCTTTCCGCCTATATCCATCTCGAGCGATCTTCTGGGAATCAATCCGCCATCCATTCTCGCAACATGCCCCGCCCAGCTCAGCCTTCCCAACCTTATCACACGTACCACATCCACCTCTCCGAACAGTTGATATAGCTCCCTATTTCGTCTCCTTCTCCACACATCTCCCTCCTTCACAGGACCGAAAATCCTTCGAAGGATTTTTCTTTCTAAGATCAGGAGCCTGTCCTCATCGACTCTGGGAATTGTCCATGTCTGAGAGGCGTACGTCAAAACTGGGCGAATCAATGTTTTATATAGCCTCACTTTCGTGTTCCTAGAGATCAGGCTACTCTGGTTTGCCTAGAGATACAGCTAAAGTTAATGTAATTAACTGAATTGTAATCGTATTTCCAAGAGATATTAACAGTTATTCAAATGGACAAAGATTCATGAAGTTAGTTACAAAGGTTTTACCCAAATTTCTTTACTATAGTAGTTCAAATATCTCTTTCTTATTCTTAATCTCCTTTTAATCCTTATTTGTTTAATTCTATTAGTTTAATTCGATTAAGAATTAAACTAATCCAATTGATTGATTGTATGATCTATAAGCTAAGAAATAAAGCGGTTCTACATTTAATGCCAATGTCAATAATGGAGGGTATGTGAAATAAAATGGACGATATGTCGATGAATGAAATTGCTGATATAAAGAAACTAATATCTAAACATGATGATTAAGTTGCTATTAGTTAACCTGAGTTACTTTTTATCATCGTACAAGAAATGGAAGCATGGACACTAGACATTGGACATGACCAAAACATATTACCTAAGAGTAATTAAGTATAACTCATTTGAATAAAAACCTTTAGCTTTCATAAATAGTGGTAAAGTTCTTTTTTTTTAAGAATTTGCAAATTTCGCACTTGAAAATAAGCGAGACTTTCGCCAATTCCTGTTTTTCAAACCAAAATATCCTAACAACTTGGTACCAGCAATAGAAAAGAGATGGGAAACTAACATGAGATGCGCAAATGATTGCTTCAGTATGTCACAAAGTCCAAGAACTAGCAGTAGAAAGTAAGGAAACGCCGTGTCTGGTCTATCAATCAAAGTTCAGCTAATATTTAATTCTGTAGTTATAAAAGTGTTCCCAGAAATTGCAATGAAGTTAACAATTAATAGTTAAGGATGGATTTTTTATACAAATGCAAGTTTTATAATCTTAAATTGTTGCGATTATTTGGATGTCAAATGAGAATCTCCTTTGAGAAATACTTTTTATGATTCCTAGCGGGAGAAAAAAACAAGTTAAATTTTGTTTTGCTGGCGCTTATCTGCCTAACCTGTAACTAGCTACAGCTAACATTATTAATCCATTCTGGATTGAGAAATTTGGACTCCTATAGCTAAGAAGTTTGGGTAAAATCTTTGTAACTAACTGGCGCTCTTGATGAATCTTCGTCCATTTGAATAAATGTTAATATCTCTTGCAAATACGATTACAATTCAGTTAATTACATAACTTTTGCTGTATCTAAAGAATTGCTCGGGGTAATCCCTTGGGAAAACGTACAATTAAAAAATTAAAGCAGGAAAGGAGAAATATACGACCTAAGTAATATTTATAATAATGGGCTGCTGTTAAATTATGTGATGTGAGTTTTTAATGAGGCATCCAGGGAGAAAATTGCGAACAAGTTCACGTTGTATGTGCGTATGTTGAGAAGCGTTAACGCGCTATGTGCTTTTGTTTTAGTCTGGGGTATAAGGGGTGCCGAGGGAGAGAAAGGGAATCAGGAAGAAGAGTGGCTATTGCCCATGCTTGGGTGGCTGCAAAGCTCTAGGTAGGTAGATATTCAAAAAAAAAAAGAAAAAAAAAGTGGCTATACAGCGGACGGTCATATCCTATTATACGGTGGCGGACAATCCCTAGGGACTGTCCAGGCTTATTCACTATTCATTAAAAACAAAACTCCATTCGCTACAATTACGCACACGAGGAAACACAGAAGCTTATTCGCTCAGAAGTTGACAGCTTCAATGTTTTATTTAATAAGCTTCACCCACTCATACTTGCTCGTCATACCAACGCACACTGTTGCGTTTAGATAAGGCCGCGATGCATTACCTTTTTTTTTTATTTTTACGGCATGGCCCTTCTCAAATCCCTCGGCGACTTTAGGTCAAATTTTTGCTACAGAAGTTCCAATTTTTTCTGATAGTTTTGTTTTATTACTTGTTGTTGTTGATGATGATGATAAGGGGGAAAAGTAAGGGAAGGGTTGAAACGCAGTCTGCAAGGGTGCCCGAGGGGAGTGCAAATTAGTGTTATTAATATTTCCTGTCCAGACGTAAAAGAGGAGACCACTTACTGGTCAAATATGTTTAGAGAGTGGCAAGGGGGGCCACTGCAAGGCAGATGTCGGTCCTTTTTATTCAACAAACAGCCCAACTGTGCCTCATCTACTGAAGCCACAAAGCACCACTTCCGGTAGCGTTCCTAGCAGGGAGAGTGTAGAAAAAAAAAAACTTTTGCGAGAATTATTTTGATAAATGAAAACAGGAATGGCTACTGATAAATAGAGCCATCTTAGCCATGGGTATAATTCCTTCTAATAGTTGCCTCCCATTACGAATCCTAGATTAAACTTAAATGCCAGAACAAGACAAAAAACTTATGCTCCCAGCCGAATGTATATTTGAGCCGTTTATTTTGAAATCGGGGCAAGTCCATTTTTGAAAAAATTGAAGATAATGGTAATTATAGATAAAACTTAGTATGATCTTTTTATCTGTAAACAATTTAAAGTCAAAAAAATTTAGAATCCTAATATTTGGGAGATGGAAGTTTTAGCTCTTAACAATATTGTAAATATGTTTAATTTGAAAATGGTGCAAGACCATCTTAGGTTGAAATTATTTAACCCTACAGCAAAATTTAACTCCGGTTGCTGTAAGGTGAAGCAAAAGTGATGGTTTAACATCATGTCTGTTTTTATCTATCTATCTTTGATATTAGTAACCAGTGATTGTACAATATTTCATAAAATTAATTATTATTTCATAATAATAAGTACATCTTAATTTTGTGTTTCGATAATACCAACACAGGGAAATTTGAGTACTATTTATTGGCTCTGAAAAACTGTAAATTGTATAACATTCGACTTATACTATCGGCTATCAAGTAAGTTGTGTTGTTTTGTGCTCGGTGTACGAAAAAAGTTTCATTATTTGAAAATTAATAACGGATTGTGGTTTATTTTATAAAAAGAAAAAAATGGCTGAAACCGATCACAACGGTAATTATAACTCTGATGCATCTGAAATTGAATTTGGTAGGTAACAAAAATAAAATAGAAATACTTTTTTGGGTAATAACGCCATTTCAATAAAATCCTCATTTGCAAGTAATTTTATTATGTTTGTAGAAATAAGACCCATGACAATCGGTAATAAAAGAAGAATCTTGGAATCAGAATCTGAATACGAAGGCAATTCGGACCAAAATGATTCAAAGAATTCAAAAAAAGAAGAATAGTTGAACTATTGATTAGTATTTCGTTTTTATTGTTAAAAAAATACTGATCCGACTGAAACACTATCCATTTAAATCAACGATTACAATAATTCATTAATTTTGAAAGCGAGGCAAGTCCATTTAGTTATAATAAAATCTTTATTTTTCTTAGCCAGCACTATAAACACTATTGGATTATAAACTTACATTATCTAACACCACAAAATACAAAAAATATGTCCATTAATATTTACCAATATTTTTAAATTTATTGAAACGCAAAACCTTAAATTTTTTCGAAATAACAAAAAAATGGACTTGCCCCACTTTCAAAATAAACGGCTCATTTGATAGTTACAAATATTAGTATTGATAAACTAGAATCACCTAAAACTAGGTTCTACGTATATTTCCTACTTATGCAAATTAATTTAGTTTTACAACCTAATTTGAAATTAATGAACTTATTTAACGACAAAATATGTATATTAGTTGCAGAAACATTAGCAGTGTGTTTGGTGAGCTCTAAAGATCTAAAGATAAGCTATATACTGATTAAGTAAGCTAAGCAGAGAGGCAATGCTTGCATACCAAAAGCAGAAGGAAGACCAGACAGTAGATGAAGAAGTGTGGAGGAGTGGTAGCATTCACTTCCTATATGATTAATTCAAAGCGCATTTACATTCGACAGGAATCAGCACTATGGTACCTTGAGAGCTGCGGTGGGTTCTCCTGCTCACCTCTTATTCCACGTGTGTCCGAATGGAAAACAGCCCTCAGAGGATATCTGCTGCTTCTACAGTAGAAAGGTAGTGGGAATTGAAATGGTATATATATACAGATATACCTGGCACTTCTGGCTTCAGCCCTTCTACTCTGGGCTTCGCATCATCCTCTACCGCCATCTCTATCTCTCGCTTACTTTCTGAAGAGATAAACTGCCTCGTATTTTCCTCTTACTGAAGGTTTTTCTTTTTAAACCTGCCCCCCAAAGAAAACCTCTACTAACACGTAGATACTGACGCTATATCCTGCGTACCACCACCAACTTATACATTCTCACTCAAAACAGTCCCAAACACACACTTTTTTTTATAAAAATAATCTTCAACATTCATTGAACGGTGCACTTTTATGGTAAATGCCCTTACTTATTTATCTAAAAGAAATTATAAAATAATATTGGTGAATTAAGTTTTTTATAAGTTTGGATGTAGAGGTTAGGATATGAACAAATATAAGTGTAATACCCAAAGCAAAAATCTTGACGCTTAAAAAGCTGACTTACGACATTTGGTGCCATATTTTTGCTACAGACGCTTTCCTTTGCCACCTGAACTATGTCATGGAAATAAGCAAAAGAAAGTAAAGTAAAACCCATTTTTTCGGGTAAGGCGGGCTTTACGTCCTCCTACCTAAATTATGTATGATGAACGGAGACGAATAGCAAACGTACTTTACTAAAAATGTTCTCCTATTAACCATTAAGTGACATCCAGCAACAGATCCCAATGCTGCAATAATCATAGATTTGTGGTCCTACGATAGAATTAATTAGTCAAGTTAATTCCAGTAAAAAATAACTGGTATATGGCAGGGCTTATTAAATTTTCGCACTGTTTTATCAAATGTTCCTGACAAACTTTTGTATCAACACATTTGTCTTGAGTTTACTTTAAATCTTAGTCTCTTTAAGCTTATTGAATTTTCACGAAGAAATAAAATTACTGACATTAATTTACTGTAGACATCGAAATACTGTACCATTAATTTTGACCGTTGTAAAAAATTGAATCATCTCGCAATATAAAAATGTTCTTCTTTTGATTATTTACTTAATTAAATTTAAAAAGGGGATTTCATTAAATTCAACTATTGCATATATAATAATAGTTTCGGAGATAAAAATAAACCTTGTTACTTATTTACTCAATACATCTGTTCATTTCTACATCTTAGAGCAGAAGTTTGCCAAACGGTTTAAAATTATATAAATGAACAGAACTTCCGTTCCTATTTCACTCTGCTGTAATATTTGTTACAAATTTAGAATACGCATTCAGATTTGACTGATCGCAGAAGGATGTGTTTAATCTCTCTAAAATATAGCAGGAAATGTCAGATGTATCAATTTTTATTGATAACTCCTCTCTTGAATTCTTTCTGTGACACTTCCTTAGATAATTAACACTATAAGCTATGAGCGAGCCAACTCCCAGCCAAATATCGCATTAAATAAGTTTACAATTTAGTTATTATATTTTGCCTCCATGCTTGTAACTCATAGGCAGCCAATCCGGATACGAATTTGTTTCGAGTTAATAATTTCCTAGTTTTTTAATTCTTTATTTTTACTCCAAGTTCATGTGTTTTCTCCCAAACTGCTTTCTTGCCGATCAAACCGAAGCTACATTTTGGCCAGCAAAACTGTTTCAAGATACATGTCCAATGCTCATTTACATAATCTCATAATCATTATCCACAGCCTATGCCAGTGATGGCGAACCTATGACCCGCGCAAGCTTTTTCACTGACCCACAATAGCTTGGCAACCATTTGTTTGTTTACGCGGATTGATTTAGATTTTCTAATTGTGTGGATAATTTATATTCTAACTGTATTTTTTTCAATCACGCGTATTGACACAAAAGCAATTTAAATGCTATCTATAACATTTAGTTTGATCATTACAGTTCTAAAACGCAAATGACGACAAATGCTTTTGTAGTATTTGAAATAAAGCAAAAGTGTTTACAAAATATCAAATAAAATGTATAATTTTACTCATATTTTGTTTGTTAAAAAAAAAATCGACAACCCAAAGCAAATAACCATATTTAGATTTTTCTTCAGATAAAACACACTTTTTGTAAGGTTTTGTTCAGTTATGTTTGTAAAAAGAGACTTCCATAGCACTTGTTTCGTCCCGTTTTACCCGTTAAGCCAACTGAATTTTAAAGATTTTTAGATTTGAAAATATTCAGTTTAAAAATTTTTAAACATAACTCTTTTGCAAATGGGCATTAGTGACCCAAGAGCTAGTACTAAAAAAAAAAAATGAACAAAATTTGACCCTCGTCTAAAAAAGGTTCGCCATCCCTGGCCTATGCAATCTATTGAGATAAGAACAAGAGACACTATCCAGCTTTACCTTGTGAAGATTTCCACTAAGTTTTTCTTATTAATTGATTGTTCAAGACAGTATTAAAATGATTACAAAATGTGCCAGTGGTAAAATTCTGTAAGTGATTATCATTTAAAACTCAAGAGAACATAACAATGCTGAAATTCACCGTCAATTTTGTAAAAACGAATCTTTATCATAAAGCGACGATTACTTCATTCTAGTGAAACCATATTTTATGTTTCGCATGATTTACAGTTAACTTAGTAGTCCATTTGCGTTTTGAAACCTAAACACACACTGAATCTCACAAAAGCAGGATTTTTTTTTTTGTTTTTATAACTACACACATTTTACCACAATCGTTTTAAGAACAATGGACTGAAGGCAATATTAAGTTAAGATTCTCAACAAACCAGTTAAACGCTAAGCATGCGCGAATCAAATCAGTAATGACAATAGCTTTTTAACCGTAATCGGTACTTGTTTTTCAACCGCGCCTTGCATTTAATATTCTTTTAGCAACAGTGATTCATTTGTTTATTTTATTTTTTTAAACCCGTATAATTCTAAATTTAGCAAATAATTGCCCATTTGAGCAATTTGTTGAATACATCAGATGTTAATTTATAGTTAAGAACAAAGAGCTTTAATGAATTTAATAAGGGAACGTAAACGCCAATCCAAGCAAAATTACCTACCTATATAGCACTAGCGTAATTTCCATAAAGCTTTGTTTGTACAAAGTTAGTATAATGTGAAAATGTTTAAAGACATGATAGTTTGTGAGTGATGATGCAAGTGAAGCAGCTATAAGCCTGAACTAAAGTTGAACCACAATGCGGAAGTATGATGAAACGCTCGTCTACCGTTTGTGTATTATAATTTAGAATAAGTGTTGGTTTCTAAACTAAAGGCTTTATTCCACAATAAGTTCAATGTGCATTTACTAAACACATATTAATTTAGAAAATTACTATTAAACTCAAACTTAATAATATCTAGCTAGATTAATATTGTGCTCTTCCTTCGGAAGTTTAAACTTTGTGCTAACCTTTTAAAAGTACTTTGGCCGCACTTTACACTCTTATTGACAGCGATAAGTTACAAAATTTTAAAACGTTTGAATTTAGGCTAAAGGCTTCGGTGATCGGATGAGAACCGGTGTATGGCTGTTGGCATAGGTTGCGCTACTACCTCCTTTGGAACCTTGAGGACCAAAGGAGGTAGTGGCGCAAAAAGAACTAGTAGGGAAGGTTTCGTCTAATAGATCCATAAAAGGGGTAGACATAATAAGTCTCTTACGGCTGCGGTGCCTTGGGGCATAGGTCCCGTCCCGTTTCTAATTCTAATTCTAGACTAAAGGCTATAGAATCTCTTGCATATTTTCACAATGCTTGCATCTTCTAAATGCATTCTAAGTTGAATGCTTTATTGAACTGTAGCATTGAATGTCCTAGTCCAAAAGCTCTTCTATTGCCTATCTTATTGAAATAACAGGGCCAAAGATTTTCAAGGTTTGTTTAAAATAATAAGATTGGTTGCAAAGTCAACTTAATCGTCAAGTGAAAATATGGAGATGATGCAGCAAAAATTGCAGCTAAAAATGTATTATTTATTAACTATTAGTCCAGAGCATGCTTGTCTTTTTTACATTTTGATAGATTTCGGATTTTCATCTACTCTCAGAGATTGAATCGTCAAGTTTGGTGTAGAGAAATTTTACTTATTCGTGTATTTAGAGTTGTCTCTTCATTACCTACCTAACAATCTAGTCCCAATACTTTAAGGCAGCCATTAAAGCCTCTCAGTAGATTGAGAGGCGAATCGTTATCGAGCTATGATATAGAATCCCCTCCGAATATGTAGCTGGACGAGGTCGAGGTAACGTATACAAGTCGAAAAAAATTGATTACATTTTGGTACTTAGCGCCTTGGTGGATCTGACTGGAGGAGAATCTTTTAGGGGACAATGATCCCAAAATCTGGTACCACAGCAAGGAGTAGAATAAATAAAAAGGGAATTTGGATTCATCACATACTCAGTGACAATCAAATTTTATATTCCGTAGCATCAAAATATAAATGAACTGACTTAAAAAAGATCTCGTTCATAAATATTACAGAGGAAGATGTTGTTAAAACAATTATTAAAATACAGTGCTCTTATATTATATGCACTAATTAGATCGCAGTCTTCAGATCTAACACCGAGTAACTCCTTTATGTTCACATTATTGTTGCCAACTTCTAATAAAATATGGCCAACACGGAAATTATGGCAGAAGGAGCAACAGTTCATTTAATTAAAATTCTTTTATTAATTGAACAAAATATATGTTTAAAAAAATTGGAAGAAAAGGATCTACTCAATTAAAAAAAAAAAAAAAAAAAAAATACAAGTTCCTAAATTAAAGAATGAAATGACAAAAACTCCGGCCCATTTTCAAACCGGTCTAAACCAATATATAGTAACTACTTTCTAGTCCAATTATCCCTTTTACGAAGGCTTTACTGCCTAGCCAGTGGTCAAGGGCTCGTAACAAGTTGGGAGTTCCCATGGGCTGGTCGTCATGTGCGCGCAAATGACTTCATTTAAGTGGACCCCAGGTGACCGCCTCTATTTCCAGCTGGCCACAAACTAACCGATACCCAGTCTCTGGGTCAAATCCCCAGCTTTTATCTCAATCACTCGCCAAACATGTGTTCCTACAAGATCTATTCTATATTCTTTTTCTTATATGCTTGTTAACAAATTATCATCATTATATATGTAATCATTTTAATGGATTCAAAGTTTTTATTAAAAAAGAAAAAAATTATATTTAACAATGAAAAATTGACTAAGAAAAGAGAAAATAAAATACAGCATAGTTAAAATTTGATTATATGTTAATTTTAATCTTTATTTTTATTTCAAATACTTTTATGGGTGTAGTTTTAAAGATATGGAACCTCCCCTGAAGCTCCTGTTTCGAAACTGCTAAAATTTTGTAGATGGTTTACTGGTACCAAAGGATAACTTAACATTTCATAAAAAAATCTAAACTCGAAGAAAATTGTCTACCAAAATTGTTAAGAGAATTACAGTGTATTTTTATCGGATGAAATTAGATTTTATATGTTTACCCTTATTTATCATTAATTCTAATTTAAGAATTTCTTCACAGAAATATTCATTACTTCAACTCCTTGTTGTATAGTTGAAATTATACCCCTAATACCTCTAGGCGCACGTCATGTCAGAAACAAATAACTCACGACGACACCCTGCCATCAAAAAAAAAAAAAAAAAAAAACGGTGACATCCTACTGATTTCAGTTCATGGGTGCCCCTATTGACTTCACCGAGCATTCTTCTTTCCCAGCCATCTTCACCACCATCGATCAGAAGAAGACCCCATGCCGGCCGGCCATACGAAAGGATCACGTGATGTGCACCCGACATTCAGAAAGATATGCCACAAGACAGTTTGTGCGTTGTAAAAAAAAAAAGAAGTAAATTAATAAAATTGAGCAGGAGTGTAAGGGGAACGAGAGATAGGTTTCCAGGTAGGGCTGGGATGGATGAGCGGCACATCGCTGCTGACAGTTTCAATATCAGCTCTACCAAACTGCCTCCCAGTGCAAGACCGCAATGCTGCCCAAGCAACGAGCTTCATATGAATGCATCCATATTGACTGAAAGCTTGAGCTTGGGTATATATACTTTCAAACCCTCCAAAACATTCAACTCCAGCCTGTATTACTGAACTGACTGATTTATTCTTCATAGATTGGAAAAAAAAAAAACAACCTTATAATTAACCGTCTATTACGAGGAGAGAGTGGTAAATAGAATCATTTTGAACCGGACTAAGTAAAAAGATTCTTGGTATAAATGGAAAAGTCCACATTATATACTTCCGATTTGACAGACAAAGAACTCCTTCCTCTCTACTCCTCTCTCACCCCAGTTCCTCCTTCTCTTTGCTAAATTAAGACCAGCTTTCTGATTTCTTTTTTTTTTTCTCCAGGGCAACCAAGTGAGTTAATTCACTCTGATCCACATCTGGCTGGGAATTCATTATTATGCAACAGTATAATAAAATTCCTCTCGAGTAAGACCCTCCCACTTCCTTCGTTCAATTTGAGTTCAATTTGAAAGGAACTCATTTTCTGAAGGTAGCAAGAAAATGAAATATTTACCTGAAGTGCCAATTATGGATTCCCCAATGAGCGGCGCCTCAATTTTATGAAAGTGTACGACTTGAATTGAATTTTTTAATAAAAATGGTATTAATGTTTCGCTTATTACAAAATACTAAATACTACAAATAAAAAAATTAACTGTAAATAGCCCAGATTCTATACAGGAGAACTAAATACTTTGTTATCCAAAATCTTTGGATCTTTTGGTCAATTTCGCTACTTGGAAAAAAGGTTTTATTAACACTACACAGGTGAATCTTACAATACACTGAAATGGACTGTGGATTAAAACCGAAAGATACTTTCCTACCACCTAAATATACTGGATTTTGGTTGAAAATTAAAATAGAAAGAAACAAGATAGATCTAGATGTACCTGTCTAACGTAAGAATGTTAAAGCAAATCGGCGCAATCGATTCTGAGACAAACAAAAAAATCGAACAAAAAATATATCAGCGACATGCTGAATATCAATTCGCATCAAACTCGGAATTGTGAAATAAAACATTTCATTTGGGGCTTGGAACCTACTTCAGTGTACTCTTGTTACATACAACAGTGTCCAACACCTGGTAAGCTGAAAGTAGAAGTCTAAGGGAAGACTTGGCTAGAACCGTGATCTCCACTTTGCACCAAACACTAAGCTAATTTCTTCTTTTTAAACAAAGTTAATTTGCGGTGATTGAGTAAATTAATGCATTTTTTGGTCAGATCGCCAATTGGTTCAAAACCAATTGGCGATCTGATATCGTGCATGTAGGCGCATCGCTTAAGTATTTAACTTAAATTTCTCACGTTATTACATGATGGAAACTGCAAGAGTTAAACGAGGGAATCGAACCCAGAAACTCATTAATATATCAGCAGCCTCACTTTGTCTTTGGGAAGACGATTCTTATTTTGTAAACAAGAAACGTTGAATTTCGCACTAATGGAACAAATTTAATCAGAAATATAGATATTTAAAGGAGCAAACTAAGTTTCAGTACTATATTAATTTAGTTTGTATTGAAGTTGTTTATATTTAAAATTTGATTTGCTTTATTTTAAGTAGTTATATATGTATCTGTTCGAGACTCAAACTTTGTTATAAAAAATAATATAACGTACTCAATCAAAAAGAAACAAACAAATTCATTGTAGGGTCGAAGATCACTTTATTGGGTCATTAAATAATTTGGAGGATGTAATGCATTTTTTCAATGGAGGATTTCATGACAACGAAATAAATGAAGAATATCACTTTCAAGCAATTTACGCTTATAAAAAAAAACCTTACCTGAATCAAATATCACGCTCGGCTACCGTGGCACATAATGTGCAATGCTTAATATATATTGCATAAATTATTTGACAGCCTTTCAAGGAAAGAAGTCAACAAAGTATTTTTGGTACAAAAACAGGAACAACTAGCTATTCTAACCCTATTTGATCTTGTAAATTCTAATCAACGTTGAAAATTTATTTTCCCTGTTTAATTTTTTGAGACAATCATTGTTTCACGAAAACACATTTACTAATTAAATAGCAGAAGAATAGAAGTTAAAGTAATCGCCTATTTTTCCACGGCGGTGCTTAACGTTCAACTATAGAGTTTAATAAGTTAGAACAAGTTTTGTTTGAACTAAAATACTAGAAGAAGTTTGTGGTTACTAACTCTCGGAGGAAATATTTATTTAAATGAAAGTTAGAGAGGGAATGAAACATGTTGTTAAGTAGCTTTGGTATTAACCAAGAGATCGTGATCACTGAAAGGCAAGTCTTAGTCCATAAGCGAGATAGTCAGCGGGAGATAAGAAATCTCAAGACAGGAATATCTTCCTAGCATTCAGTAGGCACTCTGAGAGCCGCTTACTTAGTAAGCTGTGTATGATATGAGACAACTACCGCTGCGCCACACTGTAACTTCCATACAACGCGCACTAAACACGGGAGTAAAAGCTAGCTTACAGCCACAGCCTCACAAATAATAAGACATACAGAATTAAATAAAAGTCTGGCCATCTTGTTAAAGGTGCAGCTAAAAAAAAACAAACAAAAAAAAGAACTCATTTATAGTTCTACAGTCTAAAAAGTCACGAAAATGAGATAATTCCTTTACTCCAAAAATTAATATACCCAAATCGTCTGCAAGAATATCCTACATAGTTATGATAGCCCATATTCCAGCCATATAAACACATGGTTGGAAGTTTATTTTTACAAGAAATAAACACGTAGCTATAAAGATAAGATTTATGGATCACGACTGTAGATCTAAGATGTGAGTTTTTTTGAGCTTAAAGATAAGTAACTTAATCCGGATGTTATATTTTTACGTAAAATAAAAGAAAAACGCAAGATGAATTCATAAGTGATGTACCAGGTCATTCATTAGTTCTTTCATAAATAAAATATCACCATATAATTTAAAAACAAATCAAGACGTAAAAGATGAAATTTAATATTTTGAAGTATCTTCAACAGAGTTAAATGTATTCATAATATTAAATTATAGCAATAATTTCAAACTAAATGTTTAGCTTACTTAGGTCATTTAATCAGGAATTTTTAATACACATATCAGGATTTATTTTTCTATCTTATAAGAAGAGTTAAAACAGAAATTAGGATGAAATTGTTTGAGCTAAATTACATTTTTTCGTAATTTGAAAATGCGAACGCAAGGAGATAGTTTATTTCAGTTTTGTGATTAATTGTGGAAGATGTATTAAGGCCAAACAAAAACAACACTCTTTGTACGACCTTCCAACATACTTGCCCCTACTTCCACAAATCCGTTGTTTTTATCATTTAAGTGAAGCTCCCATAATGCAGGACGTTTTCGACAGTAGAGTTAGACATGTTACTGTTACAATTGACCTGAACCAGTTGACATATAACAGTAAAATTTCGTATTTTTCCAGTACACATGTGCCAAATTTCAAGAAAATCCAAGATTGTGAGGTCAAAAATAGTCCTTTTTTGGGTTGATTTGACATGGAATGGCTCAACAGATTATTGGCATGAAATTTTGTTCACTTATATACTACACTTTACTTAGTTGTAAGTTATATACTGTAGTTTTCTTGAATACAGATCCGTTAGTTGAAAAGATATTGGGAGTTGAAATTTTTTTGGGTCATGGTTTTGCTGTGAAATGGAGCCCTTAAAACACCCACACTAAACAACAGATTATTTCTATGAAATTTTGTACTCTTACACACTCTGTTTTACTGAGTAGTATGATATAGTTTTCTTGAGTACAGATCCGTTAGTTGAGAAGATATTGAGAGTTGAAATTTTTTTGGGTCATGGTTTGGCTGTGAAATGGGTAACTTATAACTCCCACAGTAAACAACAGATTATTCGTATGAAATTTTGTGCTCTTACACACTCTGTTTTACTGAGTAGTATGCTATAGTTTTCTTGAGTACAGATCCGTTAGCTGAGAAGATATTGAGAGTTGAAATTTTTTTGGGTCATGGTTTTGCTGTGAAATTGGCCTTTATAACTCCCACAGTAAACAACAAATTATGCGTGTGAAATTTTGTGCTCTTACACACTCTGTTTTACTAAGTAGTATGCTATAGTTTTCTTGAGTACAGATCCATTACTTGAGAAGATATTGAGAGTTGAAATTTTTTTGGGTCATGGTTTTGCTGAGAAATGGGGCCCTTATAACTCGCACAGTAAACAACAGATTATTCGTATGAAATTTTGGGTTCTTACACACTCTGTTTTACTGAGTAGTATGCTATAGTTTTCTTCAGTACAGATCCATTAGTTGAGAAGATATTGAGAGTTGAAATTTTTTTGGGTCATGGTTTTGATGTGAAATGGGGCCCTTATAACTCCCACAGTAAACAACAGATTATTCGTATGAAATTTTGTGCTCTTACACACTCTGTTTTACTGAGTAGTATGCTATAGTTTTATTGAGTACAGATCCGTTAGCTGAGAAGATATTGAGAGTTGAAATTTTTTTGGGTCATGATTTTGCTGTGAAATGGGGCCCTTATAACTCCCACAGTAAACAACAGATTATTCGTATGAAATTTTGTGCTCTTACACATTCTGTTTTACTGAGTAGTATGCTATAGTTTTCTTCCATACAGATCCGTTAGTTGAGAAGATAATGGGAGTTGAAATTTTTTTGGGTCATGGTTTTGCTGTGAAATTGGCCTTTATAACTCCCACAGTAAACAACAAAATATGCGTGTGAAATTTTGTGCTCTTACACATTCTGTTTTACTGAGTAGTATGCTATAGTTTTCTTCAGTACCGATCTGTTAGTTGAGAAGATATTGTGAGTTGAAATTTTTTTGGGTCATGGTTTTGCTGTGAAATGGGGCCTTTATAACTCGCACAGTAAACAACAGATTTTTCGTATGAAATTTTGTGCTCTTACACACTTTGTTTTACTGAGTAGTATGCTATAGTTTTCTTGTATACAGATCCATTAGTTGACAAGATATTGAGAGTTGAAATTTTTTTGGGTCATGATTTTGCAGTGCAATGGGGACCTTATAACTCCCACAGTAAACAACAGATTATTCGTATGAAATTTTGTGCTATTACACACTCTGTTTTACTGAGTAGTATACTATAGTTTTCTTGAGTACAGATCCGTTAGCTGAGAAGATATTGAGAGTTGAAATTTTTTTGGGTCATGGTTTTGCTGAGAAATGGGGCCCTTATAACCCCCACAGTAAACAACAGATTATTCGTATGAAATTTTGGGTTCTTACACACTCTGTTTTACTGAGTAGTATGCTATAGTTTTCTTGTATACAGATCCATTAGTTGACAAGATATTGAGAGTTGAAATTTTTTTGGGTCATGATTTTGCAGTGCAATGGGGACCTTATAACTCCCACAGTAAACAACAGATTATTCGTATGAAATTTTGTGCTCTTACACACTCTGTTTTACTGAGTAGTATACTATAGTTTTCTTGAGTACAGATCCGTTAGCTGAGAAGATATTGAGAGGTGAAATTTTTTTGGGTCATGATTTTGCTGTGCAATGGGGCCTTTATAACTCGCACAGTAAACAACAGATTATTCGTATGAAATTTTGGGTTCCTACACACTCTGTTTTACTGAGTAGTATGCTATAGTTTTCTTCAGTACAGATCCATTAGTTGAGAAGATATTGAGAGTTGAAATTTTTTTGGGTCATGGTTTTGATGTGAAATGGGGCCCTTATAACTCCCACAGTAAACAACAGATTATTCGTATGAAATTTTGTGCTCTTACACACTCTGTTTTACTGAGTAGTATGCTATAGTTTTCTTGAGTACAGATCCGTTAGCTGAGAAGATATTGAGAGTTGAAATTTTTTTGGGTCATGGTTTGGCTGTGAAATGGGTAACTTATAACTCCCACAGTAAACAACAGATTATTCGTATGAAATTTTGTGCTCTTACACACTCTGTTTTACTGAGTAGTATGCTATAGTTTTCTTGAGTACAGATCCGTTAGCTGAGAAGATATTGAGAGTTAAAATTTTTTTGGGTCATGGTTTTGCTGTGAAATTGGCCTTTATAACTCCCACAGTAAACAACAAATTATGCGTGTGAAATTTTGTGCTCTTACACACTCTGTTTTACTAAGTAGTATGCTATAGTTTTCTTGAGTACAGATCCATTACTTGAGAAGATATTGAGAGTTGAAATTTTTTTGGGTCATGGATTTGCTGAGAAATGGGGCCCTTATAACTCGCACAGTAAACAACAGATTATTCGTATGAAATTTTGGGTTCTTACACACTCTGTTTTACTGAGTAGTATGCTATAGTTTTCTTCAGTACAGATCCATTAGTTGAGAAGATATTGAGAGTTGAAATTTTTTTGGGTCATGGTTTTGATGTGAAATGGGGCCCTTATAACTCCCACAGTAAACAACAGATTATTCGTATGAAATTTTGTGCTCTTACACACTCTGTTTTACTGAGTAGTATGCTATAGTTTTATTGAGTACAGATCCGTTAGCTGAGAAGATATTGAGAGTTGAAATTTTTTTGGGTCATGATTTTGCTGTGAAATGGGGCCCTTATAACTCCCACAGTAAACAACAGATTATTCGTATGAAATTTTGTGCTCTTACACATTCTGTTTTACTGAGTAGTATGCTATAGTTTTCTTCAGTACCGATCTGTTAGTTGAGAAGATATTGTGAGTTGAAATTTTTTTGGGTCATGGTTTTGCTGTGAAATGGGGCCTTTATAACTCCCACAGTAAACAACAGATTATTCGTATGAAATTTTGTGCTCTTACACACTCTGTTTTACTGAGTAGTATGCTATAGTTTTCTTGAGTACAGATCCGTTAGCTGAGAAGATATTGAGAGTTGAAATTTTTTTGGGTCATGATTTTGCTGTGCAATGGGGCCTTTATAACTCGCACAGTAAACAACAGATTATTCGTATGAAATTTTGGGTACTTACACACTCTGTTTTACTGAGTAGTATGCTATAGTTTTCTTCAGTACAGATCCATTAGTTGAGAAGATATTGAGAGTTGAAATTTTTTTGGGTCATGGTTTTGCTAAGAAATGGGGCCCTTATAACTCCCACAGTAAACAACAGATTATTCGTATGAAATTTTGTGCTCTTACACACTCTGTTTTACTGAGTAGTATGCTATAGTTTTCTTGAGTACAGATCCGTTAGCTGAGAAGATATTGAGAGTTGAAATTTTTTTGGGTCATGATTTTGCTGTGCAATGGGGCCTTTATAACTCGCACAGTAAACAACAGATTATTCGTATGAAATTTTGGGTACTTACACACTCTGTTTTACTGAGTAGTATGCTATAGTTTTCTTCAGTACAGATCCATTAGTTGAGAAGATATTGAGAGTTGAAATTTTTTTGGGTCATGGTTTTGCTAAGAAATGGGGCCCTTATAACTCCCACAGTAAACAACAGATTATTCGTATGAAATTTTGTGCTCTTACACACTCTGTTTTACTGAGTAGTATGCTATAGTTTTCCTAAGTACAGATCCGTTAGCTGAGAAGATATTGAGAGTTGAAATTTTTTTGGGTCATGATTTTGCTGTGCAATGGGGCCTTTATAACTCGCACAGTAAACAGTAGATTATTCGTATGAAATTTTGTGCTCTTACACACTCTGTTTTACTGAGTAGTATGCTATAGTTTTCCTAAGTACAGATCCGTTAGCTGAGAAGATATTGAGAGTTGAAATTTTTTTGGGTCATGATTTTGCTGTGCAATGGGGCCTTTATAACTCCCACAGTAAACAACAAAATATGCGTGTGAAATTTTGTGCTCTTACACATTCTGTTTTACTGAGTAGTATGCTATAGTTTTCTTCAGTACCGATCTGTTAGTTGAGAAGATATTGTGAGTTGAAATTTTTTTGGGTCATGGTTTTGCTGTGAAATGGGGCCTTTATAACTCGCACAGTAAACAACAGATTTTTCGTATGAAATTTTGTGCTCTTACACACTTTGTTTTACTGAGTAGTATGCTATAGTTTTCTTGTATACAGATCCATTAGTTGACAAGATATTGAGAGTTGAAATTTTTTTGGGTCATGATTTTGCAGTGCAATGGGGACCTTATAACTCCCACAGTAAACAACAGATTATTCGTATGAAATTTTGTGCTCTTACACACTCTGTTTTACTGAGTAGTATACTATAGTTTTCTTGAGTACAGATCCGTTAGCTGAGAAGATATTGAGAGTTGAAATTTTTTTGGGTCATGGTTTTGCTGAGAAATGGGGCCCTTATAACCCCCACAGTAAACAACAGATTATTCGTATGAAATTTTGGGTTCTTACACACTCTGTTTTACTGAGTAGTATGCTATAGTTTTCTTGTATACAGATCCATTAGTTGACAAGATATTGAGAGTTGAAATTTTTTTGGGTCATGATTTTGCAGTGCAATGGGGACCTTATAACTCCCACAGTAAACAACAGATTATTCGTATGAAATTTTGTGCTCTTACACACTCTGTTTTACTGAGTAGTATACTATAGTTTTCTTGAGTACAGATCCGTTAGCTGAGAAGATATTGAGAGGTGAAATTTTTTTGGGTCATGATTTTGCTGTGCAATGGGGCCTTTATAACTCGCACAGTAAACAACAGATTATTCGTATGAAATTTTGGGTTCCTACACACTCTGTTTTACTGAGTAGTATGCTATAGTTTTCTTCAGTACAGATCCATTAGTTGAGAAGATATTGAGAGTTGAAATTTTTTTGGGTCATGGTTTTGATGTGAAATGGGGCCCTTATAACTCCCACAGTAAACAACAGATTATTCGTATGAAATTTTGTGCTCTTACACACTCTGTTTTACTGAGTAGTATGCTATAGTTTTCTTGAGTACAGATCCGTTAGCTGAGAAGATATTGAGAGTTGAAATTTTTTTGGGTCATGATTTTGCTGTGCAATGGGGCCTTTATAACTCGCACAGTAAACAACAGATTATTCGTATGAAATTTTGGGTACTTACACACTCTGTTTTACTGAGTAGTATGCTATAGTTTTCTTCAGTACAGATCCATTAGTTGAGAAGATATTGAGAGTTGAAATTTTTTTGGGTCATGGTTTTGCTAAGAAATGGGGCCCTTATAACTCCCACAGTAAACAACAGATTATTCGTATGAAATTTTGTGCTCTTACACACTCTGTTTTACTGAGTAGTATGTTATAGTTTTCTTGAGTACAGATCCGTTAGCTGAGAAGATATTGAGAGTTGAAATTTTTTTGGGTCATGATTTTGCTGTGCAATGGGGCCTTTATAACTCGCACAGTAAACAACAGATTATTCGTATGAAATTTTGGGTACTTACACACTCTGTTTTACTGAGTAGTATGCTATAGTTTTCTTCAGTACAGATCCATTAGTTGAGAAGATATTGAGAGTTGAAATTTTTTTGGGTCATGGTTTTGCTAAGAAATGGGGCCCTTATAACTCCCACAGTAAACAACAGATTATTCGTATGAAATTTTGTGCTCTTACACACTCTGTTTTACTGAGTAGTATGCTATAGTTTTCCTAAGTACAGATCCGTTAGCTGAGAAGATATTGAGAGTTGAAATTTTTTTGGGTCATGATTTTGCTGTGCAATGGGGCCTTTATAACTCGCACAGTAAACAGTAGATTATTCGTATGAAATTTTGGGTTCTTACACACTCTGTTTTACTGAGTAGTATGCTATAGTTTTCTTCAGTACAGATCCATTAGTTGAGAAGATATTGAGAGTTGAAATTTTTTTGGGTCATGGTTTTGATGTGAAATGGGGCCCTTATAACTCCCACAGTAAACAACAGATTATTCGTATGTAATTTTGTGCTCTTACACATTCTGTTTTACTGAGTAGTATGCTATAGTTTTCTTCCGTACAGATCCGTTAGTTGAGAAGATAATGGGAGTTGAAATTTTTTTGGGTCATGGTTTTGCTGTGAAATTGGCCTTTATAACTCCCACAGTAAACAACAAAATATGCGTGTGAAATTTTGTGCTCTTACACACTCGGTTTTACTGAGTAGTATGCAATAGTTTTCTTGAGTACAGATCCGTTAGCTGAGAAGATATTAAGAGTTGAAATTTTTTTGGGTCATGGTTTTGCTGAGAAATGGGGCCCTTATAACCCCCACAGTAAACAACAGATTATTCGTATGAAATTTTGGGTTCTTACACACTCTGTTTTACTGAGTAGTATGCTGTAGTTTTCTTCCGTACAGATCCGTTAGTTGAGAAGATATTGAGAGTTGAAATTTTTTTGGGTCATGGTTTTGGTGTGAAATGGGGCCATTATATCTCCCACAGTAAACAACATATTATTCGTATGAAATTTTGTGCGCTTACACACTCTGTTTTACTGAGTAGTATGCTATAGTTTTCTTGAGTACAGATCCGTTAGCTGAGAAGATATTGAGAGTTGAAATTTTTTTGGGTCATGATTTTGCTGTGCAATGGGGCCTTTATAACTCGCACAATAAACAACAGATTATTCGTATGAAATTTTGGGTTCTTACACACTCTGTTTTACTGAGTAGTATGCTATAGTTTTCTTCAGTACAGATCCATTAGTTGAGAAGATATTGAGAGTTGAAATTTTTTTGGGTCATGGTTTTGATGTGAAATGGGGCCCTTATAACTCCCACAGTAAACAACAAAATATGCGTGTGAAATTTTGTGCTCTTACACATTCTGTTTTACTGAGTAGTATGCAATAGTTTTCTTGAGAACCGATCCATTAGTTGAGAAGATATTAAGAGTTGAAATTTTTTTGGGTCATGATTTTGCTGTGCAATGGGGACCTTATAACTCCCACTGTAAACAACAGATTATTCGTATGAAATTTTGTGCTCTTACACATTCTGTTTTACTGAGTAGTATGCAATAGTTTTCTTGAGAACAGATCCATTAGTTGAGAAGATATTAAGAGTTGAAATTTTTTTGGGTCATGATTTTGCTGTGCAATGGGGACCTTATAACTCCCACTGTAAACAACAGATTATTCGTATGAAATTTTGTGCTCTTACACATTCTGTTTTACTGAGTAGTATGCTATAGTTTTCTTCAGTACAGATCCGTTAGTTGAGAAGATATTGTGAGTTGAAATTTTTTTGGGTCATGGTTTTGCTGTGAAATGGGGCCATTATATCTCCCACAGTAAACAACATATTATTCGTATGAAATTTTGTGCTCTTACACACTCTGTTTTACTGAGTAGTATGCAATAGTTTTCTTGAGTACAGATCCGTTAGCTGAGAAGATATTAAGAGTTGAAATTTTTTTGGGTCATGGTTTTGCTGAGAAATGGGGCCCTTATAACCCCCACAGTAAACAACAGATTATTCGTATGAAATTTTGGGTTCTTACACACTCTGTTTTACTGAGTAGTATGCTGTAGTTTTCTTCCGTACAGATCCGTTAGTTGAGAAGATATTGAGAGTTGAAATTTTTTTGGGTCATGGTTTTGGTGTGAAATGGGGCCATTATATCTCCCACAGTAAACAACATATTATTCGTATGAAATTTTGTGCGCTTACACACTCTGTTTTACTGAGTAGTATGCTATAGTTTTCTTGAGTACAGATCCGTTAGCTGAGAAGATATTGAGAGTTGAAATTTTTTTGGGTCATGGTTTTGCTGTGAAATGGGGCCATTATATCTCCCACAGTAAACAACATATTATTCGTATGAAATTTTGTGCTCTTACACACTCTGTTTTACTGAGTAGTATGCTATAGTTTTCTTGAGTACAGATCCATTAGTTGAGAAGATATTGAGAGTTGAAATTTTTTTGGGTCATGGTTTTGCTAAGAAATGGGGCCCTTATAACTCCCACAGTAAACAACAGATTATTCGTATGAAATTTTGTGCTCTTACACACTCTGTTTTACTGAGTAGTATGCTATAGTTTTCTTGAGTACAGATCCGTTAGCTGAGAAGATATTGAGAGTTGAAATTTTTTTGGGTCATGATTTTGATGTGAAATGGGGCCCTTATAACTCCCACAGTAAACAACAGATTATTCGTATGTAATTTTGTGCTCTTACACATTCTGTTTTACTGAGTAGTATGCTATAGTTTTCTTCCGTACAGATCCGTTAGTTGAGAAGATAATGGGAGTTGAAATTTTTTTGGGTCATGGTTTTGCTGTGAAATTGGCCTTTATAACTCCCACAGTAAACAACAAAATATGCGTGTGAAATTTTGTGCTCTTACACACTCGGTTTTACTGAGTAGTATGCAATAGTTTTCTTGAGAACAGATCCATTAGTTGAGAAGATATTAAGAGTTGAAATTTTTTGGGGTCATGATTTTGCTGTGCAATAGGGACCTTATAACTCCCACTGTAAACAACAGATTATTCGTATGAAATTTTGTGCTCTTACACATTCTGTTTTACTGAGTAGTATGCTATAGTTTTCTTCAGTACCGATCTGTTAGTTGAGAAGATATTGTGAGTTGAAATTTTTTTGGGTCATGGTTTTGCTGTGAAATGGGGCCTTTATAACTCGCACAGTAAACAACAGATTTTTCGTATGAAATTTTGTGCTCTTACACACTTTGTTTTACTGAGTAGTATGCTATAGTTTTCTTGTATACAGATCCATTAGTTGACAAGATATTGAGAGTTGAAATTTTTTTGGGTCATGGTTTTTCAGTGCAATGGGGACCTTATAACTCCCACAGTAAACAACAGATTATTCGTATGAAATTTTGTGCTCTTACACACTCTGTTTTACTGAGTAGTATACTATAGTTTTCTTGAGTACAGATCCGTTAGTTGAGAAGAAATTGAGAGTTGAAATTGTTTTGGGTCATGTTTTTACTCTGAAATGGGCCCCTTATAACTCGCACAGTAAACAACAGATTTTTCGTATGAAATTTTGTGCTCTTACACACTATGTTTTACTGAGTAGTATGCTGTAGTTTTCTTCAGTACAGATCCGTTAGTTGAGAAGATATTGAGAGTTGAAATTTTTTTGGGTCATGGTTTTGGTGTGAAATGGGGCCATTATATCTCCCACAGTAAACAACATATTATTCGTATGAAATTTTGTGCGCTTACACACTCTGTTTTACTGAGTAGTATGCTATAGTTTTCTTGAGTACAGATCCGTTAGCTGAGAAGATATTGAGAGTTGAAATTTTTTTGGGTCATGATTTTGCTGTGCAATGGGGCCTTTATAACTCGCACAATAAACAACAGATTATTCGTATGAAATTTTGGGTTCTTACACACTCTGTTTTACTGAGTAGTATGCTATAGTTTTCTTCAGTACAGATCCATTAGTTGAGAAGATATTGAGAGTTGAAATTTTTTTGGGTCATGGTTTTGATGTGAAATGGGGCCCTTATAACTCCCACAGTAAACAACAGATTATTCGTATGAAATTTTGTGCTCTTACACATTCTGTTTTACTGAGTAGTATGCTATAGTTTTCTTCAGTACAGATGCATTAGTTGAGAAGATATTGAGAGTTGAAATTTTTTTGGGTCATGGTTTTGATGTGAAATGGGGCCCTTATAACTCCCACAGTAAACAACAGATTATTCGTATGAAATTTTGTGCTCTTACACACTCTGTTTTACTGAGTAGTATGCTGTAGTTTTCTTCCGTACAGATCCGTTAGTTGAGAAGATAATGCGAGTTGAAATTTTTTTGGGTCATGGTTTTGCTGTGAAATTGGCCTTTATAACTCCCACAGTAAACAACAAAATATGCGTGTGAAATTTTGTGCTCTTACACACTCGGATTTACTGAGTAGTATGCAATAGTTTTCTTGAGAACAGATCCATTAGTTGAGAAGATATTAAGAGTTGAAATTTTTTTGGGTCATGATTTTGCTGTGCAATGGGGACCTTATAACTCCCACTGTAAACAACAGATTATTCGTATGAAATTTTGTGCTCTTACACATTCTGTTTTACTGAGTACTATGCTATAGTTTTCATCAGTACAGATCCGTTAGTTGAGAAGATATTGTGAGTTGAAATTTTTTTGGGTCATGGTTTTGCTGTGAAATAGGGCCATTATATCTCCCACAGTAAACAACATATTATTCGTATGAAATTTTGTGCTCTTACACACTCTGTTTTACTGAGTAGTATGCTATAGTTTTCTTGAGTACAGATCCGTTAGCTGAGAAGATATTGAGAGTTGAAATTTTTTTGGGTCATGATTTTGCAGTGCAATGGGGACCTAATAACTCCCACAGTAAACAACAGATTATTCGTATGAAATTTTGTGCTCTTACACACTCTGTTTTACTGAGTAGTATGCTGTTGTTTTCTTCAGTACAGATCCGTTAGTTGAAAAGATATTGAGAGTTGAAATTTTTTTGGGTTATGGTTTTGCTGTGAAATGGGCCCCTTATAACTCCCACAGTAAACAACAGATTGTTCGTAAGAAATTTTGTGCTCTTACACACTCGGTTTTACTGAGTAGTATGCAATAGTTTTCTTGAGTACAGATCTGTTAGTTGAGAAGATATTGAGAGTTGAAATTTTTTTGGGTCATGGTTTTGCTGTGAAATGGGGCCTTTATAACTCGCACAGTAAACAACAGATTTTTCGTATGAAATTTTGTGCTCTTACACACTATGTTTTACTGAGTAGTATGCTATAGTTTTCTTCAGTACAGATCCATTAGTTGAGAAGATATTGAGAGTTGAAATTTTTTTGGGTCATGGTTTTGCTGTGAAATGGGGCCTTTATAACTCCCTCAGTAAACAACAAATTATGCGTGTGAAATTTTGTGCTCTTACACACTCTGTTTTACTGAGTAGTATGCTATAGTTTTCTTCAGTACAGATCCATTAGTTGAGAAGATATTGAGAGTTGAAATTTTTTTGGATCATGGTTTTGCTGTGAAATGGGGCCTTTATAACTCCCTCAGTAAACAACAAATTATGCGTGTGAAATTTTGTGCTCTTACATACTCTGTTTTACTGAGTAGTATGCTATAGTTTTCTTGAGTACAGATCCATTAGTTGAGAAGATATTGAGAGTTGAAATTTTTTTGGGTTATGGTTTTGCTTTGAAATGGGCCCCTTATAACTCCCACAGTAAACAACAGATTGTTCGTAAGAAATTTTGTGCTCTTACACACTCGGTTTTACTGAGTAGTATGCAATAGTTTTCTTGAGTACAGATCTGTTAGTTGAGAAGATATTGAGAGTTGAAATTTTTTTGGGTCATGGTTTTGCTGTGAAATGGGGCCTTTATAACTCGCACAGTAAACAACAGATTTTTCGTATGAAATTTTGTGCTCTTACACACTATGTTTTACTGAGTAGTATGCTATAGTTTTCTTCAGTACAGATCCATTAGTTGAGAAGATATTGAGAGTTGAAATTTTTTTGGGTCATGGTTTTGCTGTGAAATGGGGCCTTTATAACTCCCTCAGTAAACAACAAATTATGCGTGTGAAATTTTGTGCTCTTACACACTCTGTTTTACTGAGTAGTATGCTATAGTTTTCTTCAGTACAGATCCATTAGTTGAGAAGATATTGAGAGTTGAAATTATTTTGGGTCATGGTTTTGCTGTGAAATGGGGCCTTTATAACTCCCTCAGTAAACAACAAATTATGCGTGTGAAATTTTGTGCTCTTACACACTCTGTTTTACTGAGTAGTATGCTATAGTTTTCTTCAGTACAGATCCATTAGTTGAGAAGATATTGAGAGTTGAAATTTTTTTGGGTCATGGTTTTGATGTGAAATGGGGCCCTTATAACTCCCACAGTAAACAACAGATTATTCGTATGAAATTTTGTGCTCTTACACACTATGTTTTACTGAGTAGTATGCTATAGTTTTCTTCAGTACAGATCCATTAGTTGAAAAGATATTGAGAGTTGAAATTTTTTTGGGTCATGGTTTTGCTGTGAAATGGGGCCTTTATTACTCCCTCAGTAAACAACAAATTATGCGTGTGAAATTTTGTGCTCTTACACCCTCTGTTTTACTGAGTAGTATGCTATAGTTTTCTTCAGTACAGATCCATTAGTTGAGAAGATATTGAGAGTTGAAATTTTTTTGGGTCATGGTTTTGCTGTGAAATGGGGCCTTTATAACTCCCTCAGTAAACAACAAATTATGCGTGTGAAATTTTGTGCTCTTACACACTCTGTTTTACTGAGTAGTATGCTATAGTTTTCTTGAGTACAGATCCATTAGTTGAGAAGATATTGAGAGTTGAAATTTTTTTGGGTTATGGTTTTGCTGTGAAATGGGCCCCTTATAACTCCCACAGTAAACAACAGATTGTTCGTAAGAAATTTTGTGCTCTTACACACTCGGTTTTACTGAGTAGTATGCAATAGTTTTCTTGAGTACAGATCTGTTAGTTGAGAAGATATTGAGAGTTGAAATTTTTTTGGGTCATGGTTTTGCTGTGAAATGGGGCCTTTATAACTCGCACAGTAAACAACAGATTTTTCGTATGAAATTTTGTGCTCTTACACACTATGTTTTACTGAGTAGTATGCTATAGTTTTCTTCAGTACAGATCCATTAGTTGAGAAGATATTGAGAGTTGAAATTTTTTTGGGTCATGGTTTTGCTGTGAAATGGGGCCTTTATAACTCCCTCAGTAAACAACAAATTATGCGTGGGAAATTTTGTGCTCTTACACACTGTTTTACTGAGTAGTATGCTATAGTTTTCTTCAGTACAGATCCATTAGTTGAGAAGATATTGAGAGTTGAAATTTTTTTGGGTCATGGTTTTGCTGTGAAATGGGGCCTTTATAACTCCCTCAGTAAACAACAAATTATGCGTGTGAAATTTTGTGCTCTTACACACTCTGTTTTACTGAGTAGTATGCTATAGTTTTCTTGAGTACAGATCCATTAGTTGAGAAGATATTGAGAGTTGAAATTTTTTTGGGTCACGGTTTTGCTGTGAAATGGGGCCATTATATCTCCCACAGTAAACAACATATTATTCGTATGAAATTTTGTGCTCTTACACATTCTGTTTTACTGAGTAGTATACTATAGTTTTCTTGAGTACAGATCTGTTAGTTGAGAAGATATTGAGAGTTGAAATTTTTTTGGGTCATGTTTTTACTCTGAAATGGGCCCCTTATAACTCCCACAGTAAACAACAGATTGTTCGTAAGAAATTTTGTGCTCTTACACACTCGGTTTTACAGAGTAGTATGCAATAGTTTTCTTGAGTACAGATCTGTTAGTTGAGAAGATATTGAGAATCGAAATTTTTTTGGGTCATGACTTTGCAGTGCAATGGGGACCTAATAACTCCCACAGTAAACAACAGATTATTCGTATGAAATTTTGTGCTCTTACACACTCTGTTTTACTGAGTAGTATGCTGTAGTTTTCTTCAGTACAGATCCGTTAGTTGAAAAGATATTGAGAGTTGAAATTTTTTTGGGTTATGGTTTTGCTGTGAAATGGGCCCCTTATAACTCCCACAGTAAACAACAGATTGTTCGTAAGAAATTTTGTGCTCTTACACACTCGGTTTTACTGAGTAGTATGCAATAGTTTTCTTGAGTACAGATCTGTTAGTTGAGAAGATATTGAGAGTTGAAATTTTTTTGGGTCATGGTTTTGCTGTGAAATGGGGCCTTTATAACTCGCACAGTAAACAACAGATTTTTCGTATGAAATTTTGTGCTCTTACACACTATGTTTTACTGAGTAGTATGCTATAGTTTTCTTCAGTACAGATCCATTAGTTGAGAAGATATTGAGAGTTGAAATTTTTTTGGGTCCTGGTTTTGCTGTGAAATGGGGCCTTTATAACTCCCTCAGTAAACAACAAATTATGCGTGGGAAATTTTGTGCTCTTACACACTCTGTTTTACTGAGTAGTATGCTATAGTTTTCTTCAGTACAGATCCATTTGTTGAGAAGATATTGAGAGTTGAAATTTTTTTGGGTCATGGTTTTGCTGTGAAATGGGGCCTTTATAACTCCCTCAGTAAACAACAAATTATGCGTGTGAAATTTTGTGCTCTTACACACTCTGTTTTACTGAGTAGTATGCTATAGTTTTCTTGAGTACAGATCCATTAGTTGAGAAGATATTGAGAGTTGAAATTTTTTTGGGTCATGGTTTTGCTGTGAAATGGGGCCATTATATCTCCCACAGTAAACAACATATTATTCGTATGAAATTTTGTGCTCTTACACACTCTGTTTTACTGAGTAGTATACTATAGTTTTCTTGAGTACAGATCTGTTAGTTGAGAAGATATTGAGAGTTGAAATTTTTTTGGGTCATGTTTTTACTCTGAAATGGGCCCCTTATAACTCCCACAGTAAACAACAGATTGTTCGTAAGAAATTTTGTGCTCTTACACACTCGGTTTTACTGAGTAGTATGCAATAGTTTTCTTGAGTACAGATCTGTTAGTTGAGAAGATATTGAGAATTGAAATTTTTTTGGGTCATGGTTTTGCTGTGAAATGGGGCCCTTATAACTCCCACAGTAAACAACAGATTATTCGTATGAAATTTCGTACACTTACACACTCTGTTTTACTGAGTAGTATACTATAGTTTTCTTGACTACAGATCCGTTAGTTGAGAAGATATTGAGAGTTGAAATTTTTTTGGGTCATGGTTTTGCTGTGAAATGGGGCCCTTATAACTCCCACAGTAAACAACAGATTATTCGTATGAAATTTCGTACACTTACACACTCTGTTTTACTGAGTAGTATACTATAGTTTTCTTGACTACAGATCCGTTAGTTGAGAAGATATTGAGAGTTGAAATTTTTTTGGGTCGTGGTTTTGCTGTGAAATAGGGCCCTTAAAACTCCCACAGGAAACAACAGATTATTCGTATGAAATTTTATGCTCTTACACACTCTGATTTACTGAGTAGTATGCAATAGTTTTCTTGAGTACAGATCTGTTAGTTGAGAAGATATTGAGAGTTGAAATTTTTTTGGGTCATGGTTTTGCTGTGAAATGGGGCCTTTATAACTCCCTCAGTAAACAACAAATTATGCGTGTGAAATTTTGTGCTCTTACACACTCTGTTTTACTGAGTAGTATGCTATAGTTTTCTTGAGTACAGATCCATTAGTTGAGAAGATATTGAGAGTTGAAATTTTTTTGGGTCATGGTTTTGCTGTGAAATGGGGCCATTATATCTCCCACAGTAAACAACATATTATTCGTATGAAATTTTGTGCTCTTACACACTCTGTTTTACTGAGTAGTATACTATAGTTTTCTTGAGTACAGATCTGTTAGTTGAGAAGATATTGAGAGTTGAAATTTTTTTGGGTCATGGTTTTGCTGTGAAATGGGGCCATTATATCTCCCACAGTAAACAACATATTATTCGTATGAAATTTTGTGCTCTTACACACTCTGTTTTACTGAGTAGTATACTATAGTTTTCTTGAGTACAGATCTGTTAGTTGAGAAGATATTGAGAATTGAAATTTTTTTGGGTCATGTTTTTACTCTGAAATGGGCCCCTTATAACTCCCACAGTAAACAACAGATTGTTCGTAAGAAATTTTGTGCTCTTATACACTCGGTTTTACTGAGTAGTATGCAATAGTTTTCTTGAGTACAGATCTGTTAGTTGAGAAGATATTGAGAATTGAAATTTTTTTGGGTCATGGTTTTGCTGTGAAATGGGGCCTTTATAACTCGCACAGTAAACAACAGATTTTTCGTATGAAATTTTGTGCCCTTACACACTATGTTTTACTGAGTAGTATGCTATAGTTTTCTTCAGTACAGATCCATTAGTTGAGAAGATATTGAGAGTTGAAATTTTTTTGGGTCATGATTTTGCAGTGCAATGGGGACCTTATAATTCCCACAGTAAACAACAGATTATTCGTATGAAATTTTGTGCTCTTACACACTCTGTTTTACTGAGTAGTATGCTATAGTTTTTTTCAGTACAGATCCGTTAGTTAAGAAGATATTGAGAGTTGAAATTTTTTTGGGTCATGGTTTTGCTGTGAAATGGGGCCTTAATAACTCGCTCAGTAAACAACAAATTATTCGTGTGAAATTTTGTACTCTTACACACTCTGTTTTACTGAGTAGTATGCTATAATTTTTTTGTGTACCGATCCGTTAGTTAAGAAGATATTGAGAGTGGAAATTTTTTTGGGTCATGGTTTTGCTGTGAAATGGGGCCATTATATCTCCCACAGTAAACAACATATTATTCGTATGAAATTTTGTGCTCTTACACATTCTGTTTTACTGAGTAGTATACTATAGTTTTCTTGAGTACAGATCTGTTAGTTGAGAAGATATTGAGAGTTGAAATTTTTTTGGGTCATGTTTTTACTCTGAAATGGGCCCCTTATAACTCCCACAGTAAACAACAGATTGTTCGTATGAAATTTTGTGCTCTTACACACTATGTTTTACTGAGTAGTATGCTATAGTTTTCTTTAGTACAGATCCATTAGTTGAGAAGATATTGAGAGTTGAAATTTTTTTGGGTCATGGTTTTGCTGAGAAATGGGGCCCTTATTACTCCCACAGCAAAAACCATGACTATGAATTTTGCACTAATGGAACAAATTTACATTAAATCAGAAATATAGATATTTATAAGTTCTGTACTATATTAATTTAGTTTGTATTGAAGTTGTTTATATGTAAAATTTGATTTGCTTTATTTTAAGTGGTTATATATGTATCTGTTCGAGACTCAAACTTTGTTATAAAAAATAATATAACGTACTCAATCAAAAAGAAACAAACAAATTCATTGTAGGGTCGAAGATCACTTTATTGGGTCTTTAAATAATTTGGAGGATGTAATGCATTTTTTCAATGGTGGATTTCATGACAACGAAATAAATGAAGAATATCACTTTCAAGCAATTTACGCTTATAAAAAAAAAGCTTACCTGAATCAAATATCACTTCAGATATCATAATCCATCTGGCGGCAAAATGGAGTTGTAATTTAACATATTTTCCAACCCTACGATGCAGTTTAATGCTCACATTTCGTGAATGTTCAAATATTCTATCTTCCATATATGTGTAAGTTATAGGTCCTCCATAATAATACACTCCGCCCACGCTGAACATGATGTCCACCTCGGAGAATACCTAAAATTAAAGAAATAACACTGAAATCATTTTTACCTATATTCGGACATCGCACAGATAAGAATTATGAAAATTGTTATAACAATCTAACCGAAGTATTTTACAAATAATAAACAAATGGTTGGCCAGAAATAACATGAAATAATAAAATAAAGCTAGGAAAAAAAAATAGAAGTTCAAAGACAATTTCCAAAATAACGGTACTTACGAGTACTTCAAACATCTCATTTTGGTCTAACTTATAGATCAATACCTAATTTAGTATACTATCCGTTTTACTGGATTGGATGTAAATATTTAAATCGAAGACCGAATTGTATTGAGAAGGTTACATTACTATCGATACTCAGTTACATCGTAGGTTTTAGTGCTTCACTTTCTGAGAATATATAAAATCTGGATTGATAACTTATACGACTTTTTAATTACAATTCTTTGATGTTCGTTGGTGGTCTCAAGATCAATTTAGGGGAGTTATTTAAAATAAAGAGACGGTGAAAATATTAGAAAATATCCAAGAAACCAAATTGAAAACTTTCGTAGCTAAAAATCTGTGATCTCTCTAATCAGGCATTACAGTATGAAATCAAGATTATTAACAAGTCAAAAGCATTTTGATAAAATTAGGGAATACAATATTGGTTGTTGTTCTTTACTGAAGATCTTTAGTTAATGTGGGTTATAAAATTGATTTTAAGCGCTCTTCGATCCGAGTATAGAGCTCTTGGAATCGAAGACGATGGCTTACGAGATTATTTGATTAACTCAAACAATAAATAAATGAAATAAAGTAGCATTTAACAAATTTTACGAACAAATCTGCTGTTGCTGATAGAAGAAAAAAAAATAAAACAAAAATTGTGTGTTTCCTTTGTGACAAGACTTATTCTGTGTAAACAAAATTTAGTACCTTAGAGAATTCAGCCAGTTACTAAATTTATTAATGTTTGAAATACATGATGTAATTTCCAGCTTTTGGATAATTTTATTTAGACTTCAATCAAACGTAAAATTTAAAAAGGAACTTGACTAGTCAAACTCGTTTCTACGGAAACATTTTGACAAGGATTTAACTTTTTAGTCCTACGAAGTTTGCATCTATTTTTATAGGACTTAAGAATTTATAACCCGAATTCATCTGTAATAAAGAGCTTTGTAAAAAGCTGTTTAGCAAAAAGTTTTCGTATTTTAGAGAAAAAAAACACCAGTTTTTCAACACTTAAGTTCAATTTTCTTTTTGAACCTTTTTTGGGCGTTAAAACTTTAGCGAAATGTCTAAAAAGTAAAACGGAAAAGAAAATAAGGAACTTACATTACATTGTGATTTATTTTTTTAAATATTTATTTCAGATAAAATTTATATGTCGACAGATGTGTGCAATGTGCTTATGGAATTTAAAGGAAATGTTTGAAGCTTGTTTTTGAGCCAATCCCAAAAAACTTAAAATTAAAAATCTATTAAGTAGCACTTGGCTTGCAATGCCAAAAAGTTTTCCATTTTTAAGTTATGCTGATGACAATCCATACATTCACGCACATTGAGGTTAATTTATAAAATCGATTTTTAGTATAAGGATGTAAAATATTCTTATTAATATAACTAAAGAAAATAATAAATAATATAAATTTTTAATAAAATTTAAGAAAAAGATCTTATTTTTTTGGATGTCCAATAATTCGGGACGATTCAACAATTACTTCTAGTAGTTAACTTTTGTACCTGATCAAGGTATGAAAATTATAGAGGCGTAATTGTTCAACGGATCACACGTACAGATCGATAAAGCTATTAGTATCGACATATTGTAATAAAAAAATCAATTAATTTTCAAATCATTACTGTTATTAAATGGGAGTTGCACAGGACTCCCTCAATGGATCTCATTCTCCCTTTTTCAATTACATTATTGTAATAACTGTTATTAGGGTAGTAGGACGAAACTGGATGTCGCAGGTGGGGCATATCTACAGGCCCTTCATCCATATTGAAGGGTTTATTTCCATCTTTCATCTGCCCTTTTTTTTGGCACCACTCTTTGGCAAGCAAAGCTAACAAGGAGGGCTAGTTTTTTCTTTCACGAAATTCCTTGTTAGTTTTTTACCCACATCAACTGTGTCAGCTATCTCTACATTCATCAGCTCTTTTTTTGTATCATCGAATTAAACCATATTACGGATTAGTCCTGCCCATTATTCTCTCTGATAATATTACAAAATGGTATTAGCGCCATAATTTGGTTGATTTTAATTTCATTCTAACTAATATCTGAATTCTTTATTAAATTAGATGAAAGATTTAAAAATATACAGTCAAATTTTGGTTTCAAAACCATTAGATATGTTTTTACCGTTCACAAGAAAATAAATGCTTCTTTCTGAAATACTTTCTTTGAAACAAGAGTAAGGAAAACTCCTCCACTTTCATATTCCAAAAAGGACACAGATAAATTCCATTGGAGATCTACGGATTTATAATTTAAATCTAATAATTTCGCTCTTGCTCCGAATGAAGTCCTAATAAAATGTATTTTATTATTGTTTTTAATATAACGATAATTAATTTGGATTGTCTTCTTACAACCGTTGGTACCAGCTTTTAATCAGTTTATTCTTACGACTATCTTCATTATTTCTATTGCTTTTGTCGATTACATCTTAAGCTATCAGCTGCAGCAAAGGTACTGTCACTTCACAATTTTACCTATCTTCTAAATTAGGCAACTATCTACTCCTGGGGTCTTCAACCTTTTACACTTTTTAGGAACCCTGCTAGCTCGTGGTTTTCTTGAATCTCATGTTTAAGTAGCAGATAAAATAGTTTATCAAAGCTTTTTTCTACTCAAATTTGCCAAATTATTCTTGTATCTTTATTTCATCTTAATAGAAACATCTTAATGAAAAGTGAAGTAGCGAATCCCGTTTATTTCATTTATTTTCTAGAATACATTTTATGAATAATTAACTTTTAAATTTTATAATAATTAATGCGTTTTGATTGTTGTATCTGAAGCACGTGACTTTTACCGAATTTTAAGATTATTTTCTTCGTAAAACATTTATTTATATTAATTTTTTAAGATCAACTGCCTTTTTATATCCAATTTATATTAAAATTGTATTTTTTTTACGTAAATATACTTATTATATTAATATAATATTTTAATAAGACAGTCCAATATTCCGTTCCTCCATGAAATGTTCCTTGTACAGATGATTTCCATTTCACGTGAGTTCTGGCTGAGCAAATAGTGATCACTTGCTGAACTCCTGTCAACGTTCCAGGGGACTGTAGGGTTCCACGGAACCCAGGTTGAGGACCCCTGCTCTACACCATATTACTTTACTAGCAACAATCTTTAGTAGCCTGTTATTTATTTATTTTAATGGCGCGTCAACATCTGAGGTTATTGGCTTAGACGAAACCCACTTTCATTTTCTCTTTTAATTTATGTTTTCTTTCTACAAAATCTCTTCCAACCCTCTCTTCGACTTTGACTTTTACTCTTTCTTTTTTGAGATTTTTTTCTACAAATTAATTTTCATTGTTCTTCAGGAATTTCGTTAGTGCAATGTTGCGGATCTCATCAAAGAAAAAGATTACTCCTTGTTCTTGTTTACATTGAGCGTATGAATGAAACTATTCCTTAAAATGAGATTAGAATAAATTTATTTTAAACGAGAAAACAATTGGGCACCAAACACTAACTTGAATCCTTCTAGCTTCACTATTATGCTAAACCTTAGGTAGGCTTTTTGAAAGCTCTACGTAAGTAAACTACTTTCATTTAGGTTCAAACATGAGCAGTAGTTTTACTTTTAAGGCAAGCCTCGACAGTCAAAAAAGTGTTAAATATGAATGGCTAGTGCGATTAAATACAAAGTCTAGAAAGTACAAGTAAGCAAGTTGAAAGTCCCTTTTACTAAACTATAAATGCTTAAAGTAAGTATTAGGTTAAGAGCTTCTTATTTCCGGCGGAGAGAAAAAGGGAGAGGAGGAGGAAAAAGGTACATTTTCTGGTGTGGCTTCACACGAAGGAAGAAGTAGAGGAAGCTAAAAAATTTTGTTCCTGAAAAATATGTAATATCTATATGTAGGTTTAAGAGAGAAGTTATCCTACGGGTTTTAGTAGTAAGTAGACACTTATATACACTCCTAACAACACCTTGAATATTTTAGTTGCAAAGTTTGGTATTAGGCTGCCATTATCCCTTCCAAACTGTGTAGGAACCCTGTTGCTGCTGGGGAAAGAGCTGAACCATGAAGGAGACAAGCTGGCGGACTTGTTACTCGGCGCTCCTCTATAACAAGGGCAGCATCAGTTCCAGTGTATTCACTCCGCAGACAATATTCGCACGAAGGATGGAGAAGAAAGCCCAGGTAGATCCTGTCTTCATAACATGAGTCACACAGTTATGTTAATGTACAAGTCCTTCCTTAAAACACCAAACTGTCGTAATACCGGCTCCTATCTCTGAAGAGAACTCCTCCTATACCCCACTGGTGTACTTTAACTGTCCAACATGCTCCCTCTCGCTACATACACCACCCTTACCCTGCCCCTTTTCCTATTTCTCCCTAACCTCTCTTTCCCCTATCCTTCGTCCAGATATACTTTAATAAAGAAAGACAACACCTGGGACACTTTATAAACTTCTTTTTCGTTGCCAAAACTATTCTGAATAAGAAAAGTGAAGGAGAAAATAGAAAAAAACTTTTCCCATTCCAAAACAATTTACAAACGAATGACTTGAGTAGGGGCAGTCACAACTAGGAAGTAATTCCCTACAATTATTCCAAATATTTTAACAAGATGATCATAAAAATTCAAGAAGCATTCATAAATTTATTCAGAATAAAAAGTAATAAAAAGAAATTGGTAGATAAAGAAAGTAATTTTAGGCGAATGGAAGTATTTTATGTTTGTTCTTTAACTGTTTTTACAACTGTTTTCACTCAAGCTAGACAATACTTTAGAGACAAATTATCTTTTTGAAACTAAAGTCCACACAAACATCCATGAACGTAAAATTTATTTAAGAGGAATAAATTTATTTTTTAATAAAGTACGAAGTGAATATCGAGCGAAAAGAAATATTAAAATCGATTTTTCAGTCATGGACGATTACATTATTTCGCATGTGTTTATGCACTCAGCACAAAACTTAATTAGTGTGATCCTACTTCAGTATTATTAGTGCAAAAAATCCATAAATTTGATTCGCCTAAGGTAAGCTATCAAACGTAAGATAAACGCAGGTAATTTCCTTCAGTACAAAAGGTTTAAATTAGGGATTCGGCAGTAAAGAAAATATTCAAAATTACAATGTCCTTCAAGAAGTGGCGTCAGTTCTGCAAAAAGTCAATGTAAAAAGAAGCTATACCTCTTTTTAACCAGTTAAGCGTGTTTGACATGTATAATACACGTTAAATTTCCATTACGTGAAATTTCTATTACGGTGCGTTCGACGTGTTTACTCGTTGTGAAAAATATAAAATTACCATTAACTTTAAAAACTCGAAATTTTAATAAAATACAATAAGAATATTATTTGGTGGGATGTTTCCTTTATCTTACCAATAGAACTGCGGTAGGAGTCAGCTAAAAGATAAGTGGTTGGTACATGTTTGGTCTCCGCATTAGAGATTGGGGTATTATGCACACAAATAGAAGCTCTCAACCCTTGTGCAATGCCGTTTATACCTCAGATAGAGGTTCAGATCTCAGTACGAGCATGATTTCATTTTGCACAGAATTCAAAGCTCTTTTCTTCCTTGTAAAAGCTCTAGCGTCCCTAGTTAACTAGAGAAATGCATACGTGAAGCGATGGAAAATTTTGAAATGCACAGAATGCTCTATAATCTCAAGCCCCCAGAGATTGCAGAAAAAGTGCTTGCAGTGACTATTATGACGTTGTAAACTTTTGGTTGTTTTGCCCTGCGTTCGACGTGTATACACGTCAATGTCTGATTTTAATTCCGCATACTGCGGGTATTTCTTAAAATTTAATTCCACGCTTAACTGGTTAATGTCAGCTATAAAAGGTTGGACAATCAGCATTCTTTCGTCCGAGGAAGAACACGTATCCTGAATAAAAGCCTAAATAAAATCTAAGAGTAGCACCTTCAGGACTGAAAGTAAGGAGCCTGGCTGCTGTACCTGAACAATCTCATTCCACTTCTCAAGTTCACATCTTTTTGAACCAGAGAAGACTAAAATTTATCGATGTCTCTTATCCGGCAATCCGAAAGATCATCAAGCTAACCCTGTTGGTAACAGTGGTAACGGCTAATACTGACTTCTTCATACATCCTATCCACTTTTGGACCGCTAAAGAGCCCACAGTTGCCAGCACTGTTTGACAAAACATCCATTTCTTTGCGTACTTGCTGTAAGTGACCTTCAATAGAGTAACATTCGACGTTAGACCTCTCGTAAAGCCCCTAAAGACACCGATCATCTTAGCACAGACCCCTCAGTGAAACTTCAATCCTGGACAGGCCAGAATTCTGCTAATTAAAACTGGTAGCGTATCTATCAATCAACAAATAAAACGTCTTTTAAGACTAATGAACATTATATCTATGAAAGCCCAATGTATATAATTAGTACGATTAGTACCTTTGAGTTAAAAATCAGAGTAAGTCATAGTTTTGAGGTGAGACTTCCGGGTTAAACAGTGAATACGTTTCATTGGCGTACAATGGAGGGAAGTAGATGGAAAGAGCGCATTTTGAAATGAACGAATGAAACACTAGCACGAAATTTGAAAATCACTCACCACTTTTGGAACATATGTGACAATGTACGAACATAAACAAACATATTTAATGTGTTAATTAAAGTTTCAATGTGTTTAAGGAGCAGGACAGGGCGGAAAACGTATTACAATACGTTAGTTAACAAGACTAAGCTAGGCCTAACTTCGACTAGTGTACTGCACTAGTTGGATTTGTAACTAAGTGATTAGCCACTGGCTTGATTGACATTACTTCACTGATGCCTCTGCGTGCAGCCTCAGCGGACCGCACTGTTTACGAGCTTTCTACGTAGAGGTGTTTAATTAGAATATGTCCATCAACGCGTCAAGAGCACGTTTCAAACATCTATTTAGACCAGTCGCTGTCTTAAATATGTTCTTTATTTATTTTTCATGTCAGTCTTTAGTTTTCTTTTTTTATTCGTTCGTTCTTTCGGTACTTGTAACGGCTGACATTTTTAATTTTGAGTCTAGATAATGAGCTGATGAAAGCTAATATGAAGCTCTTTACTAAGAGCATAATGCATTTTACAACTGCAATATAACTAGTTACAAAAACAAGTTCATGAACAATATATTAATTAGACTGTCACATTTATTTCTTGTCGGCCACAAAGATTTATTACTAAAATGTCAGGACTCTCAAGTTTCAAGTTTCTTTGTTTAAAAAAGTAAATAAATTAGAAAATTTATCACTTAACAACTTAATAATAATAGTATCTTTGAGAAAAAAAAGTAAATAAATACAACGGGCAAGATTAGGGCAGAAAGTATGGCTACTGACTTTGAAGAAACAAAAGAGTCATCTCTAAGATATAATGATTAGAAGTTTGTGGTACTATGTGACATCTTACTCTAATTTCACCAATTAAAACCGAAGATTATGAGCTTCGATACAACAAAGAGACTTTTTCTACTGATCTGACAATTCTATTCACATTCCAAGTTTACGGCTCAATTTTTCCATCTGCTTTTAAATGTAACACGAGAGAGAAGTACTTTGATGCAGTAAATTGAAGGAAAGTCCTACGATTCCAAAAATTATTTTTTAGAAAATAAAATTTGTGAGTAACAAAAATATTACGCCCAAATCCCGAATAGGAAATAAACTAGATGATTGTTTGGGAGCTATTAATTTATTATTCAATAAATTTAATTTCTATGTAACAGAGGTGATAAGCCAACTCATTTTGGGTGACCAGCGTCGACCGAGAAAAAAATTTATTTTATAATTTAAATAATACACCGATTTTTAGAGTACTTTGAAGAAATTACGGTGTTCATTGAGAATAAGGATCTGGCCAGCTTTCCTCAGATTAATAAATGGGTTGTTTAATAAACCTTTTTTGTATTTACTACAGTTGCAAACATCAAAAAATTGTGAATATTTCTATATGTGACACGGCACCAGAGTTAAGGTAAAGTTTTCCCAAAATTTTGACAAACCGAACTCAAAAAGTTAGCAATCACTAGGACTGTACTTTACTCAGATGTTCGCAATGAATTCTTGTGTACAGATCCATAAGTTGTGAAGATATTGAGAGTTGATTAATATTGATTGATTGAGTATTGATTTTTTGGGTCATGACACTCTGAAATTGGGTCTGGCCCACTATATCTCTCTTTCGAATAAAGATATTAGTATGAAATTCTGTTCTCTTATACACTACAGTTTTCTCAGTTATAAGCTATAGTTTTTTCGTGTACAGATCTGTTAGTTGTGAAGATATTGAGAGTTCAGAGACGCTGTGAAATTGCTCCGGCTATATCTCCCCTAGTAAACAACATAACAGTATGAAATTTTATCTTCTATACATTATAATTTATTCAGTTAAAAGCTATAGTTTTTTTGAGTACTGATCCATATGTTGTGAAGATATTGAGTGTTGATTTTTTTGGGGGTAATAATTTGTTCTGAAATGGCGTCACCATATGGAATGAACATATTGGTAAGAAATTTTGTTTTGAAATATTTAGTGTTTACGTTCTTCTCGAATTTGGAATCCTTCTGTCTCGTATTGTAATACGCCGAATACACAAGCTATTCCATTCAATTAAACATAACTTCTAACTGAACAATTGTGCTTAGTATCAACACTAGAAATGGTATAGTCTAGTAATCTAGAATAAATCAATAACAATATGAATTAAGCAAAAAATAAAATTAAAAAAGAGAGCTAGAAGGAAACAGTATTAAATATTTAGAAATAATAATAAAAAGCATATTTAATAAACGAAATTAAACCACGTTATATATGTGCTGTCCAATTACTTGTGCAAACATTGGCAAAATCAATGGCTAGAGAGTTATTCTAACTGATTAAATTAATTAAATGAATACCAAATATTTCATTTTTGTGGGCGCTTTCAGTATGAAATGTTTTTTACTTTCAAATTTTATTTTATTTATTTTTAGAATTTGTTATATTTTACACAATTTAGATTGAATTTTGAATAGAAAATTTTACTCCCGGTTTGGCCGGGACTGTCCCAATTTTAAGCACTTGTCCCAGGGTCCCAGCAGGTTATTAAATACGTCCCGGTTTTAGGTTAAAAAAAAAGATTTAATATTTGTTAAATTTAATGAAATCGTTTGCTTGGGTGTAACACTGGTGCCTTATTATTTTTTAAAACGTATATAAATTTGAAATGTACTGAATTTTATGGCTTAATTAGAAATGACGAAAACTTTCTAAAAGAAAAAAACCTTCCGAGTAAAATTCTTCAACAAGTAAATAATTACTGCAATGAATATACACGAGTACAAGTGCAATTTATTATATTTTTATAAATAATAATAACATTTTTTGCAATGATTTTACCTTTACTTTTGTGACACTCAACAATGTTAATAATTTGTAATAGTAAAATATTCATAAAAGCATAAGTTAATAAGTACGAGGGTCGTTTGAAAAGTCCGTGCAAAAATAAAAACTACTTAATTTTTTGGGGTAAACCTTTTTTATTTTTCAACATAGTCTCCTTTTAGGCTTATACACTTCGTCCAACGCTGCTCTAGTTTGTTGATCCCTTCCGAATAATAGGATTTGTCCAAGTCTGAAAAATAGCCATTCGTTTCTGCAATCACCTCCTCGTTTGAAAAAAATCTTTTTCCCGCCAGCCATTTCTTCATATTGGGCAACAAATAGTAGTCCGAGGGAGCCAATTCTGGAGAATAGGGGGGATGCGAAACGAGTTGGAACCCTATTTCCATTAATTTTGCGACCACAACTGCTGAGGTGTGAGCTGGTGCGTTGTCGTGATGGAAAAGGACTTTTTTGTGGGCCAATCGTGGGCGTTTTTCTTGCAGCTCGGTTTTCAAACGGTCCAATAACGATGAATAATATGCACCTGTAATAGTTTTACCCTTTTCCAGATAGTCGATGAGGATTATTCCTTGCGAATCTCAAAAGACAGTCGCCATAATCTTTCCCGCCGAAGGAACGGTCTTCGCCTTTTTTTGGCGCAGATTCCCCCTTGGTAACCCATTGTTTAGATTGTTCTTTGGTCTCAGGAGTGTAGTGATATATCCATGTTTCATCCTCAGTGACGAAACGACGCTTAAAGTCCTGCGGATTCTTCTGGAACAGCTGCAAACTGAAACACTTCACACGATTTCGTTTTTGGTCAAGCGTGAGCAATCGCGGCACCCATCTTGCGGATAGCTTTGTCATGTCCAAATGTTGATGCAAAATATTATGTACCCGTTCATTCGAGATGCCCACAGCACTAGCAATCTCACGCACCTTTACTCTTCTGTCATCCATCACCATATCATGGATTTTATCAATGATTTCTGGAGTAGTAACCTCAACAGGGCGTCCAGAACGTTCAGCGTCACTTGTGCCCATATGGCCACTCCGAAAATTTTGAAACCACTTATAAACTGTTCTAATCGAAGGTGCAGAGTCACCATAATGTTTATCAAGCTTCTCTTTAGTCTCCTGAGGCGTTTTGCCTTTCATAAAGTAGTGTTTAATCAACACACGAAATTCTTTTTCGTCCATTTTTTGAAAATCACTCGACTTCCTCGATTCAAACGAATGCCAAACACAAAGAAATAGACCGATCTGGCTGAAACTTGGTGTGTGTTCTTCCAAGAGATGCTACTAACTAAACATAACCTCGATACGCGCCAGTGGTGCTATCTCTCTGACTTTGCACGGACTTTTCAAACGACCCTCGTATAACAACGAAAAAATCAAACAAATTAAGTTATTTATTTATTTATTTTTACCTGGCTGTCCCGGTTTGGCGTAAAAAATATTTGGTAACCCTAATTGTGCGTTTCATTTTTGTTAGTTCTATTGCTGTCGTAGCGTCTATCAAAAAGAACCCATAAAAATGTACATTGGTTGGAGGGAAATATTATTTTTCTGTAAATTTTGTAGTCCAACTTATGCTCTGGGATTCTTAGACCAATGGAAATGTACTATTGAGCTTTAGGAACGTAAAGTTTAGAATAAGAAAGTGAACACTATTTTTAGCGTATTGATAATACATTATACTTTTCGCAAATGCTTATCAACAACTGGTAGCTTTAGTTGTATTGACCACTTGGACGCCTCAAACGAACGGGGGTCGTCATGAAACAGGTGATTGATTGATGGCTACTGCGACCAGTGTTATACTGATTAAGCTTCTTCATGTAATTGCAAATAGCAAGAAAAACAACATGATGGCCCTCTTCAAATTTAAAACCTTTAAATGAAAGTGGTAAGTTTCCTTTTAATCTTCAATATTTTATAGCGCCACAGGGTGTATGTGGCTATAAGATGTTGAATTTACTTGTTGAGAAAGATAGGAACACAGTATAATGAATTTTAGTTTTAACAATGGGTTCGAAGCGGAGTGATATATTTCTAAACCCACAGGAATATTTGTTAGCTAATTTATTAGACTCTAGATACCACACTGAACTCTTATTGATTAGGCTTACTAGTGTTACATAAAGACAAGTGGTAAGCTTCATTGTACTGCAGGATGAGCCAAGAGATCGATTTTATTCTCATGTTACCAATGGGTACAATTATTGCACTTCTCCAAGCTTTAGAAACCTTTTGGTCTCTCAGCTGCAATTAAATTCTTTTTTAAAAAAAACTGTGGCAATTGACAGACAGGTTTTGATTTTAAATGATCTTTGTTTATTTCGGAAGGGGGAGCTTTCAAGAACAGTTTTCATTCTTTAATTTATTTTTGCTTGTAAGTATAAAAATACAAAAGGAACTGCTAAAATACTTGTAGACAAAACGTTTTCACTGACGACGGTATAAACGAGGCGTTGAGAGATATTACACCTGATTTAGTGTATCCTTCCTGTTTCTTTTACTTTGGGGAACCTTCTTCAGAATATCTTGGGAAGAGAAGCGTCTTTTGGTGATCCCTGATTACCGGCTCATCGTTACAAAAACTGAACTTGAAACAAATTCTAACTATTGTACTGAACTAAGCACACTTTAATTGGTCAGTGCACACTTTGTATCAATGAATTCTTTTTTTAAGCTACAAAAACTTCTAGAATTTTTTTTATTTAAAATTTTTAAATGGTGGATTTTTAAATTCTAATGCAGTGATTATCAACCACTGTTTTGCAGCACTTTTGCGTGCCGCGAAAGTTTTGAAGTGTGCCGCCAAATTTTAGAAATGCATACAATAAAAATTATATAGGGAAGGGATTAGCTATGAGGTTAGCGTGCTGGACTCCCACGTGGAGGTCCTGGGTTCGAATTCAGCTGATGACCCTAAGATTTTCTCTTCCTAGAAAGCACACTGTCTGGTGATGGGCAGTGTTGTCTCTAACGAGAGAACACTGTCCGGAGGCCTGAAAAAAGCTCCGTGCGCCAATAACCTTAGATGGTGACGCGCCTTAAATCATTTAAAAAAATAATAAAAATTGTAACGCCTTCTTTATTATTACGAGTAAAGTTTAAATTAAAGAAAAATATATCTATGGATATGTTAAAATTATTTTTCAAGTTGGTTGGTACGTACAAAAGCAGGTTGTTTTAATGACAGTTGATGGATAAGTAAAATACTATTAAACTTATCTTATTGTTAGTGTATCGCCAAATTTTGAAATTGTGAAAAGTGTGCCGCCGCACCAAAAAAAAATGTTGCAAATCACTGTGGTAATGTTTTGTTGTAGTTGTTGGGTGTTTTTTGAAAATTCTTATTGAAGCAAAATCCGGATGCAATTCTGTTTTCTTTGACCACGTTGCATTTAAGTGAATCATCTTCATGCTTCTCAAGTCGTTCTGGTGCTAATTTACCTTACTTAGTAACTGAATCTTTACTTCTTATTTGTCGCAAATACAATATCTATGTATTTTAGAGGAAGAGCAACTTTAAAATGGTTTTCCGCTTTCATGAATGTTTCTTTAAGATGGTTTAAACTTTTTTTTTCCAGTTTAAAAACTACACTTGCATCACTTGTTGAGCTACGGGGGGGAGTTATATTCCATAACTCATTCTGGAATGGAACAGTACGTATAAGCTATTCGCAGTATTTCTAAAGAAACCTTATCCCTTAATTTTCTCAATGAAGTTAGACCTGAGAGAGTTAATGGTCTAATGGATATATGCGACTTATAGACTAGGAAGTCGAATATTGATTCCTTGAGAAATAAGCTCTCTGAGCAAGCAAGTCCAACTCTCAGTCGACGGTTTCAAGAAGTATTAAAACATTTTTTAAATAAAGCTCACTTCATTTCCCAAACTGCAAACCAAAGTTACACTTTAATAGTTGGACGTTAGGTCCGCTTGAAAAAATGTATAATTTCACTTTATTTAATATTTAAATTTGTGTTATTAGAGCGCAAGTGAATGTGATAATGTTTTAAACATTAGTGGAGTAATGTTGCTAACCAAATAGTGTTGCACACAAGTTAGTTAAGTGTTATACTTGGCCAGAGTCTGAACAACATATAGAAAGACATAACTACTCCAAGAGCCCCCTTTAGTCGTAAGACTTTATAGTTGGGCTTCCCAAGGAGGTAAGCGAAAGCTCCTATATTATTCAAGACTAGTGCCTAACAACCTAGAGTAGTAGTAAATTGTTTATTCTTGGGCAGTAAAGGCAGCCAGCCGCCAACATGGAGTCTACGATGCAATACTCTTCTATCTCACACAACACATACAAGCTCTCTCATCTCATTCCACCGGTAAGTTGAGTGGTAACACCTGGGCACGCCAACAGAGACGCTACTAAACTCCCTAGAGTACGATTGGCGTCTCAACCAACACACGTAACACACTACAGTAAACGTTCGAAGATCGGAGAGCGGTATTGCAATTTCTGGCGGTGCCCCTTAGTACTAAAACAGGAAAAAACTTACAACAACCAGTGGTGGTCCGCTGCTAGCTATCTCCTTCTAAAATGTAACAAACCAGAAGGTTGTAAATGCCTAGGAATATCTCGAGGGGACGGTTGGTATACAGGCATGAGTATAACTAGTCTACATCCTGGTTTTTTTTATTTTTGAGGGGAAAGGCTCATATAGTTCATACATGGTAGGAGCTTAGCGGTAACACCCTTTGGGAAATTTCAAGGTAGGTGGATTTGTTACCAAATTTACGAATGTTATAAAAAAGAAGTAAAAATTGAATAGAAAAAGTCCTTGGGTAACGAGAAGAGATATTACAGAAGTGAAGTTTCGTACCGTAGACGGGACCTTTTTACTACCGACTGCTCTTCCTCATGTATGCAAAAACATACAGAATATCCAAAAAGGTAACACGCTAAGAAGGTGCTACCTTTGAATATAGAAAATATTATAGTATAAGGTAAGTACCATTACTTCGGCCCAGGATGAACAGCTAACATAATAAACTTACATTTCTTTTATGGTACATTACTTATTAAAGGGTAGACAAATAAAAATACCCAAAGAAATGTAAAAACCGTCTTATAAATGTGCTGAACAACTTTATACATACTTTGACATGTGTCAGAGCTGGTATATACGAGGTGTGTTCAAAAAATAAGGTGAATTTTCATTTTTCTTAAAAAATATTTATTTATTCATCGATTTTTATTTTGTCTCCTTCAAAGTAGTCCCCCTCAGATATAATACATATGTGCCAGCGTTTTTTCCAATCCTCGGAACAGTTCTGATATGCACTTTTTGGTATGTCCTTGAGCTCTCTCAGCGATTCGGTTTTTATCTCCTCAATCGTCGCAAATCTCCGTCCTTTCATGGGTCTCTTCAATCATGGGAACAGGAAAAAGTCGCAGGGCGCCAAATCTGGTGAATACGGTGGCTGAGACATGATAATGTCATTCAACAATTCCTGAGCGATGCTCATGCGACGGTTTTTTTGATCAAAATTCAGCAATTTTGGAACGAACTTCGCTACTACATGCTTCATGCCCAAAATTTCCGAAAAAATTGCAGGACATGTGCCAACCGATATGCCGACAACCTCAGCAACTTCTCTAATTGTGATTCGACGATTCTTCTCAACATTTTCATCGGTTGTTGATGTGCTGGGGCGTTTAGGGCGAGCGTCGTCATTCACATCTCGACCTTCTGTGAAAAGCTTGTACCACTTGTAAACATTTTTTTGACACAGAGTACTCTCACCGTACGCCACTCTCAACATTTCAAGTGTTTTTGAGCACTTAATTCCATTTTTTACACAAAATTTGATTCAAATTCGTTGATCCATTTTTTTCGACAGAAGAAAATCGCCGAACTCGCAAAACACTTGTCTTATTTATGCCTCTAACATACAAACTAAACATGCTATATAGCTACAACTTTGGAAATATGTTCGAGACAAGTGTACCAACATAAAAAAAAAAGACAATCGAAATTCGAATGTACGTAGCCCGCGAAATTTGAAAATTCACCTTATTTTTTGAACATACCTCGTACATAAGAACTCCAAGAAAAAATTTAGAATAGCAATTTTAGAGGATTTACTATGCAACAATAAATTAATAATAATTAAAACTGTCCGGTAGGACAGTTGTATAAGGGTTGATCGTCAAAAAGTGCACGAAAAAGTGTAACGGTGAAAATAATAATAATAAATCAAGAATTTTTATAATTATCGCAGATAATGTTGGACGCCTCAAATCATACAAATAATACGTAATCAAATTCAAAAATAAACAACGGTAACCAAACACTCATATTAAGGACGATGTTACAGATATGTTCATGTATGCACTCTAGCGTAGAGCTAGCGAACTTATCAATTTTAGCGAGAATAAAGGTTACACTTAGGTCGAGGCATTGAAAATGCACTTAATAAGATAATAGGATGAAAAAATAAATGCCATTTCAGTCGAGTAAAATTTATTCTGCCGAGCTTTCGACCTAGGGACTAGGTCATCTTCAGGGCTGTGGAACATATTTACAGTTTGTTAACAATGATTCTATTGAAAGTAATATTTTTACATTACAAGGTTGGTGTGTCTTCTGTCTTGTCTGTTCATGGACTGAGTGTGATCGGTCTGTGTGTGATATGTGTTAGGTTGTGTGGAAGTCAGTGTTGCCAATTGTCAAGTATTTCGTAGTAAGTTTGCGTATATGTTGTTTAAATTGTTCGTGTCTGTTTTCTGTCTTAGATATGTATATCATTTCTATGCCCTGAAGATGACCTAGGTCGAAAGCTCGGCAAAATAAATTTTACTCGACTGAAATGGCATTTATTTTTTCATCCTATTGAAACTACAAATCAGTCACCAAAAAGAATGAACAACAATTAATAAGATAAGTTATCCAACCATGGCACACAATGCGTTAGCATTCCACTTTGTATTTTAATAAATTTTGGGCGATATTATTTTGTATTCCCTCCATAAATTTGTATTCAAACAATAGGAATTCCAAATAAAAGTAATAGGCACTTCAGATCAACCAATTTTTTTTTCAAATTTGGAATTCTTTATCATTTCAATTAACATAAATATTATACAAGTGATAATATAAAGCAAAGTCTGCTCCTTTCCCAAAAGTTCTCTAAACGAGTTTTATAAGATGCAAATGTTTAAAATTAATACATAACTTTATGTTCTCATTATATGTAATATATAAAACGAGTGGCCGTCCAAAACACCTAATTGGCAGTTGGACAATTAGCCTAGCGATTACTTTACTTTAATATTATACATGTGTTCGAGAAAAAACTTCAAAAAAATTAATTAATTAATTAAAACTGTCCGGTAGGACAGTTGTATAAGGGTTGATCATCAAAAACTGCAGGAAAAAGCGTAACGTTGAAAAACACCCAACTTTGACAATTTTTTTCTCTTTTTCTATAAAAGATAAAATTCCCAAATTTTCTTTAAATTATAGGACAAACCCTCCTTTATAACTGAAATTTTTTTGCAACAACATAGATCTAATAGATTTCGAGAAAAAAGTTGCCGAAAATGAGCAAAAACGGCTTTTTCAAAAATTGTTGTTGTTCTTCTTCTTCTTCTTCTTGTTGTCGTTGTTGTTGTTGTTGTTGTTGTTGTTACCTTTTTTGTAAACCGCGTACCGCCTAAACGCGTGAACCGATTTTCATGAATGAGGTGTCATTCGATTCGGAATTTTTTGTAGATGTGCCTTTTGGGGGTCTCGACGCTGTACATCGAATGGGAGAGGAGTTAGCCCCCTTTATGTAAGGCCCCCTCCAAAATTATTATTTCTAATTTCTCTGTAAATCTTGGCCCGATTTTGATAAAATTTGGTAGGATGATAGGGTTAGGGCTCCCCTACGTAACATTAAAGCGGCGATCAGCTCTTACACTTGTTAAGGGGAAGTATAGCAATCTTTCAAATTATCGAGACGTGAACCGATTTTCTTGAATAAAGTGTCATTCGAATCAAAATTTTGTACAGATTTGTACTTTAAAAGTCTCGACGCCATGCCTCATAAGGAGGGGAGTTTGCCCTACCCAAATAAGGCCCTTTCTAAAACTATTATTACCAATATTTCTATAAAGCTTAGTCCGATTTTGATAAAATTTAGCACGAAGAAGTGATTAAAGCTCCTCTACGTGGCTGTGAAGTGCCATCATGCTCTTACGCCTACCAACAGGAAGTACTGCAATCGTTAAAATTATCAATGAGTGAACCGATTTACATCAATGAATTGTCGTTTGATTCAAAATCTTTGCCTTTTAGGGAGAAGTCCAGTAATCGCAGTTTATTTTTCTTGCTCCTCTTAAAAGGAATTACTGAAATCGCAGTTTAATTTTGCTATTTACGTACAAATACCTTCCTATTTTATTCAAAACGCTTTCTCAAAAAAATTGTTATTGAGGATGGTTTGGGGACCGCAATTATAATCGTTCTTTAAAAAGATCTCTACAGTAGTTACGGTTCCGACTTAACGCCTTATCAGGTTATAATGATAGAATTGCTTATACCAAATTTTAAAAAAATCTGTAAAGCAGATATGTAACTTTGCAAAATAGACAAAAAGAAAAATCTATCCAAAAGGTACAAAAATCTCCTTAACAAAAACTTACAGTTTAAAATGTTAAGTATAAGGGTTGATTAAACGCCAAAAGGTACACAAATCAGCAAGTACCCATCATTTCATTTATACTTCATTGATATGATTTAAGTAATTTTACTGCATTAACTTTTCCTTCACATTTTTAGAATTTATTAGATGTCACAGACCCTTATGCTGGCCAGTTCATTCATAATATTTTTTTGTTATAATTATGATAAAATGAGTTCTGAATTATTCTGAGTAGTCACATATACATGCATGTTAAAGTAGAAAAAGACAAAGTCAGAGTCAGCCACTGTTTAAATTTGAATCACGGATTTAACAGAATATTTCAGTCTTGAATTCGTCTTACCGAAATATTCGTGAGCACAAATAACTCACAGTTAATAACAAGTAGATTATTCAACAATTATTCATTTCTCAATAAATTGTAATTTAATTTAGTCTCCCTAATTTTACTTATAGTAAAATACTGGAATAATTAGCTGCCCTAAAAATATGCATATCTTATTTATTTTATATTACATATATTCAACATTGTGAGAAGAACAGCTACATTGAGAATGTAATTGAAGAAAACTATATTATTTGCGATAAAGCCAGGTAATTATTACCTATTATTATAAACGTTTGACTACTACATAAAATAACAATTACTTTAATCGAAGAATGAACTTAAACCGACGATTTAAAAAAATAAATAAAATAAAATAAACAAAATCATTGATGTATGTTGATATAAGCATTTTTTAAAAAAAGGTTTTGAATTTTTTAGCCTCATAATTTTTTTTTATTTTTTATAACGTTTTTCTTTTTCACCTGTAATTAATAGTTTGATTACTATAAATAACTAGATATTACAGTCAATCTACAGTGCTACTTGAACAAATATTTTGTAGATGAAAATGGCCAGCATAAGGGTCTGTGACATCTAATAATTTCTAAAAAAATGTGAAGAAAAAGTTAATGCAGCAAAATTACTTAAATTATATCAGCTAAGCATGAATGAAATGTTGGGTACTTGCTGATTTGTGTACCTTTTGGCGTTTAATCAACCCTTATACTTAACATTTTAAACTGTAAGTTTTTGTTAAAGAGATATAAGTGAGTACTTTATTAATATTCAAGTTGCAAAGAAAAAGAGAGTAAAGAACATGGAAAATAAGAAGAGATTAAAGTCCAAAATACAAAGAAATAATTGAATTCCTAAGTCTTTAATTTAATTTGATATTGGAGAGATTTTAAGAGGGAAAAACGTAGTTGCTTTAACTGTACTTTTAAAATTCAATTTTAGATTCATTGTAAATTCAACTTTTACAAACCTTTTCTCATTTAAAACAACTCAGTGAAACTTATTTTTAAAGTTTTCCAGATTTTTTTTTTTTTTTTTTAATTAATTTGATTTTGTTTTATGATATAACCTACGTTCAGTAACACTTTTCCCATTGTCTTTGCCGAGTCTTTGTTATAGTTTGAAATCTCATATGAATTTTAGGTTGTTTGTGGTTAATTACCTAATTTCGGTTACCTACTCTGCATTAAACTATCTGAATCGTTTTCATTGTGTAAAATTACACTCGCAAGTTTATTCTAAAAATAGATTGCATTGGGAAGATAGGAGCTTTAATTTAATATCCTGACAAGACCACCGAATTTTTGATACTTTCCTGCTTCGTATTATCATTTAGGTTAATACTAAATTTTCTATTTTGCCTTCATCTATAAGAAAATGTTGATTCTTGAAGATAACTTCATAAATTTATTCAAATAACAAGAATAAAAAGAATATAAGTAGGGGTTAGTGAAATACATCAAGTTAATTTAATATTCAGGACATTTATATAAATAAATTTATAAATAAGCCTGTTGCTGACGCTTCTAAGGAAGACCACGTACTTGCCTGATCCCCAAATTGTTCTAGAGTGAGTAAATTGTCGTAGAACATCTTGTCTGGCTGGATCGTAGATGGGTATTCCATGGAAGAGAGTGGGTGATACAAGAGCTAAATAATGGAGCTGCCTGGAACCGAGCGCTCAGCTGGTGGCTGCAAGAGTGGCAGTGGCAGGCGACATTGTAAGTGTTAAAATGAGATAAGCCCCTCCCTATCCATTGCATTTTGTGTAGACACTGTGTTGGAAGTGGGAACGTTCTACGTGCGCTGAATACGTTAGCCAGTCGCCAGATCAACAGGGAAGCGCCCTGCAACTTCTTTAGCTCTAGTGGTAAGGGCAACAGTATTGAATATTTAGCCAACTACTTCACTACTAGCGGCACCACCACTATTCTTGGCATTCCGCAACAACACTTATCTCTTCTTCTTCTCCTCTACTTCACAACCGTGGAAATTCTCTTACAAAATTATTCAAATGAATGTGAATGAAGATTTCAGAACGCTTTATTGTTTTCCTCTTGTTCATTAGAATATCAAGGAATCAGGGCTGTCCACTCCTAATGAATTAAATAGTTTACTTTCCTCACTTTGCACAGATAAACTTTGTATCTCTCTTATTTGAAAAAGTAAGGTAGTTTATTGATTTCTTATTAAATGAACAGATTGTTTTATTAAAATATACATCTTTCACTTATTTATTTCGTAATTTATTCTGCAAGAAGAAGCCCCGTTAAGTAACAGTAACGATAGCGCGTCTTAACAGAATACCTAGGTTCCGTCTATCAAGATGTTAAAGTGGTACACAGCTGATGATGCCCTAGATTTATGTCATACATATCTTTTACAAAAACCGCTTAAAACAACCTTCTGACGGTGTTGCGTGTGTCAGAAAATTTACAATAAAGTCAACGTTATAACACGAATTCGATGAACAAAAATTAATTAAAAGAAGCAGGCTAATATCGAAACTAAATTTCACATTATTCATTTTGAGTTTGTAAAGGTAATGCCACGAACATTGGAAATATTTTTATAATGTGCTGATAAACGAGGAGGAGTTAATTGTTCTCTGAATGGTTAGAAATGGAGATGCCATTATGTAATTGCAGAATATATTTTGCATAGATGAGGTATTCTTACAAACCTGGCATTCCATCTAAACGTTTACCTATATGAGAAGGAAAATCCATAACAAATAAGCGTCCATTACCATTCAAGAAACTGCTCGATGCTTCCAAAAGCTTATCACTCTTTATAGACTTCTATTTTCTAATGGTAATAAAACTTTTCAACTTCTTATCCGAATAAAATGTAGAAGCACAGGTCTTGAGAACAGTCCAGAAGAAATTATGGGAAAACTTACTGAATATTCTGTGTTATTCTGTGTACAAATTTATGGAATTATAAAAATATCAGTTTTTTAAAATAGTTTTTCATTCAATCATTTTTTATTTCTCATTTCGACAATTTTCGAACTCGAAACTGGATATTTCCGACCGAATTAGAATTAGGCACTGAAGAAACGGTGGCAGTTTACGCATTGCTGGATAATATCGCTGACTGTATCCCTCGTACCACTCATGGTTTTTTCCTTCGTATCCCTAACCGGTTTCGGACTTGTAATGGATGAAAGTACGTGTGAGTTACGAAAGATGAAATCAGTGATATAAATAAAGATTATTACAATTTATTGTGGTCTAAATTTAAATTGTTTCTTAAATAATGCAATTTTGATGATAAAGGAAGACAAACCCCGTGGAGTTAGCCAATCGTTTCTGCAATATTAAGAACTCAAATTGTACAAATATTTATAGAAAAAATTTTGAATATTTGAGTTTTTCTTTATCATCAAGAGATTTGTATTTGAGAATAAAATAACTTGGTTATGTCAGGATGTTGATCATCAAGAATTGCCCTAGCCCCAGCACTTTCATTCAAAAAGGAAAAGGGAAAGGGCACAGCCATATAGATTGCCAGCGGCAAGACCTTGTGCGCTGACCGGGAAAACTCAATCCTGCGTTCCGCTCCAACGGTCCAAGTCCAGATTTGAAACACCTCCTACCTCTATTCTCCGTTCGGCCCAGTATTCCCGCTAACACAAGCCACTAAGTTACAAATTAATATTCCCATCCCCCTTTTAACTAATGAGGTTCAGAGAGCGTAACAGTAACTTGGGAAGAGGGAATTACCCAGAAGGATTCTAGAAGGCAGGTTAGGCGGTGTGTTTTAAGAGAAACTGTACCAAGTTGGTGGTAATGTAGGCAGTAGCAGCAACTCTGGCTTGCCAGTACAGAGGAGCTCCCCAATTAGCTGAGAAATGATATCATCAGACGGACTAAGACAAAAGGATTTCTATGTACCATCTTTCTCATTTTCATTCGTTCTACAATTTCCCTTCATCATCCATCACATTCTATTCTCCCCAACACAATAAGCTTACAATACAATGCAATTACACAAACCAGCTCACCAACCACACACATAAGCAGACCATATCAAAAGAGTTACTGTCAGGAAGGTTTTACATCAGCAGGTTCAGCCGCGTTCTCCGTATTGTTGTTTTAATTAAATAATTAATGTAATGTCAGCAAGGAGTTATTATTAAAATTTAGAATAGTAATAAAAGGGAGCAATAGATCTACTCTTGTTTCCAAGTTGCTAAGTTTTTTTCTACCTCTGAAGCTACAGCAGAGTTTAGACTCCAATAACCAGGAACTCAGAAAATGCTTCAGGGCGGATTGATTATATATAAGCGTTACTTCATTTTCTTGTTATTGGATAAAAAGGGATGCGTTCCTTTCTGATGCGCTGATAACCACTGGTTTACTGGTCTCTCTTTTTTTATTTTTGTTTTCTTTACATTTTCCTTAAGGAAACTTAAATTTCGGCCTAGAGTCTCATCTAGAGACTTTTTATTGTAAGATATGTTTGAATGTCGAACAAGACCTGGCCTTACACCAGTGGATCACTCAACAAAGACAAAATATATTAGCAAAAAAACTAATTAACAATAATAGTATAAAAGGAAAAATCATTTTATAAAAAAGATGCCTACAGGAAATGGCACAAAATACAATAATTTGACGATTCATGAATATTAAAATGAAGTAAAGTTTTAATAATAATTTTCAATAAAAAACTTTTAAAGGTAGCCAAGGTGCGATGAAATGTAAGATAAAAATAAAGGAAATAAACAACGATACTGGTTATCAAAAAAGCATAGAATAAGAAAAAGATGGAGAATATACAGGGTGTTCATTTTAAGACGGCTCAAATGCATTTCATGCTTAAACGGTTGTTCTGAGCAAAACATGGTAGAATAAAAAATTTATAGCCCGTCACCTCTAGTTTTAGAATATGTGACTTGATTTTAGATTTCTGCCCGCATACGCGGCTGACGTGCGACCAAAAGTGAGGGTTTGCAGTTGACCCCAATTTTCATATACACACGTTTTAAAGAGTATAAAAAGTTATGGAAGAAAAAGGAAACCGCAATTCGATATCTTCAAAATTAAAGGTGCTAGGCCATTTCAAAATCTGGTATTTATTAATCATATTTCAATTTTTTTAACTTGTTATCAAAGAGAAAGAAGAGCACGCGATAGGTCATTTTTATGTATTTTTTCATCCCCTGTCTTTTGAAAATATTTCCAAGGCAGTAAAGCTAGAATTTTTCTTAATATCGGGAAATAAGTAGTTTTCCGAGTGATTTTTCTAAGAAAAATTAAATGTTAAGAGCTTTAGATGTTCTCAAGAATACACAAAATGGCTAAAAATTAATTTTACATCTGTTACAAACAAGAAGGTTTAATAAATTATTTGGTAATTTTTGGAGTGTTGCGTTTAATTACCAAAAAAATTGGAAACCTCCTGCACACATTTATAAATGATCAATATCTTTCATGTAAAGGATCAAACTTATTCCTTAGTTTATCAAATAATGCACTTTACTCAACTTGTGAAGCATATATTGAGCCTTCAAAGGTACCTCCTCTGGCTCGCAAGCCTGGTTACCTAGGAGGTTATCAACTGCTCTCTGTATCTGAGGTACCCTGTATATCTAAATGTGTACACTGACTGTTTAAAATCCCCAACAAGCACTCTAGTCGAAATAAAAGTAAGGAGGTCGAACGCTACCGATGCTACTAAACTGGCTCTATCAGCTGAATCCAGATTAAGCAGTGGTCAGGGAACATTAGTTAGAATTTCCACTACGACGAGATTCTAATAATTGTTTTCTTTTGGCTCAGCTTTTCGAGAACTTACAATGTTTCCAAGGTAGAGAGTTATCTAATAGTAATGTAAGCGCTACAAGATGTTGAGCTTTTACTGTATTTTAAACATTATTACATTTCACATTTGAGTGAACAAACCTAATTTAGTTTCCTACTCACCAATTTCTGAGGATAATAAACATCATAAAAACAAAATAAATCGTTGTAAACTAATTATATAAACCATAAATTCTAACCTGTACTTCTTTAGTGAACTGATTATTGCAGAATATATGAACCGAATTGAATTCTCTGACTCTATCAAATTCAAATTTTATTTCAATTGGTCCAACTCTAGACTCATTTTTCCAGCCAACCCATCCTTGGCCTGTCAGGAAAAAGAATTCTACAGTTAACTTCAATAATTGAATGAATCATTAATAAATATTTTATTTTTTACCAAAATATATATGTGGGAAACACACCTCTTTCATAATAGCCCATTTTAAAATTTTCTGGCCCAGTCTTGCCATCTGTCAATTGTCCTAAACCTCTTTGCAATTCACCATCCCAGTGTCCATCATATGTAACGTCGAAAAATTCCCAAACACCTCTTTTATCACCCTGCGGCATTGAATAGCTGACTATACCATCTGAAAACAAATAAAAATGGTAAATAATATTGTTCTGTTGAATTATTGTATAAAACAATCGGAGAACGGTTAGTATATTTGTACAGATAGATAAAAAGCTCCCCTTTATCAAAAGCATCACTGAATTAGGGTCTTAATAATAAACCGGATGTGCGGTGCATAATATTGAAAAAACAAAGCGTTCGTCTGGAACGAAACCTGAGATTGAGGACCTCTTTCTATTCTTTTATTTTTATTTTTTGATAAAATGAAGACAATAGGTAAGTTTTATTAATAAACATACTCCATCTAAGACAACTCGTCAACCTTCGGAGTGCTGTCATCTACAATAGTGGGCTTAGATAGGCAGCGGAAATGAGACAACAACCAGGGTAAATGAGGCGACCGAACAAGAAACTGGATCAATGGATTTCCGATTAATTTTATATTAAGCTTGGGTGAGTTCAGAAAGCAGTACTTAATGATGGATTATCGGGAAAGACTTATTGTTAATAGCGTAAGCCCTGAAGATAACCTAGTCCCTAAACTTGGTATAAATAAAAATAACTGAAATTGGCAGTATTCTTTGTTCCCATTGGATTAATATGAATCAGTCACCAAAAACGATGAACCATACTCTACAATTGGAACCTTTATACTTCCATTTTTCTACTTAGGTCGCGATTGTCTTTCAAACTTTCAGCTTCTTAATCATTCTTTTAGCATATGTTTTTTTTTAGAACTCACATTCTATTTTAGAAAGGCATTAAGGAAATTAAATTCACGTAATAATATTTGTGTTAATTCCTGTTTGATACTTGACATAGAATATATAATCTGGGTGTAAAGAAGGAATTCAGAGCACTGAATACTTACTTCTTGATGAGTGAACTGGCAGAGTACGATTGAATGAACAGAATGATTTTCAAAACCTACTGTTATAAATTAAGCATTTTCTTTCTATGGCATTACTCTATGTGGTAATGGAGGCGGCTTCCTTAGCAAGAGAATGTGAGTGAGACGGTACGAGCGTGGATGTGTGTATGAGAAAACAAGAGAGCACAGTCTACAAAGATACGGCAAGAAGAAGGAACAGTTTGTCGTGTGTTCGTGACGCTCGTTCCAAATAAGCTTAACTCGAACACAGGAAAAGCGGTCTACTCAAACCTTTACCGCCTCCGGCGCCGCTATACACCGTCGTCTCCATTCTCTCTTTGAAACCACCTTCCTCCTCCTGCTTAAAGGCCACCCCCACACGCGCCCCAGTAACTTTCCCTATTCCTTCTGTACAAGGAATTCTCTACCAACCTTGAGACGTAAATATTCACACATGTGTTTGTCAGCCGGAGACTGTACTATGTTTCTGGATTTACTTCTAGAATTGAAATACGAGCACTAAGTGTACTCTTGTCTGAAAGGGGTATGGAGAGAGGGAGAACTTGTTTTGCAAGGAGATATAGTCCCTACCTTCTAATTCGACTTAAACTGTGCAAATATTATGATCCGGATTGCCAAATGCTAATTATTACTGAACTAGTAATTGCTAAAGCTAATAGTCGCTCTTAATCAAATAAATTCCCCATTTTGAAAATTTATTTGTACTTAAATACATAGATTACTGCTTATTTAAGCACTAGTTTTGTAAATTAAACTATACTGTTGTCACAAATTTTATTAATACTACGTAGTTAATCGCAAACCTTACCTCCAATAAATGAGCCGTTCACTACACAAATTCACTTTTTTAAATATCTTAAATTTAAATGTCAAAGCACTTGGTTCAGTCAGCTTTTCATATTTATAATAAATTTTCCAATTAATGAAGATTAATACCATTAAACGGCAAAGAAAATCTTTTTGGCCATTGAATAATAAACAATTTATTTCAGAAGCCATTTTGTGTAACTCCTTGTTCTAATGTAAATCTTTGCAATTATTCAACTCAAATTTAATAGCACGCGCTGAATGTTAGCAATAAATTTATTTGAGTAGATATTATAAACGGAATTTTAAAAAATATTATAGGGGAGAGGGTGGCACCTTTGAACAATTTTAATTACTCACCAAATATTTAAAACATTTATGATTGGTAATTTTCTCCATATTTTGTGGTAGACCTGTTCTATAATTGACAGAGTTCCCCTTCGATTTCATTGTTAGTAAAGTCAGAATTGAGGAATGTTATATTTTGTAAGGTGGAAGTAAACTCGATCGAGTTGTGCATTGAACGGCTCAAATAAAGATCATCTTTTAACAGTGTAGAAATAATATTATAATTGAAATAAATTCAAAAAATGCTGAGCACGAAAATGAGAAATACCTAAGAAGCAACCAATCTATCGATAAGTTCACCTTGTAACCACTATTGAATTTCTAGCACATCGATGTCACAAACTTATTTCCAATTTTTTTTTGGAATTCAACAAACCGAGTACAAACAGATGAAAACAGGAACACATACAGAAGAGTAGGAATATGTTTAGCAATAACGCTGGCAAATAACCAATATGCTCGCTTTATACAGTAGCAGCTTGTAGGATTAACTACGTTTGTATTATGATCACATGCTTGTAGATATATATATAGTATATAGTACTTACCTTTCCAATAACATCCGTAGATTTCCACTCTCATGCATACAGTTCGTCGATGGTAACTGTATGGATAGAAGCGTATCTTGCTGGCCCATATCGGTGGGTCTAGATCCCGCTTAGCACCCAAATAAGTGTTTGTATTGCCTTCTATAACCTGCAACATTCCAACATATAACATTATCATAAACATATTATACAAAATTGCTAATAAAATGTAGAGGCTCTCCTAATAATGGAAATGACAAAATTATACGAATTGTGGAAATAGTATTTTTTTTTGCAATTTAATTGCTACAGAAATTTTCTTTATTTTGAATGAATGAGACAATGATCTAGTAATGATTTCCAAGATAAGATTTGTATAATCGAAAAATAAAATCAATTAGAATCGCCAATAGATCTCCTGAGGTCCCTTGAGGCCCGAATTTGTTTATAGGATGTAGGCGGCTGTAAATATACATTGTGGGTGTGATGAAACCAAGTTTTCAAGAGGAGGCTGCGCGCAAGGATAGCTCAAAACTAGCTACATAATAATTAGAGATGCAAGTTTTACCAGATAAAAATAACTGGACTTAATTTAATTGAAGTTATGTCTTCTTAACCAATATTTGTTGTAAATAATAAATGAACTTATTGCAAAATTGTGCAGGATATTTTCCATCAGAATTTATGCAAGTTCATTTTAATCCAAAATTGTTTATTATTTATTTATTTCTATTTTATAGTTTTAAATATTAGTTGTATCTAACAACCATCAACCTGCTATCGCACTCAAAAAACCATTGGTTCCTGCATCTCAACAACATACTTGGGACAATAGGGCTCCCGGATATATATAATTTCAATAGTGTCGAGGTTTTGCTTCAATTCAAAGCAGACATTATTGAAAGGTGGACGAATCATCTGAGAAGTCAAGATGTTAATCGTATACTGAACTCCAAATACAATCCGTTTTTTAGACAATTAACAGCGTTTGGAGAAGGTGAACGTTACATCACGGAAAGAATGCCGATTAAACAGCAAAGAGTCTTATGCCAGTTGAGATTGTCCAATATTAATCTAATAAGGATATTTCTAAATGGAGAAAGGGTTTCCATCAATGCAAGCACAATATGTGATCTCTGCAATACAAAAGAGCCTTTAACATTGGTACATTTTTTGCTGAAATGTCCAATCTACAGGTCATACAGGAAGGAATTCCTTGCTCAGTATATAGATCGCAGCGGCAATGAAGAGGACTCACTCGCGAGATTACTAAATATAATCGATGGGAATCAGTTGAAGAATGTGTTTAAATTTGTTGAGTGTGCTATTAAAATGAGAAATTTTATTTTGGACTTGTATGAGACTTGATTGATGGTTTTGAGTGCTAATTGTGTTTGTTTTTTGTTTACTTTGAAATGTTGGGCCAGACCCCCTGTATCATGTAGCTTACATAAAATACAGTATGTTTCTATTCTATTCTATTCTATTAGTTTTTTTTTTTATATTGATTGAAGTACTTGTCACAGACTGTAATTCAGTATATTATTAATATGCCATTTATAGATTAATGACGGTCTTTATGACCAAGTAATTTGTCTTTAAATGCAATATTTATTAGGGAATGGTTAAGACGTTTATTCATATTTCTTTGAGTTTTTCTACATCAATTTAAATTAAAAAGTTTTTGTTTTGATATTAAATTAATCCGTAGATGGTATAAAATCCGTAGATATGGTATAAAACTGTAACTTTTATCTTCAAATAAAGACTTCTTCTTCTTCATCTACTGTTGAATTAGGAACCTAACGAACTTCGCACGTAAACACAGTTTGCAACAGATCACACCAACTAGACGCCAGCATAGTGCTGCTATCTTGAGAACTGTTTGCAATTCACAGTTTTTAAAATGCATTCTTCCATTTCTTTGCGCCCTTAGCTTTCGTTAAAGACCAACGGAGAGGTGACCACACAATTGTTGAGTATACAGTGGCGATAAGCGAGTTTTTTTTTTTATCTCGTTTTTACTCTAGTTAAATGAATAGAAAGATCTAGCTATATTTTCTAGTTGTAAAAGTTACAAAATGAACTTTGTGAAGAAAATATATTTTACTAATTCGCCCAAAATTAATAAAATCTAATAAACAAGAATTACAAGCAATCATGGAGAAAACGCCCCTGAATATACTCTTCAATTATTTATGCTGCAGCATATTGGCAAACTGGTAAAGCAAGATAACAATACTGTTAGCTTTGCATATTCTGAATAGGCAGTACGTGCCCAGGATGGATCAACCCGGATGGTACTTAACTTTAGTGACTCACACAAAGTAAAACAAACTCTTAACGCACAAGATAAGATGGGAACTTACCCTAACTAGTATAGTAAAGCCAATAATGTGGAGGTTGCTATCGGAGAGGAACTTTCTAGATAACTATTAAGAGAAAAGAGAAACCAAAGCGGAAGAGCGACTAGTGGTTGGAAAAAGTAAAAGAACCAAGATTTAAGTTTGAGATTTTAGGCATTTACCACGTCGAGAAATAGGAAAATTGCAAAATGGTGGGAAAGATGATCCTTGGGCATATCCTGTCTTTTAACCTTAGAGGCCTGGACTTTGATTTATCCATCAAGTGAAGATTTATTTGTTGGGTTTGTTCAATATATTTAAAAAATTAGGAGTAGATGAATCTCGAAAATGCAATCAAAATTAAAATGGACTCGCCTAGTCAATTACCTTTATTTTTTTTTAAATTTCGCTTAACATTTTTCAGAAATCGATTCAGTGAAGTGGCCTTTCCAGTCAGCTTCTTCAAATTTACCATTAATCATGCTGTGCATGATCTCCGCCGTTAGAGAGAACGTGAGAAGATTTTTCCCCATATGAACAACAGATTTCAGATCATGAAACAGTCGCTCTCGAAAGATCATATAAACTACCATTTATTAAAAACCAAAAGAAACTATTTGTTCTTTCTCAGACTTTAACTTAAATAAAACTTTGTGCATAAATTTTATTTGTAGTTGAATCAAAATTACTATATTTTTTAGAAATTAAACGAGGTCATAATTTTTTTGCAGATTATCTATTATCAGATTATATTTACAGTTTTCGCAGACGAAACACACTCATCTAAGCTGCCAATCAACTCTTCATTTCATACAAAAAGTTTTTCAGATTTTAATTTATTTATTTAGATTTAGAAACAAGTAGAAAACAGAGGGTGCCGAATGTGGTGGATGATCCAATAATAACATTTCAATGCGATACACTTATTGGACACAGTATTGTGTATTAAAGTATGTTCGCATCTACGATATTGAGAATTAAAGTATGTTTGTTTACACCTATTGAGAATTAAAGTACATATGTTTACACCTATAGAGAATTAAAGTATGTTTACACCTATTGAGAATTAAAGTATGTTTACACCTATTGAGAATTAAAAGTATGTTCGCATCTATTACGAATTAAAGTATGTTTACACCAATTGAGAATTAAAGTATGTTTACACCTATTGAGAATTAAAATATGTTCGCACATATTGTGAATTAAAGTATTTTTAGTTGTTTAAAGTATTATTATTAAATTAAAGTATTATTATTGTGTACAGTTATTAATATTTACAATTTTTTTCCTTTTATTATTTTTTAAAAATCAATATCCGTAAAATACATTTAATATTAGATAAATAATATAAGAACTTCTGAAGTGGAATCCATATCTTTATATCATCGCCGCTCTGCAGGTTTTCATCCAGTAATCCCTTTCAATGAAATATTCAGCCTACCCCTTCTACCAATTTTTTTTTTTTTTTTTACTCATAATGACTGGGGTGCCAGGTTTTTTAATAACACCGATTATGAATTATGCATTCCAAGCGTTAGCCAGGAATAAAAAGTACTGGGCGAGGATTAGCGGGAATTCTCATTAAAAAAGATATGGATGGAAAGGCTGGTCGAGTATTGGTATATTTCGTTTGAACGTGAAACTCGCTATTCAATTCTCACTTTATAAAAATATCAATAAATTTAAATTATGAATAAATTCGAAGAAAAAATAATATTGATGCTTATTTATACTAAACGTATCTCTAGGGCTTCAATAATTGATAATAAAAAATATTTTTTCAAAATAAAAAATGCGACTCTTCTTATTTTTCACACAATTTTTCTCGAAAAGCTGAAAATTATTGTCGAGATTATTATCTTACTGAACGTTTTGTCATCACAATACACTCTTAACTGGAAGCAAGGAGGTGTTTAATGATCTTTGCAGCATCAGGCTTCTTAATTCCGGGACTAATTTCCAAACTTAATATCAGAAGGAACCCGAGGAAGACGTCATATACTGGCTCTCTATCGTATGTCAGAGACATTTTATATACGAGGGTCGTTTGAAAAGTCCGTGCAAAAATAAAAACTACTTAATTTTTTGGGGTAAACCTTTTTTATTTTTCAACATAGTCTCCTTTTAGGCTTATACACTTCGTCCAACGCTGCTCTAGTTTGTTGATCCCTTCCGAATAATAGGATTTGTCCAAGTCTGAAAAATAGCCATTCGTTTCTGCAATCACCTCCTCGTTTGAATAAAATCTTTTTCCCGCCAGCCATTTCTTCATATTGGGAAACAAATAGTAGTCCGAGGGAGCCAAGTCTGGAGAATAGGGGGGATGTGAAACGAGTTGGAACTCTGTTTCCATTAATTTTGCGACCACAACTGCTGAGGTGTGAGCTGGTGCGTTGTCGTGATGGAAAAGGACTTTTTTGTGGGCCAATCGTGGGCGTTTTTCTTGCAGCTCGGTTTTCAAACGGTCCAATAACGATGAATAATATGCACCTGTAATAGTTTTACCCTATTCCAGATAGTCGATGAGGATTATTCCTTGCGAATCCCAAAAGACAGTCGCCATAATCTTTCCGGCCGAAGGAACGGTCTTCGCCTTTTTTGACGCAGATTCCCCCTTGGTAACCCATTGTTTAGATTGTTCTTTGGTCTCAGGAGTCTCTCTGTGGTCTCAGGAGAAATACACAGAACATACTGTAAAAATAATTTTTTATCATTTAAAAAAATTTAAATTCATTTATTATAAATAATCCTTTCAATAACTCCTTGGTGAAATTATCTATAAAATCTTACTTAAATTTTATTAATCTTTAATGGTATAAAAATAAGAATATGCACAACTTATAGCATTTGAAAAATGAAGAAAATGGAAAAAAGGTTTCTGAGGAAATTGTATTCATTTGTTGTGATCACGCAATGTGACCGCCTTGTCAGACAGGGCACGAAGATTTCATCTGTTTCATTTCTTCGAGCTCTGTGTGTGTGCTAGAGAGACAGAGATGATAGGAGGGGAATATGAGAGAAACGACCTGAATAGGAAGGAAGATGGACAGAGGAGGGTGGTGGTCGAGCATTCTGAGAGGGAACAAACATTCATCAGAACAGTGCGTGCCGCAAGATCGGTTATCATAACTCTATGATCGCCAGACAGAAGTAATGCCAGCATTATCTGAAGAAGAGGTATGCAATCAATAGGATCTAGTGTGTCTCCGACTTTTCATTTTATAATACATAAATATGGCCATACTTCAAAACGGTGGACGATAGCGATAGGACATAACTAATTTAATTAAAGTATAATGCATAGAAATCTTTTTTCTTTTTTTTCCAAATTAACAATTTCTGGTCCAAATTAACTCTAAATTATATGGAGACGAGTTAAAAAGGGGCTGGAGCCGATCTCTGTAAGCTGCTTGCTGTAAACTATTCCTTAAGCTACTGATGCTGTACAACATCTGACATTCACATATCTGCCAAAAACGTTAGTTAATGCTGTACCACTGGGCGGTTCCACTACGACACCCACTTCATAAAGTTGCTCTCGTATCTAAGGGTATGAAGGACTTAGTTTAAACGATGTTGTGCAAGAAAGAAGTTGTATTAAAAATAATTAAGTATAAATAAGCAGTCTTTTTGTTAAACTAGGACAAAGGACGAACACAAGTATCTGGTTTACAGCTTGAAGTTCGCTCATTTTTGTTTACGCTGCGTAATTTTAAACATGTTTAAACATGCAGCTTCCGTTCCATATGTTCTTGAAATCAATTGTAACAGTTGTAAAGTGCCAAATACAACATTATGTGAAGTTTGCAGTATAAGTCACTTAACTTGCTCTTATTGTCGCTCGGCAAAACTGAGCTCGATTCCCTAATTAGCAAATTCTAAATTGGTTTTTATTCAATCCAAATTGTGATCACTATTTACTAATATTAAATACACAAACATCCTCGAAGACTTAGGCACCGACGGCTCCACCATGTTCTAATAGCTTAACGTCTGCCAGCTAGGATGTCTGATGGCTAGACTAACTAACGGCTACTAACACTGGATGGTTGCCGTTCATACTTGCATGCCACTACATGCACGTGTATGAATTTATAAATATATATTGTTTACGTGTGCAGCTATTTCTCTAAATAATTTTCGCTTATAATTATTTTTTTCCCCGGCGCATCGACGTCTACGGACATTAGCGCCTTTTCGCTTTTTTTTATTTTTTTTTTCATTTAAGGCGCGTCAACATCTGAGGGTTTTGACACCCAGAGCTTCTTCCAATATACTGCCGGCCTCTGGTCTCGTTACAGACAACACTGTTGCATCAGCGGACAGTGAGCTGTAAGAAGCTCCTAGAAAGAGAAAAATCTAAGGGCCAGCAGCTGGATTCGAACCCGGGACCTTCGCGTGGGAATCCAATACGCTAACCACATAGCTAATCCTTTCTCTGTTCGCTTATTGTATCTACTATTATTAATATTTCTTACACGAAATCAAAGAATAGCGGAAAAAACATGCTCATGTTCTGTGACGTGTATTTTATTTGATTAAGGTATTGTTCTATTCGTTTAGCTGTATTTTATTTGTTCAAAGTATGAAGATGTGATTTAAACATCAAATTTAACGCTCATTTTATCACCTAAGCAATTGTAAATCTTATCAAGTTAGTATGTTTTTCTTTAAATTGAGAAATACCATTTTTAAATTTGAATATTTAGGTAAATATCGTTCTTCAACTTAAAAAATATTTTGTGCATAAATTAAGGATTATATATTTATTAGCCTAACTCCTGGCAAGAAATAAAAAGTTTATATGCTATCAAATAAAAATAAAGTCCTTGTTCACAGCATAATAATAACAGCAGACAACATGCTATCTACATTTAATATATAAGTTATATTTACTTTTGTTCGGTTGCTTAACTACGCAATCTAGACATAGCAGAAAATCTGACGACAAATAAGCTGTTGCAGTACGCATTTTTTTTTTTAAATACTAATCAAGCTTTAAATTCGATTCATCAAAACATCTTAATATACTTGCAACAGCTCAATTCTAGAAGGCGAGGGGATACAACAGAATCGCTGAAATAACTAATTTAAGGCAAATAAAAAAATTATAACTTATCGCTATGGAAAATAGCACGACTACTATTTCTCATTAATGTACAGTTCGAATTTATTACCTAACAGAACAAAAATCATTGTTATTTACGATTTTATGATTTAGAAAACTTTAAAAAATGTCAAATTACAAATTTATATGGATATAAAAATCAGAACCAGGATGCATCTATGCGGTCAAAATGAATAGTATAACTAAACAATATGTCGGCCGGTGAACATAAAACTTTTCCTTCAAATTGCTAATAAAACTTTTGATGACTTTGTGCGGTTAACTTGAGTGTCTTCACTGTTATTAAGAACGTGATGATAATTTACAATTGACTTGAAGGGAAATGGGGGAACAGTGACCGGCTACAATTTCGACGGTCTAGAAGTAGTAAAACTTTGGCGACAAAATAATATTTAATAAATACATTAAGTAGAGCTAGCAGAGGATAGCTTTAGTACGAACTGGAGAAGAAACTGAAAGGAGTAATATAGTGTAGAATATTTCCTTTATTGGAATGTTAATCACAAAATGTAGTTTTTTAACATCCTGTTCAAAATTAAGATGAATTAGTTTAAAAGTAGTCGGCGGCAGAAATAAAGATTCCCAGTCTAGCCGGCGTTACTGGCTAGGAGCACAGAGGGGGCAGTTAAATTCCCGATTCAAGGCATAAAACCCTCCCCGCAGAGGGCAGTTAATAGTGTACTAAAACTAAAGATGAGGTAGGGAAAGAAATGTAGACGTTACAAGAAGCGGTTTCGTTCAAACAGACAGATGGTTATTTCTTGGGCATCAAAATCTGCGATATATATTATTACAATTTTCATAACAATGTATAACTAAGAATGAATAAATAACGTTAAGAAATAGTCGGTGATTATTTATCAAAACAGTAATCGTTTTAAGCATAGTTTCAGTTTTATGTTGCGATTATTTTATGAAACATTTTGAAAATTTTACTTCACAAGGCTCTGCTTCTATCTATAAAAATGAAATTACGATTATGTGTGAAATAAGCCAAATATTAAAAAAAAACTGTGGCTGTGTCATGGACGCGGCCGTGTGTTGTACGTGAATACGTTTACGTAACGGGTTATATTTTTCATATAAAATATTTTTATTTATGTATTTAGGATGAAACAATATGTCTTCATAATCGACGACCGAACACAATCTATGCCTATACAGTCCGTTGTCGATGTAGAAGCGATTTCATCATCCACTTGTATAATTTCAACTGCCCCAGCTGCAGATGTACTGACCGCCGTTGATCCGCTCGGCCGCATTCATTCTTTTACGTTCCCGGCACAGCTTGACTCGGTCATATGGTGTTTTATTATTACCATTCGATTGTTCTCGAGAAGCCCTTTCCAACCGTATACGATCTCTGTATTTAGTTTTGGCTTTTCGACGTGTATAGGCCGACATTATATATTTTTGATAATATTTTTTTGTTCTAACACCTTATTATTATATTCACTGTCACTATTTTACACTTATGTTTTATATACAATCGATAGATTGTGACGTCAGCTGACGATTAAAACTTAAACGAACATCATTGCTTCTCCGAGTCAAAAGTTATAATAATTGCAAATTTCGATACGCAGCAAAATGATCTCAAAATGGCGGCGCTTCCCCCTCCACCGCGCGCGATGCGTCACAGTCCTCGCTTATTGTAATGAATTCTTTGATCCTTTAGCTATCCAGTGGTCTAATTTAATTTTGGATGTAGATTATAGATTCGAAACTATAATGCCAAACTGTATCCCCCGATTTTGTTATCATTAGGTTTTACGAATTGCCTCCATGTGATTGCAAATTTAAAGAAGTATTCACGTCAATATAATAATAACTAATAATATTCTTCAGGGTTTATTCTTAGGTCTTTAAAATTACTACGAGAACGAAATGTTTTCGTTAACATTAATATTTTTAAATAAAAAGGCAAGTTGAAAAAGTGAAGAGTGACTTTCTTCAATTTCCAACGGTATATTTTACATTATTTATTTATCCCTGATGGAACATTAAGAAAAGAAATGGCAAGAAGTGTCATATCTCATTTCTTTTCTCTCTTTCTTGGTATAAGAAGAAAACAAGATAAATGAGAGACAGATTTCCATCGGCTAGCTAGAAGACATTAAGTATACAGTTTAGAAGAGAAAAACCATCCTATGAAATTTATCATGACTGTTCCCTTATTTATCAAGGATATGATGAACGACCATTTTTTGGCTTTCAATAATAATTGGACAGCAGCAGCACGTCTTTCCATTAAATGTTAGCATTTGATTCCTTGGCAACAATATCTATTTTAAATAAGTTTATCTACTTAATTTATTAGTTATCTTAATGAATGGGCTAATTTTTAGTAATGCAATAAAAACAAATCTATGAAAATAGCAAAACATTTCCTAATAATGATGCACGAAAAAGACAATATCACTTTGCAGTAATTTTAATTAGAGGAGAAGAGGGTGGATCACTAAATGGCAAACTAGCCGGAAATAGGGACAGAAATAGAAATTAATGACATCTACAATGTCCACTATTTGTGTAGCAATACTATATTTCGGTGCATCACTGGAAGATTGCCTGGCAGGGCTAAACCTGAGGAAACGCCTAGCGGGGTGAAGGCTACAATGGGATGATGTATCTTTCAATCGACTTTCCCATCTTCAGTCTGCAGAGCTAACTTGGGGGGCAGGATTGCATTATGGGGTTGATACTACATTATATTACACGATTGAATCAATTAATACATTATACGAAGAATTTCTTTTGTAATCGTATGCTTGTACCGTCGCTCTTTTATTACTCAGGAAAAGTAAATAATAATAATAATAATAATAATAAAATGTTTATTCATTCAAAAAATAATGCAGTAATATAAAACATAAAAAACAAAACACAAATAATGCATGGATTTTACTCCGTCTGCATGAATTGCAATAAAATTAAAAATGTTAACCAAAAAATTATAATGTTTAAAAAAAAAAATTTAAAATTCTTTTTTGCTATTGAAAAAATAAATTTTATAACTAATATAATGTGGTATAAATGAAGAAACAAAAAATTGAAATTTTGCCAAATTAAATTTTTAAGATTTTACAAAACAAAATGGCGAAAAAAATAAAATTATTTTTCTTTTAAATTAATACAAAGAAAAGAGGTCAATAATCCCATTGTTCCAACAGCCAAGTTCTATACCTGGATGCATCTCTTAGAAATGAACACAGATTATTCCAGTTTTTTCCATTTAAGAACTCACAAAGTTCTACCTCTGTGAGCACCTTTCTATTAAAATATTTAAGTCTATAAGAAGACAAAATAGGGCAGACTGCGATAAAATGCATAATATTTTCAATTTCTCGCAAATTGCACATGGAGCAAAGCTGACACTCGTCATTATTAAAATGTTTATATTTTAAGTTTAGCGCTTCACATCTAGACTTTAAAATGAGCTTGGCATCACTAAATGAAAGTGTGCTGATATAATTACACTCATAGCTCAACTTCGAATAAAACCTATGATGTACAGCTTGTCTGGCTTTACATTCGGCACTTAATTTATCATTTTGTTCTATTTGAGAAACTAAACTATTTAAACTGGACCGCCAAACCTCCAAACAGTTAGAATCAATATTTTCCGCAGGAAATTGAAACTGTGCACACAATAGCTTCCAATCATTAAACCAATAAAAATTTTTAGAGATTACTTTCGCGGCTATTATTCTAGGCAATCTACACTCTGGCAACTTAAATAACTTTAAAATATAATTGAAATGTAACTTCAGAGTGTAGATAAACATACTAGACATGCCAATCTCTAAATTTAGCACATAGTTAGGCGTATTGGGAGGTAAAGAGAATAACTTTTTGAGGAAAAACCTCTGAAGTTTCTCAACAGTTTCATATCGGGTAAACCCCCAGACCTGGACTGCATAGCACATAACGGCTCTAGAAGTGGCATAAAAAATCTTGAACTTAGAGTCTAGAGGTATATTTGAATTTGACAGCATCCCGCTCCATGTGCAATTTAAACCAAATTTAGCAGTTCCCAATTTATCTTTTAAATGCTTATCGAAAGACAATGAAGGCGACAGATTTATCCCCAAGTATTTATAACTTTTCACAATCTCTATATTCTGACCATCAAAATGCCATTTTTCAGATACAGCATGTCTTCCCCCTCTTTTTTTACAGATCATAATTTTTGATTTTTCTAAGTTGACCGCCGCCCCCACATCTTACAGTAGCAATCTAACGAGTTAATCATCTCTTGTAATACCGCCGGTTTATCAGCAATCAACACAATATCATCTGCATATAACAATGCACGAACAATTAAACCTCCGATATTTACACCACCTCCGATTGCATCCGTAATATCATTTATGTAAATGGAGAAGAGGGTAGGAGAAAGTAGGCAGCCTTGCTTGACTCCCGAGGCCGTACAAAACCATTCAGAAATACCTTCTCCGCACCAAACAGCAGCCCGTGTATCACAATACAAACGTTTAATTATATTAATGAATTTAGTTGACAAGCCGATTTGAGAAAGCTTAAAAAACAATAGATGTCGCGAAATAGAGTCGAAAGCAGATTTGAGGTCAACAAAAAACAAATACACTTTTTTCGTAGAACCCTCTTCTAATTTCAGTGTTACCAAATTTACTAAGCTAAAAATGTGGTCAATGGTTGAATAATCTTTCCGAAAGCCTGCCTGGAATTCTGTAATTACATTATGAAAATCGAGCCAGAGAATTAGTCTATTAAGAAGTAAACCAGTAAACAACTTGGCCTCTACATCAATAAAAGAGATGGCTCTGTAGTTTGTTACCAGCTTCTCGTATGCTAATCGTATGCTTGTACCGTCGCTCTTTTATTACTCAGGAAAAGTAAATATTTATTGAAGAAAATCTTTAACGAAAAACAAAAATTGTGAAATATTATTAGTTGTAACAATAATAATAAATCGTTGTACATTTTGTAATAAAATTTATACTACTTAATACTTACACGCCCCTGTAATTAAAGAGAATATAATATAATGTTATTAATACTAAAATGAAAGATCTGATAACAATTTTAAGCAGCTATTGGCATAAAATTGTCACCAGTATCCGCTAGCATTTTAATTTAAAATCATCGCAAGCAGAGACAATTTGATAAAAACACCAAAGATGGCAAATTTCATTAACAGAAGGCATTTTTAGAAGCATTGTAATTATTTATTTAATTTATTATAACAGTAATAATAAAAAGAAGTTTTATTTAAACTTTTTTAAACATTTTTACAAAAAAAATAATAATAATACGATTTTAACTTGTTTTCGTTCCAATTTTGGAATATGAACCGCCGAAGCGAGTACAACGACATTAAAGGAAGAGAACGATTGTGAAGGGCTGTTCTAAGGACTGGATGTCCCTTACCTGCCAATTTGTACACTATACTTGCATCTGATGATGGCAGCATTTACATAGAACTCTTTGAATTTATAAAACACAACAGAATAACTCTGTAAGTAATCAAAATACTAAAGACGCTCATCATGTATAGAGTTTATAGACTAGACAATTAAGAAATCAAAAACCAAAACTCAATATAACTTAAACAATGGATGTAAAGAAGACAACAAAGTAAACATTTATAAGAAGATAATCATTGATTTTATTTTGGATATATTAACACTCAAAGATATTTGTTCGAACACCCAACATTTAAATGGCTGATTTGCTAAGTGCAAGAGGCCAAAAAAACAAGTGGAAAAAATTTGTTTCCATTAAATAATGTACAGAACAGATTGTAGAGAGCCTGCCTATTTCTTTATCTCTTATAGATCTATTTTCAAATTTACTTATCTATAGAAGTACTTAGCAGGGAATCTTAAGTTAGTACTTCTCTTAATCAATTTTCTGGGAAACGTTTCAAATAAAAGTGATAGGCACTTGGCTAGGTAAGTAATGCACTATGTTCAAAGGAAATCATTTCATCTATTTATGGGAAGAGAGAGTAGAGGAACAAGTTTTCTTGTTCCTTACAAGAACAATCCAGAGCACTCTCAATGCCAAAAATTTGACACAAAACTACAAAATTTCTTCTAAAGGGAGTAATGTAAAAAGAGAAACCTGATAATTCACCAGGTACAGCATAAAACAAAAAAAAATACCTCATACGTACTTCATAGAACTTGTACGATATAATAAACTCCACCTACCGTCAAAAAATAGAAAAAGTCTCAAACATTTACTTTTATTTCTAAAGAGTTTGCCTGAAAATATAGCCAAAACATATAAGATAGCCGTTTTGTAAGAAAAGTTTAACATGACGTCACAGTAGCTTCCGGTATTGTTAACTAAGTTTACACGAAGCTTGAAAGCAAACAAGCGTCTCAAAAGCTAGGCACATTGTTGTAAAGTTTAGCTAGCAAGTTAGCTAAAAGATAACGTTGAACTCAGCTTTCAAGTCCTGAGCCTGAACTGATGAAAGCCGCCCTTTACTTTTGGACATTCACGTAAGGTGTCACAGAAAAAGTATCACGTACCCTTCCAGTAAGCTCGTGAAAGGGCTAGTCACGTCTAGACTGCCTGCTCAGAGCCCACGGGACCGCCCACACTCGCACTGTCAACACTTTACTCACATACTCTTCTCATTTCCAACCCACTATTCCAACTACTTTTACCTTTTTTTTTTATTTTCTCTTTTCTTTTCTCCTTACTTTGTGTAATCTCTCAATATATAAGCACCCTGGCTGGCACTATTTTCCAACGCCCTGAAGAATAGTAATGCTTAAAAGAATGAAATAAACGTGTACTGATCAAAAATTAAAGAGATAAAATCCTGTAATTCTTATTGAATACATCTTAATGAAGGAAGGAATAAAATTTAAACACGAATTTAAGGTTAAAAGTTAAAAAAAAAAGCATGCTTTTGAGCTTCAGTACTTATAGAAAGTGGTTTGTTTGCAATTCAATAATCCATCATTCTACTTGGTCTCAATAAATCAAGTGATGACCAAGTGGAAGTACCCTAGAAGTGCAAAATAGTTGCACAGAAAAATAAGTTGCTTCCAGAAGGTAGGTTTAGTGTATGGTTATAAGTTTGGAATAGTACTGCACTCTATAGTGCAAATATAGGTATCCCCAGTTGGAATGCAGCGTGGAGCTAAGTATTACTTCATTGGTAAAATTATATTAGTACATTATTACAAATAGCTACCGCCTCCTGTCAAGAAATTTGATTGATTACAGCATAAAAACGGCGACAGATCTTTCCCGTTCAACTATACCAAAAAGTGGCACCGGAGCTTTAATTAGAAGTCCATCCAACTAGTGGAAGCAAAAGGTTGAAGTATAACATATACCGCAAACTGGTGAGAAGGCGGATACATTAGTCTCCCCGTGCTTTGACTGAACTTGCGAGATTTTGTTTAATTTACCAGACGCAATAACTTCAGGAAGTGAAATTATTTACCTTCCCGAAGATATGAAATCTAGTTTTAACATAACCGTGACAATCCTCAACAAAGTGACCCACACTTTCATTGGGCTCACCATAAGCAATTCTTATTAGGTGATTAGATGCAGTTGCCATTGCATAAATGGTATACTAAGTTAGCGAATCCACTAAACAAAAGTTGGCGGATTGTAGTCCGCTAAAATAAACCAAGGATTTCTTCCAGGACTTCAAACCTTTTCCGCTGCTCTTTAAAAATCCACTTATTCACCTAAAAACTTCGATAGAATTTTTCAAGAATAATATGTTAGAGAGTCATTTTGACCAAGAAAGCTGCCATCTTGTGCCGCTTTATCAGCGTTCTCGTGCCGATACGAACAGGAAACCGAGATAGTATTCATTGCACCCAGAGAATTAAGAGAAGAATAGCAAGTGTTAACCGTAAGTTAGTTTCTTAGTAGGAGGGCTTACGCCTAATGCATGCGGAGTTACACAATGTCGTAATTGTTCATGCAATGCAAATAATAGATAAACTGATTTGTCTTGAGGAACAAATGAACTGACGAGGAAGTAGTTTAAGAAATCCTGTGTTATCCTGATTACAGTGCTTGTCTTAAGAGGCTAATAATGGTAGAACAAGTACAGTTTTAATTAAAAATATTTAAAATTAGGTTTTTATATCATTTAAAAAAAAATTGATTAAAACTTCTTGTTTTAATGTCCTGAATACCATTGCACAATTGGCAACTACAATATTCAACGAAGTAAATAAGCTAAAACATTCAATTACTAAGTTGGAAACATCCAACACCTACAGTGGGAATAAATTCATGAATAATTCCATTATGTGGTTAACAAGAGTAGAAATTCTGATATTCAGTAGGCAACAGTGACCATGTTCGACGGCCGTGGAAATGCCATGGAAACGACCATAGAAATGCTAGCCACCGTCATCCTCTCCCTACCTAGCTAAACTACTGGGTTACCAGGCGTCCTCTATACTCGTGGCCATAAAATTATGCGGCTAATCATATTGTACAAGACCTGATGTTGGGGGATACCAGCGACCTCCTGGGTAACAATGTTGACGTTTTGGAACAAGAAGAAGGGGCAAGAGTAGAACAATTGAAACAGGTCCCTAGTTAATTGAACGACTATACCAATAAATATACCCTTACCTTCATGTACCAACAACAAGCTGGTCCCGACCAATCAACCACTATCTCTCTCGCCTCACAACTTCCATTGTTTCTGGTAATAACCGTATTCGGCGTAGATAGGGGTCACCAACCATTGACACTCATATTTGGCAGGTCTACAAGTATTGTGACAAATATTTTTCCAAATAGTTTTGTGATTAGTTTAATTTTAGAAATAATCTCGTCTTAATGTGAGGAAAACCTACTTTAATGGTCATTAGGAGAGAATTTTCTGGCCTTTCCCATTCTGAACATTCTCTAGCCGTCTACTGTTGCCTTCCTTGTCACAGAACATTCAAGAATTTTATTACAGACTACTGTTCATCGTTTTTGGAGACTGATTCCTTTATCCATGAGGGAAAAAAATGTTTACCATGACTGAAACTGACTATATTCTTTCTTTCTTATGAGTTTTCTTTCTTATGTTCTTGAACAAAACAATAAATAGAACAGGCAGAAGCGGAAGAAGAAGTCAGAACTATGAACTGTTTCTACCTGAAGAAAGGTCCAGGATTTTGACCATAAAGGTTCCTTTATTCCGTCCATCTTAAACATTTTTAATCATTTTACTCGCGTAAAAGTAACAAAATCAGAATCTAAATACTTCCTTATAATTATATATTATGAAATAATTACTTTAAATTGTTAAGTCCATAGAGTTCATATGCACCCATTAAAATATTTCTCTTATGATTGTTGTTAATCAATAAAAATGTTTTTTTATTCAGTTGTCTTGAAAAGAGATTACAACAAAATAACTTTACGTAAGAAACAAGTTTAGTAACGTGAGCAGCTAAACCTAGTGTCAACAAGGAGAGTGGTAACAAAAAAGACAATCTGTTGGCTAAAGACAGAATTGAGTGGCTATTATTTTTCGCCAGTGATGATGTAAGCTTCCAGCTGTCTGCACAAAAACGGGTATAAATGATAACTGTGAGGCAGATAAAAAAAAGTAGCCAAATCTGATTGGTCTCGCCACGTCAATCTACCACCATGCCTGATAAGTTATCTTTCTACGTTACTGGTTAAAATTTTGTGGCTATGGTAATTAAATATTTACTACTACTTACTATTGTAAGCGAGGGGCAGGTGTTGGTCTAGTGGTCATGAACGGGGCTTTGTAAGTGGGAGATCCCCAGTTCGAATCCCCCCGCGTATGATTTACTTTTTAATTGTTAGAACAAATTGTTTATAATAAAGTATGAGCTTCCGCCCCCGTCCACGTAGTAAGTCCGATAGGCGATTACTTTACTCTACTACTGTATCGCAATCGCATCGAATCACAGTATCGAATTTTCACAGGAAATGTAGACGTACAGTATGGACCAAATAACCTACAAAAAATAAGTATGTATGACCAGGGAACAGAACAACCCCCCACATCAAAACAAAAACAAAAAAAACATCGACTAACTTTGAAATTTCAAATTTTCTTAAATTCTCTACAGCAGTTTATAATTTTATTTTATACTCGTAGATGTTCGTCCCAACATAATTTGAAAAAAGTATTTACACTTGAAAGAAGATTTTTTGAAATGTTTTCAAAAATGAATCCTACACATATATTGCACTAAAAATAATGTATTATACATGTATAAATAAAAATGATTATGAAGAAATGTAAATAATTGTTTTCTCATAGTTTTTAATGAAGGCAGGGATTTTGGGAAATAAATAATTCCATAAAATATGCTTTACAAGTGGCGATAAACCTGATAAAATTGAACTTTAAAAAAAGAAGTTTGGTTTGACAATAAAACCTTTTCTGTAAGAGTACAGCAAATTTTAATACAACCTAAGTGCATTTCTTTAAGTGCATTTTTGGCCACTAAAATCATTACACAAAATTATCTTTGGTTTTCTTCGTCCCCGCTTAAACCTTTCTCCTTTACCAAAAACAGTTAAAAACCACTTCTAATGTTTTGGTAAAGCTGCTGCAGCAACTCGGTTCTACTTATATCTGCCACCCACAATATTATAACCAAACTAATCAACTTCTTACTATAAGAAAGCGAATTACTACGCAAACAGATTCCACAAATAGGTAACCAAACTTATTCGGGTAGATCGCTAAAAATCAATAATCAAAATTTCTAAATTCTCTAGAAAACTTGAAAGAATAACGAATTGAAGGAGTTTAATGTATTTAAACTTTATATATCTATAAGTTTAACTACAGATAATGAAAAATTTCTGTAAAAAAGCGTACAAGGAAACGCAGAAGCAAAGAGTTGCTGTCCATCGCTAGAAAAATTTATTAATTTTTTTACTTTAAATTATTCATATATTTATAGGGGGGCTCTTCTAGTTCCTTTATTTAGTGGAGGTAAAGTAGTTTTTTTTAATCTTAGAGGTAAGCCATGTAACTCTGTAAATGGTTATTTATTTGATTACATTATTTGAGGCTGAAATTTATACGGAGTTGTTACAAGCCTTTAGAAGAAATAATACCATTCTTACAATTTAATAGAATGTGTATCACATATTTCCTTCACTTTGTAACAGATAGAAAAGAAAAGAAAAATGAAATAAAATATATAGCGTTATACAGAATTTACTGCACATTGCGAATGGTACTAAATTTATCACGGAATACAAGTAAAAAATAGTTACAGGACATTGTAATAAAATAAAAAGGTAAGAAAAATACGAAGGAATACAGAGCGCCGCGGTGGAGCTCTGGAGAGGAGGGAAAGAAATTTATTCGGGTCACGTCCAGTTCGGTATTATCTTGGGTCCATACTTAAATTACTTGCAAAAAAAAAAAGAAAAATCCAATTATTATAGAATTGTGAATCAGTAAGAGCTGATTTATTTCATTGACTGAACTTATAATAATATTTATTTACTTTACATTACTTGAGAAAAGGGCAGAGAATTTTGTACTCCCTCCAAACCCTTCCTCCCTTAAAGTTTTCTTCTGTGGTGTCCCAGCATTTCTCCAGAAACTTCCTTGACTCTCAATATCATCCCAGAACCTGCGTTTAAAGAGAGATAGGCCTGCAAAATCGCTTACTCATTTATTTTTATCAAAAAAAACAAATCTTGTTCAGAGAAAAGGAAGATTTTTGCAATGTTTTTGTCCTGTTTTTAATTTAAGGCACGTCAACATCTGAGGTTATTGGCGCTCGGAGCTTTTTTCAGTACACTACCAGCCTTTAGAAAGTGTCCATTCTTTATAAACACCGTCCATCACCGGACAGTGAGCTGTAAGAAACTCCTAGGAAGAGAAAATATAAAGGCCAGCCACTGATTTCGAAACCGGGATCTCCGAGTTGGAATCCAATAGGCTAATCACATAACTAATCCCTTCCCTATTTTTGCCACTACTTGGCCCATTATTTCTTTCATCGACAAGAAAGTTAGAGAATGATGTTGCATACGATGTTGAATAGCGATCATTATGTCATAGCTACTCGTATGAATAGTTCATAGCGATTCCCAAAACTAGATGCCCAAACTTCAGTAATTTCGAAGTGGTTTGACTTGAAATTTCCGACTAGAAATGCAGTGAAGTTTACAAAGTGCACTATTTGAGGTTGTTTATATTTAGCAAGGACAGACGCCTCTGCGAAAAGCTCTGCGCCTCAACTGCGCTCAGGTAGCATTACTATTCATCAGTAGAGTGGGAAACCCTACGCTATTTAAAGCTACTCTTAGTCCACAGCAAACCTAAAGAAAAAACAACAGCATACGACCTAAGATGAAAATGTAATCCCAGCTAGCTAAGCTTCACATCATTTCGAACAAATCTAGTAAATCTTCTTTCTTAATGGACACAGCCTAAACTTTTCAGGTATCTATTTGTAAAAGATATTTCCGGTTTCACAACGAGTGAGAACACACATCTTTTAACGACGATCTAAAGGTACCAAAAGCACAAAAAAAAAACTTCTCGGGAGGTACTAATTTCATAAATGATTTACTAATTGAAGCTCAAAGATAAGTAACAATTAGAGGCGTAATACGCAGAAAGCCTTACGGTTTCCAAAATTAAAAATATAATAGTGTTTAGTACAATTTGACAAGAAGAAGAAAGGTTATTGCCCATTTTTAGTCACATTTTTCTTTTATTTATATTAACTGCAAGCTTTTTACTTAGAGTCATCTTCAGGGCTAATACTAATAAACAATAGTAATGTGTTTTACATTATGCGAGTTCGCCATAAAGATGCGATTGTCTTTGGTTCTGAGTTTAAGGTAATGCCGGGAAAATGAAACTCGTAAGTCTTGAAACTATATTTCCTCGAAACTTGAGAACTTAGTGAAGAAAAAGGGTTTAAATAGAGAAGAAAAATAGTAAGTAAAAAAAATGAAAAGCTAATTGAGGTAATAATTAATTTATTTTTGCTTGCATCAAGAATGGATAAAATTGAACTGAATTTATTTTTACTTTTTAGATCATAAAGTTAAGCTTTTTAGATTATATTGTATATTATATAAAGATTAGATTCAATTGAAGTTGGAAAAAAAAAGGATGAAGTAAATTAGGTAGTGATAAATTCTCCGCTTTTTCAGTCGTTAAATGGGTAGGCTACATAAATTCATGACATGATGCATAATGGTAATTAATGGTGGAAGGCCCTTTAAACGATGATTAATACATACATGGTGTATGTGGAGAGGGTGAAGCTGAAGAGGAGAGGGCAACCATTAGCTGGAGCGAAGTGTTTTTAGAAATACATTTACCATAAAAACTGTATAAAACCACCTTTTTAGATAGGTTCGCGATTAACTACTCAGCTGAAGTTACCAACACACGTTAATTATTAACTACTGTAAAATAATGTTAGTTTGGGGGCAATATCATTGCTTTTCTTGCTCTTCTCTTGAGAACAGATTTATGTTTTATCTTCGTGAAGACTCTCGAATACAAAGAACCCAAAATTTTCTCAAAAATTGTAACACCAGTTCTTTTTTTAAATCTCATTCAACTCTTATCGATTATCAATTTTCAATTCTGCTCTCTCTTTCCTACTTAAAGTACATAAACAAAAATGCATATAGTTTGTATTTACTCCAAATTACAATTTCACACACAACTGCTCTGTTGAAAAAGATAAGGATGTTAATAAGTCTTAACAATCCTTTGAACCCACAAACAGACAATCCTTGTATCTGAATTAGATATTAACCAATACAACTAGCTGTCTTATATATAAACTTCCCTGATCTGTTAGACTTGGTTTTACAAAATTTTCTATTGTACCCTATTTGAAACTAAGCAAATTAACCTTCAATTATAAAAATAGCAATTGTTTAAAATATTTCCTAATATTTTCTCAAATATTTCAGAGAGATCAGAAGTAAATGTTTAAAGAGCAATTTTTAACCTTTGACTTCCTTATTTTAAGACAATCTACTTTAAAAATTGACTACTGGTCCATCTAAAAGAGTTTCAACTTGATAAACTAACACTGTTAAGTGCTCGTGAACACGTTTTCTTGCAAAACAAACGTAATTTCTCATACGAAGATAAAAGGAATCCTGGAAAATGATATACCGTTTGAAAGCCCATTATACAAGGAAACCTTTATAAAAAGTGCCAGCACCAAGGTCTGATAATGATCACATAAGAGCCTAATGAGTTTTCTTAAAAGTTTCGATTACTTTTTATTTTTCCAGTATCCAGGAGGAAGATTGAGGCTGTTTGGAGAATAATTTATGCTTCGAAATGGTGTAAGTTTTTTAGAAAATTTATCTGTCTTTCTAACCGTATCATCAGAACTGAATTCGGACTAAAACTTTCTGAGTAATAACATTTTTATTGCAAAAAAGTAATGATTTAGAAAAAAAAAATTAAAGTGACGTCACTCAAGAACAGTGGAAAATATAAGGTGACCAATACGTCTTTGGAGTCCACTTCAGATGTACTACACTCGGTAGACCTGTGGACAATACTTACAGGTTCACCCTGTATTTTATGATATTTAAAAAATAAAAAAAATAAAATAAACCGCGATTTATTATTATTTCCTTAAAATAATCAGGAACTGCGCACTCACTCGAAGAATAAAATAAAGTAATTGAAGTAACAGTAACAAAGTTTCTGAGAGCTTGGAATTTCCCCTCCTTCTAACTTTCTTCCCCTATTTTATTTTATTTTTTTAATTTTTTCTTTTTCCTCCTGTTTCTCTTCGTAGAAGCATACAATTACACATTCCCAACTAGACGCAGCAGCGAGACCATCCACGTGGCCGGAAAGGGCCCAAAAAGAAAACGAGCTACTGACACGCCATCGTCCTATCATCAATAAACAGTCGTAATTTAGTTTCTTTAAAAAGTAATATGTTTTTCTTATCTTTGTTATTCACTGTTTTTTGAATCTGCATTTATTTTAATCAACTAATTCTGCTTTAATTTATTCCTCTATTTTCTCGCATTCTTTACCTTTTTATTTACAATCGTATACTCTTAATTTTGTTTTAAACTGAAATGAAATCAAATTTTTCCAATTCTAATTACCACAACTTCAAGTGGCAATACGCTTAAGCTTATATTTTAAGTGAAGCACTTAACTTTTAAAACGATTGATATTAAAACATTTTTAATTAACTAAATCCTTCAAAATTAATCAACTTTAGATTAAGGTTGTTAACTTAAAGTTTTGATACATAAAACATATAAAGTATGATTATGGAATCTAATTTGGCAAGATGGAATACTTAATGTTAGGAGTTAGATGGGCGGTGACAAGTCCTGTCTGAAACAAGCTACTGTTATACATACGTCTAGTGTGTCACTATTACTCTAAGCGCGACAAAGGCTCCATATATGGTGGATATTAATTAATGCCTTCGTTATTAATATGTCACAAAGACCTTCTCCTCTCTCTCTCGGCTCAGTGATATTAGCTTAACCGATGCGACAGCTGTTGTAATTACCGACATTCCAGTGCCTGTTAAACTTAGTAATATTCCCCTAGTTAGATACGATATGGAAGAAATGCTACTCTTATTTCATCTCCAATGATCTCAGCAATTTTTCAAAATTTACAGCTAGTTCTTAAGCTTAAACTGAATATTTCATTAATGGATGATGGTACTTTTCAAAGTGAAAAATAGATAAAATAGATTTGAAAATTAAAATATAAATTATCGTCATTGAAATATGGAAAACACGTTCGAGGATGCCTAGTTGATCTTCAAAATTAGCAAAATTAGCTCTTTTTTGTCTTATTTCTTCGATTAGGTCATCTTTACTGAAGCAGTCATGCCCAAGCCGTCATGTCAGAAACGTTTTTCTTTATAAAATCACTTTGGTCAATCAAATAAAAAAAGCCACTTATACTACCTGTACGGCCTGTATTTCTCTACATTTTGGTGAAGAAATCATGGCAATCTGATGAATACAAAAAGAGATATATAAACGTTTGAAATTTCAACGAATTTGAAAACCTCCAAAATTTAATCTTTAATATCTCACGATTTATTATCATTTTCTAAAGAGCACATTGCTACTAGTGCTTCTTAAACAGCTAATTTTTCTCTACAATCCGGTAGAGAAATCATTAAATTCTGATAAATACAAAAAGAGATATAATCGTTTGAAATTTTGAACGAATTCGAAACATATTTGAATAACGCCACAATTAAATCTTAAATAACTCACGTACTATTATAACTAAAACAATGCCACATGCACTACCTGTACAGCTGTCTTTTCTTTACATTTTGGAGAAGAAATCATGGAAATCTGATGAATACAAAAAGAGATATAAACGTTTGAAATTTCAACGAATTTGAAAACCTCCAAAATTTAATCTTTAATATCTCATGGACTATTATCATTAGAACATTGCCATTTGTGCTACTTATACAGCTATCTTTTCTCTACAATACGGTAATGAAATCATTCAATTCTGATAATTACGAAAAGAGATATAATCGTTTGAAATTTTGAACGAATTCGAAACGTATTTGAATAAGACCAAAATTGTTTTGAGTTTGGGAGCCATCTCTTTTTGTAATAAATTGAATCTCATCGAATTGCGGTGGATTTTTTAAGCTCTATGTGGAACTTTTGTTAACAAAATAAATCAAAGGCCCTGGAACAGATAATGAATGATGATGAACAAAGTTGCCTTTGTAATTATCACAGCGTTGAGGTAATCAATTACCTCATTACCAGGGAGATTGTCCACTTCTGGTGGTGTATCGTCAGATTTACTTCAGAAAAACTACTTCCTCCTGGGAGGTGATCATTGGGTATTTGTGTAGGACAAGTCCATCCTCGACTTCTGTTACTACGCTCGACATGCTTGGAAGTTTATTGATTGATTAATCTCTCCAGATTGAGACCTGGAATTAACTGATCAAACTTTTCACTTTTTTGTTTTGTTTCGAAATATAATCTTTTCTACAAGCATGCCTTGTAGATCTCCATTAGTTTTACAATCAACGCCACAACATGGAAAACTCAAATTAAGCGAGACCAAATAGCACCATATGTAGATTACCCGTGTGAAGGTTAAATATGTAACCATTAAATTAAAAATTGATACTTTTTTTATAACCCACCGTCATGGCAAAAGTAGAGCATTCTGAAATGGTTTCGACCAATCAATTTTGACAGATCCTATTTTTTTTAAATAATTTAAAAACTTTCAATTTGTTCATTCTTTCTCAAAAGAATTATAAGGTTAAAGATGTAAAACTATTGAATATGTAATTAATATACAAAAAATCCACGTGAAATAAGAGTGAATTTTTAATTAATTTCCTGCAAGGGATGTTGATAGAAAACGATTACACATCAACTTGAGGAACAGCAACGATGATTTAATACTGTTCCAGCCAAGATTCTGAAATAATGGCAGCAATTTGTCATCAATGATTCACAGCATCGATGTTGCTATGGTAACTATATAAGCAATTTCAAGGCAAAAAGCTTTTCATAAAATGTATTACCCTCTTGTTGACTGTGCACTGTTTAAACTAAATCACCGTGTAAATGGTTTCTCAGAGTCAGAAATGTCAAATTTCAAGAGGTTAAAATGAAATAAATGTGATTTTAAATACAACAAATGTGTACAGTTCAGTTTCACTAAGTGTGCTGCAAAAGGTAACTGAACATTACTAATAAAACTAACATCCTGTAGTAAACACTTAATTATTAGAGTGCGTGTATAAGTGAATGAACATGCACTTTTGGTTTGGAACCAGCTTTAATAATACGGCCGCAGAATGGGATGCTGTGTGTAGTTCTCTGGTAGCAACGAGCCACAAGCGTACAGCCTGCCGATCATTAGCCCATGCTTGTTAGGCGACTCCGTTCTCACTCGTACACAGAAATATACCTCCATTCCCCCATACGACCCTCTGTCTAAACCACTGTGATCACTAATTGAAACCGAATACCATGACGAATCTGCTCTCCAATCCTGTTATTTGTTTATTTTTTTGTTTGTTACACAGTAGATGTATGGAGCATTATTAGGCGAACTTCAAACCAGTAACGCGGAAGAATCACTTGTACGTAAACTAATTTGTGTAAATCAACATGTACAATTGTGAAAGTTCAAAACAGAAAATAGACTTCTCTAATGCGCATTTTTGCTCGATAGTTAGCTTTTAATAGTGAATATAATTGAACAATTTGTCTACTTATTGCCCATATTATTACTAATACTGCAATAAATAATCCGATATTATTTGGTATGATTGTAATAGAGGCTAGATTTAGAATTTAAAAATGTCAGCGATGAGGATTTTTTTTTGGTTTAAATACATTTATGAAAAAGGTAAAAGAAACTAGCGCATTACACACTTTAATTGCATAATCGCGTAGTTCTTTACATTACAAGCGCAATCGTAGCTGTTTTGATGCAATGAAAAACTGTAAATCATCGAGTCTACTCTGCAAAAAATGCTAATTCGTTTTTGGATCCCACATCTACTAGTTTCTTTTGTTTCATTCTTGGCATAACAGCCCATGGAGGGCCATAGCCTTTTCAATTTTTCTATTGAGATTTCGAGAAGTATTATGGTTTTGCAGGCGGCCCAACGCCTAACCCACGATGCAATAGGGGAGCTTGGATTTGAAGGATACTTCCTTAAGTTCTAGTTCTCGTTAAATATATTTTGTTTTATCGAAGTGAGAAAACATACTTCCTTTATATGCCAAAAGATTTAAATATGTACTTCTCTACGGAAATGTTAACTAACATACAAAAAGAAATTCAAGAGGCAGCTTAATAATACAAAACATTTCATGGCCAGTTCTGAGCAAGAATCGTTGAAATGTTGGTTAGTCTCTAGTGAAGAAAGGAGAGCTTTAGAATGAGGAGGCAACCTGACATTTGCAAAGAAATGCCAAGTAGTTTACCAACAGACTTCTTGCAGAACAGAAGTAGATGCTGTGCACTTACAGAAACTCCTCAAAACCATTCGCAGAACTGGCTAAAACAACATAGTTGGCCATGAGGCAGGAGTTTGATGAACGCACCATCAATTGGGACACGTGGGCTAGGAGATGTAAAACTATCTTTACTGGAGTCGGACGATGCTCTGCGAAAAGAAACGAGGCAGTAAGAGGTCTGAATTGATATAACATTGCAAGAAGAAAAAACTGAAGACTTTAAAGTATAAATAGGGTGTACCACTGCAGGTGGTCATTTCTTCGCTTGATAGTAACGTAGGAATTAAGTCAAACCGTTGGCAGCAGCAGTTGTCAGATAGCATCACTTCTACATTGTATTGTATAGCTGTACATTGTCCCTAAGTGCGTACCTTCGTTGGAGTTGAATATCTGAATGAAGAGCGACAAGATAAAATATTACTAAATAAGATATGCACTTTGCTAAAAAATCATGCATATCCTGCAAGTAAAACTGCAAAAAAAATAAAATAAAATCAACAATACGATAGATTCTAAAAATAAATTGAAACAATTTTAAATTGTAAACAGTTCCAGTTTAGAATGAAATAGAACGGAAAATTTCGAAAACAGAGTTATTACTCTTGGTACATACCACTGTTGAATGAAACAACAACAGCAAATAAAAGCACAGCGTGAGTAAAAGCGAGCAAATAGCAATTTACCGTCTGTCAGACAGGAACGTCGCCAAGTAAGCTGGAGATAGACAAATGGATGTAGAGAGTCCACTCGGAACTTGCTGCAGAAGCCTAAGGGAAACTCCTTAATCCTCGTCGACGGCCGAAGTAGGGTGTACACAAGCTTTCCTCCTACACACACACACACCCAGCAACAAGCCTTCACTCGCACGGACGCACATAGGATATCAATCTAGAACGTGTCCAGAACAAGAACGCAGTTCAGAAGGGAAGAATCGACGTCCACGAAATGGAACAGGTGTCCGGTATTACTATTTTTTATTTCTTGTTTATCCTCTTTTGACAGGAGAAACTAGGATAGTTTTATTAATAGTTGCGAGGTTATTTTCAGTTGTAATATGTAATAAAGGAAATTGAAAAACAGATACTGGATAACAACTTGGTTTTCATAAATCTTGTACTAATTTTGAAACATTAACAAAAAGAGAGTTTAATAAAGTGATAAAATGTTTACATCTTGAACTGGTCGTAGTTATAAAGATATTTAATGGCCAACTTAATGATTTGAAATAGTCTTTCTCGAATACTGCACTACTAAATCAAACCAAAAGATGAGGAAAAAATATTTTTTAACATTTATTGATCAATTCAGCTGTTTAGATCTTCAAGATTGCTAGTTAAACTTCACAAATGTTAAAAGCAAAAACAAAAAAAGTGCTAAGCATGGTAAGAAGAAATCATGTAGGATGATGGTAATAAAATTGGAACTCATAAAGTGAAAAGATGTGTATTGTCTGAAAGTGTAGTATTATAGAAGAAGACAAAAAAGAAAGTTTGATATAGCAGTCATAGAGAAGATATTGAAAAACCATGAATGTGTTTCAATGCCTTAAAGTAAAACTTTAAATGCTAGTTTAATGTTCAAGTAATGCCACACTATTATGAAACTACCCTATCTACTTACTACGAGTAAGGTTTCATAGGCCTCCATGTGCTTGAGTCAACTGCTACCTTTCGCTTCAACCCATTTCTCGTCTTTCTTATTGCTTCATCCGACTGGAGCCCCAGATCTAAGAATTGCTACTAAAATGCTTCGTGCTAAATTCTCGTTGTATGCTGGTCGCTGATTTTTGACCTATTCTTCGACTGTTCTACAAAACTCCCAAGTTGGCCTACGAGTAACGTTCAGTCAGGAAATTTACCCTTAAGATTAATGAGAAACCAAGGTTCCTTTGCATGTGGTAGGGCAGGAAGAAATGTTTTTTTTATGGAGGGTAATCGAATTCTGCCGCCTCTATAAGTTAAGGCAAAATGAGAACGTTCTATCACTCAAAGAGGGGCAACTTTGGATGAATTTTCGTTTCAGGCAATTAACTGAGAAGAAATTTCATCAGTAAAGCAAAGCACATGCAGATCTGAAAGTTTTTAGAAGCCTACGTCTCCATTCAGGCTGTAGGAGCAGCGTAATCTCGCTAAATCATTCCTCCCAAAATTTAATTTAATTATTAATCAAAATTCTAACATGATACCCAATAATTGGGAAAAAATAATTATATTTATAATTTTCTCTTACCATACTAGGACGAGAATGTATCGATATCGTGCCTATTTTCCATTTTCAGTTTTCCAAAAGGAAATAGCAATTTTGAGGCCCTTGATTCCGAAAAAAATAATTTTTTACAAATTGATCAGTGTGAGTCTATTCATAATTCAAAAACGAAAAAAGCTAGCCACTAGAAAGTTGATATTTAGAATAAAAGTCACCATAGGTGATCCAAATTACACACTTTGGGCAAAATCAGTGAATTAATTTTTCAGTTTTAATTTCTCTTTTTTTAAAAAAACATAAAACAGCGAATTTTTTCATGTATGTTAGATCTATACCCTTTTAACATTTCTCTCAGAAAATACTTAAGAAATTAAGGCAAGGGAGGTTTAGCAAATTTTTTTTAAAAAAATTACTTAAGGGGAAATGTTAGATTATTAATTTTTGTTTTTGTTTTTTAGGGATTATTTTTTTGGACACACAATATGAGATAGATAGCCTTCCTAAGTTAACTTTTTTAGAAAAGTAAACAAATATTTATAGAGAAAATCGCGGACGGAGAAGTGAGTGTTTTATCACAGAAATCTCATTTTTAACACGCAAAATAGCGGATAACAAAAACATAAAATAATTTTAACATGAAATTTAAAATTAAATTTACTGTCTTCAATATACTGCACGTACTAACACAGAATGTATTGTGAATTAATGGAATTTCTCGTTATCAGTTGATATCACAATTTTAGACTTTAATGGTAGAAGATTTAGTGGAAGGGTCATTGCATTAACATGTCACCCTTTGAACTTTGTAATTCTGATTCAAATTTGGTTAATAGGCATAATCCATATTGGCCATTTGTAGTAATAATGAGCTGGCAACATCAATCGATTCCCATTCTAGCCAATATGATAATTAATGTAAATGCAGATTGAAATTCTCTTACCTATGGATTGTCCAACATAAACAATATTCGGTAAATTGAAAATAATTGTTTTATTTGTTCGTTTAATTGGTTTCTAGGTGCATTTGGATTAAGTCCAAATTACTCAAAATGACCATCGTACAAAGGATAGGCTATTCATAAAAGACTTGTTACGAGAGTAAGCAGGCTGAGATCTAATTACTCAGTTAGTGGCTCATAAACCGTACAGAATCAGTAAGAGATCTTTACAACTATGGGTATAGTGCAATGAAGAAGAAGATCTCAAATCTATAACAATAATATGCCCAAGTTACCCAAGATAAAGGAACGATATGCTCAAATATTTTGTATTTAAAAATGGGCAGCATAAAACTCTGTGAAATCTAATAAATTCTAAACAGTATTACTGAAAATTTAATGCAGTGATTACTTTTTAGTACACGTTTCTAAATGGCTGAAATTACAAGCTGAAGTATGAATGATATGTTGGGTACTAGCCAGGGCCGGATTTTCCTATAGGCAACTAGGCTTCAGCCTAGGGCCTCAAGTTCAGGAGGGGGCCTACATTCAAATTGTTAGCAAAATTAAAATTACACTATTCTAAAAACAGTGAACACTAAAACATTGTTTTAGTAATGTATCGATGTAGTGATGTACGAGGGTCGTTTGAAAAGTCCGTGCAAAGTCAGAGAGATAGCACTACTGGCGCGTATCGAGGTTATGTTTAGTTAGTAGCATCTCTTGGAAGAACACACACCAAGTTTCAGCCAGATCGGCCTATTTCTTTGTGTTTGGTATTCGTTTGAATCGAGAAAGTCGAGTGATTTTCAAAAAATGGACGAAAAAGAATTTCGTGTGTTGATTAAACACTACTTTATGAAAGGCAAAACGCCTCAGGAGACTAAAGAGAAGCTTGATAAACATTACGGTGACTCTGCACCTTCGATTAGAACAGTTTATAAGTGGTTTCAAAATTTTCGGAGTGGCCATATGGGCACAAGTGACGCTGAACGTTCTGGACGCCCTGTTGAGGTTACTACTCCAGAAATCATTGATAAAATCCATGATATGGTGATGGATGACAGAAGAGTGAAGGTGCGTGAGATTGCTAGTGCTGTGGGCATCTCGAATGAAAGGGTACATAATATTTTGCATCAACATTTGGACATGACAAAGCTATCCGCAAGATGGGTGCCGCGATTGCTCACGCTTGACCAAAAACGAAATCGTGTGAAGTGTTGCAAGGACGGTTTGCAGCTGTTCCAGAAGAATCCGCAGGACTTAAAGTCGTTTCGTCACTGTGGATGAAACATGGATACATCACTACACTCCTGAGACCAAAGAACCATCTAAACAATGTGTTACCAAGGGGGAATCTGCGCCAAAAAAGGCGAAGACCGTTCCTTCGGCCGGAAAGATTATGGCGACTGTCTTTTGGGATTCGTAAGGAATAATCCTCATCGACTATCTGGAAAAGGGTAAAACTATTACAGGTGCATATTATTCATCGTTATTGGACCGTTTGAAAACCGAGCTGCAAGAAAAACGCCCACGATTGGCCCACAAAAAAGTCCTTTTCCATCACGACAACGCACCAGCTCACACCTCAGCAGTTGTGGTCGCAAAATTAATGGAAATAGGGTTCCAACTCGTTTCACATCCCCCCTATTCTCCAGACTTGGCTCCCTCGGACTACTATTTGTTCCCCAATATGAAGAAATGGCTGGCGGGAAAAAGATTTTATTCAAACGAGGAGGTGATTGCAGGAGGAGGCAATTTTTCAGACTTGGACAAATCCTATTATTCGGAAGGGATCAACAAACTAGAGCAGCGTTGGACGAAGTGTATCAGCCTAAAAGGAGACTATGTTAAAAAATAAAAAAGGTTTACCCCAAAAAATTAAGTAGTTTTTATTTTTGCACGGACTTTTCAAACGACCCTCGTTTTTTATTATCTCTCATGTAATTTATAAACTTAAAAATGGGAGGTGAAAGGGCCTCATAAGTGGAATAGCCTAGGGCCTCTTTTCATCTAAATCCGGCCCTGGTACTAGTTGATTTGTGTACATTTTGGCGTTTAATCAACCCTTACACTTAACTTTTTAAACTGTAAGTTTTTGTTGAGGAATTATTTATTAAAACTGAGTTGATTTTTGTGTCTGATAAAAGCTGCCGTTATTAGAGGCCGTTTAGTTAAATACTTCTTTAAAAATATTTAGAGCCACCCTTTCGGTAAGAGAACATTATCTTCTCCAGCACAAAATTTACTGTAATCCTTAGTAGACGTTACGAGTATTCTTAGATCGGTGAGACCTCTTTAGGTCCTTTGAAGAATGCGGATAAAAGTCACGAAAGGAAGAATTTTAAGGACTGCCACCGTGAGTACATCCTATGTTGTAATAGGTTTATAAATAGCAGGGACTTATATGTAATTAGGAGGTGGTTAGAATTTAGATTACACTAATCATAGTAGTACATTAAAAGAATGGGAAAAACAACAAATTTATAGAAGCTTTTGCAAATGTTTTAATAAATATTAGTAAAGCCTACTGCCATTTTTGAACTATCAGAAAAGCAGAAACTATCAGCGAATAAAAAAGCATTTTTACTGATTTCCGCTCCGCTTCAGATAGATCGCTCTCTCCCAATAAAATGTCACTTTACCATTCCAACCGATTCCAGTTTATCTATCAAGGTTACACGAGAATCCATAAGCCCTTCACCCTATTTCAGTAGAAAAAAATAAGAATAAATAAAATAATATAAAAAACACAAGTAGCAACAAAACATATTTCCCATGTTACAGAACGTTGTAGCTCACCCCCAGCTGGATTTACAGAAGACATCCAAAACTCTGGATAACTGTATGACACCATCACAACCACACCCTGGAGGACACCGCCCTAAATTTTTTGTCCTTTTCTTTTTTTTATTTTATTTTATTATAACCCACCACAGGGAGTAGTGGAAGTGAGGAGGTACAAGGATAAGCCCTACAGTGGATTATCTAAATAATAAAGGAGACTGTCTGGTAAGTGAGGTTGTAAAACCTGCGAGAGTGTTTGGCATGAAGATGGTGGAGGAAACGGCAGTGGTAAGGCTCAGGATTAGGTTGGTATCTCTTCTTCCCCTTGCTCTTCCTGTTGCCTATTTCGATGTACACCTTGGCCCTGTACAATGTTCTGGGTGTTGCTCTTCAGATTCTATTTCAAGCTGCCACTGTTTTTATAGGTATAAGCTGAAATGGAAAAGTATATTTCCCACCCTTATTCACGTAATGCGTAAGCGAAAATAGGAACAGAAATTAAGCAGACCAAGAAACGGGTCATAATATTTTTTTGGGCTGAGGAGGGGAGAAACATTTATGGTTGAAACGTAAAATAATTTTTACTGTAGAAAAATATGAATTTTCTGTAAGCCACATTACAATGATGTTTTTCATGCCTTCTGTAAGAAGAGTTGGAACCGCCATTTTTCTTTCTATTACTTTCTTCTTTGTTATTCAACAACCTTACGTGAAAATCAACTTATAAATTGCTCACAGTTAATGTGAATAAAATTTTTTTAAACATGTAAATTTTGACTTTTTCCTTGAATCGCGTTTTTTTGTTACGAAAATAAATATACAGGGTACTCCATTTAAAACGCATCAATCGCTAATAACTTTTTAGGAAAGCGGAATTTCGAAAAAACTCACGAAGTAAACTATATGTTTCTTTTTTGTCTAGTTTTCAAATTTTCCACCCCCGATGCTGTATCTTCATTTTTGGCGGAGTTACAGCTAAAAACCTTATTGAGGTTTCATAAGGACCACTGGTTTTGACAATGGTTATGAAAACTACATAAAAAAACTGTGAAAAATGACGTTAACCCCGTTTCGATATCCCTAATATTAGTCCGAGATATTTAATATCAAAGTTACAATTTTATCTATTCGTGAACGGTTTTCAATATTAATTTTCCACCATAAATACACGTTTTGGGAGCTCCTCTGACTGCAAAAAATGTTATTTGCGACGCAAAGAACAAAAATAATAATAATTGAAGATTTTAAAACATGTAGTATAGTGTAATGGTTGTGGGTGAATCAGGATAAATTTGTTTTATCATCAAATAAAAGCAACCATCACATCACTTTAATGAACCCTGTATGCAAGACTTCATGACCTATGATTACGGTAAGAATATCTTGCCAGGGAGGGGCGGGTGTTGGTCTAATGGTCAAGAGCGTGGCTTTGTAAGTGGGAGATCCCCAGTTCGAATCCCAGAATCGCTTTTATTTGATGATAAAACAAATTTATCCTGATTTCTTTTATTGTTGGATCATTCCGCTCTCCGTGGCTTTGTTCATTCTGCGTGAATCAAGATTCACTTAAAGACATTCGCAGTAGTTAATTTTAGTAAGCCTGCAAGCACATTAATCGCCATCTTATAGCTCATCTGCAGGGAACAAGCTATTTTCATTAATGGTCTGCCTTTAGTTGTTACTTAGAGTGTAGAGCAAAGATGTTGACAGAAGTGTCCGACGGTTGGTTGGAGGATACAGCTGTGAGAGAGTTCTGTAGGCCTTGATTTAAGTGTGATGCATGGAGACCAGGTTAGTCTCGTTTCGAGTTTAAGATTAACTAAAGATTATTACAAAATTGTTGCGTTTAGGTTAAACTAAACCGCTGAAAGGCATTTTCAATTATAGCCATATAGGAGGTATCACTTTTTAATTTGAAGTAACTCTCATAATTGCCCAGGAAAATAAATATATTGTTCTTATATTGAAAATGTGGTGTGTTCCGCAATGCTACGAATATCATTGATTTTATCCGTCGAAGTATGCATATTTCTTTTTATCCTGACAGGTTTCGGATTTGATCCAACATCAGAGGGTCCATTAAGTCCATCACCACGTAAATTTCCTTTGAAAAAGAGTTACAATTAAAAAATAGAGATTTTTATTCCATTTTTTTAAATAACTGGCTGTTTCGAAAAAAACAAGTAAACCTAAAAATCAATTTATTTAGAAAATAAATTGACGCCATTATCAAAGAAGATTGTCTTGTCCATTTCCTACCAGGAATTAAGATTTGTTTAAAGTAAGAATGTGCAAAAAATTAATTCCTACAACCCAATAAAAAACAGAACCCAAAACCAAAATAAGTCTAAAAAAAGGGCTTGTTTGTTCTCAAGTGAGTAAAAGTTGACTGAGCTGAATCAGAAGAAAAGAACAATTTCCTACTATTCCCGCCTTAAATATATCAAATTGATGAAATAATTTTAAAAATGGCGGCGTAATTTAATTGCAGGGTGCCTAATTAAAAAAATTAGAGCAAAAATCTGCAATTTAGTTTATCTAGAAAAAGTAAAGTTAAACAAAGTTCAGTCAAAATGGGTAATCAAACGGGGACTTTTCGGGAAGAAATATTATGACAAGGAACATAATAACCGGGTAGAAAGAGATGGAGAATACTGCAAGGATCGGCGGCGGAGTGGAGTAATGCTAGAGATAAAATCCTTGCAAGAAGCAACCGTTTGGATTGGGTTTATCTGTTTGCGCTTGGCGAGGAGGGTGGAATCACACGAAGCACGCACACTGTTTAGATCGATCTTAAACTAGGAACCATGGTATTCGTTCCTTCACTATGTTAGTCGTTCCAATCCCCTCCTTTAGTGCGGATAATCATTCCCCATTACCCTTTTACCTTAAAGGAAATAACAAAAAAAGGAAAACTGAGATCTTAGGTTAACATATATTAACATACATTCTAAGAAAGTACTACCAAATTACCTTTTATATTTTTAAAGAAATATAATTCCGTTTAATGTAGCCAACAAGATATTTTACAGGATAGTTTCTTCAACAGATTTAACATGAAAAACTAAACTCTACATGATCCAATCAATCTTTCTAGTTTGAAAATAATATAATTTAATGTAAATTACGTAACTAAAGCGTAGAATCTGAAATATTGAACTATTGAGTCGAAAAAAACGCTGTGTATATTAATATTATCTGTTATAATATACATATTATCTGTCAAATAGAAAATACTGTGAAAATACCCTGGTTTTAATGGCTGTTTTTACCTAAATAGAAAACGGTAATTTCCAATTCGAATGAAAGTTTAAACAATCAACAATGTTTGAACAAAATAATTAATTTTTCAATAATTAAACAAATATATTGTTAATTAATAAAAATAAAATATGTTGCTCATATTTCCAAAGTGAACAACAAGAATGGAAACTGCTATTTACAATATTTTGATAAGCAAAATGAAATAACCCGCTTTTATGAAACAATCATAAACTATCATCAAATATCATTTAGTTTTGTATTAAAACTATCCGGTAGGGTTAGAGTTCCCCTACGTAAAATTGAAGCAACGTAATCGCTCTTACACCAATTAACTGGAAATGTGGCAATTGTTTTAAATGATCGCCGCATGACCGATTTTCATGAATTAAGTGCCATTCGAATCAAAATTATGTACAAATTTGTATTTTAGAAGTCTCTACGTTGTGTGTCTTTAAGAGGGGAGTTTGCCCCAAGCAGTGTTCTAGTGATAATATGTAGTTTATGAGATACAGAAGGTTAAGTTTTGGAGGTTTTCAAATTTTCCAAATTTCAAACCTTTTATCTCTCTTCATATTGTTCAGATTTTCATGATTTCTTTACTGAATTTTAGAGAAAAGTTTGCTCTATAACTGGTATAAATTGCAATATTCTACTGACCGTAGTTTACGAGATATAAGAGGTTAAGTGTTGGAGGTGTTCAAATTTCAAACTATTATATCTCCCTTCGCATTATGTGAATTTTAACGAATTCTTTACCGAATTTTAGAGAAAACTTTGCTCTATGTCTGGTATAAATTGCAATATTCTAGTTACCATAGTTTATAAGGTATAGAAGGTTAAATTTTAAAAAAGCGATATGGCTGCTGTCGGTTTTGACGCTGAACGCAGTAATGGAGAGATGTTAGCCCTACGTAAGTATGTCCCCCTGTAAAACTATTAATGTTAATTACTCTGTAAATCTTAGCCCGATTTCGATAAAGTTTGGCAGGAAGTTAGGCCTGCTCTACGTGAAATAAGTTATGAACGAAAATGGCCAGGATAAGGGTCTTTGTCACCCCTAATAAGTTCCAAAAAATATTAGTGAAAAGTTAATGCAGTAAATTTACTTAAATAATATCAATGAAGTATTCATGAAATGTTGGGTCCTTGCTGATTTGTGTACCTTTTTTAGTGTTTAATCAACCCTTATATTTAACTTTTTTTAACCTGTTAAGTTTTTGTTAAAGAGATTTATATTTATAAGTTGCTGTTATAGTGCTCCATTAAACAAGTCGTTGGCCCCTTCGGAATCTGCACTGTTCTGTATGTAATACTGCTGACATCTCGGGAATCACAGAACGAAAGCAATGAATTTTAGAAATTCAAGACACCTCACCAACCAAACCCAAAATTAGTTATTTGAAAGAGTTCTTACAATCTATATTCTTCTATAGTTTTTAATTATACTCCTTAATCTTTTAAATCTATATATTTAATCTTTTTAAGTCATTGTTAGTAGACAGAGTAAGTGAGAAGTAACACCTAAGTTCGTTGCGACCAAAAAATCTGCCATCTTTAGGCAATGACGTAAATTAAAATTTCACAATGCAAGCAAAAGGAATGTCTAGAATATAAAAGACTTTTGCAAAACCTTATATTATAATCAATTTTTATGTAAAAGTGGTTACTAAAAGTAACTAATTTAAGTATGGTCAACTGATTATTATTTACCTAATTTTAAAACAAAATTATAATGGGACAGGCAGAGTGGAAGAGTTATGATCGCCAATTTTTGCAACCAAATCTCCATTTCGTGCACTAATTTTGGAATCTCCAGTGATTTACTAAACACTAACTTTCTACTGGATTCCAAGAGGGACCTGCTGCTCTAAACAGAAAACACCATTTACTAGCAAACACAACAAAAGAGTGGTCTGAGGGTAGAATTTATTCAGCTACTCTGGGCTAACTTTTAGCAGTTCCCAGCGGACTTTAAGGGGCTGATTCTCTCCCTGTCCCTATAGGCTGAAACGTAAATCAGCCCAGCTAAATATAGGAAGGAAAGCAGGAAAGCGCATGGCAGGAAATACTCGTAGAACACCTACCAGTTAGCAGAACCACTTCTATTACCTTCTTCACATCAGGGCCATTCCTGGTAGTAACGCCTCTACAAAAACCTGGGGCCTTACCTTTTCACCTGTTTTAGTGTTTTTAATTACCCATACTATATACCCAGTGGTTCTATGGGGGGGTGTAGTAGAGGGCAAATGAGTGCGCCTGGTAAGTGGCGCAGAGCGAACGGTCCAGACCATCCAGATGAGCAATACGATGGGCGAACAAGGTTCCCTGCCATTGTACAAGCGAATACAGGTGCGCTAATGGCCACTCAGCGGTTTCATTCCCCCTCCTCCTACTAGCTGCTAATTAATTTGAATACGCCACTCATGCTCGGAAGTGGGGGGTACGCATCAAAGCTCTGAATATGCTCGTGTCTACATTATTACACAAATGTAACTTAAATTATTAAATACTGAATAAAATTTAAAAGTATAACTCATTAATTCTGTTTCCATGTATCCAAATTTAGTTAATTGTCTTCTTTGTCTTCCTTACAGCTTCTCTTTTAGTCCTTGTACTCTAGTATATTAAAATGTGTTGTTTTGTAATTCCTAGCAATGTTCACCAATTAGAGCGTTCAGTCAGCACCACGAAAAACATCTTTGAGCGCCTAGAAGAGCACGCTCTTACAAGCGATTAATCTAAAGTAATGTATTGTTTACGCTTCGTTTACGATAGAGAACGTATCGTATCGTCACAATGTACTAGCATTTTGATAGTTTGAATGTTCTGCCAAAAAAAAGTTACAAAAGTGTGTTTAGACGTCACGAAAAATAACAGTTTTTTTTTTTCGTGATTATCATTTATCGACTATACTTTGTCCTCCGTACATAGCCAGAGTTTTAGAAATAGTTATTAGTGCAGTTATCGTAACTTTTGTTCGGCAATTTTAATAACTAACCGATATTTTCAAATATCTTATACTTAAAATACGAGAATAAAATCAGATTAGACTTTGATAAAATAGAGATCGATTCATTACTAATTATCAACTTTCAAAAATTTTCAAATTGTAATAGTTAAACAGGGTGATCCATTTAAAACGCACAAATCGCTAATAACTTTTTAGGAAAGCGGAATTTCGAAAAACCCATGAAGTAAACTATATGTTTTTTTTTGGTCTAGTTTTCAAATTTTTCACCCCCGATGTTGTATCTTAATTTTTGGCGGAGTTACGGCCAAAAACCAGATTGGAATTCCATTAGGACCACTGGTTTTGACAATGATTGTGAAAACTACATAAAAAATTGTGAAAAATGACGTTAACCTCGTTTCGATATCCCTAATATTTGTCGAGATATTTAAGATCAAAGTTACAATTTTATCTATTCGTGATCATTTTTCAATATTAATTTTCCATCAGAAATACACGTTTTGGGAGGTTCTCTGACTGCAAAAAAATGTTATTTGGGACGCAAAGAACAACAATAATAATAATTGAAGATTTTAAAAATGTAGTGCAATGCAGTGGTTATGAGTGAGTCAGAATAAATTTGTTTTATCATCAAATAAAAGCAATCATTTTACACATCATTTTAATGTAACCCGTATGCAAGCCTTCTTGAGCTATATGGGATTTATGATATTTTGTATTGGCGGGAAGGTGATTTAGGGATGATATTGATTTTGAATTTTACAAAATCTATAAAATGGTGCAAAATGGTAAAATAGAAAGAATGAAATCCATTAAATAGGGTTGAATATGTTCAAATCATACCTCAAATAAGATTTAATGAACTATAACAGGACAATTATAAAACTTTCCAATATTAAGAGAATCTCTATTCATTTTCGAATGACGTCATAATTTAAAATAGGTAATTTCAATCCCACAAAACAGTGCTGCGTATTAAGTTTCAGAAATGGCAGTAAAATAAGCAAATATGAAATCAATAAATGGACAGGTTGGTCAAAATTTGATTGAGAGAACGTTGAAAGATCATTCTAAAAATAGTTCACTCAGCCTCCTTACAGATCTTTCAATATATGACACTATTTGTATCCTGCTCACACGTACGCACCCTATACTCGCACAAATAAAGGCATTATCACATTTGTGGGTTACAGCATTTGTCTAACGCATTATGTTGCCACTGTGTTGTACACAAACATGTTCCTGCTGGCTACCAACTATTGATGTAAAGCTACTATACTACAAAACCTTCACCCACACATTTTGATAAAGTAATTGGTAATCTCACTGACAGGACAGTTGCAACTACCCACACAGAGAAATCCTACTATTAGATTTGCGCTGCATCCTTCTAAACTCTCGCTCCCTAGGGCCTAAAATGGAATTAGTGCATTGTTAGGGATGGTAAAAAGCTACCCTTAGGGGAGAAGTTATTGTTGTTAATGTCTAACTCAACTTCAACAAAAATAAATTCAGAATACAAAACGGAAACAAATGAAAATTTGTTTTGTTAACAAGAAAAACCAAACTAAATTTTCCAATAATTATTATTTGCTTAAATTCTTCGCGGAAAAGGTTTAAGAGATTTTGAAAAATAATAATCTTTTAGACCTTAAACCTACAATAAATTCATTACGGCAATATTAAGTGTTACAGTAACTTTTTGCAAAATTATTTGATAAAGCCTCTTTCATATTTATTTAAAGGTTAGCAAACCCATGCAAAAGATTCGGTTACAAGGGACTGGACAAATCCAAATGATCCCTTAAACAGAAACTAATGTACTATCCAGGACATAGATCTATTCAAAATCCCATTATAATTACCTAAAATATTCTCCTTAAGAAATTAAAAAACTATCACAAATTTCTGCAAAATAAAACTTGTACCGCTATTAAGATTTTGAATTTTGTTAAACTTAATAGTTGAAATTACAGATATTTAGATCCCCCATTTCGCTACGAAGGCATAATATTCTCCACCAACATCAATGTGCTTAAATCTATAGCAGAGCTAGCAATGAAATATGAATGTATTTAAAAGTTATAGAATGAATGCAAGAAAATGATTACAGAAGGATTACGTGATTTTTATTTTGGTTAAGCTATAAGGATGGCAGGAGCACAGAGTGCTGCTCCATCCATTAGCAGTAGTTTATGTAAATAGTTGTATATAGTAGAGGGATGAATGTGTGAAGCGAATGTATTTATAAGTAAGAATGGAGAGTGAGTGATATTCTAGTGATAAGCACCTGATGCTGGCTGTATGGCGGAAGCCAATGCCCCCCAAAAAAGGCAACAGTTGAAATATAATTTCTAATTAATTATTTTTTGGGGGGGCATTGAGAGAGGAGTGATAATAAATTTGAAGAATTTTTTTTTTATCGACGTTTCGGCGAATTGTTTGCCTTCTTCAGGTTAAAATTGTTTGCGATTTTTGGCGTTGTGACTGCTAATCATTCCATTATTACAGTCTGGCTGAATTATCGATCAGTTATCGCTGATCGAACAGTCTAGCTAACATACTTTACTCTAAATTTATTTTTATACCATTAAATAATTAAACTAACCAGAAATCAAGCCCAGTTCCGTGCTAGATCTTCGCTTTGCAGTCCGCGCTTCTACACGTTCACATAGCTTTTATTTTTTAACTACTTTTTCATACTTTCGAGGGCCTCAAAATGTGTATTTTAGGAGAAAATTTCAAATAGATAAAACTGCACGATTGCATCACTTCCTCTGACAATATTGCACGTCTTCCATTGCATTAGTTAAGTAGTTATATTTCAAATGAACAAAGAAACTAATTCGGGTTTAACTAATTTAACGGCATGCAAGTACTTAATGGTTATTTTTGGATTTATCCCAAATTTAAATATTATGAAAGAATACAAAATTAATTGTTACGTCTTCATAAAATGTATAAGTTGATTTAACGGTCTTCAAACTTAAATAAAAAGTCTTAGTTTTTCAAAAATTTGATGCAAACTTCCTATAAATTGAATAAAATTGATTTATTTTTGTCTTAAACAGAGTTGGTGTTATAGAAGTTAAATCAGTTAAACTTATAGCTACGTTTTGAAATTTAACAGCACTTAGTTACGTGTTTGAAAACTTGAAGTTCCAGTAATGATGAACACATTGAACAATTAAAAATTTTGATTGAATAATTCGTTTCCTCTAAACATCTTGCGTAAAGCAAAACCGAACGAGTCGTACCCTGTCATTCTCTCAAAAAGCAAATCTTTGTTGGAATAATAACTTCAGTAATACTGACCTTGAAAGCTAGACAAAACAATCCATTGCAATAAAAATAAAACAAAATAATCAACATCGTACATATGATACGATTTAATGAGACATAAGTGTCGTAGAATAACGAACACTAACAGTGTTACAAATGTGGAACAATATGATCCCTATGACAGTAATAATACAATAACAGATTATATTAATATGACAGCATAACTGGGCGTTGCATAAATGTGATGTCAGTATTTAGCTTTATCTCTGTCAGCTGTCAACGAGCATATAACCAGCTATTTCCATACATTTCTTGTTACTTATTGGACAAACATTTGCTTAAAATTGTCACCCTGCCATTCTAGTTCTGAATAAATTGTTATTTATAGGAATACTCTTTTTTAATTCTTTTTCCGCCAATAATGTTATTAGTTTAGCCTTTCGATTTTGGATTTATCCCAGCAATAAACTTAAAGAATGCAACTAGATTAGGGAAAAAAGTTTTTGAAAATTAGTCTGAGTGTCTGAGTTGCATAACTTAAGAAGCGAAAAATCGTGGTAATTTCTTGTATAGACAAGGTCTGCAGAAGATCGCGACAATACAGTTTTTGGTCCACGAAGGTCATCCGCTACTGAAGGATTTCTTAGTTTTTTTGAGGTTTACACTCAAAAATGCCACCATTACTTTATTTTCACTTTGAATGTACACATGTGGACAATAAACTCTTATTCATAACTTTTCCAAAGGAGAATCAAAACCTTTTTAAAATGACGGGCGGTAAACATCTCATAATCTTTTTCTGTTGTTGTTTTCCTTCTAACAGTACTGCCAACAGAAGGAAGTTTGTTTAAAAAAAATCACATGCTCCATTAATACACCACAGGTATTATCGATATAAAATATTTAGTTTTCATAGTTTACGTTGAACTGTTGGTAATTCTTAATTGTGGCAGTTAATGACAAGATCAGTCTTTTATTTGATTCCATAGTCAATTCGCGAAGTAAATCTGTGAAAGCGCGAGTATAATCTATCTATTAAGTCAGGTTTTGGTTAGTGGTTAATTGAGTGCAGTCTACAGTCTCAGATGGTCCAGTAAGGTGCATTCAAAAACTAAGATGCCCCAGAATCTGGGACAATTGTCATATCGATATATTTGGGTATATTTTTGTTAGAAAACTTTGTATTTAGTATTCACTAGGTTATCACGCACTCCCATGACAATCTTGTAGTGACCTTGTAGGCATTTATCAGCCCCTTAGAGCAGCCTGAGAGAATAATGATCCAGGAGTAGTGGTGACTTGAAGGTTTGATGAGTGGAGAAGTTAGTGTACGGACAAGACTAAGCCGCCGTTGGTCACAAATATTGATCAATTTCTTACGTTTACATCACAATCATTTGCTTGCATTATGTGATTGTGAGAATAATTCTTGGTGGGTCTTTCAGAATGCACTAAACTTCTCATTGAGAAATTTGTAAACTATTCGCCGCCACTCTCTGATCATGTCCGATCGATAGTTGATTAATCGAGATGATATTTATTATTAAGTCTGTTACTTCAATAAATTGCAATAAAAATGGTTACTCCAGAATGAGCAACTATTCCCAGGACTTCCATTACTTGGTAATCTTGTTGAGTGAAGGTAATGAACAGTGCTGTGATGGGCAACAAGCAGAAAGGAAATAAATAAAGGTAATCGAACAGATTTCTCTCTGCCAATGTAGTTAATGTGCTATATCTAGTTTGTCGAATTAGATAAAGTAGTACTGTAGTTTCCATCCTTCAGGTCTATATCGCACTCTATAGTTTCCTCTCCTAAAGCCTCGCACCTACAGTACATAACTGATGATAGATGCTTTCTTCTAATGTTTAAACCATTTTCGTTATGCTGATTGACTAATTGGAGACACGAATATCAAGTTTTATAAAAGTACATAATGTAGCAATTCCAAAACAAGGTACGGTAGCTAATTCCCTTCTTAAAACACAATCTAAAACATTGCCACTAGGGTTGTTTATCAGAAATGCATTACATGTGTCTTATAAATGAACATTCTATAAAAGTAAACATAACGTTCCACTTTAATGTTTAATTATAATCATTATTCAATATTTCGTATTCTTTAATTCTTTTTTTATCAATCACAAAATTAAGGCAAAAAATAAACATCATAAAATTAATAGGATGAAAAAATTTCAGTCATTATAAAATTTATTCTAGGGACTACGTCATCTTCAGGGCTGTGGAACAAATGTACTACATTTCTATGATATACATATCTAAGACAGAAAACAGTCTAAATTTCAAAACTGACACCAACAATTTAAACAACATGTACGCCAACTTACTGCAAAATACTTGACAATTGGCAACACTGACTTCCTTACAACCAAACACCATCATCATACACAGACCGATCACATTCAGTCCATGAACAGACAAGATAGAAGACACACCAACCCTCTAATGATGTAAAACAGTATATTGTAAATTAGGTAAATATTTTTGTAAATTTTCGTTACATTATACATATTCATTGTAATATAATTAATTGGTAATATAACTGTTAACACACAGTAAATATGTTCCACAGCGCTGAAGATGACCTAGTCCCTAGGTCGAAAGCTCGGCAGAATAAAGTTTATAATGACTGAAACTGGCATTAATTTTTTGATCCTATTGAAACTATGATTCAGTCACCAAAAATAATGATCAATAATCATAAAACTACCTAAATAAAGAACACAAAGCAAATGAAAAATCTTTAATTAGATAAAGGGGTAGAATTAATTTGATAGAAATAAAATGCAGTTATTTTTAAATGAAGTTCATTGAGGCAATCTGTACTAAAGCGCACACGAAAATATTAAGAATAAGGAAAAACCAGCCAAAAATGCAGTGCATTGACGAAATTCAATCAAAATGTGCTTGGACGTTAGCGTAAATATACATAACTTACTTTTCTAAGACTTAGAAGATTTAATGTAAGAAATGTAACTCATAGAATGCCAAAGAATAAAAAAAAAAACTATATTAAACTTTATAAAAAATTGAGAGAATAAAGAAGAATTGAAGTAGCAAAAAATTGTTGGAGGTTTCTTTTTAAGTTATAAGTTTTGTAAGCTTCTTAGCAAGGAGATTCAAAGATTTGTTTTAACTTATCCCAACGAGATGGAAAACGTTAGAGAAAATAATTTTTGTTATTTCTTTCTTTGGAGGATAATAATGCTGAAAAAAAAAAAATTTTTAGAAAAGGATTATCCAAATAACTTTTAAGTTAAAGAAGTCCACAGTAAAAGATTAAAACAATTTTATTGGTTATATAGAACAGAGCTATTCACAAAATGAATGACCAACAGGTGCATTCTCTTTGCTCAACTGGAATCCATGGTATTTAGATAACATCTTCACCGCGCCACATAAAGCAGGAGAAAAACCAACAACATACATGAGTTGCTTTAGAATAAAAAGTTGTATACGAATATATAAAGAAAAGGAGAAGTATTTTTTTATTCAAATACTTAATAATGTAGTTGGGAATATGAGTGTTGGAGAAGAAGAGTTTCAGAATGAAAAGAACTTTGTTCGCTTCTGTAAGAAGAAATATTTTTGAAATACAGAAGTTGAGGAAGACGTTGAAGAGAAGACATGGAAGAAGTTGCGGTAGTGGTGGCTGAAAAACACACTCACAAAAAGAGAAAGAGTTGTTGAAAATTGCGTGGGTGCCCTTTACTTTGTGGAATGGTTGTAGGAATGCTATGTATTTTCCAGGCCACATTCTAGGTTGGTCCGCAAACTTTACTTGGCCACAGTAAAAATTTCAGCAATCTTAGCCAAGAGTCGCCCCAACTCTCCCGGGTCGAACTTCACCAAACCTTTCTAAATAATTTCCTCACTAATTAAAGTAAACTTCTTTTACTATAATATATAAATAAGATGGAAATTTCTTTTAGGGGAAAACAGATTGTTGAAAAATATTTCCTTTAAGAAATAGTTTTTATATAATGTTTTGGATAGTTCTGACATTTCTTACTTTGAAAATTTGTCTTAAATGTAACAGTTTAATTAATAATTTCCAGTAAATCCTTAAGATTTCGTAGAATAATTTCACGAGGTTCTGGTTTTATTTTCCGATACCCAGCCCAGACAGCATGGAAAAAGAGAAATCCAGTTGAATTCCCCTAGGGTCACTCATTACAAACAACAATGATATAACCGCAGAAATCAAGGCGAGAATAACGCCAGTGACTCTTCGCTGTTCAAAAAACTTTTGCGGTTGAAGGATTTGTCCCGCAAGGCTAAGTTAATAGCCTATAAAAGACCATTATCTTAGACTTATCGTCACATACGCCAGCGTAACGTGGGTGCAGTGAAAAGAACATCGGAGCTGGGAAAATAAAAACATTCAGAAAGATATTTGGCCTGCCTGAAGTGCGTGAATGGCGTGACTGGAAAATAAGCAAGAATCAAGAACTGAATAAAGAAGGGGAGATTGGAGATGGTTGAGACTCGTGGAGAGGACGGGGTACCCCAAAAACTATTAAATTAATACCCAGGAAGCAGAAGAATTCGAGGGCGCCTTCGACATAGATGGGTGGGTGATGTAGAGGAAGATCTCCGTCGGATCGGAGTGACTAGATGGCGGCGCCTTAGGGCCGCCGACAGTGACGAATGGGGAAAACTTGTTGAGGAGGTCCTAGTCCTACTTTAATGGCTGTTGCACCTTCTGCGCAAGGTCACTCGAAGTGCAATATGCGACCAAATTACTTGCATATTTTTTAGAACAATCGCTAGAGAAAGCACAAAATTTATTCGATTAAATTGGCACTTCCGCTTAATTGATGTTCCATAAATTTAGAATTTAAATTACATATTTAATCCCTATTAATAATTTTAATGAAAAATTTGGGAAACATATTTTTTTTAAAATGGTCAAAGTTCGGTGTTTAACTTACTTATTTTTTCAAGCAGTTTATGACGAACAAGGATATGTAATTGCCAATGTTGCAGAAGTTTTAATTATATGACTGGTCATTGCACTTAAGCGATGCAAAGAGCTTATCACCACCTTTCTAGCAGAACTGCTTAAAGATTTTCATGAAAAAACTTAACTTGATTAACCCCATCTGATTATCAAAAGTAAATTATTAACTAAAGCAAAGGCGAAATTAAGCTGTTTGGTTCAGAATCTCTCTAGGCACTTTCAAACTGTGGCCCGCTTCATTTCGACATTCCTTATCCGCCCCACGGTAAAAAAAAATATTCCCTACTTTGGTCTAACAATGAATTTATATCCACTTCCATCACGATCTCACATTTATTTCGTAATAAATTAGTGCAATTACATCTGTATTTATTGAATACCTTCTCTCATTTAAATAATTAAAACTGCTATAATTATCTCGGTAGGTTTTCTTGTGCTCTCTATTAATTCCGTTGACCTGCGACCATCTCTGAAATCCTCTTCCACAACTCCGGCGTCTTTAAAATGTTAATTATCGTTGCTTTAAATGAATTTAAACTTAATTGAAAGCAACTTCAGTCTTGCTTTTAATGTGATTAATCTGTTCAATAGTTGTTACTTGTTGCCAACTTTTCTAAAATGAGAGATTTTATTTTTTTGTGCCCATACTTAGGAGGTTTATTTTTAATTTACTTTTACTTTTAGAAATTATTGGAACACTGACAGGAAATTTAATTAAGAAATGTTTACGATTTAAAAGAAAAAGAAAAGAAAAAAGTCTTCTAACTTTACAGAAAATTTAATAAAACTTTGAAAAGCTCATTATATTTTATAATCTAACTTGTATTGAAATTGGACACTAAAATTTTACCTTCTTCAGCGATTTTTTTTAATCAATTTTAATTAAGGGGAAGATTTCTTTTGAATTCTCAGATATTAGTTCCCTCAGAGGATGTTTCCTCTGGGTATAATAAGGTAGTATCATTTGAGATTAAATGATAAATGATTCTAGCAAATAAATACTCGAGTTTTGAACTTTTTCGTCGTAGTAGAAGTGTATTATTGTCAAGGAATACCGAAGAATATTTTAAAACTCTTTTCCTTATTTAAAAAGCGATGCTGGATCCTTTTGGGCCAATTAAAGAGAGCTCCTGGAGAAGAATTAAAGAAATCTGGAGAAGAACAACTCTAGAGGAGTTCGTATTAAGGAGCCAGACTTAATTAAAATGAATAAGCTGGATGGACAGAACTTGTAGTCAGAAAGGATGAAGGCCAAGTGCCAAAGAAGTTGAAGAAAGGGAAGGAAACTGAAGATGGATGAAGAATTGCTGTTATTTTAATAATTTTAATAAAAAAATAAACTACGCCAAAAAAAAATTTGCTTACCTCTTTAGCTTTAATGTCACGATATCTGACCCATTTGCCCAGTCTGGGTCGCCAATATTCCAACATGTAAGCTTCTGCAAATTCTTGTCCTTCGCCATTACCAAATCTACCCTGGGTTTCTGTGGCCGTGATCACGTGAACAGTATGCAAATCTATTTCCAACCATTCCTTCGGCTCGGTGGTGATTTCATGTTTAGGACACCATGCGCCACCGTGACTTTCTTGTCGTACTCTGCGCAAAAAAACAATAGAATCAACATTATTATGGGCATTTTAGTTATATGAATTATTAGTGATGAACAATATTAAAATCTTCAGTTTAGTTATTATTCTAAACTGGGGCGAGGTGTTTTGTACTCCAAGTGCTCCAACTAAGAAAAATGTTTCGTAGTGGTCGAGGATTTGGAAAGGATGATGATTGTAGGGATGGCTGGGTTATCTTTGATATTAGCCATCTGCTCGTCCTCTCTATAACTCTTGTATAGAGACTCCTTAGGGAGAAACAATTTTAAGGGGAACCCATCTGGTCTTGGATCTGAGACTTCCAGCTTATAGTCCACGGCGCTATAAACTAATCAAATCACTTCAGCTTCAACGACCGGATGGTGTTCTCTCGTTACAGGCAACACTTCCTTATCGCCATATATTAAGCTGTGAGTGAATAGGCCACCTTTTCAGATTTCCTGGCTCCGGGTTTAATTATTACTTCTCCGAGTTGTGCAAGTAAAATTGAATACGTACAAAATTATATGCACCGTTGCGTGTATCTTGTGTACCGTTTACGGAATAGCTAGCGCGGTGTACGGTGGCTAAACGACTCAACATCTACAACTAAATTGTTAAGTTTGTTTATTATTAGCTCTATGAACAGTAACTACTCGCCATCATTAGAATGGTATTTAATTTGTTGAGATGTGAGTTTTGAATTTGTTAATTTATATAAATAAGAAAAATTGCATATGAATGCATCTGTTTTTTGTTTTTTTTAGTCATCGTCTCCGGGCGAGAGTTAGTTCTGTGGTGGGGCAACCCTAGCTGTAAATGGAAGAGATGCTGTAGAGGCAAAATCTAAGAACAAACTGGAACAGTAATCTCTTTTATAAAACTGTATATTGCTATTAGTTCCAAACATTTACCTACGCCCATTCGAATGCATGCAAGCATGAATCCTAAAAGGACGATCGATTAAAACAATTATGAAAAAACACAATTTGTTGAAGCCCAGACTGATAGAAGTTTTATCAAAACAATTCCTCTATTGCCATTATTATTGTGCCGAGAGTAAATAAATATCTGTTCATCTGCAATAATAAAAGCAATAAAATGATGCTTGATAAAATCAATGTAAAATAATTTCTATATAATTTAGCATTAAAATAATAAAAAGGTCGGAGAACATCGACAATAATCCTACGCTATCTTGCTGCAGAGCCCTACTGTAATTGTTTTGCTAACAGTCTCTTTTATTGCGGTGTGGATTAAATAAATGAATTAAAATTAAAAGCTTTAGATAAAACAGTTTGATTAAATAGAGAATGTGAATTTAAATGTTCAATATTTAACTGAATAAATTCAGGATATTTTCCCAGTAAACATTAGGTTGCATCAACAAAATTAGTTCTAAATTCGGTTGTGAGTTCAAAATAGAAAATGATGCCAGACCGCGAAAAAACTTTCCATTTAAAACTAAATTCAAATAACTCAACGAGAATTCATAGATTTTCTAGTAAATAGGCAATATCTACAGATAGGACATAATCATTAGTTTGATGTAGAGATTTCAAATTCACTTACATCTCGCATTGAGTTAAAATATTTATTTAATATATATTATTTTTATTAAGGAGATTATGGAATGAAGCAACACCTACATATGTTACGCTTTGGTAAAACAGTAATAGAATTCCACAATAACGACAAATAACTGCTTAATTTCGTAAAAATATATGCCCCTAAATTTTTGAAAATGCATGTACTGTAATAAAATAGAAATTTATTGTTTCGTCTCAGTTTTAACTCCTTTCTGTCCCCCAATGTATGTTAATCGCATCGCACGCATCGACCTCGGCAGTTGTCGTACTTACGACAACCTCCGACGGCTCATTGCTCCGTTTCAACCGTCAGTCCAAGTTTTGTCGTCCGAATCGCTCTCCGCAGTCTGTTCGTAACGTTTGTTCTCTGGCACTCGTACGGAAGTGTTTTCCGTTTTCCGCTATTTTCGCTACACCGCACGTTCACTGCTAGTGTACGAGTGTTCAGTTTACTACTCTTTCTATCACTCCGCATATTCAAGTGTTAACCCGTGTTCACTTCTATTCGTAACACCGCATGTTCACGGGTACGCAGTTTTCCGCTATTCTCGCTACACCGCATGTTCACCGCTCTAAAGAATATTTACGCCTATTTGGCCTTCAATCAGCTCGCCTTTAGTCAAGAGGACACAATCTACGCTCATAAAGGTATCTGGGGCCAGGGGGTGGGGGAGTCGACTCTCTTTTCCCTTTGGGGTTTCCATTTCCTTAGAACTTTGTCACGCCAGTGTCCACATCTTGGAAGGTAAGCTTTATTATTTCATTTTATTTGTATAATTTCATTTGATTGCCCGCATTAAGAACTACACCCTATTCTATACAGTCCACTTACCGCGTTTGTTTGCAAAGATCAAACATTTATGGTGAGCCAGACGGAGTGTTATATTATAGAATTGTATGTGCTGAAAAAGTTAATGAAAACCCGTTTTGAAATATGGCAATACTTTCAAAGTTTCCCCCCCCCCCGTTTATAAAAACGGGTTTTTACATCTACTTGTATAATAATTTCATTTTAAAGGCTTCTGTGGTGCCTAGATTCTTGGTTTTTCGGAATAAGTGCATAGATATATCATAAGGCTACCACTCGAACCTTCTTTCCACTGCAGATTAAGACTCTAGTTTGCAGATAATGGATAATACGTTAGGTAAATGAATGCAACACTCGGTTCAACCAAACTTTGTTAACAATTCGATCCTGGTAGTTATCTTTTTGTTTTTATTTTCGGTTCAGAAATGATTTTTGTTTTTAAACGATACTTGTATGTTTAATCTCAGGTAACAAACTCAGACCATTCAATCACCAATATGCAAAACCCTTTTTGGAAACAAATTATGTTTACAATAGCAATAATCCCGCAGGAATATGTCATTGTTATGTTGTTATTTGATCCTTTCATTTATTTAGTTGATATTTAGAAGGGCAAAAAGAAAGTACTTCTTTCTCACATATAACGATGTAGTGTGTATTCACAAAGGGCCTGGTATAGCTCACTCTCACAGTGCTTTTTCCTTTTTGCTCATGTGCTAGCTTTAAAAGCAAGCATAGGACAAAAGGGCTATGTAGTCGGGGAATGATGGTAGTCTTTCCATTCTTGAACCTAACTCATCCCTCCACCAACTCATCCAGTCCTCTAACTCATACACATATACGTATGTACAATCTTACTCATTATATATTTACGCTTCTGTTAACTCACATTTACTGACTACGTTTTCAAATAATGAACTAAATTTTATACATCATTATAATTGAAATTATTTGAGTTAACTCTAAAAATACAGCCATTCTCTTAGTGTAGCATTTTTCCAAGTTTAAACATGATTTAATAAAAGAAAAAACGCTATGTGGGGAAATTTGAGATAATGTTAGTATTTCTCTATTGATTTTCTTATTATTGTATAAATAGATTATTGATTTCCATATTATATTATTAAATGTATTAACAATAAAGAAAATTTTATATGTAGTGTTGCCAATCATAACTAAGACTATTTACAATTAACGGGTCTAATATTTTTCAAGTATTGACGTTTTTTTTTTCTTTTGAAACCGGCCTTCTTCGGAGAATTTGTTCTTATTACAGATAAGTTAGATGTAGAAGCTTCGAGCAATGGAAACATCAAAAGGTACGTTTACAACGGAGCTGTGAGCATAGATGATAGCGGAGATGGTAGCAGTGAGGCATCAACGCTTATAGAAAAACATAATACATTCAAATGTGAGCGTGCACAACGAAGCTGCGACTAGTGACTCATACGCGCTGGTATAAACGAGCATAGAAGATAGAATTAAATTTTTCATTTTTCTGCTAGCTGAACTCCAGTATCGGAGCTTCAAAATGGACGTAGAAAAATTATTTAGTGCTGTCTTTACTCATTATTTTTGGTTATTATTTTATTATTTACTTTTAAACAATATTTTGTTTTTTAAATCGTGCTTATATTTATTTTCATGTGTATTTATTTGTTTTTTCTCAATAAAACCATTACTTACCAGAGTAATCACTAGTTTTTCTTCTGTGGTTATAGGATTTCCATGACAATTTTGCAATGTTTTCTTAATTTTGACCTTATTTTTTCTAAAATATAGTCGAATGTGGGTGGACCCATCCTCACATATTCAAAAAAACGATCCGGATAATTTCTAAGTTCCTTATATAAATAGTGAAATTCACCCAAAGTACTTCGTTTTTTATTTATGGGATGTACATGATATTTTCTAAAGCGTTTTTTCTTTAAAATATACCATTTCGTTGCTGCTAAACATAAAAACTCTTCTTCACTACTCGACATGTTGCATGTATCACAGCTCCGTTGTGCACACTAATCAGCGATTATATTTTACTCTATCAGTTATCATCTCTGCTATCATCTATACTCACAGCTCCGTTGTAAACGTACCCTAAGATCATTAATGCTCTTGTAACACGGTATAGGGTACGCGAAGGTTATTATTACTCCGTAATAACATAATCGCCATAACACATAATGTTTTTAAAAAATTAGGAGCTTTAAAGAACAATTATCGGTAGCACTCTTCATTTCAAATAGGTTTATTTTTAGTTGTAAATATATCGCGCTGAGTTATTGTCAGAAATATTATATTAGCGCATAACAGTGGTTTTAATAAATGTAAATTTGCTCCCAGTGTGTTGGTGTAAGGTAATAAAGTTACAGGGCGCCACGGTAGCCGAGCGGTTAGAGGCGAGACATGCGAAGCTAAGGTGTATTGTGGTACTAGGTTCGATTCCCGGTCTTGTAGGCCTTGGATTTTATTTAATGGTTAATAAAAGAAATTTACAGTAAAGTATGTTTGCTAGTCGCCTCCGTCCGCGACACCTAATTGGTAGTTGGACGTTAAGCCCCGCCTGAAAAAATAGGCGATTACCTTACTTTTACTTTACTAATAAAGTTACAAAAATAAATATTATTATTGGAAAGGAAAAGTTTCTTAATTAATTTGTATTTTGAAATAAAAATCATGAAATTTAAAAAAATAAAATTAAAAGTTTTAAATAAAAGCGTCTACAGGAGGAGCTCCAGTAACTTGATGCTAATTACTCTGGCACTAGGATAGTTGGAACAACAGTTCATGAGGCCATGGCCACCCTAAATCATACTTCCCACTTTGTCCAGGGTCTTCGCCTCTATTCCTCGTTCAATATCCCAGTCAAAAACTGTTCATCACCCATCCTTAAGGTGTCCAAAACATTTCAATTGCTTCAATTCTATTGCCTGAAGGATGTTGTCATTTCTAATGTCCTACGTTCCTGCTCCTTACTTTATCTTTTTTTTGGATTTCCTCGCTGATCTTCTCCAGTTGTCCATTTCGGCGGTCAAAAAAATCTTCTTTTTTATGCTCATTAAGAGTCTGGTTCTGCACTGTTCAGAACTATAGTTTCAAAACTGGTGCATGAACACTGAGTGTTCAATGAAACACTTTTACTCCTCATCACTTTAAGAGTAATGCCCATTACCCTTTTTACCTTCCTCTAGTCTCGAACATCTCCGTTTTCGAGTATTAATTTTTGTACTTCTCTTATTATTATTGGATAAAATAAAATATATCTAAGAAAAGGTGATTGCTTGAGGTCCTAAGGCCTCAAAGGAGGTTCTAGTATTGTAATAAAATTACACTAGGATGTAACACTTCAAAATATAATTAAATAAATTGATTTATATGAAATTATTTACATAAAATGAACGAGAATCAATATAATTTACCTAAAAACGATTTTGAGAAGGAAGAATAGTTATTGTTAATTGTCTCGAGTCAGAGAACTTTTTTTTTCTATCAGTGTAATAGATGGGTGGCAATAGAATGGTTAGTGAGGTAAAGGTGGGATTTGTTAGAAGTGTTGCAATAGTAAACGGGATCATTGATTTTCATTGGCTATCCGGCTGTAACTAAAGGGCGAAGGCCAACTGATAGATTGTGAACCTACAGCACCTCTTCTCAGAGTAACGATGTAGACACAAATCTATTTCTCAATATGTTTTAGCGATAATTGAGTCACTAACCTCTAGTAAATAATCTTGAGGAACAGAAAGTGTGGACCTAACATTTCTTTTATTTTCTACCTCGCTGAAAGAAAGTATAATTTATTAATGTCTTAAGTAGAATTAAGCAATAATTTATAAATAATGCAATAATTATTTGCAGTTTTCAGTCAAACTAAAAAGGGTTAAATTTATTCCAAAAGCTCAAATCTACCTTTAAAAAAATACCTACCTTTAATAGGTATTAGGCCACATAATCTTGCGGGTCTTTATTATAATAATCAGCATTCAGAAATTATTCCAACTCTTTCATTACTTTTTAATAACGTGAAAGTAAAATATCGATTTCGGGTGTACAAACAGAAAATATTAACAATTCACCAAAATGTCTACCTGGAAACCAATTCAGCAAAATGGACGGCCATGTCCATTAGTTTGATTGCCAGTTAGTGCAACAGTCCAGGATGGGTTGTTTAGTGGTCAAAAGTGCTGGGCAAATAGAAGTGGCGTTCACACATATAGTAAAGAATAGGTTCTCTCGTAGTGTTGGGTCCAGCTTTAGTGTAGAGTACGTATTTAAGCACATGCTTATGTTGGAAGCTTTTATAATCATTATTTTCTTTAGTTGCAGGGTGTATTTTGCTTGTCCAACTGGGGAGTTGATTCATCATCGTTTCTAATAATAGTGACAGATGTGAAATCGACTCGGAAACTCAATTCAGTTGCATAAAATTTCCAACAATTATGTATTTCTTATTCATCACTCTCTCCGCAATGTAATCAGCAACAATGTTATTTCAGCGGTGTGCATCATCGGACAATGCACTACCATAGTGGAGCCTCTAAAGAACTCTTAGTCAAGCACTAATATTAAAATGTTTAATAAATCAATTATGATGGGGAAATCCTGTCAATCCACCCAATCTTTTCCAGCGACCATCAGCAAAGAAAAACCAATTCCAAAAACAACCAAATGGTCACTATTTACTTAAATCAGAAAAGCTTTATTGTTATTTTCATCCGCCATATTGTAATATATGTATAAATAATAAATTTAACTAAAACTCTATAATGTGCGACAATTTGCTGTGGCCAAAAAAATAATCCCTTTTCTTAAATTATTTGACTTTTCGGAAAATTTTATGTCCTACATCAGAAACTGCAGGGAATCAATTCCTTTTAGTCATATTTAATGAAAACTTGAAAGAGTTCTGTGTTTTGTGTGCATCTAACGTTTTGGAATCGTATAAAACGAATTTCTTTCAACTAATGCTTCCGTTGTCTTCTACAATCAAAGCGCTAGGCCACACTTCTCAACAAAGAAACTAATTTATAGTATTTCATCTCACAGAACTGCTTAACGATCCAATCTCAACAAATTTCCAGATATTGCCTAGTATTTAGAAGTAAAAATGCCACTGATATAACACGTAAAACTTTTATTTTAGTAAAATAAATAAGTTTATAGAATTATATAATTTGTAAGCTTAAAAGAAATGTTCAAATATTAATTAAAGAGATAAAAATAAGATCTAATTAATTCAGAAAATGAGAAAGGGTTAAAATAAAGAATGCTTGTTAAAAACACCCAAATCAAAAATTACACAATTCACAAAAACACACACAAAAATAGTAAGAAATGTCAAAATCACTTAAGCAGTTTGGTGGCTGCCAAGCGCATCATCTTATAAGTGGCACTCCAACCAACAGGACATCTTCTTATCGACCATGACGTCAAAAGTTCTTTTCATTGCAAACTTCTTCGAGTGCTGTGTCGCGAAATAATCCCTTTCTAAAAAAAGGGCTGTCCCTAAGGATTTAACTTAGGGACGACTTAGCCAGCTTTTCCTTTAGATCGTAGTCCATTAGATTCTGCTGGCTTGCTTCTAAGGACCATCTTTTTCTTCCTCTATCTTTTCCTTTTTCCTCTTTTTTTTTTTTTCTTGCTTGGAAGAGGTAAGCGTAAATAAAATTGACGGGATGATTGGAAGATTTGGAGGATGAGGTTAAAAGGAAATAGAAGTTGGTAAGAGAATTGTTAAAAGGGAAAGATGGTTTGATATTGAGGTGTAGTTTAGTTTGGCTTCGTTCCAAATAAGAACAGACCGAAGGCATCCTACTATAATCTGAAAACAGGTGAACCTTACAGGAGTGTGGAGCGTAAAATTAACCCTAAATAAGTAAAGAGAAGTATGTGAACAGAAAGAGAAAAAAGATACTGCTGAAGGCGAAATATTGGTGAAAGATGTTCAAGAGGGTGTGGGTGAAAGAAACAGTTAGCTCAGTCCAGACCAATTGGACTGGAGATATCACCAGTGGACAGACTCGGATATACTGGTCCAACTTTGATCCGCAGGATTATAACTTGGTTCTCGTTTCTTGGACTTAACGTCACCCTTCTACTAGGCGGTATTCCCTACACATGTCTTCAATACTAAAGCTTAGCTTGAAGACTCCAAACTCAATATTTCTTCAGAGTAACTTTGATATATCTTACAATATTACTAAATATTTGCCAGCTAACATGTCCAAAACGCAGTTTGTCCATCGAAATGTGGTTGAAAAAATGAATACAAATCAATACTAGTAAATTATTGCTTTTTTTTCACCCAGTTTCATCCGAAACAGGTCAAAAATATAACAAAAAAAAGAAACCATCTACGAATAGTAAAAGATTTTTGCGCGGAAATATCGCTAAGAACAAAAAGTAAAAATCGAATCAGAATGTGGAACACAATCTCGGTTGATTTAATCCAAAATTGAAGTATTGTCAACAAACGCCCCTAAAACCATTGACAAACTGCCCGTGCTACCTGGATCGCGTGCTTGTCCCATCCCTACCCAGCCTTCTCCTGATGTAAACAGCTATCATATAATTAGTTCTAATAATATTATAATTGACGCTAAACATTTAAATTATTAATAAAAATTTAGATTGACAATCTTTTAAAGAAAATTAAGTAAAACGATAAATTTTTATCTATCCCAGGCCTATAAATGTTTGGCTTCACTAAATGATTACCCTACTACCATTATGGCGCAGTTAGAAAAGGCCGGCTAGACAAATAAAACATTTTATGACGGGGACACGCTTGACCAAAATTATTGACTGGCGACACACTAAGTCCCGGAACTAACTGTTGGACGACAATTAAACCACTCTAGAGCCATAACATGAACGGAACTATGCATCTGTCGCAGTAATGCGAACTGATTCTCTACTTGGTTCAAACAAATAGTTCACTCCTTCATTATTAAACAGCTTTAACGTAAATGTGAAGACATACAATCGCAATTTTCTAAATATCTTGCCAAAAATATCTACGCAATTTCATAGATTACGGAATTAACAATTCATTTTATTTTTTTTTGTTCCCTTTTTATTACTTCCGAGGCATATGGTGAAAGCAGACTGGGTACTGCAGGCTCAAAAGACATGAACATGCTGATGGGTATGTTAGATAGATAGATTAAACTAGGGCGGCCTCAAGGCCAACAACACTGCGACCTCTTTGGATCTATTGTGGCTCCCCTCACTCTAAAGCTCACAGGCCTTGGTTTTTCCTTCCCGAGAAGTAACATACTTAGCCATACGTGCCCCTCGCACTGACACAACACGTGCAGTGCCGTTTCCTCCTCTTCCTGACAGAACCTACCGAGGCTATCGTCTGCTAGGCCCATGCGATGCATATGTTTCCTGAGCCTGCAGTGGCCAGTTAATAGGCCTACAATCATCCTTATAGCCCCACGGCCTTGACGAATTAATTCTGCCGTCAGCCTCGGCGAATAGCCTTTAATGAACTCCTTCGCCTGTCTCTGCCAAGTGGTGGCAAGCCACCACTCTATGTTCGTGGGTATGGTAGATGTTGGTCATTGTAGATATAAGGGAGAAACACTGCTCTAATTAGCACTGGTCAACTAAGAGAAGAGCTCTTAAACTAGACGCAGAAACGCCCACAAAATAGAGCTGGTATGAGGGCCAAATGTTCCTCAAACAGCTTTGGAGATTTCTTGCAAATATTTTTTTCCTTTCAAAGTTTTCATTCGTACAAAATTTAAAACAATATACTTAATCGAAGGAAGTTGCTACCAATTCCAAGATAAACAAATAAATAATCTACGACAATGCAAGGAGCATTAGTGTTATTTGATTTAAGCAGTAAAATCAAAATGCATTTCTTCCGCTTGAATGTATTTTGTATACCCAGTGTTTTACGCCAGAATCAACTCCCTAACATTCTACGAACTCCTTCCTGAAAAAGAAATATTGTTGGATTTTCTAGCTCATTATTGATCTTGGCTGAATAAATAAGTAATTCTAGAAACTGATTTATATGAGGTAATCTCATTTATATGTACTCCTTCTCATTTCCTTCTTCCCTTTTTTATTTCACATCCTCACAGGAAATAGAAATGATCAAGTTAAGGTCCAATTAATGTGACAAAAATAATAAGTAATACTTCCTGCCTGTTAGAGGAAGAATTCTTAACTTTTCTGATATTTTTCTAAATTAAATAGCCACCAGAAAAATAAACATAATTCCAATTTCCAAACAGAGGGAAGGGAAAGAGTGATGCTTTCAGAATGCGCAGGAGGAGCCTATTTGGTAAACAGTATGGATACCCAGCATCGCTACCGATTCCAGAGATTCGATTCATCCATCCAGATGCACCTTATTATTTTGATACTGCACAGCAATCTCTTTGTTGCTATAAGAGCACTTTTAAAAAATGCGAGTTGGAAGAGATTGATTCCTTACGTACAATTTAGTAGAACAAAGACGGCAACCTAGATGGATTAGATAGCCACTTTTTGTCACCAAATTCAGGTCGCCAGGCGTATGGTTACCCCCAAAGTATTAGTTGTTTACAAAAATTGTGTAATAGCTTGTAAAATTAAGAACATTAATTGTAATGTAACTTGCGAATTAGTTTGGTAATAATCTTCTTATAAAAGTTATTTATTCAGAATTAATAGCTTAATTTAAATTTACTGCAACGAATTTAAACTTTAATTTAACCGTAAAGATAATAATGAAAATATTTGTAGCGAAAATGAGAACTTCACTGCAAGAAGTACTGTTCCAACGATTTTTTAAATGTAGAAATGTATTTTTGTTTTAAGAAACGAAACATACAAAATGTTTAATTAGACTGGAGGACGTTCTATTCAGCAGAACAAAAGAAAGACACTTATTTGCAATTGCTTAACGAATAACCTTGCATGGCAATGATTGAAGCATCAGACAAGCACTCTTAAAATGCTGATGAAGGTACTTAAAAACAAAAATAGAAAAGAAATGCAGACGCAGCAGCTCTGCTGCAGTGATTGGAAATTGTTTGATTTTTGAAACAATGTGAAGCTAAGTGCATTGTCTGTGTGTATGTGTGTGTGATTGAGAAGAGAAGCAATGAATCTTGTGGATGTCGTACCGACCGCAAAATCGATTCAACACAGACATCTGTCAGTTCCGCTACGTTGGACACAGTTCCGTTCGACAGGGTATCCTTGCGTCTTCGCTGTTCACTTTTCTGACTACAACGAACAAGGTGAGGAGAGTAATCTGATTGGATTACACAGATTTGCGGTGGTAGTATGGGTAAAAGCTTAATGGAGAACTGATACTAGGTTACAGCTGATAAAAATGTGGTCGCGCGTTTCTCTTTCTTTTTTACTTTTAAGTTTAAAACTAAATTGAGGAAATACTTGGTAAAAGGAATTCAGGTTCAGGAAGACCCAGAAGAAAAAAAAATGGACAATCTTAGCGCTTACGCTTCCGTCTTTCGTAATAATATTATTTTTGATTAAATATGTAAAATAAAATAAAATTGGTAGAGCTAATATGGTTTTTCCTAGCAAATTTTAAGTTTCAGGACATTTCCATTCGGTAAATTGTGGTGAGATAAAATCATATGAGTTTCAAATTTTTCACAGAACCAATTATAAAACAAATTTATTATCAACTAATGCTACGAGGTGTGGCTATTAAATAACGAGACTATTGCTGTAAAACATTTTATTTTAAATTTATACATATTTAGTTATTATCACCTTCAATATACACCCCACCCCTATCCCTACAACGCTCCATGCGAATTTACCATTGATCGAAACAGTGCTGGAAGTCTTTTTCTGTGAGCTCCTGCATGACGCTTGCCGCTTTTTCTTTCACAACTTCAACGGGCTGAAATCGTATTCCTTTTAATGCAGATTTGATTTTGGGGAACAGATAAAAGTCGCATGGGGCCAGGTTAGGCGAATAAGGCGGATGGCCTAGAAACTGGGATGTTGTACTTGGCTTGTAACGTCTTGACAGACAATGCAGAGTGAGCCTAGTCTTGATGGAGAACCCATGACTTGTTCTTCCACAAATCGGGTCGTTTTTTTCCTTACTCTTTCACGGAGTTAAGCAAACACCTCACCGGTAGTAATTTTATTTTTTATTTATTTATTTTACATCTATACAATACACACTGGTACATGATAGATGGAGAGTGGTTTGACATACAAACTATTAACATGTAGTAATTAGCAGAAAAACAAATGGAAGAGAAAAAAATGAATGAACAAAATAAACAGTAAAATAAAAATGAATAAAATAAACAACCCTAATTTGACAATATCCATAAAGATAAAAGCCAAATAAAACAAATATAAATTAATAGGTATCCATTAAAAGTCTAAAAGAAACTTTCTCATTTTTAAACTGTTAATTGTAAATTTATAAACATCAAATAAATGATTCTTATTCTTTATAGAGAAAATACTTATTGCAGTTAATGGGTAATATTTACATAAATATCTCTCTCTATACAAAGACAATGCAGGACAGTCAATAAACATGTGAGCCAAGGTTTCCTGACTATAGTTACAGAGAGCACAAGTTGACTCCAAATTTACCTCATACTTAACACCCTTACTGTACACAATTAACCTTTTTTCAGATGACATTCGTACTTGACTCACAACCCTAATTACATCTAGTGGTACGCTATATGATAAATAGCCCTGACTTCCATGCTTGTTAACGAGCATAGAGTACATAGTACTATAGGAAGACTTGGCAATCCTCTCCAAGTCCAGACGGATCAACCTATCCCTTAAACAATGCAGAATGGCGGCTTTTTCTTTTTCAATCAATCCAGCATCTTGCTCTATCCACAGCCAGCTAAATCCGAGGTCAGCAAAGTACTCCTTCATTTGCGAAACCCAGTTGAATTTAGTATTATTACCAACTAAACCGTCCATTGTTAACATCCTGTTGTAACAAACTTTAGGAATGCGATTATTGGGCATATTCAAAATCTTTATTATCACCGGTAGTAATGTTGATTAATTATAATCGATATTTTCATCCGTTTTGGTCGTGGAAGGACGACCCAGGCGGAGAGATCATCTCCGACGTCTTCACGGCCATCTTGGAAACGCTTGAACCACTCAAAAACTTGCGCACGTGATAAACATTTATCGCCATAAACTCCTTTTAATAAAAGATAAGTTTCATTAGCGGTTTTACCCAGTTTCATGTGAAATTTCACAATTCGTTGCTGTACTACATGTTTACGGCAAAACAAAACTAACACCTCTTACAAAAACGACGGTTCCGGTCAGACTGATTACTCTACAAACACGTGAGACGCTGCAATCGAAAGAGAAGGCTTTAAAGACGCTGCACAGCTGTCGGTCGTTAGGATTTGGCGCATGCATAGTTCTTCTGTAGCAGCATCAGTCTCGTTATTTAATAGCCACACCTCGTATAAGCTGCGAGTATAAAAAAAAAGAAACTAAATCATCATAATTGCCTGTAAATGAAGTAATTGTAATTATTCTTTGATCATCAGCAAAAATGGAGAAATAAATGGTCATTAATTGAAAAGAAAGCCGAAAGTAAAAACTAAAATAGAAACACAAATCATAGATCAAAAGCGGCTTTTCGTATAAATTGAATCAGGAAAAAATAGAAACCGAAAGAATATACTCGTATATTCATTTTAAACGATTATCGTAGATTTTCCTTTTTTATCCAGGGCATATGAAACCAGTAAATCTGTTAAACATGTGCAATAAATCTCAATTAGTGTCCCATCCAATTTAATGGCTCACCCATTAAATGTAATTTTCCTGTAGTGTCAGCCTGTTACAGAATGAGAGAAGAGATTAAAAAAAAGAAGTGGAATAAACCAGAAAAAGACCCAACAAAAACGCAGGGTAGAAGGTAGAAGATGGAGAATTATCTATCTGTGATTAGTGAGCGTGTGTAGTAAATATGTGAATGAAAAAGGAGTTTGTAGTGTGTTGTAAGAGGAGATAATAAAATAGTTAATTCTATACGGATTAAAAAACAGTAAATGAAAGTGGACCCAGGTGTGCTAACGTAGCCCACAATACCCACCCACTACATACAAACTCTTTTGCAGACTTGTATGAACGGTAATGATGGGGGAAACATTCTATAGCAACAGCACTTATATCAAGTCGCCATAGCGACTAGCAAAACAGTAAGGGCCGGCCGGCCATGTTACATCGCCAAAGAGAGTATTTACTACGTCAGCCAAATTGGCTGGAGAGTACAAATGTGTGTGATACAGTAAACAAATAATAAATTCACTTCCTATAATGTTCCGTATTTTACAGTCAAGAAGGGAGACGTTGGAGGAAACAAAGAAAGCTCTATTAGCCCAAAGATTAATCTAGAAGAAAACAAAGTGTGCTGATTCAACATTCTAGTATAGTGCAGAAAGAAGTTGGAATTGTATTCTATTAAACTATAACAGGGGGATAATTCTTTGTAATAAAGATGTAATGGAAATTATACAGAAAACAACGGCAGGGAACTTATTTATTGCGCACCTCACAGGCTCGAAATATCTACCGAGCAAAAATACCAAAACAGTTCTGTGCAATGTATCTTCTTAAACATGTAATCAAGATAAGATCAAAGTATTTTCTATTATACCATACCTATATTACGAAACAATTTTGTAAGTACTGACTAGAAATCCTTAGCGATCTAAAAGATGAGTTTCTTCAATAAGTTTGTGCTAAAATTGTAAACATCATAAGTGAGGGAATGTTATGATAAGCTGAAGATATCTTTACCGTACATTATTCCCAAAAACTTATCCCTCAGTAATTATCTTTGAATTTGATTAATTTCATTTTCAGAATGTATTTTTTAAAACTATGTAATAATTTATCCTTTTTAATTTTAATTAATACACCTACATTTTTTTTGAAAATTATATTTGATTTTTTATTATTCATTAATTTTAAGTTCTTGCTAAATTCCGAATTTCAAATTTTTTAATGTTACGTGTTCCGCGAGAAAAATATATACATAATTGTGTTCCGCGTCTTTGAAAAGTTTAAGAACCACTGGCCTAAAGTATTCAGCGTTTCAGTGTAAGTTTTATAATTAATTTTCTTGGCAAAAAAAAAAATTTATTTTGCAAAAGAAAAAAGTAAAGAAAATGCTAATAAATCGCTGAAAACCACAAAAATTTATTTAGCAAAGTGGTTTTCCGATACACATTTATTTTCTTCAGAGAAGTAACTTTTCATTCCTACTAATACGATATCTTACTGCTAGTGCGACTCCTCATTTCCCTTGAATGCCACGTTGGAGGTTAGCTTAATCTACCTCTCCACCGAAACTGCTTTAAGAAGCAGTTTCCTGAGGGAATAAAATACTACAAATAAAAGTTATAGATCACATGTATGCAGGGCCGGATTTAGATGAAAAGAAGCCCTCATACAAACGAATAGACAGACCAAATGAGCCGAACGCGTTGATCTTAATCAATACATTTTTATGTTTGTTTATTAGTCATATGCGTAGAATTTCTCCTTATCTTCGGTTCAGTGTTTTTGGAATAGTCTTATTTTAATTTTGCTAACAATTTGAATGTAGGCCCCTCTTGATCTTGAGGCCCTAGGCTTATAGGAAAATCCGGCCCTGCAAGTATGCAATGAGCAGATGAAGATTATATAAAATGTAACGATGAAAATATTGAAAACATTCAATATTCACTAAAACTGGAAATCTATTCAGCAAACCAGCGATTAGCTGATTCAGTCAAAGCTTATTTGGCCGCGAGAAATCTAATTAAAATATGTAATGAGGAAGAGTTACTCGAAATTGGTTCCAGTGGTTCTAAATTTATGAAGCAAATAATTTAAAAATTGTCTGTTAATCAAATTGGAAGAAATTAAAGTCGATTTGTGTGAGTTATCCGACTTTATCATTTAGTGTTGTAAAAAGTAAAGTTGAACAATTCTTTTAATACTTTTTTTAGAATTAATTTTCTTCTACTATTGTCTTATTCACTAAAAACCAAAAGAACAAAAAAGATACGACCCCAAAATAAGTACTTTAAAAAATTCTAAACAGAAATAATGAAATCCCACAGGACTGCGTATTAAATGTCATTAATGTAGACCCTCACGTAGGAGAAAGATGCATCTGGATGCACACCCTTCTTAAAGAATTGATACAAAATAGGGAGCGCTTGTAAAAGTAGGGATTAATTTTTTTCCTTTTTTTTTCTACTTGGAATAAAAAGAAAATTGTGGAGTTGGGAACAAGATTTCATTAGGGACAAAGTTGTAACGGCAGGGGTGGGTGCAGGAGACGCTGCAGAAATCCATGCATAAAAATTACAGCTATGGAATATGTAATTTATCGTTATTTCCATTGTATAACAGAATATAAATTTTTTCATGGCATTTTTAATTCATTTATTGTTGCTGGGCCTTTTTTCACCCAAAAAAATTTCTAAATATTCCCGAATTGTAGAGGAATAAACAACAGTTAATCTAGAAACAGCAATAAATTTCCCCAAAAACACTAAAAGCAATAACTTGTTAGTTACGAAATTTGCCAAAGATTAAAAGCCGGAAATCGTAAGGTAAGTATCAACATTCAAATAATGATTACCATTAAAAAGGCATAAATAAGGAACCAGCCGGATATTAATTTTTTTATTTTGATGAAAAACTGTAAGGCCAATCGGAATTACATATTTTCTTTAATATGGAAGCAAAATCTGATCTTTAGTAATTTAAGGCGCTACCAGACAACTGCACCTGCAAGTAGAAGAACAGATTCAGTTGCCGCATAGCCTGAATTACGATAATTTCAGTATTTCGATGAAAAAACGGGAGACAACTCAGAACATTTAAAGAAAACGGCACTAAGAGCAGCGGAATCAAACTGAGATTGCTAGACGGATGCTCATCATTTCATTAGCTCAATCCAAGGCGTCTTGCAAGCCGTGCCGAAAGATACACGGTACGCGAGTAACTGTCAAAAACGGGGGTCTCCGATGTACGGGGGTCCTTTGGAATATGTAGCCTTTCCCAGTTAACGCGAGCTTTGAGAGATCCTTTGATCTCTGCAGAAAGCTTTTATAAATGTAGATTGGTAGAAAAATACCTTTTATAATAGCAAAGGCTTTTACGTAAGTGTTCATCCCGATCTTTCGGCTCTCCTCTCTCCCTGAGGGTTTCTCAGATATTCTAGTTGGTTATCAGGTGTTATGAGGACGGAATAATTCTCCAGCGAATCGTTATGTCTTCCAGATCCTTGGCGATTACCAGTGGGATGATTTTTTAGAACAATTCCAACCTTGTAGTTTTGGGCCATTTTTTGAAATATCTGGGGACGGCTTAGCTGCCTACAAGTTTCTAAAATTTACTGTACCTCTTATCCTTAATTTTACCTGGAAAGGTTGATTCCCTTATGATCTACGAGAGCCATTCTCAGAACATTTGGGCACTGAAATTGTTAAAAAGGCACTGAAATCCTCTAAAAGAAGGTTTCTTCACAATAATGACTTAGGAAGGAAGGAAGTGGCTTCAACCATGCCACTTTTCTTTCTCGAATTTCCCTCCCTGCGAGAACCTCCTTAAGTTTTTTGATCACCTGGGCGTGATGCAAGCTCTTACCAGGTACTGGGGCGGACACAATACATCTAATTAAAGGTCGCACTACAGAATATTCCGAAAAAATCAAATCAAGTTTGTCTAGCTGGAAACTTTAATGAGAGCATAGACAATTGATAAGCAAAGACAATTCATTAAAGTGAAAATATCTTCTCTTAATGGAGACAAAGAAATCAATTTAAATAAGCAATGAATCATTCTGAATTATATCTATAAGCCGGCTTGATTTCATGACTGATCAAAAGAAATATACTAGGGGCATCAGATGATGCATTGAAGGGCATAGGTCGCAAGTGGTAAGACTGAAAGAAAAAGAATTTGGCTGTGAACTCGACTACGGATGACCACTCGAAAAGTGATGCTGGACTGAAATAATTACATTCCCAAAAATTGTTTTTAGGATTAAAAATTTGGCATCTGAATCTGGAAATACCTATGGCATTTTTAATAACTGATAATCAAGAATAATTAAGAACGTGGATGAATAGTTTGTTTGGGAACAACGACTAAAAGAATTCATCATAATAATGAATCAAATTAATATCTTGTTTTCAATAAAAGATGTAATCACGAGATATTAAATATGGCCAATGAAGAAAGATATTGAGTTTATTTCTGCCTTCCACTTATTGGAATGGCCAGTTAAAGCAATAATAACGTCTTTATATCTATAATAAAGATTACGGCCGGTCTAGCTTTGGGTATATCGTAACTGGTGGCATATGTGCCACAGATACAGTCACTTATTATATGGTGCCGAAGAAGGTGTGGGTTAGGAGCCAGTTGGGACAGAATGGCAGCGTTGAAGCCGATGAAGGCAGTTTCTGACTGCACCCTCCCCAGCGTCGTCATCTTTCTACTCCCAATCTAAAGGCATCTGCTTCTTCTTCGTAATAAATGAGAGCTCTTTATTTGAGGTTACCAACAATACTTTTCCATCCCTCTAACTGAGATCCTCTTTCTTGTCTTGTACATCGTGCCCCTCTTCTCCTTTCCAACACTATAGAGTTCTACTCCTTACTTCGACGGTGTCTCTTTCCTAGATCTTTTATTGTTTTCTACGAAACTACTTCATCGTGTCTCGGCTAAAAATCGATAAAGCTCTCCGTTGTGCCAGTGCATTTCAAGTGAAATCCCTCTTCCTATTTCTTAGTTCAGAGAAAAGTAGAGAAAGTTTTCTAAAGTGAGAAAGGGCGAGTGAAGAGGGGCGGCGAACAAAGGTAATGGAGCTAGCGAGGGTGGAGAGAAGAAAAAGGCAGAAAGCACTAATAATCTGCCATTATTCTGAAGTACTGGTCCCCAGGGGTGGCCCCTTACTGCTGGGGGTGTGATCGGGCTGGCTAAACAAAATGACCATGACCCCTTCCTTGGTTCCCACTTCCACTAAATAAACGCACCACTTCTTAAATGAGAACTGGCAATCTCTTAAGGTAAGGAATGGGGAAATCAGTAAATTAAAGGCCTAAACTTTCTACGTGACCCTCCTATCAATGGCGCCCAATATAAATAAAGGAGAGCCAGACGCCTTCCAACTACCAAATTATTCAAAACTTATAGGAAACCAACACTAAAACTAGTTCACTAATCGCACGAAATATTAAAATAATGGAAACCACTTTATCAATAAATATTTTTTTGAAAATCACATAGCAAAAATGGGACATTTTCGGCAGCTCAAAGTTTAAAGAGAGAAGGAACAAATGTTTAATTTATCCAGATTTACTTCACAGCAAAATACTATAATTGTTCTGCAGAAAAAAAAACTCAGTTTTTTAAATGATTTAAGGCGCATCAACATCTGAGGTTATTGGCGCCCGGATCTTTTTTCAGTGTTCTCTCGTTACAAAAAAAACACGTCCGTCACTGGACAGTCAGCTGCAAGAAGCTCCTAGGAAGAGAAAATCTAAGGGCCAGCAGATGGATTTGAACCCGGGACCTCCGCATGGGAATCCAATACGCTAACCGTATAGTTAAACCCTTCCCTATAACTTTTTAACTTGATATTTATTTGATAATTACAATGGCAGGAAATTGCCATAAGTAATATTCTTCCTTTGTGCAACATGACTGACAAACGAGCCACCCAGTGTTGCAGTGGTATCCTTCCAGCTAATCATAAAAGACGTCTTGCAGGATTGTCAGGATTCGTTCGGGAAGAGAAAGAGAGAGAGAGAGAGAGAGAGGTGACGAACTAAGGGATTATTATGTGATGAGCTAATGTGCAATTTCATGTGGCGGAATGAGGAAATGGCGGATATGAAAGGAATTTTGAGCTCTTTAAGTAGGTTCGGTTTAAAGGGGCATTGAAAGTTTTACGGGAGTTTCGCGATTGTAACGATTGGATCCTTTGGATGGTGGAACGCTTGCCAGAACCCCATAGTTCGACTCCGCAGGTCCATATTGGGATTTTTTAGCGTTGTATACGTTGTATAGCTTGGCTACCGTGGCGCCTAACATATGATTTAGTAGTACTTACTACTAATTTTTTTTATTAAATGAATGCGAATGTATGTGTTTGAAAAAAAAATCGAATAATTGCGGATACCGGGGAAACCCAAATTGTACCTCAGAGATTTTACATCAAATGGCTCTAGTGAGTCTCGTCTTAGAAATGAAAATAATATATACAAAAGAAAATATGTTCTGTCTCCGAGAACAAACAAACAATACAAAAAATAAATGAAACACAAAATAACATTTGACTTTGTAACAGTTTGTTGTCATTAATGAAAAAGTTCATTTTGGGATGCAAGAGGAGTAAAATAGTGTAGGAGAGATATTGGGCGATGAAAATAACCGAAGGCCCTCTCAAGGTGAGCACATATCCCCAGGAAGTCCAGCAACCACTGCATCCTCAGTATTAGCTTTTATGATACTCGTCCTTATATTGATCACGTGACGAAACTTGACAAAGATAACTGCCGCAAGGCATGTAGACATGGCAATGGGTCTCTGAGATAGTGAATGTTCAGTTAGAAAGGGGAAATCTAGCAAGAGAGACAGGGAATCGTGCTGATGAGGGCAGTGCCGACAATCGTCAAATATTGCAGTCGGACTCCCCTACAAGCAGAACAGAGGAATGCGAAACCTTCTCTGCTGCCATCCACAATCACATATTTAAATGATGTCTAACAATCCCTTTTCTAGAACTGCAACTCACACAGTTCGTCCGCCCTGCTTCATGAATAAATCTGTTAATAAACGGTCCGGCTATTGCGTCACAACACAACCTTCCTCATTTCCAGATAGCAATTTGAATTTATCAACAAACTTTAAAATAATATTCTACTTTAACAATTATAATCATAAAAACAGAAACAATGTTTAACAATCAAAACTCAAAGTCCTAACCAAAATAATTTCGAATATCGTAAATTTAAAAATTTAATTTTTGAAAGGTAATCTACGTTACATTGGTCTTCTCGATTCAAGCTCACTTCTCCATCAGTTCCCATCTTGAGCATACGATTCTGTGAAACCGTACCCGGCCTCCTCAACTTCTTCTTCCCCACCGTGAGCTAGGCCTTCCCTTTTCCTTCTATATCCCGGACAAAACCCACCTTGGGTATTCGGCATTCAACCATCTTACAAACCATTTCAATTGCTTTAATTCTATACCACGTATAAATGTGGCTGTTAACCTGCAGCTCATTTATAATGCCCACGTTCTTTACGTGAATAAGTGAAGCTGATACAACATGATATCAGTAATAGACATGAGTAACGTGAGAGGAGAATTCACCCATTGGTGGAACTCCCAAAGAAGTACAGTTCACTATTCTGCACCGGCAGTTACTTCATTGAGAAGATCGCGTGGCCACCTGTGCTTCCAACCGTCTTTTCCAGTATTACCAGTATTATTTCCAGGCAATGCAGTAAGTTGGGATACTAGCGGATTAGGATTTGAGGTGATTGAAATGTGGAATAGACTACCTTTTAATAAGTAACTGGATTTCCCTGTCCATCTTCTCCAGTAGTCTAGTTCGGTGCTCAAAATTCTTCCTCTTTCATGCTTATTAAGGATTCCAAGTTTCTGGACCGTACAATACTATTATTTTTATACAATTTATTTTTTTGTTTAATTATTTTATATATTCTTTTTACTTTTTGGTTCAATACTATTAACGTTCAATTTTCATGAAAAGTGTCGCAAATTTTCATGATTTGATATCCTCTAAAATCAAATTTTTACTGAAAAGAAGGAAATTGAAGGTCACATTTCCTTAAAAACTCTAAAATGACTGTTTCCAGATAAATGTTTCGCTTCCTAGGTACGAGGGTCATTCAATAAGTAACGAGACAAATTACTACTGCTCAAAAACAGCTAAACTGATCCGTATGAAACTTTCAGGACATAAAGTTGGCAACCTTGCGATGACATCTGATCAGCTGTTCAATTATATTTTGTAAACATAACCTCAAATTTACTCAGTTAACGATGGCGAGTCCGCTCGAGAATTGCACCGTGGAAGAACAACGTGCCGTGATCAGATTTTTAGTCGCGGAAGGTGAGAAAGGTAGTAAAATCCACAAAATAATGTTAAAAATGTACGGAGACAATTGTTTGAATCGTTCGAACTTTTACAAATGGGTAGAACAGTTTCAAAGTGGCCGTACAAAAGTTTCTGACGAGCAACGCAGTGGACGACCGATCAAAGTTGGGACTTCCTCTCTCGAATCTCGGATTGACGCGTTAATTCGGGACAATAGGCGTATCACCGTTGAACTGATAAGTGAAAAAGTAAACGCGAGTGTTGGAACTGTCCATAACATTATTCACAACAAGCTGCAGCACAAGAAAACCTGTGCGAGATGGGTGACCAGACAACTCACGGACGCTCACAAAGAAACCCGGCTTCAAGTCAGTCAACAGTTGAAAAATCGATATTCGACTGAAGGAGAAGGTTTTTTCAAAAGAATTGTAACGTGTGATGAAACATGGATCCACCACTATGAGCCAGAGTCAAAACGAGCCTTGAGTGGAAGCATACGTCTTCTCCCATTCGGAAAAAATTCAGGACCCAGCCATCTGCCGGTAAAGTCATGCTTACAGTATTCTGGGATTTTCAGGGGCCAATTTATTGTGATTTTCTTAAAGGCCAAAGAACAATCAACAGCCAGTACTACAGTGACATGCTGGAAAACAAGATAAGACCTGCAATTCGAACGAAACGCCGTGGGCTCTTGACTGAAGACGTGATTTTGCTTCATGACAACGCCCGTCCACATAGTTAAGTTCCTTAATTACTCTTAATTTGTTTTCGGTTACTGACGTCCACTCGCGCTGCCAGCTACGCTTTACATACTCTTTGTTGCTAGGGACTATGTTGAAAAGTAACCAAAGTTTTGTACTGATTCAATAAACCGTTTTTGAGCAATAATAATTTGTCTCGTTACTTATTGAATGACCCTCGTATCTCTTCAGCTGTCAGATGATGGATAATTTTGTCTGTTAAGAGAGAACACTTCCGAAGACTGGCAGAGCTTTGAAAAGACAACTAGCGCCTTTTGAATCCCTTCATTGTAGCATTAACATTATTATTTATTTAAAAAATATATAGTCTCCAACTCAGAATAAATTTAATATTGAAAAAAAAAATATTAACAATAAATAACACAGGAACAATAAATTTAACCTAACTCAATTTTGACTTCTTTTCGAAGGAAAAATTGACCTCTTAAATCCTTTTATTTGCTATTTTTCTGGAGAGCCATGATACGAGTTTGGAAATTTATGGAGATGAGGTTTGTTGGAACGAGTATGGGAGGAAAAAAAAAGAAAGCATTTCCTGAAGAAATGATGGTGTGGACTGAGAGAGACAGCGTTAGAAAGAGAAAGGGTGAAGTATGTTAGAAACTGGGATATACTGGAAACGCGAGAACGCCTTTCGAAAAGTCGTTGGGGACACCCATGGGAAACGACGTGTCCCAGTGTTTACTGCCTACACTACTTTATATATATATATATATATTTGGCTACGAGGACACACGCACGGTCAACTAACATACACACACGCGCGCGCGTACTCTGACAGACTTTAGCAGACTCCACTCGCCTTCTCACTAAGGAAAGGAAACTTTTTATCACTTAGTTTCTAGTCGTGGTTTACAACCCTATTTGGTACAACCGACGCCACCTTATTTTCACGTTTTACGTACCCAGACGCACAATACATACACCTCAACCAGGCTGGGCAAGCTGTACAACGCCAGTCATCCCATTTTATGTTGAGACTTCAAGGGATTTTGGATGAGAAAATACTATTAGTATTTTAAAAGCTAAGCCAACTTTTTCTTTTACATTTATGCATCATTATTAACTTATGTCAAGAGATCATTTATGCGAATTTTGTGAATAAATTGTAATTGTATCTTTACTGAAAGATATAAATCTTTATATATTATAATAAACTCTAGTTACAAAGTTTGCACAACTGCTGGCTAACAGGTCATACTTTGGTTTGCAACATCATTTTAAAAGTCAATTACTCTCCAGGTAGCCTAAGATAAGTCTTTATAAGACCCTTATTCGACCCGTCTTAACGTACGCCTCAGAGTGCTGGGTCACCACCAGAAATGACGAGCTTATTCTCCTTAGGTTCGAAAGAAAAATTCTTCGAAGAATTTTGGATGGCAAAACATGGAGACGGAGAAGTAACGCAGAACTAAGAAGTTTGTACAGGAACGTCGACGTGGTGAGTTTAGTGAAGCTAGAACGCTTTCGTTGGGCAGGGGCAGGATACGTAGGCAGAATGAATCCCGAGGAAATACCATATAAGATAATTAAAGAAAATATATATGGTACCATATAAGGTGGCTACTTAGAAGAAGTCTGAGTTAAGGTGACAATCTAGAAAGCAGTTTCAGTATATGAAATTTCAAATTCTGCACGTCTATAAACTCTTCTCTTCTTGGTAGAGCTGGAGGAAGTAAAAAAAGACCTCGGTTTACATATTCTTCTTTACAGATTCTGTGCACGTAATTATGTGGATGTGGGATCAAAAGTTTCAGATTATTAAACAAGATGGGTGTTTGTAGAATATAATTTTCTGTCATTTTATTCATCACTCACACCTTTTTTAAACTGACATTCCAAGTTAGATCTATCGCGGCGCCTGAAAAGTGTGTATTCCTACGGCGATTTTATTGGTTCTTTAAGTGTTCAAGTTTAATTACATGAAAGAGATATTTGCAACCCAATTTCGCCCTTGTTACTCTCCATAATATTCCAATAATTAATCGATGTTTTGCCCATATTTCATTTTCTTATGTCACAAACGTTTCCTTCGTGACCATTGGTTACCGCAGCCGAGCTGAACATCTAACTCCCAAGTACCCGGAGCTTTTTTGGGTTAAGCACACTCCTAGGCAAATTCTTGCTTTATTTCACCACACAAACCCATTAAAAGTTACTCATCTACTCTTTATAACTGCCCTTCTCACACGACCATATATTCTGTACTATTTGTGGCTCTATGGAAGTCAATTTAGTCCTACTTGCTTACTTTAGGTTTCCGTGCTCCACTTTTACGATAATAATATTAACTAGAGTAATTATTACTTCTCTTTGAAACTGCCCTATGCTTAATTTTTATTTCATATGTTATCTCTAGCGTTTTATTTACTTTTATCCGTACGAAACCGACAGAATCTGACAGAAACCATTTCTCAGATATACACATATTCAAATTAGCGAATAAAGAGATCTCTAAGATTTCTGCATTCTGAGGACACTGCATTTTATGGCTGCATATCTTAGGAGGCATCAACTAGGATAGTTGTAAGATAAATGATATGCTTTTAATGTTCAGCAATGCAGCCATTCTGCTTGGGTCTGCTTCTTGAAATTCGACGCAAATTTCAAATTGAAATAGTGTTTTTAAAAAAAATCACTAAACCATGAGCGCATTATTGTATTAAATTTAGTGAGGGAAGTTCAATTTTTAATCGCTTTATAATGGCGCTATTCCTGCGCGTGTTTAATTAATTAATACGAATTAAAAAATTTAAAAGTTAAACAGAGTATTAATTAAAGCAATTTAAAGTTGACCATTATTCAATATATAATTTCAATTATTTCAATTTAAAATTTATTCTTGTGAAAATTAAAAAAAAAAAGAACTGTAAAAAATTAAATTAAAATATATCATAGCAATTTTGATGGGTGCTTTTTTTTAAATTTTTAGACTCGTAAAGCTTAAGTTAATCCAATATTCTGAACTCAATAACGTTCTCACCTTTAGTGAGTAGCTTTATTTTCGTAAGTTTGGAGTTTTTCTCCCAAATTATTGAAACGATTGCAGAAAATTCAATACTTAATAATTCGGGAGGTGTTTTCATGTATCAAACTCCAGATGAGCGCCATGGATTTTGAACTAGGAGAGTATAAAGTAAACTTTCTTCGCTTGTACAATCAATAAACTATTTTCCTATTTTTATTATTGATCTTAGAACGAATCCTTAGATTTATTTCTATGATCTATGATTTTTATTGAGCGTACAATCTTATTAAATATAAAACACGTAATAAGGCAAATGAAAAAAGGAGGGTCGTTTTATAACAAAGGAAATAACAATAAACGCATTTTTTTGTTCCTGTTTTTAAATCCTGCTCTGTAACCACAACCTGTTATTAATAAAGTTATTGAATGGCCTCGAGAGAAATTGTGGTGGCTGTTTTTCGGGAAAACAGTGGATGGTAGCCGATATTTAATATCCTTTTATTACCCGGCAAACGGGTATAGATAAAGAGAGCGAAGGGCCGAGGGACGAGGTTTTTGTTTCCGCATTAAAACAGAGCCACTAGGTAGTACTGCTAAGTCCTGTTTGCCACTGAGAACCGGTGTGAGGAAATCGATGAACAGCCGGAGAGGGTATATGCCACTACAGTAATGTATTCAGCCAGAGTAATGCTCTAGGTCCCTGTTGGCTGGAAGAAAGGTATGAATACAAAATCTCTTCTCCTTCAGCACTCATCCTGCAGAACGTCTAATGGTGGTGTTGCCAGAATTATACCACTGGTATCAAGTGACAACTTCAACAAGTAGCGCTGCTTTCAAATACTTAAATCTATTCTGTCCCTCCTGAGAGCCTTCTACCAGCTTTATTATCATGTTTTATGGACTTATCATTAATTCGACTATTTTATTTATTCTCAAATTAGAAAATTGCAAATATCTTGAATTATTGCTTTCCCAAAACATAACTAACCACCCAGCCGTTATTCTCGGTCAATATTTCAGCAATAATATAGTAACTATAATGAGGTTTACCCATTCAGCATTCAGGTAGTGCATAAAGTTACCGTAAGAATGCATAGAGATCCTGGGACTATCTGGTTCCGTTAGGATCTGCTAGTTGCACAGAAGTCGTACCTCCTTGACTTATGAGGGAAACTTTTATAATACCACATAGATTACTAAGCGGGTGTTGCAAGGCTGTTACACTCACCTAGAACTACTGTTTCCGTAACCGAGAAGAACATAGGTTTGGTTCATGTTAAGAAACTCGACCATGTACAGACAATTATGAAGATATCTCAATGATCGCCAATGCAAGGCAGATGCTAACTAGTACCAGCCGTGCATTGAAACCAGGAGACAGAGAGGAGGCATTTGCTGAGGTTACCTGTAGGATTGAGGTCTGGAAAAGCAGGTCGATACACGACGAATGTTTGGCTAACATGAGGAGATTTGTTCGCCAAAATGGAGGGTTTCATGAAAGCTAACCAGGAACAAATTAACCGCACCATTCATATATTCAGAGCCAGCACCCGACCTAGACTTAAACGGAAAGAAAACTAAACAGACGATTCAAACTTCTCTCTAGGCTTCTCGACAAACAATCGAAACTTTCATTAAGGTTTCAAACGACTTATCTACACAATGATACTGAAACCTGTATGGACATACAGAAGGGAAGCTCAGCGAAAGCTTCCATATCTACAGAAATCATTGACGACAATGGGGCGGAAATGCAAAAAGGTTGAGCAACATGCGTTAAGATAATTAATATAGGTAGATAACATGCTTAATTTAGTGTAATGCACGTTCTGTGCTTAACAACTGATAGTTCAGTGTATTCAATTAAAAATAGTTACATCAAAAATCAAAGCGTTCTGCTGAATATTTCCAAGTTTCCATCAAATCCAATCAAATACTCTTGCTTTTCAAGCCGATGCCAAAAGTAAAGCTTCAGTTGAAAAGAACTATTTGAAGCTAATAAAAACTGATCAATTCGGAAATCCGAAATAAAATATTATTCATCGAATGACTGTTTTCTAATAACCAATATAATTAATACCTAAGGAGCAGTGGAGCCATAATTGAGGAAAAGATATCCGTCGAAATCTTCAATGATTAATGTACGCTATTTCTCGGAAATAACCTTATTAACTATAAGAAATTGTTAGCTCAGTATGTTTGTAACAGTTAACTGAATGTATTAAGTATAGTTAATAAATGATAAAGTTCCGGCTTAAAGTATTAAGTACCATTTTGTAGGTTACTTAATTAAAGAGAAACGATTCCGACAAAAGAACCTCCAATTAACTCAGGTTTCAATAATCTTCCACTCTCCTCCAGTCTTTAATATATTATATAAAACACGCGCAGCTTATTGTGTGTAAGGTAACTGCAAATAGTATGCAGGTTTTATAAATATATATCGGGCACCCTTTTATATCTAACCTATAGATACAATGATGCAGCAGCAAGTTCGTTCATTCGTGAGTGAAATAGCGCCATAGTGACTACAATCATTGGCTATCATTGGATGGCCTCGTTTAGATATCTCTTTAACTGGAACGATTACTAGACTTTTATCTTAATAGTATCTCACCTTTATATTATTCTTTGGGGGCAAGGGACGGATTGGTTCTTGCTCGTTTATATTTGATTTGAGATGAATCTGAGATATGTCTGCCAAGTTTTTCAGAAATTTATTAAAATCCCTTTTAATGAAACGATTTGTTCGCAACAATTTGCTTAAAATACTTCTAAAATGCATTGTGCAGTCAAAAATAATGTAAAATAATTTAAAGGTTCTTTATCTAACGACCACTTCCAAACTAGATGCCCTGAGCTGAGGAAACGCATTAAAAATTTTCAAAATAAAGAATAACAGCAGCTACTCGCGAATTTTGAACTCCCAGTTCGAGTTCTCATTGCCCTAGATGTTCTTATACAGTCACTAACTTCAACATTAAATTTCTAAATATTTTTAATTTAAGGAAATTTACGGTTTTTAACGAGTAAAACGTTCGAAATTAACCTTTATCAGGAAGTAAATGCTTTGAAGTTAGCAGAAAGAAGAAAAATTGCTTTCAGCGATTTACACACTACAGGTACGTTTGTATATATGGCTGTATTTAGGAACGAAATATTTAAAATTCAAAAACTTCCATGGATGTACCATTAGTTCCAGAATGCAAACCCAGATGAACTGAAAGAAAAAAAAAACTACCCAACACAATCTACACTATAAACGTTCATTAAATAGCTCTGGTGACGTATATATCCACATGCAGTAATAAAAACTTCATACGCAGGCTATATAACTAGTAATAAAAAAAATATAATGCGAACTCACCGTCCGTACTGAGGTCCAACGTTGCCGCTATCGAACGAAGAACTGGCTGTGATATCGTCGTCCGGTATCGCTCCTGATTCCATTCCCAAAGGTGCTATACATTGGGCTGTAAAAGAATTATAATTAGTTTACTTTAATTGCAAATAATAAGTTATATGAGTGATTGGTGCTGGAAAATGGTTATTTTTCTGACAAATTGGAGATATTGTAACCAATGCTGCAGCCTCTCTTTAAGCTCCAAGGCTAAGCCTACCTAAAATATTTTAGGAATAAAGAAAACGAGACTTTTTTTCATTTATTGTAACTACTGAAATACAATATTCCAGATTTGGAAAAAAAAAATTATTACGTGGTTTACGAATAATCGAATAAGTTACTATAATTATTACAGCCAGCACCAACTGCGCAGTTCTTACATCAGTTGCGATTACTGTTTGATAGTTTTGTGGGTTTGAAGGCTAACCTTTTTGGATCTCTAGAAATTGTCGAACCATACTGTCATTTTGGACTGAAAGACTATTGCACTACTTTATTACATTCTTTATTACTGAGTCAAGCAGTGAATAAGCGTAATTAATAAGAAATGACTCAGTAGTGCAGTAAGTGTAGTGCTGGGTCAGCAAGTGTTTACGCAAGATGTTTTTTTTAAGTGAAGTCAAAATCTCTAGACCAAACTGATTAATTTGACTCTGATGGTGAATGAAAGTCCGATCAGGGATACAATAAATATTCGTGCTACGACGGAGACTCAAATGATATTATCCAGTACTGTGAACCTAACCACATTTTCAATTAGATGGATTAGGTAATGGATTTAAGAAGGGAGATAGACATACGAGTACTATACAGGGTGTTCATTTTAAGACGGCTCAAATGCATTTCATGCTTAAACGGTTAATCTGAGCAAAAATGGTAGAGGTAAAATTTGTTGCCCGTCACCTCTAGTTTCAGAATATGTGACTTGATTTTTGATTCCTGCCTGCATACGCGGCTGACGCGCGACCAAAAGTGAGGGTTCGCAGTTGAAACATTTTCATATACACCGTTTTAAAGAGTATGAAAGTTATGAAAGAAACCGGAAACCGCAATTCGATATCTTCAAAACTAAAGGTGCTAAAATTAATCATATTTACATTTTTTAACTTGTTATCAAAGAGAAAGAAGAGCACGCGATAGGTCATTTTTATGTATTTTTTCATCCCCTTTCTACTAAAAATATTGCCAAGGCAGTAAAGCTAGTACTTTTCTTAATATCGGGAAATAAGTTGTTTTCCAAGTGATTTTTCTAAGAAAAATCAAATGTTAATAGATGATCTCAAGCATACACAAAATGGCTAAAAATTAATTTTACCTCTGTTACAAACAAGAAGGTTTAATAATTATTTGATAATTTTAGGAGAGTGGCGTTTAATTACCAAAAACATTGGAAACCTCCTGCCACATATTTAAGTGATCAATATCTTTCATGTAAAGGATCAAACTTATTCCTTAATTTATCAAATAATGCCTGTTCAGATATAGAGAGCAGTTGATAACCACCTGGCTAACCTGCCTTGCGAGCCAGAGGAGGCACCTTTGAAGGCACAGTACATGCTTCACAAGTTGAGTAAAGTGCATTATGTCAGCCGCGTATGCGGGCAGAAATCTAAAATCAAGTCACATATTCTGAAACTAGAGGTGACGGGCGACAAATTTTTCCTCCACCATTTTTCGCTCAGATTAACCGTTTAAGCATGAAATGCATTTGAGCCGTCTTAAAATGAACACCCTGTTATATATAATTTTCAAATTGTATATTTAAAAAAAAATACCTTCATGCATCCAAAAAATTAATAAATTAAATTTATATTCTTGGTTTACGTTCGGACTAGTCTTGAAATGAAACATCTAAACACCGTGAAGCAGTATATAATGTAAGATTTTTTATTGTTTTTTTCTTTTTTACTCGTTCTTCACACTTTATGGATATAACAACTTTGCCAAGTTGGTTTGATGATAGGGGTAAAAGTCAGGTTGGCGAGGTCTATAGGGGTTTGCAGAGAGAGTAGGCGATGCTGTAGGCGGAAGAGGTGGGTTCATTTTCCGCCCATTAACCACACTCCAGTATAGGAAAAGGGATTCAGCTGAAGACCAAGAAGGTTCTAGTGGATTCGTAATGAGGGTATCTTTGAAATTTGGAAAGGTCGAAGAGAGAAGAGGATGGCAGGCTCCACAGAGAGCGCTTATGCTTCTGAATGAGATAGCGCGAGGGTGCGGAACATCTGATATTAAAGGGGCCAAACAATACCTTGGCAAAGACAATTGAACTGAAGGGAGTCGGAGAGAGAAATACGAGATGGAAAAGCAGAAGGCGCCTTGCCATCCAGATGAAACTTTGATATTAATAACAAGTTTGCTGAGGGCCATGGTATGTATATTGAATTCAAAAGGGTTTGCTTCTTCTCATTCACATATGATGTTACTAATTTACGCTGAGGCTACTATGCCATCAAACAGCAATCATTGATGATAATTCCGCTATTAAGCTTTGACAACGTAAATACCATTATATAATACGCTGACAGTTTTATACTAATTTCTATTCCATTACACGTCGTTTTTCCTGAAATGAAAAGTTATTTTCTATTTGTTTCATAAGTCTAAACATCTTTTGTCTCCCTAGCTTCTATTGATAAAATCTCAAAGAGAAATTAACAAAAACAAACTTGATTGAAACCACTCTACAAATGAGGTTGTTTCTATCGCTATAAGAAACACAAAAGATACAATTTTCTCTGTTGAAACAAAAGGAATTCACCATGCATTTCAAAAACAATGCCATTCTGTTTCCATTTGAACAGAACTATTAGGGATTGAAATATTAGCACGAACTCATATAAAAACGTTACTTTACAAACTTAAGCATTTATTAATTCTAATCTAAATAAATGTAGACTTTTGTTAGCAACTTTACATAGTAAAGCAGGCGATCACAGAGTAAGTATGTCTGGAATGAAATTGTCGGACTGTACACCATCAAAATAGTTAGTCGTATCAGGTTTCGAAACGGAAATCGAGCGATTGAAGATAGTAAACATCTTGGAAGACTTATATTAAGGATTCAATTGGCAAGGAATCAGTCCAAAAACAGAAAAAAAAACTTTTTGCCAACGTTTCGACAAATTTATTGCCTTCTTCAGAGCGTGGCTATGCGGGTTGGTGGAGTTATATAGAAAAACTGGGACATTCGATAATCTAAAACGAGTGTAACTTTATTGTGTCAATCACATCATATTTAGTCATCTCCAAAATAGTATCGGATTGAAGGGAGAGGTGAATATAGCTAAATGTGAGTTTAAACAGAGGATCTTTGCATTTTTGCCCGCAATTACAGTGGAATTGTAAAGTTGCGGTCGGAATTATTGGCTAGAAAGAGGGGATGCTAAGTGTTAATTTGAATTTAATTTTTTCTAATTTAACTGGAAGCTCTTGAGCAGTTTTTAGAATAGCTCCTTAAACCATGATATCCAGAGAATGGGATTCCATCAATTTCTTAAAAGAAGTCAGCAACTTAACAAACCTGAAATCAGAATTAAGGACTTACGACAATCGGAATCCATCCAAAGAAGAAAACTGTGAATGATAGGTACTGCCCATGAAGTTACCCAGCTGTTTCTAGACACCCGTAACGTAAGTAAAGAGTATTGTACGTATATAATATTGGCTTTCGAATGCACAAACAATAAGTGCTTAATTTGACTTAAGCAAACATTAATCACCTGCTTTTTTTTTTAATTCAACATGGTGATACATGAGTTTAATCATCTAGATGTCAAACGGAATAATTTTTCACAGTTTCGAGAACGTTCTAGCTACAATTGAAACAAGACTTTACCAATATTATATTTTGAAAATATTTGTTAAAAAAACAAAACCCTGATGGGCTTTTCTATTCCATTTAGCGTATTTGACATTTAAAAGATCAACACACATCGAAAACAAAGGTGCACTAGAGAAACCTAATCTGCGGTTAGAATATAATAGAAATATATTTGAGACACCAAAATCCCATTGTTCAACTATTTATTGTGGAACAAAATTATATTCAAGGAATAAAAAATAATGTATAAAACACAAACAAACGAATAGGTATCAACAAACTTTTAGTAAAACGCAGTAGTCTGCCTGTGCCATTTCTCTTCGTGTTTACGGGAACAAGAATCAACTATCGTATAGTTTAAAGGACCAAGCAATAGATAGGGCGATAGAAGGGAGTTTGGAAGTGGCCCTTTCACAATCAATATAGGTCACTGAATAAAAAATAACATTCGCCCCCACTGGCACAAACGTACACTTTGGTTCTGAGCGAGCAAACTAACAAGCCATAGTCAGATGCAGCTGACAATTACAAACGTGTGAATTGAATAATTAGATTTGCATATCACAAATTTAACTGTTTGGGGTAGCGCAATACTTGCGTCTGTAGATTTCCCAATGAAACTAAAAAATTACGAGGGTTTTGTAGACTTTTTTTTTAATAAAGGAAATATTCTATAACTCGTTGCAAAATTATTTGCTTTAACGTTTTTCCTGAACTTAAAGCGGAAATATGATTGGCGCTTGCACCAGTGTTGATTTACATTTACTACAAATAATCGAACGAAGATAATTGCACAATTTTTTAAGGAGCTTTTCCGCATTTTCACAATGGCAAAGATAAGAAGTTAACTCCTCACATTAAATTCACGCACGTTTTATTGTTTATAAAACTGGAATGAACATTTATGTTATTTTCTCTTACTACGATTTTTAAGATGATAAACCCCAAATTTTCTTCAAAATCTGATAATTTTTTTTTTTTTTCTAAAACAGATAAAAAATTATATATCTATATGTACGCAAAGATCAGAACGCTTAGCAGCCATATTCAAGAGAATGAACTTAAGACACACAATACAAAACTAGAACTGTTAAAATTAAACAAGGATCGATGAAAAAGCTTAAAGGTTGTGGTTCTGCAGTCATCAAAGACAGTTGGAGGTATAAATCGCCCTCAAGCAGTTCTTATTTTACTAACTATTCGCTCTACATATGTCGTTTTGTCGGAGAGATTCTGGGTTTAATACTAAATATAGCTCTGATTCTTCTACTTCATTACTATCCACCCAGTAATCTAAGATATGAGAGTACACAGCCGACTATTTTTTCAAAAAAAGAACTCATATCTCATTTATTTGAGCACTCGGTCGCCATGGAATTGAAAGAAACGCCGCAAATTCTGCAGTAAAATAAGACACAAGCATGACAGTAGCAATGGAGAGGGACTTACCCAGCGAAGTACCACACGATGAACGATATTACAAATCAAAGATGGCTGCTGAATGACAACTATCTCAGCTAATGGGATGAGAGCCATCAAAGCCTCTGTGCAAGCCTATTCTAGATGATAATAACTCACTTTAGAATTAGGCATACCCGGAAAACACATTGTTACCTTACTGTTAACAATCCCATTCGCTTATGTAACAGTGCAACGTCAGAATATAAGTTCCAACCTCTTAAAGGACACCCAGGAAAAATGGCTCTTCTCCCTAGATCGAGTGATTGATTCTGTTTTAAAAGTTAAGATATTGCTAAATAAACGGGATTTTGAGTATTTTATACCCTAGCTTTAAATTTAAAGAATTCAATCCCTACCAATTGTTGGATCTAATTTTTAAGAAGTGCATTTAGATGTGATAGAATAATTGAGTTGGTATTACTTTGTAAAAGTAAACTTTATCAACAATGTGATTTAATGAAAAACAATGTGAAAACAATATAGAAAGTTCTTAGGGAAGTAAGTTGCCGTCGGAAGAATGTAGATCTGGTGAGGTGAGTTGTTGATACTGCAGCGGTTGACGTGTGTTAGCGTTTGAATAAAGCATGAGCTGACGGCTTCTCCCTATGCGAACTCAACGTCGGCTCTTCTATTCTTCCATCCTACATCCCTCAACTGAACTGGACAGCCGAGCAATCTATGAGAGGTTAACTTTTCACACCTTACAAACATTTTTTTGCTCTGACAGCCTCTCGTATGTCTTCAATGAATCAAAAGTGCGTTAATGAAATAAAATAAAAAAGTTAAAATGCAGTAATAGGAAATTCTTCTTCTTTTTTTTATTCCTTTCCAGTTCTTCAAGTATTGACCGGAAACCTTAATAATCCTCTAAATAAAACCACATCAATCAATCTGCCGAGGATGGGTTAAGACTGTATTGAGGAGTAATTTAAAAGATTTTAGACCCTGGTAAGTGCTTTTTTAAAGATCGCTGGACTTGAAGGCCCATTAGTTTGTGGTTATCAACGCCTAGTTTTCTTATTTTTAACTGTAACATTAAACTTAAGAGAAACCGACCAAAATGGCAAAATCTTGATGTTCCATGTTGTAGAACAAAATATTGTTCAATAAAATGTTTATTTTCTCTTACTAGGTAGAGCAAGAGCTGTGTTCATGGCCAATTTTCAATTTCGATTTTGTTTTTATACCAGAAATTACCATTTTGTGATCCTTTCAATACAAAAAAATTTGATTTTATAAAAATGCTAGAGCGTATGGGGAATAAAACGCCTCACAGTTTATTTGAGTTGACTGCAGTGCTTGTTTGATTGACAGACTTATCAATTTTACTTCAGTAAAATCTTCTCCTTACGTGCTCTTCTGAATAGAATATGTATTTAGTCACAAGATTCAGGAAATGACAGCTAAGTTGGAAGATGGCTTATTGCAGAGAACAACCTGTAAAATGTATACAGAAAACGGAGATTTTTAAGCTCCTGTTTGAAATACGTGCGCAAATGTGGAAATGACGTGAATTTTCTATTAAAACTACCTTATAGACTAATTTTTTATTAAAGTATATGTTATCATCTTTCAATTAAAGCAATCATATCTATGATACACTGATAAAGCAATGATAAGAACTAATTCTCACTTGCTTCCACACATTAATCCTTAAATTTGAATTTTAAACGTTTAAAAAAAAAGAGTAAAAATTACTCAAAAATAAGCTTTTGTCCAAAATTATAAAACTGAAGACTTTTTTCTGACTCGAAATTTAACAGAAAATTTAATTAAGTTTATCGATGCGAGCTAGTCTTTTTTTCAAGAATTTCCGAAGGAAGTCTTTGAAATCTTATCAATCAGTCTTATCAACTGGAAGAAAGGAAATGCGCAAGCGCAGGAGGCTAAGAAAACCAACAATTTGAACGTTCAAGCTTTGTTTATCCGCAGAGCATTAAATTCATGATTTGTTAAACTAATTTCATTTAAAAGGCGAAATACCGGTAGTTTTAAAAGAATAATGAAAGCGATATTTTATTTATTTATTTATTTTTAATTTTTAGGATAGGCTCGTCTTGGAGCCTCAAAAATCAACGCCACTTTTATTGATTGACTATGATTGATAAGTAGCGTAAGAATTTATCATTATTGAGCAGAAATAATTTTGAAGTATTATTTCAGCGAATTATAATTTTAAGAGGATTGCTAACAAAATGTAATTGAAAACTTAAAATGGCATAACCAGTTACTTTCAGCAACTGCAAAATTCCGCTTAACTGCACTATCAATTAATACTTTTAATTAAATTTCCATTAATTAAAGAAAACCCAAAGTTAATGTAGGAGGCAAAGACCAAGAAAAGTTCCAAGTATAGTAGAAAGTTAAAAAAAAAAAAAGGCGAATAAGAAAAGTTTACCTAACTCAAACAAGTAAAAAATTTATTGGAAATTGTTTTGTAAGAAAAAGGAACTCTTGGGAAAGAGTGAAGCAGGAAAAAGGAAAAAGGAGGAAAACGAAGTGAAGTGAGGGAAGAATAAAAGGGAAACATAGTTTATAAGGCAAATCACCTGGAGAGGGGCTCGCCGGGAAAGGTGTACAGGGGCAGGAGAGAAGAATTGACGTTAGGGCGGTGAGTTAATACCCCTCGGGAGATGGACGGAGACGGATATGCCAATACAACAGCCCTTCAGTAGGCAAACCGAATTAAGGTGAGTCTTGAAATGGATAAGGGTGTTTTGGACTTGGCGCAGCCCTCAATCCTCACTGATAGTCAACTTTATCAAAGTTGAAGAGCCAACTGTGTATCTTACATAATGTCCTACCAAAATATTTGTACACATTCAGTTAGTCCATTGAATTCTTGAGTCAAAGGGGGGGAAAAAAAATACATCAAAGAAGTAAATAATTTAGGTAAGTGATCTTTTCAAACTTAGTCCAGACTCAACTACGTGTACACCGAAACATGACGAGGCCCGTTCAGCATCACAGAATATTTTGATTATATTTTTATCCTAGCCTAGATCAGTCCAACTTTCTCTTCAGTTGCAACTATATACAGGGTGATCCATTTAAAACGCACCAATCGCTAATAACATTTTAGGAAAGCGAAATTTCGAAAAAACCTACCAAGTAAACTATATGTTTTTTTCGGTCTAGTTTTCAAATTTTCCACTCCCGATGCTGTATCTTCATTTTTGGCGGAGTTACGGCTAAAAACCGGTTTGGGGTTTCATAAGGACCACTGGTTTTGACAATGATTATGAAAACTACATAAAAAACTGTGAAAAATGACGTTAATCCCGTTTTGATATCCCTAATATTAGTAGAGATATTTAAGATCAAAGTTACAAATTTATCTATTCGTGATCAGTTTTCAATATTAATTTTCCACCAGAAATACACGTTTTGGGAGGTCCTCTGACTGCAAAAAGGTCAAGAAATCTTGCATCATACGGGGTACATTGTTCTGATGTGACGGTTGCTTTTATTTGATGATAAAACAAATTTATCCTGATTCACCCACAACCATTACACTATACTACATTTTTAAAAACTTCAATTATTATTATTTTTGTTCTTTGCGTCACAAATAACATTTTTTGCAGTCAAAGGACCTCCCAAAACGTATATTTCTGGTAGAAAATTAATATTGAAAACCGTTCACGAATAGATAAAATAGTAACTTTGATCTTAAATATCTCGACAAATATTAGGGGTGTCGAATCGGGATTAACGTCATTTTTCACAGTTTTTTATGTAGTTTTCATAAACATTGTCAAAACCAGTGGTCCTTATGCAATCCCAAACCGGTTTTTGAAGATACAGCATCGGGGGTGGAAAATTTGAAAACTAGACCGAAAAGAACATATAGTTTACTTGGTGAGTTTTTTCGAAATTCCGCTTTCCTAAAAAGTTATTAGCGATTGGTGCGTTTTAAATGGATCACCCTGTATATATTAATGACCTCATAGTATATATTTCGTGATCAATCTGAAGTCAACTCATAATCAGTCGTAATTTTATTAAACATTTTAGGTACACGCACCACAAACTACACTAAAATATGTGCCAAAAAGATTAGATTGGAGGATTAGCAAATATGAAGTTGGTAGAATGCTCAATTTCAGCCTTGACAAAGGCGATGGTAAGCTTGAGCAACATCGTGAAAAATTCCCAGGTAATACTCTTGTCTATTCTCAAGAGAGTTTCGAGATTACGAGATGCCATAACGTTGATGGACATTGAAGGAATGTAGAATGATGGGAAGGAAGTTTTTCCTGTGATTTTAGGGGAGGATAAATTCGTTTTAGGAGTTATTATTTCTCGATGAGTTTCCCTAAGATTGGAAATCACATCCTGCAGCAGGTGGTGGTTAGACTATCCTGCTGCTAATTATAATTTTACAGGCTTACCATTCATGTAATATGAGAATCAAATATGGAATTGAATTCCCAAATTTGAATCAAAAATCTACAACTTTATGAATCTTAGATTTTTCCAAATTTAAGATTTTCTCGCAAACGGCTACTAAAATTTTATTTAAACATTGCATAGTGATTACAAAAACTGCAAATATGGTAAGAATTCTTTTTTCTTCAAATGTTTAGAATTTGAAGAAAATTTTTGAGCTGGACTTTTTAAAAAATAGTATTCAGAAAAAGTCATCTGTGTGTGTGTGCATACCAGATTCTTTTTCACAATGGAAACACGTGTCATGTCGTCGGTAAGTAGTTGTTCTATCTCTGAGCAAAAATTTTTAATAAAAAGACAACGTTATCTCCACCAATCAGTATATGGAAAAGGTAATTTTAATGTTTTGATGTAATTAAACAATTGAGCTCCACGAAAAAGGAAGGTTTAAAATTGCTTTTAACGGATGCAAAGAATATACTATCATCTAACATTGCAGACTATTAAGTAAATATTCCGGAAGTTTTCTAAACAAACACGGAAATAAAGTTACTGAATTCATAAATAGTTTTTTAAGCTTTTAATAGTCCAACAGTGCGAGCCAGTACTTCTTTTTGAAGTGTTACAATGAAGATTGATGGTAACTTACTATAGCTTTCTTTAAAAAAAAAAAAGAAAAAAGAAAGTCATACCTTTTTCTCAAAACAAGGTTCCTAATAGAAAAAGAGAGCTTGCACGTGCGAGCTAGAGAGAAATGAAAGCTCGGACATTCTGGGAACAAAATAATCCGGGTAGCGCAAACCTAACTTTATAATCCTCGTTATTGTTAAGATTCCATTAATGGATCAAAATGAATCGTTTAAGAAGATTAATACTCAGTCTAGAATTGTGAAGAAAAGTTAGGGAGACAAGAAGTAGAAGAAGCCGCTACTACATTTCACTTCCTCCGCGCACTTCTGATTATTAACGCTATGGGCTGGGTATACCTTTAATAAATGCTCGTATTATACATGGTGATCCATTTAAAACGCACCAATCGCTAATAACTTTTTAGGAAAGCGGAATTTCGAAAAAACCCATGATGTAAACTGTGGTTTTTTTTTTTTGTCTAGTTTTCAAATTTTTTACCCCCGATGCTGTATCTTCATTTTTGGCGGAGTTACGGCTAAAAACCCAATTGATATTCAATGGTATGGATATGGCAAGATATCCTTACCGTAATCACAGTTCAAGAAGTCTTGCATACGGAGTATCCTGATTCACCAACAGCCGTTACATTGCACTTCATATTTTAAAATCTTCAATTATTATTATTTTTGTTCTTTGCGTCGCAAATAACATTTTTTGCAGTCAGAGGACCTCCCAAAACGTGTATTTCTGGTGGAAAATTAATATCGAAAACCGTTCACAAATAGATAAAATTGTAATTTTAATCTTAAATATCTCGACTAATATTAGGGATATTGAAACGGGGTTAACTTCATTTTTCACAATTTTATATGTAGTTTTCAGAATCATTGTCAAAACCAGTGGTCCTTATGAAACCATAATTGGATTTTTGGCCGTAACTCCGCCAAAAATAAAGATACAGCATGGGGGGTGGAAAATTTGAAAACTAGACAAAAAAAAAAACATATAGTTTACTTCATGGATTTTTTCGAAATTCCGCTTTTTTAAAAAGTTATTAGCGATTGGTGCGTTTTAAATGGATCACCCTGTTTATTTTTTGAGGTTTCAATAGTCACAGCGTTAACAATTTCTTGTTATTATTAAGTCCTGTTTCGGAAGGATCATCTTCAAATGCTATTTTTCATTTTTAAGTTTTTTTTTTTTTTTTTTAACTCAAACCGATTTCAGCTGCGAAAACACGGCACCAAAAATTTAATGCGATCGTGAATATTCCTGCCTAATCTAGCCGGAACCGAAGAGAAAGTAAACAAAGGAATTAGGAGCCTATTTTTTTTTAAGGAAGAAAGAAAAAAAAAAACATTTTTCTTAATTAGAGAAAAATTACGGCAACAATAACCTGAATAGAAGTTTATGCAAGATTATCAAAACGATTAGCCAGCCAAAACCCAGTTTATGAAAGCAAAGCCAAAGCTGGTCTTCAAACAAAGGGGGATTAAATACGGTATTTAGACTTGAATGGGGCTATATAGTGATGCGACTAGTCTGGCGGCTCCACCAGCCATGGTGGCGGAGGGGAGAGATCCTGCCTTGCCGAGCGAGTAAGAGAGGGACGATTGAATGAATAGTAGCGCGATTGTGGCACAGCCAGTCAGCTGGGGAGGTGCCAATTGACATGACACAAACCCGTTCTGTCCCATACAATCCACACTACACGATTGTAACACAATCGGATGCCTAATTCGATCACCTTCATTTTACACTCACTGCTAAGATTTCTATTCAATATTATAACTACAATCATTTCACACGTAACAAGAATAATATTACAGAATTTATAATACAGTACATGATCTTTAATTTTTTTATCTCATCAACAGTTCGTTTTTTTGACAGATTTTGAGAATAAATCTCAACCCCCACAACTGTCTCACCGCGCACAGTTTTAATTAAATTTAATTATAAACATTAATTAAAAATAATTAATTATTACACCAAGTCAGTGGTTGTTGTATAAGGGCAGTTTTTACCCTGTTCATTACTTTGGACAATGAACTCTTTAATTATAAACTCCAAAAGATCGCCAAGTATAAAATAATTAGGATTCTTCCCTTCAAATATGAATTAATTAATTTTACTTCTTTTTTTTTGTTCAAATAGTTATCCATTATTTTCAATAAATTATACTTTTGTTTTAGATTATATTAAAGGGGCGGGTGTAGTAGCCTAGTGGTCAAAAGCGTGGCTTTGTACGATGGAGATCCCAGTTCGAATCCTGCGTATGGATACTTTTTATTTGTTACAAAAAAAAAAATTATTTATAGTAAAGTAAGAGCTTCCGCCCCATCCTCGAAACCTAATTGGTAGTTAGATGTTAAGCCCTGCCTGAAAGGGCATAAGTAAGGCAATTGAAGAGCTTGGTGCAAAAAGGAGTTATCTACAGTTTTTTAAAATTTTTAGTAGGGACAAAAAGCTAAATATGCTTAAAGATGTATTCCTTATGTTGTGTCTGCTGTAAGGATTAGTTAATATATTGTGATGGGGGTCATTTGGGGCTCAGTTTGAACTTTCTAGGGCATTTTTTAGGCTTGCTATAAGCACAATTTATTTTGCAGCTAACTCTTTTTTCACCAAAATCATGATTTTCAGTAAAAGTTGAGTACATATTAAGTACTTTAGTCAACAGATTTCTTGTTTTTGAGCTTTTAAGTGGCATTTTGTGTCTTGTCGAAGCAAATGTTAAGATATTTTATTATGCCTGTCAAAAAAAATATATATATATATATAATAATATCTACCTAATATAAACATTAAATAAACCTAATCAAAAAATTTTTGTTTGATTGTTGGCGTCATCTTTTCTGTTTGGAGCAAAAGAAAGTTATCTGCAGTAGAAAACTCATTTTCGCTCCAAATCTAACCTAGGTTAGAGAATAAGTAATAATAAACGAGTCTGCATAAAGACATATTATGCACCAAAAGATGTAGAATTGAACACACAATAGGGGGCGCCACTAAACACATTTTCTGAAAAAAATGTGGATAACTCCTTTTTGCACCAAGTTCATCAATTACTTAGCTTTAGTTTTGTTTGGGAATACTTTTTTGACAATTTTAAAGATTCTTTCAATTACTCTACATATTAAAAAACTTGAAATGTGTTGAACTCAATTCTCTGAAATCCTCAAATCACTTCAAATCACTAGAAGCAGCATGAGAGTAATATTCTACTCCATATTCGAAATTATGGTCCTGTAATGGCTCCGAGTTATAGACAATTTATCAAGGAAAGGAGAACACTGTTTATTAGCTGAAAATAGACTTGCGGAGAAGCGAGGATGCCTAGAAAAGGGTTTAGTGAAATTGAAATCGGGGTTATAATGGAAGGAAGTAGAATAGAACAACCAGCAAACCATTGAGATATAACGTCATCGATGGTTCGTTCACTAGAAAAGTATGGTCGATTTTGGCGTTGCTAGCTTAAATAATAATAATATACCCGCTTAACTTTAATTTTAACAAAACACTGTCTATCACCAGAAGTATGAGAAACTGATAAGAAGAGAAATTGTATTATTATTATTATTATTTCTATAAGTATACATGGCACAGACGGAACCTAAAAGTAATAACATTTACAACCTTCAAAACATCTTCCATCTCTTTACGACTGCCCCTTTCCCTAACTTGTAGTCCATACCCTTATCTTTGCAACATCTGTCCATACGCGTTCTCTGTACATAATTGAATGTGTAAGTATGAATTGAAGAGGCAGAGGTCCGGGGTTGAAGTTAATTCTGGTAATGCATGGCCAGTATGATACAGAGCCGACACTAATCAAAGTTGAGTGATTCCCAACTATTGCTCAAGTTGAACAGCTTCACTCAGAAATAGAAAATAATTAATTATTAATTAAAACATGGCACAGGGAGACCTTAAAACACAGACTCATCGTGCGGATAAGTTTGGCAATTAAATAACAACTCGAGCTATATCCTGCAAACATAAAGAAGAAAAAGAGCCTTGCAATAAACAAAGTATAGTACTTGTATATTCTATCAACATTCTAAAATATCAATAACGTAAGTGTTGTTCAACAGCTGAGCCATAAGGTTCGAGCTTTAAGCGCTCTCAGGGGTCAGAGCTCGAGCTGAAGCCTCACAGAAAGTCGGTGAGCCTCCAAAGCTCAAAAGGCTCGAGCTTTTTTTTTTTATATGAAACATTTTATTTGTACTCATTAAAAAATTCATTTCTTAAAATAAAATCAAGTTATAGCAGCTAATGAATTTTTCAAACATATTTTTGTATAAATGAATACAATAATTTCTAAAATGTTCGTTGCTCATTGTAACTGATTACTTGTCATTCCTTAAGAATGTTAAAAGGCTCGCACTTTATGAGATTTATGAGTCTACCAGGTTTGTGAGCCTCCAACTTGGGCTATAAGGCTCGAGCTCTGAAGGCTCGGACTTCAACTGAACAACACTAGTAGTTTACGTAATATGTGAAAAATGGTCGTTTGAGTGCGGAGCCTCTTCTTTAGGAAATTACCGGCTCCAGAAGGAGTTCTCATATTATAAGACCATAAATCCATCTCATTCAGTAGAGCGTACGATGAGCCATCATTACTAATAATAATAAAACCCTTGATTTGCGAAAAGTTTTAGTTAAATGAGGTTGAATACTTCAAATTGAAATATGTATTAAGGACGACTATTAGATCCATAACGAAAGCAGGTCTATTTCCTAAAACTATGACATCTGATTCAATGTTACATTTTATTCGTATTTCCTACAATTCAACTGCAGATTCAATTTTAAAAGAAATTTAATAAATAATGAAGTCCTATGTCTTCGTCATCTTATTATATCCAATGAAGACATACGAGTACTCTCTTCTAAAAAAGAGCAAGAACAGTAGACTACAACAGTATTTTGAGGATGTTACAGTAGGTAACTCTTCGCCTCTCTGACAGTAAAAGAGAAGTGCGAACTGTCAAGATTATTTGTAGTGCAGCTAGCACCAGTTTACCATTCTAATCAAACAAAATCAATGAAACAAGCCAGATAAATACAATTTGTGTACAAAAGCAGGATAATATTTAACTGGAGTATAAGTAGATAGAGGTAATGGTGCTATAAAATATGCGCCCGAATATTAGCTACTAAATTCATTACAAAGTTTTATTTTAATTATATTTCTTCCAAAAAAGAAAAACTCTCCATTTACAATAAAAATTGAAAAGCCAAAGATAGAAAATAGTTTATTTTTTAAATAATAATGCAGTGAACTGAGTTAATAACTGAGTTATAATTGAGTTGAGGATGTTAAATGAGTTAGAAAATAAGATTTCCTTTATCTGCTCTCGCTCATTACATAGTAGTTAGATTCATATATTAGAGAGAGAGAGAAAAAACTGAATAACCCGTGAGAGAGGAGGAACATGGCGGGAAGTTGGAGAGAGGAAGTAACTATCAAGATTTATATGGCATGGAAGTATGGCGGCGGTTAAAGGTGTACCGTTCGATATCGAGTAGTACACTGGTGCTTGAGTGCTCGTTTATATTTAATGAGTTATAAAATAAGGTAGGGAACGATAAAATTTCAATGTTCCAGAGACACCGTATACGGGGTGACAGGAGGCTGCAGGAGAAGCGAAGAAGAAGAACTAGTAGGCGACGGTTTGGATATAGGACTGGAGAAGAGGCACGTATGTTAGTATAATAAAGGCCTATAACAAATGTGGTCTAGGATGGGTAGCGCAATGGGAAGAGGGACATTTCACCCAGCGCCCCCCTTTATGGGCTTTGCAACTCCTCACAACATTTCCCTCCCATCACTGGAGCAATGGGGAAGGCTTATTCTCATATCCAACCGCCGTGCCTACACCAAAAAGACACCCTCTAAGGTAAGCGAACTACCCCTGGCTCTACAACCAAAACACCACAATCTTCCACCTCCAAAACCCCATTTATACAAACTTACCAACCAAATATTCAAATTTTTTTCCCCCAACTACGAGGCTTCGACTTTTCCCTATTTACACGGTAAACATCTACAAAATATTTCCAGTACATTTAATATTTTTGACTTCTATCTCACTCACACACATATATTTCTTAGATTTTTTTTTTTTAATTATCGAAGATTCACAATTGCACAGCCTTAATAGAGAGAGGCCTTCAACAAATAAATTAACTGAGGCGAGTAGAATCATCGTCAAGTGGTCACTCTATAAGACTATTTACGTAGTCAGTAATTTTAACAGAAATTGTGCTTCCAATGCTGCATTAGACGTCGGTGGTCGGAAGATTCAAACATGAGAGCTGTTCAGTTATTGGGTTTAAGATGACCATCTAGACAACAGTTAAAGATGCCACGTTACTGGACGATGATAAGTACGAAATTATTCTGCCCTATGACTGGAAAAGTTATCTTAGATCAAAGATTATGTCTAAACAAGAGTTTAGCTTATGCGAATACTCTGAGCGCAGATCAGGTGGTGATTCTATCAGACAGTAAAAGTGCCCTCCAAAAAATCAGGCATCCCGGAACTAACGCATCCCATTTAATCTTAGACACAAGGGAACTATTAGAAGAAATTACTTCAGCCAAGAAGGTAACCCTTATCTGGATTAAGGGGCACTTCGGCTTAAAAGGGAACGAGATGGCTGATGCCAAAGCGAAAGACGCGATAAACCTACCACACCTTTCCATAAATTCAATAGTCCATTCAGACCTAAAAAACCATACAAAAAAATCTTGTTACAACATCTGGAACTCAGAATACATAAGCTCTCAGCAGTACAAGGGAAAATTCTACGGGTCTATAGAGCCTAGAATCCCTACTAGACCGTGGTATCACCTCCATACTGAGGATAGACCCTTTTATGGAGTCATCTCCAGGTTAAGGTTCAACCACAATTATTCTCCACATCATCTTGGCAGAATTGGCATTAACACCGAACCAATATGTCCCTGCGATAGGGAATCCATAGCGGATGCTAATCACCTATCCCTAGCATGCCCACAGTATACGCATTGTAGAGATATCCTCTGGCAACGTATCGTCGAAGCTAAATTTCCACTTCCGCCACATCTCTCCACAATTCTAAACCGCCAAACTAACGATCTGTATGTAGATATAGTCAAATTTATCAGAGACAACAATATAAAAATTTAATGTTACCCCATCAATATTAATATGGCTAATTTGTTAACCACAAAAGGCCAAAAAAAAAAAAAAAAGATTATGTCCCAGTGGATAAGAGACTGGAAATCATCCTCTAACGAACAAATTGAGGAATATTAAGTCAACACCAATAAAGTGGTTAACACCATGAAAGAAACACTCGTCGTGAGGAGGTTGTGTTAGCCAGGTTGAGGATTGGCCACACGTTATTAACCCATGGTCACATCTTCAGAAAAGAAGAGCCACCTATTTGCTCTGGGTGTAACGTTCCTTTAATTGTACGCCACATCCTGCTTGAAAGTTCCAAGCATTCCAGAGCTGGGCAAAAGTTTAACGTTTCCTCACAACTGGAAGAAGTGTTGAATGACAACGAAAACAGCGTACAAAACACTCTGCAATTCCTTAAAGATATTAAGGTTTTTAATTCAATGTAACTATGTATTTATTAGGATGAATGTATCTATTAGGATGAGTGTATGAGTACGTATATAAATTTTATGTAAATAGGTGATTTTAAAATTTAGGCTACATCTCTATGGAATGCGAGGAATATCGAGTGCTCCACCCCAACATTAGTCAGTTAGGTTAAAAGGAAAGAGTTGGGGCAACCAATAGGTTAGTTTCGACAAGATTAGATGTTAAAGCAAGATGTTAATAGGGTTCTTTGATTCATTTTTTTTGCGCAGAATTTTGGTCTTTAATGATTAGGAGGCAATGATCAGCAGTAGATGGTTTATGGTACGATTGGCTGGCCTCCATATATCGGAGTCCTTAAGTCTGTCAAGAAGTGGAGCTGCCAAGTACTTAATTCTTTTTGTAAAAGTCTTGTATGGGTTTGTCCATCTGAATCGTTTGCCAGTTATTTGACAAGCACAAAGAAGTGCACTGTCAGGTTTGGATAACAGGAGAATAAGCTGTAAGTCTGAAAGTGAAAACTTATATTCTGGCATTTTTTTAGTATTCACTTAGATTTTCCATCTCTCAACAGGCTCTCAATACATTTAGGTGCTACTACAAGATGCGAGTTGCTTGCACTGCGCCAGAATGAGGAGAGGGAGAGATTAGCTATGAAAAGGTTAATGTGTTAGGATGTAATGGAAAATACTAAGTGTATGTAACGAAGAATGCAACTTCGAAAAACACCAAACTTGAAAGGTACCAAAGTACATAGGATAGCACCAAAACGAAAAAAGGCACTTTTGATTAATAATCTCATTGCTTGGAAGGAGAGTGACTTAATTCGACACCAATTCGCTGGATCTAAAAGATATTCCATTGCTAATATAAATCAGAAACGAACAATAACTAGACTTCATCTTACCTACAGTTCGCTGTAGATTCACTTCGAACTTTTAATTTGCACTAGATCTTAGTTGGCTTCATTACAGTAAAACTTACAACAATCCTTTACAACAAAAGCGAAAGGGTTAACCTATTAGGCTAACTCTGTCCGGTAGCCGGCAGGAGACTAAAAAAAGCTTAGGGTGCTAAGAACCCTGAATGTTTGCCGAGACTTGAATTTTTAAGAAATTAAAAGAAAAACTACAATAAAAGAAGTTTTAAGTGAAATGGTCGTGACGTAAATCCTGTTTAAAATTAATTTTCATGTAGGGAATGAAATTAAAGGTATTTTTGTCTTTTATTGGCAATAAACCAACAATAACTGGTCATTGCTAAAAATAGAAACAACTGTTACGAACGATTTAAAGGAAAAACAAAGAAAAATAAACATGCTCATAACAAGAATGCAAGTGAAAAGGAAATAAGATAAAATTCAGATTAAGTGCAGCGAAAATGAAGCAATTAATAATTTGTTATCTGCTGTTGGCAGAACGTACGAAGTTTCAGACATAACTGTTTCAAGATACTGATGCTCGTTACTGCATTCAATGTTGTATAGAAGGCAGTTGGAGCAGTAAAATTGAAAAAGTTAACAACCAGACCTTAAAAAAAAATATGTACATTCCCTGAAGGCGTATGAATGAAGAAGGGAGCGAGGCAATGAAGGCAGAAAAAGAGCAAGATGGAATAATGGCAGGGAGAAAGAGAAAGTGGCGGAGAAAGTGAGAGAAAAACGCGACATCGAGGAAAAAAAAAGACGCGCGGCTGCCTCGTTATCTACGCGAGGACAGGCCGTGATGCCTAAAGGCCAAGTGGGTAGAGAAAGGATGCTGTCCTCTGCTCTAGCCCTCTCATTTTCGGGCCCATTTCCTTGCGACAGATAAGGTCTACGCAATGGTTCAGTAGGGAAAAGATGTTATAGAAGCTCTAGGGTAAAACTGGAAAAAGCTGGATGATGCTGAGGAGGGGAAAGCAGTAAATGAACCTCCCGCCCTTCTTACATTACTACAGTATCTCAAGGTGGCAGAGATAAAACGCGAATAAGTGTGATAAATGAGTACGATGGGCGAAGGAGCTGCAAAAATTGTTTCTTTTTTTGTCTCTCGCTAATGCCACAGTCATTTTCAAAACGCACTAGAGTGCATGCTTATTAAAATATTTTGTTAAATAATGGCAACTGTGTATTGCAGTGCGCCTTGAATGGAAAAGAAATGCATTAATTTGAGTGAAACTGACGAATATCATTATTAAATCTGCCGCACAAATGCAGGCGAGTTTCTTTTGCAGTAACTAATTAATATTTGATAAGTTTTCTTCCAGCTTGAATTCTTAAACGTTTATTAAAAGCGAAATACATGCGCAAATTATCTTTGAATCACAAAATTAAAATCAGAATTTAGTATCGGATTAAGTTATAAATCTGTAGATCTTCCTTAAGTCGATAATATAATTAGTTAATATAATTAATATATTATATTAATTATATATTATATTATAATAATTAATATAATTAATAATAAATATAATATAATTAGGGGACGAAGAATACCAATGCTATTCAATCGCGACTTTGTTGACAGCAACGCAGTGTATGCGATTTTTGTTTGAAATGCCATTTCTTATTGCAATACAGTAAGTTAAGTTTAGATGACATAACCTCATTCTGGTTTCAGTCATGCTAGTTCTATCTTAACCAAGCAGAGGATTACAATGAATGTGCAGCTTCGAGGTCATTTATGACTGAAACTGCCAAATTTCGAACCAAGCATTGCTAATCTTGTCAAACGTCATCAAGCACATCCTTCTCATTAATTGATGTAAACATTTTTTATAGACGGGATGGATAGCAAATCAAAAACGTTTGGTGGCCCCTGGACAATTTTCAGGTTTGGAACGAAATTCCCAATCTGACAGTTAAAGATCCAAAACACAAAATGTACAAGTTAGTGCAGCCATTCCTCAAAAATTAAAAATGTTATGGCGAATAAAATAAATAAATCTAATACATGTTTACATTATAGGTACATATATCTGACGTTTTAATCTAAATAGGGAATAATAAAGAGTGGAATGTCTCCCCTAGGTCTTACGAGGCAGTAAACAAAGAGAGTTCACATTGTCAGGCTATGAAGTGAAGTTTAACACCAGCACGGAGCCAAGAAGACTGTCTTCAAGACGATGAAGAACTTCCTTCTGAACATTCTAGGTTTGGATGCTGAGGGATTGAACTGTACTAGAAGGGGAGCGACAATGTTTGTCAAACTCCTTATTTAATACTGACTGAAAGAAATGGCTAAATATAGTATTATTTGTATTGCAACTTGGACTTATTATTTTTGTTTATTTTTTCCAAAATTATCTCAAACAATACGAATATGTTAAATATACATTTTCAACAGCTAAAACGAATGGAAAACTTTCACCAGCTTAATTCTTGGGAAGCTCTTTGAGTAATGGATAATTTGGTAACCATTGGAGAGCTTTTGTTATAATTCAATCAGAGAAGTAGTAGCAGGAAGAAATAGGAACAAAAATAAATAAAAAAGTTTCAGCTGAGAGGGGTCACTGACTCTAAAGTGCATTCAGTTGCACTGAATCTGCTGCATCATCTATGTAGAGTGTTACGAGAGCTCACTTAGATGGTATGAATTAATAGTAGAGGAATATATGCCACTAAATGTCAAATATCAGTAGGATGAAAAAAAAATAAATGCCAGTTTCATTCATTACAAAATTTATTTTGCCGAGCTTTCGACCTAGGGACTAGGACATCTTCAGGGCTAGTTTAGAAAGTAATACTATTACATTACAAGGTTGGTGTGTCTTCTGTCTTGTCTGTTCATGGACTGAGTGTGATCGGTCTATGTGTAATATGTGTGTATACAAGACATAAGACACACCAACCCTGAAATGTAATAGTATTACTTTCTAAACTAGCCTTAAAGATGACCTAGTCCCTGGGTCGAAAGCTCGGCAAAATAAATTTTGTAATGAATGAAATGGCATTTATTTTTTCATCCTATTGAAACTATGATTCAGTCACCAAAAATAATGAACAACAAGTCAAATATCAGTTTTTAAAAGTATCAAGTCCGTAAAGAAAGTTAACAGCAAGCAATCAAGGTAGATCTCAATCATCATGTGGCGTAGATTGTGAATTTAATTATTGTGCCCCTGCTTTGTTATGATCAATTTTACATAAATTTTGCTATGCTAAAAAAAGGTGTTGGTTTATCTATTATTACTTTAAAAAAATTTGGAAGCACTAACTTGTTTAAACAAAAAATTGAAATGAGTTTTGTAACACATCATTGTGCTACAAAATAACTTGTCTTTGAACTTTATTAACGGATAATGGATAATATCCGTAATTTTCGCTGAAGAATTACTCAGAATTGAAGACAAGTTCTGAAAGGCGGTGAAAACCGTCGTTATATTGAAGAGTAACCTCAGCACAATCAAATTATTTTGGAATGTGTAGATTCTATTTTAGATCTAGCTAAAATGTGTCGTAATTTAGGCTTAATTCCTGTAGAACTTCTGGAGGTTCTATGATGTTTCTACTTCCTAGGCCAAGAGCAAGAATTGCATAAGTATAAAGGCTTAAATAGTTTGGAAAAAATACTCATTTAATTCTAAATGAAAATAAAAAAACACTTTTGGAAAACTACAGCTGTAATCACTTCTTTTTTTATTATTATAAAGATCTAAACAGATCTAAACTTAAGGGAAGGGATTAGCTATGAGGTTAGCATACTGGACTCCCACGCGGAGGTCCCGGGTTCGAATCCAGCAGCTGACCCTTAGATTTTCTCTCCCTAGGAGCTTCTTACAGCTCACTGTCCGGTGATGGACAGTGTTGTCTGTAACGAGAGAACACTGTCCGGAGGCCGGCAGTGCACTGGAAAAAGCTCCGGGCGCTAATGACCTCAGCTGTTGATGCGCAAAAAAAAAAAAAAAAAGATCTAAACTTGAACATTATTCCGTTACACATACGGACAAGTTGGAAGGTAAAGGCTTTCACCGCTAAAACTTCAGCGCGAAGCCCATGTGCATTTTGTCTTTTCAGCTGCCTTTAAGATTATTTGCTAAAGAAAAACAAAAAAAAAATCTCTATCTCCTTGCACCACTGAAAATAAAATTTAAATTGAAATAAATTAATAAAATGTACTCACATGAGTCTAGAGAATTTGCGAGAGCTGCAGTCAAAACAAGAACGGTCAGCCTGATTATCATCCTGATCGATACTTCAGCACCATCTGATGTTCAAGGCATCAGACCTACACACACAGAAATGGTAATTAAATCTTTTGATAAGGTACTGAGATTAAACAGAATCATGAGGAAATATTACAATGCTAAATAGACTAATGGATACCTAACGTATATTTCGACATTTAGAGCGAATTCTTTTTATTTACAAAGAAGGTTTTGGTAGAACCATTCTGCTTTACCGGAAGTAACGACCGATGTTTTGTGGTTATTCTTTATCTCTATTGGGGAGAAACGTTGATAATAGTAATTTTCTTGTTTTACAGTTGTAATATGAATGGTAAACTCGTAAATAGTGTAAAAAAAGGCTGATAAAATAAATTGCATTCAGTTCGAATGTAGTTGCTACAGCTTTATTTATAAGAAAAAAATATTAATAGTAAAAATATGTACTTCCAACCCTATCCATGACACCTAATTTAGTAGTTAAGTTTAAAGAAATGTGTAATCGAAAAAACCTAAAGTTACACTTACGTTTAATCGATTTCGCCGAAAGTAGTGACTAAGATCGATAATAGAGTCGAAAGAGAATAATAGAGCTTTCTAGGCTAATTGTTTTTTCGCTTTCAAGAACATTACAAAATTCGGGGTCTTAAAATTATCTATTTCAATAAAATTGATCGCAGTGAAGTTTAGGTTTATTTCTCTCAATAAGTCTAATGAGTGATTATTGCTTGTACAAATGCTTTTAGTTGATAATATCTTTGTTTTGTAAACCAAGCCACTTTTAAAATACTTCAAGAGATTAATATACAGTAAATGAAATTTACAATCTGTGTAATTAAGAACACAATAAGTAAATAAGTGAAAAATGGAATCATTCGTTGTGAGGAATTGTAACTAACCATTCAACGCGATACCCACTCTAGGACGTGATACCCACGTCTATAGTTCTGTGAGTAGTTTAGTAACTAGCTAAACACTTAAATAATTTCATGGGATTTACCAATATCGACAAATTAAGTTTTCGAGTTGTAGGATTTAAAATGGATTGAAGCTATAATTTCAATTTACTGACGAAATTCCTGATAATATTATTATAAACTGGTTGTTAGCAAGACATATTGCTAATGTAGCACATTTCTGCGGGAGTTTGTTGACTAGGATATGGCCAGCTAGTGGTTAAAATTACAAACTATGTAAACTATTTCACCGCACCTTAGATATTATAGGAGATTTTGCTATAGTTAGCACAAAATAACCAACTATAGCAATCCACTAGGAATTTGTTAAATTTTGTACCTTCAGATTATATTGGCCATTGGTACAATCGCCCTTAAAGATTAATTTCTGATATTTGTAAGTTCAACAATGGCCAAGCTTTAGTTGAATCTGAAGGCGCTATATATTTATAGATGGGTTCAACTGAATAGTTGACCGAAAGCGTTAATTACAAGAAATTGAACACAGGGGCTGATCATAGACGGTAGGCAACACTGAGAATGGAGAGAGGCTTCAAGCGATATAATTTAGGAAGGATGAAGGATATAGAAGCGTAGGGAGCTCTAGAGAGCGTGGGACACGTTAGAGAAGCCGGGGTAATCACAGGTAATAATATGGGAGGGTGGAATTCAGGGAGCGGGCTGCCCGTCAAACTGGGTTTGATGGACTGCTGAGAGGCCATTGTGGCCCGCTCGCCAAGCTGCAAGCTCTAGCATAATTCATTCTAGGAGCGGAGGCAGAGCGGAGACCAATCGTGCAGCAGGATGTGGAATCCACGATAGCCAAAGCACGCAACATGCGTACGCACGCACACCACTCGGCTATGCTTACGCTCTTGTGAACTTAGCGTGCAGTTTTGTGTGTATAAACGTTATAATCAAGTAGAGTCTCTACATAACTCAATACAAATATGAACTTTGTACTGGAGATACACTTTGTTTAACAAATACCACTTCCTAATTGAAGATATTTTGTTATTATAATCGGATAAATTTAAGAAATAATCTTTTAAATCATTAGTTTTCTGTCTTTGCATTTTTGAACAAGATGGAAATTCGTTTCTTCTTAGACTGATTTGATTTCAACTTTAATAAATTAGATTTTTCTCTCTCATTGTACGAGGTGTGGCTATTAAATAACGAGACTATTGCTATAAAACATTTTATTTTAAATTTAAACATATTTAGTTATTATCACCTTCAATATACACCACTCCCCTATCCCTACAACGCTCCATGCGAATTTACCATTGTTCGAAACAGTGCTGGAAGTCTTTTTCTCTGAGCACCTGCATGACGCGTGCCGCTTTTTCTTTCACAGTTTCAACGTACTGAAATCGTGTTCCTTTTAATGCAGATTTTGACTTTGGGGAACAGATAAAAGTCACAAGGGGCCAGGTCAGGCGAATAAGGCGAATGACTTTGTTGTACTTGAGATGTTGTACTTGGCTATAAACCGTCTTGACAGACAATGCAGTGTGAGCCGGCGCGTTGTCTTGATGGAGAACCCGTGACTTGTTCTTCCACAAATCGGGTCGTTTTTTCCTTACTCTTTCACGGAGTTGAGCAAGCACCTCACTATTAGTAATGTTGATTAATTATAATCGATATTTTCATCCATTTTGGACGTGGAAGGGCGTCATCATCTCCGACGTCTTCTTGGCCATCTTGGAAACGCTTGAACCACTCAAAAACTCGCGCACATGATTAACATTCATCATAAACTTCTTTTAATAAAAGATAAGTTTCTGTAGCGCTTTTACCCAGTTTCATGTGAAATTTCACGACAATTCGTTGCTCTACTTCGGCAAAACGAAACTAACACCTCTTACCCAAACGACGGTTCCGGTCAGACAGATTTCTCTACAAACACGTGAGACGCTACAATCGAAAGAGAAGGCTTTACGCTGCACAGCTGTCGGTCGTTAGGATTTGGCGCATGCATATGTAGCAGCATCAGTCTCGTTATTTAATAGCCACACCTCGTATGCAGTACGAACAGTTGCATAATAATAATTGAATTTTGAATAATTGAATAATTACCAAAATTTTAGTTTTTACCACTAGTGAATTCAGTAAACATGCTTATTTCGTACTATTGGAAAATTATTGGTGAAACAATCACAATTTACTCATGAGAAATACCTTTAGGAGGAAAAAAAACCTCTCCTATTTTACTCAATATCTTTAATCCTTAATCTAATTCTAAATACAGATCGGGATTTGATGCTCTAATTCTGGATATCGTTTCAAAACTTTCAAAAATGTCCAAGTTAATCTTTTCTAAATCAGCAGTAATCAAAAAGAAAAATTCTTCAATAATATAAAATGAATAAAAGTAAAATTTAAAATAAATATAAGAAAATAGCATGTTTTAATTCATTTGAAGAAGATTCAGAGCCGTAGTTGGTGCCTTACAGTAAAACGCTGTTACTAGACTTCACCGAGCTTGGAAACAGTTCATAATTTCATTAGAGCTAATTAACTTAAAACCAACTTAACGGGCAATTTTATTACTGAGACGAACTTAAACGGCGATTTATCATGCGGCGACACCAATTAATTTCTTCCCTTCTCCCGTTTAAGGAAGATTCCTCTGTAATAAATAAAAGGAAAGAATAGAGTAAATGTGTTATTATATTTAATTTCTCTGTTATTTATGATAGTTTACGATTGCTAATGATTACAATCTCCTTTAATTTGTAATTTTCATTTCATCACTTTACGTAAACTTCGTTTAACAATATTGTTTAGAATGATTGCTAGAATCGTCTGTCTAATTACTTATATTCAATCACGGATAGTAACTAGCCTGGAAATATTACATACTTTTTTTTTACTCTCACATATTTGTCAAATACAAAACAAAACAAAAATAGCGAGATGATGAATCTAACATCAGACCTTTAAAAAGTCAAAAGATTTTGATGACAATAATTTCAATTGCAATTACAAACATCTAATTCAGGCTAGTCAGTGAACAATTTCATGGCTTATAATAGATTTGGAAGCTTACGAATTGCTAAGCTGTAGTAAACATGTCTACAGTTACATTCAAATTAACATAGAAAATGGTGGACTTAAAAAGAACATCGTCCGTTATTCTCTTTTAATCATTTATCGAATTATATCGGGTCAAACGAGTTCTCGTTTAGAAGTGTTTCCAGAATCATTTGAATTCTGAAGACTAATTTTACGTCGTAAAAGATAATTGAAAAAGAGCAGAGCAATCTTTATTTCAATCTTTTACTGTAATTTTTAAAAGAATAATTTTGCCACAGAGAAGGGAATCACTTTTTTAATAATTAGTTTTTACACTCAAAGAATTAAGACGTCTAAAAAATACATGGTATGTCATTAAATAAATTTACAAATAAGGTTACTGACAAAGTCCTATCTCTAGAAAGTTTGATATTACCCTAGAACTGCTTACTAAGTACACAATATGGAATCTAATTATTGTTAAGCAGTTAATACTGTATCATAGGAGAGAGCCATTGTGTGCAAAATACATAACAAGGCCTCCTCTGGACCAGTTAATATAAACAGCAGAATGGACAATGGACAGTGTTAGTTGTATATACGGTGGCCAGAACGGTACGGCTAACGCTATTGCATATACCGGCAACCATAACAGACCACTATGTCCGTCCGCACCGCAACAAATCCTTATACATTTATGTTATCAATCGGTATTGTTTCATTCAAACAATAAATATTGCACTAAAATAAAACTCGATAAATTTTATTAAATTTACCATGTTTAGATTTCGTAATTGTACTTTTCCTTTATTGTTTGCTAATTATAATTAAATATGTACAGTTACTGCAATACAAGATTCGACTCTGATTATTACAGTTATGTTTTCAGTGGAATAAACAATTTAATATTTACAAGAGAAGGAATTTTTAGAAATCATGTACAACCAAACATCATAATCTACAATTTTACATGAAGTACAATTACGAAATATAAACATGATACATTAAATAAAATTTATCTGCATTATTTTAGTGCAATATTTATTGTTAGAATAAAACAATAAAATCTTATAAAGAAAAGACGGAAGAAAATTCTAAGCTTCATATTAAAAGTCGAGAGTAATGGCTATAATTACTTCCGGCGAGCTTTACGTCCGGCTAGCGGTCAGGTGATGGCGGTTAGCTAACAAACTTTACTAATTTCTCTTAAATATACCTTTAATCAAGTTCAATGCCATGATTTACAATCGAACTGTGGTATCCACAATAGGTCTCAGAGCTTTAGGTCTTCGCCTCTTAACACTCAGCCAACGTGGCTCGGCGCCTTCTACATAATATTGAAAGGTAACTAAATATTTAGTTGAAATTCTATTCTGCAAGAAAATTTTCTTTTTGAATCACTGTGGCAAAATATACGAGGGTCGTTTGAAAAGTCCGTGCAAAGTCAGAGAGATAGCACTACTGGCGCGTATCGAGGTTATGTTTAGTTAGTAGCATCTCTTGGAAGAACACACACCAAGTTTCAGCTAGATCGGTCTATTTCTTTGTGTTTGGCATTCGTTTGAATCGAGGAAGTCGAGTGATTTTCAGAAAATGGACGAAAAAGAATTTCGTGTGTTGATTAAACACTACTTTATGAAAGGCAAAACGCCTCAGGAGACTAAAGAGAAGCTTGATAAACATTATGGTGACTCTGCACCTTCGATTAGAACAGTTTATTAGTGGTTTCAAAATTTTCGGAGTGGCCATATGGGCACAAGTGACGCTGAACGTTCTGGACGCCCTGTTGAGGTTACTACTCCAGAAATCATTGATAAAATCCATGATATGGTGATGGATGACAGAAGAGTGAAGGTGCGTGAGATTGCTAGTGATGTGGGCATCTCGAATGAACGGGTACATAATATTTTGCATCAACATTTGGACATGACAAAGCTATCCGCAAGATGGGTGCCGCGATTGTTCACGCTTGACCAAAAACGAAATCGTGTGAAGTGTTGCAAGGACGGTTTGCAGCTGTTCCAGAAGAATCCGCAGGACTTTAAGCGTCGTTTCGTCACTGTGGATGAAACATGGATACATCACTACACTCCTGAGACCAAAGAACAATCTAAACAATGGGTTACCAAGGGGGAATCTGCGCCAAAAAAGGCGAAGACCGTTCCTTCGGCCGGAAAGATTATGGCGACTGTCTTTTGGGATTTGCAAGGAATAATCCTCATCGACTATCTGGAAAAGGGTAAAACTATTACAGGTGCATATTATTCATCGTTATTGGACCGTTTGAAAACCGAGCTGCAAGAAAAACGCCCACGATTGGCCCACAAAAAAGTCCTTTTCCATTACGACAACGCACCAGCTCACACCTCAGAAGTTGTGGTCGCAAAATTAATGGAAATAGGGTTCCAACTCGTTTCACATTCCCCCTATTCTCCAGACTTGGCTCCCTCGGACTACTATTTGTTCCCCAATATGAAGAAATGGCTGGCGGGAAAAAGATTTTATTCAAACGAGGAGGTGATTGCAGAAACGAATGGCTATTTTTCAGACTTGGACAAATCCTATTATTCGGAAGGGATCAACAAACTAGAGCAGCGTTGGACGAAGTGTATAAGCCTAAAAGGAGACTATGTTGAAAAATAAAAAAGGTTTACCCCAAAAAATTAAGTAGTTTTTATTTTTGCACTGACTTTTCAAACGACCCTCGTAATATGTAAAGTTTGTGCCGTTTTTGAACGAGTGTAAAATGAAAAATTGATTTTAGTAAAATTTCACTTCTTATTTTTCTCAAAAATAAAAGAAAATATCAAAAAATTAAGGTTCGACCCCACTTAAAGAAATCAAATCAAATTCGGATGGAAACACATAATCGAAAATATCCATGAATGTAAAACCAAAAATTTATAAATTAATAAAAAAAAAATTTAACTAGAAGACCATTTTTAAAATAATTATTATATATAAAGTACGTTTTCGGCGTAAGGCACGGGGCCAAATCAAAAACATTGTCCTTCTTTTATTTTGCTTCTATTATATTTACTTATATATTTTTTAATATATATTTTTCGTATATACTTCTTACATACTGCTAACATATGTAATAAAAATCTTCATTACATAAATCAATGAATCTGTAAACTTCGTATTATGTACGTATATTCTTAATTTCACCTTCAAGAATCCAGAGAATAAATTATGTGTTGAAAGACAAAATTAATATTATTGACTAGTTTGTACAACTTCAGATCGTTTGAATCATCAGTTTATGTTTTAATTAAAAAAACGATTTGATTTTTCTAGTTTTATTATTTAAATATTAAAAAAAAATAGTTTGGAATTGCTATTGGATGGAAAAGAACTAGTAAATTTAAAAATGAATCTTGGAAATTTCAATAATTCTTTTAAATAACGAAATCAATTTAAGAGGCAATCAAATTCAAAGAATCATTTAGCATTAAAGATCAACTTCCGGAACTGTCGTTCCAGATCGTTTTGATAAGTAATCTAAGGAATTTTTTTGCCTATATTTATAGAATATTGGGGGCGAAGGGTATTTTAGTAAAAGTGAATACTGTCTATGAGTGAAAAAGATAGGGCTGAAAAGAAGTTAGGGTCAAAGGGCTCTCTAAAGATCTGCCCATCGTCTGCCAGATTGATGACAAAGAAGGCAGCCACAAAAACATGTCTATGCAAACATTCCTATCTGGTTTACCAGGGTTTTTTCTTATTTATTTATTATTTGAAGTTCGACTAAAAGCTCCACATATCTCTTGTCTGACTAATAGATAAGTAGAGGCTTCTAACAAGGAGAGAAAGAAATATTGAACATTCTTTACAAAAGAATAAATTATATTTTTTACCTGAAGTGTCCATTTCAATTTAAGATAAAAATAATGTTGGCCCCCAGTTTACATAATGGGTTATCTATAAATAAAAATACGATTACTTTTATCTAAGTAACTGTGCCCACCTCATCTTGAAATTCGATGATTTTCTGGCTCAAATCTTTTTGAAACCAGGTGTGGGTGAGGATTTTTGAAGAAGATGAGTTATTTAAACTCCAAAATCCAAGTAAAAAAAATAACCAAGACCGCACAAATTTAAGTTACGACAGCTTTGCACTAGCGAAATGAAAAGATACAAACGTTAATGTCTCCCCCCCTTATATATAGCGACATGTTTCAGAACATTTTTTAAGACTCTTTTGTTCGAAATGATTTTTTAAAAATCGCTACATTATATAGAGGAAGAAAAAAGTTTTCATCGGAACAATACCAGGAAAAAAGGGCGGAAATCGAAACTTGAGCCCAAGCAGACGCCTAAGTATTCTTCAGTAAAGTTTTTCTTTTCATTGTGGAGTGCCCTTTAAAAAATATAGCTTGCAAGGGTCAATCACATTCACAAAGAATTTCGAATAAGAAAGACTGAAAAGGTACTTAAAGGTGCACCATTTAGAAGGGAAATGCATTGTTGTATTAAACTGCATACGGACTTCTAGGCAATCGATCTATCTGCCAATCCTTCTCGCAGATTATCTCCGTGTGTGTTTCTGGTTTCACTAATTTAAGGAAGTGTACTGGTCTTTTACTTTTCTAGTTCAAATGCTTTTACTTTCTAGAGACAATAAAGCATTTGGTGCAGTTTCTCATCCCTTACCCACGGACCGGTGAAACTTCGGAATTCTCGGGGACCGTCCCATCTGAAGTGAAATATTGGTTAGGGATGCTGTCATTCATAAAAAAAAAAAATCTTGTGTGCATTGCCCACAATCTTTTGGCCATGGCAATTCTGAAAATCATAAATCTTCTTTAAGGTTACGAAGTAATCTTAAAAGGGTCCACTTCAGGCACACTTTTTAGTCTTAAAAACAGCTAACGAGTACCTCAGACTGAGAAATCGAACATTTATTGTACAAGTTGTGGAGATTGAATTTGTAATCTTGATAAGACTTATTTTCAACAGTAGTTCTCCCGGCCTTTCCTTTCCTCGTTCGAATTTTGTATCGTCTTATTATACATACAATTCAAAATCTTTTCTTAGTGCGATAAAGAAACCTGATTTAGAGGGCAATGTGCACACAGGTCTTTAGCAATAACTACTTATCTGATGATTCGCAACATTTACACCATTTTATGAGGGCATCTTTGTAACGTTACAGCGATATTCCGTAACAAAAGAAAAATTTGTAATTGGCTTTTCAGTAGTTGAAGCTTTCATGTTTAATTTTAGATATTTCAAAATAAAGGTTAGATCAGTTTCCATATGGGTTAACCGATCAATCTATTTACCCAGACCTAAAACATATTAACCTGGGCATAGTTAAAAGTTATTTCTAATATTTTGTGGTATTTAGATATCTTAAGGGATTCGAGCGCAAAGCTAGAATACGTCTAAGAAAGATTTACAAGTTAAGAATGAAAGTTTCTAAAAGAGATTCTCATGTAAAGCATGAAGGCTTCTAAGAGACTGGTATGTATCCCTAGAAGCTCTAAGACAAGTCCGTGGGTAAACAAAAAGAAGTCGAAGAGAGGTTCATATGTATAGCTTGAAATCTTCAGCTTTCCTTCTTCAAGGAGTTGAATTCTCTTACTGAAATTTCAGCTTTTCTTTTTCAAGGAGCCGAACTCCTTCACTGGAACACTTCCTCAACACTTGCTGCTGATGTTGTCCCCTCAATCATGACGAAACCATCACAGTTATCGATCTAGTTAGAGTCATGCAATTGCCAAGCAATTGCTAAGTCTGAGGAACTCTTTCAGGAGACTCTTTCAGGCCTTGAACGAATAATTTTGTGGCAAACTTAGAGATTAGTTATGGAATTTTAGCCCTGCCTCTCGCCTAGAGTTTTTCATCCAACGTGACTGCGACTTTCTACTCACCCGTGCCATATAAGGATTCAGGTATTAGAGCGTTCTGCAGGATATCCTCAGGTTCAACCAGCTTCTAATGAAAGCTTCTTCAAGAACTCCAAGAAGTCGCATGGAAAAATATCATTAATTTGGAAGGAAATTAATAGTTGATTTCAATATAATCATTCTTAATGCACAATTCTTTAATTCAAAGGAATTAAGTACTGTTCACAAAACCATACATTCAAATAGATTAGGCTCAACTTTCAGAACTAATGAAGAGCAGCAGAGGAAACGTTTCAAAATCACCTAATCGTTGTCTCTAAGGATTAAATCGAACCTATAATTCGCAACTACTCTAATAATCCAAAAACAAATAAATCTTCACATAATCATTGATATTGTGTCTAAATATAAATCCTCTACACCCAATTACGCGATGCACTGCCCATCAAAACCTAATGAATTCAGAAATGTATATACGCACTAAATTTAAACATTTAATTTTGGTTCATTAAAAAAAAAAGTATATTTATAAGAGGACGTTATTTTATAAAAAAATGAAATGAATACGAGAATGCAATTTGCAAACAAATAATTTTTGACAGAATTAATTTTAAACATGTCATAAACAGCAGCCTGCAGTTGGCAACTGTGTAATAAGCTGAAAATATTTCACAAAGGAAACTACAGCTTTCAACTGACGTGCTCCGATATTGAATAATTCTAACCAATAATTTCAGCTAGTTATATCCTGATAGAGAAAAAATAATTATATTCCTAAAATGCATTAATATTTAACTAGTTAAATTACGGCAAATTTATATATTTATTAAATTTTAAAACTCTTCGGATTATCTCAGTCGATATTTTCTTGTTCCTTTTACTTCTGACTTTACAATATTTGGATTCCTTCTTTCTATCTTCGTAATTCGTCCAATACTTTCCATCCTACAAGTTAGTTTCTGCGAGGATTTGCCAGGAAGCCTCTAAAAGCCTTTACAGGTGAAGGAAAGTATGTATATGAACATTCAATCTAAAAAACAAATGTAACCCAAAAAGCTCAAACTTTATATTAAGTAAGGGACCAGGCAATAAATTAGTGATTTAGAACCGGAAGTACACCTTTGCAGATTTCTTTTTGGTGGAAAAAAAATACAAAATGAACCTTCCCTTTAGTACACCAAAGGTAACAACACTCTAATGAATTCAAGTCTGGCTGGCCTAAATCGATATTACAACGCATGCAACATTAAACAACCCTCTGTTGAAAGTAAAATATAAAACAATCAATGGAGCCCACAATGTATATGTTCTAATAATTACATAAAAGTAAACATTTTATGTAATTATAAATTTTAAGTAGTTCTTAAAAATGTTAACTTTGACAAGAATTCTGGCAGATTGTCTTTTTGTATATACACATTTCTTCTGTTCAAGAAAAGAATTGTTACTTTATTTTCTATTTTTAATATAAATATTTTAGCGTAGCCATTGGGAATGTATTCCCAATACATTGTGTGCAGAAATCTTTCTAAGTTTCTTTTGGTACTTTTTAAACAGAATTTGTGTAATTATATTTAGTGAAATTTTAACTTTTTCAAATCTTTATTTTCTATACATTTTATCATTTAAAAAATACTTGTATTTTTTGTCAGAAAACATACAATATTTTTTTAGAAGGGTTGGATGCATTCTTCTTAAATTTCTTTTGGATTTTCTCCTATAAAATTCTTGTCAAAGTATATATTTATAAAAAATATATATATCAAATAAAATGTTACTTTTTTTTAAGCATGAGGAACGCAGTTTGTTCCAAACATCTTGGAAATATATTTATTATTTTTTTTATTAATGTTTAAGGCGCGTCAACATCTAAGGTTATTGGCGCCCGGAGCTTTTTTCAGTGCACTGCCGGCCTCCAGACAGTGTTCTCTCGTTACAGACAACACTGTCCATCACCGGACAGTGAGCTGTAAGAAGCTCCTAGGAAGAGAAAATCTAAGGGTCAGCTGCTGGATTCGAACCCGGGACCTCCGCGTGGGAGTCCAGTACGCTAACCGCATAGCTAATCCCTTCCCTATCTTGGAAATATGTAAAGAATATAATAAAATTAAATTTTAAACAAGAATTTTTATTGCAAGATAGAAAAAGCGTTTTTTGTTCATCATAGAATCCTGTTTTTCTCTTAAAAAAAAAAGGAAACTCTTTATTAATTAACTAAAGAAAATTGATTCTCATCTACGTTTAATTCCAAATCAGCCAATAAGTTTACAGATACTTCCATTTTAATAAATATAATTAAAATGAATATGCCCAAATGCTTGCAGCCATTTCAAAATGTTTTGAAAGCAATAGGAGCGAGATAAAACAAGTTTGGAAATGAACAGAGATCCTCTAGTACGATGTTATTCTATTGGAATAACCCAGATTGTAATAAAATAAAGTTTTAAAATATTTCTTCTCAGAGGATTCTATTGCATTTTTCAATAAATGAGGTTAAAGATACAGGATTCAATAAAGTAATACGTCTTAAAGGATATAAGAAGTAATGATAGTAATAGTAAACAAAAAAGAAAAAAGATCTATTTTGGCCGAATTATTTACATCATTAGTAAAATTACAAGAACCAAGCGATAAGTAGAAATAATATAATGTGGAACGAGGAAAAAGAATGGAAGGGAAGCTAGTTGTTAAGTAGTAATCATGTAAGCCAAAGTAATAATAGTACAAGATGGATCTAGTAAGAGGAACAGTGGGGCACTTTTCTTCATTCTCTTGGCAATCAGGTGTGTGAAGAAAGAAGGTGGATGGAGTACACAGCGAGAGAGAAGCAGATGGAATAGAGAGAGAGGAGATCGAGTGTGTAGATACAAGAAGAGGAAGAAGAAGAAACTAAGGATTGTTTCCTGAGGCGAGCGGTTAGTCTCTATAATCAAGGTAGAGGCTAGTTGGCCCAAACAGCTCAGGTGTGAACTGGTCCACTGGGCCACGCTCCTCTTCCAAGAACTATTTATACCTTAAAAACTATACTTCACCTAATTGGAAGTATTAATTCTAACTTATTGGTAAATATAAAACAAAAAATTAAGCCTTTGAAGCAGACAAAATAGAATATAAATTACCAGTTGATTGGATAATTAACTAGAGGTAATCAATTTTGGGAAGCTCGCCTCTATATCAATTTGAGGAAAATATATTTAATATATAATAGTAAATAAAAATCCTATAATTGCAGAAAACCCAACAGGGGTATTAGCGAAAATTAAGGACTTGGTTAGAAAAATAACATTGTCTTATTTTAAAGACAATTCTTTTAAGAAGGTTGAAGGTCTTATTTGATAGTTGGGGCACTTACAACTTGGGTCTTTGTCAATAAAAACAATTATCGTATGATAAATAATCTACTAAAATTTAAATAATCCTAGTAAATCAAATAATCAAGGAAATATTTCTCATTTTAGAAGCCATGATAGCTAAGAGGTTAAAGATGAGGCCCAAAGCAAAGCTAATGGTTCAAATGAGAAAATGATAGTCAAATAGTATGCTAGTTGCCGTTTACTATGATTCCTAAATTAGAAATTGGACGTAAAGCCCGCCCGAAAAAATAGGCATTACCTCAGTTTTTATACTTAACATCAGAATACAAATCTGTGCTAACGCAGTTGAAGTACATACGAGTATGTTTATAGGCAAAGATATGTTTAACCAACCTCTCATACAGATGTTCAATAAACTGAATAGGGAAAATAAATAAAAAAGGGATCATAAAATAAATGATATTAAAAGAAAATACAAGAAATAGCTTTTGAAACTAGTACAATCTTGGTTTTGAACTAAATAATGTAAACAAAAATGGTACCTGAAAAGAATTGAAGAATTACGATAGATAATTATGCATATTTACAAATTTAAAATCTTTAAATCATCTTGGTTACACTCCTAGCAACTAAAATTAAAATAAAATCTCAGGCAATGCCGGTCCTCGTGCACACAATTATCTAGCGAAAAATTTAAGAAAAATATTTAGTTTTGTTTTTTATATCAACAATATTTGGAAACCTAAGACAAAGTTAACGCACTATATGGAAGCAACAATGTCACCCAAAACATATAAATCGAATGGTTGGTCCTTATCGCCATACTTCAGAATGCCTAAATTGAGGATTAAAGTTGTTCCATGCGAATGGTAAAATGTTACTAAGCCTTAGCGCACTCTAGGCTGCAGAATTGCGCCGTAATTACAGATACAAGGGAAGAATAAAATTAATATTACCAACAGCTCGAATCGCAAACAAAAACTGCTGAAATTTTCAAACTACAGCGCAGTTAGCAATGCAAAATAAATGGAGTATTTAATACGAGGTCATATAAATTATAACGTGGAGCCTTTGACAGTAAAGTTAAACACTTACAGCCTGTAACTTCATCATATCAAACTACTTAAGGAAGGCATCTAATTTTCCTCTTAAATAGATTACGTATTGTTGAGACCAATGCATTAATTAAACACCTCCGTACATGTTGCAAAAATAATGCTTCAACTGTAAGGCATCAATTAAGAGGTAAAAGACAATTATCCAATTGAGCAAATTTACTGGTTCACGATTCTTGGTATTGGGTTATTGTCATTAACTTGGTTCGTCTATCAATCAGACGAGAACTCTTCGGAAAAATAACAAGCCTTTTGGAAGGCAGTTTCTACAGTGCAATAGTCAGCTGTTAAACTGTATTTAAAATTAATTTGAGATGGTCTACTCCAGCCTCCTTCAACAATCTCTGGGTCTCTTCTTTCTAACATTTACACAGTTCACTGAGGTATAAAGCAGAAAGTATGTGAAAGCATAGTAATCGCCTATTTTTTTTCAGAAATGGCTGGCTGTACATCCAACTACCAATTAGTTATCGCAAACGGGGGCCCGAAGCACACATACATTACAATCACTTTTCTTATTTCTAGCAAAAATAAAGTAGCTAAACGTGCGATTCGAACTAGGGATCTCCCACTTACAAATGTGGTATTTCGTGACCACTACACCAACAGCACCCGCTAAATTCACCGAAATATACAAGTTCAAATTCAGCGATTTTCATCCAAACATTGGCTTAAAACTGTTTTAACTTTATTGCATTAAAACCTTACATATAAATTTACTATAAATTGAATTCCAAAATTAACAAATAAAGAATAAATCAATTTTGACACCTTGGTGCACGATTTGGAGTACTGGTACCAACTTAGTAACTACTTTGGAATGGATGTAGGTGTAGCGGTTATGAAGCGTGGATTTGTAAGCCAGAGATTGCCACTTCGAATGTCGCCCTGTAAAAACTAGATGCTTTTTATTTATTAGAAAATATATAACCGCTCATATTACTGTTCATTATTTCACTCAGTCCATGAACAGACAAGACAGAAGACACACCAACCCTGTAATGTAAAATATTACTTTGTAAACTAGCCCTGAAGATGACCTGGTCCCTAGGTCGAAAGCTCGGCAGAATAAATATATCACAACTGGCATTTATTTTTTCACCCTATTGTAACCGCTCATATTATATGAACACTTCGCTTACATTTTGACTAAGTTAAGGCAATTTAAAGACTCTTTTTATTTTAGTTTTTAAGGAAATGAATTGTTTTGTTCTTAAAGAAAAAAAAAGAAACATAAGATATCAATTCTTTGACTGTTATTACTGAAGAAGATCTTGAAATAAATTTTAAAAGAGAAAAAGAGGGAATTTTTGATGTATGTCGTTACGATTCATGAATTTATTAAAATATTTACCAGCGCGATGAGAAAGATAAGAGATTTCTAACATTGTTAAAGAGTTTAAAAGGAAGAAATTTATGTAAATTACTTTATTTAATTAACTCAAGTATAAGATTTAACGTGATTTGTGCTTTAATGTAGTTTACAAGTTATTAGTTTAAGAATAGATATATAAAAAATTAACTAAGAATAAAGAATTCAGAAAATTTAAGTTGTAAAATGTCACGCCATATGTTTAACAAATAAATCCTTAAAGCTGTCAATTAATTCATCCTGTAAGGATTCTTTTTTATAAACTATTTATTATTCAAAATAAAGTGTAATAAATCACTAACTATTAACAAGTTGCTTAATTTTACATCTCACATAATCTAAGTTACATCTTCCCAAAGTTATAATCTTTATCAATAACACGCGCTTGATGAATTTTTTTAAATTTAAACCAAAAAAAAGGAACTTGTGTGAACACGGTCTTTTTTCCTGCCACTTTGCTTCGAACTTCTAACGTTTGTGTCATACTTAATTCTCATTCATTTAAAAGAAAAATCTATCCTTCCCATCTCTCAGGAGTTTCCTTAATTGATTTTCAAGAAAAATGTTTCAAATATATGTTTTTCAAAGATTTAATGGGCTTTAAGTTAACAAATATGGTAATAAAATAAAAATTTGTTTTACTAGAATTAAAGTTTAATGGCCAATAAAAATATTATTGTATTGATGCGCTTAATTGATATTTTACATTAAAAGGATAAAATGAACAAAATTATTAGCAACTTGTTTTCATAAATTTAATATATATATAAAAAGAATTCTTCACTTTTTATAGATGTTTTCCTTGCACGATCATAGTTATTTACTTTGGAAGAGTTAGGAGCAGAATAGGGTGATAAATCTCTTGGAAAAACTATAGGAAAAAGGGGGTCAAAATAACTGCCGCTGGAAAACTAGGGGATCGTACAAATTGAAGACGAGGATGAGTTGGAAGGAATGCTGGGTATCAGAGACCGGGACCAGCCTAACAATTCATACCATTCTTGCATGGTGTCAACCAATCAACACCAAATAAATCAAAAAAAGGCCAACAGTTAGATAATATCTTTAAAAAAATGAGAAGAGGGTTCTTATCTATGAGAGGGAGAGTGGAAGAAGATTTATGTAGGAGATGGTCAGTTATCTAGATATCAATAACTTTAACTTTAAAGGCAGTGAAAAAAAAAAGACAACGAATTAAATACTCTGGTCTAGTGGTTATGAGGTAGCATTGTAAAAAGGAGATCTCCAGTTCGAATCCTGCGTGTAGCTACTTTTTTATTTGTTAAACAAAATAAGTTATTTGGTAAAATATGTGCTTACGCCACCGTTTTCTTTCACCTTGGAGTAGTTGGACGTTAAGATCCGCCTTAAGAAGAAGAAAACCTTTAAAATCTTGTGCCCAGAAATGTTTTTAATTTTGATTCATTGATTTGCTGAATCTATCTTCGTGGTACTGTAACACGTCTAAATTCTTGGCTGTAACACTGAGTCGTTTAGCTAGTCGACTTTTATTAGTTGCAGCTTTTCTTCAATGGTGAGTACCCAGATTTTGAATCACCTGGATCTAGATCAACCAAAAATTCCTGGTTTTGGCCCAGCTCTTCTTCTAGAAACCATAACTTTCTCCATTCTAAGTACATGATGAGCTCAATTAGCCCATCACCAAAACTAATCTGCCTAAACATATTTTAAGACTAATACATAGAGTGTATTGCAAAGCCTATTAGCTATTGGCTTACTATTCAATCGCTTACTTAAATTAGTAGCATCTATTTGGAGCCATGATTCTTTTAGTGACTTCCTGGGAGATGTTATTTGTGGGTGATTAACCTGATAAGGAAGGTGACTAGATTCTTGTCACTATCACTATTAGAAGGCACTGGAACCTATTTTCTCTCCCTGGGATTTTGAGCCTCTTCTAAGATGCAGCACTTTGTCTTATCTTTTATTCACAATTAGACCCATTAAAGCTGCTAGATGCAAAAGAAATTAAGGCGGAAATAGGAACTAATGGAATAGAAAGCAATATTTTTAACCCCCTCTCTTAACCTAAGGCCATTTATGAATAGATATCATGGATATTACGTAAGTTAATTAAGATCGAAAAGTATCCCAATCAGTAATTAAAAACCAAGTTATCTTTCTATTAATTCCCCTCACTATCTCTCATTCTGCTTCTAATTTCCATCCAAGCGGTTGAAAGTGTTATGGAGTAGCACTTGTGAAGGTGTTACAAGGAGCAATAGACCGCTTCATCTATTGAAGTGTAGACAGTTTAATATGGAGAAAAAAAACGAAGACTAACCTTTCATTATGTAAAGCTCCGAAGTGTTCGAAATTGGGGCAACCAACAAGATTTAATGTGTTGAAGCCTTTAGATCAGTTACTACATAAAAAAAACTAAGTTTTCTATATTAAAATGTTACTTTTTGTAATAATATCTTATTTATTATAATTTAAATTTTATAATTACTATGAATTTTAATTAAATTATAAAAGATTTTATTTTAATCTAGTGAAATAAAGTTAAAAAATATTGTGAAATATTGAATAAAATTAACATTATTTAACTTCTTTTTCTTTTTTTTCATAGTAAAAAGAATATATCATTTTATCTTTTAGATTAACCAATAAGAATCACTAAAAAAAGTTATTTTTGGTGAAACGAAAAATTGCTTCAATTACAGCTGTTATTATTGGTTAATTATTTAAATAATTCTGCCAATACATCAACTTATTCTAGTTATTTTTTGTGAGTATCTCAGTCCAAAATGGGAGAGCGCGGTGAATCCCCCCCCCCAAATTGATTATTCTCTTAATTCTAAAAATGTAGTATTCTCTAAATATATTTTTTTTTTTTACTTTTTTTAATAGTTATTCTAGGTCAAAAATATATCGACCTTATCAAGACCATTTTTATTAATGGACCTCAAAGAAAGTTTTAAACATTTTGAGACCGAAAAGTGACAAACAAAAATGGCTTTCACGAAATACGAGGGTCGTTTGAAAAGTCCGTGCAAAGTCTGGGAGATAGCACTACTGGCGCGTATCGAGGTTATGTTTAGTTAGTAGCATCTCTTGATAAAATCCATGATATGGTGATGGATGACAGAAGAGTGAAGGTGCGTGAGATTGCTAGTGCTGTGAGCATCTCGAATGAACGGGTACATAATATTTTGCATCAACATTTGGACATGACAAAGCTATCCGCAAGATGGGTGCCGCGATTGCTCACGCTTGACCAAAAACGAAATCGTGTGAAGTGTTGCAAGGACGGTTTGCAGCTGTTCCAGAAGAATCCGCAGAACTTTAAGCGTCGTCTCGTCACTGTGGATGAAACATGGATACATCACTACACTCCTGAGACCAAAGAACAATCTAAACAATGTGTTACCAAGGGGGAATCTGAGCCAAAAAAAGGCGAAGACCGTTCCTTCGGCCGGAAAGATTATGGCGACTGTCTTTTGGGATTCGCAAGGAATAATCCTCATCGACTATCTGGAAAAGGGTAAAACTATTACAGGTGCATATTATTCATCGTTATTGGACCGTTTGAAAACCGAGCTGCAAGAAAACCGCCCACGATTGGCCCACAAAAAAGTCCTTTTCCATCACGTACCAGCTCACACCTCAGCAGTTGTGGTCGCAAAATTAATGGAAATAGGGTTCCAACTCGTTTCACATCCCCCCTATTCTCCAGACTTGGCTCCCTCGGACTACTATTTGTTCCCCAATATGAAGAAATGGCTGGCGGGAAAAAGATTTTATTCAAACGAGGAGGTGATTGCAGAAACGAATGGCTATTTTTCAGACTTGGACAAATCCTATTATTCGGAAGGGATCAACAAACTAGAGCAGCGTTGGACGAAGTGTATAAGCCTAAAAGGAGACTATGTTGAAAAATAAAAAAGGTTTACCCCAAAAAATTAAGTATTTTTTATTTTTGCACGGACTTTTCAAACGACCCTCGTAGCTACACTTTCTTTCATATTAGAAACGGTGAAACTTCTTCACAAATTATCCTTCACCAAGCCAATCCACCTAATATGGATCAAGGCCCACTCAGGGCTAAAAGGCAACGAAGTTGCTGATGCTGGGGCCAAAGAGGCGGTCACATCGACTAGCTGTCCGAAACTAAAAATATTATTTCACAGCGATATAAAAAATAATTACAAAGTGAAATGTTATTCAGCCTGGCAAGGTGAATACAAAATTCATGTTCAGGGAAAAGGAAATTTTTACGCGTCAATTGAACCATTCATCCCCCAAAAAGCCATGGTTCCATGGCTTTAGCGAGGAGAGAAGGTTTTATGGTACAATAACACGGTTGAGACTAAACCACAATTACACCCCACATCATCTGGCAAGAATAGGCGTCAACATCAACGGTACCTGTTCCTGCGATTCAGAATCGGATGCTGACAACAATCATTTAATTCTGGCATGCCCACTATTCTCAAAAAACAGAGACGAATTATGGAAGGCAATTATAGCCTCAGACTGCAAACTTAAATTCCATCTTGGTGACAAAGGACCCCATAGTATACATGGAACTATTTGAGTATATTAAATCCCATCAAATACCAATATAATGGTTTATAACGATAATATCTCTCTGGCTAATTAGCAAGAACTAAAGGCCATAAAAAAAAAAAAAGCTACACTGCCCTTACGTCCCTGAAATCAACTAATCGTAATTTTTAAGTAAAATAATTTATAAAGGTTTTTCCCCCAAAAGACCAGATTAAAGTAACAAAAATTGCGCTAAGTCAAGTTGGTTTTAGCAGGATTTGAGACAAAGTGTTAGTTCAAATAGCTTTCTATACGAAATTGTTAAAACAGTTTTTGGAGTTACTGCATACAAAATATATTTATTTTGTTTGTCTTTCCAAGTCAAATCAGTCTGGTAAAAGTATCCTAAAGGTTATGTAAAGCTAATCTATCATATAATCAACTGATTTCTTCCAAATTAATTCTGGTCAACGGAAAACATTATCAAGGAGGCTGTTTAGTAAAATAACTACTATAACGGAAGAACTTAAAGCAAAATACCAAAGCGCCTTCAACAGTATCGGGAAAACACTATTATCACTGTCACGAAAACTTATTCTACATTTTGTTTCTGACAGATTTTCACCCATTTTGAATAGAAAATCTAACTTCCATTATGTTTCTGTCTAACATTACACTTGCTGATTGTTGGTTAAACTTGATTGAATCACCAATAAATAGTAAAGTAAAGTAGCTTAAGCGAGGCTTGACGTCCAACTACCAATTGCCGTACACGTGGGCGGAAGCTCATACTTGACTATAAACAATATTTACTACCAAATAAAATGTAGTCAAACGCGGGATTCGAACCGGGGGATCTACCACTCACAAAGCCACGCTCTTGACCACTAGACCAACACCTGCCTCTCGGATCACCAATATCATCAATAGATTTGTAGACTTAAGTTGCAAGCTTCTGATGGTGGACCTTTTAAAAAGTAATGCTAGACTAAGCTGAATAAGCTCCTCCCAAAAATTGCGAATAAACAGCAAGAAATAAAAGAAAAATTATCCCAATATTTTAAAGGAATGAAACGAAAAGAAAACGGAACTAAGCTTTCTAACGATTTAAATTGGCCAATTTAAACTTAAACTAGTATTGATTGGTGTATTCAAGTAATATTAACAATACTTTTCATCATCACAAAAGCTCCTAAAAGATAGGGTTACCATATATATTTTACGCCAAACCGGGACAGACAGGTAGAAATAAAAAAATAGTTTAATTTGTTATGATTTTTTCATTGTTAATAAAGTATAACTTACACTTTTATGAATATTTTGCTATTACAAATTATTAATATTATCGAGTGTCACAAAACTAAACGTATATCGTAAAAAATCACAAAAAATGTAGCTATTAAATATAAAAATATAATAATGCACTTGCATATTAATAGTAGTAGTATATGTATATTATTTACTTGTACAAGAGTATTTCTCAGAAGATTGTACTTTTTTTAGAAAGTTTTCGAATTAAATCATAAAATTTACTACATTTCAAATTTAGATTAGTTTTACAAAATAATAAGGCCCAACGTTACGTTACACTCAAGCAAACGATTTCTTTATATTTGATAAATATTAAATCTCTTTTTTTTTAACCTTTAAAAACCGGGACACATTTAACAACCTGCTGGGACACTGACAAGTGCTTAAAATCGGGACAGTCCCGGCCAAACCGGGACGTATGGTAACCCTACTAAAAGATAATAATATCTGAATAACAAAAGATATAATGATGGGCACAGTGAACTATTGATACCACAATCCCTATTTTGTATTTATTTATTTTTTTCGAATCGGAAATGGAATGAAAGGGATGCTTCGCCAGGGACAACAGCCTAACGGGCCATAGATCTCATTGTAATAATGATTGATGTGTTTGATTTGTAACATCTGCGGGGGTTACATAGGCCCTACTTTAGCAAGATCCTGGTCGATGCGTTCCTTAATGTACTTATAATACTATATGGAGCCGAGGGTGTTACAGATCTTTCAAAATAATGTGCGCCTGCTAGTTCTTCAGTAGTATATCCCCTTGCGCCATGATCACGAACTGAACACCCAACCGCTGAGGCTTATCCCAAGCACAGACAGACACACACGCATGGAAGCCTATGAAAGATTGATGCTGTAGATATACAAGTTACAAGTAAATCTAAGTCGACAACTCAATCACTTCCAGCACAAATATTCTGTCACTTTTATTTTCTTTCCTCTTCTAACTTTTGTGATATCTTATTAAGTTTTATTAAAATTTTTTCAAATACTAAGAGTCGTGACATATTTTTTAGATTGATCAAATGACTGAATTATTTTTTTTAATTTTAATATTTCGTCAACATTTTAGGTTAATGGCGCCCTGTGTATTTTTCAGCACTCTGCCAGCCTCCGGACAATGAACTGGAAGAAGTTACTATGAAGGGAAAATCTAAGGGCCAAACTGCTGGATTCTGGAATCACTTAGCTAAGATCGCAAAGGTACTTCTATATGTTCAAGATTTTTCAAAAAAAAACAGCTCATTACCTCGAACAAAGGAAATTTTAGAAAAAGAAAGTAGAAACAGTGGTTGGCATGTTTATTTTTATAATTTATCCCGTGACTCTAACAGCAAGTCGATAGCGCGAGTCGATAACGTCGAAATCTCTACACCAAACAGATTTATCTATCTCTAATGGTGGATGAAAGATCGAAATCAGGAAGGGATACAATAAACATGCGTGCGTTCGATGAACAATATCGAAGATAAAAAAGTAGAAATATTGATATTTTCAACGCTAATGTTGGAACAGATATTCTGTTCTAGTAATCGTCAAGAATAACACTTCTCTAAATTTGAAATTATTTCCAGTTTTCTGGGAAAAAAAAGTACATAATACGCTGATGATTCTACAAAAGGCAAAAAACAGTTGTCTAATCCTAAGCATTTAAAGCACAAGATTAAAAATAAAACAAAACACTATTAGTTTAAAGAGTCATCTCGAGATCAGAACTTTTTGCTCTGAACAAAATGAAGAACATGCTCGGACATAAATAAAAGAACATCGTTTTGCTTGACTAGATTTCAGTAATGGTAGAACCAATCCTGTTCTAATGAAATCTTTTCTCTATTCATTCAATTTCTTTAAAATTTTCTAGTTTCTTAAATAGATACGGTAAGTTTAACCACAATTTTTGGAATTACCTCATTTCTTTTTTATTATTATTATTTTTTTAATTGTAATAATATCTAGCAACTTTCTGTAAATGAGAGAAAGGTGATCTAGCCTATGAAATTTTAACATTTTTATAACCTATAAAAATTAATCTAAAATATTTAACATTTCTCTATTTTTTTTGTCACTACTGTTGTCTACCGAAGGCACAAAACCCTAAATATTTTCTTAAACTAACGCAGAAACTAATTTTGCACCTGTTTATTGTTAAACCAAAACAAACTATAGCTCAAAGTCTTTGTCGCTGCCACATGAAAGTAAGTATAAAAATAAAATGACAAGAAGAAAAAGAAACGTAGAAAGACACCCATAACCGAGACTTTAAAAGACAAAAAAAAGAGATCAAAGTTAAAAAACAAACTTTAAACTTTTCAAAAGTGAAACAACAAACAGTGATGAATATAGGATAATATATTCCCCCTATTTTGACATATTTTCTGGTTTTCAAAATGATTTTAAAACATAAATAGGCGCCAACCATTTTTTTTCTACCCACTAAAAATGAGCTGTTCAATGACACCTAGCTCTATTATTTAGTAACAACATTTTGTGTATTTCTATCAATCTAACGAATCACTTTAAATGCTTACATCATAATAAGTATCTAATTATAATATAGTTTCATTGATCATGATGGTACAATCCTCAGAACATCTGTAAAGCGCGGTGTAGGCAGTACAGGAAGTGGACATCGCTAACTGTCGAATCACCCCCCCACAATCTGGGGCTTCCTGGAGAGCCCAGGTAAGTGTAGGCAAGGGGATATACTATACTTAGAACCCTCTAAGGCAAGCTTTCTTCAGAATACACTTACTCTAAGAGGGTGTCTAGAAGAGCCGAGGAGACTCCATTCCTGACACACACAGACATCCTTGTGACATTCATCCTTCGGTGTAGATGATGCTGTAGGGTAGGGATGAGATGGGAAGTTAATGGTTAAGAGAGGCGGGTTGGCACCAAGGATTGATGATACCAAACTACCAGCTCCCATTTCTCTTCCAATAACCTGGGTGATTTCTTTCAAATTCAACATTTTTAATTTAAAATAATTAAAAAAGAATTAGTGTAACGTTTGTTCCGATGGTTAGAATTCTCTTAATAAGTCCAAACACACTCCAATAATACTTGTATTTCACTGTCATCTTCAGTGATTAAAAAAATTAAAAATCAAAACGAGAGATCTACAAAAACAAATGGAATAAAAATCAACTTATCAAAATTCTCTTTACTTTACGTAATCTTCGACTTAATTAAAATGGAGATTAAAATATAGAAGTTTAGAGGTCTGGCTATTCTGCACTGTAGGGGAGCAAAAATAAAAAAAAAAAAAACATTTAGAGAATCTAATGACGAGTTGCGAGGAGAAGACTAAGTACATGGTCACAACTCGGCGAGCAAGATGTTTCAGAGAATCGATCGCGGATCAGCACCGGTTTGAGGGCGTTAGTGAATTTTTAAATATCTAGGAGCTGTTCTCACTAACAAAAATGAGCTAAGCCGAGACATAGAAAGTAGAATAGTGGCCGGAAATAGGTGTCTGGGAGCGCTAAAGCGGACATTCTATAATAGATCCCTTTCAAGAAAGTCCAAATTGACGATCTACAAGTTAGTCCTTAGACTCGTAGTAACGTACGGCTCGGAATCGTGGACGTTGAGGCATGCAGACGAATCGAAATTGAACCGCTGGGAAAGAAAGGTATTAAGGGCGGTCTATGGACCAGTGGGCCAAGATGGGGTCTGGAGGTGCCGAAAAAACCGCGGAGTTAAGAGAGTTGTACGGGGAAGAGGATTTAGTGTCCGTCGTCAAGCAGGGAAGGTTGCGTTGGGTGGGATGGAGAGTGAGAGAGCACCACGAAGAGCGCTGGAGGTTCGCACTGGAGGCAGTATAGACCGAGAGGGATGGAGACCTAGGCTGCGTTGGGTGTGCGATGTGGAACAGGATCTCCGGGAACTAAATGTAAGACAGTGGAGAAGGAAAGCTGGATAGAGAGGCGTGGGGTCAGGTATTGGTGGAGGCCAAGATCCTACACAGGCCGCAAGTGCCAAAGTTGAGTTGAGTTGAATGACGAGTGGCAAAAGTCCCACAATAAGCACAATCACAATAACCAGTCAGAAGTTACCAAGACAGAATCTGAAGAGTACAAGACAAAGGGTTCATTTCCAAGACCTGGAAACCAGCATGAGTATAATAAATTATATTAAATATATAATAAATTGTATTATTTTTGGAAAGCAAACTAACAATTAACAGTTTGAAGTAGGTAAAAACCGAGAGAAAACCCAAATTCTCCTAAGAGAACGTAGTATTATGTGTTTCCAACCAAAGTTTGATTGTGCTCTCGCTATTATTATTTAAGTATTGATACATATATTTTTATAGTTAAAAAAATTCTCTTGTACAAACTAGAGTTCAACATTTTGTTGTTACAAATATGTCATCTGGAACTAATTTCGTAAAAGTAAGGTCAGAAGGGTAAGAGATTAAAATCGAATTAGTCAGCCAGTTTGTTTGTACGCTGGAGTAAGTAGTTGTACTTATATACGTATATATATATATATATAAATATTATTTAAGTGTGAGCACATGTGTGTGTGAACGAGCTGTGCGGTTAATCAATCATGAACACGAGGCTGTGACTAGTCGTACAACCAATGAAAAATGAGTCTATCCAACTCAACTTTGACCCACTGTGGCCCGTCAACTTTTCAGTTTTATATACAAGTTAGTGTGTATTCTAAGTGGCTACATACACAGCATCTTTCTTCTACTTCTTCTCTCTTCACAACTCCACATTTCGTCCAAGATTAATGGGATTATATTTTGACCTCGTGATTTTGTTGCAAAAAAAAAAAACAAACATCGGAAGCTGATTGGTCAAAATTTTGTAAAATACTTGGAATATTTCTTAAATCTCCATTGTTTTTTCAAGAGTGCTCATCGTTTTGATTATTCAGGTTCATGAGTAACAATAACAGTTTCATTCTTCTATTTTTGGGGTAATCTGACACAAAATTAAAAAGAAAAAAAAGACTATACTCGCACTAGTGTTTCTACTACTATTTTTAATAGTTCTAACGAAAACGTTTTCTTCACTCAACGGAAATTTCACTTTAAAGTTGACCTTGAGAGCACAGGAAATGATGAACTACTCACAATTGGGAGTGTCCCCAGAGCTGTGGAAACAGGTAGATCAATCAGCCTGCCTTTGCTGGACCTCCCAATCAAGTCCAGTTATTCTAGACTCTAGGAATGGGCAAAGGAAGCCTACCCGCCTCATAAATTAGAACATATTCTGAAAAATTCTTGGTGAAAAAAAAGCCAAATCTTACCCTCGTCAAGAATATTCTCTAACTCAAGAATAAAAGATACAAGTTATATTCTAACAGTATATTACAATAATTATTTGTTATGCTAGTAGTGAAGTAAAGGCGTTTAATATCATTATCAGCTGATGCATTAAATAAATAATTTAAAGACAGAAACATAGATGTTTCGAAGCTTACTTTGCATTACTAACATCGAATTAACATTTAAAATATCTTCCAAAAATAATTACATTTGCTCCACAGCCTCCTCCTACTTGAATACAAATTTCAAATCAAAAGAGATAAAAGAAAGATTATAAAATGCACTTAGCATTCGAAACAAAAACTAAAAAAAATCACTTCAACGCTAAATCCTTGACAATTTCTTAATGGCCATTCATTTTACAAGTAAATGTGTAAGGTAAAACCGTTTTTAAATCAAAAAACTGCAAGTAACGTTGCAGCGATGTTATTCTAATGCATAAAATGGAAAAGTTTATTTTAATAGGAACCGAAATAGGTTCAGTTCGTCATTAAAATATAAAAGAAGAAATGCGTACTTCTTACATTGCGGGAAAATTGAAAATGGTAGGGCATATTATGCACTATATATGTATTTAATACATATGTATTTGTAGAATCAGTACATTAAATATACAAAGAAAAAAAAAAAGATTATTTTTAGAATTAAAAGAAGAGAATCAAGACATAGTTTTAACAGCACATCATCAATCATTAATTTGGTTCATAAGATTACTTTAGTAAATTGCAGCTTGAGGTCAATGCACACAGATGTATATGGCATAAAATTTGATAAATTTAGCCTGAAATGTGGGAGAAGAGAGAAAATATGAACAAAATTTTAAAAAAAATGCAACATATTTTAAGGCTGAACTTCCTTAACAGAAGATAAGAAATTCAAATAATAAAAAAAAATTTGTTGGTTCAAACAATTATTGATTCCACAAAAATCCAACTATACTTTCAATATTGTCAAAAAATAAAAAATAAAAGAGACAAATACCATGTAATTAAGATAGAGCTGACGGAAAGGAGAAAACTATCCATATTATGTCCATCAGAGTTGCACTGAAAGAAAATCCTTCACCACACCAATTGTTCACGCGGCAGAGAGCTGAACAAGTAAGACCGGCCACTAGCAACACACTTTCCCAGTCCCTTACCGAATGTTGACTGAGTGGAACATCTGCGGCTCCAACCAATGGACGAAAACAAATGTAGGTGTAAGAGGGGAGATACACTACACTCTCCCCACCACCGTTCGCCTTACTTCTCCTACTGGGAGAACAAAAAAAAAAAAAATCAATACTAAAAAATGAAATTATTATTATTATTATTATTATTTTGTAACAAATTGGTGGTGCATGTAGGGACGTCACTTATTTCAGCGATTTATTAACATCACAAAATTTTAATGACTCGTCAGTGAGGGCAAGATTATAGTAGTCCATACTTTTTTGTAGACTGCATCATTCTAGGATGAAGTCAAGTTAACGATAATCAATAATAGAAAAGAAACTTTATTTTCCGATTTTTAAGATATGTAAGTTTCTTTGGGTTAAAAAATAATGATAATAAAGCAGGCAAGAATTTATATCAAACGTAAGATTACTAGAGTTTAAGATCAATTACTACGTCAATTTAGTAAATTGAAATACTTCATTTTAGTTAATTTATTAGTTGTATAAGGGTATATCGTCAAAAACTGCACGAAAAAGCGTAACGTTGAAAAACACCCAACTTTGACAATTTTTTTCTCTTTTTCTTTTTCCTTTTCCCAGATTTTCTTTTTGTATAAAATATTTCTACAACTGCACGCCTTTGGTACAAAAATGGGTCATACTTCTGTAGCTATGCCTGTAATGTAGCAGTTAACCTGGGAACTAGCAAAGCACTGAAAAAGGTTCTAGGTGCCAATAATATCAATTGTTTAAATTTGACAGGGCGTGTTAAATTTAGGGCATCTAGTTTGGTTCAGTGAAATGCTTCACGGTTGGCCTTCAGATTTCTTCTACAAAAAAGCTTCTTTACAGCTCACTGTCTGGTGATGGACTGGTGTTCTCTGTAAACATAGAATATTGAATTCCAAGTTTATAGAAAGTTGAGAAAGATTTCCCAAAATTTCAAACAGTTTCCGATTCTTAACATTCAAAAAGTTAGTATTAGAATCCACAAAAATTGATTAGATTCCTGGAGTATTATCGCATTACTCAGGGATTACAATATAACTCTCTGATTTTGTTTGTTTGAGGGAGCATCGACTCCCATTGGCCAATAGCGCCCCAATATGATAATAGCTATTAATATCTACTGATATTATTGGCTATTGTCAGCTGATTAACAATATTAGAAGTTTGGCACACCCCCACTGTAATCTAAAATAAGCTTTTTTACTGTAATTAGTTTTCTGAGTAAAAAATAATAATATTCACAAAATTAACGTTTTTAGCATTATCTTTCAAACTTTGTTAAATGGACCCTCGCTTGAGGATAGTTACTCTGATTTCTTTTACAGCTTATTAACAAATTTTAATATATAAAAAGTATAATTAAAAATAAAGGAACATATCGAATAAAATAATGGCTGCTTTAATGGTTATTCAACACATAACACATTAAATATACACATGTGTTGTAGCAAAATGTAACGAACTTTCTTCTAACAGATATCTATTAGCAACCCCTAGAATATCTATTAGCAATCCAGTAACTAGTAATAGAAGTTACTTAGTAAACAAACTTTTGTTTTAGTAAACACTATCCTAATGGAGTTCGTATTACTAAAGTAAAGCAAACATGTTTCTAGTGCAAATAATGAGGCCGGTAATGTTCTTAACATTAATATTTTATTATTTTAATTTTATTTCTGGTAATATAAAATATAAATGAAAAGCACCAATTGAAAGATTCACAAATAATTCCAGAATAGACAGGAAGTCAAATGTATCAATTACTAATTTGTTAGATTTAAATAAGGTTTGGCGATGAAATCAATAAAAAAAATGATCAAATGCATTATGGCTCCCCAGGATGAAGATTTATGTAAGTTATTGCCTAGCGCTGAGCCTGAGGAAGTTACGGTCGGAGCCGGAAAATGGAGGCTTCAAAAAGGAACTTCATTATGTTTTAGGGATGGTTAAAATAATTGCAAGTAATGTTTCTAAGCCATTCTGTCCTACTTGTTGCTTTCCAGTCTGCTGGCTCGAGGGTCCCATTATTCAGCCACCAACCTTTTAGAGATGTCATTAATAAATTTTCATACTTTAATTTTAAAAATAATCTTAATTTTTGATTCAAATATTCGGGAAAATAGCACAAAATTAAGAAAATAAAAAAATATCCAACTTTTGTTAATATAGTTTTTTGTTTTTTCCAAATTCGCATTTCAGTTAGCCTATGTTTTTTTTGGTTTCATAAAACAATCTTTCACGTTTCTTTTATGTAGACCCTTTGGGCGGGTACATCCTTCTCCCAAAGATTCTGCTACTATCCTTTTCTTTAGCGTCCAACTCAGTGGTCGGCATTCTGCATGATGTACTCTCTGGGATTGAAATCTGATCCTATTCAGGGATATTTTCAGCTTGGGAAAAATAGCTCCGGGCGCAAATGACCTTACTTTTTGGTGCGTTTTAAATTGAAAAAATAATAATAATAATAATAATAATAAATTGGAAATATTGAAAGAATGACGGTCGGTGGAATATTTATTTTAAAAATAAAATATCTTGTGAACCCAATTTAGTAACCAGAAAAGATACTAGTGTTTACAGACTTGGCCGATATATCACATTCGGTGTAAGGCTTGAACATACCCGGGCGTCAACCATTGATAAAAAAAGAAAGAAAGAAGAAGAAGCCAGAAGACCTTCCAGAAGAATGTAAACAAGGCGTAAATAAGACGGAGCGGTGCGGTAAGGGGGTATGTTTATAGAAATGGTGAAAGAAAGGAGCGTACCAAGAGCTCCTCACTGAGGGGTGAGGCCCAAGACACCGCTCTGTCGCCTCTATTTACTTCTTCTTCAATACTCTCCTTCTTATTTAAGCAGGAAGCAATAATTCTTTAAATAAAGTATATACGAGATAAACTGGGAGGGAGCTTTATTCCAGATATTTTTCTTAGAAATCCTTTGAGGTTGTGTGAAGCGGTTGGTACGAGTGAGTAACAGTGTCACAAGTGTAACGTCATCATTTTATTCCATACACCACGTCATAACACCATAAATTAGCGTCATCCTCTGATGTCTGAAGCGCTCTCTTTTTCTTTATTTCAAATCTTTATAGGCAAAAATAAATTACTCTACAATATGACAACTCTTTATAGATAGCTCAATTTGTAGGAGAAATTACGTATCCGTTTCCGGGCTTTGAAATGTTATAGCAAACCGAGAGCTATGTAGCTTATTAAAAAACGAGAAGCTTAAGAATTTCAGATTACACAGTCATAACAGACTGCTATCATAGTAAGAAGCTCCTAAGAATAAAAAAATCTAAAGACAGTCTACTAGATTCGAACCAGAATATCTTTGAGTTCTACATCATTTACACATTCTTTCCAAAAACTTTTCCAAATAGAAATCTAAGGAAAAACCAAATCACGTTAAACTAATAATTAACAAATTGCAGAGAAATAAAAATCATAAATAAATAATCTCCTGCAAATTTAAAAAAAAAAAACTGAAACGCCGACACGACGTTAGCTTACAGAATTAAAGTGGTACAATTAGCTGTCCACAGTCTGGAGAGGTAGTAAGAAATACCACTTAAAAAGAATCCTCCACCTAAAGAGACTTGGGAGGCAGACATTTAATTAGCAATTCACAATTAACAACCACTGCTTAAGCCAATATTAACATGATTATTAATATTAATAATAATAATAATAAATTTATTGTTTTCAAGTTTTTCACCATAGCAAGGGGGTGAGCATACAAAGCTGATAACATAAGAAACATTACAAAATATTAATCTGACAGTGCTGGGTTCTTTGAAATCCTGTACGAGCGAATCCTGTAAAATAGCGAAATTTACATAAAAAATACAATGGGTATAAGAAACCTTATTTAGACAATATAATAGAAATCTTCAGCAAATGAATGTTATGTCGGAGAATAATTCAAACACAAAAGTACAAAAGAGCCTACAATAGTACATGTTTAAGCCCTACAATAATATTGATCTTATTCTTAATCCCTCGATAGTAAATTTACAAATATTGTTTGCTTTGATATCATCTAAGCACCATAATTTTTCAAATTGGACTAAATTAGAAACCTGCTCCTCTTGAAAATGAAATAGTAAGAATTTATTTCTCAGCCAATCTAAAATTTTACATTCTGCAAAGAAATGACAAAGATCGTCCTTAGAACTAGGCTCATTACACAATTTACATTGGGTTTCAGGAAAAAATGTGTGTTTCAGTCCATTAATAAATAATCGAACAGATTTTTTAGAAGCTAGCCTAATCTGAGAAATAATTCTGATTTGAGGAATTGAATTCAGGTAGTTTCTTGGCCACCCAATGAACTAATCTAATCAGTCTAATCAGTCTAATACAGTGCCTTAAACATGATTATTATTAACTATAAGTTCTAAATTTAGTAAGTTCGTTAATTGTAAATTATTATAAGAGTACAGAATATAGTATAAGGTTTCGCAACATAAAATGTTTTCATCCTTCACTACAGAACAGTTCTTAAGACCCAAATTTCCAAACAAGGTTGCTATTTTAACAAACAAAGCACCATCATATAAAGGTATGATTATAATAAGTTGATAATGTTTCATTATAATAATGATTTGTGGTCCAGAAATTACGCTCAACACTCCATTTGAAATATGACACATATTCCCCATAATCTCTTTGAAAACCTATTCTTCCCCAAGAGTAGTTTCAAATAAAAAGAGTTTTAAAAATTAACATTCGCAATTTAGACAAAATTGGAAGAAGCAAAATCGAAAAAAAAAAAAATCAGTAAGGCTGCTTTTTGTATAATTGCAACTTATGTTATCGAATTTTCTGTTAGAATGTTTTTTTTTTTAAGGAAGTGGTTTTATTGATTTAATGAGATTATTAACTTCGGGCAAATCTCAGGTTGAAATGTAGATCTTATTGTCTAATATACGAGTTAGGTTATTTAATGTACGGTGCTGAGAAATGTTACTGTTTACAGCAAATATTCTTTATTTATTTTTCATTATAAATGAGACTACTGTAGCTCATTATTCAAAATGAACGGAGCCAATTAAATATTTATTGCAGATCAGATCTTTAGGGGCAAACTTCAAGGATGCTGCCTTGAACCACTTATCTGAAAGGTGTCTGTAAAAATAAATACGCAAAACACGAGGAACTGCACACAATACGTATATAGCTTTTTCAGTATTCTGTTTAAAAACTAAACATTCATCAATTGTGCAGCAGTGTATATAATTTAGAAAACAATAATAAAGCAGGCTCGCTTAAAAAATAATAAATAAAAAATTCTTTTAAATATAAAAGTTAAAAAGAACAAACAAGAAATAATAGATATGTCGAAAAGCAGAGGAGTATGGGTCGCCAGTGTCAATGAGATACTGTCTCCGGAAATACATTAGATAACAGACATCAGATAACATCTTTTTTTTTATTCTCTTTCTTTTCTGTCGCATTCGCTTCATCATAGTTTTCGTCTTTTTTACTTCAACAAGTTTGGTGCAACATTCTAAACATTAGATGCACAAAGCTGGGGCATTCTAAAATTATCAATAATATTTATTGCAGTTACTCATGTTTGACTATCTTACCCACCTCTCTCAACAAGAAAGCATGGTCAATGTGCAAACAAGACAAAAAAGATCAATAAACTGATACGATGTTTGACTTATCTACAAATGGAAAATATTAGTTCCTTTTAATATCGTCATAAAGAGGAAAGTTTTATTATATTTAATATATAATCAGTTTATTTAACATTTCTTTCAGGTTCGGCAACCTACAGCAGCTATCTATTAATAATAAAAAGTACTGGAATCGATATTTTCTGTTTAACCCTAATATTAATTTAATATCTTCAAGGCGGTGTAAGTGAAGGGCCGTCCCTTCTAGTTTATAAATAATTTAAGTACGAATACATCAAAGAGCCAGAGCTAAACCATTTATATCAACTAGAGTTATCATTTTAATGACAAAAGCAAAACTTTGAAATCAAAATTCCTTATCGCTCCGTGTTACAAACTCGCAATTACAACATAAATTACACACTAATTTTCAATATTTATAAAGTTTCCTACAAGTTAAGTAAAATTACAGCTTAGAAATGACCCGTATTTGTTTCTAAAGTACGATTTATACCATTGTAATTATACAGCTATTCCTTTACGAAAAATTATATTTCCTAACTTTATATTTTTATTATATATACAGGGTGAACCAGTAAGTATTGTCCATAGGCCTACTGTGAGTAGTACATCTAAAGTGGAGTTCAATGACGTATTGGCCAACTTCATATTTCCCACTGTTCTTGAGTGACGTCACTTTAATTTTTTTTTCTAAAATCATGACTTTTTTCCAATAAAAATGTTATTACTCAGAAAGTTTTAGTCTAAATTCGATTCTGATGACACGGTTAGAAAGACAGATAAATTTTCTAAAAATTGATACCATTTCGGAGCATAAGTCATTCTCCAACACTAACAACTCCAAACTAACACTGTTGTGGGCTCGTGAACACGTTTTCTTGTAAAACAAACGTAATTTTTCATACGAAGATAAAAGGAATCCTGGAAAATGATATACCGTTTGAAAGCCCATTAAAAAAGGAAACTTTTATAAAAAGTGCCAGCACCTAGGTAGAATAATGATCACATAAAAGCCTAATGAGTTTTCTTAAAAATTTCGATTACTTTTATTTTTCCAGCATCCGGAGGAAGATTGAGGCTGTTTGGAGAATAACTTATGCTCCGAAATGGTATCAATTTTTAGAAAATTTATGTCTCACTTAAGAACAGTGGAAAATATGAAGTTGTCCAATACGTCATTGAACTCCACTTTAGATGTAATACACACAGTAGGCCTATGGACAATACTTACTGGTTCACCCTGTATATATTTTTTTTAAAATTTCATTTCAACGTAAAATTAGAAATCTTTTTTGAATACTTCCAATTGATAAAATTTTCGAAATTTAAACTTAAAATTTTATAAACATGTTCCCCTAATCAAGTAGACAAGTCGAATTGTGATATTCGAAGAGGCAATTTATGAAACAAATCTCAAAAAGTAGTTCTTTTGTTTGGGGAATTTTCTTTGAACGCCAAATTTTCATCAAAACATTTAACCATCCTCAACTGTGCATTATGATTGCACATAATAATTACTTATGCAGTTTAGAGAGTAGCCAATCTACCCAAACGTGCTCTTAATCCTGAACAAATGTTTAAATTAAATGTTCGTAGATTTAAACGAGTCGCCGTGTGAGTCAACGTAATGCAGTTTAACGTAAATCAATTTTTGGCGAGAAAATTTGAAAATACCTATTCAAGTATCTCTATGAATAGTACGAGGGTCGTTTGAAAAGTCCGTGCGAAAATAAAAACTACTTAATTTTTTGGGGTAAACCTTTTTTATTTTTCAACATAGTCTCCTTTTAGGATTATACACTTCGTCCAACGCTGCTCTAGTTTGTTGATCCCTTCCCAATAATAGGATTTGTCCAAGTCTGAAAAATAGCCATTCGTTTCTGCAATCACCTCCTCGTTTGAATAAAATCTTTTTCCCGCCAGCCATTTCTTCATATTGGGGAACAAATAGTAGTCCGAGGAGCCAAGTCTGGAGAATAGGGGGGATGTGAAACGAGTTGGAACCGTATTTCCATTAATTTTGCGACCACAACTGCTGAGGTGTGAGCTGGTGCGTTGTCGTGATGGAAAAGGACTTTTTTGTGGGCCAATCGTGGGCGTTTTTCTTGCAGCTCGGTTTTCAAACGGTCCAATAACGATGAATAATATGCACCTGTAATAGTTTTACCCTTTTTCAGATAGTCGATGAGGATTATTCCTTGCGAATCCCAAAAGACAGTCGCCATAATCTTTCCGGCCGAAGGAACGGTCTTCGCCTTTTTTGACGCAGATTCCCCCTTGGTAACTTATTGTTTAGATTGTTCTTTGGTCTCAGGAGTGTAGTGATGTATCCATGTTTCATCCACAGTGACGAAACGACGCTTAAAGTTCTGCGGATTCTTCTGGAACAGCTGCAAACCGTCCTTGCAACACTTCACACGATTTCGTTTTTGGTCAAGCGTGAGCAATCGCGGCACCCATCTTGCGGATAGCTTTGTCATGTCCAAATGTTGATGCAAAATATTATGTACCCGTTCATTCTAGATGCCCACAGCACTAGCAATCTCACGCACCTTTACTCTTCTGTCATCCATCACCATATCATGGATTTTATCAATGATTTCTGGAGTAGTAACCACAACAGGGCGTCCAGTACGTTCAGCGTCACTTGTGCCCATATGGCCACTCCGAAAATTTTGAAACCACTTATAAACTGTTCTAATCGAAGGTGCAGAGTCACCATAATGTTTATCAAGCTTCTCTTTAGTCTCCTGAGGCGTTTTGTCTTTCATAAAGTAGTGTTTAATCAACACACGAAATTCTTTTTCGTCCATTTTTTGAAAATCACTCGACTTCCTCGATTCAAACGAATGCCAAACACAAAAAAATAGACTGATCTGGCTAAAACTTGGTGTGTGTTCTTCCAAGAGATGCTACTAACTAAACATAACCTCGATACGCGCCAGTGGTGCTATCTCTCTGACTTTGCACGGACTTTTCAAACGACCCTCGTACGTATGAGTAGGTATGTATTTATGTAATTGCATACATATATGTAAAAATTATTGACAACTTACGATTAAATTGCCCTGTACAAAAAAAAAATTAATAAATGAAATAAAAAAATTGAATATACTAAGCAGAAAGTAATAAATTAGGAATCGGCAATGCTTTATTCTAAACTAATTGCCAATTTAAACAGATGTTCTGTAAATTACTTTTTCTATTTTTAGGATTACGATTGTTGTAGAGAATATCAGTGATATAAAGAGAGTTAGACATACGAGACTGTTCATGTTGTTAATCTAGATATTAAATCAACTGCTATACAACTGCATATTATTCTAAATACATCACAATGAATGTTATTATAATGTATGCGACATACTTTCAGACAAATTAAAAAATAAAATATAAAAACAAGTTTTTACTTAAAAAGAAACAAACAAACCCCCCAAAAAACAAGAAGAAACATTTATAGAAATTGTCCATCTAATTTACATTATTTGAAATCTTTCAGTCTGATGTATAGATCACTACCGTATTGTTATTTATTGATTGTTATTTTTAAGGGACTGCGTACTCTCAAAGAACAATATTCTTATCTCTATTGGTCCATCAACATAAACTAATTCCGTCTCTTGTTAATTCTTATGTTTCTCATTTCTTTTCTTTTTAGACCTCTGCAACCAATTGGGTCGTATTTTGATTTGTTTTTTATTTCTCTCCCTCCTTCTCATCACACAAACACTTTTTTTCTCCCACCAAAAATTGATTATCTGAACTTATTATTGTAAATTATGACACACCGCCGATATATTTTAATCAATAAAAGCGCGATTGTAAGATTTTTTTTTTGTAATGAAACGGGGTCAACAGATTTATCATGAAATTAATAAAAATTAATTATCTATGTATACAAAAAAATTATTTAATCTTTTGTTTATAGCTAACAAGCCAATTTAGTTGTGGCCATACACGCAGTTAATTTATATACAAACTAAAAAAATAGATTTATTTTGAACTGATAACAATCATATTTCTGATAATATTCCAATTTCCTTCTGACGAAGCAAAAATTAAGATAAAATAAATATTATTTCCTCTTCCTAGGATCTTCTCACAGTTTTCTGCCTGGTTAATGGACAGTGTAACATTATCTGGTAATCGGCAATGAACTGAAGAAGCACTGGGCGCTAAATAACTTCCTGATGTTGAAGCGCCTCAATTAAAATAAATAATAAAATTATTCTTCAAATTTTTATTTGTTTCTAAAACTATCGCTCGTTTGGTTCTAAAAAGTAATTTTACAAAGATTAGAATGGATATTTTTTTAAAAAAAACTTAGGACATTAAGAAAGTTGATACGTATTTGGAATAGGGTTCTATTTGGACCTCCCATCCAAATTTTAAAATACAGAATACTGAAGAGTGATTTAATTATTATATTTTCTAATAAATTTGAGATAATTGCAAAAGATGATCTTTACAACCTCCTAACTAACAAAGCGATACATTGCTCTGAACATCAGGAACAATAACATGTCGAATAATTGAGAATTGCAAATAAAAACTACTAATGAACTCAGCTCTTGAAGCTTGTTAAATAAATAAATAAATAAATAAATAATGATAATAATAATAATGTTAGCGTACTGGACTCCCACGCGGAGGTCCCGGGTTCGAATCCAGCTGCTGACCCTTAGATTTTCTCTTCCTAGGAGCTTCTTACACCTCACTGCCGTTGATAGACAGTGTTGCCTGTAACGAGAGAACACTGTCCGGAGGCCGGCAGAGCACTGAAAAAAGCTCCGGGCGCCAATAACCTTAGATGTTGACGCGCCTTAAATCATTAAATAATAATAATAACGCAATAGCAAACCCCGTGACATTCTTCCCTTGAAAAGGTTAGCGCACGCAATTGATACCCACGAGTAGATTCAGTTTTCGATTGTAGCTTCTGGCCCTTAAATATTTTCTTTATAGCAACCCAATAGTCCGGAAATGGGCAGTGTTTTTGTAAGAGAGAACATTTAGCCTGGAACCCTGAAGTGTATTTAAAGAGGCGACAAGCGCTAATCGCCTTAAGATGTTGACGAAACTTAAATTAAAAAAAAAAAAATCAAGAGACTAAAGCAACGTCAAACCATAAAATTAACTCTGCAATTAGCGGATACTGGATTTCAACGTGGAGATCACGGGTTCGAATATAGCTGCTGGTTTCGTTAGATTTTTTCTGCCTAGTTGCATTTTACTGCCTTTGCTCATTGTGCCGGTAATGGACAGTGTTATCCAATGATCTCAGATGTTGACGAGTCTTAAATTATGATTAAAATTAAAACACGATTTAGTTTTTAATTTTTTTTGGTGACTAATATTAATTTAGATTATTAATAAACCGCAAGAATATAATGTCAATAGCGTGCACTAAGCAAGAACTAGAGCAGGCCTGAAGGGTTGCTTGCAGAAGGGCTGTCTGGGTTTACACCATCTTTAAAGTTCCATTAATGGTAAAGAGGCATTTAGGCATGCCATTAGCCTCTGGTGTAGCCGTTATTATACAGTAATTAACAATATTAACTGTTCAAAGATAGGTGTAACTAATTTGTGTCACAACCCTATCAACCGCACCCTATTTAATATACATACTACATGTAATACATTAAATTAATTATACACCTGGACTCATTAAAAAAGATGAAATAATTTTTTTTTTAAAAAATTAACTTTTCATTTTTTTCTAAAATGAAGAATAAAAAAATATTACATTCCTATAAATTATTAACTAATAAAAGAGAACGAAAACGAATTCAGATAAATATAGATACATTCATACTGGTGATTAGCGTCATAAGAATACCATGTAATTTATATTGATTGACTGATTTATGGCCAGCCAGTCATGATAATAATCTTGGTCTTAAATTCAAGATTCGTCGGTTTTACAAAGCTGTTACAACAACAGCAGGTTAATATACAACTGGTTTTCATTTATTTCTATATATTTAAATTAGTATTATAGTTTCTTTAAGCGATTTTTAAGTATATACTTCAGGGCATTATTAGAGCACGCGATATTTTAGAATTCTTTTCATTTGAATACAATTTTAAATGTGTTTTCTGTTTTGATTTTAATATGAAGCTCAATCAGTCGAACTAAAATCAGAAACTGTCCTAAAGATTTACTTCAAACTCTTCTCTCTTTTTTTTGTAATTTTTTTTAATTTAAGGTGTAAAAGCCTAGTTTCAAGTGGGTCTGCATTCATTATCGCGTACTCGAAACTTATAATTCCTAATTATCGAAAATTAATTAACAATTAATTATTGGAAATCCATTTCAAAAAAATCCACAATGTTTATGATACTTCAAATTCTTACACTTTAATAGAAAATGAAAAGTTGATACCGAAAATCAAGCAAATACATGAAGCAAAAAACAAACTTTGTGCCTCTATACTTGGAGTTAGCAAACCCAGGATCGCAAGAAATTTTTACTTCAAATAAAGATATTATAAATTAACTTTGGTTTTACGTGAATTGGCAGACTTGGTATTATAATTTAAAATATTATTTTAATTAAGGAGGGTCAACATTAAATTGAGATTATTTCGCCCAGAGCATTTTTTTAAGGCACTGACGGCCTTCGGACAGTGTTCTTTACAGACAACACTATCTACTTATGCTATGCGCTGAAAAAAGCTCCTAGTAAGAGAAAAATTAATGGGACCTACAGCTGGATTCGAACCTGTGATCTCCGCGTTTGAATCCAGTATTCACTAATCATTGAGCTAATCCCTTCCCTTATTATTATTAGATCGTAAGATGTCCTAACCCTACGCTACCTAAAGCTCTTTGGGAGCCACATATCTATCTACCTTTCAGGAGGAAAAACAAAAGCACTACGGGTACATCGTAATCTTAGTAGAAATAGTCTAATCTCTTTTACAGAATGGATTCTAATCACCTCATGAAATGAGTGGATGTTTTGTTTATGTCGCAATGGCCGCATCCAATCCTGAGGATGAAAGACTTCCGAGACAAATTTACAATCAACAAAGTTTGGATCAGCATTTTGGACTGCGGAACCATTCATGCTAGGGAGAGAGGTAGACGGTTGTTTACCAACAGTCGGTTTGGGCCCAATACAGGAAAGAGAAGCGCCTAATTTGGACAACCTATTCCAAAAATGTTAATTGTAAAGTAGGAGCATCCTCGTGGATGCCGTTCCGTGGCATCCGTCTGATACAAACATTCGGCACTTTGCAATAAAAAATTTTATAGACTACATCCAGCAAAATTGGATTTAAAAATTTAAAAAAAAAAATATTTTTGTCAAATAAAAGGTATAAAAAATGGTAAGCTACAATGGAGAAAATGATGAAGGGCACCAAAAGCTGCAAAACAAACCACTTGTCAAAATTTAGGGAAAGAAAGGATGAATTCTGTCTATTAGGAAAATGGAAGAGCTAGTGAAGCTGGCGGAGATAATCGTTAAGGCGGGGCCGAGGCCGATGTGATGTAGTGGAGCGAACACTACGGTTATGAAATATTAAAAGGATCTAAGGAGTCATAACTATAAAATACTGTAGCAGTTCTTCTTGAAGAATAAGGAGGTATAAAAGGGAGTCTCTAAGATGGAATGTGTGCAGGCCAAGCGAGTAAGAGATGTTAGACTGGGTAAGGGGGAAATAAAGGGTGTAGAAAACTAGATACACAAAGAGAGAAGATGTTAAATGGCGAAGGAGGTCTACTTTAAGGAAGAAGATGCACCAGCATCATGGGTTTGGAGACAGGCAAGGGGCTCCGAGCTGCTGGAAATATTACCACTTCAAAATTTGTTAACAATTTCCTTATAGCAATATTCTCCTTCTCTTAAAATACAAATGGGCACCAAAAAAGAAAGAATACTCTTATATTCCATTGAAGAGTTAATTTAGGAAGGCAATAATAATTCTTTATATAGTTTATAGTATAGCATGCAATAAATTTCATATTTTATAAATACAGTATTATTTAAAAGCATATTTTATAGCTCTAACTTTATATAATACCCAATAAAGAGGCATATGCTCGAAAGTCAAACATTTTATCGACAAAATTCGAGTTAATTAGTATCAATCACAGAAGATTGACAGCCTTTACTGCACAGGTCGAAAATCCTACTTTCAATCAAGAAAATAAATATTGCAAAGCACAGGAAAGTTTAACCAGCAACTCCTTCAAGAAAACAGTAAGTCAGCTAACCCTAAGAATCAGAATTAAAGAAGGAATCAGATAAAACTTTAATTATTAATGTTATTCTTATTAAAATAGCATAAAGGGTTTAATATTAATAGCATAAACGATTTAGCACATTGGTTAGGGTCCAGCGTCAGATTTTCCTTTGCTAAGAGCTCCTGGGTTGTCTGTGACGAGAGTACACTGCCCGAAGGCTGGTAGTACTGAAATAAGCTCCAGATGACTATGTCGTCAGACGCTGACGCGACTTAATAATAATAATAATAATAATAAATCAAAATCAATACTGAAACCATACTTTGATTTAATCAGAAGATTTCAAGGAAAATGTAATAAAGGACGAAAAAAGAAGTTGTGAAATTGGATTTTGAAGGAGTTCTAAGCATTTACAAAATTTAAAATCCTTCAATGCTGTCAGGAAACGGAGGATAACGGAGGAACGGAGGATAAGGATAGTTTTAAATCAATTTTGGCTTGAAATCATTAACGCGACGAAAGGTGGATTCTGAGTAGTAGTTAGAAATAGAGATACGATCATTAGTTAGAAATTACTACATTTCAATTAGTAATCTTGCTTATTACAATATTTTTTTCCCTCAAATTTGAGGTTCTAGTTTGATACCATTTTATAAATAAAATTACAATCAATAAAAACAAATAAGCGGATTCTGTATAGTGCTGCACGAGACCGAAACGAGGCGAGACTTTATGCAGTCTCGATCTCGGTCTCGGTCGCTTAAATCTCGGTCTCGGTCTCGTCGAGATATCTCGGTCTCGGTCTCGGACTAGTCGATATATCTCGGTTTTTTGAATTTTTGTTTAAGTATTAAAAATGGTTTGCTATTAATAATCTTTTCAAAAAATGTTATTATTTTCTAATAATTATTTTAATTTATAAGAATATTGTTATTGATATAAAGAAAAAAAAATGTGTGTAAAAGAAGACAACTACTTACACTTCAATGCATCATATGTTACTATTACTGTTATATATCTTTATATAATTTCAAAAAGATGTTAAAAACGCGCCAAATGAAAGACCCAGATAACATATCTGCCTCCTATAACAAGTCGATTCGTGAAATGAAAAATACACCTCCCAACAAACTTCCCGCTCTATTAGTTATGGCTGTTGGTGAAGATAAAGAATCTGATGATTCACCTTTTGACGACGACGACGACTGCATCAATATTTTTGCACCATTTGCTCAAAAAATCGGCAAATATCACCGAAGCATGGAAGACAGAAATAATTAATTATACCAAATTAGACCAAGCACCAGTAGATGTTGACATTTTAGAATGGTGGAAAACACTTGAGAATTCCTTCAAAAATTTGTCTAGAATGGCGAAAGATATTTTTAGTATCTGTGCAACTTCAGTGCCATCGGAAAGATTATTTTCGCAAGCTGCGTTGATAATGACTAATAAAAGATCTTCTCTAACTACTGACTCAGTAAAAGCTCTTTTATGTATCAATGCTTGGGCAAAGAGTATCTTAAAAACGAAAATTTGTGGCAATATTTTTTAGATGCATAGATAGTCTTTTTTTTCAAATTCACTAATTCTAAAATTCTAAAATATAATTCAAATAATATCTAAGTTCAAAGTATTAGATTATTAATTGTGAAATTTATGAAATTGAATGAATGAATGATATGAATAGTGAAATTTAGTGAATTTATGTAAAAATTAGGTAATTCGAAGGGGGCCGCCACGGTAGCCGAGCGGTGCGAGACCTGCGAAGCTAATGTGCATTGTGGTACTGGATTCGATTCCCGGTCTTAGGCCTTGGATTTTATTTAATGGTTGATAAAAGAAATTCACAGTAAAGTTTGTTTGCTAGTCGCCTCCGTCCAAGACACCTAATTTAAAACCCCGCCTGAAAAAATAGGCGATTACTTTACTTTGCTTACTTTACTTATGTAATTCGAAGTCAAATAGATCTAGTAATATTGAACGTATATAATAAAGTCGTATCTTTTAATAATTAATTCAATACCCGTAATGATTATTTATTGATAAAGTACACAATTTTATAATTTTGTAGCTAAAAATTAATATTTGAAAAACCGAGACGAGACCGAGATTTCTCGACGAGATATATATCATGTCTCGATCTCGGTCTCGGACTCGGTTGCTCAAGTCTCGTCTCGGTCTCGGTCTCGGTGCCGAGACCGAGACCGAGATTTGTCTCGTTTCTCGTGCAGCACTAATTCTGTACAATTTAAAGAGGCAAACAGTGATGTAAAATATGATTTTTTATTTAGATGGATGTCAGCGTATGGAATCGAATGTCTCGAGATTTCACGAATTTTGAAATTAATTGTGTATTTCAGTAAGAATTGCTCTCGGTACAAATTTATGAACATAATTAAAAATTACGCCTTTAATATCAGTGAATATTCCATTTATAAGTGACCTTACAGGCTAGACCAAATCTCTGGATGTGAGCTCAGTGAAACTATTCTAGAGCTTCAGTGTCGCACTTCACCGTCTTTACCGCTTCAGGCTTCGTAAACTTTGTTTAATCTTTTCAATATCTAAACTGAATCTATATTCAAGTAAATTTTTCTCTGTACATAAGTCCCAATTGACATTCATTATTGTCTCCTGTATTGAAAAATGAGAACTTTTGGTTTCTCTTACTTTTCGTAATAGAAAGAATCGATATCTGCTGATTTTCGAGTGTGATTTTTATCTGGAAATAATCGATTTTTAGATCAGGATTTATCGATTAAATATGTTATAACATTTCCAAATTAGAGAACAAAATCGGCAGGCCGAAAGTCTGGTTTTTATGTTGCAATTAGATTCTAGGTTAAAGAATACTTACAACATAAGAAAAAGTCATGCAAGTGCTTATATCAGATTTTAAAAGTTAATTTTGTCAGTCATCTATATATTTCTGGAACTATTTTATGAGCGCGAAAGTAAAATTAAATGCTCACATAAAAACCGCTTCCTCCAACATGAAGGGACTTAAAAATATAATCCATTGATATAGAAAGCCGCTCCTATAAAATGTAGAGCCAACAAACATATCGCATTTCCTTCTTTACCATATTAACTTCACAAAAGTATGTTATATCTTAGTAGAACTCCTCTCAGCGGATATAAGAGAGTCCTAAGTCTATTTATTTTATAAAGGAAGTTGCTTACTTTTAATTCTTAATAAGAGTAAGCTGAGTGACAGCTGGATGACACATCAATTTCCGCTGTAACCCTTATAGCTATAATTCAACGCCTTGTCGTCTTTTAAGAAAATAAAATTTGGATTAATCAAACTGCTACGTAGTTTATTTCTAAGCTATAAATAATTTCTTCTTTAAACAGTGAATTATTATTAAAAAAAAAAAACTGAAACTAACATGAAATATGATGGACAATGTTTTGAAACCAAAGAGATGATTTGGCAATTTCAAAAAGGAATCTTTTCTTAAAATTATTTTTTCTGCAACCATGTAGGGAAGTTCTCATTACTCAATTAAAATCAGCTGTGTAATGCCCAACTTCCCACACTAGTGGGGGGAAATTCCCATTAGTGTCACTTTCCGCACAAGTGAGTGGAAAAACTTTATTGTGCTTCCTTGATATAAGAAGTTTTGTTATTAACATAAATATTTTCTGTAAAACTCTAATAAGCTTATTTAAATTTATTTTATTTAAATAATTAAAAAACGAATATTAAAAAATAAAATAAAAATTGAAAGGAATATAGAAATAAAAATAATACTTTAATAAATAATTAGATATTTTTAATTATAACAGTTAAAAAGGTTATAGTGTTACCTTATAGAAATTTAAAATGGATTCTAGTGATTCCTGTTTAGAAAACACTCCTCCATCAATAAAAGAAACAGCAGAAAATGTAATAAGTAATGTAAATACGTAAGTAATGTAAATAATTGTAATATAACAATAAATGTTTATAATAAATAAATTACTTTTTGTAGACTGTAAAAATGAAATTTTTAATTTTTTTAGTTAATAAATCTAATGGTTGCAGAAAAAATATAATATTTAACTCGAGTGTTAAGTATTTTCCACACACTCGGCAATTTGCACTTGCACTCGCCTCGCTTCGCTCGCTCGTGCGTGCAAACCCTGCCTCGCGTGAGGAAAAGTACTACTTTCCACACTTGTTAAATAAATAACTATAATTTAATTTTAATCTCATTTATTCTTCCAGAAATAAAGATTTTTAGAAAAATGTTTTAATTAAAAATGCACTCGTATTAAAATTTAAAAGATTACCGTTAGTTATTCACTTATTTATTTTATAATATCTAATATTTATTTATAAGTGATACAAACGGATTAGCATACAGTTTGCGCGATAATGAGCTAAGAACTAAAGAGTTAACTGAACATATTTAAATAAATGTATTCTTCACACTGTTATTCTTATTACATTCTGTATTAGTCTGGATTTTAACCTTCTTTGGACTGTTTTAGCGAAAGATGGAAGCTGTAGGGTTGGTGGAATTCCCAAAATTTAGAGCAACCTAATGGAAATGGTTCTTAAAAAATCTTCTACTGTTGGTATATTAGTCTATGAAGTTGTTACAGAGGTGCGGTAGTAATTGCTTTAAATTTTTAAATACAAGGTTTTGCTTTTTTGGATGCAGTTTTTGCCCACACTAGACAGGAATATAATTAATTTTATCCTTCGCAGTTAGTGCTTGTTTATCGGGGTGACCTTCCCCTAGCTTTTTATTCGTAAAGCCAGGTTGGGAATTAAGAATAAGATAGGAATGGAAAGGGGATTAGAACAAAAATTGGGATTAAGTTATTGGGATGGAATCTGGGGTAAGGTCAACGGACAGTTGCTCCTTTAGTCGCCTCTTACGACAAGCGGAAGACACTGTGGCCCAATTCTACAACCCCGGAACCGCAGGGGTGAACTTCGTAGAGGTGGAATTGCAAGATAGACTGAGTAATAAATCGCGTACAGGATTAGCTAACTTTCTGAAGGCGGTCGTACTTGGGAAATAATGGAAATAGCCAGGAAAGTAATATCATAGGAAAATCCCATAATATCATTTTCCATTTACTCTTATTAGATTTTAGATTTGTTATTATTACTATGTTCAATAGTAGACAATCAGGCTCTGTATGATTACTTTTTTACATATTTGTGTGTACAATTTCTTTAGAATACTCCAAAGTATTATAATGATCAGTGAGTTCTTAGAGGAAAATATTGGGAAATTACATACATACAAATATTCGAAATGTACAAATATTTCAGTTTTGGGAAATATGCCCAGGAATTGTCTCAGACAAAGTTAGCAACCCTAATCGCAATACTTGTTTCTAGTCGCATGTTTTTAATCGGTTTTTGATTCATCAGTTTGGAGCAGAAAATTTGACTTTCACTATGTTTCTGTTTTTGAAAACCTTCGCTGATCCAGTACTGAGTGAACATACACAAAAAAACCATCCCGTACAGTTTGCCATTAAGGTAACCAACCAGATATAACCAGAAATAGTTTGGTTATTTTATCGAATATTTAAAACAGAAAAAAGGTAAAACATGCTCTCGGTTAAATAAGTATAAATTTAAAACAGCCTTTGAAGCGGCCGACATGTTATTAATCTAAAATACTGAGTTAGGAATTACAGAAGGGAAAGAATATTTTTTTACTCATTTGAAATGACATTCAAAGGGCATTTATTCAGTTTTCTCCCCCTGCCTTCTTTTTTTTTGCAGAATAAGCGGGAAAAACTGAGTATAAAGGAAAAGCTTTGTGATTATGATTTTAAAATTAATACCGGTATCTGGCGAAATGAAACCTCCAAATTAAGAAAAACTTCAAAAGGGAAATTCCTAAAGACTAAAGTTTTTTCCATTTCTTTTTATAATCAATTACAATATTTATGTAAATATCTTTTAATATAAAAGACTAACATTAAATTAAAGGAGCGCATTACTGAAAATTAAGACTACTTTTGTCTGTATTGTAGGAACAACTGAAGTGTGATTATTGATTAAGATTAAAGAGAATAAGTAATCGAAGCCGAAAGTGTTTTAAGTGTACACTTTTTTTTTGAAATAATTTTAAACTTATAACTTGATTAGTGAACAAGTTTTGGAAATCGGTTTCGATCATGGACTTGATGGATTCAAATCCAAAAGCGGACTAGTTTTGTCCATTACTAAGTGGTCTCAAGTTTACTTTTCAGTTGTGATCTGTTGAAATATGTAATTTTAATTTTCTTAGACTCTAGAAGTAAATATTGCTGGCATCAGCACTGTGAATTACATTTGCCTATGCATCTTTTATGCTTTCCAAGAAATGTTGGACTCATTGAATGTTAAGTGACGGAAACTGAACATCTTCGTTAATGCGATACCACTTTTAGGCCTTGAAGTAATGGACTTTATGCTTAACAAAATAAAAAAAAAGGATTCTGAGCCTTAAATTAGAGAAAGGATGTTTGAGAGAAATGCCAGGACAATCGGAATTGAGTACCATCTCAATGTCTGAAATTTTGTCCGGGCGGGACTAAAGTTTTCCTTAACAACTTGTCAGATAACAATGACTATAAATTATTTTCCTAGTCTTGGAACTATTAAAATAGCCAGAAAAGAATGATTTAGAAAAAGACTGCAGCAGAAAAAAAAGCTCATTTCAGTGCTCAGTGCTGAAATTACCTAATATGTTACACGTCTTATAAGTTTAAAAAAAAAACTGCAATTAAAAACAAGAATCAAACAAAAACAAGATGAATCACAAACAGTGATTTACAAAATGGTAAACATTGTATTTAATATTCCGTTCCGTGTTCGTCAAAAGTCTAAGCGTCTGGAACGTACAGAATGTTCTTAATGAATTAGCTCAGTTTTGTAAAACTGGAAAGATACAACGAGAAGGATTTTTTGGAATGTCTAGAAATGCAAGACAGCCTAAGGAAAATCAATATTTAGAGAACAGTTCGGGGATTAAGTTTAGGTGAACTTTTTAAGACAGGAGCTAGAGATGGCTGGGATAGATGCTCAGAAAATCAGCGACAAGAGGCACGAAGTTATATTAGCAACATAAATGAAATAGGCCCTGAGTAAGATCCAAAATGATTTGGAATGAAAGAAAGCAAATGAATAAAAATGAACTGATTTGTGTTATCTGAGGTGCTAGTCCTTTAATCGCCTTTAGCTAATGTGTAACAATTTTACAACTAATTATCTTTAATCGAAAAAGAAGACCAATATGTAAAATTTGAGATATGAATGCCTATCTCTTAAATACTAACTCCTTGGATTGTACAACAAATTTGTACTTCGCTTTATCGACAAAAACTGAAGGGAGTTGAGAATGTAGGAATGTAGCTTCTTTAACTTTAAACAAAATTAAAAGTATTGATTTTAATGTTGAATGCAATATAAGATATTTTTAAAATTTTTAAAAAGTTAAATCTTAATGGGCCAGAAATTTTCAAGACCACAATGTTTCATAGCGTGTTATGCGATACAGGAAGTCTTATGTTCAAGGCTACACATATGTCGCTATGAGACTAATTCACTGTTACACTGGTACAGAATTTCTAGACGGCAAAAATATCTGGACATAATATCTGGTGTGCGGGCAATCACTGCATTTTAACTAAACTTAGTTCTACTTAAAGAATGGCAATGACTAAGAAAATTTGAAAATAAATAATTTATTAATTTGGAGATTTGAAATAAATGATTTGAATAGGTTGGGCAATAATTGGAATGGATATTCTGAAGGAAAATCAAGTTCTAAAATTTAATAGAGGACCAGTTCTTCCTCCACACGCCTGAGTAATTAATAGAAAGTAAATTTACATAAAAGAATTACAAGAACCTAAGAATAATTAATTCAGATAGTATCCATATGAGGAATGTCATCCAGTTTCAAGTCTTCTTTCGTAGCTCTAAGCAAATTGTTAAAAACACGGAAATATACCAACGAAGATCAAATTAAAATATTTTTTTAAAATCCAACATTTGCTAGAAGTGTCTAAAAAATATGCGTAAATTAATCTTTACTGTATAAAATTCCAGTACGTGTCTTTTAAAAATCTTAATATATGACGTTTCAGTGGACTTCCTTGTTTTTAAACTGGTGAAATGATTGAATTCCAATGGTTAGGTCCCATTAGGGTAATAGCGTTGATTTTAACTGTCGTTTCTATGGAGCCGTAAGGACTTTGAACCTTCTTATTTTTGTGTTGGCTGAAATTTTACAGGCAGAACAGGCGAAACATTTCATAGTAATGCTACTCCCTTAAGCTTTGTTCAGATTTATTTTTAACTAAGTCGAACGGCCATTCTGTACTTTCGTATAACTTTGCGCTGGCCACTGAAAGGATTTAAAGGCCTGAAAAAAGTTAGCATGCGCAGGTTAATCAGGCCAAATAAGAAGTGGCACCTTACGTTCTGTGTTAGTGTTTCGGGATTGAGAATTCAACACTTCACATTCTATGTTAGTGTTACGGATTTAGGCGCCACGGTAGCCGAGCGGTTAGAGACGAGACCTGCGAAGCTAATATGTATTGTGGTACTGGGTTCGATTCCCGGTCTTTAGGCCTTGGATTTTATTTAATGGTTAATAAAAGAAATTTACAGTAAAGTATGTTTGCTAGCCGCCTCCGTCCACGACACCTAATTGGTAGTTTGTCGTTAAGCCCCGCCTGAAAAAAATAGGCTATTACTTTACTTTTAGAGTTACGGGATTGAGAATTCCACACTTCACGATCTATGTTAGTGTTACGGGATTGAGAATTCAATATACTTAAAGAAGAAAAACTCGTTTCTTGAAGCCTACCCAGAATCACCTCACCAGTCTCTTTAGAACTAAACAAATCAGACTCAACAGACTCAATAAAGGGATTCTACAACGGACATATCGGTCGCAGTGCAGTAGACTCTATAGACAATTCTAATCTAAATGTAAGATGTACTTATCTACAATTATCTTTGCTAATTCTAAATCACCGCAAGCAGAAAACTCAAAAACTATTTAATGAAAAAGCACTTCTGTTAATCAATAATTGTCTTTCTACTGAATGATTTATTATGCAAGTGGAAAAACAGAAGATCATCTGAAAGGGTACTTTTAAAGAAATCATTACGCGACATTTTTTCGAGATCACCCAAAAGAGATGGATCATAAAATGATTAAAACATATTAAAAAATAGATAGGATTTGTAACATGTTTCTAAAGAAAGTGGTTGGATTTAATAAATAATTACCAATATAGAGGAAGTCGAGCCAATTTTAGAGAAAAATCTAAAAAATTATTCAGTAGAATTGTTAATTTACGAATTTCAGTCAAAACCGTGTGAAGCTTGAGTTGGTAGCCACACAAAAAATTACATTTTAAGCTTCCAGATAAGTCGGACACCGAAATTTGATAAAAACTCATTTACACTCAATCACAAATTTACCTTTAAATATAGGAAAGTAGATCTAAAAAAAATTATTAGTTTTGAATAGAATTAAATTGAAAATTGTAAGTTATGAAAGAAGTTCACCGAATTGAACGCAGTCGATAATAATAACTGGTGATGTTTAGCAATAAGCGGACATCTGGTCAACAATAATTATCAACTGAACCGTGAAGGAATAGAAAATTGGTAGATCTAATGCTATTCCAGTGTAGGACTATATCGCAATCTCATGGAAATCTGTTTCAGAAAACCAATTAGAAGTGAACTGTATACAGACAGCTCTAAAAGCACTTAGTTTTAAAATGAGCTTTGGTACAGGTGCGAACTAGTGGGCCGCAGTTAGAAGATGTTCATTCATTTGTATGCAAACAAGACATTTCAAGGAATGTAAAGTTTTTTTCTTTTTTTTACCTCTCTCGCCACCTTTCTCGCCTTTATTACCTTTTTTCCATTTCACTCATTCCTTCGGCACGGTGGAAGAAGCCCTTATAAAATTAGCCCCCAGCGAGCGACAGTGGCGCCTTGATGTTCTATTTTGTAATATAAAGGTCGCCCCTTGATATTTCATTCTGACCTCCAAACAACTTGATTATTATAATAAAGAGTAAATTAACTTTATTTTTCATCCCTAAATTAAAATAAAATATCAACATAACTTTATTGGAAAGCATATCTCTTGAGAGGAGCCCAACTCATTTAAATTCTTTTCTTGTTTATTGACGTTATTATGATTTAAGAAGTGCCATTTAAAATTACAGTTAAATTGCATATAAATAACAGCTTTTTAAAACTTCGAATTTTAAACATATTTATCTTTTATTTTGTTTCTTGTCTTGGTGCATCGAGTGCTCAGATCATAAGCGTCCAATCATCAAATACTACCATTCATCCAAAAAATGAAAGAACATTCAATAAATTCCAGCATAAGAATTTTGACGCTACGTTACGTTCGAGTTCCTTGACGGGAGTAAATTAACCTTCCAGCGGGCGCGAGTATCTCACAGATACAGACTAAGACTAAAATAATCGCAGTTTAGTGACGGAGCGGCGAAGGGTGCTGTCCTTTAAGCAATGCTACACCCTCACGACTAGTTTCCTTCATCTTGTTTGGGGTTGTACATTTCTTTGCAATTGCCGATCCGTGCATGACATAAACTCGCGACCAATCGAGTAAGTTTCCAGATTTACCAATTATTTATATTTTTTCTTCTACGTGTCCATCAAATTGAACTATTTTCAACATTCTTTAAAAGAATATTGTTTTCTACTGACAGAAAAAGACATTGTATATCTTAGATAAGAGGAGGAAATATCTGCGAAAGCTTTCAGACAGTCTCGTGGCTGAACATGCTGATTGTAATTATTACACTTACCTATTGGATTGAAAAAATAAAAAGTACTGTCGTTTTCTGAGTCTTTTTTTATTTGTTATTTCATTATTAATAATTACAGGTGTTATTTAATTAATTTCATTTTTCTGCAACCATGTAGAGAAGTTCTCATTACTCAATTAAAATCAGCTGTGTAATGCCCAACTTCCCACACTAGTGGGGAAAAATTCCCATTAGTGTCACTTTCCGCACTAGTGTGTGGAAAAACTTTATTGTGCTTCCTTGATATAAGAAGTTTTGTTATTAACATAAATATTTTCTGTAAAACTTTAATAAGCTTATTTAAATTTATTTTATCTAAATAATTAAAAAACGAATATTAAAAAATAAAATAAAAATTGAAAGGAATATAGAAATAAAAATAATACTTTAATAAATAATTAGATATTTTTAATTATAACAGTTAAAAAGGTTATAGTATAGTGTTACCTTATAGAAATTTAAAATGGATTCTAGTGATTCCTGTTTAGAAAACACTCCTCCATCAATCAAAGAAACAGCAGATAATGTAATAAGTAATGTAAATACGTAAGTAATGTAAATAATTGTAATATAACAATAAATGTTTATAATAAATAAATTACTTTTTGTAGACTGTAAAAATGAAATTTTTAATTTTTTTAGTTAATAAATGGTTGCAGAAAAAATATAATATTTAACTCTAGTGTAAAGTATTTTCCTCACACTCGGCAATTTGCACTTGCACTCGCATCGCTTCGCTCGCTCGTGCGTGCAAACCCTGCCTCGCGTGAGGAAAAGTACTACTTTCCACACTTGTTAAATAAATAACTATTCTTCTATTGATAGATAAAATTAAAAATACCAAAGTTTATCTGTAAGATACGCGCGCCCGTTTCTGTAACTTATTAGGCGCGCCCGCTGGAAGGTTAAAATTCAAAGTAACATGTTCCTGCATTTTTTGTCTTGAAGATTTTTCGTGAATTCACAACACAAACCACGAACAGATCACTTTCTAAAAAAAAGAAACAATATCTTGGACTAACTGAGAACCTTTTTTTGTTGATAAAAAGTAAAAGTGACAATAAAAAAAAAAAAAAAAAAATTATTAAATATCTGTACGAAACTCATTAAATTAAACTATAGAACACAACCGAACTATAAAGCCCCAAATTTTCCGGTCAACAAAGTTACGACAACTAATTACGATATCTTGTAGAGACATGGCTGGCTGTGTACAGGCTGTAGTTGAAGTCACTGTAGTTGACGGTAAATTGCCTCAGAATAAACAGTGTTTTACATCAAGATCAGGCAGGTTCTGTACCATGACATTTTATTGATATAAATTACAACATAATCTACAAACCATTTAATGATTTTTTTTTTTTTTAATTGAGTATATTTCTGGTAAAAAATCTAAATAGAAAATATGCTAAATTGGAAAAAAATGTTTGTAAGTGAGGTAAGGAAAAATAAAAAGTTATACTTAGGAAGAAAAACTGACTTATTTTTCTTCAACAATACAAAATGGAAAGTCCAATTTGACCATCAAGATTAGTGCTGCACGAGACCGAGACGAGGCGAGACTTTATGCAGATCTCGGTCTCGGTCTCGTATGACAAGTGCTTGTCTCGGTCTCGGTCTCGTCGAGATATCTCGTTTTTTTTGGAATTTTTGTTTAAGTATTAAAAATAAAAAAAAAAAGAACCCAATATCTGAGGCAATCAAAATGAATAAAAAAAATGGTTTGTTATTAATAATCTTTTCAAAAATTGTCATAATTAAAACTGTCCGGTAGGAGAGTTGTATAAGGGTTGATCGTCAAAAACTGTACGCAATCAGTTTGCAGCACTAATCAAGATTCAAAAATTAATCTTTTTTTCCAGCGTTACAAAAAATATCACTGAAAATCTAAGACACCATTCTAAAATACTTTAGATCATTCCTTTATCAGGTAAATCTAGATAATAAATTCTACTTTTTCCACTTATAAGAAAAAGAATAAATTTTCAGCTGCAAACTGATTGCGCTCGTTATGTGAACAGTAAAACGTTCTAAAAGCAGGCGACATGTGATTCTTTGATATTACTTTTTCGTGACAAGCAGTGCCAGTTTGATCCCTTGAATTCGGTAGCAAATCAATTTTATGGTCGAGCCAGCCAGTGAACACCTCTAGTTATCTATCGTTTACTGTAAGCAATAAATGCTGTAAAAATTGTTCTTAATAAATAAAAAAAAATTCGAATTCTGTTGGGTTAGTGTTAATTTCATCTGAAGAAAACATCTGAGTAATTACTCGCTCGACTTCTATCCACAACATCTACTAATTTGGTTATTGGACGTAAAGCCCTCCTGAAAAAATGGGTATTACTTTACTTACTCACACGACCTGCTCTTACAATTCTTAAAGTTCTAACTCACAAAATTTTGTTTAACTTCCGAACGTTTCATATTTAATTTCTTATTACTTCATAAGGAATCTACAATCTACCCACCTTTCTCCCTTAATAAAGAAGCACCCTTAATAGGCTTTCCAACAAATATATTGGCAGTAAAATTTGTAGATTTACACGGTTGCAATCTACTAAACAAATTTTCAACAAAAATTATAGGCGTTGTTCACGAGAAAAGCTTAAAATACAAAAAAAAAAAAAATCATCCAATACTTATAAATATTATAAAAGTGGCCTGCCAAACAGTAATGGCACGTTATAGGAAAGCTCTTTCCCAGAAATTCCAGCAATGAAATAATTATAACAATAATAATAAAAAGATCCATACTCACAATTAGAGCACCAATTTTAATGATCGTAGAAGCCACATTTTCGTGACAATTACAAAAAACCAGAAAAACCTATTCAGACCAAAAACCCAGATGCAGGCCAATTTGAAAAATCCACTTTTTCAGACTTGAGGAACCCCAAAACGGATTTCAAGATCCTAAAAATCTGCACGATTACAATTTCTTCTTTCAATTTAGTTGAGTAAGTAAAAGTAATTTGTCTTAAATAGAATATTCTTGTAAATATTCATAAGTACTTGCAGAACAGACAATTGATTAACTGAAATTTGATTTTTAAAAATACTACTCTAATACGGTTCTGGAACTCTTTATTTTCTAACTTACCATAATAAATAGGATATTTTTTTGCTAATAAATAGAGGGCTATATCTTTCTTACGTATTGAAGTTATGTGAGATTAATTCAAACTAACATTTGGAAGCTTCATGATTTTAATAGATTCTTCTTGGACTCGTTTCAAAATTTACTCATTCTTTTTGACTCTCTATTTCCTCAGTGTTCGAACTATTGCCGAGAATTTACCCTAAATCGTATTTACGCTAAGAACGCTTGTTCACTGTGTTGAATTGTTACTTTATTAAATTATGTCGTTTTCATATTACACCGTATGTAACGAAATTGTTTCAGAATGGTGCAGAATTATTTTATAGAAATAACAGCACGAACAAACATACCCACAAGATCGAAATCTTAATTTTTTTTTTTTGTCCTTTACCCCTCTCACTGCTTGGAAAAACTGAAAGAAATCCTTAAGGTGGAAGTAAAAACCCCGGTGTTTTCCACGTGACACGAATAGTGGGCCACTATGGAGCCGAGGTCCATCGATTGGGCCGGTAGCAACTGTTACCACTGAATCTGTATGTTTCTATTCCAGGTTGACTATTTAATAAAACCAATTTCCTCATATTTAAGCCCTGCATTAGCATTTCTTGTATTTATTATTACAATATTTAAGATAATCTAGTTAAATTTATTAAAATGTTTAATTAGCAAAATAAAAAAGCTGGTGTGAACTTTTTCTAACTTCAAAAATTACAATAACAACTTTCCTTTAAACGTCTCAAATAAATGATCATAAAATGGGATAGAGAAGGAAATTTCGCAGACACAAATGAAGGGTTTACTTCATTGCACATCACTTCTGTAGCATAATTCCACGTCCCAAAACACTAAGTATCATAAATACTAAAAACAGATGAGCCACTTTAGCAATACTTCCCCCTTAATTGTTTAAGCACAAAAAGTAAAACTAATCGAATTAAGTAAGAACAGTATCAGCTAAAAATGGAATCAACGATAGCAGCAACATTCTTTTAGCACTTTGCTCCAAGAAAATATATATAAACTTTTGAAGGAACACCTGCATAGGCTGTAACTATCTGTGAAATCTCTATGCAGGAAATATGCCGATCCATCTCCTTGGAGGATGTGTGCACATCACGCTCGCAAACGATTACTGAGGTTTGATAGCCAGTAATCAGGAGTCGAATTGGGAGTCCTCGCATTCTGCATTGCTAGCGGGATGTGGAAAACACCATGAATGACCATTTCCTTATAGATTAGGGCCCAGATTAGATTAGATTGGTAAAAAATTATGAAATAAGGTGTAAACATTCTCCAATCTTAATTAAACTGAAGTATAATTCATAATTCAATATCAAATGCTCGCCTAGAAGTGTAATAAATTCAATATATTTCCTAAGTAATAGGTAACGTTAAAAACAAGCTATAGGAAATCAAAAACAAAACAACGTTTCTATATGAAACAGAAGGCAGCATTAGGCCACACAACTTCCTTTCATCATATGACCGGAAATGACGTCACTACTCTGAAACCCAGCAATGAAGAGAACTCTTTGTATCCATTATAAACACACAGAGGCTAGACCAGCCTACTCCGCTCATCTTCATTAGAACCAATGGGTGTACTGTTGGGCGACCCAAGAACACAGCAGCAGACCGTAATAAAGCAGCATTACTACTCTTGCTAGCACTTGGAGAGTCAAAACTCTGCGCTAGTTAGAAGGAAAGCTAGTTGTTAAGTCAAAACTTTAGTGACTTGATGGAAGACCAAGGTCTGGTAATTAACATTGGTGGATAGAAATGATAGTGCGCAGTACTCCTTGATTGGAAGTGGAGAACCAAGGCAGAAGAAAGGATAATTCCCAGCTATTAAGTGGAAAGTAAAAGCGTCCTTCCAAAGGAATAGTTAACCTACCAAGTCAATTAGGACACCTTTATCCATTCATGTTTGTTGCTACAGCTTAAATTTGTTTTGTAAGTTAACATCTACTAGTTCAGAGAAGTCCCTCGACAGAAAAATTATTTATTTATTTTAGAACTATTATTCGGGCAGACTAATAAAATGCCAAAATTCTGCTACATTGTAATAACAGAATATCAACAGATAATTTGTGGTTTTAATTTTTCAATTCTGTTTTTAAGTTCAGTTTTAAATTGATGTTTGTCAGTTACTTTCAACATAAGATCAGTCAGTCTTTATTCTTACTTTAATTCTAACTTTAAAAGTATTAGTACTTTAGCGATAGAGGGGAAGCAATATTTATATGAAAGAGAACGCCTGTTTCCAAGCTCAGAATTGTTAACCAATTACAGTCGAGTCAGCCTAGAGAGGCCTAGAAAGAGCCTAAAGACTCTACTTCAGAATCATTTACGATGGTAGACTTTATAAATTTCAAAGCGACATTGAATACCCAGTAATGTACTCGTAATACCTGCGACCAGGATCGCCTAAATCACTTTCTGATTGTGTGCCCCAATTATATGCTCTGAAGAAATAGATATATTTAGAAGTACATCAATGCAGATAAAATGTAAGTAGAAAATGTTAACAATTTACTGCAAATTTCAGAAGATTAAAAACAGTAGAAATTAATATGAATTATACAATTTTGAAATAAAGATATTTAAACTAGAGTAATAAGTAGAAATTAAGACAAAATATAGTAGACATGGGAAGGTAAGTCTAGAACAAATTTTTACGACGCAATAAATTTTAAAAGGGAGAAAAATAAACAATTTATGAAAAATACTTAAAAGTAATAATGTGTATGTAAAGGCATCGTTAATGAGATTGTTTATTTATATGGTGAAGTCGTAATTATCCAGAACAATGGACAGTTGTAAATTCCACTATATGAGTGGATACTTGTGTTTACGGTCTACTTGATTGAAATATGTGCTTACAGTTAAAACGAGCCTTGGAAATTATAGCATAATTTATTGCGAATATAAAACCAGCATCTTCTGCAAGGAAACTCACTTCTTGTATTATCACAGTATTAATTGGATTTTATGATTTTCCCATACTTGAACTCTTTGTGTTTATAATACCGGAAGTCAAATTGCAATAAATGTTCAAGTAATTAAAATCATACTTGGGTTTTAATTATTTATCAAGTTGGTTAAATTAAATTGAATCACACAATGGTTATTAAAAAGAAATATACTATGGATTTACTGCAAGGAGAGTGTTATTGACGCAGACTGCTGAAACTTGGACCTATCCGAGATGGGCTACTCCTTCAAAAAAGGAAGTGGTACTCTTAAGAAGACCTGAGTCTATCAATGATTTTTTACTTGTTAATTTTGTTTCTAACTTTAGGCCAGAACGATTAAACTACACGTTCAGCTTCTATGAGGAAGTCAGATTAGTGGTGAATGTACAGCTTAGGAGTTTACTTGAAAACAGCCTCCACTTGCACTGACACCTCATCTTCAAATTGAAAAAACAGATTTATTTTGTCTAGAAAAATGGTTCAAGTACCAGAGTTGAGTTGAAGAGATATTCTGGAGTTATTCAAAATTAAGACCATCTAATGGCAGCCAGGATATTTTAGCCAGATAGCTAAAATATGATACTAAACAGCCCACATTTTAATTTTGGAGAAAATTAATTTTTATGAAGCGGATTTTATTGACTTTTTTTGCACTTTATTTGAATGCGGTTTGATACATTCCAATATTGCGCGGTTCCTTTTGAATTGAATTCGAATTTTCTACTGAAGGATAAAGTAATAGCTCTTATTTTTGGTTGCCCAGCTCGAGACCCAGTACATTATAATTTATTTTAATGCTTAGTTAATAATTTTTAATACTTAAAAAATTTCGGGTAGCGTCAAGGCAATCAGCTGATGAGACAAGTATTCGCTGTAGGCAGGGCTCAGTTATTTCTTTTTTAAATTTGTTTTCCGGCGCATCGACGTCTGTGGCCTTTAGCGCCTACTACTCATTTTCTTTTCTCATACAAAGGCCACTAGAACTGGGATGGTACCGTATTGGCCTATCGGGGCTGCCACACACATATCTTGCTTGAAGGCAGAGTGTAAGACTTAGTTATTCTGCGAAGAATTTTTAACTTTAAGGATTAGAGACAGCAAATTTCTCACAACCCCATATTTTGAGTTTTTAAATCCAAATTGGTATCGTGCTTTGTATAAATCAGTGTTAGTTTTGGTAAAATGCAAATGAAAACTGCACTTTCTTTAACTAGCCACTTTATTTTTCTTCTCTAGATGTTTTGAGTTAACAATAAAATAAAAGTGAGAAACTAACACGACCTTCTCTCATTACTATTCCAACTCATTAAAATTGTTGACCCATATTAATTCTCGAAAACATTATAATTGATCTCCTTAACAAAAACTTACAGTTTAAAATGTTAAGTATAAGGGTTGATTAAACGCCAAAAGGTACATAAATCAGCAAGTACCCAACATTTCATTAATACTTCATTAATATTTAAGTAATTTTACTGCATTAAATTTCATTAATATTTTTTTGAATTTATTAGAGGTCACAGACCCTTATGCTGGCCATTTTAATCTACAAAATATTTGTTCAAATAGAACACCATTTAACTTAGATTGACTGTAATATCTAATCAACAAACTATTAATCACAGGTTAAAAAAAAAAAACTTTATAAAAAAAAAATATGAGGCTAAAAAATTCAAAACTTTTTTCAAAAATGCTTGCACCAACATTCATCAATGATTTTGTTTATTTTATTTATTTATTTTTATTTTTAAATAAAAATCTTCGGTTTAAGTTCATTCTTCGATTAAAGTAATTGTTATTTTATGAAGTAGTCAAACGTTTATAATAATAGGTAATAATTATCTGGCTTTATAGTAAATAATAGTTTTCTTCAATTCTCAATCTAGGTATTCTTACCACAGTGTTATATATTTGGAATATAAGATATGCATATTTTTAGGACAGCTAATTATTCCAGTATTTTACCTACTATAAGTAAAATTAGAGGGACTACATTAAATTACAATTGAGAAATGAATAATTATTGTTGAATAATTTACTGGATATTACCTATGCGTTATTTGTACTCACAAATACTTCGGTAAGAAGAATTCTAGACTGAAATATTGTTTTAAATCCGTGATTCAAATTTAAACAGTAGCCGACTCTAACTTTGTCTTTTTCTATTTTAACATGCATGTATATGTGACTATTCAGAATAAAGGGCCTAATAAAGATAAATCAGAAGAATAATTTGGAATAAAGCTATAATAAAGTACCTATTTAATTACGAAGATATAATATACATTTTATCATAATTATAACAAAAAATAAAATATTATGAATGAACTAAGGGAAGGGATTAGCTATGCGGTTAGCGTATTGGATTCCCACGTGGAGGTTCCGGGTTCGAATCCAGCTGCTGACCCTTAGATTTTCTCTTCCTAAGAGCTTCTTACAGCTCACTGGCCGGTGATGGACAGTGTTGTCTGTAACGAGAGAACACTGTCCGGAGGCCGGCAGTGCACTGAAAAAAGCTCCGGGCGCCAATAACCTCAGATGTTGACGCGATTTAAATCAATAAAAAAAAAATTATGAATGAACTGGCCAGCATTAGGGTCTGTGACCTCTAATAAATTCAAAAAAATATTAATGAAATTTAATGCAGTAAAATTACTTAAATATTAATGAAGTATTAATGAAATGTTGGGTACTTGCTGATTTGTGTACCTTTTGGCGTTTAATCAACCCTTATACTTAACATTTTAAACTGTAAGTTTTTGTTAAGGAGATTTTTGTACTTTTTGGATAGATTTTCCTTTTTATCTGTTTTGCAAAGTTACATATCTGCTTTACAGATTTTATTAAAATTTGGAATAATAAATTCTGTCATTATAACCTAAAAAGGTGTTAAGTCGGAACCGTAACTACCACTGGAGAGATCTTTTTAAAGAATGATTATAGTTGCGGTCCCCCAAACCATCCTCAATAACAATTTTTTAGAGAAAGCGTTTTGAATAAAATAGGAAGGTATTTGTACGTAAATAGCAAAATTAAAAAGCGATTTCAGTACTTCCTTTTAAGAGGAGTAAGAAAAATAAACTGCGATTACAGTACTTCTCCCTAAAAGGCAAATATTTTGAATCGAATTCATTGATGTAAATAGGTTCACTCATTGATAATTTTAACGATTGCAGTACTTCCTCTTAGTAGGTGTAAGAGCATGATGGCACTTCACAGCCACGTAGAGGAGCTTTAACCACTTCTTCGTGGTAAATTTTATCCAAATCGAACTAAGCGTAATAGAAATATTGGTAATAATAGTATTAGAAAAGGCCTTATTTGGGTGGGGCAAACTCCCCTCCTTATGAGTCATAGCGACGAGACTTTTAAAGTGCAAATCTGTACAAAATTTCGATTCGAATGACACTTCATTCATGAAAATCGGTTCACGTTTCGATAATTTGAAACGATTACCATACTTCCCCCTAATAAGGGTAAGAGCAGTACGTCGTTTAAATGTTACGTAGGAGTGCCCTAAACCTTTCATCCTGCCAAATTTTATTAAAATCGGGTTAACATTTACAGAGTTATTAGTAATAATAATTTTGAGAAGGGGCCTCACATATATGGGGCTAACTCCTCCCCCATTCGATGTACAGCGTGGAGACCCCCAAAAGGCACATCTACATAAAATTCCGAATCAAATGACACCTCATTCATGAAAATCGGTTCGCGCGTTTAGGCGCTACGTTGTTTACAAAAAAGGTAACAACAACAAGAAGAAGAACAAGAAGAACAAGAACAAGAACATTTTCTGAAAATGCCGTTTTTGGTCATTTTCGGCAACTTTTTTCTCAAAATCTACTTAATCTGGGTTGTTGCAAAAAATTACAGTTATAAAGGAGGGTTTGCCCTTTATTTTAAAGAAAATTTGGGAATTTTATCTTTTATAGAAAAAGAGGAAAAAAATGTCAAAGTTGGGTGTTTTTCAACATTACGCTTTTTCGTGCAGTTTTTGACGATCAACCCTTATACAACTGTCCTACCGGACAGTTTTAATAAAACCGTACACTGCAATGAAATATAACTTTACAGAGAAATCCTATCTAATCCATACGAAGTTTACAAAATAGCCTAAGAACCATTTTCAAACTTGAACTATATGAGCAGTTCTTCGTGAAAAATATGCTGAAGCTACCTAGATTAAATATCAAGCGCAATTTTTTATTAATTAAAAAAAAAATAATTGAACATATAAAAGACCAATTTCTGTATTCTGTTCATAGTTAGAGGACCTACCACTCAAAACGAGAGCGCAAGTTCTGGAGAAAGAAACATTTTCTGAAAGTTTATAATAATTGGTAACACCATTTTTGCTTTAACAGCTTAATTTTAATTTTAATTTGGTAACACAGTTGGTTTCTTTGTAATATTTAAAAAAATATTAATTAACTCTACAAAAGTGGAAAAACATACATATCAAGAGTGTGTGTGTGTAAGGGTGGCTAGTGAAGTCCGAGCCGTATGTTAAAAACGATTTTCCGGATGGCGGAATCACAAAGTTTCTATCCTTATTGTTTTTCTCTTCAATATGTAACAAAAAGAAGTTACAGTTAAAGAGAAGAATACAGAAAAAAGAAAAGATAAAACGAACGAAGAAAACCTACAGAAATTAAACTTTTAAAAATCAGCTACGGCCTGTTGGCATTGGATGAAGGCTCTGAGCTTGAATGGTAGACAGGAACAATAAAGAGGTCCCCATTGACAACAAAGGGGCCAGTACTGAAACGACGGACCAACACAAGAGGGTGAATGAAAGCGAAAGGGTTGGAGGTGCTTTCACTCTAGCCCCTTTTCGTGAAAGCTTTAGAAACTAGAAGTAGAGTTTTAGAGGATGGGGGAGGAGGATTCAATGTTGTTCTTTTGGCGGCCCTGAAAAGTATACATATATATATATATATAAATACACAGCAGAAGTAGGAGCCAACTGAAAATAATAGCAGCCAGTGAACAAACTGAACGAGGAAGATTTAGGGGAAAGGAAAAGCTAGTTGACTGAACGATAGGGTGGAGACATCGGCAATAACAAGAACGAAGAGTGAATGAACTTGGACAGTCTTCTTGCGACCCCTGTTGATTTTACAACTAGTACGGGAATAACACGTTGGAGGTAGGTTTCCTAATTGGAAAAGACTAGTATAAACATTAGCGAAAGAGCTCTCATTCACCGTTAGTGAACTAAACCACATTCAGTCTTACAATAAAAACTCATCGTTTCTTACTTACTTGGAAGGACTTATCTCTGCCACAATATTTTCAAGATCTTTACCTGGAACAAAAAGAAAGACAAAATTAATAATAAATAAAATAAAATCTGGCCATTTTCTGTTACCAAAAAGAGAACACATCACTTCAACATTGTAGATTCACTTAACAGGGAATCTATTTTCTTTAAAACCCTAAAAATGCAATCAGGAAATCGACAATTTTCCTAAAATTTGGAATTTTGGTATCAAATTCAATCCTAATTAATATTTAAGAGGTGTTTAGTACAAAAATTAATCTAAAATTTCACTTTTGTGAAAAGCCTAACATTATCTCTCTTTTAGCAATGCTCTTAATTAAATGTTTTCGGTTAGACGATTAATACAATTGATACAATTAATAATTGTTTTTCTTAGGATCGATCCCTCAGAATACCAAGTTTAAAGAAAATCATTGACGTCGCATTCGAGAAAATCTATTGGATTAGAATTTTCCGGTAGATTTTAGTCTCAAAACTTACTGACAGGTCCAATGGTCGTACCTAAACTAGGTATCGAATTTGAACTCTCCGCGGTTTTAGATTTTTTGAGTCACTCATTAAACTTACACAGACTAATTTAGCTGAAAAGCTCGCTACAAGTCTATCTTTTAAGCAGGCAAATCTGTTTTTGCTAAATACAAAGAAAGTTGGAACAGAATAAAGAAGATTGGGGAGTGCCCAACAAAAGGGTTATCCCTCACATTATTAACCCTCAGTGTGCTGCCAATATAGGATGTACGATGACACAAAGTTTGAATGGTAATGGCAAACACCGGGCATATTTGCACAAATTTGCTCTAACGGAGAGTGCTGTTTTGTAAAGTCTGCTGCCCAAACATGGGGACTACTTTAAAATAGAACGGAGCAAACTCATTAGGTAGGTAGTGACCACACTGAATTTATTTAGTAATTTACGATCTGGATATAAATATGTGCAATAAGTAAAACAGAATATAGTGCAGGTATATAAGGTACGTGAAGAAGCACTGTCTACAGGAAATCGATGATGTCGATGATCTTGAGATCTGAAGAAAGTGGTCCCAGGGTCACTGGCGATTCAGTCGTCTTGGAGCTTTGTCAGGAATAACAGTAGAGGCTAGAGACTGCAAAAATGGTTTAGAGCAATTAGTGGGAGCAGTATGGAACCTGTGACATGTCGTGTTGGCGAGTTGTTTGTACGAATGGGATGTTGAGGTCGCTGTGAAGAGTGAGGTTAGTCACGTAGAAAGGAGCGTCAACTATCTGAGAGTAGTTTTGATTGGATTGTCCGACCTGTCCGTATGTTTGTAGGTTTGGCTAAACTTTACAGTTCTCGTCATCATATCCACATAGAGTTGGGGATAGTGTTGTACACGAATTACCAATCGTTTAAGTTCTATAGGCAATTAGGAGCGTCATCCTTCAGTTTGTGAAGGTGTAAACAGTTTTCTACATTTATCAATAAAATTTCAATAAATAATTAAACGTAATTTTTCAGTAAAAAAAAAAAAAAATTATACAGGCAGAAGTGAGGCGATACCTGTAAAGCTAATAAGTATTGTGGTACTGGGTTCGATTCCCCAGTTTTAGGCCTTGGATTTTATTTAATGGTTGATAAAAGAAATTTACAATAAAGTATGTTTGCTAGTCGCCTCGTCACCTAATTGGTAGTTGGACGTAAAGCCCGCCTGAAGAAATAGGCAATTACTTTACTTACTTACCTAACTTACAGGCAGAAGTGATTATAAAGTTTTATTTCGATGTATGCGTAATAATAAGTTGTATTATATATTTTGTATAAATGCATATCCGTAAATGTATATTTAACTAAAATGCATGTAAAATTTTAAAATGAAATATGTAAAATAAATTTGGGTCTCTGGGGAATTCAAAAGGATATTTCTGGTAAAAACTGGATATCCAAATTTACAAGAAGATCGCAATACTTATCGCCTGGTGGGTACAGAAAGTAACCAGAGAATACAACACGAACATACAAATATAAAAGGGGGAAAAAAACACACTTTTTATAAATAGTCCACTATAATTTTTTATAATCTTTTTCTTAAGTACATATGTTACATGTTAAGAGTAACAAACATATACTGAAGGGCATGAATGCGGCAGTCTAAGTACTAAGGACCAGGGTGGCCGCCACATGTTCTGTCGACCTTACAAGACATTTTTTGAAGAGGGCAAAAATGAATACATTATCACATACATAACAACTCCATACTCTAATCATTACAGTTATCATAAACTATAATCAAATCATTTCGAAAAAAGGGAGCTTTAGATTATCGAAACAAGAGTGTCTACTACATTGGAGACATAGATGCGACACAGAGATTAAAATGGGGAGAGAAAAAATGCACAACACATGTCTCTCCTTTTACAGCGAGCATTAATGAAGCACAAAAGAAAGTAACTTACTATGTACGTAAAAACACATGTAGATACATTATAATCAGATGTAAGATTAAATTTATATGTAATATTTTTAAACCCATAAAGGCTTCATTAAGGTTGTTTTAGATGGCCATCAAAGGTGGAAAGGCAGTGTCGCCTGCTTTTTAATTACTGTTCAATTTAGAACTGCCGAAGGTATCGTTTCATTATGAGAAAATTTACGGCTGCTAATTAAAAATAAAAAAAGTTATGTTCAAAACGCAGCACGATAAAAAATTGGAGAAGGCAAAGAAATAAAGAGAATGAATGCAGACTTTATACTCAAACTTCTAAAAAAATCCCTATAAAAGCATTATCATGTAGCATTTTAATTAATAATTAAATAAATAGACGAAAATAAAAACCTTATAAATAAAGTTACTTTATAAGTGAAATAAAGTGAATACATAGAAAACCTTTCAGGAAAATGAAAAGCGACCAAATATTGACGATAAACTAAAGAAATATAAGTATAAAACATATTTTCTAACTTGAACAGGCAACAGATCCCGGGAATTTACAGTCCCATATTTTTCGCTAAAAATAACTTTGATAATATTAAAATGTTATAAATATACAAAAACAAAAACAAGGAATCACTGATGTATTCGGTCTAACACAGCAGATGGGTTCCCTATATACCCTATACATTCCCTATACTTGCAATGTTATCTCCTTTACAGTCCTACGAAGTCCATCATCGAACAGAAAATACTAGAATCAAGAACTTAAAATACAATCTAATCTATCTTGTCCAGTTTTACACCAATTTTATTGGATTCCTTTTGTTTTTGATTATAAAATTATTGTAAATAATTCGAGAAACAACAATTTAAACAACCTGTACGCTAACTTACTACAAAACACTTGACAATTGACAACACTGGCTTCCTCACAACCAAACACATATCACATACAGACCGATCACATTCAGTCCATGAACAGACAAGACAGAAAACAAACCAACCCTTTAATGATGTAAAATAGTACATTGTAAATTAGGTAAATATTCATTGTACATTATACATATTCATTGTAATATAATTATTGTTAACACACTGTAAATATATGTTCCACATCCCTGAAGATGACCTAGTCCCTAGGTCGAAAGCTCCGGCATAATAAAGTTTATCATGACTGATTTATTTATTTTATTTTTTATCCTATATTTATTTTATGTAGTTCTAACATCTGACTTCTTAGCGTCCCCGCAGCACCGCCATTTTTCAGTGCTCTGTCGTTCATCTCACTGTGCTCTGCTGTTGAGACAACTCTGACCGGGCAGAGATTTAAGAGAAGTAGGAGGCTTCTAGCAAGAGATTCTCGGCATGGAAATCAGGATCTACACGAGCGAATCTTTCGCACTTATTATTGATTTAATTTTGTCCTTAAAATAATTAATTTCACCCCCCAAAAAATCGAGTCTATTGGATGATTTAAAATTAAACTTTCGAATTAAATTAACTGAATTCTCCTTCATGTTTTAAAAAGACAGAAATTTTGCCAGCATTTCAGACATCTTTAGACCCCAGTTTCTGAGTCCAACAAGATGATGCACAAATTTTTTAAGCAAGATATAAACGTTCCAAGAATGACAAACCATCAGTGTCCACAAAATTGAGGAATCTCCTAGGTAATAATCCCTGAATCCTCTATGAAAATAGAAAATTTCTATTGTTATAATACTTTATAGGAAATGTAGGAAAATTGTTGTTAAATCTTTATTTAAACGTAAACATTTCTGTCAAAGCAAGTGAAAGGAATCGTCAGTAATATGATACGTACTCAAGAATATTTAATATCAGGACAGCGATAGAGAAAACGGCCATTTAATTAACAGCACAAGACCATTCGATACCCTTGTTTAAACAATCGACTCTTTTTTTTTCTTTTTTTAATATGATGGACTTATGAAAAAAGGGTATCTATTCTAACGGTAATTAAATTTGACCAACAAATATTTAGACTCTCCTGGTTGGGTACATATTTGTATTCCACTCCAATAAGCATCCCTACCTTTTCATTTGCTGGCAGATACTTGATTCCTTACATCACAGGGAAAGCAGGATAAAAAAAATTTATTCATTTTGTTTAAAAGTATCTGTCTTGAATATATAAATAATAGATATTAATGGATAGTGCAGGAGTTGGTCTAGTGGTCAAGAGCGTGGTTTTTTAAGTGGGAGATCCCCAGTTCAAATCACGCATATGACTACTTTTTATTTGCTAGGAACAGTTATTTATAGCAAAGTATGAGCTTCCGCCCCCGTCCACTACACCTAATTGGACGTTAATGCCCGCCTGAAAAAATAGGCGATTACTTCAGATAATATTGATAAACGTTCGGATAAACAATAGGAAATTTCCGACAAAAGAAGGCAAAATGTATGTAATTACTTTTATACGTCTTTCCTTTACCATTAACATAAATCATAAAAACGAATATTTGAACCAAAGAAAGATATAACATAGGTACTTTCCTCATAAGTTTATGGTTTCAATATTTTTCCGAAGTTTACATTTAATGCAAAACTAAAATATATGTTAAACTGCAAACAAAACAGAGTGTTTCTGTAATAAGTCCTATCTTCAAAGATCCTATTGCAAAGATTAACGAAGAATAAATCTACTTTAAGTATTATCAAAAGTAAGTTAACTCCTTCTAATTAAAATTTATTTACTTATTTATATAAAAAATAAAAATAAATGAGAAGTAAAAACAAATTAAAAATGATTCAATATTTCAAAGGACCAACATTAATCAACCTAAATCCTCACAAAAACGAATAACGGTAAAAAGGTTTTTCTTCACTTTCCTTTAAGAAACTGAAATATGATCTAATATTTAAAAATAAAATCGCTGTAATCGTGAATAATTTCTTATTTGTCTGTTGTCTGGCCAGAATTGGATCAATTCCAATCTAAAAACTTAAGGTAAATAATATCATTTATTTAATTACAAATTCACTTAAAAAATGCAATCTCTATTTCATCGAAGGGATATTTTAAAAAGTTAGAACGAGTTAGAAAATTCATGGAAAAAAAAAGATTTGTAAATGTACGGATTTTTAAAACATACAAAGCGGTCATTCGCTTTAATGACCAAGAAAATCGCGTGCACTTACTTATTCCTGTGCTTTTAAGACACGCATGTGTTGTACAGAAATAACAGAGCAGTTTCTTCAGAAATAATTAATTACTTTACCTGCTCATTCATTTTCTTTATTACAAAAAGAAAACTAGCACAGGATGTAAACAAATCCTAGACAATTTCACAAAGCCAATTGAACGAAGGTAAACCTAGTAGATCGTAAAACTCTATCACATTTAATTACTAACTGGATCTCGTTAAATATAGCACCGTAACTGTGCAAACATAAATTCTATTTTTCATTTCCTCACAACTATAAAACTGTTATTGTATTCATTTAAAAAATTACTTCCTTCATTCGCCTAAATTGACGAGCAATAGCAAAACTGATGAAAATTCTTTAAAATGCAATAGTTTTTCTTTATAATCCTTTTATTTCAGAACAGGAACATTAAAAATTTTTGTAAGATTTTATGAGGTCCCTTTTGGGTAACTGAAAGAAAATAAAAAAGGACGAGGGCGAATAAATGAAAGGCGAAGGGAAATAAGGAAAAGAAAAAAAAGTTTTAAATACAAAGTAAAGGATAGTTTTCTCTATAGACAATTGAAATACGGAAATTTAAGCGGGTGTCTCAACCACACTAGTGCAAATTAAATACTCAATAGCTCAGTTGGAACCATGAACTAGGTACTCACGTAAGTGCAATCACTTTACCGCCACCTCCGAAGGCACCCTGACCAGAAACACCAAGAAAGAACCCATCTACAGAGAAGCATCAAGAAAGCGATCACATAAGCCGCTCAAGACGGTACAGATTGCCAAAATGTGAAAAATATTTACTGTTTCGACAGGACTTAACCACCAAATCAAGTCCAAGAGACATCTCACACTTAGAAATAATAATTGATAGAGACATCTTCACACCTTAGTCAGAACGCAATCATCTCAGCTTTTCCCCCTGCTTGATAGCCAAAGGTAGCGGAGCGGTTAAAGGCGAAAACCGCAAAGCTAACATATATTTTGGTACTGGGTTCGATTCCCGGTCTAGGCCTCGTATTTTATTTATTAGTTAATATGAGAATTTAATAGTAAAGTATGTTTGCTACCCGCCTTTGCCCACCATACCTGATTAGATGGACGTAGAGCTCGCATGGAAAAGTAGGTATTTCTATACTTAATTTTTTACCTCAAAGACAACCCCATCCACCAAACTGAAGATCTGCCAATTAATAACCAACAATTTGTAGAACTGAATCCTCTTTCATACTTCAAACTCTTTTGCAAATTAATCTCCATATGGTGCGCAACAATAGCGTTGCAACACCATCCACTTTCCACCATACAAATACAACTTCTTAATGATAATTATGCTGAAACCAAAAACTGTTTGTTATCGTTTGAACTCGAAAATCAGAAGACCATGGAATAGAAATAAATAAACTTGCTGCGAACTACATTACATTATTATAAATAACAAAGCTCAGAATAAATAAAATGCACTGATATTGATATGTTTAAATGTACCTTTTTTTAGGCTTATAAATAAAGAGGAACGTTCTACCTTTGATCCTTAGAACGATTTAGTCTGAACGAAATCACCAGTGTTCATTATTGAGTGTAGTGATGTTTGGCCCAAATATTTACTCTCCGAACGACTATTTTATTTTCTTCTTTTTTTTTTTAAACCTTTTTATTGAAAGTTCACCAATTTCTTATCCAATAACCTTTTTATGGTGGCCTGTTTAGTGGGCTGGTTATATTGCTTTATTAAAATTTATTTGTTATTTACTTAAACTTTATTTTATTAAATGAAAACAGGGTTAATTTCAAGATTTATAGATTCACATACTTATATGAAAATATTCTTTAAAAAATTAGAGGAGAATAGCAAAAGCAGATCTATTACGGTTCAGCATTTTGATGCAAAACATTATAAGCAATTTTTTAGCTTTAAAAACAAAAAATTATAAGGTGTCCTGCTGGACAACTAACGCATTCATGTCAAAACCATTGGTATCCAGAAAAAAATATTTTATTTAGAATACATAATTTACAAAGTGGAGGCTGCTAAGATAAGTTAAGTTGCTAAATGACACAGATAACTGACCTGAGCTTAGATATTACTAATTAATAGCAAAACATAAATGCAATAAATAAAGCAGAAATTTAGCAGTAATGCAGTACGCAATATACGCAAAAACAATCTCTTATCGTCCATATACAATATACATCATTGGTTTTGCTGTAGCGTTGGTAAAAGTGGGAAATCTCCAGTTTAAGTCTTGCGTAGCTATTTTTCATTTCAAGTAGCTACGCAAGATTCAAACTGGGGTTTCCTATATTCATTAAAACTAGAGCTACACCATCGACATGTCTGGACGATAAGAAATTATTTTTATTTCAAAAAATGTGCTTCAAGTCCGCAGTGCTTGACTATCTTTATTTTTTTATACGTCTTAATGCGCCCTATGTTTCTGTGACCGATTACGGCGTTGATATGGTTGAAAAATGAGAGGTGATCGTTCGAAACCAGTCAGGGATACAATAAACAACATGGGTGCAATGACGAATAAAATCAAAGATTTTTTTTTTGGCATTGGCTTTCGCCATACAGCCAGCATCGTCTAGGTGCTTATCACTAGAATATCACTCACTCTCCATTCTTACTTATAAATACATTCGCTTCACTCATTCATCCCTCTACTATATACAACTATTTACATAAACTACAGCTAATGGATGGATCAGTACTCTATATTCCTGCCATCCTTATAGTATAACCGAAATTAAAATCACGTATTCCTTCTGTAATCATTTTCTTGCATTCATTCTATAACTTTTAAATACATTCATATTTCATTGCTAGCTCTGCTACAGATTTAAGCACATATATGTTGGTGGAGAATATTATGTCTTCGTAGCAAAATGGTGCACCTAAATACCTGTATAAGTCGTCAAACATTCGTTTCCTTCCTACCACATAACGTGGACATATCATTATTATATGTTTGAAATCCTCCTCTTCAGTGCAATCTACGCAAAGAAGAGAGGACCTTTTGTTGACCCTGTGAAGATACGATCCGCACACCGCGTGGTTCGCCCTCAGCCTTTTTACTTAGTAAAAGATACTTTTTAATTTGTTTTATTTATTTTTTTAAGAATTTCAATAGTCGAAGTGTGTGCTTCTTGAGCCAGGTCTAAAAAAAAAAGGGCGGTTATTAATTTTATGTTTTTTATATGAATGTGTCAAAAATTTTAGATTATAGATTAATAAGGAATCTGTAATTAAAGATTCAATTAGGGAAGTCAAGTATTTCAGTTCAAGAAACCTCCATTCAGCCTCTAAGTTCAGTCTCTTACAACAACGATCCTAAGACCACAGAATTGCCAACTGCTTAATGCCAGAACATGGCTGAATTGTTAACATGATTAACATCAACATGGCTGATGTGGATAGATTAAACTCGCCAAATTCTTGAAGAAGTAACAAGGAATAAATCTATTAATTTGAAATATTGATAAATGACTAATATTTTGAAAATTAAACAAGTAAAATATAGGATGAAAAAATAATTGCCAGTATCAGTCGTGATACATTTATTCGGCCGAGCTCTCGACGTAGGGACTAGGTCATCTTCAGGGCTGTGGAACACATTTACAGTTTGTTAACAATGATTCTATTGAAATGAATATGTATAATAAAACGAAAATTATTTACCTAGTTTACAAAGTAATACTTTTACATTTCAGGGTTGGTGTGTCTTCTGTCTTGTCTGTTCATGGACTGAGTGTGATCGGTCTGTGTGTAATATGGAAGTCAGTGTTGCCAATTGTCAAGTATTTTGTAGTAAGTTTGCGTATATGTTGTTTAAATTGTGCGTGTCTGTTTAGAAATTTAGACTGTTTTCTGTCTTAGATATGTATATCATTTCTAGCACTTTCCTTTTTTGTGTGTTGGTTTCTGATTTAAGTATTCGGCAGAATAAATGTATCACGACTGAAATGGCAATCATTTTTTCATCCTATTGAAACTATGAATCAGTCACCAAGAATAATGAACAACAAGTAAAATATGTTAAATTTAAATAATTAAAAAAAAAAAATATATTTTACATTAAAGAAATAAAGATAATAAATAACTTAATAAGTGTCTAAAAAAAAAAAAAAAATGAATAACAGTAAAAACAGAAAAAGAAATATTGGTTTGCTGAGAAGGAATCCCCCCACTCTACATATGAAGGAGATGTTTAGAAGGAATGGCTTGTACTGCTATTTTTATAGCGAGCATAAATCTTACTTAACCCCAAACTGGGAAACATTGCGAGTTTAACTAATTATAAGATCGTCTTATATAAACGCTAGGATGCGTAAATTGTCGAGGTGTAATCTAAAGGGAAGCAGCATGTAGCGGATATCCCGCAAATCTTCTCTCTCCTTTAAAAAATAGTAAATTTTTTCGTTTATTTCTAGGTTGTTTTTTCTCTTCAACTTTGAGTTAACAGGTCTTCCCGTCTTGTCTAACCGTGTGGATCTGGTTAAAAGAAGAAGAACAAGTGCTTCGGGTTTCCGTCTTTGATCTCTATACAATCCTTAACCTCACTTTGTGTAACTTTTTTGTCCTTCTGCCTTCTTTTTCTTTCCTGTCTTCTAAAAGACTTCTTCTTCTTCTTCTTTTCGTCAGTAATCACAACTATAATTGGTAAGCATGCGTTTAATTTGTATGGCAGCACCTTTCAAAAAATGTTTTTTTAAAAAAAAGAAAGTCTTAAGTTTCCAGACGCCATGTGGAATGTAAGAGTCGTTATTTAAGCAAAAGAAGTTGCTCTGCTTCTTTTGCTTTATTAATGAGCAATTAACAAACTTTTTTTTTCAAGAGTTCCTTTTAAACGAACCACATTTATTAAATGTTTTTTAATTTGCTCTTTTTCAGTTCTAAAAATGTATTGGATGTATTTTGAATAGCCAATTAGGAAAGCTGCGTCACACTATATAATTAAAAACTAGTGAATAAATATGAATTACTCTTAAAGTTCCTTACTTTCATTGACTAGAATAACTTTACACTAAATCTTAAGAAACATATAACTACATCTTTAGTCAACTTTACTTTATCTTGTCTATTCGATTAAAAGAGCTTATAAAGCTTATAATTTAAAAGTACTTCATCAGTATATTCATCTCCCTGTGTCTCAAATATCGTATGGAGAGTTAAATATGTTTTTAAAATTCTGAGTTCGAAAAAAATTGATCGACTGGGAAATTAAAAACAAAAATTTGAATTTAAAAAAATTCTATTTCCTGAGATATTTTTTCTGAAATGTTTCCGATAATATATTCTCTAAAAATTATATTAGACCACTTCTATAACATTCAGTAGGTTCAAACAGAAGCCGGCGTACGAGTAAAGGATGTAGACGTTGGCTTAAAATGAGTGACGACTGATTTTTCAAGAGGTCACGGCAATAGTTGCGTATTTAGTTTGCAGGAAAGATGTACAAGCAACAGTAATATGATAAGAGTATTCTCAGGCACCCAGGTTGCTTTTAAAGCCCCTGGATAAGCTAGATGCTCGTCAAAAAAAAAAACTGGTAAGGGAACTTATAAAAAGTCAAGGAAATAGGGTCAGGAGCATTGAGCCTTTTAGGTTTCTGGATACCAAAGTAATCTTCGGTATCTAGAAAAAGTGATAATCTGGCAATGGTGGGCTCTTAGATTAGATTAGGGCGGCCTCAAGGCCTAAGGCCATTGCGACCCCTTTGGATCTATTGTGGCTCCCCAACTTTAGTGCTCGCCCTCCAGACCTGTCCGTTTGATCAGACTCTTAATTCCGGGGAGCGACGCCTGAGTAAAGCTCACCGGCCTTTGGTTTTCCTCCCCGAGAAGTAATATCCTTAGCCATACCAGCCCCTCACACAGACACAGCACGCGCGGCGCCGTTTCCTCCTCTTCCTGACAGAACCTACAAAGGCTATCATCTGCCAGGCCCATGCGATGCATGTGTTTTCTGTGCCTGCAGTGGCCGGTTAATAGACCTACAATTATCCTTATAGCCCCACTGCCTTGACGGATTAATTCTGCAGTCAGTCTCGGCGAATAGCCCTCTAATGAACCTGTCTCTGCCCAGTGGCATGGCGTGTTCTTAGTCCATACTCCCTACTCCCTTCCCACAGTTATTAGGCTGCCAGTTAATCAGGGTGGATATTAAGAAAAAGAACTGGACCAGCGATGGTGCCAACTTAAATCTTACGCCCAGCCAAAGAAAATCACTCAAAATGCTAAGCTAAAGGATTCTACTAAGATTACTAAATGTAGTTGTAGGAATGAACTAAAGATTCGTTCACTTGTTCAACAACATTTGACAGGCATAGTATCTACAGTATAAGACTGAGGAGTCTACAGAGTACGTGGCACATTACTCCAGATTACACTCGCGTTTTGGGAGCATCGCATACTGAAGATCTTTGGAATGGATGTGATTCTAAGGGACGATTTTATAAACCGATTGGTTTTGAAAAGATACTCTAACGAGACTGTTAAGACGTAATAACCAGTACCCAGGGTGAAGGTTTTTCTATAGGGTAGGATAAGGCCCATCTAAGGACTAGGTCCAGAACCGTAGGGAACCCACATTGAAATAAGAAAACATCAACCAAACAATTATTCATTCAGACAGTCATTATTGTTATAACAGAACAGTTTAAAAAAAGGGAATTATTCTCTTAACGTCCAAGACATTACAAATAGCAATCACGAGCCAAAAATCAAGAGGATCTTTAGTTGCAGAGATGTGAATAATTCTTGATGGAATATTTATTTTGAGGAATTTTAGGGAATGTTCTGTCGTCAGAAATCAAGTTACAAAATTTTAATAGGGAAAATTGCTAATTACGAGTATTTATTTAATGCTACATTACTGCGCTAATTCTAAATTAATTTCCACGCTAACGTACGTAATACCCGAGGCTTCTTAAAGACAGGTTCTTATTGTCACGAATTTTAAACAATGTTTTCAAGTTGTAGAAATAATTAGGTACTTATTAAGGTGGCAAAACGTGTGTCTAGCTGGTCGGCTAGGGTTTACTTATCATTCCAACATCTAGTAATGCTTTCTCCACTTCAGTTATAATAACGACAGAGATTCCCACGAGGGATAAATTAGCAAAGAGGGTGGAGGTATACTACGTGCCACTCAGGGATCCCTCCCATTATACTAGTGACGAAGTGAGTGTGAGGAAATGAGAGAGGAGAGATAGAGAGGTGTTCACAGACTCACCTCGTCTACACTTATTATCATCACATTGTTAATTAACACCTTCCAATGATTCCAAAACTCACGTATCTATTTAATGCAACATTTTCTTGTAGTTAACATGCTGTTTCTTGTTATTTGTGCATTTCTATTACTCATTTGAAAAATTAAAAAGTTAAATGATGATTCATGTTTTTGGAGATCACCAGCACCTTTCTTGGCCGAATAAATTTAAAATTACTGCATGAAACAGTAACTCAATTAGCTGTGATAATTCAGAAGAGATTACAGCTAAAAAAGTTTAGCACATCAAATCCTTTCGAAACATAGTTATAGGTAAAAAATTTCTAAAAATTTGTTCGGTTGTTCGGTAATAACTAGGTGTAAAACAGATTATAGAAAAGAGATTTCTGTTTCAATAATTACACTTTAAAAGCTAAATTAAAGAGAGAGCATCGTAGTGTAGAAACGTTGAGGATGACATAGCTATGATGTTGACAATCACACCTAAATATGTTGGGTAAACAGCCTAAGGTTTAAGAACCGAGCGGAAATCTGATATTAAATAGATATGTGATAGAAAAGCCCTAAAAGAATAAAAGATAGAAGAACCGTTTAATAGCTAAACTTGATTGGATATTTGAATAAATTAAACTAGGTGAACTAGCTATACGATTAATTCCAGAAAATAGCAAAGCATTGTGATTGAATATGATTCGTAATGAATGCTACGTTCTAATGACGCCAGATGTTCGTATACCTTACATGGAGTCCGGAAAATACTTTTCTATGCCTTTAAATACTATCAACATTTCCAGTCACTTCAGCACGACTCCCATTTCCTCTGGTTCATGACGCCCAGGATATGAACAAGGAAGAAAAAGATCTCTCTACATGTAAAGCATCTTTGCAGCCTCCATTTTAAGCACTGCCCATTGTTTCACATTGACTGAACTTGTTTTAAATCTTGAGGAAGTAAACGGCTATAAGCATGAGAGGTCGTAAGTAAGCCGATAAGCTACAGCTTGCTTGCATCCCCTAAACCAAATCTGTGCTCATTTCTTCACGGTTTTATAAGCGTTCATCTGGCCAATTGGCTGAGATGCAAAGTTCCAAGAACTTCAGTTGTTTAATCGCTCTCAGGAAGGATAACGGGACCATCATGGTATAAACAAGGAGCTTCTGTAAACATTAGTCTATAGGGTAACTGCCTGACTGTGTAGATATGTTACAAGATATGAAAGAATAACTACTATAAAAAGAGTGACTTCACAACAAAGGTAGACATACGTATATATTTCGTTACAACGAACGGAAAGCAGTGAATAGAAAGAAATAAGTAAAATTATGGGAGTGAATCTATTCACCCGATATGGAGTGTTTTGTGCACAGTTAATGTCACGACAGAAAATTGTAAAACGTGCTTTTTTAGCCTTGTTGCTTTTTCCCCCTTTATACTAAAGAGTTCTTACTACCTTACACGGTGCCTTACTCTCGCTAGAGTATCTGCGACCTTAGTGCTTTGTACAAACCCTAGATGCTCACTAGCATACCTGAATACAAGTTATTCTACTGTTGCTCTAAAAGGAATTCCAGGAGGGTCGATACTGTTTATGTTAAGTAGGGAATAACAATAATACAGATCTTAAAAATCTTATAATATCCTATAAAAGCACTATTTTAAGGTTTTAGAAAAGTTTTGATATTATTTCAAAATTAATTATACGAAAACAATAATTTAATGCAATTAGAATTCTTTAAATGACTTTTATAGATTTCTAACTGTTAACTGTGGGTTATATTAAAGCCATATTTCAGTCTATTTTTTCATTTTTTATTTTAATAAGAAGTTTCAGACCACTTTATGTCCAACTTAAGAATTATTTATAGGACATGCCACAATTTTATTGGTTATTAACTGTTCTTATTTTTAAATTTGTATACTATTTTTCAATTATATTAAGTTTAACATCTCAAGCTGTTATTAATTAACATTTAAAAACTTTATATTTTATTTGAATATTTGTTAATTTCTTTTGGCCTAGAATTGTCAGTTTTTTTTAACAAAATTAATTAAACAATTTCTTAATTAAAAACTGTGGACAAAGTACGCTACCTTGGACTGCACCTAGACAAACGGTTGACATGGAATCCCCATACTACGAGGGGGTACCCAAAAAAAACCGGAATTATTTTTTAAAAGCTATTTATTTACAAATTTTTTACAGAACAACCTTATCCCCTTCAAAATACTCTCCATTACAACTAATACATTTGTCCCACCGGTGCTTCCACTGTTCGAAACATTTTTTGTAGTCATCTTTAGAAATGGCTGACAGCTCCTTCTTCGTTTTTTTCTTGACCTCTTCAATGTTGTTAAATCGGTGACCTTTCATGCCCTTTTTCATGCGTGGAAATAAGAAAAAGTCGCACGGAGCCAGGTCAGGCGAGTAAGGTGCGTGGGGCAGCGGAACCATGCCATTTTTAGCCAAAAACTGTGTAACAGAGATGGCCGTGTGTGCAGGTGCATTGTCGTGGTGGAAGAACCAGTCTCCTGTTTGCCACAAATCGGGCCTTTTTTGGCGAACACTATTGCGCAATCTTTTCAAAACTTCCAAATACAAGGTTTGATTGACGGTCTGACCTGGGGGGACAAACTCTGAATGGACTACGCCTTTGGCATCAAAAAAGCAAATCAGCATTGTTTTGATGTTTGACTTGACTTGACGACATTTTTTTGGTCGGGGTGAAGATGACGTCTTCCATTGGCTCGACTGTTGCTTTGTTTCTGGGTCATAACCATAGCACCATGACTCATCACCAGTAATGACCTTTGACAGAAAGTCTGGATCAGTTTCAAGCTGATGTTTCAAAGCACGACATGTTTCAACTCGATGTTCTTTTTGATTGTCAGTCAGAACTCGAGGAACAAACTTGGCAGCAACCCTTTTCATCCCCAAATCTTCCGTTAAAATTCGCTGAACCGAGCTCCAAGATAACCCACTACTCTCTGACAGTTGATCAATTGTCTGTCGACGGTCTGTGAACACCAGCTCTCGAATTTTTTCAACATTTTCGTCTATGTTTGGCAGTCAAACAGTACGCGTGTTTTTTCTGTGCTCTAGTTATTTTGTCTGTTTGAACGGTTATTAAGTGAGTTTTCATTTAAATTTTATACCATTTTTTTGTGTTTATTTTGATACATTTGATTCTGAACTTAATTTAGTTTTTTTGTCGAGAAAATTTAGAGAAAAATCAGTTTATTTGTTACTTCAAGGTCATCTGAAACAAAGTTTGCAGTAGAACTTAATCAGTAGAGGGGATTGTTTATATTTTTTGAGTTCAAGAATTTAATATACTTGAGTGTTTTGTTAACAAGTGGAGTGGATAGTTGTAACCTGCAAGTTGTGGTGGGGGATATAGCTCTATCTCACTCGCACCAATCCCACTGGCCCTGCCGCGGTTGATTAAGGTATCGGCCGTATTAATTTATATATATATATATTCATGCCATATTATGAGTGATGGTTTAAAAAAAGAAGCTAATAGTGTAATTTACAAGAAGAATAGTACGCCGGAAATTGATAAATCTGAAAGAAAAAGAACGCGTAGTTCACCTGATCAGTTAGAAAGCGGCCCTTTTATGAAGAAAATTAGTGCCAACGTTAATAAAGAAAAGTGCGAAATGGGAGAAAATTTAATATTAAAAAAACTGAACGAAATGGATTTGAAGCTTTCTCAGGTTGCAACTAAAGCGGACCTAAAAGAAACAAATGAAAAGTTAGAAAATCTTATAACTGAAAATAAAAATTTAAAAGAAGAAATTGTTGATTTAAAAAAAGAAAATAAGCAAGTTAAGGAGAGTTTAGAGTTTGCTTTAAGAAAACTGAAGTCGAAAAGTTTGGTAATCGCCGGTTTGCAAGACCTAAAAGAAAATAATGATTATACTCAAGAGGTGAAAGAATTATGTGTAAAATCTTTAGGAATGCATGAACCCATGATTGACAGAGCCCACAGTGTCGCACAAGGTCGATTATTATTAGTTGAGCTAGTTAGGCAGGCGGATGTGCAGGCTATGTTGATAAATGCTAAAAAGCTGAAAGGCTCTGGTATCTGGATTAACCGAGATCTTACTTATCAAGACAGGCAAAAGAAAAAGAAACTGTTGGAAATAAGGAAGAAAATAATGGCGGTAGACAAAGTTGAAAAAGTGCTAGTTAGAGATGGTTACTTGCTTTATAAGAAGAAAAAATTTTACTGGGATGAAGAAAAAGGCATTACCGCGAGCAAGGAGGATGACTTATCGCTGATCAATGAGTGTTTCGGGAGGAGAGAGCAGGCCATGGCTGTTCAATCAAAAAACTTAATTGCATAAGTACAAATTCTTTTGATAATGTTATAATTAATGAAAATTTATGTTCAATCTTAAGTTATAATGTTTCGGGATTAAAGAACAAAATAGGAAATTTAGATTTTTTTAGTTTCATTAACAGTTTTGATATGTTTTTTCTTTTTGAAACCCATGTAGAAGACAAGGATGTTGTTTATTTTCATAAATTTTTCGAAGGATTTAATTTGAAATGGGTAGGGGCAATTAGAACTAGTAAATTTGGCAGAGCCATGGGAGGTTGTTTATTTGGGATTAAATTGAGTAGCCTTGGCTCTTATTCGTTTCATTTTGTTAATATAGATAATTGTACACTAATTAAAGGTTTAGTTAATAATCAAGTATTTTACGTGTTGCCAGCTTATATCAGAGGTTCTAATTGGTGTGGCGATTTTGAAAATATATGTGATGTTATTAACAGCAATTTAATTAAATTAATTCTTATCGGGGATCTCAATGTCAGAATTGGGGATTCCCAGGTGATACCTGAGGAATCGATGGAAGGTAAATTTAAATTTAATTTAAAAAGAGAATCTAAAGATGTTATTGTGAATGGTAATGGGAGAAGATTTTTGGAAAGTTGCGAAGATCACAATTTAATTATTTTAAATGGCAGAACGCCGGGTGATGAGCAAGGGGAATTTACTTTCGTGGGTGGCACCGGATGCTCAGTCAATGATATATGTAGTGTGTCATTTGATTTAATAAATGTTATTAAGGATTTTAGAGTTATTCCCCGGGATTGGTCTGACCATTTACCCACCAATTTGATTCTTAATTTGAATATTGCGAGAAATGAAAATAAAGTTATGCCACTTTTGCCGAAACTGAAATGGACTGCTGACGACAGTAGAAATTTTAAAAATAAATTGGAAATTGCTGTTAATAACATTAAAAGTATTCCTGTTAAAAGTCAAACTGTAATCGATAGGTTTGTACAAGTAATAAAAGATTCGTCCAGTCTAGGTAGTTGTAGGAACAATATTCGTTGCTCGTCAAGTAATGCAAAGGTCCGTCAAAAGTGGCATGATGTGCAATGTACAAAACTAAGAGTTAAATCTTTTGCTTTATTAAATTTGTTTAGAACCACGAATATTGACCTTATCAGACGTATGTATGTTATAACTAATAAAAAATATAAACAACTTTGTAAAAACAAAAAAAGAGAATATTATGAAGAGATAAATAAAAAATTTTGCGATGTAAGGGATTCAAAAAGTTTTTGGAGTTTAGTTAGGCAATTGAAAAAAGTTGATTTTCTGGGAACAGTAGAGATTGAAAGTGAGGAATGGTTTAGGCATTTTAAAGAGTTATTGAATCCGCCACTCGGAGGAGAAAGCATTAGTTATGCGCCGCCCCTAATATCAGTCCCATCAATTGATAAAAAGTTTTCATTTAGTGAATTAATATGTGTATTACAAAAAGCAAAAAATGGTAAAGCGCCAGGGCCAGATCGTGTTCCCTATGAGTTTTTTAAAAATTGCCCTAGAAACTTCTTGGATAATTTATTAAATGTTTTCAACTATATCTATGAGTATGTGGAAATTCCGGCCAGTTTTGCCAAATCTATAATTTTTCCCCTATTTAAAAAGGGAGATAAGAGAGATGTTGGTAATTACAGGGGAATAGCCTTCTCTGATTCTATTGCTAAACTGTTTACAGGTATGTTGTTGTCAAGATTGAGTAGGTGGGTGAGTAACAATAGTGTACTTAACGAATTTCAAGCCGGCTTCAGAGAGGGCTATTCCACTGTTGATAATATCTTCAATTTAGCTAACATTATTAAAATTAAAACATCAATGGATGGGGGTAAATTATTTTGTTTCTTTATTGATTTGAAGTCGGCCTTTGACTCGCTAGACAGGAATGCCCTCTATTATAAATTGCATAACCTTGGGATATCTACAAAATTTATTGAGGTTGTTAAGGCATTATATAACAAAACAGAATCCTGTGTATGGACACCGCGAGGTACAACAAGTAGCTTTCAAAATGAGATGGGGCTTAAACAGGGATGTCTCTTGTCACCTTTGTTATTCTGTATGTTTATCAATGATATGCATGATGCCTTAGAAGGGGGTATTAGGGTAGCGGGAATGAATGTCAGATGCTTGATGTACGCTGACGACATAGTGATAATTGCCGATCATCCATCAATTTTGCAACATATGATAAACAGATTAGCCAATTATTGCAAACTATGGAATTTAATAATAAATTTGAAAAAATCACAAATTGTAGTTTTTAAAAAAGGTGGCAGGAAGGCACGAAATGAATGCTGGTTTTACGATGGCAATAGAATTGATGTGGTTAGCAGGTATAAATACTTAGGGGTCATTTTAACTCCGGGACTGTCCTTCGTGAAGCATTTGGATGAAAGACTTGGTACCGCAAAATTTGGAATACACTCCACGTACGATAAGCTTTTTAAAAATAATATCATTCCGTTGTCCTCTAAGTTGGAAGTGTTTAACAGCGTTTGTAGATCCGTGCTTTGTTACGCTACACAGGTTTGGGGTTTCATGCGTTTTGAGAAGGCTGAAAAGTTGTACACTTATTTCATAAAGAAGATGTTAGCGCTGCCCCTAGGTACGCCAAACTATATAGTCTATTTAGAAACAGGAGCCTACCCCCTCTTCCTATACACATTACAGTTGCACCTCAGTTATATTCAAAAAGTCCTGTTACTCCCCAATAACAGATTGCCAAAGATCCTGGCTGAGGAAATTATTATGAAAAACTGTTTTTGGCATAAAGAGTTTAAGATTACTTGCCAGAAATATGACTGGGAAAACAGTGACTACTTGATTAGTGGAAACAAACAAAGTTTTGATGGGTTATTTGAAAATATTAAAACTAAGTTTAGAAATGATTTAATTTCGAAGGCCCAAAACTCTACTTATCACACATTGTATAAAAAACTTAATATTAACTTAGAGCAGAACAATTACTTTTCTGATAAATTTAAAATAAATTTTATTAAAGTTATTTTCAAATTAAGAGGACAATTGCTGAATCTGAATTTTAATGTTGCCAGAGATGAAGCTGTACATTTATGTTCCATGTGTAACCAGTTTGCGGTTGAGGATACCTTTCATTATGTAAGCGTCTGTCCTGTACTGTCTGAATTCAGAGTAAGATGGTTAGGAAAGAAAGCACTATCTGAATCAGAGTGTATAGAATATTTAAATGGAAGCGACTGGGATAAACTATATAACTATCACATGAGAGCATGGAAGTACAGAAGTTTCCTCATACAGGAATATAACACTTAGTGTATATTAGAATGTAATGTAAATTGTGCGATAAGTTCTGGCTGCTATTTTTATATTGTAAATTTTTAAATAGAATTTGGTCAAGCAGATGGACTGCTGTCCATGCTTTTGTGTAAATATGTTTTGTTGTTTATAAGATTATGTATATAGTAATTAAAAATAAAACACTTAATTATTATTATTATTATTACTGGACCAGCGATGGTGCCAACTTAAATCTTACGCCCAGCCAAAGAAAATCACTCAAAATGCTAAGCTAAAGGATTCTACTAAGATTACTAAATGTAGTTGTAGGAATGAACTAAAGATTCGTTCACTTGTTCAACAACATTTGACAGGCATAGTATCTACAGTATAAGACTGAGGAGTCTACAGAGTACGTGGCACATTACTCCAGATTACACTCGCGTTTTGGGAGCATCGCATACTGAAGATCTTTGGAATGGATGTGATTCTAAGGGACGATTTTATAAACCGATTGGTTTTGAAAAGATACTCTAACGAGACTGTTAAGACGTAATAACCAGTACCCAGGGTGAAGGTTTTTCTATAGGGTAGGATAAGGCCCATCTAAGGACTAGGTCCAGAACCGTAGGGAACCCACATTGAAATAAGAAAACATCAACCAAACAATTATTCATTCAGACAGTCATTATTGTTATAACAGAACAGTTTAAAAAAAGGGAATTATTCTCTTAACGTCCAAGACATTACAAATAGCAATCACGAGCCAAAAATCAAGAGGATCTTTAGTTGCAGAGATGTGAATAATTCTTGATGGAATATTTATTTTGAGGAATTTTAGGGAATGTTCTGTCGTCAGAAATCAAGTTACAAAATTTTAATAGGGAAAATTGCTAATTACGAGTATTTATTTAATGCTACATTACTGCGCTAATTCTAAATTAATTTCCACGCTAACGTACGTAATACCCGAGGCTTCTTAAAGACAGGTTCTTATTGTCACGAATTTTAAACAATGTTTTCAAGTTGTAGAAATAATTAGGTACTTATTAAGGTGGCAAAACGTGTGTCTAGCTGGTCGGCTAGGGTTTACTTATCATTCCAACATCTAGTAATGCTTTCTCCACTTCAGTTATAATAACGACAGAGATTCCCACGAGGGATAAATTAGCAAAGAGGGTGGAGGTATACTACGTGCCACTCAGGGATCCCTCCCATTATACTAGTGACGAAGTGAGTGTGAGGAAATGAGAGAGGAGAGATAGAGAGGTGTTCACAGACTCACCTCGTCTACACTTATTATCATCACATTGTTAATTAACACCTTCCAATGATTCCAAAACTCACGTATCTATTTAATGCAACATTTTCTTGTAGTTAACATGCTGTTTCTTGTTATTTGTGCATTTCTATTACTCATTTGAAAAATTAAAAAGTTAAATGATGATTCATGTTTTTGGAGATCACCAGCACCTTTCTTGGCCGAATAAATTTAAAATTACTGCATGAAACAGTAACTCAATTAGCTGTGATAATTCAGAAGAGATTACAGCTAAAAAAGTTTAGCACATCAAATCCTTTCGAAACATAGTTATAGGTAAAAAATTTCTAAAAATTTGTTCGGTTGTTCGGTAATAACTAGGTGTAAAACAGATTATAGAAAAGAGATTTCTGTTTCAATAATTACACTTTAAAAGCTAAATTAAAGAGAGAGCATCGTAGTGTAGAAACGTTGAGGATGACATAGCTATGATGTTGACAATCACACCTAAATATGTTGGGTAAACAGCCTAAGGTTTAAGAACCGAGCGGAAATCTGATATTAAATAGATATGTGATAGAAAAGCCCTAAAAGAATAAAAGATAGAAGAACCGTTTAATAGCTAAACTTGATTGGATATTTGAATAAATTAAACTAGGTGAACTAGCTATACGATTAATTCCAGAAAATAGCAAAGCATTGTGATTGAATATGATTCGTAATGAATGCTACGTTCTAATGACGCCAGATGTTCGTATACCTTACATGGAGTCCGGAAAATACTTTTCTATGCCTTTAAATACTATCAACATTTCCAGTCACTTCAGCACGACTCCCATTTCCTCTGGTTCATGACGCCCAGGATATGAACAAGGAAGAAAAAGATCTCTCTACATGTAAAGCATCTTTGCAGCCTCCATTTTAAGCACTGCCCATTGTTTCACATTGACTGAACTTGTTTTAAATCTTGAGGAAGTAAACGGCTATAAGCATGAGAGGTCGTAAGTAAGCCGATAAGCTACAGCTTGCTTGCATCCCCTAAACCAAATCTGTGCTCATTTCTTCACGGTTTTATAAGCGTTCATCTGGCCAATTGGCTGAGATGCAAAGTTCCAAGAACTTCAGTTGTTTAATCGCTCTCAGGAAGGATAACGGGACCATCATGGTATAAACAAGGAGCTTCTGTAAACATTAGTCTATAGGGTAACTGCCTGACTGTGTAGATATGTTACAAGATATGAAAGAATAACTACTATAAAAAGAGTGACTTCACAACAAAGGTAGACATACGTATATATTTCGTTACAACGAACGGAAAGCAGTGAATAGAAAGAAATAAGTAAAATTATGGGAGTGAATCTATTCACCCGATATGGAGTGTTTTGTGCACAGTTAATGTCACGACAGAAAATTGTAAAACGTGCTTTTTTAGCCTTGTTGCTTTTTCCCCCTTTATACTAAAGAGTTCTTACTACCTTACACGGTGCCTTACTCTCGCTAGAGTATCTGCGACCTTAGTGCTTTGTACAAACCCTAGATGCTCACTAGCATACCTGAATACAAGTTATTCTACTGTTGCTCTAAAAGGAATTCCAGGAGGGTCGATACTGTTTATGTTAAGTAGGGAATAACAATAATACAGATCTTAAAAATCTTATAATATCCTATAAAAGCACTATTTTAAGGTTTTAGAAAAGTTTTGATATTATTTCAAAATTAATTATACGAAAACAATAATTTAATGCAATTAGAATTCTTTAAATGACTTTTATAGATTTCTAACTGTTAACTGTGGGTTATATTAAAGCCATATTTCAGTCTATTTTTTCATTTTTTATTTTAATAAGAAGTTTCAGACCACTTTATGTCCAACTTAAGAATTATTTATAGGACATGCCACAATTTTATTGGTTATTAACTGTTCTTATTTTTAAATTTGTATACTATTTTTCAATTATATTAAGTTTAACATCTCAAGCTGTTATTAATTAACATTTAAAAACTTTATATTTTATTTGAATATTTGTTAATTTCTTTTGGCCTAGAATTGTCAGTTTTTTTTAACAAAATTAATTAAACAATTTCTTAATTAAAAACTGTGGACAAAGTACGCTACCTTGGACTGCACCTAGACAAACGGTTGACATGGAATCCCCATACTACGAGGGGGTACCCAAAAAAAACCGGAATTATTTTTTAAAAGCTATTTATTTACAAATTTTTTACAGAACAACCTTATCCCCTTCAAAATACTCTCCATTACAACTAATACATTTGTCCCACCGGTGCTTCCACTGTTCGAAACATTTTTTGTAGTCATCTTTAGAAATGGCTGACAGCTCCTTCTTCGTTTTTTTCTTGACCTCTTCAATGTTGTTAAATCGGTGACCTTTCATGCCCTTTTTCATGCGTGGAAATAAGAAAAAGTCGCACGGAGCCAGGTCAGGCGAGTAAGGTGCGTGGGGCAGCGGAACCATGCCATTTTTAGCCAAAAACTGTGTAACAGAGATGGCCGTGTGTGCAGGTGCATTGTCGTGGTGGAAGAACCAGTCTCCTGTTTGCCACAAATCGGGCCTTTTTTGGCGAACACTATTGCGCAATCTTTTCAAAACTTCCAAATACAAGGTTTGATTGACGGTCTGACCTGGGGGGACAAACTCTGAATGGACTACGCCTTTGGCATCAAAAAAGCAAATCAGCATTGTTTTGATGTTTGACTTGACTTGACGACATTTTTTTGGTCGGGGTGAAGATGACGTCTTCCATTGGCTCGACTGTTGCTTTGTTTCTGGGTCATAACCATAGCACCATGACTCATCACCAGTAATGACCTTTGACAGAAAGTCTGGATCAGTTTCAAGCTGATGTTTCAAAGCACGACATGTTTCAACTCGATGTTCTTTTTGATTGTCAGTCAGAACTCGAGGAACAAACTTGGCAGCAACCCTTTTCATCCCCAAATCTTCCGTTAAAATTCGCTGAACCGAGCTCCAAGATAACCCACTACTCTCTGACAGTTGATCAATTGTCTGTCGACGGTCTGTGAACACCAGCTCTCGAATTTTTTCAACATTTTCGTCGATTCGGGCAGTTGATGGACGTCCAGAACGAGGTTTGTCATCAATCGACATGTCGCCATTTTTAAACCGAGTAAACCACTCGTATACTTGAGTTTTTCCCATAGCGTCATCTTTGTAAGCTGTTTTCAACATTAAAACACTTTCAGCAGCATTTTTTCCGAGTAGAAAACAAAATTTCAGAGCTGCACGTTGTTCACTTAAACTTGCCATCATAAAAAACGAAAAAAGAACAAAACAGCGCTGGTAAAAACAATCACTGCAGATGAACAGAACAAGCCAGGCAGACAACACAGGCAGGACTGAACTGGCAAGGAATTGCGCTATACACGTCTAGCGGCAAAAATGCGTACTACATAAGCTCCATGCGCGGCAACGCAATTCCGGTTATTTTTGGGTACCCCCTCGTAGACTGAAAAGACAAGAAACTAACCAACGCTACAAAACTTCTCGCCAGACTACTTGACGAACGTTCGAAACTTAACCTACATAACAAAAGACTACTGTTACTGCGACCTATTTGGTCATACGGCATCGAAGTATGGGGAACCAAGCGTTCCAACTCACTACGCCTTCAGACATTACAGTCAAAAACACTTCGAAAACTTCTTAACGCTCCGTTCTATGTATCTAACCTCACTATCCATAATGACCTCAAAATCCCTTTCATTATAGATCTTGCTTCTTCGAATTTCATTCCTCTACTGCAGCTCATCCTAACCCTCTCATAGAACACCTATCTTCCTCCACATTACCAGGTAATCCTCTAAGGAGATTGAAGAGAAGATGGCCTCGTGATCTTCTCTTATCGTGAGAGCAAAGCACGTTACTGGAGTGGTACCACTGGGTGCCTTCTCCACTCATGATTTCCTGTTATTTCTTTTCTCTTTCACCATATTTGCTTGTTGCAACAACTGTTGCAGTGGTAAATTACAATAAAAGATTATAAAAAAAAAATAGCATGTTAGTTTTAACATGTTGAGGGCACAGTATATCGTACTCTCCATCGATCTCTTACTACAGGCCAATAATGATATCAGGGAAGGGATTAGCTATGCGGTTAGCGTATTGGATTTCCAAGCGGAGATCCCGGGTTCGAATCCAGCTGCTAGCCCTTAGATTTTTCTCTCCCTAGGAGCTTTTTTCAGTTGACTGTCCGGTGATGGGACAGTATTGTCTGTATCATGAGAACACTGTCCGGAGGCCTGAAAGTGCACTGAAATAAGCTCTGGGCGCCAATAAGCTCAGATGTTGAGGCGCCTTAAATTATTAAAAAAAGTAAAATGAAATAATAGTACCTTAGTTTAAGTCCGTAAGTCCGGATTGGGGTTAGTAGGCCTGTGTAGAGTCAATTTGGATCGTTTGTCGAGTAGTGTTTTGGTTGTTTGGTAACGTAAGTTAAGTTAATGTATTTTGAGTCGAGTATTGTGGGTTCTCCGTGAGGCGTTTGTCGAGATAGTCCGATATATCGCATATTATTAAGGAATCTGGCACAGATAGATTTGAGGGAGTACTTTATGAATGAGGGTATGGTGTCACGTAGTGTGAGTTAGCCTAGTTGAATTTTATTCTCCATTTACGAAAGCAGGGTTGGAGAGCTAGACAGGTGGAAACTGAACCAATTAGATTTGGAATTAAGTAATAAAAAGTTGATTAATTATTATTCTTCTAAGCGTTTTTGTTTTTTTAAATTTTATTTAAGTAATTCTAGAAATATTTGCCAGCAATAAACTAGCTACTCTCCGCACGAATTCTCAGGTAACGCCTTGGGGAAAAAATAATTGAAATATTTTTTTTTCCCTTCCGTCTTCCAGCTAAAAAGCCCTAGTTAGGCCATAGAGAAAAGGGCGAAAGAAGGTAGGCCGCATGTTTTTACCCTTCGTAGGCTCCTTCTGGGACGAGGATCCAGACTTTTAATTAAATTCATAATTAATAACTATGAGGGGAAGGTTGGCGAGTCTCACCATCCCTCCACCAATTGGGTTCGTTTCTAATTTGGCCTCAGTCAGCACACTTCTTTTACCCTCCCTTCAATGCTAATTATATAGCAGCAATTATATACGGCACTCTGTAGATGATATTCTTTTGTAAACATTATTTATTTTGATGCTCTTCCATTTTTTTCATTTTATTTTTTTTTAATTTAGATAAATCATCATAATTTCGTATCTTCATTTTTCATACGTGTCCAGTAAAAAAAAAAAAAAAAAAAAAAAAAAACCTTTGAGAAATGATAGCAGCCATGGCAATTTAACGTCGTGCAGCCCAATACAATTATAATAAACTTTTACAGTTATAGAGCTCACTAAACTCTGAGGAATAACTTTCAAATTTGGACCAAAAATCCGGTTACTTAGCTACAATCGCTCCACGCACATGCTGTTTCCTATGATTCCTGTTCTGAACAAATGATCGTCTCCTTTTCTTGCAATGGAACAAAACAACAACTGTTCAACAAGAGAAGGTCATTTACATTCAATTAATCCAGTAGCGACTTGTTTGCGCCAAATCGCTTTTACGTGAAAATATCCTTTATTCATCCCACGAACCTTTCACAGTCGCAAAAACGCTAGAATAGCATTTCCCAGTTATTAACAACATCCATTAATGTCAATCTTATTCAAGAAATACCCCACTAACTTCTCACGGCTTCCTTGAGGTTTCTTTTTTAAAAATGTTTTGAAGAAATAAGACCCCATGTTTTTTGTGTAGGTAATAGAATTTTCTTTTGTTCTGCGTTGTACTGTCCTCTAACCGCTAACGTAGAAGCACTTCCCTTCTTAAGCAATGAGTCATCTACGGAAACTACAGGCCACGTTTCCCACATCCATATCCATTGGACACCCTCTCTCTTGTCATTAAGCCTCACCTTTTCCACTTGATCTCCTTCTTTGTTTCCTTATTTTTCCATCACACTATCTCACTCGCTCTCACTGAAACACACTTCCGAACCTTCCAAAACCCTCTTGTCTGGAATTATTTACAACGTAAGAACCTTTCTACTAATTTGAAATTTAAACCAGCATCAACCAGCTCTTTAATACCTTGTGAAAGTCGTCTTTGTCACAACTCGTTTACTTTAAACTCGACTACCTTTACAACAAACCTCTTTGAGCAAAGAGCAAGTAATTAAGAACTCATCTTTTGAATTTAAATTACAACTGCATTCTCATTCATTGCTTTTCACCAATAAGTTGTTATTTATCAACGAGCAAAATCTGATATGTTATGGAAGCATTAGATACTCTGCAGGAATACTTTGAAGCTATTCTGCTAGCTTCCAAAGTGAAGTGGAGTAATGTCGCCATGTTTACAGCGTCCGTAAAACCACCGTAGAATTACGTTTCTATAGGTAAAAGCCTTTTTTAATCGCTAAAGCTACGAAATTATTCTGCAAAATGGCGAAGGTATGACCACCAAAAAGTGGAAGGAACGCAGGCAATCCAGAATGCCCATTGTTCCCCGCCCAAACATCATCTCATAAGAGACATCAGGGCTTCAAGACCAACAAAACTGGCTAAAAATTGCCAAACAATAAAGTAATAAACTAAAAAAGAACACTAGGGAGCATGGCGACTCAATCGCCCAGTGCACTGAATAAACCTAGAAAGTTCGTAAAGATTACCAGATGCTACAATCTCCGGTAGGGAAACATTCAACCTCTCGAAGACGAGAAATCTAGTTTTAGAATAAACTGGACACACCTCAACAAAGCGCCGCACTGTCTCTCATTGGACTCCCCACAGCCAGCGCAGATTGGCGAATGGGTAAGCCGTATTTGAAAAGAATAATACGAAATCCCGGAAGCAACCGAAACAGAGAAGGCATCACTTAGTTGGGAGGGTGGAGACTAAGAGGGCTTGTACTAAAGTATTCGTGTGTAAGGATAGTTGGGAATGGAATTTTAGGCGATGACCGAGACGAAGGGAATTTTAAGGTCATCGTAATAGTGTGGTTAGACACTTAGAAAGGAGCACTTCTAGGATGCGTAGGATTTTCGATTGAAGGGATTGGATGCGATAAAGGTTCGAGTATTGGGCTGTACCGTAGTCAGCGAAATCATTTATGTCATACTTATTATGATGAAAAAGTCACACCAAATCCATCCATTTGTTCCATTACTTGTCTATATTATATCTTGAATTCTCCGGAAAACAAAGATGATTAATTTTTATCAATTGCGGACCATTCTACAGTGTTTAATGCTATAAACTTATACATTGCGAAAGATTTGATTTATTGAGGAGATGTTTATTACAGAACAAAAACGGAAAAGAGATCAAGATTTGATCCTTTAGACAAAACCACCTTTTGGTTTCCAATCCGGATGCAGCATGGTGCTATCAGATAATTTAGCAAACTAAAGAATACCTGGCACAAACCAGGGCACAAACTAAATTCGAACTAAATGACTGAAACTTAACTTCTACCAGGAGATGATATTAAACTACTTCACTTAAAGTAAAATTTATCTTTTAAAAAAAAAAATGAAGGAACTAGTGGGGGTGTCAAAATACATTATAGAGCCGACTGCCAGCGGGCAGGTTCGGTTCGTGAATACAGTCTTCATATTTCCGAGCTACTATATGGAAGTACGTGCCTAGACTAGACAAGCTGTGATATGATTGAAGGATGCAGCTCGTTCTTTCCATTTAAATATATATCCGCCGTCACTCTCCTGAATTTTATTATATTTGCATTCTTCGCAAGTTTAATCAAGCGTGCTGCCAATATAAGATCTCAGATTTTATGCATAAACCCTATCTACTTGAAATCCTTACATGAGTCTCGATAGGTGATTTCATTGTGGGCACACTTTCCTAAAAATCGTTGTTTTTTTTGTTTTTTTTTGCTGAAACTCGTTTTAAAGATCATTCTTTCTCACTACATCTTATTGACACATCGTAATTTTTCTCACTTTTGTCACAATTCATCATTGATTAGTAAGTAAGTAAGTAATGCTTATTCATTCAGGCGGGCTTTACGTCCAACTACCAATTAGGTGTCATGGACGGAGACGACTAGCTAACATCCTTTACTGTAAATTTCTTTTATTAACCATTAAATAAAATCCAAGGCCTAAGACCGGGAATCGAACCCAGTACCACAAAGCATATTAGCTTTACAGGTCTCGCCTTTTAACCGCTCGGCTACCGTGGCGTCTTCATCATTGATTATCGAGGATACTAAAACCCCTTCTTTGTTTTAGGTGGGTGTAGTGGAGACTGAGCTTGCTGTGGTTAGCGCTCCTGATTTTCTGACTCTTATTTTCCAATACTGTCAGAATGGTTGAGGAAAACAGAAAAAAAATGCTGAAAAGTTAAAATTAAACAAAACCCCCCAAAAAAGAACGGAAATAATGTTACTCTTAAACAAACTTTTTATGCCACATCTTGGCCTTTGTGATGACACTAGCTAATTAGATATAACAGTAAGATAAAAGAGAAGGTTATGAAATGTCGCAATTATTGTTAAATTTTATTTGGTAGGAGCACTAGGTAGATAATTATTTTATTAATAATCAGAGTTGGGCAGAGCCAGAAAGCGGAGGAAGAAATTAAAAACAAGAGAGACAAAAGAAGGTTGAAATTAAAAATAAAATTAAAAGAGAGGCAATTACATGCGAAATAAAAGTAAATGCAAAAAAATAAAAAGTCGCCTGCAGTAATTAAACAGGCATAGAAAGTTTCTCTTCAGAAGCTGTTTGTTTCTGACTGTTCTTAATTCTTTTTTTCTGTTCCATTTTATGGTCCAAAAGTATTTATTAAATGTTTATTAGCGAAATTATTATTTTACTCAACGTACAATCGCAGTAGAAACAGTTTGCTTGGAAATATTTCAATATAATTAATATCCTAAATCGTTAGTTCGCTATGAGACAATTTTAGCTATCAATCAAAGCTGTCACATGATTTGCAAAAAATGCCTTTCAAAAGCAGGGTATGCATATAAATAGTTAAGCACATTTAGGGACATTGTCTTACAGGGTTTAGAGCACAATACTACACACTATTTATAGAACATCAAATTACATAAAGAACTAATTAAGTTTAAGCTTTATAGGTGCGAAGCTTTAATAATTTCTTTTATTTAAATAAGTTATTTAAGCAAATAGTTATTCTAGCATGCAATATGTGAACAAATAAATTAGCAAAACTGTCCTTTATAAAGGAAAAAAATGATCCAATCAGGTGCCTCTATAGACCAGTCCCTTTTTATTAGTTTTTTTTTTAAGCCATAAGAAATTAATTTATATTTTTCAGGCGAGCTTTTGCGACAAACTACCGAGCAGGTGTGGTTGATGGAAAAGTGAGAAAATCCAAGTTGACCCTAAAGTCCATATTAATACAATAAATAAATGCCACAAAATATTAAGGAGGAATAATGGATTCAAAAACAACAAGAAGCTTGAATATAGCACCGACAGCAGAATATAGAGCTGTCCAAGAGTGAAACAAGGTACCTTGGTCCCTTGGTTTACCAAGAAAACAGAAGCTAACGTTCATCGAAATGGTTTTCTTGTCACCAGTCTTCAAGAAAATCTAAACTAGAGAGAATCAGAAATGAAAATGTTCAGGAATGGAAACCACCAGAAATTGTATGGGAGGGTATTGCTGGTAGAAGGTCTTCCACAGTGCGGGCATGTGAGGAGGATGCAGAATGAAAGATAGAAAGATAGATTTTGGAAAATGGAAGAGAGGTTGACTAAGACTATCCTTGGAAAAGAGCCATCCTGGAAGATGTGGCTTGTGGCAGGATGTTAACTGGCGGAGGAGGATATTTTAGACTGGGAAAATGGAGAATATCAATTTTTTTTTAAATTTTTGAATTTTGGATTGTCAAATTTTTGTCCCATTTTAATATAACATTCAAGTTATTTATATGTGTAAAATTTTATTACTTTTAATTATATTGTTGGCCTCATTTTCATTCAGATATAATTGAGTTAATTATTATATTATGGAGTGATTTTTAAGAACCATTTTTCTGATAGACGAATGAGTGGTAATTTTTTCATCTAGATATTAGACTCTAACTTCTACCGGTTTAACGAGAAAAAACTAATTTTTGGTCCCAAAATACATAAAAAAATTTCTATCTTGAACGAATACAGATTTATCTTGTACGCGTCAGCACCAAGATAAGACCAAAAACAATAGAAATATATTCCTTAGGTAGAGAGATGCACCAGAAACAAATTATTCCCTACAAAATAGAGCCACGTCACCCTTTTGAGGAGCCTCTATTTATATTAATTGCCCAAATATGTGTAACTTAAAAGCTAGTCACACTAATCAAAATCTCCTAAAAAATTTCTCAAATAAGAAACCTCTAACAAATAATTTAGAAAAATGCGCAAGTTCCTATTGAACAAATTATTACAAAATAATTATTTTTTATGTCAGTCATTTTCATTTTGTTTTCAAAATGTTGTCAGTCATTTTTGTAGTGTGAACAAAGAATGGTTTGTTTTGCCCTCCTGGGAAATCTCACTATAATAAGAAACCTCCCTTAGAAAAATCTTCCTTCTGGGGGAAATTCCCTTCCCCCCCAATAGAGGAAACGTAAAAACTGCTTTAAATCCACCCACAAATCCATTTAGAAGGAGCTGAGAAAATGGTTTCTTTTTTTTGTTTAGTTTTTCCTTTATTTGTCCAGGGTGATGTACTAGCCCCGATGGATAGAAGACAGAGGGGTTGCGGATAGAAGTGGGCAACTAAAGGAACATTGTCTGTGGACAAAAGAGTAGAGCAAAGGCGCCGAAATTCTTATCTCAGCTTATATGTCTATTGCTATGAGGCAATTACTAGAGCTACAGAAGGGCTGCCTGCACCAATCAGAAAGATGTTGGTGAGTTAGATGAATGGGGAAATGGCTGGAAACGCAACCAGCTGTTTCTCATTTGTAGTAATTTACTATTTTGGATAATAAATAAAAAGTAGAAAGATTGTCTGAAGATGATACGTTCAAAACAAAGAATGATTATCTTCTTTCCGCTTCGAGATTGTATCAGCTTCACGGTATAGATAGTTATCACTGGTAACTATCACTCTAAAGTATTTTTAGATTTATACCTAGAGGTTTCTATGTGAAAGGAGGTAACTTTTCATCTTAAAATTTGTTTATTTATTAGAACAACTTTCCTTAGAATGCCACGAAGATCAAATGAAAATTTAGAATATGAATTATCTGAAATTAAATTCTAAATTGTTTCATATTCTTCAAAAAGTAAGGAATGTATTTTATAAAAATCATATAAAATTACTTAATTTATAGTTTTACGCTATTTCGAATTTCCAAAAAATTTACTACATTTTTTTTGAAGAATTTACTAAATTTTTCTCTATTTTCTGGAAAAAAAAAAATCCAGAATCATTTCTCCTTTCTAAAATTATTTAGTCAATTTCTAAATAATGAAAAATATAACCCAGATTTAGCAGCTCTAAGCAGTATAGTGTAAGAAAACCAACCAAAATTACTAACGTAAGCGTGTGAGAAGAGCTGATAACAGGTGAATAGGAATGTTTAAAGAATGAGAAATCAACAGTTATGATGACATTTACACTCCACAAATTTGACAATACCCTGAAGAAGGTAATAATAATAAATTTATTGCTTTCAAGTTATAATTATAGCAAAGGGGTGAGCATAAAAAGCTGATAACGTAATAAACATTATAAAAAATATTAATTTGTTAATTTGACATTAGTGCTGGGTTCTTTGAAATCCTCTAAAATAGTGAAATTTACATAAAAAATACATATGGGTATAAGAAACCTTATTTAGACAATAAAATGGAAATCTTCAGCGTATTAAGATATAGTTGAAGAAGGTAATATATCTACCGAAACGTTGGTTTGAAGAAACAAAAAATTTTGTATTTGAATTTATTGATTGACCGCACCTCAATAATCCCCAAAACTTGCCAGTTTTCTAAATTATTTAACTAAAGATCCAAATCGTTTATCTCTCCTTCTATCCGACTCTAGCTTGTTATACGATATATAATTCTCGCTCCAACCATTACAGCAACTATTTCAAAGTATGAAGGAGCAAATTTCCACTGGAATCAACAAAATAGTCAAACTGATTTTGGAAAAATTTTACAGCCACTCAAGAACATCAAACATAAAAACTATAACAGTCATTTGGAATATCTATTTTATAGAAGTTACAAGACATTGAATTCTCCTCTAAGTTCCGTTTCAGTATAATTTACGATTCTATTACCAATTTAACCATTTATTGGTGAATATTTTTGCAAAATTAACGATAATGGCACTAACGGTTTCCTTTTGAGTTTTGTGGAATCATTTCAAGTTTGTATTTAACATCCTAAAACTTATTTAAAGTTTATCGATGAATTTTGATTCTAAATTTTCGGAGAGCTGGTCCCTCAATTGTTTAAACTAAACTACTCATTTAAGTCTGGCTTATTATGGTATTTATGAAAAAATATTTGATTTCTTAATTATTTATTGGTTCACTTATTAATAAAAGAGATTTTGAAAAGTTTTTATGAACATTCTTAAATGTCAAAGAAAAAAAGAAAAAACCTGCAATATGTCATTATGTCATTGTTGTACAAGAATAACAATAAGTTCCAGAACAAAAGGAAATATATTTACTTAAAATAAAACAACGGGCAAAAGGTTGAATCGTGATATATAAAACATTGGGAATCACAATTAAAATCATTTCAAGGGCAAATTAGCGAGAATGTACTTAAAGAAATGTTAACGAGTCATTGATTGATCTGATTCGGCGCCACATAAATAACAATGTAATTTATAAATGAGAGAAAAATGAGAGAGAAAAATAGAGCTCATTAAAGGTTAGAGTTTATTTTAAATACCAGAAAAAAAAACAAACAAAAAATACCGTTATTAAATACCAAAAGGGGCTGAATATATACTGGTATAATGTTCATAAAACTCTATCGATACTGCGATGTGGAAGTTAATTTGTCGATTTATTGTGAGACTAATGTAAAAATTCCATACCATGTTGAGTGGACGGAAGGTCGGTTGTCCTGAATACGCTCTTATGTCAATAGTTCAACAAATCGATATTCCCTCACTTTCATTACCAATTTACTCGACAAGGCTAGTACTGTTTACTTTCTATGCAATTTTAATCGCCAAATGCCACACTATCGAGAAAGTGTTTTTCATATCATTTTATATAGTTTTGTTAAAATCTCATTCACACTTGCAGTAAAACACTAAGTGAGGAATGATAAATTAGATATGTTTAAAAAAATCAAGTTGCATAAATCTGAAATTCCGTAGATATAAAACATATTATCACGAACAAAATATATCTCCATATGTAATGTACGCTAACAGATCGGACCCTTAAAACGTTAAATATGGCGCTACAAAGCTAAGATGTACTGTGGTTCTAGGATCAATTCCTGTTACAGGCCTTGTATTTTAAGTAATGTTTAATATGAGAACTTTTTAGCAAAGAATGTTTGTGCTAGTCGCCTCCGTCCTGATACCTAAATAATTAGGCAAATGGACGTAATGTCCGACTGAAAAAATAGACATTACTTTTTCATTTTATCGAATTTATCTAATAGCGGCAATCCTTCCGCAACTTCCGCGAACCAATTGGCTCTGCTTCATCTAGTTGATCGAGCCTTCAGTGGCCCCCCTACCAGCGGCACAAGATATATTGGCTTATAAGGTCTTTCTTAGCGGCCTAAAATCTTGGGGCAGCCCATGTTGTAGCAGCTTGGAAGACTTATTCAAGCGGCTGTTAAGGCTCACAAAGTAATAGCCTTGTAAAGCATGATATTGAAAGGCTTCTATTGAAAGCCTGCGATGCAGTACTTTGCATTGTTTGCTCCAAGCTGTGGTTAATACCTTCTTCTTCTTACTTCTAGGCAGTACAGCCCATGAAGGGCCCTAGCGTCCTCATTTTTCCAAATGAGGTTTCGAATCGTATTAAGATTTAGCAGGGTAGGGTTGTCGATCCCTACGCCAAACCCCCGATACAATGGAGGACCTTTGATTTAAAGGGTTTACTCCCTTTATCGAAGCCCTTGGGTCTGCAGTAGTGAATGTAGTGTAAGAAGTATTGTGTCCCTTCTGTACAGTGAAAGTGCATGGAGTATAGTGCTAGGAACCCGTGGCATTGCAACACGAAAGAAGCTGCATGCAACAGCGACCCACTGCAGGAAATACCATAACAACTTAGAAATAATACGTGCCTTGCTCTGAAGTTAGTTCATTTGCAGAAACAGGCTGATTCACAATCAATGCAATGCCCTAGTGGAGAGAACCAAAAATATTTTAAACAATAACGTAACTAGCAGATCCAGTGTCCCAATAAAAGATATACTTAAAATTCTTCTTTACTTACAAATAATAGATAAAGTCTGAAATATAAGTATAATGCGTACTTATAATGTTGCTAAGAAGTATCTAGACACCTTGTGTTTGTATCAAGTAACACAGCTCGTAACTTTACTTTAAGGTTTCATTTCGTGTCAGCTTCTAACTGCAAGGCTTCAGGTGGCACTTTCTGAAGATTGACCTTTAGTCATTTATTGTCCATATGTTTGTACAAGTATTACAATAAATTAACCTCATCCCCCAAAAAAATATTTTGTATTCTACAAGAAAATAAGCAAAAGTAAACAGTTTCTTGTTTGGACGAACTTCTCAAATCGATGAATTTAAGACTGGAGACTTGAAGCTTTTATTAAATACTTAACTATTATTTGCAACCATAAATGGTGGCCAGAATTGATATGAAACTTGACATGCGCTAAGTATTTGATCTGAATTTAAGATGAATTGCTTCTTTTTTGTTTTATTTAGTAAATAATAAAACCTGTAAACGTGGTTCCATTTTTCCGGACTTACTTTGGAATTAACGGGAAATCTGGTGAAATAACACAATTTTCACTTACCAACTCAAATTTTCACAATTATAATTACATCTTTCGATCTAACAATTTTATATTAATTATATTATATTATTAATACTTAATATAACGCTGAATTTTACTGGACGTGTATAATTATAACTATGTATCGGTCATAAATGACAAGCAAGTAAAAGCTTCACTTCCGTTTTTTTAATTTGAAATGCTTCGAATATTTTAAATATTGAAAATGTATTTACATCCGCATTGCTTGATAATATGATGCTTTTATCCGACTTAGAACGGATGTTTATTTATTTTATTTTTTTTTGTGATAGTACAAAAATAGTGGAACAAACTTTAAAAAATATTCAAAATTAATTTTAAAATATATTCAAGTAATTGTGATAATTTACATATTAGTTGATTGTTGCAGGGATTTATTAACACTTTTAGAAATCTCATTAAAATGTAATCAGGCTTGCATTTTTCTAATTAAAAGAAAAGAGAGAAGGAAGTAGAACAAGTTTGCCTTGTTCCTGAACAATGGTGCAGTGTGTTCATGTGATTGAATATTTTTTTTGTTTTTCTATTAAAACAAAAACAAAAAAAACAAGAAAACTAATAAATTTTCAAATTATATAAATAAATTACAAACTTTTAATTGGAAAAGTTCTAAATTTGAAACAGCCGCCAAAGGAAAGTGTACAAATACAATTATGTGGTGGAAAAGTTGCGAACAATATAAATACGTAATCATTTGCAAAATTATAGTAGCTCACTCAGTAATATCCTTTTACATTTATTTGGTTAATAATTTTATACTCGTACGTAAATTATTGCAAAAAAAAAAAGTGTTATTAGTTATAAATAATTGTATAATTATTAATTTGCTGAGTTTTTTTAGCTAACGACAATTAAGTGTAATTAAGGAATACAGTAATTATAAAATTTTTAATGCCAAAGTGAATTAGTATAAAAATAATGTTCTGTATTGCAGCTAGACGAAGCTATTATTGATATTGAGGTAAGAGGTGTATTCCATGATTCTTGATTGTATATTGCGCGTGAAATTTCATAAAAATGTTAATTTATTTAATAATTCTTTAAAGCATAATAATCGAAAACAATGATTGAAATGTTGACAGAGTCGGACGGACGCTTCTGAATTAGCTTATAAGGAACTGCTGGAGTTTGGAAGCAACGGGAGCTAAAGTTAGTAAATTCTTTTGAAATATTAGAACAACTGGGTATTTTTCTTGATTCTTTAAATATCGGATTTGTATAGACTAAACCAGCCAGTAAGGAGACCAATTAAGACTACCCAAAACGGAACCAATGAATTATTTTTTTCCCTACTGGTAAAGATCACTTCTAAAACTAAAGAAAACACTTTGTGTCTTTTACGAGGGTCGTTTGAAAAGTCCGTGCAAAGTCAGAGAGATAGCACTACTGGCGCGTATCGAGGTTATGTTTAGTTAGTAGCATCTCTTGGAAGAACACACACCAAGTTTCAGCCAGATCGGTCTATTTCTTTGTGTTTGGCATACGTTTGAATCGAGGAAGTCGAGTGATTTTCAAAAAATGGACGAAAAAGAATTTCGTGTGTTGATTAAACACTACTTTATTAAAGGCAAAACGCCTCAGGAGACTAAAGAGAAGCTTGATAAACATTATGGTGACTCTGCACCTTCGATTAGAACAGTTTATAAGTGGTTTCAAAATTTTCGGAGTGGCCATATGGGCACAAGTGACGCTGAACGTTCTGGACGCCCTGTTGAGGTTACTACTCCAGAAATCATTGATAAAATCCATGATATGGTGATGGATGACAGAAGAGTTAAGGTGCGTGAGATTGCTAGTGCTGTGGGCATCTCGAATGAACGGGTACATAATATTTTGCATCAACATTTGGACATGACAAAGCTATTCGCAAGATGGGGGTGCCGCGCTTGACCAAAAACGAAATCGTGTCAAGTGTTGCAAGGACGGTTTGCAGCTGTTCCAAAAGAATCCGCAGGACTTTAAGCGTCGTTTCGTCACTGTGGATGAAACATGGATACATCACTACACTCCTGAGACCAAAGAACAATCTAAACAATGGGTTACCAAGGGGGAATCTGCGCCAAAAAAGGAGAAGACCGTTCCTTCGGCCGGAAAGATTATGGCGACTGTCTTTTGGGATTCGCAAGGAATAATCCTCATCGCCTATCTGGAAAAGGGTAAAACTATTACAGGTGCATATTATTCATCGTTATTGGACCGTTTGAAAACCGAGCTGTAAGAAAAACGCCCACGATTGGCCCACAAAATAGTCCTTTTCCATCACGACAACGCACGTATCCCCACATAACGGTCGCTGATCATCGGAGGGTATGAGAATCTTCTAATCTGAAGTTAAAATTATCAATATATTTTCTCAACGGAAATACGGTTTTTAATTTTAATGGTACATAAATAACTGTCAAAACTCTATAAACAAAATGAGCTCTTTTAAAAAAAATCTTTTGTTGGGTGCACCCTCTCACAAAATATATTACACGAACCGTAATTATCATCAATGAAACAAAATACTAATCAAGTTGTTACATGATTTTTGCTTACATTTATCAACTTTTACAGTCCATACACAATCTCTTTTATTTTACCAATTGTTTTTTTATTATGTATTCGTTTTTAGATTCAAAAAAATATTTATTTAGTAAATAACATGATTTTCACAGCACAGTTTTGGATACGAATTGAACACATGAGTGAACAGTAAGCCTCCTAAAATTCATTCGTAACAAGCGTTGTTTAAATTTAATATTAAAAAACTACCAAAAACTGCGGTGATTTAACTTACAACTTGTGCGTCTTCATTTAAATTTTACCGTTGATTTTTCCCGTCAAAATATGTATTCAACTATACCGCATTTTAGACCGGTTTATAGACTCTAATCCACCATCACAGGTTAATTTATTAGTAATTATAGAGTAATAATCTGTGTCTAGTGATTCAAGTAAATGATGTACAGTGACTCCCATTAATATTGGGACAGTACATACAGAAGTTAAAAATTGACGAAAATTAAAAGTGGCACCCATTTATTCAAATTTTTATAAATTCATTTCATTTTATAATTACTATTAATTAAATAAAAACTATTTAAATAAGTACATAAAAATGTTTTGGTAGATTAAAAAAAATAAATATAATAATAAGTGCAAATTCTACCTCTCATAAGTGTTGGGACACTATTATAATTTATAGTTTGTCCAAGGTTTTGCCCGAATATTTATACAATTTGTAAATATATACCTTAAGCATATATTCAATATGAAATTAATAATTATATTAGTTTATATAAATCAAGCCAGGTATAACATGTCGCGCAAAAATACAAATACAACGATTGAACAAAGAAAAATTGTAATTTCTTTGCACAAAGACAATAAAAAGTGTTAGAGGGACAGAAAAACTGATCGGACCTAAAACATCTACTGCGTGGAACATCATTCAGCGTTACCAAAAAGAAAAAAGAATTGTTTCAACCCCACAAAAAGGCCGTCCTCAACTGCTCTCTGAGAGAGAGCAGCGTTATATATTAAAAGAATTAAAAAAGATCACCGACTTAGTGCTCCAAAACTTCTATGTGAAATTTTTGACATGTTCAGAGAGCAAAAAAGGAGCAGAAACAGTTCGGAGAGTGCTAAGAAAACTCGACTATCATGGTAGAGTAGCCTGGAAGAATCCTTTTGTCAGTAAGATAAATCGTGTTAAGAGAGTGAAATTTGCCGAAAAATATTTCAATGTAAATAGTGACTTTTGGAATGATATACTCTAGCGATGAATCAAAATTTAATGTTTTTCAGTCAGATGGAAGGGTTGTGGTCTGGAGGAAAGCGAATGCTGAACTCGAAAAGAAGAATTTACAGCCAACTTTAAAGGGTTTTAAAGCTGCACCTCCGGGTGGTGGTGGGTCAGTTCTGGTTTGGAGCTGAATGTGCATCAGGATTTGGAGAATTAGTGTTTATTGATGGAATGATGCACAAAATGGTTTATAGTAATATATTAAAACATAATTTGAAAAAAGTGCCCAAACATTTGGTATTTTAGGGTCTTCTAAATTCTACCAAGACAACGACCCCAAACCTACGGCTTGGGTGATACGTCAGTGACTGTTATATAATTGCCCAAAGTTTTCCAAACCTCTCCGCAGTCATCGGATCTTAATCCCATTGAACATTTATGGCAATATTTAGCCAGTGCTTTAAGTAAACGAGTAATATCTAACAAAAATGAATTAAAACGATGTTTCCTGGAAGAATAGGAAAAAAACACCACCTGAATTAACCAAAAACTTGTTTCACCTATGCCTGATCGTTTGAGGGCTCTTGTAAGTCAAAAAGCAATTATTAAATTATTACCAACCAAATATTAAATAGTAGGAGATTTTAAATATTGAACATTTAAACTCTAGCACTTCTGGTGTCCCAATATTTTTGAGTGCCTTATTTTACACTTTTTCAAAAAGTGCTACCTAACAGTTTGGAATTTCATCGATTTATACTTATATATAATTTCTACAGATGTTGCTAATGTAATTTAAAAAAAAAAAAATTCCAAACTTTTGTATGTTGTTTTCATTTTCCTTTTAAATCATTTTGTAATAGGTGTCCCAATATTAATGGGAGTCACTGTATTTAGTCTGTGGATATGATAAGAATATTTTCGTGAAATTGAGAATAAAATGAACGATATTATCAAGCACTGCGGGCCTAAAAAATATTTTCAACATGTAGTATGGAATTTGATCTACAGTTTTTGATACTCTGATCTATAGAATGTTGCAAATTGCAGTAGAACTGTTTTCTTAGTTAAATTTAATGATCGGGGTTAGCATAGTTAGTAGATGTATCAAAACATTTTATTGAATGCTTACAATTATATTTTTATCCAGGCATTCGCAACTATACAAAGAAGTATTGTAAATGAATCTGCGATCGAACTTAGAACTGATCAAACGTTGAACAAACTATAAATGTAGTTTAAATTATTTGCATAACTAGATTCAACCAAAAAAAAAAAATAAACAAAAATGAATCCTTAGATAAATCTTTTCTAAGAACATTCCAAAGTATCTTCCTCCATCTTTGGAAACAAAAAAAAAACAACTCTAACGATCTATCTTCATTGTAGAAATTATAGTAATAATATTATTATACAGCGGTTACATTGAAACTATACATAATCTATACGAAATATAAAGACAAAATCGTCTGAAGAGGATTACGAAACCATATGTTTAGTTCTACGTGAGATCATAGTCGAGCTAAACATACTGCCTACATTGGAATGGTGATTATAACGATATCTGCGCATGATTTTGAATATATACTGCAATATTAACTACTACCACGTACTAGATCCGCTCGTTATAAAATACAGTAATTCTAACTAATATAACCAAAAATATTCATATAAATGATTTATATTTTTATTAAATAAATTTTATAAAACTAGTATTCAATTCAGCTCCCAAAATATCCAATCATAAATTCAGAAAAAAGGGAAGGGATTAGCTGAAGCGTTTACTGGATTCCAACTCTGGGTTCGTATCCAGCTGCTGGCCCTTAGATTTTCTGTACCCTAAACAACTTCTTCGCGTTGAAGATGTTCTTTAAGAAGAATCATTTCTGTAGGGGAGCTTTTCTGATTGGTACTTGATCAGATATGGGTTACTGTCGTCATTCAAAGACATCATCTTCGCCCATTGCCTCATCCTTAAATCTAAACAAGAGTGACCGGTTTTGCTTAATCACTCAAGAATAGTTTCATTTCCCCACTACTTGCACGTGAGAAAGCAGAAGTGGACAGTAAAACGAGTTAAGGAAAACAAGGAGTACTCAATTTATTCTAAGATATTCCTCTGTATCATAGAACAGTAACAAAGACTGTCGCTAATGATTCTGCTATTCTCTTCCGCAACGAACCTATGGCAGCGTCTAGATGTCTGCCTTTGATAATAAAGAAACAAGTATTGGAAATATAGAAATGGATGATAAAGATGAAAGAGAAAAAATTTAATCGTCCCACTTTGACACTTCGACATTCCATCTATCCTGATGTTAAATTAGATATAATTTCCTTCCTAAAAGCTAAGCTACCTCCGCGGATTGCACATACACAAAGCAATGCTTGCACCAGCATGGGAAGAATAGGAACCAACAGGCGATTTTGCATGCTATCAAGTCTAATCGCCAAACGATCTAAACTTACACTGCAAATCAAACTTAACTTTCAGCAAAACTTTTGCTAAGACTTTCGGAGGACCAGAGATATGGATTTTAGCGCTTAGCATTCTTGTATTCGGTTGAAATGGAAGACCTTAAAGTACCATTTTTTGGGCGGCCGTTTACGCGAACTATCTTTAAAGTATATGAATATACAATATTCGGGGGATTTAACAAGCAGATGCAAGTAATGACAGCAATAACAGATTACCGAATCCAATTCTTACGATCCAAAATCCTGCCTTATCCAATCAAAAGTGTTTTTCCACCACCCAAAAAAAAAGGGTCACAAATATTTCTAAAAGCATATTTATGCCCAAGAAAGATGTCAAGTCTAGGAAAAAAAGGCAGTTTCAGTTTTGTTTTTTTAATTTTAAGCGCGTCAAAGTCTAAGGTCAAGGGCGCCCAGAGCTTTTTCCGGTGCACTGCCGACCTCCATGCAGTGTTCTCCCCTTCTGTCAAAGAGTATTACCATTATATTTCTTACGACGCGTAGTGCAACCTTTTTTTTCTTATCCCGCTGTGTACAACAATAAGTTTAATAATGCAAATATTTTTTGAATTAATAAATTCGAAATAAAAATTAAATAAGTGTAGGAGCATTCGGAGGAGTTAGAATTAGGATTGACAAGCGAATGAGACGTCAGAAGTAGAAATACGAAATATTGTATAATCGTGTTTCGAGCATAGAGATTGATATTATGTCCGTAACATAGAAAATAGGATTTACATAAAAAAGTTATTTAAAATATTTATTTTTACTACTCAACAACTAACCTTGTCCATATGTTCGTAATCAACCTACATAATTTCTAGTTGTTCGAACGTTATACTTTTTATATATCGGGAAATGAAAAAAGAGAAGACTTTCCTAAAATAGCAGTTGTTTTCTAATAGAAAAAGGAAATAATTTGTTCATTTATTTATTTTAAACAGGATGCCCTAAGGCATAAGACTTCCGCAGGAAGCAATATTATTACATTGTGTTTAATGTTTTTCCTTTAAATTAAACGAAAAAACTCACAGTACAATATAAAAAAAAACAGTTAATTTAGATTTATCAAAAGTTCAAGATTTGTTTAACTGAATGATGGCATGTTTTTGATAGTTACTAATCTTTTTCAGATTAAAAAACTTTTTTACTTTCAAGAGATTGAAAGTACCTAGATTACCTAATTTTAGTGAAACAATATTCACATTATTCCATTGTAGACGAAAAAGAAATGTACAATTTCTTTTGGAACTTCCAGAAGTTGCAAGATTTTGCAAATGGCAGATTATAAATTTATTATAACTATTATCATTATTATCAAAAGAGTAATTTGTAATTGCTGACGTTACTTGCCTTTGCTTGTTAAGTCCCCCAAATCTTGTATAATCATGTACTTTAAAGATAGTTCGCGTAAATGGTCGCCCGAAAAATGATACTTAAAGATCTCCTATTTCAAACGGTCCCGGAGATCGCAGTGGATCTAGATCTGAGCCACCGCGTCCATTATATGGATTAAAGCCTCTTAGAAAGAGTAGACAAAAAAATTGGTGCCTCATGATGCAATAAATCTTTAAAAAAAACTGTCATATCGAGATGTTAGTTCATGACTGCATGCATTTCTGTTACAAACACGTCTCCTTTTTGCTTTAATCAATGTCCAGCAGAGAACGTGATACAAAAAAACCAAATTTATAGATTTAAATAAATCTATTCCCAATAAATACGTAGTTTTATAATTGTTAAGGTTCCATGTTTTCTTTTCCATCCTGGGCATCCCCAGAGGTTACTATAAACATGTAAGGTTTCCTTTGTAGCTTGAACAACCGCCAGCCACGCGCCCTGCATCCTCCACATTCCAGCATCAAGGCTGTTCTTGACAAAGTTAAATTCTCCAAACTGTCTCCTCAGTGCTTGTCACAATACAAGTACTCTCTTTGAATATTCTACAGGAATGTGACGTATAATATATGTATATATATTGTATGTATGTATTATTATAATACACTTATTCAAATATTTTACGCATTTACAATTTCTTGTTTCAAGGAGGCCCAGTACTGTAAACTATTTTTATACCTTTATCTTGTCAAAACAATTCGTCTGATAGTGCTTTATGAACATGTACACTACGAACCGAAGAAAACCTTATGGTTTAAGGAGATTTATATCTCTCTTAAATATCTCTTCAACTGGTTTGTCTGTCATATTGATAGAATCTATTAAGACATTTGTTTTATTCCTTCCTGAAGAATTCTTCTATAAAAACGAAGGTAACATTTTTAAGATAAAAAGATGAGAATTATAATTTCGCCTAACAAATAAAAGTGATAAATCTAAATTTGCTGAGCAATTTTTAAAGTAAAAGTGGCTATTTTTGGATAAATCGCAAAAAAATGAATAAAAAAAAAAAAAATATGATAGAGAAAATTGGAGCTTTATGATTTTTGATCATTAGAGATATTTTTGCTTCACATAGAGACAAGTTTCAAAGCAACGGGAGCCTCAAACATTTATTCCTGATAACACTAAGTTCCAAAAATTTAGAAATTAAAAATCAAGAGATGTAGTCACCCAGACAAGTCCCTCTATAAGATGTTCTTCAAGGAAGAACATGAAACTCACAAATCCGATTCAAAAAGACAAGAACTGAATTGAAGTTTCAGTTAACTGTGATGGTTACTTGGATAGAATTCCACAGTGAACTCGAGTACAAAACTGACAAATTCCATTGACAGATCTAGAGAATACAATTCTTTCAATTCAAAGTTCTAAGACGAATAGTCAACGATTCTTTTCTGTGTTTACATTGATACTTTCCATAAAATCTTCAACACTCCTTATCCTATCCTTCCACCGTAATATACATATTTCCTGTCATCCTAATCCTGTATCTCAAGTCCTTTCTTCCGCTTTTTCATCCCGATCACCAACCCGATGCTTAAAACGATAATGGACACTTGATTAACTAATGGATCAATTTAGATCCTAACTCCTGGAGTTTTCTAGCAAGTAATGTCTGGTGTAGACGCCAGATGTTTGTATTTTGTACAGGATGCAATAAATAAATAATACATTAATCAATTCTACAACCGGAAGTATCTATTTCTTGAATGAATTTGAACTTATACATTTATAAATTTAATTTCAGGGCGCTAATGACCACAAATGCACTCAATATGCACAAAAAAAAGAAGAGATTTTGATGTTTCATAAAATCTGATAATGGAGAATCTTATAATTAAAAGTTGTGTGTAACTTTTTATAGAATTTAAATCTCAGCATTCAAAGTTTTGTAAAGTCTCTTAGTACACTTAAAACACTTAGTATTTAAAGGGATGTAATCAGCGATTACTTTAAGCAAGCTAATTCTTCGAGAAAAAGATTAGAGAAAAAAAATGATAGAAAACTAGATTAAAGGGTGATGATGATGACTGTTCATTGATTTATCGGCAATTCGTGATAGATGTTCTATTATTGTGTAGATATCTGCACAAAGAACAGAAATGGGCATGTTGCACAAGGTAATCAACATTAGGTAAGAATTGGTTGCAGGTGTGAAGAAAATAAATTATATTGCTCGTATGAGCCTAGGAAAAGCATGGGTTTCCCTAGGCTGTAGGTAGGTTGGAGATTCATTCTAGGTAACGCACCCTTCTTATAAAACGCGAGGCTGCGAAGAGGAGTTATGTCCCATTTATCATAAAAGCATGGGAGTAACTCACACTCTAGGTCCGCACCAAACCAGCTCACCCTCTTAAACTACCCCCCATTATAGGTACCACAAAAGAAAATATATTACTTTTTCACTGAAGACTGAGAGGGAATGAATGTACGATATATATAGGTCTTCTCAAAATCCACCCAACATATATGCCGTTATAAGATCATTTTTTGAACTTATTATAGTGTGCAGGTATATAATGTATACATTAATATAATGAAATTCAATATGACCCCTTTTTTATTAAATAATAAAGAGAAGAAAATGAATAAAATAAGAAATTTAATAAAAAATAAAATAAAAATAAGTTATTTTAATAGCATTAAATGAAGACAAAATGCGGAGTTTATTCATATTTTTATGTAACGAAATAATTACCAGTTCTGAATGGAAAAATTTGATTAGAAAAGGAAAAACCTTTCATTCTGAAATTACTATAAAAAGTTCATTCGAAATGCGGGCACAGTTCCCCGTGTGTTAATGCAAAAATTTTCCAGCCGCCAAAACAGTCTTCAATTATTACCTCCCAATATTCTACAACATTAAAGACGCAATTTAGAAAATAGTCGATAACTCGCAAATTACGAAGAAAAAAAAATCGATTGCAATTTTTCTGAAAAAAATAACGTGTTATTGGAAATGATGAAATTTTATTTATTTTCCTATTTCTGCAACAAGTGAAACTGATAAGTAGAGCATGAGGATAGAATTCACCCATTGACTCAAACTCTCAAAGAAGAAGTGCATTAAATTGCAATGCATTGGGCATGACAGAGCAAGTGGCCCTCCCGGTGCTTCAGATGTCTTAGTGGATTTTTTTTCTGACAAGGCAATAATTTGGGAAACTATAGAATATGAGGAATTTGGGGCGTGGAGTTTGGCAGCTTCGAGAATAGGGATCAAGGAAATTTCGGTGCAAAGTAGAAACTACGTTTAAGGGGACATTAGCGATTCGGCTGAGTTTCTTCGATTGGAAGTATTGGAAGGAAGAACACGATTTATTGTTTGACACAATTGCTTCTTAATTAATTAATAACACAATGAAAGAGGCGTTAGCTCAAATAAAATCGTGTTTTCTTAAACTAAACACGTTTCATAAATATTATAATACATTCTAAAATAAATCCTTACCAAATAAATTATTACTTCCAAACAAACTAAAGAAATAATCGTAAACTTTATCGACTCAGCAAAAATTTAACATGCAGACCAAACCACTAGTGAATATTTAAATCCATAAAAATAAATAATTTATGTAAGCACATAAAACTCCAATTATAGTTACATCCAAAAATAGAAAGCAATAAGTCAAAAATAAAAATTCAACATTAATGTAAATTTGATGGAGATCTTGTTTTGTAACATAATAAATAAAATAATTGTCGCGTTTTACTGTGGGTTTTTGAGTTACGTAGAAATACCAACTAAAAGGATTCTTAAAAATAATAAATATATAACATAAAATGGTGAACCTTTTTTGCTATTTAAGAGATCTCAAAATGGGTATTTCGGGTTACAACTAAAAATTGAAAATCTGCACGAATCACTTATTTCCTTACAATGAGTAAAAGAAAAAAAGCATTGGTAAAGTGCTCAAGATAACAATTTAATTACATCTTTAATAATAATATGTTTTAACACATTAAAGTGTAATAGAACACACAAGAACGCTATGATGGTCAAAGCTTTAGAAATGCAACAAAAAATTTCAAATAGTTGCATGATTAAAGCATGAAGTTAAGTTTGTTACTTTACTGAAATCGATGGTAAAGTGCTACTCCCATAGCTACTTCTACTTGCACGCTTAAGTGGGCCTTATATATTACATATATATTTATTATTTATAGGCTTATAAATTTTGTGGGAAAACAAATTGCTGGCCAACCTAATCTCTATACACATAAAAACTTATATAACATGATCCTCCCTATAAGGAGAACTTGTTATTTTTCTAATCCATATAAAATGACTAGAGGTATGAAAACTCAAGGAAAATCAATAATAATAACGATATCGATACAACATTGTCTCATTTGTGTGAATCAAAGGCGTCAAAAGTGTCGACGAATTTGCCCAATTTTTAGGATTTATAAAAATAAATTAGTATTCTTGCTTGAACCGCTGAAGAGAGTAATGCTTTATTATTATTTAATTCAATCTAAAAGTTTGTAATTTAATTTGCCTTAAATTCACTTAAGTAATGAGTCATTTTTAGTTTCACTTTATACTTTATTTTGCATTCTTTTTAAAAGGTTATTAATAAAGAACATGAGGGAAGGGATTAGCTTTGAGGTTAGCGTACTGGACTCCCACGCGGAGGTCCCGGGTTCGAATCCAGCAGCTGACCCTTGGATTTTCTCTTCTTAGGAGCTTCTTACAGCTCACTGTCCGGTGATGGACAGTGTTGTGTGTAACGAGAGAACACTGTCCGGAGGCCGGCAGTGCACTGAAAAAAGCTCCGGGCGCCAATAACCTTAGATGTTGACGCGCCTTAAATCATTAAAAAAAATAAATAAATAAATAAAGAACATCTCACAGGAGAGAAATTAGTGGAAGATAAAACAAGATTTTGTCTAAAGAGTGCAACTTGGCGATCCAAATATCCCCAACAGCAAGAGCCACTTTTTCCAGATTTTTCTCTTAAATCGCTCCATCCATTTCTTGTATACATTGTAATCATTCATCTGCAATTATTTTAAAAGAAAACTTTGTTGAGGGCACTTTTGGCAGAGAGTGCTTTCAATTTAAAGTTTCATTTTCATCTTCATTTTCTGATACGGAGCGACATCGAATTGTTTAGCTTCTTCTACCCTATCCGACTATCTGTTTTGTAGGTAATTTATTGATATAATACAATATAAATTTGTGACTAATAAAGGTGCAGACAATGGCTAACCTACTTCATATAATTGACCAAAACTGGTATCAGAGATATCTCAAATAAATTAAAATCTTTCTTAACTAAATGGCGCCAAGATCAGATTTCCAAAAAAGATCCTTATAAAAGTTCAGAAAGATCAAATGGTGAGAGTGAATTCCAAACGGTGTCTACTAGGAGCAAAACATCTTGTCTCTTATCTTACTAACTAGCTACACGTGTGGGTACGGTAACAACTTGGTACTGTCACTGATTTACAGCATCTGCCACAGGGACAGTCGCATACTACTACGGCAATGGCAAGGGTGAAAACACGCTGGGTTTAGCCAAATTTGTGTGAAACGAACTGGCCGACCTAATAGGCGACGATTTGTAACTGGGCATTTTTAAATCTAATTAATGATTTCTTTCAATAAATCTGGGGCAAAAACTGTCTTGTGATACTTAGTAAAGTTTAAATTTCATTTATTTGAACTTAAATGAAAGTTTTATCTTCAACTTAGAGCAATTAAGATTTATTGGTATGCCCAAATTTATTGGTCTTTAGCCAAGATTAGAGCATTGTTCTATTGCACCTTTTTTTAGGGGAGCAACATGAAAAAATGGGGAGGGGGGACTAGAAATTAAATTGTAAAAAAATAAATAAAATCCGATGACTGGTGCTAGACTTGAACAGCCTAATGCATCTAATGGTATATATCCTATCAGGATGAAATTACATTAGAGTCCTCTCTGTTGCTGTTCTAGCTCTAACAAGCAGCAAGCTGCTGGCAAGGTTCAGCGTAAACTCAATAACTTCAAACCGTCTAACCAACCATGTAAAACCTCACGCTAAACCGTCATTATTAATGATTAGAACAGCTTATCGCACCACCCTCAGTCTATCTTCCCTTATAATTTTATTTTACTTTTTTTACCCCTTTTAACTATCATTTTATCAAAAATCGTCCTTCATATTTAACTGCATATTATTCAAAATTCATTATAAATACAAGAAAGAAAAATATATATTAAGACCGCATAAACGTTTTTGTCATTCTTTTGTTTTTCATAAACCTTTGAACACAAAATAGAATCTGATATTAGTGTAAAACGCAATCCAACAAAAACATGAATAATTTAAAAAAAAAATTGTTTCTAATAAAAAAACTCTAAGTAATTTCATCATGCAATCGTATTTATATTAAAAAAAGAAAAAAACAACTATGAGGCACAAAGTTAAATGTCCACCTTTTATTCTGTTTTATAAAGATCTAGAAGGCTAACGGCTAAATGAATCATTTACTTTGAATATTAATTTGTGCACGAGTATTGTTTAGAATGAGGTCACAAATGGTGGTAAGCAGTTTATAGTTTAATCAATGATCGTTATGAATGTTTTTTCCTTATCGACCATTAAATAATGCTTTAATTATGGCCAAGTTCCGTTCAAAATTAGTTTATTTAAACTAATCTAATATATTTACGGCATATTATTAATTTCTGATATTTCATACAGTATCTATTGTTCATTATTCTTGGTGACTGATTCATAGTTCCAATAGGATGAAAAAGTAATTGCCATTTCAGTCGTGATACATTTATTCTGCCGAGCTTTCGACCTAGGGACTAGGTCATCTTCAGGGCTAGTTTACAAAGTAATATTTTACATTACAGGGTTGGTGTGTCTTCTGTCTTGTCTGTTCATGGACTGAGTGTAATGCACTAGTAGAATGTAAACTAGTCCCTAGGTCGAAAGCTCGGCATAATAAATGTATCACGAGTGAAATGGCAATTATTTTTTCATCCTATTAAAACTGTCCGGTAGGACAGTTGTATAAGGGTTGATCGTCAAAAACTGCACGAAAAAGCGTAACGCTGAAAAACACCCAACTTTGACAATTTTTTTTCTCTTTTTTCTATAAAAGATAAAATTCACAAATTTTCTTTATAATGTAGAGCAAATCCTCGTTTATAACTGTAATTTTTTCGTAATAACATAGATTTATTAGTTTTCGAGAAAAACGATGCGAAAAATGAGCAAAAACAACATTTTCAAAAATTGTTGTTGTACAATATCTATTTACTTTTGTAAAATGTCTTACGGACTTTGGCTGTTCATCCAGTTTATATACATATACGCATTAAAATATATATAATTATACAAAAGTGAGTTGTTTCTTTAAAGTTCGTATTTTTTTTATGCAAATTTTACATTTTCAAAGTATAATTTTTATTGTAGAGTATTGTTCATCGTTTTTGGTGATTGGTTCATTAATCCAAAAGGAATAAAGAATATTGCCAATTTCAGACACAATATTTTTATTTGTTTTTGCCAAGCTTTCGACCTAGAGACTAGGTCATCTTCAACACAGGTTTTGGTACTTAATTTACAGTAACAGATTATAATTTACATTAAATTGATATACAAAAAAATACTGATCACACTCAGTAAGTAAACAAGACAGAAGACACACCGACCTTAGTTGCAAAAATGTAAAAAATATCATTTTCAAACAGCATAAGTTAAAAAATAATTTTTCTAAACTATTTTTTAATATCAAATTAATGTAAATTATAATCTGCTACTGTAAAATACGTTCCACAGTCCTGAAAATGTCCGAGTCTCTTGATCGGAAGGTTGGCAAAAAATAAATAAAAACCGTATGACTTTCTTCCTATTAAATCAATTAGAAAGAGACAAACTGGTCGCCTGAGCCATCACCGGCGATTAGGAGAGTAAATTTTCTTGAAATTCATACATGAAATTTTGACTTCAAATTTTTATATTTTCAATTTAAAGGTACGTATTTGGATAAAAAAAATTATAAAAATCTATTTCAGTAAAGAAGCACACTTCAAGTCAGTCATTTTTTTGAAATTGATAATCTTCATGTACATATTTAACTCTTATTTATATGTTTTATGGTAATAAGTTTTTACATCCAACTGAAATGGAACTTTAGAACAAAGCCCAATTGCCATCTTCCCCAAAAGTGCTTTTTAACAAAATGTTCTTGAAAAAAATGTTTAAAATAAATGTTATAGAACTATTTGAGCGGCTAAGTGTACGAAATTAAAAGAAAACCAAAAGGATGCGCTGACCACGCTCTCCACAGACATACAGACAGACCAATTTGGATTTGGCGGACCTCAGAATGTATAATACGGTAAATACTTGCTAAAGACAATTTATAGTGAGATATTATACACGCTATAACAAGAGGAAATGAAATTTATGAATAAAATTAACAAGTATATTCATGTAGTGGTAAATGTTGGATCAATCAAGCTAGAGTGAGAGAAGCTGTGGTGTCAAAGATCTGTCTAGAGGATGAGTAATAAATACGTGTCTTCCTATAACGTGAGATGAATCTGTTTTTTGTTCCTTTTTCTTCTAATTATTGTAAACGCTCGTATCGTCCGAATGAGTTAAGGCCGGATCTGTTAACTATATATAGTCGAAAATTCAAAATGGGGCAATTTAGATGAATTAGATTATTTCTATGAGATATGATTTCCTTAGAATCTTTGTCATTTACTGTGGGAGCAAAGTATTGCTGGCTAACTCTTGCATTTTGAAACATTCTAAAGTAATATATAAATAGTTCTAGGAAATTATAGAAAGATCAGCTATGGCGTATTCATGTTTGGAATAAATAATTCGACAATTAATTGGAGTTAAAGAGAATTATTGTTAATATATTGGTTGGTCAATAGAAATGTGTAGAAACAGCAATTAGAGTCAATCTTTGTTTGTAATTGCAAATATTTTTCAAAATGTTAGGAATTACGAAAAACAGAAAAGCTATGACGTTCGAAATCACTGATTCATTATTTCTTTCAATAAATATTATCTATTTTAATTAATTACACGAGCTATTTGAGTATTAGGCAAATAATTCTGTAAAGTGACTTTGTGGCAACTTTACCGAACTAGCAAAAGGGAAGTCAAAAAAAGGAAATAACTTGCTCTAGGGAGAAAGCACAGATATTTGTGCCATTTTGGTAGATTTTAGTCACTCCGCATTGTAGATTTATGCTTTGGTAAGTATACTTATTTGTAAGATGAATAAATGATTAAATAAACTGGTTTGCTAACGGTCGGCTAGTTTTAGTAATTATACTTTATTCTTTCACGTGCTCTCAAAATGACCTGCGAAGACTTTTTTATACAATTCTTTCATTCTGCCAATGACACATGAGAAATCCAAAAACTAATCAATACTCTCTGAAAAAATACAACATTTGGGTAGAGTCAAGAAGTTAGACGAAAGAAAGCCAATAATATTTTTCGTTTAAAAATAATATCTATGAAAAAACTGCTACTTTTAAGTAAGCAAATGTTTTTTTTTTTTTTTGTAATTTACCACTGCAACAGTTGTTGCAACAAGCAAATATGGTGAAAGAGAAAAGAAATAACAGGAAATCTTGAGTGGAGAAGGCACCCAGTGGTGCCACTCCAGTAACGTGCTTTGCTCTCACGATAAGAGAAGATCACGAGGCCATCTTCTCTTCAATCTCCTTAGAGGATTACCTAGTAATGTGGAGGAAGATAGGTGTTCTATGAGAGGGTTAGGATGAGCTGCTGTAGAGGAATAGTGTTAGCAAGATCTGTAATGAAAGGAATTTTGAGGTCATTATGGATAGTGAGATTACGAGGGTCGTTTGAAAAGTCCGTGCAAAGTCAGAGAGATAGCACCACTGGCGCGTATTGAGGTTATGTTTAGTTGGTAGCATCTCTTGGAAGAACACACACCAAGTTTCAGCCAGATCGGTCTATTTCTTTGTGTTTGGCATTCGTTTGACTCGAGGAAGTCGAGTGATTTTCAAAAAATGGACGAAAAAGAATTTCGTGTGTTGAATACTACTACTTTATGAAAAGCAAAACGCCTCAGGAGACTAAAGAGAAGCTTGATAAACATTATGGTGACTCTGCACCTTCGATTAGAACAGTTTATAAGTGGTTTCAAAATTTTCGGAGTGGCCATATGGGCACAAGTGACGCTGAACGTTCTGGACGCCCTGTTGAGGTTACTACTCCAGAAATCATTGATAAAATCCATGATATGGTGATGGATGACAGAAGAGTGAAGGTGCGTGAGATTGCTAGTGCTGTGGGCATCTCGAATGAAAGGGTACATAATATTTTGCATCAACATTTGGACATGACAAAGCTATCCGCAAGATGGGGGTGCCGCGATTGCTCACGCTTGACCAAAAACGAAATCGTGTGAAGTGTTGCAAGGACGGTTTGCAGCTGTTCCAGAAGAATCCGCAGGACTTTAAGCGTCGTTTCGTCACTGTGAATGAAACATGGATACATCACTACACTCCTGAGACCAAAGAACAATCTAAACAATGGGTTACCAAGGGGGAATCTGCGCCAAAAAAGGCGAAGACCGTTCCTTCGGCCGGAAAGATTATGGCGACTGTCTTTTGGGATTCGCAAGGAATAATCCTCATCGACTATCTGGAAAAGGGTAAAACTATTACAGGTGCATATTATTCATCGTTATTGGACCGTTTGAAAACCGAGCTGCAAGAAAAACGCCCACGATTGGCCCACAAAAAAGTCCTTTTCCATCACAACAACGCACCAGCTCACACCTCAGCAGTTGTGGTCGCAAAATTAATGGAAATAGGGTTCCAACTCGTTTCACATCCCCCCTATTCTCCAGACTTGGCTCCCTCGGACTACTATTTGTTCCCCAATATGAAGAAATGGCTGGCGGGAAAAAGATTTTATTCAAACGAGGAGGTGATTGCAGAAACGAATGGCTATTTGTCAGACTTGGACAAATCCTATTATTCGGAAGGGATCAACAAACTAGAGCAGCGTTGGACGAAGTGTATAAGCCTAAAAGGAGACTATGTTGAAAAATAAAAAAGGTTTACCCCAAAAAATTAAGTAGTTTTTATCTTTGCACGGACTTTTCAAACGACCCTCGTAGATACATAGAACGGAGCGTTAAGAAGTATATTTGACTGTAATGCCTGGAGGCGTAGTGAGTTGGAACGCTTAGTCGATCCCCATACTTCGATGCCGTATGACCAAGTAGGTTGCAGTAACAGTAGATGCAAATAATGTAATAAATAAAAATGAAATTGTATAGAAAGATACTCTACAATTATCTTCAAGAAAACAACCTAAAATGTTTTAATACACTTAAAACAATTGAAGGAGCAATATAACATTTGAAAATGGTAAGCACTCAGCGCCACCTAATTCTCTCACTTTATATTTTTCCAAGGGATAGCCTCAGGGGATAAGGAGGAAATCCTTCCAAAACAGTGTGCTGTATAAACAAGCAAGAAGCACTCAGAGGCCGTCCATTAAGTTGTTTTAGAATTCACCCAACCCACCCTAGGACTCGCCACAGCCTCACAAACACAAGACACTAGGAAATATAAGCTAGACTAGTGTGGGGCTACTGCTGGCTAGCACAAATAGGATTGTGTTCTGTACATTTATGAATGAATGGAAAGTATGTAGTAGAGGGAGGAAGATATTACTCTCGCTCTGCCTCCCACTCAATCCATCTTTCCTTGTGGTCAAAGATAGAACCGTAAGTGAATCAAGTAACTATGTCAAAACCACACTGCCATTGTAAGGCTTGGCCTTCTCTGATTACATTTAACGAACAAGCGATATATTTTTCACGTGGTTAGTGCCCTATGGTGCAGTGTCACCTTACAGTATGCACACATGCAGTATGTGTACGAACACCCGCATGAGGGAAAGGAATGTTAATTATATAGTTATAAAGTCAGTCACTGACTTACAAATTAAGCATTTAAATATTTAAGACTAACCTTAACCAAAATGTTACTACGAGTTTTAGTTGGGTGAACGAGAATAAGGAAAAATGAAACCAATAGTTGAACTACGAGTATAACAAGAAACAGCTGACCAAGAAGAGGATCTACTTTTTCTTTTGTAAATGAACTCATTTTGCAAAAGAGTTGAAGGAATCAAGAAATGGTGCAAATTTTGTAATTAGCCACCCAGAGAGTAGAATAAACGACCACCCTCAGTGATGAAAGTTCTTAGGTCGCCAAAACGGAAGCAAACACAACAACTAACCCACTGTTGTTGATATGGTCACGATGCCTACGCTGCTTTAACATCAGTTATTTGAACAGATTATTCTGGTGGACAATTTGCGAAACAGAAGGTTTGTTTAACTCTTTGCGGCTAGGTGGGTTAAAAATTGTCCCACCTTTTGCTTAGCTTTTGATGTTACTCTCGATAAATCGAATTCCAAGGGACTACAAGAAAAATTCGAATTATCGAGACTTCGAATTATCAAGAAGTTTGAATTATCAAGAAGAGGGGAAAAAATTCGAATTATTAAGAGTTTTTATTATGTATATATGTATGTACATACGTATATTGAAAATACGTAGGAGCTTACCTAAGTTTTGGACATATATAGCCTCAAGTAAAATAGTAAAAATAATGAAAACGACAAAAAAGAACAAAAAAATTACATATGTATTAACATTTCAATAAATAATAATATACATATGTACCTAATTAAAAAAATGAACAGTTTTTTGATTCAATGTGGCTTGACTTAGTCAAGTGACTTAGAATTGTAGAAAGCGTTGATGGTGGAATATTGAAAGTTTTGGCGATATCTTTTCTTTTCGAACCACTTTTCACGGCCACGATACTGTTTTCTTTGTGGGACACAGTAAGGGAGACGTACTTCCCATCGTGACAAACTAAGAAAGAGAATTGGAAAGTTAAACTGGGCTGAAAGGAGAGGGAAAACATTACGCAGGAAATGAACAATAAGCGGAAAATGAGAAGTAAACATTACTAGGGAAAATTCGAATTATAAGGAACGAAAGCGGCCTCGTTCGAATTTAGAGCCTTCTCTCCCCTTGTTGTTAAGAAAAGGATTTCGAGTTATCGAGCGCATCTAAATACACTGCATTTTTTCGATTTACCGAAGTTAACAGCTGTAGAGTTCGAATTATCGAAAAATTCGAATTATCGAGTTTCGAATTATCGAGAGTCGACTGTATATCTACTTTCCTTTTTAGTAAATTAAAAAATATATTAATTTTTTGTTAAACTAAGTTCCAAATAGTATCATCCGAGCATTTATTTTTTCAGAGAAAATTGTAAAATATTGAATGTATGGCCGTTCTTTAATGCTGTTACACGCCAATTAGCAGCTAGGGAATGTCAAAGAGACTTTTGAAATATTCACAAAAATCTTCAAAACACTAATCGTAACGAAATTATAAAAAAAATATATATATCTTTACTACCAAAATATTATGAAGGAAGCAAAATCTGAGAATAATTGAAGAAATAATTAAAATGAAGAAGAAACAATAAATAATCAAATGATACAAAAGAGAAAAGATAAATCATTTATAAAAGAAAAATCATAATACGATTGTAATATTTCAAAATATTTGTATCCCGAGAGAGATAGACTGACAGAGAAAGTGAGAGAGAGTTCTTAGATCGAAGCTGAACAGTCTAATGCAATATTCTTTTTAAGATGAAGTGAAAGATATATTGCCTTTTATTTCGTTTAAATCAAGACAACCGATTCATTTATTACATTTCATGATCCTTACAACAGCGCTACACAATCATGGAGGTGGAAACAAAAGAATATTGGAAATGTAGGACATCAATATTTTGGATGATAAACAAACAAATATAACTTGTTCAACCAACTATATTCTTACATCATTCACATTATTTGAACTGCTTTTACTTATTGCTTCTCTTTTTTGCAGCGACTGAATATTTGGGCTCCAGTTCTTCCCGAATTCCCTAAGTAGGACATGGTACTTTATTAATTCAATAAATTACTCAATGGCTTTCCTATTCAGTATTATCTTCATTCATTTTTTTTCTGTCCATTTTTCGCTAATGGAAAAACACCAATTGATTCACAAACTTAGAAAATAAGATTTAATAACACCAAATTATTATTATTTACAAGGAAATGGTGAAAACTGACTTTAAACAGAAATGGAAATTTGTAAAGCCTCTTTTTACGGTTTAATATCATTTTTTTCAAATTCGAAACTATTTCTTCAATTGCCATTATGTGGTAGATTTCGGAAATCTGACGAGAGAGCCTTCCCAAATAGAATAAAAAATCAGTTATGAATATACATGATATTCTATAAGAACCAAATTTCAGGATAAATATTCTTTCAAATCCAAATGTATTAAAAATATGACTAATATTGCCTAGATCAGTGGTTCTTAACCAGTGAACCGCGAATATGGTCCAAGTTTTCCGCGAAATTTAAATTTTAAATGTATTGAAATTTAGAAACTTAGGAAAGATAGGAAAACAAAAAATCGTTCCTTTTTTTAAATTTGAATTTTCTACTACCAAAGCTGGCCTATCTTTTTAAGTCATAGTCTTTTACAGCATTTTTCCAGTGGAAGTGAATTAGTGATAGGCAAAATCGTTCATTTCAATGAACGAGTCTGAACGAGTTTTTAATTTTTTAATGTTAGTGTTCCGCGAGAAAAATATATACATAATTGTGTTCCGCGTCTTTGAAAAGTAAAGAACCACTGACCTAGATTATAAAACTGCTCAATAAAATGAAATGACTGTTTATGTGATAATCACTACATCAGTCCTCAGATTGTACTAAACAAGTATTTCGCTTGAAACAAAATTATTTAAAAGTTATTGGATTCACAAGTATGGAATGCTATCTTTTAGTTAATCATTTCCGGAATAATAAAAGTAAAAAAGTAATCTCCTACTTTTTTAGGCGGGGCTTTACGTCCAGCTACCAATTAGGTGTCGTGGACGGAGGTGACTAGCAAACATACGAGGTGTGTTCAAAAAGTAACGGGAATTTTTAAATTTCGCGGGTTTGGAGAGTCTGATTGTAAAATTTTTTTTTTTATTATGTTGGTACACATGCCCCTGAAGTACGATAAAATTTTCAGTAATATTCATTGTTTACTTCTTAAGTGGCAGCCGTTAAGGTTAGACGTGTTTTTCGAACTTGGCGATTTTTGTTTGTTAAAAAAAATGGATCAAAGAATTTGTATTAAATTTTGCGTAAAAAATGAAATAAAGTGTAATAAAGTGTGTGAAATGTTAATAAAGGCATATGGTGAGTCTGCTATGAGTAAAACAAGGATTTACGAGTGGTATAAGCGTTTCCAAGATGGCCGCGAAAACGTTGAAGATGACGAACGACCTGGACGTCCAAGCACATCAACAACCGATGAAAACGTGAAAAAAGTGAAAGAAATGGTTATGAACGATCGCCGAATCACAATCAGAGAAGTCGCTGATGATGTTGCCATATCAATTGGCTCATGCCATGAAATTTTTTCGGATGTTTTGGGTATGAAACGTGTGGCAGCAAAATTTGTTCCAAAATTGTTGAATTTCGAACAAAAACAGCGGAGAATGGAAGTTGCTCAAGAGTCACTCAATGAAGTCGACAACGATGCGGATCTACTGAAACGTGTTATAACAGGTGACGAAACATGGGTTTACGGATATGATGTCGAAACTAAGGCTCAATCGTCCCAGTGGAGGCATTCTGGATCGCCAACACCGAAAAAGGCTCGACAAGTGCGGTCGAATGTGAAGGTTATGCTCACTGTGTTCTTCGATTTTAATGGCATAGTGCATCATGAATTCTTGCCACAAGGTCAAACAATCAATAAGGAGTACTACCTACAAGTTCAACGCCGTTTGCGTGAAGCAATCCGAAAAAAACGCCCGGATTTGTGGCAAAACAATTCATGGATTTTGCACCACGATAATGCACCTGCTCACACTTCATTGCTTGTTCGTGAATTTTTGGCCAAAAACAAAACTTTAACGATGCCCCAGCCTCCATATTCGCCAGACATGGCTCCATATGACTTTTTTCTATTTCCAAACATAAAGAGAACATTAAAAGGCCGTCGTTTTACAAGCATAGATGACATTAAAAGCGAATCGCTGAAAGAGCTGAAAGCTATCACAAAGATCGAGTTTCAGAAGTGTTTCGAGGATTTGAAAAAGCGCTGGCACAAGTGTATTGTATGCGAAGGGGACTACTTTGAAGGCGACAATATTAATGTAGATGAATAAATAAATATTTTTTTCAAAAAACGAAAATTCCCGTTACTTTTTGAACACACCTCGTACTTTACTGTAAATTTCTGTAATTAACCATTAAATAAAATTCAAGGCCTAAGACCGGGAATCGAACCCAGTACCAACAATACATATTAGCTTTACAGGTCTCGCCTCTTAACCCGCTCGGCTACCGTGGCGCCTTTTCCAGAATAATATTAGAATAGTTGGAAAATCCATTCCGAGCTCAGAATTTCACAACAAACTTAACTCTCCTTAAAGAAACAATAGAATTTGACATCATTTTACCAGAATAAATTGTACCAAACTAAAGCTTGTGGCCACCTTGACGCAAAGTTTACTGAAAATCTGATGCAATTTTCGAGAAATCATCTCAATTAAGTGAACAATAATCTATTTAGTAAATTGGTTACCAATGGGGTTAATACCATGCGTGAATCTAGAGTTAGATGACTCTGTGGGTTACAGGTTATTGTCTCGTACAGCGTTAATAGAACTGCTTAACGGCACAAACTGGGAATGGTTTGTGTAATTTTCATTTAACGGCGAATAAATAATAAATTAATAAGGGAATACAATATCTAATTTTACTGGATGTTTAAAAAAATGAATTTAATGTTCTGTGTTCCACAATCTTGTGTATTAACTTACAATGATAATATAATGTCAATTATTGATGATTTTTGGTGAATATCGAGGTGCGGTCTTAAATAAAAACAACTTTGTTCTGCAACCATGTAGGGAAGTTCTCATTACTCAATTAAAATCAGCTGTGTAATGCCCAACTTCCCACACTAGTGGGGGGAAATTCCCATTAGTGTCACTTTCCGCACAAGTGAGTGGAAAAACTTTATTGTGCTTCCTTGATATAAGAAGTTTTGTTATTAACATAAATATTTTCTGTAAAACTCTAATAAGCTTATTTAAATTTATTTTATTTAAATAATTAAAAAACGAATATTAAAAAATAAAATAAAAATTGAAAGGAATATAGAAATAAAAATAATACTTTAATAAATAATTAGATATTTTTAATTATAACAGATAAAAAGGTTATAGTGTTACCTTATAGAAATTTAAAATGGATTCTAGTGATGCCTGTTTAGAAAACACTCCTCCATCAATAAAAGAAACAGCAGAAAATGTAATAAGTAATGTAAATACGTAAGTAATGTAAATAATTGTAATATAACAATAAATGTTTATAATAAATAAATTACTTTTTGTAGACTGTAAAAATGAAATTTTTAATTTTATTAGTTAATAAATGGTTGCAGAAAAAATATAATATTTAACTCTAGTGTAAAGTATTTTCCTCACACTCGGCAATTTGCACTTGCACTCGCATCGCTTCGCTCGCTCGAGCGTGCAAACCCTGCCTCGCGTGAGGAAAAGTACTACTTTCCACACTTGTTAAATAAATAACTATTTTTGCTTAATACCAAAGTTTCGGTAATTTTTACTACCTTCTTCAGGGCTATACAAAAGGAATATTACACTAATATAGATACAGTTGAAAACCAAAAAAATAAAAAATAAATAAATAAAAAGTATTATTTTTGTACAGACCCTGAAGAAGGTAGTAAAATTTACCGAAACGTTGGTATAAAGCAAAAAAGTTGTTTTTATTTAAGACCGCACCTCGATATTCACCAAAAATCATCTATCAACAGCGGTCGAAATAAACCAAAACCATCAATGTCAATTATGTTTTAGAAATTAAGAATCTTCCCAAAAATGTAACTGCGAAGAAGTAAATATTTAGTTAATTTAAAGCAATTCGTAACGGAATGGTTTTTACACTATCTACACCTCATCTTCTAGAAGAACAAGAATATTGTTCATTACTTTATTTAATAGTAGAACAAAGCTTTCCCATCTATCGATCTTCTTCTACTGGAAGAGAAATTTTGATCACTAATTCAAAATTTTGGTTCAATTGGTTTGGTTCAAGCAAATCAAAATATTTTAAAATTTTCCGTAAGCCCAGGAGATTATTTTGACTTTAATTAAATAAATTCACTTTATTTATCTAATCGAGTAATATACTCAGTTAATGATTCAATAGTAGGCGTCCATGTTTTTTTGAAATATTCTATAAAAATCAAGAAAGATCTTTAAAAAAAAAAAAAACTATTTTGGGTACATGAAAATGGTGATTTTCAGTAAAAATTTGTCATCACCAAAACGCTTTCCTTACCGAGTAAGAGAAACTAATTAGGTTAAACGTTTTATTTTAAGCCAAAGAGTTCCAGAGTCAGCTGATAATTAATAAGATACAAGAACTTCATCTTTTCACAATATTAAATGTGTAACAGAATGGCCGTTTGTAATAAAATAGTAAATAAATAAAATAAACTGTTGAGAGGATATCAAAGCAATGGAATCAGACTAAACAATATTCCGGTTGGACAAGGTCTTAGCACTTCCTCTTGTACACCGGAAGAGTAGATAAAGTCAGAATTACAGTAAGGATTTTACAGGATAAATTAGCCGGAAATAACAGCCTATTATTGTATAAACATGCCATCACTTCTAAATGTTTAATTAATTCGATATAATGGTAAGAAATAAATTACTGACTAATAATTTAAGATCATTATATTCTTCTATTAATTTAGTCTCCATGAGTTAATTGGCTTTGTCAGCCAGTAGTATTAAAGACGCTTATTGCTAACTACCTCCATCTAGTGACGTCTCTGTTGTTTGTCACTCCATTACTATCGTCTCTATTTAACCCTTTCAACTTCTAATAGATGGTATTTATACATTTGATTAAAAACTGTAAAACATCTCAATTAAAAAAAAAAAAAAACAACTGCGGGCAGTTGAGCGCCGCCCTTAGATATCGTAATTTGGTGTCCGGGCAATTGAGTCGCCACGTAGAAGAATTAATTAAATACCAACAAAGATTAGTACAAAGTGGCCCGTATCCAATGTAGCAGTGGGTAATAGTAAGATATAGAGGAATGAATGGGAAGCCTGCTAGTTACTGTGAGCGCCAATTTAAAGGGTCAGAAGTAAGGATAAAAGGGTGTCAAAGAGGGTGTTAGCTGTCTAATCTTAATCAACACTTCTTTGTCAAAGGAAAGCTCCTGCTGAAAGGATCCTACTGAAATATGGTTTGGGCATGGATGGAAATGGACATGAGCTTTAAAGGGTTTCCCAAACCCATCTTACTTGGGCCCTTATGCTCTTCTAACAGTAGCTAGACTGTTTAAGTTTGATGTGGGTGAGTTGTATTGGATAGGCAAACAAAGTAACCATTTCCGGTTTATCAAAAGAGATAAAGGGTAAGTATTAGCAGTCTAAGATTACAAATACTTTACAATAACAATGGACCAGTCTGACACATGATGTTACAACTTCTCAGCAATAATAAACCTTCACGATAATCGTCTATAATAATAATTAAGTTTAATCAATGAACATGAACAAACAAAAACAATTTAGATCTTAACAGTGGAATATTTAATCAGAGGCTCTGGTTCAAGTGACAGGAAGTAATAAGCCTCCACTACAGCATCCACATTGCTGATCATTAGGTTCTATTCCTCACCAACTGGTCCGCGTCTCAAGTTATTCAGAGATTCTAAACACTGCATTCTAAGTGAACATACTTCAACATACTAGGCAAGATGAAATCAAAGAAACAGACGTCACAAATCATGCAGAGACAAACATAGTAGAATGAAAATCTCCTGGTAAAAGAATAACCTAATCGGATCCAAAAATAATCTGATTTCTCAAAAATTACTGAAAACCTAAGCTAATAACAATTTTCTCAGAATTTTTATAAAACTACCTTTAATCTACCTTCAAACAAAATTATTTTAGATTTAACAAAAAAACTTTTATGTTGCTAATGACAAATTAGGAATATGACACTCCACATCAACAATATTGTCTGAAATATTTAAGCAACTTGAACGTGTGTTCCACAATTGACGAAAGAATTCGTTGTAACATTTTACGCACGTTAGGTAGATCATTTACAACTCATATTCAAACTAGATCTAGACATATGTAAATTATTTTCTTACCTAAACAGATATCGCCATATCAATTTCACACGAGAATTTGTGAACGAGAAAAGTCCCTGGATCTTAGAAAACTACACCTCTTGTACTCGTACTCACCAACTATGAGTGAGAACTCAACATCATTCGCACAATAGCCACCAATAACAGCAATACCATCAACATTATTAATTAATTACTAAGTTCAAACATTGCCCAAACTAAGGCCAAAACAATAACCCAACATATTCGCCACTTATAGTTACATCGGAAACGGTACATACAAACTATGAACCTTTCAAAGAAACTACACCACAAACCGCGCTTAGGACCAACATCGAACTCGGGAACAGTTCGTACACAAGTCGAAACTAGCTACCTTTATGACAACAGCGATATTTACCAACTAGTTTGACCAGACTATGATAGTACCTATATTGGACCAGAGCGGGAGAAAAATCCAAGACAGATACAAAGAACACATCCGCTCGTACAAACACAACTTACGTAAACCTTATCAAACACAGATCCAACAACACAATTACTCTGTCACATTCAGGAAAAAAGGAAGACTTAAGGACATCTTAGCAAGAGTAGAAATATACAACCAGAAATCCATTCACCAAAATATCATGAAAGCCCAAATTAACTATAATTAACTGATAATTTTGTATCAGTTGACTGATACACTCTTTAAAGTCATTCCGGACCAAACACACCGACACAGCTGAGCAAACCACACAACAAAAAGCATGAATGTAACAGAGTGTAGTATGTTCTCAACTATTAAAAGGGTTCTTTCTATTAAATATTTATTTACAAATTCATCCAATTTCGTTTTTTATGAAACAAAAATACTGTCTTCTAAGAAACTGATATAAATTGGTAACTTGGTTAGCAGAAAATTGCTTGATTGACTTGTTAGTATTTACTTTTTCTTGTGAAGTTTAAGAGATACACTTGATTAGATTTCTCGACTTGTTACTTATGACTATATTACATCAACAAGGACTAGAAATTAATTCCAAAATACTTTGATGAAAAAATAGATGCTAATTTTCAACTTAAACTCGATTAAGAAGGAAAGAAAAAAGATACGAGGATTTATAAAAAGGTATAGAAATCTATACCAAAAAACAATTTGGGGAAACAAAGAACAGTAATTTTGAAGGTTTAGAAATAAATTTCAAAAAAACTACTTGGGGAAAACCATGAATGCTAATTTCAAACTTTCAGTGGATTAAAGAATGCTTATACTCGATTGAAAAGGAAAGAGAAGAAAGAATTCATTTAAAAAAATATAGAAAACCATTTAAAAAAATGGGAAACCAAAGAATAATAGTACAGAACATTTATTCGATTAAAATGAAATTTGTAAAGAATACTATAAAAAGGTCAATCCGATTAAACAACTTGAGAAAATAAAAATGCTAATTTTGAATTCATTGCCCATCAAAATCAAAAGATAGAAGAATACATCAAACAGGATAAGAAGACAATTTGGGGAAATAAAACGCTAATTTACAACTTATAGTAGATTAGAAAGAAAAGATTATAGAATACATTAAAAACGTTTAGAAAACAATTCTAAAAATTACATTGGCAAACCAGTATTGCTAATTTTGAACTCATAGTCGATTAAAAACAATAGATCATAGAATACATCAAATAGAGTTGGAAATCAATTCTAAAAGCAAGGTGGGCAAAACAAGAATGTAAATTTTGAACTTATTCTAGATCAAAATGGAAAGAGGAAAGAAAGAATACACGGAAAATGAATCAATCCCAAAAAGACAATTAGTGGAAACAAAAACGCTAATTTATAGTTGATTAACAGAAAAGGTTAAAGAATATATTAAAAAGGTTTAAAAATCAAGAGAAGTGTTCAAAATTAAAGAATTAACCTACACTGAACGTAGGGAAAACGTAGCATTAATATTAATTTGTAAGTAATAAGTAAATGATAACATGCTATTTTCATGCAAGAATAATAAAAATACAATTGATACTAAATTAAATAGTTAATAATAAAGCCTTACCTTGTTTAAGGAATATCCATCAGCACATCAATAGATCACCAGTCCAATAGCACTTGACACTTGACACTAGTTGAAATAATTCACAACACTAATCGCACTAAAACTGTATATCACGCACAAAGTATAACTTAAACAATTTATAAAACCGAATTTCACTTTTACACATACTAAAATTCATTTAAAAAATCACGTTAAGAAAGAGACAACACTAACGAGTTAAAGATGGCCGCCGGAAACTGGCCAGGCAGATCAGAAGGTAAATTAAGGTTATCTCAGCTGGGTGACCAATTTTATTATTTTTTTTTACTTATTTTCATTCACAATCTACAAAAATAAAATCTAATTAGAATTAGGGGATTTATTTCATAGATATTTTTGGAAGTCCACTTTAAAATTATTAAATTTTTATTTAGTAATAGTTATTATTATTATTATTATTAAATGTTATTTTAAATTATATTTCTTTGTAACTGGGTGATTGCCCGTATTGTAAATAAATAAATACGGTAAATCTTAAGAATAGCTCCCCGGAGGTGTGGCCTAATTCGAAGTGATTCTGATTCGCTGTTACTATAGAACCCGCCATATTCAAATATAAATATAAAACTATTTCTTTATTTTATATTTACACTTAAATCTAGCGGGTTATATGGTAACAGCGAATCAGAATCACTTCGAATTATTTATTTAGGATTGATATTTCTATTTAAACACCCCCTGATTTATTTATTTCTTAATGGGGGGCTTAAAATATCTAAGAAGAATTAATTAAATCAATGCAAATAAAGTGTGAAAAGTCACATTTTCTTTCAGCTTAAAATTTTGTTCTAAAAAGTCACTCATTTTATTTGATATTTGTAGATTAAAAAGGAAAATAAATAGATAAATAAAAAATTGGTCTCACAACTGAGATAACCTTAATTTACCAGCTGATCTGCCTGGCCAGTTACAGGCGGCTAGCTTTAACTCTTCAGTTATGTCTCTTTGTAGACGCGATTTTATAAGTGAATATTAGGGAGTGTTAAGATGAATTTTTTTTTAAAGAAAAATTGTGTTTAGGTTATATGTTTATAAAATTACTTAAGATGCTAAGTTTATACAAGGTACAGAACAATTTCTTTCATTGATTATTAATTGTTAGAAGCTTCATAACCTTTCACTTACAAAGATGGGGAATACAATTTGTACAGTCACAGATTTGCTGTGAGTAGTTAGAGATCGTGTTGTCTTAAATCGGTGTTAGTATTGTTTGAAACAGTGCGTATTGTGTGAAGTGTAGTTTTATTTCTACGGCCGGCTGTAACAGATTGCTTCCATGCTTGAATTGTAACTGGAAACTGTAACTACAACAGATGGCTTGCCACAATTTATCCTATTTTTTCGGCTATTGTTTCTAAAAATGTTGTGAAAAGGTTCCTATTGAATTTTAGAGGGAAATCTCATCCTTAGCTTTGTACTTTACTTTTCTGCCGGCTGATATGTTCCCTGGAAATGCTCAACGTTCTTGGGCTTTTTCATGACTCAATTCCAGACATCTTTTAGATTCTTTAATTAGGCGAGACTTACTTTAAGTACAGTTTAGCGTTTATTCACAGTAAGCACGTTCTTAGTTCACGCACTGAAAATCCCTTAGTGTTTATTTCAACCTAATCACATTGACTTCAAAAAGGCACATTACAGTTTTGCCAACTGACCGGTCCATGGCCCGTATAAATTGTATTTATTAGACAATTCCAAAAAATAGAAGGGAAGCATAAACAATCTTGCCCATCTCCTTTGTTATTAAACCTGATCAACCAAAAAAAATTAATTTTCGGATCTCTGAGGCAAATGAAAGTATCTCACTAAAGTGAATTTAAAAACAACGCGCAGTTCTAACAGCAACATAATCTCCAGTATCTGATTTTGACCAAGATATCAGATATTGACATCTGATAGTGTACCTAGGTTAAAAAATTGTGGTTAACCAGATTTGCTGTTAAAATATAAAAGGTTTCTAAAAGTCTTTCCATTTAATTCATTTATTTTTGGATAATCAGCAATACAGCATCTCTACACATCTCGACACTAATCGCACCGGAATAAACAGGTTATTTTTTTATTTTTTAAACTTTTAATTGGGATAATAATTTTTTGGGAGTGCAAAGGTATCTAAAAATGTGACTCAGATAGATTAAGGAAAGCAAGATTTGTTGAAGGATTGGAGCAGTAGGAGACTGCCTGATGAGGACCCTATCAAAGATCTTAGCCAGATTGCAACTTCTCTCAAATATTATGTTTTGCATTTTTAAATTTAGTTTTAAGGAAATTATCACTTAATGAAAGTAACAGAAATTCGATTATTTTACTATCGATGGTTTATTACAGATCAAATCCGACCCATTCCATGCTCTTATAGTTTAATGGCGGATGACACAGCCAAACAACGTTCTCATCCGAAAATATACTAAGTTCTGAAATGCGGATTCCAATCACTGGTTCTCAGACATGTCACAGATTTAAGCAGTAAGCTGGTGATACTGTCAAATGTTCAATATTTGGGAGTCACATTACGATTATACGAGGTGTGGCTATTAAATAATGAGACTGATGCTGCTACAGAAAAACTAAGCAAAATCTTAACGACCGACAGCTGTGCAGCATAAAGCCTTCTCTTTCGATTGCAGCATCTGACGTGTCTGATAAAACCGCTAATAAAACTTATCTTTTATTAAAAGAAGTTTATGGTGATGAATGTTAATTACGTGCGCGAGTTTTTGAGTGGTTCAAGCGTTTCCAAGATGGCCGAGAAGATGTCGGAGATGATGACCGCCCGAGTCGCCCTTCCACGTCCAAAACGGATGAAAATATCGATTGCAATTAATCAACATTACTACCGTGAGGTGCTTGCTCAACTCCGTGAAAGAGTAAGGAAAAAACGACCCGATTTGTAGAAGAACAAGTCATAAGTTCTCCATCAAGACAACGCGCCGGCTCACACTGCATTGCCTGTCAAGACGTTTCTAGCTAAGTACAACATCCCAGTTTTAGGCTATCCGCCTTATTCGCCTGAGCTGACCCCCATATGACTTTTATCTGTTCCCTAAAGTCAAATCTGCATTAAAAGGAACACGATTTCAGTCCGGTGAAGCTGTGAAAGAAAAAGCAGCACGCGTCATGCAGGAGCTCACAGAAAAAGACTTCCAGCACTGTTTCGAACAATGGTAAATTCGCAAGGAGGTTGTAGGGTTAGGGGAGGGGTGATAATAACTAAATATGTATAAATTTAAAATAAAATTTTTTACAGCAATAGTCCCGTTATTTAATAGCCACACCTCGTATTATGTAGTTACGGCACCTTAAAGTTTAGTATTTCATGACAAATTTTAAGCAACTGTAAAATCAAAATCATTAGACCAGATATTTGCCATTCATACATGAAATGCACTATAATTTGCCACCAAAATATTAAATATTCTATTTGGACGCCAACATACTCAATAGATTAGGTCAAGCTACGACAGAAATCTCCGCTGTAAGGTACCCTCTTTTGTTTGATTCTATTTGGTGTGGATTTACTACACTAAAAAGTGGACTCTTGGTAATTTACTAAAAGGAAATACTGTTCATCTTCTTTTGGTAACTGATTTACCTAAGAGTTAAGAGAAAATATTGTCTTAAAGATCAACACATGGCTTTACACTAGCGTAAGGAACACTTAAGAACAGTTTAAGCATAGTTTAAGCTACGTAATTTTTTTTTGTTTTTGCCGGCGCATCGACGTCTGTGGCCATTAGCGCCCAGCTACGTAATTAAAAGCTAAAAATCAGTTTAGGCTGTGAAGATGATCCAGTTTTTGGATCGAAAGCTTGGCAAAAAGTAGGATTGAAATTGGTTAAAATTTCTGTTCACTGTTTGCTTTACAATTAAATAGAGTTCTTTTAAATTGAATTAGAAATTAAATTAAATATATTTATAAGATATTAACTTTGTGATATTCAAAGCAAACAGTACCATTAGGATCAATATTTATTGTTATATCTAAGCAATATTTGAAGAGAGAAATAACTCTTGTAACGACCATTCGTGTTTCCTCTACGAAGACCCTCACTACACAATGATTTTATTCATGGAGCATCGTACGAGCTGATGGATAAGATTGTTGTTTAGCTGCACCATCCACCAGTAAACTAGAGACCATGGAATGGGTGAGATGAGGATTGTAGTATACCACGGATACAGGATTGAATCTTGCAAGGTAGGAATCTTGAAAAGATGGCGTACTGAAGGGTATGGTGGTTGTATCTACTGAGAAAATGTCATCTATGTTCCGCCCGTGCCAGAGTCGTCTACTCCACCGCCTCCTCTTCACTTCTCCTTCTCTAAACTAAAGTAAAAGAGTAGTATTTTGTTCTTCTTGTAGTCGGGCAAAAGGTTGGTGAAAGGAAGGGGGGGGGGGAAATTGCCCTGTAGGAAGGTCTTTTTTGAGATGTTGAGCTGGCATGGATGTAGCCTCTTTGATTTGCATTCATGTGTATGTATTGCAAGAGAGTACTGCTCAATGGGGTATTGAGTAACTATGTATATATAAAAGGGAAGGCTGTCTACAGGAGGTCTTTTCTCTCTCGCAAGGATCTAGCGAGGCAGTTTGGCCAGGAAATGGCCTACAAACAAGTTTCCACCCCTCTCAGACTTTGTTTATGTGAAGACACAGTCTGTTAGCAAGACAGAGACGGTAGCTACAGAATCTTTTTTGAACTTCACCTTTCGTTATTTGATTCAAATTACTTTTAAATTACACTGCTTTACATACAAATTTTTTTTTTTTATAACTATTTAATGATCAATGTCAGCCAGGTAAAGCACTGTTTGTCAGACAGTTTCCATGCATGAGCAGACGGTGAACATTGAGAACAGCAAATAAAATAACGCAGTGACAGAATAGTGTTAATTTAGACAGCGCCATCTTCGAATTATGCAAGTAAAAGAGTATAACTACAGCTGGTGTCAATTTGCAATGAGCAGGAATTAATGAGATGCGTTATTATGAAGGTGACAGGATTTCAGCAATAGCTAGGTTTGTGATAATATACTAGAATATAGTATAATATCGATAGCTCTATCCCTTTCATAATCATCATCTCTTCCATTCCAGCTCGGTACAAGAGTATAACAAAGCCACTCAAAAGAAGAACATATTATTGCTTGTTTCAATCATAATTATAATTTGTTTTACATAGTTAACCTAAAAGGTTAGTGTGTCTTCTGTCCTGAATGTTTACGTATTTCTACCTGTTAACAATGAAAACAAATTAGAATAGTTAATGAGTATAAGCCCTGAAGATGACCTAGTCGCTAGTTCAAAAGCTTGGCTAAGTAAATCAAAAATTATGCCTGAAATTGGATGAATGAATCAGCCACTAAAAATGATTAACAATTCTCTATACAATTGTATTCAAGTTGCAGTGGACTCAAAATGTATACCTAAGGCTGGCAATTGATGCTTCCTCGTTACATGAAATTACTTTGAGAGAAACCAAAGACCAATTGTTTGATCCTTATCACCTGCTTTTAATTCTAGTATTCGCTATATTGAACCGATAATACTTTAAATTTTTTATTAGGAGCTGCCAGTAGCTGAGCAAATATTACTTGCAGTTAGGATGCTGCTTAATGTAGTTAGGATGGAGATTCCTGAAGAACAGGCCGGAAAACTCAGTAATTCAGATTCTAAATAAACTTGATCATTAGTCAAAGGATCTGGCCGCCTGCATTGAACGATTGAATGGTAATGTTAATTTATTTAATTCAAACACTTTGGAACCTTCAGTTAGTCAAACACGTAAGGCTATCTTTTCCTTTGTATATTAATCAGACAGACTTCTTAATTCTTACAGATGTCTTCTTAATTCAAGATTTCATTGCATATTTAATTTAATATATACCACTAAAACCTTTTTAAATTTACGGAGTTTCAAATTAAACCATATTTGTCGCAATAGAATACACTTAATAGAAATAACTAGTCTAAATTGCATCCTGCTTAGAGCGAGTCTGCAAAACAACTTTCTAGAAAACTCTTTTCTATCCTAATAATACTAGAAATGACACATTCTAATTCTAAAACAAATTAAGACAGTATTATCCAAAAAGAGCACGTAAACAAAGTTTGTTTTTTTAAATCATTAATAATCCAAATTAAACTTTCCTGTTTCTTACAAAATTCATTAGTTTGATGGACAGACGTAATGACTTTAAATTAAATAATTTGGAATGGTGATGGTGATAAATAATCATTAAAGCAGACACGGAGATCATGTCTAATTTTCGATTTCAAAACCTGATATATTCGTTTTGAGTTCCGCTAAGTTCGAAAAAAAAAAAAATGGTTATCACAAAATGTGCGTATTTGCAAATATCCCCAAACGAAGCATGGTGTGTAAATTGAGCGATCAAAATCCCTCTAGCGGAAATGGATTTATTTTACTTTTTAAAGATTTTTGAGGAAAATAACTCCAAAAATATTTGTTTTAAACTTTATGCATTCATTTCACCAACAATTCGGAGCACAACTTGTGTTAGAAACATTTGTCCAAGTAAATCTGAGACTATTGGATTGGCTTCATCTAAACCACTATTTCTGTATAATCTGGACATTATTAAGAAAAATTAAATGGATTGCAAAAATTACAAATTTGAAAAGAAAATCCGTCTACCGAGTAGATTTTCTATTTTCTTAAAAAAATAGGTCCTACAATTTTCTCTAAATATCGTATTTAAATTTCTTCTTACATCATACACCTATCCCACCATGTGCGTTACCTTGGAATGTACCTAGACAAGAGACTTACCTGGAACCCCCAGACGAGACTTAAACGTACCGAACTAAACAAACGATACAAACTTCTAGCCAGACTACTCGACAAACGCTCAAAACTCTCACTACAGAACAAACGACGACTCAATACAGCTCTTCTCACACCAATATGGACTTACGGACTCGAACTTTACCGGAACAGCTAAAAAATCCAACATCAATAGACTGCAAACACTCCAATCCAAAATACTCCGCCGCATAGTAGAGGCTCAATTCTGTGTTAGCAACCATACAGATCTCCAAATTCCACTCATCTCCGAACTTGCCAAAATCCGATATACAAATTTTCACCAAAAACTCTCACTTCATCCCAACCCTTTATCTGCAAACTTGTCGTCAATTACGCTACCCTCCAATCCTTGAAGACGCCTGAGGCGCCGTTGGCCCCGTGACCAACTGGGTGACTAATGGCGGCCATCACTGGATGACCGTCATTCACGTCTGCCAAGCTATTTATATACACTTAACGCATTTACCTATTGTACCCTGTAGGTACAGGTGTAAATCTCAATAAAAGGATAAATATAAAAAATAAAAAAAATTTCATCCTTATAGATTTTCAGTAACTTTCATTTGATTAATTTTTTCTAGAATCTGTTTTAGGCAGAAAAGGGATTTGAAATAGAGTTCGTTACAGTGTTCTTTGTAACGCCCGATTTTACTGTCATACTATTCCACCAGACTTTTTATAATAGTTAAGCTGGCATTTCTGATTTAAATTTAAACACAAGATACCATTTGATCTACAAATCGGAATCTAAATATATCATTAAATAAATTATTGCTAATCGTCTGCTCTAATTAGCTTTTATTTGATCAGAGTTTAAAAAGCTACAACAACCAACCAACTAGTTTACACAAGATATAAATTAAATTAGAACAAAAATTTGTATATTGTCTTTTTAATGGCTTGTAAGTCGTCATGTCCAACATTGCCCATTGATCAGAAGAGAATTCGCTTCTTTTTTTTTAAAAAAAACCATTAATAGTTTGGGACAGAGATTTCTTGGAACTATACCAAGTGTTCCTTTCTATTCAGAACGTTATGTTCTCGGCTCATGTTGTATGCGAGGAATTTACGTAGCATCTCTTCTATTACCAGTAGGGTGAACATAACATCCGACGGTATCTGGATTTAGATACTTACACATATGCCAATACTGTCCCGTGGCCTTCTTGTTTTTATCCCCTGTATTCTTAATGTGTGTGTTAGAATATACATACTTTATATACATTTAATTACGATGGAATATTTCCCTCACTTCTTTGAAAAAAAATGGGTTTTATATATGTTTTAGGAATTCGAATTTAGGAGTTTATAACATTTGTATTTAGTAGTAGAAAAACTTGCGACGTATTTTGTCAAAGAGAAACTCATTAAAACATAAACAAAAGCAATGTAGGTTTAAACTAAAGCTATTTAATATTAAATCTTTATTTAATGTAGAAATTAAATAAGGTATGAAATTAAAATTATTTATATTCTTTAAAAAAAGAAATTCTAGAAAGCAAACAACGCATTTTTTATATATTTTCCATTGCTACTTAAAAAAGAATTGAAATAGCGAAAGAAAAGGCTGGTCTTCCCATTTTACCGACAACGAATTGTGGTGGCATCCCTCTCTCCACTTAGAGAGTCGCAATTTCATCAAAAACATAAAGGATAATTTTCCATATCTCTCTAAACGCCCTTATTTTCTGCTTAATTAAACCGTTTCCGTCTTTTTAGCAGAGGGAAATTCCAAAGTTTTTAATTATCAAATAATTGGCCATAAATTACTGAACGCCCGCCGTGTTGTTGAAGAAGAGGAGCAAAGGGTGGTAATATAAACGACGAGACGAGCTAACAAGGGCGAGAGGACGACTAGTAGACTAGGGAAGGAGGTAAGAACTAAAGCATGGTGGTCGTACAGAACAGTTTGTGACTTGGTTTCCTACAAGAGCTGCAGGAGGAAGCGCGGTGGGCCAGAGGAACTTGAAGATAAAGAGAAATGGGTGGAGAAGGCAAACTGAAATTATATGAGAAGTCCACAGCCAGCGATGAATTAATTTCTCACAAAGGAATTAAGAATATTTGTTATTTCAGAGTATTCTATAAAAGTAATTGTACTAAGATCACATTTTAATTTGGCAAAAATTTCGTAATTTATGATGATAAAAATGTATTTTTTGATTTTTTTTTTAATCTAAAAAAAATTGTTTTTAGAATCTTTTTTTGTAGCAGCACTTCCGGTGGCGAAGTCAAGATCTAGGCAGGCTAGAGTTATTCGACGTTCAGGTTGTTTTTTCTACAAACGTTTGGTGTGGAGTGTTAGGAAATCTACCAATCGGCCCATACTTCTACAGAGAGAACTTAACTGGTGCAAGGTATCTAACTTTTTTGAAGAGACATTTTGCCAGTTCTGCTTAAAGATGTTCATCTACAACGTCGGCTAGATATGTATTTTCAACAAGATGGTTGCCCGGCACATAATGCGAGAGTGGTTCGAGGTTACCTGGACAGAAATTTCCATGAAAAGTGCTTAGGGACTCATTGTCCCATCCGATGGCCACCTCGATCTCCGGACTTAACCCAAATGGACTATTTTTTGTGGGGATATCTAAAAAATAAAGTGTACAGTAACCTTAATCCCGTGGCTTCAGTCGATGATCTGAAACGTCGAATAACTCTAGCCTGCCTAGATCTTGACTTCGCCACCATAAGTGCTGCTACAGGCAAAGCATGGGAGTCCAGAGTTTTGGCTTGCCTATCCGTAGATTGTGCCCAGTATGAACAGATTCTTTAAAAAAAATAACCTAATTTTAACAATAAACTGACATTTTTTTTTCATATTTTAAATTACCATAACTTTTGAAAAACCTAACCGATTTTATAATATTTTTTTGTTTTTTTTTTTTAGAAGCTCAAATACTATAAAAATATGCAACAAAAAATATAACGTTCCATTTGGAAAACAAAAGTTGGATGCTGTATCTCGAGATAGAGGGGTTTAAAAAAATGGGACAATCACTGAAAATAAACTAGACTAAAAATGATTAAATAGGTACGTGATTTTTATTTTTTCGAAATTTCCCGCAGTTAAAAAAAAAGTGGGTGGAGCATATAACTCCGGTCACCCTGTATATATGCACGCACATGCACGTGCGCCAAGAGGCCAAGAGAGTGAACGACGTCTATCCAGTGATGGAAGCCGTTGTCAAGAGGCAAGTAATCATCCTAGGAGATCAGCGTTATGTGTTGAGTCTGCACTGTGGATTTGAAGGAAGTGTTGTAGTGGACATGTTGTGGATCAGAGGGTTGTAATGACTGTGTAGATTTGAGTGGAGTTTTGGGTACCGAGATTGGGTTATTTCAGGAACGAGAGGAATATTTAGATCAGCGTGCATTGTGTGATTGGAGACGTAGAAGGGAGCGTTAACTATTGTTCTTAGAATTTTAGATTGTAAGGTTTGAAGTCGTTTGATGTTCGATTTTTTAGCACTTCCGTAGAGTTGTATTCAATACGTCCATATTGGGGCAAGAAGGACGGTTTATAGTTTTCTTTTGTTCGTCAGGGTCAGTTTAGAACGTTTTTCGAGTAGTCGTGAATAGAACGAGAGTCAAGAGAGAATAGATCATTGTACTAAATATAAAATTCTTCTTTAGAATAAATTTGGAAGGAACGAGCACCACTAAAAATGATTATGAACGCTCAGGGCAATTATTTTTCGTAAAAGATATAATTTCGTAGTTAGCTTAACTTTGGACAACAAACTGACCTTCTATACCAGTTAATTCCGGTTAATCGACTACACTACTTTTCCTTCTATTCTCACGAGACTCGAAGAAAACTGTTCAGAACAAACTCCTCTTCTACAAAGTGGTCACCAGGCCGCCTGGAGTCTCACCTATAATAGTAACATCAACCAAATCCTGACCAACACAGAACAAATATCACAGAATCACCACTAATTACTGGAATGGACTGCATCCATTAAGATATCCTTCATAAACCTAGACACTCCTCTATCCAAAACTCCCTCACTACTCAAGATTGTCATACTAACCAACTCTGCCGTCAAATAGGCACCTACGATTCTTCCCTCCCTTACTTCTTCCAGTAGCTGCATGTTTGTCTCTCTTTTTCCCCAGAACACAATCTCCTTGTCCCATCTTATACGACAATAAACTTCGTAAAAAGAATGAATTGTTAAAACATTAGAACTCCTTTGTAAGTTATGTAGATATTTTCAAATAAAGTTTTTATCTATTTTATTCGATCCAATGAAAATAAAAACCTAAAATTTACACGTTTACAATATTTTCTCTCACTTAAGAGAGAGTTAGAGAAAACAAATAAATAAATATGGCCACAAATACTGGACAGTTTTGCAAACAGCAGAATTGATCTACAGCAGAAATAAAATAAAAAGTGTGAGAAAAACTTTCATATTTTAGTAGTAATATTTTGAAAGCCACACAGACACAAAAAAACAACTGCAGAATTGAATAAAACTTCTGGGTCAGGTGAGACCGTACAACATACCGCACTTCCTGAACACGAATATATTTCAAAGTACGATACGAAGTGACCACGCATGCTCCACGGACCCACTAGATAGGTAACGCCACAACTTTACGGCCCAATAAATTCTCTACGCTACCATGATAAAAAAAAAAAAAAAATAGATAAATAAATAAAAAACAAACAAAAAAGGGCGTAACTGTAGTAGCTTTGCTCTTATTGAAATTTATCCGGCCAGAATTTACACATCCAAGAAGGCTGAAAGTAAGCGCCCTACTCAGCCCTTTGCTCGGGCCTCTGTTTCCCACATATTTCCTTATCCAGGCCATCATTTGGTCGTTTGTACTGCTCGCTCTACATTTGCCCTTCTATTCGACAAAGTGTTTTTCCCTATTCCACCTTGATAATATTATTATATTTTCTATTATTTCATTTTTTTTTATAACGTTTAATATTTTGTAATAAAACATTTGCCACTAATTCTTATTAAAAATTTCCTTAATTATTATTATTTTGAGTTTATTATTTTTTTTGAAAGAGGACAATTAATAGAACTTGTTTTCTAAAGGCCTTTTTTATTTTTTTTATTTACTATTATTTTTTTATTTTATTTTCACAACTGCAGTATAATTCTGCAACAAGTGAAGCTGATACATAGAACAAATACATGAATACATGAGGGAACTCATGAGAATCAAACTAATGAGAACCCATTAGTGAAACTCCCAAAGAGGTACAGTTCACTACTGTACACTGGCACTTACTGCATTTAGAAGATCGCGTGGCCACCTGCGCTTCAACCGCCTGGGTGGATTTTTCTGGTAGAGTAGTAAGTTGGGATACTAGTGGATTAGGATGTGAGGTGATTAATGTGTGAAATTTAATATAACGGGATCTTACAGCTTCCGAAACATAGAGGAACAAGGAAATCTCGGTGCAAGGTAGAGTTAGAGACATAGTAAGAAACATTAGCGATTCTACGGAGTGTTTTTGACTGGAAGGGCTGGATTCTGTAGATATTGGAAGCTTTGGCTGAGCCCCAAAGTTCCATTCCATAAGTCCAGACAGGTTTCAGTATCGTAGTGTAGATAAGTCGTTTATTCTGTAGTGAGAGTTTAGATCGCTTGACAAGAAGTCTAGAGAGAAGTTTGAATCGTCTGTTCAGTTCTTTCCGTTTGAGTCTAGTATTTGGATTCCAGGTTAGGCTTTGTTCATGTAGAGTCCTAGGTACTTAACACAATCTGTAGTAAATGCCAATATTAAATATTTTTTTCCCACTTCTTCAGGGTGTATCAATCAGATTTGAAACTAGAAGCTCGCCTCTTAGTTAAAAACTAATGTATTTTTATAGCGAATATTTAGTACATTTCTAAAAACAGCTTGGGAATGTTATAACTTGGTAGAAATTAGTGCCAAAGACAAATCAATAATTTGGCGATCCCACCGGATTCTTTTAACATCATCTAAAAATTTAGGAGTGACCACTCAGACGAATTTACCTAACTACTATTCTCAAGCAGAAAACTACTAAATATACTAATGTACTAAACATTAGATAGACAAGACAGCATACCAACGGGAATCCCTAATTCAAAACGTTCCTTCAAATTACCAGATTGGAAACCCACACGATGATAATCTTAGTTCCTCGCTGCCGAAGTTCAGTATAACTACAGTGACCATTATTTTTGTATCAAAAAACAGGACAAGGAGCAAAAAAAACCTATAAAAAATATTAATACGTTTATTAACTCGAGATCGGTTACTACAAAACAATGGCCATATAATATGGCCCATATTCAGCCGAAACTGAGCGACTACTTGCACTATACACTTATTAATTAGTAACAAAATGTAAATAGTAACTCTTGTAAATAGAAAAAATAGTCAGTCTTTTAAAATTACAGCAAATTTTGTTTTAATGTCACTTTCTTTAAAACTATACTAACGACAATAATATACAAATATATCTAATTTTCACAATATGAAGATCAGATCTTAACAAAATCATACATAAATCTTCGAAAAAATATTCATATTTTCATTAATTTCATTGAGTATAATTAAAATTTCATTGAAAAACAGTAAAAAACAGTACAAATGAATAAAAAACAGGACATTTATGCTTAAAAAAAAAAAGAAGGACAGCGTCTTAAAAAACAGTACTGTCCTGCCAAAAACAGTACGAATGGTCACCGTAAGTATAACTGAAGACTGCACCGCTAACTCCCTACAATCGTAAGGCCTAATCTCAAGATTTACCCCGCAAGAACACACGTCCTCTACAATGTAACGCTTTCATTAGGCATCGGTAATTTAACTCTTTAAAGTAGGATAGAAGATGGGATCAAGGCCAATATAAAATGGAGGGTGCAGTGCAATTAGAGAATAATGAATAATTTATCGCTTATTTTTTATTAAAAAAGAAGTAGCGAAGAATTATTTAAACCAGGCAAATATCAGGAGCAATGGTGGCCTTAATTAAATATTCAGCCGTGTCCGTCCTCAACAGTTGCTTCTTGAATTGTCCAACTTTTCTGCTCGATACCCTTAATGAGTCTGAACAAAAAAGAGCTTCTTATTCTTTTTTGCCTACAGCAGCTTTTTCACGTACATTTAACAATCGAAGAGAGAGTAAGCTTTAATCTTATCGCTTCTTTTGAAATTTATACCTCCAGCTGAATCTTCCGTCGGTGGTCTTCTTGGTCTCAGCGAACAAATTGGCAGCTAACACACATCATGAATTTCAAATTATGCACTCTTTTGTTTGTTGTAACAGGAATGGAAATCAGTTTAAAAAAACTAAAATGGTGAAACCAATTCGTGGCGGTCACCGACAGCAGGAGTGTGAGAGATATCAGATTCAGAGTGTCAGACAGGACAAAGGAATGGGGTGTGACCAGACGAACACCTGAGGCATTGCCTTTTTACACGGACGTTGAAATGTTCTGGCGGCTTGTTTTTGCTCTGGTCACCCATACCACTGTTAGTTAGCCTGTTCTTTTTAATTGAAAGAATGGCTAATGCTTTTTGATGGATGCCGCTTTTAAATATAATTTTTTTTTTGCTTGCTTTCAGAAACTTTTTTACAAAACTTTTATTTTTATACTTTTTTTTTTTTGTAATTTATTTTTGGAACATTCGTTTTAGTTTTCCACTTTCCAAGTTGAACAATGTTTTTTGTTCGAAATACACAAGCTACGCGAGTGTTGAAACGTGAGGGAATGTTCTGCAAGGACACACCTTATCTTTTGCAGAATTGTTTTTTGAGTTAGCATTGTCATTTACTAATTTATACCACGTTCATACTGATGCAAACTCTTTTTTCTTTTTTGCAAGGAAGAACCATCAATGTTCAATTGTTATTCTCACTAAATGGTTTAAAAAAATAAAATAATGAAGTTCAGAAGAATAGAAAAGTAAATCCTCTCGTTATTCACGTAACTTTTATAGTAATTTGAGAAATGATACTCGCTACAAATATTTAAATTTGCATTTCACAGTTATTTTTTAAATCTTTTCATAGCTGTTGGTTGTTATTAGAGGATGTTTTCATTGGGGAATAAAATATTCTTGTAGTCACAGACGTAGGAGATAACTTTTCAACTCTTGCAACTTTTTAAAACCCATTATTGTAACTTGATCAGCATCTTGTTACAGAATTACAAGAAAAAAAAAGAAAACCTTGTTAATAATCCTGATCTTATCAACTATTGACATAATTTTGTTATTCGAACGATTTGGTCTTCTGCTTACAGATCTATTAAAACATATATTAAATATATTGTTTTCTTTAATTTAGGTATAAAACGGAATGTCATCTTTAAGACATGAATTTACACTAAAAACTATTAAAATACAAAAACCCTAAATATATACGATATTTTTTAAAATTAAATTACAGTTTTAACAATTATTAGCATTTTCTTTTTTAAATATATAACATGAAAATACGTGCAAAACATGCCATCATGGGTCTAACTTCCACAAAAACTTTTAACATTTCTTTGGAGATTTGTGAAATTAAAACTAGACATTATTAATCTTTATTATCATTTTCTGACGTATAGTACTTTTTATAACATCTTCACTCTTCTCTACACCACTAACTAGTTCCTGAAGGGAGGACCAGAAGTATCCAAAACGTCGAACACTTACAGGAACTTTTTCTTCATGGTCCCAGCTAACCATTGAAGTTTGTACTTAATTTTTTATGAGTAAAGAATCTGTGTCTACTTTATAGGAAACTACATACCTTGAATTGGCTTGATGACGACGAATTTACACGTCATAACTATATAAGGGGTTAATTACGTGAATATAATCAACGTGTGATCGCTAGGTTCTGTAGCGCAAGCTGGCGATAGCCGCTATGATTAGGTCGCCCACAATTTTTGTTTTTGTACGAAAAATACCATGATAGGTGCTAAGCATCACTTTTATACATTTTCCAGGGGTAGCGGCACAAGCTCTAATTTTTCTGGTGCTTGGAACAAACCATGGTTTCACTTCGCCATGGTAGAGCTAGCGTTAACTTAGCACTCTCTGAGGCAAAACAAAACAAAAAACTGTCAATATTTCGACCACGAATGTAGCCCTAGCCATGATTTTTTGAGGAGATAGCTCTAGTGATTTTGACGTTGGTTTTTGAAAATCCACTAAGTAAAGTGGTTTTTCCCAGGCTTGAAATATAGAGATTTTCGTTGGAACGATAAGATTTTAGTGATATTCAATTTAAATTTAGAGTTTAAGCTTGCTGTTTCTTTGTTTTTTTGAGATAAAGACCATTTTATAAAAACCACTTTTTGGGATTCTGGGCAACTCAAAGTGCATATTTCTGGTTATACTCGAAACGAAAAACATGGAAGTAAGCCGCCGACACTTTCTTTACGTATCAAGAGTAAGTAAAAATTGGAAGCTGTGAAAGTTACACTGTACAAACAGTTCTTGGTATAACATCACCAACATTAACCATCTAAGTAACAAAATCTAGATACCCATTCGGTAAGATTGTAATCCTGCAAGTAATTTAAGTAGGTTAACTGATAATTGTGTTTTATTAGTAATAAAAGAACAATAAATTTATCTCGAGTTAAGTGGACATTATTTTAAAAGGAAGTGATCATTAACACGAACAGACTAATGAACAGCAGTCGAATGAACGTAACATTTATTAAGGGCTAAAAACTACCTTGATTAACTGCCAAAGCTTACTAAATCTGCAATGAAGATTATTTGCGACTTATCAATCGATGCGTGTATATAATAGGCCGCTTAATATTATCTTACAGAGTTTGCTCGCATTTACTCCGCGCACATAAATTTAGTACATACCCCCTCTCCTCTCACACATTTGCTCCTTTTTTTTCTCACACACTAACACATTCACATGACATTCTGTGAAAGTGAATCTAAACCTCTGGCCGTCAGGGGGGGAGTGGCACTAACCTTTATATACAGTCTCCTCCAGTGCTGTTAATTACCGACAGCCCCGTTATCTCTAAGCCACTTCATCATTCGAGATACAATCTCGCTTGCCAATTCCCCTAACTACCTCATCAACGCCCTTGTCCCTGGGGTTTAGCCTATGACCACTTCACCACCATCCTTTCATTCCTTGGGATAGGAAAAAAAAAAGAAATGTGTATATATATATATAAAATTATTTCCCTGTTTCATTAAGAATAAAATGAACAGAAAGAAAATCTTCCTAGAATGAGAGAAAGAAGTGGAAGCTGGGCGAATAGAAGTATCAGCCCATTTATACCACTATCTACTTTGAATACTTAATAAGAAAATTAAATTAGGTAAAAAAAGAAAAAGAATTGCGATTGAAGAGAAAATGAACGCAAAAGTAGACAAAAAAGTGAGAGAGTAATATTTAATTAAATCTGAGCATCTCTTGAGAAAGTATACAATAAGACCCACAAGCAATTTAGGAACTTACTTCATGAAGAAGACCATTAAAAAACAATTTAAAACCGGGTGATTCCAATTAGAAGCTGCCACTATTTGTTGAATTATCAATCTTGAATTAGATAAATCTTGAATTATTTATTGTTTGTTAAATACAAGACCCAATTGTCGGCGAGATTATAACGCTGTTTCAACATTAGGAAATCTTGGTAAGCGTACAAGCTACTTGAGGATATAATAGTCTGAACTGACATAATCTGAATGGTACTCTAAAAGACTAGCTGCTGAAATACATTCTCACTTTTAGTTAAACATCATTTAAATTAAAACCAAGCTTCTAATTCAATTCGTTGATAAATTACGAGTTAAAGTAAAACAAAAAAAATTCACAGCTAAAAGTAGCATTTAACCGCATAAATTGTTCACTTTTTAGAGTTGTTTTTGCGTCAGCAGTTCTACAGAATTTATTTAACTTTTTTCTTTAACTTTATAAACAATGATTTCCCGGAAAATGAATGAAAAATGGTGATGGAAAATATTCCATTTTTATTAATTTTAACTCGCTACAATCATATTTTTGTTTATTTTTTTTTAAATTTCAACTTAAATTGTAATTAATGGGAATTGCAAATTAAGTGAAATTCCATAAATATACTGTTCTGCCTTTTTTTACTTTCCCTTACTGGACAAGGAAAATATTCCAATCGTGCTAAATTTTTTTTAATTTGACTTTCATTGGAAATATCCTTGGTATCTCAGGTGTGTTTTTAAAAAATATCTCAAACAGAAAAGTAGAATATTAAGGATTCAATTAGCGAGGAATGGGTCCAGAACAGAAAACAACCATTAGTTTCCAGTTTTCTGTAACTCAACCAACCCGCAAAGCCACGTCCTGAAGAAGGCAATAAATTTGTCGAAACGTTGACAAAAAGACGAAGTTATTTCTTCTGTTATGGACCGATTCCTAGCTAAATTGAAGCCTTAATATAAATATTTTACGGCCACTAAAAGCTGATACAAATTCATGCAGAAAACTAGAAGATAGATGAAGCATTAATACAAATTCATGCAGAAAACTAGAAGATAGATGAAGCATTAAACATTGATTTAGGCCCACTAGAGGGAAAGGGGATCCGTCGATAATTAAGGAAACACAATCCCTTCAACCAAAATTGGGGATACTTTAACGAGATTTTTCACTTTATTTTACAGTATTGGCGACATGGTCAGCCCCCATGTGGGCTCTGTGCTAAGAAGAGGACTTGAGGAACGAGTAGGTTTTGAAGCTATAAAATGAATCGAATAAAAAAAAACACATACCTTACCCAATAACAAGTCTGGAACCCTCTTACCTTTTTGTTTTGACAATGATCAGTAAAAATTGTTATAAAACGGCTGACGTACAAACCTGCAAAAGAGAAAAAGAAGATACGTTATTAGTTTATGAACTGACATATGGTTCAGGAGGAATGAAAATGGATAACTTGACCAGCTGATGTACTCGTGAGTTTCATGAACGAGCTTCTAAAATGGAACTCACGAGTAAATACAGGTAATTTCAAGCACATGGCCGCAAAACAGACAAATAGAAATATAATTTAGATTTACTAGATCAACGTCCAACGCTGTAAAAAGAGATTGTTAAAAAAGAGAAATATTAAACAAAAAAAAACTATGTTCCGCAAAAAATATGAACAGCCGAATGACTCCCGTCACCAGATGTACATGTCGCTCTGGGTAAATATTACATACTCTGGTTATATCTGTGAGAGAGAATAAGGATTGCTTTAATAACAGAAAGCTGGCAAAAATGGAGAATTTGAAGAGAAGAGAACTGGCTGCATGTTGGAGGTGAACACATGCACAGACAGACATGCTTTGTAACTTAGACACACTTAAAAAAAAAATCCTCTTAAGGGAATAAAGTGCAACTGTATGATGCGACTAGAGGATTGCATGCACCGCTGCCATGCAGCTATAATTGAGTTTAGCACACAGTTTGTATGTCCATATTGACACAAAAAAATAAATTAAATTCAAATATAAAAACTACTTCATAAAAGTGCTACAATATATTTACAAAATAGAGTACAGCAGACTGTGTATCCATTCTCTACTATTAGAAAACGCTACAATATTACTTCCGTCCAATTTTCATTATGCCATTAAATTCAATAAAAGTTTCATTATATTGCGATCTGTCGGTTTTGTTTATATATCTTCTGTGATAAGTTTAAACCAAAAGATAATCTGTTTTTAAAAAACCACTGAAAACTGTGATAACCTGAAGTACCGCAAAAACGAAATTTCCTAGATAACTCAAACTATATTCGTTTTTTTTTTGCTATTGTCACTTTAGATTGGCCGAAAGAAATCGACAAAAAGTCTTCGGTGAAGTGATTTTCCTCTTCTCTAAGTATTTTTTTTCAAAAATAGCTCCGACATTTTTATTTATACTTCGTATACTCGTTACACTTCTAAATACCTGCCACTTTTATTGCTTAAGACTCCTCTAAAAAGGTATTCAATTATCATACTTAATGTTTCCATGAAGCCACTGGGCAATTTCCCAACTAAGTTAGTAAAGATTAAAATATAAGAAGAAATGATTATCAAATGAGAGAGCTAGGCCTAACCATTATTTCATCTAAGGAGCAAGAGTATAGAAATATTAGCGGGTCACAATAAATGAATATTCGTACGTAAACAATGGTTACAAGAGAATAGATAAAAAATTAAATAACATTTGACGAAATCGCACAGTTGAGAACAAAGAGATTAAAAAATCTGAAAATTATCAAAATAATGAATTGTTTTTACAAAAATAAGTAACAAAATAAAAAAAATAATAATGTGCGCGTACTACAATTACTAGGATCTTTAGTTTTATAGTATTCTTGGTGCAAAATCGTAATTTTTATTTAAAAAAATCAATTTAATATTCGAAATTTTCTCGATTGATTCATTTTCTTTTGCTACGCTACCCCAATCCCAGAATGACATTCTACACTTTTAGTTCTGATGTGGTTTTAAGATTTCCAGCTACATTGTTAATATAACTTAAATCAGAAAATACTTTATTAATTGTTGATTTACAATTTTTAATTAATTTGGTGGCCCTTTTCATTGATGACTTAAAGCAAGAGCCGTAATTTCGATCTGGCTCTATTCAAATCCATATTTTACAATGTTTGGCAGCTAGAAGGAGAAAATGGATGTTTAAAAAACATTCCAGTTTTTACGACAGGATTAGTTCACATCTGCCAGCTCTAGGGACTTTACAGACGCCCTAAAGGGAAATGAGAAAGAAAAAAAAAAAAGAATTTTATTTTCTTTGGAGCAAACATAAACTACAATTACCTGCTCTAGATCTGTTTATCCTTCAACTAGGATTAAGGAGGTTATTTATTTCTTAGACCTGGCCGCTAACAATTATGTTACACCATGTCTCAAACTCATCTCAAAATATAATGTAGCTTTTAAAAGATTTAGTTAAAAAGAAAAAATAACAGAAATAGGATCGTGATTAGCATATAAAAATGGAACACTCTAAATGTTAAGGCAGGATGTTTTTTGTGAAAAACATGTTTTAACTAGGGCTAAAATATACTCTTGTTTGTGGCAATACGTCAAAAAATAACTAAATTTATGTCTATTACTTCAAGCAGGCGTTACGTCCAACAACCAAATTAGGTTTCTTGGATGGAGACGACAAGCTAAGCTTATTTATAAAAAAAAAATTCATATTAACCATTAAAAATTCAAGGCTAAGGACCAGGAATCGATCCCAGTACAACAATAAATCTTAGTTTGGCGACCTCAGCTCTGACCGCTGCTCGGCTATTGTGATGTTCGCGAAAACTTTAACCTGTTGAAACTGAAGAAAAATTCGAGCATACATTAACACGAAATTAAATCGTAAGTCTAGCGTAAATGTATGCAGAATGTTGTTTGATTTCTTTTGCTTAAGATAGAAATATATTTTAAAATAGTATATCAGAAATAAATCGGTGTAAGCTAATTTTCTGTGTCATAGAATCAATATAAAGGCAATCTAAAACCAATTCTAAAGTATCTAAATTCTATTTAATTCAAATGTAGCCTGAATAAAACTAAAATAGAACGGAGAATGTTGAACGTACAAGAGTAAGGTTTAATTTTGAAACTACCCCAAGGGTATATAGGGCAAGTGGACTAACGGAAATTTAACACGTTCGTAATGGTTGTTAACGTGGTTAGTATGGGAAGCCCAGAGTTGTATATAGACGACAGTAATACAGAGAGCGTTCCCTTACATGAACGCAAGGTGCGGTCTAATCAGGCGCAGGCCAGTAGCCTCTTGATTAAGTCCAGCCCTTCTCTAACCTAATCAGTAGGCAATCCTTTGTCCTTTCCACTAGTTCTACAGAAACAAGAACTGTTGTATATGCTTTGTCGAATGTACAGCTATTATTTGTTAATCTATTTTAATTATGTAACAAATTTAGTCTTCGCAATGTGAATACATTACTAACATTTATTATAGTTTTATAAGTTGTATTGTTATAGGTAATCAGGTAAATAAAAAACCTTGGCATAGTGATGGCATATAATAACTAGCAGGTTAGATGTTGGAATACAATAAACATGACTAACAATTCTGTCACCATAAAACTGGCCAGAACTCCCCACAATTCGAACTAAATCTAGTCAAAAGTCGGGAGTGGAAAACCAATTATTATAGACCTCTTGACACTTATAATGATTAGAGTTAGGTTTCGATAGATAACGCCAGTATAATTGAAGTTATTTTCAAGTTAAGAATCCATAGAACACTGAGAGATGGAGTAACTAACAATTTTTGATAGATTTAAACACTTTTTTTGTTTTTAAAAATTTTATTCGCTGCCTACCACATAAAACATTTGGCGAAATGCATCGCAGAATAGCGAAATATCAGAGATGGTCATAGACGAACGGGCTTCGCCTTACTGAAGGGAGAAGAGCAGAAGTCAGAACTCTATAATCTAGAGGAAATAATGGAACGTCATCGGAGTAGGTCGCTAGGCCAACGCAGCTTTAGTCGGCATGGAGTCGTAGGAGTGCATTGAGGAAGAGTTCACTTGCAGATGGTTTGTACCTTAGAACATTTCGTGAGGCCCCACAGTTCAAAGCCATGTGTCCAGATAGGTTACAGTACAGTTTTGCTTATCCGATTAAGTTCACACGCTCCAATTGTGCACCAGGATTTGAGTCACTTATGACTGCGTTACTAGGGAATTGTCGCGACTACATCGTAAACAATTCTATCATGTACCGGTTCAATTGACTCTTTTTTTTATCAGCATACAAAAAATTACAGTAATAAAATTCATTTTCCATCTTAAAATTGTGAAATGGAAAAAATCTACATATCCAGATGCCAGTAACTCTATTAGCTTTTTTAGTTCTTACTTCACTTGCTTGGCCAAATTCGTAAAGCTTAATTATATGTTTTTTTTCGTTAGACTTAAATTGCAATAATGCACTTGGCACATTCGTGCAATTTTCACAGAAACAAGGCAGTTGTTTAAATCTACTTAAAATTATCAGCTTTTGTGATATAATCGTTATTATTATTTTTATACTTACAAATGTATCAGATAATTCAATTAGTTCGCTAAAAACCTTTAAATCATTATGATCTGAACTTGCTCGGAAAAAGATGGTAAAAGTAGTTTTCATTTTAAGAACGCTCCTGGACGACTAATTATATAAAATAGTTGATAAAAAATTATGTCACTTGCGAACCTTAGAGGTAGAAACAAAGAACTTTAAACCAATTAAATAATATTTCGTTCAATTCAATCGAAAAAACAATTCTTTCTCGTCAAATAGATTTTTGCAATTTTCTTGTCTAACAAGTTAAAACGGGTAAGTAATTATATTTTCTCTAGATAAGGATGAGTCAGTAAAAAGCGCCGAAATTTAAGAAATGAAATATTGTACGAGTACTTAGTAGAATGTGTTGCCAATCTGACAATGAGATCACGTCACTGTAGAACGTCCGGTCGAAACACAAAGAAGCTAATTGAATACAAAGTAACTTTCAAAAAATTGCCGACATTAAAACCAAAAAATAATTACTTACGTAAACAAAAAAGGTCGCTTTTAGTGATTTTCTGTTCATCAAGTTTTGGTGACCTAAATATATACTTAAATGCAAATTTGAAATTTTTAGAAAGACCAGTTTTTGTATAGTTAAAGACTTTTTCGAACTTAGAGGATCTCAAAAAATGGATGTTTTCAAAATAGAAGATTCTTAATACTTCCCTCTTACAGGAGTAAGAGTAAATCAGAATATACTATACAAGATTAACACCTTGATGAACTAGTTTAACACAAAGCTGTGGTGCGTCCTAATTAGTGGTTAATCAACGTTCTGTTAACATTGGACCATTAAACAAAACAGTCGTGCATAATTATGGCTAAACTGCCATAATCATCCTTTCCATTGCTAATGCGTACCTGCTACTCTGTATTGATTTGTTACCAGATTATTTCCATTTGTTCTTTCCACGTGTATTATGGCGCTATTTTCAATAAAAAAAAAAACGCTCGCAATGTCTCTTATAGTAACTCCCTAACTCTGAGTTTGGGCGAGCAAATGGGGGATACCCAGTTCGAATCCCTGGTGTAACTACTTTTCATTTGATGGAATAAGTGATAATAGTAAAGCACGTGCTCCCTGTTGAAGTCCAACTACCAAATTAGATGACGCGTCGGGGGTGGAATCAAATACTTTTGACACTGCTATCTTCTCCTCTGATCCAGAGTCAGTAATCTCCCGCAGAGATATGCAGAATCACGTTACAAGTTTAGAGAAATGGCTTCGAAGGCGGAGAATAAAAATAGATGGAGGTAAGTGTCTGCATATTTCTTTTACTCTTCGAAAAGTAGCACTGCCTCCTCTATATTATAACCAACCAACCTCTGATGTCACCCGCGCTATCTTGGGCTGTTCATCGATAAAAGACTAACATGGAACCTTTACATTCGACTTAAGAGTTAAGGAAGACAGATCAAGACTATCACTAGAGAACAAACGTCTCTTAAGTAACAGTTTACTTAAACCAATATGGACCAACGGCATCGAACTATGGGGTACACACAGTCTGAGAATTCAAACCCTACGTACAATTGTCAGTGCTCTGTTTTATGTAACCAGCAGAACCATTCATAATGTCCTCAATATTCCTTTTCTGTCCGATCAAACCTCGATCTGCTATAAAAAAAAAAAATTCAATAACACCTTATCTGCTTATCCGAATCCTTTAGCCTGTCGCCTCTCTTCCCGAACAATTCCTAACTAACCTCCAAGACGTCTTAAATGCCAATGGCCTTATGATTTGCTCAAATGAATATGCATCTAATACTAAAGCTATCAGATTCCTTATGTGGAGTGCTAATACTGGGTATTTCTTCCCCTCATTAATTATTTATTGTACATAACCATATCTGAAAAAGACTAGTGTTACATTATCCAGGAATACCCGGTTTGAGTTTCCCTGACTGCGAATAAGAATTCTTATTATTGTTTGTTTTATGTGTGGTACGTCATAAGTGAGGTACAATCTGATTTATGGAGAGACTGTTTACAGCTAAGTAAATGTTGTTACTGGGACGCAAACCCATTAAATAAATTCAATTCCAAATACAATTTAGGTAATTATTTTTTCCTTATTTATATTATTATACCTTCTGTTACTGCAAACTATTTGGTCACACGGCATTGAAGTATGGGGATCGACTATGCGTTCCAATTCTTTACGCGTTCAGACCTTACAGCCAAAAATACTTCGAAAACTTCTAAACACTCCATTCTTTGTATCTAACTTCACTATCCATAATGACCACAAAATCCCTTTCATTAAAGATCTTGATAAAACTCGTTTTCTCAAATTTCATTCCTCTACAGCAGCTCATCCTAACCCTCTAATCGAAAAACTATCCTCTTCTGCAATACCAGGTGATCCTCCAAGAAGATTGAAGAGAAGAGATGGCTCGCGATCTACTGTCATAAGAGCATACATATGTCCAAGATAATGGAGTGACACTACAGGGTGCCTTCTCCACCCGTATATTTTCACGTGATATTTTTTTAATCATGTACTACATTTTGCTTGTTGCAACAATCGTTGCAGTTGTAAATTCAATAAGAGAAAAAAAAAATGTTTAATAATTTAAAAAACAAAAATGAAAGGAATTCAGCACAATTCTAGGCCAGCTCATCTACCACAGTAGACATCTTACCATCATTTTTTGTTGTATACCTACCATATGGCATAAGTTTAAACTTGGTGTAAAGTTACTCTCTGTTTACACAACACACCAAAGTAAAAGAACGTATTATCGTCAATATTGCTGGCTAGGAGCAAAAAAAAAAGCAGAACATGAACAGTCCAAACTCTATGACAGATGCATACTGTGTATGCTGTCGGCCGTATAGCTATGTTGATGTAACTATTGCGTGTCTGGTGTCTACATACCTAGCTGGAGAACAAGAAGTTGCTGGGTGTCTACTCTAAACAAGACACATTATGATGGATGTCTAATCTATGGTAGTTCCATGTTCTTCCAACACTCTGTGCACACTGTACGTCATTTAGTGTTTTATAATTTCATTTGGAAAGTATTCTGATTTAATCAAAGTATCCAAAATTATGAAATCTTAGTCCTCTTAATAATTATTAAATTAGTTGTGTAAAACCACCTTACTAGTTTCTAAAAAAAATTAATTGTTTAACTCGGAAAGAAACAATCCGTTTTAACTCATTTGAGAATGTTTTCAGAGATTCTGATCATGAATATTGGGAGTAACGTGGAGCCATCGCAAGACAATGAATCATGAAAAAGAACACAACTCTGATAATAAGAGAGAAAAAAAAGGCAATAACCTATCCATATTCAAGCATAGAAATAATGCAGCTTCGATTTATTCAAAATATTTGGGCAGTTCAACATGACTGAGCTAAATTGAAGGGATGAATTTAGCTGGTCTTGAAATTTGAGCTAACCATAGAACGTTTCAATTTTAATCCCATCAATTACAATGAAATACAAATTCTCGTAAAGCTATTTCTGTTCGATTGTAAACAAGTAAAAGAAATGGAAACAGATCTTGCCAATACCAGCCGCAATATAATACTCTTGACAGTTTGAGCAGTCCCCAGCGAGTCTGTAAATGTGACTTTAATAAAAATAAAAATAAAGTTATAGTTTCCCATTGGGGCCATATTGTGTAACAATATATTCTCTAAACAGATAGATAGAAAAAAATAAATCCGTCATGATTAGTAAGAAGTAACTCAAGACTCCAGGAAAACCACTCAATATTCAATTTTCTGTTCGATTTTATTTTTTTGTAACCCCATAAATCAAGTTCCATTTTAGTTCGGAATTTTGCTAGAGTATTCTCATCGCTCCCTTTATGTTCAAGCGAAGCAGACAATGACTAAATTCGTCAAATTGTAATTTATTTTCTAATAAGCTGAAAATTATGTAACAGTTATCTAAATAATTTACTTTTTTTAAACAAATAGTGTCATTTATCGCCAATTCACAACTTCACATCAACTCCACCGTATTTTTATAAGGATCGCGTTACAAAATTGAATAAAAAAAAACAATTAACTTGACCAAAATAAATTCCTTAAAATAATCGACTGAACATTGTTTCTTCATGTGTCTCTCCTTGCTTAGATAAGGATGTGGTGCGATTCCTGTGGAAGTATTGATGTACTTACGATATTTTAATTCAAATAAATCGATAACAGGACATTTTATTTATTTAGTGCGCTCCCAATGAATTTGAATATTTTTAGTAAATTGCCGGACACCCACAGTGTTCTCTCTTAAAAAGACTATACACAAAAAGTCTCATACTTCTAAGTATTTGATCAAAAAACAGTTTTTTCGAGTGAGCAATAATATGGAAAACGGGTTTCTAATTTGAAACAATTCATTAATTCTTAAAGAAAAAAAAGTAAAGGTACAGGTCCTTTGGCTGAATAAGTTTTTATATTATTCCCTTTTAGACCTAGAATGAGGTCATGAAATTATTTAATGAGCGACATTATTTTTTACTTTATTTATTTTCACAACTGCAGTATATTTCTGCAGTAAAAGAAGCTGGCACAACGTGGCTCAAGTATAAACATGAGTAACATGAGGGAAGAATTCACCCGTTGGAGAAAACCCCTCCCAAAGAAGAACAGTTCACTACTGTACACAGGCAGTTACTTCATTGAGAAGATCGCGTGGCCACCTGCGCTTCAACCGTCTTGGAGTATTTCCAGGCAATGCAGTAAGTTGGGATACTAGCGGATTAGGATGTGAGGTAATTGAAGTGTGGAATTTAATGTAACGGGATCTTACAGCTTCTGAAACATAGGGAAAAAAGAAATCTCGGTGCAAGATAGAGTTTGATACAAAGTAAGGGGCAATCGCGATTCGACGGAGTGTTTTTGACTGGAAGGATTGGATTTTGTAGATATTGGAAGCTTCGGCTGAGCCCCAAAGTTCCATTCCGTAAGTCCAGGCTGGTTTCAGTATCATAGTGTAGATAAGTCGTTTGATGTTTAGTAAAAGCTTAGATCGTTTGTCAAGAAATCTAAAGAGAAGTTTGAATCTGTCTGTTTGGTTCTTTCCGTTTGAGTCTAGTAAGTGCGACATAAAATTAAAGACAGTAAAATACCTGAAAAGTTACAGCAATGTATTGGGTATTCGATTGCAAGGGTAGCATCTTTACAGTAGTGTAACGAGAATAACCAACAAAGACTTTGAAACCATTTTAATAATAAACTCCAAGAACATGGAGTACAAATAACAGCTGGATTGGTAGTGAAATAAGTGTTAATTTATTTACGTTTTCAGAAACAATTAACTTCTACTCCCTCTGAAAACATGTTTCAGAAAAAGAAAAAAATATTTTTTTTTGAATCAGAGAGGGGTGATTACGGAGTACACCACTGGTGCGGCCTGTCAACATTTCAAAAAAAAGGTTGCACAGACCTGCTTTATAGTACTGCTTCAATCAGTTAACATGGTATAGCCGTCCATTTGCGCAGAGTTATGTGAGAGAACGGTTCACTGTTAGATAAACCAACGGGTACTCACTCAGCTGTACTGTATAGTTTCATGTACATTCAGTGCGTAAGGGGCTGTGTTTAGAATGTTCCCTGCACACGTGAAAAAAGGGTGCATTAATTATAAATATATTATGTCCTACCGGTCTGTCCTGTACAAGGACCTTTTTTTTTCAGGTGAACTCTTCTATCTTTTATACTATAAAAATTAATAATTCTGTTATTTATAGCAAGGAATTCGAGGGGTTTTAACTTGAAATGCTGGAGAAGCAGTCTATCAAGAATATGAGCTGATGGCTGCCAATGATCTGAGTTACGAGGATTGGCACGATATAGAGTGAAGAGACGAGTATGATCTAAAGACAACCCAGAAAAAGCGAAAGGCCGCATCAGTAAATATATAAAAGAACTACTGAAGTAAACTATGTGACCTTTTAAGAAAACAATAAAATAATTCTGTCCGGTGATGGACAGTGTTGTCTGTAACGAGAGAACACTGTCCGGAGGCCGGCAGTGCACTGGAAAAAGCTCCGGGCGCTAATAACCTCAGCTGTTGATGCGCCAAAAAAAAAAAAAAAAAAAAAAAAAAAATAAAATAAAATAATTGGAAAGTGGGTAATATTAGAATTAAAATAAGGGGCCAATTATTACACTTAATTGTGTGGAACCTTAAAATAACGATCTGGGTAATACAACAGTTCGAAAGAAATATATTAAAAATTATACTACTTAACAAGAGAGTTAATAGTACAGAATATTTATGAAGAATTAAGCAGCCTAGAGCTGTCTTACTATTATTTTAGTACTAATAAGAACTAATACAATAGACATCAGAGATAATTACTGGCCCTTATTTTCTACTACTAACTACTAACCATTTTATTGCTTTAATCACCACACACAGACGTAAAGAAGAATTGTGTAAAGAGAAGAAAGAAACTGGTCGGGCGTTTAAGAGAGCGAGGCAACGGAATGGGTGAAGCAAGAAGAAGGATTATATTTGATTTATAAATACGATTGTAAATATATCCTATGGGTGTGCGGTTAGTTTGATGTATCGTTCCCATTGCTCGGGACATAAGTCAGGTCTAGTCCAAGCCAACGTTATTACCATAGAAGAGATTAACCTTGGAGGCCAACTTTAAATGCATCGCTCTCAATCTGGATACGCGTACAACTCTACTACACTTATCCCAGATATGAATAGAAATAAATACACTGTTTCCTTTAATTCTTAATAATGAATGCTACCGATTTTGTTTATTAAATAAGAAAATTCAGCGAGTTGGAACAAAGTGCCAGCGACAATACTATAATAATTAATTCAGGCTGATTAAAGTATGAAAGTTAAAGAATTCTGTTATTAGCAGAGAGTTGAAGAATGAGACAACCTTAGGAGCTGTATTTCATAGCCTGGTTTACTTCGATTTGTAGTCTGATTTAATACCCACGTTAAAACATATAAATTAACTAAAAAGTAAAAAAAAAGTAAAGTAATTGCTTATTTTTTTCAGGCGGGGCTTAACGTCCAACTACTAATTATTAGGTGTCGTGGACGGAGGCGGCTAGCAAACATACTTTACTGTAAATTTCTTTTATAAACCATTAAATAAAATCCAAGGCCTGAGACCGGGAATCGAACCCAGTACCACAATGCATATTAGCTTGGCAGGTCTCGCCTCTTAACCCGCTCGGCTACTGTGGCGACTTATATATAAATTAACTAATTGAAACTGAAACCAAATTTATCCATACAAAGGCCGAGAATAATGGTTTCAGAAGAAAGACTTAGGAACCTCTCCGAAAGAAAAATCGTATGATTCACGACCTTTTCTTTAAGATCGATTAGATTATTTCACAATTTGTTTACAAACTACGAACGTTTGAGACCTGTTAATTTCTTACCACTTTAGTAGGAATCTGCCCATAGTATTATTATTTATGTAAAAGTATAGATCGATGGTAGAATCAATTGCAGGAATATTTTATCGAAATTGTTCATCAATTATCGCAAGAATAAGTACATTAATTAAGAACAGAACAGATATTACGATCGTAAGTTTTATAAATAAATCACAATAGAGGCATAATAAAAAGAGGAAAAAAGTTAAACAATAAAGTAGTATGCAATGTTTATTGAAGCGAAACGAACAGGTTTTCCAATCCATCAATGGCAACGGAGTAGGTCTACCATCAAGCAGTAGTACTCAAATGGAAATATAGCATAGGTCATTTAATCCAAATAACCGACTGAAAGGGAGTTTAAGTAGAGAATGCTGAAATGTTGCAGGGGGGAAAGAATAATCAATAGCAAATAGCTGATTGGTCCAAGCACTAGGAAGGCATATATTTCTCTTTATCTCATGGAGCGCTAAATCTATGGTGAAATTACATAGATTATTTGGATTTTAATATCATGAATTATGTTTTTAAATTGAGAATTAAGAACTAAATTATTTGCTAATTGATTAATAAAACAAATGAGATCACTCTCGCAAGTGTATTCGTTCAGAGAAGCCTCCATTTATTTTACTTTTTGAAAGTTTAGTGATTATTTTTTTTTATTTTAGATATTTTTTTAAGTTGAAGTTTCTATCCTTTTACAATGGTAAAACTAGCAAAGTACCGAGAGGATAATTTTGTTTATTTTCATGTTATTAACGTTATTTGACTCGACTCTGAAATTCACTTGTTTTATTGTATTGCACGGACTGCTGAACTTTTATTCTTGAGTAGTTGTGTGTGACATTGTATGCTAATTTGGAGTAAGTACATATGAATTTTTGTTTATATGTATTTGTACTTGTTTAAAATATTTCCTAACATTTTCTCAAATATTTCAGAGAGAACAGATTTTTTCTTTTTTTTAAGTGCAATTTGTAACTTTTGACTTTCTTATTTTAAGACAATCTACTTTAAAAATTGGACTACTGGTCCATCTAAAAGAGTTTTCAATGAATTAAACAACTTGATAAACTAACACTGTTGAGTGCTCGTAAGCACGTTTTCTTGTAAAACAAACGTAATTTCTCATACGAAGATAAAAGGAATCCTGGAAAATGATATACCGTTTAAAAGCCCATTAAACAAGGAAACTTTTATAAAAAGTGCCAGCGCCTAGGTCTGATAATGATCACATAAGGGCCTAATGAGTTTTCTTAAAAATTTCGATTACTTTTATTTTTCCAGTATTCGGAGGAAGATTGAGGCTGTTTTTGGAGAATAACTTATGCTTCGAAATGGTATCAATTTTTTTTAGAAAATTTATCTGTCTTTCTAACCGTGTCATCAGAATCGAATTCGGACTAAAACTTTCTGAGTAATAAAATTTTTATTGGGAAAAAGTAATGGTTTTTTTTAAAAAAAAAAATAAAGTGACGTCACTCAAGAACAGTGGAAAATATGAAGTTAGCCAATAAACGTCATTGAACTCCACTTTAGTTGCACTACACACAGTAGGCCTTTGGACATTACCTACTGGTTCACCCTGTATAATAAGTTAGCAATATTCTACGATCCAGAGTTTATTTATTTGTTGAGGGAATCACCTTGGCAGAATGAATAAGATAATTATGAACTATTGTTCGACTATTATAAACATTTACTCTAAAGAAATAACTATAAAGAACTTTAAGAATCGTTTAGAGGTTAGCTAACTTAGAGTTTTACGCAGAAATGCCGAATTCGAATTCAGTTGGCAGTCATTAGATTTTCTCTATATAGAAGCTTATAAAAACACACTGTACATAAATATACAGTATATAAACAGTGTTTGTAACGAGAAAACAAATTGACGCAGGCCGTCAATACGCACGTGAAAAGAGCTTCGGGTATCAATTACCTTAGCTTTTGACGCAAGTTAGCCCTAATAAATAAATAAATAAATAATGAATATCTAATAAATATGAAGAAAATGCTATTCATATTTTAGCAAACTTAACGGTAGCAGAGCCAAGTTATGACAAGGCCAGCAAAGCTAAGATGTATGGTGGTATGTCAGTAATAATTAGGCATCATACTACATTATATATTTATTTACTATTACATTTTGAATTGAACAAAAAAAGTAAATTATAATACAGACAAAAAAGTTCATTTTAATGCATAGACCTAGAAAGGAAACAGTGTTCTTTAAAGGAAACGTCTAGATGATACAAAGGGTGCATATCTTCATGTCGGTTTGTATCAGTTTTATTTTAGAAACTAATCCCCAAGCAATATCTAAACCCTCTCACCTCCACAACCCTACCTGGAGGCCAGACTTCTCAACTAGATATACTCCAGCCTACTAGCCCCCCTGATACCCTAAGGTGCCCTACAGAAAAATATATCTTCTTTTGATGATGTATCATCCAACGGCCACCTTACATGATATTACCTCCGCCGCGCCCCATCAGTAGCTATTCCTATCTCGGGTTGTTAGTTACTATATGAAGTAGGGAAAAGTATTACATGTAAGGTGTACTATGCGCCTGTGTTTTCCAGCTGAAGTAGAGAGATTGCAGAAGACCGAATGGGTTTGTCAGCAACAATTTGATGGATGACACCAAGTTACTTGAATAACACTTTTTCTACTTCTACCGAACTGTGATTTTTATTATTATTATTATTTTATTGAGTTACCAGTAAATATTTAAACTTTTTATTACCTAATTATTAAAAAAAAAAAGAATTTCATAAATAATTATTGAGGTCCAGCAATCAGAAGCACCATGTTTAAAAAACCCTAATCAATTGAGTTTTTGTTTTTAACCGGGAATCTATATTTTCTCGAATTCCTTCTAAAAGAAGTATTGGGTATCAATTTTTACGGAAAGACAAGTTTCGAATCTTAAAAAGAAAATTAAACAGCAAAAACTTTTTTAAATAAAAAGATTTTTGTTTGGAGTAAGCTTTAACACATAAAAGGAAAATTAAAAAAATATATGTAAAATTCGAGTCGGGGGGCTCAAGGTACTGGACCTAGGCAGGTGAGCCCCCAACTTAACCGACAGAAAATTCTAACATTCCAATTCGCTCTTATATTCAATCTTCGCACTACTTTATCTTGAACCTACAACTGTTGCTACGGTACCATTTTGGAATCCGTAAAAGGACACGTTTATAATCTCTTAGTATAACCACCACTTCAAGTACCCTCAATCTGCATTGTACAAAGCGCGGGCAGGACCCAATGGTAGTGCTCCACCGACCGATGTATACTGTTCGGTTCCTCTGTCTTCAAAGTAAACCAGCAGAATTTTACTGGTGCAAGTCCAATAGTCTAGTGCTACTTTGTTTTATCTCCATTTAATAATCTCAGGGGGATCGATAGCCATAACATTCTTTATAAATCGAATGGACGCAAGAGGTCCATTAATTGTAATTCCCATTCTCGGATTCTGGCAGCCACATTGCTGCCAAAAAAGGATTGGAAACACACACCCAAATAAAAAATCTTATAAAGGGCATTTAATAAGGCCTACCAAGTACAAGCAATTGCCTTAACCTTAAGAGTTTGAGGATATTCAACTTTATAATGAATGTAGAAAGGAAACGAAAGTTTGACGACATATACAGGTATTTTAGATGCACCATTTCGCTACGAAGACATAATATTCTCCACCAACATCTATATGCTTAAATCTATAGAAGAGCTAGCAATGAAATACGAATGTATTTAAAAGTTATAGACGATTAGAATGAATGCAAGAAAATGATTAGAGAAGGATTACGTGATTTTAATTTCGGTTAAGCTATAAGGATGGCAGGAATATAGAGTACTGATCTATCTAGTTGTAACTTTGTATGTAAATAGCTGTATATAGTAGAGGGATGAATGTGTGAAGCGAATGTATTTGTAGGTAAGAATGGAGAGTGAGTGATATTCTAGTGATAAGCACCTAGACGATGCTGGCTGTATGTCGAAAGCCAATGCCAAAAAAAAGAAAGAAAAACGCAACATAAATTGACCCAACATAAATTTAAAGTTTTTTTTAGAGTTCCTAAAACCAAACAAATTTGCAATTAGTTTTCTAGCTGCAGTAAAATGTCTAGACACCATTAAACGTTTTAATCCATCGCTCCTTTCGACAATATTATTTTATCAAAACATCTCCTTTTTTTAGGTGAAGTTGATTAGGGTGAAAGGTAGTAGAAGAGTATTCAGAAGTAACAGAAAGATATAGATCAAGGAAGCCGCGGAAAGACTGTAGAATTATTTCTCGAAGTTGGAGAGCCTGTTGATGGCCGAAACATGATAAATGCACTATTTAAAGAAATAAGTTCACTTTTATTACTTTTACTGAATGAGGTAAAGGAAAATAAAATGTTACGATATTTTCCATGCCTTACAATGCATCGACTACATGCACCATAGAAGGCACAAAAACCAAAACAAAAGTTAAATAAACTCATAAAAGAAATTGTGGACAAGTGTTCTTTGCAACTGGTTCAGCGTTTGTACTACATAAAGGGAAACCATTTTTATATTTACGATTCCGGTGTATTATTTACAAATATGTGTGCGCAGGCTGTTGTAACTTGTTGAAATGAAAGCATTGAGAATGTAAATATCAATTGTGCATTAGGCTATTTTGAACTAACTTTCAGTTCAATAACTACGATAGTAAAATAACAAGCTATAGGAGTAGTTAGTAGTTTCCTCTTAAGACTAGCATTGTAGTAGAATGCACGCTACCATCTAGGTAGCATTTGTTCAGTACAGACATAAACGTGGTAGATTTTATTAGCGTAACATAGACGTGTACACACTAAAATACAGGCACGCAGATATTATTTATACTGTACTAATACTATGAAAGGAGTCATTGGTCTTTGGCGCACATGTATGTATGTGCAAGCATATACACATTATTCAATAAATCAATTTCATTCTACCAACAGTAAATCAGCAACTTTATGGTCCGAAAGCCGGACCAGTCAATTGCAGAGAGCTAGAGGTAATAGGAATGGTTCAAGCTAGCAGCAAAACTAGTGCTTCGCTAAAAAAAATTTAGCGACAATTCTCAAAGCACAAAAATTAAAAAATAAAATAATGATTAGTAAATAGAATAATAGCATAGAGCTAATTCAGCCAGATAATTAGATAGAAATAATCTGTATTCAACAAGAGTAGATCGTATAATTAGTTACAATTAGAAGAGAAACTCGTACCAAAAATATTATCGAATAATTATTCGAAGTTGTAGCTGAAGGAGCTAAAAAATCAGTGAACAGTAATCTAATTAACAAAGGAATGAATAGTGGCTTTTTAGATTTAGAGTTGCGTAGGGATTGGAAATAAAGAAAAACCCACTTTGGCCTAAAATAATCTAAGCTTGAGTGCATTATGCAACTTTAAAGGTACAGCCATGCATCAGAGGTGTGTGTTTGCGTAAAAGTAATAGAAGATATGAGCTACAACAGCTCGCTGTGGTTACACTTACTGCAAATAAATACAGTTAGCGGTCGAAGAGCTCAGGAGATCCACAAAATGGACACTGCTGGTGAAAGTTCGAAATCTGCACGATTAGAATATCTTCTAGCCCCAAGAGGGTGTAGTAGTGGCTAGCAGTCTGAGGACTGAGTATAACTTTAGGACATTAGGCTTGGTGGAAGATGGCTAAAAGGTGCCAAGTTGTAAGATCCGTAGAGTTCTTTTTAAGAACGGCCAAGCAGTATCAGCAAAGACTGAAGTTGCAATCTCATTTAAATTAGAATAGTTTCGTTAATTTACAATTACCAGTGAATAATATTAAGCGCTACTTCATGGCAATGACATCCCTATTAAGACCATTACTGAAACAAACAGACGTTGCAAAACTTTTTGAGATAAAGTTTAAGGGGTAAGTTAGATGCATATCTTTGCTAAAATTATATATTAAATTTACTACCCTTTACAGAATCCATCTTGAGATTATCTCATACTATAATATGGAAGAGCTCAAACTGCTTAGTGACTGCTACCGACTAAAATGTTTGCGTTTTAACTTTAACAGATAGTAATTTATACTTGAAAGGGGTGCTTGTAAACTTTCACGAATTAGTAAATACAAAATAACTAACGGAGTAGAAGTAGATAAGAAGTGTAAAAGAGCTGGCTGAGTGGATCAATAAAATGTTATGAATCAACATCATCCTTCATCAACAATCCTCCTAGGTCATAGCAACGGTAGAGAAGAGTGGTGTTTGTGATGACGTTCATCATACAGTAGATATATATATACTTTATGAAAGAGAGAGTACGTTTGGAGGTGTGATTTCACGGTGAAGATCTTATAAATAACTACCCTCTTGCCGAATAGCTTGGGTCATGGTAACAAGAGTTGCTGCTTGTATTTTGGGGTACGTCACCACAGCTAACGAATGTTTTCATTTCCCCCTTACAGATATCCCGTATTTCGTCTTGCACATCATCTAAAGGTTTTCTATATTCCATTCCCACAACTACAGGGTGCGTACCAGTTTGTCTGTCTGTTCACTAACCACATGGTTGCAACGATTGCCGGCTCTCACACATGTGCATTATAGATGACCATATATATCTAAGTAAGGTTCCCTTCCTGCAGTCCAGGATATCTTTCGTTCTACGAGGGCTGTACGGAGTAACTTTACTGTAGAAAGAAATGGCCGAATAGAAACTTGAAAAAAAAAAATAATAATCTTTTATAAAACACTTTATAAAAGTTTGTTTTGTGGCAGTTATAATTGACAACTTTTTTGAACTTCAAATCAATCAATCGATTAAAAAGAACTTCAAATTTTTATGAAGTTTATCTGATTAAGATGAAGGTCGATCGGAAATTAGATATACCCGGCCAATTCAGCAGCGCTTACAGAGCAACTAACTTTCAATTTCACCAGTACCACAGTGAAGTAAAATTATCTGCAAAAATATTTTAAATACAACAGTTAATTCAACAGGTTCGCTTGGAACCTAAATCCCTATCAACATCTACTATGTTACCGCAAATGAGCCGTTCACTGCACAAATTGTTGTAACTCCATTTTTTGAAACTACAAGTTAAGAATCAACATCATCCTTCATCAAATTTAAATTTAAATTAAGTGTCAAAGCACTTGCTTCATTTTTTTATACTTAAAATTTATTTCCCCAAAATAATAAAGATTAACTGGCGCAAGACGAGCTCCTACAGCCTCCTACGGTCTTAAATGTCTAGGAAAAAAGTAAAAGGTAAAGTAATTACCTATTTTTTCAGGCGGGCTTTACGTCCAGCCACCCAAATTAGGTGTCGTAGACGGAGGCGACTAGCAAACAAACTTTACTGTGAAATTCCTTTTATTAACCATTACAAAAAATTGAAGGCCTAGACTAGTACCGCAATACATCTCAGCTTTACTGGGTCTCGCCTCTAACCGCTCGGCTACCGTGGCGCCTAGATATCTGTGAAATCCAGGTTTAACTGCTCTGGGCAGCATCTCAGAATCTTCTTTGACCTGTGCCGTCAGTTAGAAGATATATTGTAATTTTTTAGCATCTCCAAGTGCCATCGCTTTTCAAACCCGACTACCTCAGGCGTACTCTACGTCGACAGTGTCTTATGAGGAAAACAGTCAGCTTGTGTAATTTTCGCGTGCTCAGGCAGAATCACGCCCCAAATCCGTTCGTTTTTTTTTTTTAATTGATTTGCATGAAAATTGATTTTAAGGGGAGTTCTAGGATGTCAACTTCCTAATAAGTCTTAATATTACAATCTTAATTGTAAGTTTGAAAAAAATATTAATTAAGAAATTAACTCATGTGAAGATTCACCTTTGTTGTTAATGTAATTTTTTCTTTTAAAATATTAAAACAAAAATATTATTAACGAGTATTTAACAATAAATACAAATTGTAAATATTTAATTAAGGACAAGGGATTTATAAAAGGATTAGATAGCTCAGCGCTCTTTGTGAAAATATTCTCTAAAAACAGGAATTTATTCTTTTATTCTTTGCCCTGGCCTGGTTCATTCTATGCTAAGAGTGTTTGCATACGCCTTCATTACACAAAGGTTAGCGGTGTGTGCTGGAAAGGTTGTTGAAAGAGGCAAGTAGGCGGGATACTACAGAGAATGAAAGAGAGTGCAAAGAGTGATTGGAGAGTGTGATGGAGCTGGATGGAGGCGGCAGCAGTGCAGGGCGGCGGTTCTCGGGTGCGGATCCGTAAAAAGAGAGACTTCCTTTTCCAGTCCAATCTCTTCTCCTGCATAATGCTTCCGTTTTCTTTAGGATTGATTTACTGGACGAAGGGAACTAGAAAGAACGTTACTGGACTGTTTGGGCGAAAAGAGAAGTGTAGGCGAGGAGGTTACGATCTTTAGCTACAGGCTACTCGCAAAGGCCGTCCAGATGGTAGATACCGAGCAAAGCTTTTTGTGCTCTTTACTTCCCTTACTGGCAGCCTTTTTACTTCCACTGAGCACCCGCTGCCTTGCTTGGAATTGGACGTGTTATTGCGTCTCGCAATCCTCAGAAATAAAAACCTTTTTCTCCGGGCCACTTTAAATATTCTACTTTGCAATCGATATTTTATTTATGTCTTCATTCTATTTTATTTTTTAAAATTATCTTTTTTAACCATCACAGGTCTGATTCTTAACAAATACTCTCAAAGCTCGAACACATTTCTTTCAAAATCCGAAATTTGAGTTATATTCAAATTCTTTGGGAGGATTTTTTATTTTTGCCAAGTTTTCGACCAAGTAACTACTAGGTCATCTTCAGGTCATACTGTCTATAAATTTTTACATGGTTGTTATTAAGTTGGTGTATCCTCTGTCTTGTTATGATTATAAACTGAGTATGATCGGTTTTCATTTATTGTCACTACAGGGTCATTCCATGTCAAATCAACACAAAAAAAGACCATTTTTTACCGCACCATCTCGGATTTTCTTGAAATTTAGCACATGTGTACTATTGGTATAGACTTGGAAAAATATGAAATTTTACTGTGATAAGTCAACTGGTTTAGGAGTTAAAGGGCTGTAAAGTTGCCAAAAATGGGCTGAAAAACAGGGAACCCTGTGTTTTTGAATTACAGAAGCTTTCCTAATTGAGCTACAGACTTGGGATTGGTGTCATTTTATAGCATATATAATGCCCTTTCCTGTGATGTGCGACACCATATAGGTTAGGATAAATAAAGTTTGTTAAATTTAAATTTTAAATTTTTTAAAAAGTACATATTTTAAAATTTTAAAATTAATTCTATAAATAGCTAGTAGTGTTATGAATCACCGGGCAAAATATTAATTTGGGACGACAATGGCTTCATTGTTAAAAAAATTTAAGACTAAAGCTCCTTTTCATGGAAAATATATTTTAATAAAATTAAAGTAATAAATAAATTGAAAATATTAATAATGAATCAATGAATCATAATTAATATTTATTAAGATTTAAAATATTGATTTTGAAATCATTTTTAGAATTAATAATTATGATTACAGTAATTATTCATATTAATTATAATATATTATTTTAATGAAATTATGCAGTTAATCAAATTATACAAAAATAATTCAATTCAACATCTTTGTTCAAGAACAGTCTTCTTTGGCTGAGATAACAGCCTCTTTAAGTTGGTTTAAGTCGGCAAAGGGCCTTGTGATGGCGTAGGGGGTTCGGTAAAGAGACTGGCAGCTCGTGCCAGTTTGCAACGACCCTATGGAAATCAAATCCAAACTTCACTACAACTTTTTGAGTGGGCAGTAGAAAACATCACCAACATAGACTTTGCATATTCAATCCAGGAAGACTATGTTGAATCTGAGTGTTTTTTAAAAAATCGGTTTGCTCAAGCATTGGCTATTAAAGGAACACAGCAATACCATGCTTTCATTCCCAGAAGTAAATCCAAAATATTGGTTAAAAACTTTTCTATGAACTCAGAAGCTTGCGAAATGGAAGTTTCAAAATTCCCTGATAGTCTAAAATTAGCCGTCATATCAGGTTGTATATCAGTGTAGTCTATAAAGAAACTGGTGGCTTGGCTTAGATATGTTTTAGAGAAAATTGAAGAACTTGATGAAGTAAAAGTAACTTTTCTTCATCCAGCTGGACCCTCTAAATCATCTCGCATCCAAGAAATGCCGATATTCTTTGGGTCTCAGTAGTGGATGTTTTGATAAAAATTGATCCTGTGACTCTGACTGGAAGAACTTACATATGTCCTACTAGAAAGTGATGCATGACAAACAAATGACGCCTTTTCAAGCTTAAAATATTAAAGAGATCCTATTACTTAACAGTATGTTTTACTTTGGACTTATTAGTGGAATTATTATTAGCATTATTGTATTAACATGAATTCAGAGTTGAATTAATCGGATTGGAGCTTTAGTCTTAATTTTTTTTAACAATGAAGCCATTGTGGTCCCAAATTAATATTTTGCCCAGTGATTCATAACACTACTAGCTATTCATGGAATTAATTTTAAAATTTTAAAATATGTACTTTTTAAAAAATTTAAAATTTAAATTTTAAATTTAAATTTAACAAACTTTATTTATCCTAACCTATGGTGTCGCATATCACAGGAAAGGGCATTATATATGCCATAAAATGACACCAATCCCAAGTCTGTAGCTCAATTAGGAAAGCATCTACAGTAATTCAAAAACACGGGGTTCCCTGTTTTTTAGCCCATTTTTGGCAACTTTACAGCCCTGTAACTCATAAACCAGTTGACATATCACAGTAAAATTTCATATTTTTCCAAGTCTATACCAATAGTACACATGTGCCAAATTTCAAGAAAATCCGAGATGGTGAGGTTCAGACTCCGTGTTGATTTGACATGGAATGACCCCTACATTGCTACTATTGTAACTACTCTGCAAGGATAATATGAGAGCTATTACTTATTTTATAATATCAGTTTGGATGTTGTCAGGGGTGTACAGCCAACTCAGGATTAGTTGTGCTAAAAAAATGTATTATTTATACAAAAAAGGTAAGCTGTAGCGTTAAATGCTCCTATTACAATTGATATAGAAACAAAGATCTTAATAGTCCTCTGGATACTTCTTTAAAAAAACATACTTGCATATGAAAACAAAGTTCAAGTATTTAATGTGTATAACTTTTTTACTAAAGCAATGAGACTAAGTAGTGCTTTGCAGCAAGAGTAATGTCCAGTCTGTGCTCACTAGATCTAAAATGTTATTTTAGTCAGTAACGCGAATGAATAATTTGTGAATTTGTACTGCCTTGGTTCCTGTTTATTATTATAGGCTGATGTCGTTTCGCTGGGCTTGTTTTCTTTCGTATACGAGCCTAAGAAAAGAACAGTATGTGTATTATAGAGCTAAATTTTCCTTTTCCTTTTTAAATTCACCTGCAGTTTTGTTATGTTTAATTACAGTTTAAGTTTGTTTATTTCAAATATTTTTGTATCTTGTATTAATTATTTTAGTGCAGTAAAAGGCTAACTCTTTCTGTAACATGCAACTTAGTTTAAATACAGAAAATAAATAAATAGATAAAAACTCAATATAAAATATGTTCCACAGTCCTGAAGATGACCTAATCCGTAGATCGAAAGCTCCGCAAAATAAATAACAAATCCTGACTGAAATTGGCATTATTCTTTCTTTTCTTCTGGATTAATGAATCAGTCACCAAAAACAATGAACAACGATTACTAAAAATTCTTTGCAACTTTAGAAAGAATCTACCTAACTCTTCCTCAGCGATGAGCCCTTAATAATCGGGTAAAATGTTATGAGTAAAAGTAGAAGATTTATTTGCTAGTAATCACTGTACAAGCGAGAAAATCCTAAAATACGAAAAATTCTAGACAAAATAGTGGCACTTTCAGTCAGTTGATTGCCTTCAAATTTAGAAATTCACTTCCATATTAGGTTATAATTAATACAGGGGGCTATAAGTAGTAATATCACTGTAAAGAATAGCGCAGCCTCAAAATCAATAGAATTTTCCTAGTTTCAAATAAAGTTAGAGAATTATTTTTTGGACTAAATTTGAAAATTTGATTTTAATTAGGCAACTCTAGTTTCTATATCAATACCCCCCCCTGAGGTACACAACACTAAGTCCATTTTTTCAAAATTTATTTTTTTAATCTTTCTAATACAATATTTCTTTTTTTATTACCCAACCATCACTTATGGTGCTTCTATTTTACTTATTATCGACCAAAGATTTAAGCAAAATAACTCCCATTGGCTTTCAAGTAAGAAAAAACCGCGAAAAAAACTCTTTCATTCGCTCTCCTGTAAAAAAATTTAAATTGGACATAGTGTTGTGTATCTCCGGGGTACTGAAATATTTATGCTTATTTCTCTGAAGGATAAATACATAAACAATTGAAACGTCGGCAATCTGATACGAAGTTCTGATTATTTCCTAACCTAGGCTCCTAAGCCTAACAAAACAAAAACACTACCTAGTTCTATATTTTTATTTGTAAGTGGCTCGGATTATTCTATACATTAAATTAGTTTTTTTTTTTTTTTTAAAGAATTCTTGAAGTGCTTGGTTAATAATTCTATTTCTTTAAATATATTATCCAGTCACCCAGTCAACGTACCTAGAAACATGAAATATTAAACTGGCAGAGCTAGAGACTACAGAGAATTTCCAAAAAGTTGCAAGCAATACGGAAGCTCTGTCTTAATCACAGTGGTAGGCTAAGAAAAGGTCCAAGATAAATATAACCACACGGGGAAGAAAAAAACTACATGTGGCTAAATGCCAGAGATATAAATGGTGCGAATATCCTTAAAAAAAAAAAAGGGTTCACCTGCTGTCAGCGACAATTTCAGTGACAACTGCTAAACACTGTATCTGATGATGACTATATTGATGCACTATCTCCCCTAGTTAACTGCACTACTAAATCAAAATAATAACTGCACTTCCTCTTGATAAAAACAAAATGCATTCACAAACTATAAATTGACATTCACTATTGCCAAATGCTCATTCTACAAGCTATGATGCAACCAGAGATTCTAGTACTCGTTCTAGTATAATTGCCAATGTTCGCGTGTGTTGGTAAGTTCGTGTTGTTATTTACGGTCTAAAATTGACCACACGCCAAACAGTCTGCCTACTGATAACAATGTTATTATTAGTTTGTTCTAATATTAAACCAAGAATACAATGAATTTATATTTTACGTAAGACTATATTTGTGGGATAAAAATTCAAAATTAAATATCTGTCGTGAAATGACTAAAACGACTTCCTTTTATCGCAATCATTTCAAACTTATTTTGTAAGAAAAAAATCGCTAAAAATTACAACATTTATTCGGAAAATTTTCTAAACTAAATTTCATAAAATTTGAAATTGTAATATATTTAGATCCTATCAATATTACACGTTTGAAAGTAAGGGAAGCCTAGAAATAAAAAAAAAAAGATCAGGGCTACGAATAAGGCTTTTTCCGGCCTAATAAGGCACATTATTTTCACTTTATTAGTACATTTACAACTGCAACAAATGCCATTAAAATTGCCATTAGTGTGCAATTCTTGGCGATTGTTTTAAATAGGGGGACGAAATTAGGCGAAGGGACGAAATTTGGGCACTTTACCCTAAATTTGATGAAGCTGGTTAAGTTCTCATGAATGTCATGTAAGAGCAACCACCCATTGATGGAACTTAAGGCACTTTAACAGTTAACTCACCAATCGTAACTGGAAGACACATCTGTACCAAACGCCCTTTGACCAGTTCTACTTACAGCTCCGAAGACTAAACTACAATGAAAATAAGATGAACGGGCTCTGAAGATATTTGAACGGAAGGTGCTTCGTAGAATCTATGGACCTATTCGCGTTGGGAACAATGGGAGAATCAGGCATAATCGAGTAGTTTAAGACTCTGTTCAAGGTGCCGCGGATATCTGTAAAAATCATATAACTCCGGAAGACTGCGGTGGGCTGGGCACTTAGGAGAATGTTTGTGATGAAGGAAGAATTCCAAGCAAAATAATGGAGAAAGTTGTAAAAGTTGGGCAGGCGATTAGGCAGAAACAAGGTTGCGATGGTAAGGATTATGTGGCGGGAGACGTACTGGCAATGCATGGATTCTGCAACTGGAGGGCAGCAGCCTGGAGCGCTTGTCTTGCAGAAGGCGAAGATTCTTCACAAGTTGTAGCACCATAGGTGCGCGAATTTAAGCTGAAGACACAGAATTACCCAGCACAGCGGAATCGAGACAAATTCATGGAATTTTTATCATCTATGACCCATTTATTGATAGAAACTTAGTAGCAATCAAATTCTCTTCACTAAACTGAATAATCAACCTCTGATGTGGATGAACGCGCTACGACGGATAAAGTTAGCTAAACAGCAAAAATACTTCACGTTGGTTGATTTTGACTAAAATAATTTGTCAGATCCTTTTATTGTAGTATAAAATTCCAACTTATCATTGTTTAAACTTTGTACTTGAACTTACGAGGTAGGCCATGGCCTAAAAAGTTATTTTAGATTTAGGTTTTGATTTTGGTATCTTTAAAAGATCACAGAAAAAGTCTTTAAAATTTAAGTATTCTTATAAATCTTTCTTTAACTTTGAATCTAGCCAAAGAACAATGCTGACTGAATTTAATATGCTTTCTAATTTTGAATTTTTATGGACTTGTGTTTACTCGTGTTTAAATATAACACAGTAATCATTACTCACGCAATTCGGGCGGAAAACAGATGTTCAGACCACCCGTAAAATCCTGAACTTTGAATGAATTGTTTTGGAATTATAGAAGTTTAGCGGTTCTCCAGATGTCCTAATGTAGGAAATCTAAAAATAAAAAAAGTGATAAAACAACTTTTGAGGAATTTTTGTTTTATGCGGTTTTTAATTTAACTGAGTATTGCAATAATTAGCGGTTTCTGCTTTAAGCTGATGTTATGGGCGATCGGAAATTTATGTATAATACATTATTTAAAAAGTTGTAGACTGAAATAACTCCTTGAAATGAATAAACCTGCTCGTTTTAGATCATTATCTTCTTCTATCCTTCTACTTTGTTTTTTTTTTTTTTAAACTGTTCCATTCTTAAAGGAATCCAAATATAAATCTTAAGGTGATGTCTAACATTTAAAGTTTTTATTGTGTTTATACATATCCTTGGATATGTCATGATACCAGGGTGGTATCTCATCAAGTAAGAGTTGATTGCCCAGCCAGGACATAACTCCAGTAGCCGAACTACCTGGGACAAGAGCCATGTTTATCTGATCGGAAAGTCTTTTCAACATCATGTTATCATCTATCTTCCTTATTATTATTTTGTTTTATTGCATCATCATTACAATGCTGATGATCATCATCAGCGATAGGTCGACTTTACTTTACAACACTGAACTTACTAATAATGTCAGTGAATGCGTATAGGACAGGGTTGTGACATTATGTGAGGGGATGATGCACCTTACTCCGTTCGACCTCTCCTACATAACATTATTGAATATTGTTAGCTTAATATGCCTGATTATCTCTCTGCCCTTTTGTGTTGATTTTTTGTTGTTGTAAAAGAAACCGTTCACCTACAAGATTCATTGCGACCATACAATGAGTGCGTTCCACTAAGCGCTCACAACGATCAAAATGTACCTTCTGCCGTTCCACTTGACGACCGCCGTCGTTGTGGTCGTGGCGAAAACGTCACTAATGATGTCATTATTTTCGCTCACGCGAAGCTCACAACGCCCCACCTTAAGAGCTGGGTCGAAGTGGTCGTTCAGTAATTTGGCGCAATTTTTAAAAGCAAAGATGGCGACCGAAAAAATTGTATCATGTAAATGAAAGTATTATCTCGATGAAAGTATTAGGTTCGATGTCGCACTATTTGGATGACCGTTCACTATCTTGACGAAAATAGAAATATTCCCAATTCAATTATCGATAGGGAAAACATTTACGCAGAAAAAGTATTGATATTGCATTAAATAAAAAAAGAAAAGAAGATGGCACCAGAGACGGCCCAGATTTTACGATGTTTATGAAGCCAATTTTAGGACAATTGAAGAATGGGTTTTAAATTATATTTCAGGCTTAGCCATCGTCGAAGAAGACCAAAATTATCTATTAATTATTATTATGAAATAATAAATGAACTTAAGAGAATTCATTTGATTACCTTTATGTGGAAGGCGATCCACAATTAACTGTTTTAGAAAAAGTATTATTGCTACAATAATTTACCTTTATGGAGAAAACAAAATTGTTTATCTTTAAAGCAGAGCTAGAAAAGACGGGAAGGCAGGATTATATGAAGGAATAATAAAACAGTATTATTTATATACGCCACCATAACTGTTGCATTCCCTATTGTTATCAAAAGATTTGAGGAAGGATATAAAAGCTTAAGGGAGAAAAAGGAATCTAAATAAAAAAGTTTAGAAATTGAAATAGTCGGCGAAGAAGGGTTAGTCCTTAGACGGGCTGGCTGGTGGACCACCTTGTATAACAACTATTGGAACAACGGGCATTAATCAACCGAGTACATCTACTAGGAGGACCCCGTCGTCCTATTCAAAGCAATTACCCTGCTGCAGTCCAGTACAACCGGCAGAGGAGAGCCACTACAATAATCTACAGCCATATTGTTAAAGAGTCTGCAACAAACAATGGCCATTAATGTAACTAATGTTATTTGCTATTACTGAAAAGATTTTATTACACTTCTAATATCCAAATGGTTACACTTAAAAAAATTTTTCGAATGCTCTGTCCAATAAACTGATACAAAAAATAATGTAGTAATAATCTCGCTTATCAGAAACTGACTTTGTTCATCTGAATTCTGAATAGGTGGCCACTGACATTTACAGCCCTAATTACTAAACAGTATTAAGGACAATTTCAGTCATAATTTTTAATTACTTTTACTTGGCGCCTAAACAGTCAGGACGCTGGACACATCAACCTTTAATGTTAACAGTGTAAAGCAAATAATATAATTGTAAATAAGAATACGCCCTTAAGATGTCCTAGTCCTTAAATAGAAAACTTGATTAAAACATTTTGAGTGATATTGACAATATGTTTCTCCCCTTACATTTAATGATTCAGTTACCCCAAAAAAGATGAACAACACTCCACAACTTTGGCAAGGTAGGTCTTTTTCAGTAGAATATATTTACTTGGCGGGCGCCACAGTAGCCGAGCGGTTAGAGGCGAGACCTGCGAAGCTAATATGCAATATGGTACTGGATTCGATTCCCAGTTTTAGACCTTGGATTTTATTTAATGGTTAATAAAAGAAATTTACAATAAAGTATACGAGGGTCGTTTGAAAAGTCCGTGCAAAGTCAGAGAGATAGCACCACTGGCGCGTATCGAGGTTATGTTTAGTTAGTAGCATCTCTTGGAAGAACACACACCAGTTTCAGCCAGATCGGTCTATTTCTTTGTGTTTGGCATTCGTTTGAATCGAGAAAGTCGAGTGATTTTCAAAAAATGGACGAAAAAGAATTTCGTGTGTTGATTAAACACTACTTTATGAAAGGCAAAACGCCTCAAGAGACTAAAGAGAAGCTTGATAAACATTATGGTGACTCTGCACCTTCGATTAGAACAGTTTATAAGAGGTTTCAAAATTTTCGGAGTGGCCATATGGGCACAAGAGACGCTGAACGTTCTGGACGCCCTGTTGAGGTTACTACTCCAGAAATCATTGATAAAATCCATGATATGGTGATGGATGACAGAAGAGTGAAGGTGCGTGAGATTGCTAGTGCTGTGGGCATCTCGAATGAACGGGTACATAATATTTTGCATCAACATTTGGACATGACAAAGCTATCCGCAAGATGGGTGCCGCGATTGCTCACGCTTGACCAAAAACGAAATCGAGTGAAGTGCAGTTTAAGAGAAATTTGAACATCTTCTCGCTATTTCCTGCTTTAAACAACCAACTGATAATTCTAGTTTCTGTTGCCAAGCGGTAACAGTGAGGAGTATAATTCTCTTAGAATATTAAAAGAATTATTAAAAGTAACAATTTCATTAAGTTTTCCATTCCAATTTTAATGATTAATTTTACTAGTACAGAACCATATTTAATTACGTTCTCTTTCGTATTAAATTTCAATGATTTTATTCCATTTTCTGTTTTATATCAGGTAACTTTTTTTTTTTATATTATTATTATTAAATATTATTAGTTTATTAATATAAAAGTTAAAACAATATATACGTATTTGTAATCAAGGCAAACTCGTCAAAGGAATGATCATTATCCTGTGCAGTAAATAAATATTTCCATTAAAATCACTTATTTTCATACGTTTCAAAGAAGAAATCAAAAGGGAAGAATTATTAGTGTTAGGTAGTTACGCTAAACTTGGCATTCTTCACAAATTTAAAGATATTTGGCGCGCCAATTTGAAACATATACCTAATTGAATTTGAATGCAATAAGTAGTATAATTTTAAGCTCAAGTTTTTAACAAGGTACACCCGAGACCCGCAAAGCTAATATGCATTGTGGTACTGGGTTCGATTCTCGGTCTTGGCCTTGGATTTTATTTAATGGTTAAATGAGAAATAGTAAAGTACGTTTGCTAGTCGCCTCCGTCCACGACATCTAGGTAAATGGTAGTTGGACGTTAAGCCCCGCCTGAAAAAGTAGGTGATTACTTTACTTCACTTTGCTTTTTAACAAACCTTGAATGGAAAACATCAATGTATTTAGGCATTTATGAGATAGGAGCACCATCGTCGTTTCGGATTTTGCGGAAATATATGTAATATCTTCCAAGCCATAAAGGTCTCAGCTCCTTTCGTGTTATGAATCCTAATAACTAAATTTTTAACTTTATGGAAACTTCGACCATCATAACGTAGAAATAACTTCAACTATTTAACATTTTAATAATTTTCGAACTTATGTAACATAATTTTCAGTAATAGTTTACACATTTCTGTTGTATGTAACAATATATTTACAGTTTACATGACTATAGATATATGTGCACTGTAAGTAAGATAGGCGCCACTGCCATCTATAAAATCTTGCTGTTATGGCCCATTTAACTTGAAGTTAATTATCTAAGAGTGAAAATAATTAGTGGAGGCTAGTGAAGACAGAGGAAAAGGGTAGCAGAGAGTGCTGTTGACACTTTGGGGCAAATGGGGCGTAATGGGGCAACTTGCCCCTCCGTAAACCCACAAACGCACAGCCACACTAGTGCTTGGCTTTACAGGGAAGTCTGTAAAACTTGCGCTGCTCGCTCGTATGTGCATGGCTAGCGAAAGGGCAGTGGACTGCTCTAGAATGTTAACATCCTCATACGCACTTTGACTCTATACATCCTTGGAAATATTTAGGCCCAACTACCATTAAAACAAACCACATTCTAAGCACACAATAGCGAATTCTCAACACGGCGTTAATATAAATTTTAAATGAAAAAAATAAATAAACAGTTATAAATTAGAGAAAATCTATGCGCACCAAATAAATAAATAGAAATTTCGGAAAATGAGATCAAAATAAAATGAAAGAATACCAGCATTTTGGTTTTATAACATAGACGAAACCATAATCAATAAAGTCCAACAGTTTTTTATATAATTAATAAATTTTATAATATTTTATTATAATTTTTATTAAGTGCAAGCCCTGAAAATGGCCAAGTCTATATGGCAAAAGAAAACCAAAAAATAAATAATAATTGTAATTTAAATTGGCAACAATCTTTCACCAAAAAAGATGAACAATATCCTGCAATGTCGGAAGGACTTTCTAAGTTGTCTCAATCCTTCCATAATTTATACAAATTTAGAGCATGTCTAAATTTTATTTTATTTTTAAGTTCATCCTTCCAAATATTGATGAGTCTCTTTCAATCAAAATTAAGTTAATATTATTTATGACCCAAATTCCCAACCACTTAGGCTAAATCAAAATACCATTACCATTATCTTTTAGAAAAAAGAAATGCAGTATGTTTACAGAAGGGCTGAAAGTAATTTAAATTATCTGATAAGGGACAGTAACAATGTGAGTAAGAAACAGAAATAAGAGAACTGCCCTTTCTTTAATTGGCCCATTAATTTACTTTGGAGGGCGACAATATGTCTAACCTAAACCTTTTTCTGTAATAAGCTGATCTCTAAAGAATATTCAGCAGTTTTTTTGTGAGAGTTAATTAATATATGAGCGGGGATACACTAAACAAGTGTATTTAGTATTGCCCTCTAGTCTTCTCTGAAGACACTCAAACAGAAGTAATCCAATAATTATAAAGCTATTAAGGTGGAACTAAGGATAAATGAGCCTGGATTTTCCCTCTCCTCTTTGCGTAGATTGCAATGAGGAGGAGGATTTCAAACATATAATAATGATATGTCCACGTTATGTAGCAGAAAGGAAACGAGTGTTTGACGACATATACAGGTATTTAGATGCACCATTTCGCTACGAAGACATAATATTCTCCACCAACATCTATGTGCTTAAATCTGTAGTAGAGCTTGCAATGAAATATGAATGTACTTAAAAGTTACGAATGATTAGGATGAATGGAAGAAAATGATTAGAGAAGGATTACGTGATTTTAATTTCGGTTAAGCTATAAGGATGGCAGGAATATAGAGTACTAGACCATCCATTAGCTGTAGTTTATGTAAATAGTTGTATACAGGGTGAACCAGTAAGTATTGTCCATAGGCCTACTGTAGTCCATCTAAAGTGGAGTTCAATGACGTATTGGCCAAATTCATATTTCCCACTTTTCTTGAGTGACGTCACTTTAATTTTTTTTTCTAAAATCATTACTTTTTTCTAATAAAAAGGTTATTACTCAGAACGTTTTAGTCCGAATTCGATTCTGATGACACGGTTAGAAAGATAGATAAATTTTCGAAAAATTGATACCATTTCGAAGCATAAGTTATTCTTCAAACAACCTCAATCTCCCTCCGAATGCTGGAAAAATAAAAGTAATCGATATTTTTTAGAAAACTCATTAGGCCCTTTCCTACCCAAATTTTCTTTCAGAACTTAAACTTTCAATGGAAAAATTTGGAAGAAGTAGATAAATAAGTATTCGCTTCCGACCCAAGTAATAAATTATTTAAGTTCTAGAGTGTATAATTTAGTACTGACAACAAATATTGCCAATATGCCTGGGAAGATCTAATAAAATATTTCGTAAACTGAAAATATCTCTGCAATTTCCAGCGGAATAATGCAGCAAGAATTAGTATAAAAGCCACAATTTGGTTGCAACGCGACACTGATGTTGTCAACCGTTATCGTCTCCTGAGGGCATATTTAAGGAAGAGCAGCGGTAGCAGAATTAATCAAGAGATCAATCAAGCGCTTTTGAAGCCACCAGAGTATGGGTACAGCCGCAGGGAAGTACAAACGCACGCACACTAACACACAACACATTCAGGGGATGACTTTGGGAGGGAAGGTTGCAGTTGGTCTCATCAGGGATACCTTGAATTCTCTACTTAATTACCAAGTGCTTGGTTTTCTACCAGAGCCGGAAATTTTTACTCTCCTACCAAGCACGGCTTAAAGCCCGGAACTCCACTGCTCTACCCTTAAACACGGACGAACCTTACCCATACCAGGATTCAGGATGGAATGTTAATAACAAGGGGGTGGAAAATCCATCCTCTGTTGAATGCAAACCCTCATTCTCTGTTCTCATCCTCATCAAAAACAGTAGGCGCACACCAGATTCCTGTTAATGTAATGGGAAACACAAAATTTACACCCCCCCTAACAGTTACAGTTTGGTTTAGGTATTCATACTGGCGTAACCAGTATTTGGGAGAAATACCAGAAAATCGGGTGGCTAATGCAAGCAGCCAACCTTGCTGCCACATCCGGGACACTATAGTCCCTGTTATCTATCATATAGCTCTCCCTCTTGCACTCGTTTAATAATGGAATTTAATGATTAGATCCTTTACTAATTAATTACAACCTTAATATAAAGTAATCATTAAATTAATAACGCCTAAAAATAGCCAATTAATAAGCTCTAAACACTAAAATGGAGAAATACTAACATAAAATCACTAATAAGTGATCCAGTACAGAAACTTCAAGGAAGAAAAATGTAAATATTTTTTAATTTAGCAGAAAAATAGTCTTTTCTACTTCAAGATAATTTCTAATTCGCCTTTAAAAAGTTAAATTACTTATAAAAAAAAGTCACTTTACAAATTTAATTTACCTAAATAAGTGTGGATCAAGTTCACGAATTTTTTTTCAATTTTACAATTAGTTAACAAAACTTTTGTTTTATTTGTTAAAATTCCCTTGCGAAAACTAGTTTCTTAAAATTTCATTCCTCTACCCCAGTTCATCCTAGCCCTTTCATAGAGCACCTATCTTCTTCCATATTACCAGGTAATCCTCTAAGGAGATTGAGGAGAAGATGACCCCGCGATCTAACATACTCTCATCATAAGAGCAGTGTAGTCGTATATTCACGATAATGGAGTGACACCACTGGGCGCCTTCTCCGTTCATATTCAAGATATTGTTATCTTATATCGCATTTGCTTGATGCTACAGTTGTTGCAGTTGCAAATTTCAATAAAAGATAAAGGAAAAAAAAAAGTTGAAGCGTATCTATTGATACAAATAGTTAATTATAACTAAAAGAGTTCTTAAAATATAAAAAACTAAACAGAAATAAAAATTATGACAGAAAATGAAATAATTTAAATGAAAAATAAAATAATTGAATGATTATTAATATTTCTATCTGCTATTAATATTTTTGAAACGAGGCGCATTTTTGGACAAGAGTCTTTTCCAACCGTTCTAAAGATATTTTAAACATTAGAATTGAGATTGATTAATTGACCGATTTGATAATGCAATTGAAAAATATCACTCTCCCAAAAATAAGAGTAACTTTAATCAAATTTTCTTGGGAAAATGTTTAAATAAAAGTTGGAAATCTACATATTTACAATCAGTTACACCAAGTTTAATGGAAATCCTTAGAGTCGTTTTCGAGAAAATTAAAAAAAAAAAAAAATATAGAATAAAGTGGCACTTTTGACTGACCGCATTCGATCATACACTTTTAAGTAACAGCGGAAACACAAACCATTCTGTAAAAACTACTTGTTCAGGTTTTCAGGGAATCTCAAAACGGACATAACCAGTGACAATGGGAAATCGATAATCTGCTAGATTACAATATTTTCACTTACTAGATTATGAATAAGATAAAGTAAGAATCAAATTAAACAATAATGATTACTGTAAAATCAATTTTTGTCCAGTGAAATATTTAATCGAATCTTTTAAAGGAGCCAATCAGATTCAAATAAGAGTTTACCACAATTTCTTGTCTTTCTGTTACTTTGTTTATATCCACAGACCAACATATCTTTGCTAACTTAAATTTGCTCGTTCTCATATAATTTGAAATTTATAACCAATAAAAACTAAAAGTAAAAAACATTATCCAGATGCGAATTCCCAAGCTTCAGCAGTTTGTGAAAGTAGAAATATATATAGATTTGTAGTGAGCACATTATGGTAGAAAAAGGAACACTTCAGCCAGTTGCCATTACCGAGTTCCATGGTAGTGGTCAAGAAAAATAAGTGCTTGGTGGAGAGAACTGCAATGAAAGCGCTGGTGCAGCAAAGGGGAAGTGGAAGGCGCTGAAAACCATCATTATCCGGCGGTGCTGGGTCCCAGTAGAGTTTCCTTTAGCCACTATTACAGCACCACTTATAGAGAACAAAAGACCTTTGTGTCTGTGACCAAGGATACCGCTTTTCCCTTTCAATATTTCCAGCCACACTTTCTATATAAAGTAGTGAACTTGGTCCATATAAATTATAACTTCCCTATATCATATTAGTATCATATAAAGTTATTATCTAATCTCCCCTCAATTATATACAGCCATTTCTTTTTTTAACAAACTTATTTAAGCAAACTTTCGTAATTAGTAATTGAAGAGCTTGGTGCAAAAAGGAGTTCTCTACAGTAGGGACAAAAAACTAAATATGCTTTAAGATGTTTTCCTTATGTTGTGTCTGCTGTAAGGATTAGTTAATATATTGTGATGGGTTCATTTGGGGCTCAATTTGAACTTTCTAGGGCATTTTTTAAGCTTGCTATAAGCAAAAGTTATTTTGCAGCTAACTCTTTTTAGCACCAAAATCATAATTTTCAGTAAAACTTGAGTACATATTAAGTACTTTAGTCAACAGATTTCTTGTTTTTGAGCTTTTAGGTGGCATTTTGTGTCTTGCCGGAGCGAATGTTAGATATATTATTATGTCTGTCAAAAAGAAAAATAATAATATCTACCTAATATAAACATTAAATAAACCTAATAAACAATTTTTTTTCCAAGGAATGTAAAAGAAAGTTATCTGCAGTAGAAAACTCATTTTTGCTCCAAATCTAACCTAAGTTAGAGAATAAGTGATAATAAACGAGTCTGCTTAAAGACTCGTTTATGCACCAAAAGTTGTAGAATTGAACATACAATAGGGGGCGCCACTCTGTAATTTTACTTGCAGTTTGTGCAATCTTTAAATATTTTTCAAAGAAAAGTTCAACCCTACCAAAATATAACTATGCATTCTTATTCTGTGGCAAGGGTATCGTATGATATTGATCGCATGTTCGTGATGACCCTGCCGTCATCTAAACAATCAATAGTGCACCAACCTGAATGGGTCATTTCAACGGTCGAACTAAGAAAGTTGAGATTTAGTTACCTATAGTTGCCTTAAGATGCACAGGACAAGAATGGAAGACTAAAGGAGGCAGTTCCTCTAATTCTCCAAGCGATTGAACGCCAATTTTCAACCTCTTTGAAATTACACGGATTAAAACAAGAAGAACAATATCGGGTTATACTTTATGGCAAAGATCTATCCTCAAAGATTAGAGATTTTTTTCTATAATGAATTGAAGAAATTATGAATGTTCGTCCAGCATGTGTGTTCATCAGAGTATGAGTATCAGAGAAAAGGACGTCGAAATCATCACACTGGATGATGACCAACATGATGACGAACTAAACGCTTTTGTAGAACTTATTGCTATTCTAATTATTCTGATTACCAATGTCATTGTTGGTAAATGGCAGGAAAGAAATAGAGAAGGAGCGATAAAAGCGCTGAAAGAATACGAGGTAGAAATAATTACTTGACGAAGTGATAAAGCAAAGTAGAAGTGGCCTTCAACCAATGTATTCTATAGGAACCTGCAGCCAATAACATTTTCCGCTTTTGCGTTTGTGGAGGAGGTGGAAAAGAACATAGAGAAGTTTCATGTAAACTTGAATATTCAGGGCAAAGAAGCTTTCGACCCCCAGTAAGAACTATCAAAGTTTAATGATTAGTGAAATAAGAAGGTTTAAGGAAGTATTAATGCTAAAGTGACCTCCGCTGGTAGAGAGAGTCAATCAAAGAAACGAAAATGACATCTATCGTTTCTCTGCTGTCCCTAATCTCACACGTAGTCAAAACTTTCAGATCTTAGTCGACTTAAAGTGGCTAGGATGAGGTTCCTTTTAGAAGAGTAGACCATGAACGAGCTACTAGAAAAGTGCGAGCAGAGTCACATTAGAATGCCAAATGGTAGTCCAAATTAGTTCAGAAAGAAACAGGGCACAACACAGGAGAATCGGCCTTGTAATAGAATGGAATTACTAACAAGTAAGGCTATTGAGCTAAAATCTGGATGTAAAAAGAGAATAATATTAAAAGAAGAACCAACAAACGAGGAATAAGATAATCTGAGCCCGAAAAATTGGCCTCATATCTCCGAGATCGATATGGATGGGACTAAGTACCTAAGTAAGCGTTCATTAAAAAAAATGGTTAGTTTTAAAAAACAAGATTATTTCAGTTATTAGTCGTGTTCCTTCACTTTTCATAATTCTTTTGATTCCTTAATTCTCTTTGTTCAGATTGTTTTTTTTTTTTTTCTATTACAAAAAGAAAAACCGCCAGCGAACAAATGTTACAGTTAATCTTAAATACTTCGCATAATTAATGTTAATAACTTTTGATTCTGATGTATTTTTTTTTTTGTTCTGTTTGAAAGGCCTAACAAAAGTAATAATAAAAACATTGTTTCAACAATTTAATAATTAAAAAGGCCTAAAAGAACAGCATAAACAATGGGCAGAAAAAAAAATGTAATGCCTGGACCGACAAGCTGGACAGAGTGAAAAGAGATTTTTAAATTCCTTTATTCATAAACAATATGTACAAGGTGAGTGGTAAAGAGAGGAGGCAAAGGGAAAAACGGAACGATTAAAAAAGTTTCCTTTGTCGAAAGAGAAACTCGTTAGGGGTTGGTTGAATAATTCTAGAGGGCGGAAGTTGTGTTAACCCTAAAAACTCCACCATCTAAAACCGCTACGCATTCTACCTTCAAATATTTGACTTCAGTTTGGCAAAAATATCGTGTGAGTTTTACATTATATATATATATGTCAGTGAACTTTACTTGTTACAGTAAAAGTGGGTGCCTACCACGAGTTTAAAATGTTCCTTCCTGTTTTAAAACTAGGCTTTAATAATAATACCGAGTTTAGCACAGTAAAAACAGAGGCATCTGGTTTAAGAGAAATGGTAAAATGTAGAAGTCGAGCAGAGAAAAAGGGGTCGCCAAGGATGAGGCTTTGTTGAGGAATATGGACAAGGGAGCTAACTGAGTATTGAATTATTCACACAGCAATTTAAAGTTTGAGCTTAACGCCCATATACCATGTTCGTCTTACTGCGACTCCAAAAGTCTTTAGGAAGCGGATGTATATATCTCCAGCACTAGTAGAGAAGTAGGGTGCAGAAGTTTTCTAAATGAGAGTAAGATTTCGATTTACTTCCAGTTAGCTTTATTTTATCCTAATTAATCCTAAAAAGCGAGGAGATTAAATTAATCCTTGAACTCAAGAAACAAGGACGCACGATATTGAGTTATTACTTTAAATAAATTAACCTACAATAATTTAAATAATCGGCCAATTATTGTGGTTATAACTTAATCGAGGGCTTTATAAATGAAGCATAAAGTTTGGTAATCAAAAGTGAAAATATAATAATGGCCAAGGATTTGGTAGTGGAAGGAAAATCAATAAATCTGTATAAATAAAATTGCTTTAGCGGCGTTATTTACCGATAACGTCAGCAGAAAAATTTAGAATAAACAATACAAATTATTGAGAAGAAATAAATGAACGAATAAAATCAAAAGTTAGATAAATACTCTCTCATTTTATTCAATTTATTTAAAGCGGGTTTAGAGAAAGGTGAATGCAAACTGTCTTTAAAAGATTTAATTCTCTAATCGTCTATTACAATTAAGGCGATGTGCTTGTTCTCTCTTTCTCCGCGAATTGACTATTCATGAGTGTACTACCCAGCTTCTCTTGTGACATCCCATCAAATGAATGAGCTCCTCCTTTAATTAGGAGACTTCAGCACTCATCCTGATCTCTCTCGAAACCGCCGCTTTTTCCCTCTTTTCGCAACATTCATCATCAGATGTCTACCTACCTCAGTTACAAAATACGCCTTCCAAAATATTTAATAATTTCCACTTAAATGGCTACGGGAATTCACTTGTAACCTTTTTATATTTATCCTTTTATTGAAATTTACACCTGTACCTACAGAGGACAATAAGTAAATGAGATAAATGTATAAATAAATAACGTAGCAGACGTGAATGACGGTCATCCAGTGATGGCCGCCATTACACACGGGGCCAACGGCGCCTCAGCCGTCTTCGAGGATTGGAGGGTAGCGTAGTTGAAGATAAGTTTGCAGCTAAAGGGTTGGGAAGAAATGAGGGTTTTTGATGAAAGTTTTTATATCGAATTTTGGCAAGTTCGGAGATGAATAGAATTTGGAGATCTGTATGTATTGTGTGGTTGCTAACATAGAATGGAGCCTCTACTATGCGGCGGAGTATTTTGGATTGGAGTGTTTGCAGTCTATTGATGTTTGATGTTTTTTTTAGCTGTTCCGTAAAGTTCGAGTCGGTAAGTCCATACAGGTGTGAGAAGAGCTGTATAGAGTCGTCGTTTGTCCTGTAGTGAGAGTTTTGAGCGTTTGTCAAGTATTCTGGCTAGAAGTTTGTATCGTTTGTTTAGTTCGGTACGTTTAAGTCTCGTATGGAGGTTCCAGGTAAGTCTCTTGTCTAGGTACATTCCAAGGTACCGCACGTGGTCGGCTGGTGGGATAGGTGTATGATGTAAGAAGACAGGTGGTGGAGTTTGACGTTTGAGTTTGAAGACTATGTATTTAGTCTTAGTTGGGTTAATTTTTATACGCCAGTTTTCTAACCAAGGTTCTATTGAGTGAAGGTGGGACTGTAATGAGCGTACTGCGAGAATAGGGTCAGAGTGTGTGGAGAGAATGGCAGTGTCATCAGCGAAGGTGTAAATAGAGGTATTAAGGTTAGAAGGTAAGTCGGCAGTGTAGATTATGTAAAGTAGAGGAGCTAAGACACTTCCTTGAGGCACACAAGCAAGGACAGGATAGATGGAAGAGTGAGTAGTGCCTTGGAGAACTTGAAAGAATCTGTCAGAGAGATAAGAGCTGAGTATGAGGTAATAAGTGCTAGGAAGGTTGCGTTTGAGTTTCCACAGTAGACCTTCGTGCCAGACTCGGTCAAAGGCTTGCGATACATCGAGGAATACTCCAGCGCAGTATTGCTTTCACTCGAGTGAAGAAGCGATGGTGTCTACAACACGATGGGCCTGCTGGATCGTCGAGTGGCAGCTTCTGAACCCAAACTGATGGTCCGGAATAATTTCGAGAAATCCTATAATTTCGTGGAGGCGTGGTAACAGAAGTCTCTCGAATATTTTGCTTAAGAGAGGCAGTAGGTTATCGGACTTGTAACCTTAAAATACATATTTTGTTTAACCACTAAACATGGCAACCGCCTTGAGAACTTGTTTGTACATAACCTTTTCTTTGCAGGCGCACTCCTTTATATCGTGACTAATTTAAAGAAACTAAGATATATAACTTGGCTAAAGCTAATACGAAATATATAAGTTTACTAAAAGTTATTAGTACAAAATTAAATGAGAAAAGGCACAAGAATTTTACTAAGTTACAACTCGCCCAGTTTGTAATAAAATCACTTGGAATGCGATATGAAATTTGAAGCCCAACATAGGGGCGGTAATAATTAGAACTAGGAGGACTCATTAAGAAGTTTGCTGTCACTAAACAGTGTGAATGTCGTCCGGGCCAGCCGGCTAGAGAGGGAGCGAAGGTTTACTGTTCTATATAACAGTCTAACTTTAGAGTTTAGAGTCTCTAGAGATAGCGACTGAACAGTCGAGTGATTCAATATTTAGTTGGAATATAGAGATAATCAACCCCTATCTAGTTCACGTACGCTGTTATGTGTCACAGTGTTGGTTCTAGGCAAGCCAATTTTGTTCTCCGCTGCAATAAATATTTGCACTCAATTCCATAAAGTTAAATACTGTACACGCTAAGCTCGTAATGTTAAATATTTCGGTTAATTCCCATAATTTTAAAAATGTCATCTAATTTCAAATCTTCAATATGCACAACACTGAATCGTTAATAAGTTGATGAAATGAAGTCTTCAAGGCTTTTGCCCACATTAGACAAAGAAACTTTTACTAAAAAGTGCCAGCACCTAGGTCTGATAATGATCCCTATAAGGGCCTAATGAGTTTTCTTAAAAATTTCGATTACTTTCATTTTTCCAGTATTCGGAGGAAGATTGAGGCTGTTTGGAGGATAACTTATGCTTTGAAATGGTGTCAATTTTTAGAAAATTTATCTGTCTTTCTAACCGTGTTATCAGAATCGAATTCGGACTAAAACTTTCTGAGTAATAACATTTTTTTTGCAAAAAAAAAAGTAATGATTTTATAAAAAAAAATTAAAGTGACGTCACTCAAGAACAGTGGTGAATATGAAGCTGGCCAATACGTCATTGAACTACACTTCAGATGTAATACACACAAAAGGCCTATGGACAATACTTACTGGTTCACCCTGTATATCACAGAGTGATGTATTTCATTATCTCTCATGTAATTTACAAACTTAAAAATGGGAGGTGAAAGGGCCTCATAAGTGGAATAGCCTAGGGCCTCTTTTCATCTAAATCCGGCCCTGTCTATAACTGAGGCCGAATGGCTTTATTCCAATATAATTTTTGAGATAAAGGGAGGAATCTCATTTAGTATTATAACCAATCGCTGGTTAATGTAAGGTTATGTTCAGGGTTTTGTCCGGAACAGAATTAATTATATGTATTGCGGATTTGTTTGGACTAGTACCCTTAAAATATTTTACTCTTTGGTGTTCAACTGCTGATCTAAATTTTTGTATTTAACCTGTTGTCAGTACTCTTTGAGGAGTGTTATATTGACCCAAAAAAGGTATGAAAAAATAAGACTTACACCTGTTTTAGTCGAATAATAATTAACCCGCAAACAATTAAACTAAAAACTGACACGTTTTTAGAAAATAAAATAGAATAATCTACACTTATATCTTTGAAAATATGTCCTATAATATTACTTAAAAGGAATTCAAGTCTTAAATTATTTTATCATAAAATACACACTTACATTAGTGTAATTATATTCTTCAAGTACAAAATACAATATTTATAATATATAGAATAAACGTTAAAGTTTATTTAACCAAAAATTTATATAATCGAACGATTGCCCTGTTGAACTTTATGACCTTTCGACCTAAACAATTCAGCAACCCTTGTCATTGTAGATTATCCATTATAAATGGACGTTCGCTGTCAAATTTAAGTTGGTAGTTTACAACCACAAGTCACAAGTTACCGAGTAAAAATGTCTGCCTAATGTGGCAATGACAGAGCGTACCTGACATATATATAAATAGAAATAAATATTAAATGCAGAAACCCGTAGAAAATTATCATTTTTCATTTTTCTTTGAAATTTTAAAATAATTTGTTCATTTTTCTTTTATTTTCGAATATAGACTATTATTATTTCTCTTTTATTAAATTATACTTTAGATAACTTTTTTATTGTTTTTAACAAATATGGTAAATTGAAATAGCAATTATGTTTTCAATCAAAGCAATTATTTAATTTGTTATTTCAAATTATCCAACATAAGGGAATAATTTGGAGATTTAAGCTTACTTTAAGCTACAACGGAGTCGATTTTCAGCTGCCCAAAAGTCTAACCATCTTTCTTGCAGAAGTCTCCTCTAGTAGAATCAACATGAAAACTAACAAAAGCGCACAGAATCTCCTGAGAGAATGCTTATACATAAATATGTATTTATGAGATAGGAAATTCATAGATAGTAGGGCGGATAGCCAAGTAAGTCTCGTGACTGGGAATGCAGCGACGGTTCAGACTAAGAGATGGTGATAACATCGCCGGAGTTCATCTTCCTTGTTTATGTTACTTAGCAGTAATTCTACGAGGTTACTAACTATGGAGTTTTATTAAGACGACAAGAACGTTAACAATATTAAAATGTTTATGACGGTCGATATTATCTGCCAGCCTAGTCTATTATACCGAGATATTTTTAAATTACACGGTATTTACTTTAGTGAACTGCATTTAAAAAACGATACAGGCATAAAAAAATAGATATGCACTTTAAATATATAAAATAATTGACTTCTAAAAAGATACTTAGTCTCAGCATACTTAATAAGATCTGCTTTGAACACTGCACTCTTACGATTCTCAAGATTTCAACTTAATACATCTTTTGAACTTCGAATTTTTAAACATATTTCAATTATAAATAACAATAAGGCGCCACGGTAGCCAAGCGGTCTGAGGCGGCACCTGCCAAGCTAATATGTATGTTTCGTCGGTTCAATTCAAGTCTTTCCAGTCTAGTGTGCGCATTTCACGTTACTCATTTGACGATCTAAATTGGAAGGTAGCGAATTAAGTTAGCAGGAGAAAGTGGAAATGACTTTAGACCTAATGGAAGATTTGTCGGTTATGCGTACAGAAAATTAATCTGTAGGCATTTTTCGATTAGATTCGATTCTCCACACTTTTAGCCAATGATTCTAGATTGTTTAAATTAGTATACTGAGAAGAGGAGGCTATTGTGGCGTCCTAGATTATGGAAGAATCGTCAGCGTAATTGCTGAACAGTATCTGAGCTAGTTGGTATATCAGAGGCGTGTACAGTACAAACAAACGCTCCGAGTACTTCACCTAGCGGTACACCAGTCCGTGCTATTGTTAAATAGAAGTTATAATCCAAAATGAATGAAATTATTAAACAAACCTTGGATTAATACGACAAATACAATTTCTAGTAAAACATTCAACTACAACAAACTGGTACCAACCTTATCTAATTACATAATAATAATTTTTAACTTCAAGCTTTATTATTTTAAGCAGTTTTTAAAAGAAAAAATTGGTACATACTAGCCATAAGTCCATATTAAATTAGCAGTAAATATGACTCTGAAGGAGTAGAACTATAGATCTTTGCAAGGGTGCATTTTCATCTTAATGGAGAAAAAGAAGATTTAGGCTCATCTCTCTCCATTTTGTATCTACTACCTTGATAAGCAAGAAAAAAAGAAGATAAACCCGAGTAAGCCTTGAAAAGGAAGCCGCAACAAAGATCTGGAGCAGTTCTTGAATAATATGCTGGACTTTCATTCACTTAAGGAATGGAAATTTTGAAGTTGTTAGTGCTTTCAAGTATTTAGGTTTTCTTAAATTACAATCAAGTGGAGGAATAAAAAAGTTATAATCTTGAATTGAATTTTTAAAATATATATATATTGATGCAGGAAATAAGGTTAGTGTATTTCTCAATAAAACAAGAAGCAAGTGTTGTGGTAGGAGAAAATCTTTAACACGGCTACTCTGTAGTAACAATGGATAAAGTTTCTGATGAACAGATTTAGGGCGGCCTTGTTTATTTGTATTTTTAGTAATATTTGTGTAGAAGACGTAAAGCTCATTAGGGATGCCCAGCGGCAAGTTCGAAAGACAAAAGAAATGATGCCTATAGTCGTCTCATTCTTTCACTTAGGCCCTTTCACTTGTTCCTGCTCTTTAGTACCTTAATGTATTCCTACTGGAAGGGCGATACTCTGGAGGGGATTTCGGACTCCCTTCCTTATTTCTACCGCAGCAGTACCGGAGACCTTGTTAGCGAGGCCCCCTAATAAATGCAGATCCTATTGCCTTTTCTCTCCAACAAACAGGGGTAGAGAACTAAGAAGCTGCTGCCAGTGCTGCATAACTAAGGCCGAATGGGATCGAAAAGGTAAAAGAAAAGATCGATCCTACAAGGGCAGAGGAGATTCCTTGCATTGTGGGAACGTTTGGTTTCCCCTACCTTCGGAATAAAGAGAAAGGAGCTTATCCGTTTTGCGGAAAATAAACAAAGTGATTTAAAGCGTTCTTCCTCGACCTTAATCTTTTTTTCTTCACCATTGTGTATAGATGAATGCGTGTGTGTTTTTATGTAGTTACATGCCTGCAGGCAAGTGTGAAGGGGGAACTAAGTCCCCCTTGCTTAGTTCTTCCACGTCAATTGTGTCCCTCTATTGAAAGAAAGTGGAATATAGTTGGAACGAATATTTACTATAAAATGCACTTTGCTACCGCACGTTTTAGCACCAAGGTAACAATCTAGACTTAGCATTCTTCAACACACAAATCTTATAACTCAAATGAAGTCTAGTATATAAATGAACAAATTTTGGGGAATCTAATTTAATTTTAAAAAAGAGTTCAGTCAGTTTTCCAGGCTTACTGTTAGATTTTGATCTCAAAGCAAGGAAGTTGTCAGAAATGGAAGTCCAAGCGCAAAATTAAACTATTAAGAATTAGTCGTGGCAGTAACTATTCGTAACACTTATTGTTTGATGAATAGAATGTCCTTGAATTCGGTGAGTTTTGTGACGTAGGGCGAAATATCTTCTCACTACTAGAAGTAGTTTCCATTTAAATGTCTCGAGTAGTTGGATCTGAAAAGCACGAGTTTTCAGCTAGTATTATATATGTAATATATAAAGCAATAGTACTTTATTATAAATCAAAAGAAATACGTAAAATAAAAATAAAAAAATGATAGACGAATTACTTAATAATATAAATAAATTTTGTTTCAGTAATCGAACTCCAGGACTAATTGGTACCGATAGCGCCATGCAGAGCGAGGAAAACAATAAGCCCTTTGAAATCCAAATAACTGAGAAGGTTATGCATGTAGAAAAGAGTTAAAGAGATCCAACTCTGAGATAAAGCACTAGAAAATCCGCCAGACTTAGACAAATTGCACGGAAATGAACAAATATCCTCCTAAGCGTACATCTGCGTTATCACCCTGTACGTATTTTCTAGTTTTTATTCTTTAATTTTTTATTTTATTACCATTTTTTTCTTCTTTCTTTTTGTTTCAAATATATTTCTCAAAAAGCCAATTCTGGATGGCTTTGTGCTGAATTACAAAAAAAAAGCAAAAAATAGAACTTTATTATCTATATATCAAATTAACATAGCGATTTTATAAACTGGTAGATTTTTACTTCTCACACATTATTATCCGCAAGTTTCAGCTTTGGCCAGTTTAGAAATAAAAATCCTTTATGACAACTTTTCTAAATGAATATAGTCCAACTGCACTGCTACAAAACCAAGGACAAGAGATGAGGGTGTTTTTTTTTTGCTTTCTAGCCTCGAAGAAGAACTAAATATAGTTTCGAAACTTGGGCGTAAAGGTTTTTTTTTTTTTGTTATTTCTAAATTCGCCAAAACTCAAGATTCCTCAGATAGAATGTCTTATCAAAGGCTGGGAAATAACTGCCACCATTTTTTTTTTATAAAATCAAGTATCGTAAAAACTATATAAATAATATTGTAATCTTCTATTTTTTCAGGTGATGCTTAATTTGCAACTACTAAATTACGTATCGCAGACGAGGGCGATATTATACTTTACTGTTAATATAATTCCAACAAATAAAAAGTAGCTAAGCCGTGAAGTTGGACTTAAGAATCTTCTACTAACAGACATAAACATCACAGAATCCAAGAGAACAAGTGGCATGACCACAATACATTCAAACTCCATTTTTTCCTTGTGTTTTAGAGTTAGGAAAAGGAAGAAAATTAAAAGAAGCATGATTTTAAGTGTAGGTGAAGTTAATAATATTAATAATTCTGGTGAAATGGCGTTACGAACAAATAATGATAAAATTTATGATTGACAAAATATTGTATTTATAATATTCACTTTAGTAAAGGGAAGATACCAGCTTTAAAAGGTTTAAAATGTATCCAGAGTAAGGGACCAGACCAGGGTAACAAGAGATAATGTCGGATAGAGTGCGGTATAAGTAGTTTGGTGTAAGCCCTAGGTAATTATAAGTTGTTTACCGACCTTAAGGGTCTAGCCATTAACCCTAGGGAACACCTGGGCACAGTCTAGTCGCCTAGGAAACCTAAGGTTGTACGTTGACTTTGCCCTAATGACAGTTCGTTTGAACTAAGTCAAGAACAGCCCTTTAAGTAAGAAGATTGCTACCGAAATGACAAAAGCTGTAACAAAACTAATCAACCATTTACTATATTTGGCCATCAAGATTATGCTTGAGGACACTACGAATCCAAAATTCTGCTTAATGTACCATCTTGAAGACCTCAATCAATTGCCGCCTGTTCCACATTAATATAAGGATAAAGTAACCAAAAATATATTGCGAAGGTGGTATTTCTAGAAAAAGAGAAAGGTTTGTAAAATATATAGTAATTTCAAACGAAAAGTGGATCTACAGTCAGTGGAGAGTTCTTCTCAATATAGCGCTTACACTTTACATATAAAGCAATAGCTGTCGTGGTACTTACTGAAAAGTGAATATGGCGCCTAGAAGGAGATTCTATACAGAATTTGGAAAACTAAGACCATCCTAACCTTGTACGCAATTATTGGCAATTAAACCAAAAATATATATTCATAGGACTTAAGAATCTTTCCTAGACTGGTAATATTTTGCTTACATGATGATACTAAGATTAGAAGACGTCTTAAGTAAACTGGAGCATTGTCATTACTGAGTAGAACTTCCATAAATCGAAATTACTTAATTCGAAGGAGTAAATGATCTTTTCACATTCTGTCATTTAGTATCGCCTTTGCTGCGGATTTGTGGTCATATTAGAAGCGTTTAAGCGCAAATATTATCAATCGCGTAGCAATAATTTGTTGCTAACATGACAGTTCATGAAATTATTATTCTTTAATTAGAACTGGGGCCCTTACTTGAAATACTCTGACCACACACAACCTAGAAATCTAGTGGATACATAATCTTAATATAACTTCATATATTTAGACTCAGTCCTTTCAAAATCATTTCATGTAATGTAAAAGAGGCTATTTCTCTAATATTTAGAGTTTGGTCGTTTGGGTATATTAACCACTGCATCCTCTGCAATCTTTCTCAAACTAGAGCTAATTACACGTCTTAAATGTTCCCTAAAATCTAGATCACATCACCAATAAAGAAGTTACTTTTGCTTTGGCTTGGCGTCATGTTGATCACCGACGGAATGTAGACTTAGGAGCGATTAGCACCCTAGACTGGTCTGAGTAACTATTATTCCAATTAATTATTTAATTTTACTTAAGAAGTTTAGGGTTCCTACAAGATTAGGCCCTTCAATTCGAATAGATACGAGGGTCGTTTGAAAAGTCCGTGCAAAGTCAGAGAGATAGCACTACTGGCGCGTATCGAGGTTATGTTTAGTTAGTAGCATCTCTTGGAAGAACACACACCAAGTTTCAGCTAGATCGGTCTATTTCTTTGTGTTTGGCATTCGTTTGAATCGAGGAAGTCGAGTGATTTTCAAAAAATGGACGAAAAAGAATTTCGTGTGTTGATTAAACACTACTTTATGAAAGGCAAAACGCCTCAGGAGACTAAAGAGAAGCTTGATAAACATTATGGTGACTCTGCACCTTCGATTAAAACAGTTTATAAGTGGTTTCAAAATTTTCGGAGTGGCCATATGGGCACAAGTGACGTTGAACGTACTGGACGCCCTGTTGTGGTTACTACTCCAGAAATCATTGATAAAATCCATGATATGGTGATGGATGACAGAAGAGTGAAGGTGCGTGAGATTGCTAGTGCTGTGGGCATCTCGAATGAACGGGTACATAATATTTTCCATCAACATTTGGACATGACAAAGCTATCCGCAAGATGGGTGCCGCGATTGCTCACGCTTGACCAAAAACGAAATCGTGTGAAGTGTTGCAAGGACGGTTTGCAGCTGTTCCAGAAGAATCCGCAGGACTTTAAGCGTCGTATCGTCACTGTGGATGAAACATGGATACATCACTACGATTGGCCCACAAAAAAGTCCTTTTCCATCACGACAACGCACCAGCTCACACCTCAGCAGTTGTGGTCGCAAAATTAATGGAAATAGGGTTCTAACTCGTTTCACATCTCCCCCTATTCTCCAGACTTGGCTCCCTCGGACTACTATTGGTTCCCCAATATGAAGAAATGGCTGGCGGGAAAAAGATTTTATTCAAACGAGGAGGTGATTGCAGAAACGAATGGCTATTTTTCAGACTTGGACAAATCCTATTATTCGGAAGGGATCAACAAACTAAAGCAGCGTTGGACGAAGTGTATAAGCCTAAAAGGAGACTATGTTGAAAAATAAAAAAGGTTTACCCCAAAAAATTAAGTAGTTTTTATTTTTGCACGGACTTTTCAAACGACCCTCGTAGTTAAAATATCCAAGTGATAATGCCCAGACGTTTGGGACAATAATTACGATAAATATATTTTTGATTATTATTCTATAGCTACCTTTCTAACAAATATTAGTTACCAGCGGATATTATACTAATAGCACTGCAGAGCAAATTTACAGTACTGTAGAAAACGTTTACTACATAAAACAAGGGTTCAAAAATATAGTTTAAAAAATTATAAACAAATTTTGTTTTGGAAGAATATTATCTAGCCGAAATTAAAATTTAAGAATGGTTTTGTCGGATAATGACCCTTAAGAATTTTTTTCAGTCTACGTATGTCTTCTTATTTTACGTTTATTTGCAATTGTACAGAGTTATACATCAGAAAATGAGTGTGTGTACAGGATGTATAATTCATGATGTGTCACCAAGGTAGCTCAGCGTCAAAACCGGGAGAACGTGATAAGAGTAACCATTCAGCGCTGGCACGCTCCTCTAGGATTGTAATGTTACCATATTTGAATAGTTTTCGTTTGATAAGAGTGATTTTGAAGGATTCTGGGGGAAGCTAAAACCAATATTTTTTTTAAAACAAATCATTTATAATTTACAACTGCAGAGCCATAATAAAGACTTGCAATAAAGTAAATCAGCTGATACTCTTATCATAGACGTGAGAGGAGTTAAGTGCCCAGTGGTGATTCTCTAACAGTAACTTTTTGTTACTGACCTCCATGGTCGAAGAAACCGAGCGGCCAGCGCCGCTACAAAATGTCGAACAAGATTGTTGGGAAGAGTATGAGAAGAGAGTTGATGGATCGATTAGGTTGTCCACGGAAATAGGAAAACATTTTCTTACCGAGATGATAGGAACTCCATAATGAACGGTATGTTTAGATCATTATTGATGGTCAGTAAAGCACATATTCTTCATGACTTTAAAAGGAAATTAAACATACCATACAATAAACATTTTGAATTTCATTATATTGAATGGTCCACCTAATAAAAGAAGGTTTAATATTGAAATAAGAGGAAGCTGTAACAGATTTTGATTTTAATTCATTACAGAAGCGAAATAATTTGATAGTTAATTACCATCTTTAACTAAATTCTTTTTAATTCCAATCTCGAGTGTTCCAGACAGACCAAATTGAGAACGTATGCTTTTCGAATAAGCAAACTATAATTTATTTTTTTGCGTTAAGAAAGTAATATGATTATAAAATTAGTGACCAAATCTAAATTAACCGTCACAATTAACAAAACTGGATTAAGTTCATAAATCTGTTAATAATCTAGTCGGTGAGAAGAGTTATACAAATGATCGACACAATCCGGGCACTGTAACAGAATTACAAACGTGAAATGAATTACAACTGTATCCAGCTTATATAGAGAGTCAGAGTGGACACAACATGAAATGGATGAAGTGGGTAGAGGGTATAAGGGTGGTGGGTTAGAGCCAGAGTATCAATCCATTAGAACATCAAAGAGACTACCGGTGTTGGGATGGCAGCCGCTATGGATTAACTTTGATCGTACTATGGTGACAATACGCTCACGAGGCCACATTTACAGTTGGAACAAGGATTTACATATCAATTGATTAGAATAGAGAACTAGGTAGAGGAGGGAACCTGGGCACTTATCAATGGAGTAGGTTTACGGCAATATATATATATATATATATATATATAAAGATGCGAGAGTTTCAGTCGTAGGTTTGTTTGTAGTGATTATGTACACGTCACTATGTGTTAGTTATATTTGAAGAAGCTACAACTGTCGTCTCTTTTGGTCCAGCTCATGTAGGAGTGGTCCAATATGTTTGCCTTCGGCCTTCTAATGGGCCCATAGTGTCATATTAGGCGTCAAGGGCCACATGAGTGGATGCCCCCTTCTGCAAACAAAGCGGAACGCTTTTAATGTACCCATAGACAAACCCTTGTTTATTTAATAATATAACAAAAGAAAAATGAATTATTATTAATTTTAGATAATCAATAATGTATATGGTTTCAAATTCTGCTCTACAATATTTCGTTAGCTGCCACAAATTTGTCACTTTAAAGAATTTAAATAACAAGTGCTCGGGAGGATTTATTTTTATTTCGTAAACAATTTTTCCATATTAAAAAGATTTATTATTGAAACTTAAAACTCCATCAAGGCAGTCTATCACATAAGACAATCAATATACTCGACGTGACATTTACTAGAGAGAATTGAGTAATGACCAAAGATTATGGACATGCTCTAAATACATGGGAGAGAAAACTATAAAAAAATTTACGGTCTTAATGTGTGAAGGAAATGCTTGAAGAATCAGAAAAAAATGCAGAACTTCGAGAACCCTTAGTTGCAGCCATCATTTAATGAAGAGACTTTAATGAATGGCAGACCAAAATTAAGGAGGCTAGATGAAGTCAAGAAAGATCTGGGAAAAACGAGAGTACGGAGATGGGAGCTTAAAAGTACAAGAGCGTGCAGATTGGAGGTAGCTAATTGAGGCGGCTTAGGACGTTTGAGGGCCACAGCGCCATATTATATATTTAAATCATTAAAGCTCATATTTTTTACTTTTTTTTGGTTAAAAAATAATAATAATGAAATCTAAGGAAATTCAAATTTAAAGACCCTTTTATTAATTGACTTATTTTAATAAAATTAGTCTTAATAATTTGTTCGAAAATCTTCTATAAGCTTATCTTATTTTGCGATACTAGTCGCGTTAGCCACAATACTCAAGTTCACTTTTCTATGTGTAAGGAAGTGACAGACAGCTATGTGGTTATTAATATGCAAAATATTTATTTTTTGATGCAGAAGATCCTAAGTTTTGGTTTCATCTCAATGAGGTTTCTAAACTCCTTAAGAAAAAAGGAGGTTTCTAAATTCCCTTACAGCCTCTTGACTTAACCGAAACAACGAGAAGACAACAAAAAATAAATCGGTATGCACGCAAAAAAAAAAAAAAATAAACAAAAATTGCGTATATATCGAAATAAAATATGGTTGCGTTTCAATAAAATGTAATTAGCATTCTATACATAAAGATCCGTCAAATTACGAGGGTCGTTTGAAAAGTCCGTGCAAAGTCAGAGAGATAGCACTACTGGCGCGTATCGAGGTTATGTTTAGTTAGTAGCATCTCTTGGAAGAACACACACCAAGTTTCAGCCAGATCGGTCTATTTCTTTGTGTTTGGCATTCGTTTGAATCGAGGAAGTCGAGTGATTTTCAAAAAATGGACGAAAAAGAATTTCGTGTGTTGATTAAACACTACTTTATGAAAGGCAAAACGCCTCAAGAGACTAAAGAGAAGCTTGATAAACATTATGGTGACTCTGCACCTTCGATTAGAACAGTTTATAAGAGGTTCCAAAATTTTCGGAGTGGCCATATGGGCACAAGTGACGCTGAACGTTCTGTACGCCCTGTTGAGGTTACTACTCCAGAAATCATTGATAAAATCCATGATATGGTGATGGATGACAGAAGAGTGAAGGTGCGTGAGATTGCTAGTGCTGTGGGCATCTCGAATTTTTGCATCAACATTTGGACATGACAAAGCTATCCGCAAGATGGGTGCCGCGATTGCTCACGCTTGACCAAAAACGAAATCGTGTGAAGTGTTGCAAGGACGGTTTACAGCTGTTCCAGAAGAATCCGCAGGACTTTAAGCGTTGTTTCGTCACTGTGGATGAAACATGGATACATCACTACACTCCTGAGACCAAAGAACAATCTAAACAATGTGTTACCAAGGGGGAATCTGCGCCAAAAAAGGCGAAAACTGTTCCTTCGGCCGGAAAGATTATGGCGACTGTCTTTTGGGATTCGCAAGGAATAATCCTCATCGACTATCTGGAAAAGGGTAAAACTATTACAGGTGCATATTATTCATCGTTATTGGACCGTTTGAAAACCGAGCTGCAAGAAAAACGCCCACGATTGGCCCACAAAAAAGTCCTTTTCCATCACGACAACGCACCAGCTCACACCTCAGCAGTTGTGGTCGCAAAATTAATTGGAATAGGGTTCCAACTCGTTTCACATCCCCCCTATTCTCCAGACTTGGCTCCCTCGGACTACTATTTCTTCCCCAATATGAAGAAATGGCTGGCGGGAAAAAGATTTTATTCAAACGAGGAGGTGATTGCAGAAACGAATGGCTATTTTTCAGACTTGGACAAATCCTATTATTCGGAAGGGATCAACAAACTAGAGCAGCGTTGGACGAAGTGTATAAGCCTAAAAGGAGACTATGTTGAAAAATAAAAAAGGTTTACCCCAAAAAATTAAGTTGTTTTTATTTTTGCACGGACTTTTCAAACGACCCTCGTATATTGAGTGCTTTTGGCGTGAATGGGATAAAAAAGGATACAGATGAAAAGTGTTTCGCTTAAAAATTTTAAACGTAACACTTTCCATATTTTTGAAATATTAGTGAAAAGTAGTTTTGTTTTTCCCTTGTTGGCGTTAGATTATTTGAAAGAACAAAATCTGAGAGAAAATTAGCTTCACTGACTTCCCCATTTACGAGTATATTAACATCTTTGGAACACAACCGAAAAAAACGTCAACAGTTAACCTTCAAGGTTAACACAGTATTTATGCTAGCAACCAAGAAAAAAATAAAATGTTAAAGTTAAAATTATGTAATAAAAACTAATGTAGAGCGTTAATTAATCAGAATAAGCCCTGGGAATGTAAAATTAAAAAATAATACTTAAATTAGCAATAAATTGTGTACTCTTTTTGAAAATCTGTACGCGATTTTATATTTATTGAGAGTACCTAAACTCTGACGAAATTAAGTTGACAGATCTTAAACTATTATTCAAATGTTTTGTTACCATTTGCAGAACCTAGGTCTTGACGTTGGTTTTATATTGTTAATAACAAAATACAAGAGTGCAAAATAAATGGTTTTACACGTAAATTGTTTATAAAAAGTGTTCCCGTTTTGAAAGAGTTGAAGTAAAACAAGAGATTGAATTTTCAACATCAGTATTTACTTGACAAGTCAGACCGGGAAATGGCATGTACTTAATAGAGAAAACGATCACAGACCCGGGACAAAAAGCAGCCAGAACCTAACTGTTGTCTCAACAAGCGATGTAATTAATCCCTTAGGCTTTAAGTAGTTTAAAACAGAGAGTGATGCTGTTGGGTGCTTGATGTCGGGCGGTTCTGTAGCTTGCCTGAAGGTGGCACTGCAGGCTCTTCCTCTGGGAGACTTCTCTAAAGTCGAGTGGTTTACACTGATTACCCACTAGCTTCTAATCCTTTGGATTATTGTATTACCAGCCTGACTACCCACTTAGCAACCTACCTTCTCATCTACATTGCGTCCTTTCGCTAACTCTACAATTCACCAAATGTTCCCCTTCGCTAGCACTATTTGTGTAATTTGATCAAACGGACGACAGATGTCACCAAGCATAAATACCCCTCGCCAAACTCTTCTCTACCGTTGGAATACTCTAATTTTCTCTGAACACCCAGCCACTTTAACCACTCCAGACCTAAAGGCGCAAATCAGCCTTTGATTCTTTACTCCAAGTAATTCACCCAAGTTACTCGCACCATTTAAATTTATAAAAGCTATTTAACACTTCTTTGTGTTTTAAAAATTAGTATTACATCTGATTTTCATTTACACATTCAAAAATTCTTAAAATTTAACCGACCAATTATCTTCTAATTTAGTGTAAATCCGGAATTTCAGAAAACCCCACTTCATTATTCCTATCTCTCTGAAATGGTAGCAGGTAGCACTTCAGAGAAAAGTCCACCATCTCTGGCCAAATAGACTTTGCTGAGAAAAATGCTTCAAATAATAGTCACAGGTCTCTTACTAACCACGAACTTAAAATTAGAATGCTGATAAATGTGCTTTAGAAAGCAGCTGAATACAGAAATTCTCAGAAAGTTGAGGTTAATTTACTTTGTAATCAGTTATATGATATTCAATGACAAGGTATTTACAATTTTAGATTCAAATTTTATTTTAAACTAACCCCCTGACATGAACTACTCAGAAAAGATATTTACCAGAAGTCATAATTAGTAGTAGAATAATGGGCCGACCCCTTAGGTACAATGAAATATAATTTAGTAGAAACAAGTGGCATCCACTAGAAGAGAACTATTCGGTTAATTAGTGCTGTAAAATATTGTTTAAATTAATAATTTTGGTCTAGCCTGGAAGAGGAGAATAAAACAGTACTACAGCATCTGGAGGATGGCTTTGACTATTTTTACCTCACGTTGTTAGCGATGAAAATAAAACTATTAGTTACAACTAATTAATCAAAAGTTGTGTCAGCCATTTTGTCACCGGCTCCATTCTGGTACAAAAATAATTACCATTCAACTTTTATGACGGTAATAAAGCCAGACAATTTTGGATGATAACATCATTTCAGGCTCATATTAAATGATTGTTTAAAATTAATAACTTTAAAAGCTTTTTTAAATTGAAAAAATTAAATTAAAAAAGTGAGTTTCTGAAGAACCATTTGCTGTTTCCATATTTATTGATGAGTCAAAGATTGTTTAATTTTAATGGCAGCATACAAGGAACAAAAATTGGAACAAGAATGTGCATGTACATGTTGAGAAAGATGAGGCACCTGGTATTGATTTTTTGTTCTGTTAACTTTTAAAGCCAGTAGAACAAAATTGAAAACTAAACTAATAAATACGATCTAATAAATTCTATTGGCCATCAATAATCTACAAGAGATATGTCTATACAAAAAAAAAAAAAAGTGTCTAAAAAGCTATATTTGAATTCATATTATCTTAACTGTTACGTTGAAACTGGGCACGCTTTAAGATAGAGCAGTTATTTACAGCCACAAGACATAAAATATGCTCACCAGACTGTTGAATATAGAGAAACCACACATAAAATGAAAAGTAGACATCTGCACTCATTGTTGCAAGACGAACGCATATTCTGTGCGTTCTAAGACCACCAAGAAGTTTCTCGGCGAATAATAAGGTCTAATATAGAAGACAAGTCGTTCATTCATTTTCATCACCCTACCCAACCACTAGATGATCTGTACTGCGATCTTGTACCAAGCAAAGATATAAAACTTTTACTACATATTTCATAAACGATGCATTAAATTTCAACAAGTTGGGTGATAAAGTGCTGGCAATACAGGACTTATATATGAAAAAGGAAATGTTCATTTACATGTTATAATTTTTCCCATTGAAACTAAATTTAATAATTCTAGAACTCTATCATAAAAGGCTATGATTTACCTTTAGCATCCTATTTTTTTTTTTTTTTTTGCTTCTAAAAACGAACAAGGATTTGTTCTTTGCTGTAGGGCAGGGATCCTGTATCCTGCGCGTAACATTGAACAAGTGAAAAAACAAAGGTTAGATCGCAACGCTGTACAAAATAACCAAAAGATTCTATCTAAATAGCATGCTTGTTCTCAGACATTTAGAGACCGGTTTCGTAATTGTTTTCTATCATTAAAGATAATCAGTTTTCCTGCAGAAAGTTTTGATTTTAACTTAAAAAATTTCAGAATTCCTCCAAAAGCAAGCTACAAGGATAAATTTCTGACATATTACATGGACTTTCTAACAAAAGTTTATGTTATTCAAAACGACAAATAGAAGATGGAGGTGTGTTCTAACTTTAAAGGTTGTTACCCAACATACTTTGACGCAGTGACAGATTATAGACCGAAAGTGTAATCTGCTATCTTACAATTCTAACATACTGTGTTATGATATCTTCCGTCTTCATTCTACGAGTACGTAGAATAAAATAACTTTATATCCCCTGACTTGACTTAGTGGTTAAATTTCTTACTAGAAAATTTAAAAGTAGTTTTATTTTAGTTATTTTATTTTTAGTAAAGTATTTTTAAAAGTAAAGACATTTACACATTTTCAATGCAAAAGGTACGAACAAAAAACAATAATTTTAGGTAATAAGTAATTGGTAAGAGCTTATATTCCCATCTGGTCACTTGGACCAGAGCTGAGGGGTTCAACCAAGCGCACCAATCTTCAAAGAATCCAATCTCTATAATCTAAAATACTTAATTAACCCTCCCTTTTACGTCTCTTACCACCTTATATATTCAGATCTTAACATTCCTTTTATCACTTACGCTGCTAAAGCCGATACAGATTACAAAACCTACAATCACAAGCGAATCCTCTAGGTCAAAATCTTTCTTCTAGAACTCTTCTTGACAACCCAACAAAGACGACTTGAAAGACAGTGGCCTCTTCTTTAGTGAAGAGAGTGACTAATAAGTTCAGTGTTTTGGTTTGTTACCACTGGGTAACTTCTCCACTCGTTTACTTGTACCGTTCACGTTATCATTGTTACTTATAGCGTCAACGCGCTGATTGCAGCACAAATAAAGAAGAAAGTTCATACGTTATCAAAATAAAATTTATACATCTAACCGAGTGGACAGCGTATTGACCCGAACACAAGAGTAGAGAAAAGAGTTTTATATTCGGACCTTTCTATTGTAGGGCATGTTCATACATGATCGCCTACCTGTGCTTGGCGCATGGCTAGTTCTGTTTTTGATGTCGAGCAATGAATTAAGTTCAATTATTTGAAAATTTCAAACGACAAATTATTAATTTGTTATTACCCATTAATAAGCGATAATGTTGGACTGCGAGGAAGAAAACAATTCTATTTACCAAGAAATTTAAAAGAAGCTATGATGCCAATTAATAGTAAATAAAGAAAAACAGAATCACTGATCTCTTTGTCATTTAATTAAGAAGTTTAGCGCAACAAAATAAATGGCGAAAACAGAAACAAAACAAAAAAATAAATTTAAAAATGCACTAAAAGATAATAGGGAGACCTAAAGCGCCAGGTATCCAAGTTGCCCGAAATATTGATGAAATGCGATATGTGAAATGGCCTGAAAAAATAGGCTATAGATTTTAATATAAAAAATAGGAACAGACTTTACTTTTACATAACTTTGAAACGATAAACTACACCAGTCCGTTTCTCCTATGGCACAATATTTTGGAGTTCAAGAAAAAGGATGGATGTATGATCCTCTGATGATAGAGGTTGGATGAAAACGGGTAAAAACATTTAGGATCTGGACCAATATTTATTTTAATGCCTTTAATCGATTTGTGTACCTTTTTTCGATAATTAAACCTTTATTACTTTACTTTTTAAACTGTAAGTTTTTGATGAGATTACTTATAGCACATTATCGTATTTGGGCACCTCTGAATCATTTAAAACTATTGCTTAATAATTCCGCTGTTAAGGGGTAAACATTTCATTACCTACTTAATAATTATAATAAATAATTATTTTCAATCATATTAACATCATTTAAAGCCACTTAAACTACTTTTACTCCAGTTCGAGTGTGGTGGAAGGGCTAAAAAAGCGCCGACAAACAGAAGCTGTATGCCGACGCCGGAAGTAGAAAACAGTTGCTACAGTAGAAGGATCAGATTAGGGTATAGTCGTGGAGGGGATATATTATAGGAGAAATAATCTTAAGCCATATGGGCGGTGTTTCCCATGACCGAGTATTTACTAGACACCTGTAAACTTACACCAGTCCCTGGTCCTGAAACACTGAACAGTACTAGCAAGACAAACTAACCCAAGTTCTTATAGCCAACCAAATTTTGTTACAACGTCGAACCTTAATTATTGTGGTTAAAGAAAGCTAGAAGGAAGTGAAGGGGAAAAAAATGTTTATATTTAAATCAAGAGGTAACAGTAGGAGCAACGGCAACATCCGCCAGTTGTTTCTTATCATAAACACCTTCTTGGTGTGAGAACTTATTTTACTAGATACGAGGCGCCAGTCACTCTCAAATTAAGTTGCTTAAAATTAAAGGAATTATTAACTTCTAAATTCTATACGGAATTTAAATTAGTCATTATTTTTTATTGGAGCTTTGAAAAATTGGAACGTTAAAGCAGATTAAAGTTATTTATGGGTATCTACACAGGATCTACAAAAGGTCCTCTCCTCTTTGCGTAGATTGCAATGAGGAGCAGGATTTCAAACATATAATAATGATATGTCCACGTTATGTGTGTAGAAAGGAAACTAATGTTTGACGACATATACAGGTATTTAGATGCACCATTTCGCTACGAAGACATAATATTCTCCACCAACATCTATGTGCTTAAGTCTATAGCAAAGCTAGCAATGAAATATGAATGTATTTAAAAGTTATAGAATGAATGGAAGAAAATGATTAGAGAAGGATTACGTGATTTTAATTTCGGTTAAGCTATAAGGATGGCAGGAATATAGAGTACTGATCTATCCATTAGTTGTGAGTTTGTATGTAAATAGTTGTACATACTCGTAGGGGGATGAATGTGTGAAGCGAATGTATTTATAAGTAAGAATGGAGAGTGAATGATATTCTAGTGATAAGCACCTAGACGATGCTGGCTGTATGGCGACAGCCAATGCCAAAAAAAAGGCAAAAAAAAAAAAAGAAGTTATTTATTGCGGGTAGTTAAGTATTCACTCTCCTGAGGCCAAATTTTGCTCACACGGGGGTGGTGGGCGATCAAGTGGACAAGGGGGTGAAAAAAAACTTTTCTCAAATGCGCAATATTCAACTATTTCTGCAATAATAAAATGTAAAATCTGGATTGCATAGAACTACTGGTAAAGTGCAGAGGATTTGCTACTTCTTCAGCATTTTCAACTTCTTGAGGGTAATCCCACGGTAAAAACAAAAGGAACATCCACTCTGACACCTCTAACCCTCTTAAAAAGCCTACTAAGGTTATATAGTTGATGCAAGAAGCTGAGATTGGGTTAGCTACCAATTCTGGCTCACGCACGCTCACCAAATATACGCAGTACACCTGACTAAAAACACGAACAGCTAGGAGGGAAATCATTAGCCAATAGCGAATTTACGAAAGTTTCAAACACCCAGCTTTAACACCCTTGTAAGATTTGATACTCTCCAATAATTAGTGCATATATTTCCTACTTTAAATTGGTTAAACAAAAAAAACTGAATACTTAAACCTGATAAAACAGAAATATATTATCAATTAGAACAATTCTAACTACTTAAACTAAATAGACAAACCAGAACAATGACATTTTTCAGTTGTTTATTTAAAAATATAGCATGAATAATTCATATCTAACCGAGCAGTTGTATATAAAGACAAATTACCAACAGTTATTCAATAAGCCGTACAAGATTCATTGTATTCAATTAACCAACTAAATACTAGGACTGTAGAAAAGAATATAAGAGACTCTTGTATTAATTTTGCATAAAATCAATACCAATCATTATTACAGTTTTAATATGTGGTGGGGATGTGACACAAAATAAATTTAAATTTATTCCAATTGAATTAATGGCATGATCATCTAATTGAACATTTAGTACTTTCAATTAACCCTAGTCTGCTTTTTACATCAGCTCTCTCATCTTCTATTCATTAATAATTAGGAAAAAAATAAATAATGATTAACTTTACCAACTGACCTTGTGCAGTTGGCAGTAAATTTTTTTGTATAATTTAGTTTTTATTTGCAAAGAAATAGATTTTAGATTTTGATTTTCTACCAAAAATACTGTTTTGAGGTTCCCTGGGGACAAAAAGTGGTAGCGTATTCGGAAGGGCTAAAATTTTAGTGATATTTGGATTTCGCTCAAAGACCGTGATTTTCTTAAAAATTTAATATACTAAATATACCGAAACTTATTATTTATTGCTTATAACGACGCAACTCCTTTTTAGTAAGGAGTTTGCGTTTGTGCAGTTTATAAACAAAATCCATTACTATTTCATAACTGAAAATACAAAACGTTTAAAAGAAAATAGGTTTACGGCATTTCTAACAATAATACGAGGGTCGTTTGAAAAGTCCGTGCAAAGTCAGAGAGAGAGCACCACTGGCGCGTATCGAGGTTATGTTTAGTTAGTAGCATCTCTTGGAAGAACACACACCAAGTTTCAGCTAGATCGGTCTATTTCTTTGTGTTTGGCATTCGTTTGAATCGAGGAAGTCGAGTGATTTTCAAAAAATGGACGAAAAAGAATTTCGTGTGTTGATTAAACACTACTTTATGAAAGGCAAAACGCCTCAGGAGACTAAAGAGAAGCTTGATAAACATTATGGTGACTCTGCACCTTCTATTAAAACAGTTTATAAGTGGTTTCAAAATTTTCGGAGTGGCCATATGGGCACAAGTGACGCTGAACGTACTGGACGCCCTGTTGAGGTTACTACTCCAGAAATCATTGATAAAATCCATGATATGGTGATGGATGACAGAAGAGTGAAGGTGCGTGAGATTGCTAGTGCTGTGGGCATCTCGAATGAACGGGTACATAATATTTTGCATCAACATTTGGACATGACAAAGCTATCCGCAAGATGGGTGCCGCGATTGCTCACGCTTGACCAAAAACGAAATCGTGTGAAGTGTTGCAAGGACGGTTTGCAGCTGTTCCAGAAGAATCCGCAGGACTTTAAACGTCGTTTCGTCACTGTGGATGAAACATGGATACATCACTACACTCCTGAGACTAAAGAACAATCTAAACAATGGGTTACCAAGGGGGAATCTGCGCCAAAAAAAGGAGAAGACCGTTCCTTCGGCCGGAAAGATTATGGCGACTGTCTTTTGGGATTCGCAAGGAATAATCTTCATCGACTATCTGGAAAAGGGTAAAACTATTACAGGTGCATATTATTCATCGTTATTGGACCGTTTGAAAACCGAGCTGCAAGAAAAACGCCCACGATTGGCCCACAAAAAAGTCCTTTTCCATCACGACAACGCACCAGCTCACACCTCAGCAGTTGTGGTCGCAAAATTAATGGAATTAGGGTTCCAACTCGTTTCACATCTCCCCCTATTCTCCAGACTTGGCTCCCTCGGACTACTATTGGTTCCCCAATATGAAGAAATGGCTGGCGGGAAAAAGATTTTATTCAAACGAGGAGGTGATTGCAGAAACGAATGGCTATTTTTCAGACTTGGACAAATCCTATTATTCGGAAGGGATCAACAAACTAAAGCAGCGTTGGACGAAGTGTATAAGCCTAAAAGGAGACTATGTTGAAAAATAAAAAAGGTTTACCCCAAAAAATTAAGTAGTTTTTATTTTTGCACTGACTTTTCAAACGACCCTCTATAAATAAAAAATGAACTCTGTTAAAACTCTTTCTTTATCTTTTACATAAAATAAAATAGAAAAGGATTGCTTCTGATCCTACCCATTCAAAAATAAATTATAATTTGAAAGCAACTATTGAATAATAAATTTGCCCATAGTGCTGACGCAAGAACTTCTCAAGATCATAGTTTTCACCTTATACACAGTTATCAGTATAGTCAACTGTAAGTAGGACAAACAAAATAAAAGTATCCCAAATCTTTCGTTAAATTTGATACACGGCATGAATTTGAGTAATTCAAATAATAATAGAACTTTATTAAGTTGAACTAGCCATTACATATTGCAACCAAAAGTTCAAAGTTGAAGAAATATGTTAATAAGTACACCTCAATAATTAATTTCACTTATTGCTGGTAGGATATGAAATGGTAAAACTGGACTGACGCTCTATCTAAACTAACATTAATGAATAAAAAACGACAATTGTAACAATGCCTTACTAGTACCCATATGGAACGTACGGATTCGAACTGTAAGGGACAGCTAAACGATCCAATCTCCTGCGAATTCAAACTCTCTACACCAGAATCCAATTTTGTTACTTAAACTTATACTCGATTAAAAAGGAAAGAAGTATACTCGTACATTAAAAAAAAATAAAAATCCATTCCAAAAAACAATTTAAGGAAACACAGTAAAGTAATTTTGAAGTAATAGCCGATTTAAAAGAAATATCGAATTCATTAAAATGGTTTAGAAATCATTTTTTTTTTTTAAAAAAACGAGAAACAAATATATTAATTTTTAACTTACAATTGATTAGAAACAAAACATCAAAGAAAATATAAAAAATATTTAGGACTCAGTTCCTAAAACAAATTTGGGGAAATAAAGAATTTTGAACATACAGTTGATTAAAAAGAAAAAATTATAGAATACATCAAAAAGGCTTAGAAAATACTTAAGAGAAACAAAATGAAAATTTAGAACTTATAGTTTATCAAAAATATTTTTTAGTACTTATAGTCGATTAAAAAGATAAGATTGAAGAATACGTTATAAAGATATAGAAATCAATGTAAATAATTTTTTTAGAATTCAAAATTAAATAATTAACAAACACTGAACGTACGGAATATTAATTTGTAAGAAATAAGTAAATGATAACATGCTATTTCCATGCAAGAATAATAAAAATACAATTGATACTAAATTAAATAATTAATAATGAAGTCTTACCTTGTTTAAATAATAAAAAAATTCATCTGCCAGTCTGAATAGATCACCAGTCCTATAGCACTTGACACTTGACACTAGTTAAAATAATTCACAACACTATTCGCACTAAAACTGTACATCGCGCACTAAGAATAACTAAAACAATTTATAAAATACTATTTCATTTTAAAACGCACTGAAATTCACTTAAAAAATCATGTTAATAAACAAACACGACTAACGAATTGTAGATGGCCGCCGGTAACTGGCCAGGCAGATCAGCTGGTAAGAGAAGGTTATCTAAACAGGGTGACCAACTTTTTTTTATTTATGAATGAAATAAAATCCCTAATTTGCTAATTACACATTCACAATTTAAATTTTATTTTTGTAGATTACCAATGAAAATAAATGAAAAAAAAAAGTTGGTCACACCGCTGAGATAATCTTCACTTACCAGCTGATCTCCCTGGCCAGTTAGTGGCGGTAATTTTAACTCGTTACTGTTATCTCTTTGTTAACTTGAATTTTAATAGGTGTATATAAGTGATTGTTAACGTGAAGTAGTATTTTATAAAATGTATGTAAATTATACTTAGTGCGTGATATATAGTTTTAATGCGAATTGTGTTTTAAATTAATGTAACAAGTGCTATTGGGCTGGTGATCTAGTTATTGAGATGCTGATGAACTTCTATATTCTTTAAACACTTAAAAGTCGTTCAGCAAATTAGTTTTCGTAATGTAATGTTTTTTTTCTTTCTTTCTTTTGTTTACTTTGTCTCAACCTTCAATGAGGAAGTATTAGAATCGTGTAGATTTTTGAAATGCTTGGAATGAATAATTTCCGGTCCTTGAACATAACGGAAGTAGTTGGTACAAATCCTTCTATTTGAACGTCGTTTTTTTTTTCTTTTTGTACAAATGCTGAAATGAAATTGAAGAATCCTAGCAGATATTTAAGGGATATGCTGGTTTTGTGCACAGGTAATGTTTTAGAATTGTAAAACGGAAGTTATGAGAAGGTTAGCTGGTTCACGCGTCGATAATTTGAAACGATTTCAGTACTTCCTGCTAGTAGGAAAAGCAGGACGGCTTTTTAATGTTACTCAGAGGAATCTTAACCCCATCATTCTGCCAAATTTTATCAAAATCAGAGTAACATTTATACAGTTATTAAGTTATTAGTAATAATTATTTAAGAGGGGCCTTAATTAAGTAGGGCTAATTCCTCTTCTATTACATGCACTACTTTGTAATCCCATAAGGCTCAGCTAAGTGAAATTCTAAATCGAATGACACCTTATTCATGAAAATCGGTTCACTCGTTTAGGCGCTACCTTGTTTACCAAAATGGTTACAAGAAGGAGATTTTCTGAAAATGCCGTTTTTGCTCATTTTTTACATCTAATTTCGAAATTTAAAATCTACGCTGTTGGGGAAAAAATTCAATTTTAAACGAGGACTTGCTTTGTATTAAAAAAAAAAGGGGGGGAATTTTATCTATTATAGAAATAGAGACAAATATTGTTAAATTTCGATGTTTTTCAACGTTACGCTTTTTCGTGCCGTTTTTGACGATTAACCCTTATACAACTGCCCTGCCGGACAGTTTTAGTATAGAAATCATGGTAATACAAGAGTAGCATATTTAAAGGCACGAAGCAAAGAGGTTGGAGGTGACCCATCTGTGAGGAGAGATGCAGATATCAGTCAGTGACTAGAAGTCCACTGGGGCCCCATTCTTCAAGTCCTTATTTCTGGCGCGATGGATCACTTGCCGCCTGTTCCTCTCCTTCATGCTTTCTTTCTTCCTCATTCGCCTGATTAAAGGCAACTTGCTACAGCCCATTTGTACACGTTTACAAATAACATCCGACGAAGTACACTGTATGCCATGCTACACTTTTAAATAAAAACTAACATTTATAATGTGGGTATTATGAGATAAAATTTTATTATTTAAAATATGAAAGACAAAATTCGGTTAATTTGCTATTTTGATTGATACAATACGATAAATTCACGAGTTTCACTGCAGGGGATGTCAATTTATTGCATTCGGTGAAAAATATTTTCTGCGAAAAATGGTAAGCGATTGCTCTGCAAGAGCCATCTAAATGATGACTATATTCGTCCCAAATTTCCATTAAGGGGACGTAACAACAGAACGTAGTTCTTTTTAATTTTCCTTTAATAAGCAAATAAATTAGCTTCCAAAAATCTGTGTATTACAAAATATGTATAGATAAGCAAAAAAATATTGCAGGAAAAGTTATAGTAAAGTAATGCCTATTTTTTCTCAGGCGAGCTTAACGACCAACTTCTCATATCAAACATTATATAAAATCCACGGTCTAGACTGGAAATCGCGCCCGGACAATACACTTTAGCTTTGCAGGTCTCTCCTCCAACCAGTCGGCTACCGTGGCGCCTAAAGCTGGAAACATAATGGAGCGGCGAGCAAAGCGGCGATGATAGCGAAGAGCAAAGCGGCGAAATCAAACACAAGTAAACATATGGGACCGCGCATAGTGGAGAGCAAAGCGAAGATAGAGCAACGCTATCTATAGAGAGCGATTAGAGCAACGCGTTGAGACATGCTTAATTTCTTCGCTTTCATCGCGCTCAATTTTTAAAGGTTATTGCTCAAAGGTTATGGATATTGATACATTTATTGGTTTAGTTTGTTTAAAGAAACCTCTGAGGGACCATAGTATTTGCGAAGCTGCAATAGTTTTTAACAATTAATAATTAATAGTTAAAATTAATTAACAATTAGTAGTTAATGGAGAATTCAGGTAATTTTTGCTACATTTAATTTGGTTCTCAATCCCTTAATGCTAACTTTCATCTAAATACTAGGCAAAATTAAATTACATTTTCTCGTTCTACTACTTCTGATCAGAACGAATTCTCCAATCCTACTTCTGTAGCGTCGTATTACTCCAGTTTTTCAGACGAACAACATTAATTTACGACAAATCATGGAGTAGTGATTTAATAAAATAGTTTTTTTTAATTGACTAATTTCTTTTTATCTGTATACAGGGTGTATACGGAGGAGTGGTCGAAACTTGGGGAGTGATTTTACAGCTCAGATGCAACAAAAAATATTCTCGTCAGTTTGGCCCGATTCTCAATAGTGTCCAAGTAGCAATAAAACACAGAAGTGAAAAAGTACAATAGGCAGGTGCCTAGTTAAAATTGCTACAAAAATCGGAAGTGGGAAAGAATTGTGGCAAATTTTTAGTTTCTTGACTGCAATTGTTTGAGCAACATATTTAAACGACAAAATGGAGGTTTTTTTTTCATCAAAGTTAATTAATAATAATTCAAAACTAATCAGTTTTTGGAGAAGGAACAAAAAGAATATAACCATTTTATTTTTGAATTATTATTAATTAACTTTGATAAAAAAAAACCTCCATTATGTCATTCAAATAAGTTGCACCAACAATTGTAGTCAACTACTGCGTTTTATTGCTACTTTATTTTTTACTTCCGTTTTATTAAATAATAATTGTTAAAAACTAAAATGGTTACTTTTCTTTTTGTCCCTTCTCCAAAAATTGACATTTGAGTAAATTAGTAATGAAAAGTCGGTTACGCAAAATCCCAGTTTTCTGCATTTACACCCCTCTGTTCGGGGTAGGGTTTTATTAAAAACCAAAAAAATCCATATGATCTTGAAGCTCAATAAATGCGCAACTTTTTCTGAAATTATGTGATTCCTTGATTCATTAATCATTGCAAAAATTGCAGTTGAAAATTTTAACACAAATCATCGAGAACGAAATGTTTAGACATTAAAGTAAAAATTTCATTGTTATAAGAATAGTTTTGAGGCTCTGTACTAAGCGAATTTATAGGAAATTTAATGCTCTTTCGTTTGGAATAAGCAGATTTGTTATAGGATAAAGGATAGAAAAGTTAAGGCCGTTTTTATGGCGAAAAACGCGAATATCGACGGAAAAGTTAAAAATGTAAATATCTTGGACACTATTGAGAATCGGGCCAAAGTGAAGAGAATATTTTTTGTTGCATTTGAGCAGCTGAATCACCTCCCCAAGTTTCGACCACTCCTCCGTATACACCCTGTATATTTCTTATTTTCTATCTATTTTATTTATTCTTTTCTAACCTTGAAGTAACTGCTAGGATTAATGGGGTGTTTACACAGATTTGTATTTAGTTAATTTTTCTATATTGTGCCTAACTTTTGTTGTGAGTTGTATTATTCAAAAACAATAAAATTTGATTTTGATTAATGGGGTTACACTGGGCTAGTATGTAATCAAATATTGATATAGACATTCGAAAATACGCATCAAACTTGCCAGGATGCTCCCGAAGTTGTTGGTACAAGTGATGAAATTCACCAAGTTCATTTCTAGACTTATTTATGTCATGTACACTGCAACTCCTACTACTAAGCTGCTGCAAATACCAAAGTTTCAACGAATAATTTTCATATAAAAATAGTTCCTCCATCTTGTTTTGCCAAAAAGAGAACGCGACTAAACTCGTCACTATGTGCATGCGAATCTTTGCTCGCTGCTCGTCGCTCTCTTTGATTTGAAGCAGCTATCAGCGCCGCTTAGCTCGCCGCTCCACTATGTTTCCAGCCTAAAGTAAAGCAGGTTAAACTTGCAACACAACATTTTATGAAGTTATTGCTATTCTAAAAGTAAGTTTGCCCGTTGAGGTGCAAGTATATTAACCATTTCTTCAATTCCTTTGCGGATAGCCTAACAACCCAATCTACACTAACACTTAACCGTTAAGCAATCATATGTAAACTCTTGCTCATCGTGCACACACAGAGCAAAAAACCATTCACATTTAGTAGGCCTACTGACAATGTGTTAGGCTGACAGTTAAGAGGCGGTTCGGTGTGATAAGCCTAGAGTGTAACTAAGTTTTACTCGTTAGAAAAAGATTAATATTTAATGTACAAGCTTCTGCCAGCTACCAAGGCACACCTAATTTGGTAGGTGGACTTCATGTATCACCTTAATAACGACCAAGGCCATTACTTCTTCATTTTTAAAATTGTAAATTAACGCGTGTCAACAACTTCAGGTCATTGGCGTCAGAAGTCTTTTTCAGAGCAGGGCCAGCCTGAGGATGGTGTTCTCAAAGATTTACTTAGACTTAGATTGACTTTTAAGAACGCCAAAAAATATTTGGCCATTGTTTTACACCACTACCTCTTCAATCTACAACCAATATAAGTGAAATTATCGGCATGTAGTATGCCAATATTATTTTAAATAATTTTTTCGATTATTTTAAGTAAAGTAAACGACTCCTTGTTTCCAAGATGATTGCACAATACGGTGCAGTACCCGATTGTGATTGCCAAATTGTCTAATGAAAAGAAAGCAAGACTTAATAATCTACTGAAAATTACCGAAGACAAATTATTTGCACAGATAGTATGTAATTGGATAATTTCACTGAATGATTGGAGTAATATTTTAATTAGATTAGCATTGTTTAGCAAATCAATATTGTTCAAAATAAATAGTATGTTACTTATTATTAGCAAATTTTACTTATTTGGAGTAATTACAGTATTTCAAATTCAATTCAATTATTAAGAATTACAGGAGGCGGGTGTTGGTCTAGTGGTCAAGAGCGAGGCTTTGTAAATGGGAGGTCCCCAGTTCGAATCCCGCGTAATACTACTTTTTATTTGTTAGAAAAAATGGTTTATAGTAAAGTATGAGCTTCCGCCCCCGTCCAACCTAATTGGTAGTTGGACGTTAAGTCCCGCCTAAAAAAATAGGCGTTTATAGCTACTATGGTAGAAGTAAATGTAAATTAGCACCAGCTACTAGTGTAACTGGTCGAAGATGTTCTATAGCGATAATTTAGTATTAAGGTGTTATCTAGCACTGATAATACGCATCTGGTTCGTTGAAATAATTGAAATAATGCTTATATGTAGATAGGCGATCGAATTTGTGAATTATCGCTTAGTGATAATAGTGTTTTTGAGAAGTTCAAAGACGTGAAATGAGTAGCTTGAGAACTGTAAGGGAGAACAACGAATATACCCTTGGGAGAGAAGCATATCAAGGATGATATAAGAGGATCCTCAGAGATGGGAGACCAACAATGTTGAGGATAAAATAATAATTAATTTGAAAAGAGCTAAACGAGGAAAAAATATGACTAAAGACAAAAAAGATTTATTTTTTTTCTGGATAATTTAAAGCAAAATACAAAAACCGACCGAAGAGGTTATTTCATGGTCGCTTGGTGTGTGTTATGCAAAATCTGTACCTCCAACCTCCAGGATCAAGTATGCGTAAGGTGCGTAAAAGGAACAAGGCAATGGCGAGGGTGGATAAATTAAAATTCAACAGTGAATACACCCTTAATTCACTTTGAGTGACAAAACTTCATGGTAATTTCTGGTTACGGTATGGGTAGAAATTTTGACACAGTAAAATAAGAGAGCAAAGCCGACGTCGTCATGGGGTAGGAGAAATATGTGTTGAGTTATGAAGAAGATGAGGAAAAGATAGAACAGTGGTATCCTCTGGAAGAAGTGTATGGGATGCGGAAGGTCCTACTATGAAGTACGCGGCCCATAATCTAATATGTACAGGAAGAAGGACTTGGCAGGCGGCGCTGCTATCCCACTACTGGATCTGACTCCAACTCACGTAGGCTGCCTCCTAACTTCCCAACTTGTGACCCTCCACCTCCACACACTCACACTATCTCTCGGAGCTTCACACTAAGCCCTTTCCTTGACAGAAAAACACTAACGCAATCATGTGGTCATCGTAGTGAGTTAGCCGAAGTGGAATGTTGCTCTTTCAACTACACCCAAAAGGATGCAGGGAAGGCTATGTATCCAGGAGTACGATGAGAGTCATTACTTTATTGGGTGGTTTTGGGTGGAGGATGATAGAAGCGTTGCATCAAAGGAAGACCGACCACCAGCAGCCGGCTTTGTAAGGAGGCTCCCCCAATCAAATGATGTGGAGTCAATTTGTGGAGACCAAAGTACATTAGGCTACCCCCATCTAACTTCTAAAATTCCTTAATAATAAATAAAGCGAACTTTTTTTTTCACATAAAATCTCTCTTATCAATTTCTAAAGCCCATCATCATTAGTTAAATAGAACCATATTGCTTATCAGTTATTTTTAAAAATATTATTTTTTCCAACTTCTTTTCCAGATTATTTGATTATTATTATTATTTTTATTTATTTTCCTAGCTGCAGCACTTTTCTGCTAAAGGTGAAGCTGCTGCATGTCGTATATTTTGCATATATGTATTGTATACGCAGATTGAGGGGAAAAATACACGTTCTAAAAAATGCACTAACTCGAAATTACATCCACGATGGCTTCGTTAGGCTGTAAAGTAATGATCGCGAAAATCAAATTGCAGAAAGGGAATTATTTCCTGTAATTCTAGGAGAGGAAATTCGCAATTTCTCAAGGAGATTCCCTAAAAGTGGAAGAAGACTTTTAGGATGATAGGATGAACGCTGTTTATTTAGTTCGCTACGTTTAGCAATAATTATTATTTTCAATTAGGTCGAGTAATATTGTTCGAAGTGCTGAATAATACAAGAAGATTAGAAAAAACAAAAGACGTTTTGGTCTGACGGAGTAAACCATCACTTTTTCACTAGCCAACTTTCTGAAAAGAATTATGAGAGACATTCATTTTGTAATTTTTCTGGCGTCTCTTTCATGACTTAAAATGGGGGAAAAAACTTGACAATGGACCCAATACAATTAATTTTCTAAAAAAATTGGTGTCCTATTTTTAAAATTTCTCTAGTTTCGTACAATTTTCATTAAACTAATTCATATTTTTTGGTGACTGAATCGTTGATCCAATCTATTGCCACGTTCATTTATAATTTATTCATTTATTTTTAGCCGAGCTTACGACCCAGGGACTAGATTACCTTCAGGGCTGTGCAACATATTTAACATTGATAGGTTATAATTTACATTAATTTAGTATAAAACAAACAGTTTACACAAATTACAATATTTTTTACACAATTATGACCTAAAGTAGCAGCAATTAAATCCTTTTAATGTTATTTAAATTGCAATGTAGACGAACAATGTTTTTATACCGTTTTAATCTTAAAAAAATCATTTTCGGGTAGTTCTGAGGTGATTTGTTACGTTCTAAAAACTAGATAATGTTAGTAACAAGTAGTTCTGAGGTGATTTGTTACGTTCTAAAAACTAGATAATGTTAGTAACAAGTAGTTCTGAGGTTTAAAAAAAAGTTAATAAACTAGAACCCTCAGAATTGTAATTACAGAATCCGTGGGATTGTTCACATAATTATTTTTGTTTTCTTTAAATATCCAAAACTCGAACATATTGCGTTGTGTCATCATGTTGTCGAGTTAGTTGAGACAGTACATACCCCCACAAGGAATACGAAAAAATTGACTATTTTTTTTCATCTACAACTGTCAGTCAAAATTGTATCAAACTGAGGGAGAGTTAATGGACAAAGGGAGTTAAAGGAAGGAGGTTTGTTTAGACTACGGATAAAGAGTGTTCGTCACTTTTTGAAGAGGGTGGATCTGTGAAGACCTACAACTGTTGTGACGTGACAATCTCAAATATGTGTATATACTACATGTGTATCAGTATATTGCTTAAACGTGATGTGGAACTACCCAGTGCTTCGTTATAAACTCGTTTTAGGGGTGGCTACGATAAACAATTGATTATAAAAAGAGGGTAAACAAAAAAAGAAAGACAAAATCAATTTATCTCAAATATGGTAGAAAACTAAATCCAGAGATATTAAAATCAATTTTGTATGGATATCAAATACATATTTATTTCAAATAGTTTTAAATTATATTTGTAATGTTATCTTCGTTGTTTCCCTAATAACGGCACGAAGCAAAGATTGCTTCTCTCAATTTACTCCTTTTCTCATGTCTTCATTAATGTAATACTACTGGCATCGATTGTATATTTCTATTTAAGACTCTTTCGCCAATTAGTAAGTTTTGATATGTCTTTCTTTTAATACAGATCTCTGTTTCACTAAAAAACGAACTGGTCTAGTGGAAAATATAGGAGGACTTAAGAATAAGCTGAATTACTGGAATAGTGGGCAAGTTCTTTAAAATATACCTTTGAGAAATTTCTATTTAACTGGCGGATCAAGGCGCATCTTTCAACTTTGGTATTCACATAATTTAAACAATTTTACGTTTATAATGTATTTTTCTAAATTAATGCCTACATGAAAATATTATTGCTTAATCAATAGTTTTTCATTTTTTAATGAAAACTAAATGGAAAAACACATCTGTATATTACTGTTTAATGCCAACACTGAGTCTTTTGAAATAAAAGCAACATAAATTTGATGTTTTATTCAAACTTTTCGTACAAGCTTTGCTAGATTTGTCTTTAATAGAGTTCTTTCTTATCATTCGAAAGTGTTTTATCTTGGATGGGAGCGAATCGATACACGTTGAGACCGCTAGCGTTTTAATCACCTAGGACAGGGGTCGGCAACCCGCGGCTCGCGAACCGCTTGCGGCTCTTTTATACAAATTGTGTGGCTCTTCAGCCTGCCCAAAATATATTGTGTATTTCAATTGTATTGAAACCAATGAAAATTTCATTTATTAAAGTATTTTAAATGTGATAGGTTTGAAATTGAATAGTATTATCTTAAAATACAGTACGTAATATATAGGAGCCGCCATTTTCATTCAAATACAGGTTTAGTTATTATTTATTTGTTTATTTACTTTGCAATATGTGAAAATAAATCTGTACCTCGGAGGGAAAAGGCACCATGTCCATTTTTTTCGATTTTCAGATTTTGGCATCATTTTACAAATTTTTTGTTGCTCTTTCTACAGGTGTAAAGCACTATGTCCTATGTTTACTATTAAGCGATTTATGTATTTTTAAAAAGCGCTTTGATACTTTATTACTTAAGGGTAAAAGGCACTACATGGGCATAAATTTTTTTCACAATGGAGATCAAAATAAAATATTTTAAAATATGGGAGGTTAAGTGGCCATACCAACTGTAATAATTATGGTGAAAAGTACTGGAAAGAGTACAACCGGAAAAGTGGAACAAAAAATGAATTTGGAAAAATATCTTCATTTGGCTCCCCTGTAAAATTTAATTTTTGTGACATGGTGCCTTTTCCCTCCGAGGTACAGAAATATATAAAACATTTAAATGTTATTTGAATATCATAAAATAATAATTTGTGAATACAAATGATCTACTAAATTAAAATTATTTAAGGAGAAATGGCTCTCTACTTAAAATAGGTTGCCGACCCCTGACCTAGGAGGATGATCTGGAATGAGATGAGATGATAACAAGCGGACAAGAAGATTGGAATGAGACTGTAAGTTCTTATAGTGAATTCGAGCACAAATTAATTTGGAATTTTTTAAGTCTGAGTGGATGGTTAGATTTGAAACATAAAATGGAGCGAGCCTTAACGATATTGCGGAGAACTTTCGATTAATGAGATTGAATTCGTCAAAGATTGGAGCTTTAGTTGAACCCCACAGTTGAATTTTGTACGTCCAGGTGGGTTTTAGTATAGAAGTGTATATCAGTCGTTTGTTATTAAGTGGTCTTTTGAGTATAAGATAGCGCCTGATAAACTTCAGTTCGTTTAAGTCGTATTTACAGGGATAAAAATACTGGAAAACGTATTCAGTAAAGTTGCGATAAAACATTGGAAAACCTTCTCGATCTTTAGCAATCTAAGGGAAAGTGAAATTATTGTGACAGTTAATATTTGCTGTAGTGAAATCCAACGGAACATTTTAAAACATTAAAAAATTTAGTTGAATTTCAAAACAAAAAGCCATTCGAAGAACAATTTATTTCAAATAAATTTTTGTTTTACAAGCGCTTAGAGTTCAGTTAGTTTGGTAGTCTCAATTATTTGTATACAAAAAGCCCTCGGGGGTGGTTGTTTTAAAAGTCGTTAATGTCAGCAGAGTATGTGTGGGAACATCTACGGCCTACCACAACACTGCACCAACTAACAACAGTCCTCTCTATTTATTGCCACAACACTGGCTGCACTTCACTGTAAACACTGGCGGTCCTTTCACCATACAACAAACCTCCTCTCCAACTTGTTTTTAAAATAATAAAAGTCTAATAATAGTTACAGCGAGACAATTTCGAATTAGAAACCACATTCTATTAAACTAAATACCGGTACTATAAAACTAGAAGTAGAAAAACAAGAACAATTTTTTAAAATTCCATTTTTGCTCAATTCAGCAACTGTTTTTCTCGAAATCTATAAGATCTGGGTTGTTACAAAAAATAACAGTTATAAAGGAGGATTTGCCCTACATTATAAAGAAAATTTGAGAATTTTATCTTTTATAGAAAAAGAGAAAAAAATTGTCAAAGTTGGGTGTTTTTCAACGTTACGCTTTTTCGTGCACTCTTTGACGATCAACCCTTATACAACTGTAGTCCCGGAAAGTTTTAATTATGTGAATTATTATGCGGAAGTATTTGTATTTTCAGATGTTTTTCTTTTTTTTTAAATATTCTTGGGAAGGTACAGCCTTGGGTCCAAAGAAAAGTTACACCACTAATTGCTAGGCCAAGATATACATATAAGACACGAAATTCTTGAAGATGCAACTACTGCACTTCCCTAAACGTAAAAGCAAACACTCCTTGGAAGAGAAGAATCTAAATGAAGCTCTCTGCTTGGAATTAGACTCGAAACTATGGTCTAAAATGTTAGTCTAGTGCTCTATCAGCTACTTAAAACTGTTGTAAAAAATAAATGTTTCAGTTGATAAACAAAAATGTTATAGAAAATAACTTATTCACTGAAAATTCAAGGATATTAATATTTAACTAGTCACTATAACTTAATACAGTTGGAGATCAATTATTCTTGAGTGTTCCTGATGTTATTTGATAACTTTATGATAGTTAAACTCCATTATTTTTTAGCGCAAGTACAAACTCCCTGCAAAGCTCATGAATACATTAACAACTTGTGGTTACTCATACTGGCTGTAGTGGGAAGAAGAAGACTGTCCCTTCTGGGCAATAACTTTCAGCTGTGTGAGATTTGTTGTCCTTTAAAAGCTACTTGCTTGGTCACTTCAAGCCAGCTGTCACTTATTAAGGGACGCTTTTAGGGTAGTAGCCCTTTACACTATTGCTGTACTACTGTCCCCTTGCTACCTTGGCCACTGTTATTGTTCGTAAACTCTTCAAGCCGCTTTATTGTTTTGCTATTCCAGTCCAATTAGAATTTTTCAAAAAGGGTGCTAGCCTAAAATTGGCATTAACCTTCAGCTGTCAAAATATTATCATATCTAAGAATAATTTTTTTTAACAGAGAACCAAAGATAAGCTCTTCTAGAGTTACGTTTTCGCTGTTAAAACTACATTTAAACTGAAACTACATCAAATATTAATTGTATACTTTGTAATTATTTTTAATTTTATTAAAAACATATACATGGTGATCCATTTAAAACGCACCAATCGCTAATAACTTTTTAGGGAAGCGGAATTTCGGAAAAACCCACGAAGTAAACTATATGTTTTTTTGGGTCTAGTTTTCAAATTTTCTAACCTCGATGCTGTATCTTCATTTTTGGCTGAGTTACGGACGAAAACATGATCGGGGTTTCATAAGGACCACTGATTTTGACAATGATTATGAAAACTACATAAAAAACTGTGAAAAATGCCGCTAACCCCGTTTTGATATCCCTAATATTAGTCGAGATATTTAAGATCAAAGTTACAATTATATCTATTCATGATCGCTTTTCAATATTAACTTTCCACCAGTAATTCACGTTTAGGGAGGTCCTCTGACTGCGAAAAACTTTATTTGTGGCGCAAAGAACAATAATAATAATAATTTTTCAAAGTGTAGTGTAATGTAATGGTTATGGGTGAGTCAGAATAAATTTGTTTTATCATCAAATAAAAGCAATCATCACATCATTTTAATGCACCCAGTAGGTAAGACTTCTTGACCTAACATTACGGTAAGAATCTCTTGCCAGGGTGTTAGTTTTAGTGGTCAAGAAGGTGGCTTAGTAAGTGGGAGGTCCTCAGGTCGAATCCCGCCTATGACTACATTTTATTTAAAAAAGTATTATGATTATTTTAAGTACAGTAAAAGCTCTTTTATCCGGCATTCCAACATCCGGAACGTTCTATAAACCGGCAAATTTTCAACTAGCTACGTACTCATAAAAAAAATGTGTTGAAATGGCTTTTGTTATACAGTAATTGTTATTACACGATTTGATTGTTTGGAAATACAGAAATGTAGACTATTTTAGTGATTGTTTTTGAATTGGCTCTGTTATTAAGTAGGCTATCGAATATTTGTTTGTTTACATCACCCGGCACGTAGAAGAAGTAGACACAAGTGAAATAAATCCAATAGAAGAGATGGTTAGCTGCATTAAAAATCTTCCAACTTCAAATCATTTAAGGGATGTTTCTCAAAACGATATTGAAGAGTGGGTACATGCGTGTGAAAACACAGACGTATCACACAATGTTACTGATGAAGATTTAATAAGGGCAATCACAGAAGAAAAAACAGCTGACAGTGAATCATCAGATGAAGAAATAGTTCAAGAAAAATTAAACGTTTCATGGAGTAGTGCTGCAGATGCTTTTATAACGCTGCTAACGTTTGTTGAAGGTGAGAAATGTTAATCGGCTCAGGAAGTTTTGCAACTGCATATACTTCATTCAAAATTTGTTGAAAAACGATCATCGCGTATCAAACAGTCAGATATCCGCGATTATTTTAAAAATCATTAAAACATAACTCTTAATGTACTATTATATTTAATTAATTTATATTAATTTCTTGTACACTCAGTTTTAATGTAGTACTGTATCTATATGGTAGGGCCTACTTTATTAGAACATAAAACCCATGTACAGTTCTGTATTTCACTGAGAAATGTTAAAGAATCATATTTTACATCTAATTTACGTGCGCCGAAATTAGCGTTCTATTATCCGGAGATTTTCGATATCCGGCAACATTTCGACCCCGAGGGTGCCGGATATTAGAGCTTTTACTGTAATAAGTAGGGAACGGATTCGTATGTATTTACATATTTTTTTCTAGGCAATTTACAGACGTTTTTCAACTAGAAGTATTCATAATGACACTTTTTAAGCCGTTTGAGTCTACTTTTATTTCACATATTTCCACATATTTGGATGTTATCGCATATTTATACATATTTGATTAAAATAAATAAATATTTCTACATATTTAATCAAAATATGTACATATTTTTTCATATTTTTCATTTTGGGCATATTTTCATAATTGGGAGGTGGTTGACAGGAAATGTGAACCACAGACTGCAGGGCTGTGAATCACAGTGCGTACAATGGTTATTGTAATTTACACAGAATGCTGCTAAACAGTGACGGGCACTTGTTAGTTCTTTGAAGTTGTCTGACGTTGTCTGTTCTTTCAGCTCGTTCGTTGAAGTGTCCAATTCATTTCGTTCGATCACTTAGTGTATTCTTTTTTTGGGTGAAATGCCACGAACATCGGCCTCAAACAAACAACTGGTTGCTAAATATCTTCGCGAGTTTCCAGCAGAACTTTTTCGAAGTGATGGAGACATTTTGTACTGCACAGCTTGTGACAAACGCGTTTCTTGCTCTCAACGTTTCCAAGTCACCCAACATATTGCCACCGGATCGCACATAGAGAATAAAAACAGAAAGAAAGAGAGGACGTCCTATCAAGCCTTCCTTACATCTCCATCATCAAATAAGTCTACTCTGAGTACAGATCTGTGTCGGGCTTTGGTTAGAGCAGATATCCCTTTCCACAAACTTATTTATAATTGTAAAAATGTTCTTTTCTTGTATAAATAATTATAACTTGCCCCCCCCCAAAAAAAAATCCATTTTCATAAAAAAAATGTCCATTTTACTTAAATATTCCAGAAAATATTTTAAGAAAATCACATATTTTCCACATAATTGACGAAAATAAATGCATATTTTAATTAAATATTTGGCATTTTTAAATACATAAAAATCCGTTCCTTAGTAATAAGAATGAATGCATACGCGGGATTCGAACTGGGGATCCACTAGACCAACACCCATCTCAATATTCATTCATTTTACTGTAGTTTTGTTATTTAAAAATCACGTGGTGCGATGTTTATGTGTATATTCTTTTATTTATTTCGCAATAATTTCAAATCTTAAGCTAGAGAAACTCAAGTGAATAAATAAAGACAATAAAAGGTGTTATACCAAGGTTTCAAATGATTAAATTACAGTGAAAATAACCTGCTTCTAGATTAACAAAAATTAATGAAAATTAAAATATTGAGAAGATATGTATAAAAGAAGATGAAAAGTACAAGATTTTAAAAAGAATTAAGATAAAAAAAAAATAAGTTAGGTGGACAGATATACAAATAATTAATTAATATTCTACGGAGTTTTAGGGCTGAAGAGGAATGTAGTAACTGCTAAACTAACCTGTACTACTTTTAAGTATATCATGACTATCTATGGTCATCTCTTATTAAGGATAATTTCACTCATAAGAGACAAAGAAAGACGGTTTATGATACGAAGAAAATGTATCAATATTGCAGGAGATTTTTTATAAAATGTTGGAAATGAATGTACATTTTCAGGGCACAGAGTTCAAAATAAAACTCGATTAAAGGCGAGTAAAGACTAATTTTTGTAAGATGTGAGAACTTATAATTAAAAAGCGTTAACTTTCAAGCCAGAAATTTAAATATAATCCTGTGAATTTCATATCCTTCTAAAATGTTAACTTAAATTAATACATTGGTGTGTTAAATACTTATTACACAGGGGGATACTTTAGAGATTATCCACAGCAACACTATTCCTCTACCCTAAAAATCTAGTTTAATTTTTTAGAAAGCATAAATTATTTTGGTGCCAACGTGCATGACACATTCAACGGGGCTGAGAAGCAATTTCTCTGGTAAAGTCACTTTGGTAATATCCAACTTGGCCTGTTGGATAAAAAAAACATCGCACTCTAAGCACGACATGATCCTTTTTCAATGGATTTATGGCAGACGATGGTTGTAATTTCCTTACCGTTTTCAATTATAGCAGAGCGTACACACACCCTAAGCTAAACAGCGGTAGTGCATGACATTCGCCCAAGAGTCGACTAAGAGGGGAGGTTCAGAGTGAAGGGGAGGTAAAAGAAAAACATTGAAGCAAGAGGTACACCTTCTTCTACACCGCCCTAGGTCCCGGGCCTTCCTTCGACAATGTCTTCGTTCGTTCTTGTTGCATTCTCCTAGCAGTTCGCCGGTTCACAACCCACAGAAACGTACATTCTAGTAGAGGATTTTCATAATAGCAGCTTATTCATTTTAGCGCTGAATGGATGGTAGTGACGAGGTAGGGCTTGCTAGTATAGAAAGTTAGGATTGAGTTTGCCAGAATAATGGGCAACCTTCCTCCTCCACACGAACGCACAGTCTTTATGAAAACCTAACCACTCATTCATAATAAATCATATATATAGATACGTATACTATTAATCAAATTTTAGTGTTTATTTTCCTTTAGATTTGATTTCATAATAAATAACTCCTTTCTATAATACCAAGCAAACTTGTTTGTTTAACAATTTAAAAAACAACTTTGCCAATTAACTGCGGTAAAAATCACAATCACAAATTGCAAATCACAAATAAGTACAAAGATGAACTTACTTCGTATTAGTTCGTCATCTAAACTAAAGATCTAATACGAATACTCTCAACCCTAACTCTAATTATTACACTATGAATTATATCTTCCAAAATAACTATGTTATACTGAAGTTTATTAAGCTGGGATGATAATAAACTACAAGCAGCTAAAACTACTAAACCCTACTCAATTTAGAATGTTTTCAAATTCTATTGCCTTCAAAATACGAGAAAAGAACTTGTCCCGTTATTTAAAAGTTAAAATTAAATTAAATTTAAGAAAAATAGTAATCCCCCTGTAACAAATAATGGAGCAATTTTGTAAAATTATCCAAATAAATTTGAAATCTTTAAAGTTGGTTAACCGATTTGTTGTTTTTTCGTTTAAAATTTTAGTCACCATTTAATAATAATTGATGGGCTATTAGGCACTGCGACATCCGAACGGTTAAAGCGAGGCTCGTAAAGGTAAAATGTATTGTGGTAATGGGTTCGAGTTTCAATATAGGCCTTAGATTTTATTCAATGGTTAATATGAGAAATTTATAGTAAAGTATCTATGCTAGCCGTCTCGTCCAGAATACCTAATTTGAAAAGTCCGGGTAGAAATATAGAGATATTTTACCTGATGTTCTAGTTAAGCCAGGCTAATGGTGTACCGCACTTGTCATGAGAAAGTTGTGATCTATCAATAAATATTCTGTTTGGTTAAATTGCTCGTTCTAAGTACCGCGAAGTATTTTCTTTAAACAGTTATAACCATTTACGTCCTGGATAAAACTGACAGAAAGGAATCAGGGTGTTGAGCCAACTGTTATTTTATGCGTAAACATAAAATGGAAAATGTCCTAAAATGGATCATTGCAGGTGGGTTGCTAAAAACAATTTAAATTCGGATTTTAGTCTGGTTAACTATTCCACCTACTGTTGGCAAACTACTCCTTGGACTGTGCTTATATCACCGGTTGGCAACTAAACAGGAGGCCTTTCTTTAAGGCTTAGAATATCTAGTCCTTCCGACTTCTTCGGCGTTAATTATAACAATGCGAACCCATGGCAATGCCATAGGGAGCTCCAAATTCGGGTTTCTCGGGAAAACATTAAAAATAAAAATGGAGGTATTTTAGGCGTTTCCCTATAGATGGGGCTTTAGAATACATCTTCAGTACTCCCTCATTGTCGTAAGAGGCGACTAAAAGGGTACACCTACAACTCTAAACACCCTCACATTTACAGACCACACTTATATTTCATATGCACCCCTACTTAAACCAGTAAAGCATTCTCAGCACACATTCTAGGGCTACCTTCCCTAAGAAAAAGCCCCTGATGGGGAGGAGGTAGCCCCTCCAGTCTCGGGCGTTGAAGGCTAATCACCCGCACGCCTTAATTTTTAATATCACGGGACCTTAAAGGGAAGAAAATAATTACGGATTGATACCTTGCAACAGACCCAGGAAACATCTTACTGACTTAAAAATAGGATTTTGGAATATTTCATCTCTTTAAAGACTAACTGGAGTTCAAGTCCTTCTTAATGAGATTGACCTTGCTGAAATCCAGGATAAGCTGTCCACCACACCACCACAGAATCTTATATCTGAATGATTTCTATGAAGTCTTCGAGAAAGCATTTGATGAGTGCCCTAAAATTAGCAGAAAGGTTCTTTTCGGAGACTTCAACGCTAAAATTGGAAAGGTGGTACGCTCTAGACTAGACCAATTACTGTTCTGCACAGCTAGCATGAGGTGAGAAATGAATGACAGCGGCCATAGTCTAGTTAGTCTCACGTGGTCTGGTTATAGGAAGTACAATTTCTTTCAGGGAAAAGATACATGAGCCATGTGGAGGACAATAGACGGAAACATCTTTAATCAAATTGAATATTTTATTAATTAGCGCTCGTCACAAATCCAGTCTGATAAACACAAGATTTTACAGTGGAGGTAACCATTATCTAGCAACAGCTACAATTAGAACTAGAATATCTCAGGCTAGGAAGTTTAGAAGCGAAAAGATTTACTTTCGAAAAGCTAAAGAATAATGAATTAACAAATTGCAGGAGTGATGGAAGCGCCAGAACCAGGTGAAAAGTTAATTACTCGTCCAAACATACTGCGCCACTACTCCGGCAAGAACTGGTGGCCATTAGTCTTATTCTCTGGCCATTACAGATTGAATAAACATATGCATTGCATGGGCCAGGTGGAAGACAGCCTGTGGAGGTTCTATCAGAAAGAAAAAGCAACAGCACTGCAAGTTCAGCTTTTCAGAAGAGAAAAATCTACGCCTTAATACTTTACCCAGGAGCCTCTCATCAGTTTTCTAAGTCTAATTTACCCGACAGGATATGAGAAATGTTTTAATTAGTGGTTGATACACTAATGCGTCGCTATTGAAAAGGTAACGATACTATACGCGCCAATATGTAACTGCAGATTATTACTTGGTGATTTTGCACCGTTTATAGGCCAGGATTTGGCGAGTTTGTCCTGAATATCGGGAGCAAGGGTCACAGACGCTACTGCAAAGACAATGCACCGGCTCACAAGAATAAGATTGTACGTGATTTCCTAGCCGAAAAAAGTATTGTGGTGTTAGATAACCCCCTCCACCATATTCGCCTGATTTAACAACGTGCGACTTCTGGATATTTCCAAAGTTGAAGCTGGCGATGAATGGAAGCAGTTTTGGCTCCATTTTGGGTACCCAGAAGGCTTCGACGACGATTTTGGATAGTATACCAAGAAATAACTGTACAGAGAGCTTTAAAACATTCTACAAAAGGTTGCAGCGATGTATTGACTCAGAAGGAGTATATTTTAGATAAAATTGATTAAAGATTAATATAATCCTGTTTTTATTTTATATCAGTCACCTTTTCCATGGGACACAGCATCTGCCTGGATTCGAAAAGTACGAGGGTCGTTTGAAAAGTCCGTGCAAAAATAAAAATTACTTAATTTTTTGGGGTAAACCTTTTTTATTTTTCAACATAGTCTCCTTTTAGGCTTATGCACTTCGTCCAACGCTGCTCTAGTTTGTTGATCCCTTCCGAATAATAGGATTTGTCCAAGTCTGAAAAATAGCCATTCGTTTCTGCAATCACCTTCTCGTTTGAATAAAATCTTTTTCCCGCCAGCCATTTCTTCATATTGGGGAACAAATAGTAGTCCGAGGGAGCCAATTCTGGAGAATAGGGGGGGATGTGAAACGAGTTGGAACCCTATTTCCATTAATTTTGCGACCACAACTGCTGAGCTGTGAGCTGGTGCGTTGTCGTGATGGAAAAGGACTTTTTTGTGGGCCAATCGTGGGCGTTTTTCTTGCAGCTCGGTTTTCAAACGGTCCAATAACGATGAATAATATGCACCTGTAATAGTTTTACCCTTTTCCAGATAGTCGATGAGGATTATTCCTTGCGAATCCCAAAAGACAGTCGCCATAATCTTTCCGGCCGAAGGAACGGTCTTCGCCTTTTTTGGCGCAGATTCCCCCTTGGTAACCCATTCTTTAGATTGTTCTTTGGTCTCAGGAGTGTAGTGATGTATCCATGTTTCATCCACAGTGACGAAACGACGCTTAAAGTCCTGCGGATTCTTCTGGAACAGCTGCAAACCGTCCTTGCAACACTTCACACGATTTCGTTTTTGGTCAAACGTGAGCAATCGCGGCACCCATCTTGCGGATAGCTTTGTCATGTCCAAATGTTGATGGAAAATATTATGTACCCGTTCATTCGAGATGCCCACAGCACTAGCAATCTCACGCACCTTCACTCTTCTGTCATCCATCACCATATCATGGATTTTATCAATGATTTCTGGAGTAGTAACCTCAACAGGGCGTCCAGAACGTTCAGCGTCACTTGTGCCCATATGGCCACTCCGAAAATTTTGAAACCACTTATAAACTGTTCTAATCGAAGGTGCAGAGTCACCATAAAGTTTATCAAGCTTCTCTTTAGTCTTCTGAGGCGTTTTGCCTTTCATAAAGTAGTGTTTAATCAACACACGAAATTCTTTTTCGTCCATTTTTTGAAAATCACTCGACTTCCTCGATTCAAACGAATGCCAAACACAAAGAAATAGACCGATCTGGCTGAAACTTGGTGTGTGTTCTTCCAAGAGATGCTACTAACTAAACATATCCTCGATACGCGCCAGTAGTGCTATCTCTCTGACTTTGCACGGACTTTTCAAACGACCCTCGTAGATACTTCAAAGTGGAATATCATCAAATTCAACTCAATCTGCACGAATTAAAACTGCAATTCCAAACTATAATATTATAAACAAACTTACGGAGAAATATTTGTAGTTTTTTAATTTTTTGTAAAAGCATCAAACCATTATTAGAAATAAAAGTTAACATGTAGAAACAAACTATAAAAAGAAAAAAGTGACGTTATATGTATTTTGAGTAAATCAATATAAAAACTTATGTCCATTTCGTTTGGTAATACTATGGCTGTTTGTATTAAATAAAAGCCCAGGATGAAAGTACGAAAAAGCTGGCGTTATGGCGCAAGTGAGAGCATGTTGATGTTTGATCAAGCCATCTTGGGCCCGTTTGTGCTACTCACAAACACACACACAAACTATAAAACCTTGTGCAGCAATATTTGCTCAAGCAATCTCAGCCGTCCATACGGCCTGACTACGTGACCCAGCATTCATGAACATCTCCGCTGATTTATTTGCGTTCAATTCAAGAAGCTTCCAAGGAAATATTTGGTAAAATTGCCGTTTACAAAATTCACCATACAGAGAATCTATAAAACCAATTGTTATACTTCTCTATACAAAATTAAATCCATAACAACGAAAATATTTTTGATTTGTTTTCAATTATCAATAAAAATATTAGGAGAAATCAGATGAAAATTAAATGATAATTCGGTAATTAATAATGTAAAGAATAATGAAATGAATTTAAGGAAAATTATTAAACTAAGTTCACTTTGTTTGTGCATCTATTTACCAATATGCGTAATAAATTATTCATACGCAATAGCACTTGAAAGTATCCGAAAATGTAATCCGGAAATCCGTAAGTGAAACGAAATATACAATCAAATTTTTCAGAATATGGAATGCCATTTTTTCTTAGCTGCTAATTACAGAAACTACAGCCATGGATTTATAAAAAGTTTAAAATTATTCAATGCTCTCACCACGAAAATATTTTATTGTTTTAAAATAACGCTTATTATTTCAGACGGGATTTATGATCACGTGCACTGGACGGAAGCCACAGTTTCCCGCTTTACTTGAATTTCTTGTTTACCACATTAAACAAAATCTAAGGCCAAGACCTAAAATCCTACCTAGCAATACCATACACTCGGCTACTGTGGCGCGTCACTAGATTCTCTGAAAAAGTGAAAACTCTCGTAGTCGGACAGTAATAGAGGGAGAAATTAGCTCAGTGGGGGTAGGTGTTGGTCTAGTGGTTATGAGCAAAGGTTTACAAGTGGGAGAGTATGTGATTCCGCCCCCATCCACTACACCTGATTCGTTAGTTGGACATTAAGCTCCGCCTGAAAAAATAGGCGATTACTTTACTTTTTTGATTAGCTCACTGGATTTCAACTGGATTCGATTCTAGAGCCGCTTTACCAAACCTCACTCTTTGATTTCTCTCTTTCCAAAAGGTTCTTTACAGTTCACAGGCGATGATCAGTATTGCCAATAGCTAGAAATCACTGCTAATATGCCGACAATGCACTAAAAAAAAGTTGCGTGGCAGCAATTAGTCTCAAATGTGACCGGCTCTGCAGTGTGCGTCAACTAAGGTATAATATACTATATAATAAAACTAACCAATCTTCTTGTTGTATAATACTTTGGCAAATTCGTAAAATAACTTGGTGTAAGGTCTACGTATTATCGCACTCTTACACTTCCGAGAGTGAATATGTATTAAGAATTGAAGGGATCTGATGAGTGGTGATAAAAGATGGCACTCCACAATTAAAATCTTAACTAAAAAATAGTCAATTAAATAAAATGTTTTATTTCTAGCTATACTGATACAAATATTCTTGTACGAACTAAATCATATAATTGATGCTTTCTAAGGTATTAATTGATTTTAGTATCATCAATTTCTTTATATTTAAATTAAATTTTGTATTTCGATGTATATTCTTAATTTCAGAGTGCGAACAGCAAGTGAATTTTATTTGCAAGTAAATACTTACAACTGCAAAAAATTGGTGAATCTGAACTTGAAAAATACATGAAAACTTTAGGATTAAACAAGAGCAAGATTAAAATTTGGTAGATTTAACAATAAAAATTTTAGAAGTACAATAATTTGGCTACATTAACATTCAGAGATCTTTTGCGATTGCTATGTGAATAGTATGCTAAATAATTCATCTTTAATTAGAACTAACTTAGTATAGTGTGGTTCGTAGTTAATTGAAATTTCGGAGTTGTTGAAAAGAAAAAAATACGGGATAATTGGTTGGAAGGTTGCTCAATTTTACTTGGTTGCATTTTATACTTCATGTGCCTAAATGTAATGCACATGTACAAGCCTTACATAAACCTCGTTTTGTATAGAAATAGGTACAGCAAATTAATTGAAGATTTTAGAAAATCGATTACTTTAATCTTACATTTAAAATATATCAAATTTTATAATTTAAATTAAAATTTAAAGAGCCAACCTTTCAATTCTGCGTTATTTGGTTTTCCGTTTGTAGAGAAGTTCAGCGAAATCTGTAACAAAATAAATGCATGAATTAGGTTAGGGTACGTCAAAAACCTTTAACAATCCGATATGGATTCAATAAGAGTTGAGATTTGGAGAGAGACTATATTTTATTATTTTCAGTTAAAATGCAAAAAATTTACAGAAACACTATCGGCTACGATGAAGTAAAATGCAGCTTTTTTAAAAGAGCAATTCTTAAGAAAACAAAAGACGTAATCCAAATGACAACTTTAGGACTCTTGAAATAATTTTTTTTTTTTTTATCAATTTATTAAGTTATCTTCAATCTGTATTACATATATACAATAAGTAAATCTGGAAGTGCTATGATTAATTGGTACGTGAAGAGCAGGAGGAGAGGAAACTACCCAGTGGCAGCACGCTCTACGGGATGTAATGATCTTTAGGTCTTCAGACCTCAAGGAAGTCGCGGAGCCACTGGCGATTTAGTCTGCGAGGTTGATTATTAGGAGGATTGTCAGAGGAGGCGAGGGACAGTTCAAGAGGATTGGAGCAAGTGGAGAAAGCAGTATAGAATTTTTGATATTTAATCTTGGCGAGTTGGTGTACGAAGGGAATGTTGAGATCGTTGTGAAGAGTAAGGTTAGTCACGTAGAAAGGAGCGTCAACTATCTTTCGGAGGAGTTTTGACTAAAATGTTTGTACTGTCCGTAAGTAGGTTTGGCTGGCCCCCCCCCCCACAGCACTAGTCCGTAAGTCCACATAGGTTTGAGGATAGTACTGTAATACGTTTGAGTTCAATGGGTAATTTGGAGCGTCTTCCAAGAAGACTGTAAAGCTGTTTCGCACGTTTCGTCATTAATTGTCTTTTAAGTCTAGTATGTGGATTCCACGTGAGTCGTTTGTCTAAGTAGAGCCCAAGGTAGCGCACCACAAGGAAGAGGATTGTTGTTGAAGAGGACCAGGTGGACAGGAGCCCCGCCGGAGAGTAAACGTGGCATGCTGGCATTTCTGTGGGTTCATTTTAATCATCCACTTCTTGGCCCAGGATTCTATTTTATGTAAGTGTGTCTGTAACTTGTATGAAGCTGATAAAGAATGTGTACTTGAGGCTAATATGGCTGTGTTGAAATAATTAGATTCATATTCTAATAACGATATCAGTTCAGGACATGACGTTATTTAAAAAATGTAGGTGTTTTAAAATAAATATGTGACTGCCGTGGCAAAGTAATTACTGTATTATTATTATTTTTCTTGAACTAGAGTAGCGCTATTATTCTCAATGTAAGAATAGTGGTGAAAAATAAATGAAAAAACCATCCAGTACATTCCAAGATCCACAGTTAATAATACTAACTGCAGGATCCTGGAGAGAGACAGAGAGGCGCCATTTAGGATACCTTCCACCTGATGTGGAGAGAAAAGAAGAGAAACGAGGCCTAGAGTTCATTACAGTCGGAGGCGGTGTTAATGATCAGACATTGTTCAGTCGGGGGCAGAACTGAAACAGCCGTCCAACACTCTTTCCAGAGATAACCTTTTTACAAAGACTAATCACCAGCAAGAAGCACACCTACTTGGCCATTCCATTACACAAAACATAGATCTATAGTCTAACAAAAGCAACAAAACATGGCTCCGCACTTTTCTCCTCGGCAACATTAAAAGGATAAACTAGAAGCTTTTCCTTCTAAAGAAAATATTTAGGAAAATTATACTCTTTGTTAGTTTATATACATTTCTTGAGTAGAATATATTTTTTTTTTTGCTTTAAAAAATTGCGTGATATTTAGCAGTTCTAACAAATTTCAGTTTGTACTCCATACTTTGCACTATTATTACGGAAACAGAGTAATAATGAACTTTAACTTTAAAGTAGTGCTGCACGAGACCGAGACGAGGCGAGACTTTATGCAGTCTCGATCTCGGTCTCGGTCTCGGTCGCTCAAGTCTCGGTCTCGGTCTCGGTCTCGGTCTCGGTCTCGGTCTCGGTCTCGGTCTCGTCGAGATATCTCGGTCTCGGTTTTTTTGAATTTTTGCTTAAGCATTAAAAGCGGTTTGCTATTAATAATCTTTTCAAAAAATGTTACTATTTTCTAATAATTATTTTAATTTATATATTGGTACTGAAAATGTGTGTAAAAGAAGACAACTACTTACACCTCAATGCATCATATATTACTATTACTGTTATATATCTTTATATAATTTCAAGGAGATGTTAAAAACGCGCCAAATGAAAGACTCAAATAACATATCTGCCTCCTATAACAAGTCGATTCGTGAAATAAAAAATACAAACTTCCTGGCTGTTGGTGAAGATAAAGAATCTGATGACCTTCACCTTTTGACGACGGCGACGACGACTGCATCAATATTTTTGCACCATTTGCTCAAAAATCAGCAAATATCACCGAAGCATGGAAGACAGAAATAATTAATTACACCAAATTAGACCAAGCACCAGTAGACGTTGGCATTTTAGAATGGTGGAAAACACTTGAGAATTCCTTCAAAAATTTGTCTAGAATGGCAAAAGATATTTTTAGTATCTGTGCAACTTCAGGGCCATCGGAAAGATTATTTTCGCAAGCTGCGATGATAATGACCAATAGAAGATCTTCTCTAACTTTTGACTCAGTAAAAGCTCTTTTATGTATCAATGCTTGGGCAAGGTGTATCTTAAAAACGAAAATTTGTGGCAATATTTTTTAGGTGCATAGATAGTCTTTTTTTTCAAATTCACTAATTCCAAAATTCTAAAATATAATTCAAATAATATCAAAGTTCAAAGTATTAGATTATTAATAGTGAAATTTATGAAATTGAATGAATGAATGATATGAATAGTGAAATTTAGTGAATTTATGTAAAAATTATGTAATTCGAAGGGGGCCGCCACGGTAGCCGAGCGGTGCGAGACCTGCGAAGCTAATGTGTATTGTGGTACTGGGTTCGATTCCCGGTCTTAGGCCTTGGATTTTATTTAATGGTTAATATGAGAAATTTACAGTAAAGTATGTTTGCTAGTCGCCTCCGTCCGCGACACCTATTTGGTAGTTGGACGTAAAGCCCCGCCTGAAAAAATAGGCGATTACTTTACTTTGCTTACTTTACTTATGTAATTCGAAATCAAATAGATGTAGTAATATTGAACATATATAATAAAATCGTATCTTTTAATAATTAATTCAATACCCGTAATGATTATTTATTAATAAAGAACACAATTTTATAATTTTGTAGCTAAAAATTAATATTTGAAAAACCGAGACGAGACCGAGATTTCTCGACGAGATATATATCATGTCTCGATCTCGGTTTCGGTCTCGGTTGCTCAAGTCTCGTCTCGGTCTCGGTACCGAGACCGAGACCGAGACCGAGATTTGTCTCGTTTCTCGTGCAGCACTTTAAAGTATTGTATAATAGTACAATTTCTAGCAAAAAAGTTCATAATTATGCTAAACATATACTTAAGACTTTAAGCACGTTAAGAAAAGTTTTTTCAGAGCACATCCAGATTCCAGTCCGAGTTCACACGTTACAATATCAATCACCAGACAGTGAGGCTGTACGATGCTCCTGAAAAGAAAAATATAAGGGGCCAACAGTAGGATAAGAATTCGGTATCTCTGCGTTAGGAATCCAGAATGCTAACTAATCCCTTCCCTATGGATAAAAATTATTATTAAACCGTGATCCCTTAATACCTAAGCAACTTTTTCAATGCTGTTATGAAACGACCGTTTTCCCTCTTTACAGTTCCGGGAATATTTCTGAGATTTTTGGTCAGCGTCCAAAAAAACGAAACAAACAAACAATTAAAAAACTTAGACGTTATTTTGAAACAATTAACAGGTTCTTATAAACATTAGTTATCGAGATAACTTTTATTCTGAGTATAATGGATCTTTTCAGTTGCAGATCAGCTTCATTATTTGGTCGTCGACTTGAATTGGACGGAAGTGCAACTTTAGAATGTCTCGTCAGAGAGATATCCTAAAGATGACGAAACACGACAAATATCGATTGTCAAAAAATTATCTCTGATCCAATTGAGTGATTTTGGAAGTTTTTGAATTTAACAGAATTCCTTTTTAAAACTTCCCCAAAAAAATAAGACAAAATTTAAATAAATAAATTATTAATAATTTCCGTAAAGTGGGACTTCCGTTTGATCGGTTTCTTTCCCCAAATTTAGAATTTTGTTAACACATTTTGTCCGGAGCTCTCTTAAGAAGCAGTTCCTGGAGATATGTTGCAAATAATAGTTATATGTGTGCAATAAGAATGCTACAACAAATACATGCTAATTACTTAGTTTAATATTAGTAGGTATCTTGTATGGAATATACTTTTTTTTACATGAATTTTGTTTTATGAGAAAGAAAAAAAATATAAAGATATATATTGAAACACTATATTCTTATTATGGGAATAAGTACGTAGGGTACAAGCTCTTCAAAAAGCTATAGGGGAAAATTTCATGCGCTTCCAACACTGTTGCAATATTCATCAGCGCACAGTGTGCCATAGAATGGCAAAGGGAACGCGTAGTCGTATGGTAGTATCCGAGGTTATAGCCTGTACTAAATCAGTTTAATATCTTAATCCAGGAAGGTCTTCTGGAGCTGGAGATTTGGTGGATGAGATGGTAAGGAAACTGGTAGGCCCTCAATAGGGTGGGTCGTTACAGACATCTGGCCATATAGCTGCCCGCATGTCTCCCACTGACTTACAGTGCTTGCATAAGTGGGCTCTATTGCTAGAGCCAATGTGCTGACTATCCCAACGGTTACTCCAATTTTTTTTTTTTGGATGATTTACTCAAGAGGGGAAGAAAATCTATAAATAATTCTTTAATAAAATGAAATAATAAATAAGCTAATTTCGAAATAAATGGACACATTTTTGAATTGTTAATGGTTTCTTCTTTCGACTCCTTTCTTCTTCAGAAAAAGTATTAGGAGAAAAAGAATTAGTAAAATCCAATTATTAGACACTCTTAAGCGTTTCAAAGGAAAACTAATCATTTCCACTTCACGTAAAACTGAGATATCTGAGGACAAAGTTGAAATGAAAAAAATGAAAAAAAAAAGGTATATTTAAAAATCTGCTGTGACCACTCTCATGACTTTATCTTTCTTCTGTTCACAACGTTCCAACAAGACTCACTGGCCATCCGGCCCTAGACATTCACTAAAGCATCATGAAAAGCGAAAGATAACTCTTCAGTGAAAGGCGGACGAATTAATAAATAAGATTTTTAAGGGGGAAATGTAGCAGGTTACAGATTATAAATGTTAGTATTTCTCTTTCAAACTATTTCATAATATTAACAAACATGAGGCCTGGAAAAGTATGTTTTTTAAAAATTAATTTGTTAAGTTAAACCAGCGCTAGATGCACTATTTGTAACAGTGACAATAGCTGACAACACTACAAACTCACTAATTGAGGGGAGAAGTTACCCAGTGATAACACTCCCTAAGTCGTCTCTAGGATTAGCTACTCTCTTCAGAAGATAGAAAATCGCGACGCCACTGGAGGATGATCTGGAACGTGATGAGATGATAACTGGCGGACAAGAGGATTGAAATGAGACTGCAAGTTCTGATGAAAACTTTTGTAGCGAGTTCGTGCCTATAAACGGAATTTCCAGATCTGTTAGGTTAGTTAGATTTGAAACGTAAAATGGAGTGTTAACGCTTGTGCGGAGTATTTTAGACTGAAAAGATTGAATTCGTTGAAGATTTGAAGCCTTTCGTTGAACCTCACAGTTCAATACCGTATGTCCAGGCGAGTTTTAGTATAGAATTGTAAATCAGTCGTTTGATATTAAGTGAAAGATTTGAACGTTGGTATAGTAGTCTTTTAAGTAGTCGATAACGCCTGTTAACTTCAGTTCGTTTAAGTCGAGTGTGAGGGTTCCAAGTCAATCTTTTGTCTAAATACAGCCCAAGATAACGGACAACATAGGCAGGAGGAATTGGAATTGAGTCATAGAAGATCGGAGGAAGAGTGATGCGGCGGAGAGTAAAAGTAATATTTTGAGATTTGGTTTCATTCAACTTGATTTCTCCATGTTTTAAACCATTCCTCAAGAGAAAAGAGATGAGTTTGAAGATTTCTGTGTGAAGTTACCGGATCAATGTGAGGAGAAAGTATAGCTGTGTCATCTGCATAAGTTAGGAGGACAGTTTCAGGATGGATTGGTATGTCTGCTGTGTATATTACATATAGGATCGGTCCTAAGATACTTCCTTGCGGAACGCCCGCTTCAATACGATGTTCAGCTGAATACGAGGTTCCGATTTGAGCTTGAAAGCAGCGTTCAGACAAATAGGACTTCAAGATGAGGAAGTGATTGAACGGAAGTATGACCTTGAGTCTCCAGAGCAAGCCCGGGTGCTACACCTGATCAAAGGCTTGCTTCACATCGAAAAAAACACTCTTTCTTCTCAAGGGAGAATGAAATACCATTCGATGGCACTGTTGTACAGTAGAGTTTTGTCGCTTGAAACCAAACTGATGGTCTAGAATAATATTAGAGGATAGGAGTATGGGATGAATTTGTTTAAAAAGATGTGTCTCAAGAATTTTGCTAAGAATTGGCAACAGACTTATGAGAGGAAGAAAGATGAAGTGTTTTGTTAGGTTAGGAATAGGGTTGAAAAGAAGGGTAGAGAAAATCTAGTTTGGAAGTAGAAATACATTAAGTATAAATCACAATCGCAATTAAATACATGAGCAGAAAATAGCGAAGCTTGTATTAAGTACTGGCTCTGAATGTAAGACACCATTAGTTTAAGTAAATGGCGAGTATGTAGGTAGGTAGCGTATGGGGGTCGAATCCTTTCAGAACTGGCAACAATGCCTGTGTAATTCTAACAGGGTGCCCATTCAATAACAAGTGCAAAGAAATAGGACGTTCTTGGGTGAACACTAGGGTTTATTTTTATAGCTGGCTCCATTATGTTGCCGTGGGAATTAGAGCACGTGCTCAGATTATTACACTAAGTACATAATACCTTCTTCACCGCGCGCTATCCATGGCAACTTGTAATTATAGAAATATTCACGAAAGAAGCTAAGAAGGCAGACATATTAATAAAATAATTTTTATTTTTTAATTATTATATTAGAATTGAGTCGCCTAAGTGGTACCGATGCTTAAATCGTACCTCAATGATTTCAAAAGGACTTCTCCCGACATGGTAACAGTATATAGTTATACTACAGTAGGCAGTGGCATCTGCGTTTCAATGAATTAAGACTGTTTTTGGTAAACAAATTCATTTATAGCCATTTGAGTGTAATTTCCATCTGGTGTATGGAAGCTCCTGAAGTAAGAAAACACTAGTTAAATACATTTTGCTTTCTTAGTACAAATTATACATCAATTAGTGATTTGTTTGCATCTTGATTTTTCAAAATAGTTTTGGGGCTTTATTAAGTGATATGCACACTTATGACTTATCTCGTACCTACTTCGCTTACCACGGCCGCAAGGAGATTCAAGCTAGTTTTCTGGGGTATTTGTTGAAATTCATTTTCAATAACTACGCGGGTTAGTTAGATCGACTTCAACCGTTAGAACGTTCTTTTTTTTAATCACTTAAGAATTATAATGAAGCCTCATCAATTTGATAAGAGCAAATCCTGGTGATACAATTAAGTTCGTACTGATATCGCCATAAACGGCTTTAAATCTACAGAATTGTGGCCATGTAATAGACATGTCTTTCGCAATGAAGACTTCTCTGCTTCAATGATAAATAATGAGGACTCATTGTCCAAATACCAACTCCAGAAGAGAATATTGAAACCGAAGAAACTAAAAGTCCGTCAGCCGACATGCTTCTATCGACTCTAGGGCAGTAGCCAAGTAAAAGAAACCTATTAGTCAACAGAGAAGAAAGGTAGTGAATAGGACACACTAATAATGGAGGCCAAGGATTTTAATGCCCAAAGAAGAAGAAGAAGAATCCACATACAGCAACTTTTTGAAGGAATCATTCTTTAAAGTTGGGTCATCTAGTTAATTTAAAAAAATATTTATATACTTGAATTTTATGAATTTAATTCTGCTCTTCCATAGACCTAACACGGCAATATTTCTCTTTTTAGATTGCTTTAGGAGTTGATCCACTTCTACCTTAAGGTATGCAAACCCATTTTGTGCAAGGCAGTCTTATGGCAGTCATACAAGACGCACATAAGTAGTAATTGTAGCTGTCTCATCCAAATTAAAGGGGTAAAAAGAGGCAATTATATTACCAAAATCAAGGTTGTTTTAAAGATACGCAATGTGTCAACGCTTCTTTAGCAGTTTTGCTGACGTCGCAGATATGAACAAGCCTGAAAATGCTAACAAACTTCCACTTCTAATAAATTTATCTAATTTTGAAAGATTATCTCTGCTTCAATTTACGCAAATTAGACGCACACTATTTAGAAGAGAATAATACAAAATTTACACATAACCGTGGCAAATAAAATTGTCTAATCACAGCGTTTTGAACACTTAGCTTAGGCGAGTGGAGGTATAAAGACGCAGTACGTACGAGTAATTTCTCACCCGATGTTTCGCGCAAACATTGCAATTTGGAAATATAGAGCTGAGTCTCTGAAAATGCTTACTTGAGTAACTTGCTTTTCAGCGATTTTGAATCCACAGTTTCTAGTAAAATGCTTGTTAAAGTTTCTCAGAAAATTGTCTGTTTGCATGCCAAGGAAATCATGCCTGCTCTTAATTACAGAGAATAGATTTAATAATAATTAATTAGTATGTTGCAATTAGATTTTAATGATTAATTTTTTGGGTGATTCTGTAAATAATTTATTACCTACAGTTTTTCATTTGAGAAAACTAAATTCAATGGATTTACGCACGAGCAAATCATTAAAGAGAAGTATGGGCATTTCACAAATACTGAAAGGCACAGTTCAAATTATTATAAAAATGTTTTAAATTCTACGTAAAATATAATAAAAATAAATGAATAAAATAAAAAATTACGGCGCAAATAAAATATAATCAACATTTGCCAATTTTTGTTTTCATAACTAGGTCTTAAATATCACATGGAAATTTTCGGTATATCTGTACTTCCTGCAGGAATCGATACCTGTAAGCCTTTATAAATGGGACAGTTGGTTTCCTTCCCACGCTCAACCGCACAACTCATACAATTTATTGCTTTGTGTGTGTATTTGATGGGACTAACTTTGAAAGACTATCCACGAGACATGACAAGCAAACAAAAAATTTCTGTTACGACATAATAAAACAATTAAGCGAATTAAATTACTGAATTCAATTATATATAATTTTTTTAATGATATAAAATTGAAGAAGTAGCAGAAGGAGAATCATTATTTAATTTGAAGTGAAGAAATAATGGAATGTTCCAATGACGATATATTGCTTAATGCTAGGCTATTCTTGGAGCAAGGAGTTCGCTAAGTCATTCTAATCGAATGTCTGTGGCAAGTGCAATTGCAGTTTCACAATTTATTAATGTTAATTATTGAACACATTAGATTTCCCAGATGAATGAATGAAAGGCTTAATTATAAGGAACAGTTCGTGGGCTGTGAGCGCAAATTAAAAATGAAACTCCTACGCATTGCTCGAATCCATAAAAATCAAGGACTCAAACTGTTCGGAACTTTAAATGCTTCTCTTTTTCAATAATTTTACATGTAGGATTTGGTAACATTACTTAGCAATCATACATACTTCTTTAATGTTTACAATTTTGTAAGCTCTTTACAGAGTCAAGAGTCGCTTCTTTAGATTCGACTACAAAAACTTTTTTATCACTCACTTAATTTGAACTTTATTTGATTTAAAATAATAACTTTTTTTCTTTAGTGTGGCAAAAAAGTTCATGTAGAAAGTACTTAATACGGCAGATAATGCAAACATTAAATAGCAAAAATTGTTTTGTTTAACATTTAACGTTGCCCTGGCGATGTTGAATGGAGCCATAATGTCGATTTCATCAGAAGAAATATTTAGCTTTTAGCTCAAGGCGCGCCAAAGCTGAGGTTATTGGCGCCCTGGAGCTTACGGAGCACAAACATATTTCTCTCGCTACAAACAACACTGTCCATCAGTGGGCAGTAAGCTGTAAGAAGCTCCTATAAAGAGAAAATTTAGCGGCCAGCAGATGGATTCGAACCTTTAAACTCCGCGTTGGAATCCAATACACACTAACCATTTTAAATTTATTTTTAATAAATTTTAAACAAAAGTACAAAACTTCCGAATTACAATTGGAATTCAAGACAAAATCGCTTTTTGGGTGGATACAACCTTTTTATTATTAACAATTTTAATACCTAAAAGATAAAAAAAAAATCTCGACTGAAATCAATTTAATAAAAGAAATAAATATCCTGCAAAAAAAGGCAATCCAAAGTTGTGACTGACGTGTAAAATAATATATCAAAAACGATTATGTGATTGCCTGCACAGTCTGAAGTACAGGGGATTTAAAAACTCAATGAACATTGAGCCGAACAAACTAATAGCACTAAATCTGCTGGTATTTCTCTAAAAGTCAAATGCGATTAAAGTTTCCTTTTATAAAGTCTACATATCCATATAATCCAATAGACAATGAATGTGACAAGTCACGAGGCTTCATATGAAGAAAAAAAAGAAAGACGTAAAGCATATTACCGAGGGGTTACTGTAGGATGTTTCTCGCGGTGATTGGAGGAAACAGCTGTCGTAGCGTTTAAATGGAATAGAGTTGGGTGGATGGAAGCCGCGCGTGTCTACGCCAGTTATATGGAAGCATAGAGAATAACTTAGTGCAGAGTGGGTGTCTTTATAGCGGCGGACAATATAGCAGAGCATTCGTATGTTAATGGGGGCGTCACCATTGGGCTAGACAGGAGAGAATGGTGGGTACGCTTAGGGTAGTATTCGGGAACAATAGAGCAGCTGTGAGCCAGGTCTAGCCCATGCTTCTGCCACCTTGATAACACCAACCTAATATAGGACCCAAATGGACCATTTCTATGCTGCCAAGATTCATCACTTTGCGGTAGGAAGTAATTTATCATGCTCACTACACAATACCGCAACAAATTATTTTATTCTTAAAGAATACGATACTTTTGAAAGCCAGTTCAAATGTCGCTCCTTCTATTGTTGCGTCTACAAATAAAACGCTACAGAAATAAAAACTAATTAAAAAATCTTGAAAAATCAGACTTTTAATTTCTCTTACTCCACTAAAAAAACTGAAGGCATTGGAAATTCCGGATTCCGTGCAGATTTAAAGTTACACGGGAAATATTCATTACGAAGGCGCCACGGTAGCCGAGCTGGTTAAGAGACGAGACCTGCAAAGCTAATATGCATTGTGTGGTACTGGGTTCGATTCCCGGTCTTGGCCTTGGATTTTATTTAATGGTTAAATGAGAAATAGTAAAGTATGTTTGCTAGTCGCCTCCGTCCACGATACCTAGGTAAATGGTAGTTGGACGTTAAGCCCCGCCTGATAAAATAGGCAATTACTTTACTTTTATTCATTACGAGGTTTCCTGAAAACCAAAATGTGTTTTTTACAAATTGGTAAATACCAAATGTGGGTGAATTTTTTATTATGTTTTTTTTTATGTTGTAAGGCGCGTCAACAGCTAAGGTTATTAGCTTCCGAAGCATTTTTCAGTGCACTACCGGCCTCTGGACAGTGTTCTCTCGTTAAAGACAACAGGACGGTGAGCTGCAAGTAGCTGCTAGGAAAAGAAAATCTAAGGATAAGCAGCTGGATTCGTACCCGGGACCTCCGCGTTGTAATCTAATACTCTAACCGTACAGCTAGTCCCTTCACTCGAAAAATCATATTAACTTTCACTTTAATATTTAGCTTAGGTGCTAATAGAGAATAACCAGTAATGTTTTGGACAACATCGGTTAACCGGAGGTAGGTAACACTGCTAAATCAATTATTTAATTTTTTAAGATTTCTTTCAAATACAAATCCTACAATTTTTTCTTTAAACTGTGCTATTACATACAATGCATGTACATACAATGCATGTACATTCATGTCATGTAGATTTCAATCACTTTTTCCCAAAGTAAAAGGAATTCCACTGACCGAAACTGCTCCTTTGCTATTTGGATTTTCGATTGCCGAGCGGTTAGAGGCCGGTCTAGGCCTTCGATTTTATTTAATGGTTAATAAAAGGAATTTCACAGTAAAGTTGCTAATCGCCTCCGTCCAAGACAACTAATTTGGTAGTTGAACGTAAAGACGGCCTGAAAAATTAGGAGTTACTTTACTTAATTAATATTACGGTCACTGTTCTAATCTATTTAATGTTACAAATTAATTGAAAAAATATCTTATTAATTACTTTCCATAAGAATAAGCTTAAACAAATTAACTTGTTTAGTAGCTTTTTTGAGAAGAATATTTAAGTTAGCTACTAAGGGTGTGCAAACAATTCGAACAAATAAAGGAAATGACTTCAATTTATATTTGTAACTTATAGTACGCATGTGCAACTGTTATTTATGATGTTAAATTGAACAAGAAACATTAAACTAAATGTAGGGTACACTATTTAAGTGAAGAATCGCTCTATATAAAGTGTACACAATATGGGACACATGTCGTTAGAATTTGGGGAGATACTTTAAACATTCTAGAGGGTCTTAGTCCGGCTCACAAAAGCCGACCGAGAATACTTTGGCTAGGTAATTATCAGAAATGTTACTCACGAGGGTGTGTGAAAATGTGCACATATTCACCATTGTTATCTAACGGAGCATTACTTGCAGCATTATGGTGGAAATATTTTACGACTTAGTTGTAATCAACTAATTTATTTTTAAAAAAGGAAGGAAACAGTTAATATTAAATTGAAGCGCAATCTGTGCCTTTATAAAAGTGAAAAATGTTAATTTTCAGAACCAAGTTAAGGGGATGGGAGAAGTAAGAGGGAGAGAATTAATCTGAATTGGTCAGAAGATAAGATTTGAAGCGTTCGGTTAGCTACAACAAAAGTTTTGTTTAAAATTGACTATAATTTTGACTTTAGATCACTAATAACTTAAAACACTGTTTTTACCACATTACTAAGAAGATCAACCGATTGAAAAAAACGAGAAAAAACAAAACTCTATTGAGAAAACTGACTTAACGTAACTTTGCACTAAAAAATTAGTTCCATCCGATACAAGAACTCCTTAGAAGTACAATTTTAGAGCAAATACATACAGGGTGTTCATTTTAAGACGGCTCAAACGCATTTCATGCTTAAACGGTTGATCTGAGCAAAAAATGGTGGAGGAAAATTTGTTGCCCCTCGCCTCTAGTTTCAGAATATGTGACTTGATTTTAGATTCCTGCCCGCATACGCGGCTGACGCGCGACCAAATGTGAGTTTGCAGTTGACCCCCATTTTCATGTACACAGTTTTAAAGAGTATAAGAAGTTATGAAAGAAACCGGAAACTGCAATTCGATATCTCCAAAATTAAAAGTGCTAGGCCATTTCAAAATCTGGTATTTATTAATCATATTTTAATTTTTTAACTTGTTATCAAAGAAAAAGAAGAGCACGCGATAGGTCATTTTTATGTATTTTTTCATCCCCTCTCTACTAAAAATATTGCCAAGGCAGTAAAGCTAGTATTTTTCTTAATATCGGGAAATAAGTCGTTTTCCGAGTGATTTTTCTAAGAAAAATCAAATGTTAAAAGCTTTAGATGTTCTCAAGCATACACAAAATGGCTAAAAATTAATTTTACATCTGCTTCAAACAAGAAGGTTTAATAATTATTTGGTAATTTTGGGAGAATTGCGTTTAATTACAAAAAAAAAAAATGGAAACCACCTGTCTCATATTTAAAGGTGCCTCCTCTGGCTCGCAAGCCAGGTTAACCAGGAGGTTATCAACTACTCTCTGTATCTGAGGAGGCACCTTTGAAAGCACAGTACCTGCTTCACAAGTTGAGTCAAGTGCATTATTTGCTAAATTAAGGAATAAGTTTCAACCTTTGAATGAAAGATATTGCTCACTTAAATATTTGGCAGGAGGTTTCCAATTTCACAGTTAATCTTTATTAATATTTAATAGGCCATAAGTCCGTACATATTATGAATACTTTTTATTGATAGAAAAATAGTAAAGTATGAGCTTCCGCCCCCGTCCACGACATCTAATTGGAAGTTGGACGTTAAGTCCCGCCTGAAAAAATAGGCGATTACTCTCCATACATATCTTTTGCTTTTGGTGCTTTGACATTTACTTTTTTACTTAATTAGAAATTATTTAAAGCTGCATTAATTAATAATTATTTAAACTTAAATTATTTGCAGTATTAATAGAATGATACAATGAGAAATCTTTCTTAAACATTTATCATTGATTAAGAAGATTTAGAAGTAACCAAATAAAGTCTCTTTTGTTTCGTAACAATGCAATATAAGGCCTAATCAAAAACATGTGCCTTTTACAAGAGTAGGAGGAAAAGAAGAAGGGGGTTGTGTCCTGTGTAACCAAGAGGGTTAGTAGTTTGCCTAAAGGAGGAGGAAAGCCAAAGAAGAAACGGAGGCAATCGGGAGGTAGAGGAGTGTAGAGAGAAGTAGCATATAGCGGGTACACGACCATCGCAGGCCCCCAGGGGCTGTGTAATTATTAAACTTTGCTCCTGACTTTTCATTATAAGTTGAGTTGGCGGCAGAGTGCGCCGCCGGCTGACTTGTGATCGACCGGCACACAACTTTTGCATCTTATATACCTTTCTTCGCTCCTCAAGGCTTTTCTAAACCGACACACCACCGCCAGCTAGCAGTTGCGTTCCTTTGCTAAGTAGACTACCGTAGTTTAGTTGACTTAAATCCAACCAACCATCCAAAGTAATATACAACTTTCAAGTACACTTCACTGAAAAACAGGAAAATAAGCAAACTTAGATAATGAATTTACCAAAAATGTTTCTAATTATATGCAGAGGTTTTGTGGAAACGGTGAGGCATCATTAGCCGCTAAATAATTATTGTAAAGCATTAAACTTTAGCTTATCTTCTAAATTAATCAGTAAAGAAGTATTTCCTCAAAATACTGATATTCTTCGCTTATACACTTATACACCAGTTTAACTAAAATTTTACTAAACTTCCAAATCATTTCGAAGGAAGTTCCTGTTTCTAGCTCTCTTCTAATGCTACAAGAATGTCAAATTTTCTAAACCATTGAAAATGATTTTTCAAGGTGCTCAGAGTAAGAAAATCCTATGTGAAATTTAAATATTACGGTAATTATTTATAATAAAGTATTTACAATAAATTATTTATACTTTATTAGGCACAATTTATCTCATCAAATTTACGAGTATCTACTTATGAACCGTTTATTTCTTTTCAATATGGATGGAACAAAAGGATCTGGATTCATGAATCAAAGCTTCCATGCATGTTTTTATAATCTACAAAAGCAGAACAATATCACTGACTTGGAGTGAAAGCATACTAACATCGAATATTACCAAAACTACAACACAAAGTACTGAACAAATACAGAACATAAACTTATAGATTTAATACGGTAATGTTATTATTATAAATTTGTGAACCAGAAATAAGCTGCCGATCGAATAAAAATGTCTTCCCATTTCATTGAACAATAGTGTGTCACTAAATACAGTCAGTGTTAACACCTTCATGTACACAAGAATTTTCCCAAATTCAAATGTTTTCTCCAAATTTATACTAATTTATTTATATAATATTATTTATACTACATAATTGCAATGTATTTATATGTTTGTTTCCTTCAATATAGTTAAAAAGGCTATTGAAGGAATTTCCTTCTTCGCCAACCTTTCATTTGTAGCCAATTTTGGAATATCCGGGGAGATTTTTGCAGAGAAGGGTGTACACGACTCCAGCGAGATCATATCTGAGACTTCCAGTTCCTCTTTCCTTCCTGAAGAGCTTGGCTCTCTTTTGGATTTTGAAAGCAATACTTAGAAAATAACTAATTTACTCACGGGGCATTATCCAGATAAATCTTTAATAACCTAATCTATTCAGTCAACTGTCATTTCCGGTAGATTTTTTTTCTAAAAGCTAACCGTCACTTCCGATGGTTGGCAACTAAACTAGATAAATTTCAAAGATTAACTTCCAACAGTTTTAATTTTTGAATTATTCTGTACTAAAAACAACTTTTACTTTGTTCATCACAAAACAGAAAATTTGCAGTAAAATTTCGAAATGGGAAATTATTTACAGTTCACGTAGAAGTCAATGATGGTGCGCCTAAAATTAAATCAAAATATAAACTCTAATCATTATGAATTACTAACTCTAATTAATGGGACAATTGTAAATTTGTTTAAATAAAATGTATTCAAGAAAATGTTAGAAGTTGTCAGTTCTTTGATTCCGTGTCTATAGAAGCTACTGGCTATACTCAACTTGGAAGAATTTATTCACAAATGTTAATATTATTAAAATCACAACCAGAAGGAACTTGTAGAATTAACAACGTAAAGACAACAGCTGTTACATGCCGCTGTTATACATCTAGAGAACAAGTTACAAGTGTTAGAATTGTATTAGCCGCATTGAAGTGACAATAGAACGCAGAAGTAGGTTCATGCGTATTCAAAACTCTTTTAATCAACTTATGTCGTCAAGTAAGGAAATTTTCAATGGCGGTTTCACTCCTTTATCATTCTTTCCCTGGGAAGAAAGTGGAAGATAAGGAAACGTGGAAGTTTTCACCGAATTACAAATTGAATCCCTTGGCTTGTAAGGATGAAACCAATATTTGCCAGAACTTTTCAAAAATTCAATTGAAATTTTCATAAACTTTGAAATTATTTTTTATTAAATTTCCGCTATTTGAATTAATTAGAATTGGAAACTATATCATAAGTATCTTCCCACATAAATTTACTTAATGCCATTCTAACAGTACAATTTTAAAATCTACACCAATGAAATTAAGAACAAAGAACAAAGAAAATCGAAAGGTGGTACCTTTTCTTTAACTACTTTTAATGTTGTTTCGATTGTATGGCAATTATTCTCAAAATTCTGCAATTTTTCTCTTTTAATCCCAAATTAAATAAGTTCAAAAGATGGCTTACAGATAACTGTAAGAAAGACTTTCCACTGGAAGCTGTAGTTAATCAAGAGCACATAGTCATGTTTGTATCTCTGTGTCAGTTTAATTTGTCCTGCACTGTACAGTTGTCAGTTAATGAACGAGTGAAAAAAAAGTGACTGAATCGATATCAGCATTCAGCATTAATTAAGCGTATTTTCAAAGGAATTAATCAAGCCCTCTCTTAAATGCATTAACGTTACTCATCTGAGGACATAACACCAGCTAGGCCAATGAATTCTAGATATTTCTTCATTTGAGAAAGCCAATTGAAAAGCATATTAGCAAGTTTAGCTAATCTGAAGTAGATATTCCACGGAGATTGTAATCAGACACTTCTATTTTATGATTAATTGTATTTTTAGCAAAATTCTTTCAAAATATCTAGCACTCCTGGGCCGAATCAGAGTTTCATTTGAACTTGAAGAGTCCTGCGTTAGAATTCAGCAAATGACCCTTAGATTTTCTCTTTTAGGAACACCTACAGCTCACTGTCCACTGATACTGTTACCGTCGCGTACCCAACAGGGATGGAGCTTGGCAACACCAAAATATATTTTAGGAATTTCATCCCACCCTTTTGAAGTATATTGGACTAATCACCACCCCAGAGACTTTCAAGCTGAAGAACATTTTTTTGAATGAACTCAATGCTAGTCTAAAAATTACTATAATTGAAGACTACACGGAAAAAAAAAAGGGTTAAGTCCAATTTTGACTAAAATGAATTTTTGGCATCATTATGTGGTTCAATCACACAAACTTTTCTGATGAGACAACTTAGTTGAATGTAATGGTTTTAGTCTCAGAGTCATTTTAGCCAGATAAATATAGGGTATACACTGAGAAATCAGGTGAAGTCCATCCAAAAGACGGACAGAAAGAGTGCTTAGAAAGAGAAGTCCTGCAGGTGTGGATTTCTAAGCTGTATTAATTTTTTTGTCCGGTTTTATGAAAGTTTCATTGTTGACATTTATTTTATTTTATTTCTTTATTTTTGTTGAAGTTCATTATTTTATGCTAACACAGAGCAGATATTAGGTTATATTAGATTCTTCTTGATATTAGGTTCTTTGCTTCGTGGTGTGGTGGAATATACTTTTGTGTAATATCCAATTGCAGTGAACATAATCTCTACGAGGGTCGTTTGAAAAGTCCGTGCAAAAATAAAAACTACTTAATTTTTTAGGGTAAACCTTTTTTATTTTTCAACATAGTCTCCTTTTAGGCTTATACACTTCGTCCAACGCTGCTCTAGTTTGTTGATCCCTTCCGAATAATAGGATTTGTCCAAGTCTGAAAAATAGCCATTCGTTTCTGCAATCACCTCCTCGTTTGAATAAAATCTTTTTCCCGCCAGCCATTTCTTCATATTGGGGAACAAATAGTAGTCCGAGGGAGCCAAGTCTGGAGAATAGGGGGGATGTGAAACGAGTTGGAACCCTATTTCCATTAATTTTGCGACCACAACTGCTGAGGTGTGAGCTAGTTCGTTGTCGTGATGGAAAAGGACTTTTTTGTGGGCCAATCGTGGGCGTTTCTCTTGCAGCTCGGTTTTCAAACGGTCCAATAACGATGAATAATATGCACCTGTAATAGTTTTACCCTTTTCCAGATAGTCGATGAGGATTATTCCTTGCGAATCCCAAAAGACAGTCGCCATAATCTTTCCGGCCGAAGGAACGGTCTTCGCCTTTTTTGGCGCAGATTCCCCCTTGGTAACCCATTGTTTAGATTGTTCTTTGGTCTCAGGAGTGTAGTGATGTATCCATGTTTCATCCACAGTGACGATACGACGCTTAAAGTCCTGCGGATTCTTCTGGAACAGCAGCAAACCGTCCTTGCAACACTTTACACGATTTCGTTTTTGGTCAAGCGTGAGCAATCGCGACACCCATCTTGCGGATAGCTTTGTCATGTCCAAATGTTGATGCAAAATATTATGCTAAGAAATTGGAAAAATAGACATACGTACAGACAAATAGACACAGAAGTCCCAATTTTTAAAAATATTTGTTTGATACTTTTAAGGAATACTAAAGAATGGTCATTCAATGCACTGCATAAATTACAAAAGCCTAATTCAATAAACACTGAAACTGTAACGTTTCAAACTTTTAAGTTGCTCTCCTGAAAAATCTACAAAATGGACTTGAACCCGAGTAGTCTTCAATTTAAAATCATTTATAGATTTATGATGATCCATTGACATGTGATGATTCGAAACGTTTTACTTGTATTAACGTTATTATTTAAAACAAAAAAATATCCGAGGCAGTTTTCAGGCTGTATTAATGATGCCACAAATTTTGTTTTAAACGTCATAAATAGTAAATTTGAAAAGTGCAGTTAGAGGAAGTAATGTGATCGCTAAAACCAGATTACGTTACTTCTTTTCTTAAGATTCTTTCAATTTTTATTCTGGTTTAACAGTAATCTTACAGAAAAAAAAAAAAACAATTTAAACCAAATAATACAAAAACTAAAGTATCCTACCTCAACTTTAGAGATCGCTAAGGACAAAAGCTATTCCTTCTGATAAATCACGATTCACAGATCACTGAGAATTATGACTCACTCGGACTCACAGATATCTACGAGTAGTAGTATCTCGTAGTATTCACTTACACTGCACTGGACGAACCAAACAACTAAACCTAGCAGGTACTACGATATATATTCAGAGTTAAATGTTGTTAAAGTATTTTTCTCCCTCCACGACGACTACTACTAAACCATTTAGTAGTAGCCCTCCAACTATATTCTATTGTACAGCTTTACTAATTCCTCCAGTGTGTATGCATTGGGCGGCCCTTCCACTTTTACATGTACAAGCCCCCATATGATGATGCTAAGTGACCTCCTACCACCACTTTAAATCACACGAGACACATACAAAAACATCCGAGTTCGAACCTTCACTAACAGGAGCAATAACGGATGCGCATAGTGTTACTATATAACCCTCCTGAAACTGGGATAGCATGAACTAAAGAAGGGATGGTATTTCATTACCGACGGTAACAATGGACAGACCCTGTGTGTGTCCACCTAAAACTCCTGGTCGTTTTCATTGATTTACAACGTGTTAAATAGTTTCAGTATCGGCGGGGATATTTTGTCGTTATTGTTGGCAGATGTGCCAGCAGCCTGTTTGTTATATTCTTCCACAATAATGTTGTATTATCATTGACCGTGGGGAAGGGAACATCGTAAAACATGTTTATTCTTGACATTATAAATCATCCGGGAGCTTGTGCACTTTTTTTTGAGAAGTTAGCTTTTACATTTTAAAAGAAACTACGGTTCGAGAAATATGACCTTCTTCATTATTTATTATAAAAATTTAGTACATTTTACCAGTAATTTGATCGGCCCAATATCTTTGAAAACCTCATTTTGAGAGACAGAAAGCTTATCTTTATCTTTATCTTTTCAGTACAACATTTTATTAAAACATTTTTCCATATAACATTTAATTTAATCAAAATTTAACTCAGAAAATGAAAACATAATCTTGCTTGAACTAATTTCTGAAACAAACAGCGATCTATTTTTGTTGAATTTAAAATAACTATACTTTCAAGATTTGATGATTGGGTCTGTTCAAAACTCCAATTATTATATTACTGACTTCAAATTCAGCGCAACAGTTCAAAATAAATTCACTTTAAAAAAATAAAAAATACAGAGAATTCAATTCATTTACTTCAATAAAAACTTAGAATTAGAAAATTGCATAGCTGCAGCTCAGTTGAATTAAGCGTAGTTGCAGATAGAATTAACGCAGCCAGTACGTAATTTCACCAGCTAAATGTAAAGCAGTTATAAAAACATCAAACATTTATTACTTTGCTTTTAAATCGCTCGTAACTTTAACTGATTAAAATCGTTGAAGGGAAAAAGTCTAGATCCTACAAAATCCGCTATTCATGATGAAGTTCATCCATCATGGCAGATTACTGAATCATAAATAGTTAAGAGGACAACTACTCTCGGTAGAAAGTATGTAATATGATGCACATGACGTCAGTGACCAAGATGGACATTATAATTATCGGTTTAAATAGTCATTTTTAGTGGTAATAAAGTTTACATCTTTCACTTTTATATTCAAATTTATATTGCTATCTAGTACAGCATGGAGTTGCCAGGTCTCTGAAAGCTACTGGTGCTTCAGCCTATCGCCAACGATTTACTAGGACGTGAGGGTAGTTTAGTTGCACGATAAGAAGATTTGTGTGGCATGATTTTTGTAGAAATATTTGAAAAATAAAAAGTACTAGATTAATATTAGGAAAAGGTTTTTTTATAGGTTACAGTCGTGTTATTTTTGCTTTATGTGGCGGATCTGTTCCTTTATTCCAGGCGCTTTATTTTTTTTTTAAGAATTAGATATAAAACAGAAATTATGTTTCACTTTTTCAAGACATTATTATTTAAAAAGCGTGTTATAAACTAAACGGTATACTCTCACCGAGAGCTTATTAAAAACCGTTTGTCCATGCTTTTTTTTTCTTTGAAGAGTCACGAAATCTAAGCTCAGGTCGGCAGAGAAGAACTTAGTGCTAAAACTAATCACACATGTTAGATCGCATGACGAACACTCCTTGCTACAAACTCTTAAAGTTGCTATTATAAAACTTAGTTTTAGTTGTTTAATGTATATTCAGTCTAATCCTTACATAGTCCATATGATAGCTTTTTTTTTTGTCTATATCTTTGTTTCTTTTTTTGTTGATTCTTAAATAAATATATACCTGTCAAGTTGGGGATAGATATCATAATTTAGGTATTGTGTTTGAAGGATTTCACATCGCAGATTTTACCAGCTTTCATTCCTTCTTATTCTAGTTTTACTTAATTTTTACTATATTTTAGTTTCAGTAAGAAATAATAAGCCTGCATCGTGCTATAAAATGAAAAGATTATTAAACTGATTAAAATGTATGCTCTCCTTTGAACGACAGAAAAAAAGCAATTCAAAAAAAGAAGAACCGCCACTGCAGAATCACAGCATGAAACATTAATCATTATTTTTGGAGAGTGATTCATTGTTTCAATAGGATGAAAAAAATAACTGCCAATTTCAGTCATATTTTGAATGAGCTCAGTCATATTATGAAATTGGCAGTTATTTTTTCATGCTAATAAAAAATTAAGGACTTAGAATACGTCGTCGCGACCAAATCTTGATTCCACGGTGAATTTTAGCACTTCTCTAAAGATATTCTCTGACAATAATGCTAAGTAGAATAATTTTTAAATTATTCACAATATTCTAAGTTTTGTTTCAAGCAAAAATAAAATGTATTAAAATAAAAAATTATTTAACCTTTACGTGCAATATTCACAAAATTACTTCACTTGTGACTTTTGATTTCTTGATCTTAAACAATAAAAGAAAAGAAAAAAAAACGAATTTGAAATGAAGAAAAGTGGTTTCCAAAGAAGGCATAATTACCAATGAATGGGCTGAATACCTCCGGTGGTAGAGGCAGGAAATAAGAAAGTGGGCTAAAACATGGCTTGTCACGTAACGGCCATCAGAATAAAGTGTGTGGTGCACCATCATTATCAGCACCCTCGTAGTGTACACAACCGCAAATTGTCACTTGAATACATCGTCGCATTTCAACTCTGAGAATCATAATGATTTAGAAGGATATAAAACCTACCAGTAAACTGCTATCGAGATTAGTAATAAAAACACTTTTAATTTCTTTATAGCAGAAAAGGAGTAGATGAACACGCGGTGGAGAGACCAGGTAACTTGGAATAGATTATAGGAAATAACTACTGTCAAGCCCCGTCAAGGTGTTAACTTTAATTATAAACATTCATCTTTAATTACGATGGCATTTTATTTATTTCTTTTTGCTTCAACTTTAAGGTTCATGCATCATTCACCAAGAGATGTATAATCCATTCAATATCACTTTACCCACGCATTAAAGTTTCTCTTTTAGATGTAGACGCTTCGAATTCTAGTTTGTTTAATGTATTCACAAACAGTGAACAAAATCAATTGCGATTAAAAAAAAGCTCTTTAGTTCATTACACAAAACGGTTGGGCTTCAGTTATTAAATTAGCCAGAATTAAAATTGTATTTTTTTAGACTTCTCCATTACTTAATCACTAAAACTCGAAGTAACATTCTATGACTTTCTCTCAGTAGAATTTTCGAAGTTGTTTCTCATAGATTCTTTTTTTTTCACCCCAAATTTCAATTTAAAAGAAACTTTATTTTTAATAACATCGACATTTTATATTTTAAATCAGTTGATTAATATATAAAATTATGGACATTATAAAACTGAAAATTACATCGAATTAACTTTAATTGAACCCATATTAATTTTGAGAATGTTCTAAAACAAATTTCCAAGCAAAATGATTGATGATGATGATGATGATTTTTTAAGGGAGGATGATTTGGTAAAAAAGATAAGGTAACGTAACGAAATGACACGTCTCTGTTGATTTGGTGTGGAACATAATGTAGTTCTTAACTAAGATACAGATGAAAAACAAAATTGAAATTCGTCATTAGGAGGACTTGAGGGGTTGTGGGGGAGAAAGAAACCTGTAAAAGAAGTATTGACTTTTTCAGTGCTTTTGACAGAAAATGAATGTTTTTCTAAATTTTTGTTACCAAGTTTAGTCAAAATCTTAGAAAGTTATGTATGTCAAGAAAAAATTAATTTCAGTAAAATGGTATGAAATTTTATAGAATTTAAGTAATTTTGTAATAAAAATACGATAGATTTTTAAAAATAACCTTAAAAGAGATAAATTGATCGAGAATGTTAAGGCATTAAATAAAATAACATGTAAAACAAACTAAAAAGAAATGCAATCACTTTATTCTAAAAACTAAAACGAATAATTAAATTTAACTATAAAAATAAAGAAAGATTTTTATTGTTTTAAATAATGACATAAAAAGTTACCTTACCTTTGAAAGAAAGAAACATTAAAATGCTTAAAAAGATAAAAGCCTTACAGTAAGTCCCTATTATCGTACTTAATTCCATGTTACAAGCTTTTGAGAAATAGAATGTACCAGAAGAATTTCAGGCGGCGTATACCAAAGAATAAATCAGAACTTAGAAACCGGGATATTCAGGCCGAAACCTAATTTCAATTTAGTTACCACAAAGCCCTTTAAACACAGAAGTAGATTTTTTTTTTTTTTGGTTGCCTTTGAAAATAAATCTAGCATAAATAGATCGGGCCTCAAAGTAAAGTTCGCCATCAATGATACTTATAAATATTAAGAATAACCATCGCCGTCGGCGGATAAGTGAACCTCGATGGCCTCAACTTTTCAATTAAGACTAATTTACAGAAAAATGAAACAGAAACAGATGGCCGCAAAGCTATGATGCATTGTGATACTGAGTTCAATCTTAGTTCATCCACAACACCAGATCAGTAGTTTAATGCAAAGCTCGCCTAAAAGTTAGGCATTGCTTTACTTTTTTAATAACAAAAGAGATGAATATATTTTTTGTTGTAATTTTCTTTAATGATTTTCTAAAAGTTGAACTGTGTGTCGAGTACTGTCCAGACAAGATGCTCAGAAACCGTAATATGATTAAGTTATTTGTGCCTGAGAATAGAAAAAATTACCTGCAAGATATTAATGAATCTACCACCTATTAAAATGGGCCACCCGCTGTTAATATTCCTCCCCCCTCCAGAGGGTGCCAAAGATGGCTTTAGGTACTGGATAAAAAAAAATTAAATAACTAACTTCAAACTTTTTAATGGAACAATCGTTTAATGGTGTCCCTGAGGAAGGACATAAAGGTGGCAATAAAAAATAATCCTAGAATACCTCCAAAACGATGTTTCTAACAAATGGTCTAGTTAGCTCAATCTTCTGAGCAATTACGAGCAGTTGTTTTATCTGAAACCTAATTTAGAATTGAATTAAAATTGAATATGAAATTTCATTTGTATGCCTACGTCACGAAAAGTGTCCATCAGTATCTTATAACAAAACCTTTATCTCATCAGTTGACACCGTTAAATACTTAAGAATATACGTACATAAACTGGAATCCCCATACTAGACTTAGAAGGCAAGAAAAGAAACAAACAGACGATATAAACTTCTCTTAAGTTTACAGGGTGGTCGATCCAAAGTACGAATACTTCGTACTTCGTATGAATACTTCTCAAAATTCTGATGTACAAGGCTCGTACAACGTTAAACTCATAAAACGAACAAAACTGGCTTTAACCACACGCTCCAATTTCCAAAAGAATCCTGACTCTTCAGTCCTAAATTAGCCAAACACCCTAGTTATATATCAATAATGACCCTCCACCTACGTCCTAAAATCCTAAGAAAACCCTAAGCAGTGGAGAGGTTATTTCGAAAGTTCAATTAGAGAAAAGATTTTAAGAAACCCAAGAAGCAGCATGAAGTATCATTTTATTTTTTGTACCTAAAATACTGCGAAAAAGAAAACAATATCATATCTTTGAAAGTTCGTGCAGATAATTTAGGTAGGAACAGTCAGCTTGAGGAAACTGAGCGCTGTAGATGTGAAGGAACGGTACAAACTCTTCCTCTGATTGTAAAGAGTATTAAATTGCAGTCAAAAACAAAGTACATCATTATGCTTGATGTGAATGCGTGGAATGTAAGTCATTAGGTTAATGAAGAGAATGGAAGATGAGATTAGCGAAAATTCCGAATTGCAGATAATAAATTAAATGAATTAAAGGATCAATCCATAAGGTAACCGGAAACATGACGCTAAGAAGTTGCTCTGATTGGATACGAAATCGGCCCCAAATTCACCAATAATATAAATGATTTTGCGAATGAGTCGCACGGTCATATTTTTAGGAATGGAACAAATAACAAACAGCATGGGCGATCTAAGAGACGGCGGAATAAATAGTTGATATTTATGCTGGTAAGAAGTACAGGAGTTCTATATGAAGGAATTTATTGTAATTTGGGTGGTTGTCCAGTGTATTCCACCTATGAATATTCGAAAGAAAGACTGGAAGGTAGAATGTGAGGAGAAAGAGCTTTGTGATTAAGAGGGCACATAACTTTGATGAGGCAAAATGATATTATAGCAGCAAACTCCAAGAACATAAAGGCAAGAGTTTTGCTTGCTAAACGTGGCCAGCAATGAGTTCTGCCCTCTTAAGCCTCACTTATTACTGGACATTGACAAATAGCCGGTCTTAATGGATGGGGCGTTCCCAAGAAATGTGTCCTCTACAGCCCCACATCACATGCTAACTTATACCAATAACTTTAACATAATCTCTGCAGATTATATATATTATTATTAATTGAAATTTTTAGAAGATTATGCATTTATGCCATTTATTTTGTGTATTGGAATACATATATTTTAATTTACTTGTAAATAAATCATTGAATACATTAACGAAGTCTGACAAGGTCGTCCATTGGTATCTGAAAGTAATTACAAATTCAAATAAGCCATTCAATACATAAATCATCTATTTATTAATTATCACAGCGGAATATGGCGGACAGACGCAATATTGTATTTTCAAAAATATGAAAACAGATTTCATTGAAGGTATAAATTAATAAAACAGTTTTCTGATGGAATACTGAGATACTAATTTATTCAAAGCTATAACAAGTGAATCAGCGGCAGATTAGATCAAAATGGGATTCTGGCACAATAAAATTGCACAATAATATCTTCGGCTGGATGTTGTGTGATTTTATCGACTACATATTGATTCTACTGACGAACCAATATGTTATTCTTCTACAATCAATAGAATATGTTATAATAATTTTATTTCAAGTTTGTTATGATCATATTGTAATTACTGGACTAGGATAAGTTGCAAGATAAGCTGTGCTTTGTATCTAGTTGTTGATATGGAAAGAGAAATATCAGAGTTTAATTATTGAATTATTGTCGATCTGAACAGATATTTTCTTTTAACAACCTACAATGGCTTATTAACTTAGGATTGAAGGTAGCAAAAAATAGCCCCGAATACTAATTTTCATTACATTTAGGTATACGCGAAGTCTATAGACTTTAATCTAAAGTTGGTTGAGCCTGTTTAATTGCTTACCAAATAGATGTCCTATTGGAGTATCATAAAAGAATAAAATTTAAGAAAAATAAATACTCTCAACTTGTAGGTGAAAACTAAAAGAACCAAGATCATGGCCGAGGTAAAATAGCAACCAGAGTGTAACTATCTTTTGTATTCAAGTGACGTCCTAAAACATTGTCTACAAGAATCTTGATAGGCATTTTCTAGACTAAATTCATGGACAAAACTTAAATTGATATTTACCATATTTATGCATTAAGAGGATGGGCAGAGCCCATCTTACTTGTAGTTGAGTAAGCAACAATTTGTGCAGGCAAACCCCAAGGTAATCACAGTCTTCAGTTTACCCTCTCATTCTGTTTTCACAGTGTACACTTTACAGTCGAATGCATTTCAAGAAGAAGCGCGGTTACACTGGGGAGTAACTGCAGATCATCTAGGTTTCAGTGGATTTGGTTTTGTACAGAATAACTGCACTTCTAACATTTTCTCGAATCTGTTTAAAAAAAAAAACTTTAGAATCAGTAGCTTAGGCTCAGGGAACATAACTATTAGATAGACAAGTCTAGTGGGAAAATTACTATTAAGTTACAAAAATTTAAGTAGGGAAACATTACTAGAAAGACTGGTCTAGTGAGAACATTACTAGATAGACTGATCTACTGGGAACATCACTATTAAATAGACTAGGCTAGTAGGATCATTACTAATAGACAGTGGCAGTACCAGTAGCTACGTATTAAGAAGCTACCAATGACAAGTTTTCTGGCGCCTCTTTGGCATATTGCGAGGGGACTGCCAGTCTAAGGTGTTATGTAATGCAAGGATCGATTCTATTCCTACCCAGGGAATAACGTTAAGTGTAATATGGAGAATTCTATAATCCTTATCGACTTCTTTCATCCTAAGGATCTTCACCGTACGGTTGAAGCATCAATCGCTTCAAGGTAAATATGTGCGTTGAAGCGTTTCCCTCCCTCAAACAAGGAATTTCATCAAGATATTTCATTTTCACTAATTTTCACCCAAATGTAACACGGCTTATTTCAGTAATTTATGTGTCCAACCACCAAATTAGGTATCGTAGACGGAGGCCTATTGGAAACATTCTTCACGGTTAAACTCTTGTATTAACCACTAAAAAATCTAAGGCCTAGGACCGGGAAACGATCCCAGTACCATAATAAGTAATAGCTCTGCAGGACTCGCCTCTAATCGCTCAGCTACTGTGGCGCCTGACTTATTTCTGTGTCAGGTCACTCAAGGGACAAGTGTCTCCTCTACCCTACCTCATACCTATGAAACTACCCTATAATGAACCTTCTTTGAAAAACTTTTCAAACAAAAGTTATAAAACTGGTATTATATAAAGTTCAAAGACAATCAGCTGCCATACTTTTTGAAACACTAAAAGAACGCTAAGAACTTCCAATAATTTTTATTCAAATTCAGAATTTCAGTGACTGAGTAATATTATGTAAGATCTAGATATCACAGCACACCCAAATAGCGTATTAAAGGGAAACATATATAACATGACAGATAACAATCCGTCCTTATAAAAGTGCCCTAAAATGAATGCTCCTGAGCAAATGTTATAGTTAAAATTTATAGTTGCATAACAAGTGTAAATTAAGGACTAAAAAACAAAGCAAAAAAATTGGTCTAATTTTCGAAAATCAGTTCATAAACTAAAAATCGATTAAAGTAGAATTGACCAATTTTCCAGATGATCGATTAAGTCTTAACCGCATTATCAAGTTTGAACTTTCAAGTGACTTTACCTAAATAACAGGATTTCCAACAAATACTGAAGAAAAAAGGAAAACTAAGGGAATTTTCTGCGCTTAATCTTACAAAAGGTAAAAGAAAGCAAACTGTGTACGCTACTGAAAACTAGGAAAAAAATTAATGTCTTCAGGGAGCTTCCCTTTATATCACTACAATACACCTGAATATATTTCAACGAAAACCTCACGAAGTTTTATCTTAAACTTACATTCTTGGGCTAACTTAGAGCTTTACCTTCTATCTAATGTAAATTTCATTGGATATATTTCCGATAAATATAAAACTTCTTTTTTTTTATTTTTCTAAGCCATACATGTAAGCACTTTTCTAAATACACTCTCCATGACAACTTTTTATCTATGCAATAGTTTTATAAGTAATTCGTATTCATATATTCCAAACGTCACAGAAGTATAAAGAACATCTACAGCAGCGAAATAATAGAAGGAAAAAGGAAATGCTTCTATAGCTAGTGGTTATAAAAATATGAAGCTGTTCCAAGGACTTGCATGTTAGAAACTATGTACAAAGGGGTTGCCAGTCAGCTGAACTTAAAATCCTCAAGGGATCATTCTGCTATGAAAGCCCTAGTTATACTGAACGTGTATGCATATAACAAGAACATACTGGAGTTGAGTATGTATTTACAGTCTAACTGTTATAGAAATGCAATTTTTATACAATTTTTCCATAGTATTCAGTAAAAAAAGATGGTTACAATAATTATTTATACCATTATCTAAAGAAAGTTTTTACGGAACAATGATTACACCGTTGATGTTGTTGATTTGCATTAAGAATGAATTCCATTTTGGGCTAGTAGGCAAAGATCTCGCAGGAATGTAAGGTCATAGCACCTGGTGACATTCAAAGGCTAGCTTGCAAGAGTGTTACTAAAGCCACAGAGGTTCATCTAAATCTACCATCACTACATATCTCTAACTACTTACAGGATGTAGTTAGAACGAAGAGGGCAAGACTGTTGAAGTGCCAAACAGCTCCTTATAAGAGGTTTAGCAAGAAGCTAGAAGCAGACAAGAGTTATATACAACTTCGGCAAACCTTACAATGTTCTTGTTCCTGGTAGACAAGCGTGGATATCGAGTCAGACGACTTCGAGAGGTACACTGACGGCTCCAAGATGAAGGAAGTGAGCCTACGCGCTGTCTATTGATCTGCAGACGGTGTTACTCCTAATATACTTTTCTTTAAAAATTAATTCCGAGGACTGCAAGGACTACAGGCTAGCAGGTCCAATGAAGTTTGCTGAAGGCATCAGATCACTCTTAGACCCATCAAAGAATGGATATTCAACAAGTCGCAGGAATGGTGGAGGTAATCGTGGCCAGTAGCAAACGATAAAGTATGAACAGCTACTCGTCAAACTTATTACGACATTACGAGGTCGTTGATGATAATAATTGACTGTAATGATATGCGTGATACGAGTTATTTTTTAAAATGAAATTTAAGCATGTATTATTTTCAATATATCAAAATATGAATGTTCTGGGCAAACTATTCTTAAAATATTAAATGGTGGTATCCAAAGAGGCGCCATAAACCGGGCCTTATGACAATTTGCATTGGTTAACTAACAAACTGAACATCGAGTGCAAGTGATTAGTATGATCAGGACTCTGAATTTCAACTTACTTCTGTTAGTAAAAACTTTCAGAACTAAAACTTTACTTCAGTTGAATGGCCACTTTTTCTGGTTGCTTCAAGGATGGAGAACGGCCCATGGAAGGCATTCAGAACCATCGATCTGGAAGAAAACTTGTAGAAAGAGCTAACCAACCAAGGAGCTCGTGGACTGCGTTAAAAGCTTTTAAGAGAGGGGGCGGTTCTACCGCACATTCCAGAATTGAATGTATTGAGAATTCGACTTGGGACAAGGGGCGTACACTCGTAAAGTATAATGACGTAGAGAGGAGTCTTACCCTCAATTCTGTATCGTACATTGATGGCTAAAAATATTCAATAACAAAACTGAAACGATTATAAAATCTTTAAAGAAATTAGTGAATCCATTATTAAGAAAATTAAGAAAAATTTAATAAAAATACATAAAAAATGATGTAAACAAATATGCAATTATATGCATTCCAGCTAATTGATATTTACTTTGTCTTACACCTCGTAAAAGGAAGCAAAACAATCAGACAGATATTGGATTCTGAGTTTTTTACTGCAAATGTTCATTTCACCGTATCTAGGGTACGAAAAAATGGTTTTTACAAAGTGGTAAGTTTTGTCCACTGTAACTCACAAACGAAAAATTACATTTTAAATCTAATTTCTTCACGTACCAATAAAATTTTGGAAAAATATTCTATCATTTTCTTCAAAAAAACAAACTAAGTAACCATACTTTTAACCCAAAATATTAGTGAGGAAGTTTTACAAGTTGTGACCTGTTAAGTTTTGAAAATAATGACGAATATTCACTTAATATCTTGTTTTCTTACTATTAGACCTCTTTTATAGCAAAGGTTCTATTTCGTAAGACTACAACCTCCGTTTTCTGTACCTAACTTTTATTGTTAAGTAAAACAATAAAGACTCCTAAAAACAGTTACAAAAAATTACATCTTTTGGTGGAACCCTTCGAGTAAGAACTTTGTTTAAGTGATTAATACTTGAAATTTAAACTCGGGCGACTTATGACCAAAATTTTAGTGTCAAATGTAAAATTACAATCTTAAAATATACAGATAAGTAAAATTTCAACTTAAAAGATTAAGCGCATTTTTTCCAACAAGAATTAGCAGCACAAACAATTAATATCTACACCAATTTAATTAACAGTTATACGAGTATATATTAATGACCTCATAGTAGAAAGGAAATATATTTCGTGATCAATCTGAAGTCAACTCATAATCAGTCGTAATTTTATTAAACATTTTAGGTACACGCACCACAAACTACACTAAAATATGTGCCAAAAAGATTAGATTGGCGGATTAGCAAATATGAAGTTGGTAGACTGCTCAATTTCAGCCTTGACAAAGGCGATGGTAAGCTTGAGCAACATCGTGAAAAATTCCCAGGTAATACTCTTGTCTATTCTCAAGAGAGTTTCGAGATTATATGCCATATTGTTGATGGACATTGATGGACTGTAGAATGATGGGAAGGAAGTTTTTCCTGTGATTTTAGGAGAGAATAAATTCGTTTTAGGAGTTATTATTTCTCGATGAGTTTCCCTAAGAGTGGAAAGCACATCCTGCTGCTAATTATAATTTTACAGGCTTACCATTCATGTAATATGAGAATCAAATATGGAATTGAATTCCCAAATTTGAATCAAAAATCTACAACTTTATGAATCTTAGATTTTTCCAAATTTAAGATTTTCTCGCAAACGGCTACTAAAATTTTATTTAAACATTGCATAGTGATTACAAAATCTGCAAATATGGTTAAGAATTCTTTTTTCTTCAAATGTTTAGAATTAATAAGATGCAATTACGAGTAAATCCTCATTACTGCTCACAAACAAACAGGCCCGTATCAACAGGTTTACGTCATAATTAAAGCAATTAATTATATTAAAATTTATTTATTTTTATGGCAGTTCCAGCAAGAAATACTTCCTTAATTCGATGAGTTTAACGGATTCGACTTCCTGTCAATTTTTCGTATTTTTTTTTTTTTTTTTTTTAATTTATTTATTTTCAAAACTGCAGAATAATTCTGCATCAAGTGAAGCTGATACAACATGATACATAGAATACATACATGAATACATGAGGGGAGAATTCACCCATTGGTGAAACTCCCAAAGTGGTACACTTCACTATTGTACATTGGCTCTTACTTCATTTAGAAGATCGCGTGGCCACCTGCGCTTCAACCGCCTGGGAGGATTTCCTGGTAGAGTGGTAAGTTGAGCTACTAGAGGATTGGGATGTGAGGTGATTGATGTGTGGAATTTAAAGTATCGGAATCTTACAGCTTCAGAAACATAGGGAACAAGGAAATCTCGGTGCAAGGTATGATTGGAAACAAAGTAAGGAGCATTAGCGATTCTACGGAGAGTTTTTGACTGGAAGGATTGGATTCTGTAGATATTGGAAGCTTTGGCTGAGCCCCAAAGTTCCATTCCGTAAGTCCAGGCAGGTTTTAGTATCATAGTATAGATAAGTCGTTTATTCTGTAGAGAGAGTTTAGATCGCTTGTCAAGAAGTCTAGAGAGAAGTTGGTATCGTCTGTTCAGTTCTTTCCGTTTGAGTCTAGTATGTGGATTCCAGGTTAGGCGTTTGTCCATGAAGAGTCCTAGATACTTAACACAATCTGTTGTGGGAAGAGGAGTGAGGTTTAGGTAAACGGGTGGAAGGATAGTTCGCCTTAGGGAGAATGTAATGTAATTACATTTATTTTCATTAATTTTAATTCTCCATTTCTTTAGCCAAGGCTCAAGAGATTCTATATGGGATTGGAGGAAGCGGTAGGCAAGGACCGGGTCTTCATGAGGAGAGAGGATGGCCGTATCATCGGCATAAGTAAAAAGGAAGGTACGAGGATTGGTAGGAATATCAGCAGTGTATATGGTGTAGAGTACAGGCCCAAGGACACTTCCCTGGGGAACACCTGCTCGAACTGGGTAACAAGGAGAGTAGGAATTTCCACAGACGACACTAAATAAGCGTCCAGTAAGGTAAGATTGAAGGATGAGAAAATATGTAGTTGGTAGGATGCTCTTGAGTTTGGCAAGCAATCCCCGGTGCCAGACGCGTATTTTTTTTAAAGCACAATTTTATAAAGACTATTTTTCGGACTTACGGGACCACAAAACCGACTCTTACCAAAAATAAAGACTAAGTAAAAACAAATTAATATTTGTTAAACTTAAAATTTTTTAAAAACTTACATTTGTCCGTAGAAAGGTGAACACCTGTGAACACAAAAAATAACATTCTATTAATAAATCATTATCATTTATTGAATATCATTAAATAAAAACTTTATTTACTATTTTTAAAACAAAACAAAATTTATAAAATATATGAGCGTAGCAGGGTAATTAAGCAAAAATGAAAGTTGTGAAATATATACACAGTAGCTGAAAATTAGGATTTATCAGTTTGTAAACAATTTAAAGCGCTGTAAATTTTGTGAACATGTCTAACAGGGTGGAAAGGTAAGGGGGGTAGTGAGGAGAAACTTTCTCATTATGTGCCGGAGGGTGGCTTCTGATTGGCTGTCCTCTTCAATGATTTATTACTTCACTGGGCGGAATTTTTACCACAGTTAGAGTTCAACTATTTCCTTCTAGTTGCCAATTTCTAATCTAGGATTTTGTTTTTCAAAAACTGGTCCCTTCACTGTCTGTAACTCTGTAAACAATATTCAATTTATTGGTGACATTTTAAAATTAATTTAAACTTCGAATAATATTAATGATTATCCACAAACAAATTGGGGATTGTAAATTTGATATAATTTTTTCATGGGGGCTTTACGTCCAAATACCACGAGGCAACTAACAGACGATCTTTATTAAAAATTTCTTATATTATCCATTAAATAAAATCCAAGGCCTAGACCTAGAAAAAGTACCGAGACCTATAAGATTCTAATAGGGCTGCCCAAGGCCTTCGCTACCACGACCCCATGGATCTATTGTGACTCCCACTACTCTAGAGGTCGCTCTATAGTCCATTTAATTAGACTCTTAATTCCGGAGAGCGACTCCTGGGTAAAGCTCACAGGCCTTGGTTTTTCCTCCCCAAGGATAGTTTTTCCTCTTAGCAAGGCAAGCCCCTAGCACTGACTCAACACGTGTAGTGCCGTATCCTCCTCTTCCTCCTCCTCCTGACAGAACCTACAAAGGTTATCATCTGTCAGGCCCTTGAGCATCCTGAGCCTGCAGTGGCCAGTTAATAGGCCTACAACCGAGTACTACAAAATACATCTTAGCTATGCGGACATGTTTTTCCGCAAAGTTCAAACATTGTCTGAAACAGTGAAAATTGTCCAATTTTTTTTTCCCCCCCAAATTTGAACTCCATCCTCCAGAAATCAAATAACCGACTATAGTATAATGTCCATCCAGTTCTGACATCCTTGTTACAAGAAATAACAAAGGTATAAATAACAGCATTCTTCCTTTGCAGCATTTCTTCTACTTCTTTCTTTTCCTCTTTTAACATCCCGGAGCTAGATATGGTAAGCAGGCCATCCATCAATCTGAACGAAGAAGAAGAGCTTGCTGTACAGAGAAAATTTTCGTATATGTGTCTACGGCGGTGGTTATCCCCTACCAGCGATCATACATCATATCAATATTCCAGCCGATCGGTACCAGCATGTAACTTGCAGCACCTTCCATCTACCGCTCCTCACCTCCACGTACGGCCCTCTACTCACTATCTACCACTCTTTTATTTGTTCCAACTCTACAACAGTTACTTGTAACAATCTTCAAAACTCACAGTTCTATTTGTTAACTATAAATATGATTCCATTTGAATAACTAATGACTTTATGGCCAGATATTAGCATAAATAAATGAAACCTGTACTACATCATTGTTGTTTAAAGAGATTATATATGATACACGTACACTACATATATTTATACATAGTTCATAGGTCTAGAAAAATATTATACCATAAAAAAACAGATAGACACAAAAATTATCTACATAAATAAAATTAAGGGTAAACTCCATGCTTATTCTTCTCCCTTTAAACCAACATCTCACAAATACTCTCCTATTCAATTATTTGAATTACTTGGTGTAATTCTCGTCTCCGCCAAAGTAAACTATTAATGGATTACATCACGCCATGCTCTGAATAGCTAATCGCAAAAGATTTGCTACCAGACGATCGTAGAAGCACGTTTCCAGAGGGGTACTCCTTGGACGGATGTACTTCTTCTATTTGTTAGGTCCTATAACCTATTTCCATCCCAAGTAGCGCTTCAATAATTTAATAACCAATTATTTTCTAAGGTGCAAGTTGACTAAACGTTAAGTTTTCTTTTATTTAAACGCAGGAACATACATCGTGCTGAATAATTATTTGAATCAAATCTTTTTAAAGACTCCTCTAAGAATTTTGGAACTCAAAAACTTTGTTTTCCCATTTTTATTGAAGGCAGTTTCGAGATAAAATAGAAATCAACGAGTTTCCCTAATAATCTTCGACTCTACTCGGTGCAGAACGTGTAAAGTACATCAAAATTATTAAAATAAGTAAAAAATATTTTGTAAATTTGACTATTAAATTTGTAGTTGCCGACTATAGTTGGTGGTGGATAGTAAATTAAATCAAGACGATCTTTTATGCCTAACGTCGCAAAATATTCAGAATGTTTTAAAATGCATATTTTTCTGAGTTTTTGGTGGGAGAATCAATAGTAATTTTGGTGGGAGAATCAATAGTAATTTTGGTGGGAGAATCAATAGTAATTTTGGTGGGAGAATCAATAGTAATTTTGGTGGGAGAATCAATAGTAATTTTGGTGGGAGAATCAATAGTAATTTTGGTGGGAGAATCAATAGTAATTTTGGTGGGAGAATCAATAGTAATTTTGGTGGGAGAATCAATAGTAATTTTGGTGGGAGAATCAATAGTAATTTTGGTGGGAGAATCAATAGTAATTTTGGTGGGAGAATCAATAGTAATTTTGGTGGGAGAATCAATAGTAATTTTGGTGGGAGAATCAATAGTAATTTTGGTGGGAGAATCAATAGTAATTTTGGTGGGAGAATCAATAGTAATTTTGGTGGGAGAATCAATAGTAATTTTGGTGGGAGAATCAATAGTAATTTTGGTGGGAGAATCAATAGTAATTTTAGTCCAAAAATTCAGATATGTTCTGAATCACTGGAACTTTGAAAATCTAAAATTTGTTCAACGCCATTTGCATTTTTCTTTTGTAAGTTTGCTTTTTTTCTTACTCTCTATTTAACTCATACAAAGTATTTTTTGTATTTTATGATTTTTCTGAACGCCCAAAAGTTTACAAATTAATATTAAAATAATAAGTTTATTTTACTGCTTAGGAAACTCATCGATAAATGCAATTGTAGAAGGGCTTAAAATTTACTGAAGTGCATCCTATTTGTTTGTACGGCTTCTCGGATCAGTGTCACTTCTCGGGACATGGAGAAGCACTAATAATAGCATTATAAGCCAGTAATTAAAAAAATGAAATAAAAATAAAAAGCACAGATAAAAAGGAAAATAAATAAAATAATAATAAATAAGGGGGCCATTAACGGTTGAAATCATTACATCAATAATCTTTTGTTCACCAAAACGATGATTTAAATACTGTTCCGACTGATATGTAACACTTTTTCTTTCTTTTATAACCTTATATACCAAGGTAGTATTTATTTTGTATTTTTTATAATTTTTAATTTAAGGACAGAATGAATAAGGTAGACTGTTTATGGCGGTGTCAAAATAAAGGAGAAACACAATAAATATTCTGTACAGGTAAATTGAGACTCACCTTGTCGACACCCTTCTTCCAATTTATCCAGTTTAATTTATACGAAATGATTATACTATAAATCTTTGGCTACCAAATATTTTTCTAGGTTGATTATATAGGTGGAGAATGTAAGAAGTTTGTTTTTCTTTATCAGAAGTGAACAAAAATAAATAAATATTAAAAAAAAAAGGTGATGAAAAGAAGCATAATTCGGTTGGCAAGCCCCTGCTGTCATCGGTGGGTCTGAGGATAGAGGTACCCACACAACGGGGTCCCTCTTGGAACAATAGAAGCAAAAAGGACAAGTGGTTCCTGTATAGAGGCGCGTCCTGCACGATGATTTAGAGTCTAGAGCCCTTAACGCCCAGTGACTCAGTAAATTATTAGAGACATGGGTGGTGACCATTAGTCTTACAGGTGTAGCACACCTGTATAATATAGATTCTTCTTTTCTTTTTTTTTCAAGAAATAGAGATTCGTATCTAAAACTTTTACCACTTGTACTTTTGTAAACGAATGGGATATTGAAAAAGAGGAACATAACATTAGAAGAATAGTGTTCTAGAACTAATGAAACGGTCATGTTGCTGACTTGCAAGCGCAACGAAGCGGGGGTTGATTCATGCTTGACTGGATGGCCAAGCAAAAGGATTATATTCGCTTGAATCTGGTCCAATTAGAGTTCCTAGCTTTGTGCAGACTCTCCGGGTAGAGTGTTTCTTATTTTAGAGGGCTACTGAGAGGCGGTGAGGTGATTGGTTAAGAAAATTAATTAGAAATAATAAAACATCAGAAATTCATTAGCTGATTTACTCAGCGAATTGATGAGTATTTGTAATTAAATGTGTATTAAGCGCGAAGTTTAGTTTACCGTTCTAGTCTCGAAAAATACATGGGATCATACGATGCAAAAGTTTCACAAAATGTAGCAGAGATTATTGGAGGCGCGGTATTCAAAAAGGATCAGGATGAGAAAATGAGGAATGAGGATTTAAGGAGGGTACAAGAAACCATGAAATAAAGCTTATGCTGGCACTAGAGAAGAATTAAAAAATATTTTTGTACATTAATCGTCATTTAAATGGTTATAATATAATAAAATGGTTGCCATTTAACAATATAAAAAAACAATAATACACGTTTACCAAGAATAAAAGGCAACAAAATGGATACAATACAGCTTCTAAATTAAATAATTTTATGATCAATATGGACAATTTTTTGTTACTAAAAATAGTTTTGTAATCACACATAAAAACATAGATATAAGTGTTTAATATTTATAATATTACTGGTGCAATGTCATGTACAATGTTCAGCAGGGAGATTAAGCCGTAGAGGAATAACGAGTTTAAGGGAACCAACAACAGGGAATATTGTAGTACATTCTCAATTTGCATAATCATACAACAAATAGAGACGCACATACTTGTAATAAAAACAATTTATTCTACAAAATAAAATTATTCTTTATTCCATACTCTGCGATCGTGAGGTTGGATTGTTTATTTTTATTCTCTTATAATTTCATATTTGTATGACTAAAATGGAATGAAAGTTATTTCATTATTCTTTAAAGGAATTAAAAATGTATATTCAAAATGGCATTAAAATTTAAACTAATAAACTTTGGTATTGTCAAATAAATGTTAAAAGAGGCAGGTAAATAAATATCTTCTTAAAAAAAGAAAAATCGACTTAATACCAAAGCAAAGTTACAAAAAAATTCGATCTCCCGTAATCCCTAGCAATGTGTACATTTACGAAGATATTTCAAACTACGAGTAGCTATATCTTGGAAATACAATAAATGAAAAAATAAAAATCATTTCATCTCAAAAATTGGTCATAAATGTAAGCATACATGACTTTAATAGTTTTCCTTATTCAATTATCAATTTTCTTATAACATCTAAGGTTATTGGCGCCCGGAGCTTTTTCCAGTGCACTGCCGGCCTTCAGACTGTGTTCTCTGTCCATCACAGGACAGTGAGCTGTAAGAAGCTCCTAGGAAGAGAAAATCTAAGGGTTATAATAATAATAATAATATAAAGGGAAGGGATTAGCTATGAGGTTAGCATACTGGACTCCCGGGTTCGAATCCAGCAGCTAGCCCTTAGATTTTCTCTTCCTAGGAGCTTCTTACAGCTCACTGTCCGGTGATGGACAATGTTGTCTGTAACGAGAGAACACTGTCCGGAGGCCGGCAGTGCACTGGAAAAAGCTCCGGGCGCTAATAACCTCAGCTGTTGATGCGCAAAAAAAAATAATAATAATAATTATTATTATTATTATTTAGGAGAAAAATTGTTTAATACCCATTACTACTACCCGGTTTTCTTAAGGTGCTCGAACATCTGTGAAACTAGAACCAAACCCAGAGTATTTACAAGTGAAACAACAATCCTTTTCCGCAGACAAAATCGGGCGCAGAAAGCGGTAAGCTAGAACCCAAAAATCTCTTGAGTAATTATGTTTAAATTCAGTTTAAACTGGCAATTAAATAGATTATCCGCTTAGAAGTCCATCGAATTTAAATTTATTGGTAAAATAGTGTGCTTCCGTTATCATAGTGAACATCATCTTAATTTGCCAGTTGAATGCGAAGCCTGTCTGAAAAATAGAAAAATGTTGGACTTTCTCGTCTTAAATTAAAACTTTATTAATTCTAGCTAATTACAAAAGTGAAAAAGTAAAGTTTCCCATGAAAAATTTTAATGAAAAACTAATATGGCAGCCCGCATTTGGTAATATTCCTTTGGTAATTCATTAAATGAAGTTAGTCAACTGAAAGTTTCAGTAAACGAAACACTTAAGACCTATTTCAAAACATTTATCAAACAAATAGCAGTAAAATAACCATTTTAATTGATGAATGATCACCTAACCAATATATTGGTGATAAAAGCTGCGAAGTCGTTCATCTAAACGGGATATCACATTTTCTTTCTTTGTTTTTTATTTGATACACAATACGCATGCGCAAAGTATTCAGCAATAAACCATTTTTTTTATTGTGTGAATAAGGCAAAACTTTACTTTTAAATTTGATAAGAGTAATACTTCCTTACATCAAAGAGAAAAGAAAAGCCATTTAAATAAAGCTGAACCAAAACGGAAAACATTTTCATCCAGTTTGAAATGTAATAAGAAAAGTTAACGTCCCCTAACGATTAACGAAAGTCCTTATCCAAATTAAAACTTCAAGAATGGTAACTGTAACAGATTTACCTGATCTAATTCTTTATAAAATCTGTAAACTTACAATAAATTTAGAAAAGATAAGTTATATTTATTATAGGTTGCTTAAAGAACTAAAGAGATAAGAGAAGCGACTTGAAGAAGAAACAGGACCGGAGGTTGGCAGAGCTTGTTAGTCTAACGTCAGCTTCTTTTTACCTGCTTTCTTAGAGCAGCCCTTTACCTTTCACAAGAACTCTAGACAGAAGTACAAAATAAACAGATGGCTAAATTCTCTTCCAATGTTTTCCTTCTTCATTAAACTTTATACTAAAAAAAGTAATAAAAACTTAAATTTATAAAGCTCACTTTTTACCATCCTTTCCACCAAAATTTCATTAGGGCCACCAGAAATAAACAATGCGATCTATTGAAATCAGTTGTTATCCATCCTAGGCTAAGCAAACCAGTGCAGTATTCCACCACTCAATAGTAGAGTATTAGGGAATTACGAGCGATGGAAATACAAATTCAATTCTTTCGGCCAGTTGAAGGGATTTATACGGAATGTGTATACAGAAATCTTGCCTTAGAATGCACCTGTGACACATGAAGATAGTTCGGCAGGCACAGTGTCAACTTAAATGTAAGTTTGAGATGCGTAGGGATTATGTTGGACATTACCTAGACGCTGGGATGGCCAACCTGCGGCTCACTTTGGCATTGTGTGGAGTTTTAACAGTGGCACGCTAAGACTTATTGTCAAATTTTTAAAAAAATAATAATATCGTCTTCAGAGGGAGGGGATTAGCTACGCGGTTAGCGTATTGCATTCCCACGTGGTGGTCCCAGGTTGGAATCCAGCTGCAGACCCTTAGATTTTTTCTTCCTAAGAGCTTCTTAAAGCTCACAGTCCGATGTAATGAGAGAACACTGTCCGGAGGCCGACAGTGCACTGAAAAAAAGTTCCGGGCGCCAATTATCTCAGAAGCTGACGCGCCTTAAATCATTTAAAAGAATAAAAATATCGTCTTCAGGCACTTTGTCAAAATCAGCATGATTAATCTGTACCAAAAAGGAATAATAATCCAAATTTACACGATTTGGCTGTCACAGATATTGCTGTAGATTTGGATGCACATGTTTGTGAACAAATGTTTTCTACTATGGACATAATAAAATCAAAATATCGTTCAAGAACTGCCTAATTATGTTAGCATCCCCAAGAACTAATCTTAATATTGTTGACTTGGTACAGAAAAACTTCGATTCAAAAGTCACATTAATTAAGTAATAACTGTTTCATAATTATTTAGAATTAAATATTTCAAGTTATTCATTTTTATTTTGTACCTAATTTAAATCTCCATCTCTAAGAATAAAGTGGAAAAAAAATATTCTATTTGCATAAAAACCCAATAATCAGCGTAAAATTAACATTTTTTCACCTTTTTATATCTTTTAGCATGTTAGAAAAGTTGGTAACGGACGCATAATCATTTTCTTCAGATAGTGTCACTATTCACAAAAAGGTTGGGCACTCCTTAACCTAGAAGACCATACTTTGAGTAATGCACAGGTGAGAACGTTTTAGAGTGGACATTCAGCAGGAGATGTTTATAAAGTTAAATATTTGAAAAGATAATGTGACGAAATTTGGCAGGGTTGAGGGTAACCAGGGATAAAGTTTGAGGTGAGAATTGGATGACAGTTATAAGGTGTTCTTAAGGCATTCGTCTCAAATATATCGCGATATAGGCGCCACAGTAGCCGAGCGGTTAGAGGCGAGACCTGTAGAGCTAATATGTATTGTGGTACTTGGGTTCGATTCCCGGTCTAGACCTTGGATTTTATCTAATGGTTAATAAAAGAAATTTACAGTGAAGTATGTTTGCTAGACGCCTCCGTCCATGACACCAAACTGATAGTTGGACGGTAAAGCCCCGCCTGAAAAAATAGGCGATTACTTTTTCACTTTACTTTTTATATCGCGATATAGTCATGAAGGCCGATACAATTTTAGTGTAAACTTTTGTTCTAGTATAACTAATCTGTGTAACTAATCCCTAACAAATTACTACAGAATGTATTCGACATAAAAATTAATTGAAGCCCTGGAGATATAAAGGAGGTAAATAAAATTTATATTTTTTTTTTTTTTTTTTTTTTTTTTTTTTTTCTTTATTTCTGCAACTGTACATATATACAACAAGCAAAATTGATGTGTGAATAATGTACATATAAATAAATATATATACAAATTGGCATGAGCGATGTGAACGGCGACCATCCAGTGATGGGAGCCGCTAGTTCGCCAATAAGGCAATCTTACACAGCAGCCATCCTAGGAGGCCGCCGTTCTGCACTTAAATGATCGCGCGGCCACCTCCGCTTTAGTCTTCGATGAGGATTTGAAGGAAGTGTTCTTGAGGATAGGTCACGGATTAGGGGATTAAAATGGAAGGATAGTTTGGAATGAAATTTTGTGTAGCGGGATTGAAAATTTATATTCATTATTAAAATCAATAAATTGCTTAAAAATATATCTGTTTACAGTTAGACTATCTCAACAGCGTTAAACTCTGGGACACCAAATACATACATATGTAGCAAGAGAAATCAATAATACAATTGGTCTAGGCATATTGTAGCTTACAATGAGAGAGTGTGTGGTTGTATTGTGGCATGCACTTAATATAATGGAAGCATTACTAGCTGTATGGCGACGCAATGTCGGTGATTAGTAACGGGGCGAGTCAAATCTTGATACACAGTGTGTTTCGCTCAAGAAATATCAATATAACGTGCAAAACATTAATTTGAGGTAGTTGGGACATTCTGTACGCCGCCCTTAATCATAGTAATGTGCTATTACATTATTCCCAGTTAGTCAGCATTTTCTTAGCAAAATAAAAACTAACTGGTATTTCGTTTCATAGAAAAAAAGAAGAAAGTTGCCTAGAGATAGTTTTTTTAGCAAATAAAATTTTTACAGCCGTAGACATTATTTTAATACTACTCGAGAAGCAAATATTAAAATTAGTTTTAACAGTATACATTACCATAATCCATGTTCGATAATCTTTTTTAAAATGATGCAAATTTTTATGACATTCTCTAATTAATTTTTAGAGTGGTAGTACAAGGTATCCGCGTTTTTAAACAACTGTAGCAGTTTAAAAGCTATGGTTTTTCTTAACGATGTTATTAAAGTACCGTAAATCGAAAAGATTCAATATAAAACAGAAGAAAGATTTTTTTTTTTATCTCCTAATTTAATGTTATCCCTAGTTTTACTACCAACTCAAATAGTTGAGTTTGCAACATAACCCGCAAACCTATACACTTTCTTAGCAAACGCCAATTTACTTCATTTTTTACATTCACATGGAAATTAGGGCTTTCTTTTGCGCTCAGCGAGAAAATAACTTGTCGACTAGATCCATTATTTACACTGAAAGCTGTAGGTGATTCATCATTAGATTGTTTTATAACGGGAAAAATTTCTACACTTTCGAAGCAAAGTTGGAAAACTGAAGGTAGCAAGCAGGGGATTAGTTAATATGAAAATGCGTTTCTAAAGGCAAAAGAGTTATTTAATAATTTACAGCTTTTACGCCTTTTTAAAACGCTTAAAAGCGCGCCATTTTATAAATAAACGACGTTTTTGGTTTGAGTAGACTTTTTTTTTTTTTTTCAACGCAAAATTCACTCCACTATACATTTATTATTTATACGATTATTTAGATTTGTAGCTGCTCTGGTATTAAGCCACCACAAATTTTCCTCAAGTTTTAGTTTTAAAACAAAAAGTAATGAAAAATGAGAATAACAACTAAAATAAAATATTAAGATAAAAATTCCGTTCATTAATAAAAGAATTTATTGCAATCTTTTTAGTGCAGTGCGACCACTGAGATTTGCTTTCTAGTTTCGTCATGGATAATTTGTGTACGTCAAAAATGTTTCAAATGAATTCTCCAGTTAGGTAATTTGTCATAGCTTGCTAAGGCCACGCAACACAAAAAATATAATATATTATAATAAAAATACAAAATATTAATTTTGTATTAATATTTCTTGATCATGACAGCTTTTTTATTAAAGCTACTTTATTAAATGTTTGTTATTATTAGTTATTTTTATTTTTTCTATATAAACAACTGTATTGCCAGTACAGTAAACCACAGGCTAAGAATTTCATAATAAGTATGGTTTTTGGGGGAAGGAATTAATCGAGTGGTCGAGTGGATTCCAACGTTTCTAATCCAGCAGATGGCCCTTAGATTTTCTCTTCCTAGGAGCTTCTTACAGCTCACTGTCGTGTGATGAACGCTGTTGATTGTAACGAGAGAACACTGTCCAAAAGCCGGAAGTGCACTTAAAAAAAAAACTGCTGCGGGCGCTACTTAACCTCATAATAAAAATACGAGGGTCGTTTGAAAAGTCCGTGCAAAGTCAGAGAGATAGCACCACTGGCGCGTATCGAGGTTATGTTTAGTTAGTAGCATCTCTTGGAAGAACACACACCAAGTTTCAGCCAGATCGGTCTATTTCTTTGTGTTTGGCATTCGTTTGAATCGAGGAAGTCGAGTGATTTTCAAAAAATGGACGAAAAAGAATTTCGTATGTTGATTAAACACTACTTTATGAAGGGCAAAACGGCTCAGGAGACTAAAGAGAAGCTTGATAAACATTATGGTGACACCGCACCTTCGATTAGAACAGTTTATAAGTGGTTTCAAAATTTTCAGAGTGGCCATATGGGCACAAGTGACGCTGAACGTTCTGGACGCCCTGTTGAGGTTACTACTCCAGAAATCATTGATAAAATCCATGATATGGTGATGGATGACAGAAGAGTGAAGGTGCGTGAGATTGCGTCGTTTCGTCACTGTGGATGAAACATGGATACATCACTACACTCCTGAGACCAAAGAACAATCTAAACAATGGGTTACCAAGGGGGAATCTGCGCCAAAAAAGGCGAAGACCGTTCCTTCGGCCGGAAAAATTATGGCGACTGTCTTTTGGGATTCGCAAGGAATAATCCTCATCGACTATCTGGAAAAGGGTAAAACTATTACAGGTTCATATTATTCATCGTTATTGGACCGTTTGAAAACCGAGCTGCAAGAAAAACGCCCACGATTGGCCCACAAAAAAGTCCTTTTCCATCACGACAACGCACCAGCTCACGCCTTAGCAAAATTAATGGAAATAGGGTTCCAACTCGTTTCACATCCCCCCTATTCTCCAGACTTGGCTCCCTCGGACTACTATTTGTTCCCCAATATGAAGAAATGGCTGGCGGGAAAAAGATTTTATTCAAACGAGGAGGTGATTGCAGAAACGAATGGCTATTTTTCAGACTTGGACAAATCCTATTATTCGGAAGGGATCAACAAACTAGAGCCGCGTTGGACGAAGTGTATAAGCCTAAAAGGAGACTATGTTGAAAAATAAAAAAGGTTTACCCCAAAAAATTAAGTAGTTTTTATTTTTGCACGGACTTTTCAAACGACCCTCGTAAGTATGGTTGGGTCAGTTTCGAAAAAGGAAAAGTTACTTTTTGCTTCACAAAGAAAATTAGTGATTTTAAATTTTCACATTTACGACCAGCTGGATGAGGTTATTAAGATATATATGTCACTAAAAATCTGCATTAAAACTTACGAAGTTTCCAGTAATCGAAGATATTTTTGATAATGTCGAAAACGTTAAGGATATAGAATGAAAGAGGTGGGAATTTAATTTCATTTAGTGAACAGCGCATAGCCACTTTCCAACCAAATCATCAAAACCCAGCCTTGTTCTCAAATTTGTTTCTCCGCAATTTTTGAACTTACGCACACAAAATATATTATAATTCTTATATTAAGAAAAAAACTCGCTCAAACCACAGACTTCAAGTATTAAGCTCATTTTCCACCATAAGGCACATTAGCAAAACGTTCTCTGCTGCAGTCATGGAAAGAGCTAATAGTCCGATTTAAGACGAATGGCAAGTTAGTTAATATCGAGTACCTAAGAAGAAGTGATTTATACATTTATATAATTATTTTAAAGTGGAATTCAAATTCAGAAATCACTTATCTAACAAAGAACCATTCAGCCATTTTTTTTTTTTTTGGGTTGTGAACAAACAAAAATAAACTTCGCTTCCCTCAGAGTAGATTGGTGGCCATTTTCAGAAACAAATCTACTGAACAAACCAAAACGACAAACAAACATGGCTTTTTCCACTACTACTTGTAGTGACATCACGCACCAGACGTCATTCTCTGACTCACTTTAGATGGAAAATAATACTATAAAAAAAATAAATATGGAAAATTTTCGAGGATTTTTCCTGTCAATACCAGAATATTCTACTTTTCACCTGCTTTGTGAATTTCACCCAAAAGCCTGTGTGAACAATTGGGATTTTGTTATATACTCGTACACAAATGACGTAACACTTACATTTTGTTTTTTTTTTTGCTATATCGAGATAGATACCAAGTGCTACTTTTGTATTTATTAAATAAAAATATAATAAAACTTAGAAGTGTCCTCTGACGAAACTATTTTGATCATTGATTTAATTTCAATCGCTGGTTGACCTAGTTTTTGGTCTAACAACACCTGACTTTGAATTGTTATTTGCCAGAGAGGGACTTTTATTTATTATTAGAGCGTTTTATTAAAAGAAATCTCACGGCGTCAGGAGCCTTCAACTGTACTGCCGTCTGCGGTAGCGTTTACCCCAGAAAATATGTCAAAATACTGCTGTAACTGACGTAAGCTGGAATCAAAGAGCTCTAAGTGCGTAGAAGAACCACCACTTGTGTAATCCTTTCTAATTAGGGAGACTTTCAAATTAATCTTTTAATTTTTTAGTCCAGCAAGCATTAATCGTGTGTATTAAAGGCTACTTCTTTTTATTTTAAGTGAATAAATATTCAATTAAGTGGTGTTAATATTAGTTGATAATGAAAATCTGTTCTCGCGTGGAAAGTTGTCTACTAGGTGCAAGAACAGGATACTACGAGGGTCGTTTGAAAAGTCCGTGCAAAGTCAGAGAGATAGCACCACTGGCGCGTATCGAGGTTATGTTTAGTTAGTAGCATCTCTTGGAAGAACACACACCAAGTTTCAGCCAGATCGGTCTATTTCTTTGTGTTTGGCATTCGTTTGAATCGAGGAAGTCGAGTGATTTTCAAAAAATGGACGAAAAAGAATTTCGTGTGTTGATTAAACACTACTTTATGAAAGGCAAAACGCCTCAGGAGACTAAAGAGAAGCTTGATAAACATTATGGTGACTGCACCTTCGATTAGAACAGTTTATAAGTGGTTTCAAAATTTTCGGAGTGGCCATATGGGCACAAGTAACGCTGAACGTTCTGGACGCCCTGTTGAGGTTACTACTCCGGAAATCATTCATCCATGATATGGTGATGGATGACAGAAGAGTGAAGGTGCGTGAGATTGCTAGTGCTGTGGGCATCTCGAATGAACGGGTACATAATATTTTGCATCAACATTTGGACATGACAAAGCTATCCGCAAGATGGGTGCCGCGATTGCTCACGCTTGACCAAAAACGAAATCGTGTGAAGTGTTGCAAGGACGGTTTGCAGCTGTTCCAGAAGAATCCGCAGGACTTTAAGCGTCGATTCGTCATTGTGGATGAAACATGGATACATCACTACACTCCTGAGACCAAAGAACAATCTAAACAATGGGTTACCAAGGGGGAATCTGCGCCAAAAAAGGCGAAGACCGTTCCTTCGGCCGGAAAGATTATGGCGACTGTCTTTTGGGATTCACAAGGAATAATCCTCATCGACTATCTGGAAAAGGGTAAAACTATTACAGGTGCATATTATTCATCGTTATTGGACCGTTTGAAAACCGAGCTGCGAGAAAATCGCCCACGATTGGCCCACAAAAAATTCCTTTTCCATCACGACAACGCACCAGCTCACACCTCAGCAGTTGTGGTCGCAAAATTAATGGAAATAGGGTTCCAACTCGTTTCACATCCCCCCTATTCTCCAGACTTGGCTCCCTCGGACTACTATTTGTTCCCCAATATGAAGAAATGGCTGGCGGGAAAAAGATTTTATTCAAACGAGGAGGTGATTGCAGAAACGAATGGCTATTTTTCAGACTTGGACAAATCCTATTATTCGGAAGGGATCAACAAACTAGAGAAGCGTTGGACGAAGTGTATAAGCCTAAAAGGAGACTATGTTGAAAAATAAAAAAGGTTTACCCCAAAAAATTAAGTAGTTTTTATTTTTGCATGGACTTTTCAAACGACCCTCGTATGTTTTTTATCCTGCCAAATGTAATAAGTATAGGGCTATGTCTTACAGCTTATTTTTATTGGCAATTTTATTAATTCAATGTTATTTGAAATAACCTTCTTCTTTTTTTTGAACTCAGAGAACTACAAAACAAATATATCGTGTAAAAAACTAGGAAATTATTATTGTTTTACTAGGTCGCAATACTTTTTCTTACCTAGTATAATAAGAAAAAGAAATGCAGGAAAAATTTAATATTTTTCTCATGAGAAACTTTGATTTTACTAACTCGTTCCAGCGAGCACGTATGTATGTAAATATAAACTTGAATAAGGGTAGCACACTCTATTGTCAAATAAAAAACGATTCTTGCCGTAGATACAAGAAGTAATATGGCTATCAATATTCTCTGAGCATTTATTTATTTATTTATTTTTTAAAAAAAACAATAATACTTTGTGATTAAATGGCACGATAATATTAGGCTCACTATAAGAGGCCTCGTATATCTGTCCATCTGTATCATAGTTCCCTAAATGTGGCTTTAAGTATGTTTATTTTTCAATTAATTGTTGCCTCATTATTTGTATTTTGTATAATGATTCAAAATTGCTTATTTACTGATATCAGTAATTTGTTGGAATTAATGATAATAATGAGTTCGTCTAAACCACTGGCGGTGCCTTTTTAGATTAAATGATATGTAACTAAAATACATGGTCTGTCTACTGCATACATAGTTCGTTCTTTTTCTTTTCTAGATTGAAATCTTCTCCTTTCTGTCTCAGTCAGTTCCCCCTAATTTATTACTACTATGTATCTCTAATAACCTTGAAGCTGCAACTCCTCCCATTTAACTAAAAAAGGATTTTGGCAATTACTTTTAAGCTCTTGAGTCGTTTTACCTTCTAGTGCTAATAGCAGGGCATCAGAATCTAGGAAACCTATGAACGATGTGGAGGCTGATTGGAAATCCAGCTCCTGCTAATCTACTTGGTTTACACACTCTCTACCTATTATTATATTATAATATGGGGTTTGTGGACATTTGATTCCGAATTGTCCCTCGTGCATAACTATTTTCTCGAACGAAGTAATGCAATCGAGTTCAATTTCAAATTTCGGGTTTTCTCGAATCCTTTTTTTTTTTTTAAGGATTCTGTGAAGATTAAAAAGTGTTTCTTCGAATAATTAGTTGTGGGAAGACAAATATCTGTAAAATAGAAAACCAAGGACTCTGTAACCTTATATTTCGATTCGATTCCATCAGCAATTTTGGCCGTAATTTAAAATCAACGCTTCATTTTTTGGATCCACGTACCGGTAAAATTCAATTAAGGGCACATTAAAAACGTTAAAATTGAATTTTTCTGGAAATAAAATGTTTTAAATAAAATATTGAACTCCACTTTAGATGTACTACACACAGTAGGCCTATGGACAATACTTACTGGTTCACCCTGTATAAGGCATAAAACCGGACATGAGACAGCTAAAAATGTGAATTTTTCACCCAACATGCGTAAAATTGTCTATATTGTGGAGCGAACCAGGTTAAAGGAATTTTAGAGTAAATCTCCGAGAAGTAAAAAATCCAGTGAAGTGGTTAGATTGGATTGTGAGAAAAAGGTCTCCGTTCCGGAATGAAAGCTAGCAAATACTGTCCAAGTAAAATGTCACTGTCGATAGATTAACTTTTTTCTTTTAACTTTTAATTTTAACATTTAAAAAAATAATAAAACCTAGACCGTATATTGTACTAAAATTGTAATTTTAGAGGGATATCTACTTGCCTCTCTCCTGTATTTTCTGAACTTGGAAAAACTAGATTAATAAATAGGATTAATATGAGCCTTTTTTTAAGTTTCAGATAAGAATACTATATCTTAATGAGTACTGAATGAGAATGGATACACACAGTTCAAAAAGGAAACAGTTGAAACCATTTCAAAGAAAAGAAAAAACTGATAATCGCTTCAGAAACTTTCCGGTACACGGTACACAGATTTTAATAATAATAATAATAATAATAATTATAAGGGAAGGGATTAGCTAAGAGGTTAGCATACTGGACTCCCACGCGGAGGTCCCGGGTTCGAATCCAGCAGCTGACCTTTAGATTTTCTCTTCCTAGGAGCTTCTTACAGCTCACTGTCCGGTGATGGACAGTGTTGTCTGTAACGAGAGAACGCTGTCCGGAGGCCGGCAATGCACTGGAAAAAGCTCCGGGCGCTAATAACCTCAGCAGTTGATGCGCAAAAAAAAAAAAAAAAATAATAATAATAATAATAATAATAATATGATAATTTTTTTTTTTTTTTTTTTTTTTTTTTAGAGGGGGTGAAATGCTACTTACGCACACTGTGCCGGACTCCCTCGCGGCCTACCGGCTAAAACACCCCCCCTACTGCCGGACCTAGCCTGGATTCACTGTGATGTCAGCATTACATCAGGCTAGGCCTCAATCCTGCCCCTAGTTAGGGGACCCTGCCCAAATGGTGTTCCATGTCTCTTTTTTTGGAGACGAGTACTTCTCTTGCAAAACCAGCCACTAGCGACCAATTAGTTCTGCAAGAGAGCATCGCCTCCACCAACACCTCAGGAGTCAACCGCCTGACCATCGACTCCAAATCTCTTCGGAGGCGACTCCACCTTTCACACACAAAAAAGGTGTGGTAGGCGTCGTCTCTCACTTCTGGACAATATATGCAATCTTCTTGACTCTCCTTACCAATAATAATAATAATAATAATAATAATAATAATAATAATAATAATAATAATAATAATAATAATAATAATAATAATAATAATAATAATAATAATAATAATAATAATAATAATAATAATCCAGTTAGAACCGTAATACCACAGGTAATACCAAAGAAAACAGGTTCCTCCCTTGCCTGCGGGCCGCGAGGAATTTGAAAAAAAAGGAAAAATAAAAAAAAAAAATATAATAATAATAATAATAATAATAATAATAATAATAATAATAAAGGAATTTTAGAGTAAATCTCCGAGAAGTAAAAAATCCAGTGAAGTGGTTAGATTGGATTGTGAGAAAAAGGTCTCCGTTCCGGAATGAAAGCTAGCAAATACTGTCCAAGTAAAATGTCACTGTCGATAGATTAACTTTTTTCTCTTTATCATAGGACAACTGTCCGGTTCCAGTAAGAACCGTAATACCAGATACAGAAAACAGGTTCCTCCCTTGCCTGCGGGCCGCGAGGGATTAAAAAAAGAGAAAAGAAAAGGATAATAATAATAATAATAATAATAATAATAATAATAATAAACAGAATCGTGGAAATGTTTCAAGCGAGGCAAACATCTGTGAGTGCAGTTATGTTGTACTCGTACATCTTTAGAAACACGGCCACATGCAAACTAGTAACCAGACTTGTCGGGCAAAGGTTAGCCTAGTAAGAGAGCGATTATCTGTAGAGAGAGTAAGAGACTGCAGTAATCCCAGACTACCACGGCCAAAGATTTACTGGAAGATCCTACTTTCAGGGCGAACGTCAGACGAAGATACAACTACTCTTAATTCAGGTAACAAACTGCTTGCTAAGAGTAGAAAACAAATGGAATGTTTTATAATTAACTATGGCGTATTGTTTAAACGTTTAAGGTAAAAGCTGTTCATGTACAATAGCCGAGGAATTAAATAAGAAAATCTAAATCTAAAAATCTAAAAAAAAAATTGTAATCTGAACACTCAAACGACTTATCTTAAAGCAATTAATTTTTCTTGAAAATTATAATCAGTATTTGAAAAATGTGACTTCAATTTTATCTCTACATATTCATAGTAACTTTGTAAGTCCTAGAAATATTACGAGGGTCGTTTGAAAAGTCCGTGCAAAAATAAAAACTACTTAATTTTTTGGGGTAAACCTTTTTTATTTTTCAACATAGTCTCCTTTTAGGCTTATACACTTCGTCCAACGCTGCTCTAGTTTGTTGATCCCTTCCGAATAATAGGATTTGTCCAAGTCTGAAAAATAGCCATTCGTTTCTGCAATCACCTCCTTGTTTGAATAAAATCTTTTTCCCGCCAGCCATTTCTTCATATTGGGGAACAAATAGTAGTCCGAGGGAGCCAAGTCTGGAGAATAGGGGGGATGTGAAACGAGTTGGAACCCTATTTCCATTAATTTTGCGACCACAACTGCTAAGGTGTGAGCTGGTGCGTTGTCGTGATGGAAAAGGACTTTTTTGTGGGCCAATCGTGGGCGTTTTTCTTGCAGCTCGGTTTTCAAACGGTCCAATAACGATGAATAATATGCACCTGTAATAGTTTTACCCTTTTCCAGATAGTCGATGAGGATCATTCCTTGTGAATCCCAAAAGACAGTCGCCATAATCTTTCCGGCCGAAGGAACGGTCTTCGCCTTTTTTGGCGCAGATTCCCCCTTGGTAACCCATTGTTTAGATTGTTCTTTGGTCTCAGGAGTGTAGTTATGTATCCATGTTTCATCCACAGTGACGAAACGACGCTTAAAGTCCTGCGGATTCTTCTGGAACAGCTGCAAACCGTCCTTGCAACACTTCACACGATTTCGTTTTTGGTCAAGCGTGAGCAATCGCGGCACCCATCTTGCGGATAGCTTTGTCATGTCCAAATTTTGATGCAAAATATTATGTACCCGTTCATTCGAGATGCCCACAGCACTAGCAATCTCACGCACCTTCACTCTTCTGTCATCCATCACCATATCATGGATTTTATCAATGATTTCTGGAGTAGTAACCTCAACAGGGCGTCCAGAACGTTCAGCGTCACTTGTGCCCATATGGCCACTCCGAAAATTTTGAAACCACTTATAAACTGTTCTAATCGAAGGTGCAGAGTCACCATAATGTTTATCAAGCTTCTCTTTAGTCTCCTGAGGCGTTTTGCCTTTCATAAAGTAGTGTTTAATCAACACACGAAATTCTTTTTCGTCCATTTTTTGAAAATCACTCGACTTCCTCGATTCAAACGAATGCCAAACACAAAGAAATAGACCGATCTGGCTGAAACTTGGTGTGTGTTCTTCCAAGAGATGCTAGTAACTAAACATAACCTCGATACGCGCCAGTAGTGCTATTTCTCTGACATTGCACGGACTTTTCAAAGACCCTCGTACTTATACATTATACTGAGATGACAGTTAAAAGTGTAGCCTGCTCCATTCTTGCAACACAAGTGCCAATAAATGATTTTTATAAAATGAAAATGTCACAAATAAACGTTATTGAATTAAATTAGTTTAATTAAAATCGTTGAAGGCGTTCTAGAGAAAAATGAAAAAATAAAAATCTATCGATTTGTAATAATATAGTACTTCCGATCGATTAATTTTAATCAAAAGCTTATAATGAGTTCTGGTGGCAAAAATACAAATATCAAATTTGAAACTTCTATAATTTTCCGCTTTTAAAGTTTATGCTGATCACAATGATTAGTAAAAGTCTTTTTTTACGGATTAAGGAGCCTCAAAACGTGAATTCAATTCGGAAATTTAAACGATTGCATAAATAGCTATTAGATTAAAGAAAACAGATTTGAAAAACATTATATTGGCTAAACTCAAATAAATATGACTACAAAACCGACAGCATTTCAAAAAAGAAATTCCAAGCTGTAGTAAAGTATTTAATATTTATCTGGTACGACAACAATTTTGTTATATTAAGATTCTAGAAAGATGATGTTATGTACTGCCAGGAGCAGTAGCAGCAACAGCAAACAACCCCAATATGCACGCCTCAGGTGCATTGTGGCACCCTCGGAAATACCTTAACGTGAGCTTATATCCCTGAAAAGGAAGGGCAGTAATACCGTCTTTTACTTTGGTAAAATGTCATAGGTGTATTGATTCTTCTTGGACTTAAGGTGGCGAGGAAGAGAACTTTATAGCAAAAGGGCGGTTGTGTTTAGTCAACCGTTTTAAGGATTTTTGGCGCATAAAAGATGAACTTTGCAAAATGCAGAAACGAAAAAAAAAAGCGGTTTTACCCGAGAATGATTAACAGATCTACCTGGAGGCAATTTTGCTTTATTACTTTTGTAAAATAATTGTTTTAATAAAAGCGGTAAAAGTTTGAAGAAAATCTATTGAATTAAAGTGAGAGTTTTCCATTGATGTGAATTATGTTCTTTATCTTACTAATTTTAAGAGACAATATTACAATCGTGAAAAAGATTTCCGATTTTGAGTTTCTATAAAAATCACATGTTTTTGAGCACCAGAATCAATACATATTTGCTACCCCTACATATTGAAATATTCCAGTAAGTCTTAGAATTTCACAAAAAAGCGATGGAAAAACTCCCAGAGATGATGATGAGGTTTCTTAGATGTATAAAAGGGGAAAACCAGAAAAAAAACCAGGTGAGTAACACTAAAATTAGAGTTACCCCAAATTAGGGCTTGCAGAAGAAAGAATCAGGTCTGGGTCGCCAAATACATTAGGAAATAGATAGGTCCAAGACGGTTTACAAGGTTTAGCCAAAGAGTTAACAAGTTAACGAGAGGTGGCCAAGGAGAAATTAGGATGATGATCGGAGAAAAAGTGGCAATAGCCAGAGGAGAACTGGATCAGAAAAGACCTGTTCACCTGTCTGGGAGAGACCAATTTGTAAAAAATACTTTTCCATCCTCAGGAGTCATTTAAACCGATATTACCACTGGAAACTCAAATTCGAAGATCAGATTACAGTAGAGTAGAATGAAGTACCAAAAAAAGGGACTGAAATTGGCTACGATTTCTGCACCCTCTTTGATAATTTTCAAAATTGTATTGAAAAATTAAAAAAAAAATATCACTATTTTTGGGTAACCATTTTTCCCTAAAGTTTTTCCTCAGTGGAAAATAGCCGTGCTAATGCTACTTTGAAAATCCTTTTCCATTAGAAGCATTAGAAGAGAGATCACAGGAGAAAGCAACATATGCTGAGTATGTAAGGTCTTGGGGAGATTAGACGAGTTATAGTCCGAGATTTACTGTAGTACATCTAATGGCCGCTACACTTACAACTCACAAACCCCATTATCAGAGATGCCCTCCAAGATCTGAGCAAACTTGTCCTCTTAGAGCAGAGAGCCATGTTAATATTTAGTTAATACTATAACGGAAGGGGCACTAGCTTGTCTATCTTAAAGATAATTCCATTTCTGTTAATCAGCTTTGAATATAATTTTTTTTTAATTTATAGTTTTTGCCATAAAGTTTTTTGCTTTATAGCAAAAAACTTTATGGCTTACTTCGGGACTCTGTATTCTCCTGTCCAGAGTTACTTATTTGTACTGAGAACCCGAAGAATGCCGCTGTCCCATTTCGGAAAGAAATACATTCAACGTTGCTTAATCTTTCTCAAACAGTATCTTTCTCTAAAAAGGTTAATAAACACGTCTTAAGTTCAAATGAATGGTACATTTACTACTTTAATACAACTTATGAGAAATGATGTGTAGTACAGCATTTTATGTAATGGCGGTGAATGTAAATTTTTTAAAATGTTAACACCAAACTGCGCTGATGGTTACTTAAATACAATAAGCATATAAAGCTTAAAAACGTAGTCAAAGCTTCTTCTTGCTCTAGTAGGAGAGACACAACACGGTTTAAAGGTTTATAACTAGCCGCCAGGCATTGTAAGAGTCGTGTAGTTCACTAACTGCTGTTTAGTGGCAACAGCTTCACTAAAGGGAATATAATATTACCTCGGCTATTTTCCTATATCGTGTTTTAGTACTGCGCAAAGTCAATTTATGTATAAGCTGAGATGTCTAAGAGTTTCTTGAATAGAGAAGCACATAAATTGTTTTTTGTTATACTACAGGCAATTCTGCAACTATAAACTTAAATATCTTTTACTTTAGCCATAAATAGCTTCTGGGGCAAACAAAATAAAACTGCATGTTGTGAAACGACATACAGTTTTTGAAAACTGTAATTTAATCACAATAAAAGTGGAATATAACTCCATTAGAAGTACTTGGTTATTTAACTATCTAGCAAGCATTTAAAGCTAATATAATTACTTCACATTTACAATTACTTATTAATATTTACCAAAAGATATTATAGTTTTTGTTCATTTTTGGTTTGAATGGTTGATTTTTTAAATAATTTTGAGGAATATTATTTAACCTTTTAGAGAAAAATCTTTCAGCCATTTAAAATTTCGCTACTTTCTATTTGGATGCAAGTCCCTTTAAGAAGAACTGAAGTATATTCGAGCTCACTAACAGGGGACATCAAAGTATTCAACACAATATTTTGCTTATCAGAGGCGCATCGATAATTTTATTATTTGGTGAATTTTTAAAAAGAGAATTAAATCGATTATTTTCTTTTTAAAACTCTTCTTTCACCCAGGATTCTACACAGTCAATTTCATAATTCAGTCGTATTGAATCTGTTTACTAAATAATTTAAGCAGCTTGAACTCTTTAAGCTATGAAATATACACAATTGATGGAAAAAGCCATTAATAATTGATTAATTATATTAAACTTATGACGCTGTGAGTATCTTGGACGACTCCACGACTGATGGACGGGGTCCGAGGAATTACTATCTTGCTAAGCCAGGGAAAACTGGAGCCAAATCTTTCTGAAAGAGTTACGAGTTTGTAGTTTTTCAATATAATGATTAATTGAATAATTTTTGCAATGAGGATTCCTCATAAAATAAATATGTTCATAGCGGACATCTTTGTGACTTAACTCGGTTCCTTTGAGTGGGAGCTTATAAGAGAGGGTTAATTCATACTAGGGTCGCCACAGACATCATATTGGCTTCATTGGCAAGTCCTACTAAGAAGTTAACCTAAGACACGAAAAGACTATTTGGACAAGATAAGACATTCTGATCATAATATAGTCTGGGATGCCTGGTCATTTAGCACAATTGAGACAACCGTCTGCCTTGCTCAGGAACCCTCCTCCTCAGTGCCCACAAAGGAACTTAGCCATTTACGGCGAAAGAAAATGCCACAGTATTGAAGCCAAGAAAGCGTTGGAATTACAGAAATAGTTGCAGCAACCTTGAGGGTGAAAACCTTAGGTCGGAGAAAGGCTAGTTCATTATTAGCCACTCAGTAGGGCAACAGTATTATTGCCACATTGCTGGAAGGCAATTCGGATGATTGTAGGCTTCTTGATGAGCCACAGCAGAATAAACCAGATGAATCGCAAAGGTCTGTCTACGAATACCCCTTTTATGTTTGATAGAAAGAGTTGCTGTATTAGATTAAATAGCACAGCGGTTCTAACTGCGTTTTTCTATTATGTTTAGATTGCCGACAATTCATGTTTGATGAGAACAACCTTGGGATAAAAGTGTCATAATTCATCGCCAGACATTATCACACAACACAGACTATCACTGGGCCTTTTGCGCGTGATGTTAACTCCGATCTCCGATCATGAAGGGAGTTCCAATAGACCTTTTGCGGCTGGACTTCGCCTTACTGCCTCTCTCTATAATAGCTGCAGAATTCGTCGCATTACATTAATAAATTTACCTTACATTTAAAAGAAAACTTTAAAAGAGTAGATGACTTTCTCATTAACTAAGTTCTAATTTTTCTCAACACATTGACTCCATAGTGACCTGCTCATCTGCACAGAGGTAACCTGCAACTTTGTTAGAGACATCCTTCTAATCCAAGGCCTTTGGCCAAATAGTTACATTATCTTAGTTACCTGCACCATTCTCACCCGCAATCTGACCTTAATGTACCTATGACTCTGAACTAATCTGCGAACAGAATTCTGTCTATCATTCTTTCTATCTCAACCAATCAGTATCCACAACCCACCAATTCTTCATCCGCATCGTAAGTATCGTCCTTACACCCTCCCTCATCGCCTCTCAACCTAGAGAGGCTCTAAAAACTGACTCGTTTCCCTCATCATGTTCACCTAGCTGTGCTACTGAGCGAGCAGAGATTTAACGGTAGTAGAGTACATTTTGTAAATACATTTTTACTGAGCATGCAATGTGTAATAAGGAGATATAAAATGTGATTAGGCCCACAGTGCTAAACAAAAATATAACATCAGCAAATAATGAGTTCATTTTATTAAATTTTATCGTTAGAAATTTTAAAGTTAGTTCAGGGTATATTAGGATATTAATTTAAACATTTGCCTGTTACAATATGCCAGACTGATAAGTAGTTCCGATTTGAACAAAGTTAGAAGTTCATAACTCAATTCGTTGGTCCACAAGCGATTGCATAACAGATGTACCTAATCGGCTCGGGTCACACCTCCTTCATCAATCATCACTAAACACAAAGACACACACAAACATGCATTAAACATGACCATCATGCGTTAGAACAAGCGATGCTAACATACACGGTCACAAATATATACCTCTAACACAACAAAGTTACCATAACATACACAGAGAACGTGTTTATGGACGATGAATCAGGATTATTCCCCTCCTCATTCTCTTACACAGAGAGACAGAGAGACACCCTCACTAGCTGACCAGGTCGACATATATCCCGATTTAATATATGTGTGCACCGCGCCGCACTGTGGGTCTCATTTCGACCATTCCACTACGGCACAGGAGAATAACTCTACGCAAACTTTACTAATATAACCAGTTTAATCAAAATTTCGACGGTAAAATTGACCAAAATAGGCGGACAAAAGTTTGTGGACACTTTATTAGGCTATGAATTATGTTTTTTTTTGTTTTTTGATTTTTTGTTATTAAAAGTTATTTCTATTAATAGTTGTAACTAGAGGTGAACCTTCTCCAGTGAGAATCAGTTTTGTAAAATTTGAAATGACAATTTTAGTTAAACTTCGTGTCAAAGTACAGCTGTCTCACTCTGGGGGAGCTACACGACTCCGTAGGGGCTTAGGATTCAGAGCAGCTAGCTCATCCTCAAACGAATGAATAACCATAACAATAAGGGCCTACTTGTAAGCTCTCACTTGCAAGTCGAAGTCGTCCTCTTCTATGAACATATGCTAATCCCTATCTTGAGTAGTCTGCAACCTTGAGAACAGTTCTATAGACCCATCAGAGGACTTACAGTGCTCCGGGCGCCAATCTGGCTTTAACCGCCCGCCCAAAAATTTTTTGAAGTTCAAAAAGCTAAAAAATTAACCTCGGTCAAATCGCGCTGCCAAAACAGAATATGAAGCACCAATTCTATCAAAATGGAATACTAAATCTGAGTTATCTACCACATATTCTGTTAACAAAGACGAAAACACAGATAGGCCGTCTACTGAACTTTTTGTCGCAGTGATCAGGGAACCTTATGATATAAATTTCAAGTTTTGATCGCATTTACTTTCATTATCAGCAGAAACATTGGCGTCTCTAGTAATTTCAGTCGACCCCACTCTTCCTGCTTCAAGCTTTAATAGTATATTTTTTTTTTCCTCAACATTCTCACTACATTGCGTGCAATACTTACCGCGTCTTCTTCCTCCAATCATATAGCACTTCTTCGAGTCCACATGGTATTGCTCATTATGCTCAAAACATTATTAATCATATGGACTTTCAACGTGCTTTATTCATCAACTTTTGTTCTTGTGGTAGCATTTCTGGCTTCTGGTAAATGCTTACCACAAAAAAACCAACTCAGGAGCACTTAAAATGATCAATCTACATTCAATAGATTGATTTTATATGACGAGATGATGCAGTAAAACAGTTATGAAGACCCCTGTTTGAACGGTTTTCAGCCTCAATTTATCCATCTAAATGTTTATTAAGATCAAGTATTTTTGAAGGCTGTTACATAAGTCTTCGTTCACTTAATAACGAAACCAGAAGGTAGATAGGTTTTCATGTCCTTATCTGCGAACAGATACTAGTCAGATTTCTGTTGAAGCCAGCTGGAGAAAGGCAAATAAATGGGCAACAAGATCGAAGACCACAGCGCAGGACAAAACGCATACGAACTGCAAAAACGAAGTTATTTTAAATGCTAAAACCTTAATAGGCTGTCGTATAATGCAGTTGATCACAATTCTAAATAGCTGTAAATTAAAGTAAGTAAAGTAAAAGAAAGTAAGAAATTTTAGTTGAGAAAAACAAAAATTGAGCTGGCCACATTATGCAAAATAACTAACCATCGTTGCAATAATAATCAAGCTTATTATTGTGGTAGACAAGAGGATAGGGCTACAGTCTATTAAAAGTGCTAGTCTATAATTTGCTGAGACGCCTTGAACTAGGTATTATTAATGCATAAATTGAACCCTGGTTATAGCGACGATACATCAAAGATGATTCAGGAATAAAATAAAAAAAAAATCAAGATTAAAAACAAAAAGGTATATAATTCTAGCTCCTCACCTAATCAACATGATTGGGCGCCTCACATAAACCTTGGCTCATTATTGAAGGTTATTCTCTCCTTCTCTCAAATTTTCTCTCTCTTTCTTCCACATACAACACAAACACACTTACATACAAGGAAAAGAACTTAACAAGCCGACGGTGTTTTTTTTTTTAAATATTTTAGAAGGTGTAAAACACCAGATATCTTAACTAAGTACGCTCATTAAGTGCCATTAAGGACGACATAGTTGTTTGTGTAGATGGTGTTTTTTTGAAATATTATTTGTGGGTGGATTCGAATTCAGAGATATGAAATAAAAAAAAACCTTTGAAGTCGATTAATTATTTCTTCATTGTTATAATCATAGGAATGAATCAATTTTCTGTTTGTCATCATATGAAAAGGGACTTATTTGTGTTTTTGATTATTTTTTGAATACGTTAGATTTTTTAGACTTTGATTCGACGATAAACATATTATTATTTTAACTTTATTCAACTTTTGCATGTATTTACCTATGATACAGATCGGCATTAATTATTAAAAAATCATATCCGTTCATGTTATGTTCCAAAAATTCGGTTCTATTTCAAATTTTAATCGGCTGAACAAAGCTTTACTTTGACTTCCTCCGTTTGACGCAAAAATAGAATAAATTTAGTTTTTATATCTCAGTTTAGCCTTAAGACGGAGTGTTTTTGTTTTTTGTTCTGGACCGATTCCTCGCTCGTTGGATCCTTAATAAAAAAATTGCACAGTCACTAAAAGCTAATACAAATTCATAGCTGTAAAAAAAAAAGTAAGGTTTAATGTCCTAATTGGTTGTGGTATTTTTTTGTGCATTAAAATTTTAAAATCTTATTAAATTGCAAAAAAAAAAAAAAAAAATAGTTACTTAGTCCCCACCTCACCAATTTTTCAGTGAAAAGGTCAAGTAAGTATTTTTTGTAATCTGTTTGATTTCGGAGATATGGGGGGATTGGCCCCACAGTCCCCTAGTGCAATGAAGGGATTGTCTCCTTTAGGCCTTTACACTTGTCCTGAGCGCCTTCAGAGTTTTGTTTGGAGGTTAAACTCCTACTTCCTGAGACGGTCAGATGGCCTAGACCCAGGGGTCGGCAACCCGCGGCTCGCGAGCCGTATGCGGCTCTTTAAACCAAATTTTGTGGCTCTTCAGCCTGTCCAAAGTAAATTGTATATTTCAATTTTATTGAAACAAGTGAAAATTTCATTTATTAAAGTAAAGATATTTTTTCAAAAATAGTTTTAAATGTGATAGGTTTGAAATTGAATAGAATTATATTAAAATGCAGTACGTAATATAAAGGACTGCCGCCATTTTCATTCAAACACAGGTTTAGTTATTATTTAATTGTTTATTTACTTTGCAATATGTGAAAATAAGTATATAAAACGTTTAAATGTTATTGGATATCATAAAATAATAATTTGTGAATACCAATGATCTGCAGAGTTTGTGTACACTATCATCCTTTCGGCTCTTAGTAAGGTTTATTAAAATTATTTAAGGAGAAATGGCTCTCTACTTAAAATAGGTAGCCGACCCCTGGCCTAGACCCATTCAGGTTGGTGCTCTGTTGATCGTTTAGATTAGTTTACGCAGAGGGCACCACGAGCAGGCGATCAACTTCATACCTCGCAAAAAATAAATAACCTCTTTGCAATCATCTCATTTAGGGAGATATCAACTTTTTTTGTTTCAAATAATGGAAAATGGCGCGACATATTTGTAGAAGCCAAATATTTTTTTTTCATTTAGAACTAAGTAAAAGGCTTAGAGATGAAATAACTTTTAATTCATTGAGAAAATATTCTCCCTGAAAATTTATTTCAGAAAACAAAACCATAGAATATTCAGTGTCAGTAAGCAGGGGGTTGTTTGTTTTTTAAAGTTTTTTTCTTAATTCGCCGCTGTTGCGACCTTTCAACGTTTCTAAAAATGAGCATCTGGTCCACTGGCTTAAAAGCAACTTTCACAGTTCTGGTCTAGAGTAATTCTCTTTTACGCGACTAGGATTTTTTTATTTATTTTATTTTAAAACAGCGATTTTTAGAACTTTTGTTTTATTGTTGGCATCCTTTTAAATAATGTATAAACTTGGGGAGTTAAAGGTGATAGGTTTGTAGAATGTTAAGAATGTGTTGAAAGAAAGTTCTTCCTTTAAAAAAGAAGAAGAAGAAGAAGAAGGAGTAAAAGGAAAAACTAGGAGTGAAACTCGAAGCATGGAAGTTCTTAAAAATAAATTCACGTGGGCACCACCTCTTCGGGAGGGTTGGAGCCTGCCACAAAAACTTACTTCTTCGTCGGCTGACACTGGTGGGTACACTTCATGGAAAAGTCTGTGAAAGTTTTAAATGAAAAAGTAGAGAGTGACAAGTTCGAACCCAACACGAGAAAACCGTGATTAAAATTCATCACTGCCTTTGCTATCAGCCCTTTTGTTTAATACTCTTCTGAATATTACAAAAGGTTCTGGAAATTTATTCATACACGATTGGCTAGCTAACTATAAATTTATAATCTTATCTATAATATTGAATAATAAGTGAGAATATTCATTTACATGAATAGTAATAATTATGATGCACAAAGTATGATGAACTCGATAAAGAAAATACAAATAAATAAATAAAATTAGTTGCAAACTTTGTGCAACATCTCAATTTATTACCTCCCAGAAAGACATTCACTTTAAAGAGAATTCCAGCTAGTTCTTACAGGAAATACCCATTTTAACGAACCCTGAGTCTTCCTCACCTACACTGAACAATACGTCTATTAGCGTATGCGCAATTTTACCGAAATGATCTTTCAGTATTTTAAAATCTCATTGAAAACGACTTCTATGATTCTAGTAAAACTTCACATAATGATTGCAAAACATATAAATCTACTACTTATATGTATTTGAACGATTTTTACATTATAATTTGACGAAGGGTAGTTCAATAAGAGGGAGCGGATAGGTTCCATTAAAAAGGCCATTTTTCGGGAAGGTACGGTAAGGATCAATCAATTGTGAACTGTTAAGAGGGGTGAAATGTATCCTTAAATATGGGTTTAGTTTGAAGAAAATTCTTTAAAGTACCTCTATTTTAAATGGATAGTTTACTTTCTGAAAATGCAAAGCAAGTGTGGCATATCCGTCAGTCCATGTTTTGTTCTTCCTCAAAAAATGTTTCTACTAAAAGAGCGCTGTTCTCTTAGGTGCAGCAGTTCTTTGATAGAAGTGTGAGATAATAAACAAAATTAAATATGATATTTATATTAATTTGATAAGCAATGTTACAAATAGTATTTGTTTGGAGACAGAAAAATCGTTACTCTTAACACTTCTTCAGGGTATTTGGCGTCCCTGCGGGTGACTAGTTTCACGACATTAACAAAGCTATAACCCTAAACCTATACCCTAAACATTCACAATATTTTTTTAGAAATCCTGCAGAGATATTTTAATGGGAGCAACAATTTAGGTAAAGCAAAATTATGTAGCGGAAAAAAATGTAGTTGAGTGATACTTCAATTATAGTTTTACGAAGAACCTTAGTTTTAACCTTATCTAATTAGTATATCTTATCTTCTAAAAAATCTACAAACCTTCCTATAGCTCATAAATCTCCCTTGCAACCACAACATTTATCTCAACTACATAAACACGATTTTGCTCAAGGAAATCAACAGAGTATGATAGAGCTTGATAGCCTGAAATCAAGAGGATTTACCCAATACAGCTAAACAAGAATCAGTGACAATAGGCTCATTTTAAGGGGTTTGGCCTTCTGTTCGGCCCCACTTATGGGGAATCCGAGCGATCTACAGGTGTTCTCCTCTTACAGATAGAAAAAATTGAATTTATAATCTTTTAAATTAGATCGGAAGTTACGGGACAATTGTTCACCTTCCAAGAAGCAATTAGAAGAATTTTTAGGAAATTACTGACTTCCGAAGATCAAAGAAACTGATCAAATTGAACTTTTGGAAAAGCGCGCTTACGCTACAAATTTTATGTGACATCAGAACGAGGCTGGCCTTAAGCGTTTTTGAATAATACTTAAATGAAGATTGCGTTTCTAATGAATTAATAAGACCAACATTGTTTGGAATTTAGCAGGGAATTCAATCCTGGAGAAAATCAGAGGCTTCCGCCTTCTAATAAATTACTTCTAACTCTTCTTTAATATTTATTTCTCTTCCATCATTCAACCGTCATATCTCAAATAATAATTATTTTTTAAAATGGGAAAATAAATTTTAAAAATAAAATCATTAAGAATAAAAATGTCAACCAAAAAAATAAATAAAATTGAAATGGGAAATACTTAGCTTTGATCGTACCGAACTGATGCACTTTCAAGACAAACTTAGATGATTACATTGTGACTAAACAGAATATATACAGTTTAGACATGAGTCTAGGGCGGTTCTGGTTTGTATATGGAGAGTACAGTGTGTATATGGTGTAAACTGAGTGGCTAAGAATGTCCGACAAACTGCTGGGACTTCAACTGCAATTTGTAAACATCTCCTATACTCTTCAGTTTATATTCCACTAAGCCCTATATGCCTTAGGGTTCTATTTTACGTATTTATTTATTATTGTCAAATAATGCTTTTAATTTAATCTCTTTTTTTAGAAAAAAAAAAAAAACTTTGTGGTTAAAATAGAATGTTTCAGCAATGGATTGTTTAAGCTCAAAACTCAATTCTCTGGTGTACAGGTCCTGTCGCAGACGACAGTACAATAAGAACATCCGAAAAGTGTTGTCTCAGTTAGTACGTACATTCTAAATTTCCCTTTACTTCTTAATTAGACTTCTCAATACTTCATAATTAGACTGGTGCTGGATGTCACATACTTAAATGAATGCTTGCTAGAAGAATTATGTTTAAGAGAATTCGCATATTATTACTTTAGACTGATGAGCATTGCCCATAAAACCATAATAGAACCCGGATGAAGCGAATTTACAACACTATCGATCTCTATCAAAGGGTTTCTACAGATGTAAGTACTTTGCACATTATTTAACGCAAGCAAATGTGATGCGAGTGATATTTGAATAAGACTTCATAGCGTTGGAAGATGATTTCGAGACCAGTGGCGCTTCAATCGTTTAACGGGAGTATTAGTTACTCTTGAAAAGTGATGTGATAAGAAGAGGAGTGTTATGATAAGAAGTGGAATCTTTGATAGCGGAGTTTTATCAGATCGGATACTTGCAATCAAAAAAGTAAAGTAATCGCCTATTTTTTCAGGCGGGGCTTAACGTCCAACTACCATTTACTAGGTGTCGTGGACGGAGGCGACTAGCAAACTTACTTTACTATTTCTCATTTAACCATTAAATAAAATCCAAGGCCAAGACCGGGAATCGAACCCAGTACCACAATGCATATTAGCTTTGCAGGTCTCGCCTCTTAACCAGCTCGGCTACCGTGGCGCCTTACTTGCAATCATTATGTAGGGTTTTATTAGAGACATAATTAGCATTAGTATTTTTTTGGGCGTTGGTACTTTTGGATTTTGGATTGTAAGGATTGGATTCGGTAAAGATTGGAAGTATTAGCGCGTAACAGTCCGTAAATATACATACGTCGCATCAGAGTTTTGTATAACGTAACCTTACATCTTTTTGTTCTGATCAAGGTTCCCACCGGACACTTTAAAGAAGTTTCATAAACTGAGATCTGAAATCCAATTCGCACAACTTAAAATGAGCTTTTACGAGGGTCGTTTGAAAAGTCCGTGCAAAGTCAGAGAGATAGCACCACTGGCGCGTATCGAGGTTAGGTTTAGTTAGTAGCATCTCTTGGAAGAACTCACACCAAGTTTCAGCCAGATCGGTCTATTTCTTTGTGTTTGGCATTCGTTTGAATCGAGGAAGTCGAGTGATTTTCAAAAAAATGGACGAAAAAGAATTTCGTGTGTTGATTAAACACTACTTTATGAAAGGCAAAACGCCTGAGGAGACTAAAGAGAAGCTTGATAAACATTATGGTGACTCTGCACCTTCGATTAGAACAGTTTATAAGTGGTTTCAAAATTTTCGGAGAGGCCATAAGGGCACAAGTGACGCTGAACGTTCTGGACGCCCTGATGAGGTTACTACTCCAGAAATCATTGATAAAATCCATGATATGGTGATGGATGACAGAAGAGTGAAGGTGCGTGAGATTGCTAGTGCTGTGGGCATCTCGAATGAACGGGTACATAATATTTTGCATCAACATTTGGACATGACAAAGCTATCCGCAAGATGGGTGCCGCGATTGCTCACGCTTGACCAAAAACGAAATTGTGTGAAGTGTTGCAAGGACGGTTTGCAGCTGTTCCAGAAGAATCCGCAGGACTTTAAGCGTCGTTTCGTCACTGTGGATGAAACATGGATACATCACTACACTCCTGAGACTAAAGAACTATCTAAACAATGTGTTACCAAGGGGGAATCTGCGCCAAAAAAGGCGAAGACCGTTCCTTCGGCCGGAAAAATTATGGCGACTGTCTTTTGGGATTCGCAAGGAATAATCCTCATCGACTATCTGGAAAAGGGTAAAACTATTACAGGTGCATATTATTCATCGTTATTGGACCGTTTGAAAACCGAGCTGCTAGAAAAACGCCCACGATTGGCCCACAAAAAAGTCCTTTTCCATCACGACAACGCACCAGCTCACACCTCAGCAGTTGTGGTCGCAAAATTAATGGAAATAGGGTTCCAACTCGTTTCACATCCCCTCTATTCTCGAGACTTGGCTCCCTCGGACTACTATTTGTTCTCCAATATGAAGAAATGGCTGGCGGGAAAAAGATTTTATTCAAACGAGGAGGTGATTGCAGAAACGAATGGCTATTTTTCAGACTTGGACAAATCCTATTATTCGGAAGGGATCAACAAACTAGAGCAGCGTTGGACGAAGTGTATAAGCCTAAAAGGAGACTATGTTGAAAAATAAAAAAGGTTTACCCCAAAAAATTAAGTAGTTTTTATTTTTGCACGGACTTTTCAAACGACCCTCGTATAGCACTGCAATTTTTCAAGTGAACTTTTAATAGAAGAAAAATATCCATGCAGACTGTCGTTTAAACAAAAGATCCGTAAAGGATAAGGCTTTGCATTACTTCTTACATACAACAATACCTTCGCGATAGTAGGTTGAAATTATTTATCGGTATTTATGAGGTACTAGAGACTAATTATTTTTCTGCGGTATAATTTAGTTAATATAATAAATTAATTGGACTGCTTACTGATTTTATAATATCTACGGTAAATAAGGTAAAGATGGTTAAGTACCTACATAAATCTGGAATCTTTATTGGAGCAATATTGGTGCTAGATAATTCAGTATGAAGGTGAGCATAATTTGGTGCTAATCATACGCTTCAGAAAATATGGCCCAAGGGACCATACCAGCTGGCTAGCAGACCCATAGCTTATAAATAATTACATTTAAACTACGGTGCCTTGTAAACATCTATACACACACCACCCGTGCTTATAAATTGAAAGTAAGCAGCGAATAGCTTCCGTTGTAAATCCAATTTCTACTGAGAAGTGGATTTTTATTTTTTTTCTTTTCGTCAATTTTATTTTGCAATTGCATACAATAGGACAATAAGAAACAAAAATGGTGAAAAATTAGAATATATATGACGAGTTTAATAAATAATAAATATTCAATAATTTCGTGGCTTCTTGACTTCTGAAGTACACTTTACCATTTTTACGTTAGACTCCTTAGAGAATTACTTTACTGGGCCCAAATTAAAGAGAACTCGTTATCAATAGCAAATACCCATCTTTATGATAAGAGAGATAGAGATTAAAAAAAAAAAAATCCGTCGTACCCTAGCAATTGGCGTAGGTTCTTGGTCCGGTATAAAGGGCCTATTAGCATACCGAAATTACGACAAGAGGGGAGATGGTCTCTCCTATACAGCTAATGATCACTTGAAAAGTTTAAAGACTGTCCCTCCATCATGTGACCACTACTTGCTGTAATGATCTTTGGGGGGTTATCATCCCCCAACCGCCAGCCGTGTTCTGTATCCAATGTTAGCCTTCATCGTTGAATTGGGTTATTGAATATAAGTGTGGAAATAAGAAGATTCTATTCTGAAGAAATGCTCCACAAATTGAGTTGGATGTAAAACGATTAAAGAAAAAATCAAGCTAGTACATGGTATGTTCTCCATATTTCTTCGTAAAAATTAATATTAATGTTAAAAGCTTTATTTACACCCCCTTTATAGAGCAAAAACCTCTCTTTTTGCAGGTTTACCAATTAGAATTGTATATTCTAAATTACTTTATTAACAAATATACAAGGTGACCAGAGTTATATGCTCCACCCACTTTTTTTTTAACGGCGGGAAATTTCGAAAAAATAAAAAACACGTATTTAATCATTTTTAGTCTAGTTTATTTTCAGTGATTGGCCCATTTTTTTAAACCCCTGTATCTCGAGATACAGCATCCACAACATTGTTTTTTCAAATGGAACGTTATATATTTTTTTTTTTGCATGTTTTTATATTATTTGAGCTCCTAAAAAAACTAAAAATATTTTTTTGAAATCGGTTAGGTTTTAATCGGTTTGAAGAGATTCTTTAAAAAAAAAAAATAACGTAATTTTGACAGTAAACTGAAATTTGTTTTTCATATTTTAAATTATCATAACTTTTGAAAAACCTAACCGATTTCAAAAAAATTTTGTTTGTTTTTTTTATGAGCTCAAATACTACAAAAATATGCAACAAAAAATATAACGTTCTATTTGAAAAAACAAAGTTTGATGCTGTATCTCGAGATACAAGGGTTTAAAAAAATGGGTCAGTCACTGAAAATAAACTAGACTAAAAATGATTAAATACGTGTTTTTTATTTTTTCGAAATTTCCCGCCGTTAAATAAAAAAGTGGGTGGAGCATATAACTCTGGTCACCCTGTATATACGTACAAATTAAGAATAGAACCGATAACAATTAATATAAATTCACTAAACCAGAAGATTACCGTACGAGAACAAAAAATATAAAATAATTAAGCGAACTGTTAATTAAATAATATTAATTAACAGTTAAAATAAAATATACAAAGTGAACAAATATTTATCAAAATTATACAATTTTAATTTATTTTGTTAGTATGTGTAAAATAAACATAAACATTCAATATGAATTGGCGTCCATTCACTGACGCCAAGAGTGGCGCCATTCACTGACGCCTAAAGTGGCGCCATTCACTGACTCCAAGAGCCTCCGGACAGAGCTCTCTTGACAAAACACTCCATTATCAAAATCGTAAGACGTGAGTGTCTTCTAAGAAGAGCATTTCTTTTATGGAAATTACTACAATTCTAATAAACAAATCTTCTCCTAACGTAGATTTAATAAAAATATTTTTTTAAAAAAAATTTTCTGACTTTCAAGACTTTTTTTTATAAGCTATCTTAATAATATTGCTTTCACGTATGTAATTATTATAATAATTGTATGTAATTCACGTAACTATATTTACTTAGATATTTCCTAACGAATTTATGTTTTATTTATGAAAATTTTATCTTTTGTGAAAGCCATTTCTAATAATTATTGTATTTAAGTAGGTTTAGTAAATGTTAAAATAAATTATCAATTCTGAAAAAGCACATATAGATAATTAGATAAAGACAATAAAAGTTCGAAAGCTTCTTCTGTAGAAAGTTTAGAAATATTGAAAAATAAACATTAAAAATACACAAGACTAGAAGATAATTATTTTTAGTTAATTAAAGAAATAATACAAGACATTAAAAAAAATAATAATGGTGCTTGGAGCTTTAGTGAAGCAGTAAAATTTATTTAAGTAAATGACTTATTACTAGTGTATTTATTTACTTAATACCAGGGAAACACGTTTTGAAATTAAACAAGAAAATTTGTTAAGTATAAAAATAATTGCAGGAATATTGAGTACTGCTATTGTGAGGCTATAAAGATGGGGAGTGCTTCCTACGAGTATATTGCCATGGATTTAGGATGAGTAGATGAAAATAGTCGCAGAATAGAATTTAAAATGGGAATTGAGTCAAATGGTCCTCAGTCACAGCGAGTAAAGATCTATCTTAGTCGTATGTTAACGAGTGTTAGAGTTAGATTGGTGCTATTCAAATTAGTGATTGGACATAAATAAAATTAATATTGTCCATTGTTTTTGGTCGCTGATTCATTAATCTAGTAGAAAGAATAGAATAACGCCAATTTCAGCCATTATTTCTTCACTTTGCTGAGCTTTCGACCCAGGTACTGGGTCATCTTCAGAGCTGTGGAACAATTTAGAAGACGATTTTCAGTCTAAATTTCAAAACTGACAAGAACAATCTGAACAAAATATGGGACAAAATACAAAAAAAAAAAAATCATTTAATAGTTGGGAACACTGACTAAAATCTCATCCAAACACATAAAAACCTATTACAAAAGCGATTAGTGAGAAGGCATACCAACTTTATAATAATGTATTGTCAATAAGCCCTGAAGATGACCTAGTCCCTAGCTCTGCAAAATAAGACTGAAACTCGCATTATTCTTTTCTTTCTAAAATTAATTGGCCGGATATTGAAACCCGATGGAAGTAAAGAAAAAGAACGGTAGGAGAGAAGGTACTAGTACACTGAATTCCCAGATTTTGGGTTCGAGTATATCCGCTGCTCTTCTTTGGATTTTATACAATCACAATAAACGGTGATGGACAGTTTATATGGTACGGAGAACATTGTCTGGTGGCCGACAGTGCGCTGAGAAGGCTACGGGCAGGCGTCAATGTCATTAGAAGTTTATATGCCACAAAAAGATATATATTCATTTGAAACTCAAATCTTTTACAAACAGAAAGCTTAAAACAAAAGCGACTCTACCGCTATGTTCTTTCAAATAGTCAGAATGTATCAATTACAACTGATAATCATTTTAAGTAAAAGTTAGAAGAGAGTGTTTACACCTTTGTTAGTCCAAGTTCAGTCTATATTTAAAACACAATTTTTCTTTCTCACAACTTTATTCAAAAAGAAATACTGTAATTACCCCCCCAAAAAAAAGAATTGTCGCTTTAAAGTTTATTTACTCACATCGGCCCGGTGTTTGTTAGTTTGGGCCGTTCTATTTAGTAAAGCCAGAAGAGGAAACCAGTGCCAAGAATGGCCGACATAGTACGAACATTAAACACTGGGAGATATCGTGCCGACCAGCACTTCCGGCCAGACAAGGGACACTCTGGAATTAGTTTGATTTTTTATTTATTAATCGTTTTCTTTCTCTATTTTTAAATCATTGACTGGATGGATTTGAGTTAGGTTTATTTATAGAAATTAATGAAGCCTCACCAATATGACCAAATGTTTTACGTCGGGGAGGATGTGATTATATACGCGAGCTGAAAGGGACTCTGCACCAGTTTATAACCCTGTCCGAATATTAATAATTCTTAAAAAAAAGAAATCCTTAGATACCCTGGCAATGCGACAAGAAACATGACTTATTTTTTATGCTTCTTTTTTTAAATACTGCTTTGTAAGTGTTTATAAATCAAAGGAAATGAACAAATTTGAAAAAACTAAATTTCATTTCCTTATATCTAACAGAGAAGGGTTCAATGATTCACATCTTCAGAGATAAATAAAACTAGTACACATTCTTTCGAACTGTAGTCAATTTTAAATTTTGGAACATACAATCTTGTCCAATTTTTGTATGGACATTATTTGATTATCGAAACATGTAAACTTAATCTCAAAATCTATTAATGTTACCTATTTAAGTTTAAATAGGTAGCGCTTCAAAATCTAAGATTAATGACTTCCGGAGCCGCATACCTTTTCCTATTATTTATATTTGATTTCTAGGGGTGCAGTTCATGAGGTTCTCAGAGATTGGATCTGGAGAGAACATGAAAAGTACTGGGTGATGCTTCCTGGGGTCAAACACAGCAAGAGGGTTATGCCCTTGTTCGGCAAACAAAGAACCAAAGTGACTCTAAGTTTGGGCAGGAAGGTCTATTCATAGGGTCTTTTGGGTTTGGACAGGCCTATTCATAGGGCACGGAAGGTTCAGGAAACACCTGCACAAGGTAGGACTTATTAGTTCGGAACCGATGTGTAGATTGTGCCAGGAAGAGGAAGAAACGGCCTCTCACCTGTTATTCGATTGCTTTGCAATCGAGAGACTGCGCTACGAAATCTTTGGTACCTTGAGACCAGAGGAGATTGTAGCTCAGAAGGAACTGGTAGGGAAAGCCCTCAACCTTCATAGAAGGGGAGGTTTCATCTACTAGACTTTAGGGAAGGCACAATAAGCCTCTTGGTGGCTGCAGTGCCGTGGGGCATGGGTCCCGTCCCGCCATGCAAAATCTTAAATCTTAATCTTATATTTGATTCTATGCTGGTTAAACTTAAACGGAAAAAAATACCATATCTTTGATACAGAGCAATAAAGAGCTTTTAGTAATTTTTGGAAGTTTTGAAAAAGCTATGCTTGTGGTATTTCGTGTCCTTGAGTAGTTGGCCTGTTAATTTGATTCCTCAGGAGTGCAAGAGGAGACTTCAGCCCAGGCAGCGATAAAATAAATAAATTCAAGGATAGTCATCTTGAAATGAGATTAATTATAACTTGAGATGATTAATGGTATTAATGACGATGACTTTTACTTGGATGTAAAGTACATAATGTGATAAATAAATCATGGCTAACCTTAATTCAGAATTTTAATAAGTATTAAATCAGGCGCAGTTTAATGCAGTTTAAAATTTGAAGAAGTAGGGTAAAGTCGGGTGAGATGGCCAATCGGGAGAGATGGCCAACAGCCGAAATTTAACCGAAATGTCGTCCGACGGCGCTGAGTGACCTCTCCAGCGATTAACGTTCATATTTGACTACAGAGAGTATATTTTGGTCTGCGTCAAAGTGTTATTAATTAACTCAGAGAATAAAAACATTATCGTCTCAACAAAAAATTTTATTATAGTCCTACATAAAACATAAGAAGAAATAGAATTTAACATAATAAAGGTATGTAGTCTTAAATGCAGGGTGATATTAGTTCCTGAATCGTGAATCTTCAATCCATCATCCCAACCAAGCCTTTTATAAAGCTACTAATGCCACAAAACCCTAGGCCTCATCAAAGATTTTGGCCATACCCTATTGTGCTTCTCTCTCACAACAAAGTCGCCCTGCTTTTTTTTAAGAATTGATCGAACCATCACGTAGATTACCAACGCCAGGAGCTTCATTAGTCTCAGCGTTCTCTCATTTTCCTGCCTTTCCAGGCATTTATCTGAGAGGGCCTTTCCTGATCGATTATAAATCTGGAGATCTGGCTCTACAAATAATTCTTACTCGCTCTCCATTCACCTCTATTCTTTCCAAGAGCGCCAACTTTCTTGTAATTTTCCAGATTCTGGGTAATTTTTTAAGGAAGTGGACTAAATTTTGATATTATTGATTTGTTTAAGCTAGCATTGTACAGTAATGAATTAACTTTTACTGCCTTTTTCTGCTGTTATTCGCTCTCATAGATGAGTTGATACCATTAATCATCTCAAGGTATAATTAATCTCATTTCAAGATGACTATCCTTGAATTTATTTATTTTATCGCTGCCTGGGCTGAAGTCTCCTCTTGCACTCCTGAGGAATCAAATTAACAGGCCAACTACTCAAGGACACGAAATACCACAAGCATAGCTTTTTCAAAAGTTCAGAAAGGTGCAAGCAAAATTTAGCTTTCAAATGTTGTAAAGCCTTAAAACGACTAAACTAAATTCTATTTTTGACGTACTTCTAAACTGAATCTGATCTAAGCTACGTAAAAAAAAAAAAAAAAATCTCAATAGCCAATCATTGGCGATAATGGTTTAAGCAATCATTTAGCAATTATCCCTTGGGAAAAAAGATAAAATAAATTCTTTGCACTTATTGAACAAAGTCCGTTTAAATTAAACGATTGGCAACATTCTAGAGCTACAATACGATATTCTAAAATGGTAAATTTACCTTCTCCAAAAAAAAAATCAAAGCTATAATTAATAACTTTTGACGTCAATTAATTCAAATTGTGAGAAAATTTCGCACAATTCAAAATATTGTAAACAGAATAGATTGGGCTAATTTAAATAAAGTGAATGTTTTATATAAATGTTTTTCACATTAATTAACTATATAATCAGTGCTGAACTCAGACGGCTACATAAATTTAATAAGTACAACCAATTATTAGTGCATCAAACATTAACAACCACCAATAACAAGAACAAAAAAAAAGAAAAGAGAAAAGAGTATAACATAAATTTTGTTTTTCAAACATGTATTAAAGTGTTTGAACAGTTGAAGGTTAAACGGTGAAACCATACAATTACCTCTCGTTGGAGGTGATATTGTTTTTGTTTTATGGGCCATGTTATGTCTCGTTCAACTGCTTGCCGGCTTTAACTTCTTATGACTTGTATAAAACTACTATAATCTTCACGTAGCGATGAAGAGGGGGCCTGTATCTTGAAATGTTATTTGCGTATATTTCTTCTTTTTTTTTTTTTTTTTGCCCTTTAAAATGGAATTTAAGAATCATGATTTTTACCGCTCTTGCCTTCCTCCAAACTACATTTATGTACGACTATAACATATTTAATTATATTAATCTTGTACACATACTCGTATATACCAGTATGTATTTACGAACATAATCGGAATTTCATAAATTTGGAAATGTTAAAGAAGAATATGATTTAATTCATTTCAAATTAAATTCATAATTTAAACAAAAATATTTCTGAAGGCCGCCATTGCAGTGGGAAAACTCAGGGCACCAATCAGTTTAAATTTTAAAAAATTAATTAATGAAAGTTTAATTTCTTATAATTATAATTTTTTTTTTGCATTGTGACAAGATTGAAATTTTAAATAGTTGAACAAATAAATAAATGAACATACACTGGGCCAAAAAAGTCTGTGAACACTAACCTAAATTTTATTACTTTTATTATTATCTTAGTAGAAACTTCTTTTATTTCCAAATGAAATATACTATTCGGTAGAGGGGAACCAGAGTTTTCATTTTATATTCAATCTTTTATTTTTATTCAACAGGAATATCACAATTAGATGTTTAACAAAACAACACCTCACACGAATGCAAAAAAAGTCTGTGAACACTTTGCAGATAATAAATCATTCTTACACATTGTATGTGTATTATAAATTTTAAATACTTGTAGGACCTCCTTTGTTCCCTATCACTTCCAACAAGCGAGCTTTCATCGATCCAACTAATTTTGTGGTCGTCAACATTGGAATTTTATCCCATTCTTCTAAAATGGCGTTTTATAGTTGTTCACGGTTTCTTATTTCTCTTTTATTTATTTGGCGGCTGATTTCATCCCACAAATGTTCAATTGGGTTAAGGTCTGGCAATTGTGGAGGGGTGTTTAGGTGCCGGGGTGTATTATATAAAAGCCATTCCCGAGTTTTTAGTGCGGTATATTTCGGGTCATTGTCTTGTTGGAAGACAAACGTTCCCTCCAACCCTAATTTTTTTGAACTTTCTCTTAAATTGCGTCTTAATATATCCACATACACATATTGGTCCATCATACCATTAATTAGATCTAACTTGCCCACTCCTTTAGCACTCATGCACCCCACACCAGAATGTTGCCTCCCCCATGCTTAAAAGTAGGCTTCATATTTTTCATTTTCATAGCTTCATTTCTTTTTCGCCACACTTTTTGTCGTCAATCAGACCCACATACATTGAATTTCGACTGATCTGAAAAGATTACGGTTTCCCAGAAACTAGAAGGCTTAGAAACATATTCTTTCGCGAAATCCAATCGGCGCTTACGATTTATTTTATTGATAAAAGGTTTTTTCCTTGGGACTCGACCGCAATAATCGTATTCATGTAATTTATTTCTAATTGTCTGCGGTGTAACGCTTACACCGTAATCATTTGATAATTCTTGACTGATTTTTTGAGCGCTTGTCCTGGGTTATTCTCGTAATGAATCGTTTATGAAAGGAATTAAGTTTTGGTGGCCGTCCACTGCGTGGCCTACTAATCACATTTTCGTACTTTTCGTACTTTTTAATTATATTATGCACCGTTGAAGGGTTTTTTTTGAACTATCTTCCCTATTTCTCGAATACTTTTTCTTTCATTTCGCAACCTCACAATAAGTTCACGAATTGGTTTGGGAACCTCCATATTAGTGGTTAAATGTATACTAATTAGATTATTTATTCACAAAACTGACTGTTGTGGTTTCTACAATACAATAGAGAACTTTGAAACTTTATTCAATCGTTTTTCTGTTTGTTATTTTAATGTTTTTACACATTTATACAGCTGTTCACAGACTTTTTTTTGCATTCGTTTGGGGTGTTGTTTTGTTAAACATTTAATTGTGATATTCCTGTTGAACAAAAATAAAAGATAGAATATAAAATGAAAACTCTGGTTTCCCTCTATCGAATAGTATATTTCATTTGAAAATAAAAGAAGTTTCTACTCAGATAATAATAAAAGTAATAAAATTTAGGTTAGTGTTCACAGACTTTTTTTGCCCAGTGTAAGTTTAATAATCATCTAATAAATTACTCGGATTCCGATAAATTATCTTATTCACACCATATTTGCCAATTTGTTGATGATTCACTTAAGAATATCTCACAACCAAATCAATAATCTTGAGGAAAACAAAATGTAATTCACTGAGTGATTAATAATTTATACATATTTTTAAATTTGTCTATTTTTCCATTTTTAATTTTAGTTCTAATGATAAGCTTCAAATGAGTCAGGCAAAGCAAAGGTCAATGAATTACAACATATTGCTTCACTTGATTAGCGCAATTTTAACTATGCAATTTAGAATTTCTTTTGCTATTAGCAAGAGAATATACTGCAAATATTGCAGATTTTTTTACTATAAGTTTTAAAAATTGTGGTCTCTGAGTGGTTGAATTAACAAAAACGGCATACAGTTTTTTATTTTGAATTTTGGAACTTCGGTAAGAGATTGTAAATCACCCAATCTGATTTACATTCCTCGCTCCCTGTTTTAAACTTTAACTCATTTATTTACCTCTAAGCTCGAAATCAAGCAAAAGTTTATTCACTACTAACACGAAGAATAAGAAGAAAAATCTTTAAAATGGTATTTACCTAAACAGCCTAGGACAGGAAATAAATTTTAAAAAGCCTTACCTTGGGACTATTATCGCAATCAAGGGAGTAAAGATGTTATAGAAATCTCTGGAGACGTAATTTGACAGTTAAAAATACAAGTTTTGACTCTCAGTTCCCTTTATACGCGTCATAATTCAAATAAGGACTCGTTAGCAAAGCTGAAAATCTGGAGGGGTTATAATGTGGAACTTTACTCTGGAAGCGGGAGAGGTTAGTCGACCCATGAAATATAGACCTTCAGGGAGGCGGCCCTACTGTTTGGTAACAGGGTGCCTTTTCCTCACTGTACGCTTTTCTAAACTTTTCCTTACGGAAAAACCATAAGGGTTGTGTAATCATGGGAAATAGAGACAAACGAGCCGAGCACGGGTACTGTTTGCCAGAGAAAATGAAATTTTATGGTCCCCGAGCGGCTACAACCTTGCTTCTCCTCTTTCCAAGCCCCACCTAGCTTCCATCGCATAGTCTACCTTCTTCTTACCAACAGCATCCCCACCACAATCTTGCCTATATATATATCGAGGATCATATTATAAGTAAAAACACGTGAGAATGATGACTTTTTTCTTTGAAACAATTCAGCCGAAGCCCTCTCTTCTCTGTCTGTTCAGTTCTCTAACAGAAATATCTACTCATTCAATTAGGAGTGGAGTTCAGGAGCTGAGCCTAGCAGCCACCCTGAGGCAATGTTTACTCAGCGATTAGCCAATTAAGGGTAGAAGCAACCTTCGTTATCTTTCCATAGTACTTTCTATTTGTCCAACTCCAACTGCAGAATACGATCAATGTATGTTATTCTTTATACAAACACTTCATACGCCCTCTCTAAGAAAAATAACAATGACAAGTTTTGGCCACGTAGTTATTCAATTTAATCAAGATTATTATAATGAATCTTCTTAAGTTAGACTAACTTCATTTAAGTAGGCTACAGACTTAGCCACCCAGCCGTTAGTGGTTAGGACTAAATCCTACAACTTAGTGACCCTTCAGATGTGCGTTGCTTTGGCCGGAGAACAGTTTCCTCGCCTCAAAATGCCGACTCTTGCTAATATGTTCTAGTCTACTTTATTAACTATTAGGTTCCTCTAAAGGAACTTACGACAAATTTAAGGGTAAATCACAGATTTTTAAGTTATATTTTGCTATTTTTAGGGCATAAAGAAGATGCGAACCATCATTTTATTAAGAAACGTGGAGTAATCGCCTATTTTTTTTCAGGGCGGAGCTTAACGTCCAATTACCAATTAGGTGTCTTGGTCGGGGGCGGAAGGCACATACTTCATGATTAACAATTTTTTCTAACAAATACCGAGGATCTATAAGCGGGATTAGAACTGGGCATCCCTCACTTATAAAGCCAAGTTTTCGTAACCACTAGACCAACAACCACCCTTAAATATTTTTATTTTACTTAATGCACTCTGATTAGACCTAAAATTGTACCCTGCTTGCGTAAATTATTATTTAATATATAGTTAATAACTGTATAAGATTCACTTATGTGAGTATGACTCCAGGCTCCGCAGGTAAAACACTATCCTCTATCGTTCAATAATCCATTTCTACAACCCTCATCCTTAATAAGCACTTTTAGGTCATAAACTAGTCCTCGACACCATGAGCTAGAACAGGGATGGCGAACCTTTGTGGGTCAAATTTTGTTCATTTTTTTTTGTTTAGTACTAGCTCTTGGGTCACTAATGCCCATTTGCACAATAGTTAAGTTTAAAAATTTTAAACTGAATATTTTCAAAACTAAACATCTTTTAAATATAGATAGAATATAAATTATTAGAAAATCTAAATCAATCCGCGTAAACAAACAAATGGTTGCCAAGCTATTGTGGGTCAGTGAAAAAGCTTGCGCGGGTCAGTGTCTGACCCGCGGGTCACAGGTTCGCCATCAGTGATCTAGAACACCCTCGATGATGTAAAAATTTCTTCAGTAAACTTGTTTAAGTTCGAATCCTCTATTTTGGATATCATCCCTTCATCATTTTACAGCAAGAATTGTCTTCAGGGATAAACAATAAATTGTTTCGAGCTCTGAATCTCCAATAGAAACTTAATTTCGGAAACGCAGCAGCACAAACTGGTGTTTTTCCCTAAGAGCACTAGAAGAAAGAGCATACGATAGTAGATTAACCATCCAGACAAACTACAGAGATGGTTCTTTAAATTGCTTAACAATCCTTTCCCTAATAGACCAAGGGCTAATGCTCCATATTATTAAACTAAGTTTAAACGTTTATTAAAAGGTTTCTTGTTTTTCTAAGTACATTACTTCTGTATAGACAGTTAACAATCAGACAAAACATAGATAATTAATGTTGCCTGCCAGAGGACTGGGCGTGGTTACGAATAGAAAATTGATTCTAAACAGACAATGCTGTAGGGCAGTCACGCCCATCTGTTAGACAGATATTTCTAACAGAATGAATTGTAATTAAAATATAAAAAAGACTAAATAAATTTCAGCCTGCACTATACAGGTACAATCGTGTGTGTTCGGATGTAAAACATCATTCAGATTTTAAATCTATTTAATATAAAGCATTATTACTGTTTTTAAGTAAGCATTTGGCTTATTTATTGCGCAAAAAGTGGTTAAAGAGTAAATTATCACTTTAATCTGTAAGTAACAAGTGACAAATAGACTCAAAATGACCTGTTCCCTATTTTCACATTCTCGATCGTATTTTGTTTGTTTTGGGGTTTTGTAAGGTGCGCAACAACAAGGGTCCTTTGCACCTAAACTATACTGTAGAATAGTCACTTTACTACACAGCCTAACCTACACCTAGTCAATCTGATCGATACAAACCTAACGGTTGGCCTAACTCCTATTTTCTTCTAACCTGACTAACTAATGTTGGGGTGGAGTACTCGATATTCCTCGCACCCCATAGAGATCTAACCTAAATTTAAAAAAAAAACTATTTACACAAAATTTATATGTACACTCATATACTCATCTTATTAATTACATTCATCCTAATAAATACAATCATCCTAATAAATACAATCATCCTAATAAATACAATCATCCTAATAAATACATTCATTCTAATAAATACATTCATCCTAATAGTTATATTCCTATATATACATTGAGTGGAGTACTCTATATTCCTCTCACTCATTTACAATCCTAAATCTATTTACATTTACGCAGCCCATTCATACGCGTGCCAGGGTGCCAATCCCGACACAGACCCACCCGTCCTAGAAAGCAGTGGCTCCCGAGAAAGTGCAGGAAGACGTCCTGCGAGACAAGAAGACGATCGTATTTTAACGCTTATCCCACACAAACTATTAATTAAAGCAATAAATACATAACTAGCTAGCACATATAAAAGTGTATAAATGCTATAAAAACGAAGTTAATCATAGTTATAGCTAATTTAAGATAAGGTTAAACTACAGAGAATAGCATTTTAAGATTTGATAAATCTAAAAAAAAGAAGTATAACTATGATTTAATTATAGTTTGGCTATTATAAACCATTATAATGTGCTCTAAAACTTTATGAGAATGTTACTTTCCTCACAGAGATAATATTTAATCGAATATAATTCAGTTAATGTTTTTTTTGAAAGATTCATCTAATTAAATGGCGATTATTTTTTGAAATGGTGGCCGTAAAAGTAAAAATACTTCATAAATTTATAATGAATTTCAATACTTAATTGCATTAAACGTCCGTTCGTAGGATCATTCCAATTTGGAGCCGGATCGCTCAACTTCTGTTGATGAATCTGTATTCGTATTCAAACGTCCTTATCAAAGAAAGTAAAGATATTTCAAGAAGCGAGTCCCCATGGCTTGACCAGGGGATTTGTATCCCCCTCAAATTTTGGTTGATTTGATTGACTTCCAAAGAGTTACAAGATTGTGCTAATTATGTGGAACAAGGGATCAGATAGAAATACAGAAAAAAAAAAAAAAAAAAAACTGCAGATGTTGGTGACCTCATGTGTTGACGCGACTTTCATAAAAAAATTAAATACAAAAGAAATATTCAATAAAATAATAATAATAATAATGTGAAAAAAAAATGCTTTACAATCGTCGGGATTAACCCTAAGCTTAATGTCAAATATCTATAGAGACGCTGCCACAAGTATGCGCATTCTTAGACTTTTAGCAATGAGATTTCTGTTCGTTTTTCGTAATAATAATCAATAATAATAATAAATAGTAATAATAATAATAGCTGCTAACCCTTAGATTTTCCCTTCCTAGGAGCTTCTTACTGCTCACTGTCTGGTGATAGACAGTGTTGTCTGTAACGAGAGAACACTGTCCGGAGGCCGGCAGTGCACTGAAAAAAGCTCCGGGCGCCAATAACCTTAGATGTTGATGCGCCTTACATGATTAAAAAATAATAATAATAATAGCTGCTGACCCTTAGATTTTCCCTTCCTAGGAGCTTCTTACTGCTCACTGTCCGGTGATGGACAGGGTTGTCTGTAACGAGAGAACACTGTCCGGAGGCCGGCAGTGCACTGAAAAAAGCTCCGGGCGCCAATAACCTTAGATGTTGATGCGCCTAAAATTAAAACGAAAAATAATTATAAAGAGAAAAAATTTGTAAGTATATTTATTATACAATGTTTACCAAATCAGCCCAACCTATAAAATAATTACGATAGTCTGTTTAAAAGAAGAAGAAAAGTAGGATTTTTATGACATCATAATTTCTCTAAAGCTTTTAAAGTGATGATGTAGATGCCGCCAGTTGGTCGGTTTACGATAAGTAACTACGCTTATCTTCGGTATGTATAAAAAGAAGAAGATATGAAAGGACAAGCAGGACTGAACATGATCAACTTTATCTCAGGAATTCATACTTGCACAATGTTCTCTATTTTCCTGCTCAATCTGACAGCTCTTTTTACTCTTATCAATCCAGACAGATAAACTGGCATGTTCACACCATAACATGTTCGCACTTGTTCATCTTGTTCTGTGCAAACTATGATGCGCTTGCAATACATAATTTAAAAAAAGAAATTATCAACTATTTAGCGTGCCTAAATCTACTGTATAATTTTAAAAAATATCGTCTTATCTTCGTGGGGCAACATTTTGAAATATTTTTTCCCCGCAGTACCACTGAGATATACGGGTCCTAATCTACATGATTAAACGGTTTATATTGTGAAAATTTGTTCAAAAGTTGCTCTAAAAATTATTACGCCTGCTGAAACTTTGTCAGACTCGCCGTCTTTTTCGAATGACAATTAATTGAAACGTCCAACAAACAACAGACTGGTGTTTTTTTCTAACTTTGCTCTTAGAAACAAAGATTCCTATTAAACACTAAAAGTTTTGCTATCATATACGTTTGTTAATTAAATTAAAAATACCCTGCTTCCATAAATTTGACAATTCGGCTGCCAATACTTGCTTGGATACGATGCAATAACTGCCTATTGGATATAATTTACGCTGATGATGGTAATCGACTTAAATGAAGCTTTTTTTTTTTTTTGATAATATTAGCAATACGCCAGTAATTGCATACATCAATGCAAAAATGATAACTTGAATAATGCATTAATATATGCAGTTTGTAAAGTGGAATGGAGAAAAATGGGATATGAACGGAATATTTAAGTCAGTATGAATGGAATGGTGGGTGACTGAAAATGGAGTATTACGATTCTGGATTGGAGAGTTTAAATTCGAAGGAGATTGGATTTTTTAGCTGCTCTTAGAGATCAAACCAGCTTTTTTTTTTCTTTTTTTTTTAATATAAATAAACTTTTTGGGCTTAATATTAAAAATTGATAGAATATTATTCTAAGGGAAGGGATTAGCTATGCGGTTAGCGTACTGGACTCCCACGCGGAGGTCCCGGGTTCGAATCCAGCTGCTGACCCTTAGATTTTCTCTTCCCAGGAGCTTCTTACAGCTCACTGTCCGGCGATGGACAGTGTTGTCTGTAACGAGAGAACACTGTCCGGAGGTCGGCAGTGCACAGAAAAAAGCTCCGGGCGCCAATAATTCTAGATGTTGACGCGCCTTAAATCATCATTAAAAAAAAATATATATTCTAAATTTTTAACAACAAATAAAAAAAAATTGTAAAACCATCCATGAAAATATTTCTACCATGTTTAGGCACGAATCGCATGACACCTTGGATAGGGTGAGAGAAATACTAGGAAGAAAGAGGAACTGCAAATCTGGAATATCTCGCTTTCTAGCTCCGTTAGCTCTCTCTCACTTTTTTGTCAAACATCTTCCCCAGACGTTCTGAAAGGAACTTGCACTGAAAGTGCTCACATCGCCTCTTCCCAGTTGTGGAGTGCATCTTGAAGTGTTAGAAATCGGACTTTAGAACCGGAAATCGGCCCCTAAAATTGTAATATGAGTAAAGGAAGACAGAATATTGCCAATTTCAATCATTAATTTTTATTTTTGCCTCTTCAGAGCTACTGTTATTTATGCACTCTAATCAAACATGGCGTATAAAAACGTAGGGCAGAAGATTTACCGACCTAAAATACAAAAAGAAATATTATAATCTTCAATAAAATAATCACTGAAGTTGACCTAGTCCTTAGGTAGGCCGAAAGCTTGGCAAAAATAAAAATTAAGACTGAAATTGACAAATTGATTTCTCCCTTTTGGATGAATGAATCAGCCATCAAGAACAATGAAAAATACACTACAATAAAACGTACGTAGTATGAATTGATTAATGTATATCGTTTGAGCTTTTTTACGATGAAAGAGAAAAACATCTGCTTTCTGAGGCACCGTTAACAAATATTTACTTCGTTTCTGTATAAATTTTGAATTTCCATTATGAACTCTGAAAATCCTTTAAAAAGCTTTCTCTAATCGATTTCGTTTATATTGATCCTATTCTTTGTGCACGCACTTCTGTAACGGGGTGATATTAAACTGAATTTAATATGAAAGAATGTTAACCAGTTCGTTCTTATTCACTCAAAATAAAATCCTTAATATTAGAAATAAATCAAGTAAGTTCTTATCAATTTCAATCTGAAACGATTTCAAAAACAAGTATCTATTGTAAATATTAAAATTTTATTTTTTCTAAACGTCAAGAATATAATCAAACTAATCTTCGTTATGTAAATAAACAATGAGCTAATATATAAAAGGAATTAATAGAGTTACAGAGTGGATGAATGGCAAGCAGGAGCCTGAGCCTGCTGTTCTATTCACGTAACACATACATCCATCTTCAGATATATGAGTGGAATGCGTATGAATGTAATTTTAACAAGTATGTATATACGTGTATAAAGCTATATATGTATACTGGGTGCATATCACTAGCAGCCTACTTGACATTCGTGACAAGCGGTTTTTAATACGCCAACAGAAGAAGCCGCCATGTTCGTCTTTTAAATATTATTAGTTGACTTACCACTTCAAAGACGCATGTATATCTTTTATAGTTAAAATACGTATCTATTGGGAAAGTAAAATTTCTTCTTCCAGCCAAAATGACTTTATTTCTTGATGTATGTTAGTGAGAACCAAGTTCTTTCATTGATGTTTTGGGATGGTAATAATAGTTTTTTCCTACGCCCATGGGCTATGTTCGTTCATGTATTAACTAAGTGATAATTTAAGACAAAAGAGCTGTCTCTCAATAGCCAGGAAGCGAGAGAGGAGTTTAAGGAGTGAAATTCATGCAACTACAGGGATGTTTGGGATGTTGACCCAAAATATAAATTTTCTGCATAACAAAAAACAAAATGTAATCATGAATAGAAAAAAACTACTGCCTAAACTTGCTTCTAAAATAAATGACAAGATACGTGTGGATATTCCTTATTTTTTAGCTAAGGGATAGATTCCAAGTTATTCCACAATCTGACGTCAGCCGGCATAAAGTATTAAGGGAAGAAACACCAAATCGATAAGTAAGAAAGCTGAACCCCCTTAAGACGATTCCGGTTGATTTAGCCAGAGCACCGTGCGTCTGATAGTGGTCAAATGAGGTGGGGATAATGCTAACCCCCTGGGTCTATAGAGGATGCTCTCAACTTCATCCAGTCCTAAAACATCATCCCAGTAAAGACTACTTGCAGCATCTCCGTTAGAAATTGAAAGAAGGGTTGCACAAAAGGGTTCTTGCAATCATTTGAAACAAAAGAGGGTACTACCCGTTTGTGACTCTTTTTTTTTTAATTAGTAGTTGCTGAGAGTGATTGGAAATCTAATGAAGTCTGAAATAGCATCAGCTTATCTTGCATTCATTCCGCTTTACTTAGTTAACAAAATAAACAAAGCTTATAAACAAATTCGATGCAAGAAGAATATCGTACTGGTTATCAAACTTCAGTTATCAGGAAATTGATAACTCACTTTACACTCATTGCAACTCTTAAAAAACAAAAAGAATTCATAAAAATTTCAAGAGTCCCAGATATTAAAATAAGAAACGAACAGAAATACAAAAATAACGAAATTCAGTAATCGTTTGTATGCATCAATTTACAATCTAGACGTGCACATTGCATTGTATTGCGTAAAGATTTCAATTATTTGCAATTTTGCATAAAACAAACCCAATTTTCTCATACTTTTAAGTTCAAATAAAACAATTATTGTTGGTTAATGATGTTTTTAACTTTTATAAGAACAACTAATGATGGAATGATGTATTATGTGAGAACTAGTCCATGAAATAAATTGTTTTGAAATAATTGTTTAAATAATGACAGATATAAATATTTTTAGTTAGAGTGTTGTGTCATCCAATGTTACAAAGAAGACTGGGCCAAATAACTTTTTAGACTGTTTTAAAAATTTAATGTTCTTTAAGGAAGTCTTCAAATCATTACTGATTTTATTAATTACGAGTATAATTTCGTAAATCTGTCACATCACAATTTTATTGTAATTTTGCTAAGAAAAAAGTAACTCATAGTAATGAAGTAACTCATAGTAACTCATAATAATGTATTGAGATTTAATAAAATTGGCACGATTTTTGCAACTCATTACATCATAATGTCATTCCTGTTATTTCTTGCAACGTGAGGCAATCTCCAGCTAAATGAGCCAACCGAAAATGCTACTGCGTTAAACAAATTTTTGCTTGAAAACGGATAAAATCAAGGCTAATTATTTTAACTTGATTTTTAATTTATAATAAAAACTATATGTGGGCACTACTAATTAATACTACAAAATTTATCTGATTAAATACAGTTTCTTGCTGATATTAGTAATTTTTATATTTTACTATAAAAATTGTGAAAAAATAAAGAATTAGGTCGGAGAACGACTTCTAAGAAATAAGTTGGTTGCCTTGAGGCAGAGGTTGGAAAACGCTGACTTAGACTTCAGTTACGCTGTCTGATTATTTTACTTCCTTTTATAGCCGTGATTTATTATTTATTATTTTTTACCAGACACTATAACTGAATCGTGATTTTATGAAAGGCACATTCCAGGACGAAATGTAGTGACCAAGCAGAACATCGCTGAATCCTCTGAATAAAAATGTTAAGCAAAATTAGCAGAACATAGGCGCTATTTTAGCTGTAGAAGGGACCTCGCTCTATGTTCATCACATAGAATATATTAATGATAAATCATATTGTATAATAAATAACAACGCATTTCGCATATATTTCAAAACTTAAATTAAGCTTAATACGCTAATAATAAACAATAATACAAACTTTGAAGCCAATTAAAGAAAATTTCGTACAACTCAAGAAGACTTTACTGTATGGGAGGAAGGTGTGCATATGAAGGATGTCCTTACGGTGAGCTAGCTGCTCGCAAAGGGAACTGTAGCAGAGCTGTCTTCTTGAATAATAATATCTATAGAGAAGTGTTGGTATTGTGTAGCATTCTGAGCACGTAGTTGCTAATATAGTGTGCCAAAGGCTGAAGAGAGAGAGAAACTACGAGAGAGGCCACCCTCTGGTTCTGGCGGAGTAAGTAGGAGAAGGAAGATAGTCGGCCAAGGTATCGCCGCCCATCGCGAGATCTGCACACACACACACACACACACACACACACACAGAGAGTAGCGACAGCGGCCGCATCTACAGTTTTGAAAGGTAGTTCTCAAGAAGAGGAAGTAAAGAGAAATGTAACCAAAGCTCCCAAACAAGGGAGAAAAATGTCTCTTCCATTTTACCGTATGTTCAATTTGACGAAAGTGGGTTAGGACATCCTTGAGGAAACTTAGCCAGCTTTGTATGAGAAATCCTTCTATTCTGATACGAATATAAATATTCTTTTTTAAAATTTTTATAAACTCAACTGCCTTTTTTCTATATGAAAATGTAAACAAAAATAATATTTTTTTTATATTTTTCATATTTTGGAAATATGAAAAATATAAATTTCCTTTTTTTAATTTCTCTTTTAAATGCAAAGATTTTTGATTTCGTGTTTTCACTGTAAATATCCGTTTCCACGTTCCCTGAGCAGGAAAAAGTGGTTTCCAAAAATAAAGGGTGCGAATGAGTCAGATTCACTCTATCTACTGTAACAATCGCAGTAAATTCCAATCAGATATTTCGCTTTGGTGCCAAATACATTGCTACAAGAGGTTACATCAAATTCGATAAACTGGCAGTACCAATTTGATAAATCGATTTTTCACTTTTTTTAAGGAAATGTCTCTAACGCCAGAACGGGGTACTCGTGATGATCTTTAGAATAGAAGCTACATTTAAACGGCGACCATCTACGATATACGTACTTTTTTTTTTAAATTGCATTAAAATTAATGTTGCAATAATGACTGACTTTATAATTTTTATTTATCACATTTATTAATTTATAAATATTTAAATAGGACGTTAAATATACTTTTTAAACTAAAAAGTTAAGTATCTCATAAATGAATTGTTGTATTTTATGAATAAATAATGGTACTACTTCTACGAAGATCAATATCACGCTGAAAATATGATTGTTTTTTCAAATTTGTGCATGCATTATAGGAACACAAAGAGTTAAAAGCAGCCTAGGAGAGAACGTATCAAAAATAATTACGATCAGATCCACATTAAACTGTTAACCGCTCTCTCTCAATTAATTGTGAGAGCACAATTGAGGTGGTTCGGGCATGTAAGCAGGATGGAGGAGGATCGGCCACCTAGGAAATCTATGGAGACTAGAATCACCGGCAGGAGATCCAGAAAAAGAAGAAGGATCAGTTGATTGCACTCTGTTAAGGGAGGAATCAAAGGACGAGGATTAGGATGGACAGAGTCCAGGAAGTTGTCGATGGATAGAGATAGATGGCGTTCTTTTTGTCAAACCACTATACCGCAAGGTAGATGAGGAGGGGACTAAGAAAGTAAAGAGCTTAAACTAAACTAGAATAAAAAGGCAACAAGAAGAACAAGAACAATTCCTGAAAATGTCATTTTTGTACCTTTTAGGGAACAATTATTCTTGAAATCAATTTGAGCAGCGTTGTCTCACTACAATTACACTTATAAACAAGATATTATAGTATTTATTTTAAAGAAAATTTGGGAATTGTATCTTTTTTTTAGGAAGAGGGGTTGGGTGATTTTCAACGTCTTTTTGTGCAGTTAATGACTATCAACCCGGTACATCTGTCCTCCCGGACAGTTTTAACTAATATTTGGGAAAGCTTTCACCCCAAAATAACATTTTCCCGTTCCAATTTTTTGTTTTTTTTACCAGAAACGCATACGGGACAATTTTTGGAAATGAGGTTTACATTTTCCATCAAATTTTTTCAAAAAGAAATATTGTGAGTACATTTTGATTGGTTGTAGTATAAAAGTTTCCTTGTAGAATATGTATATTGATGCGGTCAGATGTTATTTTGCGCATTTTCAACTATTTACTGCTAATTCATTTTACTTAATACAACTATTCCCTCAAAATTGGTTTATACAGGATGATCCATTTAAAACGCACCAATCGCTAATAACTTTTTAGGAAAGAGGAATTTCGAAAAAACTCACGAAGTAAACTATATGTTTTTTTTTTTTTAGTCTAGTTTTCAAATTTTCCACCCCCGATGCTGTATCTTCATTTTTGGCGGAGTTACGGCTAAAAACCTGATTGGGGTTTTATAAGGACCACTGGTTTTGACAATGATTATGAAACCTACATAAAAAAACTGTGAAAAATGACGTTGTTCCCGTTTCGATATCCCTAATATTTGTCGAGATATTTAAGATCAAAGTTACAATTTTATCTATTCATGATCAGTTTTCAATATAAATTTTCCACCAGAAATACATATGTTGGATTTAGGGTTAGCAGCTGGATTCGAACCCGGGACCTCCGCGTGGGAATCGAGTATGCTAACCACATAGCTAATCCATCCCCTGATAACATTTATTATTTTGGTTATTATTTATAGAATAAGTTGCCTACAATAAATAATTAAAAAAGAATATTTGTGCATAACGGATAATCGAAATCCGAACGAATGCATATGCTTCAGTTTAGCTGGAAAAAGTTAAGAAGTAATTACATGTAAGTAATTCAGAGGATAATAACACGAAAGCTGTAATAAAGCTGCATTTAGACAGGATTCAGGATTATTTGTAGGCAGATTCTTTGCACACATCACAGACAAATATATAATACTAATGCGAAATTATCTATTTTACTTTCTGCCATTTCTTTGTGTTGAGCCACAACGCACAGAATATTTCTAAAGCACCTGCTGTCAAGGACAACTATCCTGTACCTACAGCTTGAATGAATGATCGTCTTGCAGGACCATAAAGAAAAAAAAAACAAAAATCACGGCTGCACAGAAGAGTCCCTGCTTCCTTGCTTTTGTTCTTGTTCATGTCCCTCTACATGTTCTTCCACAATACACTTTCTTAATCTTCTTCTCAAGATTAAATTGTTGCTTCCATTCTGAAGTGCTTATCTTCACAAGCTGCTAGGTCATTGGAAGAAGGGCTGGATTTGGTTGAATTATGTAGAATACAAACGAAAGATATAAACTGTGTAAGGCTATATTACTCAACTTAGAGTACAGTAGGAATTTTATTAATTTTTTATATATTGTTTTAGTTAGAAAAATCAATAATTTTTTTAACTTCCGTGTAATAAAATAATCCGTTATTGAACAAAAAGGAGAGTTTCATAGAAAATATAAGTATATTTTTACTAGCTGTATCTCTCTTGACAAGTTCGAAAGATCGATATTTATGAAGAGAACCGGACGTAGACAATTAGGACCAAGAGTTATTTAGTAGCCCCCATAGTCTGGACATTCCCTAAACGGTGAACTAGTAAAGCTATAGACAAAGAGAGACTGGAGGAAAAAAAAGAAGAAAATATTCCGTTAGTGCAGGGTTAATAATGAGCACAATATTGGGTTAGTCTGACTGGACAGCCGCTATAACAACCACCAGATCTCCCAGTTAAATTAAACAGTTTTAACTCCGAGCCTAACACTTAACAATAAAGCTAGCAGTTAAAATACAATTTTACTAAAAACAATGCAACGTAATACATATAAAGCTTGTACTACCAGAGTCCATAAATTGCGAACTCTAAATAAACGGAGCAAAATAAAAATCGGTTCTAATAGAGCTCAAAATGGAGGTTTCATTCAATTTATCCGGCAACGCTTCTAAAGTTATGTTATTTAATTTTTTATTAAGGCTATATTTCCTTCATTTCGGTTGTGTCCGCAATGTGAACAATGCACTAGTTATGAAAATTAGAACATCAAAAGTTATGAAATTTAATCAATTCTTAAGCTGAGTTTATTTTGAAAAAAACATTTGTAATAAATCACCAAAAAATGAAAACATTAAGACGATAATAATAGAATTCTTCTGTATATTGATGCACGTATGTGAAGTAGTTAACCGTCAAATTAACATTATTTATTGCACATGGTAACTGAATACACAAAGAGCTGCACGTATGTACCAGGACATTTCGTTCGTAGAATATATGTGAAATGCATATTATTGCACCAAAGAATACTAAATAAGGAGGATATCCTTAAGAAAAGGGAACAATATCCAAATTTCCATTTGGATATTGAATTAGTTGATTCTTAATTAGATTACTAGTTGTGTCCATCTTCATGTTAATTATGGAGACGAAATTCATTGCAGATACAAATTTGATTATTTTTTTTTAATAAAACAGAAATAAGAACAGGTTTTTCTGGTAACTTGGCGATGAATTTGTACACTTTGTCATACCAATTGCTTTGGGGAGCTACGATCTTGGAGGAACGAGGTTGTGAATTATTTTCTAGCATTCCTTATTTCATTCAAGTGTCGGTAAGCAAGAAGCGAAAAGTTGGTCGAAAAGTTTGAGGGCCAATTTAAAAAAAAAAACAAATTTAGAGATATTACTTGGCCAGAAAGTTCTGAGCTCTGAGTGTATAGAGCTGCGATAAAAGAACCTCTATGGTCAATTCGACGGTAAATGCTGCTTCCGTTGAATTTACAGTGCCTTCAGAAAAGCATCAAGATGTCTTCATCTAGATTTGGATTTGATACGATTGGAGTGTTACTGCTCAATAGAAATAAAGGTCACAGAAGTCTCAAGGGATGAAATCTCCCAAATTAATAATATTATCCTGTACATGCAAATATCACATAAAATACCTACAGAGGTGTTAAGCTGTGCTATCACAATTAATCATAAACTTAACTTCGGCATACTCTAGCTCATCATCACACTCTATCGCCTGGAATAAGCGGCAGGCTACTAGAGGGGTTTGTATAAGCATCGTATAAGCATAAGTATAATACAATAATAATAATAAATTTTACTACAGATTCACGTACCTTGCAATAACACTCAATACATGACATTGATATTTAACTGTAATTCCTCGACATTATTTATTTATTTTTTTATTATTAGTGAAAATAATCTAAAACACATAAATTCATCAAAATATTAGCCTGAATTTGGCCCACATTCTCCACACATCTGTCACCCAATTCTGACTTCCCAGTTCCAGCAAATATACGGGTGCTTTGTTATTTATAAAGCAGTTTTGTAAAGCTTTCTTACAGAATATTCCTTTTAGATTTCTAATTTTGCGTTTCCCATTGATGGCGTTTTTTTCCCGGAAATGTATGTAGTTAACAGCAGCTTGACGAATAATAAAAAAAGATCATATTTCTCAATGGGGGATAACATTTCTTTCCAAATCAATACAATCGTAATAGAAATAACATTGAATCATTCATATAAGTAATATATAATTTGTAATGTCTGTTAGAAAATATTATTGGCAACTTTTAATATAACGATTTCCTTTGTATCTGTCTTCGAAGTTATAACAGAATTCTATTTCAGTAATGTTCTCCATACTGAGCTTTTGAATAATAATTATTTTTTAAATTTTTACTTATAATTTGATGTGTAACACTCACTTGGGTTTCGCTTACCGTTATTTAAATTTAAAAAAAAATGTATAGAAATTGCTTTGCGCTTAAAAAATAAAAATAGATAAATAAATAAATAAAAAAGTAGTTAAAACATACAAAATATAAAATATAAATTTTTTTCTTCCTAGGAGATTCACACTACCTCCATTGATGGACAGTGTTATCTGCAACGAGAGAACACTGTCCGGAGGCCGGCAGTGTACTGAAAAAAAACCTCCGGGCGCCTTAAAATTAATTAATCAAAAAAAAAACACTTTAAAAAATAGATTTTGTCTATTTCTTTAAAATTTTAACAAAAATGGCAATTACATCATTTTTTCCTTCAAACTTATTCAAGCGTTAGTGAGTTTATTTACGTACATAACTATGTATAACTTTTATATGAAACAATTGACCAAGAAAATTCTATTATTTGAGAGGAGGCGGTAAGTTTTTCCTCTGATGTGCTATTACTGTTAATTGTACTGGCTTACCACCTCTATAATATTAATAAGAATCAAAATATGGAACTGAATACCCAAATTTGAAGACAATCAGCTGACAGAAAGTGCCAATATTTTGAGTAGAATTTTTCGTATTTTAGGAAATTCTCGCAAACGGCGCCAGTGATTTTATTTAAACTTTGTATTGTGAGTGAAAACACATAAATCAATAAGTTTTTCGAGAAATGTTTGTCTCGGAAGGTCGATTAAAGGATTAAGGCAGGATAGACTCCTTCTAATTATATATAACTCAAATGTTCAGAGTTGTTTAAAGCCAATTTGCGAGATAGGACTTAGAAAACAGCGGCAGGGGATATTCGAGGACCCGTTTACACCCGATTTTTGTTTGTGTTTAACTCAACTACTTTATTAAGTTTTCTTTTTTAATCAAAAAATGATTTCGTTAAACAAAACAACAATAACGGTATAAAGGCGTTGCCAACAACAGTATGTTGGTTATTTAGAGAGAAAATGAAATCTGATGTTTATTGTTGTTCATTATAATACATACTGTTTTTATATAGCCAGCCGATTCTTACCATGTATTGTTCATGGCTAGGAAAAATATAATCTCAAATGCTTTTACAGGAAGGTTTCCTGCCCTTTGCGGCACACCTGGGCTTACGCACTTCACCTTTTAGTCATGAGGCTTAGACTCACACACCAATACAGAAAAGGGATGGTTACGATTTCCCTTTTGTGTACTAAACTGAGGTTACTGAAAACACTGAACAATTACCCTTGTAGTGAACAAAAGCATACTTCCGGGATCCTTCTACTAAGCATAATTACCCCAACGGAAGTCACAATTTAAATAACGATGATGCTGAAGGTTCATAGGGGCGATCCCTTTGTAAAAAAGGAAAAAGAAAACCCTCTTAACTGTTATTCATCTGCATAAAATGGACCAGCCCACAAAACATTTGTGCCACGTCCACCATTTGATAAAATAAATAATCCCTCGGGCAGACATTCTATTACTTTAAGAGGAGTAAACACAAAAATCTAAATCAATTTTGAAATAATCATAATTCAAAACAAAATGTAATTCAAATTAATTTTTTAAACCAATGTCACGACACAAAACGCCGTCAAAGTGTCTTAATATTTTTCGAGTATGTATTTATTTTAATTTTTTGTATTTTAAAATGCGTCAGCATCTGAGTTTATTGACCGCTGGAGCTTTTTTCAGCGTACTGCCGGACTCCAAACTGTGTTCTCTAGATACAGTGTCCATCACCGGACAGTGAGCTGTAAGAAGCTCCTAGGAAAGAGAAAATCTAAGGGTCAACAACTAGATTCGAACCCGGGATCTCCGCGTTGGAATCCAGCATTCGCTAACCCCTCAGCTAATCCCTTCCCTATCATTTACTTGCAAGGAACAAAACCATGAATCAGACATTTTCCTACGTTTTTTTTCATAAAATTTTGTGCAATTTTACAATCTTTTTTTGTTATAAATATATAAATATGCAGACTGTTTTAATTGATGTTTACATCTTCCATTAAAGTGGAGTCGTGATGCATGCAAATATATAATTTATCACAATTAAATCTTCAGAGTAACATGCCAACAATAGATCGATAATTATAAAGTACAAAATCGATTATATATTCTTTTAATGGAGAGTATATTTTAAATTTAATCAAAGTCTACGTCATAAAGGATTTTTTTTTTAATGAATAATAATTTGCTTACTATCTCGTACGTAAAAGGAAAGTATTGATGGTAAACGTGCAGTTTTTACAATTTGAGTTTTAAAAGAAAATATCCGTATTAATGACTTAAAGTTTGTTTTTTTTTAAATTGAGCTGGCTGAAAGTGTAACTGAATTGAAAAATTTCATTATTTTGAGACTATTACAAAAATTGCAATTATGATTTTATTAAACAATTTTGAGGAGTAAAAAGTAACATAAATGTGCAACTTTTATTTGGATTACTTTCTTCGAAAAATCGATGTGTACTTCTAGAAAATGGAGTGAATAGATCCCGTGTAATGCGGCACTTTTTGTCTAATATATTTTTTGTAGATGTTGAATGCTGTTGATCATACATAAAGTTACACTATAAACTTTCTGAAAATATGTACATTTATTGTACTTATCAATCTTTACAATTGTGCTCAATTGCAGTCTTCTAGCTGCATTTATGAAGGCGATATTGTGTAAGGTGTATTAAATAAGGTTTCATTTCCTACATATTTCTAACTATTCTATCTTCTGTCCTATAGGTCATCTCTGCGAAAGTTTGGACTTCTATTGCATTTTCAGAGAATTCATCAAATATGTAGGGGGAAAAATTATTTAAAATGGATTTCAAGGAGAAGTAATTGGCTATAATAAAGTGACTAATCAAATTTGATCATTTAAGATGTGAAATGTGGGCGGTTTGATATGAAAACAGCTTAACACTAACAGAAAATGTACTTCTCTAATTGTACTTCTCTTACAGGTTTCCCATTTTTAATATTTATATTCGCTATTGATATTAAAGTGTTATTAACTATACCAAAGAAGTAATTAAAACTTGGTTCAAGCAAGGAAATTCAGTTCTTTCGATAATAGAACTTTTCATGAGAGAAAACAGGAAATTTTCCAAACATTATTAGAGAAAATAACTTTTAATTCCAGATAATTGCAAATGGGGAAAAAAAGCATTTACTTTGAAAATAGAAATAATTAATGGGAATGGAATAAATTAATTCACTCGAGTCTAGACTATTTTTTCACGGTAGAGAAATAATGCAAGTAGGTTGTCTTCTAATTTACATATTGTAATAAAAACTAGGACCTGGCCAAACTGACAAAGGAGGAATTCTTTGACCTTGTCCTTAGGTAACAGAGGGAGATAAGCGTCAACAATCATTCCCTCGTGTAGCCATTCATACAAAACTCTAGACCAAAGTGACTGGCATAAAATTGAAACATATTTCAACCCTTTTGTACAATAACAGCTGGGATCTAGGGGTAGGATTGTTGAGAGGAATAGTGGAAGTCAGTGGGTCGCTGGCAGCGGCACGTAGCCCTCGATGACAATAGCCGCAATACTAGCTGGAGACGGGCCTTAATCCGAGGGAGTTGTCCCAAAGGCTAGACTACTTCACAACAACCAACAACAATGGCAAGCATTTGACTCCATTTAACGGGATTACTAGGGAGATGTCGTGGGATGGTTAAAGGGGGGGAAGCGATGTGTTTTTTTTGGTGTCTTTTTTTTATAACTTCTTTTTTTCTTTTTTTGTAACATACTGCTGGAGTAGGGTAGTCTGACAACACGCTGGTAGACTTTGAAGGGTTGAACAAATTTAAGACTAATGGATGCGTTTGAATGAGAAACGTGTCGGCTTAATACAAAAATCATGTTATACTTTGTGACCCGGAAATAATTCTATCTCCCTCCATTCTATACACAGGGTATTAGTTATAAATCACCCAAAATGAAGTCATTGATGCTGAGTCCAAAAACTTATGATGGATCTAGTGCACACAGAATTACAAAAAAGATCGCTTAATCTAACATCCTGGGCTCTCTTTCAGCCTGTAAATAACGCTCACATTTTAGTTCTATCAAGGAGCTACATAGCAGGATTTCTGAGGCACTTTACGATTTTGTAACTTAGAAGTTACATCCTGAGGCCTTTCCTTAAAAAAGTTAATGCAATAACTTAAACCTTTACTTGAAAGAGTTTAACAATGAAGAGATTTTCAAAAAATTCTTAGTAAAATGAAAAATCTATTTAGTGAAGTGGTTTCGGCAGTGAAATTCAAGAGTGCTCATCGAAGCTGAAGATGAATACATAAGAAATTAGATCAGCATAAAGCAGTGATCATTTTCTGGTTCCAAGATTTAAAGAAGTCCAGTTTAAGAAAATGTAAAGTAATTGCCTATTTCTTCAGGCGGGCTTTACGTCCAACTACCACCAATTAGGTGTCGTGGACGGAGAAGATTAGATTAGCAAACATATTTTACTATAAAGTTCTCTATTAACCATTAAATAAAATCCAAGGCGTACGCCTGAATTCGAATCGAATAACCACGGTGCGTAAGAAATCTAGAGGAAAGAAATATCAGATTAATTGGCGAAATTAGGTTCTTAATCGAGTAGCTTTGTTGCCAAACTAGATTAATAAATAGAATAGGAAGGATGCAAGGAACCTAGTGGTGGTACTGTCTACCGGCACAGAGTTAAACTGAAGAGTTTAAAGGGTCGTTGAGGCACATACCTTGGGGAATGACCGCGCTTAGTGCAATGTACAACTTAGGATCTTGAGAGTGAAGGTGATTCAGGAAGACAAGTTTATAAATCTGTCTCTGACGAATTTCATAAGGTACTGTGATGAGACTGTCGGGATTAAGAGCAACCAGGATGAAGATCGAATGAGAGAATTAGATAACAGGTAGGACTTTCTGTCAGGTGGGGAAAAGGTCCTCTCTCTCGTGGCCTAGGCTCGGTGCCTTAGGATATCCCTTCTCGAATAATATTCTGCAGACATTCGAGTTTTCTCATTTAAACTATAATATTGTGTTAAATATATTCGCTAAAGGAAGCTTTTGAAATCCACCAAAGAAGTGAAACTCTCTGCAGGCAACTCTAGCCGGCGAAGGCTAACAAAAAAGGAACCAGTTATAGGAAGAAAATCACTTACATGAAAATCATTTAAAAAAGTTATGCATTACGAAAAGCTTTCAGAGTAGCCGCTCAAGCAATACAATAGAAATAGCCCGTGCTACTCACCCTTGCGCTGTCTTCACTAGGGCCATGATTTAGCTGAGAAGAACTGGATCTGAAGGAAACTATGGACCAGACGAAGGGTTCCAGACCAGTTGCCTAGCTCCCTGTGCCGCCAGTTAGTCGACAAGGTTCAGTCCGGCTAAGGAAGGACATGATGTCCACTCCCTTAGTATGGTACTAGATTTCCACCACATTTGGTCTCGGTTCATTTGTGTTTGTGTGGGTGCGTGTGTGCGTGTCACACTCTCTCACTCAATCTTATTCTTTCTCTTTCTAGTTTGGGATAAATCAAAAACCTGGGCGGAAACTTGGTGAAGATATTGAGGGGCAGAGAGGGGAAAAACAAATAAATTACCCTCCAATTGTCACGCTGTAACAAACAACAGGAGTTAAGGGTAGCAACGTTTCTTCTATTCCTTGCTGAAACTCACCAGGATCTACTTCTCTTGGCTCACAAAATAACGAGTCTGACAAAAACTTTGAAGAGATCTCAGACAAACAATATTGAAGTACCGGAACAAACAAATAATTGTAGAACTTTAAAGCCAGCAGTAGTAGAAATATGGTACCGCAACTCATACCGAGTTTCTTTTACATTAAATTAGTTTTTTCAAATGTTTAATTTATAGGTAGGGATTCTCTTATAGGAGAAACGTGGAAAAGAGAAACTGCTTTAGTCGTACGGCCAACAGACAATCGCAACAAACATGCAATACACAATCCATTTAAAAGAGACATTGCAGGGATATAAAAGATTCTAAAGCCCAGAAATCCATATAATAATTAATAGCTTGTCACGTTTAAACTTGAATATTTCTCCATTATTTTTGAATATTTACGCAATAGGTAAAATAAGCGGTAAGAATAACTACAAACAAAAATTTCTCCACTTCATCAAAATAATAACACAATAAATTTCTTAGTGACAAAAGCATTAGAATTTTTGTTGAGAGTTAGATTTGTGATTTAAACAATGTTGCGGTCGTTTCCCACCAATGCGTTGCCTTGTTAAAACTAATTCACCATTTTGAAAACAAATAGTAAATAAATAATCGTGAAAACGATTAAAGATATAAATGAAAGATTATTTTCTTTTGTCACTAAAAAAATGATACCTTGAGAACGTCTCCATGGGGACAATTAATCATAATTCACTTCCTATTCAGCAGTAATACAATAATGATAATCTGAATTCAGGTCTCCCTTCCACCACGTGGGAAATCTGGACCATAGTAAATGGATGTGACAAAAATAGATGTGGTAAAAAAAAAAGAAGGAAAGTGGAGAAGAAAAAAAATAATGAAAAGAAATGTTGGAATGATCCCCAGCAAGTACAGTGAGTGGCCTTCCAGCTGACAGAGGACAGCGAACAAGAGAGGGTCTGAGAACAAGGCTACAGACAACCATTAGGGTATGGTAAAAACCAAAGGATCTCATTAATCAGAGTTTAGTCCTATAGTAGTACCACCTAATCTTCAAGATCACGTAGAGGGGTGTGAGGAACGCTCGCGAGGATTGATGTTAACAACCAGATGAACTTGCATTAGTGAAACGTATTAGTGCCCATTAACTTGATGACACAAAATGTACATATACACTTTAAACGTCTGCTCAAAACTTCTATAGCCTTATTAATATTCTTATTTACTTATTCAACGATTACAAGAGAGGAGGGGGGTCTAACACTTTAGTAACACACTATTCAGTAAAATGTAAACTATATCATTAAGGTAAAACTATCATTCGTATGGGAACAAGTTTGGAAACATGGTCTAATTACATGATTCCGAACAAAACTATTAAGGAAGATTAATAAACGTTTAGTAAATTTGAATGAAACTAATACATTTGAATTAAAAATAAAACTATAATTCAAAATAATGAGGAGAAAATTTCATTAATGATACGTCAGATTCAGAGATATTTGTTATTAGGGAGAGCTAGGGATCAGATAAAGAACTCTTGGAGTTGGAATTGTTAATCTTAAAGTGAAGGACCACGTTTAAAGAAGTAATGCATGCATATAGCAATAGAAAGGGATAAATAAGTCATATTAGTCCTCTTAATTTAAAAATTTAGTTGATTCTATTAACAATAATATTAACCAAAAACTTTCAGTTTAAAAAGTTGATTACAAGAGCTGATAAAAAGGTTCCAAAATCAACAAAAGATAAAAAATTTCAAACCGAATAATGTTATCCCATTCATAAAAATCGATTCTGGGATATAGGAACCACATTGTTTACTAAACAGTAACTAGAAAAATAAGAACTATTTCTGAAAATGCCATTTTTGGCCACGATTTTCTCAAAATCTTTTTTGATCTTCAGAACTTAGTTTGAATTGTTAGGAGAGGCGAACACTACAGACTATCTATGTTATGGTCCAATATTAGAAGGAGCAACTCGGAGCTGGAAAGAGGTGTTTAAAGAGAATAATTTAGATTAAAGAGCTAAGATTTCTAGGCTCTGGTGATTGGGTTACTAGCAACGCATGGAAAGATATATAGGATGTCCCGAAGGCGAAAGACTAGAGATTAACCATGCCTAGCATGGTTGAACGATTTGGGTCTTTAGAAGGAAGGCAAGGTCCAAGGTCGCAGCACCACAAGAAACAAGAAGAACATATAACTAAAGAATATTCTTAGCTAGCTCATGTGCTGTCACTAGACGTTACCATCACCTTGAAATAACAATGCGTTCGTACATCGTTAAGTGGAATCGTAAAATAGCTAATATAATTTGGGTGTCGAGAAGTTAGCCTAGACTCTGCACAACATTAACCTACTTAATCTTTCCTTTAAATCGTACGGAGCCAATTCTTCAGGGACTTCAGCGTCCCAACCGGTACGAATAACCAATTACCCCGAATCTCGTAGGGCCAGCAGAGGTAGGCGATGTGGGAAACTATTTGGGTTTAGCGAACCCACAATTAAACACCAGCTCATCCTATCCTAGCTCATAAACCTACTTTTAAGCAACAACGTGAGGGAGTCATAATAAATTTTTTAGGTCTTAGTAGATTTGGCTTGTATAACCACTTCCTTTGTAATCTACATCTACTCTGCCGAAATGAGGTCCTTCAGAAACAATATACTCTGAGAAAGCCAATTTCTTGGTTCTGAAAATCTTCTTTTTACAATGACGAACGTTCTCAGTCATGTTTCACTTACCAACGTGAAAGAACCCTTAACGTAGCTCAAGAATTGAGTGATGGAAACAATGAAATTCAAGTATAAACTTATTCAGAATACCTTCTTGTATTCCAACAGTTAATTATAATGTATGAAAAAACAAGTAATAAAACAAAATAAATACAAAGTTCATCTTACAAAACACTTAACTGAACTACATTACTAGTTGCATATTGCTGGATGACTTCTTTACGGAACATCTCTTACTTTTCAATAAATGCAATATATCATTCACTAAAGAATTTCCAAAGGAATGGAGGTAGAGTGATTCACAATAGGAGTAGAAATGATATTGGATGTGAAGTAATGATATGAGAGGGGGAAGAATGTAGAAATGCGTAAAACTGTGTTGACATGAAAACGATTGGGGAGAAATATTTCTCTTACATTCACTTGGATATTGACAACCACCAAGCTGAAGAAGAATGGGGAAAAATGTATTTAGGTTTTTTTACACGGTTCTTTTTATCTGAAAAGATGTAAGTCGTTGAAAATTACGGTCCAAATAAGTAACTAGAATGCGATCGCAATATTAACCTAAGCGTCAAAGAGAAAAAAGAAAAATACAACTTTTTCCAGGATTATAATATGTTTCTTTTGTTACAGAGCAGACCTACGCCTAATCACCTACATGGAGAAGCATTTTCATTTGGAAAACTAGAGGAGTTGCCGTCATCTTTACGGATTTATCTCACACCGTTACGATAATAGTCTAAAAATACCCACTATTAGTCCGCTTTTCATAAGACAAGCAAAACAAGAGAAGCAAATAAAATGGTCCTTGCTGTACGAGGAGAAAATGAAAAAGGTGCTTGAGGTTTGGAAAACAAAAACCCAAAGCGTGTGAACGGCGACTGAAAGAAAAAAAGAAAAACCTCAGAACTGATTTAAGTTATAAGAGGAATCGGAAACAGTCGCCCAAATAAAAGAAAAGGAGATTTAGATGGTTTGGTTGCATGGAGAGAATAGAAAACATGGGATGCTAGAAGAAGCGAGGATTCAAGGACGCGCACAACTTAGGTGGCTGAAAAACTTGAAGAAGGTGTAGCTTTGAGAAGAGAACGCAAAAAGTATCCCAGAAATTCTAAAATAAAGATGAGCTCTGGGACAAAAAGCTCCCAGAAAGAGAAAGAAATGCTATTTGTGACCAAGTCACATTTTCGAACTTTGTCTGAAGCATAAGGGCTAAACGTTTGAGTGTGGTGCATGAACAGAAAATCTGAAAGTTCTGCAGTCGGCTGAAACTAGACATTATGGAGCCTCTTCACTGAATAAATGTTTTCACTTTTCCAGAAAAATATTTGTTTCTGAAATATACTTCTCACTGCCTTTACTACGTGAAGAACCAAGAAAATTTTATTATCAAGTCATAAAAATAAGGGCGGATTCCAGCCCACCAGGGCTACAAAAGGAATAACCAAAGAGAACGGACAAATGAGAATCACATATTCTTTTCAAAGAGGGAATTCAAAGCTTCACCGTCTTTAGCCATCAATGATGCGCGTTCATCTAAAACAAATCATATTGCTAGAGACGGTTTTTAATTTCTACTCAACTCTCCTAAATCATTTTCAACCGTCTTTGAAATTCGCCAATCGTGTTTATTAAAGTTAATTTGTATTTCGCCTTCAATCGAGTTTAAAATATTTTACTTAAAACTGCCAATTGTACATAAACAGCTCTAGTTATTTTATGTGTGCTTATTTAATCCTCTCAATAATGAATTCAATTTTAACATTGTTTTGGGATTGTTGCCTAATTCCTATCTTATTTTCTCAATAACAGCCATTTGCAGAATAAGGAACTTCTTAAAAATTGAAGATTAGTTAGTTTGAATTTTAAAAATAACCCAAGTTACTCACTAGGATAGTGATACATACAGAGAACAGAAGAAAAAATTAAAAATAAACATATTTTTTCCTACAACAAAGTCAAGTGCGGTGATAATGAACTTGTACCATTTACAAGCAATCATCGCATCGGCTAGATAAAAACTGTTAAGTGCACTGAACACTCCAAGTGTGACATAATTGATTCTGTTTTTATATTATATCTGTTTCATATCTAAAACAAACTTATTGCCTTCACTAACTCTCATATAATTAATGAATCACTAAAACAATTAACGATTTTCTTAAACAAAACAAAATCGTATACTGAAGAATAAACTTATTACTTGCGTTCAAAAATAATCACTTTTAAACACATTTATTAACACAATTTTGAAATTTGGCTGGCCGGAATTGAATTTTTGTAGCATTTGGCGTTTTTGCTTTAGTTTTTAATGGTTCCTTTAAAGTTAATATGTATGTATAATTTGAAGTGTGAAGTGAGCAATAGTAAGTACAATTTGTGTACAAAAACTACGATAAAAGACTCACCAAATTTTATTAGTTCGAATTAGAAGGTTTCTTTCCATTTACAAACCAAAAAGTTAATGGTTTACTTTAGTTATTTTCGATTGTCTGGTTTTGTTTTAGAAATGCCCTTTTTTAAGTTACTGCGGTCGCCTTTCTCTCCATCAGATTTCTTCAATCACCGTAAATAAGGCCGATGCATTTATTGGTGTAATTAAGATGATTAATCGTTTATTTTACTACTCCTTATTAAGTATCTTCTTTCGCACGATTTGTTGTCTTTTCTCTGTTGGACATGCAGATTTCGCACGATCCTTTTTTGTCACCAAACTGAAGCTGCAATTTCTTATAAGGATTAATTAAACGAAGAGGAAAAGAATGTACAAAAGTAAAAGGATCAAATAAAGATTTAAATTTAAAAGTATTTGCAGCGAATGGAGATGTAGTAAATTTGTTAAATGTTCCAGTGTTTTGTTAAGCGTAACTCACTTAAATTCTTTGCGAGTCACGGGAGGTCCTGAACAGGGTTAGAATAAACCAGCAGACTGGCCTAATATCCTCTCAGTCACATATCATCCACTTATCGGACAGTCTCGTCGGTGAGTTGTCTCGTCTACGCTATCAAATTGCTCCAATGATTGGTGGACATTACTAAGCCAGATGAAGTACTTCAACGACTTCGACATGTTATGGGGACATGTACTGGCTGAACGAGTCAGTGAAATTTGTGCTCTCCTATCGTACACTACATGCCATCGTTCTGCATTCTTATGGAGTTCCCTCATTTCCGCTGCTGAGTGACATTTAGTGGATAGCCTGCTGTCAGAATTTGAAAAGCCGAGTGCTATGATCTATTAGCTCTCAAATAGATCTGCTATAAACAGCCTATTCATGACATTCAATTATTGTAAATAATGATTATAACGATGTAAAACAACGAATTTATTTATTAAACTTATGAGAATTGACGATAAAATTATTATTTCACTCACTACGATCACGCCAACCGCTTCTTTAAAATTTTTGCAGCATCACCAGAAATTGCGAACAATACCTCAGTATAAGTATTGCAATCGCATCACACTTTCAAGTTAGGTTATTATCAGAAGAGTATATATTGAGATTTCTCCTATCAGAAAAAAGTAATAATAATTTGTTTTAGAGCAGTATGCGTCTATCAGAACTAACAAAGTTCTAAATTGGTATTAAATTTTAGCCTCACTCTCGCTTGCGTTATTGTCGACCGAAAATACAACATTACAGGGAGTTTAGGTATCCGCAAAACATTAAAACGTGAATTTTTGATATACGCCTGTCGTTACAGAGCGGGATCGCCCGATACTGATATCAATAATAGATTTTTCATTGATACGTATTATTATTTGTAGTAAGAAATTGAATAATAGCTTTATTTTATTGTTAATAAAAAACCTTTCCTACACCAAAAAAATGTAGTGCATCAAATAAAATATATCTGGTAAATCAAATACGATAAAATTTGGTGTGCATCTCACATGCATTTTTACAGCAATAATTACACTTTTAAGGCACCTCGGTAGCCGTGTGGTTAGAGTCAAGACCTGCAAAGCTAAAGTGTATTGTAGTACTGGGTTCGATTTCCGTTGTAGACCTTGGATTTTACTTAATGGTTAATATGAAAACTTTTAAGTATGTTTGCTAGTCGCTTTCGTCCACGACACCTAATTGGTAGTTGGATGTAAAGCCTGACTGCAAAAATAGGCTTTACTTTACTTTAATTACACTTTTAAAGACCAATTTCTTCTCACGTCAGATTTTAATATGTTTAGAATTATAAATTCAGGTAACAAATAAGTGAGACTGGCTGTAATGACAATTAACAATTATTACAATTGTTTACTCATACAGTTGTGGCTATTTTAAAAAGTAAGTAACATTTTATTTCATGAAGAAATAAAAATAACTTGGTCCATTACTTGGGAAACTGTGATAAGTCACATACTTGTGCATAAAACGTAACGTCTAACCGTTACTGATTCTTCGTTTATAGATATGGTCATGTGTTCATGTATCTGATTCACAACACGTTTCTAGCAGCAGATGACAGTGTGAACTGCCATTGTGTTGGCTAGCGAGGCTTCATGTAATGAATCATCATCTCTTCCCCGCCAACCTCATGCCTCGCCGATCTGTACCCATTTGGCCTCTCCTAATCTATATTTTGATAAATGTCGTCTTGTTTAGTTCCATGAGTGTATAATAATAAATGTACGTGGCCTCACATACGCCACAATATTAGAATTGAAAGAGTTTAATGCGAAAATTACATCCAGGAGTAAATTGTGGGAATTGCTTAAACTGTCCTTTTTAACCTTCCTCAGAATATAGTTCTATTAAATGTGTGACGCATCTTTATATTAAGGAGAGAGATAGTCATCAGGATGTTGACAGCAACAAAAAGGCGCAGATATCTTTTGAAAAATAAAATTTAACAACAGATATTCTCGTTATCAGATATTTGTTTCATTACAAATAATTTATTTTTTTAACTAAATTTAGATATTAGTTCGTGATCTATATCATATTAAATAAAAATTTGTGGATTAACTTATTTTGGCTAATTTTATCCGTCATAGCACGTATGTTTTTCCTTTTTCTGAAACATCTTTATTTCGTCTATTCTATTGATGAAGCATTATTATATAGATCTTTCCCGTTTTCCATAAAAATGTAGAACTAAATCAGACCATAGTTTACAAGTCACATTAATAGAGCGGTGTGGTATGGTCACCCCAAGGTCTACCAACTTGACAGAACGAAAGCAGAGCTGAGAAAGATTACTGCTCTAGTTAAAGGGTACTGTTTCTTGAGCAAACTACATAGAATGGGACTAGATGCGCTAAAAGAACGAATCTCCGCCCATTTTCTGAGAGAATTCCACTCGCAAACGATTTCTAAAATTTGGAGCTTGTTATATAGACTTGGGGAGCCAAATAAGAAGTTTTAGAATGAAACAGGGCTGATTGGAACTGTTTTCTACGAGGAGCACTAAGGGCTTACTCATGGCGTAGTGCACATTTTACTTCTTGTGGGGAGGTCCTTATCTAAGAGTTTACGTTAACTGATTTACATTTGCTACAAAGTTTTGAACAATTTAAGATCATTGATGCAATTACTGGCAGAATTTAAAATTGAGTATCCATTTCCCTGAGCGCCCCTGCTGTCTGTCGATCATCAAAACAGTTTACCAGGTCTTCCAACAAGGAAGAGTCTCCCCACATCTGCTTAACCTGATAAGGTCTGCTGAAGAAAATTCTTAAGTAGTGATTCGATTAATCCACAATACATGATCACTGAAAGTAACACATTTTGGAATGCACTGTGGAAAATCAATACATTGCAATTGTTACTTCACACACGAAGCATTTGCCTTTGGATTCACAACAAAATAGTAGTTACAAGACATTCAATAAAATAAATGCAATAATTGCATCTTCATAGGGCGCTTATTTAAAACATTCAGACATCAAAGAATGTACTACCAATACTTTTTATCAGATGAATTTATTAGCCCACTCATCTGGAATTGAATAGAATCAAATAAATAATGACAATAAAGAGAGTGATAGAGAATAATGATGTTATTTCCAGAATTGTCATACTACAGAATATGTTTAGAGAAATACGTATATTTTGAGTTCGTTCACATCAGGAACACCTGCCCCAAACTATAATAAAGCAATTCGTCCAATTATTTAATATTTACGTAACTAATCATATCATTAGAACGGAAAGTTCTGAAGACCAATAAGAGATTCTCCACCGAAATATCAATGCAAAACTGATAATATACAAACATTTAAAAGGACAATTAAAGAAAAACAAAAAAATCTGAATTATTAAATATTAAAATGCGCTACAAAAAAGAGCACCTGACTACAAATCAGGAAACGAGTTAATATTAGTTTTGTACTATTAATAGAATATACATTTCTTTAACAAACTAGAACATTAGTTATTTCATAAATTGTAAATATAGTTGTACTATACATATCTCATAACTTATTATTTTAGAGAGCTCTAAACTATTTGCGGTAACCAGCATCTTTCAACTTTCAAACACGTAAATCTGGGAAGATTATAAAAACAAAAATATGAAAATAGTTATCTATCTGGTTATGGTTATGTGTGTATATATATATATATATATATATGATGTATATAGTTATATATATACACAATGTTTATGTACGGGTGTGTTCACAATGGACACAAAATATCTCTATCCATTTCACCCTGTATCATATTTAAATGTGCTACACAGTGTTCGGCCATTAATGCTGTCTTAAATATAACCATAGTAACAGATGGGCAGACCAAACAGATGACACATATTTTTTTAATTTTGTTGAATATATACAATAGGCAAAAAAAGTATTTGCACACCCTGTTATTTTAAGGTTTCATATAAAAAAAATTCACTTTTTTACCCAAATTACGTTTATTTAACTTCTTAAATCAAACACTATAAGATGATAAATATAAATATGCAAAAGAGTCAAATAAATTAAGTATAAACCACATAATGTTATTTTATACTGCAAAAAAAGTATTTGCACAGCTGTAATTTGGGATCTCTTGACATGTAAATAAAACAAATGCCCTAACAAAAGAGGATTAACGTCACCTTTGGTACTGTCTATACTCTCTTTACTAGATTCATTAGTTTTTATTGTGTTTTCAACTAGTGCAATGAGATGGCTCCAAAATCTAGAAAAATTCTTGTGAGTGTGAGACAGGAAGTGCTTATATTACATCGTGCTGGAAACAGTGATAGAGAAATCGGAAATAAAGTAAATTTATCGTTTTCAACAGTGAGGTATATCATTGAAAGAGGAACAACAGAAAATAAGCAGCGAACAGGTCGACCAAGAGCCTTAAATGAACGGGAGAGGAGGAAGGTCGTCAAAGACGCGCTGAGGAAACCAACTCACAGCGCTCAAAAACTTGCGCATGACCTGGCGTCTTGTTCAGGTAAGACGGTTACACCTCAAACAATAAGAAACGTCCTTCACAATAAAGGCATACGAGGCAGGCGACCCTTAAAAAAGCCATTTATTAGTGAGGTTAATAGGAAAAAACGTCTTGAGTTCGCCAAAGAATTTGTTAAAAAACCTGTTGAATTTCGGGAAAAAATTATTTTTTTCTGATGGAAGCAAGATTGAGGTTTTTAAACCACAAAATATAATAACAATCTGGAGAAGAAATAAAACTGGTTTGAATACAAAAAATATATTAAAAACTGTTAAGCATGGAGGAGGATATATCTTGGTTTGGGGCTGTATGGCTTACTCTGGGGTGGGTAATTTAGAAGTTATTGAGGGCATAATGACAGCTCGGTCTTAGGTGGAGGTGTTGCGAGGCAACTCGAAGGCAAGTGCTGTAAAATTAGGTTTGGAGAACGATTTTCATTTCCAGCAGGATAACCATCCAGAACATACGGCCAACATTACAAAAGAATGACTCCTTTATAATGCCCCAAGAAGATTACTGACCCCACCTCAATCACCAGACCTCAACCCAATTGAAAATCTGTGGCATATTCTGGACAGGAAAGTCCGCCAGACCTCTATTACAAGTAAGGAGCACTTAAGACAGGTGTTAGTTGATTCCTGGAACAATTTATCAGATGTGGTGACAAGAAATTTAGTTGAATCAATGCCAAGGCGTTACAAGCCGTAATTGAAGCTAAAGGGATGCACACTAAATATTAAGGACAAAGTTATGATTGGTTATGGGTCAACCAAATTAGTTTTTGCAATGTTTAACTAGGTGTGCAAATACTTTTTTTGCAGTATAAAATAACATTATGTTCTTTTTACTTAATTTATTTGACTCTTTTGCATATTTATATTTATCATCTTATAGTGCTTGATTTAAGAAGTTAAATAAACGTAATTTGGGTAAAAAAGCGAATTTTTTTTTATATGAAAACTTAAAATAACAGGGTGTGCAAATACTTTTTTTGCCTATTGTATATATAAAAAATTAATTAAATCCTTAACGCAACTAATTCTTCTTTATGCTGCCATTATGTTTTTTACGAATATTTATATAATATAAACATTTATTTATTTTACTCAGTTTTTCATAATTCTCCCTGCTTTTCTGGTTTATAAGAGGGAAAAAGAACGAACAGTCCTAACATAAACCAGTGCACCTCTGAAGCTTTGTACCGCCATCACTCGAAGATTTCAAATCTATTTCGTTAAAACAAAAGGAAAAATCTGCGAAGGTTTCAAACCAAGTACCTCTTATAAAAAAATTCTACTGTGAAAATCAGACAAGAATGCTTTCCTTCAAATAACTCTCTGATACCTGTCACAGAATGTTACAGAGCTTCAATTCTTTTATCAAGACGTCATATTTGGTCGAATCCTGTAAAAAAAAAAGAAGAAGAAGGTCCTTCACTACATCTGCCTTCTCTCATCTGTCAAGGGAATTTATTTATAAGTATATTTTTAAAGATAGAACTGACACTTTGCTTCATGCACTAAATATTTCCGTTTCGAACTGACTTTGGAATGATACTAGAGAGCGTGTAAATAAATAAAAGAAAGTTTAATGCTGTTAAAATGCTTGCCGGCTATAAATGACCACATCACAACTGTTTCCAAACATCATTAACAACTTTACTGTAAATAGCTTTCAAAAGATATAGTGGACAGCAGTGCAGCACATTGCTGGGGAATATAACTAAAATTAGACAAGCATTTTCACTAATTAAACTGTACGTATTTGACTTATAGAATTAGCTGGTTACCAAGGAAAAAAAGGGCAAAATAATAATAAACTGGAACAAGCAAAAACGTCTTACTAATTGGTTGGACACGTGGCCAAATAGAGCTGCGTGCGCCTGGTGGCCTAGTGTTGAAGGTGTACGACACGTGTGCAACACCAACCTCACTTCTTCATCATAACGTCCTTCCCCCACTACTCATAATATATATTTTGCATTTATGATAGTGTGCCACAGTTTTAACAGTAGTTTTGTGATCTTCGACTCTTATATAATAGTTAAAACAAAAATCTAATTAGAGGACCATTGGTGCACTCAGCTAAGACCCACCAATTAAATGCCGTATTCAGTTTCATACCCTTGTTACTTCCTTATGCGTACCTTCCGGCCAATACCTAGAAACTGGAAGTGAGCCTATAATGAATGGCTGTCACAGCTTTCCGCGTCTTCTAGAAAACAACTCAATTTTCTTTAGTATTTGCATATTAAGTGCGCATGTAAAAAAGAAATCTAAAACTTACTCCCGGGAAATTGACTTTTTTTTGAGAATTTTAGGGGTTTTGTAATTTTAAGCATCTCTCTAACGTATCACGCAATGAATATACAGACTTACCCACTAATAATATTTTAAAGGATCATACAATGTACCCCAAATATTTTAAATTCGACAAAAACCTAAAACATACCTGCTAAAATACTTTTCAAAACAAGATTCGCGTTTATAAGACGGCTCAAATGCATTTCATGCTTAAGCGGTTGATCTGAGCAAAAAATGGTAGAGGTAAAATTTGATGCCCTCACTAGTTTCAGAATATGTGACTTGATTTTAGATTCCTGCCCGCATACGCGGCTGACTGGCGTCCAAAAGTGAGGGTCGCAGTTGACCCCCTTTTCATATACACAGTTTTAAAGAGTATAAAAAGTTATGAAAGAAACCAGAAACCTCAATTCGATATCTTCAAAATTAAAGGTGCTAGGCCATTTCAAAATCTGATATTTATTAATAATATTTCAACTTTTTTAACTTGTTATCAAAGAGATACAAGAACACGCGATAGGTCATTTTTATGTATTTTTTTCATCCCCTTTCTTCTGAAAATATTACCAAGGCAGTAAAGCTAGTATTTTTCTTAATATCGGGAAATAAGTCGTTTTCCGAGTGAGTTTATTGACGGCTGGAGCTTTTTTCAGCGTATTACCGGACTCCAAACTGTGTTCTCTAGATACAGTGTCCATCACCGGACAGTGAGCTGTAAGAAGCTCCTAGGAAGAGAAAATCCAAGGGCCAGCAGCTGGATTCGAACCCGGGATCTCCGCGTGGGAATCCAATACGCTAACCGCATAGCTAATCCCTTCCCCTATATAAAATTATTAACATTTTCTTGATAAAATTTCAGTTTTCTATTTATTAATTATTAATATTTGTATTTTTCTTTGTTTATGCTTTTGGTCGCAGTTACTACGATATTGTATATTACTATTATACGCTGTAAGTTACCCCTCTAACAGAGAGGTTAGATGCCTTTTAAAGTGATAAGAATTTAATGACTCAAACATTCGCTAAAGCAAAATTGTCAGTTGGAACTTAGAGAATAGCAGTTAGAAAAGGTCGCCATCTTTATTTACGAAGTAAATAAGAAAGTATAAAATTGTGCCAATGTTAATGATACGACAATTTATTTACTATTATTTATGGTTTTATTCCTTATGCTGATTGTCTGCAATGGTTTCAAATATTGAATAACATCTGAAGGTACTTCATGAGGATATGAGTCATGCATAACAAGGAAGGCAAGTGACAAAGGCCCCGTATATTTCTTTTGTTCCTTCTAAATTTTACTTCGTTCTTTGTTCCCTTCTGCGCTACCTTAAGGCTAAGGAACACTAAAAGCATCAACTTTGTTTTTTCTTTCCCCTCTCAGAGGAAATTCTCTGAATATATCCTTCATTTTAGTTTTTTGGTGGATATAACGAAAGTCTATGTCAATATATAATACACATATAACATATAAAATCTGAAGCGTACACCATCTTGACTTCCTTTTTGCTGCAATTAATAATGTATAACATTTTCTTGATACATGAAATTTGTATAAGTGTTAAAAACAAGTCTATTCAGAAAAGTGACAAAATTGGTAGCCTGATTTTCTCTAGTATTAGACAGCTGCCCGGCTGGACATCACACTGATATATTAGGGAGAAGTGTTAACACAACCTGCCTTCTTAATCTGCTTTATTTTTCTGGTTTTTGTTTTGTAACAAAGGGCGGTATCTCCAAGATGGAGAAGGAAAGCAGGAAATCCAAAACGCCTATTAATCCCCGCCCATCTCACACCTCATACGAGACACTGGGGCTTCAAAACCAACAAATAACATACAATAAACTAATCAAGTAGCGGACGAGACACTAGGGAGCATGGCGACTCAATCGCCCAGTGCACTGGATAAACCTAGAAAGTTCTGGTAAAGATTACCAGATGACACAATCTCCGGTAGAGAAACATTTAACCTTTCAGAATAGACGGGGCACTCCTCTACAAAGTGCCGCGCAGTCTCATTGGACTCACCACAGCCGGCGCAAATTGGCGACTGGGTAAGGCCACACTTAAAAAAGATGGTACGCTAAATTCGCCTGTCCTCTCAACACCAGAACTAACTGGATCTTGCTGAAACTAACCACAGCCGTTTTAGACAGGACAAGTATTTCCTTAGCCTGACGGCAATTAGCTCGAGACCTCCACCGTTTCCGGTGTTCCTTCAAAAGTCACTGCTCCACCTCCGTTCTTCAACTTTATACAGCGATAATGAGCTGAGGAGTCATTGTTATCAACGCAGCTCCTTCCTTTGCTGTTTTATCAGCAAGTTTGTTACCCGGAATCCCGAAATGACCAGGGGACTAAGCTACCGAAACAGTATTCAAAGCTCCCAACAAATTGAGAGCAGCATGGCAAGAATTAACCGAAATTTGGTTCTTACCAGGTGAAGCCACAGCTTTAATTGCAGTCTCTTTTCTGGTTAAATGTTTTAAATAAAGTGGTTTTAAATAATTTAAAGAGAAAGTGGTTAGGGCCATTTAAAAGAAAATTACAAAAACTGAACAAACCTAACACTAATGTGGTAACTTCCGGAAGGTCCATTTTTTTGTTCAAAAAATTATTTGCGTATCTACGCCGCATTAAAATACTAAATTAGTATTTACTACGATTTTCAATTTTTGAATTACGCTGGCCACACATTTAAACAGAGAACAATTTTTAAAAAACATTTTATTTGCTCATGCTCCAAGTTAGAGAAGTTATTGCAATCGTGCTGATTGTGGATTATGAGTAGGGAACGGATTCGTATGTATTTACATATTTTTTTCTAGGCAATTTACAGACGTTTTTCAACTAGAAGTATTCATACTGACACTTTTTAAGCCGTTTGAGTGAGTCTACTTTTATTTCACATATTTCCACATATTTGGATGTTATCGCATATTTATACATATTTGATTAAAATAAATAAATATTTCTACATATTTAATCAAAATATGTACATATTTTTTCATATTTTTCATTTTGGGCATATTTTCATAATTGGGAGGTGGTTGACAGGAAATGTGAACCACAGACTGCAAGGCTGTGAATCACAGTGCGTACAATGGTTATTGTAATTTACACAGAATGCTGCTAAACAGTGACGGGCACTTGTTAGTTCTTTGAAGTTGTCTGACGTTGTCTGTTCTTTCAGCTCGTTCGTTGAAGTGTCCAATTCATTTCGTTCGGTCACTTAGTGTATTCTTTTTTTGGGTGAAATGCCACGAACATCGGCCTCAAACAAACAACTGGTTGCTAAATATCTTCGCGAGTTTCCAGCAGAACTTTTTCGAAGTGATGGAGACATTTTGTACTGCACAGCTTGTGACAAGCGCGTTTCTTGCTCTCAACGTTTCCAAGTCACCCAACATATTGCCACCGGATCGCACATAGAGAATAAAAACAGAAAGAAAGAGAGGACGTCCTATCAAGCCTTCCTTACATCTCCATCATCAAATAAGTCTACTCTGAGTACAGATCTGTGTCGGGCTTTGGTTAGAGCAGATATCCCTTTCCACAAACTTATTTATAATTGTAAAAATGTTCTTTTCTTGTATAAATAATTATAACTTGGCCCCCCCCCAAAAAAAATCCATTTTCATAAAAAAAATGTCCATTTTACTTAAATATTCCAGAAAATATTTTAAGAAAATCACATATTTTCCACATAATTGACGAAAATAAATGCATATTTTAATTAAATATTTGGCATTTTTAAATACATAAAAATCCGTTCCTTAATTATGAGTTTCGCCAAAACAACTCCATTTTGAGGTTTCTTGAGTCCAGAAAAAGTAGTCTACATACACACTCATACACAGATAAATTGGTCTATACAATATGTGTCTGTCTATTTGTTGGCATCTTAATTCAAGAAATGAAAACTCGCGATATGTTTAAATTTGATGTCTGTATTAGATGTCACCAAGAGATTCAGCTAATAAACTAATGCAACCTCAAAATTAAAAAATTAAATTAAATAAAATTAAAGTTGAGCGGTTGTGTCACTTTATTGAATATGTTTTATGTTCGTAGATATTTTTTTCGTTCCCAGAAATTATAAAAAATAATCTGGGGAATTATTGACCATTTATATACGATATGGTTGTTACTAACCGTTATCCACGATTAAAAATGATGAATCAGTTATCAAATACTATAATTACGCCTAATTGTTCGATGGGAGAACTTTTTAGAATGGTTTAAGCTTTGATAGAATTTAAAAAAAAAACAAAAAAAACTTTTATCAAAAATACTGTGAAAATTAAAGAGACCAAGAGTAGTGGGTTTTTAGATTTGGTAAGCTTTAATTATGTTCTGTTCGCCGCACAGAAATAGCGTGATACTTAATATGAAGTTGTGTATTTCTAGGCAAGTATGAATAAGTAAAAGTTCCAACGTGTACTTATTTCTCTCTAGCTGGACTATTTGGCATGTTGCAGCTAATAATGGATGGTTCTGAGGAGTCACGGTAGCCAGCGATTAGAGGCGGCACTGCAAAGCTATTTTATATTCCGTGGTATTGGGTACGATATCCGGTCCAAGCCTTAATAAAAGGAATTTATAGTAAAGTATGGTTGCAAGTTGCTTCCGTCCCGCAATCTGGTAATTGGATGTTAAAGCCTGTCTCAGAAAATAGGCATTACTTTCTATTTTCTTCAGTGGATGTTTCTGATTGGATGATGGATGGTTCTTCACACCAAAAACACCGCCGTATTCGCACAAAAGAGCGGTTCTATCTTTAATTTTATGGAATTAAAGTAAGTTTGAAGTTCCAGAGACCAAGAGATTGTTTTTAAAATGAGTTTTGAGTTTCAGACTCAAAAAAATAAAAATAAAAAACCGCTGAAACGTCCAGGTCCTGCAAGAGGGTCATTCCTTGCAGCCAGCTTCCACCGTTCTTCCTAGATACCCATTTCTTTTAAAGGGCGCTCTTTCCTTAATCTTAGGAATTATCTTCAGAATAATAATAGGGAGGGCGTTGAAAAAGAATGGTGGTTGGCTCTAGATAGTGGTAATCCCTAACTGACCGTCTCTACCGTTTGTCCTAGAAAGAGGATTCAATAATCTTTTTCAACCCGCGTCACATCGAATTCTACATTCTGTCTGGCAAAGCACTAAGTTTTTAATTATTCACAAAACATTCATTTTCAAAACATCTTTTTACTCTTTCGTTATTCAAAGTGTACTACCCTTCGATCAAAAAATATCTAATGAAATCTAGACTCTTAGATTACTCTTCGTGTACCATCTTCACGTGATTAAAACATTAACTCTTATCTTGAAGGAAAGAGTGACTGTGGCTGGCTGTAGAGTAAGATCACTTACTACGTGATCAAGAGACTTTTCCTCTCCATTACCTTCCAAAATACTTTGGATTCTTCAGATGACCAAAAGTTGGCCGCTAAATTATCAGAGACTGAATGTATGCTCATTCCAATTAAATTTCCTTCCTTCAAGGAAGTACCAGAATAAGAGGAGGCCGACATTGGGAAATCACTGCTCCCTGATGCCAACACATCCCTGCTTCCAATGCTTTAAAAAGGAACATTCTTCTCTATCAACAGTTCTAAATTCGGGCAGGTAGACAACCCGAAAAGAGAAGGGTTGAAAGTCTAGCCGAGGCACTCCGCTGGCGGAACTGCTTCCTAGAGGATCGGAGTGAGTTATAATCGATAATGATGCTGTAGTTGCTCTGTTCTCAGCTAGCATAATAGATTTATTTGGTAACATTATAAAGTGTCTCTCTTACAAAAATTAAACTAAAATTTCCAAGTCGTGTTTAACTATGAAGACATTTTTCACTTGGGAACAAGTAAAGTGATACTGAATATAAAATGAGCACGATGCTCTCCATCATTTTTTAAACATTAAAAATAATTATATTCTATATTATTAATAATAAAAACAAAATAAAATGAGATCGTAATTTTAGCTTCTGTTAAGAAATTCGGCGGACAACATAGGCGTGATATTCGTGACTTCCAGCCGTCATACAAAAGACTTACGTGATATGAAAAAACAAGTAGAGTAGCCCACCAACATGAACCGGCGGCACGATGTTCACTGACGAAGAGGACAACCACCACACTCTTACAGACACACTGCCGACGAAACTCCTTTGGACAGTGTCACTTTGAGACACCAGTAGGATAGTAATGGGAGTCATGTTACTGAAGTAGCCCCACGTTTTGCCTTACTCAAATACATTATTTATAACAGTGTGTTTCTTAGCAGGAGCTTATTTTTAGTTAGGCAACAATGAATACATTTGTAAAATAATAAATACACTTATTAATAAAAAAAACGAATCATTTTGAGTTGCTCTACTTTAAAACCACTAGCAAAATTTTCAGGGAAATAATTTATTAATTTTTTTACACAATCACGGTCCAGAAGTTAAGATGCAATTCATTATAGGGTATCAAATCATTAATTTTAGAAAAAAAAATGCCCTAAAAACTGTAATTATTCCCCCCTGGAAAGTACCGTTCATCTGGCAGATAATTAATAAAACGAGCCCCAATTGAGTATGATTATAGTTGCGATATTTTAGAGAAACACTTCTTTAACCCAGCAACACACAATCCAGACGTGCTCCTACTAATTCATGATTATCTGGAATTCAAGCTTGGAGGCTGCCAGAAATTCATTATTTTAATTTTTCACTTACCGGCTATTAATTTTGGTTGTTTAAACAGTTACTTTTTTTTTTATGAACAAAATTGTGAATCTAGTGAATGAAAATAACTTGTGTTTAGCAAAAAAAATTGCGAAAATGGAGTTCATTTTAATAATCTTTCTCAATGAAGCACAAAATAACTCCCTTCCTTCAATAGATCTGTTCTGGGTTGAAGGCTTGCAAGGTGTCCTTTTCAGTTAACATTACTAGATGCATCACAAGTACATTAACAGGTTATTTACGTAGGTTACTAGTGGCAAGTAGAATATTAAAGATTGGTCCTTATTCGATCGGTAAGTGTATTAGAATAAACTTGATATAGAATAACTTGTTTTGAGAAAACTTCTATAAAAAGAGTTTAATTTTTTTACAAAACAGCAATTTGCATATAGAAATTACAGCAGATTTACTTTCAAAAAAAAGTTCCATTTGCAAAATCAAGAGTTGAAAATGTAATTAGTACTTAGTATTGGATAATATAGCTGATCTTCCGTCTCACTTTAGACAACAAGTGTATTGTGAGACAAAAAAATAATTGAAAACGAATTCACTACCCCCAAACTGTTTAATCAACCTTTGACGATACATTAAACTTCGAACCCGGTCGTTGATGCTGCAAATATGGATAAAATCAGCGATTTCAAAAGAGTTTTTCCTAAGGTCTTGTAGAGAAACACTGTCCACACGATCGGAAGTACATTCTTTGCGTTATAAATTTAATGTGATGATGTTTGATACTGTGATGATATTGACTTCGTTAATAAAATTAAATAACCACGAATGATATTTTGAACAGATTTATTAATTAAATTAGAATTTAGATTATTTATTTTTATATAAATACATTCAAAAATAGGTTTTAATTCTGTTATTTTAACAAACACAGTAAAGAAACTTAAATTAACCGAAACTGTTGTGAAAAATTATTAAATTCAAAGGATTTCAAGCGCAAATGTTTAATACTGACTCGTTTTCTAAATTATAAAATTTAATTGTGATGTTTTTTCTTTAAGTAGATGAGATATATCAATTTGTGTGGTTTCACTATTAGACAATCCTAGATAAACATTGAACGCACTAGTCAAAGCTGTCACGCAATTTTTATTAAATGAACGAGTTTTTTTCATTAAGATGTACAAAGTCGATTTTGCAGAACTTTTTGTTTTTCGACCATTGAGAGAACATAACCACATGTACTTTGAAAACTAATTTAGAAAGTTTGGCCCTATAATATTTCCATCGTAAGAACAAAAAAAGCAATACTGCGAGTCTTCTTTGAACGGAAACCACATTTATCTTCCTTAATAAAGCTTTATGTTCAATTCCATCAAATTAAACCACCAAGTGTTTCTCAAATGTACTGAACAAAGCTGAAGGCTGAAAAACTCTATTTCCTCCCTTATCCAGCAAGAGGGATACAAGTCAGAACTCTTAATGCTTCTTACTTCATTCTCACTGTAAGTTCTGTGATGGTATTGGGGGGGAAACAACCAATACCTTCTTATAGAAGGCTTGAGAAGATGGTAGAAGCCTTGGGCCTGTCTGCGCCGTAGGCAATGAAGAGGGTGAATGATTCGAACGATATCGGTTCTAAAGACGGATTGTGGTCTGCAAGTTTGAAAGGGAGAGAGAGAAGACAGTACTGCACTAAAACGCTAGAGACCTTTCTACCGTCAGAAGGGAGTTTTTACGTCTTAGCTAACGTTCACTTCTTATAGTTAAAGGAGTTTTAAAGGCAATAGCTTGTAGTTTCTTTTACAGTGACATTTATCCTTACAGTTCTAATACTTGCTAATAAAATAAGGAAGAAACCAAATTGTTTCCTAGTCGTTGAAATAGCTTTGAAGGTCTATTCCAGATTTTCAGTGTTGAGGGCGACAAAAAATGCTCACAATGGCCAATATGATAAACATAACTCAACGCGTACTTTTTGACAGTTTTAGAAGTTAGGATTCATTAATGTATATATGTAAAAAACTTTCCTAATATGTAAAAAACGACACTAACATTTCGAAATACATTCGCTGCAGCAGCACGCAATATGCAACTATCATAAAATTTTTTGTTGTGACGATAATGTTTTTATTCTCTGAGTTAATTAATAACGCTTTGACGCAGACCAAAATGAAGTCACTGTAGTCAGACATGAAGGTTCATCACTGGAGAGGTCACGCAGCGCCGTCGGACGACATTTCGGTTAAATTTCGGCTGTTGGCCATCTCTCCCGATTGGCCATCTCACCCGACTTTGCCAAAAGAGAGAAAAAAATTGTCAAAGTTGGGTGTTTTTCAACGTTACGCTTTTTCGTACAGGTTTTGACGATCAACCCTTATACAACTCTCCTACCGGAAACAGTTTTAATAATAACAATTTTTGAAAATATTATTAATAACAAACCATTTTTTCATTCATTTTGATTGGCTCAGATATTGGGTTCATTTTTTTTTTTCATTTTTAATACTTAAACAAAAATTCCAAAAAACCGAGATATCTCGACGAGATCGAGACCGAGACCGAGACCGAGACCGAGACGAGCACTTGTCATACGAGACCGAGGCGAGATCTGCATAAAGTCTCGCCTCGTCTCGGTCTCGTGCAGCACTAGCTCACATAGAATTCCATACATCAAGGTACAAATACATCCTCGTACAACAAACTTAATTCCTAAAGTTGATAAAAAAATAATTTTATATAGTACAATATTAAAAACGCCGATAAGAATAAATTACACTTAGAGAAACTCTCAGGAAAGGAAAAGTGGAAATTTTACCCACCTTTTTGTTAGCTCAATAATGTTTCGCCTTATTTTATTTGTTTTTTATTTTAAAAAAATCTGTATTTAGAGCTCATGAATATGAAGAAATTCTCGCATTTGGGTGACATTGCGTGACAGATTAATTCATTCACGTTTTATGGGATCGCCCTTACACGAAATACTAGTTTTTAGAAATTGCCTTACATAAAATTTGGAAAAAAAAACGCAAAAGTACCAACTTAATATTTTGTTAGTAATTAATAATCACAACGGTAAGGCGGTCAAACAAGATGGCAAGCAAACAAAAAGTTTTATTAAAACATTTTTTGTACAATGTATTCTCTAAACGGTTAAAAAAGTTTTCAGTTTTTTTTAACTTCCTGCATTCTTGCTAGATTTATCATTCATTTTTTTAAACATTTTTTGGGAAATACAGAAAAGCTGGTTATCTGCGGGTTCAAATGGGGGGGGGGGGAATCTTGATAATATACTTATTTATCTAAAAAAAACTATATTTGATTTGCATCCAGTCATCCCTGGTTTTTCTGATTGTGTGGCGCCATACTAATAGTATGTCACTGAATATCAGGAAATGTTTGCTTCGATATTATTCGACTATTCTATAAATAATATATTTGAAAAGGCAGTCGTCGGCTGATAGTTGTTACATATGACTAGTCATTTCACAAGATAACAATATGAGTCTATGAAGAAATAATCTACTAGGTTTTATTAGACGTTTTATTTTTATAAACAAAATAAAGAATATTTAGTGTTCTCTAATGAGATTTATTTTGGAGAATAGACTGGTTAATTGATTTCCATACTAAATTCTCCTGTTGATCGACTGAAAAGAGGTCAGGAAAGGATATTTAAGAATAATTGGCTCCCAGATAGGTTTACAAGCTTCCGATATTCTAAAAAGAATCTTGATGGATGAATTCATTTAACTCATTTAATTTTAAACATTTGAACAATCAAATAGATTCCACCATCCTACTAAAGAAAAAGATCACAATAAGCAACAACCTCTCATAGTCAAGAACTTCTTCCCATCATCTACTACTAGAAGCAACTAATTCCATTGGACCTTTCAAAACAGAATCAAGAGCAGAGCTAAGAAAATGCGAAATATTGTTGTTCACATGAGTCTGTCATGGTTAAACTATGTATATTCAACTACAATTGAACTATATTCAACTACAATTGAACTATATTCAACTACAATTGAACTATATTCAACTACAACTGAACTATATTCAACTACAATTGAACTATATTCAACTACAATTGAACTATATTCAACTACAATTGAACTATATTCAACTACAATTGAACTATATTCAACTACAATTGAACTATATTCAACTACAATTGAACTATATTCAACTACAATTGAACTATATTCAACTACAATTGAACTATATTCAACTACAATAAAATTGTCCCTCATAGGTTCAGAAGAACTCTAATGCAACACCAACTTTTACTTAAATAAGTGAAGGATTGTTTGTTTGGTGCTTAGAGAATATTTCTTTCATCTAAACACATTTATTCTTATCTGTTTGTGTTTATGCATAATTGGATGATAATTACTAACTGATTATTCAATTTTTTGAAATATTTAATCATTGAATATATGTATTTATACTAATATGAAGTAACAAATTTATTCTCAACAAACCCAAACCAAGAGTCGAATTGAACGTACTTTTGTAAAACAAAAGCCTGTAATCACTAAGCTTCAATGCACAAGCTAAACTTGTAATTTATTTTGTATTGTTCAATCTCGTTAAACTAATACAATAGGCACTGCCTAATCAGAATGCACTAATTCTATACTTTACACACCACTCAATTAATATTTATCACTTTTCTCTAAAAGAATTTAAGTTCGTGCTATCCCATAAAAACTGACGAAATTAAAGCTGCAAAGTTGTTTTTTCATTCTGATAAACACAACGATTGTGCAGCGTTACTTTGACTATTACTCAAATGTAGTTCAAAATATCTTCTCCTATTAGAACAGAGGAGTGCGGTTCAATGAACTGCTTTGAAAGCTTCTTAACATTAAGTTTGAAATCAAATCTAGTCTGCTACTTTAGAAACAGATCATGAAATGTTATGTTTTTATTAAAGTAGTTAAATTAATAAAATAAAGGTAATAGTAACCGTCTGGTAAAACTATCTAGGTAAGGAAGTAACCGTTGCCATCAATTGGTAAACTGATGCCCGCGGATTCCTATCCAGCATTATAAGCAAGGCTGCTGGTAACCAGCAAAATGAAATATTGGATACTAACTCGCTCGGTCTACACTACCACTGAGCCACAAAACAGTCACTAGTGCACAGACAGAGAGAGAAGTTGAAGAAGTACACTTTTACTGCACGTTTGAAATTGATTTCCAACGGTTGCACCTAACTAATTCCATGAGAACGCAGTCTGGACAGGGCCAGGTTCTTGGTTTTATTTTTATAATGGACAGGATAATTGTGGGCATAAATCGACTAATTTAAAACGTTGGCCTTTAGTTTTTTCTTGTTTTTAAAGAATTTCCAGTATCATAGTTCTATTTCCTAGACATCCTAGGCTCTCCATAACCAAATATTTCACAGAAAGAACACATAATTGTCTAAGTATTTCTTTTTGTTTTTATTTTTTTGCTCAAACAGCGAGTGTTTTGAATACCAAAGTTGAATAATTTATTAACATTTCTAAAAGTCAAGTTTAATAATACATTCCGTCGAAAAAGCTTTAATGTTGCCGAAATAGAATCAAAAAGTATAAGATTCTTACAGAGGAGAATAAGTGAAGTACAAGATATTTAAGATATGTCTGTTATTATTCAAAAATAAAATGAAGGGCAGCCTTGATAAAGAATAACCGAACGAAAGACAGTAACATTTAAATTTGCAGTTTCCAACACGAAATTTTCGCGAAAAATCTAATGAATTTTTCTTATAATTTTTATAGAAACATAAAACGAATTCTAAAAGAGAAACATCTTATTTAATACATCATTATTAAGTCAATGAACATCAGTGTGACTGCTCGACTATAACGAGTTTCGGTATACCAAAACTGCGTACTGAAGTATCACACCTTAACGTTGAGATAGCTATGAATTAGATTACTAGATTATCGCTATGAATTAGCCGTCAAATTTGCCTAGGAGAAAAGAGTAGAGTGCAAAGGCGCTTGTTACAAAAAGCAGAAACGAGAACATGACCATGGTTATCGCTGGTCATCCAGGTAGAAGAGTTCCTAGCGATCTATCTAGCAGAAAGAGGTGCCTGCTTAGCAACTATTAGCTTAACCTAGACACACGATTAACTCTATGCGCTACAAAGGATTAGCTGAAAATTCATTATCAGTTCAGTGAAGTGGGCAGCGAATTCTTGAAGTCCATTACCTGCTTTAATGGATTCGTATTACAAATCTGGACATAATTCGAAGACGATCCGAATTGTTGCGGGTAGCAAGATTCAAATGTTAGAAAATGAATTGGCTGAAAATGCCATGACTTTTCAGCGTAATAAAAGAAAAGAATAGAAACAGGTAAATTATAAAATTCCTATCTCCTGAAGAGCCGACTGATCAAAAAAGAAAATTAGGATTTTTATAAGCTGACGCGTCGAATAATAAAAATAATCATGAAATAAAAAAATTCTTTCGACCTGGAAGCGTTCATAAGTCACAAGAGGAAATATATTTTTTATAATGGAGAATTGAAACGGAAGCCGGCCTTGCTCTGAAAAAGACTACGATCGACAATAAACCCAGCTGTTGACGCGCTTTAATTAAAAGTAACAATGGTTCTAAAAATATATATATATCTCAAACAGAATTTGATAAATTAATTTCTTTTTCAGCAACAATTTCGGAGTCTTAACTTGAATCAATTTTATGGTTTTGCATAAAATATTATTATATAATAAAAAAATAAATATACATTATATAAAGCATTAAAAAGTGATAATCTAATTTAATTTAAAAGATAAAAACTCATTTATTCAGGATTATTAGTTAGATATTATTATTATTAAATCAGTATTTTTTTAGGACTGTTGGAAAGTTAAATTAGAAATCTTTATAACGTTCATTAAATTTGAGATACTTTTTTACCCTTATATTTTTAATTTTAGAATAAAATTTTTAGCTTTTTTACCTCCTTTAACCATGATACTTTATCGGTTGCTTAGCAATAATGCGCTCCTGAGAAAGATGGTATCATTTTACAGAGGTTTTTTTCTTTTAACAAAAATCATTAAGTTCGGGATCCGAACATTGAAAAACCTAACACCCAACACGAATCCAACAATAGAAAGAAGTAAACAAATGTGTATAAAGAAAAGTTAATTACATTGTAAAATAAATATAAATAGATTTTCTTACTTATTTTCTTTTAAGTTGTTTGTCACATGTAGATTGAAGACTATAAGTAAATCCAATAATCTGTACTCCTAATCTAAAGCTAGCATGCACTCGTGACTCAACTTAACAATTGATACTTTATTTTGTTTTTTAATTTAATGTACATTTAAAATTTGGGTCTTTTACTAAGCGCCTTTGAATTTTACTCTTTTCTCCTAGGCAAATTAGACGGCTAATTCATAGCTATAATCTAATAGTCTAATTCATAGCGATCTCAACGTTAAGGTGTGATACTTCAGGACGCAATTTTTAGGTACGCAACTCGTTATAGTCGAATAGTCTCATTGAGGTTTACTGACTTAATAATGATGAATGAAATAAAATGTTTCTCTTTTAGAATTCGTTTGCGTAAAAAATTATGATGACCTTTTGTCCATTTACTATCTTCGTTCCTACTGTATTTTGCTAACCGTACTTTATCTCTGGGTTTTTCCTAGAGATAATGCAATATTTTGCACAACATTGCGCGATATTATTTTAAAAGAAAAATAGGAATAAAACTATGCCAAAATATTATTGATATCTAGTAAATGGTAGTTGGACGTTAAGCCCCGCCTGAAAAAATAGGAGATTACTTTACTTACTTATTGATATACTTTTTTATTCGTTAAGTAAAAAAGTGTACCGGCATCAGTTTATAGTCGAGAAGATTTTTTTTTAGAGATCTTTTATCTTGATGATAGCTTTAAGGCAATGTTTTGGCTCTTCAAAACTTACGTCGAGCTATTCATTGTAAATAACGAGTCTTATAATGACTCTTAGCCAGAGTTCTTTTTTGCAATCTATACCATAAAAGTATTATAGTAACGCCTATTTTTTCAGGCGGGCTTTACGCCCAGCTCCTTCGCGGACAGAGGCCTACAGCAAATATACTTATTTTATAAATCATTAAATAAAATCCAAGGCCTAGACCGGGAATCGATCCAAGTACCACAATACATATTAGCTTCACGGGCCTCGCCCCTAACCGCTCAGCTATTGTGACGCCTCCATAAAAGTAATATATTTCCCATAAATGGAAAAATGGACAAAATAAACATTTAACAAAGCGTAATTACTAAATTAAATGGAGATCATTTTTGTTTCGTTCGTAAAGTAAGCCTAAAGTCAGTGCTTTCCACTTTATGGGTTGCAACTGTTATCAGAAATGATTTCTAAATAAGTCGCAAAATTATAAATATTGCTCAGATAACTTAATAGGTTTAGTATTAGGCGTTAGTAAACATATTTCCACAAGCATAGGAACGAAATGAAGAGCAGGTAATTGAATGCAACCTACCTGTAGTACCATGTTTACACTAAATTAACCTGTCATAATCTGATATCCAGGCAGAGAAATTTCCCTGTCTGAAATTAATCCCTAACTATGCAAGGTAAACCGTACAAGCTCTTCTAATTCAATAAATTGAAACTGCTTATCATCATCGCCGCATATTTAATAAAAAAAAAATTATTAAATACCAGTTTTGGGCTTCATAATTTTCACAAGTTCATACAAAGGTCACATAATAATCAAACAGCATTCGCAACTAAACTAGCTGGTGAATTAAATATTTATTTGTGACACAATTTGTCTTTTCTACTGGGAAAATGAAAATCTGCCGTCGTGTCAAACGTACCTTAAATATGGATCCATTTGCTAATCATTTATGGAAGCAATCAGTTTAAAAAGATGAGTATAATGGTTGATTAAACGACAAAAGATACACAAATCAGCAACTACCCATCATTTCAGTGATATCATTTAAGTAAATTTACTGCATTAACTTTTCATTAACATTGTTTAGAATTTACTAGATGTTACAGACTCTTATGCTGTCCATTTTCAAATATAAAATATTTGTTCAGTAAAGTGTAGCACCAAATTAACTTGGACTGATTGTAGAAAACATACATTGTTCGGTTTAAGTTCATTCTTCGATTAAATTGGTTGTTACTATACTTTTATCTGGTAGTTATGCGGTCAAAATAATATGTAATTAATAATTAGTATAATTTTTTAATTAAATTTTAATGTACTTTCCTTCAATTACATTCTTAATTTAGATGTTCTCCCAGCAATATTATATACGAGTATAATATACAATAGATGAAGATTTGAATATTTTTAGTATATTGCTAAAATGCTTTACTAACTATTTACTTCTTTACAAACACTCAATTAAAGAGACTGCATTTAATTATACTTTAGAAATGGTTTTTTGTCAAAAGCAGATATTTATTGGTTATTAATTGTATTATATGTAATTTGCGTTCTCGTATTCTTGGATACTAGTAAAATTATTTAAATAATAATATCGTTATTTAACGGATAAAACATAAGCTTTTTAATAAGTTTCTAAAGGGCTGAAATTACAAGCTGAAGTAAGAATGAAGTGTTTGGTGCTTGCTGATTTGGGTATCTTTTATCGTTTAATCAACCCTTACGCTTAACTATGTAAACTGTAAGTTTTTGTTGAGGATATTTTTGTACCTTTTGGATAATTTTTTTTTAATCCGTGATTTGAAGAACTTTAAATATATCTAATAATAAATAAATATTAGGATATCTAGAATAATTAGGCTGATTTATGCTTGAAATAATTGCCCTGCCACTTCTTCTTTCCACCAAATTATATTTTACTCATACTCAAACTGATTGTAGACATATTTAGATTATTTTCTTAACTAAACAAACATCGCCCTAACATGAATTTCACACATGATTAAGAGAACGACAAAACTCTTAACTTCCTGGATATCACACTTACTGTAAGAGACAACAACTTTGAATTTGGAATATTCAGAAAGCCCACGTCTACTGACACTATTATACACAACAGTTCCTACCATCCTATCCAACAATAGAAAGGTAAAAATATCAATTCCAAAAAACTATTCGGGAAAAACCATGAATGATAATTTAAGACTTTCAGACAATTAAAAAGAAAATATGAAAGAATACATCAAGGTTCATAAATTAATTCCAAAACAAATTGGAGTGGAAATAATGCTAATCTTAAGCTTATTCTCGATAAGTTTCATCTTTCTGCCAATTAAAAAGAGACTTTTAAATAGTACATCAGAAAGGCTTAGAAACAGTTTGGGGAAGTATGAAAGGTCATTTTCAACTATTTGTTAATTAAAGTGTGAAAATTAAAGAATACATCAAAAAAGCAAAGAAAATTATTTGGGGAAACAAATATTGGGCAAGCAAAGATTAAAGAAGACATTATAAAGGTTAGGAAATAAATTTTAATACTTTTTGTAGTATTCAAAATTAAAGAATTAACCACCACTGAACGTTGTCGAGACGTAGCATTAATATTGATTTGTAAGTAATAAGTAAATGATAACCAGCTATTTTCATGCAAGAATAATAAAAATACAATTGATACTTAAATTAAATAATTAATAATAAAGTCTTACCTTGTTTAAATAATAAAAAAGTTCATCAGCACATCAATTGATCTACCAGTCCAATAGCACTTGACACTTGACACTAGTTAAAATAATTCACAACACTATTCGCACTAAAACTGTGTATCATGCACTAAGTATAACTTAAACACAATTTATAAAGTATCACTTCACTTTAACACGTACTAATTTTTACTTTAAAAAACACGGAAATAAAGAGACACTAACGATTAAAGATGGGCACCGGTAACTGGCCAGGCAGATCAGCTGGTAAAATTAAGGTTATCTAAGGCAGTGTGACCAACTTTTTTTTTTTATGAATAAAATGATTTCATTTTAATTCGCTAATTACACATTCACAAATTACGTTTTATTTTTGTAGATTATGAATGAAAATAATTGAAAAAAAAAAAGTTTGTCACTGCTTAGTTAACCTCCACTTACCAGCTGATCTCCCTGGCCAGTTGCCGGCGGCAATTTTTAACTTGATTTATAACTTAAATTTTTCGTTACTTTGTGTCTCTTTGTTTACGTGACTTTTAAATAAGTGAATATTAGTGATTGTTGAAGTACAGTTGTTCTATATAAAATGTGTTTAAGCTATAATTAGTGCGTGATATTGGGTTTTATTGTAAATAGTGTTGTGCATTATTGTAACAAGTTAAGTGCTTTTGAGATGCTGATGAAGTTTTGTATTCTTTAAACACTTAAAAGACGTTAAGTAAATTAGTTTTGGTAATGCAACGTTTTCAGGTTTTTTTACTTTGTCTCACCCTTCCTATGTGGAAGTTTTACAATCGAGAAGATTTTCGATATGCCGGAAATAAATAATTTCCGGTCCCTGATTATTACGGAAGTAGTTTGTACAAATCCTTCTATGTGAAAGTCTTTTTCTTTGTACAAATGCTGATATAAAATTTTTCTAGTAGGTATTTAAGAGATATGCATGTTTTGCGCATAGGTAATGTTTTAAAATTGTAAAATGTAAGTTGTGGAAACGTTTGCAGGTCCATGCTTCCTTAATTTTAAACGATTTCAATATTTCCTGCTAGATGGTGTAAGAGCAGAATGACACTTTAATGTTTCGTAGGGGAACCATAACCACAACAAATTTTAACAAAATCATTATATGATTTACAAAGTTATTAGAAGTAAATATTTAAGAGGGGTTCTTACATAGGGCTAACTCCTCTATTATTATATGTACAGCAGCGAGACCCCCAAAAGGCACATCTACATAAAATTCCAAATCGAATGACACCTCATAAATGAAAATCGGTCCACGCGTTTAGGCGCTATGTCGTTTTTGGCTACTTTTTTTCACGATATTTATTAAATCTATAATGTTGCAAAAAAAAAAATAAAAATAAATAAAAAAAAACTCTTGTAAAGGATTTGCCCTATATTTTTAAAAAATTTGGGAATTTTATCTTTTATATAAATTGAGAAACTAGAAATAAGTTGTTGGAATTTAAGAACTAGGATCAGATATCATGTACAATACACTTCGGAATCCTTTCAGAAACTTAAGACACTGAGGAGGGTACAGGCTGAGAGAAAAGCGAATTTTCTTGACTTTTTCATAACAAACTACATATCAAATTATTTGTATTCAAAGAATAGACAAAGTTGTTATTTATTAGAAAAGGTCATCTGAGTAGAAGCAGTATAGTACAATTATCGAGTTGGTAACTAAATCTAATGTTTTATACTCAGGTAGAGTTCATATCAATACTGGATATTCCAACTAACTCAGAGCCATAAAACTATCATCTACACAAAAGTTCAATTGTCATAATTATTTCGAATTTATTTTGGACTGTACATTTTATTACTATATATATCTAGTCATTTTTATAAACGTTGCTTACAAAGGGATAATAACATTTCTTACGTTTTAAAACAATTTAAATCTTTTCTACAGCTCGGTACCAGAATGGATGCTGAAATAAGTTTCAAATCAGACAATTTACCTATAACAACAATAAAATAGAAACTCTTAAACCGTTTGAACCCACGTTCATCCCTGACTCCTTGATTTACGAAGATTAACAAAACAAAAATTTGCTAAGCACAGACTAACAGATCTTTTCTTAGATTAAGCGCTCAACACCTCGCTGTAATCAACATTCCTGTTTTTTTTTGTTTTTTTTTTTTTTTTTAACAGGTTGGAAGATGGCCAGACTATCAGGTGAACTAACTCTGGAGACGGTCACAACTGACCACGGGAAGGACAGTCATTCCTCAGATCTACCACCAACCATATTTAGTATTTGCCAGGATTTGAAACAAAATTAGCTCTGTAACCACTGAAGTGTTTCAATTTTCGAATCTACAGCGAGAGTAACTTATCTATCGCTAAGCTCACCATCCCAAATATAAAAAAATGTGAATGCCATTTAAGTATCAAGTAATAAATCAACTCAGTTAAGCGCTAACTTAACAGGACATGAACTTGTACGTTTTCCGCGAAGTATTTCAAACTTAAATCTCATCTTTAGAAACTGGTTGCTAAATTAGACATACATTCGCGCCCCACTTTTATTTGCAATATTTTACAGTGGCAATTGGTTTCAGAAATAATTTAGGGGCCCAAGATCGTGGGGTTACATCTAAATAACTTTTTTTTACAACAATGGAAATGTTCTACTATATGGTAATGATTTTATAATTCATTAAAAAGAAACTATTATCTGCAAACAAATTAAAAAGTTTCGATTTTCTTTAATCGAATCCAAAATTGAGCCTTCAGAGGTTTCAGCTCGTTAAGTTGGTCCTACTTAGCAAGCTGCAGGATTTCAGTATAATTTCTATCTAATTTATGTTTGTACTCAGATTGATCGCTAAAGTAAGCTATTGTTTCTCTAAATACCCCTAATATAACCTTTGGTTCTTCTCAAAACCGCTTACATTTCTCTTAGTGTCTTCACTAATCACACTAAATCCTACTTCAATTTACATTCAGATCTCCCGAGAGTATAATTTTGCCCATAATTCCAGAGAGATAGTTCAACAACAGATGAAGCTTTTATAATATAGACAAATCACTAAAGAGTATGGCACCAATAAAAGCCATTATTTCTAGATTATTAACAAGAATTAATATCACTTCTCTATTGTATTATCATTGGAAGTGATATTTCTAAATATTGTAACATAATATATTTTTGCTTATTATAATTAGATAGGATTTATTTTCCTAAGCGCTAAAATATTCAATATATCTTCAATGATTCAACTAAAATTAGTTCGTAAAATATAAACAAAAGCCTGTAGCTTTTACATCCTACTCAAGCTGTTTGTATAGAAAGAAACAATGATCTCCCTACATCCAGAAAAATGATAATGTTAGCCGATAACCAGTGGTGCATACTAAATGCTACAGAGTCAGAACTTAAAGACACAATTTAAATTGTATAAAACTTGATAAAACTTACAGTCAGCACAATTATATTTAAGCAAACAAACAATAAAAAGAAATAAATAAAGTGGTTTGTTACTAAAATTTAGTAAATAATAATATTGGCCTAGATTTAAGTATTTAAATGACGGAAAAGAATCTAAATGCAGGGAGTTAATGGCCTAAAAGGGGCGAATGTGAGAAGAAATTAAGAGAATTTGAGGCTACCTTAGCCTTAAATCGAAAAAAAAAAACAAAGATGATAACTTTAATAAATTCAAAATTTTGTGAAAAAGTGTAGTTAACAATTGAGCGATCAAAATAATACGGAATCAAAATGTGGGAATAATTAAATAAAATTTTTATTTGAATTAAAAAAAAACTTGAATCTCTGATAATGATATCAAACGTGCTAATCAATTATATCAACAGAAATATTATTAAAGTGAAAATCCTTTAAAAGCTTAAAAAATACATGTGTATTATACATTAATTAGTAATTAAAAGAGTGACAATACTTTATTGATTGCAAATTTAACAATTATAAATTTTATTATTGTCAATTATAAAGTTAATTTACTTTAGATGAAGGCAAAATGTATTTGAAAAGAAAATAAAGCAACTAAACTCATGACAAGAGTTTAAATGAATTTTTAATTAATTGAAATTAAATTACAGTCCAAACAACACTGTGCTCTTATTTTCTCCAAATGCTCTAAATAAACATTTTTCTACATTTAAATTCAATATTTAATTTATTTATATTTAGTTTTTAAATTTAATGTAATTATTTTCCAATATCATCATTACAATTAGAAGTTAGGTAACGCTATTTTTTTAAAACTCATAAGTAGACAATTATCAATTTCTGATTTATGATAACTTATATCCATAGCTTTAGATGCATGCTTTTCATTAGCTTTAACTCGAATGGAGAATAATATTAAACCTTATTTTCCCCATGATAACGATAATGATCCCTCGTTTTTAATTTGTTGGATTTAAGATGAACTAAAGACACAATTTATCAATTTATTAAATACTGTTGGCGTAAAGGCTATTTATTCATAACTGACCAAAACTTAACAATTCCTCAAAAATAATATCAAGGCCTAGTCAGGAACTGTAAATACGTATCTTGTAATTATTAATTTCATTTTGAGTTCTTTCGCAATTCAGTACGAATGAATTTAAAATCTTTTTAATTCAATTTAACAATTATTAAGTTTAATACCCGAGAATTTACGGAATTCGTTAACCAGAGAATCATAGATTGAGTTGACGAAATTAAATAATATTTGCAGAAAAGACTAAGAGAAGTAATTGATGCAGATTTGTTTCAGATTGTTATCAAACATGGATTAAATAAAATCCCTTTGTTTTTTACTCGTGAATTCAGCTGTTAGATTCAGGTATTCACAGAAATTATTTGTGGTATTCGGTATATTATGTGAAGTTTTGGACAACTACCTCTGTAATGCCTAATGATAAAGTAGTTTGAACTGACATTTTTTTTTCTAATAACTCAATAACAGTTTAGATTTATTTATTTTGATTAATAATTGACGAATTGCAATTTACCGTTAATCAAATCAGTTCTTTTTTGTAACATTGCGGACCAATGTCTTCCAATGATTTCCAAAAGGAAGGTAATTTTTCACCATATATCTCTTGCGAATGAAGAATTATATCGGCCACAGATACTAGAGAAAAATGTCACCAGTCTTCTGTAATGATCAGAGGGCCCTTGCAACAATGAATGGATGAAATATAAAATTGGAAAAGAAAAATGCTTTCCCCCATTATCATACTTTCTTTTTCGCTCGTTTTTATTTTGTAGGAGTTTAGTTTGGGCAGGAAGCCTCTTCGCCATACCAATATTGATTTAACAATTACAATGCTCGGCCAGGTATAGCTCACCTTCTGATCGCCGTTATTTTCTATTTGTAACAGTATTAGGAATATCGTCATTTTTTTTTGAATTAGCTGTTTACCATTCGCACTTTGCGTAAAAATACTCCCTTACAAGTAAGTCGCTGTTACGTTAAAAGCTGTGCGATTTTTTTAATTCTAAAATTCGATATTTCAATTTTTAGTTAGCTGCATAAAACCATTTATTTACAGAAAAGGAATATATAAACTTAATTTCTTTATAAAATATAATAAATAAATTATTATCTATCTCACCTTAATATTTATTAGTAAAACCGTCTTAAGTTGAGTTTTTAAATACGTAAGAAAAAATTAAAATTCCCAGCGTTGCAAGAAAAAAATTAAAATAAAAGAAATAAAAAGCAAAAATAAGTCTTACTTTAAAAATAAGTTTATAAATCACACTCACAATAAAAACCTATTAACAGAGGTTCTTCACAAAAGCGTTCTAAAAGAAAAACTAATTTAATTATAGTTTTATTTTTTGTCAAATACGTATGAGAACACTTCGCGTAATTATCTAAACGCACCAAAGTTTATTTGTCGGCAAGCTGTACACACGACTCTGCTGGCGGTCAGATGTACACTAGTCCGCTAGATGGAGCTGAAGATGCATTGAGTGGGGGCGGATACCGCGCATCCTCAATCTGCTTCATCTTTCCTCCTGCCGGCAACGATACGCGGCGCTGCCCGCACTTTTTATCCTAGTTCATGGCTAACTAAAGAAGTAAAACTCTTGTGAATCCATTGCCTTAGTTTATTATGTATTATTTAAAACAATGTATGACTTTTCCAAATTGATAACAATGAAAAGGGGAAGGGAGCCAATCTTTTACAAATAATAATGATAAACGGTCTACATCCGCTTTAGATAATATTAAACAAATAACCGCACAGGTCTGTGGTAGCGGACCGGTAATGAAGAAGGATGAAAGATGCTACTAGTTAGTTCATCCTCCGCTAGTGTTGTACACCCTTCTGGCTTAAGACTCGTGGCGGTTAAAATAATTAGTGTACCATTATTTGACTGAAAATTTTATGATAAATTGTTTTTGTCTGAGATTATATTTCAAAACATAACAATAGCTGGAGCTGGGCAAATTCTAAGGCGGAAGAAGGAAGTCACAGGGAAATATCCAGTCTTACGACTTAAAAGGGGGAGCTTTACCATGAGTAACTGCATTTTTTTTAAGAACTTTTTTTAGATTTCATTATTATACTTTTCCCAGTTGAGAACACGATTTCTATCTAAATTAATCTCCCTAGTAGGTATTTTTATTAACACATCAGGCCTCTGGAGATACATTTTTTTACATTCGCGCCCTCTGCTTTTTTTTTTTAATTCAGTCCAATCAATCCATTCCTTGCAAATTTATGAGGCAAAACTACTGTAAACCTCATAAATTTAAATATAGAGAATTGAAAATAGTCTATAAAAGACGTGCAATGTTGCAAAGCTTCTACTTTACCGCAAAATCTTTTTCCACACCTGGAGTTAAGGTAATTTATGACATCCAACCAATCTCATGGCATGATCCAAAAATTATTTCATTCCTTGCTTTCAAGTTTGAAGACTTACAGTTTACTGTTTTGAGAAAAACTGAGATAAAAAAGAAAAGAAAGAAGTCTTCAAAATCCAAATTATTCCTGCCCTTTGACTATATTTGGAGGTGTTATCATTAAACTGTTCGGTACCTCTACAATGTGGTAGAGGTGTAATCGGCCAAGTTAATATTTTATTTCAGTTAATTATTTTATAAATAAATTATAACGTGAGAAGATATTTCCGAAGTTTGGATAGAATAATGGAACCGTTAGGAGTGGTCAAATTCCCGTTAGGGAGACATAATAGTACCCATTGTTTCTTAGGATACATAAGGGCTAATCTTTCCAAAGAGTAAAGAAGTAAAAATCAAAATATTGTGAAAGTGATATTCTGCCCTATGACAGCCAAAGTTCCCCCCCACTTATTAGCCATATTTACAACTACAATAAATGTTGCATCAAGTAAATTTGATCATACAGGTTAAATTCACATGAAAGTCGTGATAAGAGTAATTATCCATTGGTGAAACTCTTTCTCAGTGGAATAACTCACATCAGTAGATCCCTAGGCCACTTCCACTTCAAACGACAAGGAGGATTGTCTGGTAGGTGAGGTGAGGAGAGTTGTACAAGAGGATTAGGATGGAGAGCTATGTAGTAGGCTGTGAAAGTTGCGGTAGCGAGACTTTATTAGATCGGTTACAAAAGGGATGTGAAGGTCAGTGTGAATGGTCAAAGTTAGTTGAGATCCGAAATGAAAGTGATAAGTTCTATGGAGCAGTGATGCTGGTAGATGACTGTCATGATGTCACAAAGCTTGAGATGAAGTGAACTGATCTGATTGTCACTCTTCAGCTACAAAATTATGAAAGTGCTGAAGTGCTCCCATAATGGTTGTAAAGTTTATTCATTGGCAAAGTTAATGGTTATTTAAAAACAAATTCTGTTTTTTTCAATTATATGTACATTTGTTTCTAACTTATGCCTCTTCAGGCAACTAGCAAACATACTTTACAATGATTTTTGGTGAATATCGAGGTGTGGTCTTAAATTAAAACAACTTGTTTGCTTTATACCAACGTTTCGGTAATTTTTACTGCCTTCTTCAGGGTCTCTGCTGATTTCAATGGTTCAAAAAAAAAAAAACCATCATACTTTACAATGAATTCTTTTATTAACCATTAAATAAAATCCAAGGCCTAGACCGGGGTATCGAACCCAGTACCGCTATACATCTTGGCTTTGCGGGCCTCGCCTCTAACCGCTCTGCTACCGTGGCGCCACTCTCTCTTAAGTGAAGTGGGACAATTATCCGATAACAACAGCCCGATAATGAAACCATTAATAATAGAAAATTAATAATCTTAGGATTGCAAGGCAGTATCTTCTAAAATAGGGACCCGAACATTCATGTCTGATGTTAGTATCAATTCACAAGAATGTTTTCGATAGGCTGATATCTATCTTGTACTAATGGTCGTTGGTAGTTTTGAGTGAGAAGGGTGAGAAGAACTACAACAATATCTATATTCTGAAAGTTTCAATTTTCAAGATAAATTGGGTTAATAACCATGTAAAGATGAGATGTTACAAATAATTTTATTTTTTCAATTCAAGGGTAAAAGTGATAGCAAAGAAATGCTTAAATACGTTTTCTGACTTCCTTGCTGTTACAGCCCATGAAGAGCCTTAGCCGCCTCAAGTTTTCAATTGAGGTTTCGTGAAGATCTAAGAGTTTGCAGGGTAGGTTCGTGGACCCAATGCCCAATCTCTGGATACATTCGAGAACCTTGAATTTAAAAGGTTTACTCCCTTTGCCGAAGTTATCTCCAAGGGAAGGTATCCCTTGGGTGTGTAGTGTATGAGCTTTGGTGTGAATGTAGTGTAAAAAGTATTTTGTCCCTTCTGTACAGTGAAAGTGCATGGAGTACAGTGCAAGGAACCCGTGGGATGGCAACACCCAGGAAGGTGCAAGCAACAGCGACCCCCTTGCGGGATAACTGGGTTTTACTTAACAAAAAATTAAAAAGCGTGGAATACTCAAATTAAAGGCTTGACTTAAAAGAATTTTCAGACTACACACGCGTATCGAGTGTACAATTGCACCTGAATTCTAACATGTAGATCTCATTGGATAATAATAATAATAACACAACATTACTGACAACAATGTTCATTCAAGTACTACAATCTAAATCTTTTCCAACATAGTTTGTGTGCCGTCTTGGTATTACAACGTAGTTAGTTTTAGCAACACCATAACTTCACCAAATTCCACTAACTTGGTTTAATGTTTAAATTGTTATAATAATTTAACAGGAACATCCAAACGATTTAACCTTAAATATTTATTAGAAGCTATAAAAATAAATGTATACAAACAATTATCTACGAAGTGAAGGGTAGAAAAGCTGCTCGGTAAACTATTTCATTCAAATTACTATTCACAAGAACAAGAACAAAGTTAAAATAAATTTGTAATCTAACTTTCCTTGCATAGTTTACAAAGTGAAGTACATATCTATCTTTTACTCTGTTGTTTGTGCTTTAAAAGTTTGTAGTAGTTAAATTTTACTAATTGTATACATTAATTACAGACTTTGATATTTAATTTTTATAATAAATATTCTTCATTATTGCTTGTAGTAATTTTTTTTCCAAATGAAGAACAAATAAATAAAATCCATTTTGATGGCAGTGTGGAGAAGCTAAAGTTTAATGCATTATTGGATATGCGGTTAGCTGAAGTAATCTGTAAGATGTGTGCAATGGTAGCTTTCCAATTTCCGATCCATTAGGCTTGCCCAAGGTTCCCAATATATTGAAACAAGCAGACAAATATTTCAACCTTAAGATTCAATAATACTTTTTATTCCTTATTTCTTTTACAATCAAATAATTCAAGATTTTATTTATTCTGATTCAATGTAGTCAAGTTTAATTTGGTTTTAAAAGTTTTCAGTAGTATCCTTTAAAAGGACGCAAACTTTGTGAATATAAAACATTTCAATTATTTCCAAAATGTTACCCTAAAAAACGAGTCACCAATTAAACATTAAGTAGATTACTTTTTAATTCTTATTGGTCTTACTAGCCGTTATACCATTATTGACCTAGACCTACGCCAATAAGGCTTTATAAATGCAATTATGGTTACTCGCTTTAGGACTATTGTTTACTCTAACATTGCTGAAGTCAACTAAAAATAAGGAACCAAATTACATTTAGATATGTAAAACTAGATAGGTCACAACCATTGGAATTCTGGTGAATTAGTTAACGATTTTAAAGGAAGCAGTGAGTGAAATTTTATCCACTCTAGTTAATAAAATATTAATTTTAGGGGTTAGCCAATTATGTGTTGTTCAATATTAGAGCCAATTATCTTTTAGATTAGGTAATAAAGTTTTGAATTACCTGCTTTAAGGAAGTGAATTTGTGTAACCATGACAATTAGAAACTATCAACAGAAAACTTTTAGTTTTAAAAGGGTTTGATGAAATCCAATAGTTGATTAGTAAATAAATCAAGCGCCTAACGCTTCATTCATATTTAAGCTCTTTATTTCAGTCACCTAGAAGCTTCTAAAAAAGCTTAAGTAGTTTATTAAAATTTGTTTCTAATTTCCATCCCCGTTCTTATGAACTAAATCCTCAAACCAATTCTTGGACTTTCTAAACATTTAACCAATCGTCTTTTTACAAAGTATTTATAAAACCTGAATCAACAGGGGCGTCAGAATCCTAATCCCAATTAGAAATATTTATTTATACAACAAAATGTTACAAACTATCAGAAAAATAAGAGATTTTTAAATTATTTCACTAGTAAAATTTAAATAATTAATTGCTACCAGATCCTTAAAATAAATCTAATTATTACGAACGTATAAAACTTTATGGCAGTTTGGCGAATAAGTTACTTAAGAATGTTGCCAGGGATAGTTATATTTTTCTTATATGAAACTCTATACTTTTTAAAAACTTAGTTCTGGCTTCCCCCACCAACTAACAAGGTCTTCTTTAATAAGGTACGTAATCGGATAAGTAAAAAAAATAAAATAAAGTAAGTTGCAATAAGTGACACGTACAATATTCGGTTATCATCGTAACTAACAGATATTAAATTTTGTCTTAATCTTTTGCTGTAAAGGAATGTGGAAGTAATAGAAGAATTTAAAGGAAGCGTTGATAAAGTGAAACTAAAAGAAGTAATTGATGCAAAGCAACTACAAACAACTACAATACTTGTAGTTAATTTTGTTAAAATTTCTTTTATCCTTCAATTAACAAATTTCCTGCGCTCTCATTTCCGATTTTCCCAATACAAAAACATCATTATCCACTCATGGCAATCCCCCATTGGTGGACCACTAAAAACACATTAAAATTTCATTGTTCTGTTTTGCCAGGACCGACAAGCAAAATCCTAATGCATGTATTGTCAATCTACATAAAAAATATTCATTCTTCACCCGGAGTTCCTCGAACCCATCAACATGAGACAAGTCCTTCAAAAAACTAAGACAATCCTCTTCCATTCAAAGCTGTCCGTTTCTCGTCTTTACTTGAATGGCTTCTCTTTTTTTCAATTTTCCGTCCTACGCACGATTCTCGCGTAATTATCCTGGTTTAAACAAACTCTCCTGCATCTCGTCTATTTGTTTTCCCTAGGCCTTTTCAATTTTCCATTCAAAATTTACCAATTTTATTTTAACATCCTTCCCACAAGTCCAAACCAACTAATCCGCAGCTTCTCCATTATTACCAGATAAGTTTCCTTAGTGTTCATAACAAGTCTAATATTCTCAATTTTAATTATTCTTTTCTTTTTTTTTATACCTACAAAAGTCAATTTCGACTGCCAGCAGGTAACTTCGTAGGAGTTTCTTCGTGGTCTACGAAGCTTGGCATCTCTGAAGATGATTTTGGGAAATGTAACTTGTCGTTTTTTAAATAATATCACTGCTCCAGAATACTGGTTGAAGTAGGGCAGACACTTTCTCTATTTTTTTTCAACTAATCTTCTTGATATGTTACTTTCGTTCGTTCTGAATACTAATGGACCTTAAGTATTTGAACTAATTTCAATTTTGACCTGCCGTCAATATTCATTGACAAGTTCTGCTACGCCTTGGTGTCCGCCATTTTTAAGTTCTTAATCCCTATATACGAGTATGATTTGCAAAACGCCTTTTTGGATGAAACTGTTAAATAATAAAAAAAAATATTTAAAGAGTGAAGAATTATTTAAAGTGAACTCATAATTTGCTTCCTAAATAATTAAATAAATAGAATGCTTTATAGTTTGTTTTTTTCAATTTATGAAATTCAAATGGGGTCAAAAGTAATTGTACAAAAATGTACAATTTATAAATATATTCTGAGGTAGCGGGGTCCTCTTTCAGACATTTCTAAAAGATTAGGTTATAAAATATGTAGGCAGTCTAGGTAACATATGTAGATGCAGTTCAGGAGTATTCCTGCAAATACACTCTACACATGTAAATGTGCTGGAGTGCAATACAGCTATATCGCATTTTCCAACTCTGCAAATTACTATTTACGTCGCAAAAATTAAGGGGCTAAATATAGCATTCTATTAATATAAAATTTTCATTGTAATAACCCTAAATTAGTTCACAAACAAAATATTTACGAATAAAATAATGAATAGACAGAGCCGCTTTAGGCTCTAGCACAATTAAAACAACCTCTTCAAGACATCTTGCTTCCGAACTTTAGAAGGAGTGTCGCAATCATATCCGCGATTCCTGACAAACTGGAACAACGCTTGTACTGGCGAGATGTGGATACAAGCACGCTTAGCTGAAAGGAACAATTAGTCTACATAGGAGTATGAAATGAAGAAGTTAGCTAATGATGAACAGGAGGATGCAGTTAGGTTCTGTCTATAGGAAACTGTGTAACTATAGTAGCTTTTATAATTCCAGGTGCAAATCATAGCCGATCTCATTACCGAGAGGTTCACACTGGACTGGTAACCAGGCAAAGATCTGCCTGGACATTTAAACCAGTAACAAGATCTGAGGTATTTCTAGCCTGACAGGTTTCCTTGCGGAACATTGTTGTCACACATTGCATCTAATTACATCTGGGTCCTGAATTAAACACTTGATGGCACCAGTAAATTTTGTGGAACGATGAAGGAAACTGTGAAACACCTCCTAAATGACTGTGAAAGATTCGAATATCTAGGAATTACCACGTACTGGAGTGTACAATGATTCTGGGATTTCTCGGACATCTGGAACAGTTGGTGTTTTAGTTTTTGCCTGGCACCACTAAGAAGGCCCAAAGGATCTTATAGGTCGCAGACAAGGTCATACCCCCCCGCCTAAAACTAATCGTGAAATTAACTATAATAACATTGCTTTAATATAGGAAATTTCATGTCTATGTTAGTTTCCATCTTACAGAAATTCTAAAAGTCATAATTTAATTCACAATTAAGGAATCTTTTTTAATTAAACTTACAAAAAAAATTAACTATAAATGTTTATTTACAATGGCCGACTTAACATGTTTCTGTTTAAAAGAGTTGTGAGAGGAAAAACCATCCTAAATGAGAATGATTACTTAGTGGAAAGTTAAATAAAGAAAAGAAGCCTTCATAGGGGCTTTGGAAATGAAAAGTGAAACAAATAAAACAATGGCGTTAACAAAGAAGTCGCCTTAAGAGATAATTCGACCATGAGTTGAAGGAACACTGTCTGAAAAACACACAGAACACAATTGCAGATACAGGCAGAGAAGTGAACTCCATTTGCTTTCAATCGAAATCAAAAATTAGAACGTAGAAGAAAATTTTGGTAACTTATATGTCAATAATAAAGAGAGATATAATGTACAGGAACCTTACAATGTTTAAAACTTACGTAAGTAACATTATAACTTAACTCTACAAATATCCAGTGGTTACAGTGATCAAAAATATAAAATCCAACTTTTTCTGATTTCATTTTTTAGCCCTACATTGATGGTACATAATGTTTTTTAAATAACCTGAAGGTAAATAAAAAAACACTGGTTCTTGATGGGCGACAAGCTGCCTAACCCCAGCAAACAATAGAACTTTTTCCAGTCCGCTGAATACGTACGCTCTTGTTATAAAACAATATTTGCATTGGCTGCGCAAATAAACAATGTCCATTTTTCACCATTATTTTCTACTTAAATTGTAGACAAATTTAAGGTTTGAGCCATAAAGTTTAACAGAACATCGTCTGCAGTTATAAGATATAATATTGTACAACCCGCTTTATCATTTTTCTGAGTAAAATTTATATATATCTATTGGCAATACTGCTTATCTAATTTAAACTTTAGGAGCTTTTATTTTATTTATTTATTTTTTCTCACCCAAAAAATCCGTTTATACATCACTACATTATTGTTTACTTAAGGTGAAGTAACAACAACAAAAAAATATTATTTTGTTACAGAAATAATTAAAAGTAAACAAGACTAGCTGATATGAAGTTTATGTCATCGTCGTGGTGATGATTTTGAAAGAAGCTCCCCTCATTTTACCGGTTAAAATTTTAATTAAATTGTTGCAAACATAGACAGCAATGATATTGAAATAAAATATAGCTAAAAGTAATTTTATAACGTTAATTTTTAGAAGTAACAAATTATATAATTGTTAGGGAAAATAAATTTCTTGTCTGGTTGTTTCTACAAAATCTTAATCTGATAGTAAAAATTTGCAGAAAAAATTGTTAAAAAATAATTTCATTTTTTAAAAAAATATTTATACATTTTCAAATTATATTTTTAACGCACTGAATATAGAAGCTAATAGTTGTGAAATAAACTGAATATTTCTTTATTGCGTAAAGTGCATAATAAAGATTGTACAATTTAACTAGCAGCCAATGCAAACTTGATCAGATAGAATGTGTTCGCAATGAAAGTTACAGCTTTCAGATCGCCCAAATTTTACTTTTCTACTTCTGTTTTCTGTTTGGTTTACTTTATAGCAATAATTATTCTTTGAATTGGTAAGAGGATGGTGCCAACACAGCAACTCTCTCCGCTCCGTCGACTGGAGTCGATGGTCAAATACGCTACAGTGTCCCTCGGCTCCACACTATTTCCCGATGGAAGCTGTAAAGGATGTAACGTGGGAGGAGGAGGTGCCATCCGAGAACGAGGGGCTTTGAAGTGACGAGATGGCGCTAATGACCATGCTGTCGATGCGCCGGAAAAAAAAAATTCATTGAAAGGTATATTTAAGATGTTTTTCATTAATTTTCCCTCCATAGGTATTTGACAAATTAAAAGATTATGCAATAAAAATTCCATAAGAAAATATCTATTCAAATGTAATTACATTTATTGGAGTTTCTTATTTATACTTTAAGGATAAACAAAATTAGGTAGATTTGTATTATTTATTCTTTGTAATAGATGTGATAATAATTGTAATAGATTATTTTTCTTTGTAGCATTCTTTGTGATTACATTAACATTAAAACTGCCTTTATTATGTATCTTGTTTCTAGAGCAACTTTTCTCAATTTATTTGAAATGAACAGCGAATATGCAATAATTTTACGATCGGTTGGAGCGCTTATTATTCATAAATATTTAAGTTAGTTTGAAACATTGAAAATTAATGTATCTGCCAAGGTAGTAATTAATGTTCTAATCCTAACTATGTCCCTTTAATAAGGGACAAACTTGGGAATGAACTAATTAATTTTAATTTATGTAAGCTAGAGTTTGGAGGGTGTTAGTAAGTATGTAGTGCGGTTATGGGGGTAAGGGATATTCCAGGAGAGAACTTGTGATACTTGCTGTGAGGCAGCGGGGGTGGCAGTGTACTGCCCACGTAATGATAGGCGGCTGTGGTGAGGTAAGAGGTATAGAAGTGATAGAGGCGGCTTTTCCGTCCACGTCCATCTCTGCCGCTCCCGACTTTGGCTTCTTCCTGGCCTCTGCTCTACCTATCCGTGTGTCGGAGGCGGCGGTAATAGCAGCAGAGCAGTTCAGTGGCGACATAATATCTCCAGAGTTTATAACAAACTGTATTCCCGTACACTTTGCGACTTTGTGACTAAGCCATACTTGTGCGAATACATACATTCTCGGGTATCGGGCCCATCAAAAGGCAAACCTCACTTTACTTGTTCCTTTTAGGACGGCTCACCATCTTGGTCTTGGTAAAACTTCTCTTCAAACCACATTCGCTTTCATGATCAATGGCGATAAACTGTTGAGAAGGGTCTATGCCCGCTTTGCAACTTATTCACTTTCTATATGTGATATTGTAGCTATGTATGTTCGTATTCGAAGCTTTCGATCTAATAATAGCTTTGACCAATTATTACTAAAGTAAACAATTAGGTTTACCTTCCAGATCAATAAACAGATTGAAATAATTACATTAATGAACAGTATGTGAATAGAACGTATTACAAGTTCATGAATAGTAGTTTTAAAATAATATGATTTACTCATGACTCACTCATCACTGAAGGAGGACCCACTGATGGATGTAATCCAACCAATTCTAGATATCAAAGAAGATCAGTGCCTTTTTAGGCAATAGAAGTAACTTTCGACGACTCCTCTCTTGAGGCTATCAGCAAAGAGCTATTGAAAAGATGAGTTCAACGCACTTAGTCCGAATAAATGTACATTTTTTTTTTATCCTAAAGAAGAGTAGAAGTTATTAAGAAATCTTAGTGGACCAGCGACCAATCAAACCCAACATAACCAAGGGTAGGTATTCGTAGGCAGCGGTTTTTGTCTTCCTTTATTTAGAGCGTAGAGGTTGGTAGTGTTTGTTTGGGACTTTTTGATAATTTATCAATGAAAAAACCAGGATAGTGTGCAGAAGTATAATGGAGAAAACTTGTATCTATTTCCTGAGTGCAAGACAAGATGGTGGTAAGGGTTATGATCACCTATGGAGTAGATTGGGCAAATATGGTCAAGTTGGCTACTATAAAGTAACCAATGAGGAATGTTCCTACACCTAGCTTGCTTTTCCATGTCGGTAGAAATGATTCCTTGACCGTGATGGAGGTTTTCATCGATCTTACACCTCTCCAGTGCTGATTAAGAGGTAGGCGAAGGAGCCATCTTCAAAGTCGCTAGAGAGAACATTGGAAGAACAATAGTACCTCTAGATGGGCACAATAGATCTAAGTCGCAGTGCTACCGCGCTCCCACAAAATACCTTAGTAATAGCAGATCGAAATCCGGTTAAAGGACAGAATAACAGAGTTGTTAATCTCGAACAAAGAATAAATTTTTGGTAATGCCGAGTTTTCCCTAACCTCTACATTATTACAATGTGTCAGCGAAATATTGCAAAATTGTGTTTATTAGAAAAAAATAATGAAAATTTATAATTATCTTTTCTTTCTTTTTTTACACAATGCGAATTTAATTAGTAAATAATAGGTTTTTAATGGAATAACGTGGCAGGCTGTAAGCTTCTGAGAGAGTGGAAATAATTTGGCGGTAGAAAATGCAATTTTAACGGTTTATTTGTGCAAACAGCTGGTGGACAGACGTGGAAGCGAGAGGGAAGGTGTGTATAAACTGATATTGGTTGGTGTTGGTGTGGAAAGTTGCAGAATATGGTTTGTAGCCGGTATAAAGGTGAGTGGTAAAAAAGAGGCTAGAGGTTAATGTTAGGTAAATATTTGGAGGCGAGATTATATTGATAACAGGTGAATCCACAATGCCTCCAGCTTGCCGCTGGTCCACCAGCAATTTTAACATCATTCTACTACCAGCGGCCAAATAACGGCAACAGCCTAAATAGAAAATGGAATATAGGCTTCAATTTTACTTTACTGCAGAATATTTAAATAACACGTTATTGGCTTTGATAAAATTGTATTTTGTAAGATTTAAATTGAAATTTTAATTACTGCAATTCCGTATAAAAAATAAGTAAAGCAATGCTTTTTTTCAGGCAGGCTCTACGTCCAACTACCAAATTAGGTGTTGCAGACGGAGGCGAATAACCTAGAATGGGAATCGAATCCAGTACCACAATACATTTTAGCTTTGCGGGTGTTGCCTCTAACCTCTCGGCTACCGTCGTGCCTAATATTGTTGTTATATATATATATAAAAACATGAGCCAAGCATCCTACAATTAGGCGAAGGAGTTCATCAGAGGCTATTCGCCGATGCTGACCGCAGAATTAATCCGTCAAGGCCGTGGGGCTATAAGGATAATTGTAGGCCTATTAACGGGCCACTGCAGGCTCAGAAAACACATGCATCGCATGGGCCTGGCAGAAGATAACCTTTGTAGGTTTTGTCAGGAAGAGGAGGAAACGGCACTGCACGTGTTGTGTCAGTGTGAGGGGCTCGTATGGCTAAGGATGTTACTTCTCGGGGAGGAAAAACCAAGGCCTGAGAGCTTTACCCAGGCGCCACTCTCCAGAATTAAGAGTCTGATTAAACGGACGGGTCTGAAGGGTGAGCTCTAAAGCCGGGGAGCCACAATAGATCCATAGGGGTCGCGGTGACGCAGGCCTTGAGGCCACCCTAATTTAATCTAATCTAATCTAATCCTACAATTACCGCGATCTGTTGTAACTTATATTTTAATACATAAAATTGAATGTCACACAGAAAGATGCGCATAAGAAATTTGCAATCAAAATTCATTAAAATCCTACCAAGCTTTATCTTTAGATTCTACACCATGTGCATAATATAGATTTAATGAAAATAAAGCATTAGTTCTTGGATTGCATTTCCTTGCATAATACAGTCCAAACGAATTCTAAACCCCACAGCAAATCTCTCAAAATTAACCTGCAATTGGATAGGGTTTAGACTGTATGTACAAAGTTGATTTCTTTTTAATCAACAGAAAAAGAATTCTTCAGAAGCACGATAAAGAATGTCCAAAAAGACATTTCTTTAAAAATTCGTGGAGACGAATTTCTATCTGACAGACTTTTAACTTGCGATGCCAAGAACTACATAGAGTGTACTTGAAAAATAGTGTTATTTTTCTTTGGCCAACCTCTGCCAAGTTTGGACCAAGTACCAGCGAGATATTTCTTTTCTATAAGCTTCGCTAAGATTGTTGTACTTGATAAAGTCCAGCTTCTTTTACACTCACCAAGTAACTTTACCGAAGTTGAAACTGATGAAACTGAAAAAAAAAAAAAAAAAAATCTAACGCGAACACCGTCACAACTTTCTCTTCCTGCAATTACTAAAGAAAGTCCTAACCTATAAATTTCATCTAAACTTGGCATTTCAAAATACATTTCTTAACCAGGGTCTCAGAAACAAATGCGAGACGGTTTAGGAGATGAAGTTGAAATCTCTGTACCTCTGACAATGGATGAAACCAGTTAGCAAAGTTAAATTTAGTCTTAAGTTAAAACAGAAACAGATAATTTGCTAATCTAATTGCCAATCCTACAACATACATACGTACATTGTTATCAGCGTCATCAGATACAGGTACACTTCACTTATTTAATATTTAGTAATGTAAGGTAATGCCCATTTTTTCAGGCACGTTTTAGGTCCAACAACCAAATTAGGTGTTGCAGATAACGGACATTCTTTATTGTAAATTTCTCCTTTCTAACCATTAAATAAAATCCAAGGCCTAGACCTGGGGGATTGGAACCCACTAAACCAACAATACGTATTAGCTTTGCGGGCCTCGTCTCTAACCGATCGGCTACTGTGGCGCCTAATTTTAACACTAGTAATGCCCCAGTTAGACTTCATTAATTTCATCAAACTACAGAACTAACGTTTCAATTATTAAATTAATAATTAAATGAATGTTAATTAAAATTTTGCAGTTTATTTTACTTTATTTTAATTATACACTGATGTATAATTAATTTAATAAAGTCTTTTTTGCTTGGAAGTAAGTTAGGGACTGGAAAACTTTATTTATCCCGTCCTACCTTCTCTTCTATCTTTCATCCCTTCATCCCTGCTTATATTCTACTCTCAGGATCGACCACGAGCTAAAACAATAACCCTTTCCTCTTATTGGAGTCCTCAGAGCTATGTATTCAACCTTAAGAAAGCTACATTTGATTTTCTTTCATGCTTTACTACTTCAGCTTTATTCCCTTAAGTAAGCCCAATATCAATTGTTCATCTAATCATTTGAGAAGTGTTGTGAAATGATTTTGAACATAAAAATACGAAAATATTCTGATAGCCGTTCCAAACTAGTCGGAGTTTTGGATAATTGCTTTATTGATTTATGTTTGATTTAAACGGAATATACCAATTATTCATATAAAGAGAATTTCCTGAATGCTGAGTAAATGTTAATTAGATCAATTTTTAAGGAAAAGAAATTAAAAAATATAAAGGAATCTAAATGAAGCAGTTGCAAAAATGTAGTTAAAAAAAAAGTTGACTGAAAATGGACATTATTAATAACAGAGAATTATTGTTCCACTTGCCAGAGAGACATGTGCAACTCCTTAAAGAGTGCAACACCTTTTCAAACCAATAGAGATGCGACCTCCTGTTACCCTAAAGAGATGGCAACCAAACACGGGCACAAGCGCTCTGGACCAGTCCTGCCCTAAAGAGGACTCATTAGGTCTGCAAGGATCGTTGACTTTTTAACCGTTCATTGACCGTTCATTTACGATCGGTGCACCGTGTGGACGCAAGAAACATAAATTGTAAATAATGTGGAATATAACTTCAACTCTACATTCCAGCTAGTTGAAATGTAGAGCGGTGCAATTAGCCGATAGTAGGAAAAAAAATGCTTGGTTAACTTGTTTTATTGAGTTATAAATTTACGCGAAACTTTAAGCCTGAAATTTAAAGTTATTATTATTTTATTATTAAAGGGGAGTCAATATCAAAGATCGTTGGCGTCCATAACATTCACAGCGCTTTGTCGGACATCGGGCAGTGTTTTCTCATTAAGAAAACATTGATTAATCTGTAATTTTAGCAGAGAGCAATCAAAACAATAAATAATAATTTATTTTAAATGATTTCCTGTCGCTTAATCCTGACAACTGGATTAAGAAGTAAGTTGGTAAAATAGTTTTTTCTTACAAATAAGACCTATTACAAACATTATTCAGTTAATTTGATGTAACTTTTACAAAAGCTACAGCTAAAATTAATAATCTAATTTATTAGGAATCTAATCTAAGCTGATTCCTTCATCCAGTTATATTAGGTTTTTTTTTTACAAGTTTTATAGAGACTATGAAACGAGGATACTGCCGCAATTCTGTTGCTCGTTATGACCTAGTAATGACGCATCGAAACCTTTAAAGCCCTCTCTTATTCTTTGAAGAATGGTTTCAAAATATGAAAATCCAACATACAGAAACCAATGTTCACTTTCACCCTCTGTTGCATTACTCTCTGTCCAGTTCACGGTAATCTAAAACCAAATTTCGTTCTAATGTCATTCGGTACCCAGGGCTGTTCATTGGCAAGAAATTCAATAGCCCCACATAAACAAAATCTGGAAATGATTGGACTAAACAGATAGTATCGAGTATTCAATGAAAGAAACTTTCATTAAACGAACAACTAATATATGCCTTCAATTTTGGACATGAGAAATTGAACTCTAGTGTTCAACCAAAAGTCCCAAGTACAAAATTCTTCAGTCCAAAACCGTCCCTTCAATGGTTAAATCTCCCTTTAAAGTTACCAATTCAACCATTCACAGAGACCTTGAACGATATGCCTTTAAATAGCCTAGTTATCTCATGCCGTAACAACAGTGTCCATAAATCTCACTGCGAGGCTCCCTAATTTTTTAGTCCTCAATCTAGCATTTCACAACATACCAGATAGCCTAGAGATTTCCACGGAGTGTGCGGGTTTACGTGAGTGCAGTTTTAGCAGTATGACTTGAGTTGGCAATAATTTTACTTCCTTCGGTTTTATAGAATTAAATATTTGAAAGCAAAAGACAATATATACAGCATTTTTATCAAATCTAAGAGTGTAAACAAAACCTTTTACTCGCCTGATAAATTTACCTATCTCTAAAAAAAATCTCATTCTCCAGCTGACAAAGCTACTTTCACCGATCTTTGGAAGAATTATTACACAAAAATAACCATTTGACTTTATAAATTAAATAATACCTACGGATAGATTTCTTTACAATTTTGTTGATACATCAGCAGATAATTACCAAATATGTATCACATTAAATTGTGCCAGTTTAAGTCAATTGATTTCAAATGTATTAATATTCCATAGATGTCTTGATAAAATATAAATAAAGCTTTATAATATTAATAGAAAATATCAATAATAATAAAAAGTAAGAGGTAACAAAAGTAAAAATACCCATTAGGCAATATTCGCTAACGACTTTTATAAGTTCAAAGATTTTTCCATTTTTCTACCTCTCATTTTCCGAGAGTATAACAGAACATACTCCGAAAGCCTGAGTAAAAACTTTTTTCAACCAGCTTTTTTTTTTTTTATTTATTTATTTTTTTCTCGCAGCAACTAAATCTAAAAGAGCATTATGAAGCTAGTACATACATAAACGTTGTTGGGTTTTGATTCTGTGATGATGTTTTTGCATGATAAAACTTTAAAAGGGCCTTCTCTGGTAGCGAATGTTTTTACAATGTATCGAGGGTCGCTCGGAGATAAGGCATGTTCTCTAAAATTTATATAGCCTACACGGTTCAACAATGGATTAGCATTTCCAGCCCGCACTCTGATGGCGAGAGAGAGCTGAGTTCTGCTTCTGTAGTCTCTGTATGAATGGATTGTAAGGTCATTAACTATTTTCGTACCAAAGGTTAATGCTTCAACTTAAAATTTTAAAATAATTTATGTAATGACATTAACAAATTCAGAAAAAACATTGCATGTTATGCTTTTACTGAATTTATTTTATATTAAGGTCAGCTAAAAGAGTGTCCAATGTCTCCAACTCTATTCAAAATATACATTCATATCGCTCTGAAAAATGGAATCAAGCATGCGCTTGATTAATGCACCGATGGGCATTACAATTAAGAATAATCTGCATCTCCACAGGCTGCTGTTTGCAGAAGACCAAGTGATAATAGCCCAAGATAAAGATAAAGAGGACCTGGAATATTCTTAAAATGAGGCTATAAAAACTGAGGTATAAAGATTTAGCAAAAGCTGAGTATGTGACGACAAGTAGATCTCTTGCTCTTGATGAGATAAAAAACCCAAGGGTTGAGAAATTCAAATATTTGAACTCTGGTCAACAGTAAGGATGCTTCATGTAAAAATGATATATTGCAAAGAAATGTAAGCGCAACCTGAACCCTGTTTTATGAAGCGGCATATTCTAAATGGAACTAAAAAGACAATATTTGGTCAGCATCGGACAAAGTATACTACTGTATACTACTGAGACTTGGACCTTGAATAAGGGTTTAAGGAAAGAGCTTATAGCTTTAGCTGGAGAAGGGCAGCATGAATATCAAGGCTTGAAAGAGTGAGAAACGAAGAAATAAGAAAGATAAAGGACGTTTCAAAAAAAAAAAATTGCTGCAGAAGTAAAAAGAATTGAAGATGGAAGAATGGCTAAGGAAATGCTAGACTGTAAAGCTGAAGGAAGAAGAAGAAATGGCAGACCAAAGAACAGATGGCGTCCAAGAAAGCCTCCACGGTTAAAGACTGAGAAAAGAGGATATCCGGAATAGATCCAGTTGGAAGCTGAAATTAAAAGAAATATTTGGTTGTGGAACTCCTAAAAAAAAAAGAAAAATGAAGTTTGTGTTGACGCAATTCAGAAGCTAGGTTATCAAATATGCAGAACGCCAAAAGAAGTGGAAGACTGGCTAGTTACGACTACATCAAAAATGGGTTTTTGGTAAATCATCAGTTGACTGGAGAAAAAGGGCTTCCAGTCGCGTTTCCTGACATTAAATGCAAAGATCGCGACAAAAATGAAAGCTCCCCTTTTTAAGGAAGTCCTTTGGCGACTACTTTAATAACCTAGTATAATTGGTATTACCAAAAAATGCATACCGAATTCGTATTTGTATTTTCACTTAAATTGATAAGTTGGAAAAAGACTTGCATGAAGGTAAAACACGGACAAAACACACAATCTGTTCACTTATCTTTTTTAAGGTTAAAAAGCCATCTAATACAGAAATAAAAAAACTTTCCAAGTTGTCAGGATTGAACGTAATGCTGGTGCACGTCATGACTGGTGACAATTGAAGTGAAGTGTCGCACCTGGCCTTTGCGTATCTCAAGTCTGGTGTCACTAATGCGGATTTCCTTTCCATTCTGCCAGACTGGAATACACCGTCAGTTTGACATTACCTCCTCCTCCACTGCTCTCTTTCAGCTGGCACCCCGTCTATTTGTGGAAAAAGCACATTGTATCACAACAGTGTTTAGATTTTGTACCAAGAAGACTCCATATCTTTCTGACTACCTACACAAGTTTTCTTAAGAGATTATTTGACAAGGTAAGCACGGCATTGAGCAGATTTTGCTGTGAGAACCAACTTCAAGGCTTTATTTCTATTGTGTGCGCATAATATAATCCAAACCTTCAGGTACTTTGTCTCAGGACTTACTAAATTATTTATTAATTGAAGATTTATTTATTTTTTTAAATAAAAACAAGTGAAATAATCCGAGAATATCTCGTTTACTTGTTGCAAGCGGCCATGTTTATTCGTCATTTTCTGAACGGTTGCCACCAAAGGAAAGGAGACGATAAACAATTCTTACAACTTCTAGCTACGAATAAACGCAATACCCAAGTCCGAATTAAACAAATATTCTTGCGAAAATCACATGGGAGCCACCTCAGGTCTAATTTGCACCTTTGCAGAACTCTAACCTAAGTATCCTATCTTTTCCATGGCATGAATCGGTTCATAAAATCACATAAGACTTCTTTTTTACATCAATTGTTTATAACAAATAGATATTAAACCTACTCGCTTCTATTTAGAATTCGAACTTGAACTATACGGAACAGCAAAGCGTTCAAACCTAAACAGAATCCTAGCTCTTCAATCAAAATTCCTTCGGGAAATCACTGATACTTCCTTTTATGTGAGCAAACATACCATCGACATTGTCCTGCGAATTCCTGGCCTTGCCAAGTTCGGCTATATCAAATTCCAGTCCCTGATCTACCTACATCATAATCCCTTCAACTTGTCCCACTTCCCTTCAAATCCTTCTCTTAGGCTGAAGCGTCTGTGACTTCGCGACCATCTGGTCGAATGATAAATAAGGTATCCGTCGAATTCAATTTCCTTTAACTACTTATGATGATCATCGTATAATGTCCTTCAAGACATTTTGTTATATTTTTATTATTCTTATCATTTTTATTTTGATTTATTAACTTGTTAGATAATCGTTATTTTAATTGTGCCGGTGCGCGAAAATATTAATAAAGACAAAAAATAAAAATAAAAATGAGAAAATTATCGATGGTAAAACTTCGTAGACGAGAATATAAATCGTTGAAAATAGTCGCCATTTATACTGAACTATCTAATTGTTATAACATCACATTATTTTTGTATTGAACTGTAGATTCGTTCAACATCTCTTAGTAATTTTAGCAAATTGATTCGCAAAGAGTTATACATCTCATAGCAGCAACTTATTGTCTTGATAAGTACTATATCAGCAGCACATTACGCTGTTACCTTCTCAGATTGCCTACGCCAAGTGATGTACTGGCATTTCGACCACTTTCATTAGCTTTCTTCCCTCTTCCATCTGACAGAATGAATTCTCTCATCTTCATAAACTAGGTGAAGAACCTTAGGAAGGAAAAGTGGTTAACATAATTATAGTTAACACCAAAAATGTTTATTATTTATTTTTCTAGGTACAAACGTTTTACTATTTTCTACAAGTGAGTTGACTTCAAAATTAAAACAAATAAGTGTTTGCCAGACAGCCAAAGTGGTAGATTTTAAAGAGGTTTAACCATAAATATTCAACACAGGATTGCATAGAACTCTGTCCATTTTAATTTCTTGAATCTTCAACTAAAATTCACTTTTTTTAAAAATGTTTTTTGCCAAATATACAACTGGCATGATTCCAATTGATGATTATTCTCATAAACTGGACGGAGTAAGAAGAGATTCGGATGAAAAATGCCAACATGTTTAGAAACCCTTTTAGCACAAGTCTCTGAATAGAATCATTAATGAGCATTACAACAATTGCTAACTTGAGAATTGTATGACTTTGTAATTTCAAATGAAAGTAACAATTACCTACCACAAGTCAGTAATTAGCACCGACATTTCTATCGATCTATCCCAGTTGCATCCCTGCTACTAACTCAATGTTATTGGGGTTATATAAACGCACTCTAAATTTAGTTTACTTTTGTAATCTAAGCTAGTAACATAATTTGTTTTAGCAGAATTTGGGCTCATTTATATTAATTTTTTTTTTTTTAATCAATTTTTCGCCAACTGATAAAGTTTAAATTTGTCCAAAATTCATTATTAGTTTGATCTTCTGGTGGTTGAAATGAATGAGGTTGTCTCAAAGAGAGTTTTCGGGTTAAATCCCCTTCGAAGTTAGATGCAACTGATTATTTATTACTTTTATTTTCCGTATTAAATCGAATAAGTATAACCAATTTCATTTTTTTGATTGCGTGGAACAACTCTAGTTACTATTCGATTCCAATGGTCAACAATGTATTTAGCGAAGAAAGTCTTTTTTCCAGTGACGTAGTTCCTAGCTGCGGCACAATGATTGTTACAGCATTCTCTTTACCAATTTCGTTTCATTCTCAGCGGAAATAAGAAACTCTCTCGAGCCACAGGGTCTTCCGTTTAGCCTTGGGATTTATCATGACTTCATATTTCATGAGATTTACTAAATAGTAAATGCGTATGCAGCAAAATAATACATTATTATCTTGGCGAAATGTTTCATGCATTTTTTTTTTTTTTTTTTTGTATTGCATTTGGAACTATGCATCTAGAAGTAAATGCGGTGCATACTTGTTGATGCTTTTTCACTTTATACATGTTGCCAAGTTTCCGAGGATGTGTGCCTTCTTCAATGGCCCTGTAAAATTTTCGTTTCGCATCGCAGCCACCAAAATCGCACACACTTCCAAACGAGCTTTAACGAAGTCTTGTGCGATTGATACAATTATGATGAAGATTTCAACAAAGTCATTGTGCTCTCTACTGCAAACTTTTTTATTTAAAGCACCCAAAGGAAGGAGAAATATCCTTCTATTTCCTGCTTGTATTGAACCAAAAGTTTACAGAAGGGTTGCTGAATGGAACTCATTAAACAATGTTAGCAATGATCAGATATGAAACAAGTCGATAAATATTAACATGTGGGCGGAGACATTCGCTGACGTGAAGAGTGTTGATGACAGCTAAGAAGGTAATGTGTATATAAATAATTTTGTTGATATCGTGGTGAATAGAAACATATACACAAGAGAACGTGTGTGTGTGGCCGAGCTGGAGGGATAAAGCATTGGGATACGAAGAGCTCCCCAATGAGTCAGGAACAAGTAAATACTATTCTGATATTTCCTTTACTTACCACCCTTCTCCACTTTTAGAAATGGGATTTAAAACGTGACATGAATATTTCAATAGAGTGTCAACATTGTTTTTAAGAACATTAATATTTCCACCACCAGTCTTGGTCTGAAACCACCCTTCTAGCGGCACTACCCGCGCTACTCCACCGTCCTACCGTCCTCCGCTCGACAGACGATAGTACAGATAAGAGAAAACGCTTGCCCTATATCGGATTAGACACTTGTCCGTGACTAGCATTACAAATAGGCCACTTTATACTTTCATAATAATAATTTTCATTCAAATATGTGTTTATTTAAAATTAAATATATATAGCCCAGGTCTGGAAAAGGGTGGAAAATAATGTTTACTGATCTTAACTGTGAGCAAACAGATGGTGTTTCCACTTAACAAATTTTCATTTAACTCTTTATAGAGCAAATTCTTTAGTCAGCACTCCTGAAATCAGCTAGTCTATAGTTTTCTAGGTGCCAATAAATTATCAAATTTGACATAGATCCGAGGTGAAAGACAGATATTACTTCGCTCCAGTAATGGTAAAAAAGGGTGTCGCTAATGATATTCGGCCCAAATTGGTTGCACAGTATGCAGACAAAATTGAAAGCAACACGGAGTAATCGAATCGCATGGCCAAAGAAATAGCCGAGATAAAAGCAAGAAGTTTGAAGGATGGTTAGAAATCCTAGCTTGAGAAAGTGATGGTGGATCTCAGATGACTACGATGAGAAAGTCGACCAGGAGAAATCAGTTTAGGCTAACCTAAACTCGGAGTTATTAATTTAAAGGAAGTAAAGTTCTTTTAGGATAATAGAGCTAAAATAGACGCCACGGTAGCCGAGTGGTTAGAGGCGAGGACGGCAAAGCTAAGATCTATTTTGGCACCTGGGTTCTATTCCCGGTCTAGTTCTTGGATTTCATTTAATGGCCAATAAATGGAATTCACAGTAAAGTACGTTTGCTAGTCGCCTCCGTCCACAATACCCAACTTGGTATCTTGGTATCACTGTCCACAAATACCGTATTTCTCCTTAACATTCCGATCGCTATAATTACAGGCAATCCTGAGGTCGTTATGGATGAAGCCTTTATGAATTATCTGAATTGAAGATTTAAAAGTAACTATAAAAAAAGTCTATTCTAGGAAAAGACTGAATAAATTATTACTTAAATTGCCAGGACTTCAAATTTCTCTGAACCCAAATTTGATATTCATACTTAACAAGTGTTCTTGAGGATGCATTAATAATTTGTAGCTTGGCGCTTCGTGGGACCTCTTATTAAAGTTTTTCCTCTTATTATGAGGATTAACATGTCGTCTAGTATTTACACTGTCTTCTCTTACTAAGCTGCCTTGGGCACAATCGCGCCCTCTGGCAGTTGGGCGCCCTCCTTTCTTGAAGTAGGTTTCAGTACTCGCAGTTACCCTCTAGAAGGTATATTTACTGTTTGAAATAGAACATCATCTTCGTGCAAGAGGAATTCTGGCCTAGGATAATCCATTTACTAGAGCACGGCTGGACTTACAGACTTAGTTATCCTTACTTCTTATAAAAATTGAATAAATAAGTGGAAAAAGTCTATTTAGAAATGTGAAAGAAGCAGTTTTATAGCAGCGAGGGTTAGCGAGCGTTGGTGGCTTTATATTTCTTAGAATTATATGACAGTAAGAAGTCCAACAGCATGCTAATAGGTGAAACCAATGATGGCGCTACAGCACCGGGTTACACATCCAAAGTTATTGGAATCGTCAAAACGATTTATCTGGCATTGATATTAAAGTAAATAGCCTAAACCAGGGGTTCCAAAACTAACGTTTCCTCCTGCAATTTTGTTACAGTTTAATTTTATACTTTACTAAACCGCGTTAAATTTAATGGATCACAATTAAATGATCTATATTTGTAAAGCATTAGAAAAATATAGTATTTATTTATGACTGTGTAATTAGGTAATTCTGGTCTGCAAATTTTTCAAAAAACCCTTCTTACCTTGAGTCATTATGTGCACTTACGTTATGTACATAAATTTCTCACACTTTAAAAAGATATTTCTTATACAAGATTTGCTCCTCGTACGATTACAATCCTATACTTTGGAAAGCGTAGCCGTATACGATTCCAATTTGTTTAAATTAGTTAATTAAAGCCAAACATTCATTTTATTTTAAATACTTGCCACCGCAAATTTGTTAAAATTGCAGCAAATTTTATCTACATATTATTTACCACTTCCTAGAAAAAAATTAAAGTACCGTTTTCTGATTATTATTAATTTTTTTGCTTTAAAATTTAATAGTTCTTAATTGTCGTTAATAAACGGCTATTACAATATAAAGTAGAAAATAAAGATATACTCGTTAAAGGAACATAAATGTTTATTGTGCCGCCATTAATGACAGCAATTACATTAGAAAGTAGTAACTTATGATTATTATTATAGTAATGGATTTTAAGATAACTAGTAAAAGTTAGTTGTTCTAAAAAAGGATATTTCATATCCTTCAGATAGCCACAAATGGTGCGGTTAATCTGAATTTATTTTAACATTGGATCCTATTTTTGTATTTATTTAAATTTTCATTCGTAGTTAAGGTTTAACCTTCTGTCTTCAAAGGCTTAAAAGAGGATTAGAATAAAAAACCTAATTTTTAAAAGCACGCATTTTTACTTTTCTTTATACTTTGGTAAAGAAAATTCAAGTTTTGCCTAAAATATCTAACAAATGTAGTTTTAAAAATGTGTGTTCACACGTGTGGTTGTTTGTGTCAGATGCACAAAGACAGATAAAACAAAAATAAGAAATCTTTAAATTAAATTTGGGTCATCAAGAGATTAGGAAAAATTCATCAATCACAATTCCTCGACCGAAAATGAAATTTTGCAGGATGAATTTCCTAATACAGTTTTCCTTCCCCTAATTCTGAGGAAAGGATAAGGACACGTTACATATCTTCAATTTTCTGCTAAAAGAGAGATCTGCCCATAGTTTCGATAAAGATGAAACTAGACATTCAGCAAAGTAAATTTAATATTATTCAATCGCTGCTTTTAATTATGGTTACAGATAAAATGCTACCTGAACAAAAAGCAAGGCCCCGGCCCGAACGCAATCAGTTTAATTACAAATTAAAATAGTCTATTGAAAAAGAAAAAGTCGATAATGAAATGTGTATTTATATACTTACAGTTAATATAAATTATTAGTACCTGCAGCTATTTAAAACAGGAATGCGTTTCCGTTTAAGAAAAAGGACGGCTTTCCAAATGAATGCAATTATTCCAAGAGAAATAGTGAAGTTTCATTATTATAATCGTCAAGTACATAAACGTCAATCAAGAATTTCGTCCTTGATTTCATGGACTTCAAGTTGTGATACACTTGATATTGCGAAATTACACTTAATTAGACTTCTAAATAAAGATAAATATTAGCTATAAATTCTGTTGAAATTTTGTCGGCATCTTTAAAGGAGTGAACATAAATTGGTACTGTAAACGTAAAGTAAATGAAATACATATATATATCTTTAATTGGTAGAAATATTTGTTATTTTATAGTATCTTGATGGTTTGACAACCAGACCGGTTATAACCTTTGCACTGTCAGGTGTTTTTTAAATAACCTATTGCAATGAAAATCTATTTTTTCTTTATTTTTCCTCTATTAACAATAATGTTCCAAACATTTGTCGATTTTATTTTGGAATTCTGTATAGTCCCAAATTTTTCCGCACGAGTTGTTACTTAGAATCACTCTACTATGCGGTGATTTTCGTTTTACAAATATTTATTTTTACATTACGCCAGTAGGGAATGGATTAGCTAAATGGTCAGCATACTTAATTCTCACGCAGAAATCCCGGGTTCGAATCCATTACCATCCCTTAGAATTTCTCTTTCTAGGAGCATGTTAAAGCGCACTGACCGATGATAGACAATGTTATGTGTAACGAGAGTTCACTGAACAGAAAAATCTGTTAGTTTCTATAATTGTTGGTTTCAAATAATTATTTGATTTTTTAAACTAAGTTCATTTTTAAAACTTAGTCGCATGGGTAGAGAAGAATATTCTGAATATTGTGTTCCCAATATCTCAATTTTGAACAATTATCGACTAGGACAGAGGTCGGCAACCTATTTTAAGTAGAGAGCCATTTCTTCTTAAATAATTTTAATAAATCTTACCAAGAGCCGCAAGGATGATAGTATAAAAACCTCTGAAGATCATTTGTACACAAAAATTAGCCGCATGCGGCTCGCGAGCCGCAGGTTGCCGACCCCTGGACTAGGATCCTTTTGAAAATCCATGCCTCCTTTATAACTTATGACTAAAGAGAAATTAATATTTTCGGTAATGAAGGAATTGAAGATAGTTTTCCAGTCTATTTGACATCGGTCTCTTTGTGTTCACAGTGGCAAAAACTAATTAAATGTGAAATTGAAAATTCGGATATAGCCTTTGATTGCGATGCTAAATAACGGCCGAGTTCCTGAACTTGCCACTTTCTCAGCAAACGCTATTATTAATGCTTTTGATATCAAACTAATTATTGTCCATTATTTATTTAATTTTCAAAACTGCTGGTCACAGAAAAGGAATTATCCTTTTTTTTAGCCTTTAAATACTTGACATCAAACACATTCTCTCCCTGTAAGGATCAGATTAGTGTATTATTTATTTCAGGATGGTTATTGTTCAGTCATTATTGACCCCGTACGGAGCAAAGCACATTCGCCCATCTCTGGACCGGCTGTTAGTGACGTTAAAAAAAACGTTAGTGTGTTTAATCGTTTGCCGGTTGTACCGTTCGACCGTGGAGGGCTAAAACATATCAATCGTGCTGACATCGACATGTCCCTTGGCTAGGCAAACAGTAATGTTGTTTAGCAACCCTTTCCTTTTTTAGGAAAGAATATTGTTAAAATGAAGCGCTAAATTTATTTACAAAAGGTATACCCTAACTTTATTCTTTTTGTGTCTAGCCAACTTCAATATTAAGTTTTTGTATTTTCACAAATACACGTCAAATCCAAATTCATTAATTACTTTATAGAAGTTCAATTCCTTCTTATTCATGCTCATTTTCTTGACTGGTTGGTTTCAAAACATGAAGACAATTACCAACCAACAGGATCTATCTGGCTTAATTTTCCTAATATTTAAGTATTTGTTAACGGAACTGAAATACTTACCTAACTAGCACACCATGAAAATATTCACTGAATGGCTAAGTTTAGTTACGTACAGCTAACGTTTTTAAAAACAATTTCAGATCTCTAGAACAAGCAATTTAATATTTATAATTTTTAATCGCCACATTCCGAAATTCTTTGCTGATTCAATTAATCCTCCGTGATATGTTTCCAAATGGAATCCCCCATTACCCTATGTTACTCTATAGAATTCTCTTCTTTCTGGTCATCGCAATCCTTTAATTCACCAGATTCCAGCCATGTTCGGTCTACTCCATTCAAGAACGAAGATGAAGGAAGCACGATTGCGCTAATGATTAATTATACAAAAAATTATTATAAAATACATGCAAGAATAGGGGAAGGATTTCTGCTAAGTCCGCTTTCATCATAATTCTCACTCTTATTGCAGAGAGCTCGCTCTCACCGTATTAATTTCAAATTAAAAAGAACTAATAAGTTTTTAGTATAACGTTTTTTAAAACATTCAGATACTTGACATAATTTTCTTCATTAGAAAATGCATTTATCAATGCCAGAACTGAATATTCAACAAAAATGATTCAAGTGTGTTACAATTCAGTAGTTTCTGTCTGCTTTTATGTGGGGAAAGCAAATTATAAAAATAACTTTCATGAATAGAGCGAAGTAAAATAAATAAATGTTTCACCATATTTGGTTAGTACTTTATTTATTTGATTAAAACAGAACTTATTTGGTTTATCTCAACCATACAGGCACCTTTAATGCTCTGTTTCAATTCCTAGATGAGAACAAAATGTTTGCCATTAATCTTATACTTTAATAAAAGGTTAAACTATGCAATTAAATAAATTAAATTAATAAATGCTATTAAATTATGGATGTAACATTTCGATTGTCCCAATAAAAGTTTTTTTTAAAAAAAATGACCTTTATTGCAGTTGAGGGTTCAAAAATAACGTTTTAAATAAATATTTTTAGAAGTAATCCGCTTGTTCTTACCTAAAAAATAAAGATGAACTTTGTCTTGGCGAAAACTAATCTTGGGCTTCATTTTCAAACTGAATCAATTAATTTTGTAACTTATTTAATAAATTAAGTTGAATAATGAGGTATAGGACTGAACCTAGGATGTTTAAAAAATGAAAGTAAAGCTATTCAACTAACCTAGTGTAACATAACTGAGGCTCCCGAAGGACAAGTTTATCATTTAATCATCTCCAACAAATTGAAAATTTTGAACAATTTTTTCAATGAATTTTTTAAACCCTTAACTGAGGTAACGAATTTTCCCTATACTTTTAGTACTCATATTGCTCTACAACTTTAATTCCAGACATAATTCTATGAAAATGGAATTTTGAGAGAGGAGATTAGAGATTTCTCTTTATAGTACTATTTCAGTACACTGTACTTAACTTTATCAAAGACGATAAATGTATTGGTAACTTTCATGACTGGATTTTCCAAATTTCTAAGTTTTTATCTTTTGGAAATGCAACCAACGATACCAACTAAACTTCGCATATAAGTATATTTTCATCAGTAGATAATTTTTTTTTAAAGGAAAATTGTATGTAGGACATTACACCGGTAACTTGTAGTTTTGAAATCGGAATAACTAAGAATTAATTAAGTTAAAACCTAGAGAATAGTTAGCAGAGAAAGTCAAAGTTTACATTAGATTGATTGTTTTTATGATTCTGTCTTTGGAACAGTTGGGTAAAAAAAAACTTTGATTATAAACAGTTATGATGATATGGCTCTGCATTAAACTTCACAAACTTTTTTATAATACCCTGAAGAAGTTAGTAAAAATTACGGAAACGTTGGTATAAAGCAAAAAAGTTGATTTTATTGATGACCGCATCTCGATATTCCCCAAAAATCATAAATAAACATTATATTTTATTATATTACTAATTTAGTTTTAATAATTGAGGAGTTGCTAAGACATGAGTTGTGAATAAAAAGTCAAACAGTATTATACTTTTTTTCAAACATTTCCTAATCAATATTTAAACTAATGCATTTGCTTTTACTGCAAACAATAACAAATTACTATTTTATATTAATTCCTTAAGATAAGATTAGAAGTTGAATTATAATTTATATTGTGGTAATATTAGTTCCAAATGATACGCTATTACAGGACTATAATTGGAAGTAGTTCTAGTGTACGTGTATGGAATGTTGCATTATTGAAGATGCACTTATATAGAGCATTCTGACCTGCAGCTTGATGCACCATATCTGGTAATGGCAAGAATTGTAGTTGCAACCTACCTGGAAATGAAACTAGCGTATCTAATTGTTGAATCTCGATCGTACCTCACCTCACATAGTATTGGGAAAAGAGTAGATTTGTGCTCAGTTTTGTATTTATAAAATGTAATTAGGTTTTAGGAAAAGAGACTCTGACAAATTAAAGTGTGGCTGAGTTTGGTTAAAAGTAGATTCCAGAATGTGAGTTTGTGGCCCGTAGTTCTATAGGATCTTACACGGATCACTCCCTGACTCCTTGTTTCATATCCTTTGCAAGACATTTGGTTTAAGAAGGTAGTACTTCTATAAGGACGGTTTCCCTCTCTAATATCAAATGAATATTATTACAACCTTTCTTTCTTTTTTTGAAAGGTTATCTTTCTTTGGTAAATGAGGTATCTTGGAAAAGTAAATATCTACTAAAATGTTCTTTTAAAGGTTATACTCGTATGTTTAGCTATTTCTTTGACTTGTGCAGATCACTTTATTAGTAAAATTTGTCAAGCGAAGAAGCAAAAATCGAAATTTTGGGAATGAATAAAATTCTTATCAGTACTAAAGAAGAGATAGCTTTGTATAAAATACTAGAATGGGACTTCAGAGGCCTACCATTCTCTTTCTGTCAGAGGTGTCCTTAATCAATTTTTTTACGGAAAAATTGTTTCCAATAAATGTTGCAGTCCAATGTGAGTGCAGTCACTAAACCAAATTTAAGAAAACTGATGATGCCATTTCGAGGTAATTTCAAATAAGAGTAAAAACCATTCTGAGGTCGCATAGTTACAGTCGGGTTTAGTAATAGAAAAGTCCAAACTGCTGGGTTATCATGGCAAGTTCCCATCGTAAAGTCTTGTCACATCCTTATAGCGTCTTGATGAAGGGAATAAGCCGGGTTTCTTCTCAGGAATCTGACGATTTTAAGCAACCAATGCCAGGATTTCAGCTATTTTTATTGTTTCTGTAGTTTCTCATCTATCATAGCTGGGGGTTTCACTTAATTTTATAGTACCTACTGTACCTCATTATCATCTATTTTGGCTTCCGTTTCCCCATAGTAATACTTCTTATTGTCCGAATGTTATGAGATAACACTAAGGGATTCTTCTTATTTTACTATCATCAATATTTATCTTGCTAGAAGAAGACAAATTACACGCCATTCAAGTCTGTCGCTGTTTGAAAATGGAAGATAAAAAATACATTCATAACATACCTAAAGAATACTGGAATCGAAGATGAATTAAACATGATTTAAAGCTATCTCTTGTAAATCTTCATAACTTCAATAAAGTTAAGAGAGAAAAACAAAACTACGAATTTTCAGCTTTAGTTATAAAACTTCATAACTTAAACGTGACGATAATCTTGCGCAGACCTTTCATCTATAACTAAAACGTTAACACTCACAGTTACGGTTCAAAAGTTTTCTGCACATTCTTAACTGTGGCGTAAGAAAGCAACTTCATTTGAAGGGCATAGAACCTCTTTGGAAATGCAGCACATTTACCCAGGGAGTAACATTGAATGGTAAAAGTTTTGCTTGACTTTCATTATTCCGTTAATGTAGATTATAGCCACTTAGGAAATCGACCAAGTACACAAAAGTGTTTGTGTTTGTATGTGCTCTTGTGTGTGTTTTTGGGAGAGTCAAACTTTGAATTGTTTGTGTACACTTGAAAAGGCCTTCCAAGATTTAATTATCAAATAAACTCTCTTACGTTATTTTCTGATACTCTAAGTAAACTCTCTTAAAATAGTAGCTTGGATTTTCAACTTGTAAATTAATTTTCAATTTTCTCTGTAAAAGTTAAAATAATTTAATTTACTCTAAATAAATATTAATATATATTTGATAAATATAAGCTGTTGTTTTTAATGATTCCCTGAGAATTAGTTGAATTCCAACAAAATTATAAACTTTGTCTACTTTAGCAGCATAATCTGTTTAATTTGGTTTTATTTAGGAACTCTTAAAGAATTTCAGAAACATTGCTAAAGTAAATTTAATGAGAATTGTTATTTGTGCCGTGATATACATTTTATACAATACGGCCTTTTAAATCGGATTCATAATATCAAACTTTTTTTGAAACCTGACTGACAGAAATTTTGTTAAAATTTTGGCCGTTGACTAACATAATTTTTTAATAAAAAAAAATATTATAATTTGGCTTATTTATTAACAAAAACAATAATTGTGAGCCAGTAAGCCTCTAGGCTATTATACTTGAGGATTGTCTAGGAAGATTCTAGATAAAAGGAGGGGAACATTTGGATTAAGATGAAAGGGTAGATTCTTGTAAAATTTATTATAAATGTGATTGGATAAGTTGTTGAAGAGAGGTTATGTTTTCCACAATGATTCTCCAGAGGACCTCTTTTCCTTATTTTCCTTTATCTTCCTTTTTTCCCCCACAAGATTTTTAAAGAATGATGAAAGCTAGAGAGATGGTGGACGGTTGAAGTTATGAAGAAATGGAAATCGCTTTTGAAGTGAGCAATTTTGACTGTGCTGTGCTTCGCAATAAGGCGGCTTACCCAGTTTTCAGAACATATATCTCAGGAGTCATGGTTTCTGGATGGTAGCTGTGAGCTACAATCACGTTCTAATGCAGTAGAGCTGTACCATATTTCCAACTAAGATAATTTCAGCACCAACACCCTGATAAACTAACTACTTAATTTACGAATCCTCTGTTCAACTATACATTAAACTAAATGTATAACACTAAAAATGAATATGAATATTAAATTCTGTTATATATTTAACTTCAATAAATTTTAGATGAAATAGTCTAACGTAAAATACATATAAGAGATATATTAATGTACTTATTGCCCTACATAATAATGTATGAACAATAGCCCAATAAATTATAGTAACAATTTGGAGCTAGTCCTAATGTTCAGTACTGTTTATATTTAAAATTTAACTCGCGTTTATAACTCCATAATATATGTATAATGTGTAACTGTAGTTTATATACATATATACTAAGGTACAATCACAGCTTAACGGTAAAGCCTGGATTATGTAAACTGCCATATTAATTTTCATGAAGCTGAGGGGATATATTCTCTTTTTAACCCTTGAACAGACACTCTCAGATAGTCTCAAGATTGTATTTTTAGATATAGAATAATACAGGAAAAATGTCGCATGCTTTTGTGTCTGAGGTTACACGCAATTCATCCAAGTTATTTATTTGGTTAATTTTACGGTTTTTATATGTTTTATTTTCGTAAGTATGAGGGAGTTTTGACAATCGTACAAATTTTGGGTTTTTCCATTGCAGATGCATGATCTTCTATCAGATCAAGTAGGTAAAATAATTCAATGTTCTTTACTTACAAAGAATATTATACAACTTTGATCATAAATTAGACTTTATTTTGTATTTAAAATGGCCTCACAAATTTTGAAGCCTAACTGCTTCAGCTAAATGGGTAAAAGAATTATGAGACAAAATGGCCACAAAGTGTATATTTATACCTAATATAAAGTGTATAACGCTAAACTCTTGCAACTGTTTGTTACCTTATAACTCACTTCACGTTATATAATAGAGATAAAAATAAAAACCCCACCAAGATGTGAGTGTATATAAGTCTGATTGAGTAATATGGATTGGAGCTTATGTGCTGCTATATCCTTAAGGAGTTTAGCGAACATACGTACAGAGTTTGGTCTCATCGCTGCTAACTATATTAGCGCTAGAGTTATATCGATTGGTTCCCGTGGGAGGTAGGAAGACTGATTGGACCTCTAGGGAACTGGCCGAGACCTAACCACTAGGTCACCTGCACCACACATATCTATTATCACACTACTTATACTAGTTATCTGCACTTACACACACAAATCTAGAGAGCTCTTCACGTCAGCTTTCTAACACTCTTCTGAACTCTTTCTTCTTTATATAAACTAACTTCTTACTTAACTAACTCACTGATAACAATTCCAACACTGACTTCCTTTTAGCCAATCAATTTTAATTTTGTTTAATAACTATAATTTATATTATGACAAGATGACAGCACTAACAAATACAACACTCATCAAGTGTTGATCAACCCGGAAAGCAGCCGGGCATAGCCGACGCATAACGCAACCGTAGGGGCACAGGAAAAGAGAAATCAGCCAGCGCAATCTCGAGAATTTTAGTGAATGGAATTGTCTAGGATAGGAGATCACGAGGCCAAAATCGTTTTAGACGTCTTGATGGATTATCAGGATGGGTTATGAAGGAAAGAGTTCGTGCTGTATAATTGGGATGGCAGGGATAGGCTTCTGGGGAAATTGAGGAATCGTGAATGGATCGTTTCAGTGACAAAAGGGATATTTAGGTCTCTGTGAAGGATAAGGTTAGTGACATGACAGGAAGCATTAACAATACGGCGGAGGACTTTTGATTGGAAGGATTGGATGCGGGAGATATTGGAGGGTTTAGTTGAGTCCCACAGCTCTGATTATTTAAAATAATTATTTCATTTTATAAATTATACAAAATATTTTAAATTATGATTTTTAACAGATAGCTGACGCTCCTTTCTACGCCACTAACCCCACTCTTCACATCCCAATCGTACACCAACTTACCAAGGCGAAGTATCACAAGTTCCATACTGCTCTGTGAGAAGTCCAGACGGGTTTAAGGAAAAAGGTTTAGTTTGTTGGATGTGCTTAAAAATTTCCTTAGTTTGAACGGAATTAGTTACCAAGAACTTTTGGAAATAGTTTAGCTTTTTACTTTAAAAAAAGAAAATACTTAGATATGAAATAGATAATTAAATGATTACGACAATTCGTGGTTTCTAAGACAGGTCATTCTATCGAGGAACGTTATTAGTTCCTCCTGGCATTTTGAGTAAATTTCACATTATTTGTTTTTAATTGTTTAAAGAATAAGAATAAATTTTAACAAAATTAACCATTTCTTTCAACATTTAACAAAATGAGCGCATTCACCGACAAACTTTAAACGAAGAAAATAAAATATTAAATAAGTTTGATTTCATTCAAAGTTAGTAAACTTTTAAATAATAAAAAAATGGACGTTTTGTTGTAATTTCGTGAATAATACACTTGAGTTAGAAAGTAGTGCTGTTATGAGGAGGGAGCGGCTAAAATACACAGGCGTGCACAATAGCACCGCTAGCTAGCTAGCTGCTAGTAGGCAAGCTGCAACACAATGGCTGCCTATACACTTGTCCTACAACGGGCGAGCTAACAATACTCTGCTCCGCCACTCGGCCCGATATGCCAAAACCTACCCACACCGCGCTAGCCAACCTTCAATAGCCGATAGACTTACTTCAACCAACTTGCGACTACACTAAACTAACAGAATGTTGTGTATTTACTTTTCTTAGTACAACCAATCATCATTTCTGTTTCATAGTTGTAAATTGTTTGCTGTAGTTTTGTTGTTAGAATCAAGATTTACTTTCAATATTACTGTCATTTCTTTTATAGCTAGCAATTTTATGGAAATTTAATCAGAATATATTTTTTTTTTGTAGTGAAGATAATTTAGAAAATAGTTAAATAGGTAAATTTCCGAAATGATGTGATGCTGTCTGCCAAAAGATCTATGTTCCCTTGAAGCCAGTGTAGTCTCCTGAAGAGATCTTCCTTCAATTCTTTGCCAGTTTTGCTCGCAATTCCATTCCCAAACATCGCTCCAGAAAGTAATTTTAGTTTCCTAGAACCATCTCTGCCAAAACTGTATAAATTTGTACATTGTACAGTGTGGTATGCGGTCAATAATCTCGCTTCGATGTACGACGATGCTCAATACTCCACCGAAGATATTCTATGATAAACCACTTTTCATTTAGTAGAGTTACAGGTGGTTTGTGAGCAGTATGATTTAAATCTAGCCAGTTTCATTCGCTCTTAAGAAAACGGTCTTTAAATTTCAGTGAGAAATAAAACTAAAATACTTTTATTTATAACTCCGTTTCACTATAAAAAGTAGATATGATTGATTCATCTAATCATTCTCTTCAATAACTCATTATTAATAACAATAACAATAATAAATTTAAGCCCCTTCGGCATTCGCAAACAGGTTTCCGCAGTTGAAACGAATAAAATAATTTCTTAGATTAAAACTTAAACAAGTTACACACAACGGTAAATATATTTTTGCGTTAATTGGAATATCTTCAGGAATATCGCTGCTATGCCTTTAAAAGGTCTGGATCCAAAGATAATTCAGGCGATAAAGAGTATGAAAAATAAGGAATAGCTATATTAGAGAACACCACTATTATTATTATTAAAAAGAATAAAAATTCCTGGGGAGGAATAGAAAATGTGGGAGGTCCCCAAATTCTTTAAATTAAAATTCCAGAAATTCTTCATAAGATTACATCAAAAAATATTTTTATCTTTACTTATTTTAATATCTACTTTTATACAAATTATTCTGTCATCTGGTGCTATTTTGAAATTGTAATATTTAATTTTAGATTAGAATATATCTTAATTAATTTAACTTAAAATTAAATCGATATATAGTTCGATTTTTGAATTTACATTAAAAAAAAAAGGTTAAATAAGTTAAACGAATCAATTATAAATTTTGACGAAGATTTTAACATGATTTTGGAAAATATGGTCAAATTTCTGTGACAATATTTTGTCAGGCGCAGAACAGAATTTCCTTATCAAACATTGAATCGAGTGGCTGGTTGTTTTCGCATAGTTTGAGGAGTCTTTCAACCAACTATTATCTTTCTCTTGCACACAAATATCGATCCAATCAAGTTCCAGAATAGCTTCTGGGAAGTTCATCTGGAAATTTGATGCTTAACAATTTTGTATAAAATAATATAAATACATATATACACACTTTATACTTATTAGTACCTAATTATAATGAATACGATATTAGCTGAATATTGCAGCACTCCGCCATCGAATGCATTATTATTATTATGAGTTATTCACGTTATAATTGGAGTATGGTGGCATACGTTTCATTCCATTTTTAAACAATTTGAAACTTTTCTAAGATGGACATTGGACAAGCCTAAGCGCTTTGAAAACCTACCAACCCCAGCTACATGTTTGAGGTACATGGTGAGGTTTATAAATTGCTTTGCTCAGTATTTTGAATCCTCTCTCAGACAAAATGCTCAGGGTATTCCTGTAAATAAAAACAAGTAAGTAAAGTAATGCCTATGTTTTGAGCCGGGCTTTACGTCTAACTACCAATTAGGTGTTGCAAACGTAGGCGGACAACGAACATACTTTATTGTAAATTTCTTTTTTTAACCATTAAATAAAATCCATGTGTATCGAACCCAGTACCACAAAACATCCTTGCAGGTCTAGCCTCTAACCGCTCGGCTAACGTGGCGACTAACACAGAAATGTTTGACTTTTGTATTGGGCTTCGAGTTTGAATTTAGGCACAACTTGAGATTTTTTGCTGACGGTTAAGCCATCAGGAAATATCGATCCCTTTCCTGTAATCAACATTATTGTTTGTTTTAATCTGGTTTTACTAGGGTTTTAAGTGTACTGAATCTGCAGCAAAACTCATACAACAGTGAATTAGAGAAAAAGTCACTCGTTAGATCCGTACTTTCCACTTTCAAACTCTGCCTCTAAGCCACATTGATACTTATGGCGTTACTCTTCTTAAAAGGAAACTACAGACGTTTGAATTGAAAGTGGTAGTCTGGTGGGTACAAAAGAGTTTGATATACGAAAACGTATATTTATTGATATGAATTAACTGGCAAACTTCAAACATTACAGTACAGAAATTACAATTTTATATAGTTCATCCGTTCGTTCTAAAAATAGAAGACCTCAAGTTCACTATTTCGGTCAATATATTCTAAGGCAAATGAGTTTATATTTCTGATATAAATGTTTAGAAAATTACTGCCAGAGTTTACCTAGAATATTTACTGGATAATTCTCTTGGTCTATTTATTCTTCACAATTTCATTTTTAATGAATTTTTGCATTACTAAGCAAAATTAGAAGCACTGGATTTGCGGTCGGTACCGTCTGCATGGCCACTCTCTACTTTTAATATTTTCTTTGTTTTCCTCTTCAGAAACTACTAAGATTAGAAAGATTTTAATTATTACTCTCAAAAGGTTACTTTTGCTAGCTGTTATAACTATATAAGATTTCAAACTTGCCATATAACTATAAGTTTTTCACACTTGCCATTTCCAAATTTTCAATATCCTTACCACACATGTCTACCTGTCGAATGATAGATTTATCTAGCATTAACTTTGTTTCGAACACTAATGATTATTTTAACATATTATGATCTAATCAAAAGCAATCAAATAATTTGAATCAAATTTAAATCCTAGATGATAGATTTATTTAATATATATTTTATTAATTCAGTTTTTTGATATTTAGAAAAGGAGCGAGCTTGAATATAAATTGATCAAAGAATCATCATTTAATTGAAAATCCCATTTTTTATTTATTTTTATTTAGATATTTATTTATTTTAATGGTAAAACCTATCACAGCACAGAAATATAATTAATTCAAGTTAGTTATGTTCCACAGTTCACTGAGTATTTCTGTTATTAAGTTTAGAACATTAAAATTTGATTTATTCGCAGATAACTATTATCAGTGTAGACAAGGCAAAGTTATTATTATTGACATTTGATTGATTGACAGTTAAAGACTTTTAGATATTTTTTTTTGTTCATATATTTTAAGATTGGTAAAATCTGTTAATTTATTGTTAAAAGAATAACAGAATATTAAATAACTTTCGATTAATTAATAATCTTGTATACTCGTAGTTATCGAAGAATATTTCATTGCACAGTTTTGTATTTACATGATTTTTTTTTATACTAAACAAGTAAAGTTTGTCGTTTGCCATGCGGAATTACCCGGATGGAAAGAAGGTGGCGAACACGGATTACTCAACGAAACACAAGAAGTTTGTTTCAATTCTTCATTTTCACCATAACTTCTTGAATGTTAGTACTAATTAGAATGAGAATTTAGAAGACTAAATAAAACACTTTTATTAAATATTGTAAAAATATAAAGCCTTGAGGATGTAGAATCGACCAACTTTAACCCTCTGCTGAGTTAAGAAAGAAGACCATCCCTTACTTATGTAATGATTCTAATATCACGTTTCAACAAAATCAATAAAGAATTACATAATTTGAATTATTTATAGAATCTAAAAGATTTCCCTCTTTTTAAAACATTATTCACGAAAAAAAAATAAACAAAAAGTTATTAAATAATTTTTGGAAATAATAAATGTGAAATGATCCTCTTGAAATGAAACTATGTCAGCTGACATAACGATTGTAAAACTGCTTAAGACAACTTCAATGAGTAGGTCAAAAGTTTATCACTCTTAAGTTTAAGGAAAAAATTGTTACATCACCGAAAAAAGTAATTGGGTTATTTATTTTTAGACCTTTTTTGGTTCAATGGAAATCCATTTTCTCTTCTGATGTTATAGATCAAATTTTTGTAGTTGGATTTTAATTGAAAATCTTAATTAATTTACACTTTTTTGATTTCTTTTAGCATCGAGCACAGAAAGCATTGGCTAATTATTTTCTAGATACTAGGTACTAGGTAAATCTAACGTCTCAATGACGCTGTAGCAGAAAATTAATTTGAACTTAAAACTGAGTGCCACTAAAAGATGTAAATAACATTTATTCTTATATTCTAGCCGTGCTCTTTGGAAGAATCGTCCGCAATATGTCTTAGAAGAGATATAAATCTACAATTTCCTTAGATTAATTCAGTCATTTTAAAATATTGAAGTAAAAGATATTATTAGGGCGTCTAATGTCCAAATTGGGACGTGTTTACAGCCTAATATTTTATGCTATACTCAACATTCAAGAAGTACCTAAAAAGTAATAAAGATAACTATAGGGCCCCCACCAATAACATTCTAACAGATCGTAAGGCTCCCTAAACTCTAATGCCTTCAAGCATTCCTTTCAGAGTTGAAATCTCTCAAACTTGATGAATGTAGTATATATGTTACTGTGATTGAAGAATGTCACTTGGTGAACGTTGATATTCACTTAGTCGCTTGGCGTATGTCCTAATACTTATACATTCATACATCACCGATGGATGTTGACAAGCAAAGATATGCTTTGGTGGAGGTCGAAACGAGAAGCCGTCTGTCGTCAAAACCTTTTTTCTGCGGCGATTGAGGCCACGTAGCATGTATCTATTTGCGATACTCTGGAACACTGTTGTTGGTCAGTCTTTTGCAAGATTTGCTGGTACGTGCAACGTTTTCTTAAAATAGGTTAGGTTAGAATGTTACTGTTTGTTTTAAGTTCAAAAGTTTATTTGCAAGTACTGTTGCATAAACTTTCTCCTATTTTCACTCCCAGGAATTCCATCTTCACAATTCCGTCACTTGCGAGTTGATCATCAAATTCGGTGTAGACGACGGACCTCCACTAAAACTTTTAATAGCCTTCTACACAGGGATAGATAATTCTGCGTATCTTCTTGTTTACAATTTGGAATGCCTTAAACTCAGGGACAACCTTCTGCATTCCCTTCAACTCCTTTTAATTTGTCTCCGCCTACTATTTTAATTTAAATTGTTTACAGAGACGAGGCCTGGCTGGGTAACACGACATGACTTGGCTAACTCCTGCGTTCCCAATAAAATATTTCCATTTTAGTTACACATGCGTAAATCCAAGTACGCACATCAAGTTCTTTTAAATATTTTGTAATTTCTATAGCGAATAAATCGCAAAAGCTCTTTGAAAAGAACAAATTGTAATCAGAGGTGGAAATGTAATTTGAAAACAATAATGGAACAGAAAAAAAGGAGATTAAAACTGAATTTATCATTTAGTTTTCAAATTTAATCGCATCCAGTTAATCTTTCACTGCATTGCAATATTCTGATATGCACGCTTTAATGCACTTACCAATTAATAAAAAACATACTAATTTTATAAGGGAACAATCATTTACAAATATTTTTACATACAGTTATTCAAAAAGTACAATGTATCATCCATTCAAAGCCAAGGGATTATGATATAAAGATATGTATTTGATAAATAAATTGGTTATAAATTTGAGAGTAGGAGGAAAACTAACATCGCAAAATCCGGCGCTGGATTTCGATCGCCTGTTGAGAGATTTTATCTCCTGGCATTCAACATTAGCACCATGTCACTTATATGTAACGTTTTTTATTGAATTTTAATAGTTTTGATATAGTTTATCATTAATTAAGATCAATGTTTTAAATAATATTTATTGGAGAATATTCATTAATATTACAAAAAATCTTGCAGACTTTTCAGCATTATTTATTTTTTATCATCAAAGGCTATGTCAAGTTAGTCCACAATTTGATTATCGCAAATGGAACAAGAAAAATTTATTTATTTATTTTTACGCTTTCTTTTGGCATTGGCTTTCGCCATACAGCCATCATCGTCTAGGTGCTTATCACTAGAATATCACTCACTCTCCATTCTTACTTATAAATACATTCGCTTCACACATTCATCCCTCTACTATATACAACTATTTACATAAACTACAACTAATGGATGGATCAGTACTCTATATTCCTGCCATCCTTATAGCTTAACCGAAATTCTCTAATCATTTTCTTCCATTCATTCTAATCGGCTACACTTTTAAATACATTCATACTCTGCTATAGATTTAAGCACACAGATGTTGGTGGAGAATATTATGTCTTCGTAGCGAAATGGTGCATCTAAATACCTGTATATGTCGTCAAACATTCGTTTCCTTTCTACTACATAACGTGGACATATCATTATTATATGTTTGAAATCCTCCTCCTCATTGCATTCTACGCAAAGAGGAGAGGACCTAAGAAAAATTTATGTGTTTATTTTTAATTCATTTGGTAATTTCCATCCCGTTTATCAATATGTGTAGAATAAGAAAATATGTATGAAGATATTTAGGAGTACGGCGCTTTGTGAACAGGAGGAGAGAATCTGGGTAGGATAGCACTCCTTATAGGATGTCCATTACGTGTGGAAGTTGGGATGTTTTGTTTTTGTTGTAAGGATGGGATGTTGAGGTAGTTGTGGATTTAAAGGTTTGTAACATCGAATGGAAATTGTGTATCAAAGTAGTTTAGATCGGAATGTTCTATACAGACCGTTTGTTTGTAGATATGGCTGAACCCTACGGCTGTAGCCCCGTAAATCCACATAGATTTCAGCACAACATGTTTATTTATTAATCGTTTGAATAGGATTTGTAATTTAGAGGGTTTTACTGATAATATTTAAATAATCTATAAAAGATTACTTGTAGAACTTCAGCCGAAACTTTATTGGTATTAGGTTTAATGTTTAAACGTGACACTTCTCAAGGCGATTTTAGAAGCTGGTTTCTAAGAGTCCCAAAGGGCTCTAAAGAAATGAATTCTCTTATTTTGAGACGTCACGGTAACCGAGCGATTAGTGGCGAAGGGTAAAACACATTGAGAATATGATACTGTACTGTAGTACTGTGTATTATGAGACTGGATTGGACTCTCGGCCTGTGATTTTATTTGTTTATTGATTCATAAAAAGAATTTATAGTAAAGTAGGCACTACTTTGATTTTACTTAGTTTCCGGAAAGCGAACGGAAATTCTGTAAGCTGTGCAACGTGCTTCCGCAATGAAATTCTATTAAAGGGATTTCCTCGAGCTTTTCTTTCAGTTTTAATTATATATTTTATTAAAGATTTTAATGAGTTCATTAATTAGTGAAGAACAAATGCTTGAGATAATTTCACTAATAAATTCTGCATTCTAATTTGGCCGCGTTAATATTATGAGTCTCTTTGGAAATGAATAAGTAAAATTAATGTTTAGGTTAGCTTTAGCCACAAACTCGTTTATAACGGCTATAAGCTCAGAGCGGTAAGCTTTAACTCAAGCGTTTGCTGTTAGCAAGCACCTTTATTTTCAAAATTCATTAGATGTTCTACATCCTACCGTCTAGGCTAATCATGTATTTACACGTGTATACTCATTCCGCTCTTGTAGACCTTTTCTTCAATTATAATCATTATAAAGCGGTAATTTGTGTGGGCGTTATGAGTTCTCCATGAATCGTACCATTTTACTTTAAATGGGCAAAATTTTAAAGGCAACTGAATTTTGTATAATTTCCTAAAGTCAAGCGTTCTCAGATACTAAAGATTTTTAAACAAAAAATTTAATTCTTTCTTGCCCTAAATTTCATTGTTTGACGCGCTGAATACTTTTATCCAATGAAATTTCTCAAAGAGGGACTCTGGAGTATGCTGACTTGGTTGAGAAAGTGAATCTAGTTCCTGAAACTGCTACTATAACTTCCTGCGCCTGTAACAGAGAAGAGTCTAGCCAACTCGACTTTAAAGTTGAAGTTTTTTTAAAAAGCCTATTACGTGGTGATGTAAATTGTTGATGATGTCAACAGACTCTCTTCCGAATGGCCAAATCACACTAATAGAACTAATAGATACTAGGAAATTGCCATTCAATGGTGCTAAATTACTGCACCTAAACAGCATTACAATGAATAGATTTTTGAAGTTATTAGTGAATATTTTGAAAATTAGCCCGAGTCTGTGACATCATCAACAATTTACATCACTACTTTGTTTGTTTGTTTTTTAATGAAAATCCAAGAGAAGTTTATCATAACTTTAAAATCCAAAATGGATTACTACCTACACCTATCTTCTATATGTTTATAGAAGCTAATCAGAGAAATAGAAATTTTAAATATCTCAACAAACAGAGAAGTTTTAGTTCAGATTGTTGAATAGATCTTTTCAATCAATGTAGTGCCCTTGATGTAGTCAGAGATTAGTTTTGTACTACAGAATCAATAAGAACTTAAAATATTTTACCAATTAATAGAAGCTACGGATAAACTTACAACAAAATTGGAATCATTCGTATGCTGCTAATTTTGAGGATCTAATATCAGTTAGTCTGGACATTCAATGGAAAATAGAAATGGTATCAAATGTAACAAAGATTTCATAATTTGGTAATTCAAGATATGCATAAAATCACGTTTATTTATAATCGTAAAATTAAATCTATTAAAATTATTGAATAAATTATCATTATTTATTAGACTTTATAAATACATTTGTTATTTTGGGCAGGTAACTAATTTTTATATACAAATAAATATAAAAAAACAATCTTCAGTTATTAAAGTTAGTTATGGATGTTGGGAATGTAGCTGGAGATTGTAATCCTGTTATCGCTAGTACACCATGGTTACAAGCTCAACAAAATATTAATATTTAGTAATAATAGAGTTATCAACTTTGTTTTAATTAACCGAACGTACGTGGCCGAAGATCTCTTAATAACTAGTTTGGGGCGGATATCTTAGTTATTCCGTTTGTATGCTATTATCCAATTATAAATTAAAATGTTACCATGTAGCAATCGTTAAATAGTCGATGAAGATTATTAGTAATTTTACTATTATATATGTTTGTGTTTTGAAATATCAAATAGTCGGATTACGTATTACATTTGATTTGGGCCTTCCCATAGTTACTCGGAGGAGAGATGTTTTATTGATTCCCAGATGAACCCAGAAGAAATGTTTCATGCACAAAGCATTTATTTAGCATAGTTTCATAACTTAAAGAGCTTATTTACTCAATTTATTTTTCTAAATTTTACTATCAACGAATGCACTTATTTTTTTGAGGAATTTAATTTTCATTATCTGGTAAAAAGAATATATACCCTACTTTCTGCAGTAATCCCTAAAAATCCGAGTAATTGAAACAAGGGACTTGTTAAAAGAGAAGTTCTCTAGGTGTGCCTTAACAGGTCCAAACGTGGATATCTAGGCAGCTCTGTTCATGCGGTTCAATACTTGGTACAAGAGTGATCACGGTAAACTTTAGGCTTCAGTATAGCATTCTCATTTTGCAAGCAACACCATGGTGCTAATCTGTTTCCTTAAGAATGTCTATTATTTATTTTATAGGTCTGTTGATCACTGGCAGTTACTTGTAGCGGGCAGTGGACTAGCCACTACTTCAGGGAACATGAGACTCAGGAAACATTTCATATTTATCCCAGCAAATAAAAAAAGAACTGACTCCATCAGCATCTATCTGGACTGTATAGTTATGATTGGACAGAACCTACGACAGAAACATCACCTCTTAGCTGCTTCAGACAAATATAAATAATTCAAATACTTGTCTCTAACTGAAATATAATTAACAAAAAGGATATTAAATAATTGAATTTGAAATATTACCGGATAATGAAGAAATAGCTGGAGTAAGAAGTATTCTGTATGAGAACACTCCGTGGATAGATAATGTAGAATTAGTAAAACATGGATGTGAAAACGCTAGAGAACGCATTTATCAACTGATATGGTAAAGAGTGCAAAGTTAATTGATTTGGGTCCAATCTTCAAAATGGCAGGCAGATCAATGACAACCAGCAACGCCAGCAAGGTTTCCAGTCGTATCCAGATTGTGCTCTAGTCTGGTATAAAATACTAACGTCTTGGGTGGACAAGTCAGAAAGTGTTTACCAATGTCGCTAAACATTTAACAAAACTTCTTAAATAGGCCAGAGGCCTTCCTGATCTAATAAAGTATATGAGGGACCACCATCATTTCCTGTGTTTTTATAAAGTTTACTGATACACTTGCATTGTGCAACATCAGTAGTATACAGTGATGATTTATTGTCAAAATTTAGCTCCATCCTGCGCCATTTATTAGCATTATGTGATTCCTAAAATCCCGAAGTGATTGGTATCATCAGGGTTTTAGTGGCTGCCAGAACTACCCTTGAAGAACCAACATCTGTAGCTGTACTTCCAATGGGATACTGTAGCCGCCATTCAAATAGGTACCCTTTGCGAACCCACCTTTATACTTGGTAATTGAAATTATTAAATTTTAATTCAGTTGCTCTGAAACTTTCAGTTCTGTTTTAGTTAAAATTAATCAAGATTATAATTTATTAATCAAAATTTCATAAATTTATTTGCTTAAACTTTAATTAATATCGAACTTACAACCTTTATATTTTCTGTAACATAAATACTAAATAGAAAAGTAAATTTGAAATTCCATTATGTTTGTAATTTAATTACCATTAAAAATTAATTTTTAATTTGGGTATAAACAATCAAAATCAATTACAAAGTAATTAGAACAGTATTCAAGGTGGACTGAATTATTAACTCACTATTGTGGGTAAACTGTTAATTAATCGAACATACAATAACTACAGACATCGATGCAATGTTATATGGAAAGTATGAAGCACGATAAACAAGGGGGTCAGAGGGGCTTAAATCAATTCTTCCTTCGTCAGGGCTTTAATTGAAATATTAAAAGGTATTATTTAAGTGAAGTGAAATTTCCAATTGAATTTTCTCGTTAAAAAAGAAAAAAAAAACTGGAAAGACGTGTTTGTTTGTAGATGATGTAAACTTGCATGAGTGTTGGTACGGTGCTTGAATTGAATGAAGTAACACACAATCATATTTCACTAGATTGATGGACTTACGTGAGCACAAACACACCTGGGTGGCTAACAAACTTGTTGTATCCACTTGATTAGAACATACCCGGCGATTTAATTAACAGGTATTAGGTATATGGTAAGGTAAATTCGTTAGGATATCACATCGCTTGAACCAATATTAAAGGAACTTCATTACCTCTTACAGTAACATCATAGTCTGCTGGATGCTGCCATCTTCCATCCTTGGACCAAAATGAATTTCTATATTTTTCCAAGGTTACTTTCCAAAATTAATTATATGTATTACTAATAATAATGTAGAAACTTTATATAAAAATTGATTTGGAATCATTGTATTAGAATTATGAAACTTTTGTAAAAAATTACTTTTGAATTCCAGGTCCAAAACTTGCAAAAATGGCGATGCTACTCTCTTACTCTAGACTGGCTCTAGGTGGCTGAAATTCCATATTGGAGAGCTCTCAACAAGATCGCAGGTAAACATTACGTTGCTTATGATTGCCCCCAAAAAAATTACTCACTTCTTATTCGACAAGTTATGGAAATATTGTTGAATGCATCGCTGTATCCACAATGCTATAGAAGACACAATTGTTGTCATTCATAACGTCAGCAAATTCTTTATTTCTGGACTGGTTTCGGATTTTATTCTATCTTCATAAAATTGTCAATGTTTAATCAAACATTTGACTTCTACTCATGAAGTTTTGGACTTTGTTTCAAAAAAAATAGTCAAACAAATTTTTGATAATTTCACTCCAAACTCAGCAGCTAATCAATTTGCACAATTTAATTGATTTCAACCAATATTCTTAAGATTGTTTCATCCGGTAAATTGGACTAGTGATAGTGGAGAAAATAGGAGAACCAAAAGAGCTGTATGACTATCTGGAAATCTGGGTAAAAAAAGGTTCGGGACAAGAAGAGAGGATAGAAGCAACTGAACCTGAGGATAGAAGAGCCTGAAAGAAGCAACTGAACCCCCTCTTCAAAAAAAAAAAGATAAAAGGAAAACCAGGAGGTGCAAGCAGCCGTGGAATGAGATGGTTGGATGATATGCTGGCAATGGGATGCTGAGAGAAGCCAGTATAGTGTGAAGTGGAGGAAGCTAGATGTATACCAGAAAAAAAGGAAGTTGAAAAGATCAATACCAATTTAGATCAATGGTTATTTTTGCCAAAATATGCGAAGGGCTGACAAAGATCCTGTGCTCAATAATAATAAAAAAATGTTCATCGAAAAGAAGTCCATGGCTAAACATAGTCCACATTATTTATGAGCACTGAACCCACATCTGGACAGCAACAATCCAAATTCAATCACTTCTTATAAATCAGCTTAAAATGAACACTATATCTTTCAGTAAAATGTCCACTTATTCTAATAAAAATTAACTTAAACTGATCATCCTTCTAGTTAGGTCCAGCGGCCACAGATGAATGCCTCCCTTTCAATATGCGAGTAAAAGCCCACCCTTCTGTCCGATTGAAACTAATGATTCTCGTTACGGAGTTCCTTTCTTTTTAATATAAACTACATTGCGCCTAGCTTGAACAGCAGGGTATGGTTGCTTTCTCTCTTCCCCTAGGTATTTACCGAAATTACTAACCGAGCTCCTCGCGGCTGCTTCACAAACAAATTGACTACTGTTAAAAATCCCCTCAGAAAACAACCGACTGATGTACCAAAGTAATGGATGGTAACCGCCTTATCGACGTCGATTTTTTTATTTTATTTTTCTTATTAAAAGCTAAAAAATGTAACGTTTAAATGTGCATTGATTAATTAGAAGATTAATAAATGCGCTTGACTCGAATAAAAAGGTTACTTTTAAATTACACTTTTAATTTATTTTGTTTTCTGAATGTTATTTTTAGAAAGAATGTTTAATATGGTTGTAGGTTGCAGCGAGAATTACACAGATTCCATTATAATGGGAGTAAATAATTCTTAGATGTTACTCTTGCCGTTCAACGAATTTACGCGGTGAAATTAAAGAATTTTTTTTATTAAATGAGAAATGACTTGGGTACAGAAGTTGTTTTTTTCCTTTAAAAAGAAAAGAAAAAAAAACACATGAAGAAAACAAGATAGACTACAAAAAGAATTAGTCCTTTAACTTCTCCTGGAGTAAGTAGAGCCAGAAACTGCATAACTTACCTTAACTGACTTGTTCCCTATATAGTAGCGTAAAGGAACCTGGCCATATTAATAAGCGCAATTAATTCTGTATACGGTATATTGAAGATTAATGAGAGAATCAGCATCATCCCATCTAATGAGAAAAGTTAAGCAGAGATAGAGAGATCGCTTTCACCACTAATACGTAGTGAAATGTTACCAAGAGTCCTTAATATTGACAAAAAGACACGCCAGCTAAGATCAGCTCTTTAATTCTAGCAGCCATTCGCCAACTCCGCTTGACCTATAGGTTCCAAATCCTACAACCTTTTCTCGCCAGGATGTTTGTGAAGTTTTGCTTTTTTTAAGGAACCACTAGTCTCTAGTCACCGCAGTCTACCTACTTTGTAAATGGCTTCAATATTCCGCTTGGCTTGCTGAAAAGTTCCAACAATGTATTGATGGCACAGAATTTTTCAGTCAAGTAATAACTTGAAACATTTTTGTGCAACGATATCTCACTACTTATAGTATTTACTATAAAGACTCCACTTTATTTGTATATTTACAACTGCAACAATTGTTGCATCAAGTAAATTTGATCTTACTGGTTCAATTCACTTGTAATGTCATCATGGTTAGAGCAATCACCCTTTCACAATTCCAAACTCTTTCACAATGATTTAATCACAATAGATCTCTAGGCCACTTCCGCTTCAAACGACGAGGAGGATTGTCGGGAAGGTGAGGAGAGGAGAGTTGTTGGACAAGAAGATTAGGATGGAGAGCTAGGTGGCTTTAACTATAAAGAAACGTAATAATCTTATAATACACAATGAAATAAGCTAAATATATTTAAATAATAATGCAAACTGTTGTAATAAGATTTATTTTCTGAATAAACAAAAAAGTTTTGTAAAATCTTGATAACACAAGGGTGGTGTAAAAAGAGTCTTTAAATTGAAAATAAAGAGGAAAAGCTAGGGAAAAATAAAAGATAAAGTGAAAAACAAAACAAAAAAGAAATAAACAAAGAAAAAAAGAGAGCACAAATTGAAAAAGAGGAAAACATAAGCCACGTAAATGTGTTTATATATTTTGCTGGGATATTATGGGCTCGGAGAAGGAGTCCAATAAAAAGTTAATCCTATATCTCACTCATTTATTCACTTACTCTGCGGCGGGGGCCGCTCCGCTGGAGCCAGAGTTACGGGTAATCAAGTTAGTGAATCCCATTCAACTCCCATATTTTACTTGTTATAGGGCACTACTACCTACAGCTCGCTAACGCACACAATGGTCGTATTTATTTTGCCAATAATATCTAGGCTACTTTATTATTCGCTTATTTATTTTTTGAGTTTTAACGAGTTTTAGTAGGAAAGATGTCATTCCAAGCAAGGGAACCAAATAATGCCTTTAAAACTGAAGAGCTTCAAATGGGGATAGCAAAGCACTGTTAGCAGCTTGGAGGCCGTTCGGTATATAGTACAAATATAGCAAAAAAAACAAGCTATCTTGATAAGTTACCGCAGAGGAAAATGTTTATTTAATTTCATTTTTTGTGAGGACCACTTCTTGCACTAGTTTTATTTTAATTTAATTTTAATTTTTAGATTTAACTTTTATTTTAGGGTGCGTCAACATCGGAGGCCAGACAGGACATAAGACACAACAGCCTTAATTATAACAGTGTAAAAAAAATATTATAATTGTCAATAGCATAACCCCAGAAGATGACGAAGTCCCTTGGTCAAAAGCGCGGCAATAAAAAAGATGGAAATTGGCAATATTCTTTCTACCTTCCTTGAAAATAAATAACATTATCATGTTTAGTTTCAGCACGCTGGTTACCACAAGCTTTTAGAAGTTTTCATTCCTTTCTCATCCCTGAGTAAGGCTCGAGTCTTGTATCTAACTTGCTAACAAGTAACCACATTGAGTAACTACAAGTCCAGAGTCACGCCAAAACTTCTTCTACAAAAATATTCAACTAACCTCTTGTCCCGGTTAAAATGTGTAGAAAGCTAAGTTTAACCAAGAACTTTTTCCAGGGCACTGCCGTCCTTCCTAAAGGAAGCTACTATGGAGAGGAAAATCTATGGGCCTGGAGTCCAATTTGGAATTTCCTCTTAGGACTAACCACTGAGCAACCCCTCCTCTACAAATTACATGTCATAATGTTATGTGTTTATCAAGCGATGCATATAAATTGAGTATGCAATTTTGAAGTTTCTGAAATAAAGTTAATTAAAAGAAATAAATGAATACAAAACCAGGTTGAGGAAGAATAACTTTTTAATTCTTGCACTAGAGGCGCCACTGTAGCTGAGCGGTTAGAGGAGAGACCTGTAAATCTAATATGTATTATTGTACCGGGTTCGATTCCCGGATTTTATTTTTATGGTAAATAAAAGAAATTTTAAGAAAAAGAAAAGAAACCTAATTGGTAGAGTTGGACGTAAAGCCCGCCTGAAAAGATAGGCAGTTACTTTACTTTTTACTTTTTAGTATTGGATGAGTTGTTTGGAGTTTTTTATGGATTGAAATGCTTAGAAATATATAGTTTAAAAAATTATTCTTTAAAAATTCTCAAAATCTAATAAACTCTACATAAAAAAAGCAGTTAAGATTAATAGAAACAGTACCGCCTGCTCGTTTCATCTGGGAAAAAATTATGTTATGGCATCATGTAATTTCCTAAAATTGAATTGTCTATTTTGTAGAACATAAAAATGACATTAAATTTTCTACTCCATTGACTTAAGGAGGTAATATGAAGTGGAACTGTCAATAGTGCTTTGGCAAATTGCTTCGGTTGTAGTCAAAAATTATTAGACCTTTTTATTTTTTATTTATTTCTGCTTCAAATATACTCCTAGTATTACTATTTTCATTGTTTATTTTGGTTCAACTTTGTTATTTTTATTGCAATGAATATTTCATAGTGTTCGTAAAAAGCGTTAGTACCTGAATGAATTTTTTATTAGAAAGAGATCACTTTATCAAAAACGATGATACACAAGTGGGTATATAGTATATACATGTTGAAGTGATCGTTACCTCTATCCCGGCTATCATAAATATCGACAAGCAATCAGTAGAATGGGTTCTGAAGTGAACATACAGCTGGAGCAAATGTGTGCGTGAAAGACATGTATGAACCTGTCTTACAAAGGAGTGACCGTAGCCCCTTATTGTACGGGCACATCCTCTACTAGGCTGGGCTCCAATACTACCATCTCCAGCCTCCCTGCCATCACTCCTTGGGGAGCGCTTAACACAGTCAACTGTTGCTCCTACAGTATACCAACAGACCAGCATACATTAGGAGCAACTGCTGGCTAGACAACGGGTTTTGTATTTAACCGCCTCTACACTTAGTGACGCCTCATTCTGGAACTCCTCCTGCCACAACTAATTACTGGCTATTATCTCACTAAATAACAGAACAACTAATTGATTAATAGTCACATACGCTATTATAATGTCTCATTACTTTTTATACTGTGTTTTTCGTGTTTTATAATTATTGTTACATCTCGTTAATTGTAAGATGTAATAAAAAAAACTTCGGCATTGCGTCAGATACATCAGAAAATCATCAAATCCAAAATCATGCGCGTTGGGAAACGCCATCGAGTATATTTCAATCTCATAGAAGACCTCTGTTCTCTCCGCCTAACCTTTTTTACTGGAAGGCATCAAATAATATCTCGCCTTCATCTCCGTCAAAGAAGCTCCTAGACCCTTTTGCGTACAACTCAGCATTATGAGGCAGACAGACTTTGAGGCCTTTTGTAACAAATTACCATTTTGTATCAGCGGTTTTCCTCCTCAGTATGATGGCAGTCACTAAGGCTAGCCCTACCTTGTTCCTTACCCTGACTTTTGTAGATTTCAACTATACTTCTTTCTCTAAGGAGCCTGTACCTCAAATGTGAACATGTTACAAGAGTGCATGTCGCAAGTTAGCCCTAAACTTTCTTTTATCTAAGAAAATTAATGAGTTCACACATCAATTTCTCCTCATAAAATTTGGCTCAAAGTTCATGATTGCCTTTTCTCACTTCGTCTTGCTCAATATTTCCTGAGAAGAATCATTTAAAAAATAAAATAAAATCAGTCTGAAACATTTTGCACTACTACTCGTATCTCTCCTTCCCAAATTTTCAATTTTAATATTTTTATTATTTTATTTAGAAATCGTACAAATAGCCAAAATAAATGTACAACATAAATAAAGCAATGGCAGAGCCGTCGCTTGAGAACACTGCTTAAATATATATATATATATTAAAAGATACAAAATATTCAATAAAATAAACAGTAAATAACTTAATAATTTCCTTCCCATTTCATCGAGATACAAGATACAGCTTTAATCACTGCTGTGCTTGGTACAGTTAACATCACTTTCGCTTCGACTGAAAGTGGTTTTAAAATAAGCTATATCAGCAATTTTTGGTGAGTGTTGAGTGCAAAGATTGTTCTAAACTGTGTTAAAATTCCAGAAAAGGTTATCGAGTAGTTCGTTGAATATTAATGAATTTAATTTTAATAAATTATATTGTATACATCTTCATTTGTAAAAATTCTACTGCAGTAGTGAAAGTAAATAAAGTTAAATAAATGAGTAATTCTTTTGATTTTAAAATTTTTATTCTGTCTTGTATTAATTAAGCATACCTTTAAGTGATTTACCCCATCAATTTATGATGAGAAATATCTATTTTCAGGGTAAAAGCTATTTTTCCAAACCTACCCTCCTAATGTCATAATTTAAAAGTGCGTGTGCGCGCGCAGCAAAACCATTTAGGGCGGGGAGTGGCCATCAATCAGTGGTTGTCAGAACCAGGCTTCCACTACAGTTACTATGTCCAGGAAGGGCGTACGCCCAAATGGTTAAACAGTAGGAAGAAGTGATTTTAACCACGTGTATCACACGTGGATTATGAACTGCGGTGAAAAATGGGAAGAAAGTGTACTTGGAAAAGATATTTAGGTGTGATTAGTTCTAATTAGTTATTAAAATGGTCAGGTAAAAATAATATTCCTGAAGGAACAGCATTCTGTAGATGATAGTTGTATTGTCTGGAGTTATGATTATTTTTTTAAATTTATAATTTGAATTTGGGCAGCACAGTTATTTCAAATTTTCCTACCATTTATTTATTTATTTTGGTACATTCCCTTACTTTACCGCTCCATTTATCAATTTCCCTAATCTTTTTTGAATGATGTTTCCTTTTGCATTGTTTGTCCACTTCACGTATCTCGGTTCTCGTAGGAAAGCCTTCTCACCTAACCGCAGCATTCCTCTTTCTATATTCATATTACTATTCACAAACTAAAACTTTTTCTAAAACTTTAAAATCAAATTTGAGACTTTGAGAATATATGAGTATGCCAGAATGAGAAGATAAAAGAGTTTTTTTTTTGGCCTCTCATGCCAAGCGAATCAGCCAGATACATATATTAAATTACAATGCTCTGAAGAAGTGTAGAACTCTGAAGACCGTAAGATATTGCTATTGTTTTTAAGGTATCAATGATGTCACCTGCAATGGCAAAGTGACAGGTGATTAATTGCTTCCTTTTCATTCGTATAAGAGAACATTCGTATACCAAATATCCACCAATCATTAATTTATGTAAGTAAAATTAATCTGAAATATTTGACGTGTAAATAAAACCTGATCTTGATTGATTGTCAAAACAAAACAAAACAAAATTATTTAATATTCACGTTCAACTAATATTACTTTGTCTTTTTAAATCGCCTTTCTTCAGGAACGATTATTATATTTACTTTTATTTTGATGTATTTTTAGCTTAACAAGAAATACGTGAGGAAAATATCTAACTTGCTAACAGATTGTTAATAGATTTTACCCGAAACGGGAGTTTTTAATAAATATACCACCAATCAATCAAGCTAAAGAATATTAATAAACAATCTGGGATGACTCATACACGGCCAGTTTTGATCTGTGTGAGGCTGGCCAGGGCCAGGCGAAGGGTATATAAATTGTGTTGGTAAGGGTAACGGCACGTTAAAGGAAGGAAATAAGGTCTTATGTAAATCATAAGCTGCTCATCCATCATTGTATGTGAAGGATCAACATATTCCCGAACCGACATAATATCTTCTCCGTATAACGACCAATTATTTTTTAATTTCTTCAAAACTTTTAATATTTCTTTTGCCTCATTAGAATTCTAATAAAACTTTTAGTCACAAATTTAAGATATAATTTATATTGTTATTATATAAACCTTAATTCTTAGAGAGAGAATTTATGGTTTCTTTTCGGAATGTCGAGATCAGAGACTATTTACAGATTTTCTGACAGCTTGGTACCGAGGATTTACCTCTATGTCGCTTATATAGTTCGAAACCCATGGAAAGGATATAGATATCTCTGTAAATAGTATGCTAACAGCTGTTTGGATCGGTGAGAAATAGTTTAGTACTGGGAGAACCTCCTACCTTTTCCAAGATCTTTATCCATACTTCTGTCTTCCTTGCCATGAGGATTGAATGAAATGGAATGGAGCTAAGGCTAAAGTTAGTGCAGAAATCCTTCTATTGCTGCACTAATATTATTTAATTCCTCAGTTCTCACTAAAAATGCATTATCCCTAAACTCGAAGACCGTTTAGAACATCTCTACTTCAGTGGTAACATTTCTACTCAATTTTTATGAAATCAACACCAGTATGGTAAGCAAGAAACACATCTTTGATTACGTAGCTTAACCTGCTCCCTTGCTGAAGTACTCTTCTTCAGGACACACACCTTTACACGTTACATCTTTCACAGATGCCTACTGCTAACAACTATAAACTCTAAAGAAAGCTGCTATTTATGTTGGTGAAAATTTGACTTCTTTAAGTCACTTGCGTTTCATTTCTTTCCAACAAAATTACGCAACATTCTAAACATAAAAGTTTATCCAGAACAAAATTTAAAAACTTGTTAGAATTAAGCGAATTGAGGCTCGCTCCCCAGCATTCAGTACCAATCTGGAAGGTATACATCATACTATCTTTTATTCCCCAAATTTTCTTTGCTCATGCAACTATTTGATAAAGTGGTTAAAAAAAATGTTCTAAAAAACTTCTAAATCTGCGAAACAGTAACCCACAGCTCAGATAGGTTAATGCAACCGAACTTGAAGGTTGTAATTTTAAGACTAGCTTTAACTCTGGTCTGTAAAAGAATAAAAATTAACCAACTTTTTTATTTTCCTGCCTGCCCCAATCAAATATAATTATCGCGAAGCTTCCAACATAATTCGTTGATGGACGGCGCTACAATTTAGCCAAATTATACGCATATATATTTTATTTAAAGTAATTATTACTTAGGATCCAATTATGATAATGTCCTATCTTAGTGGTCATAATAAAACATTAAAGACTTCCAACATTTAATGAACATCATAACATTGTGAAATTTTATAGTTAGTTATTTGTAATTAGTAGTGATGTCAAGTAATTTTAATCATTTGCCAGATGAATTATTGACTTTTGTATTTTATTTTTAGAAGTCCAATTAATTAGACTCATCTTGCCGCTTATATCTTCTTTTCTATTCCACAATTTCGTTACAGTTTGTTCCTGATGAATATATTCTTAATCTTCCGTTTTCTCTTAAACAGGCTTACCATGCGCCTTAGTTTTGATTGAGATTGCTTCTTTTTGAAGGCACGCATCTCGGCTAGAGTCTCGGTTTTTTTAATATTTAAAAATCAAAAAACTTCAATTGTATGTGTGCGATGAACGCTGTTCTCAAAATTATAGTATTTATCTTTAGCCGGCCAAGCACATCTGCACCTTTTGAAACGATATTTACAATGAAGATTAAAAAATTCACGGTCTGAAGAATGCGGTAGTTAGGATGAATCAGCAGTAAAAACTTGTATTGTGCTGCGAACTCTATTGTGATCTAAGTTGCTTTTAATTTGTTGACGCAATCAAGAAAAAGTGTGGTGCGAAAACTATCGCAATTTTCTCTGACTACAATTCTCATGATACTAGCTTACAAGACTAGAAACTTGCTTCAACTTGCTTCATCATTTTAAATTGTGATTTCATTTTAACAGTCCTACATACCACGATTTCACGTACTTTTTTCTTGTAATTAATATTCTTATTTTACAAACCACAGAGAAATGAACTAAAAATAAAACATAGAACATCAATTTATCAGCTCAACATTTTCGAAATACTTCTTGGCGCAAACAATAATGGAAACATGTAAGTACCAAAAGATAAAATGAAATATAGACACCATTTCATATAAGCAGTCCACAGATGATTTCGAAAAGCTCACGATTACAATACTTACTTTTTTTTGAGGAAAACAAGAAAATGATTAAGAATTTTCGTAAAACATTTCGTGCTGCGATAACAATCAATAACCTTTGAATAACATGCTATTTCTGATTAGGAGTGACTTTTTTTTTTAAAGAAAAGGAATTCCTAAAAGTTTATCCATTTTCCTAAAAAGTTTTGTGTCTACGTTATACATTGCAATGCAATACAATTTCGAAGTGTGCGTTAAAAATTGTCACCAGGTGTTTTCTTTTTAAGTTTTGGAATACTTTTTTGAGTTAGTTAAGGTTTTATCTGCCTCTGTCGGTTTTCCTCCTGTATCAGTGGTTTTGTCTTCGTTGTACATAGGTTCTCCACGAATAAGTCTCAAGTTCTTGTCCATAAAAGTCTTTTATCGTAGGTACGTAGGTATCGTATTTTCAGCTCCCTGAGGATATTTTCATTCTTTAGGAACCACAGTGCTCTCAAGAGGTTAGCAATACTTATTATCCAGACTTTTTACCTGCCATTCATAAGGAGCAAGTGTAAATCAGTGTAATAGTCTGAGTATAGATGGATACAAGTGTCTTGAGCATTAAGGTTTAACAGGTGATCGTCTGTTAATTAGACAATTACAGATTAGAACAGTCTGAGAATTTGGTAGGCCTTAATATCAGTGTTATGCCCAGAGTCCAGGTTAGTCTGCTGTCAAATATAAGAGTAACTAAAAATGGTGATCGGACCTTTATATGGTCTCTTCAATTATAAGCAGATAGCGTAGGAGGTGTTAATTTCTGTTTTAGACAAATTCTCGAAGATGTACCTGTTTGCGATAAAATAAAATATTATGGTAAGTCTTCTGTTAAACAAATATCTTAGAAGGTAATGCTAGTTAAATTTTCTAAGCATTGAATCTACAAGTAAAATGATTTCAGTCAAAATGAAAGGACTTTCTTACAATTGTCTTTTCATCCAATCATCCTTCAAGAGATAGTACTGCGGGTCGAGCCAGGTTTGTAGGTAAATATTTGGGGCAAAAAGTTAATAAAAGTCCCAAAAAAACAATTAACTACTAAAAAATAATGGACTTGCTAATTAGTGAGAGCTATAAGTAAGTTAAATATGTTCTGAAGAAACAACCAAGGAAATGATGCGAGTTACCAGAGGGCCGATATCAGTAATCAAGTTACCGGTTGTGTGATGTAAGCAAGGGGCTGCCGAGTGTGTACCCCCTCGAGAGGATGAGAAGTAAGGCTAGGTCATTAGTGCGATATCATCAACACAGTTCATCCATCATTGGAACTGCATCAAACAGGGCTGTTGGCGTTACAACTTGCTGATAACATTAACTTCATGTTTGAAATATCATTCGCTTCCTGTATGATTTTACAAACTTGTCCTTCTTGCTGTTCCTTCACTACATTAGCTAACCTTGAAGCCTCTAACATTACATGATTTTGTAAGGAATCTCAACAAATAAATTGCAAAAAATATATTTTTTTAAAAATATAGATCACTAGTGTTGCTCGAGACCGAGACGAGGCGAGACTTTATGCAGTCTCGATCTCGGTCTCGGTCTCGGTCTCGTCGAGATATCTCGGTCTCGGTCTCAGTTTTTTTGAATTTTTGTTTAAGTATTAAAAGTGGTTTGCTATTAATAATCTTTTCAAAAAATGTTATTATTTTCTAATAATTATTTTAATTTTTATATATGTGTAATGAAAATGTGTGTAAAAGAAGACAACTATGTACTTACACTTCAATGCATCATATATTACTATTACTGTTATATATCTTTATATACTATAATTTCAAAAAGATGTTAAAAACGCGCCAAATGAAAGACCCAAATAACATATCTGCTTCCTATAACAAGTCGATTCGTGAAATAAAAAATACACCTCCCAACAAACTTCCCGCCCCATTAGTTATGGCTGTTGGTGAAGATAAAGAATCTGATGATTCACCTTTTGACGACGACGACGACTGCATCAATATTTTTGCACCATTTGCTCAAAAATCAGCAAATATCACCGAAGCATGGAAGACAGAAATAATTAATTATACCAAATTAGACCAAGCACCAGTAGACGTTGACATTTTAGAATGGTGGAAAACACTTGAGAATTCCTTCAAAAATTTGTCTAGAATGGCGAAAGATATTTTTAGTATCTGTGCAACTTCAGTGCCATCGGAAAGATTATTTTAGCAAGCTGCGATGATAATGACCAATAGAAGAAGACTTCTGACTCAGTAAAAGCTCTTTTATGTATCAATGCTTGGGCAAAGAGTATCTTAAAAACGAAAATAGTGCGAGACCTGCGAAGCTAATGAGTACACTCAGTACTGGGTTCGATTACCGGTCTTAGGCCTTGGATTTTATTTAATGGTTAGTAGAAGAAATTTACAGTAAAATATGTTTGCTAGTCGCCTCCGTCCACGACACCTAATTGGTAGTTGGACGTTAAGCCCCGCCTGAAAAAATAGGCGATTACTTTACTTTGCTTACTTGACTTATGTAATTCGAAGTCAAATAGATGTAGTAATATTGAACATATATAATAAAATCATAACTTTTAATAATTAATTCAATACCGGTAATGATTATTTATTAATAAAGAACACAATTTTATAATTTTGTAGCTAAAAATTAATATTTGAAAAACCGAGACCGAGATTTGTCTCGTTTCTCGTGCAGCACTATAGATCACTCTATCCCATTAGAATAAAAAGAAATAAATCTGAAGCTCCAAAAACAAAGTATTCATGAATCTGGCAGAAAAGATCTGAATGAATAATTGTAATGCAATGCGACCTTCGATTGCACTGTTACACCATCCGGGAATAAAATGCCAAATTTCATTTAAGATTATTCTATAATAAAAAACGTAAATAACAATGGTTTTCATGTAACTGATCATCAATTCGTAAGAATCTTTTTTTTAAAAATAATCTAAACATGCAGAGAAAATATGAATTTTGAATTTAGCAGCGTTTTCAAATTGACAGTTCTATAATAAAAACTTAGTTTTTTCTTTCTTTACTGCCTGTTGTTACAAAGTTACGCCTAACTAATACTTGGTGCACTTTGGGACTTTATCGCTTGTAGTAACATGTAATGTTACTGATGCATATTTGAAATAATGCATTTGTTGAAAATGCTTAGTCAGTATACCAAAATTATGAATTGCATATTATATTTAGGGCGCATTTTTAAGCAATTCCAAAGACAAAGGACTTTAGCAAAATGCTTTTTATCAACAGAGAACTCATCTTTAAAAAAGGAAGACGAATAGATTTCCACTTAAAGGTTGCATTGAAAAGGTTTGATTGAAAGTTAAAGACTCACCTTAATAATTGTGCATAATTCCTGAAACATTACTGAACGCAGTTTCCTCTTTTAGGAGGGAAGTAAATCACCAAAAATGAATTATTACTTTTTTTTATTTATAATAAGTGAGCCTAGTTATATATCAATTCTGCCACTTTTGTGTTTAAACTTCAATGCAGAAAACTATGTTTCACAGCACAGAAGACGAGCTGTTCTCCAATAAAGGCAGGCAGAAACATCACAATTATGTCCCAGAAAGAAAGCCATAGGACAAAAAGTCACAATTGAATTATTATAACCTGTAAAAAATTCACATCATTTTATTATAATTACATTATATACAATAATAACAATAATTATTATCAGTAAGTATAAGATGGTATCATTACGGTGATCTGAATAAATGAAATAAATCGAAATCCTATTAAATTGGGCTATACAAAAATTGTTACTCTAAGAAATGATGATAGCATTTTTCATGTGACTTTTCCAGGATTCGAAGATGATTTTTGTTCCTATCGACAAAAGCTTGGAAAAAAATAATAGAGATTGAAGCGATTATTTTGAAGCAATAATTTTTTTTTTTTCAATGATTTAAGGTGCGTCAACATCTAAGGTTATTGGCGCTCGGAGCCTTTTTCAGTATACTGCCAGCCTTCGGACAGGGTTCTCTCGTTACAGACAACACTCTCCATCACTAGACAGCGAGCTGTAAGAAGCTCCTAGGAAGAGAAAAACTAAGGGTCAGCAGCTGGATTCGAACCCGGGAAATCCGAGTGGGAATCCAATACACTAACCGCATAGATAATCCATTCCCTTTGAAGCAATAATTTCTTTCTTTTTCAGATGCCTCATTCGTCAAAATAAGATTAATTTAATTCCACAATAACAATGACAACAAAAATATTCTCTTTTTCATATTATTTTTCGAGTTACCTTGTAAAATCAATGTTAAACCAAGCATTAGTTTTGTTCAAGCAGGAATTAACAGATCATTGGATTGCAGTTTACATTCATTTTTGTTTTAAAAATAATACCTAAAAATAATTCGCTTACGACAGTGGTTTATATCTTCTACATTTATAGATCTGTGCACAAAATAACTATAGTTTATAATTGAGAAAAACAAACTGTACAAGAGAACAAAAGTTCATACGAATACGTGGTTCACAGTGGTAGATATAGAACGGCCATAATTTTACAGAATTTCATGACCCAAAATATTTTCAACCCTTTATATCTTCTACATTTATAGATCTGTGCACAAAATAACTATAGTTTATAATTGAGAAAAACAAACTGTACAAGAGAACAAAAGTTCATACGAATACGTGGTTCACAGTGGGAGATATAGAACGGCCATAATTTTACAGAATTTCATGACCCAAAATATTTTCAACCCTTTATATCTTCTACATTTATAGATCTGTGCACAAAATAACTATAGTTTATAATTGAGAAAAACAAACTGTACAAGAGAACAAAAGTTCATACGAATACGTGGTTCACAGTGGGAGATATAGAACGGCCATAATTTTACAGAATTTCATGACCCAAAAAATTTTCAACCATTTATATCAGTGGTTCTTAACCTTTTCATAGACGCGGAACACAATTATATGTATATATTTTTCTCTTGGAACACTAACATTAAATAATTTGAAATTCGGTATTTAGCAAGAACTTAAAATTAAAAAAAAGGAACAATTTTTTGTTTTCGTATCTTTCCAAAGTTTCTAAAATTCAATACATTTAAAATTGAAATTTCGCGGAACACTTGGACCATATTCGCGGAACACCGGTTAAGAACCACTGGCTTACGACATAATTCGTTGATGAAACCAAAAATATGTTGACAATAAAAGAAATAAATAATAAATGAATAAATTCCAACAATATCATCAAATATTTAATTAAAGTGATTAGAAATATTATTTATTCCTACAGCTGTAACTGGTATACAGGTAACAATAATATCGATCTGCTACTATATCATCATTCTACATTATTCATAAGTGTAAATGACATGAGCAAACTTGTCCATTAACGACGTCCGCAGTTTGTTGTATGGTTTCGTGCGTTTGTTACATACCTACATAATGTATACGTACATGTATAGAGCGCGCCACAACATGTGAACGTGCAGAAAGGTACATGTTCAAACGGCGTAAGCGATCCACGCGCATTTTGCCTAGGGATTATAACTGTTCGCAAGCTGCATGTTCGTGTGGCAAGCCGCAATTGTTGAGACACCCTTGCCTATACTACCACCATTACTAAAATAATCCTACAGAGTATAAATCCTTAACATTCCTTCTCATATTCTCACCGGAAGGTAGTATGAATAATGTAACGCAGGTAGTCTGGTAATTAGTGTGATTAACCTGGATTTGTTTTAGCAAGTAGCAACGTGTCACATGGTAATTACTAACTTACACTACTTATCCGGTTTATAAAGTTTTCTTTACGACGGTTATGACGTTTTTTAAGACTGTGGTATAGAAAAATTGTGTAAATAAAATAACTAAATTTAAAAAACGTAAAATCAAATAATATATCAAAGAAACTAGTAGGGTTGAGTGTATATTATTAATTTTTTTTTTTTAATTCAAAAATGCACTCATTCCTCAAAATTCCTCACTCGTAACCACCGACCCGGTTGTTACTAGAAGAGCCTTCCAAATTAATGTAGCTAATCTTGAAGTATAATTTTATAAATGAAATATTAATTTAAATGAAACCAAAAGTAATTTTATCTTCTTTGTTTTACGCAGAGATGTAGTAGCTCCCTTCTACTTCAACCCAATTTCCCAATACGGAAAGATTAAGGTTCTTGGGATTATACATAGACCGTCGATAAAGACAATACAAGGCATTACATGGTACTACAAACAAGTACCGCATTGCTTATTAGGATAATGCTCCAAACAACAATCTCCACCAAACAAAACGCTGATATACTTAACAATTATTGTACCAACTATCTAACCTTACGAAGCCTAACTAAGGAACGTTGAAAAGTACGGACAATATTTCTACAATATGTTGAAAGCACATTGTATAAAATTTATTGTTATGGAAAAAAGAAAATAAAATTATATAACTTAGAAAACAATAATCATGGAGATGACCTTTTCACAAGCGTAGGGAAAGCGCTTTTCATTTCATGTGGTTGTTTTGTAGTTAACAGTGCGTTATTAAAGGAACATAGGATTATTTAAATGTTGTTCAAACAAAAGACAGAAAGGGCAAAGAGGAGCAAGAGGAACTGGAAAACAGCCCTAACAAGGTTGACCCAATTGTATATACGAAAAGAGTACCTACGGGGATACACAGGTGGTTCACAAACCTTTTTAACTGTCTAGTTCACATGTACATAATGTAAATACTGCAAGACACAGAGAAATAAGGGACACTTTTATTCGTTGGACAATTTTAAAACGTGTTCGGCATTCTACCACATACCTACAAAGGAGAGAGAAAAAAACTCTATGTTTGTCAAGTTCGCCCACCTTTGAGGCTAAAACAGATCAAAGTAATAATTAAAATGTTAATTATTGAATAGAAATAAACCATTAACTTTCTCCAAATTATATTATTTTACAAAACTACTCGTATTTACATTTTTATAGAAAATTAACAACATTATATTATTTCAAAGGAAGTTCGCCAACTGAAGTATGCATTAATATTAAATATGATTTCCCGGATATAGTTACTAAACATTCCCGCTTTTTGTATTTTTAAATCATAAGTGGCTTACTTGAATTTCCCGAATTCCTGTTGTACTGTGTCATTTCCTACTTATTACTTTCATAATCCCTCATTACTTTCTACACTTCTGTAACAGGAAATATTAACTTTGCTTTCAACGGAAATATGAGATGTCAAGCAGGAAAAATGTGCTTAAAGAATAAATATGTTTCTGTGGGATAGAAAACAAATCAATATAAACAGAAACACCAAACGAAATTAAGTCTAGAACAAAAGTAAGAACCGTACTTTGTGTTGGAAACTTCTTGCAGAACATGATCTTTCGAACACTCCGTTGACACTACAAAGAACAATTTTTTTTTCTCTCAGCCAATTCCCACTCATCCAAAATAACCTTCTTAAATTAATTTTTACAAAAAAAAATATTTTAGATAAAAGTTACAGAACTATGGGTAACTGATATACGAGTTGTGGCTATTAAATAACGAGACTATTGCTATAAAACATTTCATTTTAAATTTATACATATTTAGTTATTATCACCTTCAATATACACCCCTCCACTATCCCTACAACGCTCCATGCGAATTTACCATCGTTCGAAACAGTGCTGGAAGTCTTTTTTCTGTGAGCTCTTGCATGACGCGTGCCGCTTTTTCTTTCACAGCTTCAACGGACTGCAAATCGTGTTCCTTTTAATGCAGATTTGACTTTGGGGAACAGTTAAAAGTCACATGGGGCCAGGTCAGGCGAATAAGGCGGATGACCTAAAACTGGGATGTTTTACTTGGCTAGAAACGTTTTGACAGTCAATGCAGTATTAGCCGGCGCGTTGTCTTGATGAAGAAGCCATGACTTGTTCTTCTACAAATCGGGTCGTTTTTTCCTTACTCTTTCACGGAGTTGAGCAAGCACCTCACGGTAGTAATGTTGATTGATTATAATCGATATTTTCATCCGTTTTGGACGTAAAAGGGCGACCCGAGCGGTCATCATCATCGACGTCTTCTCAGCTATCTTGGAAACGCTTGAACCACTCAAAAACTCGCGCACGTGATTAATATTCATCGCCATAAACTTCTTTTAATTAAGTTTCATGTGAAATTTCACGACAATTCGTTGCTCTACTACATGTGTAGTATCATGTCTTCGGCAAAACGAAACTGAAACACCTCTTACACAAACGACGGTTCCGGTCAGGCAGATTTCTCTACAAACACGTGAGGCGCTGCAATCGAAAGAGAGGCCTTAAGCTGCACAGCCGTCAGTCGTTGGGATTTGGCGCATGCATAGTTCTTCTGTAGCAGCATCAGTCTCGTTATTCAATAGCCACACCTCGTATATTCTCTAAGTGAAGATAAAATCTGTTATTGACCATTAAAAAAAAAAAAAATCCTTATGTACAAAAGGAAAAATGTTTCAAATAAAAGTTTTAGATCTTCACATGGGGGGACCAAACCAAAGGAGTCGTTTATTTGACTGAGACCTTGATTCCGATCTTGATACTTTCTAACTTCTTTACTCCTCTTTTAATCTGGGTCCTCTCTTTGTTTCAAAACGACTTGGAAAAACATCAATCAGGTAGCCGAGCAGTTACAGGAGAGGCCATCAAAGCTAATATAGACTGTGATACTGGCTTCGATTCCCGGTCTAGCTGTTGGATTTGGATCAATGATTTACACGAGAACTTTGTAGAGTAAAGAATATTTGCTAATCGCCTCCGTCCACGTCACCTAATTTGGTTGTTGGAAGTTAAGCACGCATGAAAAAGCATGAAAGAAAAGCATTACTTTACTTTTTACTTTGTGTAAGCGTAAGCTCAGCCAGTTTTGCTCATTATTTTCAATGTCGAAATTCGACCTTAATCTGAGATTATCAACTCTGCCTCTCTTAATTTTATCTTCTACTATTTTTAAGTACCGTACTTTGGATGCTTGGATCTTAGAAATATGTTTGCTAATCATAGTCCACTATTCATTGGTTAGGATTGGAAGGTACGTGTATATATTTACAAACCATTTTCTTATCTCTCATCAATTGAAGAAACCACTTCAGACACCTTTGAACATCCTGCTTCCTAATCACTCGATGAGATCTCAAACAAAGAATTCGTTCTCTTAAGATTCTTAAAGATTTCACCTTGTATTACTTCCCTCTTCAAACTTATGACTTTAATTGTATTGACATTCTTCATTGCCTTCTTCATCATTCTTGTTTTAAACAGGCTTGCACTCACGTTTATTACCTTCACTTTTCCTTGTAATAACTTTAATTTTTCTGTAGGTTATTCTGCTTGCCAATCAAATTTATGAGAATTCAAGAATTTTCAGGATAACTTTGGTCCACACCTTTAATGTAGGTCCTATTCTATTTAAATCCTATTTAAATTTAAAAAGCTCAAAACTAGACTCTACAGTCTACACAAAATATTCGATAAAAGCAGTCTTTTCTTTAGAAATAAAATAATTAATTAAGTGAACACAATGTCTGAACACAATTTCATTCTTCAATTAATTTTCCCCTTATTTTCTACAACCAACTAACAGTAGATAGACCAATTTCTTGCGCAATATCAATTATTACACTTATCAGTCGAAGGGCAGATGCTACACCGACTGTTACAAGTGCATCATTGTCAATATCTCGCTGGCTGCATCTGACATTTTTCCACTTGGTTTGTTAGTTACCCGTATCTGTTATACTCCCTTTCTTGAATTTTAAAGGATATCACCAGATGACACCCTTATCTCATACTATTGTTAAGTACTGCCCTCATTTTTTAAACGCTTCACTTAGTTTGGATTTGTAAATTGAATCAGGAAAGATCCTACCTATCTTTCAATTAATTTAGGGTTTTTTGTTTTGTTATGTTTTTTTTAATTCAAAACATTAAAATTCATAACGTACAAACCAAACTAATTGAACAAAACATTGCTGAACCCTGAATCCATAATTTCGACCAATAGGTCTTCTCGAAACCCTTCGATATCTTCAAGTCCTTTCAATCACAAGTCCTTCTCCTTATTGCTAACGCTCTTTAATATGACTCCATTTAAATGACCACAGAAATCTCAATATCCTCTTCATTACCGAGAAAATCCACTCTTGGTTCCTTAACTTCCGCAAGAACTTAGCTACCCATCACGCCCTGTCCACATCCACCAATCCCGAAATCACTCTAAGTTCTTGATACAACGTCCACGGAAACTTCTTAACACCTTCCTTCGTATTCTATAAGAGAGTTCTATCGAAGAGTACCAGCACCAGCAGTGACGGGCTTTTGCTGTGTTCTAGAATTAACTGTACAATCTGTCTGTGTATTCAGATTTTCATTTGTAAAGTTTTCTTGAGGAACTACGAAGGCACCGGAAGGACGAATGTTGGGTTGTGCAAACGAAACGACTAACGTAGGACCTGTCAAGAGTCGTAGCAGTAGCAAGCTTTCAGCTCATCACTGGTCACCACTCAATCCCTTAGACGATTTCCCCAAATACCTGTTGTGTGCAATATGTAGGTTATGCAGTGGAACATCTTTAAGTATTCTCATTTCTTTGGGCTCAAGAGATTATAATTGGTGAACTACTGTAAAGCCCATAAATTATTTAGACTACTTAGCTTAGTGTTCTCTCGTTTCTGCATTGTTTCTCTTTGTTAGCTCGCTTCTCCAACGACCTAAAATGATATGATGGTGCTTTAATTCATAGCTTTTCCATTTTGAATATAAAGTTCCACACTCTCGCATTATTCGAAATATTAACAGCTGGAAACTTTAATAATTTTAAAAACCTATTATTGAAACCCAAATATATTAATCACTGGGTTGATATTGGTGCTAGACTGGACCCTCAGTCGGTAAACTTTATATTTTCCACAACTCTCCATATAAAGTGATTAATGATTTAGCCAGTTGCAATTAGTAATGAAAGTATGTGGTGGAATGCAATGTTCGGATTCATTGGAGCGTATTATTAAGCAGGCGGTGAGATCGCACATTGTGGTCGTACATGCGCGTGAATCACCGCTCCAGAGATCTGCAGAAGTAGTAAGTAACAGCACTCCGATGGGGATATGGTGAATGGAGGTTAAGTCCGGACCCTCTTCCATTATTTCGTATATCGTCATACAGCTGTTGTCCCGGGAGGCTGTTAGGCAAGGGTAAGTAAGCAAGCTAGATAGAACTAGTAGGGTCCGGAAGGTTTCTGAGCGATGACCTTTCAACAGGAGGCCCTTCCTGACCTAAATATCAATATTTGTGTACAAAAAATTACCTCCTAAGGGATTCTCCCTAGCAAAGATAAGGTTCGTGTTATGTAAATACAATCGATGATTGATTAACTTTCAAAATATCTTGATGGTTATTGTTACCTAGTCCATGAACGCTATCTTTTATCTCCATTGAGAAACCGGATTATAATTAAAATTATAAAAATGATTTTTAAACGAAAAATTTTTGAAACTCGATGTGTATCTGAACTGAAGTTTTAACAAGTCAAACCTGGAGAAAACATTTAAATTGTCGTATTCATTTCAAAATATTTATTTGTGACACCACGGTCTTCTCATATTAAACGAGTGATTCAATTTAGATAAAAAAAAATGTAATTATTAGTGCCAGTGTCATCTATCAATATTTTTGTAGTAAATAATTATCAGTACCATACATGAATTACTTTTTTCTGTCAGGCTAGAGATTTCTTGTCATTTATGATGTTCACAGAAATTCTACAAGTTTTCATGATTACGATAAATCGTGAAAACGAAGATCGTAAAAAACATATAAATTTAATAATTGCAAAATATTAAACAATTTAGAAATTCAATAAAAATATATTTAAAAAAGAGATGATGACCATTCCTACTCAGGACAATTTCGTGACGAGAAAACGTGTCCTAATAAAACAATTAAAAGATTGGAATTTTTGTTATCTCATTATTGATGTCACTACATAAAACAGTTTGGTCAGCATTGTGAAATTTATAACTTATTAAACATTTATTTTCGTGAAAACATGTTTCACAAGTAGGTCAACTAACTAATTCATGTTTTATCTAATACATACAGTGACTCCCATTAATATTGGGACACCTATTACAAAATGATTTAAAAAGAAAATGAAAACAACATACAAAAGTTTAGAATTTTTTTTTTTTTTAAATTACATTAGCAACATCTGTACAAATTATATATAAGTATAAATCGATGAAATTCCAAACTGTTAGGTAGCACTTTTTGAAAAAGTGTAAAATAAGGCTCTCAAAAATATTGGGACACCAGAAGTGCTAGAGTTTAAATGTTCAATATTTAAAATCTCCTACTATTTAATATTTGGTTGGTAATAATTTAATAATTGCTTTTTGACTTACAATAGCCCTCAAACGATCAGGCATAGGTGAAACAAGTTTTTGGTTAATTCAGGTGGTGTTTTTTTCCTATTCTTCCAGGAAACATAGTTTTAATTCATTTTTGTTAGATATTATTCGTTTTTCTTAAAGCACTGGCTAAATATTGCCATAAATGTTCAATGGGATTAAGATCTGGTGACTGCGGAGAGGTTTGGAATACTTTTGGGCAATTGTATAACAGTCACTGACGTATCACCCAAGCCGTAGGTTTGGGGTCGTTATCTTGGTAGAATTTAGAAGACCCTAAAACACCAAATGTTTGGGCACTTTTTTCAAATTATATTTTAATATATTACTATAAACCATTTTGTGCATCATTCCATCAATAAACACTAATTCTCCAAATCCTGATGCGGACATCCAGCCCCAAACCAGAACTGACCCACCACCACCCGGAGGTGCAGCTTTAAAACCCTTTAAAGTTGGCTGTAAATTCTTCTTTTCGAGTTCAGCATTCGCTTTCCTCCAGACCATATCCCTTCCATCTGGCTAAAAAATATTAAATTTTGATTCATCGCTAGAGTATATCATTCCAAAATTCACTATTTTCATTAAAATATTTTTCGGCAAATTTCACTCTCTTATCTTTATTTATCTTACTGACAAAAGGATTCTTCCAGGCTACTCTACCATGATAGTCGAGTTTTCTTAGCACTCTCCGAACTGTTTCTGCTCCTTTTTTGCTCTCTGAACATGTCAAAAATTTCACATTGAAGTTTTGGAGCACTAAGTCGGTGATCTTTTTTAATTCTTTTAATATATAACGCTGCTCTCTCTCAGAGAGCAGTTGAGGACGGCCTTTTTGTGGGGTTGAAACAATTCTTTTTTCTTTTTGGTAACGCTGAATGATGTTCCACGCAGTAGATGTTTGAATTTGCGGGTAAAAAAAAGTTTAGACTAATATCAAACAGGTAGAAGTGAGGCCTGATATTCACAAATGAGAATTGACTTTTTGTCCACTCTTTTAGTAACAAACCTTTGTATTTTTACTAGTCGACCTTTGATAAGTTTTAGTCACGTGAACCTCCGTTATAGTAGTTATAATATGTACAATATTGGTAGTTATGTGTACAATATAAATGTAAATATGAAGTGAAACACACAATGAGTTTCTAAAACTATTTCTTTGCAATTTAGAAACTGAGCATAACATTACATTTTAGTGGCAAAGAGAAGAAAACGCTTCATCTTTTTACCAAATTTTGGTATGAATAAAATTTACTGCAGTTATTAGTTCCATTTAAATGGTGGAAGGTAAAGTTGTGATGCGTTAAAACTTTTATAATGCGCTCTTTCTTCCATAACTAATTTCACCTGGATGCACTTTTTCCTTTTTACCAATTACCAATTTACCGTATCGTTGGAGTTACCAGTATTTTGACATAAGGTTGAAATAGGTGTATACCTAGAATGAAAAAGAGGTACCTTCAACAAGGAAAAAAAGCGTAAGGTAAAGTAGGACTCACAGAAAGCAAATTTAGGCAATGATAGTGAAGGTAATTTTCCACTCTGCCTCCATCATAGAGCAGGTAAGTTGCATTATGAGTTTTAAAGAGTGAGTCTTGGTGAATGTACACTGTTATTGAAAGAAATTCTGCAGGTAATACTGGTTGGCTCTTCAGCGCTGTTCGTACAAATACACCATCTCACAATACCTTTATCAGCAGCATTGAAAGTCCCCCTGCGCACCCCTCCACTCAGTAGACATCCTTTGAAATGTCTACAGTAATCGGCTTGTCTCCTTTACTTCTATCGTTCGTGCATTATGATTGATCGCTACCTTACCCAGGACACCCTCTACATAGATTCTCTTGTACAACAAGAATACAATATAATACCTTACCACGTCTTCTATATACACTTCCTTTGATATAAAGTTATTGTGCTACTTCTTAGCGCTGTTAAAACAACTGCCAACTTAACAAAACACTCTCAGTTGAAGTCATATAGAGTAAAGCTTTTTTGTTAATAATATTTACTTTTAAGCCGGAAAATTAATACTAATAGTAACGTTAAATTAGAAATTACGATTTTCTTTGAAGGGCTGTAATTAGTACGGTAATGTGACTTAGTGAAAAGTTTTCTTATTAATTGATTAAAGGAGATTAAACGCGTAAATTCCCTATGTGTTTTCTTTGCTCCAAGTGGCAGTTTACCTCTCTATTCTTCCTTACAGCAGGGTGCATACTTACAAAGATTAAAATTTAAGAAGAAACGTTTTCAGCATAAAGAGAATGCTCTATAAGAGGTATGTGCAACACACGGCCCTCGATGTGATTTAGGGCCCTTAAAAAAATGTTCAAATGTTACTAAACAGGGGTTTCAGAAACAAAGATATTTTAACTTATATTCAATATAAATTTTATATGTATATATATTTTTTGCTAATTATTATAAAATATATATACAATAGAAATAGATGAAAAATATTTGTATATAATTTTTGTAAGTGAGGTCAACCTCTGCAGACGGACATAATGTCCATGCATTGTGTGGTTTTTCTTAGTTTTCTGTTCTTTATTCTTTAATATTATTTTGTATCGTTATTGAATATAATTAACACACATTATTATTATTATTATACAATAGAAATAATTATAAGAACCTTAAAAATGATGGATATCAGTTCACATTCAATTTTATTATTATAAATATATATACCAAATCCGGCCCGCGATTTGATGTGATATTCGTTTCCTGGCCTTAGGTCTCCTCGTACACATACGTTGCACATGCCTGCTCTATAATTCAAGATGAATCCCCTCATGTCCACAGGTTCGGCTTAGTTAGCTCAGAAATCCTGTTCAGATTGTACAACGGCCTGTTTTTCTTCTCCTTCAATTTTTTTTAAAGGCGCGTCAACATCTGAAGTCATTGGCACCCGGAGGTTTTCCGCCAAAGGAAAGGGATTAGCGGAGTGGTTAGCATATTAGATTCCCACGCCTTGATCCTGGGTATGAATCCAGATGCTGGAACTTAAACTTTCTTATATTTAAAGCAGTTTTATTTTTTAGTTTTTTGATCGCTTGTCGAAAAGGCAACTATCAAGATTGCCTGTTGGTTCCAACCCTTGTAGAAAGCTGTGAGAATTCCAAGTTAATCATTAGCCCAAATGTAACTCAAGGTAGGGTACTATGTAAGAAGTGGAAAGCAATGATTTTATTTTATTTGACAACAGAAGGAATCTCTAAGAGTAAAAGTGGTGTGAATTCATTTTATATTGAGGGTAGAGTTCTTGACGGTATCTAGAGGCTAAGATAGGTTCAGCAATGATAGGGAAAAGAAAACAACAGTATCATTAACGAAGGATGAAGGTCTGTCTGTTACTGGGATGCATAAGAAGAAAATAATTCAAAATAAACTAACAATATACTATTATTATTTATGCATCCATGTTCGAAATCTCTCTGTAATTTGACTAGCCCGAGGTGACAATTTGGTTCAAGAATCACTGTTAACAGGTAACCTCTTCTTCAGAACATCTTTAGAGCAATAATTCGAAATTAATTTTTAAAAATAAAATTTTTGGAATCAGACGAAATAATGTCTAAAGAGATTTAAATTAGAATCATTGGTTCAAATACTTAAACTAACATAACCAATAACTTTACCTGATCGAAAAATTTGGATGATAATAGCCTGTACAAGTATTGATAAATACAGTCTGAGCTAATATTCAAAACATATTAACACTCACAGTGACACACAATCCTAAATTCAACAAACTGCAATTTCGATCTTAATTAAATTCTCTTTGCACAGCGTAAACCCATTTTTGAATTTTGGTTACCTGCATTCTCTCTCTGATATTAATTAGAGAATGTAAAAGTAGCTGTAAAAGTAGAATAACTAAACATCAATTGAGAATACAAACAATTATAATTGCAGTTGTATTATTAATACAAAATTGACTTTTACTTTCAAGATGATGGATGTTGTTAAGAAAAAAAAGAAGTCTAAATGAAATCAATTTGTCTATAACTTAAAAAAAATATTGGAGTGTTTATACCATATCAGTTAGACTATCGATTTTACTCTGTATTATTTAAATCATGAAACTGTTTCTGGAATACGCCTTCTTTTTCTATTTTACCTGATGAAACATCCTTTATTCTATAATCAATAGAACCCTAATAAATATTTGACTACAAAGTTATCTTAGTTTCCACTGTCACGAATTCTGTCCACATATTCACATCTACATTCACCTGCATTACAGCTGGAACTCCCAAACGCACTGTTGCATTCTTTTTTTTTTTTCAGAAGTTCGATTAAAGTTCTTATTTTGATTTCCATCATTACCTTCGTCATACTGTTACGTTTTTCAGTTATTTATTGTTTTATTTTAGTAACGTAGCAGAACCTCTTCCAAAATGTCTTCTTTCTCCCGCCTGGGTGAACCCCAATCCGCACCATGTATCTAAAACTGTTTGAAAAGTCCTTTGATACGCCTAGGTTCCTTGAAAATCGTCCGGCTATTCGTAGTTTTTCGTTCTGTTATAAGAGATTTTTGTTTACAAGCTTATGAGTTGTTAACCCTACACCCAACCACCAGGTCCTGGTCATTTGAATTCGGAGTTTCCGTCTCCTAGGCCAGTCAGTTTCACAGAGCCTGGCCAGCTCCTTGGTTTTATTTCAGAGTCGACTTCACCACGGGTTTGAGGCCCATCTCCTCAGGGTGCAGTTTAACGTCTTGCCCAGGACGCGTTCGGTAGTACAGGGAATTTATTCTGGTTCCATTCCAACCAATTATTTATTTACCTAAATATAAAACGCACAATTTGCAATATATTCTTATAATTTATATTATTTTTCAATGTTTTTTGTGGCTGATTCCTTAATCCCAAAGGAAGAAAGAATGTTGCCAATTTCAGTCATTACATTGATTATCCTGATATACTGATTATAATATCTCAAATTAGCAATATTCTTTCTCTCTTCGGGATAATTTATATTATTGTTCGTTTTTGGTAGCTGATTCCTTAATCCCAAAGGAAGAAAGAATGTTGCCAATTTCAGTCATTACATTGATTATCCTGATATCCTGATTCAAATGTCTGAAATTGGCAATATTCTTTCTCTCTTCGGGATAATTTATATTATTTTATATTTTAAATGAATTATTAACTCCAACGAGAGCACATATAACATTAGAACTGATTGTGCTACCATTGTATATAGTTTTACTGAAAATGAAGAAGCAAAGTTTATTTCTGCTTTGAAATGACAATTGAATAATCATCTTTACAAAATAAATTCTAAATGATTGTTGTACAGAAATCAGAACACCTCTGTAGTAATTAATACCACTTTGTGTTATGGAAAATGATACAGCTGGTTTCCATTTCTCGCATTAAGTTTGATATATTATTGTTAATAAGGTATTTAGTTTTCCAAATGTATTTCACTAAATACATGTGTACAATATGTAAGAGTAGAATATAAGCCTATTGTATATCAACAATGATTGTAATATGAGAATAGATGGAGAGCAATAAACACGTCCGACGCAAATCCTGTTTGCAGTTGAGGAGAGTAACCGCGACCAGGTGCTTACGTTCCCATTATTGGAAACCGTCATCCCCAAACCTCCTCTCTTAAACACTCCATATATGTACATAGAGTATATATATATATATATATATATTAAACTTTCAATGGACCATGGAGCTGGTTCATACTTCATACTGTTCGCCCGAAGGGCGTGTATCATTCATAATGTCTGGGATTGAGGTCTATGGCTAATAGATATGGTAATCAGTAAAAGAAAAAACCGCTAATAATGCCCTGGGAAATTAGAAAAAATGAGTTCAGACCATCTGTCTTCTAAAAACCATTTTGAATTCTTTGAAATTGGTTATCCACCAACATTAACATTCTTAACACGATTTTGACATAGAGTCCACACTTATTTTGGAGATTTCTCTAACCAAAGGGAAGATATTCTTTTTGGGTACTTATACAGTGCTTCCGTTACTCAGAAACGGCATTTCTCAGGAAAGAGAAATTATAGTGCTAATAATTAATTTTATTAGCAAGGGCTTGGAAATAGTTTTAACGCTGTTCTGTTGAACATTTTCGGTATTTATAATTTTTTCAAAACAATAAACCATTCATTTTGAGCAACCTAAGTTAATTTGAGTACTATTTTAAAGAAGAATGTGTAAAAGGAGCAAGGTGAGAGAAGTAAGTATAAGCACCTGCGGAATTTGAAGAAGTAGGTCTGGTCAAACTGGGTTAACGAGGACTCTTTTAAAAATACACTAATATAATAATAATAATAATAATAATAATAAAAACTGACAAATAATTGCTGGTTATAACAAAAAATATTAGGAGAGTTGAACTCGTTCGTTTTTCAATACATGTACTCGTACGTATTATACAATAAGGGCCAAAAAACATGTTTGGCTATTTCAGCATTGATCAATGGATGTGAGCTGTTTACAGGGATGGCTGATCGATAGAAATTTAGGGCTCAAGAAACCGTGATGTGCAATTTAGAAGACTAATTTTGTCGGAAGATATTGGTACTGTCGGTTCAGTCCGGGGCACTATAAAATTATCCGCCAAGAATCAGCCTAGAGAATACCAAATAAGAGAGAAAAGATCATGGTATTATAAAAGGTGATTCCAAGTTGTAGAAAACGCAAAAGTTGCTCATGAAGGACAAAAGTATCTCTGCAATAATTGTTACATTCCAACTCATCCTGTAATTTTGATACATTCTATTAGCTAAAAACTTCTCATTTTTATTTTTGTGAATTCATATTTTATTAATTTCAAATGAAAACGCACTGTTTGTAATATTAATTATTAATTAAAAACTTCATATTTAACTGCACCTATATTAAAGAATTTTTAGTGAAAGCTTATATCGTTGACGCTCAATGGGAACTGTACTTTGGAAAATTCCAAACAACTTATAATTCTGGGTACTAATGGGTTTTTAACCAGTATGAAATAAAAATGATGTACTTATATATTATGTATCATTCTGGCCCTTGCAGTTTGAAAGTTCCAAGAGACGCAGATGTAAATCTCCACGGGTACCCGCTGGATCTAGGCCAGTTGGTCAGTATCAGAGAGATCGCCAAGTGCTGGTTGCTCAACTACCGTCGTCTCTCAACAATGGACTAAGCTTAGTTAGCAGGCATCCCATTATAGAAACCTAAATGCTCTTTAAAAAAAAGTTATTTCTTGCTATCGAAAGAAAGAAGTAACTATTTCTGGCTTCGCTATTTCATTACTTCTCAATCAATCCCTAAATATTTTTTTAAAAAATAACCCTAGCTTGAAATGTGTTTACCACCGATATAAAACTTTGAAATTTTCAATTAATATTAAACAGTAAGTGCTGCTCTCTTCGACATTACAACACTTTGACTCATCACCCATTTTTTTTTTTTATTACCAAATGGACAGAGGGGTCACACATTATATTGAACTCTAGAAGAATTCCTCTTGGTGGCCTGGTCTACAGCCGCCCAACTATGCACGTTAATAATGTACATTGTCACCCTACACACATATATTTATTGCGGTTAATTAAAAATTTAGGCGCAGCACCAATAAATCAAGCAGATGTCCAGGACCTTTGTCGGCTCTATATACATATTATAAGACTACAAGAGGTTTTAGACCGCCGGGTTCTAGTCAAACCAATAGACTTACTGACGTATGAATAGAATTCAACTAATATGGATTATACAATTTCAACTCATTCCTATACAATTGTATATAAAACGATTTGTTGAAATATTGTCAATATTAAATTCAATGCAGGAGAGCCTTTATTAATTATATAGCTCCTAATAAATGTCAACACTATTGATTTCATGGAGTGATCGATTGTTCTTTATTAGTATATGAAATTCTCTCTATTACGATTCTTATAATAATGTAATATTGTGTAATTTTTGATTCCCAATATTTTTATTTAAATTGAACAAATGGCTTTTCAAAAATTGTTCAAGCTGAGTTACTTTTATAACAAAATTCATAGAAGAATTCAATACTCGATTATTCTTGCTTTTTAGAAGTCTGGGTTACCAATAATTAAAAATAGTAACTTTTTCTTATATCCATAATTAACAATCGCTTCTACAGAAAACTTTGGGAAGATCAGTAATCAAGATTTGCATTGACTATGATCTAACGCTAGATAATGAAGGACTACTAGCGATTTATCGCGGCTGATTCCTTACAATATTCAAATACAGTGGAACCTCGCATAACGAGTAATTCGCATAACGAGTAAAACAAATTGATTCTTATAGCGAGCGATGTTTCGCATAACGATAGTTTTCTACTGACATTTCGCTGACTGCGCAGTTTTCGCTGACTCATCGAAAATTGCGCATTCTTCGATTAGTCATTCCTGTTTACGCATATGCGTTTCATATTCTCCACGTATCTAATGCACTGATACAGTCGAAACCGAACTTCACCGAATGAGTGGTGTATAGGGAAAGTCCATATAGTGACATTTGTGTTTAAATATTGTAACGAAGTTGACCTGGGCAGAGAAGAAAGGCTTAGATTGTTCTAGGGGTCATAGATCGAACATAGTCAAGAGCTATCCACAGAGGAACTTGTTGAGTTGCAACACATTTCACAACAAGAATTGGTGGAAGAGAATTTATTAGACAAAGAGGAGAAAATATCAGAGGAACAACAATCTTCCAGCGCAATAAGAGAAATGTTGAAAGCATGGGAAACTGTTGCAACACACGTAGAAAACTATCACCCGAATAAGGCTGTGGCTATGCGATCTATAAATTTATTTAATGATAATGCTGTGTCACATTTTGAAGACATTTTGAAGCGACGGCAGAAACAAGGAACATTGGACAAATTTATAATTAAAAAGGATTAATTATGTATGAACATATTTATCTCAATTAATATATGTATGTAATTTATATTATATTACATCATATGTACATACGAGGGGGTACCCAAAAAAAAACCGGAATTATTTTTTAAAAGCTATTTATTTACAAATTTTTTACAGAACAACCTTATCCCCTTCAAAATACTCTCCATTACAACTAATACATTTGTCCCACCGGTGCTTCCACTGTTCGAAACATTTTTTGTAGTCATCTTTAGAAATGGCTGACAGCTCCTTCTTCGTTTTTTTCTTGACCTCTTCAATGTTGTCAAATCGGTGACCTTTCATGCCCTTTTTCTTGCGTGGAAATAAGAAAAAGTCGCACGGAGCCAGGTAAGGCGAGTAAGGTGCGTGGGGCAGCGGAACCATGCCATTTTTAGCCAAAAACTGTGTAACAGAGATGGCTGTGTGTGCAGGTGCATTGTCGTGGTGGAAGAACCAGTCTCCTTGCCACAAATCGGGTCTTTTTTGGCGAACACTACTGCGCAATCTTTTCAAAACTTCCAAATACAAGGTTTGATTGACGGTCTGACCTGGGGGGACAAACTCTGAATGGACTACGCCTTTGGCATCAAAAAAGCAAATCAGCATTGTTTTGATGTTTGACTTGACGACATTTTTTTGGTCGGGGTGAAGATGACGTCTTCCATTGGCTCGACTGTTGCTTTGTTTCTGGGTCATAACCATAGCACCATGACTCATCACCAGTAATGACCTTTGACAGAAAGTCTGGATCAGTTTCAAGCTGATGTTTCAAAGCACGACATGTTTCAACTCGATGTTCTTTTTGATTATCAGTCAGAACTCGAGGAACAAACTTGGCAGCAACCCTTTTCATCCCCAAATCTTCCGTTAAAATTCGCTGAACCGAGCTCCAAGATAACCCACTACTCTCTGACAGTTGATCAATTGTCTGTCGACGGTCTGTGAACACCAGCTCTCGAATTTTTTCAACATTTTCGTCGATTCGGGCAGTTGATGGACGTCCAGAACGAGGTTTGTCATCAATCGACATGTCGCCATTTTTAAACCGAGTAAACCACTCGTATACTTGAGTTTTTCCCATAGCGTCATCTTTGTAAGCTGTTTTCAACATTAAAACACTTTCAGCAGCATTTTTGCCGAGTAGAAAACAAAATTTCAGAGCTGCACGTTGTTCACTTAAACTTGCCATCATAAAAAACGAAAAAAGAACAAAACAGCGCTGGTAAAAACAATCACTGCAGATGAACAGAACAAGCCAGGCAGACAACACAGGCAGGACTGAACTGGCAAGGAATTGCGCTATACACGTCTAGCGGCAGAAATGCGTACCACATAAGCTCCATGCGCGGCAACGCAATTCCGGTTATTTTTGGGTACCCCCTCGTATGTATATAATTTTTTCGAAATAAATGTTATAAAAAAAAATTTTATCAATATTTTTTTTGCATGGAACCAATTATCCCCTTTTATTTTAATTTAAATGAAAAAAATTGTTTCGCTTAACGAGTATTTCGCTTAACGAGTAAGGTTCTGGAACGAATTATGCTCGTTAAGCGAGGTTCGACTGTATCTTTTAACCTCTAAATCTCTGTCATGTTGGCAAGTATTAATACAAGACATTCGAGTAATTTGATAAAAACCAATAACCTGTGCCAATTTAAATGGAAGTGGCCTAGAGGCCTATTAGTGAGGATGCCTTCACGAAATAAAGAGAAAGAAAGGGATTCGCTAAGTGGGTAGTGGGCTGGATTCCCATGCTAAAGATGCCAAAGATCGAATCCTTAGATTTTCTCTTCCTAAGAGCCAAGAGGATTGGCAGAAGAGCATCGAGGAGGCCAAGGCTCATTAGTGGGATGTAGCACCAATAGAGATATATAAACAGCTTCTTCCAGCTCCCAGCCCGGTGATGGACAGTGTTGTCTGTAGCGAGTGGCTAGCAGGGCACTGGCAAAATATTTTGAGGCCTTAGAAGTTGACACGCCTTAAGTTAAAAGAAGAAAGAGATTGCCATTGGTTGATTATTCTTATACTAATCAAGTCAAGAACCACTTCATATCATATTTTCTTGTTCAGCTCTATTCTTGTAGTTTAAATATTACTAAAAAAAATTGCTTATTTATAAAATTTATATTTGAAATATTCGATTCAATGTTGGTTTTCAAAAGACAATTCAAAAGAATGAACTATACTTTTCCTTTCCCTCAAATGTTGAAAATATCTCAACTATTTTGACTGGAGTTCTCGAATAGAGTTTTGAACTTAAAGTAACCAATCAAAACATCCTGTCTATTCAGAGCATCTGCTTCATATCGTATTAATATGTAACTCTATATTAACTATATTATCAATAATGTTTTATTGAAATCAAAAAGGACTCATGAAAGTCAGCAGAAATAGTTGACATTTTGCCAACAATCATATTTAAGACAGCCAGATATATAGTGACGATCAAAGCGAGTGACGTCACCAAGATAAATGAGCTCTGCAAGAGCCGTCACACTTTTATGGATCCAAGTCGTGAATGAATTATGTTTGAAAAGTAGAACATTTAATGAAAATATTAACTGTCACACTGGGGATCTTCTTTGAATAGTATAGAATAATATTTTTTAGATTTATTACGGACATAAAATTTTTCTAAATGTGGGCACGAATGATAAAATATATGATATAAATCAAGGTGGCAAAATAAACAAACAGAAATCTTGGTAGGTGCGGCATAAATTTAGTTTAATGTAAAAGATTTTACTTAAAAATATATTGCCTAACAAATGGTGGGCAAATGAAATACATCTATTTCCTATGAATGAATATACTTTATTTTATAACTGAGATGCATAAAAGATAAACCAGATGCAATAAGAAAACTGGCTTGTTGCCGTTTAGTATTGCTGCAATACTAAATTTAATTAAGAAGACATTACTTAAAATATAAGAGTTAAAAGAAACTTCTACAGATCATAATTATAAATCAGACAAAACAATATACGTAAAATTTGATAAAAATTGAAAAACCAAAAAAATTCCTGTAATTTGCAGCTTTTTTAAAAAAATAAAACCTATCAAGCTCAAGTAATTACTTCCATTAAGATCACATACCATTTCTGTTTCTGATGAAATATCTTTACCAAAATAAAGTAAAAAAAAACTTAAAATCTCTAAAAATGGCGCACCCGCCAAGAAAATGGAAGACATTTTCTGTTTTCCCTGAATTACATAGTGAGCAAGAATTACATTTTATCTGAGGTGTGTAAGGTTTGTACTTCAGATCTAGCAGCCAGTCTCGTGTTTTAAATTTTTGACCCTATTTAATGACAGTCCAAATTACTACTCAAGTGATTGTTTTTTGATGAGAACAGACTGTACTTGTTGTGGTAAGGCACTGGTTTTATTCAAATATTTTTACTAATGCAGATCTTGTTTATGACAAGAGAAGGAAGCGTAATATTCCTCTGACTTTGGTGCACAGAGCCTTTAATCCAGTGCCAGCCTGTGGACAGTGTTCTCTCGTTGCGGCACAGTAAGCAATAAGAGGCACCTAGAAAGAGGCAATCTTAAGACCAGAATTATTAAAGTACTTCTTTAAGTTTTATTGACAAAAGAGGTTAACAATGAAATATTTAAACGACAGGTGTTTGTTCAGAACTTGTAGGCAGTTATTTATCCGAACTTCAACAAGCATTTATAATATTCACAAAATACTATATACAATACGTGTTTATCTAGAATGTTTAATAAAGTACTTTTTTAAGAATAGTAAAGTTAAATGTTTAACAATAATGGTTAACTAAAACCAATAAATATATCATAAAGTTACAGTAACAAAATTGTAGTAATATAAATATACAAATAAATTTATATAAAGAAAAGATTATTGGTTACATGTGCAGGTAATAAAGTTATTTGATCAGCTGTATGGGATGTAGATACAAACACGCCTATGTTTCCTATATGCTTTCTATTCAATAAGCTCTCATGATTTATATACCTGCTGCATGTTCCAGCCAGTCATGGGACAGCCGACTCTGCAGTCTTAATACTACTTACTTCGGCTTTATTGCCTCTCTTATTTATTTTCTCTTACTATGTAAGAGTAAATGTGGTCATCGAGTACAAATTTTGGAAATTAAGTTATTTGATCTTAATTTGGAATTAAGTTATTTTTACAGAAACGTTTTTTATTTATTTATTCGGCCCTACAAACTTTCACTGAGGTTGAATTGTTGACTGAACTTTTGCCAAAAACTGTGATTTTCATTTCTTCATTTTTGCGGAATATTTAAATTTAATAGAATTCTGACAAACTTCAAGTGTTGTGGAATAATAGACACAATTCTTCTTTTAATGACCTAGGAATAACCCAAAATAAGTAATCATTGAAACATTTAGAGAGATTTTTGTTTTTTTTTAATCAAAATGATACAACGTCTGCAATAAAATGCTAACTGAACTTATTAGATTGTTCTAAACCAGAGATGTTAAAATCATTTTAACACAGGCCAATTGGTGCTACAGGCAAGATTCACGCGGGCTACATTACATTTACAAATCTTGTTAAATTTATATTCTAAAGTGTGGATTTAAGAATATGGATAGAATAAATAAAATATTATATGATTGTATTTATAAAACGAAAATTATTCTTTTTTTACCCGAAACTTGCCAGCGATTTCCTCGTACAAGTTTTGCTATATCTGGATTCAAAGACTGAGAACCTAAAGATTTATTTTAGGAATTCCTACTTCTTTTTGTCTTTTAAAACCGAATCATTCTGGAATTCCGTTTATAGTGGTAGATATATCGCTTCCAAACGTCGCCGGAACTGAGTCAGCGTGTTTATACACGCCCGCAGGTCTTCAGGTAAGGGACTGAACCACATGTGTACTCGTCTTCAGTAGCTAGATGGTTAACAAGGGAATGAATTGTGTGTACGGTATTGCCTTGATGTCCCCTAAGCGATATTTTCTTCGTAACAATTTTTTCTGTTTTCATTTTATTTCAGAACAAAGTGGGCCACAAAAAATCACCTCGAGGGCCGCCAGTTTGACACTCCTGTTCTAAATAGTACAAGTACTTAGCTAGCAACATTAACTACCTTTCAGCGGCTAACAACACAGTTCGTAAAGTTACTTAGGATAAATTCTCAGTATTTATTATAATGTAATTGTTGATACGAATGTGAGCTATATGAATCAGTTTCGCCCTAATACTTCTAATTAGTTGGCATCACAAAAATAGTAATTGTAGTCAAACTTTAAAGTAACCCCTCCCAATACGTCTTGCTCGCCATCAAATCGTACTGCGACGAAGAGAATACTTTCATAAAAACGCAGAAAACAAATCGCTTACCGACATAAACCCATCTACTGAACCAAAAAAATGAGTATGTTCCTTTGCTCTACATAAACCCAAATTCAAACAAATCGAACACAAATATCGCCAAGAAATAACGAGCTAGAAAGCCAGACAGGTAGAGACGAAGAATCAGTCGTAGTTTATCGTATTGAATTTTGAAGAAAAGCACAAAAAATTAGATAGATTAAGTCATCACTTATAAGACCCAAATTAAAAAAGAAAACTGCGGTATTTTCCTTAGCTGCAAGAAAACCTCAATGCTTACGAGTTCCTTCAAAACAATAATCCTAAAATTTGATCTTTAACTCACTCTACATCTAAAATGAAATATTAATTATTTTTCAATAATCTTCTACTAAGTTAGGTAGATAGATAGGTAAATAGACAAGCTCACCACATTCATACTACTTGAGACATTTGTGGCGTTCAAAATAATAATTAAAAATGTGCTAAACATAGTTGAAGATTATTAGGTCTGAAAATGGTAACTTCTCACCACAAGGAACTTTTTAAAAGATTCAGTTTGTTTAACTTTTATTTATTTACTTTTTCTTAAGGAACGTTTGAAGTTCTTGACTAATAGCAAACCACTACCTAGTGATTAATGAATTTCCTGTCCAATACTTGCTTATTTTTTTAAAAAACTATTTGCAGCAAAAAAATACACTGATTTTTACTTTATTTAGTTTTTAGTCCTCAGAATATTTTATAACTAGAAACTATTTATAACTATTAGTAAGTCAAGACTCCGGATTCAGTAATTTCACTGGGGCATAAAGTCCTCTCACTTCTTTTTTCTAAGCCAAAAATGAAGTATTGCGCAAATTTCGTTTTTAAAATTTGAGTTTTTCACCCAAATAAACATTTGGTGGAAAACATTTTAGTGAATTGTACGTAACAGTTGTGTGTCCATGAAGTGATGATTCATATCAGTTTAGTGATGAATTATTTTCAGGTTTTCCCGATATTTAGGGTAATGGCTGCCCACTATCTTTTAAACCATATATATAATTATTCATCGTAAAAAATAAAACTCCAACGGGAAAAGAGGAATTGCCAGAAGTTTGTAATTGTATGTTAGAAAGAAAAAGTATTATTAAAATAATTGGTCGATTATTATTATTATTACTCTCTATTATTAGTAATAATAATAATAACGTATAAAATATGTGTAATAATATACGAAATTTATCAATTAAGAAGCATCACTATCTGTAATGATTGGTGTCAGAACCTTCTCAGTTTCCTTTACGCCTCCGAGAGTTTATTTTCCTTAACAGGCGGGGACTGTCCATCAACCATATACTCGTACTGAAGAGATGCTACGGATATCTAAGAGGAGCACGCTTGGTACCATCGCGTGCCAAACCTGTACATCACCAATCTCCTAATCACTTCTTCAATAATAAAAAGTAGTAATCGTTTTTATTACAAGTGTTCAATACTTTTTATGATTAGTAGTATCAATATATCATTTTTATATGCTAGTTAAATACATTTTTTGAGAAAAATATAGTTATTTTCAGAGAGGGTAATGTGATTTTTTTTTTGCGTTTATTTGTGGTACAATCAGCGCGTTAGCGCTTTAAGTAACAATGATAACACAGTAACAAATGAAGCTAACAAGTGGAGAAGTTACCCAGTGGTAACACTCCAAAACATTAGATGGTTAGTCACTCTCTTCACTTGAGAGGAGATCACGAGGCCACTGTCTTTTAAGGTCTTATCGGGTTGTAAGGAAGAGTTCTAGAAGAAAGATTTTGAGCTAGAGGATTTATATGAGGTAGCAGGTTGAAATGAAGTTTTCTGTATCGCATTTTAGCGTTTTGTGTGACAAAAGGAATGTTAAAGGCCAGTGTGTATAGTCAGGTTGGAGACATAAAATGGAGCGTTTCGAAGCATTTTAGATTGAAGAGATTGAATCCTTTGGAGATTGGAGCGTTTGGTTGAACCCCACAGCTCTATTCCATCAGCCCAGATGGGATTCAAAATAGAAGTATAAATCAGTCTTTTGTTGTCCAGAGAGAGTTTTGAGGGAATTTCGTCTAAGAGTTTTTTAAGTAGTCGGTAGCGTCTGTTTAGTTCTGTTCTTTTAAGTCTAGTGTGAGGGTGAAAAATTTCGAAGCTAAAATGTTACTTATCAAAAAAGATTCAGTTCAAACTGATTTTTCCGAAGAAATTAGCAGCTCAAAATAATAAGATGCGAGGTTACCTGGCCAGCTTCATTCACCTGGGTGAGCGTAATGTGTAGCGTAAAGGCTCATTGTTCTACTAAGTCGGGTTGTTAGTTGTTGAAAAAGTTACTGCGCTCACTAAGCGATAATGTGAATTAATTGATAATTTTGCAGATAAAATCCTACAGCATGGACTCAACATAATAATTTTCTCTTCAAAATTTATCGGTGTATGCCTAGCCAACATTACAAACAACTAGTGTGAGCTCAGCTAAGACTATGATAAGACAAAGGCACCGCCCTGCCTACACCTCTCCCACTACCTGGTTAATCTCGACTCCAAACAACCCACTAATGACACAGCACACTTAAATGTGCGTACCTTAATTGACATCTTATCTTGTAAACGTTTAGCCACTTCGTTCAACCAGGCTAAGAGGCTTTCCTCACTCTATCCAGTTCTACTGTCCTACTCTTTCTATTTACTGCGGGCCAGACTCTCAGTTAGGTGCTAGCCGCCGCTTTATCTTGATCTAAAATTAATTTTTACCACTGCAAACCTTATATTAAATTAGTTTTTTTAATCTTTTTAAGAATATACCGTCTTTATAAATATATAAAAGCGTATCTTGCGGAGCCTTCCCCTCCGCCAGGGCCTGTAATTAGAAAGGGTCAATGGGTTCTTCCACCTTTTTAAAAGACGTGTTGAAAATTAGCTTCTAATGATGTGCTTAAAATGGAACACTGATTTCCACGTCCTAAAGGCGAACAGGTAGAATACTCATTTATCTGAATTATAATAACGCTTGCCCTTTTCATTTTAGAATTCTTTTAATAGCTAATTCTTTTTTAATATAATTTCAAGGTGTGATACATACGATCGATCGCTTTTCTCTTTTATTTTGCTTCAAAGGCCGACAATACTGGATTTCCTATTAAAAATAAACTAGTTTGATAAGTGACAAGAGCAGTGGTTTAGCGATTCTCGTTCATCTGGTAAACTCAAAGCCCTGGTGAAACAAACCTGGTTCTAGCCACTCTACTATTATTTATAACAATAGCATTAATATTTTATTTTACAATGAAGTAAAATAAATGAACGAGAAATCAAAGAATGGTACCAAGTTTATCTGTTTCCAGGAGATTGTCTAATACTAAGAAGAAAATTAAAAAAAGATTATTCAAAAAGAAACTACTACTGTGAATGTGAAGAAAAGTGCTAAGCAGAAATTTGAATTATTTCGAAATTAAAGTATTGAATCAGCTCATATAACATATTTATTTCGATTCATTTAGTGCATAATTAAGGAGAAAATAACTCTTTTAGTATTTAGCTGATAATCTTGGATATTGAATTCGACCAGGGGCCAGCCAAAGAAGTCTGACAGAACAGTAGTTTCGGCCAAATGTGACACCGTCTTTCCCTGATCTGGAATTAAGTACGAAACGTATTTCTATTTTTCTGCCAAACTATGGAGTAAACTTAAGCTATTACTCAGCTCTCATTTTAAACAATCATCGGAGCTCCAATAACTAAGTGGATTTTATTGTATCCCTGGCTGGTTTCACATAAGTGAAGTCGAAAGCTCTTCACCAAATTGATTGAAAGTCCTAAGCTGGAAGAGGGATGCAATAAACATGCATGCTACGTAGAGATTTAATATATTACAGACATAATCACATTTTGAATTATTATTGAACGAAGCTGGAAAATTAAAAAGCAATTCCACAAGACAGAATTGTTTAAGCAGCAAATTAAAGAATACAAATCAGTATTGAGGATTCAGTCCACTTTACAAAACTCAAAAGAATAATAATAGAATAACAATAATAATAATAGGTTCCATAACTCCTTAGACTTTAAATTAATAGAAGAAGAATGTTCGGCGACTGCCAGACAAAGTATTTATCAAAAACTTTTATCAGTTCTCTACATTGCAGGTACCATTGTTGCCATCTTCAGGAGTTTCTTTGGAGATGAAGTGTACGCTTTAACTAGAAAACTAATATAATCATAAATGACGTCTCAGGAAGTTTAAATGACAGAAATCACTTTTATCAAAGGAATATCAAGGAAACTAAGAGAAAACACTTCCTTTAACCGCCTTCACCAGGAATGTCAAACTGGCGGCCCGCGGGCCCTCGAGGTAATTTTTTGTGGCCCCCTTTGTTCTGAAAATAATATGAAAATAGTAAAAAATTGTTATGAAGAAAATAGGGCTCAAGGAAGACGGGGCCCTACCGTACACACAATTCCCTCTCTCGTTAACTCTTTAGCTCTTTTAGACGAGTATACAGGTGACCCAGAGCATTACCTGAAGGCCTGCGGGCGTGTATAAACACGTTGTTTCAGTTCCGGCGACGTTTGGAAGCGATATGCCTGCCACTTTCAATGGAATCCCAGAATGATTCGGTTTTAAAAGAAATTAATTATTCTATCCATATTCTTGAATACACTAACTTTAGATTCTAAATTTAACAAAATTTGTAAATGTGATGTGGCCCGCGTGCATCTTGCCTGTAGCACCAATTGGCCCGTGTTGAAATTGAGATTGACACCCCTGGCCTACAAATTCCAAATTCCGAAACATTTTTAACAGTGCACTGACTACCTGAAAATTTTATTACAATTTTTTTGTTTACATTATTTTATCTGACTTATACACCATTTATTCTAGTTTCTAGTGATTTTCTTTTTATTATCAAAATACTAGTTACTATTAATACTGTTTGATCGTAAACTTACAAGAATAGAAAACGAAAATGAACAATGATAAGCAATTAATTGTAACTTGTTTTCTGTACCGAAGGGGATAGAACGCTTTTAAGAGACCGACCTCCAACCGATCGTACGTACAGCAAGGCGTGTGTTGGACTCACCTATAAGGTACATATTTCAGCTTGACAGCAGCCTTATTGGGTACCACCTGATCTAGAGGCGCTCCTACATCTACCGCTGTACCCCTTTCTCAACCTCATTTTCTCACGCGGTCTTTCACCATCTGGGAGTGGAGATTAACCCAGCATCCAATAAGTATATGTGCATCTACTATATCACAACAATCTCACTCCTCTCCCTATCACCCCCTACTGCTGCCTTCATAATTAATTATTACCGTTTGGTACAGTATATATATTCTATTCCATCGGTGCACAAGAGTGCTGTTTATTAAAACAGTGTAGGAACGCTTAATTTGTCGCCATTTGTTTCAGTTAAAGTACGAGCGTTTCACAGGGTAGTGAAGGTACAAAATAAGTGTGAGGTAGAACAGAGTATAGGAGGGTGGCAAGCTTTCTCTCTTTGACGGTGACGAGGCAAACTGGTGTTTTACTAAGAACGGAAGTGAACTGTACAAAACTGAACGAGTTAATTAAAATCTAAATTAACATAACACATTTAATAAGAAGTGTACAGACTTCACGCCTCAGTATTTGTTAGATAATTAAGTGAGTTTTGTTAAATTCCGAATCGTTCCGTTTCCCAGTTTGCTCGTTACTAACTCTGTCCAACTGGAACTCATGTAGAATTAATAATCTTCGACTACAGGTGTGTGATTCATTATAAATGGAAATAATTTTCAACCAAACTTGAAGTTAAATATATACGAGTATAAACGATTAAGAAATACCTACATTTCAACTGTTTCAACATATTTTTTTGTTTAATCGCTAAAGTTTTATATACATTTTGGGTGTTTGTTACTTAAAATCAAACCAAGATTTTGTTTCTTTTAATTAAAACGTGTTAATAAATGAATTTATTGATAGATTGCTAATTCGGCAATGTTTATCGCTAAATTGCTGCAGATGTCTAATACTAATGTAGTAGTGCTTTCCTGTTGTAGTAATTACTGTAACTGATAGTTCTAAGTGTGTCCACCCTAGATTTGTGACATTCCTTATTAGCATGAAATGATAAGAACAATTTTTCTCAGAGAGTTCTACGATTTAGAAGAGAAAAGGATATTTAGTTCCCACCCGAAACACTTGTTTTCAGGTTCTTCTATTCTCGAAACATTTAAAACATATAGCACATAATGGTCCAAAAGTTAGTGTGCTAACAATTTCTGCTACCGAAGTTGGCATAAATATCGGAATCAGTGCCCCTCGGCTCCATACTGTTTCCCAGGGAAGCAGTATAGGATGTAACGAGGGTGGAGGAGGTGCCATCCGAGCACGAGGTGATTTTAAGGGACGAGACGGCGCTAATGGCCACGCTGTCGAGGAGCCGGAAAAAAAAAACAAAGAAAAAATATCGGAATCCAATTAGCCGTCTAGTATCCCAAAAAATACAGTGTCCTTCCAAATCGAAGTTCTCGAAGGAATCGTCAATACTATTGGCTAGGTTTTCAATTAAGACTACATTATAACTTTTATTTCAGAACTAATCCGCTTCCGCTTCTTTACCTTCCGCACTAATCCATCCTAATCGCGTATCTCAAGCCTTCTCTAGCACTTTTCATCCCGAAAAGTGCCATTATCTACGTAGTCTTCTAGTTTGATCAAACTCTCCAGCAACACCTGGCGACTCTCAATACTTCTCAACGAATTCAGGTCACATTATATAGAGTTGAAATTCGCCAGATGTACATATGTATTTTGTACTGAATGCAATTAATAAATTTATTCTTCATTTAAAGAAAGAAGACTTTCAGGTTTTGACAAAACATTAACTTAATTTACAAATAAAAACTTGCAGATAATTATAGTTGCAGTGGATTATATTCAAGAAGTTCAAAGGTTAGTGTAATTATATAAATAGAGGAGAACATGAGTATAAAGCAGAATTAATTAAATTTAAGAGGTAGCGAGACTTTGATATAATATCAGTAGTATTTGAAGTAATTCTTGTAATATTAACATTGCACTCACCTTAGCCACTCCAGCTTGGTTCTCTCTGAATGTAGTTCATCAACCATTCCCTTTGCTGAATCGGAATTTCATCTGAGTTAGTTTTAGCCTGTATGTACTGCTTACTTCACTCAAACTAGGTCTAGAATGTAATACCACATTGACTACACCAAGATGCTGAAAATTTTTCTCGTAATATAAATGAATATAGGCTCCAATTATATTTAAAAAATAAATGGGTTGATGCAGGGCGCTATTAGCAAACCTAAATCAGACATAAGTTAATAATTATTGATTAGGAAATATCTTAGCTGAACGGTATATAATTATTTATTTGTATACTTCTTGATTCACAAGGAGAGCCATTCAGTCCTTCCTCGGTTACCTAACATTAATTTCTTTCAAATTCCGTCTTTATTTCATTCAGTTACTTCCTTTTTATCTATCTTCTCCTTCGTTATTATTAATTAAAAGACGCTAGTTGCTTAACCTCCTACAGTGCAGATGGTGAGTGAATGAATATAAATGAGAAAGTTCAAATCAATTTAAACTTGCAAGGTGTAAGGCGATTTCAAATATGAAAATGTGATCTGGGAGATTATGATTACTAGAAGTGGCACAAATGGCTACTACAAAATAATAATAACATCTTTACTGGATTGTAACACCATTGTGGATAATTATTATAGTTTATGTCTTTGTATATTTAGAGCTAGCTTACGTAGTATAGACAGGCGAAGGAGTTCATCAGAGGCTATTCGCCGAGGCTGACCGCAGAATTAATCCGGCAAGGCCGTGGTGCTATAAGGATAATTGTAGGCCTATTAACCGGCCACTGCAGGCTCAGAAAACACATGCATCGCATGGGCCTGGCGGATGATAGCCTCTGTAGGTTCTGTTAGGAAGAAGAGGAAACGATACTGCACGTGTTGTGTCAGTGTGAGGGTCTTGAATGGCTAAGGATGTTACTTCTCGGGGAGGAAAAACCAAGGCCTGAGAGTTTTACCCAGGAGCCAATCTCCAGAATTAAGAGTCTGATTAAGCGGACGGGTCTGGAGAGTGAGCTCTAAAGTCGGGGAGCCACAATAGATGCATAGGGGTCGCGGTGGCGTAGGCCTTGAGGCCGCCCTAATTTAATCTATTCTATTATATTCTATACGTAGTATAATTTCTAAATTGTTGGGTTTAAACCATTGCTTCCAAAAATCTAATAAGCACTGACTAAAAGAAAATATAATATTTTTTTTGGTTGATTCAATCTTTGACAAATTAGACAAATTGGTCAAATTTTTTGGTAAAAATTCACAATTACAATTGGTTGATACTTCATGTTACCCGAAGCTTGTTAAAGTCAATTTTTTTTTTTAACATGTAAACAAATTTAACAATTTTCTTTTAATCTAAACAACATATAGATTTTATTAGTGAGTAAATCTTTAAAATTCTCAGATGATACATTCGGCTACAGATAAAATGACGTAGATGGAGGATGTAAACGCCAAATAACAGTTTCTATTGGCTAACATTTACCATTACGCGACATTTCTCGAAGGTGTTGGGAACAATCTGAGCATAAAAAGGCGATCTTCTCCTAGATTTGGGTAGAACAAGACAGTCCATCGATGTGACATTCTGAATATGAAAAGGTTAGCAAATCAAAAGTGTTAAGCAATTTCCAAGCTTTAGTTTTTAATCGTGCTCTCGTATCTGTACGAAGTATAACAAAATACTCACCAGTGATCAGGCTGAAGTGTTTATCCACAGTTTTGACCAGGAAAGTTTCTGAGTGGAAGAAAAGGATCCGGAAATACAAACATCGTGTTTCTGTATGCAACTGATTTGAGATAAACTGAGCTTACAAGTCCTTAAAGCACACAAATTCTAATTAAGCAGGAAACATGTAACTTTCCTTTGTGTAAATCTAATTTATTAACTTATTGTTACTGAATTTGTAAAAAATTCAGTAACAATAATTATTTCATTTAAAGTTTAACTATAAAAATCAACTTATCTTCTAACAGTTTGTTTTAAAAAGGATTTAGTTAAACTTGATACCAACGTTGCACATGTAAATAGCAAATATTTAGATATAAAATAACGTTTTCGAAGAAAAAGATTCCTTCAAAAGAAGCATCTCCTTTTCTTCTTTTGAAGGAATAAATAAGAATGAGGCCGGCCGGAAAAGAGAAGTGAATAATCTGAAATAAGAAAGAAGGGTGCATAAGAAATCCTCGAATAATAAGACCAAGTTATAATAAATAAACAAGGATAATTCTTCTGTGAAGGATTTATTTGTATGCTAACCCTCAATGTTTTTACGGGGTTTCGTCTGATCAATGCAATCTACGTGCATATCAAGGCAATGATTATGGTTTATTTATATTGATAATTGTTTATATTATCTAAAAAATTGTAAACATTCACTTAATGGTGAGTTTGCTGATTGATTCATTGAAAAGATTTGCTACTTACATTCACTCTGGGGCAGTTATTATTTTCTCTAAATTACGATGTGTTCAGATATTATTAATGTTTTGTGAGGGAGTTATTTGCATCAAATATTATTATTATTTCTTTATTTCTCTTTGAATAAAACAATAAGTATAAAATATGGATTTGATTCGGCTACATCTAATCAGTAGCTGAAGTTTGCTCTAAATAGAAACAACTTTATCTTTATAATTACTTCTTGGACGACGCTCCAAATTACCCATTGAACTCAAACAACACTATTCTCAAACCTATGTGGACTTACGGACTAGAGCTGTGGGGGGTTCAGCCAAACCAACAAACATACGGGCAGTACAAGACATTTCAGTCAAAACTCCTCCGACAGATAGCTGTGACGCTTCTTTCTACGTAACTAACCTCACTTTTCATAACGACCTCAACATCCCATTCGTACACCAAAGTTCCATACTGCTCTCTCTACTTGCCCAAATCCTCTCGCCTCCTCTGACATTCCTATCGGTTCTCCTCGCCGACTGAATCGTCAGTGGCCTCGCAACTTTCTATGTGACTAACCTCACTCTTCACAACGACTTCAATATTCCCTTCGTACACCATCTCGCCAAGACTAAATACCAAAAATTCCATACTACTCTCTCGACTAGCTCTAATCCTCTTGTACTGTCTCTCGCTTCCTCTGACATCCCTAATACTCCTCGTTGACTGAATCGCCAGTGGCTCTGCGATTTCCTTGAAGTCTGAAGGCCTAAACGCCATTATTCTCCTATCTCTCCTCTCTCCTCCTCGTAATCTCCTTCTCCAATTCTCCTCCTCCTATTCTCCTCTCTCATATAGAGAGTGCTACCGCTGAGTAGTTTCTCTCCTCCCGCACCAGTTCATCACTCTCTCCATATTTACTTATTGTATACAATGTATACAGATTGTAAATTACAAAATAAATTAAAAAAAAAAAATTATAATTACGAATTATGGAATATAAAACAGAATATAAAAAATGGTTCTCATTAGGTTTGCATTAAAAGATTTTTTAATATTAATTTAAACTCATCGACTTTTTTCTTTCCATTAAAGTTGCCGTGAGTTATTACCAACTTGAAGAACTTCCGAAATTTTTCTCAAAAAAATATTTATTTTTTTCAGATCTTTGGAAAAATGTTGCTTTAAACTTTAAATTGCATTAGATTTGTAACAAAGTCATACACATAAGTCATGGGATAATAATTTAAATTCAATAATTTGGTTCAAATTCCTTTTATATATTTATCCCTAAATATTACTTCAAATTTGCAAGTTACCATATTATTTTAAATGTTTACTTCACGCTAACTTAACTTTGGGTGCCCATAACCATTTTGAAAAGTTTCAATTACTATTCCTTCATAAAAAAAGGATACCTGCCGGACAGACGGTTTAAGGCATGGAAACAGCAACGGAAAGTGCTGAATTCCTTCTACAAGAAAATGAAGCATCATTTCCTAAAAGGAAATTTTCTTTAAGGTGGAACGTAATCTGTGCAAGCTTAATGGAAACCCAACTCAACGAAGCAACAGTTGCTTCACTTTACGGATTGAAACACAACTCAACTTCATTCTAGACATGAAGTACAAGAGGGAAAAAATTAATAATAAATCTAAAGTAACATATGACAGAGATAAATTGACAGCTTCCCATAACAATATGTAAACACTGTGAAAACTGTACAGAATAGATTAGCATTTATTTCAACCACAACTTTGTAAAATAGTCACGTTTAAGTATGAAAAATGAAATGTATTGTATATAAATTTGTTTTTCCTTTTAGAAAACTACAATATAATGTGGCTACTGGGATGGATAAGATAGTTGAATTATTTTTTTTATTCGGGAAGAAAAAAAAAAAACTCAGGAGGGGAGCAATAGTGAAGGAGTACATGAAGAAATGAAGAGCGAGTGCATGAAGCACAGATGTTGTGTTATTGAGACACAGAACAGTGTGTGCCACTTGGTCCAACACCGAGCTGCAAGTCTGGTGCACACAAAAAAGGGGAATATAGTAAGCAACAGTAGAGGAGGGTTCCTTTCGTAGATTTATAATGTTATCAGAGCGGAATGGGAGAGAAACTATGATTCGCCCTATCGTGAACACTATCTTAGAGAAATGAATAGAAAAATCTTAGTATCCTAAGATTGTAAGGCGGGGGAAAAATTGGAAGTAATTAGTTTACTTCGTGGAGAAACCTGAGACACGTACTAGATCATTTCGTTCAACGCTAGCTACACTATAAGTTGTGTGACTGATAAAAGTATAAGCCCCCTTTTAAGAAATACTTTCAATTAAATGAAGATGAGATACGCTTGCAGGTGGCTAAGTAGGATGTTGAAAATAAAAAGAATTTAAAATAATCATTGATCTCTATTATTTAAAGTTATGAAATTCCCTTTCTGAACATCATGTATACGATACATTCTAGGCTACACATCCTGGGCTATTTTGAAGCTACTTTAAGTAAATCCTTTAAATCATAGCTAAATGAACTTTATTGTATTAGTTACCACCATTAGTAGTTTACTAATGCATCGATACTATCAGATTAAATTCCCAAAAATGTTTAAGCACATCATGTTGAGTGATGTTTCCATTTCAACTCTTATTAGTTGCATTAACCATCGTAGCACATTAAAATTCTTATCTTCCATATTTCAATTTTGTTGCAATATTGGCAGATTATTGACGACAACCTCTTTCTGCACGCTCACCGTACATCTCCGTTAATATCTTTTAACTTTTGATTTCATTCAGCCTGATTTTGAAAGACATCTTATCACATCTTAGAAGATATACAGACTCAATACTCGGAAAAATTTATAAACAGCGACCGATCGAAGTGTTGCTTCAATCAAAGAAGGCAGCCGAGCACCTTCTACTGATAGGAGGAAGCAATGGTGTTCATATTGTTGAATGCTGGTACGATGCTTCCTGGAGCCAAACTGATAGCCTTGAAGGACTTTGGAATTTTCAAGATGGAGCATTAATTGTTTTAAAAGAATACAAATAACGTACAATAATTAAAAAAGAAACTGTTTAAAGAGAAGCAATAAATAAAATGTAATTATTTAGCCCGACTTGCCTTGGCAATGTGCTTTAGTAATATTAGCCCAACAATATTGTGTATGTACATTTGGTTAGGGCTCCCTTCGGCACATTCTGCGCCTCACACTCTACCACTTCCCAAAGAACATAACATCAAGGGTGCCAAGCATAGACATTCGGAATAATGTTTTTCTACTTGAACATTGGTGTGCTCGTGAATGTAGATATGTGTCTAGTGTAAAAGGGAGACCCTTCTTGCATTAACCATACACCCTAACTAACTCCAGCAAACCCGGCCAAGATCCAAATGAGTCTCAATGTGCAGATGTAATCTCAAAAAGATGGCGCCCAGATACTATCCAATGTTACTCTAATACTATGTATAAAAGGGTCCACTCTCTCCTCCTCCTCCCCCTTAGGAAAAAGAGGAAAAAAAGAGCGCTATAGCCTCATTGCATAAGAAAGTACATCAGTAAAGTTGGTTTGGCATTGAGGAATTCAAAGTAGCAAGCACTCAGTGTGGGGGAATATTTCTACCAGAGAGTATATTGGCTTCTTTGCTAATTATGCTGGAGTATTTTCAGTTCGACAATTAAATTTGTTTTTCATTCCTACTATGTCAACAGTTTTCATAAATATGGATCCAGATGCTGCGTTAGGTGGTATTTTATGCATATATTCTTGAGCGGGTAGTAGAGTTCCTAAATCCATATCTAAAATCTTTACTATCAGCATAGACCATATTTTACCCAGCATTCATATTTGCAGAACTTTGTTAGAACTAGCCAAATTCTCGCAGGGTTTGAATAACCTGAAGGATAAGTGGTTGTAACCAGTGATGGCATACTAAATTTTAAGGAACCGGTTCCATAAAGTCAAGTGATATCTAGGAACCTAGTCTTTATTTTTTTTAAGAGTGAAAACAAATCACTTTCCTAGCCTCACTTTGCTTTAAAAATACCATTTTTTCACACAACATATTAAAATACAAAATCTTCCTCTGCAATCTACACTATTTCGACACAGATTACGGTGCAGTTGGAATTTTGTGTTAAAGAGAGAAGCTTTAAAGGTTTTACGACTTTTAATGAATCAGACAACTGAAGCATTTACAGATGGACACTTTGCACAGTGGTTCAGAGATGCAAAATAAAACAATTTTTATGAAGTGTGAAGAAACTCACTTTAGTGGACTCTATTTTGAATACCTAATAGTGAGTTATTCATGTTGGAAATGTTTACATTAGTTGTTAGAATGATTTGTTACTCACTTTTTTAAGTTCAATCAAGCATCTATATTCTAAACAAAAAGTCTGTACAGCAGCAAAGACAAAATTTCATTTTAATTTATTCAATTTTTTTCTGCTTTTAAAATTTGCGAAGAATTAATACTATCAAAATATTTTATTTTTATATTTTTCAGCAATCTTAGTTATTTTTGATTATACGATCAAATAATGAAGGTTTTATTAAGTGCAATCAATGAGGTATAAATCTCCGTCTTTTTTTCTTGTATTTAAACTCCAATCTAAATATTTTGGATTACGTTAACTTGTGTCTGTTGCTTATATTTCACTAACATCGAATAAAAGTATCAAAAGTTTGTGCTGTTCAATTAACTGAACAAACCCATTTATTTCTCCTGCCAAAATTATAATAATTATTATTTCAGTCTATTACCAGTGATTCTGTACACAAATTTTTCATTATGGAGGAACATGGATTGCTTAGAGAAAGTTTAGAAGGAATTTGATTTTAAATATTTTTACTGCATTTAATGCGAAGATGAAGATTCAAAATAAAAACTCCTTCTTTAATAAATGAAAATAGGCTGGAAACATAATCACACTGTTATATGCGATGTAAAATAACAGTGACTCACTGACAAGTAAAAACAATAACTGAAAGGGTTCCACTTTTGGAAAATAGAAAAACGAAAGAAAAAAAAAAGAACTTTAAAACATTAGAAAATGGATTAAAAAAAAAAAAAAAAAATCTAGAACACAGAACCAATTCTTTTTAGAAACTAGTCCAATGTTTGTAAAGTTAAATAATGTCTCTTAAAAAACAAAAAAATCCTCTAGGATATTCTTGTTGCTAGTTTGATCCAAAGCTGAATACCCAAGGGAATAGAAAAGGCAGCCTCCAGACAGACAACCAGGGCTTAAGATTGATACAGAACTGGCGGCTGTCCATTCCTCTGGGAAATAGAGCTACACCTGTGTCACTCTTGTATTTATCCTCACAAGAGCTCATCTGAAACTCAGTTTGTGAATCTCATGGAATATCTACAAGAAATAGAGAAGAAGAAAATAAATTTAAAATTTCTAAATGAGACATCACTTATTTAAAAGTTTAGTGTAAAGAATAACTTAAATTACAGCTGAAATTTCTGAATATTTTCACCTTTGAATAATCAAAATTAATGAAACCAAGAGAAAAGGTACTTATTTTCAAAAAAACAAAAAACAAATTTCTCCAATAATTGAACGTAATGTTCAAATTAATAATCAACAGTTAGAGTGATATATTTAGAACTGACATTGGACCAAAATTTATTGTGCGCATCACTTTTAACAACGGTAAGAAATTAATTGTTACATTCTTTCCACCTCTGAATCGGACTACTAATTTTTTATTTTCTCTTGTTGGAAATGAGACTAACACTGCATCAGCATGGAATTTTCAAATGGCCTATCAATTTGCTTAAACATCAGAGAATGCTAAACAAATTCTTGAGATATGTCTTATATTAAGAATTTTATACACATTTTATACAGGAATAGATGTACGAGGGTCGTTTGAAAAGTCCGTGCAAAGTCAGAGAGATAGCACCACTGGCGCGTATCGAGGTTATGTTTAGTTTGTAGCATCTCTTGGAAGAACACACACCAAGTTTCAGCCAGATCGGTCTATTTCTTTGTGTTTGGCATTCGTTTGAATCGAGGAAGTCGAGTGATTTTCAAAAAATGGACGAAAAAGAATTTCGTGTGTTGATTAAACACTACTTTATGAAAGGCAAAACGCCTCAGGAGGCTAAAGAGAAGCTTGATAAACATTATGGTGACTCTGCACCTTCGATTAGAACAGTTTATAAGTGGTTTCAAAATTTTCGGAGTGGCCATACGGGCACAAGTGACGCTGAACGTTCTGGACGCCCTGTTGAGGTTACTACTTCAGAAATCATTGATAAAATCCATGATATGGTGATGGATGACAGAAGAGTGAAGGTGCGTGAGATTGCTAGTGCTGTGGGCATCTCGAATGAACAGGTACATAATATTTTGCATCAACATTTGGACATGACAAAGCTATCCGCAAGATGGGTGCCGCGATTGCTCACGCTTGACCAAAAAACGAAATCGTGTGAAGTGTTGCAAGGACGGTTTGCAGCTGTTCCAGAAGAATCCGCAGGACTTTAAGCGTCGTTTCGTCCCTATGGATGAAACATGGATACATCACTACACTCCTGAGACCAAAGAACAATCTAAACAATGGGTTACCAAGGGGGAATCTGCGCCAAAAAAGGCGAAGACCGTTCCTTCGGCCGGAGAGATTATGGCGACTGTCTTTTGGGATTCGCAAGGAATAATCCTCATCGACTATCTGGAAAAGGGTAAAACTATTACAGGTGCATATTATTCATCGTTATTGGACCGTTTGAAAACCGAGCTGCAAGAAAAACGCCCACGATTGGCCCACAAAAAAGTCCTTTTCCATCACGACAACGCACCAGCTCACACTTCAGCAGTTGTGGTCGCAAAATTAATGGAAATAGGGTTCCAACTCGTTTCACATCCCCCCTATGGCTCCCTCGGATTACTATTTGTTCCCCAATATGAAGAAATGGCTGGCGGGAAAAAGATTTTATTCAAACGAGGAGGTGATTGCAGAAACGAATGGCTATTTTTCAGACTTGGACAAATCCTATTATTCGGAAGGGATCAACAAACTAGAGCAGCGTTGGACGAAGTGTATAAGCCTAAAAGGAGACTATGTTGAAAAATAAAAAAGGTTTACCCCAAAAAATTAAGTAGTTTTTATTTTTGCACGGACTTTTCAAACGACCCTCGTAGAAATAGAACATTCATTTGTATCTGTGATAGATACAAAATAAAACATATTAATCACAAACTGCCCAATGATAGCTTTTATTTTAGATTTGAAGAGAACAACTATGACATTTGCATAGACTTCGCAGATTTTAAAGTAAAATTAACTGACTTTCAACAGATTTTCAATGACCCTCTAACTGTTTGCCAGAGAATGTAATCGTCAGTAATGAATTCAACGTTTAAGAGTGAATCTGGTTCGAGCTGTATGGTATGCTAAACCTAAATAGTTTCAGTCAACTAACTCATTTGAAATTTATTGTTTATGTGGTTCAGGCGAGGGTACGCAGAGAGATGCCAAGATTCTGAATAAGTGGCACGTTCATTACAAATAATGTCCGGAAGTCAACACCACGCTTGAGAGGCGTGATTCAAGACAGTTAGGCATTGTTAGGAAATGCTAAGAGAAATATTTGTTATTTTAAGAATCACAATAAAAACTAAAGCCTTCTTAAAAAGGTAAAGAAGATTACTTAAAGCATTTGTTATATTTTTTTAAAGTATTTATTCGCTTCTTTTTAATAATAAAGCATTTAAAATTTTGCACATTATCGGATTATTCCCATTACTTAAGCTTCTTTTGTTTTTAACACAGAATATCAGATCAAAGTCTTGCTAATTTCAAGGATGAAGAGCAAAGACATTGGTTCATTAATTTCTTAATGATTAATCTTTGCCAATGTAATTTGTTAGAAGTTTGGAACAAAGAGGAACCAACTCAATTGAAACTCGAGGTAAAAGGAAATTTAATTTAACGCTGAAGAATAAACAAATTTAGATAATCCAATTTTTGTAATTTTCTTTTGATTAAATAATTTTTGTTACAAATATTCATACGGTCTATGTAGTAGATTTTTTATACATACATTCAGAATTCCCATCGCATAAAATCTAAGAAGAATCCCTAAAATATATATTTAAGTATATTATAATAAAGTTATAATTACAATAAATTATAATGAAGACAAAAGTAACGATTAGAAAATTAAGAAAACATAACTGAAGAACGGTTAAAGAACAGAACAAAAAGTTAACTAAAGAGGAGAAGATAATATTGCATTTAATGTAATTTCTGTAACCAATGCTCTATTAGTACAGGATAAATCCCTGAAAACAAAAACTATACTCACTAAGAATGAAAATATAATGAAGAAATAATTTGTATAAAGAATTTGCTGAAGAAGCTTAATAATTATTACGAATCACATTCAAAACCAATAAATATCTTGATAGTTGTTGCTGTCAGATAACTGCAAGAATTTTGTATTCAAAGAAATCAAACATATTCCGTCAATTGAAGTTTCTGTTTCTTTGCAACTTCTTCACTTTTTTATCTCTCTGTACATTCGGTTTCCTTTGAAGTAACCTTATGTTGATACTTTCTTTAAATTGTCATATTATAAATTATTATCTGCCCCTTTTTTGTTTATGCTGTTTTACTTCAGAAATACCTACAAAGAAATATTGTAAGATGTGTGGTGCGGTCAGTACAATGGCTTTGACTTTTATGTGGTCCTCTTTTTGGGTAATGATACCCCGCTGGGACTGCTCCCAGACCTTTTACATACTCCAATAGCAGAGTCATTTTCAAACCGCAAGTAGAAGTCTAAGAGGCAACCTACAAAAGTAAGGTTACCAAGCAAAGCGGCCCTGGCTGTGGTCTAGTTGAAGTGGTTACCATCAATGGTTGCTAAGTGATTTACCTAGACTAATTGGTCTTCCTTTTGCTGCCTGTTACGTCAGCTAAAAGTTTATAATTTATTACACACACAAAATTTTAAACATTTTTTTTTCCAGCACCTGGATCTTTGGAGTAAAAAAAAAATCAATAACGTTTTTATAGTAGTTTTTTCGCAATAGTTGTGGCGTAAAAGTAACAGTTGTAATCCACATTTCTTTAATCCATAATTGTGTTCTATTTAAATTCCACCTTTTAACTGATATTTTGTTTAAAGTTCCTCCATGATCGTGGTTTACTAAGTAGCCTCTTTCATAATGTTTGATCAGAATTAATTTGGAATTATTCGGTTATGTTATGAATTTTGGCTTACCGAAACCGCTTTTACCACATAATTGACGCGCTTATTAGTGCTACGAGTAATTAAAAAGATAAATAAATACATTTTAGTTTTATTTGCTCTCCAAGCGTATCACTTTTGATAAGAAAACTGTTTTAACAAAACTCTTCCTCTGAAAACGTGGAAAACTCAGCTGACCTTAGCGTCGTGTCGATACATTATTCTGGTCTTGCTGGGGCTAATTTCAAAAACTCTTTGTAGAGGACTTACCGGACCCTCATTTTAGTAACAGAGCTACTCCAAATAATATAAGGGAGCAATTTAAAAAAAAAATGAAGGCGAGAGGTAACTTCTTGAAGCGATACACAGAATTGTTTTGACGATCTTGAGATCCTAAATTGCTTTTCTTAGTTTGGGATACTTACGTAGATTTCTTTCAGGTATTTCAGGAAACCTGGATGCCTTGATATGCTTTTTATTTACTAAATAATGATTAAATACTCCTACAGGGCTGATTCAAACGCTTGTGGAAGACTCATTTACACTACAGTTTAGACTATGTTTCTCACCAAGGTATCTTTAGGCGGATTTCGTTTATACATAAAAAATTATCTTTCTAATGAGAAAAGGTGTTTTTCTGTTCGAACTGTTTACCATTATTATTTAATTAATAATTAAATTTATTAAAACAATATAAAAAAGATTTTGTTTCTTAAATATGAATTATTATAGTATTTATTTTAATACTGTAGCTATTATACACTTATTCCCTGATTCTCAAGGTACTCTACACAATTTCTCTTTTACACGAGTTTTAAAATATGGGATTTTAAAAAAACATTCTGCTGTCACTTTTTAATTTCGTTCGCTTGGTAACATTAGCGTTAATATTTCTTACCAATTTTTTAATTTCAAACTATTCTGAATTCCATTTATTCCTATTTAAAAATGGGAATCCATTTTGTATCTACAGTCAAACTTTACAATCTTAGATTTCTGCTGGAAAAAATTATGGCCAGATGTAGTTGAAGATATGAATAAGAGATATAAAAGCTTCACTCAAAATGAGGAGGTCTATAAAGATTTGACCAAAAACCAAACACAATTGTTAGTTGAAGTTGTTTCTAATTTATCTAACATCGAACTGGAATCACATCAAATACTATCGATGAAAGGGTATCATATCAATCAGGAAGAAAAGGTTAACAGTCAACGAAAGTGGTTACTGTAATTAAAATTTTTAATATATATTTTTTGTTTCTCTATGTAACATGAATTACCTACATATACCTATATTTTTTGTCATTTTTTGAATAGACCCTGGATTTCTAAGAGATATGTATTTTATTTTATTTTACAATGAAATTAATGAATGAATTATGCACATTTTCGTTTATTTTCGATTTACACGGTTTTACGTTTAAAAATGTATGGTTTCGATTGACACGGTTTTCTAAGGAACCTACCTTCACAGTGTAAATCGGGGGATAGTTGATACCTATTTTTTATTTAGACCACCTAAGCATTACACACCAACTCATCATTTGTTATTTCTTCAACCGGCCGACAATATCCGGTGTTATTGTTACCACAGAACAGTATCTACCTGCTCTGAATCTTTCCACACTTAGTGTTGGACCAGAGGAGACTAAATGTCGCACCACTTTGGCTTCACAAGTCATCAAAGTCATAAAACTTATTCGTCATGCTCGTCGGGTGGTCTACTTTACTTGGTCAACAATTGCAATGGTTTTTAAAAACTTAAATTAACATTTGTGTGAAGTTTTTGTATTTGTGTTGTTGTGTTTTAATTCTTTTTGGGTGTCGATGATTTTCAGAATTTATTTGTTCTGTTTTCAAACAGAAATTTGTATTCTGTAAATACTGCAACTGTTAAATGGAGAAACTGTTAATTGTTCTCAACTAATTACTTATTGCAATCTGCATATTTTTACAGAGTTCAGTTAATGCTCATTTCTATCTATATATCTATATAAAGATTTTATTCAAACGAGGAGGTGATTGCAGAAACGAATGGCTATTTTTCAGACTAGGACAAATCCTATTATTCGGAAGGGATCAACAAACTAGAGCAGCGTTGGACGAAGTGTATAAGCCTAAAAGGAGACTATGTTGAAAAATAAAAAAGGTTTACCCCAAAAAATTAAGTAGTTTTTATTTTTGCGCGGACTTTTCAAACGACCCTCGTAGAAATAGAACATTCATTTGTATCTGTGATAGATACAAAATAAAACATATTAATCACAAACTGCCCAATCTCCTAAGTAAATAAGTTTAGTGCAATTATTGTGCAGATCTTTGTACCTTTTAGATAGATTTTATTTTTGTCCCATGACTTGAAAAACATTAAATATATCTAATGATAAATAAATATTATGACGATTGCAATAATTCCCCTGCCACTTGTCTTCCGCCAAAATACTTTACTCATACTCAAACCAGATGTCAAGATATGTAAATTACTCTCTTAACTAAACAGACATCGCCCTAACATCATTTTCACGCATGAATATTAGAACGAGAAAAGTCCCTGGATATCGCACTTACTGTTAGAGACAACAACTTAGAATTCAGAATATTCAGAAAGCCCACGTCCACTGACACTATTATACACAACAGTTCCTACCATTCTATTCAACATGAACTAGTCGCTCTCAGACACCTGACAGACTGAAAACTAAACCTCTAAACTGTTATAGTGTTGTTTAGTTACTGGTATTAATTGCCATTTGATATAAAAACGTATGTCAATTTGAGTTGAAATACTAAATTGTATAAAACCCTAATAAAGAATATCTGGAACAATTCTAGAGTTCTTTCCGTTGTAATAGTAGAGTTATTACATAAACTATGAGTGAGAACTCAACATAATTCGTACAACAGCCACAAACAACAGTTAGATCACCAACATTATTAATAAATTACTTAGTACAAACACACATTGCCCAATCCCAGGCCAAAACAATAACAAACCCAATATTTTCGCCACTTTCACTTACATCGGAAACGAGGCTTACTAACTATGTAACCTTTCCAAGAGACTAGGCCACAAAACCGCGTTTAGGACCATCAACACTGGGAATCTGTGCACAAATCGAAACTAACAACCTTTATGACATCAGCGGTATGTCCAGACAGTGATAGTACCTACATTGACCAGAGCGGTAGAGAAATCCAAGACAGATACAAAGAACTCATCAGCTTGTACAAACACAACTTACTCAAACCTCCTTATCAGACACAGTCATCTACTGGACAGTATCAACAACACAATGACTGTTATATTCAGGAAAAAAGGAGACGTATGGGTATCTTAGAAAGAGTAGAAATACACAATCAGAAAGCCATTTACCGAAACAATATGAGAGCCCAAAAACCTATAACTCTGATACACTCTTTAAAGTCAATCCCTACATGAAATGAACTTGAAATCTATAGAAAATGTAAACAAAAATCTTCCCTCTAAGAAGGTTACGAAATGAAGATCTAAGATCCATATAAACCGGAAACTTCTAAGAATCAGTAAGATCAAGGAAAGTGCTAGCTCGAAGTAACTCTGGACAATCAACACAAAACCGTAACAATAACAACCCAACTGAGATAATTGTAGCCACTTATTAACATAAAGATTAATGAACACATTATAAAGATTTAGAAATCAATTTAAATACTTTTTGTACTATTCAAAATAAAGGATAACCAACTATGAACGAAGTCAAGACTTAGCGTTAAGATTAATTTGTAAGTAATAATTAAATGATAACATGCTGTTATCATGCAAGAATAATAAAAATATAATTTAAAATAAGTACTTGATAATAAAGTCTTACCTTGTTTAAAGAATATCCAAGTTCATCAGCATCTCAATAGATCACCAGTCCAATAGCACTTGGCACTTGACACTAGTTAAATTAATTCACAACACTATTCGCACTAAAACTGTATATCGCGCACTAAGTATAACTTAAACACAATTTATAAAATACCACTTCACTTTAACACGCACCAATATTCATTTAAAAACCCACGTTAATAAGGAGACTACTAACTATGTAGTTAAAGATGGCCGTCGGAAACTGGCCCAACGGATCAGCTGGTAAATTAAGGTTATCTCAGCTGAGTGATGTTTTTATTTTTGTTTAATCTATGAATGAAATAAAATCCCTAATTGGCTAATTACACATTCACAAATTACATTTTATTTTTGTAGATTATGAATGAAAATAAATGAAAAAAAAAGTTGGTCACACCGCTGAGATAATCTTCACTTACCAGCTGATCTCCCTGGCCAGTTAGTGGCGGTAATTTTAACTCGTTACTGTTATCTCTTTGTTAACGTGACATTTTAAGTTAATATTAGTGATTGTTAAAGAGAAATTTCATTTTATAAACTGTGCTAAAGTTATTCTCAGTGCGTAATACACAGTTTAAGTGCAAATAGTGTTGTGCATTAGTGTAACAAGGTACGTTCTCTTGGTCTGATAATCTATAGGGATGCGGATGAAGTTTAATATTATTTAAGCACTTTAAGGACGTCTAGTAAATTAGTTTTTGTATTGTAGCGTTTTCAGGTTTTTTTTTTTTTTTCTTTGTCTCACCCTTACAATGTGGACGTATACAATCGTGCAGATTTTTGATATGCCCGAAATAAAAATGACGGAAGTAGTAAAATCTCATTTTGTACGTTTACAATGGTTGTATGGCCCAGCCAAGGAACAACGATGAGATTAAAAGAGATGAGTAAATAAGACGGATTAAAAATATTGAAAGCGTAAATGATTTAGATCTAACAACATTAAAAGGTAAACTATTAAAATTACAGGAATAAAACTATCCAAAATCACTAATACAATAATTAATTACTTAATAAATCTAAGACTATGAATCTAAATGCTTGCCATTTTGTTCAATTCACTGGGTGACTTCATCTTTACAAAATGTCTTAAAAATTAATTTATTGAATTTTCTACTTATTGCTTTTATCAGCCACTCAAAGAAGCAATAAATGTTGTTTAAAAAGACAAAAAAAAAAAAAAATTAAACAGGAATGAATTTATTACGAGCTGTAGTTAACAGTATTATTAAAAAAGTGCCTCCGCACTTAATACTGACGCCATATCCTTTTCTTTTAAATAATTAATTTGAAGTTTATTGATTTGCTTAAATAATACCAATTTATTTATTTAACTCTTGTAATAATTGTATTAATACTTAAGTATTTAATATTAAAAACGATAGGTATAATATATTAACCTCATTAAAGATATTGAGCTTCGATCAATTCCTTGTGTACATTCCTTAAAATTCATTTCAGTTGGCCAGAAAAAAAGTTCCGTTTTCTTCGTTCCCTAAACTCCTAACAAATTGAATGCATTATTCATTCTACATTTATTCAATTTTTACCTGAATATATAGAATTCTTTCTAGTAAAATCTTCTCCACAAAAATTTCTTCGGAAATAAACTGGTTAAAATGCATGCCAATATTCTTGTGTACATTATCAATAAGCTACGATACTCAAAACGCGATGGTAATGTAAAGCTTTAAGTAGATTATTCCAGAAATAGTTATTGTATATTTGACTATATAAAAAATCTATTTAATATAAAATCAATCTTCGACTTGAAAGCTCTCACCTGTGCCATGAAAGCACGCTTAAAAAAAGTAAATAAATAAAATTAAAAATTAAAAAACACGAAAGATGAAAACTCCAACTTGAATAATTCAGACAAAAATTTGTGGGAAATTCCAGGCAATGGTCATAAATAAAGAAGAAAGTACAGGAAAAAAAACTATGAAGGAGATGACCATAAGATGTTTGGAGCGGAAAACAGAGAAGATGAGAAAAGATCACGTGTGAAGGGAAGGAGATCACGTGTATGTAAGGTAGTAGAGGAAGTTGGAGAGACCATGGTTCCTCCAGTGTGGATTTAGTAGAGTTCTGCGTTTCGCCTAACACCTGGGACCGGGAGTTACCCAGCACAACCCGGGTTGCCAAACAAACTATATTGACTCTAATGTAAAATATAACTCCATACGAAACACATAAGCCGGCTATTCTCATTAAATTTTATTTAAATATAACTTTACCTTCTTGCGTCCCATTTTTACTTGTGAAAATCTCATAAAAGTAAAATAGAGAAACTTCTAACTCGCTTACAAATCCTCCTTACGTCTGAACTAAATTTGTTTATTGCGTAGTAAAAGATTTTTTTTATACTTATATATTTTTATGTAGTCTCCCGACAGAATGCCTGTTTGTAGACTTATTTATTCGATGCATTGTTGAGTATTTTGGCAAATAGACAAACTGAAGGAAATTATGTATATTGCTATTTTCTAGCTTTACCTTCTCCTCAGTTGTTACAGTAAATGTAAGGTCGTGCCAGATCTTTAAACGTGATTTTCTCCTGAAATATGCATTTATTTGTCTCCTCGCTCTAAAAATAATTTCCTTAGTATTTGACTTATGAAAGACTTATTTTGACCTGGAAGGTGAATCCAGAATTCCTATTGGATCTTAAACAATTTTTTCATAGCGCTTATTACTTACTCGTATTTTATCAAAAATCCTACTTCACCACCCGTTTTTCGCCTATAAGGCTTCACTTAAGGCTGACATCCCGCAAGACAGCGTTATATGGCATAACATAAATTCCGTTTGATCTACTTAAATATGAGGTTTTCTTTCTGTTTGAAACTTTTGTGTTTGAAGAGAAGTATTTTTTAATCTTTGAAGAACGGATTAAAGATTACTCACTAATCTGGGTCCCAGCTGTTAAAAAATCAAAATTTGGTGGAGCTAGTGAGGGGTTAATAATGGGTATTAATAAGTTGTTGATAAAAAATAATAATGTTACATTTAGCACTCTCATTCATACTCCTGTAGTTGAAGTAATTTTTGATGTTAATAGTAATTACTACATAGTGCCTGTGTATTTAAACTTCAATAACTGGAGTTGTTTAAATAAATTTAAATGCGTCAGACACAAAGGAATTTTGGAGTTTAGTTCGTTCATTTAAATTTAAAACTTTTCATTTTGATAAAAGTATATTGCCATTTGAATGGTTTCAGCATTTTAAAATTATGTTAAATCCCCCCTTGAATGCTATTAGAATTAGTTATGCAGAACCATATATAATAAATCATACTTTGGATGCGCCTTTCTGTATGACAGAGTTTGTACAAGTGCTCAAAAATTTTAAAAATATTAAGACACCCGGTATAGACCAAATACCATAAGAGTATTTTAAAAATAGTCCTGAATTTTTATTTATAAAAAATCCTCTCAGTCTTTAATAAAATTCCATTTGTTCTGCAGACACCCTTACTCATTCTAATACTCTGACATGTCAAGCCAAATCACACTTGAAGCCTTTTGAAATGTACGCGTTCACTTTGTGAACTAGTAAACACATGTAAACTGATAAACTGACTGTTTATAATCGTTTTTACGATCGATATGTAACTGTGAAATCAATCAAACCTTCCAGTATTCAAAAACTACTCAGACGAATGGTCAACGCTCTTTTCTCTTTATTTTTAAAGAGCCCCTCCAACATCTCTTACAGCAGAGTTAATCCACTTAGTTCCATTATCTTACTCACTAATCTTACCTTTTCACCAAAATCCAGAAGCCCCAAGTCCTCTCTCTTCCACTTTTACACTGCACCAAGAAGCTAAAAGCGGCGATTATCGCGTTATCTCCTCGAGTAATCAAGCCAGACCTTATTTCCTTGAGAGTTCCAGTGACGCCAGGTATCTTTTGCACTTTTTACTCGTAAAACCTTTGCAATAAAAATATATTCTTCCCACGACACCTTATTGGTAGTTAAGCCCCACCTGAAGAAATAGGCGATTACTTTTACTTACTTTTTTATTAAATAAATTTTGTATAAATAAATTAAAAATATCGCTTCCTTTTTGAGGCTGCTTAAAGAAACCCGAATCATGTTTTGCAATTGCAAGATTTGTATCCAGAAAAAAAGAAATCACTGATGTGCAATGCAATCCGCTCTGACGATCATTGAACTTTAAAAATCTACAATATAATCTTTACTATCTATGCTTTAAAACCAATGTAAAGGTGCCATCAGAGAGTGCTGACGACAACGCGACACAACCTGAATGTTAGGTTACAGTCTGGGAAGGTTTAGCGTCACTTTAGTGTTTACGTTACATAGAGTGTTTTCATAGTGTTTAACGACGGTGACATATGTATAAACGAGTAATTTATTTGTAATTTATTCTTATTTAATATAAAAATTTAATAGAAAAGAACGTTCTGTAGCCGCCTCCGTCCAGGAGGTACCTGATTTGGTAGATGGATGTAAAGCCTGCATGAAAAAATAGGTATGTTTTACTTTTCTTTACACACTAGGAAAAATCTTTAATTGAAAGAACAACATAAAACTTGAAATAGGAATATCATGTTAGTACTTCACACTAGATTCATCGCAAATAAATAAAAAGTCTAGTAATTCCAACAAATATAATTTAAAAAAAAAAAAAAGATATCTTAAGAAGGAGCAGAGCTAGCTAAGGGCGTAGTTAGTGTCTGAAAGTGCACATCTCCTAGTAAAGAAGAAGAACCTAGGTGAATGCCGTTCTAATGTTTATCTTAAAGGTTTTATGCGAGAATGGAGCTCGTGTGGCTCATCATGCTGTTTGCTCTGCTCTAACCACTATCACAGCTTACATACTTACACACGTACAAACATTCCACACACATAGTACGCCGCAGCTATAAAGAGGAACATATCTTCTCATTGTGAGAACCCCAAGGAACAGAGCATATTGCCTCCATGTTTGTTCGGAGGCTCATTTCTATTGAGAACCGTTGTTAAAAGCGAGGAAACTTAGCATTTCCGGTTAGATAAGACACCAAGCCTGCACGCACTTAATAATCATTTAAATAAATTATGTTTACACAAATGGTTTGCATTATCTCTGCTTATAAACTGGTGACATTTGTAACTGGTATGATTCAATGAATCTTGAAAAGAATTACCCGCATTTGTTAGCAAAACAAAAATTTTGATTTATTTTTGTTTCAAATAAATGATTTATTTATAATTTAATAAAGAATATATTTAAGCAGTGTTCTCAAGCAGACGGCTTTGAAATTGCTTTATTTATTTTGGCTTAGTATATGATTTCTAAATAAAATAATAATAATTTAATAAAGTTGATTTAGCTTCAAGAAGTTTCTGAGCTAGGAAAGTTTGATAAACCTGTGATAATTTTAAATTTTGAAAATCACAGTGCTCCGTTTTTTCTAAACCACAGAGAGTGTCCGTAACTCTTTTAACCTTCAGCCGCATAATTTCACTCAATTCTTACTCAATTCAGTACAGAAATTCTTAGCGATTTGTCTTCTTCCAATAGCACGGCATGGAATTAAAAATCTTCTTCCAATCCCAAAATTCCTGCCCCAAAATTTCCACAAGCCCATACTTGGTGAACGCTTTGCAATATATATAGCGTTGGGATTAAATATCCCATCAGCTCTCAGACATTGCGCTCGAAAGTACGTTGGCTTACTGGAAGCAATTGTTGGAGGGGAAGGTTTAAGTTGAATTCATTCGCTGGATCGAAAATTTTTGGCAACCTAACTGCTAGCAACATCAGCAAAAGTTAATCATTTAATTTAAATCTCTTGACAGCAAACCATAATTTAGCATTCAGTTTTTATTACCGTAAAAAATGAAGCAATATTGATTAAGTTAAAATAAGTGTCAGTTAATGGGGAACAAATTAAATTTACTCATCTATCCAGCTAGTTATTATAGAAATGCAATAATTCTCATCAATTTAGTTATGTTGCGAACCCTCCGCTAAATAATCCCAAACTCATTGGGGAATTAACTAGATTCGATTAACTCCTTGTTTGTTAATTCAGTTATACAAGCAGTATTGGCTTCAGGTCCATAACTAGTACAGTGAGTAATACATAGAATCGGTATAGATTAAATTATATTCGGCACTATATCGCTGCAAATTTATCTGTTAGAGTTTAATTTAAACTGCCAAGTTAATATGCAAAACACTACTGAACTTTTTTGTATAATAATCTGAACGTAAAAATTAATTAAAACTTGATCAGGTTTAAAGCTATTTGTCTGAATTTAGTGGCTAATTAAGACATTGACCAAATTAATACCTGTATATGAATCATATCATTGCTTGAACAATATCTACACCAGTCCAATTATAAGCAGTGCAATATAATTTTAACAATTTCTTCTAACTTTGAGTAAGACAGAATTAAGGTGCCGAACAAATAAAGGTGTTTTGGCTTGAATATTTGGCTAGAAGTTATGTATTAAAACTGTCCGGTAGGGGGGGCAGTTGTATAAGGGTTGATCGTCAAAAACTGCACGAAAAAACGTAACGTTGAAAAACACCCAACTTTGACAATTTTTTTCTCTTTTTCTATAAAAGATAAAATTCCCAAATTTTCTTCATAATGTTGGGCAAATCCTCCTTTATAACTGTAATTTTTTTTGCAACAACCCAGATCTAATAGGTTTCGAGAAAAAAGTTGCCGAAAATGAGCAAAAACAGCTTTTTCAAAAATTGGTCTTGTTCTTGTTGTTGTTACCTTTTTTGTAAACAACGTAGCGCCTAAACGCGGGAACCGATTTTCATGAATGAAGTGTCATTCGATTCGGAATTTTATGTAGATGTGCCTTTTGGGGGTCTCGACGCTGCACATCGAATGGGAGAGGAGTTAGCCCCTTTTTTGAAAGGCCCCCTCCAAAATTATTATTACTAATTACTCTGTAAATCTTGGCCCGATTGTGATAAAATTTGGTAGGATGATAGGGTTAGGGCTCCCCTACGTAACATCAGAGCGTCGTTCTGCTCTTACACTTGTTAAAGGGAAGTATAGCAATCGTTTTAAATTATCGACACGTGAACCGATTTTCATGAATGAAGTGTCATTCGAATCGAAATTTTGTGCAGATTTGCACTTTTAAAGTCTACACTATGCCTCATAAGGAGGGGAGTTTGCCCCCTTATATTTATACATTGTGTGAATCTTTACAAATCACTTGTTGATTTTTAGGACATTAGAGCTGATTGTGATAACATTGAAAAATATAAGAAATATTTTCTAGCTGTTTGCTCTTAAAAGCGGATGTTTATTTTAATGAGGAATATGAAAAAAATATTATCCTTAATACCAACTTCCTTTTCAATTAATTTCCGCTCTGTTTATAACATTTATTTCTTGAATTTTTAGCTACTTGTTTCCAGAGATAAAAAATTTATTCTAGAGTGGAATTTGAAAAATAAAACATACACAAAAGTAGTGTGGATTCGTGCTAAATACTAAGAACAAGCGACGCCTCCTGGCAAAATAAGAAAAACATGAAGAGCGCCTTACTTTGAAGTTCACCGTAAGTTTTTTTATTTATATTGTCACGAAATGCCCCTTTTTGGGGGGAATCCGTTCGCATTTTATCCCAGAACAAGTTATCCTCAGTTTAACCCTAATGCATCACTTTTAGGTCTCCACAGTGTATGAGGCTGGAGGTTGCATTATGATTCTTTTCGCTTTGATGAGCGTTACATGTTTATAGATACGTCTATCAAAGCCTACGCAACTATCATGCTGTAAACATCATTTATTCATTTTTTTCGGGTCATTTAATTAATTTAATTTCATTCATTTAAAGTTCATAATCTTAAATTTAAATTGTTTAAAGAATAGATATTAAAATATTGATTTCTAATGCTACTTTCTTTAAAAAATAAGAAGTGTTATCGCATAGAAAAATGAACAAAATATATTATTATGTAAAATGAATAGACTTTGAAATAGCACTTTAAATAGAGCTGCGCCACATGTAAACATTCCGTTCAAATCAAAGAAAGTAATTGGTACAGTTGAATGACAGTTCTGTAAGACAGTGTCCCCTTACAGGGCAATTCTCCAAGTACACCACAATGGAAAGAATCTGCAAGTGGACAAGTTGATCCTTTATCCAGGAGATTTGTCCAAAAGTAAAGCAATAGGATTACTCTTGTCTCGGTTAATACTCGAGCAATGTAATTTGCTGCATACAGGAGGTACCTAAATCCTCCCAGTATAAGCTCCAAATCTTAAACTAAAAACGAAAAATATATAAAATAAACAGATTCTGAAACTCAAGATAATTATAAAAACTGTACTTATCTTAGTATAGGTAGACTTTAAATCAATTTATATTTATAATTAATAATTTTAGCAATATCTGCTGGAATGCGGAAGGGATTACTCCATTACACCTTTCAAACATCGTGTTCTCTTCTTGCATTAGATACTTACTGCTAGAATAAGTTTGAGTCAACTAATTCGTCATCGACTGGTATATCTTGTGGCCTCCTCTCTTGAAGAAAATTTGATCAGGTTGGCATCCCGGATTTACAGAGGAAGTTCGAACAAATTCTTTCTCATAGTATCTAGTTCTTACGTTGCATCTTTCTAACAGATACTCTCGTTCTAAAGATGTCTCTATCTACTTTTCCGTGCACATTTAGGATGGCGTTCCTCAGGGTAATATTTTTGGGCTATTTCTCTTCAGTGTGCTCAAATCAGATTTTCAAATTCATCTTAACATCACCTACAATTATGCAGACGAAATAGCCATCATTTTGATCACAATTTTCTTTTATCTTACAGCAATACTTACATGTTGTAGAACAGTGGTTTCGAAAATGGAAAATCACAGAAAATACGCAAAAGTGCTAAATATATGTCTTACACTTTTGGAGAAAGCTGCTCTCTTGTTTATTTGAATCATAATACACTTCCTTGCATTAGATAATTCGGACTCTATATTGATAAACAATGGACATGGAATCCACACTTTGGTTCAAACATAAGAACCAAAGAAACGCAACAACTTTCTAGCTTGTTCATTCGACAGACGTTCAAAACTAACACTGCCTAACAAAATATCGTCATACAAACCACTACTACTGAAACCGATTAGGTTCTTACGAACTTGAAGTATAGGCGATAGCCTATCATTTCAATAACTGTCGTCTCCAATCATTGCAGTACAAAATTCTTCGCTGAACAATCAGTGTTTCTTATTGTTTCTTTAACAGAGCTATTCATAATGATCTTAACATTTTTGTCAAAGATGAACAATTTCGTCAAAGATAAACAAAAAGAGCATTTTAATCTGTCAGCTCTTAACTCAGACATTTCTTGACAATCCCATTCAACGCTTTACTCAGCTGCGCAACACTATAAATAGTATATATAGAAAATGCGGTTACTTATGCATTGCTGGATAAATTCGCTGATCTTACTCGTCAAAGTGCACATGTTTATTTATTGTAATCTTGACCGGTTTAGTAGTGATTGAAGGAGTTAACACATGTGTAATTAGAAACGGAAGTATAGATAAGTCGTATTCTCTACACCAAAATTTTTAATAAACTTCTGATCGATGAAAGTCAGGGTTACAAAAAAAAAAGAAGTTGTACGCGATAAAAGCTGGTGATGACGACAGCTTCCGGCTGTTTTACTTCAATTTTGGAGAATATTGAACTCGAAAAGAGTAAAGGGTTATCACCTACTTCGTCCTTCTAAATTCCATAAACGATCCAGAATTACGTTTCCCAATATTATCTATTTAACGTCTAAGGTGTTCTGTCATAGATTGCTGTTGGCCCACAGATTTGGGAGTTATTAATTAGAAATTTGGAAGTTAGAAATATTTTTCTATAGAAGTTTGTCTGCGCAACTTCCTTTCAAGAAGAAAAGAAAAGAAATTGCTTTAATGTTTACAATGGAGATATTGCTTTTGCGTTGGTTTAAACCGGAAATCTATTTCCAGCATTCAGGAACCCCCCTCCAACTCGCGTACCAGATAATCTTTTATAGAGAGCAATACTATTAAAAAGTTCTTTTAGCTAAACGCACAAATCTGTTATGCATTTACCATTTATGAACAAACCCAGGTGGCGTTACTGTTCAGAATATAGCCAGATGACCAAAGCGTACACAAAAGAGCATCCACGGGCCAACAGTTAAATTGCTCGCAATAATAGGCTAGCAGGAGTAAAAATGCCTTTCTAAAAAAGGAATAAAAAAGAAAAAAATAGAAAGCAAAAAAAAAATGCTTCTCTTCTATATAGCCATTAGCAATGAGCGAACGTAACGGGGGTAGCCCTGGGTTTTTGTTCGAAAATTGACGACCATTTATCGGCCGATCGTGTCTTTTGTACTCCATCACAAATGACATATTACTTTACCTCTGAGGGTAACGCTGCGAAAGATATAATAATTTGTTTAAATTCTTTTATTACATTCTGAACTTACGTATTATTCATCTGAACTAAACAAAAAAGTTATTGGAAAAACTGTACTAAGGGAATGTCTTGTGAACCAACAGGCAAGAATGTACATAAACACCAACAAAATACACAACACCCAGTTACGTAATAACAGAGTGAGACAGCGTGTGGAAAGATTAACACGTTATCTTCTTCCTGTACTTACTTCGTCTCTTGGCACGCTCCTTGGACATTTTGGTACTAGATTCCCATTGATAGTTCTGTGGTGTAGTTGGTTTCCTCTAGCTATCTTCAAGATTAAAGCATTGACGTCAAATTTTGGTTAACTATTGAGTGATAAATACAAAAGATTACTGACAAGATAAGAGATTTGTTTATTTGTCTTTTTTGTTATCATTAAACTGGTGGAGGAAATTAATTTTAGGGCGATATATGTTCAAATTGTCAACTATTTTTTTCTTCTACTTTAAGCAGAAATGCAAACTTTATGGGTGGAATTTTTGGGATAACAACCCTAATTCAAGACAAATCACGCCATAAGCTCAAACTAAGCTCTTTACCAAAATCTTTGCACCAGAAGTGCAACTATACAAAAGCAATTTTCAGTTTTTTTTTAAAATTTTTATTTTCTGTTTTTAGCAGTTGTCTCAAAAATGTCTCCAAAGAATTTCTTTATTCTCCTCGAAATCTTTGCTCAAATAAAATTATTATCACTTTTCTTCGAAACTTCTTCCCAGGAAAATAAGCTTTTTCTTACGTTTAATGAACAAACTACATCTTACGTTTACCTTTTAAGGGTTCGAAGGATTCTTTGGGCTAGGTTTGTTAGTGTATCGTTTTAAGTTCAAAGAAAGAAGAAGTTCATTTTGTGACTCAGTAAATTATTCTTTGTTTTACAAACTTTACTACAATTTATACAGACTTCTCCACATTTACTTTCTCTTTTCAGAAAGTGTAACAGAAAAGGGTAATTGTCATTTTTTTTCATTCATTCGAATTCTTCTTTGGTTTGGCTATCTCCCCCGGATTGCTCAGGGTGCATTCCAGTTTTCTGCATACTTTGTCTTTTTACTACTGTGAAGGTTACACCATTATCTGTCTGACTGACTTCCTCTTTTATTTCTGATTATGATCAATAAGGAGGCGCTTATGAAAAAAATAAAAAAATGTGTTTTTTCGATCTAATCTATTAATACAATTATTTCTGCGACCAACGATTTAGTTTCTTTAGACATAAAATTAGCTCGAAACTTTCTAGGCAGGAAGGTTATGTATATTTATATGTCCTCCGTGATGTCACTATTCCCGCTCATAAATTGTACACGTAACCGCACGAACACCACACGCTTACGCACCCTAAATAAATATTAAAAACACCCCAGGATTGTTATATATAAGTATAACACAGTTCTAGGGTGGTTACAGAGAGGACTTATGGATTCTGTTGCAGTGACTCAACTAGTAAATGGTTTGTTGGAGGCAGCCCTTACTCGAAGCAACTTTGAGACTCGGGAGAGTGTGGCGTCACATTATTAGATCGTTTCACTAGCACATTGGTCCTTGTTATTGAGTTAAGTCAGTTTTGGCTATAGACAAACCCTTCTTCATTTTGCTAGTATGATTTGATCATATTATGTAATGCCGCTGTCCTTTAGGGATTAAAATAACCTAGATACAATTAATGAAGGTTCAGCCAGAATTAGTGATTCTGTAACGTCCAAGGAATTTTCAAATGACAATTATTGAAACAAATTATTTACTAAATTAAAAAAACTTTTGTTCATTTCTAGCAAAATTTCATTAAATTTCAAATTTCATTAAAAATTAAGTCAACTTTATTAAACCCTTACTTTGTTCCGTCTTTTTTCTCGTTATTTTTTTTTATAGTTTAATCTATAAAAAATCTATTGCCTTTATCAGCCATACTCAACTAGCATTCATTAACCCGTTCCACGCTGATTTATGACGTATCATACTTTCACATCACAGATACAGTATACATATTTTTCTCACCAGCAATCTCTTATAAAGTTTCTAATTCTTTAAAGTATATGTTTCAATTAGACTAAATTTTGTCTTTTTACCTCGATTCACATTTTTCGTTTAGGTTAAAGTAAAACACAAATATAAGGGTGATCCATTTAAAACGCACCAATCGCTAATAACTGTTTAGGAAAGCGGAAATCCGAAAATATAATCCCACTAAATAATCTATGTGTTTTTTGGTCTAGTTTTCAAATTTTTCACCACCCATACTGTAACTTTATTTTTGGCGGAGTTACGGCCAAAAAACTGATCAGGTTCCATAAGGATCACTAAATTTGATGATGATTATGAAAACTACATAAAAAATTGTGAAAAATGACGTTGGCTCCGTTTCGATATCCCAAATATTTGTCGAGATATTTAAGATCAAAGTTACAATTTTATATATTCGTGATCGGTTTTCGATATTAATTTTCCACCAGAAATACACGTTTTGGGTGGTCTTCTGATTTCAAAAAAAGTTATTTGTGACGCAAAGAACAATAATAATAATAATTATTGAAGATTTTAAAAAATTTATTGTGATGTAATGGTTGTGGGTGAATCAGGATAAAATTTGTTTTATCATCAAATAAAAGCAATCATCACATCATGTTAATGTACCCAGTATGCAAGATTTCTTGACCTATGATTACGGTAAGAATATCTTGCTAGGGTGCTGGTCTAGTGATCAAGAGCGTAGCTTTGTAAGTGGGACATCCCCAGTTCGAATCCCGCGTATGACTACATTTTATTTAAAAAAGTATTATTATGTATGATGTATTAAGTATTATTATGAATGACTACATACGCCGTAACTCCGCCAAAGATGAAGTTACAACATAGAGGGTGAAAAATTTGAAAACTACACCAGAAAACAAATCGTTTACTTCATGGGTCTTTCCGGAATTACGCTTTCCTCAAAAGTTATTAGAAATTAATGCGTTTAAATCGAACACCCTGGATATACTTAAGTCTATCTCCTGCTGACGGAATATCAAGTTTCAGTCGATTGGTAACTGGCATCTCAGATCAGTTAAGAATTAACTTACTTGGAATTAAAATGTGTTTACAAAAATAATACTTATTTCATTTAAAATTCGTAGCAAGTAATATAGTAATGAAATTCCTTCTTGAATTAAATACTTAATAACAAAATTTTATGTATTTGTAAATATGCTTGGCTAGGGTTCTGTCGTTTGTGTCAAAACAAGAATTCACTTTTTACTGATCAGTCACTCTCAAGTCTACTGCAGCATTAAACCCAAATAAGTCATGCATTTTTATTCATTTATTGTAGAGGTTGTACAGTTGAATGCGACGTGTGGCCTTGGCCAATAGATTCTATAGAAACAACAAAATGCAAAAGAAGTGATACGGAGCATGTGGCAGCTGGGTAACAATGAGAGGAGGTCGTCACATATTGAAGTTGGGATGCTGATGTGTTCATCTGGCCACGTGGCTATCGGAAATAGAACCATTGCAAAGAAGAACCAGATCTGACGACGGTCTTTGCACTTACTTGTTGGCATCGTGGGAATATGTCACAATTTATTATTTTTTAAAACTGTACTCCTACAAAGGAAAACAAAGCATTTTCAACCAGACTACTGTTCCGGAACGATACTAGTGTTTACCCTTAAATAATGTTATGTGATACGATAAGTTCAAAACTGCTATTTAGAAAAGCAGTTAAACTTATTTTAATGGCTTTTCATAAATTAAAAAAGTTATTCAAAGTTTAATGAAATGTTGGCTTAGGAAGCATATTCCAAAATTAGCCTAACCTGGTATTCCCAAGGCGGTTAGGATGGACGCCAAAAATGAGCATACCCTCACTTTTTGGACCCTCCAATAACTACAGCATTCTTGCCAAATTTTCGAAACTCAATTTTTACATAAAATGTCAAATTGGTTTCAATTTAACACGGAATGTTTTTATTAATACACAGGCTGTATTTGTGAATATCTCGAAACTAAAAAGCGCAGATTATTGGAATTTGTATTTTCCGTTTTTGTACAACTGTCGCTTTTGATACATTACGTTTTTTCTTTTAAATTTCGCTTATTATTCAACCACCAAATTACCAATCACTTTCATTTAAAACTTTTTACGGAAAAAATTGTTTTTCGCTGGATTCTCGAAGAGCTATGGAGTTAAGCGTCTTTCTGAAGAACTTTATCAGAACAGTTTGCTGTATCATTAATTCAAAAATCAATACAACGGGTTGCGTTCGAGTAGTCGTTATGAGTGTAAGATCACCAGTCTCGTAAGCCTCTTTGTTATTTGTACAATAAAGTACAATATGTACTAATCGCTTCCGTTCACGATGACTAATCATTCAGTAGGCAGGAAGTTCTGCTTAATTGGAAAAGAAACAAATTCGAATCTGGATGAAATCGGCCAACCAAAAATGCGATTTTTTCCACATAAAATGTTTTTAACTTTATTTGAAACATTAGGAAGGCCTAATTGGGTGTTGTTTAGGAAATATTGCATGATTTGCTCGGCCTAATTTGTCTGACAGTTCTCGAACTGTCGAGAGATAGAGAAAGAGAAGTTAAGGCTCACATTAAAAGAGAATCCATTAATGAAACATTCATAAATCTTACGAACCAATCCTGCAATTTTCATCCCAGAATTTTATTTCAGATTTAAGACAATTTTTAATTTTGTATATGTAATGGTCGAGGCGAAACTTCGGTGAATTTTACATATATTTTTGGTTTTTGCCTATTTTCCTATAACTAAGGGTTTTCGTAACATTTTATCTTATACATTTTCAAAAAATTAAATTTTTATGATTTGGTTGTGATAATTGTAGATTTGGCCATCTTGACAAACATACTTATGTAAAATCTGTTCCAATATTTACAATAATTTTTGATTAGAATTAAAAAAAAAATGGACCTAACGAGATAGAAATTTGATAGTGAATTCGCCAATTTTTAAACTTAATTTTAAGTATAAATTACAACTTAATTTGGATACTACTTGTAATAAACTCTTAAACTTAATTGAACATATTTTCATGAGAATTATTGCGGCTGAACCCGACCGTGCAATGTAATTAGTCGACACACACATAATTATATAATTACAGATACCACAAATGCCTTTCCGCAGCAAGAATTTTATGCAAACATTTTAAATTACATTCTTGGTTTTAAACGTTATTAATGAAATTCTTTATTTAATACATAATAAAGAATTATTTAATGTAGAGAAAAGGTTAATATTTATCAATTATGTTTTTATGCTAATTTAAAATTATGTATCAGAAGATAAACGAAGATGGAAGATGAAATTTTTGTTAAATAATGTATTGTGGGAAGATCCCAAAGGAATTTATATTATAAAGTGCATATTGAAGTAGCAATTGTGGTAGTCAGTAGTGACGCAGTACAGCCCAATTGTGCACATCTGTCGACCTTTATACTCTGTGGGTTTGGGCACGATGTGAACGCATACCGCTCGAGACCTCTTGTAGAAACCATTCCATGTTTGCCTCGTGTAAACATCAACTTTCCAACCAAGGGCGAATTCCCTTTTTCACTAGTGTATTATATAGAGCACAATTAGTACTTGTACTCCGTCTATCTAGTTGTCCGAACCACAAAATAAACACATAAGGTACGTTTGAAGCCTGCGTACGTCCGACTGCTCTTATCTTCTAACAAAAAGCGTCCCTTTGGGTTTATATCAATTACTTCATTGTTATACTAAAAAACTAATGGTTTACAAGACTCAGTCTTAATAATGTTGTTCAATTAATAAAGTGAAATTATTCATTTGATAAAACTTTTTAATAAAATTCTCTAATTGCACATGTTGCATCTATATTTATAATATTCATACTTAGCACTGTACTTTCGTTTTCCGTTAAATTCTTTAGTTACTTACTCTTGTGCTAAAAAGCAATCACAAGATTTTGGTCCCTCCTCGGAAATATACGAAGACCACAGCCTTATTCAAACCTAGATTCGGTAAAAGGACATCTTTAGTACATCTTCTAGAAGGAAAAAATTTCTATTGACTGTTTAGCAGGAGTGTAAGGTACTAAAGAAAGGAAGCAAGGCTTGTACTACTCCCCAAGATGGTTATCTTCATGAGGTATGATAAATTGTTTACCATTTATCGCCAGCCTATGAAGAGAAAAGTGAATGTAATTTGACTGGACAATACTCGTCGTCAAAATTTTTTTCCAGACATTCTATTAATTACTAAAAATTTATATGCATAATCACTGCAAGTGCTACAGGCTCTAAAACCTCGCCACAGCATTCTTCCATACCTCTATCAGCATTTGCTTGATCCAAAGCGCGGAGTTCCTCATAATCGCTGGCGAAGGCTGCAAACTTTGCCTTCAAAAATTACCTTTAAAACATTATCTTTAACCAGTTAAGCGTGTTTGACGAGTATACACGTCAAACCAAATCTCTATTACGGTGCGTTCGACGTGTATACTCATTGTGAAAACTATAAAATTGCCATTAACTATAAAAACTCGAAATTTTAATAAAATATGAGTATTATTTGGTGGGATGTTTCCTTTATCTTACCAATAGAACTGCCAAGTATTTTATACGGAGGTGGGTGGAGGGAGTCAGCCAAATGATAAGTGGTTGGTACATGTTTGGTCTCCGCATTAGAGATTGGGAATTAGGCACACAACTAGAAGCTCTCAATACTTGTGCAATGCCGTTTTTACCTTAGTTAGAGGTTCAGACCTCAGTACGACCATGATTTCATTTTGCACAGTATTCAAAGCTCTTTTCTTCCTTGTAAAAGCTCTTGCGTCCCTAGTTAGCTAGGCAATGCATACGTGAAGCGGTGCAAGATTTTGAATGAGCACAGAATGCTCTGGTAATCTCAAGCCCCCAGAGATTGCAGAAAAAGTGCTTGCAGTGACTATTATGACGTTGTAAACTTTTGGTTGTTTTGCCCTGTGTACGACGTGTTTACAAGTCACTGATTTTAATTCCGCACACTGTGGGTGGTTTTTTTAAAACTAAATTCCACGCTTAACTGGTTAATAGTACTAATCTAAAGAAATAACCCTTCTTTTTTTGACAACCAACCATTTCCAAGAAAACAACTTGATAGGTATCAAGTGCAGTGTCTATAAAAATTTATTAGAAAGTTAATAAAAATCTTTTATGAATATCTGTCATTGAGAGAAAAGATAGAATGTTGAACATTGGACTCTTTGTGAGAAAAGATTTGTGATTATTGCCTATAAAAAGCAAACTCAGGGTAGTGAATCATGCATATTGCGGGTGCCACACTGGACTGTAAAGAGCCTGAAGGCAAGATTGAATTAAACAGTGAACTGAGGGGATGTCGAGGCGACCACTAGACAACAGCCGTTAACAGGATTACTAGAGAAGTAAGCAAGCGGCTGCTCTAGGAATGATGTCTGCCTGCGGGATACTTTAATGAAAGATTTAAAATTAACAATGAAGATAGATTTAAGAATAAATTATATTCAATCCCCTGCTTCTTCGCTTTTAGGGCAACTAGCTTTCCAACATCGTATTAGAATCACTAAATTTAGTAATATATAGTCGTATTCTACAAAGGAAAGATAAAACAGTACAGTCTGAATTTGAGTTATTACGAGAAAACTTTATCAAGATAAAGATATGAAAAAAAAGATAATAAAATTGCAAACGACGATTTTCTACTCATCTCTGAGTGGAGCATTCAGTGGTATATGAAATTTGAACAATAACAGCAGAGAAGAAACACTGTTAAAAAAAACAGTTTTTCAACGCAAAAATTGTTAAGTTACTAAAAAACAAATTCTAAATCTCGCGATAAGATGAAATGATTCACAACATTATCCTTGATGGATGTTGCAGCCAGATCCACTGATTCATGCTTACACGTTCAACATATTCACCCGATCATAGCTCCACCTCATCAAGTAAGTCTATGAATTATCAAACAGCAGTTTGGGTGATTTAAACGATATTCCCTACTACAGCAAGAAACTAGAAGGAGAGAAAAAAAGATTCCATTCACATACTTGAGAAATCTAATCAAGGCGTGTTGTAGGGTGCGATAACCCCCTGTATGACAATGTAATACTAGAGGGTGATGCCACTGTTTAACAAAGCCCTAAACAATGGAAATCTTGGCCCTTCGTCTTCTCTTCAACTATGTTTTTTTACTATTTCTTTTTCGTTTCATGATAAACACTATTTCGCACTGGGTAGGATTGTAGAAGAGTCGGACACCCTGGTGGGCTATCAAAGATTGAATGAATAATCAAGCTGGGAGCTAACACTAGTCCCATAGGGATCCATATACTTTCTCTGGATATAGTTGATGATATTGGATGAGTCAAACCAGAAACTTTACGTAGTTAATGATCCATTGAAATGAGATACACCAACTCAACTTAAACTCACTATTTTTAAAGAGTTGAAACACTCCAGGGATTCAGAGTGTACTTTGTCTTTCGTGTACACATCTTCGTTTAGTTTAATTAGTGCATATTTCATTCTTTATTAGCCGGCAGCTTCTGATGGTACTGATCGGGTTGAATTTTTTAATTTAAATAAACAATGTTTCTCATATTTTATGTGGTTCGCCAAATAACCTTACGAAATAAGCATCAGATATTGAAACAAACTTCATTCTATTCTAAGCATTGTTGCTTTAATTAGGAAAATCTGTTCGAACCTTTAGCAATTTCTCTTTTATGTTTTTGGCATGTTAGGCGATATGGCTATTCGTACATTAATCGTCAGATGTTAAAAATCTGGGACTAGACTTTTTGTGATAGAATGGTGAAACATGTTTTTGGGAGGCTCTGTTAACGAAAGACTGGTGTTTTACCTGAAAGTCACTTCAGATTTTACTCGGGTGTTCCAGAATGGAAGGAATGTCTGAGGCGACAGTGCACTTTGAGGTTCGGAATCACTTGGTGATGTCTTTTGGGGCGTGGACCCCTGTTTCAAGTCTGATGTCTACGCTATTCTCTGATGTGTTTCGGATAACGGTCTCCCAACAGCACGGTAAAAAGGGTTTTCATCTGATCAATGAACTTCTTGTGTTTCCAATTCCAAACTGGTGTCTGGAAAAGAAAACTTCTTTTCAAAAATGTTCTTCTAGTCTTGGTAACGGAGCATGTAGGATTTCGGACAGAAGTTAGTACCAACTATTGGAGTCTTATTCGATGCATGCATTTCGGGGTTCTAGGCGTGAACAGCATTGCAGCGTTGATCCTAAAGGATGAACTCTATGGGCTGTCGACATCCCAAAAAAATGATTTCGGGATGGTCCACGGTGATTAATGAGATGCTATGGGGCCTTGGACCTCTCATAGGTAACTAGTTGGTTCCCTTATTGGGGACAGGTAGTCTAAGATGGCTTTCATGTATCTCTTAACTTGCAAGTTATCCTTAAACCAGTCGTAATGAAATCCACTTGGTGATTAAAAGCCGATTTCATCGCAATCAACTAAGCAAGCAATAAACAGGCTTTGCTTCGGGTACCATTCACTCGGAATTTTGAATTAATCGTTTAAAGATTTCAGCATAACCCTGAAGTCAATTATTCAGGTTTGATTTTGTTCTAGTTTATTATGTATGTATGTTATTTCCTTAAATTTGCTGGTTGTGGCGATTATGTTAATAAAGGAAATAAGAACTATTGCAAGGAGTAATAAACAAAAATTTGTTAAAATTTTAAAGACTCTTCAATACTTCAAATGGATATATATCAACAAATTTTATTAACAGTATCCAATGATAAGATTCTGCTAGAGTTAGAAAACTGTTTACCAGTAATTTCTGTTCTCTGAAGAACTTTGTAGAAATTTCAAGTAAGCAAGAAAACTTATACCTACGAACATAACTTTTGTAATTAATTAACTAATTAAGGAGTTATTTTTAATAAAATTACGTCGCAAAGGTTTTAGTGAAATTGAAAAAAAGTTTTAATTTGTTTGAGATAAGCATTTGATTTGGTTGAGAAGGGAACAACTTTTTTATATTTCCGAATTTTGGAAGCAATCAAAAGTAATGGAACTCACAAAACTAAAACAAAAAGTTACACTCATTGCAACTGTAATTGAATAATTTTTAAAAACTTTGACCTTTTACTGAAAATTTACTTAGTTTTTGTAATAATAAAGAAATTTCGCAATTTCGTTTTTAATTTTTTCCAGCAAAACTACAAATGTCACCTGTTTTGCCCAAAAATTTCTCGTCTTTTGTAAAGTAAAAATTACAGTGACCTTTGTATTATTATGTCTACGGTGTTTTAGCTATGTTAGACAACTTTAATCACCCATCGTTCAACACCGTGTTGTGCCCCTTATTGATATCTTCATCTGTAGTTGAAGTTTTGATTATCTTCAGCTACCCGTTTCTTCACTTTTTGAAATGAAGGGGCGGACTTCTTAATTTCATCCAACTTTGGAATAAAACAGATCCAAGTGATCATAGCTTTATGTCAGTTTGAAGTTAGTTATTTTTGGAAAGTGTTACATCATAAATAAAAGATGGTTTCATTGAGAACAAAGCCATTTCTGTTCAAAGCTGAATATTAATATTTTTCTCAAAATGGAGGGAACCTACTCTAAACTACCCGAAAAGCCCACACCCTAACTACGAGTAATAATGATTTCAGCAATCAGGGATTTAGGGTATGTGCATTTTAAGGTTGTCAATTGGTGCAACTTTCCGATTTCGCAGCATCAACTGAGAACCTGATTCCCCTCGTACACCATCTCAGTTTGGGTCTGCCCTCTCTCTTCGTGAGGTCGACTCTTTCTTTCGAGACCATTCGCATCCTAGTGAACCTAACTATCTTAATAACATCTGACACACCATACATATTCAACATCTCCATATAGGTTCTTCTTCTCCAGCTTCAAAACTCCCTGACTGGTCCTAACGTTGTTCTTAAGATTCTTGTTTAGAACGTCGAAAGGATCCTCTCATCACTCTTAGAAATCGTCCATCGCTGAAAAGCACGATGTAAAGTAATGTTTTTTTACAATAGGATCTTCGAAATGCTAGAAACAAGGCTTTTTAAGGCATTACTTTATTTAAAGTGAATTTTTTGATTTGCTGAGTTTTTCAGTCGCTTACTGAAATGCTAATCCCATTTCTCTAATTAAATATATGTTTGTGGAAAAATCAACCAATAAAAAGTTGTAATCTACATTATCAGCAGTCATCGTACTAACTTTAAAGAGTAAGGAAAACATTACAGATAAAACTGAAAATTTAGCAAAATGTCACTTTTGGTTGATTGAATTGGGTCGAAACCTTCATTAAAAGCGGAGTTTGCAAGCATGAAAGAGAATATTTTCTGGCCAGCAATATTTGCCTCTTGCGCTGTTAAAGAGAAAAGTAAAAAATTGTTCGACTCAAACTGCGTTATACTCAAGGCGTGTATAATTGAAACAAAATAATAAATTAAAATTCATAAACATTTTAAAATTATAACTCAAGATAAAAATAAATAGATAATAATTAAGAGGGCACTGATGCTGTTAGTTAATAAACACAGCCTGCGCTACACTGAGTGGGTTCATTTTAGGGCGGCAGAATTATGATGAAGTTGCTTTGAAGTTGAATACTCCACTTCCATTGCACAGCCTACTTATTCTAATTCTGTTGCTTTTCATACCTTCCGCTTTTCAACCAGAGGCTGCTGTTCTCTTCTTCCACCGGCCGCTAATGGAAATCTCATGTTTTGCCAATATTCTCTATTGACAAACTTCTATTTAGTATTTTAAATCCATCAACATTCACGTTATATATTTTATACTGCATTATTAATTTTAATATTTGTAAATTATTCTATATTCTATTAAAAAAGAAAAAGTAATTTTAATTCAACATTCATCATTTTATTTAAAGTGGTGATAATGTGCTACGACAACCGTGCAGTACCTCATTTTATAAACATAAGACTGTAATTTTGTTCAGGTTAAAATTAAGCGAAAAATGTACTTGAAAATTTAAGATTCCATTAAGAAATACTGTAAGGAAAGGTAATTTTAGTACTCTTATGATATAGGGCACTTCAAATCAAAATCATCGTTTGTTTAGTTTTTTTAAGATTTAAGGCTCGTCCACATGTGAGGTTATTGGCGCCCGAAGTGCTCTGCCGGCCACAGGACAGTGTTCTCTCGTTACATGCAACGCCGACCATCACCGGACAGCTCACTACAGTGAGAAGCTCCTAGGAAGAGAAACTCTAAGGACGAGCAGCTGGATTCGAACCCGGGATATCCGCGGGGGAATCCAATACGCTAATCGCTTCTCTTCAAAGTCATAGTGTTTCGAGAAATCATTTCCAATTACTTTTCCTGTAATAATGAGGACCATTGAGATTCTTTAAGGACTATGTTCGCCAGATGCGGAGTGGCGAAAAGATTAGTTACCCGTTAATGGAAGATGCTTTACCAAAGAATTTTTTTAATCTGTATGGGATTTGCTACATAAAACAGGCAATAAAAAAAGCAAGTCAAGCTTTTTTGGTCAAAAGTTGCGCCGCTATCGATTTGAAGAGATAAGTTATTCATTTTTATTCGCGTTTATAAACAACTGACCGTGCATTTAACATTTGTTTTCTACGTCCCATCATTCTCTTAGTCACGAAATTTAAACTAAAATCAACAGTAACTGCGATGAACCTCAATTTAAGAACATAAACCTTTTTTACCGTAAACAATTTTTGACTGAGTATTATTTTAATGCTAAAAAAAAAATTATTAGTAAGAATATGTGGAGGATTATTTGACGTAGAATCCTGGGAAATAGAATTTTTAACAAGTAGATAACTTGTGGTAAAGTAAACTCATCTATTATCTCGAGATAACCACCGAGCACCACAGCATCCGTCCTAACTTTGTATAAATACGATCAGCATTTGTGACTTACTCACAGATCATTTTTGCTGCTTCAATTGTCAAGGTATGTCGAAATTCTATTTAATCATATTGCATGTGTCTTTTAAATGTACTATTTATTTTGATTTAAATTTCAAGTTACCTAATTATAATTAAAATTCTATATATGTTTTCAATTTGACTTAAAAGTTACGACTATTGGGAAAAGATTCTATAATCATGTAATTTTAAATTTTGAGTTCTTACCTAAAACATTTTTTTGAGGGTTCCCTATTTTCAAGGAGTGCGTTTTTGAGAATGTGGCCACCAAAAAAGGGTAAATAACAAACAAGTCATTTTTGATAGTTAGAATCAGTGGCAATAATCTTTTGATTAATCAATTTTAAGCTTTTAAAATAAATCATTTTTTCAGAAATTTCATTTTACTGATTTCATTTATTGGCTGTCAAGTGCTTATTGTAGGTCAAAAGTTTTTAAGCGAAGCATTTTCCGAGAGAAATGCTCCTTGAGGCGGTTCTGTTGAATAAGTGAGGGACGTAGTGGTGCTTTTCTCTGGAGTCCTTTAAGTGAAATGTACGGGCTCATTACCTTTGTATTACTTTTGGAAATTTAATCTATAAGTAAAATTTTAGATTTCTCGGAAGATCGGTTTAGCGGAAACATCAGTTTTTATTTTTATTTTATTTTTTTAATTTTAGTTTTATTTTTTCACCTAAAATAGTTTCCAAAAGTCCAAACAACAGATTTTTCGTTTGTCTGATAAATTGATTACTTCTTCTTCACACATATATTTCTTTAATATATTTTAATATTTTATTTATTTGTCTGTTAGATAGAATTGAGAAACTCATCAATGCATTTTATCGATGTATATCTGAAGATAGATCCATTGAACTACCTGTTTTTAGAAATAGGTTTGAATAACCCATCAATAATGTACGATTTTTTTATCTTTTCCTTTAGTTGATTGTAGATTTCACGGAGTGTTAATTAATCTAATAAAAGCCGAATCTATTGTAAACGAAAAGCTTTAATGTGGCTCCCATAAGTGATAGGTGTCCTTAAATAGAATTCAGCCGCCTGTAAATAAAAAACATCTCATAATTACGAACAAAGTTGAACTAAGATATCTTAGAGTTTGCAGATCAATATTATGCCAACTATGTTGTTAGGCTGGGATACCAGCAGGGACGCCGAGAACCCTGTAGAAGCGGCTGTCCCCTTTCAGTGATGTGCTCCTTTAAGAAAAAAGGCATTTTACAATTAAATAAATTTTAATGTTTCTTTATTTTTGAGCCAAATGCCATTTATTTCCGTTCTTAGTTCTCTCTAGTTTTTGACAATCTTGGTTTTATATTTTTAAGAAAAGACTACATTCTACCTAACCCTACTTTTTCTATTCTAGACCCTTACTATGACACTTCTTCCTCAACTTCTTTTGGTTAAATCCTATTTCGCGAGTGATCTCTTACAAGGTTTTTACCCTTTCTCTCTTTCCATGCCGCTTTAGTTCTTCTTTTCAATTCTTGACACGTTAGAAAAATGCCTTCTTTACTCCAAATCTTCTTAGGTCTTCTTGCTCTAATCCTTTCTCACCTCAAAAGCAAACTTTCGATCCTCTTTCCTTTCTATCTGAGTTAAAGAGATGTTTAGCGGAAACCTTTTACCACTTACTCCAAGCTACATATTAGCAGATGTCGGAATCTCTTCAAATTTCTCTATCACCAAATAAACACTTCATTTTCCCTGTCAAATTTACAAATTTATCTATTTTAATTCAAACTTTATGCACTTTTCAGCAATAATTAAATTAAATTCATCTGAATTGAAATTTATTTATTAACAATTAGAGGCAAAACAGTTTCGTTTCAGGACAACAGCCTATTTACAAATTTAAAAAAATAATAATTTTAAAATACTTTAAGATAGTAGATGGGACGGGACCTATGCCCCAAGGCACCGCAGCCACAGAAGACTTATTGTGCCAGTTAAAATACCTTAACTTAAAAGTTACTTTATAGCAAGATTTTCTTCAGCCATTGATGTTTATATCTTTTGTACAGCATTGTGCCATTCTTATATATCAAGATTTTGGTTACATGACTAGGTACACTGTTCGAACATCACTGAATAATCCTTTCGATTAAGTTATAAACTTTAGTAGACACATTAGCAACATCTAGCGTGCATGTAGTCAATCGGTGATCCAAATTCCATGTTCTGAATGTGAAAATTGGTCATTTAAAATTTATACACGACAGATATTTGTATGGAAAAGCAAAGAAAAATTAGACACACTGCGGTAATCTTATTTTTTATTAGTTTTTTTTAAAGATAATATTGTGTGTCATACCTTCGCCTCATTGTTACTTTTATTCTTACTTACTTATTTTTATTCTGTAAAGGATCTTTATGCCACATTGTATTACTAACTTTTCTTAATTAAATTGAATTTTATCGAACTGTTAGTTAGGTCACCGATCCAATCAACATGAGCGTATCAACAAGTGCAAAAGATCTACTATACCTCTTCGATAGGCCAACAGAACCAGTGTTTATGCCAAAAGGTGATGTTAATGCCGTTTTCGATGTACCAGAAGAGTATCTGGTTAGTATGTTCAATAGCTAAATAATTTAATGATTAATTATTCATTAATATTAATTTTTAAATGTAACAACATTCACTATTAGGTTGATCGCTACAAGCCTCTTGGCCCCGAGGGACTACTCAGTAGATTTGGTGGAGATCAAAAAATCCCAGTTAAGAAGATTACGTTGCCTGATCTGAGTTTACCTCTGCAAGTTGGAAGAAGAGAAAACTTTTCATTGTTCTTACCATATCACCGGAAGTGTGCTGCGAGGCTAATCGAGATATTTATGGGTAACTCATGGCCACTTCTTTGTGCAATTATTTCGTATAGTTTTATTTAATGACTGAAGTAGGCGTCATATTTTTTCTCATACTAGGATAATTTTGTGAATTTTATTCAAAAGTAACTCAAAATAATTGCCTCCTACAATCTATGCCGATAACTCAATAGTCCAAGTTAGGCGGCAACTTATCAGAAAGCAACAATTTCTGTTGTTATATTCTTATATTACTGTTAAACTCAACACGAGACTAACCTGGGCTCCACATTTGACACAGAAATTATGATAGGCCAACTCTCAGATAAGCTCTATCCACTGATTCACCGAAGGACACCTCTGAAAATCTAGGCATTAGCAACCAACTAAACTCAATTACTGAATAAGCCTGGAAAAAAAGTGCCCTGTTCACCTTGGAAGTACCGTGGTTTATGTGGAAGGAACCAATAATAATAACAGAAAAGAGATGTCCACCGACTAATGACACCTAAAACTTAAATACCACGGGACGCAAAAACCAAGGAAATCGAATATAGTTCGTACATCCATATCTTTACAAAAAAATATGCAGCAATTCTTACACATTGTAAATGTAATACAGCTACTTACCGTTCTATTCTTCATTTATAAATAAGTTTTAGAATTACAGTTTCGAGATATTAATCATAAAATTTTAATATAAACTTGTAATTTAATTTCTTTTCGTCAAAGGTTTTGATTACAATGTTTTAAAAGCAAACATAGTTATTCGTTTGAAATACTGTAAAAGCTCCTTATTCGCGCTTCCTTCATTCGCGTTTTCACTATTCGCGGATTAAAAAAATGCGACCCAATTCCTATATTCGCGGAAGTACACTATGATAATAAAAGGATTCCAATAGGTATCCAACCCAATATCCTTTGTAAATGCCGACAAATGGACTAATAAAAAAAGTAAAATAGATCTTAGTATTACAACTTTGCCTAAAGTATGTTGTTAAATGATATCGCCGAGGACTTTGACATAAGCCGCCTTCGCCGCGATCGGTGTTTTTGAGAATGTAAACGCACAGAATGAAAGCAATTGTTCGTGATCCATTAATAGAAAAAAATGGAAGTGGCGTTGTCATTATGGATCGAAGACCGCATCCAAAAAAAGGGTGCCCCTGAGTGGTCCAATGGTCCGGGAGAAGGCAAAGTATCTTTACGCTCATTTTAAAGAACCTGATGATAATTGTAGTGGCAAGTTCAAACTTTGACTGCAAACAAAAGCTTTTAAAAACTGCCGAGCAAGAGAAAATTACAAAATTCTTCAAACCATTGCCTAAGCCTTAAGATAATTAATCAAAATGTTCAAAAACTTCAATTAAATTGATTTTTTTATATATTTGTTTTTTTTTATTTTGTCACCTAGGAACGTATCCCCTATAATCCCATATAAATGACCATTCCGTATTCACGGTTTCTGTATTCGCGGCATATTTATGGAACATATACCCCGCGAATAAAGAGCTTTTACTGTATTATACTTTTTGCAATTATATGAAGTAATACTAGAATCCTCTATTTTCTTTGCAATAGTTATCATCTTAATACTTTTCAAATTACTCCTATTAGATTCATACTTTACATTTTGGAACCAACTCCAACTTACTTGCACGATTTCAATTGACAACAATGTTTTAATGTTTGAATGACTGCTAGAATACTGCTCTTTCATTCCTGGCTACGTTCTAATTTAGTGGAGTACGATAACTCGTTACTTTGCCGAATACAGTTTAACCTATGGTTCAAGCTCCTTATCTTCCCCTCTGCCGAGTTAACTTAAACATTAAATTAATTTTAGATTTCACTTCACCTTATTCAGACAGGGTCTTTTTAAATTTCAAGACTATCTAGAACTAACGTTCTCTTCAATTTAGCCATTTTAAAATTGTTTTTTCATTTATATTTCTTGTGATTTTGAAAATTCACGTATTTAACAGATACACAAGAGTTCGGTTTATATTAGAATTAATTGAAATCATTCTACAATTCAATTAGTATTCTAATAAAACTTTCAAAAGGAAAAAATTCTAAAAAAGAAGATTTAAAAAAATAAGTTTCACTCTATCTTCATGGAGCTATCTGCGGTTCTACTTTTCATTTATCAAAATTCTTGTAACAAAGTTGCAGATGTTCCTCTACCAATAGGCTTACCATACGTTCCGGTTTGACCGGGATGGTCCCGGTTTGAGATCCCTGTCCCGGCGTCCCGGTCAAACTTGAACAACACCGACACCCCGGCCGATCGTTCCCCCGCGCCCATTTATTAATATGTTTTCAGTTCTTAATAATTTTGATTGCATTTTAAATATGAAAAACACAAATTAAGCGAAAAGCAAAACGAAAATGAGCCTCTTCCTCCTCTGCGTCCCGGTTTGGCTCTTCGTAATTATGGTAAGCCTATCTACCAATCAATTAAACTTTAAGAAAATGATTAAGAAATTAATACAATTACCAAACTGAATTCATTTGACTTTATGTAATTTTGTTTGTAGGTATGCGTAATTTGGAGGATTTCATATCAGCATCAGTTTACTGCCGTGACCGAGTCAATCCTTACCTTTTCATTTACTCCTTATCCGTCGCCATTCTACACAGACCCGACACTAAACATCTACCGATACCATCTTTGTGCGAAGTATTCCCAGATAAGTATATGGATGGGGCATTATTTGCCCAAGCTAAAGAGGAAACCAACATTGTACCAGGTGGACAGAGAGTATGTTTATCTATTATTTTTTTTATTTTATTTTAAATGTGTTTGTTTTATATTCTTTGGAATTTTGTATTGGTAGGGGAAAAGTACATTCTATAGATAAAAACTTGGTCATAAAATTTTTCTAACACTATTTTTGAGTGAGAAGCAAATCTAAGTTTGTGTAATTAGGTAAAAGGAAGGAAGATTTTGGCCAATTTCAGTCATAATGATTTAAATTATTCCTCCTCCTCCTGCTGGCAGAACCTACAAAGGCTATCATTTGCCAGGCCCATGCTATGCATGTGTTTTCTTAGCCTGCAGTGGCCGGTTAATAGGCCTACAATTATTCTCATAGCCCCACGGCCTTGATGGATTAATTCTACAGTCAGCTCTGGCGAATAACCCAAAATGAACTACGCCTGTCTCTGCCCAACTAATCGGTTTTGAAACCTACTCTGAACCCATAGTTTGATGGCCGCACTCTTAAGGCACTTGGAGACCCCAATATAGGGCTCCGGGCCTACGTAGTCCACCGCAGCGCCTTCACGGGCCAAAAGATCTGTCGCTTCGTTTCCCTTGTGATCTGAATGACCGAGTGCCCACTCTAAAAAAACTAATTTTGTTTTGTTCATTAATTTCTGTCAGGGCCCCCATACCAGCCTAGAATTGTCCTGGTAGAAACCAATAGCTCGTAGAGCAGCCTGGCTGTCCGAGAAGATTACGATCTCAGAATTAGTTATTCTTCGTCCAGAACCAAATTGCAGCTAGCTAAGACTGTATAGTTTTCCTAGGCTAACTGAAAAGCTATATTTAGGCTTACCACGATGATTCCCAAATATAGCTTCGTTAAGCCTTTTAAAGTCTAATATTTCAAAGTGCTGCTACCCACCTCTATAGCATTTGAAATTTGAAGATAATGTATAATTTAGCTGTAAGTGAACTATTGCAAGAGAAAGCCATGTTGAAACTTCAACCAGATTTCGGACACACTTTATTGCTAAATGAACTTCTTTCTTGTTTCAGCAACCGCTGGAAATCCCAAGAGATTATACTGGATCTGATTTGGACATAGAACATCGAGTAGCATATTTCCGTGAAGATTTAGGCATTAATCTTCACCATTGGCATTGGCACTTAGTGTACCCAAATGATGCAAATAGAGATATCGTTAACAAAGACCGAAGAGGCGAATTATTTTATTATATGCATCAACAGATTTTAGCGAGGTTTTTTTTACTATTCATTAAATTATATTCTAAAAAAAATTATGCATTTCATCCGGAGAAAAAAATATTTTTGTATAACTGTTGTAGTAATAAAGAATATTTCTAAAAAATTAGTTTGTTCTTGTTCTTAGATATAACTTCGAAAGATTGTGCAACAGTCTCGGACGTGTCAAACGATTGATTAACTGGAGGGAGGATATGGAAGAAGGATATTTTCCAAAACTAGACAGTTTGGTATCAAGCAGAGTGTGGCCTCCAAGATTTGCCAACACAAGAATTAGGGTATGTGCATGTTGTTAGTCTCTCTAACAATATTATACATCTAACTGAATGTATATGTATCTACCTGTAATGCATTAAGACCAAGTATTAGTAATGTTTATGGATGTTTTTTTGCTTTTGATTAATATTTCTTTAGTAAACAAAGAGCTATAATATCATAAATTACATTTATGTTCTTCTGAAGTTAAGATATGCATTTATTTATATAAGCTTACAGTAGTAATTCCTTTAGTTGTAATAATGCATGTAGTGACACAGAATTAGAAAATTTAAAGTCAGAAAAAGAGGCAGTGAAAGTTTTAAAGAATTAGAGCCAAATAGACTCAGAACAATAGAAGCTGCTCAAGCGTCAGATTATATCAGGCTGCCCGGGGCATTCAATCGCATCCAGGAATTGAATTCACTCACTGAGGATTCATTCTTACAGTTTCTTCAAGACGTTACTCTACTTTTCATTCAGTTTGGCCAATTCTTTTAGAAATAGTTATTGTAATTTACGCTTGTTTATGAGTTAGTAAATTTATCCTTTCTACTATTTTGCCCTTCAGAATTCCTAATCAAATCTTAATTTCCGCTTGTGACTATGAATCATTAGATGCCCAAATCTCCATTTCGAGGCTGTACTATTTGACATAAACCTCTTCTGTGAAAAACACATATTTTTCAGTATTAAAAGGCGTCACAATTATAGAATTAACAAAGAACTATAATTCTTCTATTTTATAAAAATAATTATACTTCTTCCAAAAACTTTTGGTTGAATTACATTTAAAAAAAATTATTACTTTCAGGACATAAATCGTGAAGTTGATCAAATTAAATTTGACATACAAGATCTTGAACGTTGGAGGGATAGGATATTTTCTGCAATCCACAGTGGTGTAGTAGTCAATGTAGGTTACCTAAATGAAAACACTGTATGAAATATTGCTGCAATTATTCAGTAAAAAAGTAAAAAATTAATCATATTATAAATTTTTGTTACAGGATGAAGGAAAATCTGTGGAATTAACTGAATCACGTGGTATCGATATCTTGGGTAACATAGTAGAGTCTAGCGTCATATCGGCCAACAAAAATCTGTACGGAGATTTACACAATCTTGGTCACGTTGCTATTGCACTCTGCCACGATCCGGAAAATAAAAATCTTGTACGTAATACACTTGCAATTCTCAGAGTTGTGAAAAAATTCACTCAGGTGGTGCGGTGCATACTTGAGTTAAAAGTTTTTTTTCCTCCAACTATCGTAAAACTAGTAACAGTTAACACTGGGTAGTTCCCAATGCCAACAATACACATGAATGAATTTATCTTTTCCTCACCTTCTTTTGCTCAATTCTTTGAAGTGATTGGAACAATATTCCAAACGAAATAAAACGGACTGGAATAGACAGTTTGAAAACCTACAGAATTTGAAAAAGAAATATTAGCACACAAACTCTCCCAGCTAGTGATACCAATTAAGTTTCTTACAGCTGATGGCCCAACACTACTTCTTCCAAGAGTTTGTGTCTTGGAGCATCAAGCGATTTTGATTCTATGCAGAAGTCTCTCTCTATTTCTCTCTTATTTTATTTATTTTATTTTATTTTTTTTTTTGTAGGAAACGTTCTCCGTCATGGGCGATACCGCCACTGCCATGAGAGATCCTATATTTTACCGTTGGCATGCTTTTATTGACGATCTTTTCCAGGAACATAAGAATACATTACCTAGATATACGGAAGATCAGGTAAGCTTATCCGTAAATGGAAAATAAAATTTTGATCATATAATTGTTTACCAAATTGTTTATTGTGTTTTTTTAATAATCTCTTTAGCTTAACTTCCCCGGAGTTCGAATCAAATCAGCACAAATAATTGGAGAAAACTTAAGTCCAAATACGTTGGCTACATATTGGCAAAAGAGTGATGTAGATCTGTCAAGAGGACTTGATTTCACACCTAGAGGTTCAGTTTATGCTAGATTCACTCATCTACAGCATGTACCGTTTAAATATAAAATCGAGGTAAACTATAAGTTAATCTTGTTTGCATGAACTAAATTTTGATCTTTTATATTTTATCCTTTAACGACTGTTCTTCTTCGACCATCGAGTTCTTGCAGTTTGCAGATGAGAATTACGTAATTCAAACTGTTATTTAAGATTATTACACTATTACAAAAATTTTCTAGATAAATTAAAATGGGAAATATAATTTTATCTGCGAACATGTGTTCTTGTAATACCTTTAAAGACAAAAATTTAACTCAGAATCAGTGGCGTATCTTCCCTATAGCCTCCTAGGCTAAGCCTACCCAAGACATTTTTATGTAAAAATAATTCTGAATAACGAGCTTTAAGAATAAACGTTTAAGAAGTATTCTGAAGGCAGCCGCTTTAAGCAGTCTCCTACATTAGCGCAGTTCTTTTCTCCTGTTTTCATAGTCTTCAGGATCCAATGGTTAGCCATTTGGCTAAGACCAAAAGTTGTCTGGAAGAGGAAGACCTCTAATCACATTAGTTTTGAAGTTTAAAACTTTATTACTATTTTTTCGCAATTACACTCCAGTGTCTAGGCAGAAAATCTGTTTGTAAATTTCGCAGGTGGACATAACAGCTTTATTGTTGTTTTAGTATATAATTTATGTTTTTTTGCATGCGTCTCAGGTGAATTTACAGTTAGGGAGGGGAATAGTTCTTAATTATTATTTAGATAGAAATGTAAATTTATTTTTTTGTGCAATGCTTAAAACTTGGGTTATTTCATTAAAACTCCCAGGTTAATTGTGTTGGTTGATTTAACAGGTTGAAAACAATGGACCACCAAAAGCAGGCACTTTGCGAATATTCATTTCACCAAGATTTGATGAACGCCAGCTGCCTATGTTATTCAGAGATCAAAAGAATCTTTTTGTTGAAATGGACAGATTTAAAGTAACTTGTGAGTATAGCATTAATAGCCAATGGAGTATAATTTTAACAGCATTACTACTAAGTAGATTAGGAAGCAAAAGCCATTCGGGCACAGTATTGCTACTGTAAACATTCGAAAACCAATTCTTCGGTTAAAATGGCTTTGAAAACTACTATATTCTTGAAATATGAATATCCTTTTCTGACGTACATTTCTAAATTTTAGTGAAGAGTAAAATGAATATTATTGAAAGAAGTTCTGAAGACTCAACGGTAACCATTCCATTTGAGAGGACATTCCGCAATTTGGATGCCAATCGGCCAGATGAAGGCTCCAGGCAAGCTGATCAATTCAATTTCTGTGGATGTGGCTGGCCACATCACATGTTAGTGCCGAAGGGAACCGCTGATGGATATCCATGTACACTTTTTGTTATGGTTTCAGACTATGAACAAGACAAGGTAGCCCGTTAAATCATTATTAATTTATTAATTTTTTAAAATTAATTATGAGTGGTTTAATGAGTTTAATGTCTGATAAGATTTTAATTTGCTCTATTTTTCTATTTTGTAAACTATTGGTCCACAAGCTTTATGAGTTTATTACTATTACATAACCTGTTTATTACTATTATTATTACAGAACCTGCAAGCATTCTCATTTGCAAATAGTTTTTATTTACATACATTATCTATCACGGAGTGTCATTTCGGAGTATCGGAGTATTACTTAAGTTAAAAAAGATCTGTAAAACACGATAGTATTATTGTTATTGTTATTTTCTTCTGTTAGGAGGATGCAAAGACACCGTCTGCAGGAGGTTGGTCACAGCCGACCTACCTGCTAGCTTCATCATTAAGAAAGGGTGAAAGAATTTCCGCAAGATTTGTGCGGTGTCCAAAAAAAGAATAGCTTTTTCCAAAATTTGGCAGTTCATTAGCCTTAGGCTCTAAATCCTTTCTGATTCAAATCCATAATTTTTGTTCTTTCTTTCGGAAATTCCCCGCAAGTTTTTACTTCAACAGCTAAAAATCCCATTTCGCTAAATACTTTGCAAAAAATACTAGTTTGCATTTTCTAGACATTAAACGGAATTCAGGTATTACATTATTACTTGTCCAAGCTAACCTTGCTAAACTTTATAGTGAGTGTTCTGCATGCTTTGGAGTTAATAACACATGTACGTTCGTTTTTTACTTTAAAAACGCATACATAAAAAGACCTCTTTGAGTAACCGTCATCTCATGGTCATTAGACAATCACAGCAAAAAATAAATAATTTATTTCTTAAATATAATTCATATTTCTAGCACATGATGTTTAATCCACTTTGTTTAATTTGTAGGTTTCTGAGTCCAGAACTGGTACCTGTGATGATGCATTTGCTTACTGCGGTATCAGGGACAGTGTATATCCTGATAAACGTTCAATGGGTTTTCCATTCGATAGACAGCCTAGAACTGGTGCCAACGATCTTAGACTATTTATGACGCCAAATATGATAATTCAAGATGTAACAATTGTTCACAATAATAGAACTGTCTCGCCTAATATGAACATGGCTGTTCAAATGAATAGACCATAATATTGGAATGTAGAAATATGAATTTACGACTCTTTTACATAATTTTTATTTGCGTATTTTGAAGTAGTTTACTATGTTTTTATGAAAATAAATATTTTACATTTTTTTATTCCTAACAATTTGTTTATTTAATAATTTTTTGTTCTTCTCAATGCGCTTCTAACATACTTGATTAAGTCCTTTCTCAGAGTATGAGAGTGCTACTCTGCACTTATTACTATTGGGATGGCATGAATAGGTGACTTTCGACCTAGATTAATTTTTTTTTTTCTACAATCTTAACATCAAAGGTTGGTATGTCTTCGGTGCTGACTGTTTAGGTACTTTTTTGTTAATAAGTATAAGCACAGTAGCACACAGTGCTCCATTTTGGTTTATAAAAGCAAGAAGTAAGGTACACCTACCGCAAATAAAAGTGCAAAAAATCCGGTTTACTTAATGTTAGTTAAATAATATGGATTAATCGTTATTGCAGCTTATTCTGAGGAATATATTTTTTTACAGTTTGTAGAAATATAATTTTGAAAATCTTTATATTCCAAGTTAAAAGAAATTCCTTGAAGTTAATTATTAGTTTTTTATTTTTGAGTTAGGCGCCACGGTAGCCGAGCGGTTAGAGGCGAGACCTGTAAAGCTAATATGTATTGTGGTACTGGGATCGATTCCCAGTCTAGGCCTTGGATTTTATTTAATGGTTAATAAAAGAAATTTACAGTAAAGTATGTTTGCTAGTCGCCTCCGTCCACGACACCTAATTGGTAGTTGGACATTAAAGCCTGCCTGAAAAAATAGGCAATTACTTTACTTACTTAACTTTACTTACTATTTTTGAGATGGACAGCACTTTGGTCGCAGTTCTCAGACAAGGACAAACCAAAATATTTTTTAATATTGTATTTCCCGTCAAGTCTCAAGTCTGAAATACTTCTTAACTGATTGCTACATTGACAGTTCTACAGAAATAGAATCGATACAACTAAAATGCAGTTCCTAATTATTTAAATAATAAATAAAGGAATAGTAGTTTGTTTTTTACTCATTGACCAAATGGCGTCTAGACCATGTAATCAAGCTCCAAGGTCGGCGTGCTGTCTTAACAAGAAATAGAACGTGATGACATTGTCCATCACAAATTAAAACGGACTCACTCTCTGACAAATAGCATTTCCCATCACTTCTTCCTTGTTTTTTTGTCAGTCAGTGATTAGGCACCAGTCCAGTGAGCAACTGATTGCCTGGGCCAGTGAGACAATGCCCAACTTAGATCGCTTCTGGCTGTTTCTCTATCACAATTCATATCCCTTTTATTTGCTGTTTTCTACAACACAACAGCAGCAGCAGTAACAGCCGGCACAACCTACCTTCCAATAGAAAACAATCTGTAGCCTCCAGGCATGTTCAGTTTTGTAAACTGTACTCCTATAACGTCACTGCCATTCAATAAACTACTAAACATAATACATTACAACTTCTGAATTATTTATTACGTCATTTGGTCCACCTGCAGCTGATCTGCCAGCTAGTCAGATGGCACTCTATTGCACAAAATTTAGACCTTGTCTCTCAATTCTCTTAATTTGAAGCTATAGCTTTTCTATTATTTAGCAATTAAAACACAAAAATAAAAACACTTGAAAAATATTGCCACAATTTATTGCATTTTTGCGAGTTATTGGCTGGGTAATGGTACTTTTTGAACGATTAGCAGCAACATCACTTAGAAAACACAAAACCATCTTCACTAGTAAAAGTAACTGGTCAGCCTTAGCTTTGTTAAATGAGGATGGTTCCTAAGTACTTAGCGTTCATTCTACTGTTGCTACTTAGCATAACAAGCGTTTTTCTGAACGGTTTCTTTTGCGGTGTGGTTGAGAGAAGCCATCGACCTGGAAAAACTAGGGGGATTAGTTTTTTTTAAGTATTGCTCGACAAGGATTGGGTCCATTGCCATTTTTAGTTAATCTGTTTTTTTTTTAAAAAAAACGTCGCTAGTGATCTGTACTATATAAAGAACTTTTAATGTTGATAAACTTGCAAAGGAAGCCACCAATAGTGGGGAAATGGCTAATTATAAATTACCACACACCGATATCAAGGGTATAATTGCAAAAGCAGCACTACAAAAATGGCAGACAGATTACAATAATGGTGATAAAGGTAGATTCTATAAAACTATGGCAGATCAGTTACCTAGACAACCATGGTTTAAGGGAACTGTCACTAATAAATGGGTTGTTACGACAATAAGCAGGCTGAGAGCGAACCACGCGGTGTGCGGATCGTATCTACACAGGATCAACAAAAGGTCCTCTCCTCTTTGCGTAGATTGCAATGAGGAGGAAGATTTCAAACATGTAATAATGATATGTCCACGTTATGTGGTAGAAAGGAAACGAATGTTTGACGATATATACAGGTATTTAGATGCACCATTTCGCTACGAAGACATTATATTCTCCACCAACAGTTATGTGCTTAAGTCGATAGCAGAGCTAGCAATGAAATATGAATGTATTTAGAAGCTATAGCCGAATTAGAATGAATGGAACAAAATGCTTAGAGAAGGATTACGTGATTTTAATTTTGGTTAAGCGAGAAGGATGGCAGGAGCACAGAGTGCTGCGCCATCCATTAGCAGTAGTTTATGTAAATAGCGGTATATAGTAGAATGATGAATGTGTGAAGCGAATGTATTTGTAGGTAGGAATGGAGAGTAAGTGATATTCTAGTGATAAGCACCTAGACGATGCTGGCTGTATGGCGGAAGCCAATGCCAAAAAAAGAAAACAAAAAAAAAAAAAACTTTTAAGAATAAATATATTACATCAGAATTGAAACATAAAATTGGGCGTCTGTAATACATAGTTTAATCGACGATAGCAGAGCTACAATTGATTTTTTTTAACGATGAACGTGAGCGCGTATAATACAAATACGAGGTGTGGCTTTTAAATAACGAGACTATTGCTGTAAAACATTTTATTTTAAATTTATGAATATCTAGATATTATCACCTTCAATATACACCCTTCCCCTATCCTCTATGCGAATTTACCATTGTTCGAAACAGTGCTGGAAGTCTTTTTCTGTCAGCTCCTGCATGACGCGTGCCGCTTTTTCTTTCACAGCTTCAACAGCGGATGGCCTAAAACTGGGATGTTGTACTTGGTTAGAAACGTCTTGACAGACAATGAAGTGTGAGCCGGCACGTTGTCTTGATGGAGAACCCATGACTTGTTCTTCCACAAATCGGGTCTTTTTTTCCTTACTTTTTCACGGAGTTGAGCAAGCACCACACTATTAGTAATGTTGATTAATTATAATCGATATTTTCATCCATTTTGGACGTGGAAGGGCGTCATCATCTCCGACGTCTTCTTGGCCATCTTGGAAACGCTTGAACCACTCAAAAACTTGCGCACATGATAAACATTCATCGCCATAAACTTCTTTTAATAACAGATAAGTTTCAGTAGCGGTTTTACCCAGTTTCATGTGAAATTTCATGACTATTCGTTGTTCTACTACATGTCATGTATCATGTTTTCGGCAAAACGAAACTAACACCTCTTACACAAACGACGGTTCCAGCCAGGCAGATTGCTCTACAAACACGTGAGACGCTGCAATCGAAAGAGAAGGCTTTACGCTGCACAGCTGTCGGTCGTTAGGATTTGGCGCATGCATAGTTCTTCTGTAGCAGCATCAGTCTCGTTATTTAATAGCCACTCCTCGTATACCGGTTTTAGTATAGGTCTCACCGATTGTTTATTGTAGCTAAGTGAAGTTACAGATCGTTTCCTATGAGTGCTTCAAGCCATTGGAATATTGTTTATCCTGCTCTAATACAATGGTATTATGTCAGAGGTAGAGAATTTGGATTCATTTAATGGCATTTGCATTTATGGTTTACAACTCACGTTCCCAAAAGTGCATGTACGAGTAAGTTGCCTTAGTGTAGAAGGTCGAATGTTACTGTTTAACTTTTCCAGAGCTTTGTCCAGGTGGTGAATTTGGTTTTGGTGGTAGATTAAAGGTGTTTTTGTGCGAAGAATACTGTGAATTCTGCAACTGTCGCTATGAATGAACAGCGATGTAGCTTAGTGCGGTGGAACTTCTTACCTTATTGCACTTATTTCCTGTGACCCAGACATGGTCAGACATTTTTATGCCTTATTCCTCTCTTACTGACCTTTCGTCGAAAAAAATAAAAACATTAGAATTGCGTAAATATCCGGATACAGTTTTAATTTTGCAAATACCTTTACGAGTCGATTTAATTTTGTTTTCCACACGAGAGTATTTATGTGCGTAAGCATAGGTAATTAGAAATTAATTATAAAAACAGGTATACATAGCTTACATTTAAATCATGATAAAATTAAATAATCTATTAATGTTACTAGCTTAGTTGAATTTTAACTATCACACTTAAGACGTATGCTCAAGAACAGTGGTTCTCAACCTGTGGTCCACAAGAACTAAAATTTGGTCCGCGAAACACTTGACATTTTTAAAATAATAATATATTTATTTGACATGCGGCCGCGTGTGCGGCGACGCGCGGTGAGTGGGACGTCGAGCGAGCGTAGAGCGCCTAAGTCATTCCTAAAACATCAGATCCAACTGTAAAACCAGTTTTTCCGGAAAAAGTATTTGCTTTTCCGCTTTAAAATACAACTCAAACACGGAAATATTATTCCAGAAAATCTATAAAATTACATCTTCGATTAACTAATTGGGATTATTGAGTTTAATTCTAACTTAATTTGATTTGGCTTCCAAATTCTCTAAAAAGATGAACCTTCAAAAAACAAATATAAAAAATATTGGTACAAACTAACATAGTACCATTATTATTATTATATTGTGGCGTTCCATAACAAAATGGAAATATCTGTTACCTTAGATGTTTACGTGATCAGTAAGCAGACAGTACTCATCCACTAAAAATAATAATCGTTAAGACAGAAGGCAACATTATTTAATGAGATATTTTAGAAGGATCTGTAGAAATTACCAGCCATTACAGAGAACGTTAAAGCTTTCCTACTGGTGTTCAGTTCAGAACTAAACCTTTGTTTGCTCATTTCCTTATGTTGGGTCACGCAACCTCTTCCTTTTATATATGTATGTATACCATGATGTGAAATCGATTTTGTAAATACAAATATTCGTAGAATATTTTTCTTTATTCTTTTTTTTTCCAGATCTCATTTCTATTTTCGGATTTACTTGTTTTGGATTCACTTTAACTGCTGTTAAAAAGTTTAATACAATCTTAAAAAACTTTTCTAAATTTGGATTTCACTCAAGATAAGTTCCTACGCGAGAGACTAAATCCATTTTAGAAAATTGTGGAGAAAGTACGCTACCTCGAAATATACGTGGATAAATGGTTGTCCAGAGAATGCATATTCTATTGACCGAAAAGACAAGAAACTAATTAATAATATTGAATTATTTAAATGTTAATTAAGCATGATCTCCAATGGAAACCCTAAGAATAGAAACCAACAGATAGGTTAACCAATCCCTTATGTCAACACGTGCCTCAATGTCTTTTCCAGAGGTGATATAATCTATTCCATCAACTGTTAGGACTTCGGTTGGATCGTCAACCTGGAAAGGGGCAAGGAAAAATAGTATTCGCAAAGTATACTGCTTTCATTCTTGGAAATGAAAGTATTTTCACTGTATAATAAATTACCTATTTGATAAAAAATACGGCCTTCTATGAAAAAAAGTGTCACATCGGTAGCTCTGCACTAAATTATGCACTACGGTTAATCGCACTTGCAATAGAACCGCATATCCCTCAGTTCTTATGTTCATGTTAAGCATGATAAAAATTCATAGACTGAAGGTGATTTTTACATTTTAGGGAAATGCAACTAAGATCAATATGAATATTGAAGCTTCATAAACATACTCTCAACAAACTTATAGAAAACCATAAATAACAATAATTCTACCATAAATAACCCTCGTAGTTTAATGAGCGTACATAGTAGAAAACCATCTGCGGAGTATAATATTTGAGAAAGGGTTAAAGATCGTAATTAAGTACAGTTCAACCCTTGCCTAATGTAGAAGATGCTGGTGACGGGTAGATCCCAAGAGTGTGATTGCCCAGCATGGTACGGTCCTTTCCGCTAATAGTACCGCTCTCCAGATTTGCAATGGTTGTACTCCTAAAAGCCAAATCTTGTCTAAGGACTAGTTCGGACCTAAACAACATATCTAATTAACTTAACTAAGGCTTCAATGTTACCACTACCACATATTAATTACTTAAAGACGTTACTTACTCTGAGTGCGACCATAATAACCCTATTTCTACTTACACCATGTTAGATATATAGATATACTAGAATCTGTGTGGGCATTACTTAAAGAACAAGTCACAAAGTAAATGAATCATAAAAAAGCCATCGTAAAACTTTTCCTTTTTTTCAGTTAAAACAAAAAGAAGTTTTGGGAAATGTTTAATGGAGATTAAGGGAAGACAAACAGCGAAATAAGTCATCATTAAATGGGAGTTCACCAGAAGAAGCTTAAAAGATTCTTCCACTTTGTTCTCCGCTCTTTTTTGAGTTTATTAAATTTATTAAATGCTATTGTAAAACTTACAATACTTAAGTTTGTGCTTTCATCTCACTCAAACTTACACTCTTACATAATTTGCGCTTTTTTATACTTCAAAACTTTTGTGGCTTCCGAATTTGGAGCTTAGCATTTCCAACTGTTAGACTTGCCTATTTCATTTTAATATGATTAAACTTTATATTATTAGTGTAGCAAGCCTACGTCACATTATTGTATTTTCAGCCAAACGAAATTCATTTACAAAAAAATATTAACAACAAAGAGAATATCTAAATAATTAATTTAATTATCCATTTTTTAAAACTAATTTAAATGTTTAAAAATTAATTTTTCCATAATAAATGAATTATATTTTGTTTTTCTTATATCAACGTACATTTGGTCTGGCTAAATGTCATATTCATTCTTGTTACAATAGAGTGGACAGAATTAGGTTCCATTCTTCATTATAACTGGCTGAAGATTGTAACATTCAGGTGTCTCCGCTTGACGCAACAATTCAATCCAATGTACATTAAGCAGTAATATTTTCATTTTGTCTTCTCTTGAACATGGCTGAGCGATTAGTATTTAGTATTGAAAGACAAAAAAATATATCGACAAAATATGAATATGTATAAACGAGTACTATAATTGCTTATGTTTTCGCAGAGATAACACCAATAGGACCAACAGGAGATACAGCAATCAGAAATATGAAGGATATGTAAAGCTCCCAATCTTTATCTTTATCTTTCAAAAATCCATTTAGAAAGCTGCAATTGTGCACACTTGTAAAGGTAAATGGGAACTATAATTGTACACATTTTTTGGAATGTTTAAAGTTTAACTTTGTTTGGTAAATTTTATTTTCGAAAAAACGATTTAATTCTTTTTTAGTGAAATAAAGATAAAAATCTATTTTGATTCTAATGATTCAAAAATGTGTTTTAGTTCATTATTACATTGTAAGTCAATCAGTTCCATTTGGAGATAATAAACAAATTGGAGTGAATCTCGCGGGCCATAAAATTATTTATGGTGGGCCACATGCGGCCCGCGGGTTGACTTATGGTTATTCGCTTCAAAAATAAATTTTAAATGAATCGCACTCACTTGAAACTTTCAATACCAAATTTTTCTCGGGAGAAAATATAAAGTACTCAAAACTGAAGAAGAGAAATATTGATTCTGGTTTACTGATTGATTGTTTGATTCTAGGTTCTCGGGTGAGAACCCTCAATCTATAATTTCAGCTCCCTTTCAGCTCCAATTAAAAAAAAAAAAAAAATCCTAGATTTTGGAAATGTTTTATTAGGACATCACCAATCATTTGACAAGAGTATTCTCGGGTTTCAAATTCTTCTTTTAATGACAGAACCCTCAAGAGATTGTCTCCTTCCCGTAGAATATTAATCATTAACTTGCCTAATGAATGTGCATTTCCCAGCGAGGGAAACTGTTATCCTTGACTAAACGTCAACACCCTGGCACGCGTATGAATGGGCTGCGTAAATGTAAATAGATTTAGGATTGTAAATGAGTGAGAGGAATATAGAGTACTCCACTCAATGTATATATAGGAATATAACTATTAGGATGAATGTATTTATTAGGATGAATGTATTTATTAGGATGATTGTATTTATTAGGATGATTGTATTTATTAGGATGAATGTAATTAATAAGATGAGTATATGAGTGTACATATAAATTTTGTGTAAATAGGTTTTTTTAAAATTTAGGTTAGATCTCTATGGGGTGCGAGGAATATCGAGTACTCCACCCCAACATTAGTTAGTTAGGTTAGAAGAAAATAGGAGTTAGGCCAACCGTTAGGTTTGTATCGATCAGATTGACAAGGTGTAGGTTAGGCTGTGTAGTAAAGTGTCTATTCTACAGGATAGTTTAGGTGCAAAGGACCCTTGTTGTTGCGCACCTTACAAAACCCCAAAACAAACATAAACGTCAACAGAATTGCAACACCTAATTTCCGCAGGCTGGAAATCAAGGATTATAAAAACATAATGGTATTTAGGTGGGAATTAGGAACGGAATAATTATAATTCAAGAAATTCTGCGACAAATAAACAAAACAATATTAATTTTGAACTGAATTTTAATCAAACGGTAGAGTAAAATACAATAAGTGAAAATCGAAAAAATAATATATTTAATAAATATAACACATATTTATGTTATATCTAAATCGATAAATAGTAATAAATCAGACAACTGTTATTACAAGAAAAACAATTTTCTGAAGATTGGAAATTTTTCAAACCAAAACCCAACACAGATAACTAATTCTTTAGGAGAGAAAGGTTGCACATACCAACAGAGATCGGTATTTATTGAGAAATAACTTTCAAAATACACATTTATCATTTTTATATCGTAACATTTATTTATTAGTTTCATTTCATTTACAGAAATCAATTCTACTGAAGATTAAATTTTTGTTAGTATATAGAATGATTGTTTTGATTTTTCTTAAACTTTCTTTGAGTAATATCTTTAACTTTGTTTGTTCGAAATTATTTAGGCAAAATTTAATATTATATCTAGTCAGTAAGATTGGCCTGTTGATAATGAAAGAAATGAGCAAACAATGTCATTTAAAGGAACCAAAATAGATGGCAGCGGCCGAGATATCTAATCGCTTCTACGAAGAATTCACCTGTGCTTTTAAAATGCAAAGACTTTTACAGCTGCATATCTTTTTGATTCCTTTGGTGCAAACTATTTTTTATTTCATATTTATTCATTAGTTGATACATTGATCCCTCAAAACATTACATCTCGGTAAAGGTTTTCCTAATTATCAATCCAAAAACGCCTTTGCTATATTACTAACTACACTTTTTATTACTGTTCATTATTTTTGGCGACTGAATCATAATTTCAATAGAATGAAAAATTATTGCCAGTTTCAGTCATTATTAAGGAACGGATTTTTATGTATTTAAAAATGCCAAATATTTAATTAAAATATGCATTTATTTTCGTCAATTATGTGGAAAATATGTGATTTTCTTAAAATATTTTCTGGAATATTTAAGTAAAATGGACATTTTTTTTTATGAAAATCGTGAAATGGTGGAATGATTGCATTTCTCGAGAACCTCACAGTTCAAAAGGAATGGCTTTGAATCCACATCAGCATCACTATCAAGTTTTCCAATAACTGCATTGGCAATATACCTGCCCTCAACGTCAGTGGTTTCATCAATTGACACCCAAATCGGTCCATCTTTGATAAGTTCTCGAATTTTGGTTAGTGTACCTTTATAGACATCTTCCAGGTAGTTTTTCCTCAGAGCGCTCTCGTCAGGCATTTTTTTCCCAATATAGGTCTCTAAGAATCCTTTGAAATGAGGATTTTTAAGTTTGTGGAAAGGGATAGCTGCTCTAACCAAAGCCCGACACAGATCTGTACTCATAGTAGACTTACTTGATGGAGATGTAAGGAAGGTTTGATAGGACGTCCTCTCTTTCTTTCTGTTTTTATTCTCTATGTGCGATCAGGTGGCAATATGTTGGGTGACTTGGGAACGTTGAGAGTAAGAAACGCGCTTGTCACAAGCTGTACAGTACAAAATGTCTCCATCACTTCGAAAAAGTTCTGCTGGAAACTCGCGAAGATATTTAGCAACCAGTTGTTTGTTTGAGGACGATGTTCGTGGCATTTCACCCAAAAAAGAATACACTAAGTGACCGAACGAAATGAATTGGACACTTCAACGAACGAGCTGAAAGAACAGACAACGTCAGACAACTTCAAAGAACTAACAAGTGCCCGTCACTGTTTAGCAGCATTCTGTATAAATTACAATAACCATTGTACGCACTGTGATTCATAACCCTACAGTCTGTGGTTCACAGTTCCTGTCAACCACCTCCCAATTATGAAAATATGCCCAAAATGAAAAATATGAAAAAATAAGTATATATTTTGATTAAATATGTAGAAATATTTATTTATTTTAATCAAATATGTATAAATATGCGATAACATCCAAATATGTGGAAATATGTGAAATAAAAGTAGACTCAAACGGCTTAAAAAGTGTCAGTATGAATACTTCTAGTTGAAAAACGTCTGTAAATTGCCTAGAAAAAAATATGTAAATACATACGAATCCGTTCCCTAGTCATTATAAACTTTATTATGCCGAACTTTCGACTCAGAGACTAGGTCATCTTCAGGGCTAATTTACAATATACTGTTCTACATCTTTAGAGGATTGCAGTGTCTTCTGTCTTATCTGTTCATGGACTGAACACTTTTTATGCAAAAAATCTTAAGCATCACACAGATCAACAGATTCTTTCCACATTTCCCGGACCGATCCATGCCCCTCAGATTCCATGCTAACTTACAAACTATTCAACATTTTTTTGCTAACGCAACTTTTATTAGAAGCAACGTTTTAATAATGCCCACTTATAGATAAAGTTGACCAGTAAAACATTTCAGTATAACAAATCTTTAATGAACAATGCTACAAATACAATAATATAAATGCAATGTAGGTGCATTAAAAAACAAAAACAAAAAAAAAATGTTTTAGAATATAATTTAATTAAAGTATGTATTTCGCTCACCATTAATTACATTCTGAATTGCGGCTGTCATACTAAGGCTTTATGGAAGACAAAATAAATCCTAGACTTTAGTGGAATAAGCAGCCAGTGAGCTGTCCTGCAAACAATTTGACAGTAACAGTTAGGCACTGGCAATAAGTCCCATTAAATCTGCAGCAAACCCCCGGGCCCTTTATACCAACACTGAAGTGGCACTATCCTCTGTTCTGCCTGTAGAACAATTTACGTCTGCCGCATATGGGGCCCCCGTACAAAGCACAAATGGGTTCCAGCGACAGATAAATCAATCACTCCTATTATCGCAGATGCAACCTCTCCTGCACAAACAAATTCAATAAATTGAAATATTTTATTAAACAAATTATTCTTTTTTAAAATACAAACAAAATCAAGTTTTGGTTTTATACATTTTTATTGCAACCGATTCTTATATTAAAATAAGTAAATTGAATGTAAAGCGGTGGATTTAGAAAAGACAATTATGGTAAGACATATAAATATATTTTCTGGAAGTGTAAATAGATTTACAAAAAAAAGAAAGTTATTTATCCAAGTTTTAAAGTAAATACTATTTACTGCAAATTAAAAGTTTGCTTTGATATTTGCAGAAATGTTCCAAGGGTATATTACTAACTGAGCATAATTATTTTATGTATTTTCATAAAAGCGCTATTTAATTGTTTTAAACTGAGTTTTTTTACAAAGGGTTGGATGCGATTTTTGATACAATATTAAACAAAGTCAAAATCTGAAAGAATATAAAATAAAAACTATACATACAGTTCTAATAAACAAGAAAAAGAAATCTAAAACTAAACACGAATACACACTTTTAGTATTTATTTATTTTATTTGAAATAGATGTTTGACTTATGAAAAATCTAAATACAACTACAAATTTAGTTGTAATGTAAACTGAAACTCTAGAAGAACAGCTGCACAAGCATTAATTTGTTTTATTTAAGATTAGTACGAGGTGTGGCTATTAAATAACGAGACTGTTACTGCTACAGAAGAACTATGCATGCGCCAAATCCTATCGACCGACAGCTGTGCAGCGTAAAGCCTTCTCTTTCGATTGCAGCGTCTCATGTGTTTGTAGAGAAATCTGTCTGACCGGAACCGTCGTTTGTGTAAGAGGTGTTAGTTTCGTTTTGCCGAAAACATGATTCTACACATGTAGTGGAGCAACGAATTGTGAAATTTCACATGAAACTTGGTGAAACCGCTACTGAAACTTATCTGTTATTAAAAGAAGTTTATGGTGATGCTGATGAATGTTAATCACGTGCGCGAGTTTTTGAGTGGTTCAAGTGTTTCCAAGATGGCCGAGAAGACTTCGGAGATGATGCCCGCCCGGGTCACCCTTCCAATTTGTTGAAGAACAAGTCATGGGTTCTCCATCAAGACAACGCACCACCTCACACTGCATTGTCTGTGAAGACGTTTCTAGCCAAGTACAACATCCCAGTTTTAGGCCATCCGCCTTATTCGCCTGACCTGGCCCCATGTAACTTCTATCTGTTCCCCAAAGTCAAATCCGCATTAAAAGGAACACGATTTTAGTCCGTTGAAGCTGTGAAAGAAAAAGCGGCACGCGCCGTGCAGGAGCTCACATAAAAAGACTTCCAGCACTGTTACGAACAATGGTAAATACGCATGGAGCGTTGTAGGGTTAGGGGAGAGGTGTATATTGAAGGTGATAATAACTAAATATGTATAAATTTAAAATAAAATGTTTAATAGCAATAGTATCGTTCTTTAATAGCCACACCTCGTATTTTACAAATCTTGCAAGGGTGTTAGAATTATATCTTCATCTCGTACATTTCTTGTAATTCATCATTTCTAAGTTAAAATCCGGGAAAATCTTACCAAATAACTAACAATAAGAGAGCTTGCTGCAAAATACGAGCTCGAATTGTTTCATTCTTTTATGAATATATCTTCCAGGAGAGTAATTTCCTTTCTGAGAGCTCAAACTATTTACCAGTTCTTGGTTTTATTTTATTTTAAGAAAGTTCATATGATTTTTTTTAAAATATTTTTTTAAATCAATAGTGTTTAAAGCTTATGAAGGAAGAATAGCGGAGGAATCAATCCCTAACCTTAGAAATATAGAAGAAGGAAAGAATAATGCCAAATTCAGACATTATTTTTCATTTTTCCCAAGCTTTCGATTTAGGTACTAGATCTTCTTCAGGGCTTAATATTAAAATAATGCTTTTAATAAATTGAAAATTGGAAATTTTATTGTATACTTATTTTCCATTCTAATTTCAAAATTCTATTATCACGATTTTTGCCTTTTAAATTTTATTACTTGTTGAAAAGTCGCCTACTTTCGCCATTTGCTTCTTTATATCTTCTTTATAAATGTCATCCAAATTTAGGAGATTATTGGCAAACAATAAAACTTCAGAATGAATAATGATATAAAATTCTCTTAATTTTTTTACGAATTTATTAAATAATTGGGCTGAATCCCTTGAAGCAAAGAATAATAATTAAAAAAAAAAAAATCAAAGAGAAACCCCCTTAAGTTTTTTGGATGTAATTTCTGTCCGTTTGTTAACCAATTTAGATAAAGTTAGTAAAGAGATAGAAGGATTTACAAGTGGTTTTTAGCTATACTGAAGAGATCCTGAAGGATATACTTGTTTTTCCTCGATAAAGAAATTGGGTCCTTGCTAGCTCTAACCAGCAGTTTGCCTTCACTTTCTGACAAGATAATTGGCAAAGTTATGAAGCGATAGGAAAGAGTCATTCTATATTTACGAATCAAGCAAGAAAAATGATATTGAAAATGATATTTTAACAATAATTTATAAAAGTTTATCGCCAAAGTTTATTATTATTGATATTATTTTAAATGTAATTATAGTTTAATTGCTATATCACTTAATAAGTGCATAATGCGATTTAAATCAGAGGCTTACCCACAATTAATGTGGGAGATTTTCGTTTTAGAAGTAATTACTATAAATTTTCAATTTAACACTATTCTTTTTATTCAGAATAGTCCATTTTCTTATAATTTCTAAAATAATTTAGACAACGTGATCTCTTTAAAATAATAATCATTATTAGTGAAGTTATTATACATTTTGGAGGTTCATATCTAGTATTATAATCTGTAATTGCTTGAATAAAATAAGGAAAAAACTTCGCTATGTATGTTTCTTATCTAATAATGGTGCCCATGATTAAATGTATTCATTAAATAATTAAGAAAATAAATTGAAGATTCCAAAATGAAACTTTCTCCAAGCAAGCAATTCTCCTTTGAGCCCCGTTCACCTGGACCACACACATGGAACACAATCAACACATCGTAGGGACAAACAAACATTTATGTTTTACGTGCACAAAAACAAAACCGCTTTTAGTGATACAACATTACAAAATCCTTTATATATATATTTTTTTTTAATTTAAGTCAAGACAACATCTGAGGTCATAGCCTGCCTTCAGACAGTGTTCTCTCCTTACAGGCAACGCTGCCTATCACTGGCAATTAGCTGAAAGAATCTCCTCAAGAAGGAAGAGAAAATCTAAGGGCCAACAGCTGGATTCGAAACCGGGATCTCCACGTTGGAATCCAGTATACTCTGGCCAAAGTAATTTTATAGACCAATATTTTGTGAAAGGTTGGTGTATCTGTCTCACAGAAATAATTGTAACATTCACAGGAAACGTCGAAGAAATTGGTCGCTAAACTATTTACTGGCAGCGCACTTTCCTAACGTTCAATTTAGAAATTTTTTAAAAATAAATAAAATAAAAAAATTAGAAAATATAAAAAATAAATTAATTAAATCACTTTTTAAAAAGGAGTAGTTGAGAATTAATGAAAATAATATCAGTCTCTATGATTTTTAAATATATTCTGTTCAAGCAAAAGTAAATAGTTATATGCTTTAATATTATTTAGTAATACTTAGTAATGTTTGGAGAACTGTCTAACAAAGTAAGCCCATGTTGAAATAAGGGCAAAGTAAACCTCTTAACGGGCAGGCGAGTTCTAATACCTTGCGGTAATACAAGAGTTTCACTTCATCATATCGTAGTCCTCAGACAGGTGGACTTTACTCTCTGACTATTCCACAATACTCCGACCACAAAACTTGTAACCAGAGACTTCTGTTCACTCTAGAGAGAAGTATGCCACAATGGCTCTTCACTTTTGACGTTCTGAGGTCACCAAACACCACAAACTTCTCACAAAACATACCGATAAAGTTGGTTGTCATATACCTTGGTACTTTTGTGTGGATTTAATTTATAAAATCATTATGTTGACTTTAATTAAGCTAAATTTATTATTATTCCCTTTTAAACAGATTGTTTAATATAAAACCTCATAGGGATAATACTTCTTCAGGGATCTTCACGTTCCTGCGGGTTCCCCATCATTTCATCATTTCAACACTTACGTACTCTGACAATCCTTAATACTCACATACCATTTTAGGGCCTGCAGTGGTTTAAAGAGGGTGTAACTATTTGGGGTTTAACGAACCTACAGGCGATATCCAGCTCCTTACCACACTACTACATAAACATATTACAAACACTTCACGAACTAGAACATGCATACTTTGACAGTCGTACAAAAAATATCTTTTCAAAATATAAGTTTAAAAAATATTATCAGAAGATTGAGGAAGACGACATGCTGTGATTATCTGAACCTAACGTAATCTTTGGCCTCAGCTTCATTCAACAAAGCTACAAGGACGATGGTCCTTTTTTAGAAAATCTACTGGGAAACTTTGCTTCATGCAGGTTTGCTAGGGGGTCAGAAAGAGGCTCTCTCAGGACATGGTCTTGGAACGCTGTCTTCCGTGGCATTAGACTATGTCAAGGGCATCAGTTATCTGATAGTAACCAGGCCCATTTTAATCATCCACGGAGACTATTTCAGGTCCTAGACAAAATTTTTTTAAGTGCATCCTAATACTTCTCCGTAACATCAATTCCAGTTCTACTCGTACATCTATTTCAGCGCCTGACTAGAATTAACAGCAACGAACCCTTAAAACAACTGCTACCTTGCAGATCATCATGCATCATCGTAAGAAAGAAAGTCACGCAACTTTAAAGAAAAAGAATATAAATACTGCTTTTAGATTTCGATAAAAACCGAGGAAGGATTTTTAGCAATCAGGAAGAAAGAAGGAATAAAATTCATAAATTAATTTTCGTAGAATTTCCACAAATTTATGACGAAAACTCTTGGTAAAACCCAAAGCAAATCTCCCTGTACATTAAAGCCGTTAACAGAAAGCCATCTTAAGCTTGCACAGATATGTGGATATAGATTTATAACAGTAATCGCTTAAAAACCTCTCAAGCTATGATGAATACCCATTCTTCAAGAGAAATAAAACCAAAAATTCAACATCTAATAACCAACTTAATCAAATCACATCCTATTTATTTCTGTATTTTCCGATAAATATTTACAAGTGAGAAGTATTGTTAATGATAGTAGGAATAATGTTAAGGAAAGGATTAGCTATGCAGTTAGCGTATTGGATTCCCACGGGGAGATCTAGGGTTCAAATCCAGCTGCTGGCCCTTAGATTTTTTCTCTTCTTAGGAGCTTCTTACATCAACGTCCGTTGATGGAAAGTGTTAACTGTAAAAATAGAACACTGTCCGGAAGCTGACCTCCGACGAATTAAATTTAAAAAGAAATTATAATCCTTTCAAGATCCTCAGATAAGTAACAAGGTGTGCGAGATTGACCTGCGTATTTCCGTACTTCTCTTTCTCGATAAATATTAGAAATAATTTATGATTCATACTGTAAGGGAAGAGGAAGTTAAGTGAAGAGCGTGCAGCCATCACCGACCGTTCTTGAACTTTTATAACCACGCCGGGCTGATTTCCTCCAGGAAACTACCTTTATCGACAGTATATAGTGCAACCCTCTCGCTAACTACATAGAAGTGGACCAACCTATCTACCAACCTCGTCTATGTTATTCTTACCACAAGAGATATCGCTTTGTATGTCGACCCCAGCAGGATAACTCTTTCAAACTCCTCATACCATAGCAGTTTTTTTTTGCCCAACACTATTCACCAAGTTTCCTAAACTTCACCTCAGGTCCCGCCTACAACCAACTAATGTTATATACCCTTTTTCCGCTTTTAAACAGTGTTTGCTCCAATGATGGCGTATTCCTTCACCTTCTAAAGAAAAATCTGCTACTCTCCAGGCATTATATGCTCCAGTAAAGGAAAACCTCTATTTTTTCTTTCTTTCTTTATTTATTTTTTTTTTTACATCACTGCAGTAACCTTAACAAAAACTTTGCAGATGGGGAAAAAAATCATCTCCTAAAAAAATATCTCCATACTTTTTCCAAAACCATTAATATTAAAACAAACTCATTAATTCAATGATTAAGACCTAGTCAGCGCTCAGAGCAAAGAGAAATTATGAAAATACCTAATTATTTAAGCCTATGATCTCATTAAAGTGATAAACTGCCAATTGTAACCATTACTTTCAGTAAGACAGGAGAATCTGAAAAATTTAAATTAAAGATAATCTAGAAGATAACTTGGTCAAGAAAAATTATTAACTAACATTGTTAAAGATAAACTGGGCATAGATGTCAATTAATTGGGGAACCTTTCAAAAGATGATGTTAAAATAGAAGGACTGCTTTTGCCTGACCTTGTTTTTCAAATTATTTGATTGGTTTCTAAGATTTGTAACGAAGAAAGGAGAGTATGAATGAGGTTATCTAATTCTCTTATCTTCGCTGAAAACCAAGTTATAAGAGAATATAGATTGTAGGGTTTGTGGACTTTATGACGTGTATGAATAGGACAATTAGGGATTCATAGCTAATTATTTAAAACAATAGAAGTATGTCAACGATGTTGTTTTATTTTTGGTTCAAAGAAAAGTTAAAAAAAAAAATCGATCACCCGTGGGACGATCTCAGGACTTATCCTTCTTAAACGAGTAAACGCGGACCCAACATCAGCATGATTCCCAAGTTTTGTGGATAACTAGCATCCTTAAAACAACTGAAGGTACAAAGAGATAAACTAGATAAATTTTCTAAACATTTGTCAAGAGTGTAATGTTGTATGGATATGAGACTAGAACTATAAATGCTCAGAAACAAAATTGATTGCTGAAATGATATTTGGCAGAGAGCGTAGAAAGTATGAACTGGCTATCAGGTCACGATAGATGAAAATTACCTGAAATAGTAACCTGCAGAAAGAAAAGCCCAGAAAAGTTTGGGCATATTCTCAGGTCGCAACAAGAATTATGTGCTTATAAAATGATTCTCTTGGAAGGCAGTGTAATGTAATGGTAGAAAAAATAATAATAAGGCAAACTGCATTCGAAGTTAAAATAGCAGGTTGGAATGAACTTGAGTTACTGAAATTGCTAGATCAGCGTGGAAAATGTGATGTCCAGTATGCTGAATAGCTAAACACACTTTACTGTACATTTCTATAGATACCATTAAATATACACCAAACCAATGATATACCCAGAAACACAATAAATCCTTTGCAATCCGCCCTCCTTAAACGGTCAACTATCGGACAACCCTAATTAATTTTATGACATCTAAGGATTTATTCAGAAGACAAGAAAAAGTCCTGGATGATTATGAGCGAAAATTAAAGACGCCGATGACAAAATACTGACGGGTGAACAAGCAAAGTTGAACATAAGGATGTCTAAAAGACATCTCTGCTTGTTCACGAGCTTGTGTAGAGCAAATAATCAAAATTTTGTCAATCTCCAGCCAGATATAACTATACAAATAATTTCTGACAATTTTAAATAAATCGTTAAAAACAGAACCGTTTTTTAAACACCTCCTTGCTGTGCTGAAATATAGATTGTACTCCTGGTTACTACGGTATCGTACCGTAGACTGTTCGGACTGAAGCGGAGTATCAGTTAGTCTGTTGCGAAGTGTTTTACAAAAGCTAAGATAGCTGACGGATGACTTTTTTAAATTTTTCTTCGGAATTCATGAATATTACACTTGATTTCCGTTCTTATTACTTTTAAATGTAAATAAGACTTTTTAAGTGTGAATAACTTAAGAGTGAATAAAATATTCCGTCATTAATGAACAAGTTTAAGTGTTTGAAATGAGGTATGTTGACAGTAAATACTAACGCGTAAAGCTAATTTCGAACTGAGGGACTAGTTTAAATTAACAGGGTACTGTTAGTATGGCTGATATAGTTAGTTGATTGGAGGATAGATTAATGATGCGCAAACATATAATCACCTCTTGGTCTAGTTGGGAAACCGGGGTAAGGTCTAAATCATGGCGGTAACTTGTCTCAATAATGCATCGTACAATCAAACTAGCGTACACCATTTCGCTGGCGCCCATCCTACCACCCACATACAACTTCTAGCTCTCTAACCTTCCACATCTCATAGTCCACCTGCAATTCCCTCTCTCTATCTCTTTCATTCCCTTTTCCACCATTTCTCTCACAGTCCAAAGGCGCAATTGAATTTCTGAAGAGTCTACCGACTAGGAGAGAAAAGGTATTCCACTCTCACCTATACTGTTAAAGGCAAAGATGGGCGCCCCAACCAGCATCAATTTTTGATTACAGTTCCATTCCGGGTATTTCTCCAGAGGCGCCTATACTAGCCAGCAACATTCATGCTAGCTCTATATACGTACCAATGTAGGCCGAATTTTCCTGGAAATTGTTCAACTAATGGAATTTTAGTTTCATCTTCAATTTATAAAAATATTTCCATTTATTTGTTATGCACATAAATTCATATAAAGTTATACTTACGTTAAATAAAAAAATTAATGAAAAATATTATGTCCGCTGCCATTGCCAGTAATAGAAACAATTGCAAGTCCAATAAACATCAATAAAAATAAATAATTTGCAAAACATTTTGATATTAGTTTCGCCGCCAAACAAAGGACGCCATAAAAAAAATTATTAGTCAAAATTGGTCAAAGAACCAATCAATTTTTCTGTAGATTAGTTAAATTTTTGAAAACGAGGAAAAAGACATTTTTAAATTTGGTGTACCGTTTTGTATAGATAGGATTCATAACTATTATTTGAAACATATTAATTTACAGAAAATATGGGTAATTCTGAGTGCGATGATTGGTTAAGCATTCCTCTAACGTGCCATCATTGTTCAGTAAATGTCTTGCCAAGTAATAGTTTTAATAAGAATTAAATTTGGAATTAAATATCTAAATTTAGAGAACAAATGGCTGACCGGAAATTCCACCCTGGTGAATAGCCTTTTTTCCCGATTTCCTCGCACAAGGCTTCTAAAATTGTATTCAAACTTGTTTATGGTAGTTACGAACACAACAAACTAAAACTTCTACTTAAAACTTTTTTTTTTTTTTTTTGAAAATACAATTAAGAGTGCTTCTGAGAGATGTGATGGGGAATTCAGATAGAAAATCTAAGAATTTAGATTCTTCTAAAGTGATATGAATTAAGTATAACTTAAATGGTCGAAGTTTAAAGAATAAAATTGTGAAAATTTTTTCCATCTATATTCGTAACTGATATCTATTCTTAAGCTAGGCCATGATTACAACTTCGCGATATAGAACTTCGAATCCTACTCCGAAATCGACTGCTATGGTTTTACATTAATAAGTGTTCCGTTTGCAGTACTTGACAGCAATTGTGACGTTTATCGATCACACTCGGCAGCCTTAAACTGCAAAGCTGATAGTTGTGCCCTAATATCTACCAAGAACAAGAAATGAATCTGGCCTTTTGCAGTTTTAGGCAGCTGGTTGGTTAGTTCTGGGACTCATCGCTTGCTGTTATGCCTGTCCAAACAGTTTTTCCTCAATAAATATTAAGGGTCTCAAATTTTTGGAGCGTTACGGCTCCAAAAGGCACAAAGATTAGGCTTTCTTCGTTTTTTTTAGGTCACAAAACGCAAAACGTTCTAAAAGCTGCCTAAGATTTCTTATTATCCATTCTTTGCCTTCTAGATATAACCTAGTTATTCAAATAGAAACATCCTAAATTTTTGCACAAGTTTGTTCTACTTTAATAGTTTTCAATATTAAATAGATATCAATCATAAGACTCAACAACCTTCAATTAAATATCATCCAGGATTAATAATTTAAAACAAAAAATTATCATATTAAAGTGGATAAGATATAACAAGACAGTTTAAGTTTCTGGTAGGCTCGACGTAGCTTTTAGTGTTTTGTCTCCAAACACATTCTTAGCAGAGTGATTCTCTAGAATAAACAATGATAACTTCGTTCAACCTTAGTCAACGTTACGTTTCTAAATATGGTTTCATACAAGGAAATGCTAGATTATGAAAATTTTGTTACTGTTATTCAGCAAATAGGAGAAGAGAAAGAGAGAAAAACCAAGGAAGAATGGAGGCTCTAGATGAAAAATAAGAGGCTATTCAGAGAATAGCATCTGATTGGTGCCCTAATTGAGGCTTGGGAAACAGCTCGTCGCTTCTCAATCAGCAGATTTCCCTTGGGTGTCATTAACCCGCGGGTCTCGCAGCACTTCCTAACCTTATAGCCCAATAGCACTTCACTATCTCTACCTTGATTACACCCAAATCTTACACCATCAATTAAAACACCGCCTCCGCTAGCAGTAACACACTACTACTATTACATCCGGCCGTATCTTTTCTACTTCCTATGCATCTTCTCTACAGGTCTTACTTGTTGGCTAAGCTTACTTCTGCTGGGGAAATTAAGCTAAGTGAAACGAAAATGCTATTTTCCTTGCTAACCCTGGCTTCCACTTTCAGTTTTCCTAGCTCCCAACAAGGTAGGAACTGGGAGAAGACCCTCTGCAATCTATATCTATATATCTGTAAGGAGGTAGAGGCAGCAGTAGATCAAGCAGGTTGAGTACATTGCCTTCTGCCTCGTTTTCCTTGCTGCTCGCATTTTCCAAGCGACCATCTCACATTATTGGTATTTACGCCCTTCTTTCTTGATAAAAAATCCTCCCTTAATGTACCATTAAAAATTATGTTAAACTGATTAGTAAATGACTATCATGTACATAGTGTGGACAGTTCCCCGTTCAATTACAATTTTATCTTGTAGGATACAAAGTTGCTGAAACGCAAGTAAAAGTCATTTTTTAACCAAATTTACTATCATTTCAACATCAAACTGTATATTGTAAATTAAAAAAAAAAAATCTCTTACAACAACCATTTTGATAATCATAAACTTTTGGTAAGATTAAAACTGGCTTCTTCAATCTGCAATGAAAACCATTTTTTTTTTTTGCGTTAATTTTTTGCTACAATCAGCGCGTTGGCGCTATAAGTAACAATGATAACAGAGTAACAAATGATAAGTAACGAGTGGAGAAGTTACCCAGTGGTAACACTCCAAAATATTAGGCTATTAATCGCTCTCTTCACTGGAGAGGAGATCACGAGGCCACTGTCTTTTAAGACGTCTTGTCGGGTTGTCAGGAAGAGTTCTAGAAGAAAGATTTTTAGCTGGAAGATTAATATGGAGATTGCAGGTTGAAATGGAGTTTTCTGTATTGTGTTTAGCAACATGAGTGACAAAAGGAATGTTAAGGTCAGTGTGTATAGACAGGTTGGAGTCAAAAAATGGAGCTTTTACAATGGTTCGAAGTATTTTAGATTGAAGAGATTGTGTCCTTTGTAGATTGGAGCGTTTGGTTGAACCCCACAGCTCTATTCCATACGCTCAGATGGGTTTCAAAATAGAAGTATAAATCGGTCTTTTATTGTCCAGAGAGAGTTTTGATCTATTGTCTAAGAGTCTTTAAAGTAGTCGATAGCGTCTGTTTGGTTCTGTTCTTTTAAGTCTAGTATGGGGGTACCAAGAAAGTCTTCGTTCTAAGTAAAACCCAAGGTAGTGGGAAAACAATTTAATATTTATTGGTCGTAATTCTCAAGTTTACAAATCAACTAAAGCTTTAATCCAAATCTTAAAAATGTAACTGTAATAATTCATTAAAATTTGCCACTGTCTGCCAGATTTCAACATAAATCTTTTATGTATGGTCTTTAAAAGTGTATTTAAATTAAAGTAATAGCTATTTTTGCAATCAGGCTTTAAGTTCAACTACCAAATTAGGTGTCGTGGACGGAGACGACTAGCGAACAAGTTTACTATAAGTTTCTCGTATTAAACATTAAATAGAAACCAAGGCTTAGATCAGAAATCTGACCCAGTCCCAAAATACATGTTAGCTTTGCGGACTTCGCCTCTAACCATACGAATAACGTGGTTCTAAGTGAAATGTATAATAGTTCCAAAAGAAGGCCGGTTAAAATGTTCATGAAATGAAGAGGGAATGACGCTTCCGGAAGACAGTCAAAATTAGTTAAAGTAAAAAAGTGCAATGCTGCCTAAAACGAGAATAAGTTTCATTTTTGTGAAGTACTGCTGTTTTCAAATGTGATTGGAGAATTATTCGGTTGGAAAATTAATTATTTTAATATTATAAAGGAAAGCAGTTATATTTTAACTGAAATTTATAAAATAAGAATATCTTAAATTTAAAAATTTTATTTAACATTAACTTCAGAGTTTTTTTTTTAGGTTTATTATTATTACATCGGTATTTTACATAAACTTTTAGAGGTAGCTAACGTAGAAACAATAAATCTTTAAATAGTAGTTACATTTATTTCAACTGGAAAGTTTTCATGTTAGATTAGGTTTGAACGTAAGTCAAGTAGGGTGGATACGCCTTGGAGGGGCGAAAGCTTTTTGGGCCGAAAGAGTAGGAACTGATAGCCGCATATATTCAGAGCGCTTAGATCCTTAGCAATAGGATCAAGTAGCGGCGGCTTCTGCCTATGGAATAAAGATCCAGATGGGCAAACTTTTAATGCATCCTTTAAAAGAAGAACTAGGTGAAGTTTTACATTTAGAAAAGGAAATAAAAGGACGAAGAGGAGCCGGCTGAATAAAGGAGAAGAAAAATTTCTTGTGATTTCAAAGTGAACAAGTTTGGAAAATATTTTATAATTTGTACAAAAAGTTTGTATTAAAGCCCTATTTTTCTTTTTCTTCTAGCTTCTCTTTCTTTCTCTTTCTCTTTCTTTTTTTTTTTTAAAAAAAAGGTTTTGTAATCCAGGAAAAGGATCCCAACTGAGGTTATCGTTGTTGTTTGGGGAAAATTGAATTGGCGTGAGGATAGTACGATTAGGATAGGCCGCTTGCTTGACAATGGAAAATCAACTTTAGCAGAAAGGATACATTCTGTAGATAGAATATTTCCTTTGTTCAATATCATCGGATATATTGAAAGACCCGAGTGAATGTCTTTCAAATAAGAAACACATACTTCCACGATGACCGAAAAGAATTTACTATAAAGATAAAAAAAGAGAACAAAAAAATGAATAAGCTGAATACAGTACAAAATGCTTTTCTGTTTAAAGCTACATTGAGTTTTAAGAACTTCATTAAATCAACAAAATTTAAAGACAATATTTTGAATTTGTTTTTCAAGATAATTCAATCTACTTTTTGTCTTTCTTTAACCAAATTGGAAACTTCTAGGTTGAACTTATCGTCAACTTCTTTTTCTTATGCTTTTCAAGACCGGTCTCACAAGTATCCCTTCAAGTATATTGAGGCCACTCACTCCAAGCCCACCAGAAATGGTTTCAAGTTATTTCTAAGATTTTTTTCCTTTTTTCTGAGGAAAGAGTGATCTCAGGCTTCTGCCTAATTGCTCCTGGATGGACAATATTCTGGATTTTTATAAGAGATTGGAGTTCACCAAGAAATTTCAAGGATAAACTGAGGGAAATCGACCATAGCCTTTGGATAATGGATATTGTGATTAATTAATTTCATAGATTGTTCACAGGCATGGGTTTCTGAATCCAGGTATGTGTCAGGATCCAAAGGAGACTTGTATAGGACAAATTCTTTAGGACGAAGTTTTCCAGGCAGATTCATATGAAATAATAAAATGCTACCAGGGGCCAGGAAAATTTGAAGGAATTAAGGATCTATTCTGACAGTCAGGAAGCTTTAAAGGCTTTTCATCTGGCACTCCAAGGAAAGAGAATACAGAAGAAGTCAGGATCATCTTGTTTGGCAAGAATGGTTTAGAGCAGTGATTCCCAAAGTGTGCGCAGCTGCTCCCCGGAGCGCCGCGGAGCCGTCATAAGGGCGCCGCGAAATATTCAATTCGCGAAACAATTCGGCAATTTTCTTGGAATTTCCAACTCTCGAATTTTATATCCAATTTTATTCCGAGATTTGAGAAGTTGTGTAGTGAACATCAAGCCCATCCATCCCAATAATAATTTTAATAATGTTAATCATCAATGGACGTTCAATAAATTGTTTGTGAATTTAAAATTCGTGTTTAATTTATTATTCAACTAACCTAACCACATGGTGGTAGTCCCGTCTCGATATGGATATTACCGAAAAAGTTGGAATTGGATATTTTATATTATCCCAATGAAAATAGTAAGTATCTGTTTTTAATTTCTCTCTGTTAAATGGGTAATCGCTTGTGAAAAGGAAAGTTTTCCAATTTTTCAAGAAAGTCAAAAATTTAGAAAAAATCTTATGTATTAAGGGCGCCGCGGGAAAAATCCAATTATTTAGGAAACCGCAAACCGAAAAAGATTGGGACCCTCTGGTTTAGAGCCTTTTGGATCCTTGGACATTCAGGGATTAAAGGTAACGGAAGATCTGGTAGAGTTGCAAGGGAGGGAGAGAAGACTTGCAACATAATAAAGATTTCGAGCAAACTGATGATTTAATCACGGTGTAAAGAGGGCATTAAAAAATTATTTGGTGTTTTATACCAATACTTGTAAGCTCTCTTAGTTATATCTAAAATAACTAAACGGTTAAAATAATAATATTTATTCTTTCGTAAAAATAAACGTAAATTCATTTAGTAAAGTAAATTAATTACTTAATAAAATTAAATAAGTGTCTTTCCTAATATTTATGTTTTCTACGTTGTTTTTATAAAAATAAATTCAGAATTATCTCACAACTTAGTTAACAACTGTCAGTAGATGAAAGGCCATGAGATTTGTACAATAATATTTAGGTTCAACAATGGAATCAAATCTTATACAATAGCTATAGCTTTATCCGATTTATAGAAAGCCGACTTACAGAGAGATTAATAAAACAACCCTTCCACGGTTATTAGATTTATTGGTATAAATCAATGACTCATTCGGTCAAATGTTAACAGCTTAAATGTCACAGTCAATAGAGATTTTCTGACCCATGGGTTACAAAATTTGTTTGTGAGCAGTATTTATAAAATTTTACTTAACAAAAAATAATAAAGTAAAATCAACTTCGCTTTTTTTGTATTCTTCTTTTGATTTAAGTGAAGTCGATAAAATATTTCTAAAAGGAGATTGTCTGAATAAGCCAGCAATTTGTTGACATTTCTGGATCGGTTGAGAAATAAGTCCCGAGATGGAGCTATTACAGTGCAGTAACCCTCTTAGACTCGACTCAAAATACTAGCTATCGTTTCAGTGGACATACCTATGCAGTATAGAGCATGACAGTTTTATGAAGGACAGTTTATTTGCCATGAGAATGTCTTGAATATTAGTAGCACTTCGCTGATTTATTTATTTCTATAGACACAATAGTATCAAATAATTGCTAAGAATTTCCTGATTTCCAATGGTTAAAAATAAAGAGATCCTCTCCTATTCAAACTGAATATCGAGGACATTGCTCTAATAAGTTGTATCTCACCAAAACCAACTGAAGTATTAGAATACACAATAAAAAAGCGAATAATTTGGGTTGTACAACAAATGCATATTTGCTAGCAGAAGGGTTGCTCTAATAATGAGCCTGAGAATCTCTTGAACAAGGTGAAGATGTTCAATAATACGATTATTAGTAATACAGATTTAATTAAAGAAGATATTAAAGCTAGAAGAGAAGTTGATAGATGTTTTCCACATGTTTGACTATAAAGTTTATCTATCTCAAGCAATTAAGAAGAAATACTTAAGGCATACAATAACTAACACCAAGATAGCTAATTGTCTTTTACTGTGATGCACATTTAGCTAATGGAATAATTATGAATAAAGCACTAAAATATAAAAGTTTTTTTTCTTTTTTCATCAAGTAAATAGGTGATTACAGCATCAAAATATTATTAAACTAAAAATATAAGGTAACTGGGGGAAAGCTTATTGAACAAATGGCCTCCAAAATTCAAAATTATTCTGTGGCTTTCTGAATTTAGTCACAAGTCACCAGCATAAGGCCGTTGGTTTAAAGACTATTTTTATAAAATCGACTACGTCTTTTAACAACTTTTTAGAAAATCCACTATCTCATTTTTTCTATGGACAGTTAAAGCAAGAATTGTTGGAGAATAGTATTTAAACGTGTGACCTGCTATTCAGTTCAGCTAAATAATAAAACGAACCTAGTCTAAGCAACTGAAGTGCTGATAGAAAAATAAAATGCTGGCTATAATTAAATTCCATCCTTTTTAGCGAATTTCCATTTTATTTTAATTTGATCCAAGTTAATTAATTCTATACATACCTTTTACAAGTGAAAGCAATTAATACAGTAAATAGCGCATTGAGTATTACCATCTATGTGGATTTAGAGTGGACGAGCTACAGAATTACCATCGTCAGACAATTCATATTTAATTTCCCTTATCTTGTCCTTCTTCGTTTTAAATCAAAAAAACACGTCCTTTAATTTTCCTTTTCACCATCAAGACCAAAGTCCTTGGCAGGCAGAAAAAAGGATGATAAACCAATGGCAAGAGGGGACTTTGTCGGTGACTGGCTCCCAAACCACTTATTCTTCAGCAACTTTGTTGGAATATTAATTCCATGAGAAGGACCACATTATTCTCTCAGCACATAATAACATTCTTTGTCCTCTTATCTCGGTTCTAAATAATTCCGTTTGTTTAGTAAATTAATTAAGATGGCTTCCCCTTTAATTCTCCCGTACCTAGCTAACAGAGGGAAGGAGAGAAATTGAAGTCTTCTGTTTTTTTTTTATTAACTCTTGATTTTTGGCCGCAGCAGAGTGTACACCACTTCAAGAAAATATCAAAGGAGGCAAAAGATAGTTAGAGGGTTATTTTAAGGCTGAATGCACTGAGTTTAGAAAGGGTAAGGATGTATCTAGTGGACCAAAACACCAGCTTCATACTGCTTACAGCTCAGGTCCTCCATAATTAGAAATAATAATGATGTATGAAGAATTCATCTTTCAAGATTTTAGCATAAAAGATACTCGTCGGAAAGGGTTATTACTAATGCTCTAACTCGTGCCTGAGATCCTGCGGCTTAGAGTCGCATGTGGCTCACATATTTTTTTTTGCGGCCTACTGAACTAAATTGAATTAAAAATCTATTAACAATCTAGTTAAATTGAACTATCCTCTTTTTTAAAAAAATAATTTCTTTAATAAAAATAAATATTTATATGTATTAATACGTTACTTTTAACTTAAAATTTCGGCAAATTTAACTATCGTTAATTCGAAAGGAAAAAATTAATTTAAAAACATGTTATTCATCCTTAGATAAATTTCAGTTTGAACCCTCGTCATCCTGGAATGAAGAATGTTAGTTCATTGTTTTTTTTTCCTTTGGACTTCTCTTTTTGTGCGATCCGTGGTATTGTGGAAGTATTGATACTATAATCGATACTATCGATACTATGTCCTGTAAAGGCGCACTTTCGGACCAGAAGAGATGATAAGCGATAGAGGCTTTGGGAGAGAAGCCCAATATCTTCCCTAACGCGACGGCGCGGTATTAAAATTTAATAAAGAAATTATATTAATGTTTTGCTAATTATAACAAGTTGGTTAATATCTCGTTGGATGATAGTACGTGATTATATATTGACATAATAATAAATATTCTGAAGTATCCTTAATTTGCCAGCTTTCTCCTCCCTCATTCTTACAAGATGCCTAATCATTGAAAGCCTTATTGCACAAAGATCTTTCTTATATTAAGCCTAATATCTTAGTTCTATATATCAACAACTTCCGCTGTTCATCTTCTCCTGTTGCATAGAGGCTCATATTGTTGCCACAATTTATCTTTGTAAAACAGAATCGTTGAGTTGAATAAAATCTGATTCCTTAAGTGTCATTTAAGGTAATCATCTTTCACAATGTAAAGAATAAGAGATGTGTTTGAAAAAAAAGTTGCTCCGAATGGCGAACGGCATTTCTAACCAACAACTCACTTAGAGACACTTCTAAAAGGTATTGACTGGTCTTTTCACCCAGCGCCTCCTGTCACTGTATATATATAAGACTAGCTTTACTATTCTATCTTTACCTTTTCTGTTGAGAAGCGTCTGATTGCGGTATTGTAATGCTGATTAGACAGACACTGGGCGATGCCAGCAGACGGCTTGTGCTTGGTTGAGGCTTGCCAGTTGTGGGAAGGGTGTCATCCCACGGACTGTGGATGAATATTTCATAGGCTTCAAGGGTGAAGGAACATCCCTTCTAAGGGTGGAAAGCTTCTTCCCGCACCCTCTATTCTCCTCTAGGTGGTTTTGCGAAACTTGGAAGGGTGAACAGCAGTATTATACACTTCCATTGAGTGACAGACGTCTGACCAGGCACTGCCACGCGCTCCACTAATTCCTTTACATTATGAATTGTAAATCCGTTGTTTAACGTTTATTAACTGAAATAGAGAAAGATAATTCTTACTATTTCTTACTTGGTTTCTGATTTATTTTTTGTTTTATTTATAAAAATAACTTTGTAAATCAAAGACTGATCTTTATTTGTATCGATCGCTTATCCGCCTTAAGAAATATGTTCTCTTATTAATCTATATAATTAAGGCTCGAAAACTACGTACAACTCTACTCATTGACGTTTGAAATTTTTCACTATTCTTACAGCTTATTTTCAGCAAGTTGCAGTTCGTGCAGCTTTAGAGAAAACAAAAACAAAACATCTAATAGACTCTGAGAACAGAATTTTTTTTCGACCCTTCAGATTGCAATTGCTGCCTCTAAAAATGAAAGATTAACAGATAATGCCAAGAGTCCAGAAAAACTTGGCTCAAAAGAAAATTGCACTAAAGGCAATATGTGAGAAATTTCATCTTGCATTTGCCTGCAGCGGAACAGAACTCGACGCAGAAATGTTAAGAATAGTTTACGATTTATGAGGAAAAGAAGGAGCGACCGCTGAATGCTTCAGCCAGAAAATGTAACAGACATTGTGCGGGAAAACGCTTGAAATTAACCGTTACAGATTAAGCATTACTGATTAGACAAACTAATGTGGCTTTTATGTCAGCCATAGTTTAAATATTAATTTTTTTGGTAGAGCCTTTTAATTACAGTAAATTATTTATTCAATTCGAACTATTTTCCTCAGCTTTTACAGATTTTTTATTTACTGCCCATTCATTGGAAATGGAAAAGCAATTCACACGAATGTTAAATCAGCACGGATGAAATAACCAAAGTGCCCAAAGTTTTCATGCAACATAAGATGATAATCATGCAGAATATATAAAACAGATTCTTGATATGAATTAGGAAAGCGAATAGCTATAGTCATACAGTGCAAGTGGCCCATTAGTTTCTCAGAGGATAGGTTATGTACGAGAAGGTTTATTGCAAAGAACAGTATAGCACTTCACCATAAGCAACTAATTCAGTGAGTGCTGGAGAACCTAATCAATACATAGCTGGAGCAATCAACAGAATGGAAATGCACCAAAAAGTAATAGCTAGATTTGGTGAGCCGTAGAAGGGTAGATGTCTGAAGGGTAATGCAGAGCTTCAGTCCATTCTTGGTCTTGTTGAGTAATGTTTAGTTGGAGACAGCTAGCTACCACCAACTGGAGATGACATCCCACCTAAGTACTGCCATTGCTCTCTCTTTGTTCGTCAAAACTCATCCAGGAAGCACTAGCAATCTGTGGCTCAAACTATCTTGCAAGACGCCCAACGCCATGCCAGCTTTCTATTATGTTCTTGAGAAGTTGTGTAACTGTTCGCAGCCATCTACAAATCCCTCTGTCACCTTCTACTTCCAAGTTCACATTAAGTCAATTGAAAATAAATATAACATACTATTAAACAAAGTAAAAAATTTGGCAACTTTATTCTATAAAAAATTAAAATTAAATTATTTAAAGAAGCAATATTATTTGGATTACTCAGCAGATTTAGCAGGCAGCCAAGATTGCCAGCAACAAAGTTTTGCCATTAGTCGAACATGTTGGTTTTCTGTGCAATAAAGGTATCTGGAGATCCAAACCTAAGGTTAAAAGTTTCTTTTCTCAAAAGCAGGTTAAGCAGAAACCTTTTCCCAAATATATAAACGTTTCCATAATTGGTAAAAGGTCTAGAATAAAATCGTAAGATTCTTTTCGAGAATAACTCAAAATACTTGCACTATCTCGGAAAAAATTTGCATTCCTTTCTATCTTTTAAACTCAACAGAAATAATTATTATAGTTCCACATAATCCAAAGGTAATCATAACCCATCTTTAGAGATTATCTTAAAATTAAAAGTGTTCAATTTCGTAAATCAATAATATGGTACTGCAAGAATTGAGAAGCTATAACATAGAACTTTTATTTAAACTCGCAAAGCATCCTTCTATCTACCACTTCGGCACTTATTTGAAGGGAACCGAAGTTTGAAGAGTGACTTATAAAATTTATAGTAAGCTCATTTAGGTTTGTCAGATGTGGTGGCGATGCAGGATTTACCTACGCTTAAGCAGTGACGGACAAAGGAAAGCACATTGGTGGAGAGGTGAGCTGTCTGGTGACGCGGGCAATTCTTCAAAAAGCCTTACAACCCAATGATAGTGTGCAATAGAGATGAGTTAGCGTAGCCTCTTCTGCTAAATCGCTTTGTCGGAGGGGTTTTTGGCAGGAGGAAGTAGTGCGGAAGTGTTGGCAAGGTAAAAAAACTGGTAAGAATGCTTCATTCCATCTTGTAGAACACCAACCAGGGAAAACAATAAGAGAATTTTCAGCTCCATAATTGAGGGTATCTTATTGTACGGGTCGGAAACATAGACAACCTCTCAAACTCGCATGAGAAAGGTAAAAACAGTTGGAATGGAGTTTTGGAGAAGGTGTGTAAGAAGATACGATATGGATTAGAAATGAAGAGATTTTGAAAGAAATGTGAGTAAAAAATCTATCTAACAGGTGGAAAGGAAGCTGAGATGGTACGGACATGTCCGTAGGATGAACCTAGGCAAACGGCATGAGAAGAATCCGAGTTGGATCCCCCCAGAAAGAAGACGAAGAGGAAGACTAGCGCGTCAATCGCAGGAGGAGATCGAGAAGGTGATGATGCGCAGACATGGAGATTGGTTGAATAGGAAATTATAGGTAGACTAGCTGACTTGAGGGGTACTCATTCTCTGTTACGAGAACCATGATGCCGAGTTCAGAATGTGCTGTTTTTTTATTAGGATTTTGTTAATAAATATGTATTTTTTTTTTAATTCTGGAAAATTTAATGGAACAAAGGCTCTCTAAAACAAAATTATTAACAGCTTTTGCTCCAAGTAGGAATTTCTCTTTGTACAGTTATTTTTAATAAAAATTATTGCATGTAGAAAATATGGTTTAGCATTAAAAAAAAAAAAAAAAAAATTCTTAAAACTTATTTTACGTTGTTTATTAAATAACAAAAAACAAAAAGCTTTCAAATATTGGCAACTCGAAACAGAAACAAAAAAATAAAATATAAAAAAAAGTTTAGGTGTTGTGAACAAAGAGCCCGCTGCAGTCATAAAGTATATTTTTGTCACATTCTACTTACACCAGACAAAGATATTGCTTCCAAACGTAAAAAAAGGCACTCATATGTGAGGTGGTCGTAAAATGGCTTTGAGGGTTGAGATGTTTAGCAGGAAGTTAGAGAGAGAGGGTTGGCGAGCCAAACTAGGAGTCTGGGAGACAGATTGTTATGATTCTCTTTCTCTGGCCGAATCTCCTCCGGATAGTAGCAAGACCAAGCGAGAAGTCACGTTCGTACAATAAAACATACTTCATTATTAGCAATGACTGGGGGTGCCACTATGCCAAGATGTGTTGCTGGCTGGACTTGTAGGAACAATGGTTACTCACTGGATAAGAGAAAAACGCAGTTTCATGTGTTCAGTAAGTTTTGTTAAAAGAGTTGAACGTGGTGTACGCGAGTGAAGAGACATACCGCTAAAGTAGATGTGTATTTGTGTGCAACGAACCAATGAAACGCTGTTGCAATTTCCCATCTCTTCACTTTACGATTTTTTTTTTTTTTTGTTCTCTGTGTGGTAAAAACTGGGTCTAGAGAGATTTGTTTCAACCACTGTTAGTAAATGTAATTTTGCATTTTCTCTCTAAAATTTATAAACGTTAGGAGTTTAGAGAAAATAAGGAAACTAACCGCGACATAGTTTAGTATTACTTTCAATTCATCTATGTTTTTTATCATTCTAATTAATTTAAATCAATTAAGTGCATGTACAATGAAATTCTCAAATGTTCGCTTACCTATAGAACGATGATTGGATGATGACTTGACGGTTTGTTGTGATTCACCCTCATATTGCTGTTTGCTTCGACGCTTCGGTTTTTAAGATCATTAGCGCCCTCTTTTCATTTGCCTTCTCTAGCCGAGACTCAGGAGCTAGACTAGGCTGACAAGTGCGTCAGTAGTTGAGACAGTTACCTTCCTAGAGGCCAACACAAATTAATAACTTATAAATAATAATAGTAATAAAATAATAATTTTTAAACAAATAATGTGTCGGCCCAGAAACACTCCTGACTATATGGTTAGGTTAGAATCAGGACGCTTTCCGTTGAGTTCAAAGATATTAAAAAAGAATTCTTAATTATTGGAAAAGAATTTTAAAAAGGAGCGATGATCGACTTCCTAAACTATGTTTTAAAAGACTTAAAGATCTACATAATCTGGATGGTGTTAAGGCGGAGTGGAATTGGTTTGCACAGCTACAGAATTGGCTTAGTATGTTAGGAGAACCTGAAATTGCATATATTGAAAACATTAATCATTTAGATGCTAAAATTCCAGATTTAATTACAAAATGGAACAATCATGCCGTTTCTGTGGATATTGAAAGAGTGCTTCACTCTGGATATAACACTATCTATAGAAATATTAGTAACTTGGGATTTATTGAAAAATATCTGGGATTTAGAACTGCGATTGATAAACTTCGAGTAGTGAATCAGTTGAGAAAGTGACAAATCTATTAAAATATAGTACAGCAATAGTGGATACCATGCTATTGATGCACTAGCATTATGTACACTGTGTAATTTAAATGCCAATGAAACGCTGGAACACTTCTTAATCCATTGCTCTCTTTACTCTCCTATTAGGAATCACTACCTGGGTGACCCAGTGAAAATGACCACATTTCTTTTTTGAATAACTGTGGTGGTAACACTGCTACAGGGACGAACGCGCGCTCTATGGTTAGTAGAGACTTGGGAGATTCCTGTTATCAACATTTTAGTAATCATGGAACGTTACACTGCAAAAGAACGAGCATTTTGTGTAGAAGCGTATTTTCGAGATAAATCGGTTGTGAAAGTTCATAGAGCGTTTCGTAAACAGTTCAAAGTTAAAAGTAATGAATCTGTTCCTACGCGAAAATCGATCCTCAGGTGGGTTGAAAACTTCCGTGAAAGTGGCAAGACGACTGATAAGATTCATCCAGGTGCCAAAAGAACAGTTCGTACACCGGAAAACATCGGAAAAGTTTGCCAAGCAATAAAAATTAGTCCAACTCGTTCCGCTTGCCGTCACGCAGCTTCTTTAAAGTTATCAAGGGAATCTGTGCGTCGAATTCTAACCTCAGACTTGAACCACCATCCATATAAGTTGATGATCACTCAAGAGTTGAAAGAAACTGATTACCGACAGAGATTACTTTTCGCCGAAAACATGTTAAAGAAATTGGACGATGGTGAGATTGATTTAAATAATCTTTTAATGAGCGATGAAGCTCATTCCGAACTCTCTGGATCGGTAAATAAACAAAACTTTCGGTACTGGGCAAGTGGTAATCCCCAATTCATTCCAGAAAAACCGTTACATAGCCAACGAGTTACAGTATGGGCCGGTGTAGCGTCGTGGGGAATTATCGGACCGTATTTTTTCGACGGAACCGTCAATGGAGAGAGGTACAGGGAGATGTTCCTCATCCCCCAACTCCGCCGCAAACGTCGTTTGAATCGAACCTGGTTCCAGCAAGACGGGGCACAACTTGTCACACCGCCGCTCTTACACTTGCGTTGTTGAAAGAAACGTTTGGAATTCGTTTATTGTCACGTTCTTCAGATTTCGCTTGGCCGCCTCGCTCGCCAGATTTGACGGTTCCAGATTTTTTTCTGTGGGGGTATTTGAAAAGTCGTGTTTATGAAACCAAGCCCCGTGATCTAGAGGATTTAAAATCGAGGATTAGAGCCGAATTTGCAAAAATTTCGGCTTCCATGCTGAAGAAAGTATTCAAAAACTTCGTTAAACGATTGGAAGAATGTAAAGCCCAGAACGGTCACCAGTTGAAGGATGTAATATTCCATAAATAATCTCCCATGTTTCTACTTTTCAAAGATTTTTTTGTTACTTTTATATCTGTAATACTTTTGTTGTTATTAAAGAAATAAATGTGGTCATTTTCACTGGGTCACCCTTTAGAACGGTATGTGGCGGATAGTGTAAGTGATGGCCAAGCATTGGTTAGCTTGTTGACCGTTGCCTCTGAGAAACAATTGGATGATCTTTACTACTATGTTACTGAACACCACATTTGAAGCAAGCCCCTTCATATCGGAGAACTGGTGGACTAGGAGGGTTCGAACTTTATTTGAAAAATTGATCAAGAATAAATATTGTAATAAAGGATTAAAAATACATTTCTATTTCCTAACTTTTAGCAGGCACTGGCGTTGCTTTGTGATGTAGTAAAAGCTTTGATGATATGATAGCCAAGGCCGTGCAACATCGAAAAAGTAGTACCTTTTTTCAAAAGTATGTAAAGGATCACGGGCATGGTAGATGTCAGAATCTAACTGATGGCTATTAGGAGTAAAAGTAGGAAAGTGTGATTGACAACCACAATTATTTTTTTATAAAAGCGTTTGAAAATTAGTCTTGAATCTAACAATTTTTCATTAAATATTATTAATTATTTCCTTATCAATACAAACGGTTCTTCTTTGTTCTATTTGCTTTCTTCCCTGTAAACTTTATTGAGCCTACTTTGGAAGCGGGCGACGGCCATGGCTCATATTCTACAATTATAGAGTTTAATAAGTAATGATAATAGATATATGAATACATGAGGGGAGAATTCACCCATTGGTGAAACTCCAAAAATGGTAGAGTTCACTAAAAGTAATCATAAATTAGAAAAAGTAATTGCGGAAGAGACCCTTGCTAGAGCAAGCTGACTCTTGAGGAGTCCAAGAGTGGCCTCTCGATGTTCCCTTAGACTCTGGACTCTCCAGACATGGCCGGCTAACTTCCTTTTTTCTTTTTTCTAGTACCAACGCCATAACTTTATCTTCTACCACAATTCTATTTGTTTCTTATTTCAATACTCACTCTACCTTTCCTCTTTTGGGAAGATACGAGTACTATGATATTGAGTCCCATGGCCCTCTAGGCTGATCAATCTAAAGGCTATTGTTTCACTGAACAAGGAGGATATAGCGTTAATTTTTAGGAAGCAAGTCAATTTTTAAAGAGAAACTCCTTAAGTAGGTTATTCGTTCGATGAAATTCCCAGTAATAAGGAAATTCCTTTAAAAAAACGGCATTTTGAAAGATAACAGATAGCGAGTGACAGGTTATGTCTGGAAGAAGGCATTAGTGCATGTAATGTGTCTGAACGAATTGCTAGTTTGGCTCAGGGTTTGACTCTTTGGGGAACAAAAATTATGTGCTTTCATACGTTGCCCAGGAACCTCTCACCAACCTCCTAATTGAAAGGCAGGACCGAAGGAGGTGCTCTAATTAGTGGGTACTTTAATAGAACCACTGGGTCGCAGTGGCGAGCGCATCTTGGCCAACCCCCTTGAAATCTAATTATTAGTTGGGTTTCCACTCTAATGTGTAATTTTACTAGGTATAAATGTTCCTTTTTTAAAAAAGTATTATTTTTCTGTTTGCCTAATTACAGCCACCATAATGATTCTGCCAACAGATTAGTCAAAAGGAAATTACGTTGATTGACTGAAAAACTAATTTTATGGCTTCTGGTTTCCAAAAGCTGTAGATAGGAGCATTTTTTGATTAAATGTTCCTTGTTTGGATGGATATTTGCTTCTGGACCTATTAAATTAATTGTAACATCAAAAAAGAGAATTTTATCTTATTTTGGCCATTATTTTATAGTTTAAAGATCCGTTGGAAAAAGACTTACGCTTATTGGTTTATCAATCTTCATTTTCCTCTTAGCTTTATTGAATAGTTGACTGTTGGTAGTAGACGGTCAATAGAAGGGTTTGAAATATTAGAACAGCTACATAGTAATTGGTTAGAATCGTATCAGTTAACCATACAATTTACTCTTAAAATATTCATTCCCATCTACTTACATCGTGACGAGTTAGTTTAAACAAACAGGCATGACTGGTAAATGTCTTAGGATTGAGAAATGGATTGGTTAGTTTTGGTTAGAAAGGAAGGCGGTCCCCTAGCTGGCCGTGAAGTGTTGCGGCAGAAAGCCATTGAGATGGTAATAGGAAGCCAAAAGGTAGGTTGATGGAGACCTCATGCTGAGTGTAAACTTCGTGACGTGGGGGTGTCTGCAGGAGTTGAAACAATTACTGGGCGACCGACCTCAACTCTATTCTATTGGAGGTTTAGAATTTTTGTTTTTATAATTGCGTGGGTGCTTATATATCTATGTACGTACATATGTATATACATTTCTAAAAACAAAATATTCAAAGTCCTTATATTCATGACGTATTTTTGTATAAGACATTAAGTTTTGGCTCAAATTTGACTTTGCCAACGAATGATTTGGTAAGTTTACATAATTTTCTTTCCGTGTATTTTGTGAATGTTACATTGATCTTAATTCTTTGTTTGTTTTTACTTTTTGTTTCAGAGCTTGCTTATAAATAAATATTGACGCCAGAGACATTATATTCAATTTCCGAAAAAGTGGCCTGCTATTGCTTCGAGATTGTCGACTCAGCATCATTCTAATAATTCTTTTCTGCAATCTAAAAATTATTTTTGTAACAGTTTCAGCTTCCCAAAACTCAATATCATAGACCACACTAGCATAGTACAAGCTGATACAAGCTCACGAAGAGAAACATTCTCTCTTAATTCTCTTATAATGTAACTATCAAGAGACAGTGCAAATATAGGGATATGTTTTCCTGCTTAGATTTGGGCCCATTAATACTTCCGGAATCATTACAGCTTCCTTTTCTTTCTGCGTCTGAAGATATTTGGCACTAAACACATTATTTTTGGTTTTCATTTGATTAATATTAATTGATTTGATAACACTTCATGAAGAGCAATATTTTCAACGGCAAGTTTAGTAGCCATATAAATATAATTATCTTTAACCATAAGCGACATCCATGAAAGTCATGATAACTCTTGATAATCTCATCTAACATTATAACGTAATTGGTCGAGCGATTTCTTTGTGGATACACAACAGTCTAAAAAAAACAAAAGTTGAGCGACAGATAGATTATCTTTCTTTACTATTCTGGAAATATTTAGTTTCTGCATGAAGCGCTTAACAAGAAAAAGACGGAAAGTGCTTTGTAATATAGCAAAGTTTCTTCTCTCCAAAGTGGAGGAATCTGTTTATTTGGAAGGATAGTCTGAGAATAAAATGTAGTTCTATGTTACTATAGGTCACCGATCGACGATAATAGAGATTACGAGAAATTTAAAAAATTCTAATCGAACTGCTTAATGTGCTCATAAATCGATACCAACTGAATAATTTTTACAGTTATTTTAAGCTATAAAGTATATTATCTACCAAGTGGCATGTATGATTTGATGGAATTTCATTTTGGGAGCCGACTCGCCTACAAAACTGTGGAGAAAGTGTTGCTAATTTTACAGGACAGCAACAATACAGTCTCCAAAAACTACAACATTGAGCTCAACGATAGGCGACAGCGGGAAGGAACCATTTATTTTAGCGGGAAAACAACCTTCCGCTGGCCACAATACAACATCGAATTCTAAACTATACCAGTGTGGTGGCATCACTGTTTGTTGCCGTTCGCTTGTTTTCAGCGACTCTACAAACGTTTAGGCAAGCATTGTTTGATGGATAGCCGAATAAACACGCGCGGAATTCAACGTGGGCTATATATGTATATTACCAGGTGGCCAGGACCACTGGAAGCGACAAACGCAGTAAGCGGACATGAACACAGAGAAATACCTACAACATGCCGCAAATAGAATGCCCTGGAATATTCCTACTGGTTATTCATTCGTACTACCAATATATGTAGGTACGTACACAAATAAAACATATTCAGGCGTAAATATATTATTTAGGTTAATTACATTATTGTAATGATAGATGCTTGAAACAATTGTTATTTCAGATTTTAGATGTTCTAATGGTATTAATCAATAGTTCTTTTTTCTTTTTAATTTCCCTCTTCATACAATTATATACAATAAGTAAGAGTAGGAAGGGAGAAAATACCAAGTAGTAGCATTTCCTACAGATGATTATGCTGATGATCTTCAGGATCTCAGGATCACTAACGATTCAGTCAGCGTGGTGGATGTTAGGAATGATAGGAGAGGCGAGAGACTACGAAAGGATTGGAACAAGCAGTGAAAGGATGGAATTTGTGATATTTCGTCTTGGCTAGTTATTCTACTAGAATGGGAGGTCGTCGCGAAGAATAAGGTTTGTCAAATATCTTTCGGAATAGTTTTTAATTCGGAATGCCTGTAAACTGCGTATGTTTGTAGTTTTAGCTGAAACCCTCAGCTCTAGGCGGTAAGCTTTCATAGGTTCAAAGATAGTATAGTATAATAAATCGAACGTTTGAATTCTACAGGCAATTCGGAGCGTCGTCCAAGTAGTCTGTAAAGAATTTTCGCTAGATTATTCATTGTCAGGCTTTTAAGTGTCGTCTGTGTTTCTCTAAGAAAAACCCAAGGCGCCACGAGGTCTCCGTACAAGGAAGATCGATGTTGAAAAGACAGGAGGATAGGAGCATCCTCAAAGAATACGTACTCGTAAATGTGCCATACGGTGGGTTCAATTTTATTCTCCACTTCTTTGCCCAAGATTCTATTATTTTATGAGAGACGGGAAAAGAATTAGTTACGTGGATTTCTCTAAGGAAATCCCGGTTTCGAATCCAGCTGTCGGCTCTTATCTTCTTAAAGCTCCGATGGTAAACAGTGTTGTCTGTAATGAAAGATGCCAATGATCTCAAATGAAGACGAGCCTTAAATTAAAATAAATAAATGTAGCAAAATACTGTAATTAAATTGAGTCAAAGAATACAAGTGAAGTACTCGTAACTACCCCCGGGTAGAACGATGTCAAACAAATTTCTCAAAACGGGTGTTGATAAATTCAGAATACATAAATTTTGTTAATAAAGCAATAAATAAAATAGTGTTTAAAATAAGAAAATAATTCAGCCATGAACGCATCCGTATACTCTGCACAGAGTCCCTTTAAACTGCGATCTCACTATCTTGTACAATAACGCCTGAGTAGCTAGCTCCTAGAGATAACAAATAACTGTGCAGTAGCATCTCCTCGTCCTAACCTATCTTCTACTAACTAATAGCTACTTGTATACTCAACACTAATTGGTTAGAATCTCTAGTGCTAATTTAACAATGTACAAACAATAAACTAAGTTGTCTTGAAATCTTCCCTCTAAACTTACTTGGCCTAAGATGAAGGGTTTACCAAAGCTTCTCTTAGCAAACAAAAGTGTCAACGAATTGCTGTCTCAGCTATTAATAGTTAACTAATACGTCACAAGAATGAGAAATGGAGTGCAATCAAGATGGATGCTGCGATCTTTACTAAGAGATCACCAATTTTGGAGATCAGCTGAGAAAAATGTTTTAAAAGAAGGTTTAATGGTTCAGAAAATGGAAAAATCAAGGTGAATAAGCAAAATTAGCAGCATATAACTTACACTCAAGACGTAAAAGATGTCCTTGCGGTTACTTAAATAAAATTGCATTTAAGATGCGCCGACATTAAGTGCAAAAGACTTTACATTGACAAACAAACTAAAGTGGCAACCTCGTACAACACTCAAACGTAAAAAAATGTTACCACTTACGCGACTATTTGACAGACGTTCAAAACTATGACCAACAAAATGCTCATTTACACCGCATTACTGAAACGGATTTGGACTTAAGAAATATAATTTTGGGAATCAACAAGCATTCCACTGTCTATCTACCGCCACCAATCAGTACGGTCCAAAATTCTTTGCAAAAACAATCCATATTATGTCTGCAATATACTCATATAAATGTAGTTTGTTCATTTAAATAATTTTTAAAATTTAAATAATCTACAATTATGAATAAATGTATGGGCTCGAAGTGCAGAATTGCAATATGTATTAGCGAAAATTTGGATGTATTACAAAAAAAATGTCTTTTCATATTTTCTACTTGATACGAGAGAATTGATCCAACAATTCGCAATCCTTTCTTCAGAGATTAGATTCGAACTGTATCAAAGATGTTGGTCTTTCCAAGGTTGAACTGGTTAGGACATAGCGGACGAAAGAAGTCACAGTTAGATCTTAATAGAAAAATAAGGATATTATCTACGTCTTGCTAAATGAGCCTTTAACTTCCCTTTGCAACCTTATTTCTTTGCAAATCTTTATTTTCAACGCTAATAACTAATAAGAGAGAAAAACAAAAAATCGGCTGGATGTCCAGTCGTGACATGGTTGATGTCTTATCATGCAATGAACCATTTGTTCGCGTCTTTTCTTGAAGATGGATGAATGGCTGGTGGTCAGAATAACGAAAACAGGCCCGGATGAAATTTATAATCACTCAATTTAAATTAATATTTTCGCTTTCGATTTTGGTTTATGATTTAAACTTTATGTGCTTAAGATTATTATGTGAAAAAAGCATTTAGAATGCACATATACTAAAAAGATCTTTGAATTAAGTGTTTAAACTAATTCTCCAATCAGATATTTAAGACATATGATTTTAAAAAGTAAGTAATGCCTATTTTTCTGGTGCACTTTACATCCACCTACCAAATTAGATATTACGGAGGCGACTAGAATACGTACATTACTTAATTAATTCTTTTGATAAATTATAATTTTAGTACTTCTCGCAATAAGCATTTAACAAAAAGTACGGCCTAGACCGGGAATCAAACTCAATACCACAATATTTCTGCGGGCCTTGCTTTAAACCTCTCGGCTACCTTGACATCTAAGTGGTTATTAACAAATCTATCCTATTCTCTGAAATATTTGTTATAAACATATTTTGACCAAAAATAGGATTTAAAATTCAATCTAAACAACGAGAAACACTTTCCATTTAAATTCTTTGTAATTAAAATAAAATTGAATAAGTTTTTACATATTTTTGTGTTTAAAAAATAAAAATAAAAACCAGATTGATACAAAACTGATTTCTCTCGAATGAAATTGGCTGGTTAAAGTTTTTCCTGCGATTTGTCAAAATGTCGTCGTCATGTTGCACGTGTTGCCGACCATCCATTTTTGCAACAAATCCACTTTTAATTGGCCACAGAACAGTGTAGAAATGTTCCAGATAAATTTGTTTTTATTCTCTCTCATTTAATCGAGATGATTAATATTTGAATGGCTGAAAATTCTATTTATTTTAAAATTTCTTTTTAACCAAAAAGTTTTATAATAATGAAATTTAGCAATAGAAGTTTCATCATGCAGAAATAATGGTCTACAACTTCCTTCCACTGCATTAAAACTCTGAAACGAGTATCCATTAATCTAATAGAGAGCATATTTATTTAAATCTATTTTATTATTTGCTCTTCCATATTCAATTAAATATAACTATGAATAACTTATATAATTACAAATTCAAATTTAAATAATAAAAATAACTTTCGTCTTATAAATAGCAAGCAGTTTGGAGTAAGTCAATTGCTAACCGCAGCTAACAAGTTTGTACAAGCAAGGTTTGCTTGCGGTCATTAAGTAAATATTTGCATTGGTCAACCTTGTTGTTAAGGGCAACGGCAAATCTCTTTTGTAAACAAAGCCACTTCGACAGTGCAACTTTAAATTACCCAAACAATATGTTCAACTTGTCTGTAAGTAAAATAATACGAAATATCAAACAAAATAACGCACTATTACTAGTTTTTTTAATTTGTTTAACTATAAGACTTGTCAATGTTTAAAGTCATTGGATCAAGAAGCTTTTTTTACAGCGTGCTGCTGGCCTCGGGACAGTGAGCTGTAAGAAACTCCTATCAAGAGAAATTGGCCAATACCTGGATTCGAACCAGGGATCTTCGCTTGGGAATTTGCTAATCACTGAGCTAATAGCTATCCAACTGTTATTATTATTATTATTATTTTTTAATGATTTAAAGCGCGTCAACATCTAAGGTTGTTGGCGCCCGGAGTTTTTTTCAGTGCACTGCCGGCCTCCGGACAGTGTTCTCTCGTTACAGACAACATTGTTTATCACCGGTCAGTGAGCTGTAAGAAGGAAGAGAAAATCTAAGGGTCAGCAGCTGGATTCGAATCAGGGACCTCCGTGTGGGAATCTAATATGCTAACCGCATAGCTAATCTCTTCCCTTGTTATTTTTTTTTTTTTTTTTTTATGATTTCAGGCGTGTCAACATCTAAGGTTATTAGCGCTCGGAGCTTTTTTCAGTGCACTGCCGGCCTCCGGACAGTGTTGTCTGTAACGAGAGAACACTGTCCATCACCGGACAGTGAGCTGTAAGAAGCTCCTAGGAAGAGAAAATCTAAGGGTCAGCTGCTGGATTCGAACCCGGGACCTCCGCGTGGGAGTCCAGTATGCTAACCTCATAGCTAATCTCTTATTTTATTTTTTTTTTTTGGCGCATCAATAGCTGAGGTTATTAGCGCCCGGAGCTTTTTCCAGTGCACTGCCGGCCTCCGGACAGTGTTCTCTCGTTACAGACAACACTGTCCATCACCGGACAGTGAGCTGTAAGAAGCTCCTAGAAAGAGAAAATCTAAGGGTCAGCTGCTGGATTCGAACCCGGGACCTCCGCGTGGGAGTCCAGTATGCTAACCTCATGGCTAATCCCTTCCCTCTTCCCTTGTTATTATTATTATTTCTGTTATTGCGAATGCATCATCTTTCGTGAACCCTGAAGTTCACCTGTTATTGTAGATGATGATGTAGAATGGGGTTGGATCAATTAATTTCTTAAGATTAGGAGCAATATATATGTATCTGGGTACGTTGTAACCATGACAACTCCAATCATTCTTCTTCAATCGATCACCTTAACAGCATTTTCCAATAACCAAGCAGAAATACAAACTCTAGAGATGAAAACATTCATAGAATTTCCAAATAGAGAAAACAAAGTGATTATACTAGCTTTACTGCTGCGATTCTCTAAGGACAATAGCAGGAGTTAATGCAAACGTTTCCAGTCAAAATACGGTCCGAATAACCATTATTTTCTCAGAAATATTGATATTTTTAAGATTTGGGTCAAATTAGGTTGTGCAGGACAATTGCTAGCCGCGATCGCACGGGATGAGATAATCCGAGGAATATGTTTCTGCAATTAGCGTGCAATTCGTATTATTTAAGCAGCAAATTGCATTCTTATGGGCAAAAGTTCAGGTAATGCAGTTGATTGGTTAATATTCAAAGGGAGTCACGTATTAAATTAAAATTAAATCCCAACGAATGGACAATATTTCTAGTTCTATCTTTTAAACAATAAGTTTCCTTCCTCATTGAGCGTACGCTTCCGTTTTTGGTTAAGGGAAGCAAACGTGGAGAAATACAAAGAATGTGGAATAAATACATAAATTTTCAAAATCCATACCGTTGCCAACTTTCTATTCCTTACGAAAAAAGCCTAGCCGAAACCATAATTTTTTATCTTAAAACATAAGTTTGGTAAGTTCTAAGTCAAGCTGATGATGGCGCCCGAAAAGCGTTTGCTGACTTGTGTACTTTTGGGAAACTTGAGACTACTTGAAGAAAGTCAACTTGGTTTCGTAACTCACCAAAGATTTATTTACACTGTTCAAAGTTCATTTTAAAAGATGACATACACGTTAAAAACGGAAAAGTATTCTGCTACATATTTGAAAGTTTTGAGGAAGCGGAAGTCTTATAGAATAAATCCACCTCCAACAAATGAAAAATATCGTAATAAATAAGCTAAAAGTTACACATAATGGCAAATCAGTGGTTATATATTTATATATTTGTTTGTCTGTGTAATATATTAGAGGTGCCATGAGTAGATTCAGTGTTGATTTTATATAGCAGACAGATGTAATAAAAACAAGTAATACAAAACCAAAACCTATAAATCAAGAACTCAATTAGTCTATGTGGGATGGATCAGTGTTAGAAACAATAACCTTTGTTTTTACGAGTCAGTTCGTGTAGCTGTCCATTGTAAATGGTCGTAACAAACCAGAATATACGCTACTGTCCTTCCATTACTGTCTAGAATCTGTTTGCAACCCCCGTGGCCTCATACAGTTCGGCTCCCACTACCACGTCGTCATTCGTTGTTACTACAGTGCAATGATTGCCGCTAAGAAGAGTATAAAACATAGAACGTCAGAAATAACTGTTTTCGTACAATTTATGTGGTAGTAGAAAATTATTTATTTTTTTTAAATAAAGGTTTTAATTAGGAAATATAAATCAATAATTAGAATCGGGTTCAACAAATATGTGCAAATTATGATAAGAAATAAAATCGATTGAGAATTTCACTCGATTCTCATTTCTAGCTATTTCCAGAAATCTAGTTAATAAATTATTTTCAGACTTGAAATCTTTCTCTTGCTGCCTGCTAGTAAAAATATTTCTAATTCGTCGTTTTCTAAAAGGATTTTTTTGAAAACAAGTTCTCCAGGTATTGAATTCAAATCAGCCTCTTTATCAATCAAGTGTTCCTTACTAAAAAAAAAAGAGTCTCAAGTCTTAAGTTGAGGTTTCGAAAACAGGCAAACTAATAACTATCCCTTTTTTTTTGGATTAATTATTCATTTTTTGTTTATCCAACAATGCTAGACTACATTAAAGCAGGGATGCGCTCACATTGCAGCCAAAAGAAGTTATTTGTATTTGTATTTAGCCCACGTTTTTTTTATAAGGTCCAACGTTTCTCTGCCTGGCTTTTTGTAAAGTTAAAACCTCTAATCTTCAATCGCTAGAGTAAAACTATTTAAAAGATATCAATTATAACATTTTCAAAGTACAAGCAATGGATTTTTATTTGATTTTTAATATTTTTAATTCTTTGCGAGGAGATACAAAGCAAATAGAAAATAATTAAAATTAAATAATTATTTTTGAATAACAGATAGTAAATAATTATTTAGTTTTTCAACGTTATTAAAATGTCCTCTCCTCTTTGCGTACATTGCAATGAGGAGGAAGATTTCAAACATATAATAATGATATGTTCACGTTATGTAGTAGAAAGGAAACGAGTGTTTGACGATATATACAGGTATTTAGATGCACCATTTCGATACGAAGACATAATATTCTCCACCAACAACTATGTGCTTAAATCTTTAGCAGAGCTAGCAAAGAAATATGAATGTATTTAAAAGTTATAGCCGTTTAGAACGAATGGAAGAAAATGATTAGAGAAGGATTACGTGATTCTAATTTCGGTTAAGCTATAAGGATGGCAGGAGCACAGAGTACTGATCCATCCATTAGTTGTAAGTTTGTATGTAAATAGTTGGATATAGGAGAGGGATGAATGTGTGAAGCGAATGTATTTATAAGTAAGAATGGAGAGTGAGTGATAAGCACCTAGACGATGCTGGCTGTATGTCGAAAGCCAATGCCAAAAAAAAGGCAAAAAAAAAGAAAAGTTATTAAAATTAAATTACGAATATTATAGTTTATATTGACAAAAAAATTGAGTATTATTTAGTATTATCTTTGATTTTACCCGTCTCAAACACATTTTCAATTATTTAGAAGCTTTACCTAGCTGATTAAACAGCGCTAGTTGAAAAAATAAAGAGGTAGATCAAGCGTGCTGTTTTTCGACTGGCTTACTACATATACACATCTTACATCTTCCCTTTTACTAGATGCTTTGACAAGAGGGGGGGAGGACAAAAAAAAAAGAGAAAAACAAAGGCCAAAGGAAATTGGAGTATAAATCCAAGAGCTTTGGGCGTGCGAAAGTATAGGAAATAGCAGGCTAGGACTTGGAACTTCCAGGCGGGAAATGATACAGATCTGGGGAATTGGCCAAACCTTGTGTTCTGATTGGCTGGCATATAATATTCAATTTAGGTGATCAAGAAGTGTGGAGTATTTTTTTGTTTTTTGTTTTAATACTTATTTATTTTTAGTCGTTAATTTAGATTTTTATTTTGCTTTAAAAATATTAAAAAACAATATTTCAGGGTTCAGAGAGCAAAAAACTCTTCATGATGGCAGAATCGGAACGGAATAAATTGAAATAAAATAAGGCGAGAAATATTACGATTCGCCGGGTAGAATTACCAAGCTTTGCGCTAATTGAAGTACCATGAACCAAAGCTGCTGACCAGAAAGAGAAAACATAGTTCTAAATCTATTCTTTCTAAAAATAGCCTCAGTTCTATAAAATTGGGCACACTAAGATTTCCTTCACCTCACCTTCTCCTGATCAAGGATGCTGGTACCTGATCTTCTCATTACAGGAACTTTCTCCTCATTTCCACAATCAGATAAAAAAAAAAAAAAAATTCTGGCATAAATTCTTTCTTATGGAAATATCCTGGATGCCCAGGATGTGAGCTGAAGAGTGACTGCACATTAATGGCCGAGACATATCGTAAATACTCATTATCAACTCTACTCAAAGTCCCGAAAACTCACCCAAAAAGGCGACGCTATCCTTCCTGAAAGTTTGACTGAGGTACTGAAACTAATGATGGCGAGGAAATCGCCTAATATAACTACTTAAGGTACCTTACTTTCCGTCTAACTTAGAAGTTCTTTAGATTATTGAGGGCTAAGAAATACTACCTCATAATCTATAATTCGTTTCTCAAATCAATATGGACCAGTTTACGAAAGAACCATGTACGTACACTCATTAAAACTTTAGCGTTATGAAAATGTTCGCCAAATAGACTTGCTTGTTCTTTTTTTTTTCACAATAGGCCAACATATAAATTGTAGATATATAATTCATTTTCTTCGCCACTGTCTCCGAGGAATGAGTGATGTGCCAGCTAGCTAAGAGTGTTGTGAGATTGTTGCCGCCGGCTTGATGAGGTTGGCTAGTATAAACAGCAGTCTGTTGTAATGTAAACTTAGATTAATTGAGTCGGCCACTTTTAATGATAACAACAATTCGGTTTAAACCTTCTGCATTAACTTGCTAGACATTTATTATTTATATAAACGTTTTAATTGAAAATATATTAATTGAAATATTAATAATAATTACTAAAGAAGCTTTGCTATTCGTTTCTAGTGCACGTAATTGTTACTAATTCCATTGTGAAGCAAATAAATCGCAAACTACAAAAGCGTTCTAAAAAATTCTTTTCAATTAATTAAATGATGAAAGAGAAATGTGTTTTCTTAGACCACCAGCTTTAAATTAGAATAATTAATTTGAATTAGAATAATAGTAGAACCTTTATTTAGCTTAAAATACTTCAAGAGCATGTAACAAGAGCGAACAGAAGCTGATATTACAAACTTATCTTGGTACAAGCCTATCTTCCTTCGCTCATGCCACAACAATCTTCTCTCGAAATACTGTTCTCTAAATTGATATTTTCATAAATGGCCGATCCTGAATTTGTATGAACTTTCTCATCCTCTCTCATCAAGTATGAAGTGCTATTCGCACCAGAAATTAGTGGACAAGAATAACTTTACAAATACTGCTCATAAATTCTTGCAAACAGTTTTAGTCTTTTAGAATTACTTTACCATCGTAGAAAAGAGTTGCGAATGTCTTTGCCTATTTCAGATATACTTGTTTACGTTTTCTTCTTTAATACAACAGTGATTTAAAAATAAATGTAAAGTACAAAGGGTAAAATGTTGATCAATAATTAGTAATTACTTTAAATTTGTCCACGACAGAGTCAAAACAAGTTAATTCTTAAGTATGGCAATTACTTTCATGAAAAAGACTGGGAAATTAGGAGAAAAGGAATGGAATTACAACTTTATTGGTCTAGCACAACATGGATATTGTATTTATCCCTTTGTTTGCTAACACAAGCTGGATACCTGCCTTATTATACGATAAATATAAATGATCAAGTTCTCAGAGAATCTTTGAAGTTGTAAAACATAATGAGAAAATAATGTAATAATTTGTTCTTCATAAACAATGGAAAACAAATTATCATCAAAGTTGGTAAATAACAAAAACTTTTTGGAAATGGAAAGTTCATTTTTGTTTTTTAGGTTTGACAATGTAAAATAAATTATTATCCAAGGTTTTAGGGTTACATTTTTGATGCTCTGTCTCTTAACACCTGATTAATGCTTAATTAAAAGATATGAAAACATTAAAATTCCACTCTCTTTCTCGTAAACCGGATTAATAGGAAAAGAGGAAATTTGTGGTGATAGATCTTGCAACCAAAGGCTTCACCGAGTCAGCGCGGATACTGAGCAAGATGTTAAGTGTTCGAGCTAGACAGTTGAAGGTGTCATCTTACCACAATTTATTAATTATTGAAATGAAGACATGACAATTTGCGCTAATCACTTCAGCAGTCGATGCGTTACAAAAATCCAGACTGGTCTGTTAAGGGCAATCAATGCAATTGCTCTCAACCAGTTAGTGCCAAATTAGTTTTTCACTTAGAATTTGATCAAGCTTATAAAACTCAAATTAACTAATGGCGGAGTTTTATTTAATTCTCACTGATACAATAATCAGAAATTAGCAAATAGGAGGCCAGGCCATGCGGTTTCTGTATTAAAATTTATCCTATTGAAAGATCCTATCCCATAGTTAGGAATTCGGATTGCAATTATTACCTGGAACTTAATTATTAATTGCAAAAATGCAATAGTAACTAGTATCCTCCGTCTTTTGTTAGACATGAACTTTTATACAATTTTTCCAAAATATCAAAATAAATGTTCTAAAGAAACAAAACGTAGACAGTTGGCTTAACTTTTTAGTAAATATAAAAAAATGTTTAATAACTTACTGAGAAATGAAATATTAAAAAATAGTTTCAGTTATCACTAAAACCTTTTGTTACGTTATAAGTAGATCAGTTAAATCTAAGTTGAATAAGGTGGAAAACGTTAATAAACCCAAAGCTATAAGTGGGGTTTTAACCCTGATCTCTCTACATGATGTTCGTGTCATACGCACTGCTTTGTGTCTTACTTGGTGAGCTTACCTCACACATGCCAATGAAATGTCATTTGATAAGGTGTACCATGTAGACAATGTCTGTAGATCTGAAATGCGGGAGTAACGGGAAGAATGTTGCCATCAGCCGATGAAACTTATTCAACTTATCTAAAACGAGGCGATTTTAGATGGACATGCTAAACTCTAAATGAAACAAGGGGAATACAGCAGAGATCTGACTACCAATTAATAAAGCAGAAGTTTATCTTCTGAGGAAAGTTTATAGTCCCTACAAAGTGATAGAATTCAAATGGCAGCTTTACCATTATTTCCATTCGTCATTGCCGATACGGCATCGTCCACTTTGTCAAACTGATTTTTAATTTCATCATTATGTGCAAAAAATGCCAAGCGATAAGTATAAGGCATTAACTTACAAACATGTATTCTACAAAATACAAACAATACCTACAATAAGTTTAGTAAATATAAAACAGAGTAGACAAATCTGTGCAAATCAAATAATAATGGGTTTAGTGTTTAAGTATTGCATTTAGTATCCAGGACAAAGTGTAGGTAGCAGTGTCATCTGCATACTACCTACGTCAGTCTTATGTATATCTTTACAGCTCGGTTTTGCAGTAGATTTGTGAGGAAATCAATTATAGATCAGTGAAGGGCTCCAGCAGATGAGTCTCAAACTCGAGAACGTAAGAGTTGATACAGTTCTACAGCCCACCAAACTGCGCCAAACACCATTTAGTTGTTCATCAAACCAAATCAGGCTGCTTCCATTGATCAAACACGCCCGGTTACATCATTAACAAATCTATTTAGTTGGACGGTAGTGAACAGTCTGATCTGAACCAGAACTGGTTATCTTGGAATCTGGTCTGATGGACAACGAAATGACCGTTGACCGTAACCTATAGTATCTTTTAAATAACTTACACAGTAAGCTAAAGAGGCTAATCTCAGCATAGAGCATCACTGAGGCGCCACGGTAGCCGAGCGGTTAGAGGCGAGGTCCGCAAAGCTAAGAAGTATTTTTGGTGGTACTGGGCTCAATTCCTGATCTAGACCTTGGATTTTATTTAATGGGTAATGTGAGAATTTACCAGTAAAGTATGTTGGCTAGTTGCGTCCGTTTTTCGACTCCAACTTTGGCAGCTGTCCGTCTGAAAAAAAAACAAAAAACAAAATTTGATATTGACGTTTATATCACTGGGCATATTGGCAGGTTGGCAAAAATCAGAAAAACTTAAATTTAAAATATTGGAAGCTGAATTTGAAAAATACTAATTTTCATATCTTCATAGGTACGAGGGTCGTTTGAAAAGTCCGTGCAAAGTCAGAGAGATAGCACTACTGGCGCGTATCGAGGTTATGTTTAGTTAGTAGCATCTCTTGGAAGAACACACACCCAGTTTCAGCCAGTTCGGTCTATTTCTTTGTGTTTGGCATTCGTTTCAATAGAGGAAGTCGAGTGATTTTCAAAAAATGGACGAAAAAGAATTTCGTGTGTTGATTAAACACTACTTTATGAAAGGCAAAACGCCTCAGGAGACTAAACAGAAGCTTGTTAAACATTATGGTGACTCTGCACCTTCGATTAGAACAGTTTATAAGCGGTTTCAAAATTTTCGGAGTGGCCATATGGGCACAAGTGACGCTGAACGTTCTGGACGCCGTGTTGAGGTTACTACTCCAGAAATCATTGATAAAATCCATGATATGGTGATGGATGACAGAAGAGTGAAGGTGCGTGAGATTGCTAGTGCTGTGGGCATCTCGAATGAACGGGTACATAATATTTTGCATCAACATTTGGACATGACAAAGCTATCCGCAAGATGGGTGCCGCGATTGCTCACGCTTGACCAAAAAACGAAATCGTGTGAAGTGTTGCAAGGACGGTTTGCAGCTGTTCCAGAAGAATCCGCAGGACTTTAAGCGTCGTTTCGTCACTGTGGATGAAACATGGATACATCACTACACTCCTGAGACCAAAGAACAATCTAAACAATGGGTTACCAAGGGGGAATCTGCGCCAAAAAAGGCGAAGACCGTTCCTTCGGCCGGAAAGATTATGGCGACTGTCTTTTGGGATTCGCAAGGAATAATCCTCATCGACTATCTGAAAAAGGGTAAAACTATTACAGGTGCACATTATTCATCGTTATTGGACCGTTTGAAAACCGAGCTGCAAGAAAAACGCCCACGATTGGCCCACAAAAAAGTCCTTTTCCATCACGACAACGCACCAGCTCACACCTCAGCAGTTGTGGTCGCAAAATTAATGGAAATAGGGTTCCAACTCGTTTCACATCCCCCCTATTCTCCAGACTTGGCTCCCTCGGACTACTATTTGTTCCCCAATATGAAGAAATGGCTGGCGGGAAAAAGATTTTATTCAAACGAGGAGGTGATTGCAGAAACGAATGGCTATTTTTCAGACTTGGACAAATCCTATTATTCGGAAGCGATCAACAAACTAGAGCAGCGTTGGACGAAGTGTAAAAGCCTAAAAGGAGACTATGTTGAAAAATAAAAAAGGTTTACCCCAAAAAATTAAGTAGTTTTTTGCATGGACTTTTCAAACGACCCTCGTATTAAAAGTGTTCAGCTAAAAATATTTTTTAATAATTAAATAATAACTCTTAATAAAAATAATGGTACATTGGCATTTAACAGAAAGTATTATTCTTTGTGATTTGTAACCGGAAGGGGTTAAAAGTTTGGGAAAGTTTACTCATTTATTTGATTAGTGGGGGTAACGTTTTTCAAGGGCAAAGAGCCGACGCGAGAAAGAGGAACAAGAGAAATTAACAGACAGCTAATTGGAAGTTGGTAATAAATCGAGTGGAAGTAATATTGTTCGGATATAGATCAAAGGCTAACATACCTTTAGCAAAATACCTGGCGGATATCTGCTCAAACTATAGACGTACTTTGTTGATGATCTTAGCTATTTCAGTAATGCAATGTATGCTATAATGTAGATGAGATTATTTGAAGTGATATATATAATTTAAATTATTCGAATTGTTAATTTATTACTTGAAAATAAACGTTTAAACTCAATATTATTAACAATTTCTTATTTTTATTTATTTATTTTTTTTACAAAGATTTGAGGCTAGTAAAAAAAACGTTCTGAAATTGCGGATCTCAGTTTATAAATTTCAATAAGAGAAGAATTATTTTGTTTTTACACATATGGAAACCAGAATTTTTAGTACGGTTACGCTATACAGAAGACCAACATTTTGATTCAATGCAGTGCAAAAATTTGAGACACAAAGGATAATAACAGTAAGTAAGGAATGTCTTACACTTTGATATCTCGGTGAAATTGAATTTCTAGTACAAATAAGGAAGATTGTCCACCCTCTATTTCCGTGTACACATCTTCAACAGAACAAGTGTTCCGAGACCTCTATACTATCTACCAACATCCACTAACACCTTCTCTACCTCATATGAAGGTAGAGTACGGTTACGGTTATTACGGACCAGGGCGGGTGTTGATGATTCGATAACGTGAGGCTGTGGTATTCGATTTGGTCAGAGTCAATTTTTCCAATAATGAAGTTAAAGGGCTTTGTGATAACTAGATTATCTGCAGCTTCATTTTACTTTAGAATTCTATCGACAATTTTTTTGTGGAAATCTTTATTATTATTAATTCAATCAACTCTATTCAATTTCTGACAAACTTTTATGAAATTATTCGCCTCTAACGGTAATTATTAGTTACAATAATAACCAAAAATACTTCATCACATTCTTTCACTTTAATTTAAATCTGAGTGGTTTCAAAATAAGATGTAACTTCAAAATTATTAAAATATACAGTGGAACCTCGCATAACGAGCACCTCTCTTAACGAGTAATTCGCATAACGAGTAAAACAAATTGATTCTTATAGCGAGCGATGTTTCGCATAACGATAGTTTTCCAATGACATTTCGCTGACTGCGCAGTTTTCGCTGACTCATCGAAAACTGCGCATTCTTCGATTAGTCATTCCTGTTTACGCATATGCGTTTCATATTCTCCACGTATCTAATGCATTGATACAGTCGAAACCGAACTTCACCGAATGAGTGGTGTATAGGGGAAGTCCATATAATGATATTTGTGTTTAAATATTATTGTGTTTATTTTGTTATCCCTCTAACAAAATGGCTTCGAAAAGAATTAAAATAACGTTAGAATTGAAACGTAAAATCATTGAGAAACGAGAAAATGGTATAAGTGTGGCTGATCTAGCAATTATCCCCTTTTATTTTAATTTATATAAAAAAATTGTTTCGCTTAACGAGTATTTCGCATAACGAGTAAGGTTCTGGAACGAATTATGCTCGTTAAGCGAGGTTCGACTGTATATGTAGATACTTTCTGAGATCTGCTGAGTCTTGTTTTTTGTAACTTAGTGTGTGTTTATATTTTTTTGGGGTGCCCTAGGCATCGAGTTGGATCCTAAACTACTCAATAGAAAATATTGTATTAACTCACACATTTAATCCTCACACTGGTTGAGGATTAAATCTTAAACTTGCCAGCCGCGTTGCAGTTCCTCCTCCATTGCAGTTAGAGAAGGTTTTTGGAGTTATCCTTCTAAATTACCCGCCCACCGAATACGCTTAATCTGTATTACACAAATCGCGGGCATTACCAAAGTAAGTACATCACCTGTACATTCCTAAATTCCACGCTGTTAACACTGATCCTACCGAATTACATTTATTTTTAGCAAGTGGCGAGCCACTCATGCATCAAGCGGTACAATGTTAGTTACATCTTTCCTGTTTCATTCGATAATCTAGAAAGAATTGTTAGCTTTAACACTCTATATAATTCTCTTTAATTCAGCGCAAGAGTTAAGTTGGTTCCATCTATTTTCACTTCTTGTAATTCCCACTCTCTGATTCTGGCCGCTCAATAACTGCCAGAAATTAGCAAAACGGGTTCTGGCCGTTTGAAGGATTAAGCCAAATCCATCTTGACAAACTTCACTTGCTTCTTGCTTGTTCTTGCTTCTTCACTATCCTGGGGATTCCTTGATGTCTCGAAACCCAAAACTTCATCTTTCGACCTAATTTACTGAGTCTTCTTTTATATATTTTCTTTACGAACTTCGATGTAAACTCTGATTTATACTGATTTAACCAGTACGTTCTAAGTAGCCTGACTGGAAAAATTCTTACACCAAAAACCTGTTGAACTCTAGTTTACCTCAAGCAACATTTAGAGCGAGCAACATTATAGGATCGCCATGACCCTTGCCTGAAAAACAGTCGTTAGACGCCCCACCGGATGATCTTCACATCCTTACCTTTCACCTACGGCTTCAGTGAGACTTGTGCTTTCCTGCCAAGTGCTGTTTGTGAAACAGACCAAGTTTCCTGACTCAGTATCTGTACAAACTCAATTTTTATTCGCTCAGTCTCTTAAGTATGGACCTAATATTTCTTAAAGAACTCCTACTTTTACACACCAAAGTCTATTTTAGTAAAAGTTTTCATAAACTCTGTACGCTCTCCTCTAAAAAGTTTTAACCACGCGCTTCAGCCATTATCCTACAATTACGACTTCAAATCTTCAACCTGAATGACCACATCCAACGGCGTCAAATAAGAGTAACTTCTCCTGTTTAACTGTGTATAGAAACATAACTAAGAAAATGAAAGTCGTAGGAATTTCAAATTTTAAATTTCGACTCAATGCCATTATTAGAACAGGAAATAAGCTATTCTGTTCAATCTAATCGGCCAATTAAATTTCAGCCAGCCAATCTGCCTATTGGCCTAGTGAGTTTTCTTAAAAATTTCGATTACTTTTATTTTTCTAGCATTCGGAGGATGATTGAGGCTGTTTGGAGAATAACTTATGCTTCAAAATGGTATCAATTTTTAGAAAATTTATCTGTTTTTCTTACCGTGTTATCAGAATCGAATTTGGACTAAAAGTTTCTGAGTAATAACATTTTTATTGGAAAAAAGTAATGATTTTGGAAAAAAAATTTAAAGTGACGTCACTCAAGAACGGTGGAAAATATGAAGTTGGCCACTACGTCATTGAACTCCACTTTAGATGTACTACTCACAGTAGGCCTATGGACAATACTTACTGGTTCACCCTGTATAATATAAACTGCAAATTTTATTTGCAAAATTTTCTCTTAAAACGATACTTTTGGGAATTGGTGGTGTTGTTACGCTGCGTTTAGGGTGTCATTTAAGTGTACAATACTGTCTAATTACATGCATAATATTAATTAAATCATTTGTTACTGAAATCCCAAATTTGTACAAAATTGGTGAAAAAAGTGCCACTTTATAGGGTATATCGTATTACGTCAGAATTTCTTTTTTCTCTTAAGTAATTGAATTCTTACACTATTTTGTAAAATTTACTCCAAATTATTTTTCAGGATTCTCCATCCAAAAGGTTGAACAAACAGCCGTCTTTATCATTAATTTTTTATTTATCTAAAATGTTGAAGATCTCTTATTAGCAAGCAGAGCACTAAGTCATGAAGAGGTTCACCAAAAAAATTGTTCCGTTACATTTGCAAATATGTCCGAGTAAATAAATGGAAAACAATCTATTTATATACACTTTACATCATTAGTGAACTTAATAAGAAATGGTGGGCAAGTGAGACATTGAATCTGGTTGGAATGGTTTGGAGAGGTTCTGAAACAAGCTTTTGGTCCAGAGAATTAGTAGGGAAAGTTTGCTGTAAGTAGTCTTGTTTCCGAGCCTGCGGTATACTGGAAGGGATGGCCCAAGGTTTTAGTCGAATGAAGTAGTATAGAGAGTAAAGTACTAATTAGGGATGTGGACTCCAGCCATTCAATAGGACCACCAGCCTTCTTGTCCGCCACTCCCGATGGAACACATTTTCATAGAGGATCTGAAGGGTGGGCCTAGTCTGCTAGCCAGCAGCTATCGCCCATTGGCTTAATCAATATTAACATCTGCTTTTCTCTATCTCTTTGCTTTTTACTACAAACGGCCCCGCATTTTCTCTGAGCTCAACTTTCTCGGCCGTACGCTCAACATCCGAATTACCATTCGCTCTCTTTTTTAATCTCCTCTTTCAAAGTTAATACTTTGATCACAATCAGCTACGGATTTATTCATAGTATTGTTAGTGAAGGCTGACGTCATCAGCCTGTGCTACATGACGCTCTAACTAATTCGGGTATTAGCAGAAATGGATTAGGCCCAGCAATAATATCTGTTCAGATATTTATTAATGACAAGCTAATAACTGTGACTAATGGTTACTAGCTAACGACGGTATCCAACTAGGAAATCCAACCTAATCAATCAACTTAAGATAATACCTTACTCAAATTGGGGAACATACAATTGCATAGGCAAACATAACGTTGCAATCACATCAGAGAGAAATTTGCTTATTGTTACAACAGCTGATTATTAACTAAATCAAAATTATAAATAATAATTGAGGACATTGGTCTTCCAAATTCACTTTCTGAAAATAACTGAGTTCTTGGTAAGAAGTACTCGTAGTTGTCAATTTCACCAAACTATCTGTTTTGAGTCAGAAAAGTAAGTTTTTTTTTGTTCCGCAAAGTATCTGAAAAAGGAATTTTGCCGGAAGATGAAAACTGTAGATTTTGATTTAGTCCCAAAAGTAGACAAGAAGACTAAATCTTTGCATCAAAGTAGTAGAGGGCGGGTAGAAGTAGGGCAACGTTTGTCAAACTGAGAAATGAACTCTCAATTATTTGTTTTTGTTTTGTCTAAATAGTTCCATCTTTAGACTAATGATGGTTTCCTTTGAGATTGAAAAGAAGTAATCTTGGTTTTTCTTGACTATTTAGTTGAATAACCAGATTGTCGAGAGACAGTTTCCGGTATTTTTCAAGCATCTTGGTCCGAAATAATTGGACTGAGATACCCTGGCGTTGATTTCACAAGACCATTTACATTTCTTTTTGCGGCTTTCCTATTTCTATTAGGCAAATAGCAAAAATGATTTTTTTTTTTTTTTTTTTATGATTTAAGGCGCGTCAAAATCTAAGGTTATTGGTGCCCGGAGCTTTTTTCAGTTCACTGCCGGCCTCCGGACAATGTTCTCTCGTTACAGACAACACTGTCCATCACCGGACAGTGAGCTGTAAGAAGCTCCTAGGCAGAGAGAATCTAAGGGTCAGCAGCTGGATTCGAACCCGGGACCTCCGCGTGGGAGTCCGCATAGATAATCCCTTCTCTAAAATCTGTTCTTGTAAATGCTTTCACATGGAAGCCTAAATGTTGTTTCTTCGTTGTTTTTATCCGGAATGCTCCGCTAAAGGTGCCGCATTACTTACAAGTCTGGTCAGATTTCTTCACTCAGGATCCTGCGGAATTCTAAATAAAAACTGATATTATTTACTAAACTAGATGGAAGTTTCAGGGTTGCAGATGTTTCAGATTGAATGATTGGCTTATCAGTAGGTACTTATGAATAGGGTGTGAAAAATGGAGATGTGTAAATGGATTGATTTAAATTTGTAAATTGACTTTATTCTATTTATTCTCTCTTTCTTTCATATTATCCGGGACAAGAAAATTTGCAATGTCTTTACAGTGGGTTTGGATGGGGTCCATTAACCTGGCGGCACTTTGGTTGAATTTTGAGACAAAACTTTTGCACCGAGCTCGAAACACATTGCACTCTTATGCACCACCAAAAAAAAATCTAAATTCGCCAAGGAAAAGCCACAATAAGCAATTAAAGTTTTTTTCCCGCCAAAAAAAATTTGGCCGGATTTGATTGAAACTTACTTCATTATGTTAAGTACACTTTGCACTCCATTGCACCACTTAAAAAAATTCATTAACTTTAATAATTACGGAGATATGGCCATTCAAAAGATCAAAGGAATTTGCCGCAAACACTGAATTTCGAACCGCGACTTAGTATACAGGTAGAGGAGAGCTAGCACCAGCTAGAACCACAAAAAAAATCTAATAAAATATGCACACATTCAGAAATATAAGGAATTAAAGTGCTAAAAAAAGCATTAACTTGGCGGCACTTTGGTGGAATTTTGGGTAAAAAATTATTGCACCCTGCTCAGAACACTTTGCACTCCTATGCACCACCAATAAAAAAGCTAGCACCACCAAGGAAAAGCCTCAATTTTCCATTTAAAGTTCCGCGCGAAATTTAAATTCAAAAAAAATGAGTCTTATTTGCGGGAAAATTGGAGCGCTTTTTTCCAAAATAGCAAGTACTAGTATTAGAACAACTAGCCCCACACAGGAAATGCCAAAAATTAGCATATTTTCAAAGTAATTTACAAATTATTCAACCGATTTTCCCGCCAACTTACCTTTAACCGGAAGTGCTCTAAATTGAATTGAAACTCATCCTATTTTGTTCATGGTAGCTAGCACCAATATGCACCACAAAAAGAAATTTTGAATTTACACTAAAAGCTGATATATTGATAATAAAAGATGCACTGACAGACGTGACCATTAACTTTGCGGCACTTTGGTGGAATTTTGAGAAAAAAATTATTGCACCCAGCTCGGAACACTTTGCAATGCCAATAATAAGCCAGCAACACAACGGAAACTGTAAAAATTCACCAATTGTACGCCAAATATAACTTTAACCGGAAGTGCCCTAAATTGAATTGAAACTCATTCCATTTTGTTCGTGATAGCTAGCACCAATGTGCACCACAAAAAGAAATTTTGAATTTACACTAAAAGCTGAGATATTGATAATAAAAGATGCACTGACAGACGTGACCATTAACTTGGCGGCACTTTGGAGGAATTTTGGGTAAAAAATTATTGCACCCTGCTCAGAACACTTTGCACTCCTATGCACCACCAATAAAAAAGCTAGCACCACCAAGGAAAAGCCTCAATTTTCCATTTAAAGTTACGCGCGAAATTTAAATTCAAAAAAAAATGAGTTTAATTTGTGGGAAAATTGGAGCGCTTTTTTCCAAAATAGCAAGTACTAGTATTAGAACAACTAGCCCCACACAGGAAATGCCAAAAATTAGCATATTTTCAAAGTAATTTACAAATTATTCAACCGATTTTCCCGCCAACTTACCTTTAACCGGAAGTGCTCTAAATTGAATTGAAACTCATCCTATTTTGTTCATGGTAGCTGGCACCAATATGCACCACAAAAAGAAATTTTGAATTTACACTAAAAGCTGATATATTGATAATAAAAGATGCACTGACAGACGTGACCATTGACTTTGCGGCACTTTGGTGGAATTTTGAGAAAAAAATTATTGCACCCAGCTCGGAACACTTTGCAATGCCAATAATAAGCCAGCAACACAACGGAAACTGTAAAAATTCACCAATTGTACGCCAAATATAACTTTAACCGGAAGTGCCCTAAATTGAATTGAAACTCATTCCATTTTGTTCGCGATAGCTAGCACCAATGTGCACCACAAAAAGAAATTTTGAATTTACACTAAAAGCTGAGATATTGATAATAAAAGATGCACTGACAGACGTGACCATTAACTTTGCAGCACTTTGGTGGAGTTTTGAGAAAAAAATTATTGCACCCAGCTCGGAACACTTTGCAATGCCAATAATAAGCCAGCAACGCTACGGAAATGGTAAAAATTCACCAATTGTACGCCAAATATAACTTTAACCGGAAGTGCCCTAAATTGAATTGAAACTCATTCCATTTTGTTCGTGGTAGCTAGCACCAATGTGCACCACAAAAAGAAATTTTGAATTTACACTAAAAGCTGAGATATTGATAATAAAAGATGCACTGACAGACGTGACCATTAACTTGGCGGCACTTTGGTGGAATTTTGGGTAAAAAATTATTGCACCCTGCTCAGAACACTTTGCACTCCTATGCACCATCAATAAAAAAGCTAGCACCACCAAGGAAAAGCCTCAATTTTCCATTTAAAGTTACGCGCGAAATTTAAATTCAAAAAAAATGGAGTTTTATTTGCGGGAAAATTGGAGCGCCTTTTTCCAAAATAGCAAGTACTAGTATTAGAACCACTAGCCCCACACAGGAAATACCAAAAATTAGCATATTTTCAAAGTAATTTACAAATTACTCAACCGATTTTCCCGCCAACTTACCATTAACTTGGCGGCACTTTGGTGGAATTTTGAGAAAAAAATTATTGCACCCTGCTCAGAACACTTTGCACTCCTATGCACCACCAATAAAAAAGCTAGCACCACCAAGGAAAAGCCTCAATTTTCCATTTAAAGTTCCGCGCGAAATTTAAATTCAAAAAAAATGAGTCTTATTTGCGGGAAAATTGGAGCGCTTTTTTCCAAAATAGCAAGTACTAGTATTAGAACAACTAGCCCCACACAGGAAATGCCAAAAATTAGCATATTTTCAAAGTAATTTACAAATTATTCGACCGATTTTCCCGCCAACTTACCTTTAACCGGAAGTGCTCTAAATTGAATTGAAACTCATCCTATTTTGTTCATGGTAGCTAGCACCAATATGCACCACAAAAAGAAATTTTGAATTTACACTAAAAGCTGATATATTGATAATAAAAGATGCACTGACAGACGTGACCATTAACTTTGCGGCACTTTGGTGGAATTTTGAGAAAAAAATTATTGCACCCAGCTCGGAACACTTTGCAATGCCAATAATAAGCCAGCAACACAACGGAAACTGTAAAAATTCACCAATTGTACGCCAAATATAACTTTAACCGGAAGTGCCCTAAATTGAATTGAAACTCATTCCATTTTGTTCGTGATAGCTAGCACCAATGTGCACCACAAAAAGAAATTTTGAATTTACACTAAAAGCTGAGATATTGATAATAAAAGATGCACTGACAGACGTGACCATTAACTTGGCGGCACTTTGGAGGAATTTTGGGTAAAAAATTATTGCACCCTGCTCAGAACACTTTGCACTCCTATGCACCACCAATAAAAAAGCTAGCACCACCAAGGAAAAGCCTCAATTTTCCATTTAAAGTTACGCGCGAAATTTAAATTCAAAAAAAAATGAGTTTAATTTGTGGGAAAATTGGAGCGCTTTTTTCCAAAATAGCAAGTACTAGTATTAGAACAACTAGCCCCACACAGGAAATGCCAAAAATTAGCATATTTTCAAAGTAATTTACAAATTATTCGACCGATTTTCCCGCCAAATATAACTTTAACCGGAAGTGCCCTAAATTGAATTGAAACTCATTCCATTTTGTTCGTGATAGCTAGCACCAATGTGCACCACAAAAAGAAATTTTGAATTTACACTAAAAGCTGAGATATTGATAATAAAAGATGCACTGACAGACGTGACCATTAACTTTGCAGCACTTTGGTGGAATTTTGAGAAAAAAATTATTGCACCCAGCTCGGAACACTTTGCAATGCCAATAATAAGCCAGCAACACAACGGAAATGGTAAAAATTCACCAATTGTACGCCAAATATAACTTTAACCGGAAGTGCCCTAAATTGAATTGAAACTCATCCTATTTTGTTCATGGTAGCTAGCACCAATATGCACCACAAAAAGAAATTTTGAATTTACACTAAAAGCTGATATATTGATAATAAAAGATGCACTGACAGAAGTGACCATTAACTTGGCGGCACTTTGGTGGAATTTTGGGTAAAAAATTATTGCACCCAGCTCGGAACACTTTGCACTCCTATGCACCACCAATAAAAAAGCTAGCACCACCAAGGAAAAGCCTCAATTTTCCATTTAAAGTTACGCGCGAAATTTAAATTTAAAAAAAAATGAGTTTTATTTGTGGGAAAATTGGAGCGCTTTTTTCCAAAATAGCAAGTACTAGTATTAGAACCACTAGCCCCACACAGGAAATGCCAAAAATTAGCATATTTTCAAAGTAATTTACAAATTATTCAACCGATTTTCCCGCCAACTTACGATTAACTTGGCGACACTTTGGTGGAATTTTGAGAAAAAAAATTATTGCACCCAGCTCGGAACACTTTGCACTCCTATGCACCACCAATAAAAAAGCTAGCACCACCAAGGAAAAGCCTCAATTTTCCATTTAAAGTTACGCGCGAAATTTAAATTAAAAAAAAAATGAGTTTTATTTGTGGAAAAATTGGAGCGCTTTTTTCCAAATTAGCAAGTACTAGTATTAGAACCGCTAGCCCCACACAGGAAATGCCAAAAATTAGCATATTTTCAAAGTAATTTACAAATTATTCAACCGATTTTCCCGCCAACTTACCATTAACTTGGCGGCACTTTGGTGGAATTTCGCGCGTAACTTTAAATGGAAAATTGAGGCTTTTCCTTGGTGGTGCTAGCTTTTTTATTGGTGGTGCATAGGAGTGCAAAGTGTTCCGAGCTGGGTGCAATAATTTTTTTTCTCAAAATTCCACCAAAGTGTCGCCAAGTTAATGGTAAGTTGGCGGGAAAATCGGTTGAATAATTTGTAAATTACTTTGAAAATATGCTAATTTTTGGCATTTCCTGTGTGGGGCTAGAGGTTCTAATACTAGTACTTGCTATTTTGGAAAAAAGCGCTCCAATTTTCCCACAAATAAAACTCATTTTCTTTTAAATTTAAATTTCGCGCGTAACTTTAAATGGAAAATTGAGGCTTTTCCTTGGTGGTGCTAGCTTTTTTATTGGTGGTGCATAGGAGTGCAAAGTGTTCCGAGCTGGGTGAAATAATTTTTTTTCTCAAAATTCCACCAAAGTGCCGCCAAGTTAATGGTAAGTTGGCGGGAAAATCGGTTGAGTAATTTGTAAATTACTTTGAAAATATGCTAATTTTGGCATTTCCTGTGTGGGGCTAGTGGTTCTAATACTAGTACTTGCTATTTTGGAAAAAAGCGCTCCAATTTTCCCACAAATAAAACTCATTTTTTTTTAAATTTAAATTTCGCGCGTAGCTTTAAATGGAAAATTGAGGCTTTTCCTTGGTGGTGCTAGCTTTTTTATTGGAGGTGCATAGGAGTGCAAAGTGTTCCGAGCTGGGTGCAATAATTTTTTTTCTCAAAATTCCACCAAAGTGCCGCCAAGTTAATGGTAAGTTGGCGGGAAAATCGGTTGAATAATTTGTAAATTACTTTGAAAATATGCTAATTTTTGGCATTTCCTGTGTGGGGCTAGTTGTTCTAATACTAGTACTTGCTATTTTGAAAAAAAGCGCTCCAATTTTCCCACAAATTAAACTCATTTTTTTTTTAATTTAAATTTCGCGCGTAACTTTAAATGGAAAATTGAGGCTTTTCCTTGGTGGTGCTAGCTTTTTTATTGGTGGTGCATAGGAGTGCAAAGTGTTCTGAGCAGGGTGCAATAATTTTTTACCCAAAATTCCTCCAAAGTGCCGCCAAGTTAATGGTCACGTCTGTCAGTGCATCTTTTATTATCAATATCTCAGCTTTTAGTGTAAATTCAAAATTTCTTTTTGTGGTGCACATTGGTGCTAGCTATCACGAACAAAATGGAATGAGTTTCAATTCAATTTAGGGCACTTCCGGTTAAAGTTATATTTGGCGTACAATTGGTGAATTTTTACAGTTTCCGTTGTGTTGCTGGCTTATTATTGGCATTGCAAAGTGTTCCGAGCTGGGTGCAATAATTTTTTTCTCAAAATTCCACCAAAGTGCCGCAAAGTTAATGGTCACGTCTGTCAGTGCATCTTTTATTATCAATATCTCAGCTTTTAGTGTAAATTCAAAATTTCTTTTTGTGGTGCATATTGGTGCTAGCTACCATGAACAAAATAGGATGAGTTTCAATTCAATTTAGAGCACTTCCGGTTAAAGGTAAGTTGGCGGGAAAATCGGTCGAATAATTTGTAAATTACTTTGAAAATATGCTAATTTTTGGCATTTCCTGTGTGGGGCTAGTTGTTCTAATACTAGTACTTGCTATTTTGGAAAAAAGCGCTCCAATTTTCCCGCAAATAAGACTCATTTTTTTTGAATTTAAATTTCGCGCGGAACTTTAAATGGAAAATTGAGGCTTTTCCTTGGTGGTGCTAGCTTTTTTATTGGTGGTGCATAGGAGTGCAAAGTGTTCTGAGCAGGGTGCAATAATTTTTTACCCAAAATTCCTCCAAAGTGCCGCCAAGTTAATGGTCACGTCTGTCAGTGCATCTTTTATTATCAATATCTCAGCTTTTAGTGTAAATTCAAAATTTCTTTTTGTGGTGCACATTGGTGCTAGCTATCACGAACAAAATGGAATGAGTTTCAATTCAATTTAGGGCACTTCCGGTTAAAGTTATATTTGGCGTACAATTGGTGAATTTTTACAGTTTCCGTTGTGTTGCTGGCTTATTATTGGCATTGCAAAGTGTTCCGAGCTGGGTGCAATAATTTTTTTCTCAAAATTCCACCAAAGTGCCGCAAAGTTAATGGTCACGTCTGTCAGTGCATCTTTTATTATCAATATATCAGCTTTTAGTGTAAATTCAAAATTTCTTTTTGTGGTGCATATTGGTGCTAGCTACCATGAACAAAATAGGATGAGTTTCAATTCAATTTAGAGCACTTCCGGTTAAAGGTAAGTTGGCGGGAAAATCGGTTGAATAATTTGTAAATTACTTTGAAAATATGCTAATTTTTGGCATTTCCTGTGTGGGGCTAGTTGTTCTAATACTAGTACTTGCTATTTTGAAAAAAAGCGCTCCAATTTTCCCACAAATTAAACTCATTTTTTTTTTAATTTAAATTTCGCGCGTAACTTTAAATGGAAAATTGAGGCTTTTCCTTGGTGGTGCTAGCTTTTTTATTGGTGGTGCATAGGAGTGCAAAGTGTTCTGAGCAGGGTGCAATAATTTTTTACCCAAAATTCCTCCAAAGTGCCGCCAAGTTAATGGTCACGTCTGTCAGTGCATCTTTTATTATCAATATCTCAGCTTTTAGTGTAAATTCAAAATTTCTTTTTGTGGTGCACATTGGTGCTAGCTATCACGAACAAAATGGAATGAGTTTCAATTCAATTTAGGGCACTTCCGGTTAAAGTTATATTTGGCGTACAATTGGTGAATTTTTACAGTTTCCGTTGTGTTGCTGGCTTATTATTGGCATTGCAAAGTGTTTCGAGCTGGGTGCAATAATTTTTTTCTCAAAATTCCACCAAAGTGCCGCAAAGTTAATGGTCACATCTGTCAGTGCATCTTTTATTATCAATATATCAGCTTTTAGTGTAAATTCAAAATTTCTTTTTGTGGTGCATATTGGTGCTAGCTACCATGAACAAAATAGGATGAGTTTCAATTCAATTTAGAGCACTTCCGGTTAAAGGTAAGTTGGCGGGAAAATCGGTCGAATAATTTGTAAATTACTTTGAAAATATGCTAATTTTTGGCATTTCCTGTGTGGGGCTAGTTGTTCTAATACTAGTACTTGCTATTTTGGAAAAAAGCGCTCCAATTTTCCCGCAAATAAGACTCATTTTTTTTGAATTTAAATTTCGCGCGGAACTTTAAATGGAAAATTGAGGCTTTTCCTTGGTGGTGCTAGCTTTTTTATTGGTGGTGCATAGGAGTGCAAAGTGTTCTGAGCAGGGTGCAATAATTTTTTACCCAAAATTCCACCAAAGTGCCGCCAAGTTAATGCTTTTTTTAGCACTTTAATTCCTTATATTTCTGAATGTGTGCATATTTTATTAGATTTTTTTTGTGGTTCTAGCTGGTGCTAGCTCTCCTCTACCTGTATACTAAGTCGCGGTTCGAAATTCAGTGTTTGCGGCAAATTCCTTTGATCTTTTGAATGGCCATATCTCCGTAATTATTAAAGTTAATGAATTTTTTTAAGTGGTGCAATGGAGTGCAAAGTGTACTTAACATAATGAAGTAAGTTTCAATCAAATCCGGCCAAATTTTTTTTGGCGGGAAAAAAACTTTAATTGCTTATTGTGGCTTTTCCTTGGCGAATTTAGATTTTTTTTTGGTGGTGCATAAGAGTGCAATGTGTTTCGAGCTCGGTGCAAAAGTTTTGTCTCAAAATTCAACCAAAGTGCCGCCAGGTTAATGGACCCGTTTGGATGTTATATTTTCAAGTAATTTAGCTCTAGCCATGTCTGTTAGTTGACTTAAATCAAGCAAAACTGTATGGGATATTTGTGGACTTCCAGCGCGCTTTTGATTGCATTCCGCATGCAAAACTTTGGGAAAAGTTGAATGGAAATTCTATTTATGGTAAATGTATAAATGTAATTAAAGACTTATCTGAGAAAGCCGTAATTTTCATTGATAATGATGGAGCCACAACAAAGGAGTTTAATGTATCACAGGGCGTGCTTCAGGGAGAAAATCTCTCCCCCCTCCTATTTTCGCTGTACTTGTGCGATATTATTCAGTTTTTCAGGGATCACGGGGCGGTTGGTGTCAGTGTTAATGAAAAAAATGATGTACTTATGTTACTGTACGCTGATGATATCGTCATTCTGGCCTATTCATGGCAAGACATTCAATTTAAGTTGGATTTGTTGCACAAGTACAGTGAAGCGAATCTTTTGAAGGTTAATGTGGATAAAACGAAAATCTTGCCTTTCCATAAGGGAGGAAAACTGGGAAAACATAGGAAGCTTTTGTATAATAAAAACGAGATTGAAGTTGTCAGAGAGTTCAAGTATTTAGGCGTCATTTTTTCATCTAATGGTAAGTTTAAAAAAGCAAGTGACCACAGTAAATCGTTGGCTGTTTCAGCATCAAGTAGGGTTCACCATATTTTGCGTAAGGGCAAGTCCGACTCTTGGGAAGCCAAAGAGAGGTTGTTTGACTCAATGGTTGCTAGTGTTTTACTGTATTCAGCCGAGGTATGGGCCGCTCCTTATGTCGACTCACTTGATAAGGTTCAAACCCACTTCTTTAAATCCTTATTGCAGCTGCCCAGAACAACTCCTGACGCTTTGGTTAGATTTGAAACTAGCAGGGTACACCTGGATTTTCAGGTATTTGTCAGACTGATCAATTGGTGGATGGTCATGTTACAGATGGGTGATGATCGTATACCTAGATTGTGTTATGACAGATTGTGTAAATTGGTCCACTGTCACTTAATGCCCTTTAACTGGTGTAGTTCTCTTTTGGAGCATCAGATTTATGGATGTCTAACAACTTTAATCAGGTGAAAAAGAGTAAAAAGAATTTAATTAATGCATATAAGTTAGTATTGACATTAGTAGAATCTATAACTGTAGATATAACAGCTACATCAGATTTATCAGTAGTTTTCGTGATGATGAATCGTATTTAAGGTTAAATTCAGAGTTTGAGTTTGCTAAAATTCTTTCACAAATTAGAGTAGCCAATGAAATATTTCCACGGATTATTTTAAAAAATAAAATTTACAAATTTAATCCTGAAATTAACTGCAAGCTTTGCTCAGAAAATTTGCGAGACACAGTCGCCCACTTTCTCATTGAATGTAAATTCTTCAATAGTTACAGAACAAAGTACATTGGCCAGTACATTTTGCCTAATAATTATTGTCTTTTAGACCAGTTAGATCGCCTCTTAAATTGTGTAAGTGGAAAACAATTAAAATCTGTTGCTGTGTTCATTAAAAAATGTATAATAATAAAAGAAGAACTCCAACGTTGGCTATAATTCTGCTCGATATTGATGTATATAGTGTAATAAAAAGATAATTGATAATTAATTAAAGGAATACTTTTTTGTTTTGTTCTGTATATTATAATTAATTTGTTTATTTTTGGCTTCTTTGTATTTTGTATGATTATTGACTATTAAACCTAGGCTAGACTCCAGCTTTTATAAAAATTGTATTTTTAAAAAAAAGCAAATAAAATTTATTATATATATAAGTAATTTAGCTCTAGCCATGTCTGTTAGTTGACTTAAATCAGAACGGCAGGAAATTAGGAAAGAGCAAAAAGTTTCTCAAACTAAATATATTAATAAATGAATTCATTTTAAATAAAGAAGTTAAAAAAACTTTTGCCTCATTATGTACCTACTATAAAATAACTTCTAAAAAAAAGAAAAAAGAATGCAATTAACAGAATCAGCTGTTGTTTATAGCTTTTAATTAAAACTGATTCCAAGTTGGTATGTCAGTGGAGTGTAGTCAAAATACGATATCCAAGTGGGCTTTTAAACTGCAGTACATGTCCGGCACCAATATCGTAGAGGATGCAATTGTAAGCGGATCATGTTCTACAGCTGCAGTAGGTGCAGTTGAGTGCACAATAGAATCCAATATGTAGGTGAACCACTCAACTGTGAATTCACCTTCCACGGCAGAAATGTTATTGTTGACGCTATATTATTTTTAACTTGAACGTCATTTCCAAGCTATTTTGGTTTTAACTATTCAGTTTTAGTATGGCTTTTAATCTTTAAATTATTAAAGGATTACTTTTATTATTCTTTACTCACTTTTGCTACTGCATTTTCAATATTTTCATTGCCATGGTAACATGATTTTTTTTAATTGCTTTTTGGAATCGGCTTCTGCCATCCAGTCTGCGCCATTGGCTCATATCTCTGATCACCCACTACTATGATTAGTGTAATCTAATTTCTACCTTCTTCTTACTTCTAAGTCTCCACTGAAACAACATAGAAAGCACTCTCCATCTTTATAGCCCCACACTAGCAGTACTCAATATTCTTAATCTTTTACAACCTTCGCCTTTCAGATAACAACTATTCGAGAACAATCGTATTAATCGTAAGTCTATTGAGGATTGAAGTTTAAAAACAAATTTCCGCAGAAGATGATGTCCTCATACCGAAAATCCTTTTCATCACTTACATAAATCCTCTCCCTAAACCTTCTCATGTCAACCTTGCCTTGTACGCTGTTTAGAGAATGGACACTATCTCCAACAGACTTACTCTTGCTACCAACAGACTAACCAAATTCTGCACTAAGTGGAGAATCAGAATAAACCATGATAAGACTAACGCTATACTCTTTACCAAATGCAGACACTCTTTTAATCGACAAATTAGACAAAAAAATTCTGTGATCCTGTGCTCTACCCAAGTTAAGTACCAAGGCCTAATTTTGGTCAACAATCTGACTTTTACTACGCACGTTCAGGACGAAGTAAACTCAGGCAAACTGGACTACAACGACTATTATTTCCTCTATCCTCACGTGTCACCAAAATGACTGTGACTAACAAACTCCTCCTTTACAAAGTGGTCATTAAGTCGCTCTACGCCTGCTCCGCCTGGAGCCTGATTTGTAGTAAAAACATCAAGAAACTCCAGGACAACACAGAATAAATTTCTCAGACTTGCGACAGACTCTTCTCGACGCACTAAAATTAACCCACTTCACGAGACTTCATCCATTATTCCCGTACACTCCTATATCCAAAATCGTCTGCTCAAACTCTTTTCCATCCTAGATTGTCATCCTAATCCACTCTGCCGCAACATAGCCTCCTACAGATCCTTCTATTCCCTACAGGACACAAAAGACTAAAACAGATACTCCTCTAACTTTCTGCACTAGCTGCAAGTTTTTCCTCATTTTCCCTGCATTCTTATCCTCCAAATCTTAAGCTCTCCACATACCATAGTAATGAAGGTTATAATGTATTCTTCATTGCCACTTCATGTCTGTATTTATTGTACATATTTATAATAGATATAGATAATAATATCTATCTATCGAATAGATCTCAAACTACATGATGTCGTAACCACTACTCTACATGTAGCCAGTCCTTTTTTAAACCATGATCATATAGCTAATCCGGGCATCATGTACTTATAAATAGCACTCTTGTTGCCGTTACTGCAGTCTGCCTGTCATTTCTGCATGGTTTGCTTTGTAAACTTGGGTTTTAATAACGGTAACAGGTGGTTTTGTAATCTTCCGACATTAATGGTAGCCTCCTTTTCAAGCTTGTCCACCATTCGTTGGCTCCTACGGCACATTTTGTGGCAAAACTAATGTAGGTTTCTTCCTCTTTGAAGGTGGTTCTGAAATCTCTTCGACGATATTATTGATTCCTATAGGGTAAATGCATAAAAATTAGGCAATTCTAGTAATGATACACTGTTTCTCTAACAGCGTACGAATGCCTACAAAATAGCCATCAATTCATAAGGATGTTTACATGCGGCAGTAATTTAATGAATGTTATAAACTTGTATGATTGAAACTGATACGGCATTTCTCTCTCTCTCTCGCCCTAAGTTGCTGCCTTCATTAAGTTCAATGAAAGCTTCCCTCTTATTATGAAATCCTATTGTTACAACATCCATAGAATATCTGCTGGCCTGCAGCCATGTCAGCATCTTGCATCTATTTGAATAAAAGTATTTAGAAACTTCTCATTTTACAATCTATTCGAGATAAGGGCCGCTTTTCACAATCAGATTTATATATATATAGAAAGGATTAGGTATCGTAAATCCGCTCTCAAGTTTCTTATCAAATTCACTGTTACATATATATATATATATATATTCGCTAATAGGTGGGGAGTGATTCGTTGACTAAAGCAGAGTTCCCCATATGCGAGATAAGGGACTAGTACAGCTTCCCTTCTTTCATAGAGAATCAGATGTCAACAAGCTATTAGTAACTAGCTGCCCCTATTATTTAATATATAATCATCATACACGGTGCTGATGACTCTGAAATGTTTATCACTATTATAGATCTGTCATTGATGATCACTTTGATCTGAAATAAGCTTTCATGTTTACGTCCTTCCATCGCTTAATTAGGAAACGTCAGATAAGTTACAGTTAAACTGTAAGGTTAATTATTGATTCGTTGATTATTTTTTTAATTTAATTATATCCCTAATTAATTTAAAGTATTAAATTAATATTTCTTGGAGGGTATTAAAGAAATATTAAAATTTTGGAGGGTTATTGCGATCAGTGGAATCTCTCTGTGAACATGGCCAAATCAAAAATAATGATCTTTCGGAACGGTGGAAGGTTGGCTTCTTCGGAGAAATGGTATTATCGGGGTCAAAGAATCGAGGTGGTGAACAGATACAAATACCTCGGCGTCATCCTAACTCCTCGCCTATCCTTTTCTGCCCACCTAGAAGAGAGAATCTCGGTAGCCAAACTTGGTTTAAATAGAGTGTGGCATAAGTTCATTTTGAATAAAAATGTCCCATTAGACGCTAAACTCCAAGTTTATAAAAGTGTTTCGCGTGCTGTGGTTTGCTATGGTGCCCAGGTCTGGGGTTTTCAGTGTTATGATTTATTAGAAAAATTTCAGAGATTCTTCATTAAGAAGTTATTTTCTCTTCCTTCTTCTACGCCAAATTACATGCTTACAATAGAATCAGGTCTGGAACCTTTTGAGACTTACACTTTATCTTTGCACTTTAAATATGTTCTTAAAATTCTTTCTTTTCCTGATAATAGACTTACTAAAAAAATAGCTCTCCAAATTATCAATAAAAAACTTTTTTGGTTCAAGCATTGGCTCTCTTTGGCAGGGAGTCAAATTTGTACTCCCATGGCTTTGAGGGCTGCCTCGCTGATCTTCCGAACTGGCGCAGTCAGCTTTTCTCTCTTGTTTCTGCGATCAGGGAATCTCTTTCTGAGCAGTCATTAAACAGAGCGGTTATGTCCGAACGTTTTCCTTTATATAGTTTCTTAGTTCGTGAACATAAAGATTGCGTAACGGCCTCTTTTCATGATAAACTAAACATCCTTGATCTGCGTTGGTTTTTCAAGCTCCGAGGAGAGCTTCTGTATTTGAACCATAGGCCTTGGTTAGATAGAGACTTTGACGAAGAAAAGTGTTCTCTGTGTAATTATAATGTTCGCGAGGAGATTTACCACTTTCTGGGGGAATGTCCTCTACTATCTGAGTTTCGTCAAATTTATTTCGTCAATTTATCTCCAGGGAGGAGATCATTGGGTTCTTGTCTGGCCAGGTCCAACCTTGCCCGCTGCTACGCTATGCTCGCCATGCCTGGAGGGTCAGGTATCACTGGCTTTCTGACATTATTTAGAATATACCTTATAAGATAACTCTAGAATTTTTGAATTGTAATTTCTTCATCATTTATTTATTTTATTTTATTTTTATTTATTTTTATTTTTTTTTCCGAATGGTAATAGATAATTTATTTTTGTTTAAATTTATATTGTTTATTTGTACTCTTTATTCACTTATTTTACTTATTATTTACTTATTTTTTCTTTAATTGTTCATGCAGTAAACTCTGGCAGACGGCATTTGCCATTGCCTATATATTATGTTTTTTTCATAATTGTACTGTACAAGTCTTAAATAAAAATAATAAAAAATAAAAAAAAAATTAAAGAAATTTCCCTCTTACAGTATTATACGATACCATAAAGCACAGTTGGACCACCGATTTTAACTTGTTTTGTTTTACTTTTTCTTCTTCAGCAGATTCTACATGGAAAAATATTGGACCAATGGTGTTTTATCGAGAAGGCTTTCGGAACCTGGAAACAAGTATTTTAATTCGTACAATAATCATACTGTTGACCATTTTTCTTTAATCTTTATTGGGTCTTTTTTGACAACTGTAAAATAAGAACGTGAAGTATCAATACCATATACGAGGTGTGTTCAAAAAGTAACGGGAATTTTTAAATTTCGCGGGTTTGGAGAGTCTGATTGTAAATTTTTTTTTTTATTATGTTGGTACACATGCCCCTGAAGTACGATAAAATTTTCAGTAATATTCATTGTTTACTTCTTAAGTGGCAGCCGTTAAGGTTAGACTTGTTTTTCGAGCTTGGCGATTTTTGTTTGTTAAAAAAAATGGATCAAAGAATTTGTATTAAATTTTGCGTAAAAAATGAAATAAAGTGTGTGAAATGTTAATAAAGGCAAATGGTGAGTCTGCTATGAGTAAAACAAGGATTTACGAGTGGTATAAGCGTTTCCAAGATGGCCGCGAAAACGTTGAAGATGACGAACGACCTGGACGTCCAAGCACATCAACAACCGATGAAAACGTGAAAAAAGTGAAAGAAATGGTTATGAACGATCGCCGAATCACAATCAGAGAAGTCGCTGATGATGTTGCCATATCAATTGGCTCATGCCATGAAATTTTTTCGGATGTTTTGGGTATGAAACGTGTGGCAGCAAAATTTGTTCCAAAATTGTTGAATTTCGAACAAAAACAGCGGAGAATGGAAGTTGCTCAAGAGTCACTCAATGAAGTCGACAACGATGCGGATCTACTGAAACGTGTTATAACAGGTGACGAAACATGGGTTTACGGATATGATGTCGAAACTAAGGCTCAATCGTCCCAGTGGAGGCATTCTGGATCGCCAAGACCGAAAAAGGCTCGACAAGTGCGGTCGAATGTGAAGGTTATGCTCACTGTGTTCTTCGATTTTAATGGCATAGTGCATCATGAATTCTTGCCACAAGGTCAAACAATCAATAAGGAGTACTACCTACAAGTTCAACGCCGTTTGCGTGAAGCAATCCGAAAAAAACGCCCGGATTTGCGGCAAAACAATTCATGGATTTTGCACCACGATAATGCATCTGCTCACACTTCATTGCTTGTTCGTGAATTTTTGGCCAAAAACAAAACTTTAACGATGCCCCAGCCTCCATATTCGCCAGACATGGCTCCATGTGACTTTTTTCTATTTCCAAACATAAAGAGAACATTAAAAGGCCGTCGTTTTACAAGCATAGATGACATTAAAAGCGAATCGCTGAAAGAGCTGAAAGCTATCACAAAGATCGAGTTTCAGAAGTGTTTCGAGGATTGGAAAAAGCGCTGGCTCAAGTGTATTGTATGCGAAGGGGACTACTTTGAAGGCGACAATATTAATGTAGATGAATAAATAAATATTTTTTTCAAAAAACGAAAATTCCCGTTACTTTTTGAACACACCTCGTATATATAAAAAAAATTAATAATTCCTGCTGATGAAAAAAATGATAAAAAAATAATCACCGATAACCTAATTTACTGAAACTAAAAAGAAAGACAACACGTGTAAAAATCGCAAAAATCAAATTTATTGACAAATAAACCGGTACGACGAAAAGTACAGTAATAATTTTTTAAATCTGTAAAGAAAATTAATAAATTTAAACAAAAATGCCAAAATAAAGTAATAAATAAATAAATAGATAAAAAGTAAGATAAATGAATACTTTGCTGAACAGGGGCTCTTATCATTGAAAACGATAGAAAAAGTATATGGGAAAATATAGAAAATATATTTTTCTACTGCTAAAGTCATACGATTGTACGAATAAACGAATTTGAAGGAGGAAATAGAAAATTTAGCATCTGATCATCAACATCATTGCTCTGAATTCAAAATATTTATTATATTAATAATAATATATCGTATAAATAAATAATTACGAAGGTCATCGAATGAATTTGTTGGGATGTGAGAATAATACTATACAGTCCCAAAAATTCGTTGTAACGATGTACATTTTGAATTAAAAATCTAAACGGCAGACATGCCACACTCTTGTTTAGTAACTAAGTTTGAAATTGTAAGATATATTTTTTACATCGTAGGGCAACTAGAAAAATGAAGCAATAGCTGAGAAATTCATTCAATTTTAAACGTAAGTTAATTTACTAGTATTTTGTTCAAGAAAATTATTGCATAAAAAACGCTACAGTAATGAAGGCAATGACCCACTAAGTTCTAACATCCATTGCTGCAAGACAAACCCATATTGAGCTGGGAAGAGGTAGGGCAAACCCATATGTAGATCTAGGAAAGAGACGGACACGAGAGTCATGTATCATATGGGATTCCCTCGCTAACTAGGACTAGAGGTGTTAGCTGGCCGCACCCTCTCATCGTTCCTCTTGTACTACGCGTACCCTGGACAGGAAATTGAATCTGCCCCGTGTACATTTGGGGTGGATACTGTTAGGGGGCAGTTTATTATGGCATTACCGGACATGGCCGCCACACCAGTGTTGGCCATATCATGACGACCGTATATCACCTTTTACCCAATATGTTTTGTGCTTCAGGTTTAGTGTATATATATATATATCACTGTATATGTTTATAAATATTTAGAAATTGTCTGTGAAAGTGTGCCCCTTGCACTCGCGTATATATTTTTCTTTTTTTTACAAAAAAAGAAAAATTATTCACCCTTCGCCACATCCAAAAAACACAGAACTGGCCAGACAAGGTTTTATCAACGTTGCACTGTGTTACGTATATTTTTGGAGGGAAAGAGGAGAGTGGGCCGTAGATAAGGTCACCAGTTAGATATATTCCTGTATATATATATTCACAGGCATAAATTAAACTTTGATGTCCAGTTCAGTGGTATACCTGTGTTATCGTTCATACTTGTCGTAAACCTCAACACGCAATGGTATTAAAAAATAACCTACGAGTTATTTAAAATATACATTAGTTTAGTATTTAAAAAAAAAAAAGAAGAAAATCTGATAACATTTGTTTAAATGAATTCAAACGAAAACGGAGGCAGCTCGCATCACGTTTCCCCACCTACTGTAGAACTCTTTTAAGTAGGCTGAGACTTAACTCTTTGTTACCAGAGAAAATTTATAAATATTATTTTTCCACACATTTAAAGAATATTCTTAACATCACCTGCAAATAGCATCCAGCAGAGTTTTCTACAAGAAATTTCTCAATAATGGAATCACCACTTCCTGGGAAGGTTATTAGGGTCTCATGGTCGACAACCCCCTAGTCTGAAAGTACAATCAATACTCTTGAGGATTACCTCCATAATCACACTAACCAATTTGGATCTAAAGAGGAAATTAGCAGGGACCACGATTTGGGTTTAGCGTGCTCGCAAGGAATTTTCTGAACACCTATATGCTGAACCAAAGATCCTGCAGAGGTCTAGGACCTCCTACCAAAAATTAAAAAAATATATTAATTTAAAAAATATTTTAGCGATCAAATGCAGTTAAACTTAAATCGTTTGCAGAAATCAAACATTGCGTTGCGCAGGCGTAGTTGAACCGTCACTACGAGGGTCGTTTGAAAAGTCCGTGCAAAGTCAGAGAGATAGCACCACTTGCGCGTATCGAGGTTATGTTTAGTTAGTAGCATCTCTTGGAAGAACACACACCAAGTTTCAGCCAGATCGGTCTATTTTTTTGTGTTTGGCATTCGTTTGAATCGAGGAAGTCGAGTGATTTTCAAAAAATGGACGAAAAAGAATTTCGTGTGTTGATTAAACACTACTTTATGAAAGGCAAAACGCCTCAGGAGACTAAAGAGAAGCTTGATAAACATTATGGTGACTCTGCACCTTCGATTAGAACAGTTTATAAGTGGTTTCAAAATTTTCGGAGTGGCCATATGGGCACAAGTGACGCTGAACGTTCTGGACGCCCTGTTGAGGTTACTACTCCAGAAATCATTGATAAAATCCATGATATGGTGATGGATGACAGAAGAGTGAAGGTGCGTGAGATTGCTAGTGCTGTGGGCATCTCGAATGAGCGGGTACATAATATTTTGCATCAACATTTGGACATGACAAAGCTATCCGCACGATGGGTGCCGCGATTGCTCACGCTTGACCAAAAAACGAAATCGTGTGAAGTGTTGCAAGGACGGTTTGCAGCTGTTCCAGAAGAATCCGCAGGACTTTAAGCGTCGTTTCGTCACTGTGGATGAAACATGGATACATCACTACACTCCTGAGACCAAAGAACAATCTAAACAATGGGTTACCAAGGGGGAATCTGCGCCAAAAAAGGCGAAGACCGTTCCTTCGTCCGGAAAGATTATGGCGACTGTCTTTTGGGATTCGCAAGGAATAATCCTCATCGACTATCTGGAAAAGGGTAAAACTATTATAGGTGTATATTATTCATCGTTATTGGACCGTTTGAAAACCGAGCTGCAAGAAAAACGCCCACGATTGGCCCACAAAAAAGTCCTTTTCCATCACGATAACGCACCAGCTCACACCTCAGCAGTTGTGGTCGCAAAATTAATGGAAATAGGGTTCCAACTCGTTTCACATCCCCCCTATTCTCCAGACTTGGCTCCCTCGGACTACTATTTGTTCCCCAATATGAAGAAATGGCTGGCGGGAAAAAGATTTTATTCAAACGAGGAGGTGATTGCAGAAACGAATGGCTATTTTTCAGACTTGGACAAATCCTATTATTCGGAAGGGATCAACAAACTAGAGCAGCGTTGGACGAAGTGTATAAGCCTAAAAGGAGACTATGTTGAAAAATAAAAAAGGTTTACCCCCAAAAATTAAGTAGTTTTTATTTTTGCACGGACTTTTCAAACGACCCTCGTAAGTGGCTCTTGTTCATATATTTTCAAATCCAGCAATGTCCATCCCTGGAACTTCGGCATATCTTTTATTTCAGAAATAATCTGCTCACTTTCCACACTAATCAATCTCGTCATCATAATCTTGTAGCTCAATTAAGCCAGGACTACCTTAGCCAACTATCTTCGCCGCTTACTATGGAGATGGCCGAGCGATCTCTTGATTTCAAAAGCCATGTCCTAGCAGCTGGAGAGTTCCAGCAATGACTGGCGTCTCTCTTCACGTCTCACCGAATAAAAGCGAATAACTAACTTTGCAAGAAGTATATTTGTACAGGTTGAAAAATAATAATAATAATAATAATATTACAAAATCAAGGGAAGGGATTAGCTGAGTGGTTAGCGAGCTGGACTCCCACGCGGAGGTCCCGGGTTCGAATCCAGCTGCTGACCCTTAGATTTTCTCTTCCTAGGAGCTTCTTACAGCTCACTGTCCGGTGATGGACAGTGTTGTCTGTAACGAGAGAACACTGTCCGGAGGCCGGCAGTGCACTGAAAAAAGCTCCGGGCGCCAATAACCATAACTGGTCAACATCATAAAAAAAAAAAAAAAAAAAAAAAATACAAAATCTTTTGTGTAATAATTTGAGACCTCACCCGAACTCTGTTCATGTAGTTTCAGTTTCCAAAATAATTAAACGAAATAAAGTCAACTTGAAGTAATAAATAAGCTGTTAAAGATAAAATTTTGCAAACTTAAACTTTGAAACCACTCAATTGGAGCAAATATCATAATAAGCTTTGATAGAAATTTTGTGGATAGTTAATTCAAAAATGATATTACATAAAAATTTATTGAATTTCACTTCTGGGATCTGAATTTTTCGATCAATTATTTACGTCTAATTTGTATAATCAAAAATAAAAGATGTTTATCTTCCAACCCATCTAGGTTTGAATTCAGGATATCCGAAATAAAAATGGGTCCATGAAGTACTTTTCATTTATATTAAATTCAAGTTTTTTATTTTTAATTTCAGGGAAAAATTAAATTTCAGTAAATAACAAATACAAGTGGAATTTATCCTTTGAAAAGTTGTAGAGTGCAGAAGGTAATAAAAGAAGTTTTCTCCTTGTAAAATAAAACACGTTTCCCCAGTTTTATGGGATGTTATAAATCCCAAAATAAAAAAAATTAAAAATTTAACGGAGTAATTCTGTTGCGCTTGAGAATCATTTCAACTTTTTCCTTTTCTCCTCGCATTTACCTTACCTGTAGTAGAAGTAAGGAGAAAGCGAGGCTTAGTATGAGATTTCTGTTCATTCAGCATTCAGCGGGTGTATTTCAATTTCCTGGTAACAATTATGATACCAGCTGAAATCTGGTGAATGTATACCATGAAGAGAAAAGAGTAGGGAATGGTTCAGATGGAAAGTATTCTAGCTGAAATGGACCCACTTTAAAATAACAATGAGTACAAGAAGGAGCAGTAGTTCTCCTAGATATATATATATATATATATCTATTTGAGCTTTAGTAGAAAGGTTATATAAAAGAAGAGCGAGTTCAGAGCATTGTTCAAGATCAAACATGGACCCTGATGATTTCTTCATCCCTCTTTGTATTGCTTTGTAAGTACTTCCCCAGAGAGTTTTGCTCCTTTACCTTTCATCTTTCTACCATAAATATGAGAAGTTCTCACTTTTCTTGTCCGCAAGAGAAAAAAAATTATGACCTGAACATTTTTACTTATTAGTTTCCTGCTATTTTTTCTACTTTCTTGCCATTTTAACCGTAGGAAGATTTTCAGATGTTGCTATACTTTTACTACATAGTTAAAACGTGATTAGAATAAGAGTGTTGAATTAAACACATTTTCAAAAGGGTTAACAAAGGGTCAAGGGTTTCAAGGGTTAGCCCATTACTAACCAAAGATCAAATGGGTGCTATGAGTTCTATGGGCAATTTGGAGCGTCGTCCAAGTTGTCTGTAATGAAGTTTCGCACGTTTTGACATGCCGCTTCCACTGTTAGGGCAGTGAGTACGTCAACTAGTCGCAGGTAATATGTGAGTTTATATCGGAGGGCTAGAGCTAATCATTTGATAGGACCCAAAAATACTGTAGAAATGGAGAAGCGAGAAAATATGTAGTTCAAATTGTTTTTAAAAAGGCCTAAACTCTGATTTTGATAGCTGGACGTTAAGTGACGTCTGAAAAATGGACATTAGTTTACTTTAATTTTTTCTAAGACAATGTTGGACACCATCAGAGATTTAATCTGTCAATGCATTGTTAAGTGAAATAGAAACACTATTATCTTCCTAACAACGTAAGGATATAGCCGATCATGAAGAAATTGGATAATAAATTAAGGATAAACGCCCCATACTGCCTTCTTGCTCTAGACCTGTAAGGAACCTCCTGCCTTTTTTCCCCAAGAGATGCTAAGTAAGTCGCAAAGACAGGCGGTCAATCTCAATATTTATAAACGTATATCATTCTTCACAAACGACTGTTCATAGAAATTATTCAAATGAACCCATAAAAATGAAGCATGACAGGTTTACTCTCCTAGTAATCTGTCGGGGCTCCCGTCCACCTGTCCTCTTCAACAGCAATCCTCTTCCTTGTACAGATCTGGTGCGCTACCTTGGGCTCTACATAGACAAACGACTCACGTGGAACCCACACACTAGACTTAAACAAAACGTGCGAAACTGCTTTACAGAGTACTTGGACGACGCTCCAAATTACCCATTGAACTCAAACGCTTAATATACAACACTAACCTCAAACCTATGTGGACTTATGGACTGGAGCTGTGGGGTCCTGCCAAACCTACAAACTTACGGACGGTACAAACATTTCAGTCAAAACTCCTCCGACAGATCTGACACTCCTTTCGACGTGACTAACCTTACTCTTCACAACGACCTCAACATCCAATTCATACACCAACTCGCCAAGACGAAATATCACAAGTTCCATACTGCTCTCCCCAATTGCCCTAATCCTCTCATATTGTCCCTCGCCTCCTCTGACATCCCTAACAATTCTCCTCGCCGACTGAATCGCCAATGGCCACGCTACTAACTTGCAGTCTGAAGACCTAAACGTCATTATTCTCCTTCAGAGGGTGCTACCGCTGGGTAGTTTCTCTCCTACTGCTCTTCTAAATAAATAAATGAAGAAATTATTCAACCTCAATCAGCCAATCTAAAATAAATTAAAAAACCTGTCAACATTCTTTCAATCTCTGTAATTTTGAATCCTTACGATTCAAATCTGTCAATCATCATCGCGTCACAATTCACACTCATTACATTAATTTTCCCTCATCTTCCACAGTAAAGTAATGCATATTTTTTTTTTTAAACAGACTTTAAGTTCAACTATCGAATTAATTGTCGCGAACAGAGGCATATAAAGAACATACTTTACTAGAAAAAGCTCGCATTAAACATCAATTAAAACCCCCAGGTCTAGACCGGGAATCGAACCCAGTACCACGATACTAGGTGACCAGGTCGTCTTAGTGACCAGGCCACTGGTTCCAGAAAAAAATTCGCCCCCAAATATCAGCATCATTTACTGAATCGATTTTTGTTTAGTTTTTTGAAAATTCGCAAAAATATCGGGAAAATACGATTTTTTTTAAAAAATGGTACGCTTAATATTCAAAAACAACTCTATATCTGAATTTTGTACCATTTTTCTAGGTTCCAGATATTTCTTTTCAGATGGGTTGCATTTGCTATTGATTCTTGCTTTCAATGTACGAATGAAACGTTACCCCGCCCTGGAAACTATTAGCAATAAATTAAGAACTCTCAGCAACTGGTGAAATATTAGCTAATTAAACGCTGGCTGTTTCTTAAAAAGTGATAACACATATTAGTTTTAGCAAACCATGAAAGACAGTGTCTGAATGTAAGGAACAATTTTATGGAACAAAATAAATGTTTTCAAAAGCCGGACGAGTGTTGATTCGTTTTCATTCAATGGAGGTTTTTTTTTTTTAAGTAGATGAATTACTGCCGGTTAGGAAGAATTGGGGTCTATGTCCAGGCGCAGGAAAGAGATGAAACATGAGGCTGATACTCTGGGTTTCTATTCATCTAAAAAGGAGGGTTTCCAGCACCCACATATGGCGGTTCCATTCACTTAGAAGTGTTTCTAGCTCTTTTGGGAAACCTTATATCTACAGAGTAGATGAAACCCTTGTAATTACTTCATAGTAAAGATTTTATAGTTACCCACAAAATTTGGAATTAATGTTAAAATTTTTAATAATTCTTAAAATTAGCTTCATGTTGTAATGATACAGCCTTTTTTTGTTTATTACTGTCGCTATTTCTCATTCTTTGCTTTTAAAAGTGGTTTGATTTAATCTAAAAATGCTGACGTTCACCGTCTATGTTTTGTTACGAGCTTCGGCAGCATAAAAGATTAGCTTCAACTAAAGTAAGCCAAAGGCGCTGCAAATCAATTTCATTCATTAATCTTAGCCAGAACTGGCAATACTATTGCTGGGTACCAAACAAAGATTGATTCATTATTGATTACCAATGAAGTAAAATTAGATATCACAAGTTGTTGCAGTAGCTCAATTTTATGAAAAATTTGATCAGTTTAAGCTCGACAGTTTTTAATTATTAAAGCATTCTTCAAATCAGCAAAAATTGAAAAGTATAGATTTTATTTCCTAATTAATAATGATTTATAAGTCCGCGAAGAAGTAACAGACACTAAATACTGACAAAAATTGACAGTTACTGACTTCTCCATTTCAACTATTTGACTGACGGTGCGAGTCTACAATGCACAATAACCAAGAATCAGACAGGTTACCTGAGCAAGGAAATTTCTTGCTAGCACAAACACTACGCATGCTCAAGTTAACTAACCTAATTGTGTCCTTAGAAAGGTGCTACAGCATTGTGTGGGCTTCTATATGCTGATTGGTAACTGTATAGTGCAGGTTGTAAACTATTACTACCAATCAAATCGCTTACATTGATTGAATAGTTTACTTAATCCATTGAATTAAGCTCAGGCCTCACCATCGCGGCTCAATATTGTATCTGTAAAAGGAAATCTAAATTAATTGATCTAGTTTAAAGGAAATAATAAAATTTTTGTGATAAAAAATTGGACAGAAATGATTTTATAGCTCCACTTTGACTTTTTAAAAATAACAATGGGATAAATAATATATTTACAGGTGGCCCTTACGGAACCACAAAAACGAACATAATTAATGCAAGAGATAAATAGGGACGTATCATTTCTAAAAGTCAATAAGTTGAAATTGATTACGTAGAGAATTATTCAACGCCACCCGAAATCTTCTGTTATGAGATTTTAAGTACTGATAATGACACTAGTGTTAATTGGCACGTTAAATAAGAGTGGAAAAGACAAATTTAATAAACCTTCTTGCGTAGAAAGGCGAGTTAATAGAATATTTAACAGCTTAAATGTACATTATTTACACATTAACTTCGCTTTACGATTGTATCTCTCTCTTCTGCTTCGCCTTCTTATTATTTTTTCCTTTTGCCGTTGGTAAAAGAAGCGAAGCTTGAAAAGGGATCCTGTTTATTATTAATGAAGCTCTATTGTACGTTCTAACTCAGCAACCCTACATTACGGTTTTGTTAAAGCAAGGGACGAGTAACGCCTCTATTTAAATTTTCCATGCCCATGAAATGTGTAACAGCAGTGTGTTCTCTGCGACTGGAGGAGGGTTGTAGGAGAATGGCTGTACAACCTGAATAGGGTAAGGGCTAACCAGTCCAACAAGAATCAACGCAGAGAACCTTTTGGTAATATGAATAGAATACAAGGAATTTTAAACAATACGTTACAAATAGCATCCTCAATTAAATGACGTCACTATGTAATACTGGTCGAATCTTCCATTCTTAATACTTCAATTACAGATATTTGGTCAATTTTTCAAAAAAAAAAAAAAAAAAAAAAAACATACCGCCTAGAATAACCAATTACTTCTATCCGCAAATCTTTGGAAACACCAGAACACTAAATCGGATTGGTAGAATGTGTTCAGTTTATTGCACTCTCATTGGCTGGTATTAAAAAAAGATGGCAACTAATATCGAGTAATCCACCCCAATTTGGAGTTGGTTTGTTACATACATAAATATTAAATTATGTTCTTTTGGTAGGGGAGAGGGGGTACGTTTGAACAGAATTTACAGTTTCTGTTGCAGAGTGCACAGAATCGTATTATTGGACCTTTTTATTTTGTTTTCTACAACTTTCAAGTCTTCTTAACAGATCTATATCAATAAATAATTGGTACTTTACATACATATCTATATTTTTTTAACTTAAACATTTTGTGTCAAATGTTAATATCTGCCCCACTGGTGGGATACCTTTGAACACAATATAAAATAGAAAGAAATGATATTACTTTACTCTGAATCTACCTTCTAACAGTTATTTCTCTCACTACTACATTACTTTCTCTTTTAAACCACTGATATCTAGTTCAAAAATCAAGAATGACTCAGTTCGGGATTGTTGTACCCGAGAAGTGATGGGTTTAGGAAGTTTGAACAAAATATTCGGTTTGTTGCGCTTCTTAATGTAAGTTCGGACCACTTTCCCCTTCTCTGCGATTAAACAAAAAAAAAGTCACGGTGATGTTGAAATGTGGTGCCCCTCTCCTTCCATAAAAGAAAATGTAATATCCAACACTTTTTGCAAGCAAATAGACTTTTGTAAATAATAGATTTAAAAATACGAATAGACTAACAATACTTACACCTGGTCCACTACAATCTTCAAAATACATTTCCAAAGCTCCTACAAAACTTTTACTTCCACCTTACAAAATATATCATTCCTCAATTCTGGACTTTACAAACAATGAAAACGAAAGGAAACTCTGTCAATTATACAACAGGTCTACCACAACATACGGAGAAAATTACCAATTATAAATGTTTTAAATATTTGGTGAGAAATTAAAACTGTTCAAAGGTGCCCCCCCTCTCACCTACATTAAATCTTTTATTGGCTTGAAAGTATAAATTTGAATAAATGGTAAATTTGTGTAATTGCTAGATCGACTAAACCGACTAGTGATTATCCGCAGTTCCCTTAGGGAACATAGCTTGATGCCTTAAAGCAATTCTAAAGGCGCTAATAACCTTAGTAGTTGATGGGCCAAAAAAAAGGTTTAATTTTGATTTTTAATTCGTCCTTCGAGTCGTAGACAAACATCAAATGCAATTTTAACTTAGTTTTGAAATGCCATGAAACATTGTTCACTCTCATTTTTATTCTATATGAAACCAAGTATGGTTGATGGTGTTCAGTTGTCCTCCTGTTAGAAAGTCAACTTTGTCTAAATGATTTCTCTGGTTATAAACAAGGTGGTCCATAGTGCTCTTTGAACACGTCTTTGAGTAACATAACAATTTTACTACATTCAAACTATTTATTTGTTTTACATTATTTTTTACAAAACACAAGAGGCGAATTTATAGCACGGCTATATCCGGCGGAGAAGAAAGTAGTAGAAGCGTAGAAGTCATGATGAAGAAAGAAGTGAAAGAGGCTGCGCTATTCCTCAAATTGAATATTGGAAAAGATAGGGCTGGTTATTTTCCACCCATATATTGATAAATTGAGGTATTAAAAGCCAACAGTAATTGTGCATACCAATATGTTGGTTTTTTCCAGCCCTCATATAAAGTAATTGGTTAATGTGCAAACAAGGCCACAAAAACAATAAATAAATAAATAAACAACCGAAGTAGAGAATGGAACGTCCATTTCGAGGAAAATTTCCATAGTCATTGTCAGTTCGTCGTCTTTGGATTAGAGATAGTTTCCCAACATTAAAGATTATCCTCATCGTATAAAATATGCATGTTTAAAGCGAATCAACCAAAAAAAAAAAAGTGCAGTTAAAACATGTAAACTGTCAGTAACAAAAACAGGTAATGCATCATAGTTGTTTCAGAGGGAATCCTGCGCGTTACATTGTCCCCTTCACTAACAGATACATTCGGTAATTCTTCCCACTTTGTGCAACTCAGCATCATCAAAAACTAAATCATTAAACTCTAAAATTTATTATATTTTATTGCATTATTGACTATCTTCCAACAAGTGAACTGAACGAGACAGGTACGATACAAATAGAAGAGTTCATGCAATTTCTAGAGCTGGGGTTTCCAATCTTAGCCAGATAGCTTCCTATCAGGTCGTAGAATAATTTCGGAGAGCCACAGAATTAATTTCTAAAAAAAATGAAAAGGCCTAGTAACTGGCTAGGAAGTTAAAAGTGAATGAAATGGCGTTCTTAGTAGATAAAGTATTTACAAAATCGAGGGAATCTCCAACACAAAGAAAACCCAGCTTCTATTCATCACCCCTAAGCTCTCACTAATCAATAAATATTAATTACCTATGTTAATGAAAAATGAAATTAGAAATCAAAGAGATTTTTAGTTCTGAACAATAAATTTCCAATAACCTAGCAAACTGTATCTTAGGCTAGATGAAGACAAATTGTTATGGAAGAAGACTGAATTTAAGCTTTAAACGTTCAGATCGCATTGTATTTCAGGATGGGGTTACTCCAGTTGTACTATTTTGTAATTCATAGCCTAAAGCCTTTTTAACTTAAGCGCCTAAACAAGACTAATACCTCTGGATAAAATGTCACTACTATTCCTAGCGTGTTTGCTGCCTTTGACAGTATAATTTTTTAGGTTCGAGTATGGTTAACTTCGTAAAACTCTTCATTATTTTTGATGGCTGATTCATTGTTACTATAGGATGAAAAATTACTGCCAATTTCAGTCAGATTTTGAATTTTTTTTAATTAAAGAAATGATATACATATCGGCCATAAAACAGTCTAAATTTCTAATTGTTGTTCATTCTTTTTGGTGACTGATTCATAGTTTCAACAGGATGAAAAAATAATTGCCATTTCAGTCGAGATACATTTATTCTGCCGAGCTTTCGACCTAGGGACTAGGTCATCTTCAGGGCTGTGGAACATATTTACAGATTGTTAACAATGATTCTATTAAAATGAATATGTATAATATAACATATTTTACATATTCATTTTAATATCGTTATATTATACATATACATTTTAATAGAATCATTGTTAACAATCTGTAAATATGTTCCACAGTCCTGAAGATGACCTAGTCCCTAGGTCGAAAGCTCGGCAGAATAAATGTATCACGACTGAAATGGCAATTATTTTTTCATCCTATTGAAACTAAATTTCTAAACTGACATGAACAATTTAACCAACATATACGCCAACTTACTACAAAATACTAGACAATTGGCAACACTGACTTCCTCACAACCAAACACATATCACACACAGACCGATCACACTCAGTCCATGGAGCAGACAAGACAGAAGATACACCAACCATTTAATGATGTAAAATATTACATTGGAAATTAGCCCTGAAGATGACCTAGTCCCTAGGTATAAAGGTCGGCATAATAAAAAAAATGCAAAATATGACTGAAACTGGTAGTTATATTTTCATCCTATTCGTAAAACTCCTTTCGAAATTCTAGAGATATCAAAGCATCTAAATTGTGTATTTCGTAATCCACTTAGATTTTAGGTAAATTTTTGGAATAATTTTACCTTTTGTGAGTTTTCTTTTAAATAAGCGCTCTATTTTCGCTGAATTAAGCGAAAACGTCCTTTATCCAAAGGCATTACACGGTGAAAATGTCAATCCCAAAGAATATTGGATGCCCAACAGCATTCAAATTAAAATGGCACTTAGGTATGGTCAAAAGAGCAAAGGTCTTTGCATTTACTAAAATTATCCAGTTTCCTCACACTAACAAGAAATGAGAGCGTGTGATTTAAGAAAGAGCCAAAGGGCGATGCAACAATATGCCAGGATGTCTGCAGATATCGGTCCACCTTAAACTCTCTAGTTCATCATTTCCCAACGCGTCCAACTCTGTTAGTTTAGTTCTACTAAATTAAACCGCCTACAATCCGTTTGGGGAACGATTGATTTCGATTTTTTTAAAAAATTTAAACGCTTGCTAACTCACAGGTCGAAGTACCTATATTCATTAATTTAAACTGATTAATCTACTATCTCTGATTACGTACTATAATCCGAAACCAATCAGGGGTACGATAGATAATTTATCTGATAAAGTCAAAGATATATTCCAGTTCTACAGATCTAACCACATTTTCAGTTTTTTTAGATGGTAATCTGTTGATGTGTAGATTAATGCATAAGAATGATCTTCAGCGCGGAAACCCTCAATGAACCAAAAACTTTATTGATTAACCCGTTGCCGCACACTTTTATTTTGATGATCGTGCTCAGAAACACACTTTTTTTTTCTCAATTGTTTATGGCTGCCAGATGGAATCAAGTGTAAGTTGTATGTTTGGAAGTAAAAATTATCACATTTGGCCACGGTTTTTCCAAAAAACCTCTCGACGGCTATAACCGTCATTTGCTCATCATGTCATTTTTTCTCTTTCCAGAGCAAATGACGGCTATGACTGTCGTGACGACTATACAGCATTTGCTTTACTAATTCAATAATTAACTAGTGTATGCGTTAGTACACTTCGTACTAACGCTGTACTTTTTTTTATTAATTAAAATGTGCACGACGGCTATAGACGTCGTTTGCCTACATATCAACAAAGATGGGACGGCTATAGCCGTCATTTGCGGCAACGGGTTAATTAAAAACCCAAGAATGATGGAACAAATCAAATAAAATTTTTTATTTTGCTTAACCCAAACTTAAGTTAAATAAAACTAATGATGCTAAAAGCAGATCATTGTTTTGCTCAAGTATTTGCTCATGTATTTATAATTTTCCAATACCATAATGAGGGAACTGTATCGCCCTAATTAAACTTCATCGCTCCTTTACTCCTTTGTAGGCTTTAATGCCCGTGAAGGAGCTTCTTTATTAAGCCCCATTTATGACTGGATGGATGCTTTCAGTTCTACTTTATATCATAATGTTAAAGCGGATTACAATCGTGTTCATTCCTAAAAGCTTTAATAAAACAAAACAAAAGAAATCATTTAAATAAATATATGGTAGAAACAAAATTGAGGCTGGTAATTTCAAAATATTTCTTACTGATTTAAAAAAATAATAAAATAAAATAGAAAGGAAAAAGTTGATTGAACAATATGGTAGGATGTAGGGCAAGATTGCCGCCAGCAGCGGGCGAGGCAAGCGGAGGATGCTGTAGCCCTTGTTACGGTGTTGGAATAGAGCACGGCTTATTATTATTTAAGGCTAGCTGAAATTGGCCCTATACCCGCTTCTCCGAACAAGCTTCGCTGGTCCGTACTCTCTTACATCGTAAACATATTTTAACCGCTGATTATGACTGCCTCTCTTGCAAGTAAAATACGCATGCGTAATATCCATAACCTTTCCATCCCCTAGGTAGTTCTCTCACTCTTCCATACCGAATCGACCAGCCCAGCGCTCCGTCTGCTCACTTATTAAATAATAATCATATATCAAAATTTATTTGTATTGTATTTTCATTGTTATTGAATTATTAATGTTGTAAGCAAATATTAGTAAACGAGCGTTTTCTATATGAATCCCACAAAGTTCTAAAATTAAGAAGTAGATCGCTGGGTTTTTCGTTAGATTCCCTTGTGCAAAGCGTTTTCTTAACTTGATCTTCATGAAGCCCAACTGCTAATAGTTTGAACCAGCTTTTTGAAGTCTTTTTCTTCAGAGTTTATAACTGTTAAAAGTGACCCTTCCACCTCACACAAAACATGCCAGGTGACATCACAATCTCTAGGTTTTGTGTTTTGGCATACCCTAATGTTTGTAATGCCTGGAAAATGCTAACTACGAATTAACAAACTACTCAAGAATTAAGAACTCTGCTATTTATTATTACTATAAATATATACATAAAATAAATACAGAAGTATAAATGTATTATACATTTTAACCTTCTTAACTAGGGAAGAAAGAGAAAAGTTAGGTGAGGAGGATTGGAATGCAGGGGAAAAAGGAGAGGAAAAACCTGCAGCTAGTGTAGAGAATTAGAGCAGGATATGTTTTAGTCTTCTGTATCTGTATGTTGTAGAAGGATCTATTGGAGGCTATGCCGCGGCATAGTGGATTGGGATGGCAGTCTAGGATGAAAAGAAATAACAGCAGACGATTTTGGATATAGGTGTGTACGGGAATAATGGACGCAGTCTCTTAGAGTGAGTCAATTCTAGTACGTCGTGGAGAGTCTGTGGCGAGTCTCTGAAATTTGTTTTGCGTTATCTGAAGTTTCTTGATGTTGCTACTACAAGTCAGGCTCCAGGCGGAGCAGGCCAAACTACTCATAATTAGAATGATTAGAAGAGAAATTAGCTAATTTTCAACGTACTGATTCCCGAGGCGGAGATCCCGAACTAGTGTCCCTTAGATTTTCCTTACCTAGCAGCTTCTTCTCCTAGATTAATAAAATCATTAATTAATCTCCTAGATCAGGGGTTCCCAACCTGGGGTGCTCGCACCTCTTAAGGGTGCGGGACGATATTTTAGGGGGTGCGAGAAAAGTCCAGGTAATAGGATATTATTATTATTATTATTCAAATATTTTTCATATTTTCATTTCTTTTGCACATATTTCAAGGAAATTATTATTTTTTGTAAAGTATACTTTCTTTGTGGCGTTCCGCGAGAATATCCCGCAGAGAGAGGAGGAGGAATGCGGATATAAGAAAAATAGTAGAGAAGCTCAGCACAGTGAAGGAAGAAATGGAAAAAAGGAAACTGATATGGTTAGGCCACGTGTTAAGTAGAATGCCGAAGACTGTGACACAATGGAGCCCGCTCAGGTACGCGGAAAAGAGGCAGGCCTAGGAACAGGTGGCAAAATGGCATCGCAGAGCTAATGGCTGGACGAGGGCTGTGCGAGCAAGACGCGATGGATAGAGAGTACTGGAGAAATAGTATAGATTGAATAGGGTAACTATGGCTCCTGCAGTGCACTACATTGTTGGTATATGTGTGAAGGGAAATTGGTCTGAGGAAACCTCAAGGTTGAGGAAACAATCCTAAAAAAAAAAAATACTTTCTTTGTTATACACTCCATGTGTTTGATTTTTTTTTGTTGCATTTATCCTTGAGGAAAATATAAACAGGAGGTATGAGGTTCGAGTGACATTTCTAAGGTCATTCCTAGATTAATTTAAAAAATCAGAAAAATTTCATTTATGAGTAACTATATTGTAAATATATTGCGGCATTCAAAATTAATAGGTTACATTAACTTATGCATATATGAGGCTTTATATTAGATTTTAGATATATGGGTGGGTGTACGTTTAGTGGTTATGAGGCGTGGATTTGACTACTTTTTATTTGTTAACCTTAATTTTGGTGGTAAAACGTTGGGCCAAAAAAAAAATTATAAAAAAAATGGCGATTAATTTAGATAGAATATTTGAGCTTTGAAGTTTAAAATGAAAAAGACTTATTAGAAGTCAGATCTAGCCATAATTGACCAACCGACGGTTTCTATCTACTATCATAGAGGTCATAGACCTCCTAAGACGGCCTATGTCAAGGGTTGCGAAGAATTAGAACATCCACAAGTTGGCATTGTTCATTGGGGTATTACAATAACCATGAGGGAATTGAGTGCGATTGAAATCGATTATATCGTTTGTACAGGTTGTGTAGTGTATTGGAAGTTTATCGATTAATCAAAAGGTTTAGAACTAGAGTAACTAGAGTTTATTCTTTGTATAATGGTATCGTTTTTTGTCGCTTCTTCATTGAGTTTTGCCCGTTCTCTGGTTACAATAAAGAAATACTTTTGTTAAGAGATTTTATTGCTCAAATTGTTACTAACTTTAAAGTTCCAGTAAAAACAATAGACGGCTGGGAGTTTTGGTAGTAAATGGTTGCATGTTATAAAGATGTCTTAAAAAAATGATTTTTCTTCCATTCTTTTTACTATTTCATGCTTCTACTTCTGGCCTGTAGCGTGACACATGATCTTAACTCTAATAACTAAATTAATTCAGTTAGTTTTAAAGGAATGGAAAAAAACATACTATTTATTCAGCGATAAGGAGCTGATAAACTAGAAAAAAAAAAAACAAAGTCAATAAATAATTGTTTGAATCTACCACATCCTTTAGATGCATACAGACCGACACATTATTTATTTTTCAATCCTAAAGCTCTTAACCAGATGAATGAGAAATCTGAAGAGTACATTGAAAATAACTTTAAAACTACAGAGGCGAGTTTTTATCTTAAGTAATTTATATTTTTGGTAAGAGGTATCCACAACTGTCCTTACTGCGGTTCGCTGCTACGGACTTAGACCGTAAATACAATACTTTTCATCTCGGATAGCAGGCAACAGGCGCCTTGAGAGAGATAGAGAGAAACTAAAGGCAGCATCTCCTTATGATTTATCGATCTTGCTTCTAATTCCTTCCTTTCGGCGAATAAAACAAAATGGAAGATTTTTATTGAAATGTTTTTCTAGTATTCAACATTCATTCATAATCATATCCCTTTACCCTTAGGCAGAGTGAGCTTTTAAGTTGTGAAGTCTAGACTAAGAGTGGCTACCTCGAAATAGACTTCGTTCTCAGATCCAGTCCTAACCTCGCCTCCATCTGGATGCCTTTTTCCCCATTTCTATCTCGGCCTTCTTTTATCCCTTCTTCTGCTTTTTTTCCTCGTAGACCCCCTCTTAAAGGGCGTCCAGAAGCCATCCACAGTACGTGTCCAAACCAGTTTAGCAGATTTTTGTTTTTCTCGTCTCATTGTTTTATGAAATAAATTTTAAAACATTAATGCGAACTTTCCGACCATAGTCATGATATTCTATTGAATAATCCATCCTTTAGGCCATCAAGGGTTACCATGCCGTGACTCATTGAGTTGAGGAATTCTTGTACAGCAGCTGTGACGTCCATAATATCGTTGAGTCAGCTGAGAATGAAATAAGCTTTGGATTCCAACAAATGATAATCTGAACTGATGCCAGTACGGGATGTAGACCAACATGAGCACCATGTGTTATAATATTTAAAGAAACTCATTATAATCATACTTGAGAAGATATAAAGAGTGTGATAGATCCATTTTCTAAGTAACTAAGTTTGGAAACGGGACTTTGATAGCTGAGTTGCAGTCTCGCATGAGACCCAATTCAAAATTATAAGGTTTCAGTTTTCAGCAATTTTTGAGTTTTCGAAATATGTGCTGCCACTTACACCATTTTATAAAAAAAAAATAAATCATTTTTCAAACTCAGCGGACCGCAATACATTTATCCGCTAAATACAAGTCGAAAACTTGAACGCAATACTTATACTGAAAGAGGAAGTTAAAAACTGCATTTTTTTTTTTTATCTTTACGAACATTGACTACAGTTAATTACATTACTTCTTTTTTTTGTACACATTTGTTTGATTGGAATTCATAATTCGATAAGCCGTTAGATGTAGGATGCGCAATTTAAAGAGTATCATGTGAATAATTTACGAAAAACATTGAAAAATTGCTTCAGTAAGTCGCATTTCGATTTCGATCAAAATCAGCGTCCAAATAGAGTATCAATAATCAAATTTCTATTACTTTTTTTTCAAACACTTAGGTATAATACCTCCAAAAATCCTTAATTTACAATAAAAACAAAATGGTCGTACCTTGCTAAGATAAAATATGATATGAAACGAACAACTTCTTTTTGTACACATTTCTTTAAAATTCATAAATCATTACTAGCTAGATCAGAGTGATTTGAAGATTCCAAGAGCTAAAAAAATATAAATACTTGAAGTAAAGATAAATCTATTCAACAGAAATATTTTTTTTAAAGGTTTTATGATAATAGATAGCAAAAGGAAAACATTAAAGGCAGTAGAAGACATTCCTTAACGCCATCATGTGTTATACAAATAAACAAACATAAAATCTAACGCTAGGCGTCTCTTGGCTAATATTGAGAGAAAGTTGAGTATAATCTAGTAGTTAGGTTAGCACCTGATATAGAGGTGAACGATAAAGGAGACAGATGAAGAGAAGTTTCTTCAGAGGGTTGCACTGTTTACACAAGGGAAGGTCAGGGTGTGAAGAGAAAAACAGCCAAAGGCATTCCTCCCCATTCAAGTCTACATTAGATACAAGTTTGTTTTGGCCGGGGTGTAGGTTTTGTTCAAACATAGGCGCCTCCACTTCCGCGCTTGGTCGGCAACCATCCGACCGACGGATGCCAAAAATCTGGGGACGTTAAGGTCTAAAAACTCTGGAACTGTTTCCTTACTTTTAACAAAAAATAATGATATATAATTTAGTCCACTTACTGAGGGCCATATATACATTATTCCATTTGCTTAAGTACTATTGACAGAAAATAATCAATACCACGCTAAAGACAGGTTAATGCCATGCTTATTTCGTCGACATTTCAGTTAACTAAATTCTTGACTTCAAATAATAGTAGACGAAAATTCTAATAAAATGTTTATTGCTATCAAAACATTTTTGATGGAACGTACAGAATTCTGTAAAGAGCAAAACATTTATGTGAAACTTTCTTACGGTCATCTGTTTGTACAGAATCAACTCATCATAATGAGCTTTAGTGAACTTGATCTATTAGAAAATTGGGTAAAAAATATTGCAACAAACACAGATTTATGGAGACTGGTAGTCAGAGCTTCTAGAATAGAAGTTGGAAGTTGCTTTGATGGACAAAAATACAAAATATGTATAATAAACTTTCCAGGATCAAGCAGAATGGTGTAAAGGAGAGGATTATGGGTCATAGCCTTGACAAAGATCTATCCGTATTTAAGAAGGTTTAAAGGAAATCCACCAATGAAATTAAGGTCGAGGAAAACTGCTTAAAAGTGAAATTCTAGGTAGAAAAAACAGATTAGTTATGTTAGTTAACTATAAGAAATATAATTGGTCAAAAAATTCTTCAGATAAGGTACATAAAGTCGAACATAAATTTTGTAAAATAAATGTAATATTAGTGTGGACAATAATTTAATGTGTAACTTCAAAAAAGAAGCAAGAGTGAAATGGAATAGGGTACCCTACGTCTATGAGAAAGCTCCGCATTAAGATTACCCCTTTTGGAATAAATAAGAAAATTTTCTGTGATTCTGTCTCGAGCTTATGCAATGAATTATACTATTTTATCTTAATTATGGATCTTACAATGCTCTACATTGGGCACAATATTCATTCCTTTTGGAAAAATAAATCGCCTGCTCACCATAGCGACCAGTTCATATACAATATTATGTTCACAGAAAGTACATACAATTATTTTCGTTATATATATATTTTTTGAAAAGTCTATTTCAATAAATTTCCATGTTTTGATTATAGGTTTAAATTCTGAATCTTTTTTCCAAGACTACTTTGAATACAAGTCAAGCGTTCCAAGTCTAGGGCGCATAACTTCTGCTTTCAAAAAAAAAAAAAGATTCTGTGTCTCATGTTATCTGTGGTTTTGATTACTGGATATAGGAGGTAATCGAAAGGCTGATAAGAGTCTTCAAGAATAAGGCTCTTCACGCTGCGTCAATAATGCGTTATATTAGATACATTTTTCCGCAACTTTGATAACAATGGAGAATTTATGAAATCTAAAATAGTAAATAAAGATGTACATTTTATATCTAAGAAGATAGCTGTTAGATTAGTTTAACCAATTCTACCGCTTTATTTAATGAATTTAGTCCATTATCTACCTAATGGCGGAAATAAAGTTTATGTAAGAAAAATTATTTTTACAAAGTGAAAAACCATTTTAAAAAGCTTTTCCTAAAAGAAAATTATCCATTAAATTGTTTATAATTATGAATTAAATTTAAAATTTTCTTTATTACATGCATAATAAGCAAAAAGACAAGACACAAACGGAAGTGATTATAGTGCTAAGAATTGGTCTAAATGTTATGTCTTCAAATATAAATGAGATAGCTAATTATTACTTTCACAAACTTCACTATTTAAGGAAAGTATTGTGATTGGTGGAATTTTTAAAGTTGAGATTTTCCCCAGAAATAGCCTTTTCGAAAACTTTTTTTTTACAAACTGTTAAAAATGTGTGTCCGACATTGAACTGTGTGGTTTGTACTTTTCATTTTTATTATTCCAATCGGGTCCAGCGAGGGACATGGTAATAACCTTTTGAACAAAATCAGCAACCGAAAGTATTAATTTCAACCAATTTTTAAATGTTATAGATTTTCTTTATAGTTGGTGTAATAACCAACAATAGCTTGTAATTGTTTTATAATTATTGATGTTTATAGTAATATATAAATATATCAATGAATGTTGATAAATAATACAAGAATAGAAAGTAAAAATGTTAAATAACAAAACGAATTTATATATTTATCGCCATTTCAGTCTAGGGACTAGGGACTAGGTCATCTTCAGGGCTGTGGAACATATTTACAGATTGTTAACAATTATTCTATTAAAATGAATATGTACGAGGTGTGTTCAAAAAGTAACGGGAATTTTTAAATTTCGCGGGTTTGGAGAGTCTGATTGTAAAATTTTTTTTTTATTATGTTGGTACACATGCCCCTGAAGTACGATAAAATTTTCAGTAATATTCATTGTTTACTTCTTAAGTGGCAGCCGTTAAGGTTAGACGTGTTTTTCGAGCTTGGCGATTTTTGTTTGTTAAAAAAAATGGATCAAAGAATTTGTATTAAATTTTGCGTAAAAAATGAAATAAAGTGTGTGAAATGTTAATAAAGGCATATGGTGAGTCTGCTATGAGTAAAACAAGGATTTACGAGTGGTATAAGCGTTTCCAAGATGGCCGCGAAAACGTTGAAGATGACGAACGACCTGGACGTCCAAGCACATCAACAACCGATGAAAACGTGAAAAAAGTGAAAGAAATGGTTATGAACGATCGCCGAATCACAATCAGAGAAGTCGCTGATGATGTTGCCATATCAATTGGCTCATGCCATGAAATTTTTTCGGATGTTTTGGGTATGAAACGTGTGGCAGCAAAATTTGTTCCAAAATTGTTGAATTTCGAACAAAAACAGCGGAGAATGGAAGTTGCTCAAGAGTCACTCAATGAAGTCGACAACGATGCGGATCTACTGAAACGTGTTATAACAGGTGACGAAACATGGGTTTACGGATATGATGTCGAAACTAAGGCTCAATCGTCCCAGTGGAGGCATTCTGGATCGCCAAGACCGAAAAAGGCTCTACAAGTGCGGTCGAATGTGAAGGTTATGCTCACTGTGTTCTTCGATTTTAATGGCATAGTGCATCATGAATTCTTGCCACAAGGTCAAACAATCAATAAGGAGTACTACCTACAAGTTCAACGCCGTTTGCGTGAAGCAATCCGAAAAAAACGCCCGGATTTGTGGCAAAACAATTCATGGATTTTGCACCACGATAATGCACCTGCTCACACTTCATTGCTTGTTCGTGAATTTTTGGCCAAAAACAAAACTTTAACGATGCCCCAGCCTCCATATTCGCCAGACATGGCTCCATGTGACTTTTTTCTATTTCCAAACATAAAGAGAACATTAAAAGGCCGTCGTTTTACAAGCATAGATGACATTAAAAGCGAATCGCTGAAAGAGCTGAAAGCTATCACAAAGATCGAGTTTCAGAAGTGTTTCGAGGATTGGAAAAAGCGCTGGCACAAGTGTATTGTATGTGAAGGGGACTACTTTGAAGGCGACAATATTAATGTAGATGAATAAATAAATATTTTTTTCAAAAAACGAAAATTCCCGTTACTTTTTGAACACACCTCGTATAATGTAACGAAATTTACAAAAATTATTTACCTAGTTTACAAAGTAATATTTTTACATTACAGGGTTGGTGTGTCTTCTGTCTTGTCTGTTCATGGACTGAGTGTGATATGTGTTAGGTTGTGTGGAAGTAAGTGTTGCCAATTGTCAAGTATTTTGTAGTAAGTTTGCGTATATGTTGTTTAAATTGTTCGTGTCTATTTTGAAATTTAAACTGTTTTCTGTCTTAGATATGTATATCATGTATCACGACTGAAATGGCAATTATTTTTTCATCCTATTGAAACTATGAATCAGTCACCAAAAAGAATGAACAACAATTATATATTTATTTATAGACTAATCCGTAAGATTTCTTTTATGCAGATTAAAATACTCAACTTAATATTCAGGTACGTAACGCTGAATCATGCACAGTTATAGAGCTAAAATAAAGTTTAATTTCGAAACGGAATTACAAAAAAAATCGTTTATTTCGAGAAATTCCTGTGAGATAAAGTAGACATGCCTCTTCTTCTGCACTTCTGGCCATCGTACCGATTTTGCAACTATACCCTAGGACTAAACATACACTGCTATCCCAAGCACTTGTCCAATAAAAGCTCTGCAGAACAATGGTTGTGTGCTTCCGCTTGGGTATGCCGAGCTTTAGTTCTACGAAGTTGTACACTTTACGGAAGACCCAATAGATCTGTAGATGACTGGGTGCTGGTACGTATAATTACCAATCCCAGTAGATATCTGCGTCCTTGGATTTTTTTTTTTTATCACGGTAGATGCCGTAAAATACAAATGAATGGTAAAACAGCCGGTGAAAGATGTTCTAGAGAAAAGTAATGTACTGGGAAGGCTGTTATAACGCCAACCAGTGTTCACTTGTTTTATTTTACCACCGTGGAGGGCGTGGGATCTCAGTTAAGCGGTCGCATATACTTAGCTAAGTAGGGGACGCAGTGGAGGAGTAATTTAATTTAACCAAAACCGCACCCAATTAACTCAGACTGTAATATCGGCACCAATTAATAGCGATAGGTCATAAATTATGCATAAGCAATTGTTCGAAAACAATAGCGCCGTCAGTGGCCGAGTTAATTGGCAATATTCAAACTCCCTGACTTCCGAATTCAAGCTACATTCAGAGAGTTAGTATAGTAATACTATGGTGTATAGCAGGTTGAGGAATATTTTCAATACGTGTTGATTATTGGGCTTTCAGTTTGGGCCACTTGAACATCCCTCTACAGTAAGAAAGTGCTTGACTAGCAATGCATACTCTCCATACCCTAAGGAACCTATCTTTATATCGTAGCCGTTCTCACCCTCAGAAATACTGATAACTGGCGGAGAACTTAATAAATCGAACATTGCCTCCACCCTATAACCATCTAGCCTGTTAATATTGAGCAAGTGGAGAAGTGGCAGTAGTTGTGTCGGTTGCCTTATTTCCTGGGGGTGCAGTGATGCGCGTCAAACACTACTCTAGAAGAAAGTACTTGGTGTTGGCGGCGAGGGAGCTCTGCCATTACTGTGTGTAATCAAGTTACCCATTATTGTGGTCTGGTCACCTCCACTTTATTCACCACACTACACTGACGAACATTTCATTTTCTTTAATAAAACTCATTGCAGCAGATTTGTTGCTTGGCATCCCCAAGATATTATGATAAAATTGCAGTTTTTATTGATTAAAAAAAAATTGTGCACAATGGAAATATGTTAGTTCTGATCTTACATTTTCAATTTACCTGCCTTCCACTAACTATTACCAATACTGACCTACCAGAGATTAAGCTGATAAGAACAGATACTACACTTTGATCTTAGCCAAAAGGCCGAGAAGGGTACGATATTGATGTCCTAAATGGACGGATACTTTGAAACGTTTGTATTCATTTGTACTTCGTAAGAAGCAAAAACAGGCGCCAGGGTAGCCGAGCGGGTTAAGAGGCGAGACCTGCAAAGCTAATATGCATTGTGGTACTGGGTTCGATTCCCGGTCTTAGGCCTTGGATTTTATTTAATGGTTAAATGAGAAATAGTAAAGTACGTTTGCTATTCGCCTCCGTCCACGACACCTAATTGGTAGTCGGACGTTAAGCCCCGCCTGAAAAAATAGGCGATTACTTTACTTTACTTACTGACCTACCGACTTCCACACAGGTTCGTTATCTAGGGCTCTACCTAGACAGCCGTCTAACCTGGAACCCTCGCGCAAGACTTAAAAGACAAGAACTGATCAGACGTTACGGACTCCTTGGACCGAAATCCTCCATGAACGTAAAAAACAAACTTACACTTTACAAAACACTACTACGACCAATATGGACATATGGAGCAGAATTGTGGAGCTCCGCCAAACCATCCAACATCCAACCTATCAAATCTCTCCAGTCTAAAGTCCTTCGCCGAATCGTTAACGCACCATTCTATGTCTCCAACCGTACCCTCCATCATGGTCTCAATATTCCCTACGTAAATGAGTTAATCCACAACCGATTCCTAAATTTCCACAGCAAACTCTCTGTGATCACCCAAATCCTCTGGCTCAATCACTATCCACATCGTCCCATCCTGACAATCCTCCAAGTCGCTTAAAACAGCACTGGCCACGTGACCTCATTGCCTACTAAACCCCCAATAAGTTCCTAGAGAGTTCCAGCGCTGCTGGTTTCTCTCATCCCGTCATCCTGGTTGTGGCACTCAGCCAGCTCTGTGGCACAATCAAATTTTTTCTTTGTACTACTCTTTTGCTAGATGTATAAATAAATAAAAAACATTTTCAGTTTAGAATTTGAAAAAGAAGAGTCAAAGAATAGTTTACAACTATGAAAAGAAAACATAATCATTTCCAGAAAAGTGGAAATCTTTCAGAAAAATAAAACACTTTCTGAACGTCTGTATTAATAGCAGATGAAACACAGTGATGACTTCTAAAGAAGACAAACTCTTTAGAAAATTTAAAAATAAAACACAAAAATAATACGATCTAACAAGACTTTAATAACATTATTAAAGCGGAAATTTATTTTGAATAATTTATTACTGTTTAAAAGTCTTTACAACTATTATTTATCAAATTTAATGTTATTCTGTATCATAATAAACTAGCTTATAATTTATTAGAAGGATAAAACTGGTGTTCTTCTTCGTTCGAAGTTGTTGTATGTAACACGAGTTTAAAAATATAAACATAAATAAATGGGGATCACATTCCAGTTTCTTGGAAAATTTAAAGCATGGCAAAAGTGGGGGAAGATGGAAGGAGAGAGAAAAAGGTCCAATTTGACAAGATGATAATAAATCTAAGAGAAACCCTCCCAATAATGCCAAGCCTTGAATAATCGGATAAATCTAGCTGTATATCTTTTGTAATGATTTACTGCGTCACGACGGCCTTTTTGATTCTATATTTTATGATATGCCTAATTTATCTGCGCGTTATTAATGTACATACTTGAATTACTTAACATTTTTTACGTAAGTACCAAATGTAAAAGTTGAAATGAGCATTTCAATGCTACCAAGAGTTGATTCTAGGGAAATAAAATCAAGTTAGCATGTCTTCTCACAAAACCATTAATGTAATAATTAAAGATAAGTACAGATTGCAATATTTTTAGAATCTCTGGACCAATATCTGCTAATAGCCGCTGATAATCAATGGGAATATAAAATGACTTGAGTTCTTATCACATTAAGCGCGTCACAAGTTCACCGAGAATAAATTAACTGGATGAATGCAAGGAAACATTGAAATGTCTATCACTTCATTCAAAACCAATAATTCGCTGATATAGAGGATATATCCACAATATCTTCCTTGTCCGAAGCGATAGTCTTTGAGAGGAGCTGTGTGGAACTCAATCATTCACCTGGCGCTCCGCCATACTGTTCAAAGTTTTTGAAAAGTTTGTCATACTGATCGTCAAAAAGTGCACGAAAAAGCGTAACGTTGAAAAACACCTAACTTTGACAATTTTTTTCTCTTTTTCTATAATAGATAAAATTCCCAAATTTTCTTTATAATATAAGAGAAAATCCTTCTTTATAACTGCAATGTTTTCGTAATAACATAGATCTAATAGATTTGTAGAAAAAAGTTATTAAAAACTGGAAAAATCGACATTTTCAGGAAAATCTTCTTCTTTTTCTTGTGTTACTTTTTTTTTTAAACAACGTAGCGCCTAAACGCGTGAACCGATTTTCATGAATCATAGAGTCTAATGAAACAAGACTCTATGAGAGGATTCTGTTTGTGAAATAGAAGATCTGAGAGGCGCTAATGACCTCAGTTGTCAGTGCGCCCAAAAATAATTATAATAATGAAAGCGCAGAAAAAAGAAAGAAAGAATTATTATTATAAAAGAAAAGGATTAGTTCAGAAGTTAGCGTACTGGATTTCTACGTGGAGAAATTCCAGCTGCTGGCTTTTTCTTTATCTCTCCTAGGAGCTGCTTATAGTTTATTATCCAGCGATGGACAGTGTTGTCTGTAACGAGTGAACACTGTTCGGAGACCAGAAATGCGACGAAAATAGCTCCTATCTCACTTTAAATTAATAAAAAAATGTAAAAATGGGTGGACATTTTATGCCGTAACAATTTACACTTACATTTCTTCTTACAGAACCCAAGCTTACTGCGAAGTTAACATTTTTTCCTTAATCTCAAACTAATCGTACACTGGTTGGCTTTATGCCTCAGTGTAGGTATTATTTATGTAATGCAAATTTCTAATTAATTTTTTTTAATGATTTAAGGGGCGTCAACATCTGAGGCTATTGGCGCCCGGAGTTTTTTTCTGTGCACTACTGGCCTCCGGACTGTGTTCACTCTTTACAGTCGACACTGTCCATCACCCGACAGTGAGAGCTGTAAGAAGCTCCTAGGAAGAAAAAAATCTAAGGGTCAGCAGCTGGATTCGAACCCGGGATCTCCACGTGGGAATCCAATAAGCTAACTGCATAGCTAATACATTCCTTAAAATTATTATTGCTACAGTAATTTGTTTTATAATTTCACCTAAACAAATAAAGCGTTTCACTCTTCAGCTTATTCATTAATAATAGCAGTGCATTTTAGAAATTATTGTAGATATAATGTTGATGTGGATATAAAAGATTATAAAATTATACAAAGTTTCACTTCATGATAGGGCCTGTCATCTCAGAAGGAACCATTCGATCAGTGAACAATAGTGCTGAGGAGAATATTAGAAGGAGGGTCGGGACTTTGGCGAAGGGTCTGACGGTCAGATTAAATATATTTCTGATTTCCATTAGACGGGCGCGTATGCCATTTGGGGGCAGGATGTGGTTCGCTGTTCGGAGGCGGTCGGTAAGAAGGGTGATCAACATAATTTCCAGTACCGGCCAGCATCAATCACACACAGAACCCCCTCGCTTTTGCGACTATTTAGACGCCTCCCGTTGCTAACACTACACATCCCATACCCACTTAAACTGCCTCCCTACTTGCTCATAACTTGCCTCTACTAATGGCTGGATGGAGGATGGAACTTTCTCAGCCGACTGTTATTGGTCCTATGGTTTATGCCCGATTTATGAGACACGTGAAGACGCATTAGAATTTCACGGAACACTAATGAAAGTCTGACTCAACCTTCACTATGTCTCCCCGACTATTTAACCAATCCACCCCATTCTCTGTTTGTCGCCCCCAAACCGCAATTTGCTATTTATCATTAGGAATACCGTTAAGTTTCTGGGAATATCGTCCGCAATATTCATTGCAGCATTCTCTTATTCTTCTAGTAAGAGAAGTTACTGTAACTGTTCAGATCTGGAAGAACTGGAACTATCCGTTATGAAGCCCGCTTAGTCCAGCAAAGTTGTTTTCCAAGTAGTTCTCTCGTTTTCTAACTGTCAGTGCGCTTATGAATGTCTGAGTAAAAGGAAACTAATGCCTATACTTACAGCAGGCTTTATGTCCAACATCGCGGATGGAGGCGACAAGCAAACGTACTTCTCTATACATTTTTTTTAATAATCATTAAATAAAACCCAAATTAGACCGGGAATTCTCCAACATATTCCAAGCTTTACGGGCCTCTAACCGCTCGGCTATCGTGGCGCTCAGGTGGTATATTAATAATGATATTGTCTTCTAACAGGACGAAAATGAGCCCGAATTACACCTGACGATTGTAGAAAAACCAAAGCTTCTCTTTAATAGAATATTTGTTATATTTGCGTTCACTACAAACTTTAAGAGATTATTACTTCACTCGTTGTTATACTACATATTTTTTAGGCACCACGGTAGCCGATCGGTTAGAGGTGAGACCTGCGAAGCTAATACGTATCGTGGTACTGGGTTCGATTCCCGGTATTAGGCCTTGGATTTTATTTAATGGTTAATAAAAGGAATTTACAGTAAAGTATGTTTGCTAGTCGCCTCCGTCCGCGACACCTAATTGACGTAAAGCCGGCCTAAAAAAATAGGCGATTACTTTAAAGAATATTTTTTGTTTATTTTATCAAACCTGTCCTTGAAATATCAAAGAATGCTCGTATACATTCAGAATATCAAATAACCATCACAATACCGACAGTTAACTAGAGCTTAAAAAGTCTTTTAACAATATAAGAAGTAAATAGACCAAGCTCATTATTCAATTAGGTCATCTTTAAACAAACTAACAATTACAAAATGGTGGACATTTTCACGTCTTTATTTCATTTGTCAAACCAATGTTATAATGTACACCTTGCTAGCCAAGTTGACATTTCTAATTTTGCGCAGCAGTTTGTCTCTTGAGAGCGGGCGGACAAACTGGTTTGGCCTGGAGCAGCAGGACTGCTGGCGTACTAGTGTAAGTGTTACGAAGGAACGGCGATACTCCCGGGCTGTCGGAGCGGATGGGGACACGCTACTTGTACCGACTCTAATAGGTGTTACCACCACAGCTATTAATAGCTGTTGTCAGACCTAAACTCTATTATCTTGGCATTTACACATTATTGTACATTAAGTTGTCTTCAATTTCTTCTTTTTTTTTATCCCCCCTAAGTTATCTGTCTTATAACTTAGCTAATAGTTATTCTAACAAATTTCAGCAAAATCTTGAAAGCGTTAGATATTAAAGTTAGAAAAGTATTTGCTCAGGTGGGCAGGAAGTGCTTGAACAGTCCCAATATCTTTCAATTACCACTCAAAAAACATCGCAAGTGGTTTTTATGCAGAATTATAAATTGATGGAATACTTAATTTAACAGAGATTTCAATACCACGAAATATTTTAAAATATTCACTATGAAATTCTTTCTTTTTATTTATTTCTTTTTATTTTTGGTACAATCAGCGCGTTGACGCTATAAGTAACAGTGATTACAGTAGTAAGAATTAGAGAGGTATACGAGTGGAGAAGTTAGCCAGTGGTAACCCTACAAAACATTAAACTGTTAGTCACTCTCTTCACTTGAGAGGAGATCACGAGGCCACTGTCTCTTAAGGCGTCTTGTCCTGGTTGTCAGGAAGAGTTCTTGAAGAAAGATTTTTAGCTAGAGGATTTATATGAGATTGCAGGTTGAAGTGGACCGTGTTTTAGCGACTTGAGTGACAAAAGGAATGTTAAGGCCAGTGTATATAGTCAGGTTGGAGACATAAAATGGAGCGTTTACAATAGTTCGAAGTATTTTAGATTGAAGAGATTGAATCCTTTGGAGATTAGAGCGTTTGGTTGAACCCCACAGTTCTATTTGATTTTTTGAGAAAATAAAATAGATTTCTTATACTGCAGTTCTCACAACTTCAAACACAATTTCAGGACTTCTCTGATACTTTTATTCTAAAAGAACTTAAAATTCGATTTCCTAAACCTAAACTTAAAAATAGTTTTTTTTTTTTTTTTTTTTTTTTTTTGTGATTTAAGGCGCGTCAACATCTAAGGTTATTGGCGCCCGGAGCTTTTTTCAGTGCACTGCCGGCCTCCGGACAGTGTTCTCTCATTACAGACAACACTGTCCATCACCGGACAGTGAGCTGTAAGAAGCTCCTAGGAAGAGAAAATCTAAGGGTCAGCAGCTGGATTCGAACCCGGGACCTCCGCGTGGGAGTCCAGTATGCTAACCTCATAGCTAATCCCTTCCCTACTTAAAAATAGTCTTACCAAAATGAATTAGATAAACAGATGAATTTAGGACTTTATATCCACAGAATTTATTTTTGTTTCAGCAGAGATGAGATTATCTTGAGATTATGAATCTTAAAATAAACCATTTTCCTGACCTAGAATCTCTCTGAAAATCGTGTTATACATGACAACAGACTTTTATACAAATTTTCCTGTTTGATAAGCAACGTATTCAAAAGACTTACTATTAGTGAAACATTAGAGAGGTATAAATATGCGAACTGGACTCAAAATCAAATTGTTTCGCCCTACCAAAAAAGAAAAATTTGTGATCTACCTTTCAAAAATTCACTGATTAAAATATCCCATATTGAATCACAGAGCTTTTATAAAAACCGCTTGGTCAAAATTAGGGTAATCAAATAGGATATTTCCCATGAAAATCCACCTTGATCGCTACACATTCCAAAAAAATGGGTGTTTTGAGGTAATGACAACGGCTATTTAGGCAAGTATTGAATGTTACAACTAGAGCAGAGCAGACTTTATTCTTTATACTCACTGAGAAAAACGATGGAAAACCTAGGAACCATCAGCTAGTTTAGCCAGAGAAAGGGTGTTTTGGGGTATGAGAACGCAATGAATAAAAAATCTGATATTGTGTTTCGTTACAAGTATTTGCTAATAAAATTTAATTTGAAATTAAGAATTAAAAAATTGTTCATCACTTTTTTAAAAGTTCATTTTTTGCTTAAACTTTTTTCATTATTTCTCACTATTACTGATATAAATAATAACAATTTATAAGAATAAATTGTTAATAATGGCTTGAGCGATAATATTGGATAACTCTCCCATGGGCGCGACTCCTTAAATATTATGTTGATATTTTCAGTTTCCTATTTTCAGAAACGGGACGAGTCGTCTGCAGTTGGGTTCTGAAACAGGGTAGAGGAATCAAGCAGGAGGGCAATATTCAGCACTTAATGCACGCTAAGGTATGATTCAGAGAAGTAATGAAGAATTTTGATTGGAAGGACTGGATTTGGCATGAAACCGGTTGAATACCAGAAAATAATGGAGCGGTAATTTTGATAATTTCCCAATTTAAGGACTCATGTTAAGTGGTCGAGATTGGGCATAATTGGGGCAGTTGTTCGTAGTAAATGGTCAGCAGATGTTTGAGAAATATTATTCCGATATAAAGGGAATTAAAAAAATTATGCATTGGCTTTTCATGTAAAAAAACTGCAATATTTTTAATTTCGTAAACCAAATGACCCTTCCTTTTTTGATAATAAGATAATGAGGTAGAGGATAATGGAATCATCTGACGCCTAGTCTGTCACGGTGTTCAGTTAGCCTCCAGCGTTAAACCAGGCGACTTATTGTCGGATTTGAAGCTTGCTACTGGAGTTATTTTTATAAACAGCGTGGAGGGGAAGAAATGTCAGTGTTAGTGTAGAAGTCATAAGTCATTTTGGAAGTAGAGGTGTGCGGGGAATGTATGGTGAAGTGAGATAGAAGGAGCGAAGGTAGAAGAAGACTGGTAAGAATGAGTGGGCCAGCAGTGAATGAAGCCGAGACGAAGAAGAGTGTGGCCAATTAGGAACGTCCGCTTTACAGATAAAGTGTAAAGCGAGTTGTCACTGTTCATCAAGGTGTGCGTACGCATGTGTGCCCGTCTGCGGGTGGCGGGTACGTTTAAATCACAGTTAACGTTGACTCAGCTTTAGAATAATGCTTTGGCCAAAAAAGCTCCTTCCACTATAAAAGCTCATGTGTTAAGAAAGTGTTTTATGTATTTATACACATGGTGTGGGTTAGTTGTAACACGATCAGAGAGTGTCGCATGGAGAGAGAGAGAGAGAACAGTGCTTTCTGAAGGCAGTCCCACCTAATTTTTATCTCCAGCTTCTCTTCTCTTTACGGAAGGAAGGACGGTAATTAGAGCAAAGCATGCGTCGTTAAGGCACCGCCCAACTTATTTACCACATCAGACTCGCATTCCTCTTCTTTCTTCTTACTACAAATTGAACTCCCTAAAACTTATATATATTTCTAAAGAAATTACCGAATATTATTTTGCCTAAAATAGTACGCTTATACTTCGAACTTCAGATGAACTTATCTTTATACTGGGTGCGGCAGCACAACTTCCTTTTTTCAAAACAATAAAACCCATTGTATGAATCAGAACATTTTTATTTGTTTTTTTTTATAATCTAGGTGCATGCCTAAAGTTTTGAAGATAAAATCAGATAGGGGACGTCCCCCATTCTCCATACACTGAGTAAACTGATTTCTGGCGTTTGTCATGACTCTTGACAGCGTAGCAAGCGTTATGTTGGCAATTTCTTCCTGGATGGTGGTCTTTAAAACTTGCAGGGTCCTTGGACGGGGTTCACATAAACACGGGATTTCAAAAAACCCAATAGAAACAAAAATCACAAGGGGCCAAATCGGGAGAGCGGGCCGGCCACTCCAAATCGCCCCTAATTGAGATGTGAGGCGCTCCCGGGAAGTGTTCCCTCAAAACAGCCAAATCGATGCTCTTGCCGTGGCACCGTCTTGTTGGAACCAAATGTCCCCTAAGTTCACCTCATCTAGCTGTGGGAAACAAAATTCCTGTAACATGTTTACATACCGGTCCGAATTCATTTGTCACTGCGACTTCATTTTCCTCAAAGAACCAGGGGACCAATTATTCCAGCTGAGGAAATTGCACACCACACGGTGACTTTAGGTGAATGCCTTTGATGCAATTCAATATCCAGGAAGAAATTGCCAACATAACGCCTGCTATGCTGGCCAAGAGTCATGACAAACGTCAGAAATCTGTTCACTCAGTGTATGGAGAATGGGGGACGTCACCTATCTGATCTTATCTTCAAAACTAAGTAAAACAAAACTTTAGGCATGCACCTACATGATAAAAAAACAAATAAAAATGTTCTGATTCGTACAATGGGGTTTTATTAAGTTTCGAAAAAAGGAAGTTATGCTGCCGCACCCAGTATAAGGTTCATATTTCTATCAACATAATTTGTATATAACAGTTCATAGTTATGTTGAAATTATTTTGGTTAGACATATCCAACCGTTTCTTTTGGATCATTTTTAAATAAATTTTTATTATATTTTATCAATTTATTTTAAGCGTTAGCCGTTTTTTTTGTAGCTGTTTGTTGAGAATTTTTGTAATTTTTAGGCTGAGTTCTCTTTCTGTTACCTGTAGGTACTAACCAAGCAAAGAATTGTGATGGTCTCCAATTTTCAAAATTGAGATTTTCGTTTAAATGATGTCCATTACTTAAATAAAAAAGAACCGTTTAGGGTGAAGGGACCAGTAATTGACTGGGCACCAGTAATTGACATACCAGATATAAACTGGTATTATAAGGGATATGAGCCGTTTTTAGTGGTGATTCTTTCAATTTCGTTATTGAGAAGCCTTTAGGCAGCAGTTCCAGAAAAATATTAATTATTGGAAGGTTCCTTGGTATCAGTGGAAGGTTATTTGTGTTAAAAGTTCAAAATCAAGGAAAAAACAAGCCGTTGCTAAGGAGGATTGATAAGAAAATAATTTTTCTTTTTTCTTATTTTTCGTTTATTTGTTCATATATTCGAGTGGTTATCAATGTTCTGTTATAATTAGTATCACTTGTAGATTTCATTTATGTAGTTTTTTTTTTAATTATAAGAAGCATTGAGGATTAAAATGGGGCTGTCAATCACTGGTCCTTGAAACGGCAATCTGCCCGGTAATTGACATGTATGTCAATTAATAGTCCTACAGCTTTTTTTTTGAAACCAGTGATTGACTTCCAGGGAAAATGATAAGATAGGTTGATAAATTTTATTATAATTAAAAATTCAATACATTGTAAAATAAAATCATTGATAAAAATCGGCAACATAAAATAAATAGTAAAACTTCCAACAAAATATGTTTAAATTAATGAATTAGCAAAAGTACGCCTTATTTCAAGAGGGCATGCAGAATGATTATTCTGTACAGAACAACAATGTATGAACAACAAACTGGAATAGTCGAGATCGCCGAACAGTTTCACGAGGCCAACGTGAATGATAAAAACGACGCCTACTTATCGGAGTTAGAAAATCTCTCATTCTCCCTCAGTTTTGGGTCCTTGCCACATTCCAAAGAAGAAAGGGAGGAAATGGCTGAACCATAGAATTCCATCAAATAAAACGGCCAGGGGAAAAATGAAGCTCCCTCAAGAGAAGTACCAGGTGCGAAATTAAACATAAGTAGAGAAGTTGGTGACTTAGTGATGTTACACATTACTTACTTTTTAATCTAGTTTTTTTTTCATTGATGTTTCATTTATTTATTACTGTTGTAAGTGCGAATGCTTACAACCTGAGGCGGGACGCGATTAACGTGCACACAGTGTATATATAAATGAGCCCAAGAGGTAACTCAGTAATAATAAACAATCAAATACTGTTTAGATGCAGAAAATAAGAATGAATTACATTCAGATAGTTTGGTTTCGAAGTAAATGACACTGGCAGCACAGATTGTGGAAAATATTAGCGAAGCGCTCCAAAAGAAGGGAAGCGTAGGAGAAATTTTGTTCACTAGAAAGCGAACCCAAGGACGCGTAGATGCCATCAGTAGCAACGTTATAGGCGGAATGGATAAAACAAGGATGTGACCACATAGTCTAATCGGAAGTAGAGAGTTTGGTAAAGTGAGAACCAAAAAAAAATTCCCAAAAAGAGGTTTAAGTAACAAAATATTTAGCGGAAACTAAAGGATAAGAGAGCGGAAGAGTTGAGAGAAAGAGATAAAAGCGAGCCGACAGACATTGTGTACGATCTAACATGTATGTTAGCTAATATCTCCTTGGCACTATTGAAAGTAAGGGCTGTTATTCAAATTACCTGTCTTGGCTTGGGGAACTTAATTAAAACTGTCCAGTAGGACAGTTGTGTAAGGGTTGGTCGTCAAAAACTGCATAAAATAGCGTAATGTTGAAAAATATTAGATTATTTAGGTTTGCCTATTTAAAAACTAATTAATTATAAGACCGATTTTTGTTATAAATCCAATTGAAAAAGTGATTTAGGTGATTTAAGTGATTTATTTAGATTTAAAAGTGATTTTGAATGCATACCTTATGTCGTTTCATGAATATATTTGTATGTCAATTACTGGTCCCACCCCATGTCAAACACTGGTTCCACCGAAAATTCGGTATGTCAATTACTGGGTCATTGACATACTTCCAAAAAAAATCATTTTTGGTTGACATAAAGATCGAATTTACTGCTTTTAAAATATTAATAAAATAAAATACATCCTACTGGAGCGGTACAATTTTACAACCTACACCTGGAGCCAAAATAACGGAAGTTATTCTACCTTAAACTCGAATTTTTTCTTAAGCAGTCAATTACTGGTCCCTTCACCCTATATACGTTTTTAAGATTCGCTGAGTTTACAAACTGGACTCTAAGTGCGTGGAAAGTAAGGTCACAAAGAGAATCACAGAAAGTTAAGATCTGTTATTTTAGTTTAGGTTCTATCAGATCAGACAATAATAAGCTTTTGGCAAAAAAATCAACCCACCAGAAGTTACCTATTTCTATATATTTTTGTGCTCCTAAAAAAAAAACGGCTTCTCAATTTTTCTATTGCTTTATTGTGGATCTTTTAAATTTGTCTGAAACATTTGCCCAGGAAAATTGAAGTAAGAGCATTTTGGGTGAATAATGGGAGGAGTTTTCCGTATGAACTGCCATTTCACCACCAATACAATATTTAAAAAAAAAAAATAAGTAAAAGTAATCGCCTATTTTTTCAGGCGGGGCTTAACGTCCCGATAGGTAGTCGTGGACGGAGGCGACTAGCAAATATACTTTACTGTAAATTTCTTTTATTAACCATTAAATAAAATCCAAGGCCTAAGACCGGGAATCGAACCCAGTGCCACAATACACCTCTAACCGCTCGGCTACCGTGGCGGCGCCACGTACAATATTAATACAATTATATTAATTTCCGAATGGGTAAAAGTTTTCTGTCTTTTGTGTTAGGCCTATCTACAAGACTGATTCGAAATTTTCTCTCAACTATCTTTTCAGACTAAATTCTAATTCAACCAAACTTTAGGTACATTTAGAGAAATTTGTGTGAGTTGTAATACCAGAAGTTGGTTTGTTGCATTTTTTGTTTTGCTTTATTGTGCTAAAATTTCGCTTTAGACCGGTGTTTCCCAACGTGGGGCCAGGGGGGAAATTCGAAAATGGACTCGACACGACTTTAACCCTTTCGCTCCGGGCCATTTAAATGCAATGCTAGATATCGGTGCCAAATTTAACAAAAAAAGCAAATTCTTAAATAATTGAGGTAAATAATTATTAGGTATAATTCCGTTTGACGAGACCAAAATATCAACTGGGTGATTGGCGTCGTCAAGTAAACTTCGTCCGGGGTTTACCGCGGAGCGTGCAGTCTGCCGCGGGGAACCTCGGACGTTTTAAAAACTCGCTAAACAGCGCAGTTGTTGGCACTTAATTGGCCCATCGCTGCATATCAAATATGCAGTATCAAGAAGAACTCGCAGAATTGCAAAATGATGAGTCAGTTAAAACTTTATTTAATATAAAAGGAGCGATGGCATGGCTTTGTGAGGAAACAGAAATCAAATACCTAAATTCAACCAAATGTGCAAGAAAACTATTGCTACCGTTTCCATCTTCATTTTTAGCTGAATGTGGATTTAGTGCTGTAAATGATTTACTGGTAAAAAAAAGAAATCGGCTGGATATAACACAACGTGGAGACTTGAGACTGAAGCTAACCAAATTGGAACCTAATATAAAATCTCTGTGCAGCAAGCATCAAGCGCAAGGATCTCACTAAATTAAAATAATAAATTGATATAGAAAAATCTGTATTAAAATTATTTGGAATTTGAATTTCAGTTCTCCATTATATGTTTTGAAATTTTACTTACTATGTTTTGTTAACAATTTCATAGTGATTTCTTCCTAGAACCTATCATTTATTTTTCTTAAGTGAACGAATCAATTTTTTAATGTTAAAAATTATGTATGTTACATAGGGAGGCATAAAAATTTTAGAAAGGTTTAAGGTGGGGCATGACACAAAAAAGGTTGGGAAACACTGCTTTAGACGCTAGGATACCCACAGTTTTTGTTTACGTCTAAAGAAAATAACAACAATAATATGGCACAAAATTAAAACTAACTTACTATCTTTAAACATGATAGAAACCTGGGCACAACAAGTCTCCAACAAGAAAATCCAATACGATTAAAAAAGAAAGCTGAATGTTTTGTGAAACTAAGAATAAGAAAGACGCATTCAATTCAAAAGCACACCACAATCTAAGCGAACTCATTATAAAACACATAAAGTCATCTTCGTGGCAGCTTGCAACACTAACTTGAGTTTAGCACAAAGATTGGAGGAGAAAATCTATAAGGAAATCCATCTTTTCCCTTGGCTCTCTTATTATTTATTTCCTTATATTTTTCTTTTTTACGTCACGAATTTTCTGATCCTCTTCTCCTGGTCTGAAAAACCGTTTGATATAGTTCTTGCTCTATTGCAGTTAATTTGTAAGAGATTTCCGCAAATTAATTTTCTTGCGACGTGACTTTGTCAAAAAGCGTTGCAAAATTCATTTTAATAGTTTTTTTTAAAAAAAAGAAAAAGCTGTGAAAGAAACGCTGTTCTTTCTGTTCTCACTAACTAAGCTAATTTTTAACGATGGCAAAATCAAAAATACTGCCTTTGTCGCTGCTCGCTTCCATTCTACATGTCTCGTCTAGAGTCTATAAAGAAGACTGTTATAACTTGTAGCAAACCTCTTTTCTTAAATTAAGTAAATATAAAACAATATTGAAACCTACACAGGTGCAATTGTCACTGCAACAGGTTCCCTGTCATGTGGCATGTGAGCAGTTACAATCGATTGGTGACTATCCAATGATCGATCAATTATTGAATACTACTGTCGGGACAAACGCGAGGGCTAGCGACGCTTATAAAATGCCTGGAATTGTCGGATAATGTTAAAGAATAGAAGTTGGTTATTGAAACGGTTGGCCCGAGCGAAGAGTCGAAATATTTATTGGTTTAAATCGAGATTATATTTTAAACAAATGGTACTTTTAGAGCGGAATGATTGGTTCTGTTACAGCCGAAAGAAGGAACGTTTTTGGACTTGCTGTTTGATATCTACTTCTGTTTTTTCCCTTGAACAAACAGCTACAGATCGTGCTGGGCCTTGCTGAGACCTTACTCGGCAATCTTATTCAAGTCTTAACGAGAACCACCATTCTCTATCTTGTAGCCATCGCATTCCCCTGGATCTTCGTCTGCCATAGGATCAAAAAGAACTTCCTTGGGCTCCATTGCTTCGCACGTCTTTGACATATGGCCCAGTTCCTCTATTCTTCTGGATTTTTTAAATTTGAAAATATCGTAGTTCATTTAGTCTAAATTCTTCCAAATTCTCCATTCACTCATTTAGAAAACAAACCCAAATATTTTCTTTTAAACAAAACCTTTAATGCATTAACTGAGTCATTAAACACAGCCCAGGATTCAGAGGCGTAAATCACTGCAGGCCGATTCAGTTTTAAGCTGCATTTCGATTATTCGTGGCATATTAACATTAAAAAAATGAAATATGAAAATGATATTGCATAGTTAGCACGATTATTTAATCCAGTTCGATAAATTGAGTTCTTTATTTTCAGATAACTCCCCATTAAATTAAGCCACAAATTATCAATTTGATAAAACATTTTCCAATAAAACCACAACAAAATAAATAAATTAAAAAAAATTGAATTGATTTACACATAAATTGCATGATAATTACTAATTTGTGAAAAATAATAAAGTGTGTTATGCAAACAATCAATACTCTTATATATTTGCATCGAATATGCAGAAAAAAAAAGTTAAGCAGCGAACGGCCAACAGTAACAATGATGGCGTGCTGCGGCCTGGGATCATTAAAACTTTAATGGCTACGACGATCCATCAGTGAGATAGGCTGGCCTTTCTGAAACATTAATCCATCATATACCCTCTTATCCTTTCGATCTATAAAATTAAAAGTCAGGCAGTCCTTATCGTCCGCCTCACATAGATATGCAAGTAGCCCCTAACATTCATTCCGCGCATAAACTTAAATCGTATAATTGTATAAATATGAAGCTATAGAATAACTCGGCGATATTAAATATTTACACGCTTGGAAAAAATGATTAATTTAGACGACATTTTGTTTAGCTTTAGACGTACAACAGCCATTTATTTTACAGGAACATAGGACCAAAAGTTTAACCAAAATACTGTGAGTGGGTTAAGTTTTAAAAATTATTATTTTGCCATTATTTCCGTATAACGAATACGAGGTGTGGCTGTTAAATAACGAGACTGATGTTGCTACAGAAGAACTATGCATGCGCCAAATCCTAACGACCAATACTGTGCAGCGTAAAGCCTTTTCTTTCGATTGCAGCGTCTCAAGTGTTTGTAGAGAAATCTGTCCAACCGGAACCGTAAGAGGTGTTAGATTCGTTTTGCCGAAAACATGATACTACACATGTAGTAGAGCAATGAATTGTCGTGAAATTTCACAAGAAACTTGGTAAAACCGCTACTGAAACTTATCTTTTAGTAAAAGAAGTTTATGGCGATAAATGTTTATCACGTGCGCAAGTTTTTGAGTGGTTCAAGCGTTTCCAAGATGGCCGAGAAGACGTAGGAGATGATGACTACCCGGATCGCCCTTCCACGTCCAAAACGGATTAAAGTATCGATTATAATTAATCAACATTACTACCGTGAGGTGTTCGCTCAACTCCGTGAAAGAGTAAGGAAAAAACGATCCGATTTGTAGAAGAACAAGTCATGGGTTCTCCATCAAGATAACGCGCCAGCTCACACTGCATTGTCTGTCAAGACCTTTCTAGCCAGTTTTAGGCCATCCGCCTTATTCGCCTGACCTGGCCCCATGTGACGTTTATCTGTTCCCCAAAGTCAAATCTGCATTAAAAGGAACACGATTTCAGTCCTTTGAAGCTTGTGAAAGAAAAAGCGGCACGCGTCATGCAGGAGCTCGCAGAAAAAGACTTCCAGCACTGTTTCGAACAATGGTAAATTCGCATGGAGTGTTGTAGGGATGGGGGAGGAGTGTATATAGGAGGTGATAATAACTAAATATGTTTAAATTTAAAATAAAATGTTTTACAGCAATATTCTCGTTATTTAATAGCCACACCTCGTAATTTAATAATTCAATTTAAAATTGTTATTCTTATTTACATAAGAATACTTTCCAGTGGGGTTTTAAGAGCATGGTATACCTAAGAGTTTAGAGCGCGATTCATTTACTTTTCTGTGGGTTCAAAACTATCAACGTGGCATTTTTGTTTGGAATAAGATCCAAATTTTCCTTCCTCATTACATTATTTAACATCCTAATTGGTAATTTAAAGTGGAAATGGAATTCTTATCAAAGAAAGCCTACCCAAACGTTACCTGCCACTTAACTTTAAATTCCCTTTAAAGGTCATTTTAACCATTATTAAGAAAGACCCAAATGCAAATAAATTGGAAAAATATTTAAACAGTTTTTGATCATTGATCGCAATTTCCTGTCTATGGTTCATTACGGTTGGAGCAGAAACGGAAACGCTTAATTAATAAGAAATTTTAACAAATTGGGAAGATCCATTAATAAGCACAAAATTCAGCAATAATGTTTTTAAAAACAGTGACTTCAAATATTTACTTCATTTACTCGAGCCAAGTTTACAGTTTATTAAGAAATCTCAGTTTTTTCTAAGATCAGCTGTTAATTTAATAGAAATAAATGAATAAAAAGAAACCAAACAAATCAGATAGACATTGCAGGATTCTGCGGCACTGGAAATTATGAAAATATTGAAAAATCTTTTGTGCGACTCCAGGCATCTATGCAAAAACCCAGAAATATTTTGAAAAAAAAGAAAAATTAAGGATATCAATCACCACCAGGAAAAAAATGGCTCAATTCGTGCAGAACTGTCTTTAAATCCTGAATAAGTTCACAAACAGCAAGAGTGAAGGTATCGAATATTCAGAACTGACTTTTAGTTTCAAGCTTAGGGTTTAAGGGCAATCAGTTTATCGGATTAAGTAGTATTTTTCGCTCTGTAAAGAATTTTAGATTAGCATCTTTTTTTTATGTGAAAATTGATTTTACTTTACCCAAACGTTTTTTGAATCGTTGGGGAAGTCAACAGCAAAAATGTGAGGTTGAAATGAGAATTGAGAACTGAACTTATTTTGTTTTTGTTTTCTGACGGAGTAGATGAATTAATTTCATCCTATTTAATATTGTTATAGCTCTAATAAAATATGAATGTTGACCTGTGAGCTAAGTAATATTATTCCATAAGGCATCCAGAGCAATTTCAGCCAGGTATTAGCCGAGGGAGAGGCTAGCTGACACATCCGGCTGTACACCACGAATACAAGGCCCGCACCATTCCACTCATATCCGATCAAGCTTATCTCTAATTGAATTTCCAATCACCTCCGCCACAGCTACTGAAGGCCGGTCGCATATGTTCGGCTCGCTACCACCACCACTTTTGTTCTCCAACAAACCCCTGAAATTCCCACACAATGTTTTTTGCTTCATCAATTTAGAAAAACTTTTTTTGGGTTTTTGTCCACCCTGTGTTCTACAAAGTACACGGTTTCTAGTGAAAAGCAATTAGTGTTTTAAACGGAATTCTATTGGCCAGTAATTGGTTTGTTGAGGAAATACAACTTGGAGTTGAAGGATAAATTAAGAACTCTGGTTTGTACACTGTCCAGAGTTCGACTGGATTTATTATCTTTATTGATTTTTTTCGACCCTAATGATTTTTTAATAATAATAATCTGGTACAAACATATCCACACGACATTCTCCAATTTTAAATTCGCTATTAACTTGGACTTTTCGTGAACCTCACTTGTCTTTAATCTACATTTACCAGAACTTTTGAGGCGAAATTACTGTCTCAGAATTCCTCTCATAATGATGGATTATTAGAGAAACTATGCTTAAACAAACGAGTACGGCCTATTATCTTAATAGATGGTGGGCATAAGTTTAATTGATAATTCCCGTCAAGAAATAGTTATCAAAAACTATTAAGTTAAATTTATCATTATTACCGCAAAAGGTAAAAACACAGTAAAATGTATTATTATAATTTATTTATTATAGTGGAAAAACTATTCTATGTAAATATTTCTTTTTCTGGAAATACATTACAAGAAATAGTTGTGATCATTTGTGTACAACTACAAGTTCGTAGATAAAACTATATCGAGTAGACCAGGTTCGGCCGACTGGACAACAGCGAAGCGATCGTTGGTCGATCATAACCGACTGGAGGACGATAAGGATATTGAAGAGCCCTTATCATTATCTTCCTCTGGATATACACCAGATTATGATTCCTTGGTTAGTAACCTGGAGACACAGGCTTCTCATGAATGGTAGGACAATAAAATAAAATATAAATCTGTATTTTCCCGTAATTACTACTCAAATAAGAAATATTATTAATAAGATGTTACCTAGGGAAGGGATTAGCTATGCGGTTACCACGCGGAGGTCCCGGGTTCGAATCCAGCTGCTGACCCTTAGATTTTCTCTTCCTAGGAGCTTCTTACAGCTCACTGTCCGGTGATGGACGGTGATGTCTGTAACGAGGGAACACTGTCCGGAGGCCGGCAGTGCACTGAATAAAGCTCGGGGCGCCAATAACCTTAGATGTTGACGCGCCTTAAATCATTAAAAAAAATAAATAAATAAGATATTACGTTGATTTAATACCCTTTTCCTGATTATTATTAATTAAAAGTTTGTATATATTAAATATCAAGATTTAATCAAGTAGATCGCCACAAATTTTTCAAAGAAAAAGTCAATCCTATACATAAAAAGCTGGCCACCCCTGGAATAGAGATCATTTTTCAAGAAAACTGATGAAATTGACAAAATCTATTGTTAACTCGTGACTTATTCTCGCTATTATCAAAGTTGTCACTCAAAAAAATGTCTTTAAATTCCAATAATAATAATAATTAATATTTAAATTTTGCCATTATAAAGTTTATAAAATTCAAAAATTAAATTCTGAACGAATACAATACTTCCTGAATGAGTAAATAACAATTTGAATTTCCTGTGCAAATTAATAATAACTTTAGTTTGAATAAATTTTCGTAAATAAAAGTAATGAGCAAAGAAAGAGATCTAAAAAAATTCAACTGCTGATTTCGTAATCGCTAAAAAAAATATAGAATAAAATGGATCGAATTATTCCAAGTACTCGATATCTTAAAGGCAATTTCTAAAGACAAAATCGAATTTAAAAATTTTCTTATTTGAAGGTCTCTCGATGCTGAATTTATTCACAACCTTCAGACTTTCTAACCAAATTTAACGCCACTTGACATTTATTCAATGCTTTCTTTGACATTAAGTGGCACTACTGGGAAAAAAAATTGAAAAATTCAACTAAAGAATATTGGGAGAGAACTGGCAATGAATTGAATTATCCATCTCCTTTAAATATTTTGACGTCTGATATAAAAGATTTTAGAATATTAACTGAATATACACTGCCGGTCAAAAGTTTAGGAACACCTCAATTTTTTGAGAATATTCGATATATTTTGGAATAAATAACATAAACTAACATTGTTTTTCAACAATGAAGCTTTAATATAAATATGTTAACAGAAGTACACAGTTCAATATACGAGGGGCACTATTTATATTTTGAGCCTAATAATAAAAAAACAGTAATTTGTCATTGAAAATGACTTTATTGTTTTTCAAAATATTCTCCTTCATGATCTATACTCGTACACTTCTGCATGCGTTCGAACCACTTGTCAAAGCATCCTTTCATTTCGCTTGAGACACCTCCAAAACATGGTTTTTGAGTGCATCAACGGCTTCTTCTGTCGACGAAAATCGTTGTCCATGTAATTTATTCTTGACGTTCGGAAACAAAAAGAAGTCATTTAGTGCCAAATCAGGACTGTACGGCGGATGACCCATTAATTCGATTTTTTGAGTGCTCAAATAGTCGGTTGTTAGACGAGATGTGTGTCAGCTGGCATTGTCTTGATGAAGAATGATCCGACGGCGCTTGTTTGTTTTCCTTATTTCATCGAAGACTTCCGGCAAACAAATGGTTGAGTACCATTCAGAATTGACCGTTCTACGTTCCTCTAAAGCAGAGGTTCTCAACCTTTCTAATGCCGTGACCCCGCAATACAGTTCCTCATGTTGCGGTGACCCCAAACCAAAGAATAATTTTGGAGGCTACTTCATAACTGTAATTTTGCTACAGTTATGATTCGGAATGTAAATACCTGATATGCATTATGTATTCTCATTGCTACAAATCAAACATAATTTAAACGTAGTGATTAATCAAAAAAACAATATTTAAATTATATATTGAGAAATATTGATTACTAATTCCAATAAAATAACATTAACGGCCAAAACGGCGTGCGTTCCAGCTGAATAGCGCTGCTGCAGACGGTAGCGCGGCTTATCAGCGGCTGAAGCCATCGGAAATATGTATTTTCCGATGGCTTTAGGCGACCCCTGTGTTTTGGTCGTTCGACCCCCGCCGGGGTCGCGACCTACAGGTTGAGAACCACTGCTCTAAAGGCACTGTTGCCACATGACCAGTTTTTCCGAAAAAACAGGCGACCGTTTGTTTCGAAGTGCTTCGAGCGCGAACAACTTTTGTTGGATTTGGTTCATCTTGAAACACCCATACAGTCGACTGCTGTCTAGTTTCCGGCTCATACGCATATATCCATGATTCGTCGTCACCTGTTACAATCTTATACACGTCTTTTGAAGCACCGCCATTGTACGTATGCCTACCGTGGGTGTAATTAGGGTTTTGAGTGATTAAAGCTTATTAATTAATATAAATAACAGGTGGTCTTAAACTTTTGAGCGGCAGTGTATATTTTGTGAGTTTCTAAGTTCTTTATCTTTTGATCTTTTGCGTAATGAAGTATTTTGGTGCGCAGAAGTTAGAGTCCCAAGAAGTTGGACTTATAAATAAGATCCGTATGGGCTATACTAGGATTAACTTTGAAAAAAACTATGGTTGAACACCCACTAATACTTCAATTCAATACGCTCTAACCTGTACATTTTTTTTTCAATCCCATTTAAAGAATATTTTATCTTTACTAAAATTATCCCTATTATTAAACTTAAATAGCACGTTAGAGCTCAGGATGCGCTAAAAGATTTATTTTTTAAATTATATAACTAAAAGTTACTATTATGTAGATCAGTATTCTAAACCCTTAGAATTCTGAATGTTGAATTTCTGCATATGCCGGCATTGTAACTGACACATTTAGTTATATTCTGTCACTGTACTGAAAAAGCTAATTCTTTTTCAATCCGCTTGAGCATGATGGCTTATTTTGTGCATTTTATTTATGCACCTTCTTAAGATAAAGTCACTTTGATCAATTTCATATATCGCGTAATCATAAAATTATTTGCCAATTTTAATAATTACTTTTTTTTTTTGAATGAAATTCACTTATATTAGCAGGGCACCAATGCTTGCCCTGAGAGCTTCAGAGCTTCAAGACAGTGTAAATCGATACAGGTCGCGCGGAAATGTAATAATATTGCACGAACTTAACGACTGCAGAGCTAAAAGAAAACTAGGTCAAACATCAAGAAATTGAAGACTGGACAAATATAATCACAAGAAGGGCAGCAAGCAAGTTTAGATTACGTTATGGTATTGATATTAGATTAAACATTTTTTAAGACGAATAACATTTAATTTGTTTAATACGGTTTCACAACTAACTAAATAGTTAATCGATCTGATTGTTACATCGTTCTCGATCTTTTAAAAGACACCTCGACCGAATGAAAGTTATGACCATTGTATTTATATATAGAAATCCATAATAGGTATATGAGTTGGACACCACAAACAACCATCAATAAGACGTCATTGTACAATGTGCAGAAGAGCAACAAGAGGGCTGCTGTATATATATATAGTTGAGTTCAAATAGTGAATAACCTACAAGCTGTTACAGAGTGTACAGAGATGGGCAACTTTATTAATGGCGTTCACTTCTTCCACATTCAAAACGGCGTACAGTTAGCCATTTGTTTTCTAAATAGTCTTCCAAGTGTAGTCTGTAGGGCTGAGCAGAATGGATGGATACTTGGTAGTAGTAGAGGGTGAGAACCAATGAGTTATGTATGTTCAGCTTCCTTGGCAATATTTCCTCCCTGGTTACCACCCATAGTTTCCCTCAGGTTACCAATTTCATTTATCAATATTTAGTTAAAGTCCAATATTGTTTACTAATTAACGTAGCTAATTATAACAATCGCTTATATTTATTACTTGCCCATGTTTAAATATTAATTAAGAATACAGAAGAATAACAGTATTTCTCTAGGTTGCTTCCCTCCTGTTTGCTAAGCCTCATTAACCAATCAGCTTGCTATGATTGGATTCACTCGACCGATGTTCGCGTCGGCCTAGGCTGAATGGACAATCAACCAAGAATCGCTTCGAGTAATTTCGAAAAGCATGCAAGCCATCCCTTACATTTAAAGGCGGTTAGAGGCAAAACCATTAAGCTAAGATGTATTGTGGCATAAGTTTCTGATTCCAGGTTGAGGGTCTTAAAAGAAAATTTATAGATAAATACATTTGATGGACGTTAAACCAGCCTGAAGAAAATATTACAATTAATTACTTTTCTTAAGAGACAAAGATTTGCCACGTGGAACTGTAGATGTTTTCTTAGAATTAGCAAAGGAAGTTCTACTCCTGCAGGAATTACTTAAAGGTCGAGTAATAAGGATCAGCATTTATGAGGCAAAATGCTGCCAGCAATCAATTTTCTGAGATGACTTTTCTAGCGATAAGTTGGTAATGAAACGGCAGAACTTACGCAAAACTTACAAACATAAGAGATGGTTCTGCCCTTATATAGCAAATTAAATGAAATTATTTTCTTTAGGCTCATATTTTATACAAAAACTGAATATTTAACATTATATGAAGATTTAGTTCAATTAAAGATATACAATTGGGCGTAGTATAATACAGTGCTCTAATCATATGCTAATTTTTTCTCTTCAGCACGCTATTATTTATAAAATTTTAATTTGATCTTTAGTTGGGAATAAAACTTTAGTTTAAATTCGTAAATTTTAATATTAATTCCAAAGTTTAGAGCTTGTAATTAATTAGGAGCATCTAATAATTAATTATTTGAATAGATAAAGTTATATAGATCATTTCTGTTTAGATAAGGGAGTTGGAGAGTTGCACAGTCCTTTGACAGGAGGAAGTTAATTAAAGAACAATTACGGCTTGCTGCCACAGACAGGACAAACCGACACAACTACTACCACTAACCTCTGCTCCTCCTTCAAGTCTGCTAATTGTAAGTTGAAATAATTCTTATTTTGGTTTTAGTTAACCATCTATTTTTTAACAATTTTTATTTAAACCTTTTTAGTGACTCATTGATTCGATATAATTCGCGGTTTTCATTGATGATCTTTCTTTGAAAAGGAACCTAACGTTGTACCTCTTCGCGGATGAAACACTTTTATATCACATTGCAGAGAATGAACACAATAGTGTGAACAGGCAGACAGAAAACCAAAATGAAATAACTAAATATTTCCATAAACATGAAATTAAAATTAACGAAGAAAAAACCGCAAGAAGGAATGCCTCCATTACTCTTCAGTTACAGACCTGTTTTGGATAATACTGCATACAGTGATGCAAAAGTTCCAAAACTATAGAACAACTATTCCCCTGCAGCAACAATTAGTTTCCATCTCTCAGCAGTCCTGCAATGCAATCGCTTTGAGGCTATAATCTCGACTTTTCTTAAGGGTAAGCTAGTTATATTGCCCAATAGTGGCGAGGCCCGCACAGATATGAAGTACTGTAATGGTATAGAATCGATTCCCGGTCCAGGCTTTGGATTTGATGTAATGATTAATAAGAGAAGTATACTAATTATTTAATAATCTTCTCCATCTACAGCAACTAATTTGGTAGTAGTAAGTAAAAATAGGCATTACCTTACAGTAATTAACTATAATTTAACTTTAATAGACTTAAACCGACAATGCTATTAAAAACACTCTCTAAACTTCTCGACAAACGATTGAATATTTCACTGAATAAAAAAACAACTTATCTGACAGAATTCTGTGAAAGAAACTTTGTGGCTCCAATAAAGAAACCACAGAATCCAATTCTACCAATCAAAAATGCACCGTCGAATCGATAGTGTTTCTTAAAGTTTTTTTTTTCGAATAATTCTTTGTACAAAGATCTCTTAGTTCTCTAGTGGCCAAAGCTTCAATATTCCACTTTTTATCTTCGATTTCAGTTAGTGGAATTAAGTTCTTTACGCCTTATAATCCACTTTAAAGGCGAGGTCGCTGAGATGGGCAGTTGCGCTTGATAACAGGACTGATGTGAAAGTGATAACGAGGATAAGGTGTTAAATAGTGTAAATGCACTGTCTTCCCTTGAGATATTAGAATAGAGTGAAATATAGATTTCCAATTTAATGTTAAAGATTGATCAAATTATTGGCAAAAATGTTAATATTTTGAAGTACGATGTACTATGCATTTAAACTGGTAAAAAAACAAATAATGCAGATGGGGAAACCTTTGCCTATTTTAACCAGTATATGAATGACCAGGTATTTGTAAATTACAGTTTACTCTACCAACAGGATCATCAACTAGAAGGTGGACATTTGTTTGGTGAGCTATGTAACAAATAGCCATGTAAGTCCTACCAATCAATAGGGTTGTTAGAAGTTAATGGGCCGTGGCCATGTTACAGGTAGCTGCAATTAACAGTTGGTATGTCATGGACCGATCTGGATACCTAATCCGAACTAACTCTTTTAGTAGGCCACCAATTTACCTACATATACTATACAAACCAATGCAGATGTTATTTTCAACAATCTTGTTTAATTTTTATGTCCGATTTATTTATTTTGATTTATTTGTATTTTATTTTTTTTTTAGAATTTGTGATTAATTTAATAAAACTTTAGGAGCTGGTAGACATTTGTTTGCCTTCGTAAACGCTAGAACAGAACATTTCACTTTTTCATAGCACATACGATGCTGTTTACGCAGGATGGTATTTTTGAACAACGAATATCTGAAGGCGACTTAGACTGAAAATATTATCACTTTAAGAAATGATTCACTTACAAGTAGGCACCAATAAACTTGAATGATTTCAAATTCACCATTTAAAAACCTGATAATCGTAATTGTGAACAAATATGCCGAAACATTGAGTACAGCAGGTTAGAATTTTAAACATATAGTGGATAATGCGATAAAGAATATTGAAAACATCAACAGTGATCGAAAGAGAAATTTAAAATTTAGAAAGTTAAAATTGACTATGTTAAAAAAAGTAATAAGAAAGAGCTTCTAAGTTGTCCAATATGGGCGTTCAAATAGGAAAAATTAGTTCAGATATCAGTGAACAGCCACGTGAAGATGTTAGATCCGAATCCAGCTTACAGTTCTTCTCAGGAGATAACCTTTTATTCTTAGGAGCTTCTAGTTGATTGTCCTGAATTACCTTTCCAAGGCAATAAAGTTTTTTTTTGACTCCATTAATCTTCTTAAATGTTTTCGGAAAAGATTAGTTCGCAGTTAGAATTAAAATGGCGACTGAATGTGACCGCCTCTGAAGAAACAAGAGGTCAAAATATGTCGTTTATAGCACTGTTCCACTGACTTACAACACGCGTAGAAAGTAACACACAGTGTATTTATTACTTTATAATTTACTAAAGAATTTTAATTAGTGACTCCGTTAATTGCATTGTAATTTTAAACTTTTTATTAATTAGTAATCAATCAAAAGGATGAATCAATTAACAGGAAAAAATGAAAGTATTAATTAGAAGTAATGGATAGTAAAATGGAATCTTTCAAATCTGCCATCAACGGTGCGCACCTAAAACGATCGTACTTGAGGTGCTTCCTTTGGCAGCAAGCTTTCAATATTTCTGTCCACTGCAAGCAACGGAAGGGCTCTCGCAGTGTGGGCGAGAGACGGCATGAATGAGAGTGTTGAGGAACGAGAAGGGCCAAGACTCGTGCCTTTTATTGTTCACTTAATTGAACATGTCAATCAAGACTGCCCCTGATGTTACGCCATCTTGATAAATTATCGTTAAATTACACTTACTTTGCTGCATCTCTTCTCTTTTACAAAAGCACGCGCACCAACACCCCGCTCAGGCTTACAATCTATTTCCATCTACCTAGTTGGAAAGCAAAAGGTGTTATACCGAACAGGCGCCTCCTTCATGGCCATTTTTCCGCTTCCCAAGAGAAATAATGTATCTTCATTAAATAACAAGTCAGAGTGTGCAAGTGATAATTAATCTTGAAGTTTGCCCTCCATTTTTTTGCTCCTTCTCGTATTTTTCTTCTCTTTTTTTTTTTTAAAGTAAAAACGTAGTTGTGATTAATTATTAAACTTTTACGCCTGCTTACAAAATGCAATATTATCCGCCAATGTAGACCTATTACAAACATTTACTGTTGTTCAGCCTTCTACTGGTTTGTTGTTCACATGACCCGTAGACAGACATGAGAAATAGTTTTTTTAAATGACAAATATACATTATTAGTGGACTATCTTACAACGAACTTTCTGTTTTTCTCCATTATTTTTCCCTTACCTATTTTATCCCATTTTTTCAGAACCATTACGATAAGTCAAGAAAAGAGTTTCACACAAATCTCTTTTCTGTTTTAAAAAGCTCAAACTAGGAGAAAGTGCTGTTGAAATGACCCGAAAAATGAATTGCTAGTGATAAAAAAAACATAAATCTTTGATCCAATCCTGGAAAAAAAAAAACGAAATGTACCAAATATCAACTCTTAACTATTAAGTTAAAGGTTTTCGACAACTTAAAAGACTCTTGGCGATAGATCTGAACTGTCTCTAGAAAACAAAAGAATAATTTTACACTACCTACATCTGGGTGCACAGAATAAAGCTGTGGACTTCAACAATCTCCAAGGAATTCAATCTTTACAATCTAAAGCAGTAAACGCTCCATTTTACACGTCTCTAAGCGGATTACAGATATACGAGATCTTAACATACCTTTCACCAATCACGGCACCATAACCCGATAAAGGTAACTCTACTTCAGTCTGCAATCACATGCGAATCCTTTAGTCCAAAATCTTTCTTTTTAGAACCCTTCTTGACAATCTGACAAGACGCCTTAAAAGGCAGTGGCCTCATGACATCCTCTCCAGTGAAGAGAGTGACTAATGGTTCAGTGTTTTCGATGGTTACCACTGGGGTAAATTCTCTATTTGTATCTGTTACTTTTCACTGTTATCATTATACGTATATACATATGTATCGTCTTATATCGTCTGCGCTCTGATTTTAGCATAAATTAATAAGAAAAGGGATTAACAAGTTGAGGACAAATGTGAGTTGTAATTTAATGTTTTTTATAATAACAAATTGAGAAGAGAACTCATTTATAATGTAGATTGTAGCTGGAAAACCTCCAATACGATCTATGGAAAAGCGATAAATGAAAATCACAAAACTCATAAATGGCACAAAACATTTCAGATTGCTCCGAAAGAAAAGGAGTCTGTTCACGGCATTAGTATCCGAATCATTTGTACTTTACATTATGAATTTGGAAACCCCTTGAAGAAATAGCAAGACAAAAGAATAATATTCTTTTTGCTATACTTTTAAGTAATCATAGATTCACGCAATATATATTTTAGTTTTCTAGTTACATTTTTAAATACGCTAATTTTCGAAAGTCATCAATTATTTGGATTAATTCAAAAACGATTTCGGGAAACAGAATATAGCTTAAGCACTTTAAAAAAAATAACAAAAACAACGGCTAAGCATAACTCATGGGCTGAAAAGTCCCGGGCCTAACAAAGAAAACACGTTTTTTTTTGTTCAAAATTAGCTTTATTCATCAACGTAATTTCCATCAAGAACAACGCAATCATTCCAGCGCCGCTCTAACATTTCAATACCACTTTTGTAGAACGATTTATCTTTTGCCTCGAAATAGGCCTCAGTTTCAGCGATAACCTCTTCATTCGGGCGAAATTTCTTACCGGCGAGCATTTTTTTTTTAAGTCTGCGAACAGCCAGTAGTCGCTGGGAGCCAAGTCTGGCGAATACGGTAGATGTGGGAACAATTCTAAGTTCAATTCATGTAGTTTTGCCATTGTTTTGATTGACTTGTGACACGGTGCGTTATCTTGATGAAACAAAATTTTTTTCTTTGCCATATGCGCTCGTTTCTTTGCAATTTCGGCCTTCAAACGCACCAATAACGCTATATAATATTCACTGTTGATGGTATTTCCCTTTTTAAGATAGTCGATGAAGCCATCACCACGCACATCCCAGAATACCGAGGCCATAACCTTTCCAGCCGATTGTTGTGCTTTCGGCCGCTTTGGACGAGGTTCACCAGTTGCTGTCCACTCAGATGACGATTGTTTTGATTCCGGAGTGAAGTGGTGGATCCATGTTTCATCCATTGTCACATATCGACGCAAAAATTCCGGTTCGTTACGTTTAAACATGGCCAAACACTGCTCAGAATCATCAACACGTTCTGGTTTTTGGTCAACAGTGAGCAAACGCGGCACCCACTTTCAACAGAGCTTTCTCATAGTCAAATGCTCATGCAATATAAAACCAACACGTTCTTTTGTTAGTTTTAGCAGAGATGAGTCCATAAAAAATAATTTGTATTCCTTTAAGTCCCCAAATATAAAGTGACTTAATACTGCAAACGTTATTTGGAACTGCAATGAAGCTTTTTTGTTGACAGAGAATCATCAACAAAAGAATACATTGACGAGAACAAAAGTGTTGATCAATACTGCTCTGTGCTTCAATAGAAAGTACTCGAGCATTGCCTTTACTGTAAAGAGTTAGCGCATATGCAGGTCACAGACTATTTAACTTCCTTATAATTCATTTACCAAAGTATAATTTTAACCTGTGTGTAACTACGAAGAAGTTGGAAAGTTAATTGCCGGAACAAAAGTTTGATAAAACATACGTGGAAAACATGCAGGAAAAACTAGTTCTCCTTTCAGTAAGCATATTTCATAAAGGAAACATAAACTGCAAAAGTTTATAAGTTTACTAAGATGACTGAAAACTGTTTTAAAAGATTTTCAATATATTTTTTTTGTTTATCCGCTGATACAAAAGATGAATGAAATGATAATATTAAATTAAACTTGCCGAACCGTTTTACGGAAAATTTCACGACTAAGGCAAATTATAGCATTTTAAAAGTCTTTACAATACAGAATGCAAGAGAATCGATCAAATATTGACACTGAAGTATGACAAGAAGAGCACTTGAATTGTGAAAAATCCAATATAGAACAGACTAGTTCTTAAAGTCAGCTGTTGCGATGAGGGATTTTTAGTTTCGGTTTGTTTACTTACTCTATTTTCTAAACGCTGTTTTGATGCCCAGAAATTAAACACCTAACGATCGACATAGGCAGTAGCGTTACAATCTAACGTTGAAGTGGTGTAAGCAAGATATTATCAAAAATGTACATAAAAAACTGAAGACAAAGAACAAAACAGATATTCAGGGACTACGCACAGCAAATAACCTAAGGCAGAAACTAAAGAAGAATAATCTCATTTTTAACTTAAGCAGACAAAGGCAAGTATACGATAACTTTAACACACTCTAATCGAAACCGAAATCGAAACTAACTTTAAAAAAATTTGCTTTAGATTTAACCACATCTTTTACCTTGCTAATGACAAATTAGGGACTGGACACTCCCCAATGGCAATATTGTCTACAAAATTTAAGCAACATGAACAAGTGTTCCACTATTAAAGGAAAAATTCGGTGTAACATTTTACGCACGTTACGAGACCACTTAATGGATACCACCAACTACTAATACTCAAACTAAATGTAAAATAATGTATTAATAAATTATTTTCTAGACTAACCAGATATCGCCCTAACATAAGTTTCACACATGAAAATGAGAACGACAAAACTCTTAACTTCCTGGATATCACACTTACTATAAGGGAGAACAACTTAGAATTTAGAATATTCAGAAAGCCCACGTCCACTGACACTATTATACACAACAGTTCCTATCATCCTATTCAACACAAACTAATCGCTCTCAGATACCTGACAGATTGAAAAACTACACCTCTTGTACTCGTACTGACCAACTATGAGTGAGAACTCAACATCATTCGCACAATAGCTACCAATATCAGTTATACCGCGAACATTATTAATAAATTACTAAGTACAAACAAACATTGCCCAAACCAAGGCCTAAACAATAACCCACCCAACATATTCGCCACTTTTACTTACATTGGAACTTGTAGAAACAAAAAAGGATAATTTTGAACTTATAGTCTATTAACAAGAAAAGATTAGAAAATACAACAAAAAGTCTTAGAAACCATTTAAAAAAAAATAATGGAAAACAAAGAATGATAATTTTAACTTATAGTAGATTAAAAATAAAAGATCAAATAAATCTAAAAAACTTAAAAATCTATTTCAAAACAACTTTTGGAAACCAAGAGGGCTGTCTTAACTTATGGTGGTTAATAAAAAAATTATTAAAGAATACATAAAAAATGTTTAGATTTCAATTCCGGAAAAACAATTTGGGGAATACCATGAATGCTAATTTAAAACTTACAGTCGATTAAAGAGAAAAGATTTTTGGTAGTTGTATGTAAAGCTCGCCTGAAAAAATAGGCATTAAGAAAAGGAAGAAGAGAAAGAGAAAAGATTTAATATTACATCAAAAAGGTTTAAATAATGAATTCTAAAAAAACAACTTAGGGAAACAAAAATGCTAATTTTGAACTTATAGTCGATTAAAAGAAAAAGATCAAAGAATACATCAAAAAAGGTTTGAAAGCAATTCCACAAAACAAAGAAAAGTAATTTTGAAATAAAGTTGATTAAAATAAAAGTTTAAAGACTACAGTAAAAAGGATTCGAAATCAATTCCAAAAAAAAACTAGAGTCCTAATCGACCTTTTAAATAAAAGAAGAGATCAAAGAATAAATAAAATGGATTTTGGAACCAATTCAAAAAAGAAAAAACAATAAACTAGGGATAATTTTTAAATTGTAGTCGATTAAAATGAATATAGAATACCTCAAAAGGCAAAATCTTTTTCCAAAATGAATTAGGGAATTAAAGAACTTTAATTTTCCTCTTATAGTCGATTACAAAGATCAAAGAATCAAGAATAAACCAACAGTGAACGTAGTAAAGACGTAATGATATTAATTTGTAAATAATAAATGATACCATGCTATTTTCATGCAAGAATAATAATAATATTTAAAATACGTAATTGGTTATGATGTCTTACCTTGATTAAAGAATACAAAAGTCCATCAATATCTCAATAGATCACCAGTCCGATAGCACTTGACACTAGTTAAAATAATTTACACTATTTGCACTGAAACTGTATCAGGCATTAAGAATAACTTAATCACAATTTATAAAATAAAACTCCACTTTAACATGCACTAATATTCGCTTAAAAAATCATGTAAATCAAGAGCCATTACTAACGAGTTAAAGATGGTCGCCGGTAACTGTCCCGATAGATCAGCAGGTAAATTAAGGTTACCTAAACAGGTGACCAACAGCTTTGTGTTTTTTTTTCTTTATATACCATTCACATTATGCCAAAATAAAATGTAATTAGTGACTTCCTATTAAAAAATTTTAAGCTGAAATAAAATTTAAGCTGTGTATTCATATTAATTTTTTTTATTTTTATTTCATTGATTTAATTAGATTTTCTCTGGTACTTTGAAGACAACATTAAAATATTTCTATATAGAAATAAAATTCCTAGTTCTTTAATTACACATTCACTAATTACATTTTATTTTTGTAGGTTATAAATGAAAATAAACGAAAACAAAAAAAAAGTACGTCACTCTGCTTAGTCAACCTTGATTTACTAACTATTCTCCCTCACCAGTTACCGGCGGCCATTCTTAACTCGTTACAAGTGTCCCTTTGTTAACGGGGGTTTTAAAGTGAATATTAGTGTTAAAGTGGTTTTATTTTATAAATTGTGTTTAAATTATTTTTCGTACGCGATATACAGTTTTAGTGCAAATAGTGTTGTGAATTATTTTAACAAGTGTCAAGTGCTATTGGACTGGTGATATGTATGAGTTACTGATGGACTTTTATTTACATATATTCTTTAAGCAAGGTAAGAAGCTTCATTACCAATTACTTATTTTAAATATTTTTATTATACTTTTAAGGTAATAGCATGTCATCATTCAATTATTACTTACAAATTAATATTAATCCTTTGTCTTGACTAGATCAGTGTAGATAAAATCTTTAATTTTGAATACTACAGAAAGTATTTAAATTAATTTCTTAACTTTTTTCATGTGTTTTTAATCCTTTCTATTTAATCGACTAGTAGTTTAAAGCTAGCATTCTTTGTTTCTCTGAGGTTTTATGGAATTGATGTCTAAACCTTTTTCAACTATTCTTTAAGATAAGTTCAAAACTAGCATTTTTATTTCACCTAATTGTTTCCTAAGTCTTTTTGATGTATTCTTTGTTTTTTAATCGACTATAAGCACAAAATTAGTATTTTTATTTCCCCACGTGGTTTTTGGAATTGATTTCTAAACCTTTTTAATGTATTCTATTTAATCGACTAAATGTTCAATATTAGCATTCTTTGTTACTCAAATTGTTTCTTGGATTGGGTTTCAAGATCTCTTAAACGATTACATCTCTAATCGTTTCTTTTAATTGATAGTAGGTCCAAAATTAGATTTTTTGATTTCTTATGTAGTTTTTTAGAATTGATTACTGAACTTCATATCGTCACCTTCTTAAAGGGAAGATTTGCTTACTTTTTTGAGAACCATATTATAAGAATAGTAGATGTCTGTAAGTCGGTGAAGGCTTGTCAATATCTGAGTTGTCTTTTGTTAATGAAGTTGTGTCGTAAGTAGCTAACATATTCGTTAGAATAGGTTTAAGTCTGTCCATAGAGTAGAAATTGAAGAGTACAGAGCTTATTGTTTTCTGAGATAGACTCGCGAAAATGGTATTGAATGGTACTGTAAATGTTATTGAGTCACCCAGAAAGTTAGCAAGAACCAAATCTTGTAAAAAAAGACCGTACGTTACGTTTGAATAATGTAATTTAGAGTGTAAGTCTACCTAATTTTGTTAAGCAGTCCAACGTGTTGAAGTTGTCAAATACATCAGCTAAATCAAGAAATTTAGCTGCTGTCTACTTTCTGTTTTTTACTTTATTCACAATATGTTCAATTACTCGCTTAACTTGATGTTATTTGATAAATGCTTTGACCTGTACCCAAAATGGTGAGATGGTATTTAGTGTGAGTCAGTCAAATTATGTAATAGTTGTTAGCAGATAAATTTGTCCAGCTTATTTAAATTAAAACGTAAATATCCAATGCTTGACTTACAAGTAATAGTCGACAGGAGTACTTTATGTTGGTTACATTACTCTAACGTTTTCAAGTTGTCTTACCAAGTCACATCCTTCCTATGTGGAATTATTACAATTGCGCATGTTTTAGATATGACGGAAATAAATAATTTCCGGTCCTTGAACATGACAGAAGTAGTTGGTACAAGTCCTTCTATGTAAACGTCTTTTTTTTTTTTTGTACAAAGGCCGAAATAAAATTAAAGAATCCTAGTAGGTATTTATGGGATATGCGGGTATTTTGGGCGTAAGATAATGTTTTAGAATTGTAAAATGGAAGCTGTGAGAACGTAAGTAGGAAAAACTGCATCATGCCTTGTTCATTTGTACTGCGAAATAATTGTTGTTAAATTAATAATGAATATGTGATTCTAATCGTTTAACAAATAATGCTTAAATAAATATAAATTTTAAACAGTACACTTTTAATAGTAGAGAACATGCTACACGCTGATTATATTCATGTTTTTTTGTTGTGAGGTTTGCTCAGCTGTGTCGGTGTGTTTGGTAGGGTATAACTTTAGTGTTTCTGAGTAAGGTTAATTCGGGCTTTCATATTATTTTGGTAAAATGGATTTCTGTTTGTATATTTCTAACATGTCCGTAAGTCTTCTTATTTTTCCTGAATGTAACCGAGTCATTGTGTTGTTGATTTTGTCCAATTGATGACTTTGTTTGATAAGGAGGTTTGCGTAAGTTGCATTCGTACGAGCTGATGTGTTCTTTGTATCTATCTTGGGTTTTTCTCCCGCTCTGGTCAATATAGGTACTATCATAGTCTGGACAAACTAGTTGGTAAATATACTTCTGCTTTCATAAGGGTTGTTAGTTTCGATTTGTGCACTGTTTCCCAGTTTGTTGTTGGTCCTAATCAGGGTATTGAGGCCTAGTTTGTTGGAAAGGTTACATAGTTTCTATGTCTCGTTTCCGATTTAAGTAAAAGTAGCGAATATGTTGTGTGGGTTATAGTTTAGGCCTTGGTTTGGGCAGTGTTTGTACTTAGTAATTTATTAATAATGTTGGTGGTATAACTGTTATTTGTGGCTATTGTGCGAATGATGTTGACTTCTCTCTCATAGTTGGTCAGTACGAGAGGTTTAGTTTTGATCTGTCAGGTGTCTGAGAGCGACTAGTTGAATAGGATGGTAGGAACTGTTGTGTATAATAGTGTCAGTGGACGTGGGCTTTCTGCATATTCCGAATTCTAAGTTGTTGTCTCTTACAGTAAGTGCGATATCCAGGAAGTTAAGAGTTTTGTCGTTCTCATATTCATGTGTGAAATTTATGTTAGGGCGATGAAAATAATTTACTTATGTGGTAAATCTATTTTCAGAATGAGCAGCAAGTGGTCTCTCCAATTGTATTATATGTACTTCAAAAGCTTATCTCCGATTGCTTTCAACTTAATAAGGTTTATGAACTTCTTAGCAAATTGACAAAATTATCTAAGAAATACACAATTCTTTTCAGCAACAGTTTACCTTAGAAAGTAAAACATTCTGCTAATATCCAAGCTCGAATCTTGTTAATTAACACTTTCTGTCGACTTTGCAAGTTTGTACTGCCAGCTTTCCTTTATTATGAAATGCTTTAATACACACATGGTTGAAATTTGTATGTTTATATTAGCGTGCTTTGTTAGGACGTGAGACACGCCAACGTTATTATGTATTTAGGCCAAACAAACTAAATTAGTCCAACTGTAGTGCTATATTTTATTCAATGTATTGAAATGAAACAGCCTGTATACTATTTCAATATTTAATTTTATTAATTTGTACATTCACGTTCTAAAACAATTCTGTTTTTCGAGAAACATTATTCATGATCGTTCGAGTCGGGTGCCTAAAGGTAGAGGTGCCCTAGTTCGAGAGGGCCCCTAACCTACCCAATTGTTCATTATGCTTGATATTACCTGTGATATGTTAAAAATGATTAACGCACAATAACTAGCTTTTCTTTCAATTTTATAGGCAAAAGACAAATTACTGCATTATATTAACTGAACACATGTATAATTGAGATTCGTTCAACTGAATACTGCTTAAAGCAATATTTTGTCACAAAGCTAAAATATTTTTGTATTTCTCAGCCTATTACTTTATTGCTGTAAGGCAATGCAGTGGTCGTAAAGTACGCGCCCATATGTAGGCGCGCTACTCTTAGATTTGCTCTTTCCCAGAAGTCTTCTGGTGATGGGCAGTGTTCTCTATAACGAGAGAATATTCTCTAGAGGCTGAATATGTATAGAGAATTCTCTTAGCGTCAATTGCCTTTGATAGGAAGCTTAAGTTCGTGGACCAAGAATACCGAACAACTTAATACAAACTCGTGTATTAGAGGCCATGCTTATGGTCAAACATTTTAATTCAATTAATTATAGAATTAATACAAATAACTTAAACTACATATGAATGCACATAGACAAAACCTAATCAAAAATACCACTGCCATAGTCAGTAATCACCTTTTTGAAACCACAAAATAGAAAAACCTCGTCACCATAACTCGCTTACGCTCTACATATCTATAGAGCTACTGATAAGGTATCCACGTTAAAATGTGCGACACTTCGATAAAACCTTTTTTTTTTTTATCATCCAAATTTCAAAAGATATTTATATTAAAGAAGATAAAAATAAGGTCCAGAAGTAATCAATATACCTTTAAAATAATATTAAATGAGGCGCCACGGTAGCCGAGCGGCTAGAGGCGAGACCTGTGAAGCTAATACGTATTGTGGTACTGGGTTCGATTCTCGGTCTTAGGCCTTGGATTTTATTTAATGGTTAATAAAAGAAATTTACAGTAAAGTATGTTTACTAGTCACCTCCGTCCAAGACACCTAATTGGTAGTTGGACTTTAAGCCCGCCTGAAAAAATAGGCAATTTCTTTACTACTTTACTTACTAATGTTACCCTTCATAAATAGGAGCTAGGTGTTAGTTGCGTTTACCGCGATTACTCTGGTTTTGCATCACCAAACCTGCTTTTACCAAAGTAAATAATTATCTCTGCGTTCCCGTAATTCCGTAAAAAGATTCTTTAAAAACATTTACAGCATAACGCATTAGTAACGTTTATAGCAGTCCAGTAATTTACATAGACTGGTGTGCATGGCATTGGTGAATAGGTGCCTGTAGTTTGTTAGGGGAACCTGTCCATATATCGTGCGGCTCGAAATGTAAAGGCAAACGTTATAGCCGCCGGATATCAGAACTATATGACGTTGAAATCTGCAACACCAGTGGCACTGTCTTTTTATCAGCTCGCACTGACAGAAGCGAAAGAGACAGAGTGAGAGGTGTTAATGAGCCGCACCAACCCTCGGGAACAGGTGATGATGATGGACGACTTTGTGGCACACATGTTCCATCATCTGCGCCACCGGATTATTAATGATACCCTATTTAAACAAATAGGTACTTGCGTCACGTTATAGTTATTCGTCCAATAAACCGTATTCAAAATTGTTCTACCTAGCATAGATCCATTGATTTAAACGAAATATTTTTAAAACAGGTTTTAATTAAATTTTACCTAGAATAACGTAAAGTACTGATCTTTAGATGGGGAGTTTTAAATGGATAAATTAATGAAGTGGATTTTTTAAATTCTTCTGAAGTGATAATTTTATATAGTTCGGTTGTGTAGTAAGAAAGCTTTAAATAAGTTATATTTTAGTGTACTGCAAAAGAGGGAAATATTCTAGAAAATATTATAACTATCTAATGAGACACTGCATCACGATGTAAGATGGGTTTTCTCATTTGCAAGTAAGAAAAAATAAAAAGTTATTGAAAAATATATGTTGTGGATCCAGATTATACTCAAGATAATGTTCAAGTTGAGTTTATTGTAGCATAATTCGTTTCTGCTTAACAATACATGTTTGAACATACGTCAATAACTCTTAAAATATTGACAATTTTAATAGTATTTACCACATTTTATCTCTTTCTGAATTCAAAACCAAATAACCAAATAAACCAGCAAATTAAACATAAAAGTCTGAATACTCTGTTTTTAAAATACAAAACCGAAGTTAGGCTCTCCAGGCTCTATAAAGGGTTTCACCTGGTTACAGTTATTCCAACGCTCTCTAAATTAGAACTTATTTCCTGCACTAACATCCTCCTTCTTGAAACGATCGGAATGTTTCAACGAAATTAGAAATGAGATTCATCATCAATGACGAAATCCCCTTTGGGAGTTCCGCTCTTACTTTTTGATGTATTTATATATATTTTATTTATTTATTTATTATTATTATTTTTGGTGAATGCGAGTCAATAACTAAAGACACTTGAGTTAAATACCTTGTGATTGAGTCCACATGATACTTTGTCCATCTAGGACAGTCTGCAAGATCTCAGGATACTTGGGTTGCCAGTCCGCCGTGCTAGCAGTGAGCTAATACCTTTAAAGCAATTAATTTGGATTAGGTTTTTTCTATTAATATTGCACGCCGTCATCTGAAGGTCAATGGCATCGGAGTCTTCATATAAGAGCTCAAACGGCTTTTGTGTAGTCAGCAGCAACAGCTTCCGGATACTTAACGCTCTCTTTTGTTATAAGACAAGATTTAGTTCTCGTTTAAAATCTCAGGGAGCTATTTATGTATTTTTTTATTTTATTTATATTTATTTTTTTGGAAGAGGGAGTTACTGATGCTGTTTTATCCTGAAAGAAAATTGTACACTGAGTAGCTAGAAGGATATTAAGGCTAGAATTAGATTAGGCTGATATAATTAGGGTGGTATAGCATGCTATAATCCTATAATACTATAATGCACAATTACAATCACTTCAAACCTACTGTCACAAATCTCATTCACCTTTTAGCTTCCGAACACATTCAAATAATCCTTGTTGCTACAACTGTAATAAAGTTTCATTGATCTTTTATAACTAATCTCAAACTTCAATAATCCTGAAAAGCTCAAACCGCCACATAGATTCTGTCGAGGGAAAAACGCGCATAACACAGAAAATAAATTTAAAAAATAAAAATAAAGCGAATACATAATAAAATGCATCAGATACCTCTACTAATTTCATTCAATAAAATTTCAAATCATCTTTGGTCTTATAATTTCAAAAAGCGTCCCCCTATTTTTTTTTTTTTTTTGTAAAGAACGTAATACTACTTCAAGCTTATTGATTGCTACAAGAGTAACGCTTAAAACATTAACGTTTGATTAAATATTAATAGTTTAACCCAAACTAGCGGGTTTAATTCCCAAATGTATCTGTAATCTCCCCTTTCATATAAATAACCTTCATTTTAGATTAGGGATGTTTATTTAATAATTGCACCAAGTTGTTGTGCAATTATTCTTCCCTACCATTATTAATATTAGTTGGATATTAATGTCATGTAATCGAATGCATGCTAAGAATAACGTTGGTTGTTTTTTGTTAAATATTTAAAAATGAATAGCCAATTTGACGTGAAGTCCCTCTGAGGATGGAGGAGAATAAGCTTATGGCCAACCTTTAAGGTCCAGCATATTTATCGATTCAGTTAAATCGACTCAGAAAGTAGTTTTTTGTAAACATCATTAAAACATCTCATTAGAGATGGATCTAAGCCTGGTTGTAGTACTGATATAAGAACTCCTAGCATTGACTGAATTACTTCATTCTGTAGAAGAATCAGACATAAACCACACTTTTTTTTGTTAAGTAGTCTCTTTAAGCCAAATTTTTAAATCACTTTAAGCCGAGAGAAAATCAATCAGTAGCTTTCTATATGCCTTTTACAAACCCTACAAAACTATCGCCCCTGATGGGTTCCGAATCAACATTTTTGTTGACAGTCAACAGAGCTCATCGATAATGATGCAAGTTGTGAGCCTGTCCACTCCACAAAACCGGACATTCATGCATTGAGCGAACACCTAAAAGTTGTTCGGGACGGATAGGGGGAAGTAAGGCCCATTTCCTCGTTACCCGAAATTCCCATATGACCTGCATTCTGTATAGTAGAACGCCATTAATAGAAACTTGCATTTACTGACTCCTAGATCATTCCAACACCAGGTCTGAAGGCTAAAACATAGTTCTGGAGCTCTTGACATATAATAGTCTAAACGAATTTCAGCTAAATATTTCCTCAATATAACGTTTACTTTTATATGAAAATTAAAGTATACGTAGACCGTTACACTTTAGTTAATGCACAAATACATAGACACAACACTTGTGTTATACGGTACACATTGTTGGGTTACATCAGTGGCTGGCACTTTTGCTTGTATAATTACTACGGTCACAATCCAATTAAAAGTTTTGATGTGACTCTGCGCACCCCCTTAACAATTGCCACTGCTATGGACACGTCCTAAAGGCATTCTAAAGACCAACTTTTTATCGCTCCACAATCTAAAATACTGTTCCAATTATTCAAATAAACCAACCATAATAATCTAATTGAATTTACAACTAATATTGATTTTATTGTTTGCTTTTTTAGTTTTAAATTGCTTCTCTATATTATTTATTTAAACTTTTGTAGATTCAATAATTTTTATTTTGCTAATAAAAAGTGATTGAACAAATTTCCAACTAGATTGTTCAGTGATAGCGAATGATTTGCAGTTTTGTTGCGGGCATTAAAGAATCGTTTCTCACAAGTGATCTTAGGCTATTTATAATGGATCGACGACAAATATCCAAGTGTTTTCGCAGTCGAAAATCCCATTTCATTTTCCGAAAAGTGATGAACTATAATTGTAACGAAACTATTCATCTAAAAACTATTTTTTCTGTGCACATCCAGCCTCCGGACAGTGTTCTGTGTCGTTACTGCCCTTCACCGGCAGTGAGCTGTTAGAATCTCCGTAAGAAGGAAGAGAAATTCTAAGGGCTAGAAGGTGGATTCGAACCCGGGATCTCCGCGTTGGAATCCAGAATACGCTAACCACTGAGCTTATCCCTTCCCTAATTATTTTATTATTACTGCAATTATTATTACTATTATTTATTTATTACTATTATTTTTTTTATAAATTCATGACATAAGGAGTAGGTATAAAAACCTGCAACCACGTGATAAATAGCGCTTTCCTGCTTAACTGCAGCTAAAATCAGATTTTATAATAACAAATATTATTCACTAATTCAGGCCAATAAAATCGTACCCTGCAACTTTCCTCATAAAATGGTGCTCCTCAACATTCAGCTCCTTCCCCTCAGAAGCTGAAAATCTTTTGTAGATATTAATTAGTATATCTTAATCCTGCTGAAAGGAAGTTACCCCCCTTCTATTTCTTAAAGGGTGGGTGATTTATATTCATTTCTCCTTGCAATTAATTGCATAAATTCCTTCACCACAGGAAAGAATGGGGTAATTAAAATAAGGAATACAAATGAGGTCAAACAGAAGGGAGCTACTTGACTTAGGGTATACGCCGCCGTGGTGGTTATGGAACACTCAATCTTATTTCTGACGCCGGCATTCGCTAAAGAACAAGAATAACCCTGGCTGAAAAGAAGAACGCTTTTCTTAATTTTTCTCCCGGAAAATTGAAATTAATTAAATACCGTATAATTATCTCTTTGTTCTATAAGAGAAGGTGGTCGTTAGTGGAAGGAAGATGAAGGCCTTGGGTACGGCCAACATTGCTACCACAGAATAGTAAAGGAATGGAACTCCATCCCCACAACACTCATTTCCACAAGGAGGTTATTAAAATGAAATTTAATGAACGAAATTGAATTTTATGGTTTGCCTGATGGAAAGAGGGTTACAACATTGCGGAGTGATGCATCAAAGAAGTTTTAGCTTTTATGAAAGAGAAGTCACTGTCTCTAAAAGCTTCTCTTGAAAAAAAAAAACCAACATATTTTGCTCTTGGTAGTCGGTTTTCTCAGAACTGTTGAAGAGATCATTTTCATTAGAACCAAGATTATCTAGTAATACTAAGAAACTCGGCCTGAAATCTGAGCCGATGGTTGTAAAGTATTTTGGAAACATTAAGAGGATTTTGTCAATTTTCTTTAGAAGCAGTTCTTCGAGAATCTTATAATGAGACTTAACGATCGCTAACGAGTGAAGAAATGGTGCATTATGTTTGATTTGAGCATCAATATTGGGAACCTTCCTTTGCAACGGATGTAGGTTGTTCATAAAACAGAATTTTGTATAGCAATACAGTAAGGAAGGATTTATATCTTTGTTTTCCTTGGATATTGGGTAATTAAAGAATTTGGATGCAATTAGAGTAAGGAGTAATATATTAAAATTGATCTGGTTTTGCTGCAGTGGATTTTCGTTTTCAGTTATTTTGGAATATAAAGCAAAAAAATTGTAAAATTTAAAAGATAGATAGATCTAAATATTATAAGAAGAAATTTTATAATAAGAAATATTAATTCCGAATATGTGAAATATGGTGTGGGCAGCAAGAATTTGGAATTTTAAAAAATCAAGTAAATAAAGTCTCTTGAAAAAATAGAATCGAATACTGGATTCATTAAAGGGGAGCCTTCCCCACGTGAGGCAACCACCCTCTCTAAAGTATATCTTACTCCGAAATTTTTACATTTACATTTTTTTTTGCGTTTATTTGTGCTACAATCAGCGCGTTGGCCCTATAAGTAACAATGATAACAGTGAACAGTAGAAGTAAATGAGTGGAGAAGTTACCCAGTGGTAACACTCCAAAACATTTAGTCGCTCTCTTCACTTGAGAGGAACTCATGAGGCCACTGTCTTTTAAGTCGTCTTTTCGGGTTGCCAGGAAGAGTTCTAGAAGAAAGATTTTGAGCTAGAGCATTTATATGAGATTGTAGTTTGAAGTGGAGTTTTAGCATCATGAGTGACAAAAGCAATGTTAGTAAGCATAGTCAGGTTGGAGTCAAAAAATGGAGCGCTTACAATAGTTCGAAGTATTTTTAGATTGAAGAGATTGAGTCCTTTGAAGATTGGAGCGTTTAGTTGAACCCCACAGCTCTATTCCATACGCCCTTATGGGTTTTAAAATAGTAGTATAAATCTGTCTTTTGATGTCCAGAGAGAGTTTTGATCTTTCTTCTAACGAGTCTTTTAAGTAGTCGCTAGCGTCTGTTTAACATAGTTCTGTTCTTTTAAGACTAGTGTAGGGAGCGCCTGCATTAAATTTCGAATCGAATGAGACTTCATCCATAAAAATCGGTTCATACGTCTACAATTTGAGACAAATTTTAATTCTTCCACTGAGTAAATGTAATAGTAGAATCTCACATTAGGGAAACCCTGATCCTACCCAATTCGGGCTAAGATATTAAGAGTTGTTATTATTAATAATAGTTTTAATTAAATTCTCGGCACTAAACTGATTATGGATCATTATCCTAAACTGAACAGCAATATAAAAATCATGAATACCGCTGAAGATAAAAGAGAAAATATGGCTTCCATTGATCTGATAGATAAGTAATCTTAGGAGAAATATTAGATCTGTGTCATCCACTAACTTCGAGAGCAGACAGAAATAATGGTTCAAATATGGAAGTTATAGAGTAAGAACGATACAGATTTGGGTAAAATCAGGAATAAAGAATTTCGCAGCTCCAAACAAGAGAGGAGAGCCGAACGATGCGTTCTAACTTGGGATGTGTACAAGGTTTTGTAGGTGGAGACATTAATGGGGTTTCTTCTTAGACCAGCTATTTCGTAACTTTATTGAATTGAAGTCATTTAATGTAGACGAAAGGAAGAATACAGTATCACACCAAGATCCTAAACAATTAGAACCTGCTCTAAATAAAATTACTTTAAACTGTTTACAAAATGAGATTTCCTAATAATGGAATCATGTTCTTACCAGTTAAATGATGCAAACCAGCGCATTATAATAACAGTTTGGCGGATTACAACAATATAGACTTGCAGTGTTTAAAATTTACAAAACCTTACCTTAATATAATTGCTAGCGCCTTTTCTAACCATGGTTTTTTGGTTATGGTTGGTTAACATTGTGCATTTCCTCGGAAGGGGCGCGAGCATGTACTATCTTAACACCAATATTCCCTAGAGAATAGAGATCAACGTAGGGAAATTGCATCCATTAGAGTTTAGGCGGGTAAGAAGCTTAGTATCGAGTTGCAAGTTTGCTTTTACAAACCTCCTCCCTTAGACGTTCTTCACCCATCCGCAGTACCCGCCAAAATATTCCCTTCCACTTTGTTGCCACGCTACTATACCGCCAAGACCCCTTGTATCGCCAGTTTATTTATTATCATAAAGGGAGAAAAAAAAAAATGACTTGGGTATCCGATCGATAGCGAGTTCCATTTAATTTTTACCGATTAGCAACAACGTGAGCTTAATTAAACCTAGAAGATTTGCAAAGAGAATTATTTTTGACACTGATGCAGGCAAATTACGTATACTGTAATTATACGAGTAATTTTGGGCGAATCCCAACTTGATTATTTTACAAACGCCAATAAAAGTACAATAGATAATTATGGCCAAAAGCTTATTATGGTTCCTGTTTTCTTTTATCCATAAAACTATTTGAGAAAACTCTTCAGAAATTTTAGCACTCTCCATGATTGGCTGAAGACCTTGAAATATACGATTAAAAAATCTATGTGATCGAAATTCTTCTTTAAGAAAAATAAAAATCAGAGAAGATTAATTATTTTTCATTTACAATTATACACAAACCTCAAAAGAAAAAACACTAATTCGTCTAATTTATTTTATTTACTTATTATTATTTTAGATAGGCTTAGCTCCTCCAAGGTCAAGATGGGAATCGAACCAAGTACCACATTACTTCTTAGCTTTGGCTGCAGTGGAGCTCAAATTTTACTTTACTTTTGCAAAATATTAGGAAAAATATAAACAAAAAAGAGGTTATTTTAGATAGTTTTCTGTCCTTTCGATTAACCTTCCATAAGAACTCTTGCACTAACAGCTCTAACACTTCCAAAATATGTACCTAAAGATAGATGATGTGTGCGATGATTTGAGTTTAGCTTCACTTTCACGCCACAATACCTTGCGAAAAACCAACGTACCCCTATAAACCATTACACTGGAGTAGCTTATTAAGCTTTTTGGGGCTTATCCACTCAATATTCACCTCTCCATTAATCTTATTTTCAGTGCAAAGATTTTTTTTTTATATTTCTTAAAGAAGAATTTCGGCCGCACAGAAGTTTGAACTATTTGTTTCAAAGTCCACGGGTCTTCCTGGAAATGCACTAACTTGTGATGTAAGCAGCATAAATACATTAAACCAATTTAAAAGAAAAAAAAAAAAATTGTAAAGCATTAATTAAGTATATTAAATGGTGCTTATGGGTAAATAATGTTTTCTATATTTAACTAAAAGCTGCTGGTACTTGGGCGGTGGTGGACTATTAAAACTGGGTATATTTGTAAATGGCCGAACAGTATTCATATGGTGAGCTGAAGATTATTTTTAGGCACTAATCTTTGGTTAGGATAAAAATATATCTACTCACATGGGTTGTTAGCGTTCTCACATTAATATAAAATATGTAAAATTGTGCAATACAGCAACTGGGCCGGAAGTAATCTCCACTGGGTCCTACAAGCTCACTCTCTGGGACATACAAACCCATTCCCATGGTGGTGATTTACTGGCCACTAAAAATAAACCCACAGTCAAAATACTGTATAATAAGGGCTCTTTCTGTCCTATAGCCCTTCACTAACACACCATCATCTCTGTCTGAACAGCCTTGGGTTCAGTTTAGTGTTGAAGCGGGGATGTTCAGGTTCAGGGGAGAAAAGTCCTTGTGCTGTCCAGCTTTCCAAATCCCAGACTCTACAGAGAGAGGTCCAACGATATACACCAAGCCACACCATCGTTGCAACTGCCACACGTTGCAAACCCTGCCCGGATTAGAATGTAGGTTTTACTTAATCCGTGGATGGTATCAATTAATATTTTATACGGACTTTGGCCCACCGGTAAGGGAGTTACTACGCAGACCGCAAGTATAAAACTGGCAACTTTCTGCCGTTAGTTGGGGGTAGGGATTGGATTTGTGGTAGACGTAATTTGGTTCTCTGCATTCTGTTCCCTCACTTGTGCAGTCATTACCTCTCTCATTCTTCATACTGTTTGCTTTAAATTCCAGAATCTGTTGGAATGGTTTATCTTTAAGTACTGTTTTAAATACTTAAATTATATAAAGTAGGATAATTTTTATTTTATCTGAGGCTTTTACTCAAAGTTAATCTCCCTCTAAATAAAGGTGAAAAAAAAATTGATATAATCCCTTACTTTAAAAAAATAAAATAAAATCTTAGTTATTTTCTTTATATTAATGAGTTAAGCTGACTTATATTAATTTTTTATTTTATATATATATTAATTTCCTTTCACTAGCGTGATCTTTAAGGCAGTGCGAGACTCCCTTCGGACACATCTAGTTCCATTCCGGCAGCCTTTTCCAATTTCTTCAAAAGATTTTTTTCTGCTTGGTTCCTCCACACCGTCTTCGACTCCAAAAACCAGTGGTTGTGACACTTATGCCAAAGCAGACTCGGGATTCATGAGTAGGCTTGTCCAATAACGTCATCTATTCACATAGGTCACCAATTAATTTTATTAAAATCTCAAAATAATCGTATACTTTGTAACTCATACTTAAAACTGATATTAAGAAGTTTGAATTTTTGTAAAGTTCGAGTGCAAGGAATCACCTCTATGTTTGATAATAAAAGAAGATAGTATTATCTTTAATTATCAGAATCTATTTACATCATGCATTAAGATGAAATTACCAAACATTTCTGTTCAAGTTGTCTTAGCTTCTCAACACCTGAGGACTTTCTCGCTTCGAACTTATTTATCCAAGAATTTTTTCAATGAAGACATTTATATAATGAGTTCTCTTAACATTGACAGTGTAGCAATTAATATCTTGGTTAAGGTCCTTAAGTCAATCACCAGGGTGCACAGTTCGTGTGGCTCCCAGAAACTGGATCTGGAGAGAACATGAAAAGAACTTGGTGAAGTGTCCTAGGGTCAAACACAGCAAGTCTATGATGCCTTGGTTGTGTAAAACAAAGAGCCAAAGTGACTTTGCACTTGGGCAGAAATCAGATTACTCTGATCACAAGCCTATTCACAGTGCATGGTAGGTTCAGGAAACATCTGTACAAGGTGGGGCTTATTAGCTCGGATCCGTTGTACAGATTCTGTCAGGAAGAGGAGGAAACTGCCTCTTCCTTGATGTTCCTTGAGCTATGAAACCTTTGGATCTTTGAGGCCAATGGAGTTGGATAGTAGCGCAAAGAGATCTAGTAGGGAAAGTCATCAAACTCTTTAGTAGGGGAGGTTTCGTCTACTAGATCCAAAGAGAAAAGGCCCAATAAGCCTCTTATGGCTGCGGTGCCCCGCTATTTTAATCCTTAAGGTCTTTAAGTTAGTTTTTCATTTCCTTTGATTTTTTTAAGAAAATAAACTTTTCCAGAATCTGATCTAATCGTTGTGTGATTTGTTTGTTTAGTGAGTTTAAGCATAAATACATAAATAATGTAAAAAGGAGCAACAAATTATGTAAATAATATTTTAACATATTAGTATCGTCTACATAAATAATTACAAAGATCAACACTACAACTTCATTAGTTACAAAGAAAAATCAATTTTTACTCCTATGTGAAGACTGATACAAATGATCTGAGCGTCCTGGGATTGAAAAGGGTTGTTCAACATTAATGGAATGCAGGTGAATAGATTCTATACTCCAGCCAAAGAGTGTAACACATGTACAACACCCACAAACTCTGTATAAATACATGTGCTTGGTCCATTAATACAAGAAGAGGGGCCATATTTTACATTTCAGCAGGTGGGCAGTACAAAAGCTCTCATACTAATAAACGGAGAGTAGAGAGACGTCTAAGGTGAACTATCCAAGTGTCTGAGTGTTGGAAGTTGTTGAAGCTAGGGTTCGAAGCTAGGGTTAACATGGTGCTGTGAGTTGAACCTAAGCTAGGGATTTCTAGGACCTAATTCATCCTGTTTGGTCATTCAAGACTAGAATATAAATCCAAGGGAATCAGTGAATAGAAGTAGCCAGAGTTTTGGACCTTCTCCTGTAACTATACAGTTCTCAGTGCGTGTACATCAGTGTATAGTAAGCATGAATGTAAAACTGGACGGTGCGGATAGCTTTGTGCTGTTGTCAGCTCTACCCAGAAGCACACTCAACATGCACACACGTGTACATCCCAGAAATGCGCACGTCACTCGCCGAAGAGATGTAGAAACTCATTAGCTAGAACACTCCCTTCACTTCAACATACATTAACATTCTCTAAAACTTGGTGCAATTTCACATCACTGCCGCTGCTTTACCTCTACGTGAATTCATCTTCGTCTGTCTTGTCAACACACCCTTATACACTAAACAAAACTAATTGAATTTGTCCTTTGTTACTTAATGTTGTTAGATTCACTCTTGTTTTTTTTTTCTTTGCAAAATTTTGGTCTTATTTAAATTTCTCTCCTCTTTTGTTGAGGGAAAATGGATTTTGATTCAACGTGTACTTATTCACAACTGAACCCAAAAATGATACCCACTTGTCCAAGTGCATTTTGACTATTTATATTTCTAGTTTTAACTAATGCTTCCCTAAAAAATTAAGTTGAATGGTCTCTAGGCCACTTGCTCTACAGGCGGTGCTTTGTTTTTTTTTTTCAAAAAGAGTGGTATCAACTGATTATGTGAGTAACGGAGGATTGGAAAGTCTGGATTTAAATATTTAACATCGATTTTTGATAGTGCGGAGAGACGGCAATCCCATGATGAAAAGTGTTCGTCTGTCGGCTGACTCTATGATACAGGGCATCTGGGTCCCTAGATTAATGATTCTCCATTTTAGGATTATGTTTTCAGAATGATCTTTGTGTGTATGTGTTTTCCGTAAATGGGGGCTGTAAGATAAATGTGTTTGCCGAGAAATAGGTGATTAGGGGATAATTTTTTGAAATAGAATTGAAATTCCACGTTGTGTAAGAAAGCGAATAGTTCTGAAACGATCAAAGCCAGGACATTTAATCAAAGGGAAGATTTCTTTGACATGTTTCACGTCGGAGATTGAATACTTTAGTTGGTAGAGATAAGGCTGTCAAAAAAGAACTTACTGAAGAAATGAAAGATGGATCTGCGAGAAAGAGGGTGGGGTTCGCACACTTTCAGTAGGAAGTTTCATAAGTTACCCTTTTTCTCTGTCAGATTTGGCCCAGATAGCGTTATCACAATGAACTGGAGGAGAGCCACCTGGAAAGGAAAGAGGCTCCTCGTGGCTTCCTCTAGGAGCTGTTGGATTTGGATAAGAACAAGGGAGTTCTGAAGTGCGCCAGTTCTCTTTTGAACGTATTTCTTAACTTGTTCATTTCTCTACTATCCTAATTCTTTGCCGTAAGGTGTGTAAAGGAAGCGGCTAGGAATAATTAGAAGACTCTTCAGTGATTATATAAAAAAAAAATAATAATAAGAACATGTTGATACGTAGAAAATCGCTGGATTATTTTGTTTTAATGATTCACTGCTAAGTCGAGCTCGCCAGGGCACTTGAGCGGTATCTTGGCGACATCTGATGATCTGTGGGATTGATGTTTTTTTCAACTTCTGGTCGAACACTTTCTGGTCGACAGAATCTGTGAATATTGAAGGTTTATGTGGTTTAAGTAAAAAGAGGACGTGGAGTGTGAGTATAGGAGGGCTTTGGTCCGCAGGTTGCTTATATGATTAGTGATATCAGGGATTACAGGAAGATATTCTTTTTGGGCTGTGGGGCCAATAGGAAGATGATGCGGAAGAACATATAATGAAGGAGTTTTTTAGTAAGGATATAGAAGCATTTTTGACCTCTTGGCGTCGACATTCGCTTGCCTGACCGTTGGTTGGCCACTTGTCACTGTAATAGCCACCAAGATAAATCTTGGACTAACGGTTTGGAAGCTTGATATAAAAAGATTTTAAATATTAAGGTAATTTGAAAGGAGTAAAGAGAGGCAATAAAAAAGAGAGGTGATGAGGTTTGTAAATCAGAGGAGGTGGGAAATGAAATGGGATTTTACATAAAGCTAACTGCGGGAAATGGGTGAAGGAGTTTCGGATATGTACGGTTGTTCCACCAAAAAGATCACTGGGGTAGCCAGTATTTCGCAGATTAAAGCTACTCGTTTATGCTTGTCACGGTGCAGTCCAGCATTCCGCAGGAAGCAGACGATGGGCATGAACTTGTTATTGCTATAAGTATTTATCCGTGCGATCGGGGAGAAGTAGGAGTTCTATAAATTTTTGAATGAGAAATAATGCGAAGCATTTCTGTACAGTAGATGTAAATCAATGCGGATATGTATTGCTGATTTGTTGAGGAAGCAAGTTGATGTTGGTTTCATTTTTGGTTATGATGTCTGTTGTCAGATTGCTCTGGTGGTTTACATCAAGAGAATAGCTAAGTGGAATAAAAAGTAACATTTTTACGAACAATTATAAAAAAGAAAATAATTTTTTTAAAATAGAAATTTAATAAATTATCACATTACATGAGACTAGAACACAGAAAATAATGTATAAGGACATATTAATCTAGATAATATATCTAAAAATCTATATATCATTAAATGTGTTGGAAACAATATATAAAATAGGCGATTATAATTGTACCATTATAGGAAGATGAATGTAGCCATAGCTGGCAGAATGCCATATCTTTGTACCAACCATTCTTTTATTTTTTATTGATATTTGATACTATATATATATATATTTAGATAGATGGGCATGAACTTGTTAAACACTTGTTTTGGATAAGTTATCTTTGTCGTTCTTAGTTTTTTGTTTTATTCCAAAATCGATTAAAGCAAGAATGTATATACATTGAAAAGTTTAAAGGTATTTCAGTTCAGTTAATTGAGAGAGCCAGTTATTAATGATTAATTGTTTTGTTCTACCATCGGTCAAACTAATGATTTATTTATGGTAAAACTTTAGTAATAACAGGTAAAGTGCGTGGGGCTAGCGATGGATGTCCTGTTCTGTTCTTTAGTTTCTTGTGAGTGTACTGGGAAAAATAAACTGTTCTAGAAAAAGGTTGGGATAAAAATCTTCTGAATTTTATGAGACTGGATGAATACATGAGGATTGGATGCGTCTTTAAGTAAAGTTTTGTTGGAATATAATAAGGAGCAAAGAGGATTCGTAGTATTTTGGATTGTAAGGACTGGAAGCAAACACTTTTAGCGAATCACTGCAACTCTATTCTGTAGGTCACAGCGAGGTTCTCACAAGTAAAGAAAAGATTAGATCTTTCAGCAAAAAGTGTTAAAATTGGGATCGAAAATGCGAAATCGCCACTTGCTTTCCATTTCTTACTGTCGTAAAGTAAAGTTATGCCTATTTTTTCAGGCGGGGCTTAATGTCCAACTACCAATTAGGTGTCGTAGACGGAGGCGACTAGCAAAGATACTTTACTGTAGATTTCTTTTATTAACCATTAAATAAAATCCAAGGCCTGAAACCGGGAATCGAACCCAGTACCACAATACATATTAGCTTTACAGGTCTCGCTCGGCTACCGTAGCGCCTATTTCGTACAGTTGTACTGTTGTACAGTTCCGAGGCGTGCGTTATCTTTAAAGCAGACCAAAATACTCTACTACGCTTCGAGAGGAAGATACTCTAAACTTGTGAGAGGCCCATTTTCGGAGCTCTTGACCTGAAGCAAAAGAACAGGATTCCATCATGGCAAATGATTAGATGACCAATAATTCGCATCAAGATAATACGGAGAAATAGACGCCGTAATGGTACAATGGGTAACTTAGTACGCTGCAGTCTTTATCACGTGTAAAGAACTGGAAGGCTGCATCAATAAACAGGAGGAAGGACTGCAGCAAACAAAGGCGTAGCTCCGAACAAGCAGAAGAAATGGTACTGCCGTTTGAGAGATTTTTCTAAAAAACTGTATTGTCTAACCCATTGTGGCACCTATACAAATATGTAACAAATTTTCGGGTGAGATTCCCGATCAAAAAAAATAAATAAATAAATAATATCTCAAGAGCAGCAATAAAAAGTAAAAAAAATCAAGTGAAATTCTTCTAATGTTACACGTGTAACATTACGATGTGATTTGGATGCATTAAGGAAGAAATTGTTTCCTATCTAAGTACAAAGTGAAGGAATGATAATTATATTTGTTTTAATTAAGGATATCTGCGAGCAAAGTATGAGAAGTTAGTGGCACAAAGTAGTTGTGGAATTGGCATAATGTTTATTAGGTTTGCTTTAGACAGCAGAACAACCATTCACCAGCTACATAACTCATCCGACACCACAACTCTTGCCTTTTGATTTAATTAATTCTGTGAAAACGATTTGTTAGATCATAGTAAGGTAAAGCATTAATTTGTTTTATATAAAATACAGTTTGTATTATTCGCCTGGGAACACATTTCCAAACACAAATACGAACTTGTAGTGAAGATAACGCTTGTTTCTGTTAGTTGAATCGTTTAGGATTTACTGTTATTACAATATAATTACAAATCGAGGTTTTACGGATTTGTTTTTAATAAGTAGCGGCGTATAAAATATTTAAATTTTGTCTTAATAAAGTCTCTGGTATGGAAACTCACAAGACTTATAGAAAATTTTTAAAAAAGTACAAAATTTAATTTATAAAGTGGTACTTTTAGTTAAGGTATTTTGATCACAAAGTACGTATTGTGCGCCCCCTGGTGGGTTCAAAGATCAAATTTATACTTCAACTTTTCTGTGATTATTAAATTTTTTTTTTTTCTTCACATTTTCTGATTCAAGGGAACTCAAATTGGTTTCTTCCGGTCAAATATTACTAATTACTAATTATTACTAATCTTGATTATTTAAATATTACTTAAGTTATTATTAAATTTCAACATTTTTTCCTAAAAATAATAATGCTCTTCTTTTAGCTTAGATTCTAAGTCCAATTTACCAAGATTTTGTAGACGGAGTATTTTTTAAACATGCTGGAATTAATATCCGATAACAAATCTTAGTATCCATAGAAACCAAAATTCTAAATCAGGACATTATGTAAAATTTCAGCAATTCAATAGTTCATTTAGTTTTTCTTACAAATTTCCAAATTTTTTTAGTTTTATTTTTTTAACAAATCATGGTGAGTCTATAAATTTTAAAGTTTTGGAAGAGAAAAAGATAATTTGTAAATACAGTGAATTCAAATTTTTGGTTTTGGTCCTACATTTAATTTCGTCTATATTTCTATTATTTCTGTCTGTGTCAACTGCTTTAATGGCCAGGGCTAAAATAAACAAAAAGTGCTGCCTTCATTTCGAAAATGAAATGTAAAATTCAAGGAAATAAACTCTAGGTTGATATTTCTTAAAATTCTATCGAAATGATACCTATTTTTTTTAAAAAAGAGAAGTAGCAAATTTATAATACTTAAAAATTGTGACGTCACATTAAATTAAACGTTACTTACTAAACAAAATGATAACATTGTTACATAAGTCGAAACTTCATTTACTACATAACTTGTGCTTCTTTCTCTATTCGAAAATTAGGTTTTCTGTTTCAATCAAGAGCGTGGTAAGGAATTCGTAGGACCGGATACGAAAACAACGTTTGCATCTTGTCAGCTGGAAAGTGCGTCATACTTTCTCGTCCATAAATATATGTTTCTAGGGTATATTACGGTTCGGGAAAATTGAAATGGTCGAAATGCATAAAGTCTACAAATAAAAGTTTAGAAATTTTCAAAAAAATAACCATGGCTGGGTGCCGTTAATGCCCGGGGTTCGACAGCAATGCAGCCACTAACACAACGGTATCTACCTACTGATCTCAACTTATTTTAACTATTTCTGTAAAAAATTACAGTTTATTGTTTTATGAAAATTCAAATATTCTGTATTCGTCATTTCAGAAGGAAATCATTACTTTACACCTTGGCCAGACAGGTGTTCAAGTTGCAGACCCTTTATGGCGGCTAATGAGCACTGAACACAATATTGCCATTGACGGAACACAGCTACCTTGTCCAAACGATTGGGATTTTAGTCCCATTAGCGAAATGTGTCCAGAAATACTGATAGGAATAGATTGTAAAAAAACGAATGGAAATTATGAACCAATATTTCAAGAAACGCGTGATGGTAAATTTTATGGCAGGTCAGTATTGATTGATCCGGATCCGGAAACTATAGGTGAGCTTGTTGGCGGTTTTGAAGGACCAAATTGATATTTTTATTAAGCTAATTTTAATGGCCTCCTTTTTTAGAATATTTTGTTTTTATTAAATCACTAAAATATCCGTTATTAAAAGATCATTTCAAAAAAATGTAATCGCAAACATCTAAAAGAAGTTAGATGATCGAGGCTGCAAATTTATAATTGCTTTACCTGTACTCAGAACTGAAAATATTGATCAGATTGAGCAAAATTGATCAGCTCTGTAAAATGTTTTGATACCAATTAACTTTTTTTTAAATATTTAATTATTTTTAAAGTTCTGTCAGCGTTAACTATTAGTAATAATGACAATAATATTGACATTATATAGGGAAGGGATTAGGTATGCGGTTAGCGTATTGGATTCCCTCGCGGAGGTGCCAGGTTCGAATCCAGCTGCTAACCCTTAGATTTTCTCTTCCTAGGAGCTTCTTACAGCTCACTGTCCGAGAGGACAACACTCAGTGTTGTCTGTAACGAGAGGACACTGTCCGGAGGCCGGCAGTACACTGAAAAAAGCTCCGGGCGCCTGGAAACATAGTGGAGCGGCGAGCAAAGCGGCGATGATAGCGAAGAACAAAACGGCGAAATCAAACAATCTCAATAGATAGCGTTGCTCTATCTTCACTTTGCTCGCCACTATGCGCGGTTACATATGTTAACTTGTGTTTGATTTCGCCGCTTTGCTCGCCGCTCCACTATGTTTCCAGCCTTAGATGTTGACGCGCCTTAAATCATTAAAAAAATAAATAAATATTGACATTATAACCCACTCACTTACTTTGGGGAGAAGTTACCCAGCGCTAACATTAGGATTAACTTCTTAGCGTCTGAAGAGCTAAAAATCGCGATACTACCAGCGATTTATTCGCGTTGGAGAATGATCTGGAATGTAACGATAAATGACGTTCACGAAGTTTGGAATGAGACTGTAAGTTTTGATGAAAGTTTCTACAACTAGTTCGAGCTACTTGATCTATTTATATCAGAATATCTAAAGGTAGGACAGTTGCCGTTTAAATCCAGCTCCACCCCTATCTGCTAAAACTTAATTAGGTTTAAAATTAAAATGTAACTATCAAATTTTAGGAAGATTCAAAAGACTGTATGACCATGGTTTGTACATGAGTTCTAACTTTCTAACTTCTGACGACAGTTGTGGCAATTTGTTCGCTAGAGGATTTATGTCAACAGCTTCCATGATGAGACCTAGAATTTGTGAAAGAATCAGAAGAATGTTGGAAGAATGTGACCTTCCAGAAGGATTTATCATTATCAATTCGCTAGGAGGCGGAACTGGCAGCGGTCTGACTGCTGCATTATTGAATACTTTACGTATTTATTACAAGAATTTGGTCCAGTTACAAGTGACTCTATTCCCAACACCGCAGGTTAATTACACAGTATTAGTTTGTTTGTTTTTTTACATTACGCCGTCAATTTATTGCTTCACTTCTCGAGTCAACTTATGTTTAACAATTTTCATAATCTTTCTGTACCTTTGACGTACAAATTTCGAGGATTTTTTTTTTTATGAAGTTTGTAATTCTGATGCATAACATTTACTGTCCAATATACGAGTATTGTACCAAGCAAAGCCTATTTCGTATAATTCACGAATAGGCGGCTCTGCGATCTATCGCTTCATACCAGGTCAATTCAAGGCTAGTATGGGACTATCTGGGTGCCCTGAATGAAATTAGTGACCGAAATAAGGTCTTTCTAGTGTGGGTGCCTGGTCATTCAGGACATAAGGGAAACAAAGCGGCAGATTTATTGGCCCGGGAAGGCCTGCGGGACACTTCGTTGGCCCGGAGCCCTATTTTGGGGTTCCGAAGTATGTGAAGACTGCGGCCATTAACTTATGGATGCAGAGTAGGTCTCAAGAGTGGTGGCTTGCCACCACTAGGCAGAGACAGGCGAAGGAGTTCATTAAAGGCTATTCGCCAAGGCTGACGGCAGAATTAATCCGTCAAGGCCGTGGGACTATAAGGATAATTGTAGGCCTATTAACCGGCCACTACAGGCTCAGAAAGCACATGCATCGCATGGGCCTGGAAGATGATAGCCTCTGTAGGTTCTGTCAGGAAGAGGAGGAAACGGCACTGCACGTGTTGTGTCAGTGTGAGGGGCTCGTATGGCTAAGGATGTTATTTCTCGGGGAAGAAAAACCAAGGCCTGTGAGCTTTACCCAGGAGCTGCTCTCCACAATTAAGAGTCTGATTAAACGAACGGGTCTAGAGGGCGAGCTCTAGATTAGGGGAGCCACAATAGATCCAATTGGGTCGCAGTGGCCTAGGCCTTAAGGGCCCCCTATTAGAATCTTATCTTATGATTCACGAATACACCTTTACACTTCTCAAACAGTAACATCTCTATCGATTGAAAGTCCTGTACCAAAATATTAATCTTCCACAAATATTTGGTGGTTTAGTGGTAACAGGAACGGGAAATTAAATTAATAGCATTAACATGATATTGTAAAAAAATATGCTATTATTTAATGTCATTAAGTACACTTTATAATTGTCAAAAGTGTTTTCCAGAATCTCTTGAAATTAGAATTTTGTCAGAAACGTCTACAAATGAAAAATATAGTTTTTAGTAAGAACAAAAAGCTTGCATGCTTAATTCAAAGGAAATCTTTGCACCGATTTCAAGAAAATGGTCAAAAGATAGCAGTTTTATAAAAATTCCATTTCTGGATTGCGAATTCTGATATAAACATTTGTTTTTTTCTAGTTAGTAGCTAAATCCTTCCAGTTTTGTATTAGAGGTTGGTTTCCATTTCAACATAAACTCATAGCACATTAGCCCTTCTACTAAAACATAGTTCTACCGACTGTATGGCCTTTAAGGTGCTCCTAAAAGTATATTTATCAATATGAATAATCTGATTCAAAGCATCGGATACTCGCATAATCCAAGCTCCTTCCTTGCGTTACTTAAATAACCGCTAACTTAACCATCATGGAACACCATCTTTCTTAGCATTGACCATCTTCATTCGCCCCCTGAATCGAAAAATAAACTTAAAACTAAAGATAAGTTAACTTCAGGCTTTCCGTTTAAAATAATCAATAATTTTTACAAATTTATCGTTTTTAATTTTTTAAATCCTTATTTTAAAATTTCAAAAATATGTTTTTTTAGGCAACTACTGTTGAACCATATAATTGTGCACTGCATGAATACAAGATGAATGACAATTCATGCATAATGCTGATTGATAACCAGGCGTTATTCAATGCTCTTACACCAATGAGGAGATCTAGCAATGGATTTGAGGCTGTAAATAATATAATTGCACAATTAGTCAGTAATCTAACGATAGGTACTCGTTTTAAGGAGATATCAGAAGGGTTGATAAGTTTAAGAGATCTTCGGTTTCTTTTGCATCCAACAAAGAATCTAAGATATTCTTCGTTTTCCTACAGTCCATTTACATCAAAGAAAACTTACAGGTAAATTATGCTCACTTAGAGTGAACTTATTATACAAGCCTTAGGTAATAGAAATTAATAAGTAACTATTTCTTTGTTTTATTTAACTAATGGACAGGGAAGGGATTAGCTATGCGGTTAGCCTATTGGTTCCCACGTGGAGATCCCGGGTTCGAATCCAGCTGCTGGCCCTTAGATTTTCTCTTCCTAGGAGCTTCTTGAAGGACACTGTCCAGTGATGTATTCTGGACGTTTCCACTTAATAACTTCGTTGTTAAATAAATTGCAAGGCTAATAGAAGAAGTGCTTAAATAACCTCTTTCGTTCGAAACAATCAGTATTTAAAGTCACTAAGAGACCTGTTTTATTCCTAACTAAATAAAAATACTATGCACCTTCAATTATTATTAAATATTCTTAATAAAACTAATTTCAAGTTTCCCATTTGGGGGTGCCAAATTAAAGTGCCAAACGTTACTATTCTAAAATCTAATGCCGGACAGTCAGTAGAATTGGAGTGCTGATGCTTTTTTCCCGGGCACATCGACTTCTGCGGTCATTAGCGTCTCCTATCTTTTTCACTTATTTCTTTCCGTTTCCTTTCGAGCTTACGTGGTAAGTTCTGATGTTATGATACATAAGGACACTTAGTTTCCTCTGCTTGTCAGTTCATGTCCTTCTGAAGCCATGTTAAAGATGCATTGTTATTGTTATTTTTAATGAATTAAATTCGAGTGTGAATAAAAGATTACCCTTAAAAAAATCATATACTTCTCAACTTATATTGATTAAAAATTATCGTTTTAAAAATCTTATAGCCAAGCAGGGTAATGCTATTACTTTGAATTTACTTTAAAAGTTATAAATTGGGAAAATCAAGTTACTTTTTTCGGTGAAAAGTTTAAGAGAACTTCATAAATAAACTTTGTGCTTGTGACAGAACTTTCATAATAGTGTAAATTGTAAATAATTAAGGGATAATTAATTAACGTTGTACTTCAGGTATGATAAGTGGTATGAACATGAACTTACAATCGATTGCTTCACTGAAATCAATCAATTGATCAATTGCCCAAATATTGAAAAAACTCCAAATCTAGGGACTTGCATGATCTATCGTGGAAATTTAAACTATTTCAAAGCTAAAGAGTGTGCAGGTAATTATTTAAGGCAACTAAATGGTGGGCTACAAACTGGCGTCAATGTGTGTGTAAGTCAGAAAAACACATATCACCTGGATGAAAACAATATGCCAAAGGCTGGAAATACTGCTTGCAAACTAAGCACTAATTTGGCATTGAAAAATATTTGGGAAAAGACTTACAATAATTATACAACTCTCTTACAAAAGAGAGCATTTTTACATTGGTATGAAAATGAACGTATGACAAGCTGTGATTTCGATGGTGCTAAGGAGAAACTGTGTATCTTACTCGATGAATACAACTTCATGCTTAAAAAATAATGCTTTTATTTATTTATTAATTAATGTAAGCTATTTTGTAAATTACAGTATTAAACTGCTTAAAATACGTATTTTTTTTTTTTTTTCGGCGCATCAACTGCGAGGTTATTAGCGCCTCACACTCTTTCCTTTCCACTCGAGCTAGAATGGCGCTTGCCCAAAATACCCAGCATCCGAAACAACGCCTTTGAATGGTCAAAGGCGGAGGGAGCTAAGGAGGTATGGTATTATGGTCTTGACTTACTCTCTTTACCATCGCATCCGACGACTGGGAGAAGTCAGCCTAACATTTCGCGCCATTCTCTAGCTAGTATCAGGAGATTGCTTACGAAACCATTACCTAAGCACTAACTAAATAAATACATTCATACCAGAAGATTCATTCATACTAGAAAATACATTCTTATCAATAAATACATTCATGATAATAAATACATTTATACCAGCAAGTACATTCATACCAATAAATACATCCTTACTAATAAATAGGTTTATACCAGCAAGTAGTTACATTCATACCAATAAATACATCCTTACTAATAAATAGGTTTATACCAGCAAGTAGTTACATTCATACCAATAAATACATTTTTACTAATAAATACATTTATACCAGCAAGTACATTCATACCAATAAATACGTTCTTACTACATTACACGCTTATTAATAATACATACACGCTTTCTACATTCACTCTGGAGGAGTGTACTCGATATTCCACTCCTCGCTTAAGATATCCTAACCTAACTGATCTAAATTTTACTATACAAGTTACTACTCTTCAAAAAGTCAAGCAGTTTTCCTATATAAGGGGAACCCTCTTTTAAAATTGCCCGCAAGTTACATGGTAGCCCTGTTCTTTGTCTCTTTCCTTTAAGGGCCTGACACTCTTCTAACATGTGGATCACGGTCAGACTCTCTCTACATAGTGGGCATTTCGGCTTTCTTCCGTTCACTAGCAGGTATCCGTGGGTGACTCTTGTGTGCCCAATTCTAAGTCTGGTGAGCACTACCGACTCTCTACGTGGGAAGTTCTCTACTATTTGATTAAGCACTTGTGGCTTAATTTGCTTCAACTTCTCATTTAAGAGATCCCATTCGGACTGCCACTTTTTAAACATGGAGTACTTCGCAAATGTTTTTAAGTCGGCCGGTCTGACAGGAATGGCTAGATCCGCATTTGAGCAGGCAGCCTGTTTGGCCGCTGCATCAGCTCTCTCGTTTCCAGCCACCCCTATATGACCTGGTACCCATACAAAGATTACCTTTTTATCATATGTATTCAGATTACGCAATGTAAAATACGTATTAATATATTTTAAAATGTTTACTCGCCGAGTTCTGGTAAAAATATCTACAAGGCTTATTATAACTCGTAATATTAATGGAATTTTAGGGCAGCGGTCTTCGAACATTGTTTGAACTCAAATTCCCTAAGATAGAAAAAATGAATAACGCGTTCCTCTATTGTTTGTGCAGAAATCTATAGTGATAAATGTGCAAATTCGTAAAAAAAATGTTTAACCATAACCGCCATTTCATGGCTCGGGTCTTTGGCCTCTTGTTTTCGATCTCATCCACAACTTCATTTTAGAAAGTTTAAGGCCTTGCGGAGATTCTCCATTTATCAGATCTCTGACTAAATCATCCTACCTTTCCAGTCGCCCTCTCTAGCTTCATCAAGTCTTCCTTCCCTTACTTATTCTTTCCATGTCCTTCTAGGGCGGCCACTGCTTCTTATCCCCTACTATTTTTGCTGCATAAAAAGCCTTCTCGATTCGATTTTGGACATTCTACTAATGTTTCTGTATCAGTTATGTTGTGTCTTTTGGGCTATGTGTCGTAGACATTTTCTTATAATCACATTCCTAATTCAATTCCCCTTGGTCTTTCTCAATTTACTTAAAAGCTCAACTCCATTACTCGGGGTTTTCCTTTTTAGCTTGGTTTGAGTCCAAGACTCAGTATTTATTAAGGAGATATAAGGTGATAGTTTGGGAGTTTTGCATTTCCTTCATATTTCGAACTGCTATATCTCCTGTCCTATTGGGGTAATCTCTACGACAATATGTACAATTATAGCACACTTTTACCTCTCCAAATGTGCATAATTGCAGCTTTCTTTTTTTTTATTAAGAAGATATAAGGTAATAAAGTTTGGCAGTTTTCCATTTCCTTCCTATTTCTATTTGCTACCTCCTGTCCTATTGGTATAATCTCTGCGGAAATATGTACAGTTAGAACTCTTTTACCTCTCCAATTGTGCATAATTGCATCTTTGTAGCAGTATTTATTAAGAAGATATAAGGTAATAAAGTTTGGCAGTTTTCCATTTCCTTCCTATTTCTATTTGCTACCTCCTGTCCTATTGGTATAATCTCTGCGGAAATATGTACAGTTAGAACTCTTTTACCTCTCCAATTGTGCATAATTGCATCTTTGTAGCAGTATTTATTAAGAAGATATAAGGTAATAAAGTTTGGCAGTTTTCCATTTCCTTTATATTTGGAACTGCTGTATGAAAGAAAGAATTGTTTAAAATAAAAAACGTTTAAAGCGAAGGAATTTTCAATATCTTAGTTGTTGAAATGAATACTTTATTAAAAACACTATTACAATTATTAACTTATATTATAAAATACATATTGAAATATAAACTGTAGCAGACATACTCTGTTCGTGATAACACGGATGGCAAGCTGGGCTGTGGTACTAGCGCTCACAGGTGGGCAAGTTCAAGCAGGAGCCCCCGGCACTGCTCTTGTTGCGGTTGTATTAAGCCGTGATAAAATATACTCTTGGGTGATTAAACCTGCTTGTTTTAGTAGGGGGATGGTTGTGTTTGTTCTTCCACCATGTTGCCCTGGAGGACCAGTCCAGAAAGCAGAGTCAATGAAAACTAAGCATATCCAAACTATCATTACATTCTGTACTGGGTACTGAGTTTTTGATCTTAACTCGTTCATGCTGTCAAAAAGTTGTAATAACAATGGATGCCATTGGATGTTGTTGAAAAGGTAGTTAGTTTTGATAGAGCTGAATTGTATCGCTGATTTGAACTCAAATAAACTCAATATAATACCATAACTCAATGTCAGAAAATGTGGTTATACCCACAGTGCTGTCATTGATTTTATGGGTCGTAACGCAACGAAAGACTGCTTTCGGTCTTTCATCCTCCATCAGAGGTTGAAATCAGAGGATTTCGACTTCACTTACGATTCCGCCTCACACGGAGCGTACCCTTGCTATCATCCTACTTACTTTTTAAATTCTCCCAGTGAAAATCGCGTACCCCGGGAAAATTTTGAGGTCCTATAAAAGAGGTTTTCATGCCTAAACTTGAAGCAAGGATGTCGGCCATTTTATTCCACTCCACTTCAACTGGTCCCGGCATCATATTACTCGGCTACTTTTCATTTATTTTCTGAATTCCACAAGAATAAACTGCTATATAACAATCTGTAAGCTCGCTTTGTCAGGAGGTGTTCTGCAATCAACCGATCTTAAGTAAGGAAACAAAAAATGTGTGTCCATGTCGGATAAAGTAACTCTATCAGAACTTATTTGGCGTTGAGGTTTGTCCGGCGGATGAAACAACAAAAATATTGGAGAATTATTTTCATCCTCTTATTTCGCAGAATGACTTTGCATGCATAAAAGTGCAATTAAGTGTAATATCAATGCAATTTTTCCCCCAAAGAGAACAAAAACAAAAAATGGACTTCATAAATATAAAGAATGTTCTATAATACACGGTTCTTTTCAGTGTTTTTGGTGTTGCCTCATGTTTTACCACTTCTTCTCCTATTTTTTCTCCAGTAATTTCCTCACGAGGTCATTTGTCAAGATCCTCGGTACAAGTTTTTTTTTTCTCTCTCTCTCTCTGCCGGGATATTAAAGTGAATTAATGGAAAATGACTAAAGCAGGTCTCGACTACAAGAAGGGATGCTGAGAATGTACCGCGCAGGGTGAGGTGGTAGTTAAATGTGGCCAATGGCTTTGAACTGGTTTCTTTCCCAGTTCAACACGAGACTTTTAAAAACAACCACTTTTCAGATAAATAGCTGGTAGGATTAATTAAACTGTGCCTTGAATTATATACTAATTGCGCGACGTTTAATTTTAACGCCGCATAAAGAAGTCAACAGCAGCAGGTTGCTAGCCAATAAAAACTGTTTATTTAGGGTATCGTTCATTTTTAAGGTTGTTTGTGAATTTCCATTTTATAATGACGCCACAGCCGGTTTGATACTTTACTTATATTGTTTGTATTCAACTACACTGTTGGTTACCCAGGCGACTTTTGGTAGGAGACATCAAGTTGTTGCTTTGTAATAAGCGATGATTACCTAAAATTATTCGAATTATTGTAAAATTTGATATTTATAATTTGGCGAGAAGCTTTTATTTTAATTTAAATTTGCTCTCTAGCCCAATGGTTTCTCTAAATTTAGTTATTATTTTTCTTAAAATTTGATCAGCGTTGTTGCAAAAAATTACGAATATCTTCGTAAAAACGAGAATATGTTCTATGTTTAAAATAAAATATTGGAAATTTGTGGATGGAGGCGACTAGCAAACATGCACTATTAATTTACACTACTATAAATTGAATTAAAATGAAATAAAATCCATGGTCTAAGCCGGGAATTCAACCTAGTATAATAATACCACTCGGCAAAAGTGGCGTTTACTTATAAATAATGCGATTATATGAAATTTTATAAATTCAGTTTTTACCCGAAATTCGTTTCTGATTTTATCTTACCATAAAAAAAACTAAAATTGAATTAAATAAATATTGGAGAAATATTTAAATAATTACCTTTATAAAAAAATTTACACGACTAACAAAACTGAATCAAATAAAGCAAACACAATGTAATTCAATTTGGCACTGTGCCAACAAACAAAGCAAATTGGAAGGTCACTTTTTCCTTTTTTCCCATTGCTTGTTCAAATGAATGTACGAATTCCATGTACCAGGTAAACATATAAATGTGAATGAATATGTGATTTTTTATACCCACTGCGTTTTCTCCTTTCGCCCATTTGCAACCAAATAGATTCTAAGTTTATATTATTTTATTTTTAAAGTACACAGATTTTACAACCGAATTTAGCAAACCAAATAAATATTTATTTTATTTATTTATAGCATCTCTAATCTAGTGAAAAAATCTATAATAAAATTTAAAGAAATCATTAAATTTCTCTTCTATTAACTCTATGAATTTTCATATAGCACATGGAATTTAGGAAACATTATAATTTCCTAAATTTCAGGTTGTGGGCTACATTTCCTACTGGGAGCAATTTAAAAGCTTCTATTTTTCTCAATACTTCATTTCTATTGTATTTACATCATCCGCCATCGTGATCCTGACAATTCAAAGTCTATATTCGGTGAGGGAGAAATTTTTAGACTCTAAAGTGATTAGTTCTCAACCACCTTCAAGATCTTTTTATCCTAGGTGATATGAGCAGACCTTCTACTGCTCTAATGCCTTCTAAATCTAAAATAACAGGAGTATTACCCGGAAACGAAGCTAAAAGATGGGATTCATTTTTATCCAATGTCCTACGGGTGGCAGTGTCCATTTTGCTCAGGATAGCCAAATATAATATGGCGTATGGAAACTCAATATTATAGAAAACTTTAAAATTTACTCGAAATTAATTAGGATTTTCGAATAATCTAGATTTTTTTTTTAATGATTTAAAACACGTCAACATCTGAGGTTATTGGCGCGCATTGAGCTTTTTCCAGTGAACTGCCGGCCTCCGAGCAGTGTTTTCTTGTTACAGACCACACTGTCCATCACCGGCAGTGAGCTGTAAGGAGCTACTAGGAAAAGAAAATCTAAGGGGCCAGCAGCTGGATACGAACCCGGCTCCTCCGCGTAGGAATCGAAGACGCTAACCGCACAGCTAATCCCTTCCCTTCCAATTATTATTAACCATTAAATAAAATCCAAGGCCTAGACTGAGAATCGAAGCCATTGCCACAATACTTAGCTTTGCGGATCTGGTCTATAACTGCTCGGCTATTGTGGCGCCTAATTCTCAAGTAACTGTACGTCTTTCAAGTAAAACGTAATTGTAATAAGTCTTTCAGTCAGAATTTTAGCTAGTGCATGTCCATTAATTAATTTTTTAATTCCATGTCCAGTTCGTAGCATTAACAGAACTCAACTGGGAATTCAAATAACCACTTTCGGCCTAGCTCATTGAGTCGAATCAATTTTACCAACAAATAAAAACCCTGCCGAATAACTCACATTTATTGTAGGAGGGTGTAAATTGGATGGGAAAGAGTGGGTACTAATCAATTCAAGCTCTCCGGGGATCTAGCAGTGGACGAGGCAGAGACACCTCACTTCATTGCCGCCTCCATTCGCCCTCACTCTCACTGGGTGCCTTTAGAGTGAGCTGGGGGCAGTTGTAGCCGAGTCACTCATTTCCATACCGTTCTATCACTCCACCGCACATACACACTCCTACCACGCATTACATCTAAACTCCCCGACGTGACTCTCCCCCACCTGGGGGCTACTCTAGAGGGATAGTGAAGAAGAGCTGCTACTCTGGGTGCTTTGCCAATAAAAGATAACTCTGTGAAGAGAGTGAACAGTAGTTGAATCAGCATTCTCTAAATTAGCAACAAACTTCAGAACTGTCATTTAAGCCAATAACATTTAATACTTTATTGTGTTCAATATTTTAGATTGTTAACTTTTCCTTGATTGAATTCTATTTAAACATTATCAGCAAAAATGGTGTTTTGTAAATTTTTTTATTTTTTCAATACCCCTCTAGTTCACTTCAGTTGATACATTTACAACTTATTCATCTTTCTAACAACTAAAGAAGCTTGGTACACCGAAACTTAAAGTAACAATAAATGTTAGGGAAGGGATTAGCTATGCGGTTAGCTTACTGGCCTGAGGTCCCGGGTTCGAATCCAGCTGCTGACCCTTAGATTTTATTTTCCTAGGAGCTTCTTACAGCTCACTGCCCGGTTATGGACAGTGTTGTCTGTAACGAGAGAACACTGTCCGGAGGCCAGCGGTGCACTGAAAAAAGCTCCGGGCGCCAATAACCTTAGATGTTGATGCGCCTTAAATCATTAAAAAAAAAAAATTTTTTTTTAAGACTTTTATCTTCTCATGATTTAAGGGCTAATTTTATTGCGGACTACTACATATTTATAAATTGATTTCAGCTGAAAACCAAACTTTTACAGTCCATTTTGACCGGCTTCAGATTTCAGGAATTGTGTACTAAAATTGACTTCCCCTTTCACATTCTATGTCACACGCTTCCCTGTGACGTTGACCGACTTATAATGGCTAATTTGCACTTAAGTGTATAATAAATATCATAAATTTAAAGTCTGTTACATTACTACAAACCATACACCCACTAAAAGGGAATTTAATTAAAATAATGGTGCAATTTTATAATGAATTACAATAATATTTTGCCCTAATAAAACTTTGTTTAAGTTACATATTTGCCCACCAGAGTGCTTTTACATTTCTATGAAATAATAGCTAAGTTTAATAAATGCGGGGGTGCCTGGGGGATGTGAATAAAATTGTTATTTGCCTTATTATTAATATTTTTACACATAACATCTCTTCGGATGTCCATGTTACCTCGAAAACAATTGGTAGATTAACAATAGTAACTGAATTTTTCAAGTATCGTGGTGAATTAAGGACGCCCCAAACAGAGAAAGAAAATACTAAAGTAGTAAATAAAATGGAGAAATTTTGGATGCTCATTATAGATCTGAAGATCTGCTCTTTTATTTGAAACATTTTTATAGAAAAATATTTTTTATGACTGTTTTGAGGCAGACGAGAGGTTTTCCTCTAAAATTTCATTTTATAGAGACTCGTAATTTTTATATATATATTTTTTTTTAAATTTATTTAGTAATTTACTATCTGAATACATGTACACAATGAGTAAATGTGATGAACTGGTGCGGGAAGAGCAGGAGGAGAGAAACTACCCAGCGATGCACTCTCTATAGGAGTATAATGACGTTTAGGTCTTCAGACTGCAAGTAAGTCGCGGGGCCATTGGCGATTCAGTCGGCAAGGAGGATTGTTAGAGATGTCAGAGGAGGGAGAGACTGTACTAGGAGGATTAGAGCAATAGGAGAAAGCAGTATGGAACTCTTGATATTTAGTCTGGGCGAGTTGTTTGTACGAATGGGATGTTGAGGTCGTTGTGAAGGGTGAGGTTTTTTTATAATATCTAGGTACTAAAAGAAATTTAATATTAAAGTGAAAGTACACATTTTTCAAAACTCTGTAAAGTGAAATTACCATTTTCTTGAATAAAAAGTAAAATCACCTATTTTTTCAGGCAGGGCTAAACACCAATTTAGGTATCTAGGACAGGGGACGGAAGCACATACTTTACTATAAACCATTTTTCCTTACAATACGCCGTACGCCATAGGACGTACCCGGTATTCGAACTGGAGATGGGAGATGTCCCATTTACAAAGCCTCACTCATGACCCTTTCGTTTCCTCCCTTTTACCCTTTCCCCTTTTTACTGAAAATATTTTGTAGTTTTTACCTTCTTTTTTTTTTTTTTACGTGAATACGTTTTTAAATTTGCTATCATATGGAGGCAATCCAAAAAAACCTAATGATAACAAAATCGGGGGATACAGTTTGGCATTATAGTTTCGAATCTATCGGCTACATCCAAAATTAAATTAGACCACTGGATAGCTAAAGGATCAAAGAATTCATTACGATAAGCGAGGACTCTGACGCATCGCGCGCGGTGGAAGGGGAAGCGCCGCCATTTTGAGATCATTTTACTGCGTATCGAGATTTGCAATTAGTATAACTTTTGACTCGGAGAAGCTACGATGTTCGTTTAAGTTTTAATCGTCAGCTGTCGTCACAATCTATCGATTGTATATAAAACATTAGTGTAAAATAGTGACAGTTAATATAATAAAGTGTTAGAATAAAAAATATCATCAAAAATATATAATGCCGGCCTATACGCGTCGAAAAGCCAAAACCAAATACAGAGATCGTATACGGTTGGAAAGGGCTTCTCAAGAACAATCGAATGGTAATAATAAAACACCATATGACCGAGTCAAGCTGTGCCGGGAACGTAAAAGAATGAATGTGGCCGAGCGGATCAACGTCGGTGTCAGTACATCTGCAGCAGGGGCGGTTGGAATTATGCAAGTGGATGATGAAATCGCTTCTACATCGACAGCGGACTGTATAAGCATAGATTGTGTTCGATCGTCGATTATGAAGATACATTGTTTCATCCTAAATATATAAATAAAAATATTTTATATAAAAAATATAACCCGTTAAATAAACGTATTCACGTACGACACACGGCCGTGTCCATGACACAGCCACACGTTAATTTTTTTTTTTTTTACACAAAGTCTTTTCATAAAAATTTATTTACTTAATTCTCAATAAGAGAGAAGAAACGATAAGAGGATGAGTATTTGCTCCAGTTTGTAATTCTAAAATGTAAATTTTATTGTTATTTGGATTAAAATTCTTTCAAACCTGAGTAATCATTCGCAAATCAGTAACACAAAACAAAAAAAATAACAATTTGTCTAGAGATTGTTCAGTGTAGAAGTTATTGTTATTAGGATGTAATTTAGTTAGAGGGTTGGATGTAGGCGACTTGGTTGGCCATCTTAAGCCAGACTAACGTTACCATTCTGGAATAGCAGCCCACTAATAATATGCAAAGTAGATTTATTCTCTACCTCTACACCCTACTTCGTACCACGGTCGAAAATGTTGTCAACAGTAATTCGTTAACATCAGACGTTCGCCCTTCCGCCCATCATATTTCTAACTCGATAAACAGAATGTTGGAAATTGCTAGACGTATCTCTTCCTACCATTTCCTCTTCCGTTGTCATCATTTTTTCCCCGAAGTTATTTCAATATTCATTTTTCACTTATCTTTCAATAAACTAGATATCATCAAGGTTACCTTACTTCATTTTCTGTTATTTGATATATACGCGTATAGATATCATACTATACACATATATTTGAAAGGAAATATGTTGGACGCTGTTCTGATAGCATTGAGAAATATTGGAATACTTTCTGAAAACAAAGTATATCATTATTAGAGCTATCTATGGATACCCTTTCATTAATTACTTTTTGTATCAAATTTATGTATTCGTTATACAAGGATTAATCACATCTTCGAAGAGATCGTTGTGCTTATAGCCATTTGCAAAGAGGAAGAATACCTTCTAGGTTTATAAGAGGACACTGGGGCGATAAAACTAACGAAAGACTGGATAAGCTTGCAAAGAAGGCCAAATACAAGGCAAAATGGAAGATTATAAAATCACCTATATTATTCTTACTTACAAAGAAAGCCATTTAGTAATGGCAAGCAGACAATGGGAACATTTTAAAAGTTCCATGATGTCCAAATTACCCAAACGACCATGTTTTAAAGGGCAAGCTATGAGTAAAAAATACTGTTACGAGAGTAAGCAGGCTGAGATCTAATTACACAGTTGGTGGCTCATAAACCGTACAGAATCAGTAAGAGAACTTTACAACTATGGACAGAGTTGACAATGAAGAAGAAGATCTCAAATCTATAACAATGATATGCCCAAGTTACCCAAGAGAAAGGAACGATATGCTCAATACTTCTTAACAAATATTTTGAGGCGCCCTTTCGGTGAGAGGACATTATCTTCTCCAGCAACTTCTTTGGACTGGAATCCTTGAGTATTCTTGAATCGGTGTAACCAGAAGTGACGAGCGCGACAGGGCCAAAATATCTGAGAACTGTCGACGTGTGGCTATAAAGATCTGTCGTAATATGTTTAGAACGATAGATGTAGAGCAGGTACTTAGATGTAAGGATGAGTTAGAATTTAAATTACCCTATTCATAATAGTGGGAGATTACAGATATTACAATAGTAAATAACGCAGCTGGGTTGTAAAAATGAAATATACTAAGTAAATGTTCCTAATTATTATAATTGTTGCTATTATTATTGACATTCGCGCATCATGGTCTCTTATTTGGGATCTTCACGCAGTAAAACATTTTCTATACAATTTGCGAGGGTGTATGGCCGTTATTGTCCACATTCTGAATCTAGCTGCCAGCTTTCTTATCATGTAAGAGGTTGAAGCGGCCGTACTCTTAGAGAAACACAATTTAATAATAAAATAAAATAAAAGAAACGTGGAGTACTTCTAAAAAAAATAAATAAAATCTCTTTTAAATTGCTCACATTATTAAAATGTATAAAACGCTTTAACTAATCTGTTTGTTAGGTTTATTTCAACAGATTAAACTTACAATGTTAGAATGTTTAACTGAGTCTGGCAAGAAGGAGCTCTGTATCCAAGTGTAGCACACCCTAGTAGTACACGGGTGAGTGGTTGTCAGGGTAGCGGGGTGTAAGTGGTGAAGAGATTCTCTTTGCTTCCGGAAATTGTGCTGCCGTTGAGGTACCAGGGTGTAGAGCCGATATCTGGCTGCACAGTTTCCTGTTTTGGTTATCTCACCCAAGCTCTGTTCCGTTAGTAGCAAAACCTCCCTAAATAACCCCTCACGCATTTAGCCCAGTATAGCAGACATTAACTCAGCACATCGGATACCGTTAGTGGAAGAGGTGGTCTTCCTAAAATGGTTACAACAATCAAACATATACCATTTCTTACCTCACACGTTAACTCCTCCTCCATCTTCATGCTCTGCCACCCCTTATGTGTTGGTGGCTTTAACTGAAACATATATCTAACTCAACACTTGCCTCGCTTTAGATTTTCATTGCTTTTTTTTTGTGTGTGTATGTGAATGTTTCTTAGATACTGTAATACAGTTTAAAGTTTCATTAGTTTCTGTTACACAGCATTCAAATGCATTTAAGTGCATATATGTCACGAGTTTAACTCAAATAGTGCATTAACATTTTCGGAGGAAGGGACTTCCTTTGTTAATTTCCAGGCAATAGCCTACATCTTTGAGAAGAAACCGTACTGTATTGCAGCATTCCTCCTACGTACAACATCCCGTATTACTGTTGTAAATCAAATGCATTATCTGTCAAATCTATTTTCTCATCCTTATACTTAAGTCTCTTAGAGTTTTTCCTTCTTTTTTTTCTCACTTTCTCATGAAAACAGGAGTTCCGCAGGGTCGTATTTGGGTCTTATTTTTGTATACAGTTTACACTGCTTTCTTTGCATAATAGTACAAGAAATTTGACGTTGTACTGTTATACTCTCTTACGATTCCGAAGCTATTTCAGTTTCTAGAAATTCCTCAAGAACATAGGATGATCATAGAAAAGTAGCGCAAAAAGTGGAGGTGAACGAACAGAAATTTATTGACCACATTTTTAAACTTCGGCACTCATTCAGTTAAATTAAACAATACGTTGGTTGCTACTTCTGACAAAGTGTGCACCTTTGGGTTACATATCGGCAAACTAACTTAGGGTACGTTTACAACGGAGCTGTGAGTATAGATGATAGCAGAGATGATAACTGATAGAGTAAAATATAATCGCTGATTAGTGTGCACAACGGAGCTGTGATACATGCAACATGTCGAGTAGTGAAGAAGAGTTTTTATGTTCACCAGCAACGAAATGGTATATTTAAAAAAAAAAAGATGTAGAAAATATCATGTACATACCATAAATAAAAAAACGAAGTACTTTGGGCGAATTTCACTATTTATATAAGGAACTTAGAAATTATCCGGATCGTTTTTTTGAATATGTGAGGATGGGTCCACCCACATTCGACTATATTTTAGAAAAAATAAGGTCAAAATTAAGAAAACGTAGGAAAAATTGTCATGGAAATCCTATAACTATAGAAGAAAAACTAGTGATAACTCTGAGGTAAGGTTATATTGAGGAAAAACAAATAAATACACATAAAAATAAATGTAAGCACGATTTAAAAAACAAAATATTGTTTAAAAGTAAATAATAAAATAATAACCAAAAATAATGAGTAAAGACAGCACTAATTAATTTTTCTACCTCCATTTTGAAGCTCCGATACTGGAGTTCAGCTAGCAGAAAAATGAAAAATTCAATTCTATCATCTATGCTCGTTTATACCAGCGAGTATGAGTCACTAGTCGAAGCTTCGTTGTGCACGCTCACATAAGAATGTACTAGGTTATTCTATAAGCGCTGATGCATCACTGCTATCATCTCCGCTATCATCTATGCTCACAGCTCCGTTGTGAACGTACCCTTAGAATCCTTACACCAGTTTCTGAAATGAATGAAAACTAACAGACGATTTCGTGTGCTTTTAATATTATTCGATAAACGAACTAAACCTACTTTAAACAAACGCTTTGCTGCGAGCTACATGTCCCATCAGGTTCCGCTAAGCATTCCAATCTTTACCGAACCCAATTTTTGACTATTCAAAATATGTACTACAAAAGTCACCAGTGCTCCTTACTCTGTCTCTAATGTAGCCCTAAATAAAAACCTATCAATTCGATGTGAAAGGGGAATTACTCGATTATCGATAGAACCCTTTCATGAAATGCAATTTTAAAAATATAATTATTTTACCTTTGACCTCGAACATTATTTACATGAATTTAAGTAACTAAATATTTCAGACTCATGACTGGCTTATTAATTTTCTTATTCATTTAGAAACGTTTTGAACACATTTAGAAACTATCTACTAGTCAATTCGGAAACGGTGGAAATCCCGAGCTGACTGCCGTAAAGGCTAAGGATTTTCTTGGCCTGTCGAAAACGGTTATGGTTGGCTTTAGCAGGTCCCGTATCCGCCAGTTGGTTCAGGTGTTGAGTGGACATGCGAATTTAGCGTAACATCTTTTCAAATTTGGCCTTACCCAGTCGCCAGTTCGTGCTGAGTCCAACGAGACTGTGCGGCATTTTGCAGAGGTGTGCCCCGTTTATTCTAAAACTAGATTCCTCATCTTCGAGAAAATGTTTCCCTATCGGAGATTGTGGCATCTATTAATTCAATGAACTTTCTAGGTTTATTCAGTGCACTGGCGATTGAGTCGCCATGCTCCCTAGTGTCCTGTTACTACTTTCTTAGTTTATTGTAATGTTAGACGGACTTGTTGGTCCTGAAGCCCCGGTATCTCTCATGAGATGAGGGGTGCGCGGGAAACAATGGGCATTTTGGATTTCCTGCGTTCCTTCCCCTTTTTGGTGGAACCGCCCTTTTAATGCAATCCTCAATTCAAAATGATTAAAAAGCTGAAATAAGAGCGCATTTTCTAAATGTTGTGACCTGTAAATTTAAATGTTACAAAGAGTATTTTTTCTGATGGTTTTTAAAACTTTGGTCCTTACAAAGTAATATTGTACGTTACTTTATTTTAATTACAACAAAAAATAAATAAATCAAAAATCTGCTGAGATATTAAACTAATTCTAGTAACTAGCAGAATTGTCAGAAATGTTTTCAACCTTAATATTTCTAACAACTGACAGACAATTTGAATTTACCCATTCACACAATCCACTATCCTGGATCCTTTGTTAGAAATAAAATGGAAATTGGAGAGAGTTTGGCTAATAGATCTGCCATTATTGACAAACAGTCTATACTTCACCATCATTGTAACTAAGGCAACACATGCTTATTGATTGGATTTCGAGTTAAAATCTCGAACTAAATAAACAAGATAACTGATGAAAATTTAAATCACTTTATCCTTCAATGTTTTATAAAATTCTATGTACAATAAAGCAAAACAGATTTAATAAAAAGATCTCCTTCCTTAACTAAATAAACGAAGCCAATTAGATAGGTATAACGCCTTGAAATATAATGATCGGATGGAACACGTCTCGGATTTACGAAAATAAGAAATGATGCAAAAATTTTTCCTCTGGCTGATTGGCTATATTTTCAATGTAGAGTATTGGAAGAGGCGATAGATTGTTGTATTACCTGAACTTCAATTTGCATTATTATTATTTCCCGCTGTAATTCGATATTGAAAATAATTTATTAACTAAAATATCGAATATCTAGACAATGATTTAAGAAAATTTGCCATTTACCACTGTTGGATGATTGTGTTTGGCCATCCTTTGTATCTCGCCACTTCGGAAGAAGTCTGTATTTAATTATAATGCCTTATAAACGTACGAAGTACGGATGTCGGTGTAATGGTTATGAAATGTGGATTTGTTATCGGGAGATCACCAGTTCGAATCCCGAGTGTAGCGACTTTTTATTGATTAGAAAAAAATGTTAATAGTCATCTGATGATCGTTTTTGGTGACTGATTCATCAATCCATTAGGAAGAAAGGATGATGCCAATTTCAGTCATTATTCAGTTTATTTTTGCCTAGCTTTCGACCTAGAGATTAGATCATCTTCAGGACCTAAGCTATTGACAATTATATATATTCGTATATTTGATTTATTTTAAAAACTTCAAAATATATAGTAAAAGTGTAAAAATTAATCTCGACCTTAAAAGTGATTTTTTTGGATACAAAAAAACAAATACAATTGAATCAGAAACTATTAAACGCCAATAGCACAGTTAGTTGAAAGAAACGAATTAGAATGGACAAAATTTATTATGACGTGCATGAAGGTAGTTAAGGATCGATGTTACAGGTGGGACAGACCAATAAACATTCATGTACTTTGATCAAATGTTCGCGTAGGGTAGTGCCAGCTACCTATCGGCTAAACTTCAAACTACATCTTCAATTACCATACAACGCCTATTTTTTTTTTCTATTAGAATCGTTTTTTGATTGATTTTAAGAAAGTATAGTTTTCAAAATTATTACATATTTTCTTTTTAAATTTCTGGTAAATCGCAAGTTGAATATTTGTTAAAAATTTTGGTTAAAACATTTAAGCATCGTCAAATTTTAAATTTGTAATTTTTTGTTTGATTAGAATTTAAACACTGAAAAAGTTTTTTTTCTCAGTGTTTAAATGGGAGGTTCAATAGTGCGATAAGAAGTTAATGAGTGTTTAAAACATTTTTCTAGAAAAACAAAATTCAAAATGAAAGTGATAGGTTTTTATTTTTCATTGATACGAGGGTCGTTTGAAAAGTCCGTGCAAAAATAAAAACTACTTAATTTTTTGGGGTAAACCTTTTTTATTTTTCAACATAGTCTCCTTTTAGGCTTATACACTTCGTCCAACGCTGCTCTAGTTTGTTGATCCCTTCCGAATAATAGGATTTGTCCAAGTCTGAAAAATAGCCATTCGTTTCTGCAATCACCTCCTCATTTGAATAAAATCTTTTTCCCGCCAGCCATTTCTTCATATTGGAGAACAAATAGTAGTCCGAGGGAGCCAAGTCTGGGGAATAGGGGGGATGTGAAACGAGTTGGAACCCTATTTCCATTAATTTTGCGACCACAACTGCTGAGGTGTGAGCTGGTGCGTTGTCGTGATGGAAAAGGACTTTTTTGTGGGCCAATCGTGGGCGTTTTTCTTGCAGCTCGGTTTTCAAACGGTCCAATAACGATGAATAATATGCACCTGTAATAGTTTTACCCTTTTCCAGATAGTCGATGAGGATTATTCCTTGCGAATCCCAAAAGACAGTCGCCATAATCTTTCCGGCCGAAGGAACGGTCTTCGCCTTTTTTGGCGCGAATTTCCCCTTGGTAACCCATTGTTTAGATTGTTCTTTGGTCTCAGGAGTGTAGTGATGTATCCATGTTTCATCCACAGTGACGAAACGACGCTTAAAGTCCTGCGGATTCTTCTGGAACAGCTGCAAACCGTCCTTGCAACACTACACACGATTTCGTTTTTGGTCAAGCGTGAGCAATCGCGGCACCCATCTTGCGGATAGCTTTGTCATGTCCAAATGTTGATGCAAAATATTATGTACCCGTTCATTCGAGATGCCCACAGCACTAGCAATCTCACGCACCTTCACTCTTCTGTCATCCATCACCATATCATGGATTTTATCAATGATTTCTGGAGTAGTAACCTCAACAGGGCGTCCAGAACGTTCAGCGTCACTTGTGCCCATATGGCCAATCCGAAAATTTTGAAACCACTTATAAACTGTTCTAATCGAAGGTGCAGAGTCACCATAATGTTTATCAAGCTTCTCTTTAGTCTCCTGAGGCGTTTTGCCTTTCATAAAGTAGTGTTTAATCAACACACGAAATTCTTTTTCGTCCATTTTTTGAAAATCACTCGACTTCCTCGATTCAAACGAATGCCAAACACAAAGAAATAGACCGATCTGGCTGAAACTTGGTGTGTGTTCTTCCAAGAGATGCTACTAACTAAACATAACCTCGATACGCGCCAGTGGTGCTATCTCTCTGACTTTGCACGGACTTTTCAAACGACCCTCGTATTGTGCGGATTTATACATTTTTTTATGAACAACAGTTTTTTTTTTACTCTATTTAATTTACACCTGCCTGTTGGCAACAAGTAAATCGGATTATAATATATAAATAAAACCTAGCTTGAAATATTTGAATGAGGGCCATCCAACGATAATCATCATGAGTCGACTAACACAAGATGCCGTTGAAGGTAGTAATTTGAAGGATGCCCTTTTTTATCGTGCGATCAGGTGATCGCGAGGCCATCGACACTTCAGTCAGGGAAGAGTAGTTTGGGATAGATTGTTTATGAACGGGTTGAAGTGTTGGAAAAGTCTGGAATGAAATTTGGTGTAACGGGGTTTGGCCAAGGACAAGGACAAAAGGGATTTTTAGGTCACTGTGGATAGTGTGATTGCTTACGTAGAAAGGAGCGTTTAGGAATGTACGTAGGATTTTCGATTGAAGGGATTGGATGCGGTTGAGATTGGAACGCTTTGCAGAACCGTGCAGTTCAAGTCCGTATGCCCAGATTGGGGGGGCTAGTGGAGCTGTGTAGATTTCCTTTTTGTTAGTAAGAGACAATTTGGAGCGTTTGTCGAAGACTCTTTTGGCCATTCAGTAACGTAAGTAAAGTTCCTGACGCTTGATGGGGGGTTCCAAGTAAGGCGTTTGTCGAGTAAAAGTCCAAGATAACGCACCTTATCTGCCAGAGGAATAGGAATATGGATGAACAACAGTTATGGATCTAATTTTTTTATAAAATTTATGGACGTAACTGCAAAATTTCGAGAAAAGTTACAAAAAGAGAAAAGAAAAATAATTTCTTTATAAAGCGGTTTTCCGATTGAAGGACATTGACTAATAACTTTCTTTTGTGGTATTTATTCAAGGTATAAAATTTGGGTTTACTGCTAACTTTCGAGCAAAATACTCGTACACTTGCTAACACTGATCGGCTCAACCAACAAGTTACCAAAATAAATATATTCTCGATGTGCAGAAACTTGTTGTAGTTTTAAATTATATTCAAGGTTCCATTATTCATTTGATAAAGAAAAAAAAATCTCCTGCTCGATCTTTGATCAAATTCTATGAGATTTATTTCTTACAGATCACTTTAACTTTTTGCTTATTTTCTTCGCTTATTCGCTTTTATTTTCAAGATAGTGAGAGTGGCCTGACGTCATTTCCAATTTGATAACAATTTGACGATTTTCTGGAAGTATTTTTGCCAAATCCTCCCACTTCAACCAGGTTCTATCCCTTCTTAGGGTGCCTTCACCCTAACGTTGTGTGAATGAGATTAGCCATTCTTCTTGCGTTCATTGGCAGCTGGCGGTCGAACCATTATAGCCTGCTCTTTTCAGTGTTAACCTTAGTGGTTTGATATATACATTCTTTCTTATTATGGTGTTCCTAAAACGGTTCCGCTGTGTCTTTCGCTTCACCTTCCAAAAATGTCTCATCTCAGTAGCGTCAATTTGACTATTATGCCCCTTAGCCACTGTCCAGGACGCCATTGCGTAGGGGAGAATGAGAAAAAATGCCGTCTAATAAACTAACATTTCTTTTTTTGTATTCTTTGGCACCTGACTACGTTTGTGCAATACTCCCTTAATGGCATTGTACATAAGTTCGACTGTACCACACTTTATTTCTCCTTCAATAAAACCAACTTCGCTTAGGTGAGCTCAAAGAAACGAAATGCTTCATCTGTCCTACTGGCTTACCATTCCTTATTACTCCCAATTTTTGATGTTGCTTTTTCCGAACTCTCATAAATTGGGGTCTTTTTTTGGAGTTGAATGATCATGTTAATCTATTTTGAAAACTCCGCCGTCAAATTAACTTCAATTATGGGGATTAATGGCAGTGGTTTCCAGCTTAATCTGTAAGATTTACATAAAAATGAGAAGGTGCTGTCAAGACACTCGAATTCTTTAATTCTGCACCATTATTATCATTTTGTGCTAAAAATTCTAGATTCAATATCTCTATAAAAAAATATTTATTTTTTTTAATATTATAAGAATATTTTTAATTAACAATTATTTGATCACCAAGAAGTTGAAAACATGTAATATATCTTTAAAAGATTTATTATTTTTAAGAAGGAAAAATAAGTGAACATCTAGTAATTCTATCTTGTATTCACTCTCCTTCAAAGCTTTAGAATCGGATTCGAAACATGGAAATTGGTTACAAGAAGGATAACGGAACCTTAGGCCTTAGCCTTTCCTAATTCCATTTACTGACTACAGGGATAAGGGGAAAAAACAACCCTCCTTTGTGTTGGAAGTGAAGGCGAACTCTGTTATAGAGTAAAGAATGGGTGTTGGTGGATCAGGTTTGGCTTTGTCCGTTATGGGTTTTTTTACAGGAAGGGAGGAGAGTGTTGCGGTTTTACTGTAGTTGCGGTTCCTCCTTCTTCTTTTTTTTAAATATGTAGACAGAGTGTAATCTCAACATTAAGGGGCCCAGGTGGTCTTAGCCTAGTAATAAGGACGCTCCGAGGGGAGAATTTCTTGCTTAATAATCACTACTGCGCCAAACAAATGATGCGGATTAAGTAAATATTTTTCTATCTCATACTTCCACTCTCTAACATGCATTTAGTACAGAGAAGGGAGAGTTTCGGTCGCATTAAGGTTTGTCCTAACAAATTTTCTTTATTAATATAAATCCTACATTTTAATAAAGCTGTAATGAACAAAACTTTCCAGTAATCTGTTAAGGTTTTAAATTAAAAAAACAATTTTAATGATTTATGTTGACTAAATTTGAGGTTAGCGAATAGGAATACCAAAGAATCAATTTATATAGAGAAGTAAACCACTAAATGATTTAAGATAATTTTACACGTTCAATGATAATCAGTAATATTGTCAAAATGATGGAGATAGACTACAATTGCACCAATACTTCTTACAAAACATTCAAAAATCAGCAACTGCAATGTAAGACAGAAAATTGAGTTGAAATCAGATCCTCTACACTACTATACCAGGTAGATGAAAAAATCTAAAACAAGTCCGGAACATAACAAAACATGCGAATAACAACGAATAAAATCAGCGATATTATTGAGTACTACAAATCCAACAACATTTCTAAAAATATTATCAAGTATTAGTTGTGAATTCCACTGTTGATGCAGTAGTATTAAGTGCCAACACAGGTCGGCGGTATCGTAACTGTGCCATGTTACTACAAGTATCCTTCTGTACCATATTTGAGATCCAAAAGGTGCTCCTTTCTCCAGGTCCCTCCCAAAGAAAAGGCTTCTAAAAATTAAATATTTTGTTTTTGTATCGCCATGTCTAGAAAGGAATGGTAAGCCAGTAGGACAGAAGCATTTCGTTTCTTGGAGCTCACCTAAGCGAAGTTTGTTTTATTGAGTGCTATCTGCTGATTCAACTTTTTTTCTTTGGGCTTCCCTAGAAAACCTAGTTGATTATTGTTTTTACCCTCCTTAAAACCGTTTCAACTTCTTCTTAGTAAAAGCTCTTGCGTCCCTAGTTAACTAGGCCGTTGCATACGTGAAGCGGTGCAAGATTTTGAATGAGCACAGAACGCTCTGTAATCTCAAGCCTCAGAAATTGCAGAAGAAGTGCTTTTGGTTGTTTTGCTTTGCCCAAAATACACGTTGTAAACACCTCATTGTCTGATTTTAATTTCGCACACTGTGGGAAGTTTTTTAAAACTGAATTTCATGTTTAACTGGTTAAAAAGATAATAAATTTTTGGTATCCTTAGATAGATGAGCTGCAAAAATGCATGAGAAATTTTGTTGAATAATATTCCCATATTTATTGCATTCAGACGATGAACCAATGGTTGATTACTTCTTGCTTTATTTAAATGTGCCTTCAATTCTTTTTTTTTAAAACATATTAAGTCTCAGCTTATGCTTTAACTTGAACTTCACCGTTTTCCTCAAGTCCTGTACAATTTTTTCTGTTGCAGTTTCGGAAAAAGGACAGGTGGAAGCGCTAGGAGGCCAATCGAATGTCTCGTATTGGAAGCTTCAGAAATGATATTGGTAAGCACTTTTACAAATCATTCAATTTTATTATTTTGTCTCACTTGCTATCGTGCAGATATTACAATCATGCAGATATTACAATCGTGCTATCTCTACTAATCTCTAATCATTAAAAAAATTATCACAATCTATAATTTATTATTGTGTACCGTATAAATCTTGAAACTTGAATAGGTTGTGGATTTCTAGATGGCACATTTCTTCGGCTAAGCCACTTTCAATGGCCATTACCGGACATTGAGCTGTAAGAAGCAGCTTGGAAGAGAAAACCTAAGAGACAGTAGTTGGAAACCTTGGATCTCCGTGTGGGTATCCAGTGCGCTAACCCAGCTAATTAATCCGTTAGATTTAGCTGTAAATATAACTTAAGTGAAGTTACGATATTACAGCACATCGAAGTAGGTAATTACTGTCGGATGCGAAGACTGCCTTTTCACCGAGGATCTAACCTTCAATTGATTTGTTTAACATTGAAATGTTTGAGTTTTGAATTGGGCTTCTACTTGGTATATCGTAATAGTCAGCAAGTACTATAATCTGATAAACCATAATATAATAAACGATGACAATAGCAGAAGGACCCTTTTGGGCCCGAAGTAAACCTGTGCTTTGCTTGATTTTATGATCGTTTACAGGATTCTTATATTTACAGTAGCTTTGCACAGGGTTTAGACTCTCTATTGGGACGGATGTTGGTCTAGTGGTCAAGAGCTTGGCTTTATGAGTGCGAGATCCCCAGTTCGAATCCAGCGTATGACTACTTTTTATCCGTTTTGCGTGAACTTCCTTCGTTGCTATATTGGACTCCAGACATTATTTATTTTCACATTACCTCTCTTCCAATAACTCCTTTTTTCTAGAGGCAAGTTCGTTTAATTGGGGTCAGCCAAGTTTAGAACATCTGGAAGCGTGGAAGGAGTTAGCGTTGGTTGCACCAAGGTGTGCTAAGATCCCTAAATGCCGGCTCATCATCCTCTTTCTAAAAAATTTACTACAGATCTATATTTTGGGATTAATTTTTTGTAACCTATTCCTTCCGAATTTCATGCTTAGACATTCAGTTTCAGATGTTAGCCATTTTATTCGCGATTTTAAATTGTACATACCAACATTAAAACAGAAGGAAACTTCCAATGTGCAATCCTAGTAATAACAAAATTTGTTTAAAAATTAAAAAAAATAAAGAAAAAAGAAAAGACATATATACATTCTTATAAAAAAGTATTACAAGAAAAGTTACATAATTTACTTCGTACCTAATTCTAAAAGTTCCACACAGAGGGCAGCGAAGTTTATATTCAGCCATGAAACAAGCTTTTTAATATAGTTGCACTGAACAATGTTGGAAACAAAAGAGAAGAAACAAATATTAAAATTATTCCTCGGTTTTGTCCAAGATCTGCAATTCTTGTGTGAACTAGGAAAATCGTATTTGTCGATTTAAAAAGGGCTCATTTGGCCTTAACTGCTAATTTTCCGAAAAGAAACCTATTTACAGTTGATGTTATACTTTATAGCCTTTTACTTTCAAATTCGAATTATTCCCAGCATTTTTTGTACTAAGAACTTTTACTAAATACATTTTTAGATTTTTTAGATTAAGTCTAACATTATTAGAAATGAGTTCATATCTATATTAGATCGTTACCGGAAACTTACTTTTACGATTCCTCGCTAGCTATGCTCACGTTTGTTTTTATGGTTTCATCAACATTTGTTATGCTATAAGTAACGCTTTCACTACATTTAAATTCGCGTGGATGTAGTCAAAAAAACAAACTCAACTCAGAGATAATTGCTAGCAGGAGGCCGCTGGCGTTTTAATCGACTGGGAGCGTTACCAGGGATGTTGAGAGATGAGAGGTAACAGTCTAAAGGATTAGAGATGGATTGCAAGGATCGATGGAAATTTGTATTGGGCGACAATGAAAATTGTGAGATTAAGTGCTTTAAGAAATCTAAAGGTTTGCGCAGATGGTTAAATTTGAAACGTAGAAAAGAGCTTTAACGATTGTTCGGAGGATTAGAGAGGTTATAATCTCTGAAGGTTTAAACCTGTGGTTGAACCTAATCAATTCCGTACCTTCATTGGTTTTAAAATCATATTGTTTGTTGACGTCTATTGTTTAGAGAGAGCCTGGATCTGTTGTTATTTTTTCAAATAGTCGGTTGAGTTCTATGAACTGCTCTAGCCTTAATCTTTTGACGATCTTTGAAGGGATTGGGGTTAAATTATAATAAATTGGAGGGAGGGAGATGCGATGGAGGGTGAAAGTATTATTTTGGAATTTGGTTTCATTAAACTGAATTTTCCCATTTTTTTAAACCGTACTTCTAAGGATCTGGGTTGGGATAAAAGGTTGCGTTGTGCTACTCTTAGGTCGCCATTGAATAAAGACAGTCGTCTGCATATGTGAGAAGGATAGATTCTTAACGGGTTGAGTTGTAAGTTGGGTTTACATAGTACTGAATGGGATCAAGGATACTTCCTTCAAGGAGAAAGAGAAAGACCGACTTGCTTGAAGGAGCATTGATCAGAAGGATTTTAGGATACGGTAAAAGATAAATGGAACATTATCCTTTAAGTTTCAGGAGCTATCCCAGGCTCCATGGTCGAGTGAAGGCCGGAACTGAAAAAAAGTAAAGAAAAAAGTCATTCTTATTAAATTCAGCTGTTCACTCAGTTTATTTAATTTTTTCCTATCCGGTAGTAGAAGTGTTCTACTTCCCATTAATCCCGGGTACGCATGCGCCTGGGCTATATCCAGCGGGGAAAGATATTTCCATTCAAATATGAAACGAATACCTCAACACTTCTTCCTTGCTCTAAGTTCGCCTGTCGCCTTCAATCCTCCACATCCCACCTTACACCATTACTTCACACACTTTCTGGTTTCTGGTAAATCAATTAAGTGTAAAAAGGCTTCCCGGCCGCCTGATGAATATTTAAAAACACGTCTTCTGCTCTCCACTTTCAGCACCTCCTCTAGTTGGACGTAGCGATAAGAAAGGTGACGTGCCACTTCGCTAAGTGGAGAAGGAGGGAAACGAACCTCTTTTTTTTTACTTATTTTTCCTTCTTCTTTCTATCCAGGACCCTTTCCTTTAAGGAAACATTATTATTTTACTCCGTTCTCGATATCGCAAAAAAAAGGGTGTCCTTTTATGGTAAAAATGGAATAAGTAAAGAATGGAAATAGGGAGAAAAATAATCTCCGTTAATTCTGATATAAGCTCATCACCGAAAAATGAAAATAAAAACTTGGTAGTAAAAGGTATAGAGATGAGATTTTAGTTTAGGTGACGGTTATCAGCTTTGGCAATAGTTAATAATTTTATATAGATATTTAATTAAAATATCTTAAAATCTTATTTAACCGATCGATACTGCCGCGTTCGTCAAGGGCAGGCCCTTTGTCCTTTATACCCATAAAAGCTGGAGTCCCTCAAGGAAGCCTTCTAGGCCCTTTCCTTTTTCTAATATACACTGCTGACTTACCTCTATCCAAAATACAATAGTTTCAACATTCGCTAACGTACTGCTATTCTTTCATCCCACTCCGATCCGGTCCAAGCCAGTCAGAACATTCAAATCCATTTAAATTTTCTCGAAACCTGGTTCCGAAAATGGAAAATAAAAATTAATGAGCAAAAATCAGTACACAATACGTTTACTTTACGAAAACCTGTGAGTCCACCAGTTCGACTGAACGGTGTAACGATTCCTCCAGCTGTCGTAGTACGATACTTAGGGTCTGTACATTGACACGTGGAACCCACATACTCGACTGAAACGACAAGACGTGAAACTACAAGCTACTTACTAGACTACTTGACCGCAGATCTAAACTTGACTTGAGTCACAAACTGACAATTTACAAGACACCCATATGGACATACAGTGTGCTCAACCAAACCCTCTAACTCCACACGCCTACAGTCACTACAGTCTAAAATCCTACGGATAATCCTGAATGCTCCATACTACATTTCTAACCTTACCATCATCCACACTGACCTTCACATCCCTTTTGTCTCTGATCTAATAAAGTCTCTCTATCGCAAATTTCACAGCCTCCTAGCTCTCCTCTTGTGCAACAACTCTCCTCTCCTCACCTTCCAGACAATCCTCCTCGTGGCTTGAAGCGGAAGTGGCCTAGGGACCTATTGATGTGAGTGTACGTAATATCCACCGAGAAAGAGTTTCACCAATGGGTGATTACTCTTATCACGACTTTCATGTGAATTTAACCTGTATGATCAAATTTACTTGATGCAACATTTATTGTACATAGTTGTAAATATCGTTAATAAAGTGATTTTTTTTTTTTTTTTTTTTTTTTTTAAATAGAAACGGTATTTATTCCTTTGAAAATCAGAGGAGCGGTGACAGTCTGATTTCGAAGATTTTTTTTCCAATTTAAGATTCTTTGATCTCATTCAAAGCGAAATTAATTCATCCAAATAAACACCGGATGTTGAGAGAAAATTTTGCAGATATCTTCTTGCTCTTACGCTACGTCAAGGTGTAGTCTGTAAGAAGCTATTGGACAAATTTAGTTTCATTTCATTACTTTTATTACAATTGATTTATTTTCTTTAAAGATTTAAGGCGGCTCAACATCTGAGGTAGGACCTCCGCGTGGGATATAGCTAATCTCTTCCTTATTTTGTTATTATTTTGCACTTATACAACGAACTTATACAATGTACGAGTATAGTGAGCTAAAGAGATGGAGAGTTAAGGAGTGTAAATATTACATGCATGGGCACCCAGAGTCATTAGTGTAGTGGAGGACGACCATCCAGTGATGGAAGCCATTAGTTCGCCACGATGGCAAGCTTACACAGCAACCATCCTAGGAGGTCGGCGTTATGCGTTGAGATGGTCACATGGCCACCGCCGCTTTAGAATAGAATAGATTAAATTAGGGCGGCCTCAAGGCCTACGCCACTGCGACCCCTTTGGATCTATTGTGGCCCGTTCGTTTAATCAGACTCTTAATTCTGGGGATTGACTTCTGGGTAGAGCTCTCAGGCCTTGGTTTTTCCTTCCCAAGAAGTAACATCCTTAGCCAGGACAAACCCCTCACACTGACACAATACGTGCAGTGCTGTTTCCTCCTGTTCCTGACAGAACCTACAAAGGCTATCATCTGCCAGGCCCATGCGATGCATGTGTTTTCTGAGCCTGCAGTGGCCGGTTAATAAGCCTACAATTATCCTTATAGCCCCACGGCCTTGACGGATTAATTCTGCAGTCAGCCCACCGCCGCTTTGGTGTGCAATGAGGATTTGAAGGAAGTGTTGCAGTAGACATGTTGTGGATCACAGAGACTGGTGACGTAGAAGGGAGCGTTAACTATTGTTCTTAGAATGGACTAAATCAGCCAATAGAAATTGCCACTTTATTCAATCATTTCCTTTTTAGTTTTTTAGTTTTTTTTAATGAATTTCCTCATAAAAAAAGAAAGGACTGTAAAGATTTTCATTAACGTTCTTAAGCTCAAAACGCTAACTTTAATGACTGGGCGGTTATGTTGGTCAACATCCACTTGGAAGTCGATGAATTACTGATATAAGTGCTACACTCTGTCGGCCTAGGCCAACACGCTTGTCGTTATGCATTTGTTTGTTAAAAAATTGCAGTTCATAGAAATAAAATTATGACGTATCAAACTATTGTCTGAACTCTTTCCAGTTTTTGAGTTGTGGATAGCGGTGCCCCCCCAATCCAATATGGCAACCCAGACACTTTAACCGTCGATTTGCTTACAGGTCGGGAAAACCAAACAATCTTAGACAATTTATTCTCTTAGAATTTTGAAATATATAATATTCTAGTCGTAAATAAAAAAAAACAGGAATTTGTAACAAAATAAGCACAAGGTTTTAAATTTTCTTATCCTTATCAATTGCTTTATATCAACGACATTTGTCCCAAGAGGCCTTGGTACGGTTATTACAAATTTATACATAGTGCAATACTAAGTGGGTATTAAAGGAGGCCCGTAAATTATATTAATTACCGAAATTGAAACGGCCTCTATAATACCGGTAGTTAACCACCTGGGTACCAGACACGTGGCAACGCATACTACTTCACCAGCCGGGGAACATGCTACATTACAAGCTGTTTGTATCCCTGAGGAGATCATCTGTAATATATATGTGGGTTGTTATTTTTGTGGAATGTAATCATTTCCAGAAAGCAAGATTGAAAATGTAATTTCCGCCACAATAATTTAGATTTTTTGAATCAAGATAATTTGTCGAATTTTGGTTATTTTGCAACATAATGGCTATTTACTTGACGATCTTATATGTTAAAATCAACCATTCACGATTCAAAAAGGAATAAAATGATAATTCCATTCTGTGAACAAACAATATCAGCCATAGTGGATGTCATAGAAATCTTAAAGACAGAAAAGATCAAATTCTCAGGGGTAAGTGACTAATTCTAGCACGAATTCAATGAATACCGATTTAAGTAATCGAGGAATACATTATGCCCAGATTCAGCACTTCTATCAGCAGCTGTAGAACCAGCACTAAAACTTTCAGGTGAATAATTTGAGCCCAGTAGGCGCCACGATAGCCGAGCGGTTAGAGGCGAGACCTGCAAAGCTAATATTAGTGCTGCACGAGACCGAGACGAGGCGAGACTTTATGCAGTCTCGATCTCGGTCTCGGTCGCTCAAGTCTCGGTCTCGGTCTCGTCGAGATATCTCGGTCTCGGTTTTTTGAATTTTTGTATTAAAAGCGGTTTGCTATTAATAATCTTTTCAAAAAATGTTATTATTTTCTAATAATTATTTTAATTTATATATTGGTAATGAAAATGTGTGTAAAAGAAGACAACTACTTACACTTCAATGCATCATATATTACTATTACTGTTATATATCTTTATATAATTTCAAAAAGATGTTAAAAACGCGCCAAATGAGAGACCCAAATAACATATCTGCCTGCTATAACAAGTCGATTCGTGAAATAAAAAATACACCTCCCAACAAACTTCCCGCTCCATTAGTTATGGCTGTTGGTGAAAATAAAGAATCTGATGATTCACCTTTTGACGACGACGACGACTGCATCAATATTTTTACACCATTTGCTCAAAAATCAGCAAATATCACCGAAGCATGGAAGACAGAAATAATTAATTACACCAAATTAGACCAAGCACCAGTAGACGTTGACATTTTAGAATGGTGGAAAACACTTGAGAATTCCTTCAAAAATTTGTCTAGAATGGCAAAAGATATTTTTAGTATCTGTGCAACTTCAGTGCCATCGGAAAGATTATTTTCGCAAGCTGCGATGATAATGACCAATAGAAGATCTTCTTTAACTTCTGACTCAGTAAAAGCTCTTTCATGTATCAATGCTTGGGCAAAGTGTATCTTAAAAACGAAAATTTGTGGCAATATTTTTTAGGTGCATAGATAGTCTTTTTTTTCAAATTCACTAATTCCAAAATTCTAAAATATAATTCAAATAATATCAAAGTTCAAAGTATTAGATTATTAATAGTGAAATTTATGGAATTGAATGAACGAATGATATGAATAGTGAAATTTAGTGAATTTAAGTAAAAATTAGGTAATTCGAAGGGGGCCGCCACGGTAGCCGAGCGGTGCGAGACCTGCGAAGCTAATGTGTATTGTGGTACTGGGTTCGATTCCCGGACTTAGGCCTTGGATGTTATTTAATGGTTAATAAAAGAAATTCACAGTAGAGTATGTTTGCTAGTCGCCTCCGTCCACGACACCTAATTGGTTAACGTCCAACCCCGCCTGAAAAAATAGGCGATTACTTTACTTTACTTTACTTATAATTTGAGCCCAATGCAACTGAAATATGCACATACGAACTGACGGGAAAATTAGGTGGAGCAGCCTGGTATCGAAACGTCTTCGAATTAATGGTTCACTTCATTTTCAAGTTATAGCTAATGAAGCTTAATTAGAAAGATAAAAGCTTAATTATGTTGAGTAAACCAACAATTTTTGAAATATAAGATGCATGAAGACCGACTTTTGAAACATGGTAACTGGCAAAAAAAAAATTAAATAGAATTTTCAGAAATTGGAAGTAGCTCATCGTAATCATACTCCGAATCAGATGTTTAGTTTGGAAATTTGAACCCACAAACAAATAAGGGTTTCTGTCTACGTTAACTCATGCCAGCCCACCTGAAGTTATTTTTTCAGAAACAATAAATTTCAGATCTCATAAACAACTTTCAATACCTCAGATAATAGAATAAAAAAGCACGATCGCAATACTTTCTCTTGCTGAGAGTGAGAAAATTTAAATAAAACTACAACAGTAAGAGAAATTTAAGATAATTTCTCTGAACTCTAGCGACAAACCTACTGAACCAGTAGCAGTTCACAATAATGTTCTTAGGTTGCAGCACTAAACTAAATCGTTAAATTAACTGGGGGTACACTACTTTGGTAAATCTTAAATATTTTCTTACAAAATATTAATTTGCCTTGATGATTAAATGTTTTTAATTAGAACATTGAATTTATCTTAGGAAATGCTAATTACTTGACAATATTCGCTTGGTAATTGACTTGAGGACATCAAATCATAATTTCTTGCAATGGAATTTCTCTACTTAAATTCTGTCGTTCTGTACAATTTAAATTCCATCTACGTATATAAATAAAAATGTAAATGATCGTTTGTTCAAAATCATAGATCTCCGAAAGTTCTTCGATTGCTTTAAAATTTTGATACAATGTTTGAATACGGGCGTGTTTTTATATACCTGTGACATGTAGAAACTTGCTTCTTTTTGTAAAACAGCACCATCTGTTGGACGTAAAAACAACACACGCTATAATAAATATTGTATGATTCCATTTCAATGTTTCCGATTGCATTTTTAAAGTGAATGTTCATAGATTTTAAAAGTGCAACAAATAGCCCTGAATCCACCGGCTACAACGTCAACTGCTTTCTTCACGTTATGTCAAAATGATGCGTTTGCGAAAACACTGCTGAATTCGGAAATGCTTAAGTATTACACATGGAATGCGAGTAGAAAACCACTTGAACAACGCAAGCGAGGACGAGGAGAGCGAGTCAACGGACAACCTGGCACATTTAAAGAAACTACAATAGGCAGACTGTTCACCGTGCATTTCAACCAAGATGAATGCTTCTTTCTATGCATGCTGTTCGTAAATGTGCCTGGTATTGGAGAACGATTGAATTTGTGTGTATCCAAATCAAATTTATGCATTGTTTGCAAACATATTGTCCGCCTGCTCTCCTTCATCTCAGGGGGAAATATAAATCGCACATGGCTGAAGATAGTTTTCTTCGAATACGCAAGGAAAATTCAAATATGAACATGGATTTTACAGGGGAAATCTACAACGAAGCGTTGATAATGATTGAAGATTTGTTGTTAGTAATTGTGAACACAGTTCTTGATCAATTGGGAATGCCATCACCGAACCAATCTTCTGCTGCTTTACAGCAACAATATACAGCTAGTATACAAATAATGGCAGGGGACAGTATCTGTCCTAAATACAGTTTCGAGACTCCATTTCAGGTATGTATTAAACCGAGGACTGAATGGAGGGTGAACTGGACGGACCAGTACAGGAAGGGAGGCACTTGGTTTACCGATGGCTCCAAGATGGACTGTGGGACTGGGTCTGGAGTGTATGGGGTTAAACCCGAGGTACTCATTGAGAGATCTCTTGGGAGATACGCCACAGTCTTCCAGGCCGAGGTTTTTGCTATTAAAATGTGTGCTGAGGAAAACCTGCGGATGGAACCTAGAAATAGGGTGATTCGTATCTTTTCGGACAGCCAGGCTGCACTGAAGGCTCTCGTATCCTTCAGAATGACCTCTTCCCTGGTTTGGGAATGCAGGAGCTAACACTCCTTTTATCGGTCCAGAGCCTGTCCTGGGGATCACCAGGGGGTCGGTTCGTGCGGCTCTCAGAGAGTGGATCTGGAGGGAGCACGAAAAGAACTGGGTGATGTTTCCTGGGGTTAAACACAGCAAGACCTTGATGCCTTGGCTGTGTAAGCAAAGATCTAAAGAGACCCTGTGTTTGGGTAGAAATCAGATTACTCTGATTACAGGCCTATTCACGGGGCACGGTAGGTTTAAGAAGCATCTGCGCAAGGTGGGGCTTATCAGCTCGGAGCCGTTGTGCAGATTATGTCAGGAAAAGGAGGAAACGGCCTCTCACCTGTTGTTCGATTGCGTTGCAATCGAACGTTTGCGCTATGAAACCTTTGGAACGTTGAGGCCGAAGGAGATAGTAGCGCAAAAAGAACTCGTTTAGCAACCTCTTTAGGAGGGGAGGGTTCGCTTACTAGATTTAAGAAGGGGCTGGCACAATAAGTCTTTTGTGGCTGGGGTGCCATGGGGCATAGGTCCCGTCCCATCTACTATCTTAATCTTAATCTTAATACAAATAATAGTTGTACTACGTAACTAATATAATCTTCGCGTTGCAATCCAGTGCATAAATTCATTATTTCAAGTTTTACTCGTATCTCATGAGATTTTTTTTAATTTTAATTATTCAATACAAATTGGGAGTCATTTACCAAAAGTTATTTCCAATTTGAAATAATCCAAAGAAAATGGAATTCTTTAATTAAAAAATCTGGTCACATTTGATTTAAAGGAATCTGAGCCTTATTTATTTTTTATTTTGTTACATTTTAACTATATTTTACATTCTTAAATAAATATAAGGTTATTAGTATTCTTGTTATTTTAACAAGTCCTTCTTTTAGTTACTAAGGTTGGCGCCCTAGGAGTGGTCTTCCTACCTAAATCTGTTTAGCAAACTCAGTCCATCTCCTCGTTTATCCCTTCTCTCCCTGATTGCCTGGTTCCACCTTTCCTCCTGCCTATTTTGAGAAACTCAGTTCACTGATGTAATGGACCATGGAAGCTGGAGCATCCTTTGTAGCTGAACGCACTTGCTTTGCCTTTCCTTTCTAGTTTCTCCCAAACAAATTCTTTGAATAAAATATAAAAAATATTTTATGTAATATACTTTTCCCCACAGACCTTCGACAAAGAATCCACACTTTACATTTCAGTTCGCTTTTAAGATACTGCGGCACTCCCTTAGGTTTATACAACAGTATCAAAGAAGTACACCAACAACGAAAGAACCTTCTCTTGTTCCCAATACAGAGCTGCATATTCTTCAGGATGTAGGGCATTATCTTTGCTCTTTTCTTGTATTTCCCTATTGTTTTTGCTGTCTTGATCACCGATATCATAATCTCATACAGTATCAATTTCAGATAATTAATATACTTGACCTTCTTCATTCATTCCAAAACAGCTTCTAAATCTCCCTATATTTTGGCTCCCAAACCTATTGTAAATGGATTTAGTCCTATTTCTGGCATTCTTATTTGAATTTGCAACTAACAATATCTAAAACCAGAGCTAGTAATATATTGAATCTGAATTTTCTTCAAGTGGAAAATATGCCTCTCGTGATTTCAGTGCTCTGTTTGTTGCCATAGTTACCATCAACTGGTAATTTTTTGTTTTTTCAAATAGAATTATCCATTACATCCTAATGTTTGAATATTACATGTCGTCTTTATTATTCTTCTGTCTAAAACTGGTAAAAACATCAACGAGCCCAATTATGATATGATTTGGTTTTAAGGACCTTAAAGTCCATTTATTGGTCGCTGCTTTTCAAGTTTAAGAAATATTTCCTAAATAGTTTCAAGATTCTGTAAATGAGAGTTTAAGAGGTACAATAAGTCAAAGGAACATTAAATTGGCAGGTTGTTCAGTTTATTTTACTTATTATTCATCACCTAAATAAAATTGTATACAGGTGTGTCGTTAGAATCTCTAATTAAACAAATGGAGTTTCACAATTTGAATGTAAAAGGTCGTACAATCAAAATATCCAATTATAAAGATGTCCTCAATACCCAATCCATTTCCGAACTAATCATTTTCACTTCCTAAATTTTCACAGTCACCTAGCGATCCTTTCCAATCCTACTGCGAAAGCTTCATCTACTTCCTCCTATCCTGACATTAAACCGACGTTGGTCGCTGAGTACCCTATCCAGAGGAGCCCTTCTTTCGCCAGCTTCTTTCAACACGCAAATCCTGATAATTTGTTATATAGTTACCTGACATTTACATTAATAAATACATTTTAAAAAAACTTAATAAATAACTTTTATTCTCTATCCTCTATTCATTACAAGTTTTAAATTATTATTACTATTATTTTACATTGATTTATTTATTTTACAATCCTGCCATCATAATGCTTTCCAATTATCGTTTAGAACAGAGTTCACCCTCCTTTTCTTGCATAGAGTACCGCGGATAACTGACGAAATGACCAGTGCGGGTCGCAGAATCAATATGTACAATACTTGCAAGTCAGAAGAAAAGCTCTGAGAAAAAGAAGAAAAACTAAGTTCAGCATTCCGTGTTAATCATGGGCGAGTAGCATGCAATGCACAAAACTTAAGAGAACCAACATATTTATTTACTGAAAAAGTTATCAAAGAAGGCGACTTTAGCAAAAATTTAGTTACATCAGACCTAGTGAGCATAAATCGTTAGAGTGATTTGTGAAACTGACGTTTGGCTTTCAAGATATCATCATTGATTTGAAATTGCAGCATCCAATCAAGTGAATTGCTTTCAAATGTTCATCAGTCAATCTCGTTCGATATGCTGACTTCACATCTTCAGTTTTGGAACTGTTAACTCACAGTCACACCATACACTGAATGCCTTAAAATAAACAAGTAAATCTAGATACAATTTAAAATGGAAACTAATAAATTTAAAGCTCTTAGACCCAGAAGGTCACAATTTAAAATGGAAACTAATAAATTTAAAGCTCTTAGACCCAGAAGGTCACAATTTAAAATGGAAACTAATAAATTTAAAGCTCTTAGACCCAGAAGGTCTACACACGTGTGAAGATCTCCTACTATTATAAAACATAATATTTAAATGAATATTGTATGAAAACGACTCGCGTTCCAAATATTTTATCAAGCAAATCCAAGTACCGTCGGCGAGCCTGATAAACTGGCGTCGCGGGTTGGATTAGGTTGAACCGCGGGCCGCAGTTTGGTGACCCCTGGTTTAGAAGACCAGTAATTAGTACTCGAAAAAGAGGGATATGTTAGATTACAAGTCACTTCATTGATGGCAACATACTCGTGCTCTGAATTGTTTATATCTAATTGTTTACATGCCAACCTATCTTTATGGTAATCAACATTCGCTTTAAAGCGAGGAATTGATTCTTTGTTAATCTCAATAAGTGGTGCGGAGTTAGAGCCCACGTCATTGCAATCACATAGTTTCACGTAAAATAAGTCATTAAAATGCTTTCTATTTGGATCTGGTAAATTCCTTAAACTAAAGTTTGTAATAAATGTTAATTTTAGTGTTAACAAGTGAACACGTGTTGTTGTTGTAGAAGTCATAGTCATGATGAAAGTTTAGTGTACGAGAAGTCATATGAAAGCTCGTACTACGCTGACAAAGCGTTCATCGACAACAATGTGCTCATAAAAACTTGTTATTTAATTAATGAAAACTGTATAGACAATAACTGGCCATTTTTTAAATAACTTTAGTTTACATCTATTCATAAAGGGATACGTGCCTTTGCATTTATTACCGCACAATAAATGCGCATTTTATTTTTTATCTAATTTTTATTTCTAAAAAATATTATTACAAAAGAAAAAATATCAGCAAAAAAATAAGTATTTTTGTTTTTCGATACCTTTTGTAATTAATTAAACAAAAAACTTTTTGAAGTCAATGAACAATAAGCAAAAGAGATGGGAGATAAGGTCAGCGCAAATACACATGCACTTATAAATATGTACATACCTACACACTCACATGCATGTGCACCCAGAGGCATGAGTGGAGTGAACGACGACCATCCAGTGTTGGAAGCCGTTAGATTGTCACGTTGGCAAGCTTACACAACAACCATCCTAGGAGGTCGGCGTTATATGTTGTGATGGTCGCTACCGCTTTCGTCAGCGCTGTGGATTTGAAGGAAGTGTTGTAGTAGACATGTTGTGGATCAGAGGGTTGTAGTGACTGTGTAGATTTGAGTGGAGTTTTGTGAATCGAGATTGGGGCTATTTCAGAAACGAGTGGAATATTTAGATCAGAGTGTATAGTATGATTGGAGACGTAGAAGGGAGTGTTAACTATTGTTCTTAGGATTTTCGACTGTAAGGTTTGAAGTCGGTTGATCGATTATTGGGGCAAGTAGGGCGGTGTATAGTTTTGAAGTCAATTCTTCTGAGCTTTCCATGTTAGTAGTTTATCAAGATGTAGTCCGAGATATCGTACTTGGTTAGTAATTGGTATAGAAGTATTGTGGAAGGAGAGAGGAGGGAGAGCTTTCTAGTTTAGAGTGAATACTATGTTTTTTAGATTTCAGTTCATTTATTTTGATTCTCCACTTTTGCAGCCAAGGTTAGATATTTAGGTGAGTTGGAGTGCATGAATTGCAGGATCGTCCTCGAATTTGAAAGTAATTTCTTAGATATAAGTGTATAAGTTTTGGTCTAGAGTACTATACCTTAAAAAAAATTGTCAATTCTGAGCAGGACATAGTTATAAGGAAAACATTTATTGAGCATTACCCAAGTATTATCTAAACTGAGGAACTAATACAAAATAAATTCTCTTATCGTTATCCAAATCAAGAAGAATAGGTATAGATAAAGCAATAGATAAGGGAAGGTTATTTCCTACCATTTTCCAATATACTTCTCGGTAAAGCTCAGAATTTTCTGAGCCAAACATTTCATTCATTATGTTCTACATTAAATAAATAAATTGGTAATCACAATCAAATTTTAAAGAATTTCAAATTCACCTAAGAGAGTGTTTTCTCTTAGAAGTTAGAATCTCTAAAGTTTAGTTGTGTTTAGACAAATACTTGAAACTTAAACACATTGATTACTTCCATTAGAATGCTATTCCAGTTTGGGATATTAACAATGCAAATCTTCCATTAAATCTTCTCTAGTTTAGCAAACAATTCAATATTAACTCTTTTAAGATAATTATGGAGTTATCATCAATTACTAGTAAAATTACAAAATCACGTAATCTGGAATTGTAACTAATTTTAAATCATAAACTAGTTAATCATTGATATTTATTTAGATAAGTTTTGATCTTTTAATTAATATCATTCATTAACAATCTTTATTTCTTGTTAGTAAAATATAATTATTAATACGTTAAATTAGGGAAGGGACTCAACAACTAAGTTGTTAGCTTAGAATCCGGAATGGAATTCAGTTTTCCTGGCTTACCCTTAGATTTCTCTTCCTAGGAGTTTCATCCAGCTAACTGTCCGGTGATGGACAGTGTTGATTGCCTGTCCGGAGGCCGGCAGTGTACTCAGATGTTGGCGCGCCTTAAATTAAAAAAAATAATAAATAAAATTAAATCCACACAGCTGACTTTTTTCTGCAGAAAAACCATAAAAAAATTATCCTATTTATTTTCAAAATGATCGCCGTCAAAACCAACTAATTTTTTTGTAAAAAGAAAAACAGGGTAATCATAAATTTGGCAAAGGTTTTTCAGAAAGATACAATCTTTTCCATCTCAGAAATATTTTGAAGAAGATTTAGCTTTATTATGGCAACCATTAAGATAAGATTCTAATAGGGCGGCCCTTAAGGCCTACGCCACTGCGACCCCATGGATCTATTGTGGCTTCCCTCACTCTAAAGCTCGCCTTCCAGACCCGTCCGTTTAATCAGACTCTTAATTCTGGAGAGCGACTCCTGGGTAAAGCTTACAGGCCTTGGTTTTTCCTCCCTGAGAAGTAACATCCTTAGCCAGGACAAGCCCCTCACACTGACACAACACGTGCAGTGCTGTTTCCTCCTCTTCCTGACTGAACATACAGAGGCTATCATCTGCCAGGCCCATGCGATGCATGTGTTTTCTGAGCCTGCAGTGGCCGGTTAATAGGCCTACAATTATCCTTATAGCCCCACGGCCTTGACGGATTAATTCTGCAGTCAGCCAACCATTATTTATATTCAATTAACATTTACAAAATAATAAAGCTTGCTACTTATGGACAAGAAGCGTTTTGATAAGTCAACGACATCGATATAGAATAGAATAGAAAAGAAATTTATTATTCTGGGACAATTGTCCCCTAAGAATAAACACAGGTACAAATAGAGGCCTAGAGAAAAACCAAGGCCTGTAAGATATAGATCGTTTTGGAAATGTACAGTTTTCTAGACTGAGTATCATCTCATTAGAATTAACCTGGAAAACGCGTCATTTATGTATACAGGGTGTCCCAAGCTATCTGGATAACGACTTTTTCTTGGAAACTAAGATAGCTAGAAAAAAACTAAAAAATACGTGTTCCCTTAGTTTTTTGTTAGACATCCAAATTTACTTTGTATTTTTTTTTCGGTGCTTCCAGAAGCGAGATACAGGCACCAACTTCATTTTTTCAAATGGGAAGGTGCGTTTTTTATTTCAGAAATAGATTGCTCTATTTTTTTAAAGAAAAATTTACTTGAACGGTTTTTTTCTGTGAGCGATATTTTACAAGTTATGAATGAAAACATGACTCTTATAAGAAATTTCAAAATGATAATATTATTACGGTTTTTTGATTGAATAAGAAGAAAAGTACTATTTTATTATAAATTTTACTCCTCATTAATATTACAGATCATGCTCGAAATGACCTCCACCATTAGAGATGCATAGACATGCTCTTTCCTACCAATTGCCCTTACTGCCAAAGAAATAGATTCGGCTTTAACCGAGTTACAGGCATCTATTATTCTCTGCTTTAGTTCATCTACAGATGCCATCCCGGCTTGATTCTGATGCACCTAGATTTAGAAATGCTTTTAGGTAAGCAAAAAAAAGGAAAGAAAGAAAAAAGTTATGAATAATCACCTTGTTTTTCAGGTATCCCCAAAGGAAATAGTCCATAGATGTCAAATCCGGTGAACGAGATGGCCACTGAATAGCCTCCGTGATGGATATAACACCATCAGGCACGTAAAGAGATATCTCGATAGGCAATTTGATGGGCGTGTTATATCGACACGGGGGGCGATTCAGTGTCCACCTCGTTAACCAGATTTGACACCTATGGACTTTTCCTTTGGGGATACCTGAAAAACAAGGTGATTATTCATAACTTTTTTCTTTCTTTCCTTTTTTTTGCTTACCTAAAAGCATTTCTAAATCTAGGTGTATCAGAATCAAGCCGGGATGGCATCTGTAGATGAACTAAAGCAAAGAATAATAGATGCCTGTAACTCGGTTAAATTCGAATCTATTTCTTTGGCAGTAAGGGCAATTGGCAGGAAAGAGCATGTCTATGCATCTCTAATGGTGAAGGCCAGTTCGAGCATGATCTGTAATATTAATGAGGAGTAAAATTTATAATAAAATAGTACTTTTCTTCTTATTTAATCAAAAAACCGTTATAATATTATCATTTTGAAATTTCTTATAAGAATCATGTTTTCATTCATAACTTGTAAAATATCGCTCACCGAAAAAAACCGTTCAAGTAAATTTTTCTTTAAAAAAATAGAGGAATCTATTTCTGATATAAAAAACGCACCTTCCCATTTGAAAAAATGAAGTTGGTGCCTATATCTCGCTTCTGGAGGCACCAAAAAAAAAATACAAAGTAAATTTGGATTCCTAACAAAAAACTAAGGGAACACGTATTTTTTAGTTTTTTTCTAGCTATCTTAGTTTCCGAGAAAAAGTCGTTATCCATATAGCTTGGGACACCCTGTATATCTTGCAAACACTAAACCATATAAGAAATATATGAAAGCTTATAAAAATCCACTTGAACCTATTTTTTTATATTATGTCATTAATTGAAGCTGATAAAAATATTGAAGCGATACCGTGTTTCGGATCAAGATACATTCAGTTAATTGCCCGCAGCAATAAACTCACTATTATCACTGAATAGTTTAAATTTATGTTCTCCTACTAACTGATTTAGACAAAAAATAAAAAATTCAATTCAATTTAAATTTATATATTCATTTTAATTAATTGGTTTAGTAAGCAATATCAACAATTTCATTTTCACGGTATAAATTTTTATGATATTGATTTCTTAAAAGAAATATTTTCATTAATTAATATAAGTACTCCCACGTGTCCACCCACACGTGGCATTCAAGGAGGCTTAGCCACTTGTATTAACATTTTAATTCTATTATTTCCAAATGAGTTCTAATCCTAACATAATTTATTGTGTACAAAAAAAAAATATATATATATATATTTATAAATTCGATTCTGTTATCAAGATTAGATGTTCACTAATTCTTCTTGTCACCACATGTGTTCCTATTTCAAGGATTTACACCTGTTTCATGCGATCACATGTGCTTTTTTGCGGCTCACTTTTCCATAAGGATATGTGGTCATTTCCTCCTTATTTTCTAGTGTTTCTTTTTATTTGATTACTTTTCTGGAAAAATTTAAAAAAACAATCTTCCAAATATTGTTCTTAATCAATTGTGAGATCTTTTCTGTTTTTACAGCATCTCGCAGGAAGGTTCGTAGCCTCCTTAACCACTATTTGCCATCCTCTACCTCTACTTTTCTATTCCCATACTTCTTAAATGCGAAAACCACGTCATTCAGCTAACTTCTTGGTCTTCTTCCACTTCTAAGATTACTTGGGCAGCGTTTACCTAGTTCTTTTATTTGAATTCTTCAGTTTTTCATCCAAACTCTTATATCTTGGGCAAAATAACAGTTCTGCTAGCGTTTACTATTCGAAATTGAGGAACTTGGAACCCCCACACTAGACTTAAAAGTACAGAACTAAACAGACGCTATCGACTACTTAAAAGACTCTTAGACGATAGATCAAAACTCTCTCTGGACAACAAAAGACTGATTTATACTTCTATTTTGAAACCCATCTGAGCGTATGGAATAGAGCTGTGGGGTTCAACCAAACGCTCCAATCTCCAAAGGATTCAATCTCTTCTATCTAAAATACTTATAACTATTGTAAACGCTCCATTTTATGTCTCCAACCTGACTAAACTCACTGACCTTAACATTCCTTTTGTCACCCAAGTTCTTCCTTCTTTCTTCTAGAACTCTTCCTGACAACCCGGACAAGACGTCTTAAAAGACAGTGGCCTCGTGATCTCCTCTCAAGTGAAGAGAGTGACTAATAGCCTAATGTTTTGGAGTGTTACCACTGGGTAACTTCTCCACTCATTTACTTCTACTGTTCACTGTTATCATTGTTACTTATAGCTATCATGGCTATCTTAAAGGTCTCATGGCTATCTTAAAGAAAGCAATTACAGCTGCAGACCGAGTGTAGAATGATAATACAAATCTGGACCTAAGGGTCACAGCTGCCCTGAACAAATCAAGCTACAACCTTAAGGAGAAACAGGTTAAGGTCTTCCACATTGGCTTTTCCTAATATAGCTGTCCTACTAATATTGAATATAAATTCAATTATATATTTAGGAGAGACAATTATAGAAATAGACGCAGTGCTTAGAGAACCCAGCTGCTGGCCTCTAGATTTCTCCTTCCTAGGAGTTCTCTATAATGAGAGATCATTTAACAGAGTCTGGCAGCGCACTGAAAAAAAAAAAACCTCCTGGACACCAATGACCTCACATGTTTATTACAGAATGTAAATCTGTAATACTAGTAAAATATAAACCGCTTTGTAGTTTTGTAATTATCTTTATCGATATTGCATTGTAAAAGTAGTAACGCCGAAGCGAGTAATATCCATAAATATATAAGAAACAACGTTGAAAAGGGCACTTGGCCGGGCAGGGGCTACTTAGCAACTCCTTATTAAGCTAAACAATGGCTATTTTTTTAAAAAAAAGATTGAAATCGTTATTTTCAAAAAATTATTTATAAGTAAACGCAATGAATTGAAGTTTTATGAATAAGAAATAATACGGTTTCACAATATTTATCTTAAAATAGGCACAGCATTCTTACTATGAAACAAAAGCATGTACGGGTCAGATGTCAAGACGCTTATTGGCCATTTTAAAATTTATAATTTTTTTTTTTTAATCAGGTCTGGTAGTCGGGTGTGCAATGAGAGTTTGATCAATTTTTTCCTTCACAATCTAGGTACCTCTTTCTCATGTCATATCTAGCACATATTTATGGTATAACTTAGGGCTTGACCCAATTTTTTGCTTTCTATGTAGAGGCTTGCGTTTCTCAGTGTACTTTCGGATATTCTCATTCAAATTTGTTACAGATCTTGTAGTATCATCTAAACAGAGTCCTCTTCTCCTTTGCTGATGAATAATATAGCCATTGAATCTCCTAATTCGGATCCATTTCCACATACTCATATCTTGCAGAATCACCAAAATTTGTAAAGTACAAGTGAATTTATACGTAGATGAGCCAATCACTTTCCATCTATGTTCCCACTTATCTAGTCACTTCTTGAAATCAGATTACACATCCCCGCGCCGACACTACTAACTACTGAAAAAGCTCTCAATTTGAAGTCTGGTAAAGCAAACACATATCTTTAACCACAAGCACAACCACAGATGAAACCTAATTTGGTCTTGGTAGTTAGAAATATGGGAGTGAAACGAGCGCTCCAATATCTACTAAATCCAAACATTATATAGTTAAAAATTCTTCCCCGATTGACTAAAGCTATAATTGTCTCTAGCAGTACTGTCCGTAACCATCGCTATATACCAGACATCAGGATTATAGTAAAATCAACATCTCACTTTTCAAAATGATTTTTCGCCAGTGAAGACTTTAGGAGACTCCTTGTCGATTGAGGATTACTTATTTTTGGGCCTATCTTCTCGAGTATGATTACTTCTTTTAAAGGTTTTTATTGATGTTATCTATTTGATGTAGATTAGCACTCACTGTTTCCTAGGATACTATGATGTTTTACAAAATGAAGTATAAATGGTCTCCATTCATTATCCAACAAATTAATATTTAGTTAATGCTGAAAGCGGTTCATTCAAATAAATTTCTGCTCCAGAGGTTTTCTTGAAAATTGATTTTAGCGAAAATTTAGTTTTCTTCAAGATTAATTTATGTTCGAGTCCTGTCCAGTCCTTTGATTTGGAATTCCAGGAGCCTCCGGTGAGGTACAGTGTTGTCTTTAACGAGAGTGTACTATCAGTGACCGGTTGTGACTCCGGATTTTAATGCGCTTTAATTAAAAAATAAAATAAAATAAACATTGTACAGGAATAAAGATAATTGATAATTTCTGTCAATTTTTTTTATCCCTGCCAAGCTTTCGACCTTGGAACTAAGTCATCATCAGAGCTTACGCTTGTCGATAATTACAATATTTTTTACATTTTTAACATCAAAGGTTTGTCTGTATCTTTGTACTTTAGAGTTAGTTTCTAAACAGTTAGTATAATTATTGTTGCAATTATTGTTATTAATTACAAAAAATGTGGGGAAAAAGATTGACACTTCTAATTGAAATTAACGATTTGTTTGTTTCTCTTCGTGTTGAAAAAACTAATTACAACTTGATAAACAATCATATTCAGTTGAGAAGCTTTTTTTAATAAAGTTAAGTAAAGCGAAGGGATTAGCTATGCGGTTAGCGTATTGGATTCCCACGCAGAGGTTCCAGCTGCTAAACCTTAATTTTTCTCTTCCTAAGAGTGGTGAAACCTGTTTTTCTTCCGGAGAAACCGCGATCGCAACGCTTCTACTTCCCATATAGTTAGAGAAATTAAATTTTATTAATAAATGAAACTTTAAATACCTCAGTTTTAATGCTAGCATCCCAAGTTAATATGTAAAAACTAAAATACTTGTACATTTTTTTATATTCTTTCTTCTATAAAAAAAAAAAAATATTTACATTCCAGGCTTGTACATATATAAAAGTCTTACAGACTCGATTAGTAGAAGAACCAAGGGAGCTAATTGAGAGCAGTTGTTGCATACTATGGCAGGTGGTAGTTCATGCAATGACCGCTAGATGGTAGAAGTGTACGACGAGTATTCAACTCATGAGTTCCTTCATTCAGTTGTGTACTTGTCCGTCGTGCTTAGGAGCTCGCGTCAGATTCCGCTTTGATTATTACGTATTTTTAAAAGGAAAAATAAGTGAGATTTTTTTTTAGTTAAATTTTATTTAGTTATCCGGGTAGTGTCATTCGCTAGTTTTGGCTTTTTATTTCTTAAGTTTTGTTTTATTTTTTTTGTGGAATTTATCAGAGGATTTTTTTAATCAACAGTTTAGTTTTGTAAGTTGTATCTTATTTATTATGAAGCTTTTATCTGATGATTTCTTTTTTTGTATAATTGAATTATGTCTATTTATAAATATTTTAAAAGATAATGAAAGGCACTGCAATAAAACTCATTCAACAATTTAATTAGCAAAACTTTTTGACATTTTCTTGTACACTTTTCACAGTTGTTTCAAATCTTCACTGAGTGTTTGGCTCAGAATACTGGAATATATTGTAGATTTCGTCCGTCTTAGGAGGGGGGGACTTTAATTCTGACAGGATTTATCCACCATCCATCTCCGGGGAGATATATTCCATCGCTTCATGTTACCATGTGTGGACCGAAACTAAGTGAATAGAAGATACAAACCACCCAAATTTGACGATGGATAAAATTATCTGCAATTAATCAAACTTAATTAAAACCTGTTTACAAAATTGTATCATTCAACTTTAAATTCTCTTGCGTTTATCAGTTTGATATGGAAATCGCTGCTTCATTTGGTCATTTATTGCTCCTATATTTGTTTCAATTAATTAAAAGAACAAAATTATTTCATCTTATCTATTCTTGCTTTGCTGTCAGCAGGAATGTTTCTGATGAAGAGGAATTTAGGACTACTCGATTAGATACACAACTATCAAATAACAATTTTAATTTGACACAGATCTGTATTATAATAAGAATGATTCAGTTTTATAGGTCAGCGTTTTTTAAAAAAAATAACAAAATTTACCTTAATTGGCAAAACGTGTATTTTGCTCATTTACACAAACCCAGCTGTTGGCTGTTTAAAAGTTAGAAGTAATGTTTGGATTTTTATTTAAACTATAATTAGAATGAATCATTTACATACATTTAGCATTCATTAGAATTAATTAATTGTTTTTTTTGGAGGGAGATAGTATTTAATACTTTGCGGACTGTTCGCTAATTTGACTTTAAATTAATAGAATTGGATCCATTTAACTGTAATAATTTTTATACTTACCCTCATTAGTATTAATTTGAACGTTGTGAACACAGGTTTATGATATGTTCAAATTATATGAACTCAAAAAGAAATGTTTATCTGTCGGTGCGCCGTTCAAAAAAATAAATAAAGTTGCAATATCTAAGGAGCGGCAATTTCTCTCTTAGAAAAATTTCAAAAATTGTCTGTGAACACTGTCGAAAACATTTTTACTAATACAATTATTATAATTTCTTAATAAAAATTTCCGTTAAAACAGAAAAAATAGCTGAATACTTTTATTCAGTAAAAAAAAGACACTTCGGCATAACCGATATTGTTCAAATTTGGAATTTCACTTATCCATTGAATTTCTATTATTATTATATGTCGTTGGAGGTATTTAAAGAAAAATTGATTTAATAAACTTAGCATTTTTGGTTGGCTGAGTTTCTCTGAAAGTTGATTACCGACACTCATTCGAAAATTGAATAGTGTTCCATTTTAAGAACACTTATCGACCAATTTTTTTTTAAAAAAAAGCCCTTCCTCCTCTGACACAAGGCGGATCTTGTACAAGTACTGTGAATCAGAAATCTCCACACTTTCTACACCTTCTCTTAATAGCCTTTAAAAAAGGTTAAAAATAAAATATTTTAAACAAATTCTTTTAGTATTTTGTAAAGAAATTAAACACTGCATCAGAAATTTGATTGTTTTAGAGGTCAACGCCCATTATCTCTTTTCCACTTATGTTTACTGCCTTTGCCATTAGATTTATATAATTAATAAGCTTTTTCAAGGTAATTTGTACATCGAACTCTTTTTTAGAAGAAAGGATTGTTGGGTTTTAATTGAAAAATTATAAAAAATAAAAGCTTTTATTATATAAAATAAAATTATAAAAGCTTACAACTCGTTTTCGCCAAGGCTAATGTAAGATGTTAAAATAATCATGGTTTTCTGAAAGAATTGATTAGGTACATAGAGCAGCATTAAGACAAGGCTAAATGTTTTGATTTATTTGGTCGCAGTCTCTATATCGTTGTTGTCAAAACATTATCTGCTATGTTCAAAAAGTATAACTTTGAGATATTGAATAAAAACGTTCTCCTGTAAAATTGTATATGATGCAGATTTTTGAAAACTTATTTAAATTAAAGTTATATATGTTAAACGTTATTTTATTTGATTTTTAAGTATGCAACTGTAATAATTTACTTATTATTACCAAATTAGAGTAATTTGTGCACATAGCAGATTATAAATTAGCAAAAAAAAACATGACTAATTTACATTGATGTTGAATAAAAACAAACTGACAAGTATCAGACTTATACTTTAAACTATCATAAAACGGATGGTAGTCTCGGCCAATAAACGGTTTAAGTTCCTGTAACTGATTGAACTTAGATCGAGTTATTTCCATTGGGCCGTCATACAATGTTGAAGGTTCAGGATACTCTCGAGGAAGACGCCTTCCTTGAGGAAGTATTATATAATCATGTGGGCAGGCGAAATTTGAAGTACATTCCACTATTAGACCTGTATAAAAATCCTCTGATATCATTCACAGTGGGATCACCCTTTTTTTTGACTAGGTCTGATAGACTGAAAATTGGTGGTTAGATGTTCGTTATCTTATTTGATTACGTTAGTTTTCTTAGTTTTTGTTTGACAATATTCTGGCTGATGCACATAGCATATTAAAACTGTCCGGTAGGACAGTTGTATAAGGGTTGATCGTCAAAAACTGCACGAAAAAGCGTAACGTTGAAAGACACCCAACTTTGATAAATTTTTTTCTATTTTTCTATAAAAGATGAAATTCCCAAATTTTCTTTATAATATAGGGCAAATCCTCCTTAATGACTGTATTTTTTTCGTAATAACATAGATTAATTAGTTTTCGAGGAAAACGATTCCAAAAATGGGCAAAACAGCAGTTTCAAAAATTGGTCTTGTTCTTCTTTATCTTCTTCTTCTTGTTGGTGTTCTTGTTACCCTTTTTGTAAACAACGTAGCGCCTGAACGCGCGAACCGATTTTAATGAATGAGGTGTCATTCGATTCGGAATTTCAGGTAGCTGTGCCTTATTTTAGCGACCATATAATCACCGTAGAGACACATAGTCTTTTTATACGGAAATTTGGTTACTAAACTAGTCATAATAGTCTAAATGTCGAAATCTCCAAAACAGTGCACATAGCAAACATTGTTTTGACAACGACGATATTTTAACGCCTGATAAAATGTAACTTAATGTTACCTCTCTAATTTTTTATAAATTTATTTACAAAATTGTTGTTTCAAATTTAACGAATTTATTAATTCAGGTGTAAGCAATTTCTCGTACTGCAATTATAAAGGTTCAGACACAAAAATTGTCTTTGAGTTTCAAATTTTTTGAGTCTTACCTACACTATACAGTTTTTTTTTTTTTTTTGGAATTTAGACTTTCCTGGAATCCTCGTACGAGACTAAACAGACACTTCAGCCAACTGAAAAGACTATTAGACAGCTGATCAATACACACTCTGGGCGACAAAAGACTTCTGTATTAAATGTATTAAAGCCCGTTTGAGCTTACGACATCGAACATCGAGGCTCAAACCTTCAAAGAATCCAGGTCCTTGTAGTCTAAAATTCTTCGCTCTTTAGTTGGACGCTTTTTTCTGTGTCATCAATTAAACCATTTCTCGCAGGCTTATACATTCCCCTTTCGTCACACAATTTGCTAAAACCCTTTACAGAAAATTCCATCTTAACTTCTAATCTGCTCACAGTCCACTGGTAGAACACCTTTCTTCCAAGACACTACCAGATAACACTTCTAGACGTCTTTAAAGACTTGTGGTCTCGCTATCTCCTCTCTCATGACGAGAATCCATAGCGTAATGTTTTTTGGAGAGTTACCACTGGGTAACATCTCCACTCTGAGTGTATTTTGGACATTATAGGTTATCCTTGTTGTTTATAACGCAATAAATGCGTTGATTGTAACTAAATAAATAATTAAAACAAATTTATCAATTGACCTTGCGCATAAGGAGGCTTTAAGGCATAGCTAAATGATTTTTATTACTGTGGTCGCGAATCGCTCTAAATGTTAGGGTCCAAATCTATTGTATTATTGGTGTAGTGGTAAAATATACATCGTAATTAGTGTTCTGCGTTAGCTGTGTGTATGACTAACAAAGTTTTAGTTCTCTTAATGTCCCTTTGTTTTTGTTCCAACAGAGACTCAAAGGGAAACACTTCCGAGGGCGTATTAATAATTAAAAAATAATAATTGTCCCTTTATTGTTCAGTTAATGAAGTGTTAAATAATTATATAATTCTCCATTTATTATTTCGTTAATAAGCTTCTTCGGGAAATAGATGGAAAATAAACGAGTCTAGTTGTAATAATTATTTTTATTATTTTCAATAATAAATTAACTTTTTTATTAACTAGAAAACGGAAATGTTTTCTCTAATTATAAACCTAATGATACTAATTTGAGATATCAGTAATTGTCTGAAAACACAGTGAATAATGTAATTACAATGTAACTACACAGTTTAGAATATTTTGGTACTTCGTTATCATAAAATTAGCTACAAGGTTTTACTTCTTTTTTTCGCAACACGTTGCTCCTAATTTATCTTCCAAAATACAGGTGTATACATTTTATTTAATTTATTTATTTTAGTTTAGCTATTTTTCTGCTAAAAAAAATTTTTGCGCCATTTCGAACCATAAATTTTACTTTAAAATAAACAATTTGTTATTCCTGAATTTGAAATAACTTTTGCGAATAATGTTTCTTATATTCTTTTCTATAAAAAAATTTAGAAATTATTTTCAATAAAATAAAAGATTAAAGTTCCATGGCCATATTATTGGAATAAAGTTCTGAGACAAAAATATATATTAAGATATTTCATCATAACAAGGCAGCGTATCAGCCAAGTTTTATATTACCAGACAGTCCTCTAACTACATTTCTAACTTACTTTATTTTTGCTGCAAATAATTTATCACTGGTTTCAATGTTGATCTTCTATTGTAGCTATATCTTACTGCCTTGTTTTTTTATTCTTATCAAATATAATTAAAACATTTTGATTTATTTATGTTATAGTACGAGTATTTATTCTCTTAAAATAATATTTACTTTCTCTTTTACTCGGTGAGAAAAGTTTTATGATCTCGTTAAATTTTGGATTTTAAGTTTTTGCTGAGAAAATCCCTACTCAGCGAGCGAAATCTTTTCAACGGGGTACCTGTTTTTTAGACTGGAGTTTTCTATTATTTGAGATCTTCATTTAATTTCGATTTTCTTAAACTGAGCGCACACATTTTTTACATAGGTCTGCAGTAGTTATTTCAAATATTTTTCTAGCCAAATTGGTAAGGACCATTTTATGGAAAGGGGTGGTTAGTTTTTTTCTCTAAAGCACTATTTTAGTACCTATGAATTATATGTTATTAGAGAGAGCTGAATATTTTGTTGAAATTTCGAGTTTAAGTATTTGGGAGACTTTTAAAAATGCCTCATTTATTATTATTATTTTTTTTTTTTCTGACGTTTTAATGGACGGTAACTGAAACTCTGGTATACATTTGTACTTCTTAAGAAACAAAAGGTACATATATTATTTTTTATTTTATTTTATTTTTTAATGATTTAAGGCGCGTCAACATCTAAGGTTGTTAGCGCCCGGAGCTTTATTCAGTGCATTGTCGGCCTCCGGACAGTGTTCTCTCGTTACAGACAACACTGTCCATCACCGGACAGTGAGCTGTAAGAAGCTCCTAGGAAGAGAAAATCTAAGGGTCAGCAGCTGGATTCAAACCCGGGACTTCCGCGTGGGAGTCCAGTACGCTAACCGCAAGCTAATTCCTTCCCTCATTTATTATTATTATTATTATTATTGAGGCGCCACGGGAGCCGAGCGGTTAAAGGCGAGACTGTGAAGCTAATATGTATTGTGGTACTGGGTTGGATTCCCCGGTCTTAGGTCTTGGATTTTATTTAATGGTTAATAAAAGAAATTTACAGTAAAGTATGTTTGCTAGTCGCCTCCGTCCACGACACCTAATTGGTAGTTGGACGTTAAAGCCTGCCTGAAAAAATAGGCAATTACCTTACTTTTATTATTATTATTGTACGTAATTATTAATTGCTCTAATCTTCTTATTAACTTTACGAAGAGATTATAATGAATAATTCAGTTTATGAAAATTCGTTTTACGGTACATACAATTTTGCAGAGGCACATACTAGGTTTTCATCTAATAAGATTAGGCTTGGCTGAATCGTAGTTGCATGCATTAGTACAGGGATAATTGCAGGTTCGAAATTCAGACATCTATGTCTAATTGAGCGGGTGTTAAGTCTATTAGGCTACTTGTTGCCCGAGGTGAGGAAAGTGGATCATATATTCACGGCCGGTATATTTGGCCAGGTGAAATAAGATTATCATATTTTGCAGGGAGATGTAATTTTTTTAAAAAAAAGAAGATTTTTTTTATTTTGACTTATTTGTTTTATTTTTAAGAGACATAATATGCAGCGTGTTAGGCTTGTGTACTGCAAATACTGCATATAACCTTCCTAAAGAAAAAGTAAAAAAGAATAATGCCAATTTCAGCCATTATTTTATTATTTTGCCGAGCAAGGGACTCGGATATCTTCAGAGCTTATGCTATTAACAATTATAACGTCTTTTACATTGTTACATTTAAGATTGGTGTGTCTTCTGATTTGCAGAAAAGATTATAATTGTAAATAGCATAAGCTCTGAAGATGAACTAGTCCGTAGGCATTATTCTTCCTTCCTTTTGGATTGATGCTTCAGCCACCAAAAACAAAGAACGAAGGATCAAAAGTATTAACATTATTAAATGACTTCCAGCCGAGGTAATTGGCGAAAAGTGAGAGATTGTTGTTACTAAAACATTGATGCATGTATGGTATGGTGATTGTTTTGGATAGATTTATGCAGCATTGATCATTCGGAGAAAAACCTTGGTCGAACGATTGGAGTCGGTAGATATCGGCATGTTTGGTTAAACTCTATAATTCAAGTTCATAAGTTGAAATAGGTTTTAGTAATGCTGTTAGATGTACAGTCTTACTTTTGATTGCCTATAAAATAGTCGAGCTGTCCTGTAGTTGCTTTTATTTAGGTTTTATTTTTCGAGCATGGAATCTTGATTCCTATGTCAGTCGTTTGCCTAAAATTATAAGCATTTTTCTATACGCAAAGGTAGTACCGATTTAGATAAACTGAAGAGCAACTAGTACTTCTGAATTTAGGGTAATTAGTTTTGATTTTTTTTTCAATTTTCTATTTCACTTTTGGATTCAAATATTGGGTGATGATTCCACAGAATGAGGAGTCAGAATGGGTATATCGTCAGCGTGAATGAATACGTTCGGGTGACGATTAATTGAAGATTCTGAAACGTATACGAGTACATTGAAGAGAATACTACCCAGACGGTATAAGCAAGAGAGCTAGTAAAACCCTCTCTATCATAGCTGTATCTGTTAGGAAGATATGTCCACAATAAAGAGGTAGTGTGCGGAAGAATTTGTTTTAAAAAATCTGATTGGTTTGAATGATTACAATTATTAACCAGTTGAAGGGCGCTCCTTTTCTCATACGTCACTGAAAGCCTCCCTTGCTGTTATTACTTCTAGTTTTCCTTGTGGATATAACTATCTACAGCAACATCTAAACTTTATTAAGATAATAATATTATTTAACGAGTTTTAATTTATTATTTATATTTTACTACAGGCCCGTTATGAACTGATCACGCGTGTAGATCGTGACAACAGTTCCCTACAAACATTTATCACGCTTAAAAATAATAATAATAATAATACCCACATAGAAATAGAAACACAAATATAATCATTCAAGACAAAAGTTACATAATTTTCTAACTTAGACATTTTTAAGCGTGACATATGCATGTGCAAGGATATATATATTAAGTAAATATGGTACATGTTTCGAAATATTTGTTAATAAGTATCCAAGAGAGTGCGTGATCAGCATTAATATCCTACATTACCGTGTATTTATATGAAACCTGCTCTGCAGATTATATTTGAATTATAACATTTAGTACATGGATGTTTTGCTTGTTCAGGATACTTCTAAAAGAAAAGTTTTTACCTTGATTATGCCCATTACTTAGCTTGTCAAACTTTTTTGTTTGTCTGTTTGTAAGTAAGAAATTAGTTTTATCATTTCTTTAAAAAAAGTGGAAAGGTTTTATGTGTCCAAGTTTCACCAAATTGATAGCTGCAGCTAAAAATATTATTCGTACAAATTTGAGAAGATAGAGAAACTTCATAAAGTATCTCCTCTCTTCTGAAACTTCTCAAAGTGTTGGAAAAACAATTTTTTCATTATTAAAGCCACCTTTTTTTCAATGATCGTCTCAAAAAAACAACAACACCTAATTCAAATATAGAACAATATGATGTAAATATTCAAATAATTTACTCTTAGATAATTCTTTTTCTTCCTTTTTTTAATTTAAGGCGCGACTACGTCTGAGATCTTTGGCACTCGAAGCTTTTTTATCAGGGTAGAATTCAATTAGAAATAAAACTGCAAGCATGAAGAAAAACTGTCGACCAAATACTAGATATTCTAGACTAGCGATCTTTTCGTACAAAATCTGAGTTTTTTTTTTTTTTTTTTAAAACACATCTTTATTTTTGGGACTAGAAAATAGTCACACGGAACCATGATTAGCGAATATGGAGGCTGTGGCATCATTACAATGTTGTTTTTAGCCAAAAAAAAGTCTTATATCAAGGATTCTATTAGCTAGGAATCGGTCCAGATTAAAAAACAACTCCGCCTTTTGCCGAAACGGTTCGGCAAAAGACGGAGTTTTTTTTTGTTTTGGACCGATTCCTCGCCCCAATTGAATACTCATTACAAAATTTTTACGGTCACTAAAAACTAATATAGTACAACCTCGATTAACCAGGCTGACCTCCGGCTATATCCACCCCGGAAAACTGAAATCCCGGTTAATCCGAATTCACAGTATTACATAGTAATTCATTACTGTTTCGATGTGGATTCTATCTTCGATAGATAAACAAAAATACGTTTACGTTTAGCACCAGTTTTCTTAACGGATTCCATTGCGTAAGTGAAATAAAAATTCGACCAAAATGGCAAACGAAAGATGTTTTCTGTAGGACGAACTGATTAACACTGAAGACTAGCTTGAGATTAGGCCGTGAAGTTGAAAACGTAACCATTTACGACACGTAAATCTCATGGTCTTTTGTAAGACCGTGGTAAATCCTAAGAAATTCAATACTAATTGCACCATATTTTGGATTTTTACATACATACATACATAATGACCCTTCAAGAAAATCAGGTATAAAAGAGTTGCTGCCACGCCTACAATTATGCTACATCGGAAGACAAAAATTTTTCCTGTTGCCACCGAAAATTAACTTTTGTTTCGGCGCCGATCCAGGTGTTCTTATGATGACTCAACATGATCCCGGTTAATCCGAATCCCGGTTAATCGAGGGCCGGTTAATCGAGGTTGTACTGCATAAATTAAAAAAAATAAAAAAATTATGAATAAACAATGAAGTGTGGTCAGGTGCATTATTGTGGTGCAAAAGCCATGAATCGTCACAAAACCGAGCATCTTTCTTCTGTTTGCTTCACGCAAACGGCGTTGAACTTGTGAGTAGTACTCCTTATTGAGCGTTTGATTTTGTGGCAAGAAATCATGGTGCACTAAGCTGTGTATAGCATAAACCTTGGCCTAGACACCAGTGGTCGACTTTCAAAGAGGCATCACGAAGTGATCCTCTTTTCCGATGCAGAAGGCCGTTTCAGATCTCACGTCCATTTTAACTGCGGTTATAGGTATAGAAAAAAAAGCAGAGAAGTTGTAAATTTTCTTAATACAGTTTAACATTAATGATTCTAACGAAAATAGTTTTACGAGTATAATAAATTTTCGCTACCAAGTTACATTTGCTACATTAATATTATCTTCTTTTACAACGGTTTAGTATTTGTCTTATCATGCACATATGGAAATGTATTTGGTTAACTGGTGAGCTGGTTTTATAAGTGCACTCCTTTCATCGCCGCGGCGCTACTTTTTTTGGCCGTTATCTATATAATACCGTTGTGAAATCACAAAATGCTCTCAAGAACTCGGTAATAATCAACTTTTAGCAACTGCTAAATATTAAAGAGATTGTATTTTGCTCGACTTATTTCACTCGAGTGAATTAAATAATTTCAAGATAACGTTTATGTTCTTTCACTTGCTACTGTAACAGGAATTCTTGATATCCTGTTGGAATCCTCCAAATGGTTTCTTTTTGAAATATTTTATTTGTTTTCTGGGAATAAAGAATAACTTTTATAAAATGAGGTAGTCATTTTTTGTATATTTACATGTTCTTATGCACAAACATTAGGTGCTCCTAGAGGAGCCAAGTCTAATCTAGTTAACTCAAAACTTTATAAAAAATAAAAATGTTTCCATCAATATGCTTTAAAAAATGTAATTGTAAAGTACATGGATTACGTGTATTATATAGAAATGCCCACTTCAAACACAATATTAAATGGCTTAACTCTCCTACATCTGAAATAGAAACACAAATCCATTTGTTTTCTGCATTCCCTATATAATTTTTTGCTTCATGATCATAAATTCGACTCCATCCCGACTGACCCAGTGGATCTGTTGTGGCTCTCTCTGATTGAACCTTTCGTCTCTTTGATTAGATTGAAGAGATGGTCCTTTCAACAGGCATGAGTTTTTCTTCCGTACTCCGGGCTCCATACGCACTTCACCTACACTGATTATCCATTAATTTTTTCAGTGATGAAAATATGATCACTCAATCGTCAAGAGGGACTCGTCAAGAGGCCTAAAATCGTTCTTAATGGCTTCCTTGCCTTGTTGCAATTCTATTGTAATAAATTTTAAGCGGTTGGCTAACGGTTTCGTTGCTTCTGGCCTATAATTTCACCCACCATTACAATTTCTTAGTTCTCGCTTTGTTGGCTGACTGCGGCAGCATTAAAGAGAGAAGGTGTTAAAGAAAGTCTCACATTCTTGGATTAAAACTGTCCGGTAGGACAGTTGTATAAGGGTAGTAGTATAATGAGAATTCTTCCGTACCTGGTAGATTCATTTGTCCTAATTGCCTGCACACAACAATTTTTGTATATTAGTTTTTCAGGCGAGCTTTATGTCCAATTACCAAAGGAAATCGAACCCAGTACCACAATACATGTTAGCTGTAAAGGTCTCGCCTCTAACCGTTCGGCTACCGTGGCGCCTTAACAGTATGTACCAATATTTGTTAGAATTTCCATTCTAGTCAGACACCGCTTTCAATAAACTTCTTAGAACTTGAAATGATTCTGAGGAATCATTTTGTAATTGAACATCCTTATCTCATAACTTCAGCAGCACTAATTTATTGAAACTAGTTTTGTTAGAAAAACTATTTAAAGTTTTCTTAAGCTAACCAAGTTACCAGAATTATCGGATAAGCATTTGCATTCAAACGCCCCAGCTTCTTTTGTCTTAGAGCCACGCCAGAACCTCACTGAGTCAAAAGCTTAATTATTGATTGACACTTTATTAATGTTGACTTTAAAACTTAATGAAGTCTCGTTTCCTGACTCATTCATTTGTAAACATATTCTCTGAAACAATATCATTAAGAAATTGATTTTCAAGGGGAATTTGATCTCTTCCAACATGCTTTAATATCCTGTATTACCTGTACCAGCGCAAATAAATCTGCTATTTAGAGAATTTCTTTAAGAAATGAGATAGAATTGAAGATTCATTTCGGCTACATCCTCCATACAAATAATAAGCACGCTGCGCTACTGCTCAGTTCTGAACTTATTTTCCTAAAATTTAGTACATTGTAATTTGATGCTAAATAATAGATAAATAAAAGAAAAAGTTGTAGTGGGGTGTAATGATGAGGTTGCCAAAGTAAATAGTAAGAGCTGTAGAACAGTAGCCGTGTGGCCCTGAAGTGTACCTTTGTGCTTTGGAAGACATTGTCTGCTCACAATTGGGAATTAATAATACAGGTCCCTGTGGGCACATGATCCTTCTACACAACCTCTTCATCTTCTACGCACTTGGCATTCTCCTACAGTTTTCACTTGTGATCCTATTGTGGAATTAACTATAAAACACATCATGTCTCAGTTTAGTTCATAAGAATACTCTTTTTTAAATTCTCGGCTTTAAGTACGTCTACCTTAACTTCAATTCTATTGACAACAAACTGGAACTCATTCATTGGAGTAATTTACCTGAAGTATAACAATTCTGACTTTTAGTTCTTGGTAGGACTTAATAATATTAACTTGCTGGAATGTACAATTTTAATAATATAAGAGCTATCCATTATGTCTTTACATTGGACCACTCTGAGGCCTGAATCAATCTTAGCTAAAGCATACCTCTTAATGTCTCCAAGAAATCTGTTTTTTTTTTTTTGCCATAATTTTGCAGTTTCCATCTTGACTAATCTCATTCTTGGACGTCAAAATGGTTCCTAAAGTCTAATGACCTTTACTGCTTAGAATCAATGTGCCCAAACTGGCCGATTACCAAATCCCCTCATTCCTGTGTAAAAGTCCAATTTCAAAACCGTTTTTCAATGCAGCAGCCATCATAAAAATAAGATCTACTCGTACATCATTCACAGTACGTCGAACCAATGCAATACTAATCGGTTGCTGATTTTGTCTTACTTAGTCCCATTTCCAGGTTCTCCATTTTCTCACTTCAGCATTGATGTCAAAACCTTCAACTTCTTTGCAATTACGGGCGACAATGTCATATTAACCAGGTTCACAGCCTTTGCTGGTTACTTCTAAAGCCATTCTCTGTTGTTATTATTATTATTGTGTTCTTTTTAAGGTGCTCAACATCTAAGGTCCTTCGCACCTGATAATGTTGCTGAATGACACTACACTAGCTCATTCTAAACTAAAACAATCATTCTAATAAAAAACACTCATGCATATAAATACATTCATCCAAATAAATACAATCACACACATTAAATCTAATCGCGATTTGTGATGGAGTACTTGATATTCCTCGCATCACATTCATAACCTAATCTAAGATAAAAACATGTTTACATACTTTCATAATTAGAGACTAGCATAGTGTCATATGAGACTATATAAATCTATATCTTCAAGGTATTGCAAGACTTTCCTTGCATTGCTTTCATTATCGTCCAGTATCTCTTTCATGCTATTACCCATGTTTAACTTCCGCCTAGCCCATGTATATCTGGTACATTCTACGAAAATATGATGGACGGATAGTAGTACATTGCAGGTTCCACATATGGGTTGCTGCTCACCTCTACAGATATAGCCATGGGTTAACATCGTATGGCCTATTCTTAGTCTTGCAAGTATGACTTCTTCGTGGCGGGACTGTCTACTTGAAGTCATCCATTTCAATGGTGTGGATTTAATATTTCTCAGCTTATCCATTCTCTGTTGAAATCTTTTGAATGATATGAGACACTACCTTTATTCTGAACAATAAAAGTTTATTTCTCAGATACTGGCGAAGTTTCTAGTTTAAATTTATAGAGATAAAGAAGAAAGAGCTCGAAGATAAAGGAATTTCTACGTGTAAAACACTTGTTAACCTTTCCACAACCTTTTACTTAAAAACTCTTCGTTATTTCAGACGTTATTTCAGATGGCTTGGCATTCATTTTTCTTCTTTCGAGTCCTTATTTTCCCTTTTCTTAGTTTCTAGCTGCACCAATGATAATTTTCCTTTTAATTCTCTTGTCTCACTAAATTTTCATGTAAATTGTTAAATTATGCTAGATTATTAAACATTGAATATTAAAATGGAAAACATTGTAATTTACAAAATTGTTTTAAATATATTTATATCTTACAGTTCTCTAACGTTTCAGATAATGTTCTTAGTTTGACAGTCTTTCCAGTTACAATTTTATCTCTAATTAAAATATTTACGATCTATTAAAAATATATAAAACATTAAAAAAAAAAAATGTACATATTTTTACGATTCATTTATTGGCTGAATGTCGCTAGCCTTCGTTTAATATTGAAGGGACGTTGATTACTTTTTTAAGAGCAGCAAACCGTAAATTGCAATCATTTTTATGATATTTTCCTCTTCATTAATGTTAGCACTTATTCTGACATACCCTCACTTGTTCCTCTATGTTAAATATATAATCCTTTGAAGTCCATCTTTATGGCAAGTTTTTAGGTTTTATTCCTTAGATAAGAACTTTGATTTTTTTTTTTTTTCTCACAGCGCTTTTTTTTAATTTGCTGTAGTTTATGCAGCATTTAGAATTATAATCTCAATTTAGAGCTCAATGTAAAGCTCAGATTTTTTTTTTGCGACCCAATTTTCTTTTTAAAAATTTGACGTTACTTGAATATTTATATCGCTCGAATGTGACGTGGGGAAGATTACTCCATATTTTTAAAAATGTATGATTTATTCTGAAAAATGTTTTATAGAAAATTCTGAGAAGATCATCTTGTACGCTAATCATCATTTAAATCCCCAGACTTTAAAGTAAATTACTAGCATCTAACAAACAAATTGCATCATCTAAATCAAATACATATATCATTTTACCACAAGAGCAAATAAATATCGTATTAAAGTCACCATTATTTTATTGTTGCATTTATTGCAAGTTTCTATAAATCTAATGAAACTGGGTCTCTCAATTGCTCCTAAATTAACAGCTACAATATGATTTAAATGATTAAGCGATCAATTGTCTCACTTTTTAACTCATATAGAAAAGTAACCATTTTAGTTTTTAACAATTATTATTTAATAAAACGGAAGTAAAAAATAAAGTAGCAATAAAACGCAATTGTTGACTACAATTGTTTGTGCAACTTATTTTAATGACATAATGGAGGTTTTTTTGATCAAAGTTAATTAATTAATAATAATTCAAAGATAAAATGGTTATTTTCTTTTTGTTCCTTCTCCAAAAATTAACGTTTGAGTAAATTAGTAGTGAAAAGTCGGTTACGCAAAATCCCAGTTTTCTGCATTTACACCCCTCTGTTCGGGGTAGGGTTTTATTAAAAACCCAAAAAAATCCATATGGACTTGAAGCTCAATAAATGCGCAACTTTTTCTGAAATTATGTGATTCCTTGATTCATTAGCCATTGAGAAAATGCAGTTGAAAATTTTAACAAAAATCATCGAGAATGAAATTTTTAGACTTTCAAGTAAAAATTTCATTGTTATGAGAATCGTTTTGAGGCTCTGTACCAAGCAGATTTATAGGAAATTTAATGCTCTTTCGTTTGGAATAAGCAGATTTGTTGTAGGATAAAGGATAGAAAAGTTACGGCCGTTTTTATGGTGGAGAACACGAATATCGACGGAAAAGGTAAAAAAAATGCAAATATCTTGGCCACTATTGAGAATCGGGCCAAAGTGAAGAGAATATTTTTTGTTGCATTTGAGCTGCTGAATCACCTCCCTAAGTTTCGACCACTCCTTGGTATACACCCTGTATATTTAATGTGCATATCAACCGTACAACTAACTCTCTTCCGTTAAACAAATAATTGAATAAAAAATGTAAGCAAGGTTCAAAAATTAAATAGATAAAATTATGTCTTTACTTTAAAATAATGCATTAAATTTATTCCCCGGAGAATATTATTTGTTGAAACAGTTTTTAAGATAGTTTAAGTAAAAAAGACGCTTTAATTAAAAAAAAATGACAATTTAATTATTTTAACTAATTTGCTGAGTTATTCTGCTTAATTAAAATTAGAATTAAGATTGAATTAAGTATAGAGCATTAAATACATTAAATTTAAATAACAGTTATGATAATGTAGCTAAACATAAAACTAAACCAAAAAAATTTTTACAATACCCTGAAGAAGGTAGTATAGTTACCGAAACGTTGGTATGAAGTAACAAATTTTTTTTTTTTTTAACTCATCTGCATTTCAATAGATCACCAGCCTAATAGCACACAGCTTGTTACACTAATTCCCAAAACTATTTGTAATGAAACTATATCATGCCCTAAGTATAACTAAAATACAATTTATAAAATAGAACTTCATTCAAAAATCTCTAATATTCACGTAAAAAACATGTTAATAAAGAGACATGTAAATTAAAATTTTAAGCTGAAAGAAAACATAAGTCGTGTGAGTGTTCACAACAGATTTTTCTTTATTTAATTTAATCATCTTTGATATTTTGAAGTTAACTTTAAAATAAATCTTTTGAAATAAAATCCCTAATTCGCTAATTAATTAAGAAAAAAAAAAATCAAATAATAATAAAACTGAAGTTGGTCACACTGCTTAGATAACCTTCACTTACCAGCTGATCTGCCTGGCCAGTTACCGGCGGTCATCTTTAACTCGTTTGTTGTGTCTCTTTATTAACTTGATCTTTTTAAGTGTATATAGTGCGTGTTAAAGTGAAGTTATATTTTGTAAATTGTGTTTAAGTTATTCTTAGTGCATGATGTACAGTTTTAGTGCAAATAATGTTGTGAATTATTTTAACTAGTGTCAAGTGTCAAGTGCTATTGGACTGGTGATCTATTGAGATGCTGTTGAAATTTTATATTATTTAAACAAGGTAAGACTTCATTATCAAGTACTTATTATAAATTTTAATTATATTTTTTTTAATCTTGCATGAAAATAGCGTGTTATTTATTTATTATTCACAAATGAATATTAATGCTACGTCTTACTGCGTTCAGTGTGGGTTATTCGATCTTTTCTTTGTAATCGACTGTAAGTTCAAAAATAGTATTTTTGTTTCCCCAAGTGGATTTTGGAATTGATTTCTAACCTTTTTTAGGTATTCTATAATATTTTTCTTTGTAGTGGACAGTAAGTGGAAAATTAGAATTCTTTGTTTCCCTACTTCTTTTTTGAAAACACTTCTCAACCATTTGATATTTTCTTTAATTTTTTTTTTGTTTTTTTATGGTCTAGTTAAAAATTATTCCTAATTGTTTTCTGTTTTAAAAAAAGGTTTCTAAATCTTTTTTAAGTATTCTTTCATCTTTTCTTTTTAATCAACTATAAGTTCAAAATTAGCGTTCTTGATTCCATATTTTTTTAACATTTTTTAATAGATTTGCTATCCTTTTTAATGTGTTCCACAAACGTTTCTTTTAATCAAGTACAAATTTAAAAAATATTATTGTTTCCCCATTTTGTTTTGTGGAATTGCTTTCTAAACTTTTTTTGGATGTATTCTTTGATCTTTTCATTTGAATGAAATAAAAGTTAAATATTGCTTTACATTGTTTTCCCAAATTATTTTTTGAATGATTTTTGCCTTTTTGATGTATTCTTTATTTTCTTCTTAATCTACTGTATTGTTAGAAGGCTGTGTTTTTATTTAATACATCTCGAAATTCATTCGACGAATTTGTGCGTTTCTGGTGAACGAAGAGATGTTCAGTAAATTGTATTTTTTTTGTAATGTCCAGTAGTTTGGTCTGTCTCTTCTCTGTCATCCAAATTTGACAGAGGTATGCCAGAATAGGTTTTAGTAGTGTCTTGAATGTTATTGTTTTATGTTAAATAAGTGGCCATAACAGCCTCAGTTAGGTTATGATTCTTGCAGTTTTGTGTTGAAAGAGTTACGTCGATGCAGCACACTCTTTGATCTTTCTTATTCTAAGTGATTTCTCTGTAGTTTTTAGGGTTCTTTATCTTCATTTTGTAACCTTCTTAGTGGGAAGATTTTTGCTTACTTTTTTGAGAACCAGTTTGTAACAGTAGTAGACAGATGTCTGTAAATCAGAGGTTAATGTCTGAGTTGTTGTATTTTGTTAATGACTTTGTGTCGTAAGTAGCTAACATCGTTAGAGTAGGTTTAGGTTTGCCAATAGAGTAGAAGAGTATCTAATGCAGTAAAATTACTTAAATAATATCTATTGTTATAATAATTTCATTAAACACATGCATTTTCGAACGTTTTTAATTTACTGAAATTATGAGCTGAAGTGTGAATAAAATGTGTTGGGTACTTGCTGATTTGTGTATCTTTTGGCGTTTAATCAACCCTTGTACTTAACTTTTTAAACTTTAAGTTTTTGTCAAGGAGTACATATTTATGTACGTGTTGTGCGCATGTATGTACGCAGTAAATGTGTCTACAGAGCATAATTGATAGAATGATGAAATATTCTTTAAAAAAATGTAAAGTACTTACGGGATGGTTAGTTGGCCAAACAGTGAATAAGGAAGTACGTGATGATGTAATATTCACTTGTCGAAGAGTGTGTAATTCCCTCTCATTACTGTTTTACCCCCTAACAGGTGTAAATAGTTAAAAGTAAGAAGAATGTTTTCAAATAAAGAGGTTACAACCATAATTCATCAACTAACACTTGGGTGATGCAAAAACTCTGAGGTATTAGCACTAATTACAGGTCGCTAGCTGAGTTTAGTATTCGTATGGAAATTCATTAACTTATCCATATGTCACTGGCAGAACTATGTTCTTCTAATATTATTGATTATAAATTAAAGTTCTCTGAACACTAACTCGAACTACCTATTACGAGAATTCTTTTGGTTTTCTACACGGTTTTTTGTTTGTTTAATCAAAAACAGAATTTTATAAAATACTAGCTGTACCCGTTCACACGTTGCTGTATTTGAACAAGAAGGCAGTTTGTTCGTCAGTATTTCCCATAAAATATATCTGAAGATATTTGTGATCAGCATTTGGCAAGGGTAGTAGTGATCCAGCATGGTGATAAATTTGCCCTTGTACTTTAAATGTTGGCATATAATTTGCGCTAACGATATTCGTTGCTCCGAACGATTTCATTTGGAAGCATGAATTGTACTTGCGTATATTTTTAAAAAAAATTGTTTGATTGACTTGTTTCACCTGATACTAAAGTTAATAATGGTTTAGGTGGTGAACGCAAGTCCGGTAACTTTACTTTTCCACCTGCGTAGCACATATCTGGTGTTTCATTTTTAAATTTTTGAGCACCACAATACGTAGGCTTTTTATCCATTTTTCCAATAATTACACTTGGATGAAGACTGTAATTGTAAAGGGGATTGTAATTGAAACCACATAAATTCAAATAAGTATGTATCGTTCGTCTTGTCTGAGTCCTGCGAATTCGATTCCTTTGCTGCCTTGCTTGCCTCTGTTCACTCGTTTCTAATGATCGAGCAAGAGCAGTGTGAACTCGATCTCTTTCTTGCCTAGCTTGTCTCTGCTCACTTGTTTCTGAAGCTCGTTCTTCTCTTCTCCTTTTTGCTTGATTTGTAGATCGACCAATGGCACTTCGCTTTGGTGGCATAATTGTGGGGTTAAATAAAACGTATTTCCAATTATTTTCTTCAGCTGGAAATCAATAATATTTTTATTTATTCTCGTATTAATAATTTATTCTCGTATTAATAATTGCAAAAAACTGTTTTTCATGGTTACACTTTTAACAAATATTACTAATTAAAGGCTATTTTGATATTTTTGGGATATTTGTTCGGGAGCACCTAGAGCCCCAACTCTGATTTAAAAAAAAAAATTCAAAAACATTCCCGGGGATATGCCTGATAATTTCCCAAATTTTCACGGCGATTGGGTGTATGGTTTTTGAATCTATCGAGTACAGACAGATAGACACACATTCATTTTTATATATATAGATTGAATATTGTCCAGATTGTAATGGAATAACTGCAGCATCCAATTGAATTGATGTAGTTTGATTACTGGTTTCATGTAAGACATTCAGCGGTCGCTTAAGAATTTCCAAATTGTCTTCAAAATTCATCGATATTCTAAGAGTTGCCTTTGGCTGTTATAATCCTAAACGTTTCTCCAGCGCTTTATCTTTTTTATCGATTAAAAAAGCATGCTCTCTTTCATACTAGGAATTGTATTCTTTTAATGAAGAGTCAGAATTAAAATTCAAGAATTGTTAAATATTATTCGCTGAACAAATTGAAAATTTCTTGTCAATTAAAAGCAGTTCCAACCCTATTAATACTTGCTTCTTTCTTAATATCTTTCCATCTTTGAAAAGGTACATTAAACTTAATTGAAATTACAAAATATAACAGGAAGGTTATTTTAAATGCTATATACCATGGTAGATAAATGAAAGGTCATATTGTGGCAGAATTAAGGTGTAAATAAATAGAATGGGTAACACTAAAACAGGTTATTTATTTAAATTGAAATACCAAAGCAATTATTATAATATGTGCTTTATTGAAAAGCTATACTAAAAACCATTTAACATGACTATTTTAATTGCATTTCGTTTTATATAGCAGCAGACGACCGACTTAACATAAAACATGGCGGAATTATCCAGTAATTAAATTGAAGAATGTTATATGAAAGGCTCCTTAATATATGGAGAAGCTTTTGTTTTTATGTTTGCAGAATACTTAAAAGTTATTTTGGTAAAATATTATTGACTGTAATTTATTAGTGTACACACAATATGTACTTAAAATACATTACATTCACATGTGCACTTTACTGATGTTTCCGCCTCGCACATCACTTGCTGACTCGTTTTATCTAACCTCGTAAAAACATGCAGTAAACTGTTTAGCTAATCTCTGTATTATATTTAATTCAGTTTCAGCGTATTTAATAAAGCCTTACGATTTTCATTATGTATACAAACGGAAACTATTATATAATAAACAATAATAGTAAGGGAAGGGATTAGCTATGCGGTTTGTGTACTGGACTTCCACGCGGAAGTCCCGGGTTCGAATCCAACTGCTGACCCTTAAATTTTCACTTCCTAGGAGCTTCTTACAGCTCACTGTCCGGTGATGGACAGAGTTGTCTGTAACGAGAGAATACTGTCCGGAGGCCGGCAGTGCACTGAAAAAAGCTCCGGGCGCTAATAACCTCAGCTGTTGATGCGCCTTAAATCATTAAAAATAATAATAGTAATAAGCCAGGAAGGGATTATCTCAGTGGTTAACGTTATTGATTTCCACTCGGAGATCCCGGGTTCGAATCTAGTTGTTGACCCTTAGATTTTCTCTTTATAGGAGCTTCTTACAGCTCACTGTCCGATGCTAGACAGTGTTGTTCTTGTAACGAACAGTTGACTGAATAAAGCTCCGGGCGCCAATAACCTTAGATGTTGACGCGCCTTAAATCATTAAAAATAATAATAGTAATAAGCCAGGAAGGGATTATCTCAGTGGTTAACGTTATTGATTCCCACTCGGAGATCCCGGGTTCGAATCTAGTTGTTGACCCTTAGATTTTCTCTTTCTAGGAGCTTCTTACAGCTCACTGTCCGATGCTAGACAGTGTTGTTCTTGTAACGAACAGTTGACTGAATAAAGCATCGGGTGTTCATGATCTTAGATGTTGACGTGCCTTAAATTTTGAAGAAAAAAAAGCCAGAATTCAATTTAATTTTAATTTACATTTCATTTGATGTAATCATTTTTTTTAATTTTTTTTTTCTTTTTAACATTATTGCGCATTTTCATTATTTCATTTCCGGTCAAAAAACCTTAATATTGAAATTAGAAGGGCATATAAACTTTCAGCTTTCTAGGTCTCCTAGCTTTTAGAGATATTCTGCAATCAACCCGTACGCTAAGAATTGTTCTCATATTCAGAGTAAGCTGGCATATACGATACTCCTGGCATTCCCGAGCTCTAAAATTTGAAACTTTCTCTTAAAACTGACAAACTGGTGAATTTGAAATACTTAGTTGAAATTATCTGAATTTAGGAAAGAATTGGGGTAACACTTATTTCTGAATATTTCTTTAATCCTCTTCGCTAATAATTGATCTTTCTGCCTGAACAACTCTTCAGTGTTTGAGCTTGCTTGGAGTAGGCGTTGGTTAAAAATTTCTCTGCCAAATATTTTAATTCTGAATTTTAGAAAAGCATAAAGTAAAAATGAACTAGAGAAGGGATTTTCAACCCTTCTACACTCTTAGGAACCCTTCGAGTTCATGGTTTTCTTGAATCTCATGTTTAATTAGGAGATAAAATAGTTTATCAAAGCTTTTATCTACTCAAATTCGCAAAATTATTCTTGGATCTTTATTTATTCTTAATAGAAACATTTTAATGATTAATGAGGTAGCGAATCAGGTTTTATTTTATTTATTTTCCAGAATACATTTTATGAATAATTAACTTTTAAATTATATAATATAATGATTGGTTTATTATATTAATGCGTCTTGATTGGTGTATTTGAAGCACGTGACTTTTACCGAATTTCAAGATTTTATTTTATCCAAAAAATATTAATTTATATTTATTTTTTACGATCAACTGTCCTTTTATATCCAAATTATATTAATATTGTAATTTTTACTTAAATATTATATTAATCTAATATTTTAATAAGACAGTCCACTACCCCGATCCTCCGTCAAAAGTTCCTTGTATAGATGATTTCCATTTTACGTGCGTTTTGGCTGAGCAAATGGGTTCACTTGCGGAACCCTTGTCAACGTTTCAGGGGACTGTAGGGTTGCGCGGAACCCAGGTTGAAGTCCCCTGAAGTAGTAAAAAAAAAACTTTATTTCTTAGCACATTTGACTTACATTTTTGATGATTTGAAAAATGTACCAAATTAAGAAAAGTTGAGCAGTTTTTCTTTGTTTTCTCTCGATTTTCATTACCATTAAGGACCTGTTTAAGCACTACTACTACTTAGTTTAAACTAAATCTAACTGGGACATTGTAAACTTGCCTATGCTGTTCTCATTATTCCAGAGTTCGAGATGATGGCAAGAATCATCTGCTATGCCGGGATGATTCTCATGTAAGGTCACCATCATAGTAGAAGAGTTCTTTCACGACTAAGAATCTCAGTTGTAATGAGTTTTGATGCGTTCTAGCCTGATCTTTATAAACTGCTTATTTATTTTTTTAAACAGTTACGTTACAATAACAAAGTTTAAAATGTAGAAATCAGAAGGGAAATATGTGTTCGGATTCTCTCTATAATCTAAAAATTACCTCGTTATGAAATTCGATTGTAGGGTAGTAGTTTATCGATTATTAGTCACCGATTTTTATGAAAGCTGTGTAATTATTTAAATTATTCTGCATTTTTTGTTTTGTTTTTCATTTAAAAAATGCTGCTAAGCTCGTAAATTGTCTGTGACTGCTGTCATTTTAATAATAATTATAAGTGATTGTGAAAGCCTTGGAATCAGCAGGGATGGCTGAAAATAGCGTCACTTCTAATACCTCATTTCCAATCAGTTAGTATAGATAATGGTTATCCTTAAATAAGGTGGATCCTTCAGTCCTGTTAACATCCTTTCTTACTTGTTAGCGTCTCCTTTTTGCCCTTGTTCGCGTGTGAAGTTTATTTATTGAATACTGAACATATAATTGAAATATTTAAACGTATTTTCCACCTAAGTATTACTAGCATAGAGTCTTCTATAATGTTTTTTATAAACACGTTGTTCGTGATTCCCTTCCAGAAATGCAATGTGTTAACTTTAAAGATTTTATCTTTCGAATAGCCTCATCTGGCACACAACCAACATACTTAAAAAGGAAGAAAGTGGATATTTAAGCTTTTCTTAGAAGGTATTATCGGTTATAGCTATTTTTGGCTAGCCGTTTTGCTGTTTTAAACTAATAGTCATTTTTTATTTAAAATAGTATAAAATTTGTTGCTTTTTCAACACCAGCCTTCTTTATTTAGCTTTTCTCTCTCTTTTTTTTTAGTTATTTATTTTTAAAACGTTTACATTTTACTAAATATAGTAAATGTGACCATTCATCGGTATTTCATGCTTATAATTGTAACAGCTCAATCAAATATGTAATAAATAATTATATTAAATACAAAATATACTATAAACCACGTAAATATTTCGCATAAAATAGTATATGAAAAATAGAATTATTTGCTTCTTAATCCGGTTTTCCCTGTTAGGATTTCCGTCAGGTCACCTCCTGCCTCCAATACTCACTATTTCACTGGTCACCCATTACCGGACCTCGTCCCTCCAGCTGCACGTCGATTTCAATCAGTTTCTTTTTTTCTTTAATTCCACTTTCCTATGGATTTAGGATTAGTTTGATATTAGTGACATTTGTAGCTTTAATTGCTAAAAAATCAACTCATACATTTACACAGTTGAGGCTTCGTTCATTCGGAACCAATGGTCCAATCGTTAAAATTTTTCTAGGAACGTTATAGAGCATATTATTTTAAAATGTGTTAAAGTACCCTGCACATTAGATAATTTTCAAATAATTTCAAAATGTACGAGGGTCGTTTGAAAAGTCCGTGCAAAGTCAGAGAGATAGCACTACTGGCGCGTATCGAGGTTATGTTTAGTTAGTAGCATCTCTTGGAAGAACTACACACCAAGTTTCAGCCAGATCGGTCTATTTCTTTGTGTTTGGCATTCGTTTGAATCGAGGAAGTCGAGTGATTTTCAAAAAATGGACGAAAAAGAATTTCGTGTGTTGATTAAACACTACTTTATGAAAGGCAAAACGCCTCAGGAGACTAAAGAGAAGCTTGATAAACATTATGGTGACTCTGCACCTTCGATTAGAACAGTTTATGTGGTTTCAAAATTTTCGGAGTGGCCATATGGGCACAAGTGACCCTGAACGTTCTGGACGCCCTGTTGAGGTTACTACTACAGAAATCATTGATAAAATCCATGAAGAGTGAAGGTGAGTGAGATTGCTAGTGCTGTGGGCATCTCGAATGAACGGGTACATAATATTTTGCATCAACATTTGGACATGACAAAGCTATCCGCAAGATGGGTGCCGCGATTGCTCACGCTTGACCAAAAACGAAATCGTGTGTAGTGCTGCAAGGACGGTTTGCAGCTGTTCCAGAAGAATCCGCAGGACTTTAAGCGTCGTTTCGTCACTGTGGATGAAACATGGATACATCACTATACTCCTGAGACCAAAGAACAATCTAAACAATGGGTTACCAAGGGGGAATCTGCGCCAAAAAAAGGCGAAGACCGTTCCTTCGGCCGGAAAGATTATGGCGACTGTCTTTTGGGATTCGCAAGGAATAATCCTCATCGACTATCTGGAAAAGGGTAAAACTATTACAGGTGCATATTATTCATCGTTATTGGACCGTTTGAAAACCGAGCTGCAAGAAAAACGCCCACGATTGGCCCACAAAAAAGTCCTTTTCCATCACGACAACGCACCAGCTCATACCTCAGCTGTTGTGGTCGCAAAATTAATGGAAATAGGATTCCAACTCGTTTCACATCCCCCCTATTCTCCAGACTTGGCTCCCTCGGACTACTATTTGTTCCCCAATATGAAGAAATGGCTGCGGGAAAAAGATTTTATTCAAACGAGGAGGTGATTGCAGAAACGAATGGCTATTTTATAAAAGGAGATTATGTTGAAAAAGAAAAAAGGTTTACCCCAAAAAATTAAGTAGTTTTTATTTTTGCACGGACTTTTCAAACGACCCTCGTATTACAGGTTTAGAAAATTATCTTTTTTGTTTGAGCAAGAGATTTTGAAGAACTTTAAACAAGTTTTTGTAGCCGGCAAATTCCTATCATAAAAAGTGTTAATGGTCTATAATAACAATTATTACTATTATTTTTTAAATGTACATATGTACAATAAATGTTAAATGTACAATAAGAGAAAAAAGTAGATGATCCTTGCAAGTACACAAGAATGGAATTGTCTTGAAAATGAGTTGGTAATGAATTATGCTCGCGAATAGGAACGTGCCTAGGCAATGTAGTGAATGGGCCTGATGATCTGCCTGCTTTCCTTGACATCGATCAACATCCACATAGTGAGCATTGTTTGCATTCAGCATTCCACTGGGATTGAATCGATTAGTCAGTGCGGTACTGTTTGTACATTATATGCGCGATAAGATTCCAATTATTCGTATAACAACCTCAGTTCATGGTCCAGTAATAGGAATCTCGATTTTTTTTAGAAGTAAACCTTTCTTCTCTTTCAGTTTCTTCAAGTTAAAGCATTTGTAACTATTGCGTACTCTCTTCTATGAACCCGAATTGTTCTGCAGTTTCCACTAGCGATGAAAAAGCTTTTTGTATTGCTGCATTCTTCCTTTTTTCCCCTCTGTTCTGAGCCTCCTAAATCTGAGTCATTCTTCGTAGTTGTTTTTTTTCCCGTTATCTGTCAGCAGGATTTCGTAAATTCAGTTTGTTCCTGCTTGTTATTTTTCAATTTTTTATTAATAGGCACGTCAACATCTGAGCTGTTTTCAGTACTCCGCCGGCCTCCAGGCAGTGTTTTTTTTTTGTTTCACAGACAGCCCTGTGCATTAGCGGACAGTGTGCTGTAAGAAGCTCTTAGAAAGAAAAAAATCTAAGGGCCAGCAGCTGGTTTCGAACCCGGGATCTGCGCGTGGAAATCCAATATAACGCTATGCACTGAACTAATCCCCTGCTTTGTTACAATTATAATTAATATTAATTAAAATATCATACTCCTTGCATTTATATAAATTGCTCTCTTGCTGTTAACAGAATATATACTTGTGTAAAGAATACTACTGCGGTTTTTGTCGTGTTTTCATTAGATTGCCAGCTAGTTTATACGCCTGGTTTGAACTAACCAAAAATCATCTTAATATTCGTAACTTCTCAAGTACTTTATTTTTTATTATTTCTTTTTCCTACCTAATCGTCGGCACTTATGTTTAATATTAAATAACATTCTGTGCTTAGAATATTTGTCCTCTAATGTTCATGAATTTGCTCTCAAATTCATTGCAAACTTCAGAAAAAAATTCTACCTTATTGATCGCTTTCATTTTTGCTCCGTTATTTTACAAATAATGCCGCCAGCTTGCAGATCCAAAAAACAAAGTAGTTCACTGGCCTCATTGCTTTTAAGATTATCACTTTATTATAAACATAGATGTTATAATACCTATACTTAGTTTTAAAAACTTCTAAGAACACTTCACGTAATGTGTCTGTGTGTATATGTATGTTACATGTGTGTACGCACATTTCGAATTCCATTAATAATTTCGTATATTAGCTAGTTAAACTTAACGGAAACCGTTGGATTCAAACGTCATCGATAAGGATCAATGACCGTATAAACTTTAAATGATTGTATACAATTACATTTTTTTTGTAGTTTTTTTTAGTGAAGTTTTTATATTAATATTATGATTTCCCTTACTTATTGAACCAAGATGATAAAAAGAAGTATTAAGATTTAGGTTGAAAGTGTAATCCCGTGTAGGTGGTGATTCGGTTATTAATTCAGGAACACATGTTACCAACTTTATGTTCTTTAGAGCTTTTTTCCCAATAAAACTCAACTTTATTAAAGTTTTAATTTTAAAACTTAAAACATTATTAATTCAATTATTTTTTTTAAAATTAAAAATCACCTGATGTAAAATCTTTTCCTCTGGCTTTTCAAAATATCAGAAGCAATAACCACTTTAGTGCTTAATTTTTAAAATACTCTTTTAAACTTTAATAGTTAAAAATTAATTGTTAATTAATTAAAAGTTGAAGAAATCATTGTCTTTAAGCAATTTTGCAAATTTCTATCCTATTGTTGGATTTATTTCAATTTACAGGATAATTTTGAATAGTGGAATGAGCCTCTCTACGATAACTCTGATGATAAGGCTCTGGGTTACACTTATTATTTGATTACAGAGCATTATTAGTTATGTTTCCTTTCTGAAGTTGGCCAATCGTGAAATTAAATTCGAAGCTTCTTCTAGGTCTTTCGTAGATCTTTGCTCATTATCTGTTAGTAATCCTGCCAACCTAAACTTACCAGATTTATTTGTAAGTTCAATGAGGAATTAGGTGAATTATCCACAAAAGTTACCGGGACCTGTTGTGTTTCTGTCTGGTTGCCAAGTCACATTGAAAACGTGGAAAATGAAAAGCTGCAAGAAAAGCTACTTCATTTCAACCAAATCAGAGTGTACGAATCTAGGATCTGAAATTTTATTTCAAGAGAATTTTGTTAGAATTTCCAACTTAGAAAAAATGACAAAGAATATGGGATGCTGCTGGCAAAAAGTTGAAGGCAGCAAAGCTAAGTGTTAAGGCCAATTAAAGCCATTTCAAGAAATGAAGAAAAGAAGTGAAGCTATCAAAAACCGATCTCGTTCTAATTTTTTATCAGGTGACAAGCCAAATCCAAGTCCTTGGTGCCGTTCAAATCTCACTGCAAAACATTGTGTTAGTGGAATTTTGTAAATCTGCATGTCCATCGAGATAGAATAGTGGTAGTTAGCCCTGAAATATTAAAGATTCGACGGGACATGGTCCCAAATTATTACAAAAATTAATTTGAGTTCTTAAGACAGCAAAATTTATTATTCTTATTTTGAAATTTAGGTTTATGAGTGACAGCATTCGAAAACATTTAGATTATTCCATCCGATATTCATAACCTTGTATTCAAGTTTGTAGGTATGTAGATTTTATTGATGTCAAAGAATTTACTAGAATGGTTGCTTTTATTTGCATGAATGTTTTATACGAATGAGTTTAATTTTCGCGTTAAGATGTAAGAAATATTTTGTCCAAGTGCTAATGACTTCCGGTTACCTTAGGCGCTACGGTAGCCGAGGCGAGACCTGTAAAGCTAATATGTATTGTGGTACTGGGTACGATTCCTAGTCTTAGGCCTTGGATTTTATTTAATGGTTAATAAAAGAAATTTACAGTATGTTTGCTAGTCGCCTCCGTCTACGACACCTAATTGGTAGTTGGACGTAAAGCCTGCCTGAAAAAATAGGCAATTACTTTTCTTTAATTTTTTCCGGTTACGTATAAAATTGATAAATGGTGCAAAGAATCTCTGGTTAAACCATCATAAATAAAGATACGTGGAATGTTAGTTACCAAATATTATGGAGACATTCAAATCAATCGAAATAATTATAAATAATTTTTATTTTTCAATGTACCTCTACTTTTGAAGTACATATAGGCGAACTAATAATATTAAAATAACATCATCTGGGCGCTAATGGCCACAGACGTCGATGCGCCAAAAAAAAAAAAAAAAAAAAAACTGTAATTAGGTTAAAAAGTTCAAAATGATGTGATCATTGGTTAAAACCTTTTACTCATTCAAAACTACAGAACACAGAAAATAGTTCTGTTTCCAAATGCAACTGACAGTAACTAAAAGTTTTCAATCCTTTCAGAGAGCAGCTGCTATTCAACTTGCTCCTTTTCTCAACAGTCCCAAACTCCAACAATCTAATTAAAAGATCTAAAACAATCTTGAGCCGCGTGAAGCTTAAAAAAAAAAAGAAAAGAAGATTAGTAAAGACTGGAGTGAACTGATCAAAGATTTTAATCTTAACTTCTGCGAAATCATTTCGTAATAAAAACTTATTGCTAGAGAACTAAAAAAGTAAAAAAAAAATTATAAATGTACCTTCTGTTTCGGGGAAGGTTAAATTAAAAGTAGCGCTCCGGAAAGTATAAATGCAAATTGGTTTTGCACTTTAATTAATATTAAATCAGAAATGGAATATTACAGAAAAGGCACTTTAAACAAGAGACAAACTTCACCGGCCCCTTTATCCGCAGCCTCTGAAATGGATATTTCCAGAAAAATGATTAAAATATAGGTGACTGATCTGTGTATAATTTGTTTGAGAAATTGAAAGAGAATCATTGCAGCCTTAAACGACAAAATAGGGGGTATTTTTGTAATGAGCTGGAAAACGAACTCTGCAAATGCCTTTTCGGGCAGTTGATTTAGTCCATAACATCATCGTCTGAAACATTGAAGCCGTTTACGTATTTCATAGGAAAGGAAATGATTTATTTTTTGCGTTAATCAATAAATAATTTTGTTTACAAAGTTTGCAGTTTAATTTTGCTGGAAAAAAATTGAACTAACTTTAGTTAATTCATTATTTTATGCCTCAAAAAGAAAGAAAAAATGAAACAAGAGGATAAGAAAAGAAGTTTTGCTTGGCCGAAGTTGTTAATCAAATTATCTATACAGACATGAATCTTTTATTTACTCTTTAATAAAACCAGCTAAACCAGGCGACCTGTTGATTTTATTAATTGTTTGCAAAATTATCTTTATAATACAAGAGATATATACCGTTCTACTCACTCGGCACGAAATCTCCGAAACTGCAAGTACCACAAAGTTGAATATGTTCAAAGCCCATATACTTTACTGAATGTTGTCTCTATTGATCTGCTGGAAACGTTATACCACAGACGACTTCTCATATATGGGAATTGCTCTTAATATTAACACATATTTCGCCAGAGCGAAAGCGCCGAGTGTTCAGCTTGTATAGTAAAAACAGAACCTACTTATATCGCAGCATAAATAATTGCCATTAATAGAAAAATTAATAATTTATTTTATTTTTGTCCAAAAACAAGGGATCGCCGTCTCTTTGGATTAATATTTATTTTATTATTTAAATCATCCTAAAATGAATGCAAACTTACGGTTCTTAGCGAGTACAGTCCTAACGAAGGAAGTGGACAACCATTTTTTACAGCGTTTATGCTGGTAATTTAAATTACAAAAACATCATTGGTAGGGGCGGGTGCGTTGGTCTAGTGGTCAAGAGCGTGGCTTTGTGAGTGGGAGATCCCCAGTTCGAATCCCGCGTATGACTACTTTTTATTTGTTAGAAAAAATTGTTTATAGTAAAGTATGAGCTTCCGCCCCCTGACCAAGACACCTAATTGGTAGTTGGACGTTAATTCCTGCCAGAAAAAATTGGCGATTAATTTACTTTACATAAACATCACTTAACATTAACACGTCCCATGTAATTCACATCTTAGAGTTGCAGTATGCAGAGTAGTTATTGTGTAAAACAGTTTTTGGGATTAGTACCTTCAGGTGCACTCTAACCAATTATCATCCATCATTCAAATTTACAGACGGCTTACGTCCAATGAGAAACATTGACATTTAATGAACCCAAAGTAGTTCATGTTGGTCGCAGTAAATTTAGTTTTTATTGATCCATACTCTCTTTAAATTGAAAGCTAGGCCGGTACAGTTAGATGGCTCTAAATATCTTTCGCGCAAGATCTTTGCCAGAACTTATTCCACCGCACGCGGAACTTAGTAGATTTTGTTACTTAGTAAAGAGAATTGCACATGCTAGTCAGTGGGAAGAGGGCTGATATGGCTCAAAATTGTGAGAAGGAAGACTTCTCACATTATGTCCTTAGACCTATCAATAGACTTAAATCAAATTAAAAAGGCAGGACTGGAATAGGTGCTTTAACTCATGATTGAATAATGTGGCCTTAATAATAATTAAGGAGGATAACAAGAAAGTGGTCGCTTGGTACAAAACTATACTTAATCCAACAAAAAATCAAGCACATTGCCCTTGTGAAATCTCAGTTTATATTTTAGTGTTTCAAAAAAGTGTAGGACATCTGCCTAAAATGACAACATGTGTCCAAAGAACATCATAACTTCCAATGCTCTGTATTTTTAATAACTCGCCGACAATTCCTTTCTTACATAACCAACTTGGTCATTAAAAAAAACGCAAGAAGAAATACAATTACCAGTTGTAGTTGGTTCCTATGCTTCGCTGCCATACATATACTTGAAAACATACGGGGTCCTAGCTAAAAATATTCACACACCTGAACTTATAGAGTTGAGTACCGTTATAGAGAATAATAACAATTGTTAGATTTTATTTTGTGCTCGCTGCACTCTTGAGATTAATTTACTCAAACTGAAATAGATGTTCATTTTCTTCTGCTGCTTTTCTGTGCTTATTATAAAGCAGGCCGCTATTCCTTCATTATTTAAATTATTTTTTTCGGAGAGTAAACAGACTGTAACAGATTGTCCCTTCTTAGTAAACATTCCATTTAGCTGAAGTCAGTCATTGATTTTCTTCTAGAATTCACTCATTATAAAAGAATTAGGAAAGTGGAGTGCCTTCAGTATAAGAGATGCTGCAGCTTATGAAAGCTTTCATAAGCTTCAGTTAAATGATGTTTCAGTCATTGCTTTATGTTATATTAAATCTAGTAAGAACAATATTATTATTATTATTTTTTAGCGCATCAACAGCTGAGGTTATTAGCACCCCTAGCTTTTTCCAGTGCACTGCCGGCCTCCGGACAGTGTCCTCTCGTTACAGACAACAATATTATTATTATTTTTTTCTTCAACTCGGAACATTGAGTCGTTTTAATTCTTACCATCATAATTTATTTTTGTAAAACTGTACATCACATGCAAGGAAAGACTACTTTAAATCCTTTTTGGGAGCTGCCATAAAAAATAATTGTCAAAAAATGAATTTAAGTGGAAGTAATTAAATCTACGTATGTGCATGTTAAGTGTACACAAACTTTACAGAAATCCTATATATCTTTTTCTAGAAATCAACTAAAATTATTAACAAATCAGTTTAATAAAGAAATACGTACTTTTAGTCCAGGAATTCTCTTCATAGTAGAGGAAAAGATAAAACCGTTCATTATTCATAAATGACCCTTAAAAGGGAATCAGTGCACCCTATATCTCCTTAAAATACTTAAGTATGTTCTGGCAAAAAAAGTTTCCAACAAAAGTTCCATATTTTTATGTTTGTAATCCCTGAATAAATTAGGCTGAAATTAGTAGGCCCCTTATTCCAGAAAATCTCAAAAAATAAATACTGAAAATGCTTTTCAGTAAAATAAATTATTTTGCTTCAAATGTAGAAATTAAGTCCCAAATTTGATTCTGTTTAATGTAAAATGTGTGGCCAGATAGGGCAATTGACAGAATTCGCACTTTAGAGGAATGCTCAATCACTTCCTCTCCCAGAAATGGGCTCTTAATTACATGTTTTCTGAAAAAAAATGTTCAATTAAAACAATATTCAATTAAATTCATATATCCAATCAATGCACAAACTTCAAAGAAAACCATTCCAGTTATTTTATTTTTTTTTTGGTGAAAAACTTAGAAAATTGAAAACTTATTTCAACAAAGTGGTACTTCTCCGATAGACGATATGTCCTCTGTTAGCACGTAAGCGAAATATCTAATTAGAACTTGATTCTATCGGTTTAGAATTTCGGTTATTATTATTGGTACACATGCATGACTATGGGAGAATGCAATTTGTAAAGAAAACCCTCTCTTCTCAGCGAATTCCAAATCGAAAACCAGTACGATTACATAATTGTGAAGAACATGAGTAAATGAAATGTTTATTTAAGATAAATAAGTGAAAAAAAAATTGCAAATAAATATGTACAAAGATATGGCTAAGAAACGATTCCTTAACTTAAAACATTGAAGAGTCAAAATAAGAATTGACATTCTCACAGTTATTTCTATCTTTTTCTTTAGTTTAGATAAACTTCTTTTATTCCGCTCTGATTCACTTCAGATTAGTTTTATCACTCTTAAAAAGATACAATATGACATATTTTACTTGAATTCTAAATGTAGTTATTCAATAAGAATATAACATTTTGCTCATCTCCAGGTTTTGTAACTTACATTTTTTTTCTGTTTCACTTTAAAATCCCCCGTCGCCCATTTATGTTAATGGTGTACATTAATTTTATTCGGACATGGGCAGGTTAATTTAATTATCGGACGCTTGTTTCGTGGCGTTGGGAGTAATTATTCTCTTTGCTTTTGTGGCGGTGAAATAGTGGATTTTCGGTAACGTTTCTATATTTTATTATCTTTTCATCAATAATATAAAATCAATGATAGAATTAAAAATTAACAAGCAGGAGCCCTCTTTTGAAGAATAGATTGCTTCTTGCTAAGTTATAGAATACCATATAAATAGACAATGTTTCTTACCAAGGCTACTTATTTTTTTCATGGTTATTCGCTCTGGCCATCCAGGTTAACATCTTAGATCTTTTCGAAGGTGCCCTGCTTCAATTAGTCATCTTTATCTGGTTTTAGGGTGGCCACCGCCGCTTTAGCCTGCGATGTAGATTTGAAGGAAGTGTTGTAGTGGACATGTTGTGGATCAGAGGGTTGTAAAGGCTGTATAGATTTGAGTGGAGTTTTGTGTATCGAGATTATTTCAGAAACGAAAGGAATATTTAGATCAGAGTGTATTATGTGATTGATAATTTATGGTAGTCCATATAAATATGATTTAACAATCTGCTTAGGGAAGGGATTTGCTATGCGGTTAGCGTACTGGACTCCCACGCGGAGGTCCCAGGTTCAGATCCAGCTGCTGACCCTTAGATTTTCTCTTCCTAGGAGCCACTTACAGCTCACTGTCCGGTGATGGACAGTGTTGACTGTACGTAACGAGAGAACACTGTCCGGAGGCCGACAGTGCACTGAAAAAAGCTAGGGGCGCCATTAACCTTACATGTTGACGCGCCTTAAATATTAAAAAAAAAAAATAATTATCTGCTTAATAGCAGACAGTATTTCTTAGCAAGGCTATTTATTCTAAAGAAATACTTTTAGTCAAGGAATTCTCTTCTCAGTAGAGGAAAAGATAAAACCGTTCATTTTTCATAAATGGCCCTTAAAAAGGAATCAATGAGTCCTATCTCCTTAAAATACTTAAGTATGTTCTGGCAAAGATACTTCGCTTACGTGCCAACAGAGGACATATCGTCTATCGGAAGTACCACCTTGTTGAAATAAGTTTTCAATTTTCTAAGTTTTTCACCAAAAAATAAAAATAACTCGAATGGCTTTCTTTGAGACGTAGAAGGGAGCGTTAACTATTGCTCTTAGAATTTTAGACTGTAAGGTTTGAAGGCGGTTGATGTTCAATTTTTTTGGCGCTTCCGTAGAGTTGTATTTCTTAGGTCCATATTGTGGCAAATAGAGCGGTATATAGTTTTCTTTTGTTCGTCAGGGTCAGTTTAGAACGTTTGTCGAGTAGTCTTTTTAAAGTTTTGAATCTCAGGTTGAAGTCAATTCGTCTGAGCTTTCCATGTTAGTCGTTTGTCAAGATCTAGTCCGAGATATCGTACTTGGTTAGTAATTGGTGTAGAAGTGTTGTGGAAGGAGAGAGGAGGGAAAGTTTTCTTCCTAGAGTAAATACTATGTTTTTTAGATTTCAGTTCATTTATTTTGATTCTCCACTTTTGCAGCCAAGTCTCCAGAATATTTTGGTGTGATTGGAGTGATTATTTTATATCTAAAAATAAACTTTAAATGAAATATACAAAATCAATCATGATTTGCAAATATAGCAGAGCTAGGATTGATTAAAGGGAGAGGAGAATTAGCAATGGAGTATAATTTGTTTGTAAAACAGTCTGCTAGGGGATGGGGTTGTAATTTGATGTCTGATATTAATTTTCAGAAAACGTTGGCAATAAAAAATTGAATTAAAACGGAAGTGGCATGGGGCCGCGCGTTTGGCCATGTGGCTTTACTTATTTCCAAGTTAATGAGAAAGCAATTGATATGCGGGCAATGTTCTCTCGTCGCCGTCTTCTTCTAGTTGTAATTAGTCCTGGCTGTTAGGTGGTAGGGGGCAGAGGAGGCTGTGTAGGAGGTTGGGAGGCAGCACTAGCAACAACCGTTTACACTTCTGCTAGTAGGGTAATAAACTAGAAACGCTGCTGGAGGTGTAACAAGTTGTGAACTTGCTGTACACTGGTAGGAGGAGGCATCTAACTTACCAGCACAGTACTCTGGCAGAACACACTCTCAAGGCTTCTTGCTCCACTAAAACCAGGCTTACAGTCTTTCTTATCGTAATATTATCGTATCGAATCTCCCTTTATTTCCCACTGATTCCCAAAGTGTAACTTGCATGCACTTCTTATCTTAAAACTGTCGTATTGAAAAAAAAGTACCACCTTATTTCAAGGAATGCTTTAGAAGATAATTACAATTCCATTAAACCTTTGAATCAATAAAAAACAACTCCAAAATATTAAAATTAATTTGATAGAAAATAAAAAAATTTCTGATAACTTGGAAACAAATATTGTATCATCACTTCCCCGATTCACGAGGTCTCTTGGCCATTGTTGGACATAGCTCTACGTTCACCCTTTGTTCTCAAATAGCTCTGAATAAGTTACAATTTGTTGTACAAAGGGAAGGGATTAGCTATGAGGTTAGCATACTGGACTCCCACGCGGAGGTCCCGGGTTCAAATCCAGCTGCTGACCCTTAGATTTTCTCTTCCTAGGAGCTTCTTACAGCTCACTGTCCGGTGATGGACAGTGTTGTCTGTAACGAGAGGACACTGTCCGGAGCACTGAAAAAAGCTTCGGGCGCCAGTAACCTTAGATGTTGAAGCGCCTTAAATCATCATTAAAACAAAAAATTGTTGTCCAAATTTGCCTTTATGAACTAATTTTGAGGTTATTAAAGAAAATTTCATGCTAGCTATTAAACAAGTATTCCTTGTTCTCAACCAATTATTATTATAAAGTTAAGAAATTTAATAATTTAAGAAATATTAATTATTTTATTACCACTTTTTCATATCTCTCGTAAGATAAAAATAAGTATAATTGGAAATATTTTGGATTTTGAGTACAAACCGAAATAAACTTTTGAGTGTCCTTTGAGCACAAAAAAGAAGAAGTTTTTACAAATTAGGTTTGCCTGTCAGAAACGTGTACAAAAATAACTAAAAAAAACAAAAAAAACGCAAAATCGAGAGCGTTTAATTTTATGTTTCTATTCTAATATAGGTTTTACTAAATTCGAAATGCGGATTTTCCCGATTTCCAACATTTGTATTCTATTATAGCTAGAATTTATATGAATGAAAATATAAAAATTTAAAAGTTTCATGGAAAAAAACCAGCGCGATAAGCCATTTTTGGGAATTTTCAGTCTCGATTTTTGTTTTAATTAAGAGCGCTAATCAAGAAATTACTTCTTCCGGTGTTTACACTCAATTTGAATGTAGTGGGTTTCTTTTTTAGCCACGATTCCTCTGCATCAATAATTATAATTCTCTGCCATTATGTTAAAAAGTGTTTAAAATAGCTCAAATTTTCTTCATTTTACTTAATTTTTATTTACTTGTTCTTTTAATGCTGTGCAATTTTACTTTCATTAAGTCTGTCATCAGGTAGTTTTGAATTAATTTTTATATTTATAACAATTTTTGCCAAGATAATATCATTAAGCAAAAGTAAAAAAAAAAACGATCCTACTCTTTCGAGCCGACTTAGCCACCTAATTATGAACCCGATATATTGTTAAAAGTTCCTTTTTTCACGCCCCATCATCTCGAATAATGACGTACACAACTATATTGTAGTAAATTCTAACTAAATTATTTCTATATCCAAACTCCTAATGAATATCTATTTTGGGACTTGTGACCTTTTGCATTCGTATTACAAGTGTTAATTGGAAGGTTTTTAGTTGTAACTCGCTTTCAATTATGTTTCAAAGTTTTAATTAATTTATATATTCCTATGGTTCGTATAACAGCTACTAGAATAATACATTATATAATATATTTTTGTATAAATGGAATACAGCTGAGGGAGCTGCTTTTATAAAACCTAAAGCCACTGCGACTTAAATTACCAATTGTGGCTCAGTTTAATGTCAGGCGTTCAGAGTTTGTTGAAATAATATAATTTGATATAACAAAAATTTAAGTAAATAAAACTAAGATATCTTGGGTAATTTAAAGGTCAGTCCCACTGGATATTTTTTGATACTTTTCTAATGGTTTGGTGCCAAGTAATATTTGTCTTCGGGCAAACTCTTTTGACGCGTGCAAATATAAAATTCTATTTAAAAACTTTGGCGTTAACACTCCATAGGACTTTTGATTACGGCTATAATTACAAATATAATCATCAAATTGAATCATCTTATTTTGAATTTTATTTCGTTATCTAAGGTATAGATTCACTTCAGGTATTTTAAATGTGTTATTACTAAGGAACGGATTTTTATGTATTTAAAAATGCCAAATATTTAATTAAAATATGCATTTATTTTCGTCAATTATGTGGAAAATATGTGATTTTCTTAAAATATTTTCTGGAATATTTAAGTAAATGGACATTTTTTTTAATGAAAATTGAATTTTTTTTGGGGGGGCAAGTTATAATTATTTATACAAGAAAAGAACATTTTTACAATTTATAGTAATTTATTAGGAACAAAATAATTTGTCTTTACAAGTTATAATGATTTATACAACAAAGAACATTTTTACTATTTATAAAAAGATGTGTTAAATTTTCAATTTTGAAAACTTCACTCTTCGAAATTGTTTGCAACCACATGAAATTTCAAATGTTGGAACGTAAAGTGACGACGATCTGGGTGTAAGATGGATTTGTAACGACTAAAATCCTTTGAAATGAGGATTTTTAAGTTTGTGGAAAGGGATATCTGCTCTAACCAAAGCCCGACACAGATCTGTACTCAGTGTAGACTTACTTGATGATGGAGATGTAAGGAAGGCTTGATAGGACGTCCTCTCTTTCTTTCTGTTTTTATTCTCTATGTGCGATCCGGTGGCAATATGTTGAGAGCAAGAAACGCGCTTGTCACAAGCTATGCAGTACAAAATGACTCCATCACTTCGAAAAAGTTCTGCTGGAAACTCGCGAAGATAATTAGCAACCAGTTGTTTGTTTGAGGCCGATGTTCGTGGCATTTCACCCAAAAAAGAATACACTAAGTGACCGAACGAAATGAATTGGACACTTCAACGAACGAGCTGAAAGAACAGACAACGTCAGACAACTTCAAAGAACTAACAAGTGCCCGTCACTGTTTAGCAGCATTCTGTGTAAATTACAATAACCATTGTACCCACTGTGATTTACAGCCCTACAGTCTGTGGTTCACAGTTCCTGTCAACCACCTCCCAATTATGAAAATATGCCCAAAATGAAAAATATGTACATATTTTGATTAAATATGTAGAAATATTTATTTATTTTAATCAAATATGTACAAATATGCGATAACAATCAAATATGTGGAAATATGTGAAATAAAAGTAGACTCAAACGGCTTAAAAAGTGTCAGTATGAGTGAACTTCTAGTTGAAAAACGTCTGTAAATTGCCTAGAAAAAAATATGTAAATACATACGAATCCGTTCCCTAGTTATTACATAATCTTAAAAATTTAAGTTACATATTAACTGCCCCATGAAACTCTAAAATCTAATTTATGTAATTACAGTCGACTCTCGATAAATCGAAATCCAAGGGGCTACAAGAAAAATTCGAATTATCGAGACTTCGAATTATCAAGAAGGGGAAAAAAAATTCGAATTATTAAGAGTTTTTATTATGTATATATGTATATTGAAAATACGTATGATCTTACACAAGTTTTAGACATATATAGCCTCAAGTAAAAAAGTAAAAATAATGAAAACGACAAAAAAATTACATATGGTATTAACATTTAATAAATAATAACATATCTATGTTATGTAGGTACCTAATTAAAAAAATGAAGAACAGTTTTTTGTTTAAATGTGGCTTGACTTAGTCAAGTGACTTAGAATTGTAGAAAGCGTTGATGGTGGAATATTGAAAGTTTTGGCGATATCTTTTTTTTTCGAACCACTTTTCACGGCCGCGATAATTTTTTCTTTTGTGGGACACAGTAAGGGAGACGTACTTCCCATCTTGACAAACTAAGAAAGAGAATTGGAAAGTTAAACTGGGCTGAAAGGAGGGAAACATTACGCAGGAAATGGACAATAAGCGGAAAATGAGAAGTAAACATTACTAGGGAAAATTCGAATTATAAAGTGGGGAAGCGGCCTCGTTTGAATTATAGAGCGTTCTCACCCCCTGTTGTTAAGTAACGGATTTCGAGTTATCGAGCGTATCTAAATACACAGAATTTTTTCGATTTACCGAAGTTAGCAGCTGTAGAAATTGAATTATCGAAAAATTCGAATTATTGAGGTTCGAATTATCGAGAGTCGACTGTAGCAGGCGCCATATAAAGTTAAGGTAGGGTTTGAACCGTTAAAAGAGAATGCAAAACTGAATTTCTGTTGTACTGGAATTGATTTTTTCGGTAAACCCAATAGCGAAGCAGTTTTTAAAGCTTTATCCTAGCTTGCTATCCCCAGCGATGGTCCAAAACGCTAGTACAACAGCATACAATCTGATTTCTATGCATGGAATGGTTTTTTTACAAATCATCGTTTATCACATCGTTTATCGTTAGTACAAACAAAGAAGAACTCAGCTGTACTGAACGTAGTGTCATTATTTGTTCGCTGTGCTTGCAATATTAAAGAAAATGGCACGCCATATTTTGCACTTTGTTAGACCATATTTAATTAGTTTAAAATATTAACACTGTTACATTAATTCATAATAATCGCGCATCTCCTGTGTTTGGTGCCTACAGCTTGAAAGCAAAATATTCCTATTTTAGGTTATTTACATCTTTGCTTGAATTGCATTACCTTTTTATTCATGGCTATTGCTGCAGTTAGTGAGGCTAAGCGTTATGCCCGTGTTGTTTAATGTATATTAATAAATCTGATGTTAAAACTGAGATGAGTTTCTAATGTTACTGACTCCCAAATTCTAACTTACAAATTTTTCTATCAGTGAGTTGACAAGGGTAGTTTGAGAAGGTTGCATAAGTGCAGTTAAATTTTCTTCCTTACACTGTTAAACCAGTCTCTAAAAATTGCATGAATATGGTTGATAAAATAGAAGTAAACCTTTCATTTCATATAAATGTGAATTAATCACTAATCATCTAATTCTGCAAATAAAAGTTAGTTAAATCTTCGCAAGCATGTTTATTGCATCCCTGACCAGATCTAGACTTTCATACTACAGTGTAAGCAAGTCTAGAGAGCTAGATAGTAACATAGTTGAAGTCAAATTCTCTCCACCAACCTGATTTATGGTGAATATTGATGTAATTGATGAAAGTACGATCAGTGATACAATAAGAACGCGAGCTAGAAAGATAAAATCAATTATCCATCACTGAGAACCTAACCTTATTTTCAACACAATTTAAATTTGTTTTTAATTCATATTTTAGCCTGAAAAGTGGAGAAGTGGTAAATGTGGTGGAAATGTAGCAGCAATAATCCGAAACTTAAATTAGTTATCCAGATTTGAGAAATAAAAAGTGTAATTAAAAAGTAGATATTTGGTCGATAGATTGGATACAGTAACCAAGGTCATAACTAGAAAGACAATTGATTCGGCTCCTAGACAATCCTCAATTTAGCGCAATATTTTTACTATTACTACCACTAACATTGTGTGAATGGATTGAATGAGGGTAATGCAATCACGTTGGCAGATTGCATCATTAATATGTGCTTATCGTAGTCATCATTTTCGAACGTCATTTCCTTTATTGCCTTTTTATTTATTCCGCTTTTTTAATTGACCACATTTCCAGTCATTACAGCCAAGCTCTACGAATGAGATAAGCCACCAGGGTGGCTCTTTTTATAACCCGGGCTAATTTCTTTATTCCAAATCATCACCGCAATGGAATAAATTGTTTCATTTCTTTTAATTTTTTAAACTATATTCTCTCTTTTTTCTGAGCATTCTCACAGCTGATGCAAAACTAAGGTGCTTCTTGAATCTATTATCAGTTTTGACTTTGGGGTTTTAAGAGTACAATAAACGCCTGATTTTCAGGCTAGGTAATAACGTCCAAAGAACCAAATTACGAGGGTTGGCTGAAAAGTAATGCACACATGCTTGCCGAGCGCGAACGAAGAGCTTCAAAAAGCGCGCGAGGTGGCATTTGGAAGTCACATTTCCCCTTATTACGTATGTGCAGTTTGAACTCGCTGCGTTCAGCCAGCGTATTTTTAGACGCCGAAGTATGGACACGTGTACTGGTGCTATGTCACTGCGAGTTAAACAGAGTGCTGTTATCGACTTTCTTTTGAATATTGTGACAGGGGACGAATCATGGGTCCATCAATACGACCCAGAAGAGAGAAGGCAGAGCACTGAATATCGACATGCGTTTTCTGCTCGGCCGAAAAAGTTCAACACACAACCGTTCGCGAAAAAATTCTTCTGACTGTGTTTTGGGAAGCCTCATCAAGTTTATGTGACCAATTTTCTGAAACCAGGGGCAACGGTAAATTCTTCTCGGTACGTACAGACTCTAAGAAACCTCCGACGACGAGTTTGTCGTGTTAGAGACAGCTTAGACAGGTTAGAGACCAATAATCTTGTAACACGACAACACTCGTCCTCACACCTCGCGCGAAACTGCAGAGGCTCTAAAAAAACTGAAGTTTAAACCAATTCCACACCCTCCTTATTCCCCGGATCTTGCCCCCCCGCGATTTTTATTTGATTCCTCTACTCAAGAGATACCTCAAGGGTAATCACTACTCCTCAGATGATGAGGAGAATGCAGCTGTCAATTCCTGGATTCAAGAAAAGTCAAAAGAATTCTTCAGAGACGGAATGAAAAAACGTGTTTCACTTTGGAAGAAATGTATTAGCGTTAATGGTGACTACATTGAAAAGTAATACATAATTGTGAAGCTTAAGAATTGTACTTGAATACACTTTTTGTCCGAACTTGATTACACTTTTTCCCCCCTCTCCTAGCATGTGTGCATTACTTTTAAGCCAACCTTTGTAGTTGTCACGGACAGCAGCAGAAGCTACTGTTAATATTTTCTTCCAACAAATTAAAGCTACACGCGGGATTCGAACTGGGGATATCCCATTTATAATGCCTCGCTTCTTAACCACTAAATAGTTACCCAGCTGTTGGATTATTTAATTTATTAAATGAGAAATTTACGTGAAATAGGTTATGCTATCCGCTATCCCCCATGACATCTGATCGGTAATTGGACGTTTCTCCCGTTTGAAATAATAAGCATTACTTTACTGCTCCTTTTTTGTTTTTAAAATATAAATTTGCTTTTGGGTGGGAATTGGAAGTACCCACTCTAGAACCCTGAATAAATTCTACTTTATAGGTTCTAAACACCCAATAAATCCAACATCTAGTGCCTTTTTTAACCTTAATCTTCTTGCTCCGTCTTGAGAGGGTATACAACTCAATTTCACGAGGCCGTTAGAAAGCTTATGATCATCGTTTAGCTTTATTTTAAAACGCGCTTCAGTGTTAAGTACCCATAAAATAGGTAATTATTTATGTTAATGGATCTTTTTATTTCCTAATATTGCTCTAAGGACGTACTCTGAACTAATCAAATTTATTAAGTTTTTTCCCCTAAAGTTCGATTTATATTGATTTTTTTTAAAAAATAGGTCTCTTATCTACACAATACTTTCGCTTTATAAAATTGTCAACTAATTGATCGATTTTCTAGTTAAAAGAAATACTTTGATTGGAATGTGATTCCCAGTGTTTAAGTATGTTTTATAAAATTGAATCTTTTGAGTCATTATCTACGAGATTTTTTTTTCTGATTCAGCGGGCAAGCCTCAAAAAATACATTGAAACAGAACTCAGAAAATTTGAACGTTCGACTCTTTTTCCAAAGTTCATAATCTTATTATTGATTGTTTTACTTTATATTAGTTGGTTATTTTGACGAGAATAGAAAAATGAACTTGGGTTCTTCTTTAAAAGCTTTTGCTTACTCTAATATTCATAACTTCTTATCTGTATGATTCAGCAGTTTCAGATATTAGTGATAGTTCAGTCACATTAAAGAAACGCTGACTGATTTTAACATATGCTTGTCCTGTCTAGATTACAGCTAGCAAAACACTGACGAAAAGGCTGTAGACTATCAAAAATAATGCACTATGAATCTACGATACACTGACCGCCCAATGGTTTAATAGGAACTCAGAAATAGACTGAGAACTGGACATTCAAGGCCATTTAAACTCACAAGACCAAACTAACGGACAAAGTTCTTCATTCATCCTTTACACACTGCCATCAACATCTCATTACCACCTACCTTGGCGAGCCTTAAGAAGACTGAAACCAATACTGTGCCAAGATCTGTGAAGAAATGAACTCTATTTGGAATATGTTTCAGTATTTGTAAAGCCCTTTATGAGCTGGCCCGCATTTACGAGGGTCGTTTGAAAAGTCCGTGCAAAAATAAAAACTACTTAATTTTTTGGGGTAAACCTTTTTTATTTTTCAACATAGTCTCCTTTTAGGCCTTTACACTTCGTCCAACGCTGCTCTAGTTTGTTGATCGCTTCCGAATAATAGGATTTGTCCAAGTCTGAAAAATAGCCATTCGTTTCTGCAATCACCTCCTCGTTTGAATAAAATCTTTTTCCCGCCAGCCATTTCTTCATATTGGGGAACAAATAGTAGTCCGAGGGAGCCAAGTCTGGAGAATAGGGGGGATGTGAAACGAGTTGGAATCCTATTTCCATTAATTTTGCGACCACAACAGCTGAGGTATGAGCTGGTGCGTTGTCGTGATGGAAAAGGACTTTTTTGTGGGCCAATCGTGGGCGTTTTTCTTGCAGCTCGGTTTTCAAACGGTCCAATAACGATGAATAATATGCACCTGTAATAGTTTTACCCTTTTCCAGATAGTCGATGAGGATTATTCCTTGCGAATCCCAAAAGACATAAGCCATAATCTTTCCGGCCGAAGGAACGGTCTTCGCCTTTTTTGGCGCAGATTCCCCCTTGGTAACCCATTGTTTAGATTGTTCTTTGGTCTCAGGAGTGTAGTGATGTATCCATGTTTCATCCACAGTGACGAAACGACGCTTAAAGTCCTGCGGATTCTTCTGGAACAGCTGCAAACCGTCCTTGCAACACTTCACACGATTTCGTTTTTCGTCAAGCGTGAGGTTATTAGCGCTCGGAGCTTATTCCAGTGCACTGCCGGCCTCCGGACAGTGTTCTCTCGTTACAGACAACACTGTCCATCACCGGACAGTGAGCTGTAAGAAGCTCCTAGGAAGAGAAAATCTAAGGGTTAGCAGCTGGATTCGAACCCGGGACCTCCGCGTGGGAATCGAGTACGCTAACCACATAGCTAATCCCTCCCCTTGTTGTTTTATTACAGTAAACCCAAGCAAGGTAATTTTAATTTAATATTGATTCCCTTTATAAACTCATTTTCTTGTAAGTTTACTTCTAATTAATTTGGTCATCATTCAATGCCTAACTTGTAAGTAATATTTTTAAGGGTACCATTAAATCACAATCAACTTTATGTGAAAATAGTTTGTAGACACATTCTAATGAATTTAATCGAAAAGCTTGTTTTAATTAATAAACAAGCGGTAAAATACTCGAACCATTTTTGTTAAAATTAATATTTAATCCTAAATTATCAGAGATTAATTGATAATCTTGTGTTTGTTTCAGGTAAGTTGCAGTTCCTGTCCATGAGATTACTGTAAGTTACAGATGTTCACATATTCTAATTAATTTGCTTAACGGAATGATGAGATAAACAGAATCCTGTAAGTTATAGTCGTAACCGATGTGATCCTTAGACGGTTTATCTGAGCTAGGCACAAATTAGGTCTTCGTTATTGAATTCCCATGAAAGGTAGACTTACTTGACTAGACAGCCGAGGTATTATCTCTGCCATACCGGAAGGAGCGTGTGAAAAGAATATTCATAACGAATACAATTACTTCTTCTCCTTTATTAATACTATAAAATCTTTTCTCGGATAGATATACTCAATGAATTACCTAATCATAAGAATCTGTCAACGGAAATTAAATTTTTGTTTTGTGTCTTATTTTTATGTAAATGCAGTAGGTGTTATTATTACTCTTTTATTTATTTATTTTTTTTAATTTTCAGTAGAAAGTAGTTAGTTATAAGAAATAATAAAAGGAAGGATGTGGAAACGGAAGTTCTAGCATTGCCTTGCTGGTAGTTAACATACAATAGGAGTCGAGATACGTAGTTAGCTGTGTGGGTGTAATTCAACGCATAATTTGTTTTTATGCGTTTGTGTCAGTTTTTTAAACACTTTAGACAGTAATATTTATCTTTAATTATTTTTCTAATATAAAGTGCTGAATATTGAAAAAAAAGAAGTATTGTTGAGTGGCTAGTTTTGCTTGATACTAACAGTTTCTTTTGAATTTTATTGTTATTTGGTGTTTCCCAAATACTACCTGAAGACTGCTTATTTCAGCATGGACTGCAGAGAGACGTCAAATCTATGATTTTTTTTTTTTTGCGTTTATTTTGCTACAATCAGCTCGTTAACAGTGATAACAGAGTAACGAATGAAGCAAACGAGTGGAGAAGTTACCTAGTGGTAATACTCCAAAACATTAGACTATTAGTTGCTCTCTTCACTTGAGAGGAGATCACGAGCCCATTGTCTTTTAAGGCGTCTTGTCAGGTTGTCAGCAAGAGTTCTTGAAGAAAGATTGTGAGCTAGAGGATTTATATGAAATTGCAGGTTGAAGTGGAGTGCACAAGAAGCTAAAGCGACTTGTGTGATAAAAGGAATGTTAAGGTCAGTGTGTATAGCCAGGTTGGAGACATAAAATGAAGCGTTTGCAATAGTTCGAAGTATTTTAGATTGCAGAGACTGAGATTGGAGCGTTTGGTTGAACCCCACAGCTCTATTCCATACGCCTAGATGGGTTTCAAAATAGTAGTATAAATCAGTCTTTTGTTGTCTAGAGACGGTTTAGATCTATAGATCTAAGAGTCTTTTAAGTTGTCGATAGCGTCTGTTTAGTTCTGTTCTTTCAAGTCTAGTGTGGGGGTAAATCTATGATTTAAAATAAAATTTTAAGAATCTATATAAATTGTTACTAAAAACGATGTACTGCTTTGAGCAGGCTTGTAAAATAGGGTTTATATCGTTAAGGAAAGCAGAAGTACAAACCATTTCTAAAACAAAAGTTTCAGGGTATTTAGACACCTAGTTGCAGCCAAATTCAATGAGCTCAGAAATAACTCAACCATTACAAATTGGACTATCCGAATTAACATCTCAAGGGATTCTGCATTATATAGTAGTACGCACCAAACAGTTTTATTTTTATTTTTTATTTTTGGATTTTACTAACTAGAAGACTAATTCACTTTGGCATTCCGCCTGGCTGCGCAAGCTACAAATTATCTAGAGTTTCATAAACTTTTAGTGGCTTGTGAAACTAACAGAAGGTTGAATAAAGCTAATAAAGCAAACGCTTTGTTTTCTACACAAAGTGATTCCCTTGAAAGTTTACCTTTTTGGTTCCCAAATATTGAAGTAGTTTTTTATTATTCATGCGCATGATCATTTTGCTGTTTGCATTTATGGTGTTCTAGAATTTGTGTAGATTTGGAAGGCAAGTAGCGATTATTTTAGACTTGGGGATAAGATAAATCTAAAGGGAAAATTAAATTGTAAACAGCAGTAAACTGTATTAAATATCTGAGCTTCTCACCACCAATTATATTATATCATATTCAAGTGTGCATGCAGTTAGAAATAAAAAGATCCAAAAATTTCACTTGATAGGAGTTCACATCCGGTGTTTGTTTTCTTTCTAATTAAATATTAGTTTCCAATAAGTTTAGATTACACTAGCGAGGACACTCGCTGCTACAAGGCTACAGTCTTGGGTTTTCAAGGCTGGTAGCTGATAATAGGAACATCAGGGGATTGGCGTGGGCGGAAAGGCTGGAAGATTTGAAACAGAGTAGAGATCGTCAGTGATTTGCAGGAGATAGTCGGATTGGCTCGGCTGGATGCTACAGGAATTCGATAAAAACAGTTCCATTGCTCAGCTCTGTAAGTTCAGATCGGTAGGTTATTACTGTGTGAATAAGTCGTTTGTTTTTTTAGTGATAGTTCGTAGTAATTTCTTATTAATATCATAGGTTCCTCTTGGCATGATATTCAAAGGAAACTTCGAATTTTAGAAAATTATTGCTCTGAAAATGGTCTAAAAGTTAATAAGGAAAAAACCGTAATCGTACCTTTTAAAAAAAGTGTAAAATTAGCAAATGTTAAAAAACTCTATTTCGAAGGTTCACCAGTAAATACCAGTAAGACATTTACGTATTTAGGGATCCCTTTCTCGTCATCCGGTAAATTTGCTCGTTCTGCAACGCACTTTGTCTCTAAAAGTTCCCTTTCTGTCCCTCTTGTTCTAAATATTCTCAGCTCGGTAAAGAGTGACACTTGGCAGTCCAAGACTCACTTGTTCGATTGCTTGGTCGCAAGTGTTTTAATGTATGGCGCCGAGGTCTGGGCCGCACCATATGCAGAGCTAGTCGAACGGGCACAAATAAAATTTCTGAAATCTCTTTTACATCTCCCGCGATCAACACCTGATTTCTACGTTCGTTTAGAGACTGGAAGAGTTCATCTCAAATTAAGAATTTTTAAATATTTATTAGGATGGTGGCTCAAACTTCTATTGATGCCGAATGATCGACTTCCGAAAATTTGTTACTGTAAAATGTTGGAACTCCAAGATAATCGAAAGATCCCCTTCAATTGGTGCCATGAACTTAGGTTATATTTACTTGAAATAGGAGCTGATGATATATGGAAATCTCAAGATCCCAACCTCCTATCCTCTTATCTCCCCAACCTATTAGAATCTTTTAAAAATAACCTTATCTGTAAAGACGTAACCAAGGCGGTCACATCACCATATAATCCAGTTTTTCGAAATATCAGCACTTTAGGACTTGGAGAATCTTATTTCTTTTTTCATTGCCATATAAACAAATTAAGGGTAGCCAGCCAATTGAGGTTATTTGGAAACAAGTACTGCAGAATCTTCCTTGATAAGGTTTCACATAGATTTAATCCTGACCAACCATGCAACTTATGCGCATATGAATGTGATAATTTAGAACACTTCCTTTTAACATGCCCTATGTTGAATTGCTTTAGACAAATGTATCTTTCCAACCATATATTTTACCCCATGGACGATAATACAATGCTAAATTTATTGACAATAGAGTCTTATAGCAAATTGAATAACATCTTTTTTTACGTTCTTAAATCTTTAAAGCTAAAACATTTTATGCAAAATCAGTAGTAGTTTTATTTTAATTGATTTATTTTATACACTCTCTCGCTATTTCTATTTTTATTTTTACTTTTTATTTTATTTTATTTTTTAATTTTGTTTCTTTTTCTCTTTTCTTTAGGTAAAATGATATTATCTCCACCATTTACATATTTACTCTTCTTGGTCAACAATAAGTGTCAGTTTATTTTTGTAATTACTTTTTAATATTATTATTATTTATATTATTTCAATTTATTTTGTAAATTTCTTTCTTTAGTACTTTGTAAATCGACTCAACCCTTGCTGTAAGAAAATCATAAAGGAATAAAAAGATTGATTGATTGATTGAATTTCGTATTAATGTTATTTTAGTTTGTAGCGTCATGCCTTGTCTTGCAAGTCTGAACGGAGGTTAACACGGTAGTAGATTATCATTAGGCCGATTTTACTCTACGTCTGCTCCACCAGGGGCCTGATTTGTAGTAGCAACATCAAGAAACTCCAGGACAGCACAGAACAAATTTTTTAGACTCTCCTCGACGAACTAGTCATTGACTCACTCCACGAGACTGCATCAAATATCCCCGTACACTCCTATATCCAACATGGTCTGCTGTAAGTCCTTTCCACTCTAGACTGTCACCCTAACCCACTCTGCCGCGACATAGCCTTCTCCAGATCCTTCTATTCCCTACAGACACAAAAGACTAAAACACATACTTCTCTTTCTACACTAGCTGCAGGTTTTTCCTTCCTTTTTCGCTGCATTCTTATCCTTCATCTTAACTTAGCAGTTGTTAAGAAGGATACTATGTTTTGTTCATTGACACTTCGTATATTTTTTTATTTACTTACTTATTTATTTTTATACATATTTATATTATAATAAAGATCTATTCTATTTCTACGATAGTAGATTTTAGATTGAAATTAAAGTTGCTGAAAAACAGGTGTGATAATGAGCTAGAGTTCAATCTGTGGGTTCGTTAAACCCAAGTAGTTGAACCCAAATCATTTATCTATCTCTGCAGGACCTAATGTATTGTATATTGAGCGAGTGTTTGAGGAGTCAATGTGTTTTTCGTGTTAGTCTGGGATATCTATAGGGTCTCGAAAATCTCAGTATGAAGAGGCTAGTCTACATCCTTATATTGGACTACATTGAATAGTATTATATAGTAATAACCAGAGCTGTAATAACTGTAATGTTCAACTGGCCAATAATAATTGGACGATTGATGGACATTGAACATATAATAACGATATAAAACGTAGTATAAAATTGTGCAGAATTGTGGAAGGGATTCTGGATTAGATCTATTGGCATTTTTACGGAATCAATACAGACTTGATCAGATCTTTCTCTATTACCGTATAGCCTCTATTTTTAGAGGAGTAGAGAGCCGTCAAATAAGACAAGCGTCTTAATTGCCACACTCAGACCAGGGAGTGTCTAACATTTACCCTCTCCTCAGTTACATTTTCGCGTTAATTTTTTATTTTACACTTTAGTAAGTGTTAAAGAAAATTGCTTGCGTTAGTATGGCTACCGTTTTCCTATACCTCTAATGGCTACTTATCTAGACTTAGGGCGAGAATGCTTCTCATGATGGCCTACAGCTTCTAGCATTTTGAGAACATAATTGGGAGCTATTGTAGATATGGAATAGATAAGACCTCGTACGGAAACATCTAAATTCTTGAAGGATTGCTTCCTACTTGTTCACAAGTATTTAGCTAAAAGTATTTTCATTATACTGGAAACATATTTAACTAGTAAATTTAATTTAATACTTTTTCAGGAATATTTTCAATTAATTAATTAATTAAATACTTATTTTATGACACTTTTTTTTTTTTGTGATTGCTAATTTTGCTTTTATAGTGGATATATTTAAGTAAAATATTTATTTATATAGGCGGTTTGAAAATGAAAACATCATTTTATTTAACTAAGAAACAATACATAAGTAAAAAATAAAATAATAAGCGTTTTTTATGAAGAAGTTCAGTTTTATAGTTTGAACCTTGATTTACAAGCCTCCTAATCGAATTCCATTGGATATAAACCTATGCTCTGCATTTAATCTATTTAATCATTTTGTTGCATCTTTTCAATAACTCTTGTTGTGACATGCGAACTGCGATTTAGGACTACTTCATACCCCAAAACCCATTGACTTCAGCTCTGAATAAAAATCATTATTTTGTCAACTATTCCGTGAATCTTTTATTTTTCATTTCATGAAATTTCACTTAAAAAAGTAAGCTTTCCACAGTCTTATTTTGGATATGAGAAAGTTTTCTCGAGGAAATATGAAAATATGCTGAGGAAAAAAGCATGTTTTTCTTATGTTGCCTATTTCTCTGAAAATCAATTTAATGCTTTTCAAGAGCTTCCAAAGAGATTAAATTAGGTTATTAGCAAGGGAAATATTGTCAAAACGAGATATCCTACAGGTGTCTTATTCGGAATACATAAGCTAGAGTTGAGGAAACGCCTTAGTAGCAGAAATTCAACAGATTTATCTCTCCATTCTTGTTCGTCCTGTAAAAGAGGTCCGATTGTCTGTAGCAGATAACATGGACTACTCGCGTTATCCAACAGTGCCCATTTTGTGCAAATTGAGTTACGTTGAGTATAGATGAGATGTGGAGTAGAAGCATCAGGGAAGCTCGTTTTGTTTGCGTGTTAGATTTGGATGATGCTGTTGTTGCCTGCGGGTAGTTTATAAAAAGTAAAAAAAAGTAAGGGGACACTTTTAAAATATGTCTTCTTCTGGCATTAAGAGATCTTAAAATAACGCCTGGGTTACAGTTCAGAGCAAATGTAGATAGTTCTTTGCTGATTGTTCTTTTTAAAAATCAGCCAATTGTCCTACAGCTTGCAACTGCATAAATCTTTGCTAATGACGAAGCATTTTCACGCACAGTGGAAATTTACAGCGTAATGTCACCATGTAAATGCCTTTGATAAAAAAGAAATCTAAAATAAGAAATAGGAACAAAACAAAGGAAAGAACATTAAATAAAAATAATAGTAGGACGTAAGAATAATGCGATGTAAGAGTAGGACATGGTCCGCCCACTGGCCAATTAGTGACCTCACTACACTCATTAAAGAGTGTCCCATACTGTGGGCTAATTAGTGGGCCCGATCTGGACATTTTATATGGGCCGCAATTCGTCACACGGGACAGCTATTACACTTTATCCCAGTCTAATAAGCTGACAAACATTTTTAATTTCGTGAAGTAAATTTTCTTTTTCTTTTTCAATGTTTATTAATTGCCTCACTAGTCATTATTTATTGAGACACGGGGATCTTGTTCCCCCCAAACACTGAAGCCAAACCTACTTGGAGGGAGGATGAATGAAGTTTCTCTTTTCTGTCCGGTGCCCCATAGTTGTCGTCTTCCGCATTGGTCCAAACAAGCCATGCTGCGATTTAGAAACGGTAATGCCGCCGTCGCACAAGAATACCATTTTGTTCTTTTCCTGATATATCTGCATAGATGCTCTATATCAGTGATTCCCAACCTTTTTTAGTCTACCGCCACCTTTTCAAAAAGAAAAATACCTCTGCCCCTTTTCAGCTCCCCTTCTTGAAAACAATAATCTAACTGTAATCCATAGATTCCCAAGTTTATTGGGTCGTAGTCAACTTTTTCAAAGAATGATTCGATAGCGCTCGGGTCTTGGGTGAAAAACAAGAAAGATTTTGAAAATTATTTTATTAGAAGGTATTTTAACAATATTGGTGTATTGCTCAAAATGTGGTTAAGAAATATATATTACTAAAAAAATGTAATATTATTAGTGAGAGGGCTGAGTCTGGTGTAATGACACTAATTTTTCGATATTTGGTGCCATTTTTGTCACCAACAATCTTAAGTCTTCGCTTAGTTCTTTTGTTTGCTAGTAGATTGAAGACTACGCTAAATACTGTTTCGGCTAAATTTGACGATGGGGATGCAATAAAAAACTTTCTGATTGTAGCCCATACGGCCGGATATAATACTGAAGAAATGGATGCCAAAATTCTTGATATCCATTTTTTAATTTCAATTTTAACACTTCGCTTGTTGACAGTTCTATTAACTCCTCTGCTGACAGGTTCTACGACCCAATCTGGAATGATCATGTTGTGGACATCCCAAAATCCATTTGTAAAACCTTCTTTAAGTGCTTCCCAATGCTGGCAATCTTGTCATGACCTACGCACGGCTTCTGCTTTGGCTCGTTCCATTCCCTAGGAGGGCGTCGGCTAGTCCTCAACGCCCCCTAAATTTGCCTTTGACTAAAAACGTCCCCCTAGATCTCTTCAGCGTCCACCGGTGGGCGGTACCGCCCCCGTTAGGAACCACTGCTCTAGATTAATCAACCTTATAATGTGAAGAAAAGAAGAATTTATTGTGACGACGTCTCGCAGCTCTAGAAAGAAATCTCGCCTATTCACAAATCCGGGTTCTCTATCAGTTTTTTTTGTGTATTACCTCCTTTGTTAACTTTGTTAGCGTAAACCTATACATAATTTGTTTCCGTTTCTTTTGTGAATTCCTCTTTTTCTTTTTTAAGGCGCGGCAACATTTGAGGTCATTGGCGCCGAAGCTCTTTTTTCAGTGCACTTCCGGCCTCCGGGCAGTGTTCTCTCGTTAGAGGCATTTCTAGAAGAGAATATCTATAACGCGGAATCTCCGCGTTGGCATCCACTAAACCATAGTCATAGTGCTAATCCCTTCCCTTTGTAATTTGTCAAAAAACTCTAACGTTCAGCTGGTTCTGAATTGCTAAATTGCCGTTTTTCTGGCAGCCATTGTTACATTAATTTATTTAAGATTGTCTAAAATCTTTGAGTTAACTGACTAATTTAAATTCACTGACTCTAAATTAGCTACTTTAAACTCCAAATTTCACACTTTCTTCTGTTTTCCTGGACTTTCATAAACACCGTTTTCTCAATTTTAACTTGCATCCATTTCAAACTCTACTAAAAGCCCCAGGATGATTAGGAAGAGCTAATCATCTGCAAGGTTTTTAATAATAGTATCACTACAAATGGGGCCCCCAAATTTGTATTCAAGTGCTAAGATTGAATAGCGATATATTCACTTTACCCGGAAATACACGCCTGATTTCATATCGTGACGAAAAATATCTTTTACAGTAACTATACAGTTGCCAAAATTTGACAGCGCAATATTACCTGTTCATCGCTAAGAGGAAGTAAATAATTTGTTACTAGAAATAAATGGGCCGGAAGGCGCAGATGTATTAAGTAGGCACATATGAGAGTTTAGAGAGAGATAGAATGTGGGAGGAGATAGGTACCAGAATATTACCTATCAGGTAACAGACCGCAATGTAAATAGCATGTGTTTATCTTTCATCTTATGTGCTGTTAATCAAAACCGGACTATATATGAAACTATTCATCTTCATCAGCTCCTACATCGCGGTACATATATATTTGTCTGCGCACATTTATGTACAACAGTTCTCAAGCAAATGTAAATACCATAGCTAGCTATATTTTAAACTATGTAAAGATAAAAGCTAATCAGTAATATTGGTTGTATTAATGCAAAACGTTTTAGGTAACCTTACTCCTAAGCATCGCCTAAAATGTTCTCACCTAATAAAGTAGATGAATAGATAGATAGACAAATTGCTTTATTCTGTCGAAAAAAACCTCAATTAAAACCTGTAAACCTTTACAATTATTATTTTACAAATAAACTGCACTTTCAATCAAATTCTGTTTACTAAAGGAAAAGCAAATGTTGGCATGGTAAAATACCGTTAGCCAGAAGTTCAATTATTGTTGTAAAAGTTATAAAATGACCGAATCACTTGTTGCATTTATTTAGTTTCTAACTAATTACTAAGTTTAGTAATTATACATATAATTATAATTGAATTCTTTTATTTAAAAAATTCCTATATTGCCACGCCACAAAAACATAATTATACGATAGCTTCCAGTATTTTTCCATTGGGTAGTTCTACTAGCTAGCTGTTCAAAGCGCCACGGTAGCCGAGCGGTTAGGGGCGAGACCTGCGAAGCTTAGATGTATTGTTGGTTAGTGGGTTCGATTCCCCGGTCTTAGGCCTTAGATTTTATTTAATGGTTAATAAGAGAAATTTACAGTAAAGTATGTTTGCTAGTCGCCTCCGTCCACGATACCTATTTGGTAGTTGGATGTAAGGCCGGCCTGAAAAAGTAGGTGTGATGTGATAACAGAAGAAAAAAATATAATTTTTAATTATAAAAATTATAACTAGTGGTGCCAGTCAGACGCTAGTGCCGCGGTCAGTGCACGGGCAAAAAGGGACCGCCCGCCAAAGACACACCGCTTTCAAAAGGGTCATTATACGGTCAGTATACAGTGACTACCTGGCTACAGCCCTTTGACAATATCCAACACCTTTCACCGGCCTATTCAAGACTAGGGTCAACACACGGCAAGAGATGTTTGAGTGTGACCCGTAATTACAAGACTTGTCAATGTGTGGTGAGGGCTATATATGGTCTCTCTACAGGAAGTGGGGCATCAGTCGATGATTATTCTTCAGATTTTTACCACCGTAACCTCAAGATTCTACCAGCGAGTTACACCGCGAGCGCGTCCCTATCTAAGTGTTTAAACATATATGTATTCAACGTCGTTATAGTTGTGCATTCTAGTTACAATTTAAATCATTCTAAATTATTGTTAAAATATATATATTTATTTTCCGAATATCAACTCTTTATCTATCTATCAAATCTCTAACTAATTCCCGCATCATAAACCTCCTCTTCAAGTCATCTGAACCCATTACATAGGCATTTTTTTTTCTTTCCTAGCTGTTCAGTTGATAACGTTTTTTTTTTCATAAAGTATTTAACCCTATAAGATGCTAAAATGCAACATATTGCTAAGATGCATCCTTTTCTTGTTTTAAAGTACACAGTGAACACAGTTTTATTCTGTTATAAATGTATCTTTTACAATTAAGATTTAGAATATCAACTCTACACTTCCATTATAGTTTGAATGTATTTTTGGCCCATATTATCTTTAACATAGTTAACATCTTTAAATAGTACAATATACAGCCCATAGAATACAGTTTTGGCGGCCATCTCTTTACATTACTCTATAAACATTTTTTTATAGTTGTCTATCGTCTTCGCAAATTCTAAATCCTACTTATCTAACTCTTTCAAATCTAGTGCTAATGCACAGCCATATTTAGTACCCAGCTCTTTACATGCCTTACACCATAAAATATTATTATTAATTACTCCTGTAGCTATCATAACCTAATATACGAGTAGTATTTACCGGAAATTAGATCTCTAGGTCCCATTTCATAGCGTTGGAAAACATTATACGCTAACCACTGAGTTAATCCTTTCCATATACTTGGTTGTTATTGTGTTTACTGCTCAAGTTGAGATCACTTCCTTAAACGTATTTTTACGAAATATCAGTTCTAGGGTATTCTAGGAGGGCGTAAGTTATTCACATTAAGTTGTTCCTAACAGCTCGTTGTAATTCAATACACCATTTAGTTTTTTTTTTTTTTTTTTTTTTTTTTTTTTTTTTTTGGCATTAGCTGTTAAGCCATAGCCACTTATTATTCCTACACGACCAAAAGTTGCCACCCCTGGCCGGTATTGGTCCCCCCTCGCACTCAATCGTACCAATTATGCACACTAAGGATTCTAATTCTAAATCTACACTATTACTATACAGCCACTGCAATAAATACTTTCATTCAAATAAATACAGTCATACCGGTAATAAATAATATATATACATGCAAATTATATAATACACTCATACAAAACCGTATATGCTTTATAACACTCACACACTCATACATACGCACACATAAGAATACTTTATAAGGGTGGAGTACTCGATATTCCTCCAACCCATTAGACTTAAACCTACAAGGAAACTGTGACTAGATATAAACGGACATCAACAATAAATTAATCATTCTTATATTTATAAACACCTAAAAAAGTTATTAGTTCTTGCAGAACTACTAAATTATCTGAGAATATGATACTTTCGTAATTGAAAGGACACTCTAAATATTTTAATATTTTATTGAAAAAGATGTTTCTATCACGTGAATACTTATTACATGTCATGGTAATGTGCCTAAAATCTTCAATCTGTTGACATTGTTCACATAGAGGGGAAGGACACAGCCCCAATCTATTCATGTAGGCCTTACAGACTGCATGATTGGCTCTTAGACGACTTACCATCGTGACCACCTTTTTATCCACACTTAAGCCCTTAAACCACACTGTTTTTTTAAGAAATGGGTGCATAGATTTATAAAAATTGCCTTTAATACCGCTACTATACTTCTCTTGCCATTTTTGCACTACCAACTTCCCTAAAATTCTTTTTAAATCTTCTATTGGCAAGGAAATGTAGTCTATTCTCTCACCGTTAACTGTTGCATCTTTTGCAATTGAGTCCACAATTTCATTGTTCTTCAAACCACAGTGTCCCTTTACCCAACCAAAATTTACTATAATCCCATTTTCCTGTAATAAACTCACCGCGTCTAAAATGTCATTAATTATAAAATTATTTTCAAAATAGTTTCTCACGTTAGTTATTTTTATAAGGGCACTTTGGCTATCACTGATTATAGCAAAGCAGTGTTTCTCCTTCAAGCTTATATGTTTAAGGGCTAAAAGAATCGCAGTCAATTCAGCAGTATAGACCGATGCATATCCATGCAGGTTGGCCATTTGAAACAAATTTTTCTGTGGATCATAAAAGGCACATCCCACTTTCCCATTCAGTTTTGACCCATCTGTGAAAATGGCATAAACACCGGGCCATAAATTTTCAAGAGTTTCTTGAAATACTATTTCTTTAATGTTAGATGGATATTTGGCGAAGTCCCCTATTAACTTTAAATCAATATCTAACACTGCCAGTTTATAGCCCATTTAGAGTTATAAAGGACAATTAGACGATCAGCACAAGTTAACGTTAAAATAAAGTTTATTAATAAAAATCTCTAAATTTTTGCGTTAAGAGAAATTGGTGAACGCGTTTACACCAGACTTTTTCCATAACCTTAGACACACCCAAACTGAAGTAATTTCGCTTCTTTGTAGAAAAGACAGTGGCAAAAAAAAATAAATAAATAAATAAATTATAATAATGTACATCTTTTGCATTGCGTTATAAGCAACAAGGGTAACAATAATCAGCACATATCAAAGTGGAGAAGTTACCCAGCGGTAACACTCCAATAACATTTTACATTCTACTGACTCTCTTCAACAGAGAGGAGATCGCGAGGCCACTGTCTTTTACAGACGTCTGGAAGTGTTGTCTGGAAATGTTCTGGAAGATAGATGTTGTACAAGTGGATTGTGATGTGTTTGAATGTTAAGATGGAATTTTCTGTAACGTGTTTTAGCAAGTGGTGTGACGAAAGGAATGTTCAAGTCTGTGTGAATGGTTTGATTGGTGACGTAGAAAGGAGCGTTTACTATAGAGCGAAGAATTTTAGACTGCAAGGACTGGATCCTTTGCAGATTTGAGCGTTTGGTTGAACCCCACAGTTCGATGCCATAAGCTCAGACTGGCTTTAATGTACTTACATATATAAGTCTTTTGCTGTCCAGAGTGAGCTTTTAAAATGTAACTTGGCTTTCCATCCTTATAATTAACATGAATAGATTTTACGGTCCTTTGCCGTGGTGCAACAAATGTACTGAATTAAGATATGGTAAACTGATTAAAAAAAAAATTCTTTCATTAAGATTTCACACGTGTCTCCTTCATAAGATTAGGAAGTTTGATTGCTTTAAGCCAGCCTCCAAACATGTTTCATTCATTAAAAGATTCATCCTCATTCATACAAGATTATTCATTCAATGTTCAGTAAGATTTGAATCACAAAAAGTGTTACAAATTATGGACGAACAAGATTTTACAAACAATTTTAGTGGTTAGGTGGTATTCCTGTTTGATTATTTTATTTAGTGAATTTAGTATCACAACAATGCCGGACTCCTGACTTAGTTCTCACTTTACAGACAACGCTGCCTGTCTAAGACAGAATTGTAGCTTCTCTCGGAAAGAGACTGCCTAGAGACTGCTCAAAACCCAAGACATCCGCTTGTAATTCCTAGCGGACAATACCTCTGAGCTCTAGCGGGTTTTAGAGGAAGATCATAAACATTTTTGTAATATTTATTCTAAGTTTTCTGCCAAAATACCCGTACGATTTCCTTAACAGTTTCTTACCTTTGTCCAGATTCTTGCAGTTTTATTTCGAACATTCCATTTCCATGTAAAATCTCTAGAGACATTGATTTCCAAAGTTCTCGCATTAGGCAATATTGAAAATATGCTACCCTTAGTACAACTCTCTGTATATTGTTTTACTGCGCCAATTCCACTGAACAATTAGATGTTTTAGGCTATAAAAAAAAAAATCCCTTTTTCAATCCAGTTTTGTCTTGGATTTTATGTAATATATTATTATGAAAAATTAATAGTACAAGATTATCCCTGATAGGTCCTCGTTTTCGTCAAGATACAAAGAAACTAAAGTATTAATACCTTGCAGACGTATGACTGTGTATATAATGTATATAAACTTACAAAACAGATCTCTCTAAACTTTAATTTCTCCTTTTAAATAAAATAACTATTAATTAAAAATAATATTAATAATTTCTCTTTCGCTAATTGAATTTAGAAATGCACGATTATCAGAAGTGTCAAGATCACTGGTGATAAATTAGTCTTTTAGTCTGAGACACGGTCTTCCAAACTGGCCTTAGGCGACTATTTTACATAAATTACAAAAGTTCCGACGCAGAAAATTGATTTATCAAAGGCGCCTATGAGGCCACTTCTCACCAGTAAGACTTAATTATGCACTACACCGGTTGCCTTTAAACACCTTTGCTGCACACATATTATTTCTCTGCATTTATTTATGTACCCTCGTTCATTATTATTTGTTTAGATATTTTGTTCTATTTTTAGTTAATATTTATTTTTAACATTATAAAGCAATTAGGCTGTATCTTTGGAATTATTAAGATGGTAGTGAAAAGTAATTAATTTATCACTTTTAGTATTCCAACGACCTAACGGAAGCGAAGACTTCAAAATTAACTTTGAGTCGCGCAATCGCGCTTCTTCAGCACATTGTAAAACACTGTCGCTCTCTTCTGAAATTTTGTTCATTGAACTTTTTTCAGAATTTCTGTGTATATTAAGTATATTTTGCAATCCAAGTTATACTCTAATATGTAAACATTTCTAAAAGAATACTTCAAAATTGACTTTGATAGAAAGCATTTCCCGAACCACTGCAAAAATCTACGGTACTCAAAGGGTTAAAGTGTAACTTGCTCGCCTATTGGCCTTTCGTTTTCTTTCGGAAGTACCTAATTTGAGAAATTGGCCTAGAGGACTGCTCTCCATTATTTTCTTATTTATAGAAGATTTCTGCCTAATTCAATAGTAGATTGATGACTACTCTTCCAATTCAATCAAAGCTATGTTCAATTTATTTTAAAAACAAACTTTGATGAGAACTCACTCCGCTTGCTTCTCTTTCTGCCATTCTCGAGTTATGAATCTCGACTGAACAGGGAACGGTTTAGCTTTTACACTTCAAAGTGCCCAAAATAAATTGCACTAGAAAAATAAAATAAAACAAAACACTTTTAGGGACACAGGGGGCCTTTAAAAGAATATTATCGATGATAACTCTTTTGACATGATTCCAATACTAAGAGAAAGTTACAACTTATTTTTTTAAATTTAAATAGATTTGTGAAATAATAAGTTCAAGTTTGGGCATTTACCAAATTTCGAATAGTAAATAAATATGGTTTTTTGTTGTAACTTTTTTCATTAAATTGTTAAGTATTAAAACAATATCAAAATTAATGAAAATTGGACTTATTTTTAGTTACATTTATCTTCAAATATACTGGTGGTCAAAATTAGCGCACCACTCACTTTTTGTTTAGTTAAAATTAAATAAATTATTTTGCGCTTTTGTTTTGGACGTACATCACTTGTCTAAAGCGATTTAGGGAGACAAGAGGTCATTCAAGAAGAGATGTACTGCAGAGAGAGAGACGATAGGTACATCCGGCACCTGGCTTTGCGAAGCAGGAGTATAACGAGAAATGAGATAAAAAGTCTCATAAGGCAAGTCCGAAATGTTTCCATCTCCAGCAGGACTGTTAGAAGAAGACTTAATGAAAGTAACCTTAGAGCCCGACATCCTGCTCGTGGCCCTCTCCTTAACACAGTTCACAAAATGACCAGGCTTCAGTTTGCACGTGAACATGTGAGTTGGACTTAAGACAACTGGAAGAGAGTTCTCTTTACAGATGAGGTAAGAGTAGGCCTAAATTCTTCAGATGACCGTAGTTACAAATGGCTTATTTTTTCAGCCAACAATATTTTGAAAGTTCAAAATTTGCACAAATTGGAAATCATAAAAAAATAAGGGTGGTGCGTTAATTTTGTCCACCAGTGTATTTATGTAACCTTATATTTGGCAATTTTTGTATTCATAACTTTAAATTTGAAATTTCTTATTGCTAAATAAATATATTGTTTTAAAATTTATATTCAACCAAAAAGTACAAAATTGATTTAGAAAGATTTTAATAAATGCAGATTACTTTGCTTCTCATTTTATAAAGTAATATATCATTCTATTTTAGAATTTAAAAAAAAATCATTTAGTTAAATATAACTTAATCTTTAAAGTCCTGATAAGGGAGCGGTGAAGTATTTAAAGTACACAAAGGTATGGGAGGTACTTCTGTATCTTAACATCATTTCTAATCCGTCTTTACCAAGTCGTTGCATTGGTTGAAAATTTCTTTAGTGAAATGTAAATCTGTGTGAGAACTTTGCCGATTGTGGACCATCTGTAGCAGAACTGTATCTCTTCTTCTGGAAATTATGAATATGAAATTCTTCGATTACATTTAAGGAAAGAAAATATATATACTTTATCTAAAACTGTATTTCTTATTGTCAAGAAAGAGAGGCGTTCATACTTATTGATTTATATTTTATGAGTTCTAATTGTAACATAAATTTCGTCATAATGTAGTGGCTGATTTTACTCTTTATAACTATTTCTCCCACATTTTAGCCACTAAATTTTAATATAAATTAATTTTTTTGCGGCGCCTAACGCGATCCTATTGGCCATGGTGAATGTCAGATGTAAGTTTGTCGGCTTGTTCGGTGTACGTAATAGTAAAGTAATCGCCTATTTTTTGAGGCTGGGCTTAACGTCCAACTACCAATTAGGTGTTGTGGACGAAGGCGACTAGCAAACATAATTTACTGTATAGTTCTCATATTATCCATTAAATAAAATCCAAGGCCTAAAGACCGGGAATCGAACCTAGTACCACAATACACATTAGCTTCGCAGGTCTTGTGTACGTAATACGTCGTAGTTCTCAGCATTGAACATTTAAGGTAATGTATAGAATTAGTTTGGTTACACTTTCTACGTCCTCAAATTCTTAATGTAAAGAATTTTTGAGTTCATTAATGCCGCCATTGTGGACGTTTCAACAACACTGAAGAATGTGAATTTGAATTACGTAAATCAGTTTGTTTTTTTTAGGTTTTACTTAACTCAGGAGAAAGTGAGCTATGTTTCCCATTATGCTATCCTGGTCAGACGTTTCAATAGTTTGACTTAGGGCGTGTTTCTAGACTCAGGTAGACTTACTGGTGGTCCATTCCAATCTACCTGCTCTTAACTCTTAGTAACTCCCATTTTGGGCGATATGAACGCTGCTATTCGGGCTTTAAGCATTCAGCTTTTGAAAAATTGCAGCTAACAGAGAATCTGGCGACCACTTTTGACCAGAGACAATGTCCTTGTCAAGAAGAATTAAACTGTAAATCTCTCTACCACTATTTCAGAGTATTGTTAACCAGAGAATCTGGCGACCACTTTTGACCAGAGACAATGTCCTTGTCAAGAAGAATTAAACTGTAAATCTCTCTACCACTATTTCAGAGTATTGTTAACCAACAATTAGACCATGAGCTGCTTCAAGGTCTACATGAAGAAAATCCTTTAGTACCAGTTCAAAAAGACTACAAAGCGCCATCAGTACCGCAGTAGACTACACCACCATCCACAACTAGCTCATCACTCTACGATCAGACTGTAGACAAATTGCAAATTTCGCAAAGAAACAGCAGGAAAATGTGCCGGTAGATATTAATCTATTTCAACTTTCAACTATGTTATCCCAGCTTAAGCTTAATGAGATTCAGCTTTTATCATACCATCCTTTAGCCGCAGGGCCTTTGCTAACCATACTTAGTTTGTCAGTGTGAGCTGAATTATCAATGAGGCTTGTTTTTTCATTTTTTTTTTGCATAGAGGTTTTTTTGCTAGTGGCGAACTGTAGTAACTGAGGATTCTGCAGTCGGCAGATCGTGAACTCTGTCTCACTCTTCAGGGTTATTTCCACTTCTCCTAAATGCAGTTTGTTGTTTTGAATCACCTCCGTGTAATCAGAGTCTCTAGCTTCCAATCTTCTTAAAAATTTTTTGAGGTTTCAGTTGCGCTTAATTGAATAATGAATCAATGATTTTAATCATGATTGTCTAGTAACAAACAGAACTAACGAACCTCATTCGTCCTGCTTTATTTTTTATTTCTTTAATTCTCAATTCTGGAACTGTTTTATATATTGTTGTATTTAGATCTGATGTAGAGAAAGTCAGTGATAGGTAAGCAGCTTATGTAGAATACACGCCACTTTTCAGAGGTTTTTGCGTGACAAGCAGCAAATTAATAAATATAAGCGCTGTCACATAAAAAGAAAAGGATTATTTTTTATATTTCCTTCCTAGCTACCTATTTGGTAGAAAAAACAATTTTTAAATATTTTTGCAAAGTTTAAAAAAATAATATAATTGCAAATTATACTTAAAATCTACTTCAAATTGTACATCTACTTATTAAACGTTTATTTTATATTGAAAAATATACATCCAATTAAATATAATAGAATAAAAAAAAATTGTTTGGGGCTAAATTGCATAAAATTGAAGTCTTTTCCTTTCCAAGCAACTCGTACATTTTAAAGGGAATTTTAAATCTGATTGTCTTAACAAAGAACGCGCTTGAATACATTTTTTCGTCCAAATATTTTAATCAAATTCCAAATGCTAAATCATATTGATTATAACAAATATCAGAAACCACAACCATACTTTAAATTACACAGATCGAGATAATGAATTTTTTTTTATGATTTAAGGCGCGTCAACATCTAAGGTTATTGGCGTCCGGAGCTTTTTCCAGTGCACTGCCGGCCTCCGGACAGTCACTATCCATCACCGGACAGTGAGCTGTAAGAAGCTCCTAGGAAGAGAAAATCTAAGGGTCAGCAGCTGGATTCGAACCCGGACCTCCGCGGGGAGTCCAGTACGCTAACCGCATAGCTGATCCCTTCCCTCACTATTTTTATTATTAATTTAAATTAAGTGCCATTTTCTAAAATAAAAAAAAAAATCTAATCTGGCAACCCCGAATCAGTTTTTAAGATAAAACAATGTTTGAAGCAAAAGTAATGGATAGCCTCTAAAGGCAACTTTTAAAAAGTATTGTGTATATTTTATAAATTTAAAATATAACTAAAAAATTAAGGTGAATATTTTGAACGTGATATTAATGTTGACTTTCTCACTCATACGAGATTCAAGCTTTAATTAGTTTGCGCTAATCAAGCAGACTGCCAGCGGTGGCTTTAGTTGCGAGACATGCTTTCACTTAATCCACGGGGTTTTCCCGACAATTCATGGTCTCAACTAGTCCCTAGGTAATTTATGTACCAACTGTGACGTTTCCAACTGACATTTATTTCTAACACTTTATTCTGACGTTTTGTCTCCAAGTAGAAAATATATTAAACTTATTAAATTATTTGAATAATTTTCAAACATAAACTTTGTAAATTAGTTTTTAATTGATTGTTATTTATGTAAAACCCCTTCTTGTTCTTTGTTCTACGGAAGTCATTGACGTTTAAAGTTCCATTGACATGACCGTACGGTTTTACTTTTTGGTCGGTTTCCTGTAATGAGTGAGGGTGGAGACCGGTGCATGAGGAGAGTAGTGAGGTAGATAACTATTGGACTGAGTTTTCAGCGTGATTTTACAAAAGTCTAGCGAAATTTAAAGGAACAGTAGCGAATGTAGATAAATGATAGCGACCTTTTTGATGTGGAGAGTTTGTCCAATAAACTCCTTAGAATTACCTTTCTCGATTTAACGTTTAAAATTTTTTAAAACGCTGGTTTCTCGAAAATTAGAGTTATTCGTGTGAATTTTCACACAAATAGTTTGTTCCCACTTCGGATAGAGTTGTAAATATTAATTATATAACCATTATAGTTAAATAAAAACGAAGTTAAATGTAAAATAACAAAAATCTGATAAATAATATGGTACAAAAGCTACAATTCAAACTAATTTTGTTAATAAATTAATGCTGGAATTACCTTATTACCTTATTATAGGTAAATGTGATCCAGATAATCATATTTATTGCGTAAGAATGCAACAAAAACACTGGCTTCTAATTGGACCAAATAATCTCTATTATTATATAGACATGTAGCCTGAAGTGTGTAGTGATCGGCCCATAACGAGGCCATTAAAGAACCTTTAGGCACTTGTTGATTAACCTGTAATGATACTATAAACTGGTTGAATATATGTAAATTTATTTTATTTTTAAAACTTGAGGTAAAGGTGTTGAGATATGTGTTGTTTAAAAACAGAAACTATATTTTTTTCGCTGCAGGCGTTTACTTTCTCAAGTTTACATAATTTATCCCTGCCAATAATTTATAAGTTTCTTTAAGCAACTTATCAACAACTACTACATCTTTAACCACATCAAGATGTGAAGTCTCAATTTCAGCCATTATCACCTTGTTGTCTGTTCTCTATCGCCAATACCATGTTTTGAACTTGCGGTACGTATTTCCGCAACATTATCTCTCATTGCATGCAATAATTATTTATTTATTTATTTATTTTATTTGTCTTAAGGGCAGAGCCCTATACAAAGAGGTTTGGCTGTACTACAAAATATATTTATATGATACACAAATGTTAGAAAGAAGCACATAAACAGAAGTCAGGAAAATGAAAATTCGAAAATGAGACCAACTTAAAAACCACATAAACTCGCAATGCCAAACAAAAATACCTCTAATCATTTAACATAAATGATCTCAATTTCAGTGCTTCAACAAAAAAATTGAATAAATTAATTACATTTCTCTTGCTTGGTGACTGTAGGATCAAAGGAAACTCAAAATATTGTATATCGTTAATAATAGAACATAAATAAACCGCTCTTAATGAAGAATAAACAGGACAGGAAATTAGGACATGGTACAAATCCTCTTGTTCATGAAGGCTGCATAGGCTACATAATTCTGGTGGATGCAATAATTATTGATTAATGCGTGAAAAAAAAAATAATAATAATAATTTTCCGTATTCGATCTGTAGCGGTTGCTTAAATCATGAAGTTGTGTTAAACCGTTGAATTCCTTTGTAAAAATGAGGAACATCCATTGTCAGAATATACAGGACATTATTCTGACATCCAATTAGCAAAGTAATGAATAAAATTTTCGATAATCTCTAGAGCATTACTTTGAAACGCATATTTTTCAACCAGATCGGCGTTCTAGATTTGGTTTGGATTCGTCCAATATTTCATTCCTTGCTTGGGTATTGATTGCGTCATTTCTTGTTTTTTTCCTGTTCCAATATTTCTAAATTCAAAACATCCATTATCGAACAGATTATCGATTGTGACACATTTGGTAGTTAACAATATAAATATTAATGCAGTTGGACGATTTTTATCATTTCAAGTGTTAAAGATAAAAATGTTATAAGAATTTAATTATTACCTTAATACGTAGTCACATAATTAATTACAAAAAGTAAAGTAATGCCTATTTTTTCAGGCAGACTTTACGTCCAACTACCAAATTAGGTGTTGTGGACAGAGGCAACTAGCAAACATTCTTTACTACAAAGTTCTTATATTAACCATTAGATAAAATCCAAGACTTAAACTGGAAATCGAACCCAGTACTACAATACTTCTTAGCTTTACAGGTCTCGCTTCTAACCGCTCGGCTACCGTGGTGCCTGTAATTAATTTTATTTATATGTATATTTTTTTTAAAGACGTCGTTTTTTACCATTTTCCTCATGCAAAATTTCACACAAAGATTCATATAATAATAATAATAAAGGGAAGGGATTAGCTATGAGGTTAGCATACTGGACTCCCACGCGGAGGTCCCGGGTTCGAATCCAGCTGCTGACCCTTAGATTTTCTCTTCCTAGGAGCTTCTTACAGCTCACTGTCCCGGCAGTGCACTGAAAAAAGCTCCGGGCGCCAATAACCTTTAAATTTATTAATCAAGCTAGGTATTCAAAGTAGTATTGAATGCGCTTCTAAGGATGAGTCATTAGGTAAAATTTATTTCCATGATTTTGTAATTGCATTGATGTTAGCTGTTTTTTCCGTAAGAAAAGTTGTGACTTCCAGATTCCATGTTCCGGACCGAAACTGCCAAATTAGTGAATAAGTTCTGCGATTTTTTAAGCGGTACTTTGCCGCACAAATTCCAAGATTCAAGAAATTTTAATTACTTTCAATACAATAAATGTAAGTTATTCACACCCACACATTGAGGATTCATACAAAATTACTATAATTAGGTTAGTAAATTGTTCCTAATGATGTTGCTTTTTTATATCGCATTAAATTAATCAAATCTGATGTTAAAAAATCAATTTCTCTATGGCAAATTAATTTTTAACATAAGATAAAGGATCAATTATCTTCTTTTTTTCATAGCTTTGTATTCTCAACATTTTTATTAGTTATCATAATTAGCTTATCTCAATCATAATTTGTAAAAGTAAGTAATGTGAAAGAAGTTATCTGTTAAGTTGGCTGTGGCTAATTTGAAGCCCGAGGGGGATTTGATTTTATCTAGGGCTGTAAAGAACTCCTCTAAATTAACATACAAATCAGCTAAGTAAGAACCGGTTATAAGGTTTGGCGTCAATATGTTTACAACTCCAGTTTGGGTAGTTTTCTCTAATTAAACTTGCTTGGAAATTTACAATTTCTACTTAAATTTGGGCTCTTCTTTGGAAAGTTCGGTATTTTACTTTTTATTTTTAGTCTAAAATAATAAGTATTAAATAGGATTTACTGTAGATGAGTAGATTAGTTTTGCTTTCTCATCTGCGTAAGAGAAAAGACTGTCCGATCCATATTAGATATATTAGATTGTATGTATTCACAAACAGACTACATTGTTTTCAAGTTCTCGTCGGACACGAAAAAATGACCTCTACAATTACCTCTATGAGCCTACGGATTTGTAACATAAGAATCTGTATTTATGCGTGCGCAGGTGTACGAATACAAAATTGGCAAATATTTCAATAGAGTAACCAGTTTAGTGTTGATTGTAGCGATAATGCAGAAAATTCTGTTATTAGAATTTTGAATTATGAAGCCCGTAGTTACCAAGTAGTTGACAAGGTTGGCTTGCATTAGAGATACAATCTAAAATTAGAGCCCTTATAAAAACCCAACTGAATGAAAGACACAATCCCGCTACCTGGACATGCCATTCAGCCACCGTCTACGTGTTACTAGTATGTTAAACTCCCAGTTTATACTATAATTGCCTTTACATTTCTCATATAACCAAGGCCTTGACCGGGAATCGAACCTAGTATCACAATACCTAGCATTACGGGCCTAGCCTTCAGTCGCTCGGTTGCTGTGACGCTTTGTATATAATATATGTATTGAAACATTTCATTTCAATTTTACCAATATTATTCTTTATAATAAGATCAGTTGAAATTTTGCTGTTTAAAACAACAAAAAAGAATTCCCTTGTAATTTCGTTATAAATTCTGGCTACTAACTTCTTTAGAAAACTATTCCAAGATGTGAAGCGTTCTCAGATCAAAGTAGACGGTCAAAAATAAAATGAAACTTTTCAGCATCTAAACTTTTGAACCACGAATAGTTTCCTTAAGAAATTATTTTTAAACTTTTTTGTTTTGAAATGTTTAAGTTCTTTGTAAAATCTAAAGATGAAAAAATTATATTTACATTTAAAGTTTAAATATTTATTTTATTAGCTTTTATTAAACTTTTTGAAATTGATAAAGATTTGATGAGAATAATGGTCACAGAATGGTGAGAATCTTAATATGCGCTCTATTAACTTGATTAAGTATTCATGGCAGTTGTTGAAGGCAACGAATTCCAACATAATGTGATAGAAATGTTGCTATTTACAGACAGTGCATGATATTGGAATTTGAGAGGAACAAATAGTCACAAACAATAAGCAGTTAGGGTAAGGGGGACCCTCCCAATTCATCTTTTAGCCTAAAGCCTCAAGAATAAGTGCGATGCATCTGTTGTGCATTTTTGCTAAAGTAGTTGGAAATAAAGTTAAAAATCAGCTCTATTAATAGTTAAAAATATTCGATATTAATTTACTACGATTGGAATTATTGAAAATTGCTGACTAAAAGTTTCTGGAAGATTAATGGTTCAAGGGAAATGGTTTTTCTTTGTCTTTACAAGTGTCAAGGGGCTATCCCGGATAGAAGGGTATGTGATTTGAAAAACTTGTCCACTTTCTTGTAGAAATTTTGGAATTTGAAAATAAGGTTGATTGGGGAAAACACAAACATCTTAGCACAATCATCTATGATCCGCGGTAAAACCTCTTGAAACTGGGAAAATTTTAGTGACCCAGTAAACAATTCTCAATTATGACGATCGGTAGGTATTCTTTTAGAAGGTACTTAAAACCACTGATGAAAATCACTTAAACATGATTGGTACATGTAGGGCATCACTTCCTTCCAAGGTTGCTTCGGTAAAGAATGTTGGTTTCGCTTTATAATCAACTTTTGGGTCCAGCTACTCCATGTGAAGCTAGTATTTTTTCAAATGACATCCATTCTCAGTTCATCGTGATACGAAAATTGAGAATCAGCTTTTTTTTTTTTAAACCAGCCAACCATCACCCGAATATCTCAAAGCTTACAGAGATGATGAAACAGCATCAAGGAAGTCATTAAACTGATTAAATATTCTTAATTAAGTAGGGTTTCATTTTATTTACATGGTTTTTATTTGTCTGCTAACATTTTATGATTTCTTTCAAGATATAATTAAGCATATTGGATTATCCCAAGTGACCCACCAGCAAAAATGTTTTTAAACAAAAATTGATAATGACCCACTTGTAAGAAACGTTGCCGATCACTCGGCTAGATCAATAAAGCGGGTTAATATATCACAAACAAAAAATCATAATAGTAATATGTAAATCAAATCAGACAGATAATACAACAGTAACGTCTAAATGATTGACAAATAATCTGGCATAGCGTGGGAGCGGCAAGAAGATGGAGAAAGTGAAGAAGGTAAATTGATTGGTCCGAGAGTGACGCTTGGAGTGGAATAAAGGATGGAGATGACGCTTGCTGATGACGAGAGGAGAATGTCAGACAGTGGTGTGATTGAGTTGATGTTTTGGAACTAGAGGAGATCTTGGAAGGATCTTTCTTTAGTCTGAGAGAGGATGAAGCCTGTATTTAGTGTCTGGCCTTGGTACGTTCTCGCCTCCTTTAGTAAGTTTAATTTCTCTCATCCCTCAGAAGACTGCAGTCTTGAATTATAGATTTTCTGCTTTGAGTTTCGCCACAATTACATGAAAAATTAGTTTTTTACAGATTGTTTCATTTAGGTGTTGTTAGCTTCAGAGCCAGTTACAGTGTTGTGCACCAACAGAAATGTCGCTTTTCTGGACAGACTTTTGGATTTTTTGTGCTTTTTTTTTTTGTTTCAAAAATAACTACTAAGATTGCTCTTTGTTTACATGAATTGGTTCATGAACCTACACTTTGTTAGAGGGCATTTTTGGGGGGAGAGCTTGGAGGGGCTTCTAGTGACACATCCTTGTAATTAGTAGTTTAGGATAGTAGTTAACGGCGACTCATATATTCGGTATTATGTCATTTCCTGTGTAAAAATAACCTCCGGAATTCGGTAAGTTAAGTCTCAGTGAGCGTGGTACTTATCCCCGGGGATATGAAAACTTTTTGGTATTCACAGCTATTTGTTGAACGAGTTGGTTAAGTGACTTGATGTAACCCAATTTACCTGTCACTACAGAAGAGGTGTTTTAAGCTGCGATAGTAGGGCCTAAATCCGGTAGTTCATTATGCACCTAAAAAAAAAGTTAATTTAGATGAACTTTTTTTCAGAAATTTTTCATTTTATTTGTTTTATCGCTAAGCTTTTTTTCTACGAAAGGAGATTGGTCCATCTACCAGGGCTGTGGTAAATATTTTACAGAACAGGTTACTGCAATGTACATTTATTTAAACTGCTTTAGCGTGAGAACCTTGTAATTCTCACACTGTTCTGGTGAGCAATAATTGCATTCTAGATTTAAAGACGAGTAAGTGGCAGTACCTTTTGAGTTGGTCATACAATGATTTGGTAGCCGAGCGGTTAGAGGCGAGAACCTGCAAAGCTAATATGCATTGTGGTACTGGGTTCGATTCCCGGTTTTAGGCCTTGGATTTTATTTAATGGTTAATAAAAGAAATTTACAGTAAAGTATGTTTGCTAGTTGCCTCTGTCCACGACACCTAATTGGTAGTTAGACGTTAAGCCCCGCCTGAAAAAATAGGCAATTACTTTACTATTTTTTTTTTTCACTTGGTATTTATCGCATAATTCTTTTTTATTTATTTATTGATTTCAATTTAAAGCGAGTCAACATCTAGGGGTATATATGAGCCCGGCCTCCGGACAGTATTCTCTTGTTACAGACGATTCAGTCCAGCACAGGACAGTGAGCTTTAAAAAGCTCCTAGGAAGAGAAAATCTAAAGGCCAGAAGCTGGATTTGATCCCGGCATCTCTGCTTCGAAATTATTTGTAGCACGCCCTTCCATGTTCGATTACCTAATATAATTTCATTCTTGGTGGAAAAATATTGAAAATAATCCAAAATCTAAATACTTATTTATTATAATCAATGTACAGTAGGTACATTTATTTATTTTGCAATATAAATTTTTAATGTGTTTGTTGCGGTAAATATTATGCGAATATTTCTGCAATAAAATTTATTTCATGGACTAAATAAATTGAACATTATAATGAAATAATGGCAAACATATGTTGGAATTTTAAATGTACGACCGTTGTACATAAAACCATTACAAGTCTGCGTGAACAAAGTGCAATACTAACATACACAGAACATTCTGTTTCTGTTACAAGAACAAAGAAGCTGGTTTGCTCATTAAACATTTTATTATCCCAGAGTATACACTGTGGATCTCTCTCTCTCTCTTTTAATTAATCTCTTTTATATTGAAACGAAAATCTCTTGTTACTAAAAAACACTAATGTTCTCACTTATGACGTCATAATTCCTGCTCTTTTGGTTCACACTTTCCTTTTTTAACCTCCCGTTTAGTTGTTTTATTTCATTACCGGCCATAAAAATAGAGGCTTGTTCACCAGGTGTTTTGGTTTTTAATTAATAATTTAACTTTTGCTTCGCAACAACTCCAGTTAACCCTAATGTTCTTAAAACAAAGTACAGGAACTTGTCAGATGATCGGCATTGAATTTACCATTTGAAATAATAGTGCATGTTTATAGAAACAATAAAACAACATTTGATCATATTTCTATAGGATAAACATAATATCAAGGTTTATATAATCTACAGTTTCAATACACTTACCGGATATAGTGTTGCGTTATTATGTAATAAGGAGCATATAATACACAACTCTAAATATGTCATTTAGAGTATAACTCGAATATATACAGCGAGGAAAACAAAATCTAATCTATTTACATTACATAAACCTAGTGTTTCGCTCCTATTTGTCGCCGCTGCAATTTGTGGAAGAATAAATAAATGTAAGCAAATCTATTAGGTGCTTGCCCATTATTCTGGATTACTTTTATTTTTATTCTAAAATTAAAAAGTAAATACATTTTAAAAAACACTATACCGTTAGCACATCTTAAATTTTTATGCAAAATCTTGTCCTGAAATAAAACCCTCCTATCATTTTAAATGGAATTACATGACTTCTCAGTTTCGAATTTCTTTCTTTCTTTGGTAAAGTATTACCATTGGTAGAACCAGTCAGACAGAGGTTGATTCATCAGTGTGGTTGTATGATTTTTGCTTGAATTGCTTCCGATAATCTGACTGATGACTGATTGATTTAATTAATTTTTTTTTTTTTGGCACATCACCAGCTGAGGTTATTAGCGCCCAGAGCTTTTTTTGCAGTGCACTGCCGGCCTCCGGACAGTGTTCTCTCGTTACAGACAACACTGTTCATCACCGGGCAGTGAGCTATAAGAAGCTCCTAGGAAGAGAAAATCTAAGGGTCAGCAGATGGATTCGAACGCGGGAACTCCGCGTGGGAATTAATTTTAGTAACGATTCTAATGGCAATTTTAGATCAAAATATATTGCCAAATTATACGCAAAATACGCCTTAATTTAACAATAATAAATCCTTAAAAAAAGGGTTAATTGATATTAAAAGCCAACAAGAATATTTTGAAGACATTCAATATAAAAGGTATTATATAATCTAATGCCTACGTAAAAATGGATAACAATTTATTCAAAATTAATTACAATTAATATTATTCGTATTTATCAGGTAGGAGCGTTAATCTTAATCACTCGTGTATGCAATAATAAAAGTACTATTCATCCAAACAATTGTTTAATTAAATACCCACGGGAATTAAGTACTGAAAATATTATTAATGTACCTTTAATGAGTAATAAATCAATAATTCTAGTTTAATAAAAGAAAGTATAACCAAAAGGCAGAGGGTTCTTTGTGTAATTTTTTTTAACGAAATTTGTTTAATTAATACCTTCATCATATTTCATTTTAAATAGATCATCACTGAGTTGATAATTTGTTTTTTTATTATTGAGTTTTGATTGGCGCTCTCACTTTGTAGGAGAAATCAAAACCGCCAGAATCTTTATATGAATGCAGTTTCCTTTTGAATGGCACCTAATCTACCGAATCTTGTAAAATTTACAAATTGTAAAAAAAGAACTTACCGTTATTACCTCTAACAAAATCTAAGGTTTTGCTTTCTATTAATGTAGGGAAACAACGAGTAAAAAAATAACCTTTGAAGTCAAACTCAGACGTTTGAATTAATGCTACATGTTTAAGAATAGCTCAATAGATTTGTATAATTTATGTTATAAAAGATGGGAACTTCTGTATTTCGTAAAATAATGATGAAGGTTATAAATATCGGCTACTATGGTAGTGTGTTTTTTGGGTGTTCGTGTGTCTATTATTGTATGTACATTTTCTTCTGTTTATTGAGGTTCTTCTTAAATGTATGGGATTACCATTAATAGGAAAACTGGATTATTAATTAAAAGTAATTGACAGGTAACTACAACTTTATCATCTTTTTCCTCATTTATTACCAGTCCTAAGAAGTTTCGAGCCCATATCAGTCTAGAGAACAACTAGAAATGATCTGAAAAGTTTGCTGAAAAACACCATTTTTTACGTTCGTGATATTTTCTTATTTAGAGATTTTTTTGACTTGTTATAATTTTAATTTTCCTTAGAGTAGTGATAACTTCTGGTACTGGTCTTATTATTGACTAATTTAATTTAATAATTATTTTAAGGGAATTTTTATTAGAACTAATCAGGTGCACGGCAGCCAAGCGGTTAGAGGTAAGACCTGCAAAGCTCCTGCAATTAATGTGGTATTGGGTTCGATTCCCGGTCTAGGCCTTATTTTAATGTTTAATGAAGAACTTTATAAGTAAAGTATGATTGCTAGTTACCTCCATAAACGTCACCTAATTTGCTAGCTGGACGTAAAGCCTGTCTGAAAAAAATAGACATTAACTATAATAAGAACTACTCTCAAGAGATGTTCATTAACACTTTATAGTTTCGTGCTATAATGAATAAGGGATTTTTCAGAATTATGTCCGTAGAATTGTTTAACTATCTGTTTTGGACACACAAAATTCTTTTCTACTCTGTCAATCACCCACTCGCCTTAAACTACCAGATTACGAAACCTCAGGATGAACCAGGAAAAACTGATTCCAACCAAAGCAGAATTGGTGGGACGTCGCCCGGGATAGAGTTGGGGGCAATTCTTGAGGCGGAGAAAAGAGGAAGATTGTTTTCAAATGCCTAAACCAGGGGTCCACCAACTACGGCCCGCGGGCCTTATGCGGGGCCCCCTGAGAACATTTACCCGGCCCCCGCCGCACTTCCGGAAGGGGTATCTCTTTCATTGGTGGTCAGTAAGAGGAGCACTATATGTGGCGGTGCCGCAAAGCGCTGCGTCGCTCATGTACAGCACTACTTCCGATGACAGTCACGGCTCCGAAAGCAGTGTAAAATAACAACAGAAGTTGAAAGAAAGGCAAAGCACTATAACTAAACCGGATATTGGGTCATCTCATTAGCCAAAAGCAGGTCCATAATTCCCACAGAAATACTGGGCAGTTTGTTGATTTAAATTTACTTGTTCTTTATTTGAAATATTCTATTTGTTCCCGTTTTTTTTTTTTTTTTTTTACTTTAAAATAGTTTCTTTTATAGTCCGACCCTCCAACGGTCTGAGGGACAGTGAACTGGCCCCCTGTGTAAAAAGTTTGGGGACCCCTGGTCTAAACGGTTACGACTGTATTTGTATATTTAATTGATGAAGGGTATTATTATTAATTTTTTATAAAACGCTATTTTCATATCTCATTTATATTTTATTATTTTTTAAAAGTATTTAGTCACTATGACACTGCAGTGTCTTAAAATTTTGAATAAATAAAGCAGACTATAATAAGTTAATAGATAAATACAAAAAATCCGGTGAATGATTACCTGGAAACAGGATAAAAAAATGTTTGCCTAAATTTAGAATATTATCAATGTGCCACCTAAATTAATGTTTATTTATAGCGAAATATTTATTCTAAAACTCGGATTGTGGTCAGTCATGTCTGACTGCCACTATAGTTCTGAAAGCACCTGCAGAAAGGCCGACAGAATGTTTTAAAAGCTTTCAAAAAAAAAGTTTAAGTGCTTTACTGTGATATTTTACCAAATGTACAGGAAAGGGCTTCATTTTTGGGGGGAAAGCGGGGATGTTAGAGGGGATAAATGTGGAGTAAATGGTAATCACTGGAATTTGGAACAGCTAAAGAAGAAGAAGAAGAAATAGATCATTGATTTTAAACAAGATAAATAGCTCCATATGTTGCTCAGCAATTTATAAAATTCTAGTTCATGACGTAAACTTAGAAATAACCGTTGAAATATATAAATGAATTTGAATAATGCTCGTCACGCCCACCAGATGGCAGAGAGAGAGCTGTAACAAATTCTTCAGTTTTTACAAAAGGATGGAAATTGAATTAGCTATTTCTCGTGTAGGTGTCTCTCTACCTTATTAATATGAAAATTATTATGCGCTATTTTATTATGTGCAAGATACCCCATTGTCTCCTCTTGTTATATTAATATTATTATTACTTTGGTACTTTTTTATTGAATAATTTTTAAAGTGACTTTCCATTTTTGTACGTTTCCATGGGTACAGCTGTGGGATTAAATTGATTTGTTCCTGTATCATTTTTTTTTTTTTTTTAATTAATGGCTTGAATGTTAAATAACTATAGCCACATGATGGATGGTTTATTAAAAATAATTTGCTTTTGGCTATAAAATATTAGATTTAGGTTACGTACGTACATAGTTTAACATTAGTTCTTAATTCTGTTATATTTTATTCTCTCTTACTTGTTCATAAGAGCGCTCCTGAATGATTTTCAAAGAGATAATTGGATCTTAAAATTTTCTTTATTTATTTTTATTAAATAATCAGTTGATATAAACAGCACATAACGTGGTCGTTAGCGCTAGCGTTGATATAACGTAGTTGCACATATCGGTTGATATATGTATATTTCTTCTTATTCTTGAACATTGAAGCATTTGTCCTGAGTTAATCACATAATATCTGTTTTAAAGTTATGTAGTTTTGTTTTTGTTGTATTTTGAGTGTGTATAAGAAAGAGAAACCCCGCAAGGGGTGCCTGTTCCATGCAGGTACTTGGGGTGTAACGTCCCCACGGGTTACCACAGTCGCTCAGTACACCGTGTACCCTCACCAGAACTGTACACAAACATTTACACCGTACATACACATTCTACAGACCAAGGCACTAACAGTTTGCACCCTAGGGCTACCATCCCTAGGAAGCCACCCCGAAAGGGGTGAAAGTCCTATTACTTTAAGAGGACTCGGGCGCTGAAGGCCAATCACCCACTCGCCTTAAACTACCAAAATGAATAAAAAAAAGCTGGACTGTCTAAACGGTTACGACTACGTCTACTGGCTAAAGATTTTAAATTTGCCGAATGGAATGTTTTATCACTCTACAAACCTGGAGCCCTTAATATGCTCTAGATATACCTAGAGCAAATTAGAAAATATCGGACTGACATTACAGCACTTCAGGATGTGAGATAGTAGAAGAAAAGGAGAAAATTATCTATTACAGCTTCCATGAAAGACAGCACGCTTTTGGGACTGGTATCGTGGTATAAGTAAGCGGCCAAAGCATCAGACAATCGACTTTAAGGCTTATGGCCCCAAAATATACTATATTCGCCGAAGAGAAATCTTGTTCAAAGCATTTTTAGCGTCTACGAGCCAAGCGAAATCATTGAAGTCGCTAGATACAACTTGGAAAAAGTTTAAATGTTTAAATATTTAGGATCAGTGATAACAGCGGATAATGACATGCACCAAGATATAACCCAGAGACTTATTGCCGCCAATAAATGTTACTATGGACTCCTGATACAAGTGAAAAGCCGTTCGTTACCGCGATCTAGAAAGTTGCTGCTGACCTAGTTCTCAAGTCTTAACACATGGGTCAGAAACACGGTCGATGATTAAAACCATAGATTCTAAAGCCAGTATTAGTTTTAGAGAGAAAAGAGTATTCCGGAAGATATATGCGCGGCCAAAGAGTACAATGAGTGGAGAATAAGAAATAAGGCCATGAACTGGTCAGCTTGTGTAAAGAGTCTAGATGTGATGAAGTACATTTGATTGATACTGAGATGGGCGGGCAATGTTTGTTTAAGGATTGATGAGACCCCAAAGAAACGTTTTAGCGTAGAAGTAGCCGGTGAAAGGAAAGTGTGAAGACCGAAGCTAAGTTGGCTAGAGTGAGTGGCGATCTCTGGGTATCAGGAATTGGTAGGACGTCGCCCGGGATAGAGATGAGACAATTCTCGAGGCGGCCAAGATCCAGTAGTGGATGTTGAGCTCAGGAAACAGGAAGATTGTTTTCAAACGCGTAGTTCCTTTCAGCTGCGTATTTCCGTTAAAAATTCAATTTAAAGAATTTAATTGGTCATAAAATATTAACATTTTTTTAACTTCTTTTTTACGATAGTTCATAGTTCTGACATCCTTTCCTATAACATAAGAAATGAACAAATAAAGTTTAACTCTTATGATATCAATATAAAAACCATTTTAACACATTAATTGATTATGCCATAAAGAACTTATAATCATCACTTGAAGCTTTTTATTATAAAGACTTTAACCATTTAATGGATTACCATTAATTTGATTAGCTTTTTTATTATCTTTAAATCACACATTCATCATTTTAGTTTAGTTGTAAGGAAATAGCTTTCGGCATGATGTTTTGCATGTTAAACGCGCATGGAAGTATAATCATTTCGACCATCAGTATGATTCATCATTTAAGAAGAAAATGACCTACGTAATAATCTCAGGAAGGGTTTTTATTGAATTAAACTGTTGTTATCAATTTATAAAATGATGTTTTACAAGAGTAAATTTCCCTGTAAATAGAAGGCCAATCCACACATCAGGCCATTAAATGCTGGCGCCATTTTTTAAACACCAGTTAAAGTGTTCAGTGATTGACTTAAAAGTGAAACAAATGAAATTATATTAAATAATTATCTTACTGGTCGACTGAAATAAAAAACGTTTAAGGCGTATTAAAACGTAAAGGCTATTAGAGAACTTATAATTGGGGCCTTATATTTACTAATTCCTTATATAAGTAACTAGGAAGAGAAGGGATTAGCTCAGTGGTTAGCTTATTGGATTCACCTTGCGCAGATCCCGGGTTTGAATCCAAGCTGTTAGTCCTTAGATTTTTCTCCTTTTAGTATTTTCTTACAGCTCACTGTCCTACGATGGACAATGGTGTATTGTAACAGAGTACATTGTTCGGAGACCAATGGTGCTCCAAATCCAGGACCCAATGACTTCAGCTGTTACCGCGCATTACGTTAAAAAGAAAATACTTATTGACAAGAAAGAAAACTTCAAGGAAATGGCTTCTGAAAGAAATGACTCAATCAAGTTCATTAGGGACATTTTTTAAATCAGGTATCGATCTATTGGAAGCAAAACCGTAACTTGAAAAAGTTTTTTTACATGAATTTGTCTATCTCCCCCCCCCCCCAAAAAAAATAGAAAAGGTTTTTTGATTTCAGTTTGAAATGTTAGGCTATCTTGATTCCAGCTTGATGCATGTCTAGAGTGCATTCAATTTGCGGTTTGCTCGCCACTGTATTCCAAGACATCGCAACATGTCAAATTCTTTGGGAAATAGCTTTTTAGAAGAGTAGATTCAGGGAGATTAAGAATGTGTTATAAGGAAAACCAAACAATGTGGTCTAGTTCTAGTAACGGTGAATAATGAAAATTGGAAGAGCAGGCTACAAAAAGCTGTTGCTGATATCATCCATTTAGGCTCAATTTTGGTGAAGTGTGAGCCGGCCTGAAATAAATGCAGCAATGTACTATTATCGCCAGAAAAACTAACAGCATTTGCTGATAAATCTTGCTTTTTGCTTTAATAACATTGAAATAAACATTTGAAGACTAACATATAAATAAATCACCAGTTTTACCTCAGAGTATAACAGTGCAGAAGAGTGGACGCTGTAGAATAGAAATGAAAACAAACGACTTCCTAACCTCAGAAATGGACTTTCAGACAAGGTCCGCAAGAATTTCTAAGCTTGATAAAATAAGAAAAAAAAAGTGTGAAGAACGAGCCAAAAGTGATAACAGAAGGTTCCTAAAAAATGGAAAGAGAACGTCCAGTAATTGTTTGAAGGGCAAATATGGCTGTGGGAAACTGAATAAACAAACACTAAATTTCATGTATTTCAAAAAAATAGTTGCACTATAAAATTTTGAAATACTATCGTTCATTTAATATTTAGTTTCTATTTCAGCATCTTTTGAAAGAAATAGTTTCCATTAAGCAGCAATGAATAAATATTATTAGAGCATAAGACGGAATCCATGTTTGAAAGCAAACGTCGCTTTCCAATGTTATTGCTGAATCCAACATTGCAGCAAATGCCCACCTTTTATTTGTGGTCTATGTCATGTGGTGTGCACTCGTGGTCATGTGGCTGAACCCCATAACTTTTGGAATGAAAAGCTTATACAGGATTTTCTGTACTAGATAGTAAAATTATTTGATTATCTCAACAGCGTACCAGTTTTTAACTTTAAATTGAGAGTCTAGTTTTAAATAATGGCGTGAACCTCTTTCTCTAATTGAAATAACTTAAGTATATTTTCTGTAAAACAATGTGATCAGTGAAATGTGATATCAGTGAAAGCAGTAGGTCTTCAAGTTGCTCTCAGGATCATTTAATAAACTCAATCTTCCCTGAGAAAGGTTTCAAACTAAAGTGATAGTTCTAACAAACATTTTTATCCAGGTCTAAATGAAACCATTTCCTTAATGAGCAGAAATTGCAAGAAAAACTCGGAAAAGTCATTAAGCACAGTCACAATCTTAGCGAAATGATAGAATTCTAACTCGGAATCGATCAGGAAATTTCATCCTCAAATATTACACTCTGGTTAGAACCGTACAATTTCCTCAAATACCACTTTAAAAGGTAGCTTAATTGCCCTTTTTTTTAGAATCGTAAATAAAATTAACGGCCAGCCTAAAGACTGTGATTTATAAAATTTAAAGAAACTGTTTACGAAAATGTCGCTGAAAAGTGAAATCTCTCTTCAAGAAATTAGCATTTTCTGAAAACCAATGTTCTTCAAAATTGGATTATCAGATGCATATTTAGTTCCTATAAAATACAATAGTACAAGTGTTGACCCTCCTAGAGACCCGTAAATTTTTCATTAAATCATTGTGAAAATTTAAAAGTTTCAGATCTATAGTTACGGTTTAAATCTTAGTTCTATAGAAACGTTTTGAAGCCATGTTCGAGAAACCTGATTTAGAACAATCGGTCTATATATCCGGTTGGCTCGTTTTGTCAAAATTCTTATCGTTGGGTTTCAAAAGCAATATTTTAAATTTCTGCAATTTTTCAGCTTTTTAGTTTATGCTGACCAGAGACACTCTGACCAATTTGGTCAACAATTCCTTCTTTTTCTACGCACTCAGGGGACGACTTCGGAGGGTAACCAAAAATATTTATTTTATATAATAGTGATGATAAAATAGTTCTTTTATTAATTTATTAATATTAATCTTTAGTTTTACTAAAGAAAAACCGCATTTTGTTGACAATAGGTAATGCGAATCATAAAAACCATGTAGGTTGTTCAAAATAAATAAACTCAGAACGCAGAAATAATGGAAATTCAAATTACCAGCTTGTCTTACCCATAGACATCATTAGCCAAAATATTTCCAGAGCACGCGTGCAAAGTTCGTATAAAATTGGGTGTTAAATACTACGCCGAAGGTAGGAAATGTGATGTAATTTTCTTTCGCTAGCAAAGTTGTAATGAATATCGATCTGCTAAAAGGCAAATTGTTTTGTCAAATTACATTATAAAAGCGGAAGTAGGCTGCGAAGTAATGGTAATTCTAGCCGACACGCAATCACTAGGATGCAGTTTACTTTCTACTCGCCGCCTTCTGTAAAATTATTCAACAATCATCACCTCCTTCAATCGCTCAACTAAAATCAACCATTTTAATATGATAAACAATTTTTTTTTTAAATTTTATTTCGAATTTAATTGCCAGTAATGTTAGCAAGGTAATGAGAGATCGTTCGTTACAATTCAATGATCCTTTTAAGAGTAAATTACACCAGAATATGCCTTGGGTACAATTTTTCCCTGGGGAAAACGTTCCAAATAAAAGTGATACACCTACTGGTACAATGAGCATGCCAAGTTTAAAAAAAAAATAATCATGGGTTTCGTTTTTGAAAAATCTACTGAATCGATTTTGTCGCTTACGTCTAAACAGCTGAGTTTGCCCAAAAAGTCTCCGATAGTGGCACTGATCGTTATTAATTATAGACTTTCTGCGATATTCCCGTTTTACTCACACACTTACAGCAAAAACCACACACAAACGCACACAAGAAGTTAGAACAGTGAAGTTAGGACCTTTCTCCTTTAGGTACTTAAAGTAAAATTTCCAGTTACAGTAACATTAGGAAGAATATAACTAATTAATTGCAATAATAATCGTATCAACTGTAAAGAACTGATCTTTACTAAAATTAGGTACAGTTACTGCAATTTTTTAACTTAAAGGCGCCAATGGGGAGTCTTGATACTTGATAAACCTACTTAGATGGATCCAATACTTTGTTTTGAATAAGTTTTTGAAGAACTTTGAATTCAGAAAAGTTCTGTGATATCTAGCTTCTCTTAAAAGTGAACATTCTTAACAGTAAAACTGCATACGAGTTAAGCCTTATTAACAAAATGTGTAAGTTAGAATTTTGGAAATTGCAGTTGGTTTTTACAATCACTTATTTACTATTTTGTTTGTTATTGATCATGTGTTGGGATGCACATTGCATGCTAAATATTGATTGACGGTTTCAGATTATCAAACATCATTAGGAGTTGAAATATCAGTTTGTTGGAGACTTTTACAATATTTTTCTGATTCACTTCAGTTGCCTATTCAGCATATGATAGATTTTTACTAAATTTATAAGTTTATAAAGTGATGTTGTTTTAAAAATTTTAGAGGAAGCCAAATTTTAGAGAATTAGTCATTGTGTAACTTCAAAAAATTTTTGTATGAGCTGGCGTTTGCGTAGAAAAATACGAGTCAGTTTGAAAGCTAAGTATATAACAACAACATGGTGGTATAATTTTTACCATAATGATAGGAAGTGGACGTTATCTCGTTCATCGAATGGCGCCGCACGCTACTGAGGGCGCCACGTGCAACGCTGCCACATCAGTCTCCCGGATCGTTCAAATGATCTCCATTTAGTTAATTCCATTTTCTTTATCTCTAGACAGAGCAGAGCTACCTTAATACGCTTATATTTCTTCAGTTTTTTGGGGGGGAATTAATTTCTATTTTTAAATATCAGATTTAATTATTATAAAATCTTGAACGACTTGTCCTTATTAAAATGTTCAAAATTCTAACCACATATGTTATTTAAACACGAAATTTAAAAACAGTCTACCATTGGACAGTATTGTTCAACGTTTTTGGTTACTGAAACATTAATTCGAAAGGAAGAAAGAATATTGCCAATTACAATCGTTTGTTCAGAGAAAGTTTCCTGCTACTCGAGGAAAATGGCCATAAATCTACGTTCACAGCGTAGAGACGATATGTACTGCTTTAAGGCGTGGTAAATTAGTCGAGGTTAGTCATATGAACAAGTTTGATTAGTGGCGTTCAATCATTTGCTGTCAAAATATAGCGGTTTACAGTTATTGCTATTCTTGATGTGAAGATAATTATAGATTAGTACAGTGACTGCTAGTTGCTGGCTCTTCAAATGTCAATTTTTAGACTGCCTGTAGGAATGGTTTTAGATCTTGTTTTGTCATACTTCTATGAACTGGTTATTCACAGCTTTTTATCTCCAACTTTGATCTTGAAGAAGTTTACTTACAAGTTAGTTTCATAAGTTTATCTTGAAACTTCTTTTAGATTTTACAGCGAGACGTATAATTTATTTGTAGATTTCTTGTAATGTCTGTGCAGTATCATAGGATGAGCCGTCCTCTAATCTAGTTCGGCTTCCAGGTCTCTCCTCCGACCTTTTTAATTATAATAGCTTCTATTTCTTCTGTGTATTTTTTAGAAATGGAGGTTAGAATAATTATAGGAGGCACTGAACTAGAATTAGTCTAAAGGAATGTTAAACCGCTGATTTTATCCATCGTATTGGGTATTTTGGGTATTGCGTATTAGATTTGAGTAACTTCGGAAGGGTCTTCTCAAGAATATGCTTCCCTTTTAAGTGCCCTCCCTGAAAATGCAGAAATCACTATAATAGAAGAATTTGAAACGTTTTAAGTGTTTTCATTAGTTTTATTGAGCTTCACGAACTTGTTATTATGAAAGTAGAATTCTAGGTGCCATTAAAGAAATGTTAGTTCTTTAACATTCGTAGCATTCCGTAACAAATACTTGGTAAAAGTTAAATTGCTTTCTTGAGTTGTAAATACTTATAATAAAAAAGTTACAGCATTTTCACATTATTTGTGTTTTTTTGTTCCAAGTGAGAATAATTTTAATTCTTGGTGTTCCTTACAATGTTAAATCTTTATGTTGCGGTTTTTCAAGCTGCCAGTAGCTGTATACAGTGTATCTTGACAATCATAGCTAGTAGAGTTTTGCGTGGATGCTTTAAACACGTTGTTGATTTAATTTGAATATTATTTACATAAACTGTTAGATTTTTTTACTTCATTTTATGTAATACTTTCTTTTATTTTTGTTGGCCACTTGTTAGTGTAACAGCAATGGTTCTTTCTTACCATTGATATAAAGTTTTTATAAATTCGTGATTTTATCTTGTGGCATGTTTCGCATAAAATATTTTATTATACGTCTGAAGTCAGATCCTAGATCACCAATTATGGATTTCTTAATTTATTATTATTATATTTTTTTAATTTAAGTCGCGTCAGCATCTGCAATTGACTTCCGTTACAGACTACACTGTCTATCAAGGAACACTTGCTGTAAGAGGCTCCTAGGAACTCTAAGGGCTCGCAGTTGGATGCGAATTGGGAATATCGGCGTGGAATACCGGCTTCACGGAGCTAATCCTTTCCCTCCTTAAGCGACTTTTACAGAAATGGAAATACGATTCGTACTTCTCTCTAGCTTTCGATTAGTTAATTTGCTATTTTTAAAAATTGAGTTGTTTCACAAACAATTTGAAACTGTAAGTAGCCTCAGTTGATGAGTCAACAGGCAGAAGTGTTCGTTTAATTTAATGTTTTTAAATTTCATTGGATTATTTTAGAAATAATATATTAAGTATTAAGGAATACTTTTTCTTTGAGTCTTATTATTTTACCACTATTTATCAATACACAATTATGGTTTTAAAAAAAAAAAAGGGCATCGATTATGACCGATGAACGCTATGAAACCTTTGGAACGCTGAGGCCGAAGGAGATAGTAGCGCAAAAAGAACTAGTAGGGAAGGTCCTCAACTTCTTTAGGAGGGGAGGGTTCGCTTACTAGAACTAAGAAGGGGCTGGCACAATAAGTCTTCTGTGGCTGCGGTGCCGTGGGGCGTAAGGTCCCGTCCCATCTATTATCTTATCTTATGACCGATGAAAACTCGAAATCGACCATATCACAATAGATTTCTCACTTAAGATGTGAAAGTGTTAGAAGAAGATACGCCGATTGTACTATAAGCACATTCAAAAAGAAAACCTTGTCACTTGAACAAACTTGTAGAACTGTTGTTTTGAAGATAATATTATATTTCCGTAGGAGAAGTGTTGCGGTGAGTGCCTTTCATGTATGGGTGCCGTGCAGCCATCCTAAATCAACATTTACCTAGCTAGGATTGTGAATACATTCCATGTTTGCTACTGCTGCAACACTTAGACCTATTTCTGCAATTTACAAGGCCTCTTGTTCACACATACCAATATATTGTTTGAAAACATTAAATTTACTTACTTACTTATTATTATTATTCATCGTTAAAGAAAAAAACCCGACGCTATGCGACTTTAAATCCTGTATGCCTTTCTTCTACACCCACAAAAAGTACAGCGACTGACCAAGTCTAGAATGAAAATCCAGAACCGAACTTGTGCCACCAAAGATTCACAGTTGAACTAACAAATCGAACTACAATTTCAAGAAAAACATCCGGGGATCCTTCACTAATTATTTGAATCTGCTTAATATTAACATTGGATCACGGCGTTGACTTTTTTTTATATATTTATTTATTTTTTTAAAGCAAAATTGTAGACGTTACATAGATTACTCCCTACAGTTAATTTTTTTTTTTTGTAATTTATATGAATTACTATTTCCGGCATCATTTCTACAATTACTTTAAGTTAGGAGGACACCGAGTTTTACAAATTGGCACGTGTAAATGTGTAGTTTCCTTGGTCGTATGAAAGAATGATGAATTTCCTGATTCTAACATTTTGCAGAACATTTCATGAAATGGGCAAACTCGCAAAAGAAATAATTTCTTTCAAATCACTTCCGGTGAAAAAATGGTTGATACTCCATTTTGTGGTTAATTTATTATTTTTATTTATTTATTTATACACACATCGTTAAATTTATTCGTTATCCGAGAGACCATTTCCATCAATAAACCGGTCAGAGAATGAAAATTATGTTTGAAAACAAGTACTCATCTTCCGCCACTTCGAAAGAGAGTGGCGGCTGTTACTCTACTCCAGCTCTGTAGAGAATCATATGGTTACGGGTTAGCTGAAACAAAGAAGGCTGGAAGCCAGAGTATTCTGTGCAGAAGATCGTTGCAGCAACACTCCTTTATAAAAACAACGCTACCTACCTCTTGTCTACTTCTTTCACTCGGCCCAAGGAATTGGACATGAATATAATATAAATATATAAAAGTTGTTTAGAAAATCAGAATCTCCAGAGTGTTAACTTTTTAATGATTAATATTCCTTCGCTTCACTTTTGTTTCTCAACCCTTCACTAACAGTATCATCCCCAAGTGCTTCTCCAGTTCAAGTTTGAAAGAAACTTTTCCCTAACTTTTAAGTTCTTTTCCAAAACTTTACAAGTGTGTGTGTGGGTAAAGTTAAATTTTCTTTACAAAATCCTGTGATGAAGGATAAAAAAAAAATCCAAAACTGGACAGTATTAAAAAGAAAAAGATAGAAAACTGGACGGAAAAATCATAGACAATAAAAAAATAGCATAGCGTTTACAAAAATCTCTGGCCATTTTCAGCAATTTCAAAATCCGTTAATATAAATTCATAATATAAAGCAATAAATGGATCCTTTTGGTATTCTAACTGGGTAGCAGGTGGTCCCAAAACTGTCTCTTTGTTACCTGCGCTTTTTCTTATACTTGGATATATTTTTATTCAATAAAAACAAAACCACAGACAAAAAAAACTCGTTTTTTGCTCACCAGAAGCGCGTAGATTTCGGTAGAAATATCCATTTTGAGTTCCTGTAAGTGCGCAAAGTGGTTTCTACCAATTGGTCTGCGTAGCCTACTTCAGGTTGCTAAAAAGGAATGTGCCCCTCATAACCAAAAAAAGAAAAATCCAAGGAAGTTTGAATTTAATATTTTCCTTAGAAGTTGGTAAAAATATGGTATATAATAAATAAATAAATGGAAATAATTTAACGCATAAAGGCATATATTTAATTCGTAAATTTCAGAGATTTTTATGACATATTTGAGCACTATGTTCACGCGGAATAATTTTTTGTTTATTAACAACTGATTTGATTCTAAGATGAAAAAAAAACTTAATATTAAGACAGTTGGGTTCAATGTGCTCATTCCAGCCAGTTCGGCTTTTTCTTGGACAAATATCTTTTGAATTACCCCTTTTTCTTGAGGCTTGTTTTCCAGTTGGTCGTCCAACATGGGCTTCAATAGATTAACGCTTCCTCTTTGAACTAATTCATGATTTGTTTATCAAAAATTCTCAAAGAAATCCACGTAGGTTGTTCAATACTTGGTGGAGATGCCAATCCATCAAAATCAAAATTATCTCCGCTTTCGTATCTGCGTAGGCAACTTCATTTTCGAGGCTGTTCTGATGCAGTTTTTGTGCCGATATGTTAATATGTGTGGTGTAATGTCTTTGATTTAATGACAATATAATGTAGAACAATGTATTATTACATACAGGGTAGTCTAGTGTCTATAAAAGCATGATTTTACATGAATAATGGTTAGCCAATAGAGGAAAACGATTGATATGATTTGATGAACTGTTTTTGTACATTACAACTATACACATGCACTTAATAGATGAACCGGACTACAATAAATTTGCATTATATGACAAGATACGAAGTAACAACTCTGTTATCTTTTAACCTTTTGTGGTTCAATCATAAAAAAAAGGCCTCTTTCTCAATTTTGTACACAAATATTGAAATTAAATGATGGTTATGGTTTTTTCGACCGTTGTTGATAGATGATTTTTGGTGAATATCGAGGTGCGGTGAATGTAGAGCTACGAGTATCATCTTAACTGTTGTTGATATACTCGTAGCTCTACATTAAACTTCACAAACTTTTTTTATAATACCCTGAAGAAGGTAGTAAAAATTACCGAAACTTTGGTATTAAGCAAAAAAGTTGTTTTTATTTAAGACCGCACCTCGATATTCACCAAAAATCATTGAAATTAAATTTAATTAACAATAGGTTTTGGTCGAGTTGGGTCTTCCACTGCATTGACTTTTTTTTTTTCTTGAGTTTTTAGAGATTTTATTAAAATTAGCTTTCATAATTTTCTTCGAAATTTTTACACAAATAGAACGCAATTTGTTCGGTAATTTTATAGGCTATTACTTTACTTAGGCGCCACGGTAGCCGAGCGGTTAAGAGGCGATACCCTGCAAAGCTAATATGTGTTGTGGTACTGGGTTCGATTTCTGGTCTTAGGCCTTGAATTTTATTTAGAAATTTAATACTAAAGAATGTTTGCTAGTCACCTAATTGGTAGTTCGACGTAAAGCCCGCCTGAAAAAATGGGCAATTACTTTACTTGTTCGGTAATTTGAAAACATTCGAAACACATTTTTCTGAGAAAATTCGTTGAGGGCAGTTCCGGGCTTTTTTCTGAAGTACCAATTCTGTTTAATTTATGAACTTATTAAGTATTAGTGAGATTAAATGTGTATCTGAAATTGCAAGTTTGAAAAAATCAGCTGCCCCCTAAACTGAAGATATTTTGATTAAAAGTTTTTTAACGATTTTTTTGAAATGTACCTTAAAAAAAATGAACTTTTTCTAGTACAGACTTCAACATTTAAGGATATTTAACAACATAAACTACGATAAAAGAAATACGAGGGACTATTTGCTCCAGACTTTGTTCCTTGTTCCTTGCAAAAGAGAAAAGAATTAAGGAATATATCTTGACGTTTTGAACGTTTGGTAAATCAATTCATATTTGTCTTATCTCTCAGAGGAAATTAAAGGTTGGCTTTGTTCTGTTTGATGTTAAAGAAATAAATAGGTTTTTCATAGAAGAATGCGATGAAGATTAGCGCTTTAAGTGGAAGGAAATGGGGCTTCATGAAGAAGTTTCCTGATAAAAACTCTGGGTTGGTGAAGAGGAATTTTCTTTTTTACCTTTGTTTGTTTTGCTGGCTTTGTCTTTCATGAGATTAAGATTTAATAAAGATTTGTTTGGCTAAAAAGGTCATACATTTAAAAATATTGACGTAACACCGAACTGTATGAATACTTTTGTGAGGTAAAATTGGTAAATTTATTTTTTGTTTTATTAGCGGCTTAAAATTTCAGTGAATACATTTTTTCGAAATGGATTCTTTGTCGAGATTACTTAAATTTTAGAGGGGAAAAAATTATAATTTCCTCACTTTATTAATTTCCAAATTATAGCCTGAATAATTCTGCCAACCAGAGTGTATGTAAACTTTTGTCGGTCACTGTATGTACTCGTACACTTAACCATTTCTCTAAAAAACAAAATCGCTAAAACCTGTTCAGAAGAACCAGTAGAATTTCCAGGTAACTGATTCGCTTCAAAATTAATTGCTTATAATGAGTTGAAATAGCATATTAGTGGGAAGAATTAGTGGAATGGTTTTTTGGTTATCAGTGATTTCAGATTATATTTTACTGGTACAACAGGTGGAACAATCAAAACCTATTTGTGAAGGCCCATTGGTTTCTCTTTGAACTTTGAAATTCTAATACGATTGTCACTATCGAAGTTAAATGCTTCAAATGAAACTCAGAAATGACGTGTCTGACATAAACTATGTACTTCATATGTTACTGTAAACATACACTGCTCCACAAAAAAAGTGGCGCACTTTAAAAATGCGTTATTTTTTTTCTCTGTAACTTTTTTGTTCTACATTTTATTTTAGTTAGCAAATATAAGAAGTATAAAGTTACGGGAGGGCTAAAATTAAATAAAAAATGATCTAAAAGAAATGAAAACCTTTAATTTAACAAAAAAGTACTTCTCGGCAAAAAATGAATTTGAAAAAAAAAGTATTTCTTCCGATTAAAAAAGAGAAAAAGAATTTTAGTGACGTGTATTGCTCGCATTACTGCATCCAATCTCCTCGGCATACTCCTTATTAAATTTCTCACGAAATCTTGTGTTAATTCCTGCCATATCTCCACCAGAGCACCTCGCAACTCTTCTAAGCTCCTGGGAGGATTATTTCTCCATCTTAATCGCCTACCCAGCTCATCCCGAAGACGTTCAATTGGATTTAAATCCGGGCTGCGTGCTGGTCATCTCAGAATACGAATGCAGTATCGTGGAGATATTGAACAACACAGGCGGCAGTGTGTGGTCGGGCATTATCTTGCATAAAAATAAAATTTTCCCCAATAAATGGTGCACAGGGTATCACATATTGCTGCAAAATTTCACTCACATACAAATCTGCATTCAAGATTGCCCTGTTGAACACGTGGAGCTCAGTATAAGCCCCCATAGAAATCCCAGCCCACACCATCACTGAACCACCTCCGAATGGTAGTCTACCAGAAATATTGCACGGAGCGTAGCGCTCCCCAGGCCTTCGGTAAACTCGTCGCCTTCCATCAGGTGCGTAGAGAGCAAAACGGGGCTCGTCTGAAAAGAGAACGTTACTCCAATCGTTCTCAGACCAGTTGCAGTGTTCCCTAGCGAACTCTAGACGGGCTCTCCGATGGTCTATGGTGAGCAATGGTCCTGTGGCTTGCTTCCTAGAGCGTAAATTCATTTCAGCGAGCCTTCTTCGTACATTTTCGGCACTGACTGAAACTCCACGAACAGTAAGCAGTGTTTAGGCTGTTTCAGAAGCAGTTGATGTACGATTTCTCAGATTGTGACTTCTAATAAATCGGTCATCAAGTGCTTCTGTGGCTCTTGGTCGACCCGAACCTTGTCTGCGAGTGCAGAGGCCTGTCTCCCGGTAACGATGGATGGCTCTACGGACAGTGATCTCAGGCAACCCTAACGTTCGTGCTGCGTACCGCTGACTCCGTCCATCCTCAACTAATGCAATAATACGAGCCATTTGCTCTGCTGTAATTGAGAGTTTGCAATGCTTTCAGCTTGAAAAAAGTCAATAAATTTATTTACTGTTGAGGTAAAGTTCATGTTGTTGTTTACACGAAAAGACCGAAGGGGATTAAACGAGGAATTGCTTCTCTATTTACAAAAAACTTTGGGCCTTGATTCGATTAATTGTTCCCTGACAGTTTATGAAAATAATTAAAACTAATAATCTTTCCCCAAAATGTGATAAAACAAAAAATAAATGCTTTTTTCAAAGTGCGCCACTTTTTTTGTGGAGCAGTTTATATTCCATGACTTAAAAAATAAAAATTCAATTTAATTTTATTGTTATTATTTGATGGCTTACCAAAACTAGGTAGGTAGGATTGCATCAATGTTGTAATTAAAATTCAAAATTCAGCATTCATAATTAATGCAATAATCGATAGATTAAATAGATTGCATTTCCTGGAGTGCAGAAAAACCTCGCCTAAGGATGTAGGAAATTAAAAGAAAAATAAATCCGGTATTTCTTAAAAAAAAATACCAAACAAAATTTATAATTTATTGTATTCTTTAGCGACAGCATAGCGGCCCCATTTATCGCCACATTGCACAGTTAGCCTGGTTAGTAAGGGCAGGGATTGACGGAGCTAGTTGACCAGTTGGACGTTCAGTCCGAGATGAACGGTGGTAATAAATCCATATAGAGAACGTAAAGCACACCTGGAGACCACGTAGCTTGCCAGTGACCTCCATTGTTTCCTGTCAATGCCGACCAGATCGGCTTACTTCCTAGCTATTAAGTATTGTTGGCCATCAAGTAAATTAGTGTTCTGTTTTTATAATCGTTGAACCTTACGCCTAGAGACACATTTTTTTATTTGATAAAATTTTAAAATTCATAATATGAAATTTACGTCAATATATTTGTCATTTTGTCTTGGGTTTACTATTCTATTTATGTTTGTCTTCCGCTAAAAGTGTATATAATGATAATGGCACGATGTATACTCTCCTTAGGACCATTCGACCTACTTACTTCAACTTTCCCCGTAGGGGGGAAGTGGATTAGCCACTTCTTCAGGGTACTTGGCGTCTCTGCGGGTATCCCCAGCCTAACAACAATGAACATGAGCAACATATACTATTACACCCCAATACATATTTACACAGTAAACATAGGGTATAGTCATCTGTACAAGGAGGGGCTTATTAGCTCGGAACCATTGTGCAGATTGTGTCAGGATGAGGAGGAAACGGCCTCTCACTGGCTGTTGTTCGATTGCGCAATAAAACCTTTGGATATTTGAGACCAAAGGTGGTAGTGGCGCAAAAAGAACTATTAAGGAAAGTCCTCAACCTCTTTAGTAGGGGAGGTTTCATCCAGCTCCAGAATGCGAAGGCACAATAAGCTTCTTGTGGCTGCGGTGCCGTGGAGCATAGGTCCCACCCCGATAATCTAATCTTAATCTTACTTCAACTTTTAAATAATATTTATTGAATGGCTAGGCTGAAGCTCACAGCGACTTCCCTGCATATTATTTCTTAAATATCCTTTCATATAAAGGAAGAACTAATTAAAAGGAAAGTAATTCTATTTCTCACTACACTCACTTACGAGTAGTATTCTAAGTTGTGGGCGTTCATTGAATCTATTTTACTTTAAACATTTATTTCTGTACAGTGCGACATGTCCTCGAAGGGCGTTTTCTCCATCCGAACTCGACTATTAAAGTTGATAATTATCTAAGAATTATTGCTGGAGTACTTCACTCACCCTTGGCTTTTGAGCAATCGTTTACACAATGATCCCTTTTGTTAAAAAAAAAAAAAAGAGTCATTTCTATCTCAATATTATTGTGAACTAATGTCATTATGGTTGTTTCACAAGTCATTCTAAGTTCATCTATTAACTTAAGAGCCCACTAGAACCTGACATTATGGAGTTTAAAAAAGGAACATCTATTTATATCAAAGAAACAGTCCTTCTAAACGACTTCATTCAAATATATCGGAAAGATAATCTACTGAAGGGTGTAGTATTATAACATCATTAAGGCACCGCTGCATTATATATAATAAGGGTAAATTTATTGAAACGTGTGTTTGGTTAAGTTTAGGTATTATTATTTTATTTAATTAAAGCACTTATTAAAAAAAGAAAAGTCTAAGTACAATCCGGACATTGGACAATAAGCGTCTCAGTCTGTGTTTCAGTCTTTGTTTCACTTAATTCGTCGTGAGGAGGCAAATAGTTCCACTGGGCCAATCACCGTCAAACTGGAGCTAACTGCACTAATCTGGAACTATCAGTTTCTTCTAATAACTCTTTGATATATAATTACAATCCCATTGATTACTATTAAACTGTTTGCATAATAGAAAATAATCAATATCGCAAATCTACATTCTTAATTTATATTAAAAGAAATATAATGCAATACTGAGGTCAAAGTGAACTTCCTTTTTGCGGTTTTCTTAAAAGGTTATACAGGGTGAACCAGTAAGTAATGTCCATAGGCCTACTGTGTGTAGTACATCTAAAGTTGAGTTCAATGACATATTGGCCAACTTCATATTTTCCACTGTTCTTGAGTGACAGTTTTTTCTAATTAATTAAAAAAAAAAAAAAAATTACTTTTTTGCAATAAAAATGTTATTGCTCAGAAAGTTTTAGTCCGAATTCGATTCTGATGACACGGTTAGAAAGACAGATAAGTTTTCTAAAAATTGATACCATTTTGATGCATAACTTATTCTCCAAATAGCCTCAATCTCCCTCCGAATGCTGGAAAAATAAAAGTAATCGAAATTTTTAAGAAAACTCATTAGGCTCTTACGTGATCATTATCAGACCTACGAGCTAGCACTTTTTATAAAAGTTTCCTTGTTTAATGGGCTTTCTAACAGTATATCATTTTCCAGGATTCCTTTTATCTTCGTATGAGAAATTACGTTTATTTTGCAAGAAAACGTGTTTACGAGCACTCAAGAGTGTTAGTTATCAAGTTGTTTAATTCATTGAAAACTCTTTTAGATGGACCAGTAGTCAATTCTTAAAGTAGGCTTTCTTAAAGTAAGGAAGTCAAAGGTTACAAATTGTACTTTAAACATTTACTTCTGATCTCTCTGAAATATTTGAGAAAATGTTAGGAAATATGGCCTAATTGTCTGTTAGTTCTATTAGTCTGTCTGGTTGTAAATTTAGCGCTTTAAAAAATATTATTATTATCGTGTTATTGAATGATACAGTATGACAATGTGGGATACAATAAAAAGAAAAAAAGCAGTTCAGTGACAGATTACATTACACCCATTGTATTACACTAATACACTATAAAATAGCGGTAGGGGTCCTATGAAAAGATGTATTAGATTATAAGGAAGTAGAAGTAGAAGAATCGGTACAGAGGAAGAGAGAACTGGTGCAGCAGATTGTCGGCTACAAGATGAGGGTAGATGAGAGTTAGTGAAGCGGGCCATCACGATGTGAGAATTCTAGACAAGTCTCTTGTGCAGTGATTGAAGGACGGATACAGGCAATGAGAGTCACTATCTGCTGCTGCTGTTGCTGCATTAGGGGGGGCGTCAAGTAGTTATTCAATTACACTGTCGTCTGCTCCTTTATTACCATACATGTCCCTACAGTCCATTTAAGTATCTGAGCAAATTATTGTTATTACTGCAGAAACTCAGACATTTCGTTGTAACTCTAATTAGTTATGTTCTATCAGCAGTATTTAACAATCTTACTACCGTTATGTCTAAAGGGAACTTAGATGAAATAATAAAAGAGTGAAGATAATTTCTTCAGCACTTCCATGATTTCAATATTATGTAGGAGGGGTTACTTCTAAAGTAACATTTAAATCGGAGGTGGAAAGTTGTTGGAACGATGAAAAGAAAGATCTTAATGTCTTCAACTCTCAAACAATTTAGATTCCTATCTCAATACTTGAATAAGTTAAATTAATTTAACTCTGTTAGGACTTTTAATTGTACTTCATTTAGTAATGGTAATAATTTTGCTTTATTCTATCTTTTTTTCCAACTTAATATTTAACTGCAATGGAAATTATTCACTTTGTAGAATTGCATGTTTGCATCTCTGGATATTACAAATACATCACACAACAATTACACTATTGAAGCACAGGAATAAAAGTACATCTTATTGGAGAAACTATAAGAAATGATATAACTTACAATCGTTAGAACTTGCGGGGTTATGAGTTGGTTGAGTTACAGAAAGAACTAAGAACCACAGAATGGAGAGCAGGTGGAATATTCCCAAATATAAAGGGATTTATATGGGGAATTTCGGTAATGACTAGAAAGTACTATAAAGTGATGAGGGCGAATAAAATAGAGTAGTAACAATGTTTGTTTTGAGAAACGACTAGAAATTGTAAAAATTTTGAAATATATCAATGACAATTGATGACTTCAAAAACTATGAGTGAGTTTACAGCTGTGTAGAAGCCTAGCTTCAACTGGCGAAAGTAAAGGAGGGCTTAAAGGGATTTTGTAAATGTTTTGGACATCCTTGTTCATCACCGGGCAGTGAGCTGTTTAGAGCAGGAAGAGAGAATGTAAAGGTTAGGAGCTGGGATTCGAACCTGGAATTTACTGGTGGAATACAGTACGCTAACCGCGGAGTTAATCCCTTCCCTTGCATTCTGTTAATGCTATTTTTTCCTTAAAAATTAATTGCTTTAAATCTTAAATTTTACAAATGAACTTAATTTCCACATTTTCCATAACATACCACTACACTTTTTGGTTTAAAATCATCACTGGCAGCTTATACGAAATAACTATACTCTTCTGCCATTTTATATAACTTCAGGAATTTGAAAACATTATTTGTGTCAAACTTCAATGTTTTTTAAACTTACTTCAACATGTCTGAATGTAGTACTTGTGGTGTAAACAAATTCTCTAATTAAATACTGATTTTATTTTTGCATTTAAACTAGAGATCGATTAATATCATTCTTTACTTGATTTACATTGTACCATATTGATTCTTAAAAGATTACTTTTATACTAACTTGAAACTGTAAAACTAGAAAGTCATAAATACTTTGCAAATCATCCCACACAGAGGGAAGGTGCTATTATACAATTATAGAATAGTTCCAAAAAAGTAATAAAACACAAAACAAAAATACAAGCAAAAGACTAACTAACAAACAATTAACTATTCATCAATAGTTTTAAATTAATTAAAGTCAAAAAATAACTTTTAGAGCAGTTTCGAGAGAGAAGACGGATTTCTCACTGACGAACATCGCGATAGGACATCCCTTATAAAACGGGAATGCTTTTAAAAGGAGCGAATTGAATTCTGTTCTTATAAAATTTTCATTTGAATTCCCACTCTCATCTCTCTTAACCAGCCATGGATTATGCTACGTACCAGGACATAAACTGCAAACAACTCACTAAATACCCCATTGAGGATTGAGGCTAGACTTCCATAATCTCCTCCCTTCGGCCCAAAAATATTTCTCAACATCTTTCTTTCCCATAAATTCTAGACGCGTGAAAAGCCATGCTTGTGAATAAAATTAAAATTAATCGCGAAATCGGCTCGAAATTGGTTCTTTAAATTATATATAATGTACTCATTAAGGATTGTTACTTTTATTTGAAAAGCTAATTTTCCCAAAATAACCTGCGAATCAAAAGGGAATGAAAAAAAAAAACCTGATTTTGATTGGACAAACAGTGGAATCATTTGCCAGAAAATACTGAATGTTTAACTAAATAAAAAAATAAAAAAAATCAAATTGTATAGATGATAACTTCGTTAGGGGCTCTTGTATCCAGGCCACTTAAAACTCTTATAGGGCAAGGGCACTTAATACCACTTAACGAAAATTGTAACCTTTGAGACCTCCATTTAAATCCAATAAGAAGTTATTCAACTGTCCCATTGCTATACAGACTTCATATTCTTTTAGTCGCTTTTATCCCAGTTCATTAAACAAAGAAAATATTCAAAATAATGGCATTAATTAAAATTATTTCGTAATAAAAGTTCGAAGGTGATTTCTAGTTCTTCTTATTTACTGTCAATGTTTTTCAGTTATCGAGGAGAGTATCAATGATTAATTCTATCTGCTAACTTTAATAAAACGCGGAAATATCTCTCAAAAAATAAATTCAAGTTTTTCTGGCTCCCAAAGGTTTCTCCGAGGGACGGCTACCTTCAGTGCGATTGTATTTTTTAACAGGTCTGAATGCTGGTTTTTTCTCAGTCCAATTTCTTTTTCTTTTTTTTTTGTAGCAGAGGATGTAAATTTTGTAAAAGCTTCTTCCAAGTCCCTTCGGTATCTTGCGATTATATCTATTTCGTCCGCAAGCACTACAATTTGTACCAGTCTCTTAAATATTGTGCCGCTGTTCTCTGGCATCTCGCCTCACCTTTTCAAGCATCAAATTGAAAAGCAAATTATTATATTGTTTTTTTTTTAAAGTAAAAATTTTATAATTTTCTCAAAAAAGGAAATTTATAAGATCGTAATATTTCCGTCTTCTAATGAGAATATTTCACTAAAATTACATTTTTTTGTTGTAAAGAAAAAATAATGTATGTTAATAATTTTTTTTTTTGTAGAATCCATCTTGAATATAACATTCATGAAACGAAATGGTCAGAGCAGGAAACTAGAAAGCAATGAGGTTAACCGCGAGCTCTATGTTGATGTATAATGTAGCCAGAGAAATATATACAAGTTCCCATTTCCCTGCTAGACCAAACATTTATGTTACTTATAATGTGTTTTATTATATCATATATATTTATATATTGTACATACGCTCTAGTGTGTGGGTATAAATACATAAGGGAGTCTTCCAACAAACCTGTTTTGTTTTAATCCAATTAAAGATTGCGTTTACGAGTATAAACCCTTTTAATGCATGATTTGTGCGGCAATATGTTTGTGGTTTGATCTGTTAAGTAGGAGGGTCGTTTGAAAAGTCCGTGCAAAGTCAGAGAGATAGCACTACTGGCGCGTATCGAGGTTATGTTTAGTTAGTAGCATCTCTTGGAAGAACACACACCAAGTTTCAGCCAGATCGGTCTATTTCTTTGTGTTTGGCATTCGTTTGAATGGAGGAAATCGAGTGATTTTCAAAAAATGGACGAAAAAGAATTATAACAGCTGAGACTGATTGCACTTTTACGAACTAGTTGGAAACTGTTCTTAAACCAAAATGAGTATGTTGCACTTGAGTTGAATTGTTTCGGCAGGTATAGAATGTTCAAGTCGCCATTAATGGTCTTACTTAAAGATTATTTCTCGCATTATTCGGACCCCCCATCAGAAACCTTAATTATTTGCTATTTAAAAAAAGAGATTTGTAAACACAGTGACCCCGCTGTCAGTAACGCTTCTGCCATTGTTGAGTTCAGAATTGAAGGAAAAGAAATAATTTCTTGCACGAGAAAAATTATAAATTACTTTATGAAAATGACAGACAATATGACGTAAGGGAAACTGCAATTATTTTTACAATTGTATTCTTATAATTAAATGAAAACTCTTTTTTTCTACGGAAGAAACTTATAAACTACGCTTTTCCGGCGCCGAAATAAATTTCTGGCTTTTAGTTTTTAGCGCATCTTTATAATTTTGTTTCTTTCAATTTAATACCTCAAACGTTAACCTATTTCACATCTACCGTCGTCCTATTTTCTGACGCTAATTAAAGTAATTAGTAAAGTAATTGCCTATTTTTTCAGGCGGGGCTTAACGTCCAACTAACAAATTAGGTACGAGGGTCGTTTGAAAAGTCCGTGCAAAGTCAGAGAGATAGCACTACTGGCGCGTATCGAGGTTATGTTTAGTTAGTAGTATCTCTTGGAAGAACACACACCAAGTTTCAGCCAAATCGGTCTATTTCTTTGTGTTTGGCATTCGTTTGAATCGAGGAAGTCGAGTGATTTTCAAAAAATGGACGAAAAAGAATTTCGTGTGTTGATTAAACACTACTTTATGAAAGGCAAAACGCCTCAGGAGACTAAAGAGAAGCTTGATAAACATTATGGTGATTAGAACAGTTTATAAGTGGTTTCAAAATTTTCGGAGTGGCCATATGGGCACAAGTGACGCTGAACGTTCTGGACGCCCTGTTGAGGTTACTACTCCAGAAATCATTGATAAAATCCATGATATGGTGATGGATGACAGAAGAGTGAAGGTGCGTGAGATTGCTAGTGCTGTGGGCATCTCGAATGAACGGGTACATAATATTTTGCATCAACATTTGGACATGACAAAGCTATCCGCAAGATGGGTGCCGCGATTGCTCACGCTTGACGAAAAACGAAATCGTGTCAAGTGTTGCAAGGACGGTTTGCAGCTGTTCCAGAAGAATCCGCAGGACTTTAAGCGTCGTTTCGTCACTGTGGATGAAACATGGATACATCACTACACTCCTGAGACCAAAGAACAATCTAATCAATGGGTTACCAAGGGGGAATCTGCGCCAAAAAAGGCGAAGACCGTTCCTTCGGCCGGAAAGATTATGGCGACTAACTAACAAAAATGGCATTTCGAGTATGTTAACAATACTACATCACATGAATGCTGATTTTATTAAACCTAAATCAAACTTTCTATAAATTCCCTGAAATTAAACCGAAATATAATTAGATTTCTGAACTAAATTCTGGAAACGTTAATTTACTGAATCGAACTCAAAATATTGTTGACAAATGAATAATGACGGACTATGGGGAGTAAATTAATTGAACCTTTGGCCACTAATTCACTAATTAGCATAAATGAAGTTATTGATTTAATCAATACAAAACTCAACTATTCATATGGCATTCCATCAATTAGGGAATAAAGAATATAGAGTCGATGTCATAGTTTTCACATTCCCATATTGTCGATATATTGTGCAGAATATTTAGTATAGTTTTATAATAAAAACTTTGTATAAGTTCGTATGATACACAGTATATTTGATGCATTATTCACTTTTGGTATTGAAACTGTTCATTTCATCTAAGAATGAGCACTAGTTTCATTCCTATGGAAGTTCTCACTTGACCTGCTACTATTACAGGTCTTTCTTTACGTTGAGGACCGGTTAGTTGTCTTCCAGAATCCTGCAGATAAATGTGTCTATAATTAGGAGACGTTCGCCTAATTTTTTTTAGTGATTGCAAAGTCCCGATGCACAACTTTGAAAGCTCCAACTGAAGCCATAATACTGTTAGAAGTTTGAATGGACCTGAGGGAAACTGTAGACGGTGACTCTGTCTGGTTTACACAGACGGTTTTATTATCATGGAAGGCATTAATATTGGTGCCCCGCCCCCTTTATTTTGAGATTAATTCATTTTCTAGGTGAGCTTAGGTTATGGGGCAAGTTTCCTAGCGGGTTGCAGTGCCAATGAGATCTTACTCTACGAAACTTCCTGGACAAGAAGATGGCTAGTTAATCTTATTGCTAACTGGGTCAACAATATTTTGCTTGTGTCTTCTGCACTTGCGCGGGCTTAGCAAGAACGAGGTATCTTATTATCTGTATGCAGCTATACGAGGCCAAAGAGACGACTTATGAACTCTAATTTGAAAGTTTTATTGAAAAATGAGTTTCTTTAAAAGAAAGATGGAAACATTCGAATAAAACGGTACATAAAAATGTCCCATTATTTTAGAGATCAATAAAAGTAATCTCCAATACGTATATATATTTTTTAATTTTCATAAAAAAGAGCATCATTATAATAATTTCGTTAATAATTCGCATTTGATTAAAATAAATATATTATGTATAAATATATAGACTTCGTATATTTAATAAATTCAAAAGTTATTAAGGATGAAATCGTTTATTCATCAAAAAGTTTAAATTATGTTTCATACAATCTCTTATTAATAACGTTATTAATAAATAACATTGTTCTTATTTTCAGTTAACTAGTGTTCAACCTCTTGGAATCTGGGGGATGTGGACTTGTGTCAGACATTAATAATCACAACCAAATGTTTTGATTTTATGCTCTGATTGTTTGTGGTTATGTCCCCGAGTAGTTTGAAAACTAACATCAATCTGGGTTTGTGGTGTGGCATAAATTATATACCTAGTTTATATTGCATTTATCTCAACTTGAAGTTTTAAAACTTCATAACTGAAATTGATGTTGTTTTTTTTTATCTCTTCCTCTCTGGCTGCAATTCAAAGCTTGTAGTGAAAGATGAAATCGTTTTTGAGAGAATAAATAAAAATGAATTGTTCAAAAATCAACATCGGAGCGGATGTTAGAACCGTTCTGCTCTTTATAGTGGCAGGTTGCTTTCAAAGAAACTCACTTTTTCAATAAAATTTTCAAATTAGAGTTCACAAGAGATCTCCTCTAGCTCATGAAAGCCGTCTCCATGATCTCGTAAAGCTGCATTCAGTGTCATAGTCGACTTGATCGAACTTTTTTACTTCAGCTACGTTTCCCTTCCTTCCTTTTAACCTTTCATTGCTGAGACTCAAAAAATACTTTTAATAATTATATCAATTTCAGCCTTTGCCTACACGAAAGTCTTTTGCCCTTTCGTAGGTTCTTACAATACTTAGGTTAGGGTTAATTTATTCCTTATAGAATTCCTTCGGATTATTTAGGACTTTATAACTTCGTAAATACATCATCATGAAGAGCGGATTGCTCAGCTATCAAATGTATCTTTATATACATACGTGGGAAGATTTCTCTAACAGACAAAAAAAAATTTGCAAAGGAGAGAGATGAACGCATTTAAGTCATTAATAAGATATTGAATGAATATAGTCTCAACACATAATGGAACAGAATCATGATTGTCATGATTGTTGAGTTTGCATAGACAACTGATGAATGAGTTTTTCCTGCTTTGTAAGTTGTTTTGTTTAGAAATCAATTCTTCCACATGGCCCCATTAACTTTTTTTTTACTTTAAGATCTCTTCAATGGCTCATTAACTCATAATTTTGACTATCTAGCAATACTTTACAGCGTAATTTTGAAAAAAGGAGTTATTGTGTTCTTTAAAATAATCTTGTAACCATTATTACATTTAGGTAAGTGAACAGTTTGAAGGCGGAATATTTAATTCAATTTTTATTATTCTTATTACTTATTTTAATTGCTCCATTTTGGGAAGTAAGCAATACTGTATGTCAGGGAAGGGATTGGCTCTGTTGTTGGCGTTCTGTATTCTCACGCGTAGAAACCGGGTTCGAATCCCTTAGATCTTCTCTTCCTAGGAGATTCTTACAGTTCACTGCCCACAGGTCGGCGGTGCTCTGAAAAAAGCTCCGGGCACCTCAGATGTTGTCGCGCCTTAAATAAGAAAATATAAAGAACTGTTAGATGTGTTTTCATTTTATAGGACAACTAATTAAGCAGAAGCGCCTCTTTGTGAAATCCGATCTCTACAACAGTTTACTACAAAAAGTTACAGTTAGGATATCCACCAGACTACTGTAAACTTGTCGCTACTAAAATTGAAGAGAACAGTTGTGGCTCGAACAGTAGCCACCAAGAGGGGGGGCTAGCAGTGGAGCCAGCACACTCTGTGCACGAGGGATGAAGGTCCTAACGTGACCGGTCACAATAAATTACTAACTTCCCTCACTTCTCCATCCGAGAATTTTATTCCCATCATATCCCCCCGCACTTGGCTCTTTCTACCCTTCCAACTGTGGTTTACGTTGTGCTTGGAACCCTTTTCATAAATTAGAAATAGTGTACACGCTTGACGGAAGCAAAGTGAAGTTGGTATGCAGCCCAAGCCCAGGGTTGAGCCAGTTTACGGTGGCTGTCTTTCTATTAAAGAAATTAATTGTGCACTTTCTTCTGTCGTACGGTGTAATAACGAGCAGAAAATACGATTTGAGATTTCAAAATTAGCCTGTTAGACTAATCTGGTTGTTAAATTTCTTTGTGCTACAGTAAACGTTTAGGCGGCTATTAGTAACAATTATGTTGATAATGGGCCGACCTTCTGTAGACCTTGTGTCCATAAATAGCTTTCCTATTTCGATTTTGAATTAATCACTTCCTCCCATCGTTTTACGATTACTTCAAGTTTTTAAAAAATAAAGTGAAATAAATATAAAAAATGCAAGAAATTATATTTATTAATAATGTTTCTCGCGCAATAATTTTTATAATTGATTGTAATTTAGCATATTTCACCATTGGTATACGTAATTCCTAGTATTGTTATCGACTTATTTGCAATGGCTTAGTTTCCTTTTAGGCTATAAGGCTAAGCCGACCGTGTATTTGAGCATGAAAATCATTTTAAATAAAGAGCTCTAACGGAAACATGAAGCTTGAACGTTCAAGAATTATGACAAAGGCTGGCGCTTTCGAAACTTCCTCCAGTAGCGCATTTTTGTACTCTATTTGTGATTATTGCTTGATATTCTTAACCACCCGAAGGGTAGCCTTTCGGCTACCTCAGAAGGTTTTCGAAAAGGTTAGGCAGCTGCAGGAACTCTGTAATTTTGCATTAAATTGAATTTAAGGGTTCTATTTCAATCCATTATCCAGTCAGTTCCCTCATTCGTTCAGCTACTTTCTTGCTGAATTAGTTCTTATTTATTTTTGTATTTTAAAATTAATTTACTTTTAAGTAATAGTTAGGTAGTCTTCTCTCGCCTTCTGAATTGGTTTTGGATTGGTTCTTAATACGGTAATTGAGCAAGTTCAGTCAAAATTTTCCAAACTAAACATTCATCAGTTTCCAGCTAGGTACATCACAAAATAAATTTAAAAAAATGGTAACTTTTAAAATGAATGAGAAGAGGAAGAGATTTTATTGATATACTCATTAATGATATTTCAAAATTACAATTATTCTTCTACGAATTACTTGATTCAAAACAATAATCTATGAGATTTTATTATTTGTTTCTTCCACAAGTTGACCGTTCAACTAGATTTGTTTGAAGATTTGCCGTTACTGGAATATAGCAGAGGATATAAATAAACTACAGCCGGATGGTGACTGAGGCTGGCTCCAAATGAGAAGCGCTCTATCTGGCATTGATCAGAGATCACGTCATTCAACTCTGCTACTTCACTAGAATTGTAATCACCTTTTTTTTTTCTTTTTTTTTCTATTCAACTCTTCAACAACGCACAAGGTAAACTCGTACGTCCGTCAATAGTTCAGTTGCAGAGTAAATGTTTGGAACCTACAACTGCTTGACATTTCCTATATCGTTTGAATTAACGACACATACATTTGATTAGCATTTAGAAGTTTTTTCTCTTAAGAAATTAAGAATATATTATTTTGTTTTCATGTCATTTATTTCAAGATTTTAACCATGATAATTCAGTTAATTGAAAATGTAAATATTATGATTAAATATTTATTTTCAACTAGATTTACTTTCAAAGCAGCTGGAAAAAAAACTTCAAGTGTCATAATAGAACATTACACTAATATTATTCTTCAAGAATTCAATGGAATTTATTTTTTATCATTTGGCTTAAGTTACTCTTAAATTCAAATTGGTCATATTGCTTACTAACATTGCTTCAGACAAACCCTCCTCAAGACTATTTGAGATACCGTTTCTTGCCTCTGTCCTTGGATGGCGTAATTTCTTTTCCTTATTTTTTTAAATATTTTTATTTGAATAAAAAACATTCAAAAAATCCCGATATTTTATTTATGCTCTTAGTTTATTGTAATCTAGCATTTATTTGCAATATATATTGATTTCTTGTCAGTTGCATTCACTTTCCGTTTTCACTGAATAAATTACTGCAATCCTTTTTCATTACTGGTTGCATATAAAACAATCAGATATTGACAGTACGTGGGAAAAACCTTGTTTACATTCACCATTTAAACAGAAAATGTGCACATTTAATTAAACTGCAATACTGACCATGATAACAACGTGTTTCAACATTTTTACTATAATTTTTAAAATGCAACTTACGGGGTTTTTTTCTGCATTTAGTTGAAGGTAAAACGATTGAATAGTTCTCGATATTTGATTTTCTTACTGACGTCATGTTTTATTCATTGCGAAAATGAAGTAGGAAAACTGCTTTGAATGGAACAAGCTTCTTGAAGTTGATTTTTCCATTAAAAAAAACTAGATTTCAAGTTTGACAAGATCACAGTAATTTTACTTAGAAATCAGAAAAAGTAAAAAAGATAAGAATTTAAAAATCAAAGTATCCCAGGAGACAAAACATCCAATATTGTCTTAGTTATAGGCTGAGGCAGAAAATGAACACGGTATGAACGTGTTGTACCATGTTTATGGACTATAATTTTTATATCAGAGACTGGTTCCTTGTGTAAAGGAAGGATCGGTGGACAGAACTTAGAGAATTACAAGACCAGAACGACTGTGGTGACGATTTTGACATTAAAGACTGCCCTCACCCCAGCTTGGGCCGATAATTATGTTGGCATTTCGCAAGGAACTAGAGGCCAAAGAACTGAAAAGAATTTCGTATTTCCATCGACTCTTAAGGCTCCCTGCTAGATCAGCATCCACAGCATAGATAACGAAAGCCAAGTAATGAGTTTGCCAGGACACATCTTTGGGAATTAAAGAAGACTATTGTCACGGCCAAAGAAGGCCAACCTTTTCATACATCTTAGAAATGCCAAGGCAATTATTTTTCGTTGAGTGATTGCAGTTTATGATGGGAACAAAATGAAGGCAAAAATCTCTGCATCGAACTGATTAATCAAGATCTGATGAATGTTGATATTCCGAAAACAGTCAGGGATACAATAAACATTGGTGCTGCATAGGATAAAATCAAAGATATTATACAGCACTGCGGTCATAACTAAATTTTTCAGCTACTATCTTTGCTCACCATCCTGAGTAATGGAAGAAAAATTATCTAGTCTGGCATCAGACTAAAGAAGGAAAACAGCAAAATCAGGGGATTCCAAGTGCAGTGGAAATGCCCTACTTTCGCATCCTGACAGGCCAACCTGCAGAAGAAAGATCTTTTTGATGTTGGAGATGTCGATATTCCAATATACCCTAAGCTACAAGAACGCTAGACAAATTTAATGCATCCACATCCTCTAATCTTGGTCAAATTTGAGGTCTCAGGAATTTGGAGATTTATATTAAACTATTATTTTTTTTACAAAAATACGAAATGTTAAGTTAGCAGATTTACCTTTTATCTTTATAATTGTTAAATACTTTGAAAACCTCAATATTTCGATTTAACAACGAGTATCTAACGCGAAATGTATCTTCTTTTTTTCTTTCAGTTTTTGGCGGTTTCAAATTTACTTTCAAACTTTACAAAAAATCAAGTCGTACACGACAACTTGTCATAATTTTTAGGAAATCTTTTACTTGTTCAGGCGGGGCTTAATGTCCCACTACCAATTAGGTGTCGTGGACGGAGGCGACTAGCAAACATACTTTACTATAAATTTCTTTTTATTAACCATTAAATAAAATCCAAGGCCTAAGACTGGGAATCGAACCCAGTACCACAATACATATTAGCTTCGCAGGTCTCGGTCTTTTTCTAGTTGATTTTAGTTAAGGAAGCTGCAATTTCTGACGATATACGAGGGGGTACCCAAAAATAACCGGAATTGCGTTGCCGCGCATGGAGCTTATGTAGTACGCATTTCTGCCGCTAGACGTGTATAGCGCAATTCCTTGCCAGTTCAGTCCTGCCTGTGTTGTCTGCCTGGGTTGTTCTGTTCATCTGCAGTGATTGTTTTAACCAGCACTGTTTTGTTCTTTTTTCGTTTTTTATGATGGCAAGTTTAAGTGAACAACGTGCAGCTCTGAAATTTTGTTTTCTACTCGGCAAAAATGCTGCTGAAAGTGTTTTAATGTTGAAAACAGCTTACAAAGATGACGCTATGGGAAAAACTCAAGTATACGAGTGGTTTACTCGGTTTAAAAATGGCGACATGTCGATTGATGACAAACCTCGTTCTGGACGTCCATCAACTGCCCGAATCGACGAAAATGTTGAAAAAATTCGAGAGCTGGTGTTCACAGACCGTCGACAGACAATTGATCAACTGTCAGAGAGTAGTGGGTTATCTTGGACCTCGGTTCAGCGAATTTTAACGGAAGATTTGGAGATGAAAAGGGTTGCTGCCAAGTTTGTTCCTCGAGTTCTGACTGACAATCAAAAAGAACATCGAGTTGAAACATGTCGTGCTTTGAAACAACAGCTTGAAACTGATCCAGACTTTCTGTCAAAGGTCATTACTGGTGATGAGTCATGGTGCTATGGTTATGACCCAGAATCAAAGCAACAGTCGAGCCAATGGAAGACGTCATCTTCACCCCGACCAAAAAAATGTCGTCAAGTCAAGTCAAACATCAAAACAATGCTGATTTGCTTTTTTGATACCAAAGGCGTAGTCCATTCAGAGTTTGTCCCCCCAGGTCAGACCGTCAATCAAACCTTGTATTTGGAAGTTTTGAAAAGATTGCGCAATAGTGTTCGCCAAAAAAGACCCGATTTGTGGCAAACAGGAGACTGGTTCTTCCACCACGACAATGCACCTGCACACACAGCCATCTCTGTTACACAGTTTTTGGCTAAAAATGGCATGGTTCCGCTGCCCCACGCACCTTACTCGCCTGACCTGGCTCCGTGCGACTTTTTCTTATTTCCACGCATGAAAAAGGGCATGAAAGGTCACCGATTTGACAACATTGAAGAGGTCAAGAAAAAAACGAAGAAGGAGCTGTCAGCCATTTCTAAAGATGACTACAAAAAATGTTTCGAACAGTGGAAGCACCGGTGGGACAAATGTATTAGTTGTAATGGAGAGTATTTTGAAGGGGATAAGTTTGTTCTGTAAAAAATTTGTAAATAAATAGCTTTTAAAAAATAATTCCGGTTTTTTTTGGGTACCCTCTCGTACTAATAAATAAAACCAACTTGTTTGTCACTAAAACTTTTGAGATTTAATGTAACGAATATCTAAACAATATTCTCACGAGTGGTTTATTAATTAATTAATTATTTTTTTTAATTTATGTATTCATTTTATGAATTTAAACAAAAATCTATGCATGTGAAATAAATTACCATATTACAAATTAATGTGCGCGTGTAAATGATACAAGTAACTCATGCTAAACTAAGTCTACCTTCAGGAAGTGGGCGGTTTTCTTCACATACTTCTTTTCTTGTCAATCTACGTATATTTACTTTAATGTATCATTAATTAATATTTTATAAACTGTTATAGAATGTTTTATTGTTTTAAAATCGACTTATATATATTTAAATTCGTATGAAAATGAATTTGCATTCATTTTGATAGTTTTTTCTTTGAAGTAAAGTTATTCACTGGTCAAGATTACTGGAGGTCTCTTTGCTGTAAGTTTTAGGCTATAACTGAATCTTATTCTTCATATTTTAGGTAGACATTAATGAGTTTAAAATTGGTTGTGGATTTTTAAAAAAATAATTGGTCTGAAGATCTTGATGATGTTTCTTGATCTTGATCTTGATGAGTTCAGTCAGTTCTGTTCTGGCAAGGAAAGAACTTGTAGCTGCCCTTTTTCTTGTAGGCGTGTTAGTACTCGTATAATTCATTCCCATCAAATTTTAGCAATTGAACTTCTGTATGTAAGAGCCGTAGTTAAAAGTGTTGCTTTTATTTTAACAAGATGTTTACTGCGATTTAGTTTCTGTATTAGCTTCCCACGACGACAATTGTTGCAGGTGGTGTAATGTTAGATTATGTAACTAAAGTATGTATTTTTAAAAAAATCTTGTCTCTCCTGTTGCTACCATCACTTTCGGGCAGCATTCCTGATTTTTATCAGTAACTCTATTTTGTTATTTTCCCATAGATAATAATTAAGACTCCTACGTCTAACTAACGATGTCAACCGAATCGTTTAGCAAAATAAAAGACCAGTTCTTCAATGTTTTTTAAAAAAAAAGTATTAATTTCAAGTGATATTTAAGAATATTGCAACAAAATTCCCATTTCCTTAATAGATCGCCTTCTGTAAATATTTATATTGACCTCTCCGGAATACCGTGGGTGACGTGAAAGCCGGCCATCCAGATCTCAGATATAGATCTGATCTGTGTGAAACAATTCTGTTAACAAGTCACAAAAAAGCGTTAGAAAGATGAGTGGGCGTAACTTGAAGTTTGACGCCTACATAGGCCAAAGTCTATGAGCTGGTTTTTTAACCGAAACTAGTCACTAAACTGTGTGATTACATTAATTTTGTCTTAGTTTCACTTCTAAAACATGTCTTCTTAACGATCTTACATTGGTCTTGTTAAGATCCGTTTTGGATAGGTGCCATCTCCTTCCAACTTCTTATCTCAAACTATCTTTGAATGTAACTTGAAGTAAATGTGGTACGTGTTGCGTTCGCTTTTAACCGGACCTCCAACTTTCGTCTTGTAATTCATAAAATATGCGTTATTCATATAAAGGATTAAACACCTTAAAGCTTTATAATTAAAGGTGGACATTTCACGCTGAAATAGCTAAACCGCAGAAACATGTTCAGTTGAATTTATCATGTGTTTTGCTGAAATTTTAATTTCAAAAACAGATCCTGATGTAATATATAATTAATAAACGTAAAATCAAATTGTTGTATCTTAGAACATTTTATTTTTGAATTCGTGATGGTAATGTTGCTATATTTAAATGAATAATGCATGATTGGAATGGCTTGGAAGAATTAATTGACACCAGAATGAATGAAACCAGAATTATATACTGCATTTAAAGAAATTACGTAGCCTAATGTAAAAACTATGTCACAGGTACTTCTCCCAAATATGATTAGTTTTAACAAAATCTTTTAATATGTGAATGTGTGTGTTTTGTGTGACGAAGAGATGAGAATTCTAGATTGTAAAGTGACGTTACAAAGTGATTGATTCAGCGCCAGTGCAGGTGACCAGCGCATTAAATAATTGCATTAAATGATAAAAACTGCTAAATCTGTCTGAAAAGACTATTGTGGCTGTCCTATCTAAAGTTGCTTTCATGCTGAAACAATCACATTACTTTCCAGAATGGCTCTATCAACAATACTCCTTACAAAATTATGTCATTCAAGTTTACACATCAATTTCTTCAAATTTAATTAGTAGTTTACGCAAAATCGTGTCCTGTCGAACGATTTCATACAAATTCGGAATCAAAGCAATTCATTTAATCGCCAAGAGTAATGGATTAGAATTAAGAGGGAACATTCTAATGAAGAAGCGCTTTAGAGAGAATCCTACCATCCCAACTCCTAAGTGACTAATCGATTTTTAATATTTCAAATAATATTGCTCTTCATGTTTACTTTTTTTTGGAAAATCTGGAAAAAGTGAAATTTGATTTCACCATTAAATGAGCCGTTTACTGCACAACTCGATTAACTCCATAAAACAAAAAGTGGAGCAATGCGGTGAAATAATGTACATTGTTTTTTAAAAATTCAGTTTATAATATAAATTCAAATAAATTTACCGATATCATTCAGCGCTGCTACTGAAATTTAGTTGAATTATTGCAACGATTTAGATTAAAACATTAGTTAATCAAAATGGCTTCAGAAATAAATTATTTATTATTTAATGGCCGAACAAATTTTCTCTTATAATGGTGTTAACCTCTGTTATTTGGGAAATTTATTATAAATATAAAAAGCTATGACTGAACCAAGTGCTTTCACCCTTAAGTTTAAGATATTTCAAAAAAGTGGTGTTAATCGATTTGTGTGGTGCAGTGAACGGCTCATTTAATAATAGTTCCTTCCTATATTGGAACAAAATCGAAATTTACAGTTTTAAACTTGCCGATATTAGTGGGATAGCAATTTGAAGCATTTGGCTTGCTAAAAATCTTACATAGAGAAAAATGAAGTAAAAACATTTTCGGTGATGCACAACAATTTGATTGCTACTATTATACACAATAGAAAGTCATTATTGAATTGCAATTGAATATTTACTCAATTTACAAAACATATATAAGTCTTCCATGGATGAACTTCAGAAGATATTACTTTGTGCATGAAACATACTGCAAGCAGTAATAATAATACTAATAATGATTTTTCTTGCACTTTTTAACGATCAGTCCTTACACTACTGTTCTATGGACTGTTTTAATAATAATAATAATAAGGGAAGGGATTAGCTATGCGGTTAGCGTACTGGACTCCCACGCGGAGGTCCCGGGTTTGAATCCAGCTGCAGACCCTTAGATTTTCTCTTCCTAGGAGCTTCTTACAGCTCACTTTCCGGTGATGGACAGTGTTGTCTGTAACAAGAGAATACTGTCCCGGAGGCCGGCAGTGCACTGAAAAAAGCTCCGGGCGCCAATAACCTTAGATATTGACGCGCCTTAAATCATTAAATAATAATAATATAATAATAATGACAAAAAACATAAAACAGAGGAATGCACTTTAAAAAAATAATGATAAAGTGAATATAATAAATTATATGGGCGCTATGATGTTTTGGGGTGCTGAGTTCGATTTCTAGTTTGAGACTTAGATTGTATTTATTGTATGAAGTGTTAAGATGTATATATATTTTTTAACTACAGCCATGCAGGGTTGTTCGAAGTATGTTAAAATATTAACACATATCATAAATAAAATAACATAAAGATGTGTAAAAAAAGGGAATAAAATGGGAGACAAGAATCATGAAAATAAAAGTTGCTAAGATCTTATCTAAGGACGTTTAAATTAGATAGAATTTATTTATGTTGTACATAAAGCTAATACATAGTGGTATATTTAGAGTGGCTACAATATGTTGGCCTTCTTGTTAGAGGGTCACATGTGTGTAATTTGTGCGGCTGTGTTCTAGTAGTGGAACGGTTTTTTTTTTCCTCCTTTCCTCCCCCTTTTGATTGTAGGAAGAAGGATGATGTTCATTCAGTTTTCGATCTGATACGGGACGACCTGCCTGACCACTTCAGATATCCGCCTGATAAAGCTTTGAAAATGGTCGTGTGGCACAAAAGTCAACTAAATTATCTTGGAACACATGGGGAATCTTCCGACAAGGTCATTGGCATCATTCATTTTTAATTGAAGGGAGAGAACTATGGTTGGTAGTATTTTCATTGATAATATATTTTGGATTTGGCGCTTTAGATTTATCTTTTTCACTATACCTTGTGAGAAATAATTAATTATAAACGTGCATTATTATTTTGCGTTTGCACATAAAACAAACTTTTTGAGGTCCCTGAAACAAAAACGAAAAAGGTACAAGATTCCTTTTTATATTTTGCTTGGGTACCAACAGAGTTTCAAAATCGACCAACCTTTAGTACCAAAATTACGAAGTGGCTTTCCCAGTTTCTTCTTTAAGGCTTTCCTTAAAAAACACCTTTTTATTTACTACCACCTCCAGAGCTTTATCTCGTTCCTTTAAAGAAAATCTCAATTAAATAGATAAAATCAAAAAGAAAAATAATATTAACGATGCGAAATTGACGTAGATATTAAAAAGAATATTAATATCTTAAACAATTACAAAGAGTATCTGCACATTTAGTTAAAAAGGAAGAAAGCTTTAATGGCCAGTTGAACTGTTTGCCAGAACCATTGAGCGTCCTACTTGTACAACATGAGTGATGGCCTAAGAATTAAATGTGTATTCTGGCTCTTCCACTGCCTCTGACATACATACTCCATCTGGGTCACTTTTAACATTTATCCCTTGGATTTTATCATTATTTATTATTTTGTTTTCATGTTTAAAAATTAATACTAAGTATTAATAATAGCGCGTCAGGATTAAATTTACAAAATAGAAAAGTAAAATTAATTCGTTTTAGTTCTTTTACTTTTTTAAATTAAGGGGCGTCAAACTTTGAGGTCATCCAACAGCTAGAGCCTTCACACATTAAAGTGCACATTTGTCCTCTCATAGCGACAACGCTGCAGTCTTTTCGAAATTAGATACAAGCCAGGACTAAGGATTGAAGATTTAAAAAAAATTTGTGTTGACTTCATAAATAAGTTCGATTGAAATAACCCCTAGTTTAGTCTTAAGAATTCCCGTAGGGGAAGTGGACTAGCCACTTCTTCAGGGTACTTGGCGTCCCTGCGGGTATCCCAGCCTAACAACAATGAACATGAGCAACATTTATTGTTACACCTCAATACATTTACACAGTACACATAGGGCATAGTCACCCTGTACAAGGAGAGGCTTATTAGCTCGGAACCGTTGTGCAGATTGTGTCAGGATGAGGAGGAAACGGCCTCTCACTGGCTGTTCGATTGCGTTGCAATCGAGTGATTGAGTTATGAAACCTTTGGATCCTTTATACCAAAGGAGATAGTGGCGCAAAAAGAACTAGTAAGGAAAGTCCTCCACCTCTTTAGTAGGGGAGGTTTCTTCTACTAGATCCGAAGGGGATGGCACAATAAGCCTCTTTTGGCTGCGGTGCCGTGGGGCATAGGTCCCACCCTGATAATCTAATCTAATCTAGTCTTGAGAATTAAAAATTGGTTACGACTAAAATTTGCTGATGGATTTCGTTTCAGGGATGGATGAAAAAGTGACATTATGAATAACTGAACGGTTCATTCGCAAAGCTAATTGAAGTAATGTATTTGATTCCGAGTCTTTACCTTGGACTAATGTTCGTTGTACAAAGTGTATGGTAAATTATATTATCTATCTGCCTCCACTCAGCATTTGTTCAGTACATGGACGTAAAACCTGCCCTGAAAAAGGTAGACAAAAAAACAATTCATGTCTCAACAATTTTTGAATAGAATGTTGTTAGCCAACGACATCCAGCTTGTGAGACAAATGCTCTTCCTGGACATGTGGAAGGCAAATTTGTTCCCAGAAGTGGCTGCGGCAATCAAAAGAGGTTCTTGCTGGTCTTTTCTACTACATCCATTAGGAGCTAGCTTCCGAGCAGAGATCTTCTGTTTTGAAAAAAATGTTCTTCATCAGTGTGCTGAGTGAGTCTTCTAAAAGAAAACAACGTAGAAGCAGCCTAGATGAACGAGACCCACGCACTCCTGCGCGCTACCACTAAGCAGTTCTTTTCAGTTAGTTTACTATAGAATGAAAGCGAATTATCCGTTTATTGCATCCATCAGGCACCTATGTTACTTAACGATATCTCTTTAGAGAACTTCTGCTACATTATATTTTGTAAATGACGCTGCTTAAGACATTCTGCACCATATTTTGCTTCAGTTTCCATATCGAATCATAGAACTAGCGTGAATTCACCATTTCCATCACTAAACAATAAAATGATTTCTATTGACTCTGACGTAGTGAAATGCTGATCTAACTATTTTCAGTTTTTTAAAAAAATGCAAACTCACGGTGATTTCAGCAGAACTTTTGTTTGCGTTCTTGCAAACCACTGAGTCAGCTACGGCCCTTAGATGTATTACATTAGCAAGTGCAAGCTAAATGTTAACTGTAAAGAGGATGATACTTTTAAAGAAATGTAGTATCATCAGCGAGAATCCTCGATTATATTTGAGTTGCCATAAATATCAATCTGACGATTTACAAAAATAACTCTTATTGGAAAAATAAGAATAAAACAAATAAAATTTCTGAAATTAGACTTGCAAAAAAATATACTTACTGCAGCTGACCTTCCAGCATATATTTCGATTAGCACTATACAAGTTCTATTGAAGAAATTATTACGGGTCTTCAAAATGCGAGCATTTATTAAGGGTTCTTCAGTAGGCTAAGGGAATTAAAGAGTGTTTCGAATGACCGAAATGTTTTCCGGTTAGAATAATGGCTTGAGATATAATGTTTTTGAATCATTAAATCGAATGAGATGTGTTTCAGTGTGTGCTAAACGTTAGGATGTCTCTTAAAATTCTCTTAACCGCTCGGTTACTTTTACATCCAACTATTTGCTCATTAAATCTTCAATCAGAGTCTGCTAAACTGTCCGAGGGCGCCAGGCACACTTTCTTTTGTGAAGAAAGAAGTTTTCTCTTTCACAGAACCACATTGTCCTTCACGGGCCAGTGAGCGGAAAGAGACTCCAATTAAATCTAAGTGGGGCAAAATGGATAAGAAACCCGGGTATCCCCGCTTGGGTACCAATGCTCTGAACCAAAGAACAAAAAATGAATTTTTGCTTTTCGAAAGTGTGTAACTTTGAAGTTACCTTTCTTTTCTGCCTTTCTCTTTTTCCCTGCACTTCTTCCTGTAATCGTCCAGATCTTCTACCGCTGATCACTGAGAGATAAACTTTGGCGTATTCTGTAAGTTTTTTTTTTATTTTATTTTTACGTCTCAGTTTCTGAGTTCCATTGACACGATAGATATAGGTTAAGTTTCGAACGTTTGCCAAGTAGTCTGGCGAGAAGTTTGCAGCGTTGGTTAGTTTCTTGTCTTTTCAGTCTAGTATGGGGATTCCATGTCAATCGTTTGTCTAGGTGCCGTCCAAGGTGGCGTACTTTGTCCACAGTTGGTATAGGAGTTTGGTTCAAGATGATAGGAGGTAGTATTTTCCGTCTGAGAGTAAATACTATAAATTTTGATTTCGTAACGTTAGTTTTGATTCTCCATTTGAAAAGCCAGTCCTGTAAGTGGTTGATGTGTGTTTGAAGAGTTCTTGTAGCGATAAGGGGATCGGAATGAGGAGAGAAGATTACAGTATCGTCAGCAAAGGTAGAAAGAATGGTATTTGGATGTTGAAGTATGTCTGATGTATATAAAGCTGTATGCTTTATGTATTTAATTTTTTTTCAACAACCCAGATTTAGGTAATAGATTTTTAAATATTGTTTTCTTTATTAACGATTTTATGTTTTAAATTCCTTTTTGTTCGTTCAGTTAAACTACCTGCACGATATTGAATCAGGACAGCGAAAAGCCGATAATGGTATTAAGTAAGGAACCATTTGTGGTAGCGAATCCCAATATTGGATCCATATCTGATACTGGGGTTGTTAGTAGCAACTGCTTTCACAGACATCTTAAATCAAACGCATTTTTTCCCAATAAACTTTGACTTCGTCATTATTACTCAAGCAATGTGAGAAAGATAAAGATCCACATTTTGTGCCCTAAATTTCTTTTCCAAAATTTATCACCTATATTTTCTCTAAACATTTCCGTGTTGGCATATATCGGCTCTCTTTATCTTGTGTTTAAAAAGAGATAGCTGACTTTATTGAGTAAAAGCTAGCGCAGGCGGTCTTAACCGCGGTGGTTTGAGACATTAAGCTCAGCAAGGCCTTTTTTGTTCGTTTTCCCAGTATGTGGTAATTTCACTAGCTTCTCTTTACCAATAACAAATTTGGAAGAGAAAAATGACTTAAATATTTGTGTCTTTAAATTTGTTTGGTTGTCTCGGGATGGGCAATTGTTTACATCTTAAACTGGTTCACATAAATGCGGCCTTACCTAGTCACCAATCTGCTCAGGATGTGGTGAGGTCCAATGAGACCGTGCGACACTTTGTAGAGGTGTGTCCCGTTTATTCTAAAACTAGATTCCTCTCTTTGGGAGGTTAAATGTTTCCCTACCGGAGATTGTGGCATCTGGTAATCTTTAATAACTCTCTAGGTTTAATTTTTTTTTTTTTTTTTAAAAAAAAAGGTTTTTAAAAAGCCTCCTACTTTTTATCTTTTAATTCAAAAGTTAGATGAAGGAATGATTATTTGTTCAACTGAAGCATGGTCGCATACGGTTACAAGCTGGTCAATTTGCATCCTTTCACCAACATTAACATCCCTCAAACCTAACCAGAGGCATGATTCGCATTATGCGAGATCTCACGCTGTATAAATACTGCCGACTGTCCCAAAAGCAAGTCGATAATGAAAGACTTTTACTGACCAACACAAGCGTACCACGACTCCAGTGAAGAATCAATTTAATAAAAAGTGAGTTCAGTAAAAATTATTTGCAGCAAGAAGGTCTTCCACCTTCGCTGCCAACTTGTTACACCAGAAAGAATTCATATCCATCATCTAGACGCTGCTAACTTAGGAAAACAAATTGAGAAAAAATATATAAACGAGCTAAATTCAAATTATATTATAATTGAAATAAAAATCTTCACTTTAATTTCTTCAGATATTACATTACATTAAACTATTTCTCATTTATCGGATTGCAGATTGTTATTTTTCTAAACACTTAATGTCTGTATTTATTTACCATGCTGCAGCTGAAGTCGGTCGACCTTTCCATTCTGGGATAGGTTATTGTTTAATTTCAAGGCTTACTTAAATGAACTTTCTTTGCTGAATTGTTTAGGATATTGATTAAATAATTTTCTATTTGATAAAACTTATTTCTTTTTATATTATTCATTTATAAATTTCAATTCTGTTCCTTTGATGTCTATAATGCACTTTTAAATTCAATTTTTATCTGATGTTCTTCATGCAAATTAAATAGAACATCTCAAGAACAATGAGAAAAGAGAAAAGCCTAGTTTTTAGACTTGTGTGTTAGTGTAAGTGTATACATATATAAAGAAGCTACGATATTGAAAACTGGTACCCTTTGTGAGTTTGCTTGCCTTGAAGTTAGCTCGTATATATGTACTTACGCAGGGTTTGGGCCTTAGTACTTTATGCCTTACGTAGCTTATAGAAAGTTCCGTGTAGGTAAGTGCTTGCAGTTGCGGCAATTCTGTGCAAGGTGGGTGGAATGGCACCTTAAGGTAGATATGCGCCACTGCCTTTTCATGCCGAAATTCTCCATTCTTGTTCCGGCTTCTTCCAGGTAGTAATCTCCTTCCTTGATTAAACTCAGTTTTAAAATCCATGCATACACAGAAATATAACCATTCTATATAAATTTTTTTTAATTCTGGTTTTAACATCCTTAGTAGATAGATAGATAGATAGATAGAAAAATACTGTATTTTGTTTTTTTATACAAAAACATTACAGGGGTTCTGTAATAACAGAAATAAAAGAACAGAACATGTATATACAAAACAAAAACAAAAAATAGATACTACTATGAAACAAACTATAAACAAAACTAAAATGGACTTTTTTTTAAAAATGAAAAAAATTTTACTTAGTATTCCTATATAATAATATCTGCATAATATGTATATATAATGATTATCTTAAATTTGTTTTTAATTGCATACATATATTATATTTAATGTTAACTAAGGCATCTACAACTACCCATCAAACCTCATAGCCTTCATAATTCACTCATTTATGGCAAATGCTCTAAGCTTTAGAGCGCCAGTAACGTAGTAGTAGAGATCATCTACTTGTCTCTCAGAGGCAACGGTCAACATGCTTACCAATGCTTGGCAATCACTTACACTATCCGTCACATACCGTTCTAAGTAGTGATTCCTAATAGGAGAGTAAAGAGGGCAATGGATTAAGAAGTGTTCCAGCGTTTCATTGGTATTTAAATTACACAATGTACATAATGATAGAGCATCAATAGCATGGTATCCACCATTGCTGTACCATATTCTAATAGATTTGTCACTTGCCAATCTCAACTGACTCACTACTCGAAGTTTATCAATCGCAGTTCTATATCCCAGATATTTTTCAATAAATCCCAAATTACTAATATTTCTATAGATAGTGTTATATCCAGAGTGAAACACTCTTTCAATATCCACTGAAACGGCATGATTGTTCCATTTTGTAATTAAATCTGGAATTTTAGCATCTAAGTGATTAATGTTTTCAGTAAACGCAATTTCAGGTTCTCCTAACATACTCAGCCAATTCTGTAGCTGTGAAAACCAATTCCACTCTGCCTTAACACCATCCAGATTATGTAGATCTTTAAGTCTTTTAAAACATAGTTTAGGAAGTCGATCATCACTCATTTTTAAAATTCTTTTCCAATAATTAAGAATTCTTTGCAATATTTTTGAACTCAATGGAAAACGTCCTGATTCTAACCTAACCATATAGTCAGGGGTGTTTCTGGGCCAACACATTATTTGTTTAAAAAATTTTACCTGAGCTCTCTCCACAACGTTCAGATATCTACTGCTCCAAATTTCCGAACCATATAACAAAGTTGCCGAAACTATAGCGTCAAATAGTTTAGTTTTAGGCTCCCAAGATCGGCTTTTACTCTTTGATAAAATATTAATTACCTTGGCTATTTGAGGGGATGTTTTACTTAAGAAATATTTAGCAGCATAACTAAATTTGGTATTTGCACAGAATGGAACTCCCAAGTAAATATACTTAGTTTCAAATGTCAAGGGCTTATCCTTCCAATATAGACTTTTAAAAGTTCTTGGCCTATTAGATCGACCAAACGGGATAATTTTCGTTTTTTCAGGATTTAAAGTAATGGAATTTTCACAACAATACTTCTCCAACACTTTTAACTTTTCCACGCCATCTCTCCATGAATGTCCGAATATGAGAATATCATCCGCAAAGAGCAACATTAATAGCTCTTTTCTTGAATTTACACTAAGACCTGTGAGATTATATTTTTCAAAAAACTGTATTATATCGCATATGTATAGCACAAATAAAAGAGGACTTAAACATTCACCCTGAAGAACTCCCTGGGTAATATTTATCTCTTGACTATATCTGTTATTTATTTTTAAACATAATGTGGCGCCATCATACATGTTTTTTATTATCCTTATCAATTTTCCGCTTAGTCCTAGATTATACAATTTAAACCATAATTTTTCTTGATTCACCGTGTCAAACGCTTTTTGAAAATCAACAAATATTCCTAAGAAATAACTCTTTTTTAGTCTGGTATGTATGTTGAGCATGGCATTCAATGTAAACAGATGGTCCAGACACCCTCTTCCTTTTCTGAATCCAGCTTGTTCTTCCGGAAAAATATTGTGCAATTCAGCCCATTCATAGATTCTTTTACTTAAAATGCTAGTAAACAACTTACTAATACAGTTGATCAGAGCAATTCCTCTATAGTTATCTGGTAAAGATCTATCTCCTTTTTTATGGAGCATTGTCATCTGAATTTTCGACCACATCTTGGGAATATTTTCTTTTTCAAGTATTAAATTAAACATATTTAAAATATAGTGCTCCCACATGGGCGTTAGATGTTTGTAAATTTCGTTAGGTATTTTATCTAAACCAGGAGATTTCCTATTTTTACATTCCTTTATTGCCAATTGTAGTTCCCCTAGATCAAATTCCTTATCCAGAAAAGGGTCAAGGACAGAGTGGAAAGTATTACATAAATTAATTTTCGGGGGGTACAAATTTTCAAAAAATTTACTCCAGGTTGCCAAATCTATAACATTTTGATTATACGGTTTTATATTATAATACTTTACTAAACTCCAGAACTGTTTACTATTCTTAACATTAGAAAATTCATTTATTAGTTTAAAATTATATTTTTGTTTTTCTTTTCTAACGGTATTTTTAAACACTTTCTTTATATTTAAAAAATCTGTAAGTAAATATAAATTATTTATATTTTGCCTGTACTGTTTATATTTCTGTTTGACTTCTTTCTTAAGCAGCTTCAACTCGTCGTTAAACCAGGATTGATTATTGTTATATTTTTTAGGACAATCTACAATCTTTCTAGAGACAATCATGCCGCAATTTATTAAGGATTTGTAAACCGCTACAAGAAAATTTGAATTTAGATCATCTACATCAGAGCTATAGAAATATATATTATGGCAATACAAATTATTTTGAAACAACTCTACACTATCAATATTCCATTGGACAGATTCGTAAAATTCGGTATTAGCACTTACTTCGCCAGGACAACTTCCAGCAATATCAATATTAAATTCAAGTTGACACAGCAAATGACAAGATAGTTCAGTAAAATTAATTACTTTAAAATCTTTAATTATGTTTAATGATGCCAAATCAGCCCAAACTTGGTCAATAATACTACAACCAGTGCTACTGACGTATGTAAAATTGGCTGGGGTATCCGAAACGCTTCTACCATTGCACACAAACATTCCTCTAGACTCCATTACATCAATAAGCTTGCTACCTCTGAGATTAATTTTTTTATCTAAGACAAATCTCTCCCCAGTAATATTAAGGCCTTCAAAAAAATCATTTTCAAAAGAATTCAAATTTCCTATGCGACAGTTATAGTCCCCTCCAAATACTCTACATATATTACTTGAATATTTCACTTCTAAATCAAACAAAACCCGATCAAGAGACTCAGTACAATATTCAATATCGGCTGTAGGTGGCCAATAGAAATTTCCTAAAATAAACTGCTTGTCTTTTAAAGAAAAGCGAACTATAATATAAAGCTGGGTAATCTCGATAATTTCAACATCATTAATAAAATTTTGAATTAATACCAGCAGTCCGCCGCTAGCACGCCCTCGAGACTTATCTCTGATAGCTTTACTACAAAACACATTATATCCGGTTAAATAATTAGGTAATTTCACTTCATTCAAAGCCCAAGTTTCTGTTAAGCAAATTACATTTAATTTACAGAGAATATCTATTTCCTTATTATCTAATTGAAACAGATTTTTAAAACCATTCACATTCCAATAACCAAATGATAGATTTTCAACATTAAACATTGATTTATTACATATATTAGAGTTACCTGATTGTTCAAAGACATTAGACGAACCTATTCTTTGCTATTTAGCCTTATCTTTCACTGCATTCACTTCTTTGACTCCCGCCTCAGTTTTCTGTTCATATCTCTTAATGAAGCTCTCTATTGAATTGAATTTTCTTAACGGAGGAGAGGTCTTTGATTTCGCCTTCCGCTTAGAGGATCTTGGGGTTCCTCGGTTTCCTTTATATACAGGTCGAGGGCTACCTTTCTCCGTCGAGCTAGTATGAGGTAACACAACTTCTTCACTTGAAATAACTTTATCCACCTGAGAAATACTTTCAGAATTTAACGATACCGAACTGCATTGGACCTCGCCGGTTAGTTTAAATAACTTTTTACAATTCTCAACAGAGTATTGGGATCCATTAACAACGAGTTTATTTCTCCTGATATAAGCCAGTTGATTTTCTTCCCGAGCCTTAAGCAGATATGGCACTAATTGTTTTCTATCTTCTCTCACTTCCGGAGAAAAATCCTCTGAAATAGAAATGTTACTGCCCCTTAATTTTTTTGCTGCCTTGAGAATTTCAAACTTTTGCCAAAGACAATGTAGTTTAATAAGAATCGGCCGTTCATCTTTAATTTTGCCCACTCTATAAATATTACTGATATCAGTTGACATCAATGAAATTTCCAATTTAGTCAGAAATATATCTCTCACTAACTTTAGAAGGTCCGATGTAGTTTCGCCTTGCTCTTCTTTTATGTTAAATAACATTAAATTATTTCTTCTTTGAGATTCTCTTAAATATTTTACTTCACTTTGTGTTTCATCTAAAACTCTTATTATATCGATTTGTACGCCCTCCAAATCTGAAACTCGCTGCTTAGTGTTTTCAAGTTGTTCTCTATAAATTTGAAATTGTTCATTCCCTTGACGAATTTCAACCTGTAGACCTTTAATTAAATTCGCTATTTCATCTAATGTAATTTTTTCAGCCATATTCAGTTTATTAAAAAATTTCAAATTGAATTAAAATAAATTTAATATCAGAACTCTCAAAGGTCAGTAAATTTGTTAAAATATAATAAAAAGTAAGAAAAACAAAAAATATTATGTTTGCTTTAGAAATATTAAAGATGCGAAGCTGGGTTCAAATAGTAATTGTTTATTTATAATCCTCGTAACTTCTAAACAAATATCCCTTCCACAGTCACTACATCGGTTCACTACTATCCCCTCCAACTCACTAATCACTGCTATATGTAATAAGTTACCTTTAATTAAATATTTCAATCACTTATATCTCAAAAACTGTTCCACAAAAATACTTGAAATTTTACCACAATAACGGATGAGTTAAAGTGAACGTACTTATCAAAAATCACAACTTAACTCCTCGTATAAACAAAGTTACACTTCGAAAAATACAGAGCCGATCTTACTCGTACCAGAGCTAATACAGAACTCTAACATCCTTAGTAAAGTAAAGTAATGTCTATTTTTTTCAGGCTGGCTTTACATCCAACTACCAATTAGGTATCGTGGACGAAAACGACTAGCAAACATACATTACTGCACATTTTCTTTTATTAATCATTAAATAAGATGTAAGGCCCTGACCGGGAATCGAACCCAGTACCACAATACATATTAGCCTTACAGGACTTGGCTCTAACCACGCGGCTACCGTGGCGCCTAACATCCTTAGTGTTTTACGAGGTGTGGCTATTAAATAACGAGACTATTGCTATAAACCATTTTATTTTAAATGTATACATATTTAGTTATTATCACCTTCAATATACACCCCTGCCCTATCCCTACAACGCTCCATGCGGATTTACCATTGTTCGAAACAGTGCTGGAAGTCTTTTTCTGTCAGCTCCTGCATGACGTGTGTCGCTTTTTCTTTCACAGCTTCAACGGACTGAAATCGTGATCCTTTTAATGCAGATTTGACTTTGGGGAACAGATAAAAGTTAAGGGGCCAGGTCAGGCGAATAAGGCGGATGGTAAGGCGGAACTGGGATGTTGTATGTTACTTGGCTAGAAACGTCTTGACAGACAATGCAGTGTGAGCCGGCGCGTTGTCTTGATGGAGAACCCATGACTTCCACAAATCGGGTCGTTTTTTCCTTACTCTTTCACGGAGTTGAGCAAGCACCTCACGGTAGTAAAGTTAATTGAATGATAATCGATATTTTCATCAGTTTTGGACGTGGAAAGGCGACCCAGGCGGTCATCATCTCTGACGTCTTCTCGGCCATTTTGGAAACGCTTGAACCACTCAAAAACTTGCGCACGTGATAAACATTCATCGCCATAAACTTCTTTTAATAAAAGATAAGATTCAGTAGCGGTTTTACCATGTTTCATGTGAAATTTCACGACAATTCGTTGCTCTACTACATGTGTAGTATCATGTTTTCGGCAAAACGAAACTAATACCTCTTACACAAACGACAGTTCCGGTCAGACAGATTTCTCTACAAACACGTGAGAAGCTGCAATCGAAAGAGAAGGCTTTACGCTGCACAGTATTGGTCGTTAGGATTTGGCGCATGCATAGTTCTTCTGTAGCAACATCAGTCTCGTTATTTAATAGCCACACCTCGTACTCCTGTTATCCAAAATCTATCAGTGTTTTGTCACATGATTCGATCATATTTGGCTAAATTAAAAATCACTCTGAAAAATTAAAGATCACTATTTTACCTAGAGTTTTAGGTAATGAATAGTTATTTATTTAACAAGTGTGGAAAGTAGTACTTTTCCTCACGCGAGGCAGTGTTTGCACGCACGAGCGAGCGAAGCGATACGAGTGCAAGTGCAAATTGCCGAGTGTGAGGAAAATACTTTACACTAGAGTTAAATATTATATTTTTTCTGCAACCATTAGATTTATTAACTAAAAAAATTAAAAATTTCATTTTTACAGTCTACAAAAAGTAATTTATTTATTATAAACATTTATTGTTACATTACTTACGTATTTACATTACTTATTACATTTTCTGCTGTTTCTTTTATTGATGGAGGAGTGTTTTCTAAACAGGCATCACTAGAATCCATTATAAATTTCTATAAGGTAACACTATAACCTTTTTAACTGTTATAATTAAAAATATCTAATTATTTATTAAAGTATTATTTTTATTTCTATATTCCTTTCAATTTTTATTTTATCGTTTAATTTTCGTTTTTTAATTATTTAGTTACGTTAAATAAGCTTATTAGAGTTTTACAGAAAATATTTATGTTAATAACAAAACTTCTTATATCAAGGAAGCACAATAAAGTTTTTCCACTCACTTGTGCGGAAAGTGACACTAATGGGAATTTCCCCCCACTAGTGTGGGAAGTTGGGCATTACACAGCTGATTTTAATTGAGTAATGAGAACTTCCCTACATGGTTGCAGAAAAAATGTTTTTACATTTTCTTCTTCTCAGATTGTGCAATAGTTGGCTGGGTCTGCAAATTCAATTTGGTTTAAGAAATTTTATTTTTTTTGCGTTCCAGTTTCCACTGATATTTTCTTTTCTTAGAAACGTTGAGCAGTAAATCTTTCTGGAAGAAAACTGTGTTTCTGAAACCAAACCAACTAATTATCTACATTGTTACAACGACCAAACATTAAATTCAATTATTTCACCAGTTTGTCCTTATTATTTTGTTCTTTCAAATGCAAGAAAGTGGAATCGTGAACGTCTCCAATTCCAGAGAATATGTTTTTACCAGAAAAACAGATTTAATAATTTTATTCTTAGCCTTGCTTTAAAAATGTTTTTAACGAATGCGTTTGTGGACCATGATTGTGTATGAGACCATAATAATGAAAAATAGTCAATCAAAGGAAGAGTTTATTTTAATATGGTAGTTTTGAGTAAAAATTTCCGTAAAAGGCCAATGTTACTGTATTTATTATACTTTTCAGTTTCTTTTAGTAAATTTTCAAAGATTTCGTTTAAAATTCGCACAGAAGCTAGGTACAGCTTATTGTCCTATCCAAAATTAATTCAAATTTCAAAAGAAATTAGATTTTTAAGGGTCTTCTCTTGGAATTATCTGTAACAGCTTCACATGTTTTTTTCTTAAGAGGTTCTTGTAATATCATTGATATAGGGAGTTTTGGAGCAATCGTTTGAGATTACATTAATAAACTGCAGCCACATAGCTCTTTATTTTGGTTTATTTTTTCACAATGAATGCTGGAATGCTAGCAAATTCACTGCCCCCCCAACTTTATACTTCAAACAGATTTCCCAATAGCTTTTTATTTGTCTCTATCACCGAATGTATGTATGTAGCATTGGAATTAAAGTAATACAGAATGTAAATTTCACTAACCTAGTACATTTAGTAGGAGAATATTTAGATGATTTATGCATGATGCTTTAGGGTCTATGGGTATCAGCTGGTGCCCACGAGTCGTACGTTACAGCTGGCATTTAGTTATTCCGCGACTGACTGGACTGTCTCTGGCCATCTGATTATCTCTTTCCATATTAATTTGTTCCAAATGTTTTCATCATTTTTATTAACTGTACTTAATGTTTTAGGAGTAATTTACAGTAAATAATATTAACGGAGACGTAGTTGCAAACACATAATAACTTCGGATATTTAGAATTTTATCCTTTAGATTTTTTTTCTGATTTATTCCATTTTTTTTGTTTAGAAATTAATTTCTTTTAAGAGACTTTCTTTAATTCATTGCATCCTACAACTAATAAAAGTGAAAAATATCGAACTATTAATCGTGCAAATTATCGATTTTAAGTTTTCCCCGGAAATATCGATTTTAAAAACCTTTGAATTAAAAAAGAAGAAAAATTTTTTAAGATCCGATCTGTTAGAGTGTGATTAGCATAATACTAAAATAGAAAATTGTATTTATTGCTTACAAAGGCTTGGTCTTGTTACATAGTTTAGTCAGTACAAAATGATGCAAAAATAAACTTTTTAAGTTCTCATCTTAAAATAAAAATAAAAAGAACTCTTCTGTACAAATTGGAAAAGTTTTTAATTTTATTCACAACGCAAATCATCATTATATTCTTATATTCTCTATAAATTATAGAGAAGCATTATAATTACTAAAATAATCGACTAACAAAAATCGTAGTACATCATTTTAGACTAAGAATTTCCTTAATTTTAGACAATTAATCAAAAATATTTGTATATTGTTAATTTGTTTTCATCATTTATCATTAGCAAAGATTCCATTGTGCCTTAGAGGCGAAATGTAAGGGGCAAGCAGCTGGATTCGAACCCGGGATCTTCACGTTGGAATCCAGTATCGTTAATCACTGAGCTGATCCCTTCCCTAGACCATTATTGTTACGATATTATTATTATTATTTGTTTAATCTTTCTTATGTATAAATGAAGGTTTGCTGCAACACTGTAATGCAATCTTTTTTCACTTCCAATTCTATCCGTGCTGACTGTCTCTCTTTTTTTGTAGAGATTTTATAATGTTTAAGAAAAATGCAGGTCCCTTCTAGTAAAGACTACATATGGGGGTGTTCTAAATGTTTATCATGTATAGCTAATTAAGGGTTGTTCTAATTTTGGTACTTTTCCGTTAGCCGGGCGCAAATGACGCCAATTGTGAACCAAACGCGAGCCAAGTCAATGGAAAAAAGTCGAAAACGTTCAACTATAAACAAATATTAATGAATTGTAAAGAAAACAGTTTTACCCAATACTGATTTTCGCTTGCGCCCGGCTAACGGAAAAGTACCCTAATTTTTTATTTTTGTAGTACAGATAGTCTAAAAAAAAATGTGTTCATTATTTTCTAATTAATTACGTAGGCTTGGCATATTTCTTTCCCAGCTGTGAACATACTGAGGAAAATTAAAGTTTAGTTTTACAAACCAAAGGGTTGAACACACACACACAACAACAAAGAAAAAAAAAGTAAAAGGGTTAGTGTTGTTCGAATGTTATTGTATAGTCTATCCAGAGATACATTGCTTAGAGTTGTTTACTGATGGTTATGCGGTGAAGTTTAGGTTACATTACATATTACAGACTTCCATTACCAAGTTATTAATGGTAAACAAACTACTGTGGGGAAAATATACGAAAAAAACAAAACTCCCACAAAAAAATAAGGGAATAAAAACAAATAAGGGTAGACCAGTTGCTTGTTGCTGTCACTAGACAGCGTTACGACCGTTTGTTTTAAACACATGGCTCTTTCCCCTTTATTGACAACAAAATTTGTGGCGATTTTAAAATGAAATTATCCCATTACATCTCTCTCATTTATTCGATTAGAATTCATTTGCATTCCAACTAATTCACTGGATTAAAATCAGAAATATAAAATGATGTGTTCAACAGTCAATTTCGGTTCAACATCAGTTGATTTTTACAGTTATTGCACAATCAGAAATCACAGTCATTCAGAGGAAATAAACAACCAACTTAAATCTTAAAAAAGGAGCGCCAATCTCTGAGAGCAATAGTGTTTTGCCGTCCTCTGGAAAGTGTTCTCTTGTCACCAAGTTGATGATGAATGGTAAGTTGTTGAGACTCTTGGTTAGAGAGAATCTGCAGATGAGAATTTTCATTTAAAATCGATACTTCCAGCTTCTGCGTTGGGAATCTGCTATGCCATCACTGAGCCTTTCTCTACACTTAACTATACCATAAATTTGTGAATACTTTTTGGAATAAGTGACATGATTTCCTGTACCAGCACCTCATATCTGCTACAGGCTTTCTTGAATTCTGTTTTCACTGTAAATTAGTAGGAGTTTCGGAGGTTGCTGAATTTTGTCTAGAGAATCTGCACGGTATTGTCACGTATAAGATCAGCTATTTTCCAGTACCCTTTTACTATCCCTTTGACCATCCCTTCGAAAATACTTGTCAGCCAATGCCATTTTTCTGATCTAATATCAAGTTAACCTGTCCCTTTAATGGTACCCTTAGTATTGTTTAGTAATACGATCTTTTTGATTCTAACATCGTGTAAGTCATCACATTATAAGACCTTTTTCTTGTTCTTGAGAAAATGTTTTATAAGTAATGGTAAATTAATAAATATATATCTGTTCTTTTTATTTAAATCATTTTGCTTTTAACTCATCGTTTTACGGCTTGCTTTCTTTCTCAAGGCATAGCTTTCTTAATGGCATCTTTATCAAAACATGAGTTATTAGGTGCTATTTAATGGTAAAGTGTAACAGAACTTTAGTAACTCACTAAATGTAAGTTAGACGATACTAGTACATGATAAGGAATACATGGGGATTTTGTATTTACTTGATCATGTATGTTAGACGTATTATTTCACACTTCTTAGGCGTAGATGGGTGGATTACTTAATAAAGTTATCAGTGCGTGTAATTTTGATCAAATTACACTTTATCTTAATGTTTCATCTTATTTTTACAAGTATTTTTTTTATAAGTGCATTTTATAATATATTCTTCCATCTATTTTAAGGAGAAAATGGTATTGGTCGTGGCTGAAATAAGTAATGAAGATTGTTCGATGTAAATAAGCTTCTTTCTACTTGCCTGAGCTCAGAACTCAAAAAATAAATAAATGTTGGAATATACAAAATATTATGCGAGTGATTTGGACTTAGTATTGGTAGAAATCCAATGTTAGTTTTGTCACAGTAATACCAATGACTCTAATTTACGACGGCCAACTTTTCTGTATTCGTTGGAGCTTTCTCCTACAAATTCGAAAATTAAATCAATGAAATTGATTAGACAAATGTGGCTTAACATATTATGAGCACAACTTAAATTTACTGCCATTGTAACTATTAAAATTTATAAATAGTTCGCCACAAAGTTATCGTAAAAAGAATCTTCCCAAAGTATAGTTGAGGAGAAAGTATTTACTAGTTTCATTTAAAATTAAGTCATTAAATTCCTGGATTTAAAGCGTCCAGTTCTGGATTTTTGCCTCCTACGACATTATCCGTTCGGGATCTTTCGCTTGTTCTTTCTCTCGTAATCTGCCCCCCGAACCAGAATTACATCTTTTCATCGATTCTCTGGAGAATGTCTCTACTTTGAATAGTCATTCTTAAACCTTAAACCTTATTCTTCTACTTTATCGAAAAGTCTACAAGACGAACCCCTCCGAAACTTCATCTCTTTGCCAACAATATTTTGCTCTTTTTTCTCCTTTTAGGAGTCACCATTTCACTACAGAACATCATTGGGTTATTCTCCTTGCCGCAACATTTCTCCAGGCCTCTCTACTCCTAGGACGAACATAGATAATTAAGATATGCTAAATTTTCTATTTTCTTCCAAGATTCTCGTAGTTCTCTTTTACTCCGAAAACTTCAATACTCAATTTGCTTAAATAATAATTGTGAAGCTAACAATTCTTTTCAAACCCAGCGCTGTCTTAAACTGTCATTGCAACGACAACGATCATTTCTTAACAGAACTATCCATACCATTGGCCATTTAATTGTTCTTGTCCTTGACGCGTGAAATAATTCTGAAGGGATTGTCCTCTTCAACGCTGTCGCTTCAGCCAAAAACTTTTCGTTTGAGTTTTGCGCTGGATTTTATTTAATGGTTAATACAAAAAAGTTACAGTAAAGTATGTTTGCTAGTCGTCTCCATCCACGACACCTAATTAGTAGTTGGACGTTAAGCCCCGCCTAAAAAAATAGGCGATTACTTTACTTTACTTTTACTTTTAATAATAATAATAATGATAAATAGAAAATAAAAAAGAGTCGATTTTTTTGGATATCATATAAAAGGTCAATAACTTTATGGTTGTTTAATACAAGCAAGATCGGAGATATAAAATCGGAGATATTAGTGAGTGCGGTTCGCCATTTTTAGTATACTCCTGTAGTCTTTATAATAATCACAGCTAATTGGCTTTCATTTAAGGTAGAACAGGGTTTTCATCGTATCAACAAATTGGATGGGCTGACTGAATTTCCAACTCTAAGCTGACATATTTTGTTTGAAACGTTCCTACAACCCACATATTCATTCAATTCCTACAATATAATGCTGGAAATCATAATCCACTTGCCGAATAATGTGGTTTTATAAAGTGCGTTGGCATGATATAGCACTCCCACTCAAAACATGGAATTTACTTCATTAACTTCTCGCGTCACTGAATGGACCCATAAAAAATACACAAAATCAATTTATAACTTAAACAAAAAATCTTTAAATTTTGTTTGTTTGTTTGCTGAAATTTTATGCCAATTTAAGATAGTGTCACTCCTTTCAAATCGAAAAGTAATTATCTTGATGAATTGACAAATAGTAGATAAGTATTTGATTTATGATAATGGCTGAATTATATTTATTTATGTTCATTATTATCAGTATTTTGTTGGAAGTTATAAATATACGGGTATTCTAATACTTCCGATAGCTTTAGCCTTTATTTTATGTGTGTAATTATGAAATACAGTTTTTCCTGCTTAAATTTCAGCGAGCTGATTTCGTAAATGCTTGATCATGTTTCAGAGCGACATTCTGCGTTTGTTAATTAAAGAAATTTATAAATATAAACAAGAAATGTTTTAAACTAAACTGAATAGAGCAACAGGAATTATTTGGGTTTCTCTTCTATCTGTCTCTTCTATCTGTCTCATGCTGTTACAATTACATTACTATCTTAGCGATAATGCGTACATTACTTCTACATAAATATAAATTATATTTTAAATATTAGTAAAAGAAAACTACACGTCATGTTTCATTCGTACATGATTAAAAATGCTAACTACATCCTTTGTCAATTTGTTTTTTAAATATTATACTTTTCTGCGAGCTTGCCGGTATTTCAAAAAACTTTACTTGTTGAACACAATGTTGCACTTACAATGTTACCTCATTGTCTTAAACTTTGGTGTATTCTGCAACGAATGTTGGCATTTAAATGCAATTTGTTTGAAGTACATATGGTATTTTATGTGCCAGAACTCTTAAAGTATTGGTATTTACGATATTTTTCAAAAGGTATAATAAATTTTTTGCTGGAATTACTAAATTATGCAAAATAAATGGCTAAGTCTTTGAGTTTCAATGTTCTTTTAATATTTCATTAAAATTGAACAAGAATGGAAAGTTGAAGGAACTTTTTTTATGGCCTAAAGTCCCTTCTCTTAAGTTTATACTTCAAAAATTAATAATGCAACATATTTGTGACAGAAATCTCATCCACCTGTAAGCTGGTGCTGGTCTAATTTATTCTTGATTTATTTTGTTTCTTTTCTTTTTTGCTTTATTTTTCATTTTACAATTTTATCACTTTCTGTTACTTGCTAATTGCCGATTATTGCGATCTGTCAAATTTTCGATTCGACTTGCACTAGTCGATCAGTTTTGAGAGCTCATGAACAAAAAAAAAAAAGAGTCCCTACTGTGTTGGTCTATTTGTGATTGGAGTTTTGACGTCAGCAAAACTCATAAACAAAAAGTCGCTGGAAGTTATAATTTTAAATTTAATGTCTAATTTTGAGATTACTATCAGATAATTTTTACAAAATCGGCCTCCAAAGATGCTACTCTACTCTGAATTGAACTGTATTTCGTTAAAAATTAATCAAATTATTTACCAAAAAATTAGCTATTCATTTCCTTTTAACTAAAGGACAACTTTTATTAGAAATCAGTCCAAGTCTATAGATTTTTCTCGAAAAGTTTGACAAGTTTCTGTGGCCTGTATTTAATGTTACACAAGACTGGTTTTTGTCGTCTTATATTACTGTCAGACTGAACATTCGATCTACAGTTTCTAGTTACTTTGTCCACAGTGATTAAATTACAAATAAAACTTTTTTTTTGTACTATATTATAATCAAAAATATTTTATTGTATTGAATTAAATTACTATGAGCCACAAGTACACATCCTTCATCAGCTTCACACAAGTTACAGACACACTTACATAAAATAGAACCCTGGGCCAAGAAGTGGCGGATTAAAATGAACCCACAGAAATGCCAGCATGCCACGTTTACTCTCCGGCGGGGCTCCTGTCCACCTGTCCTCTTCAACTGCAATCCTCTTCCTTGTACAGATCTGGTGCGCTACCTTGGGCTCTACATAGACAAAAGACTCACGTGGAACCCACACACTAGACTTAAAAGACAAAGCAATGACAAAACGTGCTAAACTGCTTTACAGACTTTTTGGACGAAGCTTCAAATTGCCCTTAGAACTCAAACGTTTAACATACAACACTATCCTCAAACCTATGTGGACCTACGGACTAGAGCTGTGGGGTTCAGCCATACCTACAAACGTACGGACTGTACAGACATTTCAGTCAAAACTCCTCCGACAGATAGCTGACGCTCCTTTCTATGTGACTAACCTCACTCTTCACAACGACCTCAACATTCCCTTCATAGACCAACTCGCTAAGACCAAATAACAAAAATTCCACACTACTCTCTCGACTAGCTCTAATCCTCTCGTACAGTCTCTCGCCTCTACTGACATCCCTAACAATACTCCTCGCCGACTGAATCGCCAGTGGCCCCGCGATTTCCTTACAGTCTGAAGAACTAAATCTCTCCTCTCTCCTACTCATATTCTCCTCTTCACATTCTCATAGAGAGTGCAACCGTTGCGTAGCTTCTCTCCTCCTGCTCTCCTCCCGCACCAGTTCATCTTATTCACCTCCTATTTACTTAGTGTATATGTATATACAGATTGTAAATTACAAAATAAATAAATAAAAGAAAAAAAAATTACTATGACTGACTTAGTTCGAGTAAATGCCGTTTTAATCTAATCCCTTTAAACTGTCTTAAAATGCTTTTACGCCAAGTGAAGAGAACACATTTTTCTAGTTCCAACATAAGCCGAAGTCTTCTAATTCTTAATTATTTTAAATGTTCGTGAATTATGTATTAGAATGCTCGCACGGTTGGAGTAAACAGGTATGTTAAAAAAGAAAAATCGTGTTTTCTTAGAACATTAATACGTGTTCGGCTTGGCATAGAGTTTGGAAGAGCATTCTAGTCAGTTTTTAATTCAATTATCCTGATTTCTCCTAACAAAGACTCCAACATTTTAGTCTTATTTCCTAGTCTTTTTATTTCTTTATCCGTTTCTAGACATAAATAAGAGTAAGAAATATTATTTTCATGTTCTTCGCATGTCTTCTCTAGTTTTCAGTGAAGTTTTTAAGGCCAGCTCATCATAATTTATTATTATTGGCCTACAATTTACAAAGACAACAAATAAAGAACGATAATGTCAATTAACTTATTACGAGTATTTTTACCTCAATAGGTGTAGCCGACTGTGGTGAGTGCAAACGTTTTTAGCCATATATTTCTCGTTAATCCATGGAACTGAAATCCAAGGTTGGATACAACAACACATCCCTAACTTTGTGGCCTCGCATGTGCACCAAGGCTCTTTATATTAGATGTATATAGTTTCAACAAATTTAACTGTATCCTCTTTACTAGGCTATACTGTATCATTACATCTGCATATGTACTATGTAATATAGCAGCTCATAAACCTGTCTGTAGTATTTGATATGTGGGTAGGTCTATTGCAGATAAGAGATGTCGGTATTTAACTTCCCAAACTTGTACAGATATATATATCCATATCTGTTTGTTTAACTTATCGTACACTTATAATGATCTATATATAATTAATAATATATAATATTTACTTTTGATTTATAACATTAGTAATAAATTAGGTGTTGAAGGGGATCTGGCTCGGGGCTGAAGATAACAAAATCCCACACAGGAAATCGTCATAATAAATATAATATAAACCATGAAGATAGGCAAGTATATTTTGAGGCTTACGATTCACATCAATTATACATTGTTTATCTATGTTCTCATACCACTCATAATGGTGAAATCTTAAATTTTATATATCGGTGTTTTTTATCTTAAATATACACTTTGAAATGGCGAGCAGAAAAAAGCGAATTTTAGAAAAAAGGTTAAACGTGTATGTTTTCTTTCCGTAGATCATTCGTAATGACCCTGATCTTAGACCGTTTGTATTTGGGTTTTTCGTTTTCCAAAATTGTAGTAAACTGTGTATTGTTTGAAAGCTGCGAAGGGGTGCTCTACTGCAACTTAGTCATCCTAATCTTTTAGCCGGCAGTACTGTTTTGATTAATTGAATGAATTTAAAGAATTGAATACATTTAGATATTCTGTTTCATTCATTTAAAACTTTTTCTAGTAAAATTGAATTTTCTGAAGAAGCAGATATTCGTTTTCATGCTGAAGTGCCATTTCTCTGAAATTTATAATCCTACCGATTTCTATACAGCGTAAATGCTGTTATCCTCTATTTTCTAAGCTACTGTTTGTATCTCCAACAGCAGGATCTTATTTTGACGTTAGGAGCTTTCTGTATCCAAGGAAACTTATACTGCTGAAATGCTCTACCTTCGGCACTTACTCTCTTCCCAATTTCTGTATCTTCGTTTACATATGCACCCTGAGGTTCTAAAACATCGTGATCTGGACTGCTCTTTTCATATCCTTTCCCAATTAATTTTTTGATCTTCATTGCGTTCCCTTTCCTATTCTAATTTACTTTGCCTTTCTCGTTGCTGATCGCTGTGTTCACTTCAATCAGCCACAATTTCAGGATGGCCAAATTGGTCATTGTTTGGAGGTACTTATGGCAATCACAGCAGCCAAAAGACAAACAAGTACACTAAACTAATGCCTATTTTTTTAGACGGGCTTTACTTCAACTAAATTCGGTCTGTTTGACTGAGGGGTAATAATAATAGTACTTAACTGTAAAGTACTTTATACTAGTAACTAAAGTACTATAGTTCTTAACTATAATAATAGTACTTTACAGTACTTAACTATAAAGTGTTCACATTTTTAATTAGATAAACTCCAAATCCTAGACTTTGAACCGAACGCAGTATCACAATACTTCTTAGTTTTACAAGACTGCCCTCTGAACACTCGGTTTCTTCTGATAACTTCTTTCATTAAAATTACAAAACAAAAAGAGAGCTTTAATTACATACATGCAGACGAATCGAATGCACTTAGTCTAGAAATTTCTTGACTATAATTCGCGGTTTGAAGGGAGTTTCTGTACAGTTTAAATAGGCCTCTAACCGCTAAAAATAGCACCCTCATCCATCCTGTACAATTAAAAAGCAATGGGAAATCGTACTATCCAGAAATTGTTGATTTAGAAAGGTGAAGTTCACCAAGATATTACTTTAATTTGCTCTTTGATAAGTGCAACGGATAAAATAGGAAAAAATGCAAACGATTTCATTTGGAGCACATCCACTTACAAAGATATGTACTCTTTTTATCTCATCTTCAGAGAACGTAAAAGTAGAGAATAAATACAAAAATCTTGTTTTGTGATTGCCCAGTAAAGTAAGTGAATGCAGCTATATAAATTTCACGTAAATCGTTCTTTAACAATTAAAAAAACAAATAACAGCAATGCGGGAATGTCCTCATGAAAGTCTTTAAAAAATTCGTAGTTTAATAATAATAAATTAATTAATTGAAAAAGGTCGATGAATTAAGGCAAAATTATAGTAACGGTTATGAATTGGAATTCATAATAGACGTCTAGGCATTAATTAATTTAGAACTCTTCATTAATTTCAAGTGACCGAAGTTTATCGATCAAAAAAATTGACCTAGAACATAAATTATTTCAAAATTATCTATGGACTCTGTTTGATGATCAAAGCGTTTACGTCATTTTTTTAATACAAAAATTAAATTTTTAAATTGTAGTTATCTATTTATTTATTTTTGAAGGGATTTCGTCTAAAAAATTATTTATAATAAATTATTATTATTTTTTTAGTATTGTCTATGTGAATATGTAGGCTTCGTGACCGTAAATTATTAAACTAAGGATTCAAGATTGGCGAGGAATCGGTCAAATAAGTTTCTGTAACTCAACCAACCCGCATAGCCACGCTCTGAAGAAGGCTATATATTTGTCGAAACGTTGGCAAAAAGACGAGTTGTTTTTTATTTGACTGATTCCTCGCCAATCTTGACTCCTTAGTTTAATTGTCTATGTGCTGAAACCTACTGTGCAAGTATCTGTTAAGAATAATTATTTTAGGAATGAATGCATTTCAAAGAATGAATGTTTAGAATGAAATTTTTTATTTGTATGAATGAAGAGTGAATGAGGCTGAATCTTCTGTAAAATACAGGGATTTGTGATTAGAGACAAATAAAACTATTTCAGAGAGGTTCGTGAATAAGGCGCTTCACTTCCACTTTAAGTTATTAATTTGAACCGTTCTTGTGTCAAGTCCATCATATGGGTCCAGTTAAGTGGATGAAGCATATCCAAAAATGTCTTTAAGTAAACTGTCTCTCGCCAATTTGAAACTTCCTAGGCAGTTCTAAAAAAAATTATTTTCTAAAATGCAAGGAGATATTTATAAGGAGATATGCTATTTTAATAAGCTACAAAAGAGCACCTTTTAAACAAATTAATAAACACTTTAGTGTTAAAAACAGCTGGTGCTTCTGTGCGAATAAAGGTACTACATGCGACTATATGCAGGAAGTGACTCACGTGTAACATGTATAAATACGTGAGCTTAAACACCCCAGTATTATTACTACTAGTTACATATGGTAGATATTATGTACTGACATCATGGTAATTAGGACTAACCGTGCGTGTAAAAAGTTATAAAAAACGATAGAAATATGTTTGAACTATTTCTCTGACTCGCAATGACAAGAATATATTAAATATTACGTGACTTAAGAATAAATATTCAATAAAAAGTTATGGCAAAAAGTATAAAGATTCTTATTCTATGATTCATTTTGAAATGGCTATTTACAAACAAAGGGAAAGATTTTACAACATAATATTAAAAGCATTTTTGCATAAATTCTATTATTCATCTGAATTTGTCTTAAAATGTAGCGGATATGTGGGTTTTGTGGTCGTAAAATTTGCCGAAAAATATATCCAGATGTACTTAACTTATCGGTCCATCATACTTATTTAAGGAAAAAGTTAATGTTATAAAAATTGTGCTTCCTCGATCACAAAGTTTCTCATCTATCATCTTGTTAATATTTGCAAGTAAAGGCTAACGCCTGCTGTTTATGGCTATGTTTCGATATTCGATAAAAGAATTAGTGAAAGGTAAACGAGCAATTTTAAAGCTATTTAAAAATTTCATGTACTTTTTAAAGTACAAGGGATAATCACTACCAATTTACTGAATCGATACTAAGTAGATTGCACTTTTCGATTAGATGTTATTTTCTCTACCTTCCTCACGTCATTTTTCAACAGAAACAGCTCTGGAACTCTTTGAGATCCATACTTTATCCCTACTCTCACAATTTAGTCTTAAAACACTTCTTCTTTTTTTTTTAATTTAGCATTCTTACTAAACAAATAGCTCTTCAATTTACCAATATTATTATTATTTTGGGAAGCGAGTTTAAACTCGGGTTTATTTTGATATTTTGTAATAAACTCTCTTTCTTCTTCTTTCTGTAGAAACTTTATAGGTACTCAAGCAATTAATTAGTAAACCGAGCGGCCTAACTTTTCCCTTTACACATTCATTTGGAGTGTGAACATTGATATTAGGTTTAAAATTAAAGCTTCTCAGAATAGCCCTAAGGTCCGAGAGAAACTTCTGCCCTTAAACAGCTTTTGACTAGATAGAGACTTTGATGAGCGAAACCATTGCCTTTTTGAAGAGTACAATCATATCCTGGGAGATTGTCCACTTCTGGTGGTGTATCGTCAGATTTATTTGAGAAAAATTACTCTTTCCTGGGAGGTGATCATAGGGTATTTGTATAGGACAAGTCCATCCTCGATTTCGGTCACGTTAGGCTAGTCATGCTTTGGTTTAGGTATTCAGGAACTCTGACAATTAATTATAACTTTAAATAGAGAATTTTAGTTCATTTGATTGATTTAATTTGTTTGTAAAATATTATTTTAAACTATTTTCTCCTTTACTTTTAATTTCCTCTTTAAATATGAAATATCAAAATTAAATTTTTTGAATATTAACTGTAATAGTCAAATTTATTGTTTAATTTACAGATCATTTTTAATTTTTTTTTCATTTAATTATTGTCAACTTTTGTTGGTGCTATCAGTTATCTTGGTCAGGCTGCATTTGCAAATATCTAATTATTAATTGTGTTTTTTAATACTGGGTTATATTATTCTTGAATAAAAATAATTAATAATTACGTTGCCCTTTTGGGTCAGCATGATATTTTTGCGCGTTGCGGTAGTCAGATTATAAACATATTTTCTTTCTCTCTTTTCTAAAAATGAAAGATCATGTTTTGTTAATTTCCCCCAAAAAAATCCCTTCCACATTCTTACTAAAAAGTGACCGTACAAATTTATGGCCAAAAAAAATTAACATACGCTCGTACGATAATTTAGTATTTAAGAGGTGTTTTTTTTTCATAGCCCTGAAATAAGCGTAAAATTGCGAGAGTGTATACTATAGTGAGTGTAACAAAAACTAGCCTCTCACCTAAATAAAGATTAGCTAGAGCAAAATGTCAGCTAACTCTCTGCCAACTTATGTCACAATCTACCCTCTAGTCTCTCTAACAATGTTCACCCAACTTGCCCTAACTTTTAGCCCTGTTCAAACTCGGTTACCAACCTTACTTACCTACCTACCGCAATACAAAAAGCACCTTGTGTCTATTCTTCCTACTGTACTTAAAAACTCTTTGGTAGTATTTGCTCTCTCTACCCCTTGCGCCAGTTACAAAGTGTGCCTCTGGCAGCCCTATTAATCATATCACCGTACTTTTTTACCTCCTCTTTTTATTTCTAAAACAAAGACCTCTCTTTCACTCGCTTCTGACCGCAAGATTCATTGTCGGTGTAAAAAAGTTTTAATTAAAAAGAATTAATGGACATTTTGCTATTTGAACAAAATCTATTTGCTTCTTTTTGTTCCCAAGATTTATGCTTGGCAATTACTTCTATGCTAATATTCTTTACATATATTTTAAATAATTTTTGTTATTGCAACTTTAAATTTATATTATTTTTATTTGATAAGACGTCAGCCTAATAAATTTCATTTTTTGTTTTGTTTTGTGCAGATCAGTAATCGTCTGGGCGTCAAAATATTGGCAGTGAAGTTAACCTAAACTCCAATGCTGACTTAAGGTAAAGCATACCAATTTTTTAAAGTGCTTCTTTGTAAAATTAAACCTTAAAACAGATTTGTTTCTACTATTTACACTTTCCGTACAAATCGTACACTTTTCGAAACTAAAGGTTAACCAGTCTTAGTTAAACTCTTAAAGGCTAGATCAGTAGAAGTGTCCAAAATATCTACAATTCTGGATGTACAATCAATCTACAAGCAGTTGATTGTTGCTTTTTATGGAATCTCTTGTCAGCTATTCCTGGCACAGCTGAGTCCTATTATTGAAACCGTGTTCACAGATATTTTGCGTATATTTTTTTCTCGCGTTTTACTCAGTAATTTTCTCATTAATATCTTTAAAATTAACAAACTACTGACCGTTTAATTTACATTTCATAACAAAATTCATTTTTAAAAGAGAAAATGTTTTAGTGAACGCGTTATTTCAGAGTTGGAAAGTTTAAATAACTCTCACTTTAAACAGTTGTTTTTTACGTCAATCAATAAAATGATTGTTTAATAAGTTTCAAGTTTACGTTCATTTTAATACATTTTAAGTTCTTCCTTATTTTATGTGAATATACCCTAAACTTGAGTTTGTATTGTTGTAATAAAATTAAAAGATGATTACCCAACATTCTCTAAATATAAACCTAGCTTAGACTTAATTTTTACAGCTTCTCAAAAAAAAAAAAAAATTAATTCTCAATACTTATTCTTTTCCCTTTTTTGGTCATTCTTCGTTACAATTCAATTATAGAGTAACTTTACTTAATGTAGGAAGAATTAATTATTTGCTGAAAATACAAAAAAAAAACTCAGAAATTGCAACTAGTTGAGAAAAACAACTTCAAAATTCTTTACTCGAGTTAGAAATTGACTTTCAGAAGTCACAAGTCGGATGGACAAATAATTCACTCAAGTGTTTACCTTTTTACTGAGTTTGGTTTATTTGAGAAAATCTCTGGAATCTGAACAAAATTAATCAAGAAATTCGCATTTCTGAAATTTCCATCCATCAAACTTGAATCAATAAAATGTGCCTTTTTTTAGCAACATTCTAGTGAATTTTCTAGTGCTGCACGAGAAACGAGACAAATCTCGGTCTCGGTACCGAGACCGAGACCGAGACCGAGACGAGACTTGAGCAACCGAGACCGAGACCGAGATCGAGACATGATATATATCTCGTCGAGAAATCTCGGACTCGTCTGGGTTTTTCAAATATTAATTTTTAGCTACAAAATTATAAAATTGTGTTCTTTATTAATAAATAATCATTACGGGTATTGAATTAATTATTAAAAGATACGATTTTATTATATATGTTCAATATTAATACATCTATTTGACTTCGAATTACATAAGTAAAATAATCGCCTATTTTTTCAGGCGGGGCTTTACGTCCAACTACCAATTAGGTAGGTGTCGCGGACGGAGGCGACTAGCAAACATACTTTACTGTAAATTTCTCATATTAACCATTAAATAAAATCCAAGGCCTAAGACCGGGAATCGATTCCAGTACCACAATACACATTAGCTTCGCAGGTCTCGCACCGCTCGGCTACCGTGGCGGCCCCCTTCGAATTACATAATTTTTACATAAATTCACTAAATTTCACTATTCATATCAATCATTCATTCAATTTCATAAATTTCACTATTAATAATCTAATACTTTGAACTTTGATATTATTTGAATTTTATTTTAGAATTTTGGAATTAGTGAATTTGAAAAAAAGACTATCTATGCTCCTAAAAAATATTGCCACAAATTTTCGTTTTTAAGATACACTTTGCCCAAGCATTGATACATAAAAGAGCTTTTACTGAGTCAGAAGTTAGAGAAGATCTTCTATTGGTCATTATCATCGCAGCTTGCGAAAATAATCTTTCCGATGGCACTGAAGTTGCACAGATACTAAAAATATCTTACGCAATTCTAGACAAATTTTTGAAGGAATTCTCAAGTGTTTTCCACCATTCTAAAATGTCAACGTCTACTGGTGCTTGGTCTAATTTGGTATAATTAATTATTTCTGTCTTCCATGCTTCGGTGATATTTGCTGATTTTTGAGCAAATGGTGCAAAAATATTGATGTAGACGTCGTCGTCAAAAGGTGAATCATCAGATTCTTTATCTTCACCAACAGCCATAACTAATGGAGCGGGAAGTTTGTTGGGAGGTGTATTTTTTATTTCACGAATCGACTTGTTATAGCAGGCAGATATGTTATTTGGGTCTTTCATATGGCGCGTTTTTAACATCTTTTTGAAATTATATAAAGATATATAACAGTAATAGTAATATATGATGCATTGAAGTGTAAGTAGTTGTCTTCTTTTACACACATTTTCATTACCAATATATAAATTAAAATAATTATTAGAAAATAATAACATTTTTTGAAAAGATTATTAATAGCAAACCGCGTTTAATACTTAAACAAAAATTCAAAAAACCGAGACCGAGATATCTCGACGAGACCGAGACCGAGACCGAGACTTGAGCGACCGAGACCGAGATCGAGACTGTATAAAGTCTCGCCTCGTCTCGGTCTCGTGCAGCACTAGAATTTTCTGTACAAGATTTTCTGTACTTAGCCTTGGCCCTGATGGGCATTTCGTTAATCAATTCTTTAAACAAACATTCCTTAAACAAAATGCTTGATACAGAAAGTAGTTGATCTATATTCGTGAAAAGTATCATTTTTTTAAAGAAATATTGTTATAAGTTTTAAAAATAAGTGAAAATAAACTCAGTAAAGTTTGTATTCTTATAGTCAAGTCTCAAGGACTTAAGGATACGAAATAAAAAGTTGGAGTTTCCCGTAATTTTTTGGGCTTTTACGAGACTGTTCACACACACACACGTCAAGGGACAATTTTCAGATATCTTTTTTAAGACTTATTTCACCTTAAAACGTCTACATCCCTTTCTAAACTTGAAAAAAAATCTAATTGACTCGATTGCTGTGCTTTTTCTTAAAAGAAGTAACAGAAGTAAAAATTATCTTAAGTAAAACTAGCACCATTTTGGCTGGCTGCAATTAAATTTTTTCTTTGCTTCGTAAATATTATTTTTCTTTAATTATTTACTAATTATTTCAAACATTGTATAAAACAAATGTTCAGTCCTGAGAAATGAAAAAAGAGTTTATATTTTAATTAACCTTTAGTTGAAAGCCAACTGCAATTTGAGTAGAGGTTTGTTTTATTTTTTTTATTTTTTTATATATTTGTAGAAAGAAGTTTGATTTCTTTAAATTATAAAATTACCTAAAAAAAAGAGTTAATTAATACAGTTTTCTAAATACATATATATCTGTATGAATTTATATACCTCTCTTGGCAATATTTAATTTTTAACGCTTAACGGTTTTTAATATTGCTAATGAATTATTTTATTTTTATTAAAATTACCTAAATAAATAACTTATTTTTGAAATTCACAATTCAGTAAATATTTATTTCTACATTTTATTAAGTAATAATAATAATAATAATAATATAATAAATTAGAATTTAAACGTTTTGTTAGTGAGAAACAAGGTTGAATACAATTTTAAGGTAAAATAAACAGAAATTTTGTGAAACATGAGTACAATAAATGATGCTTATGCTATCATTTTCATACTAAATTATCTTTCAACAAATCATCTACAATACTGATACAAATGTATTATATAATAAATATATATATCTATTAAATTGTTTTACACAATTTGTATAGTAGGAAATGTTTGCTATGAATATATATTATCCATTTCCAACGAAATATATTAATAGAATTTATTTTAACCTGTCAAAGCCAGCAACAGTTAGTGAATGGTTTTTGTTTGGATATATATGTGTGTAAATAATAGCCCCTAACTAAACAATGGCCGACCAGCTTAATGTCTAACTTTAAATTGTGGCTAGCAAAGCAAAAAACATTTTGTTAATAAACTTAATCCATTGAGGTAGCTCTATTAGAAGTATTAAAGCAAAATTGTTTAATTTAATTATTTCTAATATCTAAAGTAGTGTTTTTTTTTTTAAATACTAATTTTTATTTGAACAATTACGTAAAAAATTAAATAATCTCTGAATAATTAAAGATTAGTAGTTCAGTGTAGTGTTCCTTAGAAGAGAGGCGAGCGTATGCATAGAGATTCGATCTATGACTGTATGTTAATAATGATGGCGCTGTGTCTAAAAAAAGGGCCACTTTCTAGCCCTATCTTACAACTTACAGCTGTTCAACAGTTTGTTGAACAAAAAAGAAAAAATATCTTTCCCTTAAGTATCAACTTGGGAGATAAGTTGATAATTTTTCGACTACACTAATTATCACCCTGCTGTCCTTCTTTACAACATGGAGGTAGCGAACATTAAAAAGAAAAAATAGTTTTACATACTTCACTAATTGATTATGTGTTCCCAGCCAGTATTATAGCCAAACTTAGTTTCAACATCATCAATTAGTATCTCTTTTTTAAAAAGTTAGAAAATAAATTCCAATTTGAAGTTTCTTGTGGCTTGCTAAACGTTCGAATTGTAAATAACGCTGAAGATATGGTAAGACTAGATAGCATTTCAAGCCTTCCAGCATTTCGCTTTAGTTTGGAGTTCAAAGGAAAATATCGGAAAATTTCTTCCTCGACATGTCGCAATGATACTGGGAAAAAAGAACCTTGAACTAAAATAAAAACTATAGCCAGCTACATTATTGGTGTAATAAGCAATAATATTGATTGTATGAGAAAATTACCATGTTGTTAAGATGACAAATATACCTTTACTTCTGTGTTCTATCTATTGACAGTTCTATCTCTTCGTCAGTCAGTTTGTTTGTTCTACAACTCTGTTTGCAGCAAGTTTATTCGGTCAGAAATCATTGAACATGGCAGTTTCTAATTAGGTTCCTTTTAGAGTCCTTAAATTTGACGCTCACGCTTTAACTCTTTGAGGCACACGATTTTAAAGAAAATAACAGCCCTAGTTGCACAGAATCTCTTTTATTATAAAAAAATGGAAATAAACATTCATTTCCATTATTTTCCATATGTAATCATCCCTCCCAAGTAATCATCACTCTCGAAATAAGAAAAAAAGCAAAGAAAAAATTAATACCATTTCGATAGTCCTTTTTTAGTGTGGGACACTGGTATTGTATAATACCACTATGCAACTAATGCTTTATATGATGTTCATTCAAACACAACTTTTTACCAAAACAAAGCGGAACTTTGCAGACAGTACAGCGCTGTCCTTCAGCGCACTGTTCCTTGAAATGTTTAAGTTCCATGTTTTGACCCAATTTTTTATAAACAATATATGAATTAACAACAGCTGCATCAAAATAATAGAACAGTATGCGGTGCCACCATTTTTTACTGCTATCGGTCAAGTTTATAATTGATATACAATTTGTTTTTCACTTATTTACGCATTTAGCATTGGTGCCTAGCACTGCCAACTGAATGAAAAACTTTAAATAACATATTAAGCTGCATGTATGAATAACTTCAACTTTTCGAGGAGGGTTAAAATACATATCGTATATCCCACCATGCAGCAAAAGGTGGGATAGTTTTTAACCCACCTAGCCGCAAAGAGTTAAAAGACGTTTTAGACTTACTCATTTTTATTGGACTGCTCAAGAAATATAGAATTATCAAGATTCTCTATCTGAGGAGATTATTAGGTTTTTGGATCTGGTTCCTTCTAGTTTTTGCGAGACAATGAATGATGGTACTTGTGCTTTGAGTTGACTGGCTTACTCATCAAATCCCAACTTGGAAAAACAAAAGCAATTCATCAGTCCTTTCGAAATAACAGAAGTATTTACGCTACAGTTACAGTAGTTGCATCTTCTATGCTGATTACACTGTGAGCATATCTAGTTTATTTATTTTACCGATAGATCTGCAAAACACCTTACTCTTCATGTGAAATTTATGTTATAACAGCCTACTTTCTGGGGGCGTGTCTTTTTGATGTTTTAAAGCCAACATCTCTTCCAGAATATTATATCTCTCTATATAACATTGTATCTCAATTTTACTATGTAGCCAATAATATTGGAAATGGCCCAATAATGTTTATTGAATGAGCAATAGTTGGTATTGTGTCAGGCCACGGTACAATTTATTGTGGGGACGTATTGCACTATTAGAGAAAGAGAAAAAAGAGAATTTTACGGAAAGAATGATAGGATAGAAGAGAATTTCCATTCTCTCCGCCAGTTATATTCAGTGTCCCTAATGGATCGTAAAGTACTTGTTCAAAACACATCCCTACATTATGCTTAGTATAGATGGCCGTGTCCTCTAGCATAGCCCATATCTGTAGATTATACTATTGCCATGTGTCAAATTTTAATATTTTATTATTTAATATAAATTTTTTTATTGTTACTTTTAATGCTACGTACTAAAAGTGTATGAGTGCGGTTTTATTATTTACTCCACCTTCTCAATTTTCTTATTATAGTACTAACTACTGTTTGAAGTTATTATATTAGTTCATTGTTTTTTGGTAGTTAATTCATTAATTCAGAAGGAAGAAGGGTATATTGCCAATTTCAATCATTTTTTATTATTATTATTTTGCCGAGCTATCGACCTAAGAACTAGTTCATCTTCAGGGCTTATGCTATTTATAATTATAATCTTTTATACAAATAATACCCAAACAGTTAGAAGACGCAACAACCTTAGGTGTAACAATGTAAAACACATTATAATTTCTGTTTTTTCAGGCGGGCTTTACGTCCAACTACCAATCAGGTGTCGTGGACGGAGGCGACTAGCAAACATATTTTACTGTAAATTTTTTTTTATTAACATTTAAATAAAATCCAAGGCCTAAAGACCGGGAATCGTACCCAGTACCACAATACATATTAGCTTTGCAGGTCTTGCCTCTTAACCGCTCGGCTATCGTGGCGCCTAAAACACATTATAATTGTTAACAGCATAAGTCTTAAAATATAACCTAGTCCTTTGCTCGGCAAATTAATTAAATAATGACTGATATTGTCATTTATTCTTTTTGCTTTCTGTTATGTTCTTGCAAAAAACGGGCTTTTCTCCCTCTCTCTTCAACCATATAATAATGAGGCAAGGAAGGGATTAGCTATGCGGTTAGCGTACTGGACTCCCACGCGGAGGTCCCGGGTTCGAATCCAGCTGCTGACCCTTAGATTTTCTCTTCCTAGGAGCTTCTTGCAGCTCACTGTCTGGCGATGGACAGTGTTGTCTGTAACGAGAGAACACTGTCCTCTCCGGAGGCCGGCAGTGCACTGAAAAAAGCTCCGGGCGCCAATAACCTCAGCTGTTGACGCGCCTTAAATAATTAAAAAAATAAAATAATAATAATGAGGCAATTATTTAATGGAATATAGAGATGAAAGTTTTACTTGAATTGTCCAACTAAAATGACTTATCTATAAAGGTTAATTACATTTATTAAACTATAGCGTATTAATTAATGATGGAAACGCAAATATCTTGCTGATTTCTGTTTTAATAGTTTAAAACAGATGACACAAGAAAATTCTAAACCAAAATTAAGGGAATTAAGGCTCCTGTACACACATATGCTTGCTATCTTAAGAGAAGTTTTGCTGGTTAGCATGACACAGAACGAAGGAAAATGTCTGCTCTATTAGAGACATCTGTCTCATTAAGAAGTAGGGGCCTGTCCCTCATCTGTCCAAGTAAAGGCTGCGAAATGTTACCATTAGTTTAATGAATGTGTTCATTCATGTCCTCCTTACATGATCATAGTAACCTAAAAAAGTTCATTATTAATCATTGATTCTTTTTTCTGGCTGTAAAAATAATTTCTTTTGGATATTTTAAGAAGTTTGTATTTTTATCGTTTGCTCTAAATACAAATTTAGCAAATTAACCAACCAATTTGCAATTTTCAACTTATTTTGTGGAAAAAGTGAAACGTGAATCCCTGAACTCTATTTATTGTTTTTGTGGTCTTGTTTGGACATTAACCATTATTATTTTATGAGGTCTGGAAAAAACCAACATATTGGTATTCTCACTGCTACAGTTGGCTTGGAATGCCTTAATTTACCAATACATTGGTGGAAAAAAACCAGCCCTATCTTTTTCAATATTCAATTTGAGGAATCGCGCAGCCTCTTTCACTTCTCTCTTCATCATGTCTGCCACTCTGAACACTATTTGCTTTTGTTTAAATTTGGGCCGGATTGATGGTGCAAGTCGGTCAATGCAAGAAACTAAAAAGACAAATTTAAGGAAAAATCTCAGATACTTCTGACTTTAGAATAGCTTTTTGGGTTGAGCGAATCTAGATGTCGAGATGAATGAGGGGTATGATTGAAAAAATGTCTATGCACGCACCCTATCTGTATTTATCTGAACGAAATAACTGTATGATGAAATGTTGAAGTTTGCAATTGCATAAACAGCTGGTACCCATAAATTGCAATTAGAGAAGAAATTCTATGAGTTTGCCCAGCAGGTTTCCTGTTGTATCGCGTTCGAACCAAAAATGTTTCAAAAATAGAATTTTTTTTAGACTTCAAGCCAATCGCAGAATTGTTGTGTTTCAATAAGTCACTGGAAGCTAATAGAAACTAGCTTGTAATCGTTCTCACAACATTTACTTACGAATTAGACTGAAGGTGATTAAAAATATAAAAAAACAGACTTGCTTCTAAGGAAAATGTTTAGATTTTTGCATTTCTTAGGATCTGTAAGATAACCATTCAAACTATCAAGTAATGTCCTGAAAAAAGTTCTTCCTTACAAATATACTCGCATTTAGTAAAATTACTTTAGTTTTTTTCTTTATGCATAATGTACAATGATAATAATTCATCCCTCACCTACTCTTTCGATCTTTCGTTTCTCCTATCCCGAAATAATTTAGCTTGAAATTGAATAATACTATTTACAGTATTCCTAAACCTGGATCGTGATTTTTAAACAAAATGGACTGAAAGTATTTAATTGCATTTTTCCCCTTTTATCATTTTGTGGGATTTCTGGGATGTAGATAAAGTTCCAAAAATTAATTAAAAAGATTACCACTTAATCACATCTAATTCCATTTTCATTACTATTCAATTGTATTTAAAAACGAATTGCTAGCTTGGAATTTACTCCTTTTTTAGGAAGGAATTATTTCTATTTTTTTTGAAGTTTTTGTAATAATTATTGCTCTTACGTTTCTGTTACTAAGATGCGTTATACCATTATTTATAAACTGTCTTTATAAGTACGTAGGTGTAGAAACGCTTGTTTTCTGTGCCACCAGGTACCAATGATATATCATAGTCAATTAAGTATTTGGAAGTATTCTGCCGTTGTGCTTCCTTTGATGGTGTAACTTCTACTTCTGCTGGCATTGCATTGTCTTGAAGGATGGACAGCCTTAGTTGTTAAGTTTTTCCGCCCATTTTTTCGCCATTTACATTGGACAATTAATTACAACAGTTAATATGCAAAAGGAATAATTAATAATGGCATAATCTATTCTTGGGAAAGACTCGCCCACTGGCCTGCCTTGATTGATTGTACATAACATATGCTTATTCTTCCAGTTACTCCATTAGGGAGTCACGAGGCGTATCAGTCGTCTTGGTGGGTTATGAGAAAGAGTAGAGGAACCAAGCTGGAGGATCAGTGGGTTAGGACAGGGGTCGGCAACCTATTTTAAGTAGAGAGCCATTTCTTCTAAAATAATTTTACTAAATCTTACCAAGAGCCGCAAGGATGATAGTGTAAATAACTCTGTAGATCATTTGTATTCTCAAATTATTATTTTATGATATTCAATAACATTTAATTGTTTTATATATTTATTTTCACTTATTACAAAGTAAATAAACAAATAAATAATAGCTAAACCTGTATTTGAATGAAAATGGTGGCAGTCCTATACATTACGTACTGTATTTTAATATAATTCTATTCAATTTCAAACCAAATCTCATTTAAAATTCTTTTTGAAAAAATATCTTTACTTTAATAAATGGAATTTTCATTTGTTTCAATAAAATTGAAATATACAATTTATTTTGGACAGGCAGAAGAGCCACAAAATTTGGATAAAAGAGCCGCATGCGGCTCGCGAGCCGCGGGTTGCCGACCCCTGGGTTAGGATGATCGCAGAGAGTGATTATAAAACTTTTTATATTTGGTTTTAACCACTTCGGAAAGAGAAGGTATACTGAATTCAGATTTTACACATAAAGGGGAGCAATTTACAATTGTTTTTAGAGTTTTTGATTGAAAAGACTGGATTTTGGATAGGTGCTAGAAGGAATGATTGATCTTCCATAGTTCAATTACGTATTTATACATGGGTTTTACTATCGTTAAGTAGACCTGTCGTTTGTAATGCAACGATTGTTTCGATCGGCTTCCAAGTAACCAGTAATGGTTGTTTAAATTGTTTGTTTAGGTTTGTTGCAGACTCAACAAAATAAACAAACAAAATTACAACAGAGTATACGTATTAGATGAGCTGCTCGCTTTTGCAAAACATAATATACAGAAGTTTACTCGTAAAGGTAAATAAATATACCTTCAAAATTACATATTATAATTGTATTTACCACATTTTATCTCCTTTCTGAATCCAAAATAGAACAAAGCCTGTACGCTAATATATTTTGAAAACTACAAAAATTAAAGAAAAAAAGTTCATACCACAATAAAGGCTCTACTCAACCATATTAAAACAGGTCGCCTGGTTACACTAACCATCAACACGATCTTCAGCAAAAGCTAAAATTGGGTGCGAGACGATTACCTCAGTGAAGTCCAAATCTCTACACCAAACAGATTAATCTACCTCTAATGGTAGTTGAAAGTCAGAAACGGTCAGGGATTCAATGAACGATTGATAAAATCAAAGATCTTATCTTTGTTGTCGTATATGGAGGAACCATGTGAGATGTTTGTCGATGAATAAATAAAGAATCTGAAGTAGAATACGTGGTCAGCAATTGGAAGTAAAATACCAATCAGTTACAGAGAAGGTAGTGTAATTCGTCTTAGAATAAAAGTTAAAATATTGGCTATTTATTTCATTAATTTATATTCGCTTCTGAAGAAATAATGTGGAAATTATGGGCAACTATGCTTTTAACCTTGCCAAAAGCAACCTTCCTGCTACAAAGTGACTTAGTGCCTGTGTTTACCTAAACAAGTAGCAATGAAGCTTCCTTCTATCCAGCCTTATAAACGATCTACAAAGATAATCATTGGATCTATTTTTCTCTTGGTCTTTCTGATTTTTTTTCCGCCCCAGTCACAAGAGGAGCTTTGAAAATAGTAAACTACTCAACTTGATTGTTAAAGGTCATAAAATAGAGTGCCCTTACAAAAGTATTCTTTCAGTCATTCTTGGTTCTATCGTATTATCTATGAAATGAAAAGATAGTTTATGTAGTTCCAAAATGAAGGAAAATTTACAGTTAGTTTTTATTGTAGTTTATTGTTGTTCTAGACTAAATTTACTGAAAAAGTTTCTTTCACTTTTTTTTATGCTCGTTTTCCTTTTTTGATTCTTTTAAATTTTTTTTTGGATTGTGAAGGAAGCGGCCAGTTTTCACACTTTCCTTTATATATTTCAAAATATCCTTAAGATTTGTTAGCTGTACTGTAATCGAATTATAGAGAAGTATTTAACCATGTGTTTGACAACTATAATTTTATCTTTAATTCTTTAAATTTAAGAAAATTTTGTATTTAAAAAATAGCATCTCTTTGAGAATAGAAGAATATGTTTAATACCCAAAATTTCGTTTCCTCATTGTCTTTGTGAAGTATTGCCTCACTTAGTTCAAAAGAATGATTCGAATTTCATGTTTTATTTCGGCTGCAAACACCCTATACCGGACTGCATACTAAATTATATTATAGATTTGGTATAGGCGTAGGTATGTAGCAACATTATCGCCCTAAAGGGATGCAATTAGCTTCTGGCTTTCCAGGTTGGGTATCTTCATCTTTTCCTCGACGATCCTTTATCACTTTGAAGCGGGATGCCTGCGAGTAGCCCTGGTTACTGAACCTCCCTCCTTTCGGCATTGGACATAAATCAGTAGATGTCTAGTATCACTAAAGTATTTAGACATTATAATCGCATCTTTCTTTTTTTCTTTTTTTTTAAAGAAACCTCTTTCTATGAAGGTGTTAACGCTCCTAAAAAGGGGTTCTAGGTCTCGAAAATGGTTTCAAACTTTATCCTGCTCCTTAGTTTCAGTACTTTCTCAAACTATATTATATTTCCAACGCATTTTTTTTATTTATTTTTTACTCCAGAAACATTACCGCAAGTAATAGAAGTTCTATTAAAGTTGTGAGGGTGAAGTTCGAACTTGAAATTATATTGAAAGTTTAGTGTGAACAATCCGACTTTTTTCTCTTACTCTGTAATGTCCAAAGTTGTTACCAATATATTTTTTTTTGCAAACTTATATTCCCATATTTATTACGATGTAAAGTTTGTAAATTCGTATTTACTAAGAAAGAAGTGAGGGAAGTCTAACTCCATGCAACTCCGGAACTCCTATACTACCTATTCACTTATAAATCGTAAATAAATAAATAATTCAAATAAAACTTCTTTTTTTTAATTTATTTTGTAATTTACAATCTGTATACATTGTATACAATCAGTAAATGAGAAGAGTATGATGAACTGGTGCGGGAGGAGAGCAGGAGGAGAGAATCTACCCAGCGGTAGCACTCTCTATATGAGAGGGGAGAGTGTGAGGAGGAGATTACGAGGAGGAGAGAGAAGAGATAAGAGAATAATGATTTAGGTTTTCAGCCTACAAGGAAGTCGCGGGGCCAATGGCGATTCTGTCGGCGAGGAGTATTAGGGATGTCAGAAAAAGCGAGAGTCAGAACAAGAAGATTAAAGCTAGTCGAAAGAGTAGTATGGAATTTTTGGTATTTAGTCTTGGCGAGTTGGTCTATGAAGGGAATGTTGAGGTCGTTGTGAAGAGTGAGGTTAGTCACGTAGAAAGGAGCGTCAACTATCTATCGGAGGAGTTTTGACTGAAATGTTTGTACTGTCCGTATGTTAGTAGGTTTGGCTGAACCCCACAGCTCTAGTCCGTAAGTCCATATAGGTTTGAGGATAGTTGTATGTTAAACGTTTGAGTTCTAAGGGCAATTTGGAGCGTCGTCCAAGTAGTCTGTAAAGAAGAAAATAAAACTGTAGATCTAGTTAAATGATTTTTTTTTCCTTTATCTTTTATTGAAATTTGCAACTGCAACAACTGTAGCATCAAGCAAATGCGATATAAGATAACAATATCTTGAATATGATCGGGAGAAGGCACCCAGTGGTGTCACTCCATTATCGTGAATATACGACTACACTGCTCTTATGATGAGAGTAAATCGCGGGGACATCTTCTCTTCAATCTTCAGAAATTTTAAGAAACGAGTTTTAGCAAGATCTTTAACGAAAGGGATTTTGAGGTCATTATGGATGGTGAGGTTAGAAATATAGAATGTAAATTTAATTACGAAGTTAATTAAAGTTAGTTTAAGTTAGTTTTAATGTCGGACAATGAACTATATATTATTTTAATTTCTACTAGGCTTTTCTATTTGTCTATTTCTTGAAATTTACCGCACAGTTATTAGAAGACAACTTTAGGAATCGATCAGCTTGCTATAACTATCAATCCTGCATCAATGTAATAGCTGTAATTGGGTGGATTATGCAGCACCGGTGTGATGAGGTCAAAATTTGATAGAGCTGATTGGGTGGCTGCCATTATTACCTGTGAAACTGTGGCGTAATCCAGGACCCAAGGCATCATGGAGGATTCCTGCCTACATTAATGTAAAATATTTAATAAACTTGAACCTGACTAAATGAGTTGTTTCCATTTTACCATCTGTATCTTACCATCCATGCGTTTCTATTGAAGAAGGCTCGTGATAGATAACCGATTGCTACTTACCATAAGCATAACAAATGCAGATATCTCAATGCAAAACACTAAGTGCAGCAGTAAATATGCTGTAGTTTGACCTTTCAGTACATCTGACTAAGACAACTGCTCATTAGTTATTACGCTTCATGCGCTGCCATTAAAGTCACAAAAACCACGTAGGCGGGCCTCCTCATACAAAAAGGTAGGAACCTTGACGATAACAAGTCCAGGCAGAAATTTACTTTGTATTTGAGCGTCTCATTGTATAAAAGCTCTTGGCGAGCTAGCCTGGTACTTTGATTTGTAAATAAAAGAAATAATTTGAGTTCGGATTTAGTAGGAGGTAATCTAGTAGTTTGAAAGTATAGATCTTTCCAAGCATTATGTTATGCTACACAAATCTCACCTGAAGCATGTTAGGCACGTTCCTCCACAGTAATGTAAATATAATAAAAATGACTGGGATTGATAGCAGTTTACTGCCTGCCCTGCATCAAGCTTAATAATTTATTGTCTGGAGGCTATAAGGAGAAAACGCAGACCTCTGTTTGATTGAGTCCACTTTGTTAATAGTTTTTACTGCGTCATTTTGATTCTGCTTTAATTTAAAGAAGTGGTTCGTAAAAGTTGGGTTCCAATAGCTATCATGCACTGTTGATTTGCTTCCCTTTAGGATCCACGACTGAACCTATCTAAAATATTTTAAAAAAAAGTAAAATGCTTTGTTTTATCTTTTACAATCATTTAGCATAAATTTTTTTTTTGCGTTTATAGTGCAACAATCAGCGAGTTAGCGCTATAAGTAATGATAACAGTGAACAGTAGAAGTAAATGAGTGGAGAAGTTACCGCAGTGGTAACACTCCAAAACATTAGATGGTTAGTCACTCTCTTCACTTGAGAGGAGATCACGAGGCCAATGTCTTTTAAGACGTCTTGTCGGGTTGTCAGGAAGAGTTCTAGAAGAAAGATTTTGAGCTAGAGGATTTATATGAGATTGTAGGCTGAAGTGGTGGAGTTCTCTGTATCGTGTTTTAGCAACTTGGGTGACAAAATGAATGTTAAGGTCAGTGTGTATGGACAGGTTGGAGACATAAAATGGAGCGTTTACGATAGTTCGAAGTATTTTAGATTGTAGCGATTAAATGCTTTGGAGATTGGTGCGTTTGGTTGAACTCCTCAGCTCTATTCCATACGGCCAGTTGGGTTTCAAAATATAAGTCTAAATCAGTCTTTTGTTGTCCAGAGAGAGTTTTGATCTATCGTCTAAGAGTCTTTTAAATAGTCGATAGCGTCTGTTTAGTTCTGTTCATTTAAGTCTAGTGTGGGGGTTCCAAGAAAGTCTTCGGTCTAAGTAAAGCCCAAGGTAGTGGGCAACGTTTACTACTGGTAGAGGTGGTAGGTTATAGAAGAAGAAGAATAAATTTAACTTAATTTAATTAAGTGCACTTATTTTTAATTACCGTTTACGATATAAACAAATTAGTGTCTACCAAATAAATTTTATACGAGTACAAGCAAAAAAAGCTACCAACTGTTTAGTTAGCTGGAATAACGACAGATCTAACAAGTAGCCGTCTGCACTGTGCTGCCATCTTGAGTTATTACCTCCCTCAGTAAACATTGTTGTCCTGCGTTCTATTTTAAAATTTCATTAATTTAGAGAATTTTCGTGTGCCCTTAGCTGGCTAACAATGACCATCGATCGATGAAGTTAATCGATGCTCTTGTAAAAATAAATTTTCGATCTCAATTAAATTGATATTTATACTAACCGAATGATCTGGCCGTATTTTCAAGTTGTGAATTTTACTAAATTAATTTGCCTAGAAGATTTCTTGTTATCATCCTGTTATAACAGAGAATCAGCGAGGTCATTTGAAGAAAAAGTCCATTAGAATTATTTGAAATTTTCTCTACTAATTCATCGTATTGTTGCGATTGTGACACTGATAGGATCTCAATTCTATTCTATTATTTGTAGTCTGCAATTATGCAGGCGACATTTAATGCACGAAATAGTTCATACATTCTATATTTTATTTCTAATATAATTATTTATTAAGATCAAAAGAAGTTTTAGTATTTGTTTGTATCAAGTTTTTGTCCATACAAATTTATGAAGACCAATAGACGCCATTAAAGCAGAGCCTGTAAAGAATATACCAGAAATGTAGTAGGTATTTTGTTAGAGTAGAGGTAATGAGTTATCTAGAGGAGTCCGCCCATGTGTCAATTGATTGTACACAATCGATTTTCTCACATTCAATTTATCCTTTCTTCAATTCACATTTCACTCAATCTAGCAGTCTTTTTCCCTCATTTCGTCGGATAAGTGACCAATGCAATCATCTTTACACAATTTATCCATTCTACCTGAACTGGACGTGCTTCAATTAAATCATTTCCAGAAGAAAAAAAAAATTTGTTTACTTATTCCATTAGCTCTTAACGTCTAGATATGAAATAAAATACTCAATTAGTTATATAAAGTACTTCATAACATTGACCACATTTTATGTAAAAAATTATAATAAAAAATAGAGTATGCAAGTGCAAAAAATAACCAAAATTAATTATAATTTATTCAAACCACTAACAAATTCTCTTGATAAACAATAAATAAATAAAATATACTTAGAAGCAAAAATAAATAATTTTGTTTCCGATTATCTCATAATGAAGACACAAATCTTTTCAATCATTTCAATTTCGAATATTTTAGAATTTACACGATTAGCTATCGTTGTCTTTTGAATTTAACATAAAAAGAACTGTTAGTTTAAAAAAAAATAACAAAAATCAGTGTTCACGAGGTGCGTTGTGTTTGTGTTTTTAAATAACATTATTTTATTCTAATATTTTAAACCTCTAAAGATGGCAGCCAATGCTTTGACGAAAATGAAAAGTTCGAAAGGAAAATTGTGTTTATTTATTTTTAGCTTTTACCTTAAAAGTGGCCAATAGCAGTCAAAATTATTATAAATATTTGAATCCAGAATTAATAAATTCGCTTAAAAACTGCAATACTTCTGATTTATAGCTGATAAGCTTTTATAAATGTTAGGGCAACGAAAAGTTAACCCCAACGCATAATGGAGAAAATTTAAGTTGAAATGTTAACTTCTCAATCATTAACATGTACAACACAGCCTTAATTGGAAAACTCAATAAGAACCCTTAATTTATTTATGTGCTACCGTATTTTTAAACAGGACTCTCTCAAACCCAAAGGAAGAAATATTTCTGTAAAAATTATTATAGAGTACACTTACATCCCTGCAGATTAGTTATTTCTAAATGCACCGAACAGATATGATAATCTACTATTTAGAAAGTTAGCATCCTGGGCCAATTATCCGCATCATTTTCAAATAAACAAATTCAGGAAAGCGATAATCCCGCATTGAAAGAAATAAATCCAACGGTTTAACCGTTTGAATACTTTCAATTTAAAAAAAAAATGATGTAATTCTGTAATTGCTTCTAACTAAGTTATTAATAATTTTTTCACCTAAAGGTTGCGTGGATGTGACTTTTAATTATATTTGTTTTATAGTGTTTGGAATTTTTTTATTTAGTAACTCTTAATTAACTTTTCTTTAGAATGTTATAATCAAAGTTGATGAACTTTCCTATGTTCATTGTTGACTTTTATTGGTTTTAGTTGTTGCGGTCTAAACTGGAAACTAACAGAAACTTTCTGGTCTATATAACCTTCCAGTTTGCTCGGTTCACCAGGTGAAAGCTTCACTAAGTTGTAATGATAGTAACCAGAATGTCATTCTGATGATATTGGTGTTAAGAGGGAAGCGACTGAAGTGGGATAAAGATAGAAGTGTATAGAATGAGAAGTTCCAGTTATTGGACGGTCGCTCTAGGAATGTCCTCTTGCAATTTGCCGGCGGTGGTGTCACGCCTTGCACCCACAATACAATTATTTACTTGGTTTACCACTTTCATTTACCCCTTTGCAATATTCTTCAAGTTTTCTAATGAAAGTTTTCATCTAAAAATCAATAAATTGACTGCAACTACTTTGTTTAATGTTATTTAAAATTTAACTTTCACAGATTTATTATTAAAGACAAATTCTTTTTTACTCAAGGGACTATACTCACAAACACACTCAACAAATAAATCGCACAATTTCCGTTTATTCGTTTACTATAGAATAATAATTGAATTTTGAATGTGCACATTTCTGCAAAAATGTGCACTGTATAACAACCAAAAATTATAGGTGTTATTACCTAAAAAATATGTATAAATAACTACATATTGTACACGCTGAACTTCTATAAACACTAATTAAACCGTTTCTATAACATTTTGTGTTTAATTGGGACTCAGATAATGATATTGAATTGGGATCTTACCAGGACATTTGCAATCAGTTCAAATGAATTCAACAGCAGATATGCGGTGGTAGAGTGGCGTCAAATTTTGAAAAAAACAGTTATAAATTAGAACCTTACTTGGCAATCGAACTGCATCAAATTTGAAAGCGTTCGGAACTTCCATTCGTACAATCGATCTACTTGAAAAATCCATCCTAAAAGTTAAAATAGAATATTATAATAAATAAATAGTCCACTAATATCCACGCTATTATCCTCAACATAACAACTCCCTTGGAACTGTTCATAGAATATCGGGTGGTCCTGCACCCCAAGGAATTGCAGCCCTTCCTCCACCTTCCTCTTTGTATTCTTGTAGATGTACGCTGGTATTTTTTTGAAGGTATCATCTCCTGTGATCTTATAACATGAAGTAACATATCATACTGCACCCTACTGATTGCATCGCTGGCAAAAACGTCTTCCTTACAAAGTTGGCTCTAGGTTTTACAAATCTGCACAACGAAGAAAAGAGTTATAAGCACCTTTATTGTTCTTGTACGAAAAACATCACCTTTATCCAAGATGCACGGTTTTTTACCAGTCGTTATTGCGTATTATCTTCTCGAAGATTTCAGAAGCTTCATATTGCGCACTAGTTATTCTCGTACAATATGACAGTATTATAGTGACGATTCCTTTCCTCGAGACAAAGTATCCAAAGGGGCTGATTCCACTCTGAACGAAACACTGTGGAGATATCTTCTGATTTATCATGTCTTTGAAAAAGCTATAAGGTTAAGTTAATTTCGGCGTAGGCACCCGGCCTAGTTAGGGTCATGATTTTCGCGACTAGTTATTTGTGGAATAAATTTGATGACCTAAGTAACTGTCTCAACAGATTTAAAAGCTCAAAAGACCAAAGGAGATATGTCCTTCGGATCAGCTACCAGGTCCTCGTCACCAGGCTGAGAGTATTTCCTCGGCCAATGCACAGTATACTTCCAAGAAGCTCCCCCACATCTAGCCATAACTAGTTAGCAAGCGTCCCAGACTAGAAGTCTATGTGGTATGAATATTAACTAACGACATCACCAAGGTCACGAAAATAAAGGAAGAAACAGGAGGTCGAAAAGGAGCTACTTCTGATGAATTCTGAACTTCAAGTGCAGTACCCAAGTTAACGTTATCTTTTTTAAACACTTTCTTTCTTTATTTTATTTTATTTTCGTTGTTCCCCGCCCAGATGCATCACTTGAAATGTATTTACATGCCTTAATTCGTTCAATCATTTTACAGCGCGCACTACTTCTGCTAACATAAACATTTTTTAAAAAAAAACCACATTAGGGTCTTAAAAACTTTAATAATGGTAGTAAAAATTATAATATTTATTTGTTTAATCATTAGTTTCTTCAAATAGAGTTAGGTCAGTACAAAATCTTATACAAAATAATAATAACAATGAAGACAAAATAAGAATGTAAAATAAAGAGCAACTTCGATTACGGAATTAGAACAAAATACTAGACTTTAATTATATAATTATAAAATTGAATAAAAAAATTGAACAAAAGGCATTTTATTGGAAACAAAAACAAATAGAAAAGAAAATTTTTGATATTAGAAAGAAAATAAATCAGTACCTCGGAGGTACCCAACACTGAGTCCATTTTTTCAAAATTTCTTTTATTAATCTTTCTAATACAAAATTATTGTTTTTTATTTACCCAACCAACTAGTGCTGCACGAGACCGAGACAAGGCGAGACTTTATGCAGTCTCAATCTCGGTCTCGGTCTCGTCGAGATATCTCGGTCTCGGTCTCGGTTGCTCAAGTCTCGTCTCGGTCTCGGTACCGAGATTTGTCTCGTTTCTCGTGCAGCACTACAACCATCTGTTAAAGTGTAACTATGCTACTTATTATCCACCAAAGATTTAAGCAAAATAACTTTCGTGGCCTTATAAGTAAGAAAAAACCGCGAAAAAACCTTTCATTTGCTCACCTGTAAAATATTAAAAATGTGACATGGTGTTGAGTACCTCCGAGGTACGGAAATATATAAAAAATAAACTAAAACGAAATACTTAGGGTGAATCAAATAAAATAGATAACGGGAAATAATTAATTTATAAGATCCCTTAGGGACATGGCGTGTAGAAAATAATTATAAATATTGTTCATTTTTTGAATGTGATGGAGATCGCTTAATAGAGAGCTGAGGGAGCATTTATAGTCATGTAAATATATCGATCTTAAATGATTTAAAGCTGAGCAACTAATTAAAATATGGTACAACGATTCTGGCACTCGGCTACACATAAAACGCATATATCACTGGCCATGATCGAATAGTACCTACCAGCGATGGAGACCCTTAATAAGTTGTCAGAGGACCACCAAATTTGCCCATTGAATTTAATTTTTTTTTTTTTAATTATACCTAAGTCGAAGATAACTCTGTGTTTCGCCAAGCACACTCACAGTCCTGTATATTGCATTGTACTGAGAATTAAGGGCACAATTTATATCCAGTTATATACAATGATTTTTCGCTCTCAGCACCAAGTCAACGGTGCGCGAAATCTTGTTGCAACCATAAATTATCAGCACCAAAACCATTATCAATAGCGATCACAATTGTGAGGCCCAGTTGTAAATCCAATGACCGCCCCTTCCGTGCTGACCGCGTTCAAAAAAACAAATCATGTGCTGCCTTATAAAAAATAGCCTTATGCATTGATAATTACGTTGTGCTTCATAATGTGAGAATTTAAAACTAGATGTAGAATTTATTTCAGAGAAAGTTTGAATATTTCAGTAGTTTGTAAACAAATTAATCGTTAACAAAATTATCACCACATGAAATATTAATTTATTCAAGGCAATATTGAAACCTATCTAAACGGAATAGTGTGGGCTGTAGATTGTATTGACATTAACATAATATTTATTAAATGAAAAAAAAAAAAAAAGAAGAGAACTTAACGATAATTTCTATTCAATTTAAAGCGATGACAAACGGAAATTTAAACGGTCACATTATTTGTTTGGGTTCAGTTCATACAACTGGACGACACTGATACACATTTAAAGAGCGTCACAAGTTGATACATCCCCTTTGTATTTATTTTTAAATTATTTTATAAATATTACCGCATTGAACGAATATGGACCTCTCTTCTTTAACATAATGCTTTTTTTGTTGGTTTTTGAATGTAATCAAAATGTTTATTTCAATTCATTCGACCTCTTTTCTCTTACTTCTGTTAGACAAAAGGAAAAATGGTGGTTTGGTCAAATTTCGATTGTGAGTTCCAGAGCGAAAGCTTTAGCCTTAGTTTAAAACCGCTGTTTTTAGAAAATGACCTCTCTACCTGTATTTATTATTATTATTATTATTATTTTAAGGTCATCTAAGGTTATTGACGCCCGGTCTCCGGACAGTGTTCTCTCGTTACAGACAACACTGTCCATCACCGGACAGTGAGCTGTAAGAAGCTCCTAGGAAGAGAAAATCTAAGAGTCAGCTGCTGGTGTATTAAGGAACCAAATAGCTGAGCGGTCAGCGAATACTGGATTCCAACGCGGAGATCACGGGTTCGTATCCAGCTGCTGGCCCTTAGATTTTCTCCTCCTAGGAGGTTCTTACTGCTCAATGTCCGGTGATGGTCAGTATGGTCTGTAACGAGAGAACACCGTCCAGAGACCGGCAGTGCACTGGAAAAAGCAACCGGGAGCCACTAACCTCGGACGATGACGCACCTTCAATACGAAAACGAAAAAAAATCAACAATCTCTTGAACATCTTTCATATTTGACGTACATACATGCATTATAGTAAATTTAGTTTTTTAAATTCAAATTAAATTGAGAACGAAAAGTGAAAATAAGATTTGATATTTGAACAAGAAAAATATCCTTTGAAAAATTAAAATGTCCAATTTGAAAAATCAAAAGCTACCTAAGACTACCCCTTTTTGGTGGAACCGCCCTTTTAATACATTCTACAAGACTACCAAGTCTATTTTATCCACAAATTTGAAAAATAAATTATAAAGTTCTCTTAAAGAAATGCATTTGTTGTATTTGGTATTCGGCCATGGGTCACCCTCCGAGATTATGCGGATTAGGAGTGTATTCTAATGGATTCCCCTGCGTGAAGAAATATTGTAGGTTAACTGTCTTACACATATGATTGGTCTGAGATGCACATGTTGTGTCAGTGCGAGGGGCTCGTATGGCTAAGGATGTTACTTCTCGGGGAGGAAAAACCAAGGCCTATGAGCTTTACCCAAGAGTCGCTCTCTGGAATTAAGAGTCTGATCAAATGGATGGGTCTGGAGAGGTGAGCTCTAGAGTGGAGAGCCTCAATAGATCCAAAGGGGTCGCAGTGGTGTACGCCTTTAAGGCCGCCCTGCTAGAATCTAGTCTAATCAGGTGCAAATTAGTAGTGTGTTTGTATGTTCGAGTGTATGTGAAGACTCTAAAACAAAAACAAATTGATAGAAGCTCGAACCTTATGTTCCCTTAGGCACCCTCTTATAGCTGAGAATTGTATGTATCTCCAGTACTGATACATTAGACGACTGGACTAGAATCACGGAGTTACCTGGATTCTCGGTGTTGACGTAAATAATGTACTCCAAAATAAAGTGCTGCATACATTAGCTAATTTAAAAACTATGGAACTATTATAAAACAGATTCGAGAGAATTTGATTTATTCTTATTTATTTATTGCTGAGTCGCAATCAATGAAAAACCATTTAAATGCGAGTGACACGTGTATATAGCATTATTATGAAAAATGGTTATTTCGGTAATTTAAATCACTGAGGTCCCCAGGGTTAAGCAGTGGGTGGAATTGTCCGAATTGGCCTAACGAACAACTAAGGAACGTTCCATTCGTAGTGATGCACGTACGCACGTTGTGATTATTTGTAGCCGCCCGGTTGTATGGTCCTTGCGTTGACAGGGCAATCTGTCCCCTGTCTAACCGGACCTAGTGTAGAGTGTAATACAGGCTTGCGCCCACCATGTACCCGCAGGGTTATTCAAGTCCGCCTTGTTTAGAAATAAATTAAATAAATAAACCTGTAAGTTTTAGGAGCTTCATCTACGAGTAGATACTTGGCCATGTTGTGGTTGATGTCATGTCTCTCATCTATTCTCTACGAGAAGACAATTTAGATCTATAATCAATTTCTCTCATAGCAACTCATCTTAGAGCAATTTTTTTCTCTTTTTTTTAATATTTCTTTTTTATTTCTGTTGTCATTTATTTCATGCCAGATTCTTATTACGAAAATGCTATGGAAAATTAAATATTTTATTACCTTAGTTTAAAAAAATTAGTCGAACTTGGTTCTCAAAAACTATATACTTATATTTTTTGCAATAACCATCAACTACCTTAAAAAAAGAATTGTTATTTTAAATTCAATACGATTAAGAAGCATTTGTTTGATTTTTTTTCTTTGTATATTCTTTTCCTATTAAATAATCAAGGAGTTAAAATAAAATTCAATTACTTAAGTTCACACTTTTATAAAAGCTTCATTTAAGAGGATGTAATTGACAAAAATAACTATACAAAAGGACTATTGTTACTTAATAATTGCAATGTAATAAACTTATTCTGGACATATTATTTATGGAATAAACTAACTTGAATTGAACCCTTCAGGGAGGAAGTGGACTAGCCACCTCTTCAGGATATTGGCGCCCCTGTAGAGATTCCCGCCTAACATCATGACCAACGCTATACAGTCGCCCTAAATACTCACAAAGAACCTTAACAGTAACTAGTTGATGTACACAACCATTTGGATTTATCAAACCTACTGGTAAACTCTAGTCCATTATCATGCACTTACTACATTATACATTTAGCACTTTACAGACGGTCAAATTCTTTTACCTCAATCCTGAATTTGTTGGGAGCTAGTATAGATTTCTTATAAAGCAGTGGATTATACTGGATTGCTGCATCTTTTGCTGCAGTCTAGTCTAATTTGAATTGAAAATATTATTGCCATAGTCATTATCATTGTAAAAACATTATAATTAACATTAATACCAATAAATATTCACCAAAGTATGGTACAATACACAAATTTGTAAATACCAATAGCTGCATCATAACTGCTCTAAAATGAATTAAATAAATGAATTAATCCGTATTAAACGGATCAAAGTTACGAGACTGCTGTTCAGAACAAACTGCAATGAGAAATTTTCTGAAAACTATTGAAACAAAAAGGAAAATTATCTTTACAATTTAACTGGCGCTAAACAAGAAAATGATTTCCAATTTTGAATAATCAAAGATTTTCTTGAGAAAGTTTGAAAAAATAAAAATTTTGGGTAATGAAGAATCAGTTTTAATAAAGAAAATGGAAATTTTGGGTAATGAAGAATCAGTTTTAATAAAGAAAATGGAAATTTTGGGTAATGAAGAATCAGTTTTAATAAAGAAAATGGAAATTTTGGGTAATGAAGAATCAGTTTTAATAAAGAAAATGGAAATTTTAAATATTGAAAAATAAAACCAACTTTTTTTTTTATTAAATCACATCTTTTGACCATTTTGTTTTAAAGTACTTACCTATTTCTATCAGATTCGGAAATTTAAGAGATTTACTAAATCCTAAATACTATTTTCGAACTAAATTCATAATTTATAAAATCCAGTGACTTTAAATTATGAGATTTCTAAACTGTAACATTTTGAATTTTTGGTTTCTAATAAAGGAAGTGATGATCCGATAAACCTGCACGAATACGTCAGCGGAACGATTGAACTTTTGATTTTTTTTAATATAATTTGTAGAAATTATACATTGTAGAATAAAATTGCAAAGCTTGTCTTTTTCGGAAACCTTTTTCGGGTGTTTTTCTTTCATAATGATACAAATACTTATTTCTCTGCGTGGAAGATTTTGATTCTTTCAGTTTTATGATTCTCCCTAAATCGCATTAATTCTTTCTTCTATTTTGAAAAAAAAAGGAAACGCGTATAAATTATTGCACTGTATCTTTATGCAAGTGAGAGATTTGGCAACAATAGAACCCTGAAACAAACTACGGAAGAAATGTTATTTTTTAAAAAATCCTACAAAATTAAATTATCATTCGCAAAAAATATAAAAAATAAATAAATGAACGGATAAATTAGAATAAACATGAGGCACTTAAAATCGTAGATGTTCTTCAATTTAACATAAATATTCGTAGCATAGCACGACACAGCAGTACGTTTATGGGATTTCGTCTCACGTACCAAGAGTGGGAGGACGTGCCCAAACTCCTGTGAGATATGTTTGAACCCACGTTCTAACTACAAAATGCGCATAATACAGCGTCGAGCAGTGAGAAATCTAGCCCTAGGATAAAAAATATGCTACCTTAAAATAGCTATTGATTGAGATTTACCAAATCCTGCATCCCTTTCATTTTTTTCAGATTTATTATTTCCCTAAAGCGCCTTTTATTTAACAGTTCTCAATGGCCCAAAAGTAATGAAAATAAAAATGACATTGTCTATGAAACGATATTTAAATTGGAAACCAAACGATATTCTCTTTTTGTTAGAAATGCTCAAACATTTTTCATTTTTACGCCATATTTTAAAACGTAATTTTTTATGGAAGTCAATTTCCTTATATTTTGCGGTACCTGAAGGTTTCACTATTATTCCTCGGCTATAATTATCATGAAGTACTTAGTTCTATTCAGGTTATGATACTTTTTTGCGATTTCCATCGGAATGGTGCATCATGTAGTTCTTTATTTCTCTCTTCTTCAGTCATCTTCCACATTATCGATGGCCATTCCAGATAAAGCGAACTCACAGTTTATTGTTTATAAAATACCCAATTAATAAAAATACCCAATCCACAAATTTTACATAAAATTTGTTAAAAAAAAAAAAAAAAAAAAATTAATAGTATTAAAAAAAAAAATGGATTTTAACAAATGATGCACTGGTTGCAAACGAGGAGATCGTAATTCAGCTGGTTTGCCCTACATTTGTCTCTTTCTAGAAGATTCTTACAGCTCACTATCCGATGATAAACAGAGTAAAGAGAAAACACTGTCCAGAGGCTGGTAGTGAACTGTAAAAATGTTACGCCAATTCGCCTTAACTTAAAAAAATTAAGTAAAATTCTCTAATAATGAATAAAATACAAGTAAACCTAAAATATTACCACTATTCAGCATATTATTGAAGGCCTTTCAGCACCCATAAGTTCTCAAATTATTAAGCTAACTGAACTATTTAAAATTATTAAATCTATTATAACCATAAAAGTAATCCAAAATAAATTTAAAGAAGACATTCTATAAAGTAAAGTAAGTAAAGTAATCGCCTATTTTTTCAGGCGGGGCTTTACGTCCAACTACCAATTAGGTGTCGTGTTCGGAGGCGACTAGCAAACATACTTTACTGTAAATTTCTTTTATTAACCTTTAAATAAAATCCAAGGCCTAAAGACCGGGAATCGAACCTAGTACCACAATACATATTAGCGTTGCAGGTCTCGCCCCTAACCGCTCGGCTACCGTGGCGCCTTACATTCTATAAGTTCATTTTTGTAACTGGATATTTCCACATCTTGTATTCATGAGAACAATTTCACCAATAATGTAAAACGAATAATGCTTATAGATGTTTGATTACCAGTAAGAAGGATAAAAATACATGCTCTAGGAGTCTACAAAGATGATTAGTTTCTCTCACTAAAGCCAGCAACAATTTACCATTCTGTCTGATCACCAATACCCTGCCAATGAGGCTAGTTCCGTTCCGGCTCTTCAGGAGATTTTGTTCCGATTCCTTTATTTGGAAACTTACTAACAAAAGTACTGCATTCAGTGTAAACAAAAAAAAAAAAATCCCAAATATGAAATCTATTGAAAATACGGCTAGCTAGAGTGTAGTGATGTATCCATGTTTCATCCACAGTGACGAAACGACGCTTAAAGTCCTGCAGATTCTTCTGGAACAGCTGCAAACCGTCCTTGCAACACTTCACACGATTTCGTTTTTGGTCAAGCGTGAGCAATCGCGGCACCCCCATCTTGTGGATAGCTTTGTCATGTCCAAATGTTGATGCAAAATATTATGTACCCGTTCATTCGAGATGCCCACAGCACTAGCAATCTCACACACCTTCATTCTTCTGTCATCCATCACCATATCATGGATTTTATCAATGATTTCTGGAGTAGTAACCTCAACAGGGCGTCCAGAACGTTCAGCGTCACTTGTGCCCATTTGGCCACTCCGAAAACCACTTCTAAACTGTTCTAATCGAAGGTGCAGAGTTACCATAATGTTTATCAAGCTTCTCTTTAGTCTCCTGAGGCGTTTTGCCTTTCATAAAGTAGTGTTTAATCAACACACGAAATTCTTTTTCGTCCATTTTTTGAAAATCACTCGACTTCCTCGATTCAAACGAATGCCAAACACAAAGAAATAGACCGATCTGGCTGAAACTACTAACTAAACATAACCTCGATACGCGCCAGTAGTGCTATCTCTCTGACTTTGCACGGACTTTTCAAACGACCCTCGTAAATTGAATTAGTTTTATATTGATGAATGTTCGCGTCAAAATAATTTGAAGGATAGCTTTTTCATATATCAAGTAAGAAATGAAATTTAAATATAAATATATAAAGAATATACACGGTGACGTATATACATAAATTTGAGTATCCTTTATATTTCATTCTTATTTTATCATTCGTCAACACGAATAAAGAGCCGTGATTTATGTCTGTATTACGTTGAACTCAGTGACACGGGTACAATTTATCGTATCCGAAGTGGAATTCCTTTGTACATACGAGTGTGTGTGTAAGAGAACTAGTTTTCTAGGAGTTTTTATTTTTATTTTTTACGAAACTAATAACGAGCAACAATAATACAAAAAAATCTGTCTACTCCTTATAGTTTTAAGTGCTTCACTGTCCAATTATTGAAAATTTATTGCAATATTCTAATTGATTAATGTTATTATTTGAATATTACTTAGATTTATATCTTTTTTTTGATTAGGAGAAATGCTTAGATTACGGAAATAGGGCCTACGAAGCCCAATTATATCACGATTAACATTACTTTAACCCATCCATAAAAATTTTAAAGTGCGATTCAATCAGCAAAATATAAAAATGAATAATTAAAAGAGGTCAAGTGTGAGTTGCTAATTTGTTGTTCCTGAATATTTTAAAAAGTTATTAAAATTAAAAAAAAAAAGAAATCAACGAAATCAATTCAACAGACGTAACCGCAAAGATACGAGTTAAAGGCGAATAAAAATTTGTTACTGTCATGACATAGTCATTAAAATAGTCATATATAGTTAAATATTTTTCTTGACAATATCATTAAAAAAAATAATAATAATATGCTAAGGATGTGAAGATATACACTCAGTAAAAAAAGTCTAAGTTATTTCATGAACAAATATAAATATTAGGATTTTGTTTATAAAGGAAATGTATTTTTGCAAAGTTTATTATGAAGTTTATTTTCCATTTAATAATAAACAAGAAATAATTAATTTTAGTAAGTTAGTTACAAAATCTAGCAATGGCCTCAAAATTGAGAGCAAAAAAAAAGTCCCTGCACACAAATTTTTTTATCTGATATTGTCCACATTTATTTATTTCAATAACTGGTGGGGCCACCTTTGTTTCGAATTACTTCTCTCAAACGACTCTCAGCATTGAGCTGACTAACCTTTTCGTCAATTCGGGCGTTAGTTTCAGCCATTCTTCTTTTAAAAGGGATTTCAGCTCTTCTCTGTTTTTTATCTTGACTTTTCTGATCTGACGTCCCAATTCATCCCAAAGGTGCTCAATCGGGTTCAAGTCTGGAGATTGAGGAGGGGTTCTGAGCAGACGGAGGGCATGATATAATAGCCATTCTTGAACTTTTTTAGCTTTATGCTTGGGGTCGTTGTCGTGTTGAAATAAAAAAGTGCGGTCTAAATTAAATTTCTGCGCGCTTACCTTCAAATTTTTCTTTAAAATATCCATATAAACATATTGGTCCATTATTCCGTTAATCACATGTAGATTTCCCACACCACAAGCACTCATACAGCCCCACACTAACACGTTACCACCCACGTGTTTAACAGTAGCGACTAAATTTTTTGTTTTTAAATGTTCATTTGTTTTTCTCCAGACTTTTCCTCTCCCATCTGACCCACGAACATTAAATTTACTTTCGTCTGAGAAAATTACGCGTTCCCAAAATGAAAATGGCTTATTGATATGCTCTTTAGCAAATTCCAGTCGAAGGCGCTGATTTTTTTTACTAATATAGGGCTTCTTCCTTGGAACTCGCCCATGATATCCCCATTTTTTTAGACAGTTCCTAATGGTCTGGGGGGTAACATTAACATTGTAGCCACTATGGATCATTCCAGCAAGTTCAACGGCACTGGTTTGGGGTTCTAGTTCAACAGACCTCACTAGTGCCCGTACATTGATTCAAGTTTAGAAGGACGACCAGAACGGCACCGATTTCTCACAGAACCCAGCTCTTGAAATCTTTTGACAATATATCTTACACTGGAGAACCCTAAGTTGACCATTTCTCCTATTCTTCTATAGCAGGTATGTCCCGAGTTTCTTAAAACAGCAAGTTCGCGAAATTCATTATACACTTCCGTTTAATAAGATTTTAATTTAAAAATAGCGCACACAATAACTGAGAACGTTTCATACTAACACTATAAAACAGATAAATCTGAGACAAAAGTGACCTTTCATCTTTATTTTGATTTTATTCAACTGTGTGCAGAGACTTTTTTTGTTTATGTATTCTGGTTTATTTTTGTTATTTATGAATTATTTTTTTCAGTTATATTCTATTGATATTTCACTTATATATCAACAAACTAGATTAATTTCTGTTTTAAACAACATATACTTTATTCTCGTTATCCCATCATTAACACTATTTTAAGTACTGCGAAAAATTCTCTTATGGATGTGCAGAGACTTTTTTTTACTGAGTGTAGTTGGGCTAAACTTTATTGCTGGATGTTTAGTGGCAAGTAAAAAGACATTCTAAATTGAACTAACTGTGATTTTCTGTTAATAACCGGTGGTAACAAGTCCGCTGACTTCGGTAGATCAAAATACGTATTCATTAAAGTAGCTCAAAGACTAAAAATCTGCTCGAATAAATTTTCCCACTTTTGTGAAGAGCTAAAGGATTTATGTATTATATAATGTCATCTAATGTGTAAAGGAGATAAAATGGTTGCAGCCTTTCAATTGTAACGATGTAACGTTACAACTTCCGTTTCTAACGAGAATTTTCTCGTTTTGTCATGAAAGTTTATCAGAATTGCACTTTAGTACTATTGTAATCCTAAATAGAATGAATTGTATTCAGTGTAATAGCAACTTACTTCTAATTTAGTCACCATGTTAAGAAGAGACTTCCCAACAAATTGTCCTTTACGGTTAAAAGGTACATGAGAAAGGTTCATGACCTTAGTGCCCTAGACTTCCCTAATTGGTAAACGTTACGCCCTCTACTGTAGAAATAAATGTTTTTGGAGCCGAGCACTTTTTATCTAAGGTAGCCTAAACCTTTAAATATCTGTGCGATAAGAAAATGCTTCTTTAAAACGATAATTAGTAAAATCTAAATTATTTACCCTTTCTGAAATAGAAAATGGAAATCAGTGAAGGTTTTTTTTACTTTGTCTAATTTAAAATACTTTGCTTTAATTTGGTCTTTTATCGTACTAAGATCTCTTAACGACATAAATGTGTATGACCAACCGGTTGGTGGGTAATTTTGTTAAATTGTACTGATTTCGTTTTCCGTTATTAATTTTTTTTTTTTTAATTTATTTGTTTGAGGTGTGCCAACAACAGATGTCATTGGCACTGAGGAGCTTCTTTTTAGTGCACTGCCGGTCTTGGAACAGTGTTATCTCAGTGTTAAAGACAACACTGTCCATCACGTGCTCAGGAAAAAAAAATCTAAGGGCTAACAAGATTTTTTTTTTTTTTTTATTTAGGGCGCGTCAACATCTTAGGTTATTGGCGCCCGGAGCTTTTTTCAGTGCACTGCCGGCCTCCGGACAGTGTTCTCTCGTTACAGACAACACTGTACCTCATCGGAGCTGTAAGAAGCTCCTAGGAAGAGAAAATCTAAGGGTCAGCTGCTGGATTCGAACCCGGGACCTCCGCGTGGGAGTCCAGTATGCTAACCTCATAGCTAATCCCTTCCCTGGCTAACAAGATTCAAACCCATTTAATGTCCGCGATATAATCCAGCTTACGCTAATCACTGCGCTAATACCTTCCCTAGTTTAATGTTATTATTTTATAAAGTAATTTTTAATCTATTTCAATAATAAATAAATAATGGGCTATTTTTTACCTATAGATTAAATAAAACGCGCTTCAATAGGTTTGAAAGTGCAGCTAATTACAGTCTGTGTGTTTGGTAACACTTTTACGACAAATCCTAAGCCTATTTCAGGAATAACGTTGCACAAGTCCCATTTGAATACAAATAACGAATTAACTTTAAATTTCCTTTTACAGTGATTTTTGCCCACATGGATTTGTTCAGGGTCTTTGTCATTCTAATGTTGGTTATACATGCATCGTTAACGCGTTGCAGAACTTCTGTATATAAATCCTTCATTAATGCGCAAATTGCAAATGATTTTCTCCTGCAATAACCACAAAATTCCATTTTATAGGTAAAGAATAGAACAAAATAATTTGGCATTAACGAAGTGATTTACAACAGTCCTTGAATGTTCGGTTTGCTGCAATCCCTCTAGGTTTTTAGTGGGAATGTTTGTAAACATTTCTTTCCTTTTTTTTAAATTTTTTAATAATTTATTCAGTTACAATCAACGCATTTTGCGTTATAAGCAACAATGATAACAATAAATAACAGAATAAAAGAGTGGAGAAGTTACCCAGCGGTACCACTCCAAAAACATTTTACTTTCTACTGACTCTCTTCATCAGAGAAGAGATCGCGAGGCCAATGTCTTTTAAGTCGTCTGGAAATGTTGTCTGGAAATGTTCTGGAAGATAGATGTTGTACAAGTGGATTGTGATGTGTTTGAATGTTAAGATGGAATTTTCTGTAACGTGTTTTTGCAACTTGTGTGACGAGAGGAATGTTCAATTCTGTGTGAACGGTTTGATTGGTGATGTAGAAAGGAGTGTTTACTATAGAGCGAAGAATTTTAGACTGCAAGGACTGGATCCTTTGCAGATTTGAGCATTTGGTTGAACCCCACAGTTCGATGCCATAAGTCCAGACTGGCTTTAATATACTTACATATATAAGTCTTTTGTTGTCCAGAGTGAGTTTTGATCTGTAAACATTTCTAAATTTAATATTTACAGAACGTGTAAGTAGGAGGAATTTATCTAGAAATGGAAGCTGTGTTATAATGTATTATTCTTGTTAAATTCATAGATATATGTAAATATTGCTCTCCGACTGGATAGTGAAAGATGAGGCCAAAAAATTAAAAATATAATAATACTGGAGGGTATGAAATTGGGTAAACTGCATCATATTGCATCGTGCAGTAACAATGAGAAGCGCCTACAGCAGGGGTGAGCAACCTTTTTAATCAATGGGCCAATTTAAATTTTAATTTTTTTTGGCGGGCCGCACATAGATTAACTCTTATTAATAATTTACGAAACTTCGTACGATACGCATCGCGTCCGTATTGCATGTTTGAACAAGCCATCGACAAGTGTGTATCTCGTCACAAAAAAATCGCGCAGACGCGGCGCGTTCGTATTGCATGTTTAAATACGTCGTCGACAAGTAACTCGCCATAAAAAAATATTTCGGTTTAGTATGTACTACCATTCTATTATAATTTATTTTATAACAATATATTGATGGGAGAAAGTCGATAAAATAAGTTCAATTTTAGAAATGCTTGGCGGGCCGCAAGCGGCCCGCGGGCCGCGTGTTGCTCATCCTTGGCCTACAGGAAATAAACCAAGAAACTGACTGTAGACCTCAGTTGAGAGATTATCAATCATGAATGATTTTACCGTGATAGTAATTAAGATATTTACATTAATATTGCTCCAATTATTCAGGCCTTATTTCTATGAGAATTATTTACAGAGCATTGAGCAAGTGACATTCGTTACATCTTGGTTACAAGCCTCATTAAACAATATTTATCGGCTTATCTAGTCATAATTCACTCATTCAATTGACCAAGAAATTTTATCTCGTCAAGAATATATTTATTTAATTTACCTAATAGTATAAAAAAAAACAAAAAATTAATAATTCGACATCAGCCAATGTGCGAATCTTCTGATAATTTTATTCATAATAAAATTTTATACTAACTGCACACTATTTCCATTGTAAAAGTTTAATAATTAATACAAGGAGATGTGAATGGCTGAGAAGAGGCATTGTGGCCTGGGTACTTGGCAGCAATAGTATAAGAATAGAAATTAGTGAAGTGGAAACCCAGTTAGTATTGTCCGTTATCGGCAAACTACCGCGACCTACCTCATGGGTATGTACCGTGTGGACTACCGCCAATTCAACCTCTACTTTATTTCTCTTTTATTTTCAACTAACTTTTCATTTATTAAATTTTATATATATTCACTGGATTATAAACGGAATTTTCAACTTAGGTAAAGATTCTTCGAAAATAGTTTAAAATAATATTTGTATTCATATGAGTCCGTTTATTGCACAAATCGATTTTCTCCCCTTTTTGAAATATCTTAAATTTGAGTGTCAAAGCACTTGGTTTTGACACATCTTTTTATATTTATAATAAATTCCCCAAATTATAAAGATTAACATTATTAAAAGACAAAATTTGTTTGGCCATTGAACTAGAAATAATGTATTTTAGAAGCCATTTTGTTTAACTTTGTGCTGTAATGTAAATCGTTGCAACAAATTGAGTAGCAGGCGCTGAATGATAACGGTAAATTTATTTGAATATACGAGGTCTGTCTAAAAAGTATCCGACCTTTATTTTTCCCTCGCAAAATAAAGACGATAGCGCGGCGCCACTGTACTCAGTAAAGGAAGACAGCTTCATGCGTATGTGTGAATTTTGTCACCGCCTTCCAGCGCGTCAATCGCTGCAACGTGTTCGTCGCAGTACCGATTCTCCAACTTCCGGATCCGATTCTCTCAAGATGGCTGAACGTGATGAGCAAAGGCACTGCTGCATCAAATTTTGTCAAAAGCTTGGTGATTCTCGAAGCGAAACAATTCGTATGATTCAGCAGGTGTTTAGAGACGAAGCGATGGGTGAATCACAAATTAAGGAGTGGTTCAACCGCTTCAAAGTAGCCGCACATCAGGGGAGAGTGACCAAGTTGTTGTTGCCGGAACAAAAGGACCTCCGTTTTGAGGTTGCACTAACTCCCGCACGGTCAAGCGACGATCTGCCATCACCAAATTTCGCACAGTCTCTACAACGACTGCAGTCCTGGGAAAAATAAAGGTCGGATACTTTTTAGACAGACCTCTTATATTATAAACAGAATTTTAAAAAACAATGTACATTATTTCTTAGCATTTCTCCATTTTTGTTTGTTTTTTGGAGCTATTCGAATTGTGCAGTGAGCGGCTCATTTACTAGATTAGAAGAATTGGAATATTCTGATAAGTTTTTTTCAGAGCTCCAGCTGCCCCAACCATTTAAAACCCAAAACAAAACTAGAAATCTTGAGACCATAATATGGATTACATTTATTTTACAGTCCCGCTGAATCAGATGATACTCCAAATAAAGCCACACCTTGAGCTGGTCTCTTACTCTCCAGTACGGTAGCACTAACATTTTAACTAACCGTTAAGAAATTCAATTTAATACTCTAAAGGTTTATGTTTTCCATGTACCCAACTTTTATTGCTTCTTCTAGTGGGCGCAGGTTATCAAATTCATTTACGTTGCTAGAGCTACTGCGACATGTTTTATTACCGCAAGTTTATTTATTTCTTATTTTATAACATTCAGAAATAACTCAATTTTTCATATTGTACTCACATAATTTGACAACCATTTTTATTAATTTCAATACTTGAATTCATACTTACTTTTTTATTGTACTGCACAGGTCACTCTTGAATTTTAAAGCTACTTATGAAAAATCGTACAGAGTAAAGTGTCTCTAGTTTTTTATTCAATTTTAGTGCCTTTGTTTAAATAAACTTTTATGAAAAAAAGTACGATATATAAGAAATATTAAATTTTATCATTTCAATAATTGTTGCTTATTATGGAGAGTTTTCCATATTTATTTATTTAATTTCAATTTAATAGAAATATTTACAACTACAACAAATGTAACAAGTAACTTTGTTGTTATTAGTTCAGTTCAGTTGAAACACTTGTTAGAATAATCACCCAGTGGCAAAACTCTGCAATATTAGAACTCAGTTGAGTTTTACTAAGCATAGTCAAGAAATGGTCTATTTTTTTCTTAAATTTTGCATAAGTCCAATATAAATAAATAGTAACCTTTCATTACAGGTTTGAGACGAAATTTAAAACGAAGTTTTCTTGTTGTGTATACTTAGGAAATACAATTTCTTAATTTCCATTTCATGTCACACCTTGAATTACCCAAAGTAATATGAGACAAGCTTCTTTAATTATGAACTTTTCAGTGTAGGATGAGATATCCAATTTCTTCCCAACTGGTAATACCCCAATTGTTCATAAAAATTGGTTTCAAACTGAACTTCACAATATAAATTTAAATAGTATTAGTGTTATATTCCGTACTTATTATTTACTTAGTACTTCGTTTCTGTATCAGATAACCATTTTCTTAATTCATTTTCATTTCGTAACGATTCTGCACCTTTTTAAGCTATCATCAGGCCAAACACCGATGGTAGTTATATTTGATGTATAAATAAGAGATTCTGTTATTTTATCTGTGAACTTTGTACACAGTAAAACTTGGGCATTATTTCAAATAAAATAGCAAAATTGTGATCTAAAAATATATGTTATATATTTCAAACATAAAAGACTAATATACAACTGCGTACTCAAACCGATCTGGACTTACGGACTCGAACTGTGGGGTTCAGCCAAACTTTCCAATTCACAAAAGATCCAGTCCTTCCAATCCAAAATACTCCGTCAGATTACGAATTCTCCATTTTATGTCTCTAACTCTACCCTCCATAACGACCTCAAAATCTCGTACGTAACTGACGAATCTAAATCTAAATATAGAAAATTCTTTGGCACTCTTCCATTCTGTACCAATCCTCTTGTTCGAAATCTCGCCTCTAAAACGATTCCAGATCGTCCTCCACGACGATTGAAATGCTGTTGGCCTCGTGACCAGCTTCGATAGTACAAGAAACTCCAGCAAGAGTGTTGCCGGTGGGCAGCTTCTCTCCTCAAGCTGATCCTGTCATGAAGTCTTCTTTTATCATATTCACTAATTACATTTTATTCTTAGTAGATTGTGAATAGCATATAAATTAAAAAAAAAATATATACATATATATATATGTATATTTCAAATTCCTGAATGAAAAAATTTATTAATTTTGATTTTTAAATGAACCGCTCATTGCACAAATCAATTAACTGCACTTTTTCAAATATATCTTAAAGTGTCAAAGCACTTGGTTCAGTCATAGCTTTTTATATTTATAATAAATTTCCCAAATAATAAAGATTAACACCATATAAACGACAACATTTTTATGGAAATTAAATAATAAATAATTTATTTTAGAAGCCATTTTGATTTACTCAGTGCTCTAATGTATATCGTTGCAATAATTCAACTCAAATATAGTAGCTGCTACTAAATGATAACGTTCAATTTAGTTGAATTTATATTATAAACGGAATCTGAACAAATGTGTTATTTAGTGATCAGTTAAATCGCCTGTTGATTAATATTTTATAATAAGGGAGCTTAAATTATTGACAAACTCAGATTTCGCCTAGCTTCTTGTGGGTTACGTTCGCACTAACCATTTGCTGAATAAATTGTTCATGTGTGCAGAGCTATCTCAAAATAGTATTTTCTATGGTAAATAGATTTCTAGGAGGCCATACAAGTAAGCAATGCTTACTCTAAAGTAAGAATACCTTCTCTTTGGCAAAAAGAATGGGTAAAAGTACAAGCCTATTGCTTGAAATAATTTTCAATATATTTCTTGTAAGTTTGCATTGTTTGAAATTACTCGGGCTATATATTTTCACCATGTTTTTACTAAGAACAAGCTGGATAGAAGAGGCTCGTATATCCGGTTTCGTGCAATTACGCTAATCTGAGAGTACTAATAGTTCAGTGAAGTATTTAACCCTAGTAGCAATTAACTCTCCTGTACTGACCGCCTTTCTGCTTTGTCTCGGCAGGCCCGTTTTACCTCTTTCATTAAACTTGTCAGACTTACCATATTCACACTTACAAATTAACTCGCTAAAGTTTTAATTTAATTCAATATGCTCTTGTGCAAATAAATTAATGTAAACAGATGTGTGGACATTTATTAATTAGAAGTTTATCAAGTTGCTAGCTTCTTTTTTAGCAGTCTGTACAGAATTAAATTTTTCCTTCGTCGATTTCATTCAATGTGACGTGCTAATTGTCTTTAATGCTGGCCAGTTTTGGTTTTCCTCTCAGCATCAGATTTTGTGGCCAATCTTGATGGTATAGATCACTTGACTGCCTCACCCCACTATACTGGCGCAGTAGTAAGAAACCTATTTTAGTCAATGCAACTTCTAACAAAAACATTACATTGCCTGTTTAGCCATAATGAGGAGATGAACGAAAAAAGCGGCTAGACTTTGAAGAATAAGCATGCATGGGGATCACCAGGAGTTCGGTTCGTGCGGCTCTCAGAAATTGCATCTGGAGGGAGCAGGAAAAGAACTGGGTGATGTGTCCTGGGGTTAAACACAGCAAGACCATGATGCTTTGGCTGTGAAAGCAAAGAACCAAAGAGACCCTGTGTTTGGGGTAGAAATCAGATTACTCTGATTACAGGCCTATTTACGAAGCAGGGACGGTAGGTTCAAGAAGCATTTGCGCAGGGTGCGGCTTATCAACTCGGAGCCGTTGTGCAGATTATGTCAGGAAGAGGAGGAAACGGCCTCTCACCTGTTGTTCGATTGCGTTGCAATCGAGCGTTTGCGCTATGAAACCTTTGGAACGCTGAGGCCGAAGGAGATAGTAGCGCAAAAAGAACCAGTAGGGAAAGTCCTCAACCTCTTTAGGAGGGGAGGGTTCGCTTACTAGAACTAAGAAGGGGCTGGCACAATAAGTCTTCTGTGGCTGCGGTGCCGTGGGGCGTACGTCCCGTCCCATCTACTATCTAATCTAATCTAGCATATGCATAATCATTATCGACCATCATTTCGAAGCAAATCATCTATCTACTTTATGTCCACACTTTTAAGAACTGAATTTACTTTATGGAAACTAGAATTATATTTATAGAAATAAATTTTTCACGTCAGTTTTCACGGTCTGTAAATTGTGAAATCTATATATTTTTTTTTATAATTGAGTACCTCGTACATTAACGTGTGCACCGTTTATACCAAGAACTAGAGTTTGTTTTCCTAGTAAATGCCATGCATATTAGAGTTATATAACGATTGTCTATGCTTCTGCTCTTCCTGAAGCCAAATTATGAGGCTGGTAGAAGGTTTTAGTTCGCCAGATTCACTCTAATCGACGCCTTCAACATTATACCTAAAAGATTGCCATAAAAGTTGTAGTCAAGACTAAAGGCATCATTAAGGCAAACATCCACAATGTGAAACAAATTATAATTGTTCATAAGTAAAAAATCCCTGAAGATGACCTAGTATCTAAGTCCAAGATCCACCAAGATATGCACCAGGCACCAGCGACGGCTCCAGGCGGGCTCTCGCCCAGACCCTTCTGCGCTCATCGCCGCGACCCTCTTACTCATCAAGACATAATGATGATATAGTAATAAACCCTGTAATTAACAATACTGCAGTCAAGACTACAACATTAATTAACACACAGCTTATTAATCATCTTTGTCATTGACGGCAGAGTATAGGCACGACGCTACAGCGCCATCCATTTTCAGGGCTAGTTGCAATAATCTTTCCTTTTCTTGGATTAAATGAATCAGTTACCATAAAAGATGAACAATCTCTCGAAATGTTTAAAGTTAACATGATGGTAGGGAGATGGGGCTGCAAGAATCACAATCATTTGGCGTTTTTGTTTTGTTTGAGTAAGGACCCAATTAGGTAGGTTTTTCTCTCGTGAGGAAATGTGTCTGAAGCTTAGATACTATTGAAAATTACGAAAAGATTTGTTGGAAAAGGAGAATATGATTTATCATGGGCTAGTGTCAGCCCCTGGCGAAGTTTGATGGCCAGCTGCTAGTAAGTTCATCTGTTCTGAACGACATTAGTAGGATGTCTAGTTAGGTATATTATTAGTAACGTAGAATCTAGTAATTAGTTTTTAAGAATTAAAGTTTCTATTACTTTCTTTCAGCTTACTATTTTGATAGCTGTAGAAGCAAATTTCCAATCTATATATAAGTACTGATTGACAAAGTGTTCTTCAGAACTTACTGTGCCAATTGAATAAAGTTCAATAAGTAGAAATATAATTTAAATAGACAAGAGAGAGGTCTTACGCCTGGATAAGTTAACTTCAGCTTGAAATTGTACGCATTGGATTGGTCAAAGTGATTTAAATCTTCCATTTAAATATGGTTCTATTGAAAGCCGAATAATCAATGAATTGAAATGAAATAAACTTTGACTGACCGTCAATATCAGTAGAGGATTGTAATGCAATTTAACTAACATTGGTAAATTGCAATCGGACACGGATATTTATATAGAAAAATCGATTTTTAAAGAAGACATTTTATGTACATTTAAGGCGCAACAAGTATTTTTCAAGAAAGTGTTCTCTCGTTACCAGTTAGTGAGCTGTAAGAAGATAAAACCAAAGGGCCAGCAGCTGGTTTCGAACCCAGAATCTCCGCATAATTTTGTTATAGTTATTTTTATTATTTATCTCTAAATGAGGAATAGAATAGAATATTGAAAAAGAAAGGATAAGTTAGTAATTTGCAGATTTCTTTCTCTCTCAACTCCGCCTTACTGAATTCTTCTCTTTTGTCTATTATGTTTCAAAATGTTCTATCTCCCTTTTAGAAGAAAGATTAAAAAAAAGAGAATCACTAAAATTATTAACTCTAAAATTAATTAGATTTCATATGGTTTCTGTACAGTAATATGTTCCAGTGTTCTACGAAAATCTGATATAGAAACAATTGACAAAATAGCTTTTACCAGATAGTATCCGTCAGATATTTATCTGTAAAGTTTATTCACTTCCATTAATGGAAATTACAGCTTGGTCGGGTACTTCATTATCTCTGAGGCCAGCAGCTACGGTAGCCACACATTATCAATCTATTGATAAAACTAATTGACTTTGGTTAATGTACCGTCGACAGACTGTGTTTTCCAGAAGACAAAATTTAAGATTTAGTCGCTCAGATGCACTTACTAAAACTGATTTAGACGTTACCTACTGAGTGACCACGCCTTTTACTTAAATAAAATAAATAAATGTGGTAACTCCTAGAAGATAGTGCTTCAAAATGAAAGCCAGTAATACTTGAAATCAGAAAACTTGGGAAAATGTTTGCAATTTCTGTGTACATTTAGGATTGATCATGAGGATTACGAACAGTTTTATTTTTTAAATAGTAATCAACCTTTCTTTGCCTATTAATTTTCGCTGTATCGGCCAGAAACATTTTGGTACCACTACCTAAGATGTTCGTTCGATGGTTTAAACATACCGTAATTCTTAAAACTGTTTTGCTAGGTTAAGGAAAACTGTTAGTTGAAGTAAAAGAAAGTGAGGATGTGTTTTAACCTTGATTTCGTTCCCATTTTGTAGATTTTACTATGATTAAGGTCCCAATTTTGAACTTAGCAACACTTTTTCTTTAAGTTGCAAGAAGTATTGCAAGCATCCTACGTTAAGTGAATCTGCACTTGAACCTTACTTCAGCTAGGTCAGTTTCAGCGATCAATAATTAATCACATAGAAAATCTATATATAGATTAGGTAGTGAAATGGAAGTAGAAGCCATTGTGTCACCTTGTCTATGATAATGATATAATTACGTCAGACTTCATAGTGATATTCAGTTAATAGAATTGTGTTTGGTTTAATGAAAACGTTTAATGGGGACTAAAATAATGCATAGCGATGGTGCATATAGCCTCTTCTTCCATATAGGTGATCGAACGTTAAGCAGTCGCTTAAATACAAACCAGAAACCTTTTTTTACCTTTTTGTTCTTGCTCTCACCAACACTAAGGACGAATTGTTGCGTTCCGCTGTTTTATTGTTATAAGTTTTCACCTAAAGTGAACTTTTCGAGGTATTTAAAAATTTTAAGAAATAGTTTGGGCATGCGAGAGTTTGTATGTCTGTTCTCTATTAGTCTGTCTACGTACAACCGCCTTGAAGAAGCCAATATTCTGCATCAGTTTTAGCGCCATTAAGTTGAAGAAGAAGTGTCATTAAGTTTTGTTCTTTAATGGAAAGTCGAAAACATGTTATTGGACGAAATTGAGTTTGAGAAGAATGTAGTTGATTTTATCAAAAAACAAAAAACAAACTCAACATTTCGAAATTATACGCATAAAAGTTGAAATAAACATCAAATAATTTCAGGGCAGATACTAAAAACCTTTCCTAATTTTTGTAATAACTTTCTTTAAATTATAATTTAGTAAATTGGCCTAAACAACGTTTGTTTGGTTTTTCAAAACCTATTGTTTCACTCGTCAGCCAGAACTATGTATATAATAATCGATAGAACTAAATATCTAACAATTATGATGTAATTTGAAACTCAAAATACTAAATAAAACAATGCTGCTCGTCAAAACTTCATTTTATTTTCAGTTTTCTTTACATAAAACAAATATTTCTTTAAAACAATTACATATATACTTTACTGTATGATATAGTATACATTTTGGATTTGCCAAAATGTAGGTAAAAAGGAAGATCTTTAAATCTATGACGATACTCGAATAAATTAATTGCTCTAGTTATTACAGTTGATTACAGAACCATCAATCTAAACTCTGAAATTACCTTGACATCCAAAGTGCCCGCATTAAACCGAATCCTGCTGGTCCCATAAGTCAATCAAGGACGAATCTCTTGATTGTCGTTGACTGCAACAGTCCAAGAATCCCCATGTTTCAACGTGGAACTGTGGTTGACCAGTAATTAGGCCTATCATGATTCACAAATCAGTTCTGCTCCAATCGATCAGCTGCAAAAAAAGATTTTTAGTTTGACCTTTTCATTAATGTAGTTTTGTAACTTTGATTTGTAATTGTTCCTTGGACATTTCATTTTGTAAATCTCTGTGGGACGGATCTGGTTAGGCCTCCTTTTCAAATGTAAGTTTACTATATTTTATGGAAAGATCACTTTTATAATACTAATCAGGATTGAATTCGAAGCAGAATCCGAATCTGAACGCTATCATCTACCCGGCATGTAAGAATATCTAGAAAGACTACTTCTTTTTTTTTAACGTTCGTAGATCGTCTATTCTGATGATTTATTAAAAATTATTTTCGAAAAAATGGATTTCATGCCCAGCCTCTTGGACGTCACACTTTTTTCAAAGTATAATTATTTTATTGAATTTTTACTACATCTATAGGCAATTAACTAACTCAGAGTAACAATTCCCATTTTGGAGTAAACCTTAAAAATTTAGTTGGAGCATGTCGTCAGAGAGTTCACCTAGATGTTTTAATTTATTATTTATTATATTTATTTAATCTTTTATTAAATAAATGAAAGAGACGCCAGAATTGTTTGCTCTGAGGAGAGAATGAGAGGGTGAATGAACGTGGAATTTCGGACAATTAATGGGGTCGGCAGAAAATATTCAATTAAAATTCTGCAGAATGTTGACCATCTACGAACGGACTTATGTCTACTAAATTAAAAGTCGGGAATGAATTATAATTAAGAAAATTTGTAGACTACATTATGCTCTTTGCTCAGTGTAATTAGAAGAAAACTAATCAATAATTGAATTTAATAATGCGTGATATTACCAATTTAAATATATTTATAAATGGATCTTTAATAATAATCTTGAACTTATCGGACTAATTATGATTTTAATGCTTAGTTTTATTTAAAGCCGTTTGCACTTAGTGAGCAATGCTAAGTCATAAAGACGATTATTCATAAAAATCTAGCTAAATTAGGTTTGTAATAATTCCAGATTTTTACTTTTTAGTCATAAACCTGTGCGATCTAAAAAATAATTTGAGAATAACAAGGATTTAACACCTAGGTGAGGGTCCGAAAGGCAGACTTCAACGTTTTCAATCATACCATGTCTTTCTTGTTTCTATTTCTTCTATCTACTCCAAGCGTTTGGTTTATCTGGTGAGAGTAGAGGATTTTTGTTTTCCATTTCAATTACTACTGACAGGGGTAAATGATTAATGTATCGTTTCTTTTTTAATTTATGAAATCAAACAATGATCAGATAAACGAAGGTCAGATACTCTGTGAAACACTGAGTTCCTTATGATGAGCTAGAGTTGAAGAGGAATTGCGAAAATAGCCGAGAAATTGCACCTAACTAATTAGTATAATGGTTAAGGGCAGCTTATTAAAACTGTCGTCCGATACGAAGGTTGTATAATGGTTGAGATCGTCAAAAACTGCACGAAAAAGCGTAACGTTGAAATGCACCCAACTTTGATAAATTTTTTTCTATTTTTCTATAAAAGATGAAATTCCCAAATTTTCTTTATAATATAGGGCAAATCCTCCTTTAGAAATATAATTTTTTTGTAACAACCCAAATCTAATAGATTTCGAGGAAATAGTTGCCTAAAATGAGCTAAAATGGCATTTTAAAAATTCTTGTTCTACTTTTTCTTGTAACTTTTTTTTGTAAGTAACGTAGCGCCTAAACGCGCCAACTGATTATTTTGAATGAGAAATTTTATGTACTAGATATGGCTTTTTGAGGTTCTGATAGTATATACTTTAGGAAGGAAGTAGAAGAGGATTTCGATTAACCTAATAGAAAAGATTAATTAATACATTAGAAAGGTTTAGAAATCAATTCCAAAAAAAAACGACATTGGGAAACAAAGAATGTTAATTTTGAACTTATAGTCGATTAAAAAAGTAAGATTAAAGATCAGCTGGGAGAGTAAACGAAGGTTATCTAAGCCCAATGACCAAATATTGTATTTTTTTTTTCTCTCTTAATTTGCCAAAATAAATTGTAATTAGTGACTTTTTATTTTAAAAATAATCTAAAATTTTAAGCTGAAAGAAAACATAAGTCGTGTGAGTGTTCTTTTTATTTATTTGCGTTAATTTAATTTAATCATCTTTGATGTTTTAAAGTTGACTTTAAAATAAATCTTTTGAAATAAAATCCCTAATTAATTAAGAAATAAATAAATACAGTTGGTCACTCTGGTTAGATAACCTTCCTTTACCAGCTGATCTACCCTGGCCAGTTTCCGACGGCCATCTTTAACTCGTTAGTCGTGTCTCTTTATTATCGTGACTTTTTAAGTGAATATTAGTGCGTGCTAAAGTGAAATTCTGTTTTACAAATTGGGATTAAGTTATTCTTAGTGCGTAATATACAGTTTTAGTGCGAATAGTGTTGTGAATTATTTTAACTAGTGTCAAGTGTCAGGTGCTATTGGACTGGTGATCTATTGAGATGTTGATGGAACTTTTATATTGTTTAAACAAGGTAAGACTTCATTATCAATACTTATTTTAAATTTTAATTATATTATTATTATTCTTGCATGAAAATAGCATGTTATCATTTAATTATTATTTATAAATTAATATCATTACGTCTTTACTACTTAAGTGTTGGTATATTCTTGATTCTTTGATTTTTTACTTTTTAATTGACTATAAGTTGAAAATTAGCATTCTTTGTTAGCCCCATTCATTTTTTCCAATGGATTTTTAAACCTTTATAATGTATTAAAGTCTATAAGTAACAGGTCGAGAAGTCTTTCCGATTGCATCACCTTAAACTTCACAAGAAGTAACTACTAATCCGGTAACAGTCAAGTCAATTACTACTAAGCAAGTTACAAAATTATGTCAGTTTCTGTTTAGTGTAATGGTTGTAAATTACTACAAGCGTATTGTTAGAAGGCTGTTTTTTTATTTAATACAACACCAAATCCTGGTGAACAAAGAGACGTTTGGTGAATTATTTTTTTGTATTTCTTTAGTTCTTTGGCCACTCGTTAATTAGCTGTTATCCAAATTTGTCAGGGATAATTCAGAATAGGTTTTGGTTGTGGCCTGTACGTTATTGTTAGTGTTTTTATGTTAATAAGTGGCTATAATTGTATCAATTGCGTTATTATAGTTGCAGTTTTGTGTTGACGTCCACAGTTACGTCGAGTTTGTGTCCTAAGTAGCTAACATCATTAGATTAAGTTTAGATCTGTCCATAGAGTAGATATCTGTCCATAGATATAATAAGCACAGGGCTTATTGCTCCCTGAGACAGACTTGCGTGAATTGTCGTCGATTACTGTAAATGTTATTGAGTCTTACCCAGAAAGTTAGATTTTGTTTAAAGAATCGTATGATTTAACTAATGTAATTAAGAGTGTAAGTCTGCCTAATTTTGAAAAGCAGTGCAGCAAGTCAAAATTGTCTAATACATCATCTAAATCAAGTTATATATCTATCTCTTTTCTGCTTTATTCACGATATGTTCAGTTACTCGCTAAACTTGATGTTATTGATAAATGCTTTGACCTGAACCCAAATTGGTGTGAATCAGTCAATTTATGCAATAGTGGTTAGCAGATAAAGTCGTCCAGCTGTAATTATTTAAATTAATTCATAAATATTCAATGTTTGAGTTACAAGTAATAGTCGACAGGAGCACTTTTTGTCAGTTACATTACTCTAACGTTTTCAAGTTTTCTTTACTTTGTAAATAATTTCCGGTCCTTGAACATGACGGAAGTAGGTGATAGAAGTCCTTCTATGTGAACGTCTTTTTATTGTACAAAGGCCGAAATAAAATTAAAGAATCCTGGAAGGTATTCAAGGAATAAGGTATCTTTTGTACGTGCGTAGGTAATGTTTTAGAATTGTAAAATGGAAGTTGTGAGACCGTAAGCAGGAAAACTGAATCATACCTAGTTCATTTGTACTGCGAAATAATTGTTGTTAAATTAAATATTGATAAATATGTGTTTCTAATCTTTTATCAAATGATGCGTAAATGAATAAAATTTTAAATAAAATACTTTTAATAGCAGAGATCATGCTTGTTATACTATCTTGGTTTGGCCGAACAGTTGGTAATTACCGCTGTTGTCTTAAAGGTTGTTAGTTTTGAATTGAGCACTGTTTCCCAGTTGATGGAAAAGTTACATACGAAAAGTTACTCGTAGTTTGTAGGTACCGTTTCCGATGTAACTATAAGTGGCGAATATGTTGGGTGGGTTATTGTTTTGGCCTTGGTTTGGGCAATGTTTGTACTTAGTAATTTATTAATAATAATAATGGTGGTATAACTGCTATTTGTGGCTGGTGTGCGAATGATGTTGAATTCTCACTCATAGTTGGTCAGTACGAGTACAAGAGGTGTAGTTTTCAGTCTGTCAGGTGTCTGAGAGCGACTAGTTGAATAGGATGGTGGGAACTGATGTGTATAATAGTGTCAGTGGACGTGGGCTTTCTGAATGTTCCGAATTCTAAGTTGTCTCTTACAGTAAGTGTGATATCCAGGAAGTTAAGAGTCTTTTCGTTCTTATTAATGTGTGAAATTTATGTTATGGCGATATCTGGTTAGTCAAGAAAATAATTTGAATATGTCTACATCTAGTTCGAGTATGAGTAAGTATGTGGTCTATATAAAATGCGCAAAATGTTACACCCAATTCTTTCTTCAATAGGGAATGTCCAATTCCTAATTTGTCATTAGGAAGGTAAAAGTTATGGTTAAATCTAAAGTTATTTGGTTTGAAGGTACTTTCGGTTTTGGTTAGATCAATTAGTTGTTCAACACCAAGGATTCAGATTCAAATAGCGAGGAATCGGTCCAGAACAAAAAACAACTGTCTTTTTGCCAACGTTTTGACACATTTATTGTCCTTTACTATAATAATAATAAAAACAATTTACGTACGCAATATTAAGAAGACTTTAATAGTTTTCTTAGAAATTAAAGTTTAAATAATTGGTCAATTAGAAATTGAATAGACTATTCAGAAACGAGTTGGCATGATTTTCATTTTGTTTGCAATGTTGTGCAAATACCTAGGTGGTATAGCTGTTTCAAACAGTCCACCTCCTGAACAGTCATTCAAATAACTGCAGGACACTGGCGTAATCCTTATTTTTAGTTAAAAGTTCAGTTACTTAAAGTTAGTTAAGTTAAAGTTCGGTGTTCAAAGAAAATTTGTCAATTAATTTTGCTTGAAAGCGAAAGTCAAAATAATGTCTAAACAAGTATCGTAAGGAATTTTAGAGATTATAAAATATTTTATGAGTACGAAGGGTTCAAATTTATAATTATTCTCCCGAGTCTAATTTATATAAATGCTCCTAAAAGCAACACATTTTGAATTTACTGATTTATCGGCACTTACAAGATTATACGGAGATTATAGTGCTTTAGAAATAACTAAATTATTAATAAAATACTTGCAGCTTTATTGCTGAGGTTACTTAAAGCTGTGCATAGTGCACTAAGTGATATGAGAGGTTGTTATATATATGATACTTATGCACACACGGCTGTAAAACTGATTAATTATGGGGTATTATATTTAATGGTTTAAGGTAAGTGTAACATTATGTTTAATGAATGTTCGCGGATACCCATGTTATTAGTATTTTCTGGATTTAAGATAAAACATTTATTGCAGCTTTACTAACCTTAAAATTGATTACCCTTTTGTGCATTTTATACCATAAATTACATTTACAGTTAAATTTTAAGTTTTCTTAAACGTAAATTTGGGGGGGAAACATTCTATGTTTTTTGCTAAATAAGTTTAGTCTATTTGCTTTTCATGAAGAGTTACAGTTTTGCTCACTCTATAACCCAAAAGTTTTGCGAATATTGCTAACAACTAATCGAAATAAGTGCTATTAGCTAACAAGAAATAAGTCGATTTATCCCATCACTGTCAAAAAATTTGACTCTGTAGGATAGCAGGTGTTTGGCGAATGCCGTTTATTATTTCTTATTTTTTTTTTTGCATAGAACCTCAATGATTGAGGTTCTACCAGCAAGAAAGTTATCCAGTTTTTTTGAAAAGGTTAGTTGGAGATGTAAGGAATATGTGGGATATTGAGCTATGGGTAAAATGGGAGCAAAACTTTTATTTTATAGCCTCTTTTATCGGTGGATATTTTTTCCCCATCTTAGCATACAAGTGTTTATTATGAGTTGTTCACTGTACAAGTCGATTAACTACGTAAAGCAAAAAAAGTGGAGCAATGCGATGAAATAATGTACATTGTTTTTTTAAAATTCCATTTATAATATAAATTCAAAATTAAACGTTATCATTCAGCGCCTGCTACTGAATTTAAATTGGAATTATTGCAACGATTATACATTGGAGCACGGAGTTAATCAAAATGGCTTCTGAAAGAAATTATCTATTATTCAATGACCAAAAACATTTTCTCGTTTAACGGTGTAAATCTTTACTATTTTGGGAAATTTATTTGAAATATAAAAAAGCTATGGTTGAACTTAATACTTTGAACTTAGGATGGAAGATTTGCGAGGAACCGGTCAAATAAAACAACTCGTCTTTTTTGCCAACGTTTCGACAAGCATTTTGTCCTCTTCAGGCCCTGAAGAGGACAATATACTTGTCGAAACGTTGGCAAAAAAGACGAGTTGTTTTATTTGACCGGTTCCTCGCAAATCTTCCATCCTAAGTTTAACAATTTGCGGTCACGAAAATTATATATTAATACTTTGACACTTAAATTTAAAATATTTCAAAAAGTGGAGTTAATAGATTTTTGCAATGAATGGTTAATTTCTGTATGGTTTTTGATTTAAAATTTATTTTTGTATGGATGTATGTTACTTAAAATTTAATGAACAAAGAGATATATTTTGTGAAGATAGTAAAAAATAGTGTTGATTAAAGCTATAATGTATTAAGGCGTTCTATAAATTTTGGAATTGTTAAATAAACTTTTCTTGCATATTCTTTGATACCATATTAGTAGTTTTTCACCAGAGAAACTAAAGGCAATATGAAAGTGTTTAATAAGAAGTTAGTTGACTTTATCTATCAGAGCGTACTTGTATTTTTATGTTTTTGACTGTTTTTTCAACCATTTGAGTTCAACTGTAATGGGAGGCAGTAATATAAGTGAAAGACAAGTTCTCTAAGACTAACCAATGAATCAACTTTTGATGGTGGATTTAAATCCAAAACCAGACACCTATTTAAACATGTGAGCTATTACGGAAAAAACCAACCTGCGCTGCGATATGTTGGAAACCTCCTGCCACATATGTAAGTGATCAATATCTTTCATGTAAAGGATCAAACTTATGCCTTAATTTACCAAATAATGCACTTTACTCAACTTGTCAAGCATGTACTGTGCCTTTAAAGGTGCCTCCTCACATACAGAGAGCATTTGATAACCTCCTGGCTAACCTGGCTTGCGAGTCTCAGGAGGCACCTTTCAAGACACAGTTCATGCTGCAAAAGTGCATTATTTGATAAATTAAGGAATAAATTTGATCCTTTACATGAAAGATAATGATCACTTACATATGTGGCAGGAAATTTCCAACATTTTTGTAATTAAACGCAACTCTCCCAAAATTACCAAATAATTATTAAACCTTCTTGTTTGTAACAGATGTAAAATTAATTTTTAGCCATTTTGGGTATGCTTGAGAACATCTAAAGCTCTTAACATTTGATTTTTCTTAGAAAAACCTCTCGGAAAACTACTTATTTCCCGATATTAAGAAAAATACTAGCTTTACTGCCTTGGCAATATTTTTGGTAGAAAGGGGATGAAAAAAATACATAAAAATTACCTATCGCGTGCTTTTCTTTTTCTTTGATAACAAGTTAAAAAATTAAAATATGATTAATAAATACCAGATTTTGAAATAGCCTAACGCCTTTAATTTTAAGGATATCGAATTGCGGTTTCCGGTTTCTTTCATTACTTTTTATACTCTTTAAAATTGTGTATATGAAAATGTGGGTCAACTGCGAACCCTCACTTTTGGTCGCGCGTCAATCGCGTATGCGGGCAGGAATCTAAAATCAAGTCACATATTCTGAAACTAGAGGTGACGGGCAACAAATTTTTCCTCTACCTTTTTTCGCTCAGATTAACCGTTTAAGCATGAAATGCATTTGAGCCGTCTTAAAATGAACACCTGTATATATTTTTTTTTTAATTTTCACATGCAAAACCTTTTACGCTAAATATCGTTCCTTTATTCTCAAAACATATATTTCTAAAAAATAAAAATGTACTTATTGGCCTATTACCTACTTCATCTTGCTTAAAGTTAGAAAAAAGTAAGATTTAAAATAAAAATTGTAGTTAAGTTTTTTGGTTGGTATAAATTTGCTAGCATGGAAAGCTGAGTGAGTTAGAGCGGGTAGCAATTTGTTGCTCCTAGAGAGAGGAGGTGATAAGCCGGGTTGAGTGATTAGAAGTGTCATGATGGGAGCTACCACAGAGTGAGCTAATGTCACCATTTCTCATGATTGGTTAAGGGGGTGAAAAATTGAAATTATAACAGGAAATGAAACTGATCCATTTTTCTCAACCAAGTTTCCCGTTCAAGTTATTATAAGTCCATATTAAATAACTGAGGGAAAAGTTTTTCTTTTTTTATTTTCATTTAACCTTCATACAAGGAAATATTGTAATGGTGTCTAATTTCCACCTTTATGAAATCTGGTAAAAGTGGTTTTAATGAAAAGTTTATTTTCCTCTGTTCGTGTCTCTGTATCGTGCCGAATTTGGTATTACTTTTAAGGAACACCATAGGTATTCACTGTCAATAGTTTGGTCAAAATCCAACAATAGAAAGTGACTCTTTAATGAATCGATTTTACACTTTTTGGCGATTTTCCCTAAAAAGATAATCAACGTTTTTGTTTTAACTTTAGTGTAGGTCTACAATTTTTTGTTTTTAACACTACCCTCTCCACCCAAAACATCATTTTTAAGCACTTCTGGGACGTGTGAATGGTTAGACTTCCATTTTAAGGAGCATTTTAGCGCGATTTGTGCTACTATCTATCGTAAAATAGTTCAAGTTTAAATGAATGGCTGAATTTTTGACTTTGATGTTAATACCGTTACAGGAAGGGCGGATTCTCGTAAAAGTTTTTTAATTTTCCGCGAATTTCTCGAATAACCAACAGTCTGATGACTTTAACTCGGTATATTACTCGTATTTATCCTTATGACAATTTTTAGCTTCTGTTTATTTTATTTTATTTTTTTTTCATAAAAGTATATTTTAGGGTGGTTCAGAGGAGATATAGGTTTTCTTTAAAAGAACTTTTCCACGCTAGAGAGTGGTGCATAAGAGCGTTGACGCGAATGATTTTCAGAGAAACAGATTTATTAATGTAAAAAACGCTGTTACACTATAATTTATTTAATATGCATCATCACCAAGCTAATTTCTAGAATGAATGATAACATGGTAGCTGGACTTGATGAAAGATGGACCAAAGAGTAAAGTCTTAGTTGTTAGCGATGATTTGGCGGATATTGAATCTTGGAGATCCAAGAGATTAATTTGGAAGTTTGTACAGTGACTCCCATTAATATTGGGACACCTATTACAAAATGATTTAAAAGGAAAATGAAAACAACAGACAAAAGTTTAGAATTTTTTTTTTTTTAAATTACATTAGCAACATCTGTAGAAATTATATATAAGTATAAATCGATGAAATTCCAAACTGTTAGGTAGCACTTTTTGAAAAAGTGTAAAATAAGGCTCTCAAAAATATTGGGAAACCAGAAGTGCTAGAGTTTAAATGTTCAATATTTAAAATCTCATACTATTTAATAATTGTTTGGTAATAATTTAATAATTGCTTTTTGACTTACAATAGCCCTCAAACGATCAGGCATAGGTGAAACAAGTTTTTGGTTAATTCAGGTGGTGTTTTTTTCCCATTCTTCCAGGAAACATAGTTTTAATTCATTTTTGTTAGATATTACTCGTTTTTCTTAAAGCACTGGCTAAATATTGCCATAAATGTTCAATGGGATTAAGATCCGGTGACTGCGGAGAGGTTTGGAAAACTTTGGGCAATTATATAACAGTCACTGACGTATCACCCAAGCCGTAGGTTTGGGGTCGTTGTCTTGGTAGAATTTAGAGGACCCTAAAATACCAAATGTTTGGGCACTTTTTTCAAATTATATTTTAATATATTAATATAAACCATTTTGTGCATCATTCCATCAATAAACACTAATTCTCCAAATCCTGATGCACATTCAGCTCCAAACCAGAACTGACCCACCTCCACCCGGAGGTGCAGCTTTAAAACCCTTTAAAGTTGGCTGTAAATTCTTCTTTTCGAGTTCAGCATTCGCTTTCCTCCAGACCATAACCCTTCCATCTGACTGGAAAACATTAAATTTTGATTCATCGCTAGAGTATATCATTCCAAAAGTCACTATTTACATTGAAATATTTTTCGGCAAATTTCACTCTCTTAACACGATTTATCTTACTGACAAAGGATTCTTCCAGGCTACTCTACCATGATAGTCGAGTTTTCTTAGCACTCTCCGAACTGTTTCTGCTCCTTTTTTGCTCTCTGAACATGTCAAAAATTTCACATTGAAGTTTTGGAGCACTAAGTCGGTGATCTTTTTTAATTCTTTTAATATATAACGCTGCTCTCTCTCAGAGAGCAGTTGAGGACGGCCTTTTTGTGGGGTTGAAACAATTCTTTTTTCTTTTTGGTAACGCTGAATGATGTTCTACACAGTAGAAGTTTTAGGTCCGATCAGTTTTTCTGTCTCTCTAACACTTTTTATTGTCTTTGTGCAAAGAAATTACAATTTTTCTTTGTTCAATCGTTGTATTTGTATTTTTGCGCGACATGTTATACCTGGCTTAATTTATATAAACTAATTTAACTATTAATTTCATATTGAATATATATTTAAGGTAAATATTTACAAATTGTATAAATATTCGGGCATAACCTTGGACAAACTATAAATTATAATAGTGTCCCAATACTTATGAGAGGTAGAATTTGCACTTATTATATATATTTTTTTTAATCTACCAAAACATTTTTATTTACTTATTTAAATAGTTTTTATTTAATTAATAGTAATTATAAAATGAAATGAATTTATAAAAATTTGAATAAATGGGTGCCACTTTTAATTTTCGTCAATTTTTAACTTCTGTATGTACTGTCCCAATATTAATGGGAGTCACTGTAGCTACAGTGAGCGGTGATTCTCTGTAATCGTGCTTACGTATTTATGCACCTCTTGGTGTTAGCCTAGGGCAAGGAAGTAATAGAATGTTAGGGACATTCTAGCCCTAGCCCTTCTTGTAACTTTTCCTTACGCTGTTGTTTTCACTTCTACTGAGACACACTTCACTTCATTGACACACAATGCGGACATCTACATATAGAACATTATCATTTTATATTGTTCATGAGAATTAAGAACGTTCCTTAACATCGCAGCATCGTCGTTTTCTAAATCTCTTGAATGATTTCTTTTTAACATCCGTTTACCGACAACTCAAATAGAACCTTCACGACCTTAATTGATATTTTTGTGATGGAAATTGATTTCAAGGTTTAGTTCCAAATGTCAAAATCCATAATTTTTTGTGAAGCTTTATTAAAACCAACTGACATAAATAAAAGTCAAAAGGAAAGTTTTGTGGGCGTTTCCACTAGTTTATACATGTATTTAATCTAAAAATTATAGTTCTTTCAATTGACAGCAAGCAAATTATCTTCCCGAAGAAGACGATGGTGTTTTTTAATTATCAGCAACCTTAATTTTGTTTCTCTAATCTGAAAATTGAATCAGAAATAACAAATTATATTAGTTTAGTTGCAAGTATATTTAAGTTAATAACTCACAGGTACTTAATTTTATGGAAATAAAATTTGTTTAAAAGGTAGTAAGAAATAAAAATAGTGCCAGTTAAAATTTGAAATAACAATAAATAGAATTTATTGACTGCGCTCTAACCAATGGAGTAAAGTGTAAAGTAAAATTGTAGCCTATTTTTCAGATAGGTTTAACAGCCAGCTACTGAACACCTCTGTGTTGGGCGGTGGTTAGAAGCACATAGCTTACCATTACTATTTACCCAACAAATATAAATTTAGCTGTTATCTCCAAGTCTCGAACTTGGCTCTCTCAATTTTAACTCCAGGCTCATAGTCTCTTTAGAAAATTCTTTTCTTAAATGTAAAGTAATGGGTAGTATATTTTGACTCTTTTTTTACAATGAATTTGAAAAGTACCCTTTTTAATTTATTTGGCTATTCGCATAAAAACAGATTCATTAAAAATACTTATATAAATTTTTACACTTCAAAAATAAATAGAAATAAGTATTTCTCGCTAAATCGATTAATAACAGTTAATAATAATTTCGATTATTTTTCCTACTGAAGCTATTTTTTCTCTCTCAGGTTTCTCTTATTTTAAACATTTTATTTTTTTATCGTATTTCGTGTAATTTAGTGTTTATGTAGGAAATAATTCGTCCAGTTGACAGACAGACTTAACAAACACTGCAAGAGATCCTCCACTCTGGAGAGAACCAAGTTAAATGAGTTAAGTTTTGTTTAATGTGTGCACTTTGAGCTTAGTTTGATAGCGTCCTTTGAAACAATCTTAGATAGCACATCTTTATTGTTTGTGAATCCAGTTATTATTTTATTTTTTCGTAATCTGTTCATTGCACATTTCTTAAATCTCTAAGATCTCTGTAAAGTCAATATCTGAAATGCTTCATTGTGAACTACAGTGCCGAACAAAAGTCTGCATAAACCCTGAAAATTTGTCTTTTATCTCGGTCGGAAAGGATTTCTCGCGTGGCTTCTTTGAATAATGTTTGCAATGTTACGATATGAAAATCCTTGATTATTTAATTTAACTATTAATCTGGGTTCTGACACAGGAATTTCCTTTCTTTGGTGAACCATTTTAAATAATAATAAATTCTTAACTAACTCAGATCCGCCTATATTCACGTTTCAACTAAAACTAATAAATTTGTAAATATTTAGATTTACCCACCCTAACTAGTAAGTATTATTATAATATTGAATGTAACAATTCTGTATGTGGACTTTTGTTCAGGCGTGAACTCCGATCTTTTTATTTATATCGTATGCAATGGGAGATGGCAGAGGTCTTTTCATCTCTCATATATATATTTAGTAACAATAGTTACAAATGTTTAAATCACATTTTTTACTTTAATAATTCTTTAATTTGAAAATTCCCGAAATATTGTGGTGTATGTAGGCTTTTGTTCGACACTGTATTTTGAGTAAAATTCCGAAGTCTTTTCGTCATAATTGTAATTAACTTTAGAATTGATGGATTATTCAGTAGGATGCAGTTCTTTATTCATTGTTGGTCAGTGACAAAGAATAATTTTGTTTGTTTATTTTAAACATTACTTTTAGAGACGGTAAAAGAAAAGAAATCTTATCTTACAAATATCTTTCTGTATTCAAGATTTGGTTTCTTATTTACTCAAAAGATGTTGAAAAATTTCTAGAATATTTAATCGATTTTCTAGTCGCTTCTAGTTTATAAACTATGATGACTTTGATAATGAATTGAAATAAAGAGAATCTAACAAGCTTTTATGTCTACATTAAACATTAAACAATTAAAAGTTCGCACTATAGTCTCGACATTAATCTGATCGTAGATTGAATCTGATCCTTAAGTGTAAACCAGCAGGATTCGCGAGATTACAGGCAACAAGAGCAGATCTCCCTAAAATGGATATGGCGTTTTGAGTCACCGGAACATTGTCAAGTGCATCCCTAATTAAAACTTCAATTATAAATATTTATGTATATTCCTTTCATCCGAGACAAATATCTTTGCACTCGACTGAAAATAGTGTGCCCATGAAAGTTGATCGTGTCTAACCTGAAGAATAGTTTTGAACATCGAAATATGTCCTGAAATATGTGAACATGTTAGTTTCCAAAACAACCTTGGCTAGAAAATTAGAAAGTTACTTTCTAATAGATGCCACCGGATGTTGCACTTTGGCGCTTAGTTTTTATAAAAACTATTACAAATGGCCTTTAGAAATGTGCATGTAAAGTTCGTTTTGAATTGTCAGAAGTAACAGATAAATATTTTATTTTATTATACATGTTTAAGAGATTTAAGAGAATTTTGAAATTCGAGCTGTTGAAAAGGCTACGTTGAAGGCGTTCAACTCTTGTGGTTTATTTACCTCCAGATTGTTGTACAGAATGTTCTAGCATACTTCTTCCTCTATTAAAGAAATTCTTCTTGTCTGGGTGCAGAGTTTATTTGGTTCTTAGGGTGTCCAAATTGCGGCACCTTCCCATCATCGGTTCCGAACCAGCTCTTTGCTGGTGTTGTTTGGCCACTGATGACGTGTTTCCGGACATGGTCTGTTTCCTAGCTTTTATTCTCAAGAATTTGTTGGTTGTCGACAGATAGTTCTTTAGGATTGTTTGTGAGGTGTGTCATGAGGACCTCTCTGGATCTTACAATTGACAATGTGGAGAATTAAGGAGGCACCACTGCAAAGTAAGGCTTCTACTTGATCCTTTCTGTAGAATTAGTGAGACGTAGGGAGAAATATCCACCTCATGAAGGATTGTTTAAGATGTGTAGATGCTAGGTTTAGACTCTTTGGTCGTATCCTGAAGGAACTTGGACGGTTGTCCATTAATGTTGTTGCTCGAATAGTCCTCCCGGCTTCTGTTAAATCTTAGCGCCGATCTGGGTCTGGACTTTTGTACTATACTAGGATGTAGTTGTTTTTCTTTCCTTAGAGTAACTAATAGCCAGAGGTTCTTTGGATAGCGTAGGGTTCCCTTAATTATTCAATATTTGTTGTTTTCGTGATTTCGTTATTTTGCATTCGTTAAATAATTGTTGCATAAAAACTCTTTATCTAAGAATAATTATGCACTTTAAAAAATATATTTAATAAAAATGCTAAATTAATTACCATAGCGTGTAAATAAATCTATGGCAGGTTAATCCTATTTTTTATGTAATTATGCATTTATAAAATTATGCCCGCTTCACATTACAACTATATATTTATGTATTTAGATGCAATTTTACTTTCTCTTATTTATTTATATGTATTCAGAAATGTGTAAATGTTCCACAAAATATATCTTTATGCTTATGTAGCTAGCAGTAGACAGTTTATCTGAATGTATATATTGCGCGTCATTGCGTGTGCGGTACATAACACTGGTGGTAGAGTCGAGATATTTTATGCAACCATCACACCATGATTAGCATAACCAACTGTATACGGCTGTATATAATGTATAGACTAGCGCACCAGCATCTCCTCTCTCTCCCTACCATAGCTCTAACCAACACTCACATATAGAATACTAACACGAAATTAGATTCTGTCATGTGTTCGCTGCTGCTTATTTGTAGGCTATCTATCCGTTTATTAAAAAGAATTTTTTTTTCTTTTAAAAAACTGCAAATATCTTTGATTATACATATTACTTTTTACTTTATAAAACTACAAACCAACATTTTTCCGCTAACTTTTGCAAATTACTAAGGGTCGAATAGCATCTAAATCATTCCGCCAGCTAAGTTCTCTGCCAGTTATAATAATAGTTTTTACGTTTACTGTTAGGTTAGACCGTCAGAAACGAATTTGGTTTCTCATTTCAATGGGGTGGTGAAAGATTACCACCTTCTGCTACCGTTTTTTCTTCAATTAGCTGGTTTGCTTGGTCTTTAAGAGATCAAAGTAGGATTTATTAAAAAAAAAGTAAAGTAAAGTAATCGCCTATTTTTTCAGGCGGGGCTTTACATCCAACTACCAATTAGGCTGGAAACATAGTGGAGCGGCGGGCAAAGCGGCGATGATAGCGAAGAGCAAAGCGGCAAAAACAAAAACTAGAAACAGATAGTGTTGCTCTATCTTCGCTTTGCTCGCCACTATGCGCGGTCCCATATGTTTACTTGTGTTTGATTTCGCCGCTTCGCTCTTCGCTATCATCGCCGCTTTGCTCGCCGCTCCACTATGTTTCCAGCCTTCGAAGAGCAAAGCGGCGAAATCAAACAGAAGTTAACATATGGTACCGCGCATAGTGGCGAGCAAAGCGAAGATAGAGCAACTCTATCTATTTCTAGTGTTTGTTTTTGCCGCTTTGCTCTTCGCTATCATCGCCACTTTGCTCGCCGCTCCACTATGTTTCCAGCCTTAGGTGTCGTGGACAAAGGCGACCAGTAAACATACTTTACAGTAAATTTCTTTTATTAACCATTAAATAAAATTCAAGGCCAAAGACCGGGAATCGAACCCAGTACCACAATGCATATTAGCTTTGCAGGTCTCGCCTCTAACCGCTCGGCTACTGTGGCGCCATGATTTATTAACTATATTCTTGTATAAAATATTTTATTAATTTTATAATGGTAAAAAAACAAAATCTGTTATTTCACAAAGCCGAAGAACGTCAATGTCTGTACCTCGCCTTTATTATGAACTTTTAATCTTACCTAAGTTATTCTAACCGCAAATACTAGATGGAGTTTATTTTCTAATTGTGAAAATTGCTAAATGAATACACTACCTAATTTCGTCGAAAATTAATAAAATATATATTTTAATAAAGATATTAATAAAACAATTCCAAAGGAAAATGCAGGTGCATTCACGGAGAAGAACAAGCCTTTGATTTATATTTAAATACAAAAGGCTTGGAGAATTGCAAAGCATTAGCAGCCCACAAAGTACTGGGTGTTTCTTCTGCGTGAAAGCAAATTTAGTACAAACCTTATTGAATTCATAATTACTTTAAATAATAACTCAAATCTTTTGTGATGGTTTTTTTTGTAGAAAAATGGAATATCCAGAATTAATAAAACAAGGAGCTGTAGAGGTTTTCTTTCACACATTTTTAAAGGAAACATTAACATTTAGAATGTTCTTTAAAACCTTGATAGCTCCCAACTCGGCCGACACATTATTATAATGTAGCAACACTTTTTTATACTGATTCACATTTTAATATATAATAATATCTTATTGTGTGTTTACCAACAACTCTGGGCGTTCAGAATTTACATAAAATTACATTAGTATTCATATTTTCTCACTTGTTTCACTGTACACTTCTTTTAGGAGAAAAGAAATAAGACTTGTTAGTGTGAGAACATATTATGCTGGACTAGATTGTTTCAAATTATGGTACAAAAAGGAAAATCCATTGCTGTAGTAGTTATAGTATTTAATACGATTTGTTACATCTGCCATAATTAATTGGACGTCTAGTTGTTTGCATCATAATAAAAATATTCCTAGTTAGTAAGAAGTAATTGGTCTACACTTTATGCATAACCTATGATCATTTCTGTTGCAATTTTCATGTCAATGCCCTTTTTTTTTTTTGTGGAAATGATTTTGTTTTCCAAAGAATCTTATCGCAACTAGAGCTTTCCACTTTTCTTTCCGTATCTCTGGATCTTTTCATTGTTTTGGGGATGTTGCTTTTAATGTTTCTTTAGCCACTAGCTAAAACAAACACTGTTCGTCTTCGATCACTGTATTTTCTTTGCTGCAACTGTGTTTGCTAAAAATAAACAATTTTAAATAAACCATCATTATCATTTAATAACGGAGTAACTCATTACAAGAAGTCATTTTTCTGCAACCAAAGAAAACATTCACGCTTCTTTGAAGCGTCATTGAAGGAATTGTATTTAATAGAAAAAAACAAATAGAAAAAGTTTTAATGTTCAACACTTCGCTATAGAAACGCGCCTATTTCATAAATGGTTATAATATTATTGTTAATTTGAATGTAATATAAAGAAAAAAGATGGAGGTAATTTAATTTGTTAGAGGAAGTGAAGTACGTGCCACGTCATATAAAAATGCATTCAAGTAAATAATGCAATCATTCTAAAGCACAGTCACGTTAATTGTACAAATGAATTACACTTCCTCCCTTTCAGTGCTCGAAGATCCTTTTAAGAAGATACAGCAAACTAAAGTCATTCATTAAAACTATTATTAAGATATTTTGCAATTAGTGAGATGGTGAAAGACTCAACTGATCACATATTACGTCTAACGGTTTCTAGAGTGTAAATTTAATTTCGCTGAATGAATTTTCCTTTTATTATTTAATTTAAGACACGTCATCTCATCAGTGCATCGGACAGCATTTTCTTTTTACAAAACAGTACTATACATCGCCAGATATTAAGCTGTAAGAGGTTCCGTGGAACAGAAAGCTAAGGACTGACGGTTAGAATCTATACTCAGAATCTACGATAACCTTTATTCAGAAAGCAAAATAATAATAATAATTAGGAACGTTATTGCTTAGCTACCGAAGTCAGTGAAGTTGGTTCGAATCCAGCTGCTGTCCCTTGGATTTTCTCTTTCTAAGAGCTCACTGCCAGCGATGGGCAGTGTTGTCTGTATGAGAGAACACTGCCGGTAGTGCTCTAAAAAAATAAGGTTCCAAAATTTTGGTTACATTATCGAAGTAAAAAACTAGTTAGAAATATCACTCTTCATTGCATCAGCTTCAGATTTACGGAAGTAAATGTAGATTTTCTGAACCATCTTGCTTCAATACTTTTAAGAGAGCAAACCTACATTTTATAAACCACAAATTAGTTTTTTTTTTTTTTACAAGAATTTCGACATTACTGGTTAAGAGTGCCGCTTAGGACGGAAACATTCAGTAAGATTTTTCGTTATAACAAAAAAAATTTGATAACTTTTAGAGATGAAATGTTAATTTACTAACGGAAAGGAGAGTTCTGATCACTATTTAGAGATCTGTATCCCAGAGTAACAATACAATCTGCCCTGGACTAACTTCTCTTGTATTACTACTGCAACAAACAAGCCTCCACGCGCTTACCGTTGTTACACTGGGTTGTGGCCTTCATTAGGACTTTGATTGCATCAAGACTGAGTAGATTAATAGTAGTTGTAGAAATACTGGCAAATATTAATTAAATGAAAATTAAATTAATTGAGGACTCCTGTACTAGTTCAAGACTTCTGAGATACCTCATTTTCATTCACATAAAATACGCTTTCTCTGTGCAATAGTCTGCATAATAAGTGCATAATAAATCTCCTATTTCAAGAATATGATTATGCAAAACCAAGTTATTGGATAAATCCATTATATCCGCGAATCATCTGTGCTCTCAGTTTTAAGTGATATCCATTAAGAATATTCAGATCGTTAGTTTCGGACACTAAATATGTGGTAAACGAGGTAAATTCTAAAAAACGTCTATACTAACATTTCTTTATGCCTTAAAACAAAAACAAAAAACTGAAATGTAATGAAGTTAATACCCAATAAATGCTTCTCTTTTTTTTATATAAAAACGTAAAAATAAAAAAGTATTGGTTATATTAAAAAGTAATTAGTTATTCAACTAGTGCAATATCTTATTTAAATAACACTATTTATTATCTTCGAGTTGTTTAAATAATTAAATCGTTTCCGTTGATTGGATACTGTGTTATATATTCACAATACAAAATTTCTATATTTAAAACTGATTGATTTATTGACCAATAAACTAGATAAATAAAAATAATTCGTGAAGTTCAATGCACTCCTAACGTGCAGTTCCATTGATTGACGATCCGTGAAAAGGCTTGCCAACACCTCTCTCATTCGGTAACGTCAAAGACGAGGTTCCTTACTGAATGAAAGCTTTAATTTAATTAATAATTAAAGATATTAATGAAATCACTTGATATTTTAAGATACTGTACATTAACATCAGTATTATGTTGTGTTGAATGTTTAATTGCCATACAAAAGATTCTGGATATTTTGTCTAAATATAGACCATTTAATATCTTTACGTTGCGTGTCATTTGTCTCAGTTCTACCGTAAAATTGTTTCCTAAATTCGAGATGGGTTAATTTAAAGTTAGCTCCAAATTATTGTGTTTGTTCACATTCTTTTTTTCTTTTTTTTAAATTTTGTTCATTTGGTTTCTATCTATTTTAGCTTTTATGAATAATTTATTTACAAATATGTACTGAGAATACAAAGACCAAAATGTCCCACTTAAAAAATCTATTCTTCATAACCACTGGACTAACTTCCGCCTCCAAAAGAATCATTAAATGTTGCTAAAATTTTAAAATTTTTATTATCTTGACTGTCTTGAACCACTTTCTTGTTCGCAATAAAAAGGTAAAAGAAAAAAAAAACAAATCTGAACTTCAGTTTTAATAATGTAGACTTGGCAGAGTGAAAGATAAAAGAAAAATGATACTGGCTCACGAAAAAAGAAGAGTAAACATTGTGAAGAGTTGGGAGGAGCCGGCGATCTGGTGAGCAGGTTTCCCCGTTTTATGGGCCGTGAGTAATAGTTGAGCAGATAACGCTGCTACCAAGATTTCGCCCAGCCTCAATCCACCCACCATCTCTCATCTATACATCGATCAAAACTCTTTTATATAGAACAATAATTTATAGCGTGATGCATTAATCTGAAGTTAGAAGGTCTATTTATATTTTTATACCTAAACGTTCATCATTTGGTAATCATTTTACATTATATTAATAAGCACATTTAGATATCGGTCTTGTAAAGCAAGTCGTCAACCGTTTTTGTCGTAAAATTTGCTTTTAGTTACGAACGAAATCGATGAAATTTGTACGTCGTAATCAATTAGACAGTTTACGTTTCTGACGAACAAATTAAGCGTTAATGTGAAGGAAAGAGAATAACTACGAAAGAGTTGCTTCCATTGTGCAACTATAACTGAATTTCTGTACTTATCTCGTTATAAATCCACTTTTAATATCTTAAATTTAATTGTCAAAGCACTTGGCTCAGTCATAGCTTTTTATATTTATAATAAATTTCCCAAATAATAAAGATAAACGCCATTAAACGATAAAACGTTTTTGTCCAATTTTGATTAACACCTTGCTCTAATGTAAATCGTTGCCCAATAATTCAACTCAAATTCAGTAGCCGCTGAATGGTAAATTTATTTGAATTTATATTATAAACGGATTTTTTTAAAAAAACAATGTAACATTATTTCATAGCATTTCTCCATTTTTTGTTTTATGGAATTAGTCAAGTTGTGCAGTACAGCTCGGCTCTTATGACGAACCCCTTTTTAAGTAGTATTCAAAAAAATAAACGAAAACTGTACGAACGAAACTTGCAAATGTGTGTCATGGATACTATTTGATGCTTTTTAAATACAAATGCTATCACTTTGAGAGCAGAAACGTGTTGACGATACAGTTTACTTATTGAGGAGGTGCGATTAGAGAAGAGAGTAGTATAATGGCGAGTAATTCAGCATTAAGGACTTGAAATGATTTTTCCATTTCCAAAATAGTTGCCCACTTTTTATATAGTTGTTCTGTACGTTTGGTGCCTTGAAATAGGGATTCATTTGTAGAATTTATTTTTAAAAATCAATGTTATTAGTCAGAAATCATTTTTGAAAAAGAACTGTCCATTTTCTCGTCTATTTTTTCAAGGTGTATCACTATTACGACATCTTTTCTGTAAAAAGTACTTTCACTACTTACAAAATATGGCAAACCGTTAAAATTTTAAAAAAACAATCACGTACGAAAATAAAGTATATTAACACGTGTAAAGCCAAGCGCGTATAAACATTTTTTTTTTTTTTGCCCGGGCTACTAAATAACTGTTTATGAGATCAGGGTAGTGCGAGATCTGTTTTTTTTAAAGTACAAGCATGTTACAGTTAGTTGCCGTACAGCCAAAATATTTAATAAAATCTCTGTTTTTTAGGGTCAAGTATAAACTTTTGTTGGTTAGTTTGGAAAAAAAGATTAAAAGATATTTCAACGGCGAAGTAATTAAGGAGCTAGGATTTTATTTTACTTTATTTTGTTGCGATTGTTAGAATGATAACTGTTTTTGTTTTTTAAGTAGAAATGTTTTCGAATTTAAAGACTGTGAAGAAGATATGTAGCTAATTCAAGTCATCTCCTTGAGATTATGTAAATTCTGGCGAAGATTGCAATGCTAGAGAATAGCTTAAACAGAAGTCTGTTAAGAACTATTCCATACATATGTAATATCATACTAAGTCCTGCTCTGGACTGCTTCGTCTTGTAATACTTGTCAGATTATGCTTGAAACTTTTGCGTTCATCTAGTAGCTGATTACTTCACCAGCAAAGTGCCTTGCACTCTTTCCAATGACATAATAGTAAGTGGCAGAAAAGTTTGAACTTTGTGTTGCGGCATGCGTAATCCATATCTACCGAACCCAAACAGTGGGTTAGTTATGTTCACGCACTTTACCAATGAAAGTGTATTCTTATAAACTTCGAACAAGTGTACATTTCGTGATCGGATAGATTTTATTCTTTAGTTGAAAGCAAGCGCGCATCAGGTTCTCTCCTAATTCGGAAGTTGGAAGTGTTGCCAACATAAACATTACAGCTAATCCAAGCATTCTACGGATTAATACAAGTGAGCCAACCCCAGTCAGCTGCCAGTTTAACGTTAATAAATTAATTTTAATATGACTTTATTTAAGTATGTGCCTTGTACATTTAAGTTATCTAATTAGAAAGATTGACCTAAGATTTTACTTCTGAAAAATTTCATAAAGTAATGAGAGCGAAGTATATTTCGAACGAAAGGAACATTTCATTTATGCGCAATTTATGCTGACGTAACAGGAAACCATTGAGAAGTTATCTGAAATTCCAGAAACCATCCTATCGGTAGATAAACTGCTTACGTCGATATATATGATTACCTTAGAGAGCAATTCAGACATATCATTTAAAAATAATATATGAACTAAAGAATCGATACTCTACCATCAGCTCAGTACATCAATTCAATGCAATAAAAAATAAAGTAATGTAATTGCCTATTTTTTCAGGCGGGCATTACGTCCAACTACCAATTAGGAGTCGTGGACGGAGACGACTAGCAAACATACTTTACTGTAATTTCTTTTATTAACCATTAAATAAAATCCAAGGCCTGAGACCGGGGAATCGAACCCAGTACCACAATACATATTAGCTTTACAAGTCTCGCCTCTAACCGCTCGGCTACTGTGGCGCCTAATTCAATGCAATATTGTTACTCGTTAATTTTCTTCAATAAATACATAGTTACAGGTTATTGAAATATTAGAAATAAATATTACAGAATTGCCTCTTAGTACAAAGTGATTTATCATTAACTCATGGAATTTGCCGTAAATTATGCATTGAAATGTACTTAACCCAGAAAAACTGGGAAAAGTTTACTTACTTTAGACTAGAGATGGAGATTTAGTTCTTCAGTATTTAGGTTCCATTAAATCCTTACCACTGAAATTTAAAAGAGAGTTGGAAAACACAACAGAAAAAGGCTAAAATCATATTGCCATCTAATGCGAATGAATAGGAAACGCTGGCCCTAGAGAATCAACTACTTCAGCTTACCAGAAAGAAGAAAACGTGGTTGCGCTAAAAAGAAACTATGGAAGGAATCGTAGCGAGAAGACTAAAAGATAGAAACAGTGGCTCTTTGGTTTGATTCTAATTCTTATTTTTTATTTATCTATTGAAATCTACTACTGCAGAAAAGTTGTTCCGCAACAAATATCCTGTTGAAGTAGGCGAGAGAGGAATCATCTCTCAGTAATGACTCTTCTGAAGCAATATGTAAAATTACCAACCTCCATCGCCGAGGAAATCGCTGCCATCACTAGGATTGTAGGGAATAGTAAGAGCTGCGTGCTGATGGATTAATGAACCAGGATGATCAGATAGAGGCGAGGATGGTACTTTGTGTTCCGTGATGATATTAAGTATACTCTTCTATTAGCATTTTTGCTCTATATTCGACGAATAATTTTGGTCTTTATTGATTGAATTTGGTAGATATTGGTAGGTTTGGCTGAACTCTAAACTTGAAGTCCACAAGTAAATATACGTTTTAGAAATAATTGGTTATATCTTGCGTTTTGTTGGTCATTGTTTGTTTTCAATTAGTCGCTTTAATAGGGAATATTTTTTTTTAGTTTCTGTCGGAATCCTAATTATAATTGTGTGAAATATTAATTATTTTGTTTTTATGTTTGTCGATTACCCCAGGGATAAGTTTAGTAAGGTCCTCTCCTCTTTGCGTAGATTGCAATGAGGAGGAGGATTTCAAACATATAATAATGATATGTCCACGTTATGTAGTAGAAAGGAAACGAATGTTTGACGACATATACAGGTATTTAGATGCACCATTTCGCTACGAAGACATAATATTCTCCACCAACATCAATGTGCTTAAGTCTATAGCAAAGCTAGCAATGAAATATGAATATATTTAAAAGTTATAGAATGAATGAAAAAAAATGATTAGAGAAGGATTACGTGATTTTAATTTCGGTTAAGCTATAAGGATGGCAGGAATATAGAGTACTGATCCATCCATTAGTGGTAAGGTTTATCTAAATAGTTGTATATAGTAGAGAGATGAATGTGTGAAGCGAATGTATTTATAAGTAAGAATGGAGAGTGATTGATATTCTAGTGATAAGCACCTAGACGATGCTGGCTGTATGGCGAAAGCCAATGCCAAAAAATAGAAAAAATAATAATAATAATAAAATAAGTTTAGTATTAAACCTCAGCTTGTGTTGTAGCATAGAATGCTGTGGCAATATTTATTCCACGAAAGAATTTTTAACCGTAGGTTCTAAACCAAAAACGCTAGGATTACATATTTGATCAAGTATGTTATAAATACAAAACTATTAGGTGTGTTAAAGTGGATAAAAACAGTTAATGATCCTACATCAATTAGTTACAAAGCTGACACGGCTCACTTAAACCAAATTTATAACAATATAATCATCATTCAACCGAGAAAACATCAGAATTAGGATTATCTGATTGTATCCGAAACAGAAGATAACCGCCCCTCAAGAATCTAAATCCTTATTAGATCAATTACTGAAAAGGGGCACACTTACGTGCCAAAATGTTTAACACATTTACCAAAAACCTCAAGAATTACTGCCCACAAACAACTCAAATTTTTAATTGAATGAATCATTCTTCATATCAACTAACAAATTCCAAAAGTATAAGTAAAGAGAAATAATATAGTAATAGGAAAAATGAAAAAGGGCAAAATGGTGATTTCAACTTTGAGAGGATGGTACGGGGACACCCAAACTTGATCGTTTTTAGACGACAGAACCTATTTACCTGTTCCAGCCGGTATGAGCTGGCGTATCCATCCATACCACTTCTTCAATATTTCTTAGCAACCACCAGAGGAAGTTACGTAAATCACTATATAAGGCCACTATATGTTATCTGTCGAGTATTCTGTATTATCCAGCAGCACCAAGCTGAAAAGGAATATTGCTGTTGACGAGTTGAATATAGTAAAACTATCTTGTATCTATCCTGTTTTTCCATTATACTGATCGATGCATTTGGAAAAACTTGTTTTTCCAATTTATACATTTTGCAGTAGTTTGCTATAATTTAATAACCATTAAAATTCTCTCTCGTATATTTTCCTCGTTAAACATATCCCACTTCTGTTTTTCTTTAATTTTTTGCACGCCATTAAAGTTTTATAAAAATCGAAAATTCATTAATTTCTGATTTTGTAGAGAATGTTAATTATTATTACATTAAAACTTTCCGGCAGGACAGATGTAAAAGAGTTGTTCGTTAAAAACTGTACGAAAAAGTGTGACGTTGAAAAACACCCAACTTTGGCAATTTTTTTCTCTTTTTCTAGAAAAGATAAAATTCCCAAATTCTTTTTAATATATCGGGAATATCCTCGATTATAAGTATAATTTTTTTGCAAAGATGTTGGTTAGATTAGTCGCCAAATATGAGCTAAAACATCATTCTCAGTAATTCTTCTTCATGCGTGAACCGAATTTCATGAAATACTTTAAGTAGGTCTTGACCTAGTACATAATTTAGGAGGGAAATTTGCCCCACGTAAGTAAAGCCCTCTCTAAAATTATTACTAATAACTCTGTAAATCTTAGCCTGATTTTGATAAAATTTGGCAGGTTAAAGGGTTTCGAGTTCCGTACATAACATTAAAGTGATTGTTTAGTGATGTTAGTTTAATGGAAAGACATTTATTTATTTTATTTTGATTTTTTTTTTTTTAAGTCCAAATTTAAAAAAGTAAAAAATGATTACAAGCATTTAACTTATTTCTATAATATGTATCCTTCATTCTAAACAATTCAGGGCTTCTAAAAAAAATTTGTCGGTTGCCCCTTAAATAATTCAATAATGTTCCATTAAATAAAATGGGCCTCAACTTGCTTCCTGAAAGGATTCTGGAATTTTCGGCTCGCCACAGAGGAAGTTCTAATATTAGACACCAACTACTAACACAAAGGAAACCTCTTAAAGAGATGCCAGTGAGCTATTCGCTTATTCAATTTCATTTATCATACATTTATATTATCACAAACATGGTGCAAGTTTAAATTCCATTAGCCGTTATTTCCGCTTAATAAAATAGATGATTCGGTGTTTTTTAGCGTGGATTTAGCATTAGATAAATATAAAGTAAATTGTTTTCATGTTTCTTAGCAATAAATGTAGTTAACATTAGAGAACATTGCATATTTAATAAAATTGGTTCTAATAAAAAATATATATGTATACTCTAGACCGAGCAAGGGAAAGAAAATGCCATTTCAAACACCCACACTTCCGTTGCAGAGCTTTAGTTCTTTTATTTACTTAAATTTATTTTTTTTTCAATTAAAGAAGTTGTTAAGTAAAATAGTTAGGGCGAAGCAAAGAAAAATGTTTAACAAAATCACAGAACTACAATATTTGAGGACCAAGAGAGTGGGTGAACTTATAGAAGGGTAGATGAGAGAGAAGTTTCTTAAAGTTCTATTGCAGGAGATAGTCTCATCAAATGTAATTTATTTGAAAATCCAGAGTCGAAAAAATCGAAACCAAGAGGCTAAGAAAGAAAATTGAAAATGAAAAGGTCATCAGGAGAAGTAATGTTTATTTTCCGTTATTTCACCAGTGAAAATAACCATCGTTTTGGTTGACCAACGCTAGAACATAGGAGGTAAAGTTTACAAGTCAGAACCAGGACGAATGGAATTCTAATCCACAGTTCTTAATAGATTTCTTGTAGAAAGTCGGATCAGTCTGGATGTTGTTGTTGTCTTTTAAAAGAGAAAGGTAAATCATCTGGAATCAGTGAGATTCCAGCCATAAATCTGGCTTCTATGTCATACTTTTATATTTTATACCCAAATCCGGCCGCCACTAAATTGTCTGGGTGGATCTATGTTGCATAGAGTTTCCTCTTTCAGACGTGAGAGTTGGTGGAATGAATAATTCTTTTGGGAATAGGACAGCGTTATCCCTCATCCAAAAGTAATTTTGATAGATTTGATGGTGACTAGCCTAGTATATGCTGTCCAGCATTATATTGTTAATATAATCGACATCTTCAATTTGGGTGGTGGAAAGAAACCAATTGGAAATCTAATTGGATTTTCAGTTGTCAGACTGAATTGACAGGCAGCGTACCAGTTCTGAAGTCTACGAGAGCTACAGCAAAAGTATTGCTGGATTTATCTCTAAAATGTTTTGGTGTATGAAAGATAAAACATAGTTTCCATCAATGATAATTCAGCGTTATTATTCAGCGCTTTGTTTCAAATTGTGAACAAAGTCACGGAATCATTCCTATAATTTCAGCTCCCAATTGTGAACAAAGATTAAACCTATTATTTTTTTCTCATTACCACTTACAGGACTGGCTTTTCAAATGGCGAATCAAAACTAACGTTACGAAGTCAAAGTTTATAGTGTTTACTCTCAGACAGAAAATCCTACCTCCTGTCATCTTGAACCAAACTCCTACACCAACTGTGGACAAAGTACGCTACCTTGGACTGTACCTAGACAAACGGTTGACATGGAATCCCCATACTAGTCTGAAAAGACAAGAAACTAACCAACGCTACAAACTTCTCGCCAGACTACTTGACAAACGATCGAAACTTAACCTACATAACAAAAGGCTCTTATATCTACTGTTACTGCGACCTGTTTGGTCGAAGTATGGGGATCGACTAAGCGTTCCAACTCACTACATCTCCAACAGTCAAAAATACTACGAAAACTGCTTAACGCTCCATTCTACAATTCTAACCTCACCATTCATAATGACCTCAAAATCCTTTTCATTACAGATCTTGCTAACACTCGTTTTCTCAAATTTCATTCCTCTACAGCAGCTCATCCTAACCCTCTCATAGAACACCTATCTTCCTCCACATTACCAGGTAATCCTCTAAGGAGATTGAAGAGAAGATGGCCTCGTGATCTTCTCTTATCGTGAGAGCAAAGCACGTTACTGGAGAGACACCAGTGGATGCCGTCTCCACTCATGATTTTCTTTTATTTGTTTTTTTATCAAGTCAGATTTGCTTGTTGCAACAAACGTTGCAGTTGTAAATTCCAATGAAAGATTTTAAAAAAATTAAAAGAAAAAACAGCATTTAAATGATGATAAAATCTCCCTTGAAATTATTATTTCTTTTTTAAATATAATATTTCAATGCGCAAAAAATATTGAAGTTGATAGTGGCATAAAAATGTAATTTCTAAAAAAGAGTAATAAGTAAGCTCGTAATTTTTCTAAACACAGAAGCTTAAAAAGTTTTTAAGCTACAAGAAGTTGTATATCTTAAACACAAACCAATACAAACTAATTTTTGAAATTAGTCACTTTATATTTAAATAATTTTTTAAAAAAGCTATTTATATTAACATAAGAGGGACACAATTTATTATGGCCGAAAGTGAACAGTTTTAATTAGCATTCAACTGTATGGATGTACCTTATTGGTGTTTTATCTGGCTGCATTTTATTGCCGCTTATATCTCTTGCGGTTTATTATTATAACGGTATATTCATTCATATATTATTAGATAAAACGCCATTTTATTGTAATTAATGTGACATTATTAGATCTTTATGCTTTCATAAATTTTATTTCGTATATTTAACAATGACCTTTGACTTGTATAAATTATATTCTTGCTGAACTATAACCTTAAAGTTAAATAACAAAATAAATAATTTCCATTAACTACGAGAGGGCTGCCTTTTTGCATCGTACCTATTGACGGAACTTCAATTAAGGAAGTGTAAAACAATAAACTTCCTGTAAAAAGGAAGAAAAATTCTTTATAAATCCCGGTTTTCTCGTGAATTTCGGAGACAAAAATTTCTTACATTTACAAACCGCAAAAACGCTTTTGGTTTTTTTGAATCTTCATTCACCATGGATTTGGAGCTACAGTTATTGTTCTGTTGATAACCGCACACAATCCTGTGGAGAGAAAGGTGATTCGCAAAGCACCAATTTAAGTGAACATACTTTTAGAAAAAAAGAACATATGGCTTTTAATAAATATATATTCATAATCAAGTTCAGGGTACTGGAACTGTACATATAATTGAGAACAAGATTTCAAGTCTGACAAATGTTCCATTTAGATCCTTTAATATGGAACAGATTAGATGATATAAAAATTTAAAAGGATAGTTTCTCTTAGTAAAGAGAGCGACCATAATCGTGAACAAGTTGCAGACTTACAGGTGGAGAAAGGTTGTTTGTACTCTACTCCTTTAAAAGCTGTATTACATTTCTCTCAATATGGGTTACTTTTTTGGATTTTTTTTTTTTTTTTTTAAACAGGACAAATTCCTTTTTCTTGTTTGTCATGACTAGATACTGCGTTTGGATTTTGAGTATCCACCAGAAATAGAAGTTTTGAAATCTCCTGAACGCGAAAAAGTACTTTCTTATTATTATTTCTTTTTAAATCTTTTATTGTAATTTACCACTGCAACAGTTGTTGCAACAAGCAAATATGGTAAAAGAAAAAAAGAAACAAAAGAAAATCATGAGTGGAGAAGGCACCCAGTGGTGCCACTCCAGTAACGTGCTTTGCTCTCACGATAAGAGAAGATCACGAGGCCATCTTCTCTTCAATCTCCTTAGAGGATTACCTGGTAATGTGGAGGAAGATAGGTGTTCTATGAGAGGGTTAGGATGAGCTGCTGTAGAGGAATGGAATTTGAAGAAACGAGTGTTAGCAAGATCTGTAATGAAAGGAATTTTGAGGTCATTATGGATAGTGAGGTTAGATACATAGAACGGAGCGTTAAGAAGTTTTCAAAATATTTTTGACTGTAATGCCTGGAGGCTTAGGGAGTAGGAACGCTTAGTCGATCCCCATACTTCGATGCCGTATGACCAAATAGGTCGCAGTAACAGTAGATATAAGAGTCTTTTGTTATCTAGGTTAAGTTTTGAACGTTTGTCAATTAGACTGGCGAGAAGCTTGTAGCGTTGGTTAGTTTCTTGTCTTTTCAGTCTAGTATGGGGATTCCATGTCAACCGTTTGTCTAGGTGCAGTCCAAGGTAGCGTACATTGTCCACAGTTAGTATAAGAATTTGGTCCAAGATGACAGGAGGTAGGATTTTCCGTCTGAGAGTAAATACTATAAACTTAGACTTCGTAACGTTGGTTTTGATTCTCCATTTGAAAAGCCAGTCCTGTAAGTGGTTGATGTGTGTTTGAAGAGTTCTTGTAGCGATAAGAGGATCTTATTTGAAAAAAAATTAAATCTTATTCAGTTACTGAAAAGCTTCATTTTTCTTCAATTATATTTTTTGTTTTACTAATTCTCAAAGTTAGAAGAACATTTAATTACGTAAATCAGTGGTTTCCAAAGTTTCCGGTACTGTCGCCCAATTTGGTAGGATAAATACCTAATACTTTTTAAACTAGAAATAATGCGATCTGGCCAAATTGCCAAAATGGAGTTTTCAGCAATAATATAAAATATCCGTTTTTGATGGTTCCTTCTGTTCAAATTTTATAGTTTTGGTGCACCTATCGGACCTGACAGAATACTTTAGGGCAAAATACGTCTTACTGAGTAGTTTTTCGCTATGATTTGGTATTTCATTACCCTTTTTTTCCCTTGATTTTGGGCTCTTGAACTTAGCAAATTAGCCATTTAGTTAAATATTGGATGTTCGAAGAAATATCTTTGCGTGTTAATATATCCAATGTCTCCATATGGCATAAAATCAATGATTCTATACTTATAAATATATACGTTGTCCTCTTTACATCCATAGTTAAAATTATTGTGAGTTTTGGTTTTTGCTTTCTTAGTTGTCTAGACTGTAAACCCGATACATGACGAGCGTCTTTAGTATTTTGATTACTTACAGAGTTAAGATAACTTACCTGTTGAGTTTTATGAATTCAAAGAGTTCTGTGTAAATGTTGCCATCATCAGATGCAAGAATAGGGTTTAGATTGGCAGGTAAAGAACATCCAGTCGCTAGAACAGCCCTCCACAACCGTTCTCTTCCTTTAGAATTGTTAGCACATTCCATAATTAGGTAGTTGGCTTCTGCTATAATTCCAGAAGTACTCGAACACTGGTGAGATGTTTCCACCCCAATCCTGGCTAGATGTTGCGGCGAATAATTGTGGTTAAACCTCATTCTAATGAGTGTGCTAATATACTTCCTATTGTAGTTTTTGTATCTGAAAAACCATGATCTTTTTGGGACACTAGTTTGGATGGCTGTGTAAAATTGGCCTTTTCTCGCCTTTGTCAATTTGTATAACCGCTGCCATTCAGTATAGCACTCTGCTTTTGCAATATTTTTAATATCGGAGACCAACATTGAGTATGGAGATGTACGTATGTTGTAGAGAAATCGCATCCTTGGCTTTGCGATCCACAATTTCATTTCCTCTTGTTAGAAGTTTTTGTTCAACTATTTTTATGTTTACAAATTTTATATTCATGGTTTATTAATAATTTGACTTTTATAATAATAAAACAAAACCAAATTCAATGATTGAAGAAAATACCTCATTATAAATAAAAATAAACCAAACTAATGTCTAAATTTTTAAAACTTACGAACGTAATTGTTTAATCTTGCGAGGGAAAATGGAAATAGCTTTGTTAAGGGGTTAGCATTTTGCTGGTGGGTCGGCGATGCGGTTAAATAGTAGGAATTTTGCCCCCATGTGTTTCATGTACTGAAGTAATTAAGTAGTAGCGATAACTTTGGCCCTAGAGACTCCCTTGGGATGAATGTATTAGAAATTTAGGTTTAAATTTACTTATAGGCCTTTTGGGAGTGACTAATACTAGTTCCATTGTTATTAATATTATGTAATACTTTGTTTTATAGATTATATAAAGTGATTCATAAAAATTACAGCTTTATTGCAGGAATTTAGCCCCAATTAGAATTTCAGAATTTATTTAATGAATTAGTTATTTAATTTCTGATCATTAAAAAAAATTTTTTAAATAAATTTTAATAATTAAATAATATGAGTGCTTTACAGAAATATCATTGTAAAGAATATTTTCGAAATTAACCTGGAACGATTTTAAAGTTGTAATTTCGTCGTAAATCCAATATAATGTAATGCTTATTTTAGGTCATAGCATAAATTTCCAGTTCGGCAATTAAGTTCTTCTTGAGGAGCTGGTCAATTAAATTTCGAGCCACTCTCAAAAACTTTCCTTCCTTTCAGTTTTGCTCGCCTTATTTAGCTGATAACGAAAATTACGTTTCTCATTCACAAAAATACGGTTGTCTAAATATCTAATCACAGTGGTCTAAATGGATTATTGAAGAAATAAGACAAATTTTTCTCCGACGGTATTTAAAATGTATCAAAGGCAAATTGTGCGTAAATTGGTAATAGTCAAGGCATGGCTAACATACGGCCAGCGTAATGGGTTTGTGCGGCTCTCGATAATTCTTTCCATATTAGCTATTTAGCTTACAATAATTGATCGAATGGATTAGATTCTTTATTTTATTTTTAAAAAATCCGTTGTAGTGATATTGTACAACTTTTGTACTTGTCTTTTGTAATTTTGATACTTCATACGGCTCATGAAAAAAGTTTTCTTTCCTAATCGGCCCGGAGGCAAAAACTGTAGGCCACATCGGGGCTAGACAGTTATCGTAATTTTAGTTCGGTAGCATATTTAGTTTCAAATATTAAACCCTTTGGCAAACGGTAGTAAGATTATATCCTGCCGTAAGAAAAGCATGTCACTTCTTCGTCTTGGAGTTCTGACATTCGCTTCCGGGGCTGCAACTTCCTAAAACTTTCTAATTCAAATCAAAATACACTGGTCAACATTTATTGCCCTGAGAATTCGTTCAATTTCGGAGTACTTTGTCACTCTCATTCAGTTTCTACATTCTGATACATTAATTATGTTAAAATTTGTGTCTTGCTTCCATACATTTAGTTGCATCGTTACTTTTATCCGCCATAGCACAATTTTTTTTTAATATTTCTAACCGGTTTAGGATTAACGATAGCTAGGAATGGAGGATCCGATTTGGACGTTCTTAAAAGAAATACAAAGCAAGGAAGGCAATAAAAATGTTGCACCTGTTGCTATGGGATACCATCTTTTCAAAATTAAACAAAAAAGTAATTTTCGAATCGATAATTGAACGCATTCTACTTAATGTGGTGGAAACGTTGACTGTCTCCAGAAAAAAAAAAAAAAATGAGAAGAGGATGAAGAGTATGGTGTTGGATTTTTGGAGGAGATCTCTGAGAAGAGTCATGGATGGACAAGATGAGAAATGAAAGGTACATAAGAGAAGTGGTGGAAGTAAGAGAGAATTTCCCGAAATAGAAATCGAGCTGGTATGTTCACATTACGAAGATGGCACCGAGTAGGGCGGCCAGATAAGATTTATGAAAGGGTGCCCGCCGGGAAGAAGAAAGAATACACAGATGTGAGAGAATGGAAACTCTTGAGGAAAGTCACGGACCGGCATAACAGGTAGAAGTGGAGGAATATCTTCACCTAAACCCTTAAGAGAGGTGATGAAGTAACTCCAACCGGTTTCTGACTCAGAATCAGCAAGTGTATTGTATGGCAGAAACGTAGCAGAATTCTCTTAAATCCATCTCTGATAATGAATGAAGATCTGTCACTGGTCAGTAAAATTGAAAAAATACTTGCTACTTCTGTCATTTAATTAACGATATCATCCAGCACATATCCGTATTTATTGATTATTTCGTCAGTATAATCAACAGTAGCTTTACATCATGAAATCGTATATCCAATATTATATTCCAATATAATGTTGGTAATATGATCTGATATTGAACTGCGTTAATTAACTAATATCAAATTGCAAATACAATAATGTTAAATGCAGATTTCTTGCATTGTTGATGGTTAATATTGAATTACATAAACCCTTCTGTGATTGCTATTATTGAATTCATTATTGCTTTTTCTTCCGACTGCAGTCTGGGAATAGAAAACTATTAGTTTCTTTCTTAATAGTTATTTTGCTACTTATATGAAAATTTAAACGATTTTGCTTGAAATATTGTCTGAATTTATAATATTAGCTCTATAGAAAACCTTTTAATTGTATCACCCGTTCTCTTTGTAACTATCTGCGCCGAAAGTCGATTTATTATCGTTTATGTTACTTCAGACCGAATAGTTAGCTCTTTTTTTTATTTATTTTTTTTTTTTTATTTTTATTTTTTGGCATTGGCTTCCGCCATACAGCCAGCATCGTCTAGGTGCTTATCACTAGAATATCACTCACTCTCCATTCTTACTTATAGATACATTCGCTTCACACATTCATCATTCTACTATATACCGCTATTTACATAAACTACTGCTAATGGATGGAGCAGCACTCTGTGCTCCTACCATCCTTCTACGAGCTTAACCAAAATTAAAATCACGTAATCCTTCTCTAAGCATTTTCTTCCATTCATACTAATTCGGCTATCGCTTTTAAATACATTCATATTTCATTGCTAGCTCTGCTATCGACTTAAGCACATAAATGTTGGTGGAGAATATAATGTCTTCGTAGCGAAATGGTGCATCTAAATACCTGTATATATCGTCAAACATGCGTTTCCTTTCTACCACATAACGTGGACATATCATTATTACATGTTTGAAATCCTCCTCCTCATTGCAATCTACGCAAAGAGGAGAGGACCTTTTGTTGATCCTGTGTAGATACGATCCGCACACCGCGTGGTTCGCTCTCAGCCTGCTTATTGTCGTAACAACCCATTTATTAGTGACAGTTCCCTTAAACCATGGGTGTCTAGGTAACTGATCTGCCATAGTTTTATAGAATCTACCTTTATCACCATTATTGTAATCTGTCTGCCATTTTTGTAGTGCTGCTTTTGCAATTATACCCTTGATATCGGTGTGTGGTAATTTATAATTAGCCATTTCCCCACTATTGGTGGCTTCCTTTGCAAGTGTATCAACAATTTCATTCTCTTTTATACCACAATGACCCCTTACCCACAAAAAATTAATGCAGACTCCCTTCTCTTTAAAAATGGCAATAGTTTCTACAATCTCTGCGATAATGTGATTCATTCCTGCAGACTGGTTGTGTATATGTGATAATTTACACAACGCACTCTGGCTGTCACTAATAATGGTATATTTTTTCTCCGACAACGAATAAATATATTTTAAAGCCGTTAAAATAGCAATTAGCTCCGCTGTATAGATGGATGCCTCATCTTCTAATTTAATTATCGTAAAATAGTTCCGAACCGGATCATACACAGCACTTCCGACTTTATTATTGATTTTGGACCCATCTGTAAATAAACGATATGAGCCCGGATAATGGGAAGAAATGTAATCTTCGAAGGCCGCGGTTCTCCTCTTTTCCGGTACCTTTATCAAGTCGAAGGAAGTGTTAACACTTAATTCGCTCAATAAATGTTCGTATTTTAAGTTGTACACATCTAACTTATTATTAGAATATACCTTATCTCTAAAGGTAGAGATTCTAATAAAACTTTCTGTGTAAATGGGGCCTTTCTTTTTTGTCCAATATTTGTGAGTGAGGACTTCGGTATTTAATTGGCTTATTTTATTATAAATTATCCGGTTCGTGGCTAATTTTTTTAAGACATATCGATCGGACAGTAATTCTATTCTATAAGCGAGCGGTAATTCGCCAGCCTCTGCGTACATTACGTCCACAGGTGTGCTGTTCAAGAATCCGAGACACAATCTGATACATTTATTTTGTAGTACGTGAAGGGGTCGCATAACATACTTGCAGGCCTGACCATACAGAAAACACCCGTAATCCAGTACCGCTCTTATTGTGGCCCTGTAGAACATTAGGGACACCTCCGGGTCCGCCCCCCACTTCCTATGGGAAAAGGCTCGTAATGTGTTAAAGTACTTTTCTATTTTTAGTTCCACGGTTTCGATGTGTTTTTTCCAATTAAGTACTTTGTCCATTGTCAACCCTAAGAATTTTGCGGACATTTGGCATGGAAATTTCCAGTTCGCCAGTACCATCTCACCGGAGAGGCCCAATCTCCTCTTTCTAGTAAAAGGGCAGAGAACTGATTTTGGTTCTGACAGCGACAGCCCGTTCAGAAGTGTCCAGGATTTTAGGTTTACCATAACTTCTTCAAGCGCTTTTTTGCTAGTTAGCTCTTACTCTACGTATGTTGAGGATCAAACGGGTTGATCATATTTTTGCAGTTTTTACTTTAGAGTTTCACCCTATAAGTTCCTTGTTTGTGTTTCTCGAAATTGTGTCCAGTAATGAATGTAAATTAGGAACAACGTTCGCTTAGCATAAGCTGTAATTCAAATTCTAAATGTATCAATGAACACTACAGCAGTTTTTCAGCATGAAGTTTATAATATTGTAAATAACTTTCTTGTGGAAAATGGCTATGCGAACGAACTTTTCAATTCAATTGCATAAAAGTATTCTCACTTGTTTTCAATGGCACCACTTGTTGCTGCAAACTTCGACCTCCTTTCTTTCTTTAGGATTAAATATTTCTTCAGTTTTAGTTGAAATAATTATTTATTGTTAGATAATGCCGCAGAACGAACATTGAAAACAAAATGAATAAAAAAGAGAGTTAAAAAATAACAATATAGTTTATTCCTATTCCACTACATATTTTGTTTTGGTTTGGGAAATGGCTAGTCTACTCTAACGAGCCTAATAATAAGACCAACTTGTAAAAGGGCCGTTGAAGAACGGTAAGAGGCAATTGTAGCGCGTTAAAGTTAGTGGCTGGTATAGCCTGTGTGTGCTAGCTATGGTAATGATATTGACCGATAGAGAGCGTGCTAGTGTTAGCGGCAGGATGTTCCTTTCACTGTGTCCTGTACACTTGGGGGTAGAAGTGTGAGCTATACATTTGCATCCCACTTTGTAACAGACATAACTGTGTATGTACGAGTCCTGTCGGTAACACCACTTCTTCTACAACCGCTCATGAATACGTAGAGAACTGTTCCTCTTTATCCTACCCGCCACGCCGAGGATCATCATGAATAAAACAAAGACACCATAGATATACATATTATGAACTTCCTTTCCAATAAAATACTAATATTATTTATGTTTTTGCTCCTTCATTTCCAGAAGTAAAACGCTTTATTGGACAATAAAAATGAGTCTTAATTTTAGATCAACTGCTTTAAAATTATTAAACATACATCTTTTACCTTCGGTAAAAAAAGAAAATAGTTATGTCGTTCAAATATTTTATTTTTTATCTTTACCCAGTTATATCCGTACTCAGTGTACCATGGATTTGTATTTCTTTTTAATATCTCCTATAATAATTCTAGAACACAATGTTCTAATGTTAAAAGCGGATGTTCAAGTAATCAGGAATAAAAAATCAGTTCAGCAAATTAGGGGTAAAATTAAAAACAAATTTAAATTAAGGATTCAAAATTGGCGAGGAATCGGTCCAAATAAAAACAACAACTCGTCTTTTTGCCAACGTTTCGACAAATATATTGCCTTCTTCTGTAACTCAACCAATCCGCGTAGCCGCTTAAGTTTCAATAATTATAAAAACTTTATTATATTTTATTTATTCATTTTTGTATTTTTATATCACTGATTTTAAATTCTCTAAATTGTTTGTATTGTTTTATTTGTAATATTCAGGCCCTGAAGAAGGCAATATATTTGTCAAAACGTTGGCAAAAAGACGAGCTGTTGTTTTTATTTGGACAATTTGAATCCTTAATATAATATTTTTACGGTCACTAAAACCAATATACAAATTTAAATAAAACCTATAAACTTTTTTCGAATGTTTCTAATCAAGCGAAAGACGCACACATTTTCATATTAGATTATTTTTTTCTAATATAAGAAAATCGTGGAAACTCTTGCGCCTGAGAACCGAGGCTATCGAAATAGTGCTTAGCCTGCTCTCAAGATAAATCGAGCTCAAGCCAAGACTGCTCTTAGTATCTTGAAACAGCCAGCGTCCTGGCATCGAGCAGATATGGTCACATCATTTCATGGCTTCGGTTCTTCCGTTATCAGTCCTTATCTGGGGAACTCTTCACCTAATACTTGCTAACGAGTTACAGGAAATCTTCTTGCTTTGCTAGCTCTATTTAGCATTATGTTGAAAGTGGGTGGCCGGTACTCTTGAGTTTTCTGTTAAAAAAAAAGTAAAGTAATAGCTATTTTTCCAGACGGGCTTTACGTCTTATCTACCAAATTTGTGGGTCGTGTATGGAGGCGACTAGTGAACGTACTTTACAATTAAATTCTCTTATTAACTATTAAGTACAATCCAAGGCCTGGACCTGGGAATCGAACCCAGTACCACACTTAAAGCTTTGCTGGCCTCGCCTCTAACCTCACGGCTACCGCGGTGACTTACCCAGTCTTTCATGTTTTTGCAAAGGTTTATCCTTCTCTTAAAGTTTAACTTTCGGGTCTATGAAGACTTTTTTTTTAAAAAAAAAAAGCTTCTACTCAGCGACACATTTCTAATTAAAGTAAGTTATAATAATTAGAGAACACTGTATATGTTCAGTCGTACACAGCTTTCCTTGGCGGCCCTTTTAACTTTCCTGCCATGCTTTTTCCCGCGTTTGGTTCCCGCCAAACTCCTGTAGCCTCGCAACTTATAACCTTTGCTGTGTTCTCATTTCTGTTCCTTCCAGGCTACAGTGCATCACGTTCATCGGCAAGAAGAAGGAGCAACAACCGCCTTCCTGTATCCTTTACATTCTTCTCTTCAGCATCAGTTTTTCTCCATCTTCATCTGCAGGGTTGTCTCGGTGTCTTTTGTTTGCCCTCTTTATGGCCCTGGCCCTTCCGGTCTTGACCCCACTTGGTGTCCAACCTTGTCAAGGTGGTGGGGCTTACATAATAAGGGCACTAGAGATTAACCCTCTCTAAAACTCTCGCGTCTTCTGCTTCTGGGTGTGGGCCTCTTCGCGCGCCTACAGTACAAGTATTCGAAAAAAAAAAATGGTACTTAAAATTTCAAGGGCCCAACATCTATCTACAAACGTTTTTGCTGCTTCAGTAATTATCGATTAAAGTTTGTAACGCACAAAATACGTGAAAGGGTTTAGCTTTCTGTTTGAAATCGATTAAATTTATCAATAGTGGCCTACCATTGTGCACTATCCCAAGCTAATTGCCTTAAACGTTCCCAATCGTCTTTTAGTTAGCCATATACTACAGGCCATAGCTCTAAAGCATATTTCCAATGCTGATGCACAAATTTTTGACAAAGATTTAAACTATTTGACAGTTTAGTGTATTACCTAGCTGTATGAGTTGGCTAATTTTTATTATAGTGATTTTAACCTCAGAATAATTGAAAATAGTTCATTTTATAATTTGGCTATACAAATACAAAGTAATGTAAGTACTACAAAAGTAGTTTTCAAGATAGCAATTTCTTAATCTAACGACTGTCCTTCTTTAACATTCTTCACTTAATGAGATCATTAAAAAAAAACCTTTCAAATCATTTGCTGCCCTAAGTTAGAATTTGTTTAATCTAACAAGACAATCATAATTTAATGAGATAACCCTGGTCTTTGAATGACTTACACATGCGTTCTAACCTTTCCTACGATCGTTGGGCTGAAAGATTGAAATATAGTTCATTTCTTTGGTTTAGATATTAGATCTTAAATGACACCATCAGAAGAAAACTTCTGAGATTTTTAATTTTTTAAATTATCCCTTACTAAACAATATTATTTAATGATTTTAGTAAATTTATACCGAGTTCTAGCTAACTCCTTTCTGTTCTGGCTCGTTCTGGATTTTGGTTGTTGGAAGACAAAAACACCTTAAGTTCTACTGTGACTTCCTTAAAAGTCCGAGTTTGTAGGATGGATTTTAGTATTTAATATTGATGAAATATTAAATTGTGCGTAAAAGTGTTTCGAGTTGAGATGAGCTAGATTCTGCATGTGGTTTTGGTGAGACAAATAATTGCACACCAACTGTCTGTCTATGCTGGTCTCAGCCTTACTGCAGTGATTCTTTGATATGTCCAGTATAAGCTATTGCTGATTTAAGACTGGGGTAACCGCAATAACGACATAATCCATGCGCATGATGGGGTGCTTAAAAGAATGTGAAAAATAATGTTACGAGAACACATTTATGTCACAATTAGGCTACCCAGGAGGCTAATCATTCCCTTAAAGCAGATAGACGAATTCTTTGCTTCAAAATATAATACCTGTCTTATTTCCTCTATTTTTTTAAACTTTTTTATATTATTTAGAATAAATTGTGCGACTATATAAGTATAAATAATAATCTTTCATTTATCAATTACTTAGCGAACAATTGGCCTTCATTACTTTTGAAATAATTCAAATAATAATAATAATAATAATAATAATAATAATAATAATAATAATAATAATAATAATAATAGATAATTTGAAAATAATTCACCCAACTGAAGTAGAGTTATAACTGGCATGTCAGCTATAAGAAATTTTCAAATATTTACTGGCCGTGTTGAGTCGTGCACACGCGTGCACTCAAACTCGATGCAACATACACTGCATGATGAACCAATTATTTTTCGATTACAGGCTCTCAGACATTTTCATTAATCGTTCGTAAACAAATTAAGTTATGGATCACCTGGTTAACGAAGTTCTGATTCAGGATTTATGCTGAATTAACGGTAGGCTTTTCTACTAGCTTCTGGCGACGGTCATGGTGATTTTTCTCTCCTGGTATGTTCTGTAATGATATTTGCAACTCAGTTATTTCTTTATCTTTGAAATGTTTTAGTTTTTCAAGTCCTATTCTTTTTTTCTTCATAAGCAGCAACTTTAAATGCTTAATACATATGTATATTTGATAGTGATCATTTTTCAGGTTAACCTCCATTGATAAGAATATTAAGAGTTGTTTTATTTGTCTATTATTAGTGACAATTACTTTAGAGGGGATGTTAGTCTAGTGTCAAGATTGTGGCTTTGTAAGTGGAAGAATTCCCAGTTCGAATCCCGCGTATGATTACTTTTTATTTGTTAGCAAAAATTCTTTGTAGTAAAGTATGAGCTTCCGCCCCCCGTCCACGACACCTAATTGGTAGTTGGACGTTAAGCCCCACCTGAAAAAATACGTTATTAGAATAATTGACACCAGTTAGAAATAATAGAGGTTTTGTAAAAAATGCATATTTGAACACTGTTCACTTGAATAAACTGACGGTTTACAAATCTTGCAAAATTTAGTTCGTAAATTATTAGGAAAATTAAGCACCAAGTAATTATGTTAGTTTCTTTAAATTCTAAGATTTTTGAGATTGCGTTGACTTGCGTAGTTCCTACGTTCCATTCTTGCGCTAATAGTTTCTAAATGTACAATCTCGTTTCTCTCTAAGTAGTTGTATTTCGAGAGTATTATTCACTGACGCCTCGATATGATTTCAACCTAGAGTCCACAAGCCAGTACTACTTTCGTAGAGCTAATGCCTCCTAGTTTGTGCTTAGCTTATCTATCTGCAAATAGCTCAGCTCAAAACTAATTCCATTTTCTTCTACGAGGTAAAATATATCTTGAAAAGATCCTCACACTAAAGCAGCAGTTTACACTAAAATTACCTGCTTTTACAAATATTCAGAAATAATATCTGATTTTAACCATTCGGAATTAAATATCTCAAATTCTTTAAACTGTTTCTTTAGTATCTATGAATAGATCCACGAATACTATATCAACAAAATCAAGTTTTAACAGAGAAATTACAAAAGACATGTCGAAGACAATGCTCACATTTCATTCGAGTTCAAGAATTAACTAAATACCAGTCCCATAAGATTTCGCCCTTTGGGTTAAACGAAAAGTACAATAATTGTAGGTACACAAAAAACGTTTAAACAGAAAACCTTTTGTAAATTGGCTTAGCAAATTATTTTAGAAAAAACATTTAAACTAAAACCGTATTTTATGAATACTGTGAAAGGTACTGCATAAGATATAACGACATTTAACTTAACTGAAATAGCTTTAGTTAGTTTTTGCGATGAAATAAATTGAGTGTGATCATTTATTGGTGGAAATTGTGCGTTACTTTCTAATTCTGCGAAAATAGAAAATTATTTTAACATTTTAAAATACATAAATAAGTTATGTGGGTTGCACTTTAAAACCTTTTACCCACTATTCATCTAAAGTTCTGTTGCATATGGTGAGAATTATGAACAGTACCGCTGTGTCTTTACACCTCAGGCTATTACAGCTTTTGCTTGCTCCTAAACAGCACGACCGTTATATATTTCTGTGAAACAAAAAAAAATACCTAATAACATTCTAGTTATTTTCAAAATGTCGTATTTTGGTTTTGTGTGTGTCAGGCTGATCATATTGTAATTTTATTTATTTTTATGTAGTTATATAAGTCTAGGTAAATGGGCAGCTGTAATATTGCCGTCCACAGCTGATCCCTACCATTCTTGTACTTGCTGCAGGCCAAGATAATGTGATTGGCTTCGGCTGTTGATTCTTTAACGCATGAGCATTTAGGGTCTAGGTATGCCAAATGATGAGGCTAGTAGTTGTGATTGAATCTCAGCCTGCTCGTTGATACAGTCAAATCTATATTCTGAAAAAGCTGTAAACCTTGGTTTCACTGGTATGGAGGACTATATAAAAGTAGTAATCTTCCTTTGACGATTTTTAAAATCGAGTAAATTTTAGTCCATTTATTGTAGCAGATCCTCTTAGAGAATATTTTTTTAAATCTGAAGTTGTTATTGATTCTACTGGTGTTTCTTGGAGAAGGGTGGCTAATTTCGCGCCCATATCGGCCTACGCATTTCCAACCTATCCGCAGTGTCTTCTAAATTTTACCAGATACACAAATCTAACGTGTCCAAGATAAAAAAGAAAAAAGATTCACTACCAGATAGTTTTAATTTTTGGAGAGCGATCATAATGACCGAATGCTGAAAAGATGTGAAATAGACAATAGACTGTAAATACTGAAGGTTATCGCAAAGTTTGAAAAGAGAACAGGTGTCAGAATGGGAGTCTTAAACTCAGCAATTTGAACCGTTTTGATTTTTAGACTCGTCGGAATAAAAGTAAAATAGATGAATTGAAATTATGAAACTACTATGCACTAGATTTAGTCAGTCAAAATTTAAAAACTATGTTTTACATTGAACTAGGATTTTGGAAATAGTCTGCTTTATTACTGATTAATAAAACTTTACACGTTTAATTTCATTCCTAGTAGATTTAAAAAATTGTTTTCAATGTACGACGTAAAAATTATATTCTAACAAGTGCGTATTCTAGAACTCCACTTCAGAGAGGCTTTCATTTTCGGGCCATTTGCATCAGTTCCGGCCTTTAACCTACTTTCTCATTCACAAAAAAAGAGGTTTTCTTTTATTGTTTAGGTTCTAAAATTATCGCGTTTTTTTTTTTTAAATCGTGTATTTTGCATGCAAAGTTCTCGCCATTTTGATACTTAGCCCAGCTGGCTACTTGAATTTATATACCCAACGTTATGTGACTAAGAATCCTGTAGAGATGGAAGTGTAGAGCTTTAAGGAGTCACGGTTTCCTACTTCTCTCTTCCAGCTTCTGACCTCGCCATTCAATGTGGCCCTAAATAAGGCAGTTGGTAATCACCCTACGAGATAATTAATCTTGATTCTATAACCTTTGGATTTGTGATACTGTTTTCAGTAATGCTATTACATTTCTTTTATGTATTCACGCACTTTACTACATTTATTTTACAACATTACTAATTGGTTGTTTGACGCGTTAATTTAATGATATTCACAAATGGTTGATTGTTTAATGCATATTTAGAGAGCAAGAAATCATCAGAGAGAAAGGTAGCAATTTCTACTAATTGCAGATAAAGATTTATTCGCTAATCTTCGTTAGGAATTTATTACGAAATTATTATTTTATTTTTATTTTATTTATTAATGTTTATTAACAGGAATATTTTTACATAGGTGTATATATACAATAATTTAACATTATTATTGCTTTGGATATTATCCGTCAGCAGAGTTGCAAATGCGAAGTTACATTTTAAGAATCAATATAAATATAATAATTAAAAATAATAATAAAAAACAAGAAAAAACACTTATTAAAGGAAAAAAAACTCTGTTTTTTGATGAATATTAATTATAATTAAATTCTCTAACTAATAGAGATCTATAATATAATGCCTCTTTCAAAAATCCGACTAAGGCAGTCCAGTTTTGGCCGTTCAGAAGGTTTAGCAGCTCATTTTCTGATAAGGAATATTTATTAAAATATCTATATCTATATGGCTTCAATATGGGACAAATAGCGATCAAGTGCTTTACATTTTCTATTTCCCTGCAGTTACAGAGAGAACAAAGCTGACATTCTTCTGGCCTAAATGGTCTATAATTTAAATTTAACAGCTCACACCGAGCCGATTTATTACGAAACAAAAAATACTTATGTACTGAGATTACCAAACCGAGTAAATACTGCAGCAGATTAAGTAGAGGCATTGAGGTTTGTAGGAAAGCTGAAGTTAGAAGATTCTCATCATCTCTTTTCACTATGTACAAGTAATTCTAAGTCTGATATCTGTTTAGTAAAGTATTTAAGTTTTTAGTAGCGACTTATTAAATTCCAGGTTATAAATATGTGATCTAATTCATTTCTGTTGTATTGTTCAATTTTTAAATAATTTTTTCTTGTGATTTGTTCTCTTTAGTTCTTTAGTACAGAAAATAATCAATGCCACCGATGTTTTGTACACGTAAAAGAAAACTTTGAAAGCAATTCTCGCTGATTGATCTGAGTTCAATACAATTGAAGTTAAGACATTACATTGCATAGAAGAAATGCAAAAACATGCTCAACTATCCTATAAGATCTGCTGCTTTATTATTGCGAATAATATTTATAAATTATAATATAAAAATAAAGAAAGAGTATATGTAACAGGTGGTCCTTATAACTCTGTTGTTTTGGTTTGTGTACAGGTTGGAGGCGGCAGAGAACTTTGAGGGCTGCCCAGGAAGAAGCAGTTGAACCGGAGGCGGTAGCCGTCTATTGCGGACAAATCTGGTGGTGGGAGTTGCGACCGCCTCAGTCTGCGTCTACCCTTTAAACTGCTGACATGGACACCTGCACCTCATGTTGACCATGTCCTTGCAAGTTGCATTACTCCTTACATCTGTCCTACTGCATTTCTTTTCAACTACTTTTGCTCTTGAACTCGGTCAGTCTAGTCATTATTTTTTATAATTTTTATTTTATTTCAATTTTTTTTTAGATACTTGTTTTTTATTTTTACATGAAAGTGGCGTCAAAATGACAAACTGTAACATTCTACCGGCTATACGCCAAAAATCAATGAACAATTTAACAATTCTGTCCGAAGAGATAGATAGCGTGCCTCACATGTTCAAAATTGCAGGTCAAATGGAACAGTTCTGGTTGATTTGCCAAGAGGAGTATTTCCATGTGTTGTAAATAAGCGTATCGTAACTCCAGTGCGAATCCTCTCTGACACGATATGGTGTCAGTTCTAATCTTGTTATGACTGAAATTATCTAATTGTTATGGATAAGAAAATAAATGAGAGCAGCCTGAACGCTGAGGGTGAATCACAATGAAACATCTGCATAGACTGACGTCTAAAGAGACGAAAAAAATATAAATTTGCTTATCGTATGTTTATAGAACGAAGCAAATTTTGCAGTATCCGCTGATATAGTGATGAGCTATGGTGCTATGCGCCCAATCGCAACAAGTGCAGATGATTCGACATGATACATGTTATAAATAAATGAACAGCATGAGGGGAGAATTCGCCCATTGGTGAAACTACCAAAGCACTATTGTGCATTGGCACTTATTTCATTAAGAACACACGGTCACTGGGCTTCAACCGTTTAGAAGGATTGTTCGGAGGAGTTAGATGGGAACTGGGGAGTTAGGATCTGAGGAAATTGAGGCGTTGAACTTATCGTAGCAGGATCTTACAGCATCAGAAAGAAGCATACGGAACACGGACATCTCAGTGCAAGATAGAGTTAGGATACAAAGTAAAGAGGCATTAGTTATTCGACGGAATGTTTTTGACTGGAATCATTGGGATTTTGTAGATATTAGAAGCTTTGGCTGATTCCCAAAGTTCCACTCCGTAAGTCCAGGCAGGTTTGAGTATCATGGAATAGAGATAAGCCGTTTGTTGTTTAGTGAAAGTTTCGATCATTTGTCGAGAAGTCTGGAGAGAAGTTTGAATCGTCTGTTCAGTTCTTTCCGTTTAAGGTTAGTATGTGGATCCCACGTAAGACGTTTGTCCATGAAGAGTTCTTGGTGCTTAACACAATCAAGTTCTGAAACTATTAAATCTCTTTTCTTTAAAAAGGTTTCTTTAAAAAACAAAACAAAAACTGCATTTAAAGAGGCGCATTTTAATTTTATTTTAATTATTTATGGTTATTTTCAAGAGTTAAGTGGGGGCGTATTGATTTGAATTTATTACTGATGAGTGGATCCTAATTATTAGATTTATAGCTAATAAATTTGGGTAACTGAAAAGTATTCCAAACTTAATGATCCCGTTGGGCATAATTTATATCAATTGTTATAAAAGTGATTTAGTATCCCAAACGAGGCAATTAGCTCATTATTTAATTAAAACATAATTTATTTTATTTATGCGCAAAAATAAATAGATCTATTTTATTCGGTCATAAATTTAGCCATTAATTGCTTCGAAAAATTAATAGAAAATCTTTTTTCTAGCTTTTTATAAAGCAAGAGCCGGTGACAATTTGCATTTTACGTTTTGGTGTATTTAACCTTTAATTTTTAGTATTTACAACTATGCAGTCAAGAAAAGCAATAAAAGCTTATGTCTTCTTATGAAGCCATAAATTTAGCCATTAATTGCTTCGAAAAATTAATAGAAAATCTTTTTTCTAGCTTTTTATAAAGCAAGAGCCGGTGACAATTTGCATTTTACGTTTTGGTGTATTTAACCTTTAATTTTTAGTATTTACAACTATGCAGTCAAGAAAAGCAATAAAAGCTTATGTCTTCTTATGAAGCTATTAGTCTTCTTTAGTATCAATATCATGGTGAGCAAGCAATTTGGTTTGAAATGATAGATACATTGAATTCCCCATTCAAACTTTATGCTTTGTCAGGTAAAGCATGAGGTAGTGAATATTTAAAAATTGATAAAAGATAATATTCTAATCAGTTGTTTTAGTTTTACCCCAATTAGTTCAACAGATTTCTTATCCTAGAATAATAAGTTTTCTACTCTTCAAATGGTTTGAGTATTCAGATTCATTGATCTCTCAAGACGGTGATCAGTGTGTTACGCGGCTCAACGACCATTGCAAGACATAGCTCTGCTTTATTTCATAGTCACTGTCTACAACCTCTCTCCACTAAGTTCAAAGCCAGAAGACGTTGCCTCTGCATATGTTGCGGTTCTCCCAGCTTTATTTTGGCCATTATCCCGTCAACGTTACTTACTTTTCGTTCATAGTCCGCTTCTATGAGTTACGTCAGCGTCTGTCTAAGAGTATCCGAAAAACACGAGGCTCAAAACGCTAGTTATTTTGTCCTCTTTGAAAGTACTTATATTTCTAAAACTCTTTTTTTAATGAACTCCTAATTTATTTGTGGCTGCAATAGTGCTGTTTATGTCTGGCTTCATCTCTTACTTCTTAGTGAGGGTAATTTCTTAATTTAATCATAAGGGTGGTCTTTAAACATTCAATATGGCTACACGCCTTTAATGTGCAACAAAAATTTGAGTAAAATTAAATCAAGTTTCTTGTGAGTCTGTGAACTTGTTCTAAATTTAGAAAGGATGTTATTTTTAATAACTTAAAAGTTTAATTGAAGCATAATTCAAACTATACTGCATAAATTTTACTTAATTGTGGTAAGCACTACTTAACTATTCGTAAAATTTATATGTCACTTTTCTTTAGTTTATATAGTGAATAATTGTATCGAACTTACCCATCTGAAATGCTAAATGTTTAAACAGAACGTCAGCTATCTGAAGCGGAAAGCACTGAGCTAACATCGTGATTGAGTGAGGTTGAAAACTTAAGTCTTGAAAACTTTGAGAAAACTTTGTAGAAAAGTTGGTGATTCTTTAATTTGACAGAGTACATGTTGGCTTCTAGAAGATTTGGTTATTTTCCTCTCTTCAATGTTTCTAACAACATTCGTTACTGGTGTTGATTGTACGCTGTTGTTTCTGTTGTATTTAGGTTACCGTACAGTTGTAAGAGAAGTAAGCACAGCGAGAGCTTCTAAATTTCGTTTAGTTACTGTTACTCTTAAATAAATACAAAAAAAATCATTAAAATATTATGTACCTTAGTATAATAAAATCCAATTTCACGTAAATCGGCTTTAGCTGGAATGCTTTTTTGCTAATCAAGTTCAGAGATTGACCGAATTTTCTGAAAATCAGCATCAACTTTTTTCTCGCACAATGTCCATCAGCTGGAAAACTAAAATCCAGAATTTAAATTTAAGAGGGAGTAGACGAAAATGGAAGATGAAAGAAGGCGTTACCTATGTATATTAGTCTGAAAGACTAATTGTTAACATAATAATTAATTAGATATTAAACATATTAGTAGTTATATAAATATTTACTTACTTACTTACTATCTAGTTCGACAGTCCTTAAAGTAGGCCCTGGACCTCCTCTACAAGTTTTTCCTATTCGTAGCGGTCTACGGCTTTAAGGCGCCATCTTTTTACTCCAACCCGACGAAGGACTTCTTCCACATCATCCAGCCATCTAAGTCGAGGGTGCCCTCGAATTCTTCTGCCTCCTGGGTTTTTTTTAAACATTTTTCGGGGCATCCTTCCTGCAGGCATCCTATAAATATTTAGGAAAAAATAATTTTGTCTTAAAAAAAAAAAGTTTATGATTTATTTATTTACAGCAGCGTTATATCCGGCGTTCGAATTTAATAGTAATGTTACAATCTTGGAAAGAAAGGCAGATTTAGAGCGGCCGACATGCGGCGGATCGGATCCCAGTAATGTCAAGTCAAATACAATCACAATCGTACACTCGAAGGCAGATTGCTAGTGACTGAAGGAAATTATTAGCTACCAGCTACAGAGATCATGAGAAGGACAAAAAGAGATCCCAAGTCTGGTGGTTAGTGGTTGGTTTGCGGTTAAATGCCATTTCCAGTTAGGCTAGTTTTATAAAGAGAAGGAAATGAATATTTTTTTGGGGGTATTGCTTTTTCTCTTCGGGCATTTTGGGCCTTATGCAGGAGTCATATTGTAAGATCCAGTTTGGGTAAAATTGAATTAGATTAATACTAAAAAAGTGGATAAAAAAATAATCATTGTTTCCTCTTTGTGACTTAATTGTTGAATATTTTATTTTGAATATTGTTTGCTATCGTTTCAACAAATGAATCGGCTCCTTTATTGGTATACATAATAGCGTTATTGTTTTATTTGATTGTTAATGCACTATCGCCCAGTAGTATAGTTTTGTTTAATATGATTTTGAAAATAATTATTTGTTTTGTCACGAAACTTTGTAACTTAGGTTCATGAGATATAGAGTAAGAGAATGTGGTAACGAGTTACCAAAACAGATTTCTTTCTGCTCCCGGTTACCACAAAGTTCTCTTCTGCCCTAAATATACGATCTCTTTGTAATCTTACGCACAAATAGCCGAAAAATATGTAGAAAGCAATGTTGTAGGTTTATTTGTCACTGCAACAACGTGTGAGCTTCTTAATTTACAGTTATCTTTTTTCTTTTGAATGGAATTTCATATTAAATAATAATTTTTCCAACATTTGCTCACAACTTGTTTATAAATGTTTTGAATAGAGTCTAATAAAAGGACGAAGCGAGAGAGAGAGAAAAAAAAAAAACTCAGTACCTTCCCAAAGTCGTGAGTTAACGATATTCAAACTCCCCCTCATACAGGGAGACTTTTGTCTGGTATAGTTGACATCTCTGGTGCTAGTTTCCTGCTGCTGGCCCATTGTGTGAACCTGGCTGAATGTGTAATGATAAATGGAATCGTAGACCATTAGGGTTAAACGATCCTTGTAATGAATGACCTCATTCATTCAATTTAAAGAGAATCCAAAGTAGGAGGCGAGGCGTTAACATTTCCAAATTTTGTAATTTAAATATTTATTTAATAAAATATTTCTATTTTATGACCATCATGCAGCAGACACACTTTTTATTTAAAGGAATTTTATTTTATTTTAAACTTTCGAAAATAAAGATTTAAGAAATTATCAGAACAAGCTTACTGGTTAAGAATTATTATTTCCAGAAACATTTAAACAGTTAAGCGTGAAATTTAGTTTTAACCCCCCCCCCCCACACACAGTGTACCGGAATTAAAATCAGACAATGCTATGGGTTTGAGATTACCAGAGCATTCTGTGCTCATTCAAAATCTTGCACGGTTTCACGTATGCATTGTCTAGTTAACTAGGGGACGCAAGAGCTTTTTTACAAGGAAGAAAAGAGCTTTGAATTCTGTGCAAAATGAAAAATCATGCTCGTACTGAGGTCTGTATCTCTATCTAAGGTAAAAAACGGCATTTCACAAGAGTTGAGAGCTTCTATTTGTGTGCGTAATTCCCAGTCTCTAATGCGAAGACCAAACATGTACCAACCACTTATCATTTGGCTGACCCCCACCTCCGTATAAAATATTTGACAGTTCTATTGGTAAGATAAAGGAAACATCCCACCAAATAATATTCTTATTGTATTTTATTAAAATTTCGAGTTTTTATCGTTAATGGAAATTTTATATTTTTCACAACGAGTATACACGCCGAACGCACCGTAATAGATATTTGGTTTGACTTGTATTCACGTCAAACAAGCTTAACTGGTTAATTAGGATTGAAGAAGTCACTCTTGTAAGTACTTACTTAAAAATGTTAACTTAAAAAGTAATTTTAAGAGCTTTCGCCATATAAAAACGAACAAAAAATCGAATTTTCAAAATAACAAATTTAAGCACCTCTATTAAGATTATCGCACAAAAATTGTTACTGAAACGGTGCCTCGAAGTTGGCGTGGATTGTGGTACCTTATTGCTGATAATTGGGTACTTTACTTTAAAGTTAAGGCTAGATTATTATCTTTGTATGATTACCCCAAATTTTAGCTCAACAAATTTTCTATTGTTTTTAGGTAAGGCTAGAATTATTTTCTAAAAGCAACTTGTTCCCTAATTATTCTCTTAATGATGGAAAAGGAACGCTTCCTAACAACTGCTGATTAGTAGTTTTGAATAAAAAAAGGTGAAGTTATTTCATTAAGTGCACGAAATAAGTTGCAGTTGCGTGTGTTCCTTCACAGGAAACGTTTATCAACACCTACACACTTGGCGGTTAGGAGCTCCTCCACTACTACTTATACATATTTTATGTTGCGTAATCACCATTTCTTCCAGACGGACAACGACTTAATAGTTACAAATAGCAGGAGTGATAGATTTTTAGTTTGGATAAAGAAGTTGACATTTCTAACAAACATATTGTGAAAATTACTAGATTGATTTGATGAATACGCTTCTTTTATTTTTTTTTCTTTTTTTTATAATTCCAACTTGTGTCAATCCTTTAATATTTAACGAGCAGTGACACCCGATCAAATGAAATATATTTAGTGTAAATATTTGTATGGAGAACTAACTTGATGATCTGTCATCTAGGAAACCGTGTTCAAATAAGAACACGTCTGCCAACGGTAAATATTTACATATAACATCATGGCAAGCAGTTCTAACTTTCACCTTCAAATGCTCACATTATCCAACTTAATATCATTGATAATGATTTAATAATCGGATGAAAAAGCGTTTTATTGCATTATTGTCATTTTGAAAAACACTTTTTAAGAAAAAGATTTTTAGCTTTCATTGGTCTCAGAAATTAGGACGTAATATTTAATGTTTTAGATGATTAACTTTATTCATGTAGTTATTACTTGTCAAGTTTAAGTAATTACACGTAGTTGTTCGACCAAATACAGATGAGGAAGGCGTAACCTTGGCATACTCATAAATTGAACGCCTCCGATTCAAAGTACATGTTTAGGCCAAGTGTTTAAGAACTCAGCTAGATCTCTACGGGCTTTCTTTTGGCATTGCAATGATATTTAAAGAGGTGTTAAAATTCTTTGTTCTTTTTTTAATGCTAGGACCAATCTAGGAGAATTGAACTGGGCTTTATTAAACTGGTTGAATTAGCCGCCCATGAGGTGAAGCGAGGTCTTATTTAAAGGTAGACGATTCAGAAATTATTCATGTTTTGTTTTTTAAAGTAATGAAAAACGAGATCAGATCCAAAATCCATCAAGCATAAGATTTCATATCCTATCCCTCCGTCACTCTTAGACAATTGTTTGTATTCTACGCTCTCCTATTTTACATTCATAGGGTTGAAAAGTTATAGCAATTTGCTGCGTAGATGGACTTTATTTAGGCAAAAAAAAAAGATCAAAAAAACAAGTATGAGATTAATAATTGCTGCTAGCTGTACAAAAGCTTTTTTATTTTTGTCGTTGATTTACATTTTTCGTATGATACTTCAACTTTGCCATGTTTTAGCTGTTGATGCAAATATACTGTAGGTAACATAATAACTCCATTATCCATAGAGATAATTCAGTCAAGCGTTTTATTTAAAACATTTTTGTTCTTGATAAGCATTGAGATTGACTTTTATCTAAAGCAATACTTTGAAGAATTAATTTTTGGTATCCATTGAATGGCGATTGCTATCTTAACCACATAATGGACAGAAGAACTTCCCAAAATACCTATTTCTGCAATTTCTTCTTTCAACCTTTAAGAGTAGAAGAAAAATCCGTGACTTTTTTACTTTTGCTATCTGATTGCGATTTAATGATAATATAAAGAATGAATTCTTTCTTGGTCACTTCTTCCGCGGTTGGATCTGATGTTGTATTTCAACCATCATTCTTTGTAACCAATCTTAAATCTGCTGTAATGTTATAGAATACTATAGTTTCCTAGAAATTCTGTCCTCTTTCAACACCCAGTTGGAAATAAGGGTCTGTCGCGGCGGTCTGCAATATGGGGACGTCACACAGTACGCGATATCTTTATGTGAGCGGGTCCAGTTTGGTAGCTTTCTTCTTGAGAAGTAGTGGTGCGATTTTTTTGTTATTTGTTTTAATTTTTATATATTGAGTATGAGCTCGAACGAAGAGCAACTCCTTCTGCTATTAGCTTTGCAAAGCAAAAAAAAAAAAGAAAAGACGTAGTTGGATGCATGAAATCAATAAAAAGAGAGAACAATTAGGGGAATACCACCGCTTATGTATCGAACTGGAGTCACATGAAGGTAGGTTCTTCTAGAATTTTCGTATGTCGCGAGGATGAAATAAAAAGTGAGTAATAAAGTTTCTTAACATTGGAATCTTTATTTCGCATTACTAGGTGGCAAGGTGGTCACGTTGAAATCTGTAATTTTGTATTACCAGATCGCTTGTCGTCGCGACAAAGACTAGACCGCGTTCTGTTTGGCAGAGATGATGCAACATTGTGTAATATAACTAGACTTCCTGACCGCCTCGGTCGGAGATCGTTGCCCTCAGTGACAGACCGCTTTCTGAGTGTCCGGGGCCTAACTGCTTGCCATGATGCCATCAAATTGTTGCATAATATCAGTGATTTCATACGTCCATAAGTAGCCTAATTTTTTGAAATGATTTTTGATAATTGATTCATCTGGTTTCTGTAGATTAGTTTGATTACCACTTGTAATTGAATTGTTTGTCGTCATTGGACTGGTAGTATGGTGGTGACAACGAGAAAAGCTTTTAAAAGTGGAATTCAAATTTCTCTGGCCAATATTCATCCGAAAATTGGTGACGTGAGTGATGAAGCACATTTTAATGAATACTCTTCAATATTCCGCAATCATCATGTTATTGCTATATAATGTCCATGGTCTTCCTGTCTGTTATCTTCTATTTATCATTTAATTTTAAATGTTCTAATTTTTCTTAAATTAATAACTTTCATAAGGATAATGTTCTGATAGGAAGTGAGTTATAGAAAAGCAATAATAATTTTAGACATGTGCCATCTGATATTTGGAAGATATTTTATGTGAAGAAGAATGAGTGAGAAGGCTGATTGGTCCGAAAGAGCGCATTCTAAAACACACCTGTCCTCTGTCATAGGGTTACATTTGGCCGCGTTTCTTGCTATACTGCCAGAAATGGTGTGGTATGAGCCATAATATCTTTAGCCGGCCATGTGTATGTGTGCAAGTAGATGGTTCGCCAATATCAAGGCTTGGTGGTTTGGCGATGGAGCCGCATCTGTCGCCACAAACCACCCAGCCGCTTTCCTGCTTGCTCAAGCTCCCAAGCCTTAAACCAAACCCTCTTTCTTATTATATGAACTAGCTTCACTTCTCTCTTTTCTTTATATATTCTTTTCTTTTTGTCTTGCTTCTTCTTCTTCTTTGTGTCTTATTCAAGAGTCTGAATACGATGTAGCCTTACCTTGAAATGAATGTTACACTGACACATATAAGCAGAGCTCTCTAAGTATATTGTACGCAGCATTATCTTTCACTTGACTTTACTGTTCTACGTAAATATGCTTTGCGATTTATGTATTTAATGTGTATGTAATTAATTCAAAAATCTTCACACCGGAATAAATTAAAAATACAAATAAAGAGAATTAATGAATTTAAAACAAACAGTATTACTCTTTCTTTTTTTTGTAAAGTGAAGAGAGATAAAGAAGTAAACTCCGAATGGAGGACTTTGCATCTTCTTTGCGCTGCCTTTCTCTGAGATTAATACTTTTCACGCATTTTTTTTGCACATGGCATACATTTGGTGAATAAATCTTTACTAGGCAAAACTTAGAAGTTATTTGCACCGAGTGAAACTCTTAAAAGTGGGCTAATTTCAATAGAATCGGCACTTTATTTTCTAGTACAGCGAGAACGAAATAACTTTACATTCATAACTGTGCTTGCTGGTGATCGCTTCGACTTCGTTTAGTTTAGAGACCTTTACAAGCCCTTTACATTCATGATCCTTAGTTTTAACTGCGTACATTACTTTGTCCAGCGAGTCTGGGTAGAATAAAAGAGTAGTAGGGAAGGGATTAGCTATGAGGTTAGCACACTGGACTACCACGCGGAGGTCCCGGGTTCGAATCCAGCTGCTGACCCTTAGATTTTCTCTTCCTAGGAGCTTCTTACAGCTCACTGTCCGGAGGCCGGCAGTGCACTGAAAAAAGCTCCGGGCGCCAATAACCTGAGATGTTGACGCGCCTTAAATCATAAAAAAAAAATGAAAAGTAAAAAAATAAAAGAGTTGTTTCGTATTTCAGAACCTCTTTTATATCAAAAATCTGTCGGCAAGAGTATTTGTGTCATAATTTTATATTACTTTCTTCAAATTTTAGGCACAACTAAAAAGTAAGTAAAGTAAAGTAAAGTAATCGCCTATTTTTTCAGGCGGGGCTTAACGTCCAACTACCAATTAGGTGTCGTGGACGGAGGCGAATAGCAAACGTACTTTACTGTAAATTTCTTTTATTAACCATTAAATAAAATCCAAGGCCAAAAGACCGGGAATCGAACCCAGTACCACAATACATATTAGCTTTGCAGGTCTCGCCTCTAACCGCTCGGCTACCGTGGCGCCTTTTAGGCACAACTATAATCGTTTTAATATTCATGAAAGAATAATATATACTTAATGCTAACTTGCTAACTATACAAGAAAGTTACTATATTGCTGATCAGAATGGTACTGTTTCCTTGCTCAGTGTGCAGTATCATGGACTCTAGCCAGCCCTAAACAGAATAATCCTAAAATGAACTTATCCTATTAGAATTAAAATACTTTTATAAATTTTCTGTCGATCCCGTCTTAAAAACGTAATCTATTTATCCAACAAACGTTCTCTGCACTAACTTCATTGATAGCAAAGAACAAACTCTCCTTTCTCAATCTTTTTTTGGGAAAATTTAGAATAAATAGATAAATGATCTCCCTTAAATTCTCAAATTTCATTCTACCATTCGGCCTAAATTCCTTTCAGATATTTAACTTATATAAAATATGAGATACTTCTTTGTTTGGAAGATCTAAAGTTATTCGTGGACAGAACCTTCTATGCTAAGATTGGTGATTTTGTGGCTCCATAGAATGTTAATTACTAAAACAATACTGGTAGGGGATCAGTGCACTGGACTCCTACGCGTTTGGATATCCTGTGTATTTGCTTTTTTGTTTTGTTTTTTTCTCCATGTCCGGTAATTGACAGTTTTTCACTAACAAGAGACAAGATAGTGCACTAAAATAGTCCTCGGGCGCTAATGACCTAAGTTGTTGATGCACCTTAATTAAAATAATTATGTATACTACTAATGATATATAAATATGCAATTCAAGCAATTATTGTCACACTTAATTAATACAGTAAAATTTTCCTTTTCTTTACGTTTCCAGTGGTCGTTGTCCATTTCCGAATTTCGGGAAATATTTTTTCATTCAAAAGAGATCTCTCTATGAACTTTTTATTATAATTTAGTTGGAAGTTTGACTTGATCTTATTCAGTATAATGGAAGAAAAATCTCAAAGGAAAAGTGAATTAGTCACTTATTCAGGAATCTTAGCGACCCTGCGGATATGCCAGCTTCACAGTACTCAATATTAACACTCTCTCAGCTCTACATAATGTCGTTTAACCTGCAGATACCGTTGGTGGTTACAGGTATTTGGGTTCAGTGAACTCACAAACACTAGCACCGTGATAGACCATGATATCATTCGATCCCCATGCCTGATGATCAATAGCACAGGGGTGACTATGTAAAGAAAGGAAACTCCGTGTACTTGCCCAGATAGCATGTGTAATTAGTTGAGATATCAATGTTGTAGGAGGTCTCTTGAAGGGGTTATCAGACACTTAGGAGTGATTACCTCAACTTCTGGTTCCTGTCTACCGTGGAAATCCTCCATAGTGTCCTGGCTTCGAGTGTTTCACACTTCCAACATCTTAATTTGGGGTATCACCTTAGATCTTTGCGGGATGCGTTGAACAATAAGGAATCCCCCAACTATCGGTTCCCCTCTTTGTTCATAGAAAGCGTGGTTCCGTTAATTTAAAGGACTCATATTCAGAATAATTTGATAGCATTTGTTGCACACGTATCGCAACATTTTGGTCCAATGGTGCATTTCTGCCCTACATTGAAGTACTTTCTCCAGTAAAAAAAAGATTCAATGATAATTAGAGTTGATAACAGAAAGAAAAAAAAAGAATAAATTTAATTTAGCTTTTTTAGAAGCAAGTTCAGCTAAATAATGTTCTTCGTTTTTCGTGACTGATTCATTAATCCAAAAGAAAGAAATAATACTTCCTATTTCAGTCATATTTTTTTACTTTTTGCCAAGCTTTTCACCTAGGGACTATGTCATCTTCAACGCTTATGCTTATTGTATTTTTTACATGTTACAACTTAGTTTGCTATATAACCAATCAGTACAGAAGACACCTACCTTGAGTGTATCAATGTAAAAAAAATATTCTACTTGATAAGCATAAGCCCTGAAGGTCGCCTAGTCTCTAGTTCGAAAGCTTGGCAAAAAATAAAAAAATTGGAACTGAAATTGGCAGTATTCTTTCTTCTTTCTAAACAATATAAATTCATCTTATTAATTAGAAATATAGAGTTACTTATTTAGGAAACAGATAACAGATTGTATTAAATATGATTATGAAAAATAACCAACCGACAAGTGTATATCAACGAGAATATTTTGCGTAGGTTTTTAACAAGACACTCCTATTCTAGTTAATGTCAGTTTTCCGCTATTGCACATTATATATATAATATTTTTTAAAAAAGCCCACGTAAATGCCTTGACAACACCCAAAACTATTCAAAAGATTTCCATTAAATTGTCCAGCTTATTTAGTTTCCAAACATTATCAAGATACTTTATTTTTGTACAAGATGACAATAAAGTTGTTAAAGTAAATTTTATGTGCCTATGTTGGTCTAGTTCTGTGTCCACTGGGGTTTAAGTCCATTCCAGTCGAAACTTGTAAATCCTATTCTTTCTCTCATCAGTGAATGCTTTCGACCCAATGAGCTGTGCTGCTATTTTAATTTAAATAACAGATTAACATCCAGACAAACGTCTTTTTTACAACTTCTGTGTTTCGAGGCTCAGGAGTCGACTTTTTATTTACCGACTTTATTTACAGCTGTAAACCAAATATTTGCCGTTAGGGATCTTTCTTTTTACTGCGTTCAATCGCAGACTATGGGATTAAGGATTAAAATAGCGGGGCACTGCAGCCAAAAGAGGCTTATTGTGCCTTCTCACTTTGGATCTAGTTGACCAAACCTCTCCTACTAAGAAGGTTGAGAACTTTTTCTACTAGTTCTTTTTGCTCTACTATCTCCTTTTGATCTCAAAGATCCAAGTTGGATTCTGTTAAGCTACTATTATCGCCGTCAGTATTTGGGTTTTGGTCAATGTCATCAACCAGAAAAAAAAAAATTAATATAAAATCACATCTATGATATTCAATTTTTCTCGATTTTCTCCGAGATCCCTGAAAAAGGTAACTTACTTTTGATTATTAGGTACACCTCTCTAAATTGCCTTGATAGAACGATGCACCTTTTCTATTCCACATTAAGGCTCTTCAATCACTACGGTTTCAAACTCCATTGAACCATGAGCAAACAACCCAAACGTTTTGTCGCCATTCTAAACAAAATGAAAACACAAGAGAATTTAATTCAGATTAGATTTCGTGTGGCTTTGCCAGATAAACTTCGGCTCTGCTCCTTAGATGGTCTACTGTGACAGCATCTTAGCCAGTCCTGCCTGTTTGATTAGACTTTAAAATCTTATAAAGTAAAGCTTGACGGCTGAAGGTATTTTATTCCCAATCAGTGGAACTCTTGTTACACTAGCATTTATCATTGACACAGCACACACAAAGCTATCCTCGCTTTCTTTGGACCTTTTGCTACACCAGTCTCTCTTGTTAGTCAGGCCCAAGCAATGCATGTACTTCCTCAGCATACGCAGTTGGCAATCAAAAGTGCATCCGAAAAGGGCACCCGACCTTGGAACTTAGGCAAGTTGCTAAAAATAAACTTTTTTTCGCCTGCTTTTGGCTTGAGGTTTCCATTCTTTGATGGCAGAACGCCTGAAAATTTCGTAATACCGCCACAACTCCACTACGTCGTGAATGTTTTTGCCATGAAAGAATACTTTGATTTACTGCCCAACTATTGCTAGTATGATCTCCGAACAGTCCCTAATTGGGTATAAACTGATCATAAACCTTGTAGCACTTAGTAGGATTGTGGCCACCTGAGTAGATGAGTCTGGATTTACTTTATTTAATACAGCTTAATAGCGAAATGTAGTTTGCACTTGCTTATGCTATTTTTGAATCTCGTTTTAGACAATTGATCTTCAAATATGACTAGAAAAGGATCTTTCTTAAATAAATTAAAATTAGTCGAGGAACAAAGAATGTAAATGGATATTTAGAACAGGAAGAAGTGCTGCAATTAGTGGATGCCACAATGTACCCTTTGGACAGGGGTAGATCAGCTTTCTGGCCAACCAAAGTGGGAATTAGAGCTAATTAGTGAAGGATTTAATTTTCGTTACAAGTTCTGTGCTGAAGACTTCTGGCCAATATACTCAACTAAATCCAAACCCATCTCCACCAATCATTGCTATTGATGCGCTTGAGCAAAACGAACCAATAAGATTACATTTGAAACATTACGGCAAGTGGTTATCGTGCATGTTTCCCACATACTTTTTTTGTTTGCAATATTGCCAACTGAAATGTAAAAATCGCATTATTTGGGATATTTGTATCTTGGGATTTTAAATTGACAGCGCTGAAATTGAACACTACCACATTTTATGCTTCCCCGGTATTTACCGGAAATTAAATCCACCATCTTTCAAATAAGGGTCCATCTAAAAGTGAATTAGTAAGAACCAATAGAAAAGCTTTTATTAAGTGTGCACCAGGATTAAAGAACTCGGTGAGGGTAATGCTGTTATCTTGCAGAAGCAGACTGTCGAGCCAACCAAACTCGACCGCGCCTCCCGGCCAATAGCATACACTTACAAAAAGCTCCTACAGATAGTTATCAAGTGTGGGGAGGTAATTGAAAGCTCTTTTTATTAGAAAATTGTGGGCATTATTGAATTTTAAAATCTCCTACTAGTTCTATTTAACTTTAAATCCATTAGGCAGATTTTAAGTAATCAATTTTGAACTCTATTATAATGAATTTATTACGATTGGTTTATTTTTGATAATGTAAATTATACCATTTTGAAAGAAATAGTGTGCTGCTTCAATTACTTCGATAGAACGTAATTGATAAATTAAATTAAATGTCAAAATGTAAAATTAAATTGAATAAATATGCCTGAGTAATTTAAGTAAAGCAGGTAAGGTTTTTCTAGAAAAGTCTGGGAAAATACTGCAGAATCACCATATTGTGTGGATAACGTTAACTCATGTGTTACATCTTCTTTTAAGAGTTGAAATTTGTTTTACTTTTACCAAATTACGAGACATTATTACTTATTGATAAAGGATCAAATTTTATTTTGCCAAAATAGTTCTGACTTTGAAATTGATTTGCGACACCCTAACGGTTACCACTGGTAGTCGGTATTTAGTAAGCGTCCTTCCGGAAGGGGCACCACTTTCATTGGTGGTCAGTGAGAGGAGCACTGTATGTGGCGCAAAGCGCTGCGTCGCTCATGTCCAGTACTACTTCAGATGATGCGTCACGGCTCCGAAAATAGTGTAAAACAAATAGCAGAAGTAGGAAGAAAGGCAAAGCACTAAAACTAAACCGGACATTGACCATCTCATTAGCCAAAAGCAGGTCCACAATTCCCACAGAAATACTGGGCAGTTTGTTGATTTAAATTTACTTGTTCTTTATTTGAAATATTCTATTTGTTCCCGTTTTTTTTTTTTTTTTTGTACTTTAAAATAGTTTTTTTTATAGTCCGACCCTCCAACGGTCTGAGGGACAGTGAACTAGCCCCCTGTGTAAAAAGTTTGGGGGACCCCTTTATAGTGGAACGTATCTGGTGCTGTACATCTAGAATAGCTAAAGATTAGAAGAAATCAGAATTGATCAGTGGATGCAAGAAATACGGTTTTTGGGCTCAGTAGAAAGTAGAAGGCTTAGTATCTGGAGGATAAAAGGTGGCCAGAGTTGATGATTATAGGATTATTGGGATGCAGGAGGAAGAGAGTAAAGTCGATATTGTTTGGAGTTCTAGATTTAACATAGTTTGATATGAAAATAGTTACTTTAGGAACTTCTACAAAAATAAGTAAATAGGAAAAATATTGTAGATACCGGTAGTTCTCGTAGGGAGATCAGTTCGGGTCATTTTAGAACTGAATAGCTTTATTTTGTATTATGTTGATTTCAATAGACTAACTTAATTGAAAGTAATGATTGATTTTACGAAAAGTTTAATCTAAAATCTACAACAAATATTTTTATACAATGAATATAGGACACTTATTTATTTTTTAAAATTGCTCAAATATTTTTATCAGATAGGTACAAATTTGTTGAATACGATAGAAGATAATGGGGTAGATAACTAGGATGGCTCCACCTCTTTAGTTGTAGTGGTGCTAACTAATTTTCAGTTTTGACATCGGGCATTGAGCATTAAATCAAGCAGCTTCCTCTCGTGATCCCTTTCCTTCCTACCGGAGGACTAAAACATTTGTAGTAATACCTGGGCGGTCACCAAATAAATCAACCCCTGCTATTCCGGACATGCAGATAAGCACCACTCTCGACTTGCCGAACAATGGTGATAACAATGTTACTATATTCGATCTTCGTTTGATAATATTTAACACACACAGACAAATATAATGATTTATTTTTTTTTAATTTTTGGATAGGCTACCGACTTATTTTACTTTTTGTTAATAAAATATGTAAAACAGGTTGTTTCCTGGAGTTTACATGTTTTCGAAAAGAATGATGAGAGAAATAAAGCAGCTGGATTTCGGTCGGTCTGCTTTGAAACCTTTAATGCTTTATTTTTATCATTAAGTTCCAGTTCAAAAGGAGAGTAAAATATTTATTATATGCTGGTTATATGACCACTGCGATAATATGATTACCCGGAAATTGCCTATCATTATGTGATCTTCAATTATTAATTTTCACTGCATTCGGACTAGGATATCGATCGCTATCATATTGCGCATTTCTAGCGTTTTAGTTTTAATTTGCCCTGCATGAAAAACCTAGGAATACTAGCGCCATCTGTCCAGACACGCGATGCTAACTGCATCGTCAGTCATCTACATACTCAGAAATTAGATATCAAGAAAATTTGAAAAAATTAAAGGTAGAAAACAATAATACTTTTAAATATAATGAAACGGGTTATAATTTTAGTATAACATATAATTTCTCCCTATGATCAATCAGTATAACTTCCCTTACGGCAGCGAATTTAAACGTAGAATATTCGAAAATATATCCGACATTTATTGCTGAACAAACTTTTAGTTTTTATTTTTAGTGAGCAATGCCAGACTTTTCTCAAAACTAATCAGTTTTTATTTTAACGACGCTCCAGTTGTGTTCTTTTTCAGCCAAGGTAGAAAATTGTTGGTTGTAGAAGTATTTTCATCATCCTGCCTTAATTTCTTATGTTCTTCCATTCTCTACAAGTTTCCCTTTAGAATTAATATCTTTTTTAAATTACTTTGTAAAGAAAAACATTAGAAGGTTGTTTCACAGTGCATATTTGCATTAATTCCATCGTAATTGTATTTTTTAATTTCATTCTATTTCTACTTAGTAAAAAACCAAGATGATATAAGAAAATAAAGACTTTTCAAAATCATGTTGAAGGTGAACGTATTATAAAAAAAAATATTCTAAAATGTGAAGTCTTTAAATTCCTTCTTGGCCTTTGCATTCTTGCAGTTTTACGACTTTTTAGTTTTCTTCGACTCAAAAATCCACATTAAAAGTTTCAATTATGGCAAGGATAGTCACGTTGGCTATTCTACTTTCAATTCAAAACTTCCTGGGATAATGTTTCCTCCTCAATGAAACTATGTACTCTAATTCTCTATAACTATTAGCAGTCTCCAGTAACTCACCAAAGCGATTTCCCATGTTCCTACTTGCATTATTTTTCTCTTTGCTTCATTTATCATCGGCACAACTGTTAACAGTTTACCAATAACTCTGTAGTCATCATTGGAAGCACCACAAATTATTCTCGGCCTTGTTCCAATATCCTTTTTCAGTTCCAGGAGTGCTCCGTTCGCAGATTTCCCACATTTCATCCATGAACTCCAATAAGTAGCTGCTCTTCCTCTAAAATTAACTAACAGTTTTAAAAATTTTACCAAGAAAGGTTTATTTGTAGAGTTCTGAGGGGCATTAGCCCGTCTCACTTCTTTATGGAGTACAGATTTTAACACACTAGACCAATACCCTGAATTTCTGGGCTTCCAGACCTTATTTTGGATACTACTTGTAAGCCAGGTTCTCCTAAGAAGTCCTCTTCTTATCTTTGAACAGATTTCTTACACTTGGTAGCCCGGTACTCCGAGAATTATTCCTTGTCTTTTGATTTAAGCAGCTAAAAGATATGTTGTAACTAAAGCCAATGCCTGAAATACTTTGGTTTAGCTAATCTAGGCTTACCGTCACATCAGATCTTAGTTTCAGTGGATTAAATAGTTTAAGTCTCATTCTCTTTTGAGATAGTAAGTGCTGACAACAGTAACGTATTGACAAGATTATATTCTTTCGGGGATTGCCTCTCTCTGATTTGGTTGTGAAGCTGGCAGTATTTGCTGAAGTCGATAAGCAATTTTCGGGGTCTGGAGCCATAATGTAGCTGAAGAAATATCAATTTAAATTCTTTTAGTCTGACCTAAATAGACATTAGTTACCAAAAATATTCTTTTTTGGGATCTGATCTCCAATATCGTAAGTACTAACTTCATCGCGATGTACTTCCACATCCAATTTCTGTTTGTCAGAATACCATAGAAACAATTGAATTAAACGTATTCAAATTCTAGAAGATAATGATCCAACTAATACATATAATTATCGTTTAGTACTAAATATTAATAATTATAGTCAACACCTTGCTCACTGCTGGAGAAGTTCTAATTAGATGTTGACATCTTATTACTTGTCTTCTACAGACAACCAGGTCACATGTGAAGTGACAAACTTTAAATTAATCACCTACATCATCGTCGTCGTCACCCTAAGAACTGTGCATGCAACACCACAAACCTTCACAACAACACGGCCAAAACGTGAAAGCCATAACTACGAACAAACTTCAATTCTCTTTCCACCTATCTCACACAATTCGACAGATTTATTTGTCCTTTAACCTACCTTTTCTGACATTCCCTAAACTTAAATTGATTCTATTTATTTAAACAATCAATAAGTACTCGCTCACGTTCAATCTTAACCATGAAATAATTAATCCAACAGGAACCCAAACTGTTATAAATCTTAGTAAGATACAAATTGAAAATCTATCATGCAATATGCTTGCTAATTGTGCTGTCGTTTCCATGTAATTATAATGATAGCTTAATTAAACTATCATCAACAAACATAATTCGCTAATTTAATTAAGCTATTGGGTCTTAGTAAAATTTCCAGATTAAGTTTTTGGAAGTTAGAACTTTAAGAATTAAATAAATAGACGCTTGCAACAACTTTAACTACTTATATGTTTTTCGGCACTTTTTTGTCTTATTTCTGTTGCGATTTCAGGGTCTATTGTTCCTACTCTTTGTGGGAAGAGATGGCCCTATATGTCTAACTAATGCAAACGCGCTGAAGAGAATGTTATGTTATCATCGCAACCTCATTAAACTTTCAGGAATATTCAGGTTTACTATTTCCAATAGTCAATCATTTCCTGCCATCCAACTTGGAATTGAGAAAGATTGGTTTCTCCTAAGCGTTTTCCAAAACTTCCTATTTTATCTCCACAATACTGGAGATAAGGGATCCCTTACAGGTATCTTTTTTTTTTTTTCAGGGCCCTTCGTTCATTTATTTACAATTGGACAGAGCATTACACAGGTAAAACTGATCATTGAAATACAAACACACATAAATTCTAATTATAGCCAAAAAATTTAGAAACTAATCGAGTAACCCAAGTCCATTGTGTACCTGCGCATGGGAGCCAAACGTAATATCATTTCCACACCATTTCCAAAGAAAAATATATTAAATAAATAAAGATTCCTTGATATCCTGATGTACCAAATGTATATTTTGGTTAAAAACTCAATTCTATAAAACTATACGAAAGTAAAGTTGTACAGGGTGACCTTCAAGATCTATTGCGCCCTACTGATTGGTAATTGGTGGCACCCTCAATTACCCCCTTCAGTCAAAAAGATCTAAGAAATCTTAGAATCAGAGAGAGTTCCTGGGAAGGAATTTTTACTCCAGCGCCTTGTAATTTCCCAAGAATCTAGGATCCTCCTTGAATAAGGGGATCACAGTCTGTCAGGAGGTAAATTGGAGGTTCCTGCATCTCCCCGCAGAATCTGTAGGTACACAATACAGTGCAGACCCAACTATTAGGTGCCCTCTGAGTGGAAACCCTCAGGTTTTTGCGTCTTTTTTTTTTTCACTTAAACCAATTCTGGATATTGTTTGTCCAGAAATATCTCTTTCTAGGAAGGCTGGTCCTAGAGTGTACTCCTATAGACCTCCACCTTTCCCTTTAGCTACTTCTGGAGAAAACTAGCGTTTCACGCAAAAAGCAAAAGGCCTTAGTAAAAGAGGTTTGGTGCCTTTCTTCACCATCTGATGCTACCTGCCAATATTTCTGCCAATAAAGTGATTGATTGGTGGATTGCCAGTTTTGGAGCTCAATACGTTAATTGAGTCTAGAGCAATCGGGAAGAAGGATGACAACCTCCTGAACCTGAGTTGAAGTTAAATCCAAAGCTTCTTGTTATTGAGTGGATTTCCGTTTGAAGATACAATGAAATTGTGACATGGATTTCGTGTTCTTGGCTCTTTGCCCGTTCACGACAGCCCTAGTATCCATCAGGAGTCTTCGTTCCACCCTTGCACCGTTTAATCGTGTGTGTTTTAATGTCGGACGGATTCAACGCTTCATTTCCATTTGGTTCTCATCCTCAAAGGCGAGTAAGATCTTAGAGAGGACCTAACATTCATGGATAGCCGCCTGTTCTTGCTCCTATTGCTCCAAGTCTATCTACTGCCTTCCTTTCACTCTGAGGACAGTCTCAACCAATTATTTAAGCGTTTATTAGTTTAAACTGTTATTGGGTGAAAAAAAAACTATTTATTTATTTGAATTAGCAGGCCATGGAACATGTAAGGTAAGAAAAAGATAATTTTGATGGTCGGCGTGATACTGTCCAGTTTGGTTGCTCATATTTGACTCAAATCCGGTAGTACCTCCGGTTGAAACCGTCTTACCACATCAATATCCCTCTATCTAGAAGAACTTCCCCCACTTTCCGGACGAAATACCAACCTCTCTCTGGCACTCAACAGCATCACTCGATTAGAAGTCGCCCGGATTTTTTTTTACAAGTCCTTTCTTATCTTATCTCCCAGTTTATGACCTTCTATAGAAATAAGAGTTGAAAGGGAGCATAAGTTTTCTGTAAAATGTGTGGAAGGAGGCTCGATAGGGTTGGATACTTGAGGGGGCTGCAGGAGGGTCGGCTGATACTGTCCTTTCTGTAAATATATAAAAGGTTACTTCGCTGAATAGATAATCGATTTTCTATATTCACTTTCTTCCTTCAATATCTAATTCACTTTGTAGGTAAAATAAAATCGATAACCTGTTACCAAAGTAAAAATAAATGTTTATTGTTAAGGCAGAAATGATTCGAGAATAATTAAAAGTACTATTGAAAGAAATGATTCTTATTATTGATTATTGATTGGTTATCAAAGTATCGTCTGTGAATATTAAGTAAACTGTAATTATTATTTCGTAAGTAGAAAAATTAAAGAAATAACTTGAAATTTGAATACTATTTTTTAATTTAAAGAAATAACAATAAATAGTACGGAGAGGATTAGCGGATACTGAATTCCAACTTCCGGAGAACAATTGTTCGAATCCAGCTGCTGGCTCTTAGATTTTCTCTTCTAGGAGCTTCTTACAGCTCACATTCCGGTGATGTACAGTTCTTTATCTAACGAGAAAATACTGTCCGCAGGCCGGCAGTGAACTTAAAAAAGCTCCGAACGCCAATAACCTTAGATGTTGGTCGCTCTTTAAAAAAATAAATACATTGTTTTCTGGGATGAAAATTAAAGAATTCCACAAATCAGAATACTGAACTCTTAATTTTGGTCGTTGAGAATGTTGACATCTCTCGCAACTTCTTTGAACGGGACTAAGGCTTGTTAGAAGCGATTTTTGAATGGAAAAATTCTGTCCTCAGCAACATTCCATCGCTGGTATGTATTTTTAGATTCCATGTAGTCTATATTTACTCTACAAGTAACTGCATAATTGCGTTTTTTTTTTGAGTCTACAGAATTTTAAGACACAAAAGCCTCCCTTCTTCTTAAACGTTTTGATCTCCAATTACCAGCTTATCGTTCATACGAATTATACTTTGCTTGTTCTTTGTGTGAATGCACTCTTTTAACTATTAGTCTTCATGATTTTATTTTTAATTAATAAAATTTGAGGGACATTATAATTATTTCACAATATTATCTATTTATATTGTACTGTTTTTTTAAGTAGCTTTAATAATCTGTATAGAACAAAACGAGTATACTTCAAATTCATTGTGACCTAAAGGTCACAACTGAGGGATGAACTTTGCAAGCAATATTTATTGCCCTACCTGAAGGTCACTCAGTATAAAAGTGAGTTAGGTGTCAATTTCTTAAAATTTAGGGAAGGTTTAATAGACAAAACAATTATTTCTCCCGTAACTCGTACGAGAAAGTACTAGTACGTGTTTCGTCGACTTTTATAAATTAATTGTTTATCTCGTAAATTTAAGTTCTGATGTTATCTTGATTAAAAAATCGCAATGGCCTGTTTTTTGGGTCTAAATGGATGAGAAATTTGGTTTTGCATATTTTCCTTGAATATTGCTGTGGCTTCTAATTCTAGAAGTTATCGGCTGCAAAAAATAATTAATATAAATCAAAATTACGACTTTGATGAGTGTTTTCCCTGATATCGAGATTGGTTCGAACATTTTCTTTGAACAACGTATGTTAAATGGTAACTATTGCTTGGATTTTTTAAGTTTTTTAAATTTAGTAGCCTAAAATGTAATGTATCGCCTACTTAAATAAAACCAAACGTGAACAATAAAGATTTCTTTTAGTAAAGAATTTTTCCTGCAACCATGTCGGGAAGTTCTCATTACTCAATTAAAATCAGCTGTGTAATGCCCAACTTCCCACACTAGTGGGGAAAAATTCCCATTGGTGTCACTTTCCGCACTAGTGTGTGGAAAAACTTTATTGTGCTTCCTTGATATAAGAAGTTTTGTTATTAACATAAATATTTTCTGTAAAACTTTAATAAGCTTATTTAACGTAACTAAATAATTAAAAAACGAATATTAAAAAATAAAATAAAAATTGAAAGGAATATAGAAATAAAAATAATACTTTAATAAATAATTAGATATTTTTAATTATAACAGTTAAAAAGGTTATAGTGTTACCTTATAGAAATTTGAAATGGATTCTAGTGATTCCTGTTTAGAAAACACTCCTCCATCAATAAAAGAAACAGCAGAAAATGTAATAAGTAATGTAAATACGTAAGTAATGTAAATAATTGTAATATAACAATAAATGTTTATAATAAATAAATTACTTTTTGTAGACAGTAAAAATGAAATTTTTAATTTTTTTAGTTAATAAATCTAATGGTTGCAGAAAAAATATAATATTTAACTCGAATGTAAAGTATTGTATTTTCCTCACACTCGGCAATTTGCACTTGCACTCGCCTCGCTTCGCTCGCTCGCGCGTGCAAACCCTGCCTCGCGTGAGGAAAAGTACTACTTTCCACACTTGTTAAATAAATAACTATTTCAAATAGAACTGTAATCATTTGAATAAGAGAAACTGGTGTTGAATCTTCCAAACAGAGTTTTGAAAAAAGTTTCCTCTGTTGTCTAATAAATAAATTTGACCCTAGGTTTAATAACATCTGAAAAATAAAAACAATACTCCCAAACTGCACCTATGAGCTCCACACACATTGGTTACACAAAAATGTCATTGTCACAAACAAACTCAAATGTCCCTTCTCCATTTCTGGTTCTGAAACTTGTGTATATAATATTTCAAACATTTTTATTGTCTTTTGGTTTATAATTTTATTTAACTGAAACAAAGTATATATATGATATGTCGGAACAATATCTTGTTTTGAAACCACCCCTGCTGAGAAATAAACTCTGATATGTGCCATATGGCCAAACATTCATACTTACATATATGTACCTTCTTCCAGTGTTGATTTCTATATTTAAGAAGTAAAGGTTAAATCCAGGATATCATGTTGGTGAAATATTTCTTGTAAGTTTTTATTACAGTATATTTTTAAATTATGATCAAATTCAGGAATATTTCATCACAACATGGGCAGGATATGCGATATAACCAGTCGTTGGTGAGTCAGTTAAATTCGAAATTTTAAGATCGCCTTAACAATTTTAGAAGGTACGAGAATTTTTATACCATTTTTAATAAATAACTATAATTACGTAATAATTTTTAATAAATCTAAAAAATTCTGCAAAGAGATTATAAGATTATATCAGTCCGTAGTTTTACGGACAATATTGCTGTTTCTGATATCTCAACAATCGATATTCCAGTTAATTTTTCATGAAAAAGGAAATGAATTATTTACTACTTTAAGCGTTATCTCTTGTATTTCATTTTTTATCCGGAGTTAAACTTTATTTTTGTACCTTTCACTTTAAATTGAAAATAGATAAAAAAGAGAAAAAGAGATTGTACGAGGGTCGTTTGAAAAGTCCTTGCAAAGTCAGAGAGATAGCACTACTGGCGCGTATCGAGGTTATGTTTAGTTAGTAGCATCTCTTGGAAGAACACACACCAAGTTTCAGCCAGATCGGTCTATTTCTTTGTGTTTGGCATTCGTTTGCATCGAGGAAGTCGAGTGATTTTCAAAAAATGGACGAAAAAGAATTTCGTGTGTTGATTAAACACTACTTTATGAAAGGCAAAACGCCTCAGGAGACTAAAGAGAAGCTTGATAAACATTACGGTGACTCTGCACCTTCGATTAGAACAGTTTATAAGTGGTTTCAAAATTTTCGGAGTGGCCATATGGGCACAAGTGACGCTGAACGTTCTGGACGCCCTGTTGAGGTTACTACTCCAGAAATCATTGATAAAATCCATGATATGGTGATGGATGACAGAAGAGTGAAGGTGCGTGAAATTGCTAGTGCTGTGGGCATCTCGAATGAACGGGTACATAATATTTTGCATCAACATTTGGACATGACAAAGCTATCCGCAAGTTGGGTACCGCGATTGCTCACGCTTGACCAAAAACGAAATCGTGTGAAGTGTTGCAAGGACGGTTTGCAGCTGTTCCAGAAGAATCCGCAGGACTTTAAGCGTCGTTTCGTCACTGTGGATGAAACATGGATACATCACTACACTCCTGAGACCAAAGAACAATCTAAACAATGGGTTACCAAGGGGGAATCTGCGCCAAAAAAGGCGAAGACCGTTCCTTCGGCCGGAAAGATTATGGCGACTGTCTTTTGGGATTCGCAAGGAATAATCCTCATCGACTATCTGGAAAAGGGTAAAACTATTACAGGTGCATATTATTCATCGTTATTGGACCGTTTGAAAACCGAGCTGCAAGAAAACCGCCCACGATTGGCCCACAAAAAAGTCCTTTTCCATCACGTACCAGCTCACACCTCAGCAGTTGTGGTCGCAAAATTAATGGAAATAGGGTTCCAACTCGTTTCACATCCCCCCTATTCTCCAGACTTGGCTCCCTCGGACTACTATTTGTTCCCCAATATGAAGAAATGGCTGGCGGGAAAAAGATTTTATTCAAACGAGAAGGTGATTGCAGAAACGAATGGCTATTTTTCAGACTTGGACAAATCCTATTATTCGGAAGGGATCAACAAACTAGAGCAGCGTTGGACGAAGTGTATAAGCCTAAAAGGAGACTATGTTGAAAAATAAAAAAGGTTTACCCCCAAAAATTAAGTAGTTTTTATTTTTGCACGGACTTTTCAAACGACCCTCGTATATAAAAAAAAAATCAATCCGAGATCTAATCTTCTTAAGTTAGTGTGAGTTATTTTTTGATAATTCGCATTTGATGATGTGGAGTTTTAGTTCGGTTCGGCACCATTTATAGCTTTTATTGTATAATTATTATTTTGTGAATTTTAATTCTCAATTACTGTTTATATGACATCATTTTCTGGCTGTCTTTGTTCTTTCCTAGATTTTCCCTTTAGCAGAACCTTTTTTTGTTGCTGGTTTTATTTACTTCTATAGAACTGTAGAACGCGATTCAAAAAATACTGCGCTCTAATCAGCATCCATGAAGGTTGCTGCCCTAGTAGAAATTTCAGCCACTAGTTTTGACTGTGAAGTTGCTTTGTCATTGGGAAATTCCTGTTTTTTTGTTTACTCTACGCCATTAAGCAAGTGGAAGCATGTTGTTTCTAGCCCTCCAATAAATACTTGTTTTTCTTTTCAACTTATTTGTGATATGGTCATCTTCAGTATCATTCAATTCAGTGTTGGGCGTCCATGTATTGTTGCATGTCGCAGAGAATATGTCACTGATACGCAAAACCTTAGCTCAAGTCTTAAGAGCATTCTAAATCTTGCTAGATGCTCCACAATCTTGCGCCAGCTTTAGAGGCTGAAAGCTTCGTTAGCTTTGGATAAGAGACTACCTTTCTTTGCTAAAGTGATTGTCATTTCTTTACCTTGGATTGAACAGTGGGTGGGATTCCATTGGTACACTTTCTCTTACAAGACACTTGTCTTAGTCCACTATTCTCTTTGTATAGTCAGGGTGTCAGAGCGGTGCGGAAGTAAGATTTGGATAAACAGAGTACTTTTTGAAGTCTGTCATTTGATTCTTCCGCATTTAAGGATAAAGGATGCCAACACATTAACTAAAGTATCTTTTTAAGTCTCCCACTAGATTCTGGTCAACCTTTTTAATTATCGGAGTCTCTGGCTATTCTGTTGGCTTTATCTTCTGAGTCAATCGTTAACTAATGTTCAGGTAATTTACCTCAGCAGCTTACGGATGGCTAAATGGTCTCAATTTGCGCAAAGCTGTCCACATAAGAAGGTGGTATTGTTAACCTGTATTTTGGGTTAAGCTAGAAACTTTTATTGACCTAAAGATTACCATTATCTCCTTGAGGAGACAAGAAATGTTGATGGGGACGTCTAGGGATATTAATTAGGAATAGCAAAAGCTAGACATTGGACTAGACATTCGCTTAATTCGAGAAATCTTGCTTGCTATGCACAAAACCCGAAGTACTTTTCAATACTCACAACTAGTTCATACTGAAAGAATTTTAGAGCAGGAATATTATGATATTTAAAATACTGATTAAAGTTTCAGTAACTACTTAGCACTTATTTATAAACCAATCTGGTTAATGAATGAAGAATAAGAACAAGGAAACAATGACCAAACTCTGGCTTGCTGCAGGCTTTTAACTCTTAATTAGAGATTCCCCGGGATAATTCATATTAAAAAGAAAAATCACATTTACATTCGTGGTTGTATTCGCTTACCTGCGTCCAATTCAGCAGGCCTGAAAATAGAAGGAAAACTTGGCCACATATACAATTACTCTCGCTTCATATTTAACCAAACTAACAGGTTTTTCTCCTGAGGTTTAACTTGCCCATTTAGTTAGAGGCAGAAAAAAAGAATGAATCAAATTAATAAATTATAAAAAATGTATCCTTAATTACGGTGTATATAAAATTATATGGTCGCAAAGAGTGTATAAAATAATGCATATATAACGTCTTCGAGTTCTAGAAGAGATGGAAGTATTTTGTGACTGTGTAATGTACAAGCTGTGCATCTTTGTACTAACTGTATTATATTTACGTAATTATAGTAGAGGAGTCCCGTAGCGAGTATTAAGCAAACACAAGAAGTGTAGAAAGGGTACGATGAGCCTCCGTTGGCGCAGGATGTCGCTGGGATGGGATGGTAGCCTAGCTACACGGCCGTAGAAAGCCTTGGCTCACTTTATTCGTCAAATAAATGAGGCAACATTCTCTAGGGATATGATGAGCCTTCTCCTGCAGCTGCTGTCAAACAGGTTTATTGGTCTCCCTTATTTCTTTTTTTTTTTTTATTAGATCATTTTAGTGACATGAATTTTATTTTTTGCTAAGAAATTGCGCAATATTTTTTTAACCAATGTTTAGAGAATGAAGAACCTGTACTCTTCAGTAGAACTTTACAAATAATATATTTTTCTCTTTACTGAGTGATTGCTCTGTCATGCTTGCAAAGTAGGGCATGTTCATTTGATTACTTCTTCTATTTTTGCTTCCGTACCATGGATATTCCTGGCTTGAAGGTTGTGAAGGATTTCTGGTCTTCGTTATGCTCTCAGCTATTGCTTTCCTTCTATTCGGGATTCCAATCAGACTCCTGATAGTTTAGTTCCTCATCCATTAACCTTCTTAGCGGAGATTTGCTAATAACAGCCTTCTTTCTCCTTGCAAGCTCGTCACAATCTTTGTTTGAGATTTCTGAATTCACTACGCTAGCATGTGAACATAACTTGATAGTTTCTCCTATTTTGTGGATTGATTCTATACTTAACCACCCAGGTAACATCCGTAAGAACTTTAGATGACAGAAACTACAGAACATAGCGCCGCTCAATGTTTGTCTTTCGTAACAAGTTTCAGTTGGGTGAAATGAAGCTTGACACTAGCTTAACGGTGCTTTGGCAGCGCGATCCTTGCACTAATGTTTCCTTTTTCGCTCACTAATCTTTGTTTTGGTCACCAAATATTTTCATTTTGAGATAAATATCCTGACTTAAGGGTTCTTTCTCCAATTCTTGTAAGAATGTCCACAATTCAGGTCAAAATTCAGTAGTTGAGGTCATTAGTAACGTAAACGTTTAATTTATTTATATTTTGGTAGCAGTGATTTCTCTCTCTCTGTTTTAATTCTTTTTATTTCAATGGTTTAAGGGCTCCAGGCGCTTTGGTTAAAAGTAAATAAAGAACCTTAAAATTAATGCAGTTTTTATTGTAGCGTGAAAATTTGCTTATTGCAGTGGTACTAAACTATATTTACTTGATTAAATACTGCATTTTGGAGAAGATAATAGAACAGTTAGTATAACGCGGTGGACTTTTGGTATATCACGGTGAGCTAGTAAGCCGGAGGTTCAAAACCAGCTGACCTTAGATTTTCTCTTGCTAAGTCCTTACGGAGATCAACAGTGCATTGAGAAGTCTGCGGGAGCCAGTGACTCACCTTGAATAAAAAGAAAAGTATAATTATTCCATTCTGTCGCAGTTTTGTGCATCTTTTTCGCGGTTAGAACACAATCATCTTTCGTTTCCTAGACCGAAAGATGTACGTACGTACTAAAGAAGCCCACCTGTTTTTTTGCCGTTTTCATTATCTTCTTATGCCCAAATTTCTTAATTTTTTTTATAATTGCTTCCTAATTTTGTAATCAAGATAGGCTTTTAAAGGATTCTAATCTTTTAATAATCTAATTTATTTTTAGTTCTTTATTACAACGGTTGGGTGCTTCTTAATGAAAGTATTAATGCTTGAATTATTCCTAATTAAGATAAATTACGTAAGAGCATTCCTAAATGCCGTTCAGTTCTTACATTTTTATCAGTTTTTTAGATGCCTCTAAATTAAGAAAAATTTCGGAATAACATGTTTATTAATACTTGTAGAATTAAATCAAAATGAGGTAGTATTTCTGCTCTAAGAAGTGTGATAACATGTCCTTGCCGTTATTTTTTCATGAACAAAACCATTGATTTGTAAAGGTCATGAACGAGTTATAAGGTGCAGGCAAAAACCAGTTAAAAATTTGACCTAACTCAGAGATGGAGGCAGTTTGTATTATTCCATTTTGGTCCTGATTAATTTAAATTCTTTCCAGGAGGCACGCAGATAACCGTTTAGAGAGTGTGATGTCCAAGTAAGGAGTCAAACGGCTCATCTGCTAGCAATTCCTTAAGTAATGTAATCGCCTATTTTTTCAGGCGGGGCTTAACGTCCAACTACCAATTAGGTGTCGTGGACGGATAGCAATTCCTTAATCTGGCCTTGGGCCTTCTTATAAGACACGTTTAGTCAGAAAATATCTCAACATCGAGTTCTGCCATAAGTGGATCTGGAGCCTGCGGAGGAGAAGAAAGGTCTCTTACAACTTGTCAGATTGCCTTGCAATTGCTGGTTGTTTTATGAAATCTCTGGCACTTCAAAGACAATATACCAAAGCTACAGATAAGATACCCAGAACCTTGTAAAAAAGAAAGCAAGGCTTTTCTTACTAGAACTACAAGGGGTAGTCTAATAAGTCTCTCTTCTTGGGACAGGTTTATTAACTTACAGTCTCTGTGCAGATTGTATGGAAAAGGTGAAAATGACCGTACGGTTTGAGGCATGAAATCTTTTTCATGTTCGAAACCAAGGACTTCAACTTGCAAATACCAATGCCAAGTAACTTCTTGGATACTGAAGCTGCAATGTCGGTGACTTTATCCGTTAGGATCGACAAGGGAATTGAACAATTGCTGCAGTGCCTTGGCCAATCTTGAGAGCCGGTCTCATGTCCCGTTAATAATTAATTAATTATTAAATTCAGGTAACAAGCAGTATCCCAGGATTGCTTTGGTTGTTTTAAATTGTTTCTTGAACTCTTTGAAGTTCTTTCTTTAAGCACAAACAGAGGAGCAACATTAGTTTTTCCAATTTTTTAAAGTAAATATTTTGTTAAAGCGATGCTACAATTGAGACTACTTATGTAATTGATAAAATAGAACAATAGAATAGATTCTCAGTGTCTCTTGTTCGGTCCAAACTCTATACAATTCGATTAATCACTACTCAACAGACATTCGTGGCAAGTAAAGCCTCTTGATTCTGCAGTATTCTCTCAACTCGCTCCACAAGCTCCATGATCTCTTCCTCTCTGATTGTAACCAAGTATTTATTCCAGTTTAATGGTTCCAATGTTAACTTTTAGATTTAAACTAAAATTAACTGTAGCAAACATCTGCAAGATTTTCTTTCATTGTAATTTACAATTTTAATTATCAAGATATTTTCTTAATGCTACATAAAAAGCTTCTTTCCTTTGGTTTTGGAATTGCATAACACATTATTTTAGCTTTAGAATGTTTAGTGTGACCTCACCGTCTATCTATTTATTACCGTCTGAAATCTATTGATAAATTTAGCCCTCAGCTACTCGTAAAACTTAAATTTGGTGTGATATTCATACATATAGAAATAAATAAATCTGAAAAAAGTGATTTAAAGATCGTTCTTTTTTCTGTAAAAGTGTGACGTCCATTTCGAGAGGATTTCAAGCACGATGTTGATTATTGAACTCCCAACTGCAACTGTAGATGAATAGGCTGTTTTAACAATCCTTACTGTTTAATATATAAAAAATTCGTGTTGCCGAGTAGTCCGACATGCGGATTGTATACAATTTTCCGCGGAAATGAAAAAAAAATTAAGCATAATTATGTGAAAAGCATTTTTCACATTTTTAAAAATATTTTCGCGCCCTGTTGGTTGTTATCATTGCGCCACTAATGGAACCTTCTCAATCAGTGCTCTCAATTCATTGTGGCAACCCACCAATTCCTGATGCCAAGTATCCTTCTGGCATCCTTACTCATACATTTTAGCCGCCCACTCTGAGGGAGAAACCTCGGAACTGTCTACCCTAATAACGTGCTTAGTCCACCTTAACTTGCACAGTTCAATAATTCTTATGATGTCAGGCTACTGGTACAGTTGTATCAGCTCAGCATTCGTCCATTATCGCCAGATTTTACCTTCTTTTAATGGGCCTAATATATTACGAAGGATTTAGACGCCCCGGTATTCGAGCGGTCAGATGCGAGACCTGCTTAAGCTATAATATGTATAGTTGGTTTGATTCCCGGTCTAGGCCTTGGATTTTATTTAATGGGTAATATGTGCGCCTTCGTTCGTACATTAATTTATTAAACAAGAGATAAGGTCGGTTAGTTTTAGATGTATACTTTAGAATTGTATTAAACGTTGAAAAAAAAAAAAATCTTAGCTTAGTAGAAATTGTAAAGGAAGGATAGACGTGTAAAATGCTTCTGAGATCTACATTGAAAGGGTATTGTTGGCCATTTGGTGTTAATAGGGGACCAAAGTAGGACGATAGGGATGCTGGGTTGTACGAGCGGACGACGGAAATAAGAGATAGTTAAATATATATATATTTAACATGTATATATATATATACGTGTGCTATGTTATAGAAGTGCGGGTGAGTTTGTGTTAGAGAGAATGGAGGATGTGGTGGTACGTGGTCTGCATGGCTCCCTGTACCCGTGGTCACTATTCCCTCAACTCATTATTTCAGAACAACGGGGTCTACCCCTGGGTGTGCAAACCTAGAATCTCTGTAACCTCAATTACATGTTATATAAATCTCTTCCTCTCGTTCTAATTTTCTCTTTTAGATTCTCTGCTACTCAGTCCCACTTTCCAATACACGAATACATGGGAACTACACTCCTGATTACCCCCTTTACCCTGATTACCACCATTTATATCCACAAAAAAAACAGAATTCCCTCTCACATACAAATTTAGAAAATACATTCTTCCGTTACTACGGCTCGCTCCTATCTACTTACCCACCTACAATGGTAAATTCGTTTTTACTACAAATCTAATGCTATCAGTTTTCCAACAAATTATATTTATTTTCATTTTGAAAAGTTTTGCAACAAGCTAATTGAATTATACCAACCCAACTAGCGTTGTTAACGCTGCACTAGTCAAATTATTTTTAAAATATCTAGGTAATACCAATGAATTGCCGCTAAAAGCGCTCTTGTGTTCGTAACTTCATTCTTCAAGAACTAGAGTGTGCTGTTGCAGACGATTGATTTCTTTACTGCAGTTTCGAGTCCTTGTAAAGACACAAGCTGCAGTGTGCACACCACATCGTTGTTACTAGTGAATGTAGTTTTTAGAACTAGTTTATTTATTTTCTTACATTTCTTACTGATAATTAATTTGACCTGGATTATATTATAATAGTTATATGTACAAATTAAATATGGCTCAGTTAGAGCTTTAAACGAATTCCAAATAGAGGTCAATGCTTCAATGGTCTTGAGCATAATAAAAAATAATTAGGTTTGTATATACTTTTACTCTCCGCCGCATCACTCTTCCTCCGATCTTCTATCACTCAATTCCAATTCCTCCAGCCAATGTTGTCCGTTATCTTTGGCTTTATTTAGACAAAAGACTGATTTGGAACCCGCACACACGACTTAAACGAACTGAAGTTAACAGGCGTTATCGACTACTTAAAAGACTACTAGAGCAACGTTCAAAACTTTTACTTAATAACAAACGACTGATTTACAATTCCATACTAAAACCCACCTGGACGTACGGTATTGAACTGTGGGGTTCAACGAAACACTCTAATCTTCAACGAATTCAATCTCTTCAGTCTAAAATTCTCCGCACTATCGTTAACGCTCCATTTTATGAATCTAACTATCCACACATACCTGGAAATACCGTTTGTATGTCAGGTTGCTCGAACTCGCTATAAAAGTTTTCATCAGAACTTGCACTCTCATTCCAATCCTCTTGTCCACCATCATCATCCACACCATCATCTCATCACCATCCAGATCATCTTCCCAGACGATTGAAACGCCAGTGGCCTCGCGATTTTCTCTCTTCTGAAGAGAGTAGCTAATCCTGGAGACGACTTAGGGATGTTATCACTAGGTAACTGCTCCCCTCAGTTAGTGAGTTTGTAGTGGTGTCAGTTATTGTCATTGTTACTAATAGTGCATCTAGCGCTGGTGTAACTTAAATAAGTTTAAAAAAAAGAAGTTATGTATATAATTCATCATCTCTCTCTTTTTATTTATTTTTAATATTGCTATAAATTTCGAAACCTTATTGTATTAAGTATCGTTTACTTTCGGGGATAAAAGGTTACAGTGTTTCTCAAGATTGGCTTCGAATTTCGCAAGAGCTCTCCGACGAAGGAGACGAGAGTAAGCTTTTTAGATGAGCCAGATGATATTGATTATGAAGACGAAGGAATATTAGAAGATAATCACGAAACTGTGACTATGAACAATCACTCACTGATGAATGCCCGACATCTTGAATATAGTAAATATTTTTAAGAAGAGACCAGGAGACATTTTGGTTTGATATACCCTCAAAGATGAATTGAAATGTCCGTGCAGTTGGATATCTCAAGTTCAGAGAAAACTGATGGAGTTGTTTCTGAGAAAACTCTATTTACTACTGCATCCTGTTTTGCCGTTGTTTCTCTACCATCACCATCTAATCCTAGCAATGCTCCTCTTTACAGCGTATAAAATGTTAGAATTATGCAGCTTGCAAATTTCATCTTTTTCAAAGACCACTGACCCTTACACACATACCTTTGTTAGATGCAAACTTCCTAACCTAATTTTTGTAAACAAACCTCAAAACGTTAAATGTCATTATGAAAAATTGAAACGACAACCGGTCCCCTTCCATTTACTGAGGTTTAAGAGCAATCAGAAAGATAGATCACCTAGAAGAGATGGAACTGTTTTAACGGGAGTTTTTTTTTAATAATGAGAAGCTGCATCAGCTGCAAATTTTTGAATAAAGTAAACTGCGTACAATGTATTAAAGATCCAAATGCTGCTTATTATAAATGTACGTTGAACTACAATTTAAGAAAAGATATTTAACCTTCGCCTACGGTATTTTAGAGGAGAGAATATAATAAATTTTGTTGAGGTGCTATTTGAGTCATTCTTGTATGTGGCACAGTTATACATATGAAACATTTTATATCCACTAACATTTGTTATAGGATTTAAGCAGCTTATTTTGTAGAAAGAGCGTACTTTACATACAAAACATCACTTACATTTTAAATAACATAGCGCCATTATATAATGCATTATAATGAATGCTTAATAAAATTGTTAAAATTTACTATTTATTTACTGGTACTATTTATTATTGTGTCTTCTATTTATTAAATTTATTCTTTAGCTCTAAGTTTTTTTCTAGTTTAGTTGCCATTTAGTTCATGTTAAGGCACTTTTATTTGTCGCTTGCTTTCTCGATAACTCTCTCGGTAAGAACTGCGATAAATTTTCATAAGTAATTTTTTCATCGTATATGAGGATATATCCAGTCTCAAAGGCCTTCCTATATTTTTCAACTCCTTAAGTTTAAATCCTCCATCCATTCCCGTAACACTAGATCTCGCTCATCTGATCTCTATATTCCCTCTCACCGTACCTCATCCTTTGACAAGTCCTTCCTAATACGTGCTACCTCTCTCTGGAACTCCTTGCCTTCATCTGTCCGCCATGCTCCTACCCTATCCATCTTTAAATCCCGTCTATTCAGTTATCTACTTTCTATTCAGCTTCCTCCGAAATTCTAATTGTTTTAATTTATTTCCTTAATTTCTGCTGTTTTATTATTTTATTTTTAATTATATTTTCACTTTTGTAAATACTTATTTATTTATTTAATTTCTGTATAATCACAGGCCAAACTGTTAAGGCCTCTATTTGTTCCTGTATTTATTCTTAGGGGACAATTGTCCCAGAATAATAAATTTCTTTTGTATTCTATTCTATTCTATATTTTGAGATCTCTCGAATTCTTTAATAAGTTTTTACCTCGAGGACTCTGTGCGTAGGCGTATGATATGTATATTAATGTAAACTTGATAACTTTTACGCTTCCTGAGTTTGAATGTTGTGTTGCATATTTTCGAAGTGTTTTTGTAAGAATAGTCCAACAAAAAAAGCATTGCGATAGCAGAAAAACTCTTAGAGGCACTAAGTTTTTTGAGTAATTTCAGATAAAATACGTTCTCTGCCAGTGATTCCAAAAATTTTCCGAAAACTTTATAAAACAGCTGAATGATTACAGATTTTCTTGCTGAGAACAGCTTTTGAAATTTTCTTTTCTTCAAATTCCACTCAGAAAAAGAACATAGTTTATTTTTATTTTCAACCGGTTGATAGAATACAATTTCCTACCCTACATCGTTACAGTGTTAACAACTCCTATCTCTCTTATACCATAAATTTGTAGTATCCTTTAACTCAGCCTTATCATACTCCAATACGTATCAGCAGTTGTCCTCAGGGATCAATTCTTGGACCTTTGCTCTTCATCGTATTTTTGTGTACCTTACTAAGCGCAAAAGATGTACGACTGGCCATGTATGCAGATGACAATGCTGTCTACCCTCGTCAGGGAAGCTGCAACACAATAGATAACAGGCTAAACTGGGTCACATACAGTATATTGAAAGGTTACGTGCTAGATGAAAGATTAAAAGAAATCCCACTAAAACTTAGGCTATTCTGTTTACTAGATTCAGGCTGGCGTTGTATCAACGTCGGTTTTGAAGGGAGCATTGCCATGGTCAGCTACTGTCAATGTTTAAATAGTATTCATCAAGTTATAGCTTGATAGCCTTTACTTTTAATAAAAGGAACAGAGTAAACAGTTGCATGGCAACCAAGCGGGGAACGCTGCTTTTTCGCAAATCTTCTTTGAGTATAAGCTTCTGCTGTATATGACAGTGTATAGACTGGAGCAGGGGTCTCCAATTACGGCCCGCGGGCCACATGCGGTCCCCTGAGGACTTCCGGAAGGGGCATCTCTTTCGTTGGTGGTCAGTGAGAGGAGCACTATATGTGGCGGTGCCTCAAAGCGTTGCGCCGCTCATGTACAGTACTACTTCAGATGACGCGGGAAAATAGTGTAAAACAATAGCAGAAGTAGGAAGAAAGGCAAAGCACTATAACTAAACCGGACATTGACCATCTCTTTAGCCAAAAGCAGGTCCATAGTTCACACAGGAATACTGGGCAGTTTGTTGATTTAAATTTACTTGTTCTTTATTTGAAATATTCTATTTGTTCCCTTTTTGTTTTTTTTTTACTTTAAAATAGTTTGTTTTATAGTACGGCCCTCCAACGGTCTGAGGGACAGTGAACTGGCCCCCTGTGTAAAAAGTTAGGGGACCCCTGGACTGGAGTTACTATACTGCCCACTTGGAGCTTGCATATCAATATAATGTTCCCTCGCTGCACTTGTTGCAGGATAAATCCCCCATTTTAAGTTACAGACCTCCATTCCTTGATTATTTTACCCGAACCATAACTAGATCTGCGTTTTACCACGGACCTAGACTGTTAAATTAATATATTGAAATTACCATTGCCAATTTATTTACAAAGTCTGGGCTCAGTGGTGATTATGAGGGATTGCAACTTGGATGAAGTTTCCAGGCATATAAGTGTGAAGAATGCTGTAATAATATGTCTGAACACAGTTTTAACGAATATCATGAAACCAAAAATGAACTTTAATGTCATTTTAAAGAGGTTATAGTTTGTTATTTTATTTTATTATTATTTAAGGCGCTTCAACATCTGAGGTTATTGGCGCCTGGTGCCTTTTTCAGTGCCCTGCCGGCCACTGGACAGTGTTACAGTCAACTCTGTCCATCACCGGACAGAGAGCTATAAGAAGTTCCTAGGAACAGAAAATCTAAAGAGCCAGCAGCTGGATTCGAACCCGCGATTGCCGCGGGGGAATCCAATACGCTAACCGCATAGCTAATCCCTTTCCTATAGTCTGTCATTGAAACTCCAATTTTGTACGTGAATTTTGTACATTAAAACTTTATTTATTTTTACCCCTATTAAGAGCAGACAGTTTGCGGTAGAGTAATTGCATTTTCAACGACATAGTCAATAACTTTGCATAATTTAAGTAGAAATATGAGATCAGAGTCAATAAAGCAAAAAAACAAGACAATGGAGATCTGTAAGAAAAGACGTGAATCAATTAGTTTACGCGATTTTAAGAAATTTTATTTATGAAAGACTACGAGTACTTTGTACGTTACCTTTGTATGAATGACTGAAATCTTTGAATGAATTTTGTTTTACCGAAATAATATTAATGAGGCTTCAAAAATTTTAAGTTCTTGAAGTATAAAGTTAATAGAATAGCCGAGTACCGAAAGCATGAACTCATAAACCGTTTTATCCTTTTTTAAAACGCCGGACTACTTATAGTCTGCCGCCTTTATTTTAGATTCTTTCATAAAAACTGATTTTCAGCGGAGTTCTGGGAAGCCTCCTCTCACCTCCTCTATATCTATTCAGAGTGAAACAAATTTTGTAAAAATTCGAAATTTGAAGAAACGTTTTGATTGGTCCCTTGAGAGTGTGTTAATAAAAACAAAGCCTTCGAATTTTGAAATGAGAACATTTTTTTTAAATTAAAAGAGACACATTTTATGCACAAACGAAAGTTAATGTAGAACTAATATTTTTTTATACACATTCAAAGAATTGCTTAATAATTAATTTACTCATAATAAGTGACTTCCTCTTTCAATTCTATATTTACTCTTATTATGTTGTAGTTATTTCCGTTCTTAAAAAAAAAATAAAACAAAAAAAAATTGATTGAGTGATTGGACAGGATGTTGTGATTTAAATTTAGATGCAGCAGCATCACCGTGATTGAGTGTCTACATCTAGGCTAGAAATGAGAACGAATGTGTCACATTTATCATTTTAGCTTTGAACTCTGAAAACGCTTCCCTCCTACTACTAATTAGTTTAAAGAATATTTTTCATCTTTTACGCTCGGATTAATCTTAAAATGACTAAAAACAATTTGTGACTTAAGTACGTAATTTATGTTTTTGTGCTTTTAATGAAAATATGTGGTACATATTTTCTGAATATGGTAAAACTTTTTTCTTATAAAAAAGCTAAAAATATTTTACTTTCAACTGATTCAAGTAATTTAATTACTGAGGGGGAAAAAAATTAATTATATACAGCGCGTTGCGCAATAATTTAGGTGAATGTTGCCCTAACGAACTTATTTTTTATTTCATGTTTCTCCAATTGGATTTTTTGATTGATAGATTAGATGTGGATGCGAAGGTTGTGTAGATTTGGTTAAAAGGTATTTAGGTTCACTAATAATTTTGGAGAAAGAGATTCCTTCTGGGCTGTTGTTGAACTTATTGGTTAAACAAAATGAAACATTATGCAATAAAAATAAACCCAAAATATTTAAAATGTATTTTATTATGTACAGCAAGATTGTCCAGTAGTAAAATGAAAATACGAATTATTTCATTATTAACAATGAATGCATTAAGATGTTACAACAACCAATCGTACTTTCATTAAACATTATATTTTCTTGTAAATTATCCTTTGAGGAGAAGCAATTTCTTTAGTAGTTTAGCCTTTAGGAAAACGGATTTGGGATCTTGTGGATTGTCACTGTCCTTGCTTTCATCGATTCCAATTATTGAGTCGTCCAATGGGAGCGCCAGACTTAGAGCCAACATCGCCACCAGCATTATGAAGATCTATTAAGTTACAAAATATTGGTTACATTTGAGTTTAAAAAGTTAGAATAAAATGTATGAAAAAAAAGTCAATTTGTAAGTTAGAAAAATTGTTACAATATTTATGGATTTGTTTGCATTCTAATCATGGAATTAGTGTAAAAGAAATCAAATTTTTCATCTTTCCCACCATACTGCATAATTAAGAATTCAAAAGAATTTTGATTATCGCTTTGAAGTTAAAATGCATTAGGACACGATAAATCTGCAGGTAAGACATGGTGAAGAGGATATTGGCGGAAAGGTGGCAGGAAATGGATTAAGAGGGTAGGATTTACAGACAAATTAAAGAAAATGTCAATGAATACTTGATCAGCAAAATACTTTTCGTTAAACTTTTGAATTCTGTAAACAAGATAAAAAAATAAAATAAAATCCCCGAGATCCTAGACTCTGTCATACTGGTGAATAAGTTCAATGTGTAATTACAGAAATAGAAAGAAAGGCTTTATCAATACTTTAATGTCCTCAGCATTAAACAGGAGTCACCCTTTCCTGCCAAAATATCGAAATTTGAACATGCCCATTACATGCCATTGGAGGAAAAGCTGAACTATCGTAAGATTACATTTAAAAAAAATGAAATTAAAATGCGGCAACGGTATGGTATAGCCCAATTTTCAAGTAATTCATTAACAAAGCACGCGTCTTACTCTATTTCGATAGTATATGAATCTTGTGGCTGAGGTAAAAGAACAGCATAAGAAACGGATCTCCTATTTATTTATAAGGATTTTTTTTTTAACCTCTTTTTAATCCAATTCCCAACAGTATGGGTTCTTGTTTTATGTAAGCATAAACTTTGTATAAGGGAGATTTCCAATCTTTTTAAAAATGAATTCTAGAACTTGGTTTAAGCAGGAGAGTTGAATCGGAGATTAACTGGAATCAATTTTTGTTAATTAATATTAATATGATAAAGGTATACGTGTCGAATTTATAAAAGAAACTTGCTTATAAAGGAAAATGATTATTGATTACAGCAAACAAAGCAGTGTAATGTAAGCCGGTGGCTTATACAATGGAAATATCTTGGAATCGATAAGACCGTTGTCATTAAGATAGCGATTACGTAAACTCCTGTTTACGTAAATGTTTGGGTGTTGCCAGACTAGGAAATCCAAGTGAAGATACTCTCAATTTGCAGCTAATTTACTGATAAATCTTGTTTTGGTTTGTTTCTACCAATTGTAGGAAACTATTTACTTTTTCTACCTACTTAAGGGAACCGTATTGCGGTCATGTTGAAGTTTCGATTTCAAGTTTTCACTATTCTTAAGGTACCACCTAGTTAGAAGAAATGGTTTTTAGAAAATTTGAAGAAAAATTGCACGAAGCAGAAACTGTATATTTCAATTGGGCTCCTCCACAGGAAATCTGACAGAAATTTATCGATCTAAATTTGTACAAAACTGAAGTACAACTTTGCGGTATGGATTTTTCACATTTTTTGACACGGAGGAACTCTTGAGATTGGACATATAATGGAAGGGGCTGAAGAGTGGAAGGTGCTATGATGGGGTTTTTAGGTGTTTGGAGGCACACAAAGCGATGTCGCCTACCATACGGTGGGTATTTAAGCCGAGAAGTGACCGGCTAAACCTCAACCGTAAATCCTGAAATCAGCAGGAGTATACGCTTTGCAATTACAGGGTTATTCACTTTGTTTCCCTTCATCCTGTTCTTGCCTATTTCTTCCTCAGTCTATGGAATGGTAAGTATATAGTCGCTGCTTGGAACTATTGTCAAATAATTCATAATGAATTTACTGTTTCTGAATCTCTATTTGTTTCTTTTCGCCTTAAAATATCTTATTTAAATCAACCCAAACCACGGTATCATTGGCGTATTATTTTCTACTATAAAAGTTTTTTTTTTTTGTATTATTATTATTTTATTTGAAATAATTTTATTATTAAATTGGAATTTTCAAAAATTCTGAAAGAAAAATTAGTGGAAGTTTCGAAAAGCCTTGGTCTTAGCTACATATTTTTGGATTAACTGCAGGAAAGATCAAGTAAAATAGGCATTATTCCCCTTTCTACTAAATGCTAACGTAGACATAAATTAATTGACAAAGTTTATCAAGATCCTATATTTTACAAACGTCTCTTGTTTGCTTTGAATTGGAAAATATTGAAATATAAGTGATTGATTAAATGCGAAGTCTAGTTAAAGCAACATTAAACCAAGATGTTAAGGTAAAATTGATAAGAAGCGGTAATATGACTTGATTTTTTGTTTTTTGTTATTAGATTGGTAATGTTCCAATCAAAAACAATTATTATCATGGGAATGCTTATTTTCATTGGTTCCAAACAGTTTTAGCTTCTTTCTCAATCAATAGACTTAAACAGAACCGTAAACATCTAGTAGTTTTAGCCGAACGACTGTGCTTAAAAGTGAACGGTTCTATATAAACTTGTTACGGTTCTACATAAACAGTAAGCACTGAAGACTGATCTTAAAAACATTCGCTCAAAACTAATGAAAAGATCTTCACTGTGATGGCCAGAAACTGCGATATAGCACATTGAATTCATAAATACAGAAAAAAATATGAATATTCTTATATACAAAAAATGCTACTTACGATTTGGTATTTCATGATGAAAATAGCTTGTACTAAAACGATTACACTGTAAAATAAGGTAATTTGTTCGAGACAAAGCGTTTATTGCCTTTTAGTGTGACAATCATACAATATATATAGTGAAATCCCCACTTTGCAGTTTAGTAGAAATTACTGTTGCAATATTGGAAGGGTGAAAGTTAGGGCCCTACCCAGGGTCCAAAATAGTATGAACATATCCTCTAGTTAAAAATAGGCATTTAAATATTTATCCTCAGTATTAGAGTATAGTACGATTTAATCTTAAGTATTCTTGGAGGCGATAAACACAGAAAATTTGTTAAATAACTTTGATTTGAAATTGGCACATTTAAAATTAGTAGTTTTCGAGATTCCGCTTGCAACCGCTTATTTGCTAATCACGAGATTTACACAGATGACATCACTATCTGATTTTTTAAAATACTGCGTTCTTTCCCCATGAATAATGGTCTAAATTTCTTAAACTAAATTAGGAATATAATTAAATTTTAGAAAATAATCAAAATGAGAATTTAGCTCCGTTCTAACTGGTCTTAGTTACATAGATATCAGCCAACTTAAAAACTATAGTAATAATTATTACTAGGGAAGGGATTAGCTATGAGGTTAGCATACTGGACTCCCACGCGGAGGTCCCGGGTTCGAATCCAGCAGCTGACCCTTAGATTTTCTCTTCCTAGGAGCTTCTTACAGCTCACTGTCCGGTGATGGACAGTGTTGTCTGTAACGAGAGAACACTGTCCGGAGGCCGGCAGTGCACTGGAAAAAGCTCCGGGCGCTAATGACCTCAGCTGTTGATGCGCAAAAAAAAAAAAAAAAAAATTATTACTGCAGAAAATGCGCTGAAGACCCAACTTCATTTTTATCCGGTTTCTACCTTTGAACTATTTTTTTGAATTCCATCAAGCCGAAATTGATGTTCATGTAAATAAAATTAAATTTTTATATGATTCCTTTTTTTTATCCCCAAGCAAAAATATTGACGTTTATTTTGCTTTCTTTTTAAATATTCATTTAAACTTTTTACTCGCATTGTGGCTGTGAGTATGTATGTCACGGTGCTAAATCCTCGGTTCATCTGAAAGTCGGTTTTGCATCTGCAAGCAAGCACATCAGTTATTTATGCCTTTTATATGAAATGTTTGATCCTGTGCCTTTTTTTATGGGCAATTCCATCTCCTGGGTGAATCAAGAAGGGTTGGAAGTATCAGAACTCGCTACCAATATTCTTTTAAATGTATTTTTTCTCGCTCCAAGTTGATTTCTTAATAGCTCTATAGTTTTATGGCTCTTAAAATTCGTGAAAACAAGTTCAAAATTTGATGTGAAAAACATAAATATTGTAAGATTCTCTTGTATCACGGTTCGCCTAGAACGATTTTAATTGAAAAGTTCACCAACATGAAAAATTTTTCTTTCTCCTTATTATTTGGGTCAAAACTAACCAAAATTCACTGAAAACCAAATCGGTTTACGTTGCGGATTTTTTTTTTATTTTTTAGGCCAAAAAACAGCTTTTTTTTTTGCATTGTTAAGCCTAATAAGGAAAAACAAAGCAGTTTTTTGCAAAACCAATGCATGCATTTTGAAGCTGAGGGAATTTCCGACAGATTGATGTATTTTATAAATGATAAAAATGAAATTTCGACATTCAAAATCAATAAAAAAGACATTTTTGAGCAAAATAAGGCAAAAACAAGGTGTTTCTCGCATTTCAAAGCTTACTTAACAAAATTAAATCATCGTTTTTTTGTGGAAGGGAATGGGACTTTTCAAAAATGAGAAAAATTCCTGCAAAATACAATATTTATACACTGGGAAAAGGGAAATTTTCCAATTCAAATTCATTTAATGAAACTTTTTGGATTAAAAGAGCCCAAATAATTTTTTTATCGCATTGCAGGGCTTAGTAATCCAAAAAGTAAACCAAAAAAACGGCTACTAGTGTGATTCCTTGATAATTTTGCATAAGCGACGCATACATTGATACCCTGAATAGCCAGAGATCTGGTGCTTGAATCCAGCGTGCCCAACCAGCCTCGAAGCACAGTGTCTAGGAGAGAACAATCCGCGCAGGGAACCAGCATGAGAAAGCTGGTGCCAACAATGACGATGACGCACTCTATTGATATTTACCTTCTTTCGTTTTGTCCCATACTAAGTAGAGTTAGACACGAACATTGCAATAATTTAAATTTTATTTGCTAAATATAAGCGTAAGATGAAATATTTATACCTATAAAACCATATGCAAACCAATCTGGCTGGAATTTCAATTAGGAATTCACTGCCGCTTAAACTTGTACCGTCTTATACGAGGGTCGTTTGAAAAGTCCGTGCAAAAATAAAAACTACTTAATTTTTTGGGGTAAACCTTTTTTATTTTTCAACATAGTCTCCTATTAGGCTTATACACTTCGTCCAACGCTGCTCTAGTTTGTTGATCCCTTCCGAATAATAGGATTTGTCCAAGTCTAAAAAATAGCCATTCGTTTCTGCAATCACCTCCTCGTTTGAATAAAATCTTTTTCCCGCCAGCCATTTCTTCATATTGGGGAACAAATAGTAGTCCGAGGGAGCCAAGTCTGGAGAATAGGGGGAATGTGAAACGAGTTGGAACCCTATTTCCCATTAATTTTGCGACCACAACTGCTGAGGTGTGAGCTGGTGCGTTGTCGTGATGGAAAAGGACTTTTTTGTGGGCCAATCGTGGGCGTTTTTCTTGCAGCTCGGTTTTCAAACGGTCCAATAACGATGAATAATATGCACCTGTAATAGTTTTACCCTTTTCCAGATAGTCGATGAGGATTATTCCTTGCGAATCCCAAAAGACAGTCGCCATAATCTTTCCGGCCGAAGGAACGGTCTTCGCCTTTTTTGGGCGCAGATTCCCCCTTGGTAACCCATTGTTTAGATTGTTCTTTGGTCTCTGGAGTTTAGTCTGGAACAGCTGCAAACCGTCCTTGCAACACTTCACACGATTTCGTTTTTGGTCAAGCGTGAGCAATCGCGGCACCCATCTTGCGGATAACTTTGTCATGTCCAAATGTTGATGCAAAATATTATGTACCCGTTCATTCGAGATGCCCACAGCACTAGCAATCTCACGCACCTTCACTCTTCTGTCATCCATCACCATATCATGGATTTTATCAATGATTTCTGGAGTAGTAACCTCAACAGGGCGTACAGAACGTTCAGCGTCACTTGTGCCCATATGGCCACTCGGAAAATTTTGAAACCACTTATAAACTGTTCTAATCGAAGGTGCAGAGTCACCATAATGTTTATCAAGCTTCTCTTTAGTCTCCTGAGGCGTTTTGCCTTTCATAAAGTAGTGTTTAATCAACACACGAAATTCTTTTTCGTCCATTTTTTGAAAATCACTCGACTTCCTCGATTCAAACGAACGCCAAACACAAAGAAATAGACCGATCTGGCTGAAACTTGGTGTGTGTTCTTCCAAGAGATGCTACTAACTAAACATAACCTCGATACGCGCCAGTACTGCTATCTCTCTGACTTTGCACGGACTTTTCAAACGACCCTCGTATAGTAACTTCATACACAGTTTTTTCCAACTTGGAGAAGTAAACAACTTGATAGCAGCTCATCAATTACTTTATTTAAATCAAAACATGTCGGGGTTTAATTAATCATTTCATTATATTTACCAATGAAAGCAAATTAGCTTTTAAAAGACTATTTATTACTCCTCCATCTTTTTTCTCTCCTAATGTTTCACATTATTGTAGAACACGCTAAGACTAAAGGAGTTAATGTTGTGTCGCAATGCACAGAATTACTTCATCATTGCTGGGAGCGTCGATAATTCGGAATTTGAAGTCCTATAAATTATAACCATTGGTGATCGCTTTTTATTTTTAGAAACGAAAATTAAATTTTTAAATTTATTTTTTAAAATTATTTTTGTACACATATTGTTGTTCAATAATGTAATCATTGATTCGGTTTTCTGCCTCCAATGAATCACCAGTAAAATAAAATTAAACAAAAAAAAATTGATATAATCATAAATAAAATCCAGAGATGGTAAGTTTATTTTATATCGTTTATCGACCGGCCGCGATCGTAGCGACTGGCACAGTGTCATGTCGGTGAAATATGCATGCACCTACTTACTACCTTATTAAGTCTTATTTACATTATATTGCAAGGATATTATCAAAATGCGAGTTATAATTTTTTTTTTCAGCAATAATAATGCTATTTTGATAATAATCTATAGTGTAGGGATAAGTTCTGTAATTATACTTATTCCTATATAAAACGTGCTTATACAGGGTGTTCAGCATAAGACTACGGTAACTTTGGGAGGCGATTCTGGGCATCATTTGCAACAAAAAATTCCATATAAACTATGGCTCGATTCGGCTCCGTTTTATAGATATTTTTAATTTTAGTTTTTTCAAGGTGTTACTACTTTTTAGCAAAACGTTGTCTATATTTCTTAAACTATTATAACTGCAGCAATTTAATTAGCTCATTAGAAAGAAGATTAAATTTCCTTTTAAATAAGCTAATTTGTATTCCAAAATAATAATATTAAGTATTTTACTTTGTGGCCCAAACATAAGAAATAGCAAGTTTCTAATTTTTTCCAAAAACTTTGACTTCATTTTTCTCAAAAACATTTTATATGAAAAAACCGTGCACTATTCAGGAAAAACATCTACATAGAATCACCTTTCGAACGGTATACAATAATTGGGGTTATGTTAAAAATTGATGCAGAAATCTGTGATTAATTGCAAAAAAGTAGGCCTCAAAACAGCGTCGGCATTATGAAAGGAATTCACCTACCATAAGAATATAACTGATCAGAATCATCAAATCCAGTACGATTTTTTGCAAACGTGTAATTTAATAATTAATTAATTTAAGAACTATATTCAGAAATATAAAATTTACATTACAAATAATAAAATAAAATAAAAAGAAGAAAAATGAATATGATGTTAAATGAGTGTTAGGTACCAATTTCGAAAGAAAGGATTTTCGTTTAACGAGTTTAGATCTGTGTGTTATTCTTTAGTTAATTAAAGAAATATGCCAAATAATGTGAATAAATCATCATTTTGAACTACTCAATAAACTTTTGGAATTAACAGGTTGTGAAGTGCTAATGAATAAGCCGAGCACAGGAGATTGTGGAGAACTAATGAATAAGCCAAGAACTTATTACTCGCTCTGATCCCCAAATTAATAGTGGATGGAATACTTCACCGAACCGCCAGTACACCTCCACGATCGTCTTAGCGTTCGGAACACCCTATCAGGAAAACATCTAGAACACTCCCGCCTAGCTTCTCCACTATTCCGATCTACGAAACCGTAGATGTATAACATTTCGCGATATTTGCTAAAAAGTAGTAACATCTTGAAAAAACATAAAATTAAAAATATCTATAAAACGAAACCGAATCGAGCCATAGTTTATATGGAATTTTTTGTAGCAAATGATGCCCAGAATCGCCTCCCGAAGTTACCGTAGTCTTATGCTGAACACCCTGTATACACCTAAAGTACTTTTTAAGTATCAGTACTCTTATTTGCACCAAAAAATGTTTAACGATGAGCCAGAATTAAATTGTACAGAAGTTAAGATGCTTTAATAGGTTCCTATTAATTCTATTAAGTTTGAAGATTGCTTGCTACCAAGCTTCTTGTTTATTGTCTACAATTTTTGTATCCAAACATTCAGGGAATATTTTCGTTAGAATAGAACCTCGGAAGCGAAATTGTGCATTAAAATTTTGCGTGTAAAGACGATAGTAGGCGTGGCTTATAGCTGCTAATATTTGTTCCAATTTGTGAAAATTATTGTCAACCTGGTTGGGAGCCAATCATTTTTTTTTTTGGTTTTTCACGTACCTTCAAAAAAAATGTTTTATTTATCAAAGTAAGATTGATTAACTTTTACATTCTCATATCTCAATGCCAAACTATCCGTTCTTAGCAATTCTACATGACTGTGTTTGATCGATCATTAATCGAAAAAAAAAATGAAGTAAAATAAGAATCAGAGACATCACGCACTCGTCAAAACTATTTGATGATTATTTTTCCCAATTCTTTCTTGTTTATATATTTTATTAGAAACCCCCCGGGCAAAATGGGGGTTCATTAAACTTGAAATTGATCAAATATCTTCTTTTTTCTCTCCAAGTTAAGAATTTTAAAAATAACTTACGATCGAAAGGTCATGGCCTAAAAATAAAGTTAAAGGAACACTTACTGGTAAGTACACTTACAAGGTCGCCTTGTGTATGTCTAATCAGCTATAATAACAATTATTACACTAAAATAAGAAACAAACAACAAAAATTACTCAAATTGATACGTGACTTCAGTGAATTAAAGAGAAAAATCGATATTATCTACCAATAATTGAGTTCCTGGCTTTGTATACTGTTTCAGCTTTGTGGTAACGACAGATTGACTGATAAATAATTTTAAATATAAAATATTTAACTATAGAAGCAATGGCAAAGAGGAAGAGGAATTAAAAATGAAATCTTTATTAAGCCTCAAAAAAATATTTTCTCAGAAAACACTTTTTCTTTAATCCTTGCCGAGAAAATTTTCTCATAAGTGACATCAAATAAACAAAACCAGCAAGAAAAAACGGTGTCTTCTGGCAAAAAGATCGCTTTCAAGAAATTGAATTTAAAGTGCAATATATGTGCGATATTTATTGCAGTAAAACGTTTTTAATATTTATTTATTAACCTCCATTACCAAAAAGAAAGGCATCTAGTGATAAGTTCATTAAAAAACGAAGATTTTTTAAAAGATTCTCTGACCCTAGAATCAACCTGTTGCTCAGTTTTTTAATTTTAAGAATTTAATTTTTGTTTACGTAAATTTAAGTTTATTTCTGATTTATTTGTTGTTTTTTTTTTTTAACTAAATTTCAAAATTTGAACTAAGTTCATCTGTATATCTCTGCCCGCATATTTTAAAATAAATTTCAAAATTAAAATTATTTTCATTATTATTTTATCTGAAGCTTTTGCCCGCATCTGTCATTTTCTGAGTTTGATAGGCAGTTTTTTATGTTGTTCTTGCACTAGGTTTAGATATTAAAATTCTTTTGGTATGACCTTCTAAAAGTACTCTTGTGAAAGCGAGTATATTTTTTAAATGTGTTGTAATTCATAAACTTTAACTTAGAGGTGCCAAGTAATTAAATGTAATTTATATTTTACGTTACTTTTAAAAGGAATTACTTCTCTAATGCAATTCCTTGAGACCTTTTTCTGTGTATACAATCACAAATGTTCACAAAAACCTCACAAAGTTTCGTATATTGCCGTGCCTCAATAATTGATAGAATGTAAGGCATCCCTCAATTTCACAACAGAGAACGTTTTATGTTATAAATTACCTACCTATCGAAAAGTTCGGAAATCGATTGGCCTACTATAACAAAGTCATTTAAGCGTACTGTTCCAGAGAGTACTGTAATATTTTGGGCTTAAAATAGTACTTTATCATAATTGTGCTTAAATCAGCAATCTCTCTCAATTAGGCCTTTTAGAGGTAAGCTTAATTGCCTCCAATTTGCTGCCAGAATATGGGCAGATTTTTTTTCGGTGGCATTGAATATTTCGCTGATTTCTTAAATGGTAATCTATTCAAACCCATAATTACTTTATGACGGCTACAAATGAGACGTGAATTACTTTTCTTTTTCTTTTTTTTAATTGTATTACTACTATTAATGCTAAGCCAAATAATGAAAGTAACTGGAAGAACCCCACGAGCTTGGGAAAAGTCTTTATCGACTTGGAAGGTTGTGGGTTAACCTCAGGATCATGCTGGAGGAATGCTTAGTAAGAAATGTATTCTTAGTTGAATATCTCGTCTGCTTTGTGTCGTCTTTTCCTGAACAGGACTCATTGAGTTTTCTGTTATTACTGGTGAACCGAATAAGTATTTATTTAAGTTTAAGATTAAGCATTTATTCGAGTTATGTTATTCCTTTTAAATGATAGTAATAATGATTTCCTAAAAACATGCAAAGAATAAAAAGCATCTTTCTTAAAAAAACAGTCGTATATTGATCACTAGTCAAGTGTTAATGACGTTTCAAATAATAATAATTTAAATATCATTGTTCAACACTAGTGGCGCTACATTCCAAAGTTTAGTATAAGGGTTGATTAAACGCCAAAAAGTACTCAAATCAGCAAGTACCCAATATTTCATTCATACTTCTAGTATCATACTTTTTAGAATGTATTAGATGTCACAGACCCTTATGCTGGCCATTTTCAGGCATAAAATATTTGTTCAGTAATGAGTAGCACCCATTTAATGTAGATTGTATAGGAGGTATTAAACTACTCATGCACAGGTTTAAACAAAAAAAAAAGGTTGATGTAAAATATAATTGTTTTGACGTTAAAAATTAAAATGGCATATACATCCTGCATCCTATTTTATTTTGTTTTTGACATCTGATTTAAATGCAAGTTTAGCTCAGCAGAAGGAAGTAAAAATCATCGGTTTAAATAACCATTGAGATGAAAGAAATAGCTCAAAACCTTTGTTTTAGTACAATAATATAACAAAAAAAACATCACATTACTCCTAGAATTGTAGTTTCATTCTGGCTGACACCTATTGATCGTATTGGTTGCTTAGTGGTAGAAAAATGTACGTTTTAAAGCCAACCGTAATGCAACACTCCCATTTCTAAAATACAGCGTTCTGATTGGCTGTCATATTCTCCAATTCGGTGCAGGCCAGCAGACCAGGATTGTAAGCAAAGCTCCTACCGTATTATGTTACCCGGATATAAATAGTCAATTTTACCCACTTTTCGTGCACTTTTAAACGTCGAATTTCAAGTTTTTCCTTTTATATCCTTTATTTTCGAGTTAATAGAAGCCCAATTAACCATATATTACCACAAAATACTGAATTATAAAAACTATATAGTTTATAATTAAAATAAAAATGCTTAAAAGGGAAAGGTATACAAATAAAAGGTCTTTTAAGCTTATAATGTACAAGTTTATTGTTTAAAATACAGTTTAGACGCTATTCTTATGTTTAATTCATGTACTTAGTATATTGTTCTTTGATAATAACTTATTCCAGCAAGAATAAGTAAGTGGTAATGACCTATCAACTAGCAGGCTCTTCTTAGTTGCCAAGTAGGTCCATTTCCATACATATTCGGCAAGAAAAGTAAATTTAAATTGTAGTTTCGACTTTTAGAATAGAATTACAACACAAAATAATATTAGATAGTTATATTGTGTGCAGATAACAAAGTGACAATATGAAAACATTTATAGAATTCTTAAATTGGTCAAATAGCTTATTTGTAACATTCAATAACCATTGAGATGAAGGAAATAGCTTAAAACCTTTGTTTTAGAACATTAATATAACAAAAAAACATCATTTTACTCCTCAATATCAAAATTCATTCTGGCTGACACCTATTAATCGTATTGGTGGTAGAAAAATGTTTGTGTTAAAGCCAACCGTAATGCAACACTCCCATTTCTAAAATGCAGCGTTCTGATTTGCTGTCATATTGTCTAATTCGGTGCAGGCCAGCAGACCAGGATTGTAAGCAAAGCTCTTACCGTATTATGTTACCCGGATAGAAATAGTCAATTTTACCCACTTTGCATGCACTTTTAAACGTCGAATTTCAAGTTTTTCTTTTATTTCCTTTATTTTCGAGTTAATAGAAGCCCAATTAACCATATATTACCACAAAATACTGAATTATAAATACTATATAGTTTATAATAAAAAAAGAATGCTTAAAAGGTTAAGGTATACAAATAAACGGTCTTTTAAGCTTATAATGTACAAGTTTATTGTTTAAAATACAGCTTAGACACTATTCTTATATTTAATTCATGTACTTAGTTTATTGTTCTTTGATAATAACTTATTCCAGCAAGAATAAATAAGTGGTAATGACCTATCAACCAGCAGGCTCTTCTTGTTTGCCAAGTAGGTCCATTTCGTTACATATTCGGCAAGAAAATTTCTTTTTTTAATGAGTGAAAAAAGATGGTGTTTCTAATAAAGATTCATTAAATTTTCATTCTTATTTAAAGCCAATATACATCATAATGCGTCTAACAATTGTAATATTCTAAAGAATAAGAGCTAATTTTCACTTTCCACCTGACCATATCTCACCCGTAAAAAATAGTAATGGACTTACACAACAGGAATAGCTACGCTATATCGTCAAATGACGATCAAAACTTCTGATGGCCTGTGCAGCTTCAGAACATTTAAATCTGAAACAAAGTTTTTCAGTTGAAACTGAAAGTATTGTAATGGAGGGTGTAATCACTGCGACTGCACCTGGGGCAAGGCTAGTCTTTGGTTCCTCGATACCTTCAAGATATCTCTGCAATGGACAACTGCGCAGTCCTTGCTATGATGCTTGATGCTCCGGTTTTCATTTAATGTAGAGCACGAAATTCGAAATTATTTGTTATCAAAATTGCATATTTTTAGTTGATGTTAAAGTAGTTATAAAAATCATTTTGAGTAGGGCTGATCCTAAAAGGAAGTTACGCTACTATTTGCACAAAAATGTAGGAAGTGAATACAGTGAAACACTTCTTGAGGAAAAAAATGGTGTTTTACACTTGTACTGCTTCAGATTATGGCCGTCTTGATTATCACAATGGTGATAAATCGCCTAAAACAACTAATGGAAAGTGCTGATAATTGAGTTATGCAAGGCAGACAGTATTGTTAAGACCAATTGTGTCCTTTGTGTTTCCTCAATGGAATATAGTTTACAACTTAGTGAGGAGTGTTCATTCTTTGTGTTTGTGAGTAAACGCTTTTGTATTTTTAGTTTGTATTTATTGTTTTATCTAATTGTACTTAGATTATTATTAGTTAGTTATTATTATGTTTAAGTCAGACAAAGAATATTGTTGTATGGTTTATTGGTAATAGCTTTTATTTCCATACTTCTAGATTTATGCAACAAGTTTATTAAATTTAAAGATTGCATATTATGAAACAAAAAGAATACGTAATGCGCAAAAAAAAAAAATGCAATGGAGATTGAGGTTACTTTTTCAACATCTTTGAAAGTTGTTCTCTGAAAAGAGAATTCGAGTTAGCTCTAATCAAGGTTAGAACATTTCATTGCTCTCATTATCTATGTTCCACTTCCCCTTATATCTTCTCCTATTTTAGTGGTTACAATTTTATAATTCGATTTAATTATAATTTACCTTTCGAAATATTGGCTTCTTTGCCAAAAGGTTGTTATTTTGATAAACAGAAGATGTATCTTATTTCAGTATAAGTAATAAATGTTCATTTCTTCAAATACCTATAACGACTTGAATAGAAGTAACAAAAAATATTCCATTTAATATCATATTGTTGCATTGCAATAATGTTATTATTGTTTCAATTAGTCAAGATGTTAATTCAGTGCTGTCAAACTAACTAGGTTCTAATATTTACAGTAAGATGCGGGTCCCCTCTGGGTATGGAATCAGGTGACATTCCAGACAGTTCTATCACGGCAAGTTCAGCATATGATTCAGGCAGCGTAGGACCACTTCATGGCAGGTTAGTTCTTATGTTTTAATTATTATTTGATTTATATGAAAATAGAAATATTCATGGTCAAGAATGAAATAAAATCATCTGTGCTAACAGCTTTAGGAGTTCTGTCATAACTGCTTAATTCTAAAGTAAAATTTCAATTCACCATCTTTAACCACTAGATTCTTTTTGTTGTGAAAATTATTAGTTATATTTCTCTCTAAATCTTGAAATTATTCAGAACCTTAAATAGGTAGAAACTTTCAACTTGTGATTTCCTTGGAGCAATAAGATTGATTGGTACCAGATAGAAAAGGTGTATCATTAATATAAATTATACAAATATAAACTTACAAAATTATAATAATAACATCTATACAATAGCATGGAGCAATGTGGACGACCTTAATCAACCAATGTCGAAACCTCTATCACAATTTCTGATCTATATGAAAGTTGCCATAAAGACACGATTGGAATGAAAGCTAGTTTAGCTTTCAACTAAAGATTGAGAGCAAATCACTAAGTGAATACAGTTTACCAGCTTAATCAAGTTGTTCCACTATTAAACAAGCTGCGTAGCCATTATTTCTTTTTTATAAACGGGTCTTATAGAAAACGATAGATTCTGAAAATAACTCACAGGAACCCCAAGGGTTTGATTCAGTTCCCTTATAGATTTTGTAAGGAAAAATTCTCTTATACCCTATTTGCGATATTTGCGTCTTCTGACGCTTAGAGACTAGCGAAGATAAATTCTGATATTGAAGAATTCAATATTGAGTATCCGTAACTTAAGTTCGTTGCAACAGAAACTGCTGTTTTTTTTAAGAAGGAATGTGTTCATACAATGACAATTGGGGACCCTTGATTATAGGTCAATCATGGACCGTCAAGAAGATTTAAAATATTAGACCTGAAAGGTAAAGCTTAGTACACAGCACGAGAAAATACCGTCAGAAATACACTACTGTAGATTTGTTTAAAAATAACTTATTTAGAGTAAATTTAAAATTATCAATTTCTATAAATTGTATTTCAATAAATGCGTCAGCTATCTAATAATTCATTAAAAAAACAAAAAAAAAAAAAACGGTAATCTTGAAAAATAAAAGGTCAATTTTAACCTGCAGCATATTTCGTTTTAAAGGAACTCTTTGATCTATAGTAAACTCTATATTTGACTTATCCAACACTCTGACTGCCTTATCTTTACCCTTCTCTGACTTCTTTCACAGTAACTGTAAAGTAGAAGGTAAAAGATAGAAGGAACATCTAAGTTTAATATCTCTTAGGATCTTAAAGGAAGTGAAATCCTACTTTATAATCCTTAGAGAATATCAGCAACTCACTTTCTCTGAAACAGTTACACAATGTGGGATATTACCACACTAAGAACAAGGAAAAAAAGTTGTATTTTGGAAATCTCTTTTTGAGTAATCTTAATGCTCTATTCTTTAAAATTAAAAGTAATCGAGAGTTTGTTTTTCGATTAGGTAAATTTGTAAGGCTTAATTTTAATTAATACTTTTAATTACATTAAAGTATAAAATATATTAAATAGTTTTCATTTAGGAAGTATTACCTTCATTCCACGTTAGTTAAAAGTAAAGTAATGCCCTATTTTTTCAGGCAGGCTTTATGTCCAACTACCAAATTAGGTGTGGCCAACATTCTTTTCAATGAATACTTTTATTAACCATTAAATAAAATTCAAGGTCTTGACCGGGAATCTGAACCCAGTATCACAATACATCACTAGCTTTGCGGTCCTCTAACCGCTCGGCTACTGTGGCGATTTTTGAAAGTATTAAATGCCTAATACATTAATGTTTTAGAACAATACTAAAGGGGGCCACACTATTCTTCTCTGAATCGTCCCAATTTCCTTAATTCCAACAAAAAAAAATTCTCACGTCTTATACAAAACTAAGTTTCAATTATAGAGGAGAACGTGACTATTTAGGCCCGAGCTTTTCCTGTCTGTTTACTAGCATCTCGAAGAAGTAGGGGCCTAGCTTTTAGAGTTAAGATTTCCTACCTGAATACCTGGGCCGATCTTGAAGGAAGCCTTTTGAGTGAGCATTCAGTGTCCAGCACTTGGCGAATTATTACACGAACCCATTTAGCGAAGACATTAATTCCAGGGGAACCCCTTCCACCAGTAGTTCTTGGAACTTAAAGAACACTTGACAGTTAGTAAGGGCTGGAAATGGGACATTACTGTTCAATCTTTTTGGTGACAGATTCATTATTTCAACAGTATGAGAAAATGAATACCAATTTCAGTCATGATATCTACTTATTGTGCCGAGCTTTTGACCAAGGGACTAGGTCATCTTCAGGGCTTATTGCCTGTATATTTTTACATGGTTATTGTTAAGTTGATGTATCCTCTGTCTTATCTGTTTGTGAAACTCCAGTTCATATCATATAGACAATAAACCCTGAAGATGACCTAGTCCCTTGGTCGAAAGCTCGGCACAATAAGTAAATATCATGACTGAAATTGGCATTTATTTTCTCAAATTATATGATTAATATGTTTTTATAAACTTCAATTAAATTGTAGAATAAAAAGTATTGCAGTAATAAATTCTGAAATTAGAAATCTTCTTGAAACGAGAATTAGAGTGTAAACTTTTAATGTATTAGGATTGGAATTATACGTATAGATTTATGAGCAGCTCTCAAGTGGCAGCTAGCAAAATATCCTAAAATACTACGCCCTTAAACTAGCCCAACCCGGGAAGAAACAGAGCTAAATAAATAATTTGATCCAGAAAGAAGTTTCGAATAAAGGTTATTGCTGAGTACTTTTGGGTAACTATCAGTCCAAGCTGAAGATGCTCTTTTTCTGGTGAATTCTGACTTTTCTCGCAAACTTAAATTTTAGCCCGGTTTCGTTTTTTATGTTTATTGATATTGTTATGAAGGCGAAGTATTTCATTACTCTGCAAGGGTACTTTATGGGAATTCTTAACAAAGCAGTACTCCGGAAGTTGTACTTAATTTTCCGGGGGAAATAGGATCTTTAAAGAGAATCGTTAGGCACATTTGAAAAAATAAAATGGAGAAAAAATACGCTTCAGTAAAGTCGTATTTCCTCTTAAAGGAATTCCACCCAAAAACCTAAGAGATAAATGCTACGAAATAAAACGAACTGTTTTGAATCACTAGGTTTTTAAGCATTCTAAGATCTTCAGTTTTTGAGATTTTTCACCCTCAAAAAACTCATTCACTTTATCACTCACTCGTTTTCTCACAAATATACTCACAATTTACAAATACCACGCGCTAATAACTTACTTTTCGTAAGCTAAACTTAAACGGTTATGCTTCCTCTTATTTTAAGTCAAAGAATATAAAATTTGACGTTGAGACTTATTTAATCTTTTCATAAAATGTTATTCGTATAAATTTCATTAATAATCAAAGTAAACAATTAATTATAGATGTTGAATTATTTATATTTCTTTTACATCCGTATTAGAAATTGGTAATAATATCTAAAATATTAATGGTTGCAGTTATAGAACTTTTTTTTTTGATAAAAATAAAATTAATTCTTGGTAATTTAATGTGGCCATGGGTAAACGAAAATAAGAGTAAATATTCTTTGAATATAAAGTTTAAATTTAGTTTGTAATAGAGATTGTGTCTAAATGTTGAATTGTGTAAACATTGTCGAGTGAAACAAACAATATGAGAAGTAAACAGGTCTTGAAGTATAAAAACAAATAGGAAATCATTACAAAACTGCCAGAACTCTTATTTATAAATCTTCCCTGTAGATAGTTGTATGGTAAATAGTTTTTATTCTGTTGAAATATTTACTAATATTATTACTAATTAACGTTTACTATTTACTGCTACAATTAGTGATTTCTCTAATAATTAAAGTTTATTTTAATTTGTTATTAAACAATGTTAAAACAAAAATGCGCATTTTTTTGATTACTGTTTGATTAAAATTGATTTTGTACACAGAAAGGATATAAAATAATCTAAACGGAAATGATTGTGACGACTTTCTGTTACTGCAAATCTTATCATTTGATAGGTTCCCTCTAATATATTGGATAGAAGATGTTTTTTATTAATTTTCTTTATTTATTTTTTTGCAGCTTTCTCAGATCTAAAAACGTTATTATGGTAGGATCCAGCATCAAAGTAAATACCACAGATGCAGAAACAAATGAAATATGTTTCCCAGCCAAAACCTTATTAATTGATGCAAAAATTGCACTAGAACCGAATATCAACTTTGGCCTTAGATTAGATTCCGTGGTTATCAAAAGTAGTTTCAATTTTTTACTGATAAATCGTTAAGAGATAAACATAGGACTGCAATTTAAATACTCCTTAACAAAAACTTACCAGTTGAAAAAGTTAAGTATAAGGGTTGATTAAACGCCCAACCAGCCAAATTTTATCAAAATCAGACGAAGATTTACAGAGTAATTAGTAATAATCATTTTGGAGGGGGCCTTACATAAAGGGGGCTAACTCCTCTCCCATTCGATGTACAGCGACGAGACCCCTTAAAGGCACATCTACATAAAATTCCGAATCGAATGACACCTCATTCATGAAAATCGGTTCGCGCGTTTAGGCGCTACGTTGTTTATAAAAAAGGTAACAAGAAGAAGAAGAACAAGAACAAGAACAAGAACATTTTTTAAAAATTTCGTTTTTTCCAGTTTTTGCTAACTTTTTTCTAGTAACCTATTAGATCTATGTTATTACAAAAAAATTACAGTTATAAAGGAGGATTTGCCCTTTATTTTAAAGAAAATTTGGGAATTTTATCTTTTATAGAAAAAGAGAAAAAAATTGTCAAAGTTGGGTGTATTTCAACGTTACGCTTTTTCGTGCAGTTTTTGACGATCAACCCTTATACAACTGTCCTACCGGACAGTTTTAATTATAAATTTATATTTTAGTTTTAATACGTTACCTTTCTGATTAAATCACATTGGCCGTGAATGTCTATTCAAATTTTTCATTATCGCTCTAAGTTTCGGACTTCATTAATGCCCTAGACTTACAAGAGTTACAAGCCTTTGATGAAGGGTGCCGATGGTAACCGAAACATAGGGCAAAAATAAACGATTCTCAAAGACTGTTTATGGCAAAATTTCGAAAACAACTCATAATTTAAGACCAATCGATTTAGGATACAATTTGATCCTTCTTATTTCGAGATAATTGTAAATGTGAGTTTGTCAATCAATTCAAGTGATCGGTAATCAAAAAATGTACGGAATATCTCATTTACAAGAATGTGCAATAATTATAACCATATTTTAAAATTAATTAAATACATAGGTATTTCCTACTCATCATCAATAATAAACTTCTATTTTGTTAAGAAAAAAAAATATAAGATTGGCAGGTGTCAAAGTTTTTAACTAGGTAACGGAACATGTGCGGTGTTGACAGCTTCTCAGAGTTCAGGAAGTATGTTGTTTGAAGATTAATTCAATCCAATTACCTATCAATATGAAATAACGATAAACATGTCAAATGTGAAATGTATACTTGCTTTAATCAAATATTGAATTTGTTGATTGACATTTCTTTAAAAACTTATTATAATTTTTTGTGATCGTGGATTATAATAAATTTTTCACGCACATGTTTATAACGCTTCTTAAATTAAAGTGTCGATTCAAGACCACTGTTTCTTATTAAAATCGATTTAAATTATTTGAACCCTAATCATAATCAACCAACATAAATATATACATACTGCATATACATATATTTTTATTTGAATATAACTTGTTCGTGTGTTTTAAGATCGATGAGTAAAGCTGATTGATTCACATCAATATCGATACAGTTATGGTAAAAATAATATTGTAATTCTTCAAACAGAGTGTTTTCTTCCGTCAAAATTTTCAAGTTTCTTGAAAAAATTCAGTTGGAATACTTTTTCACCTGTGAGACTTTTCAAATTAATTTTATTTTTAAAACAATTCTTTGACGTCATTGATTTTGAAATTATCTAGGGTTTATCATATTTAAGAGACATGGGTAAATTATTATTATTATTATTATTACTTAAAGTAAAGTAAAGTAATCACCTATTTTTTCAGGCGGGGCTTAACGTCCAACTACCATTTACTAGGTGTTGCGGACGGAGGCGAATAGCAAACGTACTTTACATTGAATTCTTTTATTAACCATTAAATAAAATCCAAGACCAAGACCGGGAATCGAACTCATGATTAACTTCAGACCCAGTACCACAATACATATTAGCTTCGCAAGTCTCGCCTCTAGCCGCTCGGCTACCGTGGCGCCTATTATTATTTCACAAATCAGCAAGTGTAATGTGCGATGGAAACTTGAAGTCAAATTCTCTATGCCAAACTGAATGTCCAAATTCTGTTAAAAATACACGCGTGCTTAAACCGTGCTATACTCATCAGTCATCACTGATGACCTAACCACATTTTTACCATTAAAAAATGTTTTATTGAAATTTTCATTTACAACAAAAGGAAATAAACAATTAAGAGTTTAATTTAATTCTGACAGCTTTTTATTTATCGTCAATTAAATCTGTATTAGGAGACCTTAAAAGGACATTAAATGGGAGACAAAAAGAAGTTTGGTTAAGCATAACTAGGGCAAGTTGGGTTTGGAGGCGGTTTACTTCTTCTTCTTCTTATGCTTACAGCCTCAACTTTCTGTTTGCTTTAATTCTATTCTTTCTGCTCACAACTAGCAAACTCTGGAATAAAAGTAAAATCCAAATTACGGCATTTAATTAAATACACAAGAGGAGTACCCTAAAGAAAAGTGAGCTAGCAGGCGGTCCAGGAATGAGGAGGGACAGCCAGCGGGAGAGAATCTTGTAGTGAGTGTGGGCGAAACTGGGGTGTTGTAGACACAACCTCTGTGTGAAAGCACACCGCAAAGTTTTCTTGAGGAGGCTATAGTGGAGGAGGAGAGAAAGAGATGTAAACCTCCTCCTACTTGTCCCTAATATCCTGGCCAGGAGTACCGGCGTGCTTGTCTAAGAAACTTTTAATCCTGGGCTCGTGCCGACCGCCTGCTGCTTCCCAGACCCCATTCTTTTTGTTCCTTGCATACCCACAGACTCTAAGAGTTTTGGTGAATCTTCACAGCCAAAGAGAAAAAAAAAGTAAATAAAAATAAAAAAGAGGACCAAAGTGTCCCTGTTGCTGTCCATGGTTACTTTTCTGTGTGGAGCTCTCTTTTGAAAAGTTGAACGGTTTGCAGCGTTAGTCGTTTGTAACTTGCTCAGTATATCGCATCTCCCTGCTAAACGGACTTATGAATTATGTTTTCATTTTTTTTTTTTGTTTTTTTCCTTCTTACCTCGCCATCTTCTAGTCTTGGCAGTTATCTTCTTATTGCCTAAGATATATTGGCTCGCACGACCACAGACTGAGAAACCTCACCGTCTGTCATTATTATTCAGTTACGTTAACAGTAGATTCTTTGTTGAATTTCGCCATTTTTAAAACTCTAATTCATTTTAAATCTTTTCCGTTGTTTTTGACGTCATTGCAAGTATGAATTTAACAATCGCTAGGATAGGCTGGTGCATCGCTTTTTTGTCATTATTAACCTAAAATGACTAATAGTCATATAATTTATTAAGTTTAAAAAAAGCTCCATCGCTTTAGAGAGTTTGTTATATTCAAATGGTTGGGTAAATCTTTGAATACATACCAACATACGAGTTTTGGAATTGTTTCTATGTGGTTTTATGTAAACCTGTTCTGGCCAAAAGGTATTTTTTTTTAAAGACTCTTTTATATTTGATTGCATATAATGGTTTTAGTAATTTAAAAAAACGTCCCTTTAATTACATAAATATGGGTAAAAAGTCTTTTTTTTATTTTAACTTTGGCATGCTTTCTCATCCATCCGTCATAGATCCATACTTATTTTCATTGCAATAGGAGATTTCGCAAAGTTTAAGAGAAGCTATAAACATTGCCTACTGTATAAATGCATTTTCTCGCATCCATCCGTCATAGATCCATACTTATTTAAATTGCGTTTGAAATGTCGAACTAATTAAGAGATTCTTCTTCTTTTTCTTTGATCCATTTAAGGCCTCATTATATTTGGCCAAATATCCAATGAAACAAAATGCAATAATGTAAATATTTTGCTGTGGATAATTAAGAATAGAATGTTTCAAATAAAAAATATTAGGTTTTATTCGGCGCTGTTAGTATTTCCACAAAACCAGAGAAAAAAAGTTGGTCTGCTTCGAGAACATTCAAAAGCTAATGTAACATAACTTGGTAGTTAGGTATAGAATACCAAAGTTTTTTTTGCTTTATTCATTAATACAACTTTAATTTGTAGAATGTGAGAAATTTCTTAAATTTGAGAACAGTTTAATGCTGAACTCATCCCCTTTATTTATACATCAATCGCAAATCATATTTTATTTGTGCCCAGTAAATCTAAAACTATTTACGTCTACTGTAATTTGCGGTTTCTTTCAATACTTATTTACTTTAACATTTGCTCTGAATTTTGGCTACAAAATGTCGAACCAATTAAAAAACTTGTCGTTTAAATAATTATTATTTCATACTTTTCTTCTATTGACATCCTTGATAAGGTTAGCCTAGTACTACCAACAAGCTATTGATGTATTTTATACTATGAATATATAAATATATAGGTTTCGTGACCGTAAATTGTTAAACTTAGGATTCAAGATTGGCGAGGAATCGGTCAAATAAAAAACAAACTCGTCTTCTTGCCAACGTTTCGACAAATATATTGTCTTCTTCAGGGCCTGGATATTACAAATACAAAACAGTATTTTATACTACTACTGGATATTTTGAACACGCCAAGATAGTTGGCTTAATTATTATTTTCCTCATACTAGCCTAGTTTACATGGGACTTAGAAATTTATAAGGTCTTAAGGCCTTATAAATACAAATGTTAATATTTAGGCCATTTACAGTATTGCGATTGTTTAATTTAGCGATTCAGATTCAACTAATTCTGAAATTATAGTTCTAATACAGCAAAAAAAATGTAAATTTTAATTATAAAACCTCGCGATGCGCAGGAAAGTTAGTAACATAAGTAAATAGCTTTTACATCTCCGAACAAAGGGATATTAGACTCCACATAGGTTTTTTGGACTTCTAAAGAAATTGTTTATTAGTTATTCATATTTCTTGTTATTTTCAAAATGGTGTCATTGGAAACAAATGGCTAAAAGTTCTTGAAATCAATCTTTGTTTTACAAAGCGGATATTCTTTAAAAGGAAGGTTGTTTTGGATTTACGGTGGGAGGTAGAAAGCTTAAAATATTCATAAAGATTTCGTTACTCTAGTTTGCTTCAATCGCTTAAAAATCAGCTGTAATTGTCGTTGTTAGTCGTTTAAAAATTCCAACTATTCTGGTTCCAGCGTTTTTCATTTTTAACCAATAACTTAGAGCCCCATTATGTTTACTGGACGATCATAATTTAAAAGTGGATTAAATTAGTGAGGGCTGCTGTGCGACAAGTGGCCTCCACAAGGATTTTCATATGAAACAAATCTCTCATGGCTTCACGCTCTTTCATCGCTTTGTAAAACGCCGGATGTGGACAGAGATTAGTGTAGAGGGAGTATGAGAGTCGCCGAGAGAAAGCATGATGTATGTTCGTTCATAGAGTTCGCTAATGGAAACATCTCGTTCCAAATTAGTACAACTTTTTCCTCGGCTATTTTGCATACTGCTTTGATTTATTAGCTGGTCGTCCCCTCTCAGTAACTTCTCTTTGGAATTCATAAACCTCATTGGAAATGATCACTTTCTGGAATTATTTTATTGGGCAGTAAACTGTGGATTCAAATTGGCGAGAAATCGGTCAAAATAAAAAATTTTTTTTTGCAAAAAGACGAGTTGTTGTTTTTATTTGGACCGATTCCTTGCCAATTTGAATCCTTTATAAAATATTTTTACGGTCACTAAAACCAATATTATATGTAGTAAACTGTTCTGTTCTTCTATCTGATTTTGAAATGAACCTAAAATTTTGATTAATTCAATAAAAGAACAATATTGAAAACATATTGCAAAAAATGGAACAACTGGATAACAAAATCCATGCGTAGAGGCCCTATATTGCAAAATAAGAAGAAAACAAAATATCTTTGTTCAGAACAAAGGCCTTCTCTTAAAGATTTTTGGAAATGAGAACACTGATATATTTGAAGAACTTATTGTTAGTCGGAATGTCCACTCAATTCACCAGATTTGCTTACGTTGACTTCTAACTGTAAAGAAATTTGTGGCTGGAAGTCGTTTTGAATTGAGTAAAGAGATAGAAGAATCGTTGATTTTTGTTTTCCACACTTTGCAGAATCGCATTTCAGGGACAGAAGCTATTTTGGTGAACAAAATGCATAAATAATAATTATTATTATAATAGGGGAGGGATTAGCTATGCGGTTAGCGTGTTGGAATCCCACACGGAGGTCCCGGGTTCAAATCCAGCTGCTGACCCTTAGATTTTCTCTTCCTAGGAGCTACTTACAGCTCACTGTCCGGTAATGGACAGTGTTGTCTTTAACGAGAGCACACTGTCCGGCGGCCGGCAGTGCACTGAAAAAAGCTCCGGGCGCCAATAACCTTAGATGTTGACGCGCCTTAAATCATAAAAAAAAAAAAAATAATAATAATAAAATTGTCTGGCTTCAGTGCAGTCTGTGCAGGTACCGATAAAAAGGCTAAGGGCCTTAGGAAATGGCTACTCCTCCTGCTTAAACTCTTTCTTACCACTTAATTGCTACTACAGTTACAACTTACAGACTCCGGACAAAGAGAAGCAGCACGATATGCAACGAAAACACAAACAGAACTAAAAATTTAACTATGACAGAAATTCTGCGCCTTTTTTTTAGGCACAGATCATCGTGTAAATACTCTGTTTGAGTATCTTTGGAAACAAAGATTGTTAAGATTATGGGGAAAAAACTGAGTCGAACACAGTTTTAAAAATAAAATTAAAAATTTAAGAATTACGTTACGAAAGAACAATGATTGTACGGCTTAAATCTAGCACCCAATTAGGTTTTTGTATATCAGAGAAAGTGGCTTCACAGAGTCATTATTCTATTAGTTCAGTGATTGACTTCGCTAGTAGCAAGTTATTTCAAATTCAAACTGTCGCTTTTTAAAGCTCATTTACAAATCATTGTGCCTAAGCGTTCTTAAAAAGGTAGTAACTTAAACCCTAACTTGTTTACACGTCTAAAAGCTAAGTCACTAACTATTGGAGCTGACTTCTTATATTAAAAGACAATTATTCATCTAAAGTAATGAACCAAAATATATCTTTCTAAAACCCATTAATCATCAACTGCCCATTAATAAGTGCGCTACATTCTAATTGTAAAAATAAAGAATGGAAGTGCTTTGAGGAGATGAATGAGGAAAATGAATCTTTTAAAACTAAGATGTTCGATTAAGAAACAAAACTGGTGAATCAAGTAAATTTTCTTTTTCGTTGGTATTATTTTGCTAAGATCAAATGAGTTGAATATATACGATGACAAGAAATAATGGCGAATATGAACTGAATATTCTACTTGTTTAGAAGAATATTTTACTGCGCGACAACACCATAACAAAGCCTTTAAAATAAAAATTAAAAAAATGGGTCTGTAGGCACATGTGGTGCCCTAAAGGAGCAGGTCAAAACAGGTAATAAACAAACACCCAACTGGTTAGGGCATGAAAGCATTTTTCTCTTTTGACTAAGGTGACTGGCAACACTGACAATGATCCGCAAATGATGTTTTCACTGTATCACACTGTTGTTTCAAGGTAACATGATGATGGCCGGCGCTCGAAACCATTTGATTTGAGATTATAAAGGCGCAAAGGTTAAAACCTTTAATTTTACTTTATTTATTTTTACTTTTGCGAACAAATTTATTAAATAGTCAGAAATACAGTAATCGTACAGAGAAAGCTGTATGTCGTAAAAACTAAATTTAGTAATTCTATGAAATCTGGAGATTGTGACAGATTTATGCCTAAGTCGCTGCTAGAGATTTATGCTGGTGATCCTGAAATCGTTATCTACCATTGACTTTCTCCATCTTACTAGGAAATAGTTCGACATCTTAACTCTATTGTAAGAGATGTTCTTCATATCGGCCCTTTACTTTCTCAATATTTATTCGGCAGTTTCTACAGTACGAGTTTTGTATATCCAATTATATATTTTAGTCATCAAAAATTGTTACTTTAAATCATCAATAAATTGTTTTAAATGATAGGAAAAGGCCCAGCTACATCATGCTGCTCCATACTTTTTATTTGTTTTACTAATTTTGAGATAATCAGATGTTTTCTCTCATGCAATCATCTTAATTTGTACGTATGACGAGGTTATTATTGATGATTTTGGGTATAAGTGATGCTACCAAATTTTACTATAAATAAGGTTGAAAATGTTTTAAATTGGCGACTTTATCATTCACTCTAATCAATGAACTTCAACAAATTGGATTTTCTGCGAAGTGTTCAAGAAAAATATTTTAAGTTAATGACGTTTAACTAGTTAGAAATATTTCGTCATATGCTCTAGTGGAGGAAGGGCTTTATTTTCTTATTTATCAGACAAGGAGTGCCCAGAGAATGACGTTCTGAAGTCAGGAGCCTTTTTCCAGTCACTTCTGGCTCCTAAGGATGCAGTTCTCTTATCCCCTCTTAAAGTATTCTTTAAATGGCTTCTTAGAAGAGAAATCTAAGAAGTGGGTACCCAGACTTAAGCTCAAGATCTCCGCGCGGTAGTCTAGTGCAAAGAACACTGAGTTTAGCTCAACTTTCAACTACTGTTTGTTTAAATAAGTGAGTTTTCTGAACAAGAGCCCTGAAGAAGTGAGTCTTCTTTCCACTTCGGGAATAACAACCTGAATTACACTCTTAGTTTCATTCATTTGGCAAAGATATTGATAGATGAAGAGGTAAACTTTGTAACATATTTGGTATTCCCATATACCAAATCTAGCTCAATTATTGCTTCATATTCTGGAATATACTAACAACTACTTACTTTTTACATGGGTACATAACGGAATCGAAGATGACCTTTATATATTTTTTATCCACTATCCAGCACTGCACACCCAATTGAACTTTCAACAATCTTAAGAATTCATTCCTAGAGACAACAGCCCAGTTAGTTGCTGGGAATAAGGATACGAATTCTTCATTTTTGTGACATATTTCAAGAACCTTCAAAACTTTTATGATATTCAATTAATCAAAAAGCAATTATTGTTGATAAATTTACATTGCTAAAGAGTCACAAAGCCAAATTATTAATAAGAGTCTTAAGTTAGTAACGAACAAGAGCTTCGATTGTACAAGTTCAAGCTGTAAAATACTTTCCCATAATGAATAGAATGACATAATCACTAACTCGAGGGAATGTTTTTGGCATGCAAGCCAAGGTACATGTTAAAAGTTTATATACAACAATATTTAGACAGAACTTAAATCATGCAAAGATTGTTTACAAGGATGGTGAATTTGTTTCATAAAACAAGTTCTCGCTAAGATGATGGAATGTTTGTAAGATTTGTTGAAAACTTGTGAACGTTTAATATGAATATTGATGCCACTTGTCTAAAAGTCTCTGAGCACATTAAAGAAAGTTTCATGTATTGTACAAAATATATGTCTGCGTTTAGATAAATTGAAAAGTTGGATTATTTCAATATCTTTATTATAATTAAAAATTCTCCTAAAATTGAATTTCAGAACAGTTCGTTATGAGTTCTAATCAAGGGAACTTATTTTAATTTCATAATCATAACCTATTTCGATCAACCATAAAGCCCTTCTTTTTGTCTGGATTAAAATTTCATAAAATCCACATTTTATTGGGTTTTTTGAGTGACCAACATTAGTTTTCAAGGAATAACAAAGTATACTAGTTTATAACCACAGTCTCCTTTATTTTAGATTAATTCTTTAATTTAAGGCACGGTCTACACCTGAAGACACTGGCGTGCCAATGCACTACCGTTCTTAGCGTAGTGTCATCTCATTGTCAAACCCAAGACCATCAGTGAGCTACAAAGGCTATCTAAAAACGGGTAGCTAGTTGAACCCGAATCTAGAACCTTCAGGTTTTGTATCTAGTTAATTGTTACTAAATCTAATACCTACTCGCATTGTTACTGACATTCTCTTAGGTATATTTATTTCTTATTGAAGCGATATTCTCATTTAATTAGAAGGAGAAATCTGAACACTTAAAAAATGGTTATTTATTTAACAAGTGTGGAAAGTAGTACTTTTCCTCACATGAGGCAAGGTTTGCACGCAAGAGCGAGCGAAGCGAGGCGAGTGCAAGTGCAAATTGCCGAGTGTGAGGAAAATACTTTCCACTCGAGTTAAATATTATATTTTTTTCTGCAACCATTAGGGTTATTAACTAAAAAAAAAAAACTAAACAGGAATCACTAGAATCCATTTTAAATTTCTGTAAGGTAACACTATAACCTTTTCAACTGTTATAATTAAAAATATCTAATTATTTATTAAAATATTATTTTTATTTCTATATTCCTTTCAATTTTTATTTTATTTCTTTTAATATTCGTTTTTTAATTATTTAGTTACGTTAAATAAGCTTATTAAAGTTTTACAGAAAATATTTAATAACAAAACTTCTTATATCAAGGAAGCACAATAAAGTTTTTCCACTCACTAGTGAGGAAAGTGACACTAATGGGAATTTTCCCCCACTAGTGAGGGAAGTTGGGCATTACACCGCTGATTTTAATTGAGTAATGAGAACATTCCCACATGGTTGCAGAAAAAAAAAGAATATTTTGAAAATTAGATTTAAATGAGTTATTTGAAAAGCCTTTGTCGCCGCTACACACAATGGTCTGTTGAGGCAAGCATTGTTTGTAGTTTAAACTAATACACTCGTATCTTTTAGTGAGTTTCATCGTTCCACTTTCACTAACACTCATCAAAGAATTTTTTTGTTTTTTGCTCAGATTTAGAACGAGTCCCCTAAAGTCCATAAAAAAATAAGCACACTTTTTGCAAACAAACCGAACTTTACAAAATTATATTTAATCGCAGGCCTGCTCGATATAATCAAACATTGATAAATTAGAAATAAAACAAATAAGTTTAAAATAAGTAGATGTAGAAAATAAATTGCTTTTTTTTATAACAAAGTTATGAAGAAATATTTAACTTTTTAAACAATCACTGTGAAATATTCCTTTTTTAAATCTAAGTCCAAGTAGAATCTTAATATTTTATAAAAGAAATTATAAGAATAATGCCAATACGTTCAATTTTTTAACCATTCTCGATCATTTTGATGATCTTCAAAACTTTGGAATTGAATAGTAGCAGTCTTTCGATTCATCTTTCTACTGCTGTTTTCATTGAACAAGCTCGTTTCCAATTCATTCTTCAGCTTAGAATCTTTACGAAGGCTTTCTTTATGCTCGCTTCCTTATACTTTCTACCTGTCCGGAACGTTTGAAGTTTTAGACATACTAAGAACCAATAGCCTTTAACTTCTCCTTCGGAATTGCCAGTAGCAATATCATGCAATCTCTTTTCAACGAGAGAACTGCTTGGGTATACTGTCTCTATTTCGCATCTCATTCTTGCTGTATGTAAATAGCTGAAAGAAAGGAGCGTTGATTTTGAAAGAAAAACACTGCATTTTCAGCATTGAATAGAATGATAATTTTTCTAGAGATTATTGCTCAATGCCCGTAAAACACTGAATTGATTCAATGTACCAGCGCATAATGACCAGGTTTATTGTTTTTTACCAAACAAAAAGAAATTTAAACAAAACACATTTGATTTAATGAGACAGACTGCATAAGCTAGATTTGGACTGTATACTTTATATGCGCTAGATCATTTAAGCGAAGTGATCGCCCTCTTTCACTTTTTGTATGCAGAAATATTCAAATCTAATACTGCATCACTAATTCTACAATTGCAATTTTGTTAATTTCGTAACTCTTTATAACAACATACTGATCTTGTTACAAGATGGTAACGCATTCTGGAACGAGTTTATTTTGTATCTCAACAAAATTGTGTTGGGCTTTTTTTTTTAACCGAGTAACTGTAAATTATAGGAGCTCTGCTCTTCATCTGTCCTAGTCTTCCACCCCACATACTCTGTGCATTTTAATTTAGCCGATAAGCTAAGAGTGTTGGGTGTTATGCGGCCGAGGAACTAACGAGTTACCATTAATCCGTCACCTCTATATCCTCATGGCACACCGCAACGCTTTCTCATTCCTTTAATACTAGGACCATGCTGTTCGCTGTTTGTGTAAAACCATGAGGCGGCGGGTTATTTAATGCCTCTGGCCACAATATCAGGCCTAGTCGGGGGAAAAGGGGGCGCGTATGGGCGGCGGAGAAGACAGTGTAGTGTGAGGCTTGGCGAGATAAAGTAATGTTTATGAGAGAGTTGGGTTTGGATGGCCATATTGTCCCTACAAAAAGTAGAAATGTTATGGTCTATTTGTTCATATTGATGTCCACCGCTCTGTCTGTTTCACTGCCTACATATTCACTTAACTGCATGAGCAAACTATCTTGGCCCACAATATTGCTGAAGATAATTTCACTTTGGGTTCATTTCAGCTGGACCTAAAGTATTCATAAAGAATCTTGTAACTTGTATTCAGTGCAATGGCCGCCGATTTTTATAGTCTTGTTAAAGAGTGTACAATAAATGAGATAATGAGTTGAGAATATTTCAGCCTCTCGAAAGTAATTATATTCAATTTAGTCAAAAGTTATGTTTTGTCAAAGTGCAATCAGATTTAAACTTTTATTTTGCTGCAATCATGCAGAAAATCGATTATGAGTTAGTTAATGAGTTAGTTATGAGTTATTTCTTTGCAACTTGAAGTTACACTCCGCCCTAGTCGTACGAATAACTATTTAAAACTGAAATTTCATTCAAATTTTGAATAAATATTTTTCTCCTCTAGGCCTGAGAGTTCTCCAATAATTAGTTTACTAGAAATGATTCTAGTACTATTCTGGTGACTCTTTGCTCGCGACAAGCACAACGGACTAGTTGGTCTTTCGGATATCCTCGGTTCACTTCTTTGAATGATCGTAATAAATAGAAGCAAAGGCTTTTTTGGAAATACAATTCATGGCTGCTTGCTTTTTCTCTTAGTTGGTCAATTTGTTTACTTCATTCTTTATTAAATTTTATAGAAGATAAAAAATTTAGACAAATGAATTGTTTGCAGCAAAATGTAACAAACAATTTTTTTAAAAAAAGAAGACAATCGCAAGTATATGTCTAGAAGCCTAGAGGTTAAACAAGATGATTTCATTAGACTAATGAGAATATTATTCAATTAAATACTTAATGAAACTCCAAATGAAATCCGACTGAATTGATTTCTTCGTATTATGCAACCATTTTTAAATATTAATTACGGCCTGACTACATTGTGTAGGTACATGTTTGAAAGATTGGAAAAATAGAGGATCCTTAAGGATTAGGCATTCTTCCATAAAACTGTTCGTAGTGGATGTCAATAGAAACATCTTATATTATTTAAAGACGTTAATTACATTTTTATTCCTCCGAAATCATGTGAAAAATTGTTCTTAAACATAAAGAAAATAGCTATACGCTAATAAGTGCCTCCTCTGGGGTAATATTCCTGACTGGGACGTAGAATGTGTGTTCGTTAGTGATAATGGTTAGCTAGAGTATTTGTATTAAGGTTTACCTCAGTTTATCTTTGTAAGGTTTTATCTATTTGCTCACAGTAGTTCCGTCTCACATTCTATGTTTATTGTATGGGTCACTAGGTGTGATACCCGCAGAGACACCCAAAAACCTAAAGTAGTGGCTAATCTATTTCGCTTTAAGCATGATTTCTAGATACTGTGATGTATTTTTTTTTTTTTTTTTACAAATGAACATACGAATAATTTACTAATACAAATGAGGAATGATACAATGATGAAGAATGAAGTGTGAATGATACGGTATTGTGGTTGTTGATCTGAAGTGACTGATCTTAAATAAATTTAAGATCGCATAAACCGCGCAGTCTTCTTGAATATCTCTTTCAGGATAACGAACTCTGAATTTGATATCACAAATTGTCTCTTACTCTACCATTAAAAGCTATTTGATTCTTTGCCATTACTAGAAAAACTTCAAAAATTTGTAAGAAATTGTGACAACACAGAGTAAATGGATGTTTAGAAGGTTCATTTTCCATTACCGCAGAGACAAAAGGCTTTGCTTAATTCAGGTTATATTGCTCACTAAGTTTGTGTGATAAACAGTACAAAAAAAACTAGAATATTGTTAACAATTTTACCTACTCATTACCAAATCTGGTCACATGTTAAGAACAGATAACTGACAAAACAGATATCTGCTCCTTTATTCTATTATTAATATTATCATTTTTAATTTGCGTTCAACTTCTAGCATTTATGTTAGTAATATCGATATAATATATAATTGTTTATCTCAGTAATAAAATCTGCTATAAAATTTTACGAGTTCAGAATGTTTAATGTCTTGTATTGTTCTGGTATGTAAAGGTATTGTAGTTAAACATCACCAGGAGCACTACTGTCTGTAATTATTTTACGATGCCATAAAGTAATAAACCAAATTTAAAAAATGTCCACTAATATTGTTTAATTAATATTTTAAAAGCAATAAATACTATTTGAATTACTTGGGTCATTCCTAAATTAAAATATTTTCTATGGTTTTCGTTACTTTCCATTGCTTCTATTGTTCATATTACAAAAAATATAAAATGGTTTGAACTTTTACAAGCTTTTTCGTGACGCGATTTAAGTATTAAGTTGTCCTGAACAGAATTTCTCCTAGAAAGATAGTTGCGTTTATTATTATAGTAAGCTTAATAATGAACATATATTGTTTAAGAACCTTTTCAGGTTCCTTAAGTATTAAGTTGTCCTGAACAGAATTTCTCCTAGAAAGATAGTTGCGTTTATTATTATAGTAAGCTTAATAATGAACATACGAGGTGTGTTCAAAAAGTAACGGGAATTTTCGTTTTTTGAAAAAAATATTTATTTATTCATCTACATTAATATTGTCGCCTTCAAAGTAGTCCCCTTCGCATACAATACACTTGTGCCAGCGCTTTTTCCAATCCTCGAAACACTTCTGAAACTCGATCTTTATGATAGCTTTCAGCGATTCGCTTTTAATGTCATCTATGCTTGTAAAACGACGGCCTTTTAATGTTCTCTTTATGTTTGGAAATAGAAAAAAGTCACATGGAGCCATGTCTGGCGAATATGGAGGCTGGGGCATCGTTAAAGTTTTGTTTTTGGCCAAAAATTCACGAACAAGCAATGAAGTGTGAGCAGGTGCATTATCGTGGTGCAAAATCCATGAATTGTTTTGCCACAAATCCGGGCGTTTTTTTTCGGATTGCTTCACGCAAACGGCGTTGAACTTGTAGGTAGTACTCCTTATTGATTGTTTGACCTTGTGGCAAGAATTCATGATGCACTATGCCATTAAAATCGAAGAACACAGTGAGCATAACCTTCACATTCGACCGCACTTGTCGAGCCTTTTTCGGTCTTGGCGATCCAGTATGCCTCCACTGGGACGATTGAGCCTTAGTTTCGACATCATATCCGTAAACCCATGTTTCGTCACCTATTATAACACGTTTCAGTAGATCCGCATCGTTGTCGACTTCATTGAGTGACTCTTGAGCAACTTCCATTCTCCGCTGTTTTTGTTCGAAATTCAACAATTTTGGAACAAATTTTGCTGCCACACGTTTCATACCCAAAACATCCGAAAAAATTTCATGGCATGAGCCAATTGATATGGCAACATCATCAGCGACTTCTCTGATTGTGATTCGGCGATCGTTCATAACCATTTCTTTCACTTTTTTCACGTTTTCATCGGTTGTTGATGTGCTTGGACGTCCAGGTCGTTCGTCATCTTCAACGTTTTCGCGGCCATCTTGGAAACGCTTATACCACTCGTAAATCCTTGTTTTACTCATAGCAGACTCACCATATGCCTTTATTAACATTTCACACACTTTATTTCATTTTTTACGCAAAATTTAATACAAATTCTTTGATCCATTTTTTTTAACAAACAAAAATCGCCAAGCTCGAAAAACACGTCTAACCTTAACGGCTGCCACTTAAGAAGTAAACAATGAATATTACTGAAAATTTTATCGCACTTCAGGGGCATGTGTACCAACATAATAAAAAAAAAAATTTTACAATCAGACTCTCCAAACCCGCGAAATTTAAAAATTCCCGTTACTTTTTGAACACACCTCGTATATTGTTTAAGAACCTTTTCAACTCCCTCCAAATCCCCATTAAAAATCAATCTACTCCGATGAAACCATAGAAAAAGATAGATTTAACGCTTTACAGTTCAGTCAATTGACTTTCTTTTCAATTTTAATTCTTTGGAATTTTATTTAACATTTATTTTAAAATTATAATAAATCTTGGTTAATGTATGTATTAATATTTCTACTGTTACATAGAAGTGGGTAGGACAATAAACGTCCCGGAATAAGATTCATGCCAGAAGATCGATCTGCTGACCGCGTTCTTTACAGAGACAATAATAATGTGACATGATGTCAGCCCATCTCTCCTTGTGAAGGTATTTGATATATTAGCGAGCATATGCTGCATATATGCAGGCAAGTCGAGAGTCTAAGAGTTGTCTCTGAGCTTGGGCTACATATTCAAAAACCGTCACGTTCTTTACATCTTCCCTACTTTGCCCCCTACAACCAGTATAACAGAAGTAGGAACTAAGCAGGAATGACTATGGATGCTGTATAACAGGGGATGGGGGTACTCTGTAGAGAAAGAGAGATAGAGTGTGTACCTGTGTGAGAGAGGAGTATAGATGCCAAGGAGATATACCTTAACTGGGGTAGCGGAACTTCCGTTCTAGGTTATATATCGCTCAAGTATCTAAAAGTGCATGTATACAATTTATTCGTATCACGTTTTTAGAACGGTAGGATATATATAATATTGGTTAGGGTATTGTGACTTGTACGAAAAATTCTCTTATAGTGCACTTAGTATTATATATGCCTGAATAGGTATGTACCCATTTTGAGGTAGCGTGCCCGCGGCTATTGAATCGCCGGTCGTAAAGTTAAAAGGTCTATTCGAACCGGCCAGTGACATTAACTTCTGGTATTGGTCAGGTATTGTTGTCCGCGGGCTGGCTACCGCTTTCTCACCGCTTGTATCCTTTCTCCTCAGGATGTATAAAGTATATATATATATATATTTTTTTTTTTGTGGTGACCCAAAATAGAAAAATTAATTAAATAAAGGTAAAATTGATTTTGGAGAAAATTTCAAATTGATTTTTCACATCTTTACATTTTTCATGCATTTAAGTATAATACTTTACAAACTTCCACTGGGGAGATTGTCATATTAAGTAATCGCCCATTTTTTCAGGCGGGGCTTAACGTCCAACTACCAATTAGGTGTCGTGGACGGAGGCGACTAGCAAACATACTTTACTGTAAATTTATTTTATTAACCAATTAAATAAAATCTAAGACCTAAGACCGGGAATCGAACCCAGTACCACAATATATATTAGCTTCGCAGGTCTTGTCATATTAAATAGAGACCAATTTTCTTTTTTCTTTACGGAGCTATACTAGGGAAAGCAGGGAAAGAAATGTATCTACAAAGAAATCATCTGGAAGTCAAATCATGTAATTTACAGCAAAATTTTTTTTTTTTTTAATGATTTAAGGCGCGTCAACATCTCAGGTTATTGGCGCCTGGAACTTTTCTCAGTGCACTGCCGGCCTCCGTACAGTGTTCTCTCGTTACAAACAACACTGTCCATCACCGGACAGTGAGCTGTAATTAGCTCCTAAGGGAGAGAAAATCTAAGGGTCAGCAGCTGGATTCGGACCCGCGTAGGAATCCAATACGTTAACCTCATAGCTAATCCCTTCCCTGTTTAACAAATCTAATCAAATTGGTTCGGCTATATATCATGTTTGTAATCGTGAAGATGTTAGCAAAAGAGTTCTAAAAACGCTAGGTGTCACTGGATATAAGGAAGAAAATGGTATCTTAAGGATTAGGGAAAAAGAAATTGAGGATAGGATTGATTGAAACGGTTTGTTAGGGGGATAAGTAATAGAGAAACGCTTCATGCTGGTGAAGAATGGCGAAAGAACTAGAAAACATCAACTTTGTATGCATGGTGCAAGAAGATTCACTTCTGGATGCAAAGAAAACAAGTAGAAAATAAAGTATGGAGTACCAGATAATTGTTACAAGTTAATGGCATACATAGTAATTGCAGTAAGAGTACGTAACTTCAGATTTTTTTTGCTAAGTTAAAAAATAATTGATCAAATTTGTTGAAAAAGTAGTAGAACTGGCCTGTTTTGCCGTACACTTACAAATCTCACTAAATTTGTAATAGCTTGGTTAAAAAAAAAGAAAAGAAGTTTTTTTGTTAGCCAGACCAGTTCTTTCTATCTGGGAAGGAGATAACAAAGAAGCAGCTGTCTACACGCATTATTGTCCCGGTCAGCCGAGGCACTTGTATTATCTGCTTATGTTGGTTAACTTACCAGATTCCTCTTTTGTTCGCCGCAATTTTTTCCTTGAAAAGATGAATAAGCTGGAATTAAGTGCTCTTCTGCAAACAACCTAGTCTGTGACCTCATTTTTCAATTTTTTTGCATGCTTTTTTCTAATAAAAGATTTAAGTTTTATGTCAGATTAGGCCAAAGTCATTTTTCTTGAGAAGAGTATTTTGTTTTATTACAAAGAAAATCTTACCTTTACAAATAATGTCACTTTTGTTCGGTTAGTCATTTTGTATTAAAATCTCAAAGAATTAAAACAACATGAACATTCACGAACTATGGAATGAACATTGTTGGTTATTTCAGCCTCCTGTAAATGTGCAGAAGTTCGAAACGGTGCACATTTTGAAATAAACAAACTTTTTCTCTTTCCACTGTGACAGTTTTTGTAAGAATCTGGTCTTACTGAATTGTTTTATTATTCGTCTACGTCTAAGACTTGAGCTGTGATCAAATTTTGTTGCAACTAGTGAGTCGTTAATGGTAACAGCTTCACAATTAACTTTCCATCGGGCGCAATATGTTTGTAACACCATAGGGCGCAACTAATCTGTGAGATTAATGACCCAATAGCTGTTAATTTCATCAAAAATGTTTTGGAAACGTATGAAAAATTTCAGTTTTTCTTTAAAAAAAACTCGTAAAGTGGAACAGAACATTAATGTGAATAGAAAAATCAGTCATCCCTAATTTTGAAGTGCACATTTATGAATAAATGTGTGAGATGGTTTATTAGCATTATCCAAGAAATATTTTACGCATTGATGCCCGCCTATGTTCAGAAGAGCGAAAGAATGACCATGAACCATCTTCGAACGTTTCTGTCGACGTTGTCACCAACTATACCAGGCAAACACCATAAAATATTATGGCTTCCTCGTCTAACACTAGAAGTAGGTGTACTTAACCGACAATTGGTTACCTTTATCTGTACTTACGCACTCAAATTCATCCGCATCTTGATCTTCTAAAAATGAAAAAAAAAAAAACTTGTTTAGTGTCCGAATCCCCTTCTCTTTCTTCTATTCAATATTATTCAACAAAAGAGACTCGTTGCAAAAATAGTCAATAAGTAGAAAACTGTCTTTTAAATGATAATATGTACTTTGTAACAGTTTTTGATAAGAAAACTTGAAAAATTTCAATACCCAAAGAATAAGACCATCGGGCGCAACTAATCTGACAGATTACGCGGACGCTAAGTAACACCACATAACTCAGAGTAAAACACCGACAGGCCGTTCGGTTAGAAGAAGGTAAAAGAGGAAGCTACTGAGGGCCATGGCTCATTCTAAGAAATATATCTGAGTTGCTATCAATAAGAAAATGCCCTCTTCATCTCACAGATTAAATGCGCCCGATGGAGGGTTAAATCTAGGACTAATTTAATCTAATTGGACGATTACCTAGTATTATGGAGGTAAAGGGTGTTCGAATTAAAGGGAGTTATTTGCAACAAAATGAATAGAGGAAACTTGAGGAAACAAATAAGCTTAATTGGTACATTAACACACTAGAAAAAGTTCCAATTTTTACTTTAATTAGTGCAGAAATCTTTGGGGGTAGCTTATATATTTTTATATAAAATAGTAGATTTTTTTTTTTTGCCTAAGCACCATAAATTTCTATAATTCATTTGATAATTTTGTAGAATATTCTTATAAAACATTCGTAACTATTTAATAGAGCTATAAAATATTCAGTGGACATCTGTTGCATTTGTCTGCAATAATTGGTCATTAAGGTAAAACCGTTGTCGATGTTGCTAGAGCCCATTACTATAGAATTTCAACCATCGAGATGGGTAATATTACGTCAGGATTGTCATATTACCTTCGAACTGTAGGTTTTAGAAATATCAGTAAAACAATAACGTCGCTTATTAAACTGGGATGGTTTCTAGTATTATACTGATAAAATCGTTGCAAATTGTTAGTACATACGCGCCATCCAATTCACCTACCCACTTGCATGTCTAGTATACACACATAAATTGATATTTGTTTTTTTTTATTGAGCTCTATGAGTTAGGATCTAACTTTTTTGTCTATTTCATTGCCCTAATTATGCATTAAATTCCTCAATTTTCGCGATTATTGTCGTTTTTAACAATTATTTTCATTCTAAGGAATTTTATATTTTCAAATATAAGAAAATATGAGTGAAAACGTAATTGGTGCCTAAAGAGCGGTATCACTCCCTAAAAGATATTAATAATGATGATTTTCAGTATCCAGAGAAGTCTCAGGATCTCTGGTGATTAGCAGGAATGGCAGCAGAGGCTGCACAAAACTATTAGGGCCAGTAGAGAGAACAGTATTTGGGAACTTGCTATATTATGTCTAGACTAATTGTTGTGCGAATAAGATGTTGAGTTCATTGTAAAGAATTAGGTTTATCACATCAAAAGACGCCTCAACCAAATGATTGAAATTACTGTACATATTTTACATCTGTAAGTTCAGACAAGGTTTCTGAACAGTATTATTTATTCATAGTTTTTGTAGCCATTTTAGAAGGTTTTCTCTGTAGTTTGTAAAGGAGATTTGTATTCTTAATCTTTGCGTGTGTCTTTCAAGTCTTTTGTGTGAAGAGATGATTTGGTTCAATGAGAATTGCTGTTGAAGAACTCAGTAGGACAGTAGTCTCGATAGACATTGTTGGCATTTGTGTAGTAGGTTCATTTTTATTCGCCAGTTCTTCACCAAAGAAGTATACAAAGAAGTGAGGAGCGATGTATAGGAAAGCTGTGTAGTGGTCGAGGATTTGTAAGAAGAGATGCGAACTCAGGAAAGAATCTTGTGTAAGGATTGCTGAATGAGGAAGTATTAAAGTTAATTTGAACTATAATCCAGAATGCTGAACACAATCAAAGGTCTGGATTAGCCTGAAAAGGCCCTCTACAGTTCTGTTTTCTCTCCAGAGATGAAGCAGTAGCATTAACAACCCGGTGGTTTCGAATCCTGAATCTCCATTAACACCACTACCGATAACTTAATCATAGTTTTATGCCAGTTAAAACTGGTGTATGATTATTTTTATGTAGGCAAGCATTATTAATTTATCAATTAATTTATATTTCAATAAGTCCACAAATATTACCAATTTCAAATTAATTATTAATAAATGAACATAAAGTGCTCTTAATGTATGGGAAATATTCCTGATTAATGGCCCATCCGAGATTCGTTCAGAATGGCATTTTAGTTCAGCGTTAATATTTACAAAAATGTATTTTGTACCAGGCCACCATTAAGTGCTTTTCAATTGTATGTAAAAGAAGAAATCGAATCACATACTTATACGCCATATACAAACTTTAAAGTTTACAAAAAAACATTTGTATACGTAAAGAGAGGCGATACGCACATGTCCATTTGTATACATGCGCGCGTGTATATTTAACCATATGATGCGGTTAAAAACCACAAATAAACCTGACGCAGTCAGTATACAGGCTTGTTATATTTGTTGAGTTAGTGGGTAAACAGCGAGCACCTCAGGCAACCTGTGGCCAAGTCTCATACTCTCGGTCTGCTGTTCCATAAAAGAAATCAAAATAAAGGAACTCTTTTAACAAGCGCATCGCCACGTGGGCTATCATGAATCACCGACCATTCACTGGCTCGCTTTATTATTTATTTAGACATTTAGAGTATTTCTTGTTCAAAAATTTATTTTATTAAAATGAAGGAATATATTAAATGAGAAAATAGTTTTTAGTTTTTCTTTTTAGTATTAAAGCGATTTACGATGTGTAGTAAGCTAGAGAGAATAGTAGGTCATTCTGCCTATTTATACAAAACCAAATAATGAGAGTGCAATGTCCAGTTTATGGGCCCCGAAGATGTCCTAGCCCTAGAGTTTAATGAGTGAAATTAAAAGAAAAGAATGAGTCTAATTGGAATTATGCTGGCCCCACGATGCGACTAATAGCTTTCGAAAATATTGCAGTACCGTTAATGCATTTACTCACTTTTCAAGCTTTGGACCTTTTGACAATCAATAATCTATTCCGTTACTAATGAGCTCGTCGCTGGATGTTGAAGGTCTAAGTTCGAGCACAGACCTAGCAAATAATGAAACTTCTACAGTAATTCAAAATCCCCAAAAAAGTGACCAATTAAATTTTAATAATTGCTACAGAAAATTACATTCTCACTAGTTTTACGGATAACTATTCTCTGAAACGTACATTTTAGATGTCAATAGAAAAATTGCGTGATAATAATAATTTTGCTAATCTTATGCATTTTGGTAGAGACTTTTTGAAGATTGAAGAACTTGGCAAAGAAAATACATTTTTAGTCACTAGGGAATGTAAAATGAATCTTTTTTGCGCTATGGAAGAAAACTCCGATATTCTTCTCCGTATTACAATAGAAATTGATGACCCCTATTCATTTTAAGGAATTATTGACCTTCAATAGTCACCTCCAGTCATCATATTCAACATATTTAAAAATATATACTTAAATTTATGAATAATCCCTAAGAAAAACAGGTTTTTATTTTAGGTAAGCAACATAGTTTATTCATTATCAAACTAATTAAAAGAAACGTTAAACACCTATGGAAATACGTAATTTGTCAAAAATCCTATCTATAATTGAGTAAAAAAGTCACTTTTAGTACCAGTAAAACACAATGGTAAAGGAGCTCGCCGTGGAATAATACAAGGCAAGGTTACGAAGGTGTGGGCGTAACCTCCAGCCAATCAAACATAAAAAAAATGTTGTTCTCTATTTTGCCCATTTTCAACTTAGCCAATGCGATACAAGGGAATCGTACTGGGAGAAATAGAAGCCTCTATACCATTTCAGATTGGAGCTGACTGTTTCTTCAAATTTGAAAATCCCTATTCACCAAGAAATGGCAACGAACTCCTACTGCGTTATGTTTTACTGATACAAAACTTGCATTTTTCTCCGTTTTAGGTAGGAACTGATGAGTGATTACCATTTTCTTTGTATTTTATTGATTTTTAGGGATTATTTATTGAGTTTCAATAATGCTTGCTAATTTCCTGTATTATTAAACATATTTAAAAATGGTTAAACTTCAGGCAGTATAGTTGTATAAGGGTTGATGGTCGAAAACTACGAAAAAACATAATGTTGAAAAACACCTAACTTTGACAAGTTTTTCCTATTTTCCTATAAAAGATAAAATTTCTAAGTTTTCTTTATTGTATAGAGCAAGTCCTCGTTTTTAAGTGCAATTTTTCTGCACCTACGAAAATTAATTCGTTTTCGAAAAAAAAAACGAAGCCCAAAATCGCGAAAAACAGCATTCTCAAAAATAGTTCTTGGCTTTCTTGTTGTCACCTATTTTTGTAAACAACGTAGCGTCTAACCCCGCAACCTCATTTTCATGAATGAGGTGTAAATAAAAATTTGGTGATGCCTGATCTGTTTAATTAAAATTACTTCAATAGAAATCGCTTAAATTTTAAAGAAATTCATTTAAAATTAAACTACCTATATTTTATTTATAAAATTTATTGAATTATACTATAATAATACGTTTTGTAAAAGTTCCATATTATGAGAAGCGATCTTCTTGTATTCGGCGAGTAAACAACTTGACTGGAATGTTCTACTCATATGAAATGGGAGGAAGGCCACTCTGCCAGAGATAATCGGGATTCGGGCCTCTGGACTACAACAGCCACACCATCAGCATTGTTGGGACTAGTGCTTTTTCCCGATAGAAATTCCATCTCTGTTCCTCTCCCCTCTACATACATCGTAATGGAATATTTTCGAGTTTTCCCTGGCGTGTACGAGAGAGAAGAAAAAAAAAAAGAGTGGGAAAAAACTTGTATAATATGAATTTTGGGCCTTCAGTATAACCATTGAATACCTTCCCTTAGTGGATATGTAAAAACAAATTGTTTAGTAGAACAAGTATGTCAATGAAAGCTTTGAACTTAAAAAATTAAATAATATGCTAACATTTTTATATTAAATTGAACCAATAACTTGGGCGATGTATATCTTCAAATTTGATATAATAATTATAATAACCTTTTTCTGCAACCATGTCGGGAAGTTCTCATTACTCAATTAAAATCAGCTGTGTAATGCCCAACTTCCCACACTAGTGGGGGGGAATTCCTATTAGTGTCACTTTCCGCACTAGTGAGTGGAAAAACTTTATTGTGCTTCCTTGATATAAGAAGTTTTGTTATTAACATAAATATTTTCTGTAAAACTCTAATAAGCTTATTTAAATTTATTTTATTTAAATAATTAAAAAACGAATATTAAAAAATAAAATAAAAATTGAAAGGAATATAGAAATAAAAATAATACTTTAATAAATAATTAGATACTTTTAATTATAACAGTTAAAAAGGTTATAGTGTTACCTTATAGTTTAAAATGGATTCTAGTGATTCCTGTTTAGAAAACACTCCTCCATCAATAAAAGAAACAGCAGAAAATGTAATAAGTAATGTAAATACGTAAGTAATGTAAATAATTGTAATATAACAATAAATGTTTATAATAAATAAATTACTTTTTGTAGACTGTAAAAATGAAATTTTTAATTTTTTTAGTTAATAAATGGTTGCAGAAAAAATATAATATTTAACTCTAGTGTAAAGTATTTTCCACACTTGTTAAATAAATAACTATTTTCATATATTCGGACAGAACAAATTTAAAAAAAAATAAATAAAAATAAACATTTTATCAGAGGACAGGTCCAAGACCGTTTGAGGGAAATGTCTTTTTGGATTGATGATAATAATTTTTAATAATTTATTTGTTTAAACTTTAGTTTTTACAAATAGAGTTGGGTTAGGGCAGTGATCAGTACTTAGTAGTGTGCACTTCGTGTCTCTAAAAAATTAGTTATTTCATTAAGTTGTACTTCATTTTTGCGTGATTTTAGTTTAGTATCATTAATTATTATTGTGAAATTTCGAAGTTATTCTACCTAGCACATTAGGAGAAATTAATTAAAATATGTAATTGTTTAAACTGATTAGAATAGATCTGTTCAGATAGTCTACAAGTGGAAGGTGCTACGTCATCGATGTCTTAGCGATATCTTTAATTGTTTTCTTTTTTGCATTATTACTGTTTATTTACACTTTTTGTTTTTAACAATAATTATATTTACCATTCTTGAATCAATAATTAAACTCCTGTAGCAGAGAATATTTGTACTTCCATGCAGACTTAACCCGACTATCAGTCGTTACCATTTAATAAGTCTTTTTAAATTCATTGTATGTCAATAAGACGGTCAACGATCAGCTCAACTTATGTTCATTGTGCAACAGATACGAAGAATAAGGAAGATACGAGTATTTTCCATGTTATGGTCATATGCTCTAGTATTTTAAAAGAATCTCGTTTGAAATTTAGTTTTGTTTTTTTTAAATTGATCAGACTAAGAATCTTTTCCGAGCCTATTAGTATTTATAGTCAGTTTATTACTAAAAACTAACTTGAAAGGGCTTACTACGATGCCTCACATAATTAGCCTCACCTACAAGTATTTTAACATTTCTTTATGTCCTCATAAAGAAAAAGAAAAAAATCCGAATTGATAAAAATAATAATACAAGGTAAAATAATATTTTGTTCAAGTCATTATCATGCTTTAGCGTTTACTTCCCTACTATTATTGTAAGAGTTAGTTCTTAGTCGGCACCTGTTTGTACAATAGGATTCCCATTGTTTGTACTATAGTGTCTATCTTCAGCTCACTAAAGAATTCATATTCCTTCTCCTTGCTCAATATACTTTTCTTTCTTTAAATAAACCATCCATCTTCTCTTCAGTTTTATGTTTACTAATCTTTAAGGTGTTTCTTTTTTTATATTTATTTAGCTCCTATAATACTTTAAAGAGAAAATATTTCCACTCGAAGTAGTAACTGTTCTACGCCCTAAGATTTTCTTTTACTTGATTTAAATGAATGCAATGCGCAGTTTTAAATTGGGCTTTGATTTGTTGCATTTATAAAATGAACAGCTATGTGATTTTATCTTTTTTTGAAGTAAATTATTTAGTATTACAGAATTATTCATACTGAAATTTCTGCTCAGTTATTTCTCGGTGGATTAACCGAGGATTTCCCACTATAAAAACTATTTATAAAATCGCTCACCAATGAGAAAAGACTACAGTTCTTCCGAAACAACAACAAGGATGTTAGAAGAGATTAGCTGAAGGCTAAGTACAGTCCTGAGGGACCGACCATTAGTTACTCAAAGACTGAGAGGGTGCCAGTGAACTCTGATATTGTTGGGTTTAATTTAAATAATGGATCCTAGATTGTATTAATGTATGTATTTTGAAGTAAGAATCATTTTATTCATCAAATCTTAACCAAATAATTCGTGGGACTTGAGAGAGAGTTCATACCATTAGTGTAAAGAATCGGGAAGCTTTTTAATAGAAAGAAGACACATTCAAGCAGTTTAATTTAAGTCACACAACAAAGGCCCAATAATGCAGTGAAGTGACCCCATCCTATGTTGGGATGGTAGACAATAGACAAACTGGTTTTAGCTCATATACGAGGATAGATATTAGAGGAGCTCAATTCATCTGTGTAATGCAAGAAGGCAACTTTTACGAAAATTAGACGTGAGGTTACAATAAACTAGAGAAGATAATTGATTTCTTAGCTTCAAATCTACCTATTGAATCAGAATGTGCCTCAAGACAAACTTAAAGATCTTTTTTTTTTTTCTTGGTAAGTGAATGATTTGGAAGTTGTCAACCAATTTTGGTGGCAATCTTTATAATAGAATGGTGCAAATAATAGCTTATACCGATGATGTAGCAATACTCGCAAGGTTGTAGCAGGAGCTAAAATTAGCTTTTCTAGAGCTGGTTGTGGCTGCTAAGGAATTTGGTTTAGAGGTTAACAACGAAAAAACTAATTATATGAGCAGTACAAGGAGAAGGAGAATATTCCGGAACCTACAGGTGTGGAAGTACTCTTTTGAAGGCTTGAAAGAATTTAAATACTTTGGGGCAATTTTAACCTCTATTAACAGTGGTAGGGAAGACCTGTGTGAGAGAATCGTAGCCGGTAATAGATGTCTCTGGACGCTGCAGCCAGTTTTCAAAAGTAAATGCTTGTCCCGAGTGATAAAGATAAGAATCTATCAGACTATATATGCGACCAATCGTTACCTCGTAACAGAAGCATGGTTATTAACCAAATCGGACGAACAAAAGTTGTGCAGGTGGGAAAGTAAAGTATTAAGAAAGATTTTTGGACCTGCAAGAACGCTAAATTAAGTCAGGACGAACCGAGTAGTCGTTGAACTATTCGGTGACCATTATAGTCCTAGAGCAGCGTTACCTAACCTCTTTTTGGCTCGCGTACCACTTGGTAGAACATCATGCTACACCGTACCACTATACAACCATGTAAAAACGATTGTATTTCGTTAAATTTGTTATTCCGAGTGTGTTATTTTATTATTTATTATCTTTATAATAACTTTATTTGTATAAAGATACAACGTATCTGTTACAAAGGAGTTCGAGTTCATGTTCACTTTATAAACTTTGTAAAGTGTAAGATCTTAGTTTTAAAACTTTTTTTAAACAATTAAAAATTGCGTACATATTTTTCTCTTCAAAATTATTAATTAATTTACAAAGTTCTTCTTTAGGATTATTATCTTTGTGCCCAAATCTTCTAAATTAATTTCTTTTAAGCATTCAACTACCTGAATAGTAGTAGAAGTAGTACCAATTAAACTTAATGTTTCTTGGACAGAGTTTACTCATTACAATCAGTCTCTTTAAGCAGATCTTTACATAGTTATCATTTAAGTTCTGACACATGATGATTCTATCAATTTTTCTTTATCATTTATTGATGATGTAGCTTTTCCTAAATTTCCTTAATAGAAGAGGTTTGAAATCTAATTATCATTTGTGTTTTCGGATTTTGGAAAATACTCAATGAAAGACAATTTTAATCCTGTTAAATGTGCTATTATATTTTCTCGTATATTTAGAGACATACCAACCTTCTTACTGTACATATTAACTTTACTGTAAAATATTATTAATTAAAATAATTTTTATGAATTATAGGAAAAACCGTTTCTATATTTGTATGCTTTAATTTTTTTTATTTATTTTTATGTCCGCCATTATTGATTATTTTTCGCGTACCACAGGTTGGGAAACGCTGTCCTAGAGTAAGTAAGTGAATAACAACAGTGCTGTTTTGACCATCTGTTGTAAATAGCAGACTACAATTGAATAGTTCTATTTTGTTTGGGTGAGTAAACGAAAATATTGATTAGTTCTGAATGCCGTGTTTTACTGGAGACAAGAAAGAACATAAATATAGAATATGTCGCGTAGTAGGACGGTAGGGTACAATCGTGTAGGGTATGTAACCGTGGAATAGGTGCGGAAGGATTTGATTGAAAAGCAAGGAACTTAGAAATAGTATCACGCGAACTTCAAACTCTGGAGCGGATAAAGGGACACCGAGCTCACGCAAATCAACACATCCCCTCTCACCTTGAAATATCCCTTTCTCTCTCCTCGTAGAATACCGTAACGTATACCAATCAGATTTTAATCACAAAAGAAATGAAAGAAATACCAAATAATTGACCTGTCATCATCTTACTTCGATAATCAGTTTACCTGGGGTAAACTCTTCATCAGTAATGGGGTTTTAAAGGAATTATGGACAGAGAAGTTACATACAGGTATACTGAACTAAGTAATTACAAAATTAAAAACATTTATCGTATTACAACTTGCTAAAAATAAGTAATTTAACAGAACAATGCTCTTAAATTCATTGGCCTAAACCTGATTACAATAATTAGTGTTACAGTGCCTGTAAAATGCACACGAATAACATTTAAACAATACGAGTATGAGCAATGGTGATTTACCGTCTGCCTAGAATTCTAATTATCTGTATGCAATTTTAAAATAAATAACTAATAAAAACAAAATAATTGCATCTATAACAAAAACTGGAAAAAGAAAATTAGAATTTATACCCGTTTACGTTAATCTAATCTTCAGTTGAAATTATTTAAAAAAAGAAACTGTATTTACCTGTCGACAGCAACATAAACTCAGATAGTTTAGCCAGTTTAGATATTATTCAAGTTCTGATTTATCGAGTTTAGTTTTTCCAAAACAATTATAAAACTATATTGGACTGTTAAGCTGTTCCGTAAAGTTTAAGTCCGTATGTCCAGATTGGAGCTGGGAAAGCTGAGTCGATTTCTTTTTGTTCAGTCATTCTGGATCTATTTGTCAGAAGTCTTTTGATCATTTAATATAGTAAGTTGGAGTTCATGTCTCTTAAATTGGCTTTAGGGGATTCAAGATGTATTGTCGTCGAGGTCAAATCCGAGATATCACGCATTGCCGGAAGGATATGTTATAAGAATGTACCTATAGAATATACGAGTATAGGTTGATTATCAAAAAGTGCACGAAAAAGCGTAACGTTGAAAAACATCCAACTTTGTCAATTATTTTTCTCTTTTTCTATAAAAGATAAAATTCCCAAATTTTCTTTATAATACAGGGCAAATCCTCCTTTATAACTGTATTTTTTTACAACAACCCAATTTTGAGAAAATAGTTGCCGCAAATTAAAAAAAAAAACGGCATTTTTAGAAAAATTTTCTTCATGTTCATCTTGTAACATTTTTTTGTAAACAACGTAGAGCATAAACGTGTGAACCGATTTTCATGAATGAGGTGTCATTCGATTTGGAATTAATATTAGTGTAATTAAACAAAGGCTGTAACTTAGTGACTGGCGTCTAAACAAAGGAAGGTTATGGAATAAATACTCTTTTAGTGAGATTTTACTTCTTATTCCATAAGATTTGGTTGTTGTTGCTACCCTTTCGTACTTCCCTTCTAAATGTCATTATGCTAATATGTACAATTATATTATTTTGAATTTTATTGTATACACTGAGAACCAAGACTTTAGTAGACCATAAAATTAAATATATTATTGAATATAAATAACAATAATTATTGAACCAAGAAACTAGTCCTCGTCATCATTTTTAGTGCCATTATTGTTGTAATACTCCTATAATATCATTGATAAAGAATAAACGTCTTCAATTCGTTATCAAGTATGATTTATTCTTTTTCTTATGCATCACGCCGAAATAAATGCTAAAGTGCAGCTGCACCACTATAAGACAATTGTACACTTAATTAATTCCAATTATCAGGAATAACTAAAATAACATTCATCAGCTAGCTCAATCAGGAAGAAACTAATCCATTTCAGTTATTGAGAAAAATTAGAAACTATCAGTTGGACAGGAACTGTTATATGCCTATTAAAACTAACTTCAAATACAACTGGAATTGACAATATTCAGGTCATACTTAGCGGAAAAAAAAGACATTTGAGGATCTATTTAACGTTTCTGAATAGAAATCGATAAAGATAGCCCCCATTTAAACCTGCAACAGCTGTAGAACTATGAAACAGTTCTGATAACACATTGAGGGTAATAAAGGGAATGATGGAACTACCTGCTAATTCAGACAAGGAAAGACCTATCTCTTACAAATTTTATGAACAATCGGCAAGATTAGGCGAAAAAAGAGTGCTTTATGGTTCACAAACCTATATTAAATTAGTTTACAACAGTTAGAGACGTAATTCTCTTCAATAATCTTAAGAACTAAAAGAATATAAAACTTATTGCAAGTTCACTTAAAGATAACAGCTATGCTACCCACTACTGTATTTTAAAAGTTATGAATTCCTAATACATTTCTCTTTTTTCGAACAACTATCAAGTATGGGCAGGAAAGCCTTGTTTTTTGATGACAACTTCGGGTTAGGACAGCCCTAATTTCAACTACACGACTGAAACAGTTCTGATAACACATTGAGGTTAATAAAAGAAATTACGGAACAACCTCCGAGTTCGAACAAGGAAAGACCTATCTCTTACAAATTTTATGAACAATCGGCAAGATTAGGCGAAAAAAGAGAGCTTTATGGTTCACAAACCTCCATTAAATTAGTTTACAACAGTTAGAGACGTAATTCTCTTCAATAATCATAAGAACTAAAAGAATATAAAACTTATTGCAAGTTCACTTAAAGATAACAGCTATGCTACCTACTACTGTATTTTAAAAGTTATGAATTCCTAATACATTTCTCTTTTTTCGAACAACTATCAAGTATGGGCAGGAAAGGCGTGTTTTTTGATGACAACTTCGGGTTAGGACAGCACTAATTTACACGATTACTACACGATTGAAACAGTTCTGATAACACATTGAGGGTAATAAAGGGAATGATGGAACTACCTGCTAATTCAGACAAGGAAAGACCTATCTCGTACAAATTTTATGAACAATTGGCAAGATTAGGCGAAAAAAGAGTGCTTTATGATGCACAAACCTATGTAATACATTAAATTAGATTACAACAGTTAGAGACGTAATTCTCTTCAATAATCTTAAGAACTAAATTAATATAAAACTTATTGCAAGTTCACTTAAAGATAACAGCTATGCTACCTACTACCGTATTTTAAAAGTTATGAATTCCTAATACATTTCTCTTTTTTCGAATAACTATCAACTATGGGCAGGAAAGGCTTGTTTTTTGATGACAACTTCGGGTTAGGAAAGCCCTAATTTCAACTACACGATTGAAACAGTTCTGATAACACATTGAGGGTAATAAAGGGAATGATGGAACTACCTGCTAATTCAGACAAGGAAAGACCTATCTCGTACAAATTTTATGAACAATTGGCAAGATTAGGCGAAAAAAGAGTGCTTTATGATGCACAAACCTATGTAATACATTAAATTAGATTACAACAGTTAGAGACGTAATTCTCTTCAATAATCTTAAGAACTAAATTAATATAAAACTTATTGCAAGTTCACTTAAAGATAACAGCTATGCTACCTACTACCGTATTTTAAAAGTTATGAATTCCTAATACATTTCTCTTTTTTCGAATAACTATCAAGTATGGGCAGGAAAGGCTTGTTTTTTGATGACAACTTCGGGTTAGGAAAGCCCTAATTTCAACTACACGATTGAAACAGTTCTGATAACACATTGAGGGTAATAAAGGGAATGATGGAACTACCTGCTAATTCAGACAAGGAAAGACCTATCTCGTACAAATTTTATGAACAATTGGCAAGATTAGGCGAAAAAAGAGTGCTTTATGATGCACAAACCTATGTAATACATTAAATTAGATTACAACAGTTAGAGACGTAATTCTCTTCAATAATCTTAAGAACTAAATTAATATAAAACTTATTGCAAGTTCACTTAAAGATAACAGCTATGCTACCTACTACCGTATTTTAAAAGTTATGAATTCCTAATACATTTCTCTTTTTTCGAATAACTATCAACTATGGGCAGGAAAGGCTTGTTTTTTGATGACAACTTCGGGTTAGGAAAGCCCTAATTTCAACTACACGATTGAAACAGTTCTGATAACACATTGAGGGTAATAAAGGGAATGATGGAACTACCTGCTAATTCAGACAAGGAAAGACCTATCTCGTACAAATTTTATGAACAATTGGCAAGATTAGGCGAAAAAAGAGTGCTTTATGATGCACAAACCTATGTAATACATTAAATTAGATTACAACAGTTAGAGACGTAATTCTCTTCAATAATCTTAAGAACTAAATTAATATAAAACTTATTGCAAGTTCACTTAAAGATAACAGCTATGCTACCTACTACCGTATTTTAAAAGTTATGAATTCCTAATACATTTCTCTTTTTTCGAATAACTATCAAGTATGGGCAGGAAAGGCTTGTTTTTTGATGACAACTTCGGGTTAGGAAAGCCCTAATTTCAACTACACGATTGAAACAGTTCTGATAACACATTGAGGGTAATAAAGGGAATGATGGAACTACCTGCTAATTCAGACAAGGAAAGACCTATCTCGTACAAATTTTATGAACAATTGGCAAGATTAGGCGAAAAAAGAGTGCTTTATGATACACAAACCTATGTAATACATTAAATTAGATTACAACAGTTAGAGACGTAATTCTCTTCAATAATCTTAAGAACTAAAAGAATATAAAACTTATTGCAAGTTCACTTTAAGATAACAGCTATGCTACCTACTACCGTATTTTAAAAGTTATGAATTCCTAATACATTTCTCTTTTTTCGAATAACTATCAAGTATGGGCAGGAAAGGCTTGTTTTTTGATGACAACTTCGGGTTAGGAAAGCCCTAATTTCAACTACACGATTGAAACAGTTCTGATAACACATTGAGGGTAATAAAGGGAATGATGGAACTACCTGCTAATTCAGACAAGGAAAGACCTATCTCGTACAAATTTTATGAACAATTGGCAAGATTAGGCGAAAAAAGAGTGCTTTATGATACACAAACCTATGTAATAGATTAAATTAGATTTCAACAGTTAGAGACGTAATTCTCTTCAATAATCTTAAGAACTAAAAGAATATAAAACTTATTGCTAGTTCACTTTAAGATAACAGCTATGCTACCTACTACCGTATTTTAAAAGTTATGACTTCCTAATACATTTCTCTTTTTACGAATAACTATCAAGTATGGGCAGGAAAGGCTTGTTTTTTGATGACAACTTCGGATTAGGAAAGCCCTAATTTCAACTACACGATTGAAACAGTTCTGATAACACATTGAGGGTAATAAAGGGAATGATGGAACTACCTGCTAATTCAGACAAGGAAAGACCTATCTCGTACAAATTTTATGAACAATTGGCAAGATTAGGCGAAAAAAGAGTGCTTTATGATACACAAACCTATGTAATAGATTAAATTAGATTTCAACAATTAGAGACGTAATTCTCTTCAATAATCTTAAGAACTAAAAGAATATAAAACTTATTGCAAGTTCACTTTAAGATAACAGCTATGCTACCTACTACCGTATTTTAAAAGTTATGAATTCCTAATACAATTCTCTTTTTTCGAATAACTATCAAGTATGGGCACGAAAGGCGTGTTTTTTGATGACAACTTCTGGTTAGGACAGCCCTAATTTACACGATTACTACACGATTGAAACAGTTCTGATAACACATTGAGGGTAATAAAGGGAATGATGGAACTACCTGCTAATTCAGACAAGGAAAGACCTATCTCGTACAAATTTTATGAACAATTGGCAAGATTAGGCGAAAAAAGAGTGCTTTATGATACACAAACCTATGTAATACATTAAATTAGATTACAACAGTTAGAGACGTAATTCTCTTCAATAATCTTAAGAACTAAAAGAATATAAAACTTATTGCAAGTTCACTTTAAGATAACAGCTATGCTACCTACTACCGTATTTTAAAAGTTATGAATTCCTAATAAATTTCTCTTTTTCGAACAACTATCAAGTATGGGCAGGAAAGGCTTTTTTTTTGATGACAACTTCGGGTTAGGAAAGCCCTAATTTCAACTACACGATTGAAACAGTTCTGATAACACATTGAGGGTAATAAAGGGAATGATGGAACTACCTGCTAATTCAGACAAGGAAAGACCTATCTCGTACAAATTTTATGAACAATTGGCAAGATTAGGCGAAAAAAGAGTGCTTTATGATACACAAACCTATGTAATACATTAAATTAGATTTCAACAGTTAGAGACGTAATTCTCTTCAATAATCTTAAGAACTAAAAGAATATAAAACTTATTGCAAGTTCACTTTAAGATAACAGCTATGCTACCTACTACCGTATTTTAAAAGTTATGAATTCCTAATAAATTTCTCTTTTTCGAACAACTATCAAGTATGGGCAGGAAAGGCTTTTTTTTTGATGACAACTTCGGGTTAGGAAAGCCCTAATTTCAACTACACGATTGAAACAGTTCTGATAACACATTGAGGGTAATAAAGGGAATGATGGAACTACCTGCTAATTCAGACAAGGAAAGACCTATCTCGTACAAATTTTATGAACAATTGGCAAGATTAGGCGAAAAAAGAGTGCTTTATGATACACAAACCTATGTAATACATTAAATTAGATTTCAACAGTTAGAGACGTAATTCTCTTCAATAATCTTAAGAACTAAAAGAATATAAAACTTATTGCAAGTTTACTTTAAGATAACAGCTATGCTACCTACTACCGTATTTTAAAAGTTATGAATTCCTAATAAATTTCTCTTTTTTCGAATAACTATCAAGTATGGGCAGGAAAGGTGTGTTTTTTGATGACAACTTCTGGTTAGGACAGCCCTAATTTACACGATTACTACACGATTGATACAGTTCTGATAACACATTGAGGGTAATAAAGGGAATGATGGAACTACCTGCTAATTCAGACAAGGAATGACCTATCTCGTACAAATTTTATGAACAATTGGCAAGATTAGGCGAAAAAAGAGTGCTTTATGATACACAAACCTATGTAATACATTAAATTAGATTACAACAGTTAGAGAGGTAATTCTCTTGAATAATCTTAAGAACTAAAAGAATATAAAACTTTCTGCAAGTTCACTTAATGATAACAGCTATGCTACATACTACTGTATTTTAAAAGTTAAGAATTCCTAATACATTTCTCTTTTTTCGAATAACTATCAAGTATGGGCAGGAAAGGCTTGTTTTTTGATGACAACTTCGGGTTAGGAAAGCCCTAATTTCAACTACACGATTGAAACAGTTCTGATAACACATTGAGGGTAATAAAGGGAATGATGGAACTACCTGCTAATTCAGACAAGGAAAGACCTATCTCGTACAAATTTTATGAACAATTGGCAAGATTAGGCGAATAAAGAGTGCTTTATGATACACAAACCTATGTAATACATTAAATTAGATTACAACAGTTAGAGACGTAATTCTCTTCAATATTCTTAAGAACTAAATTAATATAAAACTTATTGCAAGTTCACTTAAAGATAACAGCTATGCTACCTACTACCGTATTTTAAAAGTTATGAATTCCTAATACATTTCTCTTTTTTCGAATAACTATCAAGTATGGGAAGGAATGGCATGTTTTTTGATGACAACTTCGGGTTAGGAAAGCCCTAATTTCAACTACACGATTGAAACAGTTCTGATAACAAATTGAGGGTAATAAATGGAATGATGGAACTACCTGCTAATTCAGACAAGGAAAGACCTATCTCTTACAAATTTTATGAACAATTGGCAAGATTAGGCGAAAAAAGAGTGCTTTATGATACACAAACCTATGCAACACATTAAAATAGATTACAACAGTTAGAGACGTAATTCTCTTCAATAATCTTAAGAACTAAAAGAATATAAAACTTATTGCAAGTTCACTTAAAGATAACAGCTATGCTACCTACTACTGTATGTTAAAAGTTATGAATTCCTAATACATTTCTCTTTTTCGAACAACTATCAAGTATGGGCAGGAAAGGCTTGTTTTTTGATGACAACTTCGGGTTAGGAAAGCCCTAATTTCAACTACACGATTGAAACAGTTCTGATAACACATTGAGGGTAATAAAGGGAATGATGGAACTACCTGCTAATTCAGACAAGGAAAGACCTATCTCGTACAAATTTTATGAACAATTGGCAAGATTAGGCGAAAAAAGATTGCTTTATGATACACAAACCTATGTAATACATTAAATTAGATTACAACAGTTAGAGACGTAATTCTCTTCAATAATCTTAAGAACTAAATTAATATAAAACTTATTGTAAGTTCACTTAAAGATAACAGCTATGCTACCTACTACCGTATTTTAAAAGTTATGAATTCCTAATACATTTCTCTTTTTTCGAATAACTATCAAGTATGGGCAGGAAAGGCATGTTTTTTGATGACAACTTCGGGTTAGGAAAGCCCTAATTTCAACTACACGATTGAAACAGTTCTGATAACAAATTGAGGGTAATAAAGGGAATGATGGAGCTACCTGCTAATTCAGACAAGGAAAGACCTATCTCGTACAAATTTTATGAACAATTGGCAAGATTAGGCGAAAAAAGAGTGCTTTATGATACACAAACCTATGTAATAGATTAAATTAGATTTCAACAGTTAGAGACGTAATTCTCTTCAATAATCTTAAGAACTAAAAGAATATAAAACTTATTGCAAGTTCACTTTAAGATAACAGCTATGCTACCTACTACCGTATTTTAAAAGTTATGAATTCCTAATACATTTCTCTTTTTTCGAATAACTATCAAGTATGGGCAGGAAAGGCTTGTTTTTTGATGACAACTTCGGGTTAGGAAAGCCCTAATTTCAACTACACGATTGAAACAGTTCTGATAACACATTGAGGGTAATAAAGGGAATGATGGAACTACCTGCTAATTCAGACAAGGAAAGACCTATCTCTTACAAATTTTATGAACAATTGGCAAGATTAGGCTAAAAAAAAGTGCTTTATGATACACAAACCTATGCAATACATTAAAATAGATTACAACAGTTAGAGACGTAATTCTCTTCAATAATCTTAAGAACTAAATGAATATAAAACTTATTGCAAGTTCACTTAAAGATAACAGCTATGCTACCTACTACTGTATTTTAAAAGTTATGAATTCCTAATACATTTCTCTTTTTTCGAACAACTATCAAGTATGGGCAGGAAAGGCGTGTTTTTTGATGACAACTTCGGGTTAGGACAGCACTAATTTACACGATTACTACACGATTGAAACAGTTCTGATAACACATTGAGGGTAATGAAGGGAATGATGGAACTACCTGCTAATTTAGACAAAGAAAGACCTATCTCTTACAAATGTTATGAACAATTGGCAAGATTAGGCGAAAAAAGAGTGCTTTATGATACACAAACCTATGTAATACATTAAATTAGATTACAACAGTTAGAGACGTAATTCTCTTCAATAATCTTAAGATCTAAAAGAATATAAAACTTATTGCAAGTTCACTTAAAGATAATAGCTATGCTACCTACTACTGTTTTTTAAAAGTTATGAATTCCTAATACATTTCTCTTTTTTCGAACAACTATCAAGTATGGGCAGGAAAGGCGTGTTTTTTGATGACAACTTCTGGTTAGGATAGCCCTAATTTACACGATTACTACACGATTGAAACAGTTCTGATAACACATTGAGGGTAATAAAGGGAATGATGGAACTACCTCCGAGTTCAGACAAGGAAAGACCTATCTCTTACAAATTTTATGAACAATCGGCAAGATTAGGCGAAAAAAGAGTGTTTATGATACACAAACCTATGTAATACATTAAATTAGATTACAACAGTTAGAGACGTAATTCTCTTCAATAATCTTAAGAACTAAAAGAATATAAAACTTATTGCAAGTTCACTTAAAGATAACAGCTATGCTACCTACTACTGTATTTTAAAAGTTATGAATTCCTAATACATTTCTCTTTTTTCGAATAACTATCAAGTATGGGCAGGAAAGGCTTGTTTTTTGATGACAACTTCGGGTTTGGACAGCCCTAATTTCAACTACACGATTGAAACAGTTCTGATAACGCATTGAGGGTAATAAAGGGAATGATGGAACTACCTGCTAATTCAGACAAGGAAAGGCCTATCTCGTACAAATTTTATGAACGATTGGCAAGATTAGGCGAAAAAAGAGTGCTTTATGATACACAAGCCTATGTAATACATTAAAATAGATTACAACAGTTAGAGACGTAATTCTCTTCAATAATCTTAAGAACTAAAAGAATATAAAACTTATTACAAGTTCACTTAAAGATAACAGCTATGCTACCTACCACTTTATTTTAAAAGTTATGAATTCCTAATACATTTCTCTTTTTTCGAACAACTATCAAGTATGGGCAGGAAAGGCGTGTTTTTTGATGACAACTTCGGGTTAGGACAGCCCTAATTTACACGATTACTACACGATTGAAACAGTTCTGATAACACATTGAGGGTAATGAAGGGAATGATGGAACTACCTGCTAATTCAGACAAAGAAAGACCTATCTCTTACAAATTTTATGAACAATCGGCAAGATTAGGCGAAAAAAGAGTGCTTTATGATACACAAACCTATGTAATACATTAAATTAGATTACAACAGTTAGAGACGTAATTCTCTTCAATAATCTTAAGATCTAAAAGAATATAAAACTTATTGCAAGTTCACTTAAAGATAATAGCTATGCTACCTACTACTGTATTTTAAAAGTTATGAATTCCTAATACATTCTCTTTTTTCGAACAACTATCAAGTATGGGCAGGAAAGGCGTGTTTTTTGATGACAACTTCGGGTTAGGACAGCCCTAATTTACACGATTACTACACGATTGAAACAGTTCTGATAACACATTGAGGGTAATAAAGGGAATGATGGAACTACCTGCTAATTCAGACAAGGAAAGACCTATCTCGTACAAATTTTATGAACAATTGGCAAGATTAGGCGAAAAAAGAGTGCTTTATGATACACAAGCCTATGTAATACATTAAAATAGATTACAACAGTTAGAGACGTAATTCTCTTCAATAATCTTAAGAACTAAATGAATATAAAACTTATTGCAAGTTCACTTAAAGATAACAGCTATGCTACCTACTACTTTATGTTAAAAGTTATGAATTCCTAATACATTTCTCTTTTTTCGAACAACTATCAAGTATGGGCAGGAAAGGTGTGTTTTTTGATGACAACTTCGGGTTAGGACAGCCCTAATTTACACGATTACTACACGATTGAAACAGTTCTGATAACACATTGAGGGTAATGAAGGGAATGATGGAACTACCTGCTAATTTAGACAAAGAAAGACCTATCTCTTACAAATGTTATGAACAATTGGCAAGATTAGGCGAAAAAAGAGTGCTTTATGATACACAAACCTATGTAATACATTAAATTAGATTACAACAGTTAGAGACATAATTCTCTTCAATAATCTTAAGATCTAAAAGAATATAAAACTTATTGCAAGTTCACTTAAAGATAACAGCTATGCTACCTACTACTTTATGTTAAAAGTTATGAATTCCTAATACATTTCTCTTTTTTCGAACAACTATCAAGTATGGGCAGGAAAGGTGTGTTTTTTGATGACAACTTCGGGTTAGGACAGCCCTAATTTACACGATTACTACACGATTGAAACAGTTCTGATAACACATTGAGGGTAATGAAGGGAATGATGGAACTACCTGCTAATTTAGACAAAGAAAGACCTATCTCTTACAAATGTTATGAACAATCGGCAAGATTAGGCGAAAAAAGAGTGCTTTATGATACACAAACCTATGTAATACATTAAATTAGATTACAACAGTTAGAGACATAATTCTCTTCAATAATCTTAAGATCTAAAAGAATATAAAACTTATTGCAAGTTCACTTAAAGATAACAGCTATGCTACCTACTACTTTATGTTAAAAGTTATGAATTCCTAATACATTTCTCTTTTTTCGAACAACTATCAAGTATGGGCAGGAAAGGCGTGTTTTTTGATGACAACTTCGGGTTAGGACAGCCCTAATTTACACGATTACTACACGATTGAAACAGTTCTGATAACACATTGAGGGTAATGAAGGGAATGATGGAACTACCTGCTAATTCAGACAAAGAAAGACCTATCTCTTACAAATTTTATGAACAATCGGCAAGATTAGGCGAAAAAAGAGTGCTTTATGATACACAAACCTATGTAATACATTAAATTAGATTACAACAGTTAGAGACGTAATTCTCTTCAATAATCTTAAGATCTAAAAGAATATAAAACTTATTGCAAGTTCACTTAAAGATAATAGCTATGCTACCTACTACTGTATTTTAAAAGTTATGAATTCCTAATACATTTCTCTTTTTTCGAACAACTATCAAGTATGGGCAGGAAAGGCGTGTTTTTTGATGACAACTTCGGGTTAGGACAGCCCTAATTTACACGATTACTACACGATTGAAACAGTTCTGATAACACATTGAGGGTAATAAAGGGAATGATGGAACTACCTGCTAATTCAGACAAGGAAAGACCTATCTCGTACAAATTTTATGAACAATTGGCAAGATTAGGCGAAAAAAGAGTGCTTTATGATACACAAGCCTATGTAATACATTAAAATAGATTACAACAGTTAGAGACGTAATTCTCTTCAATAATCTTAAGAACTAAATGAATATAAAACTTATTGCAAGTTCACTTAAAGATAACAGCTATGCTACCTACTACTTTATGTTAAAAGTTATGAATTCCTAATACATTTCTCTTTTTTCGAACAACTATCAAGTATGGGCAGGAAAGGTGTGTTTTTTGATGACAACTTCGGGTTAGGACAGCCCTAATTTACACGATTACTACACGATTGAAACAGTTCTGATAACACATTGAGGGTAATGAAGGGAATGATGGAACTACCTGCTAATTTAGACAAAGAAAGACCTATCTCTTACAAATGTTATGAACAATTGGCAAGATTAGGCGAAAAAAGAGTGCTTTATGATACACAAACCTATGTAATACATTAAATTAGATTACAACAGTTAGAGACGTAATTCTCTTCAATAATCTTAAGATCTAAAAGAATATAAAACTTATTGCAAGTTCACTTAAAGATAATAGCTATGCTACCTACTACTGTATGTTAAAAGTTATGAATTCCTAATACATTTCTCTTTTTTCGAACAACTATCAAGTATGGGCAGGAAAGGTGTGTTTTTTGATGACAACTTCGGGTTAGGACAGCCCTAATTTACACGATTACTACACGATTGAAACAGTTCTGATAACACATTGAGGGTAATAAAGGGAATGATGGAACTACCTGCTAATTCAGACAAGGAAAGACCTATCTCGTACAAATTTTATGAACAATTGGCAAGATTAGGCGAAAAAAGAGTGCTTTATGATACACAAACCTATGTAATACATTAAATTAGATTACAACAGTTAGAGACATAATTCTCTTCAATAATCTTAAGATCTAAAAGAATATAAAACTTATTGCAAGTTCACTTAAAGATAATAGCTATGCTACCTACTACTGTATGTTAAAAGTTATGAATTCCTAATACATTTCTCTTTTTCGAACAACTATCAAGTATGGGCAGGAAAGGTGTGTTTTTTGATGACAACTTCGGGTTAGGACAGCCCTAATTTACACGATTACTACACGATTGAAACAGTTCTGATAACACATTGAGGGTAATAAAGGGAATGATGGAACTACCTGCTAATTCAGACAAGGAAAGACCTATCTCGTACAAATTTTATGAACAATTGGCAAGATTAGGCGAAAAAAGAGTGCTTTATGATACACAAACCTATGTAATACATTAAATTAGATTACAACAGTTAGAGACGTAATTCTCTTCAATAATCTTAAGAACTAAATGAATATAAAACTTATTGCAAGTTCACTTAAAGATAACAGCTATGCTACCTACTACTTTATGTTAAAAGTTATGAATTCCTAATACATTTCTCTTTTTTCGAACAACTATCAAGTATGGGCAGGAAAGGTGTGTTTTTTGATGACAACTTCGGGTTAGGACAGCCCTAATTTACACGATTACTACACGATTGAAACAGTTCTGATAACACATTGAGGGTAATGAAGGGAATGATGGAACTACCTGCTAATTTAGACAAAGAAAGACCTATCTCTTACAAATGTTATGAACAATTGGCAAGATTAGGCGAAAAAAGAGTGCTTTATGATACACAAACCTATGTAATACATTAAATTAGATTACAACAGTTAGAGACGTAATTCTCTTCAATAATCTTAAGATCTAAAAGAATATAAAACTTATTGCAAGTTCACTTAAAGATAATAGCTATGCTACCTACTACTGTTTTTTAAAAGTTATGAATTCCTAATACATTTTTTTTTTTTTCGAACAACTATCAAGTATGGGCAGGAAAGGCGTGTTTTTTGATGACAACTTCGGGTTAGGAAAGCCCTAATTTCAACTACACGATTGAAACAGTTCTGATAACACATTGAGGGTAATGAAGGGAATGATGGAACTACCTGCTAATTTAGACAAAGAAAGACCTATCTCTTACAAATGTTATGAACAATCGGCAAGATTAGGCGAAAAAAGAGTGCTTTATGATACACAAACCTATGTAATACATTAAATTAGATTACAACAGTTAGAGACGTAATTCTCTTCAATAATCTTAAGATCTAAAAGAATATAAAACTTATTGCAAGTTCACTTAAAGATAATAGCTATGCTACCTACTACTGTTTTTTAAAAGTTATGAATTCCTAATACATTTTTTTTTTTTTCGAACAACTATCAAGTATGGGCAGGAAAGGCGTGTTTTTTGATGACAACTTCGGGTTAGGAAAGCCCTAATTTCAACTACACGATTGAAACAGTTCTGATAACACATTGAGGGTAATAAAGGGAATGATGGAACTACCTCCGAGTTCAGACAAGGAAAGACCTATCTCTTACAAATTTTATGAACAATCGGCAAGATTAGGCGAAAAAAGAGTGTTTATGATACACAAACCTATGTAATACATTAAATTAGATTACAACAGTTAGAGACGTAATTCTCTTCAATAATCTTAAGAACTAAAAGAATATAAAACTTATTGCAAGTTCACTTAAAGATAACAGCTATGCTACCTACTACTGTATTTTAAAAGTTATGAATTCCTAATACATTTCTCTTTTTTCGAATAACTATCAAGTATGGGCAGGAAAGGCTTTTTTTTTGATGACAACTTCGGGTTAGGACAGCCCTAATTTCAACTACACGATTGAAACAGTTCTGATAACACATTGAGGGTAATAAAGGGAATGATGGAACTACCTCCGAGTTCAGACAAGGAAAGACCTATCTCTTACAAATTTTATGAACAATCGGCAAGATTAGGCGAAAAAAGAGTGTTTATGATACACAAACCTATGTAATACATTAAATTAGATTACAACAGTTAGAGACGTAATTCTCTTCAATAATCATAAGAACTAAAAGAATATAAAACTTATTGCAAGTTCACTTTAAGATAACAGCTGTGCTACCTACTTCTGTATTTTAAAAGTTATGAATTCCTAATACATTTCTCTTTTTTCGAACAACTAACAAGTATGGGCAGGAAAGGCGTGTTTTTTGATGACAACTTCGGGTTAGGACAGCCCTAATTTACACGATTACTACACGTTTGAAACAGTTCTGATAACACATTGAGTGTAATAAAGGGAATGATGGAACTACCTGCTAATTCAGACAAGGAAAGACCTATCCCTTTTCATCTATTAAGAAACACTATACAAGTATCATGTACAACCAGCTTGATTAGGTAGAAAAAGCTTGTCCGTGTCCGATGGACAACAATAGAAAGGTTAGATGATTGACGAATCAATCTACGTATCTTGAGGGTGTTTGTATATCATATGTAAGTTTGTAAAATCGCAGAGTATAAAAGGCGGGAATGATTCGGAGTATAAATGAAGCACGTTTTACATATATTTAGATCTAAGTATTTATAATTGAATTATAAATTTTCTTATACCGTTGATTTTAACCCATTACGACTTAAATACACTATGATTAATTGGTTTTTATTCAGACTTTTAGAGTTCTTAACGCAGGTTGATATTAACACCGATTCTTGTGTGAAAACTCGTGACCTAGAAAGTATTTTAACAAAGGCCTAACAAATTTTTTGCTGATGAAGATCGTTTTCTAAAATCTGCTGCTTTTCGCAATATATTTTTGATATTTTATGCAATAAGAGAAAGATATAAATAAAGGCATTAAAGATGTTTTGGGCTAATTTCCAAGGTAGGGTGTAGAATCTGGTTACACCTAGTCGAATCGCTGACGATGGAGAAGGTAACAACCTCTCGTTAATAAGCTGACGGTATAAACTCCCTAACTGCTTTGCAAACCTTTAGAGTGTTATATCCAAAGGCTGCTCATGCACCTTGGAAAATTGAAGAGATTTAGGAACTGGCTCTGTTAGCCTGCTCAGAGGAGCAGTTTCCCGGGGGGCACCACAAGGAGGTAGAGCTCAGGTTTTGCCCCCCAAAGAATACCATTCTTGCCTTTATTAAACCGCAATCCAGCCAGTTTTGACCCCCTATATAGCAGGCTTAGTAACAAATGTCAATAATATTGGCATCCATCACCTGCGAAGGTACGGGGTGAAAACCAGTGATTTTGGAATACGGTTAGCCGCGAAAAAAAATTTGGCATGAATGGCGGAAAATAGGTTATTCGCGTTTGGGGGAAACAAAAGAAATAGAACAAGAACAACCTACAATACAACCAACAACAACTGGAAATCGAAAAACAAGAAGAATGAAACAACTGAAACAAAACCAACAACAAACCAAATAAAATATAAAAACCTGAAAATACATAGTAAAAATACATATACATAATATAAATCAATAAAATATATATAAATAATATAAATAGGAATAAATATTTAAATTGATAATGAATAGAAAAAAAAATCATGCTTAGTAACATGCAGAATTGACTGACCTTTTCTGCTCTACTTGGACTTGAAGTTCCGAAGAAGGATATTAGTAGTGGTCATGTAAATGAATAATTATGATTCCATTTATTTATAAAATGACTAGTGTCATTTTGTCATGCACTAAATATATATCATGCACTAAATAGGTGATGAGTGGCTGGTTGATGTGTAGCTGAAAACCTTAACTAAAGAGCAAATTCTAAACTTTAATTTTGAAATTACTTTAACTATCTAATATTTTGTATTGGCCCACCTGAAAACCCTAACTAAAAAGCAAAATATAAACTTTAATTTTGAAATTACTTTAACTATCTAATGTGTTATGTCATCCTTCTTCTTGAAGTTCCTAACATGCCCTAATAAGTGGAATCATAATTATAAATAAATCCGAAGTATTTATTATTGACGGAAAAGATAGTTGGCAAAGAGTATTACCTAATTCAGTAAAATTTTGCCAAATTTTGATAAGGAGATTTTAGCGTGTCACTCGCTGTAGGCGAGCCTATAGCGAGAGACACACTATTAATCGCGTCCGAACGTCATCTACATAACCACTATAATTCCCCAGCCTACCTTTAATGCTGTAGGTTGGGATATGTAACAATATCTTGCAGTTACATATCCATCGATGTTGCTTCTTCTTCTTCTGCACCACATCAGAGTAACGCAAAAATATATCGTAAAACATAATAACGCATGACATTGCGGAATTTAGAAAACTATGATAAAAAAAAAAATAAAATTAAAAATTGAATAGAAATAAAAAGTTGAAACCGATACAAACACTCCCGGAATTTTAACACTCCCGGAACTTTAACACTCCCGAGCTGAAATATAAAAACAAAAAAAAACCTCCCTTTGGAAGCAAGTGGTTTGTGATTTGTCTGTATGTGTATATTTCTTTTGTTGCAAAGAGTGCATGGTATTTTGAGCTGGGTAGCCGTGGGGTCGCTACTCCCCAGGTAACTGCATGCATCAGCTACCTCTTGCGGCATTTATTGGCAATGTTACCGGATTACCAAAAACTGCGAATGTACTAATGGCCAATTGTATTTATTTTTTAAATAAAAGAAAAATAAGTCGTAAATGAAGAATAATTTTTTTTTTAATCTACAATTTTTCGAAGAACAAATAGTAATCTTTTTCGACCCAAAGATGAAAAAAAAAACTCGAAATTAATATTAAAGGGACTCTATTCTACTATTTCCGGTCTGCAACAGTTGGTTTAAAACAGTATAGTGAGCGAATTAAACCTGGAAAACTAGAGTATATCCTTAGTCTATTCAGCTCTTCTGTTGGCAGTCCGAGTTGAAATTCCAGGACCAGGACTTCAGGCTTGTACCGAGTAAAATAATAATGATGCCAACGATTTCTTTTACCTATCTGACCAAATCCTCCCAATTCGGATCATCTACTTACTATTCTATTTTAAAGTTAAGCAATTTATGTTCCTATGATTACATCCGAACTCTCTGCTTTGAAAAACACAAGTTACAATCAACGAAACTCCTACATATATATTTTTTAATTAAAAAGATCATAAGAATTATTAATGTAATTTTCTTTTTTATAACGCCTTCTAAATTATACATTTACTTTTAATTTCAAATTTAGGGTATAGGGCAAACAATAATGGGTTTAACTGCTAGATGTTTAATCTTAGTTTGAAATGTTAAAAGTCTAAAAAGTTTGTTTGATACAAAAGCATCAAGGTCCTTAAAAAATGTAATAAATAACGCGTAAAAAAGGTTTTCTCAGAAATCTGTTATAGATAGTTTGGATGAGTTAGAAAGAATTCAGCTTCGCCCAGAAATGAGAGCTCAAAAGAAAACAAGGAGACTTCAATTCAAAAAGGAATAGAAAATAATTTTTCCTTACTATGTCATACAAATGATACTCTGAACGATTACCAACCCATCTAATACAGTTCATCTCTTCCATCTTATCCAGTACATCTCTTCCCTCTAATCCTGTACAACTCTTCCATTTAATCCAGTATATCATCCCATCTAATCCAGTTCATCTATCCTGTACATCTCTCCCATTTAATCCAGTACAACTATCCCATCTAATCCAGCTCATCTGTCCCATCTAATCCAGTTCATCTGCCCAGCACATCTATCCTATCTAATCCTTTCATCTCTCCCATCTAATCCAGTACATCTCTCCCATCTAATCCAGTACATCTCTCCCATCTAATCCAGTTCATCTCTCCCAAATAATCCTATACATCTATCCCTTCTACCATAATCCGGTTCATCTCTCCCATCCGTCCTGTACATCTCTCCCATCTAATCCAGGACATATATCATCTAATCCAGCTCATCTATCCCATCTAATCCAGTTCATCTGCCCAATATATCTACCCTATCTAATCCATTTCATCTAAACCCACCTAACCATTTTATACTTCAATAGAAGATTTATCAGAATTGACAAATCTTTTTAATGACAAACGATTAACCCAAACTACAGTAGAACACGCAGTAGAACGTAAAATATTTAGCATACTAAGATGCTATTCTTCAGTCTTGAAAGAATTAGAAAAACTATCTTTGTATATGGGGAAAGCATGAATTTTAAATATGAGTCTTTGTAGAAATAGTAAAGGTAAAATTAAATGAACTCAAATTCCAAACCTGAACACATTTTCTTAAATTATATGAACTTCAAAAAAACAAAAATAATTCTAGTTATTGAAGATTTCCGAAACAGTTAGTTTTGTGTTAGAGTGCTTTTAGTTCAATGGTGTAAAAATTTATACCAACTGAATATGTAGGCCATTTTTTACATAAATATTGTAAGTGATCTTTTATTTCATATTTAAACCAAAAATTATGATTGCTACCAGACTGAAACTTATATTTATTCTTTAAAATAAAAACATTATAGAATTTTTCTTATATGTCTTCTTATTAGGCCAGGTCTAAAAGAACAAGGAATTATCGAGATTAGCTGAGTATGGAACGGAAGATCGCGGAACGGCATGCAACGGAAAATTCTGAGACAAATCGAGCATTAATACCGTAACAAGTCGACCCGACACGAGCGGACGCGCCCGACAAAAAACCGACGCGGATAATATTCGTCGAAGTTTTACGTAAAGGTACCGCCGTGCACGGCAAATCACAAAGTAAGCGCAGTATCTTGTCGAACGATAGACCCAGCTTTAAGTTTAGAAAAGTTTTCTCAATTTCATTATCTTTAAATTCGATCTCAGAGTATATAACATTCTGTGAATACATTTAGAACAGTGAAATCAGATTATATGAGAAGTTTTAAGACTTGGTTTTTCTAAACTTATTATTACTGTTAATGATTTAGTGATGTCCAACCCATTTTTAAGAGAAAACTAGCTGAATAAAACGTTTCTCAATTCAAAACATTTTCAAAGTGAACACAGTTTTTAGAACAAAATGGTTCCAAGCACAACTTTATCTCTCACCGATTTTCCCATTTAGAGCTTAAAAAAGTATCCATTTATCATTTCTCGCAACCAGAAGTAACAAACATCTTGCAAGTAAACGCAAATCTGTTTCTTAAGAAAATTTAATTGATATCCCAGATAGACAAAACCCTTTTAAGCTAACTTGAGGTCAAATATTTTTTCCCTCACAATCAGGACTACAATAACAGTACAAAGATAAAAATACTGTACAATGATAGCTTATTTTAGAAAATACGGTTCTTAAATAGTTTCCCTTAAATAGATTTGTATCAAATTCAATAACTTAAACAATACAAGTTTTTTTTAATTTAAACTTGTCTGCGTTTATTACTCGTAGTTATATTGCAAACTTTACAAGTGTAGACTTCTAATAGCCTTTAAAAGACTATGCCAAAACGGACAATTCTTGTAGACTGACATTAAGACTACAATGCAGTGATCTTGTATGTATTTACAAGTAGTATACTATTCAATAAAATTTAGTAAGAAAAATAAAATTTAGCATGAATGAAAAACAAATTGCCTTAAAAACAAATAAAGATAACCATATTTTTAGATAAAAGTTAAATTTAAATAAGTATAACAACAAAAATAGAAAACTATATGACAGTGATTAATTGAGGCACTTTACACTAAATAAATTTTAATAAAATAAATTGAGCTCATTTCATTAATAAAATACTAAAAATACAATATTAAATCAATAATTACATTTTGTCAAGGCTAGCTTTGTTTGAAGTAAGTGATTATAGGCTAATCTTTAATGAGGAATTAAAGAATGGATATTAATTAGAAAGAGGGAAAGATGCAAGCATTGAGCAATCTTCTGCTGGTAAATTTAAATGTTTGGCTCTTTGTTGAGTATTATTTTTTTCATTAAGTTGAGTAAATTCTACCGAAATTTTCAAGTGACTTGTTTAGTTTTTCTGTTAAGTATTTTCTATTTGGGTAAAATGTTTACCATTACTTTATTGTATAGTCTCGAATTCATTCAGAATTATATAGATTTATCGGAAGTAAATTGCGTGCCCAAAAGGATATTTTAAATTTCAAATTTGGGTTTGAATATTCTTATTTTTAAATATTGTGACGTTTTACTATCATATACTGTGAACAATCAACAGAACATTTTTTTCAACAATCAATTCTCAGCTCAATGGTACTGCTTAGATTTCATGTTACTAAAGACAAAAAGAATATATATACGTATATATTTCAATCTTCAAACTCCTAGCAACAAACATCACAACAATTAGTCTTTTAGCTAACAATATCCATAATCAACTTTTCTTTTCTTTTTTCTAACAAAACATCTTAAGCACCTCGTATCTGAGATGACTCAGGGCTGGCTGCAGTCCAGCTTCTGCAGTTACCTCTGATACAGGTCTATAGTTTTGTTAGCTGATAAGAAAAGTGATATTTGATTTTAGTAGCGTAGACTATAATTTGTGATGCTTGTTGTTTTGGTATAAATTGAAATAAAATTAGGTAACATGAAATAAAAAAGTCCAATTGAGTGTATAAGTTTAGATTGCATGTCCTGATTGTTCTAAAATACGAATAGTCACATATAACAGGTATTTAAAAATAGAATATGTAGTCACAAAATTTGATATTAATATGAATAAACCTTTTGAGAAAAACCACAATTTTACTTCCCCAAATAATGAACTCAAAACTATACAGGATTTAAGAAGCAATGGTGAAACTATAACCAAACAGAAACACAAGACAAAACAAAGACACTTGATCGTCTCAGCAGATTTTTTCTTCAACAATTTCCCATTTAAATAATACAAAACATACATCCACGCATTTACATTTATATAATCTCTTGTCGCTTGCACATTCCTTTTTCATAGACCCAAAATATACCATTTTTAATTCTGCTCTTGTAAAGACTAAACCAAAACCTTTATCACAAACTTAGTTCTCCTCTTTAAAATGTAATTTGTAATTTTAGTAATGTATTTAAAGTTTTTACATAAGTAAATAAACTTATCTTTTTTTTTGTATTGTATTATTCTATTAAAATTTATTTGTGTTATTGTATCTTTAGATTACTGGATACAGTTTAGTATAATTTTGTAATTTAATAATAATTATCTCAAAACATTTTTATATATTATCTTAATTTTAGCAGCATATTTTTCTTTCAAGCTAAATATAATAATTTATTGAATGTATAATAAAAGATCCACTTGATATAAATATAAGATCATCTAATTTTAATCTTCTGCCAAGTTAGAAGAATTGTCAATCTGAATTTAGAAGTCTACAGTTGAGTAGTTACTGCAATTATCTCAAGCAATGAACTTTGAAGTTGTGTTTAAGTTAAAAATGTTGATAAAAATAAATTTAATTTAAAAAAAAATCTATCATTGCCTTAGAATTTACTGTACGTACTGTTGAATAAATTAAGAAGTTATGTAGCAGGAACTGATCTTTTAGTGAAATTAATCATGTGCACGTTCTAAATTTTTAAATTGAGAACTAATAGCAATTATATTATTATTAGGTAATTTTTCTATTAGTATTAGGATTAGAAACTAGTAATAATTAAATTAAATATTCTAAAAACAGATATCCAATTATTCGTGTTTGTTACGTTTAGAATAAAGCTCTAAATGTGCAATGTTGAGAGATGACTCTACTGAGTTGTTTTTAAATTGATGGACCTCCGAAGGAGCCCATTTCTATGTCATAGAATAGCGTTTATGAATTGAGAAAATCTATAATACACTCTAGTTTCTCTAACACCATGGTGGTGGAAACGACTAAACCTCAAGAACAGTAATAAATTTAAACCTCAAGCCTCGATGAAAAAAACGAAGAATTAAACTTCACATATCTGTACGATTTGCAGTTCAGTTCACATAGATCGATGAATCATTTTACGATTTAAAAATATAATGAAATTAAGATTTCTTCCTCCAACTTAAGATGACAAATAGAAATTCTGTAATGTTATCATTTACAACTAAAGTTTTAACAAATTTTAAAGTTTGGATTATTGCTGAAAAAGATCACATACTATATTTGTAATAAGGCCTACTCAGAACTTAGAAATTTAAACACATTAAAATAAAAACATCTCATGCAAAACAAGACTAGCTGATTTAGACAGTAGCAACGAAACTGTTGCTAACAAGTTGAACAGATTCTGTTTTTTAAATAAATTGTTCACGTATTTGTTAGAATATGAGTTCACAGTTTGGAATTTTAGTCGAAAAAAAAGTTTAACTTTTTTTATTCCTACCAATTTTGTCATTTAAGTAAGTTCGTTATATATTTTTTAGAAACGAAACAATGATATTTGCTCAAATCTCAGGATGAAGGTTTTATTTCTTGTTTGCCAAGTGTATAATACTCGTATATAGCCTACTACGAAGTTTGGGAATAATCGTTTAAAATTTAACATATTGCCAATACCAAGTAAATAACAAGAAACGACTTGAAACTTGATTGGGAGTCAAGAAATTAAATTGAAACTTACAGAAGAGGCGGGCTAGAGATAAGTAGGATCTTGTGCAGCTGTTGTTTATGAGCTGAGGCCAGTTGAGGAACAGTCATGTGATTCTTGCTTTCTTGATCTCTTCAAAAGTGGTAACAGAGATTATTGCGTAGAAATTAATCCTCTCTGATTGGAGAAGTAGGCTTGAGATAAGTTGGATCTTCTACACGTAATGTTTATGAGCTGAGGTATGTTGAGGAACAGTCATTTGAATCTTGAGTTTTTGGTGGTATGGAAGATTATTGGAGAAGTGGACTTGAGATAAGTTGGATCTTGTACGGATGTTTTTTTTTATGAGTTGAGGCATGTTGAGGAACATTCATTTGAATCTTGCTTTCGTGAACTTTTCAAAAGTGGTAACGAAGATTATTGCATTGAAATTAATCCTCTCTGATTGGAGAAATGGGCTTGAGAAAAGTTGGATCTTGTGGTTGAGTGAGGTGCGGATAATGTTTGCAACTTCATATAATATAAAACAAGGATTGGCAAGAAAAGAAGTATAGGAAGACTTTGGAAACGTTGGAAATCTACTGGAATGGCTTGATGAAGCGTTATTGACGAACTAACTGATGTTTATGAAGAAGTAGAAAACCACAGTTGGTGTACAATGAGGGCCTTGTTTCGGTTTTGACATCAGAAACTGAACTAAAATCGTTGGATCTCACGAAATAACTAATCTATACCCTCTCCATAGACTAAAGAAAACCATTAGTTTTAAGTATTATTTTATTGTAAGATTCAATATTATTTAAGTTTTTAGACTAATTTCAAACTAGGAATAAACGATGAACACCTAAAAACCATTTCATTTCGATCTATACTCTAAATTTGCTAAAATTAAATGTAAAATTTAAAAAGCATTAATTTATTAAATAAAATTACTTTAATAACTTTCATTTCTTTTTATATTTTAAAAATTCCATTTTTAATATAATGAAATTAAAAAATGTAAATAATTTCAATGCTATTATGGGGAAGAAATGTTAGTCTACTCACAAATTTCAAAGAATCCCCTGAACTTCTGAAAAGAGAATTTGCGTTTCCCTGTATTTGGATTGCAACATGGTTCACCCATTAATAAGATTCAAAAGTTTGAATATGAAAGAAACCATAAACAAAATGTTGTGAAGAATGATTAGACTTCGTCCCCAAACTATACTGAAGTTTACAAAATGAATCTTTGATCATGGACTCAGTTCTTCAGGAAACCAAATATTGTGGACGTCTTGCATAGGCTAGGCAGGTTAATAATTAATTCATCGAGAACGACACATCCTATCAAACTACGGAACTGGTACAGAAATTTACTATTCCTTTCAACACCAATAGAAAATATTTTGTCTTAATCCAACTTTGCAACAATTTAGAAAAAAAAAAAAATGTTTATCACAAAGAAACTATAAAAATCTCCGCGAAAACTAATTCAATCTAGAATTGCCAAAAACACTATATATTTACTCAATAATCTTTGTCCATTACAGTTAACACGCTGCCAATGGACAATACTTACACCTATTCTTAACTCGGCACTTAATAAATTTTTGTATAACGCTTGCACACACCAAGATAGTGAGTTTTATAAAAGCCCCGCAAAAAAAAAAAAATGAAACGTTACAGCTAAGAATCTAAATTTAAAAATGGATTGATTACAAATTTCCTACTGACATTCCAGAATCAAAGAATTTTAAAAGCAAAAAATATAAAGGCCTAACTAATTCTGGATTTCTCAAGATATTCACTATTTTTATATAAAAATGCAGTGTTGTTTTGGGTAATGTTGTTATACTGTGTGATTGTTGATTTGGTGTAAGTGTACAGGTGTTGTTTGTGAAAAACACAGGCAGCTTGGTACCTGAAATCCCTAACTATAAGCAAATTCTAAAATTTAATTTTGAAGATAATTTAACTATCTAATATGTTTTATTGGTCCACCTGAAAACCCTAACTAAAAAGCAAAATCTAAACTTTAATTTTTGAAATTACTTTAAATATCTAACTACTATTTTGTCCATTTCCAAAGTATCTGGTTGATGTGTAGCTGAAAACCCTAACTATAAAGCAAATTCTAAAATGTAATTTTGAAATTAATTAAACTATCTAATATGTTTTTTTGGTCCACCTGAAAACCCTAACTAAAAAGCAAAATCTAAACTTTAATTTTTGAAATTACTTTAAATATCTAACTAATATTTTGTCCATTTCCAAAGTATCTGGTTGATGTGTAGCTGAAAACCCTAACTATAAAGCAAATTCTAAAATGTAATTTTGAAATTAATTAAACTATCTAATATGTTTTTTTGGTCCACCTGAAAACCCTAACTAAAAAGCAAAATATAAACTTTAATTTTGAAATTACTTTAACTATCTAATATGTTGTTCCTTTCCAAAGTAACTGGTTGATGTGTAGCTGAAAACCCTAACTAAAAAGCAAATTCTAAACATTAATTTTGAAATTACTTTAATTATCTAAAACTAAAATATTTTATTTGTCCACCTGAAAACCCTAACTTAAGAGCAAATTCTAAAAATTAATTTTGAAATTACTTTAACTATCTAATATGTTGTATTTGTACACCTGAAAAACCTAACTAAAAAGCAAATTCTAAACTTTAATTTTGAAATTACTTTAATTATCTAATATATTGTATTTGTCCACCTGAAAACCCTAACTTAAAACCAAACTCTAAACTTCAATTTTGAAATGACTTTAAAAATCTAACTATTTAAAAACAAACAAATAATATATCTAAAATAAATATAAAAAATCATGCTTAGTAACATGCAGAATTGACTTACCCCTCTGCTCTACTTGGACTTGAAGTTCCGAAGAAGGATATTAGTAGTGGTCATGTAAATGAATAATTATGATTCCATTTATTTATAAAATGACTAGTGTCATTTTGTCATGCACTAAATATATATCATGCACTAAATAGGTGATGAGTGGCTGGTTGATGTGTAGCTGAAAACCTTAACTAAAGAGCAAATTCTAAACTTTAATTTTGAAATTACTTTAACTATCTATGTTGTATTGGTCCACCTGAAAACCCTAACTAAAAAGCAAAATATAAACTTTAATTTTGAAATTACTTTAACTATCTAATGTGTTATGTCATCCTTCTTCTTGAAGTTCCTAACATGCCCTAATAAGTGGAATCATAATTATAAATAAATCCGAAGTATTTATTATTGACGGAAAAGATAGTTGGCAAAGAATATTACCTATTCAGTAAAATTTTGCCAAATTTTGATAAGGAGATTTTAGCGTGACACTCGCTGTAGGCGAGCCTATAGCGAGAGACACACTACTAATCGCGCGCCCAAACGTCATCTACATAACCACTATAATTCCCCAGTCTACCTTTAATGCTGTAGGTTGGGATATGTAACAATATCTTACAGTTACATATCCATCGATGTAGTCCTCTGCGTCTTCGTCTTGGCGGTAGGGGGTAAGCAGGAGACCTCGTCAATCGTCATTTGGCACTGGACACTTGACACTAATTAAAAATATTTATATCGCAAACAAATACTTTGAGCGCATTAAATTTGTAGCGTAATTTGGAAGAACCCGAAGCAATTATTTTTTAATACGCACAGGTTAAAGTATAAATAATATTTAATAAAGGGTAAACAAAGTTCCGTAGCAATCACTCCCGGGGATTTTAACACGAACTCAGTTCCTGTAACAATAGAAAGAAAAAAGATTAATGAAACGTAGTCTTCATAAAATAAAATATATTAGATTACGTAATAACTATACTGAAGTTGAAAATATGCGTCAAAAGATTAACATGCATTTTACTGATGGCAATGATCAGAGAAAAGAATGTAAAAAATAAAGAACCGGAACAAATAAAAAAAGCAATCTGTCCTGATTCAAAATTAAATTGAAACATTTAAAAGAAATTATAATCAAATGGCATTTTAAAATGTTAATTCACCATTCAGAAATTTCTTAAATAAACTTATCAAAACTAAATTATTTAAATCATTTTTTTAGGATTTCTACTGTTGATTTCTTATTTAATCTTGATAAATTAAGAGTAATCTATTTTAATCTAAATTTTAACATCAAAACATATCTTTTAAGCTTAATTTTTTTAACCATAAGTTCGATAAATTCACTCTTAAACTCAACTCTAATCTATCCGCATTATTTTAAAGTAAATTCATATAACACTTTAAAACAATTTATAGGGATTTAAATTAATTTGTTCCTACATCTAAAAGAAGCAATATATGCTCAAAGTTAATGTTAAGAAATTTATTTCACACCATATCGAAAGGTTCGTTGTAGTTGGCATAAAAATAGGTCTATATTTCAGTCATTTAGTAAAGGAATTTAATACTTATTTGGCAGCTAAATTTGTCATCGTAGTCAAAAAAGAATATGGTTTAGTCTAAATTCTTACTAATTGAAACAGTATAAATCGTTCAAGAATCAACATTATTGAACTAAATTAATGTTATAAATTTAAAAAAGTAATTTTCAGTAAATACCTACAACTAATTCTTAAATACGCTCTGTCTTTAAGTTCACCTATTTACTTAGTATTTTTCAAAAAGAAAAGATCACTTAATTACGAATTTACACAACTTTACTTTTAGTTTTATTCAACAAAATCTAGTTTTACCATGCATTCATGCCATTGAATTGAGTAATTTCGATGACTAGTGATCCAAGAAAAAAAATCCATCAAACTATTATAACTAAAGTTACTAAATTATTTAAAACATTGAAAAGTAAAGAACTATATTCATATAAATTCCTAGAATTATCAATTCATGCCTCTTCAGACATGACTGTAGTAGGTCAATTTTATTCTGTCTTCATTTCTTTAAATAAAATCATAAATTTTAATGCATTCTTCTTTCATTCTAATACTCTATTAATAATTATAAAAATTTGATGGAATATTAACAATTTAAAAAAAGAAAATGTACTTACTGTGTAGAAGTGATGTTCCTTCCACCAGAGCTGAGTTAAACTGATAACCGTATGCAAAGGTAATAATGGCTGAATTTCCACTAATCAGCTGATACTAAAATTAGGATGTCAGCTGTTTAGCTGTTCTTGGAAACTCAAAATTTAACTATGGTTATTTTAATGAATCAAAAACTAAAATAAAAATTATAGTCGTGTTTATTTAATTTTTTTTTTTTTTTTTAAATAATCAATTTTTTAGTTAGAAGTTAAACAGCTGATTCTCTCAAGTTTCTTTTAATATTTTGTTATAATCTACTTGATAGATTTTCTTCATTTTTGAATTTGTTTTATCAAAATATTAAATATTGAGAGTCTAGTGAGCATCAGACAGAACATATCTATATTTTTTTTTTTGCTCGGCCTTTTTGTGCGTATTTTAAAGGTTTTTTCGTGAGTTTTTAGATCAAACATTGCAGACGTTTTGTTTAAACAGAGTCTATAATTCTGTGAAGTTTTTGTGTTTTTATGATTATTAGTTTTGTAGTAATTATAATTATAAATAATTGTTTTCCTTGTAAGTATACCCTCACACTAGACTTAAAAGAACAGAACTAAACAGAGGCTAACGACTACTTAAAAGACTCTTAGACGATAGATCTAAACCGTCTCTAGACAACTACTATTTTAAAACCCATCTGAGCGTATGGAATAGAGCTGTGGAGTTCAACTCCAAAGGATTCAAATCTCTTCAATCTAAAATACTTCGAACTATAGTAAACGCTCCATTGTATGTCTCCAACCTGGACTATACACACTGACTTTAACATTCTTTTTGCCACTTAAGTCGCTAAAACACGATACAGAAAACTTCATTTTATAACCTGCAATCACATAACTGACAACCCGACAAGATGTCTTAAAAGACAGTGGCCTCGTGATCTCCTCTCAAGTGAAGAGAGTGGACTAACAGTTTTGGAGTGTTACCACTGGGTAACTTCTCCACTTGTTTGCTTCATTTGTTTCTAGTATTATCATTGTTACTTATAGTGCCAACGCGCTGATAAACAAACGTAAAAAAAATTAATAAGTATAACTGAAGTGTGGTCAGTGAGATGATCAAAGTTCATCTTTTCGTTTGAACACATGAAGTTACAAGTTGGCAACAATTAAAGTTAACAGTAGGAATGAGTGGGGCTAGCAAGAGGCTATCTCCTTTTGTTTCGCAGTTATTGTTACTTTATTAAGGTGTGCTAACTTTTAATTATAATCTGAATAATCTCGCATTCAATTGTTTCACATTTAAGCAAGTTAATTTAATTTTTGGTTTGCAACACATTTTGTTTTTTAATTTCTTTAGAAAAATTACTTTAAAATGCCTAAAGATCAGAAAAAACTGTCCACATTTCAGGAGAAGCTTCTAGCTGAAATTAAGGAAATGAGAAGCAGCATTCTGCTTCATTCATTTTTTTTTTTTTTAATGGTATCAGTGTTTACACTATTAACCAATCAACAACTAACTGTATGTGTGTTTAGCAATATCTGGCTGGTAGGTTTTTAAATATTGTAATTCTTAATAAATTCTACCAAAGAAGAATACACGTAGATATTATTTGAAAATATTATCTCCTTAAAATAGAGGGGAACAGTACAATATCTTGAGATTTCGTTAAAAAACTTTTCCCTTTCTTTACTATAATTAGGGCAAACCATAACAACGTGATCAAAATCCTCCGTCTCATTACACAGAGGAGAGGCCAATTTACCTATTCTAAACAAATATGACCTACAAATACCATGGTTTGCTCTCATTCTATTTATTATGGTAACAATTCTTTTACAAAAATAACCATCTTTAAACCATACTTTATGGTTAACCTGTGGTACCATTGTTTTATAAAATAAGCCCTTATCCGAATTTTCAAATTTACACTGCCATTTTTCCATGATTTTTCTTTTAACCCAGCCCTTTAAATCTGATGGCGGAAGAGGGATCGCTAAGTACTCACCAGAACTACTGGCCTCCTTAGCAAGTAAATCTACTGTTTCATTATTACTAATACCACAGTGAGCTTTGCACCAACCAAACTTAATATTCTTTCCTTGATTTTTCAGATTTAAAAGAGCTTCGGCAATGTTAATTATTAAATGATTGTCTGATGCCAACTTCCAATGATACAGGGCATCTAAGGCGCTTTTCATTAAATTCATTCATTTCATTAAATGACAAATTTGAAACAAGCTCTTACTAGTTCTTATGTAACTTGTAAGAAGGAGTGTGAATCTGTAAAAAAGATAGTTTCTGAACAGTCCAATAAAATAAAATATTTTGAGATACGGTTAAAAATTAAAACAAACTAACTTTTTGGGGAATCCCAGAAATTAAGGATGAAATTAATAAAAAGTTAGCGGAAGCCATCATTGACTTGCTGAGGAAAAAAACATTACAAATTAAATTGTTGCCTAATGAAGTATTATCATATTAGGCCAATTTGCACAGAGTTAGTGAGAATTTTTTTTTTCGAAATATTGAAAAGTTCTTCTTGCTTTAAAGGCTCTAAGATGGGCGTTTTCACGCCCCTAAAGTTGTAACAGAGAAAAGAAAGAAGTTGAAATCTTTTTAGAAATAGAAAATAGATTTATTATTTTGGGACAATTGTCCCCTAAGAATAAATACAGGTACAAACAGAGGCCTTAACAGTTTGGCCTGTGATTATACAGAAAATAAATAAATAAATAAGTATTTACAAAAGTGAAAATATAATAATAAAACAGCAGAAATTAAGGAAATAAATTAAAACAATTAGAATTTCGGAGGAAGCTGAATAGAAAGTAGATAACTGAATAGACGGGATTTAAAGATGGATAGGGTAGGAGCATGGCGGACAGATGAAGGCAAGGAGTTCCAGAGAGAGGTAGCACATATTAGGAAGGACTTATCAAAGGATGAGGTACGGTGAGAGGGAATATAGAGATCAGATGAGCGAGATCTAGTGTTACGGGAATGGATGGAGGATTTAAACTTAAGGAGTTGAAAAATATAGGATGGCCTTTGAGACTGGATGACTTGAAAAAGGAATGAAGCCAAAAAATACTGGCGGTTATAGACAGGAAAAAGCCACTTCAACTCATAGTAGCAGTGCGAAATGCGGGAGTCTCTGGAAATGCTGAAAATAAATCTTATAAAGCAGTTCATAAGGCGCTTGAGCTTAGCTTCAATATCACCAGAAAGACCGCCATACACTAAACAACCATAGTCGAAATGGGGGAATATAAGAGAGGAAACTAGGAGTTGCCGGGTCTTAATTGGAAATTTATGAGAAGGCAAAAAAACAAGAAGGTCTTTGGGTGAAGATGATTGGTGACAAACTTTGGCTAGGGAATGAACTGTATTCACTCTCAGAATTGATAGAAGATCGAAGCATAAAACATAAATTTCCTGTTTTTGTTTTTTTGACATTATCATTGATAGTTGATGGTTTAAGTAAAGAGAGCCATCAAATGTCAAAAGAGTTGAGCTTTGTCAACGTTTCCATTATTCCATTAAAATAAAAATATATAAAGAACACTAAATAAAAACTTGTTTAAAGAATGAAATGTCTTTATGTTCACTTGTTTAGATTTTCAATAATAAATCATTATCATTTATTCTAAAATTATTAGCATAAGCCAAGCAAGTTATTTTACTGAAAACATCAATTTTACTATCGAACAGTTCACTTTATATTATCCATCTAATTTAATTTTTTCTACCAGTTATTTCTTCCTTTTTATTACATCATGTCTTTAATAAAGAGAAACATATGCACAATTTTTATGAGTGAACATGGAATGGCCCTAACTTCTTTTTTTACTTTACGGGAATATTATAGAAGATGTACACGCGTGTTCTCTGAAAATATCGTTAAAGGCACATTTCCATTTCGTATTAACTTATTAAAACTGGCGTTGTAAAATAAACAATAATTAGCTTTTCTGTAAAAATAAGTTTATTTGTTGAAAATATATAAAATGTGAATAACTGGAAAGAATTTATCTCCTCTTATTAAAAGTAGAAGGTTTAATTTTATTATTTAGTGTTTCCCGTAACTTTAATGTGGACTCCATGTTGACTTTGTACGTTAAACGTAATTGAAAAAAAGAGATCATAAAACTTGAAAAAACAGGTCATTAAAATATGTAAAGAAAGGTCTTTAGTATAATTTCAAATAATATTAGATAAAAGTTATTAAAAAAATTATTCTTTTCCCAGCTAATAACCATCAATATTTATTGGTTTCAGTTCGCATTAATTTCGATCAGCATATTATATAGTAAGGCGAATAAATAACATTGCTCCCAAACAGTTCTTCTATAATCTCTGTGATTTTTATACTTGAATTTTACTGCATAATCACTCTTCAGGATAATCAAATTATGAATGATGTATTGAATCAAGGATTCGATTTAAAAGCAAAATAAAAAAAAAGTAGTCAACATACTCGAGTTTCTTTTACTATTCTTCTAAAAGTTTTATTCAAACGCGAAAAGATAGCAGCTTTTGAACTTCTTCTAAAATAAATTTGAATCGAAAGAGTTAGAAACGTAACAAACAGACGATACTGGTCAACTAATCCTTGGTAATAAATAGTATAATAACTAATTCGCACTGATTATTATTTTTGTTTAATCTTTTGTGAAACTGGTATATTTATTACAGTCGTAGAGAAATTATAATCCTGACACTTTATTAATTTTCGCTTCATTGAATTTATAGCATAATTTTATAGTTGAACACCAATTACTTATGGTTATAGAATTGATAAGGGTAAAGTTCTTAAAACATAAAACTGTTGAATCAGTAATCTATGTAATGAAATTTAACTATAATAAAACTTAATTGTGTAATTAAGTCAACCTTATTCATGTAAGTTCAACAATTTAGAGTTAAGAATGTTCACTATAAAATGATGCCGAAGGTAATATTTGTAAGTAAACTTTTTAAATGTAAATATTGAAATGGGAATTCTGTTAAGTTAAACTTTGTATGATATCAGCTTGTATTTTTGTTCTTCTTTAACTTAATAAAAGATTTTAAGAGAAAAACGAAATATTAAAATAGATTTTAATATTATTAAAATTCCAAAGAGTTTTTTTGTAAACAAGTTTGCAAAATAAAAGTTAAAATGCTGCAAAACAAAAACGCTAATGCCCAAAAAAATGGAAACAAAAAAAAAAATAAGAGACTGTAAACAAAGTTTGAAAAATATGGGAATTAAAGAAACTTTACATTAATTTACATCGCCTACATAATAAAGTAACCTAATGAAAATTAAAATGAAACTCGCATTCGGCCATGCTGGAAAACTCTCTTCTAAGTGTTGCTACGATATCGATATTTCTGCGTGTATATATATATACTTTAGGATAAAATTAGAAACATGGAGGCATGGTAACAAGAAATCCGCCTCTAACTGGTGAAGGTATTAGATAAAGTAGTTGTTTTGGGCTCTTTTAATACCAAACTAAACCAAGCCAAAGGTTTTTGTGGAGCGAGAAATTAATACAAATTCAGGTCATTACTAAAAATAATAAAGTAGAAAACAGTGTCTGAAAAAAGTTGAAATCTCTATGTGTTTGTCTTTTCATTGCTGTCGGTTTCAAATTCTGGTGATAGCTTGGATATTTTGGTTTATTTATGTAATTGTTATAAAAATATAATAAAAGTATTTTATAATTGTTTGTTTTTATTAATGCTACGTAAGGTTTGTATCTTCATATTTAGGTATTTATTTTTTAATTAAGGCCCATTAAAAAAATTGATATCATTACTGCCTGAAGTTTTTTAGAATTTTTATGGTAAAATTTATAATTATATTAATTATATAGGATAAATTATTAATTATAAATTTTACCAAAACTGTTAGCAAAGGTTAAGTTAGCGACTTTAATATGTAGTTACTACATATATTTTTTTTAAATCCGTTTTCTTTCTCTTAATAAATTTCTTTATTTGATTTGGTACTTTTATAAATAATTATGCATTAATCAAAAGATCCAATAACCCTTTTGGTACAGTTTTAAATGTTATAATTAAATGTTATGTTTAATGTGACATTAAAGTAAAGTAAAAGTAATCTCCTATTTTTTCAGTCAGGCTTAACGTCCAACTACCAATTAGCTGTCGTAGACGGAGGCGACTAGCAAACATACTTTACTGTAAATTTCTTTTATTAACCATTAAATAAATCCCAGGCCTAAGACCGGGAATCGAACCCAGTACCACAATACATGTTAGCTTTGCAGGTCTCGCCGCTACCGTGGCGCCTTGTTTTAGTGACATTATTTGGTGATAATTTGAAAGACAAAATGTGGGAGAGCCCGCACTGCTGATAGTAATATAATATTTTGTCTGTCGTAGCGCGTGTGTCTTTATTTTTTATTGACCTGTTTTGGATTTTTATTGAGCTTGATTCGACACTTTAGTCTAGAGAATTTGACTTCAACTATGTTATTCAAATCCTCTTTACCAAATTGATTAAAAAACACATGCGTACTACGTCGATTAAAATCCGCTAAATCGCTTTGCAAAGAACTAATCATGCTTTGCATCGGACAGCAGTACTTGTTGAACGTTTCGACTGCTGCCGGTACTACGTATGGTGCTGTGCTGTCCAGCAATGAGTTCATAAAAAATAATTTAATTCGCTTCGAACTATCGCCATCATCTGTTTGGTGAATTAAGCAATGGATGCTGGTCAGATCTTCTAAAATGCCTCCTCCTACATTCCTTCATGTTATTACTTTCAAATTGTTCTTTTAATTAAGCTCATAACCTTACAATCATTTTGTTGGAAGGTATTGGGCTTTTATTTTTATCTTTATGCTTGCCTTTCTTATTATTGTAACAGGGCTATCCAATTTATTTTCTCCCATTAAACGAAAGGAGTAATTTAGGATACTAGGTATATTTGCTTAAAACTTCATCCCAGAAGATGGGAATCTACTACCACTAAATTTGCCGCTCAACTTTTAAAGAACTGGTTTCTTCGTAAATGTTATAATTTACCTCATTCAGTCACTTACCCACTTAAGCAGATGTAATAATTATTGATTGATATACACTTGCTTACTTTTATCTTCACTATTTTAAACCATCAACTGTTAGAGTTTAGAAGATTCATCAAGTACCAAAAAAAAAAGTGTTGCAGAGATCTATTTATGATGACTTTTTAAGGTTTGATGACGTGTAAAACGTATCGATCAGTTCGTTGAAATAATTTGACGTCACAGGAAATCCGCTTTCTATTACTGAACACAAATGTACATTCCTAATTTCTCTTAGTACAGTTTTGCCATGGTGTACCCACCATTAGAGTTAAATAGAAGGAGATTAATTCCATAATTAATAATTTGTCCTCTTAATTAGTGATTCGTAAATTAACATTGAGGAATAATATTATATTTAGAAGTTACTGTGAACTCTAAATTTAAATAATTATTTCCAGCGTTTTAGTGAAAGTAATTAGTACATTTTCAATTGAATAATTTTCAATACTTCTGATATTCTAAACTTCTTTTATTCCCTGAGATGTCGCTTCGCAAATGAGGATCGTATTTACAATATTCTTTAGTAAGACCTATTTACGTATATATCCCACGTTTTCAATTCATCATTAAATAGAACTGCCAGTTTGATCAACCTTAACTGCTATTCAGCGTTTTCAAAGGATCTGTAGGGAATTTTGTCTCCGGTACGATATTTTTAATTTTCTCGGGAATGTTCTGTAGATTACAATTTGATTATTTGTTATTGATAGCAGCACTATTGGAAGGTATTCTTTTGTAGCGATGAGCGGAGGTATTTAGAATTAATTAGATACCTTTAAAAGTTTGTCGTAATTAAGTAGGTCTGTTAGGTTCTTCTTTAAAGATTTTTTTTTACGTTTTAATTACGAGGGTCGTTTGAAAAGTCCGTGCAAAAATAAAAACTACTTAATTTTTTGGGGTAAACCTTTTTTATTTTTCAACATAGTCTCCTTTTAGGCTTATACACTTCGTCCAACGCTGCTCTAGTTTGTTGATCCCTTCCGAATAATAGGATTTGTCCAAGTCTGAAAAATAGCCATTCGTTTCTGCAATCACCTCCTCGTTTGAATAAAATCTTTTTCCCGCCAGCCATTTCTTCATATTGGGGAACAAATAGTAGTCCGAGGGAGCCAAGTCTGAAGAATAGGGGGGATGTAAAACGAGTTGGAACCCTATTTCCATTAATTTTGCGACCACAACTGCTGAGGTGTGAGCTGGTGCGTTGTCGTGATGGAAAAGGACTTTTTTGTGGGCCAATCGTGGGCGTTTTTCTTGCAGCTCGGTTTTCAAACGGTCCAATAACGATGAATAATATGCACCTGTAATAGTTTTACCTTTTTCCAGATAGTCGATGAGGATTATTCCTTGCGAATCCCAAAAGACAGTCGCCATAATCTTTCCGGCCGAAGGAACGGTCTTCGCCTTTTTTGGCGCAGATTCCCCCTTGGTAACACATTGTTTAGATTGTTCTTTGGTCTCAGGAGTGTAGTGATGTATCCATGTTTCATCCGCAGTGACGAAACGACGCTTAAAGTCCTGCGGATTCTTCTGGAACAGCTGCAAACCGTCCTTGCAACACTTCACACGATTTCGTTTTTGGTCAAGCGTGAGCAATCGCGGCACCCATCTTGCGGATAGCTTTGTCATGTCCAAATGTTGATGCAAAATATTATGTACCCGTTCATTCGAGATGCCCACAGCACTAGCAATCTCACGCACCTTCACTCTTCTGTCATCCATCACCATATCATGGATTTTATCAATGATTTCTGGAGTAGTAACCTCAACAGGGCGTCCAGAACGTTCAGCGTCACTTGTGCCCATATGGCCACTCCGAAAATTTTTAAACCACTTATAAACTGTTCTAATCGAAGGTGCAGAGTCACCATAATGTTTATCAAGCTTCTCTTTAGTCTCCTGAGGCGTTTTGCCTTTCATAAAGTAGTGTTTAATCAACACACGAAATTCTTTTTCGTCCATTTTTTGAAAATCACTCGACTTCCTCGATTCAAACGAATGCCAAACACAAAGAAATAGATCGATCTGGCTGAAACTTGGTGTTTGTTCTTCCAAGAGATGCTACTAACTAAACATAACCTCGATACGCGCCAGTAGTGCTATCTCTCTGACTTTGCACGGACTTTTCAAACGACCCTCGTACTTTAGTGATAAGAAACTGCTAAAAATATTATCTTCCCATTCAGAATGCACGCCCAAACTATTTATTGATATTTAATTGCATTTTTTTTTTGTATGAACTCTTGGTCAGAGTAATAAAGTTTGAAGTTTTTATTCCCATGGGAGCTTCTACATTGTTGACTCAGCATCATGAGTAAAGTATTAGACGTCGTGGTTGTGTATTTAAAGTGATAATCATGTTCAAAAGCAAAAGAGTCATTCGGTTTGTGCTATAGTGAGCCGAGAGTGTATTGTGAATTATTTTTTTTTTTTTTGTAAACGATCTCATACTGTTTGCCAAAATTTACTGACCTTGGGCGAGTGCCCAAAGCTGGGACAATGACCTCGAAGTAAAGAAGTACAGATAAAACAAAGAAGTCAAATCTTGATTAGTACCACTTCCGTTGAGACAAAAATGAATATCCTCTGAGAAGATCTGCCTCTGAGAGAGTGGACTGTGGAAGGCGTACTTATATTTTTGTACTCAATTATGTATTCATTTAACATCTGATTCTTTTGGTTTATAAACAAATAAATTTTTTAAAAGATCTATAACTAGATATCCATTTGGACGCTCTATTCTCTGAAAGTTATTGTTTTAATTAGAGCATCCTTTACTGAGCATTCTATTTCTACACCAATAGATTTCAGCCAAGTACCGCAGCTAGAATTAAATGTTTTTTCTATTTCAAACATAAATAAATGAAACGGGAGTCTTTGGGACTCTCTGATGTTTATGCAAGTTCAGTGATAGATATCTAAAAGGAGCCTAAAGTATCTTTAACTATATAAAATGGTCCATATGGCTGAAACCAACAGATCAAAATTAAGTGAATACAAAATCTATTTCTTTGATACATAACTTCTTTTATGTGGTGGGTCTTGTAAAAAAGGAATTTATTTAATCTCATAAAAACTATATTAAAAGACAGCTTATTATAGATTTACTTCTTTCTTTTATCTAAATTGAATTCTTTTATTGGTTATATTTACTTTCATTTATTAAAGTACCATTTTAATGTGATGTATGGTCTTAACTCTTATCTTTTTAAGAAGGTTTTTTAATGAAAGGTAAAATTCTAACAATGCTACATTTTTTTTTTTTGGGCGCATCAACAGCTGAGGTTATTAGCGCCCGGAGCTTTTTCCAGTGCACTGCCGGCCTCCGGACAGTGTTCTCTCGTTACAGACAACACTGTCCATCACCGGACAGTGAGCAGTAAGAAGCTCCTAGGAAGAGAAAATCTAAGGGTCAGCTGCTGGATTCGAACCCGGGACCTCCGCGTGAGAGTCCAGTATGCTAACCTCATAGCTAATCCCTTCCCTTGCTACATTATTGAATGAATTTTTAATTTTTCTGAATTTTACCATTATGTCTAAACTTGATTTTTATCTATAAACTTATGTAGATCTAAAACTTTTAAACAGTTTCTTAAAAAAGATTGTTTTAGAGCAATTTCTTGAGACAAGTTTAGGAGTTTGGCTGCCGTTTGACGCGCCATTCCAAAGAAATGAATGTTCGCTAATAGTATCTATCTCTTGCTTAAAAAAAATTGAATATTTACTTGCGGTTCAAGAAATAGGCATTATCAGAAGTGCGAATATCATGAAATATTTTCCTCGTATCTGCTCATTTCTCGTGAACTATTCAATCTGATTGATTTAAATTTTAAAGTGCTATTTAGCGCTACAGAAGGTTATCATTTTTGTGACAGAAGATTTTTCACTGAACTGTCACATTTTTTAGGTGGGATCCTCTGGCTTTTCTAACATTTTATGGGTCATTTCTCTTTGGAAATATCCTTTTGTTTTGTGAAATGTGTAGTATTGGAGAGAAATAGATGGGTCAAATTTAAAATTTGAAGAAACATGCTTTGCAGAGGACGAATTTAGATAGATTTTTTTCCCCCCAGTTTTTTTAAAAACCTCCCAGGATATCAGCAAAAAAATCGCTGTTAAAATATGTGAAGAGAACGCTGATTTTAGGAAACACTGAAACTGCTTTATAATTCGCTCAACCGCCAAATACTGAAGAGACGGTACACTTTCAGCCTACACGAAAACAGCCAAATGCAGTTTTCCAAAAGTAAAAATCTGAAGGAAATTTTTATTCCCGTTGAAGGAGTTCAAATATGTTCAAAAGGAGTGAAAAGATTCCAACAAGGATTCCCTTAGTACCTGCGCTGAATCCCAAAAGCATTGCTTTTAGTGAAATAAAGTGTTTGGGTTGATCCAATTAACCTTTCGATATCTTGAACGAGCCAATATTCCCATGAGTGCGCTGAATTTTTTTATTTTTATTTTTGGAAGGCAGACATTGTTCTTATCATCCGAGTAGAAGCTGGCAAAACTGAGCGGGATTGCCAGGTTGGCAGAGAGTTGCTTGTCGCCAAGGTTATTTGAAAAATCAAATTTGCACATTTTGAAAGTTCTTTCTGACCGAAAGTGAGATACTAGGATGGTGTAGTTAACGTTGCGAAAATCATTTTATACATTAGAGTAACTGGGCGCCCGCGATGTTAATTTACGAATCACTAATTAAGAGGACAAATTATTAATTATGGAATTAATCTCCTTCTATTTAACTCTAAAGGTGGGTACACCATGGCAAAACTGTACTAAGAGAAATTAGGAACGTACATTTGTGTTCAGTAATAGAAAGCGGATTTCCTGTGACGTCAAACTATTTCAACGAACTGATCGATAAGTTTTACACGTCATCAAACCTTAAAAAGTCATCATAAATAGATCTCTGCAACACTTTTTTTTTTGGTACTTGATGAATCTTCTAAACTCTAACAGTTGATGGTTTAAAATAGTGAAGATAAAAGTAAGCAAGTGTATATCAATCAATAATTATTACATCTGCTTAAGTGGGTAAGTGACTGAATGAGGTAAATTATAACATTTACGAAGTAACCAGTTCTTTAAAAGTTGAGCGGCAAATTTAGTGGTAGTAGATTCCCATCTTCTGGGATGAAGTTTTAAGCAAATATACCTAGTATCCTAAATTACTCCTTTCGTTTAATGGGAGAAAATAAATTGGATAGCCCTGTTACAATAATAAGAAAGGCAAGCATAAAGATAAAAATAAAAGCCCAAAACCTTCCAACAAAATGATTGTAAGGTTATGAGCTTAATTAAAAGAACAATTTGAAAGTAATTAAAACTGTCCGGTAGGACAGTTGTATAAGGGTTGATCGTCAAAAACTGCACGAAAAAGCGTAACGTTGAAAAACACCCAACTTTGACAATTTTTTTCTCTTTTTCTATAAAAGATAAAATTCCCAAATTTTCTTTAAAATATAGGGCAAACCCTCCTTTATAGCTGTAATTTTTTTGCAACCACCCAGATCTAATAGGTTTCGAGAAAAAAGTTGCTGAAAATGAGCAAAAACGGCTTTTTCAAAAAATGTTCTTGTTCTTGTTCTTGTTGTTGTTGTTGTTGTTGTTCTTCTTCTTCTTGTTACCTTTTTTGTAAACAACGTAGCGCCTAAACGCGTGAACCGATTTTCATGAATGAGGTGTCATTCGATTCGGAATTTTATGTAGATGTGCCTTTTGAGGGTCTCGATCCTGTACATCGAATGGGAGAGGAGTTAGCCCCCTTTATGTAAGGCCCCCTCCAAAATTATTATTACTAATTACTCTGTAAATCTTAGCCCGATTTTGATAAAATTTGGTAGGATGATAGGGTTAGGGCTCCCCTACGTAACATTAAAGCGGCAATCAGCTCTTACACTTGTTAAGGGGAAGTATAGGAATCGTTTCAAATTATCGACACGTGAACCGATTTTCATGAATGAAATGTCATTCGAATCGAAATTTTGTACAGATTTGCACTATAAAGGTCTCGACGCCGTGCCTCATAAGGAGGGGAGTTTGCCCCACCCAAATAAGGCCCTTTCTAAAACTATTATTACCAATATTTCTATAACGCTTAGTCCGATTTTGATAAAATTCAGCTCGAATAAGTGGTTAAAGCTCCTCTACATTGCTGATGCTCTTGCACCTACTAAGAGGAAGTACTGCAATCGTTTAAATTATCAATGAGTGAACCGATTTAAATCAATGAATTGTCGTTCGATTAAAAAATCTTTGCCTCTTTGCCTAGAAGTACTGCAATCGCAGTTTATTTTTCTTACTCCTCTTAAAAGGAAGTAATGAAATCGCAGTTTAATTTTGCTATTTACGCACAAATACCTTCCTATTTTATTCAAAACGCTTTTTCAAAAAAAGTTGTTACTGAGGATGGTTTGGGGGACCTTAACGATAATCATTCTTTAAAAAGATCTCTCTAGTGGTAGTTACGGTTCCGACTTACCATCTTATCAGGTTATAATGATAGAATTGCTTATTCCAAATTTAAAAAATTCTGTAAAGCAGATATGTAACTTTGTAAAATAGACAAAAAGGAAAATCTATCCAAAAGGTACAAAAATCTCTTTAACAAAAACTTACAGTTTAAAATGTTAAGTATAAGGGTTGATTAAACGCCAAAAGGTACACAAATCAGCAAGCACCCAACATTTCATTAATTCTTCATTAATATTTAAGTAATTTTACTGCATTAATTTTCATTAATATTTTTTAGAATTTATTAGATGTCACAGACCCTTATGCTGGCCACTTCATTTATATTTTTTTGTTATAATTATGATAAATCACACATATGTACATGCATGTTAAAGTAGAAAAAGACAAAGTTAGAGTAGGCTACTGTCTTGAATTCGACTTACCGAAATATTCGTGAGCACAAATAACACACAGTTAATAACAAGTAGATTATTCAACAACAATTATTGATTTCTCAATTGTAATTTAATTTAGTCCCCCTAATTTTACTTATAGTAAAATACTGGAATAATTAGCTGTCCTAAAAATATACATATCTTATTTACTTTATATTACATATTACATTTTTTTTTATAAAAAAAAGTTTTGAATTTTTTAGCCTCATAATTTTTTTTTATTTTTTATAACGTTTTTCTTTTTAACCTGTATTTAATAGTTTGATTATTATAAATAACTAGATATTACAGTCAATCTACAGTGCTACTTGAACAAATATTTTGTAGACGAAAATGGCCAGCATAAGGGTCTGTGACATCTAATAAATTCTAAAAAATATTAATGAAAATTAATGCAGTAAAATTACTTAAATATTAATGAAGAATTAATGAAATGTTGGGTGCTTGCTGATTTGTGTACCTTTTGGCGTTTAATCAACCCTTATACTTAACATTTTAAACTGTAAGTTTTTGTTAAAGAGATAACATGAAGGAATGTAGGAGGAGGCATTTTAGAAGATCTGACCAGCATCCATTGCTTAATTCACCAAACAGATGATGGCGATAGTTCGAAGCGAATTAAATTATTTTTTATGAACTCATTGCTGGACAGCACAGCACCATACGTAGTACCGGCAGCAGTCGAAACGTTCAACAAGTAGCTGTCCGATGCAAAGCATGATTAGTTCTTTGCAAAGCGATTTAGCGGATTTTAATCGACGTAGTACGCAAGTGTTTTTTAATCAATTTGGTAAAGAGGAATTGAATAACATAGTTGAAGTCAAATTCTCTAGACTAAAGTGTCGAATCAAGCTCAATAAAAATCCAAAACAGGTCAATAAAAAATAAAGACACAAGCGCTACGACAGACAAAATATTATATTACTATCAGCAGTGCGGACTCTCCCACATTTTGTCTTTCAAATTATCACCAAATAATGTCACTAAAACAAGGCGCCACAGTAGCCGAACGGTTAGAGGCGAGGCCTGCAAAGCTAATATGTATTGTGGTACTGGGTTCGATTCCCGGTCTTAGGCCTGGGGTTTTAGTTAATGGTTAATAAAAGAAATTTACAGTAAAGTATGTTTGCTAGTCGCCTCCGTCCACGACACCTAATTGGTAGTTGGACGTTAAGCCCCGCCTGAAAAAAATTGGCGATTACTTTAATTTACTTTACTTTACAATAGATTAACTGCAAAAGGTTGACTACTACGGAAGAGACACGTTGAGGTTGCCACAGAGTTGTAGAGTCACTGGTATAAATAGATTTACTCCTCCGCTTAGATAAATGTTAGAGAGCTTTTTGTTCGGAATGAGCAGCTCTGCGGTCGGCAGAGTTTTAAGACATAATCAATAGAAATAGAGAATATTAATATTAGTGATAGTGTTTATTATTATTGTATTATTACATCGTTAAACCGTTTTTTGTGAAGCTGACTAGTTTCGAACTGTCGGTCAACAAAAACTTGAAACCAAAACAAAAATTAAAACAATACAAAACTTGTTTTACTGACCATCTTGTTATCAATTATGAACCAGGTTAGTTTATTACTTGTGAAAGTGGCTTACGCCATTTTCCAAGAAGATTCGTGGAAGTTGAGAGGCAATAAACATGTTTAATTTTATTTTATTTTCGAATTTAATTAAGGCTTTGTAATTATGAATTTCTTTGTAGTAGGTAATTCTTTTGCTTTACCATTTGTTTATTTTTTTTTCATCTTAAAAACTTGTGAGAATTTTAACATTTAATTACAATGTTGTCATTTTAGTTTTAAATAATTCATCTTTGTTCGCAAGGCTCTCTCTATCGTTCACACAACACCCTCTTTCTGTATACACATTAAATTTCTATAGCGAAATAGTTTCCCTTCGAATTTGAATTGCAGCAATTGAATTTAAAAATGATGAAGCGTACACTATGTTGCTTGATGAATTTATGAACAGCTGGAGCTTAGAAACTTAGTGGCTTAGAAAAGTCAAAGTTAAAGAACACATTAATGTAACTAATTTAATGGCTGGATTAACATGAGTAATTTACAAACCTAAAGTATTGAACTTAGGCAAACTAGCGTCTATAACGAGTTGAAAACTTCTTTTTCTGCTGATAAAGTCTTCGTATTTATAATAAATAGATTTTATGCGAGTTGTAACCTTACGGTTTTTGGGTAAACCTACCGATATTTTTGTATTTCTACTCGCTACGCACTAACCTCCATTTAATTTCAGATTTTAGTATTTTAAATGACATGATTTCTTTAAAAAAAAATAAATCAATTTTACCTTAAAGTCCGTTATAAATTGTAAAACAATGGCACTTAATATCACTCTTTTTTTCAATGTAAATTGTGTAGACAAACCACATTGGAGAAAAAGTGCTGAATTATGTAATATCAAATGATTAGAACATTCTATTATTCCGTTAGAAACAAATGTATCCATGAATCTTTATTATGTTTCCATTGGTAGGTTTTTCCTATCCGCACAATGGCCAGCTCCACATGTAATACATATGTTTTTGAATACTATATTCATAGTGCTGACGTAACAGTTTTCTCCAGTAGAGAGTTAGGGAATATACTAGGAATATAAATACATATTACGTATGTAGATAAATACATTGCACATATTTACATAAGAGCGTTCTCAGCAAGGGCTCAATGGTTTCTGCTGATTTTATACGACTAGGGTATTCAACATGATTGTCCAACAGAGAGAATTATTGTATTTACAATAATCTCCATTTGGTACATAAACCAGGATTTTTATTATTATTATCATTTCTCTGAAATTAAAACTACAAAAATCCTGCTTAATTGAGTAAATCTGTATTTCTACTTCTACAGTATTGAGTCCATAATTTTTATTTAACATATTCATCGCGAATAATTTATCTGCAATTTTCACAATTTAAGACACATTGGATTTTCTTCAGATTCGACTTCTGGAGATACGAGGTCTGTCAATTAAGTAATAAGACTGATTTTTTTTACATTTTTTTATTCAAAAAGAATTACAATTCTATATTGTCACCTTCCTTCTGAAGCCACACAGCGCTGGAGACGTTTCTTCCACTCCTCATAGCAGTGCTCGAACTCCGATACTGGAATAGCCTTCAGCTGGTCGATTTCAGCCGTTTGAATGTTTTTGACTGTCCCAAAATGAGTTCCCTTGTGGTGATTTTTCAACTTCGGGACGAGAAAAAAGTCACAAGAACTTAAGTCAGGCGAATAAGGAGGCTGAGGAGCCACAGGAATGTTTTTACTGGCCAAAAACTCGTTTATTGAAATTACTGTGTGACAAGGAACATTTTGAGATAGTCGAAAACATTCAAACGACTTTAACCGACCAGCTGAAGGCTATTCCAGTATCGGAGTTCGAGCACTGCTATGAGGAGTGGAAGAAACGTCTCCAGCGCTGTGTGGCTTCAGAAGGAAGGTGACAATATAGAATTGTAATTCTTTTTGAATAAAAAAATCTGTCTCATTACTTAATTTACAGACCTCGTAGTTCTTCATTAAAGAAGAAACACCTTTAGTTATTATTAGAAGTAGTTAGAGTTTGTGCTTAAAGATCTAGGAACCAACAGCGATTCTTACTTTGTGATAGTAATCAAATAAAGCCTTTGGATGAACGGTTTAGTTTGGTTGAATCTTAATTCATTAAAATCTTGTACTTTACTTACTTACATAGTCCCCTCCTCATCTACCTTGCGGTGTATGTAAAGTATGTTTCTTCTAAGTTAATAATTTCATATATGTGAAGGATTGGCTCTACAGTCCCCTAGTGCAACGGAGGGATTGCCTCCTTAAGGCCTCTACACTTGCCTTGAGCACATTCAGAGTTTTGTTTGGAGGTTAAACTCCTACTTCCTGAGACGGTCTGATGGCCTAGACCCAATTCAGGTTGGTGTAGTGTTGATCATTTAGGTTACTCAGGGGGCACCACGAGCAGGCGATCAACTTCACCCCCCAATACTCTTGTAACGTGATTCTATTTTATTTTGTAACATTATTTTATTGGTAAAAGGGTTTTTGAGGTTTTAGTAAAAGATTAGATTATCTCAAATCTTGCCCCAAATGGTTCTCTTTTTTGGCATTGTAGTAATTTTTTAATGAAAAGTTTTTTATCTATCAAAACTGAAGGGAAATTTGAATTGTCAGTTAAGTTACGAGTCTTCTTAATACTCAGGAGAAGGAGCCATTGTGTGACGTTGGGTACAGTGGTGTACCCCACAAATATATAATCTACCTGTTTTTAGAGAGTTCCTAGTTTACATGCCATTCCTGTTTTCTGATTGGCTTATGCATAGTAGTTTATGTGATATTAAAATTTAATCTTAAATTGCCATTCGTAATATATTTTTCTCTTTTTAATTTAAATTTAATAAAAGACAAGTTAATGGGAGTTTTGGTTCCCAGTTAGTATTACAGGCAGCTTCTCACATACCAATTGTATCCTTAGACACCGCTATCAAATTGGACATCTGCCAACCACTACAAACTATATTTTTATTCTGAATGTATACTTCATTTTAACAACATTTGAAAACCATGCAAATTAAAGTTCTTACTTCTCACACAACTCATATAATATGTATTTTAAGATGGAATATGTATGTTTAATCAAAATTTATATAAAATAGAAAGATAATACATAATAAAATCTATATAAATAAGGCAATATAAATCGTATAGAAAAACCTGAGTTGTATGTATTTTAAATAGGTTCCTAAAAAATATAACAAATTTTACGCCTTTAAAATCATAATGGCAGTACCATTCAATCACAATTTCTTTGATCATTTTTGTGTTCATGAATAAATTACCTTTGTCAGGCCAACTTTATCAGTATACCTAAAGCCTAAATAAATTAGATATATATAATTGCAGTGACAGTTCATTGATTTGAAGACTGTACATCCATAATCTCATCTTCTCATTTCTAATCTTCATATTTAATAAAATATATTACTATTTCCCATTAAATTGTAAGAGAAAATATCGCTTCGTTATGCCTGATGTACTCAATGATGTGTGACTTTTAAAACTAAATAAGAAATCAGACACCAATAAGTGGACTCAGTGGAAAGATGAGAGAAGATGAGAATGGATGGAAGGTAAAATCCTTGAAGATAGTGGTTAGTGTTGATGAAATTTGTCCTCTTTAATTTTGTTTGCATGATAGTTTATTTATTTAATAGTATTTTAGTATGAAAAATGAAAAAAACTTTTGGTAGCAAAAATTCAGAATAAAATTAATTATTATTATTGTTTCTGTTATTATCCATACATACGTACAAACATATACAACATGACGAAAATAATGAGAAAATCGAATAATATTTACTTAATATAATTAGTGAGATATTTATTTATGAACATTTTCACTTATCTCTTGAAAGTAAATCGCATTGCAATACAAAATTGATGTTGCAGATTTTCATATGTTAAGTTCAACTGTGATCAATGTATGGTAAATTTAATTTTCGAAAAAACACGATTCCCAGGTGTAAGTTGATCTAAATACGCTCACAACTTTTAGTGCCAGACTTCTCAAATTGGAAAAATTTTTCTTTTGTGACACGTGTTCTCTTTTTTTGTTTTGTTTTATCACCTTATATCTCCCAAATAAATGCAGCTAGAAAGCGGGTATTATGTACAATTGTAGTGGCAAACAAATGCTATAATTGTACCAATTTCCGCAGAGATTACACCAATAGGGCAGGAGATACAGCAATTCGAAATATGAAGGAAATGTAAAACTCCCAAACTTTATCACCTTATATCTCCCAAATAAATGCAGCTAGAAAGCGGGTATTATGTACAATTGTAGTGGCAAACAAATGCTATAATTGTACCAATTTCCGCAGAGATTACACCAATAGGGCAGGAGATACAGCAATTCGAAATATGAAGGAAATGTAAAACTCCCAAACTTTATCACCTTATATCTCCCAAATAAATGCAGCTAGAAAGCGGGTATTATGTACAATTGTAGTGGCAAACAAATGCTATAATTGTACCAATTTCCGCAGAGATTACACCAATAGGGCAGGAGATACAGCAATTCGAAATATGAAGGAAATGTAAAACTCCCAAACTTTATCACCTTATATCTCCCAAATAAATGCAGCTAGAAAGCGGGTATTATGTACAATTGTAGTGGCAAACAAATGCTATAATTGTACCAATTTCCGCAGAGATTACACCAATAGGGCAGGAGATACAGCAATTCGAAATATGAAGGAAATGTAAAACTCCCAAACTTTATCACCTTATATCTCCCAAATAAATGCAGCTAGAAAGCGGGTATTATGTACAATTGTAGTGGCAAACAAATGCTATAATTGTACCAATTTCCGCAGAGATTACACCAATAGGGCAGGAGATACAGCAATTCGAAATATGAAGGAAATGTAAAACTCCCAAACTTTATCACCTTATATCTCCCAAATAAATGCAGCTAGAAAGCGGGGATTATGTCCAATTGTAGTGGCAAACGAATGCTATAATTGTACATATTTCCGCAGAGATTACAACAATAGGGCAGAAGATACAGCAATTCGAAATATGAAGGAAATGCAAAACTCCCAAACTTTATCACCTTATATCTCCCAAATAAATGCAGCTAGAAAGCGGGTATTATGTACAATTGTAGTGGCAAACAAATGCTATAATTGTACATATTTCCGCAGAGATTACACCAATAGGGCAGAAGATACAGCAATTCGAAATATGAAGGAAATGCAAAACTCCCAAACTTTATCACCTTATATCCCCAAATAAATGCAGCTAGAAAGCGGGTATTATGTACAATTGTAGTGGCAAACAAATGCTATAATTGTACATATTTCCGCAGAGATTACACCAATAGGGCAGGAGATACAGCAATTCGAAATATGAAGGAAATGTAAGACTCCCAAACTTTATCATCTTATACGTATCTCCCAAATAAATACAGCTAGAAAGCGGGGATTATGTACAATTGTAGTGGCAAACAAATGCTATAATTGTACCAATTTCTGCAGAGATTACACCAATAGCGTAGAAGATACAGCAATTCGAAATATGAAGGAAATGCAACACTCCCAAACTTTATCACCTTATATCTCCCAAATAAATGCAGCTAGAAAGCGGGGATTATGTACAATTGTAGTGGCAAACGAATGTATAGTTGTACATATTTCCGCAGAGATTACACCAATAGGGCAGGAGATACAGCAATTCGAAATATGAAGGAAATGTAAGACTCCCAAACTTTAACATCTTATATCTCCCAAATAAATGCAGCTAGAAAGCGGGGATTATGTCCAATTGTAGTGGCAAACGAATGCTATAATTGTACCAATTTCCGCAGAGATTACACCAATAGCGTAGAAGATACAGCAATTCGAAATATGAAGGAAATGCAAAACTCCCAAACTTTATCACCTTATATCTCCCAAATAAATACAGCTAGAAAGCGGGTATTATGTAAAATTGTAGTGGCAAACAAATGCTATAATTGTACATATTTCCGCAGAGATTACACCAATAGGACAGGAGATACAGCAATTCGAAATATGAAGGAAATGCAAAACTCCCAAACTTTATCACCTTATATCTCCCAAATAAATGCAGCTAGAAAGCGTGGATTATGTCCAATTGTAGTGGCAAACGAATGCTATAATTGTACATATTTCCGCAGAGATTACACCAATAGGGCGGGAGATACAGCAATTCGAAATATGAAGGAAATGTAAAACTCCCAAACTTTATCACCTTATATCTCCCAAATAAATGCAGCTGGAAAGCGGGGATTATGTACAATTGTAGTGGCAAACGAATGCTATAAGTGTACATATTTCCGCAGAGATTACACCAATAGGGCAGGAGATACAGCAATTCGAAATATGAAGGAAATGTAAACTTTTTCATCTTATATCTCCCAAATAAATGCGGGGATTATGTCCAATTGTAGTGGCAAACGAATGCTATAATTGTACATATTTCCGCAGAGATTACACCAATATGGCAGGAGATACTGCAATTCGAAATATGAAGGAAATGTAAAACTCCCAAACTTTATCACCCTATATCTCCCAAATAAATGCAGCTAGAAAGCGGGAATTATGTCCAATTGTAGTGGCAAACGAATGCTATAATTGTACATATTTCCGCAGAGATTAAACCAATAGGGCAGGAGATACAACAATTCGAAATATGAAGGAAATGTAAGACTCCCAAACTTTATCATCTTATATCTCCCAAATAAATGCAGCTAGAAAGCGGGAATTATGTACAATTGTAGTGGCAAACGAATGCTATAATTGTACATATTTCCACAGAGATTACACTAATAGGGCAGGAGATACAGCAATTCGAAATATGAAGGAAATGTAAAACTCCCAAACTTTATCACCTTATATCTCCCAAATAAATGCAGCTAGAAAGCGGGTATTATGTACAATTGTAGTGGCAAACAAATGCTATAATTGTACATATTTCCGCAGAGATTACACCAATAGGGCAGAAGATACAGCAATTCGAAATATGAAGGAAATGCAAAACTCCCAAACTTTATCACCTTATATCTCCCAAATAAATGCAGCTAGAAAGCGGGTATTATGTAAAATTGTAGTGGCAAACAAATGCTATAATTGTACATATTTCCGCAGAGATTACACCAATAGGACAGGAGATACAGCAATTCGAAATATGAAGGAAATGCAAAACTCCCAAACTTTATCACCTTATATCTCCCAAATAAATGCAGCTAGAAAGCGGGGATTATGTCCAATTGTAGTGGCAAACGAATGCTATAATTGTACATATTTCCGCAGAGATTACACCAATAGGGCGGGAGATACAGCAATTCGAAATATGAAGGAAATGTAAAACTCCCAAACTTTATCACCTTATATCTCCCAAATAAATGCAGCTGGAAAGCGGGGATTATGTACAATTGTAGTGGCAAACGAATGCTATAAGTGTACATATTTCCGCAGAGATTACACCAATAGGGCAGGAGATACAGCAATTCGAAATATGAAGGAAATGTAAACTTTTTCATCTTATATCTCCCAAATAAATGGGGGATTATGTCCAATTGTAGTGGCATACGAATGCTATAATTGTACATATTTCCGCAGAGATTACACCAATATGGCAGGAGATACTGCAATTCGAAATATGAAGGAAATGTAAAACTCCCAAACTTTATCACCCTATATCTCCCAAATAAATGCAGCTAGAAAGCGGGGATTATGTCCAATTGTAGTGGCAAACGAATGCTATAATTGTACATATTTCCGCAGAGATTAAACCAATAGGGCAGGAGATACAGCAATTCGAAATATGAAGGAAATGTAAGACACCCAAACTTTATCATCTTATATCTCCCAAATAAATACAGCTAGAAAGCGGGTATTATGTACAATTGTAGTGGCAAACGAATGCTATAATTGTACATATTTCCACAGAGATTACACTAATAGGGCAGGAGATACAGCAATTCGAAATATGAAGGAAATGTAAAACTCCCAAACTTTATCACCTTATATCTCCCAAATAAATGCAGCTAGAAAGCGGGTATTATGTACAATTGTAGTGGCAAACAAATGCTATAATTGTACATATTTCCGCAGAGATTACACCAATAGGGCAGAAGATACAGCAATTCGAAATATGAAGGAAATGCAAAACTCCCAAACTTTATCACCTTATATCTCCCAAATAAATGCAGCTAGAAAGCGGGTATTATGTAAAATTGTAGTGGCAAACGAATGCTATAATTGTACATATTTCCACAGAGATTACGCTAATAGGGCAGGAGATACAGCAATTCGAAATATGAAGGAAATGTAAAACTCCCAAACTTTATCACCTTATATCTCCCAAATAAATGCAGCTAGAAAGCGGGTATTATGTACAATTGTAGTGGCAAACAAATGCTATAATTGTACATATTTCCGCAGAGATTACACCAATAGGGCAGAAGATACAGCAATTCGAAATATGAACGAAATGCAAAACTCCCAAACTTTATCACCTTATATCTCCCAAATAAATGCAGCTAGAAAGCGGGTATTATGTACAATTGTAGTGGCAAACAAATGCTATAATTGTACATATTTCCGCAGAGATTACACCAATAGGGCAGAAGATACAGCAATTCGAAATATGAAGGAAATGCAAAACTCCCAAACTTTATCACCTTATATCTCCCAAATAAATGCAGCTAGAAAGCGGGTATTATGTACAATTGTAGTGGCAAACGAATGCTATAATTGTACATATTTCCACAGAGATTACGCTAATAGGGCAGGAGATACAGCAATTCGAAATATGAAGGAAATGTAAAACTCCCAAACTTTATCACCTTATATCTCCCAAATAAATGCAGCTAGAAAGCGGGTATTATGTACAATTGTAGTGGCAAACAAATGCTATAATTGTACATATTTCCGCAGAGATTACACCAATAGGGCAGAAGATACAGCAATTCGAAATATGAACGAAATGCAAAACTCCCAAACTTTATCACCTTATATCTCCCAAATTAATGCAGCTAGAAAGCGGGTATTATGTAAAATTGTAGTGGCAAACAAATGCTATAATTGTACATATTTCCGCAGAGATTACACCAATAGGGCAGGAGATACAGCAATTCGAAATATGAAGGAAATGCAAAACTCCCTAACTTTATCACCTTATATCTCCCAAATAAATGCAGCTAGAAAGGTGCAATTGTGCTCCATTGAAGAAGATGATTTTTATAAATGTATTTAATTTCGGAAAGTGTACAGTGTAACATCATGTCTGAGATCTGTTACTGCCGAGATTCGTCATCAACTTGGAATTGAGGATAGCTGCTAAACATTTTTTTCTTACATTTACCAGATTGGTTGCAACCTTCCACTCAAACCACAAAAATATTAATAGTTTTGAATCCAATAACAAACCTTTAAAACCTCAGATAATAAATCGGAAAAAGATAATAAAAGATTCAGTATGGATGATCCGCTTAAAAGAATGGGCGATGAATAATTTTGTGACTCGTTCGTGATAATGAATGCCTTTTGATAACATTTCGAATTTAATCTATTTATTGTATCTCAAGGAATTCCAAACTCCATCTTAAGCCAACTTACTGAGTGAGAACATTGTTAAAATCGAACTAGTAATTGGCTTTCGCGGGACTTCGTTCGCAACCATTTACAATACTTTTATTAATGGTATCTTTTACTTTCACTATTCTCATAGGAAAAGCGCAAGGCGTTCTCCTACTTTAAACTACTTCAGGGTACCTCCAGGAGATCCGACAGAGGGTACCATTAAGAATCTTCTTACCAGATAGCATTACTTGAGAATTTCACAGTATTTTCTTCTTTTTTTTTTTGTTGAAAAGTAAATTTTCACGTACTTAAAATAAATCTTTTCCTTTTTATTTTATGAAATTTCATTTTAGAAGTTTTGGAAAAGTAGCAAATTCAAGAACGTGTCTGTATAACGTACAGAACTTGCTTTTTTCAAATTTAATTATACTTTTACTAAGATTTCGATATTAGTCTAGCACTGTAAACCTAACCACATTTTCAATGAAGTAAATTATTCAATACGGGTGGGTGTTGGTTTAGTGATCAAGAGCGTGGCTTTGTAAGTGGAAGATCCCCAGTTCGAATCCTGCGGATGACTACTTTTTATTTGTTAGGAAAAATTGTTTATAGTAAAATGTGAGCTTCTGCCCCCGCCCACGACACTTAATTGGACGTTAATCCCCGCCTGAAAAAATAGGCGATTAACATTGCATTTTTCACTTTTAGTTTTTCATAAATCTATGGAAACCCATACTCTAGTAAAGTTATAGTACGAAAGTATTAGTATCGTATACTAATTACCTATTTTTCTTCTAAAAATACCTTTGTGCATTGTATCAAAAATGTTAAAATGTAATCAAATCTATGTTTTGATCTATGCTTCTAATCAATTGTTCACAATTAAAGTATGAACGATGTCTAACTTCTATTATTTTCTAATTTCTGGCGATGCGGTAGATTCTATCGTAATGTGTCCAAACTAACGGTAAATTTGATCAGTATTCATGATATTACCTCAAGTAAATTAATATTAAATACCAAATACTTAACGGTAAATTTAGATTGTTTTGGTAATTATGGTTATTTGGAATCTATAACTCAAGTATTTCACTACTAAATATTAGTGAAAGCTATTTTACAATATACTACATTTCAGAGACCTAAAGCGGCACTAAATATAATTAAAGTTAGTATAAATATTGGGCCTACCAAATGAGAAAGTTCTCTCTCATTCACTTTCTCGCTCGTTTTATGAGAATCCTTGAGTGCGAAGAAGTGGTTATCACTTTTCTTTTCATTAAAGACTAGTTTTTCTCTATCTTGATTGAGTGCAATGCTTCTTATAAACAGATAGGCTCCATTCAAGACTCTCAAATGAAAACGAGGTTTCTCATATTCTTTGTGATTTAGTGTGCACCATTTAGGTGTCGTGGACGGAGGCGACTTGCAAACATACTTTACTTTGTAAATTTCTTTTATTAACCATTAAATAAAATCCAAGGCCTAAGACAGGGGAATCGAACCCAGTGCCACAAGACATATTTGCTTCGCAGGTCTCGCCTCTGACCACTCGGCTACCGTGGCGGCGCCTTAATGAATATGTATTAGTAAAATTAAGTAAAGAAAAAGTATTAGGTATCATTTAATTAACTAAAGAGACATTCTCATAATTAATCATTTCAGTTAGTGTAATTTTAATATTGTAATATGATGCAGTTTAGCTTTAGTTTAAAAGTTTACCTTATTTTATCTTCATTTCACCTTACATTTTACTAGTTCATTTATTGTTGTGCAAATAAATGACGATACTCCGTATATTGAAAAATAATTTAATTTTTAGATAGACATATTCTCATCGAGATTCCAATAGAAATGAAATTGAAAACAACCGCAGTGCTTTTAGTGAGTAGGTATGCAGTTGGGCTGAGAGGAAAAGATTTGAGAGAATCCCATATTTATTTATATTTCTCCAGATGTTTTATAGTATTGAAATTTGATTTTAAAAAGTACTGCCCTTTTATACTTTTTATTTTTTTTGCAACCTTTTTTCTTTATTGCGGATTTAATAAAATATTCGAACACATTCTGAAAAGTAAACTTTTCAGGCGCTGATATCAGTGTTTTATTTTGGTAACTCAAAGGTTGGCAGTGACTAAGAAGTATCCATTGGCGTGAGGTATCCAATCTCTTAGCGGTTTCCATGTCCTACCTTCTCGTTAAGTTTGAATTCCTTGGTAACAAATTTGATTTCTCTTATAGATCGAGCATCCTTAGTTAAATTTCTACCTTAACATCTTGTGGTAAGTTTGGAATCCCTTATTAGCGGGCGAATCTTGGTTAGAAAGCCAATATTATCAACGAGAGATCATGTAACATGAAAATTAGCTTATTATGGCAAGTATAAGCTTTAAGTTGTGTCAACCAATTAAAATTAAGCTACGTACAATGGCTAAATGAACCAGTAATAAAATATAAAACGCCGCGGAGATTTTTATTTGCAGTGTGACTAAGATACGAGTACTTTTGTTGTTCAGTTTCTTAATTGTTGTTGAATTGTAAATAAAAATTATCACTATTGTTTTGGTTATAGCTGTCCGTAAAGGGTCTGCGTTTTTTTGGGGGGGGGCTAATTGAGAACTGAACTGAATACTTAATGTGGTAAGCGTAGGTAGAAGTAGTTTTCTTAAATAGTTGGGGGAGTAATCCGGCCAATTTGCATTCGAAATATTAAGTTTTTTTTAAAATAAAAAGACAGTATTCAACGTACACCTACCTTCTATTGTGTGGGCATCATCTCTTCTACTGTTACTCACTCATGTTTTTTAAAAATGTATTTTCTATCATCCAGAAAATCCAGAAATGTTTCTCAATAAAACGCATTCATGGAACAAAAGAAAACTGATAATAGGATCATCATCCCCCCTAACTCTTTAATTCCTTTTACCAAGCCACAGCCTCCAAATGTTTTTTGATGAAGAAACGAGAGCTACAGTTGCTGAGTCGCAATGAGATCTCTGTGGAACAGTTTAGTTTTTCAAGATTACTGGCATGTTTGTTTATATTGCCTTGAATCAACAATTGCTGAGGCGGATGTAGACTTTCTACAGCCCAAAAAACTGTTTCCCTTTACAACAAGCAAAATACTTACATCTATGAAAAATATATTTTTTGTTTCTGTAAAAAACAAAATTAAAGTAAATATAAACAGCCTTTATGATAAGATTTCTTTCGTTGTTTGGTGTAGCGTTAGGAGACAAAGTAGATCATCCGGATATTAATAGTGAAATATTTACTTCCACCTCGTTCCTTGTCGCCTGATATAGTTGTTGTTGGACGGTAAGCTCCCCATGAAAAATAGGCCATTACTTTGTTTTAAAACGTATATGAAAAACAAATGAGGTTTTACTAGAACTAGTATTTACACTTAGGTAATTGGAAAGGACTAGACATTAAAAAATGAAACAGAATGTATGAAATACATTTTTGTAAAAAATAATAATAAAAAGAGATCGCGTGATGTGACGACATCAGACTATATACCTGTTCTAACTGGAAAATCGATTTTGACATCAGTATACAATTAAAGAAAAAATGTTTGTACAGAGTTTGAATATTGTTTTGTGAGGTTTGTAACCTATACTTATTTCAGCGTGCATAACTACAAGCACCTAAATTATTACCACCTAATTATTGCATGAAATTTGGGACATAATTTATAATAATTATGGCTAGAATTAGTATTTTAAAATGTATAGTTTCAATTTACAAATACAAATTAAGAAGAAGCTTATATATTTTTTTTTTTTTAATTTTTGTTTGTTTCTTTTATGGATCCAAAATTAACAATAATAATAATAATTAAAACTGTCCGGTAGGGCAGTTGTGTAAGAGTTGATTGTCAAAAAGTGCCCGAAAAAGTGTAACGTTGAAAAACACCCAAATTTGACAATTAGTTCCACTTTTTTTCTATAAAAGATGAAATTGCCAAATTTTCTTTAAAATAGAGGGCAAATTTTTTTTTATAAGTGTAATTTTTTTGCGACAACTATTTAAGACTAGTGCAATGGTAGGGATTTAGTTTAGTGGTAAGTCCAGGGAAATCGTAAGCGTAGATGTTAGGTTAAAGACTAGTTTAGGAGCCACTTACAACACTGAACAGTGTTGTGTGCAAGAAGAGAGGAGCTGTGATTGGCTGTAAAACTGCTTCAGACAATTGATCTCAAGTGTTTAATGCGGCTTTAATTAAAAATGAAGAAATAACAATAGAAAAGATTAGCTCTGGGAATAATATCTAGAGTCTGGAATCATTTTATATCAATGATATGTTTTAGAAGAATCAATAGAAGTGTAATTTGGTTGGTGACCATTATATCTAAAGCTTTTTTTTAGGATCAATTTAAATGCCAGTTATGGAATTAGGGGGTATTTTTGCGCAAGGATTCGCCTTTGAGTACGATAAACAAAGTTGTTACACATAGAAATGGTTGTTTGCGTTACTATCCTTGGATCTTGGAAGGTGTACATCAAACAATAACCTCCCCAATGCGGGATTTTAGACGAAATTTTAAATTTATTTCAAAATAGTAAAAATCCACCCTTGCTTAAAAAATGAAATATAATATATTTTTTGTAGAACACAAACTATATATAACTCAATTTGATATAGGAATTTATATTGGTTCTGCTGTCAAAAGCATTAGAATTATATGTTAGATAAATGCACTTTAAATTAGTACAAAATAGAGTATCATTTCCAAAGATTGATTGACGGATTGATATTTGACAGATTGCAAATGTATTGTTCAATAAATTTGTCTGCCAGAAAGCTGAATTGGCAGGCAAACATTGTTGTATATGTTATGTAATGTACACAAATGGTAAATGTATTAATAAAATTTCTGGTTGGATTGTATATGAACAGTTTCTGTCACAGTTGTTGTGTACAGTTTGGGCAGAGATTATAATGGTTACTTTAAAGTCTATCTACGAGGGTCGTTTGAAAAGTCCGTGCAAAGTCAGTGAGATAGCACTACTGGCGCGTATCGAGGTTATGTTTAGTTAGTAGCATCTCTTGGAAGAACACACACCAAGTTTCAGCCAGATCGGTCTATTTCTTTGTGTTTGGCATTCGTTTGAATCGAGGAAGTCAGTGATTTTCAAAAAATGGACGAAAAAGAATTTCGTGTGTTGATTAAACACTACTTTATGAAAGGCAAAACGCCTCAGGAGACTAAAGAGAAGCTTGATAAACATTATGGCGTCTCTGCACCTTCGATTAGAACAGTTTATAAGTGGTTTCAAAATTTTCGGAGTGGCCATATGGGCACAAGTGACGCTGAACGTTCTGGACGCCCTGTTGAGGTTACTACTCCAGAAATCATTGATAAAATCCATGATATGGTGATGGATGACAGAAGAGTGAAGGTGCGTGAGATTGCTAGTGCTGTGGGCATCTCGAATGAACGGGTACATAATATTTTGCATCAACATTTGGACATGACAAAGCTATCCGCAAGATGGGTGCCGCGATTGCTCACGCTTGACCAAAAACGAAATCGTGTGAAGTGTTGCAAGGACGGTTTGCAGCTGTTCCAGAAGAATCCGCAGGACTTTAAGCGTCGTTTCGTCACTGTGGATGAAACATGGATACATCACTACACTCCTGAGACCAAAGAACAATCTAAACAATGGGTTACCAAGGGAGAATCTGCGCCAAAAAAGGCGAAGACCGTTCCTTCGGCCGGAAAGATTATGGCGACTGTCTTTTGGGATTCGCAAGGAATAATCCTCATCGACTATCTGAAAAAGGGTAAAACTATTACAGGTGCATATTATTCATCGTTATTGGACCGTTTGAAAACCGAGCTGCAAGAGAAACGCCCACGATTGGCCCACAAAAAAGTCCTTTTCCATCACGACAACGAACTAGCTCACACCTCAGCAGTTGTGGTCGCAAAATTAATGGAAATAGGGTTCCAACTCGTTTCACATCTCCCCTATTCTCCAGACTTGGCTCCCTCGGACTACTATTTGTTCCCCAATATGAAGAAATGGCTGGCGGGAAAAAGATTTTATTCAAACGAGGAGGTGATTGCAGAAACGAATGGCTATTTTTCAGACTTGGACAAATCCTATTATTCGGAAGGGATCAACTAACTAGAGCAGCGTTGGACGAAGTGTATAAGCCTAAAAGGAGACTATGTTGAAAAATAAAAAAGGTTTACCCCCAAAAATTGAGTAGTTTTTATTTTTGCACGGACTTTTCAAACGCCCCTCGTATGTTAGTTATTTCATCTAAAATTTAGACTACTTTCTTGCGTTGTCTAGTTTTTTTAGCAAAGCTTAAATGCTAGGCAATAAATATTTTGAACACTAGTCGATCCTAGATATAGCGAACCAGCTTCTCACTGTTTTTAAATCATTTTATCCCTTTATCTACTCATTTTAGAACATTTTGTAGATATTGTGAGGCCCTCTCAGAAATTACCTTACACTCCAAACAGTTAAGAGTACTTACAGCCATAATATCTGCAGCAGCTGAGAGTAGCTTTCCTTTATATTGTAAAAATCAACCCTATATGTTCGTAAAACTTTTGTTTTATTTCAAGCTGCATCTTTTCTACAGATTTTAGCTGAATCAGTATTTTAGTAGAATTATCATAAATGAGCTAAGCAAAACATTTAACAGATATTTTTATCCTTACATCGAATTACAAATGAGATAAACAATCCTCTTAACAAGTCATTTCTCTGTTGTAGAATATTGCATCATATCCTTTTTTATATTACTTACAGGAATTAACATGTCGGTGCATGTTAATTGCAAATCTCACCCTAACGTATATCACTTGCCATATAGTGGGAACTTGCTGATAATGGCAAGACATAATATTCGCTGGTTTATCTTGATTGAGCTGACAAAGGTATCTGTACTGCAGTACAAGATGTGCGCTTGTCACTAATTGATCCAGGCTTTGTCTTTAACAATCCAGACAATCTCCGGCTCAAACTCAACTATTGTTATTAACATCTCTATTATTGAAAATGTTCTAGAACATTAGCTATTAATTGAAAGCCAACGGTAATTATTTATTATACTATAGTATTATAAAAGAAAAATAAAAAAGCGTTGAATCGTTTTTAGCGAATATCGTTCATTGATCACAAGCCTCTTTCTTCAAAACTACTTAGCATTGGCTGGCTTAGTTGCAATGTTCTTACAAGCAATCCCCAATTCGATTTCCAGCTCTAAATTAAATGATTTTTAACGCAATTTTTCGAAAATATTTTTGCGTAATAAACGAATTGGACAAGAATTTGTCCTTAACAATCTGTCTCTAAACTCAACTATAATTATTATCGTTTCAGCTATTACTATTAATATAAATGATCAAATATGATATAAGAGGGTCGTTTGAAAAGTCCGTGCAAAGTCAGAGAGATAGCACTACTGGCGTGTATCGAGGTTATGTTTAATTAGTAGCATCTCTTGGAAGAACACACACCAAGTTTCAGACGGATCGGTCTATTTCTTTGTGTTTGGCATTCGTTTGAATCGAGGAAGTCGAGTGATTTTCAAAAAATGGACGAAAAAGAATTTCGTGTGTTGATTAAACACTACTTTATGAAAGGCAAAACGCCTCAGGAGGCTAAAGAGAAGCTTGATAAACATTATGGTGACTCTGCACCTTCGATTAGAACAGTTTATAAGTGGTTTCAAAATTTTCGGAGTGGCCATACGGGCACAAGTGACGCTGAACGTTCTGGACGCCCTGTTGAGGTTACTACTTCAGAAATCATTGATAAAATCCATGATATGGTGATGGATGACAGAAGAGTGAAGGTGCGTGAGATTGCTAGTGCTGTGGGCATCTCGAATGAACGGGTACATAATAGTTTGCATCAACATTTGGACATGACAAAGCTATCCGCAAGATGGGTGCCGCGATTGCTCACGCTTGACCAAAAACGAAATCGTGTGAAGTGTTGCAAGGACGGTTTGCAGCTGTTCCAGAAGAATCCGCAGGAATTTAAGCGTCGTTTCGTCACTGTGGATGAAACATGGATACATCACTACACTCCTGAGACCAAAGAACAATCTAAACAATAGGTTACCAAGGGGGAATCTGCGCCAAAAAAGGCGAAGACAGTTCCTTCGGCCGGAAAGATTATGGCGACTGTCTTTTGGGATTCGCAAGGAATAATCCTCATCGACTATCTGGAAAAGGGTAAGACTATTACAGGTGCATATTATTCATCGTTATTGGACCGTTTGAAAACCGAGCTGCAAGAAAAACGCCCACGATTGGCCCACAAAAAAGTCCTTTTCCACCACGACAACGCACCAGCTCACACCTCAGCAGTTGTGGTCGCAAAATTAATGGTAATAGGGTTCCAACTCGTTTCACATCCCCCCCTATTCTCCAGACTTGGCTCCCTCGGACTACTATTTGTTCCCCAATATGAAGAAATGGCTGGCGGGAAAAAGGTTTTATTCAAACGAGGAGGTGATTGCAGAAACGAATGGCTATTTTTCAGACTTGGACAAATCCTATTATTCGGAAGGGATCAACAAACTAGAGCAGCGTTGGACGAAGTGTATAAGCCTAAAAGGAGACTATGTTGAAAAATAAAAAAGGTTTACCCCAAAAAATTAAGTAGTTTTTATTTTTGCACGGACTTTTCAAACGACCCTCGTAGACTTACTACTTTTCTTTGAAATTGAAATTGAAAAATTTATTTACAATTTAAAAACCAGTTGTACAAATAAATATTCAAAAGGGGGTTTCAGACTGCAGTGCCTATATACTCTCCACAACCATGATTTTTACTTTGATAAATAGTCCAAACTTAATATAACGCAAATAAAAACCTTACAACATAGAGTTAAATTATAGCAGGATATGTTTTAGCCTATTGTGCTTATATTTTTTTTTTTATAACTAAATGAAGTTTAGTTGTAGTCTACAATACCTCTTACATGCGGGTAGGGACTGTGTATACAAGAAGTTACAAATTTTTCCGTGGCCCTATAGATAAATGTAGACACGCTGGCAACATCAAGTGCTACATGTATGTATAGTCTATGGGTGTCTTTCTTTAATTGTACGTAGAATAGATGGTTAAATATCAAAAATATGTTCTAATTATCTAATAATCGGTTCACTCACTACTCGAATAACTCCAGAAAACCAAAAAGTGGATAAATGCAACGAAATAAAGTACATACAATGTTTTTTTATAATTTTGCTTGTAATATAAATTCAAGTAAACTTACCGTTATCATTCAGGGCCTGCTACTGAATTTGAGTTGAATTAAGTAAAGTAAAGTAATCGTCTATTTTTTCAGACGGGGCTTGACGTCCAACTACCATTTACTCTAGGTGTCGTGGACGGAGGCGACTAGCAAACGTACTTAACTATTTCTCATTTAACCATTAAATAAAATCCAAGGCCAAGACCAGGAATCGAACCCAGTACCACAATGCATATTAGCCATGCAGGTCTCACCTCTTAACCCGCTCGGCTACCGTGGCGTCTTTGAGTTGAATTATGGCAACGATTTAGAACACGGAGTTATTCAAAATGGCTTCTCAAATAAATTATTTATTAGTCAATGGCCAAACAAGATTTTGTGTCATTTAATGGTGTTAATCTTTATTATTTGGGAAATTTGTTACAAATATAAAAAGCTATGAGTGAACCAAATGCTTTGACACTTAAATTTAAGATATTAAAAGTGGAGTTAATCGATTTGTGCAATGAACGGCTCATTTCTAACTCAAGAATTCTTTAAAAACTGCAAAAAAAAAAGTAGAAGATAATTAGTAATATAAAAAATTCTTTACCTTCATATTATTATTAACATATTTCGGAGGGAAGGGATTTGCTATGCGGTTAGCGTACTGGACTCCCACGCGGAGGTCCCGGATTCAAATCCAGCTGCTGACCCTTAGATTTTCACTTCCTAGGAGCTTCTTACAGCTCACTGTCCGGTGTTGTCTGTAACGAGAGAACACTGTCCGGAGGCCGGCAGTGCACAGAAGAAAGCTCCGGGCCCTAATATCCTTAGATGTTGACGCGCCTTAAATGATAGAAAAAAAACATATTTCTGTTAAAATCCTGTTTTTAAGTATGAAAATTCAAATAGTAATCATTAAAAAATATATTTTCATTCTCAAGGTACAGAAATAGTAGACTTCTGCATTAATTTCATTCTTGGTTTCATTTTGAGTTGCCTTGAAGATTTTTAAAACTGCAGGTAGGGAAGGATGTATCCTATCTGGAAACATTAAGGGAATAGGAAGTGCTTACATCTGGGAAGTCATTAGAAATAGCCTCATAAAGAAAAGGACTTATCCAAGTCAAGCATTCAACATTACACTTTGTCAGTATCAGAAGTGCTGGAGAGTGTAAATTAAATCTATGCGAGAGTGAAGCACCACTTAGTTCGTGGACCAACTCTAATTTACTTCTTTCTCCTCCAGGAATACTTTCTGCCTCATGGTAATGACAAAATAAAGGATTCGTTCAACGTTTCTGTGAAGTATTTTTTGGTCTTCTCAATCTTCTAGTGGTAGTAGAAATAAGTACAAAATTTTATGTAAATACAGAATTTTCAATTACCGCTTTTAGATAATTAATTTTTTTTTTTTTAAACATAGAATTAGTTGTACAAAGGAAATTAATTCAATATTATATACTTCATTCTTATATCAAATGGCACCGTTGAAGGCAGAGTGATTCATTGACAATGAAGTGGAATTCTCTACACTAAACTACATTTATCTAACTCTGTTGAAGAATAAAAGTTTAATCCCGGTAAGGGATACAACATTAAACATGGGTGCTACGACAGTTTAAATCAACGATATTGTAACCAGCACTGCGGATCTAACCACATTTTAAATGAAAATCATTGACTGTTAGTATGAGTAATTTTTACCTCTTAATTTATTAAGGAAACTAAAAATAAATTCTATATGCAATCAAAGTTTTTATTTGGTGTGTAAATAATTAATTTCTGACTCAACAAGTATAATTCCTCCAAATAGTTCGTGATTTCGCCGCTGGACTACAAGCTGGCAAATGAATGTCCAGTTGTCAAGCGTGGTGGTTAAAATTTGCTTAGTTAAAAGTGCTAATTATTCAGTAAATAATAATTAATAACCGAACAGTTACCTTAAAAAAATGTTTAACTTACTTTATGGAGAAAACTGCTTGATATTAGTTTGTACAATATGTTTTGGTAACACACGGAGAAATCCACATGGTAATTGTTAATCGCTGTGTGGAATGTAACAGGAATGGAAACATCAAGTGTTAATTCCTCCATTACAAACATAAGCGGATTACTTTGGATAATGTATTATTTCACGTGAAGGTCTTAGCGTGGTCCATTTATGCTATGTTACTAAATAAAGGTACATATTCAAAATAGGTAGTGTATTTGTGAAATATATGAAATGAGTTTGAAAATGTTTTGGATTACTTTTTTTTTCTAGATTTTTGAAAAAGAGTTTTGAAATAATGAATAATTAAAACGTTTCAATTAATTTTGAATTGCATAAAGTCAACTTTGTGAAATGCACGCCTCTTTTTTTCAAGAAAATTTCAAACGAAAATTCGAACTATTTATTCCAAAACCATTCTTTAGTGCACGAGTATAAGCTACTATTTAAAATCACTTTTTTTTGGGAGAAATTGTTCTTAAAATAAGTAATGAAAATGCATCATGCATGTTCGGCTGGTTATTGCCCCACTAAAAATATGTGGGATTCTCACTAACTAAAAGAAACCTCCTCTACAGGCAAGATAACCTACCCTGGGACAGTTTGCCGAAATTACCTTCAGTATAAGTACTCGTAATAATACAATTGTATCGAAAAAGAATAAGAAGTTTGTGTGCATTCACCACTTTTTAGTTTCAAACAGATTGTGTTTTTTCGAGCCAAAATTTGACGTAATTGCAAAACATTCTAAATAGTAATGGAAGTCAGAAATCACACTATATAATCTTAGTTCAAAATTCATCAACTGTTGTTCTAGGAGTCTGTAATTGGTACGTACTTAAAGAAACATATTTGAAATTAGGTGGACTGATTATAACATTTTACTTCAATAATTATCCTTAAAAGTCAAATTAAACAAGGTTGCAGATATTCCTAGCGAATATACTCCATTTTTATAAACTTATCAGCAATAAGTATGGACATAAATCGTATTGTTTTAGTATAGTAAATAATTGTGCTAGTAAATAAAGTGAACTATTTGCTCGGCCTTATGTCTATAGTAGATGGAAGGTCTAGGTCGTAAATGTTGTCTAGGTACATTGTGTTTCCAAAATAAGGAGAACCATCAGGTGTTAGTTCAAAGTTTACCATCTTGTTTCCTTCCTTATTGATCGCCTCTTCTCTTTTTTTTTGGACGTAAAATGTAGAGTCTATCTGTTTTGGCATATTTCATTGCATTTACCCCAATCGTGGCTGGAAGGCTTTCCGGTCTGACTATAAAAGTAGGAACATATACTCTCTGGCAGGTTGTGAGTTCTGCGACTCGAATAAGAGAAGGCACTATAACCGTGTAACGTAACTGCTGTGTTTCTTTATTTTGTTGTAATTTCGTTTGAGAACTGCAATATCTTTTACCCAGGTGACATATTGGCCAGTACTAAATAAATAACTACCACTTTTTATGAACTCAATGTTAACTATCTTATTTTTATTTTATTGCTAGTTGTAGGGATCTATTATATTATAACTATCGGAAAAAAAATATGAGACATAATTTGAGCCTTGTTTTACTCAAACTGAATCATTTATTTAAAAACTTGCGCCAATAAACTCTTTATGAAACAGTCCATGCTGTCAATAAATGATTGGTCTAAAGGAGGTCATCGAATCTGACAATTGAAAGCCCTCAAAGCATTTTGTGATTTGTAGGTTTCTTGAGTTAAGGTTAAAGAGATAACTTCAATGTATGTTGAATAATGTAAGATAAGAAAATATTTTCTTAGGATTGTGGTGAGTTGGGAATGACTGAGATTAGTTAAAGTAACGCCTATTTCTTCTGGCAGATTTTACGTCCAACTACCAATTTAGGTGTTGTGGACGGAGGGGACTAGCAAACATACTTTAATGTAAATTTCTTTTATTAACTATTAAATAAAATCCAAGGCCTAAGACCGGGAATCGAACCCAGTATCACAATGCATGTTAGCTTTGCAGGTCTCGGCTCTAACCTTGCGCAGTGGAAATATTGTAATTAATGAAGATTTCCTGAGGTGCGATTATTGCTGGTTGAAACTTAGATTACTAAACTAAGGTTAATGATAAATGTAAGTTAAATACGAATTGTGGACAAACAATGGTAATGAGACGTTGGGTAGTGATTAATGCGATGTAAATGTTGTAACGCCCTAAAGTTGAGATTGCTAAGTTTTTCTAAGTCTGTTCTTAAGTGGAGGTGATTGTTTATCTCTTCCAAGTCTCTTTTTTAAGAGACTAGGGAAAGATTAGGGATAACGATAAGCGAATATCTCTACATTTCATGATTTCGCTCAATCAAACCCCTTTAAAACGCCATTTTCAAGCCCATTTGTCGCTCTGATTTTTACTTGAAATTTCCCTCAAAATCCTTTATTAATGTTTTGTCTTGATATGGATTTCAGAGAGTTCACGTTTCTATCAAGAACTTTCGATATTAATCCATTCTTTTTATTGTTGTTAAGTGGTTAAAGATGATTAGTTTAGGAGAGTCAAACAATTGTGAAATGGGTAAAACAGATTTTTTTCTCTTTTACTAACAACTTAATTTAATCTGAAAACATTGTCTTAGTCTGCTTATATTTATACAGCATTTTTAGTTGATTGATCCTGAATTGTCTTAAAACCGCCTGTAAACATTAAACAGCAACTCGCTAATCCAAAGTGGATGAAGCATGTGAGAGGAACAGCCATGGATCAGAATTTTCTTTTAATTTATTATTAATTCAAAATGGTTTGTTTCATAAAACCTATTAAGTATTTAGTTGTGTTTCTTTGTAATTTGGGATTACGTGACATACTAGAATAATTTTAAAGTAATACTGGATATTGCAATTGGATAGCACGAAGAATCCTGTCAAAATCCATCATCCGGAATTGACTATTTTGTTTTCCCCCCTTCTTTATTTTTTAGTCCTTCCAAAAGCACTATAAATCTTGCTATTCCCCCTTTGGAAAAGGATCCTCTGTAAGGAAGATGTTGCGCTTTGACAACAAGTGGGACCATTGTGCATCCCAATCGTTGATCTGACGAAGAATGGTTTTCTAAAAAAAACCTTTTAGGCCGGCTGTCAAGAGGAGTTAGCTATTCTTCACCCTTCGTGCCTTTAGTTACCCTAAGTTAGGGAGCTCATTCCTTTTATTTAGTTTACTTTTGTCTACTCTTCAGTACATCAATTTTATTTTATACAAAATTTCATGGAAAATTTCAATATAATTACGTCATAGTCACTAACTAGCGTTTATGCTTCATATTGTTAAATATCTGCAATCAGGTTCAGGGATTTTAAGAATTACGATTAAGGTGACAATGTGCTATGAAACCTTTGGATCTTTGAGACCAAAGGAGATAATAGAGCAAAAAGAACTAGCAGCGAAAGTCCTCAACCTCTTTAGTAGGGGAGGTTTCATCTACTAGATCCAAAGGAGTCCCGAATTATGTAAAAAAGTAAAGTAATCGCCTATTTTTTCAGGCGGGTTTTACCTAGAGATTCAGTGGCAATGCCATTTTCTTAATTGAAATTTAAATGGATACTTTTAATCTTGGTTATAAATCTTGGTTATTGCTCATTTTGATTGGTTATAAATTTCAATGAATATAAAAAACATCCAGATATCAGTTTTTGCCAAGTAACAACTCTTCAACCGATAATCTGTCTTAATAGAATTAGTAAAAGCATACAAATTGAATACCGAAATTGGCCAGACCTTTTTTGAATCCGGCAGTGCAGCTCTTTGATCATTTTTATCGTTTTCAGAGAGCATTCAAGTTTGTAGCGATACTCACTGAGGTTCCGAGGGCCAGTGATCATAGGTGTTGAAGTGATGCAATTTTATTATAACTAAAAAGAAAAGGGAGCTCTTATAAAAACGAAGGATCAATAGGAATCGAAAGATTCAAAAAAGTCTTTGGAATCAATTAGAACTGATCTCATATCGGCGAATCAAAAGGAAAGCTTAGTTTTATCCTTCGTTACATGAAGATTTGTTTCACGTTTCTTGTAAAATTTCTTCTTAGGCGTAATAAGCATATCCTTAGCAATATCTTGAAGACGTCATGTAAGCTGTTTCAAATATGAAAGTAATCGCCTATTTTTTCAGACGGGACTTAACGTTCAACTACCAATTAGGTGTCATGGACGGAGGCGACTAGCAAACATACTTTACTGTAAATTTCTTTTATTAACCATTAAATAAAAACTAAGGCCTAAGACCGGGAATCGAACCCAGTATCACAATACATATTAGCTTCGCAGGTCTCGCCACTAACCTCTCGGCTACCGTGGCGCCTACCGAATTATGTCTTAAAACAGCCTATAATCATTAAACAGCAATTCGTTAATCCAAACTAGATGAAGTGTGTGAGGCGAAAAGCCAACCATAAATTATTAGATAAGATAATCTAATCTTAATCTTACAAAATAATATTTGTTTAAAGATATTAAGATATTGTTTTGTTTAATTTTTTATCATCCCATATTTAACACGTTGTATTCAATATTGTTACAGATTGAAACATGATAAAAATGGTGGTGCCTGGTGTCCTCGTGTTATGGTTACAAAGGAAGCCACAGAATATCTTCAAGTAGATCTTGGCCGACTAACTGTAATCACCGGCACAAGAACCCAAGGAAGATTTGGTAATGGACAAGGCCAAGAATATGCCGAAGAATTTATTTTAGATTACTGGAGAGCTGGTTTTGGTAAATGGAGAAGATGGAGAGATCGTGCTGGAAAAACGGTAAAAAGAAATATATTTCTTATAAAATGTTTAGTAAAAAAAAATGGTTAAAAATATCTAATTTCATCTGGATTCAAAATGTAAATGCAACTTTCTTTCCCACATAAAATGATACGTGTATATTTTAAACAGCCTTACGAGCTTAGAGCTGGATGAGTTGGTTACCATGGATATGCAAACCGGTCCATAAACTGTCAACCATTCTCTTATAATTAGAAAGACATAATTTTCTAAGTGAACGTAGTTCCTACACAATCTAGTTAGTTCTTCTTTAGGCAGTTGTTGTAAAGATCGTTTTATTTATGATGTGACAATAAATTACCAGTCTCCTACACTAGCCATGGGTGTTCCCCATGTTTATGATACAATTTAAAGAACAATTTTAATATTAATTTAAAAAATATACAGGTAAGTATATCATTTAATTTCTTTAAAATTCTTTATGAGTTTAAAAAAATAATAGTTCAACTAGTATTTTTTCTTTTAGTTCATTTGATTAAATAACTTATTTTAAAAAAAATTAATTTATGATACAAAAAGCCTCTTTGATCTTAAGATCCAATTTGTTGAGATTAATCTGTTATAGAATCAATCAATAAGATCCTTATTTTTTAAAACCAGTTCGTATATTCATATTAGTTTTTTTTACAAACAGATGGTTTATCTATCTGCTGCGTGTGAAATATTAGTTGTCATTTTTTAAGGCAAGTTAAATGTATCAACTGCGCAACAGTTAACTGATTTCACTTTTAAGATTTCCTGTACATCTGTTCTGAAAGTGTGAATCTTGCAACAAAGTATCACTTATCTTGGAATCATTTTTATTTCTCCCAAGTTGGTCGAACGTTATAAAGAATTTCTTTACATGCTTTGGAATTAAAACTGTCCGGTAGGACAGTTGTGTAAGGGTTGTTCGTCAAAAACTGCATTAAAACTGTCCGGTAGGACAGTTGTATAAGGGTTGTTCGTCAAAAAATACATGAAAAAGCGTAACGTTGAAAAACACCCAACTTTGACAATTTTTTTCTCTTTTTCTATAAAAGATTAAATTCCCAAATTTTCTTTATAATGTAGGGCAAATCCTCCTTTGTAACTGTTATTTTTTTGGCAAACACAGATTTAATAGATTCGTAAAATAGTTGCTATAAATATAATTTATAAATGTAATTTCAAAGGTTTGTCTTATAATTTCCTGAGACAATTAGCATATGTGCTACTAATTTGCGAATAATTTTCTATTGCAGTCAATACAGGCATAATTAAACTCGCATTACTACATTTTTATGTAGCGAGTATTAAATATTGATTAGTTGGTAAATTGTTATTGTCCATTAAGTGACAGAACATGAAATGTTGGATGTGGCTGGATAGAATTATACATTTTGTACCCTACAGTCACGCATGTATAGCCCCTTCTAACCCACCGCTAGTAACTTTTTAACGACAGAAGCAATTTACGACTGGGTAAAGGCACATTTCGTTAGGTGGATATTATTTTGCAATATATAAGGGAATGTACTATTTATATAGATGCCAAATTTATTGGTCTAGTTTGTGTTTTTTATACATTTTTGTGTGCCGGGGCTCCACAATTTATTTATTTTTCTTACTAATTCAAAGTTGTAAGAAGGTTTCGATGATATGAAAATACGGTTTTTTTGCTTTAAGATAGTAATTGATAAGTTCTTACCGTTAGTTCTTGCCTTCGCCAGCAGATGCGCCACTCGTATCTGGATGAAAAAAGTTTCGTGCCCTCAAAGGCATCCAAACCTGTCTATTATATTTTATACAATACTTAAAAACTCTTTATAAGAACAAGTGGCGAAATTTTCAAAGATCACGCTAGCTTTTAAAAGCTAAATTCATTTTCATTAAGTTGAAACAATGCAGTATAACCTTTTTTAAAGTAAACACTATAATAAACTAAAATTTTAGGCATTTCCTTCTATAGTATGATTTCAGGTATCTCGCATCCTCTATTTTTTCTTCATATTGTTCAGAATATTTTTCTTTTCCAAATAATTGGCAGTTTTTAAATAAATGCCAAATTTATTGTACTATGCTAGCCTAATGATTTGTTTGATACAACTAGATTCTTAATAGTTTGGTTCAGACTTTTGAATTTCTCTGACATCTGCAGAACGATGTATGGATTTTTTCGCTTCTTTATTCAACTTTTTTGAGTAATTAGTTCCCTTTGCAAATGAAATGGCTTACAAAACTTGAATATTTGGTTTTATAAGCCTTAGATCTCCTCAAGTCTTTTTGTGTAAACTGAAGTCATCATATAAAACTATTTTTTTTCTTCACTTATCGTATATTCAGATCCATGTTCAATGGAGCCATCTAATATTTTCTCCATTGCCCCTGCCATCAGAATTTTTTTTTTTACAATACAAGTTATCTATTTATACCAGTTGTCGTTTTAATCCCTTAAGTACAGGAATTGGTTAAAGTGACTGATCAATAGGTTCAGCAAAAAGCGTAGAAAACGAAAAAATCTTGCTTTCGATTTGACATGATAGAAGATTCTTTTACCTCTATACTCCTTAATTTTAGATCTCATTCTGTAAGCATTATTTTGTTTGTCTGAATTCTTATAGTTTTTTTCTGATTTCTCAAAGCATTTAATAGTATTGCATAATTGTTATTTGAAGCATGTTTAAAATAAAAAATGGAATTCCTTATTAAATTAATTAATAATTTTCTTAAAAATGATTTAAGGCGCGTCAACATCTAAGGTTATTGGCGTCCGGAGCTTTTTTCAGTCCATCACCGGACAGTGAGCTGTAAGAAGCTCCTAGAAAGAGAAAATCTAAGAGCTAGCAGCTGGATTCGAGCCCGGGATCTCCGCGTGGGAATCCAATACACTAACCGCATAGCTAATCCCTTCCCAATTAATTAATAATTTTTTTTTTTTCAAAGAATATTTCTAAGAAATAAATATGATTGCTGATGAACCTCTTCCGCCAAAAATATCATTGATATTCTTAAACGATGTGATCGGATCAAAGTTGCTAAAGTTTTAGCAATGCTAGCTATGTTTCGTAGATGTGAGAACAGTGCAGTCACGTAACAATCGGTTCTATCGGTTCATGTTTGGAAATTGCATGGAAAGGATCCAAAGGTAGACCTTGCCAGCTGGTTTAGCGGAGGTGGGTCCTACGTCACTATGTTAAATAAACTGTAAAATAAATCATTTGAATCTTGATAATCATTGTTTACATTAACAATTTTAATTAATGTAAGAGTGTAATAAATATTTTAATAATTATGGGACGTCATATAAACAATTAGGTTTTATAATAATTTATATAGATAATTAGATACTTCGTATTTCCCCATTGATATTTCAAAAATGAGAATATAGTAAATACGAATGGAAGAGACCATTGGCAGTTGGAGGTTAGAGTTGTATTGTTTCATTATTCTACCTTTCTGATTATGATAATGTACATGTTAGGACATGTTGGGCTAAAACAAAAAAACATTTTTGGTATTGTACGCCCATATGTATCTCTGTTCTTTTAATATTATAATTAGCTAAGTTTCCTAATTATAATCACATTTACAATTTTTTGTAATGAATGGTACTGTTATATTGAAAAACGTTTTTGTACCTTCATTTTTTTTTTTAATTAGAAATATTGAATTGAGCTATTTAAGTAATTTTCAATGAAATTCTAAATGCTCTGTCGCGCGATCAGTTGAATGTGTTCTTAATGTGGAATGGCTAACTGTAATTCTACTTTTAGGAATTTGCTTATTGAACAGGAAAGTGGGGTTCTTTTGGAAATGCAGAACAACTGAGATACTCGTAGCCTAAAACGAAGTTGCTGTAGATTTGGAAGGAAAATGATTAATTATTGTAAGGCCAAAGAAATGAATGTCGACACAAAATAGTCCATGCTCAAAATAGTGTTAAATGATACTAAAGCTTGAGCTTACCTTGGCCTTGAATTATTTCCTGTGTTGTTCAGTGGTATTGAATTCAAGGTTTGGCTGATTGTAACGAGATGAGCAATTATTAGGTTTGAGAACAAATGTGGGAATTATCGTAGTTTTGTAGTTAGGTTGGCACCTACTGCGTTAGATCCTTACGGCACCCGTCTCGAGTTAAGAGTTTAGATGCTTCGAAAGTCCCTGTGTTGCTAGTCTTATTGGCTGCCCTTGAGTTTTAAATCTTCTTCTTAGAGCCTCTGCAGTTCACCATGTGGTGGTAGGCAGCCTTGTCTGTGACGAGAGAATGCTACCGGAAGCCGGCAGTGCACTGTGATGGCTCTGGATACCCATGGCTTCCCCCTTTAATTTAAAACAAAATTGAAAAAAAATCAATCAAATTAGGCTTCAATAAATATTTATTTTTTAAATGATTGTGTATGCATGAAGTAATTCCCCTGTACTCTTTAATAATTATAAACATTTTTCGATTCGAGAGAATACGTGTTGCATTGCAATCTTGCAGTTGTTAATCTTGCATGTTAAAATGGAATAAACATCTATTAAAATATTCTTATACTGAAATACTGGCTCTAAAAGTGTACGGCTCTATTCAAACGTCTGGGTGTAGAGTAAGAGCAGTTCTATACAAATGTAGTTTTCCCTTTATAATTTATGTCCAGACCTTTTAGTACTAGCTTGTTTTACTATTCAAATTTCGGTTTATCTTTTAACAATTTTGGTACATCGAATATTCTGTAGCAGCTGTTATGTTTAGACCTACTCTTAAGTTCTATTATGTAGGAGATGTAATGAGACGGAGGATTTTGAACACATAGTTATGGTTTGCCCTAATTACAAAATAAGAAAGGGAAAAGTTTTTTAATGAGATCACAAGATATTGCACTGTTCCCCTCTATTTTAAGGAGATAATATTTTCAAATAATATCTACGTGTATTCGTCTTTGTTAGAATTTATTAAGAATTACAATATTTAAAAACCTACCAGCCAGATATTGCTAAAACCAAATACAAGTTGTTGATTGGTTAATAGTGTAAACACTGATACCATTAAATAAAAGTTCTATTATCGTAAAGCCATGAAAGCGATCTACCTACAACATACATCTCCATACTCAATTTTAGTCTCTGATATTAAAAAAATATGCAAAAACTGAGTGCTATACCGAATGGCAGTGGTCATAGAAATTGTCAAAGGCGAGAAAAGGCCAATTTTACATATCCATACAATCTAGTGTCCCCAAAAGACCTTGGTTTTACAAATACAAAAACTACAATAGGAAGTTTGTTAGCACTGTCATTAGAAAGAGGTTTAACCACAATTATTCGCCGCACCATCTAGCCCCAGGATTGGGGGCGGAAACATCTCACCAGTGTTCCTGTACTTCTGGAGTAATAGCAGACGCCAACCATCTAATTCTGGAATGTGCTAATAATACTAAAGAAAGAGAACGACTGTAGAGGGATGTTCTAGCGACTGGATGTCCGTTACCTGCCAATCTCAGCACTATACTTGCATCTGATGATGGCAACATTTACACAGAACTCTTTGAATTCATAAACTCATAAAAAACAACAGGCTAACTCTGTAATTAATCAAAATACTAAAGACGCTCGTCATGTATAGGGTTTACAGAGTAGACAACTAAGAAATCAAAAACCAAAACTCAAAATAACTTAAACAATGGATGTAAAGAAGACAATAAAGTAAACATTTATAAGAAGATAATCATTGATTTTATTTTGGACATATTAACATGCAAAGATATTTGTTCGATATCTTTAAGTGGTTGATTTGCTGAGTTCAAGAGGCCAAAAATCAAGGGGAAAAAAGTTCTATTACTGAAAAATTTAGCGTAATATGTCTCAGATGTTAAGAAGAATTAATTAGTATTAAGATTTAAGTAATTAATTTTGGAGGGAATCGAAACTGTTGGTGCTCAGTTTAATACTATGAACTTTCAAATCCTTTTATTCAAAATTGATCGCAGTTGACAATGATCTGTAATCGTTCATAAATCTATAATGGCCTATTATTTATGTCGGAAATCTTTCATAATAAACAAATTTATTACTCTCATCAATTTAACAAGACAAGAAACTACAACTTCAAAAGATAAAAACTAAAAAATATATAGCGTTTTATTTTCTCACACTTTAAATAATTATAGGCTAAGCTGTGGTGTTGTAGTTTGGTGCAGAGGGGAGGTGAGAGAATTCAGCCACAAATCTATCATGGCGTCCAACGCCTGCTGTTTCCTCATTTCGGTATTGCATGAGTGCAAAGTGCATACATATGTATGTAAATTGTCTGTGTGAATATGTTGTATGTACTTGGAGAGAATGGAGCGAGAAGAATAAGTGACCTTATTTATCACCTTGACTCTGGTATTACTACCGTTCACTAATTTGACGTCCTTAGGCTGGTTGTTTTATAAAATTGCCCACGCATATCACTTTGCTGTCACTCTTAAAAAGATCCTTCCTTTGCTCCAGTGTTTATGTTAAATAATTCCACACACGATAGATTGAATTAATTAAAATAGAAAGAAATTTATAAACATTATATTTAAGTGTGGGTTTACATTCTTCATACAGCATGTTTTTGGCTCTGGTTCCAGATGCGTGTTTGAGTTGTTCTTCTCAAGTTCCTTCAAGAATATAGTTTCTTAATGTTGCATTCGTCGTTGTCTTAGAAGATACAGTAAAAACAAAATCGTCCGTGACCGTTTACATTGCTAAAGGAAAGTGCGCAATAATTCTGAGAACGTTTGCCACGCTGATTCTGATGCAAACAGTAAACTGGCTCATATTTCCAAATTCAAAATATTTTTTCGCATAGGCAGCCTAATGTAAGTAAACATTATCATTAATTAAATGTATTTTTTCTCTTATTTTACTGTTTCGCTAGCGTGTTTTGGGGCTTTAAGTAGCATTGATCATGCTGCGCTTATTAAAGTGTGCATGCAGTCGAACGGCGACCACACTTCGAGGAGTTCAGCCAACCAGTGGTAGTTTGTTTAGCCAAATTAATTTAAAGTTTTTAATTTTCATAGGATGATGTCTTTCTATTCACAGCATCACCAAGAAATGTGAAAAACAGCGCAATAAACACCTAGAGATTCTGTGGCAATGCCATTTTCTTAATTGAAATTTAAATGGATACTTTTAATCTTGGTTATAAATCTTGGTTATTGCTCATTTTGGTTGGTTATAAATTTCAATGAATATAAAAAACATCCAGATATCAGTTTTTGCCAAGTAACAACTCTTCAACCGATAATCTGTCTTAATAGAATTAGTAAAAGCATACAAATTGAATACCGAAATTGGCCAGACCTTTTTTGAATCCGGCAGTGCAGCTCTTTGATCATTTTTATCGTTTTCAGAGAGCATTCAAGTTTGTAGCGATACTCACTGAGGTTCCGAGGGCCAGTGATCATAGGTGTTGAAGTGATGCAATTTTATTATAACTAAAAAGAAAAGGGAGCTCTTATAAAAGCGAAGGATCAATAGGAATCAAAAGATTCAAAAAAAAGTCTTTGGAATCAATTAGAACTGATCTCATATCGGCGAATCAAAAGGAAAGCTTAGTTTTATCCTTCGTTACATGAAGATTTGTTTCACGTTTCTTGTAAAATTTCTTCTTAGGCGTAATAAGCATATCCTTAGCAATATCTTGAAGACGTCGTGTAAGCTGTTTCAAATATGAAAGTAATCGCCTATTTTTTCAGACGGGACTTAACGTCCAACTACCAATTAGGTGTCGTAGACGGAGGCGACTTAGCAAACATACTTTACTGTAAATTTCTTTTATTAACCATTAAATAAAATCCAAGGCCCAAGACCGGGAATCGAACCCAATACCACAATACATATTAGCTTCGCAGGTCTCGCCTCTAACCGCTCGGCTACCTTGGCGCCCAAATATGGAATAGCATAGTTTTTCGTCATATTGTCTCCAAAGTTCTAATGTAGGTTCCGTTTAGTTAGCTTACTATCTATATATTAAAAGTTAAAATTATGTACCTATCTCATAACCAGATACGTTTTTTATGATATAAGTGACCTGTCAAAAGTATGCACACCTTTAGAATGATCTCCTTTTTCATACAATTGTTTCTGCAAGAAATTCGTACAACCAAAACAGAAAAGATTGTTTAAATTATGTTTTGCGTTTCTATATCTGGAATTGATTGTAGGTTTCGCTGGCAAAGGTAAACTACGTAATGTTACGAATATATCGCTAACAGAAAAACTAATTTTTTTGATTATAAGAATCTCATGTAAACTCGGATTGCACTTTGCAAATTGTTATTCGTTGTTTTAACTCCAGCGATGAAGGACCCTTATAATTAGCGAACTACAAATATTTGTTTAAAAAAACAAAAATATCTCCCCTCTCTCTCTCAAAAAAAAAAAAAAAATTAAAAATAAATAAAATAAAAAAAAGCGAAGAAAAAAAGAATGATTAATAACTTCATTCAACAATGAGTTGACATGTTTATCGCTGACAAGTTTCATGTTGACATAATGCTGGCTGGCTAAGAAACCTAGAGCAAGCTGTTTGACTATACTGTCACTTTGCATCACCTGACTTGTTGGTTATATCTTAAGAAAACATATTTATTCAATCCACTATGTTGGACAGTCTTAATGTATTTTTGTTTAATAACTGAGGACACGTTTCTATTTGTCACTATGGTTAATGGCAGGTCTTAATTTAAAGGTACATTATTTTAATGATTTATTTTCTACGGATTGTTGAACAAATGTGATTTGAGAAGATATTAACTCATATTACCACATAACTTAAACTACACGTCTCCGGTTTCATAATATCAGAGAACACTTTATTCGTGATTTAACTTTTAGTTGTTTCAATTGTTTGTGCTTGGATATGACAGTTGTTGGTTACTTACTAGAGATTACTTTAACTAGAGTATCTGTCAGTTTGAATCTGTGTACCAATAATTTGAAAACGTACTCCAGGAATTTATAATTTTTAGATTTTCCTTGAACATATTGCGGAGCGGTCAACTACATTTTGAGGACTTTTTTTAATGTATATATCGACGTTTCGGCAAATTTATTGCTATCTTCAGGGTAATATAAATTTTTAGAGTTATATAATCAAACTACATCATCGAAAGGTAATTTATATTACCTTGAAGAAGAAAAGAAATTTGTCTTCAAAATGTAAATGACCGCTCCTCAATATTACCTCAATATTGTGTTTTTGATGATTATAGAACGTACAAATTGGATATTTACACGTATTGGTTAGAGAACTGCATCATAATGCTGCATCAAATACCTCCTATAAACCTTTCCAACTGGGAGAGTGCATAAATTCTTTAAACTTATGACTGACAATTTTTTGTTCTCAATCTTGAATGAAGTTAATGAGCAAAAGACATGTGGATTGGATTAGAATCAGCACTAACTTTGATTCTCCGCGATGAGGATACTTATCCAGTCTTGAGTGTACGTTCATGGTTTACTGGAGAGGGTCTCTGGTCAAAACTGGAAAAGTCTGCTTCTGTCGTGAACAGATCTTCACCTTTTTCTTTGCAAAAATGCTTACAGTCATCCTAGCTGCAACAAAACTTCATAAGACATCCGTTACCAAGTCCTTTGGTACCTTTTCCTTTACGAAAATGCTTACAGTCATCCTAGCTGCAACAAAACTTCATAAGACATCCGTTACCAAGTCCTTTGGTACCTTTTCCTTTACGAAAATGCTTACAGTCATCCTAGCTGCAACAAAACTTCATAAGACATCCGTTACCAAGTCCTTTGGTACCTTTTCCTTTACGAAAATGCTTACAGTCATCCTAGCTGCAACAAAACTCCACAGTACTTTTGACATAGTAGTGAGGCACTAAATACTTAGGAGCGCCTGGCGAGGATATCTCGTTTTGGCTACCAGTTGGCGTTAGGCTGTCCAAGCCAACCCCACTCAAGTGAACCCAATCCCACTTGAATTAATTTGACAAAATTAATTTCAATAATTTTGTCATAAGAATGTATTAAACATGTAAATTATTCCATTACTGGATAACTACTTCTGCAGTAAAGTGAATATAAAAGCCTACTAGGTACTACCAATCCTTCGGATCAATTATTGCTGCCAATTGATCAGAAAGCAGAATCGCTTATAAATCCTCAATAAAATAAAAGATTATTTTTTTAAAAATCCCAATAGTTTGAGTAATTTTGTTACCACAACTTATAGTTGTGCCGTTCACTGCTCAACTTGATTAACTTCATTAAAAAAATGAAGAAATGCCATAAAATAATATTCATTGTTTTTTAAAAATCCATTTATAATATAAATTCAAATAAAGTTACCGTTATCATTTAGCCATGCTACTGAATTTGTTGCAACGATTTACATTAGAGCAAGGAGTTAATCAAAATGGCTTCTAAAATAAATTATTAACTATACAATGGTCAAAAATGTTTTGTCGTTTAATTGTGTTAATATTTACTATTTGGGAAATTTATTATAAATATAAAAATCTATATGACTGCACCAAGTGCTTTGATACTTAAATTTAAGATCTTGGGCTCTACATAGACAAATGACTCACGTGGAACCCACAACACTAGACTTAAAAGACAAGCAATGACGAAACGTGCGAAACTGCTTTACAGACTACTTGGACGACGCTCTAAATTGCCAATTGAACTCAAACGTTTAATTTACAGTACTATTCTCAAACCTATGTGGACTTACTTGGACTAGAGCTGTGAGGTTCAGCCAAACCAACAAACGTAAGGACGATGCAAACATTTCAATCAAAACTCTTCCGACAGATAGCTGACTCACCTTTCTATGGTGACTAACCTCACTCTTCACAACGACCTCAACATTCCCTTTATAGACCAACTCGCCAAGACTAAATATCAAAAATTCCATACTGCTCTCTCTACTTGCTCAAATCCTCTTGTAACGTCTCTGCTTCCTCTGACATCCCTAACAATACTCCTCGACTACTGAATCGCCAGTGGCCCCTCGACTTCCTTACTGTCTGAAGAACTAAATCTCTCCTCTCTCCTACTTATATTCTCCTCCTCACATTCCCCTATCTCATCTAGAGAGTGCTACCGCTGGGTAGCTTCTCTCCTCCTGCTCTTCCCGCTCCAGTTCATCTCATTCACCTCCTATTTACTTATTGTATATATTTATACAGATTGTAAATTACAATATAATTAAAAAAAAAAATTAAGATATTTCAAAAAGTGTAGTTAATCAGTTTCAGCAGTGAATGGCTCAATTATGCCAAACATTTTGAAGATTAATGATTAAGTATAATCGGTATAATAAATTCTGAGGTCTTGTGCTAAATATGTTCGTATTTAAAAAGAGAGATAAAACATTATGTGTACGGTGTATCTCGCTTGTGGCTTACCAAAATGAAGGAAGTGGATTGAGACCAAAATAAAAGAACTCCAAGAAGAGTTCTTTCTTTGGGTTTAAAAAAAAAAGCCGTTCTCCAAATAGAAGTACACTCAAAAAACGGATTAACTACACTACTTTATCTTTTATTTTTTTCTCTTCTCAGTACATAAATTGTTTAAAAAAGCACGTGCTCAAAGCGGAATACACGTATGTGATATATACAAATACATATGACAAGGTATACAGCTGGTGTTTACATATTTCAAGTGGCAGCCGGGTGTGATGTGTGAGACAAGCAAATGGTCAGAAAATAAGTTTATTAGAAGTCAGAAAGGGTGTGTGGTGTGTGTGGTTACTACCTCGCTTCTGTCCAGGATTATCTGTTAATATTTTGTGGTTTACACGAGGAAGTCTGGCAAGTAGTTCTCTTTCTTCCATCAAGGGACTGACCCTACATTAACCAAATTACTGCACCCAGGTGTTGTTGCTAGATCATAACTTTCTGCATACGTTTTTTTTCAAACTCACGGACCAAATTAAATTTTAACGTTATCAATTTTTTTTATAATTTAATATTGTTTTGAATATTTAAATATTCTAAAAGCGCTTATAGATTAGGGAAAATACTGGTGATTAACTTTAACCCAAATAACTTTTCTTTAGATATACTGTAACCATAACATTATTTTTTTTAGAAGTATGTTTCGGGTACAAATCTTATCAATTTCTTCTTTCTATATATATTATTTCGTAGTAAATATTCACATCTTTAGAGAAACAACATAAAAAGATTGTTATAACAAAATAGAAAAGTTATTTTGGTTTATAAACTGTGGCAAGACTAGTGTTCGCATTGTTCACTCATCCCCGAATATTCCAGACAAATTTTATCGTTTGAGCTGTGTGCAACAGGTTTAGTCGAAATCTTTTCTACATTTAACAAAAAAAAACATGGAAAGCTGAAAACCTATTTTACAAAAGATTATTTTACACGAATTTAGTATTTTATTATTTCACTGAACATTTTTAACTGCATCCCAATTTTGTGAAGTAATAATACTAGAGCACGATAAAATATTCAAAAGTAATTAATACGATATTTTGATGCAGTGAAAAGGTTATAGTAGCGTTACTGCTGCCTCACAGCGTTTTTGAAAAAGAAACAAAATTACTTTGATTGAAAGAACTGAGTGGTACAGGAGTAAAGAATTTTTAAAGTTAATCGCAATCACAACGTTAGCGTAATTTTCTCAGAGTAAGGAATGTTCTGCCTAAGTGTTCGGTAACCTTCCTAAAGGCTAAAGAATTAAATGCACTACAAGTAAATGATTCAGGCCGTGCTGAAGGCTTTAGAAGGTACTGCATCAGTTCGAACTTGGTTAATTAACTTCGCAACATTTTTGAGTTTCGAACAAATCAAAGTAGATCTCGTCTAAACTGAATGCCGTTAGGATTGGATGTGAAAATAATTTCGTGAATAAGATCCACCAGCAAATACTTTTTCCGGAATCTGGTACAGATTGCCTGAAACGTAAGCACTATTAAGATTATTCTCTAGGACCCAAAAACCTCGCAAAACCCCGAAAACCTAGCTCCTTAGTTAGCCTCAATGGCTGAACCGGAAATTGAGCCACTTATAGGAAACTTCTTTTCATAGACTGGAGGAATCGTTGCTCTATTCTTGAAAGAGTTCCCTCAGTTCGCTCGGCCCATGAAACCTGTAGCTCTCCGTCTGCCTAGCGTTCTTGAACTATACTGGACAAGATGTACTATTGGCCCACCGGCGGCTTAATTGTAATCTCTTTTCTGAGATTTAATTGCTGAGTATAAAAAAGAGTTATAACCGTTTTTAGAATGGTACGATGTTTCCAACTCGCACGTTTATTTCTATTAGAAAAACGTAATACGGGGAAAAGTTTATAATTTCCATAAAAGGAATCTAGAAGTAATTTTAAAAATTTATTCTCTTACTAAATTTAAAATTTTAACAATAAGATAAATCTTAAACAAACATTTTTTTACAGAAATCAGTTCCAAATCAGAACTTCTGTCTATAGGACGAGAAACTATTAACCTGCATTAATTAGAATGCAACTACTTCTGTGGGATGTAGGTCACATTAATAAAAGAATAATTTATTAACCATAATTCATAAATATAAAGCGTTCAGTATTATATAAATCGAGCATGGCAGCTGAGTGCATAGTACTTACTTACCACGCCTTTGTTTCGATGTTCACAGTAAGTTTTATTAGGCAAGTTTATGGTGTGTATGTAGTAGAATACTGATGATATGTAGGTCTTATCTGGGTCGATCCGCCAACACCCAGTCTCTGCGTCTGTATCTCCTCTCTCGGGCACCTGACCTGCTCAACACAGAAGTTACTGGCAATCTTCTGCCAGATTAAACACCACTGTTTAGAATCCTATTCTCAATTTGAATAGGATTTCCTTTAAAAAATGAACAGAAAAAAAGAATAGATTTTCTTGTATTTTTTATGTTGGACTGTTATTATAATTAAAATTAGTTCAAGTAATCGATTTGAATTTTCTAGGATTCGATAGTTTAAAATAAATAGAAATTGGAGTCAACCACAGCAAAAAAAAAAAAAGACCCCCAATTATTTGTTATTTCTAAATATCCATTATTTATTATTAGAGTCTTTTATTTTACAAAATGTAAAAGATTACAAATGAAAGCTTTGTCGAGACCATCAGAGGGGTTGTTGTTAACTAATTCCAAAATATAAATATAAATTATATATAAAACAAACCAACTAAAATAATCTTTATATCAAAATTTCTCGAATCACAAATATTCTTATTTATTTCTAAATATCAATGAAACTATATGTCAATCACTTCGAGGCTGTTCACTTTGAATTCAAATCTAAGTTCGAAGATGTTCTGTCCACAGAAATACCTGACTGGATAAAAAAAAAAACAACATATCCCACTGTTGGAGGAACAGATACACTTCTGCAAGATGAGCTGGACCAACGAAAGCCTAAAAAGTTATCAAATATTTGAGCGAAAACTAGAAACTTTTTGACAGGTTTTGATTACCTAAGTACGAGATTACCTCGTACGAGGGTCGTTTGAAAAGTCCGTGCAAAGTGAGAGAGATAGCACTACTGGCGCGTATCGAGGTTATGTTTAGTTAGTAGCATCTCTTGGAAGAACACACACCAAGTTTCAGCCAGATCGGTCTATTTCTTTGTGTTTGGCATTCGTTTGAATCGAGGAAGTCGAGTGATTTTCAAATAATGGACGAAAAAGAATTTCGTGTGTTGATTAAACACTACTTTATGAAAGACAAAACGCCTCAGGAGACTAAAGAGTAGCTTGATAAACATTATGGTGACTCTGCACCTTCGATTAGAACAGTTTATAAGTGGTTTCAAAATTTTCGGAGTGGCCATACGGGCACAAGTGACGCTGAACTTTCTGGACGCCCTGTTGAGGTTACTACTACAGAAATCATTGATAAAATCCATGATATGGTGATGGATGACAGAAGAGTGAAGGTGCGTGAGATTGCTAGTGCTGTGGGCATCTCGAATGCATCAACATTTGGACATGACAAAGCTATCCGCAAGATGGGTGCCGCGATTGCTCACGCTTGACCAAAAACGAAATCGTGTGAAGTGTTGCAAGGACGGTTTGCAGCTGTTCCAGAAGAATCTGCAGGACTTTAAGCGTCGTTTCGTCACTGTGGATGAAACATGGATACATCACTACACTCCTGAGACCAAAGAACAATCTATACAATGGGTTACCAAGGGGAAATCTGCGCCCAAAAAGGCGAAGACCGTTCCTTCGGCCGGAAAGATTATGGCGACTGTCTTTTGGGATTCGCAAGGAATAATCCTCATCGACTATCTGGAAAAGGGTAAAACTATTACAGGTGCATATTATTCATCGTTATTGGACCGTTTGAAAACCGAGCTGCAAGAAAAACGCCCACGATTGGCCCACAAAAAAGTCCTTTTCCATCACGACAACGCACCAGCTCACACCTCAGCAGTTGTGGTCGCAAAATTAGTGAAATAGGGTTCCAACTCGTTTCACATCCCTCCTATTCTCCAGACTTGGCTCCCTCGGACTACTATTTGTTCCCCAATATGAAGAAATGGCTGGCGGGAAAAAGATTTTATTCAAACGAGGAGGTGATTGCAGAAACGAATGGCTATTTTTCAGACTTGGACAAATCCTATTATTCGGAAGGGATCAACAAACTAGAGCAGCGTTGGACGAAGTGTATAAGCCTAAAAGGAGACTATGTTGAAAAATAAAAAAGGTTTACCCCAAAAAATTAAGTAGTTTTTATTTTTTCACGGACTTTTCAAACGACCCTCGTATATGCTAGCAATTTCATCGTCTTATCTGTTAGAGAGAGGCTTCAGTGTAGTTTGAAACCTACTTCAAAGCAGATATCAATTGCAAATCATTGCACATGGAGATTTGAGAAAGTAATTTACTAATTTAAAGCCTGACGTGGGTAGATAAATTGTTGACATATCACCAGGTTGTCATACTACCTAATGCTAATTTATTTGGTATTCGATTTTTATTATTTTGAATGGAATTTTTATCTTTGTTGAAGTTTAATTCTGTCTAAATATATCATTAGTGATTGTTTTTTCGCTTATTTTGAATTTTCATATTGATTTAATTAGTATCAAAGATACAAATAACATTCTTGCTAGTAGGTCTTTTATTTTATTTTGGTTCGTTCGAGTATCGTTCAAATTGTTTAATTTGAGTAAGTGAAATAAGTGAATAGGGAGTCAATGGTTTCAAAAGTTATTGTAAACGGATCTGCAGCCGATTTTCAAAAAAATTTTTAGTTGCAAAATGAAAATATAATATTTTCCTGAAGTTTTGCTGCTGAGTGGAAAATTTTCTGAATGAAAAATTGGTCTAAGAATTTGAATTCATAGAAAACTAGACGTGTAAATTTGAGAACAGTGTTTACTGTAGTTCCTGCTGAAGTATAGTACTTATCAGCTATCTTTGAAAACATTAGGAAAGCCTAAATAAAGATTTGTGAAGTTTACGTCTAAATTTTCAACGTTACTCGTACTTAAAATTAATTTACTATGCAATAAATCTGTTTTTATCCCATAAAGAATCATTCCTCACGTAAAGAAATAAATCTTTCTTTTTGAATTTTTCTTTTTTAATGTTAAGTAGTCTAATTAATGTTGACTATCATCCGTTACTCATTATTCGAACAGAACAGAAAGGAATTACACGCACATGAAGTTTTAGAACGTATGGCATAAAGTTCCATCAAAACATCCATTTCCTCAGAATTCAAAATCCAAATCACCTTGGCAACACCAAGACAATCCTGAGCAGATTAAACTTTCCAGTCGGAAATCAATCCCATAATATCCCGGATTTTTATTTTACCAATATTTTTCCCCCAAAAACCTTTTCAGAAAATGGTGCCTCTAAAAATCAGTGCTGACAATTGAATGTGATCAGTTACAAGAAAAAGAATCAAGGATCTAAATTGATTTATCAAGTATTTCTGGTATCATAACTTTTTCATTTCTTAAACTTTATTCTAAAATACTCCGTGTTGAATGCGTGAATTTACGTTGATAAATAATTTTTTAAAGTTTTCCCCAGTATATGTGAATACCGCTGGGAAATCACAACTAGTATATTATTCTAGAAGAGGAAAATTTCTACCATCTTGGATATTTTCTAGTTAATATTTTCTTCTCATCTTTTGCTTTAATATTAGATTCCTTTTCTCTATTGTATTAACCAAATTTATTCAAATTATTTGTAATTATATGTATTATCTTTTCTACTCTCGTAGAATCAATCCTTGTTGAAAATGTGCAAATATACTGAGGTTGATTGATCAGTATCCAATTAAAAACTATCTGCAAGCTGCTATTGTTTTCCCTGAATTTATTTTAAAACTTTATTGGATTATTTTAAATGTAAATTGGGTTGAACAATTTCAAAAGAGCACGATGTAATAGCTGTAATTATGAAGTGTGAAATATTGAACACAACATAAAGAAATTAAATGAATTTTCTAGGCTATTAAAATGGAAAACACTAAAGTATCCACACCATAACTGGGATTAGAACCTGATTTACTTATTATTGGACAAAGTAAAAACGGAAAGATTTCTTTCTTTGGGTGGAAATAACCCTGAATTTTAGTTCTAATTATTAAACAAACTTTATCAATTTTTTCCTCTTAAACTTTTGAAAATCGTAGGGCGACTTAATCAGATGCGGCTATGAATCGAGTAAACACGGCAGTAGTTAAAGAAATCATTAATGAACTGCCAGTCCTATATACGGGTATGTCTAGTTAAGCGAACTCTATTTGTGCTCATAAATTATCTATTGTTTGTTAGGGTGTTGGTGTTAACACTGTGACGGTGATCATTATTGTGCTTAACGAATATTTGGATGGTGCTTTTTAAGTACCACAACTATTTAAAATAAAAGGTTTTTGTATTAATATTATCCGGACGCCTTCCCTGAATAAATCGATGTAATAAGAGGAGAGATAGATTGATTGGTTGACACGAAAGAGCGTAATGTTGGAAAACGCCCAACATTGCCAGTTTTTTCCCTATTTTCCTACAAATATACAAATATGTAGCATACATTATTTATTTAATAAATTAAATTGAGACACGCTAAACTCAGTGCACTTTTGACCTCTCTGGGCTGTCAACACACAGTTAGTGGACTGATTGGACCGGCTCCTAGGAAAAGCATAACATTACTATCTTAACCAGACTGATAGCCGTAACTCTGGCGTGCATATCCAGCGCGCTACCCTCCATTGAAACCTGTTAATAAATTGTTTTGTTAAAACGAAAAGGCACGTATTTCGGTATCTCTATGAACGAATTGGGCCAAGGAAGAAATAGTATTAGCTTAAGAGATGTACGTCTCGGTTTTTCAAATGGACTTAATGGCTGTATTTATTTATGCAAATTAATTTCAAAAGTAAACGAATAAGTTGTGACAGTTGAAAAAAATAAAATGTTTGCAAAAATTATGCTAATAGTTTTAAGTTTGTACGAAGAATCTTAGATTTTTTTTTGCTTCATTGATAAATTATGTTGCAGCCTTCTGAACAATTTTAGTCGCTCTGATGAAAGTAATTGCTCACTCAAAATAGCATAATTATTGCCAATTTTCTTATGATTTTGTTTCCTGGATCCGGATCATTTGATATTAAATAGAGCTCTAGAGTAGCATCGTACTTCTAGTCCAGGTTAGATTAGATTATCGGGGTGGGACCTTTGCCCCACGGCACCGCAGCCAAAAGAGGCTTATTGTGCCATCCCCGTTTGGTTCTATCACACGAAACCTCCCCTACTAATAAGTATGAAGACTTTCTCTACTAGTTCCTTTTGCGCTACTATCTCCTTTGGCCCCAAAGATCCCAAGATTTCATAGCACAACTCTGCTCGACTGCAGCGCAATCAAACAGCCAGTGAGAGGCCGTTTCCACCTCATCCTGACACAATCTGCACAACGGTTCCGAGCTAATAAGCCCCTCCTTGTACAGATGATTATGCGCTATGTGTACTGTGTAAATTTATTGGGTGTATAACAGTATACAGGGTGAACCAGTAAGTATTGTCCATAGGCTTACTGTGTATAGTACATTTAAAGTGGAGTTCAAGGACGTATTGGCCAACTTCATATTCACCACTGTTCTTGAGTGATGTCACTTTAATTTTTTTTTTTAAATCATTATTTTTTTGCAATAAAAATGTTATTACTCAGAAAGTTTTAGTCCGAATTCGATTCTGATGACACGGTTAGAAAGACAGATAAATTTTCTAAAAATTGATACCATTTCGAAGCATAAGTTATTCTCCAAACAGCCTCAATCTTCCTCCGGATGCTGGAAAAATAAAAGTACTCGAATTTTTTTTAGAAAACTCTTTAGGCCCTTATGTGATCATTAACCGACTTAGGTGCTGGCACTTTTTATAAAAGTTTCCTTGTTTAATGGGCTTTCAAACGGTATGTCATTTTCCTGGATTCCTTTTATCTTTGTATGAGAAATTACGTTTGTTTTACAAGAAAACGTGTTCACAAGCACTCAACAGTGTTAGTTTATCAAGTTGTTTAAATCATTGAAAACTCTTTTGGATGGGCCAATAGTTAATTTTAATGTAGGCTGTCATAAAATAAGGAAGTCAAAGGTTACAAATTGCACTTTAAAAAAAAAAAAAAATCTAAACTCTCTGAAATATTTGAGAATCCATCTCTCCCTACGGGATTAGTTAAATCAACATATTATTACTAATTGATTTACCATAAGTGATTTATCTTAGGCAACGAAAAACATCCCAAATGTTAGAATAATCAGGTAACATAATTATAGAATAGGAAAATAAATAAGCAAAAAGATATATTAGTTTAGATCGATTGATAAATACCAATATTGTTCCTTTGATTGAGATTTGGTGCTTTAAAAACTTCTCTATGTTTGATTAAGGTATAAAATACATATTATAGAGGGGCTTGTTCGTTTATATAAATATCAACATCTATTTAGTCGATACAAAAACAGGTTAACAGACTTTTCTACTCTACCTACGGACTCTTTTATATTTGAGTCACTCTTTAAATTACATAAAATTTATTGATCTATTTAGTATCCATCACTTTGCAGAGAAAACCAATTTAACACAATATCGCTCATAATAAATCATTTGTATCTGTTTTTAATACAATATCTACATTAAGAATAAAAATTATTACTTTTTTATTTTGGTTGAACTTTACTGGCTGATTTATATGAATATGTTTAATATTGGGCACCTGCCTAAAAAATTGTTGATAATGTGATACTGAGATCCGAGATCCATCTTTAATGGTGATGATTTTAACGTTGAGCGGATAAAAGTATGATGCTGGAACTGATTTGGGATTGATAAAAAACATAAGAGAAAAGACTAACTCAATAGAAGGGTTCCAGTCTCAGAATGTGTATTTCTCACCTTAAACTACAATGCCTTGTGAAGGAACCATCCAGGCGTTCGAGAGAGATCAGTACAGCATTACGATCAACTCCAGATGGTTCCCAAATCAACAGTTTGGACTGTTGAAGAGCACACACTGTACAGCAGCCATGTGGGCGAATACTGCGATTCCCAACTATAAAAAACGACCTTCTAGCACCACTCTAGAAATGAAAACACATGAAATCAGTGCCTTCAAAGCTGCCCAAACTATCCGAAACAGATGGAAATGCGGTATCACTAGTACAAAACTAGTGTGCATTGTGCGAAAAATGTATTTTCAATTCAGTCTGTGTGAACTTAGGTGTTTTAAGTGCTGATCTAAACCGAGAGAACATCATTGCGAGTGTAATCAGTTTGGATTTCTTTTTGTTTTCTTTTAAATTTAAATGTTTTTCTGATAAATCCTTGCCTTACTTGATGAAAACGAATTGGTTGACGATTTAATAAAAAAAATATACCTTTTCATTCTTATTACGAGGGTCGTTTGAAAAGTCCGTGCAAAGTCAGAGAGATAGCACCACTGGCGCGTATCGAGGTTATGTTTAGTTAGTAGCATCTCTTGGAAGAACACACGCCAAGTTTCAGCCAGATCGGTCTATTTCTTTGTGTTTGGCATTCGTTTGAATCGAGGAAGTCGAGTAATTTTCAAAAAATGGACGAAAAAGAATTTCGTGTGTTGATTTAACACTACTTTATGAAAGGCAAAACGCCTCAGGAGACTAAAGAGAAGCTTGTTAAACATTATGGTGACTCTGCACCTTCGATTAGAACAGTTTATAAGTGGTTTCAAAATTTTCGGAGTGGCCATATGGGCACAAGTGACGCTGAACGTTCTGGACGCCCTGTTGAGGTTACTACTCCAGAAATCATTGATAAAATCCATGATATGGTGATGGATGACAGAAGAGTGAAGGTGCGTGAGATTGCTAGTGCTGTGGGCATCTCGAATGAACGGGTACATAATATTTTGCATCAACATTTGGACATGACAAAGCTATCCGCAAGATGGGTGTCGCGATTGTTCACGCTTGACCAAAAACGAAATCGTGTGAAGTGTTGCAAGGACGGTTTGCAGCTGTTGCAGAAGAATCCGCAGGACTTTAAGCGTCGTTTCGTCACTGTGGATGAAACATGGATACATCACTACACTCCTGAGACCAAAGAACAATCTAAACAATGGGTTACCAAGGGGGAATATGCGTCAAAAAAGGCGAAGACCGTTCCTTCGGCCGAAAAGATTATGGCGACTGTCTTTTGGGATTCGCAAGGAATAATCCTCATCGACTATCTGGAAAAGGGTAAAACTATTACAGGTGCATATTATTCATCGTTATTGGACCGTTTGAAAACCGAGCTGCAAGAAAAACGCCCACGATTGGCCCACAAAAAAGTCCTTTTCCATCACGACAACGCACCAGCTCACACCTCAGCAGTTGTGGTCGCAAAATTAGTGAAATAGGGTTCCAACTCGTTTCACATCCCTCCTATTCTCCAGACTTGGCTCCCTCGGACTACTATTTGTTCCCCTATATGAAGAAATGGCTGGCGGGAAAAAGATTTTATTCAAACGAGGAGGTGATTGCAGAAACGAATGGCTATTTTTCAGACTTGGACAAATCCTATTATTCGGAAGGGATCAACAAACTAGAGCAGCGTTGGACGAAGTGTATAAGCCTAAAAGGAGACTATGTTGAAAAATAAAAAAGGTTTACCCCAAAAAATTAAGTAGTTTTTATTTTTGCACAGACTTTTCAAACGACCCTCGTATATGAAAGTTTCATTTTGCGTTTCTTATTTTAATAATTTTCAAGATTTTCAGTCGTTTAAATTAAAAATATTTTATAAACAGAAAGGCAACATTTCTAAGTTAGAATCGTAAAAAATATTTACAAAATGGTAGTATAATTAAAATGATCTGTAGCTATGTAACAAGGATACTTGATTTAAGCTTTAAATCCTAGCGAAAAAAAATAACTTTTAGAAAAGAGTCGGGTCTTAGGCCAACACAAATCACCTCCGGGCATCTATTATTAGCCTTTAGGCCTGAGTTACGCTTTAGTTCGCTTAAGACTTCTGTTCGCCTCCTTTACCCACTGCCGGCCCAACAGTCCTGTCCTATCCACTGGTGGTAATTTATCGTCTGTAGCAATGCCCAGACCTATATCTGGAATGAACAGTACTGTCGCTCCAGCCGTGTGTTACATTTTCAGCCAATGTTCGATGGTTTCTACGGTAATCATTTTTTAACTTAAACGACGTCAATTTTGGTGCTTTGGTACTTTTTTTTTTGTTCAGGAAATGACGTAAAAAATATAACTAATAACATTTTTTTCACAACAATTTTGTGGTAATTTATGGTTTTATGTTTTACGTCCCCTGATTCTTTCTTAACAAAAATAAATACAGAAATTAATTTTAGGATTACTTTTTCATTTCAATTTTCATGTATTCTGCTTGCGGAGCATGTTGTCCACTTCCTCTTGTTTGTAATATTTTATACCCCGCGATCACAAACTTGAAATGCTCTGGGCTCCTAAATCCCAGCCATAACAACATAGACCACTTCTCCAAATTCATCTCTCGCAAAAATTGACTGAATGGCCCACTCGGCGAACAGAAGAGCTTCCAATCGACATCTGAGCAACATTAATCCCTGAATGCGCTTGGTGGTGTGGTGATTGGCTGCCAGATCTTTCGCCAACGAAACTGCAGGCGCATATGTTATTACTTCCTAGAGGTTTTTCTTTTTCTTTTTTTTTTTTAATATGAAATTTTGTCAGTATGGCTATAAATAATCAAACATTAAGTTGATAAAATTCAGATTTGTCATATACACAACCCTTCAAAATAGTGTCTCTCAAAAACTTCTGTATAAGTCGCCTTCTAATAACATTTATTTAACCAATTAAGTTGAGCACCAGGATTACAGAATAAAACAAAAATATATCGATTTTATAATTAGTAAGAGGCTAACTTTCGAATTCGGATGTACGTAGTAGTAAAAAAGTGGTGTATATGTATATGTTATTTATCTTCTTTTTTTTTTATCATTTAAGGCGCGTCAACATCTAGGGTTATTGGCGCCCGCAGCTTTTTTCCGTGTACTGCCGGCCTCCGGACAGTGTCCTCTCGTTACAGACAACACTGTCCATCACCGGACAGTGAGCTGTAAGAAGCTCCTAGGAAGAGAAAATCTAAGGGTCAGGGTCAGCAGCTGGATTCGAACCCGGGACCTCCGCGTGTGAGTCCAATATGCTAACCTCATAGCTAATCCCTTCCCTGTTATTTATCTATTTATTGTCAAAACTTTTCGATGATTATTAGAGCGGAAGTTAAACCTCTTGGAGATTCGAAGATTTGAAAGATAATTTAGCACATGTAAATAGTTTATTTTAACTTATTCGTGACAAATTTTGCATTTACCTCAGTTGGATTGAGAAAATTTTGAGAAGATTTGGGCAGATTCCTACAAGTAGGCCTATCGTTTTCTAGTTTCAACTCGGTCGGCCTGGAACAAACTTACTGTCTTCATATACAGTCGACTCTAGATAATTCGAACCTCGATAATTCGAAGTTTTCGATAATTCAAACTCTGCAGCTGCTAACTTCGGTAAATCGAAAAAATGCAGTGTATTTCGATACGCTCGATAATTCGAAATCCTTTTCTTAACCCTCTTTATCTCGATAATTCAAACGAGGCCGCTTCCCCACTTTATAATTCGAATTTTCCCTAGTAATTTTTACTTCTCATTTTCCGCTTATTGTTCATTTCCTGCGTAATGTTTCCCTCCTTTCAGCCCAGTTTAACTTTCCAATTCTCTTTCCTAGTTTGTCACGATGGGAAGTACATCTCCCTTACTGTGTCCCACAAAAAAAAAGTTATCGCGGCCGTGAAAAGTGGTTCGAAAAAAAAAGATCGCCAAAACTTTCAATATTCCACCATCAACGCTTTCTACAATTCTAAGTCACTGACTAAGTCAAGCCACATTGAAACAAAAAACTGTTCTTCATTTTTTTAATTAGGTACATATGTATATTATTATTTATTGAAATGTTAATACATATGTAATTTTTTTGTTCTTTTTTGTCGTTTTCATTATTTTTACTTTTTTACTTGAGGCTATATATGTCCAAAACTTAGGTAAGCTCATACGTATTTTCAATATACGTATGTACATACATATATACATAATAAAAATTCTTAACAATTCGATTTTTTTCCCCTCTTCTTGATAATTCTAAGTCTCGATAATTCGAATTTTTCTTGTAGTCCCTTGGATTTCGATTTATCGAGAGTCGACTGTATTTAAAATCTTTCATGCTGTGGCTGTTACGGAAGTTTTCATGTACTTAAGTGATTTTTAATGAAACAGAAAAGTAATTTATGAGATAACCTGCTTTTTTTTCTTCTTTTTTTTCGGGTGAATATAATTACGTAGAGCAATCACTTTCCTATAATTATATGAATAATTTATTGGAGTTTCGTAATTTAGTTTAGGTCTTATTGACTAACTTCCAAATCATTAATTCATGGACATCATCAAATCAATATTGGAAAGAGAAAACTAGAAAAGTTTAACGTAACTTGGCAAGGTGTTGGATTTGTAATTGGCACCTTTGCATCAGAGGAAATATTGCACCTTATAATTAAACCTAAATCTACCCCAGTTTTCTATCACATTTTCCTTTAATATTAACTTGCTTTCAAAATCGAATTCTAATTACTGTTAAACAATTAAAGATAATTATGAACTGTTTAGATTACGTTGATCATAACGTGTTTGAGCCCTCTGTATACACGGCCCAGTATCTAAGCTCAATACTTAATATCGAGCAAGATGGGAAGGTAAGGCCCCTTACGGCGGCATTTAAATATTGCAGGAGCATGTCAAAAGGGAGAAATGTCAACGACCGTCAGGATCGATTTCTAGTCGACCGAGCTGCACGTGCAACAAACGTCGGTAACACGTGTGTGACGGACATAAAGGTAAATACATAAATGAAACCTCTAACTTCAATTGGATATTTGCCGCACGCTCGTAGTCCTCAGTTTGCTTTATGACTGGGTGACTTTCCGTCAGATGGTAACCTTTTTTTTTATTGGAAGTTGGGAAGGCAAAACGTTTGCAGCGTTTATTATTTGTGTTTTACTGGTGCATTTTTTAAAAAGCTGACGCTATGATGATCGTAGTTTATGTTTTAGGGTTATTGAATTACGTGTTCTCCTTAAATTTGAAGAAATAATTAAATTAAATGTCTTTCTCTAGTAATTTCGTTAGCCAAACTAAATTCCAAAAAAAAGTTGGGAGAAAAAATACTTTCGAAATATTAAACCTAATGTGAAACTTCCATTAATTTGGAAACTGGATGTCTGTAGAAAACCACGAAAAGAGAAAGATTAAAATAAAAACTATGTAAGATGACATAGATTTAGATTGATCAAAAGAGATATGTCCACTAGAAGATTATGTCCATCAGCATTTAGTATCAGACGTGCAGAACTAGACACAGGCCAGCTGTCGAACATGTGAACATGTTGAGAATCTCTTAGAGAAAATGCATTCCGATTGCACTGAAAAAATGCATATTAACCGTAAAAAAAAAACCTTTTAACACATAAATAGTTATTTATGGAAAGTAGTACTTTTCCTCACGCGAGGCAGGGTTTGCACGCACGAGCGAGCGAAGCGATGCGAGTGCAAGTGCAAATTGCCGAGTGTGAGGAAAATACTTTACACTTGAGTTAAATATTATATTTTTTCTGCAACCATTTATTAACTAATAAAATTAAAAATTTCATTTTTACAGTCTACAAAAAGTAATTTATTTATTATAAACATTTGTTGTTATATTACAATTATTTACATTACTTACGTATTTACATTACTTATTACATTTTCTGCTGTTTCTTTTATTGATGGAGGAGTGTTTTCTAAACAGGCATCACTAGTATCCATTTTAAATTTCTATAAGGTAACACTATAACCTTTTTAACTGTTATAATTAAAAATATCTAATTATTTATTAAAGTATTATTTTTATTTCTATATTCCTTTCAATTTTTATTTTATTTTTTAATATTCGTTTTTTAATTATTTAAATAAAATTAATTTAAATAAGCTTATTAGAGTTTTACAGAAAATATTTATGTTAATAACAAAACTTCTTATATCAAGGAAGCACAATAAAGTTTTTCCACTCACTTGTGCGGAAAGTGACACTAATGGGAATTTCCCTCCACTAGTGTGGGAAGTTGGGCATTACACAGCTGATTTTAATTGAGTAATGAGAACTTCCCTACATGGTTGCAGAAAAATTAATGATTTAGGTTGAACTCTTCTGAGTAGTTAGTGGACATAAAAAAGTAAAGTTGAAATTATAAAAACAAGGAGAGGTTGTGAAATTATTTTTATTAACATGGATCTGGATTAAACAAATGTAACTAGAACATGTTAAAATTTATGGATTCACTAGTGTTAGTAGTAGTATATTATTTCTACAGACTAGCATGAAACTGAGTATATGAAGATTTCACTTCAATATCGTATTGTTTGGCTCGTCTAACGCAGCAGATAAACGTGAGCAGTGCAACTCACCATTGTATCTGGGAAACAATGGTACAACTCGCTAATTATTAATTTAATACAATGGATAAGCATTTATTCGAATATTGGCGAGAGAAATGGTTTTATTTATTTATTTATTTATTTTTTTTTGCAGTGATTACATTGTGCTCTACATTTAACAAGTGAGCGATTTCTATTCTGTCTGTGAGATATGGATATTGAAATGATGGATTTTTGTTTGTCTGCCTCTCTCTTTTGCCCTCTAAATGAGGGCAATCGATCGGATTTTTAATTTTTTAATTTTCAACGTAAATATAGTTTTGAGGTAACCTGTACACGAAAAAGTAGTTTTTTATTTTGTAATTTGTCGTAAGTGAGAGATATCTGTTTGTCGCATGTCTCTCCGTGGAGAGGATGCCTGAAAAAGGAAAATAAAAAATGGTTAATTAGGTAACAGATTCGCGTGCTATTGGGTAAAAAACTGGAAGTATTTAATCTTCTTCTCCACACTTCTTTTCAAGGCCTAGTACTTTTATTTGAAAAAAACAAATTTCTGAATTTGTAAATTTTAAGGCTTAGTGGATTTAGGGATGAAGTTAGGCCATTGTCTTCTTATTGATTACAAGAGGTTTCCATAACCTGATCTTTTATAACTAGAATTTTTCTATTTATTAAAGGAAAATATGGAAATACAAGTTGACCATGATTTCATTAAAAAAAGAAAAATATATTTTAGAAACAATGTGTAAGCTAGACTTTGAGGTTTACAGTTAGAGAAGGATACGTGAATAACCTTAGATTTTTTTACATTTAGCCTATTGCCAACCAGGTAGTTGCTGAATCAAAAAATCATTTCATTTTAATTTCCAATGGAAAGCTTCATGAATAATTGTAAGGTACCATTTAGTGTTTCTTTTTGGAGGGCTACCCTCTGCTGGTAATGTAAGTACTGTTATACTTTTGACAAGTTAGAGGTTAGTGAGTGACAGTGATGTCCGACAGTGAAGAGGGACGTCTAGATCTGTTAGGAAATGGCTAGCCAATTTTCCTCTTCTAATTTTTTTAAAAAAACTGAAAATTGAAAATTTCCATTACCAGCTTTTGACGAATTTGAAATTCATTTGGTGTTCAGCATTAACTTCAGTCACTATGATGTACATCAGTTGCATAGAGTGCATCAGCTACTAAATATTGTTCGGTACGCTGACGTTGAAATTCCTACATATTTGTTAAACAGACTGCTCTTAATTGAATTAAAAAAGCGTTGGAGATTATATTTAGTATGTTAGTTATAACACCTGGACGTTGGTACATCATGCACTGAATTTAGGAATTCGAGAATGTCTTGCTCTTTATTATTTAATTGCTGCACGAATACATGTTATTTATTAATATGATTACGTTTAATTTAAAAAATTAAATAATTATTCTTTTATATCTTGTTTCAGGTGAGTCAGGAATTTCGAAATTTAAAATATTTTGAGCTGAGTGAGTATTTTTGAATTATTCCTATAATTTATATAACTACGAAGGTATTTTTACCATTATTATCATTACGTATAACTAATATTCAAGTTTTTTTCATTGAAAAAAGTCTTCTAGGTTTCCGTTTATGGTATACACCCCTAATTATAAGATTCTGAAACCAATAATTACGTTTAGATCAACAAAGGACCCATTATGAAAATGATTATCAAAATCGAAGTTAATCGTTAGTATAACTTTCCAGTGTTTGACAGTTTTCCTAGGCATTTTATACATTTATATTTTTTGAAATAATAATAAGTTTGAAAGCGCCATAAATTAATTAATAATGATAATAGTAGAACTGTTGGCCCTTAGATTCTCTCTTCCTAGAGGCTTCTCACAGCTCCAGAAGCTGGAAATGCAATGAATGAGGGCGGGCGCCATTAATCACAGATGTGTCTTAGATTAAAAAATAATAATATTGGAAATCTTCAATAAATCGAGTGTAAATACATCTGAAGAGCGTAAGATATCCGGTTTATAGAGGTGTTTGATGGACAGTTTTGATTGTAACGAGAGAACTCTGGCAATGCTCTGAAAAAAAGCTCCGGGCGCCTTTGATCTCAGCTGTTCAAGCGCCTTAAATTAAAAAAAAAAAATATGTGCATTGGTCAGCAAAGGAAGATGGTGCTCTAGCTTATTACTACTTCCTTGTTCCGCTTTCTAGGACAGGAAGATGGGTTTTCAACTGTTTCTTTTCCGTTTGCTTTAACAAAAAGCACAAATATTTTTTCACTAACAAAAGAGATGCTTTTATGTAGCTGTGTATTACCGCAGTACTGCAGTCTATTATCTTCTTTAAGATCAGATAAATAATAACAATTTATACTCCTGACCCTGCGATAACATCAAGCACATTACAGCGCTATGAATCTGTACTACCCCCTACCCCAATAATGGAAAATCCAGCTATTTGTACCTCTCTATTGAAATTTATTCTCTAGAGAGAGAGTTGCCATTCATTCTGTAATTAACTGCAGCTATTATGTGATAAAATAGTGATCATAAACTAGGTTTGTACTGCACGTCTCCTGTCTTTCCTTTTTTTTTATTACAGTCGTGAAAACCAGATGATACAGAATTTGTTTTAAATTTGTGGTAGAGAATTAATTGTATGTGCTCGCAATAACTTTTTTTATGAATGAAATAATTTATTATTCACTATTACGGACGGTAGTAATTTTGATACGCGATAGAAGAATGAAAGGGTTGAAATACGACTTAAGAATTTATTAAAGACGAAATAAATTAACTGATGAACATATTGTTATAAAAGTTTGCAATAAAGTTTTAAATAAATTAGAATTGGTATTAGCAGACTTTGCAGCCTTTCAGCTCTCATGCATCACAAGAAAGTTGCTTGCATTCTTCTCATTATTTAATCCCTTTGAGTACCCCCCTTACTGTGGTACAAATACATGCTGAAGTTCTGAATGGCAGTAAATATTAAGGCCGTCTTAACAATAAGTAAGTTTTTCACAATAAACTAGTCTTAATTTTTAGAAATAGTTTATTGCAGAGATTGGATTGGGAATCTCGATTCTTGGCTTTGGGATTATCTCTCTCTAAAGACTCTTGTGTATATTTTAGAACACTCCCTTAACCCACTTATAAGAGCAACTCTGGCAGTGTTATTGACATCTAGCGTGGTGTGAATGCATAGGTGGTTGATGTGTACAACAGGTAGCCATCGGCAAGTGGTCCTGTAACACCAAACATTTCACCATTAAAGTGATAAATACTGTTCTAATATCTTTACATATCAATTAATCATTTAATAAAGCAATACAAATAAAGCATATTAAGAAAGATCATTTTTCAACTAGGAATCTAGATTTTAGTACCATTTAATTTCATTGTGGCCACTGATAAGTTCGACACTGCGCTGATTGTTAGTCTACATTTAGAATGAACGCACGCTCTCTAGGTGCATCTCAGCTGATAGTATTAAATTTAATTCTGCAAAGTTGGATTAACTTAGGCCGAAATATTTATCGGCTGTTCGACATATTTACTGAAGTCGGTGGAGCGAAGTCTGGCTGGCCTAAAGAGGGTTGTGAAAAAAAAGTTTTTTGCAATGAAGTTCTTCAATTATTTTATGATCTGATAGAGTTATGTTGCAAAAGATAATGCTGGATAATGCTAGCCTATTTTTGAAGACTTGCTGAGTATTTGTTATCATTAGAAATTGGAATTACATAAAAATATCCAGAAAGCGCATAGCACGGATTTTTTTATACCAATTGCCATATACAGGGTGACCAGAGTTATATGCTCCACCCACTTTTTTTTTAACGGCGGGAAATTTCGAAAAAATAAAAAACACGTATTTAATCATTTTTAGTCTAGTTTATTTTCAATGATTGACCCATTTTTTTAAACCCTTGTATCTCGAGATACAGCATCCAACTTTTGTTTTTCAAATGGAACGTTATATTTTTTGTTGCATATTTTTGTAGTATTTGAGCTCCTAAAAACAACAAAAATTTTTTTTTTTAATCGGTTAGGTTTTTCAAAAGTTATGGTAATTTAAAATATGAAAAACAAATTTCAGTTTACTGTCAAAATTACGTTATTTTTTTTTAAAAACATCTATTCAAACTGGGCACAACCAACGGATAGGCAAGCAAAAACTCTGGACTCCCACGCTTTGATTGTAGCAGCACTTATCGTGCGAAGTCAAGATCTAGGGTGGCTACAGTTATTCGACGTTCAGGTTGTTTTTTCTACAAACGTTTGGTGTGGAGTTTTAGGAAATCAACTAATCGGCCCATACTTCTGCAGAGAGAACTTAACTGGTGCAAGGTATCTAACTTTTTTTTAAGAGACATTTTGCCAGTTCCGCTTGAAGATGTTCATCTACAACATCGGCTAGATATGTATTTTCAACAAGATGGTTGCCCGGCACATAATGCGAGAGTGTTCGACGTTACCTAGACAGAAATTTCCATCAAAAGTGCTTAGGCCCATCCAATGGCCACCTCGAACACCGGACTTAACCCCAATGGACTATTTTTTGTGGGGATACCTAAAAACATAAAGTGTAAAGTATCCTTAATCCCGTGGCTTCAGTCGATGATCTGAAACGTCGAATAACTGTAGCCTGCCTAGATCTTGACTTCGCCACCATAATTGCTGCTATAAACAGAGCGTGGGAGTCCAGAGTTTTGGCTTGCCTATCCGTTGATTGTGCCCAGTTTGAACAGATTCTTTTAAAACAATAACGTAATTTTGACAGTAAACTGTTTGTTTTTCATATTTTAAATTACCATAACTTTTGAAAAACCTAACCGATTTCGAAAATTTTTTTGTTTTTTGTTAATTAGCCAGCCCCTAGACTTTGTTTATGTTTATGCTTTTTCTTTGCAATTAAGAATTACGTGTTGAACAAATGCTGCAATGTGTGGTATCTTGACGCTGATTGGGTATTACGCGCAGCTTCGTTTAGTACGCCAACTATCCTTAGATTCTACTAACTTTAGAAGCGAATCCTTTGAATATCAACCAGAAAACGTTCAGGTAAATATGCGTATTCTGTTAACCTACAAATTACTACTAGCAAATAGCTGGCCAAAATTCTTCACCATTTCTAAGCATGTTTCTTGCTGACTTCCTAATCCTCAGAACCAAATTGATTTTCGTCTAGAAAACTGGATTTCTTTCTACAACTGAACAATCAGTTTTTAACAACAAAATTAGTTTATGTTTTATGAATATAGAAACATCATTCCTGCTTGCTGTAAATGCTTTTCTGTCGATTTGAAATCATAGTTGATATTGTCCTTTAGCCCAGTTAATTTCGGTACAACATTAGATTTATCTGTTATTTTATTATTAACAGCAAAGATTCTGCCTTTAGCGCGGGTCGAGAACAGTGTCCCGTTAGCCTGGCTCCTACGGCGGACTTTTTTATTCAGTTACACTAATGATTTTGTTTGATTTTTATTGCTCTCAAATACCATCCCATTGCAATAACATCATCATTGGATGAAGTAATTTCACAATCACTGTGCTCAGTTTCTACGTAATGATTTTAATTTAATATGACTGTGTTAGCATAGTTTGAAATTTATAGGATATGACAATTACCTTAGTTGTTCATCCAATTGGATTAGCACCTTAATTAGGCTTTAGATCCAGAGCCAACTTGAGCTAACCAAGTTTTGCTGATTACAGAGGTTACACGCTTCTTCATCCTTGTCTACATGTGTAATTTTAAGTGATTATACTTGTAACATCTTTCCTGCAATGTCCTTTGATATTGTTCTGACACCTACTAGAGAATCTATGCTAGTCTGAAACCAATCTAATATGTTAAAACAGTAGTTTAATACGTAATGCTTGATAATATCGTTGATTTTAAAAAAGTATCCGTGCTAAAACGGATAAAATCAATGATCTGATATATGTAAAGCTTGTACAGATGCTTTCCGTGTATCGAAGAAAATTAGACCTTCAAGTCTTTGCATCTGTCGCAAAGCTCTCCATAGTTTTGTTTAAAACCTCAATCTTCGCTGGAAAAGCCGTTATTTCTCTTGCCAATCGTCATCCCAAATTCTGTACCAGCACCAGTACTCTGGTCAGTTTTAACAAATCAAAGGTCGAGTCCACACTGTACCTTCTTTGACTTTTTTTAAAAAAATCTACGAACGTTCATCCGCTTCTCAGCTCACTGCCAGCTACATCTATTCACAAGGTTCAGCTAGAGTGGGTGGATGCTGCGCTGCTGAAGAGGCGATCTCCCATCTGTTCTATAATAAAAGGCTGAGTAAAGCTGTGCAGATGGTCCCGATTTTGGGTCTATTCTTCGCCCAAAACTGCTAAGTAAAGCTGTGGCAAAGCCTTTCAAATATTTCCTGCTGTAAGACTTGGAAGTGTGCAATCTCACTATCATTCTTGTCTGCGATCCTGACCATTCGCGATAAAGGCATGGATTGGTCAACGGATAAACTGTTAAGAAGGTTTTGCTTGGAAGAAGAGGACGCGCAGGGATTTCATGACTAAGAATTTGGCACTTAGGGGCCTTTGCCTTCACACTTTAATGAAAATTAAAAAACCAAACCTAAAGTCTGTACAGCAAGAAAAATAAATTAAAATATAAATTAATAAGTTATTTTCTAAATATAATGAGCGCTATTTAACAGAATACATAAACTAAAACATGATAAAGTTTTGGAATGTCCATTAAGTTAGAGCTACGAGTTCTGCTCTGTGCTTCTTCATTAGTTGGCGGTTTAAATAAGCACTCCCATCAACATGCTAGCTCATATCTGCCAAACATGAAGCAGCTTTGACTCTTGTCCTATATATTGATTTCTAATTATAAACCGAGCTTCAGCTTTGCGGAATTTAGTTCCAGTTTCACTTGGTTATCATTGAAAATAATTGACTAGACTTAAATTTTGTTATCTCTCTGAATTTTATTAATATTTCAAGAAGTTTTTAGTAAATTTATTTAGTAAATAAAGTATAATTATCATTAATTATCTAGGTAAAGTAAATTATCGTAGATTCGACAAAATTGACCAGATTGGGTATTGGATTGGATTTGGTTTGCGTGAAGACTAGCTAGACTAAGTTAGACTAGTTACGTTCTGACCAGTGTCAGATTCCTAGGCAATAACTATTCCACTCAGCCTTAGCTCCTCGTTTTGATAATGCTACTTTAGTTAAGCCTTATATCTTTACCATCGTAATCAACAATTTCACTTTGATGGATTTACAGTAAATAACAAATCTAATGGAAGAGGGAATAGGTTTAATAGGTAAAGAAACTTATTCACGTTGAAAGACAATACAAGTTTACGTACTTGTAAAGTAAAAGTAATCGCGTATACTACTTGGTGGAGCCAAGAAGAATACTTAAGGGTAGGATCGGCTCTTTGGGTGGGAAAATCCACATATTTTGCCGCATGAGCTCTCTACACATTCCCTAAGTCTTGGGAGGGGATGCTCTAATTAGTGGGTACCACAATAGACCCTTCTAGAAGTCTCCTCCTAGCTGGTCTACTTTAGACCAAAACCCAGAGCCCGCGTCAATTCTCGGTGATACTACTAATATTTTTTGGCGCACTTATAAACACAGTTTTCATGGTAGTTAGGACATCGTTATTATAAGTCCAACTTGCCTCCGGCTTAACCAGGTAGATGCTTCCAACATTTGCCCCATTAACTGTAGTCAAATAAACATATATTGTTAAAGCAACTGTGCTTACACAACTTTAGCTTTCCAGCTTTAGATAATTTGCTAAATTGAATTTTCACAAACTTTCAATGAATTATTGGGGATATTAAAAGTTTAGCTTAAAATTATGTTGTTTTATTTACGAAAGTTTAGAATTTATTTATGTTTATGAATCAATACAGCGTTTTTACGATATTTATCTTTAAATGATTACATTTTTATTTACTTTATTTAGAACTATTTGGAGCTCCGTCATAGGCTGGCAGGGTTTAAATGAATGTATTATTATTAATAAACGATTCAAGAAGTTTTTGCTATTTTGTGGCGGTTCAAGTTGAGCCTTACCCTGTGCATTTTTATTATTTTTACTAATTTTTCCATCAAATAATAAAAAACATCAAATATAAAAGATTTTTCTTGCTTAATGTCTTTTTTCTGTACCAATAATGGTAAACAGAAAATTGGGAATGGTTATTTTCTTGAGAAGTAGGTAAAAGAAAACTATGGGTCATGTTTTTGTCCATTGTTTCCCGACATTTTTTACGTTTATTTGCATAAGGCTGTTATTTAACGATTTTTAAAGATATAATGATTAATAGTTTGATTCGTTTGATTGCAATCAATCTATTGCAATACTTCCCGTTTGTTGGAGTAAGAGCATGACAGCACTTTAATGTTCACAAAGGAGAAAACCCAAACCCCATCATTCTGCCAAGTTTTATCTAAATCGGGATAAGATTTACTGAGTTACTATTATCAATAAATGTTTAAGAAAGGGCTATTACATATATGACGCTAACTCCTCTTGCATTTCACTTACAGCTTTGAGACCTCTAAAATGCAAATATAAATCTAATTTTGAATCAAATGACACTTCATTCATGAAAATTGGTTCACATGTTTAGGCGCTACGTTGTTTACAAAAGAAGGTAACAACAAGAAGGACAATTTTTGGAAAATGACCGTTTTGCTCATTTTTGGCAACTTTTTTTTTGTAGGAATCTATTTAAGCTACGGTGTTGCGAAAAAATTACAGATATAAAGAAGCTTTTGTTCTATACTTTAAAGAATATTTGGGAATTTTATCTTTTGTAGAAAAAGAGAAAAAAATTGTCAAAGTTGGGTGTTTTTCAACGTTACGCTTTTCGTGCAGTTTTTGACGATCAACCCTTATACAATACTTTAATTTTCTCTTATTATTAATTAAAAATTTATCAGAAGTTGCATAGATTATATTTATTAAAAGATTGTCGTTAATGTATATAACGCTTAACGCTAAACTATGCCAACTAGCTAATTTACCAAAGGTGGCAGCTGTGAGAGCCATTTTGCTTTCACCGTCTACAGCTCCGTTAGATGGAGTTTGTTAACTTAGCACACCACTTGAATTAACTTGTCTTTATCGTCTTGCCGAACCCATTTAACTTAGGACTCAAGCCTACAATTAGATAATTGTTGCCAACAACCGCTTTCAGACAACTAACAGTGATAAATCAACCGTGACAACAATTCACTTCTTGTCTATTACTTCGTGCTGTATTTAACTATTTCTCATTATTTTAGCCATTATGTACACTTCCTTACTTATTGGATACTTTAATACTAATTACTAATCAATGTATTCAATTTTAATGAGTTTCAAAAAAATGTTTTCCTAAATTTTAAACTTTTTTGTAAGAAGTTTTCTAATTCTTGGGGACTTCGCCTTAGTCCTGTTTACAAAATTATTTTTGTAGCCTTCTCATCAACTAATGACATCTTCTCCAGGAATTTTGTGGCCATTACCAATCATCTTCTTCTTCTTCTTCTTCAAATCTGTCCAACCAACCTCAAAAATTTGACCTAGTCCAAGTAGCACTGAAAATATTAAACGTTTGTTGGTCCAGCTACCAATCACTCATTAGCTTTTCTTGCTACGATCTTGCTTTGCTCACTTGTGCTGATATTGCGATACACTCTGCGGAGATACGTTTAAGTGTTGAAATACGTGTTGTATTTTTTTTCGCAGTCTCAGATAAGGATGCACCTAGAAACAATGAAAAGATATGTAAATTTCACTGCAACGATACACTTTGAAATCACTTTGGGTGGTTACTAACTTCTAAGCGGAAGAATGATCAGAAACGAGGATCGATAGTTATCGATAATCTCTTTTAATATATTAAATTAATATTTCTTTTTATATTTAATACTTAAGAGTTTCTTAAAAAAAACAAAAAAAAAACAGACTTTTTATGAAGCTCGAAATTTAGCGACAAATAGGCTTCTATACTTTTTTTGCGTTTATTTATGCTACAATCAGCGCGTTAGCGCTATAAGTAACAGTGATAACCGAGTAACAAATGATAAGTAACGAGTAGAGAAGTTACCCAGTGGTAACACTCCAAAACATTAGGCTATTAGTCACTCTCTTCACTGGAGAGGAGATCACGAGGCCACTGTCTCTTAAGACGCCTTGTAGGGTTGTCAGGAAGAGTTCTAGAAGAAAAATTTTTAGCTAGAGGATTTATATGAGATTGCAGGCTGAAGTGGAGTTTTCTGTATCTTGTTTTAGCAATTTGTGTGACAAAAGGAATGTTAAGGTCAGTGTGTATAGTCAGGTTGGTGATATAAAATGGAGCGTGTACAATTGTTCGAAGTGTTTTAGATTGTAGAGATTGAATCCTTTGGAGATTGGAGCGTTTGGTTGAACCCCACTGCTCTATTCCATACGCCCAGATGGGTTTCAAAACAGAAGTATAAATTAGTCTTTTGTTGTCCAGAGAGAGTTTTGATCTATCGTCTAAGAGTCTTTTAAGTAGTCGATAGCGTCTGTTTAGTTCTGTTCTTCTAAGTCTAGTGTTGGGGGGGGGGGGGCTTCTTTACTTGAAATACGTCAATCAAAATCAAGTTGCTCTACAAAAAAATTGATTCTGTCAAACCACATTGTCTATTTACCAAAAATTTAGTAAAAAAAGACAGTAATTGTAACAATCATGGCAACTACATTAATTAGGTAAAAGAACTAATAATAATGGGTAAACTTAATTTTGAAAATAGAAACAGTGAGGCCACCTTATCATCTCATACTTCAGCATTATCAAGGTTTGATCAAAGAAATTAATAACATTAGTCAGCTTTACAAATCAATTCTTCTCCAAATAATAATACTGTGCTTATTATAATTTTGTAATCATACGTTCACTCACAATTATTCTTCCCAATCAGATTTTGACGATACTGAATTAAAAAAAAAAAATCAATACTAAAACTGTATAAACTCTGTAATTTCCAAGATTTCTATCATATTGACGCCGTACAGATGTGGGAGAGCTAGCGTGCGTGGTGGATGGAAGATTCATTGCAGATCTCTTGCTTATATCATCAATATTGGATGATTGAGTCGTTCCACTAGACAATAGGTTATAAAATACAATTCCACCTCCGAAAATGTTATTCTTATTACTGATACAGCATCTACTTCATTTTTTATTATTATATATGACAATACATTATCTTGTTTATTTGATTTTATTTCATGAATAAATTTTTAATAAAAAAACGTTATTGTTAGAAGGGAATTGTGATGGATTTCGTTGTCTATCTCTGTTCTGTAAATTTCCTCTCTTTTTTTTAAGAGACCGCATTTCAATTTTACCTTAGTAATGATTAAAGAATAGTTAATGAAGTGGTAAAAATGTTCATAGCAAAAATTTGTACATCAGTATGGATTAAAGCTAATATCTCTTAAGTCCTATTCATGTGCCATGCACGAGCGCATTACCTATAAATTACTAATAGGAATTTAATATGCAATTAAAATTCCAAATTTTCAAAAAGCGGTTGAGCAGATGGGTTATCTAACTGGATGCATTTTTTATGTTTAGCTAATATTATATTCACACAAAATGATTCAAGGAATTTAATTATGTAACTCGCAGCAAGATATGTAATTTTTTTGAAGTTGTTCGTACCACTATTTATTTTTTAGTTGAGTCATCATTTGAAGCCCTGAATCTTTTTCTGTGCACTACCAAACCTTTGATCAGTCTCCTTTTGTACAGATAATACAGTCCAATTAGTAACAGCTCCAAGGAACAAAACAAAAACGAAATCTAAGTGCATTTTCTAGGTTGTGGCATGAGACGTCTGATACGATGAGAAACAGATATCATAAAAACCACTAGTGGGTGAAACCCTGGACCTCATAAAGCTAGATCATACCTTGCAAGGAGGCGGTATTTATAAGCCTTTTAGCGGAAGTGCCTTGGGAATCAGAACTCGCTTCCTGTTCCTGTAATAAACATTGGAAAAACTATTTATTTAAAAGAAAGTCAAGTAATCGCCTATTTTTTCAGGCAGGGCTTAACGTCCAACTACCAATCAGGTGTCGTGGACGGAGGCGACTAGCAAACATACTTTTACTGTAAATTTCTTTTATTAACCATTAAATAAAATCCAAGGCCTAAGACCGGGAATCGAACCCAGTACCACAATACACATTAGAATTGCAGGTCTCGCCTCTAACCGCTCGGCTACCGTGGCGCCTTGAAAAACTATTATAGAATATAGGTATATAAAAAAAAGTGTGATGTTCAACAAATACATTTGATTTTGTTTAGTGCATTATTACAAAGTGCATAAAGATAAACAAAAGAAAAAGGAGGTTGGCGGAAGTTTTCAGATAGTTGGTACTTGCATAATCTACGCCTTCCAATGCATTCCAAATGAATTTCCAAACTGGGATCTGGTAGTTGGATCAGTTTATGCCGCCTTTGATTCAGTTTCATTGGTTACTTCTGACATTTAAGTTAGTTAACGGAAAAATCTTCAACAATCTCTATAGAACCGAATCATTAAAGATGAAAGAATACTCCAGGCTAAATATCTTAAAAATGTTTCTGATAAATTTTGTAATTATAGCCCCCACAACTAGACGAAATTATGTCTTGGATTTTTATTTTTACGTAGCCAAATGAAACTGGTTTTACACATCATAGTTCATGTTTGCTTAATGGTAAAAAGTTAAGTAACAAAATATTTCTATATTTTTTTGATCTTCGATGTGACCGACAAAACAGAAACACAGTCCAAACTTATGTAAATTGTCCGGAAAATTAACTGGACGTTTTATTTATAGAACAAAATTATACTAATGAATACAAGAGCCAGCTAGATTACAATTTTATTAAAAAACAAAAGAAAAAATATTGTAGATATCAGTATTTTCAATTATTGGTTGGTCACACTGTAGTGGGATGTTATGGAAGTAGATATGAAAGTATTGATTGAAAAGTTACGTCAGTTTTTCATTTAATTTATTGGATTTAATAATGCGGTCTCCGGCAGATTTTCATCTTTTGAAAACTATAAGTAATTAATGTTTACATAGAATAATATTTTTATTTCCAGTCTTCCGTATTTTTCTTTGTTTTTTCTGTAGAAAATTTATTTACTTTGTAATTCAATCTTGGTTGTTGAAATATTCTTAATTAATTTTTATTATTTGTTTTTCATTAATAAATATTTTAAAAAAAGTCAAGTTATTCTCAATAGATTGAAAGAAGAATTGCACTTATGTGAAGTGAACATTATTGACTAAAGAAATGACACGTAAATATACTTTCCGCCAGTCTTACTGTAAGGAAAACATGTTCCTCCGTCTGGCGAAGGTACTGTGCTAATTACAAGATTAGGGTTGGTCTGACGTCAAAGCCAGGATATCTCTCTTTATAAGTTGTGGCGTGAATTTTAATTAATATTGAGTACTGAGATGTTGACGTAGAGCCCTTCCTTTCTCTATCTACCCTTGAGGAAACAAACCTAGGTTACTCTCAAACAGATTATTATCATTACTTCCTTTTGAAAAAACTGGTCTAAATTATTTTAATTTTATAAAGGTAACTAATATAAAACCATCGCAAACAATGTCGGTAAGAACGTTTATATAGAAAGAAAAGAAAATAATTACAAACATTAATTAAAAGCATTATTAAAAAAAAAAATTATAAATGTTAGATAAAGGGAGCTTAGTTAAGTATTAACCGCACCAGCGCAGTACTCTGTCTAGACCAGGAGGTCACCACACTTTTTTGCACAGAGGGCCGCTGGTAACTGACAAAATGACGTACCCGGGCCGCATAATCGTTAGGTACAATACTTGCAAGCCAGAACGAAAGCTCTGAGAAAAAGACTAAAAACCAAGTTCAGCATTCCGTGTTAATCTTGGGCGAGTGGCATGCAATGCACAATCAGCAAGAGAAAACCAACATATTTATTTGCAACAAAAAGTTATCAAAGAAGGCGACCTTAGCAAAAATTTAGTTACATCAGACCTAGTGTGCGTAAAGTCCGAATCTCACAAACTAAGCAGCAAGAAAACGTTAGTGTGATTTGTGAAACTGACGTTTGGCTTTCAAGATATTTCCTTGGCGTGAATTTTTGGGTCTTTTTTTTAGATTTATTTATCCACTTTTCGTGTTCACCAAACTCTCAACATTTTTAAGACAACTTAGTCAGAGCCGGCTAAAAACATAACTAACTAGTGACTTTTATATCATGCTTCAGTAATTTAAATCAATTAAATTAATTCTATCTGCATTAATGCAAACTATTAAAATTAATGAACGAGTGCCATTAATTAATACATATGTAATAAAAAAGTAGTTTCCATAAGATTCAACAGGTAGTTCCTGAATTACACAAAACTGTCTATACGATACCTACAAATTTAATTCTAAAATATTCCTCGTTGCTTAGAGAGAATTTTCTTTGATAATTCATTTTTGTAGTTTTCCCCGTATTTGTAAGAGCCACTGGGAAATCACCTAGTTCATTATTCCACTGGAATTTTCACATCTTGTTTTCTAGAAAATAATATTTTCCTTTCATCATTGTTATAAGGATACATACAATTTTCCTTTTTCCGTTTATAAAGTTTATTTAAATTATGTTTCGATCTATAAAGATTTAACCAATCCTTGTTGAATTTAATAAAATATTAAGATTAATCGATTGTTGGGTATCTAATTCAGTAAAATTTGAAGTTTTGAAAGGTGTTTTTTCCCCGCAGTCTCAGATAAGGGCCTACAGGACACAAGAAAAGATATGTAAATTTCACTGCAACGATACACTTTGAAATCACAATTTCGGGTGGTTACTAACTTCTAAGCGGAAGAATGATCAGAAACGAGGATCGATAGTTATCGATAGATTTTTTTTTTTTTGGCGCATCAACAGCTGAGGTTATTAGCGCCCGGAGCTTTTTACAGTGCACTGCCGGCCTCCGGACAGTGTTCTCTCGTTACAGACAACACTGTCCATCACCGGACAGTGAGCTGCAAGAAGCTCCTAGGAAGAGAAAATCTAAGGGTCAGCTGCTGGATTCGAACCCGGGACCTTCGCGTGGGAGTCCAGTATGCTAACCTCATAGCTAATCCCTTCCCTATAATCTCTTTTAATATATTAAATTAATCTTTCTTTTTATATTTAATCTTAGCCATTTTTATTTAGGACAAACATAAAACATGTTCTAGTTGATAAATTTCTGGTTTCTTTATTGTTGATTAAAATATATTCCTTTAATATCACTAGCACACTATTGAGTTGTCTATTGAGTTTTATGTTTATATTACAGTAATTGTCTATTTTTTTCAGGCGGGGCTTAACGTCCAACTACCAATTAGGTGTCGCGGACGGAGGCGACTAGCAAACATACTTTACTGTAAATTTCTTTTATTAACCATTAAATAAAATCCAAGGCCTAGAGACCGGGAATTGAACCCAGTATTAGCTTTAAAGGTCTCGCCTCTAACCGCTCGGCTATCTAGTTTGTCTAGTTTTATGTTTATATAATCATATATACTCACGGTTGTAACCAAAACAGCCTTTGTCACTGTCTTGCAAACCGTTCGCATTGCATTCAAGAATCGTAAACCACTAATTAACCTTCTGAAATTAATTGTCTAAAGTATCCTCTGTCCGTAAGGACCTCAACATCCTTTTATTTCCAAATTAATCCGCTCACGCTTCTTCACCTTCCGCATTAATCCTATAGCTGAAGCCCTTTTATCTACTTCCCATTCGACGATCCACCAGGCCACTAAAAAAAAAACAGCGATGTCTGCGTGAATATCCAGAGCCTAAAATTCCTAGTTCCAGCAATAACCTGGCGTCTTAACTATCATCCATCAACGAATATAGTAATTGCACAGAAAATAATTTGTAAAAAGTATAGGCATATTTTGTATAGAATGCAAACAAATAAATATATATTAAAAATTTATATTTGGCACTGCAGGATCTTGGCAGTTTGTTATACTTTTTAATCAGAGAGAATGGAATGTTTTAATACTCTTTACGGTTTAGCGAAATAATAAATAACAAAAATAAAGCAGTTTTAATTTATAAGAACATGGTTTTCAAGAAATATATGTATACAAATCTTGTGTCTATACTTCAACCTGGAAAATAACTTTTCCTAAAACTTTCCACAAGCGCGTCAACGAGAAAAATATAGAAATAAAAATGTAGGTCAGAGTAATTTTTTTACCCCTACAGTAACTAGGATATCTTTGTTTTCAGCCTGCGTATAAGTCAATTAATATGTCGGATAGGGAGTGTGGAGTCAGATTGTTGTGTGTTAGTATGTCGAGTAGAGGGCCCCCGAAAGAGGTTATACTCTATGGTTGTGCTATGTGGCTTCAGTTGTGGAAGAAGTGGTAGAAGTTCCAGTTGAAATGATATAGCGCTAGCGATGCCACCGCCGCGCAGATATATCATACACCTTGACACGGTACACGACAAATAAATCCTTTATTTGTTCTGTATTTATATTTATTGCCTCAAGCAAAAAAGGGATTGGTCAGTGGACCGTCGGGCGGAGGAGGGGAGGAAAAAAAGAATGAGTAAAAGATTGGTAGATAGATATGTGAATAGCGGTTGCTGAAATTAAATCGAAAACTGCAAGGTTTTGCCTGAATATTTAACCCAATGTCCTTTAACTACGAAACCAATTTAAATATAGATTAGCTATCAATATGTTAAAAGATTTGTTTTTGTTTTTTCTGTTATCTGCCTGGAATATTATTGTTTTAATAAATATGCATTTCTAAAATTTCTTCCTTTATTCGCTCCTCCTATAAACAATCACTAATTAGTTGAAAACTTCAAATTATTTAAGCGCCACGGTAGCCGAGCGGTTAGAGGCGAGACCTGCGAAGCTAATACGAGGGTCGTTTGAAAAGTCCGAGCAAAAATAAAAACTACTTAATTTTTTGGGGTAAACCTTTTTTATTTTTCAACATAGTCTCCTTTTAGGCTTATACACTTCGTCCAACACTGCTCTAGTTTGTTGATCCCTTCCGAATAATAGGATTTGTCCAAGTCTGAAAAATAGCCATTCGTTTCTGCAATCACCTCCTCGTTTGAATAAAATCTTTTTCCCGCCAGCCTTTTTTTCATATTGGGGAACAAATAGTAGTCCGAGGGAGCCAAGTCTGGAGAATAGGGGGGATGCGAAACGAGTTGGAACCCTATTTCCATTAATTTTGCGACCACAACTGCTGAGGTGTGAGCTGGTGCGTTGTCGTGATGGAAAAGGACTTTTTTGTGGGCCATTCGTGGGCGTTTTTCTTGCAGCTCGGTTTTCAAACGGTCCAATAACGATGAATAATATGCACCTGTAATAGTTTTACCCTTTTCCAGATAGTCGATGAGGATTATTCCTTGCGAATCCCAAAAGACAGTCGCCATAATCTTTCCGGCCGAAGGAACGGTCTTCGCCTTTTTTGGCGCAGATTCCCCCTTGGTAACCCATTGTTTAGATTGTTCTTTGGTCTCAGGAGTGTAGTGATGTATCCATGTTTCATCCACAGTGACGAAACGACGCTTAAAGCCCTACGGATTCTTCTGGAACAGCTGCAAACCGTCCTTGCAACACTTCACACGATTTCGTTTTTGGTCAAGCGTGAGCAATCGCGGCACCCATCTTGCGGATAGCTTTGTCATGTCCAAATGTTGATGCAAAATATTATGTACCCGTTCATTCGAGATGCCCACAGCACTAGCAATCTCACGCACCTTCACTCTTCTGTCATCCATCACCATATCATGGATTTTATCATGATTTCTGGAGTAGTAACCTCTACAGGGCGTCCAGAACGTTCAGCGTCACTTGTGCCCATATGGCCACTCCGAAAATTTTGAAACCACTTATAAACTGTTCTAATCGAAGGTGCAGAGTTACCATAATGTTTATCAAGCTTCTCTTTAGTCTCCTGAGGCGTTTTGCCTTTCATAAAGTAGTGTTTAATCAACACACGAAATTCTTTTTCGTCCATTTTTTGAAAATCACTCGACTTCCTCGATTCAAACGAATGCCAAACACAAAGAAATAGACCGATCTGGCTGAAACTTGGTGTGTGTTCTTCCAAGAGATGCTATAACCTCGATACGCGCCAGTAGTGTTATCTCTCTGACTTTGCACGAACTTTTCAAACGACCCTCGTATGTACTATTGTGGTACTGGGTTCGATTCCCGGTCTTAGGCCTTGGATTTTATTTAATGGTTAATAATAGAAGTTTACAGTAAAGTATGTTTGCTAGTCGCCCCCGTCCACGACACCTAATTGGTAGTTGGACGTTAAGCCCCGCATGAAAAAATAGGCGATTACTTGCTTACTTACTTCAAATTATTAGTTTTATCATTTTCTTTGGTAAGTTACATTTAGGTTCAATATCATTAAGATTCCTTGCAGTGTGTCACGTACATTCGATTCTGATTAAATACCCACATCATATAAAAGGTACATATTATTCAAAGCTTTGATACAATAAAAATTTAGAAGTAATTACGCAGCAATTTTGTGATAACATCTTAGGACTTACTTAACAGTGAACATAAAGAGAAATACTTGCATTGTAATTGAAAAGAATCTACAGTACCGAACAAAAGTCTGCATACATCCTGAAAATTTGCCTTTTATCTCGGTCGGAAAGCTTAGGCGGATGCCCACTTCTCGGCTTACTTTCAGTTGGTTTTTATAATTTCTTATAACAGTCTGGACGGACACTCGCGTGCCTTCTTTGAATAATGTTTACAATGTGACGATATGAATATCCTTGATTATTTAATTTAACTATTAATCCGCGTTCTGAATTTCCTTTCTTTGGTGAACCATTTTAAATAATAATAAATTCTTAACTAACTCAGATCCGCCTATATTCATGTTTCAACCAAAACTAATAAATTTGTAAATATTAAGATTTACCCACCCTAACTAGTAAGTATTATTATAATATTGAATTTATCAATTCTGTATGTGGACTTTTGTTCAGGCATGAACTCCGATCTTTTTATTTATATGCAATGGGAGATGGCAGAGGTCTCTTCATCTCTCATATATATATATTTAGTAACAATAGTTACAAATGTTTAAATCACATTTTTTACTCTAATAATTCTTTATTTTGAAAATTCCCGAAATATTGTGGTGAATGTAGACTTTTGTTCGGCACTGTATAAAAAAGCTACAAACAAAGAAGAAATACGTGCCTTCGTGAGAAGTTTAACCCACTTAATTTGAGTTAAATACTTTGCCCGTTGAATCATGCTTTATTTATATCATTCATCACCTTTTGTCATTTGATCCTAATGATTTCTCTTGTATACCAAACTATATTCTGTATTTTTCCAGAATTAACAATCTCGCCTAATGCAATAGTATCCTAAGAATGCTATATGGGATCCCAAATTAAAGAAAAGAATGGATTAAACTTAAAAAGAAACTGCATTTGTAATATGTAATGCACAAGTGTGAAGATACCGATAGAGATGAAGATAAATTATTGTAAATAACAGCAGAATAACGCAGTAGAAGTGTTTACATAGAGTGAGTAAATCAACTGTACAAATTGTAGTTGATAATAGTTAACGCAACTTACATAATCTTAGCTTTGCCTCTTTTAATGGAAAACAAACAACTAGAACCCTTAATGAGACGGAAGAAGATTCAGTCTGTTCTTCATTCTCTACTCTCATTGAAATTTATACTTTCGTGCTAAATATTATCTTTAATATGACCTAGATAAAATACTAACTGTCAGACAAAGTTAATTTATTTTTTAAAATCATTTAATATTTTTCTTTTGAGCCTCAACTTTGTTTACTTTCTTTTTTCATCTTGTTTTGTTTTACGTAATGAAAATATGAGTTTCGAATCTTCTCCATTGCTAACTAGTGAATGCTTGTGAAGCACTTTCATTTTGTGCAAGTCTTGGCCGGACTATAAGTCCCGCAGAGCAATTATTGTCGCAACAAGCAGAAATAAGTAAAAAAAAATTACTTTCTGCGTAGAGAGCATAAAAATTTGACTACGAGTAAAGTTTTAACGTGTTTAAGAACCATTTTACAAAAAGCTACAAATTATTCGACACCTAGTATCCTAGAGAGTCGACAAAAACTATATTTTATTCAATGATCTTCGACTTAATACGTCGATACGAGTAATAACTGCAAGAAACAATACCCCATAGCTATCAAAAACGCTTATCAGTTTCTTAAAGTCTCCACACCCAATCAAAAACGCTTTTAAAGAATTTTAAAATAATGAAAATACTGAGTAAATGTTATATTATCTAAAATATACCATTCCGCAATCTTTTGAATTTTCTCTACAGTACAACCTCGGTTAACCGGGATCATGTTGAGTCATCATAAGAACACTTGGATCGGCGCCGAAACAAAAGTTAATTTTCGGTGGCGACAGGAAAAATTTTTGTCTTCCGATGTAACATAATTGTTAGGCGTGGCAGCAATTCTTTTATACCTGATTTTCTTGAAGGGTCATTATGTATGTATGTAAAAACCCAAAATATGGTGCAATTAGTACTGATTTTCTGAAAAGACCACGGGATTTACGTGTCATAAATGGTTGATTTTCACCTTCACGGTTATATGTAATATTTTTATGGAAAATTACCGGCATTATTTTAATCTTCCCAGAGAGCAGCCTAATCTCAAGCTAGTCTTCAGTGTTAATCAGTTCGTCCTACAGAAAACATCTTTCGTTTGCCCTTTCGGTCGAATTTTTATTTCACTTACGCAACGGAATCCGTTAAGAAAACTGGTACTAAACGTACAAATGTACTATGTAACACTGTGTATTCAGTTTAAGCGGGATTTCAGTTTTCCGGGGTGGGTATATCCGGTTAATCGAGATTGTACTGTATATATAAAAAAAGTTCTGTTTTATTGGAAACCGCAAGAGTTTGTTAAAACAGTAAATGTTTTACAGAAGGAAAATAGATTATTACCTATTTCAGTCATAATTTTTTGCGAAGCTCAGGACCTTTCGGGCTGACTAGATAGATCATCTTCAGGGCTTATGCTCGTTGACAATTATAATATTTTTTTGCATTTTTAACAACAAAGATTGGTGTGTATACTAGTATTTAAACAGTCGGATGTTAAAATTGGTAAAAATACGAGGGGGGTTCGAAAAGTTCTCGGAATGTTCTAGAAAGAAGTGTCACACCTCGGTGGAACTGCTTTTATTTTTCAACATAGTCTCCCTGTAGACTAATGCATTTGGTCCAGCGATGTTCCAATGCCTTGATCCCATCTCGAAAATGAGATTCCTCCAGGCCTGCAAAATACCTCTCCAATTCGGCTATATTATAATAATCAACAATTATAATAAGCCCTGAAAATAACTAGGTCCTTAAGTTTAAAAGCTTCGCAGAAAAAATTGTAACCAAAATTATAATAATTATAAGTTCGAACGTAAAATTCTCCGAAAGATATACGGCCCAGTTTATGATAGTGATAATGGCAACTGGTGAATCAGAACGAACAGGGAGCTCTACGCGTTATATAACGATATTTGCGTCACTCATTTTATAAAAGTCCGTCGCATCGAATGGCTTGGTCATGTGGAAAGAATGCCAGATAACCGTATACCACGCAAACTACTGCAAGGCACGGTTTTCGGAAAAAGGAGAATTGGGCGCCCACGTAGACGCTGGATCCAGGAAGTGGAGGAAGATCTAAGGACACTGGGCGTAACCGGCTGGAAAGGAAAAGCTAAGGACAGAGAAACATGGAATGATATTATTAAGGAAGCCAAGGCCCACCCCGGGCTGTAGAGCTGTATAGTAAGTAAGTAAGTTTAAAAGCTTCGCAGAAAAAATTATAATCAAAATTATGACTGAAATGGCAACAAACTTTCTATCGGATTAATAAATCACTCACCAAAATCGATGAAGAATATTCTAAAATTGACAAAGTGAACCCTGAAACCAATAATTTGATAGATAGTAATTAAAATCTACCAATAGGATATCGTCTGACTCCATTCTATAAAAAAGTAGTGCTTTAAAAAAGTTATCCTTCAACTTGGTCTAGAAACCGCACCGTCCAAGGGAAAGTGTAAGGATCAAGGAGGCTGATATCCAACTTCTCAGGGTTGGAGACTTCTTTGTGGGAGTCTCCCAAATAACAATTAAAATTAAATGTTCATCATTTTTTTACACATCGACTTGCTGATGGAGTAATTTTTTTAAAGGATGTTAAGCAGTTTTATTTTCTTATTTGTTCAAATTACAAAATGATATTTTTAACAAAACTACAGGTGAAAGATTCATTAAAATGTACATTTATTTTGTATAGTTTCGAATAATGGTAATTTATATTGGGCGTGTCAAAACACATTCTGTAGGTGTATTTATATTTTATAAATATTCCAGGTATACTAATAAATGTGCCTAGTTAATCTTGTTATCTCTCTCCAAACACAGCTTATTCCTATGAAAAGATTTGTTTGTCTTTCTTCTTCTTATTCAGTTACATAATCATTAATATATTTGATTTATCTTCATTAATTTGGTAAATGATACTTTATATTTTAAAATGGTTCAAATAAATAATATTGAAAGTGATTGTCTGCTTCGTCTGAGAACTCTCAAACTAACTTGGAAGACTAAAAAGACCAGTTTTAATAACTGTCTGTGTATTTGTGTCTATTACAATGAGTGGGCGATTAAACGACCTGTCCCGGGCTGTATTTAGTTTGCCTGCATAGCTAAATGATCCCAACCTCATCCTTATTTCATTTAAAATGAATGTAAACAATGTTTTATGTGAATTGGTACATGATATTTCTAGTTTTTAGGATTGAGATTAATTTAACGACTTGCTATAGAATTTATATAAATAGAAAGTTTGTTAAACCATAAAATTTAAAGCGGAAATTTATTATTATTATTCTGAAACTAACCTCGCTATTAATGCAGTAAACATATAATGCATTGATTGAATTTTACTCTCAACACTACTCTTAAATAAGTGAATATTAAATCAATTGATGATTTTTGAATACTAATTCCTCATACTAGACTGAAAAGACAAGAAACTAACCAACACTACAAAATTCTCGCCAGACTAGTACTATGTAGAAAACGATCGAAACTCAATCTAAATAACATGACTCTTATATACCTTCTATTTCTGCGATCTAGTTGAGTCATACGGCATCGAAATATACGGGGATCGACTAAACATTTCAATTCTTTACGTATCCAGTCACTACAATCAAAACATTACGCAAAATGCTTAACGTTTTATGTTTCTAACCTCACCATCCACAATGACCTAAAAATTTCTTTCATTGCGAAATAGTTATTTATTTAACAAGTGTGGAAAGTAGTACTTTTCCTCACATGAGGCAGGGTTTGCACGCACGAGCGAGCGAAGCGAGCCGAGTGCAAGTGCAAATTGCCGAGTGTGAGGAAAATACTTTACACTCGAGTTAAATATTATATTTTTTCTGCAACCATTAGGGTTATTAACTAAAAAAAAAACTAAACAGGAATCACTAGAATCCATTTTAAATTTCTATAAGGTAACACTATAACCTTTTTAACTGTTATAATTAAAAATATCTATTTATTAAAATATTATTTTTATTTCTATATTCCTTTCAATTTTTATTTTATTTTTTTAATATTCGTTTTTAATTATTTAGATAAAATAAATTTAAATAAGCTTATTAAAGTTTTACAGAAAATATTTAATAACAAAACTTCTTATATCAAGGAAGCACAATAAAGTTTTTTCACTCACTAGTGAGGAAAGTGACACTAATGGGAATTTTTCCCCACAAGTGAGGTAAAGTTGGGCATTACACAGCTGATTTTAATTGAGTAATGAGAACATTCATACATGGTTGCAGAAAAACTCATTTTCTTAAATTTCATTCCTCTACAGCACCTCATCCTAACCCTCTAATCGAACTTCTTCTGCAATCCTCCAAGGCGATTGAAGAGAAGATGGCCTCGTGATCTACTCTCATCATAAGATCAATATACGAGTATGTCCACGATAATGGACTGACACCACTGGGTGCCTCTCCTCTCATATACCCTGACATCGTTGTATCATGTACTACATTAGCTTGTTGCAACAGTTGTAAATTTCAAAAAACATTCATTATTTGATACAACATGTGAAACTTGTTAACATTATACATTGGATACAAAAGTAAACTGTTATGTATTCGTTGTACATTCCACCGTAAATTGTCTCTACGTTAAATCTACGCAATAATACAGAAAATACAATATTCTAGGCTCCATTAAATAAATAATTTTAGAAAATATTTTTTACTGTTTTGGATTTGATTCACGATTCTTAATACATTGCAGATGAAAAACGAAGAATTACTGAATCTTATAAATTGATTCTAATACAAAATTTCCAAGATTTCATAACGCAAAATAATGTTTATAACGCAATCAAACAGATAAAAGAGGTTTTTCTTCAAACCTGCGATAATCTGCAAAAGGAATCTGAGTTGAAATAAATTGATGAACCCCTCCTTGGTTCGAAACTTAACCGATTTGGCTATTCTTGGCTAAATTGCATTTAAAAGTTAGAATTGGGTCGAATCCCGCGGCCAGTATCCAGTGGCACTTCTTGGATTTGTGCTTTTTGCCTTGATCTGCTGAGACCAACGGGATGAACTTCTAAGAAACAATAAATGAATAGTAGATTTTTAAACATTGTAATAAATTTCATGGAGAGGCAATTGGCAACATCAAATAAGAAGATCTAGAATAATATTAATTTAATGAAGTAACTTCTGACATCAAAAGCCTTATTAATAACTTTTTCTATAAGTCTTAAATGCAGCCGTTGCCCTCAATCCGGCACTAATTAAAGAAATGATTGGCCTACTTGAGGATTAATATCTTCTGACAAGAAATTTTTGCACCCCACAAAAGAATAAATAAAATAAAATATAAAATGGAAGAAAAACAATAAAATTTATAAGAGTATTATAAAGGCAAAGTATACATAACACTGATTCCATTGTTGAAATCAAATTTAAAACTTGAATTAATAAAATTTAAAATAGTTATAAAAAAGACATTTTTGTTTATTCCCAAGCTGCCATGGTCCGCAAAAATAGAATAAGTTGTAACCCAGCGAACGAATGAATCGATAACCTATGCTGATAAATGAGAATTTGGTAGCATTAATAAAAACAAATAAGATAAAAAATCAGATTTAAGCCTTCAGGCTGTGAGATTTACAACGTCTGATTAGAGCTCGATTTACTCTTTCTGTTACCATTTTATTTTTTGTTTTAGCCGACCACCTTCAGAAAATGGTTTAATAATGTTTATTGATTATTGAAATTAATTCTAAACGGACTCTTACTCTAATCAATCTTATCTTTATCTGTAAAAGAATTAATTCATACATTTTACTCGATACAGAAAGATAACATTTATTGTTTATTACAAACAATAATAAATAACAAAAAATAAAAATAAAATGAGGTAAACATCTCTAATATATAAAGACATAAATCAAATGTTTCAGTAGCTAGACTGTGAGGCACCCACTCGCGCTGGCAGCGAATGGCTCTGTTTGTTTCTGCCGAGGATATTATTTGGTTTGTAAATTAGTTCCTGGCAGCTAGCTAATTGAAAAGAACGGGTTGATGTTCGCCGACTTCTTAAGACGTGGTACTTGTAGCATAAAAACTTAAATTTTATTACGACTTGCCGTACGCTAGATAATTACCTAAGGAATTCGTTTCCTATTAAATAACAATAATTTGCCTGAATTGATATAATATTTCCATTTTTGTTTTTTTTAGAAGCTTCATATTTTCCTCTATCAGCAAGATTATGTAAATTTTTGTGGTGTTTTATAATCACATAACTTTTTTCTGTATTTATTTTTAAATTAAACTTTGTAATAGAAAAAAATTTATTAAGGAAATATTAAAACTGGGTTAAGTAATAAAAGTTTTATTACAATAATTTACTTCCAAAGCTTAATATAAAGAGTGTGACTCTAACAAGATGGTCGAAATTGTCTTTTAGATTGTACTCAACGACAATAAAGTAACTAAAGTCAAAAACTTGTAGTTCACGAAGTCTATAGTCTGTTTCATAAAGGTTAGCCTCTTGTTGGTCGCTAAAGAACATTATAGTTTTTGGAGTATACCCTACAATTTCTTCAGCAAATTTGCATGGTTATAGATTTTTAGTTCGATATGAAGCCATCTCTAACACTTCAATGCTCAAACGTTAAAAAAATACACACTCAAATTCAAAAATTTATCCCTAATAAGGGAAAGTGAAAGAAAGGATTACCTTGGTTTTTTGGTTTGCTGGAGTACTTCACTTCTAGTCTCAGTTTCAAAACTTCAACTTTAATAAGGGAAACTTTCTCTCGGTTTTTCTGGTTCGCTCGAGTACTGGCAAACCCCGAGGTCCTGTTTTGAGTTCAGACTCTGATACACAGGATGGTTATTAACGAAAGAATACTATCAGCAGGATTGCAGTTTACTTACAGAATTCCGGGTGCCATCTGTTGTAGATATTGACGCACCTTAATTGGAAAAATTTACTTGTTAAACCATCTCGCTGTTTAATATTTGTCAAGATTTTCAATGACGCGATGCTCATAAAGTATTCCTATAAAGTCTTTTAGGAACAAAAAATACATATATAAAACGTAACTTCGAAAAGCATCCTAAATGGAATTTGACCCTGAAAGAAGGTCAGCTACAATAAAATTATTTAGGTAAATAATCAAATATAATATGAATAATGGTTTGTCTAAACGTACTTTATTTAATATGTTCATTTCTACTACTTCACTAAAAATGTACGAATTCAAATTATTGATTCAATAAAAGCCAATTCGAAACCTACGAAACAAAATGTTCAGCCTGATGTAGAAATAAATCAAGCAAGCAATTTATTGCTTTTGTAATAAGATAAATTGTACCTAGCTAAAAATTGCCTTAGGTCGAAACATTCAATTGTGAAATATTACAGAAATTTGTCACCAATTTTCATCCTTGAATCAAGCCACTTTCCACCTTGATTAATGAACACTTTTAATAATTTTCGATATTTTTTCAATCAAAATTAATATCATTTTAATGTATGCGATAAATAATTGTACATGTGAATCCGTTGAAAATCTTTAAATACAGTATACAAGTGAGTTAATAGAAAAGTCGGCGAATATTATGTTACTAAGGAGTAACTAAGGCAGTTGGTTGTTGCTACGAGCTACAGACGTACACCACTGGGATGTTACTAAAATAAAATATTTACCAGCTCTACATTCTCTTTCCTGTTTCAACCATCTAAGGGTAGTCCTTCCTTATCCAGCTTCTGTATTCTTTTTTTTTTTTTGCAGTTTTCTCTGCTGTTGAAATGAGTCTAGCACCAAACAAATTGCAGCAATACATACTGCGCTGTGTGTTTTCCTCAAGTGCACATTTATATTTTATTTACAATCTTATCATCCTTTATTACCGGGAGCGCAAATTTAGGTGGTAAGAATTTCCTCCCTAGGACTGAAAATGAAGGCTGTTTGTAAAGCGCATAGGTAAAGGGGGCGCACGGAGGAGTTAGGTGCATATTTTATTTCAATGTTGGAGAAGAGTTCATTGAATTGCCCTGGGGCCCAGGTGTAATTCTTTGTTTTGAAAAAGTACTACTGCTAGGCTCTGGTAAATGAAACTAACAAGTACACTGAAGTACAGAAAATGAAAATAACTCCTGTGAAGAAAACAATAATATCTCTAATTTTCTTAAAATACCATAATTTCATTATTATTATTGATCGCTAAAGTATAGGCTTGCCCTTAGCGTCATATCAACAACGTGTATTAACAAGCAAGTGAATCAAAATTGCATCAGAAATCAGCTGCTCATGCATTCTAAAAATATTATTATTATTATTTATTAAGAGATCTATTCCAAAACTTCTGCAAAACACTTTTTCTATCAAAACTAATTTTAAAAAGAGGAATGTTTTAGTAAAACATAATTCTAGTGAAAACTAATTTGAAAATTAAAAATACAAGCGTCGTTTCTCACATGAGCAAAGAAAAATGAAAAATTTAGATTTAAAATTATTCAACTCCTTATGTATAGAATAGAATAGAAAAGAAATTTATTATTCTGGGACAATTGTCCCCTAAGAATAAATACAGGAACAAATAGAGGCCTTAACAGTTTGGACTGTGATTATACAGAAATTAAATAAATAAATAAGTATTTACAAAAGTGAAAATATAATAAGTGAAAATGAAAGTAAAAATAAAATAATAAAACAGCAGAAATTAAGGAAATAAATTAAAACAATTAGAATTTCGGAGGAAGCTGAATAGAAAGGAGATAACTGAATAGACGGGATTTAAAGATGGATAGGGTAGGAGCATGGCGGGCAGATGAAGGCAAGGAGTTCCAGAGAGAGGTAGCACGTATTAGGAAGGACTTGTCAAAGGATGAGGTACGGTGAGAGGGAATATAGAGATCAGATGAGCGAGATCTAGTGTTACGGGAATGGATGGAGGATTTAAACTTAAGGAGTTGAAAAATATAGGAAGGCCTTTGAGACTGGATGACTTGAAAAAGGAAAGAAGCCAAAAGATATTGGCGGCGATAGACAGGAAAAAGCCACTTCAACTCATCGTAGCAGTGCGAAATGCGAGAGTCTCTGTAAATGCTGAAAATAAATCTTATGAAGCAGTTCATGAGGCGCTTAAGCTTAGCTTCAATATCACTAGAAAGACCGCCATATACTAAACAACCATAGTCGAAATGGGGGAATATAAGAGAGGAAACTAGGAGTTGCCGGGTCTTAATTGGAAAAAGGTGACGGGAACTATTAAACTGCTTAAGGATATGGATGGATAGGTTTCCAGGATAGGTTTTGATAGAAAGTGATACCAAGGTTTTTCACAGAGGAACAATATTTTATTGGGGTATTGTAAAGGAAAAGATTAGGAAGAGGAGCCAATGATTTAAGGAGTGGGTTGGAGCCAATAACTATAGCTTTGGTCTTTTCTACATTCAGGGTAAGCTTATTGTTCGTGGCCCATGCTGAGATATTATTGAGGTCTTCTTGAAGTTTAAATACAGCTTCAAACAAATCCGACGGGGAAAAGGATAGCTAAATCTGAAAATCATCAGCATAGAGGTGATACTGGGAATGAGAGATGGAAAGAGGAAGGTCATTGATGTAAATTGAGAAGAGGGTGGGAGTAATTTTTTGTTTCTATTCCAAAACGAATTATCATTTTGAGGCCAGTTTCATTCTAATAGTTCACATGAAAAAACAGGCCTTTTATTGCCTCTTGCCAGGCGCCACGGTAGCCGAGCGGTTAGAGGTGAGACCTGCGAAGCTAATATGTATTGTGGTACTGGGTTCGTTTCCCGGTCTTAGGCCTTGGATTTTATTTAATAAACTTAATATGGATGATTTGCGAGGAATCGGTCAAATACTTGACCGATTCCTCGCAAATCATCCATCCTAAGTTTAACAATTTACGGTCACGAAACCAATATATTCATTTTATTTAATGGTTAATAAAAGAAATTTACCGTAAAGTATGTTTGCTAGTCGCCTCCGTCCACGACACCTAATTGGTAGTTGAATGTTAAGCCCTGCCTGAAAAAATAGGCGATTACTTTACTACTTTACTTTACTTTATTGCCTCTTGCCTTACTAATCACATCATTACTTTTAATTTAAGAATTAATATCTTTTTTTGGATGAACTGAAAGATCCTGAAAGAAACTGAAAGATAATAAATCAAGCAAACCTACAATGGCAAAAAAAAGTGACTTGATAAGCGAATAAACTGCCATATTAACTACCCATCTTCTATCCAACAAGTTTGTATAGATTCAGATTAGATTAGATTCGTGATAATCCTATTTCCCAGGTACCGCAGACAAAAAGGGGATTCTTTCCAATTCCGTTGGAGTAGAGAAACTTCTTTTTTTGATCATTATCTTTTCACCAGTCCTTTGGTGAATCATACACTCCGTTTCAAGGTCTAGAAGATCTCATATCACCCACTAGAGATTGCAGTGCATTTAAATAGAATGTAAGAAACCCATTGGAGGAAAAATTGTTATAATCCGCATGAAGAGGGATGCCAAATTGTTCTTAACCAAATCCGTCCGGTTGTATTTGAACGTCGCATGCTGATCTTAAGTAACGCCATCCTAGCTAAAAAAGATCCTCTAAAGATCTTAGGTTAGGTGGGTAACGGCTTTTTTTTCTTCTAACCGATTCTTGGAGACGTGCTTCAATCTTAACACAGCGCTCGCTGTCGGTTGGGTAACAAGAAAGCTGAGGTACTTGGGGATTCAGGTAGAAAGAGACAATCCAGCAGATGTTTGACGCTTGAAGCCACTTCTAACACCTTTATTTATACACTACCGTTACCTCAATTCATTTAGCTCGTCAATATTTAGTGTAAATTTAAAGCCTAGAGGAGAACATTCGTGTTTGTTTTTCTATCTGCCCCAGCGTAAATTTCTATTTATTTAATTATATATTTTCATATTTCTTTTTATGTCTGTTCGCCTTATTACAGTGGCTATGCTACCTTCCGGAACATTGCCAATTTGTAACGGAAGTTCTACGATTTCCCAAAAGGCCCTCACCAAAATTAAGGGCATCCCAGACTAAAATCTGAAGCTCAAAAAGTAAACTCAAATAACGGGAATGAAGGAAGAAATATTGGTAGAAAGAAAGGAGCTATTTCCAGACTAGTTTTTTAAAAAAAGAAACTTACTTCGAAAATAGAGACAGAATAGAACAAAAAAAAAAACTTATATATACTGCGGGCACTTGATTTCATTTCCCTTAAAATGGAAATTTTGTCCCTTAAACGTTATTTTTAATAAATAATTTAATTAATTTCAGTAACAGATTTTAATTACGCCAGCTAATGAATTTTCTCGTACAGTAAAAATAGAAATTGTCAGATTATAAAGAGAGATTAGGTTGGTTATTAAGGTTTACGCGCTATCATTGGAATATTATCTCAAAACCTTATCTTATTAATGAAAACAGTAATAATAGCTTTAATACTAATTCTAGCCCATAGATGGCACTCAATGCTAATTCTTTTATTTCTTCCTTAGTGTTAGGCGACTAATGTTACTGTAAAAGTTAGTATACACAGATATTTATCTAATCGTAAATTTGTGTTAACTAATTAACATTCTTACTCAATGCACATTAAATGTATATATGAAGAATGTTTTCCTCCAAATGTGAACTCAGTTTCGAACTTTGAACCTTTAAAAATATTCGCACTCTATAAACTATATTTTTCTGCTCATATTTGGCTATTTACAAAAGTCGTATTAATGGTAAGCTTAACTTGGCTGAATCTCTGCAAAAAAAATCTCCCAAAATAATTATTTCTAAATATAAATAAATAATGAAAGCGTTTGGCATTTAAGAAAGAATCGGAGCCAACCTTAAACAGATATTTTTAGAAAATTGGAGAAAATTAACCAAATCCTTCAGGTTATGTTAGGTAAGACCTTTGGTATTAACCTCTGATGCGATGATAGGATAAAAGAAAATTACAGGTATGAGCTACCAGGTTCTTTTCTTCCTGGTATCGAAAGGTTTGTTATCTTTCTCTAGGACTTCAAGAAGTCAGCATCCCTTAGTTATTAAACGATTTTTTAAGATTTAATGATCAATAGTTTGGAACTTTTGGTTTTTGACGTGAATACGTCTTTAAATGTGCTATCATATGGAGGCAATCCAAAAAACCTAATGATAACAAAATCGGGGGATACAGTTTGGCATTATAGTTTCGAATCTATCGTCTACATCCAAAATTAAATTAGACCACTGGATAGCTAAAGGATCAAAGAAGTCATTACAATAAGCGAGGAAGGTGACGCATCTTTGTCACAATATTCCAAAAACATCGCTAAAATTATACCCGATTACGAGCCTGATCTTACTACACCAATTATGATAGTTGGATACTTTAATGTTGATGTCTCACAAAACCGCTCATTGCCCGACTTCATGCTCAGCGAGTTCAATTTGTCTTATATTGAAACTTCTCCAACAACGTTAGGTAATACCTATATTGATTTAACGTTTACCAGAAATCTCAATGTATCTTGTATGCCATTTGTGTCGTACTTTTCGTATAACAGACCTATAATTAATAAAGTTATATTGTAACACAGTAATTATGTGTTTCCTTGATTTCATCCTAAATACATAAATAAAAATATTTTATATAAAAAATATAACTCGTTACGTAAACATATTCACGTACAATACACGGCCGTGTGCATGACACAGCCACAGGTTTTTTTTTTACTACAATCAATCTATTGCATTACTTCCCCCAGTACATGTGTAAGAGCAGGACAACACTTTACGATACGTAGGGAAACCCTAAACCCATCATCCTACCAAATTTCATCAAAATTACTGTATTTTTGCTTGAAAATGGCCTGTATAAGGGTCTATGGCATCTAATTAATTGTAAACAATATTAATGACAATTTTCGTGCAGTTTTTGAAGATCAACTTTTGTACAACTGTCCTACCGGATAGTTTTGATAGTTTTAATTAAAGTTTATCTCATGCTAAAAGCAATTTTTAGTTAGTTTTTTTTTAAAAAAAATAGTTTTCAGCAGGATAACTTATTCCTGTATTTACCTTTTTTTTTATATACATCAAAGCAGTAGTTATTAATAGCATGTTTGACCATTTTAAACAAAGTAACTTTAAATAAATAAACTAAAATACAATAGAAAAGTTAAAACTCGCCGTTAATTATTGTATACTTAGAAACATATAATCTTTTACTCGGATCTAAGCTTAAAAAAATAATCAGAGTACAGGTGGAATAAATTAAAATATAAAAATTGAATTCTCCCGAGTTGTACGTGTCTTTAAAACTAGACTCACGTGTCCCAGATTGTCCGATAGTGGAGAGACTGCTGTTAGGCAGTCCAGCTTACATTTTAAAAAGGCGACAATCCCACTCTCAAAACACAATTAGATAGTCTCCTCGTAACTACAAGAAGCACTGTCCAGATCGCTATGGCTTTGTTCTTTCTGTATTTTTAAACAAAAAGATAAATAAGAATTTCTCCTAACCGGGCCATGCATGGGTTTTATTTATTCATATTTTTAAATGAGTTAGGAATATTGTAAAAATAAAACTAACAAATTAATATTTCTAGTTGTTGCTTAAATTTCTATTTTAAGATTTATCTTCTTGGGCTTTACTTAGACCGAAGACTTTCTTGGAACCCCCACACTAGACTTAAAAGAACAGAACTAAACAGACGCTATCGACTACTTAAAAGACGATAGATCAAAACTTTCTCTGGACAACAAAAGACTAATTTATACTTCTATTTTGAAACCCACCTGGGCGTATGGAATAGAGCTGTGGGGTTCAACCAAAGGTACAAATCTCCAAAGGATTCAATCTCTTCAATACTTCTAACTATCGTACACCTCCATTTTATGTCTCCAACCTGACTATACACACTGACCTTAACATTCATTTTGTCACACAAGTAGCTAAAACACGATACAGAGAACTCTATTTCAGCATGCAATCTCATATAAATCCTCTAGCTAAAAATCTTTCTTCTAGAACTCTTCCTGATAGCCCGACAAGACGCCTTAAAAGACAGTGGCCTCGTGATCTTCTCTCAAATGAAGAGAGTGACTAACAGCCTAATGTTTTGGGTGTGTTACCACTGGGTAACTTCTCCACTCGTTACCTTATCATTTATTGCTCTATTGTATCATTGTTACTTATAGCGCTAACGCGCTGATTGTAGCACAAATAAACGCAAAAAAAAGAAGATTTATCTTCCTCCTAAAAAAAAAAAGTCCCTGAGATACATTTAGCTCGGCCAAAAGTATAAAAACACACACACCTACCTTTTGTATTCCATTTGAGTTGCCGAAATATGGAACAAAATTCCATTTTTGTGTATCTCAGAAATATAAAATTTAAAATTTCGAAACAGTGCCACTATAGGGCCAGGTAATTAGACGCTAGCCTAGCGGTTAGAGGCGAGCGTAAGGTTGAGGCAAAGCAAAGAGTGGTATTGGGTTCGATTTCCGGATTAAGATCTGAATTTTATTCTATGAAAAATTTATAGTTAAGTACGTTTGCCTCTGTCTTGAGACTAAATGTCGACGCTGAATGTAATTACTAAATCTCGCCAGAAAAATTTGGCATTACTTTACTTTATTAAAAGAAGGAAAAATAAGCCGCCAGAGAACGGTGATTCTTTAAAGAATGTGAAGCCATGAGAAACAAGTCGGCGAGTTAAATCGGGCGTCAGTTATCTAACATTCCTATGAATACGCAGAAGATTATCTTATTATTGTTCATAAGTTAAGGAAACACCGAAATTCTGGTCCATAGATGTGATTAACAAGCGGCTACTACACAGTGAACACGAATTAAGTATGTACTGCAGTGGGCGGAAATAACCAAAATATACAGGTTCAAGAACGGCAACTACCTCTGGTGGTAGTATCTCGAAGCAATAATATTGTTATGTTTGGAAACAATAGTTATTTATTTAACAAGTGCGGAAAGTAGTACTTTTCCTCACGCGAGGCAGGGTTTGCACGCACGAGCGAACGAAGCGAGGCGAGTGCAAGTGCAAATTGCCGAGTATGAGGAAAATACTTTACACTCGAGTTAAATATTATATTTTTTCTGCAACCATTAGGGTTATTAACTAAAAAAAAACTAAACAGGAATCACTAGAATCCATTTTAAAATTCTATAAGGTAACACTATAACCTTTTTAACTGTTATAATTAAAAATATCTAATTATTTATTAAAATATTATTTTTATTTCTATATTCCTTTTAATTTTTATTTTATTTTTTTAATATTCGTTTTTTATATACTTAGCTACGTTAAATAAGCTTTTACAGAAAATATTTAATAACAAAACTTCTTATATCAAGGAAGCACAATAAAGTTTTTTCACTCACTAGTGAGGAAAGTGACACTAATGGGAATTTTTCCCCACTAGTGAGGTAAAGTTGGGCATTAGCTGATTTTAATTGAGTAATGAGAACATTCCTACATGGTTGCAGAAAAAAGTCTTTGCATTTGAATAAGGTGTTCAATCAAGGGGAAGAGTGCTCAGAACGAGGCTCACATTTCTGTTGCTGGAAATACAGAAAACTTGTTCCTCTTATTTTCAAAAAAAACTGATTTACTAGGAAGGAAATGAATACACAATTTATTTGATCATAATCACTTGAAGACACCAGGTAGCAAATTACATGTTAAACTACAGTTATTTCACAAAAAAAGGAAAGTTATTTAATCGCAGTATTTTAGGTTATATATAAAAGAGGAATAAAAAGGCAAGTGGGCCTTATATTGAACAGAATAGAACCTTTTTGATATTTAAAAGCGAGGCAATAATTAAGTTTGGAATAAAATATTTCAACTTGTTGTGGTAGCTAATGATGATGTGCTTGTTCATTTCTCTCTCAGTAGAATCATTTCCCATTAGTTATATGATCCCTTTGATTAAATTTGATTTAAAAAAAAAATGGCGAAAAAAGAAACAGTTTTAATTAATTCAAAACAAATGTAATAAAAACCGCTACAACTAAGTGAATCAATTTCATTAATGAATTAATAAAGTTCTAAAACAACCGAGTATCGTTTTGTATACAGGATGTTTGTAGGCAGAAAAGTTGGTTTTGTTCTTCTTTTTATTTAAAAAAAAAAAAATCTGGAAAGTGAATATTTTCTGTTCATTTATTTGAAATATTTCTCATATTTTTCTTTATTAAGAATTTATCAGTTATCAACTAAAAATATGAATTGTTTATATAATATAGAATATTTATAACAGTTTGCAGCAAAACTGTTACTTATTACAAATAAGAATTCTTTTTAAAATGAATTTGTGAAGTACCAGTTCTCATGAAATTCAGTAAATGATATAAACATAATTGATTTCAGTGAAGGAAATATAAAAACAAATCCCGTTAATGGCATTTTCCAAGTATTTTTATGGTGATATCAATTCGAGATGGTCTTTGAATGCTTCCTTCCCCTCTGTTCAGTTTCATAACAACCTTCTCTAATATTAATATAGCAATTTCAGTACGATGAACACTCTCACAAGTACCCAACAACTTTCAAGAACCTTAAAAGAGAACAAATGCTTTCAGACATCCTCTTTTATCGTCATATTATTGTAAACAATTGCTTTCTTTTTTCTCTTGTCTTCTGAGAATACATTTTTTTCCCTTGCTGAGTTAAATCTAATTATTTATTGCTATCCGTATCATTTTAATGTATTGTCGATTATAAGCGTTCTATTACTAAATGTATGGTTCACAAGCTCTGTATGGAATATGGAAATACCTAAGTTAAGTTCATAGTGGACAATAACGGGTAAGTGATTTTTTAACAACCGTAGTGTGCTCCGTAATTGTGATTACTCAAAATGTCATACTGTATACTCGATATGACTGAAATACGTGAATGACAAATTATCTTAGCATTGCGGACCAAACCTGTTGTTTTAAACATTTTCGTTTGTTGTTCTTATTACTTTCTGAGTTCTTCATTTTAAGCTATGGGAACCTCATGAATTCTAAGGAGAAACACAGGCAAAAACAAAACAAAAGAACACTTTTGGAAAACATTACGAGTTAATCCAGATTAATTGAGATTTATTAGTTTCAGAATGGATTTAAAAGCGCTTAAACAAATATAATCAATTCAAAGTGGAGTGGATCATTTGTTTTATGTATATACAGGGTGTCCCAAGCTATATGGATAACGACTTTTTCTCGGAAACTAAGGTAGCTAGAAAAAAACTAAAATATACGTGTTCCCTTAGTTTTTTGTTAGGAATCCAAATTTACTTTGTATTTTTTTTTTCGGTGCTTCCAGAAGCGAGATACAGGCACCAACTTCATTTTTTCAAATGGGAAGGTGCGGTTTTTATTTCAGAAATTGATTTCTCTATTTTTTTAAACAAACTTTTACTCGAAAGGTTTTTTTCTGTGAGCGATATTTTAGAAGTTATGAATGAAAACATGATTCTTATAAGAAATTTCAAAATGATAATATTATAACGGTTTTTTGATTGAATAAGAAGAAAAGTACTATTTTATTATAAATTTTACTCCTCATTAATATTACAGATCATGCTCGAACTGGCCTCCACCATTAGAGATACATAGACATGCTCTTTCCTGCCAATTGCCCTTACTGCCAAAGAAATAGATTCGAATTTAACCAAGTTACAGGCATCTATTATTCTTTGCTTTAGTTCATCTACAGATGCAATCCTGGCTTGATTCTGATGCACCTAGATTTAGAAATGCTTTTAGATAAGCAGAAATAAGGAAAGAAAGAAAAAAGTTATGAATAATCACCTTGTTTTTCAGGTATCCTCAAAGGAAATAGTCCATAGGTGTCAAGTCCGGTGAACGAGGTGGCCATTGAATTGCCCCCCCCCCGTGTCGATATAACACGCCCATCAAATTGCCGATCGAGATATCTCTTTACATGCCTGATGGTGTTATATCGACACGGGGGGTGATTCAGTGGCCATACTCGAAAAACAAGGTGATTATTCATAACTTTTTCTTTCTTTCCTTATTTCTGCTTATCTGAAAGCTTTACTAAATCTAGGTGCATCAGAATCAAGCCAGGATTGCATCTGTAGATGAACTAAAGCAAAGAATAATAGATGCCTGTAACTTGGTTAAATTCGAATCTATTTCTTTGGCAGTAAGGGCAATTGGCAGGAAAGAGCATGTCTATGTATCTCTAATGGTGGAGACCATTTCGGGCATGATCTGTAATATTAATGAGGAGTAAAATTTATAATAAAATAGTACTTTTCTTCTTATTCAATCAAAAAACCGTTATAATATTATCATTTTGACATTTCTTATAAGAATCATGTTTTCATTCATAACTTCTAAAATATCGCTCACAGAAAAAAACCGTTCAAGTAAATTTTTCTTTTAAAAAAATAGAGGAATCTATTTCTGAAATAAAAACCGCACCTTTCCATTTGAAAAAATGAAGTTGGTGCCTATATCTCGCATCTGGAAGCACCGAAAAAAAAAATATAAAGTAAATTTGGATTCCTAACAAAAAACTAAGGGAACACGTATTTTTTAGTTTTTTTCTAGCTACCTTAGTTTCCGAGAAAAAGTCGTTATCCATATAGCTTGGGACACCCTGTATTTTATAGCTTGCAAAGATAACCTTAAAATTTAAGATTTACAAAGCGATAGATTTCTTTTCTTTTGCTACAAAACATCTTTGAAAAAACATTATTTATTAAAGGGGACCAATTTGTATTGAATATGAATACAAGAATGTGAATATGAAGTACCTAAAATATACATGTATGAGAGAACTTAATTTTAAGTTCGCGGAGTTATATCTTAGTTTAAATTGCTAAACGACTCTATTTCCTCACCACTCACCACCAACTTGGCAACTTCTAAGTCAGGACTTGGGACAACTTTAAAGAAGAGAATTTCATTCATAAAACAAAACCAATTACACAGTGCCTTAGACAATAGTTTTGCCAGGAGATATCCCGGTGAGTAGTTTTGTAGTAAATTTTGGCTGGTGCCACGTTAGTTAACATCATTTCTATAGTAACTTTTTGGAATTTAATCTTTATTTTGAGGCGGGAGTGCCAAGGAGTTGGGCTCCTAAGTATCCTATCTTATCTCTACAAATCTTATTAATAATTATTCTTTAATTATTTTTCTATTTCTTTCTGAAATTTAAGGCAAGGATTTTTTTTTTTCTTCTGAAAAGTAAGACCAAAATATGATTTAGTAGAGAATTATGAAATACCAATTCACAAAATGATTCTGAAACACACATTTTTTAGTCAGTAGAAAAATGATTTTGTTTCCAGTGTTGACTTAAATGTTACATTCAATTATTGCAGTATTAAACGGTAAAAATTACGAATCCTTGCTACTAAGCTAATCCACAAATGATATTAGCTTACATTGTGTTCTTTTTCTCTTGGAAAGGTTATACAGTTTTTGGTCTCTTTCAGTTCGTTCCATGAACAGATGTTACGATTGATTAAATGTTATGTTGGAACTAATGAAATTTCGTGTACCAGAAGACTTTATCACCGTTTGGATGAAAATGTTCACTTGCTTTACCTTAATGAATTTGTACTGTTGATGACTGATATTTGCAACAGTATCATTATTATTTAAAATTGTATGCTAGTTATTTGTTCAAAAATAAAATTACAGATTTTGTGATAAAGTTACTACTCTCAAGATGTTAGTTACATTAAAAGAGATTGGATGAAGGAATTCTCTTTGGCAGAAATGTTTAATTACTTAACTAAAGCTTTCTCTATTCATTGGTTTTAGACCTTTAACCTTAAGCTGTAAGGTATAGTACTGGAAATTATGCTAAATCTTAATCCTTTTTCGATTCATTGTAGCTTCTTCTGATTAAAAACTCTATTTTAATTACTGTTTACAAAAATCGATATGTTTACAACGTAAAACAATGAGTACTCATTGATTATTAATAACCTGCTTTATTCATTCATTAAAAGTAATATAATACTAATTGGTTGTTTAAAGTTAAGGAAAGTTTATCATGTTATGAAAACTTTTAAAGCACAAATAATGTGTATTATCAGAGCGATAGATAAGAAAGTTTCATGAACTAATGAAGTGAGTGCAATTAGAAATCAACAGGTATGAATAATTTCTATAATAGACTCAAAGTGCGCAAAGAAAGGATGGGAAACAATTTTGCTTAAAAAGAGTTTTGGATTAATTGATCAACAGCTGTCGACAAAAATAAAGTGTATTTCGCCTTAGATGATTGCTTCAAAGTAAGAGTACTAGAAGGGTGACAATACCAGGAAATATAGAACTATGTATTCCTGGACATGCTTCCTTCGAATTTAAAAGAAATTTAAAGTTTCCTGGAATCAGAATTTCTGCAATTTTTACCATATTTCTGGAAAGGCCAGTCGTGAGAACATTAATGTAGTTTCCAATGTCTCTGAGCGTAATAGTTGGAAACAGGATATGGTAACTCCATTCCTAAATTTCCTATTTACAGGAATTAAAATTCAACTACTAGAATATGGAGAAGGAAATTCAAATCATCATTCAAGTATCTTAAAAAAGAAAACGTATTCTCTAATTACATTTGGGTCTAGAATAATTTAGATCATTTAATCAATTTTAAGATCAGACAGTTGTAATTGAATTATATCACACTTCAAGTAACAAAATAATATAATATATACTAGAATTAAATGCTTTGTGACAATAATGATAATTACATATTTGAAATGTCATTTATTTGGTACGTTGATTAAGGCTACTGGATGCAAATAAGATTTACATTTTAGTCCTTTGTTGCACCTAAATCTAAACAACACAGCTAAAAAGACAGTCGTATTAACACATCCAAAGGATGCCGCTTTGTAAGATGACATATTGTCCGCTGAGTCTGGGGCTTCTATACTCTCCACTGTTCAGACGAGAATGTTACTACCAGCCAGACGTGACTGCCATGGCAATGGTCTTTTACATGGCCTTCAATTCCTCTACATGTATACATCTAGTATAACTTCTAAATTAGAAGTTCTCAGATTTAGGATTTCTAGCGAAATAAACATTAATAATGTAAATGTAATTTAAGATGAAATCCAATTTATTTTTAGCGAATCAAGGAGAAGCAATTATTTGATGGCCGGAAGTAGCTAAGATCCCATTAGTGGTGCTTTTATTTTGTGCTAGGAATTTCCAGTCTCAGTTGCCTGATACTTTTTGGGCCGTTATGGATTGTCTTTTGGGCACGAACTAGGCAATCCGCTAGATTGGGTCTATTGATGAAGATCTGGCGGCTATTCTAGTGACACTTCTGTCATCTATGACCCAGGAGATTTTGAGTTTAAAGGGAGGTAACAACACTTTAAAGTAAATTGAAATGTGATAGATTAAAAAAAAAAAACATTTTGAGCTATAAGGACTTAAAGAAAATGTATAGTATAATACTTCCTCATGAACAATTGCAATACCCGTAATTAAAGAAAAGATCGGACTCTATTGAGCCGAATTCAAACCTTTCCCAGCCCTGATTTAGTCTGTATCTGCATATTAGACTTAATCGTTTAGACTTTTTTTTATTTATCCTTTTATTGAAATTTACACTTGTACCTACAGGGCACAATAAGTAAATGAGATAAATGTATGTATACAGTAACGTGGCAGACGTGAATGACAGTCATCCAGTGATGGCCGCCATTAGTCACCAAGTTGGTCACGGGGTCAACGGCGCCTCAGCCGTCTTCGAGGATTGAAGGGTAGCGTAGTTGAATACAAGTTTGCAGCTAAAGGGTTGGGATGAAATGAGAGTTTTTGATGAAAATTTTTATATCGGATTTTGGCAAGTTCGAAGGTGAGTGGAATTTGGAGATCTGTATGTATTGTGCGGTTGCTAACATTAGAATGGAGCGTCTACTATGCGGCGGAGTATTTTGGATTGGAGTATTTTTGCAGTCTATTGATGTTAAATTTTTTAGCTGTTCCGTAAATTTCGAGTCCGTAAGTCCATATTGGTGTGAGAAGAACTGTATAGAGTCATCGTTTGTTCTGTAGTGAGAGTTTTAAGCGTTTGTCGTGTAGTGAGGCTAGAAGTCAAGACTTGAGCTATTAAAAGAAATGCTTAAGTGTTAATTGTACACGTAGAGTCAGTAGCTCTCCCTAACGCCTTAGGGGTCTATTTTATTGCTGACATCACTGGTTGTTCAAGAAATCAAGTCTCTGTATGCACGCTGCCGCAGAGGCAAATATCTTACGTACGAGTATGTACATTTCTCCTCTTTAACTCGTTGTACTAGCTGTACAGTTGTAAAATTCTGAAATAGTATGCAAGAAGAAACGAATGTGAGTATCTAAAATGCATTGAGGAGACGCTAAGCCAAATATTGCATGCATCTACCTTTCTCTGCAGGCCCTATCTGGATTGTGAGAGAGCCTTTGGAATGTCAGTTAAAGTTTGTTTGTATTATAAGGCCAGGATCGCCAAAGAAATGGCTATAGCCCATTTCCTTTTATCTAATTATTCTGTTATTTTTCCATCTCTGTTCTTGTTAATTGTTCCATTTAATTCATTTCATCTTGTTATCTGCTCATTTAAATATAAAACCAGAAAATTAACTCAGTGGCTGTTCTACCAAAGCTCTAAAACGCCAGTGGTGTATTTTCTACCTTATATTTTTAATAAGCTTTAATAACTTAATATAATATTATATTAATATTTCTGTTTCTTCTTTACTTCTTAATCTTCCGTCTTTTTGTAAATGTAATTTTTTTATGTAATAACATAACAAAAGGTTATAATATGCGATTTTCTTCTTTTTGGTTAGTCAAAGAATAAGTCGACTTATTTAGCTGCAAGTTTTAGTGTATTGTAGATAGTGGCGATTGAATATGTTAAAACAAAGTGAGGTTTCATGTTGGTATCAACAGCACAAGGCACATGCCTTAGATAATAAATCTTACAAGATTTACGCCACATACGAAATTAAATTAGTATTTTTTTTTTTGTTTTTTGTAATTTATTTGTTATTCACAATCTACAATAGAATAAAAGTATTTAACTTATTTAAAAAATATGTATTGTATAATTTTATACTTATTATTTTAGTGTATGTGAATAAACAAATTTCTTAGTTCTTGAAGATGTGACTAAAAATAACTGGTCTTTCTGATAGTATAATACAGTACAGATAGTATAGTATAATACAAGCGTCTGCGATTTCCAAATTTGCTTTAATTGGAATAATTTATCAGAATATAAGCGCATGATACATCACTTACCGTAGCTGGTAAAATTTAATTTTGTAAATATTTTGTTACTACTTAAATTGTAGAAAATTAAATTAGGGATATTCAAAATGTTGCTAGTTATTAGTTCAGAAATCAGAAAAAATAAATACATCTTTTGAAGATAACGATTTCTTTGGTGTTCATCAACTTAAGTGCATTCGTGGCTAAATACTGATTGCACTACTTAGGCCTACGAGAGGTCGTTGCGTTGAACCTCTAAATAGGAAATAGGGCCCATTCTATGTTCTTTCTTATTACGCTCCATGTTCTATTTATACTTTTTATATTATTAATTTCACTAATATAATTTGTCTTTGGTTTAAGAGAATTAAAAAAAAAAATCAGCTTCTTATTAGTTGCAAGCAGTTTCGCAAAGAAGTTTCTGTCGTATTTCCGACGAGAAAACCATCGACTAAATTCTAGTTCTATAGAACTTTATTCGAAATTGGTTAAAAAAAGCATTTTTATTATTGTTTTTATGATTAATTCGTCTATTTTATTAGAAAATCTTATTTCAATTAGCTGAAGACAATTTACAAAAATCTTCTAATTATTGTATAAACATATATATTGTTTCTAATGCTCGCGTTGTTCAAAACATTTACCCTCAGGTGTACATCTAGTTCCTCCAATTTTCTGAGTTTCCTGTTCAACTAACTATCTCAAAATACTCTTTCAAATACTAAATTCCCAATCGATCCTACCACAGTGAAATCCTATGGGAATGCAAGTTATATCCTTCCCTTACATGCGGGAGACAAGCCAGGTCCCCAGGTCGTAAACAAACCCTGATCCTAGATACACCTTTCTTGTACTCTATAGACGTCCTGCCGGGAGTTATCACTGCCAACCCTCTGTTCTCTATATATTTTCTTTATTCCAGATACTAGAAGATGGCGTACTATTTCTTGTTACTGCCACCAGCTGACTTCTTGCTGAACACTTTTACATTGTTACCTTATTTACTATTTTTTTCTTTTGGTCTAAATAAAAAAAAAAAAAAAACAAATGGAAGAGGAAGAGGAAGAAAGAGAACAAAAATAATTTCTGATCTAAAAGCGGTAGATAAACATAAATCAAACTGGTTTCTCTTCAGTAACAGCCCGTTATTATTCCATCATCTTTCCTGGATAGCAGCAATGTCAACCCTGAAAGAGTCAAGTTGATTAAGGGGAGCTCTAGTTCGACAAAACATGCCACGATCCTAGTCGAATATCCTTTAGACGCGCGTTAGGCCGTTTCCATGGTATCAGCCCGGCTTCCCTATCTGTGGGATTCGTGGTAAGTGGTGTTCTATGAGGCTGGGTTACTAGCCCTGCGCTCAACCTCCTACCTGGAGATCATTAGATATCTAGAGTTTCCCTCACCTAGGCCCGCCAGCTTCACCGCGCCTCACAGAGCATGGCCTACCTGTGGTTATATTTTGGAGTTTTCCTTCTCCTAGACAGATAGCCTTCACCACAGCTGGGAAGATCTTTCTTCCCAGGATGCAGTTTAACGTCTTGCCCAGGACGAAATAAGTTCTCCTGTAGTAATTAAAATCATTCATTGGTAAAAATGATTATATTAGAAATTTAATGAATTTAATACAGTAAGGGATTGCCCCCAAATATTAGATTACAGATGACATTATGTGCTTCTCGCAGGGAAACTGCTATTATTGTAAAATCTTAGACGAAAAGAAACATATGTATCGCTCGGCTACCGTAGTGCCTATCTTTCAATAATTCATCCAGTAAAAAGTAATGTATTATATACAATAAATTAATTTTCTCGAACATAATTTTTTTAAAATAAGACAAAACGAAATTTGTATAAACACACTATTTCAAATTACGTAAGAACTATTTCTATTTATTAAACAACCATATTTTACCTTAAATATGTGATTTAAAATTGAAATATGGTTTTTTAATTTCATCAATTTATTTTAAATACTTTTATTTGAAATTACATTAGAAAATGTAATTAAAGTTTCTGTTTATATACTAAATAATATTCAATTCTAACTTGATAATGCTCCTGTTATTAACTTACCCTAATTAGTGAACAATACTAATAGTTATCAACTACTATAATTAGTAGTTTGCATTGGCAGCAATCAGAGATTTGGTGTTTCGTTGATAAATGCTATCACTACTGATCTTGTAATTAACCCGATAGACCACCTTAATTGGTATTATACTGCCTTAGTATTGAATCAAATCAGATGACCTGCTGAACTGTAGAAGTCGCGGAATTGTCTGTGACCAAACGTTCCAGAAATACATTCAATAGCCAATACTGGTGATGAATCAAATCATTCTAGTAAATGTAATTTTTATTGTTATCTTAATTCAATCGATTCATTCTTTGTTTCCAGATGCTTCCTGGCAATACCAACACTTACACCGTAGTGGAACAGAAAGTTGATCCTATATTAATTGCCAGCAAGGTTAGATTCATACCTTATTCTGTACACCTGAGGACGGTGTGTATGCGAGTGGACGTTCTAGGATGTTCTTGGCAAGGTTAGTTCTTTTATATTACTCGTATTTCTACTACTCTTATAATGATAGTTTTGGTTATCGACCGTTGTTAATTGATTTGTTTGGGGAATATTGAAGTTGCGGTCAATAAATTCAAAAAACAGATTCCTTTCTTCATACCAACGTTTCGGTAAATACCTTCTTCAAGGTATTGTGAAATTTGTGGAGAGCTTAACATTAAACTCTACAAATTTTACAATACCCTGAAGAAGATAAATAAAATAAATAAATAAATAAATAACTTTATTGCTTATAAGTTTACAACTTTTTGCAATGAGTTGGTTAAACATAAATAAACTTCAGTGTACTACATTAAATGAGCATAATGTAAAAAAATAATAATAATATAAACATAAACAAAAATAAATGATACATTTCACTAAAAATTATTGTTATTTCAATTTTTTTTTTCCTTAAATTAATATACTCAACTGTGAATTTTACTTGAGCCCTAATATTACACCTGCTTTTTGCCGCTTTTCCAAAGCTTGAGTTACAAAATGGTATAAATTCTGTAACTCTAATTTAGAGTGGAAAGTCAAAAGGGAAACTATTTCCAATGTATATTTATTCAAATGCTGATACCTTAAGGGACTGTAGTAAGGGCACTCTATTAAGAAATGTTCTAACGTGTCAGATTTAAACAATGAACAGGTAAAACAGAGGTTTTCTGGCTTAAATTTAAATTTCCTCCCCATTATGAAAAAACTTGGAGATTTATTGCTAACAAGCCTTAACTGCACAAATAATCTTAAAACTGCAATGCTCATGTTAACATTAAGAAAGTGCTCCTCGATGCCTAAAGCACTTACTAACCTGTAGTGAAAGTTAAACCTGGAGTTCAGAACATTATTTACATCCTTACACAAAAGGTTATTCTGAAATGAAATTTTTAAATTGGTGAGGTTGTTCTTTAGAAGGACTGGATTTTGACTGTTCCAAATATCTATGGCACCGATGCTGTACAACATATTTTTTAAACGTGAACACCAATTGTAAGGAATATTTGTATTATTATTTTCCTGAACTAATTTTAAATAACAGATTTTCTGAATTTGATTATTAGGTAATGATAACAGTTTGTGCCAGAATTTAATCATTCTATTGAATATATAACATTTTAGGTGATAACTATTTACTTCTAAGCGGATGTAACTATTTGGGGTATTGGAAGATAAATGTAGCAAGTATTTGAAAAATTTTAATTGTACTCTTTCTAATATATCCGAATAATCAGCAGCCCAATTTTCGGAGGAATACAGTAGGGTCGGCAATATTAGTGACTTAAAGAGTTGAACTTTAGAGTTCCAACCATCAGATTTAATAATAATAATAATAATAATAATAAAGTGCCTTTATTCAAAATTTTACAGAATTACAATTTGTTTATTTAATTCGTAACAGACAAATACTCATGGTTGAAGAACCGTCTGAGGGTTGTCCCTACTTATTTTTACCCTTCTACATGATGAAAGCACAATGAATGAACTGTTAAATAAATTCAACAAAACAAAGAAAAACTGAAACAATAAAAGAAACAATGATAAAACAAAACAAAAAATAAGGCACAAGAGACAGAAGCAAAAAATAAAATACAGAAAACAAAATATTCTTAAATACAGTACACGACGTTATATAATAAATAATAATCAAAATTAAGGCCACTTAATATTTCATTTATTTACGGAATAGGGATACAGACACATTTAGGTGATACAGGTACACATTAATAATAGATAAAACAGTTTAATAATTGAATTCCTTCACCAGTTTGTATCTATATGCCCATGCCGCTTTACAATAGTTTACCAAGCTTTTCCAACATTTGCCATTTAAATAGTCCATAAACTCCAGCTCATTTAAACAATCTTTCTTAAAATATATGGACCTAAACTCTCTTAATATTGGGCATACCGCTATAAAGTGAAACACGTTTTCTTCTCTGTTTTGTAAATTACACAGAGAACATAACTTGATTTCCTTGTTGAATACGTATTTATTGAGGTATAGCGACTCTCCCCTAACTTTAATTATCCACCCAATGGAGCGAGCATCCAAGTTGCAATGTACTAAATTGGGTTGTGGGTCCAACGTTTTATAAAGTATGTGATGCTGACTCTTTATGGCTAAAAGCTTGTATTTATTAAGTAGGCCATTCTTAATATTTTCCATTACTGAATTGACACTTATGTTAAATTTGATGAACTCAGTGAACGAGATGTTATAGGTATCACAGAGTTTTACCCAATCCTTATACACAAACAATTTTCTCGCAATGATCTCGGTCATCAGAATATTTGGGTATCGATGCGCCGGTAGGGTAAGACATCTTTTTACATATTTTATGTGCAATTTTACTGTATACAGGAATGTGGGCAGTACATCAGTCTCGAGATATAGCACAAAGTCAGGTATATTACGCGGTAGGCTAAACGTTTTTTTGACAAAGAACTTAAGAAGAATCTCCACTTGATTATACCATGTACAACCCCATATCTGGGCTCCATAGCAAATGATAGCTCTACTGACAGCATTATATACCTGTAACTTGGAGGAGAAGGGTATGCTTCTATTTAATATTAAGTTATTAAAGGAATTCAGGGCATATTTGGCTACCACAGTTCTCTCCCTGAAATGCTTATCCAAGGATAGCCCTGAGGAGAGGGTGACTCCCAAATACTTATACCAGTTCACAACTTCAATCTTTTCATTGTTATACCACCACTTGTCGTATTTGCCAAGTTTGCCACCATTTCTGAAAACAACGATTTTTGACTTATTTAAATTAATTTTCAAGTTCCACTTTAAACAATAGTTTTGAAGCGAGTTAATCATCTGTTGTAGGGCGACTCCGTCTGTAGCTAACAACACCACATCGTCCGCGTATGCCAATATTTTAAACAGACTATTATTAATTTGCACGCCCCCATTAACATAGTTTACTAAATCATTTATAAAAAAAGAGAACAAGAGGGGGCTCAGCAAACACCCTTGCTTCACACCCATGGTTGTCTCGAAACTCTCGGTCAGACCATTATGACACCAAACTCTAGCATGTGTACCTGAATACAAATCTCTCAGTACATTGGTGACTTTGCTTGATACACCTATCTCTGACAACTTGTAGAACAGCGCATGGCGGTCAATATAATCAAAGGCTGCGGTTAGGTCGATGAAGAAGGCAAACACTTTACCCCTCTTCCTACTCAGCCTAATCTTAACTATACTCATTAAATTCATAATATTATCAATGGCTGAGTAGCTCTTCCTAAATCCCGCCTGATATTCTCCAATTACACCATTTTCATCCGCCCAACTGGTCAGCCTTGACAAAAGAAGGCCAGTAAACAGTTTTCCTATTGTATTTCCGAAAGAAATACCACGATAATTGCCCACTTCCTTAATACTTCCCTTCTTATGTAAAGGAAACACAATGGCGCTTTTAAATGTTTCAGGCAGTTTCTCTTTTTCAAAAATTTTATTAAAGACTGAGAGGATTTTTTCTAAATAAAACTCAGGACTATTTTTAAAATACTCGTATGGTATTTGGTCTATACCGGGTGCCTTATTATTTTTAGCATTTTTGAGCACTTGCACTAACTCTTTCATACAGAAAGGCGCATCCAAAGCATGGTTTATTATATATGGTTCTGCATAACTAATTCTAATAGCATTCAAGGGAGGATTTAACATATTTTTAAAATGCTGAAACCATTCAAATGGCAATATACTTTTATCAAAATGAAAAGTTTTAAATTTAAATGAACGAACTAAACCCCAAAATTCCTTTGTGTCTTTGACAGATTTAAATTTATTTATAGTGCCATCTAAAAACTCCTTTTTTTTTAAATTACATATTTTTTTATAATCTTTTACAGTCTTTAAATATAGAAGCTTAATTGTAGAGGAATCTGTTTTTCTGAAAATATTTAATAAACCATACAGCCTAGAACGCATTACTGCACAATCTCTGTCAAACCATTCCTGTTTTCTGTTATAACTGTTCTGTGTGTAGTTTAATAGCTCTTGTTTCTTAGCAAAATTTATAATTAAATTAATCAATTGTTTTAAATTATTATGGGGGTTATCGGGTATAAATGATACGTCTCCCAAAGTCCTTTGTAATTCTTCATGGTAGACGGCACGAATTTGGACTTTCCATTTCAGTTTAGGTAGCAGAGGGGTGACATCCGCAGAGACGGCACTAACTGCGCCACATTTAAGGACAATCGGCATATGGTCAGAGAAAGGTATTGATGCCACTTGAAAGTCTAGCACATAATCAAGTAAATCTGCTGATACTACACAAAGGTCTATAACAGATGAACCCTGTGAACTAATATATGTAAATTCACCTAAACTGTCTCCCTTAGTTCGGCCATTCAACAATAATAAATTAAAATCTTCCAGGAATGAAAGCAACATTTTACCATTTGCATTAATAACAACATCTTTAGAAAGTCGTGAATGAGCAAGTGAACTAGGCAACAAATCTTTGGGAATCACTTGTGAGTCGCCAACTCTACAATTAAAGTCCCCTATGAGAATAAATCTAGAATCAGGAGTACTATCAATAACCGTGTACAATTTCTCGAAATCACAACTCCAGTTATTGAAGTTTAAATACACAGGCACTATGTAGTAATTATTATTAACATCAAAAATTACTTCAACTACAGGAGTATGAATGAGAGTGCAAAATTTAACATTATTATTTTTTATCAACAACTTATTAATACCCATTATTAACCCTTCACTAGCTCGACCAAATTTTGATTTTTTAACAGCTGGGACCCACATTAGTGAGTAATCTTTAATACGTTCTTCAAATATTAAAAAATATTTCTCTTCATACACAAAAGTTTCAAACAGAAAGAAAACCTCATATTTACGCAGATAAACAAAAAAATCTGTATTATATAATTTATTCTTTAAACCGCATACATTATAAGCAACAACACTAAAATAATTAACTGGATTCGTACCTGCGTTTTCCCTACTTCCTACTTGACTTTGTTGAAGAGCCGGAGTCACTGCGGGCACGAAAAAGCTCTTTAAGAGTGTTTGTAGAAACTGACTGGGCAGGCATGACAATTTCTTGCTGATTCTTCTTAATCCGCTTCCTTTTGTTCGATTTAGTCAGAGCATCAGAAACCCCTACTTCACTAGTACCACCTTCATCCTCTTCATCTCCTTCCTCACCCTTATCTACTACTGTTTCTGAGTTATCCTTCTTCACTAAATCTGAATAGTGATAGAATTGACCATCTATTACAAGCCCATTTCTTCTCATCCTACAATTCTTTCCCACTGCCTTTAGCTGTGTATAAACTTGAGACAATTCTTTCCGCTGCGACTGAGTCTCCTTATCTTGGTCTTCCGCTACGAAAATTCTACTTCCCTTAAGCTTACTAACATTTTGAAACATCTCCCTTTTCTTCCAATTCGATACAAATGAAACAACTATAGGCCTAGGCTTATTGCCCACTTTTCCTATTCTACGAACATAGTTTAAATCAGCTTTACTAGTATGGACAGTCAAAACCTTATTGCATAGGTCTAAGACAGCATTTTCCAATAAATCAACATTTTCTCCAACTGTCTCATCAATACCAAACAATACAACATTATTCTGCCTCCGGGTAGATTCAATTACTTTTTGTTGTTTTGCGATAATAACTTTAAGCTCCAAATTTTCCTTTTTTAAGGCTTTATACTTTTTTTCTTGCTCTTCGAATCTTACAGATACATTTAAATTAGCAATTTCCTTTTTTATTATTTCTTCTAGGTCGGCCTTAATATCTGCTTTAAAACTTGCAAAAAGATTAACCAGCTCGCTCTTATCCATATCTCCTCCCTCCTTTTCCTTTTTTTTTTTTTTTTTTATTATTAGTATTTACCAACCTCAAACAACTTTTATTTAATAAAAAAAGGCAATGCGAACTGCAACAAGCGTACACATGTAATACCACAGTCAGTGGATTATCTATTATGCTGACCTTGAACGTTCTCCCACTATAGTATTACAAATAGACAAACTTACTAATTCTTATGTAGTAGTTAATCCATGTATTGTTATCACCGGTGACGTAGCATCCCCACCTGTACACACGGCAGAACTTGTTAGTCTTGTGTACGTTTTTATAACAATTAATTTCAATTAATTAATTGAAAACGGCTCGATAAAAAAACGTAAAAATTTTCACAATTACAGATGAAACTATAGATTCAAAACACACAAATTTTCAGCGCAAAATTCTATAGAGAACCGGGTAAATTAGAAACTTTTATCACACACGATGTGTACTCTGTGACAGTCCTGAGACAACTCCCAACCATCAGATTTATAGCGAGATAATATGTTCATTACTCTAGGAATAACCACCTCGCTTTTATTCACAAAATAATCGCAAGCTTTTCTAAATTTTCCCGATGAAGACAGTGGCACACCTAAATAATTAAAAGACTTTACTAAATTTAGCGGCTGCTCATTGTACATAAATCTATTATTTATTTTAAAATGTCCAGCTTTTGTGAACGGCATTACAACTGTTTTTGTAATATTTACTTGTAAATCATTTTCAATGCAGTAATCGTTCAATAACTTTAATTTCAGTTGTACATCATGCCATGAGTAGGCTGTAATTGCAATATCATCTGCGTACAATAACATTAACAGGTCTTGTTTACTGTTTATATTAATGCCACATGCTCCTTTTTTCCTAAAGTATTCCACAATATCACTAATGTATAAAGAGAACAGCAGAGGACTCAGGCTTTCACCTTGCAAAACTCCACGGGTAACATCTATTATCTCAGATTGAGTATTATTCTTTTCAATGATAATATTTGCAAGTTTATATATTCCCTTAATGACACGTATATATTTCGGACTTACTCCAATACTAAATAATTTCTGCCATAACTTATCGTGCGGCACTGTATCGAAGGCCTTTCGAAAATCAACGAAAATTACGTACACCTTCCTCTTTTTCACTGTCAGCTGTAGATTGATAGCCGATGAGAGAACAAATATTGCATCAGAACAGCCTCTATTAGCGCGGAAGCCTAACTGTTCATCGGGAATGACATTGTTGTTTTCTGCCCATATTGTCAGACGAGTTCTTAACATTTGGGTAAAAATTTTAACGACGCAGTTTACAAGTGCAATGCCTCTGTAATTGGCCGTATCATGAGGATCGCCCTTTTTATGTAATAAAATTAGTTTTATTAAGCCCCACTTTTCCGGTATGACTTCTTGACTCCATATCTCATTATACATATTCAGTAGGTAATGAGTCCAGGCAGGTGTGAGAGACTTGAAACACTCATTAGGAACCAGGTCTAACCCAGGTGATTTGTTTGCTTTAGAACTATTAATACTTTTAAGAAGTTCATTCATTGAGAATAGGTCATCTAATTCTGGACAATAAACACCAAAATAATCAATGTCAGCGCAGTTAGGCGTGTTTACTTTATACAATTCCTTATAAACCGTTTCCCATGTTTTTAAATCAATGGGGTTAGAAAAACTTTTAGCCTGCAACCTTTTAACCAGACTCCAAAACTGTTTTTGGTCCTTGGTGTTCCTAAACTGTGCTTTGATATATTCACTATACTGTTTCTTTGCCGTAACTAATTTTCTGTTGTAACATTTTTTAGCAGAGGTATATAATTTCAGATATTCTTCAGAGAATCCACTCCTTCTGTAATCTCTTAAACACCTATTAACCAAACTTTTGGCCTCTTTACAGTCTCTGTTGAACCACCTGTTAACTGTTTTAACTGTATTCCCTGAAGAAGATAATATACGAGGGTCGTTTGAAAAGTCCGTGCAAAGTCAAAGAGATAGCACCACTGGCGCGTATCGAGGTTATGTTTAGTTAGTAGCATCTCTTGGAAGAACACACACCAAGTTACAGCCAGATCGGTCTATTTCTTTGTGTTTGGCATTCGTTTGAATCGAGGAAGTCGAGTGATTTTCAAAAAATGGACGAAAAAGAATTTCGTGTGTTGATTAAACAGTACATTATGAAAGGCAAAACGCCTCAGGAGACTAAAGAGAAGCTTGATAAACATTACGGTGACTCTGCACCTTCGATTAGAACAGTTTATAAGTGGTTTCAAAATTTTTGGAGTGGCCATATGGGCACAAGTGACGCTGAACGTTCTGGACGCCCTGTTGAGGTTACTACTCCAGAAATTATTGATAAAATCCATGATATGTTGATGGATGACAGAAGAGTGAAGGTGCGTGAGATTGCTAGTGCTGTGGGCATCTCGAATGAACGGGTACATAATATTTTGCATCAACATTTGGACATGACAAAAGCTATCCGCAAGATGGGTGCCGCGATTGCTCACGCTTGACCAAAAATGAAATCGTGTGAAGTGTTGGACGGTTTGCAGCTGTTCCAGAAGAATCCGCAGGACTTTAAGCGTCGTTTCGTCACTGTGGATGAAACATGGATACATCACTACACTCCTGAGACCAAAGAACAATCTAAACAATTGGTTACCAAGGGGGAATCTGCGCCAAAAAAGGCGAAGACCGTTCCTTCGGCCGGAAAGATTAAGGCGACTGTCTTTTGGGATTCGCAAGGAATAATCCTCATCGACTATCTGGAAAAGGGTAAAACTATTACAGGTGCATATTATTCATCGTTATTGGACCGTTTGAAAACCGAGCTGCAAGAAAAACGCCCACGATTGGCCCACAAAAAAGTCCTTTTCCATCACGACAACGCACCAGCTCACACCTCAGCAGTTGTGGTCGCAGAATTAATGGAAATAGGGTTCCAACTCGTTTCACATCCCCCCTATTCTCCAGACTAGGCTCCCTCGGACTACTATTTGTTCTCCAATATGAAGAAATGGCTGGCGGGAAAAAAATTTTATTCAAACGAGGAGGTGATTGCAGAAACGAATGGCTATTTTTCAGACTTGGACAAATCCTATTATTCGGAAAGGATCAACAAACTAGAGCAGCGTTGGACGAAGTGTATAAGCCTAAAAGGAGACTTTGTTGAAAAATAAAAAAGGTTTACCCCCAAAAATTAAGTAGTTTTTATTTTTGCACGGACTTTTCAAACGACCCTCGTATTGTATTTCATACCGAAAGGTCGGTATGAAGAAAGAAATTTGTTTTTTGAATTTATTGACCGCAACCTCAATATTCCCCAAAATCATCTACTCGTATAATATTGTTGCAGTCCACTTGGTGGCTGTTTAAACTAGATCCGCACTATTTGGGCATTAATTTGGCGGAAGAATAGATAGCTCAGGATCTTCATACATTTTAAAACACTTTGTTCGTTTTAACTAGAACTAGACTACCTACCAAATGATTGAAAATTAGAAATACTGTTTATAGTCTGATAAAATCAGAAAGAGAATTCTGTTTTATTAATCTAAAGAAATTCACTGCGAGTCAGTGTGGTGCTGCCTGCCAAGATTAATGATGAAATATTTCCCCCGAAAATTATCGAAGTTAATAATCGTTAAAACCATTTCATTTTATACTTTTCATTTGTGTATTTACATTTTTTACTCCGCAAAGAGGGGGAAAAAAATGTAGCTTTTTTCGTGTTTATAAGTCGTTACAATTAGAATGCATGTTTGTACAATTGGAAATATGTTAAATACTTAATAAGATTCATTTGTAAAATGGCAAGATAAGATGAGCTAAGGTGATCATTAAGGCCAACCTTTTTTTTCTTGAAGACGAAGAGAACGCTGTTGGGCGACTCCTTCTTCTACTGATTAAGTCACGTCAGTTTGCAAATGTAGGTAATTACTATGCAGAGCACATTCCCTCGTACACCACTTCTCTAACTCAAACCGTGCGACTTACAAAGAACTTCCACAGTTATTCATAAAATTCTTGACTAGGTAAAAAAAAAAATTTTGACATGAAAATAAAATGAAAAATAGTATCAAATTTTGTATACTAACTTTCCTTTTATGGAAATTGTGTGTAAATACAGAATTAGTTTGGATATTCAAGCTTTTTGATAAACTGTTGCGAGTAATATTGTTGAATTTATTTTATTATCAGAGTATTTAGCAATTTGCTCTAATTTTATTTAATTAGCGCTTTAGTTTTAGTTTCGAACAGTCATTGGAGAGTATACATGCTTTAAAACAAGCCACTTCTTGGCTAGCAGAAGATATGTTAGCTTTTATGTAACTTCTTCGAGGTAGCTGAATTCTCTGGAAGTTTAGATGTATCAGATACATAATATAAGGGACAAAATAATGGTACTCTGAAATCAAACTATTGCCCTTATCAATCCAAGTATTTCAATTAGCACTCTTAGAAGCAAAAATTTGTGTTTACGCCAAGAAGCTGCCGAAATAATTGTGTCTTTAGTGGAATTTTCCTTGCCTAATTATTCTTCTATTTAGGGTAAGTGTCTCAAATCAATTATGAGAATCTCACTAGCAGTACTGCCATTCAAGAATTTTGTATTGAAAGAAAAATGTATTTCATGAAAGATTCCTTACTCTTAAATTTGAAAATGTTTTAGGTTAAGTAGAAATTAAACACTATTACAACTGTAAATATTCGTCAGACGCTCGATGAAAGTCCCAAATAAGACAAATTGGCATTGACATATTGAGGTCTCTTGGTTTCTTTCCTTACCGCAAATACTGCAAAAATTATCTTGGATTCATTAGGCTTCAGAGTAAAAGAACTGAATTCTAATCAGATCAAAGACCAATAATCGCGAGATTAATTAAAGACAGTAAACCACAGCCTCTGGGACAGCCTTGAAATTAATTAAAAATGTATTTTCAAAATTGAAATGAAACTTTTGTTAACCTGAAATATGCTGAAATTAAGCCAGAAATGTACTGAAAAAAAGACTTAAAACGGTGGTAAACTTAGATGTTGTTGAACGCCCCTAAATTTATAGCAAAATAAATACTCACTAGATATTCATAATTAATTTATGAATAGAATATAATGTGTTGTAATAAAACCTGATCAAGATGGAATTAAGAAGATGCCTCTTAGAGGAATTACACGCGAGGCCAGTGGCGTTAAACTACTGGCAGGATAAGCGGGAGATAAAGCCTTTAGATATCTCATGTAAAGTCATTAAATATTTTTTGACGGTTTAAAAAACAATTTTGAGCCAAAAAACAAAACGTTTAACACCAGAACATTCAACTCGTGTAAACATAAAATAAAATTTCGATAAAACAAAAATGATTGGTTTAACAAAATAAATTATTTTTAAAAAAACTTGTGTAAATGTCCGGTAGAGCGCTCCACGATCCCGACCATGAACGCGAGTGCAGGTTATAAGACTGTGAAGGTTCTTAAAAACTTCGAGACGCTTAGTGACTTGGTTGTTTTACTTTGTGTAATTTTTATTTAGTTGGTTGAAACAACTTGTAATTTAATTACTCTTTACAGGTTTGTTTTATTTATATTATATTTGCTGGAATTATTTGTAACACTACTACAATAATTTGTAATAATTCTTTACAGAATAATAAATCTGTGTTTACCAACTTACACTTATAAGTCTCAAGTAGTTTTACTTTTTAATGACAAGTGTCTTCTTCTTCAAAGTCTTCTTCAATACTTCCAGAATTAATTTCCTCTGGAAAAGACATGAACTAAAATCACAGTAAAACATGAACCACAAATCATTTTCTTTATTTAATGCACATTTATGCTTGCAATAGATTTAATTACTCTAGATCTGAACAAAATATTTGTTTAGCCGTTTTAGAAAATTGAAAAATTCCTCCAGTGGTAAAGTAATACCTGTCTTTTTCAGACGGACTTAAATGCAAACTGCTAATCCGGAAAGGGTTAACTAACCTTACTTTACTTTAACTTATGTTCGTTTAGTCTAAGTTGGTAACAATGTACTTTTTTGAAGTCTTATATGTTACATTCTACTACTCTTCTGAATGAAGAGAAATGATTGTGATTCAAGTAATTGGCAGAAAAATTGTATCTTTAGAGAACAATCTCTCATAAACCAATGTCGGTCTAGAAAATTAGATGGCAGTTACAGCTAATTTAAGATTTAATTAATAAAATATGCCGAAAGTATATTTTAGTAGTACTTATATTATTTACTAGTTGTAAAAGTAATGGAATGGTTAAGGCAATACTGACTAGCAAACCTAAACTGCTTTCAAGAATAGCTTGTTTATATGAAACCGCATAAACTCATTTACCACCTCAAATTATCCATTTATTCAGTTTTATCCCCAATTGGGCTATTTCGTGGAGGCAACAGGAGATCTCCATACAATCTACAATTGTTACCCCTCTTTGTTATTATTTTAGTAAACTACTTCATCTTCCACTGGGTAATATTCAGTGGAAAATATTGAACTAAAGTATTTCATAACTAAAGTCTTTTGCATCGTTCCATTCATAATTCAGATCTTTCATTTTAATCATAAAAATCACGCAATTTTAAATGATAGAATAAGAAGTCAAAATTTTGTTACCATTTCCTAGTGTTAAAAAATATTTTTTTTAGCCACTGTGGAGGCCACTAAAAACCTTGGGAAATCGAATAAAATGGTTAGGGTTGGCGTGCGTCTGGGAAGGATGTGTGTGGTAGAAAAGTATGGGCTTGGTGGGAACCCTTTTCAATACTGCAAGTAAGCGTGGAAGAAGAAGTAGAAAAAAGGAATATATATATGTATATATTCGTGAGGAGTGAAATGGAAAGAAGAAAACTGAAGGTTGGAGGAAGTGGAGGAACATCCGTCGGGAGAAGAGTGGCATAAAATGAATAGAGAGGGAAGAAGAGCTGTAGATGTGAAGAGTGATGGAAATAGAAAAGTTGGAACGTAAAGCCTGCCTACTAAAGTAAATACAAATACATGGACTACGTAGTAAACAAGTCCATCTGGATCTAAACAACGTAGCAGCTCAGTGGGAGCCATGGGAAAGTCGTCTAGTGGATGGGTTCTTCGGGATGGGTCCGCCCCGCACCATAGTTGGGAAATTAAATTTTACCGAGTCCTTCACCTCTATCTAACAGGCAAACCCATTTTTCCTCAAATAAATACGTGTTTTCACGTATTCCAATAAGTACTATAGTGGGGCAATATTTATGAGTAATGAACATCAAAGAATTGTAGCTGATGCAGATTATTAGAGTTGGAATCAAAAACAATTAAGCTTAATGCCATTAATGGTCAAAAAATAAAATGTTATAAGATAAGGAATCGGTCGGATTACCGAGATAAAGCTTTGAAAGGGGTATTTCATAATATTTACAAGCAACTTTCCCTGGATGTAGACTATATAAATTTGGGTATGTGTGTCTCCAATATTAGTAATATATTCAAAATAAGAGGAGAACTTATTAATTTAAATTATAAACCTTTCATCCAGGGAAAAGACTACTCCTGCTCTATGTGTAACCTTCGTGAGGACGAGGATGTGTACCATTTCTTAGGTCGCTGTAGGGTTCTTGCGGGAATAAGGAAAAAGTGTTTGGGTGGCCTCACCTTAACGAGAGACGAAATGATAGCATGGTTGAATGGTGCAGATTGGGCAGCTCTGACCAGATACCTAAACGAAGCTACACTTTACCGGTCATATTTAGTTGAAAATTTCAATTTTTAATTATACAACCTAAAATAAAAAATGTAAAATAAACAAAAAAAATGTATTTGTTAATTATTTTTTCTTTTATATAGAATTTATTCACAGTTTTCCTTCTTTGTGAAAATGTAAAGTTTTATTTTCTTAGGTAAACTTTCTTTTTCTTTTTCTTTTCTTATTTGTTGTATTAACAGCACTCCTGACAGACAGCCGTTGCTATGTCAGTACAAATATTTTTATGTAGAGTTCTTTTTTTCTTTCATAAATGAATTGTAAATATTTTCAAAAAAATAAAATAAAATAAATAAATATAAGATAAGGATATTTAAAAAAAATTCATTTAGGGTGAAGGGACCAGTAATTGACTGCTTAAGAAAAAATTCGAGTTTAAGGTAGAATAACTTCCGTTATTTTGGCTCCAGGTGTAGGTTGTAAAATTGTACCGCTCCAGTAGGATGTATTTTATTTTATTAATATTTTAAAAGCAGTAAATTCGATCTTTATGTCAACCAAAAATGATTTTTTTCGGAATTATGTCAATGACCCAGTAATTGACATACCGAATTTTCGGTGGAACCAGTGTTTGACATGGGGTGGGACCAGTAATTGACATACAAATATATTCATGAAACGACATAAGATATGCATTCAAAATCACTTTTAAATCTAAATAAATCACTTAAATCACCTAAATCACTTTTTCAATTGGATTTATAACAAAAATCGGTCTTATTCATAATTAATTACAATCAGTTTTTAAATAGGCAAACCTAAATAATCTAATATTTTTTCAACTTTGCCCTTTTTTATGCAGTTTTTGACGATCAACCCTTACACAACTGTCCTACTGGACAGTTTTAATTAAGTCCCCAAGCCAAGACAGGTAATTTGAATAACAGCCCTTACTTTCAATAGTACCAAGGAGATATTAGCTATCGTTTTTATCTCTTTCACTCAACTCTTCCGCTCTCTTATCCTTCCAAGTTTCCGCTAAATATTTTGTTACTTAAACCTCTTTTTGGGAATTTTTTTTTGGTTCTCACTTTACCAAACTCTCTACTTCCGATTAGACTATGTGGTCACATCCTTGTTTTATCCATTCCGCCTATAACGTTGCTACTGATGGCATCTACGCGTCTTTGGGTTCGAGTTGTTAGGTGCTTTCTAGTGAACAAAATTTCTCCTACGCTTCGCTTCTTTTGGAACGCTTCGCTAATATTTTCCAGAATCTGTGCTGCCAGTGTCATTTGCTTCGAAACCAAACTATCTGAATGTAATTCATTCTTATTTTCTGCATCTAAACAGTATTTGATTGTTTATTATTACTGAGTTACCTCTTGGGCTCATTTATATATACACTGTGTGCACGTTCATCGCGTCCGGCCTCAGGTTGTAAGCATTCGCACTTACAACAGTAATAAATAAATGAAACATCAATGAAAAAAAAACTAGATTAAAAAGTAAGTAATGTGTAACATCACAAAGTCACCAACTTCTCCACTTATGTTTAATTTCGCACCTGGTACTTCTCTTGAGGGAGCTTCATTTTTTCCCTGGCCATTTTATTTGATGGAATTCTATGGTTCAGCCATTTCCTCCCTTTCTTCTTTGGCATGTGGCTAGGACCCAAAACTGAGGGAGAATGAGAGATTTTCAAACTCCGATAAGTGGGCGTCGTTTTTATCAATCACGTTGGCCTCGGAAGCTGTTCGGCGATCACGATTATTCCAGTTTGTTGTTCATACATTGTTGTTCTCTACAGAATAATCATTCTGCATGCCCTCTTGAAATAAGGCGTACATTTGCTAATTCATTAATTTAAACATATTTTATGTTGCCGATTTTTATCAATGATTTTATTTTACAATGTATTGAATTTTTAATTATAATAAAATTTATCAACCTATCTTATCATTTTCCCAGGAAGTCAATCACTGGTCTCAAACAAAAAAGCTGTAGGACTAGTAATTGACATACCTGTCAATTACCGGGCAGATTGCCGTTTCAAGGACCAGTGATTGACAGCCCCAGTTTAATCCTCAATGCTTCTTATAATTAAAAAAAAAACTACATAAATGAAATCTACAAGCAATACTAATTATAATAGAACATTGATAACCACACGAATATACGAACAAATAAACGAAAAATAAGAAAAAAGAAAAATTATTTTCTTATCAATCCTCCTTAGCAACGGCTTGTTTTTTCCTTGATTTTGAACTTTTAACACAAATAACCTTCCACTGATACCAAGGAACCTTCCAATAATTAATATTTTTCTGGAACTCCTGCCCAAAGGCTTCTCAATAACGAAATTGAAAGAATCACCACTAAAAACGGCTCATATCCCTTATAATACCAGTTTATATCTGGTATGTCAATTACTGGTGCCCAGTCAATTACTGGTCCCTTCACCCTAGTCTTTATTTGGTTGTAAGGCCTATTTCTCCAGGCGGGCTTTACGCCCAACTACCAATTAGGTGTCGTGTACGGAGGCGACTAGCAAACATACTTTACTGTAAAGTTCTCATATTAACCATCAAATAAAATCCAAAGCCCAGGCCGAAAATCGAACCCAGTACCACACAATACATATTAGCTTTGCAGGATTTCGCCTTCAACCGCTCGGCTACCGAATTCCTTTGGCTAATTTACTGTACTATATTTAACCAGGCACAATGTGCGATTTATTCACTTTAGGCCACTTATAAATATTTTAAAAGACTTTGCGACTGTAATGATGAATGTTAAAAAAATGTCGCTACGATTTTATGCTTAAATTCATTATATTTCTTTTTGCAGAGCATCATTTGATAAATAAAAACGATGGCTTTGGTTTGTTTTCGACCGTTGCTTGTGGATGATTTTGGGGAATGTCGAGATGCGGTCATAAATAAAAACAACTTTTTTGCTTTATACCAACGTTTCGGTAATTTTTACTACCTTCTTCAGGGCCTACACAAAAGGAATATTACACTAATATAGATATACATTGAAAACCATAAAAAATACAAGAAATTTTTAAAAAAATAATATTTTTGAAATTGTCTAAAACATAAATAAAATAAATAAATAAATATGCGAAATGAGTAAAGTAAAGTAATCGCCTATTTTTTTCAGGCGGGGCTTCACGTCCAACTACCAATTAGGTGTCGTAGACGGAGGCGACTAGCAAACATACTTTACTGTAAATTTCTTTTATTAACCATTAAATAAAATCCAAGGCCTAAGACCGGGAATCGAACCCAGTACCACAATGCATATTAGCGTCGCAGGTCTCGCCTCTAACCGCTCGGCTACCGTGGCACCTATATGTGAAATGACTCACATTGTAAAAACGTTTGCGTAGTTTAATGTTGAGTTATATCATCATTTTTTTAAAAAAATATTGAATTTCAAACTTCAATAAACTTTTAATAACTTTTTATAATAACTTTTATAATTTAATAACTTCTTCATTAAAAAAATAAAATAAAGCAAACAAAATCTAGATCCAAAAATAATATGGGAAAATATTAATATTTGCTTTTTAAATTTCCAGAAGGAGTTGTTAGCTACTCTATGCCACAAGGTGAACGTAGATCCGGCGAACCAGATTTAAGAGATAACAGTTACGACGGCGTTGAAGAAGGTGGATGGCTATCGGGCGGTTTGGGTCAACTAGTCGATGGCCATAAAGGTTTGGATGATTTCCACATGGATGTTTTTGGACATGGAAAAGGTTAGATTTCTTATTCCCATTCTTTTTCTTTTTTTACACCCAGTTGGGTAACAATTAAATAGCAAAATATAGGATTAGCTGAGTGATTAGCGTTTACTGGATTACAAAGCGAAGATGGTTTAAAACCAGCTGCTAACCTTTAGATTGTCTGTTTTTTGGAGCTTCTTACAGCTCATTGGTTGGTGATGGACAGTGTTGACTTTAACGAGAGAACACTGTCCAAAGCAAAGAATTTTTTATTGAAAGAATTTTAAAAGAAAATGTAATCGCGCCAGATGGGAATACGATTAGATTCAGCTTAGAATTATACAATGAATTACATTAAATGCATTTTAATTGACTTGGGAGTGCAATTTTATCATTTATAAAAGATAACTAGATTTATTTTAGTAATTAAAAAACTTCCATTACAAAATTTTAAACGTTACTGTTTAGCCTAAGCTACACTTGCTGTGGCAGTGCTTTTTTTGGTTTTTGATTCTATTTTACACAAATTTATTTAAAATTTGACAACCACATTTCAAAAAAATAAAAATAAAGAGAGATTTGTATAAAATAAGAGATGTTTGGCCGAAATGATAGTGTTATCCAGTAGGACGCAAGGAGGTGATCGCTTCAGCACTCGCTTCATGGGGATAATATACTGTCAGAAAATTTGAAGGGAGAACTTGAATGAGATGGAAGTGGAGGGTTCGATATAATCTCTGTAGATAGATGAATACACGAAACTGCTTAGTCAAAAAGACAAGCATGCTGCGACAGATGAAATCACTGATAGTATTGTCAAACTTTGCGAATTCCAACCATGAGTTCATCCATTCCAATGAATAATATTTTGATTTTAAGGTCTAGCTATTCGTCTAGCTCGAGCTGCTGTGCCTCAGGGCAGTGTCCTAGGTCCTACTCTTTATTCCTTGCAGACATACCTCAACACCCAAATACCATCCTCTCCACCTTTTCTGACGATACTACAATCCTATCTCCTCATTCCGAACCTCTTATCGCTACACGAACTCTACAAACACGCATCAACCACTTACAGGACTAGCTTTTCAAATGGAGAATCAAAATTAACGATACGAAGTCAAAGATTATAGTATTTACTCTCAGACGGAAAATCCTACCTCCTGTCATCTTGGACCAAATTCTTATACTAACTGTGGACAATGTACGCTACCTTGGACTGCACCTAGACAAACGGTTGACATGGAATCCCCATACTAGACTGAAAAGACAAGAAACTAACCAACGCTACAAACTTCTCGCCAGACTACTTGACAAACGTTCGAAACTTAACCTACATAACAAAAGACTCTTATATCTTCTGTTACTGCGACCCATTTGGTCATACGGCATCGAAGTATGGGGATCGACTAAGCGTTCCAACTCACTACGTCTCCAGACATTACAGTCCAAAAAATACTTCGAAAACTTCTTAACGCTCCGTTCTATGTATCTAACCTCACTATCCATAATGACCTCAAAATCCCTTTCATTACAGATCTTCCTAACACTCGTTTCTTCAAATTTCATTCCTCTACAGCAGCTCATCCTAACCCTCTCATAGAACACCTATCTTCCTCCACATTACCAGGTAATCCTCTAAGGAGATTGAAGAGAAGATGGCCTCGAGATCTACTCTTATCGTGAGAGCAAAGCACGTTACTGGAGTGGCACCACTGGGTGCCGTCTCCACTCATGATTTTCTTCTATTACTTTTTTCTTTTACCATATTTGCTTGTTGCAACAACTGTTGCAGTGGTAAATTACGATAAAAGGTTAAAAAAAAGAAGGTCATCTATATTTGATTTGTCAATTTAAATTTAGTTGAAATATTAGAAATACTTGCTTGAATTATAGTACAGATTTTAAACGCTTGAATTATAGTAGTGAAATCACAGTACGAGGGTCGTTTGAAAAGTCCGTGCAAAGTCAGAGAGATAGCACCACTGGCGCGTATCGAGGTTATGTTTAGTTAGTAGCATCTCTTGGAAGAACACACACCAAGTTTCAGCCAGATCGGTCTATTTCTTTGTGTTTGGCATTCGTTTGAATCGAGGAAGTCGAGTGATTTTCAAAAAATGGACGAAAAAGAATTTCGTGTGTTGATTAAACACTACTTTATGAAAGGCAAGACGCCTCAGGAGACTAAAGAGAAGCTTGATAAACATTATGGTGACTCTGCACCTTCGATTAGAACAGTTTATAAGTGGTTTCAAAATTTTCGGAGTGGCCATAAGGACACAAGTGACGCTGAACGTTCTGGACGTTGAGGTTATTACTCCAGAAATCATTGATAAAATCCATGATATGGTGATGGATGACAGAAGAGTGAAGGTGCGTGAGATTGCTAGTGCTGTGGACATCTCGAATGAACGGGTACATAATATTTTGCATCAACATTTGGACATGACAAAGCTATCCGCAAGATGGGTGCCGCGATTGCTCACGCTTGACCAAAAACGAAATCGTGTGAAGTGTTGCAAGGACGGTTTGCAGCTGTTCCAGAAGAATCCGCAGGACTTTAAGCGTCGTTTCGTCACTGTGGATGAAACATGGATACATCATTACACTCCTGAGACCAAAGAACAATCTAAACCATGGGTTACCAAGGGGGAATCTGCGCCAAAAAAGGCGAAGACCGCTCCTTCGGCCGGAAAGATTATGGCGACTGTCTTTTGGGATTCGCAAGGAATAATCCTCATCGACTATCTGGAAAAGGGTAAAACTATTACTATATTATTCATCGTTATTGGACCGTTTGAAAACCGAGCTGCAAGAAAAACGCCCACGATTGGCCCACAAAAAAGTCCTTTTCCATCACGACAACGCACCAGCTCACACCTCAGCAGTTGTGGTCGCAAAATTAATGGAAATAGGGTTCCAACTCGTTTCACATCTCCCCCTATTCTCCAGACTTGGCTCCCTCGGACTACTATTTCTTCCCCAACATGAAGAAATGGCTGGCGGGAAAAAGATTTTATTCAAACGAGGAGGTGATTGCAGAAACGAATGGCTATTTTTCAGACTTGGACAAATCCTATTATTCGGAAGGGATCAACAAACTAGAGCAGCGTTGGACGAAGTGTATAAGCCTAAAAGGAGACTATGTTGAAAAATAAAAAAGGTTTACCCCAAAAAATTAAGTAGTTTTTATTTTTGCACGGACTTTTCAAACGACCCTCGTAATAGTAACGATTCTTCTAACAAATGAATATGGAATACGAAGAAGTTACGAGCCCTCTGTTAAATAATGCATTAACATGGAGTTCGTAATCGGATAGAAATCGGCCTTGTATTTTCCACCGTTTTTGCTATCTTTTTTCCGCTCTCTATTCTTGTACTACGGCCATTCAGTTTGTGTTCGCTCTCTTTTTTTTCTACTATTTTCTCTCTTACTTCTAGTAGCAGCCTTTTGTCGTTTACAATTTGAATTTCAAGTAGACATTGAGACATCTCGTTTAACTTTTAATTGTTCTCTAAACGTGTACCTACTAGTCTCTTTTTTTGCACCATTCTCGGTTGTACTTCCATGTTTCTCTCTCTCAAGAAATGCAATTTATTCTCTTCTTTCTTTATATATATAGAAAACCCAACGGGAAAGAGTTTTTTAATTTACTTACACTATGTTGATTACATTCCCTTTGTCTAGACTAAACCCTTAGTAAAATAGGTTACACTGTTGCTCATTATTTTAAAATTACTCAACTAACAAAAAAGAAAAGAAAAACTATTGCTGTTAAATTACTCATCACGAACTTCTCACCTAGAATATCCTCTACTGATTTAGTTTTCTACAAAAGTTTTTACAAGAAAAAGATAATTAATGATAAATAAATTGAAGTTATTATTTGTTTTGCTGTCCATTAAGATTTTACCTTGGACTTAAAAAAAAGAAAATTACTAAACCAGCGTTTTTCTTTAATAAAACATACTAAAATCAAAATGCAGCGGGGAAAAACTGTGCCTATCTAATCTACCAAAAAGTGCAATTTTGCATCTCTCTCTCTGTTTTGTTTAGTGTAGGCTTTTGTCCAGACTTCTGTACATATAACTGTTATCTTATCTTAAAATGCAAGTGTAAGTAAGTACATAAGAACAGTCGAGAGGGCTAAATTTGCTGTTAATCACACGCTGGTGACTGATAAAATCTACTTCTTCTCCATTTTAGAATTTGAACTGTAGTCTTACATTAAATATGGAATTATTCAAAGTTTTCTTTGATTAAACGCGTTGGAAATACTTAATTTACTCTTTGCAGCTTCATCTCATTGGCTGATGTGATCAAATTTTGTGAGTACGTAATAACTAGTTGTAATAGTTTTTTGTTCTGGATCACCTTTCTCCAACATTCTCCAGGTTCTGGACCAGAAATATCTAAAATAAAAAGGAACTGATGATGGCGAACTAGTCGTCAGATTTTCAAAAAGAAGTTTTGGTAGAATATTTGGCATTAGACCAGAGGTTCTCAAACTTATTTCGTTTACCGCCCACTTTGAGAATCAATTATTTTCTAGAGCTCCCCTAAAATTTTTAACTTTACCACATCTTATAAATCACAATCGCTATCGTTAATTTAATTATAGCGTGCCATTAGTCTTATCCTGCTTCTGAGTTCAAACTAACATTTTAAATGATGAAAAAATAATTGCCATTTCAGTCGAGTAAAATTTATTTTGCCGAGCTTTCGACCTAGGGACACTAGGTCATCTTCAGGGCTGTGGAACATATTTACAGTTTGTTAACAATAATTCTATTGAAATGAATATGTATAATAAAACGAAAATTATTTACCTAGTTTAGAAAGAAATACTTTTACATTTCAGGGTTGGTGTGACCTTACACAGCACAGAAAATCATCACACTTTCGATTTCCCAAGCATAAAGATACTTAAATCAGAAACCAACACACAAAAAAGGAACGTGCTAGAAATGATATACAAATCAAAGACAGAAAACAGTTTAAATTTCAAAACAGACAAGAACAATTTAAACAACATATACGCAAACTTACTACAAAATACTTGACAATTGGCAACACTGACTTCCACACAACCTAACACATATTACACACAGACCGATCACACTCAGTCCATGAACAGACAAGACAGAAGACACACCAACCCTGTAATGTAAAAGTATTACTTTCTAAACTAGGTAAATAATTTTTGTAAATTTCGTTTTATTACACATATTCATTTCAATAGAACCATTGTTAACAAACTGTAAATCTGTTCCACAGCCCTGAAGATGACCTAGTCCCTAGGTCGAAAACTCGGCAAAATAAATTTTACTCGACTGAAATGGCATTTATTTTTTGATCCTACTGAAACTATAAATCAGTCACCAAAAAGAATGAACAACAATTTCAAATGATACTGTTCTAATAAAACACCATTTTATAAATAATATTTAGAAAAACTATTATTTAAATTGAAACAAACCTATCAATTTAAACTTTAAAACTAATCTAACGTGAAGGATGAATCTGATGATTTTTGACAAGTTTGTTTATCCGGCTCGAATTTACTCAAAAACTTGCAAACGATTTCTCTTTCTAGTTAGCAGCGTTGCCACAGCACTAAATCCACGTTCACACGAATACGACAAAATGGAAATGCTATCAAAAATTGTTGAACAATCGACCACAATCCAGGGTACTATTGCGGGATTAGCTTTTGTTGCCAAAATTAACGAAAAAAACGAAATAGTCGATGCAGTGTATTTAGGTAGGTTTTGATTTTAGTTTAAAATATTAGAAAAACACAAATAAGCCATCGCTTTCTTCTAAACCGCTTGAATAACCCCCAATTTTCTCTGGGCCCGGGACTTTGAGAAAGATTGCATTCGACTGTAATATTTTGCAAATGTTTAGAGAAAATCAAATTTCAAATTTTTATTCTACTATTTTTAGATAAGTTAGCGCTGCAAAATTGAGTCTAACTGTTACTTACTAATGTGTAAACTAAAAAACAAAACTGAATAATCCCCATTTCGCCTTACTTAGATTAGATTTAATTAAATATGTTTCATCGTACAACTTTGATACTGAAAATGTAACATACAACCTTGTAATATTGAGCCAGCGATTTGTTGAAGAACTGTAAAAGATTTCAGCAAAAATTTGGGTACAAAAAGTTACTCTAAACTGTAGACAGTGGAGAGGTCATCAGATTCTAATTTGCAAAACTTACCAAAAATAGACAATATTTTAAGAAATAAAACGTCAAAATTTAGGAAAAGAAATTGCTATAAGTTTTAGAAGGGTAAAGATTTCCAAAGTTTCCATTAAGAGAAAGTAACAGGATATCGGAATCCATGATCATCTCATGATTAAATTTTCAATGCAGTACATTCTTTTGCGTCACTTTTGAGCAGTAAAGAGGAACCTAAGATCGTACACCCAAACAAAAAAACATTTGAGAGATCTTCCAATTGCAGGAGACATATTTGTGGTCAACCAATCGGGAAAAGAGAAACCACTTGGAAATAATGTCCATATTACCCACAACTTGTGAGTATTATTCCACGAAACTATAAACTGGGATAAGAGTAATTCCCATTACGAGCGAAAGCAAAGATGAATTAAATTTAAATTTTGGAATTGTACGCAGTGTTGCGCATGGAGGACAGGGCCCATTTATTCCAAACTCTCATTCTTTTGTTCGTCGTTTTTCTTTTGAAAAATTCGTTTCATCTCTTATTCGTGTATAGATTTGTGAGGCTGTGTTATTTTTTGATTGTACTTATCGAAATCATAATACAAACTCTGTCCCTACGTACATTCACATTCTCAGTTCCTCTCTTTCTATCTTTCTCTTGCTCTCTCTCTCTCTATATATATATATATTCTCACATAAGACAAACATACGTTTTAGCTATATATATATATGAAGCTGAATTATGTCTCGCAGAAAATGTCTTACACAACTTTGAATCGAGTTCAACATAAATCCCGTTGTTTCCACCCCCGTGTAGAACAACTGAACTCATATCATCTTGCATTACATCATAAGTCCATGTCTTGTTTTTATGTTGTCTTATATCACTGAGTTTATTTTCTTCACAACACGCACTTCATAATATCTATCGGATTAGATTTATCGCATAAATTTTTCAAAAAAATACAAAGAATAAAATGAAGTAAGAAATACAATTGAATCTCGTAATTCCTTTTCCTTGTTTTTGGTGTGTATGTGTGTGTGTGTGTGTGTGTGTGTGTGTGTGTGTGTGTGTGCCTACTTAAATGTTTTATATAAGATAAAAATATTAATAATAGCAATGAAAAATATGGGCGCTAATGACCGCAGTATTCATTGCGCCCGTGAAAAAAAATAAAATGAATAAAAAATAACAATGAAATGTTTAGTGTGCACTGAAAGGTGCCCAAATTTCATTCATTCTTCAGCTTATAACAACAGTATCATTTAAGTAATTTTTCTGCAGTAAATTTTCATTAATATTGTTTACTATAGATGTCTGATTTAACTACTAGATAAAGGGACGTAACAATCAGTTTAATCGAAGAATGAACTTCAACCGACCAATAATTACTTTCTACTGCTGCACTAAACTTGCACTTAAATCGGATGTCAAAAACAGAAAATCGGCAATGTATTTTGGTATATGCATTTTTTTTAACCAGTGCATGTATAGTTTAATACCTCACATTGCAATCAAAGTTAATTCAGTGCCACACTTTACAGAACAAATATTTTGTATTTGAATTGTCATATACAGCCTATGGGTTCGTGACCCATAATAAATTCTGAACAATATTAATGAAAATTTAATGCAGTAACATTACTTAAATGATACTATTGTTAAATAAAGCAAATTCGAATAAAACAAAAGCTCTTTCATTCATTTAAAGAAGGCTGAAATTACGAGCTAAAGTATAAAACAAATTTGGATACTCTCTGATTTGTGTACCTTATAAATAACTTTTTAATCTGTAACTTTTAGTTAAGGAGATTTTTGTACCTTTTGGGCAGAATTTTTTTTTGTTCCATGATTTGAATTTGAACAACATTATTCGAATGAAACGATCCGTTTTACAAGACCTAACTGTCTGGGTAAGATTCAATAACATTTACAGAACTCGATGACAATTCTCGCGAGCCTGCCTCAGAGAGCAATAAATCTTAAATAAACTCTTAAATTTCTAATCTATGGACAGACCAAAACCTAGTATAACAATGTTACCTACTTACACCACAAAGTCATTAACAAAAGAGGACAACTCATACATTAACAAAACAACCCAGAATTACAGACATCAACTAATCTTATAAAACTGGAAATTTAATAATTTAAAGCTACGAAAACGAAAACAAAAAACCTCCCCTCTAAGAAGGTTAAAAACAACCATGAAAGATCAAAGAATGTGTTAGCTCAACGTAACTCTGGTCGTCGAGACATCAACTCAAAACTGTAACAATCATAACCCAACTGAGACATGTATTAACATAAAAACACTAATAATAACGAACAAAACCTATTTTGACATATCCCTGTCAAATTTGGATAACAGCTGGTAAACGACTGACCAAAACAACTAAAGATATTACAAAAAATAATTTGCTAAACGTCTCTTCGTTCAAAAACACACAGATTCATGCAAACACTAATTTAAAACTCATAGTCGATTAAAAAGAAAATATAAAAGAAAACATTAAAAAGGTTTAGAAATTAAATTGGGGAAACAAAAACGCTAATGTAGAACTTAAGTCGATCGAAAAGAGAAGGTTAAAGAATACATTAAAAAGGTTTAGATATAATTCCCAAAAACAATTTGGGGGGAAACCATGAATGCTAATTTTGAACTTTTAGTCCAATAAAAATAAAAGATTAAAATGGATTAGAAATCCATTCCAAAGAACAATTTGGGGAAACAATGAGAGGTAATAATTTTGAACTTATAGTCGATTAAAATGAAAAGACTAATGACTAATAATACACTAAAAAGGTTTAGAAATCAAATAATATACTTTATATATTATTCAAAATTATAGAATTAACTAACACTGAACATGGTCAAGAAATAACATGAATATATTTTGTTTTTGTTTTTTGAATAATAATTAAATAACATGCTATTTTCATGCAAGAATAATAAAAATAAATTGAAATTTTAAATAAATAATTGATAATAAAGTCTTACCTTGTTTAAGGAATATCCAAGTTCATCAGCATCTCAATAGATCACCAGACCAAAAGCACTTGACACTAGTTAAAATAATTCACAACACTATTCGCACTAAAATTGTATATCTCGCACTAAGTATAACTTAAACACAGTTTATAAAACCGAATTTCACTTTAATACGCACGAATATACACCTAAAAATCACGTTAATAAAGAGACACGGACGAGTTAAAGATGGCCGCCGGTAGCTGGCCAGGCAGATCAGCTGATAAATTAAGGTTTTTTTCACGATATTTATTAAACTTTTGCTGTTGCAATTAAAATAATAATAATCTTGTAAACGAGGATTTGCTCTATATTTTCAAAGAAAATTTTGGAATTTTATCTTTCATAGAAAAAAAGAGATCAAAAAATATTTTTAAATTTGGGTGTTATTCAACGTTGCGCTTTTTCGTGCAGTTTTTGACGATCTCAGCTGTAGTAACCAAATGTCCATTATTGGAGCGGGAGTGTACGGGGCGAAACCGAAATATAGCTTTTCGGTTAGCCTAGGAAAACTAGCTACAGTTTTTCAGGCTGAGCTAGCTGCAATTAGGTTCTGTGCTGCCGAGATTAAAGGGCGAGGAATTATTAATTCCAAGGTCGTAATTTTCTCGGATAGTCAGGCTGCTCTACGGGCAATTAGTTCCTATCAGGTCAACTCAAGGCTGGTTTGGGACTGTCTGGGTGCCCTGAAGGAAATTAGTGACCAAATAAGGTCTTTCTGGTCTGGGTACCTGGTCATTCAGGACATAAAGGAAACGAAGCGGCAGATTTATTGGCCCGGGAAGGCTCTGCGGGACGCTTCGTTGGCCCGGAGCCCTGTTTTGGGGTTCCGAAGTGTGTTAAGACTGCGACCATTAACTTATGGGTGCAGAGTAGGTCTCAGGAGTGGTGGCTTGCCACCACTGGGCAGAGACAGGCGAAGGAGTTTATTAAAGGCTATTCGCCGAGGCTGACTGCAGAATTAATCCGTCAAGGCCGTGGGGCTATCAGGATGATAGTAGGCCTATTAACTGGCCACTACAGACTCAGAAAACACATGCATCGCATGGGCCTGGCAGATGATAGCCTATGTAGGTTCTGTCAGGAAGAGGAGGAAACGGCACTGCACGTGTTGTGTCAGTGTGAGGGGCTCGTGTGGCTAAGGATGTTACTTCTCGGGGAGGAAAAGCCAAGGCCTGTGAGCTTTACCCAAGAGTCGCTCTCCAGCATTAAGAGTCTGATTAAAAGGACAGGTCTGGAGGGTGAGCTTTAAAGTGAGGGGAGCCACAATAGATCCAAAGGGGTCGCAGTGGCGTAGGCCTTAAGGCCACCCTAGTCTAATCTAATCTAACCAAATGTCCTGCCGAACAGTTTCAATCAAAACGATGCAGTGTAGAGCGTCATAATACGAATCAGAAATTTTATATCAACCTTGATCCTGTACTATACTACGTATAGAACTTTATAAAGCTTGTCTAAAAGCCTGCAAAGATATCTTTGTTAAAACTGAATGCATAAACAAAACGAAAATAGATATTTGTTCTCGAGTCAGTTAATGCACAACCAGTAGATTCCAACAACCATTCTACTCCCCAAGGAATACTATCCACATTTCTTCCTTAAGTCTTGTTGCTTACAGTGAGGGGAGGAAGGTTCTGGCGCTAGATTTTCTCCAGGAAACCTTCACAACTCCTCGTCAGTGTCGTCCTCCCTTCTGTTTCCGCGGCTTTTTTTGCCTTCAACAATATTCACAAATCTGCCTCTTTTCCCTAGTTTATGGTATATTCTCAATCCACCGGGTTGTGATTTCAAATAAACATATCCTCCAGTTTTTATGGAATCTTCTTTGAATGGAGTATATTTTCTAAGGAGGTTGGTACTACATTTTACTGTAAATCTATTCTTCTTTCCAGTAGCAACTTATTATTGTTGAAGGTTGATGGTCTAAAAATAGTTTTTACTCAAGGCATTTTGTAACTTATAGCTGTGCTAATTACACTGCCGCTCGGGGGGGGGGGTGTACTGATATAAATTTTAATTGAGAAAGATTTCATTAAAAAAAATAAAATAACTAAGGTTTCACTAAATGTGTGTAACTATGAACTTCTTACAACTAATTGGGCCAGTAATGTTGCTATCAGTGCAGAACGTTGATTAAGGATTCAATTAGGAGGTCTTGTGTCCTTGGACAGAATCCTGAGCATCCAACATTGTTAGTGTTGTGAGGCCCTTTTTGTTATTGAGTTCTTTTTCATTTCCCTTTCCCTTTATCCTTACTAGTCTGTACTTGATTAGGCAATGCTAATTAATTTTTTTCCCCCAATTTGATAATAATTATGAGAAAAAGCATCACTCACCAACTCATACTCATATATGTTAGCTTCATTTGTTTTTGAAGCTGTCTTAATTTTGGCCCACTTTTTTTGCAGATTTATTTATTTAAGGTGCATCAACATACGAACAGTGTTCTTTCTTTGCACCAGACAGAGAGCTGTAAGAAGCTCCTAGGAACTGAAAATGTAAGGACCGTAGCTGGTATCTCCGCGTGGGACTCCAATATGCTAACCATTTAACTAATTTATTTCCCACAGGTGTTCATTTATTAAAAATAATGATTTCTTGTTGATGCCAACACACATTTGCTTGAGTGATACGAAGATATTATTCTTCTACTTGGCTTCCAAGCTGTCGCTAGAATCCTCTGAAAGACCAACTAATTCTCCCAATATTATGATTTATTTTCATTTTTCTGTTACTTCTAATACCTTGTAGCCAAAGGCAATATTTAATAACAAAGATAGCGCGATACTATGTCGCTGCTAATAACCTAATATGTATGAGAACTGACGCTTATAATTGGCGTAGTGGATTGGTCTGATTTCCGCACGCTGCGAGATCTTTTCTGGTCCTTTATGCGGAGGAAGATTGTCCTTCCTTGAACCTTCCCAGACTTTAGGATAGCTGGAAGAAACGAACATTAATGTTAAGAGGCCTAAGATATTGGTATATGGCAGGGGTCGGCAACCTATTTCAAGTAGAGAGCCATTTTTCCTTAAATAATTTTAATAAATCTTACCAAGGATGATAGCGTAGAAAACTCTATAGATCATTTGTATTCGCAAATTATTATTTTATGATATTTAATAACATTTAAATGTTTTATGTATTTATTTTCACATATTGCAAAGTAAATAAACAAATAAATAATAACTTAACGAATGAAAAGGCGGCAGTCTTACAATATAAATCAAGTACTTTATTTTGATATTGATTAATTCTATTCAGTTTCGAACCTATCACTTTAAAATTATTTTTGAAAAAATACCTTTAATAAATGGAATTTTCATTCGTTTCAATAAAATTAAAGTATACAATATATTGAGGGCAGGCTGAAGAGTCACACAATTTGGATAAAAGAGCCGCATGCGGCTCGCGAGCCGCGGCTTCCCGACCACTGGTTTATGGCAAAGTAAATACCTCTTTCTAAAGGGTAACTAAAGGTTCAAAGATTAAATTTTTGGTAGACAGACTAAACTATTGATAGAGGGAAACAAGAATGAAGAATAGAAATCTTTTTTTTTTTAAGAGAAATTCAAGGGACCTGTGCGGAGGCGATGATGACATTGATACAGTAATAACTGTTTTCAATTTATATAACAATTCTTTTCCAGGCCAAAATTGAACTTTTAAAGTTTACCTAATGTTCTTATTGAGTAAATTCCAAATATTATTAAAATCATTTATATTCCATAATTTCTTTTACTTACTTTTGATTTCTTGCAGCATTATTACTTCATGTTCCATGTGCTAGAATCACAAAACATGGACGCACACGTGCACAGTACATTTTCTGAAAGCAATATACCCTGAAGGAGTTACGGGAGAATATATTAAATCAATTTCTGGAAATATGTTCGTATAATGAAACTACCTTCAATATTGTTTCTATAAGATTTAATATTGCTCGTTCAGAGAGTTGAAGCAATTCTTTTTTTTTAAATAATTTATAAGTTAAGAAATAAACATTTGTTTATTATAAAGTAATGTACTTACAGTAAAGTAAAGTAATGCCTATTTTCTTAGGCAGGTTTATGTCCAACTATCAAATTAGGTGTCGTGGACGAAGGCGACTAGCAAACATACTTTACTGTAAAATTCTCATATTAACCATTAAATAAAATCCAAGGCCTAAAGACCGGGAATCGAACCCAGTACCACAATACACATTACCTTTACAGGTCTCGCCTCTAACCGCTCGGCTACCGTGGCGCCTATAGAGTAATATATTGTAAAGAACCTTGACCGCCGTCAATAAAATCTCTAATCGTCTTGATTCTCTAACTGCTTCCCTATTTTTAAAGAGTCCCAGTTAAATATTTCTTTCCCAAAGTGTCCTTCGTTCGCTTTTCTGGGACAACGCTATCCATGTATTATCCCAATGTCTTGGAGAGGTTAGGAAGGAATGCAACAATAGCATGAATTTATCGTAACTATAAATTTTATCCGAGGTTTCACTTTTATTGTTAATTATTGGCATATTTTGCTAATTAGGTAAGTCTTATTAGGTTTGTGGAGAATTTCACTTCAGTTATCCTAACATTAGAGATATAATCACCAGTTTTACTCGTCTAAATTTTTTTTTTTTAACCTTTATTTAGATTTTTACAACTGCACAGAAATCAATGCAACAAGCAAAACAGATGGTCGATAATAGAGTGTGCTGATAGGCTAGGCCAACAAGCACACATTGACATGACTGACATGAACGACGGCCATCCAACGATAGCAGTCGCAATATGCCATAATAGCAGGAGAATCACGACTGTCACACTAGGCAGCCGACGCTACATTCGCAGATGGTCGCGAGGCCACCGACGCCTCAACCGTCGTGGAGGATTAGTTGGGAGGGTGGAGGTTGAGAGGGCTTGGACTAAAGGATTCATGTGAGAGGATAGTTGGGAATGGAATTTTATGTAACGGGATTTGGCGAGGACAGAGACGAAGGGAATTTTAAGGTCATTGTGGATAGTATAGTTAGAGACGTAGAAAGGAGCATTGACAAGGGTACGAAGGATTTTGGATTGAAGGGATTGGATACGATGAAGTGTTTGGCTGTCCCGTACAGTTCTATTCCATATGTCCATATAGGGGCTAGTAATGTGTAGTACAGCTGTCTTTTGTTACGTAACGTCAGTTTTGAACGTTTGTCTAGTAATTTTTTTAATAGTTTATATCTGTTATATCTGTCGTCTAAATTAAATATTTTTTTAGAATAAATATAATTCTTCAATTTAAGAAGACAACAAGTAATTGTGTAACATAAAAACACGAATGTTAATTATTAATTATAGAAAAATAATTTTGAATTTTAAAAGTACAAAAAATAATGAATAATTTGTTCGCGTTCTTTTTTTTATGTATGTAGTAGGTATATTGTTTATACGAGTACGTATGATGTTATGTGAAGGATGTTACTTGTCTGTCAGCTTCATCCGTCCATTTTCTGTAGCCTACGAGGAGATTACTGCTTGCCTTCCTTGCATACGAATTAGATTCTTATTAAGGAATACTACTTGAGACAGATATCTTGCTTCTCGTATAGCTACAGCACAATATGGTGCTTTATTATAATGGGTGTATCTGCTTATTTCCCTCAAGGGTTACTGACTTCTTTTCTGTTTTTTTTTTTCAAATTTAAACATCTTCGATAAGGTTTCCTTATTTATATAATATTATTATTATTTATAAGACAAATAAATAAAACAAGGTCTATAAATTTTTGTAATATAATTGTACATTATTACATTAGCAATTCACGGCCACCCATCTAGTATAATCTCACAATGAAAACAAATTATTTCGTGATATTCACATAGAAATTGGTAAATCAGTATATCTTTGCTCTTCTTTGCCATTAAATTAAGCTTTCAAAAACAAATTTTGAAAATGAAACATGAAATTTTGGTTAATACAAATTCGTTTCTCGGAATTACTGATTAAAAACATCAACAAAAGGTCCTCTCCTCTTTGAGTACATTGCAATGAGGAGGAGGATTTCAAACATGTAATAATGATATGTCCACGTTATGTAGTAGAAAGGAAACGAATGTTTGAATGAATACAGGTATTTAGATGTACCATTTCGCTACGAAGACATAATATTCTCCACCAACATATACGAGGTGTGTTCAAAAAGTAACGGGAATTTTCGTTTTTTGAAAAAAATATTTATTTATTCATCTACATTAATATTGTCGCCTTCAAAGGAGTCCCCTTCGCATACAATACACTTGTGCCAGCGCTTTTTCCAATCCTCGAAACACTTCTGAAACTCAATCTTTGTGATAGCTTTCAGCTCTTTCAGCGATTCGCTTTTAATGTCATCTATGCTTGTAAAACGACGGTTTTTTAATGTTCTCTTTATGTTTGGAAATAGAAAAAAATCACATGGAGCCATGTCTGGCGAATATGGAGGCTGGGGCATCGTTAAAGTTTTGTTTTTGGCCAAAAATTCACGAACAAGCAATGAAGTGTGAGCAGGTGCATTATCGTGGTGCAAAATCCATGAATTGTTTTGCCACAAATCCGGGCGTTTTTTTCGGATTGCTTCACGCAAACGGCGTTGAACTTGTAGGTAGTACTCCTTATTGATTGTTTGACCTTGTGGCAAGAATTCATGATGCACTATGCCATTAAAATCGAAGAACACAGTGAGCATAACCTTCACATTCAACCGCACTTGTCGAGCCTTTTTCGGTCTTGGCGATCCAGAATGCCTCCACTGGGACGATTGAGCCTTAGTTTCGACATCATATCCGTAAACCCATGTTTCGTCACCTGTTATAACACGTTTCAGTAGATCCCCGCATCGTTGTCGACTTCATTGAGTGACTCTTGAGCAACTTCCATTCTCCGCTGTTTTTGTTCGAAATTCAACAATTTTGGAACAAATTTTGCTGCCACACGTTTCATACCCAAAACATCCGAAAAAATTTCATGGCATGAGCCAATTGATATGGCAACATCATCAGCGACTTCTCTGATTGTGATTCGGCGATCGTTCATAACCATTTCTTTCACTTTTTTCACGTTTTCATCGGTTGTTGATGTGCTTGGACGTCCAGGTCGTTCGTCATCTTCAACGTTTTCGCGGCCATCTTGGAAACGCTTATACCACTCGTAAATCCTTGTTTTACTCATAGCAGACTCACCATATGCCTTTATTAACATTTCACACACTTTATTTCATTTTTTACCCAAAATTTAATACAAATTCTTTGATCCATTTTTTTTAACAAACAAAAATCGCCAAGCTCGAAAAACACGTCTAACCTTAACGGCTGCCACTTAAGAAGTAAACAATGAATATTACTGAAAATTTTATCGTACTTCAGGGGCATGTGTACCAACACAATAAAAAAAAAAAAATTTACAATCAGACTCTCCAAACCCGCGAAATTTAAAAATTCCCGTTACTTTTTGAACACACCTCGTACGTGCTTAAGGCTTAGCAGGGCTAGCAATGAAATCTGAATGTATTTAAAAGTTATAGAATGAATGAAAGAAAATGATTAGATAAGGATTACGTGATTCTAATTTCGGTTAAGCTATAAGGATGGCAGGAATATAGAGTACTGATCCATCCATTAGTTGTAGTATATGTAAATAGTTGTATATAGTAGAGGGATGAATGTGTGAAGCGAATGTATTTATAAGAATGGAGAGTGAGTGATATTCTAGTGATAAGCACCTAGACGATGCTGGCTGTATGGCGGAAGCCAATGCCCCCCCCCCAAAAAAAGCAAAAAAATAAATAAATAATAATAAAGTAAAAATTAATTTCAAAAAAAGATAAATATTTTACCAACATGTGTTAACGAAATAACAATTGAAACTTGTAAAGATAATAGTGCTTACATGGCAAAGAATTAGGTAAAACGGTAAACGGCAAAGCATTCCTGTTATAAGGGTAACCGATAACTGTTTGAATAGATATAGTCCAAAGGTATGTAACTGCTAATTTATTCCATTAGTATAAACGTTTTGAACCGTTCCTCTATAACCAGGTCCTAACTTTCATACCAAAGTTTACCACAGTTAGTTTTGGACGTTTACAACAGAAATAGGGGGGGGACTCATACAAAGCTACTAACAGGCGCAACCTTCTCTAGCCATACCATATTTACAATCCCTAGGGACTTCATAACGGGATAAACTGGAATAATACAATTACTACTCTATGACAGTCAATAAAAGCACGTCAATACACTAACTGGAGCCTTTGCATTATTATTGTAATAAAATACAAAAAAAAAAAAGTAAAAATATATATCTATTTATTATTATTGTTTATAGTTCAATATCATGCTTTAGGGCATCACCTAGAGGGGTTTTTACCTCGTTGCTCTCCCATTCTTCAGTTAAACCGATACCTTTTGTCTTACGTCATTTTGTAATGCGAAGGTCAATGTGGAAAAAATATTTTGATGTTTACAAGCAAACATTTAAATCTATTTCTTTTTACTAGAACAGTTTCTCCAGACACATTGGATTTAGGTAAACTATGGCCTTAGATTTCCAAAATTGAAGTTATGTAATTTAAGCGAGACTTAGGATTGTCGAAATGGTTGGAAGTAAAACGGGCTTGTGCATCAGTATTGGGATGAGCTGCAGGATTATTGCGGAAATGCAGGCATCTAGAATGGATTAGTTTGGTATCGAACAGAATAATGAGGTAGAGGATTAAAGATGCGGCAAAAGGTTTTAGATTCATAGGATCGGATTCTTTGCAATTAAATGTCCATAATATAAACTTGGGGTAGAAGATTTGCGAGGAATTGGTCAAATAAAACAACTCGTCTCTTTGCCTGTTGTCTCTTTTCCTGTTGAATTTCTGTAACTCAACCAACCCGCATAGCCACGCCCTGAAGAGGACAATATATTTGTCGAAACGTTTGCAAAGAGACGAGTTGTTTTCTTTGACCAATTCCTCGCAAATTTACGGTCACGAAAACTATATATTCATATGTCCATAATATAGTTCGGTCTGTTTTGTAATAAATTTGTTTTATGAATTCATGGTTCATTCCCGTCCCAACTGTTCTCCAATATGTCTGGTTCAATTTTGTTTGTCCTTTCATGTTTATAGGAGATATAAACAAACCTATAAGAACAAAAATATTAATAAAAAATTAAATATTCCAAGAAACAACTATATAATTGATTGTACTGACTGAGGTAAGAGATAGTCATTGGATTGGCCAGAAATTATAAGAAGAATAATTGTAAGAATTTGCTCTTATAAAATGTTACGATATTATAGTTCAATTAAGGATATAATTACATTTAATTCAAGTAGTAGTTTTTACCTTTTATGGCTGTAATAAAATTTTTAATAAAAGTAATAAATTATTTCGTTTAATTTCCAATAATTAGGGGCGAGAAAAATAATAATTATTGATCTAATTACCATTTATGGCGTTTTAATGTTGAAATTAATTCCTACTGTCTGTGACAGTGTTTCATATTTTATCAAACAATAAGGTCATGTCGATTATGAGAAAATGAGGAAATCGTTTTAAATGGAATAAAAATGAAAAGTAGAAGCGGGCTGGAGGTTAGATCAGTTAGTGCAATTTGCGGTGGAATGTAATGTGGCCAAAGTAGTGCATTGTCTGTCTCCAAGCGGGAGCATGCGGGTGGCTAGCCTCCACAACAAACAGTGCCGGCCAGTAGCCGCCGTTGCAAAGTCCCCTCTAGCATCCATTCAAAGTGCTCGCAAGCTCAGGACAGTGTAACATGAGATTAAATTAAATCTCCTTCATTTACGAACCCTGAACAAACTGTCTGCGCTCAATGTAAATCGAACTAACTAATAGAAAATGCTAATTAATAATCTAATCACTTTGTTTCTATTTGTTAACTTGTTATCTGTATTTAGCTTACTTTTTCTACCTTATTTGCTTAGAGAGGGACAAGACAGGTATGTGGTATGAGGTGCTAAAACAAGTGGTCATGGTGCCCACTGCTATTATTCTCTCTCTAGCCGCCTGGATCTCTGCTCTCCTCTACCTCTTGTCACTAGAACTGTTTACAAGAAATCGATTACTGACCCAAAATTAGATTTAGTTGAAAAGAGCATAATCTTCCTTGGGCTGTGAATGTTTTTTATCTATTTAAACTGTTTTCTGCCAATTCTGAAGCAATTATAATCATTATTTAAATACATATATTTTTTTGCGTTTATTATGCTACAATCAGCGCATTAGCGCTATAAGTAACTATGATACAATAAAGTAATAAATGATAAGGAAACGAGTGGAGAAGTTACCCAGTGGTAACACTCCAAAACATTACGTATATGGTTAGTCACTCTCTTCACTTGAGAGGAGATCACGAGGGCTACTATCTTTTAAGGCGTCTTGTTCGGGTTGTCAAGAAGAGTTCTAGAAGAAAGATTTTTAGCTAGAGGATTTATATGAGATTGCAGGCTGAAGTGGAAGTTTTCTGTATCGTGTTTTAGCAACTTGGGTGACAAAAGGAATGTTAAGGTCAGTGTGTATAGTCAGGTTGGAGCGTTTACAATAGTTCGAAGTATTTTAGACTGAAGAGATTGAATCCTTCAAACCTACAAACATACGGACTACTGCCGACAGATAGTTGACGCTCCTTTCTTCGGTGACTAACCTCACTCTTCACACCGACCTCAACATCCCCTTCGTACACCAACTCGCCAAGACTACGAGGGTCGTTTGAAAAGTCCGTGCAAAAATAAAAACTACTTAATTTTTTGGGGTAAACCTTCTTTATTTTTCAACATAGTCTCCTTTTAGGCTTATACACTTCGTCCAACGCTGCTCTAGTTTGTTGATCCCTTCCGAATAATAGGATTTGTCCAAGTCTAAAAAATAGCCATTCGTTTCTGCAATCACCTTCTCGTTTGAATAAAATCTTTTTCCCGCCTGCCATTTCTTCATATTGGGGAACAAATAGTAGTCCGAGGGAGCCAAGTCTGAAGAATAGGGGGAATGTGAAACGAGTTGGAACCCTATTTCCATTAATTTTGCGACCACAACTGCTGAGGTGTGAGCTGGTGCGTTGTGGTGGTGGAAAAGGACTTTTTTGTGGGCCAATCGTGGCCGTTTTTCTTGCAGCTCGGTTTTCAAACGGTCCAATAACGATGAATAATATGCACCTGTAATAGTTTTACCCTTTTCCAGATAGTCGATGAGGATTATTCCTTGCGAATCCCAAAAGACAGTCGCCATAATCTTTCCGGCCAAAGGAACGGTCTTCGCCTTTTTTGGCGCAGATTCCCCCTTGGTAACCCATTGTTTAGATTGTTCTTTGGTCTCAGGAGTGTAGTGATGTATCCATGTTTCATCCACAGTGACGAAACGACGCTTAAAGTCCTGCGGATTCTTCTGGAACAGCTGCAAACCGTCCTTGCAACACTTCACACGATTTCGTTTTTGGTCAAGCGTGAGCAATCGCGGCACCCATCTTGCGGATAGCTTTGTCATGTCCAAATGTTGATGCAAAATATTATGTACCCGTTCATCCGAGATGCCCACAGCACTAGCAATCTCACGCACCTTCACTCTTCTGTCATCCATCACCATATCATGGATTTTATCAATGATTTCTGGAGTAGTAACCTCAACAGGGCGTCCAGAACGTTCAGCGTCACTTGTGCCCATATGGCCACTCCGAAAATTTTGAAACCACTTATAAACTGTTCTAATCGAAGGTGCAGAGTCACCATAACGTTTATCAAGCTTCTCTTTAGTCTCCTGAGGCGTTTTGCCTTTCATAAAGTAGTGTTTAATCAACACACGAAATTCTTTTTCGTCCATTTTTTGAAAATCACTCGACTTCCTCGTTTCAAACGAATGCCAAACACAAAGAAATAGACCGATCTGGCTGTAACTTGGTGTGTGTTCTTCCAAGAGATGCTACTAACTAAACATAACCTCGATACGCGCTAGTGGTGCTATCTCTCTGACTTTGCACGGACTTTTCAAACGACTCTCGTAAATATCAAAAATCCCATACTGCTCACACCACTTGCTCCAATCCTCTAGTACAGTCTCTCGCCTCCTCTGACATTCCTGACAATCCTCCTCGCCGACTGAATCGCCAATGGCCCCGCGACTTCCTCGCAGTCTGAAGGCCTAAAAATCATATCCTGTAGAGAGTGCTACCGCTGGGCAGTTCCTTTCCTCCTGCCTTACACGCATCCATTTACCCTTCATTCTCCCTATTTACTTATTGTACATTATATTATACAGATCGTTAATAACGAAATAAATTTTAAAAATAATAATAAAAATACATAAAAATATACTGGTAACGTTAATGGCAATTAAAAAAATAATATAATAAAATACATATACAGAAATAAAACAAACAGACAAATATATGAAGTGTAATTCGCTATTCTAATTAATATTAGAATTATAACTTTCTAGTTTAAACTTTTTTGGTTTTTCACTGGAACCTTTATAAACAAGAACATGTATGAGGGTATTCCAGAAATTCATTTAAACCGTATTACCAGAAAACACTCGGTAAACAGTTGGTAATGAATTTTCATGTGATTTACTATACCATATTTATTTTACTAATTCTATCTATTGCGGACTGAATAATAAGCTTTTATTTTATAGAAACATAGTTATAAATGCTTTCTATGCCTTGGATTGCTAGGAATTGCCTTACTCTTAAATCTGTGCAACTATTATCTTAAGGATCAGATAAAATTGCCAATAAAAATGCTTTCAAAGCAAAATAATGGCTGAAGTCTTTAAGAACACATCCTGTTTGTAGAGTTCTTGCTTACAGAAATTCTAGAAAAAAATTAATTAATCAATTCCTCATTGAAATCCCAAAATACTCGTACTTCCAATCTACCAATAGTTTTCTATTTTATTAAGTATTTAAATTTGTTTTCTTTGACAGTATAGTGAAAATAGTTTACATTTAATTGATTATGTTGTTTATAAAGTAGTGGAAGAAGACTTAACTGGTTTTGCAACATTTAAAGCCACTTTATGAAGCACAATATCCACAAAATGCCATTCCCGTACAATAAAAGTTAATACCATTTTCCTAGCTAAACAGAACTGTCCAGTATTAAACTGCATTCCTAACACAGCCCGTGCTAACAAATATTAATCGTACTCATTTTAAATTCTCCCTGTTAAAGCCATTAGTTGTTTCCGTTTTTTGTGTAGTTAGTTCGGCCCAGAGTGGAAATAATGTAGTTGGCTGGCAGTACTACTAAGTACTAAACGTAACTTTGTAATTTACTAAATTGGTTGTTGTTTCTACCCAACATTCACAAATTTGTTCTTTTTATTTTTAACGAAAAGAAATACTGTAATTTATTTGATTCCAAGCAGTATTGTTACAGTATGATTTAGTATAATATAATAGTGATTGAAAATATTTGTGACTGCTTTTGTTTTGTTTTTCACTTCAAAAGTTATAAAGGAACAGGTTTTTAAAAGGAGAATAATCGACATTTTTGCCTTTTTTTTTCCTTTTTTTTTTTAATGATTTAAGGCGCGTTAACATCTAAGGTTATTAGCGCCCGGAGCTTTTTCCAGTGCACTGCCGGCCTCCGGACAGTGTTCTCTCGTTACAGACAACACTGTCCATCACCGGACAGTGAGCTGTAAGAAGCTCCTAGGAAAAGAAAATCTAAGGGTCAGCAGCTGGATTCGAACGCGGGACCTCCGCGTGGGAGTCCAGTATGCTAACCTCATAGCTAATCCCTTCCCTATTTTTGCCCTAAGAATATGGTTAGCCAAAAAACAAATAGCTTTTAGAATCAATCAATAAAATCTTAATAAAATAAAGTAAGATTCCACATGAATTGGGTTTTAAAAGATTTTGTTTTTAAATCCGTTTTTTTTTTTTTATTGTTTAAGTTTACATTTTGATCTTTGTGTAAGAACACCAACAAATCAGGGGCTCAAAAACAGAATAGAATCTTAGGTCACAATTATTTTTGGCCGGTCTCTTTTCACAAGTAACCATTGATGAATTTTTATTACTTAACATGTCTGCCAAAAAAAGTACTTTGTTTTTGCCCTAAGTTCTACTGGAGAATATAAATTTAAGTTTATTGCATTTGTATCTTTATTTCCTATGATAGTTTGTAACAGTCCTAGTTGAGCTACAATGACCAGATGATTCAATGTAATCTCATATTTACATGTAGAATTTATTAGCACTTGTCAGTATCTTTTCTTTTTCCACTTTATTAGCCATATTTACAACTACAACAAATGTTGCATCAAGTAAATTTGATCATACAGGTTAAATTCACATGAAAGTCGTGATAAGAGTAATCACCCATTGGTGAAACTCTTTCTCGGTGGATATTACACTCATATCAGTAGGTGCCTAGGCCACTTCCGCTTCAAGCGACGAGGAGGATTGTCTCTGGAAGGTGTGGAGAGGAGAGTTGTTGGACAAGAGGATTAGGATGGAGAGCTAGGAGGCTGTGAAAGTTGCAGTAGCGAGAGTTTATTAGATCAGAGACTTGTCATTATCAAAAAAATAAATGAAAGACAAAAAGAAATTCTTTTTCTTATACATTTTTCGTTCATGATTCTATTGTGATCTGGAATTCAAGTATTATTGCTTCCAAGTACGTATTATAGATGGGAATAGATTGAATATATGTTGGACCAACAAAATGCTGGGATATCAAAGAATTTATCCTCTATAGTCTAGAGATTGCAAAGTATTTCATCATTCTAGGATAAATAGCGGTTTCTAATTTCGATTTCTACTCTGACTAGTTCATTGAATTGACTAAAATAACTTATAGTTATCGAAATACTTCTATTGTAAAATTATCATTTTTTTCACCATCAAATTCTTTCCGTTTCTCTAACCAGGGCTTTCTTATGATCAATCTTAATAATGATACATTATAGTTTGCTTTTCGTTTTATTTTGTTTTGATGTGATTTAAGTATCCCTTTAGATGTAATAATTAGGAATGGCAAAATTGCATATTTTTATGTCTTTCTGTTTCGATCGATATAGTACATCAAGGAACTATTTGTTTTAAATTTAATTTTTGTTACAAAACTTTAGGGAAATAAATTAATTAAATAAAAAAACAGTGTTTAAGGAAGCGTCGAGAAAAATGATGTCATCAATGGACATTTAGGAAAAAAAAAACTATATGACAATCTCCTTTAAGCTTACACATTCAGTACAAAAAACAGCGTGGACAGTGAACACAGTGTGTGTAGGTAGTTGGTCCCCTCAACAAGTGTGGGCACAATGAGGTGACTCTATATATCGCCAACGACCCTTGCTGTTTTTCAGTCTATCCTCTTGCACTCTCCACTATATTGCTAACCCAAGCTTCCGGACAATAGTTGGGGCCAGCGATAAGCCTCTCTTGAAGCCCCCTTTCTTCACTTCTCATCTTGCACAAAAGATCTTACTATATCCATTTTACTTTTCAGTTGGTGGAAGTGTTTTGAAGTATCAATTGTATGGAGATCGTTAAGCGGGTGGATTCTAAAGTCATATTTATTTTTAATAGGGGAAGGAGTTTCAATATTAGTGGCAATTGTAGGGGCAGAGTTCATTTACAAGTATTTTTGAAGAGGTCGCTTAAAGATAGATTAGAAGGGTATTGTATTTACTCTTAGGATCAGAAAATATCACAATAAGGAAATCGGCGCCAATGACCACAGCAGTCGATGCGCAAAAAAAAAAAAATAAGGAAATCATGCGACGTAATATTTTCAAAATGCATTTCTAAGAAAAAGAAATGTTTAAGAAAAACACATCTCAAAAAAAAGAAGTAAGAAGCTGCAATTCATTTATAAATTTGGAAAAGCCAAACTTCTTGAAGTTGATTCCTAAAAAGCTCTGCAAGTAGTGGTTGTTCGGTACCAGGAGCTGCACTTAAAATACTGATGGAAATTCCTGGTTTTTTTCTTTAGAGTAAAATAAGTGCAACTCTTAAGATTTTGATAGAATGGATTACATTGTGAAAACTGATGACTCTGATGCTTGCAAATTTTCCACAGTTGGTGGTCGAGTTCTATAAAAAATGTTTTGAGCTTTATTGCTTTGGCTTTTACTCTTCTAGATACTTAAACAGGTTTTCCTGTGCTGCCTTTTTTTAAAAAATTGGTGAAGAAAATATCCGAGGTGGGCTAGATATAAAATTCTGCCTATGTGCCTCATTCTATTAAGCCGTCAGGAAACGTGAACTGTATAGAAGAACATGGTATTCCTATGAGCAAATTTGCTCGAAGAAACATTGTAGAGGGTTTGCTAAAGGCTAAATTTCCTAAATATCAAGAATAGCCCTTAACAACGGAATTGGCGAAAAATTTTATTAGCAGTAACTCGCCCAAACTTGCTGCGACATTACTAAGTACAACAAGGCCCAGGCGTCGGTCTCTTAAGGGGCAATTGCAGGTTAAAGACACTCTTGCATCGCATGGGACTGACAGAGTGTAGCCTCAGTAGGTTCGTTTCAAAAGGAGTAGGAAACTGAGTAGCAGATACTGCGCGAACGGCTTAGGGTATGGCTTATTGTACAACTCTTCGGAGCAGGGGTCCCCTAACTTTTTACACAGGGGGCCAGTTGACTGTCCCTCAGACCGTTGGAGGGCCGGACTATAAAACAAACTATTTTAAAGTAAAAAAAAACAAAACAAAACGGGAACAAATAGAATATTTCAAATAAAGAACAAGTAAATTTAAATCAACAAAACTGCCCAGTATTTCTGTGGAAACTATGGGCCTGCTTTTGGCTAATGAGATGGTCAATAACCGGTTTAGTTATAGTGCTTTGCCTTTCTTCCTACTTCTGGCTGTTATTTTTCGGAGCCGTGACGCGTGCGTCCCGCGACACCGGAAGTAGTACTGTACATGAGCGACGCAGCGCTTTGCGACTCCTACCACTGACCACCAATGAAAGAGATGTCCCCTCCGGAAGCGCGGCTAGAGCCGGATAAATGTCCTCAGGGGGCCGCATGTTACCCGCGGGCCGTAGTTTGGGGACCCCTGCTACGGAGAAAGAAATACATGCCTTCTATTCTTTGCCTAAGAGTCGCACATCAGGCTAATGCCTCAATAGACGCTACCGAACGCGGCGGCACAGGCTTCCATAGTCAACCCTTGGAGAATCTAAACCCCTGAGCCAATGATTAAAGTTTATATAATAAAAGCACGTATTTCTGCCTAAAAAACTGTTGGGATTACTGTCCAACTACTTTTATTTAGACACTGACTCTCATGAAAATTAGTGCTAGCCATAGTTTAAATCCATCGTGACCAATTCACAGATTATAATGAGGTAGTTGATCGCGTGCCAGAAACTACCCAGAATGCAGTAATTGGTTACCGTTGCCGTTATCTCTGCTTCTATTTCATTAAAGAACGAAATTAAATTCTGTTGAAAAATCTGTTGATGGTAAAACAGTAGTTGAAGATTATATGGAGATGGTATTTTGAATGGAATGTTTCAAAGAATGAAATACTTATTGAAAAAGATAATGTTACATTTGGTTGTACATATGCATGTGTTTATATTCATGGAACAACTTTCTGTTAAGGAGAGATATCTACCAAGAATTTTCTGTTTTTCAAAGTTTTTATTAATATAGAAATGCTTTCCTTAACATTAAATGAAAAAGATTTATTTATAATATCCTATTCATTTAATGAATAATGAATATTTGAAAGTAGGAAAAAATAACCTAAAGCTCATTCACAGTTGTATTTACTTTGCTCAGAAATTGGAATTTATGTAAAAATTTCAGTATTTCCTAAAGTAATCTTCATTTATAATGTCATTTTACTTTAAACCTTTTTTTATTTATGGGAACTTCCTTCTACCTTATCTCTGTGTTGCACCTGGATAAAGAAGAATTAATGCTTAATTAGTGCGCGTAAAGAAATTGCCGGAGTTAATACTTTCGCTATGTTTGTTAAAGCTATACTTCACGAATTGTTAGAAATTTATTGCATTTATTATCATTGTAAACCAAACAAGCTAATTATTATAATTTACAATGTAAGTTTAGATATTAGCGGCAATCTACTTCAGAGTAGATCTAATTCAGATCCAAACCAATTTGAGAATAGCGATCTGCTTAGACACATTCCCAGTCAATAAGTCTCTCTTTGATGCAAATGATCTATGCTCTCTGTTAGTGATATAACGTTGTACTTTTAGTGAACATTAAATATCCTAAGTATGAAGTGGATTCTCAAATGTTGAAAGTAAAGAGTCAAAAGTGATATTTGAGTTGCCGTAAACTTCTCTTTTATAAATGAGCCGTTGATTTTGAAAGTGAGACAACTCCATTTTGTAAAAAAAAATTAATTAAAGCTGAATCTTATTAAAAATTAACATAATTTTGTATTTTTAATCAATTAACAATCAATATTATTTCAATATCAGCATAAAGTTATTAAGAAATTTATTTGGTCAACAATATTTCAATTGTGTTGATTTTGAAAGTGAGGTAAAGTCCATTTTGAGTAGCACTATTTTTTTTTATTGCAAAATATAAAGAAGCGTTATCAGAATTTAGGGAATTATATTGCAACTATGGTAAGTTGGCAACATTGGTGAACGATTTTTTCAACATAATTCGGGTGTTCACCATTTGATGCACAGTAACTGTTTTTATTAACATAAAATAAATATAAATAAGATAAATCTGATAGTGAAACCGGTAAGTAACAATCAATTATAAATATTATTATGTAGAATAAAATCAACAAATGATTGCTTTTGAAAATGAGACAACTCCATTGGTGCATACCAAAACCTTGATTTTTTACAGCTACCATGGATAACCATTATTGCATATTAAATTTACATGAAATAAGACCACAAAAAATATAAAATGTCTGTTACTGCTTGTGAATATTTTTTAACGCCCTTCAAATGCAAATCATTAAATATCTAGCAATAACATAAAATGGAGTTGTCTCACGTTCAAAATCAACGGCTCAAATTATGTGTATGAATATTCAGGCATGATGGAATATTTGTCTAGTCTATTTATTGGCGTTTTGCTTCAAAAAATAGAACGATTATTTTTTTTCAATCCTTTAAGAAAATATTTCAAAGTATTTGTACCGTTTCTTTCATAATCTTCTTGTATATATTCCATTCAATAATAAACGTGTATGTGGATATATGTTATTGTAACAATTCCTAGTGTTGAAAGTTGAACGATGGTTTTTCTTGTGTGGGTCTTCTCCGTTCCATTAGGGTCTAGAACCTGTCCAGCCACGGTTAATACTTCGTACAACCTTTAATGAATTCCGTTCATACGTTCTCCAATAGATTGGATGTACGAGGTGTGTTCAAAAAATAAGGTGAATTTTCATTTTTCTTAAAAAATATTTATTTATTCATTGATTTTTATTTTGTCTCCTTCAAAGTAGTCCCCCTCAGATATAATACATATGTGCCAGCATTTTTTCCAATCCTCGGAACAGTTCTGATATGCACTTTTTGGTATGTCCTTGAGCTCTCTCAGCGATTCGGTTTTTATCTCCTCAATCGTCGCAAATCTCCGTCCTTTCATGGGTCTCTTCAATCATGGGAACAGGAAAAAGTCGCAGGGCGCCAAATCTGGTGAATACGGTGACTGAGACATGATAATATCATTCAACAATTCCTGAGCGATGCTCATGCGACGGTTTTTTTTGATCAAAATTCAGCAATTTTGGAACGAACTTCGCTACTACACGCTTCATGCCCAAAATTTCCGAAAAAAATTGCAGGACATGTGCCAACCGATATGCCGACAACCTCAGCAACTTCTCTAATTGTGATTCGACGATTCTTCTCAACATTTTCATCGGTTGTTGATGTGCTGGGGCGCCTAGGGCGAGCGTCGTCATTCACATCTTCTCGACCTTCTGTGAAAAGCTTGTACCACTTGTAAACATTTTTTTGACACAGAGTACTCTCACCGTACGCCACTCTCAACATTTCAAGTGTTTTTAAACACTTAATTCCATTTTTTACACAAAATTTGATGCAAATTCGTTGATCCATTTTTTTCGACAGAAGAAAATCGCCGAACTCGCAAAACACTTGTCTTATTTATGCCTCTAACATACAAACTAAACATGCTATATAGCTACAACTTTGAAAATATGTTCGAGACAAGTGTACCAACATAAAAAAAAAAGACAATCGAAATTCGAATGTACGTAGCCCGCGAAATTTGAAAATTCACCTTATTTTTTGAACATACCTCGTACATGTAGTCTTCACGGCAAAATAAACAGCCCAACGCAAAAGCTCATCTTTTCTTTGTAAAGGCGTTCTCTGAATTTGAATCTCTTTCTTAAACCGTGTTTTTTTGGCTTCGAATCTAGTATTTAGATTTTCTCTTAATAGAAGCTTATTACTTCTTACTCTGGTGAAAGGCATGGTTGTCTGTTATGAGGATAGCCCGAAAACCTGAGTGATCTCTTAAATTCAAAAAATAAAATAAACTCAGAAACTATCTAACACTATCTAAAATTAAGAGATCATGGCTAAACGTTGTAACTAGAGAATCAATACCTAATGTTTTGACTTACTAGAAATGCAAGATAAGAATGCCGTACCAAGTCTGGCGAAGAATGTCCCATTTGGTTGGGGACTTCCTTCTTTTAAAGGAGTGAGTGAAGGAATGAGATGAAGCTACATGCCATTTTCAAGCCTTGCCCATACCACTCTTGTCTCTGTAGTAACAGAAAGAACTATTGGAATTTGACTGCTAGAAAGAAGGACTCCCCTGATTACTATTACTATTATGCACCTGGGCAGCGGAGAGAAGAGGTCTTGTTATCTTTTCTTTCATTTCAAAAGAAAAAAAAGGAAAAAAAAAAAACAAAAAAAAGTTGTTCTAAAAATTCGTAACAAAAATATGGAGAAAAATAAAGAAGCCGAACTTTTAGAAATAAAACTCCCGTCATTAGATAAAAGCACGCAGCTTAGTTCCTGTAAAAAGTGTCCTCCTTTCTTTCCCGTTTCTAGAAAGTGTAATCTGAAGCTGAACGAAGTATTGAGGCAGGTTGTGCAAGCAGGAAATCCATTTCTGCATCGAATCTTTCCTTTTTCTTTATTTGCGTAATAAATGGGAACAGACAAAATTGAATTTATTTGTCTTTTGGATTATACTCGTACAAAATTAAACTAAATATCTCTCACTTTGAGCTTATCACTGGTTAGATATTTAATTACTATTATCAGCGCAATATTTAATTAAATTGTCTCCGGTTTGCGTAGAAATGACTTTTACTGGCCCTAGTGTATCACGTGAAGACGTTCAGTGCAAAAATATTTGACTGGAATCCATAAGTGGGGCCTATCTTTGGATTAGTACTAAGCTACTGGATTAAAGAGTGTTGTTTTCCTGTTCTAATTCAAGACCACTGGTCTTAGCAGTGGCGTGTTTTCGCTAAAACCCAACGACTGCACAAGTCTTCAAATCAGATTTACACTTTAATAAAAGTCGCAATCACTTACTCCGCTTTATTTTGCAATATAATGAGAAAACGTCCAGACTAGTAACTTTAATTTAACTTAAGATGCATCTTTTAGTGCACAAGAGCTGTCATGAAGCACTGACGCCCAACTAGGTTGTACTCCAATCCTTCTTAGTATACACCTTTACGGAAAATTTGCTGACTATATTATTACTTCTTGACGAATCCGTTCTTGTAGAGGTTCCAGGGGTGATAGAGTAGGGAGGATGTTCCTTTACTGCTAAAAGTTTACTACACATGTAGTAGAGCAACGAATTGTCGTGAAATTTCACATAAAACTGGGTAAAACCGCTACTGAAACTTATCTTTTATTAAAAGAAGTTTATGGCGATGAATGTTTATCACGTGCGCAAGTTTTTCAAGTGGTTCAAGCGTTTCCAAGATGGCCGAGAAGACGTCGGAGATGATGATCGCCCGAGTTGCCCTTCCACGTTCAAAACGGATGAAAATATCGATTGTAATTAATCAACATTACTACCGTGAGGTGCTTGCTCAACTCCGTGAAAGAGTAAGGAAAAAACGACCCGATTTTGTGGAAGACCAAGTCACGGGGTTCTCCATCAAGACAACGAGCCGGCTCACACTGCATTGTCTGTCAAGACGACGTTTCTAGCCAAGTACAACATCTCAGTTTTAGGCCATCCGCCTTATTCGCCTGACCTGGCGGCCCCATGTGACATTTATCTGTTCCCCAAAGTCAAATCTGCATTAAAAGGAACACGATTTCAGTTCGTTGAAGCTGTGAAAGAAAAAGTGGCACGCTTCATGCAGGGGATGACAGAAAAATACTTCCAGCACTGTTTCGCAGGTGGTAAATTCGCATAGAGCGTTGTAGGGATAGGGGAGAGGTGTATATTGAAGGTGATAATAACTAAATATGTATAGATTTAAAATAAAATGTTTTATAGCAATAGTCTCGTTATTTAATAGCCACACCTCGAACTCTGGCATTCCAAAACACTCTTCTTTAGTTCCTGAAGAAGAACACCAGATATATTAGAAAGGTCGAACTCAATAAACTTTCACTTATTGTCCCCAGCCAACTAACAACCAATTAGTAACTTGTAAATGAAATATTAAATCGCCGAAATACTTTGCCACTCGATAAAAAGCAATATAAGTGTTCAGAAATTATTATCATTTTGCTAAAAGTAAAAGAAAAAAATATTCTTTTGTTGAAATTGAAATTATGTTAGCAATTTATAAGTTAGGGAGAAAGTTCATTGGCCTAGTGGCACCATAACTCAACTCTGTTAATGGATATTTTGAAAGGAAGTAATTATGCAAAGACGATTTAAGCATAACTGTAATTGACTTTAGCATTGTTGTGATCTCTCGTCAGCTTTCAACGCTTATTAAAATTACTGTTTATTAACTTAAATTTCTCTTACATTCATTCGCAGATATAATCATTCGTACACAAACATCGCTTCTATAAATGTTTGGTTTAATGTTTCTTATTTGATTTTTATCAATTATCCTTAAAGAATAAATAGATATCTTTTTGAAAGTACCACATGCGCAAGCATCTTCCAAGCGTTTTGACCAAGTTTTATTTTTGAAGGAGCTTTAAAAGGCAAAATAATGGGGTTCCATCTTATTTTTGTCATTTACTTTAGGGATCAGTAATAGTGAGGAATATTGTCAACTGGGAAGCCCAAGATATAACCTTACCTACAAGAAGTTACCTTGTCTCTCTGATTATCCGGTACTCAATTTAATAATTCTATCTGAATATTGCAAAAAGCATTCTTTGTCAGTAATCTATTGTAAAGAGGAACTCTAGTTATAATTCTGAACTTTCTGTATCCACTCAGCTTTACTTATAGTTATGATCTGAATTTGTAACAAAGTGGAATTAATTTATGATTTTAACAAGTCCCTTATCAAGAAGATTTACCCTTCAATGAATATACGAGGTGTGTTCAAAAAATAAGGTGAATTTTCATTTTTCTTAAAAAATATTTATTTATTCATCGATTTTTATTTTGTCTCCTTCAAAGTAGTCCCCCTCAGATATAATACATATGTGCCAGCGTTTTTTCCAATCCTCGGAACAGTTCTGATATGCACTTTTTGGTATGTCCTTGAGCTCTCTCAGCGATTCGGTTTTTATCTCCTCAATCGTCGCAAATCTCCGTCCTTTCATGGGTCTCTTCAATCATGGGAACAGGAAAAAGTCGCAGGGCGCCAAATCTGGTGAATACGGTGACTGAGACATGATAATGTCATTCAACAATTCCTGAGCGATGCTCATGCGACGGTTTTTTTGATCAAAATTCAGCAATTTTGGAACGAACTTCGCTACTACACGCTTCATGCCCAAAATTTCCGAAAAAAATTGCAGGACATGTGCCAACCGATATGCCGACAACCTCAGCAACTTCTCTAATTGTGATTCGACGATTCTTCTCAACATTTTCATCGGTTGTTGATGTGCTGGGGCGCCTAGGGCGAGCGTCGTCATTCACATCTTCTCGACCTTCTGTGAAAAGCTTGTACCACTTGTAAACATTTTTTTGACACAGAGTACTCTCACCGTACGCCACTCTCAACATTTCAAGTGTTTTTTAACACTTAATTCCATTTTTTACACAAAATTTGATGCAAATTCGTTGATCCATTTTTTTCGACAGAAGAAAATCGCCGAACTCGCAAAACACTTGTCTTATTTATGCCTCTAACATACAAACTAAACATGCTATATAGCTACAACTTTGAAAATATGTTCGAGACAAGTGTACCAACATAAAAAAAAAAGACAATCGAAATTCGAATGTACGTAGCCCGCGAAATTTGAAAATTCACCTTATTTTTTGAACATACCTCGTAAATCAATTTTATACAACATTCATTTCTTATTTTCTGTTTAAAACCAGGTTACGAATGGGTCGGCTGGCGAAACGACAGTTTTAGCACCTCTGGCAGGCCAGTGGAAATTGTATTTGAATTTGACACCCTCAGAAATTTCTCAGCTATGTACTTACACACGAATAATCTCTACTCCAAAGATGTTCAAGTAAGTAAAGAAAAAAATAATTATAATTATTCTTTTTGACAATCGTTGCCAGTGCGTTATTTTGACATATTTTATGGTTGACTTTCTTTTTTTTTTACATTTGCCATTTTCTTTATTGAAAACTTTCGGCACATAAAATCCGCTTAGAACATTTTTGTTGTTAGATGTTCTTAGACAAGTTTAATTTCGTGTAATGGAAACGTTCTAACGCATGGGAGGAAACGAAGCAAAGTGCCCATGATGAATAGATGAACCATGTGCTGGACATATCATATATCGTACTAAATATAGACTACTGTTAGCACAAAAATTCAATGCTATCAACTGAAATTTTTTAAATATCAATTAATACGTATCTGTTCTATATTGACTATGTTTTATATTGAACAATCTTGAAAGATGTTTGCTTGTCTTAATTGGCTCCAGTCAGGTCTCACTTTGAATTGTGTTAGCCCAAATTTTGATAGTTTTTAGCATGAATGCCGTCGTCTTTATTTCATCAAAAAACAATTCTTTCAAAGAACAAGTATTCTGTCTGTTATAATATATTCAATAATTACGTTTAAACGTGATTATGTACTGAAGAGAATTTGTATTTATTATTATTTTTTTTTTTTTTTTTACTTCATTTATTTTCACAACTGCAGTATATTTCTGCAATAAGTGAAGCTGATATAACATGATACAAGTATTAACATGAAGTAACGTGAGGGAAGAGTCCACCCGTTGGTGAAACCTCCCAAAGAGGTACACTTCCACTATTGTCGACTGGCACTTACTTCTTTGAGAAGATCGCGTGGCCACCTGCGCTTCAACTATCTTGGAGGATTTCCTGGCAATGCAGTTAGTTGGGATATACTAGTAGATTAGGATGTGAGGTGATTGATGTGTGGAATTTAATATAACGGGATCTTATAGCTTCTGAAACATAAGGGACAAGGGAAATCTCGGTGAAAGGTAGAGTTTGATACAAAGTAAGGAGCATTAGCGATTCGACGGAGTGTTTTTTGACTGGAAGGGCTGGATTCTGTAGATATTGGAAGCTTTGGCTGAGCCCCAAAGTTCCATTCCGTAAGTCCAGGCAGGTTTTAGTACCATGGTGTAGATAAGCCGTTTATTCTGTAGTGAGAGTTTAGATCGCTTGACAAGAAGTCTAGAAAGAAGTTTGAATTGTCTGTTCAGTTCTTTCCGTTTGAGTGTAGTATGTGGATTCCAGGTTAGGCGTTTGTCCATGAAGAGTCCTAGGTACTGAACCCAATCTGTTGTGGGAAGAGGAGTGAGGTTTAGGTAAACGGGTGGAAGAATTGTTCGCCTTAGGGAGAATGTAGCGTAATTACGAGGGTCGTTTGAAAAGTCCGTGCAAAGTCAGAGAGATAGCACCACTGGCGCGTATCGAGGTTATGTTTAGTTAGTAGCACCTCTTGGAAGAACACACACCAAGTTTCAGCCAGATCGGTCTATTTCTTCGTGTTTGGCATTCGTTTGAATCGAGGAAGTCGAGTGATTTTCAAAAAATGGACGAAAAAGAATTTCGTGTGTTGATTAAACACTACTTTATGAAAGGCAAAACGCCTCTGGAGACTAAAGAGAAGCTAGATAAACATTATGGTGACTCTGCACCTTCGATTAGAACAGTTTATAAGTGGTTTCAAAATTTTCGGAGTGGCCATATGGGCACAAGTGACACTGAACGTTCTAGACGCCCTGTTGAGGTTACTACTCCAGAAATCATTGATAAAATCCATGATATGGTGATGGATGACAGAAGAATGAAGGTGCGTGAGATTGCTAGTACTGTGGGTATCTCGAATGAACGGGTACATAATATTTTGCATCAACATTTGGACATGACAAAGCTATCCACAAAATGGGTGCCGCGATTGCTCACGCTTGACCAAAAACGAAATCGTGTGAAGTGTTGCAAGGACGGTTTGCAGCTGTTCCAGAAGAATCCGCAGGACTTTAAGCGACGTTTCGACACTGTGGATGAAACATGGATACATCACTACACTCCTGAGACCAAAGAACAATCTAAACAATGGGTTACCAAGGGGGAATCTGCGCCAAAAAAAAGGCGAAGACCGTTCCTTCGGCCGTAAAGATTATGGCGACTGTCTTTTGGGATTCGCAAGGAATAATCCTCATCGACTATCTGGAAAAGGGTAAAACTATTACAGTTGCATATTACTCATCGTTATTGGACCGTTTGAAAACCGAGCTGTAAGAAAAACGCCCACGATTGGCCGACAAAAAAGCCCTTTTCCATCACGACAACGCACCAGCTCACACCTCAGCAGTTGTGGTCGCAAAATTAATGGAACTAGGGTTCCAACTCGTTTCACATCCCCCCTATTCTCCAGACTTGGCTCCACCGGACTACTATTTGTTCCCCAATATGAAGAAATGGCTGGCGGGAAAAAGATTTTATTCAAACGAGGAGGTGATTGCAGAAACAAATGGCTATTTTTCAGACTTGGACAAATCCTATTATTCGGAAGGGATCAACAAACTAGAGCAGCGTTGGACGAAGTGTATAAGCCTAAAAGGAGACTATGTTGAAAAATAAAAAAGGTTTACCCCAAAAAATTAAGTAGTTTTTATTTTTGCACGGACTTTTCAAACGACCCTCGTACATTTGCTTTTATGCTAAATATGTATTTAAAATAGTGAAATACTTTATATTTCTTATTAAATCTTAAATTCGCATTTCTTCTTACAAAAATGAAAAGCGCTCTGCAATAGAGGTACTTTGAGCTCATGCCGCATAAATCATTTTGCACTTCAGACATTCTTTTTCTATTCATGGATCACTGCTCTTTCACTTACTTCAAATGATGAACATTTATCTAGCTCAGTCTTAACACGTAGACTAACATTTTTTGCTTTCTTTCACCAGCAAGAGGAATGCATTTGAATTAGCAAAATATTTGTTTTTTTCAGTATTTTCACTCATTTTTACCAATTTACCAACACTACGCTTGAAATTTAGAGAATTTAGTTTTTTCTTTTTTTGCATTTGATTAAGATTTAATCGCCGGATCTAAAACGAAACTCATACGTTAACGAAATTTAATGTCTCTTGCAAAAATAGCGAAGAATGAAATAAACTATTTTCTTTTTATCTAAAATTCATCTCATCTTTATGAATTAAATAATTATATCTAAATTAACGTGTTATTATTTTTTAACAAAACAGTATTTAAACTGATATTTTTATGAAATGTATTGTTATTGTTGTATAGAAGGCAAAAAAAAGAAAAAAGACATTGTAGAGAAAATGATTTCACATCTTTGACACATAGTATGGTGACAAACGAGCGTTTTAACAAGCACATAAATATAGTACACCGTGTTGAGAATCTTTCGTTCAAACACCAGATATTTTTTCTGGTGGTACTTTTTGTTTTGTTTTTAACAAGGTGTGCACCTCGTTTGCTCGTATCCTTAAAACACAAGATTTCACAATCTTTGTTTTCCACATTTTCTCTATAAGAGTTCATGCCAGCCAGTTATATCTTCAAATTTCCGACATCGTATATTGAAGTCTGAAAAATACAAAAAAAAAAAAAAAGAGAGTCAAAAATTAATACTCATCAAATTCCTTGATTAAAAAGTAATTATTATTGATTTATTTTAATTTTATGATTAATCAGGTTTTAAATTTTATTCTGTGGTTACCTTATATGATTTTAGCGAGTATGTTCACTAAGAAAATCCTGTATTTTTAAATCTTTTGACTGTAAATGGTTCCCTATATTTACCTTTGTTGACCTCAAGAGTTCTTATATTCACTCAATATACTCTCTCGTCATTCCTCATTCGACTAAATTGCGTTAGGATTATTTATTTCCTAATTAAATCCGATTAAGGAACATCGCTAAACTTAACCATCTTTCGAAACGTTGGTTTAAAACCAGAACTTCAGGATGATCATATAGTAGTATTAAGGAAGTAAAAATCCCTGAAAAATAATATTCATTCTCCTTAGTTCAATTTTTTCTTCTGCTTATAAAACTGCAGGAACCGTAGAGCGGTTCAGCTAGGAATGATGGCCCATTCTGGCCTGCATCAATCACCAGAACAGTGGAAGATTTACATATCTTGTAAGGTTTATATTTTTTTTAAATTTCATTCAAACTAAGCTGATTGAATTGTATTCCACGTTTAAGACGCAGGAAAGAACTCTTTTTTTTTTTTAACCTTTTTGAACGTTTCTGTTAAGTATGAATATTTTTGACGTGAATACATCTTTAAATTTGCTATCATATGGAGGCAATCCAAAAAAACCTAATGATAACAAAATCGGGGGATACAGTTTGGCATTATAGTTTCGAATCTATCGTCTACATCCAAAATTAAATTAGACCACTGGATAGCTAAAGGATCAAAGAATTCATTACGATAATCGAGGACTGTGACGCATCGCGCGCGGTGGTGGGGGAAGCGCCGCCATTTTGAGATCATTTTGCTGCGTATCGAGATTTGTGATTAGTATAACTTTTGACTTGGAGAAGCTACGATGTTCGTTTAAGTTTTAATCGTCAGCTGACGTCACAATCTATCGATTGTGTATAAAACATTAGTGTAAAATAGTGACAGTGAATATAATAAGGTGTTAGAATAAAAATATATATAATGTGGGCCTATACGCGTCGAAAAGCCAAAACCAAAATACAGAGATCGTATACGGTTGGAAAGGGCTTCTCAAGAACAATCGAATGGTAATAATAAAACACCATATGACCGAGTCAAGTTGTGTGCCGGGAACGTAAAAGAATGAATGCGGCCGAGCGGATCAACGACGGTGTCAGGTACATCTGCAGCTGGGGCGGTTGAAATTATGCAAGTGGATGATGAAATCGCTTCTACATCGACAACGGACTGTATAGACATAGATTGTGTTCGGTCGTCGATTATGAAGACATATTGTTTCATCCTAAATACATAAATAAAAATATTTTATATTAAAAATATAACCCGTTACGTAAACGTATTTACGTACAACACACGGCCCTGATCATGACACAGTCACAGTTTTTTTTTGAGTAACCTCTTCCAGTGCTCGGCCGTTCACTGGACAATACTGTTCCCACCAAACCCAATCAAATAGAATCAAATTTATTCAATTACCAGAGTTTTCCATTACAGCTGTTATTTCTAAATTATTTTGAAAGTTTTTCTTATTTCCATCCATCATGTAATACATTTTTCTTTTATTGTGATAAATTATGTCGGTTTTAAATTACATTTTCTTACAATTATATCATTTTAAGCAGATAAATTAGTTTGTTTAGGATGTATTTAATGATATCTAGCAGTAATATTCCATAATATAAAGATGTAATGTTAACCATATATTAGCAATAACATTGCTTGCTCGGGACGTGTAGTTGTTATTGTTTCAGTAGAAGTACCACCCACTTTGCTCGTGGTCGTCAACGTATAAAGTCATTTTACAACGTATGTACTTTCCATTTTACGCCCACTAGTAATACTTAAATGGTACAGATTTATTTTACTATCCTTTCTTCTGCACTTGTTGCTACACAGTAGGTATTCTTATCGCTTGAAATATTACCCATAATGCTAATATTTTTTATTTCTTAATTTTTTTTTTGTTATCTAAAATCACAAGAGATGCAGCCGTATATTCAATTTTGTTTTTGTTAATTTCTAACTAATTTTTACTTTAAATTCTTTTGTTATTTCATTTTCTTAGACAAATTTTGTAATTTTTTATTTTATCCGCGCATATTTACTGAATCTCTGACCGCTTTCGGACTTGCGTCTGCCATAAGATGTAGAGATTTCGACTTCACTTAGTGCTACCTGTAATTAGATACTAAAATTCAGTAAAGAGTTTAAAGTATGTTCATTCTTAGTATGAACACATGTTCTGAGTAGATTAAAATGCTGAACAATGACAGACCTGTAGGTTCTTATCTTCTAATTGTGGCAGACATCTCGAATATTTTTACATTTAAAAGTCAGTAAAATAAATTAAAAAAGAAATGATTTACCTAATAAATATGCTAGGCAAGAGTTAATTAAATTATTAGAGCTTGGATTGTCTGCTCGTACTTTTTATGCACGTGCATGTATTTGCTGGCAATGGATATGGCAGCTTAAAGCTGCTTAGGATGGCAATGTGTTGGCAGCATCAAATGATGGGCAGCCTTGATGAAAGGCGGAAGCGAAGTGATCCATTCGTACCTGGTCATCATCACTGACGCTTCTATGAAGAGGAAGCAACGGCCCACTGACGATCCATGATCGATATCAACAGAAACAACATGATGATGTTGGCATCACCTTACCAATGACCACAGCATCCATTATGAGACAATGCCATATCAATACTTGAACCACATGAGCAACTCCTCTGTGAGTTGAAGTTAAGGCTACAGTCTAAAGCAGGGGTGTCAAACTCAAAAGCTAACTTGGGCCAAATAAACAATGCTTAACAATGCGGTGGGCTGCAAAAAAAAGAATCAATGTCCATAGAAACAAATATTTTTATTTTGACTAGTAAATTGTAATAAACATATATAAAGTTAAATTATTGTTTACGTCCAGATACTTGACATCTCTTCTCTGATAATATCATTTCTATTTCGGGAGTTTTATTGGCCGAGACTACTTTCAAAATTGACCCAACGTGAGGGTTTCAGCCAACTAGAATTTTACATTTTCGCACGTACAATTTAAAATGATCCGTATAGTTTATAAATAAAGTATATTATAATTTTATATAATGGTTTCGTTTCTAATTAACATTTCTATTTTATTTTTGCTTTGCGTCGGATATATTGACTGGGCCGCAAAAATGTTCATCTCGGGCCGCGAGTTTGACACCCCTGGTCTAAAGGATTATCAATTGGGTTTGGGAGACTTCTAAATCCCGGAACCGTAAATGTAGGCGACTAACCATGCATTCTACTTCCAGAATTGTATTCTAATTTAAAGCAATACCGCTTGTGGCCCACGTTTTCAAGTGTAATTGGAATAATTTAGTTTATTCTGCGTAAGATTTTAAAATTATTTATTGTTAACTAGCTGTACCCGTTCACACGTTGCTGTGTTTGAACAAAAATGCAGTTTTGATACCTCAAACATAATTTATTAATGACCAAATGTATACAATACATCGAAATGAAAATTAACAATAAAATTATCCCTACTTCAGAGTACAGTAATGTCCTTGCAAAGGTAGCATTTCTACATAATGTGAAAAATTCAGTTAATGTTGTTGGAGGTGGTGACATTGCTCTTGCACGTACATTTTCTGATGTAAAATACACACGCTGTCCATTTTCTGCTAAATGAACAACCGTTGGATATCGCTCATGAATGGAAAATGATAAAATACGCCATACGGCCTCATTGCTACTTATGTAGCGTCCCAGTTAATATTGGGTGACTTCATCGTTAGATGCAGTTGTATTTTCCACTCCAAACACTGCCATATCGCTTCCTTTGTTCACATATTTGCAAATATATTTTATCGCTTTCACTGAATTGCAGTACTCAGCATTTATGTGTGCGTTATACGTTTTTAGTAGTAATGGAGAATATGGTACTACCCAACGATTATCAACGTCAATAGTATTGTTGAGTACTTTTAGTTTAATGGATTTTCCACCATCTTCGGTATAATTTATTCTCGTATTAATAATTGCAAAAAACTGTTTTTCATGGTTTTCATGGTTACACTTTTAACAAATATTACTAATTAAATGCTATTTTGATATTTTTGGGATATTTGTTCGGGAGCACCTAGAGCCCCAACTCTGATTTAAAAAAAAAATTGCAAAAACCTACTCGGTGATATACCTAATAATTTCCCAAATTTTCACGGCGATTGGATGTATGGTTTTTGAATCTATCGAGTACAAACAAACAGACACACATTCATTTTTATATACGAGGTGTGTTCAAAAAGTAACGGGAATTTTTAAATTTCGCGGGTTTGGAGAGTCTGATTGTAAAAATTTTTTTTTATTATGTTGGTACACATGCCCCTGAAATACGATAAAATTTTCAGTAATATTCATTGTTTACTTCTTAAGTGGCAGCCGTTAAGGTTAGACGTGTTTTTCGAGCTTGGCGATTTTTGTTTGTTAAAAAAAATGGATCAAAGAATTTGTATTAAATTTTGCGTAAAAAATGAAATAAAGTGTAATAAAGTGTGTGAAATGTTAATAAAGGCATATGGTGAGTCTGCTATGAGTAAAACAAGGATTTACGAGTGGTATAAGCGTTTCCAAGATGGCCGCGAAAACGTTGAAGATGACGAACGACCTGGACATCCAAGCACATCAACAACCGATGAAAACGTGAAAAAAGTGAAAGAAATGGTTATGAACGATCGCCGAATCACAATCAGAGAAGTCGCTGATGATGTTGCCATATCAATTGGCTCATGCCATGAAATTTTTTCGGATGTTTTGGGTATGAAACGTGTGGCAGCAAAATTTGTTCCAAAATTGTTGAATTTCGAACAAAAACAGCGGAGAATGGAAGTTGCTCAAGAGTCACTCAATGAAGTCGACAACAATGCGGATCTACTGAAACGTGTTATAACAGGTGACGAAACATGGGTTTACGGATATGATGCCGAAACTAAGGCTCAATCGTCCCAGTGGAGGCATTCTGGATCGCCAAGACCGAAAAAGGCTCGACAAGTGCGGTCGAATGTGAAGGTTATGCTCACTGTGTTCTTCGATTTTAATGGCATAGTGCATCATGAATTCTTGCCACAAGGTCAAACAATCAATAAGGAGTACTACCTACAAGTTCAACGCCGTTTGCGTGAAGCAATCCGAAAAAAAACGCCCGGATTTGTGGCAAAACAATTCATGGATTTTGCACCACGATAATGCACCTGCTCACACTTCATTGCTTGTTCGTGAATTTTTGGCCAAAAACAAAACTTTAACGATGCCCCAGCCTCCATATTCGCCAGACATGGCTCCATGTGACTTTTTTCTATTTCCAAACATAAAGAGAACATTAAAAGGCCGTCGTTTTACAAGCATAGATGACATTAAAAGCGAATCGCTGAAAGAGCTGAAAGCTATCACAAAGATCGAGTTTCAGAAGTGTTTCGAGGATTGGAAAAAGCGCTGGCACAAGTGTATTGTATGCGAAGGGGACTACTTTGAAGGCGACAATATTAATGTAGATGAATAAATAAATATTTTTTTCAAAAAACGAAAATTCCCGTTACTTTTTGAACACACCTCGTATACAGATGTATTGAAGAAAATTTAAAAAAAAATATATATTGAGCTTTTAATTTTTGAAGCACCACCTCTTTCTGTGACTCACCTGCGTTTCCCGCTGCAATCATGCTTTCCCTCCAAGGAGTTAAACACATTATATTCGCTTATAACAAAACTCTCCATAAACCAATCATATTTTAGAGTTCTTTATTATTATTTATGTAAATAATATAAGCAACATAATGACATTAATGTCTCCCTGTAAACTTCTTTTATTTTTACCTTTAATAAAAATAAAATTCTTGTAACATGTTAATAAAAAACAACACCTGCGTATTTGTAAAATGATTATGAAATCGTTGGGAATTTGTTGTTAATGTTAGAACATTCACAGTTGATTTGCTTCTGTATTAAACATGTATCTTCCTACGGACTGAGGATTATTGTCAAATTAATTTGGCCCCTTTTGAAGCAAACAACAACAGCAACAACAGCAACAACAACAGCAACAACAACAAAATATAAATCGCCCATTTCTTCCTACGATTGTTCAAATATTAGCTTGTATGCATATATTAAAGTGAACGTAACGTGACAAGTGGACCTGTGTTTTTATATCTAAAATATTGTGGAATTCTTTTCGATAGTTTTGTTTATTAATTAGAATAATCATTTATTATTAATTAAGGCTAACTTTTCAGTGCAATTCCGGCCCCCGTTACACAATGGAAAACAAAATCTGAGGGCAAACAGCTAGATTTAAACCAGAGATCTTCGCGCAGGAGACTGTGATATTACTACTAAGCTATCTCCTTCTTTTAAATAACAATATTGCTTTGAACTTAACGAAATGAACATCTCAATAAAGCTGAAAAAAAATTTAATGGATTTAATTAAAAACTTCTTGGGTTTTTAGAGCTTAAGGATGGTGATTTAGTAGTTCCAAAAATAGGATAATCAAAATTGTTTTTTTGGCAATCATACTCACCTAAAAATACTGGCCCTCCCCTAAAGATCATTTATTTACAGAATTATTCTGAATATTTTACAGCACAAAATGTGTAGATGTAGTTATTAAAAATAATATAAAAATGTTCAGCAAAAAATTTATTCTTAAAATATAAAAAATAAATAAAAATGAAGAAAACGATTATAAATAACTTTAAAGTTTGACAATTAATATTAAAATATAATTATGCCATGGAAATGTGCTCATAAATTAGAATTATTAGCACTATGCACCAACTTAATAACTGTAGACACAGTAATTACTGCAGGTGAATTTAATTTATCGTTTCTGAGACGCTGACAGCGCATATAATCACATAAAGATAGAACTAATTAAATGGAAACATCTGTTGCAACTGTTTTAATATCCATGAAAAGTGGTTATACATTAAACATTTAGGTAACGTTTAATAATTAACGTGAAAATTATCTGTTAAGTAAATAATATCATACAATATATTTAGTTAATCACAACTCATGCTGATGTACTTGCGAGGTATTTGTGATTGATAGAATTAATAATCTGAGAGACCTTCTATTGTTAATGTTGTTCTAATGGCCTAATCTATATCATTCTATTACATATTGTTGCAAGAGTAACTATTCTACTAAAATTTAATCGAAATAATAGTACAGAGAGAGAGGAAAGAAATTGTTTTCTGCTTAACAGTAAAGCAAGAGATCGCTGAGTTCTTAGAGCTCTGAGTTCTCACAACGAGATATCTGTACAAGTTCTGATTGTCTTCAGATTTTTCTTACATAGGCTCCTCTTACAGTTCAAGGCCAGTAACGAGAAAGCAATACCCTGCGGTCGACAGGGCACTTAAAAGTGTCCGGGCGCCATTAAATCGTTTAAGTCGAATTTTGAATTCTAAGAGCAAGAGTTAAAAATGGCAATGACAAATGAAAATTAAAAGTTTAATAAATTAAAATAATATTATCAGTGTGTGAGGGCGCCACGGTAGCCGAGCGGTTAGAGGCGAGACCTGCGAAGCTAATATGTATTGTGGTACTGGGTTCGATTCCCGGTCTTAGGTCTTGGATTTTATTTAATGGTTAATAAAAGAAATTTACAGTAAAGTATGTTTTCTATTCGCCGCCGTCCACAACACTTAATTAGTAATTGGACGTTAAGCCCCGCCTGAAAAAATTGGCGATTACTTTACTTTTATCAGTGTGTAAAGAGGGAACAGATTAGCTCAGTGATTAGTGAATACTAGATTCCAACGCGGAGATCGCAGGTTCGAATCCAGCTGCTGGCTCTTAGATTTTCTCTTCCTAGGGAGCATCTTACAGCTCCCTGTCTGGTGATGAATAGTGTTGAGGCCGACCTTGCTCTGAAAAAGCTCCGTGCGTCATTAACCCAAGAGGTGAACGAGCCTAAAATTTAAAAATGATGAACAGTGTTGCCTGAAAACGAGAGTACACTCTCTGGAGGCCAGCAGGTCGCTAAAGGCTGTGGATGCTTATGACCTTCATGATCATTTAACTTTCGGTGATTAGCCGTTTTCGAGTTATGTGACCACACTCATATTTCACTGACCAGCAGATAGACTTGTGCAATAGATACTCACGAATTTGTAAATGCCATTTTTTTCGAACTCCGAGGACTTAAAACCAAATATTTTCGGAGAAAACCCGAAATGGTAACGTGCTTGAAACCAAAGTACCAAAGTAAAGTAGTTATTTCTTTTTTCAATAAGGTAAACCCTAACTTAGAATTGTTGCAGTTAAATAGTTGTCTTGAATTTTTATATTGCAATGAAATTCTGCAATGCCTAATTTTAGATTTATTTTAAAAAAAATTATAAAAAAATTTCAAAAGTTTACGAAAATATATAGAAACTCTTAGAGATGTATGAGTGGGTTATAGTTTTGCAAAGTTTCCTGTAGTTATCATGTTGAGTTGGTAAGTTAAAATATATAAGTGTACGCTCTACTTGGACGAGTTTTAGTAGATTACAGAGTATATATACTCGTACTACGATAAGGCAATCTTTAACTCATGCCCATTCATTATGGAATATTACATACCGCTCTGGCTTTACACTGAGAATTAATTTCTTACTTTCTGGAATTCAACATTAATTACGTTTGAAGTTACAGTTATATGAATTTTTGACTCTTGTTTTCTAGCAATATCAATTAACTATTTGGATTTAATTAAAAACAAGTAGGCGTTAACCTTTAACAGCTAATTATGAGTAAGAACTCTAATGAAATGCCGTTAATTCATATATAATTTCTGCACCTACATCACCGAACTTGCATATTTCTCCACTAAAAATCTTGTATGGAGAAGTATTGTATTCTTTCAATTAAAACAAAATTTAAGAGAATCATTAATGTTGTAAATCTTAGTTGAACCGCACCAAATTAAATTATTTTTTGGAGTATTTCTTTAAAAAAATAAGTATTCAAGGCGTAAACGTTATTTAATCAATCTTCAGCAATCATTAATTGGTGACTTATTCCTCCTCGATTTTACTTCTCCGTCCTAAATCATTCAAAATTACTTAATTTTCATTTTCCTTAAAGTGTAAATAAGAAACTCCATAAATAAGAAAAGCTAAATCAGTTTTTCTCTATGAAATATATTAAATAAGTAACCCGCCAGAATGCAGAAACTGTTGTTAAATATGGGCAATTGAATTGACAAGAAAATTGTCGGCAACATCTATGCCATTTCCTATCGGATTGCAATGTTAATTATACTATAACAATAAACCATAATAACTAGACCATTTTTGAAAAAGTAACTCCCAAAACTTTAGCCAACGAATAATTTGTCAGTTACGTATTAAAACTGTCCGGTAGGACAGTTGTATAAGGGTTGACCATCAAAAACTGCACGAAAAAGCGTAACGTTGAAAAACACCCAACTTTGACAATTTTTTTCTCTTTTTCTATAAAAGATAAAATTCCCAAATTTTCTTTAAATTAAAGGGCAAATCCTCCTTTATGACTGTAATTTTTTTGCATCAACTCATATCTAATAGGTATCGAGAAATACGTTGCTGAAAATGAGCAAAAACGGCATTTTCAGAAAATGTTCTTGTTCTTGTTCTTCTTGTTGTTCCCTTTTTTGTAAACAACGTAGCGCCTAAACGCGCGAACCGATTTTCATGAATGAGGTGTCATTCGATTTGGAATTTTATGTAGATGTGCCTTTTGGGGGTCTCGACGCTGTACATCGAATGGGAGAGGAGTTAGCCCCATGTATGTGAGACCCCCTCCAAAATTATTATTACTAATAACTCTGTAAATCTTAGCCCGATTTTGATAAAATTTGGTAGGATGATAGGGTGAGGGCTTCCCTACGTAACATTAAAGCGACGATCTGCTCTTACCCTTGTAAGGGGAAGTACAGCAATCGTTTCAAATTATCCACACGTGAACCGATTTTCATGAATGATGTGTCATTCGAATCGAAATTTTGTACAGATTTGCACTTTAAAAGCCTGGACGCTGTGCCTCATAAGGAGGGGAGTTCGCCCCACCCAAATAAGGCCCTTTCTAAAACTATTATTACCAATATTTCTATAACGCTTAGTCCGATTTTGATAAAATTCAGCTCGAATAAGTGGTTAAAGCTCCTCTGCGTGGCTGTGAAGTGCTATCATGCTCTTGCACCTACTAAGAGGAAGTACTGCAATCGTTTAAATTATCAATGAGTGAACCGATTTAAATCAATGAATTGTCGTTCGATTAAAAAATCTTTGTCTCTTTGCCTAGAAGTACTGCAATCGCAGTTTATTTTTCTTACTCCTCTTAAAGGGAAGTACTGAAATCGCAGTTTAATTTTGTTATTTACGTACAAATATCTTCCTATGTTATTCAAAACGCTTTTTTAAAAAAAAAATTGTTATAGAGGATGGCAACTATAATCATTCTTTAAAAAGATCTCTCCAGTGGTAGTTACGGTTCCGACTTAACACCTTATCAGGTTATAATGATAGAAATGCTTATTCCAAATTAAAAAAAAAAATCTGTAAAGCAGATATGTAACTTTGCAAAATAGACAAAAAGGAAAATCCATCCAAAAGGTACAAAAATCTCTTTAACAAAAACTTACAGTTTAAAATGTTAAGTATAAGGGTTGATTAAACGCCAAAAGGTACACAAATCAGCAAGCACTCAACATTTCATTAATTCTTCATTAATATTTAAGTAATTTTACTGCATTAATATTCATTAATATTTTTTAGAATTTATTAGATGTCACAGACCCTTATGCTGGCCACTTCATTTATAATATTTTTTTGTTATAATTATGATCAATCACATATACGTACATGCATGTTAAAGTAGAAAAAGACAAAGTTAGAGTCGGCTACTGTCTTGAATTCATCTTACCGAAATATTCGTGAGCACAAATAATACACAGATAATAACAAGTAGATTATTCAACAATTATTGATTTCTCAATTGTAATTTAATTTAGTCCCCCTAATTTTACTTATAGTAAAATACTGGTATAATTAGCTGCCCTAAAAATATGCATATCTTATTCATTTTATATTACATATATACAACATTGTGGGATGAATACCTAGATTGAGAATGTAATTGAAGAAAACTATATTATTTGCGATAAAGCCAGATAATTATTACCTATTATTATAAACGTTTGACTACAACATAAAATAACAATTACTTTAATCGAAGAATGAACTTAAACCAACAATTTTTATTTAAAAATAAAAATAAATAAAATAAACAAAATCATTGATGTATGTTGGTGTAAGCATTTTTTAAAAAAGGTTTTGAATTCTTTAGCCTCATAATTTTTTTTATTTTTTATAACGTTTTTCTTTTTAACCTGTAATTAATAGTTTGATTATTATAAATAACTAGATATTAAAGTCAATCTACAGTGCTACTTGAACAAATATTTTGTAGACGAAAATGGCCAGCATAAGGGTCTGTGACATCTAATAAATTCTAAAAAATATTAATGAATATTAATGCAGTAAAATTACTTAAATATTAATGAAGAATTAATGAAATGTTGGGTGCTTGCTGATTTGTGTACCTTTTGGCGTTTAATCAACCCTTATACTTAACATTTTAAACTGTAAGTTTTTGTTAAAGAGTAATTGTAACGATTGCAATTGTGATGGCTTCTCCTCAGATATTTAGATGTACGAGTATCTGCACTAATTACGGATGGACGATCTGTTTCCTTTTGAATGCGGGTATTGAATTCGGAAAAGTTTTAATATAGTACCAAAACATTTAGCAGAATGATTATTTCTCTTTTTTAAAACTACTGCTGTTTAGCCTTATTAAAAATTCACCTTGGGATAACTTAATTCATTAATAGAGTATACTTTATTCAACTTTTTCTTGTTTATTCAATGTTCGGACTAAATCGAAATTCATTATTTATTCTTCCTTCAGAATTCAGAAAAAAGAAGACCAAAAACATTCACTTTAATACATTAATAGAAAATGTAAAGTCTGAATTGTTCCATGGGCAAAGAACTTATCGATTACCCCTATTACTCGTCTAAGCACTGCTATTACATTCTCTTTGTTCGACTTTCCTTTGATAAGAACATGCTAACCGCTATTAAACACCGAACATTTTACAGGAATAGTCAGTATATAATATACATTTTTTTTTTTTAATAGACAGTGCCACGATAGCCGAGCGGTTAGAGACATAAGTCCCTAAAGCTAACATGTACTGTGCCATTGAGGTTCAGTTCCTGGTTTAGGTCTTGGATTTTTGTAAATAGTTTTGAAATTTATAGTAAAGTACCGTTTTCTTCCCGATATCTGATTTGAGAGACGCAAAGCTCGCCAGAAAAAATGAGTTTTACTTTAATTTACTTTAAAAAAAAAAAAAAAAATAGTAACAAATAAGCAAAAAGAAAGAAAAGAAATCCAGCTTAAGCTTAGCAAGATATTTTGATCTAGAAAAGTGTTCTTAAGTGTCTTTATCTGTCACATAGGCGTTCATGACAAACAGTTAGAAAGCGACAAAACCAAATGCCCATAGTAACAGCAAGAAATCAAAGTGTACCGTAATTGATGAAGCGCACTTTCTCGTGTGGGATGCTAACTGAATAGATCCTCTGGTATATTCGATGCGCACCTCTTCTTTCTAAAGAATTCGTAGCATTTTTAGAAGAACTACAGTTCTTTAAGCAGTTTATCCCAAACGAGAAGATGTATAGTTCCGGCAAGCCCATTGGCTTTCGATCGCTGTGAGAAAGTTCGGTTCTCGCTGAAAGCAAAATGAAGAAAATCTTTTTTAAGAACTTAAAACTCCATATTCCTTCTTAACTTCCTTAATACAAGAAAAGTTTGCTTTTTCCAAAGATATTTTCCTTAACTTGTTTGGACTTATTAAAAAGCTGGTACAGCTCATTCAATAAAATTGTAATATTTTGTACTATTTAAGTACATAATATCCTCAAGTTATATTTATAATTTAAATTTTGTCCTTTGTAGGCTTTTAACGAATAGAATGCCTTACTTCTTTTTACTTTGCCTTACTTCTTGCAGGATTTCGACTTTTAGTTTTTTTCCAAGATGTTCCAATTTTGAAGTCATTTTTAGTACCAAAAAAGTGGTTGTTTATACAGACTAATTTGTGTGTATTTGCCTATCGTAATCTTAAAAAAACGAAAACTGGTAAAGTTTAAATTCAATATTTCGCTTATTTGTCACAAAAAAGATGCCACAGTAACATGTTGATCGAATTAGGTCAATTAGCATCACTCTAATGTATCGATTTTTCTGTTTTAAGCCACAAATTTTCCATCGATTTTCTTGAATTTTTTTTTACGCACACTAAATATAGTTCTTTTATTCATTGAAAATATTCATTTGCTTTTCTATTCGTAAACAGAATTTGATTTTCTTTATTAAATTTAGTTGTAAAGAACAATTTATTTCTAAAATAATCATTGGTACGAGGGTCGTTTGAAAAGTCCGTGCAAAGTCAGAGAGATAGCACCACTGGCGCGTATCGAGGTTATGTTTAGTTAGTAGCATCTCTTGGAAGAACTACACACCAAGTTTCAGCCAGATCGGTCTATTTCTTTGTGTTTGGCATTCGTTTGAATCGAGGAAGTCGAGTGATTTTCAAAAAATGGATGAAAAAGAATTTCGTGTGTTGATTAAACACTACTTTATGAAAGGCAAAACGCCTCAGGAGACTAAAGAGAAGCTTGATAAACATTATGGTGACTCTGCACCTTCGATTAGAACAGTTTATAAGTGGTTTCAAAATTTTCGGAGTGGCCATATGGGCACAAGTGTCGCTGAACGTTCTGGACGCCCTGTTGAGGTTACTACTCCAGAAATCATTGATAAAATCCATGATATGGTGTTGGATGACAGAAGAGTGAAGGTGCGTGAGATTGCTAGTGCTGTGGGCATCTCGAATGAACGGGTACATAATATTTTGCATCAACATTTGGACATGACAAAGCTATCCGCAAGATGGGTGCCGCGATTGCTCACGCTTGACCAAAAACGAAATCGTGTGAAGTGTTGCAAGGACGGTTTGCAGCTGTTCCAGAAGAATCCGCAGGACTTTAAGCGTCGTTTCGTCACTGTGGATGAAACATGGATACATCACTACACTCCTGAGACCAAAGAACAATCTAAACAATGTGTTACCAAGGGGGAATCTGCGCCAAAAAAGGCGAAGACCGTTACTTCGCGGCCGGAAAGATTATGGCGACTGTCTTTTGGGATTCGCAAGGAATAATCCTCATCGACTATCTGGAAAAGGGTAAAACTATTACAGGTGCATATTATTCATCGTTATTGGACCGTTTGAAAACCGAGCTGCAAGAAAAACGCCCACGATTGGCCCACAAAAAAGTCCTTTTCCATCACGACAACGCACCAGCTCACACCTCAGCAGTTGTGGTCGCAAAATTAATGGAAATAGGGTTCCAACTCGTTTCACATCCCCCCTATTCTCCAGACTTGGCTCCCTCGGACTACTATTTGTTCCCCAATATGAAGAAATGACTGGCGGGAAAAAGATTTTATTCAAACGAGGAGGTGATTGCAGAAACGAATGGCTATTTTTCAGACTTGGACAAATCCTATTATTCGGAAGGGATCAACAAAATAGAGCAGCGTCGGACGAAGTGTATAAGCCTAAAAGGAGACTATGTTGAAAAATAAAAAAGGTTTACCCCAAAAAATTAAGTAGTTTTTATTTTTGCACGGACTTTTCAAACGACCCTCGTAAATGATTGTTTTTTCGTTAGAATAAAGCAATTTGTCGATCTATCTCATTCATTAAAAATATTTGTGCAAACAAAATTTATTCGCACACTAAGAGCTTTTAAGGTACAGATGAAGTTTTGCTTTCTTTAAAGTTCATTTTATTATTGTACTTATAATAATATTGATTTAAGTGAATCAAACGTCAAATGAGTTGTAATATGAATTGTGAGTTGTTCGGCATCATTAAGTTCTCTTAAACCGTGGAGTGATCGTTTCATTTCTATTTGGCATAAAGTTTGTAAGTTGTATTAATTTGGTATGAAATTCTCAGAGAATTTCAATTAATTTGTGAATCTTCGGAAAGTGTAACACCACAATTCTTTCAGTAGAGTAATCTATTATTGAATAACATTAAAGCAACTATCTTTTTACTATTTTATCCAGTTTCAAGTGAAGTTAATGTAAAGTTTACACCAGATTATTTTAATTAAAAGCCTCAAATTATTTTCTACTGACGATAAACAGTTGTATCTTCAGAGATTTGGATCTCTAGCAACAAACACTCTACTGACGACATTTCCAAGACAAGTAGATGAGTGCAACTGCTTTGATATAGACAGAATCTAGCTCAACTTCCACTCACCTTTAACGTTGTTCATATTATTTACTACATTCTTACTGCAAACTCTGACACTTAAGGGAGCCATAACAGTTCTTTTAGGTCGTAGTGGACTTTGCATTTCTTAAGTCACTCCCTTTTCATTCAGAAATCATCCGAGTAATCATTCAATTGACTTATAATTTCAAAACAAAATTGTGCCACCATAATATTTTTCATAAATCAAATAATGATTGTAAAGTTGTTGTTTTTTTCCATTTTCTTTTTCAGGTCTTCTCTTTGGCTAAGGTATATCTAAGCGTGGGTGGAAAACTATTCTCTGGAGAACCAATTCATGCACCATACATGCCCGACGTTATCATGGAAAATGCTAGAAATGTTACCATTAAATTACATCATACAATTGGTAGATTTCTCAAATTACAACTGTACTTTGCGTCACGTTGGATTCTCGTTAGCGAAGTCTCATTTGACTCTGGTATGTTCAAATTATGTACAAAATTATTTTGGTAATTCTTAATTTAAGTTTTTACTTGAAAAGTGTTACATTTAGTAACAACATGTACAATGGCATGAACAACATGTACTACTTTAGCGTAAAACGTATGCTTAGAGATGTAAGATCGTTAGTCCAAAATATGTCAACTGAAGGTTCCATTTATTTAATGAACTCTCGGTCTTTTAAAATATCGAAAGTTTTTAAGCGATTCGTGAGGACTGCCTCATGCTCCGTTTAGTAAAGTGTCGTTGTTTTACTTTAAAGAAATTTCATTTAAATTTTAAACTTTTCTAGTTTAAATTCAATTTAATAGGGATGCTATTAAGTACTATAGTTCAGCGAAGCATGCTTTCCCTGCCAATGCGTAGTACTGATAGTGATGGTTCTCTTAAGAGTTATGTTGACAATTTTTTAAAAAAAAAATAGGCTCAATTACAAATGGGATAACTAGAGTGAGTGAAAACGATGGGTTACTAACAATTTTCGCCTTTGAAGTACAGATCACTCTAAAATTGACTTTATTTTAAGAGTTTTTCTCTTACAGAAAATTAGTAACTGTGGCAAAAACTATGCTGAGATAACATTTAAAGTATTTATGTGTAATTTAAGCACTTTGCTCCCAGCAAAATGTGATATATTGGGGAGTTTATTTTCTATTTTATCATTTGTCAATCGGTGTCCTGTATGGTTAATTAGAGTTCTGCCTTCCTAAGATTTCCTACGATCTACGGAGTTTTGGACATTACAACAGATGTTGCAAAGTTGTATCCTCCTACTGACTAACGAATTATTGGGGAATCTTTCACTACTATCTTACACAGATCAGTGCAGCACTGGTATCGTCCTTACCTCTCTCATCGCCACGCTTTCGCTTTTCTTTGCCTCTATAAGTGATGTCATAGGGCCCCTACCGTCTAAACTTCAATCATTTATCTCAGTGCGTTTAAAAGAGTTTTTCTATTTGTTCACCTTCTTATCAACAGCTTCTTCACTCCAAACTATGAAAATTCCACAATCCTTATCAGCCATTGTAAGATAGATTTCCCTCTTTAGTAAATTGTCGAAGTACGGTTCGGTTTTATGTTGCCTCAAGGCTTGGAAAACTACGAGAATGACAGATCGCTGAAGTAAGCTTTTTTAAATTTACCAAAACGTTTTTAAAAGAACAATTCCCATTTCGATCTAATCTTACTATTTATTTAATATTATATTATTTAGTTGTTAAATACTCGTAATATCCCCAAAAAAACTTATATATAATTTTCAACAAAGGTTAATTAACAGTTGGTGGATATAAATATGTTAAATTAATAAAAAATTCTACAAATTATGCAGAAATTGCTGGAGAACTGAATTACAATGCTGGAATAATACTTGGCCGACATGTTTATTTGGCCTCCTCTAAATTATTTGTGATAATTAAAATTTCTCCTATGGGTGTACTTTTAGTTAATAAAACAGCACAATATTTTGGGGCACAAATGTAAAAGTGAGAAACATTAAGTACAGAATTCTTTTTAATTAAATGATATTCAATTTGCTGTTTAAATAGTTAATTATTTTTTCTGTTGTTTCCAATTATTTTTTTTTTTTATTTATCGTTTTATTGAGATTTCCACCTGTACCTACAGGGTACAATAAGTAAATGTGAGAAGTTGTAATGGTGTTTGAGGAGATGTTGGTTGTAGATGTTGATGGATAAATAACACACCTTGTATTGGTATAAGATATTATATATGTATATGACTGACTGCCAAGGACTGTATACTTTACACTACAAGAACAGAACAGACTGTCTGACGTGGCTAAAACGATGTGTACAATTAAAGTGTAAGACTTTGAACAGAATCTCTCTTTTTTGACTTTTCTCTCGTTTTTATATACATTCGCCGAGCCTCCCCTCTCTGTGTGCCAAGGGGGGCTGTCTCTCTCTCTCTGGCTAGAGTGGATGAGTGGTGGGGGTTCACTACCCCTACGCTAGAGTGGATGAGTGGTGGGGGTTCACTACCCCTACATCATCGGTGTTTGAGGAGATGTTGGTTGTAGATGTTGATGGATAAATAACACCTTGTATTGGTATAAGATATTATATATGTATATGACTGACTACCAAGGACTGTATACTCTACACTACAAGAACAGGACAGACTGATTGACGTGGCTAAAACGATGTGTACAATTAAAGTGTAAGACTTTGAACAGAATCTCCCTTTTTTGACTTTTCTCTCGTTTTTATATACATTCGCCGAGCCTCCCCTCTCTGTGTGCCAAGGGGGGCTGTCTCTCTCTCTCTGGCTAGAGTGGATGAGTGGTGGGGGTTCACTACCCCTACGCTAGAGTGGATGAGTGGTGGGGGTTCACTACCCCTACATCATCGGTGTTTGAGGAGATGTTGGTTGTAGATGTTGATGGATAAATAACACCTTGTATTGGTATAAGATATTATATATGTATATGACTGACTACCAAGGACTGTATACTCTACACTACAAGAACAGGACAGACTGACTGACGTGGCTAAAACGATGTGTACAATTAAAGTGTAAGACTTTGAACAGAATCTCTCTTTTTTGACTTTTCTCTCGTTTTTATATACATTCGCCGGGCCTCCCCTCTCTGTGTGCCAAGGGGGGCTGTCTCTCTCTCTCTGGCTAGAGTGGATGAGTGGTGGGGGTTCAATACCCCTACAGAAGTATATAAATAAATTGCCTGGCAGACGTGAATGACGGTCATCCAGTGATGGCCGCCATTAGTCACCCAGTTGGTCGCGGGGCCAACGGCGCCTCAGCCGTCTTTGACGATTGGAGGGTAGCGTAATTGAGGACAAGTTTACAGCTAGAGGGTTGTGGTGAAGTGAGAGTTTTTGGTGAAAATTTTTATATCGGATTTTGGCAAGTACGGAGATGAGTGGAATTTGGAGATCTGATTGTGTGGTTGGTAACAAAGAATGGAGCCTCTACTATGCGGCGGAGTATTTTGGATTGGAGTGTTTGCAGCCTATTGATGTTTGATGTTTTTTTAGCTGTTCCGTAAAGTTCGAGTCGGTAAGTCCATACAGGTGTGAGAAGAGCTGTATAGAGTCGTCGTTTGTTCTGTAGTGAGAGTTTTGAGCGTTTGTCGAGTAGTCTGGCTAGAAGTTTGTGTCGTTTGTTTAGTTCGGTACGTTTAAGTCTCGAACTTATTTTTTTTAAAAAAAAGAAAAAAAGCACTAAGTATATGTTAATTATGGGTAAAAAAAATGTACTTATTTACGAAATAGGGCTTAATATGAACTGGTGAATCAACGCAAATTACACTAAATACTTACTTGCATGTGACATAAACATTTTTATTCTTTTATGCTTTGGAATCTATTTTTCTGGGTTAAAAAGAGTGTTGAAAACTTGTCGTCTTCGACTAAATGTTGAAATTTTCGGCACCAAGTGTAACAAATCCTAACGACACGGATGTGTGCCTTTATCAGTGGTTCGCTATATACAAGAAAAATAATCCTTGCGCAGAATAACCTCCATCACTGCTTTCTTGGGCATTGCTTTGTTTCTGTTGTACCCTTAGACACATGCCTCAACCTCTTCTCAAAGCTTTTTCCACCTTCTTCATTCTGGGCATAAAGAAATGATAATAATAAGTTTAAATTAATCTAGTATTTGAAAATGGAAGATTTATTGAAGAAAATTTTCGTAATATTTAAGAATTAGTTTATGAGAACAAGATGGAATCCAGTTTAATGAAATGATTTTTTTTTAAAACTCTTTTAACAGTAAATTTATCGATTTCAATTACAAAAATGTGCGCACATTTAATTGTGCCAATAAAAAATAAGGACTCATCCTTCTAGAGCGAGTGGTTCTGCTCTCCAGTATTACATTCCCTGACTACTGCCTTGTTTGGTTTAGCTGCCGCTCTCTAGAATGTTGGTTTAACCATCTATAGCATAAAACTAACTTCAGAAAGAAAAAAAAATTAACTTAAATTACCTAATAAATTACATTTTAGATTAAATCTATTTATAAATCCAACCTGCTAATGGCCTTTAGAATTTATCGTACTAATTTGCTAATAGTTGAGTTATAATAATTGTGCACCATTAGAAATGGTTACTCTTGGTTATTCTTCAAAAATAAGAAGTAGTTATTAATACTTTCAGTATTTTTATGCTTGAATTATTTTAATTAATGAAAATAGATTGCATTTCCCATCCTATTATATTTCAATAATTGTTTGCCCTAAATGATTGAGACAGTTATCTTTATGTAATTGATTTCAGCCTTTTGAACTTTTCAATCTTGATTGTAGTGTTCAGTTTTGGCTATCTTTGTTTCCTCTGAACAGCTGTTGGACACTAGTAAACTGTTAAGACACTATCTCACATGCCTCATCCTCTTCATGTGATAATTTGGTTTTTTAATACTGACATAGCCACCTAGGCGTAAAGATTTCCATAAGTGGCTACTCTACTTCCACTCTAGAGAGTGGAAAAAGCGCACTACTTTAGCCAACAATGAGAATAGCTTCGTTACCATTGACATCGAAAACGATTCCAATTTTATTTGCCGTCATCTTTGTTTCTCTGTGAATCTGATTTCTTTTTTACTCGTATTAAAATATAGTTTAGATTAGATTAGATTATCGGGGTGGGAACTATGCCCCACAACACCGCAGCCAAAAGAGGCTTATTGTGCCTTCCCTTCCGGATCTAGTAGATAAACCTCCCCTTCTAAAGGGGTTGAGGACTTTCCCTACTATCTCCATTGGTCTCGAAGTTCCAAAGGTTTCATAGCGCAATCACTCGATTGCTCTCGCAATCAAACAGCTAATGAGAGGCCGTTTTCTCCTCATCCTGGACACAAATTGCACAACGGTTCCGAGCTAATAAGTCCCTCCTTGTACAGATGACTATGCCCTATGTGTACTGTGTAAATTTATTGGGGTGTAAAACAGTATATATTGCTCATGTTCATGTTGTTAGACTGGTGATACCCGCAGGGACGCCAAGTACCCTGAAGAAGTGGCTAATCCACTTCCCCCTACGGGGAAAATATAGGTTAGATCCATTCTAATTTTTAAATACCTTCGTTTTTTTGTTAAAATAATTGATTCACTTTCGAGAAAGTTTCTCAAATTCTGAATTTTATCTCATTCTTTTCTAAAACAAAAAAAAACCTTCTGATTTTGGTGATCATAACAAATACAATTTCGTAAGGCTCAAGGCTTAATTATTTTACTTATTAAATTACTTGACTCAAAAAAGTTTCAGGCAACCAAATGGTTGATAATCTTTAAAAGCCACCTTTAAAATCACCAAAATAAAATATCTGCTACTGTGTTTTATAAACAAAATACATAGTCAGATTTCATAGCTGATTCTTCTTTATTAGTTAATAAGACGAAAAGAATACTTAATATTAGCGCCAGTAATGTCTGATAGAAAAAACACGTAGTCAGACGCCACGGTAGCCGAGCGGTTAGAGGCGAGACCTGCGAAGCTAATATGTATTGTAGTACAGGGTTCAATTCCCGGTCTCTAGGCCTTGGATTTTATTTAATGGTTAATAAAAGAAATTTACAGTAAAGTATGTTTGCTAGTCGCCGCCGTCCACGACACCTAATTGGTAGTTGGACGTTCAGCCCCGCCTGAAAAAATAGGCATTACTTTACTTTTTTTTTTTACTACACGTAGTCTTATAGGATGTTCTGAGTAGCCAATAATACGAGTTATTTGATAATTATAGAAAACCGTTATTTTAATAATTAGGCCAGTGAGATAGAACTGTACAAGAATGGTGATTGTTTATTTGAAAAGTGAGGATTAGGCCATACGGATTAATATTTTTAGATCTCTCCATCCTCTAGAAATTCAGATTATTATAACCAGTAATACGGTTATTAATTAGGCAATTATTTTCATCTTTCTTAATTGGTAATTTTGTTTTGTCGCTAAAGGTGCCAATTATTACTGAAAATTAAAGTTGTTTAATTTCCATAATCGTTGATCAATATAATTAATATGATAGGATTTCTATTTAAATAAAATTAATAATATTCAATTCTTTTATTTAAATTATTAATTTTAAAAAGAATTCCTCCATTCGTCATTTCTATATGATCATTATTGTTGTTATTATCGATTGTATATATTTTAGTAGGTTGGCTAAGAGACCTCTAAAACGCAATGCTAGTTGTGCTTTTCCCCCTGAGGCTGGTAGTACTTGTGATTGGTAGCACGTCCTTCCGCTACCCATTCACGGTCACTCCTCTTTGTTCTAGGAGGAGGAGCAGATGCTGATCCCGTTTCCTATCTGTTGGCCAAATTAATCCACTTTAAGGCCGTGCAGGGAATGAGTTATCCAACAACAATCTAACCCCACCCACCTTTTATTCCCATTCTTTCTATTATTTTACTCTTTTTTTTCGTAATCTAAATTACTTTAATTCGCACATTTATAGAGCATAAAATTGATTTAAAGTTTTACTTTTCTGATCTACATAATCTTTGGCTATTCTATAACTGTTCATTATCCCTAAGATTTTTCTTATTTAAATATTGTTAATTGTTTCAATAGACTTCTGTGCAGTAGGTTTGCATTCTCTTTCTAAAACCGGACAAGATCCAGATATTCAGGGGACGTACCGCATTTTCTCAACTCCCGCGCCTAATATAGTTCTTCTCAACACCACGCTTTTCTAATGTCCTTTACGTTTTCTTTCCTTCTAATTCTGAGTCGCTTCCTATTTTCATTTTACTTTCACCCAACCGAAGCAAACCTGAGCTGCTTGGCTTGATAACTTGAAAGTTGTTGCTGTTGTCCATTCTTAAGCTCACAATTTCTGGATTTCTGTGCAAATATCACTTACAGTATCCATTTTATTGAACAACTGCATTTATTCTTCTTCATCATGAGAGTATGTCCGTCTAATTTATGATCAAAGAAACTTTTTAAATGAAATAACCTTTTTCTGGCACTAGAATCCAATTTTTCTCGATAAAAACAATCCCATTTGAAGACGACGTCATTTTTTTGAATCTTTGAATTCGAACTTGCCAATTTTCTTTGGATTTATAGTTCTTTTAGATTAATCTTAGATCTTTCCTTAGATTCTATATGCAGAAGTAGCTTTCATCGTTGGCTTTTCTTTCTAACCCATTTTACTATATGAGTCTAACATCATTCTATTCCCGTATTCTGGAATGGCTAAATTCTTGCCATTTTCTTTGTATTATTACCACCTATTTTAAAGTCAACCACCACTTAATGTGGAATTTCACTCAGAAAAGACGCTGAATGCTTCAGTGAGACAGCAGTGCTTATTCTCGCAGCACCATCGAAATAGTAATTGTATTCTACCACTTTGTTGATGACTATTTCTCATTTCACTAATATTTAGTATTCCAACCACCCACTAATAGTGTAGAAATCCAGAGGCTCTGGGAATCAATTAGAATTAAACTTTGGAAATAAAGTTGTTATTACTGTCGTTATTACACGACTGGCTTTATGGCGCATTTGGTTTATTTCTCCTCAGGTGGTCTGAATACATTTAAGCGATTTATTTACTTATAAATAAATAAATTAAATCAATTATCTTTAATTTGGTTTCTAAAGTTCGCTTAAAATCTGTAGATCATTTAAGCAGTGTTTTATTGTACAACGCTTAATTGTCGTAAATAATGGTTTAAAACTGAAAAGCTTACAGGTTACCCTGATTATCTTATAAAACAAAAAATTGGTTTGCATCCTGCTATTAAAGTAAAATAATTGTCAAATTATTCCTTCTAGAGGGATTTTTTGACAGTGTGATGTACGAGGGTCGTTTGAAAAGTCCGTGCAAAAATAAAAACTACTTAATTTTTTGGGGTAAACCTTTTTTATTTTTCAACATAGTCTCCTTTTAGGCTTATACACTTCGTCCAACGCTGCTCTAGTTTGTTGATCCCTTCCGAATAATAGGATTTGTCCAAGTCTGAAAAATAGCCATTCGTTTCTGCAATCACCTCCTCGTTTGAATAAAATCTTTTTCCCGCCAGCCATTTCTTCATATTGGGGAAGAAATAGTAGTCCGAGGGAGCCAAGTCTGGAGAATAGGGGGGATGTGAAACGAGTTGGAACCCTATTTCCATTAATTTTGCGACCACAACTGCTGAGGTGTGAGCTGGTGCGTTGTCGTGATGGAAAAGGACTTTTTTGTGGGCCAATCGTGGGCGTTTTTCTTGCAGCTCGGTTTTCAAACGGTCCAATAACGATGAATAATATGCACCTGTAATAGTTTTACCCTTTTCCAGATAGTCGATGAGGATTATTCCTTGCGAATCCCAAAAGACAGTCGCCATAATCTTTACGGCCGAAGGAACGGTCTTCGCCTTTTTTTTGGCGCATATTCTCCCTTGGTAACATTGTTTAGATTGTTCTTTGGTCTCAGGAGTGTAGTGATGTATCCATGTTTCATCCACAGTGACGAAACGACGCTTAAAGTCCTGCGGATTCTTCTGGAACAGCTGCAAACCGTCCTTGCAACACTACACACGATTTCGTTTTTGGTCAAGCGTGAGCAATCGCGGCACCCATCTTGCGGATAGCTTTGTCATGTCCAAATGTTGATGCAAAATATTATGTACCCGTTCATTCGAGATGCCCACAGCACTAGCAATCTCACGCACCTTCACTCTTCTGTCATCCATCACCATATCATGGATTTTATCAATGATTTCTGGAGTAGTGACCTCAACAGGGCGTCCAGAACGTTCAGCGTCGTTCACTTGTGTCCATATGGCCACTCCGAAAATTTTGAAACCACTTATAAACTGTTCTAATCGAAGGTGCAGAGTCACCATAATGTTTATCAAGCTTCTCTTTAGTCTCCTCAGGCGTTTTGTCTTTCATAAAGTAGTGTTTAATCAATACACGAAATTCTTTTTCGTCCATTTTTTGAAATTCACTCGAATTCCTCGATTCAAACGAATGCCAAACACAAAGAAATAGACCGATCTGGCTGAAACTTGGTGTGTGTTCTTCCGAGAGATGCTACTAACTAAACATAACCTCGATACGCGCCAGTAGTGCTATCTCTCTAACTTTGCACGGACTTTTCAAATGACCCTGGTATTTGAATTAAAAGATGAATGAGTAGTTCTTTTTTATCAAATAATTTATTAACATTTTTTTTTTTTTTTTTGGCGCATCAACAGCTGAGGACATTAGCGTCCGGAGCTTTTTCCAGTGCACTGCCGGCCTCCGGACAGTGTTCTCTCGTTACAGACAACACTGTCCATCACCGGACAGTGAGCTGTAAGAAGCTCCTAGGAAGAGAAAATCTAAGGGTCTGCAGCTGGATTCGAACGCGGGACCTCCGCGTGGGAGTCCAGTATGCTAACCTCATAGCTAATCCCTTCTCTATATTAATATTATTATAAATTGGAATAACTTAAACAATTTGTTTTCACCAAGTTGAAAAAATGAAATAATTGAATCTTTGCAATATCTCGCCTTCTTTTTACATATTATTTACAGTGTAAAGCACAACAAAGTTTGTGAATGTGATAGATAATAGGAGAAATATCCATAACACAAACTAGGCTGGCATTGTCTGAATTATGAGCTGGAGAAGTTTTAGTTGAAGCATGTTCCAATAACTTCTCCAACTACTTGTTATCCTTCTAACTTGTCTTTCTATTTATCTTAGCTTTGTAGTTGTGATTTCATTTTCTCTGTTCAAGGAATCCATATTTAGCCATTTTAATGGTTTTAAATGTTCTACTTAATATGTCGAGTATTAATTTATAAATTAAATTTATATTTCTAAATTAAATAATGTTGAGTAATACTTTTGTTTGTCAAAAGTAATGGAAACTAGAAAAAGGAGAAGTACAGATCTTCTTTTTATTAAGAGCCATAGAGAGCGTGCTGTGACATTACACGTTTTCCTGCCAAATTTCATCAACATTGGGGTAAAATTTACAGTCAGTAGTAATAATAGTTTAAGAGGAGTCCTTACCTGCGAAGAGCGAACTGCCATCCTAAAGATGTGCAAAGTCAGGTCCTCTAAAATGTAGATCTACATAAAATTTTGACACTCCATTCATGAAAAACGGTTCGCGAATCGATAATTTGAAAGGTTTGCCATATTTCCCATTCAGATTCCGATTGTATTAGAAGGGCGGTTCCACCAACAGCACTCATCTCATAAGAGTCACCAATAAATTCGGTGATTCGGGGCTCCAAGACCAATAAATCCGGTTAAAAATTGCCGGATAACAGTAAAATAAACCAATAAATTACATTTCCCGTTAGTAGATGTAAGAGCAGGTTGGTTGGCGCTTGTTACGTAGGGCAAGTCTAACCTATCATCCTACCAAATTTTATTAAAATCAGGATAACATAAGAGAGGGTTTTACATAAATGGGGTTAACTCCTCATATTCACAGCTTTGAGACCCCTAAAATGCACATATACATGAAATTCCGAATCGAATGACACCTCATTCATGAAAATCGGTTTGCGCGTTTAGGCGTTACGCAGTTTACAAAAAAAGGTAACAAGAACAAGAAAATTTTCTGAAAATGCCGTTTTTGCTCATTTTCAGCAACTTTTTTCCCGAAATCTATTAGATTTATGTTGTTGCAAAAAAAAAATTTCAGTTATAAAGGAGGGTTTGTCCTATAATTTAAAGAAAATTTGGGAATTTTATCTTTTATAGAAAAAAAGAAAAAAAATGGTCAAAGTTGGGTGTTTTTCCGCTTTACGCTTTTTTGTGCATTTTTTGACGATCAACCCTTATACAACTGTCCTTCCGTACAGTTTTTGTACACAGCGGCGTTTCAAGGAATCCTCCGAATATTTATTTTATAAAAAATTTTCAAGATTATTTATTTATAATTCTAAATAAAAACGTATGATAAACGATTATTCACGCCACAATTAAATTATGTCTATTACCAGGACGTTTTTAGTCAATTGTAGCAGCTAAATGTGATGCAACAATGCTTAACATATGACTAAGATAAATGTAGTTATGTATGCGAACACACAACGTTAAAGAGTTGATGCGAGACTAACATGGTACAATCTGTGAGGCAATTCAACATAATATCTGTTCTAGAATATTAACACCTGCACTGTTTTCAACATATACTAGCCTCACTCATTCACCCGCTGATCTTCATCTCAAAATAGTATTTTAAATAGTTACCTCTTTCATCCTTAAAAAAAAAAAATGTCATAGCTAATGTTGGTCCATAAATAATGGGAAATAAAAAATGATAACATTTGATTAAACACTTTTTTCACTCACTAGCCCCTCCTCAATGGTTGTAAAGAGAATCTGTTAAAAATTATAATAATCACTCTTTAAAAGAGAATTCAGACTGAATATTTTTTATCCTCATTAAAAAAAAGTTGAAGTATTATCATAACCCAAAAAAGTTATTTATCAGTGAGCAACCAGCCCCAGGAAGTTTAGCTACCTCTAAAAGCTTTGGACGCCTCCTAAATCGTGTAATTTTTCAAAGTCATGAACATTTCGGTAGGAACAGAAGGTTAAATGATAAACTTTCCACGTCTTTTTCAAAAATACGTTGAACGCTGTGTTTTCGTAAACTCCAGTATTGAATAATGTAAAATTGAAAGAAATGTAATTAATGTAAAATTTAAGCTGATGTAGCATTATGTGATATCGGGAAATTATTGTTTAATAACAATAACATTGTAAACTAATTTTTGGTATTTATTGTTCTACTTTCAAGGTATTTCCCTAACCAGGGTTCCTTGCGCCAAGCATCCACCCTTCTCTATCCTGAGCGTCGCTTTCGCATAGACCTCGCGCTATCATTTGTTCCTTTACCTGCGCGAGCCAGCTATTCGTAGGCCTTTCTCCTCTTCTTTGTCTGCCAGCTGGTTGCCAGCAGAGAGCCTTTTTTGGGAGGCGCGTATCGCTCATACGAAGAACATGTCCAAACCACAACAGCCTTCTTTCATCCACCCTATCCAGTATGGTTTTATCTATACCGACGGCTTCCCTTATAACCATATTTGGGACTCTATCGAAGATTGTTTTCCTTAAACATCTCCTCCAGAATCCCATTTCTGTCGAATTAAGGGTATTGCGCTCTTTAGTTGTCAGTGTCCATGCCTCGGATCCTTAGAGTATTAGGCTTTCTACGAGGGAAGTGTAGATTTGGTGCTTTGTGGGTATGCTCAAAGCGAGGTTCCAGAGATTACAGAATGAAGCATCCGCGTCGCAGCTCTTCTCTTTATCACCTTATCGTTCACGTCCTCAGAACACCTACCATCTTTACTCAGAATGGATGCTAGGTACCTGACACTAGAGCTACCCTTAATTTTCTCGCCGCCGTCCAACACCAAACTATCTTGTGGCCTATCACAAGATATTCGCATTTATTTATATTTATTTCTAGGCCCCATTTTGGTCATTCTTCCATAAGCTTGCTAGTCATAAAACTTGGCATCCTCCTCGTCTTGCGCGACAATGACCAACTCATCCGCGTAGCTCAATAAATAGATCGTGGTTCCTTCATCTAACGGGACTCCCATTCTTTCACATTTCCTCGTCCGTTTTCCAAAGCCACCATTATTGTTTAAAACAAAAAGTTTTACTGTTTTATGATTATTATTTGAATTTTTTATGCTTTTTTGAACGATTTATTTGTGCATTCAATCCGATATTTATGTATTTTATGAACTATATCTATTTTTAAAACTTATTAATATTTATCTATTCTATTTCTTAATTATTCAATTTTCCTTACAAGTTAAGTTAAAACTTATTAAATAATTCCATCTTACTTTTTGTTTTGCTCATTTTGTGTAATTAAGACCAGGTTGCAATTTGCTGTAGAATAAAAAAAAATATTTACAACTCAATTAGCGGCCAATTATTGACAAACTATCTACTAACCAATGTTAAACTAGTTTTTATTTTAATTCTCTCCCGTTCTCTGTTCTATAATTATTGGTTTTGACTATAACTCTGTAAAGTTACGCCTAAAGGCATATTTAAATAACATTTAATGTTTGTCGGAAATTGCGTTGAATTACAAGGAATTCGCTAATCTGATATAAACAACTTCATCAATAATTCATTATTTTATTACTATATGTTATATATTCAATATTAAATATAATCTAGAAATTAAATTAAGCCTACGAATGTACCGCACATTAAAGAGAAAGAACAGTTACTTTTTAATTTGATGCTGTTTTAACCTCCTATAAGGTTCATTTTAAGTTACTTTACGTAGTTTGATATTATCACAATTATTCGCAATAATTAAAAACAATGGCTAAATTCATCGTTTACGATGTGTTCTACAAAGACAAAAAGAATGTAGTCCAAAAGGCTGTATATCTTATTTTTTTTAATTCGTAGTACAAAGTTTTCTTGCCCATTCAGTTCAAGATGGTTAATTAGAGTTAATAAATGCTCTTCTTTCCCTAAAAGTTTAGAAACTCCATTAGAAGCTGGAAAAGACATAAATATCAACGAGAATCACTATATCTCCAATCGGTTTGTAACCATTTAAAACATTAGCTATGATTTAGGATACAAAATAAACCGTTTAATGTATTAACTTTTATAATATATTCAAAAGAATTCGTCAGATTTGTAAAAGATATCACTTGATGATTGCGTAATCCGCAACGGTACAGTTCATTTCAAGTGGCTTGACATATTCTTCCTCCAACCTGTTATAGTTAAATTGATCTCTATGATGACAGATTTAAAACTTTCGCTTAAAGTTTGTTGAAACCAACTCGTCTGACTTCACACTGCAACACTGCCCCGAATGACCAGCTAACTTCCACGGCGCTGAAGCTCGTCAAAATGGCACCATCATTGTTTGAGGGTTGTGTGACACCTAGAAGCAATAAAACAAATATAAGCTTTTTAATTGTTTATTCAGTGTTTAATAAGTTCTGTAGGACTAAGTGGTTTCTTTTTTTGGTAAACCGTCGTGTGATTTTTTCTAGTAGTTGTAGCCACTCGCAACCAGCGTTTGCAAGAAGCGTACGTTTCTTGCTGCAGACAACCCTTTTCAGCCTAGTCAGTGGACTGTGAAGGCTCCTGGAAATAGTAAAAAAGAAGAAGGTTTGTTTTCTAACTTCTGAAATGTTCCAGATAATTCCACTTATCTGCGACATCTTCAAATCTTTGAAGGGGCAATCTTTGACAATTGTTCTTCATTAATATGAAAAATTTATTCACCTCAATGCATTTTTAGTTAAAAAGTATGAGCTTGGACCTCAGTTGAAACAGTCTGTTTCCGATGTAGGCACCACATGAAAATAGTAAACAAGTAATTGTTTGAATCCCTTCTATTTGGTATGTTGAGTGGTACCATTTAAGAGAGACCTGCAAATCTCTAACTTATATTAATCTAGTTGTTGTTCTATACGTCCAGACATTTTTTTTTTTTTTTTTTTTTTTTTTTTTTTTTTTTGCGAGGGGGAAAAATGCCAAAGGCACCTTCCGACGATCTGTCGGGTGTGTGGGGCTCGACCCACTAAAAAACCCCTCCCCTTCAGGCGTAAATATCCATCCCGGAACCGCCAAACAGCATTACTTCGGGATGGCGCCTCGTTACTTGACTTTCCTTCCTTTTTTTTTTTTTTTACTCTTCCACCTTACCTACAATAATTCGAGGTCCTTCTTTTTCCTTATTAATATTTTTTTAACAATGGAAGATACCTTTGCCCAGGCTTCCTCATAAAATACACGCCCCAGACGGCCTTTTCCCTATTTTTTTAAGGAATCCTGCGAAATACCCGTGGCCAGTAAGGAATTGTGTGAGGTAATAATCCACCTCCCCATGTTTCCTTTCTGCCCAGATCACCGGGTCAACAATTAATTCTGCCGTCCATCGCCCATGGCGGTCATTGGCCCAGCAGGCTCTCCAATCTTGTGCCAGCCGAGCAATCGCTCTCTTTTTGGCGTCGGTACTACCTAGAGACTCCCTCAGCAGGTAGGTCCTTCTTCTGGCCATTGCCACCAAGTCAATGGGGGGAACACCTGCTATTACCAGGGCCGCCGACCTGGAAACCGTCCTATAAGCACTGATAATTCTCAGTGCCCCATTTCTTTGGACTGCCGCCAGCCACTTCTTATATTTTCCTTTTTTTAGGGCTTCCGCCCAAATTTCGCTGCCATATAACATGGCAGCATTTGCCGCGGACATCAAGAGCCGTCTCTTGCTAGGCAAAGGTCCTCCAACGTTGGCCATTAGCCTGCTTAGTGCCGATGTGGTTTTTTCCGCCTTAAGAGATACATGTTTTAAATGTTCCCCAAAAGTTAGTTTTGTATCTAGGAATACTCCTAGATATTTTAACGCGCCTTTGGTTCCCATTGCTACTTCTCCCACTTGCATCTGGACTCTGGTATCAATGTGCCGTCTTGTAATGAGGAGGACTTCCGTCTTTTGTGATGCCAATTCCATACCATGATCCTCTAACCAGGATTGTGTACGGCGCATTACCTGGTTAAGCCTTAGTTGAGCATCATCTATATCTCTAGCCGAGATAACAGCTACAATGTCGTCCGCATATCCAACTAGAAAAGTGTCATTTGGCATTTCCATACGCAAAATTCCATCATAAGCCACATTCCAGAGGTCTGGGCCAAGGATCGAACCCTGCGCAGCTCCGCCCGTAATCTCCAGCTGTCGGATACCCTCAGTCGTTTCGTACTGAAGCTGCCTATCGCTCAGGTAGCTATCCATCATCCTAAGCAAATATCCGGGCACCTGGAAATCCTTCTCCAGGGCTCTCAACATATCTGACCACCTAGCTGAGTTGAAAGCGTTTTTCACATCCAATGTTGCCAAGAGTACGATCTTTCTCGAGTAGTGACTACCATGTATTGCCGCGTTGGTTGCTTTCATGACCTCTTCAACTGCCCCGATTGTGGAACGTCCACTCCCGAAACCATACTGACGAATAGCTAAGTCCCCCGCATTCTTAACTGCTTCTAGCAAGCGAGGTTTAATCAATCGTTCCAGCAGTTTCCCAGCCGTCCAGACATTATAGAGCGGTACAATTGCAATGATACTTGTTTGACTCCCTAATCAGTCTTTGAGCATTAAAATTTAAGAAAAAATTGTTGAATTTTCACAAACAGGAATTCGTTTACATATTTATCAGGACCTGCAGTTTTGGAATGATTAGCTAACAGGGGAAATAAAGAGAAATTTCTGCTTTTCGATTCTGACAGTGGTAAACTAATGAAAGAGAATGTCGTAATTGGTTGCAAATGAATTCTTTTTGAACTATACTTCCGACATTTACAGTAGTGCCAACATTTTAATAATGGACTATCGATGTTATGAAGTTGTTGTTGCTTCATGATTAGGCAGTGATTGTTGATAGATACTTTGGCACCACACCTTCGGTATCCTAAACTACCTTTTCCAAACTTCAACCAGGATCTCTTTCTTTTCAAGCTGTTAGTTTCACTTTTGAGGTTTTCAAACTTCAACTTCACGAATTTACTTCTTGCTTACAATGCAGAACATCCAATAAAATTTTAGAAGCATCCTACTTTCACATTCTTAAGTGAAGTGGACGAAGATAGAGTATCAAAATTTAACATATGTTTAAAGAACATAGTTTGTTTACAAGAAAACGTATTAAGATAATGTATTTCATAAACAGAGTCAAGAGGTATACTGAAATAATAAAACTAGAACTGACATTTAGTTAATAAAATATTCCAAGTACCCGATCTTACCAGATTTGTTTTATTATTATTATTAAGCAAAAGTTCCATTTTAATTATTAATCTATAAAACTATTATTATCTACTAAATACCAGCGGACAATGAAAGTATGAGAAATGAACAGGGTTAAATTATTTTAAATTACATTGGGAGCCGCCAAGGCTGTCATAATAAATTATACATTTCCTGTACCAATTGGTGGTATATTTCCCATCCGTAATCACACCACCATTGAAGCTAAGCGGACGCTTTTAACCGATCTAGAGGTGACCTAACAATGGGAAGAAGGAAAAAAAATATATCTCTCTTACTATGCCCAATAAAAAGATGGATAATGCACACGGAGAAGCAAAGAAGACAGGATCTCTATTGTTATTAGATAATTCAGGCGACAGATAGACTCCCACACTTGGTGTGTGTACACTACAGGGATTGGATAGATAGGGAGGGAAAATAGTACAACTGAAACATTGATATATCTCTCACGTTAGTAATAACAAGGTGCTGGTATAAATGAGACATACAGTAACAATAGTGATTCAGTAATCATGCAAAACATTATTGTAGTCGCGCCGGCCAGTTATTATTCAAAAAAGGTGTTTAATAGCGCAGTGTTGACAACTTAACCTCGTTTAATTTTTTTTTTTACTCGGATTTAGAAATGTTCATACCTGGGCATTCAGGTCATAAAGGAAACGAAGCGACAGATTTACTGGCCCGGAAAGGAACCTGCAAGGCCGTGGGGCTATAAGGATGATTGTAAGCGTATTAACTGGCCACTGCAGGCTCAGGAAACACATGCATCGCATGGGCCTGGCAGATGATAGCCTTTGCAGGTTCTGTCAGGAAGAGGAGGAAACTGCACTGCACATGTTGTGTCAGTATGAGGGGCTCGTATGGCTAAGGACGTTACTTCTCGGGGAGGAAAAACCAAGGTCTGTGAGCTTTACCCATGAGTCGCTCTGCAGATTTAAGAGTCTGATTAAACGGACGGGTCTAGAGGGTGAGCTTTAGCGTGAAGGGAGCCACAATAGATTAAAAGGGGTCGCAGTGGCGTAGGCCTTGAGGCCGCCCTAGTTTAATCTAATCTAGAAATATTAATTGTAAAATAATTCTTTGGTTAATCGCATTATCATTTCCAGCAGTCTTCACAGATTTTTTTTTCGGCCACCTAAATGATGGACGTTTCGCTGCTGTACATTTCAGGGCACTATTATCAACCATAATGTTAACTAAGGTTCTCGAAGCAAACGTTTTTGTTATAAGCAAATAATAAGGTTTAGCAAATAGATATCTTAAGCAATTGGCCCAAGTTATTTAGCCCCCTTAAGTATCAAGTAGGAAGGCCACCGTATAGTGCAAAATGTGTAATAGTGTTCATCAATACGAGCTAAAATTAAATATTGATAACATTTACAATAAGCAGCGATCTGCAGACAAGAACTGATCGTTTTGTCTGAAGAGATACTTCTAATTGAAAGCTGAATTGTTGAAATAAATATTTGGAAGGTAGATTAAAATCCAAACGATCAGATATCTGAATACTGATATTTAAATATAAATATCAGACAATAAATTGTTGTTATCTCGCATTGGATTTCGTTTTAATTTCATTCTCTTTCCACATTTTGAAGATTTATGGCATTTCTAGAGAGAAATGTTAGTAGTTTTCCCAATACTTTAGATTAGAGCGTTCAGTTCTGTTCAAATAATAGTGCATAAAGCGCTTGCCACCTCTTTAACAGAAATTAAAAACTGATTTCAAAGCGTAATTTAAAACATGTTTAAGCAATAGTAAAAACAAACTTCGAAATTTGCAAATAAATATTGGCAATCTTAAATTACTTTCAATTTTCAAAGATTAAAATAACGTCCTATGAGTTTAAAATTGTATTCTTAAATTTTGTTACACATTTATTCAACTATTTTAGTGGAATACTTTTCAAGTTATTTGACCCAGTCCAACAAAACAAAAAATGTGTTTCTTATTCAGATATTTCTTTTTTACTGAATTGTGTGTTGAGTAATGTGAATCTAACAGCGCTAAACCTTGAATAATGTTCAAGGTATAGCAGTCATAATATTCTATTATTTTTTATTACTATAATTTGTTCATACAATCTTTTAGATTGTAAATTAGCCATCAAATTATTCTAAATTCTTTTTCCTTTTTTTTATTTCACCACAGTGGTGGTTCCTGGTAACATAACTGAAGAGATATATGATAACACCCTTGGACATCCTGTGGACCAGGGAAGAGATGTGCCTCTGCAGAGGGATGCTGTCCATACAACACCTAGTAAAGAAGATACTAAGAAAACAGGTAACATGCAAATGTATACTGGGTGTTCAGCATAAGACTAACGTTTCTTCGGGAATCGATTCTGCTCCGTTTTATAGATATTCTTAATTTTATATTTTTTTCAAGGTATCACTACTTTTTAGCAAACAGTTGCCTATATTTCTCAAACTACTAAAGCTAAAACGATTTCAATAAGCTCATTAGAAAGAAGGTTAAATTTAATTTAAAATAGGCTAATTTATATTTCAAAATCATCATATCAAGTATTTTACATTGTGGCCCAAACATAAGAAATAGCGTTTCTAATTTGTTCCCTAAACTTTGACTTCATTTTTCTCAAAAATATTGTAAGTTTAAAAAGTGCACTACTCATGAGAAACATCTTCATACAACCACCTTTCGAAAGATTTACCATGAATAGTGGTTATTTTTAAAATTGATACAAAAATTTCTTAATAATTACAAAAAAATAGGAAGATGCAGCTGTCAGGTGATGGACAGTTTTGTCGGTAACGAGAGAATACTGTCCGGAGGCCAGTAGTGCACTGAATAAAGTTCTAGGCGTCTACACAACCTCAGATGTTGACGCACCTTAAATGAAAACAATAAAAATGATCCGGTAGGCTTTCGTGACTTTCAAATATTTTGAGTTTCTTGAGAGCGTGGCTTAGCCGACGCTATGGTTTCAAAACGGAAATGGCTTATAAATTCTCAGTCCTTTCAGTGTTAGTTAAAGCAATGGCAGACAAAACAATTTATTTAACATTAAAGAGTTGTCTGAATGTGTATTCTTAGAGGAACGCGCTAAACCGAAGTTCCGATATCGATATAAATTGATTACGCTGATCGCTTCATAAATGTATATTAAAACTGTCCGGTAGGACAGTTGTATAAGGATTGATCGTCAAAAAGTGCACGAAAAAGCATAACGTTAAAAAACACCCAACTTTGACAATTTTTTTCTCTTTTTCTATAAAAGATAAAATTCCCAAATTTTCTTTAAAATATAGGGCAAACCCTCCTTTATAACTGTAATTTTTTTGCAACCCCCCAGACCTAATAGATTTCGAGAAAAAAGTTGCCGAAAATGAGCAAAAACGGCATTTTCAGAAATTGTTGTTGTTGTTCTTCTTCTTGTTGTTGTTGTTACCTTTTTTGTAAACTACGTAGCGCCTAAACGCGAGAACCGATTTTCATGAATGAGGTGACATTCGATTCGGAATTTTATGTAGATGTGCCTTTTGGGGGTCTCCTCGCTGTACACCGAATTAGAGAGGAGTTAGCCCCCTTTATGTAAGGCCCCCTCCAAAATTATTATTACTAATTACTCTGTAAATCTTAGCCCGATTTTGATAAAATTTGGTAGGATGATAGAGTTAGGGCTCCCCTACGTAACATTAAAGCGGCGATCTGCTCTTACACTAGTTAAGGGGAAGTATAGCAATCGTTTCAAATTATCGACAAGTGAACTGATTTTCATGAATGAAGTGTCATTCGAATCGAAATTTTGTACAGATTTGCACTTTAAAAGTCTCGTCGCTACGCCTTATATGGAGGGGAGTTTGCCCCACCCAAGTAAGGCCGTTTCTAAAACTATTATTACCAATATTTCTATAACGCTTTGTCCGATTTTGATAAAATTTAGCACGAAGAAGTGATTAAAGCTCCTCTACATGGCTGTGAAGTGCCATCATGCTCTTACACCTACTAAGAGGAAGTACTGAAATCGTTAAAATTATCAATGGGTGAACCTATTTACATTAATGAATTGTCGTTCGATTCAAAATCTTTGCCTCTTTGCCTTTTAGGGAGAAGTACTGTAATCGCCCGTTTATTTTTCTTACTCCTCTTAAAAGGAAGGTCTGAAATCGCAGTTTAAATTTGCTTTTTACGTACAAATACCTTCCTATTTTATATAAAAAGGCTTTCTCAAAAAAATTGTTATTGAGGATGGTTTGGGGACCGCAACTATAATCATTCTTTAAAAAGATCTCTCCAGTGGTAGTTACGGTTCCTACTTAACACCTTATCAGGTTATAATGATAGAATTGCTTATTCCAAATTTAAAAAAAACAGTAAAGCAGATATGTAACTTAGCAAAATAGACAAAAATGAAAATCTATCCAAAAGGTACAAAAATCTCCTTAACAAAAACAGTTTAAAAAGTTAAGTATAAGGGTTGATTAAACGCCAAAAGGTACACACATCAGCAAGTACCCAACATTTCATTCAAGCTTAGTTGATATAATTTAAGTAATTTTGCTGCATTAACTTTTCCTTCACATTTTTTAGAATTTATTAGATGTCACAGAACCTTATGCTGGCCATTTTCATCTACAAAATATATGTTCAAGTAGCACTGTAGATTGACTGTAATATCTATTAATCTATAATAATCAAACTATTAATTACAGGTTAAAAAGAAAACGTTATAAAAAATAAAAAAAATTACGAGGCTACAAAATTTAAAAACTTTTTTAAAAAAATGCTTACACCAACATACATCAATGATTTCGATTATTTTATTTTTAATAAAAATCGTCTGTTTAAGTTTATTCTTCGATTAAAGTAATTGTTACTTTATGTAGTAGTCAAACGTGTATAATAATAGGTAATAATTATCTGGCTTTATCGCAAATAATATAGTTTTCTTCAATCACACTCTCAATGTAGCTGTTCTTCTCACAATGTTATATATATGTTATGTAATATAAAATAAATAAGTATTGCATACTTTTAGGACAGCTAATTATTCCAGTATTTTACTGTAAGTAAAATTAAATTACAATTGAGAAATGAATAATTGTTGTTGAATAATGTACTTGTTATTAACTGTGTGGTATTTGTGCTCACGAATATTTCGGTAAGACGAATTCAAGTCTGAAATATTGTTTTAGATCCTCCGTGATTCAAATTTAAACAGTAGCCGACTCTAACTTTGTCTTTTTCTACTTTAACATGCATGTATAAGACGTGACAACTTCAGAATAAAGGGCATATTAAAGATAAATCAGAAGAATAATTTGGAATAGAGTTAAAATAAAGTACCTATTTAAAAACGAAGATATAATATACATTTTATCATAATTATAAAAAAAAAATATTATGAATGAACTGGCCAGCATAAGGGTCTGTGACATCTAATAAATTCTAAAAAATGTGAAGGAAAAGTTAATGCAGCAAAATTACTTAAATTATATCAACTAAGCTTGAATGAAATGTTGGGTACTTGCTGATTTGTGTACCTTTTGGCGTTTAATCAACCCTTATACTTAACTTTTTAAACTGTAAGTTTTTGTTAAGGAGATATATATATATACATAAACCGTCTGTAATGTTGTGATCTTTAATCGCTGAGTATACAAAGAAGTCGTTTCAACAACCAAGTTGCAGTACGTAACTTGCGTACCAAGTCATTAATCTTTTCTAATGTGGATTATTTATCATTATTACATTAGTATTAATTTTCGATTGTCTATTTATATTCGTAGGTAATGGTGTAAATTTAGGCGGAGGAGGTCTGGCAGGAGGAACTGGTGGCAGTGGCAGTGCCAAAGAGCCAGAATCCCGTCAGCTGATTGGTTTACTAATTGGAGCTTTAACTTCGGTAATTCTTTTGTTAATGGCCGCAATAGCTTTCATAGTGTTCAGGACAAGAAGGATGAAAACAAGTCAACACACGCGTCCTGATCAATTTCCTGCTGAAAAAAATGTAAGATTCATTTTCTTTTGTATAGCTTAGTGTGTTTTTACAAAACCTGATGGATAATAATGTATATGTATATTTAAAAATACTGATAATATCTCAATTTTTCGTTCACTTAATATTGATCGAAGCTTAGCGAGAAACAGATTGGTTAGTTTGGTACTGGGATCAAGTGGCCTTACAATATTCCAGACTATAACAACCCGCTATAATGTCTCCAATTTCTTGAACGAGGTCTTTATGAAAGCGAACCATAGGCAGACTCTAGCCAGCCAATACGTACCGTCACTGGACATTGATTTTTTTTTTTCCGGAATGACAAGATCCAAGCATCAAAACCTGACGACAATCGAGGGAGACATATTTTGTGCATTTAACTATTCTTATTGCAACTGATTTTGTCTTTTTGATCTATCCCACTATTTCTAAATGAAATAGCTGCTGTTAAATGATAAGCAACTTTGGTAAAGCTAGAAATTTTGTTAAATGATTCATTTTTTAGGTTTCGTTTATTGAGAAAAAAATAGCTGTTTGATTAAAAAATATCCTCAATTCATACTTACGCAAAATCACCCGAATTTATAGATTCTTACATCACTAATTAACTAAGTTTTTTGTTTTTTTTTAATTATGTATAAAATTTAAAATTTTAAGCTTTATATGAAGTGATCTGATCAATTTGCTTTTCTAGCTTGGTTCTTTAAACAAAACGTTGACTAATTTTATTCTTAGCTCAAAGATTCAGTGAATCGGACAGCTTTAAATTATTAAAACTGTCCGGTAGAACAGTTGTATAAGAGTCGATTATACGAATGTTTTGAACGGTAGTGACAAGGGTGCGAATAGTGGCCCGTCAACAGGAGCTTCTTGAGTTTACGACTTAACCATACAGATTGAATCAACCAGAAGTTGACTAAAGTGTTCATTTTCATCAATAAATTAAGCGCTTGTTTTTGCAAATTATTAATAATACTATAACAATTTAATAGTATATTTGAAAACTACCAGAAAGAGGAACAAATTCCGAACAGGTAAAAGAAAAAACGAAAACATAAATTGGTGACTGAATTTAAATAAAATCAATGAACTATTTTATTTTATTGTCAGACGGATTATTATTTTTTTTTATATTTCTTTGATGACCAAAAGAATTATTTATAACTTCAATAAGTAAACATGTTTAGGAACTGCAGTTGCGTGGTAAGATGAATTCTAACGGGCATGTGTATGGTCAGGTATCCATGGAAGAACCAGAGAAGAATATTGTATATCATGAGCCATTCGTCAATCACATTAACATGTATGGATTTCAGAATAGTCAAATCAAAAGAAATCTTCATACCCCAGATTATACTGGTAAGAATTATAAATATTTATTTAATTTTAAATCAATCAGTAAAAAAAAAAAAAAAAAAAATGAAGTGTGCTATTTTTCCCATCAAATACGGTTGCGCGTTAATTATTATTGCTATGGTTTTTTGCTCTTCTGCTTTTCTTTGTGCAAGGCTAAAGCTTTTAATACTGATCAGAAAGATTTTACTCTTTTTTTTTTTTTTAATTAAATTTATAAAGTTTTGTTAATTACTGTTAAGAGCATAATTAAAAAAAAAATTGAACTACTTAATGGGTTGGTTGGAGAAATCTGCTTGCAAGCACACTTTTTTCATTTTAGTATTTTTTAGTTATCGTATTTGATCGAAGTAAAGGTATTTTTAAAGTATAATATTATAGGTAAAGTACAATAGATAAGACAATACATATATCATTTGAACAAAAATAAATTAATTATTTTAACCAGTTAAGCGTGGAGTTTAATGTTTTAAAAAACCCACAATGTGCGGAATTAAAATCAGACCATGACGTGTATACACGTCGTACGCAGGGCAAAACAACCAAAAGTTTGTAACGTCATAATAGTCACTGGTAGCACTTTTTCTGCAATCTCTGTGGGCTTGAGATTATAGAGCATTCTGTGCATTTCAAAATTTTCCATCGCTTCACGTATGCATTGCCTCAGTTAACTAGGGACACAAAATCTTTTACAAGGAAGAAAAGAGCTTTGAATTCTATACAAAATGAAATCATGCTCGTACTGAGATCTGAACCTCTATCTGAGGTATAAACGGCATTGCACAAGGGTTGAGAGCTTCTATTTGTGTGCGTAATTCCCCAATCTCTAATGCGGAGACCGAACATGTACCAACCACTTATCTTTTAGCTGACTCCCACCGCAGTTCTATTGGTAAGATAAAGGAAACATCCCACCAAATAATATTCTTATTGTATTTTATTAAAATCACGAGTTTTTATAGTTAATGGCAATTCCACAACGAGTATACACGTCGAACGCACCGTAATAGGAGATTTGGTTTGACGAGTATACACGTCAAACAAGCTTAACTGGTTAATAAAGCCTGATAAAAGTGATCTATTTAATACAGTTCTACTAACCAGCCCGAATCAAATTTCTCCAGTGTCCAGGTGCTCCTCAATGCGAATAAAAGTTGCAATTGAACCCTAACATATTTCACAATCCAAAAATTTTGCTCTTTCAATTGATACGGGCTCAGTTTTATATCGAAGAATTGCAATTAAGAGATTGTTTTCAACCATTCGACTATACAGCCTCATAACCTGTAACCGTCAGGTGCATATTTACAATTCCAAATTGAAATAATTAGCATAAAATAAAGATTGCAAAATGAAAACTGGCAAAAAAATCTTTTTTGTTTTACTTTGGACTTTACCTCATTGCTTTAAGATGTTTTTAATAGTTTTCTCTTCTCAATACTCTTAAATTTTGATTTCAGTTATTCAACGAGCTTATTAAAACAAAAAACAAATATTTATGTAAAAATAAAAACTTTATTCTTTGATTCTGACAATTATTAACTATCTTGTAGGGTTCGGAAATATCAGCACCTGGCCTTATGGTAGCTATGTTTTCTTGGATGAAATTATTCATAATTATTCGAAAGCATGTAATTAGAATTTATTGTACTGAAATATTTTAGTATCTTGCGCTTAGTTTCTTTTAAAACTAATGAAAAAGAAATGAAAGCTTTTTAACCAATAATTTTGGTATAATTATTAGTTTCCCATTACATTTTGTTGGCTTAATATTTTACTTCATTATTCTTTATAAGCTTGTGTACATAAGAACTTATCAACTTTTATATGCATGGACAATACGAAATTATGTTTTTACATCTTGATATTCCTTCATTTTTACCATTAGTTTTGTCTTATTCTATATATACTTTATTTTTTATTTTTTGTAAATACGATTTTTATTTTATTCCTTTTTTTTTTTTTGTTATTTAGTATCTCAGTTTAGGATTAGAATGCAATAACCAATATGGGAAGCTAATGCTATTGTGATTGTAGATGTGCCTGATATAGTGCAGGAGTATGCAGTGCCACTTGTGAATGCACCAGTTGGAACACAAGGGTTTCATGGAAACGCTGTACCACCGGCTACGCCCATGAGAACACTTCCACCATTGCATAACTTTTTCCCAAAGCCGCCTCCAGTTCCACCACCTCCAGAGAAATATTATGCTGCCACAGAGATCGTACAGGTGATTATTGATTTTTACTAGTTGGCAAAACCAACTGAATTACATAAAAAGAATAATTTGCCTTCAGTATAATACTTCCACTCCTCAGTTTTCGAACTCCGATAGATACTGGAATAGCCTTCAGCTGGTCGGTTACAGCCGTTTGAATGTTTTCGACTGTCCCAAAATGAGTTCCATTGAGGTGATTTTTAAACTTCGGGAAGAGAAAAAAGTCACAAGGACTCAAGTCAGGCGAATAAGGAGGCTGAGGAGCCACAGGAATTTTTTTACTGGCCAAAAACTCGTTTATTGAAACATCAAGAACAAGTTGGTGTTGCATTACGATAATGCTCCTTGTCACACAGCAATTTCAATAAACGAGTTTTGGGCCAGTAAAAACATTCCTGTGGCTCCTCAGTCTCCTTATTCGCCTGACTTGAGTCCTTGTGACTTTTTTCTCTTCCCGAAGTTGAAAAATCACCTCAAGGGAACTCAGTCAAAAACATTCAAACGGCTGTAACCAACCAGCTGAAGGCTATTCCAGTATCGGAGTTCGAGCACTGCTATAAGGAGTGGAAGAAACGTCCCAGCGCTGTGTGGCTTCATAAAGAAGTTATTTTGAAGGTGACAATATAGAATCGTAATTCTTTTTGAATAAAACAATTTAAAAAAATCAGTCCCATTACTTAATTTACAGACCTCTTATGTATCAGTTAAGTGTAAAGTATGGGCAAAGAAAAATTATTTTGAATAAATAATTATGAATTATTTATTATTTACTTTATTTGCAGTACAAATTAACTCAAATCTCGAATCGTCCATTTGGTAAATACTATTCATTGAACAATATGTACTCTTTTCTGTGGAGTCCATGAAAATTTCATAGCATAAACGAAATACATTTTAGATTTTAAGTTCTGAGTAAACACTTTCGTGAGTATTAATACTTGAACGCTATTGTTACAGAAAGCTCCACCAGTACCACTGTCACCTCCGCCTTCAGTTCCGCCCTCTGTTGGAGCCAGTAGTTCAACTTCATCATATGGCCAACTAATGAGTCCACCTGCATTAGATCAAGATGAAGAACAAGATTTAGATCTTACTCTTCATGATTTTCCTAGAAGAGATCTTAAATATGCTAATAAATTAGGTGTTGGTACTTTTGGAGAGGTAATAATTATTTTAAAAGATTTATGGAACAATTGTATCAAAAACTATTAAATAACGTGATCACTTACTTTTACCAGGTACATTTGTTCGAAATGCTAAGAACACCAAACTGGGTGAGATCAAATTCATGTAAATATGTCGCTGTAAAAGTACTTCGTAAAGGATCGCCGGATGATCTGAGGTATTTTTTTTTTTCATTTAAAATAACAAAGTAATACTTTTTAATAATAGCAATTTCTGTTATTATTGTAATGTATCAGCAGATTTTGGTAATTTAATCAGTCACGTTTTCAGCTCCAATGAAAAATAAGTTAGAACAAAATTAAAACATTCCAATTACAAATCAATTGGCGTTAAAACGCGTCAAGCGGGAAAGCGATTACTAAATGTTTCTTTCAGCCAGTATCGCACAATTTTATCGAAAAAAGTACCAAAGATTTTTCCAGATTTGTTTAAATCTTTTCAATCAATTATTCAATTGAGCTGTTATTTTTAAGAGTAGTATAAGTCCAATTTTTTAAAAAAAGGAGTTAATGGTAATTTCAGTAAAATTTCAGTAAGTAACAGAATACGAATAATCTATTGTTCACTGTGGGAGTTATAAGAGCCCCATTTCACAGCAAAACCATGACCCAAAAAAATTTCAACTCTCAACATCTTCTCAACTAACAGATCTGTACTCAAGAAAACAATAGCATACTACTCAGTAAAACAGAGTGTGTAAGAGCACAAAATTTCATACGAATAATTTGTTGTTTACTATGGGAGTTATAAGGGCCTTATTTCACAGCAAAACCATGACCCAAAAAAAATTCAACTCTCAATATCTTCTCAACTAACGGATCTGTACTCAAGAAAACTATAGCATACTACTCAGTAAAACAGAGTGTGTAACAGCAGAAAATTTCATACGAATAATTTGTTGTTTACTATGGGAGTTTTAAGGGCCTTATTTCACAGCAAAAACATGACCCAAAAAAAATTCAACTCTCAATATCTTCTCAACTAACGGATCTGTACTCAAAAAAACTATAGCAAACTACTCAGTAAAACAGAGTATGTAAGAGCACAAAATTTCATACGAATAATTTGTTGTTTACTGTGGGAGTTATAAGGGCCTTATTTCACAGCAAAACCATGACCCAAAAAAAATTCAACTCTAAATATCTTCTCAACTAACGGATCTGTACTCAAGAAAACTATAGCATACTACTCAGTAAAACAGAGTGTGTAACAGCACAAAATTTCATACAAATAATTTGTTGTTTACTGTGGGAGTTATAAGGGCCTTATTTCACAGCAAAACCATGACCCAAAAAAATTTCAACTCTCAATATCTTCTCAACTAACGGATCTGTACTCAAGAAAACAATAGCATACTACTCAGTAAAACAGAGTGTGTAAGAGCACAAAATTTCATACGAATAATCTGTTGTTTACTGTGGGAGTTATAAGAGCCCCATTTCACAGCAAAACCATGACCCAAAAAAATGTCAACTCTCAATATCTTCTCAAATAATGGATCTGTACTCAAGAAAACTATAGCATACTACTCAGTAAAACAGAGTGTGTAAGAGCACAAAATTTCATGCGAATAATCTGTTGTTTACTGTGGGAGTTATAAGGGCCCCATTTCACAGCAAAACCATGACCCAAAAAAATTTCAACTCTCAATATCTTCTTAAATAATGGATCTGTACTCAAGAAAACTATAGCATACTACTCAGTAAAACAGAGTGTGTAACAGCACAAAATTTCATACGAATAATTTGTTGTTTACTGTGGGAGTTATAAGGGCCTTATTTCACAGCAAAACCATGACCCAAAAAAATTTCAACTCTCAATATCTTCTCAACTGACGGATGTGTTCTCAAGAAAACTATAGCATACTACTCAGTAAAACAGAGTGTGTAACAGCACAAAATTTCATACGAATTATCTGTTGTTTACTGTGGGAGTTATAAGGGCCCCATTTCACAGCAAAACCATGACCAAAAAAAATTTCAACTGTCAATATCTTCTCAACTAACGGATGTGTACTCAAGAAACCTGTAGCATACTACTCAGTAAAACAGAGTGTGTAAGAGCACAAAATTTCATACGAATAATTTGTTGTTTACTGTGGGAGTTATAAGGGCCTTATTTCACAGCAAAACCATGACCCAAAAAAAATTCAACTCTCAATATCTTCTCAACTAACGGATCTGTACTCAAGAAAACTATAGCATACTACTCAGTAAAACAGAGTGTGTAACAGCAGAAAATTTCATACGAATAATTTGTTGTTTACTATGGGAGTTTTAAGGGCCTTATTTCACAGCAAAAACATGACCCAAAAAAAATTCAACTCTCAATATCTTCTCAACTAACGGATCTGTACTCAAGAAAACTATAGCAAACTACTCAGTAAAACAGAGTGTGTAACAGCACAAAATTTCAAACGAATAATTTGTTGTTTACTGTGGGAGTTATAAGGGCCTTATTTCACAGCAGAACCATGACCCAAAAAAAATTCAACTCTGAATATCTTCTCAACTAACGGATCTGTACTCAAGAAAACAATAGCATACTACTCAGTAAAACAGAGTGTGTAACAGCACAAAATTTCATACGAATAATTTGTTGTTTACTGTGGGAGTTATAAGGGCCTTATTTCACAGCAAAACCAAGACCCAAAAAAATTTCAACTCTCAATATCTTCTCAACTGACGGATGTGTTCTCAAGAAAACTATAGCATACTACTCAGTAAAACAGAGTGTGTAACAGCACAAAATTTCATACGAATAATCTGTAGTTTACTGTGGGAGTTATAAGGGCCCCATTTCACAGCAAAACCATGACCCAAAAAAATTTCAACTGTCAATATCTTCTCAACTAACGGATGTGTACTCAAGAAACCTGTAGCATACTACTCAGTAAAACAGAGTATGTAAGAGCACAAAATTTCATACGAATAATTTGTTGTTTACTGTGGGAGTTATAAGGGCCTTATTTCACAGCAAAACCATGACCCAAAAAAAATTCAACTCTAAATATCTTCTCAACTAACGGATCTGTACTCAAGAAAACTATAGCATACTACTCAGTAAAACAGAGTGTGTAACAGCACAAAATTTCATACAAATAATTTGTTGTTTACTGTGGGAGTTATAAGGGCCTTATTTCACAGCAAAACCATGACCCAAAAAAATTTCAACTCTCAATATCTTCTCAACTAACGGATCTGTACTCAAGAAAACAATAGCATACTACTCAGTAAAACAGAGTGTGTAAGAGCACAAAATTTCATACGAATAATCTGTTGTTTACTGTGGGAGTTATAAGAGCCCCATTTCACAGCAAAACCATGACCCAAAAAAATGTCAACTCTCAATATCTTCTCAAATAATGGATCTGTACTCAAGAAAACTATAGCATACTACTCAGTAAAACAGAGTGTGTAAGAGCACAAAATTTCATGCGAATAATCTGTTGTTTACTGTGGGAGTTATAAGGGCCCCATTTCACAGCAAAACCATGACCCAAAAAAATTTCAACTCTCAATATCTTCTTAAATAATGGATCTGTACTCAAGAAAACTATAGCATACTACTCAGTAAAACAGAGTGTGTAACAGCACAAAATTTCATACGAATAATTTGTTGTTTACTGTGGGAGTTATAAGGGCCTTATTTCACAGCAAAACCAAGACCCAAAAAAATTTCAACTCTCAATATCTTCTCAACTGACGGATGTGTTCTCAAGAAAACTATAGCATACTACTCAGTAAAACAGAGTGTGTAACAGCACAAAATTTCATACGAATAATCTGTAGTTTACTGTGGGAGTTATAAGGGCCCCATTTCACAGCAAAACCATGACCCAAAAAAATTTCAACTGTCAATATCTTCTCAACTAACGGATGTGTACTCAAGAAACCTGTAGCATACTACTCAGTAAAACAGAGTATGTAAGAGCACAAAATTTCATACGAATAATTTGTTGTTTACTGTGGGAGTTATAAGGGCCTTATTTCACAGCAAAACCATGACCCAAAAAAATTTCAACTCTCAATATCTTCTCAACTGACGGATGTGTTCTCAAGAAAACTATAGCATACTACTCAGTAAAACAGAGTGTGTAACTGCACAAAATTTCATACAAATAATTTGTTGTTTACTGTGGGAGTTATAAGGGCCTTATTTCACAGCAAAACCATGACCCAAAAAAATTTCAACTCTCAATATCTTCTCAACTAACGGATCTGTACTCAAGAAAACAATAGCATACTACTCAGTAAAACAGAGTGTGTAAGAGCACAAAATTTCATACGAATAATCTGTTGTTTACTGTGGGAGTTATAAGAGCCCCATTTCACAGCAAAACCATGACCCAAAAAAATGTCAACTCTCAATATCTTCTCAAATAATGGATCTGTACTCAAGAAAACTATAGCATACTACTCAGTAAAACAGAGTGTGTAAGAGCACAAAATTTCATGCGAATAATCTGTTGTTTACTGTGGGAGTTATAAGGGCCCCATTTCACAGCAAAACCATGACCCAAAAAAATTTCAACTCTCAATATCTTCTTAAATAATGGATCTGTACTCAAGAAAACTATAGCATACTACTCAGTAAAACAGAGTGTGTAACAGCACAAAATTTCATACGAATAATTTGTTGTTTACTGTGGGAGTTATAAGGGCCCCATTTCACAGCAAAACCATGACCCAAAAAAATTTCAACTGTCAATATCTTCTCAACTAACGGATGTGTACTCAAGAAACCTGTAGCATACTACTCAGTAAAACAGAGTGTGTAAGAGCACAAAATTTCATACGAATAATTTGTTGTTTACTGTGGGAGTTATAAGGGCCTTATTTCACAGCAAAACCATGACCCAAAAAAATTTCAACTCTCAATATCTTCTCAACTGACGGATGTGTTCTCAAGAAAACTATAGCATACTACTCAGTAAAACAGAGTGTGTAACAGCACAAAATTTCATACGAATAATCTGTAGTTTACTGTGGGAGTTATAAGGGCCCCATTTCACAGCAAAACCATGACCCAAAAAAATTTCAACTGTCAATATCTTCTCAACTAACGGATGTGTACTCAAGAAACCTGTAGCATACTACTCAGTAAAACAGAGTATGTAAGAGCACAAAATTTCATACGAATAATTTGTTGTTTACTTTGGGAGTTATAAGGGCCTTATTTCACAGCAAAACCATGACCCAAAAAAAATTCAACTCTAAATATCTTCTCAACTAACGGATCTGTACTCAAGAAAACTATAGCATACTACTCAGTAAAACAGAGTGTGTAACTGCACAAAATTTCATACAAATAATTTGTTGTTTACTGTGGGAGTTATAAGGGCCTTATTTCACAGCAAAACCATGACCCAAAAAAAATTCAACTCTCAATATCTTCTCAACTAACGGATCTGTACTCAAGAAAACTATAGCAAACTACTCAGTAAAACAGAGTGTGTAACAGCACAAAATTTCAAACGAATAATTTGTTGTTTACTGTGGGAGTTATAAGGGCCTTATTTCACAGCAGAAGCATGACCCAAAAAAAATTCAACTCTCAATATCTTCTCAAATAATGGATCTGTACTCAAGAAAACTATAGCATACTACTCAGTAAAACAGAGTGTGTAAGAGCACAAAATTTCATGCGAATAATCTGTTGTTTACTGTGGGAGTTATAAGGGCCCCATTTCACAGCAAAACCATGACCCAAAAAAATTTCAACTCTCAATATCTTCTTAAATAATGGATCTGTACTCAAGAAAACTATAGCATACTACTCAGTAAAACAGAGTGTGTAACAGCACAAAATTTCATACGAATAATTTGTTGTTTACTGTGGGAGTTATAAGGGCCCCATTTCACAGCAAAACCATGACCCAAAAAAATTTCAACTGTCAATATCTTCTCAACTAACGGATGTGTACTCAAGAAACCTGTAGCATACTACTCAGTAAAACAGAGTGTGTAAGAGCACAAAATTTCATACGAATAATTTGTTGTTTACTGTGGGAGTTATAAGGGCCTTATTTCACAGCAAAACCATGACCCAAAAAAATTTCAACTCTCAATATCTTCTCAACTGACGGATGTGTTCTCAAGAAAACTATAGCATACTACTCAGTAAAACAGAGTGTGTAACAGCACAAAATTTCATACGAATAATCTGTAGTTTACTGTGGGAGTTATAAGGGCCCCATTTCACAGCAAAACCATGACCCAAAAAAATTTCAACTGTCAATATCTTCTCAACTAACGGATGTGTACTCAAGAAACCTGTAGCATACTACTCAGTAAAACAGAGTATGTAAGAGCACAAAATTTCATACGAATAATTTGTTGTTTACTGTGGGAGTTATAAGGGCCTTATTTCACAGCAAAACCATGACCCAAAAAAAATTCAACTCTAAATATCTTCTCAACTAACGGATCTGTACTCAAGAAAACTATAGCATACTACTCAGTAAAACAGAGTGTGTAACTGCACAAAATTTCATACAAATAATTTGTTGTTTACTGTGGGAGTTATAAGGGCCTTATTTCACAGCAAAACCATGACCCAAAAAAAATTCAACTCTCAATATCTTCTCAACTAACGGATCTGTACTCAAGAAAACTATAGCAAACTACTCAGTAAAACAGAGTGTGTAACAGCACAAAATTTCAAACGAATAATTTGTTGTTTACTGTGGGAGTTATAAGGGCCTTATTTCACAGCAGAACCATGACCCAAAAAAAATTCAACTCTGAATATCTTCTCAACTAACGGATCTGTACTCAAGAAAACAATAGCATACTACTCAGTAAAACAGAGTGTGTAACAGCACAAAATTTCATACGAATAATTTGTTGTTTACTGTGGGAGTTATAAGGGCCTTATTTCACAGCAAAACCAAGACCCAAAAAAATTTCAACTCTCAATATCTTCTCAACTGACGGATGTGTTCTCAAGAAAACTATAGCATACTACTCAGTAAAACAGAGTGTGTAACAGCACAAAATTTCATACGAATAATCTGTAGTTTACTGTGAGAGTTATAAGGGCCCCATTTCACAGCAAAACCATGACCCAAAAAAATTTCAACTGTCAATATCTTCTCAACTAACGGATGTGTACTCAAGAAACCTGTAGCATACTACTCAGTAAAACAGAGTATGTAAGAGCACAAAATTTCATACGAATAATTTGTTGTTTACTGTGGGAGTTATAAGGGCCTTATTTCACAGCAAAACCATGACCCAAAAAAAATTCAACTCTAAATATCTTCTCAACTAACGGATCTGTACTCAAGAAAACTATAGCATACTACTCAGTAAAACAGAGTGTGTAACTGCACAAAATTTCATACAAATAATTTGTTGTTTACTGTGGGAGTTATAAGGGCCTTATTTCACAGCAAAACCATGACCCAAAAAAATTTCAACTCTCAATATCTTCTCAACTAACGGATCTGTACTCAAGAAAACAATAGCATACTACTCAGTAAAACAGAGTGTGTAAGAGCACAAAATTTCATACGAATAATCTGTTGTTTACTGTGGGAGTTATAAGAGCCCCATTTCACAGCAAAACCATGACCCAAAAAAATGTCAACTCTCAATATCTTCTCAAATAATGGATCTGTACTCAAGAAAACTATAGCATACTACTCAGTAAAACAGAGTGTGTAAGAGCACAAAATTTCATGCGAATAATCTGTTGTTTACTGTGGGAGTTATAAGGGCCCCATTTCACAGCAAAACCATGACCCAAAAAAATTTCAACTGTCAATATCTTCTCAACTAACGGATGTGTACTCAAGAAACCTGTAGCATACTACTCAGTAAAACAGAGTGTGTAAGAGCACAAAATTTCATACGAATAATTTGTTGTTTACTGTGGGAGTTATAAGGGCCTTATTTCACAGCAAAACCATGACCCAAAAAAATTTCAACTCTCAATATCTTCTCAACTGACGGATGTGTTCTCAAGAAAACTATAGCATACTACTCAGTAAAACAGAGTGTGTAACAGCACAAAATTTCATACGAATAATCTGTAGTTTACTGTGGGAGTTATAAGGGCCCCATTTCACAGCAAAACCATGACCCAAAAAAATTTCAACTGTCAATATCTTCTCAACTAACGGATGTGTACTCAAGAAACCTGTAGCATACTACTCAGTAAAACAGAGTATGTAAGAGCACAAAATTTCATACGAATAATTTGTTGTTTACTGTGGGAGTTATAAGAGCCTTATTTCACAGCAAAACCATGACCCAAAAAAAATTCAACTCTAAATATCTTCTCAACTAACGGATCTGTACTCAAGAAAACTATAGCATACTACTCAGTAAAACAGAGTGTGTAACTGCACAAAATTTCATACAAATAATTTGTTGTTTACTGTGGGAGTTATAAGGGCCTTATTTCACAGCAAAACCATGACCCAAAAAAAATTCAACTCTCAATATCTTCTCAACTAACGGATCTGTACTCAAGAAAACTATAGCAAACTACTCAGTAAAACAGAGTGTGTAACAGCACAAAATTTCAAACGAATAATTTGTTGTTTACTGTGGGAGTTATAAGGGCCTTATTTCACAGCAGAACCATGACCCAAAAAAAATTCAACTCTGAATATCTTCTCAACTAACGGATCTGTACTCAAGAAAACAATAGCATACTACTCAGTAAAACAGAGTGTGTAACAGCACAAAATTTCATACGAATAATTTGTTGTTTACTGTGGGAGTTATAAGGGCCTTATTTCACAGCAAAACCAAGACCCAAAAAAATTTCAACTCTCAATATCTTCTCAACTGACGGATGTGTTCTCAAGAAAACTATAGCATACTACTCAGTAAAACAGAGTGTGTAACAGCACAAAATTTCATACGAATAATCTGTAGTTTACTGTGGGAGTTATAAGGGCCCCATTTCACAGCAAAACCATGACCCAAAAAAATTTCAACTGTCAATATCTTCTCAACTAACGGATGTGTACTCAAGAAACCTGTAGCATACTACTCAGTAAAACAGAGTATGTAAGAGCACAAAATTTCATACGAATAATTTGTTGTTTACTGTGGGAGTTATAAGGGCCTTATTTCACAGCAAAACCATGACCCAAAAAAAATTCAACTCTAAATATCTTCTCAACTAACGGATCTGTACTCAAGAAAACTATAGCATACTACTCAGTAAAACAGAGTGTGTAACAGCACAAAATTTCATACAAATAATTTGTTGTTTACTGTGGGAGTTATAAGGGCCTTATTTCACAGCAAAACCATGACCCAAAAAAATTTCAACTCTCAATATCTTCTCAACTAACGGATCTGTACTCAAGAAAACAATAGCATACTACTCAGTAAAACAGAGTGTGTAAGAGCACAAAATTTCATACGAATAATCTGTTGTTTACTGTGGGAGTTATAAGAGCCCCATTTCACAGCAAAACCATGACCCAAAAAAATGTCAACTCTCAATATCTTCTCAAATAATGGATCTGTACTCAAGAAAACTATAGCATACTACTCAGTAAAACAGAGTGTGTAAGAGCACAAAATTTCATGCGAATAATCTGTTGTTTACTGTGGGAGTTATAAGGGCCCCATTTCACAGCAAAACCATGACCCAAAAAAATTTCAACTCTCAATATCTTCTTAAATAATGGATCTGTACTCAAGAAAACTATAGCATACTACTCAGTAAAACAGAGTGTGTAACAGCACAAAATTTCATACGAATAATTTGTTGTTTACTGTGGGAGTTATAAGGGCCTTATTTCACAGCAAAACCAAGACCCAAAAAAATTTCAACTCTCAATATCTTCTCAACTGACGGATGTGTTCTCAAGAAAACTATAGCATACTACTCAGTAAAACAGAGTGTGTAACAGCACAAAATTTCATACGAATAATCTGTAGTTTACTGTGGGAGTTATAAGGGCCCCATTTCACAGCAAAACCATGACCCAAAAAAATTTCAACTGTCAATATCTTCTCAACTAACGGATGTGTACTCAAGAAACCTGTAGCATACTACTCAGTAAAACAGAGTATGTAAGAGCACAAAATTTCATACGAATAATTTGTTGTTTACTGTGGGAGTTATAAGGGCCTTATTTCACAGCAAAACCATGACCCAAAAAAAATTCAACTCTAAATATCTTCTCAACTAACGGATCTGTACTCAAGAAAACTATAGCATACTACTCAGTAAAACAGAGTGTGTAACTGCACAAAATTTCATACAAATAATTTGTTGTTTACTGTGGGAGTTATAAGGGCCTTATTTCACAGCAAAACCATGACCCAAAAAAATTTCAACTCTCAATATCTTCTCAACTAACGGATCTGTACTCAAGAAAACAATAGCATACTACTCAGTAAAACAGAGTGTGTAAGAGCACAAAATTTCATACGAATAATCTGTTGTTTACTGTGGGAGTTATAAGAGCCCCATTTCACAGCAAAACCATGACCCAAAAAAATGTCAACTCTCAATATCTTCTCAAATAATGGATCTGTACTCAAGAAAACTATAGCATACTACTCAGTAAAACAGAGTGTGTAAGAGCACAAAATTTCATGCGAATAATCTGTTGTTTACTGTGGGAGTTTTAAGGGCCCCATTTCACAGCAAAACCATGACCCAAAAAAATTTCAACTCTCAATATCTTCTTAAATAATGGATCTGTACTCAAGAAAACTATAGCATACTACTCAGTAAAACAGAGTGTGTAACAGCACAAAATTTCATACGAATAATTTGTTGTTTACTGTGGGAGTTATAAGGGCCCTATTTCACAGCAAAACCATGACCCAAAAAAATTTCAACTGTCAATATCTTCTCAACTAACGGATGTGTACTCAAGAAACCTGTAGCATACTACTCAGTAAAACAGAGTGTGTAAGAGCACAAAATTTCATACGAATAATTTGTTGTTTACTGTGGGAGTTATAAGGGCCTTATTTCACAGCAAAACCATGACCCAAAAAAATTTCAACTCTCAATATCTTCTCAACTGACGGATGTGTTCTCAAGAAAACTATAGCATACTACTCAGTAAAACAGAGTGTGTAACAGCACAAAATTTCATACGAATAATCTGTTGTTTACTGTGGGAGTTATAAGGGCCTTATTTCACAGCAAAACCAAGACCCAAAAAAATTTCAACTCTCAATATCTTCTCAACTGACGGATGTGTTCTCAAGAAAACTATAGCATACTACTCAGTAAAACAGAGTGTGTAACAGCACAAAATTTCATACGAATAATCTGTAGTTTACTGTGGGAGTTATAAGGGCCCCATTTCACAGCAAAACCATGACCCAAAAAAATTTCAACTGTCAATATCTTCTCAACTAACGGATGTGTACTCAAGAAACCTGTAGCATACTACTCAGTAAAACAGAGTATGTAAGAGCACAAAATTTCATACGAATAATTTGTTGTTTACTGTGGGAGTTATAAGGGCCTTATTTCACAGCAAAACCATGACCCAAAAAAATTTCAACTGTCAATATCTTCTCAACTAACGGATGTGTACTCAAGAAACCTGTAGCATACTACTCAGTAAAACAGAGTGTGTAAGAGCACAAAATTTCATACGAATAATTTGTTGTTTACTGTGGGAGTTATAAGGGCCTTATTTCACAGCAAAACCATGACCCAAAAAAATTTCAACTCTCAATATCTTCTCAACTGACGGATGTGTTCTCAAGAAAACTATAGCATACTACTCAGTAAAACAGAGTGTGTAAGAGCACAAAATTTCATACGAATAATCTGTTGTTTACTGTGGGAGTTATAAGAGCCCCATTTCACAGCAAAACCATGACCCAAAAAAATTTCAACTCTCAATATCTTCTCAAATAATGGATCTGTACTCAAGAAAACTATAGCATACTACTCAGTGAAACAGAGTGTGTAAGAGCACAAAATTTCATACGAATAATCTGTTGTTTACTGTGGGAGTTATAAGGGCCCCATTTCACAGCAAAACCATGACCCAAAAAAATTTCAACTCTCAATATCTTCTTAAATAATGGATCTGTACTCAAGAAAACTATAGCATACTACTCAGTAAAACAGGGTGTGTATGAGCACAATATTTCATACGAATAATCTGTTGTTTACTGTGGGAGTTATAAGGGCCTAATTTCACAGCAAAACCATGACCCACAAAAATTTCAACTCTCAATATATTCTCAAATAATGGATCTGTACTCAAGAAAACTATAGCATACTACTCAGTAAAACAGAGTGTGTAAGAGCACAAAATTTCATACGAATAATCTGTTGTTTACTGTGGGAGTTATAAGAGCCCCATTTCACAGCAAAACCATGACCCAAAAAAATTTCAACTCTCAATATCTTCTCAACTAACGGATCTGTACTCAAGAAAACTATAGCATACTACTCAGTAAAACAGAGTGTGTAACAGCACAAAATTTCATACGAATAATCTGTTGTTTACTGTGGGAGTTGTAAGGGCCTTATTTCACAGCAAAACCATGACCCAAAAAAAATTCAACTCTCAATATCTTCTCAACTAACGGATCTGTACTCAAGAAACCTATAGCATACTACTCAGTAAAACAGAGTGTGTAAGAGCACAAAATTTCATACGAATAATTTGTTGTTTACTGTGGGAGTTATAAGGGCCTTATTTCACAGCAAAACCATGACCCAAAAAAATTTCAACTCTCAATATCTTCTCAACTGACGGATGTGTTCTCAAGAAAACTATAGCATACTACTCAGTAAAACAGAGTGTGTAACAGCACAAAATTTCATGCGAATAATCTGTTGTTTACTGTGGGAGTTATAAGGGCCCCATTTCACAGCAAAACCATGACCCAAAAAAATTTCAACTGTCAATATCTTCTCAACTAACGGATCTGTACTCAAGAAAACTATAGCATACTACTCAGTAAAACAGAGTGTGTAAGAGCACAAAATTTCATACGAATAATCTGTTGTTTACTGTGGGAGTTATAAGGGCCTTATTTCACAGCAAAACCATGACCCAAAAAAATTTCAACTCTCAATATCTTCTCAACTGACGGATGTGTTCTCAAGAAAACTATAGCATACTACTCAGTTAAACAGAGTGTGTAACAGCACAAAATTTCATACGAATAATCTGTTGTTTACTGTGGGAGTTATAAGGGCCCCATTTCACAGCAAAACCATGACCCAAAAAAATTTCAACTGTCAATATCTTCTCAACTAACGGATGTGTACTCAAGAAACCTGTAGCATACTACTCAGTAAAGCAGAGTGTGTAAGAGCACAAAATTTCATACGAATAATTTGTTGTTTACTGTGGGAGTTATAAGGGCCTTATTTCACAGCAAAACCATGACCCAAAAAAATTTCAACTCTCAATATCTTCTCAACTGACGGATGTGTTCTCAAGAAAACTATAGCATACTACTCAGTAAAACAGAGTGTGTAACAGCACAAAATTTCATACGAATAATCTGTTGTTTACTGTGGGAGTTATAAGAGCCCCATTTCACAGCAAAACCATGACCCAAAAAAATTTCAACTGTCAATATCTTCTCAAATAATGGATCTGTACTCAAGAAAACTATAGCATACTACTCAGTAAAACAGAGTGTGTAAGAGCACAAAATTTCATACGAATAATCTGTTGTTTACTGTGGGAGTTATAAGGGCCCCATTTCACAGCAAAACCATGACCCAAAAAAATTTCAACTGTCAATATCTTCTCAACTAACGGATGTGTACTCAAGAAACCTGTAGCATACTACTCAGTAAAACAGAGTGTGTAAGAGCACAAAATTTCATACGAATAATTTGTTGTTTACTGTGGGAGTTATAAGGGCCTTATTTCACAGCAAAACCATGACCCAAAAAAATTTCAACTCTCAATATCTTCTCAACTGACGGATGTGTTCTCAAGAAAACTATAGCATACTACTCAGTAAAACAGAGTGTGTAACAGCACAAAATTTCATACGAATAATCTGTTGTTTACTGTGGGAGTTATAAGGGCCCCATTTCACAGCAAAACCATGACCCAAAAAAATTTCAACTGTCAATATCTTCTCAACTAACGGATGTGTACTCAAGAAACCTGTAGCATACTACTCAGTAAAACAGAGTGTGTAAGAGCACAAAATTTCATACGAATAATTTGTTGTTTACTGTGGGAGTTATAAGGGCCTTATTTCACAGCAAAACCATGACCCAAAAAAATTTCAACTCTCAATATCTTCTCAACTGACGGATGTGTTCTCAAGAAAACTATAGCATACTACTCAGTAAAACAGAGTGTGTAAGAGCACAAAATTTCATACGAATAATCTGTTGTTTACTGTGGGAGTTATAAGAGCCCCATTTCACAGCAAAACCATGACCCAAAAAAATTTCAACTCTCAATATCTTCTCAAATAATGGATCTGTACTCAAGAAAACTATAGCATACTACTCAGTGAAACAGAGTGTGTAAGAGCACAAAATTTCATACGAATAATCTGTTGTTTACTGTGGGAGTTATAAGGGCCCCATTTCACAGCAAAACCATGACCCAAAAAAATTTCAACTCTCAATATCTTCTTAAATAATGGATCTGTACTCAAGAAAACTATAGCATACTACTCAGTAAAACAGGGTGTGTATGAGCACAAAATTTCATACGAATAATCTGTTGTTTACTGTGGGAGTTATAAGGGCCCCATTTCACAGCAAAACCATGACCCACAAAAATTTCAACTCTCAATATCTTCTCAAATAATGGATCTGTACTCAAGAAAACTATAGCATACTACTCAGTAAAACAGAGTGTGTAAAAGCACAAAATTTCATACGAATAATCTGTTGTTTACTGTGGGAGTTATAAGGGCCCCATTTCACAGCAAAACCATGACCCAAAAAAATTTCAACTCTCAATATCTTCTTAAATAATGGATCTGTACTCAAGAAAACTATAGCATACTACTCAGTAAAACAGGGTGTGTATGAGCACAAAATTTCATACGAATAATCTGTTGTTTACTGTGGGAGTTATAAGGGCCCCATTTCACAGCAAAACCATGACCCACAAAAATTTCAACTCTCAATATCTTCTCAAATAATGGATCTGTACTCAAGAAAACTATAGCATACTACTCAGTAAAACAGAGTGTGTAAAAGCACAAAATTTCATACGAATAATCTGTTGTTTACTGTGGGAGTTATAAGAGCCCTATTTCACAGCAAAACCATGACCCAAAAAAATTTCAACTCTCAATATCTTCTCAACTAACGGATCTGTACTCAAGAAAACTATAGCATACTACTCAGTAAAACAGAGTGTGTAACAGCACAAAATTTCATACGAATAATCTGTTGTTTACTGTGGGAGTTGTAAGGGCCTTATTTCACAGCAAAACCATGACCCAAAAAAAATTCAACTCTCAATATCTTCTCAACTAACGGATCTGTACTCAAGAAACCTATAGCATACTACTCAGTAAAACAGAGTGTGTAAGAGCACAAAATTTCATACGAATAATCTGTTGTTTACTGTGGGAGTTATAAGGGCCCCATTTCACAGCAAAACCATGACCCAAAAAAATTTCAACTGTCAATATCTTCTCAACTAACGGATGTGTACTCAAGAAACCTGTAGCATACTACTCAGTAAAACAGAGTGTGTAAGAGCACAAAATTTCATACGAATAATTTGTTGTTTACTGTGGGAGTTATAAGGGCCTTATTTCACAGCAAAACCATGACCCAAAAAAATTTCAATTCTCAATATCTTCTCAACTGACGGATGTGTTCTCAAGAAAACTATAGCATACTACTCAGTAAAACAGAGTGTGTAACAGCACAAAATTTCATACGAATAATCTGTTGTTTACTGTGGGAGTTATAAGGGCCCCATTTCACAGCAAAACCATGACCCAAAAAAATTTCAACTGTCAATATCTTCTCAACTAACGGATCTGTACTCAAGAAAACAATAGCATACTACTCAGTAAAACAGAGTGTGTAAGAGCACAAAATTTCATACGAATAATCTGTTGTTTACTGTGGGAGTTATAAGAGCCCCATTTCACAGCAAAACCATGACCCAAAAAAATTTCAACTCTCAATATCTTCTCAAATAATCGATCTGTACTCAAGAAAACTATAGCATACTACTCAGTAAAACAGAGTGTGTAAGAGCACAAAATTTCATACGAATAATTTGTTGTTTACTGTGGGAGTTATAAGGGCCTTATTTCACAGCAAAACCATGACCCAAAAAAATTTCAACTCTCAATATCTTCTCAACTGACGGATGTGTTCTCAAGAAAACTATAGCATACTACTCAGTAAAACAGAGTGTGTAACAGCACAAAATTTCATACGAATAATCTGTTGTTTACTGTGGGAGTTATAAGGGCCCCATTTCACAGCAAAACCATGACCCAAAAAAATTTCAACTGTCAATATCTTCTCAACTAACGGATGTGTACTCAAGAAACCTGTAGCATACTACTCAGTAAAACAGAGTGTGTAAGAGCACAAAATTTCATACGAATAATTTGTTGTTTACTGTGGGAGTTATAAGGGCCTTATTTCACAGCAAAACCATGACCCAAAAAAATTTCAACTCTCAATATCTTCTCAACTGACGGATGTGTTCTCAAGAAAACTATAGCATACTACTCAGTAAAACAGAGTGTGTAACAGCACAAAATTTCATACGAATAATCTGTTGTTTACTGTGGGAGTTATAAGGGCCCCATTTCACAGCAAGACCATGACTCAAAAAAATTTCAACTGTCAATATCTTCTCAACTAACGGATGTGTACTCAAGAAACCTGTAGCATACTACTCAGTAAAACAGAGTATGTAAGAGCACAAAATTTCATACGAATAATTTGTTGTTTACTGTGGGAGTTATAAGGGCCTTATTTCACAGCAAAACCATGACCCAAAAAAATTTCAACTCTCAATATCTTCTCAACTGACGGATGTGTTCTCAAGAAAACTATAGCATACTACTTAGTAAAACAGAGTGTGTAAGAGCACAAAATTTCATACGAATAATCTGTTGTTTACTGTGGGAGTGATAAGAGCCCCATTTCACAGCAAAACCATGACCCAAAAAAATTTCAACTCTCAATATCTTCTTAAATAATGGATCTGTACTCAAGAAAACTATAGCATACTACTCAGTAAAACAGGGTGTGTATGAGCACAAAATTTCATACGAATAATCTGTTGTTTACTGTGGGAGTTATAAGGGCCCCATTTCACAGCAAAACCATGACCCACAAAAATTTCAACTCTTAATATCTTCTCAAATAATGGATCTGTACTCAAGAAAACTATAGCATACTACTCAGTAAAACAGAGTGTGTAAGAGCACAAAATTTCATACGAATAATCTGTTGTTTACTGTGGGAGTTATAAGAGCCCCACTTCACAGCAAAACCATGACCCAAAAAAATTTCAACTCTCAATATCTTCTCAACTAACGGATCTGTACTCAAGAAAACTATAGCATACTACTCAGTAAAACAGAGTGTGTAACAGCACAAAATTTCATACGAATAATCTGTTGTTTACTGTGGGAGTTGTAAGGGCCATATTTCACAGCAAAACCATGACCCAAAAAAAATTCAACTCTCAATATCTTCTCAACTAACGGATCTGTACTCAAGAAACCTATAGCATACTACTCAGTAAAACAGAGTGTGTAAGAGCACAAAATTTCATACGAATAATCTGTTGTTTACTGTGGGAGTTATAAGGGCCCCATTTCACAGCAAAACCATGACCCAAAAAAATTTCAACTGTCAATATCTTCTCAACAAACGGATGTGTACTCAAGAAACCTGTAGCATACTACTCAGTAAAACAGAGTGTGTAAGAGCACAAAATTTCATACGAATAATTTGTTGTTTACTGTGGGAGTTATAAGGGCCTTATTTCACAGCAAAACCATGACCCAAAAAAATTTCAACTCTTAATATCTTCTCAACTGACGGATGTGTTCTCAAGAAAACTATAGCATACTACTCAGTAAAACAGAGTGTGTAACAGCACAAAATTTCATACGAATAATCTGTTGTTTACTGTGGGAGTTATAAGGGCCCCATTTCACAGCAAAACCATGACCCAAAAAAATTTCCACTGTCAATATCTTCTCAACTAACGGATCTGTACTCAAGAAAACAATAGCATACTACTCAGTAAAACAGAGTGTGTAAGAGCACAAAATTTCATACGAATAATCTGTTGTTTACTGTGGGAGTTATAAGAGCCCCATTTAACAGCAAAACCATGACCCAAAAAAATTTCAACTCTCAATATCTTCTCAAATAATGGATCTGTACTCAAGAAAACTATAGCATACTACTCAGTAAAACAGAGTGTGTAAGAGCACAAAATTTCATACGAATAATCTGTTGTTTACTGTGGGACTTATAAGGGCCCCATTTCACAGCAAAACCATGACCCAAAAAAATTTCAACTCTCAATATCTTCTTAAATAATGGATCTGTACTCAAGAAAACTATAGCATACTACTCAGTAAAACAGGGTGTGTATGAGCACACAATTTCATACGAATAATCTGTTGTTTACTGTAGGAGTTATAAGGGCCCCATTTCATAGCAAAACCATGACCCACAAAAATTTCAACTCTCAATATCTTCTCAAATAATGGATCTGTACTCAAGAAAACTATAGCATACTACTCAGTAAAACAGAGGGTGTAAGAGCAAAAAATTTTATCGAATAATCTGTTGTTTACTGTGGGAGTTATAAGAGCCCCATTTCACAGCAAAACCATGACCCAAAAAAATTTCAACTCTCAATATCTTCTCAACTAACGGATCTGTACTCAAGAAAACTATAGCATACTACTCAGTAAAACAGAGTGTGTAAGAGCACAAAATTTCATACGAATAATTTGTTGTTTACTGTGGGAGTTATAAGGGCCTTATTTCACAGCAAAACCATGACCCAAAAAAATTTCAATTCTCAATATCTTCTCAACTGACGGATGTGTTCTCAAGAAAACTATAGCATACTACTCAGTAAAACAGAGTGTGTAACAGCACAAAATTTCATACGAATAATCTGTTGTTTACTGTGGGAGTTATAAGGGCCCCATTTCACAGCAAAACCATGACCCAAAAAAATTTCAACTGTCAATATCTTCTCAACTAACGGATCTGTACTCAAGAAAACAATAGCATACTACTCAGTAAAACAGAGTGTGTAAGAGCACAAAATTTCATACGAATAATCTGTTGTTTACTGTGGGAGTTATAAGAGCCCCATTTCACAGCAAAACCATGACCCAAAAAAATTTCAACTCTCAATATCTTCTCAAATAATCGATCTGTACTCAAGAAAACTATAGCATACTACTCAGTAAAACAGAGTGTGTAAGAGCACAAAATTTCATACGAATAATTTGTTGTTTACTGTGGGAGTTATAAGGGCCTTATTTCACAGCAAAACCATGACCCAAAAAAATTTCAACTCTCAATATCTTCTCAACTGACGGATGTGTTCTCAAGAAAACTATAGCATACTACTCAGTAAAACAGAGTGTGTAACAGCACAAAATTTCATACGAATAATCTGTTGTTTACTGTGGGAGTTATAAGGGCCCCATTTCACAGCAAAACCATGACCCAAAAAAATTTCAACTGTCAATATCTTCTCAACTAACGGATGTGTACTCAAGAAACCTGTAGCATACTACTCAGTAAAACAGAGTGTGTAAGAGCACAAAATTTCATACGAATAATTTGTTGTTTACTGTGGGAGTTATAAGGGCCTTATTTCACAGCAAAACCATGACCCAAAAAAATTTCAACTCTCAATATCTTCTCAACTGACGGATGTGTTCTCAAGAAAACTATAGCATACTACTCAGTAAAACAGAGTGTGTAACAGCACAAAATTTCATACGAATAATCTGTTGTTTACTGTGGGAGTTATAAGGGCCCCATTTCACAGCAAGACCATGACTCAAAAAAATTTCAACTGTCAATATCTTCTCAACTAACGGATGTGTACTCAAGAAACCTGTAGCATACTACTCAGTAAAACAGAGTATGTAAGAGCACAAAATTTCATACGAATAATTTGTTGTTTACTGTGGGAGTTATAAGGGCCTTATTTCACAGCAAAACCATGACCCAAAAAAATTTCAACTCTCAATATCTTCTCAACTGACGGATGTGTTCTCAAGAAAACTATAGCATACTACTTAGTAAAACAGAGTGTGTAAGAGCACAAAATTTCATACGAATAATCTGTTGTTTACTGTGGGAGTGATAAGAGCCCCATTTCACAGCAAAACCATGACCCAAAAAAATTTCAACTCTCAATACCTTCTCAAATAATGGATCTGTACTCAAGAAAACTATAGCATACTACTCAGTGAAACAGAGTGTGTAAGAGCACAAAATTTCATACGAATAATCTGTTGTTTACTGTGGGAGTTATAAGGGCCCCATTTCACAGCAAAACCATGACCCAAAAAAATTTCAACTCTCAATATCTTCTTAAATAATGGATCTGTACTCAAGAAAACTATAGCATACTACTCAGTAAAACAGGGTGTGTATGAGCACAAAATTTCATACGAATAATCTGTTGTTTACTGTGGGAGTTATAAGGGCCCCATTTCACAGCAAAACCATGACCCACAAAAATTTCAACTCTTAATATCTTCTCAAATAATGGATCTGTACTCAAGAAAACTATAGCATACTACTCAGTAAAACAGAGTGTGTAAGAGCACAAAATTTCATACGAATAATCTGTTGTTTACTGTGGGAGTTATAAGAGCCCCACTTCACAGCAAAACCATGACCCAAAAAAATTTCAACTCTCAATATCTTCTCAACTAACGGATCTGTACTCAAGAAAACTATAGCATACTACTCAGTAAAACAGAGTGTGTAACAGCACAAAATTTCATACGAATAATCTGTTGTTTACTGTGGGAGTTGTAAGGGCCATATTTCACAGCAAAACCATGACCCAAAAAAAATTCAACTCTCAATATCTTCTCAACTAACGGATCTGTACTCAAGAAACCTATAGCATACTACTCAGTAAAACAGAGTGTGTAAGAGCACAAAATTTCATACGAATAATCTGTTGTTTACTGTGGGAGTTATAAGGGCCCCATTTCACAGCAAAACCATGACCCAAAAAAATTTCAACTGTCAATATCTTCTCAACAAACGGATGTGTACTCAAGAAACCTGTAGCATACTACTCAGTAAAACAGAGTGTGTAAGAGCACAAAATTTCATACGAATAATTTGTTGTTTACTGTGGGAGTTATAAGGGCCTTATTTCACAGCAAAACCATGACCCAAAAAAATTTCAACTCTTAATATCTTCTCAACTGACGGATGTGTTCTCAAGAAAACTATAGCATACTACTCAGTAAAACAGAGTGTGTAACAGCACAAAATTTCATACGAATAATCTGTTGTTTACTGTGGGAGTTATAAGGGCCCCATTTCACAGCAAAACCATGACCCAAAAAAATTTCCACTGTCAATATCTTCTCAACTAACGGATCTGTACTCAAGAAAACAATAGCATACTACTCAGTAAAACAGAGTGTGTAAGAGCACAAAATTTCATACGAATAATCTGTTGTTTACTGTGGGAGTTATAAGAGCCCCATTTCACAGCAAAACCATGACCCAAAAAAATTTCAACTCTCAATATCTTCTCAAATAATGGATCTGTACTCAAGAAAACTATAGCATACTACTCAGTAAAACAGAGTGTGTAAGAGCACAAAATTTCATACGAATAATCTGTTGTTTACTGTGGGACTTATAAGGGCCCCATTTCACAGCAAAACCATGACCCAAAAAAATTTCAACTCTCAATATCTTCTTAAATAATGGATCTGTACTCAAGAAAACTATAGCATACTACTCAGTAAAACAGGGTGTGTATGAGCACACAATTTCATACGAATAATCTGTTGTTTACTGTAGGAGTTATAAGGGCCCCATTTCATAGCAAAACCATGACCCACAAAAATTTCAACTCTCAATATCTTCTCAAATAATGGATCTGTACTCAAGAAAACTATAGCATACTACTCAGTAAAACAGAGGGTGTAAGAGCAAAAAATTTTATCGAATAATCTGTTGTTTACTGTGGGAGTTATAAGAGCCCCATTTCACAGCAAAACCATGACCCAAAAAAATTTCAACTCTCAATATCTTCTCAACTAACGGATCTGTACTCAAGAAAACTATAGCATACTACTCAGTAAAACAGAGTGTGTAACAGCACAAAATTTCGTACGAATAATCTGTTGTTTACTGTGGGAGTTGTAAGGGCCTTATTTCACAGCAAAACCATGACCCAAAAAAAATTCAACTCTCAATATCTTCTCAACTAACGGATCTGTACTCAAGAAACCTATAGCATACTACTCAGTAAAACAGAGTGTGTAAGAGCACAAAATTTGATTCGAATAATCTGTTGTTTACTGTGGGAGTTATAAGAGCCCCATTTTACAGCAAAACCATGACCCAAAAAAATTTCACTCTCAATATCTTCTCAACTAACGGATCTGTACTTAAGAAAACTATAGCATACTACTCAGTAAAATAGTGTGTGTAAGAGCACAAAATTTCATACGAATAATCTGTTGTTTCCTGGGGGAGTTATTAGGGCCCCATTTCACAGCAAAACCATGACCCAAAAAACTTTCAACTCTCAATATCTTCTCAACTTATGGATCTGTACTCAAGAAAACTATAGCATACTACTCAGTAAAACAGAGTGTGTAAAAGCACAAAATTTCATACGAATAATCTGTTGTTTACTGTGGGAGTTATAAGGGCCCCATTTCACAGCAAAACCATGACCCAAAAAAATTTCAACTCTCAATATCTTCTTAAATAATGGATCTGTACTCAAGAAAACTATAGCATACTACTCAGTAAAACAGGGTGTGTATGAGCACAAAATTTCATACGAATAATCTGTTGTTTACTGTGGGAGTTATAAGGGCCCCATTTCACAGCAAAACCATGACCCACAAAAATTTCAACTCTCAATATCTTCTCAAATAATGGATCTGTACTCAAGAAAACTATAGCATACTACTCAGTAAAACAGAGTGTGTAAAAGCACAAAATTTCATACGAATAATCTGTTGTTTACTGTGGGAGTTATAAGAGCCCTATTTCACAGCAAAACCATGACCCAAAAAAATTTCAACTCTCAATATCTTCTCAACTAACGGATCTGTACTCAAGAAAACTATAGCATACTACTCAGTAAAACAGAGTGTGTAACAGCACAAAATTTCATACGAATAATCTGTTGTTTACTGTGGGAGTTGTAAGGGCCTTATTTCACAGCAAAACCATGACCCAAAAAAAATTCAACTCTCAATATCTTCTCAACTAACGGATCTGTACTCAAGAAACCTATAGCATACTACTCAGTAAAACAGAGTGTGTAAGAGCACAAAATTTCATACGAATAATCTGTTGTTTACTGTGGGAGTTATAAGGGCCCCATTTCACAGCAAAACCATGACCCAAAAAAATTTCAACTGTCAATATCTTCTCAACTAACGGATGTGTACTCAAGAAACCTGTAGCATACTACTCAGTAAAACAGAGTGTGTAAGAGCACAAAATTTCATACGAATAATTTGTTGTTTACTGTGGGAGTTATAAGGGCCTTATTTCACAGCAAAACCATGACCCAAAAAAATTTCAACTCTCAATATCTTCTCAACTGACGGATGTGTTCTCAAGAAAACTATAGCATACTACTCAGTAAAACAGAGTGTGTAACAGCACAAAATTTCATACGAATAATCTGTTGTTTACTGTGGGAGTTATAAGGGCCCCATTTCACAGCAAAACCATGACCCAAAAAAATTTCAACTGTCAATATCTTCTCAACTAACGGATCTGTACTCAAGAAAACAATAGCATACTACTCAGTAAAACAGAGTGTGTAAGAGCACAAAATTTCATACGAATAATCTGTTGTTTACTGTGGGAGTTATAAGAGCCCCATTTCACAGCAAAACCATGACCCAAAAAAATTTCAACTCTCAATATCTTCTCAAATAATCGATCTGTACTCAAGAAAACTATAGCATACTACTCAGTAAAACAGAGTGTGTAAGAGCACAAAATTTCATACGAATAATTTGTTGTTTACTGTGGGAGTTATAAGGGCCTTATTTCACAGCAAAACCATGACCCAAAAAAATTTCAACTCTCAATATCTTCTCAACTGACGGATGTGTTCTCAAGAAAACTATAGCATACTACTCAGTAAAACAGAGTGTGTAACAGCACAAAATTTCATACGAATAATCTGTTGTTTACTGTGGGAGTTATAAGGGCCCCATTTCACAGCAAAACCATGACCCAAAAAAATTTCAACTGTCAATATCTTCTCAACTAACGGATGTGTACTCAAGAAACCTGTAGCATACTACTCAGTAAAACAGAGTGTGTAAGAGCACAAAATTTCATACGAATAATTTGTTGTTTACTGTGGGAGTTATAAGGGCCTTATTTCACAGCAAAACCATGACCCAAAAAAATTTCAACTCTCAATATCTTCTCAACTGACGGATGTGTTCTCAAGAAAACTATAGCATACTACTCAGTAAAACAGAGTGTGTAACAGCACAAAATTTCATACGAATAATCTGTTGTTTACTGTGGGAGTTATAAGGGCCCCATTTCACAGCAAGACCATGACTCAAAAAAATTTCAACTGTCAATATCTTCTCAACTAACGGATGTGTACTCAAGAAACCTGTAGCATACTACTCAGTAAAACAGAGTATGTAAGAGCACAAAATTTCATACGAATAATTTGTTGTTTACTGTGGGAGTTATAAGGGCCTTATTTCACAGCAAAACCATGACCCAAAAAAATTTCAACTCTCAATATCTTCTCAACTGACGGATGTGTTCTCAAGAAAACTATAGCATACTACTCAGTAAAACAGAGTGTGTAAGAGCACAAAATTTCATACGAATAATCTGTTGTTTACTGTGGGAGTGATAAGAGCCCCATTTCACAGCAAAACCATGACCCAAAAAAATTTCAACTCTCAATATCTTCTCAAATAATGGATCTGTACTCAAGAAAACTATAGCATACTACTCAGTGAAACAGAGTGTGTAAGAGCACAAAATTTCATACGAATAATCTGTTGTTTACTGTGGGAGTTATAAGGGCCCCATTTCACAGCAAAACCATGACCCAAAAAAATTTCAACTCTCAATATCTTCTTAAATAATGGATCTGTACTCAAGAAAACTATAGCATACTACTCAGTAAAACAGGGTGTGTATGAGCACAAAATTTCATACGAATAATCTGTTGTTTACTGTGGGAGTTATAAGGGCCCCATTTCACAGCAAAACCATGACCCACAAAAATTTCAACTCTTAATATCTTCTCAAATAATGGATCTGTACTCAAGAAAACTATAGCATACTACTCAGTAAAACAGAGTGTGTAAGAGCACAAAATTTCATACGAATAATCTGTTGTTTACTGTGGGAGTTATAAGGGCCCCATTTCACAGCAAAACCATGACCCACAAAAATTTCAACTCTCAATATCTTCTCAAATAATGGATCTGTACTCAAGAAAACTATAGCATACTACTCAGTAAAACAGAGTGTGTAAAAGCACAAAATTTCATACGAATAATCTGTTGTTTACTGTGGGAGTTATAAGAGCCCTATTTCACAGCAAAACCATGACCCAAAAAAATTTCAACTCTCAATATCTTCTCAACTAACGGATCTGTACTCAAGAAAACTATAGCATACTACTCAGTAAAACAGAGTGTGTAACAGCACAAAATTTCATACGAATAATCTGTTGTTTACTGTGGGAGTTGTAAGGGCCTTATTTCACAGCAAAACCATGACCCAAAAAAAATTCAACTCTCAATATCTTCTCAACTAACGGATCTGTACTCAAGAAACCTATAGCATACTACTCAGTAAAACAGAGTGTGTAAGAGCACAAAATTTCATACGAATAATCTGTTGTTTACTGTGGGAGTTATAAGGGCCCCATTTCACAGCAAAACCATGACCCAAAAAAATTTCAACTGTCAATATCTTCTCAACTAACGGATGTGTACTCAAGAAACCTGTAGCATACTACTCAGTAAAACAGAGTGTGTAAGAGCACAAAATTTCATACGAATAATTTGTTGTTTACTGTGGGAGTTATAAGGGCCTTATTTCACAGCAAAACCATGACCCAAAAAAATTTCAACTCTCAATATCTTCTCAACTGACGGATGTGTTCTCAAGAAAACTATAGCATACTACTCAGTAAAACAGAGTGTGTAACAGCACAAAATTTCATACGAATAATCTGTTGTTTACTGTGGGAGTTATAAGGGCCCCATTTCACAGCAAAACCATGACCCAAAAAAATTTCAACTGTCAATATCTTCTCAACTAACGGATCTGTACTCAAGAAAACAATAGCATACTACTCAGTAAAACAGAGTGTGTAAGAGCACAAAATTTCATACGAATAATCTGTTGTTTACTGTGGGAGTTATAAGAGCCCCATTTCACAGCAAAACCATGACCCAAAAAAATTTCAACTCTCAATATCTTCTCAAATAATCGATCTGTACTCAAGAAAACTATAGCATACTACTCAGTAAAACAGAGTGTGTAAGAGCACAAAATTTCATACGAATAATTTGTTGTTTACTGTGGGAGTTATAAGGGCCTTATTTCACAGCAAAACCATGACCCAAAAAAATTTCAACTCTCAATATCTTCTCAACTGACGGATGTGTTCTCAAGAAAACTATAGCATACTACTCAGTAAAACAGAGTGTGTAACAGCACAAAATTTCATACGAATAATCTGTTGTTTACTGTGGGAGTTATAAGGGCCCCATTTCACAGCAAAACCATGACCCAAAAAAATTTCAACTGTCAATATCTTCTCAACTAACGGATGTGTACTCAAGAAACCTGTAGCATACTACTCAGTAAAACAGAGTGTGTAAGAGCACAAAATTTCATACGAATAATTTGTTGTTTACTGTGGGAGTTATAAGGGCCTTATTTCACAGCAAAACCATGACCCAAAAAAATTTCAACTCTCAATATCTTCTCAACTGACGGATGTGTTCTCAAGAAAACTATAGCATACTACTCAGTAAAACAGAGTGTGTAACAGCACAAAATTTCATACGAATAATCTGTTGTTTACTGTGGGAGTTATAAGGGCCCCATTTCACAGCAAGACCATGACTCAAAAAAATTTCAACTGTCAATATCTTCTCAACTAACGGATGTGTACTCAAGAAACCTGTAGCATACTACTCAGTAAAACAGAGTATGTAAGAGCACAAAATTTCATACGAATAATTTGTTGTTTACTGTGGGAGTTATAAGGGCCTTATTTCACAGCAAAACCATGACCCAAAAAAATTTCAACTCTCAATATCTTCTCAACTGACGGATGTGTTCTCAAGAAAACTATAGCATACTACTCAGTAAAACAGAGTGTGTAAGAGCACAAAATTTCATACGAATAATCTGTTGTTTACTGTGGGAGTGATAAGAGCCCCATTTCACAGCAAAACCATGACCCAAAAAAATTTCAACTCTCAATATCTTCTCAAATAATGGATCTGTACTCAAGAAAACTATAGCATACTACTCAGTGAAACAGAGTGTGTAAGAGCACAAAATTTCATACGAATAATCTGTTGTTTACTGTGGGAGTTATAAGGGCCCCATTTCACAGCAAAACCATGACCCAAAAAAATTTCAACTCTCAATATCTTCTTAAATAATGGATCTGTACTCAAGAAAACTATAGCATACTACTCAGTAAAACAGGGTGTGTATGAGCACAAAATTTCATACGAATAATCTGTTGTTTACTGTGGGAGTTATAAGGGCCCCATTTCACAGCAAAACCATGACCCACAAAAATTTCAACTCTTAATATCTTCTCAAATAATGGATCTGTACTCAAGAAAACTATAGCATACTACTCAGTAAAACAGAGTGTGTAAGAGCACAAAATTTCATACGAATAATCTGTTGTTTACTGTGGGAGTTATAAGAGCCCCACTTCACAGCAAAACCATGACCCAAAAAAATTTCAACTCTCAATATCGTCTCAACTAACGGATCTGTACTCAAGAAAACTATAGCATACTACTCAGTAAAACAGAGTGTGTAACAGCACAAAATTTCATACGAATAATCTGTTGTTTACTGTGGGAGTTGTAAGGGCCATATTTCACAGCAAAACCATGACCCAAAAAAAATTCAACTCTCAATATCTTCTCAACTAACGGATCTGTACTCAAGAAACCTATAGCATACTACTCAGTAAAACAGAGTGTGTAAGAGCACAAAATTTCATACGAATAATCTGTTGTTTACTGTGGGAGTTATAAGGGCCCCATTTCACAGCAAAACCATGACCCAAAAAAATTTCAACTGTCAATATCTTCTCAACAAACGGATGTGTACTCAAGAAACCTGTAGCATACTACTCAGTAAAACAGAGTGTGTAAGAGCACAAAATTTCATACGAATAATTTGTTGTTTACTGTGGGAGTTATAAGGGCCTTATTTCACAGCAAAACCATGACCCAAAAAAATTTCAACTCTTAATATCTTCTCAACTGACGGATGTGTTCTCAAGAAAACTATAGCATACTACTCAGTAAAACAGAGTGTGTAACAGCACAAAATTTCATACGAATAATCTGTTGTTTACTGTGGGAGTTATAAGGGCCCCATTTCACAGCAAAACCATGACCCAAAAAAATTTCCACTGTCAATATCTTCTCAACTAACGGATCTGTACTCAAGAAAACAATAGCATACTACTCAGTAAAACAGAGTGTGTAAGAGCACAAAATTTCATACGAATAATCTGTTGTTTACTGTGGGAGTTATAAGAGCCCCATTTCACAGCAAAACCATGACCCAAAAAAATTTCAACTCTCAATATCTTCTCAAATAATGGATCTGTACTCAAGAAAACTATAGCATACTACTCAGTAAAACAGAGTGTGTAAGAGCACAAAATTTCATACGAATAATCTGTTGTTTACTGTGGGACTTATAAGGGCCCCATTTCACAGCAAAACCATGACCCAAAAAAATTTCAACTCTCAATATCTTCTTAAATAATGGATCTGTACTCAAGAAAACTATAGCATACTACTCAGTAAAACAGGGTGTGTATGAGCACACAATTTCATACGAATAATCTGTTGTTTACTGTAGGAGTTATAAGGGCCCCATTTCATAGCAAAACCATGACCCACAAAAATTTCAACTCTCAATATCTTCTCAAATAATGGATCTGTACTCAAGAAAACTATAGCATACTACTCAGTAAAACAGAGGGTGTAAGAGCAAAAAATTTTATCGAATAATCTGTTGTTTACTGTGGGAGTTATAAGAGCCCCATTTCACAGCAAAACCATGACCCAAAAAAATTTCAACTCTCAATATCTTCTCAACTAACGGATCTGTACTCAAGAAAACTATAGCATACTACTCAGTAAAACAGAGTGTGTAACAGCACAAAATTTCATGCGAATAATCTGTTGTTTACTGTGGGAGTTATAAGGGCCCCATTTCACAGCAAAACCATGACCCAAAAAAATTTCAACTCTCAATATCTTCTCAACTGACGGATGTGTTCTCAAGAAAACTATAGCATACTACTCAGTAAAACAGAGTGTGTAACAGCACAAAATTTCATACGAATAATCTGTTGTTTACTGTGGGAGTTATAAGGGCCCCATTTCACAGCAAAACCATGACCCAAAAAAATTTCAACTGTCAATATCTTCTCAACTAACGGATCTGTACTCAAGAAAACAATAGCATACTACTCAGTAAAACAGAGTGTGTAAGAGCACAAAATTTCATACGAATAATCTGTTGTTTACTGTGGGAGTTATAAGAGCCCCATTTCACAGCAAAACCATGACCCAAAAAAATTTCAACTCTCAATATCTTCTCAAATAATCGATCTGTACTCAAGAAAACTATAGCATACTACTCAGTAAAACAGAGTGTGTAACAGCACAAAATTTCATACGAATAATCTGTTGTTTACTGTGGGAGTTATAAGGGCCCCATTTCACAGCAAAACCATGACCCAAAAAAATTTCAACTGTCAATATCTTCTCAACTAACGGATGTGTACTCAAGAAACCTGTAGCATACTACTCAGTAAAACAGAGTGTGTAAGAGCACAAAATTTCATACGAATAATTTGTTGTTTACTGTGGGAGTTATAAGGGCCTTATTTCACAGCAAAACCATGACCCAAAAAAATTTCAACTCTCAATATCTTCTCAACTGACGGATGTGTTCTCAAGAAAACTATAGCATACTACTCAGTAAAACAGAGTGTGTAACAGCACAAAATTTCATACGAATAATCTGTTGTTTACTGTGGGAGTTATAAGGGCCCCATTTCACAGCAAGACCATGACTCAAAAAAATTTCAACTGTCAATATCTTCTCAACTAACGGATGTGTACTCAAGAAACCTGTAGCATACTACTCAGTAAAACAGAGTATGTAAGAGCACAAAATTTCATACGAATAATTTGTTGTTTACTGTGGGAGTTATAAGGGCCTTATTTCACAGCAAAACCATGACCCAAAAAAATTTCAACTCTCAATATCTTCTCAACTGACGGATGTGTTCTCAAGAAAACTATAGCATACTACTCAGTAAAACAGAGTGTGTAAGAGCACAAAATTTCATACGAATAATCTGTTGTTTACTGTGGGAGTGATAAGAGCCCCATTTCACAGCAAAACCATGACCCAAAAAAATTTCAACTCTCAATATCTTCTCAAATAATGGATCTGTACTCAAGAAAACTATAGCATACTACTCAGTGAAACAGAGTGTGTAAGAGCACAAAATTTCATACGAATAATCTGTTGTTTACTGTGGGAGTTATAAGGGCCCCATTTCACAGCAAAACCATGACCCAAAAAAATTTCAACTCTCAATATCTTCTTAAATAATGGATCTGTACTCAAGAAAACTATAGCATACTACTCAGTAAAACAGGGTGTGTATGAGCACAAAATTTCATACGAATAATCTGTTGTTTACTGTGGGAGTTATAAGGGCCCCATTTCACAGCAAAACCATGACCCACAAAAATTTCAACTCTTAATATCTTCTCAAATAATGGATCTGTACTCAAGAAAACTATAGCATACTACTCAGTAAAACAGAGTGTGTAAGAGCACAAAATTTCATACGAATAATCTGTTGTTTACTGTGGGAGTTATAAGAGCCCCACTTCACAGCAAAACCATGACCCAAAAAAATTTCAACTCTCAATATCTTCTCAACTAACGGATCTGTACTCAAGAAAACTATAGCATACTACTCAGTAAAACAGAGTGTGTAACAGCACAAAATTTCATACGAATAATCTGTTGTTTACTGTGGGAGTTGTAAGGGCCATATTTCACAGCAAAACCATGACCCAAAAAAAATTCAACTCTCAATATCTTCTCAACTAACGGATCTGTACTCAAGAAACCTATAGCATACTACTCAGTAAAACAGAGTGTGTAAGAGCACAAAATTTCATACGAATAATCTGTTGTTTACTGTGGGAGTTATAAGGGCCCCATTTCACAGCAAAACCATGACCCAAAAAAATTTCAACTGTCAATATCTTCTCAACAAACGGATGTGTACTCAAGAAACCTGTAGCATACTACTCAGTAAAACAGAGTGTGTAAGAGCACAAAATTTCATACGAATAATTTGTTGTTTACTGTGGGAGTTATAAGGGCCTTATTTCACAGCAAAACCATGACCCAAAAAAATTTCAACTCTTAATATCTTCTCAACTGACGGATGTGTTCTCAAGAAAACTATAGCATACTACTCAGTAAAACAGAGTGTGTAACAGCACAAAATTTCATACGAATAATCTGTTGTTTACTGTGGGAGTTATAAGGGCCCCATTTCACAGCAAAACCATGACCCAAAAAAATTTCCACTGTCAATATCTTCTCAACTAACGGATCTGTACTCAAGAAAACAATAGCATACTACTCAGTAAAACAGAGTGTGTAAGAGCACAAAATTTCATACGAATAATCTGTTGTTTACTGTGGGAGTTATAAGAGCCCCATTTCACAGCAAAACCATGACCCAAAAAAATTTCAACTCTCAATATCTTCTCAAATAATGGATCTGTACTCAAGAAAACTATAGCATACTACTCAGTAAAACAGAGTGTGTAAGAGCACAAAATTTCATACGAATAATCTGTTGTTTACTGTGGGACTTATAAGGGCCCCATTTCACAGCAAAACCATGACCCAAAAAAATTTCAACTCTCAATATCTTCTTAAATAATGGATCTGTACTCAAGAAAACTATAGCATACTACTCAGTAAAACAGGGTGTGTATGAGCACACAATTTCATACGAATAATCTGTTGTTTACTGTAGGAGTTATAAGGGCCCCATTTCATAGCAAAACCATGACCCACAAAAATGTCAACTCTCAATATCTTCTCAAATAATGGATCTGTACTCAAGAAAACTATAGCATACTACTCAGTAAAACAGAGGGTGTAAGAGCAAAAAATTTTATCGAATAATCTGTTGTTTACTGTGGGAGTTATAAGAGCCCCATTTCACAGCAAAACCATGACCCAAAAAAATTTCAACTCTCAATATCTTCTCAACTAACGGATCTGTACTCAAGAAAACTATAGCATACTACTCAGTAAAACAGAGTGTGTAACAGCACAAAATTTCGTACGAATAATCTGTTGTTTACTGTGGGAGTTGTAAGGGCCTTATTTCACAGCAAAACCATGACCCAAAAAAAATTCAACTCTCAATATCTTCTCAACTAACGGATCTGTACTCAAGAAACCTATAGCATACTACTCAGTAAAACAGAGTGTGTAAGAGCACAAAATTTGATTCGAATAATCTGTTGTTTACTGTGGGAGTTATAAGAGCCCCATTTTACAGCAAAACCATGACCCAAAAAAATTTCACTCTCAATATCTTCTCAACTAACGGATCTGTACTTAAGAAAACTATAGCATACTACTCAGTAAAATAGTGTGTGTAAGAGCACAAAATTTCATACGAATAATCTGTTGTTTCCTGGGGGAGTTATTAGGGCCCCATTTCACAGCAAAACCATGACCCAAAAAACTTTCAACTCTCAATATCTTCTCAACTTATGGATCTGTACTCAAGGAAACTACAGTATATTATAACTCAGTAAAGTGTAGTATATAAGTGAACAAAATTTCATGCCAATAATCTGTTGTTAATTGCCGGACGTAAATTAGTAAAAATTAGTAAAGCTGCTAAAAAGCACCCAGTCCGCTCGGGCTACCCTACTGTACAAAGTGAAAGGTAAATCTACAGTCAGTAGACGAATGGAGCCAAGTACAGTACTCTTCTTTGCGGTAGAGGATTTTTTTTAGTTTTGTTGATCACGTCCGTTGACAGAGCTGGGTTTCCCATTACTAAAAGCCTTCTACTGATGAGTAACTTATTAAAAAACTAGATATACCGAACCCTTTCAATAATAACCTACCAGTCAAATCTTGGTAGAAAGCATTCCGGAACCGTCATCCTATCATTGCAAGAAGGATAAGCGAACTGTTTCTTGAGCCAAAGTAACCAATACTAGTTTGAACGTTTTGTATAATGATGTTTCTCGATAATTGAATGACGCAGATGCCCTAGAAGGTTTAAACGAAATTAAAACTCTCCGGTAGGATAGTTTATAAGGGTTGATCGTCAATAACTGCATGAAAAAGCGTAATGTTGAAAAATGTTATATTATTTAGGTATGCCAATTTAAAAACAGATTGTTATTGATTATGAATAAGACTGATTTTTTGTTAAAAATCTAAGTGGAACAGTGATTTAGGTATTTTGAATTTTTTAGGTCGTTTCAGGAATATACTTGTTGTCAATCACTGGTCCCACCCCTGTCAAACACTGGTACCACCGAAAATTCGGTATGTCAATCACCGGGTCATTGAAATACTTTAAAAAAAGTAATAATTTTTGGTTGACATAAAAATCGATTTACTGCTATTTAAATATTAATACATAATACAATGTAATGGAGCGGCACAATTGTACCAACCAATACCTGGAGCCAAAATAACGGAAGATATTCTAAACGAAACTCGAATTTTTTCTTAAGCTCTAAATTGCCGGTCCCTCCACCCTATTTGTTTTGTGTGAGTGCTTTTTTAAACTCATTTTTCGAAAAAAATAAGCATACGCTTAAAATAACCCTTTAGTCTGTTGTTTATTTTAAACTTCTCTGTCATAAACCTATTTATTTCAAACATTATTCTGAACAAAATTATTATTTAACAGTTCTGAGATCTGAGTATATCTATACCGATTTAAATCTTTTAAATCTCTAGATCTTTTAAAACGATTCCTCTTTTTTTTGTAATGGTGCTGATGGGTATGGCTTACAGTTTCGTTGAACTCGATGATTACCGGGTCAGATTTGGAGGTGTTTGGATCTGGCACAATTTAGGTGCGCCAGAACCGCCATTTTCCCTCTACTACTATTATTTTTTATTATTGCTACCTCAGTTATTTTTTTATTTATATTTTTAAATTAATTCAAATGCAAAACCTTAAATATCTCGATACATGGAAAAATGGACTTATACCACTTTCAAAAATAACAGCTCAATTATTTAATAATGAATTTCTTTATTAATTCCTTTTCTGTTTAATTATTTTTCGGATGTTTAAATTAAATTTTATCGACATTCCAAAAAAATTAAGAAAAGAAAAAAAAACAGTAAAATTAGATTTTAAGTAATTTTTGAAAATGTTAGCACAAACATTTAGAAATAAATTCTACAAAAATCTTTGAATTCTTGCTAGTATAAATAAAGCTACTTGTTTAAAATTAAATATTTATTATATTTATTGAGAAAATTTAAGAAAATAAACTTTCACTTTTATTAGGCTAATTTTCTCAATATAACTTCACGACTAACTGAAACTTGAAACTTTAAAGTGAAATTCCCTAAAGTAACTTAATAATTGACGTCACGAACAGTTTATTTCTTAATGCTTTCCTTTTCGTGCTTACTATGTTCCATAGAAATTATTATTGTTACTGATACAAAAATATTATATTTTATTGGATCTCAGCGCGGGTCCAGTTCACCGAGGTAGCCAATGAGGCTTTTATATCTTCAGCAGGTGTAGACAATTACGGAAAATTGTAGGATAAATAAAAAAAACTTTAAAATTTATTCTGTAATAGGTGAATACTTCCCCGACTGTGGTATTGTGGTCACATAAGATCCTCTCGACACCGACGTGGTATCCTACCTTATAGCTAACAGTGATTTCTTTTTGAGCTGCTTGTCCATGCAACACACGTACAAATGGCGGACGAAGAGGAAACTGCTCTCTAAAAGCCACCTTTTTTTTTTCTTTTTTTTTTTACTTTCATCTACTTTTACTCTCAGCAAGAAATGGTTTATCCTGAATTTTGCACTCTTGCTGGCACACCAGCCGAACAGCATAATAACAGGTTCAGTTGTTGACTGCCCCCAACACTCAGATATATGCGTGCAATGCGTGCAGCTGCTTGGGGTTTAGCGAACCCACAGCAAAATTTTAGTTCAGCCTAACCCAAGGAATCAATCGACTCGTGCTGAAGAATATGTGGCACATTTGGTCTCTACTTTAAGAAGAGGATCTCTCCGAGGCAGTCAGGCGCCTTCTAATAGTAACCATGGTTTTCTGACGTATGATGGTGTTGTAAAACTTGCCTAAAATCGTGGCTAATAACCTTGATGTTAAAGGAAGAAGGTTTTGAGTACACAGGAGTATTTAGCCACCCGGGAGTGCTACCATAATCAGAAGGCTCTCTTCCTTTCCTGGATTTCTTTTTCCTGAAGAACCTCGGTGTTACAAAACTTTAAAGGCGGATTTATGTTTTCTAGTGAAACATTGCAGTTAGAAATGACTGGCACTTATTGCAGTTATGTTTAAAATATAGATTCAATTATAGTAGCTTCAAAACTGCATTTAGTTGTTTGCTATTTGCTAAGAAATTTTGAATAAGTTTTTTTTTTTGCCTTTTTTGGGCATTGGCTTTCGCCATACAGCCAGCATCGTCTAGGTGCTTATCACTAAAATATCACTCACTCTTGTGATGAGATAACAGAAGAAAAATATATAATTTTTAATTATAAAAATTATAACTAGTGGTGCCAGTCAGACGCTAGTATTTAGACCAAGTGCCGCGGTCAGTGCACGGGCAAAAAGGGACCGCCCGCCAAAGACACACCGCTTTCAAAAGGGCCATTATACGGTCAGTATACAGTGACCACCTGGCTACAAACACTCAAAAGACCGAATACCTGGCTACAGCCCTTTGATAACTTCCAACGCCTGTCACCCGGCCTATTCAAGACTATGGTCAACCAACACACGGCAAGAGATGTTTGAGTGTGACCCGTAATTACAAGTCAATGTGTGGTGATGGCTATATATGGTCTCTCTACAGGAAGTGGGGGATCAGTCGATGATTATTCTTCAGTATTTTACCAGCGTAACATCAAGATTCTACCAGCAAGTTACACCGCGAGCGCGTCCCTATCTAAGTATTTGAACAGATATCTATTTAACGTCATTATAGTTGTGCATTCTAGTTACAATTTAAATCATTTTAAATTATTGTAGTATATCTTTACAAACGTCTAAATTATTGTTAAAATATATATATTTATTTATTTTCGTAAACTCGTAATTCATATTCCGAATATCAACTCATTAAAATCTCTAACTAATTCCCGCATCATAAACCTCCTCTTCAAGTCATCTGAACCCATTACACTCTCCATTCTTACTTATAAATACATTCGCTTCACACATTCATCCCTCTACTATATACAACTATTTACATAAACTACAACTAATGGATGGATCAGTACTCTATATTCCTGCCATCCTTATAGCTTATAATCCTTCTCTAATAATTTTCTTGCATTCATTCTAATCGGCTATAACTTTTAAATACATCCATATTTCTTTGCTAGCTCTGCTATAGATTTAAGCATATAGATGTTGGTGGAGAATATTATGTCTTCGTAGCGAAATGGTGCATCTAAATACCTGTATATGTCGTCAAACATTCGTTTCCCTTCTACTACATAACGTGGACATATCATTATTATATGTTTGAAATCCTCCTCCTCATTGCAATCTACGCAAAGAGGAGAGAACCTTTTGTTGATCCTGTGAGGAAACGATCCGCACACCGCGTGGTTCGCTCTCAGCTTGCTTATTGTCGTAACAATCCATTTATTAGTGACAGTTCCCTTAAACCATGGTTGTCTAGGTAACTGATCTGCCATAGTTTTATAGAATCTCCCTTTATTACCATTACTGTTATCTGTCTGCCATTTTTGTAGTGCTGTTTTTGCATTGAATAAGTTGGATATTTTATTTTTATTACATTGACATTCGGCGGAAAAACATTGAGCTTAAGAACATGAAGATAGTAGGGTAATAGTCTCACAAGACATCGGTAGAAAGGCTTATCAAATCTGTTTTGTCGCAGCGCGGAATTTCCCTTCACCAAACAAAAATTAAATAATAAATAAAATGGAAACCTTTTTTTGATCTCAAGACATCTATCCCCAGTACAAATTTTATTTCCTAAACTTTGACCCAATCTAATTCATCCTCTTACTTGTAGTTCTAGAAAGAAATTACGGGAAATTTATTTAGTTTATTTGATTTAATATTTTTTTCATTTTCAGAGAAGAATTTCAAAGAGAGATTGAAGAGTTGTTACCATTAAGAAATGAGAATATTTCAGCCGTTCTGGGTGCCTGTTTAGAAAATGAACCATTGTTACTTGTAATGGAATATTCTGAATTTGGTGATCTCTATCAGTTTTTACAAAATCATATCGCCGAGAGTGCCAGTTTACCAACTAAAGCAGATGTACTTAGGTATATTTTACATGTTAATTAAGTATCAGATATTTTTTTGAAGCATTAAGCATTAATCATTTTGAAGCTGCTTCCATTCTCAGACCTTTCACAAAGGCGGCTAGAATCAAACTATCCACTTGTTCCTTCTCCCATTTAATCGAACCGTCCTGCTGACCTCGTGACACCGTGCGTTCTCCTAATCTTTGCACACTGTATGCAAATTCTAGCGCACTCTTCCCTTGACGCTGTTAGCTCTAATAGTCGTTGTGCAGGAGAAGATCGTTCACCAAAACGTTCTCTAAGAACGTTTTTATACATCCCAAAAGTAGTAGTGACTTCCCGGAGCTCCGGATGAGCTGAAATGCAGGCTGCAGCCGAACCCGTTAGTTTGAGACGGCAAACGAGTTTAAGGTCAGCTTCGGACCAGCCACCATTTTGTGCCACCGCCTCTAAATCTCCTAAAAATTCTTCCACCGGTACTTCATCATTCCCTCCCCAAGGCCTAATCATGCTTTGTAAGCTAAGGTCCCTTTTTATTTTTGATGTGGTGTCTCCATCAGTAGAACTTTCAACCTTTGATTTAATTTATTCTATTTATTGAATTATTATTATTTTTATTTTTATTTAAGACGCGCCAAAATCTGAGATCAGAGGCGCCCAATGATTCTCACTTGAATTCTGATTAACAGAGTGGAAAATAAAAATCAAAATAATACATCATAATCGCTTTAAATAAAAAAATAAATTCTCCTGACTACCTATTCAGTGTTTATTCTCCCACATACTCGTTTGTTGTAGACCAGGGACCAACATGGAATTTTCATATACGAGTATGACCTAAATGAATCTTTACTTAATGCTTCAAATTCTTTTCTTAACTTCATCTAAACACTCAAAACTACCACTTCACAACAAAAGAACTATTGAATATTGTTCAACTTTAGTATCTTATTGCAGGCATCCTAATATGTATTGTGGTACTGGCCTTATATTTTATTAAATGGATAATAAAAGAAATTTATAATAAAATATGTTAGCCTGTATAGCTCCTGTTCTTTGACCATGGCAGTGTCTTTATAATTTCGTGTACAAAGCAGTGTATTTTTATTGACACTCTTATTTTTATTAATAAATAAAGACTATACAATAATCAACTGTATACCTCCTTTCACGATATTTGTTAAGTAGTTGGACGTAAAGCATGTCTGAATGCTCCTCCTATGTTCTTTCGGACAAGAACTTATGGAGCTAGTAGTCACAATACTTTAATCAAAGTACCTGCACATCGTCAACGTTTCTCTAATTGGACTTAATGGATTCACATTTGGGATTTATTAGAATGAAAGATCTCTTTTGCCCATTGCCTTGCTAAAAGACAATATTCTACCCATCGGTTTCCAATCTATCTCCACCTCAAAATCATTAACTCTTTTCCTGACAATCTTATTAGTAATCAATGGATAATGGATACTATAGTGTGATTATTCCATTGCACAAAAATCCTATTTATATTTGTAATACAGCAATAAATATTCAAGTATTTTTTTTTTTAATTGTAGTTATGGATCGCTAATCTACATGGCTACACAGGTGGCATCTGGTATGAAGTACCTAGAGTATCATGATTTCGTCTTACATGATTTAGCTACAAGGTATGCGGATATCCTTTAAGCTTATATTATCATTTAAACATATTTACTAAAGCACAAACAATGTCATTCTTTGAAACTTCATAATCTTATATTGTTTTAGAAATTGTATAGTTGGCCATGATTATACCATAAAAATAGCTGATCTAGGTATTGGAAGAAATTTGTATCCTGCAGACTACTTCGAAATACCTGGAAGAGGTATCTGTCCTGTTAGATGGATGTCTTGGGAAAGCATTATAATGGTAGGTATTAATTATTTTATTGTTAGTTTCAAATTGAAGGAATTTTAGATGATCAGTTGTTTTTGAATATTCATTTTATCACAAAAAAAAAATCTGTTATTTTCATTAGCTGGCTTTTCTTTTAAATTACCTTGATAGTATACTAATGTGTGAATTCAAATGTGTATTGGAAAAATTTCATTCTAGTTTTAGAATTCACCAAGAGTAGTGTTCGTTTTTCTTAATGTCTTAAGCATTTTTTAAATAAAAAACTTATTTCATTTACCTCGAATTATTAATAATATAAGAAAACTTACAAGTGATTTATTTTTCTCAATGTTCTTGGAATAATACCCGCGATATTTAAGAGACATAAGCAGTATGACGCTAGTTATTCACTCTAGAACCTTTTTAATATCAATTAAAATAAATAATTGCCATTATCTAAAAATTATAATTTATTTTACAGTCTAAATATTCTATGAAAAGTGTTGTATGGACCTTTGCTGTAACATTGTGGGAAATTTTAACATTTGCAAGGGAACAACCATACGAAGATCTAACTGACGAAAAAGTAATAGAAAATGCTAAGTGTTTTGAAAAAGGTACAATTAAACAGGTCAGTAAATGTTTTAAATTAAAAAATATTTCTTTAAAACTAAGTTAACTGTAAACTGTTATTGCTGTCACAAAAACACAAGCACCAGAAGACAATTATTTCTATGGTTTTAGAAAATCTAGGTCAGAGAAATTTAAGATGGCGATTCTTTTAAAATAAATTAAAAAGTTACTTTGTGGACTAGCCATTTCTGTAGATACTGTAGCTTCACAATGTTGTTGGCCAACTTAACGATCAGTACACCTGTTGGACTTAAAGACCACCTAAAATAAATTACTACTCGTACAACATTTCATTCCATTTGCCTAGGAAAGATTACTATTTCCTATCAATGGATTAACTCCCAAATTTTGCATAAATTGTTTTTAAATTTAATGGGCGCCAATAAAATGCGAAGTCAAATGGCTGGGTGTTTTTTTCAGTATTCTGCCGCCAGACTATAAACGGTGAGCTAGATAAAACAAAACATTTAAGGGCTCGCAGCTTACTTCGAACCTACATAGAACTCCGAGGGCGCAAACCATTCATATAAGCCCCTCCTTATTAAAAATAAGTTTTTATATGTAACTACATTGTTTCTACAGGAGTAACAAAATATAGCTCATGTTGGGTAGTAGCTTCGTACATGAAAAGTATGAATGACTTTTCTGGATAATTATTTTTAATTAAAATTGCCCAGGAGGGACAGTTTTCCATAAGGTTTTCCATCAAAAACTGCAAGGAAAAGCGTAGCGTTGAAAAACACCCAACTTGAACAATTTTTTTTCTCTTTTGTCACAAAAGATGAAACTTCCAAATTTTCTTCAAAATATAGGGCATATCCTCGTTTATAATGTCAATAATAATGAGAAAGTACTCTATTCGTAGTTCCACAGAACTTGACTGTGTACAATTCTTGCTTCCCCATATCTTCTGTTGGGTTAGTTAAATCGAAATTTATTTCCCCATTACTTCCAGAAATAGCAAAAGCAGAAATAGCTTTTGTAAGTGATAGAGCAATTAATTCTCTTTCTTGAATTTAGCTGGTGTATTTATTTAGAATGTTTGCTTATATGAATGTGATGAACTGGCATAAAATAAAATAAATCCATATTTGATTAATGATTTCAAATAGGCAAAAGTTGTTTGAACTTCACATGATTTACATTTGCAATATAGAGCGATAGTCGATAGTCGATAGACTGATGTGTTCCCAATCTGTCTGAGAGTTACATCTTACTTTCTTAGCCGTAGACTATTTTTCTAACCAATCATCAGCGAAAAATACACGTTACAATATTATTACATGTTATACCTGACGAAACATGTTTTTTTTTTTTTTCTTTTTTAGCTCCACCTTCCTCAACCAATCAACTGCCATAAGGAAATTTATGATCTCATGTGCGAGTGTTGGCAAAGAAAAGAAAATGATCGTCCAAGTTTTAAAGAGATTCACATGTTCCTTCAACGTAAAAATCTAGGTTATAAGCATAATGTTATTAAGAGCTGAATTTAAATGTAAATGAGAAATTGAGGTTTTTTACCAAATTTTTAAATTAATTAAATGCTTACTATGAAAACTATATGAATATTTTTGTGATAAGTAAACCCATAGTTGTAAACAAGTATTTTTGGTAAAAGGACAAATAAAACTATAAAATTGATTTGAATGAAATAAAACTACATTGTGCGTTCTTAATTTATTATTTTGAAAGTTCTTATTATCAATAAAATATTGCCCAATCCAAAGTTGCTTTACATCAAATATGAATCTAATGATAACACTAAAAACATATATAAATAACTGCCACAATTATTAAGGTTTTTCAAAGGAATCCTGATGTATTGCAATCGTTTACAAACCGTTTCTTGTAAATAAATAATAGAACATTAGATTTTTTTTTCTATTAATTGTGATTGATGTTATTCTGTGTTAATGCAAACAGAAATATTTGGGATATTCTCTTAAAAAGTATTTTTAGCAGCAAAAAAAAAATCTTTTAATTTCAAGGCGTTTCCTCATATTCAATGGTATCGTCTAGAATAGAAAATTGACCAGTTAAACCAGACTAAACAAAATTGACATGTTTTTAATTTCTCCACACACATTACAATTAATTGTTAATTGTAATATAAATAGGAATTCACCCGTTTGTTTTCTACTTTGATAATAAATATTTACAAAAAAAAAAAAATGTATTCAATTCGAATAAAAACTAAATTCATAAACATTTTTTGATGTATTTGAAAGATTAAAATTGAATGTTTGGTATATATGTGTAAATACTTAAAGTGTAAGCAATTAATTCAATTTAAATTAATTTTATTTTTAATTGGAAATGATAATGCAAACAGAAATATAATTATTTCTGTATTATATTAATAATTATTAATGTATAATAATACATTATAATCAACCTGTGACCAATTTAATTAAGTGTATGCTTAAGTATATAATAAAAATCATATAATAACTTTATATGTTTGTAACTTATGTAGTAACATTTTATCAATAGAAAAACCTACGCTACTTTTATAGATAATAATATTTGTATTTTCTTGGTTCAGAGCGAGAGAATGTTGTGGCTCGAGATGTTGCAACATGAACAAGGAAAGCTGTAATTTTTGCCACATTTGTTCTTAATTAATAATATTAAATTTATTTAGTTAGTCAAAAAATAAATAAATACAAAATACAAAAAATAATCTGGTAACTTTTTATTTAATCAATAATAATTCTCAAACCTGATGGAAATTCTATAAGAAATGCCAAGATTTTGGTTGAAATTGGGTCGCTAGTGACTTATACTTCTCCCAAATGGTCGCAGATTTGTTTTGTAAAATTATTTCTGTAGTCTCGTTGGTAACTTCATAATTTTTCTAGCAGTGATGGAAGATTCAATATCAATGTATTTTTGTTTTCGTACAAATCCAATTATTTTTACAAATTATTATTAATTTATTCAGCGATTTCGGGAATCGCCAAATCAATTGCGCGCACTATTTTAATTTCCGTTTAGATTAAAGAAAAGTGAACAAACAAAAATTACAGTTTTCTTTAATAATTATTTAAAAACAATTTGTATATTCAAATGTATAAAGATAATTTTGTAGCAAACGAGAAAAAAAAAAAAAATTAATATGCTTCCCAGATTTTAAAATGTAACAACTTAGGTCATGCTTAAGAAGTAAACTACAGAATTTAAATAAAAAATACTTTGCACTATAAAATAGGACACGGTTAAAAGATAATGAAACTCGTGTATTGTATTATTAGCAATAAGTAGCAGAAATAATTGTATCTTTATCATATTGGAAATATCTTTTAGCTTCTCATTATTCAGATAGTATTAAAATGGTTTTTAAAAAACTGTTTACTTAAAAAAAAAAAAAAAAAAAAAAATGGTCAAAATTTGTTTGAAGTACCAACGTTACCTTGGTTGTTTTGTTTATACTTATAAATTTAGAAAAGTTAAAAAAAAATATATTCAAAAACAAAAAGAATATTTGTTGCCTTGGAACACTAGTTGTCTGTCATTCAGATTTTTGTTTATCAAGTAGACACTAGTGCTGTTATTGAACCAAAATGTATCGACTGATTTATTAATGATTGGTGTATGATTAATAAAATATATGGAACTGTTTGCTAGCTTTTCATGTATATATTTATCATTCACTTATTTTTTCAAAAAAAAATAAAATATATATACATATATATAAAATAAATACAAATAATCAAAAGTTGTTTCCAATTTTCTTGTAAATATTTTTTAAATTTTTGTGTAAAGTTGTAATTAGCTCAGAATTTAACATAAAAAAAAAACTATACATTTGTAAATAATTTATATTATCAGAATTAATTTATGCGAAATAAATCCTAAAACTAAAGATCAGAGACTGTTTAACAAGAAAATTTCTATTCATAATTAAAATTATATTTTTGCATAATACTTTGTTGAGAGATTAATTTATTTTTCTCAATTATCATACACGTTGTTCTTCAGTTGTAAATTATTCTATAAAAATTATCATTGGTAAAAAAAAAATTGATTGTGTAAATAATGTTGTAACGGTATGAAGCTTTAATTATGTTCTGTATTTTGTATAATTATAAATATATATATGTAAATAATGTAATTATTAGTTATTATTATATAATATATTCACGTTAGATAATATAAGGTTTGCTCCAATGGTGTGAACTGCACATGACAATATACACACTATTTTTTTTTTTACGTATTTCTTTATTTCATTATTGATTTATTTAGTAAATTAAAAGTACTGACTTTTTGTTTATTTATTAAAATAATCAAATTTTTCATTTGATTAAACGAAAGCACTAATATTACCTTCTTGAATTTAATTTGTTTGCTGATTAAGAATGAGATTTATGCACTTTTGTACCACGGTGATAAATAAAAAAAATATTGTTTCATCTTTTTTTTCTTTTTTAAATAATATTCCTAACCTCTGAAAAACTGCTCCTAGAAGCCATCAATCACAGGTAGTATGAGGACTTGTCCTGGAATTGGGGTAATCAGTAACCTCACAATTTTTCTTCTTGCCTGAGAGGTGGCCAAAGGGATCCATCCATTCTCAGAACATCTAAGGAAGATGTTAGTGACAGGACTGGGAACACAGGGAGTGACAATGACAACTACTCTCATCTTTCTTCCCACAATATTGAAATATAACATATTCAAATTCGTGTCTAAGAATTAAATTTTACATGGCTATCACTTCAAAACGAAAAAGATAATAAAACATGCATATAAATCGTTTAAATATGTATAAATGATAAAGATGTTTTAATAATCAGGTACCTGAAGAATTTTAAAGTAATTTAAGTAAGTCAGATCAATTTTAGTTTTTTCAAATTAGTGACAATATTAATGTAGTAACTGTTTAAATGTCTTTCAAGATGTAATTAACAGTAGAACGAGTCCTTACACACACTTCATATTATTTTATTTTATTTTTTTAACGCTGCATTTTTATCTTATTTTAAAAAGCGTTTTCCATTTAGCAATTAAAGAAAGAGCTGGAAGAGAAAGAAAAAAATGATATTTTTGTTCTAATTGTTGCCTAGTGGTTACCAAAATACACTGAAGAGCGAAGCACTAACCGAAGTCTCTATGGTTCCATATTTCATCGTTTAGATGGCAGCAATGGTCGGCTAGTCCTAGAATCTGATTTTCAACCTTTCACTCTCTTATCCACCAATTTTTCACTTATTCTAAGATGACAATATTCTGTGGATTTTCAGCAAACTCGGAATTAAATCAACAGATTAATTTTGCACTTACAATAAACAAAAAGGTAAACCGTAGAATACACCCACTACAGAAATTATCCCGATTTCTATCTTCCCAGAAACGTGTTTAATACATGTTAATCCGACGATTTGTTTCAGGCACCATCAGAAACAAGCTGACCCTCCTAAAAGTTTCTAACACTCACATCTTTAATTATTGTAAAACCAATTATGGATATTATCAAATGTTTTATTTATTTATCTATTTTTTTCATTAATTCATTTCCATAGAAATTATCCTTTCGCTAATAAAATTCCAGGTCGTTATCTTTCTTCCGAATTCTTTACTTATCAAGAGTTTTATCCACACCATTCTAAAAATGTGTATATTTTCCTAAGCATTTCTCTGCGTTTCCTTTTCTTTTAGTCTCTGATGAAACGTCTACTTGAACTCCATATTTTGACAATTCAATTGGTAACAGATCCACTTTGTTTGATGCATCTAGTACATTCCAGCAGCCAAAAGTAATAGTTCTAGTCCATTTGCCTGGTGGATGCTGATTAATCCATCCATTTTCTCTATTTGCAGGTCTTTTAGCACTATGATTTTTTTGAGGGGGGCAGCTGGCCCGTCCCCACAACCCCCAACTTGGAGGACCCGCTGGTTTGATTTTGGGGTCCTCTTCTACCAGACGGTTTGCCTTCTCGGCGGCTCAGAGTCCTGTCTACCCTGGAAAAATATAGGACAAAGTAGGATAAAAGGAGGTAAAGGAAAGACAGGAGAAAGGCCGATGGGAACGGGAAAATGCCTGAGTCCACGGACTCAGTTGACTCAGGGTCTCTCCTTTAGTCGCCTCTTACGACAAGCAGAGATGCTGGGTATGTATTCTTACGTCTTATCCACAGGAAGAATCAAATGTATAATTAGTTAAGTAATAATATCTGTCCTGCAGCAAACTGCTATTGCAATCGATGGTAGAGACCCCGTAGTATCTCTGAAAATCCTTTATTAATCTCTAGATCTTTCCATTTTCCTTTTAAATCCATAGCTATCCCCTTTTGTTTACAAATTTAGATGTATAATAAAGCATTAAAGAATTTATTATATTATAATCAGAATGATGGACACTAATAAGAGGCTAAATGACTGTTAAAAGGGTACAATTTTTCAAGTCATACATTCTGTAACCAAAAAATAGAAATAATTAAATAAACGAGGATCATTAAAATTCCAGTCGATATTCGTACATTTGTAAATTTGCTCAGAATTGAATAACAATAAAGTGAGGCTGTCCAAATGGGGACATTAATAATGTGAAAAAACTTGCATCCCAAACTGTTCTGAATGGGTAATATTTGAATAGAGGAAGAAGAGCTATTGCAATCCCTTCAATAAAAGAACTTGACAAGAAGGAACAAAATCAACAAAATAAAGAAAAGAATTGCTGAAGAACACTTGCACTACCCTACTTGAAGGAGGGGGAAATAGAAATACTGAATAGTTGAGGGAAGACTCTTCAACAGTAAATAGTATCTTAAAAGAAGTCTATTATCATGTACTGATGATGAATCTAAATTCTGCCAACCATTTACTAACGATATGAAACTAGGAAATTAAAGATGCCCAGGATAACACTGTTATGTTCAAGGGGAACATTTATAAAAGAGGGGTGTCTTTATAGTGGGTGTGTTAGGCTTGGATTTAGAAATGCTGAAGCTATAAAAGTATTTCCAAATACGTTTCTTGAAATTTATGTTTTTAGGCAAATAATGCAACTAATTATATGCATTATGATTAAACTGTAGATGTAAAATACACAATATGGGCTAGAAAACTTGTAGAATGGTTACAAGTACCTTACTCTCTCATTTACCGAATATTTTTTATTTTTATTAATGCAAATGAATTCTATGTTTGATTACCTTAATTTACTTTCACATTTTTATCTTTATTTTTTATTTAAAAAGTAAAATAAAAAGGGAACAGCCGATTTCAGGATGCTTTCTCACGCTATGCCACTGGATAACTGGCATTCCACTCTCAGAAACCCTACTCAATAAATGGTTTCACAATTCTTAGTTAATGATGATTTGGGCGTAGTGAGAGACGCTGATTTCCTCGGCCAGGAGCTACCTTTTGGGCTAGCCTCATACATCCACACAAGGCAAACAATTTGCTGTAAGTAAAATGCAAAATAAAGTAATCGCCTATTTTTTTTTTTTTTTTAATTTTAGGCGGAGCTTAACGTTTAACTACAAAATTTGGTGCCATGGACGGGGGCAGAAGCTCATACTTTACTGTAAACAATTTTTTTCTAACAGATAAAAAGTAGTCATATGCGAGATTCGATCCGAGGATCTCCCACATACAAAGCAAACGCTCTTGACTACTAGACCAACACCCGCCCCACAATTAGCTGAATATTTCCAATGTATTAAAATTAAATTAATCAAATTGAGTATTACTTGCTCTTAGAGAAAAAAAACTTTGTTTTATTCTCCGTTCAAACTAGTTGGACTCTTTATTTTTTTTCTATTCGATTTTAAACGGTTTTTTTTTTTTATTAGAGCGTTTTATTATTATTTTTAGATATGGCCGCCTGGAATTGTTTTTCTTCTTTTGGTTTTAATTGTTTTATGGGAAAATACCAAATGGCATTGTAAGGAGTAGAAAGATTATTGCGAAAATGTTGTCAACAATGAGTAAAACACAATATAAGCAAAATGGAGCATCAAATTTATCTTGTTGTCGTGTTAATATTTAGGCTGCAAGGTCATAAAGGAGCATATATCGGAGGGTTGGAAAGAAAGTGATGGTATTCCATTTCCTAAATTAATGTTGCAGGTAACATTTTTAAAGTGCTCCACCCATTCCAAACTGTGTGTTTTTTTATTCGCTTGCTATAGGGGGGTGTGAGAGAGGGCTGTACATAAGCGTGAGAATGGTGGAGGTGGCATGGGAGATGATTTGTACTCTTGTGCGTGTATCAGTGCAACCCAACGTCTCCTCTGTGAAAGGACATCGCCCTTCTCATTCAGTATGAAAAATGTCACAAATATGCGCGCCAGTGCAGCCGATAGTACCGCTCTCTTACGTGTTACCTCCCGAGGGTGCAAATAGAAGAAGGGTGCCTCCTCAACGTGAAGTATTTCTTTTTTTCCTAATGTTATTTTATCTCACTCTCACTTTAAGTTTGTCTCATTCTGTGAAAGAGTCTTCTGCCGATATTACTCAAGCTATAATACAAACGCCCTCCTGGCGCTTATTGAGTAGGGAGAATTATTTTGGTGAGCTCCTAGTGCTTGTAGGGTTCATTTTCCATCATTATTTTTTACCCTCATCTTACCTCAAAAAGCAATGCTTACACAAGGATAGATAGTAAGAGAATAAAGCAGGACAGGGAATGGAGGGTGATTTGATGAGGTTGAATGGATTCAATCGAGCTGTTCTCTTTTTTCTTTTTAGATGGATCAAGCTAATATAGAATGCGTGAGTGAACGACATTTACAGCCTTTTAAAAGTAGTATTTTAATTCAAGAATCTCCTCTGTTTTCTTCATTATTGCAGGGTATACGGGTCTTTAGTCGATAAAGTGAATCTATTTGTCTGGCTGCGACTTTTTTGAATACAATACTACATAAATAGCATTTAAAGGACGTTTGTCACAAAATATTTTGTAAAAACCTATTTTTTTTTTAATGATTTAAGGCGCGTCAACATCTGAGGTTATTGGAGCCCTGAACATTTTTCAGTGCACTGTAGGACTCCGGACAGTGTTGTCTCGTTACAGACAATATTGTCCATCATCGGACAATGAGCTGTAAGAAGCTCCTAGGAGGAGGATTTCTAACATATAATAATGATATGTCCACGTTATGTGGTAGAAAGGAAACGAATGTTTGCCGACATATACAGGTATTTAGATGCACCATTTCGCTACGAAGACATTATATTCTCCACCAACATCAATTTGCCACGTTTTAAAAACCACCAATTCTTTGCTAGTTTGGACACCACGTTAAAAGAATTTCACAGAAATACCCTTATCTTCCAAAGTTCCAAAATTTCACATGACTTGTGTATATATATACATTGTATATATCAGTGATTTTCCGTTTCCAATCGAAAATATCAAATAGTATTCCAGTGATGTTGAATGATTAACAATTAATGCGGAGATTTATTTTTGTGATCTGTGATCAATTGCATCTAATAGTTCAAAAGAGTGAACTCGGGAAAAATTGTGCACATGAATGATGCACATTATCAACCGCAAGTCTTAAAATTTTGTTAAGTAGGAACTTCCATCGGTAAAATTTGTTCATCGAACTCAAATCTCCTCCTGATTTGATGCTCCTTTATTCTTCCGATCAACCATTATGAAATGAATTTCCTTTACCACAATTATAAGGTCGTATCTTAAATTGAAATATATGCAGTTATGTTAGTGACATACTACGAGGGTCGTTTGAAAAGTCCGTGCAAAGTCAGAGAGATAGCACCACTGGCGCGTATCGAGGTTATGTTTAGTTAGTAGCATCTCTTGGAAGAACACACACCAAGTTTCAGCCAGATCGGTCTATTTCTTTGTGTTTGGCATTCTTTGAATCGAGGAAGTCGAGTGATTTTCAAAAAATGGACGAAAAAGAATTTCGTGTGTTGATTAAACACTACCTTATGAAAGGCAAAACGCCTCAGGGGACTAAAGAGAAGCTTGATAAACATTATGGTGACTCTGCACCTTCGATTAGAACAGTTTATAAGTGGTTTCAAAATTTTCGGAGTGGCCATATGGGCACAAGTGACGCTGAACGTTCTGGACGCCCTGTTGAGGTTACTACTCCAGAAATCATTGATAAAATCCATAATATGGTGATAGATGACAGAAGAGTGAAGGTGCGTGAGATTGCTAGTGCTGTGGGCATCTCGAATGAACGGGTACATAATATTTTGCATCAACATTTGGACATGGCAAAGCTATCCGCAAGATGGGTGCCGCGATTGCTCACGCTTGACCAAAAACGAAATCGTGTGAAGTGTTACAAGGACGGTTTGCAGCTGTTCCAGAAGAATCCGCAGGACTTTAAGCGTCGTTTCGTCCCTGTGGATGAAACATGGATACATCACTACACTCCTGAGACCAAAGAACAATCTAAACAATGGGTTACCAAGGGGGAATCTGCGCCAAAAAAGGCGAAGACCGTTCCTTCGGCCGGAAAGATTATGGCGACTGTCTTTTGGGATTCGCAAGGAATAATCCTCATCGACTATCTGGAAAAGGGTAAAACTATTACTGGTGCATATTATTCATCGTTATTGGACCGTTTGAAAACCGAGCTGCAAGAAAAACGCCCACGATTGGCCCACAAAAAAGTCCTTTTCTATCACGACAACGCACCAGCTCACACCTCAGCAGTTGTGGTCGCAAAATTAATGGAAATAGGGTTCCAACTCGTTTCACATCCCCCCTATTCTCCAGACTTGGCTCCCTCGGACTACTATTTGTTCCCCAATATGAAGAAATGGCTGGCGGTTAAAAAGATTTTATTCAAACGAGGAGGTGATTGCAGAAACGAATGGCTATTTTTCAGACTTGGACAAATCCTATTATTCGGAAGGGATCAACAAACTAGAGCAGCGTTGGACGAAGTGTATAAGCCTAAAAGGAGACTATGTTGAAAAATAAAAAAGGTTTACCCCAAAAAATTGAGTAGTTTTTATTTTTGCACGGACTTTTCAAACGACCCTCGTACGTATATCAGCTAATTAACAAGAAACTTGTGCAAACGGGTCAAGAAATTACAGATTTTGGTGGAGTAAGTTTGATGAAATTGGGTTTAGGAAGAAAAGAAAGACAGATGGAAATCGATTATCGAGGACCTATCTGAGATATCGAAATTAGAAAGCACTCAGGATGGATAAGGTTAGACAGGCAGTAGCAGCAGAGTGACGTTAAATTTAGAGATATGAAAGATATATCAATATACATTAGGTCAGAAAAATGGAGCTAAAACATTCATGAAAATCAGAGATATCGCCCAATCAGATAAATAAAACATTTCCATGAAATATCTAGCTTTAGTAATTTTTCAAATGTTGAACTTATGTAAATAACTATGTTACTGAGCACAAATTATTTTAGAACGACAGTTAAATAAAAAAACAATATTAGTAATTATCACAGTTTTTTTAAACAATATTTTCACGTTAAAATTTTTTGACCGTGATTGATATGACAAGTTGACAGATTTCAACGTTGATGAATATGATGTAAAACTCTCTAAAATATACATATTGTTCGGTGAATGATATTTATTTGCAATTTTATTCGTAAGCATGAACTTTTATCCTAAAAAAAGAAGAATTATTTTGTGACATTTGTACAAACTGTTTTTTGAAATGAATGCTTTGGATATTTGCTCCTTTTATTTTATTTAATTTGTTAACTTTCTAAGTAACAAAAAGTAATTTTCCGTTCTTTGAGTTAGGCTGACCTCACCCATACAACCACACAGAACAATTAGTAAAAACCATTTTATTGGTTTGTTGAGAATTCAGAGAAATTTCTGTTGAAAATTAAAAATCTGCAACATTGCCACAGCTGACTTGAATAAAAGAGAGTAAAAATTAATGTAAGCGATTAGTTATTTATCAGGTTTTGTTACCGAATTGGGCAGCATTGATCGGCCATTTATTTCTTTACTTTTTTTTTTTTATTAATAAATAATTATTCCCCTCCATCTAAGAGAGGTTTCTCAATGACAATAATTCAAAAAAAAAAGTGAGGTTAAAATCATATGCATGCGTAAAACTTTAATACGTACACTGTTGGTTGAAAGGACTTTAGAGAGAGATGATTGTCGGATAAATATACAGACAGGATTAAAATATGCATTTTCATGAATTTCCCTTAGGATTTTCTAAATGATGATGAAAACTTTGAAATGTTTTATGAGTAAAAGACGTTGTGAAGAGCTCTTTGTAAAGAAGTTCAAAGGAATCACTCCTAAAAACTCACTATTATTATCTCATAGTCAAACAGGGAGATGTATTAGATGGGAGAAAAATAGAAGAGGTAATCGAATACTTATTCAATTTATTCACTAAATAAATTTCTCTATTTATGCTCTCATTTAAAATGCCAAAAAGTGTCTTGATTGTTTATTCCTTCTTCAAATTAGATAACTTTAAACAGAGGTCTTTAACCTTTTACGCTCTTAGGCGAGCTCGTGGTTTTCTTGAAGGAATCTCATGTTTAAGTAGCAGATAAAATAGTTCATCAAAGCTTTTTTCTGCTCAAATTCGCAATATTATTTTTGTATCTTTATTTAATCTTAATACAAAACATATTAAAAAATAGTAAGTTAGCGAATCAGGTTTTATTTTATTTATTTTCTAGAATACATTTTATGAATATTAAATTAAGGATTCAAATTGGCGAGGAATCGGTCCAAATAAAAACAACAACTCATCTTTTTTGCCAACGTTTCGACGTCAAGTTTCTCTGTAACTCAACCAACCCGCATAGCCACGCCCTGAAGAAGGCAATATATTTGTCGAAACGTTGGCAAAAAGACGAGTTGTTGTTTTTTATTTGGACCGATTCCTTGCCAATTTGAATCCTTAATTTATTATTTTACGGTCACTAAAGCAATATATATTCATATTTATAAATAACTTTTAAATTTTATAAATGCCTCTTGATTGGTGTATTTGAAGCACGTGACTTTTACCTAATTTCAAGATTTTATTTGAACCATAAAATATTTAGGTAGTATTTATGTTTATTTTTTTTTATAAACAACTGCTTTTTTTTCTCCACATTATATTAATATTGCAATTTTTACTTAAATATATTAACCTAATATTTTAATAAGACAGTCCACTACCCTGTTCCTACATGAAAAATTCGTGATATTGGTGGTTTCCATTTTACGTGCGTTTTGGCTGAGCAAACAGTGATCACCCTAGGGTTTCTTGGAAAGATTTAAAGAATTTGGGAATAAAACGGAAGAAGTGGGGGTTTTTTATTATTATTTCTTTTTTTTTAATGTTTAAGGCGCGTCAACATCTAAGGTTATTGGCGGCCGGAGCTTTTTCCAGTGCACTGCTGGCCTCCGGACAGTGTTCTCTCGTTACAGATTACACTGTCCATCACCGGACAGTGAGCTGTAAGAAGCTCTTAGGAAGAGAAAATCTAGGAAGAGAATTATTATTATTATTATTATTATTATTTGTTCTTTTGCCTTCTGTACGGGCAGATTAGCCATATTAATATTGTTATTGTTAATTTCTTAATGACTAAACAGCAATAATATTTTTGAGATTCGATCCCAAAACATATATTTATGGGCTCAACTTTTACCTTATAAGAAAAACTATTGCAACCGCACAGATTTTCAAATTAAGTTTTCATTAAAACCCACATTTTGATGTAACTTGAACATGAAGGGTTTTTCTTGGTCCTGTTAGTGCTTAGATGTTACTACTTCTCTGGCTGTGTGTTGTCACGATAACATAATGGGAAATCACGAATTTCCTGAAGGTGTAAAGTGAAGCTATTTTGTGAAAATCGCGAGTAACAAAATTAGAAAGAAATTGTAAACCCTGCTTGCAGAAAAATGTTAAACTTTTAGTACCGGATTATTTCCTACAATAAACTTCGAAACAGTTTAACTTAATTAAGATGACTTAATGAATTATCTTAAGCTGACATCAAAACCATTATTTACGAATCACGTTTGTAGAATAGGTAAATTCTAAAAAATAATCATTTTAAATAAATGTATCTCTATATTATCCCTTTCACCCGATGAGACAGATAGAGGATTCAAAAGCTGAAATTTTTGTAAATTACAGAATGAATGTTTGTATAATGCTACGATGCTTATTGTTATTTTGTACTTCTTTTCTTATTTTAGTTGGTCGTATAAATAACCAGTACTATTGCCATTACAGTACGATGAATATTTGATAGCTAATTGAAGCCCCAGTTCATGGTTAAGTCCCAGGCTGCACACTTTGGGACTTCTCCGTGTGTCCCACAACCCCTTTATCGTCTTCCTAATGTTTCCCTAGAGTAAGGCATCCATTTGTGATATTTATTACGTAGTCTTATTTTTGAAATATATTCATATAACATACATCCTGTAATAATGAACCGCCTTAATGGACTTATTATTTTAAAAGTTACAAACATAATTCTAAATAATGGGACGCGCATTTTGGCTCCATTATTCAATTAGTTAATTTGTTAGAAACAGGCATTCTTTATTTTTGGTTAAACTTGCGACTTAATTTATTAGTTATTCTGAGTCAGGTGATTACCCTTTTTTTACGACATAAGAAGTGACCACTCTTTTTAAAATTAATGTTTAGAAATTAGTGCAGTTTAAACAGTGATTTTGACCAATTTTACTCAACTGGAATAACGACAAGGATCGGAAAATTATATATTTTTTGTATAATGATAATGATTTTTATTTAATTGATTCGGTGGAAAAAGTGTATTATGACAAATTAAAAAAATCATTCGCCTACAACTAGATTTTGAGATAATTTTGCGAACCATAACATTAATAATTGTGTTCCATGAAACACAAACTTAAAGCAAAACTCAGAATTGTGGCGCACACAGTTTTATTATTTTTTTAAATTTTATTTATTTGTCTAACACATCTGGGGCCGGTTAAGTGAAAACCATTAGCAAAAGAGTGAAAAATTATCAGTTGGTAAATAGACGAATGGTTGAGCGGCATGAGTGTGGTGTGTGTGAAAAAGAATCCAAAAACGAGAAGTTTTAGAAACATTTTTGGGCTATAAATTTGGAATATTTTTGTTTTCCATCTCTTTTAAATCGTTCAAATCAAGGATTTTTTGTTATAGAAAAAGATTCTGCACTGTTCCAGGTTATCAGGTATCCAGGTTTTTTTTTAAATTTGATATTTTCTTTGAAGATTAGGGATCAGAGGAAAGATCTAGAAAAACTACTGTAGGCGCGCGAAGACGCCTACACCCAGAAGCGGAAAACGCGAGAGTTTTAGAGAAGGTTAATCTCTAGTGCCCTTAGTGCGTAAGCCCCACCACCTCGACAAGGTTGGACACCAAGTGGGGTCAAGGCCTGAAGGGCCAAAGCCATAAAGAGGGCAAACAAAAGACACCGAGATAACCCTGTAGTTGAACATGACGCTGAAGAGAAGTGTAACGTAAAGGATAAAGGAAGGCGGTTGTTGCTCCTTTTTCTTACAGATGAACGAGATGCACTGCAGCCTGGAAATAAGAGAAACGAAAACACAATGAAGGTTACAAGATGCGAGGCTACAAGAAGTTTGGCGGGAACCAAAACGCGGGAAAAAGTATGGCGGGAAATTTAAAAAGAGGGGCGCCAAGATGAGTTCGACTGAACAGCTACTATCTTAGGAACCATCAAATGTTGCACAGACAGCAAATTTTATTGAATTTTTTTTTCTTCATACAAATATGGTTGAATCGTTTATCTTGGCAACATTAATTGAAAAGCGCACAGTAATCAATGAAAGGACACAACTGCGTAAAATTAAGACGAACAACAAATAGACTAACTTAATATAAAAAAAAAATCAATTCAACGATTGCCCAGGCGCGTTTACAGGACATTCAGCAACACATTAAATATAACGAGAGACATATGAGTGAGCTAGCAGGTACCTTGGAGGCAAACAAAATACTCCAAAATTACTGAACATTTTTTAACAGGAAAAACATTGCCATCGACTACAAAGAGTGACAAGTTCAAAATTCAAATCTCAGATTACCGAGAAACTTTGAATGATTTTAGCGAAATTTATGCGATGCGTGTACGATCTGGTTTAACCAGTTTGAAATGAATGTCATCTGAGAAGCTGAACTGTAGCACATCTTTACGCCTTTCTTAAAGCTTCAGGATTCTTCAATCCATGTTTCCTCAGATTGCTGGAATAAAAGCTCTTTTCATGGCTGATTTAATTCGCTGGCGAGTGGCTTGCTGTGTAAATGTTTCATTTCGGCAAACAATGATAGCTAACTAACAAGTGGCAGCTTAATTATCTTATTACGTCACTTTCTTCAAGGCTTCAAGAGTAAACTGGATAGTGATTGCTAAAATTTGATCCCCATTCATATAGCTTCAACAAAAGTAGATATGCATTAAGCCAAGATTAAGGAGTAAACCACCTAATTAACAGGTAATTCCTAAAAGGTGAACTCAAGGTGAAGTGCACCACTCACCGCAACTGATTTTAATTAGCATGTATTCAAGGTCACTTTCTATAGCCAATGCCGACTAAAATGGAATTATATATTTCAAACACCTGGGATATTACTAAGAATAAAACTGAAGTGGAAAGCAAATTGTACGAAACCCAACACTAATGAAATAGAATTGTTCATGTTGCACTAATTCTGCATTAAATTACAGATGGTGAAGATACACAAACTGCCAGCACTATTGCCCTTTAACTTTATGAAGGTAATTGTACAAAATTAAGTTATTCGCAAGTTTTAGGAGTTAATAATTCTAAGTTACAAATAGAAATCATTGAAACAAAGTTTTGTAAATCTGCCAGGCTTAATGTATTAAATTAAATGTTGGCTTTGCAACTAGACTGAATTAGAAAATTATGTACCACCTTATTAAGTAGGGTCAAACTATCCGGATTACAAGCAAAGTTCGTTAAATCAATACAAAAAAATTATTTAAAAAATCAGACATCTTTTCTGTGAAGTGGTACTTTAACGTGGCCTATTTTCTTTTAATTTGGTATTCTAGCCAGGTATTTCAAAGGATCATTCCAGTAATACTAGTGAATTTAAAAGTGTTTAGGACAAGATTTAAATGCTTAATTTCCAGGAAAGTGAACATAAAAAAGCCTGGAAACAATTTTGAAATTGGAGAAAAATATTTAATGGAAATTATTCAAAAACCAATTAAAAGCAAAAGTTGTCACTAATATGTTTTTTCTAGTACTCATGTGCGGAGCAAGACGTGATCTCAGTTCGAAAAGATTCATTAAAATTAATCGAAATCCTGCAGGTGAAAATGTTGAATGCATTCTGAGCCTATCATTGATAAAATAGGGAATTCAAGTGTCAAATTCAAGAAAAAGTAGGTCTACAAGAAGGAAGTGCATATAATACAGAGTAAATTGCCTAAATGGTTCATTTGATAAGATTGAACAGAAACCGTCGGGCTACGTTTACTAAATGGATGCCCTGAAACAAAACAAAAAAATATGGTAAAGAAGACCAGCTTTTAGACGGCGGAACGAGTTGTCAGCGAGCATACTAACTGCCCAGTACGCAGCTGCCAGAACCAATTAAAATAAATTAAAAGATTGCAAATATAAAAGAAAGATCTATTTTAGAGAATATCTAGTAAAATTGTTAATTAATGGATTTTGGGTGAGATTATTGGAGGACGGCCAGTCAGGTACCTGGAGTCGAGTCAGTTATAAGTAAGGAACGGATTTTTATGTATTTAAAAATGCCAAATTAAAACTGTCCGGTAGGACAGTTGTATAAGGATTGATCGTCAAAAAGTGCACGAAAAAGCGTAACGTTAAAAAACACCCAACTTTGACAATTTTTTTCTCTTTTTCTATAAAAGATAAAATTCCCAAATTTTCTTTAAAATATAGGGCAAACCCTCCTTTATAACTGTAATTTTTTTGCAACCCCCCAGACCTAATAGATTTTGAGAAAAAAGTTGCCGAAAATGAGCAAAAACGGCATTTTCAGAAATTGTTGTTGTTCTTGTTCTTCTTCTTCTTCTTCTTCTTCTTCTTCTTCTTCTTCTTGTTGTTGTTACCTTTATTGTAAACTACGTAGCGCCTAAACGCGCGAACCGATTTTCATGAATGAGGTGACATTCGATTCGGAATTTTATGTAGATGTGCCTTTTGGGGGTCTCGACGCTGTACACCGAATTAGAGAGGAGTTAGCCCCCTTTATGTAAGGCCCCCTTCAAAATTATTATTACTAATTACTCTGTAAATCTTAGCCCGATTTTGATAAAATTTGGTAGGATGATAGAGTTAGGGCTCCCCTACGTAACATTAAAGCGGCGATCTGCTCTTACACTAGTTAAGGGGAAGTATAGCAATCGTTTCAAATTATCGACAAGTGAACTGATTTTCATGAATGAAGTGTCATTCGAATCGAAATTTTGTACAGATTTGCACTTTAAAAGTCTCGTCGCTACGCCTCATATGGAGGGGAGTTTGCCCCACCCAAGTATGGCCGTTTCTAAAACTATTATTACCAATATTTCTATAACGCTTTGTCCGATTTTGATAAAATTTAGCACGAAGAAGTGATTAAAGCTCCTCTACATGGCTGTGAAGTGCCATCATGCTCTTACACCTACTAAGAGGAAGTACTGAAATCGTTAAAATTATCAATGGGTGAACCTATTTACATTAATGAATTGTCGTTCGATTCAAAATCTTTGCCTCTTTGCCTTTTAGGGAGAAGTACTGTAATCGCCCGTTTATTTTTCTTACTCCTCTTAAAAGGAAGGTCTGAAATCGCAGTTTAAATTTGCTTTTTACGTACAAATACCTTCCTATTTTATATAAAAAGGCTTTCTCAAAAAAATTGTTATTGAGGATGGTTTGGGGACCGCAACTATAATCATTCTTTAAAAAGATCTCTCCAGTGGTAGTTACGGTTCCTACTTAACACCTTATCAGGTTATAATGATAGAATTGCTTATTCCTAATTTAAAAAAAGCAGTAAAGCAGATATGTAACTTAGCAAAATAGACAAAAATGAAAATCTATCCAAAAGGTACAAAAATCTCCTTAACAAAAACTTACAGTTTAAAAAGTTAAGTATAAGGGTTGATTAAGCGCCAAAAGGTACACAAATCAGCTAGTACCCAACATTTCATTCAAGCTTAGTTGATATAATTTAAGTAATTTTGCTGCATTAACTTTTCCTTCACATTTTTTAGAATTTATTAGATGTCACAGACCCTTATGCTGGCCATTTTCATCTACAAAATATTTGTTCAAGTAGCACTGTAGATTGACTTTAATATCTATTAATCTATAATAATCAAACTATTAATTACAGGTTAAAAAGAAAACGGTATAAAAAATAAAAAAAATTACGAGGCTACAAAATTTAAAAACTTTTTTAAAAAAATGCTTACACCAACATAAATCAATGATTTCGATTATTTTATTTTTAATAAAAATCGTCTGTTTAAGTTCATTCTTCGATTAAAGTAATTGTTATTTTATGTAGTAGTCAAACGTTTATAATAATAGGTAATAATTATCTGGCTCTATCGCAAATAATATAGTTTTCTTCAATCACACTCTCAATGTAGCTGTTCTTCTCACAATGTTATATATATGTTATGTAATATAAAATAAATAAGTATTGCATACTTTTAGGACAGCTAATTATTCCAGTATTTTACTATAAGTAAAATTAAATTACAATTGAGAAATGAATAATTGTTGTTGAATAATCTACTTGTTATTAACTGTGTGTTATTTGTGCTCACGAATATTTCGGTAAGACGAATTCAAGTCTGAAATATTGTTTTAAATCCTCCGTGATTCAAATTTAAACAGTAGCCGACTCTAACTTTGTCTTTTTCTACTTTAACATGCATGTATAAGATGTGACAACTTCAGAATAAAGGGCATATTAAAGATAAATCAGAAGAATAATTTGGAATAGAGTTAAAATAAAGTACCTATTTAAAAACGAAGATATAATATACATTTTATCATAATTATAACCAAATAATATTATGAACGAACTGGCCAGCATAAGGGTCTGTGACATCTAATAAATTCTAAAAAATGTGAAGGAAAAGTTAATGTAGCAAAATTACTTAAATTATATCAGCTAAGCATGAATGAAATGTTGGGTACTAGCTGATTTGTGTACCTTTTGGCGCTTAATCAACCCTTATACTTAACTTTTTAAACTGTAAGTTTTTGTTAAGGAGATATTTAATTAAAATTAAATTTATTTTCGTCAATTATGTGGAAAATATGTGATTTTCTTAAAATATTTTCTGGAATATTTAAGTAAAATGGACATTTTTTTTATGAAAATGGATTTTTTTTTGGGGGGGGGGCAAGTTATAATTATTTATACAAGAAAAGAACATTTTTACAATTTATAATAATTTATTAGGAACAAAATAATTTGTTTTTACAAGTTATAATGATTTATACAACAAAGAACATTTTTAATATTTATAAAAAGATGTGTTAAATTTTCAATTTTGAAAACTTCACTCTTCGAAATTGTTTGCAACCACATGAAATTTCAAATGTTGGAACGTAAAGTGACGACGATCTGGGCGTAAGATGGACTTGTAACGCCTAAAAGATCGTTCAACATCTACAGATGTTATAGGTGCCTTGCTGAAAGAAGTTATCTCTTTGGTTGTAAAGGGTACACGATGTTCTGAGGTGACTTCTGTTCCACTGATAATATCAGAAATCTGGCAGATGGTCTCCCACCCTTTGTTCCTGCTCAGTACTTCTACCAGTTTTGATCTGATCAGATCTCCCTTACTCCCAGGTATTCCTTCCACCTTTTCGATGACTTTTTTAACGTTGGACACGTTTTCTGCCAGTCGAACATTTTGGGAATCAAGTTGGGTAATGGCTTGTGCAAGAAATACGCAATTGTCAGAAATGAATGCAAGGTCGTTCCTTAAATTAGGTTTCTCGAATAAAGACTTGGCTGTATTTATCGCTACTGCTTCGTCTTCGAGATGTGAAAGGACATTCTTGATTTTATTGTAGTTTTCATAGTAATACTGAGCTGCTTCCAGCCAAGTACCCCATCTTGTCAATATTGGTTCTGGTGGAAGGCACAAGTCTGGATAGAGATCTTTTAGCATTTTAATGCGACTTGGTGCTTTTAAGAACACTTTTTTAACCGAGGAGATTAAGGAATCTACGTCACTGAACAAAGATCGGACAGTTTCTGCTACTCGATGCAAGGCATGAGCAATACACGTCACATGAATTATCTTAGGATAAAATACCTGAATAGATTGCCCAGCCTTGACCATGTTGGGGGCAGCATCAAAGAGTAACAAAAGAACTTTTTCGTTCAAAACTCCACTGGGCCATAGGATATGCATTGAGGCATCGAAGAATCGTGAAATGGTGGAATGATTGCATTTTTCGAGAACCTCACAGTTCAAAAGGAGTGGCTTTGAATCCACATTAGCATCACTGTCAAGTTTTCCAATAACTGCATTGGCAATATACCTGCCCTCAACGTCAGTGGTTTCATCAATTGACACCCAAATCGGTCCATCTTTGATATGTTCTCGAATTTTGGTTAGTGTATCTTTATAGATATCTTCCAGGTAGTTTTTCCGCAGAGTGCTCTCGCCAGGCATTTTTTTCCCAATATAGGTCTCTAAGAATCCTTTGAAATGAGGATTTTTAAGTTTGTGGAAAGGGATATCTGCTCTAACCAAAGCCCGACACAGATCTGTACTCAGAGTAGACTTACTTGATGATGGAGATGTAAGGAAGGCTTGATAGGACGTCCTCTCTTTCTTTCTGTTTTTATTCTCTAAGTGCGATCCGGTGGCAATATGTTGGGTGACTTGGGAACGTTGAGAGCAAGAAACGCGCTTGTCACAAGCTGTGCAGTACAAAATGTCTCCATCACTTCGAAAAAGTTCTGCTGGAAACTCGCGAAGATATTTAGCAACCAGTTGTTTGTTTGAGGCCGATGTTCGTGGCATTTCACCCAAAAAGGAATACACTAAGTGACCGAACGAAATGAATTGGACACTTTAACGAACGAACTGAAAGAACAGACAACGTCAGACAACTTCAAAGAACTAACAAGTGCCCGTCACTGTTTAGCAGCATTCTGTGTAAATTACAGTGATTCACAGCCCTACAGTCTGTGGTTCACAGTTCCAGTCAACCACCTCCCAATTAAGAAAATATGCCCAAAATGAAAAATATGAAAAAATATGTACATATTTTGATTAAATATGTAGAAATTCCTATTTATTTTAATCAAATATGTATAAATATGCGATAACATCCAAATATGTGGAAATATGTGAAATAAAAGTAGACTTAAACGGCTTAAAAAGTGTCAGTATGAATACTTCTAGTTGAAAAACGTCTGTAAATTGCCTAGAAAAAAATATGTAAATACATACGAATCCGTTCCCTAGTTATAAGTAAAGACGGTACCTGTAAAGAAGATATTAAGAGCAGAGCTGCAACACGGATGTTACACTCTTTAATTTGGAACCATGGTATTAGCAACACCACAAAGCATAAAAATCTACACCTCTTTAGTAGAAAGCCTAATATGGTACCGATGCGAGGCATGAACAGTAACAGCCAGGATGCATAATGCATTGAATGCGAAGGAAATGAGTTTTTGGAGGAGATATATGCATAAGACAATCCTCAATAGAGTTCCCAATACAGTCATAAGAGAGATCGCTGACGCGATGTTGTACAATAGAAGACCGAATAGATGAACGGAAATTATTAAGGTATGGATGTGTCCTGCGCATGAATGGACGAACGGCTCCCAAAGAAAGCACTTAACTGGCAGCCTCCTGGAAGGCAGAAAAGAGGCAGATCTCATGATAGTTGGATCGGACAGGTTTCAGGAATTGTGGCTGTGTTAGGTTTATGTACGAATGACACCCATAATAAGGATGTATGGTCACTTGGTGCAAGAAATCCTGATTACGGAAATACCTTGAAGAAGAAGAAAGAGTTGGGATTGTGGCAGAAACGTTAGTCTAAGTTGCTGCGATACCGAACAGAACACTTATTCGCATTTCTTATTTGTGATAATCACAAATTTCGCATTCAATGCATTTTTCAAAACTTTCATTTTGTGGCAATACAATCACTGAAAAGCCAGCCATTAATACGTCAATCAGAAAGACTATACAAGATCTTAATTAAAAAGGTTTTTAATATTTACGCAGGTTGCTATCTACTGCACACACGGTTTAACACATTACATTTTAAACAAATTCAGAGATGTTTTTTTATTTTAAAAAAATCCCTTTTAAAATGGAGTATTTCCAGTGAAAGGAAGGTACATGGACGGTTATTCTAACCGGCTGGAAAATATTACGATAAGAGTTTTCCTTTCTATGCCTGCATAAATTCTTTTTCAAGATATAGTTGAATTTCATTTAGTATTTACAGTCTAAATCTTTTGGATAGTCCGGAACGGCAGATCTTCTTCTGTTTTCCGAACTTTGTGGGCAAGTTGGGATGCTTTGTCTCTAAACTAAGACACATGCGGATTGCTGAGAAGGAAAACATATGATAAGAAATAAGCTGGGCCAAACTGCAAGCTGCAATGTATTCAATGATCTATCTCGAAGATACAAAAAAAAAAAGTAACCGAAAAAGAATCCAATGGAAGCTAAAACATTTTTGGTACATACAATAAGTGTAGCTGATCTGTAGGAAAATTGTTGCAAATTGGACAGCTAGTAGAAAGTAGAGCAACTATTAAGATCCGAACAACGTTTTGAAATTGATTTTTCAAGAAAATATTCGTTTGAAGATTTTCTGATAGAACAAAAAAAAAAATATTTTTAACGAATAGTACGTATATCTGTTCGTACGTATTTGTACGTGTGATAAATGAAACGATTTTTCACTTTTTCTCGATTTTTCTAGCAAATATTTCCAACGATTTCCTTTGGATTTCGTCTATCCACATAAACAATGCCTATCACTTTTCGTATAGGTTGTTTGTTCATCCAAATTTCGCTCCTATTAGGCTCGAGCTATCCCGCCAGAGGCGCCTTTAAGGATATTTTTTGTTTGGGGCTGGTTAGCGGTATCGTCTCGAATAGCTCCGGCTATCTGGCGCCCGTAAAGATACCGTCCCTGAGAGAGGAACCGAAAGGGATCTTTCCCTCTCCTCTAGCCGGTCACAAACATTTTATTTAAACCTACAAAATCCCGGTAGGATGACAGTTCTCCTTGCCCTATTAAGTTTATAGTATTTCCTATTATAAAATGAAGTATTTTTTGTAATATTATTTCTTTAAATAATATATAAATATTATTACCATTCACAACTTTAAACACTTCTACAAAAAGGCAAAACATTTGGCAAAATAGTTACGCCGGCACGGAATAAAATAGTATTATCTATTTATAGCACCGTTTGTCTAGCTTACACCAGTTCATTAGTATAATGACTGGAAAAAAATGTATCTATTGAATAAAAATGTAATTTTAATGTGTCACAATAAGTGGTAGGCCCAGTGACTGGATTTGAAATACATAGCTATATCTTGATACTGTGGGTGGATGAGTCCGAACGTAGGCGAACAAGTTTATCCTCTGTGTACAGAGTATATACAAACACATAGAAATCTAATACAGGCTCAGAAAACTTATAAAAGGTTATTGAGTCAAGTTGTAGGAAAGTAAGGTGCGTGCCACATTGGATAGTCCAAGAGTTCCGCCATGCTTTTCTCTTACCTCAAGCTTGCCTTGGCTCTGCAACCCCATGCCACTCCAGGTAGCTGTTACTACCAACCTTTTCTCCATCCCCTCCAGACAATAAGAATGGCGAGAGGATATGTTCGAAGAAGAATACTCTGGATAGACGAGGATGAAGGCTATTGGAAAGCGTTTCCAACAACTACTCAACATGATTGCTTCCAGTCATTGTTTGCCTTGAGGGCTATGAAACTTTGGTCGTCTTCTTATTCCTACAACGGGGTCGGGAACTTAATATTGGACAAGTCTCTGGGCCCGTTCTTCAATGAAATATCAGAGCCAATTTAACTTTGGTTCAGCTAGTCCTTTCCCTCTTTAGATGGACCCTCATCACGACATCATGTTACCTCCCATTTGTTATCAAAGAAATGTTCATCACCCTATTCTCTTGTTTCCTGTCCACTTCTCCTTATTCTCATTAAAACTTACTTCTTTTCCTTGTACCATGATCTTCATTAGTTATTATGTTCAGTTAAAGTATATCCAAATCTTATTTTAAACTGAGTCGTTTAATTACGGGAAAAAAATTCTTGGAAGTGTAGGTCGAAGTCCCAAACTAAATGAAAAATTGTGGATCATTTTTACTAGGTTTTGGCAGGTTAGTTCCCTTCACTGGTGCTTTTCTTGATCAGCAGGTATGATTATTGTACTAAGCACTGGAGTTGGAATATACTGCGTACATTTTAGATTGTGTAATTCACTTTATGATGAAAGTCACAACCAAATTTAAAACACCACCTTCAGCCAAATCATTTTTCTGTACTTATAAATCCTCCATACTTTTCTTGACATACATTCCGTATCCTCTAGATCACATCATGGGAAAATGTTATCTGAACAGCATTTTATGTTTCATTTTAATTCACCTTATCAAAAGCTACGGGTACTTCTAAGTGTGACGCAGAATAGAGGAGTATAATTAAATAATTAAAATTAGATTGAAATTAAGTATTTTAGAAAAAAGAAACCTCGAAGACATGAGGTAATAAGTACTGGCCTCTCAAAATTACCTACGACAGCGTGGCCATCCTTAAGTAAAAGGTACTCAAAGTAATTTATATGCAAAACTTGCATAAACAAGCTCATGAAAACATCCGCCGGGGATTAATAAGTACAAGCCAGGAACACCTACTCCCCCGCAACACGAGTTTATGCATGTACCCTAACCTCTTTTATGATTATATACAAACAAAGGGTTTTTTGGTTAGGCACAGGGCGCTGCCCTGAAGGCTGTTAGAAAACTAAACTTTACCATCTTTTTACCTGCAGTTTCCCTTTACTAAGTGAAACCATCGTGACAGTTCGTATACATCCATCAGTTTTTAACCACTTGCCCTTTCTTATAAGAATACAAAATGAAATCTCTCTTTCTTAAACAGATTTGAACGTTACAAAATGAGGTAAGGATAATTTTATATAACTTTTCTGAGTAGATTTGCAGCCCGTTTAGTTTATACACTCTAAAACATTCCTTTAGAAAGTGAAATGTTACATTAAGATTACTTTGCATGTTGAATGTGACTTCGTGTTAAGAAGGCATTTCAATTACTCTTTCTACTTTTTAGTTAGAATAAGTTTTAAAACTATTATTAATTACTTTACCTGAAACCAGAAAATTAATTTCAGATATTATTTTTTTAAAAAATCCAATATTTCGTTTAATAATAATAGAGAAATGCTAAATGTACTTCAACTTTTGATAACTTATAAATGCAACCTTTTTTAGTTTAAGAACTGCATATTACCCTCTTTTAATTCCAATTTACGTAACTTTTTAGAACAGAGTACCTATTGTCTCGCTTTCATAATAAGCTTAAACTTTCATTTTTGAAGAAGGGATGGTTTGTATAAATGTTGAAAACAAACATTCTCAACTAACAATTTCATGTATTCATAACCATCAACTAAGTGAAGTGTGAATTCTAATTTAATATTACATCTATTCTCAACTGCAATAGTATTATAGAGAACTTAATTTGTTTCAAGCTATTTTGCAGTTATTACTTTTATTAACTGAATAAAAATTGAACGAATAAAAAACTCATTACTCCTTAACCAAAAAAAGATAATACAATAAATTTAAATTGTTCAAAATAAACAAAAAAAGAAATCGAAAACGTTGAAATCGAATAATTTTTTGTATTCTATTTGCTGACAAGTAATTTGCATGGTGAAATTTTTAAGGCTGCCTTAAGTTTTCTTGCTTAAAATTTAAAATTTAATAATCTATTACAAGTCTTGCCTTTTATTTTTTATTGTGAACTGAAGTACGAGGGTCGTTTGAAAAGTCCGTGCAAAAATAAAAACTACTTAATTTTTTGGGGTAAACCTTTTTTATTTTTCAACATAGTCTCCTTTTAGGCTTATACACTTCGTCCAACGCTGCTCTAGTTTGTTGAACCCTTCCGAATAATAGGATTTGTACAAGTCTGAAAAATAGCCATTCGTTTCTGAAATCACCTCCTCGTTTGAATAAAATCTTTTTCCCGCCAGCCATTTCTTCATATTGGAGAACAAATAGTAGTCCGAGGGAGCCAAGTCTGGAGAATAGGGGGGATGTGAAACGAGTTGGAACCCTATTTCCATTAATTTTGCGACCACAACTGCTGAGGTGTGAGCTGGTGCGTTGTCGTGATGGAAAAGGACTTTTTTGTCGGCCAATCGTGGGCGTTTTTCTTGCAGCTCGGTTTTCAAACGGTCCAATAACGATGAATAATATACACCTGTAATAGTTTTACCCTTTTCCAGATAGTCGATGAGGATTATTCCTTGCGTATCCCAAAAGACAGTCGCCATAATCTTTCCGGCCGAAGGAACAGTCTTCGCCTTTTTTGGCGCAGATTCCCCCTTGGTAACCTATTGTTTAGATTGTTCTTTGGTCTTAGGAGTGTAGTGATGTATCCATGTTTCATCCACAGTGACGAAACGACGCTTAAACACCTGCGGATTCTTCTGGAACAGCTGCAAACCGTCCTTCTAACACTTCACACGATTTCGTTTTTGGTCAAGCGTGAGCAATCGCGGCACCCATCTTGCGGATAGCTTTGTCATGTCCAAATGTTGATGCAAAATATTATGTACCCGTTCACTCGAGATGCCCACAGCACTAGCAATCTCAAGCACCTTCACTCTTCTGTCATCCATCACCATATCATGGATTTTATCAATGATTTCTGGAGTAGTAACCTCAACAGGGCGTCCAGAACGTTCAGCGTCACTTGTGCCCATATGGCCACTCCGAAAATTTTGAAACCACTTATAAACTGTTCTAATCGAAGGTGCAGAGTCACCATAATGTTTATCAAGCTTCTCTTTAGTCTCCTGAGGCGTTTTGCCTTTCATAAAGTAGTGTTTAATGAACACACGAAATTCTTTTTCGTCCATTTTTTGAAAATCACTCGACTTCCTCGATTCAAACGAATGCCAAACACAAAGAAATAGACCGATCTGGCTGAAACTTGGTGCGTGTTCTTCCAAGATATGCTACTAACTAAACATAACCTCGATACGCGCCAGTGGTGCTATCTCTCTGACTTTGCACGGACTTTTCAAACGACCCTCGTAAAACTGTATTTTTCCAGTCGTAACATTTAAACCCACTAATAATAGCCGAAAAGTTTAGTGGCGAATCGTTATTCAAAAGATAAGAGAAAAATGATTCAAAATAATGAAAAGAAAGTTTTGGAAATCAATAAATGCTTAATTCAATTAAGATGGAAATTTTCCCGGATCATTGTCCAACTAACTTTACTTTATTATTTAACATAATTAATTCAGAACCTCGGAGGTACTCAAACTCAACACTATTTTAATTTTTTACAAGAGGGCAAATGAAAGGTTTTTGTCACGGATTTTTCTTACTTATAAGCCCACGGGAGTTATTTTGCTTAAATCTTTGGTGGATAATAAGTAACATAGATGCACGTTAACAGACGGTTGGGTAATAAAAAACAATAATTTTGTATTAGAACGATTAAAAATAGAAATTTTGAAAAAATGGACTTAGTTTTTGGTACCCGGAGGTACTGAAATTAATTTTACATAACAATTCATCTGTCTTTATAACACAGCCAAGACGCCTCTACCTAAAAACTATTCAAGTCCACTTACGAGGGTCGTTTGAAAAGTCCGTGCAAAGTCAGAGAGAAAGCACCACTGGCGCGTATCGAGGTTATGTTTAGTTAGTAGCATCTCTTGGAAGAACACACACCAAGTTTCAGCCAGATCGGTCTATTTCTTTGTATTTGGCATTCGTTTGAATCGAGGAAGTCGAGTGATTTTCAAAAAATGGACGAAAAAGAATTTCGTGTGTTGATTAAACACTACTTTATGAAAGGCAAAACGCTTCAGGAGACTAAAGAGAAGCTTGATAAACATTATGGTGACCCTGCACCTTCGATTAGAACAGTTTATAAGTGGTTTCAAAATTTTCGGAGTGGCCATATGGGCACAAGTGACGCTGAACGTTCTGGACGCCCTGTTGAGGTTACTACTCCAGAAATCATTGATAAAATCCATGATATGGTGATGGATGACAGAAGAGTGAAGGTGCGAGAGATTGCTAGTGCTGTGGGCATCTCGAATGAACGGGTACATAATATTTTGCATCAACATTTGGACATGACAAAGCTATCCGCAAGATGGGTGCCGCGATTGCTCACGCTTGACCAAAAACGAAATCGTGTGAAGTGTTGCAAGGACGGTTTGCAGCTGTTCCAGAAGAATCCGCAGGACTTTAAGTGTCGTTTCGTCACTGTGGATGAAACATGGATACATCACTACACTCCTGAGACCAAAGAACAATCTAAACAATGGGTTATCTGCGCCAAAAAAGGCGAAGACCGTTCCTTCGGCCGGAAAGATTATGGCGACTGTCTTTTGGGATTCGCAAGGAATAATCCTCATCGACTATCTGGAAAAGGGTAAAACTATTACAGGTGCATATTATTCATCGTTATTGGACCGTTTGAAAACCGAGCTGCAAGAAAAACGCCCACGATTGGCCGACAAAAAAGTCCTTTTCCATCACGACAACGCACCAGCTCACACCTCAGCAGTTGTGGTCGCAAAATTAATGGAAATAGGGTTCCAACTCGTTTCACATCCCCCCTATTCTCCAGACTTGGCTCCCTCGGACTATTCCCCAATATGAAGAAATGGCTGGCGGGAAAAAGATTTTATTCAAACGAGGAGATGATTGCAGAAACGAATGGCTATTTTTCAGACTTGGACAAATCCTATTATTCGGAAGGGATCAACAAACTAGAGCAGCGTTGGACGAAGTGTATAAGCCTAAAAGGAGACTATGTTGAAAAATAAAAAAGATTTACCCCACAAAATTAAGTAGTTTTTATTTTTGCACGGACTTTTCAAACGACCCTCGTACAAGCAAATTCGAGTAACAAATAGACGCTATTCAGTCCCCAATAGTTCTACACATGGTCTAGATCAGTGGTTCCCAAACTTTTTTGACCCATGGACCCCTTTTTATAGTCAAAACGTGCCCACGGACCCCCAAGTGAAAAAGCTACATAAATGCATAGTATAAAAATTACAAATTTAAAATAACATTTTGTTGAAGAAGTATTTATTGAAATTATAACTTTTGTTAAAAATAAAATTTTAAAAAATTAATAATTTGGTTGACCGTGATGAGATGAGTGTATTTATATCCGGCTCAATGTTTCCCCACGAGTAATCTTTGGTTCAGGTCTGCATGAAGAGCCGTTAAGTGTTCGACGGTAAGCAAGCAAACCTTCATCTCTATTTTGCAATTTCGAAAGATTTGGAAACTGAGAACGTTCTCCTCTTCCCAAGTTTTGTATTTACAGAAAACGTTTTGCAACAAACGCAGATATTACGCTTTTAGTTTTGATTAAATTTAATTGGTCACCTTGTTAGTTTCTAATTTCCTTAATAATAAAAATGGATCACAGCGCGACCCCCTGACGTTCAAGGATCCCCAAATCAATTTTAATTTTCCACGGATCCCCTGAATGACACTAGGGACCCCTCGGGGTCCGTAGGGACCAAAGTGCAATATGCGTGCTGAATCTTGCAAATTTACTCTTCGTTACCTTCAGCACCTACTCCAAGAGCAGTGTGACGAATATTTGGCTATTAATGAGATTTGGAAATTAAGTCTGTTCGTGCTTTGAGAAAAAACTGATTATTAGCTTACTTTTTTACGCTAAGAAGTCGATGAGAACAGTCATGAAGTCAGAAAATAGCTCAAAAACCTGGGACGACCGGGAATCAAACAAACTACGAAAATATATGAACTCAAGTTATGAAAAAGTAAGTGTTAAGAAACTATTTAACAAATTTCGAAGTTGCTCTTAGAAGCTTGGTTTTAATCTTATCGCTAATGCATTCTTATCAGGTTCCTCCTGTACTTATATTACTAATAATTAAGCAAACATTCTAGGATCCTTTACGCAAAAAAAAACATCAATACAATTACTGCTGTCATGTACAACAAATTGGGTTTAGAGAACCCACAGGTAGCTCTCAATTACACAACCATATAATAGCGAAATTATACGGAACCAGAGAGGCTTTGGAAAACGTAGGGCTACTTCTTTCTTATGAAACAAACAACTAAGTTTCAGGCAACAAGAGAAGCGATCATCTAAGTGATTGGAGTTCTGGACTCAGAATGTGGTGGTTCCAGATGTCCTTAGAATATTTCTTCCAAGGAAGCTTTTCAGTACACTATCTAGAAGTACAGTGATGCAGCAGTGACTGAGACGGCTCCAATTCCTTAGATTTACTTAATAATTTTTTTAAAACTCTTGGCTTCTGTGGTAGTTATGACAATACTCAGATGTATCTTGAATTATACTAGTAAAAAAATATAGTCTCAGAGCAATTGGAGGAATATAATGAGCTGGACTCAAATCACATGGCAGCACTAACATAAGCCCAACTCCGTATTGCTTTAATTATTTCAAATTTTAAATAGGTTTTATAAAGTTTTTAATACATTTACTATTTCGCATGAACTTACCTCGCGGTAAGATACAGAAAAGAGAGAAAACGATTGAAAATATCCCTGCCAAATGTTAATATTTGCGGTGGTGCACACTTTAAGCAATTTTGGTAATGCACAATAGAAAAAACTAATTTTACATCCTTACTAGAACCCCCACACTAGACTTAAAAGAACAGAACTAAACAGACGCTATCGACTACTTAAAAGACTCTTAGACGATAGATCAAAACTCTCTCTGGACAACAAAAGACTGATTTTTAGTGTTTCTATTTTGAAACCCATCTGGGCGTATGGAATAGAGCTGTGGAGTTCAACCAAACGCTCTAATCTCCAAAGGATTCAATCTCTTCAATCTAAAATACTTCGAACTATCGTAAACGCTCCATAACATTGACCTTAAAATTCCTTTTGTCACCCAAGTTGCTAAAACACGATACAGAAAACTCCACTTCAGCCTGTAATCTCATATAAATCCTCTAGCTAAAAATCTTTCTTCTAGAACTCTTCCTGACAACCCGGACAAGACGTCTTAACAGACAATGGCCTCGTGATCTCCTCTCAAGTGAAGAGTGTCTAACCATATAATGTCTTGGAGTATTACCACTGGGTAACTTCTCCACTCGTTACCTTATCATTTATTACTCTATTGTAACATTGTTACTTATGTTATAGCGCTAACGCGCTGATTGTAGCATAATAAAGGCAAAAAAAAAAAAATACACCAATTTTACGTTCACCACTTAATTAGAAGAGATATTAGATTGAACTTTGACAGGATCCGAAGGCCATTTCGTTTTTGATGGTCAAATTAGGTCGTCAAATTAGATAAAACAAAATTAATTTTAACAGAAAGAACTTACAAATTCGATAAGTATTAACGTGGAAATCATAATTGTTTTATTCAATATTAGATGTCTTTTATTCATTTGATTTTTTATAGTTGTTGTTTTAACACTTATTGAGACTGAACAACCCCGTTTAGGAAATCATGATTTAGTGGCATTTTCCTTTGAATATTTATTTCAATGATTTATGAAAGTGGAAATACTCAAAGTCGCTTTACGTTAACTAAAGATCTAGAAATAAATACTACAACTTTTAGAAATATATCCAATAAATGTGTATTAAACAATTGGACTTGCCAAATACATAATAGAAATCCTCTTATGTAGGAACCAGATATTTATTTCTATTGTTTATTAAAAAGTGATGTGTCTTGCTATTATTTATGGGTGAATGGTTGTTTTTGTAATATATTTTTGCGAGAGCTTCGCATGCTGATTACAAAATAGCGCTTCACCATTGTAGCAGTTCTATTCTGCAAGCCCAATTTACATCTATTTCTTTTTTATTCATTGTTACAGTAGCGTGATGGACATTTCCAATCACTGGCTCTGTTCGATCTATTCCATCTTTTCATTGTGTACCTAACACTAGGGACTTTATTAGTTCAGTATATGAATTGATTTTATATATAAATGTAATCAACGACCATTTAATCAGTTGGATAAGTAGCTATTATTTTTATTCAAATTTGTTTTTTTCTTTACCACCTTCTATCTTCAGCATTTTCAGTACAAAGGCGGATACTTGATGAAGTTGAAATGTTTTCAACTTAGTACTATCTTGACAGCTGTCTCTTAAGCTAATTTTGGCCAGAGTATTTGTGAGTTCCAACTGACAATTACTAGTAATCTCCTTATACGAGGTGTGTTCAAAAAGTAACGGGAATTTTTAAATTTCGCGGGTTTGGAGAGTCTGATTGTAAAATTTTTTTTTTTATTATGTTGGTACACATGCCCCTGAAGTTGGATAAAATTTTCAGTAATATTCATTGTTTACTTCTTAAGTGGCAGCCGTTAAGGTTAGACGTGTTTTTCGAGCTTGGCGATTTTTGTTTGTTAAAAAAAATGGATCAAAGAATTTGTATTAAATTTTGCGTAAAAAATGAAATAAAGTGTAATAAAGTGTGTGAAATGTTAATAAAGGCATATGGAGAGTCTGCTATGAGTAAAACAAGGATTTACGAGTGGTATAAGCGTTTCCAAGATGGCCGCGAAAACGTTGAAGATGACGAACGACCTGGACATCCAAGCACATCAACAACCGATGAAAACGTGAAAAAAGTGAAAGAAATGGTTATGAACGATCGCCGAATCACAATCAGAGAAGTCGCTGATGATGTTGCCATATCAATTGGCTCATGCCATGAAATTGTTTCGGATGTTTTGGGTATAAAACGTGTGGCAGCAAAATTTGTTCCAAAATTGTTGAATTTCGAACAAAAACAGCGGAGAATGGAAGTTGCTCAAGAGTCACTCAATGAAGTCGACAACGATGCGGATCTACTGAAACGTGTTATAACAGGTGACGAAACATGGGTTTACGGATATGATGTCGAAACTAAGGCTCAATCGTCCCAGTGGAGGCATTCTGGATCGCCAAGACCGAAAAAGGCTCGACAAGTGCGGTCGAATGTGAAGGTTATGCTCACTGTGTTCTTCGATTTTAATGGCATAGTGCATCATGAATTCTTGCCACAAGGTCAAACAATCAATAAGGAGTACTACTTACAAGTTCAACGCCGTTTGCGTGAAGCAATCCGAAAAAAACGCCCGGATTTGTGGCAAAACAATTCATGGGTTTTGCACCACGATAATGCACCTGCTCACACTTCATTGCTTGTTCGTGAATTTTTGGCCAAAAACAAAACTTTAACGATGCCCCAGCCTCCATATTCGCCAGACATGGCTCCATGTGACTTTTTTCTATTTCCAAACATAAAGAGAACATTAAAAGGCCGTCGTTTTACAAGCATAGATGACATTAAAAGCGAATCGCTGAAAGAGCTGAAAGCTATCACAAAGATCGAGTTTCAGAAGTGTTTCGAGGATTGGAAAAAGCGCTGGCACAAGTGTATTGTATGCGAAGGGGACTACTTTGAAGGCGACAATATTAATGTAGATGAATAAATAAATATTTTTTTCAAAAAACGAAAATTCCCGTTACTTTTTGAACATACCTCGTATATCTTTTATACATAATAAAAACTTACAGTTTAACTATAACTCTAAAATATACACTCTTTAAAATCATAGTGTACCAAACATACCGACACAGCTGAGCAAACCTCTCCAGAAAAACAAAAAAAATGCATGAATAGAACGAGCGTGTTCACTGCTATTAAAAGTATTCTATTTAAAATTTTATTTATTTACGCATCATTTGTTAAACGATAAGAATCTCATATTCATCGTTATTTAATTTAACAACAATTGTTTCCCAACACAAATGAACTGGGTATGATTCAGTTTTTCCTACTTACGTTCTCACAGCTTCCATTTTACAATTCTAAAACATTACCTACGCCCAATAAAATAACCTGCATATCCCTTAAATTCCTACTAGGATTCTTTAATTTTATTTCTGCATTTGTAAAAAAAAAAAAGGACGTTCACACAGAAGAGTTTGTATAAACCACTTCTGTCATGTTCAAAGACCGGAAATGATTTATTTCCGGCATATCGAAAATCTGCACGATTGTAAAACCTCCACATAGGAAGGGAGAGACAAAATATAAAAGCTTGAAAACGTCAGAGTAATGAAACCTACATAAAGTGCTCCTGTCGACCAATCACTTGTAAATCAAGCACCGGATATTCATGTATTAATTTAAATAATTTCGGCTGGGCAACTTTATCTGCTAACCACTATTACATATCTTGACCTACTCACAAAATACCATCTCACAAATTTGGGTTCAGGTCAAAGCATTTATCAATGACATCAAGTTAAGCGAGTAACTGAACATATCGTGAATAAACAGAAAACAGAAACCTGTATAACTTGATTTAACTGATGTATTAGACAATTTTGACTCTCTGGACTGCAACATTAGGTAGATTTCCGCTTTTACAATTATTCATTATTAATATTTTACTTTATTCAAATTATCGATCCATTTTACAAGACCTAACTTGCTGGGTAAGATTCAATAACATTTACAGAACTCGATGACAAATCTCGCGAGCCTATCTCAGAAAGCAATAAGCCCTATACTATTCAATTTCTACTCTATGGACAGACCTAAACCTAGTATAACGATGTTAGCTACTTAGGACACAAAGTCATTAACAAAAGATGACAACACAGACATTAAGAAAACCTTCACCGAGTTACAAACCAACTAAACTTACAACAAACTGGTTCAAAAAAAAAAAGACAAACAAAGGAATTGAATTTAAACCTATCCAAAAAAAGCAAAAATCTTCCCTCTCAGAAGGTTACGAAATGAAGATCTAAGATCCCTATGAACAACCGAGAAATCTCTTAGAATCAGTAAGATCAAGGAAAGAGCTAGCTTGACGTAACTCTGGACATCGACATATCAACACAAGACTACAAAAATCAAATCCTAACTGAGCCACTTATTTATTAAAAAAACAACTTGGGGAAACCAAGAATGCTAAGTTTGAACTTTTAGTCGATTAAAAAGGAAAAAAAAATATTAAAAAGAATGCATTACTAAAACGGGTTAGAAATCAATTCCAAAAAACAACTTGGAGAAACAAACAATGCTAATTTTGAACTAATTGTGAATTAAATAGAAAATATAATTGAGTTCACCTAAAAGGTTATGAAATTAATTCTAAACTGGTAGGTGAAATAAAGAATGCTAATTTTTAACTAATAGTCGATTAAAATGAAAAGACTAATGATTACACCAAAAAGGTTTAGAAATCAAATTACTTTTTGAGAAATGCCATTAATATTAATTTTTAAGTAATAATTAAATGATAACATGCTATTTTCATGCAAGATTAATAAAAATATAATTGAGATTTAAAAGAAGTATCTGATAATAAAGTCTTACCTTGTTTAAGGAATATCCAAGTTCATCAGCATCTCAATAGATCACCAGTCCAATAGCACTTGACACTAGTTAAAATAATTCACTTCACTGCACTAAAACTTAAACACAATTTATAATTCCGAACTTCACTTTAATACGCATTAATATTCACGATAATAAAGAGACACGACTAACGAGTTAAAGATGACCGCCGGTAGCTGACCAGGCAGATCAGCTGGTAAATTGAAGTTATCACAGCTGAGTGGCCATTTATTTATTTATTTTCATTCATAATCTTTAAACATAAAATGTAATGAGTGACTTTTTATTACAAAATTTTAAGTTGTAAGAAAATTTAAGTAGTGTGTATTTACACCAGATTTTTCTTCATATGCAGATATAATTAAGTCTTCTTTCATATATTAAAAATATATCTACTTTAAAATAAATCGATGAAATAAAATCCATATTTTGCTAATCACATTTTATTCACAAATCGGTTCACGCGTCGATAATTTGAAATTATAACAATACTTGCCGCTTATAGGTGTAAGAGCAGGACGGATATTTAATGTTCATCATCCTGCCAAAATTTATCAAAATCGGTATAAGATTTACAGGGTTATTCTTATTAGTAATAAATGTTTAAGAGGGGGCTATACATAAATGGGGCTAACTCCTCTTTCATTGCACGTACAGCTTTGAAAAAAAATCGGTCCACGTGTTTAGGCACTACGTTGTTTACAAAAAAGGTAACAAAAATAAGAATTAGTCCGCAAGAGTGCTCATTATTTCGTAGTTTTTTGCAATTACTTTCTTTGCTCTTTGTACAATAAATTATTATTTTTTGAATAAATGATGATGCACTATCGTATTTGTATAACTTTTGCTTTTTAAATTGTGTATTGATTCATGATCATACGCTGCCCTATCTCTCTTTTTATTTTATTTGATTAATATTTTATCATTTATTATAATTTAATCTTATTGAAGCTGTAGTACTATGATCTCTAATTGCGAATCCCTCTGATATGTATATCTTCAAGTTTCTTATTCCTTCTTTTACTTTTACTTTGCAAAATTTCATCAGCAACGCTTTTAATCGGAACTATTTCTTTTAGCCCAATAAAACTTTAAGAAATATAAAACGGACGCTCAGATACGAGCAGATTGATTTTATTAGTTATACTTGCATAAAATTAGCTCTCATATAAATCAGAAGTACGTATTACAAAGACTACACCATGCAGGAGTGAAATAAAAATCTAAAATCGAAATGTATCTAAAATATATTAGTAAAAAAATTGATCTTATCTTGTATTCATTATGTTGGTTCTACTCATGAAGTAACCATAACAAGATCGGCTGCATGCCTAACCCCAATGGCCGATAACGTCAATTTTTGAAGTGAAAGTGCATTTGGGGGAAAAAAGAACTCCCCCTTAGGGGAGCATGTGGTCACGCGACCCAATGGTCATTGGAATAACTGGGTAGCTTTCATTCATTGCTCACATATGTATCTTGTTCACTCTATATTAACCAAAAACTTGTGCGTTTTGATCATTTTTATAACCTGAAATTTAAAATCATATTAAAGAAATAGTTTTATTTTTATATTGATAAAACTTCAAATTCCTGGGAGTGCGATCTTCATTACAATTAATTACGTAAATATTGATTCAACTCGTCTGCTTTTGTTGATAAGCGTTTATCGCGTCTCTAGCAATTTTCTTGGACTCACTCGTCACTGAATTAGTCGAATTTATGACCAACAATCAAAGTTTACACATCATCCTTCACAAGATGCCTTCATTCTTGAAAATATCTTCAAATTGGGACAGACTCTTCAGACACTTAACTCAAGAGTTCACGACTTGCTTCTTTAGAGGCAAAAGTTTCTGTTAAATTTTAATTAAAAATGTCTCTTACTGTCAAGGATCACCCACAAATAGTAGTATATGTTCTCAAATGCGGTCTAAAGATTTCTTGACAATCCTATTGCTTAGAAAAGAAAAAAAATAATTCTACTTCACTGAGTTGCAAAAAAATTGGTAGCTTTGTAATTGTAAGATATTAGTTTGATAATACACTCAAAATTGTTTTTTTAATTAATCACTTCAACGCTTCAACGTCTGTAACTGATTTTTTTTGAAAATAGCAACGTTCTTTTTAAACGAGATTTAAGTTGAGAAATAAGATAAAAATATTTAACAGTTTAAATCTAGTTCACCAATCTGATTGATTATTTTTTGGGCTGAAAAATATCTCATTTTCTAAATGTTATCTTGCCGTTAACTTTCCTTCGTGCTGGTGAAGAGTGTGCCCTGGCGGGGATGTACGAGTATGTAGTTCTGTACCATTATTGAGACCTTGTAGCGAATGTATGTCACTAATCATTAAGCTTAACAGCAATCACTAATCAAAAAATCGCACTTAAGATTTGAAATTAGATTTTTTTTTTTATTCCAGTAGTTACTTTTTAAAATTTTCATTCAACTATACATTATGTAGTAAACAAGCACGGCCTGCGATTATATTTCATGAATGGGTTTCCGCATGAATATGTATTACGGTTGAGGGAAGCTTTAGTGAATTTTGGAGAAGGGCTGACTGTTGCGGCGTCAAACCGTGTGAAATGGGACCGAGAAGGACAGATACAACAGTTGTCAGGGTGTGAATATTTAAATATCACACACTACGCGAGTGTATATGTTTGCGGTATGTATAATAGGGGAAGAGGTGACAGAGGTGATGGCATCGCCAAGTGCAATCGCATGTACAAAGTCATACATGGAAGCAATGGAAGGGTTCCAACCTCTGGCAACAATGGATCGATAAATTTTTATTAAATATTCATTCTCGTCAGTCAGTTGCTTGGCCCTCTTTATACTTTATTATTATATTCCCTGGTGCTCCTTCCACTTCTTTTACTTCAGCGACTTCTTTGGCCTCAGCTATTCGTCAACTTCCTAAACGGTTGTCCAAAGATTACTGCTACCTTTTAAAATTCTTGAGTAAACAGTAACTAGCTGAAGAGGCTGTGACTTGTAAACATGTCATTACTATTCCATTGATTTTTTTTTTTTGTCGCATGAGCCAAATTGACTCTTGTAATCATTTTTCTTAATGGTTTAATAGAAACTCCATTAACCAATACGAGCAACGTGATTTGAGAAAGTTCACTGCTCTTAAATTCTGTAAGAAACATTTTAATTCTTTGTTTCAACATAAAAAAAAATTCGGATATTGACCGATTCTTATATCCTACTTAACTAAACGCTTTTTCCACTAACCACCCCATTTCCTTCCATAATCCTCATGAAGGACGAAGTGATAATCCAAAAAAGCAGTATAGTCCTTAATCTACACGCCCTTTACACATCTAACGTCCTGAAATCCCCTCAAAATCCCTTCCTCTATTACAGTTGACCCGGGGCAACCTTACTTCCTTTTTCAAATTTGGTTCCCTTCAAGTTTCATCTATAAAATGCAAAATCGCCCTTAATCGAATTAGAAAAATTGTGCAAACAGACAAAACTTGAAGAGTTAACAGTTGGCGATGAGGAACGTGAACCCTCCTCTCCTCAGCCTGAATTACAATTTATTTAAGAGATTATTAAGTCTTAAACATAAGACTTAACATGGAACCCTCATATAAGACTAACTAACGACAAGAGCTATGAATACCACGTTCTTTCATACTTAACCTTTAGCTTCTAGGACTACAACTATTGATTTCCCTACCGGCACTCTACCGGCCGACATAAGCGCCAGAGAGCACGTACACTTTTTAATGATATCAAAAATATTTTATTGGAGTAATAACGGCTGCTATTGATGACCTTCTCTTGAGAACATAAGGGTTGGTTGCTGTAGAATTATTTTGCTTATTTTACGTACAAAAGTTTTAAAAATAAATTAATTTATAATTCTTAGGAGCTTATTTTCTTGGTTACAGTTCTGCCAATTGTATATTTTTTTTCTACGCCAATATTTCGCAAAGTTTCGGGCTACAAAATTATTATTATTCCCTCTTTAAACTTAAAATCATTTTCGGAAAAAGTTTAGAAAAATTATGTATCAAGAATGTAGATTGAAAAGTCATCATACTGACTGGTATATATAGATAAATAATAATGTGCTCCCGTATTCTAATGTAGGTTTCCCGTAATCTATTCTACATCCAAATATAAGCAATATCATTCTATTGATGAAAAGCTTTATAGAAATATAACCCTACCGCTTCATTACTTCACTACTTATATTTATTTACAGATGACCGAGAATGGAATCCACTAAAATGCCTTATTTGATGAATGACAGAATGATAAAGTGAGATGTTGTTTGGAGTTTTTCAAAAAGGTATTAATTTTGCATTAATGAATCAGTTTCCAAAAACAATTAACATTACTTTGGCCGTATTATTGCTGGATGGTAGAAATCTTGAAATAGTAGCCAATTGCACGAAATTTTATTGACTAGACGCTCTAAAAGCGCTCCTTAACGAAATGCTCGGATATATTTGGTCTTAGTCGCTATCTATAAGTCAACAAACACACAGCACATCGCTATCGTATCCTTTGTACAGATACATTATCCGTCTAAATGGATTGTCTCAAATTAATACCTTAATCAATTAATTCACTGTTTAAATCACAAAAAACAGTGTTGACCATACTCATTAAATGAACCAATGCAATCATTTCGAACTAAAAAGAATCTAATAAGAATAGTTTTTCTACAATTTGAAATTAATTAAATTTTAAGTAAAGTACATTTTATCACACACACCGTTAGTTGTTGTGTCTACTTAAAGCAGAAGAGAGATATTAAAAGAGAAGGTAAAGTTTTAGAGAAAGAGAAGAAGTTATTAGAGACATAAGGGTGAGAGGTATACAGAGTATTATCGTAGACAAGCGTCAAGGATGGGCCATTAGCTACCCCCAGTACCATCCTCTTACCTACAAAACTTCCTTACGAACTGCCAAGCACAGTTAATTTCTTCAGTTGACTTTTGCTTTCCCTGTGACCTGCTGGTAACTGTAACAAACTCTTAGGCTGGATTAACCATCTCACTTTCTGTTTACAGATATATTTCATGTGTTTTCCAATTTCACGTCAACCCCTTACATGGAATCCGTTTAAGAAACAATCCTGTTATATTATTTAAGTTCTTTGTGTATTGCTTCCATGTTTGTAAATAATGTCAATATAAATTGCAGCAATTTGAGTTTGAACAATATTTGTTTCGCTATTATTATTATTTTGAAGATCCATACGAATATATTCTTTAATGTTAATTTTCAATTAAAGAAGACTAGTCCATTATTCTAAACCTAGACATTGATCTAGACTCTTAAAGTTTTAAAAATTCTGACGTCGTATTCTTAAAGCAGACAAGTACGACGAATGAGAACTTAATTGAGAATTGTCCAAATATCCTATTTTAGCCTGAACAGTTCACTTTTTACTCAGTGACAGATAGTTCGTCTCTTTTAACAAAACCCCGTCTTTAAAAAGATTTATTTCTTCTTACAGGCTCTTGTTATCTTCTTCCTCAATTCTGGGTTAATATATAATTAAAATTTTTTATTCTTAAGACAGAATGGAAATCTTTTGGAAGAAACGTTCAATATAAGTTGTTTTGGGTAAATTTAATGTAGATTTTAAAATCGCTGTAGAGTATTAACCGTGTTAATTTTAAATAGATTTGAGGACATAACTGTGGAAGAGGGATATCGGGAAATATTCCCAAGAATTAGTGAACTCTTGTTCCAACTTTGGTCATAGATGGGCAAGCCCTGGGCTGCAAGAACAATAGGACACTGCAGGCCAAACTATGGCTTCATAGGTTTAAACAATGATGGGTGTTAAAAAAAAAAAAAAAAAAAAAAAAAAAAATATTAATGAACGGTAGATGTAAATCTCAGTAACCAATGTAAATCTTACGTGTTTTGTTCCCAAAAATTATGCTGAGATTGTTACTGGTAGTTTTGATTGCCAACTAAAGTCTCGAAGTCTTAATCACCTACTCTATATAGGTAGGTATAATAATCTCATTAAATCGCTCTTCATTCACACATACTATCCAAACCACTGGCAAATATATCCCCAAATCAAGGCTACTATAAAGAGTAACAAGCTCAATGGGGCCATAACATTTTTTCAAGTCACCCTCAGGTCTTAAAAGCATTACTAAGCCTCGAAAATGAAAATGAGTCCGGAATAACTTTAGTGCATTAAGTTGAATACTTTTTAGAAAAAAAAAAAATGCTTCTCGAAATGAGTGGATATTTTTTGAACTTAGTAGATACCTAGAAGTTCGCTAGAATGTTCATGGCATTTTGTTGGGTTTCAAAAGGTTTTGTTAGAGGTAGGGTTCGTCGCTTTGTATTTGACTTCGAAACTAAAAGCTAAAACTATTTATCAGCTGGCGACCATTTCGCCAAAGAATATCGACATACGATGAAATTGTAGTACATGTACAAGTACTACATATATAATTCACGTAATACATACATAAAATAGCAAATCAAAATCAATTTTAACTTTGATACCCTAAATTATAGTGATTTAGAATTATTGGGTACAAAACGAATGACTTTTAACCTTGATTATTGCGTGTATAAAAGATTTTTAAATAAATTCAAGTTAATAAATAATAGTTTGTCTGTAATCCATTTGGAAACTAGTAACCATACGTATAGTGTGAACCATTATAACACGAAAACCAACACAAATAAAGGTTAACATTAGTCATATAGTTGTGGGTAAGGGGCAACTTTCTAAAGCCAGTTTTGATTGGCACATCTGAGCCATGGTTAGAACTGATACAGCTGCACCAAGGGATTATAGTCTTAAATCTCACATAAGCAGGCTTGGGTTGAATGCAATATTGTCAGATCTATTAATCAAGCACTGGTACCCTAGCGTTTACTGTTTTAAAAATTAACTGCGAAATCCAAACAAGGATATGGAAATATTTAACTTCAAAATATATATGTATTAATCAACAGAAAAAAAGTATTTAACATTGAACTCATATTTTATGGTCATCCCAATTTAAGCATGTTTTGCGAGTGTTGAGATTCAAAAAACTAATGAATAGTTAAACCCATTAAGCAGGCTTCTCAAGGAACATATGAAACTAGGATTTATTGGCTATGAAACTGGAAGGACATTAAACAGAAAATCCAATCCATCATTCATTAAAAGAGAAAAAATAATCTTTTTTAATACTTCGGCTGCAGGGGAATAAGTGATATTATTTTATTTTTCACACTTCAATTGTATATTTTAATGTTAATAAAATTATCATGACCAGAAATTGTCACAGCTGTTATACTAAATATATGGATTGGTCAATTTTAGGGGCGATATTAGAATGCAAGGAGTGGTTCTAGTAGGCTAGTAATCGTCACATTCCTAGGTGTTTGCAAACCGACAATGCCAACACCTGCGGTCTTACGTTTTTACATGTTTGCCACGCTCTTTTGCCAAAATTGTTATTTTAAAAAAGTTAAATTTGGAAAAATACAGATTTATAAAATATGATATTGAGGTTAATCAATTAAAATGAACATTATTATTTCTTTTTTTAAGCTGTAGTTTTTTAAAACTTTAGCTAGGGTTGAAGGAATGCTTCTATTCTTAGCCACCCAAATTCAATACAAACTTTATTATCTTACTATTAAACCATTATATTATAATCACATTACCTAATTGCACTTATAAATGTTTAACAGCCTATTTGTTTAAAAAGAAACTGGATTGAGAACTTTCAACTAAAAATAAAATTTCTAAAGAAGCGTACAAATGGAAATTTAATCCAAAATAAGAGCAGGGACTTTAGAGAGAATAAGTATTATTAATATGAAATTTAAACATATTAATTTTTCAATAAATAATTTAATTGTTCTCATAAAGTCAAATACAAATTTGATACCTGTGGAGATCAGTCTTGCATCCCTTTTTGAAAAGAAATTCACTTTGCTATTGAATGGACATTGTTTTATATTCATTCTCCAATATCATTATATTTTCTTGGGCATCAAAAAATTCTTGTTCATCCATGCCTTCACCTGTGTACCAATGGAAGAATGCTTTTTTCGCCATCATTAACGTGTATTTGAGATTAATGGCTGACCAAGCGTTCTTTATGGCTGTAGTGTTGCAAAGTGTGCATAAGGCCCTTTTTGTTGGCGCAATGTCACCTTCGAATAGGCAACACGGTGGGCGATTATTTATTCCAATCTGTTTGGTACACACAACAAATTAATGTTTTGAAAAGTTCTTACTTATAATAAATAAATAAACTGCTTGATGCAATATTAAAATAAGAATGTATTTTTTTTCCCCCAGTGGTTATTAGTAGTTCCAGCAATTCGATTTTTAAACTGATTCCAAGCAATTGATTAATTGATTTATTGGAAGAATGAACAAAAGCCAAAGAGCCATTGTTTGTGATTGAATTCAAGATAATTCAGGTGGTTTCGTGATAGCGTGAAACTGATCAAGAGTACGAGTAAAGCTTTAAGTTTTGCAGCGATAACAGTAATAATAATAAAGTATCATGGCACTAATCATGACCGTAGCAGTCGGTACGCACAAAACAATAAAAATAAATTATATAAAATATAAGATAAATATTAAAAAATAAATATATACATACATGCCCGATAAAAAAAAAAAACTTTATAAATTAGTAAGGTTTTAAGTGTCACACGTGGGTGAAATATTTTATTTAAAAAAAAGTAAAAAATCTAAATCCAATTAATGCTTAACGAATCCTATAAAATGAACATCAATAAAAAAAAATGAAAGCACACTTAAGTTCAATGTTATAGAAATAAAAAAAAAGATTCAAATATTCAGCAAGAAAAAAAGAAGAATTTTTTGGACAGTTTCATTCTCTTAAGAGGATTGTTTAGTTTGATAAAAAGGTTACGGAGATAATGTTAGAACGAAGATTGAAGATACTGTCCAATTTATTGTATCCATCTGGCCGAAGAGAATCTTGAAGTTCTTAGAGAAATTTTTTTACAGATATATCGCATTTTAATTCTCTTTCTTTGAATTTTTTTTTTTCTGTACCATAAATTAAATTAGATTCTTCTTTCGATAAAATTATGGCGACAATTTTGAGAAGTCTTGGTAAAATAATCATAGTTTATACACAGTTTTAATTAGAACATTAGCCGAAATTCAATTAAATTTAAACTTAAGCTTCAAGCGGAACAGAAAAAGGGTAAGATAAATTGTAAAGTAATCGCCTACTATTTCAGGCTGGGCGTCCAACTACTGATCAGCGCAATAAAGATAAATTGAATGTAATACTGTTTTATGTTAAGCTAAATATAATTAAATTTTATAACATTATAAAATCCTAAATACTTGAGCTTGAATTTTCGCATGGAATGAAATGTAAATTTAGTAAACTATTAGATTTTTTTGAACACTACTTCTTAAGGTCCTTAACGGTAAGGTCCTTACCATTATAACCTTAAATTAGCCAGAAGGTGCGATTGAGTATAGCCAATGCATGCCAAAAGAAAGAAGAGAATTAATGAAATGTTTTATTATAAATAATCGTTGAATAACCTCTCCTCCCTAAAGACAGCTCACCCTCTACCATGGGGGTTTCATGATGAAACGATTTGAAATATAAAATTTCAACTCCGCTTTTTCCCGTTCTTGAGTTTTGGGCTGCTAACACACACATATACAACACAGGAAAATTTAAAAAAGAACCAGGGGATATTAAAACAGATGTTCCTATTAAAGTAACTGACAGAAAAGTGGAGTAAAAAATAAAATAAAAAAAATTAAAAAATTAGAAATTATAATTAAAATTTAAAAAAATAAATAAACCGCCGTCTAAAAGCTTTGAAAAATCCGCTGTTAAAATAATAAGACCGTCCGCGTTGCTCTTCAGTTCATATCGTGAAATCTCTTTAAACCTCTGAGAAGCTTTGATCTCATTCTCCGCCGCTATTCTTCACTTCACTACTTATACAACAAACAATTAGTATCTGAGATTTTATCCGCCAAATTATACTTCTTTTCTTTAATTCTATTTTTAGAATTATATAGAAAACAAGGGTACTTTTGAGAAAATAACTTAGATGTTATCCAGCTTTGTAGACCTAAAAAAATATTTATTCAGTGAAATTGCCGCCGCCAGGATCCTTAGTTAATGGCACGGATATTCCTTGAAAAAAAGTTCTAAAGCATTCATTTCAAGCAAGAAATTAATCCAAGAAATAAAGAAATCTATTGTATTCAACAAAAAATAAAAATAAATTTAGCATTTTTCATCTGTTTGATTAAAAAGATTATTTTGAAATTTAAGCCAACTTCCAAAATAATAATATTATAAGTTTAAACAAAAACAACAATTTAAATATAAAATGAAGTGTATTTTAATAAATAAGATCTTAAAACCATAATTTCAGAGGAAATAATAATGTTTATGTTGAACGTACTAAATGAAAGCCCTGGTTTAAGATTTACTAACGCCTAATTTTTTTACTATTAATCAAACTTTTTATTTTTTGATAACTAAAATTCTAAAATTTAAGTGAATAACGTAATTACTTTTAGTAACTAAGAAATACTTATTCTCCTTTAATTCAAAATAAAAAAATTAAAGAACAATTCCTGCTACATTCAGCTGTTTCTCTTGATAACTTTTATATTGATGCCTTAGTTTTCGATCTTTTCCCGCTTGAGGAGTAGTAAATAAAATTTTTGTAGACCAATTTCTTTTTTTTTTATATCGACGTTTCAGCCAAATTATTGCCTTTTTCAGAATAAGCTAAATTTGTAGAGTTGCTACTACAAACTACATTATCGCTATAACTCTCTTGTAAAACTTATACAAATAACAAAAACTATAACTCTAATGCGTACGTGAAAATGTAGATGATGTTTGTTATTGTATCCGAATTATGTGCATTAGGGAATAATAGAGAATTAAGGAATATTAAGGTTAATTGCCCTGATATGCCTATAACTGTCCCGCAAACATCTTGTAATTCATATCATGGATGACAATCGCCCACTGGCCATTGTTGCCTACGTTACGAATCAATGTTCTAGCTCATCGTCACCCAATCATTAATATCATACATGACAGATTTTCACTGAAACATGGTCAAAATTAAGGAAGTCACAATAGATCTTTTTCAAGCGCAGTGGATTTGGATTTTATTTTGCAATTCCTAACTTAAACGACTGACAGGTTCACATTAAATAATGTAAGCGAGAATAAAGTTGTCAGTTAGCTAATTGAAAGCCTGATATCTAAACACAGTACATTGATTGTACCACTGGGATTTTATTTCTGTACATTACATTTTCATTGCTCACAAAACAAATAGAATATTTATTAAAATAAAAATATTTGTAAAAGTTCAAATTCCATACAAATGAAAAATCATTACCTTGAAACCAGATGGAGACCATTCTACAAATTTCACTTCTTTTTTCTTTTTTATCAGAGCAATAGAGGCATTAACATCTTTAGGCGCCACATCTCCTCTGAATAGCAGACAACAAGCTATGTATAATCCATTTTCATTTTCACAATTAATAAAACGATTTGTTGCATCAAAACCTTTACAACTAATCTCAGATACTGATTGTGATTCATGGCTAGCTTTGTTTGAGCTAACTATAGGCGCATAACTAATTATAGGAAAATGAATCCTAGGAAATGGAACTAAATTTGTTTGAAAATCTGAAAAATCGGCATTTAAAGTTCCATTAAATCTAAGACTAGCTGTAATTGAACTGATGGTTTGCGCTAATAAACGATTTAAGTTTACATAAGCTGGACAATCTACATCTAACTTATTTTGGCAAATATTATACATAGCTTCATTGTCTACCAAGAAAACACAATCGGACAATTCCATCGTTGCACTTGTTGTCAGCACAGCATTGTACGGTTCCACCACAGCTGTTGACAACTACAAAAAACATACAAAATATTTTTATTAAATGTGTGCAAATATGTAGTTTTTTTTTTTGTCTGTTACTTAAGGCGCATCAATATCTAAGGTCATTAGCGCCGGTCTTTTTCAAAGCACACTGTTCTAAGGCTAGTGTTTTCTCGTTACAAACAAAACTATCCATTACCAAACCATGAGCTGTAAGAAGTTTCTTGGAAGAGAAGCCTCGAACTGATCTCGAACCCGGTATCTTCGTATGGAAGTCCAATGCTCTCCATACCAAGATTCAGTCTTAATTTAATTCAATTTTACTTTAAACAAAATTAAAATATGGTCATATGGACATAGGAACAGTTTCAGTATTATTTATTTCATGTTTTGTAACTAGAAATAAAACAGCCACATTTTTAATCACTCCTTATTGAGTTTCCTTCTAAAAAGAAATGAGCACGTTTTTTAAATAAAGCTCACTTCAAAATTTATTTATAGGCCACAATTTACACCAACATGTAAAACTTCAGCAAAACAAAGAATGCATCAAATTTTCTGAAACACTTAAATTTAACGAATTTCTAAAAGCAGCTATTTATCTACTAGTATGATCAGCTACCTCCAACACATCATAATAGTGATTCATCGAAGCAAAACTCATTGGAAGCTCAAGTAGACTCGCTTGGATCATTAAGCCCCCGTCATAGTCCGGTGTCAATACATTTTATTACAGACACTGGCCCTTGTCATCAAGCTGAAATTGGCCCAAAAGGTCGTAGGTTTCCTTTGATCGTGCCCAGAATAATTCAATTCCTCAATAACTCAATTTCGCTTGCAGTACTGAGGAAGAGATATATAAACCAACGCTCAAGGATTAAGTGTCCAGTGGAGAGTTTGGTTATAAGGTTTAAGTGAGCGTGTGGTTGGTTGGTATGATGGATTTTTCCCTGTGGGTACCTAACATATTAGCTATCCAATTTTATTATGTGAGGGTTAAGGAGTATCAGCATAAATATTTTTTGCCATGTTAGGCTGAGATACCCGCAGAGATAACAGCTCTCTGTGACTAGAACATAACACAAATGAGACCATGGTATTATTTTAAATAATCGATAATTAATATTCTTTTAAAATTAGTACCTTAGGCGATGGGAATATCGCCACTTCTAATTTACTTTGTTTTCTCCATTCTTCTTCTAACTCCAGTTGCAACAATGAAGCTAATCCAGAACCAGTACCACCGCCGAATGAATGTGTAAACATAAATCCTTGTAATTTATCACAAGATTCTGCCATTTTTCTAATAGGATCAATAATTTGTGGCAAGGCTGCGGTTCCAATGGTATAACGTCCTCGAGCGTAATTATTTGCAGCGTCTTCATTAGCATTGATTAAGCACGATGGCCCATATAAGTTTTTGTACTTACCACTCTTTACTTGGTCTGAAAATTAAATAAATTATCTCTTTTTAAATAAAGTTAGATTTAGTTATAGAAAAACAGACTGAGAATTTTTTTTAAAAAATTATGCGCTCTGAGAAATAAGTGCTTACCAATTACTGATGGCTCTAAGTCAACGAGCACAGCTCTTGGTGTAAAATTTCCTGATGACATTTCCATGAAGAATGAACTGAAACCTTCGCCATTTGGGAAATTTTTTTTGTCATCATTGTTACTGCTTTTTACATCAGAATTATTTTCATCTATGGTTGACTGGCAGTCATTTTGTACATTATCCCATTCAGCTGTTAATCTGCCTGTCTAATATTGATTTAAGTTATTATTTATTATAAGCATGTAAAGGATAAGGCAAACACAGAAGGTGATATGAGATCATAACTTCTAAATTTTAAGAAAAATTTTCCAGAATCTACTTTAGGCTATATAGAAAAATTGGTTGTAGGTATTTTCAGAGCAAATCAGAGTTGATAACAATCTGAAGAGAATGAAAAGTTTGTATTTGGTTTTCGAAAGTCTGTTAGGGTTACTATCTCATGCTTTATGTTGAACCTACTGAAGCTCGCTGTTGAGGATACTTTAGAGCAATTAGAAGATCTGGCTAAAGTCTTCCATCCCAAAGGTGCCCAAAGATCATTAATTCTTTCGCTTAGTATCTGTAATAAATGGTTTTTCAGCTATACTGGAGTTAAATTATGAAATGCGCAAACTTTAAGTTAGATAAAGAGAAGATTGGGTGCAGTACATGTCCTGTTCGCTCAAAGACCCGCCCTAAATTCTCTTCACAGCTGGGAACTAAGTGTAACTAGACAGGCATTTGCACAAACTCTCATCCTCTAGGAAAACAACAATTAAAAAAAAATTCTTTCTTAGCCTAAATCCTCTTGGAAGTGTGAAGGACGAGCAAATTACCTTGCTGAATATTATTTTGTTCCTATTCAGTGCTGAACTCCATTTCATTTTAAAATAAAATATTAACATTAATAGAAAACAAATTGGAAAAGTAATCCCTTCGAACCATTTCTCTCGGACTCGGCTTTGCGCGAGTATCACTTGGTGTTTGTATGGTTGGGAATGAGTTTGCAGGGTTGTTATGGAACTTCACAGGAATCTGGTGCCTTTAATTTGTACATTTCGGTTATTTTATAAAGTCTTTTAATGTTAAATCTCTCATTTTAAGCGACCGCTCTCCACTCTTTTGAGATAAATCACTACCATCACTCACTTGCAGGGCAAAGCAAGGAGTATTTCCAAAAAAAGTTGGTAACTCTTGTTTAGTAATGTTTGTAACAGTCCTGGCTTCAAGCATATTTACTTTTAGGGCTTTTTCGGTGAACGATTGCAACCTTATCCTTAACATCCTTAGTAACCTTATAGGATTAATAATGAAGGACGTAAGATAGCCAGTCCCTAGTCGACTGAAGAAGTTTATGCCATGTTAAACGCTACTAAATAATGTAGCTACGAATTTTTATTTAGTTTCTTTGATGCGCTCTTTGAACAGCATGATCATAAAAAGTAATATGTTTTATTAACTCTCTGCGACCCACTAGAATCATCTATCTCCAATTAAAATCTTCCATAAACCCAGTACTTTTTTTTTATACAAAAACCATTTAATGAAATTCTCCATAATCTAGATTATCATCCTAACCCACTATGTAAAACCACCAACGTTCCTACCGTTCTATACAGACATAAAATACAAACACATCCTCAACCAACAACTTTTTTTCATTAGCAGAGGTTTTCCTGCATACAATATCCTAGATCGATCTTAAACGTCCCTTCTAAACAATATAAGAATGTTATTATGTTTCAGAATTCTGATATCAAAATTTCTTTATATTTATCTTTCTTTTTTTCTTATTCTTTCATTATATATATGTATTTAAAGCAAAGTTTATCTATGTATCTCACAATGACAATGCACAACAGTTGCATTAATTTACGTAATAGTTTACCTCATCGATTCCATGCTCCAGACAATAGAGCTCCCAAACTGTATTAGCTACTTGAACGCCAGCCTGTCCCAAGTGAAGTGAAATTACTTCTCTCTGTAAAATATTTACATTAAAATGGTATAAGACAGGATAAAAGTGAATATGATACCTAGTATAAAATTATTTAGCAATCAGGAGAGAAGCTTCTGATTTTTCAATAAATTCGTTAAGTCTTACAAAGCAAATAGTTTCAGATTAAATATCCTAAATGAGCGAAATCAGAACATTAATTAATTTATTAAATAAGTTAAAAAAAAATAAGCGATTATCGGAGGATAAGAATGTATAATTTCCACCATCAATATGAAATCACTTTTCTATAACTGAGTACAATAAATTTGATCAGATCGAAATGTTTCCCCCCCCTTCATTTCTCTTCCTAAGATTTCTCTTTTGTTACGAATATTTGAAAATTTTAATACTAGTACCTAATCCAAGTTGTATTGCTTTTTATATATTTAATTTCGCCAAAACAGTTGCACTTACCATTGTATAAAATTTAGAACAACAAAGGAACTATACAAAAGTTTGACTTTAAATTTTTTTTGCAAAAATTATAAAAATAAAAACTAATAAAACTATTTACAGTAAAACTTTATAATTTAATAGAAATTTTTCAATTGTTTACATCATCTGTTGCTAAAAACTTAGTCAGGTAATTCTCTAATTTTATAAGTAATAACTAAAAAAATATTTTCAAATTTTTTCTTGTTACTTAATAAAACTTCTAACCATCCTAACTAATTTATAATTACATTCAATAACTGATTTTTAATATTAAAGCATTGACGCAAAAACCTTACGAGATGTTTTGTTTAAATATTCGTAGACAAATCTTTAAAAGTACGCAATGGTAGTTAAGAGTCCAAATTTTATAATGAGTTTGCCATCCGACGTCGGGCTTCCCACTACATAAATGTTTTTTTTCTGTAGAATAAGATTTCTTGTGTCTTCGATAGGACACACGTCAAGGTGTTCGGAGGACATGTCCTCTCTTCCACACAGAATGCAGGTCGGGTCCGCCGCCAACCCAATGAGATGTAGTTGGGCTTGCAAATAATCATGACCCGTGAGCCAGTCTGAAGCAGGCCACGCCGTCCCTTCCTGGCAGATTAGGTGGAATTCGTCCACCTGGTTCGACCAATACTAGCCACCGTTTTCCATCCGCTTTTGCTTTTTGTCTGCACTTCACTTCTGATCGAAGACAGTGCAGCAGTTATGCTTTTAAAAGGATAACTCTTTTTTGCCAATTCATTCGCCCTCTCGTTTCCAAGCAGCCCACAGTGCCCTGGAATCCATTGGAGCGCTATAGTCTTTTTGCTTTCATTGGCAGCCTCAATCGCTGCTCTGCATTTCGCTAGGACTGCCGACTCTGCATAGCTCGCTCCAGCTCTAGGTAGAATCGCCGCACGCGAGTTAACAAAGACCACAATGCGGCACCAAGGACCCCGCTTCACTTTATCAAGAGCTAATAATATTCCGGCAAGCTCGCCATCATAATTAGTGGAAATTTTCCCCACAGGTGCTGATATTTGATATTAATGAGTTAAATAGACATCATTACTCCTTTTGATGAGGAATCAATTTGGATCATTCCCAAAAACTCGCACAGATAAGCGTTAATGTCAGTTCACTGTAACCAAAATTATAATACTTCCAATTTAAAGTTTTGTCTGAAAATTCTACTTTCTTTGATGTTAGTAGTTATATCTTAAAGAATATGGATTTATATTTCGATGAGCAGGAACTTTTACAATTCCTACTTGAAATTCTAAGAAAGTTCACCTGCAATTTGTGGCATCTCTTTTCATTTTTTAAAGTTCTGCCTCTATCTTCATTCTTGCTAATAAATAAGAATACCCTTGATTACCGAGGAGAGCCTTTTAGCTGCGTGATTGAAAAGTACAATCTTTCCTGTAACAAATAAAAATAATTATTGACATTAAGCTTTTTTAAATTTTTAATTTAATAATAATTCTGATTTAAATTTGTCAATTCTGTTCGAAAGAAAAAATAATTTAGAAGTATACATTATTCTTTACTTTGTATGTAGCATGCCAGCATGTTTTATGTAGTGTACCATGATTGTATAAATTAAAAACACTGAAATTGGTTCAAGTTTTCTTGGTTAGTATAACATCTTACCACTTGAAATGATTCCAATAAACCATTAACCCCCTCTTGTTCTCCCATGTTCATCTTCTCTTATATAATCCTAAAGTCTTTAATCATGATTTCATTTTACTTTCTAAGTTTTTCTCAACAGACTAAGTCGTTACCATGGGAGCGCTTTTTAATGAGGCAATATCATTCAAGTTGAGGTGGTTACCACTTTACAGGGATGTGATGAGAAGGAGTATTTTACTGAAGCTGTAATAGTAGTAGCCGAGTTTCTCAAGATCTACCGAGGAAATGGTTCGGTAAGGTAGTGAGTAAGAGGGATGAGTAAACTCCACTCTGTAGAGGATTGACTCATAAATTAGGGTCGGGAAAGGGTCGGACACAGATTACATGGGACCAAGTGAATTTGCTAAATCCGGTTTTCTTATCAGCTTCCTCACTAACTGTATTCTTGTTTATATATACATAAAATAAGTGACTTTCTATATTCTTTATTTGCCACTTTCTTATTTTGGCAGAGAAACAAAAAAAGTTTTTACCTTCTGTGTCCCAAGCTTGTATTATATAAAAATAATAACTTCAAAGTCAGAAGAGTTTAGATTGAATAACAGGCACCTACGAAGAGGTAACCACTTAATAACATGAATAACCTTCTTCAGGGAATTAATAACATTTTTTATTCTTCTATTTTTGTTTAATTTTTTTTTTTTAGTGACCGGATATTTGAGTAAACCTGGACCATATTCAGATACTAAAATAGTTCTTTCTTTTTATTATAAAAGTAGTTTAATTATATGGATTTTGTTTATATAACATTTAATAAAAATGAATGCAAGATATACATAAATATGTATATTTTTTTAATACATGTACTTACATTTTTTTACCATTTGCTTGGGTATCTATTTCTAATAAGTACAACTTAAAAGTGTTTGAACGACGACTTCTTTAACCTTCAAGTTGTCATGAGGACTCGTAAAGTATAGTATGTATATTTGTACATTTTTTAAACAAATGTAAAAAATAAAAATAAATAGTTCAATGTTGTACATTAGATGTTTATATGTGAATTATTCTAGATTTATATTCAGCTAATTTATTATTAATTTCATTAACACATACCTAATTTTCTATTGCAATAATTCCCAGTTTTGTTAATCCATCGGGTCCCAAAATAGATCGAAGATATTTTTTAAGTTTAGATAATCTTTGACTAAAGATTGCGCAGTTTTTCTTGCAGATTTCTGGCCGTGTAAGGAAGCGAATAGTAAATGTGCTTTACTGTAAACAAAATTCATATTAACACATTAAATAAAATGCATTGCCTCGACCGGGAATCAAATACGTCACAGGACTTAATGATTTCAAACTCACTGCTATTAGAAAAACTGTTTAGGGCAATTCATTTATTTAAATTGTTAATCATAATGATTTGTTTACTTACAATTAATTAGTTTTTAATAATAATATCCAATAAATAATATATACGCACAGATGCTTTATCTAGTGGAAAACTTCGCCTTAGTGAACGAGCGTCCCGTGCCGTTCCTCTCAACATAATAACTAATATAGACTTTATCCAACCCCTTAGGAATCCAATTCCCGTAGAATAGGGTTAACTACTTAGATCAAGATTAACTATGCTAGAGCTGCCTTTTAGTATCAACACGGCTTCCTGCCCATGTTGCTAGTCTCACGTTCTGCTTACTATTGTACTTAGTTTTACTAAAAACATATCATGCTTCAATTAATGGCTTGCACCATTGTTTATTTCTAATCTAATAATTTAATATTAGATCCTATTGAACAACATATTGATTTCTATTACTGCTTAAGTAAAAGAGCAACTTCAATTTTGAGAATTACCCTACAAAACAGAAGTATGAAAAAGTAGTTTTATAAATTATTCAGTGTAAGAAAACAAACTGGCACAAAAAATCTAAATTTGATCTGATGCTTGATAAAGTTTTTGAAAGCGTCAATTAAGTATTTTGTAAACTTGGATGATCTTTAGTGTCCTTTTTTCTGAGGCTAAAAATATTTAGGCCTCTGCCATTTGTATTTGAACTTTTTTTTATTTTCTTGAATTTGAATGTCTTTTAGAAAGGGAATGCCCGACCGTAGCAGGAAATGAACCAGTCAATTATTCAGGAATCTTTTCGACAAAAACAAATATGTTTGCGGAAACAGTTGATATGAACAACCGCCTGAGAATTGGCGAACCCGCAAGCAACCTTCTGCTCTTTACACTCGCATTATGGCCATCTGTAATCAATAAATAAACACCGTCACTTCACAACTGTTAATTTAAGAATTTCAGTCTTAAAATGCAGACATTTGACTTTCCTAGACAAATCTAAATATAAAGGGGGGGGGGTTCTGAGGGAGCAGGTGACGTTTCTCTCAGTAACAGAATTATTTCATGAACCTGTATTATGCGAAACAATCAAAACATGTATAAAATTTGAAGATTTAGGATTGGTCGTGAGGGCGTTAACACAAATTATTTTGAATTTTGTAATAAATGTAAGAAAACATTTCTTTTTTTTTACATCAACGCTTTTATTCACAGCGACATTCTTAGTCAACATTTGGCAGGGTATCATCATTTTACGTAATGCTGTCAGAATACTTTTAAAGCTCATAGAATATTAGACCAAAAGTTTCTCAGATATTGTCTTGTGCACCATCATCCTGAGGATGATGCGAGCAATAAATCGTCGAACATTGGCAATGAATTGTTTCTTTCCCCAATTCAAACTGAAGAAGATCTGAAGAGAAAAAGTTACCTTCTTTGAATTTAAATTAATTTTTATTTTATTAATAACAATTGGCAGTGATAAAAGCTTACAAATAAAATACAAGTTTGGAGGAAGCGCAGAAATATTGTTCTTATTTCTGATGTTTGTGGAGAGCTTCTTGTAGGCTATATGGGCCACACCTGTTTCAGACAGGCCTACGCTCGAATTGAAAATACCCTTCAGAACCAATACAATAACAGAATGATGGAGAAATTGCCATACATCATGATGCAGCCAGATTGAATCAACAAGAAGGCTGGCAGAAATCAATATATTCGTCAATTTAACGAAAACAAAATAAATGTACCAGTATTTTTATTAATAGATAAACAACTTCAAGAAATTCTTATCAAACCTCCTTGAATGTTCCTTTTTGAGGTTATTTGTAATATCTGTTTTTATTCACATCATTTGTCAATCTTCACCTCACTAATAAAGTCTTATTCACTGCCAATACATTTTGATATAGATTTACGTGATTTACAATTTCATTCATAATTTTTCACTTTCATTAATATCACTTGCAGTAAATGTATGTAAAAAAATAAATTGCTGCGACAGACATCTGATTTCTGCTATCTTTGTAAAAAATATGTCCATTTATGTATTCAATAAAATATAGATTAAAATACTAACATTTTTTACTTTCGTTTAGTTCACAGTATGCGAAAAGAACGATGATCTCTTTCAATAAGTATTATCGTTTTGCTCATTATGATTCTCTTTAATGTCAGTAGTGCATCACATTTTAATTAAGGTAATTCAATGAATGTATCACACTTAATAGAAATGATAATAATAATAAAGAAACATAACATCATTCAATTTTTTTTTGTTTATTTATACTTTTTACCATTTCTTTAATTTTGTTTATCACATCATTTTCCTTGCCAGTAACGATGATGGCTTTACTTTATCTTCCCTCTAGCAGCAATATCAAACGCTCTTAACATTTCTTACCCCTACATTCTGTTTGTCACTCCTTAGTTCTTGAGTTTTTATTTTACATGTGAATGCTGCAACAACAAGACAAAAAGGACAAAAAAAAAAAGCAGGAACGAAAGGATAGTTGCATATAGAGGAGCTAGAGAGGGGCGTTTACATTCTATAAGTGGATGAAGTGTCTGGCTCGTTAGCAGAGCATTGTGTTCACAAGAGTAAAGGATTTTCGAACGTTCTTGCACAACAACTTTCTGTGTATTTTGTAGAATGCGGCGTGACTTACACTGTTCACTGAGTTCACACTGCAAGATTAGTGAATTCTGAATGAAAGGGTCTACTATTCAAAGGCATATACAAGCGCAAGTTTATATTCAGATGGTGTTCTTGGGTTTGTGCGCTTGGATAAGTGTTGTTATAAGCCAGCGAGAAGGAATTAATTCAACCAAAAGCGAACATACAACAATTAAAGGACTTGTAGAAATGAAACTCAAAACTAAGTAAACTGACTTTTGGTTTTAATAATAATTAGCTATTATTCATGAAACAAAGAAGAAATTTTAGGGTCTATAAATTTTTAAATTCAAGGATTAATTTAGAACATTCGTCTCTTGAGGAATGTATCATGGAGTCCAGATAAATTGAAGAAAAAAAGTGTCGACATCTTTAGTAAGCGAAAGATGGCTGTTATTCTGCTAACTACTGAACCTACAAATTCCACTTGACAATAAATCCACACTGGATTAGAATTTGGTGTTCCTAAAAAACAAAAAAAAACATATTTTGTCTCACTTCTTAACTTCTCTGCCTTGGAATTCATTCCTTTAGCAATCCATTTCTTCCAACAGCTACATATTCTGTACAGAAAAAAATTGCAATAGATTATTTATGGAAAACTAAATAGAAATATCTACATAAAACTACAAAAATTATTACTAAAAATCTTGTTGAAATCTTTTAAGATAAGAAATTATTTGAGCTTTATCTAGTTTACGGACATTTCCCATCTGATAAATGTTTAAACTTAAATTAACCTAGTTAAGTTGAAGTGGTTTCTTTGGACTCTGGTATAATAACGGCTTACCAGTGCTTTTGTTCTCTTCCTGAAATGTAAAGCTTACATTGTTCCAACTTTGGGAATAAAGAACTAACTTCTTTTTTAACTTGTTTTGGAAAATTTATCACAAAGTTTTGGTGTAGTCCTATTTTATAAAATGTAAATATAGGTGTGGTTATTTTTTCTTTTTTTTTACTTTAAGTTTTTAAGAAGTTCTAATTTTTTTTTTTTTAGAATTAAATTAGTTTGTACCAATACTTAATTTTAAAAAGAATGTCAAATAAAAGTGATGAATTTTCCTTTTTACTTTGAATATTAAGTCGAAAAACTCACCTAACATTGATAACTTATTTTTGGTAAAGAGAGATGTCTCTAAGATTAGTTATACGTTTGTTCGTCGTCATGCTTGTTATGTTCTTCACAAAGCAATTACTTGGGTTAGGCATTTAGCGCAGTCAGAATTCGGCATTCCTTATCAAGATATTCATTAAATTATCTAGTCACAACTTTTTCACTTTTAAAAACGGTCTGATCATGAATATCTCATTTAAACACTACTCATCCATGGTAATCTGTGAACAAACAAAAAATATAGAATTTTTTTTTTTTTTGTATAAAAATTCTCAGCAGTGCTGAGAACAGTATTCCTTAATGAGATGATTTCTGGAAGGCGTTTTAGCGCATCAAAAAATAAGAAACTCGAAGGACCGTACTGGAAGAGAACAATTACTAAATTTTGAAAGTAAAAGAGTCTTTCGAAATCCTTTTGGAAAAAAATGAGCAGGTCTATTTTTGCATTTAGGCTTACCTACATTAAAATAAATAAATTCTCGTAATAAATTTAATATAAAACGAATCACCTTACGACTTCAGAAAGAAATGATAAGGTCACGAGAAACTACAAGAATGGTTGTTGACCATCCTTCTTCTTTTAAGTTTATTCTTGGATATAAATTCATAAAGGCAATTTATAAATACTTAAAGGAATTGAAGTGTTAAATGGAAAATTTGGGTTTTTTTATTTGATTCATTTTCCACTTCCAATAATTTCACTTTTTAGCAGAACACAAATTTCTTTGGCTGCGTATATACGTATATATGTTACAGTGAAACACCGAAATCTGGAGAATGTCGACTTTCACCGGTGAATGTCAACATTCACATAGTCGCTTGGTGTATGTCCGAAATATTTGCTAAATACCCTTATTTCTGACTTACACCGGTAAATGTTGACATTTAGCATGCACTAATGGTGAATGTTGAACATGTTGGAGATTTATATTTTCTTCTCCGTAATTCAGTCGCTATAAAACGCCACAATTAACGTGGTACAATTAACTTCTCTTCACCATTAATTTTTAAAACATCAAAACGTTTTAATCGTCTGTAATCCAAAGGTGTGTTGCATTTAATTTTAGCTGAAACCACTTCAGAAAGTATTTTAGAATACTTTTCTTGAGAAAAATAAAAACAATTGTCTTCTCGTTTACCCGCAATTAATGCATTTAACTTTTCAAGAAAAAGATCACGATTTACTGCAGTATCCATTTAGTATAAATTAGGGTATCGGAAAAAAAAATTAAGAAAACGTTACTCGCGTTATCAAAGCTTGCATAAGACTGACAAAGCTGACTGACTCCGAGCAGAACAAAGGATTTGGCGGGAGAGAGCCAGTCATGTGTTTTTTGACTCTTCTGTTTTGGACCTCCACCAGAGCATATTTGTGATTGTCGACACACACCGGAGAGGGTCCGAATGTACAACAATGTAATGAAATATTCGATCTTTCACCGACGTATTTGGTATTTGTTGACATTCACCGGTGAAAGTCGACATTCTCCAATTTCGGTCATTCACGGTTACATATACATTAAGTATATTATATCAAGAAAGTCAATTTTCGTCATTATTTCACGTTTAAATATACTTTTGAATTGATCACTCATTGTTAAAATAATGAAGCAGATGTTATAAGACAGATTAACACCATTCACAGTGCCTTTTAGTTTAGATTGTCATTCTCCTCTGATATCGAGCTGTTTGTAATAGGACTTGATCATAATGCTTAGCTCTGCCGGGCGGACCACTGCTTCTTATCAAAACATACACTTCAGAGGACGTTTAATACCTTAGATAGCCACAACTGGATAGCCACTAACACCATCCCTAAATTAACAATATTCAAATTATCGCTTAACTTTACAGCGAAATTTCCCTTCCGACAGTCCAAACTGCAATCATTGACTGTAAAACGATAAGTTATATCCATTAACTTGTATTCTCTGCAGTAAGTTTAAGATTCACCAGCCAGAAGTAGTAGTTCGTCTGACGAACAATCAAGTTAGCCAATTAAAAAAAAACTATTTTTGAATGGGAATCCTTTAAATAACGCCTAGAATTTTTAATCCGTGCTTTAATCGTTCATTTTTACAGGCGGGGCTTAACGCAAACAACAACCAAATAGATATCGCGGACGAGAACGGACGCTCATACTATACATTTTTTTCGATATACAGAATTCGCCAAAAACATTATTATTATTCCAAATTCTGAGAACCTCAAAGTTATTATTTCACGGCGGAACCTCAAATTGTAATATTCGATACATTCACTAATTACTGCCCCTATCAGCAAAACTAGCAATTAAATCCACGGTGTTATTTTGGAATGACCAAATACTTGAAACTTAAAATGTTATTAAATTAATATTTAATAACAAATCGTTCTCTAACGAACCATTTGTAATTAGATTTTAAATATATATTATTTATTTTGTTAACAACAATATTTGTTACCATTTTAAGGCTGTTTGTTAAACATTTCCAGAAACCCTTAATGGTACCAGAAACCTAGTAATGCAATAAAGAACTTTTAAAAGATTGTCTGTGGCCAGCGCTGAGATCATTTTTGCTCAACCTGCGGTTTAGGAATAAATTTAATCCTCTTCTATAGTATAAATTATCGTATAAGAAGTGAAAAGGATATCCGGTGTGATTGTTGGGTTTAAGAAGAATGATGATTTCTATTTAATGGGAGTTTTTGATTGGAAAATTTATGAGATTTAATCCAAACGGAAATTCGCTTCCTTTCAGGAAATTGGTTTTAACTAAACTACCTTTCCAATTCGTTTGTTTGAATAATACAAAAAAGAACAATTCATGTCCAATAATAAACTAAATTAGAAAACAAGTAATTTCCTTATATACGCTAGTAAACATATAAGTTGCTTATTTTCCTTCTTTTTCTTTTATGGCTGAGTTGTTAAACGTTAATTATTTGGGCCTAACTTATTAGATAAGCTAATTTTAAATGTTTTAAATTCTGTTAATGAACATTACAATTAATGAAGTTTAGTGTGATTAAGAATGGAATTAAATGATTGAGGTGGATGCATTAAAATCTGATTGCTTCTGGATCTTAAGCCTATTTGCACAGATCTATCCATCTATCTATTCTATCCATAATCTATTTGCACAGATCTATCCATCTATCTATTCTATCCATAATCTATTTGCATAGATCTTCAATAGTGTACACTAGCAAGTCATTAAAAAATGGAAAACAAAATAATACCTTTAAAAAATAACTATTTCTTCCCGCTTGAACTACCTCGATTCATTTTAAGAAGACGCACACAACTAATTTTGTAGTTTACCTAATATTGTTCTTAAAAAATTATAGCCGACCATGTGCGGTACCTTGGTATGTACCTAGACAAGAGACTTACCTGGAACCCCCGTATGAGACTTAAACGTACCGAACTAAACAAACGATACAAACTTCTAGCCAGACTACTTGACAAACGCTCAAAACTCTCACTACAGAACAATCGACGACTCTATGCAGCTCTTCTCACATCAATATCGACTTACGGACTCGAACTTTACGGAACAGCTAAAAAGCAAACATCAATAGACTGCAAACACTCCAATCCAAAATACTCCGCCGCATAGTAGACGCTCCATTCTATGTTAGCAACCACACAATACATACAGATCTCCAAATTCCACTCATCTCCGAACTTGCCAAAAACCGATATAACAATTTTCATCAAAAACTCTCATTACATCCCAACCCTTTATCTGCAAACTTGTCTTCAACTACGCTACTCTCCAATCCCCAAAGACGGCTGAGGCGTCGTTGGCCCCGTGACCAACTGGGTGACTAATGGCGGCCATCACTGGATGACCGTCATTCACGTCTGCCACGTTATTTATACACATTCATCACATTTACTAATTGTACCCTTTAGGTACAAGTGTAAATTTCAATAAAAGGATATTAAAAAAAGAAGAAATTATAGCTGTTTTTTTTAACCAACGATATTTTAAACTAACGGAATTGAACTTGATTTTCTTCATCAAAAATCAGAATATAATATGTGACGAACGTATTCATGCTTACATCACATTCAATTATTTAAATAAATAAATTTAATGAAAACACTAAGAAATCAAGAAAAAATAAAAGGTATTACATTTCAGTGAAAGTGCTTTTAAAAAGGGAGAGATAAAAATATCCTATTTACAACAGGAATGGGCAGTTTATCCCACTTGGTTAAATCCTCTTCAAGATTGGTTGGCTGCACCTGGCATATCTACCAGGTGAATGACAGTGCTCAGATAGAAACAAGAAGACCTTGGTGACCATGTCTCCATCGGCTTCATGTCGGGAATCATAGTGTGGTTGTTACTACGTGTTGTCTAACCAAAAGTTCGTTATGTATGTGTTAGTGTAAAGAGTATAAAGTTGTTGTTGTCTGTAAGAGTGACGTGGTAAGCCTGGTCTTGTCAGACATAGTCCCAACAGAGGGTTTCTCTACAGCTAATCCTAACGTCTCTAAAAGCACGTAGTGTATACTAACTGCTGGTGGCTCTACCCTGCAACAACTCAACCTTGCGATTACTCCTGCAGCTTACCAATTGTGTGGGCCTTATTCGCGTCAAAAAGGATTTGCACATTTTCTCCTGTGCAGATAAATTAAATATGAACTTTGGGCCAAGTACGAAAAATGAAATTATATAATTGATTTTTCAGGTTAATACACATTGTTTTTTCGATGGATAATCTCTATCATCAATGTTGCATAGATTGTTTCATTCTATTCTGAAATTCGATTCTAAAATGTGGAATTTCATAATTAGAACTTATTACTTAAAGCACAACCAGATTTGGCCTCTTACATCCTAACAGATTCTCTCCTAAAGTTGGAATGGTAAGAGATCTTGAAGTGCTCATGTACCAGGGGAACCAAATCAAAGATCACCTTGAAGTTTGTTAAAAGGTAGTTAAGCCTACAGGGGAGGGGGTTCATTTTAGGCAATGTAAGAATATGAAGGATACCAAAGGCCAGAAATCCAAATATTTCTGCAGATCAGGTCAAAACTTGAATACGCCTCTATTTTTTGGAATCCTACTTAGCCGGCGAACATAAGAGGTCAGAAAAGCTGCAAAAGAGATCGCTTCCTCAAATATTTAAAGAAGTCCAATTTAAAATGTGGTGAATTTGGATTTCCTTGAGGATTGGCGACTGTGGTACGATCTGCGTTTTGTTTTCTAGATTTTAAATTATGAGGCTGTCTGACTCAGAAGCAATGCAATATTTAAAATTCTTCATCAACTTTGCTTCAGAATAGAAGATTAGCATTTTTATATACAGGATGTACAGGGAGGAGAGGTCGAAACTTCTGGAGGTGATTCAGCAGCTAAAATGCAACAAAAAATGTTTTATTCACTATGGCTCGATTCTCAATAGTGTCCAAGATATCAGCAATTATAACTTTTCCATCGATATTCGCTTTTTCCACCATAAAAACGGCCTTAACTTTTCGTTTATTCGTTTTGAATAAGAAGATTTGTTGTAGGATAAAGAATAGAAAAGTTACGGCCGTTTTTTAAATGCAAATATCTTGGACACTATTGAGAATCGAGCCACAGTGAATAGAATATTTTTTGTTGCATTTAAGCTGCTGAATCACCTCCCGAAGTTTCGACCTCTCCTCCGTGTACACCATGCATACAAATAAAAAAGGCAAAAAATCTTTTAGATACTAAAATTACTCTTCTTCGTCAGACATCGTCCGAATTCAGAGGACGATGAACAGTTTCACTGGTAAAATGTAGATATTCAAACAAGGCCTAACATATGTAGGGATTGAAACATAAATATATTGTCTTATTTAGTTATAAGTAAATAAAAGTAAAGGAAAACATGATTAAAAATTGCGAGGACCATTTGTGTCCAGATTGTAATAATATACATAGGTACTAAAAATTGAGTAATATAAGATTCTAACAACGAATTCTTTATTTCGTACATTCTACAGCCTGCGACTAAATTGGTATGTAATCAGAAATTTTAAAAGACATTTGCCTTAAAACCAAAACTGTGCACGACCAATCACTTGTACCTTGGAAATCAAAACAATGAACTGATAGCATTTAGCGATGCAAGGCAATAATACATTGCATAAACACCTGCCGAGTTTAACGCCCTAATCCTAACTTCTGCCAACAAATGCTGCGAATGGAACCAACAAGCTCCTCAATAAAACTCTGCTTGAATCAAAATCTTACAACGACAAAGGCATAAATAGAATCTAGGAAGGAACCAAAAATAAGGAGAGAAAAAAGGAATCTCTTGATGAAGAAATGAATCTCAGTAGCCTTCTTCCTCCGAAACTAACAATGAAAAAAAAGAAAGGATAAAGTTGGGTCAACATTAATGCTTTCAATGCAGCTTAACAGTTGCAGTTTATACAATTAAATAATTCTAATACGGTTCATCATGGGATGTCTGTAATTTTTCATTCTAAGTAAATCCATAAAAAATAAATTTTCGTGGAGAACAAGTTTCAAATAAAATTGATGAGCGCATTTAGGTAAGTGAAAAGTATGTACGAGTTTAAGTTAGAGCTGTTGACGAGTAAATCGTAGAAACTGGATAAACCCAGTCAATTCCATTTCCGGGTGTGAGGAGGGAACCTTAGATGAGAGACATTCTGCTCTCGCTACTCCCACACAAGCGCTAAAAGCATTTTATTACATTGAGAGAAGCTCTAATGTGAACCAATGGAAAGCTAATTTCCAAAAGAAAACATGTTCGCTTTTAGTAGAAATAAGTGGAAACAAAAATGGATTAAATTAATAACAAGTATTATAACAAAATTAAGATAATATTACCTCCGAAATAGCCAATATTGTATTATACGATTCAGTCAAATCCCACCATCGTCAATAAAGGGAAAGTTTGTCATCTACTTGGTGTTTTGCCTTGAGGATAGTTAGCGTTACAGGTAATTTGGGCTGGTACTGTGGTAGAGGGTCTACTAGAAACGAGGAGAACCTAGTTGGCTTTGCTATTTAACGAGTATGTCGGGTTAGCAGCTCATTATTATGCAGGGGCACGACTGCATGACCTTATCAACCACTAAACAGTCTTCTCAGCAGCAACCCCTCTCCATCCATACGTAACACCCTTTACCGCTAATTTTTCCCTCCTACTATAGCCTACTACTACACCAGTAGGGTTGTACGTGAGTGAGAGAAAGTGTTGGAAGGGTGAACGAGAGTGAAACGGAGAAAAAAACACAACTGAAGAACCCACGAGATACAACTTTATCGGTTTACATAGCGCCCGGATATGACCTCAGCGTGGTTATTAGCCATTGTACGCATGCAGTCTCATGCATGTGGCCTAAACAGTTTCCTCTTCAATCTGATCAACGCAAATCATATAATAATCCATTTAAAAACAAACTTTATATCCACTTAATGTGTGTTTTTTTTTTTAAACAACAAACAAATCGTAACCGTAATCACTTTGTGCAAATTCTGCTTCCATTAACATTACTAAACTCATTCCCATTTCTCCCACTATAGCAAGCCAGTCAAGTTAGTTTCCGATATGGGTACTGCTTTTAGTTCAAGTAAATTTACTGAATTCTGTAAAGATTATGGCATTCAACATGTCATGATTGCAACTGGCACTCCCCATGCCAATGGCAAATTGAAATTGTTAATAGAACGTTGACCCCAATACCAGCAAAACTGACTACCTCTCCGACTCAGTGGTACGAAGTTTTAGCGAAAGTCGAATTTGCCTTTAACAATAGTATTAATCGGGCGACAGGTGAGACCCCATCCATGATCTTATTTGGAATAAATCAAAAGGGAAACCATAACGATGATTTAAGACAAATTTTAGAATCTCAACACCCAGTTTTTCGCGACCTAGAACAAAGCCGATACGATGCGATTAATAAGTTACAAAATAGTGCTAATTACTATGAAAAGTATTATAACAATAAACATAAGGCACCCGGAAAATATGAAGTTAATGATTACATCATGATAAAAAATACGGATGTGACATCTGGAATAAATAAGAAATTAATACCTGCTTTAAAGCCTATGTCGCTATGTTATCAAAAAAGTATTAGACTCAAACTGTTACGTTATAGCCGATCCTGAGGGGAAACAGGACTACCCAACTACCTTATGAAGGAATATGATCACCTATGCACATTAAGCCGTGGTTACCTGATAGTTAGCCAATTGCAGACTATTGAAGTTATTTGTTTTATTCATGCTTAATTTTTCAAACTTAATGTTTTGTACTTTTCTAATTGCTGTTTTGGATTGTAACGTTATTGTTATTTATTTTCATAATTTTAATTGAAGAATTTTGCTAAGAATTATTGTTTGATTGTGAGACCAATCAAGGCCAGGTTGGACGAGCTGTAAGCGAATATTTTAATTGTTTAAAATCATATTAATTATTAAATAATTATAATAATACGGACATATGATAAAACATATGTATGACATATTGAATGTAAAAAATTATTAAAGCTAGAGGTTTTTGTTTTATATTTATGTAGCGTTGAGTTCTTTTGACTGCCTTAACCCACGTTTGAGAAAGAAATAAAATAATAAGAATTCATTGTGGTTGTTCTTCTTTCTCTTAGTGAATCCTTCACATTCAATGATGCCGTCCAAAGAAAATAATTTTAATTTCTATTCACTTTTATATTATCTTACAGATACGTTGATTTTTGACGTTTTGAACCAAACAACACTTGTAATTTTTTTTTAAACTCCACTTATAATTCAAAAACTTTAGTAATTATAAGTCTTTAGAAAGACTGACACTTCTCCATCTTATAAATTTATTACAGAATAACAAAAATTGGTTTAACTTGAAACCAGAACTCATTAATTACAGTAGGTGCACTTGGTGTCCCATGACCCTCAAATTTTTGTACTTTTCTAACAAACTACACCACCTAACTTGGTACTAAACTACAACTACCTGCAAATTATATTTATAATATAATACAGGAAGGCAACATCCTGGAAAGAGAGATATAAAAGAAATTGAGGAATGTACTCTGCATGTCCAAATAAATAAATTCACTAAATTATAACGCAGAGAACAATTAAAACATTTCCTTTTTCTCTTATTATCTATTGTAACTAAGTTTAAATTAAAACGTAACAACTTAATATAAAGTGAAATAATTTCTGATTAGAAATGGAATAGTAACTAGAAGTTAGGATATATTTTACTGCAGAACTATAAGCTTAAGACTAACCCCGATAAGTGCACATTTTTAAATGTATTTAGCAGCTGACAGGAAATTTATTTTCATAAAATCTGAATTTAAATTGTTGGTAAAAATTTACAGTATTAATTTATATACACAGTAAGATACATATATCGTTCCTAAATTATTGTGGCAAAATAACTGTTCCTTACACCAAAATATTTCCCTGAACAAAAATAAAAGTAAGTGAATTAAAGTAAAAAACCTCCAAGGTTAATCATAAATAACAACAAGAGAGAAAAACAAGAGAGTTATAATAAATCATTAAGTTTGGTTTAAGGATTTGGCTTAACAGCTACGTGCTGCATTCGCCTCCTCTCTCCTTAGCGAGAGACATAAAATATAAATACTCGACTAAACTTTAAGTAAACATTTACTTGAAACAAAAAAAAATGGAGAAGGATTATCAGTACAGCGTGTTGAGCTAGCACGCGAAGGGTTTCAGGAAAGCGAGTAGCTACGCTTAGAATGATCTAGGAAAGTGTCTCAGTACCTCTAATACTAGTTGAAGTATACACGAAGTTAAGAGAGTAACCAAAGTAGCCGATCGGTTGAAGGCACATTTAAGATGAATCGTGGTACTGGGTTCGAATTCCAGTCTTGGTCTTGAATCCATTTAATGCAATGTTTCCTGTCCGCTTTCGTCCACAACTGACTTAAAATTCGCTTGAAAAATAACCGTTGAAGAATGTAGGCTAGAAGAATAGGGGTAATTGCGCCATAAATGCACATATCCAAAAACCTACACTTCAATCCAAATGAACTTAGGTTACTCCGCTATTTCCCCCCAAAAAACCACACAAAAATTTATTACATTAACTTTTTGGGGAGTGTAGAAAGTCACAAACAACTTCGTTACAAACTTTTTCCGAGAATATTTTATTTTAAACTGTTTAGAGGGAACAGGTGCAGGCTACAAAGTTTTCAAAAGTCATTCAAAATGTTGGTGTCTGGATCGAAGTTATTTTTGTAAACTGAGTTATTCATCAGCTATTTTTTTTGTTTAGCTTTCTATTTTTAGCCATTTTTGAAAATTCAATGTAGTTGAATGGGCAATGAAAAACAAACGCTGGTTGCATCAAAGAAAAGAAATCGATCAGCCCGCAATGCTAAGAAGTACTTGGTTACAGTACTTGGTTCGATTACCGGCATTGGATTTTATTTTTAATGGTTAATACGAGAAATATATATTAAAGTAGTAAGCATGGTAGTTGCCTCCATTCACAACAATAATCTAACTCTCATTTACAAATTATTGACTACAAATATTTGAATTTAATTGTTTGAGCGAAGCAAGCGACATTCTTTAGTGTTGAATCATACCTAGTAGCCACCTAAAATTTTTTTAACTATGTAAACAGAATAAATAGTTGAATATAAAAAAAAGAAAGAAGAAAGTACGCGTTGCAAAGCATCTTTACCAAACACAAAGAACTTTTGTAAACAGACCGGCCGGCACACAAATACGAACAGTCCGCCCAAGGCAGACACACTGCGATTCAACAATATTGAGGGTTACTGAAGAGGACAAATCCGCCCCTATTGGACAAATAAGTGTATGAACCTCTTGCAATCTGTACACAGGCTGCATCTCACAAGATATATATCAATAGAACACTTTTTCAGCGTGTGAGTGAATGCAATGTTGAAAGAAAATTGCAATGAAAGATTCCACTCGGCCCATTCTATACAGCCTAGGTTTAATATAGCTTCCCTTTGGCTTAAAAGAGAGAGATTCCTGCTAGATTCTTGTTTATAGTTTAGTAATTACTTTCGATAAGTTATTCATAAGTTACATCCACTATTTTATCAATCTACCAAGTAAAATAACGATAGAAAAGAGATATGAAATAGGTTGACTGTAGAAGTGGTAACTATCTAATTCTAATCAGTAAAAGTTGTCTCAACTGACATTCTGAATAGCGTCTTATTCATTTAATTAATTATGTTTTATAAATGGGTAATATTGCTAATATTTAAGGATATCATGTGGAGAAGTGAGTCCCCATAATCTTGGAATTACTGCGAAAGTCTAACATTTGCACTTAAACATTAACAAAGGCTGCAGACTATGTGTTAACCATTTAGACTTAATGAATCTGTGAAAATATTAGATCTCATTCATTGATTTTTTTCAATAATAATAATAAATTATAATTTAACGCCGCTTAATGTAAACAGAAGAACAAGAAAAATAATTTTATATTTACAAAATTAGCACCTAAAAAACAAAGAATTGCGTTTTAAGATGTTTGAAGCTGATGAAATGAGCCGACATTAACCTTAACTCCTTACTATTCTCCAATTTAGCATACCATTTTACATTTAATACTAGATGATTTTCTTTGATGGAGAGCAATCCATTAATTCAAACGAGTTCTTTACGGCCGCAGGCTATCTTAATTTATTTAGAAACTTTTTTTTTTTATTCTTTAACCGAAGAAAAATAAATGGCTTTACACTTGCAGCAGCTCGCCAGTTCGAGCAATATTGACCGCTACTTTATTCAAACACTTAAGCTGTGTTGCTTAAAAAAAAAGTTTTAGCTAAAAATAAGATGATTTTCCTTATTTACTGTGAATATGCAATGAATAGATTCACCTATTTATAAATCACTGCAGAGATCAAAGCATTGCGGAATAAAAGTGAAAAATAGCCCTTTCTATGTTTGAATGTTAATCGTTTTATAAAAGAACTGTAGAAAATTGAGATTAAGCTTGTATGAAATTATTATTTTTGAAGATGGGAGGATATCAATTTAGAATTTCTTTGTTCAATACCTACCAAATTTTTCTAAATTTTATAAATATAATTCTAATCCTGGGAAAAAAAGAGTGTAGCATAACCAGGAATAAGCAATAAAAATGTTAAACATTTCATAAATATTACTGTGTGGTTTTATTAAAGTGCACACACCGAGCGCCGTTCGCCGGCGGTTAGCCAGGTGGAGATGTGCGTTCTGTTTTCACAGTTATTATTTATTCAACAGTAAAGATCCATACCAACGGGAAACTGAGTTTTTACAGGTGTAGCAAAGTTGAAGCTAAAAACCGGCACTAGAGAAATACATCTCCGGCTTCAATTTCTACAGTTTTGTGCATCTTTCCCAAATTATACCCTACAGACCGTTATTTTTATAGCGGACTTTATTATTGACTGTTTTTGCCACCCTAGTTTTTATTATACAATTTAGTATTAGACCACAGAATATCAAAAAGAAAAATAAATAAAAAGGTAAATTAACTCTATTTCTGGACAATATTACTTCACCAACTGAACACTATATTTTCCATATCTCCCCTTATTTTGGTTGACCAAAGGAAAACTAAAATGTTTTGCAAATTACACAAAAAGCACAAGATTACAAAAGATTAAAGGCCAATCTGGTGGTGAGAATCCTATTTATGGGAAAGACTTCTTTAGTAAAATGGATATTCCTCTTAACACTAGCCAGAAACTATCTTTCATTTCTGGAAGAATGAACGAGTGCTCATCAGAATTGTGGTAAATAAGGCCTCTCTTATTGAACCTAATTAAACATAATATTTTAAAGATGAACATGATATAACTGTTCTTGTACGAGTATATTAATTTTAATATTTTGACCTGAAAGACTGAGCCATTATGATTCAATTTATTATACTCATCTTTTTAATTGCCGATTTACTTATTTAAGTTATGGAACCTCTTTGTTAATTTAATTTAGAAAAACTTATTAATTTACAAAATGTTATCACTTTATTCTAACGATTTAAATACAAAAATAGGACAAAGAAACAGATAGTGCAGGTTATTTTATTCAAATAAACCTATAACGGCCTATTTTTCCAAAACAATTCTAGATTTAGGGAACGTTCCAAAATGAGTAGTTTCTTCTTCAACACTATGGGAAACAGATCTTTAAAACACACTTTTTTCATTAAAATCAAGAAATATCCAAGATTCTTCTTCGGCTCTTTTATGAATCAGCAAAAGGGCTATCCCGTTGTAATGTCTAGTGTGAAATAGGCGAACCTATTCATACTTAATCAGATTAATTGTCTACAAAATTTAACTTAGACGTCATTATTTTCTGAAGAGAGAGTTTACCGTCGAACCATGCTTCCATGAGCTTTTTAGAACTTAGAGAAAGCTGTTTATGGAATTGAAGTGTAATAGATCGATAAATTAATATGTCTTTTTCAAGTTTACGAGTACAACACAGATTTCGTGATAGGTTTGCTAACGCAATCACTGATAGAGAAAGATGAAATAAAATAACGACCAAATAAGCTGTCATAATATTTTTTACAATGCAGAAGTAATATATTTATATGATACCTAAAGAATAGCAACCCCTTCTTAAGAGATTTATATATCATATAAACATAATGGATGGAGCTAATGGTAATATAGAATAATGTGCCTAAAAAAGAAGTATTTTAAAAACAAGACTTTGGTAAAAGCAAGGGAGGCTGAAGTCTGATGGTGACCATATTTTTTACTTCCATTTTCCTGTCTATCCAATATTCAAAATACTGGAAAAAAAAGAATAGAAGAAGGAGAAAGTGATAAATAACTAGCGGATTGGATAAAATATTGAAGGGGCGAGTTTAGAAAGATGAAAGTAGAGATGTGGAGATAGTACCCAGAGGCGGCGAGGATGAACAGCAAGTGGTCTTGAGAGAGCTGCAACCTGCAGTACATTAATCTCGCCTTTAAACCCGCTATGTATTAAGACTAACATTATTTCAGCAGGAACAATTTTCTAATGGAAACGATCATTGTAGAGAAATATTAAGACTATCATGTTTTTATTCAAAATAATATATATTGACCGATGAAAGTCATCAATGATTGATCTGAACAACCAGTTGCTTTAGATACGTCCTTCAGAATAATGCTTTTACAAAACCTAAGATGTTTCTACGCGAAGAAATTGTTTTGCATTAATCTTCTTTCTTTTTTAAACATACACCATGGTCACAGCTTATTTTCCTACGCAATTGCAACCCAAAAAGAAAATTTTACTTTCCACAATTATAGTACCGACAACTTGGTTCTGAGGTTGGTATGTCCAGAAAAGCTTCCTCGAGAAGCTTATAAGCTTCAGGTTTTTCTTCTCCAAGAAACTTCACAGCCTAACAAGCTGTTTACACTAAGGACTGTTTTCTTCATCTTAGCAAAACCTACACTGCCCATCCTTTGGCCGTCACTGAATACCTAGGTACTACTTCAGTATGTTGGGCATTTATGGAGGCTTATACGTACCTCAAAGCAACAGACTGTTCAATGCATTTAAGAAGAAAACAACTTGAAAAGTTTCTATAAATTTTTTTTTTGTACATACAGTTTTGCAGGAAAATTGATTCGAGATGTACTATATTTTTACACCAAAATTCTGGATTAACCAAGAAATTATTACCTTTCAAGGATGATATTAGAAACTCCTTTTGACAATTAAACGTCTGTTTGATATTTCATGCTCCAAATAAGTATTTTCAAAATAGCTCAAACAGTTAACAGATGTCCAGAAAAGAGAAGATTTCCTTGGTCTATTGAAATGTAGGGAAAGACTATGGTAGCGTGCTATATGACCATTCTTGGCCGTTCCCTTCCAATATAACAGGGTTAGTTCCCCAACTAGGCATGTAATACCAATTGGAGCACCTTTAATAGCAAATTATATAACATGTTTGGTTATTGTCTATTGACATGGCATAAGACTGCATTATAACTTAGTAGAAAGGAAGTTACAGGGATAACTTTATAAGATCATCTTAGATCTATCAGGTACAAAAACTTTTAGAAGTTAAATACTGGTACACTTCGGACGGCACACATTTTATTCCACTGAATTATTTTTCTTTTTAAATGATGAATTATATCCGTTAATGAAAGGTTATATTAATGGTCAATACAAAGTGGTATCTGAAAATCCGTTAAAGTACTTCGAACATTTGCAGATGTCATATCCACCAGCCTTCAGTTTCAGAACCTTCTACTTCGTATGGGTTCTTTATTATTTATAATACTATCGCCAAAGCAGCCTCTTGTCCTGTAATGGACCTAAAACACGAAAGAAAGAAAATAATTATTCATTTATTCAAATGCAAAGTTTAGTATTCAAGTTACTGAAAAATTATTGTATTGTTATTAATAATCGCCACTTCTAAAACATAAATGAATTGTTTGCATACTGGTGAACCTTGATATTTTCAATTATTAAATGTTAAAAACAAAACTGGGCAATTTCTTTAAAGTAAAATAAAAAAATTGAAATATCAAAACATTCTATTTTATAAATACTTGAATAAAATAAAAGTTTTAACAAAAGAGTGACAGCCGAAACGTCCAGCCGGAAAGTGGATAAGTCTGACATTGAGAAAACAGTTTGCAGCCCTAGCGACACGAGTGTGAGAGATTTATACAAGAGAATTCACTTAACTTTAAAATACATCAATGAAAGGACTAAATGTGAAATTCACATGACGTATTTATCAAAATGGTTTTGCGTTTATATTACTTTTCCTCTTGTATGAAAAAAAATCGTTACCATACTTCTTAATAACGGAAAAAAATATATAGTTCTGATGATATTGCTCTTAAAATATTTCACGAAACCGAAGACAAAAAATAAGCGTACAAGAAAAGGATTCGGAGAAGCGGCACTCTATAGCAAAAAGAATCTTATTAAAGATATTGTATAGAAGGAAAAAAGAGACATTCGATAAGCAATAAAATAGCAGAATTGGAAACAAAGAAACAACAGAGATATTCTTTTTCAAAAAAATTAATCATGCTAAATCCCCTTTTATTTCAAAAACTAGTTCTTGTGGACTGGAAGAATATGCTCAATTTTAAATGCAAGAGACTGGTGAATAACAGATGGGCGCAACATTTTGGAAACCTTTTAAATGAAGAAGTGAAAAGTGAGCCCAATCTGATAGTAACCACAATTAAAGGAGATTTGGAACGAATCCGACGAAAGTATAATTCTGCAAAAGAACAAATATTCACTCTTCGACTGATCTTCAAAAAAAGGTAAAGAATACAACTTCTAAACTCATCATTAGATTTGAGGCCTTCAGGTCTGTCTATGCTAGTTTTCTAAGAAAAGAAATGTGTAAAGTCATGTTAGATATTAATAGCGTACACTTCCAAGAAATAATCTTGATTTGCAAGAACAAAAATCGCATTATTTAAACAATAGATATTGAATTAGTCTTTGGACAAATGTTATACAGTCTTCAATATTTTCCTCTTCTGAACCCCTAGGGTAAAAAATGTAGACACAAGAGACTAAAATTGAACAGTTGATGATTCATTCATTCATTTATTGATCATAGCTTTTCCTTTTTCCTGTTTAATATATCTAATGTTTTCAAGCTATAGTAGTTTTTTTTTGTCATCCTGACAAGGTTTTGCCATCCTTACTGTTTACTACAAGCTTTGAATCCCTTATGAGTTTATATTATTACTTTCCCTGCTCATCCGTGACAATAACAAAGTAGTATCCTCTGAAGTAGATGCACAAGTGACGTTTCTATTGTTTTCAGAAGCATCAATTTTTTAGTTTTTATCCTCTTTGTGAAGAACAGAATCTCAAGAGTAAACAGGAAAGTTTTCAAAATGCAAATGAAGTTCCAAGACAGGTTAAAGTGGATATTTCAAACTGTTAGTGACATGGTACTATTCATTCTGGAGTTTGACGATTAATGGCTTAAAGCTGTCCAAACAAAAATATTTTAAATATAATTTAGGATAAATAAATAATTATCGTAAAAGAGAAATACCATAATGAATAACTAATTTTGTCATAATCTCCATATTTTATTATTTAAAAAAGTAAGCCATTGTTCATACGAGGGTCGTTTGAAAAGTCCGTGCAAAGTCAGAGAGATAGCACTACTGGCGCGTATCGAGGTTATGTTTAGTTAGTAGCATCTCTCGGAAGAACACACACCAAGTTTCAACCAGATCGGTCTATTTCTTTGTGTTTGGCTTTCGTTTGAATCGAAGAAGTCGAGTGATTTTCAAAAAATGGACGAAAAAAATTTCGTGTGTTGATTAAACACTACTTTATGAAAGACAAAACGCCTCAGGAGACTAAAGAGAAGCTTGATAAACATTATGGTGACTCTGCACCTTCGATTAGAACAGTTTATAAGTGGTTTCAAAATTTTCGGAGTGGCCATATGGGCACAAGTGACGCTGAACTTTCTGGACGCCCTGTTGAGGTTACTACTACAGAAATCATTGACAAAATCCATGATATGGTGATGGATGACAGAAGAGTGAAGGTGCGTGAGATTGCTAGTGCTGTGGGCATCTCGAATGCATCAACATTTGGACATGACAAAGCTATCCGCAAGATGGGTGCCGCGATTGCTCACGCTTGACCAAAAACGAAATCGTGTGAAGTGTTGCAAGGACGATTTGCAGCTGTTCCAGAAGAATCCGCAGGACTTTAAGCGTCGTTTCGTCACTGTGGATGAAACATGGATACATCACTCACTCCTGAGACCAAAGAACAATCTAAACAATGGGTTACCAAGGGGGAATCTGCGCCAAAAAAGGCGAAGACCGTTCCTTCGGCCGGAAAGATTATGGCGACTGTCTTTTGGGATTCGCAAGGAATAATCCTCATCGACTATCTGGAAAAGGGTAAAACTATTACAGGTGCATATTATTCATCGTTATTGGACCGTTTGAAAACCGAGCTGCAAGAAAAACGCCCACGATTGGCCCACAAAAAAGTCCTTTTCCATCACGACAACGCACCAGCTCACACCTCAGCAGTTGTGGTCGCAAAATTAATGGAAATAGGGTTCCAACTCGTTTCACATCCCACCTATTCTCCAGACTTGGCTCCCTCGGACTACTATTTGTTCCCCAATATGAAGAAATGGCTGGCGGGAAAAAGATTTTATTCAAACGAGGAGGTGATTGCAGAAACGAATGGCTATTTTTCAGACTTGGACAAATCCTATTATTCGGAAGGGATCAACAAACTAGAGCAGCGTTGGACGAAGTGTATAAGCCTAAAAGGAGACTATGTTGAAAAATAAAAAAGGTTTACCCCAAAAAATTAAGTAGTTTTTATTTTTGCACGGACTTTTCAAACGACCCTCGTATATTTTATTATTTTTTATTTAATATTTTGTCTACTCTGTCTATATTTAATATTCTGTCTACTAAATTTTGTGTAGATATAGTAAACCCTGTTAAATATTCCAATACCGTGATGTGGGGATGACCCAAAACAAATTTAACAGTCTCTCTTTGGTAAGAAGAATGATTGTAGTATTTCAATGTAGTGTTATTGGGCAATAAATTTTACTTGTAAATAAATAATATGATCCTCTTTAATTTTGTCAAACAAACTAGCTACTGAATTTCAGAATTCATAATCCTGCTACCAGTATATTAGTAAGAGCAGAAAGTACAATATAGTGTAGAGAGATCTACGCTCTAAAATAAATCACGAGTATTTTGCTCAGTTAAAAATAAATAAAGGAATAAATCACAAAACTAATACAGTATTACGAATCACACATTTTGCTAATTTAAGCAAGATGAGCGAACTGACTATGTGCATTTAGTAGATTACACTGAATTTAGAGAGACACAGGTGCATTTATAGGATGTTTACAGACAAATTGCATACAGAGCTACTTAGGAGGGTATCTAACAATTAATTCTCTGGGTCCAATCAGATCTGAGCAGAGTAAGGCCATCTGTTACTAGACTGTACTGGTTACATTCTACCAAGAATCCTCTTACGCTTCATATTCTTCCGGCCAGATTACTGCTCCTCTCTAATTATGTGTGCTCAGAACTTGCGCCGAAGGTGCAAACCAGTCAGTTGCCGGTAATATTACTCATACAGTTAAATTTGTTTTGACAGCCTTCTAAGTAGGTTTTACCTACTAATTTCATTTGTTCTTACTCATATAACATCATCACACCAACTCACACTAGCGAATTGCACACATTTAAATTCCATAAACAAAATCGGACGTTTAAGGGAGCCACGAAGTTTTTCAGATCTCAATGGCTTATGTATTTTAGCCACTCCATTATTTTATTTTTTATTTTTTTAATGATTTAAGGCGCGTCAACGTCTATGGTTATTGGCGCCCGGAGCTTTTTTCAGTGCACTGCCGGCCTCCGGACAACACTCTCTCGTTACAGACAACTCTTACAGCTCACCGGACAGTGAGCTGTAAGAAGCTCCTAGGAAGAGAAAATCTAAGGGTCAGCAGCTGGATTCGAACCCGGGACCTCCGCGTGGGAGTCCAGTACGCTAACCGCATAGCTAATACCTTGCCTTCGCCTTTTGGCGCTAATCGCTTCTCGGCCTTCTGGCTAAGATCAAAGTGTATTCTACTATTATATTTTTTCCAAAAGATATAATTTTGATTGGCACTACATGCTGCTCTACTAGTCATAACTAGTCAATGCTGCTCAAAACATGGACTTTGAATCATGCCTTCTTGCAAAAAGGTAACTTGGGTAAAAATAATTTTGTAATCAAGGATATTTCAAAAAGTATATAGAACTATTTTAGGTCTAATAAGAGATTAACCAGGTGAGGCAAACTCTCAGACAATGGTCTTTTTCTAGGGCACCCTTCTCATTTATTTTTTAATTTGCCATCATCATCATTACTATTTTTTTAATTATTTTTTTTTTTGGAAGAGGAAATTTTGTAATAAAATCGTACTAATTGGAAACAGCAACTAGCAGTTGATGTCTCCGATATACTTTCAACGATACAGTCATATGGGTGACGTTAGAGATACTGGAACAACCTTAAGGGTTCTAGGTGTTAAATCTGACAAAAGAAAAGATAACCTTAATTATATAATTATTTGGATACCTCCGTAAAATGTGTCACTTACATCCAGGGCATAATTTAAAAGTACAACTGCAGAAGGGAAATAAATATCCTATTTATTTAAACATGATAGGGGAGAGGGAAATTGGATAGGTAGTAGTGCTTTTTTACTTCCTTTTTTAAAGTAAAGGAGTCAATGGTGGTAGGGTAAGAAAACGAAGTCAAAAAAAAAAAATAGAAGAGTTGAATTATTCCAAGTGTTATAGAGGGGCGCAGAAGATTTTAACCAAGGGTGGCACAACAAAAGGAGGCGACAAAGAATGAGATAGAAATACGCCAAGAGCTTGCAGAGACGACGAGAGCCGACAGGAGGTTTTGCTACCATGTTGTTGTAAAATGGAGGAAGAGGTTTTTAGTAAGGAAATAAAGAATCTGTAGCGTCTCAAAAGTACTCCGGGCAAGACTCTCTGACTTTGATAAATTATTTATCATCTCATGTTTAAAGAGTGGGAAACGCTGAATATTGTGCCGCTTGTTGGAGCGGAAGAAATGACCTTTCAGCGGCGAAGAAAACACGCTCCACTGAATGTGTCTGCCATACTGACTATAGTCGTTCGCAAGCTAAAACTCTTGCGACTTGGGTAAGTATATTGTTCTATCTACTAAATTAGACACACAATACTCCTTTCACGATTATCACATTTTCTTTATAAAACCAACACTATAATAAAAACTTTTATGAATAAAACATTTGTGTATTACACTAATTTTGGCAAAGAACACACAAAAAAGATTATTCAATAATAAATGAATAAATGGCACTTATAATATACTATATTTAACCAACTAGAAAGAGAGAACGAATCAAGAATGTTTAACAAGCTCAATTTTATGACGTTTCGATTCGATAAGAGAAAAGGTTGTAACAAGAAAATTCCCTCTTCAAGTAAAGGATATTTACTTTTCAGAAGGGCAAAAACTGAAAAGTAAGCGAGGTTAATCACCGATCCCTTAATGTAGTATATGAGGTGGCCATTTAGAAATCACTACCAGGAAAGATTGCCTATTCCTGGGGCCTCATATATTCTAAAACATCTTGACTGAGTCAAGATGGGCTGTCTCTGGCTCTATTTCTTTTGGAGAGACATCTTCGATTTGTTGGAGAAATGGGTGCCCATTTCATTATTTATTTATTACTATTTATTAGCGCATCAACTTCCACATTAGCAATTTTTTTTTTTTTTTAATTAATGTTTATTCAGTGTTTTTATTTTTTTAATACTGTGTTGGTTAATTTGTTTTGGCATTGGTTAAGGCCAACAACCAAAGCATACTTTTCTGATAGTTCTAAAATAGAGAAATAAAATCAATGAGAGAATTCCTGACAGTCAGATGAATACAAATTTGGAACTGTTCTATAAAAAGCAGGAAATATGAATCTTTTATTTTCTCTAATCAAACCATTAATTATCAAAACAGTAAATGTCTCGTTGACAAGTAAAACACATGAAACAATTGCTAATTGTGATGGAGAACTGTTTGCAAATTAATGTGAAGAAACCATTCACCAGAATATTAAATTATTCCTAAATGTTTTCTAAATATAGTAATTTCCTGAAATAACTGTCGCCAATAACGAATGAATTACCAGTAACAAATTATTAAGATATATAAAATGCTAGAAAACAAGATGATATTCTATATTACAAACAGAAATGGAAGAAATAACCCTTGTTTAGGAATGTTACAAAACATATGCATTTAGAAAGGAAAAAAATTCTTACCCAAACAAATAGAAATATGATCGATTTAAGTGATCCTGGCAATGTAACACTACCTAAACAATTATGTAAATTGGTGTAGGGAAGCTACCAATCTAGGGGAACATGAACTAGGAGGGTGAAAATAAAAAAAAAATACAAAATACAAAGGCGGAACAAGTAATGTTAGCGAACATAATATTTATTGTTCACTACATAAGTAATAACCGTTTAACTTAATTTGAAAATGGTCATAATTATTTATTTTGATTCTCTAAATTAAAAATATTAATAATAATGTAATTGAATATGATTTTGATTTATTAAAGTAAACTTTTGCCACTTCGAATTTTTTTTTTTAATTATATTTACTTCCCAAACATTTGTAACAATAAATCCGGGAGCTGTTAAAGTTAAACCTTTGCATCAGACAATCATTTTAAAATAATTTTTGTCTATTTTCCTAGTTTTTTAAACATTTTTATTGACTAATTTTCTGTCGCAACAGGAGAAACAGTTTTTAATGAGAAGAATAGATCTCTGGAGATGGTGATGACCATTCTCAAGACACCAACATTAATAGTAGGGATGTGCAAATGTAAGTAAAGATGTATCCTCTCCTTCTCAGCGGTAAGGTCCCGGATAGGAGCAGAAAGGTAACATACTAAATTACCAAGCCTCGCATATAATCTTATTTAAAAAAATCCAAACCTAACCCTAGGAATCGAATGGAGTAACCCAAAGCATCTTAGCTTTGCGATCTTGAAAAACTGTTCGACTATCATGGAGTATCTATAATAAGAAATGGAATGGATTGAAGATGTAAATTGTTGATAAAACTTTCTTTTACTAGCCTGACGTAAAAAAAAATGAAGGTCAAGAAAACAGAAATGGAATGCGGAAGTTAAAAAAGAGAGCCGCAAGTGGAATGATGCTGAAAAGAAGTTTGGGCGAACCTATTGGAAAATGGCCATCAGGTTACCTAATGCAGTGTGGAAACTCCCCCAAAAAATGAAAACTTTAATCAAATTAATCAGAGAGAAGTGAAGAAGTCTTGGCGGTTAGTGCAGGAAGAAAGTATTGCGGGCAAAGAAATGTTCTTACGAGCACAAGTTTAACAACTGGATGAACGAATTTCGTTTAGTAAATATACTTCTTCGGAAATTAAGAATTACTTAATACAAGAGCGCATTGTCATTGTTAAAAAAAATAAAAAATAAAAATAAATATTCAGTAAAATAAAGGAATTTATTAACGGTAATCTCGTTTCAATAAACCAATAAAGTTGTCAATAGCATGGGGTTAGGCAGAGTAAAAGAGCATGCGTGGTTCAGTTGTTGATCGGTGTATCGTGTGATCTGACACTGTTCTTTCCTTACATAATTAATTATATCTGCCATCACAACTCTCTAGCTGGTCGCCACCCATAGTCACGCACCGTCTAGCCTTTCATGCACAGCCCAACAGTGGTCGACCGCAGGTAGTCCTTCCTTTAAGACGTTATTACTTGTAGCACTATAATTTTAATAGTGAAAAAAAGAAGCCGATCAACTACACTTACTTAATGCGATCTTATCTTTATCTACTTGATGTTACTAATTGGGTGGATACACGCATAAAAAAGAAAAGCATTTAAATTGGATTAAGAATAAATAAACTAAATTGTTATCGCATTAATTGACTTGATTATTCTGAGATAAGATAAATTATACTAAAACAAGAATTAATTCTCTTCAAATTAGTTCTCAGATAATCCGAAAAGTCATTAAAATAATTATAATGGCTACTATAATAAAAGAATGGCGAGGCAATAAAATTTTGAAACTTGCAAACAAATAAACGTAACCAGAGACCCTAATCTCAGACAATTTACAATCCTCATATCTCAGGTTTTATTAGCAGCCTAAAAAATAGTAAAGAATACGTAAATAAATCACTAATTCCCCGTTTTTCGATCTAATAAAGCAAGAACCAATTTAAAGAAAACGGGAAAACTGACGCCGTTTCTAATTATCCTTATTAACTGTGTAGGGTTTAGATCAAGCATTCTGGAACTGCTTGGATGTAGTTTCACAAGATACAACGCGAAGTAGTCAACGGTAAAAATGAGTATAAGAAATAATTTATTTTTATATAAAATATAACTAACTCCTTGTCTATATTTAGGTTAAAAGTTACAGTATTATCTTATAAAAGAAAATTAGATTTTATAACATATATATTTGTACAGGAAAAACTAAACAAAAAGGCTGAAAGCATTATGATAAAGATAAGGTCAAAAATTGACTTTGTGGTCACTACCACAAAGAGAGTAGTCTCTAAGTAGTTGTTTTGAGACTCGCAAAAGGAAGTTGATTAGATGACAAAGTAATGATGTAAAACTGAATCTCAAGAGCTCTTTGTCTTATAACGTGTAATGGCGCACTAATGGGAGTCGGTGGAAACACAGAGCAAGTGAAACAAAGATGGCTGGTCACTCTTCCTAGAATAAACGAAGTTTAGTAACGTCAGGTATCAAAGCAGGGCGACCAACGGCGTACTGAAGACACCAAATTCAAGCTCTCATTTAGAAGGAGGCCAAGAATTTCTCTCTTCTCTTTTTACCTTAGGTTTTCAAGAAAGACATTATTACGTACATCTGCTAGACCTCTTATACGATCCATCCGAGTAAATATTCTGGTGCAAAATTATTTATAGCAGAGAACTAGACTTCCACATATTATATTTTAGTCACACATTAAACTTATTGCCTGTAATAGTTCCCAGATTGGATTCCAGAAAGTACTAGATGAGTTGTGGAGGACTCCAAGCGAAAACCAGCTTGAAATTCATGAAAATGCCATGAGACACTATTTTTCGGAATGCCAGTAAATAATTTTGCAACATTCTTCTAACTTTAAGTTTAAGTCGTAGAAGAAAAATAATTTAAAGGCAGACTATTAGAAGCTCTACCTGTACAAAGCACAGTAAGGATTATTTAAGTCAAAATGGAAGCAATACACTCATTCAAGAATCTGTAGGGGTAAAAATGCCGGCGATCTCAGGGTAGTAAAGAAAGGCGATCTCAAGAAATTTTAGAAGAGTTATAAATAGGAAAATTTATGCTAATGAAACAGATGGGTATCAAAAAAGGAATATCCATGATGACAGTGAAGATTGTGTGAAAATAAAAATCCGAAGAGGTAGTAAAAAAAGTCTGAAGGTATCGCCAAAATTTATAGTTAAAAATGAACGGATAGTTGGTAAAAGATTTATTTTATTTATTATTAAAAATTTATTAAAAAGGAAGAAATATTATTGCCAATTTCAGGAATAATTTTTTATCCATACATGCCAATCTTTCGACCTAGAAATTAGGTAATCATCAGGAGTTATGTTTGTAGACAATTATAATAATTTAGGCTCAGTATTGAAAGAGTCAGTTCAGAAAACATACCAATTTTTATGTTAAATGTAAAAAATAAAATCGCCTACAAGCATGAAGATGGCCTACCTAGTCCCAATGTCGTAGGAAAGAAATAATTTTTTATTTAATTTTTTTGAATCAATGAATCATTCACCAAATTGATGAATTCTACAATAATTCTACAATTAAAAATTGATGCTTAATTTTTTTCCAAAGGTATTTGAAGTGGGGTATTAGTAAATAAAGAAGTATCAAAGGAATATAATATAATTTTGAGGAGTCTCAATCGTCTATTCTTTGAGAATATAAAATACCTTGAATTCTAAGTTTGATACGAGCAAGGTATTTTGATGAATTACAGGAAGGTGATTTGTACAAAATAAGTAGTGCAACATACAATTTTATGAATTTAAATTAAGACGTGGATGGCTGGAGGTTTACAAAAAATTGTTAAGGACTTATTATTATTCATGTTATAAAATCTATGTATTTTTGTCAGTGCAATTGTATAATTAATTTGTTAGTTTGGGATTTTATAATGTTTGTGGGAGTCTTTCTCTAGTTGTGAGAAGGTGTCACTGCCAGAAATTAACAAAAGTAATTTTTGCTAAACTAATTTAATTTCCTACAGGACAAGAGATTTTCAACCTTAAATAGAATAGTTTTGGGAATTCTATATTCCTTTTTCTGTTCTGAAGGGCTTGAATTTTTAACACCTTTATATTGAAAATGTGAAACGTTGGCAGCTTTTTAAACTATTCATTTGTTACCGAATGTCACTAATAATTTAAGATAATTGATTATACAATCTATCTAACTTTTTAGAAAAGGTTTTTAGTCAAATGGTATAAAACTTTTTAAGAAATAATAAATAAAATAATAACCAAAATTTAAAATATCTTGAAAAAAAGCAAACTAACACAAAATTACTGATATGCTTTACTCGATTTGGGTTCCTCTCTTTTACTAGCCTCATGTTCCCTTAAAATATCTTTATATCTTAATTAGATTATTATTTAAATATTATATATCTTCAGTTAATACCAAATTTGCCAAAGGACTGGCATGATCTCATAGCAATCAGCCTCATATCTCTAGAACTCTTTCAGAACATACTGCTAAACAACTTCACATATCGACAAGCTTCAGGAACAAAGCAGATGATCAATTGTGATGACTTTCTTTCCTCTCTTGAATTGCTGCTACTAAACCAGCATTATTCATTAATCTAAATATTGCTAACATATTGAAAATTTGTATTAGCTATTGCTGACAAAATGAAAAGAGTATAAATGTATCATAGGTTATGAATATTATTTAGTAAGTTTCAGCCCTAAACAATTGAAAATTGGTCTTAATTTTAGACTTCTAATCTTAGATGTATAAGAAGAAATTTTATGTCCATTAATTTATTTTATTTTATCATTTTTATGAGAAGGAATGATAAGAAAATAAGTCGCGAGAAAATCTAAGACAATTTAGATGTTATTGTGGGTTCGGCGGAGAGATTGTCAGTCAACGATATCGAGACTCGGAGGATTTATTGTTGCATTCGCCAGTTGAAGCACTCCTCTTTGACTTACAAAAAATTTAAAGAGTGTCCTGAATGAAGCTTGAAGGTGCGAGGTTTTCTTCTCCAAAGAGCCGAACTGTCGGTCAAACCCGTCCTTCAAGGTATCCAACAGGTGTAGAGCCGTTTCTTTTAATATATTTTTTTTTGGTAAACCTACATATTCTAACCGTCCACAGACCCATGCGATGCATGTGTTTCCTAAGTCAGTAGTAACCCGTCTAGAGCCCGTCCAAGAGTGGTCTAGTAAACCTCCGAATAGCTTTACCATAGTAATGCCTTAGTAAACTTAGGGCAAGTGTCAGATAATTAACTTTTTCGCTTGTCCCCTGACTGAGTTTTTTCATCCACAATTGTGCGTCCACAATTTGTAGGCTGCGCCATTTTAACATTTCCTTTTAAATGGTTCAAACCCCTTGAGCGTACCATGAAAACCCTTGAGTTTCCATTACCATTATGACCTTTGTATCAAGACAAATGTATCAATCTTATCAAATATCCAGACAGCCTCAAACTGCCTGAATTAACTTCGCAAGAACAGATACGAGTAGAGCCAGCCGCTGCATGCATGAGAAAACTATGACTCTGGAATTTCCTACCTCACAAGCATTTCTCCCTAATGTGATCCCAACAAAATCCTCGCAAAATGATCATCCAAGTTTCTTTTTAAACCTCTGAATGACCTTACAAGTCCCGTCTCTAGAAGAACGGGGGGTTTATTTATATTTCCTCTGTCCTTAATACTTGCCATCCGACCAAACAGTGTCCACCATTGTCCAAACAAGTCTTATACGTTTAGATTTACACCAGCTCCGACTTACTAAACTCTCCGGGGTTTAGAGGTGTAGGATGCGTACATTGCTCAATCACTTTTTTGTCACTCTATAAGAAATAAGGAAAATGATTTTTATACAAAGACTTATTTCGATATTTAGATGTATAAAATAGATTTTTTAGAATTTACATCAAATTTTTAATAGTGGACTACATTTTGGGAGTTTAAAGGATGGAATTATGTATAACTTAGAAGAAACAAAGAACAACATTAAATAAAATCAAAAAATATAAAATAATAAATGAAGAACTTTTGGTAAAATAAAAACAAATAAGTAAACGAAACAAAATGAAATATCTGAGGCCTACATATTTTATAACCAGAAACCTCTGACCCTCTAAGTGTCAAAGTGTCCGCTACTGTACTAATGGCTTTTGAATAAACAAAATAGGTTTCTTCCCCCCCGACAAAGGCCATTTCTCAAATTCCCGGACTTTAAATAATAGAAAAAAGAAAAAAAGATACAGCCACTAAACTCAGAAAGTTTATAATTATTAAAATGATTTTCCTAATTCTTTATTTTCTTTGTAAAAAAAATAAAGTAAATAAATAATCATATAACTGTTTAAAAAAAAGTAAAGAGTTCTATTTTAAAACATTACCTCCAATTTGAATTCATTATTAAAACAAACCGTATCACATAGTGAATTACGGTGTATTCATTTTTAATGGATTTTAAAAAGGTCAATAATCCATCGAGAAATACAGGGAATTACAAACAAGTTCAGTTGTAATACTGGAATTTTAATGATATGAACTCCTATGAAATAACATGACTTTACCTTCTTTTTTCAACTTTGGTCCTCTATGTTCGACACTTCAGTTATGTAAAATTCGAAGAGTTTAAAAACCTTAAAAGTGAAAAATTTTCTATAAACACTCAATCGTCGTTTTCTATTCCCAATTTTCCGGATTAAATTTCCATGCATTTTAGAAATTGTATCTGTTTTTCCATTATGTTCACTATACGAAAAAAGTCACTTTAGAGAAAATTTAGAAAAGTAAAAAAAACAAAAAAATCTCCAATACCGTGCCAGCTCCGATTTAGAAATTTCGGCTGATAACTTCCTTAAGTTTTAAGGGGTACCAACACATAAAATAAATTTTGAGCTTCATTTAGATTTCGTTTTCGAGCTGGGGTGATCACTAGAAACCAACAGTTGCAATGAACTGCTATTAGTTGGTGTGCCAAAATGTTAATTATCCTAGAAGACTGCGCTGCAAGAATTCATGGGGCTGCCAGGGAAAACTGGAGGCCAGGACCAGTCATTCTCAGGTTATTGGCGCCTGGAGCTTTTTCCAGTGCACAGTCGATCTCTGGACAGAGTTCTCTCGTTACATAATGCTGGACAGCGAGCTGTAAGAAGCTCCTAGAAAGAGAAAATCTAAGGAACAACAGCTGGATTCGAACCGGCGATCTCCGCGTTGGAATCCAGTACACTAATCACTCAGCCCCTTCCCTGCTGATTGTTGTTACATCACTTATTTCTAACAGGAGTTAGTAATGAGATCATTGAGACTACGTAGTGCTTTGCTACAAGAGTAATGTCCAGTTTGTGCTCATTAGAACGAATAATTTGTGATTTTGTACTGCCTAGATTCCCGTTTATTATCATAATGATGATGTTGTTTCCTTGAGCAACCTCTCATTTTGTTTCCTTTTAAATATGAGCAAAAGAAAAGATCAGTTTATGTACTATTGTCATTTTCCTTTTTCTTTTTAAATTCACCTACAGTTTTATTAAGTTTAATTTCAGTATAAGTTTGTTTAATTCAATTATTTCTGTATCTTAATTCTTATAGCATAGTAAAAGGCTAACTCTTTCTGTAACACGCTACTTTGTATAATACAGAAATAAATAAATAAAATAAATAATAGTACTGAGATCCCTCACTCAGCTATCTCTAGTTAATAGTAGAAAGAATGCTTCTTAATTCTACATAAATCGATAACAACTGAGAGATACACTTACGAGTTTATATATATCGACTGGAGGTGGATTAGAATTGTTGATTCTCCGTCATAGCACTGTCATTCAAAAAGGCGTAGAATTTGGTAGGCTATGATAAAGGACGTTTCTGATGACAATCTGAAACCATCATAATTTTTAAAAATGCAAGCAAACTGTGGCAGATATAATTAACAATAAAGAATTTCTATTTGAAAAACAAATGAGTGCGCTAATATTGAGCAGCAGAAAGGTAAAATTTATTAAAGGTAAACTACTCTTTTCTCTCATTGATTTTAGGTTGATGGAAACACACTATTCCTTTATGATTATTTTAAATTCTGAATATATAAATTATAATCCACAGGAAAAAAGGTGAGTTCTCTGTTTGCCACATACCAAATGGATATATCCTGTTTAGGCAAATGGATTGCACATGTTTACCAGGTAATACTTCACCACTGGACTCATCATTAAACGACGAATTCTGCATTTCCAAGCCGGAGGCTGTTTACCACTACACTGCACTGTCATTTGGTTAACTAAATTAATTAGTAAATAATTTCACTTAGTAAATTTTAAATATTCACGAACTAAAGTGTTGTAATCGAATTAAATTTATCAGAAATAGATCTACAAAATGGTAAATTTCCCACTTAAAATTTATTTTATATAAAAATAGTGAAGTATTTTCCTAAATTGAACCCGTGGTAACAAGCCTCGAACGATAGAACCAGCCAAATGGATTTTAATGGTAGATATGAACTTAGCTTTTTGTAGTTCTACGCGTATTCTACAATAGGGTAAAAGTAGCAAAGTAAGTAATTAACAGTTAACGGTCAACAATCTGAAACTTTACTGTGAGTCAACAAGAACGAAGTAAATGAATCAAAATACATGAAATATCCTTGCCGGGCTGAAACTGGCTTATGCAAGTCTGGAGTTTGGACAGCTTTGAAAGCTGTCAGGTTTTAAGGCGCAGACTTAAGAGGGCTCCTGAAATCTCATGAAATCGAGGGAGATCTCCAAAGCTGTTCATTTATAGGCGTACATTTACAGACACGAATAGCCTTTCTCCTAACTGGTCTTACGTTATGATCAGAGTAATTGCAACAACCAAAAAGGCATTTTTCGTTTAAGGCCAGCAACTTTTTAGTCTTAAGTTCAATTTTCGGATGAATCATGTTGTACTAAAATTTAAAAAATGACATTTAAAATTTTTAATTTTTCGAATTACCCTAACTAGACTCAGTAATATTAAATAAATTGTAAGATACTCAAGCGTTTAAATAATACCGATTTCTTTATGAGAGTGAGCTGAGAAGCGAACTGGCAAACAATTAACAAAGTTTTGTGGGGGAGACTGATACAATTTAAATTCTACAAGTATAACCAGTGGGGAAGGCGATGTGTAATGTATAGCTTGTCTTGGGAAGGCAGCCGGTCGAATGCCACGGAAAACAAAACACAGGGCCAGGGGAAAGTTCCAAGTGTTTTAAAAATGTTGGTGATGGGCTTGGAAGGGACGGACGTGACGCGCATTGTTATTTGTCAAGGCGTCACTTGCCCCATCTGCTCTCTCCTCACTATTTCTCTTCCCATTTCGCGTCATCTTTTACTCTTCCTTCTTATATTTCTTTTCTTTTTACTTTGTATCCCCACATCTTATTATTTTATTTTAAAGTGCAATTGTAATTGCAATTTTAATGGATATTAAACAATAAGTGGGGCTTGACGGCTGGTGCAGGTTGCAGAGTAGTGTGTTCTTATTGTACAGGTCCTTTGGCAACGTACAATCGAATAGGCCAAGTCTTCAGTTCTAAGCATTGCCCTGGTTGCTTGTTAGTTGTATAATTAATGTTAAATAAATTTTTAGAACTGGATTAAGAGAATGTCTATACCAGAGTTATTATTTTATTTATTTATTTTTTAAAAAAATGATTTAAAGCGCGTCAACATCTGTGGTAATTGGCGCCCGGAGCTTCTTTCAGTGTACTGCCGGTCTCCGTACTATGTTCTCTAGTTATGAAGCTCTTAGGAAGAGAAAATAAAAGGTCCAGCAGCTGGATTCGAACCCGGGATCTCCGCGACGGAATCCAGTATTCGCGAACAGCATAGCTACAATATTATTATTATTATTTTTAGTTATACGCTCTAAAAATATTGCACCTCATTTCTTACTCCCGCACGAGCAAAAATACTTTCTCTTAATCCAGTAACCAGCAAAGAATGTCCCCTCTAAATTCACTCCGTTTCTGTAAGTGCCACCTGAATTCTTGAAAAGCCGAAACAAACAAAACAAGATACTGTTCATATAAAAACAAAATAAAGAAACCTCGGAAATCATCCAAATGCAACAACTATTTTGGACATTCTAATTATTAGAATAAAATAATAGATTAATAATTTATTTGGTCAAGCAAATGATTTAATACCAACACATAACGCGTCAGCTTTCTATTATGGTACCCACTGGTAACAAGTTCATTGTAGTAGACTGAATATTAATCTGAATAGTTTGTATTCTGTACATAATGGACGATTATGTTACCATTGCAGTAATAGTTTGGCTCAATAGTTAAATACTTGAGTTTGGAGACAACAATTCTAGAATGTTGTATTGATCATTTAAGTACTAACTAAAGAGCTATACTCCTTTAGTTTCTATTGATCTTAGCATTGAATACAGCGCCTACATTATCTTACTGTGTGGTGCCATCAAGGTAGCAAAGTGGCTTCAAGTTTCTCCTCAATATGTGAACAAACACACAGAATGGTGGATACCAGGTCACAAGTTTATTTGGAATAATTAAGTTTGCAAAATGTAACAATTTGGTTGATGTATTTTTTAAATTTTCTTTCCTTATTAGCCTTCCAAAGTGAAACATAAAAATCTAATTAACTGTAAATTTCATCGATAAAAATAGAAAATATGAAATTTACTTATCAATGTTAAATCAAGTAAATAAATTAAATGTTGAAATAAAATATGCCCAAGAAAGAATTCGGAGAGAGAACTATTTCAAAACAAACAACATCACCATCGATAAAAATAAATCTAAATAAACGATTTTGACCAATCTTATTAATAAATTAATCGAAATATTAACCAAGACCTTTTATTTTTTGTAATTCGTTGAGTTATTGCTCACGATTCTTCGCACATTTGTGTAAATATTTCCTGGCCAGTTCTGCAAGCTTGAAGCATTTTCTCTTAACCGACGTCTATCTCTATTCTGTTGGGTTGTTGTTGTTCTTCTTCTTCAAGGTATTTCCCTAATCAGGATTTCTTGCACCAAGTCATGGGTGACTCATAATTTTTGAAACTTGCGCGTTCCAACTATCTCGAGGTCTGTCTCTTCTCTGCCTTTCAGGGGGCTGCCAGTTAAAAGCTTTCTTATGGAAGCCGTTCATCATTCATGCTGGGTTGTTGTCTCGTCAAAATTGTCCCTCTAAAATTCTCTGTCCCAATCTCCTTTTCGCAATCGGCTTGTCTACTTCCTCCTCTCATTTTCAAGTTAGTCTTCCTCGTTTTCTGTTCATACCATTCCAGCTTTTTGTTAATTATTCTCTCCTTAACCTACATTTAGTTTAATGCCTTCATTTCTTATTCTTTTTCCAAACACTTTCCCCAATAACCCACTACTGCTACTTAAGCACGAGCTCCTTGTAGTAGCCCAAGTTACCGATTCATATGAGGGGATTTCCTTCTACAATCGAGTAGAATATTTGCTTTTCATTACTTTTTGAAAGCAATTTATTCTACAATACAATATGGAGCATCCTATCTTTCGCGCCCAACCATTTCCATCTGTTCTATATCTTCTTACACCATAATTCCTCTTCCTAAACTGAACCTAGGTACTTAAACGTTTTGCAAATGGAGAGAAATTTGTGGAGAACAGTACCTTATTGGAGGATGTCTGGTTTAGATTTACAAGTGGTTGGCTTTATTAAGGACGGCTATCACCCCTTGAGGTTCCCTTTATCCAATCAAAGTATCCTTTGTCTAGATTAGGGCGGGTCTATACTGTTACAAGTACTGTTTGGCTCGACGTTATTCTGTACATACTGATTAGGCTAGATGATGTTCTTCAACCAATTGCATAATATTATTGCAGAAATTGATCTTGGCTAGCAAATAGCCTATTAACTATATATTGATTTTTTACTTAAGTAGTAAAGCGTACTATTTCCTAAGTTGAATTGCATTATGAATAAGAGAATGCAGCATTTCTGTAGAAAAAGCCAGCCGTGTTTGTGCAATGTGCATAAAAGTGAATGTGTCTGATACGGGTAAGGTGAAATTGAGTTGGAATAGTTATCTGGAGGAATGGTAGATGAGAAGGTTTAACACATATTGAGTGGCCACTATAAGAAAAAAGAACAGTATACTGCAACATCTTAGCACAGGGATCCGGCAGTACTTGGAAATTGTTAGCTAGAGTAAGGTGTTGAATATTTAACTAGTATAGAAAACACTAACCTGCTCTACAAGTCCTCCTTCTCACAATAACAAAAAGAATTCTCACCAAACACCCCTACTATCAATGCTTTCTCATTTAAAATGTAAACAAAAACACCATAAGATACGATTGCACCAATGTTAAATACATTATGCAGGTAAATTAACATTAGCTATTCTCTTGCTTTTTAAACATTGCTTACAATAAAAGATTTATCTTGCAAATTGTTGTCTTATATTTCTATAAGCGCTAACAAAATTGAAGTATCTCGAGTTAGCATCCAGCTGCTGGCGTTAGATTTTCTCTTTCTGGAGTCATTGAAACTACAATCTCTGCCTTGGATAACTGCAGTTTTTACACTATGTGCCTCTGCAATAATCTATCTGAAACGAAAAATGATGGCTCCTTAGGTACTGTGCTTCTCTCTAGAAGTTACTCTTTAGCGGTTTTCAAGGTTCGGCTGAATCCAATGAGCTCTTTTCGTAACTATATGAAGCAGGTAACTAAGAATACAGGCCTACAGTAGTGTACTTCAAGTCAGGCATCTCCAAGTAATTTTTTACTTACCTGCCACCACCTTAATCATATTGTGAATCAGTTATCTGCTCTGAAAGTCGTCGAAAGACGATGTCTTTTCATTTCAAAGTTCATTTGCATTCCATTCAATCGCCCATCGTTAATTTACTCATGTCTAATGACTAATGACCTAAGTCTAGGAAATTTTACCTGAAGTAGTAGACAATGATGTGTTGCTTTTACTTTAACGATTGCTGATGTAAATATAATTCTCTGAGACAGTGCCTGCAACAAACAATGCTTTAGTTTTTAAAAATTTTGGTGAACCCTTTATAAGCACGTTTACTAATATGTGGCCCAAAGTGTAAGTCTACACTCCTAAGAGTTGACATTGAGGAAAACGGTTGAGATTTGTATAAACTTATAGCCATTTTGCTTTTTACTACAATATTGCCTTTTAATTTGGTCAATCGATGACACTTGAATTACTTGTCTAATACTTCTACACATGAGAGAATTATTAGTTTATTTCTCAGTACTACGATGTTAGGCGAGTTTACTTGTAGAAAGCTTAACTTTTTTAGTACCACTAATGGTATGATTGATTGCCTTTAGAGTGGAGATAAGATAGACATTTAAAAACGGTATCTATTATTCTACTATCTCAGTGAAATATAAGAAAGATCCAGTTCATATGATGAGCTAGCAGTTTTATGATTTAAATTTTAATGAATATCATGGTATGCGAAGCACGCCATGCGAAGCCGAAGATAACGAAATGATACTGTTATATTATTAATTTAATTATTTAATAAATAATGTCATACGTTATAATATTCCTAATTTGGCCTTTCTCATAAACAGATAATTTAATTTACTAATATAGATTAACACGAATAATTAGTTAATATTATAATTTTGCACGAATTCTATTATATAATATTAGATAGTTTCTACTTTTGAAAATTTAAAATCAGTCAGCTTCCACCAGCTTTTAAAGAAGTATTTTTAAACGTCAGGTGCCAGCAAGCAATTGATAAATTGCGATTTATATGATTTTTGCTTTTATTGATGTCAAAGCGGACGAAATTGATTTTCTATTTCAAACCTCATGAAAACAAAATTTTGGGTTAAACATCTAAAAATTAACATATTTTCCACGTCGGCCTGGTTGTAAGCAATCTTTGTGGCAATTCTATAGCATAGATTGGTTACTTTTAATGTTAAAGAGTTAAGGGATGTAGAATAAATGTGCTAGCTGCAACATGTAACAATGGATAAGTTTTTGGTTCTAAATCTGATGTAATCTTGCCTCAAGTGAAAGCGATGTATGATTTTCTTTAAAAAATTATCAATAAAGATTTGCCTCTTACAGAACTTATATATTTAATGAGTTGTAATAATTCTGTGATTGATTGAAATAGTAGATATGATGTAACGGTTTCAAGCTTGGTTTTTCAAAAATTCAACAACCCTAGTGACAAAAACTTCATATTAGTTATTTTTCCAATTTAATCCCCAATTTTCTAATTGCAAGATTCATTATATCTGAGGTTCTCCAATCTATTGTTATTTGGTTGATCCACTGAATATAAAATTCATATCTTCTGCTACTTCAGGATTCTTCATATCTTCTTACAAATGTTCCTCTTCATTTTTTGAGGCGAAGGGTTATATACATTTTTTTCTTCATTTCTTTTAGGGTTAATTTATGATCGTTCGCTAATTCTACTAACGGAATCTACTACCGGCTTGCGGACATAGCTCAGCTGTTTCAGTCATCATATCTCTCGGTCCATCACCAGACAGAGAGCTGGTGAGCGGTCGTAGGAAGTGGAAATCTTAAGATCAGGCAGCTGCATCATCTCCGCGTGGAAGTCAAGAGCACTAACCACTCACTTCTTTGGAATTTTTTGTGGAAAAAGCTATTTATAGTCGGTATATCTCGTGACATTTTCGGTATAAATTTAAACTAAAAAAGGTGTGCTGTGAAGGGATGTAGATTCAGTCGTCTCTCTAAAATCTCCTTTCTAAACGATTTCAAGACCTTTTCAATTGGCTATAAATATTCGTTTATTACACTTTTAATAACTGAATTATTGAAAAAAAAAAACATGCGAGAGATTATCAGTTTTTATTATACTTTTTAGTTACATAACATAATACAACATATATATGCATTAAAATCCCTAATTTCAATTATATCTACAGGTCCAGAAAAATGTAGCAAAAATCCCAGAGGACATATTTGCGCTGGCTTGCAGCAAATAGAGAGAAAATACAAGACTACTTCTTTCCAACCCTAAACCAAGCCAGCCGACCCTTAGGGCGACTATTAGGCCTTAAGGCTCCCTATACATCACCCCTGGAACATACGCACGAACCGTCCTTCACTGCATCGCTACTACTTCCAATTTTCAACACGCGCACTTAACACAGCCAACATACACATTCATACATACATACATTTCACTACCCCTGTTCGGTTTCATCCATTATAAATGTATCGGCAAGCCGAAATAGCGTTTTATTCTATAGAAAGAGGTCCCTAACATGCTGTGGTAAATTGAATTTAATAAATGATCTAGTATGGAATGGATGGGATCTTTCAGGTTCTATTGAAAACCGAAACGCATGCATCGATATCCGTCCGACTGTTTGCTCGAGGAAAGTATTTTGTTTCATTTTGTACTACCTGTTGACTTTTATAGTGTAAGTATTATTCAACTATTTGTTTAAGAACAACATTGCACACTACATGAACACCAATATTGTTCAAGATACGTAAATTTATGTTAGTTGGTAAACACAGATTTATTATTCTGTAAAGGAATCATTACAAATTATTATAGTAATGTTACAAATAATTCCAGCAAATATAATATAAATAAAACAAACCTGTAAAGGAATAATTAAATTACAAGTTGTTTCAACGAACTAAATAAAAAATTACACAAAGTAAAACAACCAAGTCACTAAGCGTCTCTAACATTCTTAGAACCTTTACAGTCTTATAACCTGCACTCGCGTTCATGGTCTGGATCGTGGAGCGCTCTACCGGATATTTACATTTATAAAAAATTAATAATCATGTTCTAAAACAAAAACGAAAATAATGAATATTATAGCTTAGTGCTGCACTTAGTTTTTAACACCAGAGGTTATTAGAAGTTATTTGTGGCAATGACGCTTGCTTGTTTGAAGTATTTTACGCAACCTCGTAGCTTAGGATGCACGAGCGGCGTATTTTTTAAATGATAGAGTTATAAACCAGTTTCTCTTTTATCATCCATTAACCCATCAGTTTCTTTACCTTCCCAATAATCCATTCCCATCTGAGAAGTTGCTGGTGATTTCTTCTGGCTCTTGGAGGTTAGTAATTAAATATTACTTTTAGAAGGTAAACCACTGGATACTAAATCCATTACATTAATGGTTTAGTTAGTCCCTCAGGAAAATCTTACAGGTTCTTGGGTAATTCTCGTTTTTCTTTTGTCCTTAATTATGTGCCAATCGCAAACTCCTAACTTTGATTTTAAATTTTTTTTTTTTTACATTCTTTCCATTTCTGATTTTTTTTTTTGAATACTTAGCTTTTATTTTGGTTCAGTTTCCATTACAATGTCATTAACAATAATTTCTTTCACAGTGCCTTTTGTTTATCTTGATTTTTATTAATAAATCAAGCATGATTTTTAAATTTATTGATCAAAAATAATGATTAGGATTTCTATTTTAGGATCCTATTTCATGATTTGTAGGAAAAAAAATTATCGATTTCAAATCCTGCTTTTTATAAAATTTATAAAATTCATTTCATTTAATGAAAAATAGTAGTTGAAGATGTAGCAATCTTCTAAGTCTCTAAATTTTGAAAACCAAACGAAGAGGAATGTTATTTGCGATGTGGAAGCATTAAATACAGCGGGTTTACTAGTGCAGGGAGGGTATCGCCTTACTGAACTTGGAGAACTACTCACATATTGCTAGCGCTTGAAATATAGTAGTTAGAAGCTAGTTCTACGGCTTCTTCTTGCTCTGTACAAAACTTAAAGACCGCACTAGAGATATTATTTCAATATTTTTCTCGATTATGGCAGTCAATATTTACCAGAATTTTGTGCCAATTCTACCCGAAAAGCTGCTTTCTTACGTATTAGTTATTCTTACACAGAATTGGAATTCATTTTTCGATTATATCTATGGCTATTTTTAATATTCCTGTTCAACTCAAGGGTTCCCCTTAATGTAGGTAAGGTTTTGCCTCACAGCCTCACTAACATCTTTGCTTGTCTGTGTAACAGAAAAAATGTTTTTTTTTTTTAAAAAAAATGCTCTTTTAAAACCCATTCAAATCAATCGCCTCTAAAAATAAGTTCCATCAAAACCAAATTTGTTGGTATATTTGTAAATGGTTAGTAATACTTGTAGTTAATTGGACAATACGACGGTGATTATTCGTTTTTATGTTGTGACGGAAACGCCAGCTGATATTTCTTCAACTAAACCTGATGAAAACATTTTACTTTATTTCCAAAATAGAAATAATAGATGAATTTGAAAAAATGAAAAATACTATCCATATACAAATTTTTTTATTTCACGGAATCAAAACAGCGGCGCTTAAAATAAATATTTTATTTGCAATGAAATGTAACGATATTTCATTTGTATATTTTATTATTTATAAAGTTTTAAATATACAATATAATTTTCACTCTTGTTGCAAACAATTTTATATAAAATTTGTAATTAAGTTTCCGTTTTACACCCAAAAGTTTGTTAATTGATTTGTGACAGCAATACTGAAAGGGTAAAGCAGCAACCATCCCGCATCATTTGAACCCGCTTGGCTCAACAAATCAGTGACAACACTAAAAACAATTTTTAACAGTGCAATACTATCAAAATCAAAAAAAGCAGACGAAGTTTTGTCAATAATTTGTTTTCTTGAGCACAAGTTAGAATTTAAACAATTTTCAATGAATTCAGCTTATCCTCTTACTAAATATCGGCTTAGTTAACTAAATATTTGGTAGCTTGTATATTTTTCCAATACAATAACGAGCACCAAACATCGTCTGGCAGCCGATACAGGCAAACTGAACATTTTATTGGGAAAACAACTTTGGCCATATGTCGACATTTAGTTTATAAAGTCTTCTAATAATGTACAATCATATTCTCATTTACATTGGATAAATGTTAACTTTAGCAGAATCACTGGCACGAGTTTTTTTAGAATTCAAAAATAGATTTTTCTTTATTTAAATGCCTTACTTTTAATCAGCCCTAATATACGTAGATTTATTTGCCCTAAAAGTTGGACCATTTCTTCGTAACGCTCCTTCTCCAAAGAGGAAGGGAATATTCGCTATTTCAAGAATCTTAGATCTTGGACAAAGGTACCCTGACACAATCAACGTTTACATAGACGCCTTCAAAAGTCATAGATTACACTCAACGTGTCCTGAAGAACTTATTAACAACATGATTGTTATCCTAAACTATTGTAACTTGAGGTGGCCTACAAAGCAAGGACCAAACGTTCATGCCCTAAAGTAGCTCTCTTTTCCTCCCTATGTCTATCCCTCGCTCATGGAAAGCTTCTCCCACTTCTTCCTCCCAAGTTTTTCTAGATATTCTTCTAGGTAATCTTTCGGCCACTCTAGCCTTATCACTCTTTTTTGCCAGACAAATGAATTCCATTACCATTAGGTAATCAAAACGTGTAAGTCTTTGTTCTCCAACAAACACTTGTACTAGCTTAATCGTAATAAACCGAACTCAGTACCTTCTAGTTTAGCCCCCAAATCTAGTCGATGGAGGCGGCACATTTTTGCAACCTAGAACTGGCTTCTATGCGCATTTATAAGAGTCCAGGACTCGCAGGTACCAAATCCATAGGCCAAATCTAGATTTCCACCTCGTACAGGGTACTATCCTCACATTCTACAACGTTCTAGCTATATCCATTGGAGCTTAGTATAAATATCTCTCCTCAAAATGAGAATTAGTAATCTGAAATTTGTCAGTAAAGTATTTTGATTGCCTATTTTCAGGAAGGCTTTACATCTAAGTACCAAATTAAGCATCGTAGACGGAGGCGACCAGCAAACATACTTAACAATTAATTCTTTTATTAACCATTAAATGAAATCCAAGGCCTAGACTCGAACCCACTACCAAAGTCTTCGCTTTGCGGGCTCGACTAACGCCTTTAAAGTTTTCATTAAATAGAGAACTCACAAGTTCATGCAGTTCGAGTAGAGAAGTCGCAATTTCGAAAATTTATTCATTAAAAATAAGATAATAATAAAAATTGCAACATAATATTATTATTTTCTTTTTTAATGGTTGCACTGATAATTCAATTTGGTTCTGCATTCATGGAAAACTGATGCACTCGGCTGCACTCATTGACAAGGATCTTTACATAACTTTTCCAATTTTAGTATATACACATTGATAATACACTAATAATTACAGTAATTTTTATTTCTGACAATTAGAGATATAAATGGAAACTGTAATTGTTAGTCAGTTCTAAGATTGATAGCAAGCAAACTTCCCCTACATTCTAGTGCGTTACATTCCCAGAGTCCATTAGATGAATTCAGGAAGGGTCCAGTGGTTAGGGTGGAACATAGTATTAGAGAAAAGCAGCAGAGAGAACAAAATGTGAATACGTGGGTGTTGTGTGTGGATTTGCTCGCAAAGCAACCAGCCTGGCGAACGGTATGAACACATTAACTTTTATTTATTTGACAAGTCCGGCCTGCCCGAGGGAAATACAGTGGTAAAAGTCCAGGGGAAATTGAATTTATCACTTATCGGTACTGGCGTTGGAAGTATATATAAAAAAGACGGGTTCAGGGTGTAAATCCAACCCGATGACTGTCTGAGAAGTCTGTTCTTTATAGCTATCCTTCATGTTACAGGTAAATAATTATTACAACCAACAATTTAATGAGTTCTTTGTAAAACAAGCTAGTGGTTAAGGGAATATTTACAATCATCTCGATTTATCTAACAGTTTTGCAGATTAACAAAAATTATGGTATATTCTAACCAAAAAAAAGCACAGAAAACGGCATTTTAAGAATTTGAGAAGCCTGCATCAAAATTAGGGCTGTATATACATTAAGAATTGACTGTTTACATGAAAACTTAGAAAAATCCAGGAAGAAGTGAGAAATAATTAAGAATTGGAAATCATGTGTTCAAAGTCAACAGGCCAATTCAGGTATTTGGGGGTAACTGGTTACTGACAGAAATAAATCTCAGAAAAAAGAAAAGAAAAGCAAGAGATACTGTTATCAGGAGAAACTGAGGCTACTTCGTCCTCCCGAGGCCATATTCTCGAACAGGAATTGAAGTCTTCATATATCAAAGAATCATTAGGGCAATTTCGAAACTTGGACACTTAAAATCAAAATCAATAGCTTACATCCAATTGAAGGAAATCAATCAATAATTTCATTATTCTTAATTAATATTGAACGTTACGACAAACAAAACTTAAATTGAATTCAATCAATGCTTAAATCTTGTATCAAAATGACTCTATTAGATGTAGAAATAAAGATTTCTGTGCTGTAAAACTTCCATAACTTCTTTTTGATCCCGAGAGAAGTTCTGACTTCACGTTTTCATTTGAAGAGCCATGATGGTAATTGCAGGAACAGTGAGGTGGGCTTTGCTAATAGCACGTAGTTTTGTGGTTTCTAACTGCAATCTTAATACACATTCGTTTTCTGCTGATCCATATTACTAAATATGGATTGAAATTCTTCTTTGTTTTTTTTGTAGTTGATAAATTCAGCGCGTATTAGACTTTGATGCCCAAACCCGTGGAATATTATTAAGTAATTGGAGCAAATAATTTGGAAAATAAATTACCTGTTAACTTTAAATCAAAACCTGACACATCTGTCTGACAGGTTGCCAACTAAGTAAATAAGCCAGAACAAGGTAAGTAGCTTACTACCAATTAAGACTAATCTGATAATCTGTTATACTTTTATGCACTATCGGCATAATTCAAAATGATATAAATATAGTTTATGAACGGGGACACCAGTTTTAATCATGTATTATAACATTCCCCTAGATCTTTAACCAACACATGTACTATGTGTCTAATGAAGGAACATTTCAGCTAATAACAAACTGAACAGATGTTCTCTATAGACCTGTATACATTGCAGATAGTCACCATTGTCTACACAATACTTGTAAGCTTACAGGGGATTCAATAGCAACACTTCAACCCGTACATCCACGCACTCAGATATCTGTATATATCTAATAATATTGACATTGTTATTGTGCTTAACTAGTTAGAGTTAGTTAATTACTACACACATGGGTTTAGAGAAATCTTTATTCATGTGTTAATGCAGGGTGGAATTACACTACTGGTGATTAGCTTCCAACAAATTGGCCTGTGTTACTGAGACATGAGACATTTTTTGAAAATAATTAAAGAAAAAGATCGTCAAATAATAAAAGATCTCAATGATTCAGATGATTTCAGTTGAGTGAGTTGAGACAAAAAGATAAGATACAAAAGATAAGATGGAAAAAGACCGAAATCGAAAGGACCAAGAAGGGTACCCAGGAGGTAGAAGACCTAGAGGTCGGTAAAGGTTGCGTTGTGGAATCGGATCTACAGAAGATGAGCGTCTGAAGTTTAGAAAAAGAAGTTGATCATGAGAACAGAATAATGAACATTAAAAATGAAATAACCTTTTACGTTATTGTGGAAAGTGCTAATAAGGACAAAAAACGCATTTCGAGGATGCACCCAATGTCAGTTGGGAAATTACTTCACGAAAAACTCGGAGACATTTCCAAAAATATCGACGGAATTAAAAATAGGCATTAACAGACTGAGAGTAGAGATGAACAATGGTGTATCTGCCAACAGATTATTGAGTTTCGTAATTCTAAAGGAAAAGGGTTTCAAAGTCTTCATACCCAGCTATTTATTGCAGAGAAGAGGTGTAATTAGGGATGTAGATACGGAGAGGTGTACTCAAAAGCACATTAATTGTATAAAGTCAACATACTTTAATGGTAATAACAAGAAACTATATTAATTATTAAATATAAGTCTAAAATGGGGGTATAGAGTAGGTCGCCTCCGCGTGGTGCACCCTGGATTATACGAAATGACCCACGTGGGCGGACAAGGCTCATCGCCGTGATGAAGCTGCTTGTCTAGGGGAAAGAAACCCCAAAATCAAATCCCCTGGTCCTCCCCTTAGGGGTTGGGCGTGGGACTAACTCCCCTACTCCATAACAAAATTCGATGGTTACGAACCCATTAGCAGAAAAGAAAAACCGTACTATTTTAACGGAGAAAAGACCCAGGCGAGGAGTATGGAAAAGATCAACGTGAAATGGGCGGAGTCTGGCTGTGCCAGCCGTAGGCTTGTAGAAGAGTTGCTGAAGAATATGGTAGAAGTTTCAGCTCTACAAGAGATAAGGTGGTAAAAGACCGAAATCGAAAGGACTATGAAGGACACCTAGGAGGTAGAAGACCTAGAAGTCGGCCAAGGTTGCATTGTGGAATCGGACCTGCAGAAGATGGGCGTCAGACAGTGGAGAAAGAGAGGCAGGAACAGAGATGGTTTGGACAGTCTGCTAAAGGAGGCCAAGGCCCTGCAAGGACTGCAGCCAGTGCCAAAGGAAGAAGAAGAAGAAGAAGACTAAAATGAAATATATGAATGGAAGGAATGTGTAGGTAAACATTGCAAATAATACAAAGCAAGAACTATAGTTTATTGTCAATGAATTATGGATAAAAGAACTATTAGAGAAATTACGGTGATAGTTTTTGGGCAAGCCTTGGCTTTTCGTTTGACTGCCACGTAACTTTCAATTTAAATTCTTATTTCCTGAGGAGCTGACAGTTCAAGCACCCTCACAATCGCTTCATTATATCAAGGACAACTAAATATAAAATAAAAACTAGTTTCAGAATTCTAATTGTCGATTGCAATTGCGAGAAAATCGTTTGAGTGATTCCCAAACTTTGTTAACAGTATTTTAATCAAATTTACTTGTGTTAAGTGTTAAACTTCATATTTTTTTTTTACTTTTTGCCCTTTACAAAACTCAACATGGCTTAACTCAGAATGCTGAACATGGGCTAATAAAGACAGTGAGCAATAAATACTGGGCGAGCAATAAATAGGGCTGATCGCGTTAGTAGCACTAATTAGAACATCAGATAGATTTGTCCGCAATTGTTAATATATACTTGGCTAGGTGCATGAACTATTGCAGTTATTATATAGATGAACAAGTGTATCTGTGTTGGTTTATGTATGTGCGTTGACAAACGCTTGCGCAATGCATTAATTGCATTGTACTGATACTGTAAGTGCAATTGCTAACATTAATCAAAGCTTGGCCAGATTTCCAGGGCGTATTACATGCATCATAACGTGGATTAAACGATAGAAACGGCTAACACCCAACGTTCCATACTGGCACAAAGCTGTACGGCCCAAAATTAGGCCCCATCTTGGTCGTGAACAAGGATTATTATTATATTTTATGGGCGGTAAATCAAACTATAAATACAGCCGTGGAGTTAAAGTGTCCAACATTATAAAAAATATAACCTGGTCTTTTTTTTTTACTTTTGTGTTTCAATGTAAATTAGCTCTGCATTGCGATGAATCAGAACAAGAATTTATTGGTTTTTTCTTCAGATGGATCGTTTTATTGATACAGCAGATACTTGTGATTTAACCAACTCACTTTTATATTTGAATAAGTAAAGTAATCGCCTAATTTTTCAGGGCAGAGTCCAACTACCGGTTTACTACGAAACATTTTCTATATTATACACACTGCCCAATTTTAATTTTTTTACAGGAGAGCGAATGAAAGGTTTTTTCTTACTTATAAGCCCACGGATGTTATTTTGCTTAAATCTTTGGTCGATAATAAGTAACATAGATGCACCATAAGTGATGGTTGGGTAATGAAAAAAGAAATATTGTATTAGAAAGATTAAAAAAATAAATTTTGAAAAAATGGACTTAGTGTTGTGTACCTCCGGGATACTGATATAAAAAGTAGTGATACGCGGGATTCGAACTTGGGATCTCTCACTCACAAATCTACGTTCGTGACCACTACACCAACTCCCGTCCAAACTTATTATTTGAATATTTATTTTGTTTTCCATTTTCATGTATACCTCAAGATAGAAGTAAAATCAGAACAGCCTCGTCCAATACTTTGACAACCCTATAGAGAAGTATCGTCTACTATACAAAAACCTATGAAATTGTGTATAATGGAAACATCTAAAAACATCAGAGAATGCAGCCTTGGTTTTTTGTAAGGATGGTATTAAGAAACGGTTTGAGAAGATTAGGTGATTCTAATGAAGATTCAAAACATCTCCAGGGCTTAGAATTGAGAAAAAGAAGTGGTTTGAAATGGTACCACCACAGCGGGGTTAGGTAGATGTCCCTGATTGCTATTTATTTGGCCACTATGAGAAGAGTAATGCTTGGTCAGTAGTGGCTGAGACAAGGTGATTAGTATGTGGGACCTCTAACCACCCCCAGATAGGATATAGGGCTGAATGTCTAGCAGAATGAAACACATTCAGCCGCTCCCAATCTGTCTGCAACATTGTACCAGCTGTAGTTTTACATCAAACACAATAGGCCGTTGTTACGTTGCCAGATCCTTAGCCTTGCCCCTCAATCCGAACACTACCCTTCAATAATAATAATAAAAAAAAAAAAACAGCAAAAAAATGACATCACTGGTACACTGATATAAATATTATTTTTGATGATTCATTTTCATTCATTTCTAGCTTTGTACGATATATCGGTGCTAACAGCACATTTTTAATATCAGATTTATTTTTAATTAAATCGCTCTCGCATTATGTGTTATCTGTCTGAAACGAATGGACAAGTGACTTTAGTGTCACTAATTTTTCTATTCAAAAAACTCCGACTGATAACAATTAAATTTAAAAAAAAACTGTCACACTTTGTACAAATGGCTAAGATTAATTATCTCCGATATCTTATATTACATCTTATCTAATAATAAATCATCTTTAATATATTTATTGCATTGAAATTTAATCATTTTTAGTTGGAACTTTAATATTATACTTATTTCCGGTTTCACCGTAATAAGCATACTAAATACGCAAAAAACAAAAACCAAAAATTGTGTTAAACTCAATAATTTAAATTTTTGTTTTTAAATAATATTCCCCACCAGCCGGCCATGTGCGGTACCTTGGAATTTACCTAAACAAGAGACTCACCTGGAACCCCCATACGAGACTTAAACGTACCGAACTAAACAAACGATACAAACTTCTAGCCAGACTACTTGACAAACGCTCAAAACTCCCACTACAGAACAAACGACGACTCTAAACAGCTCTTCTCACACCAATATGGACTTACGGACACGAACTTTACGGAACAGCTAAAAAATCCAACATCAATAGACTGCAAACACTCCAATCCAAAATACTCCGCCGCATAGTAGACGCTCCATTCTATGTTAGCAACCACACAATCCATACAGATCTCCACTCATCTCCGAACTTGCCAAAATCCGATATAAACATTTTCATCAAAAAACTCTCACTTCATCCCAACTCTTTAGCTGCAAACTTGTCTTCAACTACGCTTCCCTCCAATCCTCGAAGACGGCTGAGGCGCCGCTGGCCCCGTGACCAACTGGGTGACTAATGGCGGCCATCACTGGATGACCGTCATTCACGTCTGCCACGCTATTTATATACATTCATCACATTTACTTATTGTAAGGATATTAGAAAAAAATATTATAATAATATTCGCCTATAATGCTGTAGATTTAAATTAAGAAATTGCACTAAAAAATTAGCAAGACTTTTATGAGTTTGCTATATCCAATGATAAAATCAAAATCTCGAATTCAGCACTAGAATTCAAGTAATCACTATAAAATCCAATCTGTTTGATAATAACTTACGGTTCGATAAATTAAGGAAGGGGTATTTTCTATTAAAAAATGAAAATCTATAAATAAATATTATTTTTAAATAACTGAAAGATTAATATTTTTAATGGAATATAATTTTGTGCCTGATAACTTCGATTAGACGAAGCACTAGCAAACATTACTGTATCCAGGACAAGGTAATTTGTAGATGACGAAGTAGCAATAGCGAAAGAAGCGGATGTACTGCAGAACTGCGAGAATTATGTAGTAAATGAGGAAATAAGGTAACCACTGTGTAACGAGATGGAGAGTAAGGAATTGGAATGGTTGAGTGTCAGGTTGGATTGGTTGATTTCAAGTTTAAAGCTAGCGCGAGTTAAATAGGTGATGATAAGAAATGGAGACGGTCTCCTTGCAAAATGATGCAAGAAAAAGGAAAAAAATAATATCACAAATTGTACTAAATTAAACAAGTTGTCCTGGACTTTATATTTTTTGAAGAAATTTATTTTTATCTTTAATTTGTCACAATTGTTTAAATTCACAATACAAGAACAATAATTATAGAAATACAAATTTGAATGCAGAAATTTCTTGCGCAAATTTAATTAAAATAACAAAACTTTTTTTTTCTTTTTTCTGCTTTTATTAACTGCTCTTCTATCTACAATCTACCTCTTTTATCTTTTTTAATTGAGCCATATCATTTTAAATAGACAATTCATATAATTGTTATTTTGTCTAACCCATTGCAAGGAGAAAATGGTATTCGAGCACATGAAGAACTAACTGCATACGAAAAACAAAAAAAACTAGTCTCCCAGCGTTTGTGTGCGGCTAAAACTCAAAAACAGATCAGCCAGAAGGTTATAAATGGGACATTTTGGTTTGGAAACACGAAGAAACTGTCAAGATATTGATCAAAATTAGGTAAATAGAAGTGCATCTTTATAGTATCTATTTTATCAGCTATTTTAAACATCAAAGGCCTATTTGATTTATTATTACTTTTAATGATTTAAGGCGCGTCAATATCTAAGGTTATTGGCGCCCGGAGCTTTTTTCAGTGCACTGCCGGCCTCCGGACAGTGTTTTCTCGTTACAGACAACATCGTCCATCACCGGACAGTGAGCTGTAAGAAGCTCCTAGGAAGAGAAAATCTAAGGGTCAGCAGCTGGATTCGAACCCGGGACCTCCGCGTGGGAGTCCAGTATGCTAACCGCATAGCTAATCCCTTCCCTGATTATTATTATTATTCGAGCTCATATCTAGTGAACATATGAATCAAATCAATAACCTAAATTTCTAAATTGAATAAAGTCGGTTATTCTTTATACTTTTTGCACAAATGTTGCGAACAAGTTTAGAACAATTACGTTTCGATGGGCTAAAAATAGAAATGTTTTAAAAAAAAAGAACACATCCTTTCTTGTTTGAATGAAGTAAACTTCGCTCGGCTTAACATTCCAAATGAATCATCCAACTGAATTCTTCAAGATAAAAAGTGGAAAGTAAATTTTAAGTATCTAAGTATATACTTTTTAAAGAAATAAAAAGACAATAAATAGTAGGTACCATTGTGCAAAGAAGCTTGCCGGATGCTGGGGCTTTCAGGTGCTGATCGACCTCAACTACTTTCAGCAACACGTACGCATCGCCTAGGGATTGTGGAAATGCCTGAGTGAACTTAGGACTTTGGGATTCACTGTTACGTTTGCAATTGGTGTTTTCAGGAATCAATCAAAAAGTAACACATGTATATACCAAAATATTTACATCTTTGGAAAACAAGTCATGATCGTTGGTTTTAAAAGGAATTATTAAAATTAGTAAATTAAAATCAATTACATCAATATCCAATTAAAATTTTTTAAGAGAAATGAAAATTTGATATTCAATAACCATCGAATTAGAAGGTTGCAGCAACTGGTTAATGAAAAACTTCCAATATTTCGAATGAAACAAGTGGTAAATAGAGGAAACGATGTTGATTCAACAAACAGGGGGCACAAAAAAAAGCTCTCTCAGCACACACACTAACAGCTCGGCCCCGTAAACACGAACAACACATGCACACAATTACTGGACAATCATGGACTTTTTATTGTGAATGTAAAAGGTCAATTGGACTGGAGGCAAACTGGAATTTACAGTAATGATGTTGTCTGCACTATTTACCTCTTAGCCATCGACAACCAATCCAACATTTGAACTGTTCGAAAAAACAACAAGGAAAAAGAATAATGGCTGTTTTGAGAGAAACAGTGCAAATTTTTTTTCAACGAACAAATATTATTTACCTTGCGGTATTTTCTGATATAAGACTGACTTGTAATTAAAATATTACATATCTAAAAAAATAATTATTGGGTTATATGAAAATACTTTGATTGAAAGGAAATTAATCTAATTAATTAACTTTAAAAAAATTAATTGCAGAAATAAAGAGGATAAAATCAATTAATTTTGAAAAACACCAAAAATATTAAAACTAGCTTTCATGATTATATAATGTTTTTTAATGATTTTAAGGCGCGTCAACATCTAAGGTTATTAGCGCCCGGAGCTTTTTCCAGTGGACTGCCGGCCTCTGGACAGTGTTCTCTCGTTACAGACAACACTGTCCATCACCGGACAGTGAGCTGTAAGAAGCTCCTAGGAAGAGAAAATCTAAGGGTCAGCTGCTGGATTCGAACCCGGGACCTCCGCGTGGGAGTCCAGTATGCTAACCTCATAGCTAATCCCTTCCCTTCATGATTATATACATTACAGTTTAACTAAAGATGAACTGAGAACAAATTATTAAATAAGATAAGATTCTAATAAGACAGCTCTTAAGGCCTACGCCACTGCGACCCCTTTGGATCTATTGTGGCTCCCACCACCCTAGAGTTCGCCCTCCAGATCCGTCCGTTTAATCAGTCTCTTAATTCTGGAGAGCGACTCCTGGGTAAAGCTCACAGGCCTTGGTTTTTCCTCCCCGAAGAGTAACATCCTTAGTCGCAAAGTTATCGATCTTGGATTTGGCAATAGATTACAGCGAATTTGTGCAACCCTGTGTCATAAATACATAGTCTAGTCATAGTAAAAATTTGCAATAAAATTACCTTAAATGAAAGCTCATCCAAGATGCAGTGATTTTCCTGCTCAATCCTCAAAATTTATTTAAGGTAATTATAATTAATGTTTTGTTAATTACATATAATTTTAACTTTAACCATAATTTAAATTATACCAAGGTTAATGATGAGCAGTACTAATTGCGCTAATGCCCCTATTTACTGGGCCCAAACTTGTATTGTGGTTATTACAAATGGAGAATTCTCACGTGCCCTTTTGATAACAATATAATGTTAGCGCATTAATTTAGGCTACGCAGTGCAAAATCTTTAGTATCCAGTATTTTGTAAGAGATCTAACCTTGGACAAGGTCTTGTGACTTACTCGTATACAAGTTTTGAATGTTTGTTCACGCTCGGAATAATACTGGCCGTGTAGGGCCAGAAGTCCAAAACCCTTTAGTCCAAGTTGAGATTCTTGGCGAGACTCTCTGCCCCCTACACACGCACAATTACTTAATTGAATCTTCAGATGTTTGCATGCCACTGCCTACAGTGTAATGCTTCCTGGACATGCATACTTAGAATTAAAGCAAATATTTAGTTCGGCTCACTTTCATCACACCCTCTCTGGCTGTTTATCGCACCCTTCCATGCTTTCGCTGCTCACTTCTGTTACAACATGTGGAGAACATTTCAAGCCTAGAATAAAGTACTCCATTATTTCTTTCTTTATTTTAACAATAACATTTTCTTTCAAGATTCTTATCATACCAGCATTAATTGGGAAACTCTGTTTTCATGTCATCATAGTTACAATTACTTAATAACTCTCTGTCTTAATTATTGATAAACTTGAGTCTTGTGTTATTTCTCGTACAGTGAACATCGCTCTTAAAATTTTTGTTTGAAAGTACGGTTTGTAAAGATTGTAGGAATTTGAAAATTGGCATAGATATTAATCAGTGAAGGCTAGGGAACATATAAAAAATTTGAAGATTTTTATCGAGCCGTTTTATAGTTATTTGACTTTGAAAAAGTTTGTTTAATATGGTTTTAAAAGACAGTGGGGATTTGTGCATTTAAAATCAGTAGTGGGGCGTGTAGAAAGGTGGTGAAGTGGGAGAAGAGTTGAATTGTTTATTTAAACGTGAATATAAATATTTATTTCTTGACTTTAACTTTTGGTACTAGTATGTTTATCAATATGTCGAACATTTAACTTTCTCTCAATGGTGCTTTCGGCAGCCTCTTTATAATCCCGTTTCATTTAATTAAGTACTTTTTTGTTTCTCTTGGGTTTGAAAATTTCTTTATTGAGAAGTTAATAAATAATAAATATATTTAGTAATTAATTCAATAAAACTAAATTCAACTTTTATTTAGTTGAGATAATGGATAATAGTCAATTATTGGAATTTATGAAACAATTTAAAGAGGAGATGAAAGCTGATATTGAAAAAAACCGGAACTTAATAATAGCAGACATTAAAGAATCGATAGAGGCTCTTCAGGGAAATTATCAACAATTAAAATTAAGAGTGAATAGCCTAGAAAGAGAAGTGAGAAAGAAAAATTTGTTGCTATTCGGTATTGATGAAGAATTCAATGACTATTGGGAGCAGGAGGATTTTGTTTGTGCATTTTTGAGTGAGAAGTTACAGTTGAATCTGACAACTTCCGACTTTGATTGTGTAAGAAGAATAGGTAAATTTTCGAAAGAAAATAAGGCACGGCCTATTTTAATAGGTCTTACTCAACTTCGAACGAAATTATTAATTCTTAAAAATTGTTTCAAGTTAAAAGGATCTAAAATAGCGATTGCTGAGGATTTTCCTAAAGAGGTGGCAGATGTACGTAAGAGTCTTCGTCCGAAACTATTAGAGGCTCGAAAAGCGGGGAAGTACGCAGTCATTAGGTATGATAAGTTGATCATTAAAGAGCGTTATAATGAGGCTGGACAATCGACGTCAGAACAAGCTAAAAAACGAGAGCTAACCCACTCACCCGCTAAAAATAGTGAAACTCCTCTAATCATAGGGAAAAAGGAGCATCTACATAAAAGAACCAAATCGGATATAGACATTTCAGCTGCGAAACTTAAGTTGGAACAGTTCAACTACACGCCTCGCTCACCAAAACCAACCGGAACAAAAAAATGTGAATCCAATAATGGTAAAATATAGCAACCACAAAAGGATATGAAACTGAACATTCTGGCCTACAACATTTGCGGATTGAAAAATAAAAAATATGATTCAGGTTTTTTAAAATATCTATTAAATTTCGACATTATCTTACTTTTTGAAACATTTGTGGAAACTAAGGACCAAGAGGAGTATATGATAACTTTTAGTGGATTTCATGTACTGTGGATTCCAGCAAAAAGAGATTCCAAGTTTGGGAGAGCTTCGGGTGGCTGCCTCTATGGTATAAATTTAAAAGGTACTATCAGTAAATTTATTTCTTTCTGTCAAATTCAAAACAAGGAGTTGATCTGTGTAAAGCACAATAATTTTTGTATGTATATTTTTCCCGTCTATCTTAACTGTAATAAATGGGAAATGGATTTCACGGAGCTGCTAAATTTTGTTTCAATCAATTACAATTTAAATATTTTTTTGGTGGGAGATTTTAATTGTAGGCTCGGCTCTTTACAGCATTTACCTAAAAATTATAATGTGTCAGATGTAGAAATTGAAAATTTGAATAGAAAATCCAAAGACTATGTAGTAAATACTAATGGGAAAAAGATTTTACAATTTTTTGACGATTATGGCTTTGTAATATTGAATGGAAGAACGGAGAACGATAAAGAGGGTTATTTTACGTATATGGGTGGCGCTGGTAATTCGGTAATAGATTTTGCTTGCGTTAATTTAGATTTACTTTCTTATGTAGATAATTTTAAAGTTGATATGCAAATCTATTCCGACCATATGCCTATTGTTACCTCATTTGCGATATTGAGCGTGCCTTGTGATAATTTAATTCTTCCCCTTTTGCCAAAAATGTGTTGGAAAAAGCAGAATGGTTCTATTTACAAGGAGAAAATCGGAAAGCTTGTAAATAATATATGCTACATTTCGGACAACGAGGAGGATGGTGTGAGTTTTGTTACTGATTTAATTTTTAGTGCATCGAATTATAATAAAAATGTTAGGCCTACATATAGATCAAATAATCCTTGGTATGACAAGGAATGTAATATTGCAAGATGTAAATCTTTTAGTCAATTACAAGTTTGTAGGAAATCAAAAAATGAAAATGATAAATTAATTTATATATCATGTAACAATGCTTACAGAAAGCTTTGTAAGAATAAGAGGAAGGAGTATTTTATGAAGTGTGTTGAACGTCTGAATAGTACGAATAAAAGTGAAGAATTTTGGGAAGTGGTGCGGACACTTAAAAAGAACAATAAATGGACGGTGGGCAATATTGCCGTTATGGAATGGGTCGATTATTTCAAAGCTTTATACAGTCCTCCTTGCTTAGTGGAAAAAATAGTTTTCGTCGAACCTCTTAATATAGACGAATATCTGGATAGCCCATTCTCTATGGATGAGTTACAACGTGTTCTATTTAAAGTTAAGGATGACAAAGCACCTGGTAAAGATAGAATTACTTTTGAATTCTATAAGTATGCTCCCACTAACTTCCTAACATTATTATTGGGTATATTCAACAGAATTTTCGAATCAGGTACCATTCCATCTAGTTTTAGAGAATCAATCATATTCCCTCTTTACAAAAAAGGAAATAAAAATTTAGTAACAAACTATAGAGCAATATCTTTTATAAACACGATAAGCAAACTATATTCTGGTCTAATATTAAATAGAATAGTTGAGTGGGCAAATGGTAATGGAATAATAAGAGAATTCCAGGCCGGGTTTCGACAGAGTTATTCTGCTGTAGACAACATATTTAATTTAGTCAATTTAGTTAAATTAAAACTTAAGATGAAAAGGCAAAAAGTCTATGCTTTCTTTGTTGATCTTAAGTCGGCATTTGACAGCATAGATCGTCATGCGCTGATTTATAAACTCAGTGAATTAGGCCTTTCCACAAAAATTATTAAATCTATTAAAAATTTATTCCTTAAAACGACAGCCAACGTCTGGTGTACCAATGGATTATCTCCTAGCTTTTTAACTGAAACAGGTGTCCGACAGGGTTGTATTCTCAGTCCAACTTTATTTTCCCTGTACATAAACGATTTGGAAGTTCATTTAGATGGGGGCGTTTGTCTGGAGGGCGGTGGTAAAGTGAAATTACTCGCCTACGCCGATGATATAGTGTTACTTGCATCTGATCCGCACTCCTTACAGAGGATGATCAACTCGTTTCTGGAATATTGCCTATTCTGGAGTTTAAGGATTAATTTAGAGAAGTCCAAGGTATTAATATTTAGAAATGGGGGGAGGCTTGCGAAATCGGATAAATGGCATCTCGGTACAGACAATATTGAAGTTGTAAATGAGTACAAGTATTTAGGGATCCGTCTCACGCCTACTTTGTCCTTCAGTAAACACATTGTCAATAAGGTAAGTGAAGTGAAAGTTGGTTTGAATACTGTATGGCGGCAGTTTATGGACAACAAGAACATCTCTTACCTAAATAAATTACGGATATTCAATTCGGTTAGTAGGAGCATACTCTGTTATGGCGCCCAAGTATGGGGAGGAGAATTGCATAATGAAGTTGAGAAAGTGTTGCGATTTTTCATTAAAAAACTATTCAGACTGCCTCAATACACTCCTTCCGCTTTTCTCTATTTAGAAACAAATTTATACCCCATTTATGTTTATACCATCAAACTTCATTTTGATTATTTAATTAAAGTTTTGTCTCTATCTGATAATAGACTGCCAAAAATTCTAGCTCTAATAGTAATTAAAAAAGATATTTCTTGGTTCAGAGAGATTAAACATTATATTGGAAAATTTAATTTAAACATTTCATTAAGTTTGGCTAATTGTAACAATGTTGAATTATGGCGCAATAGTCTCAATCATATCCGTAAGCGTATTTTAGAAGACTTTAAAGAACAATATTATCAACAAATTATGAATTGTAATAGTTTTCCGCTGCACAGAGAACTAAAGTTTAAACTAAATAACCACTACCTATATGATTGCTCATTGTCATTAGATAGTGTTAGTTGGCTCTTTAAATGTAGAGGAGATTTATTGAATCTGAACTACAAACACTTTAAAATTGATGGTACCAAGTGTGAGATGTGTGGCTACACTGAAAACGAGGACTTATTTCACTTTTTAGCTGTCTGTCCAGCATTGTGCGAAATAAGGAAGGACTGTTTTAATAAATATTTTCTAGCCGCCAGCGAAATACTTGAGTTCATTAACGGGAAAGATTGGAGATGTTTAGTGAAATATTGTAAGCATGCTTATCAACTTAGGACTTAGTATAATTTAAAATAATTTCTATAAATTGGTTTTCTTTATATGTTTAAGTCGGAACTTGTTTTGTTTTTCTTTAATTTCAGTTTTGTATTTTACTACTTTACTTTTGTTTTCATTAGAGCATTTATTTAGTTATCGTAACAGGACTCCACTCTGACGGTCTAAAGACCAAGAGGTGCGTCTTTAGTTAAAATATAAAATGATTGCAGTATATTTAGTTATTTTCTTTTGTAGGTGATTTATTAATTTTGTGATGTTTATAAATGTAATTATAATTAATAAAGACAATTATTATTATTATTATTATTATTGATAAACTTATTTAGTACGTCACTTTGAAGTACCTTTTCAAATTTACCTAATATCTTCAAGGAAGACAAATGAAATTAAAGTGAGTCCTTTATTTTTTCCGTAAGGGAAAGACTTCGTAAATGGATTAAAGTATTAGATTTTAAAGAGATAAATAAATCTTTATTAAAAATATATGCAATAATTACAGTCATAAAGTATCTGACTAATCTCAGCAAATGGATGAGAATCTGTAAGCAGTCAGGATTGAAGAAGTTAAGCAAGTCGGATCAAATTATGTAGCATATCTCATTTAGGTACACATTCTATTTAACTAGTTTTAATAAAAACTAATTTCATATTTAAGTACACCTTTCCCGATGTTTATTTAAAATATCTTTATTAGAAATTCAATGCATGAACTAGTGTTCAAAGTACAAAGGAAGAAAGAGAGGATAGAGAAATGTAAAAGTAAAGCTGTGCGCGCACGCGCTCTGGCTACCAATTCTATTTAGAATGTTTCACTAGAAATACACATACATATTTACACCTGAAAAAGCCAAGGTAGAAAAGGAAGTTGCGGTAAGTAGAAGGGTTATTTCAATGAACGTAACTCAACGCGAAATCCTTTCCTTCTTGCTAACCAAACAACCGACGTCGGCCATAGTCTGGGCTTGCCAGTCAGCTTGCCGAACACGTAGAGATTCATGACCGTTTTATGTTTTCATTTAAGAACGACCACACCAGAGACTACAATGCAACTTTGATTTATGATCAAACCACGAGATTTAAAGCCTCATAAAGTGTTTTCGTTCGTTTGAATAGTTTTACAGAAGGAGTCACATACATCAAAATTGTGACGGCTGGCGGCCATTTGTAATATCTTAATTGTAAATTAGGCCTCCAAAAAATATTGTAAACATACTTGAGAATAAAGAATTTCTTATTATTATTTAAGGCGCTTCAACACATCTGAGGTTAAAGGAGCCCGGAGCTTTTTTTCAGAACACTGACGGCCTCCGGATAGGTTATCTTGCAACAGCCAACTCTGTTGATCATCAGTCAGTGAGCTGTAAGAAGCTCTTTGGAAGAGAAAGTCTAAAAGTCCAGCAGCTGGATTCGATTCCGAGATCTCCGAGTCGGAATCCAGTGTACGCTGACCATTGAGCTACATTCCTTCAACATAATTATTATTAAATGTAGTATTTTACAACTACAATTTCTTATTTATTTTTTTGTATAACTATCGCCCTACTGGTTACTTAGTCCTTTAAAATAAATATTTTTGTAACTCAACTCTGTTTATTCGGTTCCCAGTCTTGGGCATGCCTACAGATTATCAAGATCGGCCAAATACAAGCAAGAAAATCGATCCATTATAACAAATATAAGCAGGCTGCAAAAGCTCTCCGAATTTTATATTTTTGTTAACCAAAACGCCAAATATACATGTATTTGGAAAAATTTCTTTTTTTAAAATCTTTTATCGGAATTTACAACTGCAACGATAGTTGCACCAAGCAAATGTGGTTTACCTGATAGAAAAAGTATCACGTGAATATGTATGAGTGGAGAGGGCACCCAGTGGTGTCACTCCAGTAACGTGCTTTGCTCTCACGATAAGAGTAGATCACGAGGCCATCTTCTCTTCAATCTCCTTAGAGGATTACCTGGTAGTGTGGAGGAAGATAGGTGTTCTATGAGAGGGTTAGGATGAGCTGCTGTAGAGGAATGAAATTTGAGAAAACGAGTGTTAGCAAGATCTGTAATAAATGGGATTTTGAGGTCATTATGGATAGTGAGATTTGATACATAGAACGGAGCGTTAAGAAGTGTTCGTAGTATTTTTGATTGTGAAGTCTGAATGCGTAAAGAATTGGAACGTTTTGTCGATCACCATACTTCAATGCCGTATGACCAAATAGGACGCAGTAACAGTAGATATAAGAGTCTTTTGTTATGTAGGTTAAGTTTCGAACGTTTGTCAATTAGTCTGGCGAGAAGTTTGTAGCGTTGGTTAGTTTCTTGTCTTTTCAGTCTAGTATGGGGATTCCATGTCAACCGTTTGTCTAGGTGCCGTCCAAGGTAGCGTACTTTGTCCACAGTTGGTATAGGAGTTTGGTTCATGAAGATGGGAGGTAGGATTTTCCGAAAAATATCTGATAAGAAAAAAATTACTTTACAAAAAAGTAAAATGTTAGGAAAAAAGAGAAGAATTTTCGCATCCCATTGCTGTTTCACCAAACATAATTAAAATAAAAATAATCCAAATAGCATTAATTTTAACTTCGGCAACAGAATTATTTAAATTTAATATTATACTTCATCAGAACTGATAATTAGATATTTCATATTATTATAGCAGAAATATTATTCTATTAGTGAAATTCCAATCAAGAGTGGCATGCATATGCACATAACATAATGACGTCATCTAGATGCATGTATATATTAGCTGTATACCGGACTACTGTATATTATTTGCTATATGCCAGTAATGAATGTCAAAATTTCAGTACGATATTAATTATATAGTTCTGTAAATTGAACTTACTTGTAGTGATTCAAATCTCCGCAGTCTGAGTTAATTTAAACTTGCCTTGTAAAGGTGCCATGTTATTTAAGGAAGATATGTGTGTACTTTCATATGAGAGAGACATGTTCAGAAAAAAATGTAAAATAGAGTGAATTATAAGTCTGTAATTTGAGTATTTAGCTTAGAATGAGAGGAGAGAACGAGTAAAAAATGGATTTTATCCAAGAGTAGTTCTTGGATTTGCTCTTCTCTGCGAAAAGCGCTTCTCTACCTACAGTTGTAACAGAAGAATGTGGATGAAGTTAACTAGAATTCCTCAAGAGAATAAGCGAAACTACCACCAAGAAATTTCCAATACCGTTATAATTCAATATGGGATCGAGATACAGAGCTTTCGAAACTGTTTTTTAGGTGGATGTAAAATGTATTATCAATTAATTTTTACCAATATATTTTGCTCATACAACAGAAGTGTTTAACTTTTTTGTCTCTTCATTTTTCAGATTCCCATAGATCTGCAAAGAGTAACTAAATGCAAAAATGTACTAATTTTTGAGAAAATGAGCAAAAATAAAATAAATATATTCCTTAGGAACACAGCATCACAGAAAAAGAATTTTCTTGAGCTATCTTTCAGTGACGCATCTTTATATTTAATTATTTACAATAAGTTTGGATCAAATGCACCGTAAAACTAAAGAAAATACAATATTTAACGTGAGCCTCTTCCAATAAAGTAATTCAGAAACTGGAGATGCTAGCGGCACACGTCTGTAGAGAATGGTAACCAGGCTTTCTTATTTGAGCTTCCAATATACGTTTTCCATTAAATAATTTTTAAAAAATTGTAAGTTGTTTCAAGAAGAATAAAAAAACAATATGATATCAGAGGAAACTGGATCAAAATGCAAGGTTCACCTAAATTACACCTAATACTTCCCTGTTGTAAAGAAAAAAATAAAATAAAATTCAATATTTTATATATAACATACATCGGACTGAAATAAGAGGAATAAAAAAAAAAAAACCTTAAAGAAATGCTCATTTTTTTCCTTTTACATCTCTCAAATGCAAAACCTACAACTCTTAAGCGTACCAAATCCCATAAATATTAATGGATGGTAAATCGGTATAGAAGAGAGTGTAGGACCAGCATCCTACCGCTGGTATCATTCTTTAAAGCGATAATGTGCCGCGGTGCTGACTTAAAATATCTAGCCCTTTTATTCTCTAGTTCTTTTTATTTTTATCAAAGAAAAAGAGATTTGTAAATTGTAGGAAATTTTTTAGTAAAGAAAACTGTCTCTATGAAATTTAATCTAGTCAAAAGATAAATGAGTAGAAGTTTTTTTAATATCACATTTATTTCTATGATGCGCATGAATTCTTAAAGTAAAATTGAATTGAATGTAGGTCCACGTTAACAGTTTATTGTTTCAAGTGATTTATTTGAGAATGATTTAAGAAGTTATTATCTAAATGACAATTACAAACATATTTAATATCTTTTAAAATTTAAGAAAATTACACCCTTGACTAATAAAAATCAATGAAATAAGAGTGAAATTCTAAACTTTAAGAACAATACCGGTAAAAACAAGTGACCTAATTCTTTAAAGTATTCAGGTAAACCTGATGGAAAGGAAGGACTGATTAACAACACCCATCCTTTAACCATTAAAAAAAAAAATATTATTCTTTCAGCTCTACTTAAACCCTTGGTCGATTATACATAAAAAACGTTTCCAAAGGAGGATCCTTGCAAACTGAGTTATAAAATGTTAGAAAGACAACTCGACTAACGTTCTAAACTGACCCTGACGAACAAAAGAAAACTATAAACCGTCCTATTTGCCCCAATATGGACGTACGGAATACAACTAACTCCAAGGAAGTGTCAAAAAAATCGAACATCAACCGACTTCAAACCTTACAGACTAAAATCCTGAGAACAATAGATAACGGTCCTTTCTACGTCTCCAATCACACAATACACTGTGATATAAATATTCCTCTCGTTTCTGGAAATAGCCCCAATCTCTGCTACACAAAACTCCACTCAAATCTACACAATCATTACAACCCTCCGATTCACAACAAGACTTCCTTCAAATCCACATCGCAGACTAAAGTGGCGGTGGCGGCCACGCGACCATCTCAACATATAACGGCCGATCCCCTAGGATGGTTACTGCGTAAGCTTGGCAACCTGGCGAACTAGCGGCTTCCATCACTGGATGGTCGTCGTTCATTCCACTCATGTCTCTTGGTGCTCATGCATGTGCACTTGTATGTATACTCGTATGTGCTCTCGTATATGTGTTTGTATTTTTAAATAGGCATTTGCACACTTTCCTTACTCTCATCTTCTTTGCTTGTTGTACATTGACCTATTTGCAAAATCAATAAACAAATTAAAAAATGTATATATATATTTGTAACAAATGTTTTCTTTTTTTGGCAAACCTTTGTCACTGGTGCCCAGCACTAAAACTCAAAAGCAATGTTAACGAACTGTCATTAAAGACAACATTGTCTATCTACGAACACAGCATTAGAGACCTTTAGTTAGAAGCTGGAATCAACGTGTTACGATTACACATATCTATTCTTGTTAGAACTTGCTAACAATCTAAAATAAAATTAAAAGTAAATTTACCTCTGACTATTTCTCGATTTAAGCATTACTAACATATACAAATGAAATCTACTTGAACAATAGAGGAAGAATACTTTTTTTTTTTCTTTGAAAACTTAATTTTGAAAGTCCAACGCGATCGTGATTCTTCCTTTTATAACAACTTGAAAAAAAAAAAAAAAATTATTAAAAAAATAAATAAAGAGTAAAGTACGATCACAGTTTGTGTAGATAATTAAAGAAGCGCAGGAAAGAAGATTTCAATTGGATAAGACGCAACAAAATACGAGTAAGGTAGCCAAGGAGTGTACAGAGGATGGGAGACATCCTGGGTACGACTTGCTGCTGGGTGGGTGCTGTTTGGTTAATGAAATGGGAGCCAGGGCCCTCCAGTTCACCCAGTTGAAACTTTGCCAAAATAAGAAGAGAAGATATCACGAGACAATCAACTAAATTTTCTTTGAATTAACAACTCAGTAAAGATATCACCAAATTAACTCTATATATTTATTTCCTTCTTACTTCACTTTTTAATTTTCTTAGTTTTAGTTTTATATTTTCAATTTTTGTTTGCTTTTTTTTTACATAATTGTAGAGAGCTGTTTTAATCGTAAACTAGTGATTCTCCCTAGCATTTTATGAGTATTGTAGTTGATGTTTATTAAAATTGACCTAAGTTTATTAGACATATATTTGCATATAAATGCACCGTCAGATACGAGAACCTAATCCACTTGAATGGAGAATTAACCTGTGGCATTGCCACAAAAAATATTTCAACGTTACGCTTTTTTGCGCAGTTCTTTTGATGACCAACCCTTATACAACTGCCTTACCGGACAGTTTTAATATACATATTTATACACCCACTTTGTGAGTTCAGTTACTGCTCTCTCTTACAGCTCTTTTAGGTCCACTGTTAGAATAATGGAAACTTAACCGAAGATAATTGCAGAAATTGGATATGAAAATAAATGTAATCTAAGTTTATTTACTAAGTTTCTGAATGATGTAACCAAGTCCCTAGTGAATAGTAATTCAGAAGATGGTGACGTTAGTCACTTATTGAGAATCAATGTAAGCATATTGAGCTTACAAATTTCACGATTCCTTAATGGAGTCCTTTTTTCTTTTTTACAATTGAGGACTAAGAGATAATCAGCTGATATCCGCATTACGTTTTTGTGATTTTGCAGATTATCCAATTGTATTTATGTTAAAATTATATTTCAGCAAAATTAATTAAGTAAATTTTTAAGTTATGGACAAAATTCTGCAAGAACAGAATAGATCGGATCGAGGAAGATTGGATGAATATGGGAGATACAATCAGAATCCAAATCCAAATGTAAATACATTACAAACAAAAAATAACGATTCAATTTATCATTTCCTTCATTGACGAAAATTGTTCGCTTATGCACTCGATTCTGATTTCAATATTTAACTTAATAAATATTACTTTTACTCTCCGCCGGATCACTCTTCCTCCGATCTTCTATGACTCAATTCCAATTCCTCCAGCCAATGTTGTCCGTTATCTTGGGCTTTATTTAGACAAAAGACTGACTTGGAACCCGCACACACGACTTAAACGAACTGAAGTTAACAGGCGTTATCGACTACTTAAAAGACTACTAGACCAACGTTCAAAACTTTCACTTAATAACAAACGACTGATTTACAATTCTATACTAAAACCCGCCTGGACGTACGGTATTGAACTTGGGGTTCAACTAAACGCTCCAATCTTCAACGAATTCAATCTCTTCAGTCTGAAATTCTCCGCACTATCGTTAACGCTCCATTTTACATTTCAAATCTATCCACACAGACTTGGAAATTCCGTTTGTAGGTCCAGGTTGCACGAACTCGTTATAAAAATTTTCATCAGAACTTGCACTCTCATTCCAATCCTCTTGTACGCCATTTATCATCTCAACACCATCCAGATCATCCTCCTAGACCAGTGATGGGCAAAGTACGGCCCGCGGGCCAACTCCGGCCCGCCGAAGGTCCATCGACATGGATAGTATATGGCCCGCTATAATTACGTTTTGACGGTCGAGAAGTATAAAGTAGATTCTACTTAGTAGAATAATAGATGCATAACCTATAGGTGAAGCTAAACTAGCCGCGTAGTTACACAAGTGTGTAATGCTGTAATGTTTTTATAATATTATGATTAAAAGCTTTAACACAAAATGCATTTTTTCTATAATTCTGGCCCTCCTCTAGAATTTCTTAAACTTTGTGGCCCCCCATTAAAAAAGTTTGCCCACCACTGTCCTAGACGATTAAAACGCCAGTGGCCTCGCGATTTTCTCTTTTCTGAAGAGAGTAGCTAATCCTGGAGACGACTTAGTTATCTGGGTAACTTCTCCCCTCAATTAGTGAGTTTGTATTGGTGTCAGTTATTGTCATTGTTACTTATGGCGTATCTAGGGCATAACAAATAAATTAACATAACTAATAAATTAAAATAAATAAATAAATAAATAAACAATAAAATTAAAAAATTGGGCTAAATGCTATAAAGAAATTATTTTACGATGCAACAACATTCAAACAAAAGAAAATACATACAATTTTCTTTATGTAATCAAATTTTTATAATTATATGTTCAATATAACCACTAATCAACTCCTTAGTGTAAAATATGTAATGAAAGCAATAAGATTTCATTCTTTGAAGAAGTAAGCAACAAGCCCATGTTTTCAGGCTGATTTACGTCCAACTAGCGATCGAATGTGTAGAGCACAGAATAGGAATAGCAATTACACTATTCTTAAATTTCTCATTTAATATATTAAATAAAATCCAAAGCTGTGACCGAGAATGGAACCTCTTACTACAATGTACCTTAGTTTTACGGTGCTCACCCTCAAACTGCAACCGTGGCCCAATATTTACAGTCGATAGATATCGATTTTTAAATAAAACCCAGTTATAAATCTTGTTGATAATTTTGCCCAGAAATTTCTTACAAGAAAAAGGATTATGATTAATGCTTTGAATAAATAATAAACAATTAACTAGTAATATGTATTTCATTAGATTTAGTAATGTCTTGGGCATTCTACATCGCTTTGAGAGCAAAATGGCAGCCGAATTGTCTGGGCTGTGTTGCAAACTATCACTGCCTTAATAAATATATGATGAGAGAGAGTAACGTGCCTATTCTAAGCATATTCCCTGCTTACTCCACTGCTTTAAACCTTGGCAATTCCCTAAGCATAAATATTTTGCTTGGAAAATTCAATGTACGATAGCACACTTTATTTTAAAAGAAGGGACTTTCATAAATTAAAATAATATGGTATATAAATGTAAAGCAGAATATAATAAATTAAGATAATTATATACTTTTAATATGAACAACCTTGCCGCTCCCTTTATTTAGTGTAAGAGTTAATTAATTTATTAAAATGTGAATTAATTTACAGAAAATTACATTATTACTGAGTTGAATTACTTTTATGTATTTCAACGCATAATTTAAGTTACAAAGTTAACTACTATATGGATTTAGAAGGAGACCGAAAATTAAATCGATTTTTCTTTCTTCAGACCTGTCGCTTTTTTAATGAAACAGAATAGTTGCGTGTTGGGACTTCGAGGAAGGGTTCATGAAATTATTTTTTCATACATTCAAGAAAATGCCGCTAAATGATATTCAGTTGCCATTGAAAAATACACTGTTTCCTCGCTTTTTGATGTTTCAGGTATGAGGTACTGGCCAGATAATGCACTGAGACCAACCGGGGTACTTTCGAGAGAATTACTTTAGGTGAGAGGTTAGGCTAACAGCCTTTGGAGGTTTAGCTCCTTCGCGTTATTTACGGACTTAACAGCAATAATATAATGTGCTATATAAAGAAGAATTATTCAATTTTTGCGTTAAAACATATGATTGGATCTGGAGCACTGGATAATAACGTTGATTTAACCATCGTTGCACGTTTTTTCGCCCCTGATCGTTACCGTATTTACACCCATCATCAGAGATTGATTTAGCTGTTTGTTGTAGAGTATTTGACTTCCTGTGACATACCTTTACTAAGTCTTACTTTCATAAATTTTGGTAATTTCGGTAATTGTCTTCCTTAGGATGTTGTTATGTGAGTTAGTTGTGAGTTACAGAATAAAACTCATTACAGAAAAGTTAGAGTTTTTTTTTTCTGTCTGAGGAAGACAATTACTTCCGAAACGTTGGCGTAAAGACAGTTGTTTTTTTATTTGACCGAATCCTCTCAAGTTTAATCCTAAATATTAATAGTTTGCGGTCACTAAATAAATAATAATGAAGCACTGTTATTCATTAAACTGAGTATTAATTAAACCGAATAAAATAAAATCACAGAATTAATTACACTCAATTTGGAACTAAAATATATAGACACTAGTTTCAAGATTTAAAAAGAAAAAAAGAACTATCAGTTAATTCATAAACAAAAATAATCAAGATAGCTTTCGTGAGTATTGAGAATAAAAATACCTGATGATAAATTCATAAATTTGCTTCAATGAGCAGTTGCCAAAAGTGGTGTGTTGCTGGAACCTGCGGACAGACCTAAAGGATTGATGTCCTCACTGAGAGATAGGGTAAACACAGCGACATCCTTTTTCTCTTTAACCCAGTGATATATCTCCATACTCCAAGCCTTCCTCAATCTTCTTAATACTGGCCATCATTATTTCCTTAGATAAGCGTTGTTAAACCGAGCTTTATCATTCAGCCCAGCTTAAACCATTCTCTCAGTCGTTCTTCCTTTGCCTTTCCAATCTATTAAAGAGATCAAAGATAGGTAAGCAAGTAAATTTAGTTATATAAAAAACACTAGAAAATTTAAAAATAACATTATTGGAGAATTTTTAGCTATTTTTATTAACAAAGAGGAAAATTATTTTAAATCTTTAAAAATTATTTTACTTTACGAACATCAAAAGAAACTACCCTCAAAGTATTTCTAGTTAAGAAAACATTCCTAGTTGGACTGAGCCACAAACACGTCTTCGAGTAAACTGAATTTGAAGATTATGGTTGGCGCACCGAGATTGACCAAAAATAGAATATGCATTTAAGGAAAATATTCTTTTCTTAGCACTACTTTATAGTGTTTTTGAGTTCATAACTCAGTTCTTTTTTCTTCTTTTAGAGTATTTTCTACACTCTATTTGGATCTGCTTTCATATTATTAAGCATACATCAAATAAGTTGTCTGCTTTAACTCAATTAGGCCATTTTTAGAATTATAAATTCTTTACCAGTTTTGTTTGTTGGGCATGACACCAAAAAAATTCGATTTCTTTATGGTCATTTTGATTTCGTAAGCTTATAACTTATAATTACTGATTATCAATAGAATAATTTAAATCAGCTATTTCTTTGATATCTTTCATCTATCTTTACTTCTTTGTCAGCTCAGACCTCTGCAATATTATTTTCTTATCTTCAATTATCTTTTCTGCTATTTCTTTTACCCTTTCTCCTTCAATATCTCCTTCAAGGCCTTTTCCAATGAGACTTCCTTTTCACCAACTGCTGCAACGTTAAAATCCTCGTAGTTTTCCTCAGTGAAATTTAATTTTTTTTTGCGTTTAATTTTAATTCATTTCCAAAAGAGATAATAAGCACGCCGTTGCACAGTTCGTTTATTTGGAATTATTTCTTAGGAAGTTATAAAATTTTGTATTACCAGATTCCCCTCCTTTTGAAAATAACTCCAAAATAACATTACCTTAAAAATTTTAATTTCTATTTCAGTCTCTTTTATTTCATGCTCCAAAGAAAGCATCTATTTTCTTTTCATAAGGCACCCTCTTACGTCTACTGAGAGGCTGTATACACAGATTCATCTCTCACATACATTTATTAATCTCTATTGCATCAACTGCAGCAAAAAGCCAAATGCTTTAATACTAAGATAACAAATTCAATCCAAATAACAGATAAGAATAACTGAACTCCTGTCGAGGTTGATATCCTTTCTGTAGCAAGATTTGCGGTTAAGTGACAATAATCATAAATACGTCTATTTTCATTAAATTTCCCAACACGAGAGGAGACTGTAACGCAACAGTATTTTCAATGGGCAAAGTCATTTTTCATTTCAAACCAAATAATGGTATATCTAGGCTTAATAAATAGTAACAAAATGGTAGATAAAATATTCAAACATTGAATAAGAGGGGAAGCCGATGTTTAATCAAATTTATCTCCTCTAGATATTAAATTTTTTAAATAATAATAATAATAAAGGTTTCTCCAACCGTGCGCATTGTTGATTATTGGGGAGACCAGTGAGAGCGATAACGTCCTAAAAGGGTGATGTATCGAAAATATCAGTCATTGTCCCTGACAAGCTGCCAGCTCTTATTGCTATTAACTTTTTATTATAAATAGCCGAGTGGATGTTCATTGGGAGGGTCCCAATGATTATGATGAATACCTAGAGAGAGGATTTGTTCGAAGGAACGAGTGAGCCATTCCCCAATCAGATTCCACACTTCTACAAGTACTCTATGTGTATACGATTATATTGTCCACATAGGAAGTGTGATAAGTATATGCCGAATTAGATAGCCAGAAGGAATATAAATTCATATGAAAAGGGAAAAGATGACGAAATTTATCCTACATTACATGCACGAAATGACTGATTAGTTAGTCAATATTCTCTTTATCTATTGCCACAATAGGCGTTATGCAAACCTCACTGAATTATAATGCCAAATGTAAACACAAATCCATGGTAGGGAGCGCATTGTGATAGCAACACAATAAACCTCCAATATTATTTTGCATTTTATATTTGTCGACGCCCTTTTAATAGAACTCAAGGTAGTTTATGTTATTGCAGAAAATGTAAATAATTTTTATTCTTAATATCAGTTTTAACTGAATGCCGTAAGTAGTATTTTTCAATTTTTAATGATCATTTTCAAAAAAAAATATCTTCAGAAAATGATTATACACATTTTCATAAACAATTATCGGAAGTTTGATTTGATGTGTTAGATATTATTTTAACTATTTTAAATTTATTTTTAAAAAAGCCTATTTTTAGTTGTAACATTTTCCCCTTTTTTTACGAGCTGAATGATCATATTTAGGGCTTACAATTTGATCCCTTAGGGAAATCATTCTCAAAAATTTGTACTAGTCGAAGTCTGAAGGATTGAATAATAACTCATAATAATGAAGAAGTACGAAACTAGAAAAAACCTGCATGAGGCACTTAGACAGATATTGAATCAAGCAACTACAATACCACTTAGCTTCTTACAGTCTAGTCAGCGTTGCAAAGATTTCTTTTATACGCGGAGGTTGGCTTGGTACACAACAGGGATGACAAGCGCCGGCAATTCTGTTTTATCTTATTGTGAAGTTCAACAGAATCTCCAGTAAGAAGTAATTAAATCGTGGTCAACTAAAATGCTTACTTACGATTCTGAACAGTATGTAAAAAAATGGATATAATCATAAAACTTTCAATAAAAATGTTGAATCAAAACAATTAACTGGATTCAACGGACAAACAGAGTGACGAAAATCCAAGGATTCACATTAAACAAAGCAGAAAGGAAAGGTTAGCACCAGCTCGTCTCTGACAACTCTCGAATTCTCGTTTAGTTTGACTGGAAAGATTGAGATTTCTGTTTTAAACATTTAATTACTAGCCAGAGGTGGAGTGTACACACAGGGTAGCCCAGAATTTGAAATACGATTGCAAAATTAATGGAAAATTAAGTAACTCCCGTCTAGTCTAACAGGTAATTCTGAGATCTCTGCTTCAATGTATTAATAACTAAGTCAAAAGTAGATTGTATAAACAGGGTAGCCTGAATTTGAAGTTACGATTGCAAAATTAGAGGAAAAATAAGGAATTTTCATCTAGTTTTACTGCAAAGATTGAGGTTTCTGCTTTGTATATTTAATTACTAAGCCAGAGGTAGAATGTTCGTATAGGGTTGCCCAGAATTTGAAATGATTGCAAAATTAATGGAAAAATAAGAAATTTTCATCTACTTTGATAGGAAAAATTGTGATTTCGCTTTCATACTTTTAATAACTAAATACAAAGGTGAATTAATACTAAGGCAGCCAAAATTTGGAATTACCACTGCAAAATGTATAAAGTAATTCTAGTCGTGTTTGACTGAAACGATTAATATTTCTGCTTTATGTTATTGTTAACTAAGCCACAGGGGTACACAATCCATGAGGACCAGAAATTTGGAGTTACAATTGCAGAATATAGTAAAGTAATTGCCTATTTTTTCAGGCGGACTTTATGTCCAACTACCAATTAGGTGTCGTGGTCGGAGGCAACTAGCAAACATACTTTACTGTAAATTTCTTTTATTAACCATTAAATAAAATCCAAGGCCTAAGACCGGGAATCGAACCCAGTACCACAATACATATTAGCTTTAAAGGTCTCGCCTCTAACCGCTCGGCTACGTTAATAATGCGCCTTGGTTGTAAAATATAAAAAAAAGGAATTCTAGAATAACTGGAACAAATGAGACTCTGTTCTTCATTCTTTTGCAAAATTTCTCCTTCATTTTTTTCAAAACTAGAAGAGAATTTCTTATTTTTCCATTCAAAAATGGGTAAAGGGGAGAAAATGGGCAGGTTTGCTCTAATATCCCTCGACTCTGACGTTCCATGGCAAGAAAAGAAGATGCCATAACTGCATGAGTTGCTCTAAATAGTGGGAAGGAGCTAAAGTCTAAGTAGTCGATGACGAGAGATGGCCTATGGATAACGCTTTTACTTATAACTATTTTGCAAGTTCTGCTAAAGTTGAATTAAGTGTATACACCTTTATCTAGATTCTAAAACCATTTTTCAGATTAAATAAAATTATTCAGGAACAAAATAAAAGATATTTCATTGGAACAATCTCTATAAATTCTCTTTTCTGGTATCTCATGACTAAACTCGTTGAAGCTGACGTTGTGTCCACCACTGAACATGAGTTTTCATTTGGTGAAGCAACTTTGAAACCTTTCTTTTTGATAGACGTTTTAGCAGATTGAACCGAGTGCCAACATCTCTGAAAAGTTTTCCAGATGAATTGAAACAATTCTCTTTCCAGAATATTTGGACGAATTCCTGCTAAAAGGTTTCCACAGTTTCTTAGACAGAAGGAGAAATGGTCTTTTATCTTAGTATAAAATTTAATAAGCTATAATATCAAGGGTAGGAAAATATTCTCACTGTTTTAGGAAATTAAGTTTTTAAATAGTTTTAATAAGAAATATCTTCGAGTTTACTCCAAGGTATGCTGGCTAAATGTAAGGGTGGATTTCATTCTTGCTGCGCCCAAACTTGTTGGAAGGGAGAAGCTTTAGCTGTCTTCAGGAAGATATAGAGAGGGTTTGGTTAGATTATTGTAGCAACTCTGCTAGCTTTCACATAGTTGGACTTACTACTAATTGTTAGAATGGTGTTGCTGGCACAAACGCGCGCACGATTATATTCCCTAGAAGGGTAGGAAACAAAAGGATTTCATTGCAGAATTTCCTCCAGGATCAAGTCGCACTATAATACATTACGGCTACCGACCGTCCTGTACTCCTTGAACACACATTACAATCCTTTTGCTTGGTTCGACCGACTATTTTCCTGCCTTAATGTGCACCCATACCTTACCTTGTTGTTATCAACTATTTCGTTCAAATCTAATTTGCTTAATTTTTCTTTAAATTTTTGCTAATTTTATTTTAATTTTGTTTCACTGCAATTAGAAATTAATTAATTAGGAAAATATAATTGTGTCTCAATTTACCAGTGGATCAATTAAAAATTAAAATTATTCAAGTTCTAATTGAGCCGTTCTCTGCACAACTCGATTAACATAAAACTAAAATTTGAGAAATGTGATAAAATAATGCACATTGTTCTTCTTTTTTTATGTAATTCCGTTTATAAGAAAAATTTTAATTTTACAGTTAACATTCAGCGCCTGCTACTTAATTTGCGTTGAATTATTGCAACGATTTACATTACGAGCACGGGGAGTTAATCAAAATGGCTTCTGGAATAAATTATTTATAATTTAATTGCCAAAAAATTTGTTGTCGTTTAATGGTGTTAATCTTTATTATTTGGGAAATTTACTATATTATATGTTAAACTTGAAACGCTATGACCGAAACAAGTGCTCTTAAACTTACATTTAAGATGTTCAAAGAGTGGAGTTAATCGATTTGTGCAGTGAGAGGTTCAATTATGACTGCATCATCCGTTTTAAATGATTCTTTACTCATATTTATTGATAATTAACTTTTGTTTAAATGTAAGGGGCAACAACATCTGATGCCATTAACGCCCGTAGCCTTTTTTAGTGCACTGCCAGCCTCCGGACAGTATTCTCTCGTTTACAGTTTATTGAGTGAGCTGAAAGAAGCTCCTAGAAAAAGAAAATCTAAGGGTCAGTAGCTGGATTCGAACCCGGCATCTAAATGGATAAAAAGGATAAAATAATGTGCGATTTATGCGAAAATATAGTGAAAAGACCAAGAAGTGTGTATCTTTCTATGCGAGAATTATTCATATTATTGCAATTATTGACAATAAGATTATCTTAAAGATGATACAATAAGTAAACACTGAATAATACATAAAGCTTGGTTCTTGACTACATTGCTACTGATATGAAAGCCCTGTCAGTTAGACGAGAATAAAAAAAAGCGAAATATTTGGGCTGTTTATAGCTATCCTATTGAAATAAGAATACACCAGACATTTTGACGGCGTAGGAGCACAGTTAATTTCTATTCACATAATACTACGAGTAATATATTTTATAAAATAATAATTTTTTTTCTTTTTTTAAATTTATTTAGTTATTTACATTCTGTATTATATACAATATAAATATATACTCGTATACAATAAATTAATAGGAATGAAAGATAAATGAATGCGTGAAAGGCAGGAGGAGAGAAACTACCCAGCGGTAGCACTCACTAAATACAGGATATGAATGTTGTTTATGGTCTTCATGCTGCAAGGAGGTTGCGGGGCCATTGACGATTCAGTCAGCAAGGAGAATTATTAAGGATCTCAGAGGAGACGAGAGACAGTACAAGAGGAATAGAGCAAGTAAAGAGAGCAGTAAGGAACTTTTAATAAAATTAAATAATACTTAAATAATTAAAATCATAATCTATTGTTAAATTATTCCATTTATATTATACAACCAAAATAAATACTTTTTAAAGTTAATTTGAAATTTACAACTGCAAAGTCGAAAATACAAGTTAATCAGCTGACTACGGAAACGTGGACAAACAGGATTCTCGGGTAGAGTATGAGATGAGAGCTAATGGATGGAAAATCGGACTCAGCAGTGAGTTTTTTATCATCAGTCCAAAAATAATCAAACTAGCAAGTAGAAATGATTTTTAATTATTGTTGTTAAGGCTTGCTAGTAGATCCCATGTCAGTCGTTTTGTCAATGTAAAGTCCTAGATATTTTACTGTTTCGGCGAAAGGAACAACAGTCTAGTTTAGATAAACACAAAGTTTAAGTACGAGTATCGTATGTATCGCGTATGAGAAGGTCAAACATGAAGAATTTCAACTAGTGCAAATGGGTTTAAATAATGTAAGAAGTATTTTTAAGTCAAATTTGGCAGTTAGTGCTAAAGCAACACGGATCAAAATTAGGAGCCGAAGGAGAGCCCCATCAGACTAATCTAAATACTTAAAAGTGTTGCAGAAATTTTTAAAATAAATAAATATTTCTGTATATATTTGAGAACAAAATGTTGGCTACTTTTTTGTTTAATTTATAGCGAAGAAAAGTTGAAAGTCTGACATGAAAGAAACTATAAAGTTCACTTTGGTAAGCCTCTAAACTTGGGGTTGGAAGAAGCAAAAGGAGCAACAAAACAAGGTGGTGCAAACGACTCCTAGTAAGGAGGTAAACAAGGGGATTCATCCATTAGACGTACGGCCTTCTGCGGGCTAGATGATCCGCAAAGCGGGTTACTCACCTTTTGATCTCTACAGCAACCCTCTTCATACAACACAGTCGTTTTGAGATGAATTTTTATCTTACCGTCTAGGAGATAGATAGTGAGGTGGAAGAAATATAAGCTTATACGTCCTCGGTAAATACCCATCTAGTAAACCTTCTCTTACATAAAGCTCCGCAACTAGTAAATAAAGACTTTTTCTGAAGGATATTACTTTGAAAGTTGCTCAAGTCTTTAGAAGGTATTAAGATCCTGCCGCTTAAATAAATAAACATTGAAATGAAATGCCTGGAGTACTTATCATTTTGGATTAGATTCCAAAATTTTATACATATTTTATTGAATTTACGCCGTTATTAGGAATCTAATCATAAATTTTTCAACGAATATTAAACTATCATAACTAGTTGCATAAATGATTACAAATTATACTTACTTATTTTAAGAGAATAGTCAGAATCTAACAGACATTTGTATATTCTGGATCATCGATAAGTCAAATAAATTGTCATTTTTTCTTTCAAATTTAATTATTTAACCAGTTAAGCATGGAATTTAGTTTTTAAAAAACCCCACAGGGGTAACCAAGCCCATATTTTTCCTTCTACAATATTCTCAGTAAGGGTTCTGCAACTTGTTTTTTGTGTTTTTACAAAACTATTCTTAACTAAAATAATTTTGCATTTTTAAAAAGAATAACATGTTCAGTTTAAGGAACAAATGTTAGATAATAGTTTAACGATTATTTTATACATTGAAATTTACCACTCCAATGTTTATTTTACAAGCTTTTTGATGCAGTTGCATCCTGACTATAGCACTACAGTTGGTAAATCTAATACAACACTTCTCATCTTAAGACGTCACAAATATTTTTGCATTACGACATAAGACGCTGGAAGAGGCCTTTTTGAATAATGAAGTAGTCCGTGAAATACGGCAGGGGAGACACTTTGTGATTCGGTGAGATTGAATTAGGAAAGGAGGCCTATCAGAAAGGGGAGAATGCACACTAGAAAGCCATGCCAGGATGCAGGATAGCAGAGGAACAGTGCGCTAGTGAAGTACATAGATCTCTCACTTGTAGGCTCTCCTGTAAGGCAAGGTGAGGAAATCCATCCGCCAGAACCCCGGGGGGGGCTGAAGCTACCGTCGCCTCGACATCAAAGGGGATTACCAGAGTACAATATTGATAAATAACGACCTTCACCCAGCTCACCGTCTCCAGTGTATATAACGCCTGCGGGTGGACGCGCGGTATGTCTCTCTCTCAGAAGGAACGCCTAGAGAGACACGATAGTGGCTCATATGCTACCACCTGGCTAGGCGCAGATTGCCAGCCATCCTGCACCCACCAAGCATTTATTAACAAGGAGCGTGAATCAATAAAGGGAGTGTCTGAAGTGTAAGACTTATTGCAGGTAGGGACTAGATTTTGGGGCAAAGGAGAAACTACTAAGGCATCCATACCACACTCTTAGGTATTACTCATTCATTTAAAGAGCAATAGTAATAACAAATGCACTTATTTAATTGTGCAAAGTTTTCGTTTATAATAAATCTTTTTTAAATATGTATTTTTTTTAAAAACTGTCAGAAGCAACATTTTGGTTAAAGTTGTTAAAAGTCCTTATAGGGCCTTATATAAGCGATCTATAACCTTAACGCGACAGCGACGTTAGTAACTACAACAATACCCAGGGCTTCAATAATCTTTCATTGAGATATCCACTTTACTGCTCTGTACATAAAAATTTTGAATATCGTATATTTTAAGAATTTTTAACCAAAATCATTTAGATGACTTGCCTCATTTTCTTTTTGAATGTCCTGCAACTGCAATACCTCTTAGCTTCTTACAGTCTAGTCAGCGTTGCAAAGATTTCCTGAATACGTGGAGGTTGGCTTGGTACACAACAGGGATGACAAGCGCCGGCAATTCTGTTTTATCTTATTGTGAAGTTCAACAGAATCTCCAATAAGAAGTAATTAAATCGTGGTCAACTAAAATGCTTACTTACGTTTGTAAACAGTATGTAAAAAAAATGGATAAAATTATAAAACTTTCAATAAAACTGTTGAATTAAAACAATTAACTGGATTCAACGGACAAACAGAGTGACGAAAATCCAAGGATTCACATTAAACAAAGCAGAAAGGAAAGGTTAGCACCAGCTCGTCTCTGACAACTCTCGAATTCTCGTTTAGTTTGACTGCAAAGATTGAGATTTCTGTTTTAAACATTTAATTACTAGCCAGAGGTGGAGTGTACACACAGGGTAGCCCAGAATTTGAAATACGGTTGCAAAATTAATGGAAAATTAAGTAACTCTCGTCTAGTCTAACAGGTAATTCTGAGATCTCTGCTTCAATGTATTAATAACTAAGTCAAAAGTAGATTGTATAAACAGGGTAGCCTGAATTTGAAGTTACGATTGCAAAATTACTGGAAAAATAAGGAATTTTCATCTAGTTTGACTTGCCTCATTTTCTTTTTGAATCTCCTGCATTTTCGTCTCAAAGGAATAAACATTTAGTTAATTCCTGTAATATGGCGCATTTTTTATGAGTTTTGTAGAAGTATTTTTTTAAAATTTTTGATTCATAATTGTACTTTTTTTCTAAATTTGTATTGTCCTCCTCCGCCTTTGCCATAGATTGTAAATTTTCTAGTGTAATTATAAAAACAAAAAAATTAAGAATTTAATTGCACGGCTCATTCACTGTTTTTATTTTACTTATATTTCAAATTTATTGGTACATGCTGTAAATTATCAGTCACTTTTCAACTTCTGATACATTTAAAACTACTATTATTCAACAAATATTAATGTAAATGTGTGTTAGTTACAGCACATTTAATATGTAAATGGTACACGATAAAAAAGACTTCAGCCACGATGCAGATCAAATAGATTTTTGGAAAAAAACGTTGCGAAAAAGGTTTTTCTTCTTTTGCTAAACAACGTAATTCCTATGCGCGTGAACCGATTTTCATTTTATGAGGTCTCATTGGAATCAATTGCAGAAGGTAGCCTGCGTTTTTTTTTGAACGGCTTTTCTATTGCTACTCGCGCTCTGTTGGTAGAAACTTAGTACATAAACAAAACAAAAACAAAAATAGGGTTTAAGAATAGATCGACATTTTTTAAGAGATTTTTTCGTTAAGAGATTTTAAAGTCTCTTGCTCTTTGATAGGGAAAGTATTGCGATCGTAACAATATTAGAATTTGTGTTATGTACACGTCTGTATGTACACGTCTTGGAGTCCTCAAAATGCGCATAAATGTTCTCTGCGCACCATCTGTGATGTGTGTGTTTGATAACAAAACAAAAGGCGCAGAAAACCAAAAGTTCTGATCGAAATCCATCAAATCGGCACAACATAGTACATTCTTTGCGAATCAATTTCTATTTAACTCTCAAATAGTTTTTCAATTTAGTAACCAATTTTTAAGTAATCCATAAACACAGAAGCGGAAGTCTTAGGAGTAACCGGAAAATTCGACTGACCCCCTAAGAAAGCTAGTCCTTTTTTTTTTTTATAAAAACTGTAAGGAGAAAGGTAAATCACAATTTACGCAGTTGCGACTGAAAGTTGTAGAGAGATCTCAGAGTATTTATGTACATATTTGCTAGAAATAAAAGAAGTACGAGTTTGCAGACATGAGGGCAGTAAGAGAAGTGAACTGTGTACCTTTCATTCAGTCTGTGCTATTATGGATAATGTTGTGTTTGTGAACAAACCATTGTCACCAACAACACATTGACATCGCATTACTGAGCTCTAAGCCACTCTACTGACTCCCACTCTTTGCAAAACTTTCCCCTCTTGATTCCTTTACAAATCAATTGGCATGATTCAATTACAGTTGTAACTGATATGCCTATATATCATTGCTGGACATATGCCCACATACTGGAGTTGTAGACATGTATATAAGCCCCTATTGATGACAACGTAGCTACAAATCTTGTTCACTAATTATGTTCAGTATCAACTTTCCTGTATTGCGTCGTAACGTTGTGATTGACGTCTTTATAAAATGATTCCTGATTATCTGCGAACTTTTGAACTCTATAACAGACAAAATACATACAATTAGGTTGTTAGTCTATATTTAATGTTGAAATAATATCATTTGATGATCTAGGAATTGAGCTGGAAATATCCTAACTCTACTACTAGCACACGCTTAATGCGGTTTACAATGAGTATATCATTCGTTGGCTTTAAAGCTGTCAAATTAAACTGCATTTTACAAAGTTGCATTCAGTGGAACTTAGAATAATTCATGAACATTGATGGTTTTAATTTATATTTTTAGAATAAAGGCATCAAAATAAAAAAGATGAACTGATATAATACTGTAATAATAATATATAATTATATTATATACTAATATACATATACTGTACATAATTTTGAGATATTTTAAAGATATTGGAATAACAGTTTAGAGAGGAGTCTTTCTCTATCGAGTAAAACAATTGTCTAAAGTATTTTAATGGCGAAATCTCAATTTAGCTTTCTTTTACAGTTAAACTGTCAGATTTAGGTTTTTGCCTTAGTTGATAATATTTGTGTAAGATTTTACACCCTATAAGCCTATTTACGCCCAGACGACAAACATAAATACATACATAAATAGCCAGGATATACTTAAACCAACTTGGAACCCACATACTCGACAGAAATGATTAGATCTTAACAGGAGATGCAGTCTTTGAAGAAGACTATTTGGAAAGAATTTGGCAGTAAACTCACATAAAAAATAACTTTGAGATACTTTCTTATTTTTATAAATTTTGTAAGTTTAAGCTACAACATCTAAGGCCATTAGCACTTAAAGCATTCTGAGCGTATTGCTGGCCTCCTGACAATGCCCTCGCTACAGACAACACTGTTCATTTCCGGACAGTGAACAGGAGGCCGTTAGGATGCGGTCGCCTACTCGAATCAGTAAACTATTCGGTTCCCTGCTCACCATCTGTAATATTTGTCCAACTATTATTCCATTTTACATTTAATTATCCTATCACAGTTATTATGGTTACTTAGAGCATTTACAATTACTGATACGAAATAATAAGTTAGTTGCCGAAGAAATATTTTATGTTACATTTGATTAAAACAACATTGTCTTTGTAAACACTAACTATATCTCAAATGTTATATCTCAAATTGTCTGGAAATGCCTCCACTTCCAGCCAGCTAGCTTGCGTGACATTTGGTTATATTTATAATAAAACTATTTTATATCACACACACTGGGCAGCCATCATGCCTTGTTTGCCTCGTTCCAATATAGTTCCTATCAAATAAATTCATGCAAACAGCGAACTGTCAGTATTGTTCATATCTACGTATACTTCTTGCTACATAATTTTATTATAACTTTTCTCTAACCCTAAGCAAGATGACAATTTCGATCAAAAAGTTTCTTCACATAATGTCTGGATTGTATTTGGATTGGCCTAGTTGTCGTTAAGAGAGTAAAGTAGGTCGTCTAACTTGAGTAATATATATCAATCAATTTATACCAGATAATAACACTTGGCACGACAACTTGCACCAAACTATGGAGTAGATTACCATTTTTAGCGAATCTTCAATTAGATATTTGTAAAAATAATATTTAATGCAATATTTTGTTGTTAAATTTTTAATATCTCTTTCTAGTTTCTGTCAAGCAAGTAATTTCTTGGTTTCTGTGTCACTCCAGCGTATGAAATTTTACCCCAGCTCTTACTAAATAAAACTACATTAAAATTATTATAAATATTATGTTATAATAACATTTAAATGTTATTTCACGTTAAAAATTGAAAAAAAAAAAATCTTAAAAAACATTAAGACAATAAACCAAGAAAGGTTTTCCTAAGCATATATCACAGCTTATATTAAAACTGTCCGGTAGGACAGTTGTATAAGGGTTGATCGTCAAAAACTGAACGAAAAAGCGTAGAAAAACACCAAACTTTACCATTTTTCTCTAGGTATAACATAAAAGATAAAATTTCCAAATTTACTGTGTAATATAGGACAAATCCTTCTTTATAACTGTTTTTTTTTTTTTTTGCAACAACCCAGATTTAATAGATTTTGAGAAAAAAGTTGCCGAAAATGGGCAAAAACAGCATTTTTAGAAAATGTTCTTGTCGTTGTTGTTGTTGCTGTCCCTCTTCTTCTTGTTATCTTTTTTGTAAACAACGTATATCTACAGCAATTCTTGCATTATGATTTTTTTTTAAAAAAAATCTTTATTCGAGAAAATTATTAGAAAAATTTCCGTGGCACATTTTCCAGGAGAAATAATACTGTTGATTAAAACCATCTAAAGTAAATATTATATTTACTCAAAAGAATAATTCAGTAAAAAGAAAGATAAGCCTACTCTCATATCCTTGTTTACTTGTATATGAGCTTCCTTGAAGACTACCTCTTTTCACCTCCTGCAGACATTACTTGCTACAAAAGGAAAAGAAAGCAAATAAAAAAATTAATGATAAAAATGGAACAAGATTTAAATGAAAATAGTTTTATTAAATTAGGACTGAGGCTGTTCACAAAATTTGGTTCTCAATTTCATTCAAGAATTATATGATGTTGCGGCAGCGAGGGATTACGGACAAATAGCGTCATCTCAGAATATGACGGGTAAATTGCCTGGAGATTGTAATAATTCAATATCACTTGAATGAAGCTGCTATCCATCATCCGCTAGATTACCTCATTTAGAATGGGAAGCATGCCGCGGAAATGGCCTACGAAATGAAATGGTTCATTTTAAATAAAAATCTGGTTAAATCTCATTTACTTTCCATCGCATTTTCATTCTTTTATTCCTGGATAGTAATAGGTAGCTAAGTAAAGGATAAATATAGTCTTAAATTGGATTAGAAGTTGAGGGTAGTTTGATCTACAGAAAGAGATTGATGATCGGCCGACTGATTGATGTTGCTGATAAATACCGGGTAAGAAGATTCCAACTCATACATGGTTATAAACTGGCCACTTACCAATATATATGGTGACGAAGCGTACGTTCCCCCAAAGGCTTCACGAAGGCTCTAAGAAGCCTAACATGTTGACCAGTCATGCAACCACATTGGCCATTTGGACTGTTTTGCAATTTATCATTGCAATAAACTGTACTGCACTATTTACAGCGTAACACAGCGCACAGCAATATTAACTATTTAAGAATTATTAGCTAGGTAAATTGTTAATTATAACGTGTTACAACTAAATAGTTTGGCAAACAACCGAAGCTACCGCACTGTTTGATGCCATTTACTCAAAAATACAGTGCATATATTTGTTAATATCTCTTGAGCAGGACTAAAATAATTGCTTAAGTTTCCGAGAGGAAGTCGCTCACCTGATTAATTACGTCCTTGTTTAAGCTCAGTAATTACAAATGTCTTTTTCTTAAAAAGTTAGCCTTAAATGCCTATAATAAAACATTTTATGGTGGGTTAGTTTAGATACTTTTAGAATCCTATGTGATGTACATATAAATTCCAAAGTAAGGTTATAACAAAGACAAATTAATCCCGTTAGTGGCATCTCAATGTGTACTCAGGAATCCTAGCAAGTTTGGTCGGCAAGGAGTGAGATAGTCCAGTACTGCGATGAAACTTTGTCCAAGCGTTTCCAACAACATTAATAAATCAAGCTAGAGGAAGTCCTGGCTCTTCTCAGTGCAGGAGGACCCAAAAAAACACCAAAACAAAGCCGTTTGCACTGGACTGTGGTACAACTTTGAGAATGCCCCATTCCTAAACAGCGTCTAGGGCTAATAAAATTTTGTCTCTTCCAATAACTTTCCTATCTGCTGCGCCACTGCCTTCATAACTAACTGGTCTCTTGTCCTATTATCATTGTTTTTTCTTCAAAACTCAGGCAACGAATAATCTGCTAATTTTTGTCACTACAATTTGCTTTTATTGGAAAAGCAATAAAACAAAATTTCTGACATGCTAATTCCCTGGACCGAGTAGTGAGTTAAGGGCATTTTCTAACTAATTAAGTATTTTCAGTTTAGACAACGTCGATAGAACTATATTCAAGACAAGTTTAAAAAAATAAAGGCAGTCAGCAAATTCTAACTTCATTTGATCATTTTTGTTTTCCTTTAAAAAACTCGTTCACTTTTAAATTGCATAAATATCGATGAAATTGTACATTGCAATTGTGTGAAATTTCACAAGTGTGCATGGCATTTCATTTCCTAGACAAGCTCTTTATAACTAGAGCGTTCAACTGCGATGATTGACAAGCTTACAGAGGAGAGAACGATGTACGTATTTATTTTTTATTTGCTCGATTCTGAAACAATAAGTTAGTATTATATAAGTACAATACTAGACAAACGGTACTGCTAGAAATTCAAATAATCTAATAACTAAAATAAATAGAAAATCCTTATAAAAACAATAAAAGTTCATTGTAACAATTTTAGAAGTGGAATAGATTTGCGCACGACTTATAGTGTCGACCATAAGGTGAACGAGTATTTCACCTAGTAAATGAAATCATGCACTAATCTGTTACATCTGCAGACTTTACTTGCACTTTCTGATTTTAGATGCACGTTTCTTGCCGCGAAGATTTTTTTGCTGCCTTATATACCCGCAGGGAATTACTCTTTGCAGCTCCTTTTAACAGACGTGAATCTTTCTTTGCTAATAATTTCCCAGTTTGAATTCCAATCAGATTATCTGTTAGGCATGTGAATTCCAGATTACAGAATTCATGCCTTTTTCTTACTGCATCTAAAATTATAGGAGGTAGCATTGCTCCCAAGGAGATACACAATTATTTCTGACGAAAAACAGTCCGAATGAAACATATGTTTTATTAGAGAAATATCAGTGCAATATCAGAGAGGAATGACCTACAACCCACTGATATTGTGCTGCAGACAGATCCTGGAGAAGTCCTACAAGCCGTTACTTAAGTACTATTAGCAAAAAATCTTCACAAAGATTGATTTGAAGTGGCCCTTAATATTTCAAAGTTGCCTTTAATATAAAATGGTAGGCTGGTGCTTGAGGAAACAAGCTGCAAGTAGGAATGTAGCCCAGAAGGTGCGGCTCAAGCACCAATTATTGCCAATAAAATATGCGTTTACCAAAGTTTCTTCTTTTTCTGAAACACTTTATAAACAAGAGTATTAGGACTACTTTCATGAATTTTGTTCTCCAAATTCAAAAAGATATTTTTTGGACTTCTTTCAGTATATGAAAATAAATCAAGACTCTTTTCTGTTAAGTGGCTCAACTGATTAAGCAGTTTTCTCGGAACAATTATCCTAATCTTGGAAATTTGCTAAGTAAAAGCAATTACAAAAATTTAAATTAGATTAAAAAAATCTAATTGTACAGTTAACTGTTAAGGTGCAGTTCCGTAGATTGTACAGAAGTGGCACTTTCTTTTCAAGCTTTCCCAGAACTCTTCAACAGTAAATTTTTCTGTCAAAGAAAATGATTAGTCGTTTTAGCGACAAATTGAAAGAATCATTTGGATAAAGATACACTTTTGGGTGACTTAATCTGCTAAAACAGTGTTTCCCAACCTGTGGTGGGCGAGTTGCTAGTTGGTGGTACGCGAAAAATAATCAATAATGGCGGATATAAATAAATTAAATCATAAAAATATCATAGATACGTTTTTCGTATAATACATAAAAATTATTTTAATAAAATATTATACAGTAAAGTTGCATTAGCAAAATTTACTGTTGAAGAGTTCTGGGAAAGCTTGAAAAGAAAGTGCCACTTCTGTACAATCTACGGAACTGCACCTTAACAGTTAACTGTACAATTAGATTTTTTTAATCTAATTTAAATTTTTGTAATTGCTTTTACTTAGCAAATTTCCAAGAGTCTTGAGTCAACATATTAATGTACAGGAATAAAAAGATCTGTCTCAAGATATACGAGAAAATAACACATTTAACAGGATTAAAATTGTCTTTCATGGAATATTTTCCGAAAATCGAAAACACAAATGATAATTGGATTCCAAACCCTTTCTATAAAGAAAATTTAGGAAAAGCTACGTCATTAGCAATAAAAGTTAAAGAAAATTTAATAGAATTATCATGTGACAGAACTTGAATTATAACTATGTAAAGATCTTCTTAAAGAGACTGATTGTAATGAGTAAGCTCTATCCAATCAATATTAGATTTAATTAAAAAAAAAGTTTTAAACTAAGATCTTACACTTTACAAAGTTTATAAAGTGAACATGAACTTGAACTCCTTTGTAACAGATACATTGTATCTCTATACAAATAAAGATAATAATAATACGAGGGTCGTTTGAAAAGTCCGTGCAAAGTCAGAGAGATAGCACCACTGGCGCGTATCGAGGTTATGTTTAGTTAGTAGCATCTCTTGGAAGAACACACACCAAGTTTCAGCCAGATCGGTCTATTTCTTTGTGTTTGGCATTCGTTTGAATCGAGGAAGTCGAGTGATTTTCAAAAAATGGACGAAAAAGAATTTCGTGTGTTGATTAAACACTACTTTATGAAAGGCAAAACGCCTCAGGAGACTAAAGAGAAGCTTGATAAACATTATGGTGACTCTGCACCTTCGATTAAAACAGTTTATAAGTGGTTTCAAAATTTTCGGAGTGGCCATATGGGCACAAGTGACGCTGAACGTTCTGGACGCCCTGTTGAGGTTACTACTCCAGAAATCATTGATAAAATCCATGATATGGTGATGGATGACAGGAGAGTGAAGGTGCGTGAGATTGCTAGTGCTGTGGGCATCTCGAATGAACGGGTACATAATATTTTGCATCAACATTTGGACACTAAGAACACAAAATAACACACTAGGAATACAATCATTTTTACGAAGTGGTACAATTTAGCATGATGTACTACCAAGTGGTACGCGAGCCAAAAAAGGTTGGAAAACGCTGTGCTAAGAGATAAAACCTTGGTAACAAATGCGATAAAGATTTAAACGTAAATAAATATCGTTTCCTTAAAATTTAAATTTTGAAGGAATTGTCTTCTCCAGGCGAATGGTACTCTCTGGTTTTCTTTCCAGGAAGCCCTGCAGTTCGCTGCGAAGGGTACTGCTAAGTACACTGTGGACAGTGTTCTCTCATTAAACACCATATGCCCAACACTGTGCATACAGGCTTCAGGAGAAGGGAAAATGGAAAGATACTGGAGCTTGTCTCTGGGATCAGTGCCCACCAATGGAGCTAATCCCTCCACTATAATCTATCTTAATACATTTTGCGTGACTAGATAAGCGAAAGAGGGCAACTATTTATTTTATTAGAAATTCTCGCATAAAAACTAAATAGATTAATAAGCAAAAATTTGTCCGCTATTTTATAAAGTTCCCTTAATTACCCTAAAGTTTTAGAATAACAAGAAATTTAAACAACAATAACATTAGTATTCATACGCATATAAATATATATATGCGAACATTATGAAAATGTAAGCTAATTGGTCGAACTAAAGTTAGAGTCAATAAAGGGCTCTCTTGGGATAATATGGCACGGGTTCACATATGTCCGTTGCTAACCTTTTCGAAACAAAAACAACCCCATCCTGGCGCACTTATATGTGCTTTATATAATTAATGAGCAAAGCGATGGCTTGGATCTAACAAAATAGGGATAGCCCTGGTTTCTAATGAACTACATTCATCCTCGCTCAGCCAAAGTAAATACCTAAAGAAAGAAAATTGTTGATTTAAATTTGAGATAAATAAAATAAATTGTATGACTATTAATTTAGTTAAAAGTAGCCATTCGCATCTTTTTAAGTAGCGCTCTAAAAAACGTTGCAAGGCCAGAAATTAAAAAAGAAAATATATAATTTATTTTTAAGTGACGTTCACCATAAAAAGTAAAGTAATTGCCTATTTTTTCAGGTAGGCTTTACGTCCAACTACCAATTAGGTGTCGTGGACGGAGGCGAACAAACAAACTTTACTGTAAATTTCTTTTATTAACCATTAAATAAAATCCAAGGCCTAGAGACCGGGAATCGAACCCAGTACCACAATGTATATTAGCTTTACAGGTCTCGCCTCTTAACCGCTCGGCTACCGTTAATATTAGTGATTAAACGAACCAGGAGCGATCTCATTGAGTGAATGTGAACAATGGTCCCATCCTTACCTACATTTCCATATTCTCAAACCACTTGAATGTTTATAACCATCTGATAAATGTATCCTTTTGATATAGAGACATCACTATCATCTGGACCAGCAAATGGACTGGAAATAAATTATATAAAATCATAACAGTATCCTTGACCTAACCTTTACATATGTTAGTTGGTGAGCTTAATGCGCGAGAGGTTTAGTAAAGAAGTATAACATGGTTCGATACATAAGATTTCTTATGCACAAACTTACCGGGGAAAGTATTATACATAACATATGATCTGATTTAATGTCTTCTTTCAAAAAATGTCTTTTGTTCGATGTTCCTTCCCCTCAGTGTTTAATGAGAATATTTTGCTGTTTACCTGACATTAAATTTGTAATTTTTTCTTTCTCAATTTATATCTTAAGATATTGTTGCATCTTCCCCCGCATCAACTGGCATCTTCCCCATATGATGGGGGAAGATGCCAGTTTTGACAAATTTCATTCAAATGCATTTTTAATGGTTTTGCATTTAATTAAATATACTAATAAATATATGTAATTAAAGAATAAAAAACAACCTGGACGTTGATACATTTGGTGTTTTTTTTCGATAACCCAGTTTCCTACAAAACGGAAATAAGTGTTAAGTGTGGCATCTTCCCCCCACTTACCTTATATTACTTAGTAATCCTCTAGAATGTTTTCAGTGAATTATTAAGACTAAAGGAAATTCATATTATTTTTCGGGAATTTTCTGGCAAACTGAGAAAGGAAACTTTTGTAATTCGTAAAGAGCTCTTTAGTGAAGAGTTCCTGAATCGAAGAGAGTGTCCGTGGTATGTTATTCATGAAATCAGAGATAATGAACTAAACAATATGAACTAATGATTCAGTAATGAATTCGTGCGGGTTGAACTAAATATTAAACTCAATATTAAGTGCTGGATTACTGCATTAAAAGTAAAGTAATCGCCTATTATTTTATTAGCGCCCAAACTACCAAATAATCTTTACAAAAATGTTCAGAGCACATTCAGATCGTGGTTAACTTGTACTGGTTTGAATGGTCCACACTTATGATCAGAAGATTGAAAGGCTAGTAACTGCTGGATGAAGTTAGAATTAGAAGAAGAATTTTCTGATCTTTTTGACAGAGAAAGAGTAACCACCGTAATTCAAAACGTATAACTGGAGAAATTAAAAGGTTGCTGTTTAGTTTAGGTGCCAAAGAAGATGCTACAACAAGATTTTTACCAAAATTGGTCAAATGTACTTTTGTAATAAAGGATGGCTAGATTCTTTCTAAAGGGGTATTAATCTATAGAAAATAAAATTATTAAATACTTAAAAGTACAAACAAGCGTGGAACATAAAAATAAAAACTTATACAAGCATAATCTTTAAGAATATAACAGCTAATCAAATAACTCCATGGAGAAAATGAAACGTTTTAGATACCACATGGTAACTCCATGAAGGACGAAATAAGGTATACTATTGGAGGACCTGAAATTGAAGAAGGATGAGTAAACAGGATCAAAGTGGACAGTAATGGAATGAGACTGGAGCTACGAGAACGCTGGGCTCATTGTAAAAGCGTTCTATCTCTTTTCACTTTGCTCTCAAATTAATTACCACAAACCTCCATTATATTCTTATTCTAGACGCTAGCCACTAACATTACATCTCTTAATACAATCGCTCTTTTTCACTTTCTCTCTTTTGCTGTCTGTCCTTCATTTTATTGTTACGGACTCACTATCTGTTGGGAAATTTAAATCAAATTTATTTTATGTCACAGCTAATGTAATAATTCCATCTTTCTTCCATTACAATAATTTAAACTGCCGAACTTTTTATTTCCCTTACTGTGAACATTAATCTGCACATTTTCATCTGCGAAACAAATTTCAAGAATTTGCAATCGTCATTTGTGGAAAAGTGTGTTTAAGGCAGCATATTCCATCAGGTTAGCCGTCTACTGACATGGTAGTACTCCACCTTCTTTTATGAGTTATCAATGAGCATGGGGAAAAAAATACTACTGAAATTAGTATTCCACAGAGAAATGCGAACATTAATACTGTAGACAACTGATGTAAATATTTTCTCCATACTCCATACTCGTATACTATATACAATATACAATATAAATATTGTTCCTCTGTGAAAAACCTTGGTATCACTTTTGATCAAAATTTATCTTGGAAAAACCATGTTTCCCAAATCTCTCGTCGTTCCATCCATATCCTTAAGCAGTTTAATAGTTCCCGTCACCTTTTTCCAATTAAGACCCGGCAACTCCTAGTTTCCTCTCTTATATTCCCCCATTTCGACTATGGTTGCCTTAGTGTATGGCGGTCTTTCTGGTGATATTGAAGCTAAGCTCAAGCGCCTCATGAACTGCTTCATAAGATTTATTTACAGCAATTCCAGAGACTCTCGCATTTCGCACTGCTACGATGAGTTGAAGTAGCTTTTTCCTGTCTATCGCCGCCAATATCTTTTAGCTTCTTTCCTTTTTCTCCAGTCTCAAAGGCCTTCCTATATTTTTCAACTCCTTAAGTTCAAATCCTCGATGCATTCCCGTAATATCAGATCTCGCTCATCCGATCTCTATATTCCTTCTCACCGTACCTCATCCTTTGACAAATTCTTTCTAATACGTGCTACCTCTTTCTGGAACTCCTTATCATCATCTGTCCGCCATGCTCCTACCCTATCTATCTTTAAATCCCGTTTATTCAGTTATCTCCTTTCTATTCAGCTTCCTCCGAAATTCTAATTGTTTTAATTTATTCCCTTAATTTCTGCTGTTATTTTTATTTTCACTTTTTGTAAATATTTATTTATTTATTTTCTGTTTAATCACAGGCCAAACTGTTAAGGCTTCTGTTTGTACCTGTATTCTTAGGGGTCAATCGTCCCAGAATAATAAATCTATTTTCTATTTCTATTTCTATAACTGTTTGTAGTCCATATATATGTAAATATTTGCAATATATAAGCCCATATATGCATTAATTAAAACAAAAATAATTTAATCTTTAGTTTTAATGACTTGAATAAAATAATCGAATTTGTTTTTTTAGAATGAATGGAGCCATAAAATGTAAGACGAATATCAAACTGTGAGCTAAAATAAAACAACTTTTTATGTCAGTTAAAATAGCCAATGTTTATGAAGTTTTTAAATTGAAAAATGTCAATTCCCTCTTAATTTGCCACCGTTATTAGAGCGGAAAGGAGGTAGAAATGGCTTTAGCGTAATAAAATAAAATATGACGCTTTCATAACTCTGATTTCATGTTAAAACTTAAAGTTCTTAAACCCGCACATATTCACACTAATTTATACATAATTATCACAAAGAATTTAGAGCTACCATTGCAATAGTTATTGAGCTATGTCTGAGCTCCATGCTCGCTACTCTAGCGCTCATCTTTAAGTCACTTTTACAGACTACCACATTGATGAATATGAATGACTGTAGGGTAAGCTTTGTGATCCTTCTGGGAGAAATATTCTCTTTCTCCCAGCATCTCTCTGCCAGTCCAGTCCGTCTGTTACTCTTTTTTCTCTCCTCTTCTTATTCTCCACAATTCTCAACCTGCAGATCACCGTTTCATTCCCTCTATTCCCTCGCCTAATTCAAGGAGCATCACCATATTCTCTCCACTTTGAGTACTCATCAGCTAATCATTAAATCGATGGTTTTAGCACAACTTTTATTCAGATCGCCGAATCACCGTGCCTAGAGAGGATTAATCCTTTGCTTCCTTTTGCACTTTATTCAATGTTTTCATTTGCATTTATATTGCTAATTAATGGTACTAGTACTCTGATTAGTTAAAGCAGTAAAAGAAATGTTGGAATAAAACTTGTTACACATAGGATGGAAAAAATAATAAGTACATGAGGAATCTCGAATGAAGCAAGCGTTGTGTCTTTCTGCAAAAACATTTTAAATCATTAAAAGAACACTTTAATAAAGACAACCCTGTATAAGCAGAATAAGAAGATCGATTGGTTTGACTAATAAACAGTGTCTCAGATCCTTTTAAGAAGAAGTGGAGTTAAAGCTGTGCGGACTGAGTGGCGTCCACTTCTCTTGTTACCGTTTAGTTTAAGCGGTGATACGATAGATCAGTGCTGGTGTGGACCTAGAAATATTTATATTGAAATGACGCAGATACTTGTTTACGCTGATAATCTTATTAGTATCGGGAGTTCAACTGTGAGCATCATGCAGGAATTCCGAAGTTGTGGTCCAAGACATTTGTGGAATGGGCACCAAGGTAAATATGAAAATATGGCCAAGATTTTACTTTTTAAAAGAATATCGCCTATATCTTTAAGCCTAGGGCATCAATGGCAAGGTAGAGAAACGGAATATCCTTTAAGCTTTCTAATATTATCTTTCCGGAGGTGTCCTGTTTCAAAGTAAAAAAAAAAAATTCGTTTTCCCGCATAAAATTAAACATTAATAATTGGTTACAATTAGTGAAAGTTACAATTGGTTACATATTGTAATGAATGAAGATGCTGCACAGAAATCACGACTAAAAAGTAATAGCAATAACAATTTCATTCATAACGAAAACAGAAAAACAGCTAGAGGATGGTAATAACCACAGAGTTGGTGAGCGCAAATAATTGCCGAAGAACTACAGGTTTAAACTACAAACAGATTTCATCTTCCTTAGCTACTCTATAGCAAAGTACCTGATGTTGAACAGTAGTTTCTGCACCGAGAAAACAGTGCTTATAAAGCGAAAGTGCACTGAGAAGGCAGAGGTCCCGCAATAACTTTACAAGTCTTAAATTACTTTCTTTCACTAATTGTAACCAATTATTAATGTTTAATTTTATGCGGGAAAACGAATTTTTTTTTTTTACTTTGAAACAGGACACCTCCGGAAAGATAATATTAGAAAGCTTAAAGGATATTCCGTTTCTCTACCTTGCCATTGAAGCCCTAGGCTTAAAGATATAGGCGATATTCTTTTAAAAAGTAAAATCTTGGCCATATTTTCATATTTAACTTGGTGCCCATTCCACAAATGTCTTGGACCACAACTTCGGAATTCCTGAATGATGCTCACAGTTGAACTCCCGATACTAATAAGATTATCAGTGTAAACGAGTATCTGCGTCATTTCAATATAAATATTTCTAGGTCCACACCAGCACTGATCTATCGTATCACCGCTTAAACTAAACGGTAACAAGAGAAGTGGACGGACGCCACTCAGTCCGCACAGCTTTAACTCCACTTCTTCTTAAAAGGATCTGAGACACTGTTTATTAGTCAAACCAATCGATCTTCTTATTCTGCTTATACAGGGTTGTCTTTATTAAAGTGTTCTTTTAATGATTTAAAAGGTTTTTGCAGAAAGACACAACGCTTGCTTCATTCGAGATTCCTCAAGTACTTAACAAGGTTTATCATTGGAATTCCCGATTGAGAGAGTGCTCAAAGCTGCGGTAAACCATTAAGATAGATCGTAAAAATGTACTGAAAAAACTGAGGGAAAAAAACAAAAGTTCTATCATATGATTCAGAATATCGGCCATTATTTTCACTTAGGTACCCAAATGGAACTGAATACAAAACTTGTTAGATCTGAACCAGTTTATAAAAAGAGTTCTTCACGACTAACAACAACATAAGCACACGGCCAGCTCATATACCTGGTGGTGGTACATAATATAAAATCACACACATTCGTCCAGCCGTCACAAAGTTACTCACACAACTAGGGGAAGGCGGTAAATGGAGAAGCCGTCATATGCAGTATACCTCCCACAACTGTTGCATATTTGATAAACTTGAATGAACAGTAAGCCTAATTGACAGTTTGCACCTGGGGCTTGATTAGTACTTATGCATTCCCATCTTGTTTGCCGCATCACTCTGCATAGTATAAGGTTTCCCGGATATCTTGCTTTCTTCCACTAATCCGTGAAGGTAGTAATTAAGAATTGAAGATTCCTAACCCCAATCTTCGGATTTAAAGCGAATTTATTAATATTATTTTCCTGCAGATTTACTGCACATATTGATATAAGAGCTATAATTAAATTTCAAATTATTTGACTTGCAATTAAACCAACTGCTTATGACTTACATTAATTTGATGGTACGATTACAAGTATCTTTTACTGATTTAATTTCTTTATATTACTAAGTTTTGAGCCTCTAAATCAGATATTTTTACAGAGAAGTCTCTAAAAAAACAAAGGTGTGTATTTGTACTTTGTGAGTACTTAATAATTTTCTAAATGCTCACATTTCATTAATATTTCTAAATAATTTTCTCAACTAACCTGTTTTACTGTTTTATATATTTTTTCCTTTAAATCCAACTTGTACGACAACTGCGTCAATTATTTATTTTTCTTTGTAATAAAATAACAGTGTTGTACAAGCAGTACAGTACTTTTCTGTTGTAACATCTAAAAAGTAAAGTTTATACAAAAAAATAAATAAAATATAACTCTAAAATGTGAATCCTAAATATTGGGTAACAAAAAGCCATTAGCCCGTAAACGAAGCTGAATTAAGAAAAAAATGTCACAAATTTTGAAGAAACAATGGGATACAAACATTCTTCTACAGAGGAAGATCCTTACTTTTTTGGAAGATGGTTCGACTTTCATGTTTTTCTGTTTTTGTAACGTAAAAATAATGTAAAAAAAAAAAAAAAATGCAACTTTGGTAATTTTTAACTTTTTTTTTTGTTTTTCTTAATCTTATGAAAAAAATTTAACAAAATATTCATCATTTTCGTTTGCTAAATAAATTTTCTAAGAAAAACTAAATCGACTTTAATTATATTAATGCCCTTTTAAAAGTAATGTGCATTTAAAGTTTCGGGTCAAAGCTGACTTGACGATACCAGTTGAAGTTGAGATTTTGAGGATACCAGTTAAGGGTTTAAAAAATCCTGAAATCTCAAAATTGTCCGCACGAAACTTTTTTTTTTTTTTTTAATTGGAACCTCGTAGCAGTCACGTGACTGTTTTTACAAGTCATTTCTTTGAACCTGGTGAATTTCAACGTGAAACATTAATTATTGAAAAGACAAACTCATTGTGTTCACTAATTAGCCGAGGATTATTTACTAGAGGTATTGTCCATATGCCAAAGAAGAGAGAAAAAAAGAATGACTCCCGTATTTTCGATGATATCCGAAACCAGTCTGTCATCAAGAATCAACTCGTCAATTAATGTCAACTCTTTTGAAAGCGATCTTTATGAAAAGTTCTTCCTTACTTGTCAATTTAGATACTGAAATATGATAATGACAGAAAAGACTGTCATATCAAACCAAACCAAAACAAAGAAAAATACAATGACTAAAAATATGACTCGTAAAAGAGCAGACATGAAATATTTAGTAATAATTTTATGAAAATTTTATTTACAAAGAGAGTCATTAAAGTATATTTGTTAAAGTAACATATTCAGAACTGTTACTTGTCTTATGAATTCACAGAAATTAATATGTACCAGATCTGAAGAAGATGTTAAAGTGAATTCACACAAGGACCTCCGTGGCCCTATTGTTAGCGTCACGCTGTTAGAGTTGCGGAACACGAAAACTAAAACCCCTTTTGTTACAGGGTGCTAATCCAGACTCTACTTTAATACTAAAGACTCATTGTTCTATTTTACTGGCTAAGGTGAGGGGGTGAGGTACCACTCAGCCAGCCCAAGGGAGAATAACTGTTACAACCCCCCTTTACCAATGTTGCCACTACTTTGTGGAGCGAGGGCGCTGAATCAACTTCATTTGTTCAATTTCCAACTGTACATTTGCCGGTGAGGGGGTGAATAGCGTTTTAGTCGTTGCTAGCGGAAATTGTTGTCACCTGATTTACAAACGTCCGCAAAAACTAAAAAAAAGAAAATAAATACAAACCTAAAATAAACGAAAGCACACATTCAAACAAGTACAGAAACAGTCGCACACGTAGAACTTCTGTAAATACTGAATTAAAAGTTCAGTGATGTATTATAAAAGTACCCCAATCTAGAAAGAAGAAAGAATGATGCCAATTTTAGTCATTATTATTTATTTTTGCCGAGCCTTCGATCGAGGGACTAGGTTATCTTTAGGGCTGAGGAACATATTTTTCAGTTGAATTTGTATACTACACTATTAGTTACTTACATTTAAAAATATTTTTGTTAAAAGAAATAACTAAAATGTGGTAAAACCTGACAAACTAAACGAGCCTTTTCATAAACTATTATCCTCAACTATCACAACTCATAGTATTTGCCACCCCAATCAAATTTAATCTGCTCAATCAGCTCAATCTGTTGACTGTCCGATGTTTGACGCTAGAACATATTGCATCTTTTCCGTGACAGTCTGCGAGAGGTTACTAGTCAAAGAATGCCATCTTCACTGTAGAGGCTTGTGGTCGTATCCAGATATGACCAAACAGCGGCTAAGACAACGTAATTACCGTAGGGTGCTAAAGGTTTGTGCAGTGGATCGATGCTGTTTTTATTTAACGTAGGGTCGAGAGTCTGGGCAAAATATCATGCTCTGGGGCGCTAACAAGTCACGCGGTTAAGAAAATAAAATAAAAAAATAATGCCTTTCAGAGTATGAATGAAGTAGTTTTTCGTGAAATAACTTTAAGAAACCATGAAGTAGTTCCTAAATTATAAGAAACTGTTAGAACCATTTCAAAATAAGTTAAATCTCCAAAGATGTGTAACGAATTGTCAACTCTTCATTTAATAACTATTATAGAAATATTAGAGCTCTGGGTTGCCCTGAGCCACATTTTGAGTTTCCTTCTCTAAATAAAGAAGTTAAGGCTAATAACCCAAATTCGATTTGCAAGTAAAAAAAACTCCTCGCCTATTTCTATCTGGAATAAAGCATGAACTCTCAGAACTTAAACCTAGTGAACTCTGTAAATCTGGCGAAGTTGATAATTTACAGCCCTATCTGATTACTTGCCCTGCTTTTAACTCATTCAGACACAAATATATCGCTAAATATTTATTTGTTCAAAAGCTACTTTTGTGTCCAAAAAATTGTGTACATGTTTTATGTTTAGACTAAGCTATATATAAATAATTTCAAACTCAAACTATGAACTTCTTGTCAAACTCTTGCTATAAAACCAAGTCTTTATAAGCAATAAATACAATTACAATTACTACGAATATATATTGGTTTAGTGACCGTAAATTATTAAATTAAGGATTCAAAATTGGTGAGGAATCGGTCCAAATAAAAACAACAACTCGTCTTTCTGCCAACGTTTCGACAAATATATTGCCTTCTTCAGTACAGTTTTCTGTAACTCAAACAACCCGCATAGCCACGCCCTTCAGGGACAACAAACGAGTTGTTGTTTTTATTTGGACTGATTCCAATTTGAATCCTTAATACTTATATTTTAAGTTTCGTTAATTTATTAGGACATTTTATGATTAAAGTCACCATATCCAAACGATTTATTCATTACAAATAGACGGTATTAAGTCCTTAATGTGATGTTTGAACTACGCCAATACAATCAAATGTTAGATAAGAGACTTGTACCTGACATAAGCCACCTATGGTATTGTACAGTAGTGAATATCTGGGCAATTACAGTCAAATTAGCCGTCAAGTTAGACAATCCAGCAACAAACCTAGTACAATACCTCGTCAAACCTCATACTCTCCTCAGAGATGGTATAACTAACATTATACAATGTATATTACACGATTTAAATAATAAATTATATGTAGCTTAATATTGAGCTTCAATGAAGCACATTAATAGGCTCGATAATTAAGAAACGTCAAGGAGCAGAGTTTTTTTTTAGGCTCAGAAACTCCTGGCCCAAAATCAGCCCTTTCCCACAATGTAACCGGACTATTTAAAAATCAGATCAAAATAAACATTTATGAATCTATTTTTGTAAGAGTATCAAATATTTCGTATAAGTTCACTGTGAAACGGCAAAATAAACGCTTGTATTAGGAACTAAGTTATGCTGCTTAAAACTGTAATTTATTGTGGTCTGTAGAACGGAACAAGAGTTAAGTTCAGTGCTCTTATGTGTACATTGGCCTCAAAAAAAAACTATTGTCTCGCTAGTTTTATAAAATTGTGAAATTAATTTTTGAAATTCTAAATAATTCTTGTTATTAAATGTAAGCCATTAGGTATCATTTTGAGACTTAGTAGAAAACATACAAAAACAGATATTGATTGCATTCATAATGCATTTTAAAAAGAGTGGCAAAAATTGGCGATAATGGAGACCTGCTTCACCTTTCGACGTTGCCGATAGGATGGATGTGTGGATTGGGCTTATGCGGTATCATTCCTAACCGGACAAAGCTAGAATGGATTAACTGCAGGAAATTTGAAAATTTGGTAGAGTTAAATTTAAATGGTTACGCAGGAGGAGAGCTGGTAAGACTATCAAGTCTAAATGCAGCTCAAAGGATCGTAATTGCGTATGTGCATGCGGAAGAGAAAGATTGGCTGATTGGTATTACCACAAGGTAATTTACTGATGTGTTTACTTTTAGCAGCATTCCCAAATTTTGCACCAATAGGGGATGCGAGTGTAATTTAGCTGAAGATGGGTTAGATGATGACCACTACAGCTGACGTAAGAGTAGAATGAAGGTTAGCAAATAGAATAAACAATAGAAATACCAATTAAGTGTTCAATAGCTCTGCAGTAAATAAAACAAAAATTGTACTAAGAAACGGTTTACATAAACACAAAATTACGAGCATGACTTTCTATCCAAAGAAACTCTAAGTTTCAGCCTAAATTAAACAATATGCGCAGATCTAACTCGGTAGAGAGCAGGAACTATTGTATTCCTTGCCGGCAGTGGTGGAGCCTTCATTAAAGAACTCATAGACGAAAGAACGTTATAAATTGTCAAATGTTTTGCGTAGAAATCTATCTGCCATCCACGATGCAATTAAATGTAGATGGAATAATAAGTGACTTGGTGCAAGATACCTAAAATAACGAGTTATTGTGATTAAACGACGAACAAAACAGTACAGAAACATTAAATCTACGAAGTGTTACGAATTGATAAATTATGAACTTTTCATTTGTTTTATTGTTATTGTAAACATCGTTGCAATTCTAAGTTGGTTGGTTATATTATTATTATTTACAATAAAAAAAAAGCAATCAAAAATTATAGAGAGAGATCTCAGTCCCACAATACTCGTAGTTACGTGAAGAGTACTTATCCGACATTCCACATCTAAACTGTCCAGGGAAATAGTGATACACTTTGCTGGGTGACACATTGACAGGGACTTAAGATAGCTGTAGTCTATTTTGGGATTCGGTAGAAGCAATCACAAAGAGCATCTGATCCACCAGCAGTTAGGGCTCAGGTTTGGAACAAATATGGCATATCTCTCGACTGGTTGAACTCATCAGGTTTCACCTTAACGGGTAAAGATCTGGTTTCATAGATACCACTCAAAATCCTTGACAAAGTTCATTTATTACTTAAGATGTAAATAAGTTTCCAGCTTTAATTTAATTTTAAGAAAAGCTTCTTTTTTTGCGTTTATTTGTGTTCCAATCAGCGCATTAGCGCTATAAGTAACAGTGATAACCGAGTAACAAATGATAAGTAACGAGTGGAGAAGTGGTAACACTCCCAAATATTAGAAGGTTAGTCACTCTCTTCACTGGAGAGAAGATCACGAGGCCAATGCCACTGTCTTTTAAGACGTCCTGTCGGGTTGTCAGGAAGAGTCCTAGAAGAAATATTTTGAGCAAGAGGATTTATATGAGATTGCAGGCTGAAGTGGAGTTTTCTGTATCGTGTTTTCAGCGACTTCGGTGATAAAAGGAATGTTAAGGTCAGTGTGTATAGTGGCGGTTAAACTGTAGCCTCTCACGATGTATATTTTTAAAAAGAGCACAATAATAGGTTACTTGTTTTGATAAAGATGTTCAATGTTAGTAATTATTCAAAGGTAATTATGAATTTGTATTAGTTTTTAGTGTTCGTAAAAAAATATTTATATATAAAGTTCAGTTTTCTGTAACTCAACCTAGCCGAATAGATGTGGAATGTCGGATAAGTACTCTTCACGTAACTACGAGTATTGTGGGACTGAGATCTCTCTCTATCAAGGTATATTATACCTATATAAAAAATAACTTTTCGTCTTTTAGAAAAGATATTTTGGTTTTCAAAGACTCTTTATTCCTACAAATTCTCCAATGAATAGCCACGATGATTATAATTTATATCATTTCTAATAGTTTTAATAAGATGTAGAATTTTAATATGTTCTATTTTAGCCCTGTGGTCCAATTTTCTAAATTGTTTTGCAATATCCAGGCCCTGAAGAAGGCAATAAATTCGCCGAAAGGTTGGCAAAAAGACGGAGTTGTTTTTTGTTCTGGACCGATTTCTCGCTAAATTGAATCCTTAATTGAAAAGTAAGATTTATTTTTCTGTATTTGAAGACAAAAAAAAAGGTTTTTGAAATTTCGTAGTCCTTGCTTCGAATATTCCGTGCTTAGAAATTTTTATGTACCACACATACAATTATCATCTACAACACAAATATCGATAAAAATTATTGCAGCTGCACCTAGAAGTCATTTTATGAGGACATCAAGGTATATTATACCTATATAAAAAATAACTTTTCGTCTTTTAGAAAAGATATTTTGGTTTTCAAAGACTCTTTATTCCTACAAATTCTCCAATGAAATAAAAACGTGGCTCTTTAAAAGTGAAGCCAAATTGAATATGAATTATTAAAGCACAGTTTGATTTTTTTCCCCCCCGCAATAAGTATTGAATCCCTAAAATTAGTTAATTAGAACAAAAAGCTAATTACATAAATTACCCTGCACCAGTCAGGACAACAAATCCGAATTGTCCCGATAGGTGTAGGTAGGGTTAAAGGTCCTAACTGATGTTCATTGCGCCCCGTCCACTAATCCGTTTAAACTTTCAGAAGAACTGGTGGTCCTGATGACCTTAGTATTGCATTCCGAGCGGCCTTTTGTAGAGCTTCTCTACTGCTGGGTACCAGATTTAATCTATCCGTTAGAGAAAAGAGTCCATACACTTCCACTTCCCGAACAACTCTTTATTGACTCTGCTACACCCATTTAAATGTCCTGCTTAAAAAGTACTCAGATACAACATTAACAAACCTCAGCCAAGTGGGTTCTGCTTCTAATTCTACTTGATTCCTTCTAATAAAGAAAACGTAATGGAAAATGTAATAAAAAGCCATTTCATTGATCAATATTAAACCAGTTAACCAAATATTGATTATATTTTATTTTCTCCCATTTCTGTTTCAACTTAAATTAAATTAAAATTTTAATGCTACCGATGACCTCAAAATCCCTTTTATTAAAGATCTTGCTAAAACTCGTTTTCTCAAATTTCTTTCCTCTACAGCAGATCATCCTAACCCTCTAATCGAACAACTATCTTCTTCTACCGCACCAGGTGATCCTCCAAGAAGATTGAAGAGAAGATGGCTTAGCGATCTACTGTCATAAGAACATACATAATATGTTCAAGATAATGTAGTGACACTACGGGGTGCCTTCTCCACTCGTATATCCTGATATTTTTTTAACATGTAAATTTCAATAAAAGATTTTTAAAAAAATAAAATGCTACCGATTTCTTATCACTTTAAAAATTTGTAGATCTACACTAAATAAAAAAAAAAAAAAAGTACTCAGATTAAAATTAGATCAATTTAAACAGATTAATTGAAATTTCGTAGTCCTTGCTTGGAACATTCCGTGCTTAGAAATTTTTATGGACCTCACATACAATTATCATCTACAACAACACAAATATCGATGAAAACTATTGCCGCTGCTTCTAGAAGTCATTTTATGAGGACATCAAGGTATATTTATAAAAAATAACTTTTCGTCAAATTTCATCCCTCTTCAGCAGCTCATCCTAACCCTCCAATCCAATACCTAGCTTCTTCCACAATACCAGGTGATCCTCCAAGAAGATTGAAGAGAAGATGGCCCCGCGATCTACTGTCATAAGAGCCTTTCCGGTTCTAGAGACAGTATTTCCGCTGTTGTACATTAGTAGTGGCTAAAGGCCAGTGGCAAGCCGTGACATTAATGGGAATATTTGTTTTTACTCCAATCACAATAAGAAATTCACTTACCAAATTCCCAAAAACGTAACAATAAAATAATAGTAAACTGTAACAATGTAAATTAAAAAGAAATTTGTTTTCTTGGCAAAGGAGATAACTAGAGAAAATGCTAATTACTAAAAAAGTATAATAAAATTAATATATTAATTTAACAATATAAAAGTTCAAAGCGCAACGTTCATGCCCGCGCCTGTAAGTAGAAGCTTGTTGGTATGCTTCTACTCTAAATATTTATTTCTTTTTGATATCCATGGATAATTTTATTAAAGTTTTACAAGTTTATGAAGTAATTAAATTACTTCAAAGAATTTCTGATGAAGCTTTTTATTAATATTATTTTAATTTTTTACTTTATTTACATAGAACGTGCGATAGCATACTTGCTTATAAAAAATTTTAAGCTTTTTAGTCGTTCCATGTATAAACTGAATTGTTCAATGTTCATTGAAATTTTTTTTTTCAAGGCCGTTCAATATCTTTGGAGCTTGCTCTCTCTGATTCAAAGAGATTCAGAGATCCACAGCGCTAGTAACAAAAGATGGCATAAAAAAAAAAAAAAATCTAATTCCATGAACTCCTATCTTTTCCTATCAGGTTACCTGTACTTTCTGCTCAAGGTGTGCTACGCCACGTCCACCAATAAAGCACAGGAGCAGGTCTGGTGTACAGAGACCTGAGGAATGACTGTTTCTTTTATGGACAGTTGTACGTTGCGTACTTCACATTCAGTTCATCTGACATCCTGGCTCAGTAAGGTCATAAGCACTTAATCTGAGATAGCCTTTTTAAGTCTAAACTTAGCAAGTAATTTATTAACCTGGAGACGTAGGCTAGTTCTAAAGTTCACCTATTTTATTGTTGCTATTAAGGTATAGGTGATCTGCATCTATTTGTATACGAATGATACCGCAGCAAAAGATTTAGGTTAAAGATGAGACAGTATTTATAAGTAAATTTACAAACTTTGCCATCATTATCGTTATTTATGCAAAATAATTAAAAAAATAAATAACAAATGAGAGAAAACAGCGCTTGCTTGAAGATGGCAAGGAAAATACGTATAATAATTTTATACTATAATAACGATTTCAGTACTTCCTCTAAGTTTAGTAAGAAAAAGGACAAAGTATTTAAATTTTAATAATGATTAAAAACAAATTTGTAGGCAGTAACTGTGCTAGCATTACAATAGGTAATTTGTAAAAGGGGCTAATACTAATTACAGAAACCTAAGGGCAAGCTATGCAACGCTAGGATTACTGTATATCTAGCACTAAAGTAATTTACATTACGAGTATTCTCTTGGATTATATGTACAAATTCTTTGACCCGTTTTACATAAATTTTAAAGTTTTAGATCTAAATAATAATAAAAACTAAAGCTGCCTGTTATTTACTACTATTTAAAGCTATAAGTACTTTTTCTAGATTTAACTACTTCACACAAAATATAACTTGTGGTATCTTTGCTAGTTTTATATTTGCATTATTCAGAGAAGTTATAAGATTATTTTACTGGATACAGGCGACATTCTGGGTGTCACTCTATAATGAAGCTACCCTCTCTCATAAAAAACAGTATTCTAATTTATTTATTTATACGAGTAATGGATCCATTTACAGTAACTAAGGTTAAAAATTATTAACACGTTTCCAGTCACTTTTTCTTTTTTAGATATTCAGTATAAAACAAAATATACACACAGACTCTGATACATTACGATCTCCTCTTTTTAGTTAATAAGGAAAAATATCTACTCAAAAACAATTAAAAAAGTTAAGAGCGATTATTGATTATTATTCCTAAGAGTCAACAAAGTACGGGACACATTGAGAGTTGCTGGCGTACAAATAAGTCATCAACTACGCAAATCCTGGACGACTATAAAAAAGGGTGGAGTGTAAGAGTGGTTGAAATGAATTCATGGAGGAAATGCACACGCAATAGACTCAGTAGACAAAGCGAGGAATCGAAAGATCACAAATTGGATCGGGAAATAAAAAAGTTTCTCTTAAAGAGAGAACAGTAAATAAAAAGTGGTGTACGTACCCGACAAATACCCAAGAGAGCTTTCGGGAATGATTAGCTCGCCGAAGAAAAAACTAATCAGCACGAATTAGGTGATTGAAATAGCTGTGCGGGAACCCACTTTACAGGACTGAAAAGATAGAAAACTGAGAAAGGAAATAGTCGGAAAATACCTGAATTTCCCACAAAATTTATAATTACCTGTAATGATGTACATTAAGGAAAACTATAATGAAATGATATTCTTAATTAGGATGTTTGGGTACTACATTCTTCTAAGAATGTAGTGGAGAGGGGGGCACCTTTGAACAGTTTTAATTTCTCGCCAAATATTTAAAACATTTATGATTGGTAATTTTCTCCATATTTTGTGGTAGACCTTCGTTTTCATTGTTTGTAAAGTCCAGAATTGAGGAATTTTGTAAGGTAGAAGTAAAAGTTTTGTAGGAGCTTTGGAAGTGTTTTGGTGAAGATTGTAGTGGACAAGGTGTAAAGTATTGTTAGTCCATATTACCATTTGGAATTCGTATTTTTAAACGTAGTATTTACAAAAGTCTATTTGCTTGCAAAAAGTGTTGGATATTACATTTTCTTTTATAGAAGGAGAGGGGGCACATTTCAACATCACAGTTAAAATGTGCCCTACCGACCTGCAAGTTTGTGACTTTTTTTTTGTTTAATCGCAGAGAAGGGGAAAGTGGTCCGAAGCTACATTAAGAAGCGCAACAAACCGAATATTTTGTTCAAACTTCCTAAACCCATTGGTACACTTCGGGTACAACATCCCGAACTGAGTCATTCTTGATTTTTGAACTAGATTTCAGTGTTTTAAAAGAGAAAGTAATGTAGTAGTGAGAGAAATAACTGATAGAAGGTAGATTCAGAGTAAAGTAATATCATTTCTTTCTATTTTATATTGTGCTCAAAGCTACCCCACCAGTGGGGCAGATATTAACATTTGACACAAAAATTTTAAATTAAAAAAAAAACATAGATATGTAGGTAAAGTACTAACTGTTTATTGATATAGATCTGTTAAGAAGACTTGAAAGTTGTAGAAAACAAAATAAAAAGGTTCAATAATTAACGATTCTGTGCACTCTGTAACAGAAACTGTAAATTCTGTTCAAATGTACCCTCCTCTCCTCTACATAAAAATTAATTTATGGTTACCAACTGCAAACCAAAGTACTGGATTGGATTAAATTTGGAACAGATAAAAGGAGAAATCACAGTTTTTTTTAGAATAGGATGTCCCTTAAGTTGCCTTCGCTAATTTCTTTCAGCGGAAAACTGTTCTAGCTCTTTTCTTTAATAGTGTCTTTCCAGAAAAACCTTAGAGTTTTCCTTGCACGCTGAAAATGCTTCCTTCGTTTCAATTCCTGAATGATGATTCTCGCAGTAATATTCAGACCTTCTACAAAAAAAAAATTCAGTTGTATCTATTTCCTGGAATGTTGAAGAATCGATAAATTGTTAAAAAGAAGTGGAAACCTCAACAATTTCAAAGGAATTTGTGAGGATTTTTTTTTTTATTTTTATTAATTACCGTCCAACATTTTTACAATACAATGGCCCTGGGAATAAAGTTATATTTTCCATTACTAGAGAAATTTTGATAAAATGTATTTTTATTTCTACGAACTGGATGTTAAAAATAAAAATGAAATACTCGTAGCTACTTTTGACACAAAATCAATAAAATTCTCTATTCAGTGGCACATATTGCTTTTCAAAATTGGACCAATCTCTTTAAAGTTCTTTTAATATAAAGAGTTATACCGTTATATTAAGTTTTTAAGTACAATGTAAACTTTTAAAAGAAAAGTTAAGTTCATCATCTCAAGACTTGCTCTAATTACCAATTATTTTGTTCTCCCTGTTAACTTTAAACAGTTATAACCAGCTGTTTACAAGATGTTACTGACTACTTGGTCTTCTGTCTTAGAATGATTTCCAATTTCCTTACTTACCACCCTTCTTACATCACTCCTACCCTCATTACTTATTCTGCTGCACACTTCAACATTAATTACTCTTAGTGATCCTCGAGTAAACATTCTTCATCAATGACACATTCTATTTAAACTATTTACTTTAATATACATTATACATCCAATAATTTCTTTTTTTACCTGTACAAGTTCACTTTAGTTCTTAACCTATCAATGTTAGAAAATTATGAAAAGGCGAATGAAAGTGTCGTTTAATTAAAAAGTTCTGCTTCCCAGTTCACTCTTCGAAACAATCTTAAGTAGCTCACAGCCTTTAGTAATTAAAATGAAATAAATCTGTTTCTGAACGGTAACTGCAAAAATATTATTAAACTCTTTTGCAAATTGTATAAGCTCGGATGAGGAGAATTTTATTATATTTTCCCGCCCCTTCATGGGCTGCACTATGTTAGTTACTGATTATCTTTGGAGTGTATTTCGGCAAGGTATCTTGGCTTACAGCATGACTAAAAGACGCTGAATATAAAATTGAGACGAAATGTTTTAACAATATTCTTGCGTTATTTTGGAGTTAATGAATTCATACCAATAAGTAACGGTTACCAAAGTAAAGGTATTAGATTTTTTTCCCCTGTACTGCGAACACAGTAATACATTCGACTTAACTAATTGAAAGCATACAGCAAACTTGTGCTTATACCAACATTTACTGAGCGGAACAAAGTCGGTCAAGAGAAAAAATTGTTTAGAAATTCTGTCTTAAGATGAAATGATAGCCTCCTCCAATAATCAGAAGCAATGAACGATCTTAAACTATTTCGAATGGTCCGAAGCTGTCACATCACAAACTAAACTGCTCAGTTACAACTTGTTGATTCTTATGTCATCATAAGTTAATATTTCTAGAAGGTGACAATATTTTGTTATTTAGGCGGCTACCTCAGAATTAAGAATATACGAGGGTCGTTTGAAAAGTCCGTGCAAAAATAAAAACTACTTAATTTTTTGGGGTAAACCTTTTTTATTTTTCAACATAGTCTCCTTTTAGGCTTATACACTTCGTCCAACGCTGCTCTAGTTTGTTGATCCCTTCCGAATAATAGGATTTGTCCAAGTCGGAAAAATAGCCATTCGTTTCTGCAATCACCTCCTCGTTTGAATAAAATCTTTTTCCCGCCAGCCATTTCTTCATATTGGGGAACAAATAGTAGTCCGAGGGAGCCAAGTCTGGAGAATAGGAAGGATGTGAAACGAGTTGGAACCCTATTTCCATTAATTTTGCGACCACAACTGCTGAGGTGTGAGCTGGTGCGTTGTCGTGATGGAAAAGGACTTTTTTGTGGGCCAATCGTGGGCGTTTTTCTTGCAGCTCGGTTTTCAAACGGTCCAATAACGATGAATAATATGCACCTGTAATAGTTTTACCCTTTTCCAGATAGTCGATGAGGATTATTCCTTGCGAATCCCAAAAGACAGTCGCCATAATCTTTCCGGCCGAAGGAACGGTCTTCGCCTTTTTTGGCGCAGATTCCCCCTTGGTAACCCATTGTTTACTCGTAGATTGTTCTTTGGTCTCAGGAGTGTAGTGATGTATCCATGTTTCATCCACAGTGACGAAACGACGCTTAAACTCCTGTGGATTCTTCTGGAACAGCTGCAAACCGTCCTTGCAACACTTCACACGATTTCGTTTTTGGTCAAGCGTGAGCAATCGCGGCACCCATCTTGCGGATAGCTTTATCATGTCCAAATGTTGATGCAAAATATTATGTACCCGTTCATTCGAGATGCCCACAGCACTAGCAATCTCACGCACCTTCACTCTTCTGTCAATGAATCACCATATCATGGATTTTATCAATGATTTCCGGAGTAGTAACCTCAACAGGGCGTCCAGAACGTTCAGCGTCACTTGTGCCCATATGGCCACTCCGAAAATTTTGAAACCACTTATAAACTGTTCTAATCGAAGGTGCAGAGTCACCATAATGTTTATCAAGCTGCTCTTTAGTCTCCTGAGGCGTTTTGCCTTTCATAAAGTAGTGTTTAATCAACACACGAAATTCTTTTTCGTCCATTTTTTGAAAATCACTCGACTTCCTCGATTCAAACGAATGCCAAACACAAAGAAATAGACCGATCTGGCTGAAACTTGGTGTGTGTTCTTCCAAGAGATGCTACTAACTAAACATAACCTCGATACGCGCCAGTAGTGCTATCTCTCTGACTTTGCACGGACTTTTCAAACGACCCTCGTAACTTTGAAAGAACCTTTGAGAGACAAATTTTAGTAGACAGATCCACAGCCGAAAGGCAAATATATTAAAAAAAGAAACGTAATATCAAAAACTGAAAAAAAAAATACTGAAAGGTTTTTGGTTCAATAAAACAACTTTAAACACTAGGCGTTATTCAATCAACAAAATCCTTTTTTCAATCTAATAATTACTTTTTAACAACCAATTAAATGTTTTGTGAAACAAATTAATCTTACTTTTGAAATGAAATTAAAACTTTGCAATCAAATTAACTTTTTCTTTTATTTAATCTTTATAAAAGAAATGTTGTTGACTAAATGCTTCTAATTTACTACCTCCTTATCAAATTATCCATTTCATTACTGAAGATATAAATTAAAGGAGAATGGATAAGTGAGACATGCAGAACCCCAATATTACCATTAATTAGAGTGATTGACTCAATAATGCAGATTTTATAGAGATTTACTTTGTCCACTTTCAATCATATTTATATAATTCTTAATACAGAGTTCAATAATTCCAATTTAGGCCTAACTACAGCATTATTAAAACTGTCCGGAAGGACAGTTGTATAAGGGTTGATCGTCAAAAACTGCACGAAAAAGCGTAACGTTGAAAAACACCCAACTTTGACAATTTTTTTCTCGTTTTCTATAAAAGATAAATTTCCCAATTTTTATTTAAATTATAGGGCAAACCCTCCTTAATAACTGTAATTTTTTTTGCAACAACCCAGATCTAATAGGTTTCGAGAAAAAAGTTGCCGAAAATGAGCAAAAACGGCTTTTTCAAAAATTAAAAAACAAATGAAGATTTAATATTTTTAACATTTCTTTGCATTTCTGTAAACGAAATAAGTTAATGAAAACTGTACAAATGAAATCCATAACTTTAAACTGCTAAAAAATAAAAACTCATTTTACAGTAAAAAAAATATTAGCTATTCTTAAATCTCCATACAATTGCTACAAAAGATCTGTTAAGGAAACAAATAATAAAAAAAAATGCGTAGTTAGATTCAATGTTATTAAATTGGTAAGAAATTATTGTTTAGTTAAGATACGTCAGAAGCCTGGAAGGTCTGCAGCTCATGTAATATCTTCTTTTTTTTTTCTTGGAGCTGTACAAGTTCCTCTCTTCATCATAAAAAGAAAACCAAGCTACTTGTACAACAAACTGAATTGAAAAATTATTTTTTCATATGGTAAAGTAGAGGGGGGACGCCGTTTTCCAAGAGCATATTGACCCAGATGCTACTTTTTTATTTTAAAGTAAATGTTTTACTGTTTTCTTCAATAGGACAGGCGAGGTTATATTGACTGTATTGGCTTTAATGAAATTATACATAATTTCAGATTTGTTTAAAATTTCAATTTTATCTAGTACGTGAATTCAACGAGCTCGTTTTTGGTTTATTCATCTTGGATGCTTATTGAAGTCATGGCGCCCGGGTAAAAGCTAATAAAAAATAAAGTGTTTATTAACCCCCCCCCAAAAAAAAGTATTAAGATTTGGGATGAGATTAATTTTGAATTCGTTAATTTCCAGGTGAGACACTCCTGAACTAATCACAATTGTATAATCGATTGCACATTTGGAAAACGGTCTTAAGGATGTATTTGTTTGCAATTTGTAACTACAGCTTTTCAAGACCGGCTTTGTGAAGGTAGCTAGCTGCAGTTTTATGAGCTGGCTTTGACCAAAGTGCCCGCAATTCTTGGATTTCAAAGAGAAATTGGCAGAGTAGCCAAACAATGTCCAGGAGATGATGAAAATATAACCAGAGAAACGGTAGGCCTCAAATTTTCCACCAGCAGAAATGGTTAACATTCTTTAAGTGTACATTGTGGTGGAAATAGAGGGTGATCAGCTGTGGAGGCGGCATATCTATTAATAACTAAAGGTAGGAGCAGTTAATTTTGAATCTCCTTAACAAGTTGACCGAATAAAACAAAGAGAAGATGTGAAAGTGGCACAAGGAACTAAAGCCAGAATCAGCGAGTGTAACTCGTTGGAAATGCAAAAAAAGACCTGAGGAATGAGAAATTTTAGGTGTAATTTAGAGAGGAGGCGTGTAATGTAGTTGCTAATTTAATAAATTAATTAAGTGATTAATCTGAAACAACCGCATGTTCAAGTTGAGTTACAAAAAAACCTATTATAAAAATAAATTGCCTAAAATGTTTCGCGTTTTCTTTTCTGTGATTTTACAGCTTTAAAGATGGCCCAGGTTGGTCGAAACGAACTATGTAAAGTAAAGGAACAAAATTTAAGAGCCAAGAAAAACAGAATTAAAAATTTAATCAATAGAAATTTCAATAAAAATCTTAACATGAAGCCTAAAATATATCTATTACCTCCTCATAACTCAATAGTTTGAATCACTCCTGAATAGTTTTCACATGAAAATAGCAAAATAATTGTGGTTAAATAAAATCGATTATCAGGTTGACCGATTTTAGTTTAAAACTTTAGAATTGAAGGGAAAAATTGTTTTTCTTCACCAACATCATCATAGAATCACAGTTATGTGATGATAAATACCGATTTTTTAGTTTTCATGTTGAGCATCACCTTCTAGTAAGGGAAGTTTTGTGGAATAAATCAAATAATCTATAAAATATAGAAATATTTAATAGAATGTTGGTATGTACTGCACATTTTTTGTTTGCCTCCAATACGTTAATGGAATATTGGTATATTTCAGTTAAAATTCTATTTTTTTTCCTGCAGGAGCATCAATTAAAGAAATATCGGACTGTTTTGCGAGATACAGAAACACGGGCCACCCCCCCTAAACGTGCCACCTTCCCCTTGCCAGCCTCAGCCACCCCCAAGTCAACCAACCCTCTACTCAAAATCGATGTTCAGAGCGAAGCCAGTCTAGCGTGCTCAGTACTATTGCCGTCGTCCTCGGATGTACACAGTTCCATACAAACTACCCTTATTCTATACTCGGTGATACTGTTCAAAGACGTCGGTCTTAAAGTGAAGTCCGCCAACGTTTTAGTTAAAACAAAAAATTTGAACTCTTTTATTTTAAATTTCTGTTTTAATTTTTTATTCAATCTATTTTTGATTTCTTTTTTTTTTTAATAATTTAAAAAAAAGAACAGAGAACATTTAAAATTATTTTCTCATTTTAATTTTGACCGCCCGTCAGAGGGCGGTTCACTACAACATAGCAGCAACACAGCGACCCAAACAAGGTCCATTCAACAAGTAAACCAAGGTTAGTACCCTAACAACGTTAACTCCATTGAATTTGTTATATTTTTTTTTTTTCTTTTAGGGGTTTGCATATTAAACATATTTTTTTCTAAAGTTGTTGGTGTAAATACTCTGTGTTATGGTTTTAGAATAAAAACAACCGGCTTATTTCCAGATTACCAAAACTGTTAACCAGTTAATAGTTCCTCTAACTTAAAAATAATATTCTATTACACGTTGTATAATTACATCATTTCAAATAAAAAAAAAAAAATTAAATTTCTGTAAGCTGTTCATTCAAAATGATGAAATTTGATGATTTTTTGTTTCTTTTTTACCTAAATTATTATTTATCTAAATGCTACAGAATATTAATCTTTACGGTTTGTAAATTTTGTCATCCTCTGACTTATACTTGATGAATGCTTATACATCAAGCATTAAATCTCAATGCTTGTACTTCATTCCTGAAAATTATTTATAAGATAACATAAACGTATAGAATCTTTTCTTTATCAAATTTTGAATTATAATTTCCTCCGGAATATTAATTTCAATTACAATTTCAAAAACAATGTAGATTTATATATAACTGGCAGTTAAAATTATTTTTCCTGGGTGCCTATGTTAGATATTTCGGTGTATTTAAAATTGGATAAATTTTATTTACATTCCTTTTTGTTAATTAATAAAGTAATTATAATAATTAATAAATTTAAAGCAATTAATATTACTTTTAAACAAGAAAAAGTAAATCTATTTCTTTAAATATTGTATTCTTATACTCCATTAAAATGAATCTTGATCAGTAACCCATCAGTTGTCACTAAAGATACAGCATTATTAATACATTAATGACATTGACATCTTATGGACCTAAGACGCGACAAAGAAGTAATGTCCTTAATAAATTCTAATACTGAGATTAAATCTCAATCTGACTTTTCTCTGAAAAAAAAATATTCAAAAAATTAGTAAATAAAATTATTTTTTCTGCAACCATGTAGGGAAGTTCTCATTACTCAATTAAAATCAGCTGTGTAATGCCCAACTTCCCACACTAGTGGGGAGAAATTCCCATTAGTGTCACTTTCCGCACAAGTGAGTGGAAAAACTTTATTGTGCTTCCTTGATATAAGAAGTTTTGTTATTAACATAAATATTTTCTGTAAAACTCTAATAAGCTTATTTAAATTTATTTTATTTAAATAATTAAAAAACGAATATTAAAAAATGAAATAAAATTTGAAAGGAATATAGAAATAAAAATAATACTTTAATAAATAATTAGATATTTTTAATTATAACAGATAAAAAGGTTATAGTGTTACCTTATAGAAATTTAAAATGGATTCTAGTGATTCCTGTTTAGAAAACACTCCTCCATCAATAAAAGAAACAGCAGAAAATGTAATAAGTAATGTAAATACGTAAGTAATGTAAATAATTGTAATATAACAATAAATGTTTATAATAAATAAATTACTTTTTGTAGACTGTAAAAATGAAATTTTTAATTTTATTAGTTAATAGGTAAATGGTTGCAGAAAAAATATAATATTTAACTCTAGTGTAAAGTATTTTCCTCACACTCGGCAATTTGCACTTGCACTCGCATCGCTTCGCTCGCTCGTGCGTGCAAACCCTGCCTCGCGTGAGGAAAAGTACTACTTTCCACACTTGTTAAATAAATAACTATTACTATCTCTTTTGAAGTTTGTCTTCATCCCACAACCTACCAAAGGTTTACAGATAATACTATAAAATTCATGAAGTCATTCTAGTTTCATATTTAACAATTTATTATGTTTAACAATACACAAACTATTCCTACCGTACTAAAATCTGTGATTTATAATTTTTTAACTGAAACAATGGCGTTATTGGGAATAGACTGACTTTAAATAAAATAACTTTCCGAATATTGTGTCATTTTCAATCTCGATATAGTACTCGCACTTGAAATTAGCACATAAATAATTAAAAAACTATATTGTCGTATTTTAGATTCTATGACTATTTCCATAATCGTGTTGGTAATATTACTAATTAAATAAATAAAATATTTCTTGTTTGTTCAGTGCACCTTTACTTGTCAAACTGTACCTAACTTTAACTGTTGTAATTTTTTAGCGAATTAATTTTATAAGATCCAAATTTGTTTATTGTTTGTTTTATTAATTAGGACTCCATTAATTTCAAAATCAGAGAGAAATAAATGAAATTTTTAAGAAGTTCAATTTTACTTAAAAAGTGGTAAAATAAAGCCACCTAATAAAGCGCTAAAATATTCATCCAAGTTTAAAAAAAAGAAAAAGAAATTATTAATATTCTTAACATTTGATTATAATAAGAAATTTAACTTGAGTTTGTGATCACTGAAAGCTGTTTTGTGACCACCGGATGTCAAGACGGGGCTTGGAGTAAATAATTTAATCATGTGTTAAAGTTAGTAGTTTCTATAAGAAATTTACCGCAACTGCCTTGCGTGCCATACAGCTATTTATTTTCTTTAAGGTCTGCCAAGATCTCTTTATCTTTACTAAACTGCCGGCACTAGTGAATGTTCCCTCGTTAATAGACAACACTGTTCATCACCGAATGAGGTGTAAATGGCTCCTCATGGGATGAGAAAATGCAACAGTAGCCAGCTGATATCGACCTCCTTGGGGCCTTCATTGAACTCGACTTAATTATCGAAAAGTTGAATTGATTTGTAATAATAACATTATAAATAAGCAAGAAAATAAATAAGTACATAATAAGCACGAACGAAATCTAGAATGTAACTGCGTCCATTGGAAAGGATTTAGTAATGAAATCTCAAATTTAATCTGCTAGAGATTCCTAAAATGAGTTTCGAGCAAAATCCGTTTTTGTTTTGTAGATTTTCAGCTCCAAAACGCCAAAGGACTTTCTTTTTTTTAAACCTTAATAGATTTTTAGGCAAAATAGTTGTTCATTCGCTATTTTTAAGCCTAAAAGAGGGAAAGTTTTTCTTAATTATAAATTAAGAATTACTTGGGACCGGTTTCAGACTTGAAGGACATGGTCCCACAGAATCCAGGTGCCTTTTCGTAATTAGTAATATGCGTGTTTACTATAAATGGCCTTTAAAAGTGTTATTACGAATTTATAATTATTATTATTGCACGTTTTCTAACTCCACTGCAGATAGTCTATTTGTATTGGTTTTGTAAATAGCGCTATTTTGGACCACTTATAGCAGGTTCTTTCCACACACATAATTTGTATTATTTTCGATTGTAACATTCGCTTCTTCATTATCTTAAGCTAAGTTTTCATCGTCACCTTCTATAGTCAAAGCTTCGTGTGCATCGCCACTGATCTCAACGTCGTTAAAATCACTGTCAACTATTGTTTCACTGTCACTAAAGTCACCGTCCTCCTCATCCAAAAACAATCGTTTTATTTCAGTTTTAGTATATTATTTACCGTCGATTATGGCGAAAAAATTTAAATTTAAAATGAGAACATGCACAATATTAGGAAAATGTAAAAAGGTTCCTAAATATATTCTGGTCGAATTTGCGAATAATATTAAAAAATAGAACAGAAAACAAACGCCAAAACATAAAAATAAAAAACTATTAAGTGAAATAAGTTATAACGTAAATGGTATTGTCGGGTCAAAGTAGACCCAAAACCTATATTTTACTTTCTTGCACTGCCCAAGGACGACTGATTTTATTATCGATTGTTGCTGAGATTGAAAGGGAAGAATTCATAAAAGAGGGGGTTGTCTGAAGTTAATTCCTACAATATGTCACGCAAAAGAAAAGCGCGCGGGTCACATTTGACCGACCCAACGATGCCAGTTGAGAGTTAAGGGTCTCAGAGATACTCTGTCCGAAAAAGTGATTATTACAATCTCTCTGTGTTGTCCACCGAACCTCACAAACGGCAAATTGCAGAAATTTAAAGTTTGGAGCGCAGCGGGATCTTGCAGCTTCAGAAACATGAGGAACAGGGAGATCTCGGTGCAAGATAGAGATAGAATCTAAGTAAGGAGCATTAGCTATTCGACGAAGTGTATACTCATTAAATTATATAAAACCAAGAAACCAAGGGATCCTAGCAAAGTACCGCTAAAATCCATTTTAGCTTTGAGGATCGCATCTATAAATAGCTCAGAGATTCTTTAGAGATATATTGGTGCCATTTTGTCTTTAGAAGTAATTATTTCCTAACTGATGTGCACCTAGCCGAAAGGGTTATTAGCAACAGAAAATATACTTATCAAAGTAATAAAACTGTAATGTTATTTTAATGTATTCAAAAGAAAAATAAAAGAAAGAGTATCAAAATGAGTATCTGTCCTTTTGGAAGTAACTTCACCAGCTGGTGACCTTTTTTCCTTAAGTCCTTAGAAACTAAAACCGAGCGAATTGAAAATGAGTTTAAAGAACATTTTATCACAGGTAAATATATTATTTAAACTGATAAAACCATATTCAAAACATTTAATTGAAGTCATCACCTAAATTCTCTCTTCAGCATCAGTTTCTCTTCAACAAACAATGGCATAATCCTTGCCTTTGATACCATTAATGACACTATTCTTAAGAGATTTATGTACCAATCCGTACCCATCAAATTCTTGCTTTGATCGCATTATTAGTTAGCTGCCTTAAATAGGAAAAAAGTTTGACACTCGTGGAATAAACTTGCAAAGGATTGGGAACCTAGTCGTTCTACGTGGCAAAAAATTCAATTAAGATATCATTTCGTCTATGTTAGGTATTTAGAAAATATTTACTTAACCCTCAAACCACAAGATGCGGGTCGGATCCGACCCGAGGCGAAAAAATATTTCCATTTTTCCCTCCACCATTAACTCTTAGCGACTAGACTCGGTATACCCTTTCTGTGAGTCCTTAGGAAGAGACCACACTGTTTCCGCCGATTCGGTAAGTGTCACTCCGCTCTCTAAGTTAGTATTTGTTTCAGTAAGTCAGATTCTAGGTCGGATCCGACCCGACCTTGGTATTAACGTTATACGTTTTGTCCTGTACAAGTGGAACAAAAATGAAGAAAGTTACTCTGGAGATGCACGTTCGACGTTTCTCAAGAACCTTGCGTTTGCCTTGACGCATCCTCTAGTAGAAAAAAGTCTGAAAAACGAGCATTTTCCAGAGGAATTACTCCTTACGATTGGAAAATATGTCCTACTTGTTCCCACTGATAATGGCGAACAATCAAATGATTTTTTTTATCCATAACGATGTGATAATTTTGTTACCACACAAATATTTTACTTTAATTTTCATTCAAGCTTTTTGTAAACTGTTCTGTTTTTATTGAGACAAGGTTCCTTTTTCAAGTTCATTACTTCACTTATTAGTCTGTTCTAAGTTAATTGTGCCACAAAATTATACAATTTACTAAAAAATTTATACATTTTATATAAAAATAAATGTGTTATTGTGAGTTATATTTGAGTTTTTCACTGTAAGCAAGAAAATATAGTATCGGGTCGGATCCGACCCTACCTTAGTGTTCGTGTCAGGAAAATTCATCTTGTAGTTTGAGGGTTAACATTTAACTCAGGAAAATTCATCTTGTGGTTTGAGGGTTAACATTTTAACTATCAATGAAAACAATTTAAGGCTTGTAACCTAACTTATGTTTTTCCATAATCAAATGCTTATCAGCAATAAAATTGTTGATCATTCATTGCAATAACATCATGATATTCTAGCTCTAAATATCTAAGTGAAACAACATTAGCCCATTTAAATTTTTTTTATTCTATTTATCGTTTTTTGAGATCCATTACGTAAAGCATGATGTTAAAAGAAACACTCTTGAATAGAGAAAAAGCAAATATTCTCTAAGCAACTTCAATTCTTTTTCTTAAACGATTTATCGAATTGAATTGAAAAATTACTTCTTTTCTTTTTAATTATACTTAAACATAAATACAGAGTAAATACAAATACAATATTTCATCAAGTAAAAATTTAGTTATTTATTAAGACAGTGTAAATTAAAGAATTGTACTATTGATGTAATATCTGATGTAATTTCGAACTATAAATTTCAAAATATTGGATTAAATGATGTAAACTTAAAGTGTTCTTCGTAAATTAACCTTCTTTTTTATTTTCGTTTATTTATTTTTTAAGGATTGTCTTTCAAATAGGTTCTTAATGATACATTTAAATATTAAATAAACTCGTTATAAACGAAAAAAGTCAAGTAATCGATTGTAGAATTTACTAGTACTTTAAACCTACTATTCGCTATTATGAATATTTAAATAAACTGAATTGAGCAAATTATTTTTTTTATCTTCTCTTTTGTATTCTAAAATAATAGTTTATTTCTAAAAATTCAATTAAAGACCGACCGTTGATGTATGAAATTTCATTAATTGCATGAAGCTCTAATAAATGGTTACAGAAATCAATATCTCTTACATTTAACTTCATTGTTTTTCATCAGGAGCTTTTCAGAGATCTGAAAATAGTATCTGTGTTTATGGACGGCCAAAATAAGGGACTTTGATTATGGTACGTTTTTTTCGTTTCATTTTTTACGATATATCTTTTTAGGAAGATTTTTAGGCGTTTAGATCTCACCACCACACAATAATGCCATCTACATCCTCTTTTTTTATCTTTGTTTATTTCTAGAATGATACATTATATACATCAGACTAAGTGAGATAGATACCAATTACAATTACATGACGCGAAAGCTGTCGGACATAGACCGATTCATAACGCAACCATAGGGTCACATGAAATAAGAAATAAGCCACTGCTGGCACTCTTGGGTATTTCAATTTTTAGAATTCCTAGGATTTGGAGATCACGAGACCGTCGTTTTAGACGTCATGTTGGATTATCAGGATGGATTATGGAGGAAAGAGTTCGAGCTGTTATATTGGGATAGTAGGGATAGGCTTCTGTTGATATTAGAGGAATCTTGAATGGATAGATTCGGTGACAAAGGGGATATTTAGATCTTTTAAGAAGCGTGAGGTTAGGGAGCGCTAACAATAAAGGCGAAGGCCTTTTGATTGAACGGATCGGATGCAGGAGATATTGGAGGATTTAGTTGAGCCCTATAGATCTGATCCGTATGTCCAGATGGGTTTAAGAAAAAGTTTGTAGAGAGTTAGTTCGTTGAGCTTAGTTTAGATGGTCTTTAGTTGTCCGTACCTTTAGTTTTAGTTCATCTATATCCCTAAATTTATTTTTTTAATCATTAAATCTTGTCAAAATCTAACATCTTCAACAAACTTTGACAAGAAACAAGGAAGTAAATCTTTTATACAAAATTTCCCAAAAGCATTATCTGTATTCCACAAAACCATTTAATTACTAACTAAGAAAATAATGTCAGTTCTCTATTTTCCCTTAATACTAATTAGACAACAGGATGTTAGGATAGAAAATGAGTCACCTCTTTCGATGAGAGTACTCAGCAAGCGGAAGATGTTGCGTTATTCCTGCTTGATTCAACTCAACTGTTGGGCCGTACTTCAACTTAAATTTAAATTTGTTTTTAACTACACTGCCTTTAAAGAAAGTTTAGAATTGTGAATTCATAAATACACAATAAACAATCTTTCAATTATTACTCTTTTGAATTAAAATTAGGTCAAACGATTACGAATAATGTTTAAAAACTATATTAAGTATATATAGACTACCAAAACTCTTAAGCTCTAACCAAGATACGAACCCCGAAAATTATGTGGAATTGCAAAATTCCTTAATATGCCGCTTATTACCAACATATTTTCTCCAAAGTTGTCTAGCTACCATAACCAGGTTTTATCAATACGTTAGATAAGTGAAAATGAAGCTATTAATAACAGAAAACTCGTTCACATTATGTGAATTTTTAATACAACAAAGTTGCACACATCTCTGGTTGCTCATTCTTCTGTAAAACAACTGACCTCACTCAGTGTGTACTTTTTTCGCCACAGCTGCTGCCGCCAAATTTATCAGTTCGTTTTAAAGACGGTGTGGCACTCTGTACGATCCCTCAAAAGTAATATCAGGTAATTAGAGGAAACTTAGAAAACTGCAGCCTTGCAACATTGTGTGAGATTAAAGGAATTGGTTAGAGATGCTTAAAACAAGTCTCAATTGAATTTGAACTTACTGTGGTTTTGGAGAACGCCATCTATATAACATATAATGTACTTCAAAGACAGACAATTTTTTCATATTCCCGGATCTTAAAACGTATATTTCTGAACTTATTCGAGCGGGAAGCGAAGCTAAAAGAGACTTCCATCCCACTTACATATCCCTCATTATTACATTTCCACTGGAGCTTGATGCAAAATTTCATTTCCCTCATTTATTTAATATAGACTTCTCCCCTCAGTTCGTGCATCTGACGTGTTCAAAATGAAGCTCACAAAAAAATAATACAAAAGCATAATTAAAAGAAATCAAAGTGAAATTACAAAGAGGGGAAGACTGTTGACTCCTCCTTAACTATACCTTCGTCGAGTTCACCGTGTTGCTCGATTACCTACCGCACCACTGCTTCAGTCGCTCCTCAACCCTCTACTTGCACGTAATGTTAGTTCTCCTCTCCCTCGAGATATAGACTCCCTTGTTTGTAGTAAATTTATCGAACAGAACAAGAAACTCAGATAATCTCAGTAGAAAACTCTTTAGTTGTCACGGATGAACAATACTTAAAGAACAAAACTTTGTCTTCTCAATGTTCTGACTTCAGTGTTTTGTTTAGAACGCCCAAGATCTTCAAAGTCTCTCTCCTTATTAATATTCTCATTTCTTTAATTTCCTATAAAAACGTTTTGAGATATTATTAATGCATTCGTATTAGATTGCATTATTAATAGGTTCAGCTTTATCAAAGAATTCCACAATGAAATTTCCTAGTGAAGTTAAAGTTTCACTTATTTGCAAGAATGCGATAAAAACATTCATGTAAATTGAATGTTCTTTTAACCTCAACCAATTATTAACTCATTTGTCAACCAATTAATAACTCTTTTAAAAGTCCATTGATTACAGTTTTGACTAGAATTAGTTGATTGTCAGTTAGGTTACATTTATCACCTCATACTTTGCTGTAAAATTATGTCACAGACACCAATTTAGTGAGAGTACACGAGAGTAGAAATTATATTTTAAATTAATTAACTTCAAGTTCATTACTTTAATATTACGAAACAATAACAATTTATTGTTGGAAAACAGGAATAATTACAAAGAAGCAAAGGGAATCAGTCCCAACATCAAATGGCTATAATTGTTTCCTGTAAGCTTCGACCAAACTCCTGGCTATGCGGACAAAGGCTTGTTATAACCTGCTTTCAAAATCATCCACCCTCGCTGTTGTTCTCAACCCTGGGCCAAACCAGTAACAGTTATATAAATTGTGCAGAGTATATCCTCTCTTATTCCTTTCCATTTCGGAATGGACTGTATAAGAGGAGAGCTATAGTACAGGATTAGCTGTTCATATCGATTAATGGAAATGCGATATATACTGTTCAACAGACCATGTTGGGAATAATTGCTCTATTGTAAAAATATTTGCCGGAAATTATTTTAAATTGGAATACTTCCTCTACTCTTATAAATAACTATAGTCAAATGAATGTGTATACATGTAAATCCTAGTAAGTAAGCTTCTTTCTGTGTTGCTGCCCCAAAGTTGGGAATTGGCCGGAATTGGAAATAGAGTTATGAGATCGCAGGTCAAATATTGACAAGGATTACAGATATATAAACATAGCAATTACTGGGTTTAAAGCTTCTCAATAGGTAATGAAAATCCGAAGAGGATTAATGATCTCAATGCTAAGTCCACCTACCATCTCCAAGTAGCAAAGTACCATAAATCGTACTGGATTTGATGATTCTGATCAGTTATATTCTTATGGTAGGTGAATTCCTTTCATAATGCCGACACTGTTTTGAGGCCTACCTTTTTGCAATTAATCACAGATTTCTGCATCAATTTTAAACATAACCCCAATTATTGTATATAGTTCGAAAGGTGATCGTATGTAGATGTTTTTCCTGAATAGTGCACGGTTTTTTCATATTAAATGTTTTTGAGAAAAATGAAGTCAAAGTTTTTGGAAAAAATTAGAAACTTGCTATTCCTTATGTTTGGGCCACAAAGTAAAATACTTAATGTTATTATTTTGGAATAGAAATTAGCTTATTTAAAAGTAAATTTAACCTTCTTTCTAATGAGCTTATTAAAATAGCTGTAGCTTTAATAGTTTGAGAAATATAGACAACTTTTTGCTAAAAAGTAGTAACACCTTGAAAAAACATAAAATTAAAAATATCTATAAAACGGAGCCGAATCGAGCCATAGTTTATATGGAATTTTTTGTTGCAAATGATGCCCAGAATCGCCTCCTGAAGTTACCGTAGTCTTAGGCTCAACACCCTATATATATCACAGTAGCGATGTATTTTATTATCTCTCAAGTAATTTACAAACTTAAAAATGGGAGGTGAAAGGGCCTCGTAAATGGAATAGCTAGCCTAGGGTCCTTTTCATCCAAGTCCGGGCCTGCAAGCAGATGAATCATCTAGGTAATTTATTGGCAAATCGACGAGCCAACCAAGTAAATCCAAGAATGAGGATCCTCTACAAAAAAAACTGTCTCTTCTCCAACTTGGTGCGATCTCCGAATTCTAAATTCATCAGAGAAAGAATTATAAGTAAGCATGAATACCAAGGTTGATTGAAAAAAGCTTAGATGCGAACGAATTTAGTGGAAGAATGGTGTTTAGGATGCAGATGGACGGTTTGGACTAATGGTGTACAAGGGCATTAGGTAAAGTCTGGTTCAGAAACATCATTTTAGGCTATAGGCAGGTGCCCTAATTGCCTTTTGTGGTCTTTCGATCAATGTTGTCAAATGAAAAGAGAAATCTTAAGAGCGAGAAGAGAAATACATAATACAGAGGTTTGGATCAGATATTTTTTATGATTTGGGATGTTTAAGTATTTTAATCCAGATGACATTTACATAAAAAAGTCTAAATAATTAATAATTTATATTTTATACAATAAGCTCGGCTAAAAATAAAGTTTCCAGCTTTAATTACATTAAATAATAATAATCATTTTTTTTTATTTTTTTTCAATTAATTTTAATTTTTTTCAACAGAAGTTAGATCATTTTGTTTTAATAATTAAAACTAAAGTTGAAAAAACTTCTGTTAATAATTTCAGAAATATCCCATGAAGTATTTTTGTTAAACTGGAATGAGATTGCTAGTTTTATTATTATTATTGTTATTCAGAATTTAGAGGTGAATATGAAATTCCGAGCATGTTTGCCTAACAATAATTTTTGGTCAAGAATTTTTCTATGGTTGAAATATTTTGTGAATAAATATGCTGAACAGAATAATTTAAATTCTAATAAATAAAATAATATCTCAATTATATTTATACTCGGAAAATTCCATTTATTTTTATTTTTTTGCTTAAAAAATGTTTACGCCATTTTTTTTTTATTGAAATATTTCAGTTTGTTCACCAATTTGTATGCACAAGAATAACAATAATGATTTTTTGTTTTTGTTTTTGAGAAAACAAAATATATAAATTTTCTCAATATATTCTCCTAAATATTAGACCACGGCAATCTTGAAGGACAAATTAATGAAATTCTAAAACTATCTAAAGTACACCAAATTGAGTGATATGAGAAAAAAATAAATAAAAATTGAAGAACAGTCAATACTAGGTACACAGCCAATGGTTGTACTGCTCGCTTTAGAATTACTTCAGACAGTCTATTCGCTGGAAGTAATTTCAAATTTCATTTATTATGAGAAGACGAGAATGTAATATTAGAATTCTTCAACATAGGACATTTCATTTGGTTGTTTACAGCGAACTTACATGTTTAGGACAGGCACTAGGCCAAATTAAGGAAAGAAGAGTTGCTTTTCTTCTAAAATAATAAAGGATTACTGCTATTTATTCCTCTATTCCTCTCTCTTAGTTGGAATCCTAAATAGTAGAAACACGTGTTCTGTATATTATTATGGATAATTAATGCCTGATTATTTTTTTTTTTTTAAAAAAAAAAAAAAAGTACCTTTATAAAAATAATAAAATTCTAAATTTGCTCAAAATCGTTTAACGGAAGAGGCATTTTCAGAAAATAAATATTTCCTACCATTTTCCGTCCAAATTTGAAGTTTCCAGCAAGTTTAATTACATAAATAGAGTTAAAATAAGCGTGGGTGGGTTCACTCCAAGTGTTTTCATATTCAGCAAAGTCTTCAGCTAAGTGTTGTCAATAAGTCTGTAGCCATTTATAGCCAGTTACTTATTGATTTTAATATTAACGCTTAAAATCATTTTAACGATTAACAATTTTCATATAAAATATGACAGATCTTCCATTATACTTTCTTTTTTCGGGTAAAATGGGTTACTCTTTGTGTGCAGATGGAGGAGGTTCCCTTCATGCGAATTCACTTGGTCTCAAAAATAGCGTCATCCCGCAATGAAGAATCATCACTAATATGTCTATTGTTTAAAATGTTCCGAAATTGTAAATTCAGTTGCTCCTGAGTCTCTGCAGATATTTAGGCCGAGTAAGTTAGCTTTCATGACAGCGCAACTCTTAAAAGTTCTGATTTTAAAGCTCCATAATCGCAAATCCAAATTACTTTTCTTAAACGGCATAAAACTCAATTATTATTATTTTTTACCAATCTTTTGATCGGAAGCGTATTATCTAAGCGCACTTAAAGTAAGTAATTACTACTCATAATTTTAGGCAGGATATACATATAACTATCGATATTAGGTCTCCTAGACGGAGGCGGATAGCAAACTTACTTTAATTAATTCTCTCATCTAATACATTAATTAAAATCTAATGTCTAGCCTGGAAATCGAACCTAGAACTACAAAACACTCACGAACCGCACCTATAATCGCTCTGCTACTGTGACTTGACGCTCTAAATACGTAAGAATTACATTTGTTTTGTCGCTGTAAATAATTTTCAGTTAGATCTTGAATAGAGTAGATTCTCGCGCAATCTTCACTTGTAAGTCAAGAACGGTTGTCACTTGAACTTCCTTTGGCACTCATTTATCTCAGATGCGATTAAATACTGCGTAAATCCCAAGATTCAAGTGATGAAGGAGTGGGGAGTCACGAGTTAACTGCCAAAGAGGCGAAGATATAGGACTAGGAATTAGTTTTTTTGAAGTCTATGACAGTTTTTTTATTCTGCCTCTTCTCCTACCGTCCCTGTTTTGTGCAGCTGCTTTCCACCTAACAGGTTCCTAAGCTTCACTGGAGATACACTATCTCTGCCATCTTAATTTCGGCCTACCGATCTTTCTTCAGCCATCTATTGCTCCCTCATACTATATCTTTCTTGTTACATTCTCCTACACTCTTTCCTACAATGTGCCCTGTCCATCTTAGTCGGTTTAACTTTATAACGCTCACTATATCTGCTTCCCCAAACAGTTCATACAGTTCCTTATTTTTCTTTCTTCTTTAAATCTCTCCTTCCTTCATAGGTCCAAAGATCCTTCGAAGAATTTTCCTTTCAAAAATAAGGAGTCCCTCCCCGCATCAATTTTGGGTACTGTCCAAGCTTGTGAGGCATACATTAATACCAAGCGTATCAACGTTTTATAAAGCTTTAGTTTTGTAATTCTCTTTTACCAACGTTTTTTTTACTGTTTTATTTTTTCTTGCGACTTTTTAAAACATACTCGAAATTATACGATTAAAACAAGCATCGATCAACTTGTAATGTTATCAAACCTATTGAGCAGAACGATAAAAATTAAAGTACCGACAATTAATAATTCATTGTTCAATTTCAAACTTGAAAGCAAAACTAGGTAAAGTTAGATCTTGATGTACATACACATATTTAAGAAATAGTTAACAATAAGTTTAATGCTGAGAACTAATCAAAGAGAATTCGCCAAGTTTCCATGTATAAAGGGAAATCTACAAAGTGCTTATTAACTTTGTGTCGGCTGTATTTGTGTTACATATATGTATCAGTGTCCTATATGCAGAGAATATATACGAAGCGAATATTGTACACATATCTGTGTAAACGAAGAGGCGTGCGAGTGAGGAGTGTGTACCGTTGTGGGCTCCGCCTGAAGGCTCCCTCGCTGCGGTCTGTATTACCTGTCTTTAGTTCACTAAGAACTACGAGGTAGAAACATGACTGTATCAGTCACTCTTATTAGTTAACTGACTTGAAGAAGTTCTGCATCTTGCCTTTGATTTGAATGTTTCTTATAAAATGACTTAATACCACCAATAGAAAGTTTCATATATCTCTGTAAATTGTTTCACATGTTTATATTTAAATCATTTATTTGTCATTTACAGCTGAAAAGTAATTAAAGAGCTTGGTGCAAAAAGGAGTTACATACCTACATTTTTTTTCAGAAAATGTGTTTAGTGGCGCCCCCTATTGTATGTTCAATTCTACATCTTTTGGTGCATAAACGACTTTTTTTGCAGACTCGTTTATTAATACATTATTCTCTAACCTAGGTTACATTTGGAGCAAAAATGAGTTTTCTACTGCAGATAACTTTCTTTTGCTCCAAATAGAAAAGATGACGCAATCAATATTTTTATTAGGTTTATTTAATGTTTATATTAGGTATATATTATTATTTTTCTTTTTGACAGGCATAATAAAGTATCTAACATTCGCTTCGACAAGACACAAAATGCCACTTAAAAGCTCAAAAACAAGAAATCTGTTGACTAAAATACTTAATATGTACTCAAGTTTAACTGAAAATTATGATTTTGGTGCAAAAAAGAGTTAGCTGCAAAATTACTTTTGCTTATAGCAAGCTTAAAAAGTGCTCTAGAAAGTTCAAATTGAGCCCCAAATGACCCCATCACAATATATTAACTAATCCTTACAGCAGACACAACATAAGGAATACATCTTAAAGCATATTTAGTTTTTTGTTTCTACTAAAAATTTTAAAAAAACTGTAGATACTCCTTTTTGCACCAAGCTCTTCAATTACTATGTAAATAGTAATTAATTAAAATCAAAATTAATGGCAATGGTAATTAATGACTTGTGTGAAGAACTTGTCCACCATTAATGCATTAATTCATGCTAATTCTTCATTTTGGAGTCATGCGACCAGCAATGTTTTTTGGGACGTCGTGAGTTAGTTATGAGAGAAAGTAGAGAAACTAAGCTGATGAACCAGTAAGTTTGGTAGGTTTTTAAGGTTAGGTTTGACACAATAAAAGGGAGCGTTAAGAATAATTTTTTATTGCGTTTGTTACTGAAAATACTTAATTCGACAGGAATTAGAAGGCTGGTATGAATCCGTTCAATAGCTCATAATGTACTAGTATTTCAAAGTACTTCAAGACGTTTAAGAAAGATCAGTCGTTTGCATTGTAGTTTCAACTATCATCTATTTTTAGTCGTGTCTATGTGTGGATTCCATGAGAACCGTTTGATGATATTTATTTAATTAAAATTCCTTTCATTACGTTTTGAAAGAGCCAATCCTCTGCAAACTGTTCGCCACTAAAGAAGTCACAAAAAAGCAAGTTTTAAGGCTAGGAAAAAAAATAATAGTAAAATAAAATTAACAAACCCTTTTTCCATTTTCATATATGTAAGACTTAGCACTTTCATTTGCAACATTTTCCTAGAAAAATGTTTTTTAATTAAAACAGTTCTGGAGAAAAAAGGTGGATTAAGCTTTATTCTTCAGTTTCTTTTGCGAGTGTCTTTATTGTCTAATATTAGTAGCAATCAAAGATACCTAAAGTAATCGGTTAAGCAGAATACGAATTAATTTAAGAGATTTTTAGCGATATTTTCGCATAAATTAGTTTCTAAAAACTAATTAATCTTGGTAAAAATTACCTAATTACGTAAATTGCGGTTAGAGAGAATCAAATGCGAGTTTAACGTCACCTGATCTGTGTATTATAATTAGGGAACGGATTCGTATGTATTTACATATTTTTTTCTAGGCAATTTACAGACGTTTTTCAACTAGAAGTATTCATACTGACACTTTTTAAGCCGTTTAAGTCTACTTTTATTTCACATATTTCCACATATTTGGATGTTATCGCATATTTATACATATTTGATTAAAATAAATAAATATTTCTACATATTTAATCAAAATATGTACATATTTTTCATTTTGGGCATATTTTCATAATTGGGAGGTGGTTGACAGGAACTGTGAACCACAGACTGTAGGGCTGTGAATCACAGTGGGTACAATGGTTATTGTAATTTACACAGAATGCTGCTAAACTGTGACGGGCACTTGTTAGTTCTTTGAAGTTGTCTGTTCTTTCAGCTCGTTCGTTGAAGTGTCAAATTCATTTCGTTCGGTCACTTAGTGTATTCTTTTTTGGGTGAAATGCCACGAACATCGGCCTCAAACAAACAACTGGTTGCTAAATATCTTCGCGAGTTTCCAGCAGAACTTTTTCGAAGTGATGGAGACATTTTGTACTGCACAGCTTGTGACAAGCGCGTTTCTTCCAAGACACCCAACATATTGCCACCGGATCGCACATAGAGAATAAAAACAAAAAGAAAAAGAGGACGTCCTATCAAGCCTTCCTTACATCTCCATCATCAAGTAAGTCTACTCTGAGTACAGATCTGTGTCGGGCTTTGGTTAGAGCAGATATCCCTTTCCACAAACTTAAAAATCCTCATTTCAAAGGATTTTAGTCGTTACAAGTCCATCTTACGCCCAGGTCGTCGTCACTTTACGTTCCAACATTTGAAATTTCATGTGGTTGCAATTTCATAAAAAAAAATGTCCATTTTACTTAAATATTCCAGAAAATATTTTAAGAAAATCACATATTTTCCACATAATTGACGAAAATAAATGCATATTTTAATTAAATATTTGGCCTTTTTAAATACATAAAAATCCGTTCCCTTATTATAATACTCAAAATGTAGTTGAATTCAGTGTGCGTTCACTAAAGGATTTTCTCATAGATGCGCTTGCCTCAGCCGCCCTACTTTAACATTGGTTTTATGCGACATAGTAATGTTAAAAGTTATCAGTTCCATATATTATTACGGTCAATCGATTTTATTAAAATAGAAATTTTAGAAAGCGATAATGTGAGAAGCAGATTCAAACTATATGAACTTAAGAAAAGTTTAGTATAAAATATACTTTAAAGAAGCATTCGCCCTTTCGAACAAAAAAGAAATTAAACAAATATGATAACTCCAAACAAATTTTAAATAATAATTTTGAACATAATTTGCAGTAGCCACTACTGCTATTACCAACTTTCATTTCCTGAAAATAGAAAGTGTAAAAAAAAAAAAGTTTTAGATGGGTTAAACTTCGTGATCGCCACATGGGTGCAGCCTCATGTCCAATAACTTCATCTCATTCAAACTGGCTCCATAAAAAGGAGTGCATAATAATGTGAGTTTAAAAAGCAATATCCATCTACTTTAACCTGTAAAATGTTACACGAAACATCATGTCAATGTTTAAGTAAATTACTCCATCACTACTTAAATAGTAATTAATGATAAAAGAGCACATCTGCGTTCCGACGAAAATAAACTGATCTATTTTCATTGGCATATTCGTCAAACCCTTTTCACTTTGCTGTAAAATACAAAATTAACTACTTAAAAAATTCTTCGGTAAAAGTTTTGTATGAGGATTCTCATACAAAATATTTATTTATTTTTTAATTTAGTTCATAAAAGTATAAGGTAGAGTTTATCCATAAGTTTATAACATCCGTCCAGTCTTCAGAACGTAAATGAAGTGCAGCATATCTGTCGTTCAAGAAGTGATCAGTAAAATGCGTTAAGTTTGACCCTGTACTGCTTCATTGCAAGGGAAAAAGGTGACAACTTATCTTGAATTTTTTTTTTTTTTTTTTTATGATTTAAGGCGCGTCAACATCTAAGGTCATTGGCGCCCGGAGCTTTTTTCAGTGCACTGCCGGCCTCCGGACAGTGTTCTCTCGTTACAAACAACACTGTCCATCACCGGACAGTGAGCTGTAAGAAGCTCCTAGGAAGAGAAAATCTAAGGGTCAGCAGCTGGATTCGAACCCGGGACCTCCGCGTGGGAGTCCAGTATGCTAACCTCACAGCTAATCCCTTCCCTTGAATTTGTTTATCTTCAATATTAGCGTAAAGCGGTAGTATCGTTAAATTAGTTTTAATTTATTAATTCATTTATTCTCAAAAATAAATTACTTATTTAAAAAAAATAAATAGTGCCTGGTCACACGGGAGCAGGTGAGTTAATGGTTAGGTTTTGCATAAGTTCTCATTTAGAAATGGAAAGTTGCACCAAATGGGATGGAATATGTTGGGGAAAAAGGAACAATGGAGGGGAAAAAAACCTCTGTAGAAGGAGAGTAAAGAGAGGTCGACTAAGGCCCTTCTAATTTCCCAAGGTGTTTGACCCTAAGGGTATGTTACTATCCTAATACGGAATACCCTTTTCTTTCATTTGTTCCACAAACATACAAAAATAAAAGTCAAGTTGCTGAACTATTTCAACACATGTTTATAACACTGAATTGTATAGTAGATATTTTTCCTGCAAAATAGGAATAATGTATAATTTTGTATTTTATTTAGAATAATTGATCATAACTTGATTTTTAGTTTCCAATATAATTTATCTGTTAAGAGCAATAACTTTTAGTTTCTCCAGTTATTAAAAAATTATTGAAAAAATAGCTGTAAAATGGAATTTAAATGTAGCGTATCTTAGTTCTCCTTTTTAGTGATAGATTGAGCCATCCCAGAGGAGAATAAATTATTGTCAATCTTAGTTTATTACTTTTTTTTATCAACTAATGTAATTATTGCAAATTACATAATTTAAAATTTATTTCAACATTTTATTACACGTTAGTCGCTTTAATAATTGTTTGTTTAGTTTCAAAGAATAACTTTGACTTTTTCTATGGCTAGGCTGTTTGAAGTTAATAAGCAGTTTTTAAACCGACTGCCAATTAAAAAATTATTAAGGTATTATTATTATGTAATCAAACCAATATGAAACGTTAGTTATTCTGCAGCATCCTGGACTTAGTCTCTAGATAAAAAAAAAAGTTATATGTAATCAAGCTTGGTAAAATAGTAATAATAATAAGACTGAAATTGGCAATCATTTTTCATCTCTCTGAGAGTTTTAAAACTATACATACAATTATAAATTATTCTTTTAGGTTAATAGGTTAACAAAAATAGTTTGGTAAATGATATTTAGCTTAACTTGCATGGTTCTTTATTTAAACCTTGAAAATTAAACTTTGCTAACATAGTGCTCCTTTCCATTAAAAATGGATTTTCTCATGATAGTAAATAGATATTAACAGTACACCACAGTCATTCATCCACCACAGTCTCTTCTTCTTCTTCTTCTTCTTCCCATGGTGCTACAGTCCTATAATAGGACCTGGACCTCATTTAAGAGAGAGTGCCACTCTTCCCTATCCTCGGCTTTTAGGCGCCATCTTCTTACACCCACCTTTCGCAGATCTCTTTCTACGTCATCTAGCCATCTTATCCTGCTATCGACCTCTACGTCTTGCGCCCCCGGGTGTCCATATAATACTTTTTTAGGAACTCGGTGATAGGGCATCCGTTCAAAATGGCCGAGCCACCTCAGCCTGCCTTTTGTGATACAAAAAACTATGTCGGGTTCTCCATATAGTTTCTTGAGTTCTTCATTCTTGCGGAGCCTCCATTCACCGTCAATGTACACCGGGCCGTAGATTTTCCACAACACTTTTCACTCCCAAATCCTCAGCATATTCTCACATTCTTGTGTCATTGCCCAAGTCTCGCTACCGTACATCACTACCGGCCTTATTATTGTTTTATAAATAATAATTTTCGCCGGACGTGACAAATTCTTAAACCGTAAAACTTTTTGTAACGCATACAAACACCTGTTTCCTGCTGTTACTCTTCCTTTTATTTCAGCGGTTATGTCACAATTTGCTGTCAGATTTTCTCATGACAGTAAATAGATATTAACATTACACCACAGTCATTAATCCACCACAGTCTCTCTACTGTATTGAAATAGGTGGAATTTAGTTGTTAATGAAGGTTAGTACGTAAAGGTCGTTCTTAGTATAATATAAACTTTTATATAATCCTATATATTGGTAGAGGTTAGAAGTAATACCTGAACGATATATCAATTTTCAGGATGCTCCAATTTAGTAGTTGAAATATACGAGTATGTTGTTTCCCCTAAAGCTGTTAGGTCCCCCGTTTACAGCGATGGAATTACGAAAGTGCGACTATCTATTACAATTTAAAAATAGAAGCTGATGAGAGGGACATTAGAGTTTGGATGGCGGATTTTACTAGGGGCCCTCCAGATCTGCATAAAAGATAGGAAAATCCCAACTGCCATTGAAGTTTCTTTTGCAAAAAAAAGAAAAAAAAAAAGGTTTTCCACTTGTACAGAAAATATTTTATTAATGGAAAAGAACTCTAGACTTCACGTTATTTAGGTCGCCGCAGAATAATATAAGGTCAGGTGAATTTCTCTTTTTCTATTAAATCCCCCGGATCTTCAACACACAACGTGTAGAGAGGGCCAGGAATAATGGAGGTCCTCGCCTACAATTTTGTTCTGCAGTAATAATAACAACCAAAATAACACTCTTGAAAACAATCACAAAACACTCGCTGTTACTTTTTTTGTTGCTCAAAAGATTACATGCAATGATAAAATGAGAACAGTAATTGAATTGCATTAAGAAGCTCTAAAAAATTAATTGAGTTTTATGTTTACTTTCTAACCAAGGCAGCAAAAAACAAATTTCACCGTTATTTTCTTCTTCTTCTTCTTTTTATTTAGTTTATCTAAATTTTCAGTTTTGTTTGAATAATCTTCAAACATTTAAACGTAACTATAAAATTTACCATAGCAATAAGGTAGAATAAATCCACATGCTCATGGTGTTCTTAATGCAATATTAGATCATTAGATGTACGAATCTTATAATTCTTGTAGATTCGTTAGTGTACGCAATAGAAGATCTAATTGTAGACAAATCATGTTTATGCATACAAATTATAATACTTCAAAGGAATATATTACCTTTTCGATATTATCTGCGCTAATGTAACAAGAGTAGCGTTAATTTGGCTCTGACATTATATCAGCTTAATTGTATGCAAATTTTAATTGCCAATTTTTCTTCTTTTTGAAGTTATTAAGCTATAATTATAAAAACAACTTCATTAGAGTTCGCCGCTGATTTAACGTAAATACAGTTATAATTCTTGATAGATTTTGCTTAATAATTTTCCTCCAATTGTTTACGTTCTGTCTACGAATTTAAAACTATTTCTGGTATGTATTTTTTAATTCTGCCTTCAAAGAGAAACTATTCTTAAATATTTATATAATTTTTATTTACTTCTAAATTTTTTGTGAGAGCACCGTCATAAATAACGGATAACTGAAGAAATAGAAGAGATCTGCTAAGTGGTTATCTAATGGTTTCCCAAGCGGAGATCCCGAGTTCAAATCCAGCTGCGATCGTTAGATATTTTATATATTTTTATAGGAACTTCATACAGTTCAGTGTATGGTCATTGCCCGTTCAAAGCGCCAAAGATAAGCCTTTAAAAAAATTTTTTTGAAAAATAATAAAAATGTAGAAATGAACATGGTTTTAAAAGTTGGCCCTTTGTTGAAAGAAAGCTGAAGAAGTGACGTCGTTGTGCCCTTGGAGGGACTGAATTTATATTTATTGCTTCTTCAGTTTTTAATCCTGAAAAAATATAGGAAGAATACACTTGCTTTGTAAGGGGGATCCTACAGATATTATCCAGTACTGCAGATCTAACCAGATTTTCAATATTTCAATATAGTTATTAAAGATTATTTTCTGTTATTTCAACTTTTTGTTTTTCCAAATGTTGCTTTAACATACCAAATTTCATAACAACTTGGATTTACTAGAAATAATAATTTTTGGGTTTTTAACAAAAAAAAAATATGCTGATGTTATAAATTTAAGCACAAAGGCCTACTTAAAGCTACAATCCCGGGCGTCTAAAGCTGTTTTTGAGCCCTGTTAACGTGTCAGTCGTATATTTTGTTTAGGTGCCTAATATAATTGTGTCTTGTTGACCAATAAGTGTAAATCGTCGACCATTCGCGTAATAAAACATTTTTATAAAAAAAAATTAAACAAAATATAAAATAAAAGTGAAAAAAACTTCTATTTGCGTGTAAACTCAATAAATCGATTTCTATTGCAACTTGTTGAATTCCTAGTACATAGCTAAACGCTTGTTGAAATCGAAGAAACGTGAGAATCAATATATTCCTACCTGTTAAAGTAGGGAATAATGCAGTAATAAATTCCTAAGGAGAATATGTACAATTAGGACCTTTCTTTCTGTTTGTACACATAATTTGCAAACACATTGAGTATATATTCTAATATTAAAATGACTTTCACCGCGAAGGTAATATGCCGACACTTACTCCCATTTATTTTTCATTCTCCGCCTTCGAAATCATTTCTCTAAACTTGTAACGTAATTCTACATATTTTTGCGGGAGATTACTGAGCCAGGATCAGAGGAGAAGATGGCAGAGTCATCAGCAAACGTGAAGAGAAAGAGGATTAGCGGAGGACCTAGAATGCTTCCCATTGCGGAATACCCGCTTCCGCTTGACAACGAGATAATGAGGATCCAACCATTCTCTGAAAGTAAATTCACTTCTTTTAATCACATTCACTGTATGAAGGAACTGTATGAACCAATGGAAGTTCAGTATCTAGAAGCATTAGGTTCAAAGAATTGAACATAAAGCAAAGTAAAATAATTTTTAACTAATTATCAAGGTAAAATACACACGGCAACGTTTAGCCAGAAAGGTTAGTCTCTTCAATGAAAGCAACATGTTGGCTACTTGTATTGTGTCGCCGAATACTAGAACAACAGGAATACGATGATGAAACGTTTGATATAGGGGACATATTATACTGATCGAACATCATATTGGTGAATTGTGTACACCTTAAAACGACATTGAATGATGGTAAATGTTCGAACGTTTTAAGAAGTAGGAAAATGCACTTTTTTTTTTTGGTATCGATTGAAAGTTTACCATATTATTATTGAAAGTATTTAGAATCCAAACTATTGTTGTACACGCAGGGGGTGAATGTAATGGCTAAGTAACTGTGACAGAGTGAAAAATCGTTAACTCCACTGAATCAATAATGAGTAACCAAGTATTGCGTGTATTAAACAAAATACAAATAGTCTTTCTTCCATTATTACCATTATTATATATATATATATATATTTTGTTCTGGAAAGTATACATTTAATGCAAATAAAAAAGTAAGACGAAGTAAAAACAAGGAAAGAACCAAAAGGGGTTGAGAACGAAGTGGGTTACAGTTCAATCAAGATTGTAGTCAGTTCAAGTAGATCTAATCATTTGATTGAGATTTCAAATAAGCTATATAATGTTTCAAAAAAATTCATAGCTTAGTTATTTTAACTCAATAAAAAAACTTCTGATTCCCATCAAGGAGAATTGACATTAAGAAACCTTCATTGTTATTGGCATAGATAAATCTACGCCTCATCAATTTTTCTTTCAACTTTAAATAGATCATTCACTTATCACCATAAAGCTGATGGAAAAAAGAACTTCGTGAAAGAGATAGGTTTTAAGAAGCGAAAGATTTCACCATCAATAAAATCCAACTATTAAATCATTTTATTCATTTTTAGAATAAGCTAACAAACGAAATCTTATATTCGTATATTTTTTCTTATTCAGAAATAATTTGTTTTTAAGTAATTCTGTATTTTAATAGATTATTCTTCAGTTTTTTTGTTCTCTCTCTAATTACCTGTTGGATATCCATGCACTTTTCACGTAGCTATATTCTGCAATTATTAAGGGAGACCGACTCCTCGGACTGTACAGAACATTCTTCATCTCTTTCTACCCTAAATATGAATACATAAATACTATTAGCAGCAGTGAAAAAAAAAAGAAAATTCATTTAAGGGAAGAAGCTGGAACAACATCTTGCTACAGTGAGAAAACCTCATTTCCTTATAATAATAATTAATTAAATAATTTATGCTATTTGCCAAAATTAATTAAAATTCCTTACTAAAAGTTACTAAAAAAAATACTGAGCTATTGCTAATATTTTTGTAATAAAGAGTCGAAGACTTTTAAGCAATTAATTTAGCGGAAAAACATATATTTGAATTAAAAAGAATAATCCGGAGGCGAAACTTTATTCAGTTTGTTTTCATCATTTTGCGATTGCTTAATTCAAAAATTAAGGCGCCGTAATGTTGTAGATTGTTTGTGTTGCAGAGCAGGAGAAACAGTAAAAAAATGGAAGGTCAATTTTATTCAAATTAAGAATTATTCATGCTTAAATTAAATATTTCTAATAGTTTGTAATAATATATCTCTAATAATCAGTATTCTTTACCTCAACCAAAATAATCTGAACCAGGCCGAGTGGTGCTTTTATCACATTATTTTTGGCATAACAGCATTGATTTTAATGAAGCAGTTAGTTTTAAGTGATCAAAAACTTAAAAGAGAAGAGTGAAAAATAGTTAAATTTATGTGAGATGGTGATATAAATTAAAACAGGTTTCTATGAAACAAATTTATCGAAAGTCTGTGTAAATTCTGAACCTTTCAAAAACAATTAAGAGAAACATTTTGTGAATCGTGAGATGTAAAGAGCAATTATGGTGAATTTGAGAGAGATTTAACTACAATTCAGGAAGTTTAAAACAATATTTGATCAAATATTATATTTAGTGGTTTTAATGAAAAATAATGACTAATAATGTTGGAAAATAAAATCACTTTTATAATAAAAATTTGTTTAAAAAAAATAGATGTAGCAATAAGAATGATCTCTTAGAAATTCGCATTGATAAAGTAGACTGTTACTGATAGGACCAACTGATAGAAGGCACAAAAAGAAGAAGAAGAAGAAAAAAAAAACAGATTAAAGAGGAATACATGGGGAGTAGAGATAGCGCCAGCGATGGAAGTTAGAGGATAGGGTGCAAGTGCGTAGGATACCAGGAATGGGAATGAAGAAGATAAGCTTTGTTCGTTTCTTATCCGAGGTGATGTTACGCGAAGTGATAGTAGTTTGATAAGGAAATGTAGGTGATGGTGTAAAGGAGATGTTCTGGACGGGAGGGGGGTGAACAGATGAGAAAACATCGCCTCCAACTACTAACATGAAGAGAGGCTGTTTGGGGAGAGTATGATAAAAAAGTGGGCCACCCCAAGCAAGAAGGGAGTAGATGGTTTCACGAGATGCCAGGAAGTGAAGGCAATGCCTGTAATGGCATACTATTAGTGCGCATGTAGATTAGAGTACATGTTGTCACTTGTATTTAATTGCGAGCATGAAGATGAGTAGAGGGTCGTTAGGAAAAGGTGGGTTTAGGTTATGAAGGTGATTTGCAGTTGTATCTATGAGCAAGTCAAGGAACCTCTCTCTCATTGCTGACATTTATAATCTTAATTGTTTAATTTGAAGAGTCGAAAGATCTGCATCTACATTAGATATTAACAAGGGGGAGAAAAAACAACCAAAGTTTGAATTTGGGCAAGGTTCAGGTTGTGTTACAAGGTTTTTGTGTGCAGGCTGATGAGCGATTTACGAGCAGATCAGGTTAAATGCAGATTAGGTCAATGTTCCTCAATCTTTTTACAGTTGCGGAATACTAACACACACAAAATGAAAAGGAACTGTGTCTTATTAAAAGTTTTCTTAAAATATTATCATTAACTGCATAAAACTCGATTAACTCCACAAAACAAAAACAAAAATAGAGAAATGTGATAAAATAATGTACATAGTTTTTTAAAATTCCGTTTATAATATAAATTCAAATAAAATCTATATCATTCAGCGCCTACTACAGAATTTGAGTTGAATTATTGCAACGATTTACATTAGAGCACGGAGTTAATCAAAATGGATTCTGAAATAAATTATTTATTATTTAATGGCCACAATTTTTTGTTTCTCGTTTAATGGTGTTAATATCTTTATTATTTGGAAAATTTATTATAAATTTAAAAAGCTATGACTGAATCAAGTGCTTTGATACTTAAATTTTAGAAATTTCAAAAATTGGAGTTAATCACTTTGGGCAGTTTATAGCTCACATTTAAGTGAGTGTAACAAATTATATTTCTAATTTTTACATATATATGCATATTTTTTGAGGAGATAACCTTTAAAGTTCTTTAAATGCACCTGCGCTCATGTCCTCTTATTAGCAAGTGCATCTGGTTGAGTAATAAATTGCAAAACAATGTAAGGATAAGTAATTTAGATGTTGTTTAGAGATAGGACTGTGAAAATGCAAGAAGTATCCTATTGTAATACTAGAGGATCTTTCTTAGGAACACATAACTATTAATGTTGACATGAAAACAAAGATTTAGTGAATGTGATGAGTATATTATCTCTCTATAGTAGACTACAAGTAGCTGTAGATCAGAAGTAAGTATCTTACCTAAGTCGCAGGTTTACCGAGAATCAACATATACAGAAAACTGAGCACACAAACTAACTCAAAGGCACCAACAAACATCAATCTCCTACCAAAAAAAAAAGCGTGCCACCAAAATCCTCCAAAAGGTTTCAAGTCGTATTTCACACTTCCTCACCAACAGGAACTTGTACGTACCACCCTTATCTTTCTTACAGAGGAAAAGTATCATCCTGAGATCGGAGGACACTAAGATTGTGTATTTGTGTGTACGAGGGTGTTTTGTGTATGTGAAAAAATGTTTAAGGATGGGTTAGTATCTGTTGTAAAACCGCACGTACGCGAGTTATACGATTGGAGTGTAAAAGTTGCCTTCGTTATGTGGCGCGTACGTATAACATATAAAAGAGGTACTGGATTGTGTTGAGAGGTGGTGAGTGTATGCAGGGTGAGGGGGTGTGGGGAACCTCATTTTTTTTATTTGTCCGTCGGCTCGACAAACCTTCTTATTTTCTTCCCCTACCTTCACCTGGGAAAAACCCATTCACCACAAAGCATAAACCATATATACAATCGCACAAATGCATTTGAATAGGCAAGACATTTTTCATATTGCCTTCAGATTCTCCATTTAATTCTCATATTATTATTGAGTATGGTCCAATAGACTACAAAAGACAAAGTGAGAAAAATCAATGCATTAAGAGATTCTACTTTATATTCAAAACATTTTCTTTTCTTTTACAAACTGCACAAGAAAAGAAGTTTGAAAAAGAATTTATTTTAAATATTTTGATAAGACACAATACAAACAAAATTTGTTTTAGTTTAAAAAAGAAGACCAAGTTAAAGATCCGCTTTAGGCAATTTTTTTTAAGAACCTCAATGGAACCTCAACTAAAGGATTGCTACCAATTTTCTCCCACCAACTTTGTGCATTTGTGTTCCCGTTTGTGCACTTCTCACATGTTTGGGCTATAAAAGAAATGTATCTGTATTATGAGTAGATAAATCATTAGAATTGACGCCAAACAATATCTTACTACACCAAGCCTGGGGACAGATTTCTGAAGAAATTAAAACCACTTGTTCAGACACATAAAAGGCTTCCTAAACATCAAGCCTAGCTAAAATAGCATCAATACTATGTTGAATCAATGAATATTTTTGCCTAAAGTGTATTTTATCTGATTTCAAAATCACCAATTAAATGGGGTAAAAAAATTATGTGTGAAGCAGCATAAAGGCAGGTTTATACTTCTATCAGTTTTGAATGCCTAAAATAAATACTAACGGTATGGATGACGTAATTTTATGAAGGCACACCTGCAAATCAATATATCCTCCTAAATTGATCGAGTATCGATTGCAAAGCTACCTTTCAAAACTAATTTGTTTCCATTTGTAATCTACGAATCGAGAAGCGGATAGAATTTCTTGCAAAGAGAGAGAGAGAGAGATTGAAGTATAAATTGCATTAATTTTGAATGCATTGTTTTCAAACAATACATGTGAGTGGGTAAGGTTGAAACGGACGCCCATACCATTAGTCAATCAAATGCAAAGTGTCTAATGATGGAGCCACCTTTCTATGTCACATACATTTGTCTAGTTCCATTTACGGTAATCAAAATGAACGCTTAGTTTGAATGTATTGTGAAACAAAAACACATTAATGGAACTAATTTCTTGAAAAGCATTTCAAGAGATATTATTAGATAAATAAATGGCGTTTAATAAATCTAAAACCGCTCGAATCTTTATATATATGAGAAATTTGATTAATATTCGCAGAAATAATATCCCTAAATCTGAAGTATATTGACCAAGCTCGCTGTATACTGGGTGCCAGGGCATTTGATTTATGTGGACAATGGCAAGGCGGAAGAAAGGTTTCAGCAAGTTTTTTTATGAGCCCGCAAGTATTCTGCTACGAATCTAGGGCTGCGACAAAATCAGTAACAATTCCTGAGTATCATTTCCAAAATTTACGGCAGACCTTCTTATGATTGGGCCTTGCGACTCGTAAGAATTATGGCAGGTCTATTCACTGGACGCTGAAAGCTCAGGGATACACATGAACCTGCTTATATCTGGGTCAATGGTGATTATGATAAGATTTCGTTTGACTGATAAAAGAGAGATCGCTCTGGCGAGGCAGTGGCAGCAGCAAGGTTCTTCAAACTGGGCGTAGAAACATTCTCGGCTAAGAGCTATTCGGAGGCGGTCCTCCCAAGCAGTTTTTAGGCTTTCTTGTAAGCATTGAGCTTGCATATGTGCTGTGAGCTATTGGTTAACTTCGGTTACCCGAATGAGTACCCGATTTTTTTACTCTTCAAATCGTCGTCACTAGAAGAGAGTTTCATCTTTTTAATAGGGGAATGAGCGATAAGGATACTGTACTGTTTGGGAGTATTGCATTCCTAAAGAACTGTGTTTATCTCCTACCAAATTTATTTATTATTTCTAGTCAGTATGATTTTTGGTTGTAAATTCTCAAATAACGCGCTAAAGTGTCCATCTACTAACAGTTTAGCACGCCCACAAATAGGTTAACTTTGAGTTCAACGTAGATTCAATGTTTTGGTTACATTGCTACATCTCGTGATGACTAAATCCAATGCGTTCTGTAAACATTCACGATATTATTAAACGGGTTATAATTTAATAACTTTTAGACGCTTTTAAAAACTTCATTAAGTTCTTTTTAAGCAAAGCTTGAGTTTGATTTCATGTATTATTTATAAACTGCTAAAACTAGTAAAAGATTTATGGAGGGTAACCTTGTACTGTGTTTATGTTTGTAAGCTCGGTGTGGTCACTTAGTTACTTCCGAGTAGTGTTTAAAGGGCTGGACATCTATGGTTGAGGGCGGAGTTGTTTGCTGCATCCCGTCAATCAGACTAGGTTTGCGGGGGGCCAACTTGCTGCACAATTGAAGAAGGGTTGAAGGTGGTTTAACTAGGGTGCCCAGAAAATGACCACACTTGAAACCACTTTGTTCAAAGCTATCCTCCGAGTATGTTTTTGCTCTGAAGGACTATTTTTCACCCTTATTCATTTAAAACTGCCTGGACATTACTTTCCCCTTTTAAACCTTATAACATGGGCGTCAAGTTGTCTGAATTAATCTTTCTTAGCTAGTAAAAAAACTTAACGTTTGTAAGATATCGATGGACAGTTTGATAAAGCGTTCTTTATGTACAGTGGTCAAAAAAAGTATTCATACACTAAGTTTCCTTATTTTATCTACTGAACTTTTGTTTCTAGGATGACTTATTTCTTCAGCACTGAAATCGAAGATAGTAACAATGAATTTAATGCTCTCATTTTCTTTTATAAACATAAAGAATTGATTAAAAAGCAGAAAAATAAAACCCTATTAAAACTTTATGGTCTTGTTTGGAGCGAAAAATTTGAAAATTGAAATGTTCTTCCAGAAAAGAGCTCATAACCAATTTAAAGAAATCATGGGCAGAAATTACATCTCAAGAGACACTAAACCTGGTGGAATCTATGCCAAGGAGGCTTCAGGTAATAACAAATGCGAAGGGATTGCTTACAAAATAGTAGATCTTTAGTTTTGCATTAATTATAACATCAAGACTGAGTGTTTGAATACTTATTTTGCATACAATAAATTATTTATCTGCTTTTTAATCAATTCTTTATGTTTATAAAAGAAAATGAGAGCATTAAATTCATTGTTACTATCTTCTATTCCGGTGTTGAAGAAATAGTCATCCTAGAAACAAAAGTTCAGTAGATAAAGTAAGAAAACTTAGTGTATGAATACTTTTTTTGACTACTGTACATTAGGTGATTAGCTCCATTTCAATAGAAATATTTAATAATCTCCAGTTATTATTTTCTCTTACTTTCGTAAGAGAAAGTGCGGCATTCCACAATTTTTTTTTAGAACTCTTAGTCACAGAAAATAGTGTCCACCATTGATCGGTCAGTGAGCTATAAGAAATTCTTGAGAAAAAATATCTAAAACCTCCTAGCTTCAACCAGACTTTAAGAGTACTGCGTTTTGTGTCCTACGCTATATCATTTAGCAAATTTGTACTCTCCCTTGACTTAAAAGTATTATGATCTGATCTTTATAATGATTTGTCTAAATTTAAGATCACATTATCTAAAACAGAAATAAATTAAGAACACTTTCAAATGAGGTTATTAGAAAATAAATATTATTTCTACTTTTTCGCTTATGAATGCGTATGCTTTTACTAAATAAAGAGGATGTGCTTTTCGTTTACTAGGAGGCCAAATGCAAGTAAAAAGTCAGAAGAGGTAAAGTAATTCTCTGCAAAACTTTTGCAGCGCCAGCCGGTTGTCCCACAAGGGATGCTGCCCTTCCATCCCCCCCCCCTCAGGTTGAATATTTCGAAAGTTGCATCTCTTGGGAGTCGTTCCCTTCTAAGTAGGCTCTTCAAAAACTTTTCCAACCCGATAATTTAGGAACAACGACACATGGAGTTAACTGTGGGAAATGGTGCTACCTCATTTACGGCTTATTCTACCTATTATTTACTTTAAAAAAATAATAATAATAAAAAACTAACTTTACTCTGTTATTTTTATTAGATTTTGTAATAACTCGCCTTAAAGCGTAATATACTTACATTTTGAAAATATTTTATACATTTTTTGTTTTAATTTAGAAGCTTTCGGTGCACCGAAAGATGAGAGTTGTTGTAAATTGTAAATAATACAATCATCTGTGATCGACAACACTTAGTGTTTTTTCTTTTATACAAATAAGATGATAAACACTCCTACGACTACCTCATTCGGACATTATTGTGCAATAATTGTAATTGACTAATTTTTCTAGCACAAAACATTTTTATCGAACGTGTGTCCATTTTACGGTCCATATGAACGTACATAGGTTTAATGTTGAATACGGAGACTGATACTTATTTTACTTTAAGCTAATCAGTTCAGATCCAGATTATTGGCATCCCGTCATTACTTAATTCAAATCAAACTCACCAATTCCTCATATCCCTTCAAGCCCAAACTAGTATACAAGGCTATTAAATAACGAGACTATTGATATAAAACATTTTATTTTAAATTTATACATATTTAGTTATTATCACCTTCAATATACACCCCTCCCCAATCCCTACAACGCTCCATGTGAATTTACCATCGTTCGAAACAGTGCTGGAAGTCCTTATCTGTGAGCTCCTGCATGACGCATGCCGCTTTTTCTTTCACAACTTCAACGGACTGAAATCGTGTTCCTTTTAATGCAGATTTGAATTTGGGAAACAGATAAAAGTCACATGGGGCCAGGTCAGGTGAATAAGGCGGATGGCCTAAAACTGGGATGTTGTACTTGGCTAGAAACGTCTTGTCAGACAATGCATCCCATTCTTGTCTTGATGGAGAACCCATGACTTGTTCTTCCACAAATCGGGTCGTTTTTTCCTTACTCTTTCACGGAGTTGAGCAAGCACCTCACGGTAGTAATGTTGATTAATTATAATCGATATTTTCATCCATTTTGGACGTGGAAGGGCGGGCGGTCATCATCTCCGACGTCTTCTCGGCCATATTAGAAACGCTTGAACCATTCAAAAACTTGCGCACGTGATAAACATTCATCGTCATAAACTTCTTTTAATAAAAGATAAGTTTCAGTAGCGGTTTTACCCAGTTTCATGTGAAATTTCACGACAATTCGTTGCTCTACCACATGTGTAGTATGATGTTTTCGGCAAAACGAAACTAACACCTCTTACATGAACGACGGTTCCGGTCAGACAGATTTCTCTACAAACACGAAAGAGAAGGCTTTACGCTGCACAGATGTCGATCGTTAGGATTTAGCGCATGAATAGTTCTTCTGTAGCAGCATCAGTCTCGTTATTTAATAGCCACACCTCGTATGAAGACTTACATAAAAATTCAACGATTATATTCCTACAAAAATTCACTCCTGTAGTTATATTGTTATTTTGCCAATCATTGAAGATAATCGATTCTCTTATTTCTCAGAATTTATAAATAAATAATATGCTAATAACGTTCTGATCCCATTCTTAAGCAGTAATGTAATGAAATCCATTTTGCAATAAATTGTTTCACAAGTTTATTTAAAGCAAAATTGATGGAAATGTGAAAAAAAATAACACAAATGTAATTATATCTGAAAATAAAAAGAACACATTTGGAAAGTAATTATTGCCTACTACTAGAATCTCTAAATAATGTAGACTTCATTATTGACTGGGCCAAAGTGAGCCTTAGATTACATCAGAAAAGAGCTAGCACAGGCAGAAATTATTTCATCAGCTGTGGGAGGTAATTACTGTTAATTATGAATTATTCGCATTGTACTATCAGGTTATTGTGTTTCTTGATGACATAAGTAACAAGTGTTATTTATCAGCAATTTTTCTATTAGACTTGATTCTATTAAGTTCTTTTATGCAATTATGTTGTCACATTAAGATACAATATATTTAAAAAAATGCAGTTATCTGATCAATTATTCCCTATAAATTGAAATGAACTTTATATGTATGAATAAGTATATAATTTTTCTGGAACCGCTAAATAATGGGCCATTTATTGGTATAAGAAAAAAGAAAAACGTCAAGAAGAATTTGGAAACGATAACAGGGATAGCAGAAACAGATTTGATTATTATAAAACATCAACGCAGCGGCAATGGAAAGGCGGTCCGAAATAGGAGACCAAACCAAGAGAATCGCAGGAAGTGGGCAGATATGTTTAGGTAACCTTCAAATTAGTGAACCCAGGTTTGGAAAACGGCCTTCCTAGAGCAGAGCTATGGGGATTGGAAAAATTGTTAAACTTGTACAACAGATGTTGAACAAAAAGTTACATTTACAAACTTATTATTGAAAAACACAAATATCGTGCCTGGAAATGCTTAACTGATCATACACAAGTACCAAGTCTGAATTAAGATGGCTTTCTATGATCAGAAGAGATTCATTGTATCTCAATGGTGCTCCTATCTGGACGAGAGAAACTGTAATTTGCACATTACGTAATGCGCTTATTAAAGAGGATATTGCGCACTTCATGGCCAAGTGCACCATACTTGCAGAGATTCGTCGCCTGCACTTAAACTCTCCCTCTTTAACAAAAAGGCCAATTTATTGATCAGCTGAGTAATAACTTAAAAAATCTAATTAAATTTGCCCGACATTCTTGGCAATTATCGTTATCTTATCAGTTGGTTTTGGAGTTCAACTACTGATTTATATTTGTCATTATTCATTTATTTATTTTATTAATTATTATTATTATTTATTTTTTACTTTCTTTTCGCCACTTCATATTGTAAGATATATTATAATTCCTTTACTCTTTATTGTCAGCCCGAGATAGTAACTTTTATTTTGTTTTAATCTCTGATTTTTTGTTCTGTTATTATAATTTATTAGTAATTATAATTTTAGTTTTATTTTATTTTGTCCTCGTTGTGCATTTATTAATCTGTTTATATTGTGTTCTAACTTGTATTATAATGTATTTATAGTGTATATTGCTTTATTACAACATATTTTGTTTTTACATCGACCTCCAGCAGACGGACTAGTTCCATGCTGTACATTACTTGTTTAATGTTTCATGAATATACTTTTTCTGTATTTTTAAATAAAGTATTATTATTTATACAAGTTCCAAGTAAAATAGTGCAGAACAGTTCAGTAGAAATCCTATCCAGTTAAAAGATCCTTACGGAAAATAAATTTGTGTTTAGGTATCAGGGCATTATTAAAGGAGAAGTACTTCAATGATTTCGGGTGGGGTTTTCGATCTGCACAAAGGCGTTAGCCTGAAGGTGCTGTAAAGAAAGGATTTTTTTTTAATTTTTAAGGAAAAGCACACAAAGAATACTAGAATGTAATTGAACGTAGACAAATAACAACATTAAGATAGCGAGGGTAGGCAATAAATAATATTGCTACGATTAAGTAAATGCAATTAAACTTGGTTGGGAATAAAGATTTTTTTTAAAAAAAGGTGTATACAAATTAATGTGAAATTTTCATTAGCAGTAGTGGAAACAGAGTTTTAGAAAATACGAAAAATTAAATCTGAAGTAGAAAAGGAGACTAAACAAGTACAGCCGAATAAAAAAAGTCGTTTGTCATTAATTATGGATGTTGGTACTGTTAATAAATTTTGGAATTTGTTTAAGCAAGAAAATGTCCAAAAAGTTTAAAAAACAAAAAATAAATAAATAAAAATGGGAATAAAACAAGAAAGAAAAACGTAGAATGAGAAGTGGAAGTCAGAGAAGCGGAAATTGATATTAAGCAGGAAACAGGACCAAATTAACTAGGCGAGTTCATGGATTAGTTGAGGGAAATAATATTTAGCAAAAATTTTGCACAGGAAGTTTTAGGGTTCATTTATATTTTAAAGAAGGATGTATGTAAGATTTAGAAGGTCTTGTAAAGGAAATCGCGTTTTAATGTTGTTCATTAAGTGTTATATTTTCATAGCCGGAAGCACACTATTATTCACTAAGTGATTGTGGAAAATGAAATGTAATTTATGACTCCTTAACAAAAACTTACAGTTTAAAAAGTTAAGTATAAGGGTTGATTAAACGCCAAAAGGTACACAAATCAGCGAGTACCCAACATTTCATTAATACTTCATTAATAGTTAAGTAATTCTACTGCATTAATTTTCATTAATAAGTTATTTTTTAGAATTTATTAGATGTCACAGACCCTTATGCTGGCCATTTTCGTCTACAAAATATATGTTCAAGTAGCACTGTAGATTGACTGTAATATCTAGTTATTTATAATAATCAAACTATTAATTACAGGTTAAAAAGAAAAAAAAATATGAGGCTAAAAAATTCAAAACTTTTTTTTATAAAAAACTTACATTAATGATTTTATTTTATTTATTTATTTTTATTTTTAAATAAAAATCGTCGGTTTAAGTTCATTCTTCGATTAAAGTAATTGTTATTGTATGAAGTAGTCAAACGTTTATAATAATAGGTAATAATTATCTGGCTTTATCGCAAATAATATAGTTTTCTTCAATTACATTCTCAATCTAGGTATTCATACCACAATGTTGTATATATGTAATATAAAGTAAATAAGATATGCATATTTTTAGGACAGCTAATTATTCCAGGATTTTACTATAAGTAAAATTAGGGGGACTAAATTAAATTACAATTGAGAAATGAATAATTGTTGAATAATCTACTTGTTATTATCTGTGTATTATTTGTGCTCACGAATATTTCGGTAAGACGAATTCAAGGCAGTAGCCTACTCTAACTTTGTCTTTTTCTACTTTAACATGCATGTACGTATATATATATATGTGATTTATCATAATTATAACAAAAAAATATTATAAATGAAGTGGCCAGCATAAGGGTCTGTGACATCTAATAAATTCTAAAAAATAACTTATTAATGAAAATTAATGCAGTAGAATTACTTAACTATTAATGAAGTATTAATGAAATGTTGGGTACTCGCTGATTTGTGTACCTTTTGGCGTTTAATCAACCCTTATACTTAACTTTTTAAACTGTAAGTTTTTGTTAAGGAGATTTTTGTAACTTTTGGATAGATTTTTCTTTTTGTCTATTTTGCAAAGTTATATATCTGCTTTACAGATTTTTTTAAAATTTGGGATAAGCAATTCTATCATTATAACCTGATAAGGTGTTAAATCGGAACCTAACTACCACTGGAGAGATCTTTTTAAATAATGATTATAGTTGCGGTCCCCAAACCATCCTCAATAACAATTTTTTTTGAGAAAGCGTTTTGAATAAAATAGGAAGGTATTTGTACTTAAGTAACAAAATAAAACTGCGATTTCAGTACTTCCTTTTAAGAGGAGCAAGAAAAACAGTACTTCTCCCTAAAACGCAAAGATTTTGAATCGAACGACAATTCATTGATGTAAATCGGTTCACTCACTGTTAATTTTAACGATTGTAGTACTTCCTCTTAGTAGGTGTAACAGCATGATGGCACTTCACAGCCACGTAGAGGAACTTTAATCATTTCTTCGTGCTAAATTTTATCAAAATCGGACTAAGCTTTGTAGAAATATTGGTAATAATAGTTTTAGAAAGGGCCTTATTTGGGTGGGGCAAACTCCCCTCCTTATGAGGCAAAGCGTCGAGACTTTTAAAGTGAAAATCTGTACAAAATTTCGATTCGAATGACCATTCATGAAAATCGGTTCACATGTCGATAATTTGAAATGATTGCTATACTTCCCCTTAACAAGTGTAAGAGCAGATCGTCGCTTTATTGTTACGTAGGGGAGCCCTAATCCTATCATCCTACCAAATTTTATCAAATTCGGGACAAGATTTACAGAGTAATTAGTAATAATAATTTTGGAGGGGGCCTTACATAAAGGGGGCTAACTCCTCTCCCATTCGATGTACAGCGCCGAGACCCCCAAAAGGCACATCTACATAAAATTCCGAATCGAATGACACCTCATTCATGAAAATCGGTTCTCGCGTTTAGGCGCTACGTTGTTTACAAAAAAGGTAACAACAAGAAGAACAAGAAGAACAACAACAAGAAGAACAACAACAAGAAGAACAAGAACAAGAACATTTTTTGAAAAAGCCGTTTTTGCTCATTTTCGGCAACTTTTTTCTCAAAACCTATTAGATCTGGGTGGTTGCAAAAAAATTACAGTTATAAAGGAGGGTTTGGAGTAAGATTTAAAGAAAATTTGGGAATTTTATCTTTTATAGAAAAAGAGAAAAAAATTGTCAAAGTTGGGTGTTTTTCAACGTTACGCTTTTTCGTGCAGTTTTTGATGGTCAACCCTTATACAACTGTCCTACCGGACAGTTTTAATGAGAATTAAAATTAAAGAAGGCGTGGTTAAATAATTGATTTTTGTTAACGTACAAATTTCGTACTAGAATAATTTTTTAATTTTTTTAATAATCGTTAGATCGATAAGGAAGTACTAATCGAAAAATTTACTGAGAAGGAAGAAAAATCATTTAAAAATAATATGTAGTATCGCCATTGTAACAAAACAAAATAAATATGTTCCTTTGACCTACCAAAGATGAGGAGCAACACTGGCCCTTCTCACAAACCCTAAAAAATCCTTAAACCTAAAACTTTGCAAAACAAAAGTGAAAAAAAAATCTTCCAAGAAAATAAGAATATTGGGATCACAAATAAAATCTCTTACCAAACAAACTGCGTATCCAGACCAGATGTCTCATTCTGTAGAAGCTCTAATCAGATTACAACTAACTGCGCCGTCTATTTTCACATTCTAGTAAGCAACATTAGTACTTAATCCTACAGTAAAGCTTTTTCCAAAATAAATGACCAAGAAGATTTTTTGAACTAACTGTCTTGACAAGCAAAACAACACAACAACATTATCCCTGATCTTAAATTATCAAAACCTTTTTAAAGTAAAGCAGAAAAGTTTTTTTGAAGTAAGTGACAATTTTTAATATGCAGAAATAATGAAAAAAATCTGTGATATACTAACATTTATTTCTCGTAATATAATTACTAGAGATAACCAATAATTTATCTACATACATATGTGAATGCAAGAAAATATGACAAAAAAATTACAAAATATTTCAACAAGCAATTGCATACAATCACCACCACAAAACAACTGAAATGGGTAGTCAAGTATTTTGCTTATTAACGTAGAAATCTTTTAGAATGGATTTACGGAAGTTGTACATCAATATCCGGCTGTAAGATAATCCAAGCCTTTTGTACTTCGTTTCTTTTTGTTTATTCTTGTTCAAAGATTTAATATATAAAATTAAGTATTTTATTATTTAGTGACTAGAACTATTGTATATTCTACAGCAGGAGTCTACAACCAGGGTTCCGCGGAACCCTAGGGTTCCCTGGAACGTTGACTGGACTTCCACAACTGATCACTCATTCAGTTGCTCAGCCAAAACGCGCGTAAAATGGAAATCATCTGTACGAGGAACTTTTCATGTAGGAACAGGGTAGTGGACTGTCTTATTAAAATATTAGATTAATATAATATTCAAGTAAAAATTACAATATTAATATTATTATTGGATTCTTTTTAAAGGTGCTATTATAATATTAATATAAATTGGATATAAAAAGGCAGTTGATTGTAAAAAATAAATATTTTTATTATAAATATTTATAAATATTTTATGAAAATCTTGGAATTCGGCAGAGGTCACGTGCTTCAAATACACCAATCAAGAAGCATTAATTATTATAAAAATTAAAAGTTAATTATTCATTAAATGTATTCTAGAAAATAAGTAAAATAAAACCTAATTCGCTACCTCATTATTCATGAAGATTAAATATAGATACAAAAATAATTTAGCGATTTTGAGTATAAAAAGAGCTTTGATAAACTATTTTATCTGCTACTTAAACATGAGGTTCCTTCAAGAAAACCATGAGCTCAAAGGGTTCCTAAAAAGTGTAGAAGGTTGAAGATCCCTGAGCTACAGTTTGAGCCATGAAATCTAATGTTCTAGATTTCTTAAAAACCATTTTAATTTTAATTTTGTGGATAAAGTTTGGTGTTAGCGAATACTGGCGTGAAAATTTAAGAATATTTGAAGTTAATTTAAATTTACTACTTTTTACTTATTAGGAGGACCTTGAGAAATTAAAGGTTTGTAATGTATAGAAGCGTAAGGAAGGGAAAATGTTAATATTTCAAATTAGATAAAATTTTACCCAACATTTTCTTAATTTTTTAAAAAAATATATATATTAAGACAATTAATTTCATTTTAAATAAAATAAGTTTAAAAGAAAATTTTCTTTTCAGTTAAGATAGAAGCTTTGAAGAGGAAGAAGAGTTAACTTTAAGAACAAGTTTTGAAGTTAGGAACAAAAGAGTGAGGTGTGTCTTTGGTGCAAACAAGTTGTGGTTGTTGAGAGGAGAAAGCTTACCAGTACTACCGCTCTGGTTTGGGGTTTTAGACCGACCAACAACCAAGATCTTTCCTTCTCACTACACAGCTCAACCATCTTTTGTGGTTATCACAATACAACGTTTGAATAAGATACCGGCTTGGTTTAAGGATTTAGGGTGACTGTTTGTGCTTTATATTCGATTATTAGTAGAGTCCCACTGTTGTTGGTAGACCAGGTCTATCTTGTACGAAGGAGTAGTACTGCTGTACTGCTATTAGAGAAAATAAACAAGAGTTTACCAACTCTTTATTCTGTGAGTTGATTTAATGGTTTCTCTACTATTGAACTGCAATTATGCCAGTTAATCTAACGAGTAAACTTAAGACAGTTTTGTGTACGGTGGTTCTTAAATTGCTACTTAACATTGCTGTTTAATGAACAAATTTACTCTTGGTAATTTTGCTGAAGTCTATAGAAATAATCCCATGTATTCACAGTCCAATTGATTTCAACCTTAAGTTGCCATAAATGTGTTAAATGTTACGTTCATTTAATGATTTATATAGACAGCTGTGGTCAGGTATATTTTTTAAAGTTTAAACTGATTTAACTCGTGCAAGACCTCGAAATTTCTTTATGGCCTCACAATTGAGCATTGATACTACTCTGCTCACTATATTCAGTTTAAATTAATTTAATTAAAGTTTAAAGATTTTTAAAGAAGTGGAATACTTTCTTTTTCCGTCGAGTGACTTTTGAACTCGAAAGTTACTTACAAATCAATAAGTAAAAAAAAACTGAAAAATATTAGAAAATCAGGAATTATTATTATACAAAAATCAAATTAAACGATACTTGTAATAATCTGAGACAATTATTAATTAGTATTATATTGTTAATTCATTAATATATTGTAATTTAGTAAACCGCTCGATCTTGAACATAATCTATATATGGTCTAATTACTAGCTAAAATTTCAAATGCAGTTTTGAACTATTGAACTACAATTATGTAAATTAATCCATCGAGTAAACTTAAGTCTATTTGTGTATGGTGGTTATTAAATTGCTACTTAACATTGTTGTTGGTCGGGTAGATACTCTGATTCTAATGAGTCAGTACAGCTACAATTTATAAAAGAAATTTATTTACGGCCTAAAAGCACTCCGAATAGTTTCGTCCGATTAGAGTGTGGAATTGTACCTTTAAAAATCAGTATCTTCAGGAGGATGGTATCCTTGCTGATTAAATTTTTGGAACATGAACCAACCAGACTTACCCATAACTGCCTTAAGAGTCTGATCTTTTTAGATGATTCTAGCTGTAATCTGGTTTTCTGAACTTAAAGAAATGTTTTTTTGCTATTGGCTCCGAAGACATTCTCTTATCCTTGAACCCTGGTACTCCTGCGAACCAATTTCAACAGCCTGGTAGAAAGATTTCGAAATAAGTTCCTGTCTGAAGACATACGGTTTGTATTGGATTCCAGATATAATTTCCTTTAAAGGCATTTAAGTACCTTGGGAATGCAAGAAGTTTATTTTACATTTCAGGTTGAATAAGGATAAGGCTTCTGAGCCAAATTCGCTTAGCCAACCTCAAAAGCGCCAGAATACTATTCAATAATGAAAGATTTATATTTGTCAGCGATGAAAGATGCTGATTCACTGACTCATTGTCTAGTGGAGTGATGTTTGAAGGCGTTAGAAGCAATTTAATTCCCGCTTATTTACAGACGAGTTCAGATAGGATTGAAATATTCTGCAATTTGTTTACCTTCACAACCACTTCCCAAATTATTGATGTTTTTAATTTTGTAGTCATAACTTTGACCTACAGAAAATTGTTAATCAGTTCTTAGCTTCAGATTATGTTTTGATATTTTTGGTTAATGCCTTGAAAAATAAAAGGTATAGTAAAATTTAAATAGCATAATTTTATGTTCGGTTGATTTAAATTAATGAATTAAGAATTCGTTTATTTTATTATTATTATTTTTTCATTAGTACGACATTTCTGTTCTGTTTGCGTTTATCTTATATATGATCATTTCTTTTCTTTGCTTATTCTTTAAACATGAAATTATTATATTGTATATTGTAATTACATTCTATTGTATCTGTTTTGTATTGTAATTGCATGGGTCCACTCCTTGCTATGAGCGTACACTCTAAAAGCAGTAAAATATTATTAATATTACTTAACATTGTTGTTTAATGAACAAATTTGCTCTTGGTAAGTTTATAAGACACAGGCAACAGCCAGTTTTTACTTTGGAATGTTTACATCTATGATTTATTTAAAGTAAATCTGTAGCATGTTAATGTCATGTAGATGGTGCTCATTTAGAGTAACTCAATAAATAGTATTAAAAAATTAAAATAAAAACGCATGAGAGGACTGACCCTTTTCTAAAAAAAAAAAAAAAAAAATCCCTTTTAGGGACTCAGGGGACCTACAAAATCGTTATATTATTTGGGGAAACGCCATTTCAAATGTTCGGCATAATTCCAATACTTTTTTTGACCTAGTTAGGTAAAATAAAATAGAATATACGAATGATGTAAAACTTTAATAAACAAAAATGTCAAAGTTTTGCATTCAGGATGAATAAATAAAAAAAATTGGTTATTCCCTTCTAAAATTCAAATAAATATATTTTCCGATTAGTGACCCATACTAGTTCAACCAAAGTAGGGAATACCAATTTTAACATTTGGTCAACAGCAAAATGAACCAACGGCAATAGAGCCAACCAAGCGAAAGGGTAAATTCACAACAGTACTATATCTCGTTTATTTATAGCCTAACAATTTAAACATAACACAGGACAATCAATAAAGCGAGATTTTGCTTAATAAAGTGCAATTAATATTTAAATTAGGTTGCGTACTAGAACTGAATGGAAATTCCAACATAATTTGTTCAATAAAGCTTTGTTTGCAATATAGTTAACACAGCTTTAATAGTTTCTGCAATAATTAAGTACCTTTTTGCTGATTGATTAGTATTGGTAGTTTGTTTCTATTCTTTTTTGGAAATGGCGTGTGTTTACGTTTATCATTCCGAGTGTAAACGAACTGTAGTCTTTTTGCTGTTCCATTTTTTGTTTTTTTGTAAGTGGCCCTGTTTTCCACTTTGTGGTTTGCACAAAATCTGTTAATCCAAATAAGCCTCTCAAACACTTCATTTTTCATGGATTCTATAGAATATTCCTTTCACCAGACCAAGAATTCTTTTATTTTTTCCTTAAACTGAAGTCCAAGTGCCGTTCTTACGTTCTTTGTAGGCTGATATAGACCTCGCTATTATTACCGTATTGGCTGCAAATAGCGAGGTATTATTGTGAGAATCGATTGTAAACATTTTCTTTTAGTTTTATGGTTGTTTAGCCCACATCCATCTCCAGAACCAAATTGAAGAGATCAGGTGTAAGCGGGTTTCCCAATTCTAATCCCATTATAATTGGAAATTCTCAAGTTTAAAAAAAAAAATCTTTCAACAAAAACAAACAAAGGATAACAAAGAATAGGAAGAAAGAATAATGCCAATTTCATTCATTATTTTCTATTTCGCCAAGCTTTCGACCCGAGGAACTGGATCATCTTCGCGCTGTGGAACATACGAGGGTCGTTTGAAAAGTCCGTGCAAAAATAAAAACTACTTAATTTTTTGGGGTAAACCTTTTTTATTTTTCAACATAGTCTTCTTTTAGGCTTATACACTTCGTCCAACGCTGCTCTAGTTTGTTGATCCCTTCCGAATAATAGGATTTGTCCAAGTCTGAAAAATAGCCATTCGTTTCTACAATCACCTCCTCGTTTGAATGAAATCTTTTTCCCGCCAGCCATTTCTTCATATTGGGGAACAAATAGTAGTCCGAGGGAGCCAAGTCTGGAGAATAGGGGGGATGTGAAACGAGTTGGAACCCTATTTCCATTAATTTTGCGACCACAACTGCTGAGGTGTGAGCTGGTGCGTTGTCGTGATGGAAAAGGACTTTTTTGTGGGCCAATCGTGGGCGTTTTTCTTGCAGCTCGGTTTTCAAACGGTCCAATAACGATGAATAATATGCACCTGTAATAGTTTTACCCTTTTCCAGATAGTCGATGAGGATTATTCCTTGCGAATCCCAAAAGACAGTCGCCATAATCTTTCCGGCCGAAGGAACGGTCTTCGCTTTTTTGGCGCAGATTCCCCCTTGGTAACCCATTGTTTAGATTGTTCTTTGGTCTCAGGAGTGTAGTGATGTATCCATGTTTCATCCACAGTGACGAAACGACGCTTAAAGTTCTGCGGATTCTTCTGGAACAGCTGCAAACCGTCCTTGCAACACTTCACACGATTTCGTTTTTGGTCAAGCGTGAGCAATCGCGGCACCCATCTTGCGGATAGCTTTGTCATGTCCAAATGTTGATGCAAAATATTATGTACCCGTTCATTCGAGATGCCCACAGCACTAGCAATCTCACGCACCTTCACTCTTCTGTCATCCATCACCATATCATGGATTTTATCAATGATTTCTGGAGTAGTAACCTCAACAGGGCGTCCAGAACGTTCAGCGTCACTTGTGCCCATATGGCCACTCCGAAAATTTTGAAACCTATAAACTTAATTACAATAACTTAACTAACCACTTATAAACTGTTCTAATCGAAGGTGCAGAGTCACCATAATGTTTATCAAGCTTCTCTTTAGTCTCCTGAGGCGTTTTGCCTTTCATAAAGTAGTGTTTAATCAACACACGAAATTCTTTTTCGTCCATTTTTTGAAAATCACTCGACTTCCTCGATTCAAACGAATGCCAAACACAAAGAACTAGACTGATCTGGCTGAAACTTAGTGTGTGTTCTTCCAAGAGATGCTACTAACTATACATAACCTCGATACGCGCCAGTAGTGCTATCTCTCTGACTTTGCACGGACTTTTCAAACGACCCTCGTATTTACCAGTAAATAGAGTTGTAATTTACATTAATTTCTATAAAATAAGTTCATAATAATTAAATTTTCACTGCCCTGAAGATGTCCCTAGTCACTAGGTCAAAAGCTCGGCAGAAATAAAGGCCGAAATTCACGATATTTCTTACTGCCTTCTCGATTAATGAATCAAAACAATGACCAATAAAAATAAACAAAGCCACATTATTGCGAATTTATTATTTAAATTAGCCGCAAATTCGGACTTAAGAACCTTATAGGCTGAAGTGTGTCCTATTACATAAATAAATATTTTTTGTATCGATGAAACGATTTATCTGTCATAACAAATTTCTCTTAATTATCTGGTATATCTATATTCTAACACAGTTTCTGATTTAGAAACCTCATGAACTAATAAATGTCATCAGCCACTCTTTGATCATTCAAGCAGACACAGATCTTGTTTATGTCTGAATTACGCACCAATTCATCTCCAGTGGTTTCTCTGCGGATTAGTATTAAAATTCACAAAAGCTGCCGAGACAAGTTATTTAATTTATTCTGTTTCTATTTTCATCGAATGATTTTTACAAAAGAAGTTTTTTTTTCTGGGTTATCGAAAGAAAAGGATAAAATTGTTATTCCACTAGAACACCATCACTGCTGCACATAGAACCGTGTGAAAACGCGCTACTATTCTGGACTAAGTATGGCCATCTCTGGTTGAGATGTTAAGAAGAGTAGTCAAAACTGTTTTCAAGAGATCATGTTTAGTGAAAATGAAAGTCAAGTGCAAAAGTAAGTGAAGTTAAAGAATATATGCGCATTTCGGCTCTTAAAAACAGATATATGGCTGTAAAAAAAAAATATATGGTTTCGATAGAGGATTATTTGCAGAGAGATGTACGAGGTATGGCTATTAAATAACGAGACTGTTGCTGCTACAGAAGAACTATGCATGCGCCAAATCCTAAAGACCGACAGCTGTGCAGAGTAAAGCCTTCTCTTTAGATTGCAGCGTCTCAGAAATCTGTCTGACCGGAACCGTCGTTTGTGTAAGAGGTGTTAGTTTTGTTTTGCCAAAAACATGATACTACACATGTGGTAGAGCAACGAATTGTCGTGAAATTTCACATGAAACTTCGTAAAATTGCTACTGAAACTTATCTTTTATTAAAAGAAGTTTATGGCGATGAATGTTTATCACGTGCGCACGTTTTTTGAATGGTTCAAGCGTTTCCAAGATGGTCGAGAAGACGTAGGAGATGATGACCACCCGGATCGCCCTTCCACGTTCAAAACGGATAAAAATATCGATTACAATTAATCAACATTACTACCGTGAGGTGCTAGCTCAACTTCGTGAAAGAGCAAGGAAAAAAACGACCCGATTTGTGGAAGAACAAGTCATGGGTTCTCCATCAAGACAACGCGCCGACTTACAATGCATTGTCTGACAAGACGTTTCCTAGCCAAGTACAACATCCCAGTTTTAGGCCATCCGCCTTATTCGCCTGACCTGGCCCCTTAACTTTTATCTGTTCCCCAAAATCAAATCTGCATTAAAAGGATCACGATTTCAGTCCGTTGAAGCTGTGAAAGAAAAAGCGACACACGTCATGCAGGAGCTCACAGAAAAAGACTTCCAGCACTGTTTCGAACGATGGTAAATTCGCATGGAGCGTTGTAGGGATAGTGGAGGGGTGTATATTGAAGGTGATAATAACTAAATATGTATAAATTTAAAATAAAATGTTTTACAGCAATAGTCTCGTTATTTAATAGCCACACCTCGTACTCCAAGATTTTGCAAAGGATTGTAATGACGCGGTCCGCTTTAATGTGATTATATCTGACAGAAGAAAATCTTATAAAAAAAAAATGCTCGAAGAGAAAAGTGAAGCACAAATTTGCTTGTTTATCAAGGAACTTCTTCCTAGCGTAACTGTGACTCAATGAATAAGTTTCAGTTTTCACAAAAACTGCCCCAACGATTATTTTATTTTCAGTAAAATTTTATTTTGAACAGCTTAGGTATTCATATATAAATTTTTATAAAACAGTAATGTAATTAACAATACTAATTAGTAATTCCATTTAATTTTAAATCTTCTTTAAAAATTTCATGTTTGTGTAGTCAATTAAAATGTGAAATGGTAAAAATATAAGTACGAATTAGTTGTGTAAGTGGGGGGTAGCAAGTGGCAAGTAAGGACGGAGTTTGAGTGAGATTAAAAGTAATGGAACTTTAATTTAGTCGGACCTCCTTTGTCCTATCCTGTTTATCTGGCAGTCTGGCTGCTTTCATATTGCTGGCCCCATTCCTGCGCTCAGATTTAATTATAGGATAAGAATTAAAGTCTGTTTTTGTAGGAATTCACTCATTTACTATGTGTCTAGTCTAATTAATTCTAACATTAACTTAAAAACAAAATTTATAAAATTAAAAAGTATATGTTAGAAAAATATCTGTTTACATTTTCGTTTACAAACCTGGTCTGTCATTTCCTATTAATATTATTTAGGGATAAAGTACAGCAATTTGAATTTAAAAAAGAATTCCATGAAAGGTGAAGTAGGGGATGATTTAGGTAAGAGTACGGAGAAACAAATTGCGAAAGTGAATTACGCAAATTTCTGAAAATGAATTTAGATAATTGCCCTGCAGATGAAATATTCGTGCATTTTTTGACGATCAACCCTTACACAACTGTCCTGCCGGACTGTTTTAATCAATAGATTTTAAACAACAAAGGATTATTATCTGGAGGAAAACTCCTCAGAGCGGACCGAAGTAGAAGAGAGTGTCAAGAAAATGAATAAGAAAATAATTCATCCATTCCTGCTGAAAAGTTCAACCTTGCTAGCAATAGTTTCGTAACTGACTGTACATAAAAAGCGAAAACAAAGAATTCCTTTAGGCGCTAGAAAAAGGTTTTCTCAAATAATTGCGTACAACATCATCATTAAATCCAGGGTCATCCAGCAATGAAAAATATTCTATACTTCTTTAATGTATCTGTATGGGGAAAATAGGCGCTAGAGAATAAGAAATTTATTTGGGGAACCCGATATGGTATCTTTCCGAAGAAAGAATTAGCTAGAACATCTGGGAAATGTGGAGCGTAGCGTACCAAAAAGTACTAGAGGATAGACCTTGGAATAGCATGTCCTGGCTTCATCCTGGTAGAATACATTGAAAGAATTTTTTGAGAATGATGAAGGACTAACGTCCAAGTTAGTGGTATATCGTGCAGGATTGTGGAGCTGGTCCTGGTTCAGTAGAGAACCTTTTATTAAATCAGCAGTTTTTTAACAGCGATCTCTCCTTCATTTCCTAATTAATGTCACAAAATTTGCGTGTATTGCAAAATATTGTCGCGTAATTAAATAACCAATAGATAACTAATAAATATAGTCAGACTATTCATAGATGGTGATGTCTATTACTTTTATAAGGAGGAGGTCTGTAAATTGTGCAATCACCTTATACAGGGGGTGCGTTCCACTAAGCGACCACAACGACCAAAACATACCTTCAGGCGTTCCACTTGGCGACCGCGGTCGTTGTGGTCGTGGCGAAAACGTCACTAATGACGTCACTATTTTCGCTCACGCGAAGCCCACAACGCCCCATCTATAGAGCTGGGTCGAAGTGGGCGTTCAGAGTTGGCGCAATTTTTAAAACAAAATATGGCGACCGAAAAAATTATCTCATGTAAATGAAAGTATTATTTCATGTAAATAATAGAATGTGTTTCACGAAAGTCTACAAAAAATAAATAAATAATTACTTATCCCTTTACACACTAAATCACTGAATAACACAAAATCATTTACCTGAAATAACTTTTAAATTCTTCATCTGAATAAAGATCAATTACTCTGATAGCTAATAATACGTGGCCTAAGTTTTCGCTTTTTATCATTGCGATTTTGTAAAATTGTATTCCACTCTAATCGGAACTAGATAAAGAACTTTCTAAAGCATTATTAATAAATATCCAACTGTTGCCACAAAAGACACTTTAATTTTATTTAAACGTAAATTTTATAAATACTCCAAAATGTAATATAAAAAATTGAATTATATATGTTTTTTTAATATAAGTCAACTTTACCAATAATTAATAAAGTTTATTATAACTGCTTATAAACGGGGTTAAAATTAAAAAATAACCTCTTCAAGCTTCTAACTTATTTTCGAGGCCGCCATATGTAATGTTTACATGAACGGTTAAAACGCCCACAGTCCATTCCACTTGGGTTTTCGATCGCAACGCCCACAAGCAAGTGGAACGGCCAAAATCGCGGTCGTGGTCGTGGTCGTTGTGGTCGCCAAGTGGAACGCACCCAGGGTGAAACAGTACATAATGTACATAGGCCTGCTATGCGTAGTACATCTAAAGTGGAGTTCAATGACGTATTGGCCAACTTCATATTTCCCACTGTTCTTGAGTGACGTCACTTTAATTTTTTTTTTTTTTAAATCATTACTTTTTTGCAATAAAAATGTTATTACTCAGAAAGTTTTAGTCCGAATTCGATTTTGATGACACGTTTAAAAAGACAGTTAAATTTCCTAAAAATTGACACCATTTCGAAGCATAAATTATTCTCCAAACAGCCTCAATCTTCCTCCGAATGCTGGAAAAATAAAAACAATGGAAAATTTTAAGAAAACTCATTAGGCCCTTATATGATCATTATCAGACCTAGGTGCTGGCACTTTTTCATTTTCCAGGATTCCTTTTATCTTCGTATGAGAAATTACATTTGTTTTATGATTATAAAATATTTTAATTTAAAGAGTATGCGTGTAATTCCAATTTTCTATTAGAATAACGTAGACTAAAATAGTCAACTAAATGTGCAAAGCACTGTACAGCAAGGATGGAGGTTATGTAAATTAACTAAATTTATTGGTTGAAGTTACATTTAAAATAGTTCCATTCCGCTTCCTTTTTGTGCGAGAGAGAGAGGAAAAATCAAAATTATTATACGAATTTTTATAATCGTAAAAAAAAAGTGCAGGAAAATGATACTTGTTTTGGTCCTGGTAAAGAAAGACATTTTTGGTATTGTTGCAGTTTCAGTTACTTAAGTCTCAGTCGAAATCTGTTAAACGGAAGTGGCCTATCACTTAATCGATGTTGTCAAAAATAGTTCCATCGATTGTCATTAAGCTACGTTCGATATCTACCATTTACAAACTAATTGAGTTATCAGTTTTATGCAGTTAAAATAAAAGTTGGCGATTAGTGGTAAGAGTACATAAGTATTAATAGCCTCTTTCCAAATTGATGCGCAAAACTTTTGAATTTTTGAAATTTTTGTTGAGCCAATCATTCTTTGAACACTACTTCTTTTTGAACTCCATAAATTTTCCTGGTTTACACCAATTATTCGACAGAAATGACACACATACTTTACTACAAAAGTTTTGTCTAACAAATAAAAGGTAGCTACACTGGGGATCTCCCACTCACAAATCTACTAGACCACTAGACCAGCGTTTCCCAATCTGTGGTACGCGAGAAATAATCAATAATGGCGGACATAAAAAATTTAAAAAAAAAAATAAATAATAAAAATATTAAAGAAACGTTTTTCCCTATAATACATAAATAGTTATTTTAATTAATAATGTTATACAGTGAAGTTGTTAATATGTACAGTAATAAGGTTGGTCTATCTCAAGATATACGAGAAAATATAATAGCACATTTAAAAGGATTAAAATTGTCTTTCATGGAGTATTTCCCAAAACCCGAAAACACAAATGATAATTGGATTTCAAACCTCTTCTACAAAGAAAATTTAGGAAAAGCTACATCATTATCAATAGAAGATAAAGAAAATTTAATAGAATTATCATGTGACAGAACTTAAATGATAACTATGTAAATATCTGCTTAAAGAGACTGATTGTAATGAGTAATCTCTATCCAAGCAACATTAAATTTAATTGGTGCTTGCAGGTAGTTGAATGCTTAAAAGATATTAATTTATGAGATTAATATCCTAAGGAAGAACTTTGTAAATTAATTAATAATTTTGAAGAGAAAAATATGTACGCAATTTTTAATTGTTTAGAAAAATGTTAAAACTAAGATCTTACACTTTACAAAGTTTATAAAGTGAACATGAACTTGAACTCATTTGTAACAGATACATTGTAACTCTATACAAATAAAGATAATGAAATAACACTCTCGGAATAACGAATTTCACGAAATACAATCATTTTTACCAAGTGGTACAATTTAGCATGATGTACTAAAAAGTGGTACGCAAACCAAAAAAGGTTGGGAAACGCTGCACTAGCCAACACCCTGACCCTCAAACGGAAATAATAAAACGCAAATAGGCACTTTTTTACCTACTCACTTTACACTTTGTGTATATAATTACAACTCTATTTTATCTAAAAGAGTATTACTTTATTGCAAGTTCAAAGTTATTTCTCTCAACAATAGTTTAAAGAATAATTTATGTTTAAACTAAGTGCAAGAATGCATTTTCAAAAGATCTGAAGATAATAAAGGACACAGCCGAACATGTTCATTTCCTTACATCCGTGTGTTTGCTTTGGAAACAGCTTTCAATCTCTATCGACAGAGAAGGTTAAGGCAACATCCGGCACGGTGGTAGTGCATTGTATTAGAAACTAGGAAGTTTACCCACTTTGCCGCAGGCGCACCGTTTCAGATAACCTATTACGGCTAGGGAGGTTTATGGAGCTGTTTCGCTCGTTGATATAAACAAATCGATCAAGTGTAGTTCTATCTATAAACATAATATTTCAGCCTATTCGCAACAATATCGAGTTTTAATAGATCTAACTTACTCAAATTGTTTTCATGATTCAAATTTCTAATTTTGGACAGGAATTATAGGAGTTAATGGTAGCAGTCACAAAACTGGGGATAAACTTGGAGATATAAAGGAGATTAAAGAAGAGAATTCTGATTTGAAAATCGTTGCCCAGATTAAAAGAAATCTTTTCTTAAATAAAGTACATAATGGTTCTCTAATTTTTGGAACAAAAGTAAACTGGGGCCTAAGGTTTTCTTAGGTCGCCACATTTTTTAAATTTGTTTTAATTTTGAAATGAATTGAGGAAAAATGAGAATCTTCTTCTGGCAAGGGCAAGATGTAAAAACACGTTTACAACAACCATTCCCCTCAATCGCTGCACCCCCAGAAAAGTAGCCCTAACCAAACTCTAGAAGTTAAATTTCCTAATCATAACTTCGGCCATTATTTCTATATTTCCATGAGAAGTTCTCCCACCAACCACTATTACTAGTTTCTTGTTAATCTACCAGATTTTGAGGCAAACCATTCTGCTCGAACAATGAATGCATGATATAAACACTTTAGAAAAAAATAGCAGATTTTTGGTGACACAAGAGGAAGGAATTCCGGAAAAATTGATAGGAAATTTTATCCTATCTGATATATAGGTCAAAATAAGCATTGATGACTTTTACAGGATTTCGGATTTTTTTTTTTTTGAAATAGTCGGATTGCTTAGCGGAACTTCGCACCACCTCTTATCCATAAATTTTTTATAAACAGCAAACATTTCTACAAAATTTAGATAAATCTGGGAGAAAAAATGCAAAATCGTAAGTTGCTTGGCATTCTTTTTAGTTTACTGTGGAGATTCTAAGTTAGTCATATGCCCTTGGTAGCGTCTTTTGTCAGAAACAATAAGCAACTTATCCATTGTAACAGCAGAACAGAAGGAGTATCGGCGAATTGTAAAAGTGGTGTTAATACATTTCTGTTTGTTTCACCTTTATCTGCCCGTTTTGTGTATTGAGAACAGATGGTGTATGTCTCTAGAAGTCGAGAGGTGGATATGACAAGAATGAATAGCAGAATCATCTGCAAAAGTATAAGTACTAGGATGCAAAAGTGATCATCAGTATCAATTGTGAATGAAATAGAAACCAGAATACTTTCGTGCGGAACTACTTGTTTTTCAGGATGCCTTTGATTTTCGACAACATCCTAGGATGTACTAAGTTTTAACAATAAAAGTTTATTACTAACTACTTTTTTAAAGATAATAATTCTTAAAGAACCAAAAACAGTAGGAAGATAGGATAAATACCCGTACTTCCGGAATCCTCAGAGATATATAATTTAAATATAATTTATAAATGAAATTAAATACATCAATTTAGTAAATTATAAAGTTTTGAAGGTTTGAGAGAAGAAATGAGAAAATGAGATTGTTATATTGGCCAAAAATAAAATCTCGTTTTCCTACAATTTCCGCACCAGTGATCCATTTTTTCCTTGTTAAGCAAGATAACAATGTGAAAATTAACTGACCTATTTCAAGAAAAGCAGTAAATTGAAAGAGATACAATATAACGTTTTCTTTTTCAAATTTTTAAAATAATTATTGCTCTTTAACAGTTTAGTACGACGGCAAAAATGTGTTACTTATTATGCCTCATTGCTTAAAACTGTCCGATTGGACAGTTGTATAATTAATTGTTGATCGTAAAAATGTGCACGAAAAAAAAGTAATGTTAAAAAACACCAAACTTTGACAATTCTATCTTGTTTTTCTATAAAAGATAAAATCCCAAAATTTTCTTTAAAATATTGAGCAAATATTCGTTTAAAAGAACATATTTTTTTTTTTTTGCAGTAACGTAGATTTAATAGATAATAGACAACATTTTTGGGGAAACCATTAATAAATCTTAAACTGATAGTCGATTCAAAAGTAAAGATTAAAAAATACATCAAAAAGGTTTAGTTATCAATTCCAAAAACAACATGGGGACACAAAGAATGCTAATTCAAAACTTATAGTCGATTAAAAAGATTCTATTAAAGAATAGATCAAAAATGGTTAGAAAACTATTTGGGGAAACAAAAATGCCAATTTAGAACTTATTCATTAAAAAGAAAAGATTAAAGAATACGGCAAAAAAGATTTACCTAGATATCAATTCCAAAAAACATTTTTGGGGAAACCATGAATGCTAAATTTAAACTTTTAGCGGATTAAAAAAAACAAACAAACAAAATTCAAGAATATATCAAAAGAAGTTTAGAATATATCAAAATAAAGAATTACCTAACATTGAACGTAGTCAAGACATGGGATTCATATTAATTTGTAATAATTAAATGATAAAATGTTATTTGCATGCAACAATATTAAAAATATACTTGAAATTTAAAAAAAGCAATTAATAATGAAGTCTTACCTTGTTTAAATAATAAAACAAATCATCAACCAGTCTGAATAGATCACCAGTCCTATAGCACTTGACACTTGACACTAGTTAAAATAATTCACAACACTATTCGCACTAAAATTCAATATCACGCACGCACTAAGTATAACTTGTCACAATTTAAAAATCAGAACTTAACTTTAACACTCAATAATATCACTTAAAAAATCACTTTAATAAAGAGCTATCATTAGCAAGTTAAAGATGACCGCCGGTAACTGGCCAGGAAGATCAGCTGGTAAATTAAGGTTATCTTAACAGGTGACATACTAATTTTTTTTTCTTATTCTTTTATTCATAAAATGTAATTAGTGACTTTCTATTACAATATTTTAAGCTGTTAAAAAATTAAAGTAGGTTTTTAAAAATCTTTTGTTTATTTTTATTGATTTAATTAAATCATTTTTTAAAGTAGATTTTAAAATAAATCTGTGAAATTAAATCCCTAATTTGCTAATTATACAATCACTAATTACAATTTATTTTTGTAAATTAATAATGAAAATAAATAAATAAAAAATGTTGGTCACAATATGTAGATAACCTTAATTTACCAGCTGATCTTCCTGGCCAGTTACCGGCGGTCATCTTTAACTCGTTAGTGATAGCTCCTTATTAAAGTGATTTTTTTAATTGATATTATTGAGTGTTAAAGTTAAGTTCTGCTTTATAAATTGTTTAAGTTATTCTTAATGCGTGATACAGTTTTAGTGCGAATAGTGTTGTGAATTATTTTAACTAGTGTCAAGTGTCAAGTGATCTATTCAGACTGGCTGATGATTTTTTTTATTATTTAAACAAGGTAAGACTTCATTATTAATTGTTTTTTTTTTAAATTTAAAGTATATTTTTATTATTGTTGCATGCAAATAACATTTTATCATTTAATTATTACAAAATAATATGAATCCCATGTCTTGGCTACGTTCAATGTTAGGTAATTCTTTATTTTGAATTTCTAGAAAAAGTATTTAATTTCATTTCAAAACCATTTTGGTGTATTCATTAGTCTTTTCATTTTAATCGACTATAAGTTTTGAATGAGTGTTTTTGTTTCCCAAATTGTTTTCTGCCTTTATGAAATGTTCATTGATCTTATCTTTTTAATCGACTGTAAGTTGTTTCCCCAAATTGTTTTCATAATCTTTGTGATGTATCATTTGACTTTTTTTAATTAAAACTCTCCAGTAGGACAGTTGTATAAAGGTTGATCGTCAAAAAGTGCATGCACTATAAGTTATAAATTGGCATTCATTTTTCCCAACTTTCCCCAAGTGGTTTTTTTTGGAATGGATTTCTATTTCTTTTTAATATAGTATTCTTCAATCATTTCTTTTTAATCGACTAAGTTCAAAATTATCATTTATTGTATCCCCAAGTTGTATTTATTCCCCAAATTGTATTTTGGAATGATTTCTAAACCATTTTGTTGTATTTTAATCTTTTCTCTTTCGTTTACCTTCCTTTGTTTCCCTAAATTTTTGGAATGGATTTTTTAACCTTTTTTATATTGACTATACTTTCAATATTTGAATTCTTGTTTTCGCTATTTGACTCTTGGAATTGATTTCTTTTCCTTTTTAATGTATTTTTTATTCTTTCATTTTTAAGTTTCAAAGTTCAAAACTAGAATTCATCTTTTTATTTATTTATGAAATCTTTTCTAATGTATACTTTAATCTCTTCTTTTTAATCAACAATAAGTTTTAAATTAACGTTTTTGTTTCTCCAAATAGTTTTATAAGCCTTTTTAATAAATTCCTTGAGCTTTTTCCAAAATTAGCTTTCTTTGCTTCTCTCTCTTTCTTTTTTTTAATTTGTTCTCTTTAAACGTCAGTAAGTTCAACATTTCCAATCAATGCTTTTTAAACTGTATATTGGAATAGATTTCTAAACCTTATTGGTGTATTTTTAATTGATTCTCTTTCATCGATTATAAGTTAAATATTACCTTTTTTGTTTCCCCAAATTGTTTTTTGGAATGAATTTCCAATCCATCATTATGTTTTCTTTATTTATTTCTTTTTAACCGACTGTAGTTCAAGATTATTTTTCTTTGTTTAACCAAGTTGTTTTTTTGGATTTCATTTCTAAATCTTTTTATTCATTCTTTAATATTTTTTTTTATCGACTATTTCTAAAGCTATTGCTGTATTCATAAGTAGATGTATACATCTATTTATGTATTAAAGTCATCATTAAGGAACGGATTTTTATGTATTTAAAAATGCCAAATATTTAATTAAAATATGCATTTATTTTCGTCAATTATGTGGTAAATATGTGAATTTCTTAAAATATTTTCTGGAATATTTAAGTAAAATGGACATTTTTTTAATGAAAATGGAATTTTTTTTTGGGAGGGGCAAGTTATAATTATTTATACAAGAAAAGAACATTTTTACAATTTATAATAATTTATTAGGAACAAAATAATTTGTTTTTACAAGTTATAATGATTTATACAACAAAGAACATTTTTACTATTTATAAAAAGATGTGTTAAATTTTCAATTTTGAAAACTTCACTCTTCGAAATTGTTTGCAACCACATGAAATTTCAAATGTTGGAACATAAAGTGACGACGATCTGGGCGTAAGATGGACTTGTAACGACTAAAAGATCGTTCAACATCTACAGATGTTATAGGTGCCTTGCTGAAAGAAGTTATCTCGTTGGTTGTAAAGGGTACACGATGTTCTGAGGTGACTTCTGTTCCTCTGATAATATCAGAAATCTGGCAGATGGTCTCCCACCCTTTGTTCTTGCTCAGTACTTCTACCAGTTTTGATCTGATCAGATCTCCCTTAATCCCAGGTATTCCTTCCACCTTTTCGATGACTTTTTTAACGTTGGACACGTTTTCTGTTAGTCGAACATTTTGGGACTCAAGTTGGGTAATGGCTTGTGCAAGAAATACGCAATTGTCAGAAATGAATGCAAGGTCGTTCCTTAAATTAGGTTTCTCGAATAAAGACTTGGCTATATTTATCGCTACTGCTTCGTCTTCGAGATGTGAAAGGACATTCTTGATTTTATTGTAGTTTTCATAGTAATACTGAGCTGCTTCCAGCCAAGTACCCCATCTTGTCAATATTGGTTCTGGTGGAAGGCACAAGTCTGGATAGAGATCTTTTAGCATTTTAATGCGACTTGGTGCTTTTAAGAACACTTTTTTAACCACTGTGATTCACAGCCCTACAGTCTGTGGTTCACAGTTCCTGTCAACCACCTCCCAATTATGATAATATGCCCAAAATGAAAAATATGTACATATTTTGATTAAATATGTAGAAATGTTTATTTATTTTAATCAAATATGTAGAAATATGCGATAACATCCAAATATGTGGAAATATGTGAAATAAAAGAAGGCTCAAACGGCTTAAAGAGTGTCAGTATGAATACTTCTAGTTGAAAAACGTCTGTAAATTGCCTAGAAAAAAATATGTAAATACATACGAATCCGTTCCCTAGTCATAAGTAACGAATCGAGAAATCTTATCAAGTGGATCACTTTTTATACTTTAGCAGAAGAAGGAACTATAACAAGTCAATCATGTCGTATTACTGCTAACTAGTTACCGCATTCTGACAGTTTCTTTCAAGTGTGATGGTTGTAAAAATACAACAATTACATATATTGTTAAAAGGCTATTTTTGTTTAATGGAACATGAAATTCATTGCATGAATTTTAGAAAAGAAAATAGATTTATTATTCTGGGACAATTGTCCCCTAAGAATAAATACAGGAACAAATTTGTGTGCTTCTGGTGAATGAAGGGACATACAATGAATTATTTTTTGTAATAGTTGTTTGGTCAGTCATTTGCTAGCTGTTATTCAAATTTAGAGTTATAGTTAATTTGGCATTTCATATTGTTTTGAGAGAAATGTTTTTGTTGTTCTTTTTGTTTTCTAAAGAATGTAACGCCTAAACGCATGAACCAATTGAGGAGGTGTCATTCGATTCGGAATTCCATGTATGTTAGATGTGCTTTTTAAATATCTCGAAGCTATATATTGTAAATCTTAGCCCGATTTTGATAAAGTTTGGCAGAAGACAAGTGGCAGAAATCGTAAATCAGTCTAATTATTCTAGGTTTCCTAATATTTATTTATCATTAGATACATTTAAAGTTGTTCAAATCACTGAACAATAAGAAAAATCTATGCAAAAGGTTTAAAAGTTTACAGTTTAAAAAGTCAAGTATAAGGGTTTATTAAACGACAAAAGGTACACAAATCAAGCAAGTAATCAACATTTATTTCAGCGCCTAATTTCAGCCATTTAGATAAGCACGAAAAAACTTAGGTGTTTTATTCAAATTTTATAACAATAATATCATTTAAGTAATTTAATTAGAAGTGAAGTAACAATGAATCTAATCGAAAAATGAACTTAAACCGAACAATGTTTGCTGCACTAAACGCACTTAAATCAGATGTCAAAAACAAAAAATCGGTATAAGCATTTTTTTATTATTAAATAATAATTTTTAATTAATAAATGATAATTATTTTTTTCATTACCATCTGTTTAAACCTGTTCATGAATAGTTTAATACTTCCTATTCGGTGCTACACTACTGAACAAATATTTTGCAGATGAAAATATCCAGCTTAAGGATCTGACATCTAATTAAATTCTAAATAATATTATTACTTTGTTCCACGAATATGTTAGTAATATTGAACGAATTCCACGAAATCTCTAACCTATGCGCATTAATGTAGAAATTTAATTATATCAGAAATTAGCGCAAAGTTTTATGAGTTATTACATTTTAAGATCATTTCAATTTACATAAATATGTCATCGACAATGTAACCTGTCTTTTTTTACAAAATTTTTAAAAAAATATGTTCATTTTCTAATTTCACTGCTGAAAGGATCGTTAATATTGGACACCTGGAGGGATATTGTAGTTGGCTAATTATTATTAATTATTTAAAATGCAGGAATTTCTCTACTAGTCGTCCAGCTCTAGGATGTTTTTATTTTTTTCTGATTTCTTCCAAAACATGGTATCATTGGCTGACCCTTTTACATTTTTTACATTCGTGGTAAGCCCGTGACCTTTAAGTACCTGGAATAATTCTCACAGCTTCCAATCTATAAATGATTCTAATTTTAACCTGATAACTCTTTCTCGACTGATTAAAAAAAAAAAAAATGTAAGTAAATCTATTTCTTTTTTGAGAGATTTTTTAAAAGACTGCTCAAGAGATTATGAAAAAGAAGACTTGGTAAGAGTTGCGGTGGGCTTAATTAAAATGTTGGAGCAAGATTGCCACAGGATGAACCACCTCTGGACATGAAAAGATAAAGAGGAAGGCAACAAAAGAGATGGTACGATGAAATTAGGTAAGAAAAAAAGGAATGAACTAGTCTCAAAAGTAAATTTATAAAATAAAGGCTTTGAGATATTATTAAGCGTTCAGTGATTAACAGTCATCAAGATCACGGGGATCACTACTCGAAAAGGGAAGGAATGAAATCGTTTCTTATTCTGCAAATTCTACACCCTAGATTTGAATTTTTTTTGTTTTTTTTCATCTAAATAATGGGTTGGCAACTAAGTCTTTGGGGATTTTGTCAATAGATGGTTTTAGCACATTCTTTTGCTTTGTTTACGTGATCAAAGCATCTAAGCTGGATTGTTTTCTTGTTGTTAGGACTTTCGCCTTTAATTTAGTAAAAAAAAATTTAAAGATAAATCATTTAGTTTCCTTTTTATCCAATTTAAAAATGGAAGAACAAGACGCGCATTTCAGACAAATTTTATTATATTATTTCCGAAAAGGCCAGAACGCATCGCAAGCACATAAGAAGTTATGTGCCGTATATGGGCATGAAGCCTTGAAAGAAAGGCATTGTTAAAATTGGTTTGCCTAATTTCTTTCTGGTGATTTTTCACTGAAAAATGCGCAACGATCTGGCTGTCCAGTTGAAGTTGATGAGACCCATATCAAGGCTATTTTTGATTCAGATCGTCATAGCACAACTCGTGAGATTGCAGAGAAGCTCAATGTATCGCGTACATGCATTAAAAAAAAAATTAAAACTACTTGGCTACGTCAAGAAACACGATTTATGGATCCCTCATCAGCTTAAGGAAATTCATTTGACGCAACGCATTAGCGTCTGCGATTCGCTTCTGAAACACAAAATAATTGATCCATTTCCGAAACGACTGATTACTAGCGACGAAAAGAGATTAGTTTACAACAAGGTTAATCCAAAAAGGTCGTGCATGATGCAAAATGAACCAGCCCAGACGTCACCAAAAGCTGAGATTTAACAAAAAAAGATTATGCTGTCAGTTTGTTGAGATTATAAAGGAATTCTGCACTTTGAACTTTTACCAAGAAACCAAATGATTAATTCAAGCGTCTACGTTGAACAACTCGCCAAACTGAGCTATAAAGTTCAAGAAAAGCGGCCAGAATTGGCAAACCGTAAGGGTGTTGTTTTCCAGCATGATAACGCAAAGCCCCACACATCTTTGGTCACCCACCAAAGATTATTGGAACTAGGTTGGGATGTGTTGTCACATCCACCATATAGCCCTGACCTTGCGCCTTCAGATTACCATTTATTTCGTTCCATGCAGATCTCCTTAAATCGTAAAATTTTTAATGTTGCTGATGATGTAAAATCACAATTAATTCGTTTTTTGCTGACAAAAATCAGAAGTTTTCTGAACATGGAATTATGACACTGCCTGAAATATGGCAAAAGGTCATCGACAAAAACGAAAAATGCTTAATTGAATAAAGTTATATTTTTAAGCAAAAATTTTGAATTTTCCTTCTTATTTAAAATCCGCAATCACTTAGTTGCCAACCTAATAATTTACAAAATTGCAGCTAAGTTTCCGCTAGAAAATTGCCTTTGTGTGACTGATGGCACAGAGGTTTGGAACAATCAAGTAAATGGTTTTAAATTTATTGAACAAACGGTTAGGTTCAAGTATTCAAAATAATCTATTACACATATCATAAGCTTCGCAATTAAACTTGAATATTGTCATTATAAGAGTTGGATACAAGACCAAGATGTCGGCAGTACATTCACACAAACAAAAACACAATCAACACACACAAATCACAACCTACACAAGACAAAGTAAATAGATGTTAATGACTAGAGATGCTTTGATTTGTGACTGTATGGGTTACCTCCACAACAATGATGTTTCTCTTGGGACACTGTGTTTCTAATAACGGAAGCAATTGTCGTTCTTCTTAGATGCAATCACTGTATATGTGTATATCTTCAGGATGCAATTAGCAATCTTACTGGCTTGATTGTTCACAAATCTTTAGTCTGATGTTCCACACAATCACTGTGGGCAAATATTAGCAGCTTACCATCTTAACTTTATTGTACATTATTGCCATACAACGAATTAGATTGAATGAAATACGCTTTCCATTTGCTAACAAGCGGATTAGTTCATTAATTTGATCTACCAATGACAAAATTGATTTAGAAGAGTAAAGAAATAGCAGATACTCACTTCGACATATCATATTGTTGAAATATGCTACAACTGTTGATGTATATATCATCCATTGATGCTAACATTTTAGCTATACTAAAATAATTCTAGTTAACTCGAGATCTTTTTTGAGAAAACTTTTTTAAAAATAATTTTGAAATTGACGAAGGCGGATTTCCATGCTTAAGCCCACCATTTTTTTGGCTGTATATCAAAATTTATTTTATAAAAATCCAGAAATTACATTTTGACTGTAATGAAATCAAATTTTGACTCGATGGACTTTTCCAAGTATCATACTACCTACTTAATTTCTATAATTTTATAAGGCTTTAAAACAAGCTGATGATGAAGTGCACCAACGAAACAGAAACGTGGAGTTACAACAAAGATTTTGTCCGAATGGTTTACTGGTTAGTCTGGACTGTAATATGTGAAACTTTTAATGTAAACATTGTTTCAAGAAAATTTAACTACGTCAATTACGTGAGTGTTCACATCAGATTTAGAGTGCGATAAGTTCCTAACATCCTTCAACAGAAATCTAACTTCATTTTACCTTCTTTTATCGTGAAGAGCTTCCGACGAAGGGCAAATGGAACCAGAAAAGTCGAGCAACGCTAAAGATGGTTTTCAGAACCTTTCCTAGATAAAAAGATCTTCTACTTTTAGGCCTGTCAATTTAAAAAAAAAAAAAAACGACTTCAATTTCAACAGTTCTATTTCGTTAAAATTGAATTATTGTTTGAAAATATGAGCTCGAAAGAGTGGATCGGGAAAGTACCAAAATGAGAATTCTAATCGTAGATAACTTTGCACTTCACTTGGGGAACGATAAATTGCTGATTGCCCCAAATGTTGTCGAGTAAAAATGATGATTGCATGAAGTCTGTAACAAAGAAATATGATAACAATGTCAATAAAACAGAATATATGTTAGGAAAAAGTGAACAAGATTATGGTAGTCGGTAAAGTACCTTGGTTCTAATCTTCAGGAGAACAGCACGTTCTCGATTTAGAAAAAACATGATGTAGGTTATCAGCGCTAGGAAACCACTTTAATCCTTACTGTGATTAAATAGTCCAGAGAATAGCCACGAATGAATTCCACGCTGCGGTAAATTAGTTCGTTAGCAAAAGGGCTGCAGAAAAGAAAAATAATTGCTTTTATTTGGATTTTAAAAGATTACTAGCCAAGAAATCTTGTAGCAGAAAAAAAAAGAATAAGAACTTTGTTAAATTGACTAAGAGAAATCATGCTAGAACGACCGAAGAAAATTTGCTTGGTTGGGACATCTGAAGAGTACCTTGAGAACAAAGTACCAAAGGTACTGCAGGACCCAGCTGGCTGGAGAAAAGAAGTCTTCTTCTCCTAAAGTTGCCTTAAAGAGAAAGAGTGTATGCTGGTTACAAAATGTATAATACATTCATGCAATGCAGTGATTCTCAACCTTTTTGTTTTTTTTGTCGCGGAGCACTTTTAACAATTTCAAAATTTGGCGGTATGCTAACAATAAGATAAGTTTAAAAGTATTTTACTTATCCATAATATATTGTGTAAAATAGTTTATTTTCAATATAAAATAAAATAATATGTACGACTAAAACAACAGTATATGTTTATTAAGGGATTAATTACAAGTTAACAATAAGAATACTTTTAATGAGAAATTTGAGCTTGATGTTTTTTGATAATTACAGTTTATATTTGGTCGTATTAATGATAATGCTACTCTCATATCGTCTTCTACATTTAATATATAATTTTTATTGTTATTCATTTCTAAAATTTGGCGGCACACTTCAAAATTTTCTGGCGCGGCACAGTGGTTGAGAATCATTGATACAATGCAACAGAATTTCATCTACGTTGTTGAAAAAAAAAAAAAATTACAGTTATAAAGGAGGTTTTCCCCTCTATTTTAAAGAAAATTTGGGAATTTTATCTTTTATAGAAATAGAGAAAAAAATTATTCAGTTGGGTGTTTTTCAACGATACGCTTTTTCGTGCACTTTTTTGGCGATCAACCCCTTATACAACTGTCCTACCGGGCAGTTTTAATACAAAAGTCACAAATTAATCATACAGCTTTTTAATTTAATTAGAAGATTAGAGTGGAAGAAGTCAAAGCTGAAAAAAGACTTATTGAGGAAGGTGCTTTGTACAGTGATTTTTGGAAGCGCAATGTTCAGTAAAATTGTATTTGGAGTTTTCTATGTTTAGTTTATTGCCCTCGGTTTTTTTTTTAAACCACAAAATGAAATAAAATAATTAGCGAGAAAAACGACAAAATAAGTATTCTTCCTTACTTGCTGCAATCGTTTATCTCCTATCATTTGGTTTCCTTACATAAACCCAACCCCAATTAATTACTCTCCTAAATCATACGCATTCAACTGTTTACATCTTCTTTATGCGTAACTAAATGGTTCGTTAAAAGATTAATAGACATGCAAAGTGTTATAAGCAGTGACTATCAGGCCTTCAAACATGCAGCAGAAATTTATGAACTAACATAATGCGAAGGAGAAAGCTTAAAACTAAAAAATAAAATGAGTGTTTAGCAAGTATAACATGGGTCTAAGTGTAGGTAGCGTTATCAGTAATTAGATAACTGTGAAACATATGTTTTCCAGCGTAACCCCTCTTTTCATCAAAAACCCCACTCCAGGATTTACCCCTTTTAAATTGTGCTCGCCTATTCAACCCATCAGCCATTACTGTTTATGCTATGTAGCCGTATTATCGCTCGTTAATATTTCCTTAGTTAATTTACTGCAGGATGTTAGAACATCACGTACGCCGCTAAAGTCACGTGGCTTTAATTAAATTAATATTGTTATTAAAGTTTTATGTAACTACTTTTTAATGTAAGCTATTAAGAGAATAATTAGAATTTACGATTATGCTTTTTGCAGCAAACTTTAATTTATAAAATTTATTGCATTATTATTATTAGAGGGTTTATTTAAGTCGCGTCAACATATTAGGTTATTGGCGCCTATTTTTGTTTTCTGTGAACTACCGGCCTCCGACAATATGATCTTTAGTCACAGAAAGAAGTTCCTGGCCAACAATTTGATTTAAACCTCGGATCTTCGCGTTAGAATCCTGTACGCTAACCTTTCTTGATTATTTTTAATTTTTTTAATTTAATTTTGAGGTTTCTCTCCATACACTCTGACCCTATCCTCGCAGTACGCTCACTACAGTCCCACCTTCACTCAATAGAACCTTGGTTAGAAAACTGGCGTATAAAAATTAACCCAACTAAGTCTAAATACATAGTCTTCATACTCAAACGACAAACTCCACCACCTGTCTTCTTACATCATACACCTATCCCACCAGCCGACCATGTGCGGTACCTTGGAATGTACCTAGACAAGAGACTTACCTGAAACCCCCATACGAGACTTAAACGTACCGAACTAAACAAACGATACAAACTTCTAGCCAGACTACTTGACAAACGTTCAAAACTCTCACTACAGAACAAACAACGACTCTATACAGCTCTTCTCACACCAATATGGACTTACGGACTCGAACTTTATGGAACAGCTGGAAAAATCCAACATCAATAGACTGCAAACACTCTAATCCCAAATTTCTACGCCGCATAGTAGACGCTCCATTCTACGTTAGCAACCACACAATATACAAACAGATCTCCAAATTCCACTCATCTCCGAACTTGCCAAAATTCGATTTAAAAATTTTCATCAAAAACTCTCATTTCATCCCAACCCTTTAGCTGCGAACTTGTCTTCAACTACACTACCTTCCAATCCTCGAAGGCGGCTGAGGCGCCGTTGGCCCCGTGACCAACTGGGTGGCCATCACTGAATGACCGTCATTCACGTTTGCCACGTTAGTTATATACATTTATCTCATTTACTTATTGTACCCTGTAGAGGTACAAGTGTAAATTTAAATAGAAGGTCAAAAAGAGGTGATTGCAGCTAACTATTCAAAATAAAATAAGTAAAACAAATAAATTAAAATAAATAATAATGAGTAAATATCTCATCTTTCTACCAAAAAAGAAATCCATTTGGTTTTTTGGTACAAAGTAGCCTCCTGTACCATCAAAAAATCAGATTCCTTCGTGTTTCCTCTTCATAGACAAATTGAATATTTGAAATATTATATTTCATTCATTTTATTTGGTATGAGACAAACAAATTGTTGTTTGTTCCCGGATTTCGCCAAGTACTTACTTTAGCTAACACGTTCTAAATAAAGGGTGACCCAATGAAAATGACCGCATTTATTTCTTTAATAACAACAAAAGTATTATAGATATAAAAGTAACAAAAAAATCTTGGAAAAGTAGAAACATGGGAGATTATTTGTGGAATATTACATCCTTCAAATGATGACCGTTCTGGGCTTTACATTCTTCCAATCGTTTAACGAAGTTTTTGAATACTTTCTTCAGCATGGAAGCCGAAATTTTTGCGAATTCGGCTCTAATCCTCGATTTTAAATCCTCTAGATCACGGGGCTTGGTTTCATAAACACGACTTTTCAAATACCCCCACAGAAAAAAAATCTGGAACCGTCAAATCTGGCGAGCGAGGCGGCCAAGCGAAATCTGAAGAACGTGACAATAAACGAATTCCAAACGTTTCTTTCAACAACGCAAGTGTAAGAGCGGCGGTGTGACAAGTTGCTCCGTCTTGCTGGAACCAGGTTCGATTCAAACGACGTTTGCGGCGGAGTTGGGGGATGAGGAACAAGTTTAACATCTCCCTGTACCTCTCTCCATTGACGGTCCGATAATTCCCCACGACGCTACACCGGCCCATACTGTAACTTGTTGGCTATGTAACGGTTTTTCTGGAATGAATTGGGGATTACCACTTGCCCAGTACCGAAAGTTTTGTTTATTTACCGATCCAGAGAGTTCGAAATGAGCTTCATCCCTCATTAAAAGATTATTTAAATCAATCTCACCATCGTCCAATTTCTTTAACATGTTTTCGGCGAAAAGTAATCTCTGTCGGTAATCAGCTTCTTTCAACTCTTGAGTGATCATCAACTTATACGGATGGTGGTTCAAGTCTGAGGTTAGAATTCGACGCACAGAATCCCTTGATAACTTTAAAGAAGCTGCGTGACGGCGAGCGGAACGAGTTGTACTAATTTTTATTGCTTGGCAAACTTTTCCGGTGTACGAACTGTTCTTTTGGTACCTAGATGAATCTTATCAGTCGTCTTGCCACTTTCACGGAAGTTTTCAACCCACCTGAGGATCGATTTTCGCGTAGGAACAGATTCATTACTTTTAACTTTGAACTGTTTACGAAACGCTCTATGAACTTTCACAACCGATTTATCTCGAAAATATGCTTCTACACAAAATGCTCGTTCTTTTGCAGTGTAACTTTCCATGATTACTAAAATGTTGATAACAGGAATCTCCCAGGTCTCTACTAACCATAGAGCGCGCGTTCGTCCCTGTAGCAGTGTTACCACCACAGTTATTCAAAAAAGAAATGTGGTCATTTTCACTGGGTCACCCAGTGATACCAGGATGTTGGAGTGAATAATTTAACTTGACTTTACAAATATTCAGATTAAATATGTATATATAACATTCCGGTTGGATGAATTTACCTGATGATATCACTTAGATCGACGTTATTGGTTTAGGGCTGGTGATGTACTCATGTGCATTCATCTCTTTTGTCCTATAATAATGCAAGAGAGTGAAGGATATCTGCATATATGTTCCTATATATATATATGTATGTATAAATATATATATATTGTTCGGAGTCATAACAGGGGAATTGGTTTGCGTTATAAATACATACCGTGTGTTAATCAATCCGTCAATGTCAGAACCTGGCTGGCTGACAGACCAACTGAAAAACTGATAACATTCTTTTAGTAGAATATCATTCAAACCAACATGTTCATTAAAGTTGAAGTGCATAATAGGTTTGCATCTATATGTATTGTGTATGTGCAGGGTATCCGGGCTAAGTTGTCCAACCCCTTTTTTCTCGGTAATTATTGATGATAGAAAAAAAGTTCAAATCGTAACTCCATTTATTTTTTGAGTAGTACCTAATGATATTATAAAAAACGAAATTCCGCTGCTGATGTGCAGGGTTAGAGATACAAACTTTTTTTTTTTCAAATGGGAACCCCTATTTTTTATTATGAATTCTAAAAGTACATTTTTTTGTGTGAGAAAAACTGTTTTTGAAAAATTGAAATTGCTTTTGTAGTTCCCAAGTTATGCATTTTTGAAAAAAAAAAAAAAAAAAAAATATTTTTACCGCTGTCTGCTGGCATTCTATCAAAAAACAATAAATGATTGTGGATAAAGCAAAAGGGTCTGTCCAAAGAGCAAAAACAAAAATGCAAGATGAATGTTTCCACAAATGCTCTCTTGTAAATCTTCAAGAAGCTTGGGATACTGAGCTTGATGTATTACTGTATGTGCAAGAGAACTTCAGTTCGAAATGCGGCTAGAGCTCTATCAAATGAAGCCATTTAGATACCACATTGTTCAGAGGTTACTTTTTTGTCTCATATGAGTGCATTGACGGAGGAAATTCCAGATTTTTTATCTTTTATTTTATGGACCGGCAAAATTTACCAAAACAACGGTGTTTTTAAAACGTGGAATTTCCGTTCGTGGGCTGACCAAAATCCCCATCTATCTTATCAGTCCCATCATCAGGTTGTTATAAGCATAATAATGTGTGGTGTGGATTGATTGAAATAAATTAATCGGCCTATACTCTTATGGACAACATCTTAATAGAGAGAATTTTTTTAATTTTTTTGTCAGAAACACTTCCCAAGCTTCTTGAAGATTTACAAGAGAGCATTTGTGTAAACATTCATCTTGCATTTTTATTTTTGCTCTTTGGACAGACCCTTTAGCTCTATCCACAACTCCGTCTTTACGCCAACGTTTCGACAAATTTATTGCCTTCCTCAGCGCCTGGTTATTTCTACTTAAGTTTTCACATTTGTATTTGATATCATTTCTTATAGTGTCTTAATGAAATGTTATGTATTATATTTGTATTCTTGTGTTTTCAAATGGTCTATTTGTGTGTTATGTATCCAGGCTCTGAGGAAGATAATAAATTGTCGGAACATTGGCGAAAAGGTGAAGTTGTTATTTTTCTTTATTTTGAACGAATCCTCGCTATATCATTCCTAAGTATTTATAGTAAGGATGTTAGAGTTAACATTAGATAGAGCGTATGAATTTTCCATTGGTATGAATTTCATTATCTTTAGATGAAGTTTAAATTCAGTGAAGTACAATTTTGCAACATTGATTAGTAAAGTTCCAGAATTCATGCATTTAATTATTAATAGCAATACGAGGGTCGTTTGAAAAGTCCGTGCAAAGTCAGAGAGATAGCACCACTGGCGCATATCGAGGTTATGTTTAGTTAGTAGCATCTCTTGGAAGAACACATACCAAGTTTCAGCCAGATCGGTCTATTTCTTTGTGTTTGGCATTCGTTTGAATCGAGGAAGTCGAGTGATTTTCAAAAAATGGACGAAAAAGAATTTCGTGTGTTGATTAAACTTATAAACTGTTCTAATCGAAGGTGCAGAGTCACCATAATGTTTATCAAGCTTCTCTTTAGTCTCCTGAGGCGTCTCTTTAATCCTCATCGACTATCTGGAAAAGGGTAAAACTATTACAGGTGCATATTATTCATCGTTATTGGACCGTTTGAAAACCGAGCTGCAAGAAAAACGCCCACGATTGGCCCACAAAAAAGTCCTTTTCCATCACGACAACGCACCAGCTCACACCTCAGCTGTTGTGGTCGCAGAATTAATGGAAATAGGGTTCCAACTCGTTTCACATCCGCCCTATTCTCCAGACTTGGCTCCCTCGGACTACTATTTGTTCCCCAATATGAAGAAATGGCTGGCGGGAAAAAGATTTTATTCAAACGAGGAGGTGATTGCAGAAACGAATGGCTATTTTTCAGAGTTGGACAAATCCTATTATTCGGAAGGGATCAACAAACTAGAGCAGCGTTGGACGAAGTGTATAAGCCTAAAAGGAGACTATGTTGAAAAATATAAAAGGTTTACCCCACAAAATTAAGTAGTTTTAATTTTTGCACGGACTTTTCAAACGACCCTCGTAATTGATTGGGCGAAAATGTTAGAGAACAGTTTTGTGTGTTTTAGCGTTTGATTTTTTAAAATATTATAACGTAAATTGGTATAAGAGAAAAATCAGTGAAGGTCTCAGACACATTTATTATTGAATACGAACTGATTTTTATTTATATCCATCACAAGAGCATATTTTATTAAAGTAAAATATCAATAGTTTTAAGTTTAGTAGTTTTCTTTATTTTTAGTAATAACTTCATAACAGGAAAGAATAGTTTACGGCTACAAATTGGACCAAGTAAAAATTTATATTAATAACAGGGAGTAACATTTTGTGCTGATCAAAGTTCAGTCCGCTAACATGCAGAGGGAGTTCCTCTGGTTACTGACGTCAGCAGCACACGTTCTCGGCGGCGAGAAAGAAAAATGATCACAGACTTTGCCGGGGGATTAATTACAATCATGTTCTTGTGCCCCCAGCTAATAATATGACGACGCACGACCGACCATTGCTCTAAATTTTTCTTTCTTTTAAAAATATCTGAAGTAATTTTCCAATTAGCGCAACAACATCAAGAAATAATAATGTGAATATTCGTACAAAATTTCTCTTTATTTCTCAAGAATTTTCATGCGTGTTTTCAACAAAATTTCGATTTTTTGCTAGTTTTAATTTGTGAAAGGGTAGAGAATTAAGTTATTTGATAGATACTTGATAATTCGTTTGAAGATTTTTTGCTTTGAAAGGAGTATATTCTGTGGGTGTTGAAATGATTAGATCCCCACAGTACCGCTGAGAATGCCTATTTTAATCGTAGAAGTGATAAATACGTAAATTGACAATCTGGTCTAAGAAGACGACTTACTTTACTGCATCTCCTGAACAGTTCTTGTCTTTTCAGTCGGTACGTGATACCAAGGTTTGGCTTACTAACCAGGCAGATCCCCGAAATTGGCCTTGGTTGATTGCCTTGGTCATTTATCAGTCGGACAGGTTTCTCGTCATTAAGTAATTTGTGCGTACTAGATTACTATTAAAATCTACCGCTGTTTGATTATGTTTCCAACTAAATCTTTAAAAATAAATAAATAAAATATCCCAAGCACACTGGATAGTTATATTAACTCGCAATGCTCTTTAAACAAACTTATTTATATAAAAGGACTTGAACCTAAAAATATTTCTGGTTAATTGAATTGAAAAATTAGTTACAGTCCCAGCGGTTTCTCTAACTTCTACTACGAGAAATTATGCAATTAATTTTGGCTGCAAATTTTACCATGCAAACCCACATTTAGTGAGATTTTCAAAACTTGATTGAGTTCCAGCGTAAAAATGTTAATTCTAATGTTATGTTCTATGTAATTCACATATAACGAAACAACCATCAATAGTATCAGAAAAAAAATAGCTCAGAGATTGGCGTGCTAGATTCCCACCTAGGAGAACCCCGGCTCGTATCCTACTGTCTTCCCCTAATTTTCTATTTCCAGCAGCATCTTTCAGCTAACTGTCCAGTGATGGACCGCGTTTTTCTATAACAATTGACTGTAAAAACAACGTTCTGACTTCAGACATTCTGACGTTTTCTGAAAATTTGGTGACGATAGTCACACTGAAAAGTGAACGAGGGATTTCTGATGACCTGTGGATTTACTTAACGGATTTAGTTGCACGGATTGTCTGTCTATGTAAGTTTTGAATGGGTTGTTTCGTTCCCTGAAGAAGTTGCTAAATCGGTTCCGTTCATCACAAAACAGAAAGTTATCAATATGAATACAATGTGAAAATACTTAGTAATTTATTACTATGTAATACTATATCAGACAGGGATAGGAACGTTTCGATTTTGAGACCAGGCACATCTAACCTTTCGCCTAATAACCTCGTTGTCTTCCGGTGATGGGAATCTGTGACGAGTAGCCACTGTCCAAAGATGTCTGGCTGGTACTGGAAACTAAAATGGCTGCAAAACTTGCACTCTCAATCAGTTTTCAATGTCCCAGTGGATGATCAAATCCTATTCATTCATTCTCTTTGCGTTTATACTTTTTTCTTAATCATAAATTTTCATTTATAATTGTATCTGTGTGAAATTAATGAGAATGATTCTAAAAATAAACAAAATGAATTTGCGTTTTTAAGCAATGAGAGCTTAATTTAAGAATCATAATTTTTATCTACGCATTAGTTCAAAAGAAAAACAAGAAAAACTTGAGCACTATTGTTTGAAGGTTGGTCCTAGGAAACCACTTTTTCGCGCTGAATATAAGCTGATTTACACCTGCTTAATATTTCCTTCTTCGCTACAGACAGAAAGAACATTATTATGAATCTTGCGTACTGGTTAGTTATAAAGTTTTATAAAAGATACACTTGTACCATGAACTATACATTATTAAAATTTATAAAAACATTCTTAGAACTACTTTTGATTAAAAATTCATTTGCTATATCCAGCGTTAATAAATTCAGACATTGAAAGTCTCAACAGGAGAAATTATTCTTCTTCTTTTTTTCTTAAGAAATACATTAAAATTGTCTTATAAAAATGTATAAGCAAGTGTCCCTGATCTTTTCAGCTAGGTTAAGGACGATGATGTTGGAAATAAGAATAACTACGCTTTACTCTAAATATTGTTTTACACTATAGGCGACAGTTAGCATTAGAGCTATTGTTCGAATAATCTTAGGTAAAAGCGTGATAGCCAGACGAATAGTTTTGGGAATGCACCTAAATAGTTTGACGAGATTCTTGGGTAATTGATATTGTAGTTAATTCTTATGTTGCTGGTCAGTGAGCTGTAAGAAACTCCTTGGAAATAAAAAGAAAATTCAAGATCCAGTAACTGGATTCGAACCCGAGATCTCTGCTGAGTTAATCCTTCCATTATTATTATAAATTTTTGTTGTGAGAGGTTCTTTGTATCCGTACATATATCTCACATCTTTCTAAGTCATTTTTATCATACACTTAAATTTGGAATGTTTGTAAACATATGTTACTACAATACGTGTTGAAGTTATTTATACAGAAAGATATTTGTTAATTAGGTATAGGACCTAAAAATAATTGTAATAATGTATTGAACTTTACACCTCATTGTACCTAAGTAATTAAGAGTAAGTAAGAGTTTATCTTAAAAATTTATTAAAACAAAAAAATATATTAAATATTTTTTTAAACAAAAATGAAAAAAGAAAACCAAGAAATATAAACATTTAAATTGTTCTGGTTTTATTTAGGTTGTTTTTTATTTAGCGTGTATAAGACACGACAGACGCGTGAGCCTACCTATCAGGTACCCATCAAACACCGATATGATAGGCAGCCCCACTTTACTTTCCAAGGGAATTGTCCTGTCACTGAAGGACAAGGTGGATATGACATGGATTCAATCCTTCCAAAACAGATCCTTGGGTAATATTTGTTTCAACGCACTGTCAATGCTTTTACTGAATTCTTTAACAGTTTACTCACAGATGGAAAACTACCAATGGGATACATTATTTTTGTTATAATATTTGTAATTATGAAAGCAATAATTATTCTGTTATATTATTTTTATTTATTTTATTTTTTGGTTATCACACGATCTTTATAAATCATTAAAACTGTGTGGTAGGACCGTTTTATTAAGGTTGATCTTCAAAAAGAGCATAACTTTGAAAAAACACCAAATTTTGACAAATTTTTTATCTTTTTCTATAAAAGATAAAATTCTCAAAATTTCTTTTTAATATAAGGCAAATCCTCCCTTACAAGAGTATAGTTATTTATTTAACAAGTGTGGAAAGTAGTACTTTTCCTCACGCGAGGCAGTGTTTGCACGCACGAGCGAGCGAAGCGAGGCGAGTGCACGTGCAAATTGCCGAGTGTGAGGAAAATACTTTACACTAGAGTTAAATATTATATTTTTTCTGCAACCATTAGATTTATTAACTAAAAAAATTAAAAATTTCATTTTTACTGTCTACAAAAAGTAATTTATTTATTATAAACATTTATTGTTATATTACAATTATTTACATTACTTACGTATTCACATTACTTATTACATTTTCTGCTGTTTCTTTTATTGATGGAGTGTTTTCTAAACAGGAATCGCAAGAATCCATTTTAAATTTCTATAAGGTAACACTATAACCTTTTTAACTGTTATAATTAAATATATCTAATTATTTATTAAAGTATTATTTTTATTTCTATATTCCTTTCAATTTTTATTTTATTTTTTAATATTCGTTTTTTAATTATTTAGTTACGTTAAATAAGCTTATTAAAGTTTTACAGAAAAGTTTTATATTATATAAGTATTCATTAAATTCGTATTAGGATAATAGAGTAGAATTGTTAGGGGAAGCTGACCAGAGTTAGTTATGGACCGAATTGTTATAAACACAAAATTTTACAGAAAATATTTATGTTAATAACAAAACTTCTTATATCAAGGAAGCACAATAAAGTTTTTCCACACACTAGTGCGGAAAGTGACACTAATGGGAATTTTTCCCCACTAGTGTGGGAAGTTGGGCATTACACAGCTGATTTTAATTGAGTAATGAGAACTTCCCGACATGGTTGCAGAAAATTTTTTTTTTTGCAACAAGGTAGATTTAAAAGATTACTAGAAAAAAGTTGCCAAAAATGAGCAAAAACGGATTTTTCAAAAAATTGTTCTTTTTCTTCTTACCTTTTTTTTTGGAGGGTTAATTAACATAACGCCTAAACGCGCGAACCGATTTTCACAATCAAAGCACTCCGAGGTGGTCCTGTTCTTGGTGGTACAGTGTATCTAACGAATCCTTTGTTATATCTCTGATGAAAATATGCATCTTCATATTATCGGTAGCGAGTAAAATATTTCACATACTTTTCTAGATCCAGAGGTAGATTATCCATAGAAATGTAATCTTTATTTCCAGATAAAACGCATATTAATAAAATGGTTGTGATAAACACTTAATATTAGTCGAATTTTCTATTCTCAGTTATTAGAAATTAATGTATAAATTTAGCTTAAAGCGAAAGAAAAAGAAAAACCGAATGTGCACGCAAACATTGTCACGAACCAGTCGTCACTTGCTCACGAACATTTCATATCCTTTATTCTAGGTAAATAAAGCATTAACATCGTAGCATACTTATTTATTTATTTATTTTTACATTTTCCAGAAAATACATATTTTTTTTCGTAAAAGAGTTTAAATTTTGATCTTCAGAGTTCAATTTACGATTGCTGCTGATTAATTCAAGTTTGTTGTTCTAAAAGATGTACTTTATTCAGTAATGATGACATTTTTTTTTGGAATAGAAGTGATTATGGATATTATATCCCCTGTTACTGGCTGGCCCTAGATCTCACCAGTATTAGTGAGCAAAACAGATCAAATCTGTTAACAGTACGGGAATTCATCTTTCCCTCAAAAAAAGTCGAAATATTATTCTTCATCAAAATCAGTCCCATTTAGAAAAATCTCAATTTCGCTTGTTTATTTGTGATACAGATTGCCTACTTGCCATCAACAAACATTTTTAGCCGGACAAATGTCTTCCTAAAATTGCCTAAAACAGCTTTAATGAGATTTCGTCTATTCTCAGATTCTTTTCATCAAAAATTGTTTAGCTACTTAGATTTCATGAGGGTTTGTTAGCCAGTTTGAGTTGGCCGTAGCGGTACCATCCTATTTCAGCGTACCATCAATTCACTAATCTTGGATCTTTACCCTTCGAGAGAGTATCCGGGAAAAACTATGCAATTCATCAATTCACAAGCAAGAGATATCTGGTCGAGAATTGGAAGAATCGCGTACTGGTATTGTAAAGAGGAACACAAAAATTCAACTTCTATATACTGCCTAATTTTTTGGTAAACTGTTTCAACATCAATAAGCTAAATCTATTTTAGACAAAATTAATTCAGTCGCTCTTCCAGTTACCACATTGAACAGAAAACTTCAGTTTTCTGGAGCCAAATTGGGCAGCAGACATATTTTCTGGCTTTTTTTTTTTTTTTTTTTTGACGTAGATACATGTGTACTTTAACTAACCAAAACATTACTTTAAACATTGTTCCTCCATAATAAAACTAGAGTTAGAATATCACGGTTTTCTGTAGATTTTTGTAAACACTTTCAGCTCGAAATTATTCAATAATAAAGTTCAGTGTTTAGGAATCTATTATTATTTGTGCAATCACTGAGAACCAATTTAATTTATACACATTTTTTTTTTAATTAATTTTTTTTTTTAAATAAAACCTCTGTATCCTAGAAAAATTAGGAATAATTAAATTTCATTCTCATAGGCTATCCCAACTTGAGCCTGCACCTCGTTAGACCAGATATCTCTCAAACCGAAAAGAAAGAATTCTGATACTATCTTTGTTTACTTCACTTGCCGGGAGACAATTGTGTCCTTTCTTCTGGAAGGTCAGGCATCGTAGAAGCGATCACGTCGGGGTGCCCGTTTATTTTTAGTGTGCTCTTGTATCAAATTATTCCTACCTCAGTTGTATGTGTATAATATAATATATAAAATATAAACTTATTAGTGTTTAGTAAGCAATACGAAACAAAAAACGCTAATTTTCGTAGTTAATATAATTTATTGAAACTATTATTTGCCAAAAAGTTACTATAACCCACAAAATTTATTTCATAAAGTGGCACTACCTCTTTATAAAGTGGCTAATAATTTCTTTGAAATTAAAAATTTAAATTATATACCTCCGTATAATTTCTATTAATATTACACACATAATGAAGCCAATCATTACATTAAACAAAGTAACTTTAAATTGAGGCTTAACGAACTTCTCGCCCAGAATTGTCTTAAGAAGCAGTTTACCTTGAAAATGATACTTTTTGTTTTAATTTTTCAAATGAGTTTTAGTTATAGATGTGTGTTCTGGGCATTTGGCGTTTAAAGAGATTTCGATTCATGAAAATGTCACTTTTTGTTGCCTATTTCTGGACCAAATGTATGCCAAGTGGCACCGATTTGAAATATTAAATTTAAACTAACAGATTGTTTTTTAAATGTTCTGCTTACGCAAACACACGCGTAAGGTGAGAGAGATTTATAAGTTTGTTTTTTTTTTTTTTTGGACTCTGGGAAGCTGGAAATGGATATTAACAGTAAAAACTCATAATTTTACTTTTGTTATTTGTAACATTATGACGCACTTCCTACTGAATTATTCTAACTTATATTTCAAATATTGTTCCGCTATAATAAAACTGACTGGAAGTTAGAATATCACTGTAATATAATCACTAATTATTACGAAATAATCATATTATATAAATAAGTATTCATTAAATTCGTATTAGGATAATAGAGTAGAATTGTTAGGGGAAGCTGACCAGAGTTAGTTATGGACCGAATTGTTATAAACACAAAATTTAGATAATTTAATTGGGTTTTAGTGGGAAATGTGGTGGCAAGGTGTGGACATCTTTATCATTAACGGCCAGTGTCAGGGCCGGCCAGAATGTCAGGTATTCTGGAGCAATATCGGCGTGTCAATGTTCCCACACATACACCAGATCGTCCCATCCTCGCTGGCCTCGTCCAATTTAATATATCGGTGGCTGGCCAGAGCTCTTTGTCCTCCTGTACGAGAGCTATTACAAAACATCAGCACACTTCATGCCGGGGTTCATCTGAATTTAAATTAATCCCTAACTGGTCAGGCATAACTTGCGTCACCACACTGGTGGTGATGTTGATGACTGGGTGGTGTGGAAGTTTATTAATATGGCGGAACTCGGCGCCCTACCGCTTTGCCACATAAATGAGCTCAATAAACAGTTCAATTAAAAAAGCGAAGCTTAATACTTTATCAAAGAATTGGAACGGCCGATGAAAAATAATTCAGTTTGACTGATGAAATTGGTGGATACTGTTAATAGGATTCAATTTAACCTACAGTCGGACGCTGTGAGATATTTTTTTGAGAACGACTGAGTACAGATTATCAAACTGATCGCGTTAACTAATCTGTCAAAAATGTGCTACAATTGGGTCAATATACTAAATGTTCAGCAAATTTTATTCGTCACATAAAAGTTTTATAACCATCCATAACAATAAAGTTTATTTTTAACCAACAAATCAATAGTTTTATAAATAAAACTTCAGTCGAACAAGTTCAGCAAGCAGAAAAATAAAACAGAATATTAATAATTGCCTTTAAATAATAATTATATACTGGTAAGGAGATGATTAATCTTGTTCATTCTTAGAGCAACACATTTTACAGAAACTTTTCTCAATAAGCACAATCAAGCAGACTTGTGCACCTGCAATTATTCGTGCAATTTTTCACGATCTATCCTTTATACGACTTTCCTACCGGAAAAGTTTTAATATTTGGCCAGTCCTGCTCCCATTTTTGAAAATTTGTCACAGTTTTCTACGAGGTGACTAAGAGAACAGGATACGAAAGATGTAAAAAGCTGTAACCTGGGATACCGTGCAAGTTGCTTTGACAGTAAAATGATCAACTTATTTTTTAGGAGTGAATCTATCAATGATGTTGATAAAGTTATAAGTGCACTTTTATGGAAAAGGCTGGACTACAATTCACAACTTCGTTTTTAAATGTCAATTTTAAAAGTCAACCATTTTAATTCTTTACAAGATTTAACAATTTTATTTGGAACATTTTTCTAGTAAAATTATTTATTTTATTTTTTGATTTGAAAAGGAGCGCAACATCGAAAGTCCTTTGCACCTGAATTATACCGAAGAATAGATACGTTACTATAATACTTGATTTACTTTAACATCTAATCTTGTCGAAACTAACCTATTGGTTGGCCTTACTCGCCTTTCCTTCTAACCTAACTAACTAATTCCCAATATTCTTCGCACCCCATAGAGATCTAACCTAAATTTTAAAATCACCAATTTAAACACACCCGCTCACGTACTCATCCTAATAAATACATTCACCCTAATAAATACATACATCCCAATAATTCAACTCATCTCAACTGTGGCACTACGGCCCGTGTAGGACCTTGGCCTCCTCCAGTACCTGACCCCGAGCTCTCTATCCAGAGCTTCCCTTCTCCACTGTCTTACCTTCAGTTCCCGGAGATTCTCTTCCACATCACACATCCAACGCAGCCTAGATCTCTTCCCCTCGGTCTACTGCCTCCAGCGCTCTTCGTGGTGCTCTCTTACGCTCCATTCTCTGCAATTGTCCCACCCAACGCAACCTTCCCTGCTTGACGACGGACACTAAATCCTCTACATCCCAATAATTACCTAGTAAAATTAGTTTAGGACAGTTCTGGAAAAGGTTAGATGTGCGTATCTTTCTAAAGTCGCTATTATTAAAAATTATAGTATTTTTTTGTTAATTTTTCTCAAAACAAATGCTGTAATATTGTTGAAAAAACGTCAATAAATTGTTGCAAACAGTATTCTATTAAGAAAGAATGAGAACCTTCGTAGTCAGGCTAAGAGGAAGTAATCTGATGAAGAGCAAGGATGTCATGGTGATGTCATCAGCAAAAGTCTTGTCACCAGACGTGAAATCTACTCAGAGAGAGAGCCTATACTATGAAGTAGGAAGGCGGCTTACTGCTACTTCTATTGGGCGAGAGTCGCTTGCTAGTATCAGAACGGGCTGCCAGTACTGGAGGCAGAGTGGCAGGTCTAAATGCTAATTACACGGTTAAGAACCGACACTTTGCCCATCCCCTTGCGCATCTAAGCCCTGCAGACATGGTGCTCCCTATGTTGGCGAGATTAAATTGGAAAGTTACTAAGTGTTTGTCTAGGCTGGGATGGGCTGCCAACTTACCACCTAATGTTACATAGCCTCTCGGCTTGCACTGACACTTGTTCCATTTTGCTTACCTACTTCTCTTAACCTATATATAGTATAATTATTTTATTTTCTAACAGAAATTAATTTTTTGTTTATTTGTTTCGGATCCTTGAAAGAAGATCGTGTTCAATTTTGGGTTTTGTCTTAAAGTTACTTCCCTCAGTCTTTTTTCCTTAAAAAAATGGTTATTAGAGAAATCGCACTGTTCAGAATCAGCAAAAAGTCCAGCAATGTTATGGCTCTTCAGCACTGTCGTCTACCTGAGTAAGAGGGTGGAGGAGAAAGGTGTAATTCAAATGATAGAGGTGGAGGTTACTTTTGGCTACTAATGAAAATAGCGTTAAAAAGAAATTTAATTTCTAATTAATTAATTAGAAGAAAGAAGAAGAGGCCGTAAATGTCATATTGGGCTGATAGAATAGAATAGAATAAATATATACATAAAATAAATATAGAAGTGTAAATGTATAATACATTTCAACCTTCTAATCTAGTGGAGAAAGAGAAAAGTTAAGTGAGGAGGATTGGAATGCAGGGAAAAAGGAGGAAAACCCAGCAGTTAGTATAGAGAGTTAGAGTAGGATATGTTGTAGTCTTCTGTATCTGTATGTTGTAGAAGGATCTGTAGGAGGCTATGATAGCGGCAGAATGGATTGGGATGGCAGTCTAGGATGGAAAGGAGTTTGAGCAGACGATTTTGGATAAAGGAGTGTACGGGAAAAATGGACGCAGGCTCCGTGGAGTGAGTCAATTCTAGTGCGTTGTGGAGAGTCTGTTGCGAGTCTGAGAAATTTGTTCTGGGTTACCTGAAGTTTCTTGATGTTGCCACTACAAGTTAGGCTCCATGCGGAGCAGGCGTAGAGCAACATCGGCCTAATGACTACTTTGTAGAGGAGGAGTTTGTTAGTCATAGTCATTTTGGAGTCACGTGAGAGTAGAGGAAATAATAGTCGTATAGCCAGTTTGCCTGCGTTTACTTTGTCCTGAACGTGCGTAGTGAAAGTCAGTTTGTGTTCTAAAGTTAGCCCTAAGTGCTTCACGTAGGTATACCACGGAATGAGAGTGTTATTCCATCTGATTTGTCGGTTAAAAGTGGGTCTGCGTTTGGTGAAGAGTATAGCGTTTGTCTTGCCGTGGTTAATTTTAATTTTCCATTTGCTGTCGTCTACTATTCGTGTGAGTAGGAGTTCAGTGGAGAGTCCTGGTCTAAAGCCAAACTGTTCGTTAGTTAGTATATTGTGTGTGTAATTGGGCTGCTTGTGATTAATCAGTCAATTACAAAAACAAAATGTTCTCTATCTTAATAGATAAGCAAAAAATAAACTCATTCTTCTGAGATGTCTCTTTCCAAATTGGAGTACCCTTACAAGTAAAAAGATCTCATCAAGTAAGAACTTCATAATAAATACCTAACCACCTGTTTGATCCCTCTTCCAGAGAGTCTACACTACTAAGAGATTTGGCAGGGCCACCGAAGTGTTCCAGAACTTGCCAAATGTCTGGCTTGTCTTTTTTTTTTTTCTAAATCATTATTAAATACCAACTGATTTCTTTATTTTTATTTGTTTTACGCACGTTAACTCCCCTTTTTAAACAGAAGGTCCCTTAAATTTAACACGTGCCCTTGTTATAAAACGGGTAATTTCTTTATTGACATCTAAATATAATTTAGCAGCCTCATTATCTATGTAATATTATTCTTTTTCTCTATTTCTGAACTGAGGCAGATAGCGATTATTATTGTTCACGTAATATAATTGGGTATTAAATATAGTAAGTTCAAGTTATAGCCAGTATAAATAGAGCCACTTTACCGAATAAACATTGTATTTTTTAAAAGATTTTTTTCAATAAATTGCTGAATATTTTGTATTAGGTAAATTGAGAGCAAGTGATATGTGATTGTTTCGCACCGAACATCTCACGAGCTATGACACTTTCATGATCTAGAGCAGTGATGGGCAAAGTACGGCCCGCGGGCCAACTCCGGCCCGCGAAAGTACGTATTTAATCCGGCCCGCCGAAGGTCCATCGACATGGATAGTATATGGCCCGCTGTAATTACGTTTTGACGGTCGAGAAGTATAAAGTAGATTCTACTTAGTAGAATAATCCGTAGATGCATAACCTATAGGTGAAGCTAAACTAGCCGCGTAGTTACACAAGTGTGTAATGCTGTAATGTTTTTGTAATATTATGATTAAAAGCTTTAACACAAAATGCATTTTTTCTATAATTCTGGCCCTCCTCTAGAATTTCTTAAACTTTGTGGCCCCCCATTAAAAAAGTTTGCCCACCACTGATCTAGAGCGTCTTATTCAATGCTGAAGAGTCCAACAAATATCACATATTTATTTAGTTAATAATCCCATTTTTACCTTTAACTGAAAAGCGAGTGTATCTATTAAAATAAATGAGTAAATCATAGAAGTTCTCAACTATATTATTTGTGTTGAGTAAGGCGCCACGGTAGCCGAGATGTTAGAGGCGAGATCTGCAAAGCTGTATTGTGGTACTGGGTTCGATTCCCGGTCTTAGGCCTTGGATTTTATTTAATGGTTAATAAAAGAAATTTACAGTAAAGTATGTTTACTGGTCGCCTCCGTCCACGTCACCTAATTGGTAGTTGGACGTTAAGCCCCGCCTGAAAAAATAGGCGATTACTTTACTTTTTTATTTGTGTTGAGTACAATTCAAAGCTAAATTCCAAAATTTTGTAAAGTTGCAGTTTTAATAAATTATCTTGTTTTGTTTCGATCGATGAGAGATTTCGTTTAGTTCTTTGTTTACGTCCCTCAATAAAGTTCTGTTTTATTGAGAAATATTTTTGAAATATGTACTCTATCTGTGTTAAAATTTGAAGCAATATTTAATATCTGTTTATAAATTTAAGAAATAATGGCGCTTCATCGTAACGCAACGTTTAGAGTTTAATTAAAACCGTTTTATGTAGGTTGATGGGAACATGAATGGAGAAAATATTACGGTAACAAGGTATTTGATCACGATTGCAGCATCCAGAGATGACATACAGCAGTCACAACAAATATATAATGGCCACAGATACTGTTGTATTTAACTTTGACCAAGTGCTATCCTGGACAAAGAGAATAATAGTACATTGTTCATGCGGCGTTCGGGGCATATCGCTAGCTCTCTCTTCGCTGATACAACAGCATTTCAAAAAAGATGTAATTGGCAAATCTTTATATTGCACCGGTGGATGTAACATTTAAACTTATTCCATTATATTTAACCAATCGGTTTTCATAATTACCACTGTTTATGCGATATCTGGTTTTGACATCTTGATCATTAATGCACACATAAGAAATTTATTCAACAAAAAAATGAGGTCAACATTTTATTGCAAAAAGTAATAAAATGCAACTTGTTTTTCCAAAGGTAGAATAATCTCGCATTTAATGATTTGTTTTTATTGCTCCATGTTTAATTACTTAGATAACAGAATTTATTAAGGTTTTTTTTATTTAGTAAAAACAGTTTCTTATTCATTTTTCAAAAAACTGCATTTTCTAATTTTTATTTTCTTTTATACTACTTAGTAAGAGAAGATATTGTTGCGCTATTTTCAATTTTTTGAGGTTCCCTCAGTCCGAAACGAAGTTTGTACAAAATGTGGTATTGTAAAGAACCACCGTAACTCATTATCAAAAAAATTCTTAAAGTTTAAATTAAAATACAATACAGAAAACTCTATTTCAGCCTGCAATCTCATATAAATCCTCTTGCTCAAAATCTTTCTTCTAGAACTCTTCCTGACAAAGACAGTGGCCTCGTGATCTCCTCTCCAGTGAAGAGAGTGGCTAACCATCTAATATTTGGGTGTGTTACCACTGGGTAACTTCTCCACTCGTTACTTATCATTTGTTATTCGGTTATCACTGTTACTTATAGCGCTAACGCGCTGATTGTGGCACAAATGAACGCAAAAAAAAAGAAGTTTAAATTTGATATTTCGCTTAGGTTTTATCAGAGGTTTCATCAAACAATAAACTTTTGGATCAAATCAATAAAATTTTACTAAAATACATTTTTATATATTTTGAGATTTTCATGCAAATGGCTTTTATTATTTTATTTAAACATTGAGATAAAAATTATCCAAATAATTCTTGCAACTTTTAATCAAAGATATTTTCCGAAAATTAGGGCACTTCTAAGAAGAAAAGCGGTTTGAATCCTTCAAAAGGGGATATGAATCCATATATGACTCAAATATTTGAAGGTTAAATCAAATTTGTTATTTATAGTACTCATTGAGAGATCTCTTGGGAGATACGCCACAGTCTTCCAGGCTGAGGTTTTTGCTATTAAAATATGCGCTGAGGAAAACCTGCGGATGGAACCTAGAAATAGGGAGATTCGCATCTTTTCGGACAGCCAGGCTGCACTGAAGGCTCTCATATCCTTCAGAATTACCTCTTCCCTGGTCTGGGAATGCAGGAAGGCCCTAGAACTACTGGCGCGGCACAACAAAGTTCGGTTGGAATGGGTGCCGGGTCATGTGGGTATTGAAGGGAATGAAAAAGCTGATTATATGGCCAGGAATGGGGCTAACACTCCTTTCATCGGTCCAGAGCCTGTCCTGGGGATCACCAGGGGTTCGGTTCGCGCGGCTCTCAGAGATTGGATCTGGAGGGAGCACGAAAAGAACTGGGTGATGTGTCCTGGGGTTAAACACAGCAAGACCTTGATGCCTTGGCTGTGTAAGCAAAGATCCAAAGAGACCCTGTGTTTGGGCAGAAATCAGATTACTCTGATTACAGGCCTATTCACGGGGCACGGTAGGTTCAAGAAGCATCTGCACAAGGTGGGGCTTATCAGCTCGGAGCCGTTGTGCAGATTATGTCAGGAAGAGGAGGAAACGGCCTCTCACCTGTTATGAAACCTTTGGAACGTTGAGGCCGAAGGAGATAGTAGCGCAAAAAGAACTAGTAGGGAAAGTCCTTGACCTCTTTAGGAGGGGAGGGTTCGCCTACTAGAACTAAGAAGGGACTGGCACAATAAGTCTTCTGTGGCTGCGGTGCCTTGGGGCATACGTCCCGTCCCATCTACTATCTTAATCTTAATCTTATAGTAATTATGATAGAATACTCTGCTTGACGTCAAAAAAACAGAGTCAGAAGGCAGAGAGTCATCTTTATAAAACAGAGGCTTTAGTGAGTGGTCACTCTGGACCAGTTGGGTCTGTAAAAAGCAGAAGATGTCTTTTCTTTCTGTTTTGTCCGCCTAGTGGTGGCTTTTAAAAAACATTTTGCTGAGTGTTACATCAGTAATCAGAAGTTCCAAAATCAAATGCTTTATGAGTTTCTTTGATTCATAATGATCAATAGACAACACTAGTAAAATGAGTTCGGTCAACCAAATGATTGTAAGCGATCACCATTAACATGAACTTTGGGTAGTCAGTTCTTCATTTAAAATGGTTTACATCAAATACACTTCCATTTTTGGCAAATGGAAAGATCATTCGTTCTAAAAATACAGAATATCTGTTTCTATTTTTTGGGGGGAACGATGGAAGGCGCTCCAAGTATTTAGTTTCCTTCAGCGACCTCGTATTGCTTCAAATTCATTCACATTCTGCAGATAACTGTCACACTTCTCTTGAAGAAATTCTCTGCTTATCACAAATTATATTAGACCACTTGTCTATCCAATCGTTACAGCGCTGAACGTAGCTGGTGGCCTGATTTTGCTCCTTACTTAGTGTTTCCATTGAATGGGTCAAATCCAAAATATTATTCTCCATATATAGCGAAAGGTTTAATTGAATGACTGTAGCTCAGTTTATTTCAGTCACTGTCCAAATCACATCAACGAGGTATTTGTCACTTAACAGTTTGTATGGGATTCATATCTTCCCAATCAATCAAATTTTAATTTATTGATTTTACGTTTTGTACAATCTTACAATTTTACTTACTAAAAATTTAATAATATTCAAAACTTAAAATTTTTGGGCTACCCTGGTGGGTATTTAGGCGAAATATAAAATTTCAGCTTTTTGCGATTTTTTCGTTTTTAAAAAATAGTAGACAAAAAACAAACACAATTTTTCGAAATTCAGGAGACCTTAAAATCTATATTTTCGATGGAATTTCAAAGCTAAAAGTATGTATATTCTTTTGCATTGTGCAAATTCAAGAATGTAATTTCAAAAAATTATAAAATTGCGGGAAAAAATGTTCACATTTTTAGTTACCATAATTTATCATTTTTTTTTGTTGTTTTTTTTTTAAATTAAAGATCACCTTGTTTTATAAATTTATTGTTCGCGTTAAAATGTGTTTACTTAAAAGTTAATGATGTGCTGTTATATTTTGGTGGCAAACCCCGCCTATATCAAGCAATAAAATTATGGAGAGATATACACAGTAAACAAAGCATATGAGCGTGTAAAGCAAACTGTATGCTTGAGCGGTGCACAAGCATACTGAAAATGAGTGAAAATATTAACAGAAACTCGCTATGAAATATAAAAGGTTGAAATAGCAATTTTGGACTTTAATGAAATCACGTTTCTCACATTAGATGAAAATGGCAAATATTTGTACTCCATTTCTCAACTTGTATATATATTTTTTTTTTCAAATCTTTGCTAAGCCGTTTGTCACGCTGAAGTACAGTTTGTTGGTAGATATAGGGTTAGTATATCATTTTCATTTTTAAAATTGTTCTATCTTTATTTCTTTTTTTGTAATCTCGTTCTTTTTCTTTTGTTTTTTATATCATTTTTGACACTCTGAAAGGTTTTCAGTAAAAATTCCATTGATCAGTTTTGTAAAACTGTAAACTGCAAACCACCGTTCTTAGAAGCTTCTACTAGGTCTTTACCACAACAATATTATCCCCTAAAGCCGACTAACAGTTGCGAATAGTACCTCTGATTTCGGTCACTTAACTTTGTTCCCTTTTTTGCAATTTGAAAATGTTTATTTTCTTTCCTGAATTTATTGAAATGCAAAAGGAACTCTGTTCCCCAAGGTTCCATCCTAGGTCCTATCCTGTTCATCACCTACATAAATCCTCTACCCAAACCTCCTCATGTCAACATTGCCTTGTACGCTGATGATGTGGCTTTATACACGTCATCTTGGAGAATGGACACTATGACGAACAGACTTAATCTTGCTACAGACAGACTAACCAAATTCAGCAATAAGTGGAAAATTAAAATTAACCACGATAAAACTAACACCATACTCTTCACCAAACGCAGACACTCTTTTAGTCGACAAATTAGACACAATAATTCTGTGATTCCTTGGTCTGCCCACGTTAAGTACTTGGGTCTAACTTTGCACAACAAACTGACTTTCACTACACACGTTCAGGACCAAGTAAACGCAGGTAAACTGACTACACGACTGTGACCAACAAACTCCTCCTCTACAAAGTGGTCATTAGACCGATGTTGCTCGACGCCTACTCCGCCTGGAGCTTGACTAGTAGTAGCAACATCACGAAACTCGAGACATCGCAAAACAAATTTCTGAGACTCGCAACAGACTCTCCACGACGCACTGGTCATTGACTAACTCCACGAGACTGTGTCCATTATCCCCGTACACTCCTATATCCAAAATCGTCTGCTCAAACCCCTTTCCATCCTAGAATGTCACCCTAATCCATTCTGCCGCGACATAGCCTCCTACAGATCCTTCTATTCCCATACAGGCACAAAAACTAAAACACATACTCCTCTAACTCTCTACACTAGCTGCAGGTTTTTCCTCTCCTTTTTTCCCTGCATTCCTATCCTGCTCATCTTAACCTTACTAAGATTAGCATTGATATGAAGGTTAAAATGTAATGAGCATCTTATTTTTTGTATATATTTTGAAATAAATATTTATTCATTAATTATTCAAAAGGAACTCTTTCACGACAAAACTTATGCAAAGCCAGTCTAACAATTTGCACTAGGGTCATTCCATGTCAAATCAACACGGGGTCTGAACCTCACCATCACGGATTTTCTTGAAATTTGGCACATGTGTACTATTGGAATAGACTTGGAAAAATATGAAATTTTACTGTGATATGTCAACTGGTTTATGAGTTACAGGGCTGTAAAGTTGCCAAAAATGGGCTGAAAAACAGGGAACCCCGTGTTTTTGAATTACTGTAGAAGCTTTCCTAATTGAGCTACAGACTTGGGATTGGTGTCATTTTATAGCATATATGATGCCCTTTCCTGTGATATGCGACACCATATGGGTTAGGATAAATAAAGTTTGTTAAATTTAAATTTAAAATTTAAATTTTAAATTTTTTAAAAAGTACATATTTTAAAATTTTAAAATTAATTCTATGAATAGATAGTAGTGTTATGAATCACTGGCCAAAATATTAATTTGGGACGACAATGGCTTCATTGTTAAAAAAAATTAAGACTAAAGCTCCAATCCGATTAATTCAACTCTGAATTCATGTTAATACAATAATGCTAATAATAATTCCACTAACAAGTCCAAAGTAAAACATACTATTAAGTAATAGGATCTCTTTATTATTTTAAGCTTGAAAACGCTTCATTTGTTTGACATGCGTCACTTTCTAGTAGGACATATGTAAGTTCTTCCAGTCAGAGTCACAGGATCAATTTTTATCAAAACATCCACTACTGAGACCCTAAGAATATCGGCATTTCTTGGATGCGAGATGATTTAGAGGGACCAGCTGGATGAAGAAAAGTTACTTTTACTTCATCAAGTTCTTCATTTTTCTCTAAAAAAATATCCAAGCCACCAGTTTCTTTATAGACTACACTGATATAACCTGATATGTCGGCTAATTTTAGTTTATCAGGGAATTTTGAAACTTCCATTTCGCAAGCTTCTGAGTTCATAGAAAAGTTTTTAACCAATATTTTGGATTTACTTCTGGGAATGAAAGCATGATATTGCTGTGTTCCTTTAATAGCCAATGCTTGAGCAAACCGATTTTTTAAAAAATACTCAGATTCAACATAGTCTTCCTGGATTGAATATGCAATGTCTATGTTGGTGATGTTTTCTACTGCCCACTCAAAAAGTTGTAGTGAAGTTTGAATTTGATTTTCATAGGGTCGTTGCAAACTGGCATGAGCTGCCAGTCTCTTTACCGAACCCCCTACGCAATCACAAGGCCCTTTGCCGACTTAAACCAACTTAAAGAGGCTGATATCTCAGCCAAAGAAGACTATTCTTGAACAAAGATATTGAATTGAATTATTTTTGTATAATTTGATTAACTGCATAATTTCATTAAAATAATGTATTATAATTAATATGAATAATTACTGTAATCATAATTATTAATTCTAAAAATGATTTCAAAATCAATATTTTAAATCTTAATAATTATTAATTATGATTCATTGATTCATTATTACTATTTTCAATTAATTTATTACTTTAATTTTATTAAAATATATTTTCCATGAAAAGGAGCTTTAGTCTTAAATTTTTTTAACAATGAAGCCATTGTCGTCCCAAATTAATATTTTGCCCAGTGATTCATAACACTACTAGCTATTCATGGAATTAATTTTAAAATTTTAAAATATGTACTTTTTAAAAAATTTAAAATTTAAATTTTAAATTTAAATTTAACAAACTTTATTTACCCTAACCCATATGGTGTCGCATATCACAGGAAAGGGCATTATATATGCTATAAAATGACACCAATTCCAAGTCTGTAGCTCAATTAGGAAAGCTTCTACAGTAATTCAAAAACACGGGGTTCCCTGTTTTTCAGTCCATTTTTGGCAAATTTACAGCCCTGTAACTCATAAACCAGTTGACATATCACAGTAAAATTTCATATTTTTCCAAGTCTATACCAATAGTACACATGTGCCAAATTTCAAGAAAATCCGAGATGGTGAGGTCAAAAATGGTCTTTTTTTGTGTTGATTTGACATGGAATGACCCACTAGTAGAAGCACCAAATATTACTGGTGAACCGGCATTAATATTTGTAAGTAATTTACGGTGCAACTTTACACGAAGTGTAATTATAACTGTAAGATTGTTTCGTAAGCGATTTTTTTTTTTTATTCTTAAATTAATTACAAAAAAAATTACTTTTTAGAAGTAATAGCTTTAATTAATTTTCTTAAAAATGTGATCTCTAAATGGAACGTTTATAAAGGTAAGACAAGAGAGCTAATTAGCAGACATCAAATAGTCAATGAGAAGGAAAAGATCTCTGAAATTTGTTAAAGAGAGAACATCAACATTAAAGGCTGAAAGTGTTCATTTCCTTGGTTTGATGGAACGTCGGGTTTATCTTACTTACTATAAGATATTCAATGAATTCTGTAGCCTTCAAACAAACCTTCCCTTAAGTAATATATATATATACTCATTATTGTGTATCACAAACAAGCATGAAGTTCAATAAAGCTCCCGTAATTGGTTAGTCCTTTAAATGGTAAGATTAAAATTATCCTTTAAGTTGATGTTTATAATTCCCAAAATTAATGCTTTATCTATTCAATATATTTAATATTTTCAGCCCAATTTAGTTTATTCAATAACTATGTTTTCGAAGCGTTCCGAATTCAATGATTTGAAATTATTATTTAAATGTGTTTGGATGAATAATTTTCTCTCGTATTATATTTCATTAATTTATCAATTAATGATTTTTTTTTTTTGCATTTCGATTTCAATTTGCCACAACTGTATCAGTTTTACTAGTCAGTTCTTTTTTCAAATTTTTAAATGAAAATCAAACTCCCAAGAAAAGAAAAATAGTCGCAAATGAAAAACTAACAAAGAATTCAGAAAACAAATGGAGATATACTGGCGTTGTCCATTGAAGCTTGTAAAGGTTAGGTAGGTATGGTCATCTGATAAGAAAGATGATAAGAAAGAAAAATGAGTAGAATCCTTGAAACAATATATCATCCTGGAAACTAGAGAAAGGAAAAAAAAAGAAAAAAGAAGTCCTGTAATTATATGAGGATCATCATATACTCGTATATAAGATGGCTAGAGAATTTTGGTGGTTGTTAGAATGGAGAGCATTTGTATGCAAGAGAAACTTGCGGTTGAAGGAAATCGAATAAAAGAAGAGTGGATATCGTCTAGTTTCTGGTATCTACCATTAGAAAGAAATGGAAATTCCGAAAAAGAAAGAATTAGTATGGTACGCTCACCTCAGGCCTGAAGGAGGAAATTGTGCATCTCATTAAAAAAGACCTACTGGCAGCGACATGAGATTACTCCTATACCGTTGCATACAAAATAAATAATGATAAATAAATAAAATGAACCAATGAATTAAAGAAAGTGAAAGATCTGCTAATTACATAAAGGGTGAGATGGGAATTTAAGATTGGTCGGTTTTCTACAGTTTAGAAAAGTTAGATGATGAACAAGTAACGAAACAAAAAAAAAAAGGTTAATTGCAAAGGGAAGACTGGTTGGGGCATCTCCACAAAATGGACCCAGGTAGAGCACCTCGCATCGCCTATGAAGGACATCCCGGAGGCAGAAGGCCTAGAGGGAGTCCAAGACTAAGATAGTTGAACAAGGTGGAGGAGGACCTCTCCAAGTTAAATGTGGGAGGATGGAGAAGGAAAGCGTGTGATAGAACGGCTTGGAGTGAATTGTTGAAGGAGGCCAAGGCCTTACAAGGGCTGTAGAGCCATGGAGTAAGTAAGTAAGTAATTGCAAGGATTAAATAATCTTTTATTTAACAAACAAGCGGAGTGAAACAGAAAAAACTTACCACAAAGCATTGTTTTTTATTCGGAGTTTTGAAATAATGCTAACCAGATTTGTTAAGATTCTTTATAAAGTCATATTTGTAGAAATAAAGACAGCGAACGAAGAAGTTAGTGACGTAAGTAAGTGGTAAAGTGGCTGAGTGAAGATTAGAGGAGATTGAGAAGATTAGAGATTAAGTTCTGTGTAAAGTAGAGAGAGTTAGCTCGAAGAACTGAAAACACTTGACTAAATTTAAATCAAATATTAACAAATTCTGGTATATATATACTTTTTGGAATACACATTCTTGGATCCTTACTTGTGTAACGAGAGTCGCCCATTATTTTATTTTAGGCAATATGGTTTGCTCAGAATATTGTTATGCTCTAGCTTACCTAATAGCGACCCTAATTGTAAGCTGGTCTTCAAATTCTTTAATTTTATTTCATTTTTACGAATATATGAGTTTTTAAAAATATTTATATTAATAATTCAGTAAGCGAGGAATCGGTCTAGAACATAAAACAAAAACAACTCCGTCTTTGGCCAACATTTTGACAAATCCTTCATCAGGTTTTCTGTAAGTTTCAGTTCACTGGTTATAGTTTTCGATTCCTCGCTAACTGAATACTTAATATAAAATGTTTTACGGTCACTAAAAGCTAATAAAAAATGTTAAAATATGTTAAACGTAATAGAAAAATTGATGAGCTTTTCTTTTGTTGATATAAAAGTGCTATAGTACCGGGCTGACCTCCGGCTATATCCACCCTGGAAAACTGAAATCCCGGTTAAAACACTATAGTATTACATAGTGTTTTCTCTAGGACGAACTGATTAACACTGAAGACTAGCTTGAGATTAGGCTGCTCTCTGGAAGGATTAAAATAATGCCGGTAATTATCCATAAAAATATTACATATAACCGTGAAGTTGAAAATCAACCATTTACGACACGTAAAGACCATGGTAAATCCCAAGAAATTCAGTACTAATTGCACCATATTTTTGGATTACATACATAATGACCATTCAAGAAGATCAGGTATAAAAGAATTGCTGCCACGCCTACAATTATGTTACATCGGAAGACAAAAAATTTTCCTTGTCGCCACCGAAAATTAACTTTTGTTTCGGCGCCGATCCAGGTGTTCTTATGATGACACAACAAGATCCCGGTTAATCCGAATCCCTGTTAATCGAGAGCCGGTTAATCGAGGTTGCACTGTATAAGACAAACGTTTTAGCTATACTACTCACATTTTGCTGAAAGATTAGGATACTTTAAAACTAACAAAATATAACATGAAGACAAAAATAGTACAGCTTCTGTAAAGAAGAATCATTGAAAACCTTACTGTCTCTATGGTCAACACCATCCTGGAAGACCCTTGGACACAATCAAAAAGCTAGACACTACTTTTGAAGGAAAGGTGTGGGCAATATAAGACGTGGATGACCAACTTGAACGTGGGAAATAAAAAAAAAATGAAAGAAGGTTTGTGCCCCGGGAGGCCTAGCGCTGACCGAAGACCAAGTAAACTCGGGAAAGGTTGGTAAGGGTAAGGGCAGATTGCCCTGGGACCCACGGCCCCAATAACTAACCCTGATTGGATATACCCGCACACCTACGTCGGCTACAGCCACTGTTTTCCTTCTTTTCTATAGTTTCCTTCTATATAAAACAGGATATCCTTTTAAATCTACGTTTTGAATGAGAAAATAATATTTTCTTTTTTCCAACACTTCAGAGTAAAAGCTATAAATAATAAAAAATTGGGTTAAATCCGAATTGAAAACCTTTTTTCCTATTGCACTTTTTGTTTTGAAAGTGCCAAATTGTCTTGAGACTTAAAAATTTGGGCTAAATTTGTACTATGCCTTCAACAATACGGAGATGAGTGAACCAGTATTAAAAGTATAATAATAGCATTGCAAATAGTGCAAAATCTGTGAATATTAGATCTCACACAAACATCACAATCTGTTTGTAACCAAGCCTCCTTCCTCTATTACCATTCCACGTGATAGTTAGGCCCCGAGAATGATTGGAACAACTGGAAGCAGAGTGGTCAACCTTCAGGAACTTATCCTCACCATTGCTCACATACTGTACCCATCTAGGTAGTTTTATTTAAGGTATTTAATAGACGCTGGAGTTTCACAGGGCAGCATTCTGGGTCCTATTCTTTATTCCATTTACACTTCAGAAGTACCAACTGATCCTAACACTACACTTCCCACGCAGATGACACGGTCTTACTGTCCTCTAATCACGATCCTGTCCTAGCAAACAGAAATCTGCAGTCACGTCTCTCCTCATTAGAGCAATGTTTCAAGAAATGGGCTATAAAGCATAATGAAACTAAGTCTCAAAACATCACCTTCACTCTTCGTCGCTTTACTCTTCCTCCAGTCTTCTATAACCTAACACCTCTACCAGTAGAGAACGTTGCCCGCTACCTTGGGCTTTACTTAGACCGAAGACTTTCTTGGAACCCCCACACTAGACTTTAAAGAACAGAACTAAACAGAGGCTATCGACTTCTTAAAAGACTTTTTTAGGCAATAGATCAAAACTCTCTCTGGACTACAAAAGACTGATTTATACTTCTATATTGAAACCCATCTGGGCGTATGGAATAGAGCTGTGGGGTTCAACCAAACGCTCCAATCTCCAAAGGATTCAATCTCTTCAATTTAAAATATTTCTAACTATTGTACACACTCCATTTTATGTCTCCAACCTGACTATACACACTGACCTTAACATTCCTTTTATCACCGAAGTTGCTAAAACACGATACAGAAAACTCCATTTCAGCCTGCAATCTCATATAAATCCTCTAGCTCAAAATCTTTCTTCTAGAACTTTTCGTGACAACCCGACAAGACAGTCTTAAAAGACAGTGGCCTCGTGATCTCCTCCCAAGTGAAGAGAGTAACTAACCATCATTTAAGGTATTTATTAATTATAGTAAATTTCGAAAAAATAAAAACTTATGAGGAAGTTTAAAAGAGTAGAAATGGACTAGAATATAGCGTTTGAAACCATTATTTTGGAGAATGAAACGAGAACATTTATATAAACATTATTAAATGGCGACGTTATTTCTTCATCCAATTTTATGCCTTAGAAATTTATTCACCTTATTTAATCATTCTTTTCAATGCAATTTAAATGTAAAATCCTAGTTATTTCTTTTCACAAATAACTTTACTTGGCAATGAAATTAATTTTCCTTATCGTAATGCTCTGCATTTATTTGCTTCTAAGTGCTGCTCGTTTTTTATCAGTTTTTATTAAGACAACTTTCTATGGCTGAGGGTTAAATTTATTTAAATTTCCAGTGAGACTAACATTTATTAAAATTGAAATTAATCATTTATTTTTCATTAATCTTAATTACTTTGTAATCAAATGTAATTTTTATTATTATTTTAATTCTCATTAACTTTTTTAGTTTAGTACAGTTTGAAAATTAAATAAGTAAAATTCCACATAATCTTTCTTTCAACCCATTATTTATTTATAATACTTCATGGCTGTCTGCTAAATTCAGGAGGCAAAGAAAACTAACAACCGAAATAAGTAATATTTACAGAATCTGTGGTACTTCTTTAAGTTAACTTTATGATTTAGTTATTTGTGTGTTTAAAAGTGTAATAATTATTTATTCCTTTGCTCCCATAATTGTTTTCTCTTACTGCTCCTATCTAGAAGTACTGCTATCGAGTGAAAAAGCATTCCCATCAACGCTAACTTGAAGGCTTGAAGACCTTCAAAATCAGAATTTATTTTAGACTCATATTTTAATTTTCATTACTGCAATGAAAGGCGCATTTATTTCGCATTTCGTACAACTAAACAATAATTAGGTTAGCAAGCTACATTGTTTTTGCGAAAATGTTGAGAAATTAGCGATACAGTGCGGTTGTTTATCTACAATTCATAGGCAACACTCTATTAGGATGCGTGCATTCAGTTTAGTAAGAATTGTTGAAAGAGTTGATGAAATTCAAAATTTAAAGTGTAGTTAATCACTATTATAAAATGAACTAATTTTTTGAATATTTCTCGAAAAATGCTTCAACAATTTTCCCAATTTTGGACTCCAGTTGAACAATATACTATGAAGCTGAATCCATTTAGTCTACAGCCAAAAACTTCTGAGTGTAGCAAGATCTACCGTATACTCTTAATTTCTGATTATCTTAAAAAACAATCTTTTTCGTTATCACTTATATCCAGTCAGTAATAAATAACCTCTTACTGGTTCCTTCTAATTAAATATTTCAATATCATATTTATTGTTTAGAATTTGTTTTCTGTCACTGTTTGCAATTAACGAGTTTTGTTTTTATCTCACAACTAGCAGCCACTCAAACCACACTGGCCGCCATTCTGGTTTTGGCGGTAGCAAACTCCACAGAGCTGTTAACTTTCTTAATTAACAACATTTCCCGCCAGCTTAACTCTCCCACTGTCAAAAGTTTTAAGTTTTCCTAAAGTACAGCTAGTTCAACCGTAATAGTTGAAGTTTTGTACCTTTGACTTTAATTCATCATTGTCCAGCTTCTTTTAGAATCTTTGTCTTACTTTCTATTATAGTGTGGCAAAATTCAGTTCTCTTCCGTAAGTGCATGCCGGTTTTTGATTGGATAAAATATCCAAATAAATGTCGTGTTGCCACGGATAATTTCGCTAAAGTTTCGATGCCGAATTTTTGTTCTTGTTTTCCTTTCAGAGATTCTCTCAATGTTTCAGTATACTTCAAATCAGAACAATTCTAGCTGGCAGTTTCAAAAAAAAAAATATTAAAAGAGATATCTGTATCTTTCTTTTAATATGATAAGGCGAACAGATGAGAGTTACACATCAGGCTTTTCGAAATACGAGGGTCGTTTGAAAAGTCCGTGCAAAGTCAGAGAGATAGCACCACTGGCGCGTATCGAGGTTATGTTTAGTTAGTAGCATCTCTTGGAAGAACACACACCAAGTTTCAGCCAGATCGGTCTATTTCTTTGTGTTTGTCATTCGTTTGAATCGAGGAAGTCGAGTGATTTTCAAAAAATGGACGAAAAAGAATTTCGTGTGTTGATTAAACACTACTTTATGAAAGGCAAAACTCCTCAGGAGACTAAAGAGAAGCTTGATAAACATTATGGTGACTCTGCACCTTCGATTAGAACAGTTTATAAGTGGTTTCAAAATTTTCAGAGTGGCCATATGGGCACAAGTGACGCTGAACGTTCTGGACGCCCTGTTGAGGTTACTACTCCAGAAATCATTGATAAAATCCATGATATGGTGATGGATGACAGAAGAGTGAAGGTGCGTGAGATTGCTAGTGCTGTGGGCATCTCGAATGAACGGGTACATAATATTTTGCATCAACATTTGGACATGACAAAGCTATCCGCAAGATGGGTGCCGCGATTGCTCACGCTTGACCAAAAACGAAATCGAGTGAAGTGTTGCAAGGACGGTTCAGCTGTTCCAGAAGAATCCGCAGGACTTAAAGCGTCGTTTCGTCACTGTGGATGAAACATGGATACATCACTACACTCCTGAGACCAAAGAACAATCTAAACAATGGGTTACCAAGGGGGAATCTGCGCCAAAAAAAGGCGAAGACCGTTCCTTCGGCCGGAAAGATTATGGCGACTGTCTTTTGGGATTCGCAAGGAATAATCCTCATCGACTATCTGGAAAAGGGTAAAACTATTACAGGTGCATATTATTCATCGTTATTGGACCGTTTGAAAACCGAGCTGCAAGAAAAACGCCCACGATTGGCCCACAAAAAAATCCTTTTCTATCACGACAACGCACCAGCTCACACCTCAGCAGTTGTGGTCGCAAAATTAATGGAAATAGGGTTCCAACTCGTTTCACATCCCCCCTATTCTCCAGACTTGGCTCCCTCGGACTACTATTTGTTCCCCAATATGAAGAAATGGCTGGCGGGAAAAAGATTTTATTCAAACGAGGAGGTGATTGCAGAAACGAATGGCTATTTTTCAGACTTGGACAAATCCTATTATTCGGAAGGGATCAACAAACTAGAGCAGCGTTGGACGAAATGTATAAGCCTAAAAGGAGACTATGTTGAAAAATAAAAAAGGTTTACCCCAAAAAATTAAGTAGTTTTTATTTTTGCACGGACTTTTCAAACGACCCTCGTATAATGTTCTGCTTCCAAAAAACATGTTACTACCAGCATTCCGCAGTGACAATGAAATTGACGACGGATAGTTGGAAATAGTGTCCTTTTACAATTTAAATGATATTTGGTGAAATTAAGAAACATGACATTAATTTTTATAAAAAAAATACTATGACTAAACTATGAATCCTATAATTTTATTAATCAAAATAAAAAGAAAAAACTTAAAAATACCAAAGGATTCAAGATTGGCGAGGAATCGGTCAAATAAAAAACAACTCGTCTTTTTGCCAATGTTTCGACAAATATTTTGTCTTCTTCAGGGCCTGGATATTACAAATACAAACAATTTAGAGAATCAGTAACATAGAAAAAACAGTAAAAATCAGTAATACAAAAATAAACAGTAAAATACAATAAATTCTTTATAATTATTGAAACTTACGTGGCTATGCGGGTTGGTTGTAATATCCTGAAGAAGGCAATATATTTGTCGAAACGTTGGCAAAAAGACGAGTTGTTTTTTATTTGACCGATTCCTTGCCAATTTTGAATCCTTATTTTAATAATTTACGGTCACGAAGCCTGTAGATTCGTACTTAGAAATACCAATAAAAAATCATTACGTGAGGAAAGTGCTTAAGGAGACGACACCTAATGGATAAAATTACACGATAAAAGTACGTGATGCCTCTCTCAGGTTTAAGCATAAAAAAAGAGCATTAAATAATGGTGTAATGAATATATGTACATACAGTGGACCAAATTGATGAATATAAGAAATCTGTCTAAATAAGACGAGAGACGGCTGTCTCTGTCATCTCCGATCTATTCACTCCAAATAGAGGTGACAGTACAGCACACTTGCATGACGTAGTGACAGATAGCCTAAAGTAACCTGATATTGTCTCTGATGTCCCTTAAGTTTAATATGTTAATTTTAGACACATTCAAATATACCTTTAATTCAAATATTGAAATTGAATTCAACATTTGTAACTATTTCAGTGATAAACAATTGCATGATGAATTTGTAACCATTTCAAATGTTGCCTGACACAAAGAGCTGATGTCTAGTAAACTGGAAAAAATATAAAACGCTAATAATTTTGAGTATCCAGAGGCGGGTCTAGGATCCATGGCATTGTTGGAATGGAGAATCCAGAGAATGGACAGCGTTGTCCTAATATTTTTTTTATCCTAGAAGCCACATTGTCCTTCCATGGCTGTAAGTCTGCAAAGAGATCCTACCAGTTTTGCACTGAGCGGACATTGCTAATTTCTTCTAATGTTTGACTTTTATTTCTGGAGAAATTACTTGATAGAATTTCGAGTTTCCCATTCTAAAGTAAATGTGGATTTCTGTTTTCCTGTGGATTGCGGTTGTCCACTAAAATCGAGACTCTCTTCAACAACTGTTGGGTAAACGGTGGCCGATCTCATTTAATTTTCGAAAATGGTAACAATGGCTAACTTTTATTCGGAAATTAATCACCTATTCCTCTGTAAGCCTTTTTTTCAATTATTCTGTCTCCAATAAATTGAGCTTGCTAGCAATGGACCGCTTATAAGACTGAAATATCTTGAACAACAAACACGGACAATCGATGTTCCTAAAGAAACAGAAAATACTTTAATACAATAGTGTTAACAAATCGATGGAGACTGGAGTATCTTAACTGTGCAATTTGACTAAATGTTCAAATACAGATTACAGTTGCACTGATTGGTGATTCTGATGCTACCCTTCTAATAATTAGAAAATTTCATGCATAACTGTAGTATCAAATTCAAAGTATAAAAAATACTTAGATTCCCTTCCTTCTTGCACAAATCACTGTTTGAAAAACCAGACAAGAAGACGGGAACCTTAACAAAGGCAAGGATGCTATCAGCATTGAAAAAACCCAAATCTCAACAGTAGGGGTCAACAGTAATAAGTAATAACAAACATATCCTGTGCGATATGCTGAGATATTCAGCGCAAAATATTCGTGCACAAGAGCACAAAACCATCAGGTTTTCTTGGGAGCTCCTCAATAAATGTTCTAAATATCTATGGGCACTGCCTTAACCGCACCATTAAGCAAAAATAAAAAATTATATTATAAAAACTACTTAATTTATTGATTAGTATAATGAAATATTGTACTGATGCACATCATGTTGTAGCACAAGTATGAATACAACTGGAGGCAATTTAATCATGTAGTATAATGTTCACCTGGGAGAGCGCACATTATAACAACAGTGCAAGTACCACCATCACTTGGAAGACGGGGCACAGAAGAGCAAACGTGCCGACGAGACAATGAGCGGCTATTATCATTTATTTGATACAAAAGGCTTCTCTGGAGACTTGTACGGAGGATATTAAACCATTTATAATCTCCCGACGAGCAGAATCTGTATGAGAGATTGTGAACTCTTTAAACTGCTCTGAGAATTTCTATTTGCTTCTACGATGAAGAAAAAATTGTATTTGCGTGCTTTAAATTTTGTGATTAACGCTTAAAGCTCCATCTTTTAATTGTTAGTAATAATATTGCTTTAAATTTAACAAAAATAAATTCAGAATTTTGATAGCTAAGAAACAATCGGGTGCCCTACTAGGACCAAATCATCAAAGTATTAAAGATTCAGATGCGGCAATTTTTGATTTTTAAATTTTTTAAGAAAAACACTCTTAGATGATTCAGGCTCCACACACACACACACACACACACCGACTTACACACTCAAAGATTTTATAGAAATCACTGTTCCGAACTTTGAAAAACGGAAAACGGATATTTCTGGTAAAATCAATTTGGGAAATTTGATATGATCGCAGTACTTTTTCACCTTATTTTTTTGATTTTACTAAGCACTCGTTTAGATTTGAGTAAAATGTATTCTGCTTATTTCGCTTGAAATTGAGCTTAATCTTTCTGCTAATTTTCACTTACAATTAAGTTGCTGGGAATCCTCGAACAACACCCCGACTGGCAAATTTTGATACCTACATGTTGATAAAATCTCTAAATTGCCCATTTACTTTTATCAACTAGATATTATAAAATATATCATCGTAATTTATTAAAAATTAGTAAAATGCTTTGACCACTACCAAGAATCGACTGCAGTATTAGCTTCGTATAGCAAATCTTTATGTAAGACGGTTTTCAAAAACAGATTTTATTATTCTGTAAAGAATATAATTTTAAAATAAATAAATACAAAACATTAATAAATACAGTCATAAATAATTAAAACAATAAAATACCTGTAAAGAATAATTAAATTACTAGTTATAATTCACAGTCGTTAAACACTATGAAAAACTGTAACGTAAACACTCAAAAATGACGCTAAACCTTCCTAGACTATAACCTAACCTTCAGGCTGTGTGGCGTTGCCGGCAGACCCCTCTGATGGCACTTTTACATTTAGTTAAACAAATAAAGTGCACTTTAAAAATCGTGTTTAATTTGATTGATGTAAGTTGAATATTCCTTTTTTTCGTATTGACGAGGAGAGTCCATTCTTAATTGTAGTTTGTTATTATTATTATTATTATTTGGTCAAAATTGGAGCGACTTCTAGCAAATATTTCAGGAAAATACATTTCTGTGACATTTGTAAGTCTTAAAAGTTTTAGTTACGTTCTGTCAAAAGTGAATTTCAAAATGTAAACAGGCTATCACCTTTTCCCAAATGTCCATTAATACTACGTAAATGTCCCAATAACCTATCATACATATCACCTTTGAATGGTCACAATGTTATTCTAAATGTATTTCAGTTTAAAATACATTATTAGTATTGACATTAATATCTTGTGAAATTGAACTCTGTGTATCTTGTTGTAAATAGCGAATTTTGGCTCTTGAAATAAAAAATCCCTAAAATTATTGAACTGGTTGAAGTTAAAGTTGTTTTGCGTCTATAAAACTATTTTGTAGGCTTAAAAGACGCAGTAAAATTAGGTAAGCTGTACTAATGAAACAACAACAACAACAACAACAAAATGATAGTTGGAATTATAGTGTAAAGTAATAGCCTATTTTTTCAGGAGGTGCTTAACATCCAACTACCAATTAGGTGTCGCGGACGGATGCGACTAGCAAACGTACTTTACTATAAATTTATTTTATTAACCATAAATAAAATCCAAGGCCTGAGACCGGGAATCGAACCCAATACCACAATACATGTTAGCTTCGCAGGTCTCGCCTCTAACCGCTCAGCTACCGTGGCGCCTCAATGGCTCATATTATTATTATTTTATTTATTAATTTGAGGATTCATAGTGCAAGATAGGAAAATAAATAGTAGAATTAAATTGGTTTGAACCAGACAAAGGAATTCTGTCCAACAGATTTTGAAGTTTACATTTTTAAAGTTACACGATATATTTATTTGTGGCAAGCCATAGATATTCAGAATTCTTGATCTACTAAGATATTATTATAATACTTCTTTTAAAAACGTCAGTTTGGATAATGAATGTAAAAATTTTATGAAACTATTAAATAGGTTAATATCATTAGAGTTATGGTTTCTTAGGAAATCTTATTCTCCGAGTTTTGGAGGGGTTAACTAGTTTGTGTTGTATATAAAACCTTCGAAAGGCTATGCTCTTATGAATAATTGTCCTTCTTGTAATGGTGCAGTAGGAATCCGGTGGAAAAAATTAAAATACAAAAATCTGAGTTCAATGGCGCCACGTGGTGCGTCCCAAGCATTTGGCTCTGCATTCCTTACTTTGCTTCATAGCTACATTTATGTTTCAATAAGTAAGTTATGCGCTGCTAATAAGATTCTGAGTTGGATTGAATATATTGCTGCTATTGGTAAACGATATACATATGTAGATAATGTCTTCAGTTCTGTCAGTAAAATATTAAAAATATTATTATGTAATGTAAAAGTCTTGTACCTAGGATAATGTGATTGGAAAAACTAAGAACGAGGCGAGAAAGATGGCAGCCGGCCAATTCGCCACATTCTCTTTATATAATTATATCGATGACCTATTTAAGAAACTCGCTTTAGTATAAAGGAAGCATGCCAAAAGTAGTGCTCTCCAAAACCTTGTCAGCTTCTACTCGTTCGCCGTTTCCATTGATTGTCAATGGCACGTAAGGAGCCGCTTTTAATGACGGCCACCATTCTAGTAATGAATAAGTCCCATTGTGTCCGCCAGGCATGCTAGCTCGCTCTATCTTCTTAATAAAAGGAAGTTGGTATATTCTGCTTCAATATTACTAAGGCATATCCATATACCAAGGCTTCCACCCACTCACCCCACACTTATATCACACTAGGCTAACCATCTTTCCAAAGAATGATTTATAGTATACGTAATTACATTATATAATACAATTTTTGTGACATTCTAAAGTACTATATTTTATTTTTTTAAACAGAATATCCAAGAAAGGTATACAGTACCTTTATTAAACAATTTTTACTCCCTATTAGGTGAGCTTAAATAGACCGGTTGCGGTTTCCAGAAAGGCTATGACGGATTTTAGAATAGAAATTTTCAAAGGATTGATACCTTGGAATCTATAAATTTACTTTCAAAATTATAAAAAAATCAATGCTTCTTCTTTTCATATTTAGAATTAAAATAGCGAGGATTCGGTCAAATAAAGAACAGAAACTCACATAGCAATTAGCCCTGAGAAAGACAATAAATTTGTCGAAACGATGGCGTAAAGACTTAGTTGTTTTTTATTTGACCGAATCCTCTCTAGTTTAATGCTAAATATTAATAGTTTACTGCCATTTAAAAGATAATAGAAATTATTTTTCTTTTCTTTATAAATAATTTTGTATTATTTTAATTCAGTAAATAAAAGTAGGACAATATAATTTGTTTTATTTAATTCAAAAAGAAAAAAAAAAAAATCCACATGAAATTTAAAAAATGTTTGTTAATAATAACCTTCAAAAAATAAAATATTGTTCGGAACGTTTCATACATTTTATTTTTGAATGGTCGTTTATGCCAATAACACAAAAAATCTTTACGAATACAAAAATTTTAACTAACGTGTGTTTCTTTAAAAAAAATTTTAAGGGCAAAAAGCATTCTCGATATTCTCCATAAAAATTACACTTCAAACTGTAATTGCTAAAAGGCAAAAACAAAAAGTTGAAAGAACCATTGTCAGCTTACAAATTATTTGCCTGCGGGTCGGCTAAAACTTGTTTTGTGAGTTGCTAGTTAAGTCAGTGTAGTTGTATTGTTTGCATTGTGAAGCATAAATTCTCGCTGTTAGACAATTACTAGCTAGCACTTTTGTTCTACTAAAGATTATTTATACAACAATTTTAATCTTTCTGTAATAATAATATAATTCTTAAATTATCGCAGTTACTCATCTGGGTATATCTGAACTCTTGGAGAATCTTCAGCTTTACTCTCTTGTAATACGATTCTACGACACAAATGCAGTTGCATTGAATTGACATGTTAAGAGTTAGTGTTAAATGAACTAAATTAAAATTTAGGCGAATTAGGTCCTCATAAAAAGGAGGCTGTTAAAAGAAATAATAAAATTTCATTGTAAAATATTTAAAATGTGAATCGAAATTGATATAAAACAGTGAAATTACATTTTTTTTTATACTATAAATATTTTAATGATTTTTTATGGAAGAAAGAGAATTAATAAAACATCAAGAGAATAAAATAAAACTTTTTACAAGGATACGTTGTCCTTTTTTGTAATAAAATTCTAGAGTGCGAGGACTGTTACAAGAAACATCTGTTTGTTTAAGACCTTTATTAGACCCAGAATTGGAGTAAGGCGTCATTTTTCTCCAGAGACACTCGTCACCAATTCTTCCTTTTAACGATGTAGCCCCAGTGCCACTAAATTGCGGTACAATCGAGTTGTACGTCACTACAAATCCATTTCTAATACGTTCAATAGTTACGAGGTTCGTTTGAAAAGTCCGTGCAAAGTCAGAGAGATAGCACTACTGGCGCGTATCGAGGTTATGTTTAGTTAGTAGCATCTCTTGGAAGAACAACACCAAGTTTCAGCCAGATCGATCTATTTCTTTGTGTTTGGCATTCGTTTGAATCGAGGAAGTTGAGTGATTTTCAAAAAATGGACGAAAAAGAATTTCGTGTGTTGATTAAACACTACTTTATGAAAGGCAAAACGCCTCAGGAGACTAAAGAGAAGCTTGATAAACATTATGGTGACTCTGCACCTTCGATTAGAACAGTTTATAAGTGGTTTCAAAATTTTCAGAGTGGCCATATGGGCACAAGTGACGCTGAACGTTCTGGACGCCCTGTTGAGGTTACTACTCCAGAAATCATTGATAAAATCCATGATATGGTGATGGATGACAGAAGAGTGAAGGTGCGTGAGATTGCTAGTGCTGTGGGCATCTCGAATGAACGGGTACATAATATTTTGCATCAACATTTGGACATGACAAAGCTATCCGCAAGATGGGTGCTGCGATTGCTCACGCTTGACCAAAAACGAAATCGTGTGAAGTGTTTCAAGGACGGTTTGCAGGTGTTCCAGAAGAATCCGCAGGACTTTAAGCGTCGTTTCGTCACTGTGGATGAAACATGGATACATCACTACACTCCTGAGACCAAAGAACAATCTAAACAATGGGTTACCAAGGGGGAATCTGCGCTAAAAAAGGCGAAGACCGTTCCTTCGGCCGGAAAGATTATGGCGACTGTCTTTTGGGATGCGCAAGGAATAATCCTCATCGACTATCTGGAAAAGGATAAAACTATTACAGGTGCATATTATTGATCGTTATTGGACTGTTTGAAAACCGAGCTGCAAGAAAAACGCCCACGATTGGCCCACAAAAAAGTCCTTTTCCATCACGACAACGCACCAGCTCACACCTCAGCAGTTGTGGTCGCAAAATTAATGGAAATAGGGTTCCAACTCGTTTCACATCCCCCCTATTCTCCAGACTTGGCTCCCTCGGACTACTATTTGTTCCCCAATATGAAGAAATGGCTGGCGGGAAAAAGATTTTATTCAAACGAGGAGGTGATTGCAGAAACGAATGGCTATTTTTCAGACTTGGACAAATCCTATTATTCGGAAGGGATCAACAAACTAGAGTAGCATTGGACGAAGTGTATAAGCCTAAAAGGAGACTATGTTGAAAAATAAAAAAGGTTTACCCCAAAAAATTAAGTAGTTTTTATTTTTGCACGGACTTTTCAAACGACCCTCGTATTTATTATCTTTTAGTATTTAAATAATCTTCCCTTACTTTAAGCATGACTGACTTTCTAAGCAAGTACTCTCTAATTCTTGACTACTTTTCTCTGCTGTAAACGATAGTTTTTAAATTTTTGTTTCAATAATATTTTGAGAAAAAAATAAAGGTCGGCCTGGCGTAGGCTTCATGGTGTTTGTAAAGAATAAATTTAAATGGTTTGTAATATTAAACGTAACTCTAATATAACTAAAAAAGTAAAGTAATCGCCTATTTTTTCAGGCGGGGCTTAACGTCCAACTACCAATTAGGTAGTCGTGGACGGAGGCGCCTAGCAAACATACTTTACTGTAAATTTCTTTTATTAACCATTAAATAAAATCCAAGGCCTAAGACCGGGAATCGAACCCTGTACCACAATACATATTAGCTTCGCAAGTCTCTAATATAACTATATTAATATATAATTAATTCGGTTTACGCCAATCCGAATTTAAATATAGATTTGATTCTATATTTATTTGACACTACACTCCTGCAGATTTTTATCTAAAGATGATTGTTAATGATTGGTGGGGTGATTTTAATCATTGCAATTTCCCCATCGGAAATTTTGGATAGATTTGATGATCCGAAAACTTTTTTTCACACTTTTATTTGAGTTTTATGTATTTATGTAAATACAAAATTTTGTTCGAGTTTCAATAACAAAAACTTTTATATGTATGTGTATTCTGGTAGATTTAAGAGTTAAAGATTCGGCAATAAGGAAGCAGATACTTGAATCTCAGGAGAGTTATCTGGGTCTAACAAATCGTTGGCTTTGTAACGAATAACAACACCTTCACGGAGTACGTGACATGATTCTACTGGCTCACCAATGGCAGTTTGTCTTCCTATAAACAAACAGTGACACGCCGTTAACCTCAATCTAATGCGCTTATTTTCTTTTTTTTTTTCTCTTACATCAGCTTTTTTATTATCTGTTTTATGGCAAATAAAATGGTGTAATGTATCGCATTAGTTGCTATCAGGTTGAGTTTACTATTCTTTAATAATGTTTTATTTTATTTGATTTGTTTCTTTTAGACAAACAAAAACAACTCATTAACTGACACACCTCGACAATTCACAAAAAACGCTGGACCCATATTACCGTAGCTCCAACATTCCATTCACTCACTCACACTATGTTCTCTTTACAGCAATTATTTCTGTGTGTTAATAGATACCCGCAATATTTTTGTAATATTATTATTTTTTTTTTTTTAATAGCTACAAGTATGACTTTAAAGTTACTTCTTTTACGCACGTAACATTGGATATTGCTAGCAATCTTATCAGTGGTTTTCGGAAATGTCATTACAAAGATTCTGATCTTTTAGAATAATTAGCTTCATGAACTCTGAATTGAAAATTTAAAGCATTGAAAGAATGTCTCCTAAAATTGCTGCTGTATAGTATTTATTTTTTACTTTAAAAAGATTACTTACCTCATCCTCAAATCTTACCTAAAAGATCGGTATTTCAGAGTCAACTGTGGAGCAGCAGACTCTGATATCCGTCTAGCTCGAGCTGGTGTTCCTCAGGGCAGTGTCCTAGGTCCTATTCTTTACTCCTTGTATACAGCAGACATACCTCAACATCCAAATACTATCCTTTCCACCTTTGCTGACGATACTGCTATCTTATCTCCACATTCCCATCCTCTTATCGCTACACGAACTCTACAAACACACATCAACCACTTACAGGACTGGCTTTTCAAATGGAGAATCAAAACCAACGTTTCGAAGTCAAAGTTTATAGTATTTACTCTCAGACGGAAAATCCTACCTCCTGTCATCTTGAACCAAACTCCTATACCAACTGTGGACAAAGTACGCTACCTTGGACTGAACCTAGACAAACGGTTGACATGGAATCCCCATACTAGACTGAAAAGACAAGAAACTAACCAGCGCTACAAACTTCTCGCCAGACTACTTGACAAACGATCGAAACTTAACCTAGACAACAAAAGACTCATATCTAATGTTACTGCGACCCATTTGGTCATACGGCATCGAAGTATGGGGATCGACTAAGCGTTCCAACTCACTACGTCTCCAGACATTACAGTAAAAAATACTTCGAAAATTTCTTAACGCTCCGTTCTATGTATCTAATCTCACCATCCACAATGATCTCAAAATCCCTTTCATTACAGATCTTGCTAACACTCGTTTTCTTAAATTTCATTCCTCTACAGCAGCACATCCTAACCCTCTCATAGAACACCTATCTTCCTCCACATTACCAGGTAATCCTCTAAGGAGATTGAAGAGAAGATGGCCTCGTGATCTTCTCTCATCGTGAGAGCAGTGTAGCTGAGCACGTTACTGGAGTGACACCACTGGGTGCCTTCTCCAATCATGATTTCCCGTTATTTCTTTTCTCTTTCACCATATTTGCATGTTGCAACAACTGTTGCAGTGGTAAATTACAATAAAAGATTAAAATAAATAAAAAAAAAAAAAGATTAGTGATTTCATGTTTAGCTAAGCCTATAGTGTTAAACTGTTTAGTTAAACTATACCAAAATTATATATACTGTAAGATTTTAGTACATTCTAAAACTGTCTAAATTAAGGTGGTTGTGGAACAAACCTATTAAACCAAATTTGTAAATTTAATGAGGCTTGCCTGAATCTTGCCAGTTGCAATTAATTGCTCGTCTTTTAAATGAGTTTGACAACCCATGTTTAGATTTCTACTTTTTCTGTCTTTGTCACCTATGGCAGAGGCTAAAATATATGTGAAGGATAGCCTTCATTTGGAAAATAAAAGGTAAAAATCACCGAATTGGCTTCCAGTTCGTCTAGATTTCTAAAGCATTCTGGGTTGTAATATTATGAATCATACCTTTCAAATGAAATTTGTAATGCGATGTGGCCCGCGTGAATCTTGCCTATTGCATCAGATGATCTGTGTTTTAATTGACTTTGACACCCCTGCTCTAATGCGTAAATTTTACCATTGTAATTTTAATAGTAATTAAATAAGTAAGAAAAATTCCTAATTTTAAGAATTTGATTGTGCGGAAGTTTCACTTTAATGAATGAAAATTGTAAGTTTTTCCAAAATTTTATTGCGTAAATTTAATAGGAGAATATGTTTAAGTTATTCAAAATCTAATTTTAATGCATGATGGAAATTTGACGATTTTAAATTTACATTAATGCATAACGAAAAACTGTAATTTCATCAGAATTTAATATAAAATGCAGACTTCAAGAAACAATTGTCTTGTTGGGTTCGGTTAATTTTTCAACAACTCCTAATACTCACGTAAGTCTATAATAATTGCTTCTCCGGATTACAATCCTTTTTTAATTGCACATTGTTCAAGAGAAAGGGTATGAAGTACAGAATATTCGTAATTTTACAATTGGATTCAATATAAGAACTATTGTTGTCAAAAGCTAATCTGACATTATGATTACCATTTCGTAGCAAAAGAAGAATTCAATTTAACAACGATTTTAACTGTCAAATTTGTTAACTATTTTTCTCTTCTCAACGATATGAAAAGCATGTTAGCAACTTTACACTCGAAGAATATTTATCAATTGAGATAGAAATAAAGTAACCAGTGTGTTACATTATCGATTGATAAAAATATTATTGTAAAAATTGGCATTAGTCTGAAGTTATATATCTTAAATCTGACAAGAAGGAAGCCAACTACTAGCTCACTACTCTTCCTTAAATGATAGAGAAGACCCTACAAAGAGATAGCATCTCCAAAGAGATTCCACTTTGCTTTTCTTTTCCGCCGAAACCTTTTTACTCAACAAGGCATACAACAAACCATTTGAAATCTCTACAGAAGGAAAAGCCCTGAACTGACCTAATCACTACATTCGGCCTTCTTCAGCAAAGCTGTTATGGCTTCATCTTTCTACTAGCCTTGTCAATGCTAATTTTATAAAACTCTTTTCTTTCTTTCCTTTTTTTTTTGCTCTCTGGATATTCTCTTTATTCCCAGCATCACCAACATCAAAGACAAAGTTGTGCACAGACCTTTAAGGCAACCTTTCTAAAATTTATTCTTCTCATATTCATAAAAATTATCTCCCGTTCATATCACATTAAGTTTCGTCTATTACGGACAGATACCTTTTCTGGAGGAGGAGCAAAGCTACACGCAGCTTTCCTTGAGATTTCTGAAATTTAATCGGGTACGTCGTAATTTTTAATTGTAGAAATCCAAAATTTCTTTCTATCTACCCTGGATTTCAGCTTCAAATCATGTCTCGCTGATTTATTTTTTCTCATTATCCCCTGTCTTTACGTCTTTCTTTTTTAAATGGAAAAAAAAATTCACTAAATGAATTAAAGATCGAGGATTCGAATTCCAGTCTTGGTCTTGGATTTTATTAATGGCTAGAAAACTTAGCAACTGTTTTGAGTAATCACATTCTGGTTACTTAAATTGCGTATTATGTTCGATTGCTTTAAAGTAGAGAACTTAGAGGTAAATTTGAGGTTTGACAGAGAAAAGTTTCCCCCCGAAAAATTGTTCATCAGTGGCTGAACGAAGATGAAATAGCTTCATTTTTGTGGGCTTTGAACAAACGTGATCACTGATGAACTAAATATAAATTCTTTGTAACAAACCCAACTACTACAGGGTAGCCTAAATTTTTAGTTACATTTACAAAATTAAGGGAAAAATAAGGAATTCTTGTCTAGTTATGAACAAATGATGGAGAACGACTGCGAAAAAATGAAGAAAGAAATCTCAATCTTTCCAGTCAATCCTAGACCCGAATTACTTATTTTTCTATTAATTTTGCAAAGGTAATTCAAAATTCAGGCTACCCTGTGTATACATTCCACTTGTGGCGCAGTTATCAGTACTATAAAGCAGAAATGTTAATTTTCCAGCCAAACTAGACGAGAATTCCTTATTTTTCCATTTATTTTGCAATTGTAACTTCAAATTTGGGCTACCCTGAGTATACAATCCACGTCCGTCTGGCGTATTTATTAATGTACTAGAGCAGAAACCTTAATCTTTCCTTGAAACTAGACGAGAATAGCTTATTTTCAAGTTATTTTGCAATGATAACTTCAAATTCGGGCTACCCTATGTATACAATCCACGTCTGGCTTATTTATTAATACTCTGAAGCAGAAATCTTTCATTTTTTTTTCTCGTTTTCATTGATGCCCGTAGTTTTTTGGTAAGTGTACTTTCGTATGGACATCAAGCACTATTTAAAACTGGGATGTGCGCATTTTGAGTCTAGTACGCTACCCTTAAGCTTCTTTGCCCAGCTTTATGGTAAGATTTCTCTCTAATTATAATTTTATGAGAATGACGGGACAAGCAAACCTCTAACCCATTTAATAGCGTAGTCAATGCTCCTATTTACAAGTCTTAATTTTACTGTCCGTTCTATCCTTAAATTCCCTTTGTTTTTCATTGCCAATCAAGTTGACTACAGCAATAAAGCCAGCGCTAACATTTTTAATAACATTACCACAATAATAAATTAAAGGAAAAATAAAATTTTAACTTCTAATAGAATTAATTTTGTAATTAGATTTTGTCAAAGTAATTACGTAACTTAAGAGTATTTGCGAGATAAAAACAAATTATTCATTAGTAAAATGCATGAAGTTTTCCTTTTCTGGAAGTTATATATACATATATATAAATGATTTTGTTAGAGCGATTAGTAATGTCAGCAATAGAGCTAAAGAGCTCTCAGCAAGGCTATTACTGCGGTGATGTATAGGCGAGTGGCCGGAAGTACGGCCCTCACTAATTGATGGGGCGCACCCTCAGGATATTATCCCCTGGGAACTCTATTATCCCGCTGGACACATCCATTCCCATACACTTGTGATTTTATATTATTTGTTACTAACTACTAAATGGTTTATAAAAAAATACAAAAAAAGAATTCTATATGATTTATTTTTTAATTTTTCACCCAGAGGCGTGGATGGAACGTATGACGAACATTTTAGTCGTGGAAGGTGATCGACATATTGGCAGACTTAACCTTCTTTAGTGGGAGCGGCGTTATGGTCCCGCTGCTTGAGTCTACGATGAGGATTCGAAGGAAGTGTTCCAGCGCATAGGTTACAAATCATAGAGTTATGACGGCTGTCTAGATTTGAGTAGTGTTTTATATAATGAGATTATGTTATTTTGAGAAACTAGAGGGGATATTTGGGTCAGACTTTGTTGTATGATACAGTCAGGTATGGTCATTGGGAGAGTCTGGACGTCTGTACAGCTCTACTTTCTTCCTCAACAGTACCGAGCGGTAGAAGGAAACAATCGGCAGTAAGTGATTCAGGAGTAATGGCTTTGCAGACTTGGGAAGTCCAATTGATTTTATTAAGCTTTATGCACGATCTGGTTAATCGTTCAACGTGCTTTGTTATAAATTTACATTTTAAACCTTCATTCATTGATGGTGGAACACCTTCTTAGTTTCTTCAGCTTCGCCAAATCCTGCCTGATTCGTTAGTGAAGGCAAAAATTATACTGTACTTGGTCAAACTAAATAAAAACGTTTATTACAAACTCATCAGAACTGGTTGGAAATGAGCAGGCAAAGTATCACTGATCTCTGCAGCATCAGCTACAGGCATGACTACGAATTATAGGGATCCATTTTGACGAGAATTCTGGACAATGACAACAACAAAAGTCAGAACTGCGAAAACAGTGTTTAGAGAGCTAATTTGCGTAGAAGGCGTTGCGAAAAATCTATAAGGAGAGTTGACTGTTTCATCGAAAGCGATCGTTCAATTTTTATATAGTTCATATTGGCGAGCTAACAGCAAGAGCAAAGCTAATTAGGACTGCATGGTGTCTAAAGACAGAACTGCGCCAAGACGCAGTGTAGTGGAAGGAAAAGTGAAAATAGAAGATGGACTTAATGAGAAAGAAACCACGATATTGATCGTGAAAAATTCAGGAAGTTACATCGCAGCATGGGGGATGTCAAAACGAAAGCCAATGCCACGTCAAAAGCAAGCAACCCGCAGAAGAACAGGGATAGAAAAAAACTGATAAAATCAATAATAGGGAGGGGTTTAGCTATGCGGCTAGCGTATTGGATTTCTAAGCGGAGATCCCGGGTTCGAATCCAGCTGCTGTCCCTTAGATTTTTCTTTTCCTAGGAGCTTCTTACCGCTCCGATGATGGACTGTGATGTCTGTGTGAAGAGAGAACGCTGTCCGGAGGTCTCAGTCGTTGAAGCGCCTTAAATCATTAAAAAATAAATAAATGATTTTAGAAAGTTGATGAAAAATAGTTTATAATATTCTTATTAATTTTACATATTATTTCTCTGCCATAAAATTCTGCATTTTAATTGTTCTTTCTAAATTTAAAATTTTCTTGTAAATTCGTGCAATGGATCAAATTCTATAAATTATTTATAAGAAAGTGTAAGAATGAAAAATAAGAATAAAAAAGGTTATCTACGTTAAAAAAATAAATTAAATAAATGAAGCAAAGTAACTGTTATAAATAAGAAATAAAAGGAATAGGAAATGTCTGTGTATGGAGTTATTAGGAGATGCGCCACAGAATCTGAATAGAAGGATCATTTCAATACGAGGTTACAAATGAAGGAGTCCGGCTTTCACACCGACAAGCTGTACGAAAGAAGAGCATCCCCTCACTTCAGCAAATGAAAAAGAGAGAAAAAAAAAATGAAAAAAGTTGTTCAATTTTAAGTTTGCTGAGAAGAGGATAAGAGAAAACGTTTCTATACGAGAAAGCAGGAATAAATCCAAAAGAATCTTAAAAAGAAAGGAGAAAGTTGAAAAAAAAAAATGAAGTCTTAAAAAATGTGACGAGTTTGGATGAAATGCTAGCCTAGATATTACTACCACGGTATTTTATTTATATATGTCGTGGTTGATACCAAGTTTGGAGCAGTAGAGGGCGTGGCAGGGCCGATATTAAACAACCCTCGCTATTACAAGATGCTGGAGCGGTGTGCGAGATAAGGCTGGAATTATCGACGGTTATTACACCTCCCGAATGTAAAGCTATTTAGACAACCCTTCAAAATGAGAAGGGATGGCTTCTTTTTTTTAATTACAAAATACAAAAACATAAACTTTTGAAGTACTAAATTAAAATTAAATGAAAGCTTGTTTAAAACCCGCCTAGGCTGAGCTGAACCCTAAATTCAGGTTCATTTAATTAAGTAGGCCATTACTTTGGATCTGGATTCAGCAGTGTTGGCTGATCGTGAAACAATGAAGTACAAACATCTACTCAAATCAGATTTCCTGTAAATGACCATCAATATTTCATTGCAAAAAAGTGATTTCTTTTTTTAATACCCTCTGAATTGTTTAACTTCAAGATTGATCAACGGAGGATAAGCTCCAGGAAATACAGTTCGTCTTTTTAAAGCGGACATAGGCTCATTTAGGCTCGCTTGCCTCAATAAACGCGTATTCTAAGCTTGCGTAATTTTTACATAACTAAGTTTACATAAGCGTGTAACCCTTAGATGATATGTATAACTCATGCATCCGAAAATGGGAGGTTGGAATCTTATAAAAACTGATCTGAAATGAAAAGACTAGATTTTGAACTCCACTGAAGCATTATTAAATATAATAATACGAGGTGTGGCTATTAAATAACCAGACTATTGCTGTAAAACATTTTATTTTAAATTTATACATATTTAGTAATTATCACCTTCAATATACACCCCTCTCCTATCCCTACAACGCTCCATGCGAATTTACCATTGTTCGAAACAGTGCTGGAAGTCTTCTTCTGTGAGCTCCTGCATGACGCATGCCGCTTTTTCTTTCACAACTTCAACGGATTGAAATCGTGTTGCTTTTAATGCAGATTTGTCTTTGGGAAACAGACAAAAGTCATATGGGGCCAGGTCATGCGAATAACGGTTGGCCTAAAACTGGGATGTTGTACTTCGCTAGACGGGGAAGGGCGACCCGAGCGGGCATAATCTCCAACGTCTTCTCGGCCATCTTGGAAACGCTTGAATCACTCAAAAACTCGCGCACGTAATTAACATTCATCACCATAAACTTCTTTTAATAAAAGATAAGTTTCAGTAGCGGTTTTATCTAGTTTTGATGTGAAATTTCACGACAATGCGTTGCTCTACTACATGTGTAGTATCATGTTTTCGGCAAAACGAATCTAACACCTCTTACACAAACGACGATTCCGGTCAGACAGATTTCTCTACAAACACGTGAGACACTGCAATCGAAAGGGAAGGCTTTACGCTGTACAGCTGTCGGTCGTTAGGATTTGGCGCATGCATAGTTTTTCTGTAGCAGCATCAGTCTTGTTATTTAATAGTCACACCTCGTAAATTATCTGACAAAAGGTGAAGATTATTGACATAAGTGGCTTTTTTGGAAAAAAACCAACACCCAGGTGGCAGAATATTGTATCTATTATTATTCTTTCGAATAATTGATGAAGCTAACGGCCATAACATGTGAATATTAATTTATTCGATTTCATTTAATAAGTAGAATCCGATTATTATTCTTTCATTTTGAACTTATCTTCCTCAATATTAATTTACTATCAAAAAAACAACGAATTTAAAACAATAATCTTTGCACATTTTTATCCAATTTAACTTTCTTTAGCACATAACTTGTGATTCAAGTAACTTGTAAGTAGCTAACTGATTAACGTATGCACTGACTTTAGTCTCAGAATGTTGAAGAAAAAGTAGACAACAAAACCTAGGGAAGGAAAGAAGTGTGTAGAGCGAGTACTCTACTAAATTTTTAAATGAATTAATCTACATTTCGTATGTAACCCACTTGAATGACTTTATGTAGAAATAATGTTAGTAGGGTAATGTCCATTTTGCAGGCTTCTACATATTGCACATTCAAATCAGTGCCAAACTTATTATCTTCGAAATTGTTAGATTGCGTGTAAAAGTAAAATATATCATTGTAGCGAATGACTGGTGAAATTACTTGGATGAATAACTTCGTATGGATTCAGTAGCAATAAATTGGCTTCAAAATTTACGTCTATGGAAGTATTATCAGGTTATTTCCACAAGTGCATCCAATTATACCAAAATTTTGTATTTTTTTTTTAAATTTCTTAAATAATTGATACCAAGAACACTCGTTTTGAGTTCCTTAAAGATGTCTCAGTATGTTATGTATCTACTACATACCTCTCCCTTCATTTGAACAAAATATCCCAAAAATTGGGAAATTAAAGAAATGATATTTCTCACTCTCACTTTAAAGTTTCCCTGAGACTCCCAACAAGTCATGTTTTCTGGGATAAAAAGTTTCTTATAAATGTGAAATTATGTGTAAAGCAAATCTGTGCATAAATGAATAGATGAAATCGATAGTATAAACAGTTTTGTGTATAGAACATTATTAATATAGATCTAAAACAAGATAATTCCTCAAAAGGGAGAACTTACCAAGAGCGCCTGGGTGGGCAGAGGAAGTTAGTTGTATAGTAAACGGTCTGAGGTTGTATCCTTTCTCGGCAAGAAACCGAGGCAGTAGCGTGCTATCTGGCAAGATCTAACTAACAGGCAGCAGAGTTTGTACAGGCGAGTGGGTAATGGTGATCCCAAGTTGTTCTTGGCCCAGTTTGACGCCTATTGTCAAGTACACTCCAATCTCTAAGCTAGATGGAGTAAAGGCCAAAAGCTTCTTTACTCAATCACACTGAATTCCTCTTACACCTGTTGGTATAATAAGTTTTCAAGTTTTTGCTACAGAATTGATTAACATTATTCTTTTTTGTAAGATTTTATTAATATTTAAAGCAAACTAAGTTTGCGGATGATCATTTACACATTTAATAGGAAGATGGCAATAATTTAAGACGCTGTTTTTAGAATTTCCACCGCCCATTTTTCAAAATTAAATTTTCATCATCAATTTTTTTATTTTTATTTTTGAAAATTTTTCTAATTTCTTAAGAATCGTATTATTTGTCTACATTTCATGGCTTCCCCTTACTTTGAGCCCCAAAGATCGCATTATCGAATTTAATGTCTTTTTTTTCTTACATTTATTATACATTTTCAATTTACTAATCACCTCTGATTTCCCAAATTTCCCTTCAGGCATCTTTCAGGTTATATGAACATGCCAGCTAGAAAAAGACTTTCTCCAGGCACACCCAAACATTCACAAGAAGCTTAAGAGATAATATAAGCTTAATCAATTACAAGCTCTATAAATCCTCAACAAACTTGGGCAAAGGAATTAAAAGATCCAGAGCTTGAAGAAGTAATTATTCAGAAACAAAGCTATTATAGATAAAAGTATTGACAAAACAAATTGAATACTAATCTGGAATAATTGAATGTTGTTCTACAATATAAATTGTTGGAACAAAAAGCTATCCGCTTTAGAGTAATGAGACCTCTTTCGACACTATAATTCCAAATAAGCTTTCAGTAAAACAGTTGTGCAGAGATGATGGACTTAATTGTATTTTGATGATATTTCTAGCCGAGGAAATAATAGATTGCGATAAATTAATAAGTTTTCTTAAATTTTCCAAACACAAACAAATTGTTTAAACAAAATAGATTTATTTTTTGACATAATGTGAGTTACAGAACAAAAAAATCGCTGGAAAAATCATTTTAGTGAGCAATTTCAGCCAATATGTTACTTGGAAAAAGTTCCTTACACAATGTGAAACCTTTGAATCGAGCTATATTTGAGAAAAATTGGTCCTATTGTCAGAAAGCGTATCTCACATTTTGAGAACATCACATATTTAGGCTAAACATTGTATTGTGTTTCTTCAATTCTATAGAATACATTAATAATGTATTTTTGCAGATATATTCCTTTGCAATTATTTGCAATGTATTATACTGCATTGTAATGGTTATATTAAATGCCAATTGAATCTATTTTTCAATCGGCAGCCATCAACGTTCTAGACACTTGAGAATAGATATAAGCCCCATTTCTCAGCTCCTCCGTTACATGACAGATCCATTAGTTCGGTGTCAGTATTGTGCTCTAACCATTAGAAGCATTTGCTACAAAGAGTATGAAAACGGTGCCTCAAATTTTTTCCCTCAATTCACGCAAAACCCTTCGAGATCCATACTTGTTAGTAATAACCTGTAAAGTAAGATATTAAGATGAGCTAGAACATTCGGATGTAAGATGCCTTTCAGCTTGCACAATAAGCACTCATGCTTATTGCTTTAAGCATACTCTTAACTTAGTGAACCCCCCCAGCTTAATCAGTTAGTGAGCTACTAGTTTAATTTAAAATTATCCTGTTAACAACTCGTTTGCTTTCTGAGACAGTAAAAAAATACGTTTATGAGACCAAAGGTTCAATAAGAAACTTGGCATTTACCTTCCACTAACCAATCCGAACGCCATTTAAATGTATTTTTTATATATGTTTTTAATAACCAACACTTTACTGGCGCTAAAGGACCACCATCCAGGAACCAGGAGAGAATTTTTCAGGTCTCTATAGATTTGATTTTCAGCAATATCTGTGGAACCTAATTATGATCGATCTTGTCAAATGTCTGGATTAACACTTTTTATTTTTTTTCAATTGCTTCACACATTTAACTATAAGTTGAACATCTATTTACAGGAAGTTATTATTAGTTATCAATGTAGAAGTTAGAAAAATGAAAATAATAGTAACAAAACACTAAATAAGTAAGAAAATAAAATAAATGGAACCGAAGGAAATGTTCTCCATCTGTAATAACAACATTAACATAAAGTACTATTTTTCTTGAGCAAGAGATGAATTTCATTTTCTTCCTCAAGAAGAATAAGTTACAAGAATAAAATGTATATATATACTATAGAAACCAGTTCTAAAAGTATTGCTCATATATCATTTCCAAGTGACGTTCGCGTTGACAGATTTATTAACAGGGAAAACCAAATATTTCTGCTGGTAGTTTAATAAAAGAAAAAAGGAGAAAAATTGAAATTGAAATTTACCGACTTGTATGCGTTTAGAAGTGAAAACATAGTGAAATTTACCGACCTGAAACAAGCGAATTGTTAAGACAGTGAAATATACTCGTACTTCGTAGAATATGTAGCAAATTTTTGTTTTAATCTTTGAAATCGCCTTGGCTTTTATTAATTCCAACAGTTTATGATTGGAGTTTTCGCTATTTTGTGCTTATTACTTATAAGGATTATAGCTTTTCTCTCTCTCTCTCTCTCTCTAAATAGAGATTTCAAGTTTTGTTTGTCTTGAGAAGTAGTTTTTAACCGTGAGCTCTTGGCTCCTAGGGAGCCACAAAATACTTTTGAGATTTGTTGACCACATGCGTCAATAGACCACAGACTTTCCACCAAGTTGTCTTTATACTTCTAATTATAACGATAATTTGATGTATGATGAACTACAAAATTTTAGTTTTTAGCGCTTTATTATAGTAACTGATTCCATTTAATTCCACTTGGAGTTATTTTCTGTGTTTTTCCGTTTTTATTTGCTTAAGATTTGTTAGTGTAAACGATAAACGTGTGGCGGCCATTCTTGTCATTAACTCCATTTGTAGTACTTGTACTTTTCATTATTTTATGACCAAGATGTTTTGTTTTGGTATAATGATAGTGTTGCTTCCCAAAGCGCTATAGCTACTGACTACATTAACTGAATTACACTTTCTGTTACCCTACCAAGAGAAGGAATTGCGATTTACAATTTTAACTTTCAGTATTTCCGTTTTGATGCCCGCTAAGAACTGAAAAAGTGGTTTTTACTAATTGATTTGATTGAAATGAGGTCAAGGAAACTCAAAAATTGCATAATGTTCAAAGAGGAAGAAATATTACTCCCAATTTTAGTCATATTTAATTTTTAAATATCTAGGAATTAGGGTATTTTACACTATGCTCGTTTCCTTTAAATTCTAGAGTGTTTTCTGTCCTGAGGTTGAGGTTCTGTTAAGAGAAGAGATTGTTTGAAAGGATCAGCCAGCCTCAACTGAATACATTTTGTAGTTATTAGCGATTTTTAGTGAAAATAACTTCAAAAATATTTCATCACGTAAATTGCATTAAGAGAGAAAAACATGCTACTAGATTTGCCCTAGATTATTTATTCCACAATATGTGTATTATCGACTACTTTTAACAGAAGTTTTTAATTTTAAAAGTTAATTTTTAATGAGCTGAAATGAATGCTTATAGTCCTGAAATTGAATCAGCAATCGAAACATCGATTGTATGTAAGGTTTTTATTTTTTTCAGACCAATTCTGTGAAAAAAAAATCCTGTGACTAATAAACTGAATGTTTAGCTGTTACAATATCAGCTGTAATGTTGCAGTCATAACCATTAAATGTCTTTAATGACCAGAGGTTTCTGCAATGACTAACATTAAGGAACATTTGTTCTTTTGACACCAGCCAACTGTTACAGTATTATACAAAAAATCTATTAATTGCGGAATGTTTTGCCAAAATTTTCACTTGGTTCATTTTTATTTTGTAAATGTTTATTTACATCATAAAATAATGTTTACATTTTTCTATAGTCTGAGAAGTTCATGAAAATAAACATTAATCTAAAAAGAAACGTTATAACACCACCGGACTACAGGTTCCTAACTACTATAACCACCATGTTTACAAAAGCTTCTTAACGTTTTTCCGCTGTGTTAGCGTATTAGTGAAGGAGTTGTTGGTAAAACCAGATTACCTATGGGTTAGTTTCTTGATAGTAGTTGACTAGCGCGGTTTTGATACACTGAGTAGATAGGAGAATAGTAGAAGTACAAGCAAGCTGCCCCTCCGATAAACCACTAATCACACGTGCCGGAGGTGGTAACTTAGTGGGAAAGGCAAAGTTTCAGCGAGGATGTTCCAAGGTAATGGCAAGTCAGCCACCGCACTACCTCTAGCACTGGCAGCGGAGGAGGAGCACACCCCTAGGGAGGAAGATAGAGGTGGCCACAACACTTAAGATGATTGGACTCCACTTCCTTCCTGCCCATTTCCTTCTTGTCATTACCAAACACTCTCCCAACAGATAAAGATATACTTATCTTTTAGTGGAAATATTACTACCTTTACATTTGATATATACTTTTAATAATGATATTTCTTGAATGCAAGTGAAGTATTTGTTAAAAGTCATGAGCTCTAAATGGACGGTAATTTACAAAGGTATTCAGTAATATTTTAATGTTTATTTTGTACGCCCTGTTTAAGAAGTGTCATTAGTGTAATTAATATCTTTTTTTTTTGGAGTCGGAAATATTGTGATATGAACGGCTGCCGAGCAAATTTAACCCCATTAGTTAAACATAATATTTTTTCTGTCATTAAAACTTAATAAATAAATATCTCTACTTTAAATTTTAAAAAATAACATAACATTTGCATTACGAAAATCAGTGTTATTTAGGACAGTTCATTGACAACAGGTTCACCTGGAACCCACTTCCACGACTGAAACAAGACGTGAACAGTCGCTTCAAGCTACTTACTTAGACTACTTGGCCGCAAATCCAATCTTGACTTGAATCACAAACTAAGCTCATCTACAAAACACTGTTAAGACCCATGTGGACATACGGAGCAGAAGTGTGGGGCTCAACCAAACCCTCTAACTCCAAACGCCTGCAGACACTACAGTCTAAAATCTTTCGCGAAATCCTTAGTACACCTTACTCCATATCTAACCTTACCATTCTTAGTGACCTTCACATCCTTTTTGTCTTTGACCTAATAAAGTCTCGCTACCGCAACTTTCACAGCCACCTAGCTCACCATCTTAATACACTTGTACAACAACTCTTCTCTTCTAACCTTCCAGACATTCCTCCTCGTCGCTTGAAGCGGACGTGGCCTAGGGACCTATTGATGGCCTATTGAAGTGGTTTTTCCTGGACGTACATTTTCCTGTAAAGATACTTGATAGGCAAGTCTATCATTTCCCCTTCTCCTTTGGAAAAACAACTTTTTATTTTAATAGAATTTTCGTGAAAAAACAAAGTTTTAGAGATAATGGCCGCCATGAAAAAATGTGTGTATTAATTTTTAAAAATTTTCAAAAATAAAACGTGAAATTTGAAAAATTCATTTAGAAAAGTGATATTTTTGATTGAGGAATTTTGATTGTCAAGTTATGTTGGCTTTGAGAATAAAATTAAGTTTTTGTTTTTGAAATATTTCTAAACAAACACCAAACATTTAAGAGACCTTAAAACAAACGTTGCCAATAAGAACTCAATTTCCGCAATCTGGCATAAATATCCTTTACGTTGAAAGAGAAACTATGAGAAAGTAAAAACAACTAGTAGCTTTAAAACCATTCTATGTCTAGGAATCAGGTGTGAATCCTTGAAAGTGCGAACAATTGAAGTTAAGAAATGTTCTTTAACAAAAACTTTGTGTAGTAAAATTCTAGTCACGAAAGTATTTGTTTTAACTGTTTTCCCCAACTAAGAAGAACGCTTCTATGTCGAATAATAAGGTTAAATATACGGCCCACTTTTGTCTGTTTTTTTCAAGCACGTACATCTTGTTTGTAACAATCTTCTGTTGTTGGGAACATATTTTGCGCCGAGAAAAGGCTTCTCTTCGTGTAGATAGCTGCATGAGAAAGATGCCACTGAAATTTTAATTTAATTTAGAAGGAGAACTTAAATTTGATTAATTTTATACCCTTTTTCTCATAGCACAACGCATGCATGATAAAACTTATTCCAGTTACCTTTGAATTTTTATGTAATTAGCTAGTGAATTCTTATTTAGGCGGAGTTGTTTTGCGTTGAGTTAGAAAAGCCATGAACTGATGTCTAAGGTACTACTTCAAAGTTTGTCTTTTTAAAGTGAATACAATAACATTTCTTAATGAAGTATTATGACAAAATTTTGTATACAGGGTGTACACGGAGGAGTGGTCGAAACTTTGGCAGGTGAATCAGCAGCTCAAATGCAACAAAAAATATTCTATTCACTTTGGCCCGATTCTAAATATTGTCCAAGATATTTGCATTTTTAACTTTTCCGTCGATATTCGCGTTTTTCACCATAAAAACGGTCATAGCTTTTCTATCCTTTATCCTGCAACAAATCTACTTATTCCAAACGAAAAAACATTAAATTTCCTATAAATATTTTCTGTAAAGCTAAAAATGAAAATATCCTGGACATTACTGAGAATCGGGCCAGAAGGAATAGAATATTTTTTGTTGCATTTGTACTACAAGTACTTATGTTACAAAGTTTAGAGAACGAGATACACACTAATTAAATAAATGACAAAACCAACAATGGCCAGCCAAATAGTCACATCCGAATAACAATAATAATGGCTATCTGCTTCAGTACAGAAGGCCACGGAAAAAAAAGATGAGTTAATCTTCGTAAGATAAAAGTTTGTAAATTATATCGTTCCATGGCTTGAGTCAAAATTCAGGATTCGCTCTAATATAATGGCATCGGCAATTATGGACAAGAATACTAGGTAAAAAAATTGGAATGACTTTGTGACAACGAAAAAAGTAATGTTAATGTTGGTTTTAGAAACACAATTGCGTCCTACTATTTGAATAACTTCCATAATCAAAACTAAAATAAACTTTTAATGAAGGGCAAATTAGCCCCCTGATATAATCGGCCCTAACAATCCTATTAAAACCAATAAACAAATTACCCTTAACACAAATATAGTATTTCTATTCATTACGCTACAGTAAATTTCAATACTTGAACAAAGCTGCAAATGTACCTTTCAGTTTCACAAAGGGTCGATTATGGTTTATTGATTCCAAAACAGGGCTGTTATGGGGATATTGTTGAGAAGGCCAAAAATCCTACAAGTGATTGTAATGCCAAAATAACAACAATAACTTTGACAACCTTTGTACTAACAAACGTATTGGAAAGGCGAAATTTACGGAAATCTAAGTGGTCAAATACGGTACAATCCATTCTTGAAATGTAATTATTATTTGTATTGCCTGCTGCTTTCGACTTTCAAGATAGCTTTATAATACAGAGGGTCTAGAGAAAGTTCTAGATACTTCTGCAGCCGAGCTAAAGTCTTGGCCAACCATAAAGCTCAATCCGGGCTCAGACACACGACTACGAATTCTTGTAGAAGAGGCATCCTGCTAATCAGGAGGCTTGTCTGCGGTCATTTAACGAAGTTACATTCAACTATCCAGAGCTTCACTTATTGTTCTGGTACTAATTTAAAAATTAACTCCTTAGATTGATGTTAACTAATTTTTTTTAAAATAAGTTTATGTAAATAATTTTGTTCATAAAACTAAATAACTAGTCAGATAATTTGCTAAGAAAATATCTGTAATTCTCTAGAATAATGAATAAAATTATAGCTGTTTTTTCCTTCTGTTACTAGAGATTGAAAGTATATTATAACTTTTTTCTTTATAACTTATAACTTTTATAAGTTTTCCCTTTTATTGAATAATTAGCGCAATCTTAAATTTCAAGTAAATTCAATTTTGTAAATTGCCAGAACAGGAGGTCGTGTAAATTTACTCGCCCATATAATTAATTTTAATTTAATAATAGCTTTTATTCATCAGTGATTCTCTTTCTTTTTCATATCCCAACATACTTCCGTCTCCCTAACTGCGTTTGCGTGCACTCTCGAACCATATGGTAATTAATTAAAAATAATTTAAAGTAGATTCCCTTGTACGTTTGTACTTAAAATATTTCATCGTGAATAATCTCTTGAGATTGAAATAAATATTTTTCATTTTCTCTAAAAACATATCATTAACTAATTTATCAATGCTTCATGTTTGTTTGCAAACAGCATTTTATTAATAATTTCTTTTGAGATGTCCATTTATCCTGAAAGTTTAAATGCAATAGTTTAAAACATTCAAATAGTTCAGCGAAAATTAAAGTTTGATTAATTATTAAGATAAATTTATTGAATGATTATTTAAACTTAATTTTTAGAGTTAATTCTCTTAATCCAAATAAAATCCGTAATGCACTGACAAAGATTCAATTATTTTTGCGTAAGAACATTTTAACCAAAACTGAGGCTAATTTAATGAAATTTCAAAATTTAATCATTCCCGAAAATTATACTTTGCTGAACCTTTCAAACTTAAAAGTAAAAACTGTAATGAGTAGTGTCATTAAAATCTAGTTTAATCAATATTTTACAGGTTTCATCGCGTAGCATTGAATAAATGAAATTTGTTAAAGAATACTTTTTTTTAAAACAAAAGCGAACACTTTATCATATTGTAATCCATGTATTTATCATAGCCATGCTATTGTGCTACACATTGGTACGGCCAACAATCCATAAAACAGGGTATTAGGTCTTTAGAGCGAATTAACAGCTTAAGCTCTTTGTAACCTTGTTATAAGAACTTAGATGCGATCAATAGCAAAGACTGGTTAGATAAGCCTCTCTTTCATCAACTTGATATGATTCTAGCAGCTTAATTCTAACTTCTTGTTTTCTATAATTAAATAGGAAACTAGAAAGATTAAAAGGAAATCTATTACTTTTATTATTTTTGCAGAATATGTGCAGAATTTTTTCTTGGTCATCGTTACTTATTAATTTAATAGCCGGGCACTATTATTTAGCAGGCTGAGGAAATTAACAGGGCTAAAGGAGGGTTTTTCTTCGACTGATTCCACTCTGGCGTCATGTTTTCATCAATAGAAATAGAATCGGATTACATTGAGTAAATTGCCGAGTGTTTTGAGCAAAAATTAATACTTTTCATAATAAGAGTAAATATATTCCACCTGCGGCCATTTCACTTCTTCAATAATCTCGATTTCCCTGCGGTTATCCCAGCCCATCAATACACACAGATATTCCTAACGCTCACCTAACGTACAGCTTATAGGGGTAGTTATAAATAATAGTATCTAGAAATAGTATAAGTTAAGAAGTAGAAGTAGTATAATTGTGGTTTACCCAGTCATACATTAGCTCATCACTACATGTTATTCCGTTAGCAGATACATTTGGGGTACAAGCAAATACTTGAGGGATACCAAATATTGTTTATCTTTGTAATTTTATTTTTATTGTTTTTATGTTTTTAGACGTACAAACTTTTAATTATTAAAACTGTCCGGTAGGACAGTCGTATAAGGGTTGATCGTCAAAAAACTGCACGAAAAAGCGTAACGTTGAAAAATACCCAAATTTGACAATTTTTTTCTCTTTTTCTATAAAGGATAAAATTCCCAAATTTTCTTTAAAATATAGGGCAAACCGTCCTTTATAACTGTAATTTTTTTTTAAACAACCCAGATTTATATTGGGCATTCCTTTGCTTGTCTAAAAATCGTGAGATTTTATTAAATATTTTATCGAGACCTGCTAAGCTAATATGTATAGTGGTACTGGGTTCGATTCCCGGTCTTAGACCAAGGATTTTATTTAGTGGTTGATAAAAGAAATTTACAGTAAAGTATGTTTACTAGTCGCCTCCGTCCACGACACCTAATTGGTAGTTGCACGTATAGCCCGCCTGAAAAAATAGGCGATTACTTTACTTTTTATGGTGAACGTTACTTAAAAATATATTTTTTTTTTTTTTAATTTCTGGCCGTGCAACGTTTTTTAGAGCGCTACTTAAAAAGATGCGAATGGCTACTTTTAGATAAATTAATAGTCATACAATTTATTTTATTTATCTCAAATTTAAATCAACAATTTTCTTACTTTAGGTATTTACTTTGGCAAAGTGAGGATGAATGTAGTTCATTAGAAACCAGGGCTATCCCTATTTTGTTAGATCCAAGCCATCGCTCTGCACATTAATTATATAATGTTAATTATGTTTGCTAGTTGCCTCCGTCCACGGCACCTAATTCGGTAGTTAGACGTTAAGCTCCGCCTGAAAAAAATTAAATACTTTATTTAAACGTTTAAAGCGTTTTATTTAAACCCACTTGTACCACTTCTGCGCTTTACTGTTTCGTAAAATTTTGTTTTATTTTCTGTTTTGTTTTTTGTCTTTTAACATAAATAAGTTATACGTGTCATTTGTCATTTTTTAATTAAAATTTTTCCATGTTAAACGGATTCTTATTTTTTAATAATTCCTTTTAACTGTTTTGAAATTTATTTGAAGTTATGTTAAAAATAAAACGATTTTTATATACTTTTATATTTGTTTAATTAGAAAGCACTTCTGAAAAATGAATTTAGAAAGATATAAACAAAAATAATAATAAACAGCACCTTACGATCGATCACACACATTTCCATAAGCTCATAATGAAGAAGCTCCAAATGGTACCACTAATGTAGAAAAATAATTTTAAAAATGGGCCATCAAAAAATATTTTCTCTGCTCATTGTTGACAAAATTTTCTCTTCAAAATTAGTTTTGTTATGCCATCTTTGTTTGGGTTCACTTATTATTTTGGTATTCTCTAGCATTAGTATTGGAAACTTCACCATTCCCAGATTATTAGCAATGATCTTTGAGCATTTGTATGTACCAGCAAACTGATTTTAATTTTTCAAATTTATTGATAGTGCAAAATAGCTTTTTGTCTCATACTGTTCTTAGTATTACGATACGATTTATTGATTCCTCGATTCTACCTACCTGTACAACTATGTATTTTTGTTAAAGTTCTGCCATCCTCTTTGTCCAAAAAGATTAATTAACTCTTTTTGATTATTTTATTTTAAGTATCCTAAAAATAAAATTCCGAAAGAGAGAATCGGACTTACATAATCAGTGAATTGAATTGACGGAAATGGGTGTGAAAGAAATGACTAAAGTACCTAGAATTTTTCTTTTAACTTTTACTTTTAGAAAAAGAGAGAGATGAGAGCAAGAGTGAGTGTGCGAGAGAGAGGAAGTGAAATAATGAGAAAGACAGAGAGAGAATGCTTGTTCTAATTCGCCTCTGAATTTCAATTCTTAATTAAGTTGGACATTTTCCATTAACTTTTTCATTTATTTATTTTATTTTATTTTTTTAAAGGATTTAAGGCGCGTCAAAATCTGAGGTTATGAGCACCAGGAGCTTTTTTCAGTGCATAGCCGGCCTCCAGACAGTGTTCTCTCTTCACAGACAACATTATCCATCACCGGACACAGTGATGGATGGAGCTGTACGAAGCTCCTAGGAAGAGAAAATCTAAGGGCGAGCCAACTGGATTCGAACCCGGGATTTTCGCAAGGGAATCCAATACGCTAACCCCATAGCTAATCACTTCCCTATATTTAGTTTCAATAAGAAATTCTTATTCATCCAATTAGTCGCTTAAAAAAATTAATGATAACAATTGCTTCGTTGTAAAAACCGAGAATGATATCTTAGTAAATATAATCATCTAACTAGGATAATGTAAGGGATAATTTATTATTGCCAGGCGGTACACTTTGCAAAATGAAAGCAGAAAATCTATAATGTAATAAACTTCCAGAATAAAGGAGCACAAAACACAATTCTCTAAATTCGTACCTCTAATCTAATTAATACTAAGATAGACGTACTCTTCTAGCTGGCATATCTAGGGCTGTACGGCCGGCCGGTCTTGATCTATACTTCTGATGTTCCTGACTCACACTAGTTCGAGAGGAAGGTAAATCTAGTGGGAACGAACATACACAGACTTTATCTTACAGCTGTTTACTTAAGTAAATTAAATTTTCTCTTATCTTCAATTTGGACTAAAAAAATATGGACTTCAATATTACATAAGACCAATTTTAAAGGTTCTATTTTCGGAAAAATCGCTAAAAACTACGAAAATCTTTTCAGTGAATTGGTACTTTGGATCGCCAATGTTTATTACTTTTGGAATATTAGTTACACAGTAAATCCTTATTTAGTCATTACTCGGAAACGATATTTTAGAGCATGAATCTCCAAACTAGGTTAAATCTTGCAAAAAAAAAAAACTCACATGATTTTATTTAGCACAATTCATGTGAAGCATTTTTTATAATAATAATAATAATAATAATAATAGCTAGGGAAGGGATTAGCTATGAGGTTAGCATACTGGACTCCCACGCGGAGGACCCGGGTTCGAATCCAGCAGCTGACCCTTAGATTTTCTCTTTCTAGGAGCTTCTTACAGCTCACTGTCCGGTGATGGACAGTGTTGTCTGTAACGAGAGTGCACTGAAAAAAGCTCCGGGCTAATAACCTCAGCTGTTGATGCGCAAAAAAAAAAAATTATAATAATAGCTTTTTTTCCGAAATGAAATGGTTAAAAATCAAAATTTATGCAGTAAAATGACCCTGTTGCTCAGCCAATTTTATTTATATTTAGAATTTGGCTGCCTACCCTTGATTTTCTTTTTCTAGAAGCTTCCAACAGCCGCTGGTAATGGAAAGTGTTGTTTATAATCACTGTCCGGAAGCCGGCTGAACTCTAAAAAAAGGCTCTGGCGGCAATGACCTTAGATGCTAGCTGGCCTTAAATTAAAGAAAAACAAGAAACAATAAAGTTGCAAGAGCGGCCTATTGCATAAATAATGATGATGAGGATGAGAAAGTATGTCTAAGGGAAATGCTGTGCGGATATAAACCAGTAAAGAGGATGAAAGTTGAAAATAAGGACAAAAAAGAGAAGAATCTCTACTCCAAGCTGTAGATCCAAATAATAAAAGTGGAGCATTTAGATGAGTTAGTTTAGGTGAGTTGCCCATAGTTAATAATAAAGTATAAAACAGAGAGGTTTCTGGGCAAGCTGGGCAAAAGGTGCCCAGAGCCCCTTCCCATGTGGTTTTCATCCTGCTATAATTAATAGGGAGCAAACATTATGTTGCCAGGGCCCATTACATTTACTTCTGCTATATAGCAGTGCCGCCAACCTGCTAGCATCTCACCCATGCTTACCGTGCTTTGTGTCTAACATACATTGCATTACTGCAGGGCAACCCTTCGCTCTACCACTAAGACCAACCACTCACTACTACCTACCATCTTTCCTACAAATTTAACCTTTTCATTTCATCTTATACATACCTTCTAATTTTAGTTATCAACATAAATCGGCTATGATTTAAATCTTTGGCCACAGAATTTTTGCTATTTCATCAACTAAAATGTATACTGATTTCAAAGAGTTTAATAACAAAGTAGTCAAACCTTTACATACTGTAAAATAAAACCTATTCTTACACATAATCCTGGGAATGCATTCTTTTTCAATTCTGTAGAACCTGCTTAATACTTGGGTCGCTAAGAAATATGGACCACCAATAGAAATAGTAGAGTAATTTAAACGAATTATCTCTCGCAGGATTTAGATATTATGTAAGCATTTAGGGTGTACCCTCGAATTGTTTAAAGAAGTTTCAAAATTTTGGCCTAAATAATTATGAAAAAAACAACTGGATGTTACAGGTTAAAGATCTGTTGTGTGATATTAGTTCTCTATATCTTTGAGATGTTACGAATCTCAAACGGTACTAAAATCCGCTATGACTTAATTGAAACTATATTTGGTTGGAATAAGTTAATTTTGAAACAGCTTAGGACTCGTTAAGTTTTGTCAGATTTGTTTGAATTGCTATGGGTCATACATTCGTGGCTTAAAAACGGATCAGGTTTTTTTCGTAGGCTCGATTTGAGAGTTTATTTTTGGGATATAAACCGAGGGGGCTTCAATCGTCCCAACTATCAAAATAATATAAGAATTAACTCAGTTGTTAACCAGTGCTACAGCCTGAAGTCCCAGGATTCAAATCCAAGCTTTATAGCCCTAGATTTTCTCTTCTTAATGGCGCTCTACTGTGAGCAGTAATGAGTTATCCTTTGTTGAACACAGTTTTTTGTAACGATAGTGACTAGCTGGTGATAGGGACGTTCAGAGAAGAGGACGAAATGAAGGAGAGCGTAGGCAGCAGAGAGTGGCCATCTCTTATCGCTCGCTCCCCTCTAAAGGGCAGAATAATCAAGAAATGAAATTCGTCAGCAAGTTTAGCGCAGAGTTGGAATGGAGCAGGGGATAAGGTTTCTCCGCTATTTAGAAACACTCAATAACCAGTTATTCGAGATTGGTCGAATACTCCAGAATCAGAATTGGGGCTGGCTATTTGGTTTCAGAACTAGGTACCTACAGGAACTCAGAGGGAAGTTTCCTTGCATCTTTTAGACGGTAATTGACGCAATTGTGAGATGCTTTATCTTGGACTTTGTGGTAGGGACTAACAGCACGGAAAGCGTATCCTCACCGATAGATAGGCTGCCATCAAAATGCTGGACTCTAGTGTATCAGCTCCTAGAAGCCTGGGAACTCTGTAACCTCTGCTGAGATAATATGGTTACTCTACTGTGGGTGCAAATCATCATAGACAGTAATCGGTTTAGGTAGGCGACGGTTTTCTCCTGGTGGAACTGAAGAGAGAAGTTTGGAAAGGTAGAATCTGAACTAGCCTTTCTGGTCCAAGGCTTTGTGGGTTCTGTGGATCTAGAACGTGATGGAACTTATAGAGATGGAGAATCTACTGCTATAAACCTCTTAACTGAATGTAATGCCATTGTCCAAGAAAAATTTATAGATGTGGGAAATTATCAGGTGGTGGATAAGAATATACCTCCGTAGAATCCCCTTATTTAATGAGATTTCTTCGATGTCTGGTACTGGAGGAGTGCTGTAGGTGAGTGAGGCACAATAGAATGTAAGGAACTGCACTGTTGTAGTCCGAAAAAACGCGAGTACAATATTCGGAGGGCGACAGAACACTGAAAAATGACGCCTAATGCCAAAGATGACAGATGAAGAAGCGCCTAAAATAAAGTTATTTGTTTAAAATATTTTAATTAACTATCTAGATGAATTAACAATACCACCACAGTGATTTTGGTGGCTTAAATCAATTTTATTTAATGGTAGAAACAGTTGTCTTTCTAAAATGTAAAGCTTCGTTCCCAGAGAAAGTCCCTTGGTGTTCCTCTATCGTGGCTGTCGTGCCTTGCTTGTCTCTCGAACACAAATGAGACTGTTACAAGCTAGCGGTTGTTGATCCCCTTTCCAGTAAGTAAGCCGCACACTTATCTTTCACAGTATGTAGCAGCGGCGGCTGCAGGCTCCAGCCAACATCTCCAGTGTACACCTGGACCGGTGTATTACTCACTTAATCAAAACGAAGCCTTTACACCGCACTTCTTCCATACACTGTCTATACCCACCCTTAAATTCTCCATACAGCGTCTTCTCTCCATCTAAAGACCCACAATGCCCTGTTCCTCTCTCTCTCTCTCTCTCTCTCTGCTTCCACAGACTTCAGGGCTTCAAGCCAACATATTAAACTTGCTTGTACCTTACTTTGGGGGGGACTTTTAATTGCCACAGATCAGACATAATTTAATGGAGGGGAAGAAATAATGGTGCATTCTACCCTTTAGAAGGATATGGGCAGGTGTGAAACTGGTGAAGGTAATGTAAATAACTTACAAAATTCCAAATAATGAAATTTCTAAAAATTAACAAAAATTTATCTAATGATTGTTTATAAATAATGTATATAATTACTACAAAAACTTCTACGACAATGTAGTTTGCGGTAAAAATGTGAGGAGATGATGAATTTGTGTTAAGATGATTAAATTAACTAAAATTCAAGATTAATGATGGATGTAAGATAAATATGAATATGGAAAAAGAAATGGTCGTGTTCTGCGCGGGTGGGGATGTTACTCGGGAAATCATGATGTTGATGTACTCTTGCCCTGAACGGGTAATTCCTAAGTCTTTTCCAGTCTTTTCCTTAAAGTTAGAAGATGGTACCCACTTCACCCATTTTAGACTTTGGACAGCTAGTTGTAAAATCTACTAGAAAATACTGGCGCTGAACATTTAGAATCGATCTGTGTAAGCTGCCAAAAAAAAATCAGTAATCACACGAATTTCAGACAATGCAGTAGACTCTACTAGGACATTACATAAAGTTTACGAATACCATATTTGAAGACAGGAATATCAGAGCGCTATTGACGCTTCTATAACTATTCAATTAGGTCTTCGACCTATTCAATCCCTATACTCACACGATTCGCTTTACCAAATAATCCTCTCGTTTTCGCAACGAATTAATAAAAAAAAGATCTACGGTAATTGTAACATCCAGACCTTGTCTGTATAGTTAACATGCAGTACATACCGGAAAACACTCTATGTCTGCCCAAACTAACTCACATTTCCTCCATTTTTCTCAATGAAAGAATGGAAAAAGATCTACCGTAGTTGTAACATCCCAGAGTTGAAATAAAATATACAGGGAATCGCAGTAAGAGAAACAGTATGGGTGTTCAATCAAGACTTTTTCTAAAGTAATAATATCCCACAGAACATATTGATTCATTAAGCCTTGGTTTCCTTGACAATGTTCTAATAAATAATTCAATGCACTAATCTTTAGTCAAAATTAATTTTCAATATTGCCACAATCGAAGGAATATTGTATGAACGGCTAGTAAATGAACATTTGAAAGTCAATATTCAATGGCATGACGCAAACTATTGTTACCGGCAGCCAATTAGAATATCAATTTGGGCATTTGAATATTATTTGATCATCTATAATAGAGAACTAATGAATAAGGTTTACGACTTTATATAATGAAATTAATTTTCAAATCCAAATTGTACCAATTGATCTGTTCAAAACACCTAGATTTGTTTTTGTAATTATAAACAACATATAAGTTACTGGACTGTGACCAGGGTTAAGAGCCGTGCAAGACATATGTGATTCTAGATCTTATAAAACAATGAAAATAAAGTAAAAGAATATTGTATAATTATCCATTCATTGATTTTTGTTATTTTTTGAAGAAGTCTGGTTTTAAAGAAATTTTGGAGGTAGATTTGTAAAACTTTTAAAGTGCCGCTTAATTTTTTAAAATCTTCTTTAAAAAAAAGAATTGTAAAAATATTTACTAAAACTATGATAGTTACTGCAACTATTAATTATGTAATGACACAAATATTTTTGTTTTTAAAGTTAAAAGAAGTCTAAAATTTCTCAAACTATTGTTTTGGCATAGGCTGCAAACCTTCAGTGGGTTTTTCTGTTTCCCCGTCTTCTTTTTGCTCTTAATTTGTAAGTATTTATTAAAGAACAACTGATATTGGCCAGTATAGAAAACAACAAAAAGAGCACTTTAATAAATAATCTGTTTTGAAACAAATTAATTAAACTGTTTTCGGCTATTAAAAATGGTTATCAGTGTCTCTAATTTCTTGCTTAGACCAATGTCAGTTTCATGGGATTCAGAATGGTTCAATGACAGCTCCAAAACAGAGGAAGGAGAAGAAGCTGGTTTGAGAAGGGCTAGACTGAGTATTGATATTTCGGTTAGCTGGCTACAGTCACAGAGCAAGTCGCAACCTATCTTAGTCCTGTCACAAGATAGGGAACAATTAGTTCCAGGGTCTTCATATTCACTGACAGGTATCCATCCAGAAGGACTTACATTTAGTGTCCTATCCAGTCTATTTGAGGATGGTGTGGATCTGTTTGGAAATCCTGGCTAGAACCGGTATCCAAAATAAGTTCTTGGACATTCTGAGTAAATAAGGCGGCGTATCGCTTGGCCCAGGGATACGCCTGAACTATTGCAAAATGTTTATCAATAACAAGATCTCCGAGAGATGGTAACCAGAGACAGGTGGTAAATTTTATTAGCAGCCATTCGCCAATACTTACTGCGGCATTTCTCCACCAAAGCCACGTGTAGTTTAGGTTGATCGTTAGCCTTTCAACAGCATATTTTACTAGATTGAAAATCACACGCATCTTCTTGGACCTGGCAGAAGTAGGAAGGAAGCAGGAACATGTTGAAACGGCGCTGCATGTACTATGAAGTGCTAGTTAGACTCAGAGTTCTGCTCTTCTAAGCAGAAAAATCCACGCCTTGCTATCCATCTCACCTGACTTCTGAGTATAGTTAACCGGACTGTAGGGGATGCTCGGATGGTGCAGGCTTTCTTATCAGCCTCAATCTAATGCAGGAAATTTACTAATATTTAAATAATTCCGCTTCTAATACACGAATATATACTATTTCTTGCTATCAATCTCGTAATGTACTATTCAGCTTTAGTAATTAGAAATTTATTCGACATTGTAACGTACTTTACATGTAGTTAATATTTCAGTAAATAAAGAGTAGATAAATATTAAACAGCTTTGCGAAGGAGTTGAGGGTAAGGAGGGCGGTAGAGGTGGAAGTTATTGTTATGCCAGAGAAGTAGCCAGGCTGCAGGATCGTGACATCACTGTTGAGGCTGCAGTCTGTTGACTGGAGTGCGCGCGCCCTAGTTAACATCTGACCTCCTCGTCAACCCTTCAGCTAATCCTGAAACTCTCACCCATAACATCATCCTTCACTCCTTCTCTGACACTATATCTTCCTCCATGCACAGCATGCTGGTAATTATCCTTCTACGTTTCATCATAGTCTACTCTTAAAACACACTTATTTTAGATGATATAACATCATTGATTCACTGTCGTAATTTATAATGCTGTTTAATCTATTCTTTTGAAGGCCTTGACCCACATTTCGTTATCAACAAATATAATGTGAATAATCACAAGACTCTATAAGATTCAAAAATTTTAAGAATTTACTTCAAACTTAGGTATACCTTGACAGGGGTTTAAACACCAATTTTAATTTAACAAATTTAATTCCCAATAATGATGTTTCTAACAGCATAACAGAATCAGAGAAGAGCTTTTATACTTTAATAAAAATATTAAATTAAGCACATTTTATAACTTGAAGGCCAAGGAAACGGTTTTGCACTTTATGGCGAATAGTCCCGTATTGAACAAATTTTGTTTATAGAACTTTAAAAAACATTCCTTAAATTCGATCTTCTTTTTGAATTGTCTGAATGGGAAAGATTGGCTTGGTCAGGACAAATTCTGCCAAGAAACTTGGTACTTACTAAAAGATATTTTTTATTTTCAGATTGAATTATCAGAAGTATTTGTTGTGAAGATATTAATATTAACAGTTAAACTCGTTAAAACTCTTCCTTTTTAATTAGATTTGTATTTTCTTTTTTGATTTTGTTTTAGTATTACTTTTTTAATCTGTAGTAATCTCAGTGTTTGTGTAGTTTTATTGGTGTTGATGATAATGAGTTATCTTTTATTTTAACTTAGAATATGGCTGACGTAAAAAGTTAGTTGCAACCTTCGTAGTTTTTTTGTAAAAATAGGTAATATATAATTAGCGTATTATTATTAAAGTAACTGAGAGGTCACCAGAGTATTACTAAAAAACATTTTGATGGAAAAAAAAAATTAAAAAAGAAATAATAAGAATATTTAATGTTCTTAGTGAAGAGATCAGGAAACAGGAAAAACTGAAAATTCACTCCGCCAATCTGGCGTTTTTCTCGGCTGAGAGCAGCCCAAAAATAAACATTTGAAGAGATGATTAGTTACAACAATAATTATTTATAATTACAGCAAATCTTGCTGGTTCTCCTCGCCAGATTTTTACTTTCTGCCATGTATAATGTACAAGGCAAGAAGAAGTATTGTTTAATAATAACAAAAATAATAATAAAACTCTATTTATCTAAAGAAAAATTGATAAACATTAAACGATAAGGTAAAATAGAAAGATTTGATCTTGGAAACCATTATAGGATAAGATGGACGTCTATAAGGCATTAGAAGGAGAGAGTTTTAGCCTGAGAAGAGAGGCGGGCTTAATGGCTTGGCTGGATGATGGTGTGGCTGTCGTTTGTTAAGCAACAATGTCAGGGAGTTTAGAGGAAGAAAGTATTGAAGGAAGTTGAAGGAGGACCGCCGCCGCCGCCGCATCGTCTTCAGAAGACAGTTTTGGCCGCTTTACAACTGCTAGTCTATTGCAAAAAGGGTTTGTTGTATACAATGTTGTAGAATAAGGGAGCGAAACGAGGGCAACCATGTGCAAGAAGAAGTTGGAAAGAAAGAGAGGAGCTTGTAGGTACGGCTCTCTAGTCTAGGAAGGTGTTATAACTATAGAACAGCTCCGTACTGCCAGTATAGACAGCCGATAGTAGTCTCTCCTTTTTTTCTACACTTCCCAATACCTGGAACATACACTTTATCCTGGGATACATCCATTCACTACCCCTACATCTTCTCTATTAAACGCACCTTTGCTTCCGTACACTCTATACAACAACAATACACTTCTTGTAGCTGAAAACTTATAAGCTTACTTCTTACATATAAGTTCTCTATATACATATATAGAGACCAATACTTCACTTTTTTCCCTTGTTTTTTGTGTTTCACAAACATTTCAAATAATATGTTAAAATGCAGTATAATAATTAGGTTTTTTTTTTATTCAGCAATTAGTGTATGTTGTCATCAAGTTAGGCGCCACGGTATCCGAGCGGTTAGAGGCGAGACCTGTAAAGCTAATATATATTGTGGTACTGGGTTCGATTCCCGGTCGTAGGCGTTGGATTTTATTTAATGGTAATTAAATAAATTTACAGTAAAGTATGTTTGCTAGTCGCCTCCGTCCACGACACCTAATTGGTAGTTGGACGTTAAGCCCCGCCTGAAAAAATAGGCATTACTTAACTTTACTTTTACTTTATTGCCATCAAGTAGAAATACAGAAATAAATTATTTTCTGGTGACCCAGACTGAGCTGGGTTTATCCCAAATAAATAAAACAAAAAACTGGTATCCTGGATTCACATTTTAGCTAGATAAATAATGTTAAATAAGCTAAAGTCGCTAACTTACTTCACCATTCGTTTTACCACAAGCGGAATGTTTTCAGGACAACTTGAGTTGAGATTGACCATCATCCTAGAGTCTTTAGCGCTCTTATATTGTATATATGATTTATTGTAGCATTTAGTAGCTGAATATATAAGCTTCGTGGCCGTAAATTATTAAACTAAGGATTCAAGATTGGCGAGGAATCGGTCAAATAAAAACAATAACACGTCTTTTTGCCAACGTTTCGACAAATATATTGTCCTCTTCAGGGCCTGGATATTACAAATATACAAATACAAAACAATTTACAGAGTCAGTAACACAGCAAATCAGTAAAAAAACAGTAATATAAAAATAATAATATATAAAAAAGACTGAGAATGCTTAGGCATTCCTGCAGACCCAGTCAAGCAATATAAATTTATAAATATTTGAGTAGGAGTTACCACTAACTATTTATGTAGTACCCCTGGAATCCAATCTAAGTCCTTTATCTGTTCATATATTTAGCAGGGTGATAAATCTTGGGATTAAATTGAGCAGACTCCATCTAGAATGTCTTGCTAGACAGTCCTTTTTAAGAATAAATCAATTGGCTCAGAGCCGCGAAAATGATTCTAATTGGGTCAGGAATATAGCCATAGAACTAGGAGTCCCAGTAACGATGGATTCTCTAAATGTCCAATTTATGGTTGAGAATAAGACTGGCTTGCTACTAACTTTTTGATTACTTATGTTGATGGAGCTACTATCTCTAGTTATTCCTCGACGTACAGAAATATCTGCAATTTGGTTTTATGTACTTATAACCCCATTGTTATCTTATTCCCACTTTTACAGTTAATATTAATAAATTAAGGATTAGTAGTCAACTAAGAACAGCAAACAAGAATGCAGTCATTGTGGTGAAGTCGTTAATAAATGGCGAACTGTATTACTTTTATAGAGATAAATTTTACAATCTGTGCAATAGTTTACTTAATACTGAATAATGGGTTTATACACGGAGCATTGGAATGCTCTAACTACTTCAGCTGTAGCTATACTTACTTAAAACATTACTTTACTTCTGGACAGAGTACATCCGGCCATGTTAATGTTCACACCTACGACAGTTTAGATAAAATAAACAATGTTTATTACCTAATGGAAGTATGCAAATTATCGCCCAAACTAAAATGTTAATAGGTCACATTAATGTTCCAGTTCTCGGGGATTCTACCTATCTAGTTGTTTCTTATTTATTTCAAATATTATAGTAACAAAACGTTGACTTCCGTTTGTTATACTTATTTCGACATTTATTTAAAAATCAAAACTCTGTTTTATTTAGTATCATTTCAAAATATTGAAGATGTCCGGAAAGTCAATAGTGTAACGGGTTGATCGCCAAAAACTGTCCGAAAAAGCGTAACGTACAAAGTTTAAGATAAATTGTCTTCAAGAAAATTATAGATCTATTTGCAAATTTTCAGTTTCAGTTGGCTGATTTTATACAAAAAGGTTTACCACTCTCATGGTGGTGCTTATCGAAAAACCAAATTTGAATTTTCTATGACACTCCATTTTAGAATACTGTTCAAACACAAAGACTTTTCTGACACATGAGATCTCAAAACGATTACCTTTCAATACCTTCAACTACCAAAAGAAATAAAAAGATGCTGTTTTAAAAAAGCCTTACTTTTTTTCTTTCGGAAAAAGGAGATTTCACCTTATATCCAGCCTTTAGAGGTAGAAGAGTCCTCCAGGAGTAGTTGGAGAAAACATTCCAGTCCTGAGCCGGACGATGTTAAGGACCAAACGCACCCATAGAAGCCATCGAATCACTTTTCAATATCACGCACCATAAAGTTTGAAATATTATCACTAGTCTAATGCCGGCATTCAGCTGGCTGGTAAAGACCCTGTTGTCGGGTGCCAACCTCTCAGGTAGAGTGTAGTCGGATACTTTATTTAAAATATCTTCTACATGATTCTTTAACAATCTACTTTTTCTTTTTTTTTTTCTTGTGATTTTTTTTTTATTCTTTCTCTTTTAGTGGTTTCACATAAATTATAAGAAACCAATTTCTTAAACAATGTCTGGTTAATACTGATACCAACGGATGACTTCTTTGTCACATAAACTTCATATGTTATTCTCTTTGAGCAAGTGACGTGAAAAATATCACAATAATGCACACTTATTTGCTTACGAAGCTGAAAGGGTTGTAAGATTTGGTAGCATCTGGTTGACAGGTAAAATTTGTTTAAACAATAACACTTAAGTTCTATTTACAATCGATATATTGAATATCATATTTAACTATAACAATTATTTTATGATTTTTTTTCTTTGTGACAACTGGTGATTTCCAATAGTGAATCACGTGAATCACTAGTGATTTTATCACGTTGATTTCAGCAGTAGTTCTGTATTAACACCTAGTGTATCAAAAGAATTTTTGATCTGTTAAGAAATCCTTTCTGCAAACTATCAACATTTATTTAGTACTAGTCTATTAATAGTTGATTCATGTCTTTATCAAAAATTGTACCTGGGCAAGGAAGTAGTAGAATAAGTTAGCAGGGGAACAGATGGTTCTTTAAGAATGTAAGCGAATTTTATTATTTTTCTGGCCAATGTAAAGTGGAAAGTAAATGTTGTTGCAAAATGCAGTTTTACAGGGTTAGTACACAAAAGAAGGTGTACTTTGCATAATCATTTCTTATGCTTATGTTTGAGGGCGAATGGATTAACTTCATGAAAGTTATCAAAAACTTCAGTTTTTATGATTTTTTACATTCTTATACTCATCTCCTGCTCCGCCTGAAACGCAAAAGAAATTTCTGATACTCGCAACAGACTCTCCACGACGTACTAGTCATTGACTCACTCCACGAGACTGCGTTCATTATCTCCGTACACTCCTTTATCCAAAATCGTCTGCTCAAACTCCTTTCCATCTTAGACTGCCATCCTAATCCACTATGCCGCGACATAGCCTCCTACAGATCCTTCTACAACATACAGACACAGAAGACTAAAACATATCCTACTCTAACTTTCTACACTAGCTGCAGGTTTTTCCTCTCCTTTTTTCCCTGCATTCCGATCCTCCTCACCTAACTTTTCTCTTTCTTCACTAGTTAAGAAGGTTAAAGTGTATAATACATATACTTCTGCATTAATTTTATGTATATATTTATAGTAATAAATATTTATTCGTTCATTCATTCACATTCTTATACTCCTGGGCCAGAAAACTATAACAGCTACTAAATTAAGGATTCAAGATTGGCGAGGAATCGGCCAAATAAAAAACAACTCGTCTTTTTGCCAACGTTTCGACAAATATATTGTCCTCTTCAGGGCCTGGATACTACAAAAACACAAATACAAACAATTTAGAGATTCAGTAACACAGAAAATCAGTAAAAAAAAAAACAGTTATATAAAAATAAAATAAAATAAAAAAATAAAGTACAATAAATTATCAGCGCTGCAAAATCATCAGCGTAAGCGATTAATGCCGTATCTTCAGGCATTTCTAACCGCAGTAATCCGTCGTAAGTGACGTTCCAGATATCGGGGCCTAAAATCGACCCCTGCGCAACTCCCGCAGTGACAGTCATGATTTTAGGACCTGCCTCTGTTTGATAGACTAGCGACCTATCTTTGAAGTAGTCGTCGAGAACCCTCAATAAATATGGCGAAATATGGAAATTCCTCTCCAATGCCTGCAGGGCGTCGGACCACTTGAGGGAATTAAACGCGTTCTTGACATCTAGCGTGACTAGCAATACTATCTTCCGCGTACGTTGACTACGACTTTCTGCTCTTTGAACCGCCCTTACAACCTCCTCTACTGCTTGCAATGTAGACCTAGCTGGTCTAAAGCCATACTGCCTGGGTGATAGACCGCCTGCTTCCCAAATTTCTTCCGTAAGCCTTAGCTTAATAAGTTTTTCAAAGAGCTTCCCTACCGTATCCAGCATGCATAGCGGACGGAATGACGAGGGGAGTGAACCTCCCTTGCCTTTGCTAATTAGAACTAGCCGGGCAATCTTCCACCTATAACTAAATATGCCGGATTTTAAACATGCATTAAACATTTGTAACAATATGTCTGGTTTTCCTCGAGCTATCATTGCTACAACTTCATTGGGTATGCCGTCCGGGCCTGGGGCCTTCTTGGTTTTCAAAGTAACCGCTGCATCCTGGACTTCTTCTTCCGTAAAAAACGGGATATTCATAGGGACTTCAAATAATCTCTCTGGTCTGTCGGGGTGTGTGGGGAAAAGACCCTTTACAATCCCCTTCATAGCCTCCGCATCCAAGACCGCTTGCTTCTTCAAGCCGGCAATCTTTTGAGTTACGATTTTGTAACCTAAACCCCAGGGATCTCGGTCTACTTCCGCTACGAGAGAATCCCAACAGCGTTTTTTGCTCAAGTAAATTGCCTTCCGCAGTTCGTGTTTCGCCTCTCTATATTCAGCTGCACGGCATGCGGCTGTCGGCCTTCTTCTTGCTCGTTGAACCCTCCTCCTCTTCTTAATACAATCCCTACGGAGATCCGCAATTCGCGAGTTCCACCAATAGGCTGGCCGCCTCCCTCTCCAACAAACTCTCCTGGGCATTGATTGGTTGCACGCCTCCGAGATAATGTTATGCCTAAGGTAACCACTGCCTCAGCTCCAACTCTACCCTCCTCACTAACCGGATTGCTTTCTGTCATCCCGTCCTCAATCGCCTTCCAGAAAACCTCTTCATGTATCTTATCTAGATTCCAGCCTACACTATCCTTTGGCTTCCATATCCTATCCACACTTTGTGTTATTCTAAACGTGATATATTGGTGGTCGCTCCCAGTAATTTCTTCAATAACCCTCCAATTTTCAACAGAAGATGCCAGATTCTCCGAAGCTAAGGAGATATCAGGAATTGTTTCTAAATAACCCGGACGCCTAAATGTAGACACGTTCCCTTTATTAAGCACAACCAGTCTCGTTCTGGCTATCATTTCGAGAATATTTCTACCCCTCATATCCGTCTCAGGCATACCCCAGTCTACCGCCCTAGCATTAAAGTCGCCGACCACAATGATTTGGCCAGTCATCTCTCGGATATCATCCTCCAAGGAGTTTAACTTCCTCCTGAATTCATGTACGCTCTCATTAGGAGTGAAATAGCAGCTAATAAAGGTGATATTCCGACTCCGCACCCACACGTATCCGTTATCTCTACCCACCGACTCAATTGGAAAACTCCCCTGATTAGGAATCCAAATTGCGGCTGTGCCTGACAAATCGTTATACCAAAGACCGGTGTCCCTAACTCTATACTGCTCACAAAGAAGTAATATGTCTGCTTCGTTCTCGGCAACCAGCTGATCCAAAAGCGAATCAGCTAACCTACTCCTATGGAGATTCCCTTGAAGGATTCTCATACTATTGCAAATTTCTTCTTAGCTTGTTCTAATGCTTGCCGAAACACAGTACAGTCACCTGAACCTAGTATGTGCTGGCACTTTTAAGTCGGAACAGTAACTACCACTGGAGAGATCTTTTTAAAGAATGATTATAGTTGCGGTCCCCCAAACCATGCTCAATAACAATTTTTTTTGAAAAAGCGTTTTGAATAACATAGGAAGGTATTTGTACGTAAATAGCAAAATTAAACTGCGTTTTCAGTACTTCCTTTTAAGAGAAGTAAGAAAAATAAACTGCGATTGCAGTACTTCTAGGCAAAGAGGCAAAGATTTTTTAATCGAACGACAATTCATTGATTTAAATCGGTTCACTCATTGATAATTTAAACGATTGCAGTATTTCCTCTTAGTAGGTGCAAGAGCTTGATGGCACTTCACAGCCAAGTAGAGGAGCTTTAACAACTTATTCGAGCTGAATTTTATCAAAATCGGACTAAGCGTTATAGAAATATTGGTAATAATAGTTTTAGAAAGGGCCTTACTTGGGTGGGGCAAACTCCCCTTCCTATGAGGCACAGCGTTCAGACTTTTAAAGTGCAAATCTGTACAAAATTTCGATTCGAATGACACATCATTTATGACAATCGGTTCTCGTGTCGATAATTTGAAACGATTGCTATACTTTCCCTTAACAAGTGTAAGAGCTGATCGCCACTTTAATGTTACGTAGAGGAGCCCTAACTCTATTTTATATTGGATTTTATTGAAAAAGCCGTTTTTGCTCATTTTCGGCAACTTTTTTCTCGAAACCTATAAGATCTTAGTTGTTGCAAACAAATTACAGTTATAAAGGAGGATTTGCCCTTTACTTTAAAGAAAATTTGGGAATTTTATCTTTTATAGAAAAAGAGAAAAAATTTGTCAAAGTTGGGTGTTTTTCAACGTTACGCTTTTTCGTGCAGTTTTTGATCATCAACCCTTACACAACTGTCCTACCGGACAGTTTTAATAAGAGCGCTAAAGACTCTAGGATGATGGTCAATCTCAACTCAAGTTGTCCAGAAAACATTCCGCTTGTGGTAGAACGAATGGTGAAGTAAGTTAGCGACCTTAGCTTATTTAACATTATTTATATAGCTAAAATGTGAATCCAGGATACCAGTTTTTTGTTTTATTTATTTGGGATAAACCCAGCTCAGTCTGGGTCACCAGAAAATAATTTATTTCTGTATTTCTACTTGATGGCAATAAAGTAAAAGTAAAGTTAAGTAATGCCTATTTTTTCAGGCGGGGCTTAACGTCTAACTACCAATTAGGTGTCGTGGACGGAGGCGACTAGCAAACATACTTTACTGTAAATTTATTTAATTACCATTAAATAAAATCCAACGCCTACGACCGGGAATCGAACCCAGTACCACAATAATAATAATAATAATAATAATAATAATAATAAAGGTCTTTATTTCAATAACTATATACAATAATTTTGCAAATTAGAAAAAGACTGACAGACTTGACTCATGGTCAAAAGACCGTCTGAGTGAGAAGCTGTCTAAATGAAATTGAGAAAGTCTTATTAAGTTTCTATAGTAAGAAATTAAATATCAATTGGCCAAAATAACAGACAATTAAAAGACAACTTAAATTCCACATCTTTGGCTATAAAGACAAAACAAAACAGAGAGAACAAAAAACATTAAATATAAAATCTTAGGCATTATAAAAATTAAAACTTAATCGTCCAATCTCCACAATTCAAATCTATTTACACTGATTTATAATTCTCTGTTTTTTCTTCTATTTTATAAACTATGATTCTTATTCTTATCAAATATAAGGTCCCGCTGTTTTTTTTTTTTTTTTTTTTTTTTTTTAAATAGCTTTTATTTATTTATTTTGTTTTATATAATAAATAATTTATTTACTTAATTACAAGATTATATATTTTCGTACAAACTGTCTTTTCTATATTTAATTTCAGTAATTAAATTCACTGATAAGCTCATACCTATATCTCCACGCATCTTTACAGTAGTTAACCAAGCTAGTCCAACATTTTCCATTTAAGTAATTTATGAATTCTTCCTCACTCATTATTACCTTACCAAAATACCTCAGCCTAAATTCCCGCAAGATAGGGCAAACCGCTATAAAGTGGAATACACTTTCCTCTCTTTCTGTCAAATTGCACATAGAGCAAAGTTTTATTTCATTACCAAAGGTATATTTATTAAGATAAAGTAGTTCCCCCCGTGCTTTGATTATCCAGCTGATAGAATTACTATTCAAAATGGTATTTACAAAGTTAAGTTGTGAATCTAATTGTTTATACAAAATGTGCCGTTGACTATTTTGTGCTGACAAATTATACTTATTAATTAACCCATTTTTAATAATATTCACAATTGAATGAATTTTTAATTTATTATTTATAAAATCAGATAAAGGAATATCATAGGTTGTACACAGATTCTCCCATTCTGTATAGAAAGACAGTTTTTTTTCAATTATTTCTTTTAACAATATACCCGGATATCTATATGGCGGAAGCTGCCTACATCTTTGAATATATTTTATGTGCACTTTGACGGTATACAAGAATGAGGGTAGTACCTTGGTTTCCAAATACAATACAAAATCAGGGGTATTAATGGGCAGACAAAATACTTTTTTAAGAAAAAACTTTAACAAAACCTCTACTTCCTTAAACCAGGTACATCCCCACACCTGTGCTCCGTAGCAGACAATTGCCCTGCTTACTGCATTATATACCTGCAACTTAGAAGCAAATGGTATATCTTTATTCATTACAAAATTGCTGAATGAGTTAAGGGCATACTTAGCTTTTGAAACCCTTTCATCAAAATGTTTTCTCAAGGATAATGTCCGCGTAAGTGTAATTCCCAAATACTTGTAGCAATTCACAACCTCAATCCTATTGTTACCATACCACCATATTTCATTTTTTGCTGGTTTTCTACCATTTTTAAATACCATTATCTTCGATTTATTTAAATTTATTTCTAGATTCCACTGTGAGCAGTATTTGTGAAGACTGTTTATCATCAGCTGTAATGAACTTTTATCAGTAGCCAACAAAACCAAATCGTCCGCGTAGGCCAACATTTTTATTACAGTATTTTTAATTTGCACGCCCCCATCCATGCAGTCTTCAATGTCATTTATAAAAAGGGAAAATAAAAGAGGACTTAGCAGACAACCTTGCTTTACACCCATGGATGTATAGAAGGAATCCGTCAGACCATTATTGCACCATACACTAGCTTTTGTTCCTGTATATAAACTCCTTAGGACGTTGATTATTTTAGTAGAAATACCTATTACAGAGAGTTTGTAGAAAAGAGCATACCTATCTATATGATCAAATGCGGCAGACAGGTCTATAAAAAATGCAAAAACCTTATTTCCTTTTCTACTTAACCTAATTTTGATTATGCTGATTAAATTCATTAAATTATCAATGGTCGAGTATGACTTTCTAAAACCAGCTTGATACTCTCCTATTATATGATTATCTTCCGCCCAGTTTGTCAATCTGAATAGATTGATCCTTCTGAATAGAAGGAGCCCTGTAAACAATTTTCCTATTGTATTTCCAAAAGAAATACCCCTATAATTGTTTATTTCTTGTGTGCTACCTTTCTTAAATAGAGGAAATATAATTGACTTTTTAAACGTTTCCGGTACACTTCCACTTTTAAAGATCTTATTAAATACATAAAGTATTTTATTTAAGTAACTGTCTGGGCTATTTTTAAAATATTCATAAGGTATCCGGTCTAAGCCGGGGGCTTTGTTGTTTTTAGAATTTTGAACAACCTGGAGTAATTCAGACATTTCAAACGGTGCATCCAAAGCATCATTTTCTATATAGGGCTCAGCGTAATATATTCTAATTGCGTTCAAAGGAGGGTTTAATAAAGTTTTAAAGTATTGAAACCACTCTCCTGGTAGTATACTTTTATCCATTTGAAATTGCGTTGACTTAAAAGAACGTACGAGACTCCAGAAATCTTTCGAATCTCTAACATTTTTAAATTCATTAATTGTTCTTTCAATAAACTCTTTTCTTTTAACTCTACATAATTGTTTATATTCCTTTTTAACTTTTAAATACAAGAATTTAATAGTGTCAGAATCTGTTTTTCTATAAATATTTAACAAATTAAATAATCGCGAACGCATTATCATACAATCCCTGTCAAACCACTTCTGTTTATTAATAAAATTTTTATTTGAATTACTTGTTAAGTTATAATTTGTAGCAAAATTCAGTATTATATCGGTTAGTTGTTTCAGATTTTCATGAGGATTTTTCGACTCAAATGAAATTGAGTTCACTATCTCTTCTACTTCTTTCTGAAATGTCACTCTGTATTGTGGTAGCCATTTTAGTTTGGGCAATAATGGTAAAACATCGCTATGGTTACTTTTCACAGTGAGGCATTTAATAGCGATAGGCAAATGGTCAGAGAACGGTACAGATACGATTTCAAAATCTGACACATAGTTAAGTAAATCCATTGACACAACACACAAATCAATTACAGAGGAGCCCTGAGGACCTACGAAAGTATATTCTCCCAGAGAATCTCCCTTAGTTCGTCCGTTCAAGATTATAAAGTTAAAATCCTCTAAAAAAGAATGCAATAATTTACCGTTCGTATTGACCATTATATCTTTAGAATTCCTATTAAACTTAATATGCTGTGAATTAACCAACAAGTATTCGGGAACTATTTGAAGACTGCCAATTCTGCTATTAAAATCTCCAATTAGAATAAACTTCAAATCAGAGTAATTGTTAATTAAATTACGTAATTTTTCAAAATCATTATTCCAATCGTTGCAATTGAGGTATATTGGTATAATATAATAATTACTATCTTTATAATTCACCTCAATCGTATCGGAATTAAAAAAAGTTTTAATTTTAACAATGTTTTTATTAATCAGTGTTTTTTTAATGCCAATAATACGGCCTTCACTAGCTCTACCAAAATGTTTTCTTTTCACAGCTGGGACCCAACTTATATTATATTCTTTAAAACGTTCCTTAAAAGTTAAAATAAATTTTTCTTCAACTACAAAAGTTTCGAACAAAAAAAAAATTTCATATTTTTCTAAATAAGAAATAAAATCTATGCTATACAGTTTATCCTTTAAACCTGATATATTAAAAGCAACAACACTAAAAAAAACATCTGAATTATTACCTGATAACTTTTGCTTAAATTTTATGTGACTTTGCTGATGAGGCGGAATCGCTACGGGGACGAAAAATATCCTCTGTCTGAGCTGTCCCCACTAAGCGTTTCTTTATTCGCTTTCTCTTCTTGATACTGGCTGCTTCAGTAGACGTCTCTGCTTCCTCTTCGTCCTCCTCGACTGCAACCCCTCCTTTTCTTGTAGTAAAAGATTGACCATCAGTTCTCACTAGAGCAGAAGAATGATAGAATTTACCTTCTATCATTAGGCCATTTCTTCTCATCAAGCAACTTTGTCCTGATTCCCTAATCTGAGATTGAGTTTTCAATAATTCTTTACGTTCAGCTTGAGAATCTTTATCTAGATCTTCACCTATATAGATCTTACTACCTTTCAACTTAGCAGCATTTTGAAACATTTCTCTTTTCTTTATCTTGGATATCAAAGAAACTACTACAGGCCTCGGTCTGTCGCCAGTTTTACCTATTCTCCTCACATAATTTAAGTCTGTTTTTGTTACTTGTACAGACAGTACTTTATTGCATAAATCTAAAATACTATTTTCTAGTGAATCAAAATTTTCTCCACTAAACTCGTTTATTCCAAAGAATATTATGTTATTCTGTCTCCTAATAGACTCAATAGTTCTTTGCTGTTTAGCAACAACAGTTTTCAGTTCCAGATTTTCTTTTTCCAAGTCTTTACATTTATTTCCATATTCCTCCAGTTTTGAAGAAAGACTTAAATTCGATTTATTTATTTCTCTTTTTATTATATCCTCAATATCTGCTTTAATTTCTTTTTTAAAATTATCCAAAAGCTTAATTAGTTCATTTAAATCAGTAGACATTTTTTTTTCTTTTTAAATTTACAAAATAGAAGTAACAACAGTTTATTTTTATGATGAGACGAACTTAATACCTGTATTAGTAGTAGTAGTAGTAGTAGTAGTAGTGAAGCGGACTGCCGTGGTGGGACAGCAATGAGAGAGCGGATGCACTATAATTCTCTTCTCTTTCTCTTCACTTTTGCTTACCTCGTATTTAAACACACACTTTGACCTTATACAGATAATTTTGTTAAAATCCAAGCAATATTTCAATTAATTACGTAAAATTGGGTCGTCAAAATTTCGTGAAAATTTTCACTAATATTCTAGCTACAGTTCACTATAACTATACCAATTTTCACCAGAAAATTCCGCGTTAAACTAGATTAATAAATAATTTCACTAACAGAGATGTTCTCTCTTTGAAAGCTCGACAGCTAATCCCCAGTACCACAATATATATTAGCTTTACAGGTCTCGCCTCTAACCGCTCGGATACCGTGGCGCCTAACTTCATGACAACATACACTAATTATTAATTAATAATTACAACATACATTATTTAATTAATTTTTTTTAAAATACCATCTTAATAAGATATATTCAGTCGAAATTGAAGTCATCTCTTGGCATTATTACATTAATTTCTAGTTAGAATTTCGAATATTTGATTGAGAGTTATTAAAACACTTTAAATATACTAAAACGTTAGCAATAAAAATAATCTAAATATTACTAACTGCAAATAAGATTTAAATATTATTTAGGAAGTTGTGAACTGTTAATTACTCGAAATAATGCAAAGAACTGTTTTGAATCGAGTTTACAATTAACGCATGCAATTGACAAGGAAAATGAATATATTCCACCTGAATGAACGACAAACGGATAGCCCTACTTTTTGTTTTCTGTGCAAGTGTTAATTGTAAATCCCTTGCAAGCTAGAATTAAATTTATTTCTTCTTAAAATGAAAGCGGAAAATTCGTCTAATTATCCTATAATTATTGCAAATGTTAGGAATTATAGAAAAAAAAAAAAGGAAATGCTTGGTCTATAAATGTGAAAAATTGTAATAATTTAATAATAATCATACTTTTAACATAAATGATAATTTGGCAAATTTTATTATACCTGATTGTGGATCTGAACAATCTTAACCTTTCAGTAAAGATTACTTTCTCTTCTGTAACAATTGATCTATTTAGCACACTGCTCGCGTTACGGACAATGCCACAATAAGAGAGCTGCTACTACCTCCTAGGAAAACAAAATTGATCTATGATTAAAACATTATAAGGTAACAAAAACAAGTTTATAATAATGAAAAGAATTAAACCACTTTTATTAATATTTTATGGTTTTTCATTGAGGAAAGATCCTACGAAAATATGGCCAAAATACATCTCATTGCACTATTAAAATATTTGTTTTCCAGGTCCAGGAACTCCATAGGACAACGGGTCTAATATTTTTCAATATGGTATTAGCGAACAAAAGTTCCCCAATTTTCAAAATCCCCTGTTATTCTTTTTTAATTTATGAGTACATAAATGATCCCTGAAGAAATTAAAAATGACATTTATTTTATTACAATTACGACAAAATCAAGGTGGCAGAATCAAATTAAATTCAATATTTATTTTTTTCAACTCTGTAACACCATTTCCTTCGCCATTTGTTCTTTATATCTCAAGAAATCTCATAACTTTTCTTATAGGTTTCCGGTCAGTTGGTATCTGAAATTCAATTCTCATTTTTAACGTAGAAGTGACTATAACCTCTACCCATACCTGATGCTTTCCACCCTCTGGGAGAATGCGTGCCTGGCGAGTATTTGTTCGTGAGAGAGAGCCTGCCGCACATACAGAGTTAGGGGAAAATGGCAGATGAGAGCACAAACAGAGCAATACCTTTCCTGTATCCCATAGAACGGAGATAGCGTTTCTATACAAACTCTGCCACAGATAACCAACCACCTCCTCTCCATGTTGGTGATATGGCCAACTTGATTTGTGGTCTGATAATGATTTATACCGAGGGAAACAGCACGGACGGACGGGTATAACCTTTGATAAGCACCACTTCTCTTTAAAGTTCTAAAACACCTCTTCGATCTATCGCCAGTCTGTCGTCAGTCTGTAACTTTACGTTTTGAAATTATTTTCACATTCAAAACGCATTATAATTAGCCTAACTTTTGACATAAGTAAATAATAATTTCATTTTAAAGGAGAATATTGCAATTATGCAGAATTTCTATTTTTTTTTTAAGTTGTCACGGAAATACATTGTGACAAAAAAACTCGTATTGCTTTTTCTCCTTAAGTGGGGTGTGAGGTGCATCATGGAAAAGCATAGAAGTTCAAATTACAATTCCGTGAAATTGAAGGACTCTATAACAATGGGAAGGATCACTTTCAATTGATTTTTTAGTGTTTGCGATTGTAATGAAACAAAATTGACATCGAACTCAACCCTTTTTTTTTTTTTAAACGAAAAGTCGAATTGCTTTGATGCTTCATCATGGAAATCAATATAAATGTTTTTGTAAAGATCAATTTGAGGATTAAAAATCAAAGGGTTAGAAAAATTATAATTATTTTTATTTCGGCTCGTTCAATACTGCATTTTAAATTCATGTTTCTTTCTCCATTCAGCCATGCTGACGCTGGAGTTCCGCAAGGCAGCATACTAGGCCCCATTCTGTACACAATCTACTCCTCAGACATACCTACTCATCCTCAAACTACTCTTCTCACCTATGCTGACATTTACTGCCATCTTATCTACTAACAAAGATCCATTAATAGCTCATAGAAACCTTCAGTCTCACCTCACCTCCTTAGAAAATTGGTTCAAAAAATGGGCTATCAAACTGAACGAAACAAAATCTCAAAATATTACCTTCTCTCTTCGACGCATCACTCTTCTTCCTGTCTTTTACAATTTAATTCCTTTACCAGTAGTCAACGTAGTCCGCTACCTTGGGCTTTACCTTGACAGAAGACTTACACGGAACCCTCATACTCGACTTAAGAGAACAGAAGTCAACAGATGCTTCCAACGACTGAAAAGACTACTCGATAACAGATCAAAACTCACTCTGGACAACAAAAGACTTATTTATGTAAGTATATTAAAGCCAGTCTGGGCTTATGGCTTCGAACTGTGGGATTCAACCAAACGCTCAAATCTGCAAAGGATCCAGTCCTTGCAATCTAAAATTCTTCGCTCTATAGTAAACACTCCTTTCTACGTCACCATTCAAACTATTCACACAGATTTGAACATTCCTTTCGTCATACAAGTTGCAAAAACACGATACAGAAAATTCCATCTTAACATTCAAACACATCACAATCTACTTGTACAACATCTTCAAGAACATTTCCAGACAACACTTCCAGACGTCTGTAAAAGACAGTGGCCTCGCGATCTCCTCTCTGATGAAGAGAGTCAGTAGAATTTAGAATGTTTTTGGAGTGTTACCGCTGGGTAACTTCTCCACTCTGATATGTGTATGTTATTTATTGTTATCATTGTTGCTTATAACGCAAAATGCGTTGATTGTATCTAAATAAATGATTAAAAAAAAAAACAAAAGTTCATGTTGCTTAATTGAAATATTTTATTACTGAATTCTTTACTACCATGTTATTAGCGTCCTTACAAAAGGAACACATATTTAAATAATGTAGTTTACATTAAAGAATAATTAAAAGTCATTTGTAATTTTCAGGTGGCTCAGTGATGCATGTTTTATTACTAATTGCTTGGATATTCACGACAGATCTACATGAAATCTCGGCGTTAGACATACGTAAGTACTTTCTAATTGTTAGTTGTTTAAATGAATTTAAATAATAATTTATTTCTAGTGAATTGAATATTTTATTGAAGATATTACGGTGTTAAATAGTTGTAAGTTTTGCTTTAAACAAGTAAATCAGTTACATTTAGTAAGTCATAATTAGAAAATAAATACGTTTTAATGGCAACATTTTTGATAAACTCCTAAACGAGTACAACTGAATAAAAAGCCAAGAATCCACATCAAATTATAGTGCATAATGTGCATAAAGAAGACGTTGCACTGCCGATTGATATGGTGCTGATGCTTCTACAGATAATCATGACCCGTTAACATCCTGAAAAAGCCACTGACTCTCCAGGATGTCCTTCTGGTTCTTTTTCTTTACTCGGTGTCTTTTACCCTGCCATCTTTTTTTTGCCACATACCCAAGTCAAAAATTGATTGATTTTGTTAGTGATTTTATACTAAGGTTGCACTTTCTAAACTGCTTCTTTGGCAGTTTAAATGACTTATTCTTTTCTGAATCATCCATGATCCGAATAGACTACTTTAAACATTCTTTAAATTAATTAAACATTTAAAAAACAATAATGCAAATACTGTTCGCTGACCTAACGCTGACAATCTCAACAGTATTAAATTGATTGAGTTAATAATGATAAAAATAATTAGCTAATAATATTCTTAAACTTATATTAAAGCCCAGAATATAACTTTCTTAACAAAGTAAATGGGTGAGCAACTTTGTTCATTTTCACCCAGATTATCGCTTCTGTTTCAAACCCTTTGGAAAAAAAAGCGATATTCTCTTGGGTAGACTTGAGTGAAGACTGTGAATATTACCTTTCTTGAAGATTCATCACCGGAAGTTACAAAAGAAAAAAAAAAGAAGAAAAGTTAGGCTTGAGAAATCTCTTTTAAAAAGTTCTAACTTTGCCTTAGGTATAAAGAATTACTTTGTTTTATTGTTAATACTGTGTTCTGGCTGAAGGTTTCTGTTTTAACTTAAAATGAAATTATTATTGTTATTAATATAAACTAATCTTTGTGTTTTTTATTTCAGCAATATAGTGAAATTACTTCTTTGTTTCGCTAGAAATAGTTTTAACTTTCACTTCCTTTTAGTAAAAGGAAGAAGTACGACAATTTTATACAAAAACTGACAGTTTTGTAAATAAAGAAACTTTTTATAAGAAATATACTTATTCACAAGGCGCCACAGTACCCGAGGCGTGCAAAGCTAATATACGACATTGTAGTACTGGGTTCGATTCCCGGCTAGGCCTTGACGGCGACACCTAATCAGCAGTTGACGTAAAGCCCGCCTGAAAAACTAGGTATTACTTACTTACTTTGCATTACTTTCTACTTATTTACAGATTTATTTAAATTTAAACTCAGGTAAAATACAATCATTTGAATGGTTCAAACATTTAATATACTTTCGATTTCTGTAAATAACGGTAGTCAGGTTGGCATCTGTTCGGTGGAAAAAATCCACATCAGTGGTTATCGCAGTCTCATATTGAAAATTCATGTAACCATATTGTATTTTTAATACAATATCGAATTTCAACTCTTTTCTGATCTTTTCTGATAAACTGCAATTACTCTTGTTAACTAAGCTGAGAATTTTTAGATTTATTAATCACCGTTAACTTTATTTTTTTAATTCCAATTAATGAACTCCTTTAATTATGGGGCAACAAAAACTGAAACCTGTGAACATAAAGAAATTAATTTTTAAGAAAGAACTTACAAAACACAAAATAAATTAATGATAGTTGCTAGATCCTTGTATATGCAGCAATATTGTGGTAACAATGGAAGAAAGAAATCCAGTTCTCTGCGTTGACATATGGCTCATATCAAAATCGAATAGGATACAGAAATATAAAAAATCATAATAAGCGCCCAAGGACATTTAGTAAATCGCGCTAACTCTGCTACCACAATATTTGGCAGAGCAATATCTCTTGGCTGACTCTAGTTTGGTTATTGGTTGCGGCTGTAGATCGGTTCATCTCTAGTTCCTAAACTCCTTCATCCCTTTAGAGTGATAGAATGTAGAGAGGGTGTGGAGGAAGAGGTTACTGGTAACTCTCGTTGAACTGATTGGTGCTTAATTGGCAACTAATGAGAAAGTTTCCAGCTAGCCTTCTAACCTCTTTAGTAAAAGGAAAGGGGCCATAGCATGGTTTTACACTGACCATTTCGTGACCCAATAACTGGAAGTCAGATGGCTTCATCTGCCCATTTAATTAGCTGAGCACAGTTTTAGAAATAACAGCCACCCACCTTGCTATGTTCTTAATCTCCAGAATATTGCCAAGATTGTAGTTTATTATTTAAGAGAAAATTAACAATCTCTATTTAATTTCAGGATAAAAATATTTTTCTAGCAAGAAGTCTTTCTACATTTAGTGTGAAGGGGATGGGCGCCCTCCGTGACTGGAATTTATAACTAAGTGCCGCAATAACACAAGGAACGTCCACAATTAAATTTGTGCTCGGACTTTATACTGCCTTTCGTCTACCACATAAACATAAAAATAAGAATAATGTAACTACCATATTGTTTTTTTGTGTTAACTTAACTATCGAATATAATTTTTGATCGAAAAACAATATTTTGGGAAAAATAATTTTAAACAATAGAATTAGACCGATTAGATTAATTTATTTTCTTGGGCAGGCAGAAAACCTAATCCATTGCGACCCAGAGGGTATATTGTGGCACCAACTACTTGGAGAACTCACTCCAATCATGTCTGTTAAATTAAAGTTTGGTGAGGAATTCCTGGGCATTGTATCGAGGCATCGATATTTTTCTTCTCTGAAGAATCGAACCCTGAACCAAAGTTGTATTCACATGTTCAAGAGAAAACACTTTCTGGAGGTCGGCAGTATTGTAGTTATTTCTACTTTTAGATAGCATTATTAAAGAACCAAAGTATTCACTATAATGTAAACTGAGCGCTCTTTATTTTGTAGCTTAATAATAACGAGAATGCTAAAATGTGTTACACATGATTTTGAACGTAAATTAGGGGTGCTTTCAGTTTGCTCTATTGTCCCTATGGGCTGATTCGCACATATCCCGTACCCAGTGGCCGCCTTAACCCGGTAAATGGAAACAGTTATTACTACTTTTCCTTTTCTTTCAGATCTTACCGTCTAGTCGGACGATTGCGCTCTGAAAAGGCACTTCGTAAGGTGTTCCAGGCTATGCGCTTCAAAGTCTGTTGCACAAAACGACTTTTTACATGGACTAAGTGGGTGAGAACCGGACCAGCTTGCTCATGATGCTCTTCAGGTGGTGCTATGAAATGGGATCGCTGATTATCCCTTGTGATACTCTAGAGCTTTGTGCTAAAACATATATTCTGCCAGAGACAATCAATCATCTATTCATTTCATCAGCTTCCCCTTCCTTAATGTTGGTGTTTGCAAAATTTCTTTGAAATCCCCAACGCCTATGATGGGCCATTGAATTTACCTTCGCTAGTTCATATACCTTCTCATTAGCTAGAATTCCCTTATGTCCAGAGATCTAAAAGTTCTTCAGGATCTTGTCATAATCTATTTCATTACATCTCCTCTTGCCATCTCTAACAAGCTTTGATAAAGCCTCCAGACCAGTCAGTGCTTTCAGAGCAGCTTTTGATTTTGAACTTTAGATTTTGGCCTCTTTGTCCTTCCTTCTTATTAATCCTAGTTATTCTAATTATCCTTAGCATGATACACCCAAGGTTGCTCCTTGAATACAGTAGCCATGCGATCAGGGTTTGACTTATTTCAAAACCCTTACCTTATATCTAAACACAAGCTCGTGTTAGGCCACCAGTGCTCCCTTGACATGATCTATGTGAAACTACCAAACCAACGCTCTGGTAGATAAGAAGTTAGAGCGACTTAATTTAAGAAATATCTAATGTAGTTATAACCAGTTCCATATTATGCACAAATTGTAAAGCTGTCGGCTCAGATTAGTCTAATAGTACAGTTTAATAATATTGCTCATTGTTTTTGGTAACAATATAGTTAAATAATTCCAAATGAAGAATTATGTTTGCCAATTTCAGAATTTTTTATTATTTTTTGCTGACTAATAAACCTGACCTCATTCAGGTAAACCTAAACTGTCAGGACACACCTAATTTTGATGTTTAAAATGTAAAAAATCAAAACTGTTTGGTAGGACAGTTGTATAAGGGTCTATCATCAAAAACTACATGTAAAAGCCGAATGCTGAAAAACATCCAACTTTAATTTATAGTCATCCATAAACCCTAAAGATGACCTAGTCCCTAGGACGAAAACTCGGCTAAAAATAATAAATAATTATGACTTTAATCTTCCTTCTTTTGGGAATACCTTTGAGTTTATTTCTGGCATCATATCGAAATTACATCTTTTTCGAAACACGATTTTAGCATTGGTACTTCAATTAGTTTGAATTAAGAACTGCCAAATTCATACTTTAGTAAACATACAACCCGTAAACTACCATGAAATGCATCTAGCACTGCTTTAGGGAGAAACTCTTCTCAAAATATTGATCGGATTGCAGCGCTCTTTCGTGACCTACTCAACAAAACCAGATAACAATACTCGTATCATGTTTTAAAGCAGTTTGTAGATTGGATCGCCCAAATAGAACAAGAACTTAATTGCAACAACACTAATAAACTTCTCACGTTGATTATTATTTAATATTTCTTTGGTTAGACAATACTTTTACTGTAAGGGCCACGTTATAAGGTCATTGTACGATTCACGCCTAATATGAAAGAAATAGGAACTTTTAATTACTTGGGAGTCTCTTTTATTCGATCTGGAACGTTTTCTATCAGCAACAGACTTTTCTGAAGGCCAGTAAGTCTAATGCTTTGTGGAATGTTTCTCTCTTTGTTCATTGCTTTTATTTTCACTCGAAGTTTCCAGTGTCGCGGATGTACGGAGACCATCAAGTACCCAGATAGGTGAATAATGTCTGCACCTTTATGTCAACAGATAGAATAAATTCTTGCCATTAAATTTAAGATCTAAGATTGATAATTTATATTGTTTGTAAATTAAAGTTTAAAGTTCCGTGAATTCACTGCTATATTCAGTCTTGCCACCCTTTCTCGAGTAAAAAATTCTGGCGAAATTATATCTCTTGATTATTCTACCTCTAGAAAGTGTTGCCGGTAGAATTGTATCCTGAGATGCTGCTTCCTGCTGCAGTGCTTCTCTGACTTCTTTTGGTATTCTGAGGGCAGCTCTCACTTGCCCACCTTTTTTTTTTGTTAGTCTGAATTGTTTTTTCTTTTCATTTTTTCTTTTCGTGACTGGATTTTCTTGCCTTAATGGTAATTTAGTTTTTTCTGGTTTTTGAAATCAATAAAATTTATGAATTCACAAAAATCATTAACATTTGCAAGGGTAAGTAATTATTTTTATTGTCTTATTAAGTACAATTTAGAATAGGAACTGATTATAATAGGTAATTTTTGTAGCAACTTTTTATTTTATATTTCTACAGTTAGCTGTGGTTTTTATTAGAAGTTTTTTGTTCCAATTCTATTCTATCCAACACTCTGCTGTAAATGTTTTGTAAGAAACTTACAGAACCAATATTAAGTTTAAAGACAGTATCACAGTTGCAATCATTTTCTGAAAGAATAGATATTTAACGTATGAGGTTTAATGTGAATAATTGGTGCTAAAACTAATGTAGAAGTGAATATAAACTGAATTGGCTTAACTAACTGTTCCTTGTAGAACTACTGCGTGATATTCCACTCACTTAATGCAGGCACTAAGTTCACAATAAATTTTTACCACCATTTGGTGGTACCACAACATGAATCAACGGCTGTTAAGTAGTAAGTAACTCTTGAAACTTAAGTCGTAAGTTATTGTCTATAAAATGTGTACGCGCATAAAATAATTATAAAGGCAATTATAATAAAATTCTTTATAGGTCCTTAAATTTCAAATGTTTTAAATGTATACATTTAAATTTCCTAATTACTAACATTAACACATTCAGATCTTACTTTACCTTTAACCCTAGACTGCTCGGTCTAAAACTTATTCATCGAAATATTTTTTTTTTTTTTTTTTTATTGCTCATAAAATATAATTTTTTAGCAAGAGTTGAGTAGTACATTATAAAACATATACCTACATAATACAATAACATCATACTTCAAAAAACAAATTTTTACAAAATGTCAAGTTTAACCAAATTCAAAAACAAAAGAAAAAGAAACATTTACCCTTAAGAATAAAAAATAAGAACCAAAAAGTAATGAAATAAAATTAACCAGCTGTCACACTTTCAGCATGTATTAAAAATATAAATAAATAGAGATATGCCTCTAGGGAAGATTTAACACAACATTTCTTAATTTGAGGGCCTTAGAAATATAATAGAAAATTTTATTGATTTTTGAAACTGACTCTGGTACCAACAAGTTACAAAATACTAAATTCACATCCAAGACGCCACTAACATATTCGGAAATATGGAGCTTACGGAAATTATCAAATAATTTACATTCTAAAACAAAATGTTCTAAGCTATCCAAACTGCCCGAATTACACAATGGGCAACTCGACTCTGGAGAAAACTTATAAGCTGTCCCATTATAAAAAAGCCTATTAACCTTCTTTCCCATTAACCGCAACTGACAAAATATTCTAAGTTTATTTATATGTATATTATACGTTAAATACTCTTCTCCCAATCCTAGGGTACTTTTATTTCTAAAATACATATTGTAATGAGAAGTCTCTGCCTTAGAGATATCTTTACATAAAAGATTATTTCTACACGCTTCGATTAGGGAAGAGTAATTATCACAAAGCAGTTTCAAGTCTTGTGCCAACCAGACATCCTGTGCCCCAATCTCGAATAAATAAGTACTAAACTCAGTAACCCAATTAAAGGGCATCTTTTTGCTATCACTTAGCTGCAAAAGCCTATCATAGCACATTCTGGGGAGGCGGTCATTACCCATAGCAAGTAATTTCCTCCACCAGCCCAGCAGCCGTTTGAACACATTAAATTTCAGATGAATCCTACCAGATTCTAGGCGGACATAAAAATCAGGAGTGGAACGCGGCAAACTCAAAGGAAGCTTAATGAAGCGGACCTGCGCCCTTTCAACTATTTCAGTATATGGAGGGGACCAAATTTCTGCACTATATAAAAGCACATTGACCACAAGACTATCAAACAATTTGATGCTTGATTGCCAGCTGTCACTTTTTACTGACTTGAGGATATCTAACACTCCTGGAATAGCCAAAGAACTTTTAGTTAAAAAATCTGAAGCAGATTTAGCAAATTTAGCTGAAGAGTAAAGCGGCACACCTAAATATGTATAATTTCTTTGTACCTCAATCTCTAAGTTATTGAGAAAGAATTTCTTTAAATTTTTTAATCTACCTCCTCTTTTAAAAGGGACTATAACAGTTTTTTTATGGTTAACGTTTAAGTGGTTCTCTTTACAATAATCTTCAAGAATCTTAAGTTTCCTCTGTACATCGTGCCACGAGAAGCCAATAATTGCCAAATCGTCGGCATACAGTAATAGTAACAGGTCGCGGAGGTTGTTAAGATAAACTCCCTGTGCTCCCCTACTAGTAAAATACTCTACAATATTACAAAGGTACAGACTGAATAATAAAGGGCTTAGAATTTCCCCCTGGAGAACTCCAGACGTGACATCTATCATCTCAGATTGATCTGTGTTATTATCAACATACATCCTTGCAGAATTATACAATTTTTTAATAACCCTGATAACCTGAGGACTCATGCCCAATTTAAATAATTTTACCCACATTAGATCATGCGAAACACTATCAAAGGCACGGCGGAAATCTACGAATATCACATATCTTTATGTGATATTCATCGAAATATAGGAATTTTCTTTTTCGTACACTATTATAGTTGTTTTTTAGTTTCGAAAAAGTTTTCTTCCATGCTTACTATTTTTAGAAAATGCAAAATTGAAGTATAAATACTTTTTGGTGGAATCAGAAAGATATGTATTAGAAATCCGAGTATTTTTGGAGTTCTTTTTGAGAACTATGCTGAATAGTTTGGTTTGTGGACTAGAATAAAGTACCGATCGTGCGAAAAACACGAAAAGTTTTGATGGGAAATCGAACATTTGCACGAGAATAGAACATACTGACCCAAATGTTCTTTTCTAAATTATGATAATTAAAAGATAATCAATTTTTTGGGATAGGTAATAATTGTTAAACATTTTACTGTTAATTTATTGTTTAATCTGAAAGTTTGAAGTTATCGCTCATCTCTAATAAAATTTAATTGGCACAGGAAAGTTTGGAAATTTAGAAATGTCTCGCGAAAATCTGGAAAAAAAAAAGGAAATTTGTATTTATTGTGAGGAATTTCACATTATTTCTCACTCAATATTTAAGCGGAGAAACTTAATTGAATGAAAACCAGTAAGAGCAAGCAGCCGATATACAATAGGTTTTCACGCCACCATTAGGTTATTGGCTATAGAAGGGAATGATGGTCAGAATGCCCCAAATTGTGAACTGTCCATATTGTACATAACAACACCGCAGGAGGGCTAGGATGTAATCCCAACATTATTGTCTGAGAACATTAACAGTATTCGACCAACAACAAACTCTAGTAATGTCCCCAGTAAAACCTCTCTCCCGTTCAGAACACCCTCACTCTGGAGTGGCTAGATGCACTAGATCTCACGGTTCACCCTCTTCAAGCCTTAATCCTCCACAATATATCCCCTTTCTACCGCCCGGCTGTCTATTTTTGCTTCATGGTTCTATTGATAAATTCGACATGCTGCCAAAGGATCTTGACAGACGGAAAAATTAATATTTTACCATTTGCATGATGTGTCCCAGTACAGGCGATAAGCAATATTGGTTAACTACAGTTTACAGCTAAAGGGGAGAAGTGCCTATTTAATGTTGTGGAACGGAATGCTATATATAGGATACGTGGATGAAAAATTTGTTACCACTTTTGAATTCTTTCGATATGTGGCAGCTGATATTTACAGCTAAGTTTAATTAAAATGGTTAATAGCAGAAATTACTAATCTAGGAAGGCATTGAATAGAAATCAACACGCATCTGTACTTATTTGACAGCTTCGCAATTTTTATACTTTCATTAATTTTGAGATTTTTGACTTAAATATTTATTTTAGAATCCAGAAATAGATTTTCTACATTCAGCTGGAGTCTAAGTCTTAACCTAAAAAAACGAGGAAATAAAGAAAAATTATAATTGATAATTTGTTCAGTGGTCTTCAAGGTGCCTTCAATGATAAAGTTTTGTTCAAACCGAGTTATTGATCGAGTTATTAATCGAGTTATTGATTGAATGAATGATCCAACCTAATTTTATTTCTGATAGGAACTCTAAATACTTGAATTGATAATTTTAATTTTCTCACCAAAGCAATCCTCCTCCATGTCCTTACTCTCTCCTCTGGCTTTATGGTCCTCCAAGGACCTTGGCGTCCTCTATCACCTTTTCCTACTTCTCTCTCACCCAAGCAATCCTCCTCCATGTCCTTAATCCTCTAATGTCTTCCTCTACATCAACCAGCCATCCTAATCCTCGGTCTTCCTCTTTTTCTCGCCCCCCCCCTAATGGGTTCATTATTTTCTTGGGAAATCCGCGATCTTCCATCCTCACTAAATGCCCTATCCACCTCAATCTTCCCCTCTTAATCCATCCTAAGTCCGAGATGCCGGCTTAAAAAAAAAAAAAAAAAAAATCGCTTCATGAAGAGTCGAATTGTTAGATACTCTCGACTATTTTTCCAATAACAGCCCCAGTGGATACATAACCTTATAGTTCATAAAGTATCTTTATTATACAAAGATCAGTATATCCTAAAATTGATATTAGGCCTGTTCTGTAGATAAAAAAAAAATATATATTCTGCAGGGAACCACTTGTGTGGATAGTACAGTCACTTACATAAAGTTAGTAAAAATTAAATGGGGCCGGAAATTTGGCTTTTGAAAGAAACAAGTCAACTGTAAACGTGAATTACCTGAAAGGTTTTACGCAATTTTCTCGTTTACGCCAACGGCTTTTCTTTTTTTTCCCCAACCCTTTCTAATCACTTTTTAGGTTTGTTTTTTAACAATACAACAGAAAAAATGCTAATGGGAATATTTTATGTGGGGAAAAATTTATTTTTAAGTTTGTTTTTTTAGGGATATCTCGGTTAGCTTTGCTTTCAATAAAAATTTCGGTATTCAAACGGGGACATACCTCGTAACTATCTATCTAAGCTAACTTTGAACAAAGTAGATTGTAAGCCCCATTATGTTTCTCTAATAAAACAAAATTCTAAATATTTAACTGATAATATTATTATGCATAAATTGCAAAAGATTTTTACTTTTTTCCTAGATTAGGTAGGCATAATTGGGCCCCTAAATTTTAATAGTAGTGTGCATGCTACGCACCGAATAGGCGAATTCCGCGTGCTACCCATGATCTTTCAACGCTGTTCTCTTTAAAAGCTACGAAGGCAGAATTAATTCTGCCTCCGGTTTCAAATCACTCGTTTGATTTCGCTCATATATATTTTATATACACAAACTCTATTAATATTTCTTTTGAAATACACTAAAAAGCTTTCAATGAAATTACTCCATAAAGCTGGCCGAGTACCTCTACTCTGAGCAATGCTATAGGAACAGGAAACCGACACTTTTTCAATATTGCTTTTCCATTGATTCCAATTTATTGAAATCGCAATAATTATTTGTATTTATTTATTCTTTCGGAAAGTTTGTTTCTGACTTTGCCTTTGTTCGGCTGACATTTAGAGAAATCAGGGAGAAGTAACAGTAACAAATTGGATGGCTTCTGGGAATGGTTCCAGTGACCAGCTTAAATCTCAGCACAACCTCAAGTTGTGGGGGCCAAGGTGCATCATTATTTTTCGGAGATTAGTAGCGAGGGAGTGTTGAAGACAGGGATTTGCCGCTGAAGAGGTTTAGCACGCACTCTTGTGGGAGAAATCTATTGTTTTTTGGGATTTGTGACCAGATGGGATAAAAATGAAATTTGGAGGGGATATTGTCCATAAAGAGGTTTAGTTACAGCTGATTTTTCACTAACTTGGAGAACGCTTTTAATAATTGAAGTTGCTGAGTTTTATAATTTTAATAATTTTTTGCTGGACTAAAGCATATATCAGAGAAAAAAAAATTACTTATTACGACAAGATGTTTTATTTTGTTCTATGCTGATTGCGAAATGGACAAGTTGGAGTGGACAGAGTCCACTATCCCAATGCGATGAAGCTAGAGCCTTACAGAATGTCGTGCCGCATGGCTGCACTGAGATAGTCCTCCTCTATCTTTTGTAATTCTCAGAGAGTAAGTAATTTTCAAGAGTTTGCAAAATATGAAAATATTAAAAGTCATACAAAATCCTAAAGGAACGAATAAGGCGCAGCTAGAAAGATGAAATATGTAGAACAAAATGCAATTAACGGATATATTTTTTGATAAACTAGAAAAAATTGTGATAAATATTGGTGTTTTTGGGATTGTCGAACCAGAGAAAATGACACAGAATATATCTCTGACGCTAAATAACACAAATTTGGAATTTAAACTTACAAATATTTTTGAATAACTCATGGAAAACGAGAACGATACTAGATGAAAGAGATAATTTTGATACTTCCACAGTAATTCCGTAAACTGATAATTACAATTGTGGGAAATTTTTCATACACTTTCATGAAATTCTTGAGATAGCAATATTAGAAAACCACTTTACAATAATACGTCGAATTATTACTTCTATTTGATTTATTTATCTTTTGTTAAGAGATAATGGAACCTTAAAGTATGGTAAAGCTAAAAACGAGCAGTCAGATTTAAGAGCTCGTTCGATTGAGGCACTGCCTGTAACTTTATTATCGCAGTTGTTATATGATTCTCCAATCATTCCCAAACAGATAAACGGGTTCGAGTTTTCTGTTATGTTTTACTTTCTTCGAATACTTTGAAAACTCCAAGACTTTGTCAGCAAAGGAAACACATTCACAAGTTTGTAATGCTACCACAGAAGCTCCCAACAGAAAGAAGTACTAAAAATAAAAGATAAAAATACTAACTTAATGTAAGGGCGAAATAAAAATTTTGTCACAAAAGTTTATATATTTAACTAAATATATAAGACAAATGAATGAAAATAGAAGCTGTAACGTGTTCCAAGTTAGTTGTGGAATGGTCGAATGCTTGTGACTGCATAATACAATGAAGCTTTTAGTGATGATGTAACCAGGCTCTCTATGCTGAAGCCGTGACAGCAGCTCGGGAGAAGAATTGTCCTGGCGTCAACTGAAGGATTGTTTCCTTCCAACTTGTCGCAAAGTTGGAAAGAGCCCTACTTCTCCTAGAACCTTGCCGCTAAATACGTTCCTTAACTTTCTCTTTAATTTCATTTAAATTTATTTCATTTATTTATTATTTCGTCCATTCTTCTTAAATAAATGTTTAATTTTATTTATTTATCTTTAGATTTATTTTTAGTTTCAAATAAATCTTCTTAAAATTTTTGATATTATTTTAAAATCACTTAAATTACTAGAGCAAAAATCAATTGCAATAAAAATTGTTTTGTTTTAGAGAAATTTAGAGAAAAATACGTGAAAAATTAATTAAATTTCATCTAATAATTTAATCAGGCTCTAATAATGGATGAAAATCTGAAAACTATCAGAAAGAAAATAAATATGCGGGTTACAAAGCTTACGAGGGTCGTTTGAAAAGTCCGTGCAAAGTCAAAGAGATAGCACCACTGGCGCGTATCGAGGTTATGTTTAGTTAGTAGCATCTCTTGGAAGAACACACACCAAGTTTCAGCCAGATCGGTCTATTTCTTTGTGTTTGGCATTCGTTTGAATCGAGGAAGTCGAGTGATTTTCAAAAAATGGACGAAAAAGAATTTCGTGTGTTGATTAAACACTACTTTATGAAAGGCAAAACGCCTCAGGAGACTAAAGAGAAGCTTGATAAACATTATGGTGACTCTGCACCTTCGATTAGAACAGTTTATAAGTGGTTTCAAAATTTTCGGAGTGGCCATATGGGCACAAGGGACGCTGAACGTTCTGGACGCCCTGTTGAGGTTACTACTCCAGAAATCATTGATAAAATCCATGATATGGTGATGGATGACAGAAGAGTGAAGGTGCGTGAGATTGCTAGTGCTGTGGGCATCTCGAATGAACGGGTACATAATATTTTGCATCAACATTTGGACATGACAAAGCTATCCGCAAGATGGGTGCCGCGATTGCTCACGCTTGACCAAAAACGAAATCGTGTGAAGTGTTGCAAGGACGGTTTGCAGCTGTTCCAGAAGAATCCGCAGGACTTTAAGCGTCGTTTCGTCACTGTGGATGAAACATGGATACATCACTACACTCCTGAAACCAAAGAACAATCTAAACAATAGGTTACCAAGGGGGAATTTGCGCCAAAAAAGGCGAAGACCGTTCCTTCGGCCGGAAAGATTATGGCGACTGTCTTTTGGGATTCGCAAGGAATAATCCTCATCGACTATCTGGAAAAGGGTAAAACTATTACAGGTGCATATTATTCATCGTTATTGGACCGTTTGAAAACCGAGCTGCAAGAAAAACGCCCACGATTGGCCCACAAAAAAGTCCTTTTCCATCACGACAACGCACCAGCTCACACCTCAGCAGTTGTCGCAAAATTAATGGAAATAGGGTTCCAACTCGTTTCACATCCCCCCTATTCTCCAGACTTGGCTCCCTCGGACTACTATTTGTTCCCCAATATGAAGAAATGACTGGCGGGAAAAAGATTTTATTCAAACGAGGAGGTGATTGCAGAAACGAATGGCTATTTTTCATACTTGGACAAATCCTATTATTCGGAAGGGATCAACAAACTAGAGCAGCGTTGGACGAAGTGTATAAGCCTAAAAGGAGACTATGTTGAAAAATAGGTTTACCCCAAAAAATTAAGTAGTTTTTATTTTTGCACGGACTTTTCAAACGACCCTCGTAAATCACTATATTCATCCAGCTAAGTGCTGAAACCCAATTCTGTTTCAAGATTTAATTCAAATTTGGAGCTGGCAAGACCTCACTAATTAAAATATGTGTGAAACATATGCTATAACTCTCAACGAGAAGGGACACAACAATATTTTATTTATAGTGGTGATCGATTCAATAATTTGGTCCAATGCCGAATCTTTCGAAAATTGGTACCGATTCTAAATATTAGCTTTCTCTGATTTTCAAACATACCGAGCGACTGGCAAACCAAACCATTTATAAAAACGTCTTTTTCAGACTAAGGTAATCTCAAAACAGATAGCTATGATCTCTTACACTAATAAGTAGTAAGAGAAATGCAAAAATAATAAAAATTACTTATCAGAATTGCAATGGTGTGAGGGCAATCATTCGATATTCTTTAATTTTTTTTTTCTATTTTCTATTACGGGAAGATACTACGGATCTTACAGATTTCTGCCTTTCATTTTCACTAGAAATATCAGTCTCATGAGTCTCGAGTGTTGTTTTCAAAGTATGTAAGAGGCAATGAGAAAGAATGAGGCATAACTCGACCACAGAGAAGTCGCAGAGGGTTCAACTCTCTTTAAACAGGAGCCGTTTAAACTTTTGGACAAAATTAGTTAACCATTTAGCGCCAGTTTATTACCGAATGATTTTACCAAGAGATTTTGATTTCTTGATAAGTTCTCCTATGATTGTATTTTAATGTTGCAATGTTGACTACGAAAATTGACGATTGTTAACCTACTTTGGTTTTAACGGTGATTACTTTACACCTTAAATGTCTAACTAAAAAGAAATTGTAAACTGCTTATTTACTTTTTATCTTCCATTTTAATAAACAATAATTGTCTCAACAAAATTCACTCATTACTGCTTATTCCTGCACTTACTGTAAGGCCTTGGGGCTTTTTGTGACACATATTTTACGAAAACATCTAATTAATAAATTAATAATATTTTGTTAAAAAAAACACAAATTTATTTATATAAAATAGTTTTATATTACGTTTTATCTGCTTATATAAATAGTAATTATTTCAAAAATGTATTCCTCTCAAATAGATGGACTAAATGCTACAAATCAATAGGTAAAGAGTTCCTTCTCTAGAGATTTAAAGTACAATTTCAGTCTCCATTTCAGATTGAATAGTAACGTTATTGGACGGTTGCTGATAAAAATATTGGTTTCTATTTGTTTAAAAAATTGCAAAGATCAGGTGAAATGATTGATGATTGGTGACGGCACTAAACCAACTCATCGTACGATTTCTTTTCCGTTTTAAATTCATTACTAAATATATTACATATCCTTAACAAGTTTCGTGACTAATTATCGAATATTCGAAATTACAAACAAATTATTGTTGATATTTTGTACCGCTCTGTTACTGATCGTAAAGAATTCTCTTTGTACACTAGTAATGGTGATTTGAATCAAAGTATGTAGTACTACAAAAGGTACCGTTGTTAATCTGCAATCAGGTTGTGAACAACTAGAGAGTGCCTGAGTATGAGGGCTGTATTATAGGTTGGATCGATATAGTGAAATCTCCTCCTGTGTGACCGCAGTACATATTATGACCATCCTGGGCTAATGCACAATGTGATAATGCCATGGCCGTACTCTCACATTATCGATTATGGAGAGCTGTAATCCGATCGGTCACACATCCGGATTGTTTCCTGAAATTGGTTAATTTTAGCCTAAAACATCATTTCAACCATGGACACAAAAAAGAAAATCTAAATACAATTTTATTTGAGTTAATAATTTTATAAAAAAAAATACATTAAAATATTGATTTCTTTGCATTGAGCGTCGTAATAGTTTTTACTTAAGATTCTCAAAAGCAATGCCATCCACATTTGAAAGAAAGCAGACTATGCGCTAAAACAATGAATTCAAGTATAACAGTTAAACTTAAGCAAAACGTACTTAAGGAAACGTTTTCATAACCTTTCGAAGTCTAGCTTCCTCCAACTAGCCAAAACTTAAAGGCATACCTCAGTCCTACCATAGCTACCACAGAAAAGATGGCTAACAAGTAGACAAGAGGATTCTGAAGAATAGGATCATTTCAGAAGATCCTAAGCTGGAAAACATTGCTTAATTCGCTGCCGTCATCCTAAAAAAGCCTTCTCTCATTTCAGTAAATCATGTTCAAGGTACAGCTCGGTATTGTAATTTAGTTAATATATATTCTGGTTAGTATATATGTTATATGTTTTCTATGGTTTAACTTGATTTAGTTTCATTTCTTTTTTGCATTCATTTCTCTGTTTATTTCCGCTCTTACACAACGCAACGTAGTTTTCTGCAAAGAGGAACTTGGGAAATTTCTGTGGGTTTGCAATTCTTTTCGTAATTAGTATTTTAAGAAAATAAAATATTTGAATCTTTTTTCTGTAATTAGATTAAAATGAAAATGTACCAATTCATAACAAAGAGAATCGTAAAACTTGATAGTCTTTCGATGTTTACGTCGTTATGTTAGTTTATGGCTTGTCAAATTTTGCTAAATATAATAATATAAATTTAAACATTCTACTTTAGTTTAATTATGGAAATGAAACATTAATAATGTATATTTAAGGAGAAATGTTGAGTTTGACAATGAGTAATATGAGAATTATTAGCGGTAGGTTGCTCATTACCGCTGGAAGGGAATCTTCTGGACGCAAAGGAAGTAACGGCACTGTAGCTAGTTAGGTTTGGTGGGTTTCTGTGGCACCTCAATCCATTAAGTAACTCCTCGCTTGCTCTACTTCTTACCCATTACCTTCAGTAACGATATGGTAATATTCTCTTCCATTCTGGTCTCCACCATCTTGTAACAAGCTCACTCACTTTCAAACGTATTATTTAACTTTACAATAATACTTTATTTATTTCTTTTTGGCGGGGAGATTTTCAACTGAGACGGAGGTTTCAAAAGTTCTTTTCGAAAAATTTGTTGTTAGCTTTTCTCAAAAAGTTTTGTAACGTTAGAAAACAGAATTTATTAACAAAAATAAGAAAACTTTCTACTTCGCGTTTTCTCATTCGTTTCAAGAATAATGTCAGGAAATGAGAAAATAAATTCTGTAGAATTTATAAAATTGAAAAAGGGTACAAAGGCGTGTAAAAGGTAAAAGTTCAGTTACATAAAGGGGAAAGACTGACGGCTTGATCAGCTATACTGCCTTTTCATTCTGGTCACTACAGTAGAACTAGGACTTCGCATCACAAGAACGTTATTATTTTTTATACTTCTCCGTCATACTACACGTCGTTCTTATTCGCCATTTCATAATAACATTTGCATAGCGTAATTAATAATAGTAAATCTCTCGTTTTCGTTATACTTTAGTTTTAATGCTAGTTATTAAACATAATAACAATAATTCTTTCTTTACTTCTACTTAGCCCGATCTATAATCTCATCTTACTTGCTCGGTATTTAATAAAGCTATTTAATGCGAGTGATGTATTTCAACAACATAACATCGGCACACGCCATTACCTTAGCTCGTACCTTGCAATTTGCTAATTAAAATTGGCTTACTTCTGAGAACATGATCTTTTGTCCGTTCTTTAACCAATTCAGAATTAAACAAGAGCTGTTAGATGGCGATGGACTACCATTTTGGTCACCTCTGTCTAGTTGTTCCATTGTTATACTGCTAATTTCAACAGTATTCCAGTCTCTGCCATTGTGTATGATTAGAGGAATTAATTGAGGAACAAGTTGATCTCGTGTATTAAATTACCTGTGATGTTTTCCATCACCCCTTTTACTAAGTTGCGTTTTTACTAAGCTTCTTTGCAATTAATTGAGCAATCTTATTTGTCCTTCGTTCGTTTTCGTTTATCGTATTCCCCAAGTTAAATTGTTTTATTGTTGTGATGTGTTTTCCTTCTTTCTTCCAACCCATATTGAATTATGTTTTTGTCATGTCTTAAAATATTTTTAAACTTTTTTAATCATAAATGTTACATTCGTTTTTTCATTTCTGAAGTTATGTAGATATTTTACTTATAATTTTGTAACTTGCTTCTTTACCATCACTTCTCCAAGAAAGAAAAGTTATTTTATTAAATGAAAAGTAAGTCAAGAAGTCTTATTTAAGAGCAAATAATTATCTACTCAACCCTTTTAAAAGTGAACACTGGCCCAGAATTTGTTAAAATAATTTTTAAAAGACAAAGAACAGAAATTTAGAAATTAAACACATAATTTCCGTGTCATTATTGAATGTACTGCTAATTTTTATCTAAAATAGTAATTATTCTTTTCTAAACATTTAAATAGGTTTAATTTCAAAATCAAAATGAAATTCTTAGTTATATATTATAAAATGTAAAGGATGCGCGTGAAAAAATGTTTTGTTATCGCGATAATTTTTGCTTGAATAGCTCTTATTACGTTGAAAATTACATTGAATGGCACATTTTATCGGTGAATATAATGAATTATTTAGAATTCAGCAAATTATGAAAGCTATCCGGTAAATTCCGTAATTAACGCTTCACTTCTTTTAGTTTAAAATAACATATTTAATAAATTGTTTTCAATTTAATAATAAATGCAATCGATACAAATACTTTCATTCAATGTTCCATACATTTTTTATCTCAGCACAAAGGATAAGTTATTATAGAGCCTTTATAGCTACATTTTTAATAGATATTATTAAAAATTTAAGTGGCATAATCACATTTCTGTCCTAGTTCACCACCCACGTTCGATATATCTTATTCTATTTCTTGTTCTTTACTTTAAACAAATACGAGTATTATTCATATGTGAATGGCTGTAGACTACAATACAGTGCCAGCCAGCAACTATACGTACGAGTCTCGTATATGCTCTCTGAGCTGAGCCATATCTGTAAAATTGGATTCACTGATAAGTGAAAAATGGTTCTTAAATCGCTAAACAATAACCTGTTAAGAAGTTAAGGCTGTAACTCCAGTCTATCATTGCCGGAAGATGATTAGCCACATATTCAGAGTTCTTTGCGGGTTTTCAAGCCTTTTTCTCTACACAAACTAACACCCTAAACACCCACACACTACACTTAGGACCTGCAGAGGTAGTTGATGTGTGCAGCTACTTGGGTTTAGCGAACCCACAGGCAAACTCCAGCTCCTCAACATTACACACACAAATTACGGTCACCGATTCATTTTGGGAACCTCCATAGTCTTTTAGGCCTTTTAAGTAACTTATTGCCGTTTCCTTTATATATCTACCAAGTGTGACACAATTTCTACGGAATTTTACCATCACATAACATTTCTAAATTCTCAAACACAAGCTATTATTTACAATTCAAAAGAGGGCCAAAAACGGAACATTGAATTAGCTTCATCAAAGGAGAGTACACGAACCGGAAACAAAAACTGTGCATGACCTTCTTGTTGCAGTAAGGATAAATGGAATACAGCTCCCAGCAACAGCTAAATAATCCAGGTTTATCCCTTCAAAACCCGTTGTCCATAATCCTACTTATGGTTTAAATCATAATGAATAATGTACACCCACTTTTGTTTCGTATGTTAGTAACAAAAAAGAAAATATACAGGTATTGTTTGTAAGGCCGGCAATACACTGAAAAAAAAAAGCTCTGGGCGCCTATGACCTCAAATGTTGACGCGCCTTAAATTTACAAAAAACAAAATACCTGGTATGAACAATTAAACGACTTTCTCGTTGAGCGATTCTTATGTTTTAACGTTATTTTCTCGAACGCCGAATTTCATAACATGTTTAATACCATCCAAATGTAAAACTGCACAATACATAAAACGACTTTTAACTACAAAATGGAAGATAATTCAAATAAAAGTTATTGATTCATACGTAGGTAATGTACGTATAAACATTATAAATATATTTCAAAGGGAAATTTATCCAGCCTTTCTCAGTAGGGTTCTTATTCTAATTTAACTCGGGAAAGGTCACAAATAAAAGTTTTAGAGCTGCTTATGTAAAATTTTCATTGACATTTAAAAGAAAACCTGTAGGAAAAGAAAAATGAAAAATAAATAAAACTGAGTCTAGAATATTAGCCAATGTAGCTGTCCAAAATTCTCGTCAATCTAAACAACAAACAACTGTATAACATTTCAAATCGGCTGAAAAGACGATGGCCATTTTAACGATATCTTAACGAACAACTCCGATCTTCTAATAGAATTATTTTATTGAAATGCGCATCATGATAACAAACAAGCATAAATGAGTTCCATGATGAGCACTTCTATTTCAGGATGGACATCCTTCACACCATTCTTGTCATACTCAAACTTAATGTTGTTCATGTTCAAACTTAAACTCTTTTACTAACTCTCAACTATGCCCAGCAGCAAAAAAATGAACAAAACAAATTTAAACAATAAAAAATCTTATTTCATCAAGCACAGCTTACCGTAGCCATTTATTAGATTAACCCCCTTCCTAAAAAAAGGGCACAAAATTATTGACAGCAATGTTATTTTCGAATGTATTAGTTTTACCATCTTGCATCTATCGAGAGAAAACATTTCTAAATCTACTCAACCGGTATATCTCTGGTAGAAGTCCCTTTCGCTAATAGCGTTATAAAACCCACCCATTATCGTAGACCCGGGAGGAAAAGACCGAGCCACCAGCCAGATGCAAAAGCGAGAAGGTCTACGAAGAAATAATTAGATTTATCTTTACCAGTAGCTGGTTCCGTTTCCCAATTAATTTTATTAATTGAGTTGGATCCCAATTAATAAAGTTTCTAGAAGGGCGATAGATTGTTGGCATGAAAATAGAAGAAAGTATGATTAGTTAACAATAGAAATGCCCAACTAGTTACTAGTCTTTTTATGCAAACATAATAATGGAAATAGATGATGGTAATAATTTCATTAAATAGCTTTCTAGAAGTAGCAGAATGTGGCCGTAGAGCAGCAGAATGGAGAGTAACTCTGTTCCACTTGTTTGTAGAACATTAAGGTCGAGCAGAGAAATAAAGTTGCAAAGTCACGCCACCGATCTGATAGCTACTATCTGCAGCATTCCCTCATTCCAATTCGGCGGCTAACTACTACAGCCGTATTATTTAGCCGAACTTAGCATTTCTCATCAAGTTAAACCACACTACAGCTGATAAACTAGAATCTGATAACAAGAACCTAGCAAATTGATACGTTTAACAATAAGAAGTTCATTTAGATAGGTTAATTATAGACCAAAATCATCACAATACAATGAACAACAATGTAAATTTTATTACAGGCATTTCTTACAAATAAATTTTTATTATTCGTTCATTTAAGGGCAGATAATTAGTGAGGGAGTTACGATAAAAAGGGCCGGTATTTAGAATAGTATTAGGACTCTAACCTCTCGCTACACGAAGATCTAAATATCCTCTTTGTTACAGAATCTATCCGTTCACGATTCCCCAATGTTAACAGAAACCTATCCTTAACAGGATTGGGTTAACACCCAATATACCAGCTAGAAATCTTCTCTCTACAATCCAACCTGATATTCCACTACGACGTCTAAGGGTACGTTTACAACGGAGCAGAGATGATAACTGATAGAGTAAAATATAATCGCTGATTAGTGTGCACAACGGAGCTGTGATACATGTAACATGTCGAATAGTGAAGAAGAGTTTTTATGTTCAGCAGCAACCAAATGGTATATTTTAAAGAAAAAACGCTTTAGAAAATATCATGTACATCCCATAAATAAAAAACGAAGTACTTTAGGTGAATTTCACTATTTATATAAGGAACTTAGAAATTATCCGGATCGTTTTTTTGAATATGTGAGAATGGGTCCAACCACATTTGACTAAATTTTAGAAAAAATAAGGTCAAAATTAAGAAAACATTGGAAAAATTGTCATGGAAATCCTATAACCACAGAAGAAAAACTAGTGATTACTCTGGTAAGTAATAGTTTTATTGAGAAAAAACAAATAAATACACATAAAAATAAATGTAAGCACGATTTAAAAAACAAAATATTGTTTAAAAGTAAATAATAAAATAATAACCAAAAATAATGAGTAAAGACAGCACTAATTAATTTTTCTACGTCCATTTTGAAGCTCCGATACTGGAGTTCAGCTAGCAGAAAAATGAAAAATTCAATTCTATCATCTATGCTCGTTTATACCAGCGCGTTTGAGTCACTAGTCGCAGCTTCGTTGTGCACGCTCACATAAGAATGTACTAGGTTATTCTATAAGCGCTGATGCATCACTGCTATCATCTCCGCTATCATCTATGCTCACAGCTCCGTTGTAAACGTACCCTAAAGCTACAATGACCTCTAGATCTCCTACCCTTGATCAGAGGTCACCAAACTACTGCCTTGTTTTTTTTTTTTAAACTCGATTTTTCATCTTTTTTTCTCACAGCTTTCGTTCTGGCTTGCAAGTATAATGATTAAAGCGGCACTTGCTTGTCATTTTGTCAGTTATCCGCGGCCCACTGTGCTAAATGTTTGGGGACCTCTCTGCTCTAAATAATTCTAATCATTAAAATACCTGAGTGAATTAGCCTGACACCACTCTCCTGCCTGATTTCTCACTTACTGTGCCGTACGGTTTACATTATGCATCGGCTGTGCTGGGCAGCTTTTGCATTATTTACTTGTAGTTTACTCTCAATCTACACTTTGCCAGATAGATGAGGAAGCAATAAATAAAAAATGAAAACATAAAAATTAGGATTAGAATGCGTCTAATGAAATAAAGGAATTAGAACGTTTCTGCCATAGCACTTTTCTCCAAATTTACGTTTTATGTGAAAACAAAAAAAGATACTTCTATTTGTTATTTATGGTGCCAAATCTGGGTTTGCCGTAACCCATGGGTCAAACCAACTAACCGGAAGCACTGGGGAATTAGAAACAATTTTAACACATAACTACAAAATCGTTTAAGCTAATGAAATATAGTTTTATGTGGTTTTATTCACCCAAAAGTCAACCTTGAATTTGATGACTTCCGTGTAAAACACGTCTTCGTGTGTGGTCTTTCGTGCTGCTCTGGAAGTTAAAGAGCATTCTTATCTTTACTTACTAGTTCCTCCATAAATCATACCTCTCTGACCGTTACGTTCAGGTAATAGTCAAATCCTTTTTATCACATTTTTACTTTTTCTGTCGTGCGGAAGTTGGTGTTCTGCAAGAGAGCATTCTAAGCCTTCTGCAGGATACACTGTACACAGCAGATAACCCTTACTGATCCTAATACTATCCTCTTCTATGTACGCCGATAATACTGTTATCACCGCTGTTCATCCAACCCGTTCTTCAGAAATATACAGTGTATCCATCTCACAAGTTTGGAGATAAGTTTTCGAAGTGGAGAATAAAAATAAATGGAACTGTGATTTTCTTGAATGGCCTTGATTTTCCTTAAATTACACTTCAAAAACTCGTAGTAATAATTTTTTGTTTTCCAAAATTTTCCTTACAATTTTTCTGAAAAGTTTGTATTTCAAGTAGCTCCTTAATGTTAAATCAATTTGACTTAAAACATTTGCCCAGGTTTTCATTATTTTTTAAATTTTGAAAAGTGATTCGCAAAGGACTAACACAATTATGTAAATTTCTTGTCCCGGAAAATTTATTTGCTTTTGGAGAAAATTATCTTTAAAACTTACCTCTAGTTCCCATTTTTAACTTTTTTTAAATTTTACAGCCTTTACTAATTAGGTAAAATTTTGCTTTAGATACGTAAAATCATTTTTGGAAGATAAGAGCTAACTAACTAACTATCCATCAAGCATATAACAAATTTAATATTTCCAATCTTGATTAAATTTAAGTGCTTCAGAGCAGATTTTATATACCTACTTCTACAATTTATTTCTGGAAAATAATGATTACTTAAATTCATAATCTGCTTTGTTTTTGCTAATACCATCGCCACTTCTTAAATAAATCTTTTTCAGAGTTTTGGACTAAAGTAGCTCGCTGCTTTGTTGGTTAGAGCGAAGGCAGCTACAATTTCCTGTTAATAAACACACCGTAGTTCAACTGTTGTTACATTAACGATAGGAAAAAAATTTCTCTACTAAACTTTTTAATATTTTATCATTATTTCATAACCATTATCTCATTATTGATAGTAGATTTTAAATAAAATATTACATTGAACTACAATAGCTGAGAAAACTCAAATTGCTTGGCTGATGAATACTTTGGATAATGAAAAAGTTGTTTCCTGCAAAATTAAACAGAAATTTCCTATTTGTTTTATTAAAATTATTTAATAGATATTTGTATATAAACACCAAAATTCTAAAAAATTTACAAAATTTAAAACTTCTCTTTTAGTAGCAAACGTCTGTAACAAACTTAAAAGAAGATTCTGGAATGCGGATAGTCTTAATTACAATTTGTTGATGTAATCTTTTTGTTAATAATAAAATGTTAATAAATTCTTACAACTGCCAGGTAGATGAAGCTGTAATAAAGTAAATTAAGGTAAGTGGGGGGAAGATGCCACACTTATCACTTATTTCCGTTTTGTAGGAAACTGGGTTATCGAAAAACAATACCAAATGTATCAACGTCCAGGTTGTTTTTTATTCTTTAATTACATATATATATTAGTATATTTAATTAAATGCAAAACCGATTTGGAGAAAAATGGAACTGAAACCCTGAGGGGAAGGAACACCGAACAAAAGACATTTTTGTTTAATTTTTAACATTTTTTGCAATGCAAATTGTCTTTGCTGCAAATTTCATGTAGCCATCTCTTGCATGTTATGCATTGAAGCCAATCGCATTTTGGGCCCTTCCTATCATAAAAATATCCTTTACACTCAATACAAAAATCATCGTCCTCCTCTTCAATGTCACTCTCGCCACTGGTCATTACCAAATTATCGGGAGCGGAGGATGCTGAAGATGAACTGTCCTTCCTTTTCTTTTTCTGCAGTACTTTTCCCCCTTTTTTTGTCGGCAGAGTAGCCTTTCTTCTCAATGCCACCCGTTTCTCCACCGTCGTAAGAACTTCAGCAGTTTGTTTCTTTCTTCGAGTTGCTTGGGTTTCTGAAATCTGCGGATAGGACTAATTTCTTCAAAAGAAGTGATGGCACCGCTGCTGCTTGTTGAAGCTATTGCCAGAGGTGCGTTAACTTCTTGTGTGGTATTCAAATTTTCTTTCATATTGTCAGAATGGTATAAGCATGTTCTGGAATTTTTCGCGGATCGTATGGATAAATTCCGCATGCAGAAAATCCCTCGCTGCCATTTCCAACAGTGGCTGCCCTATTCCACGCGGCGCTCAGTAAAGACCCAAATTGAAGCCCGGTGATTCTGCGTCCTGGGATAGAATCCAGTTGTTAAGGGCCTGCTGCCAAAACGTTTTGCCTTTGATTTCTATTCCCTATAACATGATATTAGTTAGTTTTTCATTTTTATTTAATAGTTTTTAATGCTGGGTCAATATGACCCGAGGTGACGGCTTATGGCACTTCAAATAAGGTGACGGCTCAAGGGTTAATAATATTAATGTATTATACAAAAACTATATTTCGTGTGTCTGTAATGGTTTTATATTGATTTTATATTATAAAATATATCATTATAAAGTAATAATGAACGAGAATAAATATGAAATTGAAACACTTCAATAGGTGGCATCTTACCCCAAGCACTGGAGGAAGACGCCACATAGGTTTATTTTTGTACTAAGGCTTCAATCATGTTGTTTCAAGCTAACACATACTCACCAAGATGTACACAATCACAAATATCACGGAATTATTACGTTTAATCTAGTCAATCCATCACCAAACCTTAAGTATCGACAACGAAATATTATAACATGGGTACTCACCAAGTTCAAAGAGTTGAATATTCAGTTTAGCGACGATTAAACTAGATATAAATAGAAATACTCACAAGCACGGTATTCACAGTTGTTTACTACACACTTTAACGTAGGAATTGCTGTCACCCAGTTGTAGATATGCAAAATCTGACGATACTTGCATCTTCCCCCAACTGGCATCTTCCCTCGACTTACCTTATATTTGTTTTTCATATTTAATTTCTATTTTGTCAAAATCTGAAAAAAGTGGAATGTATCGCAAAGTTTTTGGCGGATCCTCTGGTTGTAGTTAATTGAAATTTTGTAATTTCCGCTTCCTGCGATTATTAGTTTTGAGATATTTAAAACTAAAAAAAAATTTCAAAACGGATATGTTTGGTGAAGTTACGAAATTGAAATTTTACAACAGTTTAATACTTTTCTTACCTAGTGGGATAAGAAAATTTGAAAATAAATATTGAATCTCCTGTGTGCATCCTGCGTATTTAAGTACAGGAATGTCTTTAATACAGGTAGGAATCGTTTGGCGTTTTATTCCAATACTTGCCTACTCTCTTCCGATAGGTGGGTACAGACTTCTCCACCGATATTAGCCTGCTCAGTAAAAGTTAAGTTTTATGCTAATAAGAAACAAACAACATGTACATTTAAGTATATAAATTATATAACAGAAATCAATTGACTGAATGGCGAAACCCAATGGCAATGAAACGCTGTATTAAAAAACAGTTTTAGCTCCAAAGTAAAAACTATTACTTCCTGGTTCAAGGTTAGCAGTGCAAATGGACTGTAATGGAAACGCTTAGTTTCAGTTTCCTGGAAAGCGATGTAAAATTTCCTCCAGCTTTACTCTAAATGCGTAGCGAAATTCAACAATAGAAGAAAATTTGTTGATAACCTTTCTAACAATAGTCAAATAAAGGAATTTATTTGAACTATTTTACGGTTAAATTAATTCAAGACATTCCACAAAAGCATGCTTAAACAGCATAAATTACATTGCACATTCAATCGCTTGAAGTTTAATTAAACAGTTGCACTAATTTAATATGTCTAGACAGACTGTATGACCTACATTTCCAATTTAGATTTGCAATTATAAATTTTGAATGTCTTGAGGAGTTGCGAGGTTTTAAGTTTCTTAACATACACTTTTTATAAAGAGAAAGAAATAGAATTAAAAAAAAAAATCATTCTAATTTCTAAAATGCAAATACGCATGTTACAAATTTGCAATTTTAGGGTGTAATTACTTCGGATGGAAAAGATATGACGAGGTTGAGAGGGTTCTTTATTTTTTCATGAAGAAATTAATGAGATGCCCAAAATACGCACCCTCAGCGTTAATACATTTCGAAACCAAATTACCGCCTATTTTCCTTTACACATTAAAACTGCACTATAAATATCTACTCAGATCCTTAAACCTTTCCGAAAATAGATATCCCAAAATTTTAGCTACTGAAATAATAAAAAAGAATATTTTTTGGTTTTCAGAAATTAAGAGTCAAGCTGAAAAATTTAATATTAATTTTAATTTAAACTTCACAAATTGTAACAATAGCGTTTTGTGGAAAACTACGCTTAATATTATAATTGAATCTTTAAACAGTGATTTTAATAACATTTGCAAACTGAAGGTATTTAATACAAGTTATTACCCATTTTATAAAGAACTTCATTATACTTTAGAGGATAAATTGTATTTAACTGATGCTTTTTCTTTGAAATCAATGAGATGGATATTTAAAATTCGAGGTGATCTATTACCGTTGAATTACAAATATTTTAAGAATACCGACCTTGAATGCAATCTATGTGTCAGTAATGAGTATGAGGACCTGTTTCACTTCCTGGCGGATTGTCCAGCATTGGCTGAACTGCGCGGTCGTTACTTTGGTTCGCCTACTCTTTCTAGACAGAGCTTTGTGGATTATTTGAACGGCAAAGACTGGGTTGCTTTGGTTCAGTATTGTACTGTAGCTTATGCAAAACGAGTATCACTTATTAATCCAGGATAATTATAAATCTATTTTTTGTTTTCCAATTTTCGGTTTAATGCTTTATGTTTTATATTGTATAGTTAAGACAGAAAGAAGGAAGTATATAAGGTAATAATAATAATAACAGTATAAAAATAATAATAATAATAATAATTTTAAAAAAAATATATGTATATATATATATGTTGATATATATATATTAATATATATATATACAAAAATAAATAAATACAAAATGCAACAATAAATCATAGACTCCACGGACGGTCAATGACCATGTTGTTTGTCTTTATAAGGAATTTATTTTTAGTTTTATTTAATTTCACTGTAATTGAAATACTATTTTACATGTATGTAATTTTGTAATTTTGTAAATTAAATAAAGACTTCTTCTTCTTCTTCTTCTACTTCGCTTAAATGTAACTGATGGCTCTTTATTAGAAGAAACAACTTTTACTGAAAACCTCTTTAAAAACATTTGTTAGCAAAATTTGGAATCGAAATGCTAAGATAATCTTTTTAAAAGAGGAACAGTTTTTCCTGATAATTTCTAGACAAATTTCTCTGCTTCTTTTTTCCTCTGCGTGTTTCAAACTCACCGTGAAGAAGTAAATAATAATTTGTCCTTTTGTTTCAATTTTTTCCTCCTGGATAAGCTACCAGTGCCTCATTTTCTATAAATAAAATGAATTGATTCTTCCATTTCAATGTTGTATTTCTTTCTCTTGGTAACAGAAATTATTAAATCGTGTCAACTTTTGAATTTTTTTTTTTTTTTGCGCATCAACAGCTGAGGTTATTAGCGCCCGGAGCTTTTTTCAGTGCACTGCCGGCCTCCGGACAGTGTTCTCTCGTTCAGACAACACTGTCCATCACCGGACAGTGAGCTGTAAGAAGCTCCTAGGAAGAGAAAATCTAAGGGTCAGCTGCTGGATTCGAACCCGGGACCTCCGCGTGGGAGTCCAGTATGCTAACCTCATAGCTAATCCCTTCCCTTTTTGAAATTATTATTAAGTATTTGTTCATTGCTTTTTGGTGACTGATCTATTAATCCTAAAAGAAGAAAGAATGTTGCCAATTTCATTAAATTCCTTCTATAATCCTGAATATTTGTGACTCCTTGAATCGAACGAAAAATTTGTTTGTATATACCAAAACTTTAACAGATGTGCAAACACTATAAATAAATTTTTCTTTGATAAAAATGGACGTTTTACAATTTTTTTTTTTTTTTTACTCAATAAATTAAGGTGAAACAACATCCTTGATGTTAAGCACCGGTACTTTCTCACAACTATACTTCGCTCCGGATTCTGATCTCTCATTCATAGACAACACTATCCAACTGTGTGAACAGTGAACTGTTTCTGCAAAAATGAAATCTAAAGACAGGGAGCGGAATCCCAACTCTGGATCTCTGCGTGAAATCTAATATTGATTATTATAATGATATTAAATATAAATTAATTTTGTACTAAATAGGTTAATTACTGAGATGTTAATTAACCTTAAGATTGTTTACTTAAAATGAAGGAATCACAATCATAAGCAATAATAAACTACGTATTATAGCAGAGTTAGGAGGAGGAATGGTCTATTGTGCAATATTGAGCATGTTTTGCAAAGTTGATAGCATGGTATGATACTTTATTGCTAAATGAAAATATTTTATTGCTAGATGAAAATAAAATTACTTTTTCAACGCAATTGGCATTGCTGAAGAAATCCTAGTCCCAACTAGGAAGGGATTCGATCAAATACGAAAACAGCAAACTCAGTTTATACGCTCAACGTTTCAGATAAAATTTTGTAACTCACACAGCAATTCGCTCTGAGAAAGACAATAAATTTGTCGAAATGTTGGCGTAAAAACTTGACTTGCTGTTTGTTTTATTTTGATCGAATCCTCGCTAGTTTAATCCTAAATATTAATAGTTTACGGTTAATGGTTAATAGTTGAAACAAATATTAGTATTAATAGTTAATAATAATATAAATTAATATAATATTAGTTTTAAAAAATAATACAAATTCATTCACATATATGATGTCTAACACGAAAGCAGAAGTTAAACAGTTGCCTGCTTTAGCAAACTATTGCCCAGCAAAACTCATGAACAGTCTGCAGTAAATAGAAATAAAAGTGGGCCAAGCTCAATCAAAAGCTGCTAAGAAGGATCTATGGCGACCCTCCAGAGTTCATTAGATCCAGCAGCTTAGATTACATGTGCAAATTCCAATGCTAGCCTAAAAATAAAACCTATTTCAAATATGGATTGCCATTTTATATTTACAACGCAGTTGAATAAATTTTCTATCAAGAAAAAAGAAACCATTATTTTTCCACTCCTCACTGCCTAGAGTCCGTAATTGAAAAGTTTGTCAATAAAACAAGTAAATAGTATTCAGGTTATATTGAGGTTTCTATGTTGGCAATTCCTTTACTTATATGAACCAAACTTAGCTCGCTGAATAAGTTACAAGTTTAACCTTTTGTCTCAAACAGAATAAGGACAATTCTAGCAAGCCAATTTGAAGGGCTAAAATTTAATCAGGTTCAATAATGTAGTAGTTTAGTTTGCTGAGAAACATAGTCACAGAAAACAATTTCCTTCGAAATAACATTTCTTACCCATTATCCTTTTAGTTGGATTAAACTATTTTAGATCTTTTAAAATATTTACTAATTGTTAACATCAAAGAGAGCCGACAGGTTAAGAATTGCCTGGAAATATTTACTTATTTTTGTACTTTTAGGATTGTTACTTGCAACCCAGTAACCTAGAAACTATAGTAACTATTCTATTTTCATGTACTAGCACAAATAGTTTTCAAATAATATTCTAATTAGTACAATAAATTCTCATAGTTGTTCCAATCTGTGATGCCACCACCTACGATGGGAGATAAGCTGTAACAAACACGCACAACCAAAAATTTGTTTTTCTCGACATCTAAGCTTTTATCATTTTTAAATATTTATACTAGATTTAAGTTACTAAGATGTTATTCACTTGTATGCCTAATCCATGAGAATTCTATTGCAAAAACAAAAAATTGCAGGATGTAAATAAATAATATAAACTTAGAGAGGATTTTTTTTAGTTTCTATAAATTATGGCTCCCACAATTTTAGTTATTGTTTGCATTCTCATATCTTCGACTTTTTTTAAAAAAGGGAACTTCGATTTTGAAACGATAGCAGCAATACTTTTTAATATTGCTCACTTAAAATATGTCTTTCTTCACTTCACTTTCTTGTCTAGCAGCCTACTCGCTAAGCTCTAGTAGTTGATTCTCCTCCTTAAAGAAACAACAACGAAAACTGATCGCAGGTTCACTCTCGTCCGTGTTAAAGAGTTGCGGATCAGGGGCACGTAGTTTGTAGAAAAATTAAGAGCTACAAGCTTCTTTCGGTTTCCCTAAATCCAAATAATTGCACACCATGAACCATCTCTGCAGGTGCTTATGTTATAATTGTGTGTCCAGTGTGCTTTGGATGTCCGTATGTAGTTGATAGTTTGTTTTAAACAGAGATATTAACGCCGTATCCTTAAAGGGGACGCCATATCCTTAAAGGGGACGCCATATCCTTGAAGGAGACGCCATAACCTAGAAGGATAGGTTGTCCATTTCCTAGGTTGTCTATTTCTGGGACTACGCACCAATAACAAAATAAAATTAAAAACTAATGTTTAAATTAATCTCGTTTCATTACTGATACTGAGTAAAATTCGATACCAAACATTACGCAATGAAAATTGTTTAGGAATTATTTAAATTTAATTCACGCATTTTTGAATCTCTAAAAATGACCCTAAAAATAACAAGACGAACATAAGTGGGAAAACAATACGGAAAACATCAAATTGATTTCTTTCTTCACGTTTTTCACTACTTTTTTCAACTTTTCCTCCAACCAATAACTTTTGTGGCGTGGTCCTCAATAATTAGATCAACATTACTGCTTCCTTGAAAAACGCAATGATTGCTTTTCATTGAAGATTTTAAAATAAAAACAGTTTCGCTAGTGACATTTTTTCTTTACTATTCAAAGATGTTTTTGCAAATAAAACGTATATTTGGAGTAAATAGAATTTTAAATATTAAATAAAGACTTCAAAATTATAATTCAATCCTCCATTTACAATCAAACTTGAGAACGTTTCCGCTCGTCTTCTAGTCCAATACCTTTTTCTTTATTTATTTTCAGTCTTCTTACTCTGGTCAATAAGTAGGTATGAAAATGGCAATGATTGAATTTTATCCTTACTGGAGATGTAGATAGATAGAGATAGTAGATGGGACAGGACCTATGCCCCAAGGCACCGCAGCCACAGAAGACTTATTGTGCCAGTCCCTTCTTAGTTCTAGTAGGCGAACCCTCCCCTCCTAAAGAGGTCAAGGACTTTCACTACTAGTTCTTTTTGCGCTACTATCTCCTTCGGCCTCAACGTTCCAAAGGTTTCATAGCGCAAACGTTCGATTGCAACGCAATCGAACAACAGGTGAGAGGCCGTTTCCTCCTCTTCCTGACATAATCTGCACAACGGCTCCGAGCTGATAAGCCCCACCTTGCGCAGATGCTTCTTGAACCTACCGTGCCCCGTGAATAGGCCTGTAATCAGAGTAATCTGATTTCTGCCCAAACACAGGGTCTCTTTGGATCTTTGCTTACACAGCCAAGGCATCAAGGTCTTGCTGTGTTTAACCCCAGGACACATCACCCAGTTCTTTTCGTGCTCCCTCCAGATCCAATCTCTGAGAGCCGCGCGAACCGAACCCCTGGTGATCCCCAGGACAGGCTCTGGACCGATGAAAGGAGTGTTAGCCCCATTCCTGGCCAGATAATCAGCTTTTTCATTCCCTTCAATACCCACATGACCCGGCATCCATTCCAACCGAACTTTGTTGTGCCGCGCCAGTAGTTCTAGGGCCTTCCTGCATTCCCAGACCAGGGAAGAGGTGATTCTGAAGGATACTGGAGATGTAACTTCAGAGGTATTTATTATTTATTGAAACTCATAAAAAGTTTTTTATCATATTATTATATTGTACATTTTTGAAATATGGGAAAAGAAATTTAAAGAAAAATCTGAGAAACTAAAAGGATCCTTATAAACTGAGAAAAATTTAATCTCCAACCCCATTTTTTTTTCTTTTTGTTAATCAATTAAAAAAAACTTCATTTTACAGAATGAGTTTTAAATAAGTTTTGAACTTTTTTAAACAGAATGTTTTGGAAGAAGTGGAAAAAAAAGTGAGCTTAATTTAAAAGTTAAATGACAAAACGCTCAAAAAGTAACCAGTTGCAATAAAGTTACTAATAAAGTTAAAATATTTTTTTTTTTATAAAATGTTTACATATTTTCTTATTCTGTAACTTATCAGTTATAATTCAACTCATCTTTACTGTTTCTTTTCTTTTGTGCTTAATTTTAAATTACCGATTTCTGTTTTCACGAAATTTGTTTTGTATTTTTCATTAAACTGGATCTGTCTGGTGTCTACTTAATTTTTGGCTGTTTTAGTTTAAGAAGTATTTAAAAATAAGTCGTAAGGATCCTACTTATGATATAATATGGCCATTTTAATTTGCCTGTAATTTTTTTTTAATGCTTGTTCGAATATCAGCTTCTACATTTTCAATTTAAATCAGTTGGTCAAAGAATTAAGGATGCCCTTACCTTGTTTTATTTTCAAAACTTATATCTCGCGTCTTGACATTTGTAAACCAATGCTATGCAGTACGCATCGTAAAACATTGACCCCCTTCTACTTTCACAATTGAATTTCTGGTCTGATTATAACTCTGAGCTTTATTTGCACTTCAGTTCGGAATATACAGGGTGACCAGAGTTATATGCTCCACTCACTTTTTTTTTTAACGGCGGGAAATTTCGAAAAAATAAAAAACACGTATTTAATCATTTTTAGTCTAGTTTATTTTCAGTGATTTACCCATTTTTTTTAAACCCTTGTATCTCGAGATACAGCATCCAACTTTTGTTTTTCAAATGGAACGTTATATTATTTGTTGCATATTTTTGTAGTATTTGAGCTCCTAAAAACAACAAAAATTTTTTTTTTTGAAATCGGTTAGGTTTTTCAAAAGTTATGGTAATTTAAAATATGAAAAACAAATTTCAGTTTACTGTCAAAATTAAGTTATTGTTTTTAAAGAATCTGTTCAAACTGGGCACAATCAACGGATAGGCAAGCCAAAACTCTAGACTCCCACGCTCTGCTTGTAGCAGCACTTATGGTAGTGAAGTCAAGATCTAGGCAGGCTAGAGTTATTCGAAGTTTCAGATCATCGACTGAAGCCACGGGTTTAAGGTTACTTTACACTTTATTTTTTTAGGTATCCCCACAAAATATAGTCCATTTGGGTTAAGTCCGGAGATCGAGGTGGCCATTGGATGGGACAATGAGTCCCTAAGCACTTTTCATGGAAATTTCTGTCCAGGTAACCTCGAACCACTCTCGCATTATGTGCCGGGCAACCATCTTGGTGAAAATACATATCTAGCCGACGTTGTAGAGGAACACCTTCAAGCAGAACTGGCAAAATGTCTCTTAAAAAAAGTTAGATATCTTGCACCAGCTAAGTTCACTCTGTAGAAGTATGGGGCCGATTAGTTGATTTCCTAAAACTCCTCACCAAACGTTTGTAGAAAGAAACAACCTGAACGTCGAATAACTCTAGCCTGCCTAGATCTTGACTTTGCCACCATAAGTGCTGCTACAAGCAGAGCGTGGGAGTCTAGAGTTTTGGCTTGCCTATCCATTGATTGTGCCCAGTTTGAACAGATTCTTTAAAAAAAATAACGTAATTTTGACAGTAAACTGAAATTTGTTTTTCATATTTTAAATTACCATAACTTTTGAAAAACCTAACCGATTTCAAAAAAATTTTTTTGTTGTTTTTAGGAGCTCAAATACTACAAAAATATGCAACAAAAAATATAACGTTCCATTTGAAAAACAAAAGTTGGATGCTGTATTTCGAGATAGATACAGGGCTTTAAAAAAATGGGTCAATCACTGAAAATAAACTAGACTAAAAATGATTAAATACGTGTTTTTTATTTTTTCGAAATTTCCCGCCGTTAAAAAAAAAGTGGGTGGAGCTTATAACTCTGGTCACCCTGTATAATTCTTAAAGTAATAATGAGTAAAAGTATAATGATTTTTAGCTAGACATGAAGTATAATTACTGACATAGTTTTGTAAATATCAAACAATAATTATATATTCTTGCCCTTGATTAAATAACTCAAAGGCTATAGAATTTCTTTACACTTCAAGATCACTTTTTCCAAAGAAATATCTGAGGATTAAGGGACTGAAGGCAAGATATATCCTTTAAAACCCTGAGCTTTACAGACTTTGATGGCCCTGGAGTGGAATAAAAATATTTACTAATTTTATTTTACTCAAATGAAGAAATTATAAACGTCTGCAGATAGTTTAAACGGTAAAATATCCAAAGGATTAGTTAATAGAAAGGTTTGGAAGTGGTCATTGTACGCAATTAGCCGATTTAATGTTTGTAATTTAAAAAAACAATCTTGAGATTCGTGTAGCAGTATTTGACAAGTAAATCTTAGCCAATCCGATTTCAAGATTTGCTTAAGTTTTTTAAAGACTACTAGGGATATAAACTAGGTTAGGAACAAAGCTTGGCATTTAAAGCCGATGGCTTTTTAGTAATTAATGTTCGTATATTTTTCAGTAGAGATATTGCCTGAGACAATACAAATCTATGATAATTGGCTTAATCGCACGTTTAGACCTAGTAGAATGGATAGGTTAAGTTAGCGAGGAGTCATTCATTCGTATAAATCGCAAAAATAGAAGATAACAATTTAAAAAAATAAAATATTAATAGTAGAAATGTTTTCTTTTTTAGAAATATATATTTTGGGTAGACAGCCTTTGAACCAAAATGGAAGCTGCACCACTGCACTTATGCCGACGATTCTACGTTTTTGCTCAGTTTTGTTTTTTTAAATAATAATTTGCCTCATGAAAGTCTCAGTAGTTTGTTTTTTTTAAATATTTTCCCTCAGAGATAGTGATGATTTAAATAGCATTTTTAAAGATTTAAACACTCCACTTTGCTGAATATATGTAAATTAAGTCTTTTTCGTGATAGCCTGCCTTTGTTGCATGCTTTAAACATGTTTAAGGTAAATGTTCAACTATCTTCTATTTGCATATGTTAATGAGGCTGTAATGCATCTCTTTTTTCAAGTAGATGAAACAAGAAAACAAACAAACATTTTTAAATATATTCTAATAAATTTTACTCAGAAAGAAATATTTTCTGATTTAAAACAAAACAAAAGAAATATAGGAATACAAAATTAATAACATTTTCTATTTATTAATTTAATTAATTCGTTTGATAATTTTTTTCATTGTTATTTATTACGTGTTTATATGATGTAAAGCACGTAAAGTTAATTAAATTCAGTAGAAAGGAACTTTTAAAGGGTCATTTACATACCATATTATAATAAAGGGAATAATTAAAATAACAGGTTCTCTTTTTAAAAGGTTTTTGAAATTTATTAAAACAAATAAAAGGTTCTTATCTCCTTTGCAGCTTAAAAAATTGATAATTTTCCTAAAATTTTATCTAATATTGTCATGAGGCGATGGAAAGATAAAAAAAACGGTTTCATTTTAGCCGGATGCATTGTTCTGGCTGGTGATTATTACTCTCTTTCTATTCGTATACGTTGGAGAATGTTTCTCGATTGATTTTTGCTTTTATCTTCTCCTGTACGATCGGGACTAGTTTAAGCAGTGTGATTGAAATTGGACGTGCAGAAGCTGATGTAGTATTGCGACTTGTAAAACTCAAGCTCAAAAAAAAAAGTTGAGAGGTTAATTCTCGAATTTCCCTGTCACTCTGTCACATGATGAAATTCAGTAGCAGCTACAAATAAACTTAGATGACAACGATGTGTGTTTGGTCATCCAGTAATATTGGTACGGCAAGCCAACAGTGCTTGCCACGATTTGAGCCCAAGCCTCAATTATGGCCGAGGCCCTGTAGTTTCTAAGAGTATTTAACAATCTTGCGAATGTCAAACGCTACGCTAAAGAATTTGAACAGATAAACTTTATAACCTTAATGGCCGTCTGTTGTTCAGTCTTTCTCCACCGTACTGTAGGTGATAATTGAAATTACTGAACATGTATAGAGCCAGTGAGTCATTTTGAGGCGAAAAACCCATGTCTTCCTACAGATTCTAGTAATACCAAAAAGTGCCTGTTTCGCCTTTAGAGTAATTTTATCCAAGTACTTACTTTCCAAGTAAGTCTGGAGTCTAGAACAACGCCCAGATACCTAATCTCACCCGACACAACCAAAGTTTTGTAGCTTTCTATGTTCCTTCTCCTAGTAAAGGGACCAAAGTAGTCTTAGAAGGGTTCACATTAAGATCTACCCTTCTATGATCTTGAGTGCTCCCCGCATGAACTCAGCAACGATTGTCTCGTACCTACCCCTGACCACCACAGAAATATCATCCGCGTAGCCCAGAACCGAGGTCTAGCCAAAATATGTAACAGACACCCTCTCAATTAATTTCCCCGCATAAGCACGACTTAATCAAATGGATTTAACATCGTCTCAAGATAAATGTTTTAAGAAAAACTCACAGCTGTGGGTTCACTCCAAATCTAAAATCACTACACTAACTATAAACTTCTTTATTTTACTGAGCTAGCGTTAGAAATTTGCCATTAAACTTAAAACAGTTAATGGTGTATCTTTATGCAGTAATCCACTAACATGCTACGCAAACAGTCTCTCTAACACTCTTAATTACTCTTAGCACTTACTTAATTGGAATAATATTTACAATTTCGTGAATTGTAACGAGTTCAGTAATTGAGGTTTCGCGTACTCATTGTAAAACCCTATACACCTAGAATACATCCGTCAATAAAAAATTATATATAAATCTAATACGTAAAAGTATTTTTTATTAATAACAGTAAGTGAAAGGAGATAAATAAATGTTGTTTGCATATCAATTCTTATCCTGTTATGTTCGTCAAGATAGGGCCATATTTAATTATAGTCCTGAACAAATGATAATACCAATTAAGTTGGGCCCTTGGCCCTTGGTGCAACACAAAAAGGGAATTATCTCCGCCTTTATAATTCCATTGAGAAGCTTTAACACTTCCCCCGTTCCACCACAACAGCCTCACTAACACTATCTTAACGAGTTGTAGCAAATTAAATCATGAGTGGAGTTGGCTCTGTCCTATATATGTATATATTCTTTTCCAGTAACTCTGGGGAACTGCAGCCCCTCTAACAAAGTAACGTATCAAAACCGAGTTCACCCTCAAACCTTTACAATTGAGAAAATTTAAGCCAATTTCATATTGGAAGGCGGTGTGATGGAATAAAGTATAGGGAAACCAAAAGAGGGTGTTGGTCTTCATTGCTGTGAGTGAGGGCTGCAAGTAGATAAAACAATATGTGAATGACTCACAGATAATAATTTTTTTATTATTATTAAAAAAAAAATCCGTCTTTTGTTTTTGGTGTTTAAAACACGTAACACATGTTTGATTCCCACTGCAGGTTGAATTTCGCCCTCTACTCCAATAGATAGGATCAACAGAGGAAGGTCACATCTTTTATTCATTATGATTGATAGGTAGGTAAAGGGGCAAAAAACTTAGTGTAACGCTAGAATTCATCTCCTAAAAAATGAACTATGCATGACTATTATAAACTTTAACCTCTTCGAAAGATTTTACTGGTTTTTGCCTTTTTCTATTCAAAAAGTGCCAATTTTTGCCCAAAGGATCCAGTTTTATATGTTTCTCTCCAATTTTCAAGTAAATTATCATTTTCAAAGAACTCTCAATAAAATGAGCTTTAGTTTTAAATATTAATAGCAAACAATCGTGGGTCAAACTTAAATTTTGCAAATTGTCCGAATTTTGTTAATGCGAATTAATGACAAAACATTCATTTCCGATAAACGATCTAGACTGGAAGAAAATTAAAATTAGTTATTTATTTAACAAGTGAGGAAAGTAGTCCTTTTCCTCACACGAGGCAGGGTTTGTACGCACGAGCGAGCGAAGCGAGTGCAAGTGCAAATTGCCGAGTGTGAGGAAAATACTTTACACTCGAGTTAAATATTATATTTTTTCTGCAACCATTAGGGTTATTAACTAAAAAAAAAAAAACTAAACAGGAATCACTAGAATCCATTTTAAATTTCTATAAGGTAACACTATAACCTTTTTAACTGTTATAATTAAAAATATCTAATTATTTATTAAAATATTATTTTTATTTCTATATCCTTTCAATTTTTATTTTATTTTTTTAATATACGTTTTTTAATTATTTAGTTACGTTAAATAAGCTTATTAAAGTTTTACAGAAAATATTTAATAACAAAACTTCTTATATCAAAGAAGCACAATAAAGTTTTTTCACAGTGAGGAAAGTGACACTACTGGGAATTTTTCCCCACTAGTGAGGTAAAGTTGGGCATTACACAGCTGATTTTAATTGAGTAATGAGAACATTCCTACATGGTTGCAGAAAAAATATATTTTAGTAACTTAGGCGCTTCGGTAGCCGAGCGATCAAAGAACGCGGCCAGTAAAGCTAAGATGTATTTTGGTTCATTATAGGTTTCGATTCCCGATATAGATTTTTAATGATTTATTTGAGAAATACATGGTAAACTATATTTTATAATCACCTTTGTCAAAGATACCTAATTTGGTAGTTGGACGTAAATCTCGCCCTTAGGCCGACATTACAAATCAAAAATGAATAAAATAAGTAAAAACAAATTATAATTTTATGAAAAAAGTTCTTACTCTTTTATATTTCCTTTTATCACTCTCTAAAATAGATTCAGTTAAACACACGGCCACGTAAAACATCTATTGTGGCTCCCCAGAGATTAATGTTTGATCATACGTTCTAGGCGGCTATTCTGTAAAACGTTTGTACTCTATATGAATGAAGATTATTGTGTGCGGGTTGGTGTTGACGTGGAGTATGGTATACCCAGAGGGACATCATCATCCCTAGAAAAAAAAAGGCCTTTATTTTTAAATACTTCCAACTGGGAGCGATTAGAATTCAGATCAACAGTCACTTTGCTTCATGACTTATTAATAAAGCTTAATAAAGGCACGACTTCCAATTTTTATTTTCTCTTAATATTGGTAAAAAAGCCAATTTTTCAAAAACATGCTGAGTTTACAATGTGAACAAAATGTCTCCCACTTTATATTTGGATTTGATCCCACGAGGGCATCTCACTGGATCTGAGCGATCCAACTCTTCACCTAGAAGGACCTCTCTACTGAATGGATTTTCTACTTTTTCCCCATTTTTTCAAAAATAGTTCCTCCGATTTCCTTTTAACTAGTCATATTTATTGTACACATACGAGGGTCGTTTGAAAAGTCCGTGCAAAGTCAGAGAGATAGCACTACTGGCGCGTATCGAGGTTATGTTTAGTTAGTAGCATCTCTTGGAAGAACACACACCAAGTTTCAGCCAGATCGGTCTATTTCTTTGTGTTTGGCATTCGTTTGAATCGAGGAAGTCGAGTGATTTTCAAAAAATGGACGAAAAAGAATTTCGTGTGTTGATTAAACACTACTTTATGAAAGGCAAAACGCCTCAGAAGACTAAAGAGAAGCTTGATAAACATTATGGTGACTCTGCACCTTCGATTAGAACAGTTTATAAGTGGTTTCAAAATTTTCGGAGTGGCCATATGGGCACAAGTGGCGCTGAACGTTCTGGACGCCCTGTTGAGGTTACTACTCCAGAAATCATTGATAAAATCCATGATATGGTGATGGATGACAGAAGAGTGAAGGTGCGTGAGATTGCTAGTGCTGTGGGCATCTCGAATGAACGGGTACATAATATTTTGCATCAACATTTGGACATGACAAAGCTATCCATCCGCAAGATGGGTGCCGCGATTGCTCACGCTTGACCAAAAACGAAATCGTGTGAAGTGTTGCAAGGACGGTTTGCAGCTGTTCCAGAAGAATCCGCAGGACTTTAAGCGTCGTTTCGTCACTGTGGATGAAACATGGATACATCACTACACTCCTGAGACCAAAGAACAATCTAAACAATGGGTTACCAAGGGGGAATCTGCGCCAAAAAAGGCGAAGACCGTTCCTTCGGCCGGAAAGATTATGGCGACTGTCTTTTGGGATTCGCAAGGAATAATCCTCATCGACTATCTGGAAAAGGGTAAAACTATTACAGGTGCATATTATTCATCGTTATTGGACCGTTTGAAAACCGAGCTGCAAGAAAAACGCTCACGATTGGCCCACAAAAAAGTCCTTTTCCATCACGACAACGCACCAGCTCATACCTCAGCAGTTGTGGTCGCAAAATTAATGGAAATAGGGTTCCAACTCGTTTCACATCACCCCTATTCTCCAGACTTGGCTCCCTCGGACTACTATTTGTTCCCCAATATGAAGAAATGGCTGGCGGGAAAAAGATTTTATTCAAACGAGGAGGTGATTGCAGAAACGAATGGCTATTTTTCAGACTTGGACAAATCCTATTATTCGGAAGGGATCAACAAACTAGAGCAGCGTTGGACGAAGTGTATAAGCCTAAAAGGAGACTATGTTGAAAAATAAAAAAGGTTTACCCCAAAAAATTAAGTAGTTTTTATTTTTGCACGGACTTTTCAAACGACCCTCGTACATCTTTATGACTTTAACACAACCATTTCCTTCGACTAAGGTATTTTCAGAAATAGGAAAGGATCTGCATCAAAATCGCTGTTACTGTAGAATGTGCAATAAGTGTCTGCATGGTAATTGTACAATTTTACAAACTGCATGATGTGAGTAAAAATTAAATTTTATTTAATACTGCAATTACGATGGGAATTGCAGTTAGTGAAAGGCTTGAAACTCAGCCCAGGTATTTATTTTAGGGGGGAAAAAAATGATAGAACCTTATAAATTAATTAAATGAAAATAACAAAATTTTCTTAATAAAATGGCAAAAATACTTTTAGTTCACTTATTCTATTACAAACTTACTCCATGAATTATCAATTTATATTTATGAAAAGAGCAGAAAAAGAAGAATTGAACAAGATGGAAAACTCATTAAAGTAATGGCGTTCTTTCAGTGTTTATTTTGACTTTATTTTCATTTTGTATAAGAAGTTGAGTGAGTCGTGCTTAAGAAAATTTGACAGTTTGATAGACTAAATCTAAAAATAATATTTTTCATTGTTTTGTTGTAATTTAATTTCCACATTTCTTCTGAATATTTTAGGAAATAAAAGAGAGTAAAGTGATCATATAATTGTTTTAATGGCCAAAAAAAGTTCTGTTTTATTTCTCTCAGAAGAAAGGTGTTTAGTGAACTTCAGTTCAGGTTAACCTTCCTCCAGATAGTTGAAGTTTTAAAGTGTCAAAACCAACTATGAAATAATACTAATTGTATTGATATAAGTTAAAATTGACCGCAATATAATAGAATTCAAAATAAAATATTTTTAGGTTGATGCATTATTTAAAATTCAATGATAATGGGCAAGTGGTGACAAATAAAAATGGAACTTCTTATAAAATCGGCTTATAAAATCGGGGAGGTATATTTGTTTCGCAATTATCAGATCATTAAGCTGTAACGGTGTTTTATATTGTACGAGTATATCTATATAATTATGTTTTTTCTATTATAGAATAACATATAAAGATTGGTTCATCGCAAAATTATACTTTGGCAATCTTAAAAGAAACTATAGTTCAGATTTGGCAATATTCTTTCAAAGGAAAAAGCAAACTCATCATTTTCATTCCCAACCAAGAAAGTACAAAAGCTAAAAAAGGAGAAAACTAACTCGGCAATAATCCAGAGTTTAGGCAAATTCTATAAAAAAAAAAAAAATCCAAGCTTTGAAATCCTAAGAACGTATACATTTGACCAAGTCAAAGGAAACTATACATCAAACATTATTGCTTAGATAAACAAGATTTGGATAGTACCTAACGTAATTCTTTTCATTGCGAAACTTATGTGAACCAATATTATTATAAAGAACCTAGAAATCTTTTTTGCAGTGGTTGGATTTAACAAATTGAGATAAATTCTCTCTTCACTTATTTTTCGGAATAAAAACTAAAATATATACTTAAATACTTTTAATTTTGGAATTAGAATATGTAATAGAATAAAATGATTGCAATACTGGGCTGACTATACTTAGTTTTTGCAACATTCTAGTCTCTCTCTACTGGGGCAAAACGCTATCACTGTGATAAACAAATATTAGATAAACTTTCTAGAATTCCGTTATGCAAATTTTGTAAATTATTGCCTCACAAATTGAATTGCGGAAATTTGAGGTGAAAAACATAGAATAATGTTCGAGCGTTTGCTGAAAGTACTCAGGAAGTGTGCAGTTTAATTGCTGATGTAAACTGTTAATGCCTTTAGAGCATGGTTTTCTAAATGACGAGCTTCTGCTTCCAAGGTGGGGGTTGACGTCCTGAAGTAAAGGAAGTATCCTTTTTACTTCTCTAAACTGTTTACTTGTCTCTTATAGCTGTAATCATGTTTTACAGTTATACGTTCTTCGGTCCTGTATCACTTCAATTTAATATAGTACATCGATACTTATTATTTCTGTAATGGTCGTGACAAGTGTATTGAAAAATGAAAGTCAGGTTTTGCACCTATCTTTAAAGATTGATGAACAATATACTTGAAAATTGAATGATACAAAATACACACAAATTTTAAGGGAAAAATATTAAATTTTGTTTTGTATTGCAGATCTAATCACATATTTAATCAAAACTTTTAGTTTAGATAAAAATAAACATAAAAAAAATATTCATCTTAGAGAGGTTAATATCCACCCTGCAGTTTCCTTATAGAATAAGTAGGCAAACGGAAATTGGCTCTCGAGACAGCGGACATTAAACAATTTCCTTCGTTTTTACCGTCTCATAGTTGGTATTCTCACAGACCTGGCCGTTCTGGAAAAAGGAACTGTAGTGGTCTTTTTCAAAATGATTTTTTGTGCAAACTTCTATATTTATATTGCGTTATCACAATGATTCCGTGCTTAATTAAGCGGTAATTAGTGACCTCAAATTAATAAATAAAATAATAATTACAAAATAAGCAATTGAAATGGAAGAAATTAGCTAACTTGTTAGCGTACTGGATACCCTCGAAGAAATCCTAAGTTTCAAACCAGCTGACCTTAAATTTTCTCTTCATCAGAACTTCTTACAGCTACAGTCTGGTGAGAGAATGTTCTTTTGTAACGAGAGAACCTTTCTGGAAACTGGCTGTAAACTGGAAAAAAAAAATGCCGTGCTTTAATGATCTCAGATGGTAAATCAACTTAAACTTAAAAAGATAACAATATTAAGCAATTGAAAATAAATGTATAAATATTTACATTCTTTCACAATTTTGAGTTTTAACAGAAAAATTCCACATTCCGATCCTCTTATCGCTACACGAACTCTACAAACACACATCAACCACTTACAGGACTGGCTTTTCAAATGAAGAATCAAAACCAACGTTACGAAGTCAAAGTTTATAGTATTTACTCTCAGACGGAAAATCCTACCTCCTGTCATCTTGAACCAAACTCCTTTACCAACTGTGGACAAAGTACGCTACCTTGGACTGCACCTAGACAAACGGTTGACATGGAATCCCCATACTAGACTGAAAAAACAAGAAACTAACCAGCGCTACAGACTTCTCGCCAGACTACTTGACAAACGTTCGAAACTTAACCTACATAACAAAAGACTCCTATATCTACTGTTACTGCGACCTATTTGGTCATACGGCATCGAAATATGGGGATCGACTAAGCGTTCCAACCCACTACGCCTCCAGGCATTACAGTCAAAAATACTTCGAAAACTTCTTGACGTTCCGTTCTATGTATCTAACCTCACTATCCATAATGACCTCAAAATTCCTTTCATTACAGATCTTGCTAACACTCGTTTCTTCAAATTTCATTCCTCTACAGCAGCTCATCCTAACCCTCTCATAGAACACCTATCTTCCTCCACATTACCAGGTAATCCTCTAAGGAGATTGAAGAGAAGATGGCCTCGTAATATTCTCTTTTCGTGAGAGCAGTGTAGCTGAGCACGTTACTAGAGTGGCACCACTGGGTACCTTCTCCACTCATGATTTCCTGTTATTTCTTTTCTCTTTTACCATATTTGCTTGTTGCAACAACTGTTGCAGTGGTAAATTACAATAAAAGATTAAAAAAAAAAAAAAATAGCTCTTTTAAGGTACTCCAAGGTACTGAAGTCCGAACCAGTGATTTTTACCTATTTCTATTTATTTGTATGTGTTTACCTTTGTGTTTTTTTGAATGGGCAGTCTCATATCTCAAAACACGAAAACCGCAGAAACTTCGCATTTGTTATTAAGAATCTGGGCTACTAAATCAGGCAACAGAAAGTGCCTCTAACTTGAAAGTACGTTTTTTTGATTGAATCAAACGATACTCTTTGAAATATTTGCGCTCATTGCATATCTGTAGATCTAGAACTATTATTTGAAACGTTCTTCCAGAAAAATACTTCTTATGGATGTTCTGGGCGTTTGTGGGAGAATTAGCTTCTTTTAAAGAGTGGATTAAGTTGTATTGTACGGTTACATTACTTGTATATCATACTTTACAATTCAGGGCGCCACGGTAGCCGAGCGGTTAGAGGCTAGACCTGCGAAGCTAATATGTATTGTGGTACTGGGTTCGATTCCCGGTCTTAGGCCTAGGATTTTATTTAATGGTTAATGAAAGAAATTTTTCAGTAAAGTATGTTTCCTATTCGCCTCCGTCCACGACACCTAATTGGTAGTTGGACGTTAAGCCCTGCCTGAAAAAATAGGCGATTACTTTACTACTTTACTTTACTTTAGAATTCATGTAAGTCAAATTCAAATTCGAAGAAATTCAGTTCAGCTGAACTGGCTATGTTACTACAAAAAATATGGAGGTGTCTAGTAATTTTCACACCAAAATGACCAGTTGGAAGGCGATTTCATTCCCCAAATAGCAGTAAGAAAACAATCCAGCAAGTGTTTTCATTATATTATCATATTTTGCATTTCTAACACCGTGTTTATTTCCCATACATTGGTAACTAGTCTACGGCGGTTATAGAGTGAATTTCACTTGATCTCACTGGATTCTCGGCCAGATGTTTACACAGGATCCAGTTCCCCAACTACTATAATTGGAAGGCATTTAAATTAGAAGTTTCTGCTTGTAGAATACATAATCGACATTTAAAGAGACCACAAAAATTCCTGGGTAATTTCTTATAAATTTAAAATTACAGGATCTTGCAAATTAGATTGAAATTTTGTATATTTTAAACACAACACTAATATTTTATTTCGAAATAACTGACGCTAAAACAATATTATGAAATTTGAATATTTTTTTTCTTAAATATGTAAATTTAACATCGGTAACTTCGTTAAAATGATAATTTAGTTTAAAATTAAATAGCTTACTAATTGCTGAGTACATAAAAGAAGTCTTTATCTTATAATTTCATAATCTGTTTAGAATTTGCATAAAATGAACAGTGAATAAATCCTCTTTATTCTGATTAATCACTTAAAATTTTCGCTTACATTTATTTATTAGGTAATTTTTTATTTAAACTTTATTTTATGATGAAATTTATCAATTGTTTAAGTTCTCTTACTCTTGTAAGTGATTAGGATCAAACAGAAATCGCTCTTCTACTCATTTTCAAACTCAGGAGAGACAGCAAACCGTGTATTTCAGGGGACAAACTCAATTTCGAAACTTTTCTCCCTATTGCTGTTTTTCCCCTTGATAACTAGAATCTACAAGCCGTTCATTGTTCAACTCGATTAACTTCATAAAACAGAAATTAGAAAAATGCGATGTAATAATGAACGTTGTTTTTTTTTAAAAAATTCCGTTTATAATGTAAATTCAAATAGATTGACCGTTATCATTTAGTGGCAGCTACGGAATTTGAGATGAATAATTGCAACGATTCACTTTAGAGGATGGAGTCAATCATTTTATTTTTTAATTTGAACTATTCCCTGATTAAAAGCTTCTTATAGTGAACCCTGAAATATAATTTTTGCTCACTGGCGTGGTATATTCATTCACACGGTCTTAAAGTTTCCGAGCCAAATGTTCCGATTATTTTTTTTTTATTAATTTTTATTTGCAACTCACAATAAAAAAAAAATAAAATTTAATCAGTGAATATGATACAAGAAGACTTCATGACTTGATTAGCTTGAGGACAGAAGGTGCCCACCGGCAACACTCTCGCTCTGATTTTCTTACATTTCTAGAGTTGGTCACGAAGCCAACTTCGGTTCAATCGACGTGGAGGACTATTTGGAGTCGTTGTGGAGGCAAGATTTTAAACAAGAGGATTTGTACAGAACGGAAGAGAGTCAAAGAATTTTCTATATTTAGTTTTAGATTCTACAGTTACATATGAGATTTTGAGATCGTTATAGAGGGTGGAGTTAGAGACATAAAATGGAGAATCCGTAATCTGATGGAGTATTTTTGATTGGAAAGACTGGATCTTTTGTGGATTTGATAGTTTGGTTGAATCCCACAGTTGAAGTCCGTAAGAGTCCAGATCGGTTTGAGTAGTCTGTTGTATTTTAGTCGTTTATGTTCCAGTAGTAGCTATAAAAATTTAAGCACAATTAAGACATAGATTCTGATAATTTATAATTAAATTCATTCAAAAACCATTTTGGATAGTATTGTCAGTTAATTACAGAATGTAGAAGGCATTCCTCTATGGAATGATTAGAAATGGGAAAAAATCATAGACTTTACTTTGGGTCTTTCATCGCTAGTTGTTAACCGCCAATAGTTAATTTCTATCTGATCAAATGGCGCCTCATATCTCACTCATATCTTTCTGATCATTTCAATATCACACAGTCGTCATTTGCAAATATCTGGTCTTCCCAAAACAAACTCATCATTACGTAAGCTTTATTTTTATTTATTTGTTTATTAGAGTTCAACTCAAATTGCAATTATTCATAACTGAATCAATATTAATAATAATGGCCGTGATTAACATAAAATGGATCCCACCATTGCCTCAATTAAGTGCTATAAATTAATTGCGTAACAAAAAGAGATTTCTCCATAATCTGAATGAAAATCTCCACTCATGGCGGTGCCGATAACAATTTCTGTTTATTACGACAAAAATCTTTGTATAACGCTTTAAGTGAACTTGTGACGAGTTCAAAGTGAACCCGCATCCAATTGCATTTGTGCATCCTTTGTTCACTGAGCTGTATAAATGGTAAAAAAATTTATTGCATCCTATTGAATCGATATATAGAACTAGCTATTTTTAAATGCCCTTTTTTAAGAGATTCACAATGCTTACTTTTGTGTTTGAGGGCCTTGCTTCTAACCGCCCAGTTACTGTGGGCAACTAAATGACAATCAGTATTTGTATTAATACAAATTTATTTTAATTATTAGTTTTATTTACCATTTAGTTTGGTAGATTTTTGTGAATACCATGACATTTATTAGACCTTAGATACTGTTTCTCCTACCTTGTCTCTTCTATCCAACCTCCAATACACACAACTGTGAAATAGATAAACAAATATTACGTAGAATTGACTTGCTCACCCATCAATTATGCTCATCTCTTGCTAAATCGAGAATAACAACTATGGCACAGCTCTACGTTTGATGAAAGATCATACAGTGAACATTAACGATAAGATCCAAGAAATTAACAGCGATTAACCTGCTCATACGTTGTAGAAACATCATCAGAGTATTGCGATGTAATAGTACTCTCGATACAGTTCTCTACTCCAGGAGATGGGTTCGTTAGGTGTGGAATGTGGAAGAGAACTCACCCTAGACCCACATCTGCTCCCTGGCATGCTCTCCCTCTTTGTTACAATCCCACTATTTCATTTTTCCCTCTCCTTTATACACGTTTTATTCCGATTTTATGCATTGCGGTCGAATACTCATAAATATACCACACCCTTACACACATCTAAGTTCTACCGTTCCAATTCAATAATATACCAACCTTAGGTACTATACCAAACTGGGCACGTACTCTAGTAATAGCCCAGTCAAACATGGAGGAAAAGGCAATGTTTTTTGGCACACCTTACTGCTCCTTTTATGTTTACACCCTTAATAATCATTGATTAATACATAAAATTACGTTTGGCTACACTAAATGGCTTACATGTGTTTGTGAATTACCATTAATTCAACCTGCGCTAAGTCGCTGCATTATTATTATTAATAAATTAATTATTAATGGAAAGTACAATGCTTTAGTCTGGTCCAATGCCGCCTCTATTAAATGGTCCCAAAGGGAATTACAAGAACTGTGTAAAAACGTAGGTTAGTTTACCCGTGGGTATATACTTAACTCAAATAGAGTCCACACCAACCATTGACGTTCAAAGACCTTTGCTTAGTTTTGTCAAGTCACGGATCCAAGAGTTAGTTCAGGTATTGTGTGGTAACGCTACCTTTGGCGTACCATTAATAGAACTACGATCTTAACCAGTCACCAATCTGTGCTGCCCGAACAAAACTATTCGCAACTATGTAGATGGTTCTTCAACTCATTCTAGTTCCAGATTTCGCGTCTTCGGAAAGACTTCCTCTAAATTCATACTAAGGGAAACTGAGCCTTCACGTCACCTAATTTTTGTTAATATTAAATTTGACTATTACAATTTTTTTTTTCTACTTTGAATGTTTACTAAATTTTAATTACCGCAATATAGGTTTACATTATATTAAAGATGTTACAATAATTTCTATTAATTTTTGAAGGAATTTTTGATGATTGTAACACTCATAAGTTTTGATAAATGGCGACTAGTATTTGAATGAAGTAGTCTAAACAAAACTTTTTTAGCTTTTTAAAAACTAGAGAAATGCGATGAAATAATGTACATTGTTTTTTAAAATTCCATTTATAATAAAAATTCAAATAAGTTTACTGATATCATTCAGCACCTGCTACCTGAATTTAAGTCAAATTATTGCAACAATTTACATTGGAGCTCGGAGTTAATCAAAATGGCTTCTGAAATAAATTATTTATTATTTAATGGCCAAAACATTTGTTGTCATTTAATGGTGTTAATCTTCATTATTTGTAAAATTTATTATAAATAGAAAAAGCTATGACTGAACCAAGTACTGAAATACTTAAATTTAAGATACGAGGGTCGTTTGAAAAGTCCGTGCAAAAATAAAAACTATTTAATTTTTTGGGGTAAACCTTTTTTATTTTGCAACATAGTCTCCTTTTAGGCTTATTCACTTCGTCCAACGCTGCTCTAGTTTGTTGATCCCTTCCGAATAATAGGATTTGTCCAAGTCTGAAAAATAGCCATTCGTTTCTGCAATCACCTCCTCGTTTGAATAAAATCTTTTTCCCGCCAGCCATTTCTTCATATTGGGGAACAAATAGTAGTCCGAGGGAGCCAAGTCTGGAGAATAGAGGGGATGTGAAACGAGTTGGAACCCTATTTCCATTAATTTTGCGACCACAACTACTGAGGTGTGAGCTGGTGCGTTGTCGTGATGGAAAAGGATTTTTTGTGGGCCAATCGTGGGCGTTTTTCTTGCAGCTCGGTTTTCAAACGGTCCAATAACGATGAATAATATGCACCTGTAATAGTTTTACCCTTTTCCAGATAGTTGATGAGGATTATTCCTTGCGAATCCCAAAAGACAGTCGCCATAATCTTTCCGGCCGAAGGAACGGTCTTCGCCTTTTTTGGCGCAGATTCCCCCTTGGTAACCCATTGTTTAGATTGTTCTTTGGTCTCAGGAGTGTAGTGATGTATCCATGTTTCATCCACAGTGACGAAACGACGCTTAAAGTCCTGCGGATTCTTCTGGAACAGCTGCAAACCGTCCTTGCAACACTTCACACGATTTCGTTTTTGGTCAAGCGTGAGCAATCGCGGCACCCATCTTGCGGATAGCTTTGTCATGTCCAAATGTTGATGCAAAATATTATGTACCCGTTCATTCGAGATGCCCACAGCACTAGCAATCTCACGCACCTTCACTCTTCTGTCATCCATCACCATATCATGGATTTTATCAATGATTTCTGGAGTAGTAACCTCAACAGGGCGTCCAGAACGTTCAGCGTCACTTGTGCCCATATGGCCACTCCGAAAATTTTGAAACCACTTATAAACTGTTCTAATCGAAGGTGCAGAGTCACCATAATGTTTATCAAGCTTCTCTTTAGCCTCCTGAGGCGTTTTGCCTTTCATAAAGTAGTGTTTAATCAACACACGAAATTCTTTTTCGTCCATTTTTTGAAAATCACTCGACTTCCTCGATTCAAACGAATGCCAAACACAAAGAAATAGACCGCTGAAACTTGGTGTGTGTTCTTCCAAGAGATGCTACTAACTAAACATAACCTCGATACGCGCCAGTGGTGCTATCTCTCTGACTTTGCACGGACTTTTCAAACGACCCTCGTACTTCAAAAAGTGGAGTTAAACAGTTGGTGCAGTGAACGGCTAGTATACGAATTTCATATAAATATGGCAGGAATTTTTTTTTTTTTAATTTATTTGCTATTCACAATCTACAAAGAATAAAATGTAATAAGTGAATACGATAAAAGAACACATCATGACTGGATCAGCTTGAGGAGAGAAGCTGCCCACCGGCAACACTCTCGCTGGAGTTTCTTACACTATTGAAGCTGGTCACGAGGCCAACAGCATTTCAATCGTCGTGGAGGACGATCTGGAATCGTTGTGGAGGCGAGATTTTGAACAAGAGGATTGGTACAGAATGGAAGAGAGTCAAAGAATTTTCTATATTTAGATTTAGATTCGTCAGTTACGTACGAGATTTTGAGGTCGTTATGGAGGGTGGAGTTAGAGACATAAAATGGAGAATTCGTAATCTGACGGAGTATTTTGGATTGGAAGGACTGGATCTTTTGTGAATTAGAAAGTCTCATTTTTGAGACAATATTTACTTGTACGTACAAAACACATTCTCAGATTTTTTTTAAAAACACTTTTTCTGATTCATAGGATCACAGGAACTATATTTCGTTCTACATTATTTAATATTTAAAATTAAAATTGTTTTCACCCTTGTGTAGAATTATTAGTATGAATGCGACTAATTGCTAGGATTACTGCAATTATCTGAGCGAAAGACGTCAAGTAGAGTAGTGTTTGTATAAGAGAACCACATAACTGCTTGATGCCTAGGTTTAACTTTAAAGGCGCTTATGATCTTAGCAGTTATGCGTCCCCACAAAAAAAGCGTATCTGATTTTTGTAGGTACAAATTTTCTTTTTAAATATTCCAGTAGAACGAAGATTTTAAAGAGAAAATAGAGAAGAAAAAGTTAAATATAATTTCTTAGATATTAAAAATTAATTAAGTTTTAGCAGGACAACATTCCTTTAATTTTTTATAAAATTACTTTTCTCCTGATCTAATTATTTTCCTCATTGCTTAATATTAAAAATATCCGGCTGGAAAATAGAGCGGAAAATTTCTTGAAGATGAAAGCCCCGCCATTAAGTGAGATTATTTTAATTTATGTAAATTTAAATTTTGTTTTAATCTCTGTATGTAATAATAAATTCTGTATAATTTTTAATAAGTTAATGAGATATGAGTTAATGACTGTTCGTTTAGATTACATTTTAGATTACGATACGTCGTATCTGTTCACTGTGAGAGTCTAATTAAGCGGACGGGTCTGAAGGGCGAGTTCTAGAGTAGTGGGAGCTACAATAGATCCATATGGGTCGCGGTGGCGATGGCCTTAAATAAGGCCGCCCTACAGATCTAATCTAGTCCTCTATGGTTGCCTCGGTAGCGGAGCGGTAAGGCCTGGAAAGATAAGATGTACTGTAAAAGGTTCGATTCCCGGTCTAGGCCTTGGGCTTGGATTTTATTTAATACAATAGATAGTTGGAGGAATAAGAAAAACTAGCTGAGATGATTAGGACGTGCAGAGTGGACTACTTTGGGAAGGTAAGCCTGGAAAGGCGTAGCAAGGGTGGTCCCCGCTTGAGATTTCTTGGAGATCTCGAAGACAAATTAAGAGGAACGGAATTGGCAAGCTAGAGAAGTCATTCTCAGGATTAGGAAGAGCAGAGTTAAGGAGACCGAAAGTCTTGAAGGGCTGTAGGACGTACCAAAGGATGCTGCGGGTAGGTAGGAAAGGAATGCTACTGAGAATGGTGAAAATTAACATTTGAATAAAAGAGGTTTAGACAAAAGTATATTTAGCATGTAAAATACGTTCTCAAATTATTGACGGTAGCGTAGAAATAAAAATATCCAAAGTCCAATTAAAATTTCAGTTGAGCCGATTTGGTTCTACAACAGTTCGCCATTTTACAATATTGAACTTGAAAATAGCAACGAAATCATCAAAGTTATTTTAGCTTAATTGGCCAATTAAATATATATGGTTGTCAAATTTGTCATTTAAAACATGGGATTATTGACAATGAAGCAGTATCAAAGAATACTTATTTTTCCTTGTATGTTTAATAATTTTTGATTATTACTGGTTGTATTTATTCAATGAAAATCAGTGATTCCAAAATTATATCGGAATAACCAGAAAGAATACACAAATATTTCTCTTACTGCACTTTTTCATTGTACACAATGTTAGTTGCAACGATTGTAGGTAATCTAAGATACTTTTGGTACTTTTGAGAAAAACATGATGTCCCTCAACTCTTCCATTAAATCTATTTCCCCTCCTCCACCCCAAAATAAGATTGTTAACAAAAGTGACAAACGTTTAGAACGGTCTACGAATGATCGCTAATTAAAAATTGTCGTTCGAGATTCATCATACATCCTCAAAAACTTGTGAATTGATTCAGTAAAGTAGCCCCCTCCAATTGGCTAATTTTGTTCAATAGCTTATTGGCAGATGCCTTGATGATACCTAAGTCAGTTATCAAGTTTTGTACATTCTGTAATGTTTTTTTCTTTTTATGGTTTTTGGTTTACGCATTGAACACACTACAGGCAACACACATACTGGCAAATTCATGAAAACCATTTTTTTGGACTTTTTTGAAATTACTGGTGAATACGCGAAATAGAAATTTTGGCCCAATCGCAATACTTCTTCTTAATTATTAATAATAATTAATATAATAAGAAAATCTATTAAAAATAATAACGCGTTAAATCTCTATTTAAAATAAAACTCTGATCACAATAAAACATTTTCACAAAAATAAAAGTAGAGTTTTGGATTTGTAAGAACAAGCCTTACCAAATTTCTTTCACGGCAGAATAACTAAGACTGGCATTGACAGTTTATAAGTATGAACATATGCAACAAACTTCTACAAAGATTGATGATTTCAATCCTAATGAGAACATTTTACATTAATATCCTCACTTGGTTTGTTACTGCATAGATTACTGGTATCAACTTTAGTTCTACTAGAAAATGTAGTACAGAATTTACAACTTGCCATTCTGTCTAACAGTAAATAAACTACCTGCTTCTAACAAACAACCATAGTTAACTCTTCCTACTGTTTGACAAGACTTGTTACTTTAGGTTTTCAGAATAATTTAGATATTTTAACTTTTTTTTAGGATTAATGGAATAAGTTTAGGTAAAATTATGAGTTTACTATCAATTAGTTTCTTAAACAATTAATTAAAGCCCACATAACTTCAAATTCTCTGGTCCCAAAGAAATGATTTGCTGGTTTCTTGATGAATTGATGGATAAGCGCACTTTACCATTTATCAGAATAACGTGTATGATGCGTTATGTGGTTAGCGATGGCAGAAATAATTTTAGTTACTTATCGACAGAGTTAATTCAAAAGCTAAGACAATCTTCTCAATCAATTGTTCAATCCAAATAAACTAAATAAAAAATAAACCTGTTTCTGCTACAAAAACAACAACAACAATAACAAAATGCCGCAAATACTATCCAATTTGTGATTAATCTTCTCCGAATATGTTTGTTCAAGTAGCTTAGCACGGTAATTTTATTTGGAAAGCTCACAGCCAGGATGTAACTCTATATTAGTAAAACTTCTCCTTACAAGACCAGCAGTGCACTGAATAAAGGCAGTTGGTGCTTCTGAATTCAGATGTTGGCGCGCATAAAACTAAAATTAAAATTAATAAAATGTCTTAGAGCCTTTAGGGAAGATTCGCCAATGCTTTTACAAATACCAATCTTCCTTAGCTCTGGGCTCTAAGGAAGTCCTAATGTATTAGATTCGCTAAGATCGTCTTCTCCACAAAATACCATTTCTCAAGTTTCCTAAATTCAAGGATATCCAATAAATCTCCTCATTGTCTTATTCCTATTCCTTCCTTATCTCGAAAAAAATTCGAATTTTATTAACGATCAACCAGCCGAAATTTAATCGTTAACGTTTTACCATTTAGAACTGGGATTTGTACTGTGTTTGTCACAGACGTTTCCTTTAAAAATCGTTAAGACACTCCGAGTTAAAATGACAAAGAAACTCTTGTCACTTGTAAAGAATTATTTTACGAAAATTAATGATGAGAAATGCAGTATCCATATCTTATAGTTTAGTTAGCGTCGAGAGAGGTTATAGGGTTATTGCGTGACCTATCTACCCAGTTTAAACGCACCGCTGAGGTCTTTTCTTTAACTTCTTCACTGGTCTTCAAACAATCACTTTCCTATAGTTCTTTATTTTAGGCACGCCAACCATTTAAGGTATAATTGCACTGATTCCTTCAGTTAACTTGTCAAAATATAACACTTATTGTTTTTCTTTTCACAAATAATATTCTATTTAATTTTTCTTACTTGTATAAATTTTCACTTATTTGTCTAAATGTTGTCTTTATACGAGGGTCGTTTGAAAAGTCCGTGCAAAGTCAGAGAGATAGCACTACTGGCGCGTATCGAGGTTATGTTTAGTTAGTAGCATCTCTTGGAAGAACACACACCAAGTTTCAGCCAGATCGGTCTATTTCTTTGTGTTTGGCATTCGTTTGAATCGAGGAAGTCGAGTGATTTTCAAAAAATGGACAAAAAAGAATTTCGTGTGTTGATTAAACACTACTTTATGAAAGGCAAAACGCCTCAGGAGACTAAAGAGAAGCTTGATAAACATTATGGTGACTCTGCACCTTCGATTAGAACAGTTTATAAGTGGTTTCAAAATTTTCGGAGTGGCCATATGGGCGAAGACCGTTCCTTCGGCCGGAAAGATTATGGCGACTGTCTTTTTGGGATTCGCAAGGAATAATCCTCATCGACTATCTGGAAAAGGGTAAAACTATTACAGGTGCATATTATTCATCGTTATTGGACCGTTTGAAAACCGAGCTGCAAGAAAAACGCCCACGATTGGCCCACAAAAAAGTCACTTTTCCATCACGACAACGCACCAGCTCACACCTCAGCAGTTGTGGTCGCAAAATTAATGGAAATAGGGTTCCAACTCGTTTCACATCCCCCCCCCTATTCTCCAGACTTGGCTCCCTCGGACTATTATTTGTTCCCCAATATGAAGAAATGGCTGGCGGGAAAAAGATTTTATTCAAACGAGGAGGTGATTGCAGAAACGAATGGCTATTTTTCAGACTTGGACAAATCCTATTATTCGGAAGGGATCAACAAACTAGAGCAGCGTTGGACGAAGTGTATAAGCCTAAAAGGAGACTATGTTGAAAAATTAAAAAGGTTTACTCCAAAAAATTAAGTAGTTTTTATTTTTGCACGGACTTTTCAAACGACCCTCGTAAGTATATCTAAATTTCACCTAACCTCAATATTATGAGAAGAATCGTAAGTAAATAATATTTCTTACGAATTTATTTATTTCATTACATATTTTAGAACTAGCAGCCGCACTAATCATGTCTTATTTTGATCGAAACGTTTAATTTTGAAATAAATAGGAGTTAAGAGGAATTTGTCACCAATTTTTAGCCATTTATTATATTACGTTTATTTTTGTGAAGAATTGCGTAGAAGTAGGTGTTGAAAAGGACTGGTATTGGACTGTTTATTAGGTCAATAGAAGGAGGATAGGTCTGGTTTGGTGAATTGGGAATCCATTGTGAACAAATCAATTGCTCGACTGATAGTCTCTGCTCATGCAACGTCATCCTCTCATACAATCATCACACCATCATCCGCACCTAGTCCCTCAGCTCTTCACTCTAGTTTTACCACAAATACTAGCACTTGCTGCTGCAAAAAAATAAAAATCTTTATAAAAAATTCAAACTTTTTTTTTTTTTTTATCAGACATCCGCTATTCATGCAGCCCCTCCTTTCATAGACATATTTCCGTCTATATCGATAGAATATGCGAGCACAAACCACCATTATCGCCATTACACTACTAATGGAAAATATCAGTTATTGTCTTTTCTATCTCTCTCTTGTATTGTTGGATTGCGCATGAGAGAGGCCTAGCCCACACCTGGTTCAGTTTTATCAAATGGTAATTCCGATTTTCAGCTCCATTACATTCATCAGAATAGCCTTCGGGGATTGAATATTCATTAGAACTTCATTTCCATTAATTAAGTTGTATGCAAATCTATCAGTTAACATATGTGTACACTTTATTCTTTATATATAAAATATAAAAACCAGTTTTTGGTATTATACTGAACAATATATGCAAGATTTAAGGAGTGGTTCATATATTTATGAGTATTTTCACTTTTAAATGAATTCAAACCTTCGCTTTTCTAAAAAATAAAAATAAAAAAACATTTAAAAGTATGTAAAGTAATCGCCCATTTTTCAGGCCAGTTTAACATCAAAATGTAAAACGATTGTTAATAAGAATAAGCCCCTAGGACAGGGGTCGGCAACCCGCGGCTCGCGAGCCGCATGCGGCCCTTTTATCCAAATTTTGTGGCACTTCAGCCTGTCCAAAATAAATTGTATAATTCAATTTTATTGAAACAAATGAAAATTTCATTTAGATATTTATTCAAAAAGAATTTTAAATGTGATAGGTTTGAAATTGAATAGAATTATATTAAAATACAGTACGTAATTATAAAAGACTGCCGCCATTTTCATTCAAATACAGGTTTAGTTATTATTTATTTGTTTATTTACTTTGAATATGTGAAAATAAATGTATAAAATTGTCAAAGTTGGGTGTTTTTCAACGTTACGCTTTTTCGTGCAGTTTTTTGACGATCAACCCTTTTACCGCTGTCCGGTAGTAAATACCCTAGGACAAAAGCTTGGCATTAAAAAATTAAAATTATTGATGGGACTAGCAATAATCTTTCTTCTCCTAAGATTAATAATAACTACACTATGCTCAATGTGCAGTTATTCCGCTTGCATTAGCGAAAGAACAGCAAATAAATAAGAATCTATTCAGTGAATGCGTTTGTTGAAAAATTTTAAAAATTTGATTTGAATAATCACCAGAATCTTTTGCGGCGATTTATTTGATTAAATTTTCTCCAAATTTAAAATTTTTAATAAAAGATTGTTGATTTTTTATATTATTTATAATATAATTATATAATACAATTGGTTTTTATACATTCTTTTAATAATAATATGATCCTGATGAAAGAAGCGTGCCACATCTTGCAACCGCTCTGAAATCAATGTTCATTGAAAAAAATTGTTATTTCAAAGTAACCCTCATAATGTCTCGTTTAATTCAAATGATACCCAGGAGCGTCTACCTAGAAAATCAAAGAAATGCCAACGTGTTCAGTAGCACTATCCAGTGATTTATATTTTTCCAACTTGGTATTTGCTTTAGACAATTTAAACTAAGTAAAAGTAAAGCGAAGCCGCCACGTTAGTCGAGCGGTTAGATGCGAGACCGCAAAGCTGACGTGTATTTGAGGTAATATGTTCGATTCCCGATCTCTAGGCCATGGATTTTATTTATTGGTTAGTGAAAGAAATTTTCAGTAAAGTATGTTTGCTAGTAGATTGGTAGTTAGACGTAAAGTCCGCCTGTAAAAGTAAAGCCAAGTTTTTCGGGCGGTCTTTACATCAAACAACTGATTAGGTGTCGTGGACTAGCAAACATTCTATAAATTTGGAGTATAAACTATTAAATAAAATCTAAGTCCCTGAAGACCTGAAATCGAACCCTGAAGTATTATACTCTGGTATTAGAAATGCGCAAGATACTGGAACGCTTTAGAGGAGTGCTTAATTATACCTCTGACCAATTAATACCACACTTAAATAATGGTTACTCGAATATGTTTTAAATAAAGCTTGAGCGAATGCAGGCAGCTTCTAAGTTACTGAGTGAAGTAACCAGACTAAGAAGAGAAACATTAGTAATAAAAAGGAAATAAGTTTAGAAACTGTTTGATAAATGCATCTACTTTTGTATGAAACACTTATTTTCCAGAGGAGAAAATGTTAAAAACATTCGATAATAAGAAATAACCAAATCAATATTTACCCTAATTATTGTTTAACAACTTATTTTATATCTGAAACTAAAAAGGGAAACTGGTATAGCACGGGACTGGCTGGGAGTGTCCTGTACCCTGGTCCCAATGTGTAATGGTGCAGCAAACAGTATTTATTGATACTGGGCAATTTCAGGTATAATAGCCCGTAAAGTGTTTCTAGTGCTATTACAACTATACTGGAACATAACGCAGTAACCATCCTAGATTTGCAATTATTATAATTCGGTATTGTTGGGGCTAAAATTATCTAAATTAATATCTAGTTTGCAAGTAAAGTTAACTAGATTTTTCTATTATTTTTTTGAGTTACAAAATAAACCATAAGTAAGAATAAAACAAATGACTAACTCATTAAATACTCTGTAATGGATTCCATCGCAGAGACCCAACGTCTAACTGATCCTATTTACTGTAAAATTCTTCTTTCTTGGGATCAAAAATAGGATAAGATCCAGAATTGCTCTAATGACCAGACAAACATGAGAAACAGATTTCTCTACTTAGTTTTATCGAAGGACATTAATGATTATTTAAATATTCTCAAAGCTATTAAAGACAGTTGTCAAGTTATAGTGAATTAATTGGCAAATTATAGGGCTCAAGTTATTTTGGCTCCCGAGATTTCAGCTAAAAAGGAAGGCTTCTTGCAATCATTAAAGTCGAGGTCCATTTCCAGACTGTGGCGCAACCATAGTCAAAAATAAAAACTACATATGATGAACTCGTATGTAATCTAGTTTATTTTGGACAATTCTTGTGTCTGTCAATGTAGACTTGTCATATTTGTCATTCAAGTATTTCTAAAATATCCTGACGGTACATGAATACATGAACTTAGAAATAGATGTACTTATCTTTGGTCATTTGCAATAAACCTTTTTTTAAACCTAAACAAATGCTACTGGGTAAATTTCTGTCATTCCATATAACTATTATATTAACAATGATTCCTCAACTAACCATTAAACTCGTGATCTTTAGAGACTTATTTGATCATAAAACTGTCTTTCAATTCACACATTGATCTTATTAAATGCAGTAGTTAAAAATTTAATGTTACATCACTCATTACTTAAAAGACTAATGTGTAAATAATACTCTAAACACTGACTTGTAGTAAATATTAAGTATTGATAATTGTTTTAGGTGACTGATTCATTAATTTAGTAGGAAGAAAAGAATAATGCCAATTTCAGTAATGATTTTTATTTTGCCGAGCTTTCGACCTAGGGACTAGGTCATCTTCAGGGCTGTGGAATAGAACATATTTACCAGTACAGTTACAATGTACATTAATTTGTCTAAAATAAGTTTACAAAAATTAAATTTCCACAGCCCTTAAAATAACCTAATCCTTAGGTCTAAACCTCTGCAAAATAGAAATCATTACTGAAATTGGCATTATCCTTTCCTTCCTACTATAAAGATAAAGATTAACAAATTTAGACAAAACCTCTTCTTTTTTTTAAGGAATCTCATTTTTATGGCCGGTAAACGAATTTTTTTTTTTTAAATAAAAAGTAATTTTGGCCAAAATATATATTAATATTCATAATAGGTAATGTTTTGAGGATTAGAGAGAATAAAAAAGTTCCTAAACATCAACCATCTTAAAGCTTCACCATCTTATATAGCTTCCCATCAATCTCTTGACACCTGCCTCAAGCTATTAACTTCTTTAGATCTTATTTCTTGACAACTTAATAAAAGAAATAATGATTATAAATTATATTTTCCTCCTTCAAGCGTTCTTTTTTTAATAAAATATTCTTTAGTATGGTTGGTTTTAGAAAAAAAGTCAAATTATTATTATTATTTGGCATATTTTAAGTACTCATTCAACTTCAGAGATTAGATTCAATAGGGTGAATAAATGAATGCCAGTTTTCAGTCGTGATTCTACCGAGCTTTCGACCTAGGGACTAGGTCATCTTCAGGGCTAATTTACAAAGTATTATTTTTACATTACAGGGTTGGTGTGTCTTCTGTCTTGTCTGTTCATGGACAGACCGATCACACTCAGTCCATGAACAGAAAAGACAGAAGAGACACCAATACTGTAATGTAAAATATTACTTTGTAAACTAGCCCTGAAGATGACCTAGTCCCTAGGTCGAAAGCTCGGTAGAATCACGACTGAAAACTGGCATTCATTTATTCACCCTATTGAAACTATGAATCAGTCACCAAAAATAATAAAAAGCTATTTAGAGATTAGATATCTTGGCAATTTAGTGTAGAAAGTAGAGGGTTAAAATCCATTTAGTTATATTTCAAGCAGCAACACTATAAGTTTGCTAATTGATTTGCCAAATGCATTCAATAATAGTAATAATAATAATAATAAGTGTTTACTTTATCAGAAAATAATACAATCCATACAAATAAATACACTTTTTGACAATTAGGTTCGTCTGCCAACTTAGTCTTTAAACTTACAGGTAAGAAATATATAAAATAAACAAAAAAGAAAAAAAGAAACTCATATTAACTTGACTCAAACATAAAATGAAACCTAAAGAGCTAAAAATAACAATAATAATAAAACAATATTAATAATAATAATAACATATTTACATTATAAACATATAACCACATACATACTGAAGTATAAGAATTTATGAATAATATAACATTGTTCAACCATTGTACTGGGCAACAAGAAAACTTCTGTAAGTGGATGCCGATCTCAAATACCTACAAAATCTATCCCAATCCTACCCGTTTAAAAACTCTATTAGTTCTTCTTTAAAGAGTTGAACCTTCCCAAAATAACTCACTCTATACTCGGCAAGAATTGGGCATACAGCCAGAAAATGGAAAATATCTTCCTTAGCTTTTAAGTTACACATGGTACAATCCCAATTGGCTTCAGTGGACCATGGTTTATAGTTTAGACCCAACATATGACACCTCGTCCGGAATACTAACCACATCGTTGATAGCTTCTGCTCATCTGAAATGTATTGACACCTAATCTACACATGAGAGCAGCTCTTTATAAAGATTGTAGCTCTCCGAACGGGAACCAATTACATTTAATGCTATTCAAAAACAATGATTTTGGTAAAGTTATGCAGTCAGAATTTTTTAGAAATACTTTAATGACAAATATGACAAGTCTACATTAACAGACACAAGAATTGTCCAAAATAAACTAGATTACATACGAGTTCGACATATTATGTAGTTTTTATTTTTGACTATGGTTGCGCCACAGTCTGGAAATGGATCTTGACTGTAATGATTGCAAGAGGCCTTCATTTTTTAGCTGAAATCTCGGGAGCCAAAATAACTTGAGCCCTATAATTTGCCTATTACCCAACTATATTTAATTCACTATAACTTGACATCTGTCTTTAATTTAATGGACTGATCAAATTCATCTAAGTTAATTAATATCAGTTGTAATTATTGTATAAAATAATAATAATTATAAAACATAATTTATTCCGAAGAGAAAAATTATGAATTCGTTAAATATACTAAAGATTTGTAGAGAATAATTGCTCAAACAGTAAAATGAAAACAGAAAGAAAATATACGGCTTACAATTCACTTAAAATGTACTTCGCATAGATTTTAGCTTATCTTGTTCCCTTTCTTTCGTCATTAATATTGAAATAAGATGAAAAATAAATAGCCAACTGGAAGGAAACTCTAGATTTGTTTAATCCACCAGGGAAATCTAGCTATCACTTGATTACTCTATTGTAATCGATAAGATATTTCTAAGTAGCAATTTTTTTTCCACCATTTTAACTTTTTATCTAGGAGAAAAAGAAATAGTTATTTATTTCAAGGTATCTATCGCTTTCTTATTTTAATATTATTATTAAACCACAGAATATTGAACTGATGAAAATGTAGCTTCAATTTACTCGATTTTATAATTAAGAAACCAATTTTTGCTGTTCTGTACTGCGATACGTCACTATATTCCAACAATATTCTTTAATAAGATATAGTGTAATGTATGATGTAATTCATTTTATCCATTTATTTTTAGCAAGGAGTTTTTTATTTTATTTTGTGGCTAGCAGAGGCTGCTTTTCCTTTTTTTTTTTTTAGGCGCGTCAACATCTGAGTTGATTGGCGCCTGGAAATTTTTCTCAGCGCACTGTCGGTCTCCGGACAGTGTTCTCTCGTTACAGTCAACACTGTAAATCAGTGGCAGCTGTAAGAAGCTCCTAGTACCATGATGGTAAAACCTATGACACGCGTGTCAGAGGTGACACAGGAACGAATTTTGGGTGACACGCATCGACAGAAACAACAAATTATTACTTAATTTTAAATAATATAGCGATTTGTGTACTTTTTACTTTGAAGAAATTATGGTATTTATTGAGAATAAGGATCTGGCAAACTTTTCACAGATCAATGATCATGAAGTGGGTCATTTAATAAATCTTTTGCTTGTTTTTTTGAACCGTGGTTGCAAATATCAAAAAATTATGAATATTTCTATATGTGATACGGCACCAGAATTAAGTTAAGAATCAAAAGATTCACCATCACTGTGCTAGAAAAAGTAAGGATCAGCAGCTGTATTCGTATCCGTGATCTCTGCTTTAGAATCCAGTACACGCTAACCACTCACCTCAGAAGCCACTGAGGAATGATATTAAGTTACGCAAGAATTTGTTCTTGAATTTTTTTATCCGGAACAAAGAATAGAGTTCACAAGAGTTGATTTAAAGACTATCAACATGTTTCATTGAAAGTTATATTGCAGCTTCCAATATTTTGTTAAATTTTTATATTTACAAAAATTCGAAGTCAGTAGAATGTAAGGAAAATTGTGCTTTTTGTAAGAAAGTAACTTCAGCAAGTCTTATGATTTCTATCGAGATAGAATAAATGGAAAAACATTTTATGCATACTTGAACAATATTGATAAGTGCACTGGCGTCTCAAGCTAATAAGCGTCCCTATAGGTAAAAGGGAAAAGGGCTTTCCCAAAGGAGTTAATTCATTATAAATATTTATAACCAGATTACTGTTTCCGCGTTCAGTCATGGTGAGCGTGATTTTAATTACGAGGTAGTCATGACAACAGAGACTGGAAGGCTTAAGTCTTTGCAAGCTGAAGGCACAGTAATGGATTAATCCTTGACAAAACCCCAAGTCACAGTAATGCTTAGTAAGAGAAACATGGCTGGTTTGTGTGCAGAAGCTGACGCTACACACTTAAAAAACTTTTGTTTCTCTTTAAAAGCTACTTTTGATATTGGATCGGATTTGTTTTTTTTCAACTTTTTCCTTTCTCGAAAATCTTTTAAATAGATATATCTAATCTATTTAAATTATAATCTCGGTTTCTTAAAGCTTAAAGAACATCAAAGATGAAGCACAAGAATATAAAGTTTCCTAAAGAATTAAAGGTTTATTTTTTTAAATTTTATTTTAGCCAGGAATTGAAAAATAATTTCGTAAATTTGAATTCTGTTTACGCTGTAATTAAAATGAACCCACAGAAATGCCATCTTGCCACGTTTACTCTCAAGCGAGGCTCCCGTCCACCTGTCCACTTCAAAAGCAATCCTCTTCCTTGTACAGATCTGGTACGCTACCTTGGGCTCTACATAGACAAACGACTCACGTGGAACCCACACACTAGACTTAAAAGACAAGCAATGACAAAACGTGCGAAACTGCTTTACATACTACTTGGATGGCGCTCCATAGAACTCAATCGTTTAATATACAACACTATCCTCAAACCTACGTGCAGGGCCGGATTTTCCTATAGGCTAACTAGGCTTCAGCCTAGGTCCTCAAGATCAAGAGGGGCCTACATTCAAATTGTTAGCAAAATTAAAATTACACTATTCTAAAAACAGTGAACACTAAAACACTGTTTTAGTGATGTATTTTATTATCTCTCATGTAATTTACAAACTTAAAAATGGGAGGTGAAAGGGCCTCATAAGTGGAATAGCCTAGGGCCTCTTTTCATCTAAATTCGGCCCTGCCTATGTGGCCTTACGGACTAGAGCTATGGGGTTCAGCCAAACCTACAAACATACAAACATTAAAAACATTTCAGTCAAAAGTACTGCCGACAGAAAGCTGACGATCCTTTCTACGGTGACTACCCTTACTCTTCAGAACGACCTCAACATCCCATTCGTACACTAACTCGTCAATTAAGGGCACTTCCGAAAAAATAGAAGAAATGGATAGATTTCCTTTAAAGAATCCTTTTGGGTAATCAGTGGTCCAATCTCTTATGTACGGTTGAGGTTAAAAATGAGATTACAAACTGAATTTGAATAAGGCTCAAACGTTTGGAGCTAGCAACAAATTTGTAAGTTAAAACTTAAATAAAAAAGAAAGTCAGTTTTGTGAGTATCTACATCAGATTCGTTATTCAAGCACTAGAATGGATAATAATATATCATGGAAGAGAATAAAATAATAAATATGGATGTAAGTTGTATAAGGAAATAGCATTCACAACAAACAAATCTAGAACAAATAGCTGTTGGAAGGGCGGAAGATAAAAGGGCTATTAGCTGACTCAGGTGTCGCAGCTTGTGGCCTAATACCCTACCACATGTGTCCTACATCTTGCCTCTAGAGTTGCAATGTACTGTTCCGTCCGCAATGTTCAGTACTCAGGCTTTCCGCTATTTATTCTTAACATTCCCACTTCTTTTACTTTTTACTAAAGATTGAATATCAATATTTTTGTTCATTGTTTTATTTCTCTCTATTTCGTTTTGTTACAAAATTAATTAACGCTTAATTTAACAAGTACATTATTTCTTCCATATTTCAGGGTTTATTTTTGGTACAAATAAATTATGCCTTTACAAATATATTTTATTTATTTACTTAAAGCCATAACCTCGTATAAAACAGTGTGCGGGTTTATTTTTAGACAAATATATAGAGCTTTTAACTTTGGCTGCCTCGATGTTCTATTACACAATAAGGAAATACTTCTACCACTTTCTATTTACTAAATCTTTAAAAGACATAGTTATACCAATGGAAAAGTTTAGTGCCCGGCGGATTGCTAAATTTCCGTATCCAAACGTAGACCTTAGGACAATTGTATTACGGTTGATCGTCAAAAAAGTACACGAAAAAGCGTAACGTTCAAAAACACCTAATTTTAACAATTTTTTCTTTATTTCTATAAAATATAAATTTCCCGAAATTTCTTTAAAATATAGAGCTCACCCTCGTTTACAAGAGTAATTTTTTATGCAACAATGTAGACTTAATAGATTTTGAGAAAAAAAGTTGCCAAAAATGAGTAAAAACTGCATGGATTTTCATGAATGTGGTTTCATTCGATTCGGAATTTCATGCAGATGAGTCTTTTGGAAGTGCGTGCAATAGGAGTGGAGTTAGCTCCATTTATGTAAAGTCCCCTTTTATCTTACCCTGATTTGGCAGGATGATGGGGTTAGGGATCCCCTAAGTAGCATTAAAGTGCCGTGCCGTCCTGCTCTTAAACCTGCTTGTTGGAAGTACTGTAATCGTTTCAAATTATCAATGCGTGAACTTGCTTAGTTCTCACAACTTCCATTTTACAATTCTAAAACCTCAGATATCCCTTAAGTACCTACTACGATTCTCAAATAATATTTCAGCATTAGTACAAGAAAAAAGAAAAGACGTTCACTTAAAAGGATTTGTAACAACTACTTCCGTCATGTTCAAGGACCGGAAATTATTTATTTCCGGCATGTCGAAAATCTGCTCGATTGTAATACTTCCATTTGGAAGGGTAAGGCAAATTAAAAAAAAACCTGAAAAGTTTACAGTACAAAAACTAATTTACTCGACGTCTTTAAAGTGTTTAAATAATATAAAACTTTACCAGCATCTCAGTAGATCATCAGCCCAATAGCACAACTTGTTACAATAATTCACAGCACTATTAGCACTAAAACTGTAAGTCATGCTTTAATTATAACTTAAACACATTTTATAAAATCCAACTTTCCGTTAACAATCACTAATATTAACTTCAAATATCGCGTTAACAAAGAGAACCAGATACGAGTTAAAATTGCCGCCGGCAACTGGCCAGGGAAATCAGCTGGTAAATTAAGTTTTTCTAAGCATGGTGACCAACTTTTTTTTTCGTTTATTTTCATTCATAATCTACAAAAATAAAATTAATTAATGAATATGTAATTAGCGAATTAGGGATTTTATTTTATTCATAAATAAATAAAAAAAAAATTAGTCACTGCTTAGGTAACCTTCACTTACTATCTGATCTGCCAGGCCAGTTTCCGACGGCCATCTTTAACTCGTTAGTCGTGCCTCTCTATAACAGTGTTTTTTTAATTGAATATTATATTGAATAAGTGAAGTGATATTTTACAAATTGTGTTTAAGATTTACTTAGTGCGTGATATTGAGTTTTTAGTTCAAATAGTGTTGTGAATTATTTCAACTAGTGTCAAGTGTCAAGTGCTATTGGACTGGTGATCTATTGATGTGCTGATGAACTTGGATATTCCTTAAACAAGGTAAGACTTTATTATTAATTATTTAATTTAAATATCAATTGTATTATTATTATTCTTGCATGAAAATAGCATGTTATCATTTACTTATTACTTACAAATTAATATTAATGCTACGTCTTGACAACGTTCAGTGTTGGTTAATTCTTCAATTTTGAATTCTGCAAAAAGTATTTAATTTCTAAAACTTTCTTATGTATTCTGTACACTTTTTATTTCTTTAATTGTCGTTCCTCAAATTGTTTTTTGAAATGGATTGCTAATTTCTTCTTGTTGTATTCTTTAATATTCTCTTTCTAATCGACTGTGCGCTCTAAAATATCGTTTTTGTTTCCCCAAATGGTTTTCTATGCCTTTTTTATTTATTCTTTAATATTTTTCTGTTGATCGCCTATGAGTTTTAAATTAGTGTAAGGCATGAATTGGTGTGTTTCTAGTGTACGAAGTGACGTTCAGTGAATTTATTTTTTATAATGTCTTTAGTCGTTTGTTCAGTCGAATATTCCGAATTCTAAGTTGTTGTCTCTTACAGAAAGTGTGATATCCAGGAAGTTAAGAGTTTTGTCGTTCTCATATTTATGTGTGAAATTTATGTTAGGGCGATGTATGTTTAGTTAAGAGAATAATTTACATATCTTTACATCTGGTTTGAGTATGAGTAAAATATAATTTGGCAGAAATAAGACGTGGCAGAGGAATTATTGCAATCGTAAATGGCCTAATTATTCTAGGTTTCCTAATATTTATTTATCATTAGATATATTTAAAGTTGTTCAAGTCATGGATTAAAAAAAAAAGTATACAAAAGGAACAAAAATCTCAACAAAAACTTACTGTTTAAAAATTACTCAAATCAGTAGATACCCAAATTTCAAATTTGGACGAAAAAAGCTTATGTTTTATTCAAATTTTATACCAAAAACATCATTTAAGTAATTTTACTGCATTAAATTTTCATAAATATTGTTTAGAATTTATTAAATGGCACAGACCCTTATGCTGGCCATTTTCAAATACAAAATATTTGTTCAATCAATTCTTATACTTAACTTATTAAAATGTAAGTTTTTTGTTAAGGCGATTCAGAGTTTGAATTTCAAACACATAATCTCAGTTCGTACAAAGGTAACACCGTTTTCTTCTCAGTCTAAAAATAACAGAAAACTCGTGAGTAAGAGTAAGCGCGTGTAAATTGAAAGAGAAAATTACCGCTTTGGATAGATTAGGTTTTGAATTAGCCGCCCGTTGTTGTGTCTAAAAGATGAGGGGGATTTCAAAGCTGGGAATGTCTGGCACCCTCCAGTGCGTGAGTGACGGTGCGTGTATCCCTCTATCCTACTCATATTTTAGTCAATTTTTTTCCTTTCTCCTCGCATTATATATTTATATTAACGTAGTTTGCATTACATTTTCTTTCAGACGTATAACATTTCCTCTCCTTAATGAAGGTTGAACAAATTTATATAATGGGTTTTCCCTAATTTATTATTTTATTATTATTATTCACTTCTCCTGTATGAAGGCCGCTCTAATGCTAGCCAGCAATTTGTAAATATAGAAATAATGGTGTAAATGTACTTCACAAAGCGATTACACCGCTTTCCATTGAACATTACAGTAATTTATAAACGATTTTTTGTTTTATTTTCTTAATTAAGACGCGGGTTTTTTATTTAAAATTTGAAGTTATTGACGTTCGAAGCCTTTTTCAGTGCACTAAGCGGCCTTAAACAGTGTACGCTATCGTTACATGTACCACGATCCATCACAATGAGCTGAAAGGGGCTCCTAAAAATCTAAGGAGCCGTCGCCTAGATTAGAACACGGGATCATCGTGTGGAAATTCAGTGCGCTAACCACCAAATAATTTAATCAGTTTAATCCATTTTCTTTTTTTTATGATTTATTATGCGATTAACCTTTAATTAACTTACACTAAATTTTAATTATAAAATGATGAGTTGACTTTACATTGATTGTAAACTAGATTGTTTTAATCCATTTTCGGAGTTATTTGACTTTTAATATCTTGATTTTTCAGTTAATAATTTGCCAGAGTTGTGTTAGACTTCTGTCATTTCAATCTCAGCTTTTTTTTTTTTTTGCTATTCATTTTGTATCCAATGCTATTTTTTATTTTTAGCCAGTTATATGGCGAAAAATGCTGACGTGGGTAGATACTCATGCGTCTTAGTTTTAGTTTTACAAATTCTCATGGTTCTTATTCTTAAATTATCTTCATATTCCGTATTTTTAAGGACACCTAATTAATTTCATGTTAATTACATTATAGAGCAGTGATGGGGAACCTATGACCCGCGGGTCAGACACTGACCCGCTCAAGCTTTTTCACCGACCCACAATTGCTAGGTAACCATTTGTTTGTTTACGCGGATTAATTTAGATTTTCTAATTGTGTGGATAATTTATATAATAATAATAATAATAATAATAATATTTATTTATTTGATTTATAGGACTCACGTCCTGTCTCAAAAACAGTTGGGTACAGCATAAATTAATATAAATATATACAAACATAAGTACAATAAAAAATGAAAGAAACACTTTGAATATGTCATTGAAATAGGTCTAAGGAATAGCTCCTTTGTGGTATTTCATGGTATTTTTTAAGACCTTGGAAATAAGTAAAAAGATAAATAAAGCCAAAGTAATTAAAAAAGAAATAAAGTAAAAAACATAAATCAATTTTTCAACTTATTAACTCCTCTCTTAAAGAGAAACATTCACACAGATAACAAAATACAGTTTTCATTACTTCTCTACTGCTCTGAGTTAACACAAAAGGTAAACTGAAAGAAGCTCTGTCCTGATACTTTTCACGGATACTAAAATATGCCGGACATACCATGAAAATTTGGTACAAATCCTCTTTTAGAACATTACCACATAAAAGGCAATTACTGTTTGAATCTATCCTGTAAGCGCTATTTTTTAATTTTAATGAAAATGTGTATTTATTAATTGTCCTAAGTTGAGCAAATAAACGTGTGTATGAAATGGGTAATTGAGTAAGGAGATATTGTTGCGGGATCGAGCTATGGTTGAATACTTGAGGGTATAAAATACTACATGTGGAGCTATGTAGTCTATCCAAATCCTGATTCACAAGAAAGTGTTTATATTTTTCCAAAGTTGGAGAAATCATTCGTGAGAAAACTTCAGGGTCAGATATTCCCAGCAGGCTAGACTCATCAAACTGATCTAATAAATCCTTTAATCGTACAACCCAATTGTACTTAGCAGACTTTCGGGAACAAATATTTTCACTTCCCTGCGTGCAGGACAACATTTTATCTAGGCATGCTCTAGGGTATCTATTGCTACTAGTATTAAGTAATTTGAGGTACCATAGTAAACTATACTTTAACACGTACCAACTAATGTGGACTGAGCCGGTCTCGAGACGAACAATATAATTCGAGGTATTTGTGTGCAGACGCAGAAGGCTTTTATAATAGTTCAAGTGACATTTTTCTAAAGCTTCTATGTGAGCAAGTCCCCAAATCTGGGCTCCGTATAGAATAAATGGTATAACGACTGCTTGATATAATTTCTCTCTCGAGTTCCAGTCCATGAGCCTCGCTTTGGAGCAAGTACTTAAAACTGCACCCGTAGTTGCATTGGATAATTTATATTCTATCTGTATTTTTTTTTTTCAATCACGCATTGACACAAAAGCAATCTAAATGCTATCTATAACTTTTAGTTTGATCATTACAGTTCTAAAACGCAAATACGACAAATGCTTTTGTAATATTTTGAAATAAAACATAAATGTATAATTTTACTCATATTTTGTTTGTTAAAAAAAAATCGACAACCCAAAGCCAATAACCATATTTAGATTTTTCTTCAGATAAAACACACTTTTGTAAGGTTTTGTTCAGTTATGTTTGTGAAAAAGAGACTTCCATAGCACTTGTTTCGTCCCGTTTTACCCAGTTAAGCCAACTGAATTTTAAAGATGTTTATTTTTTAAAATATTCAGTTTAAAATTTTTAAACTTAACTCTTGTGCAAATGGGAATTAGTGACCCAAGAGCTAGTACTAAAAAAAAAATGAACAAAATTTGACCCTTTATCACTATAATTTGACTCTTTAGACAGAAATCTTACCTACAGTTGCCCATCACAGTCCAAAAACTGATTTTTCTAAATAATCACAAACCAGTCTTGGAATCTTATTTGTACATTCTAAATAATTTTATTTTTAAAAATTCTTGTTAATTTTTTGACCACAGAAAAAAATAATTGCGTGTAGTATTTTAGATGTGGTTAATTTTTCATGTGGTTACCGCGGAAGTAAACTGATTTAATTAATAAATGAGTAATTTTAATTGAAAATGAGTCATTTTTCTCGTTGTGAAAAGCATTTCTTTTTTTTTTTTTTGATAAAAAAGGGTAAAGCAATTAATTTCTTATACAAATGCCTGATTAAAGCTGTAAACGAAAATAGTTCTAGATACCTCATCTTTTCATAAAACTGGCGAGTTTTTTTTTGCTGAATTAAGTAACCAATTAGTGGTTATTCTATTTTTCTTACTCAGAAATTTTTCTAAAAAACAAGTATTTCCGGGTGAATATTGAACAGCTCCTCCAGTCCCAAGAGGCAAGAAAAAGTAAAAAAAAAAAAGGAATAGTTATATTTAGTAGTTTGCAATTTCGGGCATCCTGGCAATATTGCTACCACATCTGGCGTACATATGTAGTATAGTGTTTGAAGATGCTATTAATGCAGATCACGGAACTGATAGAGAGGTGTAGATAGGAAACTGGTACCACAGCATGGGTATTGCACCTAATATAAGCTACTAACGACCTCCGGAATGCCGTTTATTGACTCGATGAACTGGAAGTGGTGTGAATGATTTCCATGAGAGGGAAGTACACTCTCTCAATATTGCTTCTCCCTCAATCTTGACTTAAGTTTGAACTAGAGAACTTGTTTCACAACTATTTATTATAAATAAGGTGCTTGATGTTGCTCCTAATTTGAATTTCTTTAATGTTGATCTGAGTCCGTCTGATGACTGTTTGTTTGAAGAGTAAATATTTATTATAATAAATATGTACATAAAATAAATATAGAATGTATAAAAACATTTCAACCTTCTTAACTAAGTGAAGAGAAAAGTTAGGTGAGGAGTATTGGAATGCAAGGAAAAAGGAGGAAAAACCTGCAGCTAGTGTAGAGAGTTAGAGTAGGATATGTTTTAGTCTTCTGTGTCTGTATGTTGTAGAAGGATCTGTAGGAAGGCTATGTCGCGGCAGAGTGGATTGGGATGGCAGACTAGGATGGAAAGGAGTTTGAGCAGACGATTTTGGATAAAGGAGTGTGCGGGGGTAATGGACGCAGTCTCGTGGAGTGAGTCAATTCTAGTGCGTCGTGGGGAGTCTGTTGCGAGTCTGAGAAATTTGTTTTACATTATCTGAAGTTTCTTGATGTTGCTACTACAAGTCAGGCTCCAGGCGGAGTAGGCGTAGAGCAACATCGGCCTAATAACTAGTTTGTAGAGGAGTAGTTTGTTTGTCACAGTCATTTTGGAGTCACGTGAGAGTAGAGGAAATAACAGTCGTGTAGTCCAGTTTGCCTGCGTTTACTTTGTCCTGAACTTGCGTAGTGAAAGTCAGTTTGTTGTCTAAAGTTAGCCCTAAGTACTTCACTTGGGTAGACCATGAGAGTGTTATTACATCTGATTTGTCGATTAAGAGTGGGTCTGCGTTTGGTGAAGAGTATAGCTTTTGTCTTGTCATGGTTAATTTTAATTAATTTAGCTACAAAATTTGGTAAGTCTGTCTATTGCAAGAATAAGTCTGTTGGTGGTGGTGTCCATTCTCCAAGATGACGTGTATAAGGCTACGTCATCAGCGTACAAGGCAAGGTAGACATGAGGAGGTGTGGGTAAAGGATTTATGTAGGTGATGAACAGGATAGGACCTAGGATGGAACCTTGGGCAACGCCAATATTTGTAATTTATGAGTCAGAACATTTAGTACTTTACTGTTTAAGTTTAAAGTTTTTCTGATTCAAGAGAGCTTGTTACTGAAATTTAATTTTTTTAGTTACAAAATTTTGAAAAAGCATCTGCCAAGCTTTTTGTTACTTTCAATGCATTAGATTCAACCTTTATTTACTTTAAAGCTCTGTGAAGTTCTTGTTTAAACAACACAAACACACCCGGATCCAATCTTTACTTACATTTATATAGATTTATAGTAATTACCTTCCCCCCGCTGCTGGAACTATACCATATTATGTAAATCCTTTTTAGAGTTTTCTTAATAACCAGCTCTTTGAATCTAACTTCCAGAAGATCAAACAAATTGTGCGGTTGCTATGGTTAAGATATCATAATTACAGAACCCTCTGGGTTTATTCAGTTTTTGAATGGGCTTCTTTAAATAGGAGCAAAAGATGGAGGAACTTAGTTGCAATATTATGGTCTAGAAGGAAACTGAGAGGTGAGTTTCCGTTCTATTATTTACTTATGCACAAACTTATTTTGCATTAGTAACTCAATACGTTTCTTACGTCTAAAATAAATCTATTTAAAAAAGTATATGTCTGTTTAATGAAAAGTTAGTAAAAACATTGCTAAATTCAGTCATACGTGAACATACGAAAAATTTATTCGTAATTCATAATAATGCAAAACAGTTTGGATCAGTGAAAGGAAATTAGAAAATCTATAAAACTTCATTTATTATTGTGCCATTGACAAGTTGAACACGTTAATGTACCTTCAAAAGCGCCGTATCCATCAAAATCTAAATTATTGTTAACTACAACGTCCAAAAGAGTGTCACCTTTTTTACTTTTCCCTTCATATATGTATATATTTGCCAAGCTTTCGACCTAAAGACTAAGGACATCTTCAGGGCTGTGGACTCAAAAAATAAATAAAGTTTTATTTATTTATTTATTTATTTTGTAGTTTACAATCTGTATAAATATCTACAATAAGTAAATAGGATGTAAATAAGATGAACTGGAGCGGGAAGAGCAGGAGGAGAGAAGCTACCCAGCGGTAGCACTCTCTAGATGAGATAGGGAAATGTGAAGAGGAGAATATGAGTAGGAGAGAGGAGAGATAGGAGAATAATGACATTTAGTTCTTCAGATTGTAAGGAAGTCGCGCGGCCACTGGCGATTCAGTCGGCGAGGAGTATTAGGGATGTCAGAGGAAGCGAGGGACTGTACAAGAGGATTTGAACAAGTAGAGAGTAAAAATATGGAATTTTTGATAGTTAATCTTGGCGAGTTGGTCTATCATGGGAATGTTGAGGTCGTTGTGAAGAGAGAGGTTAGTCACCGTAGAAAGGTGCGTCAGCTATCTGTCGGAGGAGTTTTGACTGAAATTTTTGAACTGTCCGTACGTTTGTTGGTTTGGCTGCACCCCCACAGCTCTAGTCCGTAAGTCCACCATAGGTTTGAGGATAGTATTGTATAGTAATCGTAATAATGGGAAATTTGGAGCGTCGTCCATGTAGTCTTGTAATGCAGTTTCGCACGTTTCGTCATTGCTTGTCTTTTAAGTCTAGTGTGTGGAAATAATAAAGTATGACTGTAATTGGCAATATTCTTCTTTTTTTTTTTTTTTTTGGATCAATGAATCAGCCACCAAAACCGATGAAAAATATTCTAAAATATATACATAATTTATATAATATTGTTATTTTTATTATTATTGCTAAATTAGGCACCTCAGTAGCCGTGCGGGTAGAAGGCGAGGCCTGCCAAACTAAGATGTATTATGTGGTGCTAGGTTCGATTTCCGGTTTAGGCTTTGTATTTTATTTAAATATGAGAACTTTGTCGTAAAATATGTTTGCTAGTCGCCACCGTTTACAACACCTAATAATTGGTAGTTGGGACGTAAAGCTCGCCTGAAAAAAAATAGACATTACTATAAGTTGGATAGCAAAATAAAGGCTTGGCACCCATTCGTTACTTTTACCCATTCCTTATATTAAGTTCATCATTCATCTCCATTTCAGGGCACAGTTTGAAGCATTTTGTAGGAAAGTATTACAAAGAGATATCATTAGCTATCTGTTGAGTCACAAAAGTTGCAAAAAAAAAAGACCATGAATGATTTGGTAATGAAAAAACAAATGGGAAAAGTGGTACAAGACGGCTGTAAAAAAGAACATCATTTAAAAATAACTAGATAGAGTCGATAGAGATTCAATGATATATCGGAAATCTCAGAATATATCCGGTTTCCATGTGAGTAGGGATGTGAAAGAGCATTTTTGAGATAAATTTGACTTCGGAAGCCCAAAATACGAATTCTCACAAAGTTTCTTGTCGCTTATTAGCAGCCATTTTATTCGTATACTTTTACACAAATGCTACATTGTCAAGATAAACATGTCTATTAGTAGAACTAGGAATCTATAAATGAAACTCTAGTCTGATTCTTTTTCACAAAGACTCCTTTATAGCGATAGAAAGTTTAGAAGACGCTTTTCTATCTAATTAAGCAAGCGAGCAAGAGATAGTCCATTGTTTTAGGAAATAAGATAAACCTTGTAATAGGAAGTGAATGAAGTTAGTCTAAAGTGAAATGCTTAAAGTAATTGAAAATAAAGCAGTGACGTTAGCCAAGGGCGCCTGCTGCGTGCACGCCATTCAGACAGCCTTAAATTCATTCTTCTTCCTTCGCTTAAACTGAAACTAAAAATTATTTTCAAATTTCTTTAAATGACTTAAATAAATTGTACCATTATCACTAATATTCTACTTATTTTTACCAGCTGTTTAAGTCAGGTTAGCTCTCCAACTTAAAGAAACATAAAATATTAATTTTAATAAAAAAAAGAAAAGAAAATGCATATTAAATTAATTTTTATATCTTAATATGCCCATTCAACAAAATTGAGGTTGTAAGCATAATTTATTAAACCTCCTTATTAATATGAATTTCTTCATTATATACGGCCTTGGTTCACAGAAAATTAAATTTGAACAAAAACGCTTCGTTCAGCTAATTACTAAATTTCTCTTTTATTATTATTTGGCGTGTTATTTAAAGCTAGTTGGTAGACAGCGCTATAACTTGTAACAGCGGCCAAACAATATTACTGGAACAAGCATTTTATATTTTATATCTATCTATCTTAAACAGTTTAATTATAGAATTCATTACTTTCTTGAATTATCTGTAAACCTTATTTGATGTTTTAGAATTATGCGTTTTTTAAAAAATTTAAATTCTAACAAACTGTCATCATGTGTCCTTGAAAAATCTCATTAAAAAATTTTATTCTTTGAACGCGGTATTTGATCATTTGAATGAGATAACTGTTTATTTTATTTTTTTAAATTGACACAACATTTTGAAAGAAAGCCAATATACATCGACAAACCTCATCTTCTAAGCTAAAATCTACTGCTATTGGGGCAGTGGTGTTTGCATTGTGGCTCTCGGATGGGTGCTATTGCCCTTTTAAGCTTATAAAAGCTACACCAAAAGAACTCAGTGCTTTTAGAACTGAGCAAGTGCAGTATTTCGATGTGAACAATATGCATTTAGTTTGCTTTTAAAGTGCACAATCATAGATGCATTATAAGTAGTATGTAGGTACCCAGTTTAGAGAAAATCGAATTATATTTCAAAAAAATAAATAAATAAAATAAAATAATTAGTTAACATCTGGCTAGAATGCTCTTGCAAACATTGGCCGAACGATCACAGAATAGCGTTCTAAGTACTCATGGATTTGTATTACAACATCTGTTTACACCAAACGAGTGAACATTCAAACACATTTCCACCAATGCTCGGACATGAAATCTGCTCGACTGCTGCTTGTAAACATTCATGGTTTAGCTTGTGTGCAGTGACTGTGAACTACATTAACAGCTGCTATGGAAACTTAGTTGGGAAATTCCGGCCGCTTTTTGTGGCAGTGGAAAATAGTAAAACAGTCTAGTTTTAGGCTTTGGCAGGCTATATTCATCCATTTGTAGTAAAATATTCTTAAAAAGCCTTGATACTGATGGTTCTTTAGATAGAATGGTTTAAAACATGGTTATTTATTTTCGGTAGTTCTTAAGAGTGTAAGATGTCCTTTTAGGGTTGATTGGTGTTACAGGATGTTTCCAAAATGGATGTAGGGTCTTGAGGAGCAATATACTCTGTCACCGGAATTCACCTGATAATGTTTCTTGTGTAGTAAAGTAAAAGTAATCGCCTAATTTTTCAGGCAGGGTTTAACGTCCAACTACCAATTAGGTGTCGTGGACGGAGGCGACTAGCAAACATACTTTACTGTAAATTTCTTTTATCAACCACTAAATAAAATCCAAGGCCTAAGACCAGGAATCGAACCCTGTACTACAATACATTTTAGCTTCGCAGGTCTCGCCTCTAACCGCTCGGCTATCGTGGCGCCTCAATGTTTCTTGGGTATATAGACCATTGTTCTTCAGGCCGAGATTTATTTTATTCTTTTGTGTTCGTGATTCAGGCGGACTCTTAACTCCCCCCAGAAAGAAATTTGCACTTGTACAGATAGTCAGATTGCATTGAAAATCCTGAACTTCAGAATGGTATTGAAATACTCTAGAAGACGGGTAGAGCTTTTAATTGAAGGTGTAAATTTTGGACATACTGCCCAAATCGTCAGTCCTCTAACCCACTCACAGGTCCCGGACCAGCCGTTGGAGTCTCATAGACGCGTGCTTGTCAGATACCCAGACTTGGGTAGCCACACACATTCATCCTTACTCAGTAAACGGTCGAGAGATCCAAATGTTGGATTCGTAGAGCTTTCTAGTCCATCGACCAATTGTTAAAAGGGGTATAACCCTTTGTATAAGGGTTGATCGTCAAAAAGTGTACGAAAAAGCGTAACGTTGAAAAACATCTTATTTTAACAATATTTTTTTCTATAAAAGATAAAATTCCCAAATTTTCTTTAAAATATAGGGCATAATAATTAGGTATAAGATTATTTTTTCCTGTCTTTAGCTATTTAGAAATATTTTTTTCAATGATTTGTTTTAAAACTTAGATTCTAGTGTAGTTTGGGGAAAGTTGGGACGTCTCCTTTCCTTTAACACAATAATTATATATTTTGTAGAGGTAAATTTAACCCAACTTCCTTTTTAGTTCAAATTTTAGTAATTAATTTTAAATTTAAGCTAATTGAGCGAAATACGTTCAATAAAAAAATAATAATAATTGGCAGTAAAGGAAATTAACTGCATTAGAGCGTTAAAAAAAGAGGCGTCGTGTAATTATTAGATTCTAGCGTGGTAGACTAGGTTGTTGCATGCAAATATTGTTTCTACAACTTCACAACAGTTAGCATGACCGATGAACTTATAAAACCATGCAAATCGTACGACTAAATTGCGACGACCATCATTAATTATTCTCGAAACAGTACTTTAGCATTGGATAATCATGAAATAATGTTTTAATTTGCATCTAATAGGTATACATTTTATTAATTTAAGGTGATATTTTGTGTATTTATTAATGAGATGAAATAAAATAGTTTGAATATGTTTAGAAAAGCTTGAGTTACTAAGTACTATTTTTTTGTGGCTTCTGAAAAAAAAATGCGTCTACTACTACATCTGAAATCGAAGGGGACGACGTTTTTTAAAAATATATATATTTTTAAATCTTTTATTAAAACTTGCGACTGCAACGGTTGTTGCAACAAGCAAATGTGGTTTAATAGAATCTCATGAATGAAGATGGGAGAAGACACCCAGTGGTGTCACTCCAGTAACGTGCTTTGCTATACTGCTCTCACGATAAGAGTAGATCACGAGGCCATCTTCTCTTCAATCTCCTTAGAGGATTACCTGGTAATGTGGAGGAAGATAGGTGTTCTATGAGAGGGTTAGGATGAGCTGCTGTAGAGGAATGAAATTTGAGAAAACGAGTGTTAGTAAGATCTGTAATGAAAGGGATTTTGAGGTCATTGTGGATAGTGAGGTTAGATACATAGAACGGAGCTTAAGAAGTTTTCGTAGTATTTTTGACTGTAAGAAGTTTGTAGCGTTGGTTAGTTTCTAGTCTTTTCAGTCTAGTATGGGGGATTCCATTTGTCTAGGTACCGTCCAAGGTAGCGTACTTTGTCCACAGTTGGTATAGGACTTTGGTTCAAGATGATGGGAGGTAGGATTTTCCGTCTAAGAGTAAATACTATATATTTTGATTTCGTAACTTTAGTTTTGATTCGCCATTTGAAAAGCCAGTTCTGTAAGTGGTTGATGTATGTAGGGCTCGTATAGCGAAAAGAGGATCGGAATGAGGAGATAAGATAGCAGTATCGTCAGCAAAGGTGGAAAGGATGGTATTGTCCTAGAAGAGGACCTAGGACACTGCCCTGAGGAACACGAGCTCGGGCTAGATGGCTATCAGAGTCTGCTGCTCCGCAGTTGGCTCTGAAATATCGATTTTTTAGGTAGGATTTAAGGTTGAGGTAGTATGTACTCGTATGAGGAAGAATCTCCCTCAGCTTAAACAGTAGTCCCTCAGTGCTACACCCTGTCGAACACCATACCGTGCACTAAAACATTTTTCTGTACTCACAAAAGCTAAAACGAGAGAAAATATTTATAAAATAAGCTGTTATGACATCTTAGAAAAAAAGACAGTTTTTAGACTATCGCAAGACCTTGTTGAGGCTTTAAAATAGTTTAAAATAGCACCCGTAAAATAAATATGTTGAATTTGATTACGAACTTAAAGAAATGAAGATATTGCTTAGTTTGCCCTTATTGTTTGAAGTTTAAACTTTTTCATAGAAAGTTAACTAATATAAATAACTTATTAGCAGAACTTTCTGCTAGACGTGTTTACTAACAACCGAGAAATATGGATCATTGTTCGTCTGGCTGGTTTGATAAATATGAAACTTTAATGCAAATCTAAAATTAATTTTGTTTTACAGCAGATATAATTACTAATTGAATTCAAATTTAAGTTGAAGACTTGACTGTTTTCAAAGAAACTTTTACACTCATCTACGGTTTAATTTCACTTCAAAGAAAATATCCTTCTACAAGGAAATAATCTATTAAAGAATGATTAGCTTACAAAATTTATATTTCCCTTATACTGTCATTTCCTGTTTACTTGTAGAAATTACTATTAGATGTCTGTAGCATCTTTGCAGAGGAAGTTGTCGCGGGTTGTTTGTTCGTGTTTAACAGTAGCTCCCGCAAAAATTTTTTGAAATTATCATTCAGTTAATCATAATCCGGTTAGGTAAAGAGACCATACGTTTGATCCAAACTTGTAAATCAAAAGTATTCGTCTGTAGATCTAGTACATCCACTGAACATCATTGCTTTGCGGGCAACTCCTCTAACCGTGGCGTCCCACGTAATTTCAGCGTAATGTACGGTTTAAACGAAAAATTGGGCCTTTAAAGATAATGTATAAGGTTAGGAATTCAAAATAAAACCGCTCGCGTGTCCACCCCGAATTTGTTTTCACGAATGTTCAAAGGGATTTCAATAAATAAGGGAGTAAGTTTTGAAGTTTTGAGTGGCATCGTTTGAGAACAAAGTAGATATTATATAATGGACATTTGAGAAAACGAGTTTTAGCAAGATCTGTAATGAAAGGGATTTTGAGGTCATTATGGTTGGTGAGGTTAGATACATAGAACGGAGCGTTAAGGAGTTTTCGGAATATTTTTGATTTGGAACGTTTAGTCGATCCCCATACTTCGATACCATAGACCAATTACGTCGCAGTAACAGAAGGAGGTATAAGAGTCTTACGTTATTCAGGTTGAGTTTCGATCTTTTGTCAACTATTCTTGCAATGATGTTCAGTGGATGTACTAGATCTACAGACGAATACTTTTGATTTACAAGTTTGGATCAAACGTATGGTCCCTTTACCTAACCGGATTATGATTAACTAAATGATAATTTCAAAAGTTTTTTGCGGGAGCTACTGTTAAGAACTTGTAGAACGGTAATTATAAAATTCATAATTATAATAATAATAATCGGGCGCCAATAACCTTATATGTTGACGCGCCTTAAATCTTTAAAAATAATAATAATAATTTACGCAAAAATGAAAGAACCCAGAAATTGAGGTTTCAAGTTTAGCGCCTATATACACTCATCAGATAAATATTAGTACAGATGTAAAGGGAACATACTCGTAATTACATGTTAAGGGGAAAAAATTAAAAAACCTTAGTTTGATACACAGGTATTTACGACAAAATGTGCTTAAAGCGCTTATGTTTATATTTTTTATGGCCAAGAGAACTTATATTATAATTTACAATGGCTACTATAGGCACCACGGTAGCCGAGCGGTTAGAGGCGAGACTTGTAAAGCTAATATGTATTGTGGTATTGGGTTCGATTCCCGGTCTCAGCCCTTGGATTTTATTTCATGGTTAATAGAAGAAATTTATAGTAAAGTTTGTTTGCTAGTTGTCTTCGTCCACGACACCTAAGTTGGTAGTTGGACGTAAAGACTGCCTGAAAAAAATAGGCAATTACTTTACTTTACAATGGTTACTATACGGACTATTGTAACAAGTTTTTCCAAAAGACAATAAACAGTAGTGGAGATGCTAGGAACGTCAAGTACCGCGTGCATCTAGTCTATGGGCTTCCGTCCATCTGGGAAATGAACCAATCAATCTCAGGCATGTATTTTGTACTCTCTGTATTTTACTGTAATTGAGGGTCCGAAAGTGTCCGTGTGTTATGTTTTTTTGAATAGTCACCTAAACATTCTGAATGCCAACAAAACAAATCGCCAATAAGATTTAAAATACTAATGATAATAATAACAATAAAATTCAATAATAACAAGATAAACGTGAACAAATCCTTATTTTTAATTTTTGTTGAACATTTGCTTGAATTAAGTGTTACACTAACTAAGGTAAATTCTTCATAGATAATAGCTATAATTACTAACTCAACCATATCTAAGTACTTTACACTTGTAATCCATGTGAAGGTCGAGTTAACAGTATATCATGGCCCTTGTTTTAACTTTATAATATATTCATTGTGGATAGTGAATAATAACTGAATAATTCATTGGCGAACACTCTAGGGGAATAAAAGGGATAATACATACCGGATTATGCAATTTCATTTTTAATGTCAATAGCTACATACATGTGGGATATTTTTTTGATTTGCTTAGGTTAATTAATAGAATTTTTGATTGGCCCAACATGATTTCATCTACCACATCAATATTATTTTATTAGATATTTAATTAGTTTTATCGGATCGATTTATTTCTTTATTAACATTACCCATGATGCTCTTAGATTTGTCGGATGTAATCAAAGTAAAACTAAGTGAGATGGTTCATCCAGACAGATCTTTTCTTTTTGGCTAAACTTTTAAAAAATCTTAGAGAATATCCTTCTCTAACGGCTGTTACACGAGTACACGAATATTCTATCCTATTTCTCGAGTTCACTTATTTAACTTAGTGAAATTTATTAGCTATTTAATAGGTTTACAGGAAGATGATGTATGGTATGTTGTAATTGAAGAACAATTCATTATTCATTATGGACACTATATTTACAAAGTTGACAAAGATATTTATAGCCGAACAAGGCCCTAAGAGAACTTGGGGGGGGGGAGTGATCACCAGAGTTCCGATTAGAGTTTTGGGTTTAGATGAAGGAGAAAGATGGACAATGGTAGCAACAAGTTCTCGACACTGTTGCAGCCGTCCACGTGGAGTTAAGGTAGAATGTTAGACTGAAGTTATTAAGTCATCCTTATAAAAAGATATTCTTTTCAAATATTTAGAAGCTACGTCATTGTCTTTTTCTATTTTAATGTACGCAGAATAAAAGGAAAATAGGGAAGGGATTAGCAATGCGGTTAGCGTACTGGACTGCTTCGCGGAGGTCCCAGCTTCGAATCCAGCTGGTGACCCTTAGATTTTCTCTTCCTAGGAGCTTCTTACAGCTCACTGTCCGGTGATGGTCAGTGTTGTCTGTAACGAGAGAACACTGTCCGGAGGCCGGCAGTGCACTGAAGAAAGCTCCGGGCGCCAATAACCTTAGCTGTTGACGCGCCTCAAATAAAAAAAAAAAAAAGAAAAGGATAATAAAGATCAATCTGAAGAATAGTTTGGAATAGAATCAAAATAATGTGCCTGTTTATCATTAAGATGTACTGTACAATTTATCATAATTTTAACAAAAAAATTGATACGAAAGAAATGTCCAGCATAAGGGTCTGTGACATCTAATAAATTCTAGAAAGTATTAATGATAATTTAATGCAGTAAGATTACTTAAATGTTATCAATTTTACGAGCGGAAGTATAACTGAAATGTTGGGATCTTTGCTGATTTGTGAACCTTTTGCCGTTTAATGAACCCTTATACTTAACTTTTTAACCTGTAAGTTTTTGTTAAGGAGTACTTTGCTACTAAGGAGTGCATTATAAAACTAAAGAACTACTAACTAGAGGGCAGTTTCTGTGAAATTATTTTAAAGTTCTTTTGATTGGTCATTTTTAAAATATTATTGTGCCCGTTGTAAAAAAATCTATCGCGCTAGATTTATATAAAGTTGAAGAAAAATTTCTAAAATTATTGGCTGCTGAATTATTATATAGTTTTCCACTAAATGGAATTGAATGCATGCAATCTGTTGCAGTTTATTTTTTTGTCATTTTTAAGCGTAAAATTGTGTGCAGTTATCTGTGCAGAGTCTAGTCAGACGATAGGAAAAAGATATAAGTAGATAAATGGTTACTATCAAACGATACTTCTACTCAACGCCTTCTGTCAAGTTTATGACGTGCCTTATCTTTTAAACTCAACTCTACCCCGAAAGAGAGTTATGCAAAATGAAAGAGAGAGTTAAAAGTAAAATCATTGTGAGAGAGAATAATAATACAAAAAAAAAAAAAAAAGTTTCTAAAACTTAACGTACAGCCATGGTTGTTTATGTATGCAACCTGAGTGGCGTTTGCAAGAATATAAATATGCACCATGATAACCGGTGTATAAATGAGTGTGAATAGCATTTTCTTATCTGCTAAAATGTTGCCACAGTGGTGAGGATTGATGCCACCATGCAGCAGCCTCTCTCCACACCTGTCTAAACGATAAAACGAAAAAATATTTTCGTGAGGAAAACTTTCATATATGTATATTTTTGTTTTTTTACTAAATGTCCCATTTAGGTAATTTAGAGGTTGTTGATGTATCGATCAATCGTTTAGAATCTCACAATAAAAATTGTACACCAGGCTTACGTTACGACAAGTTGAAATGATTTACAAATTACTTGAAGTGACTAAACTCCGAGCATGATTGAGCTATTTACTGTTTCTTTCAATTTGAGTGTCCACGATACTGTTTGGCAATTTGATGATTTAGACCTAGGGTAGTCCAACCTGGTCCCTAACGCCCACTAGGGTACGATTCAAGCTTTCATAGTGGGCGGCAAAAAGGGTTTTGTCCAATATTCTAAACCTTCTTATTGGTTAGTTTAATTCTCGGGCTTCCATTCAATGTCTGCGTTATATCCAAACGTGTGTAATGATATTAAATTTATTAATACCTTCCCAGCATTTTGTAGAATAAGACTTAAAATTGTATTATCACCGGACAAAGAAACCTTCTGAATAGTTCTGGAATAGGAAACCTTTGCTTTCATCAAAATAGAAAATAATTAGTTTCGCAGCTTCATTCTGAAACATTTCATTAATAATAAATTTCAATAGACTTTATAGCTTTTATAATTAATTTGCTTTTTATTCAATTCCGTTGTACTGATGGAGATATTGAAATGTACCATCAAATTAAATGTTCTATTTACTAAAAAAAGTAAGTACGGTAAAGTAATCGCCTATTTTTTAGACATAGCTTAACGTCCAACTACCAAATTTGGTGTAGAAGACAAGAGCTGAGGTACACTCTTCAGTATTAACACATTTTCTAACCAATAAAAAGTAGTCACTCGGGATTCGAACTTGGGATCTCTCATTCACAGATTCATGCTTCATAACTCCTAATCAACATCCGCCTCACTTTCTACGTGCTACAAACATGTGCAAAGTATAAATAAAATGATATTTAACTATATATCTCCACTCAAAAACGACGAGTACTCTGTAGCTGTACTTAATTAAGTAAACCGGTGGGCTATAACAAAATTTTAGTAATTAATGATTTTATACCAACGTGGGCGGTAGGTATAAAAAAAAAGGTTGACTGTCACTGATTTAGTCCTTTTCATCAGGAGTATGTACTACTGTGTAACTTCTAACACACTCGCGTGACATAATAACGACCTCGTCTCTGAAGCGTGGGCCAAGGTTATCCGCATTTAGCCACTCCCGTTAGCTGCCTCTTTGTGGTCAGTGGGACCCTTCCAGGTAGCCAACACGGCATTCGTTGGCTTCTAAGCATGGCATTCTTCTTAGCTCCATGTCTGGCCACCTCAGGCTGTGATCTGAACAAAAGGCAAAAATTCCAAAATCGCTCATACATCGATATTTCATTTGCGTGTCATAACCACTTTTATACTGCTGATTTTATCTCCTCTGATTCTATCAATTTTCATTGCTTTCTTTTGATGACTTTAAAACAAAAATGTGAACATGCAAAGAAGCGTGTTCAAATTTAGTGTGAACATTTTTAAAGAATATTTATGTAAATATCAATGAGGTTCAATAAAGCTTCTCCCAAAAAAAGATTTTGTTCCTTGATCGTTGAGCGTTGAGTAAAAGTTAATCTGAGCCCATATTTTAAATGCTTCATTTTTATGCTTAAATGTAAAGTATGTTGTTTTTTTGGAAGTATTGAGTTAGAAAGTTACAAATAATACATAAACAAATTTTGAAGTTCAATCAGAATAAAGCAAAAAATTAATTGCTGTTAAAAAAAAAAAGCTGGAACGAATCAGAATAGAAAATTCAAATCAAGTGGCGAAAAAAAATAAATAAGTAGGCTACCGAAGGTGTAAAAAAAGTCCCAAGAGAAAAATACGGCATTACCTTGTCATTCGCCTTCATCATCCAGTAAATAACGGCAAAATCACTTCTCCCTAACTTTAGAAAATCTCTTGAGAAAGTTGCTGATATTACTTAGAAGAGGTAAGATGGAAGAGTAATAAAATCACGGGATTAGGGACTCTTCGTAATCCTTATCTTCTATCACTTTAAATTTAAACTGAATTCTTTTAACACAATTTAAAACTTTTCAACTGAATTTATATATTATTAAATCTTGTTTTATTGAATTTTATTATCCTTTAACTAGTACAGGATGTATTTGCAAAGGATGTCGTAAAATTTCCAATTGTTTTGGCATTCGTCTAATTAATTTTTATTAATTTTAAATGGCCGCGATGTTATAATTATACAGGGGGTACCAGGAGGAGAGGTCGAAACTTCAGCAGGTAATTCAGCAGCTCAAATGCAACAAAAAATATTCTATTCACTATGGCCCGATTCTCAATAGTGTCCAAGATATTTGCATTTTTAACTTATCCATTGATATTCGCGTTTTTCACGCGCAAAAACGGCCGTAACTTTTCTATCCTTTATCCTGCAACAAATCTACTTATTCCAAACGAAAGAGCATTAAATTTCCTATAAATATGCTTGACCCAGACCCTCAAAACGTTTCTTATAACAGTGAAATTTTTACTTCAATGTCTAAAAAGTTCGTTCTCGATGATTTCTGTTAAAATTTTCAACTATATTTTTTCAATGATTAATGAATTAAGGAGTAATAATTACAGAAAAAGTTGTACATTTATTGAGCTTTAAGACCATTTGGAATTTTCTTGGACACTATTGAGAATCGGGCCATAGTGAGTAGAATATTTTTTGTTGTATTTGAGCTGCTGAATCATCTCCCGAAGTTTCGACCACTCCTGTTTCGTGAATACCCTGTTCTGAGAAAACTCTGGAATCAATCAATTTGTTACCTTTCAAAGATTTTTACCAATCAAGCGCATATTACAGCGATAATGAACCTTCGTCATTGTAATTGTTTATCAACTAATACTAATGTTACTACTGGTACTGTGCATTTAATTGCAAATATTTTATTTAATAAAAAAATAAAGAAAAAAGAAATTAAATGCATAAAAAAATATTCTATATTTTAAAAATGATCGATCAAAATCAACATTATCATTTTAATAGGTAATTTATCTTTCAGCGATCGTGAAAATATCCAATTAAATACCATTCGTGCAATAATTTGTCTTCGATAATTTTGAGTAGATAATTCTTGCTTTTTTTGTATTAGACAATTTGATAATCGCAATCGTGTACAGCCATTATAGAGACCACGAGTCGTTTAATATGCTCTAAATAACTAGAAAGATTATCAGCATTTGTGGTACCATCATTGTAATTATCACATACAAAAAATGCGTAACGTCCTTTAAGCTCAGTAAGTGTATGAGACAAAAATTTAAATGAGAATCATATTCTCTCTACTAAAGTAATGAGTCATGATGGTTCAAAATCTGAAAACCGTCAGAAATGTGTACGTATATGCAATGTATAAATCATGCTTGCTTCTATAAAATCAATGATATCCTGTACTGCTGACTTAACATTTTCAAATCTAGGATTTATATAAATGTAAATTAACATAAATCTTGACTCAAAAACAATAACTTCATTTCTTTCGCCATAACGGGCCTAACTGCTCCATATTTTTTCTTGTATTTAACTGTATAATACAGTTAATTAACTGCTTCCTAGATATTATGGCAATGAACGCTTAAGATACCGTTGCCAACAGAACTCTTTCAAATAAAAACGATCACTATCGCGTGTGTTTCTCTCTCTAATCGTCTGTACGAGGTTGTCCAATTTTTTTAGGATCTCCTAAATGGAAAACAGAAAATAGATAGGAAATATATGGCGCAGAGTAGTGCTGGAACGAAAGAATGAATTAGGTACATAGTTTATTTATACAATTGTAGTGGATTTAGGACTGCACTAGTATGAACGTTTACCGAATAGATAGATAAACTTAGGATGAGTTATTGTATTCTGTCTGAAATATACATAACTTGGATACGGTGACCCCATTCTAGTATATTCGTTACCCCTTACTATCGTCTAAAATATTCCAACAATAAAAACCAATCGCCTCTTTCCAAATAAACTTTGTTTTTACTTCTCCGGCCTTTATATAACCATCTTCATTTTATTATTGTATACATATTATATTTATTATATATACTTTCGTACGATATTTAGAAACAGTATTTGTAATATTTTTATACTACCCTCTACGAGGGTCGTTAGAAAAGTCCGTGCAAAGTCAGAGAGATAGCACCATTGGCGCGTATCGAGGTTATGTTTAGTTAGTAGCATCTCTTGGAAGAACACACACCAAGTTTCAGCCAGATCGGTCTATTTCTTTGTGTTTGGCATTCGTTTGAATCGAGGAAGTCGAGTGATTTTCAAAAAATGGACGAAAAAGAATTTCGTGTGTTGATTAAACACTACTTTATGAAAGGCAAAACGCCACAGGAGGCTAAAGAGAAGCTTGATAAACATTATGGTGACTCTGCACCATCGATTAGAACAGTTTATAAGTGGTTTCAAAATTTTCGGAGTGGCCATATGGGCACAAGTGACGCTGAACGTTCTGAACGCCCTGTTGAGGTTACTACTCCAGAAATCATTGATAAAATCCATGATATGGTGATGGATGACAGAAGAGTGAAGGTGCGTGAGATTGCTAGTGCTGTGGGCATCTCGAATGAACGGGTACATAATATTTTGCATCAACATTTGGACATGACAAAGCTATCCGCAAGATGGGTGCCGCGATTGCTCATGCTTGACCAAAAATGAAATCGTGTGAAGTGTTGCAAGGACGGTTTGCAGCTGTTCCAGAAGAATCCGCAGGACTTTAGGCGTCGTTTCGTCCCTGTGGATGAAACATGGATACATCACTACACTCCTGAGACCAAAGAACAATCTAAACAATGGGTTACCAAGGGGGAATCTGCGCCAAAAAAGGCGAAGACAGTTCCTTCGGCCGGAAAGGAACTGGCGACTGTCTTTTGGGATTCACAAGGAATAATCCTCATCGACTATCTGGAAAAGGGTAAAACTATTACAGGTGCATATTATTCATCGTTATTGGACCGTTTGAAAACCGAGCTGCAAGAAAAACGCCCACGATTGGCCCACAAAAAAGTCCTTTTCCATCACGACAACGCACCAGCTCACACCTCAGCAGTTGTGGTCGCAAAATTAATGGAAATAGGGTTCCAACTCGTTTCACATCCCCCCTATTCTCCAGACTTGTCTCCCTCAGACTACTATTTGTTCCCCAATATGAATAAATGGCTGGCGGGAAAAAGATTTTATTCAAACGAGGAGGTGATTGCAGAAACGAATGGCTATTTTTCAGACTTGGACAAATCTTATTATTCGGAAGGGATCAACAAACTAGGGCAGCGTTGGACGAAGTGTATAAGCCTAAAAGGAGACTATGTTGAAAAATAAAAAAGGTTTACCCCAAAAAATTAAGTAGTTTTTATTTTTGCACGGACTTTTCAAACGACCCTCGTAGTGTAAGATTTTTTATATTAATTTATCTATAAAAATTTAATACTAAATGGCCATTTTCGTGCTTTTTTTTTATCCCATTCAGTTCCAATTAATTCAGATTTCTTGGGATCGGAGCACCGGTTATACTTTCGATTTATTAGTTGATTTTGATTCAATGAAAAATAAAATTCCATTCAACTAATACTTATTGCTCTGAGGAATTGTTCTTGTTAGCGTTTCTGATTTGTTATCACATTTTCTGTCGGACCACCTCCTCAAATTCTTATTAGATAGATGATGATGATGATAAAAATACTGTATTTTATGTACGAGTATTTACATATTACAGGGAGTTCCGTTAGTGAGTTAAATTCCATTAATAATTTGGTAGTGTTCAGTATATAAATAAAATTAATTCCTCAGTTACAAAAATAAATTATACATAAATAAATAATATCTAATGACAAAAAAATTAAATAATTAAAAATTCTTATTAAATATCCTAATTTGTTTGAAGATGTTCCTTTGCTGTAAAACAAATATTAGACGCTTAAACTATACGCCGAATAGGATAATCGAAATGTTCACTTTATTTTAGGAAATATTAATGTGAAAATATTACCGTTTTCGGAAGTGGGCTAGCTACTTCTTCAGCGATCTTAGTGTCCCTGCAGATATCCCAGTCTAACAACCCAAACATCACCTTCACTGTCTGCAGATGCAGAGATAGTTGAAGTATGGCTCCAGTTTTTAGTTAAAACCCAACCAACTAACTCTAGCTAAATACACTGCATGCTCATTTATGGACGCAATATCTAGTCATTAGACGCAATCTAGTCTTTAGAACTGTAAGACAACTTTTTTTTTTGTTTAATTTTTTATTGAAATTTACAACTGCAGCCAGCAAATGCGTTATAAGGTAGCAATATCAGGAATATGGATCGGAGAAGGTACCTAGTATTGTCACTCCATTAACGTGAATATACTATACTTTTTTTTGATGAGAGTAGATCGCGGGGCGGATCTTCTCTTCTATCTTCTTGGAGGATTACCTGGTAATGTGGAAGTAGATACCTATCTTCTATTAGAGGTTCTATTCGAGGGATGATTAGGATGAGCTGCTGTAGAAGAATGAAAATTGAAAAAACAAGTGTTAGCAAGATCTTTGACGAAAGAGATTTGAATTCATTATGGATGGAGCGTTAAGAAGTTTTCGAAGTATTTTTGACTGTAAAGTCCTGGATGTGTAGAGAGTTGGAACGTTTGGTCGATCCCCATACTTCGATGCCGTATGACCAAATAGTTCGCAGTAACAGTAGGTTTAAGAGTCTTATGTTATTTAGTTTGTGTTTCGATCGTTTGTCTAGTAGTCTGGCCAGAAGTTTGAAGCGTTGGTTAGTTTCTAGTCTTTTCTAGTCTAGTGTGGGGATTCCATGTCAACCGTTTGTCTAGGTGCAGTCCAAGGTAGCGTACTTTGTCCACAGTTGGTATAGGAGTTTGGTTCAAGATGATGGGAGGTAGGATTTTCCGTCTGAGAGTAAATACTATATATTTTGTTTTCTTAACGTTAGTTTTTATTCGCCATTTGAAAAGCCAGTCTTGTAAATGGTTGATGCGTGTTTGTAGGGCTCGTGTAGCGATAAGAGGATCGGAATGAGGAGATAAGATAGCAGTATCGTCAGCAAAGGTGGAGAGAATGGTATTTGGATGTTGAGGTTTGACTACTAATTTCACGTGATCTCTATTGTGAAGAATTATTAACATATTTTCGTTGACTTATTTTTTGCTTGATGCCCTCAACGAGCTTAGTAATAATAATAATAATAATAATAATAATAATAGTAATAAACGCTTTATTTACATTAAATTATTTTGTTTAAAATATTTAAAGTTGAACTAAAGAAATAAGGCAAGACTAACAAACTTAGTATTTCGTATACTAATTTCAAAAGTTGAACTTGATGCTAGATGTAAAAATTCGAAGGACTGCTGTCATAATTTTTAGTTATAAGTAAACGTTCTCTGAGTGCATTGCAATTCTGCAATGTGGTGCTGATGTTATTCTTCAGCATGTTCAGAAGGACTCCAATGAAGTTACAAACCATTTGCATATAATATTGTGTTGTTCAGTTATTTCTTGAATATTTTGCCTCTTCAATTGCAACTGTGTTCAGAAAAAATTAGTCTATGTTTTCCAGTTTTAAAATAATGTACAATAATCTGTAAATACAGAATATCTGATTTTCTCAAATTAGAATTCTCATTAGGTTGATCAATCTCACGGATAGTGATGTCAAGGAGATGTAATATATATATATATTACAGTGATTAGGGATACAGAAGAGGGGTTAAATTAGAATCTCGGTACCAGAAAATGAGGAAGTACACAGATTGTGGGAAGAATGGGGCCGCTGGAGGCGGAGATATTTGTGGACCGCCATTGGGTAAACTTGGTAGTTTCCTTACTTTCATTAAAGTATTTTACGGTATTATAGAAGAGCTGGATGCTGTAAGATATCTTTTAGTAACAGTCAGTATTACAGTCGGCTAAAGTAAAGAGTGACAGTGTTGAGCTTTCTGAGAAGAAGCAGTCGTTATATCAGAGTGTTCATTTGTCAGAAAGAGCAACCACTCTTTTGCTAATTATGAAACGTCTCTCTGCCAAATATAATTTACTTTTAAGGACCCTCGTCCTGCTGGTTTTCTATACAAATCTCTGCCTTAATTGAGAAGGATTTGTTGAGGATTTAGATCATTTTAAAATTGGTACCACTCACATTTCAAATTATATTTCAATTTTCTGATATCAGATTTAATGTTTTCTTATAAACAATTTTATATTCCTTGAAATTGCTGTCCTTTAAGCAATGCTATACCCTCATGACTAGTTTCCTTCATCTTGTTTGGGGTTGTACATTTCTTTGCAATTGTAGATCCGTGCCTGACATAAACTCGTGACCATTCGAGTAAGTTTCCAGATTTATCTATTATTTATATTTTTTCTTTTATACGTGTCCATCAAATTGAACTATTTTCAACATTGTTTGTAAGAATATTGTTTTATACTGACAGAAAAAGACATTGTATATCTCAGATAAGAGGAGGAAATACCTGCGAAAGCTTTCAGACAGTCTAGTGGCTGAACATGCTGATTGTAATTATTACACTTATTGGCTTGTAAAAAATAAAAAGAGGCTTTCTCGGAAACTACACAGAACCTTTGCAATACCCTTCGTTTGGCTATTATTGGCTAACATTTTCCCAGAATTGACTAGCTGATTTAAAATTTGAACCATGGAAAACGTAACAACTGAACTCTTTTGTTGACCCACATTACTCTTGATTTCATTCCTAATTTGATGCTAAGTACTATTGTGATGTAACCTTTAAGTACTATTTACCCTACTATTTTGCAATTTGCTATTCATTCGAGTGGTGGATTGTCAGGGATCGTAGCAGTGCGTAGTAACCGATCAAAAGTTGATTGTTCATGATAGCGCACTTAAGATAATTGTGGATATATTTTTTGTTTGGGCAAGTTGTAGCTAGAAAGATAGGTTGTAGATCACCCTGGGCTGTCTATAGAACTGACATAGAAAGTAGAAGACTCAAGTATTTGTCGGAGAAACTTAGATTGGAATGTCTGCATAGTTTGAATTTCTATAGGTTTGGCTTAACCCCACAGTTATATCTGCAACTTCAAGAAGTTTGATTATGGTTTCATAAATTAGCCTTTTCAATTCAGTTTCTAATTTAGATAGTGTTTGGAGAGGTCTGTAAAGTAGTTTTGTTACAGATTGTCCTCTGAGTAGGAAGGTAGTGTTATCTGTTTCAGAGAGCATGGGTTCATGAACAAACAATTCTCTCTGAACAATAATTGTGGCTCGACTAAACTGTTATTAGGTATATGGTTTTTCGTTTGTAATTGTATTCGTTAGAAAGAGACCTTCGTAAAAAGATCGTATTCTGTTAATGAGAAAGTTTATCGTTAAGACCTTGGGAAAGTCATTTAGAAGCACCAATTTCTTTAAGTTTTTTCCCGATTCAGGTACCATTGATGTGCTTCTTTCGGGAAGAAGAGATATTCACGTTGTAACCTTACGAACTGTATTTATAGAGGCGTGAACATCGTTAAACCTTATCTTAATGCAATAGGTAAGTGTTAGTGCTGAGTTATCATCAGAATCATCCATTTTGAAGTCCCTTGAGTTCGAACTCTGGTTGTGAACAAAATTGCAGGAAGGTTCTCGCTTCTCTAAGAGTTTTATTTGAAAGTCAGACGTTACCGACCCAAAAGACTACTTGACCGCAAATCCAGTCTTTCAACGAACTACTAACGACTAATAAACAATACCATTTCAAAACCTACCTGGACTTTACGGAATTGAACTTTGAGGTTCAACCAAACATTCCCTTAAATTTAAAATGCTCCATACACTAGTGAATGCTCTCACTTACGTATTCAATTTAACTATTCTCAGAGAAAAAATTATAGTTTTCTGGAACGCTATAGCTACTGGAACGCAAACCAGTAGCGCGATCCCGTTGTAAAAAAGGATTCCACCAATTCGTTGGGACAAGATTGTAGCTTATTATGATAACTTTATTTTAGCAATTAATTCTATTTAAATTATTGTTCTTAGTAAAATCGTCTCAGAGAATTCTTTACAGGTTAGGGGCTAGGTTTGCTTTTAAGTATCATTTCGATATAATCAGCATTTTTTACAAGTTCGATTATGGTACAAAGAATAAGGGTGTTTTAGGATTCCGAGTCTTAAGACTTAATTAATAAAATGTATGAATGGAAAGTAATTTAAATGGTCACATCAGTTTTTTATAGTTATTTATTTAACAAGTGTGGAAAGTAGTACTTTTCCTCACACGAGGCAGGGTTTGCACGCACGAGCGAGCGAAGCGAGGCGAGTGCAAGTGCAAATTGCCGAGTGTGAGGAAAATACTTTACACTCGAGTTAAATATTATATTTTTTCTGCAACCATTAGGGTTATTAACTAAAAAAAAAAAAAACTAAACAGGAATCACTAGAATCCATTTTAAATTTCTATAACGTAACACTATAACCTTTATAACTGTTATAATTAAAAATATCTGTTAAAATATTATTATTTCTATATTCCTTTCAATTTTTATTTTATTTTTTTAATATTCGTCTTTTAATTATTTAGATAAAATAAATTTAAATAAGCTTATTAAAGTTTTACAGAAAATATTTAATAACAAAACTTCTTATATCAAGGAAGCACAATAAAGTTTTTTCACTCACTAGTGAGGAAAGTGACACTAATGGGAATTTTTCCCCACTAGTGAGGGAAGTTGGGCATTACACAGCTGATTTTAATTGAGTAATGAAAACATTCCTACATGGTTGCAGAAAAAAGTACATTTTCTTTATTTTTAAACTAGCAAACATTGCTGGAATGAATTTTCCTCGTTATAAAGAATAATTTAGTATTATAACGAATTTATTTATAGTACCTTATCATATAACAGCAATTCTATAGGTTATAGTTTATGAACTTCATGATGAAAATGGTAATAATGTTTACCAATGTGTTATTCATTTTAATAGTAGCCCATCGCTGTATTAGAAGTTGTACATTCTAATTATTGTAGTATACTTAATGATCTAATGGAAAATTTACAAGAAACAGTGCATTAAAATCTTGTAACATTGATTTAACTTTGTTTATATGGCCTTCCATCCCTGCAAAATGCTACCCTACTTCTAATTTTAACTGTTGGTATAATTCTCTAGTTCATTTCCATAATTGCTTGCGGAACATCCTTCATAGGGCGAATGAAATGCACGCAAACAACTTAATCAACACTGAATTTACTCCCTTAGTATTTTAACTTCACACTGCTAATTATCACTAAATACAATCGTGTTAACATTGAAATAGAAATATGTTTGATCAATTAACCCAAGTGGTGATAATTCTGTTTTATTATTTGTTAGTTAAAGAGCTTTAAAAAAGTAATTTCAATAACAATAATACAAACCTAACTGCTTACCAATAGTGAGTGCATATCTATTTCTAATTTTTGGTAAAAAAATCTTCCCAGATGTTCGTCTTAATATAGGACAATAACGATTCAAAAGGAAAGATCTATAGACGAGTAATAGACTTCTGGAGAACCTGAATCAACCATGATGGTACAAAGAAACCGTTTAATTTACAAAACGCTATCACGATCAACGTGGACTTGAGGATAAGCATTGTCAAGTCAATGCTTTTAATCAATCAATCCTTCCTGCGCAAAGAGAAACACTTTCTGTTGGTCGAAACCTCATTCTCTGGTCGCACCATAAAACAAAACTTGGAACTTTCTACCATTTTCTTTTTGAATTACAGTGGTTATAAACGTACTCAAAGTCTAAAATGTGAGAGACACCATTTTGTAAAAACTACTTTTTTTAACGAGGGTGAGCAGTCAGAGGAATTAAACTAAATAAATTATTTTTTTTAGGGGAATAATGTACATATCTAGCTTTGAAACATAACATTTAATATAAAAACAATTTCTGAATATTTTAAGAGTCTGTAAATGTTCTCTGTAGACCGAATTAGTAGATTAATGATTAATGAAATTTCAATCCCTAGCCTTAAAAGACAACTAAAAATGTGTGAACAATAATAGATGCATAATTTAAAAATGGAGAAAAGCATTTAATAAATCGCTAACACTCGTATTTTCACTATTAGTCTAAAAGTAACAAATCAATAACTTTTTTTTTTAATCTTTTATTGGAATTTGCTACTGCTACGGTTGTTGCAACAAGCAAATATGGTACCTGATAAAAAATACGTGAAAATCACGATGGAGAAGGCACCCAGTGGTGACACTCCAGTAACTTGCTCTTGCTATACTGCTTTCACGGTAAGAGTAGATCACGAGGCCATCTTCTCTTCAATCTCCTTAGAGGATTACCTGGTAATATGAAGGAAGATAGGTGTTCTATGAGAGGGTTAGGATGAGCTGCTGTAGAGGAATGAAATTTGAGAAAACGAGTGTTAGCTAGATCTGTAATGAGAGGGATTTTGAGGTCATTATGGATAGTGAGGTTAGATACATAGAACGGAGCGATAAGAAGTTTTCAAAGTATTTTTGACTGTAATGGCTGAAGGCGTAGTGAGTTGGTACGCTTAGTCGATCCCCATACTTCAATGCCGTATGACCAAATAGGTCGCAGTAACAGTAGATATAAGAATCTTTTGAGGTTAAGTTTCGAACGTTTGTCAAGCAGTATGGCGAGAAGTTTGTAGCGTTGGTTAGTTTCTTGTCTTTTCAGAGACAACCATGTCAACCATTTGTCTAGGTACAGTCCAAGGTAGCGTACTTTGTCCACAGTTGGTATAGGAGTTTGGTTCAAGATGATAGGAGGTAGGATTTTCCGTCTAAGAGTAAATACTATAAATTTTGATTTCTTAACGTTAGTTTTGATTCGTCATTTGAAAAGCCAGTCCTGTAAGTGGTTGATGCGTGTTTGTAGAACTCGTGTAGCGATAAGAGGATCGGAATGAGGAGATAAGATAGCAGTATCGTCAGCAAAGGTGGAGAGAATGGTATTTGGATGTTGAGGTATATCTGCTGTATGAAATAAAGAAGAGTATCTAAGACACTGCCCTGAGGAACACAAATCAATAACTAAACGAGAATTACGAAAATTTGAAATTAAGTTGAATATATTATTAAAACGGGTTATTCAGAGTTTCGATTTAGTTTTTTTTCTTAACGCCTTAAAAGTTTCAGTGGAACTCCTTCATCACAACACATTGTTATCGTAAAAGGGAGTATTAAGGATCGTTTTCAGAAACTTCTTCAGAAAACTAACAAGGAAATAAACAGCATTTTCATTCATTCTTTCATTAACAGAGAGAGAAACAATATCTCATTTTTAAAATTCAGTTTTCACCGTTAGAATCTGATTTAAGGTCTGTTGAGTCCCCAAAAAAAGACGTGTTTTTTTTTTTACAAATTAGTCTGTGTTGCTAGTAGCATTACTTAAAAACACAAAATTAGAAAATCGCTGGACGTTAAAATCTGAAATCTAGTCCAGGTGTGTCCATGGAACCCGCAAATAAGCTTCTGGACAAAATCAATCAACCAAAAATGCAACTTTACTGAAACGATTCCTCAATTTCTAATGATTTTTTTTAAAAATGAGGATTTTTCTTTAAAATTGTTATACTAATTGCGTTTAATTACTTTATCAAATTTTATTTGGAATATTTTATCAAGAAATATATTAAGCGTTTCTCTTATCTCTCATATCATTGTTATCTTTTGGACTTATCCCTAATAAATAATCATGAAGATTTAGTTAGTATATACACGGAATTCAACATTAGATCATTGGCTAATCGGAAGTCAGTTTACTGAATAGATATTTTACTTTTTAGAAGATTTTTGCGAACTTTTCTTTTTAAAGGATCATCAATAAAATTTGGTGTCTCAATAAAATTTTTACTGCGGTAAAAGTAAATCGTTTTCTATTAATTTTTGTAATGATGAATATAAAGGCTTGTAAGTTCTATCTACAAATCAAAACGTCTACTGATATAAACATTATAAATTTACGGTTTATGGTTGGGTTTGTGTGTGTGTAATACAGTGAATGAGTGAGGAAGGGGGCAAACCTGAAGACGTCTGAGCAACTGGAATTAATAGGGGTGTGAAATTTTGACAGCTGAGGTGACGTGTTAGCAGCAGCAGTGAGTAGCTGGGAGCACAGCTTCCCCAGCTGTAAGATGGAGAATGGCTCTCCGCTACTAGCGCACATAGTGTGTGCTACACAACGATGGAATATCCAGGGTGTGGGTGGTTCCCCTGTGTTCAGGAGCAGCAGAAGAACAGTGGTGTATGTGAGTAGGGCCTAGAATGCCTTCATATTAGGAAGCCTCAGACAAGATCTGCATAATAACAAATTATGGAAATTCTGCCTAGCCAAGAAGATACTTCTCGCCAAGAGTATGGGTACATATATACTCATGGAATTGTGTGCATGCTGGGGCATTCTATATGTATATACGCGTTCACTTGTTTAATATTTATCGAGGATAATAAACTTGTATTAACTGTAGTGGTGGTATTAACGAAACCTAATTTGCACACACTTATTATTACAAGTAAATGAATTGATACTTTGTTTCTTATATTAAAGAACTTAGCTTTAATATATTAGTTAAGCAGAAAACTGTGTTTAAATTGATTTTTTTGAGAATTTATGAAAGTAGCGAATGAATATATTTTATAAAGGCAAACAAACATTTGTAATTCTAGATAAAATATTCGAATTCATAACTTATAGTGAAAAAAGAAATGATATTTTAGCGCTGTTTATCTCTGCTACTAACCTCATAAGAAATAATCAGAATGGTCACTGAGTATTCGCCAATAAATCTTGGTACTCGAAAAATCTAAAATTTGTTAAGGAATAATCGCTATTTTGTAAAGAAAAAAGTTAAAACATAAGTCTTTTTTCTAGTTTTATCTCTGGATTCAGTTAATTTAATAAACCTTAGCTGTGAACCAAATTTTCTCTTTAACCGTAATGATTTTTTTTAATTATTATTAATTCAGTTAGTTGCTCATATACCAGGCAGAGTGCGAATGGTACAAGTATAATAAAGGATGCGAAAGCTCCCTGGCATAGCCGACGCACACTGCTAACGTAAGGACACAGGAAGAGAGAAATCAGCCAGTGCTGCTGACACTCGTGAATTTTAGAGAGTGGAAAGGTCTAGATTAGGAGATCACGAGGCCAACGTCGTTTTAGGATTATCAGGATGGGTGGATGAGGAAAGAGTTGGAGCTGTTGAATTGGGATGGCAGGATACGCTTCAGTGGAAATTGAGGAATCCGTGAATGAATAGATTCGGTGACAAAAGGAGATATTTAGGTTTTTGTGAAGGATAAGGTTAGTGACATAATAGGGAGCATTTACATTACGGCGGAGGACTTTTGATTGGAACGATTGGATGCGGGAGATATTGGTAGGTTTAGTTGAGCCCCACAGCTCTGTACCGTAAGTCCAGATGGGTTGAAGTAACGTCTTGTAGAGGGTTAGTTTGTTAGGTGTGGTTAGTTTAGATTTGGGTCCGATCATACGTCTTAGTTGTCCGTACTTGATAAAGTTAATTTAAATTTAAATTGATTACTTAAAAGTAATTAACAATCAATTGATCAATTAACAAATTGAGCTACTTTATGGACATACACTTGTGAAATTTACATTTAATTCATTCTTCGCTATGTTCAATAATTAACCTTATTCGCCTAAATGAAAAGACGAGGCACTTAGCTGCCCAACGCCTCTTATGAGCCTATGTAACGGCCCAAATAGTACAGTATAAGTGAATGTAAGAGCTCTGTAAAAGGTTGAAAAGTACAGCTGGGGGTATCAAAATGGCAAGGAGTCTCCAAAGGCCATACTAAGACTTCTCTGCTTAATATTGCAATGAAAAAAAATATCAAAACAGGTCAGAAAGCTAGGAAAACAAGCGTACTACGCTTTCAAGCGTTGTATTTGTGAGTTACAATCAAAACATTCAGTTTGGGATAATGTGGGCACAAGCGATGTGATAGAATTTTTTATTATGTGCAACGATAGTGGGCTTGACCCATTGCAAATGCTGAGTATTTATGAGTAAATGCGGACAGATAAATACTCTGATTTTGAGCCAGCTCAAGAACAGTCAATAATAAATGTCAGTTACTGAAACTCAACATCGATTCAAACCCGGGGATCCAATTTAATATTTTAAAAATAAAATATGGAATAAGAAAGATATTATTTTTGTTTCATCCCTTGTTTTTACATCCGGAAGTGTTCTATGTCACAATTTTGGTCTCCTAAATTTATACATATACAGGGTGTTCATTTTAAGACGGCTCAAATGTATTTCATGCTTAAACGGTTAATCTGAGCAAAAAATGGTAGAGGAAAAATTTGTTGCCCGTCACCTCTAGTTTCAGAATATGTGACATGATTTTAGATTTCTGCCCGCATACGCGGCTGACGCGCGACCAAAAGTGAGGGTTTACAGTTGACCCCCATTTTCATATACACAGTTTTAAAGAGTATAAAAAGTTATGAAAAAAACCGGAAACCGCAATTTGGTATCTTCAAAATTAAAGGTGCTAGGCCATTTTAAAATCTGGTATTTATTAATCTTATTTCAATTTTTTAACTTGTTATCGAGGAGAAAGAAGAGCACACGATAGGTCATTTTTATGTATTTTTTCATCCCCTTTCTAGTAAAAATATTGCCAAGGCAGTAAAGCTAGTATTTTTCTTAAAATACCTTTGAAGGCCCAATAATTGTTGCAAAAGCTGCGTAAAGTGCATTATTTGATAAATTAAGGAATAAGTTTCATGCTACATAAATAGAGTTAGGAGTTTGTTTTTTTTTTTAGATTCTCAAAAACTGCAGTTTTGTGAGTTACAACATATCCACCTTTAGAACGCTGATATTGTGTAAATTTATGCTAGCTACAAGTTTGCTATTTATTACATACTGACAGAAAAAGTATTGAATCATTAGCACACGTTTTTAGAAATTATTAAAAGTATTAACTAATACTGTTTATAAGTGGGATTCGGTTCAAGCACCCTCCTTTTCAAGCTACACAGACTTACACTTAACTGGTCTCACCCTTTCAATTTGGGATAAAGACAAAACTGTTTCGATAATAAAGTTTAGAGGGGCCTAAAGTGAGAAGTTGTGCCGCCTTAGCACGTATCACACTAAACTACAGCTTTTACCATTCAACCTTTATATTGAGCTTTATAAAAGCTAAAAGGAAGGTTAACAAATAAGCTCAAAAAATACTACTTCTTTTCTAGCACTTTTACTTTTTTTTACAATTTATTGTTCCTATTATTTAGTTTTCATACGTATAAGAATTCAAAATCTTCCCAGCATACTTGGTCTCTTATTTTGTGGCAGTAAAATTGGGTGCTATGTAATCCTCTCCAGGGGAAAAAAAGCCCCTAAGGGTTTTCGTTACAGCCATCGGAAGGGTTTTCTGCGCTAGTGTTAGTAAGACAAATAGCTAGTGGCCAAGAGCTCACCTATTTACGTCGGTCCAAACATAGGTTACAGGTATCCAAGTCTAAAGCCTAAATCTAAAGACTACCTACTACTTCTACCACTTCTTCGTGTCACCACCATACTCATAAAGGGTGAAACTTAGGCATTCAGGAACCACCAACACTTCCCTTTTAACACTAAATACAGAATACTCTTATTGCTCAAGCATTTATACTATTTTTTGTTGGTGTGTGTTTTTTTAACGAAAAAATCAATTTGCTGTAAGAGAATGTACAGTGAAATGGCTGAATTTGCCAACACACGGAAATGGAGTTGGTGAGGTGGCGGAAGAGAAAAGGTACAAAACAAACGCCGTTGTTTACCGATATTTGTGTTCCAAGCAATTAGTTTTTAGCAATTTGCGAAGTGTAATGCAAACAGCAGGATTGGTAATGGATAAATGAAATAAAATAAATAAATAAATCCTCCTTCAATTGAAGCTATATCTATCACAAAACTCAATAAAAGGATATACAAATAACAAGTTTTCCATATATATCTATATTTGAACTTTTAAACCAATTGGAATGGTGCAATATAAATTAATTAATGAAATTAAAATTCAAAATGGTGCTAACGATAATCCGGCTTTTCATGATCGCAGTTTTCGTAATTGTAAGAGATTCAGTGCTATCTAGTTCGTTCTTTTCGCTTTTAAGTAATGATCGAATGGGCATTAAGCTCCATTATTATATGAAACATCGTAGGTTTGTCATTACCTACTGCTTCTCCTTTTTTGTTTTTTTTGTTGGGTTTCGTTTTGTTTACTTTTTAATTTTATGACGCGAACGTTTTCATTCGTATATTAGAAATAACCGTAAACATTATCTCGGCTAATCTTGACCTACACGACTATTATTTCCTCTACTCTCACATGACTCCAAAATGACTGTGAACAAACAAACTCCTCCTTTACATAATGGTCATCAGGCCGATGTTGCTCCATGTCTGCACCGCCTGGAGCCTGACTTGTTGTTGCGACATCAAGAAACTCCAGGACAACACTGAACAAATTTCTCAGACTTGCAACAGACTCTTCTGGACTCACTAAAATTGACTCACTCCACAAGACTGCGTCCATTATCCCCTGTACACTCCTATATCCAAAATCGTCTGCTCAAACTCTTTTCCATCCTAGACTGTCATCCTAACCCACACTGCCGCGACATACTGTAATAACTCTACTATACAACGGAAAGAACTCCAGAATTGTCCAGATATTCTTTAATAGGTTTTTATAAAATTTAGTATTTCAACTCAACTCAACGCTTTTTTTTTTATATCGCATGGCAATTTAATACCAGTAACTAAACAACACTATTGCACACACAGCCTCCTACAGATCCTTCTATTCCCTACAAGCACAAAAGAATCAAACACATACTCTTCTAACTTTCTACTCTAGCTGCAGGTTTTTCCTCTTTTTCCTTGCATTCTTGTCCTTCAAATCTTAAGCTCTCTACATACCACAGTTTATGAAGGTTATAAAGAGTTGTACATTGGCACTTCATGTCTGTATTTATTGCATATATTTTTAATAAAGATTTATTTATCTATCCACCTATTTCTTTACCTACCAGCTTTTGTTTGAAATTGAAATAAAATCGCGTAGAATAAATAACCTTTTTTAGAATCTTTTAGTTGTAATTTAAATTTTTCACTTTTAATTTTACAACTATTTTTGTAAAAGAATATTTTTTAAACACCCAGAACAAAAAATGTCAAAAGTAGCAAGAAAAGAATATACTTGAAAGAAAGCATAGCATATTTGATGAGAAGATAGAGCAGCTGGAGAGCAGATAAGCTGCGTCTCCAGCATCCTTCGGAGAGCATGATGGATGTAGTCGGTACGTTACGTTCATCATACTTTCTCTGCATTAGTGTTCTACTTTATTATATAAATTGTACGATTTTTTATGAGTGCACAGTCAAAAATTTTTGAGTTTAATATTTTACTTTCAAGTTGAAATTTCCGTGCTTTCTTAAGTTGGTTTTTATACATATATTTTGTTTTAAAAAAACTGCTACTAATTTATAGCTAGTAATATATACGAACTTCTTAAAAACACCAATTGATCCTGCATCAATGAGGCAATACTCATTGTAACTGGCCATTAATAAAGGAACTGTCTCATTTCTTTCTTGCTTTTTTTTTTTACTTTGATTTCAATTCTGAACGGGTGCTAAAGACATATCCCGAGTCCTTCATATTGTGCAAATACCTTCTCAAATTAGGTTAATCTATGAATGAATAAAATACCTTGGAAAGGCTGCGTAGCCATCGTTTTTATGTGATGAATAAATTAAAATATCAGAATCTAAAATCTTTGGCTTCGTAGTCTTCCCCTCTAAAGAATTTAGTCTCTTGAAAAACAAACAAACACATCCTGAAGAACGTAATGCACCAGCAAATTATCCTAAAAGATGTACCTACCAGAAAGATTCTTTTTTTATACTTATTTGAATGAATATTTATAAAAAATAAAAAAAGATTGCTTTTTATAGGAACATACTTATTTCTAAAAAAAAATTCTGAATTATTGATCCTATCCTTAGGGTACGTTTACAACGGAGCTGTGAGCATAGATAATAGCGGAGATGGTAGCAGTGATGCATCAGCGCTTATAGAATAACCTAGTACATTCTTATGTGAGCGTGCACAACGAAGCTGCGACTAGTGACTAAAACGCGCTGGTATAAACGAGCATAGATGATAGAATTGAATTTTTCATTTTTCTGCTAGCTGAACTCCAGTATCGGAGCTTCAAAATGGAGGTAGAAAAATTAATTAGTGCTGTCTTTACTCATTATTTTTGGTTATTATTTTATTATTTACTTTTAAACAATATTTTGTTTTTTAAATCGTGCTTACATTTATTTTTATGTGTATTTATTTGTTTTTCCTCAATATAACCTAACCTCAGAGTTATCACTAGTTTTTCTTCTATAGTTATAGGATTTCCATGACAATTTTTCCTACGTTTTCTTAATTTAGACCTTATTTTTTCTAAAATTTAGTCAAATGTGGATGGACCCATCCTCACATATTCAAAAAAACGATCCGGATATTTCTAAGTTCCTTATATAAATAGTGAAATTCGCCCAAAGTACTTCGTTTTTTTATTTATGGTATGTACATGATATTTTCTACATCTTTTTTTTTTAAATATACCATTTCGTTGCTGGTGAACATGAAAACTCTTCTTCACTACTCGACATGTTGCCTGTATCACAGCTCCGTTGTGCACACTAATCAGCGATTATATTTTACTCTATCAGTTATCATCTCTGCTATCATCTATACTCACAGCTCCGTTGTAAACGTACCCTTAGACTCAAAACAGTTCTTTTGAAAGGTGTAATTCGAAACTTTTTGCGATTCGAAGGGAAAAAATGACCCTATATGCTGTAAAACAAATCTAAAACTATTATTATTATTTAGATTATTGTATTTTTCTAATCTACCCTTGTTGTAGTTAATATTTAAATTGACTATGTGCTAATTTAATATAAAATTATCCTTCATTAAAAATTTCTAGAACGGTTAAAAGAATGTTAGTAATAGTCGAACTTAATAAATTGCCGGAAACCACCTTATCATATAACAAATTATACAAACAGATGGTAAAATTGAGGCAAGTTTAATAAATTTTACTTGAAAATACCTCTTATAACGTTGGCTGACCTTAATGCATAAAGATGAGCAATATTTTAGTGTGTTCCAAATATGGCGTTATTATTTCTACTGCAGTTGTTTGTTAATGACTCTATTTGTAAGTTATTTATGGATGGTCGCACGCTGAATTTTTACTACAAATATTCTGCAGTATGATTTTGTTTGGGGGTTGTTTTAATTTTAGGCAATTTACTCGAAGTATTTTATTTGTGATTTGAGGATAGAGTAGCGTTGTTTTGGAAACCATACATGATGTACCGCAAGTCAGATTATTATTATTGGGACAATAGGCGGATCCAGTTCCCCAAGGCATCATAGCCAAAAGACTTATGGTGCAAACCCGTAGATAATCTAGTAGGAAATCCTTTCTTTCAAGTCCAGGATCTTACTTACAAGTTTTTTTTAACATGATACAATCTCCTTATATCCCTTTTTCCTAGACAAAGGATCCGGGCTAAATAATCCTACTCTATGAAGGTGTTTACTGAATCTGCCATTCCCTGTATTAAGGCCATATACCAGAATAATCTGATTCCTACCTAGCTTCAGGATCACCTTGATTTTGACTTTACTCAGAACGGGCTAAATACTTTTTTCTGCAACCATGTAAGAATGTTCTCATTACTCAATTAAAATCAGCTGTGTAATGCCCAACTTCCCACACTAGTGGGGGGAAATTCCCATTAGTGTCACTTTCCGCACAAGTGAGTGGAAAAACTTTATTGTGCTTCCTTGATATAAGAAGTTTTGTTATTAACATAAATATTTTCTGTAAAACTCTAATAAGCTTATTTAAATTTATTTTATCTAAATAATTAAAAGACGAATATTAAAAAAATAAAATAAAAATTGAAAGGAATATAGAAATAAAAATAATATTTTAATAAATAATTAGATATTTTTAATTATAACAGTTAAAAAGGTTATAGTTTTACCTTATAGAAATTTAAAATGGATTCTAGTCTGTTTAGTTTTTTTTTTTTTTAGTTAATAACCCTAATGGTTGCAGAAAAAATATAATATTTAACTCGAGTGGAAAGTATTTTCCTCACACTCGGCAATTTGCACTTGCACTCGCCTCGCTTCGCTCGCTCGTGCGTGCAAACCCTGCCTCGCGTGAGGAAAAGTACTACTTTCCGCACTTGTTAAATAAATAACTATTACCATGAACAGATTTTCAGGATTTTCTTGTTCTTTTCAAAAAGATCTGTTCGCACGGTGCTCTTAGTACTACCAAGAGCAGGTTCTGAACGGGATGGATTGCTCCATTTCTGTACAATTCATCAACAACTTCAGTCAGAATGACCCGGTAATCACTCAAGAAATATCTTATAGTGCCGCAAATGCTGCCATAAAGGCTCCCAAATAAAGGATCACAACAGGAAGAAAGTTATATCTTATTACTGCTAAAATATGCCGATTTTTTGTTTGTTTTTTTTCAAATCCAATGATAAAAACGAAAAATTTGTTAGCGAAATTTAATTTATAGATTAATAAAAATAGGTGAAATATAATAAATGTATTGAAATTTACACAGAATTCTTCTGTAACAAGTATATCAGATAACTAAGTCTTTACTTGATTGGAGTTTAGATTGGTGGCTCTTCAAAGAGTCAATTATTGGGCTTTACCACCGAGTAAATATCGTAAACTTCGATTAACGGTCGGGGATTGTCTGAAATAGCTAATGACTAAAGCAGGTCTGGATGGAGGGTACTTCCTTGTTTGAAGTAAGTTTTGAACGACTGTCAAGATTTCTCTCAAGTAGTAGGAAACTAAACTGAATATCAGAAACGAAGTTTCGGTGTTTCATTTGTTTTAGAATTAAAAGCTGACTATACACTCTAAACAAGAGGTTTACATAGATTGATTTTTTGAAAAAAACACGTTTTTAGATTAATATATCTGGCGAAAGCTCGATATCCGTAAATTTGATAACGATCCCATTTCCTTTCACTTTTGGGGGACTAAAGGAAATAAACAAATTCCTCTTATGAAGGTAAGGGAAATTAAAAAGACAAGTTAACCAGTTGTGCGCTGGTTAGTGAGCAAGGAACTGAGAGGCTCTAACTGACATTAAATGTTTGGAATACTACAATAAAATCTCCAGTAAATGGATTTTAATAAAGAGGCTAGAGAAATAATTTGACGAGGTAGATTTTACTAATTGAAATTCAATTCTAATCACTAAATAAATAAATGAAAATCCCGTGAGGTTTGAGCGCGTTATTTCACCACTAGATGGTATCAATGTATAACAGTAAATTCTATCGGAACTTATCTGACCAATTAGTAGATTTCCCAAGAGTGCATCCAAGATATACCAAAACCCATACTTTTGTTTAGCCTAAATATTTTCCACATTTTACGTGCATCAATAAAAGAAAACTTCATTCCTAGATTAAATCTGCTTTAAGGAAATATAAACTAGTTTCAAGTTATTAGGTTTTCTTCACAAAGTATTTATTATAAATGTATATAGTTCAAAAACAATTGGTTTTAAATAAGATGAACCCAATACAGCTTAAATAATGTATCTTCTTTCACATAATTCAACCATTTACCTAATAAAACATTTAATGGCATGTTGTGGTACTAGGCACGATCTAGTGACTGGCACGGCTAACCTTTTAGTGCAACTATTGTGTACGGGAGACTAGACATACGTACTGTTGAACCGATTGCAATCGCATTTGTCATATTTAGTATTCTAAAGTAAATTTAGAATAACTATTTTAAAATTATTTCATTATTTTAGGTTATTTTTGGTTTTTCAGGTCATTGTCATCATGGAACAATTCTAAAGAGTATTATTTGCAGGATATTACTTACATAAATCTTCATTTAGAATAGAGTTTGATTAGAACGATTTTTCTTGGTGAATATTTTCTTTCTGTGGCGAATTAAATGTTTTTGAATGTAATATTTAAGTGTTTCTTTACCAGCAAGAGAAGGGATTGCGGGCGGATAGTATTTTGAGTTTTGTTTCTTTCAGAAATATCCGGGATTCTAGCCACAGAGAAAGTCATAATTGTAAATAATACTTTTTGTTATCTTAGTTAAATTTTATAGTTACTTGGGATTTTTTCGCAAATGTTTCAATAATTTTTTTTCCCTCAATGAAAATAACTTATATTTATAATTTGAAGAAAAAAAAATGAAGAGCAATATTAACACTTACTGTGAATAAATTTTGTGATAAATAGAGTATTTATTCATTTATTGGCTTAAATTTTCATTTTCTTCGAAAGGGTTCATGTTAAGAGGAAAATTGAGGTCAGGGAAAGTCAAGCGTGAATGTTTTAAATTAGTGATCAAAGTTATTGTGCTTACCATTGGTACATGGATTCAAAAAGTTTTTGAAATTAAATGATCTAAATCTGAAAATTAATTAAAACCTCGGTGTTTTATCTTGGATTTTGGAAAATGTTGTTAAATCTGGCGATTTGTGTTACATTGAAACTTTTCTGAAAAAGAAATTAGGGAAACTTTTTATTTTTACAACGAAAATAATAATTTCAATTTTTATGAAAGTGATTAAATAAGTTAGAATAACTAAGTAAAGTAAAGTAAAGTAATTGCCTATTTTTTCAGCAAGCTTTACGTCCAACTACCAATTAGGTGTCATGTCATTGACGGAGGCGACTAGCAAACATACTTTACTGAAAATTTCTTTTATTAACTATCAAATAAAATTCAAGGCCAAGACCAGGAATCGAACCCAGTACCACAATACACATTAGCTTTGCAGGTCTCGCCTGTTAACCCGCTCGGCTACCGTGGCGCCTAAGTTAGAATAACTAATCGTAGGTATATCTCTCGAGATTCTTTGTTTGACCGAACCAGCCAGTAGAGCTGCTGTCTTTCTTCGAAATCCAGAGGGTTTTTTAAAATCCTAGTCACTTCTTATTATGATCTTCCTAATCGTAGCCAATCTGATTTTTTTCGAACACCTGTCTTTGTTAATGTCTTCTATCGTACGTAAGTTATTTTTCATCTTTACTAATTTGATCCTGAATAACATAATTAAACTAGATAGAATATCATTCACGTGAATTATAACAAAATAAAAAAGCTAAATATCTTCAACTATGCAGGTTCCGTATTTATTTTTAAATGTAGCCTTTTTGTTATTAGATCCTTTTATAAAATAGTTCATATTTTATTTATTCATTTTAAGGTTGCAAGAGAATGGAGGTTATGTTAAATTTTCATTTTTTTTGAACACTATGTTACCTACCTAAACTGAAGTTAAAATTAAACAACACTCTTTATGAGTTAACGAAATGTAAAACGTAGCTAATTTCCAGCTATTGAGTTTTAAAACAAGCCTAATTAGAGTTGTCCATTGACAGGAAACAACATTCTGTTTCCTAAAAAAAATAACACATTTTCAATTTCAATGTTCAGTTCAAATTACGATTTATACAAACTTCTCTTGTTTGAAATTTTGCATTGTTTTAAAATGAAATTAGGCGGTGTTTCTGAAAGTCAGGTGAGATTTTAGTTTAAAATTTTGTAAATGTGTGGAAATAGCTGCACTCTTCTTTCTATCTTAATTACTGGGTCTCCGGTGGGTCATGAAGAGGAAGCCGTGATCAGTTTTTAGTGTTGGTTGAATGGGATGGTTGCTGCAATTGCTGGAAAGTTTAGGACAATTTGGGCAGTCGTTGGGCATCCAACACCTGGTAAATCCTAACTCTGTTCCATTGCCGAAGTACGGTTGTATGTTCTCCAGATTTTAGGCTGAAGAAGGAGGTAACCAGATACCGCGCCTTTTATATAAATGTCCAAATCTTAAAGTGTCTATAGTCTGTCTTAGGAGGCAAGGAAAACCATCAACTGAATTATTCTTATTTTCGACAACAGTACGGAAGGCGAAGATATCGTAAGCTTTGCTTGCTGTTGGCCTGTGTTCATTGTAGCTTTTCAAGAAGAAGACGTGGTACCAAGGAATCGTGAACTGCCAGAGTAGGTTCTATGTTTACAGGCGGTAGCATTGTGGTAGCCTGGGCTCATAATAATGAAAATGGAGCTTTCCCAACTATTTATGCTCCAGAAAAATAATCTGATTCCGGTAATACTTCCACCATCTTCCATTCCGCTTCAGCCTCAGTTAGCCAAGGCAATAAACACATCTTCTCGAGGTCTAATCGGCAATAGGCTTCGAGTCCATGTCAATGTAAACAGGCATAAAGCCACGTTTAATTTTTGTCTAATCGCGTTGTAGACGCTAGTTTATACATCAACTTTTGGGTCTTGGAAGCTGTAGGAGATAATTGGCAATAATCTGTGGTTAGAAAAAGCTGGATCATATAAAAAAGATTTTTTTTTTTTTGTAACAATCCACATTAATTATTATTATTTGGGTACTTAAGTCATCCGGAAACAGAACATGAATGTTGAAGAACATCATTTCGCATACAACGTCGTCATCAACTTTTAGCACTAATACGGTCGCCATCTCTCTTTGTGTACAAAACACTAAATTTATTAAAGTACGAATCAGGCCTGAAAGCTATAATCAATTAATAAATCAAAAATGCCTCTTTAACATGACATAATTCCTCAGAGAATCCTAAGGATAAATACGATATTTGTCCTTAGAAACAAATTACGTGGTTTAGACTAGTCAGTCTTGAATGTCATAGGAAGGAAACAGTTCTGCACCTAAATAAGTGGGCCTTGAATAAAACATTGTGGACAGAGTATCAAAGCTAGGCCGAAGTGTGAAGCCAAGATAATTTAGGTGCAAAAGTAGAGATAGACATAAGTTAATTTCATGCTATTGGATGTTCCCCTAATATTTCTAATTTTTATTAGAGTTGTAACCTCTTTAGATCTCACTAGTATAACATGTTATTAATTTGCCCTATTGCACATTATTGCACTTTGCAGCCATTTAAACTGAAGTATTTAAAATTAGATAAAGTTTTCCAACTAGATATTACCGGTTCACTACACATGAATAGAGTATGCGCAGAGTTTTCTTTTAAAATCATCTAGAAAGTGCAATTTATTCAGCTGTCCGTAAATTCTATTCTATTTAGACTAATAGAAAACCATGCTGTTTTATTATCCTAACGTTTTATCAATTTTACTCTTGAAAAGTTTTAGTGAATACTCTGAAATGTTTCCAGTCGATTGTTTCAATCAACTTTATTTTTCTAAAACTTCTCTTAGTTCTCATTTTGAAATGTCTAATCTGTTAGAAACAATGGTGTATACAATTTTATTTCATTGCAAATAAGTAATAATGTTTCAATTATGTACTATAATGTGTAGAAATCATTTTATTGTGCAGATATCCGTGTATCTTAACGATAAGTGTAACCTGATTCTTGAAAACCATTAGCAGACTACCAAGAAAAACCAAATGATCTAATGAGGTTCTTTCAAAAGCGCAAACCTTTTCAATTTCTCCCAAATACCTTAATTAGATTTATATCTTGTACATGCATTGCTAGCTCAAACCTAATATTGTGAACCATTTCTTTAAGATATAGAGGCCGAGTTTTAGTGATTTGATTGAGTACAAGATTAGTAAATGAAAGATCTCCCAATTCAAGTCCTGCATGTAACTACTTTTTATTTGTTAGATAAAGTATGAGCTTTAATGCTCCATCCATTTTACCTAATTCCTTTATTTAAACCAAAAAAGAATATGTATCGAAAAAACAATTCTAGACACTTTATTTTGAAATCGATTTTTCCTCTAACAACAATTCATATTGCTCAACCTTACAAATTTTCTTCAACATAGACACTTTTCAGTAAATTGTAGATGCCTTCAATAGCAAGAAGGGTCACTAGGTATATTAAAATAGAACTTTTTGTGAAAAATGATTTCCAGAAACTGCCTAAAATTCAAAACTCTTCCTAAACCTTTACTGGCACTTGCACTACTTGCAGAAAAGGAGAAGTCATAGCCTACTTACGGTATTTTAAAGCTAATACTTAAACGTTGTTTCATTTTTCTAAGTAAATAACAAAAAAAATAAATAAAACTTGTTTCAAAGGGAAGGGATTAGCTATGCAGTTAGCATACTGGACTCCCACGTGGAGGTCCCGGGTTCGAATCCAGCTGCTGACCTTTAGATTTTCTCTTCCTAGGAGCTTCTTACAGCTCACTATCCTGGTGATGGACAGTGTTGTCTGTAACGAGAGAACCCTGTCCGGAGGCTGGCAGTGCACTGAAAAAAGCTCCGGGCGCCAATAACCTTAGATGTAATCATAAAAAAAAAAAAATAAAGAAGTTTCAAATTCTGAATTTACACCACAAAATTATTCTTAATTAAACAAAGGAATATAATTATCGAAATGCCATAATATGTTAAAACGGCACTTTTGCAGAAAGCTTAACATTAACAAGAACCCCTTTGTTCTGAATTCTCATCAACATTATAGGTCTGAATACGAATGAATAGTCCAGAGTTTAAAGAAATTTATATTACTAATATATGAATGTATTGGTTTTGTGACCGTAAATTGTTAAACTTAGGATGGAAGATTTGCGAGGAATCGGTCAAATAAAAACAACTCGTCTTTTTGCCAACGTTTCGACAAATATATTGTCCTCTTCAGGGCGTGGCTATGCGGGTAAAAATGGAAATAAACGTTCATTGCCATTATCTTACATATGTAATCATCCCTCTCAAATAATCATCACTCTCGAAATACGGAAAACAGAAAAAGAAAAAATTAATACCATTTCAATAGCCCTATTTTAGTGTGGGGCACTGGTATTGTATAATACCACTATGCAACTAATGCTTTATATGATGTTCATTCAAACACAACTTCTTACCAAAACAAAGCGGAACTTTGCAGACAGTACAGGCTGTCCTTCAGCGCACTGTTCCTTGAAATGTTCAAGTTCCATGTTTTGACCCAATTTTTTATAAACAATATATGAATTAACAACAGCTGCATCCAAATAATAGAACAGAATGCGGTGCCACCATTTTTTACTGCTATCGGTCAAGTTTATAATAAATATAAAAATTATTTCACTTATTTACGCATTTACCATTCATTGGTGCATAGCACTGCCAACTGAATGAAAAACTTTAAATAACATATTAAACTATGACTATTAGTAACTTCAACTTTTCGAGGTGGGTTAAAATATATCCCACCATGCAGCTGTTTTTAACCCACCTAGCCCCAAAGAGTTAAGAGAAAGTAATTCATACAGAAATAGTTTTATTGAAGTAAGAAAAATATGAAAAAGAAGAAAAAAATATCAGAATTCAAGGAATAAGATAAAATGAAAGAAGTAATCAAGACCAGAAAACAGCTGCAGAAAACCTAACTCTTGGAATTCATACGAGGGAAATTAAAGAAATGAAGTCGTTAGATATGGGCGCCAAAACAAAAACATCCATCATGTAGGTTATTTCATTTATTAACCAAAAAGAAAACGGTGTTTTCTAGCTAGAATGTAGAAGTTGGAATTAAATGTTGTTTACATCACAACTCATATTCTTTCGCCTCATGGGAAACTTTATCTCTCTATGTCCTTCGTCTTCTTCAACAAATACCTCTAATATTTCTTATTTTCCTGGAGAACATTCTCTATCCTCCTTTATTTCAATTGCCAGCGGCAAGATCGGGCGAAGCCCACGTGTTTTTTGTTTGTCCAAATTTTGTTTCTGAATCTTAATATCCAATTCTAATTCAGTTCCAAACATTTAGCACCCAGTGCATCATTCAACTTCAGCAAATCTCAGATTATGTTTTGCGTAATTTATGGCGTAATAAAGCATATTAAGAATATTAATGAACGAAATTATTGTAATTAGAACTAACCACTACTAAAACTATTTTTTTACGTAAATATTTAGACGTCTATTCACTAAATCATGAGAAAAGGTTAACAAAAGAGTTCACATTGAAAGCAATGAATTATTTTTTCAAAAAAAAGTTCCCCAGTATCCAATTTTATTTTGATTATACGTATTAATTTTATTTTAGTTTTATAACTTATTTTTAGTGCTTTAAATTTACGGCTTTTGTAGCTAGTATATAATCGTAAGGAGATTCAGTAATGCTGAAACAGTGAATGCTATAAAATGTACCAATACTGTTAGGTTATAGCTGCAACACTTAGCACTAGCTGCAGCTATGAAGAGAGAGCTTACTATAATGAGTTTTGTAGTGTTGGGAGGTTAAAATAGTTTTGTTGTCGAAGAACAGTTCAAACGTTTACGACCTATTCATTAGTAGCCAGCTCACGTACAGCTTCCAAATTTATCAGTGATAATACTGGCCAGCTACCAAGGCATGATCGCCGGCAGTTCAATATCTTGTCTAGCCCCACTAAACGCTGCGGTACTGTGTTATATAATGATCTTGTTGAGGGTCGTAAGGGACAAACCGAGTATATTCATTGGATAATTTCCTGCCGAGTATACTTTCAATTGTTATGTATTTAGTGTATGTAAAGTAGTTACTTGTTTTTTATTTGTTTATTATAATTTAAGACGCGTCTACATCTGAGGTTATTTGCGCCCGGGGCTTTTTCAGTGCACTGCCGGCTTCCGATCAGTGTTCTTTCGTTACAGACAACGTTGCCATCACCGGGACAGTGAGTTGTAAGAAGCTCCTAGGAAGAGAAAATCTTAAGATCCAGCAGCTGGATTCGAACCCGGGACCTTCCGCGTGGGAATCCAATACGCTAACAGCATAGCTAACCCCTTCCATAGTTACTTATTAGTATTTAAAATTTTATTGTCTTTTCTTATACAGGGTGTTCATTTTAAGACGGCTCAAATGCATTTCATGCTTAAACAGGTAAACTGAGCAAAAAATGGTAGATGAAAAATTTGTTGCCTCTAGTTTCAGAATATGTGACTTGATTTTAGATTCAAGCCCGCATACGCGGCTGACGCACGACCAAAAGTTAGAAATTGCAGTTTACCCTCATTTTCATATACACAATTTTAAAGAGTATACAAAGTTATAGTAGAAACCGGAAACCGCAATGCGATATCTTCAAAATTAAAGGTGCTAGGCCATTTCAAAATCTGGTATTTATTAATCATATTTCAATGTTTTAACTTGTTATCAAAGAGAAAGAAGAGCACGCGATAGGTCATTTTCATGTATTTTTCATCTCCTTTCTACTAAAAATATTGCCAAGGCAGTAAAGCTAGTATTTTTCTTAATATCCGGAAATAAGTCGTTTTCCGAGTGATTTTTCTAAGAAAAATCAAATGTTCTCAAACATATACAAAATGGCTAAAAATTAATTTTACATCTGTTACAAACAAGAAGGTTTAATAATTATTTGATAATTTTGGGAGAGATGCGTTTAATTACCAAAAAAATTGGAAACCTCCTGCTACATATTTAAGTGATCAATATCTTTCATGTAAAGGGTCAAACTTATTGCTCAATTTATCAAATAATGCACTTTACTCAACTTGTGAAGCATGTACTGTGCTTTCAAAGATGCCTCCTCTGGCTCGCAAGCCAGGTTAGCCAGGAGGTTTGTCAACTGCTCTCTGTATCTGAGGAGGCACCAAAATCAAGTCACATATTCTGAAACTAGAGATGACGGGCAACAAATTTTTCCTCTACCATTTTTTTTTTTTTTTTTTGGCCCAGATCAACCGTTTAAGCATGAAATGCATTCGAGCCGTCTTAAAATGAATACTCTGTATACAGGGTGTCCCCCAAGCTATATGGATAACGACTTTTTCTCGGAAACTAAGATAGCTAGAAAAAAAGCTAAACAATACGTGTCCCCTTAGTTTTTTGTTAGAAATCCAAATTTAATTTGTAAATTTTTTTCGGTGCTTCCAGAAGCGAGATACAGGCACCAACTTCATTTTTTCAAATTGGAAGGTGTGGATTTTATTTCAGAAATTGATTCCTCTATTTTTTTAAAGAAAAATTTACTTGAACGGTTTTTTTGTGTGAGCGATATTTTACAAGTTATGAATGAAAACATGACTCTTATAAGAAATTTCAAAATGATAATATTATAACAGTTTTTTTGATTGAATATGAAGAAAAGCATTATAAATTTTACTCCTCATTAATATTACAGATCATGCTCGAACTGGCCTCCACCATTAGGGATGTATAGACACGCTCTTTCCCGCCAATTGCCCCTTACTGCCAAAGAAATAGATTCGGCTTTAACCGAGTTATAGGCATCTATTATTCTCTGCTTTAGTTCATCTACAGATGCAATTCCGACTTGATTCTGATACTTGTAAAATATTGCTCACAGAAAAGAAAACGTTCAAGTAAATTTTTCTTTAAAAAAATAGAGGAATCTATTTCTGAAATAAAATCCACACCTCCCCATTTGAAAAAATGAAGTTGGTGCCTGTATCTCGCTTCTGGAAGCACAGAAAAAAATTTACAAATGAAATTTGGATTTCTAACAAAAAACTAAGGGGACACGTATTTTTTAGTTTTTTTCTAGCTATCTTAGTTTCCGAGAAAAAGTCGTTATCCATATAGCTTGGGACACCCTGTATACAATTTCCTACTTGGTACTGGCAGTCTTACTAGGCATCTAGGATATTTTTGGTTTTATCCTCACTTCAATAGAAAGAGAGAAGTTATTACAATTTATATTGAAATTTTAGATTTAAAGTTGTCACTGGAGAATCATTCTTTGGCAATTTATTTGCTCCATATCGTCCAGCTTAGCAACCTTCAGATGTGTTCTAAATTATTATAATTTTATTTATTTTAGTAAATAAGTTATCAGATTAGGGAACAAGGGTGAATTTGAAAGTTAATTACAGAATCTTCTTTTCCAGAAACTGGGAAATAAATCTAAAGAAAGATCTTTAAAAAGAAAAATACAAAAATGAAATTAAATGAATTAAAAAAAACTTTCAGCGAGATTCAGTTCTTTAAGAATTAATACTGAGAGGAATGATAAGATCTCTCTATCTCAATTCATATAATTTCAAAAATATAAAAATTTGCGCTCTCTTGAATCTATACATCCTTGTATACAAATAAATATTTTGTATCTTCGTATTATAGCAAAGATTAACATTGCTAATGGTGGTAAATGAAACAGAGCTATTCGCATCGCTATTTATTTTTTTAAAAAAATTATTACTCGATTAGCTAGTTTTTACAATACATGCAGTTATAACTAAAGTATGTGAGAAACTGGATTAGCTGGAGAGTTCAAAAAAACAACCAACATCCAGATTAATACCATCTCTAAATATTTATCTGAAAATATCATTTAAATGCGAGGAATATGATAAAATCAATGTAATAAAATTGATTTAACAGGAAGAATTCATTTCTACCTCTTATTCTCTAAACTGAAATTGCATTACATTTTTTTATTTGTACCTACATATGCATAGATTTAGAAAAAATCCAATATATTGAGAACCAATATACTCAGATTCAATGTACATTGCAACATACGCTTCATACTTTCATACTACATCTGTTACTGGTATGCTTTTGTAAGATTTGATGAAGTTTCTCATTTTACTTCGTGTTTACAGTTTATTTTTCTTGTATTTGGTAAAGGATATTTTGGGAGGGGATAGATTTATAACATTTAGTGAAGATAGAATACAAAATAAAATTATTTTTCTAGCCTCTCTCCCAGAGCTAGCTGAGAGCATAACTTGTAAGGTTTGTAGCTGGCAGGTTAAATGGGGAAATAGAAAATTAAAGACAGTGGGGTCTATAATTCTAGTGTTTATTTCTGTGATCATTATTTTGTTTTTACAGTTTGCAATTCGTTTTAAAAATGTGACGTGCCTATATTTTTATTATTTATAAACATAACACACTGAAGCTAGGCAGCACACAGCTGTCAAAAACCTCTCGTTTTGTGGATGAACAAAATGCCAAAAAACAGGAATGAAAACCTGTTTTTGCTCATATAATAATTTCAAACTAATTTTTTTTAAAAAATATACGAGGGTCGTTTGAAAAGTCCGTGCAAAGTCAGAGAGATAGCACCACTGACGCGTATCGAGGTTATGTTTAGTTAGTAGCATCTCTTGGAAGAGCACACACCAAGATTCAGCCAGATCGGTCTATTTCTTTGTGTTTGGCATTTGTTTGAATCGAGGAAGTCGAGTGATTTTCAAAAAATGGACGAAAAAGAATTTCGTGTGTTGATTAAACACTACTTTATGAAAGGCAAAACGCCTCAGGAGACTAAAGAGAAGCTTGATAAACATTATGGTGACTCTGCACCTTCGATTAGAACAGTTTATAAGTGGTTTCAAAATTTTCGGAGTGGCCATATGGGCACAAGTGACGCTGAACGTTCTGGACGCCCTGTTGAGGTTACTACTCCAGAAATCATTGATAAAATCCATGATATGGTGATGGATGTCAGAAGAGTGAAGGTGCGTGAGATTGCTAGTGCTGTGGGCATCTCGAATGAACGGGTACATAATATTTTGCATCAACATTTGAACATGACAAAGCTATCCGCAAGATGGGTGCCGCGATTGCTCACGCTTGACCAAAAACGAAATCGTGTGAAGTGTTGCAAGGACGGTTTGCAGCTGTTCCAGAAGAATCCGCAGGACTTTAAGCGTGGTTTCGTCACTGTGGATGAAACATGGATACATCACTACACTCCTGAGACCAAAGAACAATCCAAACAATGGGTTACCAAGGGGGAATCTGCGCCAAAAAAGGCGAAGACCGTTCCTTCGGCCGGAAAGATTATGGCGACTGTCTTTTGGGATTCGCAAGGAATAATCCTCATCGACTATCTGGAAAAGGGTAAAACTATTACAGGTGCATATTATTCATCGTTATTGGACCGTTTGAAAACCGAGCTGCAAGGAAAACGCCCACGATTGGCCCACAAAAAAGTCCTTTTCCATCACGACAACGCACCAGCTCACACCTCAGCAGTTGTGGTCGCAAAATTAATGGAAATAGGGTTCCAACTCGTTTCACATCCCCCCTATTCTCCAGACTTGGCTCCCTCGGACTACTATTTGTTCCCCAATATGAAGAAATGGCTGGCGGGAAAAAGATTTTATTCAAACGAGGAGGTGATTGCAGAAACGAATGGCTATTTTTCAGACTTGGACAAATCCTATTATTCGGAAGGGATCAACAAACTAGAGCAGCGTTGGACGAAGTGTATAAGCCTAAAAGGAGACTATGTTGAAAAATAAAAAAGGTTTACCCCAAAAAATTAAGTAGTTTTTATTTTTGCACGGACTTTTCAAACGACCCTCGTATGCATATAAAAGTCAAACTTAATAACAGGTATTTTATTTATTTAACGTGAACCACGAAATAAATAATTAATTGTGTATTGATCAGGAACAACCTAAAAACAAATGTGACTGCGAATAAATAATTCCTCAGAAACCTACCAAATTGTATTTTTACCTCATCTGGTTCCGTTTTAAGGAAATAATTAAAATAGGAAATGACGTAATCATTTTTCTTTAAAGAGAATTATTTCGCTTACCTTACTAACTTCAATTAAAGGTAATTGTTTGGTGTAATAGTACAAATGTTAATAGCAAAAGTGTAATCTTTTTTAAGAATACTAATTCTGAACCTGTTTCGTATTTCTTCTACCAATTATTGGATTACTGCTTAGCATTTAAATAATAAAGTAGCCTATTACACAATTATTGCGCTGATACTCGTAGCACAAAATATAATTCAATGATATTAAAATTTTATGTAAGTTTGACATTACATTGAATGTAAATGGTTTACATATACATTAATTTGTTTTAAATAGTTTTCAAACTTTTACTGTAGGCAAAACATTTTCTCGTTTTCCCATTCAGTAAACTACAGCGAGAATTTATTTCTTTATTTAGTTATAAGTAGAAATTACAGTTTCTTTTCTATTTATTTTTTTGGTGTATCACCAAGTCATTAGCACCTCGAATAAAATGCAAACATTTATGTTGCAATCTACAGCAGACCATGAAGATTCGGTTCCTTAGAAATGTAGAAGGTAAATAGCATAGGATCCTTTAGGAGGTTCAGCCAATTGTCCAGGGTAAACAGTGAAAGAATTTGCAGGAATGCGCATATTCAGAGAAACTGAGGGCCCAAGATTGAGAAGTAAATCTAGAGAGAAATGGGTATATATAGTGTAGAGCATGTTCAGGAGAAAGGAGGATGAATTGAAGGTGGTGAAAGTTGTTGGTAAGGGATGGAGATGTCTGTGCGTGGCTATATGCATGTAAGAGGATACGCTCCTGTCGCAGGTGGTAGGATTAAGAGGAAGAAGGATACCATACGTCAGCTAGAACTTCTAATTGTCATTTACCTCCTGAGGATGATCTGGAGCGAAATCTAGATAAAGGGGCAGGTAACTGAACCCAAGGGACAGCAACTAAATCGACGAGACATTTACTTGACATACATCCTTGACATTATCTATAGCAAAGCGTCTTTTACAACATTATAGTAGAACTTGCGGAGACGATAGTAATCTAAAAGCCTAAAATCCTTCTAAAATAATCATGCCCACGTTTATGCTTCCAGATTTGGAATTACCGAAGCATTTTTTGAAATCCGAGAACTTACCGGGCCAAACAAAAGTGTTTTTATTAAATTTAATTTTAAAAATCCTATCTCCTCATTCCGATGCTCATACTGCCAGTCGGGCTCTTCAAACACACATCTACCACTTACAGGACTGGCTTACCAAATGGAGAATCAAAACCAACGTTACGAAATCAAAATTTATAGTATTTACTCTCAGACGGAAAAGCCTACCTCCCATCTTCATGAACCAAACTCCTGTACCAACTGTGGACAAAGTACGCTACCTTGGACTGCATCTAGACAAACGGTTGACATGGTTGACTCTGAAAAGACAAGAAACTAACCAACGCTACAAACTTCTCGCCAGACAACTTGACAAACGTTCGAAACTTAACTTACGTACATAATAAAAGACTCTTATATCTACTGTTACTGCGACCTATTTGGTCATACGGCATTGAAGTATGGGGATCGACTAAGCGTTCCAACCTCACTACTCCTCCAGACATTACAGTCAAAAATACTTCGAAAACTTCGGAAACGCTCCTCACTATTCATAATGACCTCAAAATCCCTTTCATTACAGATCTTGCTAACACTCGTTTTCTCAAATTTCATTCCTCTACAGCAGCTCATCCTAACCCTCTCATAGAACACCTACCTATCTTCCTCCACATTACCAGCTAATCCTCTAAGGAGATTGAACAGAAGATGGCCTCGTGATCTACTGTCATAAGAGCATACATATGTCCAAGATAATGGAGTGACACTGCTGGGTGCCTTCTCCACCCGTATATTTTCACGTGATATTTTTTTTATCAGGTACCACATTTGCTTGGTGCAACAATCGTTGCAGTTGTAAATTTCAATAAAAGATTTAAACAAAAAAAATTAAAAATAGAAAAATAAAATTTTATAATGCTCGCATAAATATATTTCTTAAAACATACGAAAACAAAGCGAGGATTTTTTCTGTGGCAGATAATGGAATGAAATTTATTTGAAAGATATTCTTCCTTCATCTTGAGGCTTTCTTGCTGCAGGCACTAAAGTGAGAAAATAATCTGCTATCCATTTTCATGAGCGTGCACACATTTTTATAAAATTTTCATTGTAGGAAGAATAAAATCTAAATTTATTATTGTAAATTTAAAAATGATTATATTTATTTAAGAACGGTTATATTTAATTTAATTAACCTTTTTGGTAAACAAAATAGACAAAATTAGATAAGTACGTATTTAGACAAAGCACATGCGTTTGTAACTTTGGACAATATTAACGTTAGACATAGTAATACCATATATCACTTGGCCAAGGTTATCCGGAATGGTTAGATCAATTAATGCCCAAAGTGCTAATTATAATATAAATTGCTAGAGGCAGCTTATTACAGGCAGCGTTAATTACAAGCACAGGAAGGTGACAATGACAATCATGATTGTCACCTACATAATGCTGTGAATGGCATATAATTATGATCCTTATCTGTCCTAAACTTCCGCAATGTGTGATTTTTTTTTATTCATTTATTTTATTAGATGATGGAATATTTCAATATAAAAGTCATATTGTTTTTAGCAGTAAAAACTATATTCATATTAATCTGAATCAAATACGGCGTGGACATTCACTTAACTTTGTCTTAATTGCTCACTTACTAATTTAAAACCACTTGGTGACCTTACGACAGGAAATTTTTAGGGAAAAAATCCAAATGAAAAAACGGTCATAAAACAAATACTCTAAACCAGCGGTTCTCAACCTGTGGGTCGCGATCCCGGCGGGAGTCGAACGACCAAAACACAGAGGTCGCCTAAACCATCGGAAAATACATACTCGTATTTCCGATGGTTTAGCCGCTGAGAAGCCGCGCTACCGTCTGCAGCAGCGCTATTCAGCTGGAACGCGCGCCGTTATGGCCGTTAATTTATTGGAATTACTAATAAATATTTCTCAATATACAGGGTGATCCATTTAAAACGCACCAATCGCTAATAACTTTTTAGGGAAGCGGAATCCCGAGAAAAACCACGAAGTAAACTATATGTTTTTATTGGTCTAGTTTTCAAATTTTTCACCCCCATGCTGTATCTTCATTTTTGGAAGAGTTATGGCAAAAAACCTAATCGGGGTTTCATAAGGACCACTGGTTTTGACAATGATTATGAAAACTACGTAAAACATTGTGAAAAATGACGTCAATCCGGTTTTGATATCTCTAATATTAGTCAGGATATTTAAGATGCGTGTGCAGTCATTCTTATTATGTACCTAAAAAATTAAAATACTTTTTTTAATAAAGTGTAGTCATACGCGGAATTCGAACTGGGGATCTCCCACTTACAAAGCCACACTCTTGGCCACTTTCATAATCATTGCCAAAACTAGTGGTTTTTATGAAATCCCGATCAGGTTTTTAGCCATAACTCCTCCAAAAAAGAAGATACAGAATCGGGGGTGTAAAATTTGAAAACTATACCAAAAAAAACCATATAGTTTACAATAAACAATAGTTTACTTCGTGGGTTTTTTCGGGATTCCGCTTTCCTAAAAAGTTATTAGCGATTGGTGGTTTTAAATGGATCACCCTGCATAATTAAATACTGTTTTTGTGATTAATCACTATGTTTAAATTATGTTTGATTTGTAGCAATGAGAATACATAATGCATATCAGGTATTTACATTCCGAATCATAACTGAAGCAAAATTACAGTTATGAAGTAGCCACCAAAATTATTTTTTTGGTTTGGGGTCACCGCAACATGAGGAACTGTATTGCGGGGTCACGGCATTAGAAAGGTTGAGAACCACTGCTCTAAACAGAGTCAAGAGAAATTAAAAAAGTTATTTTTGTAAGTAGTGGGAAAGGGAATTAATTGTAGTTAGTCTGCAAACTATGAAGAGGTGCAAATCTGAAAATTCAAAGTACTATTTAAGCTAAAAAAAATAGTCTGCCTGCTTGGAAGACGGTAGCAATGCCCTTATTAGACTGAACTAATCGTCGCTACAAACTGCTAGATTAATACTTAACAAAACAAAAGTTCAACACAAATGAAAAAAAGTCTTTTTGTCTAATATTCCTAATAATATTTTGAATAATAATTATTTCTGTTGATTTTGATAGGGGAAGGCACGAATGTACCCCACTTTCCCCCTCGTCGTCTAGATCGATGAGTTATGAGGGGAGAAGTGGAGATACTCCAACATACCTAAGTTCCACCCTACCTTGCTCAGCAAGGTGCTGAATGTGGAAACCAGAAGGTTCCGCGTGCCGACCCAGTTCGAGTTGCCAAAAGAAGAGAAAAGCTTAAAAAAGAACAGAGGCGCTAATGACCTCGGTAGTCGATGCGCCCGACAAAAAAAAAAATTTCTAATAAGGCCTAAAGTATGGGGATCAACCATCAAGTGCATCTCAACCGTTCAATCCAAATATTCTATGGAAAATTCTAACTAGAGCCTGCAAATCCCTTCTGTCCATATCCTGGCAAAAACTCGTTTCCACAGATTACGTTTCAACCCAACAGCTCATCCTAATTCTTTCAGCTCGTCGAATTGCTTTCCTTGCTGATATATTGGGTAATCTTTCAAGTAGATTATAGGCAAGATAGCAGCTCGATCTACTTTTATCACGAAATCAGTGAAATGTGTCTCATTAATGGAGTGTCATCATCACTGGGTATCTTCTACAATCCAACATCTAATAACAAACAAATATATGTACATACTTACATATTTTTTTTATTATGAATTGTCAATAGCCATAGAAATTGATGAACAGCTATCCAAGACCAGGTGTTGGCCACCCGTTTTGGGAGCGATCTTCAGGTCTCTGTTCACAATTGCACGATTTGCCTCCACTGTGATACGAATTTCTATGTGATTATGGCATTTTGTGACAGTCTACAACTTGCTTGCTGCTAGGCCTAGCGCTCTTTACGAGAGCAGTTACAGTTGCTGAAGTTAAGCTTGACAGCAGCAATGTAACTACTGCAATTCTCATTACTCTTGCAGCAGCATCTGGTGAATGTTGAGCAGTGAATGGGAAATGATTTCTTTGCATACGTTTCGTGGAGCACTTCTACAAAGAATGCGAGAAAAAAAGAAGTCTGTTTAAAGTACTGTGATAAAATAGGATTGTAAAGAAACATTCTCGATGGAGTCGTTAAATTTTTGTGATAATCGCTAATGTGCGTGATCTAACGCTATTCAAAATAATATCTTGATATTTTAATATTTATATTTTGTATGTGTGTGAAACAGTACGATTTACTGTACAGGAAATACATTTAGTGAAGTTTTATAAAATATATTAAAGATAAGATCATATTAGAACGTTCGTAATAAATAAATTGAAGTTAGATAGGAAATGAAAAATGCTTATTATTATTTTTTTTTTTTTTGTAACTTTCTTATTTTTTTGCAGAACTCGAGCTATAAACTAAATTACTTTACTGAGTTTCTTATATTTCATTAATATTTTTATCAGATTATAATATTTATTCCAATATTTCTTTGTATATCTAATTTATAACAGGATATTGAACTTAACATTGAACTCTATCTTAGTCATTCTTCCGGCTTAATTGATAAATGTGAGAGTGATTTTAAGAAAATTCTAAATTTGTTTATGTGGACAGCAATACTGTTCAGTTACTATTCATCTAGGCTCAAGACTTACACATTTTAATCCCTCGTGTTAATTTTAATTGCATATTGGGTCATTCGCTAAAATATCCACTCATGTTTGCGGATTATACCCAAGTTAGAGTAAGTTTACAACGGAGCTGTGAGTATAGATGATAGCAGAGATGATAACTGATAGAGTAAAATATAATCGCTGATTAGTGTGCACAACAGAGCTGTGATACATGCAACATGTCGAGTAGTGAAGAAGAGTTTTTATGTTCAGCAGCAACGAAATGGTCTATTTTAAAGAAAAAACGCTTTAGAAAATATCATGTACATCCCATAAATAAAAAACGAAGTACTTTGGGCGAATTTCACTATTTATATAAGGAACTTAGAAATTATCCGGATCGTTTTTTTGAATATGTGAGGATGGGTCCACCCACATTCGACTATATTTTAGAAAAAATAAGGTCAAAATTAAGAAAACTTTGGAAAAATTGTCATGGAAATCCTATAACCTTAGAAGAAAAACTAGTGATTACTCTAAGGTTAGTAATGATTTTATTGAAAAAAAACAACAAATAAATACACATGAAAATAAATGTAAGCACGAATTAAAAAATAAAATATTGTTTAAAAGTAAATAATAAAAAATAATGAGTAAAGACAGCACTAATTAATTTTTCTACCTCCATTTTGAAGCTCCGATACTGGAGTTCAGCTAAGAAAAATGAAAAATTCAGTTCTATCATCTATGCTCGTTTATACCAGCGAGTATGAGTCACTAGTCGAAGCTTCGTTGTGCACGCTCACATAAGAATGTACTAGGTTATTCTATAAGCGCTGATGCATCACTGCTATCATCTCCGCTATCATCTATGCTCACAGCTCCGTTGTGAACGTACCCTTAGTGGTGAAAACGCCTGAGGTGAGGCCATAATCGTTGGGTTTCTAGGTGTGAATAAAATATTGAGCTGTATAAAATATAAAAGTAACACTTAGTCAAGGAGTCCTTAACAAAAAAGTTACAGTCGAACCTCTCAATAACGGACACTGGCGGGGGAAAGCAAAGTGGCCGCTATTTGGAGGTGGCCGTTAGAAGGAGGTAGGCAAGTTTCATAATGAAAAAATATGGGTTTTTTCCAAACATCTATTTAAAAATTGTTTATTATTAATAGATTTAAAAACGTAAATAATTGCATAATTATTGCAGCTATATGATATGCATCAAGTTTTTCTTAATTATCCAAAAAAAAATTATCAAAAAACTGCATATTATTGACTTATTCATAACAATAATAATTTCACTTCCTCATCTTGAAGTCGTATTTGTCAGATCGTTATTTTCAAATTCAAATCGGGACATCGTATTCAGCTAAACATCGTATTGAAGCGGGTGTTCCTCAAGGAAGCATCTTAGGACCTATCCTATATGTTATATACACAGCAGACATACCAATCCATCCTGAAACTGTCCTCCTAACTTACGCAGATGACACAGATATACTTTCTCCTCACATTGATCCAGTAACTTCACACAGAAACCTTCAAACTCATCGCTTTTTTCTTGAGAAATGGTTTAAAAAATGGAAAATCAAGTTAAATGAAACAAAATCTCAAAATATTACTTTTACTCTCCGCCGGATCACTCTTCCTCCGATCTTTTATGACTCAATTCCAATTCCTCCTGCCAATGTTGTCCGTTATCTTAGGCTTTATTTAGACAAAAGACTGACTTGGAACCATCACACACGACTTAAACGAACTGAAGTTAACAGACATTATGGACTACTTAAATGAGCCGTCTGGACGTACGGTATTGAACTGTAGGGTTCAACGAAACGCTACAATCTTCAACGAATCCAATCGCTTCAGTCTAAAATTCTCCGCACTATCGTTAACGCTCCGTTTTACGTCTCAAATCTAACTATCCACACAGACCTGGAAATTACGTTTGTAGGTCCAGGTTGCTCGAACTCGCTACAAAAGTTTTCATCAGAACTTGCACTCTCATTCCAATCCTCTTGTCCGCCATTTATCACCACATCACCATACAGACGACTAAAACGCCAGTGGCCTCGCGATTTTCTCTCCTGAGGAGAGTAGCTAATCCTGGAGACGACTTAGGGAGTGTTTATCACTGGGTAGCTTCTCCCCTCAATTAGTTAGTTTGTCAGTTATTGTCATTGTTACTTATAGCGTGTCTGGCGCTGGTGTAACTTTACAAATAAATTAAAAAAAAAAAAAATGCAGAATTTGATAGCAACGGGGCCTGAATTATTTGCAGTTAAGTTTATTGTTTATTATATCGTCATGCGGGACAGGGAACATGTATCATACCAACATAAACATTCGCCAGAGCGGCCATGCCAATATGTTGGTATAAAAGAATATTTAACTTGCTGTAAAATAATAATAATAATAATAGTAATAGTAGGGGAAGGGATTAGCTATGAGGTTAGCATACTGGACTCCCACGCGGAGGTCCCGGGTTCGAATCCAGCAGCTGACCCTTAGATTTTCTCTTCCTAGGAGCTTCTTACAGCTCACTGTCCGGTGATGGACAGTGTTGTCTGTTACGAGAGAACACTGTCCGGAGGCCGGCAGTGCACTGGAAAAAGCTCCGGGCGCTAATAACCTCAGCTGTTGATGCGCCAAAAAAAAAATAATAATATTATTATTATTATTATTATTAACTATAATCCAACATGAACTTTCCTCTCAAATCAAATTTTGTAATAACTGGCCGTTCGCGTTATTCCCTGAATGCATTGTTAGGATGCGTACGTTTCTATTCAACGGAAGTTTATTAAGCCAGTGCCTCCTTGTTCACTCTTGAATTTGTATACTTATTTTATTTTTATGAATTTTATATTTCTTTTTATTATGTTTATTTTTTTGTACATTAATATTTGATAAATTTCTTTCCTGTTGTTGTCACGCGCTAATGAAAATAAGTACAAATCTTAGCAAAATTTTTTTTGTAGTGATTATTTTAAAAACAGGCAACATTTCAACGATGGGTATAGACTGGAAATAATTCAATGCAGCAGTATCATGTAGAGGGGCGTGAGAAGGGAGTATTACATGAAGGGTCAATTCTATTAATAAGTTACATTGCGGTGGCTCTGACATTCAAAACGATAGCCGTAGGCCTAATTTCCTCCGATCTTTCCACTCTTTTTTTACTGAGCTTCAATTTGCATGCACTCTAATTACAGTTGGTGTCACGTAGTACGGGGCCATGCATTCATACTTTTTGCCATTTACACACGCGCCCAACATGACAAACATATACATACACTCCTCTGTATTATCACTGTAATATTAATAAAGTCGCCACCACATTGCTATTGGATAATGAATTTTTGATAGAAGTATCCAACAAATTTTTGATCTGGTATGATGTACATTAACCAAACCTAATTGCAAATAACCCATTCTCGCAGTTTTGTTTTTAGTTATAATAATTTTCTATTGTCATTTACTGTGGGGTTATATTATTATTATAGCCCAGGGATCGGCAACCTATTTTAAGTAGAAAGTCATATTTCCTGAAATAATTTTAATAAATCTTATCAAGAGCCGATAGAATGATAGTGTAAAAAGCTCTAGTAGATCATTTGTATTCACAAATTATTAATTTATGATATCCAATAACATTTAAATGTTTTATATATTTATTTTCACATATTGCAAAGTAAATAAACAAATAAATAACGAATGAAGAGGCGGCAGTCTTACAATATAAATCAAGTACTTTATTTTGATATTGTATAATTCTATTCAATTTCGAACCTATCACATTTACAATTATTTTTGAAAAAATACCTTTAATAAATGGAATTTTCATTCGTTTCAATACAATAAAACTATACAATATATTTTGGACAGGCTGAAGAGTCACACAATTTGGATAAGAGAGCCGCGGGTTGCCGACCCCTGTTCTAGCCGGATATTAACGGTAATTTTAAAACATTAATTCTGATCCAAAAATTTGTATTAGTGACTATTACTGAAGGAAGGGGCCTAAAATGCCTTTCTTTCTAAGTTGTGTGAGCAAAATCTCATTTAAGTTTAAACTTAATACTTTACTTAGGCGCGAACAAAGAACAGCACAGTAATGTTTTACTCAATATCTAGAGACCATCTTAACGAATTGATTCAGATTGTTAAGATTTGCTCAAGAACGGCTCTGTGAATTATGATTCTCTTTAAATATTAAATTCCATTTACAAGAATATGCATATAAATATGGCCTAAAGTGCGAAGGTCGTTTGAATAGTCCGTGCAAAGTTAGAGAGATAGCACTACTGGCGCGTATCGAGGTTATGTTTAGTTAGTAGCATCTCTTGGAAGAACACACACCAAGTTTCAGCCAGATCGGTCTATTTCTTTGTGTTTGGCATTCGTTTGAATCGAGGAAGTCGAGTGATTTTCAAAAAATGGACGAAAAAGAATTTCGTGTGTTGATTAAACACTACTTTATGAAAGGCAAAACGCCTCAGGAGACTAAAGAGAAGCTTGATAAACATTATGGTGACTCTGCACCTTCGATTAGAAAAGTTTATAAGTGGTTTCAAAATTTTCGGAGTGGCCATATGGGCACAAGGGACGCTGAACGTTCTGGACGCCCTGTTGAGGTTACTACTCCAGAAATCATTGATAAAATCCATGATATGGTGATGGATGACAGAAGAGTGAAGGTGCGTGAGATTGCTAGTGCTGTGGGCATCTCGAATGAACGGGTACATAATATTTTGCATCAACATTTGGACATGACAAAGCTATCCGCAAGATGGGCGCCGAGATTGCTCACGCTTGACCAAAAACGAAATCGTGTGAAGTGTTGCAAGGACGGGTTGCAGCTGTTCCAGAAGAATCCGTAGGACTAAGCGTCGTTTCGTCACTGTGGATGAAACATGGATACATCACTCCTGAGACCAAAAAACAATCTGAGCAATGGGTTACCAAGGGGGAATCTGCGCCAAAAAAGGCGAAGACCGTTCCTTCGGCCGGAAAGATTATGGCGACTGTCTTTTGGGATTCGCAAGGAATAATCCTCATCGACTATCTGGAAAAGGGCATCGTTATTGGACCGTTTGAAAACCGAGCTGCAAGAAAAACGCCCACGATTGGCCCACAAAAAAGTCCTTTTCCATCACGACAACGCACCAGCTCACACCTCAGCAGTTGTGGTCGCAAAATTAATGGAAATAGGGTTCCAACTCGTTTCACATCCCCCCTATTCTCCAGACTTGGCTCCCTCGGACTACTATTTGTTCCCCAATATGAAGAAATGGCTGGCGGGAAAAAGATTTTATTCAAACGAGGAGGTGATTGCAGAAACGAATGGCTATTTTTCAGACTTGGACAAATCCTATTATTCGGAAGGGAACAACAAACTAGAGCAGCGTTGGACGAAGTGTATAAGCCTAAAAGGAGACTATGTTGAAAAATAAAAAAGGTTTACTCCAAAAAATTAAGTAGTTTTTATTTTTGCACGGACTTTTCAAACGACCCTCGTAACTACCACTATATTTCTAAAAGCTTCAAGGACAACAGAAGATCTGCATCAAATAACCATTCCTAATGGATGATTTATTGTTTGATAATATAGTTATTATCTCATTCATGGATTCCATTTACTTCCTTCTTTTTATTCATATTCCAGAAAGCGCACAAAAAACTAAATTCTGATCGTTTTGTACAATTTCATTTTTATTCATCTATAGGTTTTTAAAAGCTGGCTACTAAAAGCAGATTAGTATTGATGCACTAGGGATACAAACAAACAAAAACCAATGACAAAAATACATAGGTTTCAAAATAACTGTGTTAACAGTTAACACCAGCTAGCATCCCTAAGTTAACAACATATGGACCAATGGGCAAACGAGTTTAGAATCTAATGAAGGTCCCCGCTTGTTCGGTTTGTTTGCATTCAGGTTTATGGTTCAGCTATTCACACTCTTCTGATCCTTTATCACTCTCTCCTTCAAATACTGTCCTAGGACACATGCTAACATTGACATAGAAAATAATCGACACAATAACTGTTTGTTTCAATAGAATAAGATGTCTATTCAAATTACATACAAAAGTGCACTATTTACTATTTTACACAAAGAACTTGTTTAAAAAAAACTGTTATTTATTATTATTATTTAAGGCGTGTCAACATCTCAGGTCATTGGCGCACGAAGCCTTCTTTTCAGTGCACTACCGGCCTCCGGACAGTGTTCTTTCTTTACATCGTCCATCACCAGACAGTGAGTTGTAAAGAAGCTTCTAGGAAGAGAAAATCTAAAGGACCAGCAGCTGGATTCGTATCCGGGATCTCCGCGTGGGAATCCAATACGCTAATCGCTTCTCTATATTTGTTAATTGTATAAATAAATTATTTACGAAGTCTTACTTTAGGCGTCTAAATTAAATTCGTAGTAATTAACGTTCTGTAATGCTATCTATCAGGGCAATAGTTAACTAAAGCCAGCCAGTTTGTTCCTTTTAACAAATCTATTGTTTTAATTTGAATCAGGTAACTACTTTTTTTTTTTGAACAATTTTATACTGAATTCAGTAAAAATTTTACAAGTGATCAAGAAATGATAGATGCTTTCTAATTCAATTGCTGTAACTCATTGAGCAAATACCGTCCATTATCTTTAAATGGCTTCCAATTTAAATTTAACATATCTTTACTCAATTTGAGAATCCATTGCTAAAAACTAAAAACAAAACAATGAGATTGTGTTATTTGCAATTAGATTTGGTTAATGTATCATGCCAGATCTAAAATTTGTTGGAGACTGCTATCAAAAAAATCCATTATCCATTAGCTTTATATAATGACAATAGATCAATACACAACTTGCTAATTGTTGGCTAAAGGCTTTTTATTTCAATAAAACCAGTCAGTGCCAGGAATGTGTGAATAAAAGAAGATATTTATATAATTTATATGTAATGAAAATATACATAATTGTGTGTATATTAAACCGTGAGTGAAGATCAGGGAAAGAATGAGCAAAAGGGTTGACAATAGGAAAAGCTTGGGCAATGAGTACAGATTAATTACGTGAAGTCCGCAGGGGATATGTAGGAGACGAGCGCCCAGTGTGGGAGGGTGTACCGTTTGATCAACTGCCACCCTCGCATTCGAGCAAACATTTACCTACAGTGCTAACTGTATATAGGCTCCTGTATATCCGGCCGGCCTACAACCTCCAACAATACGCACTATTTCACGTGTAATTACCTCGTTTGTTACTCCTTCTGAACAGCCCATCTACTATCTAACAACAACAAGCTGGGAGTGTTCTACCACTGTTTAGACCTCCGTAATATTCCCTTGTGAGTGCAACGGCTGCCACTTTGCTTACCCTTAACTTTCTATTGAAATTATTTAATTACTGACTGAAACTTAAAACAAATTTTAGTGAAAATCTATTCAAATTTTAAAGATCGAAGTTATAAAAGTTTTTCTTACTTTATCGTGTCGATTCCCTATTTTGATTCATTAACAGAACTCACATTTCGTACGTCATCTGCGGCTCAGCGCGTTAGAGCTGTAAGTAACAATGATAACAGTGAACAGTAGAAGTAAATGAGTGGAGAAGTTATCCAGTGGTAACACTCCAAAACATTTTATGGTTAGTCACTCTCTTTACTTGAGAAGAGATCACGAGGCCACTGTCTTTTAAGGCGTCTTGTCAGAAAGAGTTCTAGAAGAAAGATTTTGAGCTAGAGGATTTATATGAGATTGCAGGCTGAAGTGGAGTTTTCTGTATCGTTTTTTACCGACTTGAGTGACAAATGGAATGTTAAGCTCAGTGTGTATGGTCAGGTTGGTGACTTAAAATGGAGCGATTGAATCCTTTGGAGATTGAAGCGTTTGGTTGAATCCCACAGCTCTATTCCATACGCCCAGATGTGTTTCAAAATAGAAGTATAAATCAGTCTTTTGTTGTCCAGAGAGAGTTTTGATCTATCGTCTAAGAGTCTTTTAAGTAGTCGATAGCGTCTGTTTAGTTCTGTTCTTTTAAGTCTAGTGTGGGGTTTCCAAGAAAGTCTTCGGTCTAAGAAAAGCCCAAGGTAGCGGGCAACGTTCTTTACTAGTAGAGGTGTTAGGTTATAGAAGACTGGAGGAAGAGTAATGCGACGAAGGTGATGTTTTGCGACTTATTTTTATTAAGCTTTGTGGCCCATTTCTTGGAACCACTGTTCTAATGGGGAGAGATGAGATTGCAGATTTCTGTGAGCTATTACAGGATCATGATTAGTAGACAGTAAGGCGGGGTCGTATGCGTATGTGAGAAGTGTGGTGTTTGGATGAGTTGGTATGTCTGATGTGTAAATGGAGTAGAGAATAGGACCCAGAATGCTGCCCTATGGAACTCCAGCGTCGATATGTTTAAGTGGGTAGAAAGAAGATCCTATTTGCTCTCGGAAGTATCTGTCGGACAAGTAAGATTTTATGATTAAATAAAACGTGGCTGGTAAAATATTCTTAAGCTTCCACAAGAGGCCAATGTGCCATACTCTATCGAAGGCCTGCTGTACATCAAGGAAAGCCCCCGAACAACTTTCTTTCTTTTCAAGAGAGGATGCAATTATGTCCACTATTCGATGACATTGCTGAATAGTAGAGCGGTGACATCTAAATCCAAATTGATGCTCTGGGATCACTTTAGAGATTTCGAGGATAGGAAGGATTTGTTTGAGGAGAAGTTGTTGCCAAACTTAAGATTTTTAATCAAGGCAATTAAAACTTTGTTATCTCTATCTTTCAAAAACGTGCAAGTATATTGTGATTCACCATAAAACTCCACATTAAATTCTGCACCATTTATCCTTGTCGTCAAATTCGTTAGGCTGCAGATGAATTAAAAATGTTGATTTGATAGGGAGTTGCTGGGTCTTTCTCTGGCTGTATTCTTAGTTGGGACTTCACCAGACATCTCCATATAATGCATATCTCTCCGACTAACGGAGTATCTAAGCTGTTCAATGCTAGTTCTATTTTATTATATTCTCATTTTTATTATTCTTTAAATGAAAGTATTATTATTATTATTATTATTATTATTATTATTATATTAGCTCTATATACAATATTAGAATCATCTGCTGGTTGTCTGTGGTTTAGTATAAAGTAAAACTGAAGGGTATTTCAGAGTGTGCATGTATTTCATTATGGGATAGAAACGGATACTCTACTAAAGTAACTCCTGTGATTTATCGAAACAGAATATAACAATTCGAGACCCTCAAATCTATTATATGTTCACACGAAGGAACAAGTTTCACTTGACAAAAAAAGTAATTCTAACGAATTTGAAGGCGAACAAAATTAAGCCTCATTTGTCAGATGTAAGAATGTATTTTGTTGTTGGCTTCAGTACTTAATTAAAAGTTATTTACTCGCATTTTAATTTTGTGCGTGCTCTTTGAGGAAACAGAATAATTCCTATAAAGGATCTTATCTGCAACAGTTACGTTGTAAATAGTGAAATGTTTCATTACATTTCCTTATGACTTTCACAAAGATTCCACGGAAGTTGACTAGAATGCATTGACTGCCATAATGCATATGAATAGAAACCTCCCTCTATATATCCATCCCTTAAATTAAAACACTCCTTAAATAACCTATACATACACTAAGTAAGGTAACAAATATTTCATCACTATAGCTGCCATTTCTGTTTCCCCTCACAGAGATTCTTCATCAATCCCCATCAGCATTCATCATCGTTACTGAAAACGATCTTTCTAAATGTAAACATCGCCCGCACATTACATATTTTATTCACCCTTATCTCCCTTAAGGGCTAATCTGTGTTTACACACATGTGTCCCTTTAGATGACGTAGACATGCCACATCATCCACAACGTTGGGTTTCCACTAGTGGCCATACTCCGCCGTTGTTATTAATACCAAATGACTACCTTAATTCATATCCCACTAACTATAGCATACACACGCACAAAAGTTAGCCAAATACTGAAGGTTGCCCTGAAAGATAGGGCCACACTCTATCCCTGCGCTTCCATTACTTTTACCAACAAGCTGAATGAAGCTGCTTATTGTTTAGCGCATGACTCAGAAAAAAACTCTAACATGAATAATTACATCGAAGCGGTGGTTAGATTGATGGTGCCGACATCTTCACTGCGTATTCATTTTACCCCGCCAGAAACAACGATTTGTCTAAATAACTCAACTGAGGGACCACCAACCAAGCCCTATTGTTATCTAACCAAAACAAGCCGCCCTGAGGCCTTTGACGATGTAAATACTGTGAACATATAAAACGGTAGGTCATCTATTATCCATTATCGAAATCAAACATTATAATTTGAATTTCTGCGATTTTTAAGTAACCCAAACTACATACACAAACATTTAAAACTAATTTTGTAATTCTATAAAGTCAAAAGTTGTTTTTTAGTTATGGAACATTAAAATGTTATTAGTTAACCATCACAGAATAATTCTTCACTTAATTAGTAAGTAATTCTTGTAAGTTTTTTAAGCACTGTAATAACTGTTAGCGGGTAACACAACTGTTATAATGTACTTTCAGTTTTAACTTACAATTTTTTTGGTCATTTTAAAGTAAATATAATTAAAATATTATTAGTAATAATAAATTTTAAAGTGATTTTTGTCTTCTTATGTAAGAATTTTACAGCTGTACAGTGAGTACATCGAGTAAAAAAGATGAATTTTCAATAACTTCCAGTCGCGACAGCCATAATAAGCCCTTAAGGCGTTAGGCAGTACTTATTCTCTGGATGGCCAACGTCAGGCAATTAGGGAGTGGCGCGACCAAACGTCTAGGAGGGTTTATGGGAAGATTTGAGGTTGAAAGAGCTTGCATAAGTGGATATGAATGGCAGGGGTAGTTTGGAATGATATTTCAGGTAACGGAGTTTGGTTTTGGTGGAAAGAACAAAGTTTTTAAAACCGGTATGGTTGGTGAAGTAAGAGATGTAAAAGGGAGCTATGGAACATAGGATTTTGTATTAAAATGGACTGAATGCGATTGGCAGTCCCGTAGAGTGTTGTATAGTTTAATGATTTAAGGCGCGTCAACATCTAAGGTTATTGGCGCCCGGAGTTTTTTTTCAGTGCACTGCCGGCTGTCCTTCTCTCGTTATAGATAACACAGTCCATCACCGGACAGTGAGCTGTAAGAAGCACCTAGGAAGAGAAAATCTAAGGGTCAGCAGCTGGATTCAAACCCGGGACCACCGCGTGGGAATCCAATGTGTTGTATAGTTGTCGCTTGTTTTGTTCTTGTTTTAATAATAGTGCGTTGTAAATGAAAGTGCTGTCTTTGTATTATATTTTATTTTGTTGGTTCCATAACAATAATTATTATCCTCGTACTGGTCGAAAAAAATGCTTAATAACTTCGTTATTCCACGCCATAATTCACTAACCAAAATTGCAAAACTCGCCGTTGTGTTAACTGCCAGATTTACAATCCCTAAAAAACTATTGCAATGCGTGGTAAAACCCCCGTAACGTGGCTTATCATCTGTTGATTAACTCTGCCTTTGATGTCTCAGCTTGCTGTATAGGTGGAGCGTCAATTAAAACCTTAAGATAATTTAATTAAAAGAAAAATATCTAGATTTCTTTCTCACCTAGTGCAGTAATGAGTCTTTAACGATATCTCTGTGCAAGGTATGCCAAACATTAAACAAGGCTCGCAAAGCCACACACCACGAAGACAAGGTTTTAGATTTAAAATTCAAAAATTCCGTAAAAATAGTTGATTTATTTCATGTAGAATAGAAAATTTTTAGTAAGGAATAAAAGCGAATGCTAAACATTTTGTTCTTAATTCTTTTAGTTGTTCAATTAGTTGGCTTGTAATTAACGATGTTGTTCTTATTTGTTAAAACGTTTGTTAAAACCATTATTTCAGTGTTGTTAAATTAAAATTTTAAGATAGCAATAAAAAAATTAATTACTAATTTAATTAAAAGAAAATATCTAAATTTCTTTCTCATCTCAAAGAGTAATTAAAACTCGTTTTGTTGAAATTAATTCCGTAAACTCTCTAGAAAAAGATTCTTAACTGCAGATACTAGAAAGCTAACTACATTTAAAACCTGGTTAATCACTTCTCAACTCATTTAACGCTAAAATATTTCCGAATAAACATTTATTCTCCCTTTTGTTTTTTTGAACGTTTTCACTTTTAATTTAACAAATATAAAGCTCCTTTTATGTTTATTTAGTAAAAATTATTTATTTATAATGTTTATTATTAAAAATTAGAAGTCAATCTTTTTTCCTTTTTCAGGAAGCTGTGATACTGCGTTGGGCATGGAGTCTGGGACGATACCAGACAGTGCAGTCACGGCTAGTTCTTCGTATGTACCTAACGTTGGACCAAAAAATGGAAGGTAAGGGAATTTTTCAATTTTCCATCAATTATTCCTACGATCTAATGATTTCGGCACTGCTAACCTATGCAGATCTGAGATTTTAAGGTAACAGATTGCGTAGACCCAGCAGTAACTCGTATCTACTTCCTTTCACAGCTGACGTTTCCAGTTACTAAAACATTCCTTTGACGCTAAAATCTCTAATTAATGTACAAAGCTGCCACTTCCTCACTTTACATTTGTGTTAAGAAATAGTATTAAGTTTAATTGATGAGTTTTGAACCTCTGCCTTCAATTTGCAACCGATGGTACCGCTTAAAAAATAGTCATTATTCTGCATAATTACTTTTAATAATTTCAATTTGTGAATTGTACGAATTTTTCAGAAAAATCACTCAAATAAAATCTTTTGATTCTAAATGTAAGTTAAGGGAAATTTAGGATTCATTTTAGAAAAAAAATTTGAGATGAATAAAATGTCACAGGGTGCTGTCAGTTTTATTCAGCATTCCTTTGGAATATTCCTTTAACTCGATATTTCATCAACACATTTAAAAACCATTTATTAATGTTAATTTAATATTAATATTAAAGTGGAGGGAAGGGATTAGCTATGTGGTTAGCGTATTGGATTCCCACGCGGAAATCCCGGGTTCGAATCCAGCTGCTGACCCTTAGATTTTTTCTTCCTAGGAGCTTCTTACAGCTCACTGTCCGGAGACCGGCAGTGCTCTGAAAAAAAGCTCCGGGCGCCAATAATCTTAGATGTTGACACGCCTTAAATCATTAAAACAAATATACAGGGTGTTCATTTTAAAACGGCTCAAATGCATTTATGCTTAAACGGTTAATCTGAGCAAAAAATGACAGAGGAAAAATTTGTTGCCCGTCACCTCTAGTTTCAGAATATGTGACATGATTTTAGATTTCTGCCCGCATACGCGGCTGACGCGCGACCAAATGTGAGGGTTTACAGTTGACCCCCATTTTCATATACACAGTTTTAAAGAGTATAAAAAGTTATGAAAGAAACCGGAAACCGCAATTTGGTATCTTCAAAATTAAAGGTGCTAGGCCATTTTAAAATCTGGTATTTATTAATCTTATTTCAATTTTTTAACTTGTTATCAAAGAGAAAGAAGAGCACACGATAGGTCATTTTTATGTATTTTTTCATCCCCTTTCTAGTAAAAATATCGCCAAAGCAGTAAAGCTAGTATTTTTCTTAATATCGGGAAATAAGTCGTTTTCCGAGTGATTTTTCTAAGAAAAATCTAATGTTAAGAGCTTTAGATGTTCTCAAACATACATAAAATGGCTAGAGAATAATTTTACATCTGTTACAAACAAGAAGGTTTAATAATTATTTGGTAATTTTTGGACAGTTGCGTTTAATTACCAAAAAAATTGGAAACCTGCCACATATTTAAGTGATCAATATCTTTCATGCAAAGGATCAAACTTATTCCTTAATTTATCAAATAATGCACTTTACTCAACTTGTGAAGCATGTACTGTGCCTTCAAAGGTTCCTCCTCTGGCTCGCAAGCCAGGTTAGCCTGGAGGTTATCAACTGCTCTCTGTATCCGAGGAGGCACCTTTGAAGGCATAGTAAGTACATGCTTCACAAGTTGAGAAATGTGCATTGTTTGATAAATTAAGGAATAAGTTTGATCCTAAACATGAAAGATATTGATCACTTAAATATGTGGCAGGTGGTTTCCAATGTTTTTGGTAATTAAACGCAACTCTCCCAAAATTATCAAACAATTATTAAACCTTCTTGTTTGTAACAGATGTAAAATTAATTTTGATATCGAATTGCGGTTTCCGGTTTCGTTCATTACTTTTTATACTCTTTAAAACTATGTATATGAAAATGGGGGTCAACTGCGAACCCTCACTTTTGGTCGCGCGACAGCAGCGTATGCGGGCAGGAATCTAAAATAAAGACACATATTCTGAAACTAGAGGTGACGGGCAACAAATTTTTCCTCTACCATTTTTTGCTCAGATCAACCGTTTAGGCATGAAATGCATTTGAGCCGTCTTAAAATGAACACCCTGTATATTAAACATGCTGAGTCATGAAGAAAAACCGCCCACCTCTCCCAAAGTCCCTTCAGTCGATGGAAAAATTATCTCCTCCCCCCTGGAGGCTGGAGATAAAAGCTGGAGACTGCAATGAGTACAATGTGTACACATTAAAACTGTCCGGTAGGACAGTTGTATAAGGGTTGATCGTCAAAAACTGCACGAAAAAGCGTTTTGTGTACTTTTTGGCGTTTAATCAACCCTTATACTTAACATTTTAAACTGTAAGTTTTTGTTAAGGAGATATGTAGTTTAGAGGTGGGTGTTGGTCTAGTGGTAAAGAGCGTTTGCTTTGTAAGTCGGAGATCCCCAGTTCGAATCCAGTATTCCGCCCCCGCCCACGACGTCTAATTGGACGTTAAGCCCCGCCTGAAAAAAATAGACGATTAGCTTTACACATGTAGTTAAAAAAAAATCGTTGGCCCCATTTTTCAAACATCTCAAAAAAGCGAAAAACCTTTTTCAATAAAGTTGTACTTCTGGTATAGGTGATCGCAGGTTGTAGCCAGGTCCTCTGGTAGGGCCGGGCCCAATCAAAACAGAATTTCAGCTTACTGAAATGTTTTGTTCACACCGCACACCCATTAATTCTCTCTCGTACTTTTGTTCGATATCTTCATTTTAAGTTGACAGAGGTGTGAATGAAGTGCATCTTAGAACACATGCTAATTTAAAAAAATTAAAAACTGTATGTCCAAAATGGTTACGATTATAAATTACCACTTTTCACAGCAGAGCAAGCCCAAAAGGCACCTTCAGTTTTAACAGGGCGCTATTTATATTACTATACATTTTTATGGTTAACACTTAGAAAACACAGTTAAGACGAAGTTAATATTTGGTAATACTCGTATAACATGAGATCGTTGAGCCGTCACAGTTTATACCTGAATTTTATGGAGGCCTTTGAGTACAACGCAGTTTTCTTAACTAGAACAGTAAACTATTCTGTGCATTCAATAGAACTTTTCTACAAAGTTGTCTTTGACGAAGTGTAGCTAATGTATCAGGTTGAGCATACCCTAGGGCACTATGTTTGCAACCTCAGACCTATGCCCTCTCCTGCTATCATTCAGACTTTGCTTTGGTAAAGTCCTTCTACTCCCTAGGGAGTGATGTACCTTCCTAACCACTCTCCATGGTCTGTGTTTACGACATGACACTTTCTTCAGTTTTCCCTCGGTAATGAAACTGGGCCTTTTTTTTTAACTTTTCTTCTTTTTTTTTATTTCTGAATCAACAGCGCTGAGGAAGTGTTACTAAATAATATATCGGTTTGGCAGTCCGTATTTAGATGGAAATATAATTACGTATTGAAATTCGTTGCAAAATAAGTCCGTAAATGAAGATGATCTTTAAGTAAACTTCCCATTCTAGCTACAACGTGGTGCATAAGTCTTCTTCAAATTATAGGCAACGCTGAGTCTACCACAATTATTCCAAGGAACTAATTGCTCACGTAGGAGGTGTCTCACTGCCAAAGAAGATGCTGCGTCAAAGAAATGAGACGTGGAAAACTTGATTAAAAGCAATGCAGCGCCTAAAAATACAACAAATCTCTTATTGTCGTGGCTACAAGAAAGTGGTTCCACTAGAAACGGCGTCTAGTCTTTGTAAAAAAAAACAAAACGGGGACAAATACAGTATTTACAATAAAGAACAAGTAAATTTAAATCAACAAACTGCCCAGTATCTCAATGGAAACTGTGGGCCTGCTTTTGGCTAATGAGATGGTCAATGTCCGGTTTAGTTATAGTGCTTTGCCTTTCTTCCTACTTCTGCTGTTATTTTACACTGTTTTCGGAGCCGTGACGCGTGCATCCCGCGTTACCGGAAGTAGTACTGTACGTGAGTGACGCCCGCTGCGCTTTGAGGATGCATCCTGTGCTTCTCTTACTGACCACCAATGAAAGAGGTGCCCCTTCCGGAAGTGCGGTGGGGGCCGGAAAAATGGCCGCATGTGGCCCGCAGGCCTTAGTTTGGGGACTTCTGGTTTAGAGGCTCCCTTCATTTGAGGAGAAAATAAACATCTATAAAACAATTAATGCATCGTAATTATTAAATAATTAAGATAATTAAGCAGTTCTCAACATATATTCATTAATTGTGGATTGCAAATAATTAAATTAAAATCAAAATATCAGTTTTGTATATTATAAATGGAAGCAATCATGCGGATTCAAGGATGGCCGAATCCATTAAAATGAAGCAGAATATTATCCCTACAACAACTGGTCACAGTGGTTTTTAACTTTAATTTTAAACAAATTGTGCGATAAATTTGGTAATGAAATCGGATTCAATTGCCCATCTAATTGGCTACCATAAAATTTTATATTGTACGTAAAATATCCACATTAATTCCATGGCTCATTTAATATGAACTTTCAAGAATGAATTCATTGTATTGAAAAAATTGTGGTTAGATTAGCGCTGCTAGATAATATAATAGTTGATATTAAAACATGCGTGCTTTGGCGGATAAAATCAGCGAAAATTCTCATATTTTTTTGGTAATTTTATATAATTTAGTTTTCGCCTAATGATTGACAAATTGATTCTTTCATTGCCAGTTTTTGTAGAATTTAATTTGTTTTGTTGATTTCACATTTTACTGTATATAATTGACATATTTAGTTTTAAAGGAAATTATAACCACTTATCAATGCCATCTTTATAACAATAGTTTGTTTTTCCTACTTCTTTTGATTCTCTACTAAGAGAAGGAATTGCAATCATACAGTTGCTCCATTTTTAGTTTTTCCCGGACTCTTGAGTTTGAAAAACTTGTTTTCGGAAAATGAAAAACAGAAAATCTTACCAGCTATTTTCTTGGAACGTCGGATTTTATAACCCAGATAATTGTTTGTTAAGGCTGATGTGGGGGAGAGGTTGATTATGCTTTCTTCCAAGATGGTATAATATATAACGTTAATATGGTATAATGAGCGGCTTCATACCGTTTAATATTAGTCGTGAAGTACAGAATAAGTGAAGTGCTTTTAGATATTTTTAATCATTTCTATGAAATTTTATTAGATAAATTGCGGTAAATAGTAGTCAATGCGAGTTTTTTTACACCAGATATATCTTAGAGTTTACTAGTAAATACTAAATCTTTATGTTTAACCTGGCTTTACTGAATTTGATGTCTTCATCGTGTCAAATAATGTGCCATAATAATCAACAATTCTGCAAAATTAAATACCAATACACATTGCCAATTTGCCTTGCACCAACGCACTTTGAATTTTGGAATTTTAACTTTTATAGAAAAAAGAAGGGAAAAAGTTGTCAATTGCAGGTGTTTTCCAACATTACGTTGTTTTACGCAGTTTTTAGAGATCAACTCTTATACAACCGTCCTACCGGATAGCTTTAATTAAATAAAAAGTAACATAATTCGTACTAACATTTGATATTTCCTTAAGAAATAAATCCTGAAGTTCAATATTACGTACTTCTATTTCCTGCAAACTTGTTGTCCTTAAAAAGTTTGTGGTCGTGAATGCAATTTGAAATTGGATGCATACAACTTATTTTAAGGCACTCTTAGCTTTCAGTTGAGTTGGTATCCTGTATCTCTGAATATCCATTGGCGCTAAATGTTAGCTTTTTTTATGCACTTTAAGCTCAAGTTATATTAATAATTCTAAGTAAAGAATGTGGAGAATATTTTCCAATAGTGATTAGTTCGTATTTAACCCTCCATCGGGCGCAATAGGTTTGTAACACCATAGGGAGCAACTAATCTGTGAGATTAATGTCCCAAAAGCTGTTAATTTCATCAAAAATGTTTTAGGAAACGTATGAAAAATTTCAGTTTAAGTTTTTCTTTAAAAACTCATAATGCGGAACAGAACATTAATGTGAATAGAAAAATCAGTCATCCCTAATTTTGAGGTGCACATTTATGAATGAATGTGTGAGATGGTTTATTAGCATTATCCAAGAAATTTTTTATGCATTGATGCCCGCCTACGTTCAGAAGAGCGAAAGAATGACCATGAACCATCACTGGACGTTTCTGTCGACGTTGTCACCAACTATGCCAGGCAAACGCCATAAAATATTATGGCTCCCTCGTCTAACATTAGAAGTAGGTTTTTTGTCCGACAATTTGGTTATTTATCTGTACTTACGCACTCAAATTCATCCGCATCTTGATCTTCTAAAAATGAAAAAAAAAAAACTTGTTTAGTGTCCGAATCCCCTTCTCTTTCTTCTATTCAATATTATTCAACAAAAGAGACTCGTTGCAAAAATAGTCAATAAGTAGAAAACTGTCTTTTAAATGATAATATGTACTTTGTAACAGTTTTTGATAAGAAAACTTGAAAAATTATCAATACCCAAAGAATAAGGACCATCGGGCACAACTAATCTGACAGATTACGCGGACGCTAAGTAACACCAGATAACTCAGAGTAAAACACCGACAGGCCGTTCGGTTAGAAGAAGGTAAAAGAGGAACCTACTGAGGGCCATGGCTCATTCTAAGAAATACCTGAGTTGCTATCAATAAGAAAATGCCCTCTTCATCTCACAGATTAAATGCGCCCGATGGAGGGTTAATTGGTCCAGCAAATCGAATTCATCTTAATTTTTTTTCTAAAATTAACCAAACAAAAGAAGAGCAGGAAGAAAATGCTAGGAGTCCCTGCATCACTATGAATGCAAAAATCTGTGCAATTTAAAGTAAACTTCATATTTTCTAAAATAACAACATCCAAAAAGAAATCCAGAAACAAAACATGCTTGTTGTTACAAGGATAAAGAGAGAAAATAATAATAACAGAATGGTGTAATTCAATTCAAGAGACACCTGAATGTGGACCCCCTCAGTGTTCTGAGTTATTGAACAGGAGGAATCCATCCCCGTTACTCAAGGATATATTGGTTTACGTCGAACAATTTGCATTTTATACAAAATATATTCAAGGAGGAAAACCAGTATCAAGTTTTACCCTAAGAGCGCATATCTTAAAGTGCAATACGCTATGGTTATACTTTTCAATTGATTTTGGGATGAAGCAAAATGTGGTATTACAGAAAATTGGAAATTTCATTGGATTTATTTTTATATTATCAGTGTTTTGTCATTTTCCATTTTCTCTGCTGTTTTGTAAAATAATTAAATTGTTAAAAATGAAGTTGGGTTTAGAGTGTTGGATATTATTGTTCCATCTCATTCGTCATGTTTATCCTATTTCTGATCGTTCAGATTGTTTAAATCAGAAGTTGATTTATCAATTATAAAATTCCACTTATGTAACTTCTGGCGCTCACTGCTCTTGTTGACTGTGCACTGGAGTTAACATAATTTGTCTGTTTGATAGAATATTTAATAATAAAACGTTTTAATAAGTTCATTGTTCCGCCTGTAAATGCATTTACGAGGTGTGGCTATTAAATAACGAGACTATTGCTGTAAAAAAAATTATTTTAAATTTATACATATTTAGTTATTATCACCTTCAATATACACCCCTCCCCTAACCCTACAACGCTCCATGCGAATTTACCATTGTTCGAAACAGTGCTGGAAGTCTTTTTTTGTGAACTCCTGCATAACGCGTGCCGCTTTCTCTTTCACAGCTACAACGGACTGAAATCGTGTTCCTTTTAATGCAGATTTGATTTTGAGGAACAGATAAAAGTCACATGGGACCAGGTCAGGCGAATAAGGCGGATGGCCTAAAACTGGGATGTTGTATTTGGCTAGAAACGTCTTGACAGACAATGCAATGTGAGCCGGCGCGTTTGTCTTGATGGAGAACCTCGTGACTTGTTCTTCCATAAAATCGGGTCGTTTTTCCCTTACTCTTTCACGGAGTTGAGCAAGCACCTCACGGTAGTAATATTGATTAATTATAATCGATATTTTCATCCGTTTTGAACTTGGAAGGGCGACCCGGGCGGTCATCATCTCTGACGTCTTCTCGGCCATCTTGGAAACGCTTGAACCACTCAAAAACTCGCGCACGTGATAAAGATTCATCGCCATAAAATTTTTTTAATAACAGCTAAGTTTCAGTAGCGGTTTTACCAAGTTTTATGTGAAATTACACGACAATTCGTTGCTCTACTACATGTGTAGTATCATGTTTTCGGCAAAACGAAACTAACACCTCTTACACAAACGACGGTTCCGGTCTGACTGATTTCTCTACAAACACTTGAGACGCTGCAATCGAAAGAGAAGGCTTTACGTTGCACAGCTGTCGGTCGTTAGGATACCGGCTCGTACCATTTATCGGCCAGCAATAGGAGAAAAATGAAAGACCAATTACAACTAATGGACATAAATTACATGAATCATCAACAGCACAATGTCGCTATTGTATTTAGAAATGAAACGATGACGGATTGAAAGATTTGGGTTAAATTACACAAACCCAAATACTAAAACTCTATCTTCATCTCTAACTCTGATCACTCTTCAAATTCATTCGGTGCCTTATGAAACTCACTGATATAGTTTGATCGGTCTAACTATTTTAAGTTTTATACAAAATAGCTTAATAATTTTCTCTTAAACTGTTGGCGTAACAGTGTTGTTACACTGGGTGATGGAGTAGACAGAAAATGGAAACTTTGACATGTTTTCCTTTAGCATTTAGGATGTTTATTTCCCACAGCATCCAGCCGGAATTGAGAGTCACTTTGACAATTTTCCTTAACCATTCACTGGCATTCTCCTGTCTAAAGATAGTTATACCAACTTCACCTCTTAGTTGTTGCATGGCCTTTAAAGTCTCAGGAAACCAACTTATTTATCTTGCAGCTTATCACCTGTTGCCAAAGGATTTCAAATGATGGGGACGTGAGTTAAGGCATTAGTAGAAGGATGTAACACTGCTCTATCCTTAATATCTATTCAATGCCTGTTGAAAAGAAATACGACAGATTTAACTGTCTTTTCACACACTTCGTCAAGATGTTAAATTCTTAGTTATCATGTCAACTATGTACTATGTAAATATATTCTTCTTCTAAAGTTCTGGAGGACCATAGTACACATTTTATGCGGAATAATAAGCTCTCTAACAAAGTGCCTAACATATACGACAGTCAGTTTTCAGAACTGGAAAGTTGGGCAAGATTAACCGAGACTAAAATGCGAATGCTTGGCGCTAGTAAAAGAAAACTTCGGCTATGCAATTTTACTAAAAACATTGTACCATCACCAGCAGCTATGAGGATTTCATTTGAAGCAATGTTAATCCCTTATAATTTATCTCTACTTCAAATTTGCTCCCTTTCAATGTTTATTGAACACAATTCGTTAATCAAAAAGCATTAAATATGGTAGCAAACAATTTATGCCAAAAAAGAGAGAATAGATCCAGTTGTACATATGGTGCTGATTATTAGAGAATTATTTAACGAAATTCCCATTATTCTGTATTCTCTTATATCAAAGCGTTATTTACAAGAATGTCAACAGTACCTAGTATTGTTTGAAACATTATTTATTAAAATATCTATTTTTAGTTTCAAAGATATTCTATTATCACAAAATGGCTAATTAAACATTGAACGTTGGTTGCTTTTACATGTAGTAATACCCAGCCGAAATATAAAAACACTCAACGAATAAAATCAAAGAAAAAAATAAATATATGAAGCTGCATTATAGATGAAATTCTTTAAAATATAGTTGCAATATCAGCACACTTTGGCTGTCTGTTTCATTTATCGCTATGACCGAATAAAAACGGTTTTCCCTTTGACCTTAAGTCTGGACCAAGGAGAACAGCTGCTCCCCCGGTGGCAGTAATAATCCTGAGGATTAAAAGCACACGAATAAAGTGAATAAAATGATTTTATTTAAATATATCGCAAAAGCAGATTATTTGCATTCCGTTATACAAATAAACTAAAGGTGATAAAAATATTTCATTACCCGAAAAAAGTGAAGTTTCTAAAGCTTTCATAGTTTATTTACTTTAATAATAGTTTATCTAAGTAGTAAGTGATTCCTTAGAGAAGAGTTGATTACTAGTTTTAGGAGTTAATGATTCAAGGGTAATGTTTGGAATCAAATTGAATGTTTGTGAAGGTTTTATTAGTTAAAATAATTATCATAAAAATTATTAAATTTTTACAAAAATAAGAAGAGCTTTGAACTTCGGCTACGCCAGGAATTTTTAGAAGGCTGAAACCATATTTTCAAAACAAAAGATTAAAAAACGAATTTCTTAAATTAAACACTATAAAGACAAAGAACAACTTATCCGTTAGAAAGGCAGCGTTTAATTACGCAGTTGCCGTTTTGAAACGGGAAGAATTCGAAGGTAATAAGGTAAAGAATTATCTTCCTTCAATTTGTAAGTAATTCTGAAGGATAAAAACCAATAGAAAGGACATAATCTAAGCGTACCGCCTTCCTTTTAAAATCCATTTCATGTAGTAAATATGTCACTAACAAACCTTGCTTCTTTCAAACCTTAGTATTCACTTGAACTCTTTGGAAAGTTTTTTGTTTTAATCATTTATTTAGTTACAATCAACGCATTGCGTTATAAGCAACAAGGGTAACAATAAGCAACATATCAGAGTAGAGAAGTTACCCTCCAATAACATTTTGTTTTCTACTGACTCTCGTTATCAGAGAGCAAATCGCGAGGCCACCTGTCTTTTAAGATGTCTAGAAGTGTTGTCTGGAAATGTTCTGGAAGATAGATATTGTACAAGTGGGATTGTGATGAGATTGAATATTTTCTGTATCGTGTTTCAGCCTCTTGTGTGACAAAAGGAATGTTCAAGTCTGTGTGAATGGTTTGATTGGTGACGTAGAAAGGAGCGTTTACGATAGAGCGAAGAATTTTGGACTGCAAGGGTTAGAAAAGTTAATTTTACTTTAATGAGTTTACAATATACTGTTGAAATATTGGAAAAATAAAATAATTTTGCTTAAGCAATAGTTTATTTTTTTGGACGAACTTCATACTGTTGTACCGAATAATGCATAATTTACCGAAACTTCATTGGGAAAAAAGATTTTTTTTTATAAATTTTAATGACTGCACCTCAAAATTTTCTAAGATAATCTACTATCAACGGCCAAAAACCAAAGCCATCATTGTATTTTCTTTTTGGTTTTGTTTTAACTGTCTTCTAATATTGTATTTATTTCTGCAGAATTTCTTTATTTATATAATTTTTCTGAATTTAAAAATAAATAAATCAAGGCTTAGATAATTATTGCTAGAAATGCAATAAATATTATGATTACAGAAATCGCTTCTCTCTGACATTATATGAATTAATAGAAATCGAAAGTATGGTAAAAAAAAAACGAGCTATCTTAACACGCCAATTTTTTCGGCAACTTCTGTTAATGGTCCATGTCTGAGCCGGTTAATGTATCCACGTTAGTTCTTTCTTTCTTAAGTTACTCCTGGACAGATTTACTAGGACTTCTGAGAGCTTAAAGACTGGGGAACGCTCCACGGAATACCAACTACAATCTTCATGATCTCAAAGTTACAATGATAACTCAAATAAAATTCTAGAAAGTAAATTGTAGTAAACAAAAGAAAAATAAATATAATATTATATATATATATATATTCCTGGATATTGAGAAAGAAAGTAAATAATAGTAAAAAAAAAAGAACCTCCAGTATTTACAAAGAAGGACCTCTAGTGAAAAGGTGTTGGAGGTATAAATGGAAAGCCTGTGTCCTTTCCTAACATTGCGAATCTAACTTTTCTTAGTTGATATTGTTTAGTATTCGTGTGAGGCAATCTCCTCTGCTTCCTTCCCGTAACGAGATTGACAAAAACTTGTTCGAGGGACGAGTTTTCGAACAATCTAGTTGCCACTACTTGGCCCAAAAGGTAGATTGAAACACTGCCTCTCCAAATACTTGTACACTTCCAGTATTTTGGTCTTGTGTACAGTTATTCCATATACACTAATAATGTGAAATAACTGATTCGCAATATAGCGTAAATAGAACAAAATAGGATTATTTTTTGTTTAATTAAATCTCAAATTATGTTTGTTACCTAAATTTAAATTTAAAAATTTCTAAATTTTTTCCGCTCTTCTGAGACTGATATCAATCATGCTTTCATAAACAAATAAATTAATAAAAATTAAAATATATATAAATATACAGGGTGTAAGGCGCCACGGTAGCCGAGCGGTTAGAGGCGAGACCAGAGAAGCTAATATGTACGATGTGGTACTGGGTTCAATTCCCGGTCTTAGGCCTTGGATTTTATTAAAAGGTTAATAAAAGAAATTTACATTAAAGTATGTTTGCTAGTCGCCTCCGTCCACGACACCTAATTGGTAGTTGGACGTTAAGCCCCGCCTGAAAAGTAGGCGATTCCTATACAGGGTGTGCCACGGAGGAGAGGTCGAAACTTTTGGAGCATTAATTGCGTACAGTAGTACATACGTATTAATCAATATCACGCTCTACTAGAAGAAAAACAGCGAACTGCAGCTGCATCTACGTGATCAGTCAGCTCTTCTGGAGTCGTAAGGAAAGAGGTCCTTGGTCATGTTCTAGGCGATGGTTACAGAGATTTCATTGGTAATAGGACCTTAGAAAAATCATAGAACGCTGCCGAGACTGGACGAAGACCAGTCAAGTAACTTCTTGACTAACACTCTACAAACCAGAATTCATAACTTCGGCAGAACCCCAACAGTGTGCTAGAATAGTCTTCAATTAATAGTTTTTCAACTTTTTTTATTTTACTACATATATTTTTTTTTTTAATTTGCAACATCCCTACAGAAATACAACTGTTTCATATTCTTCCACTTCTAAACATGCAACCCTATCCCTCCGGGAATACAAAAGCAATGGTATAGTTGTTTTAATCAAATGTTTGCAAACAGTTTTAATTGCAATTTCAATCTAGAAAGTTATTGTGTTGAAAAATGAGTTTGAAATTGAAACGGCTACAAGTGCACTCTCCAGTATGTCTATCCTCCAATGGTTTTTTTTTTTTTATGCAATTGTTTAACGAAACTATTTCTCCAGTGGCCAAAATTCTCTGCACTTCAACTGCCTCTGACACCTTTGATAGCCAGGTAGTAGATCAGGTAGTATTAAAAATTTTGAAAATGATCGCTGTGTTCCTCTGAAAAAAACTCTGCAACAAAATTGCCATGAAATTGTTCCTGTTCAAAAAGACTTCTCCTGGTGTATGGGTTACCATCAGGGATGATGACCTGCTACCTGCATTTGACCCCGTATATGAACAAACCTGACATAAATCTAGAATAAATCTGTCTTTCCACTGTCTAGCCACAAATCCACTCTAAACAAATCCTCGAAAGAAAAATATAACTTGATAAGTTGAATTAGAAGTATTAAGTTTAAATCTCTATAAGGAAATGCTTAAGGGGGCTCTGCTTCCGTATTAAATCACTCCTAAATGTAAGTAAGTAGACCCTTATTTAGTAAAGGAAAATTTATCAATAAATAACATATAATATAATATAATAATATAAGAGTAATAACTAGGGAACGGATTCGTATGTATTTACATATTTTTTTCTAGGCAATTTACAGACGTTTTTCAACTAGAAGTATTCATACTGACACTTTTTAAGCCGTTTGTGTCTACTTTTATTTCACATATTTCCACATATTTGGATGTTATCGCATATTTATACATATTTGATTAAAATAAATAAATATTTCTACATATTTAATCAAAATATGTACATAGATATTATCAGTGACGTAGATTCCTTAATCTCCTCGGTTAAAAAAGTGTTCTTAAAAGCACCAAGTCGCATTAAAATGCTAAAAGATCTCTATCCAGACTTGTGCCTTCCACCAGAACCAATATTGACAAGATGGGGTACTTGGCTGGAAGCAGCTCAGTATTACTATGAAAACTACAATAAAATCAAGAATGTCCTTTCACATCTCGAAGACGAAGCAGTAGCGATAAATACAGCCTTTATTCGAGAAACCTAATTTAAGGAACGACCTTGCATTCATTTCTGACAATTGCGTATTTCTTGCACAAGCTATTACCCAACTTGAGTCCCAAAATGTTCGACTGACAGAAAACGTGTCCATCGTTAAAAAAAGTCATCGAAAAGGTGGAAGGAATACCTGGGAGTAAGGGAGATCTGATCAGATCAAAACTGGTAGAAGTACTGAGCAAGAACAAAGGGTGGGAGACCATCTGCCAGATTTCTGGTATTATCAGTGGAACAGAAGTCACCTCAGAACATCGTGTACCCTTTACAACCAACGAGATAACTTCTTTCAGCAAGGCACCTATAACACCTGTAGATGTTGAACGATCTTTTAGTCGTTACAAGTCCATCTTACGCCCAGATCGTCTTCACTTTACGTTCCAACATTTGAAATTTCATGTGGTTGCAAACAATTTCGAAGTGAAGTTTTCAAAATTGAAAATTTAACACATCTTTTTATAAATAGTAAAAATGTTCTTTGTTGTATAAATCATTATAACTTCTAAAAACAAATTATTTTGTTCCTAATAAATTATTATAAATTGTAAAAATGTTCTTTTCTTGTATAAATAATTATAACTTGCCCCCACCCAAAAAAAATCCATTTTCATAAAAAAAATGTCCATTTTACTTAAATATTCCAGAAAATATTTTAAGAAAATCACATATTTTCCACATAATTGACGAAAATAAATGCATATTTTAATTAAATATTTGGCATTTTTAAATACATAAAAATCCGTTCCTTACTAATAACTCTTATAAAAATACGAAATGGTAGAAAAATTTTAAACTAATTAGCAGATCTTTTTTTTTTAATTTATTTTGTAATTTACAATCTGTATACAGTATACAATAAGTAAATATGATGAGTATGATGAACTGGTGCGGGAGGAGAGCAGGAGGAGAGAAACTACCCAGCGGTAGCACTCTCTATAGGAGAGAGGAGAATGTGAGAAGGAGAGTATGAGGAGGAGAGAGGATAATAATGGCGTTTAGGCCTTCAGACTACAAGGAAGTCGCAGAGCCACTGGCGATTCAGTCGGCGAGGAGTATTAGGGATGTCAGAGGAGGCGAGAGACACTACAAGAGGATTAGAACTAGTCGAGAGATTAGTGTGGAATTTTTGGGATTTAGTCTTGGCGAGTTGGTCTATAAAGGGAAGAATGTGAAGAGTGAGGTTAGTCACGTAGAAAGGAGCGTCAGCTATCTGTCGGAGGAGTTTTGACTGAAATGTTTGTACTGTCCGTATGTTTGTAGGTTTGGCTGAACCCCACAGCTCTAGTCCACATAGGTTTGAGGATAGTGTTGTATATTAAGCGTTTGTGTTCAGTGGGTAATTTGGAGAGTCGTCCAAGTAGTCTGTAAGGCAATTTCGCACGTTTCGTCATTGCTTGTCTTTTAAGTCTAGAGTGTGGGTTCCACGTGACTCGTTTGTCTATGTAGAGCCCAAGGTAGCGCACCAGATCTGTACAAGGAAGAGGATTGCTGTTGAAGAGGATAGGTGGACAGGAGCCCCGCCGGAGAGTGAACGTGGCGTGCTGGCATTTCAGTGGGTTCATTTTAATCCGCCACTTCTTTGCCCATGATTCGATTTTATGTAAATGTGTCTGTAACTTGTATGAAGCAGAACTTTTAAAATTATTTTTGCTTATTCTTAAAAAAATATGCTCCACTAACACCCTACAATTCCATTTAAAACCCTACAGAGGTTTAAGGGGAATTGGGTAGTTAAGCTATTCTCTAAAGGCGAGTTATGTACTAAGTACGGTTCTAACACCAGTACATTATTTTAGATTATGAAATGTCCAAGCGAAAGAAGAGTTATTTGCTTCAGATTAGAGGAATCGATCAGCACAGATCAATTTTTTGTGATGGTTGGGAAAGTGAGCACAGCTCGTGAATTGAACGCAATTGAACAAAGTGAATTTTCGCAGTAACCTTCTCGTTAAAAAATATTGAAATGGATTTTTCTACTGAAAGCCGTGGCATTTTTTATTTATTTTAAAAATATATATTTTTTTTTTTAGAGATGGAATGGCGGAGTGTAGCTTGTTAATATAGTTTATTCATTTTTTCCCTTCTGAAAATATTTGCTAGCCAACACTGAAATTGCTTCAGTGCAAATTTTTAATTCTTAATTTCCCAAATTAAATTTAAAATCCTCTTGCCTTCATCTCTGTTCTAGATAGTCCAATTATTTAGGCCTAATTATCTCCAACAGTAATATAACCAACTCCAGCGAGAGTGTTGCCTGTGGGCAGCTCTTCGTACACCTGCTAATCCAGCCAGTAAGATCAGATTTATTGATTATATTGTTTTTTTTTTGTTTTTTTCTGTGAATTGTGAATAGCTAACAGAAATTAAATCACATGCTTTATACTGAAAATATCATAAATCAAAAGATTCTGTACCATTTTTTCCATTTATTTGAAAATCATGAGCAAATGGTGGATATGAAAAACAAGTTGTAAAAGAAGGAATCAGATCTCGTCAAGCTATAAGTTGGTGGAATCTATAAGATTTATTTAGCTCATATTTGGCTTCTTAGAACGATTTTTATCCAGCAACATCATCATGGCGTATGGTTGCAGAAGTAGAAACTATATAGACCCCCTTGTTGAAAGAATAATGGAAGATATTGATAAAGAAATATAAAGCGAGTAATGTACAACCTTACTTACTCTCCAAGTTTTTTTGTGTTCACCTTATATATATATATATATTTTTTTTTTGTTTTTGTATTTATTTATTTATTTATTTTGTCAGAGGAGTACACAATACTTATAACATCTTGATGAAAGGGCGAAGAAATCCTTTATCTTTGTGGCGCCCTATCAAATATCTACCTAACTTTTTCTTCCCTTTATTTATTTTAATATTTTCAGCAAATCCTCTTATATTTTTGTATAAATTTTCTTTTAAAAAAACCACAGTATTTATAAATTTATAAATTTTATTTATAAATTCATTTATATTATATTTATTTATATAGTGAACACGACAAATAGAAGTGCATATAAAAATGGGTCACTGCTTACCAGAGTAACCACCACCGTAATAACAGACTGGTAAAGTATATACGTTACATATAAGTAACATGTTATTTAACGTATATCGTACATATTCGGCGTATCATTAATCAAATCAGTAAATCAGTAAAATAAATCATCAGTAAAAAAACCTTAATCTAAAACTTTGTTTGGTGAATTAATTTTTCAATTTAGTTTTGAATTATTTAATGCGCTTCATCTGTAGTTATTGGCGTCTAGAACATTGTTTTATTAGTGCATTGACAGCCTCCGGTGTTCTCACATTGCATCTCCCGGACAGTTTGCTCCAAAAAGCTCTTAAGATGAGAAAAATCTAAGGGGCGAATCGCTGGATTCGAACCCGTGATCTCCGCGTTGGAATCCAGTATTTCGCTAACCACTCACCTAATCCCTTCCTTGGTTCTGTCGAAGTTTTTTGGCTTAAATAATGCAACAAGAATCTATGTGTTCTTATAGAACTCACATTACTAATATTTTATAGACAAAAAAAATATATCAGTACCCCAGTCGTACACAACACTAAGTCCTTTATTGTTTCTAATACAATATTTGTTTTTTGATTACCCAACCATCACTTATGGTGCATCTATGTTACTTATTATCGCCCAAAGATTTAAGCAAAATAACTCCCATTGGCTTTCAAGTAAGAAAAAACCGCGAAAAAACACTTTCATTTGCTCTCCTTTAAAAAATTTAAAGTTGGACATACGAGCGTCGTTTGAAAAGTCGGTGCAAAAATAAAAACTACTTAATTTTTTGGGGTAAACCTTTTTTATTTTTCAACATAGTCTCCTTTTAGGCTTATACACTTCGTCCAACGCTGCTCTAGTTTGTTGACCCCTTCCGAATAATAGGATTTGTCCAAGTCTGAAAAATAGTCATTCGTTTCTTCAATCACCTCCTCGTTTGAATAAAATCTTTTTCCCGCCAGCCATTTCTTCATATTGGGGAACAAATAGTAGTCCGAGGGAGCCAAGTCTGGAGAATAGGGGGGATGTGAAACGAGTTGGAACCCTATTTCCATTAATTTTGCGACCACAACTGCTGAGGTGTGAGCTGGTGCGTTGTCGTGATGGAAAAGGACTTTTTTGTGGGCCAATCGTGGGCGTTTTTCTTGCAGCTCGGTTTTCAAACGGTCCAATAACGATGAATAATATGCACCTGTAATAGTTTTACCCTTTTCCAGATAGTCGATGAGGATTATTCCTTGCGAATCCCAAAAGACAGTCGCCATAATCTTTCCGGCCGAAGGAACGGTCTTCGCCTTTTTTGGCGCAGATTCCCCCTTGGTAACCCATTGTTTAGATTGTTCTTTGATCTCAGGAGTGTAGTGATGTATCCATGTTTCATCCACAGTGACGAAACGACGCTTAAAGTCCTGCGGATTCTTCTGGAACAGCTGCAAACCGTCCTTGCAACACTTCACACGATTTCGTTTTTGGTCAAGCGTGAGCAATCGCTCCACCCATCTTGCGGATAGCTTTGTCATGTCCAAATGTTGATGCAAAATATTATGTACCCGTTCATTCGAGATGCCCACAGCACTAGCAATCTCACGCACCTTCACTCTTCTGTCATCCATCACCATATCATGGATTTTATCAATGATTTCTGGAGTAGTAATCTCAACAGGGCGTCCAGAACGTTCAGCGTCACTTGTGCCCATATGGCCACTCCGAAAATTTTGAAACCACTTATAAACTGTTCTAATCGAAGGTGCAGAGTCACCATAATGTTTATCAAGCTTCTCTTTAGTCTCCTGAGGCGTTTTGCCTTTCATAAAGTAGTGTTTAATCAACACACGAAATTCTTTTTCGTCCATTTTTTGAAAATCACTCGACTTTCTCGATTCAAACGAATGCCAAACACAAAGAAATAGACCGATCTGGCTGAAACTTGGTGTGTGTTCTTCCAAGAGATGCTACTAACTAAACATAATCTCGATACGCGCCAGTAGTGCTATCTCTCAGACTTTGCACGGACTTTTCAAACGACACTCGTAGTGTTGTGTAGCTCCGGAGTACTGATATATAAATTTTTGTGACAAAAAATTTGAAATTCAAACATTAATTTCAAGGGTTGTTTGGTTTAGTATTGTTTGATTACCAAAATTTGATGTGCCTAATAATTTTAATAATTAAATTCCCAAACATTTGTTTTCTAAATTCAGTTTTATGTTTTGATAAATTTCAGTAATATGTGAAAAAAAAAATCCTTTCTAGTCCAGTTCAATCATTGAGCAGTATAATTTATTTTACTAAATGGTAGCAAACAATCTCCTCAAACAAATGCGATGGAATTTAATTTTAATAGAAAACATTTTCTTTCTAAGGAAATAGCATTTTTCCAATCAGCTTGTAGCAGTTTACAGCTGCTATTTCCAAGAAATGTCCTCCGTTACCCTCCTATGGGAAAACTGAAGAAAAACAAAAAAACAATGGAAAAACAAAAAAAAATCTAATCGAAAACGACATGCCATCTGTTTTTCCCACTGGGCATCACCACTTTATTCAAATTCCCCAGTTAATACAATTCTCTGTGACGGTTCCTTGACTAAACTTCTTTCATGATCTACATGATACATAACATTATATTTATCGTTAGAAATATTTCTATTATATGAAATATGAAATAATGGTAGTACACACTTATTTCAAATTACTACCAACATTACTGAAATTGCAACAAATAAATGACACAATGGATAACAATGAAAAAGTAATACGTACGTACGAGGGTCGTTTGAAAAGTCCGTGCAAAGTCAGAGAGATAGCACTACTGGCACGTATCGAGGTTATGTTTAGTTAGTAGCATCTCTTGGAAGAACACACACCAAGTTTCAGCCAGATCGGTCTATTTCTTTGTGTTTGGCATTCGTTTAAATCGAGGAAGTCGAGTGATTTTCAAAAAATGGACGAAAAAGAATTTCGTGTGTTGATTAAACACTACTTTATGAATGGCAAAACGCCTCAGGAGACTAAAGAGAAGCTTGATAAACATTATGGTGACTCTGCACCATCGATTAGAACAGTTTATAAGTGGTTTCAAAATTTTCGGAGTGGCCATATGGGCACAAGTGACGCTGAACGTTCTGGACGCCCTGTTGAGATTACTACTCCAGAAATCATTGATAAAATCCATGATATGGTGATGGATGACAGAAGAGTGAAGGTGCGTGAGATTTCTAGTGCTGTGGGCATCTCGAATGAACGGCTACATAATATTTTGCATCAACATTTGGACATGACAAAGCTATCCGCAAGATGGGTGCCGCGATTGCTCACGCTTGACCAAAAACGAAATCGTGTGAAGTGTTGCAAGGACGGTTTGCAGCTGTTCCAGAAGAATCCGCAGGACTTTAAGCGTCGTTTCATCACTGTGGATGAAACATGGATACATCACTACACTCCTGAGATCAAAGAACAATCTAAACAATGGGGAATCTGCGCCAAAAAAGGCGAAGACCGTTCCTTCGGCCGGAAAGATTATGGCGACTGTCTTTTGGGATTCGCAAGGAATAATCCTCATCGGCTATCTGGAAAAGGGTAAAACTATTACAGGTGCATATTATTCATCGTTATTGGACCGTTTGAAAACCGAGCTGCAAGAAAAACGCCCACGATTGGCCCACAAAAAAGTCCTTTTCCATCACGACAACGCACCAGCTCACACCTCAGTAGTTGTGGTCGCAAAATTAATGGAAATAGGGTTCCAACTCGTTTCACATCCCCCCTATTCTCCAGACTTGGCTCCCTCGGACTACTATTTGTTCCCCAATATGAAGAAATGGCTGGCGGGAAAAAGATTTTATTCAAACGAGGAGGTGATTGCAGAAACGTATGGCTATTTTTCAGACTTGGACAAATCGTATTATTCGGAAGGGATCAACAAACTAGAGCAGCGTTGGACGAAGTGTATAAGCCTAAAAGGAAACTATGTTGAAAAATAAAAAAGGTTTACCCCAAAAAATTAAGTAGTTTTTATTTTTGCACGGACTTTTCAAACGACCCTCGTATATGAGGATTTTTATTATGAGTTCATCTCTATGTTTGGAATATAGTATAAATTTTATCGCTTTAATAACTTATAAGCTAGGTCAGTTCCATTGTCAAGTCCGTTGCCAGAACCAATAACATCAAATATTTCAATTGAATAACTCAAAATATTTCGTTTTTGAGTTGTGGTGACCTCATATGTAGTCCGGCAGAAATATGCTCACTTATTTAAAAAACTCATTAAAAAAAAAAAATTAATTGAGAAGACCTTAAAACGAATACTTCCGGTAAATATTACAAATAGAAAATATGATTCGTTTGCTAACTTCCTGTTTGTTACGAACTAACCAACAATTAATATATTATATTTAAATAAACTCTTAACTCACTGTTACAATAATAGACAAATAAAAACAAGTCTAAACTTTAGTTAGAATAGATTTTAATCTATTCTATTCTATTGTCTAGATACAAAGATGAACTATTTTCATAAAAAAAAGAAAACCTTGCATACCCGTCAATGTCCATTGCTATTTATTTGTTGCAATATCTTTAGTTATCGTGGAAGTAATCATAAATAAAGAAGTAATATCATAATTTAATGTAATTGAAGTATTCCTGAGAACCTATATCATGAAATTATACATGAAACAGGGACGGGTATTGGTCTATTGGTCATGAGCGTGGCTTTGTTAGTGGGAGATCCCTAGTTTGCATCCCTTGTGGTGGCTACCTTTAATTTGTTAGGAAAAATTGTTTATAGTAATGTTGGACGTCAAGCCTCGCCTGAAAAAATAGGCGATTACTTTACTTACTTATATATGAAACAAACGTACAAGAAAATGACTGAAATGAGTATCCTATTTCGAACTTAAAAGCAGAGTAAAAATACAAATATTTACTTCAATAATCTCTTTCAAGTGCCAAACCGCTCTTTCACTCTGGAGTATTAAATGAATCAGGTGTTACCGTTCTCCATGCGAGTGGCAGAATTTATTTTCAAAAGTAATTGCACCTTCATCAAAGAGAAAAGAACGCCTCTTCGTGGTGCCGTTGAAGATTCAGAGCGGCTTGAGAGAAAGTTAAAGAGTGAGAATAAGTATTTAGATAAATGACTACTTAGTCTACGACACTACTTACGTATTACTTGTGATTATATGGGCCAAGATTTATTTGTTGATGAATCAGTCAAGGAGTTTGATGCTGCTAGAGGCTTTACAGAGCGATATTGAGTCTTCTACTGAAGATCTTTCGACTGCTTTCTTGAGTTCGCAAGAAAGCTTCGGATGATTTACCTTTTTACTTCCTTTATATTTCTCCTGAACTTGTTGCCGGAAGTCCTTTCATGCTAAGTGTGTTTTCTTCTTACTACATTCGACAAATTTATCTAGCTATACGAGGTGTGGCTATTTAGTAACGAGACTGATGCTGCTACAGAAGAACTATGCATGCGCCAAATCCTAACGACCGACTGCTGTGCAACGTAAAGCCTTCTCTTTCGATTGCAGCGTCTCACGTGTTTGTAGAGAAATCAGTCTGACCGGAACCGTCGTTTGTGTAAGAGGTGTTAGTTTCTTTTTGCCGAAAACATGATACTACTCAGTAGAGTAACGAATTGTCGTGAAATTTCACATGAAACTTGGTGAAACCGCTACTGAAACTTAGCTGTTATTAAAAGAGGTTTATGACGATGAATGTTTATCACGTGCGCGAGTATTTGATTGGTTCAAGCGTTTCCAAGATGGCCGAGAAGACGTCAGAGATGATGGCCGCCCGGGTCGCCCTTCCACGTTCAAAACGGATGAAAATATCGATTATAATTAATCAACATTACTACCGTGAGGTGCTTGCTCAACTCCGTGAAAGAGTAAGGAAAAAACTACCCGATTTTGTGGAAGAACAAGTCACGGGGTTTTCCATCAAGACAAACGCGCCGGCTCACACTGCATTGTCTGTCAAGACGTTTCTAGCCAAATACAACATCCCAGTTTTAGGCCATCCGCCTTATTCGCCTGACCTGGCCTCATGTGACTTTAATCTGTTCCTCAAAATCAAATCTGCATTAAAAGGAACACGATTTCAGTCCGTTGAAGCTGTGAAAGAGAAAGCGGCACCCGTCATGCAGGAGCTAACAGAAAAAGACTTCCAGCACTGTTTCGAACAATGGTAAATTCACATGGAGAGTTGTAGAGATAGGGGAGGGTTGTATATTGAAGGTAATAATAACTAAATATGTATAAATTTAAAATAATTTTTTTTACAGCAATAGTCTCGTTATTTAATAGCCACACCTCGTAATGTTCCTGTATGTGCATGTACAGATAGGAGCTTAGAAACTTCTAAGTTGATCAGAACTATGAAATACTACAAAATTTAAGTGCAGTATTGGGTGGCAATAACAATCTTATGCAAGGTTGCACTCCAAGCGTTAATTTCAAGGCACTATCACTGCCAACTCACTTTACTCTGCCCTTTAAATTCTATGAATATACAAAAGAAGAGAAGTAGGATTGCTCCAGTAACCCTCAGCTCCATGTTATTTCCATGTTACTCCATGTAAGCCGTAATGGACGTCGCAAGAGAAAGAAAAGGAGACGCCAACTTTCACGAGTAGATTTAAATGACGGTACCGCGATGATGGCCATGTTGTCGATACGCTGGAGAAATAGAAGGAAAGTCAACATTTAAAAAAAGCATACCTAACGATATATAGATGTATTGTCTCCCAAATATATCAGTCTTTGAATATAAATCTACTTTTCAGTGGGAATATGATCATTTTATTCATCACATGTTCTTGAAATTACACCTCTGTTCGAGTGAATGCTTGTTCGACTGAACGTGCCGACGAATGTTACACGGGAACAATAGCGGCCCTTAGTACGCGAACTGGTCCATAAAAATAATGGCTAGATACTATTCTGGGCCATTTCACTATTCAGTAATTTATTTAAAAAATGGCATCTCTTTATTCGGTGTTTTTTCTATACTATCAATATTATACGATATTTTATTTTTACCTTTTCACTTATCTGGGAATTAATTCACTATTGCAAATAATAATAATTAATCATTTATAATAAATTTAATATTTTTTTTACTCCAATTTCTTTTCTTTTTTTTTTTTTTTAATAAATATGAATATATAGTTTTCGTGACCGCAAATTGTTAAACTTAGGATGGAAGATTTGCGAGGAATCGGTCAAATAAAACAACTCGTCTTTTTGCCAACGTTTCGACAAATATATTGTCCTCTTCAGGGCCTGGATATTACAAATACAAAACAATTTACAGAGTCAGTAACATAGAATATCAGTAAAAATCAGTAATACAAAAATAAACAGTAAAATACAATAAATTCTTTATAATTATTGAAACTTACGTGGCTGTGCGGGTTGGTTGTAATATCCTGAAGAAGAGAATATATTTGTCGAAACGTTGGCAAAAAGACGAGTTGTTTTTTGTTTGACCGATTCCTTGCCAATTTTGAATCCTTATTTTAATAATTTACGGTCACGAAGCCTGTAGATTCGTACTAATAATACCAATAAAAAATCATTACGTGAGGAAAGTGCTTAAGGGGACGACACCTAATGGATAAAATTACACGATAAAAGTACGTGATGCCTCTCTCAGGTTTAAGCACAAAAAGAGCATTAAATAATGGTGTAATGAATATATGTACAAACAGTGGACCAAATTGATGAATATAAGAAATCTTTCTAAATAAGAGGAGAGACGGCTGTCTCTGTCATCTCCGATCTATTCACTCCAAATAGAGGTGACAGTACAGCACACTTGCATGACGTAGTGACAGATAGCCTAAAGTAACCTGATATTGTCTCTGATGTCCCTTAATGTTACTTTTAGACACATGATATGTTAATTTTAGACACATTCAAATATTCATTTAGTTCAAATATTGAAATTGAATTCAACATTTGTAACTATTTCAGTGATAAACAATTGCATGATGAATTTGTAACCATTTCAAATGTTGTCTGACACAAAGAGCTGATGTCTAGTAAACTGGAAAAAATATAAAACGCTAATAATTTTGAGTATCCAGAGGCGGGTCTAGGATCCATGGCATTGTTGGAATGGAGAATCCAGAGAATGGACAGCGTTGTCCTAATATTTTTTTTATCCTAGAAGCCACATTGTCCTTCCATGGCTGTAAGTCTGCAAAGAGATCCTACCAGTTTTGCACTGAGCGGACATTGCTAATTTCTTCTAATGTTTGACTTTTATTTCTGGAGAAATTACTTGATAGAATTTCGAGTTTCCCATTTTAAAGTAAATGTGGATTTCTGTTTTCCTGTGGATTGCGGTTGTCCACTAAAATCGAGACTCTCTTCAACAACTGTTGGGTAAACGGTGACCAATATCATTTAATTTTCGAAAATGGTAACAATGGCTAACTTTTATTCGGAAATTAATCACCTATTCCTCTGTAAGCCTTTTTTTCAATTATTCTGTCTAAATTCAATTAAACAGTAAAAATCAGTAATACAAAAATAAACAGTAAAATACAATAAATTCTTTATAATTATTGAAACTTACGTGGCTATGCGGGTTGGTTGAGTTACAGAAACTAAGAGCCAGAAATGGAGAAGCAGGTATATATATACAGATATAGCGGGACTTACACGGAAATTTTGGTAATTACAATTGAACAGATACAATAGACCAATTACAAAAAAAGAGTAAATACAATAGATATTGGGAAAATTCAATATATTTGTCGAAACGTTGGCAAAAAGAAGAGTTGTTTTATTTGACCGATTCCTCTCAAATCTTCCATCCTAAGTTTTTTAATAAAGTAAATTAATAATAATAATAAAAAAAGGAGCGTTATAATTTCAACAAACTGGAAGAATGAGAAACAAAACAGAGAGGCATAGACGGCAAGGTAAAGATGAACAGACACCTGCGATGTTGTTGTTTTTGCAAGAAGGAACAAGAGAAAGAATGGGGTTACTCCCGGCTGGGGAGGCTGTACACATTGCCGGGTAGAGAATATGGAAGAAAAGGTCCAAATCCCAAACATAATTCGGTGCGGCCCAGCGGTGCTCAGTCCCGGATATATTGGCCGCCACAAATTACGTTAGTAAACAAAAAATATTACAATAGTCCAATTCGACTTTCATCACCATTCTTTTTGAATACAAATTTTATAAGCCTAGGCACAATTCGACTTTATTACCATCCGCCGTGTTATTATTTTTTTTACATTTTCTTTATTACTAACAAGGAAATCTGCATATTATATTTTTCCTCCAAAAATTATGTTATTTAAATTTTATTTTATTTTTCTTAAAAAGCCATTAAATATGTAAATTACTTTATTGCTGCTTATAGTTATAAACATTATTTCTAGTTCTTGCTTAATACTCTGATTTTAATGAAAACCTGGAGTCTTTCTGCATATTGTTTACTCTTTGGCCACTGATAAATCTTCTTGAAACGTCATTGTAGATCAGAAAATTTTGCCAGTTACCATCATTAATAATATTGAAGACTTCCTTTATTGTTCATCTCCTCAAGGAAGACTCCATCGTGGAAGACACACACTGTCTTCTAATTTGCAATTTCTTACACATTCCAATAAATTACGAAGACTCATCTCACTACATTTCCAGATTTTGATTCGTGGAATATTAAATTTCAAGACATATCAAACGATTATGATTTGTGGAAGCCAGATGTGTCAAATGTAATCCTTAAGTATTTGTAATTGTAAGAGAATGATAATGCTTTACTTCTGAAAAAAATATTCAGAAGAACGTAGTGTCTTTAAAAGTGAACAACTGCACTTTTAGTTGGAAGTTTAAGCTCTTCTTTTAAACCACTATTCCAGCTTAAGCGCAGGCAGCTGTTTAAGTTTAATCACAGTTTCTCTTATTATTCTCGGGCGTTGCTACGATCTTTGGATGTGCGTATACTTTAATTAAAAAGAATTTTTTAATTATTACCATAGAATGAGTAGTAAAGATTTAATAACGCTACGAATTTACCTAGTTGAATTACATTGCTTTACAGTACTTTTAGATGCTGACACTGCTGCAACCTGTTAGTTATCTTGGAAACAACAAAGAAAAATATAGATTTAATTTTTTTTTTGTAACTAAAAAAGAATTGTGTTCAAAAAAGTCATACGAACAGAAAAAAAATATAGAAATGATTCATGATTGTACTTCTGATCAACGAATTTTCTTTAGCCTAAAAATTTTCAGCTCTTATTTGATTCCTAAAGTCATTGTGTAATGCTTAGGACTAAAATGCACTTTAGAGTGGAAGCCTAACGCCTTCGCCCTGAACTTCTCTATTTTAAAAACTCCTAGATTAAAATTTCAAATAAAATTGTTTCAGTCGCCATTCGTTTAGCCCGTAGAGAAAGTTTACCTCAATGAAAAAGTTAATTTGAGATTTTTTCCTTTAAATAGTCATCTTAGTCAAAGTTGTCCCCGTAGGGGGAACTAGATTAGCCATTTCTTCATGGTACTTGACGTCCCTGCGGGTAGCCCAGTCTACCAACATGAACATGAGTAACATTACACTGTAACACTCCAATACATTTCCACAGTACACAGAGGGCATAGTGGTGGCATACCCCCTCTCTGTTAATCCTAGCGTCTATCCCTCCTTTGATCCTGTCTATCTCTTTCCTGAACCCCCCCCCTCGGATCCCTACCCAAGCTGAAATGGGGACTCTTGTTGTACAGGGTAGTAAAATATATGTGCGGTAACGATCACCTTGGGGCATGGGCGAAAACCTCATTGTAATGTAGCCTTCCTGTGGCAGTGGGAGTCTGCCACAGGTGAACGTTGATCCCCCACCACACGTTGGAAATAACGACTACCAGGGGATGTCCTCAGGAGGGGGTCCTATCTCCGCTCCAGTGGTGCATGGTCGCAGACGACTAACTTGAGATACTAGATCATTGTAGATTCTCGGTTCTGGGCTACGCAGATGATATTTTCTGTAGTGGTCAGGGGCAGGCTCGAGACAGTCGTTGCTGAGCTCATGCAGGAATCACTCAAGATCATAGAAAATTGGGTTAGAAGGGTTGATCTTAATGTGAACCCTTCGAATTTTTGGTAAAACTTTGGTTGTGTCGGATGTGGTTAAGTATCTGTGGGTTGTCTGGGACTCCAGACTCACTTGGAAAGCACATCTAGATAAAATTACACTAAAGGCGAAACAGGCTCTTTGTGGTATTACTAGAACCTGCGGGAAGACATGGGGTTTGCGCTCCAAAATGACCCTACTGGTCTATACACGGAACATTCATTCCTATTATCACCTACGGAGAGAATAGTGTGGTGGAGGAAGACTGAACAACAGACTGCCATCAAGGCTGTTGCCAGAGTGCAGAGGCTAGTCTGCCTGTTGATTACGGGTGTCTTTAGCAGTGTTCTTATTGCCTGGGAATCTCCAAGATACAGTTTATGTGGCTCCCAGAGACTGGATCTGGAGAGAACATGAAAAGAATTTGGTGAAGTGTCCTGGGGTCAAACACAGCAAGACTGTGATGTCTTGGTTGTGCAAACAAAGAGCCAAAGTGACTCAGTGCTTAGGCAGAAATCAGATTACTCTGATCACAGGCCTATTCACAGAGCATGGTAGGTTTAGGAAGCATCTGTACAAGGTGGGGGGTTTATCAGCTCGGAACCGTTGTGCAGATTGTGTCAGGAAGAGGAGGAAACGGCCTCTCACTTGATGCGCGTTACAATCGAGTGATTGCGCTATGAAACCTTTGGAACTTTGAGACCAATGGAGATAGTAGGGAAAGTCCTCAACCTCCTTTGTAGGGGAGGTTTCGTCTATTAGATCTATAGCTATTTCAATCTTTAATCTCCAGTCGAAGTTGTAAGTTCAATAAAACCAAATGTCACATTCAAATTGAGATATTGTGACTATAGATTTACAAAAAATGTGGATCCATTAGTAGAAGGAGTTGTTGTTAGAGGGCGATGTTTTCAGTAAACTAAGCCAGGATGCATTAACTAAAGTTAGCAGCGTGTAGCCAAGTTGATTTAGAGATTGTTTGTTAGCTCTAGCATTATAGTGAGCCCAGAATTCTCACAGTTGTATGTTTTTCTATTCTATTTGTTAGCCCAGGCCGAATGGTACTGTCCGCACTTTGTTTAAATTATTTACGACAAGAGTTCCATTCTCTAACCCAAACAGAATTGTTTATTTTATTTTTTGTTTAACATTTTTTATTGAGGTAAAATAGAAACAAACTCTAAACTTAATTTATTGGAAACATATATTATTCTAAGACTATTACAAGTAGAAATCTCTTTATTACTAAAATATTGTACAATTTTCTCATAAAACAAGAAATATTATTCAATCGTCTACATTTAATTATTAATTATAAGTCTGATGGTTTTGTTTAATACGACCTTTAAATAAGATTACAATCATTCTTCTACGAAAATTGTTTCTACATTTTATGTCATTCTTCCTAATTTACTTTTATTCATAAAGAAAAGCGAATCTACATGTAACTGCTGAATTTGGTATTAACCAGTTAAGCGCGGAATTTAATTTTAAAAAACCCTCACAGTGTGCGGAATTAAAATCAGACAATGACAAGTCAACACGTTGAGCGCAGGGCAAAACAACCAAAAGTTTACAACGTCATAATAGTCACTGCAAGCACTTTTTCTGCAATTTTTGAGGTTTGAGATTACAGAGCAATCTGTGCTCTTTCAAAATCTTCCATCGCTTCACGTACGCATGGCCTGGTTAACTGGAGACGGAAGAGTTTTTACATGGAAGAAAAAGAGCTTTGAATTCTGTGCAAAATGAAATTATGCTCGTACTGAGGTCTGAATCTCTATCTAAGGTAAAAACGGCATTGCACAAGGGTTGAGAGCTTCTATTTGTGTGGGTAATTCCCAATCTCTAATGCGGAGACCAAACATGTACCAACCACTTATCATTTGACTGACTCCCTCCACCCCACTCCGTACAAAATTCTTGGCAAGATAAAGGAAACATCCCACCAAATAATATTCTCATTGTATTTTATTAAAATTTCGAGCTTTTATAGTTATTGGCAATTTTATAGTTTTCACAACGAGTATAAACGTCAAACGCGCTTAACTGGTTTTAAGGGACACAATATCCATGTTTAGCTCACTTGTTTGTTCAGAACAGGAATGGCCAACTTCTACATACATAGATCGACTTTTTCTCTGAATAATGTAACGCGATATACTTATTAAAATCTTGATATTTAATGCATTAAAACTTGTAATAATTAATAATGTGGGTAATTACGGGAAAAATACAATTTATATTTTATTTTATTGTCCTTTATTGTACAGATCTGGTGCGCTACCTTGGGCTTTTTATAGACAAAAGACTCACGTGGAACCCACACACTAGACTTAAACTACAAGCAATGACGAAACGTGCGAAACAGCTTTACAGGCTACTTGGACGACGCTCCAAATTGCCCTTAGAACTCAAACGATTACTATACAATACCATCCTCAAACCTATGTGGACTTACGGACTAGAGCTGTGGGGTTCAGCCAAACCAACAAACGTACGGACGGTACAAAACATTTCAATCAAAACTACTGCGGACAGATAGCTGACGCACCTTTCTACGTGTCTAACCTTACTCTTCACCACAACCTCAACGGTTCCCTTCGTACACCAACTCGCCAAGACTAAATATCAAAAGTTCCAAACTGCTCTCTCTACTTGCTCTAATCTTCTTGTTCTGTCTCTCGCCTTCTCTGACATCCCTAACAATCCTACTCGTCGACTGAATCGCCAGTGGCCCCGCGGCTTCCTTACAGTCTGAAGAACTAAACGTCATTATTCTCCTATCTCTCCTCTCTCCTACTCATATTCTCCTCTTCACATTCCCCTATCTCACATATGTAGAGAGTGCTACCGCTGGGTAGCTTCTCTTCTCCTGCTCTTCCCGCACCAGTTCATCTTATTTACCTCCTGTTTACTTATTTTATATACTTAAACAGATTTTAAATTACAAAATAAATTTAAAAAAAAATGTTTTGTCCTTTCAATAATGAGAAGCCTGCGTCTGCATGTTTCTAACCAAGGGATCATAATTTGGTGTATATCCAGAGAAAGATAATGATAAGGAATCTTCAGTATTCTTATCGACCTTCAGTCGATCAACGATCACTTCGCTATCGACTTGTTGGCTATACCTAGAACAATAGAAAGAAACTCTTTATACGTCATTAAATACTCTTTAAACATTTTATCTTATACATGTAATAATTATCTTTCCCAGAAATAGATCTTAGAATCACTATTTCATTGAATATCATTCATTAAGCACGCCTCTTCCCTCTAGGGTAGAGCCCAAAAATCCCTTACCAGCAGCTACTTCGTGTGGAAATAAAGATTTCTCCACGTAAAAGAGAGAAAAGAATAAGAAATAAAATAATAAAGAATACCATGAACGTGATGTGGACAGAAACCAAGCCAATGTTATAAAAGGGATGGTTACTTTTTAATAATCCTGACCTGTCTGCAGGTTGGCGCCGGTTTTCCTTTACACAAAGAGGAATGGCTGCACTCTTTCAAAGTCACTTTTACCTTCTTCGTGCTTCGCTGCTGCCAATTGCAAAGCCGTGTTCTCTGGCTTCTTTCTCACAACTAATCTATTCGCAGTTAAATGTTAGAAGAAGAAGAAAAAACGGTTTTAAGATAGAAACAATTTGCAGATATTGCAGCAAGTTTCCTTATGATGGAATATTCAAATCGTTTTTTAACATTTTTCTTTGTCGTAGATAATGATGGCATGATTGTTGTTTTATCGCCTGATGTGATTCATTTAGTTAAAAAAAGAAAAGAAACTGAATATTCTCACGCACATAAAAACTTCTTTTATTATTATTATTATTATTAAAAAAGACAAAAAATCAGCAATTTAGTTTTACAGAAGTAAACACATCTTGGCATGTATACTTTTATACAAATCTTCATTTATCTTATCTTATTAATAGTCTTGTTTGACAGACTTGTTGAGGTCAGAAATTTTAGTGAATTTTCTGCTAACATCATTATTATATCCACATAATTTATTGTGAATCTGAATCTATAAAGTTTTCTTTATCAATTCCCACGAAGGAGAGTATCTACCTAAAAGCTAATTCAACTATTCTTAGCTCATTCTGCTAAAAACTAGTAAGTTATATAAAGGAATTTATAGCCGAAATTGAAGAAAAGCGTGATCCCATTTTATTTGCGTTTTACTTACTTTCTTAAGACTTTGGAAATTAGGATTTTGAAATAGTTTTCCTCGGCAACGCAAGCTTTGTGAGCCCATGAGTTCAAGAAGACATTTTTTGAAATTGGCGTGTGTTTAAAAACTATAATTGAAGAACTTCTTATTTAATTGCTACCAGCGGTTTATTGAATAAGATATTGGTCTTATTCAGTACATAGAGACTCCCCTTTATTGTTGCACTCCATTTTTCAACTCAATGCAATTTATTTATTCAACTTAGCAATCAACTAATGTATCACTACTTTTGGATGTAAGTCCTTCAATCATTGATATAAGTTTACTTCGATCAATATCTCTAATAATTTATCATTTTTGTTGGTTTATTTCTCATAAATAGGCAAGGGCATTATTCTCAATCAATCCGGATAGTCCTTGAATTAAAAGCATTTATTTTTTATTTATTGTAATTTTTCACCAAGAACAGGCTTGAGTATAATTAAGCATTCCCTTGGCGACCTTCCGGTAGGCATTGCAAAACAGAAGATGCTTCAAGAAAATGCGATAGAAGTTGGCTGGTGGACCTATACATTTTCCCTTGGCCTTACCCTAGGAAGGGAACCAACCAATGAAGTGATTTACACTAAATTGGCCCATTTTTGCTTACTTGTCTTTTGCTTCTTGAGAGACCAGCAGATAAATCTATACTATTCTTAAGTAATAGTTAAGATCAAAACTAATATGGTGAACTTCAGCCTATATTTAGAGCGATAGCAGTATCGTTAACTTCTTGAACTGGTTATGGCGCACTGGCTAGATTGAGTAAGAAGTCATGAACAGTTGCTTGCTCCTCTGCTAATAATTTCTTCTGTAAATGTTCCTCTTACTGTTATTATTCTCCGGAATGCAGAGTTGGTTTGACTTTTGAATAAAGGTTTATTCCCTTTATGCATAGAAAATTAGTTAGGGCAGAGGTGGAAATAAAAAATTCAAAGAGAAAAAGTAGAAAAAATTATTCATAAATAATGAACCATAATATTGCAAAACTAATAGAAGGTCTAGCACAAAATTAATTATCAGATTATCAGATAATCAGATAATAATATTACTCGGTTAGTTAAAGGGAATACAATAATTTGCAAGATATAGCAAGCAGCTAAGTGAGCTCTGTAGAGCGGATCTGCCGTAGTTGTATGCAAATAGATGCAGATCATAGATACAGTAGTGATGTAGTTGACAGCTTCGCACAGCTGCATTCAATTAGATTAAATATAATTCTCTTGTTAAATCTAGATTATAACACCATCTACACCACATTCGCCTACAACTAATTTAGTATATGGCAATATCGTTAAAAATATTAATATTTTAGATTAATTAATCGTTGATGTTAAACCTGTTGCTTTATTTTTTTCTCTTTATTTGATAAGAGAAGTTTCCACGCCCAATTTGAGGCACCTTGCTCTTTGTTTGCCCCCATGTGGAAGTGGTGTTACATCCTCAGACAGGCTGAATCTGCATTTGCCAACTTCGACCAGACCCTGAACTCTTATTTGTTGAAGTAAAGTGCTTTAAAATACTAATTATTTCTTCTATTTATGTTCCTCTAACTATCATTGCTCTCCGGAAACAGAGTGCGTAAAGATTTCATGCTTTATTTGTTCCCTTTTATACGTAGAAACAAAACCATTCGTCGAGAACATTTTTATCGTATTCTAGACCTTGAAACATCTTCTTTCTGTTTGTCATCCACTTTCGTGAATTTGACGCAAAAGCAACGTATTCTTTCCTTGAGATTTCTGCTACAAATAGAAACTATAAACATCTAAAAAAAGAAATAGTATTTAAAAATCACCACGTATTTTCTTTCGAAGCAAAATGAACAAAGAATAACTACTCATGTGGGAATAACTCAAGGAGTAAAATCTAATTACCAGCTTTGAACCTAGATGTATAAGTTCTACTTCTGAATCGTAGGTTTAAAAGTTTGTTGTCTTAACAAGGAAGATGTAGCAAAAAAAAGTCACGTGCTTAATTATCCCAGAACGACAGTTGATTTCTTCCCTAGACAACCTAACCGGGAAACTGGTTCAGGCTCTCTCTCATTCAACTACTCTAGAACTCCTGCTTATATTCTTCTCATTTCCATTGCCATTTATTCTTACTTGAAGCATCGATTTACGCCGAATATTTTCCTCTTCTAAATGTTAAATGTAATTTATAGCTTCAGGAAATTTATGTAAACGCCTTGATACTCTATCTCATTGTAAAGTTAGATTCGGAACTCTCCAATTTAAAGTAGAAAAAAATAATCTGTTTCAATAGTCACATTCGCATTCTTCCAGCATCCTTCTTTTATCAATTGTTCCCACTTCCAGGACGCCCGTCTTGTCCTTACCTTCGCTTCTGTGGTAAAGCAGGAGAACAAGAGAGAGAAATCCTTCATTGATATCGATTACTAGAAGGCACCTTCATGCAATTTGGAATTATAAATTGTATCAATTTGTTGAAGGAAGTCAAACTTTTACTTTTCCTTTAGTTATGTATTAAAACATAAATTAAAAAAAATCTTTATCTAGACATTCAAATCATAAAAAAAAAGTTATTACAATATAAAATTTAAATTTAACCTAACTTTTTCATTTTTTAAAATATACAGTCTTTTTTTGAATCCTGACTTTTTACCACAAATTTAGAGGCTAACAAAAAAATTTGTGTACTTTGTTCGCAAATATCCGCCTAAAAACAGAAAAATCAGTTAATAAAAGTAATACTCGCAGTTACTAATTTTGATGAGAGACTGCGCTACGATATCTTTGGTACCTTGAGACCAAAGGAGATTATAGCGCAGAAGGAACTGGTAGGGAAAGCCCTCAACCTTCTTAGAAGGGGAGGTTTCATCTACCAGACTTAAGGGAAGGTACAATAAGCCTCTTGGTGGCTGCAGTGCCGTAGGGCATGGGTCCCGTCCCGCCGTTCAAATCTAATCTAAATCTACTAATTTTGATCTAAAACACCAACTAAATTTCACAATAAACTTGGTATGATTTTGTTGAAAGGTTATTGTTACTGAACAGGAGTACATACTCACTGATTCATTCGCAAAATAACTTTGTGTGTTTAAGTACCCCTTAAAACTTGTGTTTTTGATGTATAGTTGCAATTTTACATTGTATACGTCAGCCAAATGTGTGTATTCATGATACATAATTCATGTTTCAACACCGTGCTAGCTCTGCGCTACAACCGGGAGGAGTTGTTGAGAGAAACTAGCTATCGCTGGCACTTTTTAGATTGAAGGAAGAGGTTGGAAAGCGAAGTAGATCGCGGGGACAACGTTGTTATAAACGACGATCAGGAAGTGAGTACCTATGTGGATAAAGATTGGACCAGAGGGTTCGTGTGATCTGCTAGATTGAGGTGGAAATTTGGTGGAATCTGGTGTAGATTGCAACGTTGACGTAGGAGACTTTAGTTACAAGTCTTGATTGCGAGTATGATGGGAGAAATTGTAAGGTGCGTTTACAATTTTGTGATGGACTTCGGGTAATGAATAGAACAGTATAGGTTTGTTGGAAGGTTTGGTAAAAACTGCTTCTAAGTTGAATGTCTGCAATATTTTTATTTTACGAGGGATAGAAGAAGAAAAAAATTATATGGTGATGGTGATGATTGTTCGGCTAGAGAAAGTATAACTTTCAAATTACGGTCGGTGCCTTACGACAGGAGCTTTTTTGAGGTTTAAAGTTTCTTAGTACTAACGAATCCTATCCAAGTCGTTAAGCAACTATAAATATCTTCAATAGGATGAAAAAATAATTGCCATTTCAGCCGAGTACATTTATTCTGCCTAGGGACTAGGTCATCTTCAGGGCTAGTTTACAAAGTAATATTTTTACATTACAGGGTTTGTTCAGTCGAACTCATATTTTCGCAGCGCCCCCACCTTTTAAATTTTCGTGCTATGCTTTTCCCGCGTTTTGGTTCCCGCCAAACTTCTGTAGCCTCGCATCTCGTAACCTTCATTGTGTTTTCACTTCTCTTCTTTCCAGGCTACAGTGCATCTCGTTCATCGGCAAGAAGAAGGAGCCACAACCGCCTTCCTGTATCCTTTACATTACACTTCTCTTCAGCATCAGTTTTACTCCATCTTCAACTACAGGGTTATCTCGGTGTCTTTTGTTTGCCCTCTTTATGGCTCTGGCCCTTCAGGCCTTGACCCCACCTGGTGTCCAACCTTGTCGAGGTGGTGGGGCTTACGCACTAAGGGCCCTAGAGATTAACCCTTTCTAAAACTCTCGCGTTTTCCGCTTCTGGGTGTGTCTTCTGTTTTGTCTGTTCATGGACTAAACAGACTCTGTCTTGACTGTCCATGGACTAAACAGACTCTGTCTTGTCTGTTCATGGACTAAACAGACAAGACAGAAGACACACCAACCCTGTAATGTAAAAATATTACTACTTTGTAAACTAGCCCTGAAGATGACCTAGTCCCTAGGTCGAAAGCTCGGCAAAATAAATGTATCTCGACTGAAATGGCAATTATTTTTTCATCCTATTGAAACTATGAATCAGTCACCAAAAAGAATGAACAACATTATAAATATCTTCTGAAAAGATTTCCTTTAGCCATTATCGAACATCCTACTTCTCACTATTTAAGGCTTGACAGATTAAAAACCAATAAAGAATGATAATTTTTTCCGGAAGTGTTACAATTTTTAGAATATTTGTCTATTCAGACTATTGTTCCGATCTTAAGATTCAAGTTACAGCTATCTTTTAACCCACTCTTGAATCCGTAATGATAGACAGTTCATTGTCTTATCTCTCATATTGTTAGACTGAAAGAATGTTAGCGGTTAAAACTACTGTTGCTCTCTATCTAAATTTACATTCTCTAGGCTGCAATTACTTTAAACACGAATTTTTCTCATCTATTTACAAATTATTAGAAATATATTTTACTTTTAGAAATTGAATGTCTTCCCTTGTGGGTGACTTTGACCTCAGGCGAAAGTTATGTCTGAGAGATCGCCAATTACATGAGTTCTTTTTAAAGGGAGTTGCTTCACTAGTTAGGGGGAATTTGTGCAAACAGTCGGCCTAAGGGAAGTTAGCAACATCTTAGCTTACCCTCTTTGAACAGGATGAAATGCTTTGAACGCTGTTTAGGAGGGATACTGATAGTTGTTTCCTGAAGGGACCTGCAATTTTTGTTTTGTTTTAAACTGTTGAAGACAAGACAAAAGAAAAAAATGAGCGAATTCCAGTTTCAGTTTCCGATCAAATACTGACAATAACAGAACTCTTTTAGAAATTAGAATAATAAATTTCAAAACAAATATCCTTTGGTCTCAAAAGCAGATTTAATGAAATGGAATAACTTATTGCAGACTCTAATAGAAAATAAAAGCATCACAAACAAAGTTTGTGGCTTCGCAACTGGTTGAGGCTCAAAATGTCTGCCACGGAATATCATGTCACAAAAGCGACTAATGGGCCTCTGGATTCTGGAACTCGTAAAGAGAAGAGAAGTTTGATTTACTACATTTTCAAGGAGGTGGCACTTTCGAACTTATAATCATCCTCTTTTCGCTGAAGTGCCCAGGACTTGCTCCTTGTTCCAATAATAATATTTAATATAAATACGCAATATACATGTAGATTTTAAATTAAAAGATTAGTAAATTCAAATATCAACGCAAACCAAATAACAAAGAGTTTTTGAATCAAGTACACATATTTATTTTCGTTGTAAGTTTTACTTGAGCACAAAGATTAAATTTCGATCAAACCTGAATTAAAATTTTAATTATTCTGTAAATCAAAAAACACAGAAAATACTTTATCTCAAACAAACAATTTAATTTAAACTAGCGTTCATGCATTTTCCATTATCTCCAAATATTTATTCGTCATAAGAGGGACTTGTTATTGGAGATTTATTTATTTTTGATTACAGCATGGATTAAATAAATTGAATGTAGATTTAGTAAACATTAAAAAAAAAAACAATAATAATAATTTTTTTTGTACAGGTTGCGACTTGAACGGGCCGGCGGAGCTTGGTGCCCCAAACCTCAAGTGGAAAGTGGAGTGCGAGAATATTTACAAGTAGATTTAAGAACTGTACACGTAATTACTGGGGTTCAGACTCAAGGAAGGTACGACCATGGTAGGGGCCAAGAGTACGCTGAAGAATATACTTTGGAATACTGGAGACCAGGGCTTGATCAGTGGCGACAGTATTCCAGGTGGGATGGAAAACAGGTAATAGCTTTTATCATTAGAATTTACTAGCTCTAAATTACTTTTCTAGCTTAATTGTATGAAAATCTAGTGTTTGTTAAATAGTAAGGCACGATTAACAGTATACATTTTAAGACGGCTCAAATGCATTTCATGCTTAAACGGTTAATCTGAGCAAAAAAATGGCAGAGGAAAAATTTGTTGCCCGTCACCTCTAGTTTCAGAATATGTGACTTGATTTTAGATTCCTGCCCGCATACGACTAAAAGTGAGGGTTCGCAGTTGTCCTCCATTTTCATATACAGAGTTTTAAAGAGTATAAAAAGTTATGAAAGAAACCGGAAATCGCAATTCGATATCTTCAAAATTAAAGGTGCTAGGCCATTTCAAAATCTGGTATTTATTAATCATATTTAAATTTTTTAACTTGTTAACGAAGAGAAAGAAGAGCACGCGATAGGTAATTTTTCATCCACTTTCTACTAAAAATATTGCCAAGGCAGTAAAGCTAGTATTTTTCTTAACATCAAATGTTAAGAGCTTTAGAAGTTCTCAAGCATACACAAAATGGCTAAAAATTAATTTTATATCTGTTAAAAACAAGAAGGTTTAATAATTATTTGGTAATTTTGGGAGAGTTCCAAAAAAATTGGAAACCTTCTGTTACATATTTAAGTGATCAATATCTTTCATGAAAGTGGGAGTCAACTGCAAACCCTCACTTTTGGTCCCGCGTCAGCCGCGTATGCGGGCAGGAATCTAAAATCAAGTCACATATTCTGAAACTAGAAGTGACGGGCAACAAATTTTTCCTCTACCATTTTTCGCTCAGATCAACCGTTTAAGCATGAAATGCATTTGAGCCGTCTTAAAATGAACACCCTGTATATTATGAAATTGTGAGTGTTTGTGTTTATTTTGATGCGCTAGAGTTTGCTTATAGTTACGCTAAATCCAAGTATTGTTGTCAAACTAGGTTAGACGCTAGGTTATCCGCTAGGAAATCTTTCAAAAATTCATCTGTTTTCACTCACAAACTCTGATCACTGACAAGATAGATTGCAACATTATAGTGAATTGAAGATTTATATTAGAGCAAAAAAGGCAAGCACCTCGGTGTATTGTCACGATAATTCAGCATTAATTAGTTTAGTTCACGTAATTGATTTTGTATTCAATATAAGGGAAGACACGATCTGCGGGTTTTGTGGATTTGACCAAAGCACTGAGAGTCTTGTAAAAGTGACCATGGAGGGCAAAAAAACAGTTAATCTCAGTCAAACTATCTTAAACGTTCTAAAATTTATGGATGTAACCAGGACTTCCAGGCAGCTGCTATTAGAAGAAAGTTTACTGTTGCTTTAAGTATCAGAGAAGAACGCTGTTTTCGCCTAATGATGTTTATTTTTCCTTGGTGTTTAATTAATTTTTAAGCAGCAGAAGGCCTAAATCTAAGAAAAGAAAGTTACTTTGTGAGTTGGTGTGAAGCGTTGTGTCCCAGAAGAACGATCGAACGATATGTAGCAACAATCTGCCCAATATTTTAAGAAAAAATTAATGAAATGATCGTTTTCCAAAAATATCTTTTTCTGATTCCTGAAATTCTTTTGATTTCAACGAAAAAGAAGAGGAAGAATATAACTGAGGCCATAATCAAAAATAATTCATCTGAATCCTGGTATAATTTTGACTTTAAAGAAAAACAACGAGAGGATTGAAACGAAGGTCATACTTAAAAGTACTTCTTCTAATCCTGATATACTTCTGTTTTTAAGGAAATAGAAGAAAAGGATTGCAGCCAAGGTCTTTTAATACAAATGCTTCATTTAATCCTAATATAATTCCGACATTTACGGAAAAAAAAACTCCAGGACATTAATGTGGGAGATTTTTGAGAAAAGTAGACGGAAAGCTGAGTAGAAACAGGATCAGGAATATATCTGAAAGTGGGTCCAAAATAGAATTCAAATCTACCAATGTGAAACCTTTTAATATAATCACTTGAGATGAATTGGAAAAACTTCGGAAAAATTAAGAACAGCTGATTTTCTAGGAAAATATATAAAGGAGGAATCTAGGAAGATAGCCATCATAGTTTTTTTCTCCAAATAGAACTTAGATGGATCAAATGAAGGAGAACTTAGAAAATTATTCTCACTAACATAGACGGTTCGTGGGAAAATAGTAAAGGTACGAAATCATTTTAGTTGAATCAGAAAACTAAAGAAGTTTTCAAGGGATAAATTAATTTTGCTCTTTTAATAAAATAACTTTACACAAACACAAATAAAACCACAGCGCACTGACAATATCACTCACAACCGAGTTTCGACTTTGGTTCGCCGCACTCAATCGCAGATACGCACAGTCTAAGAAATATATGTAGATAATAAATGTTTTAAACTGAAAATTATCACACGACGATTAAAATGACTTGAATTAATTATTAAATACTGAGAATTAGTAGTTAGAAATTTAAAATTTTTTGCAAAAAAAAATAAAATAACAGGTTTCTTTAAGAGAATTGTTACTACATCAATTTTTTATAATCTTATTCACATATCCCTCTTTACAATCCTTGTACATAAGAGTTTAACATGTAAAAACTAAATTAACTTCATATGAATACATAATATTCTCTAAACAAATATTGTACAGAGATACAACCATTGTGTAGTTTAATACAAGCCGAGTATTAAACTAAAACTTATGAAATCGCTTTTGTTGCAAGCACTAAAATAAAACTTTAGCGAAGTTTTTACATTTTAAGAGAATGAGGACCGACATAAGTGAGTTGCACAATTTTAGTACAAGAAGTAGTTAGAAAAGTTTAGCAACATACCCCAGCTAGCAATCTTGTCAACTTTCTTCTGTGTGAATAGAGGTTAATGACAATTTCCATTGTCTACTGTTAGGAATTTATTCATTAGATTTCTGCGAAATTGTTACAAAATGTGGAAAATTATTGAAGTTTCCATATATACGAGGGTCGTTTGAAAAGTCCGTGCAAAAATAAAAACTACTTAATTTTTTGGGGTAAACCTTTTTTATTTTTCAACATAGTCTCCTTTTAGGCTTATACACTTCGTCCAACGCTGCTCTAGTTTGTTGATCCCTTCCGAATAATAGGATTTGTCCAAGTCTGAAAAATAGCCATTCGTTTCTGCAATCACCTCCTCGTTTGAATAAAATCTTTTTCCCGCCAGCCATTTCTTCATATTGGGGAACAAATAGTAGTCCGAGGGAGCCAAGTCTGGAGAATAGGGGGGATGTGAAACGAGTTGGAACCATATTTCCATTAATTTTGCGACCACAACTGCTGAGGTGTGAGCTGGTGCGTTGTCGTGATGGAAAAGGACTTTTTTGTGGGCCAATCGTGGGCGTTTTTCTTGCAGCTCGGTTTTCAAACGGTCCAATAACGATGAATAATATGCACCTGTAATAGTTTTACCCTTTTCCAGATAGTCGATGAGGATTATTCCTTGCGAATCCCAAAAGACAGTCGCCATAATCTTTCCGGCCGAAGGAACGGTCTTCGCCTTTTTTGACGCAGATTCCCCCTTGGTAACCCATTGTTTAGATTGTTCTTTGGTCTCAGGAGTGTAGTGATGTATCCATGTTTCATCCACAGTGACGAAACGACGCTTAAAGTCCTGCGGATTCTTCTGGAACATCTGCAAACCGTCCTTGCAACACTTCACACGATTTCGTTTTTGGTCAAGCGTGAGCAATCGCGGCACCCATCTTGCGGATAGCTTTGTCATGTCCAAATGTTGATGCAAAATATTATGTACCCGTTCATTCGAGATACCCACAGCACTAGCAATCTCACGCACCTTCACTCTTCTGTCATCCATCACCATATCATGGATTTTATCAATGATTTCTGGAGTAGTAACCTCAACAGGGCGTCCAGAACGTTCAGCGTCACTTGTGCCCATATGGCCACTCAGAAAATTTTGAAACTGTTCTAATCGAAGGTGCAGAGTCACCATAATGTTTATCAAGCTTCTCTTTAGTCTCCTGAGGCGTTTTGCCTTTCATAAAGTAGTGTTTAATCAACACACGAAATTCTTTTTCGTCCATTTTTTGAAAATCACTCGACTTCCTCGATTTAAACGAATGCCAAACACAAAGAAATAGACCGATCTGGCTGAACCTTGGTGTGTGTTCTTCCAAGAGATGCTACTAACTAAACATAACCTCGATACGCGCCAGTAGTGATATTGTTTTGTTTTGGGGTTTTTGTAAGGTGCGCAACAACAAGGGTCCTTTGCACCTAAACTATACTGTAGAATAGACACTTTACTACACAGCCTAACCTAGTCAATCTGATCGATACAAACCTAACGGTTGGCCTAACTCCTATTTTCTTCTAACCTAACCAACTAATGTTGGGGTGGAGTACTCGATATTCCTCGCACCCCATAGAGATCTAACCTAAAAGTAGTGATATCTCTCTGACTTTGTACGGACTTTTCAAACGACCCTCGTGTATATCTAAATTCATTCAAACGTTCAAAAAGCCATTTGTTATAAATTCTATTTTTTTTAAAAAAGTTTAAATCCAATTTCAGCTCAGGACTTCTCTGGAAGCTCAAGACCATCCTTCCAGCCTCCTTTTTCCTCATTTTGAAATCATACTTCACTGACAGACATTTTAGAGTGAAAGTAGAGGAACTATTCTTTCTCCATTCAGCCATGCTGTCGCTGGAGTTCCGCAAGGCAGCATACTAGGCCCCATTCTGCACACAATCTACTCCTCAGACATACCTACTCATCCTCCAACTACTCTTCTCACCTATGCTGACGATACTGCCATCTTAACCTAACCAAGGTCCATTAACAGCTCACAGAAACCTTCAGTCTCACCTCACCTCCTTGGTTCAAAAAATGGGCTATCAAACTGAACGAAACAAAATCTCAAAATATTACCTTCACTCTTCGACACATTCCTCCTATCTTTTACAATTTAATTTCTTTACATGCAGTCAACGTAGGCCGCTACTGGCCTTACTTCGGACAAAAGACTTACTGGAATCCTCATACACGACTTAATAGAACAGAACTCAACAAACACTTCCGACAATTGAAAAGACTACTCGACAACTGATCAAAATTCACTCTGGACAACAAAAGATTTATTTATGTAAGAATATTAAAGCCAGTCTGGGCTTATGGCATCGAACTACGAGGCTCAAATCTCCAAAGAATCCAGGTCTTACAATCTAAAATTCTTCGCTCTACAGTTAAACGCTCCTTTCTACGTCACCAATCAAACCTAAATTGCTAAAACCCGATACATAAAATTCCATCTTAACATTCAGTCTCATCACAATCCATTCATACAATATCTATCTTCCAGAACATTTCCAGATAACACTTCTAGACGTCTTAAAAGATAAGTGGCCTCGCGATCTCCTATCTGATAACGAGAGTTAGTAGAAAGCAAAATATTATTGGAGTGTTACCGCTGGGCAACATGTTAATGTTGTTTAAGGTTATCATTGTTGCTTATGACACAATAAAATGCGTTGATTATAACTAAATAAATGATTTAAAAAAAAAAAAATTAGTATAATGGCAGTTTCGCTCAATCGATTTCCTTAAAATTTTGAATTTTCCTTACTTGTTAAATTTGTATTAATTTAATATTGTAGATGGTGAAGTCCTTACTTTGAAGGACAAAGAAAGGAAGAATTCTTTTTTCTCCTTTCTCGTCTAGAAATAATTTAATCTAATCATTTCCCACAAAAATAATCCCAAAACAAAGTCACAAGAAGAACTTATGAGCAATGAGTAGATTAAGTTGAAATCAAAAGATGTGTTGAAAGAAGGAACTTAAAAGTAACTCTACTCACGTCGATTTACACGTTACAGGGACAATTTCAGATTTTAATAAAGTTATTGACATATATTTTTGTTTTGAGTCCATTGACACCCAGAGTCTGTGTAGTCTGTGATCTCTTTAGTGCCATCCTCCACCGAAAGGCTGGAAAGGCGCTTTGAAAGCTAGGTGCAGGCCAAATCAGGAATTAGTAAAAGTTTATTTTACCTTCTATTTTAAATTACGCGGAGAATTTTTAAAAAAGGAACACTTTACTTTCACCTGTCTAAGTGGTTGAAAAAGGTTAATATTTGAATTATAAATTAGCTAATTTAAGCGGCACTTTTGGATTAGTAAAGAGAGATTTAAATTTAAATACATGAAAAGCAGATGTTTAATAATTCATTAGATTCTCTGAAAACGGAACAGTTACACATAAAGAGGAAATTTAACAAATGATAGCTCAGTTAAACTTCTCCAGATTTCTAACCAGCTACAGGTAATAAGGTAATGCCAGAGATTTAATTGGGTATTTTGTACAATTCTACATCACAAACTTTACACACGTGCGAAACTACCAGGAGCTGAGAGTTTCGCTTTAAAGTTTCAGGGCGCAGGTTGTTCATGATTATATTGTTCTCATCATTGCCCATAACCACGATGATTTACCCTTCACAAACTTGTTGACTAGCATTAAAATAAAATTAATATATTTGTTAGATTATTTCCATCTATTTTTGATTACCTCAAATTAATTTATTGAACAAAAAAGGCAGTTAAGCGAAAAATTTGTTTGCCTGATATCGGTCAGTTAAAGTAAGAAAGTTTGACTTTATTTAAATAGTTGTTTAATATAGCATTCGTCACATAACTATAGGAATGCGAACTCAGTATAAGTGGAACCAATGTACCAGATACATTGACCAAATCAGATACCAACATAAGTGATCCAGTGTAATTTCAGTTTTTTTGTATACCTTTCTTCGTGAGAACCGTCACTTGCTACTGAGTTGCCAAATCGCATCTGTCTGACCCTCACTTGGAAGTGACGGTAAGTTTCTCATTCCTTCCATCCCGCAAGAATTGGGCCTTCTATATTTAAAAGTAAAACTTACATTCCCAGTTTAACTAACACTTGACGGGAATAGTATAGTATTCTCTCCATTCTACGGTAATATCAGCACTGTCAGACACATTGACAGTTTACATTAAGCTGACGACAGGGACATAATTGCATCTGAGAGACATTCATTATTATTTCAGGCACACGTAAGTACAAGGTCTATAACTTTGATATATTATTTATTGTTCAGCAATAACTCCTACAGTTGATACTACCTTCGTAATACAGTTAAACGACATTTTTTTTTACTCCAATTGGATTATTTATATTTTAGAAAAATTATTAGTAAGAATTACTAGAATATAAACGGGTTTTTGGAAGTTATTTTAGAAACTTGCTTCAATAATTCCACTCTTAGTTGCAAAAAGTAACTAATTTTGTTTGTAATATCATTGCTTTCCACTGTCTGTACCGTTCAGGGTTGAAATGGAGATGATCTTATCTTTAATCTGCAAATGTTACCCCCAAAAACATAGATTACCTTCCCATAGATTATATATACTCGTACTCGTACATATAATCTAAAACATATATTCCCATAGATTAGTAGTTGTCATTCATCTTAAAACTGTAGCAAAATAATCTGTAAAACTTATTACCGTTACTTCTTTCAGTAGCACAATCTAATAAGGTTCGTTGTTTAGATCTGGTATCCTCAATAGAATTTAGATTTTGCTTTAGACTCCAGCTATCACCTCTCAGCCATTTATACTGTTTACGAAATGATTGCCAGTTATTTTATACCCTCTCTTTTTCGATGGTTTTAGATGGATTACTCTAAATAGCCGTTATTTTGCATATTTCATAGCATAATGCAAGCAAAGAACGCTACTGATGCACTTAATCACTGCGTGATTAAAACTGTGTGCATAAGACCTGTGAAGAAGGCCAAACTGCAAGACATGGCAGAATTAGTTTGTCTTTAGAATGAATTTACTACTGCATTGAATATGGATTTGCATCCACACCATTACCTAAAACTGATGTCTATATCTAAAAGCAAAATTACGAAATTTGTTCAGAGTTTGAGTTCTCATTTTCGAATGCGGTTTTTTTTTTTTTCAGTAAAGAGAATATTTTCAAAATTAAATAAAAAATAATAATAATCTAAACAATCAGTCACGATATGAAAAAGTGGCTTCCTCCACCATTGCAGAATTTTTGAAAGAAGTTAACAGCAATAAAAGGAAGAATTTTATTTACTCTAATTTCCATTAAATAGAACAGCAGGGTTCTGAAAAAACTACATGCTGTTCTAATGTTTCGGACGTACTCAGAGGTAAATTAAGTTGATTAAGGTAGAAAAATCTAAGATAATTTTAACCTACTTGAACATTTTCTTTTTTTAATTGAATAATGCTTCTTTATAAAATAATAAATCTCGGATTATGTAGAAATGTACTGAAAGAGTAGACGATATTCCCTGGATATGAAAGGTTGCAAAAGCGCTAATTAAAGTGTAAATAGTACCTAGCTGGGAGCTCTGTAAATCGTTGATTATAATTTTTCCTTTCTGGTTCACCTCGAAAGAGATTTTCCATTCTTGTCAGCTTCTTGTGAAAACTGGCCAAGTTATTCACGCAAGTTATGTATGAAAGTTAAAACTTATGAGCAAGGTAGATAGGCTGGACGCCTTATTGGAGAGGCGCACTAGGCAGACAGACCTTCATAACAGCTCCCCTGGGCAAACTGCCCCTCGCTTACCCCGCTAGCTCCTCCACATCAGTAAACCTTGAACCCTAGCCTTCACTCAACTCCCAGACACTTGCAGATTTAATATCCAGAGCATGGAACGCTTGCGGGTGAGTACTAATTGCAATAGGGAGCAGTGCTTCACCTCTGAAGGGATATCATACCATCTCTTTTTAAAGTTTGTTCACCATTACTGAGTTACGAAAAGAAAGAAGTAATTAAGTGAATACCCGTCGCCCTATGTAAACTCCACTCTTACAACTTGTTAGAAGTATATACAAATAAATAGAACATAAAACTTACTTGCATATTTAAACATACGTAATTAAAAACTCATTTGTAACTTCATGTCTTTTTGTCAAGTAAAACGTAGCTTTATATTCATTTTTTCGTGATCATTTTAATGAATGCTATAAAAGTATTTTAAAGCTTGTTTCAACGCCATTTTTGTTATCATTGTCAATAGATTTTTTTTATTTTTTTTCTGGACTTAAAGAACTTTTCAGTAATTTTTTCTATTTATTGCATGTAAGTTTATCGGGTTGATATTGTTGAATTTGTTGAATTGCACAGATGAGATAAAAGGGCATGAATTCTTTACAATATTAAAATTTCAAAAGAAAATGTGCTCAACATTTCTTTCTAATAAGAAAGAGAAGCGTTCATTTCAGATTTAACTGTTGAAAAAAGAAAGATGTTCTTTGTGTATTAAATTTCAAAAACTGTCAAATAATGCCGTTATTCTTCATTCTAACTCATCTGACGCGCTCAATAGATATAAAGTTAGCAAGATATTTCGAAATTAAAACTGTCCGGTAGGACAGTTGTATAAGGGTTGATCATCAAAAACTGCACGAAAAAGCGTAACGTTGAAAAACACCCAACTTTGACAATTTTTTTCTCTTTTTCTATAAAAGATAAAATTCTCAAATTTCTTTTAAAATTTAGGGCAATTCCTCCTTTATAACTGTAATTTTTTTGGCAAAACCCAGATTTAATATATTACGAGAAAAAAGTTGCTGAAAATGAGCAAAAACGGCATTTTCAAAAATTGGTCTTGTTCTTGTTGTTGTTGTTGTTGTTACCTTTTTTGTAAACAACGTAGCGCCTAAACGCGGGAACCGATTTTCATGAATGAGGTGTCATTCGATTCGGAATGTTATGTAGATGTGCCTTTTGGGGGTCTCGACGCTGTACATCGAATTGGGGAGGAGTTAGCCCCCTTTATGTAAAGCCCCCTCCAAAATTATTATTAGTAATTACCCTGTAAATCTTGGCCCGATTATGATAAAATTTGGTAGGATGATAGGGTTAGGGCTCCCCTACGTAACATCAGAGCGACGTTCAGCTCTTACACTTTTTAAGGGGAAGTACAGCAATCGTTTTAAATTATCGACTTTCATGACCGATTTTCATGAATGAAGTGTCATTCGAATCGAAATTTTGTTCAGATTTGCACTTTTAAACCCTCGACGCTATGCCTCATAAGGAGGGGAGTTTCCCCCTCCCAAGTAAGGCCCTTTCTAAAACTATTATTACCAATATTTCTAAAACGCTTAGTCCGATTTTGATAAAATTTAGCACGAAGAAGCTCCTCTACGTGGCTGTGAAGTGCCATCATGCTCTTACACCTACTAAGAGAAAGTGTTGCAATCGTTAATATTATCAAAGAGTGAACCGATTTTCATCAATAAATTGTCGTTCGATTCAAAATCTTTGCCTCTTTGCCTTTTAGGGAGCAGTACTGTAATTGCAGTTTTTTTTTCTTGCTCCTCTTAAAAGGAAGAACTGAAATCGCAGTTTTATTTTGTTACTTAAGTACAAATCCCTTCCTATTTTATCCAAAACGTTTTCTCAAAAAAAATTGTTATTGAGGATGGTTTGGGCACCGCAACTATAATCATTCTTTAAAAAGATCTCTCCAGTAGTAGTTACGGTTCCGACTTAACACCTTATCAGGTTATAATGATAGGTTATAATGCTTATTCCAAATTTTAAAAAAATCTAATCTGTAAAGCAGATATGTAACTTTGCAGAATAGACAAAAAGGAAAATCTGTCCAAAAGGTACAAAAATCTCCTTAACAAAAACTTACAGTTTAAAAAGTTAAGTATAAGGGTTGATTGAACGCCAAAAGGTACACAAATCAGCAAGTACCCAAAATTTCATTTATACTTCATTGATATTATTTAAGTAATTTTTACTGCATTAATTTTCATTCATATTTTTTAAAATTTATTAGATGTCACAGACCCTTATGCTGGCCAGTTCATTCATTATATTTTTTTGTTATAATTTTGATAAAATGTATAATATATCTTCGTTATTAAATAGGTACTTTATTTTAACTCTATTCCAAATTATTCTTCTGATTTATCTTTAAAATGCCCTTTATTTTGAGTAGTCACATATACATGCATGTTAAAGTAGAAAAAGACAGTTAGAGTCGGCTACTGTTTAAATTTGAATCAATATTTTTGGATTTAAAACAATATTTCAGTCTTGAATTCGTCTTACCGAAATATTCGTGAGCACAAATAACACACAGTTAATAACAAGTAGATTATTCAACAATAATTATTCATTTCTCAATTGTAATTTAATTTCGTCCCCCTAATTTTACTTATAGTAAAATACTGGAATAATTAGCTGTCCTAAATATATGCATATCTTATTTATTTTATATTACATATATACAACATTGTGGGAAGAACATCTAGATTGAGAATGTAATTGAAGAAAACTATATTATTTACGATAAAGCCAGATTATTTATTACCTATTATTATAAACGTTTGACTACTACATAAAATGACAATTACTTTAATCGAAGAATGAACTTAAACCGACGATTTTTATTTAAAAATACAAATAAATAAATAAAATAAACAAAATCATTAATATATGTTGGTGTGAGCATTTTTTAAAAAAAGTATTTGAATTTTTTATCCTCATATTTTTTTTTATTTTTTATAACGTTTTTCTTTCTAACCTGTAATTAATAGTTTGATTGTTATATATAAAATAGACATTATAGTCAATCTACAGTGCTACTTGAACAAATATTTTGTAGATGAAAATGGCCAGCATGAGGGTCTGTGACATCTAATAAATTTTAAAAAATATGAATGAAAATTAATGCAGTAAAAATTACTTAAATAATATCAATGAAGTATAAATGAAATTTTGGGTACTTGCTGATTTGTGTACCTTTTGGCGTTCAATCAACCCTTATACTTAACTTTTTAAACTGTAAGTTTTTGTTAAGGTATAAATAATATTCAGTATAAATAGCAGTAAAAGTAGGTGGGCGGATCTCCGCAAGTTTCCCGGTAAATAAGGGACTGAAGCAGGGTTGCTGTTTATCCCCTCTTCTTTTCAACATATATGTAGAACAAGCGCTCAAACAGTGGAAAAGATCCTGCTGCAAAATGGGTGTACCTGTTCGTGATAAGTTTATCCACTCCCTCCAATACGCCAATGACCAGGTAATAATAGCGTCAGAGGCAGAGGATGTGAGCTACATGTTTAGGAAGTTAATAGCCGAGTATTCCAGATGGGGACTAAGCGTTAGCAAAAAGAAAACTGAATACATGGTGTTCAATGCTCCTCCCGTTCCGGTAGAGATAGACGGCTGGATGCTATATCCAAGTAAGGAATTTAAATATCTTGGGTACTGGCTGTCATCTACAGGAACAAGTGAGAAAGACATTGAACACAAAGTAAATAATGGCAAGAAAATTATGAATGCATTAAACGCGACCCTCTGGAGCAAGGAAATAGGAATAAAAACAAAAAGGAAAATTTACCACTCATTTGTGGAAAGTGTAGCCACATACGCAGCAGAAAACTGGACGTTGTCCAGAAGAGCTGAAGGTAGCCTGTTAGCCCTGGAAATGGACTTTTGGAGGAGGAGTTGTGGTGTATCCAGGCTCCAGCGAGTTCCCAACTCCGAAATTAGGGAGAAAGCCAAAGTCGAAAAGACCATTCTCTATACAATAGAGACCAAAAGACTGAAATGGTATGGCCACCTAATGCGGATGGATGAAGATCGCTGGCCCAGGAGAATCCACAACTTCACTTTACAGGAAAGGAGGAAACGGGGCCGACCTAGGAAGCGGTGGATGGAGGGTGTGGAACAGGCGATGGCAGCGAGGGGATTGAGAGAGGGAGACTGGGAAGATAGAGAGCGCTGGCTATTGGGTATCGGGGATATGACCGCATAGGTTGTAAACTACCCGGAATAAAAAAAAAAATAATAAAATAAATAATATTCCAATAATATTGACCCAACTAGCTGAAAACAGATGAAAATATTCAGAAATCATGGACGTAATCAAGGTTAGAAAATTTGTACTCTTGCTGTACAGCCTCCGAACAATGTTCTCTCGATCCAAACAATACTGTCCAACCCAGGGACAGTGAGAGTAAGAAGCTCCTAGGAAGAGAAAATATTAGTGCCAGCAGATGGATTCGAGCCCATAGGTATCCAATACGCTAGTTAACTGAAAACAGGACCTAAACAGTCAGGATCTGAAGATGACGTAGTCCCTAGGTCGAAAAATTGACAAAAATAAATAATAATGACTGTTTGTAATATTTTTGACTTTCTTTTAAGATCAATGGTTCTGTTGCCAAAAACGATGAACAAATTTCTACTATCAAATTAAGTTTTACAAAATGTATTTTACGAATAGATTCTGGAACTGCGATCCAGAGGGCCAAAATTGTGGGAAATAATTGAAATTTCAAGTTTTCAAAAATTGTACAGCTGAAACTTTATTACCATAAAAGAGATCGTCTAAATATTCCCACTAGATTGTTATTTTACTGAAATTTATTTCATTTAAAACACAAAATAATTATTACTACATATAATATTAAGTAAAAAGTTCAATTGAAAAGTTTTCAGACATAGTGAGGTTTCGTGTTGTAATACAATTAGAATTATTTATTTAAAAGTACCAGGTATCCAATATCTGAATAATTCTTGCTTTTTGAATAGTTTATATGCAAACTTCTCTTCTACAAAAACGTTAATTAAAAAAAACAAAACAAAAGATATTTGGACTCTTACAGCATTATAATTATGCATTTAATGATGCTCATAAAAATGAACTCCGCCAGAAATCGCGCATTTAGTTGAGTAAATAAATAAACGATACTCTTAGTTTAAGTGATGGGTACCTGAAGTGACAGGTATATTGCATAAAACATGTTCTTCTTCATCTAGAGATTGTAATTATTAAATAGACTTTTCGGACTAATCAATACTTTTATTCATTCCTCGTAATAAATTTTACAAATAATTCTCCAGTTATAACAGAAACAGTAACTAACTAGATTGGTATAACATCGTAGATTATACAATAGCGTGCTACAAGGTGTTAACGTTGCGAACGACACCGCATAGATGTGCTGACTTTGATATACTCGTAAATGTATGTTCCACATAGATTAGCTTAATCACAAGGCCCAAACCATAGCACTCCTGGTTTGCATAAAGTCTTGACAATTCCGCACCAAGTCTTCCAAGCTCCGGCTTTGCATCTATCTAATTACACAGTAATTATAAGTAGAAGTCTAATTTAATTTCACTACTGTATTCGTGAAATAATTGCTAATATTGCCAACCTACGTTAGAACAGTGTGTACATAATGTTTGCTAATCTAATGCTTCTTTTTCTACTCTTTCTTTATTAGCAACAGAAGGTCTTGTGAACGAGTAATCACCGGATTTATTTGTGGTCCCCTGAATTCTGAAGGTGGTTTTTATGAACTTTGCCTTTGAAACGAAGACACTTTTCAAGATAAGGTCACATGTTGAATGTAAACGACAACAAACCTAAATAAAATTTCTTATAGTGTGCACTCAGACCTACCGCAGTTTAGTTGCTTGCTAATTATAGCTTATATCTTTGAACGGTATTCATTACTCATTGCATTCAGCATCGATCAATCTTAATAAACAACGTTCAATGAAATTACAGTGTTTGGATTTCATTCAAATTTAAACCTTTTACATCGTTTGTGTATTCAGCATAACACGAAAACGGAAACTTTCAGGTATTTCGAATTTTTGCTGTGGAGTAAAATCACCCTTATTGGAAGTTCCGCGTTACTGAATTTATATATCACTTTTCAGTTTTTTTTTTTCTTCTTCGAAAACGGCTCCAGTGATTTCCTTTAAAGATCAGTATGATCAGTGCACCCTCGGAGTCGTGAGAGCCTTTCGACTCGTTGGACTCTGAAGGAAGTATAGTAAAAACAGAATGATTTGTTGTTGCCGACAGAAGCCTTGATTGCAAAGGAGAACATACATTAGAATCATACTTCTCGATGTTTGAAATTTCTAGAACTGGTTTCTGTGTTTTTACATGAGTAATATAAAAAGTACACGAGGCAATATAAGAGACTTCTTTGTAATATAATACCCCTCACGTCAAAATCTAAAGAGTAAAGTGCTAAATTTTAGAAATTCACTTAATTGTCGCTAAAATTTTAACATTTTTTTTCTTGTTAATATTGTTTTGAACTGATTTTACACCGTAATTATTGTAAAAACTAAGTATCGATGTTCGTGAAGCCAAGTAAAGAAAGTTCTGATCTGAAGCCTTTCAGAGTTAACGCTAGTTTAGATTGTAGTATCACAATGCCTAGGCTAATACAATGTCTGAACTTTATGAACGATTGAAACCGGCTCGATGACTAACAGATAATACAGGTTATTATAGAAAAGATTGTTGTCTGATATTTCCATTCAATGTTGCTCAGCTATCATGAAATTAAAGATCCATTACTGTAGATAAAGATGTTAAAGTTAAAGAGTTCATAGAGTACGCCCAGATGTAGACTGATATCTTAAGGGTCGGTATTATCCCTTATCTATATAACACTTACCTATCACTGCAGATTTCTCACCATGTAGGCTTAATACCTCTACAGATGTATGTGAAAATGATATCTATTACTTCGAGTTAGTAATTCTCAAAATGCATTAATTATTTTACTGATCCCATTAAATTAAAGGCACTCACGTCAAGTGGAATGTCTTTTGTCGACACTGCAAGAAATCTAAGCAGCTATAAATCGTATTCTTTTTACGATATCTACATTTTATCCTATATTGTACATCAAAATTCATTGCTCTCATTATATAAAACTACCTAAATAAATATTTTATCTTCTGATTATATTAAACCCACATGGTTATAATATGAGGTTTATCACCGGATGTCCAAATGAAGTACTTATTTTGCTTCCCTCGTCATGTTGATAAAACTGATGTGCAACAAGCTTAATGAATCTGTATAAGATATGGCTGTATCCGTAATCATAATTCTGGCTCACGCACTAAATGCAATTTGATGGCAGGGAATCGCATATTTACACATTTATTCATAACATTATAAATAGCAAATATAATACGAACTCTTTAGGTCATAATGCTGACCCATTTGTTTGACCGGAATTAACCTCTAAAGCCGCTCTACAGCCGATCGATTGCCAACATCTGCTCTCATGGTGTACTTACCAACAGAGAGTGGATTAGCAAATAACCTTCTACGGCTTTTGACCCTACATCTTGTCTGGGAACTGGAAATTAGACTGTCAGTTATAAAATTCTGTACCGCTAATTTGGTAAATGTTTTTTTTACTTCTTGAAGCCCTTTTCTGACACGGCTGAATATCCAATTAGCTTACTGATAATGCAAAAAAAGTTCCGTTTGAATTGTTGGATTAATTCAACTCTAGATCAGATTGTAAGATTCACAACGCAAAACTTTCAATTCATAAGTAAAATAAAAAGACCTAAAAATGGTTCTACGTATCTAATGATGGAACAGTTCGCTACAACCTTCCATTAGTTTGTGAGAATCGCGAAATCGAGTTTATTAATTTTGAGGAATAATTCTGGTGGATTATTTCTTTATTTATTTGTTAATATATTTAAAATATTCATCATTAAAATTGTAGTTTGAACTTTTTAGACCAACTTTTTATGCTAAAACATATTTTTTTCTAGAAAAATAATTAATGTAAAAGTTATAAACTTATGTTAATTGAATTTTCGTACGATGTTACAGAAAAATTCACTTTTTTTGCGTTTATTAGTGCTACAATCAGCGCGTTGGCGCTATGAGTAACAATGATAACAGAGTAACAAATGAAGCAAACGAGTGTCTTAGTAGCTCTCTTCACATGAGAGATCACGAGGCCACTGTCTCTTAAGGCGTCTGGTCGGGTTATCAGGAAGAGTTCTTGAAAAAAGATTTTGTGCTAGAGGATTTATATGAGATTGCAGGTTGAAGTGGAGTTTTCTGTATCGTGTTTTAGCAACTTCGGTGATGAAGGGAATGTTAAGGTCAGTGTGTATACGAGTAGTCAGGGTTGGAAACATAAAATGGAACGTTTACAATAGTTGGAAGTATTTTAGATTGAAGAGATTGAATCCTTTGGAGATTGGAACGTTTGGTTGAACGTATTCCATACGCCGAGATGGGTTTTAAAATAGTAGCATAAATCAATCTTTTGTTGTCTAGAGAAGGTTTAGATCTATCGTCTAAGAGTCTGTTTAGTTCTGTTCTTCTAAGTCTAGTGTGGGGGTACTCTAATTCTAGGAGCCGAATTTGAAGAACCTAAAAAATTAAAAAAGAAAAAACAATCCGTTGAATAAATTGTTACTTTCAGTTGAGGAATATTTTTATACTCAGAATTTTAGGAGCATATTTTAACCCTGATTATCAAACACAAAAGACCGTACATTACACCTAAAAATCGGAAGGCCACTATTCATTTCGCCCCTCAAAAATACGAGACCTTAACTGAATTTTTAGAGAACCTGTTAAAATAAAGTGGTAAATTTGTATGTTTGTAATTAATGTACGAAGTTTAAACACAATTGTAGATCTATATTATTCACACTGTTCGTACATGATTATAGGAAATAGGAGTAGTTTAAAAAATAAAAAAAAGGTATTCGGTAGCGGATAGCAAAGCATTCTGCTACCGGAGACCATAATCTTGACGCTTTAAAATTGTGGCTGAGCAAAGGCTGTTGTAAATTATATATTGAGGACAGGTGCCTCAAGGCATCGTACGTAGGCCAAAAAAAAAGGGCTCCTAAGGTACCCGCTAAAAATTCCTACCTCTCTCACAACTTTCATGTTCAGTCTTTACCCAGGTTACTCTTTAACTTACCAGTCTCGTTTTACGTATTACCTCTCTGGTCCAAAAATGCTTACACTGCATTACACAAAACGTGGGCTTTCCACATGCTAGTAGGTGACTCTGTTTATAACTCTGTTCAATTTTCAATAGCTCAATCTTGGTTAAATTACTTTCATATTAAACTAGTGGCGAGCCTCTGATGCTTGTCCAGTATTCAGCGCGTCAATGTTCTTTGGATGTTTCCTGCTGCAGTTGATAATCTCGTGAGATTCCATTCGCCTAACATTCTTTATAAATAAATATCTTCGAGCACAAAACTTAAGTTGGTGTTATCTCATATCCATCTTGTCTGACCATAAAAATGAATGTTAAAGTAAAATTAAAGTTGTATTTGAATTCTAACGATAAATAATTTCATTTATTTAAATATGTAGAATGAGTTCATAAAAAAGGTGGGTTAGCATTTCCGTTTAGGTAAGCCCACCCCAGATATGCTAATATAAAATATTCATAAAGACAAAAAACAGGGAGACCTTCCAAGTGGACAAGGAGGGTCTCGTCTACTCAAGTCTTTCTTAAATACATTCTTCACCAATATTCCTTCTACTCGCTCTTCTATATAGCAACTTTCCCCTTCTTGTTCGGCTTCAGAAACAGTTTTCAATTCTGGTAAAGGGGTCGACACGGAACTTGCTTGCGAGGGAAATGTCGCATAATGAGGTATCAGGTGTGTTGGTCCCTTAGGGGGAGACCGCTCAGTCTCGAATGGTTTACTTTTTGCGGTGTATACTTCATCTCCTTACCAAAACCACATGAAACACTTTTCCAACTAAGTCAAACCGCATCATTGTAGCCCATAGTTCCGACATTCTCCACTTTGCTCCTCATAGTCCAAGTTATGTATAACATTTATTTATACATACATTTATTAGGCGGATAACAAATTCAATATTTATATTATCCTCTCTAATAAAAATAAGATTTTCGTTCGTTCTTCTTAAATATCGAGTATTGTGAATTACGCTTGCAAGTATTCGTCAAAGTAAAACAAATTTTACTCCAACCAGACCTAAACGACCTTAAGAAGGTAATAAATTTGTTGTAACGTTGGCGAAAAATTTAGAGTATTTCATTAGGATTCAGCAAACACAATCCAACATTATCCTCTTTATATTTGTCATCAATTGTTGAGCGTAACATGTTTTATACATAAGTTTCATTGGCCGAGTGATTTCCAGAAGAACAGCGGTATTTTAAAGGAGATCTTGATGAAAAACATCGCGGTAAGTAATAGGTACGGTAGAATTGGAACTATCTGGAGTCGATGAAGATAAATGTTCGGACTTGTGAAAAAGATTGTCCAAAATGATTCCCTAAATAAAACCTGATGGACAACGAGGTAGAATTTCAGAGGACAAGCATAATCTAAAGAGTAAAGAGATGGTTAAGTGAGAAGAGATGCGTTCTTGTAAGAACAGATCTTTATTTAAGATACTTAAATAGAAGAAATATAACTTGAAGACTTTGGTAATATGAAACCGTTGAACGAATAATTCTGCAGAAGAATACTGCAGATTTCTTTGGTCTTTTGCTAATAACTTCTTTTGAGGTATTTTCAGATAGAAAGCCCTTTAAATATATTGTAAATGTTAAATTACTTACTTTGATTTCTATATCAAAGAACACATCTTATTTTTGGTGTATAATTGAAGTAAATACTTAAGTAAAAGCATGTAAATTAAGAACTACACCTCTTTGTAATGGACACATTGCATCTTTATCCAAACAAATAAATATTAAATTTAAACTAAATACCTACTAATAGGAATCTTTTATGCCGATTTCTCGAACTTAAGTTTTAACAATATTTTTAAATTTGCAATTTAACAATTTCGTTTTTTTACAGTTTACAATTTTTCTTAATTTATTTTATCTCACTTATTTTTTATTTTTATTTTTTAGAAAAGTTCCCCTTATTGCTTTTACGAAACAACTGTGAGAGAATAGAGTTTTTAATTCCTTTCTATTTTTATCCTCGAAGGAATTTTGTTGGTTGCGTTAGAGATGGTAATGACAAAGGCTGGTATGTCCTAGTGTCTGGCTACAGGAAAGAAAGAACTATAAAAAAAAATCCAGCGGACATTGTCAAAAAGCTGACGGGCCAACAAAACATTCTCTGAACAACAACTACCCATCCTTCACGATGGCACATCCACCCTCCTGACCTTCTATTTTTCTTGTTTAATTAAATCCCATCCCCTTCAAATGCTAGGGTTTTTTTTTTACTGATATCCATATCCGTTATCCTTTTACATTTGGTGATGTAGTTACAATAATATAAATGTTAAAGTTGCAACGAGACGTCCTGGCGAACTCTTCCAGTTCCTCTCTAATAGACATCTGTAACTGACCTCCCTGTAATTGGTTTCCATCCCCTTGTCACCCTTGCCATTTACAGGAATACACTTCTTATACTGCGAAAGAGAAAGTAAAAATACGTTCCTACGTCACATAGACCCAAGAATTATTTTTTGCAGTATTGGAATAGTTTATTGAAAAGAGTTTGGTAAATTTATTTCCTTATTTAAACATAACCAAACACCTCCAAAGATATCTGGGCGGCCTACATACTTATTCAAAAATAAAAATGAAATCTTAACACCTGAATAAAATCCTAAAAGACTATTTTAAATCCGCCCTGGAGAACTTTACTTTTTAGTTATGTGGGGCCCATTTATTGAAAAATATGATTTGGATAAAACTATGAGATGCTTTTTCTTCTCGTCGCTAGTTCCATAGTTTTCGTTTCATATTGCTATTCTTCAACTTTATTTATGATAAATATCACCTAACACTATTTCAAATACATGAATATGAATCAAATTACTTGTTATGAAACTATAAACTTCTGTAATTATGACAAATTTATTATTTTATTTATAATTACAAAAGTTCTCAATTTAATTTAATAATACCCGTCCCTAGTAGCTTTCCCAGTCGCTATTATAGTTCCCTTCTATGAAAGAAAAGCGACCTTAGGATCAGTGTGCTCTCTAATTTTTTGTGACCTGTGTGCACACTTATTTAAGTGAGTGCAGTTTTTTCCAAAATAAACAAATTTTGTGCGGCAATTTAAAAAAGCGCATATAATAATAATAATAATAATAATAATAATAATAAAAAGACAATGCCAATAATAGTATTAATATTCCGGCAAATTTTGTACCCACTTATACGCATTGACTCGATCTTACAGCATACCACACATTTCAACGGAACACAATGAAAAACTACCCTAAAATCAAGTCAAATCATTAGTTCGTGAAGACAGAATTTAGCTGATTCTGTGGCTTCCCTTTTCCATTCAGATGGAAAATAAGAAAATTTAAATACATACAATGTAAAAACGTTGTCTGCTTCTAATTTTTTCAATTAAAAACATTTGTCAAAACAAACAAACAAGAACGACAATTCACAATTACTTATTATTGAACAATTTTAGAATTAAGGATTACATTTTTATTAATGGCATTTATTTTATAACTTCTCTCCCTTTCGGTTTTAACCATTCTGCATAAATTTATTTAAATTTACAAAATTTTTTGTGCGCGCGAATATTTTTCATGTGCGCTTTGTTTAAAATTTATGTGTGTGCGCACAGGCTTAGAGGGAACACTGCTTAGGATTGTCATTGATTGACATAACTGCAAAATTATTTTTCAGGCATTTCGAGCATATTGATTAGCCCACTGAAAAGGCGCTGAACGCATTCTTCATGAATATCGGGCCACTAATTTTCGCCCTAAATATTCTACAGCTAACCATACGAGGGGGTACCCAAAAAAAACCGGAATTATTTTTTAAAAGCTATTTATTTACAAATTTTTTACAGAACAACCTTATCCCCTTCAAAATACTCTCCATTACAACTAATACATTTGTCCCACCGGTGCTTCCACTGTTCGAAACATTTTTTGTAGTCATCTTTAGAAATGGCTGACAGCTCCTTCTTCGTTTTTTTCTTGACCTCTTCAATGTTGTCAAATCGGTGACCTTTCATGCCCTTTTTCATGCGTGGAAATAAGAAAAAGTCGCAAGGAGCCAGGTCAGGCGAGTAAGGTGCGTGGGGCAGCGGAACCATGCCATTTTTAGCCAAAAACTGTGTAACAGAGATGGCTGTGTGTGCAGGTGCATTGTCGTGGTGGAAGAACCAGTCTCCTGTTTGCCACAAATCGGGTCTTTTTTGGCGAACACTATTGCGCAATCTTTTCAAAACTTCCAAATACAAGGTTTGATTGACGGTCTGACCTGGGGGACAAACTCTGAATGGACTACGCCTTTGGCATCAAAAAAGTAAATCAGCATTGTTTTGATGTTTGACTTGACTTGACGACATTTTTTTGGTCGGGGTGAAGATGACGTCTTCCATTGACTGTTGCTTTGTTTCTGGGTCATAACCATAGCACCATGACTCATCACCAGTAATGAATGACCTTTGACAGAAAGTCTGGATCAGTTTCAAGCTGTTGTTTCAAAGCACGACATGTTTCAACTCGATGTTCTTTTTGATTGTCAGTCAGAACTCGAGGAACAAACTTGGCAGCAACCCTTTTCATCCCCAAATCTTCCGTTAAAATTCGCTGAACCGAGCTCCAAGATAACCCACTACTCTGACAGTTGATCAATTGTCTGTCGACGGTCTGTCGAGGTTTGTCATCAATCGACATGTCGCCATTTTTAAACCACTCTTATACTTGAGTTTTTCCCATAGCGTCATCTTTGTAAGCTGTTTTCAACATTAAAACACTTTCAGCAGCATTTTTGCCGAGTAGAAAACAAAATTTCAGAGCTGCACGTTGTTCACTTAAACTTGCCATCATAAAAAACGAAAAAAGAACAAAACAGCGCTGGTAAAAACAATCACTGCAGATGAACAGAACAAGCCAGGCAGACAACACAGGCAGGACTGAACTGGCAAGGAATTGCGCTATACACGTCTAGCGGCAGAAATGCGTACTACATAAGCTCCATGCGCGGCAACGCAATTCCGGTTATTTTTGGGTACCCCCTCGTATATATTTTTTTTTTTTAAATTAACGTTCATTCTCAAACGGGATCGACAGAGAGAGAAAGAGATGTGCACTGTTTTGTAAGTTGCCTAATTTCGATATTTCAATGAAAATGTGAAATTTCGTAAAAGGTTTGTTCAGTAGTACTTCTACATCAGGGTGAGCTACTAAATATTAGCGGAAACATTGCAGATTGAGATAGATGCCAAACAGGGATGCTTGATATGCTTGACGTTGTCGTAAAGTTTCTTTTAAGGATCAGTTTTAATGAACTGATGGTTAATTAAGTTGTTGGTCTACAATATCAGTAATAGAAGATGTATGATGAATTCTAAAATTAGGGAAATTATTGCGAGACATGTTAGATTAGATTAGATTAGATTAGATTAGATTAGATTAGATTAGATTAGATTAGATTAGATTAGATTAGATTAGATTAGATTAGATTAGATTAGATTAGATTGGATTAGATTAAACTAAGGCGGCCTCAAGGCCTACGCCACTGCGACCCCTTTGGATGTATTGTGGCTCCCCTCACTCTAAAACTCATCCTCCAGACCTGTCCTTTTAATCAGACTCTTGATGCTGGAGAGCGGCTCTTGGGTAAAGCTCACAGGCCTTGGTTTTTCCTCCCCGTGCGAGACATGTTAAGTCGGAAGATACTATAAAGTATTTGTTTAAAAATAGTTTAGATATTTTTTTCTGTAGTAGCTTATTGAAAGCAAAAGCAAATGGAGGTACCTAAGAAAGTTTAGTAACTGTAATTAAAAATTCATTTGATTTATGCGTTAAACGTGGTTTAAGTCTTTTGGTGGTTTGAGTGTTTCAGTGCAAAAAGAGGTGTGGACGATAAAGGTGTAAGAAGAAGTTTCGGGTCACAGTTAGAAGGTGTCTTCAATGTTTTTTTATCTTTTTCTCCTTAAAGTAGAAAGGAGGCAAGAAGTGGGTACCTTACAGCTACAGCGCGCTTCAATTTGACGAGCGCACGCGCTCTAAAAAAAGGAAAGTTACCCAGGGGAATAAGTGGAAAAGGAGGCAAAGGGCCCGTCTTCCTTTAGTTAATCCTTATTTATATGCCTCGCCCTGCTAACGAGAAATAACGACGCCTTGTGTAAACATAAAAATGCCTTAAGTCTTTCTAGAGACTTGTGGGTACGGCTGAAGGAACAAAATGGAGAAAAATAAGAAGAGAGGAAGAGATATTCTCGCTGCTTCACCTTTGTGTGTGCAGATGAGACCAGGATGTGAGGTTGAGGAGGAGGTAGTTTAGACAAAGAAAAAGCAGTGAATGAAGGGAAGAGAAGAAGTGAATTTTCAGGAGAGAAAGAGGCGCCAGACAAGCGCGCCCACACACGAGCTCCTTAGGCAGGTGAATCTTCAGGATGTGTTCTTCCTTAAAACATCCTTTTTACTTTTATTTACTTATTTATTTCTTTACTTTAGTCTTGAAGAGTAGCACTGCTATTGCAGTAATACCATCAGGAAATGTTACAAGTTATATTAATGAAAAAATATTTGTCTCAATGTTTCAACACACAACTTCATTTAGAGCGAACAGAGTTTTACCCCAAACACATTTTAACTGGATACAAGGAACAATGGTAATATTGCAGAGATACGAGTAAATCTAGTGTTACAAATTACCACATTCTCTAAACTCTTTTTTCGCAAACATATTACGAATAAATTCATTCATTTCTTTAGACTTTTTAATATATTTATGTAAGCGCTGCGCGGCTTAAGGTTTCACAATGTTTTACGTAGTAAAACGTAGAACCAACGTACTACGCTGGTATGTAGTACCAGCTCGTAAAAAGTATTGTGAGATGCTGTTAACATACTGGTAATCACAAGCTTTTAGCTCCTTCCTTCTTCTCCACAATTTCAGAGTGGCACATCTTTAGTGGGCCATCTTTAGCACGATCTTATTTTCTACAATTTTGATAATCTTCTTATTCGATTATTTAAACAGGATTACGGCCAAATGTATCGCAAATTGTAGTAGTCTTAATAAAAATATAAAAATGAGCAAAAATGGCATTTTAAAAATTGTTCTTGTTGTTACCTTTTATTATAATCAACGTAGCGCCTAAACGCGTGAACCGATTTTCATGAATGAGGTGTCATTCAATTTGGAATTTCATGTAGATGTGCCTTTTTGAAGTCACAAAAAGTACATGCACTAGAAGAGAAGTTAGCCCCATTTATGTATAGCTCCCTCTTAAACGTTTATTACTAACTCCTTAACAAAAACTTACAGTTTTAAAAGTTAAGTATAAGGGTTGATTAAACGCCAAAAGGTACACAAATCAGCAGTACCCAACATTTCATTAATACTTCATTGATATAATTTAAGTAATTTTACTGCATTAACTTTTCCTTCACATTTTTTAGAATTTATTAGATGTCACAGACCCCTATGCTGGCCAGTTCATTCATAATATTATTTTGTTACAATTATGATAAAATGTATATTATATCTTTATATTTTTTATAACGTTTTCTTTTTAACCTGTGATTAATAGTTTGATTATTATAGATAAATAGATATTACAGTCAATCTAAGTTAAATGGTGTGCTACTTGAGTAAATATTTTGTAGATGAAAATGGCCAGCATAAGGATCTGTGACATCTAATAAATTCTAAAAAATGTGAAGGAAAAGTTAATGCAGTAAAATTACTTAAATTATATCAATGAAGTATTAATGAAATGTTGGGTACTGCTGATTTGTGTACCTTTTGGCGTTTAATCAACCCTTATACTTAACTTTTAAAACTGTAAGTTTTTGTTAAGGAGATTTTTGTACCTTTTGGATAGATTTTCCTTTTTGTCTATTTGCAAAGTTACATCTGCTTTACAGATTTTTTAAAATTTGGAATAAGCTATTCTATCATTATAACCTGATAAGGTGTTAAATCGGAACCGTAACTACCACTGGCGAGATCTTTTTAAAGAATGATTATAGTTGCGGTCCCCAAACCATACTCAATAACAATTTTTTTGAGAAAGAGTTTTGAATAAAATAGGAAGGTATTTGTACGTAAATAGCAAAATTAAACTGCGATTTCAGTACTTCCTTTTAAGAAGAGCAAGAAAAATAAACTGCGATTACAGTACTTCTCCCTAAAAGGCAAAGATTTTGAATCGAACGACAATTCATTGATGTAAATCGGTTCACTCATTGATAATTTTAACGATTGCAGTACTTCATCTTAGTAGGTTTGAGAGCACGATGGCATTTCACAGCCACGTAGAGGAGCTTTAATCACTTCTTCGTGCTAAATTTTATCAAAATCAGACTAAGCGTTATAGAAATATTGGTAATAATAGTTTTAGAAAGGGCCTTACTAGGGTGAGGCAAACTCCCCTCCTTATGAGGCATAGCGTCGAGACTTTTAAAGTGCAAATCTGTACAAAATTTCGAATCGAATGACACTTCATTCATGAAAATCGGTTCACGTGTCGATAATTTGAAACGATTGCTATACTTCCCCTTAACAAGTGTAAGAGCAGATCGTCGCTTTATTGTTACGTAGGGGAGCCCTAACTCTATCATCCTACCAAATTCTATCAAAATCGGGCCAAGATTTACAGAGTAATTAGTAATAATAATTTTGGAGGGGGCCTTACATAAAGGGGGCTAACTCCTCTCCCATTCGATGTACAGCGTCGAGACCCCCAAAAGGCACATCTACATAAAATTCCGAATCGAATGACACCTCATTCATGAAAATCGGTTCGCGCGTTTAGGCGCTACGTTGTTTACAAAAAAGGTAACAAGAAGAAGAAGAAGAAGAAGAAGAAGAACAAGAACAAGAACATTTTTTGAAAAAGCCGTTTTTGCTCATTTTTGGCAACTTTTTTCTCGAAACCTATTAAATCTGGGTGGTTGCAAAAAAATTACAGTTATAAAGGAGGATTTGGAGTAAGATTTAAACAAAATTTGGGAATTTTATCTTTTATAGAAAAATAGAAAAAAATTGTCAAAGTTGGGTGTTTTTCAACGTTACGCTTTTTCGTGCAGTTTTTGATGGTCAACCCTTATACAACTGTCCTACCGGACAGTTTTAATAACTGTGTAAATCTTATCCTGATTTTGATAAAATTTGGCAGGTTAGAGTTTCTCTACGAAACAATTTAATTAAATCCAGCTCTTACACCTACTAGCAGAAAGTATTTCAATCGTTTCAAATTATCGTCGCGTGAACCAGCTCATGTTCTCATAACTTCCATTTTACAATTCTAAAACATTACCTGCGCACAAAACCAGCATATCCCTTAAATACCACTAGGTTTTCTTAATTCTTTTGCAGCATTTGTTAAAAAAAAAAAAAGACGTTCACATAGGATTTGTACCACCTACTTCCGTCATGTTTAAGGATCAGAAATTATTTATTTCCGGCATATCGAAAATCTGCACGATTGTAGTACTTCCAATTGGGAGGGTAAGACAAAGTAAAAACAAAAACCTGAAAACTTTACAGTACAAAAACTAATTTACCTGAACGTCTTTAAAGTGTTTAAAGAATATAGAAGTTCAACAGCATCTCAATAGATCACCACCCCAAATAGCACTAGTTACATTAATTGACAACACAATTCGCACCAAAACTGTACATCACGCACTAAGTATGATTTAAATAGATTTTATAAAGTACAACTACACTTTAACACTCAAAAATATTCTCCTATAAGTCACATTAACAAAGAGATAACAGTAACGAGTTAAAATTACCGCCACTAACTGGCCAGGGAGATCAGCTGGTAAGTGAAGATTAACTCAGCTGTGTAACCATCTTTTTTTTTATTTTCATTGATAATCCACAAAAAGTAAAATTTAAATTGTAAATAAATAAACAAATATAAAAAAAATTGTGAATTGTAATTAGCCAATCAGAGATTTCATTTTATTCATAAAAAAAAGAAGTTAGTCACTGCTTAGGTAACCTTCACTTATGTTACCAGCTGATCTACCCTGGCCAGTTTCCGTCGGCCATCTTTAAACTCGTTAGTCGTGTCTCTTCATAACCGTGATTTTTGAAGTGAATATTAGTGCATGTTAAAGTAAAGTTATATTTTATAAATTGTGATTAAGATTTACTTAGTGCGTGATATTGAGTTTTAGTGTGAATAGTGTTGTGAATTATTTCAACTAGTGTCAAGTGTCAAGTGCTATTGGAATGGTGATCTATTGGGATGCTGATGGACTTTTTTATTATTTAAACAAGGTAAGACATTATTATTAACTATTTAATTTAAATATCAATTGTATTTTTATTATTCTTGCATGGAAATAGCTTGTTATCATTTACTTATTACTTACAAATTAATATTAATGCTACGTCTCGGCAACGTTCAGTGTAGGTTAATTCTTCAATTTTGAATTCTGCAAAAACTATTTAAATTAATTTCTAAAACTTTCTTATGTATTCTGTACACTTTTAAATCGTCTATAAATTATGAAATTTCGTTTTTGTCCCCTTTATTGTTTTTTTAAATGGATTCTTCAATATTCTCTTTCTAATCAATTGTGCGTTCTAAAATATCATTTTTGTTTCCCCAAATTCTAAGCTTTATAGATATAATCTTTAATATTTTGTTTTTAATCGACTATGAGTTTTAAATTAGAGTTTGCATGAAATGGTGTGTTTCCAAAAGTTAGGTCTTGTAAAACGGATCGTATGTTTTGAATAATGTAATTAAGAGCTAAGTCTACCTAATTTTGTAAAACCAGTTCAGCTGGTTCAAATCACTTCCATGTGAACGTCTTTTTTTTTAAAAAATGCTGAAATTAAAATTAAAGAATCCTAGTTGGTATTTAAGGGATATGCAGGTACTTTGCGTAGGTAATGTTTTAGAATTGTAAAATGGAAGTTGTGAGAAGGTAAGCAGGAAAAACTGAATCATACCCAGTTCATTTGTGTTGGGAAATAATTGTTGTTAAATTAAATAATTATGAATATGTGATTCTAATCGTTTAACAAATGATGCGTATTAAATAAATTTTAAATAGAACGCTTTTAATTGTAGAGAATATGCTACCCGCTTTAATATTCATACTTTTTTAGTGAGGTTTGCTCAGCTGTGTCGGTGTGTTTGGTAGGGAATGACTTTAAAGAGTGTATCAGAGCTGTTTGTTGTTAATTTGAGCTTTCATATTGTTTTTATAAATAGCTTTCTGATTGTATATTTCTGCTCTTTCTAAAATATCCGTAATTTTTTTCCTTTTTTCCTGAATGAAACAGAGTCATTGTGTTGTTACTGTCCAGTTGATGACTGTATTGGATAAGGAGATTTGCTTAAGTTGCGTTCTTATGAGCGGATGTGTTCTTTGTATGTCTAGGATTTTTCTCCCGCTCTGATCAGTATAGGTATTGTCATAGTCTGGACAAACTAGTTTGTAAATACCGTTGTTTTCATAAGGGTTGTTAGTTTCAATCTGTGCACTGTTTCCCAGTTTGTTGATGGTCGTAAGCGCGGTTTTGAAGCCTAGTTTCTTGGAAAGGTTACATGGTTTGTATGTCTCGTTTCCGATGTAAGTGAAAGTGGCGAAAATATTGGGTTTGTTATTGTTTTGGCCTTGGTTTGGGCAATGTTTGTGCTTAGTAATTAAAACTGTCTGGTAGGACAGTTGTGTAAGGGTTGATCGTCAAAAATTATTAATAATGTTGACAGTATAACTGTTATTTGTGGCTATTGTGCGAATAATGAGTTCTCACTCATAGTTGGTTAGTACAAGAGGTTTAGTTTTCCATCTGTCAGGTAGCTGAGAGCGACTAGTTCACGTTGAATAGGATGGTAGGAACTGTTGTGTATAATAGTGTCAGTGGACGTGGGCTTTCTGAATATTCCGAATTCTAAGTTGTTGTCTCTTACAGTAAGTGTGATATCCAGGAAATTAAGAGTTTTGTCGTTCTCTTTATCATGTGTGAAATTTATGTTAGGGCGATGTCTGCTTAGTTGAGAGAATAATTTACATATCTTTACATCTGGTCCAATGTTCTTCCAAACATGTCTTTTCTGTAATGTGATCAGAAAAACTACTTGTCCACTAACAAATTTATAACTACAAAATTATTTTACTACAGCAATTTTTTGTTTTCATTGGTGATGTGTTCGTTTACGAGATACATTGAGATTGGCAGCTCAATTTGTCCCTGATTACAGTGTTTTCTGTAGCTTATTCTCCTCGTTGCTGCATAAGCCATTTTTTTTTTGTTTTCTTTTTTTGGCATTGGCTTCCGCCATACAGCCAGCATCGTCTAGGTGCTTATCACTAGAATATCACTCACTCTCCATTCTTACTTATAAATACATTCGCTTCACACATTCATCCCTCTACTATATACCGCTATTTACATAAACTACTGCTAATGGATGGAGCAGCACTCTGTGCTCCTGCCATCCTTCTCGCTTAACCAAAATTAAAATCACGTAATCCTTCTCTAAGCATTTTGTTCCATTCATTCTGATTCGGCTATAGCTTCTAAATACATTCATATTTCATTGCTAGCTCTGCTATCGACTTAAGCACATAAATGTTGGTGGAGAATATAATGTCTTCGTAGCGAAATGGTGCATCTAAATACCTGTATATATCGTCAAACATTCGTTTCCTTTCTACCACATAACGTGGACATATCATTATTACATGTTTGAAATCTTCCTCCTCATTGCAATCTACGCAAAGAGGAGAGGACCTTCTGTTGATCCTGTGTAGATACGATCCGCACACCGCGTGGTTCGCTCTCAGCCTGCTTATTGTCGTAACAACCCATTTATTAGTAACAGTTCCCTTAAACCATGGTTGTCTAGGTAACTGATCTGCCATAGTTTTATAGAATCTACCTTTATCACCATTATTGTAATCTGTCTGCCATTTTTGTAGTGCTGCTTTTGCAATTAAACCCTTGATATCGGTGTGTGGTAATTTATAATTAGCCATTTCCCCACTATTGGTGGCTTCCTTTGCAAGTGTATCAACAATTTCATTCTCTTTTATACCACAATGACCTCTTACCCACAAAAAATTAATGCAGACTCCCTTCTCTTTAAAGATGGCAATAGTTTCTACAATCTCTGCGATAATGTGATTCATTCCTGCAGACTGGTTGTGTATATGTGATAATTTACACAACGCACTCTGGCTGTCACTAATAATGGTATATTTTTTCTCCGACAACGAATAAATATATTTTAAAGCCGTTAAAATAGCAATTAGCTTCGCTGTATAGATGGACGCCTCATCTTCTAATTTAATTATCGTAAAATAGTTCCGAACCGGATCATACACAGCACTTCCGACTTTATTATTGATTTTGGACCCATCTGTAAATAAACGATATGAGCCCGGATAATGGGAAGAAATGTAATCTTCGAAGGCCGCGGTTCTCATCTTTTCCGGTACCTTTATCAAGTCGAAGGAAGTGTTAACACTTAATTCGCTCAATAAATGTTCGTATTTTAAGTTGTACACATCTAACTTATTATTAGAATATACCTTATCTCTAAAGGTAGAGATTCTAATAAAACTTTCTGTGTAAATGGGGCCTTTCTTTTTTGTCCAATATTTGTGAGTGAGGACTTCGGTATTTAATTGGCTTATTTTATTATAAATTATCCGGTTCGTGGCTAATTTTTTTAAGACATATCGATCGGACAGTACTTCTATTCTATAAGCGAGCGGTAATTCGCCAGTCTCTGCGTACATTACGTCCACAGGTGTGCTGTTCAAGAATCCGAGACACAATCTGATACATTTATTTTGTAGTACGTGAAGGGGTCGCATAACATACTTGCAGGCCTGACCGTACAGAAAACACCCGTAATCCAGTACCGCTCTTATTGTGGCCCTGTAGAACATTAGGGACACCTCCGGGTCCGCCCCCCACTTCCTATGGGAAAAGGCTCGTAATGTGTTGAAGTACTTTTCTATTTTTAGTTCCACGGTTTCGATGTGTTTTTTCCAATTAAGTACTTTGTCCATTGTCAACCCTAAGAATTTTGCGGACATTTGGCATGGAAATTTCCAGTTCGCCAGTACCATCTCACCGGAGAGGCCCAATCTCCTCTTTCTAGTAAAAGGGCAGAGAACTGATTTTGGTTCTGACCGCGACAGCCCGTTCAGAAGTGTCCAGGATTTTAGGTTTACCATAACTTCTTCAAGCGCTTTTTTGCAATCCTCAGAAGTTTTTTGTGTTGTGTAGATGCACACGTCGTCGGCGTATTGTAGCATTTTAACATTTTCGACCAACACTGTCTCTATATCCGCTACATACATAGAGTACAGGATTGGGCTTAAAATGCTTCCTTGCGGTAAGCCTATCTGGGTCAGCTGGGGGCCTTCCAGAAGGTTGTTTATTTTTAAGAAGATCTGTCTGTTTGATATTAGTTCGATAATATTCCTAATAAATTTACCCGGCAATTTAAATTTTTCTAACTTTTTTGCTAGTATAGGTATTTGAACCGAGTCATAAGCAGCGGTAAAATCTAAAAACAATGCTAATGTTATTTTATTGGTCGTGAAACCCAACTGAATGTCGGTAACGAGCTCAGTCTGACTATCCTGTACCGATCTGCCTTTCCTAAACCCGCATTGGCTATTCGGAAGTAAACCTTTTGACTCCAGCTACCATTCCAACCTGTTTTTCACCATCCTTTCGAACGTCTTCATGACGCAAGAAGACAGCGAAATTGGTCGATATGACTCACATTGGTCCCTATTTTTATTTCTCTTCAATATCGGACTTATTAAATAATTTTTCCACTGTTGTGGGTATTCACCTTTACTCCACATTTCGTTATACAATTGTAACAGCCTGTATTTAGCCGCTAAGGGAAGGTGAAAAATCATTGCGTAATGTATTTGATCCATTCCTGGGGCCGTATTCGTGTGGTTTTTGATAGCTCTTTTAAACTCATTGATGGTAAACGGTTTTAAAAGCGTATGTTTATCATTATTATTGCCCATTAATTCTATTTTATTTTGTGTAAAAGGGGGAGCTAATTTGTTTATAAAATCGTTGGACCAATCACCTTTAACTATTGGAATGTAACTATTTGGTGGGGTCATTAAAGATTTGATTTTTTTCCATATTAGCCTTATTGGAGTATTTTTGTTCAAATTTTCACAAAAATTCCTCCAATGTTTCGTTTTGCTTTCTTTAATAATTAATTTCGTCTTAGCAGTTTGTTTTTTATATTCTATATAATTGTCGTAGTTAGGATTCAACTTATATTTTCTAAATGCATCTTTCCTACTTGCTACACTGGCTTTACATTTCTCGTCCCACCAGCATTTACTACGCGAGGTTACCCGTGGATTTAATTTAGGTATAGCTTTTTCATTTACCATATTTAAAACATTTATGAAACTGTCATAATCTTCTACACTGGAAATAGCCTCATCTAACCTATTTTGGAACGTCGGCCAATCGGCTTTCTTTAAATTCCATGTCCGGAAATTCTGTCGACAAATACATTCTAAGTATTTTTCATTCGTTTCTATAATAATGGGAAAGTGATTTGAGCCCATTGTATCATCCATTACGGACCAGGAAAATTTTGAAGCAATTTGTGCGGTGCAAATCGTAATATCTAAGGCCGAATTATTTTTTGTTTTAAATTATTCAATAAAGTGGGTGCTCCGTCATTCAAATAAACTAAATTGGTATCTTGTATTGCTTCTAATAGATAGCGACCCTTAGACTCAGTGTAACTAGAGCCAAACGCTTGGCTATGTACATTGAAGTCACCGGCAACCACAAAGGGAGGGGATATACTCTGAAAGAGTGAATTCCATTCGCGATATGTTATTTTATTCTCCGGGTTGTTGTATATCGAAATTACCGACAATTCATCCTTAAAAAATGGAATTTTAACGCCCACAGTCATCAGCTTATTTATTTTGAACAAATTGGTAATTTCTTTAAAAGGGATATTATTTTTAATTAGTATCGCTGTACCGCCCTTTCCGTCCATTCTGTCGTTTCTCACTATATTAAAATGTGTAAATTTTATAATTGACTTTGGCTTAAACCAAGTTTCGCTTAATATAGCTACATTTATTTTTTCATCGTCTAGACAGATTTCCAAGCTGCCTTTGTTGGAAACGGCTGATCTTGCGTTCCATTGTAGTATTTTTAATTTATTCATGTGTTGTAAATGAAAGTATACTAAGTAAAACTATGAGATATTATATACACTGTACAGTTAAAAAGTATTTGTTACTTAATAACAGTAACCAATTGGAAATTTAAATTGCCTCGTTCAAACTTATCACTTTATCTTTGATTAGTAATCTCAGTTTGTCGTCAGGTATTTTTAATTCTATTCCATTTATACTCTTTAAAATGGAGTAGATCGCTTCATATAATATATCTAAATGGGGATCCTGTTGAAGGGATTTCGCAGTTTTCGTTACCTCTGAGGGGCGGTATGGGTTTTGAGGAATTAATCCTCCTGGTGTACTTTTACTCGTACCCGGTTGAATTAATAGGTCGTTAATCAATTTTTTATCGAAATTAGGGGACACCTCAAACCTATTTCTTTTGGTTTTCCTCTTATAAGAGATGGTAGACGCGAATGGCCTATTATCGTTACCTACGAGTTTATTTAGTAAGGGGAATTCTTTTAGACTATCTAAAGTGGGGGCTTGTTTTTCCGCTAAGGCGGCAAACGAGTTACTGGATAGCAATCTTCTTGCGTCCAGGTATGAGATATTCTTCTCGCCCATTAATTGCTTTAGAGTTTTCTCTTTCTTATATTGGGGACACATATTCACGTTAGTTGCCAAATGGCTAGCACTGCCGCAATTCACACATTTAGGTGTGATATCTTTACATTGAGATGCTTCATGATTCTCCCCACATTTCCCACATCTTACATTCCCTTTACATTGGTCTTTAAAGTGACCAAATCGTAAACACTGTTTACATTGTATAACATTTTGAACGTAATTGTGCACTTCGCATCTTACGTAATGTATATACACGTATTGTGGTAACTGCTGTCCCCTAACCGAGAACAAAACCGACCGAGTGGGAACGAATTTTGTTTCTTTCGTATCCCTGTCTATCACTTTTCGCTTTAATCTTCTGATTTCTATTAGCTGGTATTCAGCCCCTAATGGGCCCCTCATAACCTCCTTTATCTCCTCTTCGGTCAGATCCGTGTCTACATCCCTAATTACTCCCCTTCTCTGCAATAAATATCTGGGTATGTATACTCGGAACCCCTTTTCCTTTAGAATTGCGGAACTCACTAATCTGTTGGCCGCTACCCCATTGTTCATCTCAACTCTCATTCTATTTACGCCGAGCTTTTTAATTCCGTCGATACTTTTGGCAATGTCTATGTGTTTTTCGTATAATAGTTTCCCAAGTGCCATTGGGTGCACCCTCGAAAGCCAAGCCCCTTTTTGTCCTTGTTAGTGCTTTCCACTATAACATAAAAGGGTCCTAAATCCGTACTTTGATATGCCATATTTGTGTATCCATTTGTACTTTTGTTCGCCTTGGTGTAAATTTGTTCGTCACTTACCTTGTTTGCTTCTTGGTTGGTGCTTACCTCAGTCAGTTCCATAGCTACCTTCACATCCGGTTGGCGCAACATGCTTCTAGTGGTAGGGACCGATCCACTCTCCGTCCCTCTACGCTTATCAGCCACGTTCACCACCTTCTTGACTGCCTTAGTAGGCATATTTGAGATTTTTATTAATATTTTTGAATTTTCAAAAAACGCTTTGTTATAGTTGCTAGTGTTTCCACAGTAACTGCATAAGCCATTTCAATTTCAAGTTGAGTTATCTAATTTCTATATTTAGACTTTCAGTGCATTTTTCTTCCATTGGAAAAATGCATTAACTAGTTGCGTTAACTAGAAACGAAAGTTTCTTCTAAAGATTCTAAATTCTTCACTATCAATTCTTCATGTTTTAGCCAGAGTAAGTGTCGTGCGTGACGGTAACGTAAGTGAAGGCGAAATCTCTTCACCAAATTGATTAATCTATCTCTTATGTTAGGCGAATTACGAAGCTCGTTACGATGAATAAAATCAGATGTGAACCAATCCGCATTTGCAATTTATCCCAAAAATTGTATTAACAGTTATTTCCTTCTTGCTGCTTAAAGTAAAAATTTTAAAAAAAAATCTCTTATTTTTGAGAGCCTGTTGTTTGCCTTTCCTAAATACGGACAACTCCGTAAGTTTACTACATCTTTGGGGAGATTATTAAAATTTTCCTCAAAAAAATAAGTTGTTCAATGAGGCAAAACAAATTTCCTTTTCTTAAAAAGTTGTTAATAAATAAGTCTGGACTTCAGGAAGGGTGTAAAAAAAAAAAAAAACACTAAAATTTAAAAGTTCATCAACACTTTTCTTTAGTCTGACGTCAGCCGTGAGGCCAAACAAACCTGTTAGTTGTAGCCAAAGCCGAATAATGCAGGACCAAATAGGGCACATTCCGTCTAGTTTATGTGCCCCTGTAAATTGTTGAATAATAGTGTTTAGTAGTTAGTAGGTGAAAGTAGTTGCGAACTGTAGTAGCACGTAAGAGGTTTAAAGAGAAAGGGCTTACTTTAGGGAAAACTCAAACCGGAAAATACACTGCTACATAAATAGCAGTTTGTTAAATAATTCACACCTAACCGAGCTAAATTATGAAAGTTACGCTTAACCGAGCTAGATAATGATTAAAAATTATTACTTAGAAAACTAACTTGCAATTATTATGTGATGGAGCAAAGCATAATAGGATTGTTACTAGTAGAGACTGTTTCTCGAGAAAACATCCCGAGAGTGTATTATCGAGATAGAATACTCGGGAACACTGGACTGATACTTCCTCTTCTAATCTAACTGGAATGTCTGACATAGCGATATCCTATATTCAGGTGTCCAAATTCAATTATATTAAATTTTTAAAACCAAAAAACCAGCCGAACAGTTTGCTGGTAAAGGATATTTTCTCCTTTGATCAATATCTCCATTTTTCATTTAAGAATTATTTAGAATCGGATATGAAATTAAAATTCTAAATAATCTACTGCATTATCTATAATATAGTTCTGATATAAATATTTAATTTTTTTTTTTTGTACATTTATTTTGCAACTGTAATTAGTTTGCAACAAGCAAAAGAGATGAGGGTAAGGAAATGGTGCAAATATATAGGCACACATAATACATGCGCACCCAGAGACATGAGTAGAGTGAACGACGACCATCCAGTGATGGAAGCCGTTAGATAGCCATGTTGGCAAGCTTACACAGCAACCATCCTAGGAGGTCGGCGTTATGTGTTGAGATGGTCGCCGCCACTTTAGTCTGCGCTGTGGATTTGAAGGAAGTGTTGTAGTAGACATGTTGTGGATCAGAGGGTTGTAATAACTGTGTAGATTTGAGTGGAGTTTTGTGTATTGAGATTGGGGCTATTTCAGATACGTGAAGAATATTTAGATCAGAGTGTATTGTGTGATTGGAGATGTTGACTACATTCTGGCAAGTAGGGTTGTATGTAGTTTTCTTTTGTTCGCCTGGCTCAGTTTAAAACGTTTGTCGAGTAATCTTTTTAGCAAAATATTAAATTAATAAAAATTTTGGCAGTTCTGAATTGAAGGGTTTGAATTCGTGAGTCTCCTAATGGAGAAGTAACTCAATATCGTTTAAACTTAATTCATATTCTCAATTTGAGTACAAATAGGTATTTTTTTTATATTTATTTACTGATAATGATGGTGTTTCACAATAATTCATATCCTCTCTGCATCCTGGAATGATTCAAAGAATCATTACTGTGGTTACTACAGCCTCTCTTTTTTTTGCGTATCTAATCTTTGTTTGACTGAAGCGAGAGAATGTTACCTAAAGCCTTTGGGCGCTGTTGATCTCACATGTTGACGCGCCTTACAATTAACAAATAATTAAAAGAAAACATTAAGTATTACTAAGTTTTGATTGATATTTTGTCTAAATTCATAATTTATTTTAAGCAACTGCTTATCCTGCTTCAAAATTATACAATTTTGATTGAAAAAAATCTACTCTTAAAGAATTTCAATAAAATTCGGCTGTCTGAAAGATCAGATGTTGCTAAATAGTTAATGATAATGCCAGCGCAAGAACACCAAATTTATCTTCTAAGTAAATCTGATACTGTGTTGAAACTGTAATAGTTTTATGCAGTTTCACCTTAAATTAATTGATTTTCTAATATCTCTATACTGTGCCTAACTCTTCTTATGGTCGTACTAATCAAAAACAATAAAATTTTGATTTGATACTAATATTTTCTAAAAGTGTGATTAAAATAAAGTAATTGTTTATTTTTTTTAGGCGGGGCTTAACGTCCAACTACCGATTGTGTTTTAATTCAATAAATTTAGTAAATAGACATTATTTAATAAATTAAATTAGCAAACTAATGATCTATGATCTAATTAACATGTTTTAGATACTGAGCGGGAATAGCGATACAGCCACAGTGGTCAGCCATAGATTAATGCCTCCAGTATTCGCCAGTCAGATACGAGTACTTCCTTACAGCGTTCATCGTCGCACGGTCTGTCTTAGGATAGAATTACTAGGATGTATCTCCTCAGGTAAGCAACAAAATTCTATAGTTTTCAAATTGGTTAAATGCTCGAATAAACCCAAACTTTTTTTTTTTTTTTTTTGTACTTATTTCGTACCGGTAATAAATGTTGCATGTTAACTTCATTTAATACTCCAGGACGAAGTTATTTGATGTGAGAAGCTAATCGAGAGATTCCAAAAAAAAAATAGTAATTCTTAATTTAATAAATGAATTTCAAAGAGTTTAGCAAAAAATAAATTTATAATCAGTCTGACAATTGAAAAAGAGCAACAATTGAAGTTGGCTAGCAAATGTTTCTCTTTTAATACAATAAAAAGATTTCAGTAAATCTCTACCAACTGAATGAATAGTTCCCTTTATGGATTTATTTCAATTACTCTAAAATAACCATTATTATCCAGTCATTATGCTACTCCTAACATTATTATCATTATATTAATAATTATTAATTATTCTCAATATATAATATATTAACAATTTATAATAGTGCTTCTAATACAGTGAAAGAGGTCAAAAATACTCAAATTGGGACTCGTCTTTTTCCTTAACATTTCTCTTGCTGCTCAGCTAAACGAAACATCTTCTACTTGCTGGAACGTACTTTAAATTCACCAGTTCAAACAGCGAAAGACAGTTAATTCTCTTTGCTCTCGAATATAGACTACTTTGGCCATCACTCGAATCTCCAACAGAAAGTCTGTCATCCACCTGAACTCTGCCTCCTCATACCCCTATCCTAGGGTTCCATCCTAGGTCCTATCCTGTTTATCACCTACATAAATCGTCTACCCAAACCTCCTCATGTCAACCTTTCCTTGTACGCTGAAGACGTGGCCTTTTACACGTCATCTTGGAGAATGGACACCACCACCAACAGACTTACTCTTGCAATAGACAGACTTACAAAATTCTGCAGCAAATGGAAAATTAAAATTAACCACGACAAGACAAACGCTATACTCTTCACCAAACGCAGACCCACTTTTAATCGACAAATCAGATGTAATAACATTCTCGTTCCGTGGTCTACCCAAGTGAATTACTTAGGGCTAACTTTAGACAACAAACTGACTTTCACTACGCACGTTCAGGACAAAGTAAACGCAGGCAAACTGGACTACAAGATTGTTATTTCCTCTTCTCTCACATGACTCCAAAATGACTGTGACTAACAAACTTCTCCTCTACAAAGTAGTCATTAGACCGATGTTGCTCTACGCCTGCTCCGCCTGGAGCCTGACTTGTAGTAGCAACATCAAGAAACTTCAGATAACGCAAAACAAATTCCTCATACTCGCAACAGACTCCCTAAGACGCACTAGAATTGACTCACTCCACGGAGACTGCGTCCATTACTCCCGTACACTCCCATATCCAAAATCGTCTGCTCAAACTCCTTTCCATCCTAGACTGCCATCCTAATCCACTATGCCGCGACAAAGCCTCCTACAGATCCTTCTACAACATACAGACAGAGAAGACTAAAACATATCCTACTCTAACTATCTAAACTAGCTGCAGGTTTTTCCTCCTTTTTCCCTGCATTCCAATACTCCTCACCTAACCTTACTTCACTCAGTTAAGAAGGTTGAAATGTTTTTATACATTTATACTTCTGTAATATTTATTCTATTCTTTTCTATTCACTCGAATTAATTTTTTCCGTATTTCTTTTTCGATACATTTTTAACTTGTGAAGAGATATCTTCGTACAAAATTAGCTCTCATATAATATAGACGTGGATGGAACAATCCAAAGTAGATTATGCTTCTTAAAACTTACACATCCAATTATCTTTCTGAACCAGAAAGTTACACGTCTCATTCTTTTTAGTTTCTTTTATTTTTTGAACATCGCTTTGAATAGGAAAGCTTGTTGTTAGTGTGATTCCAAAGTATTTAGCGCACATAATTATAGTTCCTGCATCTATCTCTACAGTGTGATGTCATCTATAGAAATGAGGTAAAATTGAGGTCCAAGAACAGAACTGCTATAGATAGATTTTTAAGTATGGTTTTCAATCAAACTGTATTAAAAATTGAAACAAAAACAAGATCCTGTTTAACGAACTGAATGATACTAAGAGAAGTGGCTAGAGCAGTTTTAACTAAATTTGATGTAAATATTTATTTAGAATTTATTTTTTTTCTTAAACTTTTAATGAGGTTTAATTTAGTGCCCATAGCACGAACCCTAATGTCTACGTAGCCGACTGGGGGAGAATTTTCAGGCTGACTCCACCCTATGTGTGGTGGATAAGTGGCCGTTCCATTTTGTTTTTAATCTACTCATTTCAATGTAAATTTTTATTATTAAATCAGAATCTTAACCTTCATCTGCATCACGGAAATGTATAAAATTAATTTCGAGTGGTAATTTTAAAATGTTTAAAAAATATAATTACTTACATGCTGAAACATAACATATTTTTAATCTAAATTAATTTGTGTTTATTTTCTGTTAAATTTTATAGCATAAAATTTAACACAAGACTTCAAACAAGAATTCAAACTTTAATGTGAACGAACATACAACTTTCTCGTACTGCATAATTACAACTTAATTGACAATACTGCTGTTACATTAACATTAAATTTTACCCACACACTAGACTTAAAAGTCAAGCAATGACGAAACGTGCGAAACTGCTTTACAGACTACCTGGACGACGCTCTAAATTGACCATTGAACTCAAACGCTTAATATACATACAGTACTATCCTCAAACCTATGTGGACTTACGGACTAGAGCTGTGGGGTTCAGCCAAACCAACAAACATACGGACAGTACAAGACATTTCAGTCAAAACTCCTCCGACATTCTTCACACCGACCTCAACATTCCCTTTATAGACCAACTTACCAAGACTAAGTACCAAAAATTCCATACTACTCTCTCAACTAGCTCTAATCCTCTTGTACTGTCTCTGACTTCCTTTGACATCCCTAATACTCCTCGCCGACTGAATCGCCAGTGGCTCTGCGACTTCCTTGTAGTCTGAAGGCCTAAACGCCATTATTCTCCTATCACTCCTCTCTCCCACTCATATTCTCCTCCGCACATTCTCCTCTCTCCTGTAGAGAGTGCTACCGCTGGGTGGTTTCTCTCCTCCTGCTCTCCTCCCGCACCAGTTCATCATACTCTCCATATTTACTTATTGTATACAATGTATACAAATTGTAAATTACAAAATAAATTAAAAAAAAAAACATTAAATTTTGCTGACCAACCTTCATACTGATGTGGTGAGGACGTTATTTTGGAAAATGCCATATACGATCCTGTTTTGTTTTCGGCTGTGCACTTAAAAAGTGACGCCAATGATCTCTCATATGTTGGACGCATCTTAAATTGCAAAAAAAAAATCGTTCAGTAAATGATCAAAAGTCTCAATACTTCGGATGAATGAAGGCAACCAACCGTCCCATTCAGTATTAAAGCTAGTGAAAAATGCATGAAAATTCAAAGAAAATAAAAAATTTTCAATAAAGTGATCTTTAAAGTAGTTTTTTGAAGAAAATATTATGCCCAAATAAACTAGGAGAAATGAAATCGTTGTATTAGAGACTGTCACAGTATTATGGAAGTGAAATACTCGATCAGTTTGCGGCTAGACAGGAGAAAATATGGTCAGAATATGGTATATCCCTCTAAGAGTGCGGTTACGACCGCCGTCCATAGAGGGGCTCCACATCTCTGGTCCATAGTTCCACCCAACTGAACCAAGCCAAGTGTGTGTGAGAGAACACTGCCAGTCTGATCACATTTATAAACCTATTTGTAAACTGGGCTGAAGTGGCCAAGGTATCAGTAACAACCCTCTCTACTTATTCTGTCTTATTTCTTTCACGCTCCCATATACGTATGTATCTAAAGAACTCTCCAATTGCATGGGTGTCATTTGTTAGATAGCTGTTCCATTTATCTAACTCTTGGTACGTTATTTCAAACTGCAACTTCATATTTATTTTTGTTTTGAAATAGCAATTTCGTAGGCCGAGGTTTTTTTTTTCTCTTAAGCTGGATTCGAACCCGTGATCCCCGCGTTGGAATCCAGCATACGCTAAACACTTAGCTAATCCCCTGCCTTCCCAAATGAAAGTTATAGATCAAAATTGAAAAAAACGTAAATACCTTTAAGAGAAAATCGTGGAAACCATTTTCTTTTTTTTTTAAAGAAAACAACACAAAAAAATGAATAATTATTTTCTTGTTGAAGCAAACATGGCTTCATCCTAAGTTTTTACTTTCCAGTATGAAACAAAGTAATACACTTTACTTTTAAAGAAAAGTACATTATTCATATTTATTCTCTTGTGGTATAAAAAAATAAAAAAATAAAGGATATCCATGTTTATGACGTAACTATATAAATGTTACGACACAGATGTGACTTCCTTTTTTTATATTACATTTTTTTCTATCAAACTAAATAATATTACGTAACTTAATACATAGTACAAAACTTATTGTTCTTAAAAAAATTAAGAAAAGCGAGAAAACAATTTTTTTTAAAATGGTTAGATTGTTTAATTATAGCATTAAGTCCTTCGCTAATTATTGCCCACTGTTGACAAGATACTGACGTAATTACCTCACTAATTACGTTTCGATATGGCAGAATGAACTTGAATCAACGTATCCACTCATTTTGTAAAGCACAGTTGATTTCAAATATTTAAACAAAATGTTGTTTTAACTTCTCAGTAATTGCAGGACAGAAGTATTACCTTCTTACATAAAATAAATATAATAGTGTATTTTACGTTTATTCAAAACAAATTTGAAACTAGCTTTTCCTTATAAAGTAGCTTTATATTTATAATTACTGTGTACTCATTAAGGGGTGTGATTTATTAACACTAACAATACCCAAATTTTCGTTGTACCAAGGAGTTCATTTTGGGGAAAAAATCGTATTTTGCTAGACTTATTTGATAATGTAGATTCATAATTGGCGCAAGTGTGTTACTTGTTTTATCCAGTATATCACAAAACATCAACCAAGCACGTAAACATGTTTTTTCAGGAACGGTTTTCCTAATATACTGGTTAGTGGGGTAATGACCCTAATTTAGTTAGCCAAAAGTTGGGTTTTGAAAGTATCTTCCAACCAAGGAGATGAACTACTTTCTTTCATGTATAATCTTTGAGTAATAATTGATCAGCACCTTTTCTGGAAGAACCATATTGCTGAAGTATCGCAATCGGTTTATCCTTATGCGTAAAAAACCATGAATCAGCTACGTCATCTACTTCTGCACAGTAGCCCCCAATTACTCCTGCTTCTCTTTAATTTCTCCTAACTTTGGTTAGAGTAGTTTGGTTTATGAGGGCCCTCTCTGTGATTCTCAAAGGCAAACTTAAAGCAGTTCTGGTGAATTGTTTTCTACGTTTAATCTTTGGTACCTACAAAATCGTTCACATCACCCTGTCATTAGTACCGTTAAACTGGTCCTTCAGGATCCCAAAAACCTTCCTGTATTCTTCAATTTCTCCATTTTAACTCCTCTCTGCATTCCCGACAGGTTTCTTCACACAGGGCAGCAGCCTCTTCTTTAAAAAAAAAGAACAATATTTCATTTAGAACAAACTACCTATCAAGACATTATAACACACCAAATGACTGACAACTCAACAACATTATCACAGTAGACGGAAATCTCATCACAAGACATATCAACAAGATTTCAGCAATCTTCAATCAAATTACAGTCAAGCAACTAGCAGCAAGAAGAGCCATCAGGAAATGGAATTAGAAAATCGATACACAATCTCATTCACCAGAGAGATTTTCATCGTAACGATAACAAAATTTGCCAAAAGGGAATGGCTCATTTTAATATTACAAATATTTGTTAATGATTAGTCCAATATTAAGGATTAATCCAAGGAAACAGAATAATATTAATAAGATGAAAAGCTACTTCTTAAAAGACTTTATCCTTTAACGTCAGAACAAAATATAATTCCGGATCATCAATTCGGATTTCGGAGACATCACTCAACTTCTCACCAGGTGCTTCGCGTTGTAGACACTATAGCTACCTCCCTCGAGGGGAAGCAGTATTGCCCGAGTGTTTTCCTTGACGTCGCTCTGGCGTTCGACAGGGTGTGGCACGAGGGACTACTGTTTAAGCTGAGGGAGATTCTTCCTCATACTTACTACCTCATCCTCAAATCTTTCCTAAAATACCGATATTTCAGAGTCAACTGTGGAGCAGCAGACTCTGATATCCGTCTAGCTCGAGCTGGTGTTCCTCAGGGCTGTGTCCTAGGTCCTCTTCTTTACTCCTTATACACAGCAGACATACCTCAACATCCAAATACCATCCTTTCTACCTTTGCTGACGATACTGCTATCTTATCTCCTCATTCCACATCAACCACTTACAGGACTGGCTTTTCAAATGGAGAATCAAAACCAACGTTACGAAATCAAAGTTTATAGTATTTACTCTCAGAGGGAAAATTCTACCTCCTATCATCTTGAACCAAATTCCTATACCAACTGTGGACAAAGTACGCTACCTTGGACTGCACCTAGATAAACGGTTGACATGGAATCCCCATACTAGACTGAAAAGACAAGAAACTAACCAACGCTACAAACTTCTCGCCAGACTACTTGACAAACGTTCGAAACTTAACCTACATAACAAAAGACTCTTATATCTACTGTTACTGCGACCTATTTGGTCATACGGCATCGAAGTATGGGGATTGACTAAGCGTTCCAACTCACTACGCCTCCAGGCATTACAGTCAAATATACTTCGAATTAAGTTTAAATAATAAAAATTACTGAACACATTCATGTTATAATATCAATTATTTTATCATTCATGGAGTGCTTCTAACCTTTTCTGGAAATTTAATTAAAATCTTGGCTACTTTGCATTACAAAAATATTGTTTCGCTTTAACTGCTTCGTGGCACCACAAGTAATTCATTTCTGAAGTAGTATACTAACTCAAAATGTTGTACAATTTAATTTTCAATTTGCAGTGCAATAATAGTACACAACAAAGTTTGATGTCGTTTTAGGTTTTTCAAAAAAGATGGTTACCACCATATCGTATTGATAAAAATAAGCGATTTATATTAAGCTTTCTCATAGAAGACAAATCTAAAATTTAGCTGCAGGCCATTTATAAAATATTTACAATAAATATTAAAACATTAACGTTGCTGAATAAACATATCGATTTAATGATCAAGAATTCATTAATGCTACATAATACGGTACAATTTAATAAACTGTCATTTGAATTTTTGTTATTACCTGCAACATGTCTGTAATACTATCTTTAAAACTTGAAAGTGAATTTTGGCTTACTCTTATTAATTACAATAGTTTTAATAATTGTAAAAGGTATTAATTAATTTAAATATTGCGTAAAGTTTTCTTAATTAACTTTCGTCACTAACCACATCGCAACTCGGTGAAACAGACTTGAAACTTGTTGATTAACCTTGTTAATTAATTAAGAAAAACAGTTCAGTTTCTACATTCAATTCTTTGAAAGTTACTTCAAAATAATCTTGGTCATTGTTAAGAAGGAAAAATGGTTTCCTTTTGTGCAGGGCTAACGGATTTTTATTACTAAGTTATGGACGTGTCACGTGACAAAATTACGAGCTTAAAGAATTACAAACTTCTTCTTGATTGTAGCTAAAACTTTCCATATTAATAGAAGCAATTGAAAGTAAATGGATTTTAATGCAGCTCAAGAAGAAGAAGAAGAAAACTATCTATGCTGAAATTGCGTCACTAACTAATACCAGGTGTGGCTATTAAATAACGAGACTGACGCTGCTGCTGAAAAACTATGCATGCGCCAAATCTTAACGACCGACAGCTGTGCAGCCTTCTCTTTCGATTGCAGCGTCTCACAAGTTTGTAGAGAAATCTGTCTGACCGGAACCGTCGTTTGTGTAAGAGGTGTTAGTTTCGTTTTGCCGAAAACGTGATACCACACATGTAGTAGAGCAATGAATTGTCGTAAAATTTCACATGAAACTTGGTAAAACCGCTACTGAAACTTATCTTTTATTAAAAGAAGTTTATGGCGATGAATGTTTATCACGTGCGCAAGTTTTTGAGTGGTTCAAGCGTTTCCAAGATGGCCGAGAAGACGTAGGAGATGATGACCGCCCGGAAAATATCGATTATAATTAATCAACATTACTACCGTGAGGTGCTTGCTCAACTCCGTGAAAGAGTAAGGAAAAAACGACCCGATTTGTGGAAGAACAAGTCATGGGTTCTCCATCAAGACAACCGGCGCCGGCTCACACTGCATTGTCTGTCAAGACGTTTCTAGCCAAGTACAACATCCCAGTTTCTCGGCCAACCGCCTTATTCGCCTGACCTGGTCCCATGTGACTTTTATCTGTTCCCCAAAGTCAAAATCTGCATTAAAAGAAACACGATTTCAGTCCTTTGAAGCTGTGAAAGAAAAATCGGCACGCGTCATGCAGGAGCTCACAGAAAAAGACTTCCAGCACGGTTTCGAACAATGGTAAATTCGCATGGAGCGTTGTAGGGATGGTATATTGAAGGTGGTAATAACTAAACATGTATAAATTTAAAATAAAATGTTTTACAGCAATAGTCTCTTATTTAATAGCTACACCTCGTATACTAAAATAGGGCAACAATGATATTCACAGATTTGAGCCGAAATTGTTCTGATACCTCAAAATTGTCGTTAAAAATTTCTGTGGATATTTTTAAAAATTGGGTATTATCAAATTTCCAGTCGTAAGGTTTGTCATGCATTAATTCTTTACGTTTAAAAGAAAATATTCCTCCAAGCATTTTATGAAACGTCATGGAGAACTCGAATGTACTGTCCATTGTTACTTTCGCCTATTACTAGCGGGTGAAGGTATTGCAATCGTAAAATATTAAAAGTTTTTATTACATGTACGAACATCCCTTTAACAAACACTAAAAAAAATTAAGTTACAACTTTTTTTAAAGTTAGAGTGTAAAGGATTTTGTTGAATAAGTTGCTCCTACAACAAATATTATTATAGTATGGGAGAATTAAAGGTTTGGTTTTAATGGGATATTAAAGCAGGTAAGGAGATAAGTCTTATAGCTGAGCTATTGGTTAGGGGATTGTTAAATGAACCTTAACGCTTCCGGTACCGGATGTACTGCTAGCAAATCTCTGGCTGCTTACTCTTACAGCCTCCTTCACTTCTCCATCTCAATTCCACCCCCTTTCAAACGCCATCAGCCCTGTTTTCTTTGGCCACTTGCACGCTGAACTGTGATTTATAGCGGAGGGATTTTTAGCTGGAAAGAAATGGCATAACATTAAATGGGAGGTTGTTTTCTTTATGTATTATTACACAATTAATTTGCCGTCGCGCAGGCGCGATTAACTTTGGTAGGACAAACAGAAAAAAGATTATAAAAGTTTGTAAGAAAGTGAGAGAGATAGAATGAAGGTTATGTTAGGTAATCTGGATTTTGTTGTCGTATTATTTAAATGAGAATGTTGATTTGCTTCCTGTAAACAGTATAAATCTTCCCATTTATAGCAATTGATTTCTCTACTTGTTATCCTTCTGAACGGAAGTAATAAAATAGATTTACTGAAGTTCTTGAAATAGCAGTGTAAACTTAAATGTGAATTAATGAATTGTAATATTTAAGGTCTCCCGTACTTCGAAAAGTATCGAAAAGGGTAAAGTTTATGGAGACGTAACTTATGTTGGATTCTGTTGAAACGAGTTTAGGATTGCGGCGAGCTTTTCGAAACGTTGATCACATTGTTCGAAGTTTTTGTCACCAATTTCTGAAGACAGTACTTAATATTCTGCCATCGAATTAATAAATTTCTTAAAAACAAACTAAAATCCGTAGCTTTCAAAGTGCCTCTTTGTACCTTTAATTTTAATTTTTTTTAAATTCTTCTACGTCTTTTTAGTTCTTATTTATTTATTTATGTAAATAAAATGTAGTCGCATGAAACTTTGCCCAGTTCGGCTAGTTGCTTTAGGCTGAAAACATAGTGGAGCGGTGAGCAAAGCGGCGATAAAAGTTGCTTCAGCTCAAAGGGGCCAACAAGCAGCGAGCAAAGAGTCGCATGCACATAGTGACGAGTTTAGTCGCGTTCTTCTTTCGACGAGACATGATGGAGGAATTCTTTATATTACGAAATTTCTTCCTTGAAAATTTGGTATTTACAGCAGCTTAGAAGCAGGATAGTATAAACATGACTAGACATGAACTTGGTGAATTCCATCACTTGTACCAACAACTTCGGGAGCATCCTGGCTCTGTTTCATGCGTATTTTCGAATGACTATTTCAACATTTGATTACATACTAACCAGTGTTGGAAGGCATGTTAATCAAGAAAAAGGACGAATTTCAATGTTAACCCCATTAATGCTGTCCCATTTCTTATCCAACACAAATCGGCTGTGATGTAGGAGGATCCTTTTGGTCCCACAGAGGTTTCTTTAAAGAAAAACTACACCAATAAATGCAGCAATATCCCATTTTAACCTTCGAAAATTGAGCGCGATGAGAGCGAAGAAATCAAACATGTCACAACGCGTTGCTCTACTCTCTGTAGATAGCGTTGCTCTATCTTAGCTTTGCTCTCCACTATGCGCGGTCCCATATATTAACTTGTGTTTGTTTTTGCCGCTTTGCTCGCCGCTCCACTATGTTTCCAGCCTTAGTGAAACATGAATTTTGTTTTGATTTCTTCAATGGTTATTAATTGTTTGAATTCTATTGAAGTTTTCATTATTTTTCGAAGATTGTTCTGAGCTTACTGAACAGACATGTAACAAACCGTTGCGTAAACTTAACTTCTCTGACCGAAGATTGCTAGGTAGAGTTAATCCTAAAAAGCAGCCATCTGTTCTCAAACCTCTCGCGTTCAGAAGTCCAGTGCTCTTTCAACTTAGCTAATTCCTTCTCTGTTAATCGATAGTAGTAGCTGTTTTATTGGAGAGGAACCCAACTCTTTATCCCTAAGGGTTATCCCAGTGTTACAGTATGAACATTGCATGGTGATGAACTGGAGTTTGCATTGTTGATTTAGTGTGAGTCATGAGCTGTATTATTATTACATTATGTGTAATGACGCTGAAGATTTGCTAAATCTCCTAAATTTGCTAAAAATAACTTACATACGCAACTTTATTTTCCTTTCGAACTAGGTACTTACTGGTGAATTATCTTTGCGTTAGATGTATTTTAAATAAAAATAAATTTCTGTTAGTTTTAATTTATATTTTTTAACGATATAAACAAAAAATATTTGCAATTTTGTACAAAATTTACGTAAAGTTCTGTTTAAACTTTTTGATAAAACAATCTCCGGTTCTGTTCCACGTTGTTTGTTGTCTAGCCAACTTTAGTTTAATTACTTTTCGCCATGACATTCAAAGATTAAAGAGTAACACTGAGAGATGCAGTTTAACTAAAAAAAAAATCTTTTGTTAGGCAAAAATAAATTTGGAATTTAATAAGGAAATATATTTATTTTTGTGTGAGACTTCTTGATGGTAGATTAACTTTTAAAATAAATTCAAGTTGCCATTTAAGTTTTTTTAATATTTATAAGTGACTTTATTTATTCAGATTTGTTCAATTAGGTCGCCAAATAAACATTTTAAGTTATTGGAGCTGGAGCCTTTTTCAGTACCAGCCTTCAGACAATGTTACCAGCAGCCTCCATCATCGGACCCTAGTTGTAAGAAGTTTCTTTGGAGTAAACATTCGAAGGCCCAACTCGAACGAGGATGTCCATGAGGTGCCAGAGCTAATACCTTTTCTAAGTTACTTTTTTATTTTAGTTAGTGTCCCTTTCTACGATTCATTCGTGAAGTCACTAGCCAAGGAAAAATACCAGATATACCATACTGCACTCTCACATTGCTCTAATCCGCACATTCAGTCTCTTTCGTCTCGATTACAATCATCTAAGCCGGCTGAACTGTCCGTCCCTCCGACATTTCTTTCAAGACTGATTAGCTACATCAACTTCCAATCGGCAGTTTCTCTTCTCCCGCTATTCACGTCCAACGGATTCTATTATTTATCTTATATTGCAATAGGTTAGTCTCCTACAGAAATATTGTAAATTAATGAATTAAAAAATAAAACTTGAGGAAACTTCAAAGCCATAGTCCAAAATGCACATTTAAATTTGTAAACAGAAAAACTAATTAGTCTACAAAAATCTAATTTTGACACGGTTTCGCTTTAGATTTCATCACTTCTTCAAATTCCTGCTTAAGCAATCTAAACAACCCATTATATCCCTTTTCTATAGAATCCACTAAAAAAAACGACTTTTTCGGTTAAAGCGAATCATTGAGAAGAAACGATTTCTTTCTGAAGCGACTTTTGAGATTTTTCTAGAGAATAAAAATTGATAATAATCATCGCTACAAAGAAATGATCAGTGATTTCTATCTGAAGATCCTGGTTATGAATCTAACTTGCTGCCCTAAGATTTCCTTAAGTTCATAAATTTTTCTCACATCTCAGCGGGAAAATTGACAATGTGGTCTGCTGTGAGAGAACATTGGAAGTAAGCCGGCAGTGCCCTGTAAATTGCTGCGAGTGCCATTGACCTCTTATATTATGATATATTTTTATTTTTTCCGATTCTATTCAATCCAGTTCATCAAGTATGTCTTTAAATTGACTACATCTTGTATGTGACGCTTGCTTGCTGGGAATGAGTTTCAGATTAGGGAAATTTACATGCCTCAGGAAGCAGTTTTGATGAAACTGCTTTGTATTTTAATTTTAAAAGACCAACTTCTGCTTCATTAAACCACTAATCTTTTAAAACTATCCTTTTTTTTTTTAATCAGAACCAGTTGGTTCTCTGATCTCTCTGGAGGTGAAACATTTCAGTAGCTGAGTTCAGTTTGTAAGCGTTCAAGAGGCTAACTATATCATTACTTCTTTCTTTAAACCTCTCATTTCCTCGAAGCATTACAAAATATTTGAAATTACAGTCGAACCTCCCATAAAGGACACTCTCACTAGCGACCACCTCCATTTACGGACAGTTTTTGGATTTCCCCTTTTTTACCCCTATACATTTTCTATATAAAAGAACCTCCGTCTAACGGACACTCTACATAGCGACCGCGGTCATTGATTTTGGGGAACGGATTATATGTTTCACCTCCCACCAACGACCACCTTATTCTTATAAGATCGTTTGACGCGGTGATCAAAATAATTATCCCCTCTCAAGTTTTTTTTTTTTTTTTCTAAAGTTTCCTATATAAGCTCATACATCTTGTACCATTTTAATCATTTTTCAATATTACTTTGGACGAACAATATTATTTTTTCCTATATGTCTCTCAAACAATAAATGTGTTGGAAGATTTTGCAAAAACCACATCGGATAATTAAGAATAACTTGATGCATATCATATAGCTAAATAATTATGCAGTTATGTACGTTTTTAAATCTATTAATACTAAACAATTTTTAAATAGATTTTTGGAAAAAAACCCATATTTTTTCATTATGAAACTTGCCTACCTCCTTCTAACGGCCACCTCCAAATAGCGGCCACTTTACTTTCCCCCGCCAGTGTCCGTTATTGAGAGGTTCGACTGTATAAATTATTAGCAAGGATACTTCTTTTTTTTAATTCAACCTGCTATCAAACTGATAAGAATGTCTGAATGTCCGTATTTTTGAGGAGAACCTCAAGTTCTTTAAGGGGGATAAATAGTCATTGCCAATAATTAGATTTTTTTGTTTATTATTATTTGAAATAGAAGCGAAAAGTAGTTTAATTAAAAATTTTTCGAAATGAATTTAGAAGTTAAAAGATTTAATTCCTTTTAAGAGACACCAATGATTTTTTTTAAATAAAGGAATGAATAAAATAAAAAGTACAAATTGTTCAAGCAAAATGTATTTTTTCTATTCATTTTTCTTTTTTTCTGCTTTTTGTTTGCGTAGCGGCAGCATTAACGCCATTGTTGTTTCCGCACAGCCAGCCTTTGTAATAATTATAGACTTTCTCGGCTCACAAACATAGTACCAGCGGCTTGTTGTTCTCTTTCTTCCAACGTTCATTCTCTTTTTCTTCGCGAGGTAGAATAAAACAAGTGGAAAACAAAAATCCTAAAGGAAAAAAGAGGAAAAAACCATCGTCACGAGACTGAGTTTTAATTTACTTATGAAAACAATTTGGTTGAAATTACTGGAATACAATTTAAACATGATTTTCTTTCCTTCCTTGCGGCCATTTAAAAAAAACAAATTCTTTTTATCAAAGCTTCTCGTTAGAAATGCTATAAAACATTTTATTAATATGTAATAATTTTTTTTTTTTTTTTAGATTTTTAAGCGATAATTAAAATCAGATTACATTGAAAAAGAAACAATTTAATCTTTACATTCTTTAGCCTGGACTCGTTTATTATTGCTTTATTTCAGTCAATTTTTAATTTTGTATCGATTGTTTCAATAATCATCGATATCTCTTTTGGGAGTTTTACATTCTCGTAAGGTTAAGTAAGGTATTTGTAATCCCGCAACCTTAAAAAATTGAAATGAATGAGCATTTTCTCGAAATAATCCTTGTTTTCGGTTAACTGTAGCTTTTCCTTCAAGTTACTCTTTCTAGTTTCTTATTTAAGCAACATCTTACCGCACATACAAATTAAATGACTTTAAGAAAATATGTTAACCTGTTAAATTAGTTTTTTTTTTTTTGAAAAGAAAAGCCTTCTTTTCCGGGGGAAAAACCAGGAACCCTCTGATGCCCTGCATCATCCGTCCACTACCCAGAAGTCCCGGGTATTGTCCTTCAAAGCTGTAAAGGCTTCTGAGTGGAAAAGCAGGAGCTCTCTGATGCCCTGCTTCATCAGTCCACTACCCAGAAGTCCCGGGTATTGTCCTTCAAAGCTGTAAAGGCTTCTGAGTGGAAAAGCAGGAGCTCTCTGATGCCCTGCTTCATCAGTCCACTACCCAGAAGTCCCGGGTATTGTCCTTCAAAACTGTAAAGGCTTCTGAGTGGAAAAGCAGGAGCTCACTGATGCCCTGCTTCATCAGTCCACTACCCAGAAGTCCCGGGTATTGTCCTTCAAAGCTGTAAAGGCTTCTGAGTGGAAAAGCAGGAGCTCTCTGATGCCCTGCTTCATCAGTCCACTACCCAGAAGTCCCGGGGGTATTGTCCTTCAAAGCTGTAAAAGCTTCTGAGGAGAAAAAAGATTAAGAGAAGCAAGAAGGACTTGAATCAGGAACTTTAGAGTGCATGGACTCCAAACAGAGACTACTCTATGCTGCCCTAACTCCTGAGTTAATCCCTTCCCTAGGCTGTAACAATAGTTATCTGCCCACATCTTCCTTAATCTACAAATTCTGGTTTATTATTTAAGCTTTAATATCAGTATCATTTAAAAAAAAATAACCTATGATACGTTCGGTTCAATTACGAAATTCAAATGTCAACAGTTTGATATCTAGAAATAGATTTGATACTTGCGTTTAAGGCTGTAATGCTGTGATAACCATACTTGAGCGCATTTGAAACTCATCTTGTTAGAGATGCTTCTTTCAAGGTTGTACATCGTAATCTTATTGATTTTTTTTTTGTTTAATTTTAATTCTTATTTGCAATCAGCGTTTTTCGTTTAATTTCTTGATAATAAATTTACAATAAATTTAACGGAGCTTTCAAGCTGAGAAGCAGAAGCTATGTCCTTTTAAGTCGAAGTCAGCTAGAACTTGCATCCTAGAAAAAAATTACTTATTGCTTATTGCATGAAACTAATTTTACTCCAGCTTGATAGCCTTAAGATGTTCACGTCACGAAATGGCACTGAAAACTGGCTCTCAGATCCATTTTAAATCCATCTTTACTTGACTTAAGAGGAAGTTATTTTGAATCAAAGTAAATAAGTGAATCTTCTCCATTTTGATATCATCTTTTGTTACCTCACTGCGCTACCTAACTTAAAGCCAAATGAATACAAACTGGATTAATGGTGGTGCCTTTAAGATGGAAATTCTGGATAAGAAAGTGCTTATTAAAACGAAATAAAAATGTTTTCCTGCATAATATATTATTAATCAGGTAGTTTTAAACCGTTTATCACGTTATAAATTATTTAACTAATTTATGTAATTCTCTATCAGTTTGCATGGCAAGGCCATAGCATAAATTTCAATATCATGAATAATAAAGTAAGTTTTCGTGGGTTCATTATTATAATAATTATTATTTTTGCCAATTTTTACTATAGCAAACATTTTATTACGAGTTTTAGATGTAATTTGGGTTATTAACTTGATAGGAATTTATTGTTTCATGCTTAACATTTTGATCATGATATTCTATGTTACACGGGAAGTTGTTCAAAATGACATTTTATAATCACTTATTTATCTTGGTTCTGACATCAATATTTGCTATTTTGGGTTTTAAAGAAGTTGACAAAATTTAGTGAAATTATCTCAAAACATCGATAATTTATTTATTTATTTTTATTATTTGTATATTTTTCCAAAGAAAAATACTTTTTGGGGGTAGTGCTCCTTCAAAGGCCAATCTTAAACATTCTTCTAACGTGTCAACTCCTTATAATAATAAAAGATAGTTTACAGTCAACGTGACAGGAGCTCTGTGAATGGAAGTCAAATATTGGTCAAACCTGGTGATGTATCCTGTGAAGATAGATGAGAATCCAAAATCGATCCAAAAATACAAATATAAACCAAGCAAACATATAAAATGTAACACTTAACCAAAAAATAATCCTTAATTGAATTACCTAATCAAAATCAATTAAAAAAATATAAATGAAAAATCCGGGCTACTATAATTCGACAAAGAATAACAAACACTTAACAGAACGAATAAATAATGTACAAAATGTCAATCTAAAAATAAATTTGGAACTAAAATACCCAGGAATATATTTTTAACAGTACATTTATTAATTTAAGTGGAAAATTCTACCAAGATCTATCTTCTTTCATTTTTGAAGGAATTTTTCTCCAAAGTACTGGCCTCAATAATCAATCAAAGGAGACGCACTGCTAGTACTCTACTCAAGTTATTCTTATATTTTTTTTTTGTAAGTCAGTTTTGATCGTTTGGGAAGTAGTTTCTTGAGTATTTGTAACTGTCATGGAGTTTTAGTCTTTGGAATCCTAGTTTTTAAATTGCACTCGTATTATTTGTCGAGGTAAACGTCGAGATATCGTAGAGTATTTACTGCATGGTTAGAAAAGTTATTAGAACTGTTGGATGGAATATTTTTCTTTTTTTGGAATAATGGGTACATTTGTACTTTCTATTGATACATTTTAATTTAATCGAACGAAACTACGCTTTTGAGAAATATTTTAGACATTAAAGTATTTTTAGAAAACATTAGATTAGTTCTAGCAAACCCAAATTCAATCTTCACTCAAGAAATCGATTGAAAAATGATTCAGAAGAACAAAAGTGCCTTTGGAAGGAGTGGTGTAAAGTTTGTAGAAGGCGTTACTTGAATTTTGAGTAATTCCCTGGCCATGAAGTTTAGATGTGGACCCAGGATCTTAGAAATTAAAAGCGCCAAGAAAAAATATTCAAAAATAATATTTTATAATATACATATATGATATAAATAATAATAATAATAAATTGGGTTACTTTGATGTTAATAAATCTATCTTAAATGAAATTATGTATGAAACTAAATGCTACGGTGCGAGTTTTTACAAATTATAAACATATGTTTAATAGATGCATGAAAGTTTGTTGCCACATTTGAAAACACGAACGCGAAGTTGAAAACAGAGAATGGTTCTTCCAGACAGTATCTGGGTGGAACCCCTCATGACTGTTTTAACAACATTAACGGGGGCCGAGATAGAGGGACAGCAGGGAACAGTATACACTTCATTTATAATGTAGAACGTTAAAATCACATCTTGGCTTCTCTTCACCCATCCGAAGCGATTGTCAGTGTAGGTAGTTGTTAATCAACAACACCTAAACTCCATATTTTGGAGCTTTAGGTAGAACAAGCGGTAGGATAATGGTTGAAATTAATTGACAATGTTTGATTTGAAAGAAATCTGTCCAAACTTTTAACTTAGACGAAGTCTAATCTACTTCAATGCTATTGTTCTCAACTTCTTCTCCAACGTGCGAGGTTCCGGGTTTTTAATGTTTAAGGATTCAATCAACATCGACCTGTTCCAATTTAAGAGGCACGTTATTAAACATCTGATAATATCTGTCAGCTGTAGCGTTTATTTCAAGTGTTAAATATCTAGGAAAGTCTATTTATGAAAAACCGTAGCAATCTTCCCAATAGAAGTCTCCGTCTAGCAATCCGTGAACTTCCACTTATTGAGCCAATTGTTAAAGATGATTGAGTATAATCATGGAAGATCAATCGACTGAAGTAACAGAAAGATACAGGATGTAGCGAAGTACATTCAGGTATTTTATTAAAGCATATTGCAGGCGCACGAAGACGCCTACACCCAGAAGCGGAAGACGCGAGAGTTTTAGAGAGGGTTGAACACCAAGTGGGGTCAAGACCGGAAGGGCCAAGGCCATAAAGAGGGCAAACAAAAGACACCGAGATAACCCTGCAGTTGAAGATGGAGAAAAACTGATGCTGAAGAGAAGAATGTAAAGGATACAGGAAGGCGGTTGTTGCTCCTTCTTCTTGCCGATGAACGAGGTGTACTATAGCCTGGAAGGAACAGAAATGAGAACACACTGAAGGTTATAGAATGCGAGGTTACAGAGATTTGGCAGGAACCAGAAGCGCGGGAAAAAGCATGGCGGGAAAGTTAAAAGGGCCGCCAAGAAAAGCTGTGTACGACTGAACACGTATGCTTTTTTTGAATTAAGATAAATGAGCTTTCTTTGTTTTTAGGAAGTAACCAATTAAGTGGCAAGAACTTATGATTCATAATTAATGAAACAAATTTGATCTATTCCTGAATACAAGATTACATGTCCATCAACTCTTTTTTTTAGAATTGGTTGTAAGATGTAAATCAAACGATCTGGCTAAATTGAAAATGATGCTACGATAAAATTGTCTAAAAGTGAGTTTTTGCTATATTAATTATATAAGGGCTTTGCTTTTTACAAAATTTCAAATGAAAATTGAAAATATAAAAATGGATTTGTATAATTAACCAACACAAGAAATAAATATAATAGGAAAACAAGCAGAAATGTAGGGCAAAATTAACTTATTTCCGGTATAATATAAATATCACTAGACATTAATTCCGCCACAAAATTAAAGAGGATATAGAAGTAAATTTACGATAGATTTACCTCATATCGATTACGATAATACGATTACAACTTGGTATTTATCCTCTAAAATTAACGCTCCTCATTATAATGAGCCTATCATAATGAAGCTGGCAAGATTGAAAATGTGGTTAGTTAAATTTAGAGCTGGATGTACCAATCTTAACTTGCATGTTTATTGTATCGTTGAACGGTTTCGGACATTCACTCGTCATAGAGATAAATTAATTGGTGTAGAGATTTAGACTTCATTTGTTTCCGTCTTGCGCTACACGTGTTTGATACTAAGATGCTAATAAGATGTTATTTTAACTGAAGAAGAGGTGGGTGTTGTTTTAGTGGTTATGAAGCTTGTACCTAATACCTATTTGTTAGAAAAAATGTTTTTTAGTAAATTATGTGCTTCTGCCTCTGTCCATGGTACATAATTGGTTGCTAGACATTAAATCCTCTCCGAAAAAAATAAGCAATTACTTTACGTTTTTTGTCTTTTTATTAACTGAAGAATAATAAAGAATTCCAAGAGACATTGTTAACAATATTCCAATGGTAATATTCTACAATATTAGCATTATTCGAATGAAGATGTTCCTGGTAAAAAGCAATAAAATACACAAGTTAAAGAGTCAAATAGCAATGTAAACCTTATTGCTCCGGCAAGAGCTCTCTCCGACACAAATACAATGGAGTGGCTATGTACCGCGCCATAACAGCCCCAATATCATTGTTGTCTGCTCGCTAAATCTTGGTCGAAACTGAAGGCTACAGCTGAATAAGAGAATATATCCACTTATATTTGAAAGACTAAGTTACAATATTGCTTCTTTTTTTCAACTCAAGTATCCATATCTATACGTTGCTTTTTGTAATATCAAATATAAAGATTTGAATGAACCATGAGATGCAGATATACTGTATCTGGTTTAAAATGATGTTTGATTAAATTGGAAAAATTTATCATTTCTTGTTGTTTTCAATGTTCATGGTTATTACCCATAGTGCATTGCTTGAAACTTGACTTTCAAAATTCTTACAAATATATTCCCGTTTTTGCAGCTGGGTTGAGAATAATTTGGTCCAATCCTAGGGTCCGATTTTATGGGTGTACAGTTCCAATAGAACTAAGCCAGTTACCGAAAGTAACTACTTCGTCATTCTCTACTTCTCACAGCCTCTTCATTAGGAAATTAGAGTTTGGTACTTTTGTTTTCTCTTTCCTAAGACTTGAAGGAGATTGTCAGCGTTTTAGAAAGCTTTGGCCTCCATCAGGGACCCCTTCGGTCCTTATAATGCAGCGAGACGTTCAAGTCGATTGTCTTTGAATGTTCTGTAAGTGAGCGCAGTCCCGTTTTAGAGCAAACTGTATCTGCCATACTCGAGCACAGGTTGAGGCTCATATTGATATTAATACTTTCTCTAACCCAATCTTCGTTGCTAACTTATTATTATTTATGCTTAAGGCTCATGTAAGATCTTTGGATCGACATTACGTTCATTAGGTCTGTTACTTGTCTTGTTACATCTTTTTAGTAAACTTTATTTAAGCGGAATACTCAGGTCGTTCTAAAGTTAAACTTGCTTCAAAAACGCTGTTTCAATATATAATATTTTCGAGTATATTACATCGTTCATACAATTCCAAACTGGATAACAATCGTTTCACCGTAACTGCTGCTCTTTCAGGATTTCGGTAATTATCTTGATGATCGCCTGGGAATTCCTTTGAACTTGCAGCGCATTTAGTTCTATCACATTTTCATGGAATAATGAATTTAGTAAGGGTTCTGGAGGAGAGAACTGTGACGTCACGCTTCCTTTAACAGTATCATTTTGCTGTATTGATGTTATGTAATATTGAAGTTAAACTTCATTTACTACGTTTCAAAACAAAAAATTATTTAAATAAAGTGAAGGCCGTGTAGTGTTTCACGTCAGAGTTTCATTTACCTAAACAATGTCTTTCAAGCAACAATAATGATGGACTATATTGAGTTTAAATGGCTTAATTAATAGATCGTTGAATGCCACTACGATAAAGAGTAGTGTAAGAGTAACAGACCGTAAAAGAGAAGTAGCAATCCCAGTTATAAGGGGTGTCGATAAGAAATGTGGTAGACAGAATAATCCAAAGCACGGCACAACCTCCCATAATAATCCAGCTTATGACGTGTACATTTTTTCCTTGCTCTGAGTGCTTGCTAGCTCCGCTTGACATGCTATTCACTAGGCTTACTGGAGCGGTAGAACAGAATGAGAAAAGTGAATGTTGCTTACAATGGTGGAAACAGTAGAGGGGAGTCAATCGTCTTTACAGTTTCCTGCATCAACTTGTAGCACGTTGCCAATTGGGAAACGTCATTAAAATAAGTGGCGTCTAAGGGTGTGTACGTCGTTTAGAATTATTGAATTTCTATTATTTCTTTTCTTCTTCATTTTTCTTAAACAAAAAAATAAATTCAGCGTATTTTGTAATTCTTTTATTAAATAAAAGCAGCGAACAATATTTTTGTTTTTGGCAAATTGCGAATATATAATACTTTGCAATGTCCTATTTATGTTTCTGCAATTTAGAATATTGTTAATTCAAATTAAATTTAAAGTATAGTTAATTTTTGCTTGAAAATACTACAAATAAGTTAATTTTTCAGATAACGCGCGTTAATTAGGTTGGTTGAGAATGTGTTAAATTATAGAGACAAGAAAAAGATTTAATGAGTTAACGAGACCACAGGGCATTACTACAAATTTTGGAATGGATAAATTTTGGCAACATTTGTGGCAATAGTTTACAATTATTTTGTATCGTCGCCCATTTTTTTTGTATACATTAAATTGTCGAGTCTCCCCTGCATTTTTTTTTTTTAAATTTTTCTAAAGTTCAACTATTTCTATATTATTGATTAATATTCGGCTTTATGCGTTGAGATGGTGTTCACCACTGCTTTGAGGCATTTTTTTTTGCAATGAGGTTCTGAAGGAAATGTTCTGGTGAGGACATGTTGTGGAACAGAGGGTTGTAATGACTGTTTAGATTTGAGTGGAGTTTTGTGTATCGAGATTGGGGCTATTTCAGTAATATTTAGATCAGAGTGTAGTGTGTGATTGGAGACGTAGAAGGGAGAGCGTTAACTGTTGTTCTCAGGATTTAAGACTGTTGAAGACGGTTGATGTTCGATTTTTTGGCTTTTCCATAGAGTTGTATTCAATACGTCCATATTGGGGCAAGTAGGGCGGTATATAGTTTTTATAGTGTTCGTTAGGCACAGTTTAGAACGTTTTTGTCGAGTAGTCTTTTTAACATTTTGTACTTCAGATTGTGGTCAGTTCTTTTGAGTCTCATGTGAGGGTTTCATGTTAATCGTTTGCCAAGCTGTAGTCCGAGATATCGTACTTGGATGGTGTCGGGAATGAAGCGACAATTTAACAATAAAACAATAAAACATTGAAAAAATCAGAGAAATATAATTAAGTGAAATTTAAAACTACCTCAGACTTAAAATTTTACTCACTTCTCAGTCTTTGATCATGACAAGCACCTTAAAAAAATATTGACAATTATTGCACTATATTGTAAAATATTTATTTGCAGTTTAAAATTATTATATGCCCAAAATTTGAGATGGTTATTGAGAACAACACAAAGTGGTAGCGATTTTGTGCAATATACGAGGGTCGTTTGAAAAGTCCGTGCAAAAATAAAAACTACTTAATTTTTTGGGGTAAACCTTTTTTATTTTTCAACATAGTCTCCTTTTAGGCTTATACACTTCGTCCAACGCTGCTCTAGTTTGTTGATCCCTTCCGAATAATAGGATTTGTCCAAGTCTGAAAAATAGCCATTCCTTTCTGCAATCACCTCCTCGTTTGAATAAAATCTTTTTCCCGCCAGCCATTTCTTCATATTGGGGAACAAATAGTAGTCCGAGGGAGCCAAGTCTGGAGAATAGGGGGGATGTGAAACGAGTTGGAACCCTATTTCCATTAATTTTGCGACCACAACTGCTGAGGTGTGAGCTGGTGCGTTGTCGTGATGGAAAAGGACTTTTTTGTGGGCCAATCGTGGGCGTTTTTCTTGCAGCTCGGTTTTCAAACGGTCCAATAACGATGAATAATATGCACCTGTAATAGTTTTACCCTTTTCCAGATAGTCGATGAGGATTATTCCTTGCGAATCCCAAAAGACAGTCGCCATAATCTTTCCGGCCGAAGGAACGGTCTTCGCCTTTTTTGGCGCAGATTCCCCCTTGGTAACACATTGTTTAGATTGTTCTTTGGTCTCAGGAGTGTAGTGATGTATCCAAGTTTCATCCACAGTGACGAAACGACGCTTAAAGTCCTTCACACGATTTCGTTTTTGGTCAAGCGTGAGCAATCGCGGCACCCATCTTGCGGATAGCTTTGTCATGTCCAAATGTTGATGCGAAATATTATGTACCCGTTTATTCGAGATGCCCACAGCACTAGCAATCTCACGCACCTTCACTCTTCTGTCATCCATCACCATATCATGGATTTTATCAATGATTTCTGGAGTAGTATCCTCAACAGGGCGTCCAGAACGTTCAGCGTCACTTGTGCCCATATGGCCACTCCGAAAATTTTGAAACCACTTATAAACTGTTCTAATCGAAGGTGCAGAGTCACCATAATGTTTATCAAGCTTCTCTTTAGTCTCCTGAGGCGTTTTGCCTTTCATAAAGTAGTGTTTAATCAACACACGAAATTCTTTTTCGTCCATTTTTTGAAAATCACTCTACTTCCTCGATTCAAACGAATGCCAAACACAAAGAAATAGACCGATCTGGCTGAAACTTGGTGTGTGTTCTTCCAAGAGATGCTACTAACTAAACATAACCTCGATACGCGCCAGTAGTGCTATCTCTCTGACTTTGCACGGACTTTTCAAACGACCCTCGTATTTATGAGCTTGCTGAATATGGAAACGCCATTTTCTACTTTTCATTTAAGTACGTTTCTTTTAAGTATTGTTAAATTATTTTGTTTATTACAAATTAGCATCTACCATTAATTTTATACGTATGTTCCTTTAGTGATAAAAAGGAGATTTAAAATATAAACCTTTATCTTTCATTTTTAAGATATTTTGTAATATTGGATAATTTAAAAATTAAATTTACTTTAACAAAACAGATAGTAGAAAAGTGGAAAAAGCTTTGTTCAAATTCGTGGAGGTAAAGTGAAAAGAGTTACAAATTGTAAATAATGAATAATTCACTTTATTTCGAACGGTGAAGAACAGTTTTTTCTCTTTTTTTAAAGAAATAATAAGAAGAGAAGATGGAGAAGTAGGAAAAGTGATAAAGTGAGAGGGAACGAGTGAAGAATGAAGGTGCGACAAAGAGGGTGTGAGTTTGAGGAGTGAAGAAGTAACGTCGTACTGTCTTTCCATAATAAGATTCGGTTGGAGCGCCCATTCGGCTGTGAGAACCCATCCTCCAATCTTTAACGTCTAGTCTCAATCTCTAACGGAATTTAACTTGGGGAATAAAACCCATTTACCGGACTGACGGTTAATCCTAAGGACTTAGACCTTCTCGCTAGTAACTGGGTAGAGCCACTACATAATGGGCTAATGGCTTCAGGATGGAAGGTAGAATAGAGTTTGAGAGAAGAGTGGGTACTGTGATTCGATGGTTTAGAGATAGTAAGAGGGAATCCTTTCCCAGTTTTGTGAGCCGGCCCCATTCTGGGATGCGAGTGGATGGTTGGCCCACTACTACTAACATTGGATCACGACAATAATCTGCTGCCTCACAGTACGCCAGCTCCGCTACTTGAAATTGAAAAGTATTCCCAGACAACCGCACTAACTAGCCACTCTGCCACTATCAGCAGTAACACTTCAAAAAGTTATTAACCACCTTGTCTTTTTTTTTTTTTTTTTCTTTTAAATGCCTTCATCTTTTTAGTTTCTGCCGTTTAGAAATATCTTACCTTCAAACGGATCTGCTCATTGGGTTTGCATCTTAGAAAGGAACTGTTTACAGCCTTAAACCGTACCTAATTGCTTATCCTGTTCTACAGTACAGCGGAATTCTTTTCCTCCCCTTACTGAACAAGGCCCCCTTTAATGAAATCCTCGGTAAATCAAGAATGTAATTTAGTAAAAAGTTAAGGAAAGTTCAACCATCGCTTTCCTTCCTTAACGCGCACTCATTTGCACACTTGGTAAAGAAACAGGCTTGATTTATTAAATAAATTACAATATTCTGTGACGTTTACAAGGTACATTTCCCCCCGTTCTCATCTTGGGGGGAAATCCTTCAAATATATCGATTTCCATTTTCATTAGTTACATTCAGGGCCGAATTTGGATGAAAAGAGGCCCTAGGCTATTCCACTTATGAGGCCCTTCCACCTCCCATTTTTAAGTTTGTAGCAATCAGTGAACATATGAACTATACTTTGATGCAATTTAGTATATACAAACGAACAGACCAAATGAGCCAAACGCGTTGATCTTAATCAATACATTTTTATGTTAGTTTATTAGTCATATGCGTAGAATTTCTCCTTATTTTCGGTTCAGTGTTATAGTGTTCACTGTTTTTAGAATAGTGTAATTTTAATTTTGCTAACAATTTGAACGTAGGCCCCTCTTGATCTTGAAGCCCTAGGCTGAAGCCTATAGGAAAATCCAGCCCTAGTTAAATTTCCTTTATATTGTATCGAATTGCAGTATCTCCTGCCTTTGTTAATGTAATCTTTGCAAAAATATGGACAATCATATTACTCATTTACTTTAACTATTTAGCTCAATTGCAGCCTTCTAGCTGTTTTTATGAAGGAGATATAAGGTGATGAAGTTTGGTAGTTTTCCATTTCCTTCATATTTAGAATAGCTGTATCTCCTGTCCTATTGGTGCAATCTCTGTGGAAATTTGTACAATTGTAGTACTCGTTTTCCTCTACAAAGATGTTCAATTGCAACTCTCTAAATGGATTTTTGAAAGAGATAGAAGGTGATAAAGTGTGGTAGTTTTACATTTCCATCACATTTCGAATTGCTGAATCTCCTGTCCTATTGGTGTCATCTCTGCGGAAATATGTACAATTGTAGTACTCGTTTACTTCTACAATTGTGTAGGATTGCACCTTTCTAGCTGTATTTATGAAGGAGATATAAGGTGATAAAGTTTGGGATATTTAAATTTCCTTCAAATTTCGAATTGCTGTAACTCCTGTCCTGTTGGTGTAATCTCTGCGGAAATTTGTACAATTATAGTACTCGTTAACCTCTACAAAGGAGTACAATTCCAACTTTCTAGCTGTTTTTATGAAGGAGATATAAAGTGTTAAAGTTTGGGATATTTAAATTTCCTTCAAATTTCGAATTGCTGTAACTCCTGCCCTGTTGGTGTAATCTCTGCGGAAATTTGTACAATTATAGTACTCGTTAACCTCTACAAAGGAGTACAATTCCAACTTTCTAGCTGTTTTTATGAAGGAGATATAAAGTGTTAAAGTTTGGGATATTTAAATTTCCTTCTAATTTCGAATTGCTGTAACTCCTGCCCTGTTGGTGTAATCTCTGCGGAAATTTGTACAATTATAGTACTCGTTTACCTCTACAAAGGAGTACAATTCCAACTTTCTAGCTGTTTTTATGAAGGAGATATAAAGTGTTAAAGTTTGGGATATTTAAATTTCCTTCTAATTTCGAATTGCTGTAACTCCTGCCCTGTTGGTGTAATCTCTGCGGAAATTTGTACAATTATAGTACTCGTTTACCTCTACAAAGGAGTACAATTCCAACTTTCTAGCTGTTTTTATGAAGGAGATATAAAGTGTTAAAGTTTGGGATATTTAAATTTCCTTCTAATTTCGAATTGCTGTAACTCCTGCCCTGTTGGTGTAATCTCTGCGGAAATTTGTACAATTATAGTACTCGTTTACCTCTACAAAGGAGTACAATTCCAACTTTCTAGCTGTTTTTATGAAGGAGATATAAAGTGTTAAAGTTTGGGATATTTAAATTTCCTTCTAATTTCGAATTGCTGTAACTCCTGCCCTGTTGGTGTAATCTCTGCGGAAATTTGTACAATTATAGTACTCGTTTACCTCTACAAAGGAGTACAATTCCAACTTTCTAGCTGTTTTTATGAAGGAGATATAAAGTGTTAAAGTTTGGGATATTTAAATTTCCTTCTAATTTCGAATTGCTGTAACTCCTGCCCTGTTGGTGTAATCTCTGCGGAAATTTGTACAATTATAGTACTCGTTTACCTCTACAAAGGAGTACAATTCCAACTTTCTAGCTGTTTTTATGAAGGAGATATAAAGTGTTAAAGTTTGGGATATTTAAATTTCCTTCTAATTTCGAATTGCTGTAACTCCTGCCCTGTTGGTGTAATCTCTGCGGAAATTTGTACAATTATAGTACTCGTTTACCTCTACAAAGGAGTACAATTCCAACTTTCTAGCTGTTTTTATGAAGGAGATATAAAGTGTTAAAGTTTGGGATATTTAAATTTCCTTCTAATTTCGAATTGCTGTAACTCCTGCCCTGTTGGTGTAATCTCTGCGGAAATTTGTACAATTATAGTACTCGTTTACCTCTACAAAGGAGTACAATTCCAACTTTCTAGCTGTTTTTATGAAGGAGATATAAAGTGTTAAAGTTTGGGATATTTAAATTTCCTTCTAATTTCGAATTGCTGTAACTCCTGCCCTGTTGGTGTAATCTCTGCGGAAATTTGTACAATTATAGTACTCGTTTACCTCTACAAAGGAGTACAATTCCAACTTTCTAGCTGTTTTTATGAAGGAGATATAAAGTGTTAAAGTTTGGGATATTTAAATTTCCTTCTAATTTCGAATTGCTGTAACTCCTGCCCTGTTGGTGTAATCTCTGCGGAAATTTGTACAATTATAGTACTCGTTTACCTCTACAAAGGAGTACAATTCCAACTTTCTAGCTGTTTTTATGAAGGAGATATAAAGTGTTAAAGTTTGGGATATTTAAATTTCCTTCTAATTTCGAATTGCTGTAACTCCTGCCCTGTTGGTGTAATCTCTGCGGAAATTTGTACAATTATAGTACTCGTTTACCTCTACAAAGGAGTACAATTCCAACTTTCTAGCTGTTTTTATGAAGGAGATATAAAGTGTTAAAGTTTGGGATATTTAAATTTCCTTCTAATTTCGAATTGCTGTAACTCCTGCCCTGTTGGTGTAATCTCTGCGGAAATTTGTACAATTATAGTACTCGTTTACCTCTACAAAGGAGTACAATTCCAACTTTCTAGCTGTTTTTATGAAGGAGATATAGTGTTAAAGTTTGGGATCTTTAAATTTCCTTCAAATTTCGAATTGCTGTAACTCCTGCCCTGTTGGTGTAATCTCTGCGGAAATTTGTACAATTATAGTACTCGTTTACCTCTACAAAGGAGTACAATTCCAACTTTCTAGCTGTTTTTATGAAAGAGATATAAAGTGTTAAAGTTTGGGATATTTAAATTTCCTTCTAATTTCGAATTGCTGTAACTCCTGCCCTGTTGGTGTAATCTCTGCGGAAATTTGTACAATTATAGTACTCGTTTACCTCTACAAAGGAGTACAATTCCAACTTTCTAGCTGTTTTTATGAAGGAGATATAAAGCGTTAAAGTTTAGGATCTTTAAATTTCCTTCAAATTTCGAATTGCTGTAACTCCTGCCCTGTTGGTGTAATCTCTGCGGAAATTTGTACAATTATAGTACTCGTTTACCTCTATAAAGGAGTACAATTCCAACTTTCTAGCTGTTTTTATGAAAGAGATATAAAGTGTTAAAGTTTGGGATATTTAAATTTCCTTCTAATTTCGAATTGCTGTAACTCCTGCCCTGTTGGTGTAATCTCTGCGGAAATTTGTACAATTATAGTACTCGTTTACCTCTATAAAGGAGTACAATTCCAACTTTCTAGCTGTTTTTATGAAAGAGATATAAAGTGTTAAAGTTTGGGATATTTAAATTTCCTTCTAATTTCGAATTGCTGTAACTCCTGCCCTGTTGGTGTAATCTCTGCGGAAATTTGTACAATTATAGTACTCGTTTACCTCTATAAAGGAGTACAATTCCAACTTTCTAGCTGTTTTTATGAAAGAGATATAAAGTGTTAAAGTTTGGGATATTTAAATTTCCTTCTAATTTCGAATTGCTGTAACTCCTGCCCTGTTGGTGTAATCTCTGCGGAAATTTGTACAATTGTAGTACTCGTTTACCTCTACAAAGGAGTACAATTCCAACTTTCTAGCTGTTTTTATGAAGGAGATATAAAGCGTTAAAGTTTAGGATCTTTAAATTTCCTTCAAATTTCGAATTGCTGTAACTCCTGCCCTGTTGGTGTAATCTCTGCGGAAATTTGTACAATTATAGTACTCGTTTACCTCTACAAAGGAGTACAATTCCAACTTTCTAGCTGTTTTTATGAAGGAGATATAAAGTGTTAAAGTTTGGGATATTTAACTGTCCTTCAAATTTCGAATTGCTGTAACTCCTGCCCTGTTGGTGTAATCTCTGCGGAAATTTGTACAATTATAGTACTCGTTTACATCTACAAAGGAGTACAATTCCAACTTTCTAGCTGTTTTTATGAAGGACTTATACTTTTAAGATACCTAATATCAAAAAGGCTCTAATAATTTATTTTTCAATGTATGCTTACTTTAAAGGCTTCTTAAAATGTGAATAGAAACTGATAGTATAATTTTAATTAACAATAAATTAAATTGGCTCTGTCCTGTATCTTTAAATTTTCGACATAATAGAAAAGTTACTGGTTTATTAAATATGGTGAAATTTCACTAATATTTCTCTTTCTTAAAGTTTTTAACATAGACTGAAATAGAATCAAATGAAAAAATAATCTCTTACTTTTTCTTTTATAAATTCATAAAGTATATGACAAGAATGTAATTTCCGTTGCTCTTGCAGTAGGATCATTACCTTATAACCTCATGAACCGTAATGGCAGAAGAAGTTTTATTGTCAACAACCGGTAAAAGAAGAGATAATCTCACACTTTTATGTCCGCCATATGGAAAACTATTGCATGAGGACCCATTAGAAAACAGGACCCACTATGCTGGAAAATTCCACCTTTTTCTTATGAACAAAAAATAGATACATATACCCACAGATATACAATTTATTTGCAACAGTTTTACTGGGTTCGGTGCGTCCATGTGAAAATGAATTAACGGTACAGAATAATTGGCAAAAAAAGCGGAAGAGATAAAAGTGTAATGTACCGTATTTTGAAGTGTTTTCTCTTTAATTTATTCGTTGTTATACGAGTACTTCGAAATCTGTTAGTTGATTCATTTTGCTCGCTCTTATTGCTGAAAAACGTGAAAGTTTGACTTTACTATATTTACCAAAAGTACTTAGAATAGAATAAAAACTTTATTCCAGTCATTTTACGTTGATCGAATTTTAAACAGTAAAAGACAGGAAAAATTAAAATCGGATGTAACTCTGCGCCATTGGACTAAAAAGTTTTCGATTATCTTAATGTTATACCAAGTACACTGACAGTAATTTCAATTTATTAATACGTCTATGTATATATTTAGCAGAATAATAAAGAATAAAGTAAACGCTCACGTTAGAATCGATGAGTTTTGTGTGGCCAATGAGACCTCAATCTATTGTGAGAGTCAAACCACTCTGACCATCCGCCCAATTAGTGCGTTTACGTTGTTTACAACTTCGCCTTACATTCACCACTATAGAGGGCCAGAAGTTATTGATTACCTTACAAATATTTGCTTGCTCACTTTAATCTACGGCAACAATGTGATTGCACTAGTAAAAGTTAAGTGAAGTCTTCATTTTTTTTTTCCAGTCGAGCTACCAAAATCGATGTCGCAAATAGTGGCGGCACAAATATCGCTAAATATGTGTTTTCAATTAGTTAATGTTAGTTGAATAATAAATAAATTTATGATATCCACGAAGATACGAACTTTGGTGTATGGTTTATGCATTAAAATGTTTCCAATCTTACTTCACACAGAACAATTAGTACAAATCACTGTTCATTTTCAGCTCTACATTATGTAAGTTCATTACAGACCTATTTTGTAGGGTTTGTGAGGTATAAGAGGCTATCCTAATTGATCTCTGACTACTTGGGATTTATCTGAATAAATATATAATTCGTTATTTCAAAAATTCTCTTGAAAAATTATTTTTAGATAGTTCTGGGGTCTGAGTGTCGGGTTTGATAAGGATAGAGAGTTTAAAAAAACGGCAGGAGTCCCTGAGAGCTTGTTACTTTACCATAGCTCAAGCCATTCATAAAACTTTGCGAAAATTTTCTGAGAAAAATCCGCACCAACCAAATTTTAATGGTAAAACACTCTTTTTCTATTTTTTAATTAACAATATCTTTGCAAATATCACTTCTAATAATCTGCTTGACATAAATGCAATGTCAATGCAATGATGCAGCACATTAAAGGAATAAATTAAAACTGTCCGGTAGGACAGTTGTATAAGGATTGATCGTCAAAAAGTGCACGAAAAAGCGTAACGTTGAAAAACACCCAACTTTGACAATTTTTTTCTCTTTTTCAATAAAAGATAAAATTCCCAAATTTTCTTTAAAATATAGGGCAAACCCTCCTTTATAACTGTAATTTTTTTGCAACCCCCCAGACCTAATAGATTTCGAGAAAAAAGTTGCCGAAAATGAGCAAAAACGGCATTTTCAGAAATTGTTGTTGTTGTTCTTCTTCTTCTTCTTCTTCTTCTTCTTCTTGTTGTTGTTGTTACCTTTTTTGTAAACTGCGTAGCGCCTAAACGCACGAACCGATTTTCATGAATGAGGTGTTATTCGATTCGGACTTTTATGTAGATGTGCCTTTTGGGGGTCTCGACGCTGTACACCGAATGGGAGAGGAGTTAGCCCCCTTTATGTAAGGCCCCCTTCAAAATTATTATTACTAATTACTCTGTAAATCTTAGCCCGATTTTGATAAAATTTGGTAGGATGATAGAGTTAGGGCTCCCCTACGTAACATTAAAGCGGCGATCTGCTCTTACACTAGTTAAGGGGAAGTATAGCAATCGTTTCAAATTATCGACAAGTGAACTGATTTTCATGAATGAAGTGTCATTCGAATCGAAATTTTGTACAGATTTGCACTTTAAAAGTCTCGTCGCTATGCCTCATATGGAGGGGAGTTTGCCCCACCCAAGTAAGGCCGTTTCTAAAACTATTATTACCAATATTTCTATAACGCTTTGTCCGATTTTGATAAAATTTAGCACGAAGAAGTGATTAAAGCTCCTCTACATGGCTGTGAAGTGCCATCATGCTCTTACACCTACTAAGAGGAAGTACTGAAATCGTTAAAATTATCAATGGGTGAACCTATTTACATTAATGAATTGTCGTTCGATTCAAAATCTTTGCCTCTTTGCCTTTTAGGAAGAAGTACTGTAATCGCCCGTTTATTTTTCTTACTCCTCTTAAAAGGAAGGTCTGAAATCGCAGTTTAAATTTGCTTTTTACGTACAAATACCTTCCTATTTTATATAAAAAGGCTTTCTCAAAAAAATTGTTATTGAGGATGGTTTGGGGACCGCAACTATAATCATTCTTTAAAAAGATCTCTCCAGTGGTAGTTACGGTTCCTACTTAACACCTTATCAGGTTATAATGATAGAATTGCTTATTCCAAATTTAAAAAAAAACAGTAAAGCAGATATGTAACTTTGCAAAATAGACAAAAAGAAAAATCTATCCAAAAGGTACAAAAATCTCCTTAACAAAAACTTACAGTTTAAAAAGTTAAGTATAAGGGTTGATTAAACGCCAAAAGGTACACAAATCAGCAAGTACCCATCATTTCATTTATACTTCATTGATATGATTTAAGTAATTTTACTGCATTAACTTTTCCTTCACATTTTTAGAATTCATTAGATGTCACAGACCCTTATGCTGGCCATTTTCATCTACAAAAAATTTGTTCAAGTAGCACTGTAGATTGACTGTAATATCTATTAATCTATAATAATCAAACTATTAATTACAGGTTAAAAAGAAAACGTTATAAAAAATAAAAAAAATTACGAGGCTAAAAAATTTAAAAACTTTTTTAAAAAAATGCTTACACCAACATACATCAATGATTTCGATTATTTTATTTTTAATAAAAATCGTCCGTTTAAGTTTATTCTTCGATTAAAGTAATTGTTATTTTATGTAGTAGTCAAAAGTTTATAATAATAGGTAATAATTATCTGGCTTTATCGCAAATAATATAGTTTTCTTCAATCACACTCTCAATGTAGCTGTTCTTCTCACAATGTTATATATATGTTATGTAATTTAAAATAAATAAGTATTGCATACTTTTAGGACAGCTAATTATTCCAGTATTTTACTGTAAGTAAAATTAAATTACAATTGAGAAATGAATAATTGTTGTTGAATAATCTACTTGTTATTAACTGTGTGTTATTTGTGCTCACGAATATTTCGGTAAGACGAATTCAAGTCTGAAATATTGTTTTAAATCCTCCGTGATTCAAATTTAAACAGTAGCCGACTCTAACTTTGTCTTTTTCTACTTTAACATGCATGTATAAGATGTGACAACTTCAGAATAAAGGGCATATTAAAGATAAATCAGAAGAATAATTTGGAATAGAGTTAAAATAAAGTACCTATTTAAAAACGAAGATATAATATACATTTTATCATAATTATAACCAAATAATATTATGAACGAACTGGCCAGCATAAGGGTCTGTGACATCTAATGAATTCTAAAAATGTGAAGGAAAAGTTAATGCAGTAAAATTACTTAAATCATATCAATGAAGTATAAATGAAATGATGGGTACTTGCTGATTTGTGTACCTTTTGGCGTTTAATCAACCCTTATACTTAACTTTTTAAACTGTAAGTTTTTGTTAAGGAGATAATATTATTGGGCAACGAAATTAATAAAATGAAGTGAATAAAGAGATAAAGCCTTAAAACCTTCTACATGCTCCTACTTCATATCCAAAAACATATAAAGTAGTTAAATTTATCAACTATAGTAAAATATTAAAAATTTGACATGTTACACATTCAATATAATATACAGTTTAAATACGTACAGCTTAGATAAGTAATCATTCGGCGAAACTAATTATAATGCATTACTATTATGCATTCATTTACTTGTAACTTCACACTTTATTTAGAAAAATCGTAATATATATATATTTTTTTTTTGCGTTTATTGTGCAACAATCAGCGCGTTAGCGCTATAAGTAACAATGATAACAGTGAACAGTAGAAGTAAATGAGTGGAGAAGTTACCCAGTGGTAACACCCCAAAACATTAGATGGTTAGTCATTCTCTTCACTTGAGAGGAGATCACGAGGTCTTTTAAGACGTTTTGTCGGGTTGTCAGAAAGAGTTCTAGAAGAAAGATTTTTGTGCTAGAGGATTTATATGAGATTGCAGGCTGAATTAGAGTTTTCTGTATCGTTTTTAAGCAACTTGGGTGACAAAACAAAATGTTAAGGTCAGAGTGTATAGTCCAGGTTGGAGACATAAAATGGAGCGTTTACTATAGTTAGAAGTATTTTATATTGTAGCGATTGAATCCTTTGGAGATTGGAGCGTTTGGTTGAACCCCCACAGCTCTATTCCATACGCCCAGATGGGTTTCAAAATAGAAGTATAAATCAGTCTTTTGTTGCCTAGAGAAAGTTTTGATCTATCGTCTAAGAGTCTTTTAAGTAGTCGATAGCGACTGTTTAGTTCTGTTCTTTTAAGTCTAGTATGGGGGTCCGTAATATTAGAATTCTGTAAGAATAACAGCAAGAGAAAGATGATTTTAAAACCGAACTAAGAGAGAGTGGCTCTAATCAAATTTACAACATAAATTTTTTGTTCTGGCGTTTTGTGTATTAGCGATTTAGTTGTTTTTTAAAAAATATTAATTATTATTATTATTCAGTAAAAAAAGTGACATTTGTCAATAATTTTTTGTGGTATTAAGTAAATAATCTTTTTACCTAATATTCTTTATTCATGAATGAACTTAATAGAAATAGGCTTATATAGGTACATGGTACGAAAAGAGTACGACTCTACGTTGACTACAGCGTACAAATTTTGGCCTTCATACTTCAAAAGCTTGTGCAACTTTGTTGTAGACAAACCATAATGCAAACCCAGGACTTCGTAATCATAGCTTAAATCTGATTGTTGCCGAAGTCTTCTCGCCATTTAGAGAACAAATTCGTGGGAAGTATTAAATATTGTTCCTGAGAATAGCAACATGAAATTGGGTAAGGAGAGATGGGAAGGCGAGGGAGGGGTATTAATTTAATTAAAAAACGTTTAAAGTAAAGGGATAGCGTCAGCATGAGAGCTAAAGTTGTTGTATATGGCTGCTTACACTACCCTGTTATTGCTCCTAATAAGTAAAATGGGTTCCCATTCTACCCGCTTTTATTGTGTTCTCTCTTCCATATCCCATTTTCTTGGTTCGTTCTCTTGTCTCTCTCTCTTGCCTCCATCACCACTACTATACCCCAACTCGTGCACACTCTCAATATCCCTCTCACGTGCGAAAGTCTCCCAAAGCATTCTCCTGCCTTATTTTCTCACTCTCAGAACTCCGGCTCATTCTTCTTCTTCTTTCTCCGTCCCATGCTATCGTTCCTCTTAACTACGCTCTCGCTTCCACCTATAATTACTGCTCTTTGGATTGGATTTACTGCCATGCTAGACCAATTGAGGTAGGTTTTCTCATTCCAATACTGCACGTGGCAAAATAATACAACTAACCAACTAACAACGGTTTTTTATTATGGGTTTTTATATGTAGAAGTATCTCCTGAAATACAAAACTCTTCTATTCTTCAATAATTTTAATTTTTTTTTAATTCCCTTCGGTGACGGCGGTACGTAGGCCACTGCTGAAGAGGGGAAAGCGAACTTTCTTGCTCAACATCTTACCTCTACTTTGGACTTATCATGATACTTGAGAACATCAACTCACCTCCCAGATGCTCGAATATCTAGAAACTCATCTTCGCTTATCTCCTTCGCCGTATGATTTTTGTCCCTCTGAAAGCCAATTCATCATTTCCAAATTTTTCCTTTAAAAAAAAAAATCCCATGGATTTGATCTCATCTTAATTTCAACTCTCTGCCATCTTACCATGAAAGCTTAACCTTTTCTAACATATATTTAGCGTGCAAATCTTTCAAAGCACATATTTTGTCTATAAGGAAATTCGCTGCCTATACCTAAATACCTAAATAGGTGGGATACCTAAATCAATTATAATGGGTTCTCCTCTCAGTGGGTCTCCGCAATGTTCATCCGCCTTTGAACAGAAGCAGTACTGTCCGGTGGTCATCCTGGATATTACTTAAACGTTTTTTTGGTAAAGCACTCAAGCTCCATCTATTATTTGATCATTGATCTTATCGAATCTTAACTGAGCGTTGTTTCTGGGTCTGCCCTGGCTAGATCTTTTACGCTTTCCCAATATTCGCACGTCTATCGTAGTATAGTGTCGTTGCGAATATTTCTACTCGTCCAGAATCAGTTCTCCACTTCTTAACTCCCACTCTCTTCATTGTAAGTTGAAAAATCGATATAAATCTGAGAACATCTTAAATATGAGACATAAATACAGAATTATAAACAGTTGGTTATTCAAAACTCTTTAGAAAGCAATCAGTCTGATATCAGAGTCATCTCCCTCAACCGGGCTGGAAGAATTGAAAAAAAAAACGAAACGATCCTATGTCGTGGGAACCCCATATACTCTGGTGTCCTTATCACTCGCTGTCGATTCTACTTAGATTTTATACTCTATTTACTCGCATTTAGTAAATAAAACCTCGAAGAATATTTAATGATGACGTTACATTTGATCAGTTTTATAACTGTCGTAAAAAATGTAAGCAATATTTTATAAACTGAACCGTACGATGAAAATATTTTGTTGCTCTGTCGATTGCAGGTTATTTATTTGCTTATATTTTATTTTGTAAACATTTTTGATACTTGAAAGTATTTAAAATTATTTCAACTGTCTTTCACCTTACGGTATTTTAATTTTTTTTTTTTCATCTTGTTGTACATCTTTTCAGGCCTTTGGGCCATCCTTTTGTGGTGCCTTGTGGAAAATGTTCCCCTCATTTCCATTGGCCTGGCAAAAAGAACTTCGTTGTTTTTAAGGAAGACAAGATAGGAAAAAAAAAAATAATGGAAACAATTTCCCTCTGAACTCCCCATTTTCTGCCCCCTCTTTGCAACCACTAATTCACTTCCCATACCCAGGCTATATCCCACAAAACAAATCCCACATAATCTTTCGTTAAAACTCTCCTGTTAATTTTTAATTCTTTCGAAAGTACATTGTTATCATGTAACATGGATTAAAACTTCACTATTACAAGCATTCGTTTATCATTGTATAATTAAGAATCCTTCAGGCTCCGTTCACTTGTACTGTACTTCTCACCAAATAACAATTAACCATCAGAGCGTAAAATGACAATAAAAACAATTGTGCAGTGTCATTCCCCTGTAATTAACATCAAAATTTTTAGCAATATTTTGTAACCCTTATTACATAACGGTAGAATAATTAATAAGAATTAGCTCAGTGATTAGCGTGCTGGATTCCTACGCGGAGATCCTCGGTTCCAATCCGGCTGTTAGCCTTTTCAAGGAGCTTCATTCGGCGATGAACAGTGTTATTTGTAACATTTTGTAAGCGTAACATTTTAATATATCATTATGTTAATTTCTCGTGGAATAACAAGAAGTACGTCGTAATAAAATTTTTTTTAAAGATGTAGATTTGATTTAACTTTTACGCTAAGTTTACTAAGGCTTTGATAATAATGCTATTTATTTTAGGAGTTAAAGCAATATTCAGAAAATATATGAAACTGAACAAAAACTGCTGGTTGAAAAGATAGATGTCTTTTAAGATAAATCGTAACTCATCCCCTAATCAGAGTCTTTATGAGTCAGAATAATGGAATGTTTAATAAGATCAAAACGGCCATAATATTTACAAACAAAATGGCCTTCAGAGGCCGAAGTTTCCACACCTACAAGCAAGTAGAGCAGTCTCAAGCGAAATAATAATTCCATTTAAGTGTCGGAAATTCTGCTGGCTATGAGTTCAAGTTAGCGAATAGCATTCTGATAGACGTATTTATAAAATATTAACAATTAGTACAGCTTTGATCTCTAACTTCTCGATGACATGGACTCACCTTAAGTTATAGCGAAAAGAATGAGAGAGGGACGGATATGCAGAAGTTATCTGGTGGTTAGTTTTTATTGATAGTGTACGTATTTGAATACACATCATGAGTTATCTGTGGGTTCCGATAGGTTTCCGTTAGGCCTAGGGTTCTATTGCAACCCGTAGTACTTTTTTGACAATGTTTGAAGTCGTTTCGTCAGATATTCTAAACAGTTATCCAATGGGTTTTATTGTAGCTTAGATTCAGGTGAGCCATTATTAATTATTCCTGAATTATGTCGAAATATTCATCAAATTAATAATTATGTGATTTAAATTGTGAGAGTTAGTAAAGTATCTTATGGGTAGAAAGAATTTAGTATTATTAGAAGCTTATGAAGAGAGATTCAATTAAAAGTTTGTTCAAGTAAAGAATCTTTTATTTGAGTTCAAATAAATCTATGTCACCAACTCAGACATCCATAAAATCGTACATTGCACAAATGTCTACAATCAATGAACAAACCGAACATCTAGGAGAGTCAAAATAGCTCTATTAGATCGCGGTAGACTTGGCCTTAAAGTCATTCCATTTAAACGTCAATATGTGTTTTAAGTAGCTTAATCCCCAAAAATTGTTAAGGAGAAAATATATTAATCTTCTATTCTGGTGTGGTACTAACAAAAGTTTCTGAGTGAAAGCTTTAATTGTTCAAATTAACTAAAAATATCTCTATTTCCTTTTTTTATACTAACCCGACTATTACTGGGGAGCTAATATCATGCATGTCACCGAGCGTGAAACTCCAATGTACAAAGAGCTATACTTGTCACATTCTGTTAAATTCTGAAGTGACGCGATTGACTAGCCAGTTTCCAATATCTCCAGTACAAGAGACTTAATTCGCACTCTCTAAGCTTTAATTCTTTTGTAGGACAAAAGTTTTTCAGAAAAAGAAAATAATGAAATAGATAAATTGAAAAATTTCGTTAAAAATATGCCTTGACAGGGTTGAAAATCGATACAGAAATTTATTTAAAGTAAAAATTGAATCAGTAAATAAATATTTCTCATAAAAAATTGAATAACTATAATTTTACCATTTTTATCTCAACGTTTAAACTTTCAAAGAAGATATTGCATTCTCTATGAGTTTGTGTTTCCTATCTGATGACGTGGCTTTGTACACGTCATCTTGGAAAATGGACACTTCACCAAGAGACACTCTTGCTACCGACAGACTAACCAAATTCTGCACTAAGTGGAGAATTAAAATAAACCACGGTGAGACTTCGCTGTACTCTTAACCAAACGCAAACCAAATTAGACACGATAATTCTCTGATCCCGTGGTCTACCCACGTTAAGTACCTAGGCCTAACTTTGGACAACAAACTGACTTTCACTACGCGCGTTCAGGGCGAAGTAAACTCAGGTAAACTGGGCTACACGTCTATTATTTCCTCTACTTACACGTGACTCCAAAATGACTGTGACCAACAAACTACTCCTCTACAAAGTGGTCATCAGGCCGATGTTGCTCTACGCCTGCTCCGCCTGGAGCCTGACTTGTAGTAGTAACATCAAGAAACTACTACTAGCGACTGACTCTCCTTGATGCACTAAAATTGACTCACTCCACGAGACTTCGCCCATTATCCCTGTACACTCCTATATCCAAAATCATCTGCTGGAACTCTTTTCCATCCTAGAATGTCATCCTAATCCACTCTGCCGCGACATGGTGTAAAGCACACTTGAATACAAAGTCGAGCGATTGTCTATAGACATATATAGGGACTGTCTATAGAGATGTATCCAGTCAATGTATATAGACAGTATAGAGACTTTGTCGCGTGTACACACTTAAATGCCTTGTTCTTCATTAGTTGCTAAATATGACTGACCTTGGTGTCTTCTATGCTTCCTGATTCACTGCTTCGTTCCTCATCAAAGTCGGTGCTTCTGCTACCTCTTGATTCAGATCCTTGCAGCAGAAATAGCGAACCAAGAAGTCTTGAGAGGAGATGTACCGCTTTACTTCGACTGAGTAATTTTTTTGTGTTCCCGCTGAAATGCTTTTTTCAAATTGTTGATTTTATTTTCCACATCCCCTACGGATACTTCAAATTTTGTGGCCAGCTCTTCAGTTACCTTTCTTCTTTTACTACGATTTTTATAATCGGGGTTAGTCACTTCCCACAAACAAGCAGCCGAGTGGAAATCTTCTATTAACAATAATACTTTATCTGTAGGCCACATCTTGATAACTAAAAACAAAACTAAAACCAAATGGAAAGAGAAGCGTTCTCTACGGCTCACAGAGAATAACTGGAGAAGTGGAGTCGGTGACTCGCAAAACGTCCACACTACTAAATATTGCGCAACATTGTCTAACAACTGTCCCATTTCAAATGGGAGACGAATGTTCAGCGATTTTTTTCCAAAAACATGTCTTTAGACATGAATATGTCTCTCGATTGTCTATAGACAATCGATCGATTGTATCTAGACATTGTCTATATATAGAAATCGCTCGACTTTGTATCCAAGTGTGGACAAGGCATAATAACTCTACTATACGACGGAAAGAACTCCAGAATTGTCCAGATATTCTTTTTTACAATTTAGTATTTCAACTCAACTTAACATACGCTTTTTATATCGCATGGCAATACCAGTAACTAAACAACACTATTGCATCCACAGCCTCCTACAGATCCTTCTATTCCCTACAAGCACAAAAGAATCAAACACATACTCCTCTAACTTTCTACTCTAGCTACAGGTTTTTCCTCTTTTTCCCTGCATTCTTATCCTCCAAATCTTAAGCTCTCCACATACCACTGTTACGATGGTTATAATGTGTTGTACATTCTCACTTCATTTCTGTATTTATTGCACATATTTTTAATAAATATTTATTTATATATCTATCTGTGTTTCCGAGGGGCGTTTAGTGCAATCCGAAGTACTTTTATTTGGTAATGTCTCAAGTAATTTCGCCAGATATTCTCAACAGTTATCCTAACTAAGCTGGGTTACTTGAAGGGTTTTATTATACCAATTAAAAGCTTTATTTCACTGTAAAATAATGGAACTTAAATATTTTGATTACCTAATGATAGAAAATTTCTACTTTTTAATGATTCTATAAATCCTAAGACATTCCCAGTATAAAGTCATACCACTTTTACAAATTTCCTTCTAAAATAATTGTTTTGTTTGGTTACAGATGGTGTAGTTAGTTACAGCGTGCCAAAAGATGAATCTTGGGAACCAGGACAAGATTTAAGCGATGTTTCTTACGATGGTCAGCTGGTTGGATCAACTTTAGTCAACGGTTTAGGTCGCCTAGTGGATGGTACCTATGGTGGGGATAATTTCAAGATGGATGTTGGTTTGGGCAAAGGTAAGCGATTATCTTATCAGTGATTCATGATGCAAAAATAAATTATTTTACAAAATGCGTAAGAGCGTTAATTAAAAACAGGATCTTATAGCTAAAAATATTTATCGCATGTTGTGCGAATCCATTCTTCTGTAATACCAATGCTCTGTAATTATAGTAAAAGCTAAAAATTTATTACCAGAATTTATTAGTATTAAAAAGTTTTCATCCGAAGTGACCACTCATAAATCATTTTGAATAAACTTTCCCAGCATACAATGACGTACGTAGGATCTCTACGGAGAATTGGAAACTTGGAAATGTATGGACTGCCCTGGTATGCAAGAAGAGTCAATCAGAGAATAGACCAATCAGAGAGGACGTTTACTTTGATAATCAGTCATTCCAAACTACATACACTAACCACCTCGCATCAAGGAAAATGTTTTAACAATTTATCATTCTCGCCAGTGAGGGATTCTGGCTGGGACAATTTATTGCTTTATTCAATGATTGATTATATTGGGTGTTTATTGGGTTCAGAAGCTACTATATCCCACTAATGGATGAGACTTACACATATATCGCTGTTATTGCTATTACTACATATGGAATACACGTCTCAGTTGTCCAAGGGAATATTAAAATAATTAAAATTTTTGGTTGGATTATATTTTACGTTAAGTAGAACTTGAGCAAACAATCGTTCAACTTGATGATTCTATTGCTTATCGAAAACTGATCAATAATGTGACAGAAAGTTTAACTAGTAATATTAACCGGTCAAAACCGTAGTAAAGGTGATACCACATCATGATGATAATAAAAAAAGATATTCTCTCACCACAATTTTAAATCATATTCCCTAATTTATGAATTTGAACCTTGTAAATTCATTTCAGTTACTTAACATATTAATACAATGCTCAGTTTGCAATTGAAATGCTTGCATTTAGATAAGTACTTAAACACAAGAATTGATCTCACATTGACGCCTTAATGGGACTTGCTTCTAAATTTTAATCTTATTACAAAAGTTGAGAACTATCTTTAACTGTTATCAACATTTGCAATAGGATATTTAAAAAAAATTGCGTTTTTAACAAAAACTTTCAGTTTAAAAAGTTAAGTTAAGAGTTAATTAAACGATATTAATTAATTAATGAAAAGTTAATGCTGTAAAATAACTTAAATGATATTAAAGAAGCATTAATGATGGGTACTTGCTGATCTGAGTACCTTTTGTCGTTTAATCAACCATTATCCTTAACTTTTTAAAGTTTTGGTTGCAGACATTTTTGTACCTTTTGTCTATTCTGCAAAGTTAGAGACTTACTCATCATTTGGAATAAGCGATATCCTTCAATATATCCTTAAATGGTATTAAGTTGGAACCGTAACTACCACTGGAAAGATCGTTTCAGAGAATGCTTAGATTTTCGCTTCCTGAACAATCCACAAAAACTATTCTATTAGGAAAACGTTCCGAATAAAAAAGGAAGATAGAATTCATTAAAATTAGAACAATACAAAGAGAGATATAGAAGTTTGAAATTTAGGCGATTTGCAAAACCCCCAAAATTTAACCTTCGATATCGCCATAACTATTATCACTAAAACATTGCTATTTATACTAGTTATAGAGTAGACTTCTCTCTACAATTATGTTTAGGAATCATTAAAATCGGAATACAAAGAGAGATAAATATAGAGATTTGAAATTTGAACGGTTTGCAAAACCCTCAAAATTTAACCTTCAATATCTCGATAACTATTATGACTAAAAGATTGCTACTTATACCGGTTATAGAGTAAGCTTTTCTCTACAATTCGGTAAAGCAATCATCAAAATCGGAACAATCGGAAGAGAGATATAATGGTGTGAATTTTGAACGATTTACAAAACCTCCAAAATTCATCCTTCAATGTCTGGATAACTATTATCACCAAGAGATTGCTACTTATATCGGTTATAGAGTAGACGTTTCTCTTCAACAAGTATGCTTATTCCAATCGAAAGAGCATTAAATTTCCTTTAAAACTGGTTAACCCAGAGCCTCAAAACGTTTCTTAAAAACAATGAAATTCTTACTTTGTCTGTAAATTCATTCTCGATGATTTTTGTTAAAATTTTCATCTGTATTTTTTTAATGATTAATGAATGAAGATGTCACCCAATATTGAAAATATTGTGCAATTATTGAGCTTCAAGACCATATGGATTTTTTTTTTTTTAATATTGTCGTACTTCGAACAGATGGGTGTAAATTCAGAAAACTTTTCTAATTAATTATTTATTCGTATAAAGTACAAAAAGAAAAGTAACCATTTTAGTTTTGAACAATTATTATTTAATAAAACGGAAGTAAAAAATAAAGTAGTAATAAAACATAGTCGTAATAAAACACAATAAGGTAGGCACCTACCTAAAATCGCTATAAAAATTGTTCGAATTGCCCCCGAATTCGTGATGCCCAATTTATGATGAATCTAAACGTCTAATATTGTTGACAGTCTTATCTTGATCTTATCTTAATGACGTAATGGAGTATTTTTACATCAAAGTTTGAGATTCGGGCTAAAGTGAATAGATAATTTTTTGTTGCATTTGAGCTGCTGAATCACCTCCCGTAGTTTTGACCTCTTCTCCGTGTACAGCCTGTATATTACGCAAATAGATAAAAACATTACACTATGTATATAAATGAAAACATGTTGCCGCATTGTGAAATTTAATGGGCTTATATTGAATCGGGACCTCCAGCAAAATTGTTGCATAAATAAAAATGTGATTGAATATTTTGTTATTTCATAAGTATTTTAAAATATCTGCGAGATAAGAAAAGTAGCTGTTAGTTGGAAAGCAACGAGCCAAAACACGTAACGAGGCCGGAGTATGATTAAAAGATAGGCTAATGTGTGTTGAGGAAGGATGGGGAACGAGCGCTGGCGTTTCCTCTCAGCGCGGTAGGCGGGCGTTTAGAGCCGTACAAGACTAGTGGCAACGAGGGAGCCGTGTTCCTTCAGATAAATTCCTCGGCTCGTAATTTCTAGAGGAAGAGGCAGAGAGAGACTAGAATGGTGTGAGTCTAGCAGAATATTGGAAGCGGGGCACGGTACAAGCAACTAGCGCATATAGAAAGAGAGAATGTCTGCATTGCAATTGCCGGGGCATTTATACGCCAAGCTAGTCTCATTTATGATAATGTTTATCTTCCGTCTAGTAGCATGCTTATAAGATATGGTTCAATGCTGCTCCCGCCATACCAACATCTCTCTTCTTTTGCCTATTTCCTGCCAGTCTGTTGCAATGTTTCACCAAATATTACGACCATCTGCCAGGTAGCGATTCATTCCTAACTCAATTTTTATCATTTAATAAAATAAATATACCTTCGTATTTACTCCGTACTTGACAACAACTTTATTGCTAACTTATGTACAATCTACTAGCTGATTTAATACCGCTAGAAAACTAAAGCAATTTCGTAAACCTGAAAGGAATCATTAAAAATTTCGAAACTTTAAATGATAACGAAATTATTCAAGTGTAATAAATGATGTTAAATAAAGCCATACAAGTTTCGGTTCGACCAAGCTAATTGGTACTTCAGCACTGTTATAGCAGCGAACCAACCACTCGTGAGTATCTTAAAGGAAAGGTTGGAGCAACTCCCCCCTTAGAGCTCTGCCAAAATTATTGATGGAAAAAGAATGAAAATGAAGAGCACAAGCAAAAAAAGGTTCAGAATTGAAGCAAAAACTAAACATATTTTTTTTTTGTCATTGCTTGATCCACCGCCTCCATTCCCTTGCTTGGGTTCATTTAAAGGTTTTCATTGAATCAAAGAAATCAATTTGTCGGAAATATTGCAACAGTTCAAAGAACTATATTGTATAGGAAATATTACAACAGTTCAAAGAACTATATTGTATAGGAAATATTACAACAGTTCAAAGAACTATATTATATAGGAAATATTGCAACAGTTCAAAGAACTATATTATATAGGAAATATTACAACAGTTCAATGAACTATATTGTATAGGAAATATTACAACAGTTCAAAGAACTATATTATATAGGAAATATTGCAACAGTTCAATGAACTATATTGTATAGGAAATATTACAACAGTTCAATGAACTATATTGTATAGGAAATATTACAACAGTTCAAAGAACTATATTATATAGGAAATATTACAACAGTTCAATGAACTATATTGTATAGGAAATATTACAACAGTTCAAAGAACTATATTATATATGAAATATTACAACAGTTCAAAGAACTATATTGTATAGGAAATATTACAACAGTTCAAAGAACTATATTGTATAGGAAATATTACAACAGCGAAGGTAAGATGTATTGTGGTACTGAATTGTTCTGAACGAAATTTCATTCGATTCGAAATTTTATGTACATTCACCTTTTGGGTGTCCCTCGACGCAGGGAGAAGAGTTAGCTCCACTAAAATTATTATTAACTCTAAATCTTAGCCCGTTTCGTATCAAATTTGGCAACGCGAAGTGGTGAGGAATTTGGAACTTCAATGTACTATCACTGGGGTCGGCAACCCGCGGATCGCGAGCCGCATGCGGCTCTTTTATCCAAATTTTGTGGCTCTTTAGCCTGTCCAAAATGTACTATATATTTCAATTTTATATAAACAAATAAAAATTTCATTTATTAAAGTAAAGATATTTTTTCAAAAAGAATTTTAAATGTGATTAGGTTTGAAATTGAATAGAATTATATTAAAATACAGGACGTAATATATAGGACTGCTACCATTTTCATTCAAATACAGGTTTAGTTATTATTTACTTGTTAATTTACTTTGCAATATGTGAAAATATTTATATAAAACATTTAAATGTTATTGAATATCATAAAATAATAATTTGTGAATACAAATGATCTACAGAGTATTTTTACAATATCTCCCTTGAGGCTCTTGGTAAGATTTATTAAAATTATTTAAGGAGAAATGGCTCTCTACTTGAAATAGGTTGCCGACTCCTGCACTATCATCATGTTCTTACTTATACTTAAGCTAGAGGAAGTATTGAATTCATGACAAATTTTCAACGCGTAAATCGATTTTCATGAATAAAATGCCATACAATTCGAAATGTTATGAAGATGAGTGTCTTCTAGGAGTCTGGATGATGTACAACCTATTGGAGAGAAGTTAGTTCTAGATATTAGTTAGGCTCCTTCTAAAATTATTAATAGTAAATAACACTGTAATCCTTAGCCCGATTCTGGTTGTTTATATTGTGGATTATAGAAAAATCCTTCCATTATATCAGTTCTCAAGAGAACAATTTCAAACTAAAGAGTTTGTTGTTTATCCGAGATTTTATATGAAAGAAATCATTCCGGTCAATCAATTTTCTCCAAAATCGAAATTTTACATACACAATTAATTTTGATTAATAATACGTGGGTGGTAATACGACCAGTTTAATGAAATTACATTTTGGGAGTAATGGCTACGTACACCCAGAGCTGCCTTAAAATGAATGAAATTTCCTGCAAAAAGTTTCAAATAATAGTCTGTTTCATGATTAGCTACTACACTGCGTTGCAAGAAATGGTTTAGAGATGGCGAAAATCGCGAAAAATGTTAAAACAACATTCGAAAAATTGTCCCTTACGGTCACGTCACTTTCTCGAAAAAAAAAACCGGCATCATCTTCAATTAATGCATTTAATTCTTCTGAAATTTGTCAAAGTTTTACCTCTGCTAATCATTTTGTATTTATATTACAGGAAACGGATGGATTGGCTGGAAGAATGAATCATTTCCGAAGAAGTTCATCGAATTAACTTTTGAATTCGATACCGTCAGAAATTTCAGTTTGGTCAACATATTTACTAACAATTGCTTTACAAAACAAGTTCAGGTAATATTTTTTAGTTTAAAACAAATATACTCTTGAGAAATCGTTTAAAGATTATTTCTAGTGTTAGTTATGCTTTTTATAGAGGTACTTTTTTGTGTATTGAGGCGAGACAACATCTGAGGTCGTAGGCACCCGAAGCCTTCTGTGCGCTGCTGACCTCTTAACAGTGTTTTTCTCTTTAAAGTGTTAATTCTGAACTCTGAGCTTTAGAGGCTCCTAGGAAGAAAAGAATCTAAGTATAGCCAGCTGGATTTGAACTCAAAACTTATTCCTGAAAGTCCATTTTTATAACCACTAAGCAAATCCTATTTTTCTTCCATCTAATAATTATCTAAAAATAGAAATATCTCGAAATATTATCAAAGTTTAGAATTTAATCAAAATGTTTGGTGGACATTTGGTCGATTAGAAGTTGCTCCCTTTACCTGTTGAACTTAGCACCCTATTTAAATAAACAAGCATTTCAAATATTCATTTAACTTAAGTAATGCAATTCAAACTTTACACTTAGCCTGGTTACATTGAAACTTGTCAAGCTCTTATGAAACTTAATGAATAATCCCAGCTACTATTCTCATTTTATTTAATTAAAAGAATAAGCATTTCTACATTTAAAAAATAAGAAAAACCAAGATTTTGATTTATTATTACTAATTCGGATGTAATAGATCAAATTTCTGTAATCTTCGTTTCATGAAATCCGACTGGCAGGTCATTCAAGTATAGTTTATTAGATATAATAAATAAATAATTGTAGATATAAAAATAAGCTTTATGAGATAGTGGTTCCGCCTCTCCTCCATGGAACTTGCGACCCAGATTCTGCATAAAACCCTGACAAAGAGTCTGCAAAGAAAGACAATTTGGTTCTATTTAGATTTAGCTTACTCACAGACAAATCCAGCATAATCCCGAATTCACATCTCCATTATTGCCACCAAGTAATAATAATTAATTTTAGCAAACTTATGGTTTAGTTATTCGCTCAACTTCTAAAATTTTGAGAAAAGTTGCGGTCGTATACTTTCACAATTCCATCAACTCTTAGCGTCCATAATCAGTGAACATTAAGTGGCTTGCAAAAGTAATGAAGAAGAGAAGAGTGAATAGTTACGGGATTCCATCTATTTGGGTTTAAACCTTTTCATAAAACGAAGATTCGATAGGAAAAAACTATTTAGACATCGATTTCAGCTAAACAAACAAGTCAACTTGCTAGTCATGCATCAGTTAGTAAAAGCATTGACTAAATTCAAATCTTCTGTTCCAGAAATGATCACAATTCCGTGTGCCGCCGTGAGAAATGTGAAAGAATTAAAAAAAAAAAAAAAAAAGATTTCAGCTGCGGTACAAAGAAGCATGTGCCAATTGTAGGCGTTTGTCTATCCTTAAAGGATCCGAAACGTTTTCTAACAAACAAAAAAGAACTTTGACAAAAACCACGATGTTTGCTTTGAGCCAGTTGAAACAGGAGAACCTACTACAGTGTCCTAGATGGCTAACCAATTTAACCCGGCGTATACAGGAGCATCTACTTATCAGCCTAGCTGATTTGACAAAACTGAACAATTCCAACCAATTAACTTTTTCCTGATTCATTAGTAATATCAAGAAAGATTAACGTTTGATGAATGATAACAGTATACTAAGAGCGGGAAACTTTTAGCTAAGATTTTCAGCAAATATGTGTTTTTCCCCTAATTATCTACGTGAAGGAGCAATTATATAGTCCCGACAAGATTGCGACGGACACAGCTCCCACTACGTTTAAAAAAACCCAAAAAAAAGTACGACGCTAAATGTTTAGAAACGAAGTGCAGTATATTTCAGCAATAAGTGTAGCTGGATACAACTAAGATACAAGTATAAACATGAGTAATATGAGCTTGGTGGAACTCCCAAAGAAGAACAGTTCATTATTGTGCACTGGCACTTACTTCATTGAGAAGATCGCGTGGCCCCAATTGCGCTTCAACAGTCTTGGAGTATTTCCTGGCAATGCAGTAAGTTGATTAGGATGTGAGGTAATTGAAATGTGGAATTTTACGGGAACTTGCAGCTTCCCGAAACATAGGGAACAAGGAAATCTCAATGCAAGATAGAGTTAGATACACAGTAAGAAGCATTAGCGATTCGACGGAGTGTTTTTGATTGGAAGGATTGGATTTTATAGATATTGGAAGCTTTGGCTGAGCTATAAAATTCCATTTTGTATGTCCAGGCAGGTTTCAGTATCATAGAGTTGATAAGCCGTTTGTTGTTTAATGAAAGCTTATAGATGGTTTGTTGAGAAGTCCAGAAAGAAGTTTGAATCGTCAGTTTATTTCTTTTCGCTTAAGTCTAACACTTAAGCGTTTGTCCATGAAGAGTCCTAGGTACTTAACACAATCTGTTGTGGGAAGAGGAGTGAGGTTTAGATAAACGGGTGGAAGAATAGTTCGCCTTAGAGAGAATTTAATGTAATTATATTTGCTTTCATTGATTTTAATTCTTTATCTTTACTTTTAAATTAAAAAATTGGTAGTGTTTCAATTACTACTTAAAAAGGAGAGGAATAGTACTGCCAAAAATATCCTTAACCTTTTCTAAATACATCAATTTGCACTGAATTACTGCGCCCTACCAGAATTAAATGATACTTCTGCAAGTTTTAAAGACAGTGACTTTAAAGTCTTCTTACGGAAGAGATATTTGCATTTCTCTTCGTGCAACTAGTACCTAATTGCAGCATCAAAGAATCATGAAACAATGTTTCAAAATAAAATTAAAAAAACATTTAAATATTAAAGCATTAAAGCAAAAAATCTATATAATTTTAAAATTCCTTTGTGTCAACTAACGATATTATAATTTTATTTTTTTACGTTGTACATACATTAGAGCCATTTTTACAACAACCTTCAAATTTTCCAAAACACGCTTTAACGCAATAAAATATTTTTTATCTATTTAAAATTAAGATAAAATAATCATGCGATAATTACGAACTACATAAATACTTAAATTTAAAACAAAACAAAAATCTCCATTATTATTTATCTATATTAATTGTATTAAATAAAAATTCGGGGATAAAATATTTTAACGGCTGTCCTTCTGAATATTTCACATGACTAAAACAATCTTCTTTTTATAAGGTGAAGATAATAGAATTGTTAATTTTAAAACTCTACCATAAAATCAATCATATGTTTTTAACATATTGTACAATTGTGAATAAAACATCCAATCTATGGCCAAATAGCGTGAGTTTTGTAGCTTAGAATAAACTCTAATTTTCTATTAATTTTTTCTGTACCAAACCAGTGAGTACAGAAATTTTATAATTTATAACTATTAATATTTTATAATATTACAAAAAAGTAACTGTATCCTGTTTGAAAATTTTGAAAAATACAAGATCAGTTCACAAATTTGACATGGATTTATGGAAAGGTGCAGAATCGTTAATTATCAAGGAAGAGGTAGTATGTAAAAGTGAATGCGAGGTAATAATCGATGTACTAGAAGATAGTGTTGACATCAATCCGGACATAACTTATCCTGATGTCCTGAGTTGTTCAGAGGTGAAAGAAAATATTCAGACTCAGCAAATGAAGCGTAAACAGTCGCGAGCAAGAACTACAATGAGGTATGGTTGTGTGATTTGCAATTATAAGACCGCGAATTCAACCAATTTTAAAATACATTTAAGAACACATACAGGCGAAAGACCATATAAATGTGACCAGTGTTCATACAGTGCAAAAGTTCTGTGCGCATTATATCGGCATAAACGGGTGCATACTGGTGAACGACCCTATGCATGTCAAGAATGTACTTATCGTGCCGCACAGCCGTCACATTTGGTGCGTCATAAAATGATACATACCGGTGAACGACCACATTCATGTAGCCAATGCAGCTATAGTGCATCGCAGATGTCGCATTTAGTTAGACATATGTCAGTGCACAATAACTATAGACCATTTCCATGTACTGAATGTCCATATAGGGCTAAAAGAAAGTCGCATTTACAAAAACATCTTGCAACGCATGAAAAAGAGAGAAAGAATAACGCAACATGTACCAGAGAGCTGAGACACATTAAACGTGCCCAATTTAATTACGCTGAAGATGGCTACGAATACCTGACAAAAGTGTCCAAAAGCTGTAAGTTTTGTACTGATGAGAAACTAGAATGTAAACTAGACAGAAAGATTAAACATGCAGATGATGAAGTCAATGATGACCATCTCGTTGCGGATGAGCATTACCATCCGTCAGATTTCGTACAGATTAACATGAATGATTAAGAAAATACCAAAATTAAAAAAAAAAAAGATGAAAAACTTAGAAATGATTTTATTAAATTAAATTAATTGAAAACATCTGCTTTTCAACAAAAAATATGTTTTAATTCAAGACGCATTGTTAACGGAGATCACAAGATTTTTCAAATCAGTTTTTATGTATTATCTTTTCTTTTTTTTAAATTTTTGTTATTATAATTCAATTATAATTTATTCAGAAGAAAAACTTATTCAAGTAAAATTTAGTATTTGACTGCAAAATAATTGCAAAATTATTTTATAATTCCTACCACGATTTTAAGTTTAAAAAATATCAGTAACAATTAATCAATTAGCCTATTTATTGACATACTATTAACTATTCAACTGAAAAAAACTGACGTCCTAAACTTTCGCATTTGACATCCTCCTAAAAACTGAGCTTTATCATTTTCTTATTGCGGTCTTCTTATTTTTAATGTTACTATTATATTTTAATTATAATTTCCGCCCGGAGCTTTTTCCAGTTCACTGGTATCTGGACTATATACTCTCATTTCAGGCAGTACTTTCCATTGCTGGATATTGAACTGTAATAAGCTAATTGGAAGAGTAAATCGTAAGAGCTAGCAGCTAGACTCGAGCCCGGGGATCTCTGCGAAGATAATCCAATAGGCTCACCGTTCCTTCATTTTCTTATCGCCGGGGGACCCGGTTCAAACTTTTGATTAAAATTAAAGTAGTCTGTTTTATATAGAGAAAGGTTTAGCCGTTTTGGAAGTGGAGTTTGGACACATATAATTACGGTATAATTGGTCTCTCCAATAACAAGCAAGCTGAAAGGGCTCCAAGGAAATGGCTAGCGATACAAGTAGTTGGAAGAGTACGGCTTAGCAAGGTTGCGTTTTTACGTTTTCACACTTTGGTTACCTGTTTCTAAACGGAACTACCGCCTACGAGTGATGCTCACAATCTGTCAATTATTCTCTGTCAAAAACTGAATGCTTATAACATTCTGAATACGGAGTCAAACTTGAAATTGCAAACAAACTGCTAGGAGCAATGTGATCAAAAAGTTGCATTTACTGACTGTACAACCAACTACGTTCAATATAACAGTATTCAATCGAGTTCGCGTAAAAATAAATGTTAATGTTGGTGTAGAATAAATAGAAATATTCGTAGTTGTAGAAGTGCTTTGAATAGATTGTATCATCGCCACGAGCTACCCGGATTCAGATTGGACGTCAGAGGCATTCATTTTCTTTCTTCACTCGTTTGAATTGTAATAATTATATTTTTAATTAACTTACGATGCTTGAAAGTACAATTAATTTAAAGATTTAATTCCATACAGATTTAACAAAAATGAATAAATATTGCAAAGAAATGAATACAGTTTTATGTGTTAAAAGTCAGCTTCTATCTTTATCGGCGGAATTTGAACAGTTGCTATCGTTTCATATTTGACTAGATGCAGTAATAAATCTTCAATACATCTCCGTTGGGAAATTCTCTTTTCTTCCTA